>NC_081295.1:54270000-59270000 GCF_030435805.1 Mustela lutreola | reverse complement strand
GATCTAGTGAAAGTTAGCCCTGGACACAGAGTTTGTGAAAAATAAATAAAACTAAATAGATAAAAAA
Organism: Mustela lutreola; assembly: GCF_030435805.1. Taxonomy (NCBI): domain Eukaryota; kingdom Metazoa; phylum Chordata; class Mammalia; order Carnivora; family Mustelidae; genus Mustela; species Mustela lutreola. The sequence goes on along the minus strand of NC_081295.1, from coordinate 59,269,933 downwards.
GAATAAATAAATAAATAAATAAGAAAAAAATTACTATATTCTCTTCTACCCTCTCACCTTCTTATCCAATTGGTCTGGGGTGGGGACCTCCCACAGCCACACCTAAAAGCTCTGTAATATGCAGTCTGGGATGAGACCCCCTGAGTTTTAGATGGAGAAGGAAACTGCATCACTCTGTGATACCAAGACAGTGTTTTCAATTATTCATTATATGTACAAATTTGTGGCTTTAATAAAAAGCACACATTCTTATTAAAATAAGCGTTTAAAAAATGGACCAGGTCTGTATTATAAGGTAATCACCATCTTCTTGGAAAAGAATAATTCTATAGGTCTCCTCTATGAGCTTAATGCTGCTTAGAAGCATTAAATGACTCTACGACTCTGCAGTACAGAAACAGTATCCCACCTCCCACAAACCCTCCTACCCAAACCAGTCCAATAAAGGAAGAAAACACAGGATCCAGAGACCTAAGGTATGTTTTCTTTAGAATCTCAGACACTGGAGCACCTGGGTGGCTCAGTCGGTTAAGCCTCTGCCTTTGGCTCAGGTCATGGTCTTAGGGTCCTGGGAGAGAGCCCCATATTGGGCTCTCTGCTCAGCAGGGAGCCCACTTTCCTCTCTCTGCCTGCCTCTCTTCCTACTTGTGAGCTCTGTGTGTGTGTGTCAAATAAATAAATAAAATACTTAATTTAAAAAAAAGAATCTCAGACACTTAAAAAAAAAAACCCACCATAATTTGGCATCAAACCTAGAGATATGGCTTCAAATCATGGTCATTCATTTCCCTGGAGCCAATTTGGCCAGGTACACACACTACAAACAAACTTATTCTTCAGTTCAGCCAGATCAGCCCTGTGCAGAGATGCGTAGGGGAGGACTATTTATGCACCAATGTCACTGAGGTGTTGGACAGAAATTTTTTACCCATGTCTAATATCCAAAGGCACATCCTTGTTCTGCCCAGAAACTTTCAGAAATTCTTTACCTCTTTCTCATAAATGAAGTACAAAGTCAGCAGCAATTCACTTGCAAAGAGTTAGGTAATCAAAATTCAAGCTACTGATATAAGTGATTGGAAAAATAAAATCACTTCACAGATTTTTTTAAATGGTCAAGCTGATTATATTGTTTACTCGCCATCATTTTATTACAATTTATTTTCTGATGTGATGTTAAATGTCATCTATTCTAAAATGTACAGAAGTTGTTAGGAAAGCTAATGTTCAGCTGGGAAGACTCAAAATAGAATGTTTTCCAAAACTTATTCTCAGTGGGGTTCAGCCAAATTTAGCCCTTCATAGGTACTCAGTATTCTCCTAAGAATATCTGAGGGCTTTGAAGTTAACCACCCACCATGTCCAGCATTTATTAAATCCTTTTCTTTTTAAAACATTATATTTCTGGATTAACCTTGGAAAAAATAATCAAACCAGTTTGCAAAAAATGCTATGTGTCTGTAAGCCAAACTCTGAACTACCAATTCTTTTAAACATAAAAACTTTGGGACAGGTGGCAAGATTGAAGGGAAAATAAAATTTTTAAGAGAAGATGAAAGCAGGGGTGCCTGGGTGGCTCAGTGGGTTAAGCATCTGCCTTTGGCTCAGGGCATGATCCTAAGGTCCTGGGATAGAGCTGCACATTGGGCTCCCTGCTCAGCGGAGAGCCTGATTCTCCCTCTCACACTCCCCTTGCTTGTGTTCCCTCTCTCATTGTCTCTCTCTGTCAAATAAATAAATAAAATCTTTAAAAAAAAAAAAAAAGAGATACAGAGAGAAAGAGAAGATTAAAGCAATGTGGATACTTGGGTCTGGGGAAAATGTCCATATTAAAAAGACAGGGCGGAACATAATGAAAATACAAATATTCATTGCTAGACATAAAAATAGTACATAGCAACGGGGATGCCTCAGTGGCCCAGTTGGTTAAGTATGTGGCCCTCGGTTTTGGCTCAGGGTCTTTGATCGTAGGGTCTTGAGATTGAGCCCCATGTCGAGCTCTAGGCTCAGTGCAGAGTCTGCTTGTCCCTCTCCCTCTGCTCCTGCCCCACCCACACTCTCTCTCTCACTGTCTCTCTCATAAGTAAAATCTTTTTTTAAAAATGTAAAAAAAATAGTACACAGTGATAAAGCAAAAGGACTTTGAGCAAAAATATTGTGTGTGCATCATAAATAGTATCTGCTGTCACTGACAGAGGCCCAGCTTCACACAAGCGCGGGGCAGCAGGGAGCTGGGGACACTCACCGAGGGAAAATGTCAACAGTGACAGCGTCTCCAAAGCATACCTGAAGGCGCTGGTGAACACTGTCAGGAGATACTTGAGAAGGCCATGGACTCTCCTTCTGGAGAGATTCTGCTATTTAAGAGAGGCAAGCACTCACCTGGAAATGATTACCTGTCTTCTACTAAGGCACAAATGAACTTGACGAGAAGTCCTAGAGTCTGTCTAGTCCCAGCATGGCTTTCTGGTGTACTGACCACACATGAACTATTCCCAAGCCCGTGAAAAGCTCAAAGTCATTAGCAAGAAAAAGCATAAATGGGAAACATTACCTGAAATGGTCTCCCGGTATTTGGTAAATCAGCAGAGGCAATATTTAGGACAGAGCCACAACCACCAAACCGTTCATTCTGACAGCCATACACGACCAGCGGGATTTATGAAAAAGAATTAAGGTCCTGAAAAGAGTATGCAGCTCAAACGCATAGAGTGACAAAACCAGGTCACCCTGGACAGACAAGCTCAGGCTACTTTCAAAAACAGTTAAGTTTAGGCTTAATTTTAAAAATCATACAATACCATTACACAAAAGAAGTTTTAAGGATTTAGAGATTAACATCTCACAATTGCAAATAAAGAAAACCAGATACATAGTTGCTGAATGTTCATTGTTTGGTGTTCTCTCTTGTCTTTCCTAATTCACTTTCCTTGAGTCATTAGAGAATTGGAGCCAGAAAGGAAGCAGGAGTTTAATCTGGGGATTTTTACCTTTTAAAAATAGGATTGTCCCCTAACCTTTTGCCAAATAAAACATAACCCATGCCCCAATATAAAACAGACCAAAGTTGAGCCACTCTGTGAGGCAGGATGGGGAGAAAGTTCTAAGTTTACCAGAACCTCCTTCTTCACATAGTAGAGACTATACATGTAATACTCAAAACCCTCTGTTATTTTTAAAGTGATAAAAATTTTTCACATATACATAGAAAAACAAGTACATAAAAATGTACAAGTATGAAATTGAGGTTTTGAACAAGCAAGTAATTTTTTAAAGATCTTAGAGACAAACTTGCTAACACTCAGTATTTGTGTCACTTACTCTATGAAAGACACATTTCAAAGAGCTGTAACTTTCTCAATTTCCCATTTATTTACAATTATAATATCATCAGTGACTTTTTTTTACCTTATGTTTACTTTTGACTTAAAATTTTTCACACAATTTAACAGATATTCTTGGCAAAAATATATAAACAAAACACAAACAAAAACATATAAACAGAGAAAGAAAAATTTTAAACCGCCTATAATCTATTAGTCAAAGGTACATATTCTTCAGACATTTTCTCTGCAGTTTTATAATCTACTTTAATTTGTGACTTATCATTATGTAAGTTTGTTAGCTCTGAGTTTTTCTTCCTCTAGTTTTATTTGGTTAATAGTTTTACATATATTGATATAAAATGAAGAAATCTTATGATTTAAAAATCCTTCCTAAAAATTTTTGGCCAAGGGGTACAATCTATTTCAACTTGCTTCATAAATCTGTTTTTGCATATGAGAAAAGCAGGTTATGTGTCTGGCCATTTTCAAGGTTACAGGAAGGGCACACAACATTAACTCACAAAGTCAAAGGATACTCATCAGGCGGAGAGCAGCTGCGCACATAATACAGGGCTCCACGGTGACATACAGCACGGTGTGTTCAAATACTTCAGAAGGACTCTTGCCACTTCGATGACACCAGTCTAGGGCCTGGTCAATGGCCACCATTTCTGCATGTCGGGTAGCCTGGAGAGAGAGAGGATTATTACATCAACATGTAACTGTATTGTGCAAACATATGAAAACCAATACCAAAAAAATGGGCCTAATGCTTCTGCCAATGTTTTAATGAATAAACATTTGGGGATGCTCTTAGTGCTTGGCAATGTGTTTCCCAGTTCAAGTCCCATAACCTCACCAACAAAAGACACCAAATAGGAGATAGCATGAGAATTATGCTGCATTTTTAGTTAAGTACCTCTTAACTAAATGCTCTTTCAATTAAAATGCAATAGAGAATATTAGTCTCAGGGAGGAAAAAAGGAATCTAGAGCTTGTGAATATTTGAGGGGAAGCCTGAAGTCTTCACACGCAGGTGGGCCATTCCAGACATTTCCAAGGCCGTCCCTCACTTGACTCTAGGCAAATGTGTAGGTAGTTAGTGGGATGTCATCACTTATATTTTCTTTGGAATGAGATTTTTCACTCTGGCAGACTCTAGAGAAAAGCAGATTTGGTATCAGTCTCAGATACCTCCTGAGTGGCACAGATTATAGGAGATATCACACAGTGTGTGGAAATAACCATAGTTGAGTCTGAATCCTGACTGTGACATCACTTATTACGTGGCCTTGGGCAGGTTACACAACTTCTTGAAGCCTTCCTTCCCCCGTATGTAAAACAGGGTTCACTGGCATCTATACCTCATAAAACACTGAATTACAAGAAGCGTATGCTCCTTGCAGTCCACGTGCTCTGACATGCAAGAATTATTAATGATATTCAGAATAATCACATTTATCAATAAACTTACACTGCTTGTTAACGATGTACAAGCCATAGTGCTAAATACTGTATGAGGCTACAAAGTCTGTCCTCAGCAAGTACAGATCTGGTTGGGGCAAACAGGAAGTGCTCATGAACCTGTGGCGTGGAGTAGGGTGTGAGAGATGCTGGCACCGTGGCCCAAGGTGCCATAGAAGCTACAGGCAGGTGGAAGCAAGGCTGGTCCTGAGTTACGATCTCAGAGCTGGAAGGGACTTTAGAGAACAAATTCCCAAAGCCGCCTGCATAGCAGAAGTAACTGGGGCACTTAAAAAAAAAGTTTCCCCAATTCAGGGGCTTTTTAACAATCAGCCTCAGAATTACTGAGTCAAATCTGCCCAGAATACTCAATAAGTAACTGTTTAACTGAATCCCTGCAACCAACCTCACTTTTTTAGAAAATCCCGAGTGATGTAATGTCCTGGAAACAAGTAAAGAAAGTGTTGGGTTTTTGTTTGTTTGTTTTTTGAGGGTTTTTTAAAGATTTTATTTATTTATTTGACAGACAGAGATCACAAGTAGGCAGAGAGGCAGGCAGAGAGACAGGGGAAGCAGGCTCTCTCTGCTGAGTAGAGAGCCCAATGTGGGGCTCAATCCCAGGACCCTGAGATCATGACCTGAGCCGAAGGCAGAGGCTTTAACCCACTGAGGCAACCAGGCACCCTTGGGCTTTTTTATTTTTTTTTTTTTAAGATTTATTTATTTATCAGAGAGAAAGACAGAGAGAGAGGAGGGGGAGGGGCAAATGGAGAGGAAGTGGACTCCCTGCTGAGCATGGAGCCCACCTTGGGGCTTGATCCCCAGGACCCTGAGATCATGACCTGAGCCGAAATCAAGAGTTGGCTACTTAACCAACTAAGCCACCCTCGCGCCCCTCCACTCTTCTTTTGGTGCTGAAGAACCAGAAGCTAATTTAGGACATGTCAAAAACACACAGTGGGAGAGGTGATCGTAGTATCAGAGCCAAAAGCAGGACTCAGGTTTCCTCATTTGGGGTCAAAGGTCTTTGTATAGTATTTTATAGGGCAATCTTCTATCAGGTACAGAAACCAAAATAAACGCAGGTTAATTTCAAGATACAAAGAAACCCAGGTCATGGGGGGATTAGATGGACATCAGGGCATTCAAAGTTCTGATATTAAAGATATTATCCCAAAGCACAAAATACACAAAATAGGGAGAGAGGGCAATTACTTAAAATACAGAATTCTACTCCCTGACAAGTATATGTGTATTTACTAATTGCGGCATCATGTTTATTACTTACCTCACAAATGTTTTGATATCCAAATAATAATTGCTCTGTGAATCCAGGTCCTACTTTGCATGTGTTTTCTTTTTGATAGATGTGATGGATAAACATTAAATACCCCATAGTACCGGTACCAGCCCAGCCTGTTCTCTGGTTCCCACAACTGAATGATAAGATCAAAGTCTGTGTGAGCAGTGTTATGGTTATAAGCTGTGAGTCCACCTAGTATTTCTGATAATCCTAAAACTGGAATTCATTTATACGTACTGTGACACACTGTTGTGATACCAAGAAGCGTTGCCTTAATTCACAAACTTCTCAACCTAACCACAATAACATAAAGGCACACAAACTATTAATGTGTAATATCAGTGTGACTGGGTTAAGCGTCCATCTCTTGTTTTCAGCTCAGGTCATGATCTCAGGGTCATAAGATCAAGGACTGGGTGTGGAGCCTGCTTAAGATTCTCTCTCTCCCTCTCCCCACCACACTCATGCATGTGTCCCCTCTCTGTCTAAAAAATTAATAAAAATTTAAAAAAATAATAAAGTGTATACCACATGTAGGTACAGAGACAGCAGGTGGTAGAGACTTTATTCCATTGAATTATCTAGTAAACGAACAGTTTCCTCTACACAATACTTTAATACCTCTAAAGGTATAAACTAAAGGTGATTTTTTAATTTACTGGGAGGAAAACATTATTTAAAGGTACTACATAATGTGATATGAGTTAAACTGATGAGTTTTGTATAGTGGAATTTTTCTATATTAGATTTGCTTAAGATGGAGATTAGATTCATTTCTTCAGTACTAACACTCCAAAGTAACAAAATTCATTCTTGAGTTTCACTCAATGCTAAAATAAAACTCCATGAAATAGAAAATTAGTGCTAAAGATTGTATTGTTTCATTAGACGTTTTATATTTTCCAAATTTTAAAAAATGAACATGGATCACTTTTATAATCAGAGAGGAAGACATTCAAAAAAAGAAAAGTTAAGGGAAACTACCCTTCCATTCATACCTACAGGTCTTGACACAGACCCACCTTCTTGCCAACTGTGATGAAGGGCAGTGCACTCCTACCCTTACTGTTGTATGTTTGCTATTAAACTATTCAATCGACATACATTTTTGGTTTGATTAACTTCATTTCGTCCCTTCCCCACAACTTCATTGTTGTAGACCATAAGGCAGCCAACAGGAACTTCAATATTTTCTAGGGCTTCCTTGGCCTAAAAGACAAAGTGGAAAATTTAAGACGTAAGGTTCAATACTTGAAAAGACTACCCGCAGCAAAGCACACATGTATAAACACCAGAACAAAGAAATACAGCTGAGCTTTCCCTTCCCTCCGTACAGTTCAGTATTTAGTGCCTCTGTTCTGTTCTATCTGTATTAAGGGAGACTCGGGAACAAACCCCCCTCACTGGTTCCAAGCCTCTGGTTCTTTTTCTTCTCACTGGAAGAAGAAGTGAGCAAAAGGCTGCTGCTATTGCCTCTTCCCACGGTGGCAGGGCCTGTGCAGCTTTTCGGAGATCACATACATATTTGCAAAGGAAAAGAATATATAAATACTTTTATATATAAATATAAAAGAATATATAAGAGAAATGTCTAAAACTTTTATATATATAAAAGAATGTATAAATATTTTACTGAAGCCCTCTCCTTGTTGAAATTCTACTTGCTTCATTTTTTTGTTTCACTAAGTATTATAGAAGGTACCCTCTCAAGTTCCAACAGCATGAAGGTAACCAGCCTGGACATCTCTCTGTGCTATTTCTGCTTCGACACAAGAAAAGCTTTGGAGGGCTCTATGCTAAAATGGCACAACCACTTTGGAAAACGCTTGGGAAATTTTTCTAAAAAGTAAATATACATGTAGCCTATGAACAAATTCTAATCCTAAGTATATATTTAAGAGAAGGGAATACATGTCCACCAAAAAAAAAAAAAATCTTGTAAAAGAACGTTCATAATAGCTTGATTCATAATAGCCCAAATCTACGAATGGCACAGGTGTGCGCCAACAAGAGAACGGGGAAACAAACTGCGGCACAGTGGCACGATGGATTGCTACTGAGCGATGGAAAGGAACAAGCTAGAGATATGCACAACAACACGGGTGAATGTCAGACACACTGAGTGCAAGAAGTCAAACACAAAAGCATACACACTGTATGGCTCCCTTCAGGTTTAGTACTAGAACAGACAAAACTAAACACGATGATAGCAATTTCTTCCTGGAAAGGCATCTACAGACTGATTGGAAAGGGACACAAGGAACTTTTCCAGGGTAGTCAAAACTCTATCTTGTAAAGGGGGTGGGTTACACAGATGTTTGCATCAGTCAAAACTGAATGGACAACTTATCTAAGACCCGTGTATTTCATTGCCTGTAAAGAACATCTTGACTGAAAAATATTCATTAGAAAAGTATGCCTAAGGATATGTCCACCACCTGCATCCTAGAAAGGGCAAACCACTGGTTATATATGCAAAGTCTCCTCCATCAGAGGCTGTCCATTTTTCTCCTGGCTTTGTTGCTGACTGAACCACAGCAGTCGAGGCCCAAAATAGTTAAAGAGTACTTCTTTGGGCAGAGGGCAAAAGCAAGCAGGTTATATCTGCATACTCCTTGATCCTGTTGCTGAGAGCGAACAAGGAAGAATACAACCCTGGAACTAGTGTGTAATCATTTCCAACTCACTGTAGTCAAGAAAATCCAAGTATAGCTGTTTTTAGAAAGGCACAGCATTTCTTATTTTGACAGACCTGAAGACACTTTGGAAGATCAGATTACTAATTAAGTGTTGGTATTCACATACAGCCTAAGGCATATAAGTGTTGGTATTCACATACAGCCTAAGGCATATACAATGAAGACATTGCTTAAGACTGCATGTTCTACCTCTTGCACTAGCCCCAATTCCCAGCTATACTTTATTTAGAGTAGCAATAATGTTCTATCACCATGCTAACATGGGTTACTTAGCCACTTCAACCAGGCTCTTAACTGACACTTAACTTGTCCTTGGGCCAATAAAGGTGAAAGGAGAGGCACACAGCACAGGGATAGCAAACTGTATCTCTCCTTCCTCTTCCAGACTGGCAGGGCAGAGCTAGGGCCTACAGAAATGTAGGGAGAGAGTAGCTGAAGCAGTAAGACTGCATTCTTCTGAACTGGGTCATGAACCACCCACAGGCTAGCTCTGTTCAGTTCCGTAACAATGGCTAAAGCATGCCAGGTTATGCAAAATTTGAAAGTCTGAAGAGTTCCAAGGTTTGGTGAATATATACAAATAATAAATAAATACACAAATAAATAAATACATAAATGCACCATTGGCTACTAGAGAAAGAAAAGCCAGGAGGAGGACTGACAGCTAGGGAGGATGGTGATGCTGAGTACCCACACAGTTAAGGCAATCAGCACATGGAAAATGTTATTTAAAATTAGATTGTGAGTACACAGAACCCCACGCACACACAAAGGAGAAATCATTTACTCATCCCACAAATATTTATTGAATATCTTGAGATAGGAAAATTATCCTGGCTTATTTGGGTGGCTCTAAATGCAATCACAAGTCTCCTAATAAGAGAGGCAGAGAAAGAGATTTGAAGACATTACACCGTTGGCTTTGAAAATAGAGGAAGGAGCCATGAGTCAAGTAAAGAAGCCATGAGTCAAGTAAAGAATGTTGCTCCAGAAGCTGGAAAAGTTGAGGAAACATAACCACCTCTAGAACCTTCAGAGGGCACAGAGCTTTGCTGGCACACTGGGTTTGGCCCAATGAAATGAATTTCAAAAACTTGGCACCCAGAGCTGTAAGAGAATAAACTTGTGTCATTTTAAGCCCCCTAGTTTGTAGTGATTTGTTACAGAAGCCATAGGAAACTGATACACTGTTACGAAAAAGAAAGGACAAGCTAAAACTGAAAGAAAATATTTGCAAACTGTATATCCCACAAAGGTCTACTATCAAGACTATACAAAGAACTCTCAAAGTTCAACAACAAAAAAATCCAAAAACAATCCAACTAGAAGATGGACAAAGGACATTAAAAGACACTTCACCAAAGAGGGCATACAGACGGCAAATAAGTACATGTAAGGATATTCATAGCATTAGCTATTAGGGAAATGCAAATTATAACCACAATGAGTTACCACTACACACCATCAGTGGCTAAAATAAAAAGTAAAAACACCAAATGCTGGTGAGGCTGAAGAAAAATGGGGTCACTTACTTATACACTGCTAGAAGGACTGTAAAATGGTACAGTCATTCTGGAAACCAGTTTGGTAGCTTCTTAAAAAGCAACACATGCAGTGAACATATGAACCAGCAACTGCACTCTCAGGCATTATCCCAAGGAACCGAAAGCTTGTGGTCATACAGTACATGAATTCATATACAGACACAAATGTTTGTAGCTATATTATTCATAATAGGCAAAAACTGGAAATGATCCAAATGTCCTTCAGAGGATGAATAGTTGAACTATGGTACGTCCATCCCATAAAATACTACACAGCAACAAAAGAAACAGACTACTGATTCACTCAACATTTGGATGGGCTTCAGGGAAATCTGCTGAATGAAAAGAACCCCCCCCCCCCGAAGATTCTATATTCACATATATAACATTCCTAAATGCAAAATTACAGCTACTAAGAATGGATTAGTGCCTGCCGGGGTTTAAAGGTTTGAGAGAATAGCGGCTATGAAGGATAGCACGAAGCCTTGTAACCGAGCAGTTCCGGTGGAGGGTCAACAAAACCAACCATGACTAAATTGCACAGAACTCCACACACGTGTGCATACAAAGCCGGTTCTAGCTGAATAATCTCTACGGATTGCAGCAATGTCCTTCTCCTGGTTTGATCACTGCACGGCAGGTACCTAAGATGTTACCACAGAGGAAAGCTGGGTGAAGGGTACAGGAGCTTTCCCTATATACTTTTCTTTTCTTTTTTTTTGGCAACTTCCGTGAATCTATAATTATTTCAAAAGGAAACGTTTAAAAAATAATAGTACAAGTAGAGTAAATGAGAAATACCTTGTAATGGAGGTTAAGAAGAAATGCCTAGGAAGGTAGCAGGAAAATCAAGGGTGTCAGAGCGACTGGGTGGCTCTGCTCAGGAGAAAGTCCGCTTCTCCCTCTCCCACTGCCCCTCCCCTGCTTGTGCGATCTCTCTAAAATAAATAAATAAAATATTTCAAGAGAAAGAAAGAGAGAGAAAGAAAGGAAGAGAAAGGAAGGAAGGAAGAGAAAAAAGAAAGAAAGAAAGAAAGAAAGAAAGAAAGAAAGAAGAAAGAAAGAGGAAAGGAGGGAAGGAGGGAGAAAGAAAAAGAAAATCAGAAGTGTCTGCTGTTAGGGAAGATGGCGGCAGGGAGTGGCGGAGATGGGGGATGGACACAGACCAAGAAAAAAGGGTGGGTGACACAGATGCAATTTTGGTGGAAGGGTGAAAATGAAAACCAGTGGCTTGAAGAGTGACCTATCTACAGGTTAAATTTCTAGCTTCTACCTATTACCCTAGACTATTATGTCTACATAACAATTGCTCTGATTCTGAGTTTATAAATTATAAAAGCTTACAACTATAGAAAAATTGACTTTGATGGGGCGCCTGGGTGGCTCAGTGGGTTAAAACCTCTGCCTGCCTTCAGCTCAGGTCATGATCCCAGGGTCCTGGGATGGAGCCCCATATCAGGCTCTCTGCTCAGTGGGAATCCTGTTTCCTCCTCCTCTCTCTCTCTCTGCCTGCCTTTCTGCCTACTGGTGATCTCTGTCTGTCAAATAAATAAATAAGATCTTTAAAAAAAAAAAAAGAAAGAAAGAAAGAAAGAAAGAAAAGAAAAAAATTTACTTTAACCCAGGACTATTTTAAGCATTTTATCATTATTAATGCATTTCACTTACAACCCTAGGAGATCGATTCAGTGAGCTTCCCCAGCTTACAGATGAGTAAATGGAAACATGGGGGTGTTAGGGGATTTGCTCCTGTGAGAGGCCGAGGCCAAAATCCAGGCAATCTGTTTCAGGTATTCATTTCTTCAACAAATATTTACGGAACACCTACAAGGTTCAGGTTCCTGGCCACTCGGCCTCAAATTCCTACTCCAGTCACCACTGATCAGCTACTTTGTCACTTTTGGGGTTCAAAAGAGGCCTAGTTCAAGGAACAAAAGGAGAGTGAGACCTAGAAAGTTGAAGGCTAAAAAACTGCAAGAAACAAATGAGGGGCCACATGACACAGATTTTCTGTAAAACTATCTCCTGAAGAGGTAATGCTATGTGTGGCTGTGTAGCTACCTCAAGCACGTAGAAGGGAATGCAAGGCCCAGTGGGGAAGGAGTGGCATAGGACAGGGAGAACCTGTGGAGCCCACTGTCTTTCCAAGTCCTGACTTAGGTCACCTGGAAAAAAGCCTGGCAGCCTCCTGCTCCACCCAGGCCCCCAGGTGACTGGACATGTGCCTTTCATACTTTCTTTGCAATTCTCTTTTTCCTTCCAGCAAATGTAGCTCCTTTATTCCACGTCCCTTCCTCTCTTCCCCTATCTTCCTATTTGTTTAGAGTAACTCGTTTTTTTTTTTTGTTTTTTTTTTTTTTATGAAAAGCCTTCAGCTGATGTCCAAATGAGAGAGGAAACATGAGCTGTGGGGCAAATCAGGTTATGAATGAGGACTAGCCCAGCCCACCATGCTGAGGGGGAGTGGTTGAGCAGCTGGGAATGGTGGGTTAGAGAGAAGGTGGTGAGAACAACCCTAAAACCCCACGGAAATGGGTTTAGGTGAAATGCTGTTCAATAAAATACATATTTGTTTTGCTGTCGAGTTCAAAATAGAATTAAACTAATTAAATAATTTACATAGTTTTCAATCCATCTCCTCTTATACTTTCCAACTTTCCCACCAACTTTCGGTCAAATCTGATCATTTCTTTGTGAATTTGCGTTGTTATTTTGTACCTTGTCCTTTTAACATGCAGAAATTTTTAATATTTATGTAATTAAAACCCATCCATCTTTCTCTTCTGTTTTCTGCCTTTGATGGTATAAAGAACCCATCTCTATTCCACTAACATCTATTTACTTACCACGGGCTCCTTTCTGTTTTTATTCTTCTTATGCTATCTTTTTTATTAGATTTTTACTAAAAAAGCATAGTGAAAACTTTCTTTAAAATTACCCATATCTTAAAAAAAAAAGACCAATATCTTTACCATGTTAACTAATTATTTGTGTGTGTGTTCTCCTCTAGTCTTTGTTTATTTGATAAAGAAAAAAAACAGCTTTTATTTATTGAGCATAATATGTCAGGGACTTTACAAACATTATCTCTTTTAACCTATACAACCCTGCAACATAGATACTATACACCCATTTTACAGAAGAGGCCTTGTGGCTGAAAGGTTAAGAACCTGTCAAAGTTAGCTGGCTGCCAGTAGCTATTCTAGGGTTTGAACATATGCCTAACCTCTAAAAATATATGTATAGTATAAAATAATTTGTATTCTGCTTGCTTAATGTTGAATATCATATGTAGCCGTGATAGTTAATGTCATGTTTGTACCTAATAGCCATAACCATTTTGATAAAAGCACGTTATTCAACCCAGTAATATACCATAATTTAACCACTTGCTTTCATCGGAAGTTTGAAATGCTTCCTAGTTTTCCCTGTTACAAGAAACACTGAAATGACAATGATTACTTTTATCTTTCTAAACTATTTCCTTAAGCTAACTGCCACATATTTATCTTACTATGTCAAATGATATGAACATTTTTTTTTTTTTGAGGCTGTTAATCATATCATGTCAGGTTGCCTTCCAAAAAATGTTATACCTGTTGAACTATTAGGGTTATATGGCTTTTTGCTCAGACTCACTTACTTTAGACATTTTAAAAAATGGATTTTAAGCTTCCTCAAAAACTGTTTTCCTTTCTTTTATAATTCAGGCTTATGTCTGTAGATTAAAATCGTAGACTAGGATAGAAATTTTCTAGCACAATCCCTTTATTTTAAACAGTAAGACCCAGAAATTATATGACTTGGCTGGTCCAGAGCCAGACATTCTACTTATCCATATTGGCCATTGACATATGTCTACTCTGCACAAATGCTATGAAGATGCTACTACATGTACCCTGCATATTTCCCTGTCAAATTCCTCAGAGGTGAGCATATTTGGCACTGGCTATGCTTCTTGTTTAATCTTAAACTCTTCTCAGAAGTACACAGTAAACCTTGAATTACTTCAACAATCTTTGAAGTAGTTCAAGATTTGAAGTTTCTGTAGTGGGGAGGGAGAGACTAAACAAAGCACAAGACTTATGACAAACACTCTTCCCCTTCTTTAAGACCTAGAAGAACATGTATAGGTCAAAACCAAAATACAAGAGCTAAGTTAAGGTCCTTCTTGACCTTATGTGGGTATAGGTAAACTAGGTAATCACATCCCCTAGGTTTTTATAATCCAATTAAGAAGGGTTCCTGGGCGACTCAGTTGGTTAAGCATCTGCCTTCCACTCAGGTCATGATCCTGGGAGTCCTGGGATTGAGCCCCACATAGGGCTCTCTGCTCAGCGCTTATCCTGCTTCTCCCTCTCCTGCTCACAGTGCCTCTCTCTGTCAAATAAATAAATAAAATCTTAAAAAACATATAACCCAATATAAAAAATATATAATCCAATTAAGAGACAAAAATGTCAAAGCCAGAGCGATCTGAGTAACTATGTGGAGTACAATCATCTCATATTATAGGGTAGGAAGGGAAGGGGGTAGGAGATGACTTGTGCAAGGTCACAGCAAAAAGTCATAAAAGGACTTAAGTATTTAGTCCAGAAGTCTAGAGAACAGTGCAGAGATAGATGGAGGAAATATTCCAATATATTATGACCAAAAGACACTTAAAGGAAAATAAAGACCCAAAATGTGAAAGGATGGAAAAAAAAAAAAATCCCAGCTCTGCTACATGAGCAGAAAAGCCCAATGACTGATAAAGTTATGTTTTCAAAAACACTATTAAGTTCTCCAAACACTATTAAGTTCTCCAGGGTAGCATCTCTGAAAATTTCATCTAAGCAGCCTCCACAAATAAATACTTTGAGGAGAGAGCTCCTGAAGCAAATGAAAATGAATGGAAGAGCCCATATATTCTGACTTCTCAGCATTCAGGCATCATCTGCCCTCTGGAAGTCTCTCACCCACGGAAGGATACGAATGCAGCTTACTTTAGGGAATTTTAGCCTTTTTGTGTATATATTATCATCTTCACTATTTAGGAAGAAGCTGCCCAGCATACGCATTATTGAAATGATTTGGAGAAGGGAGAGTGAGATTTTGATATCACGTGCAAACTCGTCCCCAATGTAGAGGATTTAGTAACATAAAAGAGGTTCAGGACTAACAAATCCATATGACAAGTTACAAATTCATTTTTAAATGTATATGTGAACAGTAATTAAAGTTTTGGAATGCTATATATCTTATAAGTTTATTGGAGGAAATAAATTATGAAGTGAGCTCCAAGAATGGGTCATAAAATCAAGTTAGTAGGTCAGGACCAGCATTTTTTTCAAAAATGGACAAAAGAGCGTTCTGCGCTGGGGCAGTGGTGGTGGCAGTGGTGGCGGTGGTGGCGGTGGCGCCAGGCGCGCTCTGGCCCTGCAGAGCGATGCTGGCCAATTCGTGGACCTGGCTGGACCTGCCGCGGAAATGCTCTGCCAGCAACCGCACCATCCGTACCACCGCTCACGCGTCCACTCAGACGAACGTGGCTGAGTGACCAGACAACGGGCAGATTCAAGTACCAGTTTACACTACGCTCTATGAGGGTCCACTACCAGGATGGGTGAGTCAGATGACTCCATCCTCCGACTGGCCAAGGCCAACAGCATCGTTCCAAAAAAACTTGTGACTGAAGAGGCTCACGGATGTGGAATATTTGTCCGAAATACAAGCACACCCCTCCCCCATCCAAAAAATACCAGGAAGGTTAAGTACTGTTCTGTGAAACTTTTGTTTCGGTGATAGCTACGTGTGTTATTCACTGGGTTGCAATATAAAATGGTGTTTTTTTTTTTTTTTTTTTTTACTCTGGGTCGTTTTCCAAAAAGTATGAGAAACGCGTTTAAAGGGACATTGTGTAAGTAGCTGAAACAAATGGATAGACGCTGTCATGCATCCGGGCTTAGAGAAAAACATTTGGCTGTAACAGCGAATGAATGCCGGGGAAACAGTCTGAACAGAGAGCAGAGAGGAATATACCAAAATCAGTCTCGGTGCTGAATTCCCAATGCCAAGCATGGTGTACTCCATAAACATCTGTGGAGTGAATGAATACATAATTATGCAATCAATTAACTACTGGAGACCAGAGGCCACTAGGAAAATACAATCAGAACCATGTGTGAAATAAGATTTCCTTTACAGCAGCTTTAGAAAAATGTGAACCGTTAGGACATTTTACATACGTCTGCCCAACACAGTCTTCTCCCCATGAAGGAGCTCACTGGCACACGGAAGTATGGGGAAGGTCGGACCGGACACCCATCAGATCAGAGCCCTAATGAGCCTGCCGTCCTGGAAAGGCCAGAGGGCAGGAAGACAGACGAATGACTGGCGGGATCTGGCTGTGCAGGGATTTGTTTTATCCTGATCTATCAGCGTCCTTTCTCCTCCTGGTCTAAGCACAGAAGAATGGGACTCTCCGGATTTGCGAGTGTGTCTGCGGGAAAGAAGGGGACTCGGCACGTTCCGTGCCAGCAGCAGCTGAATGAGGATGTGGGGCTCCGACGTGCCAGGGACAAAAGAAACGATTTCTCTATTTCCTCTCTTCCTTCCCCTACAGCACGGTGAGACTAAAGACCATTTCAGGGCAGTAAAGCCAGCTGTCCACCCCAGAAAACGTGACCGCCATGGAGACTCCGGTGGCGAGAAGGCACACCCCGGGCGTCTGCTCAAATGCTCGGGTCACGAAGGGGGCTAATGAAACGTCCCACCCACGGCGTCCACCTCCTGCAGCCCTCACCATCTGCATCGCATCCTCCATCCACTTTTCGGTCTCCTCCGCGGTCACCGAGCCCGCGCCGCCGCCAGGAGCCGGCGTGGCTGCCGCTTTCGCCTCCATGCCGCGCCCGGGCCGCGGTGCTCGGCGCCAGAGGCTGGGGTCGCGCAGGAGCGCGTGTAACGGAACGCGGCGACGGCGGGCCACGGTTTCCAGGGAAGTCGAACGGCGACGCACTCGGGAGCGAATTCTGGACGGACCTGGGTGCCCGGGACCAGTGAGCGGGGACCGCGGCGCGGCGGCAGCGCCAGAAAGCGCCGCTGCTCAGCTGTAGTCCACGCCCCCTTCCCGCCCCGGTGACAGTCTCTGCGGAAAGTCGCGTTCGTGATTGCTGGAGAGCACCCAGCGGGACGACGACGGCGGTCTTGCCCGGTGGTTCGGGCCGAGCGACCAGGAAGCGGTTTCCCGGCGAACTGCCCACCCCTCCCCCCGCGCCCCTAGGGCAGCCCGTACCTGTAGAGCCTGAAGATGCTGAGGTCTATGTGGAATTTTCTAAAACGTCATAAAAAGAAATGCATCTTCCTGGGCACGGTGCTCGGAGGTGGGTGACGGCGTTCTCGGAAGGGACTTTGGGAGCCAGGGGCGGAGGAGAGGTGACTGTCCTCTACAACAGAGGCCGGGCGACCCTAGTGCCGGATGTGCGGAGGAGAGTCGCTCACCCGTCGGACGCGGCGCGGGGGGACCAGCCTCCGAGGCTCTGCGGGGGGACCAGCCTCCGAGGCTCTGCGGGGGGACCAGCCTCCGAGGCTCTTCCCACCTCTGCAGTCGTGGCCTTTGTGTCTTTGGTCCTGACCCGGCTGCTTACTCTGCTTCTCTCCTCTCCTTTTCTCTCGCGGACCTTGGGGGAAGCCGCCACACTTCAGTTTCTGTTTCAAGATACCGTTCTCTTCTTACAGACCCCCCCCCCTTTTTTTTTTTTTTTTTTTTTTAGATTTTGTTTATTTATTTATTTGACAGAGATCAGAGGCAGGCAGAGAGAGAGGAGGAAGCAGGCTCCCTGCTGAGCAGAGAGCCCGATGTGGGGCTCGACCCCAGGACCCTGAGATCATGACCTGAGCCCAAGGCAGAGGCTTTAACCCACTGAGCCACCCAGGCGCCCCCACAGACGCGTATTTTTAAGTTGTGGTTTTTCCTGTGAGATTCTTCATGGGTATCGCGTTCTCGGCAGTTTGGCTTTTCACCCTTTTCAGAAGTTTCGTCATAGTCTAGGAGAACCCAAAGCCTGCACTTTCCGGTGTTGTTTTGGGTTAAATTTTTTTTTTTTTTTTTTTTTTAACCGCACTCAGGTAAAGGACTGAAAGATGTGTACTAGACAGAGAAACGCAAATCGGTGTTTTAGTTCTGTGTCTGCTTTTTGAGAATACAGTCAGGCAGTGAGAAGGTGTTTGGAAGACGTTGTGCAATTTTCCTCTGGATCTTCAAGGTTAGGATCAATGCCCGTCTGTCTGGCTGGCATAACTGAGAAGACATTAAGATACAGGTGGGATAATGGTGAGAGCCTTTGCCTTATTTGGTGTTCATGTCATAACACGCAGGGATTTGAAGGAGAGAATAAAAAAGCTTTGTGAGATGGAAGGAAATGTAGGAATGTTAAGAAGAATCTTTAGCGTTTGATTTTTTTTTGAGAAATATCACTAACTACATGCTTTGGTTACAGAAGTACTTAAAAAACAAGAACAGAAGTTTTCTAAGGAGTTTGGTTGCTTTTATCGGACTATTAGATAATATTCTATTGCCTCCAAACAATTTGAGATTAACAATATTTTTGGCATCGGTAATTCAGATCTGTTGATTCTGGAAAGTTTGAAATCAGCTTATTGATGAGGTAAGGAGAGTCTTTCTCATCTCTGAGGTCTTTCACAAGTCAGTACATTTTTTGTGTGAATTTTTACAGCATTCTTTGAGAAATCCTTTACATCCTTTAGGTGTCAGCCACTGACATCTAATGTACAGATCTCCCTCAACTTGCAATGGGGTTATGACCCAATAAACATAAAGGAAGTTAAAAATATCATAAGTACATTTAATATTAGCTCACCTACCAAACATCATAGCTTAGCCCAGCCTACATAAAATGTGCTAGGAACACTTAGCTTAGCCTATAGTTGGGCAAAGTCATCCAACACAAAGCCCGTCTTGTAATAGTGTTAATATCTCCTGTAATTTATTGAATACTGTACTGAAAGTGAAAAATAGACTGGTTGAATGATTACAGAATGATTGTAAGAGTTGTTTACTCTCAAAGATTGCGTGGCTAACTGGGAGCTGGGGCTCACTGCCACTGCCCAGCATCGCAAAAGTATGTTACCGCATATTTGCTAGCTCGGCAAAAGATCAAAATTTAAAGTATGGATTCTACTGAATGTGTAATACTTCTGCATCATCATAAAGTCAAAAATTTGTATAATTCAGGGACTATCTATATAATTCAGTTATGCTAAAATCACTAAGTCCATTTTATTTGCAAAGTTAAAGATATACATATGATGGAAGAAGTATAAAAAATATTTTTTGCCTCTACTGAAATAAGGAAAATAATCTCTCTAGCAATCTCAAAATAGCATACCCCTTCCAATTTATGGAACAACTTAATGGTAGATGAGAGATAATCACAGGGGAAGCTAAAGAGTATACTTAAGACATAGTTATAGTTTTTTTTTTCAAAAATCTTTTGAGAGCTTATAATTACAGATTAAGGGAAATGAGAAAGGAAAAAAAGAAGTTCAGAGGGACAGAAAGAGAAAATAATCCAAGTGTTTTATATCTTCCTACAACTTTTGAAATGTTACATTTCAGTTAATCTAAGACATATTTATCGAGTGCCTGTAGTGTTTACGGTAGTATGATTGGAAATGCAAGAGTTACAGATTTTTCATAGTAACAGCTACCATTTACTGGGTGTCCAGTGGGCTCTGTGCTAAGCTCTTGTGTTCAGTGGGCAGGACAACAAGAGTAGTTATTGTCATTTCCATTCAAAAATATGGAAATTAGAGTCCTAAGAATTAAAGAAACTTGCCCAGGATCTCAGAGTTAATAATAAGGAAACTAGAATTCAAACCAGGTGTGTTAGATTCTGAAGCACTTTCTCTTTGCATACTTTACCATTCTGCCTTCGTGGACTTCATGGTCTGACGGGAATGGAAAACAAGTGTCTTAGTCTGCTAGGGCTACTATAACAAAATACCATGGACTGTGTGTCTGTAGACAACAGAAATTTATTTCCCCCAATTCTAGAGGCTGGATCAGGCTGCCAACAAAGTTAGGTGAGGGCCTGCTTCCAGGTTGCAGACTTTTTGTGTCATCATATGGCCACAAGGGTAGAGGTCTCTGTGAAGTCCCTTTTGTAAGAACACTAATCCCATTCATGAAGGCTCCACCCTCATGACCTAAGCACCTCCCAAAGACCTCACCTCCTAATATCATCACATCAGGCATTAGGATTTCAACATGTGAATTCTGGGGGGACACAAACATTCTGAATATAACAAGTATATAAATAATTAAAATACAAAACAGTTTGAGAGCTGGGGGAAAATACAACATACAGATCAAACCAGCAGATAGTGTGTGCAATTGGAAAAAAATAGAAAAGGTCTTCATGGAAGAAGTGGCATATTTTGTCAGGCTTGAAAACCAGGTACAATATCAACATATATGCTCAAAGAAGTTTGGCTATCAGTGGTAGAAAAAAAACCTAAAACTTTGAGGTACAGGCCTTTCATAGGAATTTCCTACATTTGGGATGAGTAACTGCTTTAGACCAATTTGTACAATTTGACCAGTTTATGAAATGTAAACTTTCTGGTCTGAGGTCTCCTTTATACTTGTAAAAATTAAAGACTCTAAACAGCCTTTAAAAATTATATCTATTAATGGTTGCCATATTAGAAATTAAAAGAGAATTTTTAAAAATATTAAATAACAATAGTAAACCATTACATAGTAACACAAATATTATTTTTTAATAATTTTTTTGTGAAAAGAGAGGCATCATTTTACAGTTTTGCTAATCTCTTCACCATCTGGCTTAATTAAAGAAAGCTGGATTCCCGTCTTTCTTCTGCATCTGGTCAGTTTCGTTACCACGTCATGCAGCCTCTAGAATACTCTGCTGTGTGAGAGAATAAGAATGAAAAAGACAAAAACTACAAAAATGGTTTTGACTCGCAGATTCCATGAAAAGGTATTGAACACCCCCAAGAGTATCCAAGCCACATTTCGAGAACCAATACTCAAGAGAAAATGTTGCAGAACAGAGAATAACCAGATTGTATTTATTAGCTTGCTGATTTCTAAAAATCTCAGAGCATTGATTTATAATTTATGTCTTAATCCCTGTAATTTTTGGTCTCATTAGTTTTCCATTTTTTTTTTTCATTCAACAAATATCTGAGTAAGAGTGAGTGCCTCTTCCCACTATATCAGGCTCTGGGAATACAAAGGAATAAGACAGTTCTTGACTCTGAGGAACTCTTGGTGCTGACTGGAAAGCAGTACAGTGATGGTACCATAATAGAGTACCATAGTAGAGCTGGTGCTATGGGGACTTAGAGGAGAGAGAAATAAATGTGAAGGTGTCTGGCAGGCTTCACTCAGGAATTCACTTGAGTCAAGTTGTATAGCTAGCAAAAGAATGGGACACAGCTGGAAAAAGGGATATTCAACAGATTCACATATATTGCTTGTGATGAATCCGTGTATTTCACTATGGCTAAGAACAGGGAATAAAAGGGAGCAGCAAAAGATGTATTTGGGAAACTAGCCTGAGTGCAGTTTGTGAAGGGCCTTCTATATTATGCCATTCTATAGATCTGGACATTATCTTGGGCACCAGTGCTTCTCGATTTTCTATGATAAAAATCACTTAAGGGGCTTAGTAAAAACAGAGAATTTTCTCTTTTTTTTAAGATTTTATTTATTTATTTGTCAGATAGTGCACGCAAGCTTGGTAAGTCTCAGGCCGAAGGAGAAGCAGGCTCCCCGCTGAGCAGGGTCCTGGGATCATGACCTGAGCCAAAGGCAGCTGCTTAACCAACAGAGTCACCCAGGCATCCAAAAACATAGTTTTCTTTCTCAGATTCTGATTCTTCTGGTCCAGACCAGTTCATTTGTTCATCAGCTATCCAGCAAGTATTTATTGAGCTTCCTCAGTGTAACAATATTATGTATTGGGGATGCAGTATTGTATAAGACAAAATATTGGGGATGATCTCAGGGAACTCCCTTAAAAGCTATGTTTTTAACAGGTGCTGTTAAGTGAAACAGGGAATCCATCTTAAGAAAAGGTAGCAGGGTGTTGAAGAATTCGAATCACAGGAATATGTAGTCAGATTTAAATTTTAGAAAATTACTTGGCATATGAAAGGTGGATTGGAAAGGTGTGAGACCAGAAGAAAAGAGGAGAGGAGGAAGCTGGAAACCAGTTCTTAAGAGCATTATTCAGAATCTGAATGAAGACAATGGTAAAGAAGTTGGAGTAAAGTGGCAAAGTTTAGAAAATACTTCTGAAATAGAATCAGACTAGCAGGATTTGCTGTTTTGTTAGATTTTGAGCAGTGATAATAGAATAGACTATTTTCAAACTCTTACTGAAATTATTAACCTAGTAATAATCTGGTAAAATAGTTGTATTCCAGGGATTTTTGTCCAGAAAAAGAAAACTAAAAGACAGTTTGGAAAAAAAAAAAAAAAACTGAATTTATAATGTAGAAAGACTAGAAGATGTTTTGCTTTACCAGCAATGTTCTAAAAAGAAATCTCACAACATTTTACATTGATTCAGAAGGTGGAGGGAGGATTATTTTTGGTTTTGTTTTTAGATAGCTCAGGGGTGAGGGCAGAGACCTGGGAGGGGGAGAGGGAAGGAGAGAGAATCTCAAGCAGATCCAAACTGAGTGCAGAGACCAACGCAGGGCTTGATCTTACAACCCTGAGATCATGACCTGGGCTGAAACCAAGAGTTGGACACTTAACAGACTAAGCTACCTTGCGCTCCCATTTTCTGAAGTATTTAATGTTTGTTTACATTATCCATAAATAAGATTGTAAGGTTACAATCCCAGACTGTTATTTTATGGATGAAAAAAAATAGATACAGAGAGAGGAAGAGACTTGCTTCAAATTACCTACCTAAATGGTACCATAACCATCAATATCTATTGTCTTCAGGTCAGATGCAGGCAGCCCTCGAGTATATAGATGATCCTGAATCCCATATTTTAGCTAATAAATTCTGTGCTCTCATACTTATTTTCCTAGGTAATAAAAAAATCAGAATTTATTAATTTTAGGAATGAGAGCTTGGCTAAATTTGCCTTTGTGTAGTAACTTACTTCAGTGCTAACTCAAAAAAAAAATAATAATAATGGGTTGTAGGATATTAGCCTAATTTCATGTATTTGTTTGCTATTGTTTCCATAACGAAGTACCACAGACTGAGTGCTGAAGCAACAGAAAAGTATTGTCTCATTGTTCTGGAGTCCAGAAATCTAAGATGAATGTGTTGCAGGATTTGTTTCTTCTCAGGGCTATAAGAGAAGGATCTTCTACAGGCCCCTCTCCTCAGTTTTTAGATGTTTTTCTCCTCTGTGTCTTTACATTATCTTCCTTCTACACACGTCTGTGTCCAAATTTTCTCATACCAGAATACCTTCATGTTGGATTAGAGCCCACCCTAATGACCTCCTTTCAACTTGATTACCTCTGTAAAGACCCTGTCTCCAAATAAGGTAACATTCTGAAGTAGGGAGACTTTAACTTATGAATAGGGAATGGGTGTGTGTGACATAGTTCAACCCATAATAATTCATTTTCTTTTAGCTTTAGTTAGAATATACAACACTTATAAAATACAGTAGCTCCTGAAAATTTTTTATCACTGTTGAGAATATAATGAAAGCAGTATACCTTTTCTCCCAGAAAACACATATATCAGTCATTTATTATTATTCCAGAAAATTCTTAGATAAGCAAATGTCATCATTGCAGTGTTTCACCTTACATCATTATTATTTTTATTTGAGAAATAGTAATCATTTCACACATAACCTTAAGCAGCCTATTGTGCAAGTAAAACACAAGCAATTCATTGAGAAGTAGTTGTTACCTAAGAATTGCCTATCAAAGAGTTACTTTGTGAAATATAAGTCAGTTTCTTTATTCTGCTGGTGTTATGGCACTGTCATCAGTTTATTGAGGATGGGTTACAAAAAGGTTGCTCTGAAGCTACCTATATAACTTTCATCTGCTCTTTAAGCCTGATTATAATACATGTATTTGCATATAGCTGCAGTCATAGTTTATTTCTATCTAATTATTTGCAGGACATACCTTTTACTGAACTATTTTTTTTTTTTTTAAGATTGTATTTATTTATTTGACAGACAGAGATCACAAGTGGGCAGAGAGGCAGACAGAGACAGAAAGACCAGTGTAGGGCTCCATCCCAGGACCGTGGGATCATGACCTGAGCTGAAGGCAGAGGCTTTAACCCACTGAGCCACCCAGGCGCCCCTGAACTATTATTTTTAAAAATATATAATGTGTTATCGGTTTATCCATAATGCTTATATTAGTGAAAATATTTCAGGATGTGTGTTTTCTTTGCAGTTCTTACACGGCCATCTCCTCCCCACTTGTGACAAACAGACTAACTCCAATTATTTAGGTCCTGCACAGTTCTTAGGTTCTCTTTGATAGATATTGAGGGCCTCAAGCAG
Organism: Mustela lutreola; assembly: GCF_030435805.1. Taxonomy (NCBI): domain Eukaryota; kingdom Metazoa; phylum Chordata; class Mammalia; order Carnivora; family Mustelidae; genus Mustela; species Mustela lutreola. The sequence continues at coordinate 59,245,059 of NC_081295.1, read as the reverse complement.
TTGGAGCTAGGTGAGGATTTGTTACAAATTTGTTGCCAGGTTATAATGAAACACATGCTGGCACACATAAAAGCATCTGGCTAGCCAGTATAAATAAGACAGTATCATAACTTGTTTTATAAGCTTATTGAAGTCCCAACATCCTCTTCCCGTGCTGCAACAGAACCTTGCATAAAAAGGTGCAGAGGTCAAGCCCTTGGTATTTGCTTTCTCCCTCTGCCTCTCCCCCACCCACTTCTCTCTGGGGGGGGGGGGGGGGATTGCCTGACTTTGTAGGATTCTTTGGCCATTTGGTTAACTCCTTTGACTAAGAATCCTCCTAAGTAGCAGCTGAGGGTTCAAGGCTAAGTCATTCCTAAGGATAAAGGACTTTCTAGATTCATATATTCCTGCTCAAATGAGTATTAGTAAAACGTTTTGGCTAATCCAGTATCTTAAACACAACTAATCTATGAAAATCCATTTCTAATACTCATTATGCTAGATAAAAGTTAGTTGAAGTATTTAAACCTTGGAGTGGGCTTTGGTCAAATGCTAACCAACCACTTAGGAGTATTCACGTTTCCAGTTAGGACAACTTACTGCGCCTGGGGCATAGACCAAAATGTGCACATTTATATCATCTGTCTATCCTGAAATGTGTTCAACAAAATCATAGGTCTCGTGACCCCACCTATATTTTTATGATGTGATGTTATAATTTAGGAATTTCTATACCTTCTTCCCTCTCCCTTTTCCACTGAAAGTGCTAGTTCTCGATGTCTGTCTGACTACCTACCTTTCTTGTATTCTTTTTCTCTTTAAATAAATAAACAAACATTTTATCTTACATTTTTAAAAAGTATTATATGCTGACTGAAGAAAATATGGAAGATGGAAAGAAGCAAGTAGCAGAAAAAGATCAGCTACTATCCTACTGTTCAACAATGATTATAGTTTATGTTTTTTTCCATGTATCTACTTACGTTAAAAAGGGCGACATCAAGATCTTATTTTATAAACTAAAAACATATATGGATATATCCTTGAGTTGTTGGCTAATTTAGCAATGCATTTTTTAACAGCCACATAAGATTTCACAAGGTTTTTGTATGGGTAGACCATAATTTACTTAACAGTCCCTTATTGCCGGACACTTAGAATATCTCCACTTCACTATTAAAGGCATTGCCAGACTTTGCACTTAATTCCTTTCTGTTTTCTTCAGACCTAGTTTTATGGTATCCATCATTGGCTGTTAAAATGCCTATCTCCTTTTCCTTACATTTAGGTCACAATTCCTATGTAAGTCTTTAATTAGATTTTTAAAAGTTGTTATTTTTAACTCTTCATTGATATAAACCTTAAATTTGGATGAAGCACATTAAAAATACTGTTTGGAATTTTTACCACCCTAATTAACTAGATTAACATACTTGTTTGTTTTAAAAAATAATTTTAGGAGTATATATCCTGGGAAAATATGGACAAAAGAAAATCAGAGAAATACAAGAAAGAGAAGCTGCAGAGTACATTGCTCAAGCAAGACGACAGTATCATTTTGAAAGTAACCAGAGGACTTGCAATATGACAGGTAAGGCAAAGAGAAATATTTATACATGTATGTAAAATTACTTGATGATTTATATTAATTTGCATACCTCCAGGACCAAAGAGGAAAAGGCAAAAGGATTTATGTGATTTAACTGAAATATATCATTAAATGTTGATTTTTAAAATCAGTATAAGTCAATATGCAATATACAATAAATGCTTGTTCATTCAGCTTATTTATTCATTCAGCAAATACTTGGGGTACCTAGCACTGAGGAAATAAGGAGAATAATTTTTTAAAAATCCCTGACATTTAGAATTTATGTGCTAATGAGAGTAACAAATGATAAACAACATATAAATAACTTAAGGCAGTGATGGCTGCTATAAGGAGAATAAAGGTGTGTAAGGGAGTGGTTCTTTAAGAAATGGCAATCAGGAGAGTCAGGCCTCTTTGAGGAGGTGACATTAGAGAAAACCAAATGATTCAATGGAAGGAGCCATGCAGAATGCCTTCAATGGGAATGGGCTTGACACTCAAGAATGCAAAAGGGGTATGTAGCTAGAGCAGAATGAGCAATGTAAGAGTAGTGGGAAGTAAGGCTGTAAGGATCATTAGGCCTAATAGCTGCAGTAAAAATTCCTAAGTGTGTTAAACTTACAGTAGGCAGCTACAAACCCGTGAGTGCAGCACAGAAGAGTACACTACTCAACAGGAATTAATGGTAATGATTTAACCTCCAGAGTTGGAAATATACTGGGGGAATGCCATAACAAAATCAACTGCTCACATTTGAAGGGAATAGGCTTTATAACTGGTATAACCCCTTAAAGAATTAGTTCTCAAATCCATGTCAAACCTCTTTTTCTTTATTATGGTTTAAAGCTTAATCTTTTCTCTAACATTTCTTTTAAGAACAGTTAATTTAGAAAGAATTTGTAAAGGTAGGTTCTCTTTATTTACTTTTTTTTTTTTTTTAAGATTTTATTTATTTATTTGACAGACAGAGATCACAATTAGGCAGAGAGGCAAGCAAAGAAAGAGAGGAGGAAGCAGGCTCTCCGCGGAGCCGAGAGCCCGATGTGGGGCTCAATTCCAGGACCCTGGGATCATGACCTGAGCCGAAGGCAGAGGCTTAACCCACTGAGCCACCCAGGCACCCCTCTTTATTTACTTTTGAAAGCAGAATTTTTTTCTGAGTTTAAAGGACTTTAAATTTAGTACAATAATAATACTTCATTCTATAAAGTGAATAGTGATCATCAATACTGCATGTAATGACAACTCAGATAAAACGCATTAGGAGGGCACATGATGTAATGAACACTAGGTGTTAATATGCAGTTGATGAATCACTGAACTCTACCTCTGAAACTAATGATACACTATATATTAATTAATTGAATTTAAATAAAATAAAAAATTTTTAAAAGCAGTGAGTTCCTAGGTTTTCCTTATAATATCCCTGTATCTTTGGGAAAATCTATATCTCAATTCTCTCTTCTATAAAATGATCATCATAAAACCCAGTTCATAAATGTTTTATAGAATGTGAAGAGATAATGCATGTAAAGTGCTTGGTGTGTAATAAATACTCAGTAAATGATAAATAAATAAATACTCAGTAAATGATAACTTTTAAAAGTTACATAATTTTGGGGTGCCTGAGTGGCTCAGTCAGTTAAGCATCTGACTTTTGATCTTGGATGAGGTCTTGATCTCAGGGTCATGAGTTCAAGCTCTGCGTTGGGCTCCATACTAGATGTGGAGCGTACTTAAAAGAAAAAAAAAGTTACATAATTCTTTAAATTGATATTCAGCATTCAATGAATTGATGCTATCAAGGACATGTTAATGACTTTTTAGAAAATAAGTACAGTGCATTTCTGGTTATTACTCAGATTTTCAGAAAATAGAAATAGGTAGTCTAGAATCTGCAAATCCATCTCAATTTGACATGGACTTTTGTGTCAGTTTGGGTTCCCTGGAAAACAGATGCTAAAATGGGATTAGATGTGCAAGAGATATATTGGGGGTGGGTGGGGAACACCTGCAAAGAACAAAGGGGAGGGAGCAGAAGGAGGCGAGGGAAGCTTTCAGACCATAGTGCAGGTCTTACGGGTGAATGGAAAGGGAGAAGGAAAGAAGATTAGATAAGAAGAGTTTCAGCCTATAGCACAGTTTCAAGAAAGTTTTGGCAGGCCAGTAGGGAGTCCTTAAGTCAAAGCTCTCTGGAATGGATCTCTGTTAGTATCACCACACCACTCTTATTGGCTGGGGGTGGTGCAGACATGGTAATGGATCCAAGGGGGTCACAGCTGGGCTGCCAGCCAACCATGCTCCTAGCAGATTTGGTGGAATATTTCCATGACCATCACAACCCTCAGATGAATAAATGGCTGCAGATAGGTAATTAAAAATAAAATATTGTAGGAGCCAAATAGAAGTTCACTGGAACACTTTCCAAATTAGCTTTCCAGTATGCATTGATAATGGGGTTATAAATCATATGATTAAATTTCTATCCTTTTGAATAAGGTGCAATGGATATACTAGAAAAATTTAGTAGCTTTAGGTATATGTGACTAGTCTTTTTACCCAAAAAGTTGGCCCTTTTGAAACTTGAAACTTGAAAGTTTCAACTTGAAAGATACCATCTAATAAAATGTTTCTGTATTCTGCCTATGGCTTTATCTTCTTCAGGATTTTTACTGAATATTCAGGAGAGATACTTATTAAATTTATATATGACACAGTGCTAGGCTGAGATAAATGAATTGTTCTGCATTAAAAGGCAGTTGTACAGATACAGAATTATCTGAGCTTGCTTGCAAGCAGGATATATGAGTAAGGTTTGGGAGTTCTAGTTGAGCACAAACTGTTTATAAAGACTTTAATATGATTTCTAGAAGTACTAATTTAATCTTAGACCACAAAAATAAAATCTGATTCAGATCACAGGTAGTTGCATCATGCTCTGGAATCGTCAGAGTGCAGGTCCACTTCTGCCTCTCATATGTTAAGAAGATACAAACTGGAGGGGTGCCTGAGTGGCACAGTTGGTTAAATGCCCAACACTTGGTTTCAGCTCAGGTCATAACCTCAGCCTCATGAGATCCAGCCCCAGGCAGGGCTCAATGCTAAGTGCAGAATCCTCCTGAGATTCTCTCTCTCCCTCTGTCCCTCCTACTCATGCTTTCTCTTTCTCTCAAATAAATAAATCTTTTTTAAAAAGAAGAAGAAGAGGGACGCCTGGGTGGCTCAGTTGGTTAAGCAGCTGCCTTCGGCTCAGGTCATGATCCCAGCGTCCTGGGATCGAGTCCCATATCGGGCTCCTTGCTCCGCAGGGAGCCTGCTTCTCCGTCTGACTCTGCCTTCCACTCTGTCTGCCTGTGCTCGCTCTCGCTCGCTCTCTCTGACAAATAAATAAAATCTTTAAAAAAAAAAAAAAAAAAAAAAAAAAAAAAAAAAAAAAAAAAAAAAAAAAAAAAAAAAAAAAAAAGAAGAAGAAGAAGATACAAACTAGAATATGTCAGAAAAGGCCAAACAAGGATAATAATAAGGGCTGACACTGAGCATTCTCATGTGCAAATACTCTAAATGCTTTGTATGTCTCAGTTAAACCTTACAACAAAGTTCTCCTCAGTTTACAGAGAAAACAGAGGCACTGGGGGTTTAAATAACTTGCTCAGGGTCACACAGATTCAGTAGCTGGTGAGGGGTTGTCTTGTGATTTGTGGTTGGACTGGGGGTTATCATGGAGACCAGATGGCTAAAGGAAAACATGAATGCTGCATTCAACTAGGTACAGAAACATATTTGTTCCATGTTTTTTAAAAAATTGCCTGGAAGAAAAGAATTGACTTGTCTTCGGTTGAATAGGCTGAAGGGGAAAGTGAAAAGCTCTTATCTTTCAGAATTGTTGGAGAGACTCCTCTCAAATCATGTTGTTTTACTGCATAATCTTTGAATTAGTTCCTTACTAACTCCATTTTCTATATGTAGGTCTCTAAACTAATTTTTCTTGGTTGGCTAACATATCGCATTTGGGCTACCAAATACTTTTTTGGGTACCAAATACGCTGAAATAAGCTACCTTTACATTGGCTCTGAGCTGTGACTTTAGTAAATAATCTAAATGACTTAGGTGATTTAATCATACGGCTAGAGGAAATACACTGAAGCTCCTTGGTACAGCACTGAAATAGATGTCTAGAGTAGTCTAAAAGCTAAATGTTCTATAGAAAAAAATAATACGGGTTTTATAATTAGTATAACTAGTCAAGAAATAAAAATCACACACTGAAGTTTTTCCCTTTCAGAATGTGGTATTTGTGATCTCGATATTTTTTTATTTTTTAATCATTACTTATTTAGTGTTAGAAACTCATTTTAAATTATTATATGTGCATTTCTCCAACTTTTCTTATACCATGCAGGATCCATAAATAAAGTAACTTCTATAAATTACATGCAGTCTTTTTTTCCATAGAGCACTATGTCTTAATGTTATTCTTGGGGAGTTATAGGCAATAACCTTTGGCAAAACCAAAGTACAACTCAGCAGTTCTTAATTCCCAGCCTGATGCACTTTTGTCTAGGTTTCAGTACATGCTTACTGCTTTGTAATATTTAATAAACTTTTCTAAAAATAGAAATAAAATATAAAACAAAGTATAAAGATAAGAATGTTGTTTTGATCATTTTATTATATCAGAAATAAATTCATTGTAAAAAAAAAAAATTGGGGGGCACCTGGGTGGCTCAGTGGGTTAAGCCTCTGCCTTCAGCTCAGGTCATGATCCCAGGGTCCTGGGATTGAGCCCCGCATTGGTCTCTCTGCTCAGCAGGGAGCTTGCTTACCCTGCTCTCTCTGCCTGCCTCTCTGCCTACTTGTGATATCTGTCAAATAAAATAAATTTAAAAAAATAAAATAAAATAAATAAAATAAAATCTTAAAAAATAATTTGGAGAGTACAGAAAAGAAGAGAAAAAGAAATGATTATTATAACTCCATCATCCAGAGACCACCACTTTTCACATCTCAGAATAATTCTTCCCATTCTTTCTTGTATGTTTACATTGCTATAGTCATAGTATAGATATAATTCTATCACTTAATGTAAGCAGATAAATGATTTATTAGCATAAACTCAGTTTTCTTATTCCTAATAATAACTTGAAACTCTACCGCTGACATTCCCTCCCAACCCTTGCTAGTTGTTAGTCCAGTCATATGGCCTAAAACAACATGTGTTTCTCAGTGAAGGCAGTCATATAACTTGCGACCTTTTTTATTTTCTGTTTGCATCACAGTGTTGTCCATGCTTCCAACACTGAGAGAGGCCTTGATGCAACAACTCAATTCTGAGAGCCTAACCGCTCTGCTAAAAAACAGGTAAATGCAAGTTAACATCATTTTTTGTTTATACAGGTCACTTAAATTTATAGAATGAACTGAAATATTTTTCAAACATCTTTGTTTTCTTATTTTTCTAATGGATGCTTGTAATATACTCATTTGAAAAAGTACTTACTGACTCTGTCACTAAATTCGTTCTATTTTGTCTATGTATTTTTGCTCTACCTTGGTACACAAAGGAGGCCAACAATATATATATTTAGGTCAACAATATTTGTGTGTATTCTGGTTTTCATATAAATAGATCTTTTATCACTTTGGCCTTATTCAGAAATGTAATTATTGAGTGCTTATAGAATGTGTTTCTAAACCAGATGTTGTGAAGCTAAGTTATGTTAAACATTGTGCTTCTTAAAGAGTTTACAGTATAATAGGTGAAACATGAACATTTTGAGAAAGTCATATGAATTTACATTTTATATTATTAACAAAATGAAGTGCAAATATAACATGAGTGTACAATAATAATAATTTACCTTACCATCACAGTTCTCTGAGCACAAAGCACTTTTTACACATAGGACTTTATATTTGGAGTACAGCATGTGTTGGGATTTTGTAATTTAGTGTGATGCTGTGTTCATTGAGGAGACTTCCAGAAGGAAATGGCAAGATGAAGGGAAATGAACAAGATGAAGGGAAAAGTTTTATTTTATTTTATTTTAATGAACAAGATGAAGGGAAATGTTTTTAGTAAGTAAATGTTAATCATTGTGACCTTACTGAAGTATTCACTTCCCTTGTAATTACCTTCCAATAGCCAGGGAGAAGGAAATACTCTTTCTAGAGGGTCTCTCTATGCTGAGCCCAGGACTAAACACCTTATGTACATGCTTCCATTTCATTTTCACAGTATCCTTGTGAGGCAGATATTATCATCATCTGTATTTTGCAGAGAGAAATTTACTACTCAGGTTAAATAACAAGCTAGAAAATTTCTTTAAAAGCATTTTCTCTATTCAGAGAATTCTTCCCAAAATAACAATGGATTTGTTTGCTTGGGATTTTTTTAATCTGATTAAAGTATAATGCTAGTCATACAAATTTTATCATTTGTAGAGGATGATGCATATTCACCACTTGATAGTAATAAAGTTTAGCTTATAAATTAGTTCTTATAATTATATACAAAAGAAACATGAAAACATTTCTCTTGGTCAAATGAATGCTTAATTACCACCTGTTGGTACATAAGTAGAAGATAAAGAAATATGATAAATAAATAAATATGATAAAGAAATAAGATAAAGTATTACTCAACCAACTGAGCCACTCAGGTGCCCCATGTACATATTTCTTTATCCTCTACTTATGTCAGGTCATGATCTGAAGGTGGTGAGATGAAACCCTGCATGGGGCTCCATGCTCAGCAGGGAGTTAGCTTCTCCCCTTCTTCCTCTCTCTCTTTGCCCCTCCCCTCACTCAGTCTGTCTCAAATAAATAAATCTTAAAGGAAAAGGAAAAATATATGTAAGAAGTAGATGAAGAACAGAAGTAGGTTTTAATTGCCTTAAGTTTTAGTCTTACTAGGAAACTAAGACAAATGAAATAAGGGAATAGTATTTATAAAAGCGACATAATAACAGACATAATAAAAATATAGTAGCATTCTTCCCTCTTGGTGACTGTTTCCTGCAAGGCCCTGTGTTGCCTATATTTTGGAGTATTTGAGATAATTAAGATCTCTTTCCCTTTAAGACTTTGTCACCCAAAGAATGGAGTATATGACAAATTATGATAATGCAAGATATATTGTGTTTAGTCTATGATAAAAAGTGAAAGCAAAATGTGGGCACAAAATGTAGGAAGCTAAAGAAGAAAGGGATTTATTTTGATGGATAACCCTGGACAGCTTTCAAAAAGAGGTGTCGTTCCTCTTTTCTTAATACACAGAATTTCTTAAATTCCTGAGTTTATTATTCCTTATTTACTGTTTCCTTTTTTGAGTCTCTCAATGCTATTTTTTTCTTGCCTTTCTTTTGACATAAAATTACTGTTTGTAGTTTGGGATAAAAATATCCATTTGAAAAATATTTGCATAAAGAGGGGCTTGAGCTCTTACAAACGTGTTTAAATAAGGAAATGATTTTCCTTATTTCATGATGTAAGGACCTTGCAGGATGTACACCATACGTCTTGAACCTGTGTCATCTAGGAATGGGATAACTGAACTCTAGAGTCAGTTCAATGGCAAAGAAAGATAAGAAGCTAGTTATATGCCACAATTGTAATGGTAACTCAACTTTTCACTAAAATGTAAATTTATGTCTAAATATAATAATAAAGAATATGGGTTTGTAGTTTGTATATCTTTGTGGCTTTTTATTTCATTTTCCTTCTAATTTATTTTTATTGTATTTTACAAAAGTACTAGTCTGTGACAGATTGGAAATAAAAAAGAAAAATAAAATTGGCCCTTCCATGTAGATGGTTTGAAAAGCACTGAACTCCATCTACGAGGTATATCCACACAGTGGAGCACTACACCATGGTTAAAAAAAAAAAAAATGGCTATTATCTGTGTATTCCTATGGAATTATCTCCAGGATATATTGTTATATATATACTTTAAAGCTAAAGAAAATGTGTATAGTATGCTACCATTTATCTAAGAGGGCAAATTGCATATATAAGGCAAAACAATTAGTTAAAGTAAAAATTTTTAATAGTCACCTATGAAGAAGGGAGAGAATAAAAGGGAATACGAACAGACTTACTTGAATATACTGTGCTGTGTAAATTTGACTTTGGAACCATGTAAATGTTTTACATATTTATAAAACTATATTTAGTGTTTACAAAACAATGTCTAGAAAGAGATGGTAAAATAAACCAACCTAAATGTGTAGTTGCTGTTAAAACCACAAAGATAGAAACTATACCAGATACAAAATCCTTAAAACTCTTCAATATTGCTATTGCTGTTCTGAGACTGTTGTTCATAGAGGGAAGGATGAAGCAAATTAGTAGTTACATTGGTTTCATTGACTGCTAGTATAGGCAAAAAGAAATAGATGTAAGATCAAGGAGATGAAGTTAAAAACCCCTGTAGTTTTAACACAGTTACTAGCTTAGTCTACCAAAAGGGCTTAGTAGCAATTAATATCCTTAATCAGAGATCGTAGTTACAGACTATCATTTTCTGCTACAAAGAAGCAGGACTCTTTTTTTTTTTTTTTTTTTTAAGATTTTATTTAGTTGTTTGTCAGAGAGAGAGCAGGAGCACAAGCAGGGGGAGTGGCCAGCAGAAGGAGAAGCAGGCTACCTGCTGCAGGACTCCATCCCAACCCTGAACCAAAGGCAGACACTTAACTGATGAGCTACCCAGGAGTCCTGGAAGCAGGACTCTTGGAAAAAGGGTGATTCCAGGTCTGTAGCAAAAATTGAACAAGATGAACCCATGGAGTGCTGGGTGGCTCAGTTGGTTGAGTGTCCAACTCTTGATTTTTGACTCAGGTCATGTTCTCAGGGTCCCGAGATCTAGCTCCACAAAGGACTCCATGCTCAATAGGGTATCTGGTTGAGATTTCTTTTTCTCCCTGTCCCCCTGTCCCTTCCCTCTTCCCACTTATGCACTCTCTCGCTCTAAAATAAATAAATCTTTAAAAAAAAAAAAAAAAGGTGAACCTAGAACAGCTTGTCAGTAAGCAAGGAAGCTATCAAAAACTAGTAGGGTAATGTCAGAAGGATTCAGGAACCAATCTGAAATAGCACCCACAATATTGGGTTAAAGACAGGCAATTTGAACACCAATAAGAATAATAAATACAGTGAGTCCAACATTAAATATATACTTATATATATTTAAATTCTTATGTTTATAATGATATTTTAAAACAAAAAATACTTTATTATTTACCTTTAAAGGATTACATGCTTCATTATTTGTGAAATGGTAAATGAGGGAAAGAAATAAACAATTTTCTTGATTTTCCTATATGATTTTATGGTATATATGAATATGCTCAGAAGGAGGATAAAAAGCAGAAGGATATATACCAATACACTAGTGAAAATGGTGGTGGGTTTTGTTTTTTGTTTTTGTTTTTTTTTTAATTTTTATTTATTTATTTGAGAGAGAGAGAGATGCAGAGAGAGCAAGCATAAGCAGAGGGAAGAGGCAGAAGTAGAGGAGAAGCAGACTCCTCTGAGCAGGGAGTCCAATGCTGGGCTCAATCCCAGGACCCTGAGATCACAGCCTGGGCTGAAGGAAGACACTTTGAGATACTCAGGTACCCTGTGAAAATGGTTGTTATCATTGGTTACTGAAATTACACTTGATTTTTTTTTTACTGTACTTACTATATTTTGTGAGCTTTGTTTCCTATAGTTCCTATAGTTATCCTGTAATAAAATAAAATTAATTATAAAGATAATAAAGTTCTAAGTTTTCTATTAGATTACCTGATTACTATTCTTTATATTTTCTTCATTAGGCCTTCAAACAAATTAGAAATATGGGAGGATCTAAAGATAATAAGTAAGTCTTCCTACTTTGTGTGACAGCACATCTTTAAAATACCTATAAAGAGAAGTTTTTATACTCACTCTTTTATGTGGATGACCCTTTTCTACCTCATAAAGTTGTCCACATTAAATAATTCTCATAAAGCAAGTTGATCAATATCTGGTCCTAGAAAGTATTCAGGAAATATTGGTGGTGGTGGTAGTATTACTGTTATTATTATGATATGTAAACCTGTCCTAGACCACATATGCCTACATTAGGTACTGATACCTATAATATTATGTCTTTTTTTTTTTTTTTTGAGAGAGAGAGGGAGAGAAAGAGTACATGAGGAGACTGGCAGAGTATATAGTGTATACAGAGTATACACACAGGTCTCAGTACTTTATACTACTAAGCATTCCTACATTTTCCCATCCATTCATATGATCCTTATCAACTAAATTATGCTTTAGCTTTGCCTATTTAAAAATAAATTAAACCTTTATAGTACTCTATTTCAGCCACCCCTTATATAATACCAAAGACTTCTACATTCTTCCCTCCCACTCATTCTTTGAGACTCTAAAGCCCGACTCCTACTTCTGTGTCTCCACCCAAACATATCTCACAAACATCAATAGTAACTTCTGTATTACTAAATCTACTTCCTATCTATTCCTCATCTATTTCCTCCTTCCAGACCTCTTGGCAGCATTTAACACCTTTGCTTTCTCCTCTGTTTTGAACACTTTGTCCCAGGCTGCTGTGAAGCTAGTCTCTGGGTGTCCCCCATCTGTACCTTTCTCCAGCCCTTAGATGGTCTCAGCCTCCTTTACCTGCTGTTGCAAACTGGAGTTCTTCTGTGCTCAGCCCTCTACTCTCAGCTTTCAGCTAGCTCCCTGAACAGCTCAGAGTTCTGAGGCTGCAAATCTCAGTGTTTCCCAGGTTTTTTTGTGTTCTCCTTTCTAACTAATAATATATAACTCTTTACTCAATATATTGATTATTGCTTTTATTAGTTATTTTTTCAATTAAGATATCATACCTAATTTACATTAAACAAGTTGTAAGGAGATAGACAATGACTATTTTGAATTGATATATTTTTGTACTTGAAACAATTGCAAATGTATTTCTTAAAGTCATCTTGTAAAAAAGAATAATCATAGGGACAGTTTGTGATTTTACTTATTTGTTTGTTTTAATAATAGTACCAAATGGTTATCTTTCTCTGTGAAGGTTTCACAAGAAGTATCGTAGCAGTATACAGTACTTGTATGCTGGTGGTTCTTTTGCGAGTCCAGTTAAACATAATTGGTGGATATATTTACCTGGATAATGCAGCAGTTGGCAAAAATGGCACTGTAAGTTTCATAAACTTAACATATATAATCCCTTTTCTATTAAGATTTAACTGGATTTAACTGAATATTACTTACCCTGATAACTTCTATAAAATAAGTATCTTTATATATCATGTGATTATAAACTTCTAGCATGATTTTTCATATTTTGAAACTAGACTTTTTATTAGGTTAAAGAATATTATTTTTTCTATCATTTCAGGTCCTGAAAAGTCTCAGCTCAAGTTATGCTTTATAGTAAACGTATATAGTATATATTTATAGTAAGTAAAGATTATTTACTATAATATTAGATAATTTAACCTTGTTTCTATTTTGTACAGACAGTTCTTGCTCCCCCAGATGTCCAACAGCAATATTTGTCAAGTATTCAACACCTCCTTGGAGATGGTGAGATTATTTGTGACTTGGAAACCAATTTTAATTTGTTCATATTTATTATTGAGGAACTTAAAGTGAACAAGGCTTTTATGTTTGTTTTTCCTTTAATAATAGGCCTGACAGAATTGATCACAGTCATTAAACAAGCTGTGCAGAAGATTTTAGGAAGGTAAGGCATTTTGCTTTGGCTTCTCTGACTTCCTGATTCTGGTGAATAAAAGAAAAATTAGAATTGTTCTAGTGAAGCTGGTGATTTGACAAATGGTAGTTTGTAAAATTCTTTGTAACCTTATATAGACACAGCCCTGAGATACTGCATTGTGAATCCATTTTCTGCATTAGTGCCAACCTTTTGATACTAAGGCAACAGGTTTAATGTTTTTTTATTGATTGACTTCCAAACAAACCAGAAATATTTGGGTCATAACATAAAATACCTACTTTAAAATCTGCCTCTGAGCCTTTTATCTTCCATTTATACTGGTACTTTCTATAATTACAGTGGAAATTTTCTTGTGAAATCTACAGCAAGACTTGATGTGGCTCTGTAATAAAGACACTTAACTGATGACTGATTTCTTAATCTACTCTAGTGATTTCAGTCAGCAGTTTCAGGTTTGACTGGATCTCAGAGAGCAATCTGTTAAAAAAAGAGTGTGTATAGGATGTGTTGTATAGTTTCAATTTATCCCAATTCCCTTTTCTCTGTTTCTAGCGTTTCTCTTAAACATTCTTTGTCTCTTTTGGACTTGGAACAAAAACTAAAAGAAATCAGAAATCTAGTTGAACAGCATAAATCTTCTTCTTGGATTAATAAAGATGGATCCAAATCTTTATTATGCCATTATATGATGCCAGATGAAGAAACTCCATTAGCAGTTCAGGTGATTAATTCATAACCATTTAACCAAACCAGTTATTCTATATTTTAAAAAATTTTTTACTATCTCTTGAAATTAGGTTTCTGAGGTTCTTGAAAGACTCGTGATTAAAAGGCCTGTATTCCAGGGCACCTGGGTGGCTCAGTCGTTAAGCATCTGCCTTCTGCTCAGGTCATGATCTCAGGGTCCTGGGATCGAGCCCCGCAGTGAGCCCCGCATCGGGCTCCCTGCTCAGCTAGAAGCCTGCTTCTCCCTCTCCCACTTCACCTGCTTGTGTTCCCTCTCTTGCTGTCTCTCTCTCTCTGTCAAATAAATAAAATTATTATTTTTTTTTTTTGCTGGTGCCATTGTTTCTTTTTTTTTTTAATTTTTTTATTTTTTATAAACATATATTTTTATCCCCAGGGGTACAGGTCTGTGAATCTCCAGGTTTATACACTTCACAGAATAAATAAAATTTTTAAGGAAAAATTAAATAAAAGGCCTGTATTCCAATAACTTAAATAAAACCTCATTAATTTACAAAACAAACAGCAATTATGACTGATTTCTAATTAGAAACATAATTTTAGATTTCAGCAAATTGTTATTGAGTATTAGTTATGCGAAAGACACTGTGATATATGAGTCATATAAAAAATGAATAAAACCTTTTCATTATATTTGGAGGAACTCATGAGAAAAGTTCAGTTTATGTGGCTAAACTATATTATATGAGACCAAATAGCAGAAGATAGAGCTGATAGCTGGGACAAGATCATGATCAAGATCTTAAATTTATAGACCAATGAACTTCAATTTATAGACCAATACCACAATTACACAATCTGCTTTTTAAATAAATCAATGAAGGCAATATCAAAATGGACTAAAGGAAATTTTAGTCATCCACTTGAGAAACAAATAAAGCCTGATCTAACAGTTATCAACTATGGTATTGCTCCATACAGGTGTGTCCTGGGCAGTTGTGATTTATTCATTGATTAAGAATAAGAAAAATGTTGGAGCACCTGTCTGGCTCAGTCAGTGGAACATGCAGCTCTTGATCTCAGGTCATGAGGTTGAGCCCCATCTTGGGTGTAGAGATAAATAAAGTTACAATTAAAAAAAAGAAGAAAAATGTCAAAGATTGCAGGTTATATATCTTATTTTAAAATATTGGGGTTTTTTCCTATGTAAGCAGGTTATACCATTCTTTACAGTTAAGAATATCTCACTTGACAACTGGAGAAACCTTAAACCCAAGAGGCTTCTAAGCTATACCTTGTCCTAGAGGCCCCATTAGAACAAAGACTACCATGGTTTTCAATGCCAGCTGTTTTTCCACCCCCAAAGATAGTCCTGTTTGGGTGTCCAGAGACCTTGCCTTCATGACTAGGCCAAAGAAAGGGTTGCAGCCATTTAGGGGAACCCCATGACCTATAGGATGGAGGCTAAACTGAATAAGCAAATAGATGAAACAGAATTAATGAAAGAAAAAGGAGAAAACTTATAAATTCTTCTCAAGAAGATGCAATATTAAAAAAAAAAACTCTGGAATGATAAAACGGTTTCCAAATTTTAAAATTCAACAGTGGATCGCTTCTCGGCCTTTTGGCTAAGATCAAGTGTAAAATTCAACAGTGGAACTAAAAAAGAAGAACAGGTGAAGAAAGGAATGACAGACCCAATCTTACCTGTACTGAGTTAAACCCTGAAACTTTAGACTGAAAGGACACACACAGCCCCAGACGAGACTAGACATGATGAAAAAAGACATGGAGATTTTGATAAAGTGTCTTACCAATTAAAGAAAAAGAAAAAATCCCAGGCCTCTGGAACCTCAAAGTACTCTTTTTTTCTTTGTAAATGTATTCTAGGAATGTGCTTGAGAGAGGCCAAATAAACAAGGATCTTACAAAGTATAATTTTACTTTGACTCATTTTTTTAGTATAGTTGACACACAATGTTACGTTAGTTTCATAGGTACAAATAGTGATCCCAGCCCCACATCGGATTCTCTGCTCAGCAGGAAGCCTGCTTCCTCCTCTCTCTCTCTCTCTGCCTACCTCTCTGCATACTTGTGATCTCTGTCAAATAAATAAAAATCTTAAAAAAAAAAATAATGATCCCATAAACCTATACATTATGCTGTACCACAAGTATAATTTCTATCTGTCCCCATACATCTCTGTTATAATATTGATTATATTCCTGATGGTGTGCTTTTTATTCTCATGACTTACTTATTCCATGCCTTTATCTCCCACTCCCTTCACCCATTTTGCCCAGCCCCTCACAACCCTCCCCTCTGCAACCATCAGTTTGTTCTCTATATTTGTAGGTCATATTCTGCTGCTTGTTTCATTCATTTCTTTGTGTTCCACATATGAGTGATACCATATTGTATTTTTTTTCTTACTTCACTTAGCACAATACCCTCTATGTCCATCTATGTTGTCTTAAACGGTATCTTCTCATCCTTTTTTATGGCTGTGTAATATTCCCACATAAGTATATGTGTGTGTGTGTGTATTGTATGAGCCAGTAAATCTACTATTGAGTATTTACTCAAAGAAAACAAAAACACTAATTTTATATATGCACTCCTATGTTTATTCCAACATTATTTGCAATAACTAAGATTCTGACTCGTGCTTTAAATAGTACTCACCTATACATAAGAACTTTTACAGTTTTCTTGAGTTTAAAAAGCTCATTTCTTGATTTTTAATAAAACATAGACTTGTAGGGGTTTTTAATATTATTAGTTTTGTCATAGCTCTTGGGGTTTTTAATATTATTAGTTTTGTCATAACTTTGTGCTAATATTTGAAACCCTAAAGTATAGCATTTTAATTTCACAGGCCTGCGGGCTTTCTCCTAGAGATGTTACCACTATTAAACTACTCAATGAAACTAGAGACATGTTGGAAAGGTACGTATACAGAAACACATTTTCTGTTAAGAAGGTACTTATGACTGTTTTTAGCTTTTCTTAAACGACATATGCAATGTAGTATCTTGTTAAAATTACATTTTGAATCTATTCCCTGTCTTCAGGTAGCATTTCCTATTTAATGTTTCTTTTATTAAGGTGATGAGAGAAACAGATTTTTATCAAGATGTCCATGCCTTCCTCAAGCTACTTCCTTAGCCTAGAGATTCTGAAATACTAGTTGAGGGACTCGAAGATCGTAAGCATTTATATTTTGAGAAAAGCTCTCAGGGGTGATTCTGATATACTCAGTGTATTAGTAAATGTTTAACAACTAGCTCTTTAAAACAAACAAACAAACCAGAAACTGAAATTGTAGCAGCAGCAGTTCTGACTACCAACTTGAAATCACTTGATACTGACTTGAGGAGTTGGGGAGAAGTGCACTTTCAAGCCAGAGACAGCCAGCTCCAGGTAGTCCTCATATACACCACACGCACACATATGCAATGTGTGTACACTCCCCCCCTACACACACACACACACACACACACACACACACACACACACACTCAAGTTTTGAGAATACTCCCCCTAATCCTCTAATCCTCTCAGGATAGACTATAATGTCCCTAAAACTTTGAGAGATAAAAATTTCACATCTTCCCCAAATTGACTATTACTGTTTTAAGTCACCCAGAAGACAACCAGAGTGTTAAAAATGGAGAAAGCATCAGACTATGCAGTGGAAGACTGGAAGACCTAGATTCAGTTTTGGCTTTCCTGTTCATCAGCTGTTCAGCATTGGCTGAGCCACTTAAACTCTTTGAGGTGATTTTATCATTGTAGAATCTGAGTAGTAGTACCAGTCTTAAGTGGTTAATATATCAAAGTTTCTTTTATCCTCAAGATAATTTAGAACCATTTTCTCTACTTTTATTTTCGGAGGAATTATAGTCTCCACTTATATTTTCTTGATCATGACAAAAATCAGCAAATTTGAAGTTTAACTCAGCTACTGAATCTACTGTATGATTCATCAAGTTCTAGTCTCTTGATTTTCTACAATAGCCATTTCCACATATTTTCTTATTCCAGTTTCCACCAAATCACTCGACAGAATTCTTCTGGAAAAGGTCATCATTGATCTCTTGCCAAATCCAGCCAAAAATGTTCGTCTTACTTGGCCATTCTCTGATAATTAACGCTGTTGATCAAGCCTTTCTTAAAATTCTATTCTCAAGTGGCTTCCATGACCGTAATCTCCTAATTTCTCTCCACGTTCTCAGATTATTTCTTCTTAGTTTCCTCTTTATCCTTCTTTCTTACAAACATTAGTTTTCTAAGGTATTTGTTCTTATTTCATCCTCAGCTGTCCCAAGTAATTTCATATTCCCCCATTGCTTTAACAACTATCTGTATGCTAATAATTCCCAAATGTATAGCCCCTTGCCCAACACTCCCATGCACTTGAGATTTCTAGATGTCAAAAATGAAATTAATCTGTTCAACTAGGTATTTCTAACTTTATAACACATATATATTATTCTTTATATCAAAGAGGTTTTAGGGCTCATGGGTAGCTCAGTAAGTTAAGCATCCAACTCTTGATCTTGACTCTTTAGCTGTCCTGTTTGGATTGACGATCTCAAGGTTGTAAATTCAGTCCCCAGACTGGGCTCCAAGCTGGGCATGGAACATACTTTAAAAAAAAAAAAAAAAAAAAGAGGTTTTGTGAGATACTTACATAATGTAACAAAAGAGCTTGAACTTTAAGATCAAAAAAGCCTGGGTTCAAATTCTAGCTCTCCCATTTACTAATTACATACCTTTGGACAAATTTCCTCATCTCTTAAGTATCCATTTTCTCATCTGTACATGATAATAAAATTTTCTGTCTCACTGGGATGTCATGACACAGTATGTAAAGCAAACTAATATCTGTGACTATAAGATGATTCCTCTTCAAGAATTTCCTAAAGAGGGGTGCCTGGGTGGCTCAGTCAGTTAAGCATCTACCTTCAGCTCTGGCCCTGCTCTCAGGGTCCTGGGATCAAGCCTCTTGACATTAGACTCTCTGCTGAGTGGGGAGTCTGCTTATCCTTCTCTCTCTGCCTACCCTTCCCCCTGCTCATGTTCTCTCTTTTCCTGTCAAATAAATAAAATCTTTTTTAAAACAATGTTCTTTGGAGAGAAGTAATACTGTTTTTGATATTTTTGAAAACTCATTGTACAAAATGCTGGATGATATTAAAAAAAACTCAAAAAATCATTGTGTTGTGCTAAATAATAAGCTCACTTTTTATGCTTCATTGTTAAAGATTAGTTCCTTGATATAATCTTACAGTGTTTTAGGCTATAAAAAGTAGTTTGTAAGTAGAAATATTGGTGGCTGTCAAATATAACAACATAGTTACTGAATTTATTTCCTTTTCCATTGAGAATCTAAAAAGCAATTTATCCTTTTTATTTTGTATAGTCCAGATTTTAGTACAGTTTTGAATACGTGTTTAAACCGAGGTTTTAGCAGACTGCTAGACAATATGGCTGAGTTCTTTCGACCTACTGAACAGGACCTTCAACATAGCAACTCCATGAGTAGGTAAGATGACAAAAAATGTTATGTGTCTAATGAATACTCTAATAAAAGAGTGCTTTGGATGTGGTTTTTTTGTTCCAAATTTGGTTGATCATTTGTCAACAAATTAAACTCCCTTAAACCAATGACTCTGTAGAAGCCCCTTGTGGATTCAATATTAAAAATTTCATTTCTTCCCCAAATTTTTCCACTATATGGAAATAAATAGTGAAACTACCTTTCTGTAAGCCAAGTTCCAGTTCCAGTTCCAGTTTGTGAGTTTGGGTTTTTTTTTTTAACTCTTTAGAATATAAAACTGAAAATGTATTTAATTACTATAAACCATAATTGGCCCACATAATTCAATAGTTTGGACATTAAAATAACCAAGCAGTCTTGTTATAAATTCCCATTTGATGAATTATTTCTTACTTATACAACTACATAATATATTCATTTTTAGCTCTTATTGTAGGATTGGGAGTATTTAGTTAGTGCAATTGTTAGTAATTTTAATCACAATTATTTCTAAGTCATATAGTCATATTGCTAAAATGTATCATATGATTTTATTACATTCTTGTTTTGGCATGAATATTTTGGGTGTTCTAGCAGAATTTATACTCTTTAATAACCTATTTTGTAGATTTTTATGTTAGACTCAGAAAACAATAAGTACTAAACCAATGTTAACTGACTATAAATTAGTCCATTAAAATGAAAAGAAACAGTAAGTGATATGCAGTATGTATGTGTAATGTCCAATTTAATTTGTAAATATATAGGGTAAGAAATTATTTACTCAGTTCTCTGGAACCCTTCTTTATTATATAAAAAAGAATAATTCGCAATTAACATTGAGGATTTGGAATACTTCAAGCAATAACATTTATTTTCTTTAACAATTTAAATATCACCCTAAATTGTTTTTAGATTTAAGTTATACAAAAATAAATTTCAGACCCTGTATACTCCCTAAATCAGGTTGTTCCAATTAATAAAACTTCACTGTAATCTCTGCCTAGCAAGGTGTTAGTTATTTCCTGAGTAGGGATAAAGAATTATAATCGTTGTTTTAATACAAATACTTGACCTGATACCCTAAAGAATTACAAAAATTTTGTTATAACCACATCAGCCAGTAGTTTAAACTCCTACAGTTTTCCATATTTTACTTTCCCATACAACCTACATTTTTCACCTCAAATCATGTTTCCTCAGTTATATTTTAACGCTTCTCTCAAAGTCAGAGATTATCTAATGCCCTTGCATATTTCCTTACACACACTAGGTATTCAGTAGATATCTGTCTTAAGTTTTTTCTCTTCTGTATCAGTAATCAACTTAATACTCCATAATTCAATACTAGAAATATTTCCATTATGCCTTATGTTATTCCTTTTATTTAAAATGTAGTGAAAGTTCTAGCCATCACTGTAAGTCAAGAAAATAGATTTTCAGTTATTGTCAAAGAGACAAAATAGTCTAGAACCTTTAAGAAAATCAACTGAAAAGTGATGCTAACTAATACAAGATCAAATTGTGTGTGTGTGTGTCTGTGTATTAATATGTATATATTCCCATAATACTATATACATTTAACATATGCATGTAATATATAATATTCAAAAAATTATTGAAAAAGTAAGCAACAAATATACTTTCCTTATAAAACATATAAGGTGAAATTATTAGAATAATATGTTATTCATAATAGATAAACCAATAGAATAGTATGTAAAATCCAGAAACAGGTTCTAAAATATACAGGAAATTAGTATATGATGAGGTGAGGAAGAGATGTATTATTTAGTAAACAGTAAGACAGTAATATATTTTACATTACAATGACTAATGTAAAATAATAATAAATTTAGACCCTTTTGTACCATACACATAGCCAAAAAAGCCAGGAGGTTTAAACAATAAAAAAAAATAAACAGGTGAATAGGAAAAGGGGAATTGTGAGATCAAGTTGGAGAACTGAGCACATACAGATTATGGTTGTCATCTTGAGAGTCCTGGGGAAACCACAAGGGAAGTGGCAGGAGAGTTACATGATGAAATTTACATTGTAGGATCACTTGGATTGCTCTGTGGAGAAGGAAGTAGGAAAGGAGAATCGGGGTGGGATATAGCAGTGGATGAATGAAGACTTCTATTAACTTCTATTAATTGATTCAGCAAGTACATATTGAGCACATACTGTGCGTCAGGCCCTTTACTAAGTACTGGGATAATACAGTGAGTAAAATAGACATGTATGATAGTGGTGTCTTCAGTTTCTATTGAAGAAAAATTAATGTACAAAGAGAGACATCAAGCAGGTAAAGACATACAGATTTTGGAAAATGCTATCATAAAGGACAATAATGTGTAATTTTCTCAGGAACACATAAATCTCTACACTGCTTTTTCTTTTTATACATTGCCTCAAATCTCAGCATAGCATACTGGTTAGACAACATAGCTTCAGCATTTTCATGATGTTTAAAAGGAAATTTCTAATGTAGCCTCAGGTATAAATATATGAAATGTTTCATTTAATGTAATAAAGCTACATCTGTAACCCACACGCAAAAATTATTTCATCATTGTTTACAAATTGTTTCATCATTTAACAGTCACTGTGTCATCCGTAATCACACATTCATTTATTCACCAAAAAAATGATTGTTAAGCACTTACAAGTTAGAAGGTCACTGCTATAGTCCAGACAAGAGAAACTGCTTAGCCTGGATTAGGTTTGGCCATAGGGAGAGGTAGACCCACTTAGGTAATATTTAGGATTGTGGAGGGATTTGATATAGTCAGGATAGAGAAGTGCCTAAGTCTCCTCTTACATAGCCAGATAGATAATGGTGTAGTTCACTGGAGTAGGGAGGAGAAACATTCAACATTGCTGGTAATTGAGAGAAACACAGACTAAAACTGTAAGATACTGTTTTGATCTATCAGACATATCAAGACTTCTTTATCAAGATTTTTTTTAAAACTCATGGTTGATGTAGAAAGAGGCATAATGGAGCAGGTTTTCTCACACTGCTGCAGCAGTGGACATCTTTCAATATACATTATAAACCTTAAAAAATATTCATACACTTGAGGCGTCTGGGTGGCTCAGTCAGTTAAACGTCCAACTCTTGATTTGGGCTCAGGTAGTGCTCTCAGGATCCTGAGACCAAGCTCCACCTCATGCTTTGCCCTCAGTGGGAGGCTGCTTGAACTCTCTCTTTCTCCTTCTGTCTCTCCCCCAATTTCTGCTCTCTCTCAAACAAATAAATAATCATATCCTTTGACCCAGTAATTCTGTGTTAATACAAGAAACTATTTAAGGAAAATGAGGCAAAAACTTAAACACTCAACTCCAAGGAGCTAGATCTAAATTGTCACAGCTAGAGGATGAATTAGCTTTATAATCATTAAAAACTAGATAAAAGGGGCGCCTGGGTGGCTCAGTGGGTTAAGCTGCTGCCTTCGGCTCAGGTCATGATCTCAGGGTCCTGGGATCGAGTCCCGCGTCAGGTTCTCTGCTCAGCGGGGAGCCTGCTTCCCTCTCTCTCTCTCTGCCTGCCTTTCCATCTACTTGTGATTTCTCTCTGTCAAATAAATAAATAAAATCTTTAAAAAAAAAAAACTAGATAAAAACTTTAGAAGAACTTTTAGTGAGATGGAAAAATGTTCATGACATAAAAATACAAAACAATATTGCTGGGGAGGTTATAGTCTTGTGTTTAAAAAAACACAAAAAAGCATAGATATGTATAAAAATTACTGGAAGAAACTAACCATGATGTCAGTTACAGTTATTTCTGGGGGTAGAATTATGTGTGATTTTTATTTTCTTAATACGTTTTTGTGAGTATTCTTCAGTGACTGTATTGCACTATAATTAAAATGTTAAGTTCCCATAAGAAAATTTCAGAAAATAATTATTACTATGATGATTTTTCAGTCTTTCCAGTGTCAGCTTGCCACTAGCTAAAATAATTCCAATAGTAAATGGACAGATCCATTCAGTTTGCAGTGAAACACCTAGTCATTTTGTTCAGGTAAGAAGAAAGTTTGGGGGTATTATTAAAAAAAATTGTATCTTTGGTTGTGGTTATATTTGTCTGAAATAAAATTACATTTCTCTCCTGTGATATTTATGTTCAAAGAAACCAAAAACTTAAAATCACACGTAGAGTGTGGTAGAATGCCCCATGAGAGCAATAGGGTATCATGGCAAATTTATGAGGTTGGGAATACCTTTCTCCATGTTAGGTCCAACAGCAATTAGCCTGCATTTTTAGTCTACATACATTCTGGTGGTCAGTTGAACTTACTATGTTAATATTTTGCCTTAAACTATTGGTGATAAGATTGAGCTGTGAGATCAGTAATCCAGTTCTACAAATTTTGAGGAAAACTAAAAAACTTTTGTGGAGAAGTAAAGCATTCTAAATTTAATAAATATGACTGTTAATAGTGTACCAATAATCTCATGAAAAGCGGCATAAGACAGTACTGTGTCCTTTCTTAGAAACTCCATAACTCCATCCTTTCCAAAAAGCATTTTGGAATGCATTAAGACTACTATTATTGAAATAGTAACTCTGAATCTATCTAGTTTTTTGTTGGGTTTTTGTTTTTGTTTTTGTTTTTCTGAGTCACTTGCAAACTTGGATTAGAATACTTGGTTTAAAAGACTAAAACTTGTATTAGAAGTAAAAACTTGTTTGCAGGGTGCCTGGGTAGCTCAGTCAGGTAAGCCTCCAACTCATGATCTCAGCTCAGGTCATGAGTTCAAGTCCCATGCTGGGCTCCACACGAGGTGTGGAACTACTTAAAAGGAAAAAAAAAAGTAAAACTTGTTTGTAATACACCTCAATTCCAAACTACTGCAATAATGGACAGTGAGGAGACGCTAAGGCTGAAGTGTCAGGGTGGCAACTTCTCAGTAACCTGTGTCTCAGACAAGTCAGACTATATTCCTTGTACTATCCACTTGGGAATGTGAAAAGCACTGAGACCACAGATTTTGTTTCTTCCTTTTTGTGTATAGTTTCATCAGTTTGTCCTTCACATGCTTATTTTCCCTCACTGTTCTCTTCAGTCTTTTGTGTCATCTTTCTCAGCCGTGACAGTTAGATGTTCAGACTGCAGAAGGATGAGTGAAGGAGACTGATCTCCTTTCACTTGAAGTTTAATTTCAGCTCAATTTTTTTAATCAAAAACTTAGCTTAAATTTTTAGTATCAGTGAGAGGAAAAAGGTTGTAACTTCTGGAATTTAAACCTTCACTTTACCTTTCTCCACTTTCATAAAAGTCTCTAGTTTCGTCAGTAGGCTGTTGGTCTTAGTAACAACTGATAAATACAACCAGGCATACATAATATACCACTACCAGCTTCAATCCTTAAGTAATTCATACACTACATTAATTAAAATCTGAATAATTTATAATGAAAACAAAAGATTTCAATCTAATAAAAACACCGTTGATATTGTTTAAAGTTTTTGAGTGTGACTGAAGGTAGATTAAACTAATATACTGCACTATTGCTTGACAAGACTCCCACCTGTTCTTTTAACCATAATTTCTATGAGTTAAAATGCCACATTGCCTTCAGAGAATTGAATCATGAATTTATTGAGATCAAGACTTGTGTACAGATCACTTGGGTTTTCTGATGCTTAAGAGAGAACACAAAGGACCGTTTTACTTACTATTTCTCTGATGTTCACCAGGGCACTCCCATGCTTCTTTGTCATGGATCTTTTCACAATCTGGTGAAGCCCACAGGCCCCTTCTCTGAAAAATATCTATAAATGTGTAT
This sequence comes from Mustela lutreola, assembly GCF_030435805.1. Taxonomy (NCBI): domain Eukaryota; kingdom Metazoa; phylum Chordata; class Mammalia; order Carnivora; family Mustelidae; genus Mustela; species Mustela lutreola. Next base: position 59,219,710 of record NC_081295.1, on the reverse strand, counting down.
TACGAAATACATGGGTTTTAAAGAAAACCAATTATAAACAGTTTTCAAGATGCTTTTTAAAATCAAATTTATGAAGAAGCAGTATTGCTTTTTTGTTCATGCATTAAATAACAAGCTATAACAGCAGTTCATCCAACTTCCACAACTATCGTACATGAAAATGTCTGATTTCTATTGAAGACAAAGTCATAGGCCATGCTAATACTATCATAGTTGGTTGGCAATTTCATAACTGAAAGATACTAGGTTTTAGTTAAAGGTTAATGAAAATAAAAATGTAATTTTTTCTTATTCTTACATTTTCAAATTTCTTAAGAATCCTTCTAAAGTGTCTATGTGCAGTTTATGTACATTATATGCAATAATATATGACATGCTACATGTATTCTATGTTAGATCTTCTAAAAAAATAAATACTCTTCTAAAAAAGTAATATATCTCACATCCATGTTACATCAGCTTCTAGCAAAAGTACCTTTAGATTTGTATCTAGCCCTTGGCACACATAAAATTCCACTTGTAGACTGGGGTCATCTTCTCAAAGTCACACTTGAGTACTTATCATACCATCATTCACATAAGAACCTAAATAATAAGTATCTCATAGATTTTATTATAAGAAAAAGTATTCCCTTCTTTAAATGATTTTCTTTTTGGCCTTAGTGCCATAAAACTTAGAGCTAAATTTATTGCTCAAATTGCAGATATGGATTCAAATGATCTATACTTCTTACAAATTGTAATGTTTTACTCTTATTTTGCTAGGATCTATTGATGATGGAGCAAGTGAAAGATTTTGCTGCTAATGTGTATGAAGCTTTTAGTACTCCCCAGCAACTGGAGAAGTGATTTCTTTTGCTTCCAGAAAAACTACAATGGAATTCATTTACTTTTAAAAATACACTGAATAAATCAACTACATATAGGGTAATGATTTGTTACCAAAATGCCTAATAAAAATATATTCTTAATCAAAGTCTTCATTTCATAATAAAATAGTTTTATTTGGCATCTTAATATATTTTTTTAAAGTCAGGTCACCAACAGACTAGTTTTTGTGGGTATATCTGAGTGTACACAGTGCAAATATTTGTTACACCGTGGCTATTAATTCCAAACTGACTAAAAACTAGTGTAGATACTTTTTTACTATTATATGAAATGTAATATACATTGACATTAATACTGAGAAAAAAATATGTTTGAGAAATAAGTGTGAAGTTTGGAAAAAAATGTACTTCTTAACTAATCATAAAGTTCAGTGGACTGAAGTATAGATGAGGGAATCAGACTTTTCTTCAGTTACTCTTCAAAGGTATAAATTATTTATTGTTAATAAACCTGATGAAGCACTTTTCTTTTTATGGAAATCAGTGAATTTAACAACCGTGATCAGTAATTTTTTTTTTTTTTTTTTTTTTTACTATTGTTAACAATTCCTAGAAAATTAGGTATTGATTTAGAGGCTAAAATTGTGCTGATGCTCTTTACTCAACAGCTATTATTAGCTACATAGTTTCATTCATTTTTATGTAAATAATTTTAATAACTTTGTATTGATTTTGAGACAGTAAATATCTTATTGCAATAAAATATTTTAGTAAAATGTGGTTTTGTTGAGTTAATACCTTAGAGCCATTAATTTTATTTGTCCCGTAGCATTTTTTGCTCTTATTTTGGGAGAATATGCTAGTTTTCAAGTTTTATTTTAACTGGTAATATAACTTTTTTGTTTAGAAAAAATAAGTAACATTTCCTTCTGAAAAGAAATATTTCATTGTCTCTAGTTAAATCTATATTCTATATTTATAGGGGTAATTAGGGGAGAAATATATGAATCATCCATATAGTAGATACATTTTCAGTAATATAAGAATATTTTCAGTGACATCGCTTTATTTTCCTCAAGCATAACATTATAGCTGAGTGTAGTAGAAGGTACAAAATTAGTTTTGAAGTCTCTTCCACGGAGAGGCAGGCAAGGCCAAAGCCAACCACTAGGTATTCTGTGTCTACAGTGTTTTAAAAAAAAGAAAAGAAAAAAGAGATGTAAAAGTGGTAAGAAGAGCAAATGCTTCTCTTCAAAATTTGACAGAATAGAGTGATATTATTTTCTAATAGGGTAACTGAAAAACTACATTTTAGAAAATTAGTTAATGTATTGTGTAATAGGGCATGCATCTCTTCCAGCAGTATTAACCCAGGATTTCATTCAACGAATATTTGAGACTGAACAGGTGTGACCTTATAAAAGAATCAAACCCTGGTCAGCTGAAAATTTTTACCTGGAGTCCTACATCTTTGGAGTTGTGGCAGTTAGAGATGACAAGGTAAAAAACCACATGTATTTGAAGCTATTTGGGCTTAGACATTCTAAATTTGTCTTCAACTAGTACAGTAAGAGCCCTCTTATTGGAGACCCTTAGTTGTTTGGTTGATCCAAAAGGTCACTTAAAGCAGGGTATCGTGCACCAAAAACTCATTCTTAGGGATGGCTGGTTTGTTCAGTTGTTTAAGCGTGTGCCTTTGGCTCAGGTCAGACAGATCCCTACATCAGGCTCTCGGTTCAGTGGAGAGTCTGCTTCCCCCTCTGCACCTCTCCCTACTCATGTGCACACATTCTCTCTCTCAGAAAAATAAAATCTTTAAAAAAAAAAAAAAAAAACTTTTTTTATAAAAAAAAGTTTTATATATTTTAACTAAAAATCAAATATTCTTTGTCAGTTATTTAATGTAGGACCCAGGTCTTGTCTTTTTAGTATAAGGTCTCTTTAGTATAGGGTCTACTTAAAGATGCCCTCCAATTATCTTTCTTGTACAAATTGCAAAATTGTATTACATGCTATAGTTGGGAACCCAAGATACTAAATTTTTATAGGTTTTTGCTATATTTTCCTCCAATCTTTTAGAACTGTTTTGCCCACAATTAATTTACGAAAACCTTTAATTTTGTTTAAATGCAATACACTTTTTTTTTTATTTTATTTTTAAATAATCCCTACCCAGCATGGGGCTCGAACTCACAACCCCAAGATCAAGAGTCAAATGTTCTTTTGACAGCCAGCCATACTCCCCTAAAAAAAGCAACACATTTTTATCTAGTCTTTCCAAAGTTCAGCTTGGTTTTTGCTGAGACTACAACTCTTCAAACTCACATTATCACAGTTTGTATAATCATGATAAAAAGTTCAACTATCATGATCAGTTTGATAACTTTTCATTTCCTAGAGCCACTGTAACAAATTATAACTAATTGAGTGACTTAAAACAACAGAAATCTATCCTCTCACCATTTCTGCTCCTTGGAAGTCCAAAATCAAGGTGTCAGCAGGACCATGCTCCCTCAGAAGGCTCTAGGGAAGACTTCAATCCTTTCTTGATCTTCCCAGCTTCTGGTGGCCCAAGTGTTCTCGTCTTATAGCAGCAAACTTCAGTCTCTGTCTCAGTCTTCACATGGCCTTCTCTGTGTGTCTGTGTATCTCTTACAAGCATGCTCTCATTTAGGGCCCACCTACATACAGTATGATCTTATCTCAACAGTTACTTTAATTACATTTGCAAAGACATCATTTCCAGGTAAGATCACATTCTTGGCTTCCAGGTGAACATGAACTGTTAAGAAATACTCTTCAACCCACTATAGAAACAAACTCAACTCAGCTTGGTAAACATACACTGATTGCAGCAAGTAGAAATCGAAGGGTGTGCCAGACAGAAGTGTATTAACAGGAAACATGTAGCTTGCCCTAGGAACCATCAGTATGCTTTTCCAGGAAGATGGAGAGCATCATTAGCCCAGTAAATTGGTTGAATGGAGATTACTTAAAACTGCTTCTACTTTTTCTCCTTCAAACTTGTATAAATGTGTTTGTTACTGTGTATATATAAAAATTTGATAAGACCATTATTTGCTTGGAAAGTAGGAAGATTTGATCTAATGAGTTTTTTCACTTACAAATCTGAAATGAACAGCAGGCAAAATATCTGTCTTGTCTTCTGTTGTCTTGATTCATATTTAGTTGAATAGCCTGACCTTTTAGAATTGTGTTGCTTGAATATGGTACTCATAAAAAAGAGAATCTTAATACAGTGGTATCCATATTTAAAATATCAATAACTAGATTATTCAGTCTAATAATCCAGTTTGTTTTGCCTACAATATTTCTCTAGTCATTAAAGGAAAACCAGAAGTTAGTGAAATTCAAATCAGGCCATTTTGTACCTTTTTAATAACTCTGGGAAAATGATTATTTGATTGGAGGATAAAACTATTGGCTTAAAATAGGTAATGAGAGATCTGATTTTTAATTATCCTTACCATTATTATTGTCCTCATATCACAGATTTGTTTTATATAGTTGGGTTCAATGCTGAACTGTGTTTTGTCATTTAGGTTCCTCGTAGCTACCAAATAACAAAAGTTCCTTTTTTTGTTTTTTCTTAGTATACTGTTTGGGATCATATAAATCCCTAATCAAGTGAATCCCTAATAAAATATTAATTGGAATTTAGAACTATTAATATATTTATGTATATAAATACCTTGGCATGATTTCAAAAATTTGGTAATTTTAGGAACTTTACCAGTGAGTAATTTTTTTAAAAGTTTTCAATGATAGCATGATTTTAGGAAATAAATATGTGCTTTGGTTTTATTCTCTATCTGAAGCATTTTTTGGAAACAGTGACATGTCTGCATTTGACTATGTAACAAATGGAAACTGCAGGACTTCAAATAAAGATCTGGCCAATTAAACATCTTTTGTTGAGGACAGAGAGTTCTCTAATCATGTTTCTTTAAATTTACATCAAAATCAATATTATTTTTACTTCATTATTTTGCTTCATTCTTAGGCAAGATTTGAACAGAATTCCTAATTTTCAGCTAGGTTTTCAAATCCAATTTGCTTGAAGGCAAACATAGGAAACATATTTATTAATTTAAATTGGAGCTCAAATTAGCTCACCTACAAAAATTGGCCTATGCCTCCAATCCCACATACCCTCTACCCTATCTCAAAAACCCTGAAAGATTATGTACTAAAATATTAACAGTGCTATTCTAAACAGTGGCTTTAGCATTTCTAACATGTTTTGAGCATTTTTGTATGTTTTAAAATACCTAGAGTAAACATATATCAGTTTTATTACCAAGACGGGAAAAAAAAGAATTTTTTTTAATAAAAAGAATTACTATGTGCATTGGAAATATGTATTAGGTCACATTTATTATATACCTATCACCTGTATTAGTCTGTTAAGGCTGCCATAACAAAATACCAGAGACTGTGTGGCTTAAGTCCCAGTAATTTATTTTCTCACAATTCCAAAGGCTGAGAGCCCAATGTGTTGGCAGATTGGGTTTGTCTTAAGGCCTCTACTTGGCTTGCAGATGGTGCCTCTTCCCTGTGTCCTCACCTGGCCTTTCCTCTGTGTGTTTGCATCCACAGTGTCTCTTTCTTTGCTTAATAAGGACGCCAGTCAGACTGGATTAGGTTTTCACTCTTATGACTTTATTTAACCTTAGCTACCCCCTTCAAAGGCTCCATCTTCAAATATAGGCACATTGCAGGTTAGGGCTTCAACAAGTGAATTTGAGACACAATTCAGGAGACACAAATCAGTCAGTCATTACCACCATCAATCCCTAGCTATTATAAAACAAAAATTCCCACCTCTTAATCACACATGGAAATAAACTCAATGTGAAGAGACTGATGGCAAAGTACACTGTAGAGGTAAAGCAGTTAACATGGGTAATTTTAAGAAAAACATTAAGGAGTAAGAGGGGAAAAGTCTGAATTGCCTAAATAATTACTTGGCTTTCCTTGACCAGTTTTACAATTGCTTTCTCTAAGTGCTACAATTATAGAACCCTGATATTTTCTAGTCTCCAGTGTTCCTGCAGCATGAACCTCCCTGCAGCATGAACCTCTCTGCAGCAAATTAGATCACATTAGTTAATGCTAGAGCCCAGCCCCATTTACAGGGCATCTGATGCAAGGTTAGATGTGGTAGTTCTACCAGTAGGCCATTTGGCTTCAAAGAAGTCCAGTTAAGTGGCTGTCCATGTCCCAGCAGTTTAATCTGAAATTAAAAGCACACATAAATATCTCCGAATGTATCTCTTTGACTCGCCCACTTTATTTGGAAAGAGTAGCTGGTATTTCTTTAAAATACTGTAGACAGGAGACTCGTCTTTTAGTTTTATTTAGTGGTTCATATACTGTTTCAACCCTTGATCCAAATGAATGCATGCATGTATCTTACTCATGTATTCCTCTCATATATAAGTACTTGAGAGTTAAAAAGACTAAGTTGAATAGTGTCAGAGTAGGGAAAACACTGAACAGAGGATTGGGGAAAAGGACTCTGGACCCAATCTACCCAACATAAGGCCTGTGCAGTTCTTGCACAGAATGTTTGGAGAAAGCACCCCACCCCCCGACCCCTTATCTAGCAACCCTCCCTCCCTGGATTTTCCAATAACAAATCAACAGTACATAAGTCTGATCAATTATTACTGTAATTGTTTTATATCCTTAGTTTTACACTAAGTGCATTTAGATATAAGTAATTTCCTACATATCTGTAGTTGTTTTGAAGAAGAAAACTTTGCCTATCATGTAGAGCAACACAAAAACAAAGCCCATGAACTTTTAAATAACAGTATTAGTGGGAGTCAAACAGAATACAGATCAAATAAAAAGCTGATGTCATACCTAGGCCACTAAGCTGTAATTAAACATTAAATTTGAACTCTGTTTTTCTGCCTTGTCTGCCTGTTAGAGATGAAATATGGAAAATGATGCAAGGAGAAGCATATGGACAATTTACATCCAAGGCAATTGTCAGTTTCTTAAAAATAAGCTATAAAATATATAAAAAAGAACTCGGTGCCAGATCTGTTGGTTACAACTGTTAGATTAACTTTCTCCACATTTTTTTAATGACCTTAAAATAGTGATGCCACACACCTTACTTTTATTCAGATGTGTTCTGGGACGGGATGTCTGGGGAAGAATCGGAATTCATTTTATGTATGTCTGCATGTGTATGTATTTGTGAATTCCAGAATTCATTTTGGATGCTTGCAGAACTTGAACAACCCAAAATAACCATGGGAAAGAATATCTATTTTACATTGATATGCAGGGAGATAACATAGCTCTTTAAAGTTTAGTTTTCTGGGAAATTAAAACTTCCAAAGCTTTGGCCAAACATTGCCACCGAGGAAGTTCATTTTCAAATTACAGTATCCCTCACTTCTTGAAAGTTTGTGTTATGCCACGTCACTTTTATGAAGGACCTACAGTGGTTAGTACCTGTTTCTGTAACAGAGAAATCTAGAGAGGATCTTCAGTTTTACAAAAATAAGGCAAAAAGTAAAACCAGCAGTCAGTGTTTGTGTTGCAGGGAGCTGGGTTAGAGGCCATGCCCAGCCCAAGCAGCAGCCCAAGAGGCAGCAAGTTCCTTCCTACGCTCAGCATCTCAGCATCCAGCTGCCACAGCTTTCAACTGTGTCTGTGAGCACCTGTGTTTTGTCGCAGTTCATTTTGTGCATCTATTAGCAAGATGTGTTCTAAGGTTTCAGAAGAGCCCAAGGTTACTTTTGGGGTCTGGAACTATTAAAAAAAAAAAAAAAAACTTCCATGTAAATTAATGGTAATTGCATCTTTGCTTTACACCGTTACAGTTTATGAAAGGCTTCATAGGAATGCTCTTTCAGATAGTGGGGGAAGCCTGTAGTCTTAGGAGATATAAAATAATAGAAATAAAGATAATTTAAATAAAGATAAAATCCCCTTACCTTTGTTACTCCCAGAGTAGCTATCGGCTGGCTAAGAAACAGATGCCTTGACGTGGGCCATTCAAGAAATATGGCATAGACCAATTTTTGTTTACGTTTGGATGTGTACCTGATTAAAAGGGGAAAAAAAGTGTAGTAATATTTCTCTATAGGTCAGGTTTGGAATTATTTTACAGAGATACTTCCATGCAGTAAATATTTACCAATGTCTTCATTAATAGAGGGAAAGAAAAATAACTCCATGGTAGGATAAAAATCACCCAAAAGAGGTACCCAATTCCAGGTTGTGTATTAGGGGCTGGGGAGGGATCCCTACCCCACCAAGCAATTCTCAGACACGAGCTGGTTGTCCTACAGTTCTTCAATTCTGACTCTACCTGGAGATAGTGTCAGATTTCCACAGGTCAAGGATTCCATCCTACAAGACTGCTTGCCTGCACCACTCTCAACTTCACACACCAATCCCAAGTCCAGGTTATCACCTGGTCGTCTAATTCACACGCTATGGATGGGAGGTTACAAGGACGTCCTCCTTGGGTTCAATTAATTTTGGACAGAAGCTCACAGAACTCACAAACATTTTACTTACTGGGTTATCAGTCTGTTACAACAGGATAAAACTCAGATACAGCCATAAAAAAGGGATGCATGGGGCAAGGTATGGGGACAGGGCTTGGAGCTTCCAGGAACTCTCCAGGCACACACTCTCCCAACAACCCTCAACTTCTCCAAACCCGTCCTTTTGGGTTTTTAATGATATGATTGATTAGATCATTGGCCACTGGGGACCGATTCAGCCTCCAGCCTCTTTCCTCAACCTGGAGGCAGAGAGTGGAACTAAAAGTTCTAACCCTGTAGTCACAAGGTTGGATCTCCAGGCAACCAGCCTCACCCCTTGGTGAAGTGGAAAAGTCACCTCGGTAACGTAACAAAAGACATCTTTATGATTCTCATCACTTAGGAAATTCCAAGAGCTTTAGGAGCTCTGTGCCAGAAATGGAAACAAGACCAAATATATACTTGTTATTGTGAATCATGATATCCTAGTACCTCCCTCCCCCCACCTCCCCTAACTAAAAGGAACAGATATTTTTCTTTTTTTTTTTTTTTAAGATTTTATTTATTTATTTGGCAGGTAGAGATCACAAGTAGGCAGAGAAGCAGGCAGAGAGAGAGAGGAAGGGAAGCAGGCTCCCCGCCGAACAGAGAGCCCGACGTGGGGCTCCATCCCAGGACCCTGGGATCATGACCTGAGCCAAAGCCAGCGGCTTTAACCCACTGAGCCACCCAGGCGCCCCCCAGATATTTTTCTAATATTACTCTCCATCAGACAGTTCTCATGGAGCTAGAAATAGGCAAGGGAATATCAGCAAAGAAGGTAAGTTGTGAGAGTAAATACCTTTCCACCTGCTGATTCCAATCATCATATTCCCTCACCAACAGATATGCATGTGTCAGTGCTGGGCCAAGTACTGAGGCTTGTGTTAGGGATACAAGAAAAAAACAAAACATACTTAGTTCTTGTTCTTACAGAACTTAGACTAGACTGAAGAAGACTGATGTTCAATAATCACAAATAATGTCAAAAGTGTGGGTTTTGACAAGCACAATGAAAGAAAAGGAAATTGAAAGATTATAACAAAGCGATCTCTTTAAATGAGACCATCAGCAAGAAGCCTCTCTAAGAAAACATTTAATCTGAGCTTCGAGGATGAATGAGAAGATAGAAGGGTAAGAAGCAGAAGCCTTAGACAAAGGAAACAGAACTCTCCCATTCTTTTACTTAATTTTTCAACAAATATTTTTTTTAAAGATTTTTATTTATTTGACAGACAGATCACAAGTAGGCAGAGAGGCAGGCAGAGAGAGGAGGAGGAGGCAGGCTTCCCGCTGAGCAGAGAGCGTGATATGAGGCTCGATCCCAGGACCCTGAGATCATGACCTGAGCCAAAGACAGAAGCTTTAACCACTGAGCCACCCAGGTGCCCCTCAACAAATATTTATTGAAATCTTAAAATGCTAATCACTTTTTTAGGGCTGGAGACATAGTATTGAACACAATCCCTGTCTTCATGGAACTCACATGGTAGTGGGAAAAATTAGAATGAGGTGATGATTAAGTGCTATGGGGAAAACAAGCCAGGTGAGGACAGTGCGTGCTAGGTTGGAAAGGAGGAGTGTAGATGTTATTTTGAATCTAATACTCAAGCAAGACCTCTTTGAGGAGGTGGCATTGAGGAGGCCTGAAGAATGTGAGGGAGAGACGTGTGAGTATCTGGAGGAAGAGAGAACAGCAAGCACAGAAGTCCCCATGCAAGAGTGTGCGTGGCCTGCTGACACAGCAGCAAGGAGGGCAGAAGGAGAAATGAGATGGGCACCTGGGTGGCTCAGTGGGTTAAGCTGCTGCCTTCGGCTCAGGTCATGATCTCAGGGTCCTGGGATCGAATCCCGCATCGGGCTCTCTGCTCGGTGGGGAGCCTGCTTCCTCCTCTCTCTGTCTGCCTCTCTGCCTACTTGTGATCTCTCTCTGTCAAATAAATAAATAAAATCTTTTAAAAAAAAAAGAAAGAAAGAAATGAGGGACGGCAGGATGACAGACAAGATCAGAGACAGCAAGGAACCAGTTTTGTTTTGTTTTGTTTTGTTTTTTAAGAATTTATTTGAGCGTGAGAGAGAGAGAGAGAGAAAGAGAGAGCGAGCGTGTATGCACATGAGTTGGGGCAGGGGAGGGAGGAGGAGAGGCAAACTCCCCACTGAGCAAGAAGACCTACTCAGGGCTCGATCCCAAGACCCTGAGATCATGACCTGAGCCAAAGGCAGATATTTAACTGACTGAGCCACCCCAGCGCCCCAAGGAGCCAGTTTTTATAGGACCTTATAACTTCTATTAGACCTGGCTCGTTCTCTAAGCCTAGATGCCACTGGAGGAATTGAGCATAGGCGTGACATAACCTGGCTTTATTATTTAAAAGGTTTTATAGCAGAAAGATTAAGTGGGTAAGGACAGAAACAGATCACTCAGAAAGTTACTGAAATAACCAGGGGAGGGATAACAGAGACTAAAAAGAAGAGAGTTACCACAAGAGAGGATGAGAAGTGGTCGGATTCGAGATACGCCTACAAAGACAAAGATGATGACATTTGCTGATGGGTTGGCTGTGAGATGTAAAGGGAGAGTTAAGGACTCCCGAGATTTTGGCCTCGCAACCACCTGAAAGGATGAAGCTGCCATTAACTGAGATTGGGAAAACTGCATGGAGCTGGTTTAGAGCAAAATTTAAAAATTAGGAGGACCTCAGTTTTGAACAGTACCAGGTTTAAGGTGCTTATGCTTCCATGAGGAGCGGTTGACTAGGAAGTTGATTATGAGTCTGGAGTTCAAGAAAAGAGGTCAGCACTGTAGAGGTCATCAGTGTGGCATCTGAATCTGTGAAAATGGATGTGATCATATGGGGAATAAAAATAAGTAAGAAGAATGGAAGTCCAAGGCCTAGGCCTCAGGGCACTTCAAGGTTTAGTGCTTGGGAACTGGAAGTGGAACCAGCAAAAGACACTGAAGAAGGAGCAGCCAACAAGAGAAATGGCAATCAGCACGCCTGGGTGGCTCAGTCAGTTATGTCTGCCTTCTGCTCAGGTCAAGACCTTAGCATCTCCCTTTCCCTCTGCTATTCCCCCCACTTGTACTCTCTCTCTCTCTCTTAAATAAAATAAAATATTTTTTTAAAATGGGGGGGAGGAGAAAAAGAAGAGAGGGCAATCAACAGAGTCAGATGCTGCCATAAACTCAGAAAATAGGGACCATGAAATAACACTGGATTTGGTGAAGGACAGCATATCAAAGGCCTTTGTAACAATGATTTTATGAAGTCTGGGGGTGGAAGTCTGACCAGAGTGGGTACATGAGATAACTGGTGCAAGAAACTGGAACTGACAAGTAATAATAACAAGAAATAATAATAAAACATTTTAACATGTTTTACTATACAAGAAAGGAGAGAAATGGGGAGGTGCCCAGAAATCTAAGAGTTAAAAGAGGTTTTTTGTTTGTTTGTTTTAAGATGTAAGAAGTAACACATTTGCATGTGGACAGGAAAGGATCTAATAAAGAGGGAAAATTGGAGATGAGGAGCAAAAGGAGAGAACTGCTAGAATGATATCTTTGAGTGGCTAATTACGGTTGAGAGCTGGGACACCAAGAAATATGTGTGAGTGTGTGTGTCTATCTATGTCTGTGTATTTCAGTCACATGTGGCTATCCAAGGGCAGGTATGGAATAAGAGCTAAATTTAACCAAAGTTGAGGTTTTAATCAAAGTCAAGTGAGTATGACAGAGAGAAAAAGAGTGTATGCAATGGAGTGACAAGCCACAGAATCTGACCAGAATCAGGAAGAGGGCTGAGGGCCAGAGAAAAAGTGAGCAAGTCACAGATGGTATCCTTGATGGATTATAGATCCCTCCAGAAGCCCAAGTGCTGTGTGGAGTGAGCTGAGATATAAAAAGTGGTAGGATACCGCAGAATGCTTCAAGCTGAGAGTGTGGAAGAGTTTTGGTTATCGATAACGTAGGACCTAAGGCATGACCCGAAAGGGTGGGGTAGCAATGGGAGAGTGGAGAAGGTCCCTAGAGGAGAGAGTCCAGGAACTGAGGGGCCAGCAAATTAAAAGAAATGTGAATATAGGTACTCAAATCACTAAGACTGATGTTAAAGTAGTTCTGAGTACAGTGACAGTCAGGGCTGAAATGTTGAAGGACTATAAGGGGGTCTACAGATGACTACAGCAAGGAGAGGCAGCACACAGGTATAGGAAACACCTTCTACTGTGGAGGTGGCAGTGGTTGGTGGGAAAAGAGGGCCACGTGGGGCTGGTGAAGTTGGTAGGAGCCCCACAAGGGGTTTCACAGCCTTGTTAAATATTTTGGCTTTTATTTTTATTTATTGAAATAAAACTTCATGGAATATTGGTTAATACTTGCAAAATCACGATCAGACCCCCTTTTGGTCAAATATATGCCCACACACAATACCAGATTTAAACTAGTCCCTGTAAAATGAAGGACGGCTAGTGAGGTTCTCACTGTGGCTTCTCCCAGCCATTTTAAAGTTCTACAGTTAGTTGCTTCTGTCTAGATTGTTCCCCTTTATTTTCTCCAGTGAGCTGACAATTAGTTTTAAGTCATAAGTCAAGTAAGATCAAAGAAGAACATTTAGTCTAATCTTTTGATTTATACTTGACCTGGCTATATTCACCTGGTGACAACAAAAGATAAATTTTTAGAATTTCACTGATACAACTCTTATTTATATATTTTAAGACCCCACATCAGAAACCATCGTATTTGTAAAGTGTGGTTCAGATACTCACTGGCATATGAAAGCTTGGACATAAGCTCTGACATAAGCCTGAAGCAAGGCTTTTAAAGAAGATTCTAGTTAAAAGAAAATTTAGCAAGTTAAAATAATGTTAGGGAAACTTCAAGTTTAGAGTTATTAGAATAACATGAACAAGTATTAAGGTTTTTGGTTTTGTTTTTTGTGTTTTTTTTTTCAATTAAAATAATGCTATTATTTGGGCTGATTTTAAATATATTTTCTACCCTTCAGCACCTCTTACTTGCTAATTTCATAAGATGGAGCATCTGTGAAAATTAGAATTAAACGACTAAACATAAGTCTTCCTTTTGGATTAACCACTCAATATCTATCATTTTTCTGAATGGCTTACGATTTTTATAAGAACTATTTTTCACTAAAATTTGCCCACTATAATCAAGTTTCTAAAGATGATTTAAGCTCACTTTGATAAACAAGTGTTCAAATACATGCTGACTTCTTCTAAAGTCTGGAAAGTGCTTTGAATAAATAGGCATGAATCCAATTTCTTTTTTTATCCTACTTTTCTCTTCACATCGCTGAGAAATTTTAGATGCCTTCCTCCATCAAACAGTACTTGGTAACAAGAACTTACCACACATTTGGGGTGACATCATCACTCTGGGACCTCCAAGGGTGGGTTTCATAAATGGCTTCTCCATTGACTTTTAGCCAGGTCCCCATCTGCCTCAATCGCTCCTCAAAAATTACAGAAATGGTGCCATCATGTGTGGGTCCAATATTCATCAAAAGATTTCCTCCACATGAAACTGTTTCTACAAGTTCCTGAAAAGTTAAGAGCAAATAAAGTTCTTAGGTAGATGAAACAATTCCATTGTGAATGTGTTAATGATAAGTTGTATTTGTGTGCTTCCACCTCTATGTAATCACCATCCAGAAGAACAAACACAGAAAATACAAACTATAAAAATGTAATTCTCATATACCCACACAATTAAGAATATTACCTTAATGGTGACCAGATATTTTACTGTACCTTCACTAGTTCTTTGATTGTAAGATAGTCATTAATTCCAGCATCTCTCCTGTAGCCCCAGGAAAACTTGTCTATTGTCATGCAATTTTCCCATTTATGAGGCAAAAGGTGTCCTGGGTTGTACCGGTCACTGCAGGTATAATAGCCACCATGCTTACAGATGGTACCATATCCCCAACGGTCATTGGTCACAACTGTGTCCCGAACTGGGCTGAAATATAATTGTTTAAACAAAACATAAAATATTTTACATAAAAGGAAATGTCACTGGAAAGATGTCAAACTGAAACCCACTTCTGAAAGATCATCATAACAATATAATGCAAAGCCCATGGTTTGGAAGTCAAATAGATGTGGGTTGGCTGCAATCCTGGCTCTGTCACTTTCTAAGCTCCCTATCCCAGTGTAAGGGACCTAACTCCTCTGAAGAATCAATTTCCTCAACTGCTATTAGAGCAGAAATAATTTATGTAAAACACCTTGCCCATAGCAAGGGCAAGTAATCAGCACATAGAGCACTTATAAGACTATCATATTATTATTTGAAGCTCCTTGTCCCACATATTATGAATGATAATCAGATTTGAATTTATACTCAAAATATTCTTCTCACCTATGACTGAATAATCTCATACATACATTCTAGTCTTCCTCCTACAGTTGTGTCTAAGGTTGAAAAATCGCCGGCAAGTGGACTGCTGCCATCATGAAATCTACAATGGCACGAAATAAACCCCACAACGTTATCATCAGAGCAGGTATAAAGTTCCTGCCCCTCCTCACTTAGAAGAGACAGTTTGCTTTCCAAACTGAAGTGGATCATTCCCAGTCTTTCCCCCTGGAAGAAGTACCTGGAGATATTGCTGCTTTAAGTAGAAAGAGCTCTCCAGAATGTTCTTATGCACACCCCAGGTGTGATCAGGTAACACACATAGAACACTCCCAGACTTCAGAACACAATACCAAGGGATGCCTGGCTGGCTCAGTCGTCAAGGGTCTGCCTTCAACTCAGGTCATGATCCCAGAGTCTTGGGATCAAGTCCCACATCAGGCTCCTTGCTCATCGGGAACCTACTTCTCCGTATGCCTGCCACTCCCCCTGCTTGTGCTCTCTCTGACAAATAAATAAAATGAAATCTTAAAAAAAAAAAAAAAAGAACACAATATTGAGTATTTTGTAGTTAAAATATAAATTCGGTCCACATGGTTTAAGTCTCATAGAGGAGCTCGGTCAGAACTCTCTGTTCTAATGTGGCAGTCTGGAACATGCTAGAAAGCAACAGGTAAAGAACAGGAAGTGGCGAGAATGCTGATGAAGTAAAGGAGGAGGCAGACGAGGGTGATAGCGACTGAGCAGCAAAGATTACCAAAAGGTCAAAAGATGAAAAGAAGGAATCAAAGGAATTCAAAAGCACATAATCACAAAGAGTGGTAAACTATTGTCTCAGAATAGGAGATGAGAAGGGAGACCCACAAAATTAATGTCTTCAAAGTTCTTGATTCTGTGATTTTATCTTTTCTCAGTGATTCTAAATTATTCATGATTTTAGTGATTTCAAAATCAGACTATTGAGTTATAACTCTTGCTCATTGATTACTCTGAGTAAAAACTGATATATCTACTAGGCATTATTGACAACAACTTCCACCTACCCCACACCATAGATGGGCCTGACAGGGAAAACTTCACAAAGCAAACGCTATACACGAATGAGGAACACAGAGGGTCATGAGAGCAATCTAAGAGCACCCACACCTTCTGTTATACAGCCAGGCCAAGAAGCCTGTGCTGTTCCAGTAGTGGTCAGGAGCATCGCCATCACCATCTGACCACAGGATCTCCGGCTGATACTTGTTCACTAACTCGTAGAGTTCCGGCAGCGTCTTAGAAACTGGAAACTGCTGCTGTTGGAATGATCTGGACTCATCCTTAAGGAAGAGTGGATGAAACCACTCAAAAAGGGAATAGTACAGTCCAAAACGCAGGTCAGTCCTCTTCCTAATGGCCACCTCGAGTTCCTTGACGAGGTCCCTCTTCGGCCCCTCATCAACAGCGTTCCAGTTCCAGGAGTACTGGGAGCCCCAAAGGGTAAAGCCTGCACAATGATATTGAGTCTTTGTAAGAACATGAATTTGTTCTAGCAAATTTCTACCTATACAATGCCAAAACACACTAGATAGTATGTGGGACATATAAAAATGTCTACAACAACAGTTTTATGGCATTTTTTTTCATAGCACATATTCTTATGAATAACAAATGAGAATTTCAACAAAGTGGGACCAAGAGGTTTTTTTAGTGACTTTCTGGGTGCCCCCTTAAGGTCTGTGGAGTCTGACCTAACTCTAAGAACAGAGTTAGAAGAGCTCTAACCCTAAGAAGAATATTTCTTCTTAGAATAGAAGCTCCTTGAGGGATAGCATCATGCCTACAGCCTTCTGTTAGCACAAGATCTAGCACAAAATCAACAACACAAACAGAGCACAGCTAAGAGGGGGACCTACTCCACATCTACCGTCCTTAACAATGATGCTACTACTTATAATGGAGATCCTGAAACGCACCCCTGCAAGATTCTTACTTGTCTCCTAAACCAAAGATTAAAGTATGTTCCCTGATTGGGGATGCTTTAGGTAGTGTGAGTCTTAGAACACAGGCAATCCATATCGAATAGTACATCCTGAGCTTCATTGAGCTTCATCGTTCATCCTTTATCACAGGAAGGGAAAAAATATGCTTCCCCAGTAGCTCTGTACTTTGAAATATTCCCACCATTTGTAATCTCATCCTTCTGAGTCATAAACTCAGATGGTGCTCTTTAAACTAACTGCAATTATCTACCAATTAAATGGTAAGAAAAACAATGTCTGCCATTAAATAAGCACTTTGAAATAACTCATATTTTAAAAGGAATTTGCATTTAGATTGTTCTATATAAAAGTAATAGAAATGCTATATAACATGAAATAATAATAAAAGCCTCAGAAATTTTAGTGCCTAGGAATGTTGCTAGGAATGCACTGTTACTATCCCACTGAAATCTAAAGAATCTTTGAGAATAGACATATATAAGGCACTCTATTATTTACTCTCATGAATTAGGACAAGTCTAAGATGGACACAGTCTTCGGATTCCTTTTCAGGAAGAGTTTAAAGCATCTCGCTCTTGTTCCAAAGGAGTTTGTGGTAAGCTTCAAAGCAATGTCTTGATATTTAAAGTCCTATGCAAAATGTTTCAAGCTGGCAGTATCTGGCTGGCTCAGTCAGTAGAGTGTGCAACTTTTGATCTCAAGATTGTGGGTTGAGCCCCATGTTGGGCTGTAGAGATTACTTAAAAATAAGAAAAAATATTTTTTTAAAAAAATGTTTTGAGTTGACAGGCTCTGTTGCCAGATAGTACCAAAATCACATGGGTCTTCATCACTAGCATAAAAGCTCACGGAGAGATCTTCCTGCCTACCAAGCTCAGTGGGTTTTTTCCATAAAGCCATGAAAACATGAGTCGTAGAAAGTTTACAGATGTGGGCTTCATTATCTTTCCTCATGGTATGATTAAAAGTTATTTCGTTTTGCTTTTAAATAAGCTCACTATGGAATACTTTGTGCCATGCAGCTTAAAGAGTTCCTAGACATCAGGAAACCAACATGTTCAGGCAAATACATTTTCTAAATATCTACCTCAGTAGGAGAAACATCTACAGGAGAAAGTTATTAAGCCACTAGAATGTAGCCAAAGGGAAAAGTATTCTAAGATATTTACAGATTTTTGGTTTTGGTTCTTTCCTCCTATTCCCCTTCCCCCCTCTGCAGAAAGCCCTGAGGCAAATTTTCTTATACCAGGCAAAGGAGATTATCAAATGAATTAAAATGTGGTTGGGATAGTAACAATTTGTTGACATTCCCTTGATCTTCTGGATAATAGAGCAGTAATGGGTAGAAACTATCCTATTAGTGTAAGACCCTTGTGATGGATAATTTTATGTGTCAGCTTGACTGGGCCACAGGGTGCTCAGGTATTTGATTAAATATTTTCTGGCTGTATCCATAGGAGTATTTCTGTATGAGATTAAGGTTTAAATAGGTAGACTGAGTAGAGCAGATAGCTCTTTCCAGTGTGGGTGTGCCTCAGCCAATCTGTTAAAGATCTGAACAGAATAAAAGGCTGAATAAGAACTCTCTCTGCCTAAGTTCACACTTTCTGCCTTTGGACTCAGACTTGGACTAGAACCTAAATCATCATTCACACTCCTGGTTCTCAGGCCACTGGCCTCAGACTGGAACTGTACTGCCAGCTTTCCTGGTCTGGACTTCTCAGCTCCATAATTGCATGGCCCAATGTTTTATAATAATAAATCTCTTTATATAAACATACTTCCACTTGGTTCTGCTTCTCTGGAGAAGCTTCACTGATACAACTACTGTGTTTCCTTGTAGATACTCTTCCACCACCTCTGACTTTTATGGGCACCATTGCAGTCCCATCATCTTTGTCCCTCTGGATGATCTGCGTCACTTTTATCACTGGCAAACCATCCACCATTTGGCCACCTAAGAGTTGGCCAAAAGTGCAGCAAGGTATGTGGGTAATGACATAAAACTACAGCAGTATCATCTCCATGGTGAGGGAGCCTTCCCAGAATGCATTACAGAGGGGCAATGAAAGCAGAGAGGGCAGGGCACCTGGTGGCTCAGTCAGTTAAGCATTAGCCCCTTGGTTTCAGCTCAGGTCATGATCTCAGGGCGAGGCACAGAGTCTGCTTCAGAATCTCTGTCTCTGCCCTTCCCCCCACTTGAGCTTGCTTTCTCTCTCTCTCTCTCCAATAGGTGAATAAATAAAATCAAGAAAGAAAGAAAGACGGGCAATTCTAATCATAAACTTGGAGCTGCAATCCACATCTCACTTCAAATAGCTTTAAATGAAATCTTGGAAATATTGCTAAATATGCACATAACAAAATGTGATTATTTATCTTTTTTATTTGGGGTTTTCTTTGTTTGTTTTTATGTGGTGGGGAGGTGTCTGATCATTCTACAAACCTTATGCCTCTCAACCGGATGAAATACGTGGTCCCTTAAATTACAGGCAAAAGTCAGTAACCACTAACTGCTGCTCCTAAGAGAAAACTAATTTCATGTGCTTTAGTTTCTTCTTCCAAAAGAACTACTTTACATTTCATAACTACTGTCAGCATTTGCAAATGTTGCATTTATTTACCTTCATGATGTTTGGACGTTAAGACAATGTATTTGGCACCAGAAGCCTGAAAAATATCTGCCCAGTGGCTTGCATTAAAAAACTTTGCTGTAAATAGTGGTCCAAAATCTTCATATTTGAAATTAGGAGGGTAATTATTTTTCATAAATTCCACATACATCGGTATCTTTTTCTCTTGCCAATACCACCTAAAGGAAGGAAGAGAACACATAAATGACATACACATAAACATTTGAAATAATTGGCCCAGCTCCCCTTACTAATTCCCCCTTACTCAAATATTACCAGATTCTCATTCTCACTTCCCCAATAGTTTGACTTTGCCTTAAAGAAAGCTTACTGTAAACTTTCCTTGCTTTCCATCTAACCCTCTGAACATTCCAGACAACCCAGCCACCTATTTGCTCTTAATTCTTCATTTTCAAATCACAAAATGTAGTATGTATCTTTACATAGTCTTTTGCAACATAAGTGACAGTCTTTAAAAGGGAGATCACATGCCTGAAACAGCATGCATCTTTTATATTCACTAGCAAAGAACAAGTAGGGGAGCTGGCAACAGTAATATTAAAATGATACTGTTATTTTAACATATTGACTCAGCCTTTAAGGATTACTTGTTATGCATTCATTCTGAGCAATTCTTGCTGCCTTTGGTTGTGTGAAGCAATGCCTGGCTGGCGGCAATCATGTCACCGTGAAAGGACAAGTCAACAGGCTGAGGATGACATAAATCGGTAAGTTCTTTGATTTCATCAGTGAGACAACTACCTCTACATTTCTTGTGTTGAGTAACAAACACTTATTATTATGTCATTTACTTAGGTTTTCTGTACCTTGAAATGAAAGTATCCTAACTGATCCATGATGCATTTCTGCCTTTTAAACTGAACTACAGGTACACCTGGGTGGCTCAGTCAAAGGATTTCTGCCTTCGGCTCAGGTCATGACCCCAGGGTCCACAGATTGAGTCCTCCATCAGGCTTACTGCTCAGCCAGGGAGTCTACTTTTCCCTCTGCCTGCCACTTCCCCTGCTTGTGCACAGGCTTTCTCGTGCTCTCTCTGGCAAATAAATAAAATAAAATCTTTAAAAATAAAATAAATAAATAAATAAATAAATAAATAAAACCTGAACTACAGAAGACAAACTGGGACAGTCAGAAGGTTGAACAAGGATGAGGGATTTCTTTTTCCCCGGTACAGTTTAATTTGAACCTTCATTCTCTACTATAGTTTAGAGTTACTTTTCAAATTCCATACTAACAGAGATGAAAAGAGGCACTTACTGTAAAGAATCCAACATTTATATCTGGGTTTGAATTTCTATTAAGGACAGTCAGATATATTCATCTCTACTATTGACTGTTTGCCTGTCCTGAGTGAAACTGGCATGGGGACCAGAGGTTTAGAGGAAACAGAGGGAGACCACAGATAATTAAAGAATCTTCTACAGGGCTGGGATGCCTGGCTGGCTCAGTCCATTGTGTGTCTAGCTCTTGATTTTGGCTTGGGTCATGATCTCAGCCCAGTGTAGGGCTCCATACTCAGTGCAGGGTCCCCATCCCTCTGCTCCTCCCCCCACTTGCACTCTCTCTTTCAAAAAAATACATAAATAAAATCTTTTTAGAAAAATCTTCTACAGAGTTAATGCACTTATTATAAGAAATATATTCTAGTTATTTTTACATAGCAGTATCTTTATTCTTCTAGGTTAAAACAAACAACCTTGTGTTTATTTGTAGGACATGAAAAAATTAACCATTGCAAAGAATAATAGGACTCAAAACTGGGTATTTTTGGCACAGCATTTGTCTCAATTAATATCAAATCCTTCTAGCACCAAATGTATATTTATCTAATATTCCTAGTTGAACTAAATGATAATATATAATTTATTACATCTTAACATGAGGATAAGAAAATCTGTTTATGTACCTGCTAATCTGAAACATTTTAAAAATAAACTCAAAATGCCTTACAGCACAAAACTTGCAAACAAAGATTTATAACATCCTGAAGTAACTATGTCTAGTAATAGACAGTACGGGAAAAAAAGTCCCTTGCTTTACAAGTTGATTTCAAAAAGAATGTACGGATTGTGCCTCATACCCTACACATTCTTTTACATCAGTTGGACTAATGTAATTTAAAAAGGTTATTGCTGGGGCGCCAGGGTGGCTCAGTGGGTTAAGCCGCTGCCTTCGGCTCAGGTCATGATCTCAGAGTCCTGGGATTGAGTCCCCCATTGGGCTCTGCTCAGCAAGGAGCCTGCTTCCCTCTCTCTCTCTCTCTGCCTGCCTCTCCATCTACTTGTGATCTCTCTCTGTCAAATAAATAAATAAAATCTTAAAAAAAAAAAAAAGGTTATTGCTTGCAGAAAGTCAATGTCTTTGTAGAAAGTGGTATAATGTAATAATGTAATGTTAATATAATATATAGTTTATACTCTATTATATCTACACTATATTGTATATAGTTTGATGCATATTATTGTATAGTATAAAATAGAGTTAAATACTCCTTTATTTTCTTGTTTTACACAGAAATACATTATATATGTGTGCACATTATATATGCATACATTTGGTAACTTTTCTGTCTTGAAGAACTCAATATCTCTTGTATTTAATCAGGAAAGGTAGATAAAACAGTTCAAAGTTTTAAGAGATTACATGCGCATGTTGGCATAGATCTCAGTAAAGTTTAAAGAACAATTTTTTGTGCAGCTTTCCATATAACATTAGAGAGTCTTTTTAGGATAACATTCTGGAAGCTTTTGTTGTTGTTGTTTTGTTTGTTTGTTGTTTTTTGTCGTCGTAGCTCCCCATGCAGCGCAGAGCTCAACAGGGGCTTGAACTCAGCACCCGAAATCAAGACCCCGGCTGAGATCAAGAGCCAGGCTTAACCAACTGGGCACCCAGGCTCCCCTCTACAAACGTTTTTATTCCCAGAGCCACACATGGTAACTTTTTTTTTTTAAGATTTTATTTATTTATTTGACAGAGAGATATCACAAGCAGATGGAGAGGCAGGCAGAGAGAGAGAGAGGGGGAAGCCGGCTCCCCGCTGAGCAGAGAGCCCCATGGTAACTTTTTAACACTAAAGAGCCAGTGCGTGTCCAAATGAGCAGAAGCATCACAGACTCATAACTTAGGTCTTAACCATACTTCATGGCTGAACAGAGATGGACACCAGCTTAGGCCCAAGCCTCGCGGTTCCTGGTCTGACCCCCGCACAACTGGAGTCACTTCTGCTGTCTTAGTCCCTGGGCCGTTCCAGGGCGGGAGCTCCGGCGTGACACGTGCAACCACCAGGACGCTGAGAAGCAAGGCAGGGGGCAGCGCCGCAGCGCCGCAGCCCCGCGGAGGAGAAACGCCCTGCTCTTCCCGGCACTTCCGCAGGGACTTGGGCTCCGAACACCCGGAAGTGCCGACCGCCGCCCAGACCGCGGGAGGCGAAGCCCTGGGGGCGCCAGAAACCAGCACCAGCCGGGGGCTGGGCGGCGGCGCAGGCCGGGGGAGGGGGGCGCGCTCACCAGAACCACTCGCTCCCGAAACTGGGCACGGAGAACACCCCCCAGTGGATGAAGATGCCGAACTTGGCCCGGTCGAACCAGACCGGCAGCGGGCGGGCGTCCAGGGACTCCCAGGTGGGGTCGAAGCGCGGCGCGCGGGGGGCGGCGCCGGGCGCGAGCGACAGCAGCAGCAGCGGCAGCAGCGGTAGCAGCGGCAGCCGCAGCGGGAGCGCCCACCGGAGCCCCGGGAGCGCCTGGGGCCGCATGTCGGCGCCGCCGCCCAGCGCGCGCCCTTCCGCGTCTCGCGCTAAGTAGGCTCGGCGCTGTCACCTGACCGCGCGGTCAGGACAAAGGAACCTTCCCTGCCGGCGCGGGAGCGGCTGCTGTCCCAGGCCGAGGACCCCAGGGGCGCTGCGGCGTTGGAGGGCAGCGTCCGCGAGGCCGGTAGTCGCCCCCGGCGGCCCGAGGCTGCTGACTTGGCTGAAGCTCCCGGTCTGACCGCCTCGTGGGGAAGAAAGAGTCAAGTTCAGGGACCCGAGGGAGCGCGTGTTTGCTGGAGCAGAACGACCCTTAGAAACTGCCGGGGAGCGCGACGTGACCGACCCGTCCGGTTGGAACCTGGGACCCGCAGGCCAAGGCAGGAACCTCGAGCGGGTCACCCAGTCCTTGCAGGTCCCACGCACGCAAACAGCCCAGGTCATTCTCTGTGCCCACCCCCGCCTCCACTCGCCCACCGAGCTTCTGGGTGTGTGAGAACCGTGGCGGTCAACAGGGAGGCTGAGTCAGGTGAAATCCCAGCAGTTCCCAGCTCAGGTTGGGGGCCCCAGTGTGCATTTCTAACGGAGTCCTGGATGGTGCTGATGTTGCTGGGGACGGTAACCAAACTTTGAGAATCGCTGCATTAGAAAATGGGGTGAACTAAGGTGAGACCAATGGCATGAGTGTTTTAAGAAATCTGCGGGCCGGGGGAAGCGTCCAGAAACTGTTGGGCTGGCAGAAAGGGCTACTTAAGATGGCGAAAGTTCCCTCCACAGGACCTGAGCTCAGACAGGAGAACAAAAGCACAAGCTGGAATCTGAGACCCTCTGCCCTGGGCTCCCATGGACCAATGAGACCCTGACAAGCAGGAATCTGAGGACCCCCGCCCCGGGCTCCAGTGGAGCAATGGGACCCCGAGGAGCAGGCGAAATATCCAAATAAGGGAAACTTGCCAAAAGACCCCTGAACTCCCCTGAGGCCCCTTAAAAGCCCCCTCCTCCCTGCCTTGGGCGCGACTTCCGCCACTCTGCTTTCCAGAGTCGCAGAACCTCTCCTGAGGGTGCCCACCTCCTCCCCGGGCAACTTTCCTGGCTCCCCTTCTCCTGAGCCCTAAAACTTTGACGGAGAGTGTTTTTAATCTTGCCTTGCACCCACTTTGCCTGGTGTTGTGTATATCTCGCTGGAGAAACTTTACAGAAACATGGAAGGATTCATCAAGGGACACCATCAGAAGCTCTGCTCTCCCCTTCCTACAGGCTTTCAGAGTAAAACCAGAATCCCTTCTGCTCACATCACCTCCTCCCAACTTTCTGTCACTATCTTTCCTGCCAAATGTTTTACCCTACCCACTAATTGTTCCAATTAACATCTTGTTCCAACCACAAATATAGGATCCCACTTTGTAGTTAGGAGGACAACCATCTCGTTTCCCATTAGGCCATGAGCTTGCTGAGGACTGGGATGGCAACCATTTCTGTAGACCCTGAATTTAAAGCAGAATCTGGTACTGAGGAGCACTTAAAGCATATTTGTTGAAGTCCTTCAGTGAACTGGGGTTCTCATGATTGAGCTGTATGAAGGAAAGAAGAAAGAAAGGACCCTAACTGTCCCATCTTTGCAAAGACATGGGAGCAGCACTGTGAATGGCTCCCCAGGATCACAGGTCCACCATAAGGGACCTGGTCCTCCCTGGTGAGGGTCTTCTGGAAGAGAGAAATCGGCGAATCTGCTGAGTATACATGAATGGCAGTAGCTTCAGTTCCTGATAAAGTCAGGTGATCATTTCTATTATTCTCAGCAGAGGGCAGGCTTCCCCAAGATGGGCCACTTTGGCACAAAGATTATTCTGAGCTGAAGGCAATAGAGACCCCACGGGCTCAAGAGAAACTTTTGCCCCTTCCAAACTATATCAGTGGAGGTCTTTCCCAGAGTAAGTGTTATTAGCTGAGATCAGTTTTATCGGAGTGACCCATCTGGATGGCAAGGCAAACATCTACTGACCAAACTTCTGCTCTTCTTCTTGCCCCGTGAACGGCATTCCTTTCCTCCAAAGTTCCACACCACTGCTCCTTCCTCCTTAGTTCAGAATGACACACGGGCCTCATTTTGCTTGTCTTTGGAATTTCCACGTCTGTGTGGATTCACCATCTATACACTATCAAATTCCGTTTCCTCCTGTTAGTCTGTCTCATGTCGATTTGATTCTTCATCCAGCTAGACAGACCTCAAGGGGACAGGAATTCCTGCTTCCTGACAGTTGGCCTCGTCAGCAAGACACTAAGTCACAGGACATAGCTCACCCCAGTACTGCCCTAGTTGAGAGGTCCTGGGATGTGGGACATACCGCCAGTGGAAGGTAAGATTTCTTACCATGTCAGCCTCCCAGAATCTCTATCTGCGGAGTCCAGTGGAGCAAGAGTGACGTGAGTCCTTTTTCTCTTTGTAAATTTAAATCCATAGGAGAAAATATTTGTGGCACCAGTTCCTTGGGCCCGACAGCTCTTTGGCTGAATGTGTTAGAGTACTCTTCAGTTACTGGTCCACCTCCTCCCAGAAATGGCCTTTGTCTTCCTTTGTTTTTGTCTTTCATGTTGCTTGTCATCTGTTGCTAAGGGACATCTTGGAAGTTAAAGCTGCAAAATTCAAAATTCATGGGCACAGGCTGAACACTTAAAAGCTATCAGAGTGGTGGCCTCCTCAAGAGGACTCCCGTGGTAGGATAAGTTTGTCGCAGAATGGGTTAGATTCACACTAGGTCACCTGCCAGCTTCAAGAAAACTTCCACGCAGTGAGGTACTGTTGTATAGCAACACGCATTCCCCAACCATGGCAAATCACTCGTAGATATTAGTTTGATTCCAAGAAACCCAAGGCTTAGATAAAACTGTTATATTTTTCTCTTAGTCTCTTTCTGTGTCCTGAGAGCTTGGCTTTGTGCAAGAAATTTCTCTTTGGTCTCCACCACCTGGGTAGATGCCCTTACTCAGGAGTACTTACTGGGGTGCTCCTTGGTGGCCAGTTAAATAGACTTGGGGATCCAAGTATGGATCCGGCAGTGCCAGTTCTCAGGAATGTGTGTCATGAGAGGTTCTAGCCCACGGGAACTTTTGTTGTCTCAGCCTGTGTTGCTTGGTAGTGCTGGAACATCTCATTCCAGAAGCATTTGTACAGTGTCACAGATGAGTGGGCCTGTCACTGGAGGCATCTCGTATTTTCATGGGAGACCAGAGACACCATTTTCACTACAGCATCCTTACTGTCTGTGCAAAAAGACCTTTGCTTTCACTACTCTCGGGATTAAACTTGGATTACAAGGACTATATCATCTGTACCTTTCTGGATACTCCTTGTGTCTTTGATTAAGCTATTAGAAGGCTTATTGATTTGAGTCACTATTAATAGATCCTATCTGTTGATGGCCAGATGATGGATCATTTAAATTGGCTGTATTTAAATAGATAGATAGATGGATGGATGTATAGATAGATAGATAGAGATATAGATACGGATATAGATATAGATTGGGGGTAGGACACGTGACCTGGGTGGGGGCAGGGGGTGGGGTAGAGGGAGAGAGAGAATCTTAAGCAGTCTCCATTCCAAACGTGGAGATCAACACAGGCCCTAAGATCATGACCTGAGCCAAAATTAAGAGTCAGATACCTAACCCACTGAGCCATCCTGGTGTGCATATATATATATATATATTTTTTTTTTTTTTATAAAGAACTCTCAATTGTCTTAGAACAGCTAGCCTTAGGGACTCCCTTAACAAGATAAAAGCATAGAAATTAGACTTAAGACTCAAAAATGAATGTCCACATCCAGTGTTAATTCCTCTTCTTAAAATCCAGCCTGGGGTATCTGTGTGGCTCAGCTGGTTTATGTCTGACTTCAGCTCAGGTCATGATCTCAGCCCTGCATCAGGCTCCCTGCTCAGTGGGGAGTCTGCTTGTCCCTCTATTCCTGCTCCCCCACCACTTAAGCTCTGTCTCTCTCAAATAAATAATTAACATAAATTAAAAAAAAAAATCCATAGGCATGTGTTAACTTCCCTTTCCTATAAGATTTACAGAGATTACTCTGGCCTATCTCTAGGTTCTAAGTATATAGGTTGCTCATGTAAATGCTGAAAGCCAGAAAATAAATTTAACCAAAGCATCCAAGATTGGTAATAAGGTTTGGCTTGCTCCTACCTTTGAGCTCTGTAATTGGCTTCTGCCTGTTTTAGACATCCCTATACAATGTTCCTTGCAGGATTCTCCTAGAGCTCCCCATCACCACTGCAACAAAATTTGTGTCCCCTGGACAGCAGCAGATCTTTTAAATTATACAGCCATTTTATCCCTATTACCCTACCAAATTTAGATCATAATTAGAAAGATTATTTGACTATATTTACAACCTTCCCTTTCCTGAGGAAATAGCTGATCACAATTTCTCCTAGGCCCTCCTAGAAATGGTGTGCAAAAGGCCAATATTCAGGGGCTAATAGAAGCCAAGTTTAAATTGTGTACCCAGGAAAAAGGCTTTTGTTAAAAATGCTTTAAACAGATTTTACAAAGGCATAAATCCTTCAGTTCCCATTTTAGTTAAAATTCTCCCTGATATAAAGGAGCAAATTTAGTTAAAAAGATGAGCCATCCCTTGATATTTGAGCTGTAATCCAGGTCTTTGGGGAATTAGAAACAATGGCCTTTATCTTACAAATCTCTACAAAACCAGGAATACAACTCCAGAAACAACTTAAATCCTACCTATCCTTACCTTAACTATTCCTCTCAAAATGTTTGTCGCTATTGTAAAAGATCAGGGTATTGGAACAAAATTGTTCTCTACTTTAAAAAAAAGTAAAATTTAAATAGCAGTTACCCTGAAACTCTAGAAAAAAGTTTTTACATTCTTTCTCTGTCCCTTGAAATTATAAATCTTAGCACATCTTTGAAATGTAAACACAGCCCACAGTCTCCTGAGACTGAAGGAAAAAAGAGAAAAGTATTTAAAAACTGGGCCTGCAATGTCCTCTCCAGAAATATTAGTAGAAACAAAATTAAGATTTCATATACATCTTGTCTGTGTATGTTGCATGTGTGTGTCCATGTATGTTATAAATGTGAGATATTTTTTCTACCTCTGGATGGTATTGCTAAAATTAATTTGTGAAAAAGCTTTAGTTAGCTGATTTGAAGGCACACACTTATAAGGGGTGGACATTCTAAAACTCAGAAATATAGAAACTAACCCAAATGTTTTTCAAGTTCACATGATCTGGGAACATATTTGGTGTTAAAGCTAATCTAAGGTTGTTGGTTTAATTAAAATAGACCTGTCCATAAAATTATCAGCATTGAATATAAAACTTTTATTCTGCTTGTGTTTTCTAAAAGTCACATAATTTCATGGTATCTCTGTTACAAAATTTATCAAACCCCCCCCCCAGAATAATGGTTGACTTTGTCTAATGCCCCATGAAGTTTTGTGGGTGGTCTAAGCATAATTGTTAAGAACAAGCTAATTAAAATAGATGTACATAAGATAAAACAATGAATATATGCTTACCTACTTTTGTCTTATAAAGAAACAAAAGAGAAATTTGGGTTTGTTAGTAAACATGTTTTATGCCTTATTGAAAGATTGTACCACTAGGATGCCTGGGTGTCTCAGTCAGTTGAGCCTCTGACTCTTAATCTCAGCTCAGGTCTTGGTTTCAGGGTGGTGGGTTTGAGCCCCTCAGTGGGCTCCATGCTGGAAGTGGAGCCTACCTTAAAAGAAAAAAAAAAAAAGGAAGGAAAAAAGAAAGATTGTACTACAAAAACAACACACTTCTAAAAATTATGAAATATTTTAATAAATTTGCTAATCTAAAGAATTCTAGTGTAACAAGGTTCATAATTATTAGTTTTCACTAGCAATTGAGTTGCTAAGCATTAAGAATTCTACTAAATATAATTAAGACTATTAGAAATAATAAAGGAAACAACTCTGTATGTGAGAAAAATAAGATACATGTTTTTGGTAAGAGAAAGTATAATGAATAAAAATATATATTTGTTGGGGGAAAAAATGGTTTTGTCCTAAACTAAGACTGGTTATTTAAAGATGGAAAATTTAGGACACAATCTAAATGTGTAAAAAAAAAAAGTTATAGAAGATTTATGCAGGAAAAAAACTTTGGAAAGAAATTTTATATGTGCTCAGTACTTGCTAAGATTGGTATAATTTAAATAAGTAAATGAATCTTGATATCAAATCTTGATATCATTGATGCAAAGTTTTTGTTTTCTTTTTGTTAAAAGTACAATTTTCTCTATTACCATTGACCTGCTCTTCATAAGAAATTGTAAACAAAAGTTTTTCTTTAAGTCGTCTGCTTAAAGACAATGATTTCTTGTTTGCCAAAATAATTTCCTGTGTTTATCAGCTCTTTGATTTTTTTTTAAAGATTTTTATTTATTTATTTGACAGAGAGAGATCACAAATAGGCAGAGAGGCAGGCAGAGAGACAGAGAAGAGGAAGCAGGTTCCCTGCCAACAGAGAGCCCAATGCAGGATTCGATCTTGGGACCTTGAGATCATGACCTGAGCCAAAGGCAGAGGCTTGACACACTGAGCCACCCAGGCACCCCAGCTCTTTGATGTCTTAAGAAAACTGAGTCTCATATTAAAGAAACTAAATTTTGTTCACAACTAAGTGATCTTCTGCATTTACCTTTGAAATCTTTCCTTGTCACTTTGGTTAAACAGATAATGATTATTTCATAATGATCTGTAATCCTATTTAATCAAATGTTCAAACCTTTTGATATTTCTTTTACATACTTCCCAAAATCAAATTCTAAAATGAAGTATATTGACCATAGTCTAGCTGAAACTTTCCAGTGAGCCCCTGGAACATTCAAAAAATAAATTTTTTATGAGAAATTCAGCTAATGAGCTTATTTGGTATATCAAATAAGTGATATTAAACTCTTACATAATATTTATATAGATATGTTATTAGAATAAGTTTGTAAAAATTATATGAGACACCTAGAAATCTGATGTCTTGATATGTCATTATCTCGAAGGGTTGTATGTCACAAAAATAACCAAATTTCCATGTCAATTGCTTTGTAATAAACTCTAACCAGGTCTTTAACTGTGGCCATTTTTAAGTCTTTTGTCATTTATAGATGGTTATACTTTTATTCAAATGCCCTTACAAGTTTCTTGCAAATGTGCTTCATCTTCTAGGAGACTCATGGGGAAAAAAGTACTGAATACGGGGTTCTGGGTAACCTTAGATCTTGGATTATAAAACTGAACTAGGGAAAAATTTGCAGAACTAGAAGAAAAACTCGATTCAGTCAGAAAAAGAGTTAGTAACATGGAGGGGACTGAATACAACAAGGAAGATAATTACACTTTTTATGACTTCTTATTTGAAACATTGTTGACATTTTTTTAAATGTTTTGGTTTTTTGCAGATTTAAGAAACTTAAGTTAACTGAGTCACAGCAATTTGATAAAATATACCTTTGTGAACAAGTTGAAACATTTATCTTTTCTCCCTACCCTAACCCTCTAAAATTCACAAACTCTCAGTGTATTATTCTTATATTTTTGTGACAATATATTTATTTACATAAGGCCAGTAAGAATCTGTTCTCTTTATGACAGGACACAATCAGAAATATTGGTTATATTACCAAGGCTTTGACTAGAATGTCATATTTGAGAGAGACCTGCATAGACTCAGATGTGATCAGACAGCCTTAGGTGACTAACACTGACTTGATAAAGCCAATAAAGCTCTTGGAAATATCAGCCGGATACTTTGTTTACAGACTTCCCAGTAGTCTTACCAGGTAAGTAAGGAAGATCACTTCCTGACAGATGCAAGAATCTCATGATATTAGGGATAACTTAAGAAAGGAATTCAACCAGGGGTGCCTGGGTGGCTCAGGGGGTTAAAGCCTCTGCCTTCAGCTCGGGTCATGATCCCAGGAGCCTAGGATCGAGCCCAGCATTGGGCTCTCTGCTCAGCAGGGAGCCTGCTTCCTCCTCTCTCTCTGCCTGCCTCTCTGCCCACTTGTGATCTCTGTCGGTCAAATAAATAAATAAAATCTTTAACAAGAAGAAGGAATTCAACCAAATTCATATTGTAAACAAAGTATGATGACAAGTGTTTGGCTTGGCTTCTGGTCTCAAGATTGTTAACAGTTCAGTCTAGAGCTCGAAAAAAGTTCCAGCAAAGCAGGTTTTAAAGAGTTTATATAGTCAACCATTATTCTTGCTGCTTTTATGTAAGTAATCAGGTCAAGTCTTTTATTTTTTTTTTTAAGATTTTATTTATTCATTTGAGAGTGAGAGAGAGGCAGAGAGAGCACAGGCAGGGGGAGAGGCAAAGGGAGAGGGAGACACAGACTCCCTCCTGAGCAGGGAACATGGGGCTCGGTCCCAGAACCTGGAGATCAGGACCTAAGCTGAAGGCAGAAGCCCAACCATCTGAGCCACCCAGGCACCCCCCCAACACTTTTTTAACTAAACTTATTTTGCAGACAAATTAGTGTTAATTTAGCTGTTTTTGGTAAAAATGAGATTGATTATAAGAAAAAAATATGCTTCAATAAGACACGCTTGTAGATATTAGATTTTAATACTATTTGTTATAAAATGGACAAGATCCTGATTTCTTACAGCCTCCTCCAAAGCCTGGCAACAATTCTCCAACCTAACATTTTTTTTTAAGATTTTATTTATTTATTTGACAGAGAGGAGATCACAAGTAGGCAGAGAGGCAGGCAGAGAGAGGGGGGAAGCAGGCTTCCTGCTGAGCAGAGAGCCTGATGTGGGGCTCCATCCTAGGACCCTGGGATCATGACCTGAGCTGAAGGCAGAGGCTTAACCCACTGAGTCACCCCTTTGCCCCCCAACCTAACATTTTGATTTTTCCTCCTCCTTTCTGACTTGGAATTATTTGAGAACTAAAACTGCCCTACAAACTAAATATAAACGACTTGATGTAAACTTCAGAGAAATTGCCACAGTAGCTCACAAATAGACCATCTTCATTCCTGTTGCTCAGCGGGCCACTCAAAGAACATCAGAGACATTTGAACTATAGACCGGGAGCGTCTGTCAGATTGCCACCACCTGCCCTCGCTCTATCTGAAGATGTTTGAATCTGACATTTAAAAGTCTCGACTGCCTATCCTTAGAACTCAGAAACCAGCTTAACACTTGATCTGATCATTAACCATTGTTTTACCTTTTCTTTCCATAAGAAATGCCTCTTATTTAATATCTGATTATTTGAACCATAGGTTTAACTTTGAGAATTCACCTGAAATGAGTTTGATTAAACTAACCTATTATCAGGATTAACAGACTGGTTCAATAAGGTGAAACAACCTCCCAGCTCAAATTTTAACATGTGAGGGGCACCTGGGTGGCTCGGTGGGTTCATCCTCTGCCTTCAGCTGAGGTCATGATCCGAGGGTCCTGGGATCAAGCCCACATCGGGCTCTCTGCTCAGCAGGGAGCCTGCTTCCCTCTCTCTCTGCCTACTTGTGATCTCTCTCTGTCAAATAAATAAATAAAATAAAAATTAAAAAAAAATTTAACATGTGAAACTTCAGGGAAGCAGAGGAGGGAACTGTGAGGTCGGGGACTTTGAATCCTCAGCCACCTATCCCATTCCTGAGCGTGGGGTGGCATATACCTCATTTTACCTTTCTGTCTATGAATCTCTCATTTATGTAGGGTTCCTGTTTACATACAAAATTGAATTAGATTTTCTCCAAGTAATGAGTCTCCTGTCAGTTTAATTCTTAAACCAGCCAGAAGAAGCTTCAAAGGCTAAAGAAAATCTTTTCCTTGCCAACAGTTTTGAACTCTCAGAGGTGTCAGCAAACCCTCTTGCACAACTCTAGACTCCAACAGTTACAAGCAGAAATAGACAAGACTACTTAGCTCTAGCTCTAATTAAAATCCATTGTGCTAATTTCTCATTGCACTTTCTTGAGGCATCAAAGAAGACATTTTCCGACCACCAGACCAGAAAAGCCCTGGTAGCAATGGAATGCCTGGAAGACTATTCTCCGCACATTCCCTTCCCTGCCCATGATCATGGACTGAACACATATGGAGTCCCACTTGGGATCCTGGAGCTCTCTGCCTGCTCTCTTGCATGTATCCCCCAACCTTTTCTTATAAAGCTCTAGGTGTCCCTCTTGTCGGTGGAGAGGTCAGTCGTCAAGGCTTGCGCCTGCCATGGCTGTCAGCACCTGAAATAAATTTCTCCCTTTCTCTTTTCCAAACCCTCATCTCTTGAGTGAGTGGCTTCTCTCACGTTCAGTGTAACTGAGTTTGTTCAGGCAACAGTATTGACAATCCCAGCCGGGAGCTATGCTTTCGATTTGTCTGGCGTGGGCCAGAGCTTCCCCACTTCTACCCTGAGTTAGTGGCTATGATAGATTGATCAGTAACAAAGGGACAGTAGTCCCATAGCTGTCGTGAAAATGCAACAGTGGGGTTCTCTTGGTTTTCTCGTTAGACATCGTCTGCCCGTTGAACCCCACATTTTGAAAGTTTCCATCTTCCAAACAAATTTCTTCTATCATGTAGTAAATTATTTACATTTCCATTTATGTCAGCTAAAGAATGCTAATGAGTTCTGGTCTGTATAAAATGTCACTTGGGTCATATATTATTTCATTTAAAGACAAATACATTTTTTTTTTTAGTTAGCAAGTACAACCTTATCATAAAAGTACAATTTCTGTAGGAAATACTGAAAGTGGATGAAGGGCCTTTCTTATTACCCTTGTGGACACATAAGAATCCTACGATACTAGATGGGGAACCATGATCTAGAATTTGGAATAAATAAGAAATAGATTTATTTCTAAGAGGGAGAAGAGATTCTACTCAAACAATACTTGTCAAATAATTGAAGAGTGAATTCTATAAAATATTTTAGAATATGATCATTTAAGGAGAGACCTGCACATCACCTTTTATAAGATGATGCTTTACAAAGCCACAGTCTTTTGCACTGATAGCTACTGCCAGCTGAGCAGGAGACTACCTGCACCAAGGCTTGTTAGAAAGAAACAGACCCAAAATGGAGTCGTTTATGCTGAACTCCACCAAGACTTAATATCTACCTTAACTGCAGTTGCTACCTCTCCCAGAGTGAAATAAACCAATTGGTCTGGAATCTTCTGATCAGTCCTAGCAAGGTCACCTGCATGATGAGACCCCCTGTCACTACCCCTAAGAGAAGGTGACCTTGCCTGAAACCATCCTTTATTTTCTTTTGCTAATAACATCCTTGCCTCACTACCCTTTCTATAGCCACTGACCATTTGATACAACCCCTCTGAGATTCTGGCTAAATGAGATGCTGCCCAAGTCATGAATCATTGAATAAAACCAATTAGACCTTCAGATTTACTCAGATGAATTTCTTTTCTTTTTTGCTTGTCTGTTCCAAGTTTTTATTTAAATGATAGTTAGTTAACACGTAGTGTCATGTCGGTTTCAGGAGTAGAGTTCAGTGATTCATCACGTACATACAGCACCCAGTGCTCATCAGAAGCAGTGCCCTCCTAGAACCCATCACCCATTTAGCCCCTCCCCCACCCACCTCCCTCCATCAACCCTCAGTTTATTCTCTACAGTTGAGAGTCTCTTAAGGTTTATCACCTCTATTTTCTCCCCCCTCCCCAAATTTTTGTTCTTTAACAGACTTAAACTATGTATTTAAAGGTTTTGATAGAGAATCCCAATAACTGAGACAATAGGTTCTCCAGGTACACGTGGCTCACTTGTAGGGTATTTTGGGGGGCCTCAGGTCTCAGCAGGGAACATGGTCCAAGAGCCCTGATCACACCCTGTCTGTCTGAGATCACCTTGGGGTGCCATGCCAAGTAGAAGGGCAAAGTCTTCATCGCTGTAGCAGGAGATGCCAGCAACTACATGGTGGGCAAATCTGGGTCCACGCGGTGCTTCCAGTGCTCACGACTCCTGATCTTCCAGGCAGGAAAAGGCAGAAGGCCAGCCCTGGCCCACTTCTTTGTTGCTGCCAGAGGAAGGAATCGTTCAGCAGATCTCCTCAGGGCTAGCATTTGTCATCCAGGGCGGAGCTGACATCTGAGTGAGGCTCACAGGACACCATCTGGGTCTCCATGTGGGAGTTGGGGGACTGCCATCAACAGGTCTCACCAGTTCCCAGAAATCCTCCTGCCCTAAAATTGCAGTAGGTTACCAAGGTCAGCCTCCTGTGACCCTCTCAAGTAACTTCAGGAGAAATCAAAAACAAGAACCGGAAAACCAGTTAAGTGGAGGCCCACTAGGCTATATTTTTGAACAATTAGATATGGTAGAAACCTAATTCATTAAGATGACCTAGGGGTCATTCATGTGTCTGTGTAGAAATTAGCAACCTTAATTTTTACAGCCCAACAAATTATACCTTGTGATGTGCAATTATACTGCCGGAAGACTGTTTGCAAGCATGTAGACCCTTTCCCTTTTGCATCTAAACCCCTGTAAGCAGACAGACTTGGAGCTGCTGTTCAGAGCAATCTGAAAGACTCTCCCCAGATATAGTCCTCCGTAAGATAATGAATAAAGCATTTACTAACCTACTTTGAGGTTGGCTTTTTTTTTTTTTTTTTTTTTTACCCCCCTCCTCCGGCACTTCCAAAGCAGACAGTGGAAGAAGTGAAACTTTCACCTCACAGCTAACATCAACACAGTCTTTCTCTAGAAACGCAGAAGAAAAGCCTTCAGAACAAACTGAACCCACTCCATTCTTTATATGGTAAATAACCCAGCTTCATGATCGAGAGCACGAGACCCGGGGAAATAAGATCTTGCCCTACTCTGGTGTGAGGGCAGGGGGTAGAGCAAGGAGGAGTGAAGGGAGGAGGCCAAGGGGCTCAGAAGAGGCAGGACAGCAGCACAGACCAGAGTAAAGAGCTTGGATTCTGCAGCCTGTGGCCCGGAGGACGCCCATCCTCCACCCTTTATCAGAGGGCTGTGTGATCCTGGGTGAGTCATTCGACCTCTCTGTGCCTCACACCTCTTAGATGGGCACGGTAATAGTACATCTTCCTTATAGGGTTGTTGTAAGAATCAAATCAGGCAAAGCATGTGTTAAGCCTTGTCTATTTATAGATTAGTATTGCTATATGTGTTAGATAAATAAGGGGGAAACTACGAGAAGGGACATTTCTTTCTTCCTTCCTTCCTTCCTTCCTTCCTGTGTTTATGAGAGAGAGAGAGCAGATGCACATGAATGGAGGGGGGTGGGGGCAGAGGGAGAGAAAGAGTGCAAATCCCAAGCAGATTCCATGCACAGCATGGTGCCTGACCCAGTTCAGTCCCACAGCCCTGAGATGAAATCAAGAGATGGGCACTCACTGTACTGAGCCCCCCAGATGCCCTTTCAGGCATTTCTGTCTGGCTTCTCACTTAGGGCTCTAGAGGGGGTGTCTTAGGCTGACAAGCAAATTTAACTAGGTGGAGCCATGTTGTTAGGCTGAGGGAGCGGCTGCTTTTTAACTTTCCTGGGTGACCTTGATACTTGAATGATACAAACAGGACCCAGAAGTAGCTGAGAACTTAACAGGAAGTCTGGCTGGAGTGGTTCCCTGTGGCAGGGCCTCTATACCAAGGATGTGGGGTTTGAAGTCATGGCTCAGAAGACTCTAGCTTACCAGTGAATAAAGAGGGGGGTCCAACAGAGACCAGATCATGAATTGTAGCAGCTTCGGGCTTCATCTGGGAGCACCAACAGGATAAGCATTGGCACTCAGAAGAAGTAGAGGTACCATGATCTTTACAAGCACCTGAAGGACAATACCTAAGACTCCCTGCCCCCAATTCCTTACCACCTGAGAGAGAAGTAGGGGAGAGGGAAGCATCAGAGACTCCAGGCACTTTAACCCAAAGGAAAGCCTAAATATTTGCTAAAGAGATTGCTTACTTTTAGGGTTTTTCCACATTTCATTGAAAATGAACAATTCATTTTGCCCACCAGTGAACTGGTGTGTGTATGGGAGAGTAAAGATAAGTTGGTCTGCAAAAGCAAGCAGGTCATCTCTGTCTGTCTATCAAACAAATAAATAAAAATCTAAAAAAAAAAAAAAAAAAAGCAAGCAGGTCATATATAAACAAATCAAAGAAGCTGATTTTCTCTGCATAATGGTGGGTAGCACCAAGCTATTCTATGATGCTGATACACAGCTAAACATCAGAAAGTACAGCACATTTGCCTCCAATTTTGCCTGCCCAATGTCTTCATTGAATAATGAATGATTTAATTGATGCATGAAGGCCCAATTCTGGGAGAAGAGGTCTGTGTCACACATCAAGTCTCCTTGCCAGGGGTCCTCATGGCTGGGGCAGCTGATGTCCCCAGGGCTCTGCAGGTCAGAGCAGAGAGTGGAGTTTCCACAGGCTGGTTAGCAGGTTGGGGGAGGATGGCCCGGGGGTGAAGGACAGGGAGGGCCAGGTCCTCAGAGGAAGAGGAAGCAAAAAACAGAAAAGGAACAATTTTTCTGTGACAAATAAATAAAATCTTTTTTTAAAAAGGAGGAAGAGAGAGAGCGCTTGAAAAAAGAAAAAGAACTAAGAGAAGACTAAAATGGGATTGGGCAAGGGGGAGAAAGGAGACATATGGAGATTCCTCAAAAAATTAAAAATAGGGTGCCTGGGTGGCTCAGTTGGTTAAGCGACTGCCTTTGGCTCAGATTGTGATCCCATCCTGGGATCGAGTCCCACATCAGGCTCTCTTGCACTGGGGAGCCTGCTCTCCCTCTCCCTCTGCCTGCCGCTCTGCCTACTTGTGCTCTCTCTCTCCCTGTCAAATAAATAAACAAAATCTTTAAAAACCAATTAAAAATAGAAGAACCATATGTGAGCCAACAATTCCATTATAGGGTATTTACCCAAAGACAATAAAAACACAAGTTCAAAAAGATATATGCACCCCACCTTTATTGCAGTGTTATTTACAACAGCCGAGGTAGAGAAGCAACTTAAGTGCTCATCAAGAGGGGAATACATATAATGGAATATTACACAGCCATATAAAAGAATGAGTTTAAGTCATTTTGTCATTTGAGACAATGTAAACATAAGGGCTATTATGCTAAGTGAAATAAGTTAGACTGAGAAAGACAAATACCATATGGTTCCACTTATAAGTGGCATCTAAAGAAAGAATAAACCAAAAGCAGAATCAGTCCTAGAAATACAGAGAAGGAACTGATGGCTGTCAGAGAGGAAAGGGATAGGGGGATGGACAGAATGGGTGAAGAGCGGGGGGAGCTACAGGCATCCGGTCATGGAATGAACAAGTCCATGCAATAAAAATCACAGTGTAAGCAATATAGTTAACAATATTGTAATAGCGACGTGAGAGGACAGAAGGCAGCTACACTTGGGGTGAGCATAGCCTCATGTATCAACCTGTCAAATCACAAGGTTGTACACCAGAAACCAACACAACCACCACGTGTCAACCATACTCGAAAAAAGAAATGAAAAATGAAGAGAGAGAGAGAACTGGACTCAAGACCATGGAGCTAATACAAAGAAAACAGAAAGGTAGCAAGAGAAACAAACAGAGCCTGGAATTTGGAGCCAAAAAGAAACTACAGCGCCAAGAAAGGCAGACAATGCCCAAGAACAAGGCGTGAACAGAAGGCAAGGAGGACGAGAAAGGCCGAGGGATGACACTGAACTGCGGAAGACCCAGCTCCAAGACGGAGTCCCGCTCTGTCGAGGCAGGAGGCGGCGGAGGGTCCCGACCCAGAGAGCGGGGGCCGGAGATCTGCGGGAGGACAGGTGGGAGAGGGAGGACCCAGCGGCCCGGCGTGGGCTGGTGAGGAAGGGGAGCCAGCCCCTCTGTGCAGCCTGGTCTGGTGCAGCGCTTTTCTTCTCGGAGGGTAGAGCCGGAACAGCCAGGTCCCCTGCTTCTGGGATGTCCCTTCGCCACCTCCCATTCAGATGGGGTGCGCCCCCTATGAGGCCACTGCCCTGGTATTTCAGTTCTCCTTTCTGTTTACTGAAAGGGCAAGACTGATGCAGAGCAGCCGGGTGGTGCTCTGACTTCCCTGGCCTGCTCCCTTCATGGGCTCCTTCGACCTCCACAAACAGATATGTATATATGATAGCTTTGTTGGTAGAAAGGCAAATACA
Organism: Mustela lutreola; assembly: GCF_030435805.1. Classification (NCBI taxonomy): domain Eukaryota; kingdom Metazoa; phylum Chordata; class Mammalia; order Carnivora; family Mustelidae; genus Mustela; species Mustela lutreola. The sequence continues at coordinate 59,180,345 of NC_081295.1, read as the reverse complement.
GGGGCGCCTGGGTGGCTCAGTGGGTTAAAGCCTCTGCCTTCGGCTCAGGTCATGATCCCAGGATCCCGGGATTGAGCCCCACATTGAGCCCCACATGATCCCAGGGTCCCGGGATTGAGGAGAGAGCCCCACTCTCTGCTCCGTGAAGAGCCTGCTTCCTCCTCTCTCTCTGCCTGCCTCTCTGCCTACTTGGGATCTCTGTCTGTCAAATAAATAAAAAATAAATAAATAAAATCTTTTTTTAAAATATTTCATAATATGTAAAACGCATGTATAAAGCATATATAAAAGGGAGGTATGTGAAATATATCTAAAACAAAATATAGCTCATTTATATTGCTATATATAAACATTTTCTTTAAAGAACAAGTTTGTTTTTCTCTTTCAAACTGTAGAAGAAATTAAACCATTTTACGGGCCTTGACAAGTACTCTGGGCCCTGGGCACTGTGCCTATTGCACTGATAGGTAAGTTAGCCCTGGGGAACTTCGAGAAAGAGGATGATAAGCACTAAAAATATACAAAGAGTGTAGATGAAATATTTATATTGTGAGACGGGTAAGTGCATTAGAAAAGCAGCAGTTGGGGCACCTGGGTGACTCAGTGGGTTAAAGCCTCTGCCTTCAGCTCAGGTCATGATCTCAGGGTCCTGGGATCGAGTCCCGCGTCGGGCTCTCTGCTCTGCGGGGAGCCTGCTTCCTTTTCTCTCTCTGCCTGCCTCTCTGCCTACTTGTGATCTCTGTCTGTCAAATAAATAAAATATTAAAAAAAAGAAAAGAAAAGCAGCAGCTGAATGCGGTGATCACGAAAATGCCATGATCTCAGAGAAGCAGGTTTGGGAGGTGCTGCTGGGATGTACTGCTTGGTGCTCACCGGCCTCTTTCCTAAGCCCCATTCTACAGGAGGCACGAAGGGCCTAGGGGTGTCTGGGTGGCACTGTCCATTAAAGCTCCCAACCCCTGATTTTAACTCAGGCATGATCTCAGGGTCTCGAGATTAAGCCCCAAGTCAGGTTCCATACTGACTGAAGCCTGCTTGAGATTTTTCTCTCTCTGCCTCTGCCCCTCCTATCCCCAACTCACATGCGCGCGCTCTCTCTCTCCCTCTTTATAAAATAAATAAATAAATCTTTTTTTTCTTTTTTTTTAAATAAAGAGCCTAAATACCTTGCCCAAATAGACTATGCCCATATTTTCAGCCATCATGCTAAACTCGGAGCTGCTGCAACTGTCGTTACTCCTTTATTTCATTACGTGGAAATATATTTATTCAGCCCCTACTCTGCACCAGGCACTGAACTAGGCCCAGCAGTTACAGTGCCAGGAAAACAGACCAAGTCCTACCACTCGTGTGGCTTACTCTCTAATGGAAAATAAGTGGAAATGACCACCCAAACAAGTGCGGAATGCTATGAAAGCATATGGCGGGGGACCCTGATCTAGTCTGCGGCTTGGAGATGGGAAATTAAAATGCAAACTAAGGTCTCAAAGGGATGAGTAAGTTAATTAGGTTAGCCAGACAGTGGAAGCAAAGGTGTTTTAGGCAGATGCCATCAGGATAGGTTGGGTGCCCAGGATATAAATCCAACCCTCCAGAAGCTTCCAAGAACTGTGTTTCCCTCAAAAGCCAGAGTGCCCTGTGAAGAGATAAAGTATCCACAGAGATAAGCAATGATTAAAGGCTTCTGTGAGAGAGTTGTGTGGAGCATTTAAGTAAGGGGAGGGAAAGCACTGGGGTAAGAGAATCTTTGAAGCAACCATCTATGGATAAGACCTGTAAGGAAGCCTCTAGCAATTTTCACAGGAGGCAGGCAAAGGATCTTATCTATTTTGGAGCACTGATGGCTATTCACCAGAGTAGCTGAAGACATTAAAGACATCAGAGGCAATCCTGGAGACAGAATCTAGGAAGAAATTCTTTCGATTTTCTCATAAGATGACCAGAACCCTGGGGCACCTCTTGGGCTCAGTCAGTAGAGCACGCCACTCTTGATCTCTGGGTTGTGAGTTAGAGCCCGACATTGGGTGGAGAGATTATTTTAAAAATGCAATCTTAAAAAAAAAAAAAATTTGACAACCAGAATCCCATGTGAGGCTACGGTAAGTAAGACCTGTAGAGTTATCAAAGATTGTATCATGACACGGTGGTCAAAATAGAGAAGGGAATGTGTGCACTAGTGAGGTGATGGCTGGCTTATCTGAAGAGATGCCATGCCCTATAGACTGGCACCAGGCAGAGACCCCTTTTTCATGTTATTATCTCTAAGGGATGAATAAAGATGGCAGTATTTGTACTACTGGTGACTGCAATTTCCAAAGTCTCCAAGTGGGGGCTACATCCCAGTTCCCTTTATAACATTCTCTTCATCCATGGATACTGACACCTTGAGAACTTATCAGAAAGAACTTCATTCATTCTGCGAAGATCAATACAGTCCACATTATTATCTGACCACAAAACTCCCTAAGTGTTCATTCTAAAAACTAAAAGATTCCCTCAAATGTGTGTATAAGATTTATTCTTGATATTTTATGTTTTCCCAATTTTCACAGAAAATTTAAAATTTAAACAGTATGATAATTCATCAATAAGTCAAATGGAATTAAAAAAATGAACCATGTATTCATTTCAGTTTTTTAGAAACTACTATAAAATCTTGCTTAATTTTTTAAAGTTTTTTTTTTTTTTAAGATTTATTTATTTATGAAGAGAGCTTGGCAGAGAGGAGCAGAGGGAGAGTGAGAGAGAATCTCAAGAAGACTCTGCTGTACATGGAGACTGACCTGGGGCTCAATCCCATGACCCCTAGATCATGATCTGAGCTGAAGTCAAGAGTTGGAGGCTCAACCAACTGAACCATCCAGGCGCCCCAAAGTCTTGCTTAACTTTAAAGGCAAGATCCATATCGAAATCTTCTATATCAGCTACAGAGCAACATACCAAATAAGGAACTTGCAGGACTGCCTTACTTTTGTAAAATGTTGAAACATGATCTTACATGTATGGATTCATCCTTAGAATAACAGGATTTTTTTCATTTACTTTTTTTTTTTTCCTTAAGGGCAGTTGGATCCTATCTTTATTTAGATTTTTTTTTTTTTTACAATTTTATTTATTTATTTGAGAGCAACAGCAAGAGAGAACACAAATGGTGCAGAGGGGCAGAGGAGGAGGGAGAAGCAGACTTCTTACCAAGGAGGGAGCCGGTTGTGGGGTTGGATCCTAGGACCCTGAGATCGTGATCTGAGCCCAAGACAGACACTTAACTGGTTGAGCCACCCAGGTGCCTCTATTTTAAATTTTGATACCTTGTTTATCGTGTTTCATTTGTTTTCATTAATGATGACTGAAGTATCTACTTATCTTTTTGGCAGAAAGCTTTCCACATGAGTTGTTGTAGGTGCTCATGATAGTTAAAAAAAAAAAAAAAAAAAAGTAAGTCCCAAATTCCATATCCTAGTGGGGAGAGCATTGGTGTTGGACCACCCACAACTGCCTGCTTCTTGCTGCTCCCTGAGCTGTTGTGAATTTTGTTGCCAACTGCCCTACAGAGTTGAACAAACAATCCTGGTTCCGAGCTATGGCCCATTTAGGGCTGGTCCCCTGGGTTCTTCAAGGGAGGATATTCTCACCGTCCTTCCTTCCCACTCATGGTCATTTCCCTGATGACTTTACATGGGCTGTCATGACAGTGAACTTGACATGGCTAGAAAATTGAATTCCCATGGCTGGCATTCTCTTGCATGTCCGGGATGCTGGTATGTGGTTCTCAAAGTGGCAGGTCTTTGTAGTCAGCTCCTCAGTTCACACACTATTGTAGGCAAAATGATACCCACCCACCAAGGATGTCCACTTCTAATCCTCAGAACCATGGTGAATATGGAATACGTTATGTGGCTAAGAAGAATTTAGATTACAGGTGGAATTAAGGTTGCTAATATGCTGACCTTGAAGTAAGGAGTTTCGTTTGGATTATTTGAGTGAGCCCAATGTAAATCACAGAGGTCCTTAAATGGGGAAGAGAGTTGCACTAGAGTCCCAGAGCCAGAAGGATGGCATCATGAAGAAGACTTGACTGACAATTGCTAACTTTAAATATGGAAGAGAGTCAGGACCCAAAGAATGCTTGCGGCTTCTAGAAGTTAAAAAGGCAAAGGAATAGATTCTTTCCTAGAACTTCCAGAAGGAACACAATTTTAGCCAAGTGAGACCCATTTAAAATTTCTGACCTACAGAAATGTAAGATAATACATTTGCATTGTTTTCAGCTACTAAGCTTGTGATAATTTGTTACAGTAGCCATGAGAAGCTAAGGTACAACCCCAAATCCCCAGGGTACTGATACCTGGGTTTTCAAGGTGGTTGCTCTCCATGGTCACTCCTTTTGGCTTGCATCCCAGACAGCACAAGGGTCCATATCTAGCAAGGTGAGACCTCTCCATGATAAGCAATTTTGGCATACTTGCATGGCCATCTCTCCTTGTGCCCAGACTGTGAGCCCTTTCCATTTACACGCATGGCCATCTTCAGAATGTCATGAGTGGTTCTGGAGTCTAAGGCCTCTTGGGCTCTGCACATCTCTTCTCCTTTCCCTCCCAGAGAGTAAGAATCAATGCCAGGAGTAAGTATATTTTTCCTTGTAATCCCTCAAAATGCAAAAGATCTAACTCACTCTCTCTGACCACTAACATTGGAGCTCCCAACTAATCTCTCATCAAATTATCCTTGGTGCTTCCAGGGTACCTCACAGGGACCTACCTTCTAGAAAGGTGGATATGGCTCCTTGAAAGATAGAGAAAGGCTACTGTTAGCCATGCCAACTTTCTTTACTTTTCAGGGGGCTACATGTACCTTTCTCGAAGTGGGAGTAGAGCTAAGTTAAAAAAAAAAAAAAAGTAGATATAAAAGAGTCTATACAGAATGTCCATTTACATAAAATTCTAGAAAATGTCAGTTAATCCATAATGACAAAAAAGCAGGTCAGTGGTTGTCTGGAGTTGTGACCAAAGGGAGAGATGGACCTTAAAGGAACAGGAGAACTCTTGTGGGGGTGTTAGAAATTGTCAGCATTTGATTTTGGCAATTTCTCCAGTATGTCCATCTGTCGAAATTCATCAAATCGTACATTTAAATTGACACAATGTATGTGAATTAAACTTCGGTGAGGTTGATCTTTACAAAGGGAGGAGGAATATTACCCAAACGAAAATCAAGGGGCTGTTTTATTTTGTCTTGTTTTGTTTTAAAATTGTGTGCCAGAGAGAAAATAGTTCAGGAGGACTTTTTTTCCTATCCTGAAACTGAATACTAGTGTACTGTCTGCAGCCTGTTGCCATCTTTGATAGGAATACTATTCTGCTACATACAGTATGTCCTTTTAAAAAATTAGACTAGAAGGATCATTCCTAAGATAGCCATTAATTTCTATATCAAATCAAGAGCCGACTTCATACTTAAGAGTGAAACTCTAGGGATATTCCCATTAGAATAAAGAAAAAAACTGTGATATTTATTACCACCAAGTTTGCTGGAAATTCTAGCTAAAAAAAACAACAACAACAAAAAAAAAAACAAAAAAACTCATATCAAGCCTAAATAAGAGTTTTATTATTAGCAAGAAGGAGAAATTATCCTCTCTCCTCCTTTCCTCTTTTCCTCACTCCATCCCCCCTCCTTTTTGTAGATGATATTATTATGGACCCAAGAAACCCAAGAGAGAATAAACTGAAAACTCTTAGAGCTAAAAGGAGCTCAATAAGATACTAGGACACCAGATATAAAAATCAATATTTTCTTGTATATGCAACAACTGACTTGAAAAAAAAAATCCATTAACAAGAGCAACAAAAAATGTAAAATAGAAACTAAAAGGTAAAGAGTGAACTGGGGGATTCTGTTTTCTACAAATACGAAAAAAAAAAAAAAAAACCTGTACTCTTCTCAATCTACAAAGTGCTCCTACGAATCAATAAGGCTAAAATCCCCACAGGAAAACAGAAAAAGAGCATGAGCAACCATTTCACAAACAGAAAACACAAATGGCCAATAATGAGATCACACAGGTACTCAGAATCACCAGACTTTTAAAATGCTAATTATAACAACAGAAAGGTACCATTTTCTTTCTTGTCAATTTCAAAAGCGTTTTCAAAAATTTTATGGCCAATACTGGCAAAGTACCAGTGCTCTCAGACACTCACGCAAGTGTATAAATTGATGCAGTCTTGTGAACCACGATGCACACTGGTTACAATATTTCTGGAAAGCAATTTACTTTTCATTTTGTTTCTGAATTCTTTTACAGTACAGTATAGTTCCCAATTTGTATGAAGTCAGACCTATTGATTTTTTCTTTGTGATTTCTTCCATTACTTTCAGTTCTAGAAAGTGCTTTTCTATGCCATTTTTCCTTCTAACATTTTGTGGTTTATGTTTTTTAGCATTTAACTCTTTAATCCATCTTCATTTAGTGTATCCCTATTCGTGAATGTGTCAAAAGAAGGCTTACAAATTAGTTTCCAAATACTCTGGAAAAAATTCAAACACTATTAATTCCCATTGATTTGTGATGGTGGCTTCATGGCAGACTAAGATTGAGATATATTTGGGACTTGTTAGGATTCCATATTCTATCCCATGAGCTTAGCCATCTCATTGGCAGGAATGGGAAATGTGATGTGTGGTTAGATCATGTGTTCTGGAACCAAACTATATAAGAGCACTGGGACTTCGGGACATTTTATTTAAACTTTCTGTGCCTTTGTTCCTTGGTCTTAAAATAGGGCTACAAAAATCCTTCTTTTTGTGCAACTTAAATGTGTTACACACCTAAAGTACTTAGTTATGACCTATATATTGTACATATTTAAGTAAGTCTTAACAACAATTAATATGCCAGCACCATGTTGCTTTAATTATTATAGCTTTGTCTTATTTTTTTAAATATCTAATAAAACCAGTCTTCCTCATTTCTATTTCTTAAAAAAAAAAAAATCTAACTGCATTTTCAAGCCAAAATTCTTGGAGTGACCCCAATTCACTGCTTTCCCTCATCTTCTACCTCCAATCCATTCATATTTGCACACACACATATACAATCCCAAATGATGTATTCAGATCATCTCACTCTCCTGCTTAAAATCTTCTGGACTTCATTCTGCTTGGATTTGTGAAAGGCTCTGACCCCCCACCTTCCTTCTCTGTGAGCCCACCAACCCTTCCTCACACTTGCTCATTACTTCCCAGCTTCTCTGGCTGCCTTTCCATGGCTCATCCTACCTGCAGAGTTTTCCAATCAGCCAGTCGCTTCTCCTTGTGATGGTAGCCTCTCTGCCCTTGGAACCTATAATGTCTCATCTTTTAGATCTGCACACAGATCCCATCTTCAGAAAGTCCTCCCCTGGCCCCTTGGGTGAAGGACCCCCTTGGCCAGCTGTTTCCTGTTACACCACCCTCCCTCTAATCTTCAAAGGATTATACCCAGGAGAAATGGCCGTGTTGGTCTATTTCCTTTTTCTCTTTCCATGTCCCTCTGCACTGCCCAGTTCTCTTGAATTCCCTGTAGTCTCCCCCTGTCCCCTCACCCCAGCAGACCCAGCCTACAGAACAAATCCTGTGGTGGGATGCTATTCTGAGTAAGAATATAGCAGAAAATATTTCAAGAAGTTTTATTGACTTTTTTCTTTGCTCCTGCAGGATCATCTCCTCAAAGAATTAATGGTAATTTTTATTTACTCCTCCACTTTCTGAAAGTTCAATTTGGGAGTTATTTGCTTAAAACCCAACAAACTTGAAATGTGAGGTCCAAAATACAGCCCCGCTGCGGACATCTCTGTCTCGTTGTTTGGGTCCCCACCCCCACCCCATCGTCATGCAGCTACAGACGAATCAAGAAGGGACTAAAGATAATTTTGTCTCCCTTCCAGAAGAGTAGACCTTTGTTTCCTGGGAGTCATATAATAGCACTTTGTATATGTGAGAGCAAGGTCTGCAAGCGACCTTGGTTTTCTAAGCGAAAACAACCTCTAAGCAGGTCTCTGTTTGCTGAAAATTTTTGGCGACTCAAGGAAATTTGGCCAGATTGTCCCTGAAACTGGGGATGCGAGCCCCCACAGACCCCACAATTTAGACACATGACTCCTAGCTGCCTCTGACCACATCCTTTGGTTACTGTTAAAGAAACCCTTTACAGTTGCCTCAGGACATAACATAACACTGCCTCCTGAAAAGTCTGTGGGATGCTCCTCTGCCTGAGATCCCAAACATAAATGTGCCGAGTTTGCGGGAAAATAATAATAATAATAATTTGCAGCACAGTAATCATCCCGAGAAGGGGGATGAAAGGGAACACTTTTGCCTCTGTGTTATAGAGATGACATCGCCAAAGTCATCTTCCCAGGATGTCTCGCAGTTCCAGGTCCCTAAAAGAGAACGATCAGGCCCCTGAAGCAGAATGACCAGTGCATTACAATCACACCAAAACTAGACAGAGTCACCAGAAGGGACAAGACGATCAGGAAAGGAAATATTGATGGTGCCTAATCAGTCAGCATGATCTAAGATCCTAAGACACTTACCCTGATTTTTCACCCTTTATAAACCCCTGCTTATAAGCCATAAGGGCATTTGGGACTTGAGCATTAGCTCCCATTCTCCTGGGTGTCATCACACCAATGAATAGCCTGTCTCTCTCCACGGTAAAAGCCCAGGGTCTGTTTTTATTGGCTTGCTGCAAATTGGGTGACCAAACTCTCATTTGGTTCCAGATTTTGTGACCCCCAAAGGGAACTTATCCCTAGTGGGGACTTCCACTGTGGTTTGTTGGCCCCCAGCCCCAGATGGAATGCTAGCATCCAGCCTTGTGGCTGTAAGGACCAAAGTACTCTGGAGTAGAGTCAAAGCATTCATAGTTAATGGAGCATCTAGGACCTCTGGCGCTTTGGGTCTTCCTTGTCAGTAGAAGAAACAATGCATGGGGCTTCCTTTGGTCTGGGACGCTGTCTCCTGGTAAGGAACCCTGCCATGTGATGACACCAAAAGGAACTTTCCCTTTTTCTTTTTGTTATAAACTTCTTTGGGGGATATATGGCTAATGGGGACTTCCTGTTCTGGTCATATAAGGGAATGGCCTTTCCAGGGCTTATTCTGGTATCTGGTTCTGTTTGTTACCATCTGTATTGTTAACAATGGAATGAAATACACTACGTTCAATCTTTTATGATTTTGTATGAAAATAAGCTGGCCCAGAAAAAATTTTAAATTTTACTCCAACACCATGGTGAGACTAAAATGTCTATGTTACTGGATCCCAGGAAGGGGGGCGGGGGGAGAAGGGACTTGGAAATAGGGCCTTTAATGTCCTCTTCATAAATATTAGTAAAACAAAGACTGGATTTTGTTTGCATCTTGTTTGTGTATGTGTGTCCACATGTGTTATAAATGTGAGATACTTCTCTACCTCCAGATGGTATTACTAAAATTAGTTTGTAAAAGAGCTCTATTGAAGTGGTTTAAATGCAAGAATTTATGAGAATTGGACATTTTAAAGATGAGAAAGATAAAAGCTAATCCAACTGTTTTTCAAGTTCACATGATCTGGAGAAATATTTGATGTTAAAGTTAATTCAAGGTTGTTGGTTTAATTAAAATAGACATGCCTTTAAAGTTACCAGCATTAGAATTAAAATTATTTTTCTGCCTGGGTTTACGTAAGTCAAATACATTAATTTGATCCCTGTTACAAAGTGTTATATATCTATATATGTAAGTGTTATATATGGATATATAAAACTTGAGAGAATAACTAACTTTGATATAAAGTTTTTTTTTAAGATTTTATTTATTTATTTGACAGAGAGAAATCACAAGTAGATGGAGAGGCAGGCAGAGAGAGAGGAAGGGAAGCAGGCTCCCTGCTGAGCAGAGAGCCCGATGTGGGACTCAATCCCAAGACCCTGAGATCATGACCTGAGCCGAAGGCAGTGGCTTAACCCACTGAGCCACCCAGGTGCCCCTGATATAAAGTTTTTAATGGGTCATCTAAGCATAGTTGTCAAGAGTAAGTAAATTAAATAGACATAAGGAAGGGGGAAAAAGGGATTTTTAGATAACCTTTTAAATAGCTTCTGACATCTCTGATAACCTGAAACTTTAAACCTTTGCTAGGTTAAGTGATAAGTGGGGTTAAATTAGATATCTAGATCACTTCCAAATAAGATAAATAACAGAAAAATTAGTTGTGAAGCATAGATTTATCTGGTTTTGGTTTCCTATTACAAGGAACCTAAAGATATCTGTGTCTGTTAGTAAATGTATTTTGTGATTTATTAAAAGATTAGACTCTGAAAAAAACATGATTCTAGATATTATAAAATGTATTTATACATTTGCCAATCTAAAGAATTCTGATGTAACAGTTCACAAATGTTCCCTACTTAGTTTTTGTTGGAGACTAAGGTTTCTAAGAATTCAAATTCTAGTCAATGTAATTGAGACGGCTGGAAATAAGAGAAGCAGCTCTGTATGCAAGGAAAGTAAGAAATGTGTGTTTGTAAGAAAAGTATGAGGAATGAAAATACATTTTTGTTGAAGGAAAAGAGTAATTTGTCCCTAGAATGTGCTTCATTATTTAAAGAGGGAAAACTTGGGGTGCCTAGGTGGCTCAATCACTTAGATGTCTGACTGTTGATCTGCTCAGTTCATGATCTTGGGGTTGTGGGACCAAGCTCTGCATCAGGCTCTACACTCAGCATGGACTCTGCTTAGGATTCTCTCTTATACTCTCCCTCTGCCCCTCCTGCTGTTCTCCCTCTGCCCCTCCCCTGCTCATGTTCTCTCTCCTCCTCTCTCTCACAAAATAAAATAAGATTTTGTTAAATGTATTTTTAAAAAAAATTAAAAATAAAGAGGCAAAGCCCAGGGCAAAATCTAAATGTAAAAAGAAAATTGTAGAAAGTTTGTGAAAAGGGAATGTTATGATTGGTCAGAACTGAGTAAGATTGAACTGAATGAGTTGTTTTTTTTTTTTAAGATTATTTATTTATTTGACAGAGAGAGAGAGACAGAGAGGCAACACAAGCAGGAGGAGCAGGAAAGGGAGAATAGGCTTCCCGCTGAGCAGGGAGCCCGATGCCGGGTTTGATCCCAGGACTCTGGAATCATGACCTGAGCTGAAGGCAGACCCTTAACAACTGAACCACCCAGGCACCCCAAACTGAATGAGTTTTAATATCAAAAGTATACCGGTTGGAACTGGAATTTGGTTTTTCTCTCTGTTAAAATGACAAAGTTTTCTTAGATGATTGGTCTATTCTTAAGAAATAAGAAATTATCAACAAAGCTTTTCTTTATCTGCCCAGAAAAACAAAGTTTCTATTTTGTCTTTGTCGGGACTTGGATTACTTAAGAAAGTGGAACCTTCTCAATATTAAAAGAGCCAAATTTTTGCTAACAGTTATGTAATTTCCTATATTTGCCTTTGGAATCTATTGTTGCCACCTTGGTTAACTAAATAATTATTACCTTTTGTTACGTTTTAGATTTAGGCATGTGCTGTAAAGTCTTCTGAATTTTTTTATAAAGGTTAAAAAAAATGTTTTTGAGTAACCTCTACACCCAATGTGGGGTTCAAATTCACAACCCCAAGATCAAGAGTCACTTGCTACCAACTGAGCCAGCTGGGTGCCCCAAAACCTTCTGCTATTTTTTACAAAATTCCCAAAATTCAAATTCGAAAAGAAGTCTTTTTGACTAATTAGGCTTATTTTTTTGATATGTCAAATTCTATAGGGAATATTGTCAAACAAGTGATGAGAAACCTTGCGGGGGTGCCTGGGTGGCTCAGTCGTTAAGCATTTGCCTTCAGCTTGGGTTATGATCCCAGGATTCTGGGATCCAGCCCCACATTAGGCTCTCTGTTCAGCTGGAAGCCTGCTTTTCCCTCTCCCATTCCCCCTGCTTCTGTTCCCTCTCTCTCTGTGTGTGTCTCTCTCTGTCAAATAAATAAATAAATTCTTTTTTAAAAAAAAGAAAGAAAAAGAAACCTTCTTAGGTTATATTTTATGGGTAGATACTATAATTCCTAGATATTATATGAAATTCCTAACATTTTAATATGTCCTAATATAATTTCACTGTTCGTAATTCTAATTATTGAAATGTTATGTGTCATGGAAATAGCCAAATCTTCTTGTCAGTTGCATTATAATGAATTCTCACCAGCTCTTTTAACCATGGCCATTTTTGAGTTCTGTCATTTACTGTCATGGTTTCACTCTGAGGCTCCTGCAATTGTGTTTTGGCTTCAGAGATTCATGGAAAAGACTTTTGACAAATACAGGTTTCTGATATGTTTAAGATCATAAAACTAAACTGAGTAAGAATTTTTGGAATAATGGGAAAACTGCCCCAAATAGAATAAGGATTAATAACATGGGACTAAATGAATTGAGAAAGATGATTACAGTTTTTATGACTCTTGCTTAAAACATTGCTAGTTCTCCAACATTTGCTCTTCCAGATTTAAGAAAACTTTTGCTCTTAAGCCATCCAGGACTTGGTAGACTATTCCTTTGTAAACAAATATGAAACATTTATCTCTCTCCCTACCTGAACCTTCCAGAATTCAGAAACTCTGAGTATTCTTTCTTTCATGGCAATCATAGTTATTTGCGTAAATTCAAATCTGTTTCTCCTTGTAATAGGACCCCATTAGAAACACTGGTTATATACTAGGCTATGACTGTGTAACAGGGATATACTTTGCTTATCTGACTTACTGTCGTTTTTTTTTTATTTTTCCCCTTGCTGCTGTGACTTATAGGTTAGGAACCTCTGCTTAGCCTCGCACTTAGGCATGTTAATCATAAAAGAAATGTTGCTTACAGCTAAGACCGGCAAAAACTGCTCTTTACCTGATACCTATCTCACCCAACGAGATAAGGAAATAGCCTGAGCCGTAGTCATCCCAATTCCTCAAGACTGAGGTCAATGGTCATGACTCAGGAGAAACCGTGTCTCTTGAGTTAGTAAAGTTGAAACTAACAGAAAGTTTACAGCTTATTTTTCAGAGAACTGTTTCCCCCTAATAAGCTATTCTGTCTTTTCAGACCTAACAAACCCACTATCTGTCTCTCTGATACGGTCCAGACTAAGAAAAACAATGTTTATTGTTTGCCTCTAAAACTGGGCTGGATCCTGAACTCCTCTGGTCTCCTTGAATATTCTATCACTCTTTAAGGTTTCCAATTTCCCCCCATTCTTTGAATTGCACTAAACCTTGCCCTTTTCCCTGAAGTCCTAGCAAACTGAGGCCAGATGAATTGAGGTAAACCTCAGGGAAATTGCCCTAACAACTCATGTTTATATAGTCTTCTTCCTTTTTTTTTTTTTTTTAAAGATTTTATTTATTGATCTAACAGAGAGAAAGAACCTGAGAGCACAAGCAGGGGGAGCAGCAGGCTGAAGGAGAGGGAGAAGCAGGCTCCACAGGCTACCAGCAGACCAGGGAGCCCTGTGCAGGACTCAGTCCCAGGATCCAGGGATCATGACCTGAGCCAAAGGCAGACACTTACCAACTGGGCCACCCAGGCGCACTGTGTTTATACAATCTTCTTGTCTGTTGCTGAATGGGTGACTTGGAAAGATCACCAGAGGTATTCAAATGGCAGACTAGGAAAGTCTGTCCTCATCTGCTGTCTACGAATCTTCTCACTTCAGACACTGGTCTTCTCATTTGCTTCAAACATAAGCCTGTGTTTTTCTTTTGTTTCCATAGAAATACCTCTTATTAATTAACCTGACTGCTTGCACAATAGAGCCTAACTTTGAGAGCCCACCTACTTGACTGCCTCCTGAAATAAGACATCTGGTTAATGGGACTAACCTATCTTCAAGACTACAACTGGTTTCATGAGATACAGAACAGACCTCTTCTCTAAGGTCCAGTTCAAAACGGTTAAACTGTGGCTATGAGGGAACAATGTATAGTGTCTAAAAGTGGTGTCCCTCCCCATCAGATGGGGGCCCCCAGATGTGGGGCAACAATCGGGTGGAAGCCTGTGACCTAGGAGGTGAAGGGATTCACCTGAGGCAGAACTGAGTACGATGCAGGGGAATGGCGGGCAGAGTAGCAGAGGAGAGGCTGTATGCAAGCAGTGGGTGGGGGCTGTTTTTAAAGAGGGAAGGTGGGGTGCCTGGGTGGCTCAGCGGGTTGAGCCTCTGCCTTTGGCTCAGGTCATGATCTCAGGGTCCTGGGATCAAGCCCTGCATCGGGTTCTCTGCTTGGTGGGGGCCTGCTTCCCTTCCTCTCTCTCTGCCTGCCTCTCTGCCTACCTGTGATCTCTCTCTCTCTCTGTCAAATAAATAAATAAAATATTAAAAAAAAAGAATAAAGAGGGAAGTTGAGGAGGTATGGCAACCTATGGAATTTTCCTTCCTGGGGTAGCTGTGCCTGGCTATAAATTGCCCACTGCTCAGTTAGGGCCTGTGTATATTTGGTGGTGGTGGGGGGGGTGCCTGATGGGCCCATCTGTACTTAGCCAGGGAGTTTTGGTAAGCCTTTGGCCTTGGTAAGTTTCCATTGCTAAAAGCGGCCTCTAGACAATGTTTATGGGTTACATTTTCTTGGTCAAAAGGAAGACTTCCCATCATTCTAACTGACTGTGGGCTTATCCATGTTGTGACAGTTGGAAAATAGAAGGGGTCTCTTCATACACAGCTTCTCTATACACAGTTCCAGTGGAACCAGTCATTGGACTAAACCTCTTAAATTATTCATTCATTCATTCATTCATTCATTCATTTATAGGGGGCCGGGGAAGCAGAGGGAAAGGGACAAGCAGACTCTGCACTCAGCACATGAAGTTCCATCTCAGGACTTTGAGATCTTTCATGACCTGAGTGGAAATCAAGATTTGGACACTTAACCAGCCACCCAGGTGCCCTAAGAGGACAAATTTTGCTATTTATTTACCAAAGCCCTTTTGCCCTGGTGGGGAATGAGGGCTCATGAAAACATGATCAAGAATCTTTCTGTCGGATCTGGCTGGCAACCATTAGGTCCAGTGCTCAAAAGACTCTTCCCCGGAGCTGGCTGTCTCCCTGTGTTGAGGGTGATGGTTTGGGATTTGATCCTGACTAGGGATTGGCTCCTGGATGCCTCTGAAGCCACCCCCAGGCCACTGGCCTGGGACCCATCCGATTGTCCACCGCAGAGGTGCCCCCCACCTCAGCCAGTGCCCCAAGCTCCCCTAGCCTCTGCCTGCATTCGTGGTCCCCAACCTGGACCCCCATGGGGGACTGCTCACAACTGGTTCCAGGGCTCTGACTTGATAATTGTTGCATTTTTCAGATGTCTGAATCTGAGGGTTGAGTGCTTTTCATTGTTGCATGTGAGTTTGTTTTTACCACCATTCCCCCCATCTTCCCCCTCTTCTGTCGGCCACTTAAAGCTCTCACTATAAATCTCTATTCTTTGTAAGTAAATAAAAGATGACTGGGGTTGGGGGGAGGCTTTTGGTCAACTACTGCTCAAGCAATAGCAGCTCAATAAAAATCATTAGACTCCTTGGCCCAGGTGATTCTGGTCTATAGAATGGTCTTGAATTCTACTTGTAAGATAATTAACTCCTCCTGCTGCGTTTGCGTTCATTCATCAGCTGAAGTGGACACCCACCTGAGCAAGATTAGCGACTACTCTCCTGCAACAAATTTCCGCTGAAGCCTTAGGAGCAAAATGAAATTGGTTTTCTAGTCTATTTTCTAGGATTCCTCAAGGAATTTGATCAGTACTCTGAGAATTAACCAAAATGGGTTAATTTTGAAATAAATGCTTAACTCTTGACTCTTCTTTTGTGATTTCTCTACTTCTGAAACATGGCATGAGATGATACCCAAGGGCTGCAAAAGCAGAAACTGACTTCATGGTTGTCCAAACCACCCAGGCTAAGGCCAGGTACCAAAGAGCGCTTGTAGGAGCAACATTGTTTCATTCCTGTAATCCCAACCTTCACGCCTCCTCAGCAGGGGTAGCTAGAGAGGTCTTCCTCCTTATCTCCGAAGATTTGAGGAGTGGTCAAAGTCAAAGGGGACTGAAAGCACAGGTCCAAGCCCCCACAGACCCCTATCCCTATGCCCAGCATCTAGCAACTGCTGCTCTCTTTTCTGTCCCTATAGTTTTACCTTTTCCAGAATGTCCCTGAAATGGAATAATTCTCCATGAATTCACGGGGGTCTGGCTTCTTTTACTTGCTGTGATGCTTTTGAGATTCCTGCATGTTATATGTATGTTATATGTATCGGTAGTTCATACCTTTATATTGCTGAATAGTGTTCCATTGTATGGATGGACTTATTTGGGTTGTTTTCAGTTTTGGGAGATTATACGTAAAGCTGCTGTAAACACGTGCTTTCCGATTTTTACATGAACATGAGTTTTCATTTCCCTGGATAATTTACCAATGGGATTGCTGAGTCACAGATTAAGTATACATTTCACCTTCTAAGAAACTGCCAAACCAGTTTCCAAAGTGGCTATGCCATATTGCATTTCCACCAACAAACTGATTTTAGTGTTTTGAGGGTTGAGTTGAGGAGGACCCAATCCCCAGGTGTGTGGGATACCTCCAACCACACCTGGGTATGGAGGTGAGACTTTTGATATCTGAGGCATGGGTACCATAGCACCACCTCTAACAGACAGTCTCTGGCAAGTCAGGACATGAAAGAGGTGACTTCAGGGTTGCCTGAATGCCATGGGCACTGCATGCTGATGCCTGGAAGTCTAGGAGAAGGAACTTACAGCTGACCTTAGCAACCACAGGACAGTCAATTCGTACATTCTTAAAGCCGTAAGTATTAAAGTTCTTGTTTGATTCTAAGAGAAGGAAGGAATCCTAGAAAATGTCTTTGGGGCCACCTTTGTAGATGGGGCTGAGCTGGGTGTGACTTGTAAAAATAAAGAAATAGAATGCATAGCCCATTTGTCTTAGAGCATTGTATTGAGTTTCTAGTACCTGTTTATGCCAGTCTTTATACTTAGTACTTTATATACATTATTTCAAATCCTTAAAACAACTCAGCCAATTGAGTATGTGTATCATTTAGGTATCAAATTTAGGTATCAAAATTGAAACTAAAGATAATGACTCTGACCATGTTGCAACATTGCTTAAAGCCTTTGATGACCCTCTCTGTTTGATATCCCACCATTTCCCCACTCTCCTCCAAGGCCCAACCAAACTCAGGTCCCCCATGTCTCTTTACTGTTGCTTAATCTGAGGCCCTCTATACATGGTCCTCTCTCTGCCTGCCATGCTTCCCCTGCCCCTTTCTTCTTTTCTCCCCCACTCTGTTTTTTATGACCTCCTCCTTGTGTTCTGTCACTTGAAGTTTTTCCTGACTCATACAAGAGGGTCAATGATTGTCTCCTTTGTCTCACCTGCAGTTGGTACGCCCTTGTCTCTTTGGTTGTTAGTCTGAGATTGGAGAGATTCCTTTTCCTCTGTGCCTAGTACAGAGCCTGGAGAGTAGGACATAGTAGCTGTTTAATGTCAAGCACAAGAAAGGAAGAAAGGGGAGGAAAAGGGGGGAGGGAAAAAAGAAGGAAGATGCTTACTTTTGTTGCCTAGTACCACACAGAAAAATGGTAGTTTGGACTCAAATCTATACATCAGCTTTTGCCTCTCTCTCATCTTCAATTTAAAACAAATACAAATAAAAATTCTCTTAGAACCATCAAGTAAGTCTCAGACAGAAGAAACCCTAAAAGTCATCAAAATTAATTTCCTCTTTCTTCTTTTTCTTTTTTAGTGCGACCTTAAATGCAGGCCTATGTTCACATATTATGTCCCTTTATCTTCATTTTGTTTTTATTGTTACCAAGCTGTGTTTATTACCTAGATTCCTTGCTTTTCCATTATTTCATTTTGATCGTGTATCATCCATTTTGATAGACGACACTTTTCAGATATTACTTTGATCCCCCCTTCCTTACTCATGCCGATTTTATCTACTTGTATTAAGGAAGCAATATTGTTTATAAAAGACACTCATTTTCTGATTCAATGTATTTGGGAAGGATATTTTCTCAGAAACTTTTATATCATATTGTTATGTTCGAGTTTTATATAGAAAGTCTCATAAATGGAAATTTGTACATGTGTGGGGGGCAGGGGAAGACAGCACAATAGAATTACAATTATAAAAGTAATCCAGGGAGGGGTGCCTGGGTGGCTTAGTTGGTTAAGCATCTGCCTTCGGCTCAGGTTATGATCCCAGAATCTTGAGACCAAGCCCTGAGTCACAAGGGAGACTGCTTCTCCCTCTCCCACTTCCCCTGTCTGTGTGCTTGCTCTCTCTCTCTCTCTCTCTCTCCCTCCCTCTTTTTTCCTGTCAAATAAATAAATAAACATCTTAAAAAAAAAAAAAAAAGTAATCCAGGGCACTGGGTGGCTCAGTGGGTTGTTCCAACTATGGATTATGGCTCAGGTTATGATCTCAGAGTCATAAGGTTGAACCCCGAGTAGGTTCCCAACTGGTCAAGAGTCTGCTTGAAATTCTTTCTCTCTCCCTCTGCCCCTCCCCTGTTTGCATTCACTTATTTTATCGCTTGCTCTATCTCTAGAATAAATAAATAAATCTTAAAGAAAAAAAAAAAAAAAGCAATCCAAGCCACAGGCCGATGGGTATTGTCTTCAAGAAATGTCTTCAGGGAGGGATGCCTGGCTGGCTCAGTCGCTTGAGCACCCAACTCTTGGTTTCTGCTCAAGTCATGATCTCGGAGTACTGAGGTCCAGCTGGGTAAGGCTGGACCCAAGAGTCTGCTTGGGATTCCTTCTCTCCCTCTGCTCCCCACCCCCAACACTCTCCTCTCTCTCTCTCCAATAAATAAATAAAGAAGAGTCCAGAAAGGGAACAGGGGTCAAGAGTGTCAAAAGCTGCAGGGGGGTTAGATGAAATCAGACCTGAGAGGTTCCAGTGCATTTGACAACTAGGTGCTCAAGAGGCCTCATGGCCCAAGCGGTCCCACTCATCTGGTAGTGGGGACAGAAGTCAACCACGAGAGTAAAGGGGTAGATGCAGAAGAAGATGGCACTAGCAAGCAGATGCTACTCTCTCTAGAAGCTGGACTGCGAGGGGAAAATGAACGGAGGAAAATAGGGTTGAGAAGCTCTTCAAAGGCACAGAGTACCTTGCACAGTGCCTGACCCACAAAGGTACTCATTTATGTATTTACTGAAGAGCAGCTGAAATGACAAATTGCAGAATAACTGAATAATACACCAGGGAAGACGTCTGTGCTCCGAAGTGTTTAAGTACTCATTTACTACTGTTCACGGGAGATGACAGAGAGGATAAAGCAGAGAAGGCAGAAGCAAGGGTCCCTGGAGGGATGGTGGGAGACTTCGCGCTGTGAGCCATGCAGGGTGAGGCCCAAGTGCAGGATTGTGTGCCCCGGAGAGCAGACAGCTTGTGAGGGGGGCTCACTGCTGAGAAAGCGGCTGGAAGCAGTCAGATACAATACCCGGGATAGCAGGATAGCAGATGACAATGGTAAGTGCCACTGTTGTCTTACACGGAGTATTCGGGGAGAATGAAAAACCCATCTAGTTGCCCAGGCTACTAGAACAATGCTAGTCAGCATTCAGCAGAGACATCTTTTTTTCTGTCCTCCACTTCCCAACAAGTCAGGTCTCATTTGGCGGAGTGAGATTTGAAGAAGTGGGAAAGTAGGAAATATTTAGAGCAGGCCCAGCAAGCGTGGCTGACTGGGTGGAAACAGGCCTGTGTTTGGACAGTTTTCACAGCAAAGCTAGAATAAGCATACTCTCCCTGCAGAGTTGCTGTGAAAATTGTAGGTGAAAGACATTTTAAATTATTAAGGGTGAGCTGTAGCTATTATCATGGGCTAGTTTACAAAGGCCTTTCTGGGTGGTAACCTATGTCTGTAGCTTGCACCCCTCATTTCTGTCCCTCCTTTCTCTTACCTTCTCTTGTTTGGGTTGGTCTTCTTATTAAAGGATAAAATATGGGCAAAGTGTCTTGACATAGCACCTGGAATATGGGCATGTCGTGTGTGTCCCTGAGTGCATGCTGCTAACCCTCACTCCTCCTCCCCAGTCTCCTTCTCTTCGTGTTGCCTATCTTTGGCCCCTGAGCAACCCAGGGGCATTCTTCTTTTGCCATAAGTTTTAAGAAATGACTCTTCAGGTGACTCTTGAGCCTGATTTACAACCTTTCCCTTCTGGGCAAGTCACAGCTTGGGGACCTAAGGTGATGATAAAGCTTAGTTTGTGCAATATCCAGCCAAATCAGCAAAAATTCCGCTGCCCAGTTTGCAAAATCCTACAAGGCATGGTATCAACTCAGATATTTCCAATCCACAGCGGCCAGGAGATCTGTTTTTCCATTAGGAAGCATAGACTCAGTTATCAAATCTGTTCTTTATTCAATTCTCAGGAGACTGACCTTTTAAACATGACCTTTGAGTTTACCCAGAAAACAGAAACCCAGGAGTGTGGCCAAGGGTCAGGGTGGAGAAGGGCTTTGAGGGCTGGAAGTGAGAAGAGAAGGGCATTGAACTTCACTTAAGGGACTCCAGGATCTTCCACTAACCCACCTGCAAGTCCAGCGTCCCGGGGCGCCTCAGCTTCTTGTCTGTCAACTCGGAATGGCCATTTCTGTGCCATCACAAGGCGACTCCAGTGTGTGTACCTGGCATCACCCCCCCTCCCCCGCCTTAAATGGAACCGGCATTAACCCTGACCTTGCATCCCGGCTCCTGAAGCCCAAACGCCACTTCTCTAAGGTCTGCTTGCTGGGTGACCAGCGCGCGGCACAGAGGGGATCCCACGGCCATCTTCTAGCAAAGGGCAGCGCTTGGGCTGGGGGGAGGAGCAGCCTGGTAGGTTCGCGGGCACCGAGGGCGGCCCAGCTCGGAGCCCTGCGGCTTTCGCCCGCCGGAGCGAGAGCCGGCTGTAGGCGGCTCCTTCCTGTGCAAACTTTTCTGTCCTCTTCCTCCTCCCGCCCGCCCCACGAGCTTCTCGGCGCCCAGCGTCCAGGCTCCCCGCCCTTGGCGCTGCCTCGGGGTCGCCGCGTCCCTCGGCGCCGGCCCCACCCCGCGCTCTCGGCCGGCCGCCGCCTGAAGCCGATGGCCGAGGCGGGCAGACGCTCCGTGGAGCCCCTGGGCGGGCCCGCCGGGCCGGCAGCGGCCGAGGCCCCCGAGCCCCAGGAGCCCGCCCCGCGGCCGGCGACGGCCCTGCGCAGGCTGCCCGGGGACCCGAGCCCCCGCGGCCGCTCCCAGAGCGACCTGTCGTCGTGCTCCAGCAGGGGCCGCCCGCTCCGGGTCCACATCTCCGGCTCAGGTAAGGCGGCTCGGGACGCTGGGGACCGGGGAAGGGCCGGCTGGGGCAGGTGGCGGCGGGACGCTGCGGGTCCGGGACGCCGGCGGGAGGGGAGGGGCGTGGAGGGAGCACTAGGGAGGGCGAAGCTGAACTGCCCGGTGCGTTTCTCCCGCTCTCCTGCCTGCGTCTCTGGCCCTTGGCCCGGGATGCTCCAGCCAGGCTGCGGTCGGTGCGCCGGGTGGGCGCGCGTCTCTTCGGACGAGGGTGCAGCCTCGGGGTTAGTGAGTTCGGCCGCGCGGCGGTGTGGTGCTGGGCGCACCGGCTGCTCTGGTTCTTAGGCTCGTTTGTCAGAAGAGACTTTGGTCCCGCGGAGGGGTGCGGTCCCCTCACTCTGAGGGCTAGGGTCAATGCTGGTCTTGGAAACCTTCTTAACTGCTCGTGCTTCTGAAATAAAGAGTTGTTTGCGGTTTGCGGGTCTGAGCTTTTCCGCTCTGTAAAAACGCACGCAGGTGCTGCTGAGAGTTTGGGCCCCTGTGTGCTCACTGGGTTCTCGCTGTTACTCGACCGAGGCTTGAGCCAGCACCTGTGCGTTTGCACCGATCCGCTTAGCTCTTGCTTAGCGCCGAGGTCCCCCCTCTGCGCGGGGCTCACGGCGGGTGCTGGGGGCTGCTCTGTGCACAACTCGGCCGAGGGCGGGTGCTGCTAGCGTTGCGCTGTGTGTAACGTGAGGCGAACCATTTACCCCTGTCTCTCATATCTCGGTACTTAAAGTGGGGATGAGAGTGTGGAACTATCACACAGGGAGATTATGGGGATTAAATAATTAATCATTTTTAAATGCTCTTGAGCAAAGCATTAGCCTAAGAACTGCAGAACTGTTTCTAAAAGTCCACCGATTTGTTAAGTGCCCAAGGATTGTTTTCCGATTTGCAGTCTAGGGAGGATGCATGGAAGGTGGAAATGAAAGCTAACATCAAAACTACCCGTAGCAGCCAGAGGCCCTTGCAGTGCGGGGCACCCTCCACCACCATCCGCCATGACCCCTTTGAGGATCTGTGCTCTGAGGTCAGGCCTTTGAGCTTTGACTCAACCTCACATCTACTTGAAGCCAAGTTTCTTGTTCAGAAAAGGCACATCTCGGTCTCTCCGACTTTATGCCAGCTCATAAGCTCTGTTTTCCATCAGAACCCTCCATTTTCTTATGATTGTAGTAATGTTCACAGTACAAAGTATATACTTAGTATCAGAGGTGGTGTTAATCAGACTTTGCAGATCGTTTTGGATAAAGCCGGACAGAATCGCTAAACACAGGTAGTGGGATGCAGGTCATGGTATTTGAGAAAAGAGCCTTCTGCCAAATTCATATTGTGGAAAACATTGAATTGAATGTAGATTACTTCCTGCTTATTTTGTCTCGGCCTGTTGGAACTTGACCCATGGATAGTCTTGGTTGATTTTTACAAAGATAACGTTCAGATGACTCTAAAAAATCAACTAAAAATCAGTTCAGTTTGGTGACTGGATAAAATAAGCGTAGCTTTTATCATCATTTTTTCATCTTCACACATAGAAATTAAGGGCTGTGTGCAGAAAAAGGGCAGTAAAGAACTTTCAAATGTGAGCGTAATGTGAACCGCAGACTTCAATTTGTAAAGTTATGTCACTCCCAAGAACTCTATATCTTAAACGATGTTAGGAAGTGACAACTTGCAGCTGAGTTGTCCCCGGCACCCCAGTACGCTGATCCACGCGTGAGAGAGCGAACTTCTTCCAAATTACTATATTCCATTTTCAGAACTGAGCCTTGCATTTCTTTAAGAACTGGCTAAGTGTGACCGGGAACTCCCCGCATTTCTTAGAATTGGTGAGAAAAAGGATGAGCTGACCTCTCCCTGACACACACACACACACACACATACACACACACACACATACACAGGATTTCTGCAGAATCCTGCAGCCTCTGCATCTACCTCAGAGAAGCAGCTAGATGACAGGCCTTGGATCACAGAATTACTTGTCCTAGAGCCCAGTGGGAACATTACACCACCTTGGGAAAACATTGTGTGGCATGGGGTAGGACAGCCCAATTTCCAAGCCCTCCCCAGGAGCTCTGCACCTACATGGGCACTCTCCAGAGCTAGATCATATATGGTCCTACCAGAACTGGCCGGGACCAACAGCATGGGCCTCCCAGCAGAATCTCAGACCCTACCCCAGACCAACTGCATCCCAATCTGTACTTCCCAGATTCTCAGGTTGTTTTTATTATTATTTACTGACGCTGGCTTTCAAACTTGGTTATGCACAGGAGTCAGTCACCTGGGGAGTTGAAACAACAGCAGCAACAACAACAACGACAACAAAACAGTTTATGGCTGAGGCCCTCCCCCCAGGGATTCTCATTTCATTGGCTTCAGGTACAGCCTGGACATTAGGTGATTCCGATGTGTAGCAGAGCTCATGAACAGTGTGTCAGTATAGCTTGCCGCCATGTGTATTGTGATGCTGTGGCCAGGGTTGTCCTGGGCAACTGTCAGGTTGAAGGGTTTGGTTTGGTGCCTTCCCACACCCCTGTTGGGGCTCTCCTCTGCTGCTACCACATCCCAAATGGCACCTCTCACTCCCATTCCTGATTCTAGCCATTTGACTGTAAGTCTTTCCTAAGGGTTCATTTCTTTTTATGTTTTATTGTTATTTAAGTAATCTCTGTACCCCACATGGGACTCCAACTCACAACCCCCTGAGATCAAGAGTCCAGCTTCCCACTGAGCCACCCGGTGCCCCACCTAAGTGTTAATTTCTAACAATGAGTTAACTCACCTTGGGAGCGTGTTCTGTGGGGAGGGGACCTCATGATTCGCAATGAGGTATGGCTGGGAGGGAGCAGAAGAGGAGAAGGAAAAGGAGCCTGGAAGGTGTCCTGGGTTGTCAAAGAGCCTCAGTCCAAAAAACACCATCCACTCTCAGGCTGCTTGCCTCTGTCACCCCGTCCCTACTTCCTCTCCATTTTTCTCTCCATGAAAGAAACTAAAAACTTTAAAGTCAGCCTCTAGAATTTTGCCAAAAATGGCAATAAGAGTCAGTCCAATATGAAGCATATTTTTAAAAGCATATTTTTTAAAAGTGCTCTGTGTGAGCACTGGGTTATCATAGGAGAGTCCACTGTTCTGTCTGCGCTTTACTACTAGATTTTTGTCGAGAAAAGCATCTCAGACTTCAGGAGCTTCTATTTAACTTGTGGTTTGTGCAGTTCTTCACATGATAAAAATTCATTGTGTTGTCAACAAAAACTAGTTTTTTATTTTAAAATCCATATAAAATGTGAAGAAACCCAAATATATTCAAATAAGTACATTTAAAAACCATAACTTAAATAACAGAATTGATACTTAAGCCCTTTTATTGGGCTTATAAAAACTGAGGCTTTTGCTTTAGAAAAATCCAGATTGATTTTGCTTTGTGGTTTTTGAGCTCATGGTTCTGGAATTCAACAAAAGCTCTGGATATTTAAAATCTGGCATTCCTTTGTAAATGGAGTGATATTTTACCCATTAAAAAAAAATAAAACCCTGAAACAAGCTTTTCATGGTGTATGGACTGGTGTTCTCTTAACTTTCAGACCCATGTTTCCCTGCTTTAGTGACTTCAACATTGTCTGTGGGTTGCGACGTGCTCTTCTGATAAGCCCAATGTTTAGTGACTATAGGATACAACCCAGGGCATATTCTTTCTGGAAGCTTTCAGCGAGTTCTCTATGCCAGGTGCTGTGCCAGATTTGTTGGGACAAGAGGTGTTTGCTATCTTCAAGCAATGACTCTTCCTCTTGCATGTTGGGCTGCACAGAACATAGAATCCTGTGAGGCACCTCAGAAAGGGAGGGATGAGCGAATGAGCCCGTTAATGAAAGGACGTACAGCAACAGTCTCCTCTCTTTCGGCACCCTGATTCACCTCTTCAGCATCCCTTGCCCTGTTGCATGTAGGCGTATAGGTAACGGCAAATCTAGTATCTTTGTCTGGAGTCTTTGATCCCTGGTGTGTTCAGTGGAGAGAGTGAGAAACTCTCTTTCAGTCCATAGTCCACACCCACAGCTGTCTGGCTGCAGGAACGAAATGCTGCTGTCTGCTGGCTCTACAGTTGGCACCTGTCCCCCTAGGGGAAGTCCTTGCTTGTCTACACCTTGCCTGTGCTCTCAGAGCACTTTTCACTGCCCTCCAGGGATATAACTCTTCAGGGCCAGTGTTTGCCTGCTCAGCTATTGTTCTCCAAAGCCTAATGCTCTGCTGGGGTGACTGAGTCCCCAGGGGCTCCTGGGCCCCATTCACAGCTGGGCTGGAGCTGCCCTAGGCCAGGAACCACGGATGCCTGCTCACTTTCCATTTGTGTAGCTCAGAGTGATTTTTTTTTTTTTTTTACGGAACAAAGATCCTAAGTTTTCTCTCTGGCTCTAAGTTTAGTCTCTGTCTCTGCCTCCTCACAGGACAGCAAAGCTGCCCTCTTGGGGAGGGGGGACGGTCTGGGCAGTGCAGGTGGGTGCTGGACAGAGCAGACAAGGGGTGCTCAGATCCAGCCTGTGCCCTGCCCTGACCAAGCTGTGCCCCCTGGTGTCCAGACATATTCCCCGGCCTTTGCACAAAGGCAGGGCTTCGCCTTTGGCTAGGAGCCTCCCTTGGTCCGGCTTCATCTCAGAAGGGGTGCCTTTCATCTCATTCTCACAGAGGCACCCCATTAGCTGTTGCTGGTCCCATACCCGAGGTTGACACATTTGAAAATTCAGCTTCACCTGTTACCCTGTAGCAGAGGCTGAAAAACTTTAAAAGTCATCTTCGCCTGTTAGGTAAGGACTTGCCGGTTAAGTCAGGTTGCTCCTGACCCGGGGCTGAGATGAGAAACTCGTCAGGAGCAGAGGCAACACCTGGAAGCATTTCCCCGGGGTTCTCTCGGGCATGGCCACCTGGCATGGAGCTCCTCCTCTTTGCCTCTCTGCTGACCAGATTTCTCAGTCTCGAATTGGAACAGATTCCTGGGCTTCACAGGTGCTTCTCCATCCAGCTGCTTACCAACACCAGGCTGGCTGGCTCATGTGGTAGAGCATCTAGCTCCTGATCTCAGGGTCTTGAGTTCAAAACCCACTGGGTGTAGCGATTACTTAAAAATTAAATCTTTAAAAAGAAAAACAAAACAAAAAAACCACATCATGGCTTCTACCTAGCTTACATCAACCTTACCTTTGCTTCCTTTTAGCTCTTGCCCTTATGTTTACCTGGAAACATTTCTTCACATTTCTTAGCTCACATTTCCTGGAAGAGATCTATTGTTTGCAGCTACCTTTTCCTAGTAGGCCATAGGTCATAGGTCATAGAGAAGCCTATGGATTGTCTGCCCTTGATTTTTTTTTTTTTTTAAGATTTTATTTATTTATTTGACAGACAGAGATAACAAGTAGGCAGAGAGGCAGGCAGAGAGAGAGAGGAGAAAGCAGGCTCCCCGTGGAGCAGAGAGCCCGAAGCAGGGCTCCATCCCAGGACATAACCTGAGCCAAAGGCAGAGGCTTTAATCCACTGAGCCACCCAGGCACCCCGTCCTTGATTTGATACCCACCCAAACTCAAACCAGCTGTGGCCTGGAGGTGGGGTCGCCAATATGGCCGCTTAGAACTGAGCCTGGGCAGTTTCCATTCGTTTAGTCATTCACTCATTCATTCATTCATTTGATATTTATTGAGGGCTACGATGTGCAAGACACTGTTCCAGGCACTGGATGTGAAGAGGTAAGCAGATATGTTGTTGTTGTTTAAGATTTTATTTCTTATTTTTATATTTTATTTTTATTTCTATTTTATTTTATTTTATTTATATTCTTTGATACAGAGAACACAACAGGGAGGAGGAGCAAAGGGAGAGAGACAAGCAGACTCCCCACTGAGCAGGGAGCCCGGCCTGGGACTCAATTTCGGGATCCTGGGATCATGACCTAAACCAAAGGCAGATGCTTAACTGACTGAGCCACCCAGGTGCCCAAGGCATGTGATTTTCAGTTTGGGGGTAACACTGAGAGCAGAGACCGTTCAGATAGGGTGTGGCAGTCCCGGTACAAAAGCATGTGTGGTCATCTAAGCCATTGTCATTTGCCATAATTATGCTAAAAAGAAATGACGTAATGATGATTTGTTCTGGTTTCCAGAGGATGCATGAAAAGCTAATTATACCCAAACCGGGCAAGCTCTAGTTTAGATCGGTAGGTAGTTTGCTGGTAGCATTGAGACTGATGGCAAAGCTGTGGCTTTATTTTGAGCTCTAACTACTGCAGGGACTGCACCAGGAGAGGGATCCTATCTTGATTTTTCATTTATTCATTAAATTAGCAAACAGCCAATGGGCCAAACAGAGGCTGCAAAGATATTCCTAAGGAATTCACAGTCCAGTGGGAGAGGGACAAACAAATAAACCAACAGCTGCAGTGCAATAAAGGTATGAGCTATGACTCGGGCCCTGTCCCAGGCTGGGGAGTAGAACCCCGGAGGCTTAGCTGTATGGAATGGCTCCAGGCAGGGTAATCAGGAAAGACTTCCTGGAGGAGGTGAAACCTGTGCTATCTCCATGCAAGAGGAGGAACTGGAAGATAGAATTGGGTGAGGTGGCAGAGGAGTGTTTGGGGAGAGGAAACAGTATAAGCCAAAGCACGGAGACCTGAAGCAACCCAGCGTGGTGAGAGAACACTCAGCAGTTTCTTTGGCTCTCTGTTGGGTTGCTGTGGGAGAGGGGACAGAAGGGAGACTGGGGGCTAGGCCAAGGCCACAGAATGAAAACATTCCTGTGTCTGAATGTTTCCAGGGAGACACAATTTAGGTGACATTTCTAAGGCATGTGCAAGCTTGATAGAGTGTATTTTTCTGACTGGGACACTGAGGGACGATGGTGGAAGGAGCCCAGACAACTGAGATTTGAGACACAGAATCATGGTTGTTATCTGTGTGACCTTGGTTAACCTACTTCCCTTCCTTCTGCTTGGCTTCTTAATATCTGACCTGGAGAGGATCAGTAACAGGAACACCTAGCTCATGGTATTTTTATAAGGCTGAACCATGGAAAAACTCGAACTTGAAAGAGCCACGAAAATGCTGGCACTGTTTGCATACTTCGGTTATGGAACTTACTATGGTATATTAAAATTGTGCATTGATTTGTCTCCTTCCTCATACTGTAAAGTCACTGAAAAGAGAAAGTGTGTTTTATTTATTTTTGCATCCTGGGTGCCTAATACAGGGTCAAGAATATGCTAGGTGCTTACTAGGTGTTTACAGAATTAATGCATGAATTTCCCAAAAGGCCATTCTTTGGACAGCAAGTATCGCTACATCGAAAATTAGGCTAAATAAATAAACAAATAAAATTGAACATTGGGTAGAAGCTCTGATGTCCAAAGGTTTTAAAATGAAAAAACAAAAACAAAAGAAAATGAACTAACCAGAGTTTTTGAGGAACTGCTCATGAGATAATTAACTCTTCCTTGGGGGAATAATTGTGGAACAGCCACAGAAGAAATTTGTGAAAGGGAAGTTGTGGATATCAGTCCAGCAAGGCCGGTGATGATGGAATCCACGAAGCAGGGATTCCGCAGCCGCGCTGAGAGGCAGCGCGGCGGGTTGGATGCACGTGGGCAGTGAAGTGGGCAGAGAAGGAAGTGAATCCTTCTGCCGATCCAGTCCTGCATTATTTACACACACTATCCTATTTCATCTTTGTAGCAACCCTATGACATAGATCCACTTTTTAGATAAGGAACCCTGCTCAGGTGGAGTGACCCAGCCAAGTCCCACCGGTAGCAGAAAAGTAGTCCAACCAATACTCGAATCTCTCCAGTCTCAAGGTTCTTGCTCTTTACTCCCGCAGGCTTACCTGGGTGCGTGCCCATCGCCTCTCCGAGAAAACAACTCACACATACCCCCACTGACAAGAAGGAAATGCTATCACACATACTACTATATATTTTTATATATAGTACTATATAATATATATTATATATGATAATATATTCGTGTATATATTATATTGTACTATATAATATATATTATATATTGCACATATAATATATACTATATAATATGTGATATAATACATTATAATAGTATATTATATAGTATATATAGTATATATATTATTATATACACATACTATTATGAGAGATCATTGTAATAAACATGTTTCTCCCAAAAATTCATTTTTTAAAAGATTTTATTTATTTATTTAACAGAGAGAGATCACAAGTAGGCAGAGAGGTAGGCAGAGAGAGGAATAAACAGGCTCCCCACGGAGCAGGGAGTCCAATGTGGGGCTGTATCCCAGGACCCTCCTGAGCAGAAGGCAGAGGCTTAACCCACTGAGCCACCCAGGTGCCCCCTCAAAAGTTCATTTTAAGGCTGTAGCCAATTATCTGCATATTTTAAAGTCTATCCAACACTTCCAATTTCTCATATAAATAGTAAATTTGGATTAACAGGAATAGGATTCTGGGATCCCATATTTTCAGGCAAGTACACATCAATTATCATTACTTAAATGCATTGTTTTCAACTAAAACCACTCAGTCTTGGAGTCATGTGTATAACTCATGCTCAAGAACCATATCTTGTCTCAAAGTACAAGTGTAGTTTCAGTTAACAGTGAAGCCCAGGGATAAAAAAAACAGCAACACTGAAGCAGCATTCGTGTTTTAAAAATACCGTACTGGGTGACTCACTATCTTTGATCACACTAGCTGAAATTTGCACAGAGAAGTAGGTTGCACCAGCCTGCCTTAGGAAAAGGGCTCTGAGATCTAGCTCCCTTTGTGACCTGTTGGCTCAGACTTGACATTTATATGTCTTACTTTGCAGTTTCTTGATGTCTCTGTGAAGGCTTGAGAAAAAGCAGCTTCTTCTTATCCTTCATAACAGGAAGAAACCTGTGACCTAAAGAGAAGTACGGTATCTGTATCCAGAGCTCATTACTATGACCAGGGCAAGAATATCATAGGTGTGATGTTTCAATTTTGGATCAGCAACTGACATAGTTTAAGTCTGTAACAATTTATGGCCAGGATTTATGTTATCAGTGTTGGTTGGTAATCTTGTTTTGTCTTCATGTATATTTTAGCCTACCTGAATGTTGCCATGGCTTCTTTTGAGGTCTAATTTCTATTAAATAATGATTAAATAACCTAAACATTGATAACAAACATACATTAACCCCTCTTTTCTGACCTACTGGGTGTTGTAAATCTCTGGTTTCTGTTCCCGGTGCCTGGATGAAGGTGATAGAAATGTGTGCTGATGATGAACAATGCAACTGATAGTTTAAAATAAAAAAAAGTTACAGAACTTATGTCTTCAAACAAATGTTATGTTTTAAAGCATCATACTAGGGGCACCTGGGTGGCTCAGTGGGTGAAAGCCTCTGCCTTCGGCTCAGGTCATGATCCCAGGGTCCTGGGATCGAGCCCCACATTGGGCTCCCTGCTCAGTGGGGAGCCTGCTTCCCCCTCTCTCTGCCTGCCTCTCTGCCTACTTGTGATCTCTGTCTGTCAAATAAATAAATAAAATAAAATAAAATAAAAAGCATCATACTAGAAGACTATATGCTTATACCAATTATGCCATTATAATTTTTTTTAAGATTTTATTTGTTTGATAGAGAGATAGAGTGCATCAGCAGGGGGAGAGGAAGAAACAGACCCTGTCCAGCTGCCCTGCTGAGCAGGGAGCCAGAGAGCCCAAAGCAGGGCTCGATTCCAGGACCCCGAGTTCACCTGAGCTGACGGCAGATGCTTAACTGAGCCACCCAGGCACCCCCTGCTTTTTTCAAGTATGATGTTACTGTATCAAACAGTATTTAACAAAAGTTTTAGGGGCACTAAACTAAACAGTGTTTAACAAAAGTTTAAGTGGCTGCCTTCTGGTCAGGTCATGATCTCGGGGTCCTGGGATCAAGCCCTGCAGTGGGCACCCTGCTCAGCGGGGAGCCTGCCTCTCTCTCTCCCACTCCCCCTGCTTGTGCTCTCTGTCTCTGTGAAATAAATAAATAAAATCTTAAAAAAAAAAAGGGGGGGGGGTTTGATCCTGAAATGTTTGATCCCTCATTTTAGCCACTTGCCCGGGTAACAGCACAATTGTAGCTCTTTCTAAAACTCATGTCTTTCTTTCAGAGACATAGTTTTATGTCAGTGGGGCAGATTTGAAAAGGCATTCTGAAAATGGCTAGGATAGTGACCCCATTGTGGGATTACATTTATTGCCTCCCAGCATGATTACTTTGGTGGGAATAGCAATCATTTCAACATCTAAGTCATTCATGTTACTTTATGGGTAATACTTCCTACCCCAAAAATAGATAGCCATGTAAAGAAATGTGTGCTGGTAGGCAGGGTGGTTTGGATGGTCAGATTAGTGACTCTGAGATTAAGAAAGGAAAGAAGGCGACTGTGACATTTGCGGCATGGGGGGAGGTACCTAGTAGGATGGCTATGAGGATTACCAATTGATAGTAAGGATTTGAACAAAGACATTTTTGTAGTAGTAATGGAGATTGCCATGTCTGAGCAGAACAGAAGAGGTTCCTATTGATTAAGTAACGAATTAATTGATTAATTAATTAATTAAAAGCAAACTCTACGCTCAACGTGGGCCTTGAGACCCCGAGACCTGAGACCAAGAGCCAGCCAGGTACATCTTATTATTATTTTAAAAAAAAATTTATTTTTACAAAAATATTGTATAAAAAAATTTTTTTATACAAGAACAGCCCCAAACCAGGAAATAGAGCTGCATCTCATGAGGCCCAGACTCAGGAACTGATACCTGTGGCCAAGAAGGGTACTGTCTCTATTTTTCCTGCACTTTTCCTTTCTAAGGATCTATCTATCTCCTTCCATGCATCTCTGCTTCCATTCATCCTCGCATACCAGATTTCTCTGCTGTTATGAACATGTTTACCACAGAGTTCCCAAATTCACACATCTTCAGTTCCAGAGAGCAGACAGACTCCTCAGTGACCTTGGATCCCAAGTCTAGACGCCCAGCCAGGGCCAGGTAGCCATTTCTGTAACGAGCTATATCCATTATGCGGGACAAGTGAGGCTGCTGGCTTGTACCATCATAGGTGTGAAGATCGTTCTTAGATAAGAGATGAGGGGTGATGGGCGAACACTTCTGAAGTTCCGCTACCTCCGTGGACCAGAGGATGAGCACGGTGAGGAATTCCTGAGCTTCGGGGAAGCTGAAGTGTCACTGAGAAAAGTCACATTCTTGTTAAGGTGAGAGAGAAGAGATGGGATAGAGTAACAAAATGACATGGGTCAGGAAACATTTGTCTCTAATGAAGTGGGCTTTCAGTAGCACAGTGGGGTATCTTGGACTGGTGGGGATGGGAGTGAGGAGGAGGGATTTTCCTGGGGACCAGTAAAGGTGGCTGGGGTGCAGGATCAGAGCCTGTTAGGGAGTGGGCCCCAGGAAGCAGCAGAATAAGGAAGATGGGGGAGAAGGCTTGGTCATGGAGACAGACATTCTTCTCTCTGGAATGGGGTACCGATGTCCCACCCTCCTGCAACAACCACCACACCCACTGTAGGGTAAACTTTACCATGGGCTGTCTGGGCCCCTTTTATTTGTTTTTAGATTTTTATTTTTTATTAGCTTCAGAGGTAGAATTTAGTAATTCATCCCTTGCGTATAGCACCCAATGTTCATTCCATCAAGTGCCCATCACACAGTTAGCCCATTCCACTCCCTCTCCCCTCCAGCAACCCTCAGTTTGTTTTCTAGAGTTCAGCATCTCTTATGGTTTGCCTCCTTCCCAATTTTCATCTTGTTTTATTTTTCTGCCCTTTCCCTATGTTGATCTGTTCTATTTCTTAAATTCCACATCTGAGTGAAACCATATGGTATTTGTCTTTCTCTGAATGACTTATTTCACTTTGCATAATACCCTTTAGTTCCATCCACATCGTTGCAAGAGGCAAGATTTCAATTTTTTGATAGCTGTGTAATATTCCATTGTAGATATACCCCCACATCTTATCTTTTTTATCCATTCATCAGTCAATGGACATTTGGGGTGCATGTGCCCCTTTGAATCACTATGTTTGTATACCTAGTTGTGCAATTGCTGGGTCATAGGGTAGCTCTATTTTCAACTATTTGGGGAAACTCCATACTGTTTTCTAGAGTTGGGTCCCTTTTATTTCCCTTTAGCCCTCCATGGTCATTTGCACTAGACCTTCCCTTCCTTTGGGAACCTTAATAATGGGTCTTACACAGAGGTGAGGCTTGTGCCTCTTTTCAAAATGCAGTCCTGTGGTAGTGAGTTTGATTCAAATCCTGGCTCTCAGGGGATTACATTCTGTCAGATGGTAATCCTGGCTTCTGGAGCCTATTTGGGACATGGGATGGCATTCCTCTGGCTGGGTTGGATTAAACATTTCTCAGCTTGGGCTTCGAGTTGGCCTTAGGTCACAAGCAATTTATTCAGACCAGATTGATAGTTTTCACGGGGATGACAAATTCCCAGAGGGCTGGGATCTTAAAGAAGTCCATGGCCTCAGGGAACAGCAAGATGGGAACGTTTGCTCAGGAACACACTGGAGGCACCAGCAGCGGATAAGCAGCTGCAGAAGGAGAAAGAGGTGTTCTGAACTTTCTCGTGCTGAAAAATCTGCCTTGTCCCTCAAAACCTGTGTGCACATGTTCCTGTGTCACTTCCTCCTTTGACTGCCTGGCTGTTACTCCTGCTTTTTCTGTTTACACCTACTTTAACTGTTGATCTTGGAGCCCTCTCCTTCCGAGACTTCCCTTGATGATCATTTTTGCAGGCCCTCACCTGTGTGAAAGTATTGCTGTGAACTGGGGAAGGGGTGTCTCGATATCATTCGGCTGGTCCCTGTGCCCATCAAGGAAGCCCTTAATCCCGGGCTATGGTTTTCAGCCATTATCACCTTGTGATATGTTACAGGCAACAAAGGCACACCACAGAGGATGGAAAACTGAAGTTCTAATCAGCTACCCCAGAAGGCACCAAGTCTCCCATTTGCTTCTAGATGGGCATTGAGTGATGTCTCAATGCCTCAACGGGCGACTCACATCAAGTGTAATGGTCTGTTGATCTCATCTGAGTTCACGTCCAGTTTAGGTAACAGAGTTATGTTACTGGATGTAGCGTTTCTCAAATGCTACTATGCTTATGAATCACCTGGGGAATCTTGTTGAAATTTAATGGGTTTGGGGTAGAGGTTGAGTTTCTGCATTTTCACATAGGCTTCTTAGTTTTGCTGATAGTGCTAGCCAATGCACACACTGAGAGGAGTGTCCTCTCTATTTTAAGGGTGAATATCTCATAACATTGATGCACCTCAAGATTCCATCCGTGGAAACTTGCATCTCACTTGAAAGTCTACTCTTGCTTTCCTCTTTGGCAAATCTTACTATATATTACTTATAGTAGTTGGAAGCACTGAAAGACTTAGAGAGAGGGAGTGTTTAGGACTTACACTTATGTAGGATATTTTGCTTTAAGAGTGCCCATGTGAACTGGCTCTTCAGACTTTTATTTGCAAACCCTTTAGAATCTTGTGTCTGTAGGGTCAGTAGATGGTAGGAATAAGAGATAGAAGTAGAAGGGTGCCTGGCTGGCTCAGCTGGAAGAGCATGTGATTCCTGATCTCAGGGTTGTGAGTTTGAGCCCCACATTGGGTATAGAGATTACATATAAATAAATAAATAAATAAATAAATGAATGAATAAACAAACAAACTTTAAAAAATAGAAGTTGATTTTTAGGGGGAGAATATAATTGATATAACACTGTATTAGTTTCACCTATACAACATAAATGATTTGGTAAATGTATATGTATAGCAAAAGTGATCACCACAATACATTTAATTAATATCCACTACCACTCATAATTATAATTTGTCTTCTTGTGATGAGAACTTTTAAGATCCACTCTCTTAGCAATTTTCAGGTATACTACAGTATTGTTAACTGCTGTCACCAGATTATCAGACATTACATTCTCAGGATTTATTCATCTTACGACTTATAAAGTTTGTTTGTCTACCTTCACCTGGATTTTTTTTTTAAAGATTAAAACATTCAGTGGAGGGCGCCTGGGTGGCTCAGTGGGTTAAGCCGCTGCCTTCGGCTCAGGTCATGATCTCAGGGTCCTGGGATTGAGTCCCACATCGGGCTCTCTGCTCAGCAGGGAGCCTGCTTCCTCCTCTCTCTCTCTCTCCCTGCCTCTCTGCCTAGTTGTGATCTCTCTCTGTCAAATAAATAAATAAAATCTTTAAAAAAAATTTTAAAAAAAACCATTCAGTGGAAATTCAAAACTCAAATCTCTTTTTATTTCTTTTCTTTTCTTTTTTTTTTTTTTTAGATTTATTGATTTTATTTTAGAAAGTGTCTGGGGCAGAGGGAGAAAGAGAGAGAAAGAGAACCTCAAGCAGACTCCCTGCTGAATGTGGAGACTGACAAAGGGCTCAATCTCACAACCCCGAGACTATGACCTGAGCTGAAACCAGGAGTGGGACACTTAACTGACTGAGTCACCAAGGCACCCCTCAAATCTGTTTCTTAAGATAGCACTACCTAAAACATGAGAAGACAAGAGTGAAAAATGAATATACACTTTTGAAAAGTTTTATGTCTGTGGAGAATTTTCAGTTCTTCATTCCTCAGGGTCAGTGATACGTTTTGTAGAGCAGAAGGGGCAGAAGCTGAAGGAAAGGGGAGTTGAAGTTACTGATGTCCAGACCGGGCTGTGACCATCGAAATCAGAAGGGACAGCTCAGGACCTGTTGCCGTGACAGACGGGGCATGCACCTCCCATCTGAAGGACCCCCCAAACATCAGAGTGTTGGTGCTGCCCTGATAATTAGGAGAATGCTGGAAAATAGGCAGTTTTGAGGATGTGATAAGAAGATACGTTAGTTTTGTCAGCTGTGGTTAATGGTAGACTACCTGTGGAAAATACCCTGTAGATGTGAGAAATAGAGCCTAAATGGAGAACTTTGACTTTCTGTGCCAGTCACATGACACTTTATTAGTGCCTTGGCTATTGTAAGAATGTTCCTAATTATTATTAAAGCAACCAGTGTGCGATAAACTTCAACTTTTTGTATGAATATACCCGGTCTCCCCTCTCTTTGAGCACAACCTTTGAGTATTGGACTTTTGTAAACTCCACAGTGCCTCACCCATAGTAGTTGCTTACACAGCATTGGTTGGAAGTGACAGATTATATTGGGACTCTCTGTAGTCACCCAGAAATGGTGAGAAGCCACAGCTGGAAAAAAAAAAAAAATGAGAAGGGTAAGAGCATGTGGTGAGGGAGGTTAGCAGCACTCAACTCAGAGCCCTAAGAGAATCTCAAGAATAAACACTGAAAAGTCATCATTGGACTGCGTCTGAAGGAAGCTAGTAAGATTCACAGCCAAAACGCTTTCAGTGAGGTTCTGGGGAGGAAACCCAGAAAGACACTGGGGACGCTGGAGTTGAAGGGACATTTCAGGACTAGGACCACGGGATGGAAATGAAGCAGAGAGGAGGAAGTTACCATCACAGTAAGAGTCTTCTTGTGAAGCAAGTACTTTCCACAACAGCAACTTTCAGTCACCTTCCACTTGGTTAGTATACGTGCATGTCCGTGGGTGATGCTAAGGATGTAGCAGATGGTGCTCCCAGGTCTAAAAACAGATCGAAGATCAGTTTTGAAAGGCAGGCGTGGGGACGCCTGGGTGGCTCAGTTGGTTAGGCAGCTGCCTTCGGCTCAGGTCATGATCCCAGCGTCCTGGGATCGAGTCCCATATCGGGCTCCTTGCTCCGCAGGGAGCCTGCTTCTCCGTCTGACTCTGCCTTCCACTCTGTCTGCCTGTGCTCGCTCTCACTCGCTCTCTCTGACAAATAAATAAAATCTTAAAAAAAAAAAAAAAAATATTAAAAAAAAAAAGAAAGGCAGGCGTGATTGGTCCTGTTCAGCACCCCTGTCACTTGCCAGATATTCAAGGGGAGAAGTGAGCAATGATATTTCATCCAAAAGCTTAGAGGGAGAAGAGGGAAGAGTCCAGGATGAACTAAACCCAACTTTTGATCTGTAAGGAGGTGACTGGAAGTTTAAAGGGAGAATGAGGGAGATAGGGAGTGGGGAGTGCAGGGGTTCAGTGGAGTCGGGGACGTGAAAAATCACAAGAATTGGGAAGTGGGAGTTGGTACATGGAAACCCATCTGGGTTTGTTAACTGTTGCTCATGGAAGTTAGATGCCTACCATCCCACGGAGGCTGAGAAACAGGGGCCCTATCTTCAGGTGTCCTTGGAACAAATAGTAAATTCTTTCTGCAGCCTTGAGTTTTCTCAGGCAGACACTTTAAAGGTTGGGAGAGTGGCAGGGGTCCTCCTAGGATGTGACCTTGAGCGATTAGAAGCCGTGTTAGTGTTTGTTTGTTCAAATATTTATAGGCCAAGGTTGAGGCCTAGTCAAGAAGTGGGCTCAAAGAGGAACTGTCAGGGGGAGAATCTGTCCGTCGAGAGAGAGACAAGAGAGAAGATAAACAAAATACATAAAGAGTGTTAGATGGTGAGAATAAAGTTGGGGAGGAAGAAGGGAGTATTGGGATAGAGAGAACACGTGAGTAAAGCCCTGAGGGAAGTGATAGTGAGAGCCTTGGGGGTAGCTCTCCAGGCAGAAAGAAGAGCAAAGGCCCAGGCTGGAGGCAGGGATGTTTCCTTTGTGGAAGAGAGGCCAGAAGAGTGGAATGAGCTGGGGAAGAGGGTAGGATGTGCACTCACACGAGGCTGTGAGCTTCTGAAGAACATTGTGACAATGCTGACTTTTTCTCTGAGATGGGCAGTCAGTGGAGAACTTTGAGCTGTGTGTGTCAGGTTTGATGAAGAGGTGGAAAGTGAAGTTGGGGAGAGGACTGTTATCAGCCACACGGTTATCAGCAGAAGAGTAAGTGCACAGATATGACGGGACAATGATGTCTGCCTCTTCTTTCCCATGTCCTTTAGTTAATGGACAGTAATTAGCAAATTAATGGATCCTCTCAAGTTAACACCGTATGGTGTGGCTAAGCTAATGGACAACCTTTAGAAAGTCATCTCACCTCCAATAATTTGCCTGGACGTTGAAGACCAAAGCACAACAATTCTCCACTTTTCCAGCCTCAGCAAACTCAGTGTAGATGATCCCATCATTAAAATAATACCTTTGATATATATGTATATATGTATGTATAAATATAGATACAGATATAGATATAATAAAAGCACAGTTCCTCTCACATTGAGCTTGTGTTCTTATCTTCTTTCAGGCTACTTCTCTGGAAACAAATAATGTTTTTTTCTCCTCCACAAATTTGGGATTATGCGTGTGTACTTTTTGCAAACTACATTTTTTATGGTGCCAATTTTATTATATTTTTTAAGATTTTATTTATTTATTTATTTATTTATTTGCGAGAGAGTGAGAGAGAGAGAGAAAGTGATTATGAGTCGGGGGAAGGAGAGAGGGAGAAGGAGAAGCAGACTTCTGGCTGAGCAAGGAGCCCCATGTGGGGCTTGATCCCAGGACCCTGGGATCATGACCTGAGCCGAAGGCAGACTGTTAACTGACTGAGCCACCCAGGCACCCCTATGGTGACAATTTTAAATACTGTTTTAAGACATTGCAATTACAATACAGTGGTTATAAAGTACAACATTATTTCCTTTCCCCGTGCCTGTATTCCATATTCAACTTTCAAGAATACCCAGTTTATTTACTAAAGAGCTCAGCTTTAAAATTGCCATGGAATTACAAATTACATTTCTACACAAAATTTCTTGAACATTCGTGCATGTCAATATACATGCATGAATTTATTCATTTTAAACATTTAAGTTGAATAAAATTTAAAATAAAATTTAAAAAAATAAAATTTAAAAATGTATTCATTTTAAAGTTTGCAGAAAATGTTAGTGTATATGTATATTTTGTGTAAGTACTTCCCTGTTGATAAACATTACATTTTTTGCAGCTTTAAATAAGATCACCTTTAGGGGCACGTGTGGGACAGTGGGTTAATCCTCTGCCTTCAGCTAAGGTCATGATCTCAGGGTCCTGGAGTCAAGTCCCGCATCGGGCTCTCTGCTCAGCAGGAAGCTTGCTTCCCCCTCTCTCTCACTGCCAGCCTCTCTGCCTACTTGTGATTTCTGTCTGTCAAATAAACAAATAAAATCTTAAAAAAAATAAAGAGTGGTCCAACTATATGCCACACTTAGATGTTCTTCAAAATATAGTTTAAAAAAAGATCACCTTTATTCAGAATCATAAGGTTTTTTTAAAATTCTTTCCGTTATGAAAGTTTAAAAAAAATCACTTTGTATAGTTAAGTACATTTAATTATTACTCAAACACATAGAGCAGTTTCTTGCAGTTTATGTGATTGAATTTAGCATGATCCAAACTCAAATATCCCCTTCTTGTATCTTTCAGTGTCTGCAACAAATATTCTATTTTTCCCCTTTTTTTTTTTTAAGATTTTATTTATTTTTTTGACAGAGAGAGATCACAAGTAGGCAGAGAGGCAGGCAGAGAGAGATGAGGAAGCAGGCTCCCTGCTGAGCCGAGAGCCCTGACCCCTGGACCCTGGGATCATGACCGGAGCTGAAGGCAGAGGCTTTAACCCACTGAGCCACCCAGGCACCCCTCCCCTAAAGTTTTGATATCACAACCAATGTTCCGGGAACTTTGGACATATATGTCTCCCTGCATAAGTGAACGTATTCCATGAGAAGATTCAAAGGTTATTAGATTCCCCCTCCGCCAGTTTTATTGAGATATAAGCCACATACGGTAGGTTGCCAGTTTTTAAGATCTAATAGGTACAGCTGCATTTCCCCCCAAAAGTCTACATAAATTCTTATTCACAGCAGAGTGTGAGGGCCGATTTCCCCATACCCAGGCCAGGACTAGAAAATAATGAGCAGTTTTTGTCTTCTGCTGGTTTAGCAGGTATACATTATATCTTTAATTTTACATTTTTCTGATCACTAGTGAACCTGGAGAGTATCACGGGCCATTTGCAGTTTCCCCTGGGGCACACATCCCTTGCATCGCTTTCTCAGCTCCTGGTGGGTTAAGGGTCATGAGCCTTTGTTGTACCCTTGGAAATACCATTTTCTGCTATTTAGTCACTTTCACTTCGCTCTTCGTGCCTTCAGTTGCTCAGGAACAATGCAGGTTTTGTGTGTGAAGGTATGTGTTTATACACAGGACTTACAAATAGGCCATATATGTCTGTATTTGCTTTGAAATGCCCTTTTAATAAAAGCCACTGGGGCTTCTGCGATGCTTATCTGCGCTTCTGGCGTGGGAGGGAGGCTTCCTGCTTTGCTCCTGCCTGCGCCTTTGTGCGGGGCCTTCGTAACTGGGCATCACGGGGGCGGTGATTCAGAAGAGAATGTATTTACATTCAGGTCAGATTACCGTGAACGTCTGTGAATCCAGGGATCACTTCTGGGGGGCCAGTTAAAATGTGGGACACCACCCTGCCTGGAGCAAGTTTCTGTTGTCCTTGCTGTGCAGATTGGAAGGTATCCCTTGGAGCCCAAAGCCTTCCCTGCTTTGCACCAGCCCAGCGGCTACAGCTCCCTGCTTCCAGCCCCCCGTCCCAGCATTCCTTCAGGAACAATGACTGTCACCATCTGTGAGAACCTGTGCAGAACAAAGGACGGCCAAGGGGCGGGGGCGGGAGGCGGGGCGGGTGGGGGGTGGCGAGGCGTGACTTTCTT
Organism: Mustela lutreola; assembly: GCF_030435805.1. Classification (NCBI taxonomy): domain Eukaryota; kingdom Metazoa; phylum Chordata; class Mammalia; order Carnivora; family Mustelidae; genus Mustela; species Mustela lutreola. The sequence continues at coordinate 59,139,199 of NC_081295.1, read as the reverse complement.
GTGCCTTCTGTCCTCTTAACTGTGATGGTCAACAAGAGAAATGTTCTACATGCCCTTTATGGGTTTATTTTCTGCTTTTCCTCTTGCTCCAGTTTGCGTTCCTAAATTTCTGGCCACGGAGAGGCAAATAAAACAGACAGCCACCTCAGGGAGTGTCAGAATTTACTTGATTTGGTAGTACCCTGGCCACCTGTTTGAGTAATTTTTTCCCCCTAACTAATCATGTGAGTTGCCTTGTTGTCTTTCTGAAGTGTTGACTCAACCTCCTATTCCCATTGGCCCCCACTTCCATTTGTGGATAAAATCTAATTATCACCTCTGGATGGGTTCTTGTCATGCAATATAATCACAAATACTGAAGAATTTAAGGTACATTTTAAATACATTTGTTTGTTTTCATTTTGTGTGGGTTTTTTTTTAGGCTGTGTGGGTTTTTTTTGTTTGTTTGTTTGTTTGTTTGTTTGTTTTTTTAAGATTTTATTTGAGAGCCAGTGAGAGAGAGAGAATATGAGCATGAGTAGGGCCTAGGGGCAGAGGGAGAGGGGCAGAGGGAGAAGCAGGCTCTGCTGAGCAGGGATTTCCCTCCCCCAACCAGGGCCTCTATCCCAAGACCATGAGACCATGACTTGAGCCAAGGCAGATGCTTAATGGACTGAGCCACCCAGGTGCCCTCCATTTTATATTTAAACTGATGTTTAGGGGTGCGTGGGTGGCTCAGTCCCAGAAGCGTCTGTGTTGGGCTCAGGTCATGATCCCCTGGTCCTGGGATAGAGCCTGCTGTTGGACTCCCTGCTCAGCCAGGAGCCTGCTTCTCCCTCTCCCTCGGCCCCTCCCCAGCACTCGTGCCTCCTCTCTCACTCTTTCTTTCAAATAAATGAATAGAATCTTGAAAGAAGAGAATGAGCAAAAGGAAGAAAGGAGGGAAGGAAGAAGGAAGAAACCAAAGTTTTTTTACTTTTAGTAATTAATCTATTTATAGTGTCACATTGGAGTTAGTAGTAGAAGGGAAAACTCAAGATCTTTAAGAAATTGTTGAAGGAACATAATTCAGGGACCTCAGGGAGGTTTCTGTCCTCTGTAGCTAATTACCAAATTCTCCAGCGTGGATTAGAATTTTTCAACACAGAATTTTATGACATGAGGTTCTATATGGTCTAACCCTTGGTTATTCTGGACTTTAGTCCTTAAATTTATTTATTTCAAGACATTAAATATGGACTTTCGTTCTGGGCATCTCCGATGCTCCTGGGTGCCAAGAGTTAATGGAAATGATGTCCAAAGACACGAAGGCAGATGTGCTACTTGCCTGTCTTCCTTCCTCTTAGAAACCACATTTGTCTTTGAAATAAAAATGAGGCCAGAAAAAAGGGCCTGACCAGCCCCAGTCTCACTTAAGGGTGGGGGGGGAAGAGGGGGGGCAGAGGAACTGGCTGGACATTTTTCCACAGAGTTCACCAGTAAGAGATTCATTTGGTTTGACCATATTTCCTTTTAAAGAATAAATGTTACCTGCGAGATAAAGGCCATTTTATGGTCCTTCACACTCCTATGTGTGTTAATTATTTTCTTCTTCATCGTCATCATCATTGTGGTATCACAGAGAACTCACTTTTAACATTTTTGATCTTCATACCTGCTTGCCTCCAGTTTGACTCTTACCCCTTTTCAAGGATGAGGGAAGTTAGAGGAAGTTTCTAGCCTTGGGTCCTATAGCCAGTGAACGACAAGCAGAACTCAGATTCAGGTCTTCTGATTCCAAGTTTAGGGTTGCAAATCAGTTATACTCTGGAATCTGTGGGAACAGCTCTTTGGTTGGGGGTTGGGAGAGGAAGAAAGAGAAGGGTATGGAAGAGTCAGAGGCTGGGTGGGCTACAACAGGTGTGGCCTAAGGGGGAGAGAGCTCATTGCTGTCACTGCACAGGGTCTTGACACCCCCATGAACTGACCCTGCCATGTGGACTAGTCCAGTATCTCAAGACTCTGGCAGTTCTACTTCGACCAACTTCTCCTTCCAGATGGTCTCATCTCAGGCCCGGATGCACTCATTCCCGGCAGTTTCCACTCCCACCCCACCCCATCCTGCCCCTCCCCTCCCCTCCCTCCATCCCTCCATGCTCATTAGCATGCTGTGATCTTAAAGACACAGATATGTCATTTCTTTTGCCTGGATTCTGAAAGAAACATAAAGGTGACACCTCTTGAGTGGGAACATAAATTAAGCTGTGTCCTTGAACCTGGCAAATTCAGGCCTGTGGTCCGTGGGATAAGCTAGAACCATCTACCAGCCTTGAGCATCGTCTGCACATTCCTGCCAGACCACCCTTCCCAGGGCTGCTTTCATTTTCCTTATTCCTTCCTCAGAAATGCACTTGAAGAATGGATGTGATCCCTCGTGTCCTGTCCTGCCTCACCTATTTCAGGAGCCCCACCAGCATGAGCCCTTTCCCCCTGGGACCTCCCTTGGGTCCGTCCGCTGTACAGACTCCGCTTCTTCTTCGTTATCTCCTGCCCTATGTTTTCATCTGTGCCCCAGATCAGGAATGAATTGGAAATGGAAAGAATTAAGAGAAGCATTGTACAATTTAAAATGTCTGGGCTTTATTTGGATTCTTATTCAAACAAACTGTACAGAAAAGCAATACTGGATATTTGATATTAAGGAATTATTTGTTTTTAGGTGTGAAGTGATCATGTGGTAATACTTTAAAAAATAATAATAATTATAGTCTTGGGACACCTGGATGGCTCAGTCGATTAATTATCTGACTTTAGCTCACGTCATGATCTCGGGGTTGTGGGATTGAGCCCCGCATCAGGCTCCCTGCTTATTGGGGAGTGAGCTTCTCCTTCTCCCTTGACCCCTCCCCCTGCTCATTCTCGCACGCACTCTCTCTCTCTCTCTCTCAAATAAAGAAATAATTTTTTTTAAATGGTCTTCTTCTATTTATATTTAACAGTATTATGGAGAGAAAGAAGTGATCTACTCTTTTTTTCTCCAAAATGTTCCAATCTCCTTTACCTAGCTTCTTCCCTTCACTATATAAATGATCTTCTATGTGCATTAGAAAGCTTGTATTTCTAAGTACATGTGCAGTAATAGTGCTAGGTTTTTGAAAAATAAGTTCTGAGTGTCACATCTATTATAAAGACCAAATTAAATGTTTCCATGTTCATTTTCACTTGTTAACAAGGACCCATGGTAGAGAGACCAGGAAGCACACTATTTTCCTTATTCTTACCTTTATAGTTTTTCTTAATATCTCGGGCAGAAGAAGGAGAAGAGGATACGTAAGTGAATTCTGCCGTGGCAAGGTAGATTTTTTTTACGATGGAAAGAGGTAAAAGTCCTTTTACAAAATCAGGTAATGCTGTTTGTTTATGAACAGGCATTTGAGTACACAGGTGTGTTTGGATTTTCAGACTTTGAAGAGAATTTCAGGCCCTTGCTGCAAACTGTGGACCAAGAGGGGTGATCCGGTAGCTTGGTATTGCAGGAAGTCCCCTCTGATGATTGAGCAGCTGGAATGCGTGGGGGCAGCTTAGGCTTCTCCCTCCCTCTGTCCCTGGGAGGAAGTGACTGTTACAAAGCCCAGTGAAAGAAAAGGGGACGACTAGCAGGAGAAACAGGTCAGAGTAGTTTTCAGCCCCTCCCAGCCCCTCTTTGGCTTCTCCCACATACGGGGTGAGTGGAGGCTTGCTGGGCCACATGAGGAATGACCTAATCTTTAATGGTCTGTGAAGATTTCCTGGAATGAGATCAAGGCGTTCCCCCACTATAATATATAGATGATTGTTCCAACTGAGCGAGTGTCCTTGTCCTCTACCTCTTTGGGGTAGCTTTGGATCTTAGCTGAAACATTCCCATCACAGGCATCCGCTTTTTATTTGCATCTAATCAAGCGGGTCAGCGCCAGTCACATTTCCAGGGCCATGAATTCACAGCTAGAGTCCCTGGATCTAATGTGAGACTGGCCTGTTTCGAAATTGTCACGGATCCTACAGAGGAAATGTCAAGAGAAGGGAAGGAGAGGGAGAAGGGGAAGACTTATGAGTTATTTATTAGTTTGTGATGCTATGTGTACCAGTGGTAACTCGGTCCTGACATCTCTCCTTTCTTCCACCCTGTGATCTTCCCAGGTCTGAAGTAGGAAGAGACAATGGAGGAAGGGATTGAATATAATTCATTCATGAGCATGAAAGACAACGCCTTCTCTTCCCTCTCTTTGCCGTATAGCAAATGTTGTCAGTTACTTTCCAATAGTAAAAAAAAAATGTGAGGAATTGTGAGGATTGTTATGAAAACATTATCAAGATGTAGAGTTCTTGTAGGAGAACTGTTTTAAGAAAATAAATAATTTGATATTTAAAAATCTTTTTGGTAAAAATTATGTAGTATTATTTATTGAAATACAATTGTCTAGGTTTAAAAAAGAATTAAAATCAATCCTGTAATTAAATGACTGCACTCATGGAGAGAGATCCTGGAAAAAAGTATGTTGCAGCATTCTTTTCTTTCTTTCTTTCTTTTAGGGGGAGAGAACGAGAGAGTGAGCTGGTGGGGGGAGTGTGCGGAGGGAGAGGGAGAGAGAGAATCCTAAGTAGGTTACACACAGAACCAACGTGGGGCTCAATCTCACAACCCTGAGGTCATGACCTGAGCCAAAATCAGCAGTTGGACACTTAACTGACTGAGCCACCCTGGTGCCCCACACAATTTCTGTCTTTATAAAAAGAGCCCTGCAGTTCTGATTTTTCAGATTGATGGATTGATTCATTAGGCACTGGACTGAGTGTTTGATTCTACATCTTAAACTGGGCTGATTCATCTATGAACCATGGGACTAGTAGCCAATTAAAAATGACCAGAAATCTGACTCAGTTTTGGGCAACTGTCTTGAACTGTCTTACTTAGATTCTGCCATTGACTTGTCTGTTCATTTGATCCGTGCTGACAGAGAATCTACTCTACGGAACGTGCCACAGGAAAAAGTGAATAAGACATCATTAGCCCCTGTACTTAGGATCTTTTTTCTGCAACACAAACAGAACTCTGACTAATTTCGCTTCTGGTACCTTTCCACATAGTGTAATGTGGGCTACCCTAGGAGGAAGACCTGCCCTGGACTGGAGCTGTCAAGAGGGGTCACCCAGGGGAGGTGATGGATACCTGTACTGAGTCAGGAAGGATTAAGTGGGCATTCACCAGGTGAGGGAGAAGAGATAGTTTCAGGCAAGGGGAGCAGTGTGGGTATGTGAATGGGAGGAAGTGTAGGGATCATGGGAAGACAGTTGCAATGTAAAATGCAAGGGGTGTGTGTGTGTGTGTGTGTGTGTGTGTGTGAGAGAGAGAGAGAGAGAGAGAGAGAGAGTGCGAGAGGGAGGTGGGAAGAGAGTGATGTCAAGAGTTGACAGGAGTTCCAGGCTTAAGACCAGTCAGTACCCTAGGGAACTTTAAGTGATGATCTGGCCAGACTCCTGAGCCTGGCTGCCAGATTGGGTTAATCAGTCTTGGACCCAGTTTGGCTTAGTGGGTAGCCAGCCTGGCACAGGCCCAGCACATCCCCAACATAGGCAAGGACTGGAGGAGATGCAGCAGGACTGACCTCCTTCTGACCTTGGCATGACACACGTGCTGCTGGTGAGCTATTCTGTCCCACTCAGGAGGCTCTGGACCCCTGAGCATGGTTTCCCTTAGGGAGGCTGTGGCTTGTCAGTAATTGCAGGTCCCATTCCAGTACTCTTCAGTCAGCGCGTTTATATAATGCTTACCCTCTCTCTGAGCTTGGCCGGTGGGTCGACCCTCAAGCCCTCCAGCACCCTCCAGAGGGTGCTTGCGCATCCAGGAGACTATGAAGGCTGTACTCCCTGCTTCTTCGAGCTGATTATTCCACAATGGGGCCTTGCCCAAAAAAAGACTGGGTGACCTCACATCAGACATAGACCAGGTAGGAAGGAACAAGTTGCCCTTGAAAAAGGACTAACCTAAAGTGTTTCCTTCAATTATTTACCTCTTACTGCTTTTATTATATATGGAGATAAAAATGAATGTGGGAATTTTTTTTTAATTTAATTTGAACCTGAAATATGATGAATATGTAGCGTGTCTTTTAAAAAAAATACTAGGTACTATTTAGAAGGAGTTTCATAACTCTGTTCTGAGTTTAATTCTGTAATTCTGAGAAAGTGGCATTTATAGACCATTCGTACTAATAAAATGTTGAGTTGCTGTAAGTCTTCTCATGTTTTTTTGTTTGTTTTTGTATTATAATTATTTTATTTTATTTTATTTTATTTCAGTGTTCCAGCATTCATTGTTTATGCATCATACCCAGTGCCCCATGCAATACATTCCCTCCTTAATACCCACCACCAGGCTCATCCATCCCCCTTCCCCCCTCCCCTCCAAAACCCTCAATTTGTTTTTCAGAGTCCACAGTCTTTCATGGTTCCTCTCCCCCTCTGGTTTCCCCCAACTTACTTCTCTCCATCTCTGAATGTCCTCTGTGTTATTCTTTATGTCCCACAAGTAAGTGAAGCCATATGATAATTGACTCTCTCTGCTTGACTTATTTCACTCAACATAATCTCCTCCAGTCCTTCCAATGTTGATACAAAAGTTGCGTATTCATTCTTTGCTGATGGAGACATAATATTCCATTTTATATATGGGCCATATCTTCTTTATCCATTTGTCTGTTGAAGGGCATCTTGGTTCTTTCTACAGTTTGGCAACTGTGGCCATTGCTGCTATGAACATTGGGGCACAGGGGCCCTTCTTTTCACTACATCTGTATCTTTGGAGTAAATACCCAGTAGTGCAATTGCAGGGTCATAGGGTAGATCTATTTTTAATTTCTTAAGGAATTTCCACACTGTTTTCCAAAGTGGCTGCACCAACTTGCATTCCCACTAACAGTATAAAAGGGTTCCCCTTTCTCCACAACCTCTCCAACACTTGTTGACTGTCTTGTTATTTTGGCCATCCTAACTGGTGTAAGGTGGTATCTCAATGTGGCTTTGATTTGAATCTCCTTGATGGCTAATGATGATGAACATTTTTTCATTTGTGTCTGTTGGCCATTTGTATGTCTTGTTTGGAGAAGTGTCTATTCGTGTCTTCTGCCCATTTTTTGACATGATTATCTCTTTTGTCCTCTCACGATTTGTGTAGAGATTCTGGTCAAAAGACAAAATCATGCACATGAAACAAGGCTGTGTGTTGTGAGTTCCGGAGGGTGGCTGGTGAGAACACCGGGTTTCTGTTGCCAGTGTCTTGGGGAAACGCCTGGTTCTACCTCAGCTGAGCACCAGAGGTCAGCTCCAGACCCCATCTCCCTAGGCGTCATTCAACACATATCAGTCATCATCCTCCCCCACCCCCACTCCTGTGTTGTTCCCCCCACTTCATAATTCAGTTTCTCACCCCCTCAAATGATCTCGCTGTGTGTTGTTTGCATTTCGCTCCACACATACACAGACTAGAAAATAAGATAGTCTTCACGAGAACAGGGACACGTCATCTTCTTTTGAACTGTCTTTTGTTAGAATAATAGAATATTTGATAGTTAATATTTGTTGAAGGAATAACTGGATGGGAGAGGTTGTTGGAGAAGACTTTTCAGGAAGAAATTTTATGGTGGGCACCCATCAGGCCCCATGGTTTGTATCTTAGCCCTTTGGAGAAAGGAGCTGTAAGGCTAAACTCCTGCACCATCCTGGAGTGCAGGAGACATGCCCAGAGTCCTGGTCTGATCAGTTCCAGCATACCGGCATAGTCAGGTGTTTGGGGAGCACAGCCTCTGAGGGCCTCTGACACAGCCTCAGCATGCCCACAGCTGTAGTGGTGAGAGCCTCATCAAGGGACCTTGAAGGTGGTTACCTGAGGGAGCGGAAGATTGGGAATGGAGACTCCCAGGTTCATGGGACCACTTTGCTGGGGACCCAGATCCCTGCCTCAGGAGTGGGGCTGAAGTGTGGCAGTGAGGCAGGGAGAGCTGGGTTATTACCAGTCATGGGATTTCACCATGAACCACTGGCTCACAAAGTCTGAGGAAATTCAGTTCACTTTGGATATTTACCTCCATCAAGACTATTCTGGGGGTTTGCCTGGGGGCTCGGTCAGTCACAACCTGCCTTTGGCTCAGGTTATGATCCCGGAGTCCTGCAGTGGGCTCCCTGCTTAATGGGAGACCTGCTTCTCCGCCTCCCTCTGCTTCTCCCCCTGCTTGTGCACTCGCTCTCTCTCTCTCTCTCTCTGTCAAATAAATAAACAAAATCATTAAAAAAAAAAAAAAAAACTGTCACGGACGTGCAAGAGACTATTTTCTGATTGTGGTCTCTCAATTGTGTCCTGTTCTCTTTTCTCTCCATGTCTTGACATGTGTGCTTCCCTGTGCTTTGAAAGGCTCCTTTCTTTTTTTTTCTCTGGTGGAGAGCTTGGAGTCATCCTTCAAAACCCTGGTCAGATGCTATTGCTTCACTGAAAACTTAATTTTAGCTCCTCTGGCCAGACTTACTTGCTCTCTTCACTGTGGTCTCATAGCCTAACACGGTCTCTCTGGAATAATCTGTTTACTTCACTGTCTCTCCCATGGGACTGTGAGTTTTCAAGGATAATAATCTTGTGTTAAGGGTGCCTGGGTGGCTCAGTGGGTTAAGCCGCTGCCTTCGGCTCAGGCCATGATCTCAGGGTCCTGGGATCGAGTCCCGCATCGGGCTCTCTGCTCAGCAGGGAGCCTGCTTCCTCCTCTCTCTCTCTCTGCCTGCCTCTCTGCCTACTTGTGATCTCTCTCTGTCAAATGAATAAATAAAATCTTAAAAAAAAAAAAAAAATAATCTTGTGTTAAAATTTGTGTATCTTATCTTCACCTCACAAAATCTTGTTAGGTAAGATAAAAGCGAAAGCGAAATTAAGAAACATGTCCAAAGCACTCAAAACAGATAACCAAAAAAAAAAAAAAAAAACCCTATTTTTTTCCTCGAAGGTAGTGAGTAGCTGGATAAACAAAATATATGCATACAGAGGAATATTATCTGTTAAAAGGAATAAAATTCTGACAAATGCTACAATAGGGATGAACCTTGAAAATATTATACTAAATGAAATAAGCCAGACACAAAAAAGGCAAATACTGTATGATTCCACTTCAGTGAGATTCCTAGACTAGGCACATTCATAAAGACCAAAGAGGTTAGCGTTTGCCAAGGAGCTAGGAAGAAAATGAGTTATTGAACAAGTACAGAGTTTCTTCTTGAAATCAAAAGTTCTGGAAATACTGGTGCATGTACCAAATGCTACGGTTCGAATATATAAAAATGGTTGAAATAGTAAGTTTTATGTTATGTACAATTTACCACAAAGCAAAGGCAGTGAGTAGAGAAGAAATAAATGAAAGAATTTTCAATAAAATGTAAAACACAGTAAAAATACAAAGGCAGCATAGTTCAAAAGTACGTAGACCAGTTACACGGGACCCAAGCGAATACGGATTCTAGCAAAAAGATGAAAAACTGTTTTCTTTTTCTTGACACTTTTCAAAAAAGTCAGGAAGATTCTATCATATGCATTTAATCTTCTGCAATATATATAACTGTTAACAAGTGGTTTTTCCCAACCTTGAATTAAACATCTGTGTCTAGGGACACGTCGGTGGCTCAGTTGGTCTCTTTGCTCAGGTCATGTTCCCAGGGTCTTGGGATTGAGTCCGGCATCAGACTCCTTGCTCAGAGGGGACCCTGCTTCTCCTTCTGCCCCTCCTCCTGCTTGTGCTCTCTCTTTAGCAAATAAATAAGTAAAGTCTTTAAAAAATTTAAAAACAAAATTCTTTCTATAAAACTTGATTGCAAGAAGCTGAGATAACTGAAACTTGGGGGTGTTGAAATGTCTCAGAAAAGATTTTTTTGAAATGCCTTAGAAAATTAATTTCCTTGGTTAATTTTAATTTTTAATCTATGTTTTAACATTAGAGAGATCCAAGTAATACTCAAGAGTGAAAATAAACAGTTTTAACATTATTACTGGTTTTGTATATTTTCATTTTCCTGGGATTGGAGCCCTCTGTTATGTCAGATAGATCTTTGGCTTGGATTTTTTATTTTTAACTCTCATTCACATTTAACTCATTAGAAAGGGGAAGCCCTCCATGAAAGAGGTGGAGAGCAAGAGGTAAGTTGTGTGGGACCCGGGGTAGCCCATCAGAGCTGATGACGAGCCCGCGGCTGTGTTTTGCATCCTGTAGAGGTACGACACTGGGAGAAGGTGCCTGGTGAGTGCCACGGACAGCAGTTCTCAGAAGGGCTGCTGATCGGGAAGCAGAGGCTTTGGCAGAACCTAAATGGCCAAGTCACAAACCGTAACAAGCCCTAAAAATAACAAATGCAACCCCAGCAAAATGAAAGCCCTGATATGTGGGAAGTATAATGGGAAATGTATCGATTGGTATATTTGACCAGAAGCATGAATAGTGATCACAAGTAGAGATGGTCACCTTTTGTCCATCGGATGGGGGTGTAAGACATCAATCACCATCAGCAGAGTTTTCCAGCAAGATTGACAACTCAGGTCAATAGAGGTGTATGAGTTTTCTGGTTGCAAGTGGCTGGACTGCAGCTAAAACTAGCTTTCAGGGCGCCTGGGTGGCTCAGTGGGTTAAGCCGCTGCCTTCGGCTCAGGTCATGATCTCAGGGTCCTGGGATCGAGTCCCGCATCGGGCTCTCTGCTCAGCAGGGAGCCTGCTTCCTCCTCTCTCTCTGCCTTCCTCTCTGCCTACTTGTGATCTCTCTCTGTCGAATAAATAAATAAAATCTTTAAAAAAAAAATAAATAAAACTAGCTTTCATGTATTCCTTCTTTCATTCTACTTGTATTTATTGAGCAACTGCCATATGCCAGGCATTCATTATTCTATGTCCTTGGAAGACATCAGTGAACTAAATCAAGACCAAATTTTTTGCCTGCGTGAAGCTTAGGTTCTAGCAAGGAAAGACAGAAAATAAGGAATAAACATGATGTATATATGCATTTTATCGTACATTAGAAAATGGTTAAGTGTTACAGAAAAAAGAGAAAGAAAAGGAAACAGAGGCATGCCAATGGATGTGTGCTTGGGGGCAGGTGGCTACTGTAGGATGGTCAAGGTCAGACTCATGGCCACAGTGATGCATGAGCAAATGCTCAGAGCAGGGAGTCAGCAGATAATTGGGAGGCCACATTCTGGGTGAGGGGGGTTTGAAGACCTCAGGGCTAGAGCACGATGGTGGTTGCAAGGTGAGTGGGGGAGAATGACAGGAGAGAGCCAATGGGCTTTCACTTTGGATGGAAAGGGGAGCCTGTGCAAGTTCTGAGCAGAGGAGTGACCTGACTTCATTAAGACTCTAAGAGGCTTCACTCTGTCGCAGTGTTGACAGTAGACTGGAGGGCACGAGGGTGAAGCAGGACTTGGCGGAGTTTATTTCCATGCTCCAGGGGAGACAGAGGGGTAGCTCGGGACAGGCTGGTGGCAATACAGTTAGTACGGTGCCACAGAGTCCTGACCAGGATACATTTCGAAGGTGAAATTCGCGTGATTTTTGAAGGAGCTGATCTGGTCTGCGTGAGGAGTCTCAGACAACTCGGAGGTGTTTTCCCAAAGTGAAGGAAGGATGTAGTTGCCATGGGTTGAAGGAGGCAGGGCTGGGCATAGCAAGTGTGGGGAGAAGATGGGGAGTTCACTCTGGATCCATTGAGGAAGTGTCCGTGAGATGCCCAGAGACAGATGTTGAGTAGACAGTGGGTGTATTCATTTCCTGTACCTGTTGTAACAAAAGACTACAGACCAAGTCACCTAAAACAACACAGATTTGTTAGCTTCTGATTTTGGAGGTCAGAAGTCCTAAACATCAAGGCGTTGGCAGGGCTGTACTCCCCCTGGAGGCTCTAGGATAATCTGTTGCATTGCCTTGTCCAGCTTTCAGAGGCCACCTGGTCCTTGAGTCCCGTCTCCCATCCTCCCCCGTCTTCAGAGGGCACCATGCCCACCTCCACTTTCTCCTCACTGTTCCTTGCTCTGACCTTCTCACCTTCCTCTCATCCAGACGCTTGTGATTATATTGGGCCTGCCTGGCTATCAGAGGGATTCTTCCCATCTCCAGATCCTTGAGTCAGTCGCATCTGCAAAATTATTTGAGTCTGGAGTTCTGGTAAGAGACACAGACTGCAGTAAACCTCTGGCATTTCAAACCCTTGTCGTGGCTCCCTATTTAGCAGGAAGCTTCTCCTGAAGTGGACACTGGATCCAGAGACTGAAAACATGCCATCCTCTCCTTTTATTCTCCTTCTCATTCTCTCCCTTTCATCCCCCTTCCCACCCTGCCCCAGCCCCACTCTCTTAGTTCTGAGTGTCTGGGGTGGGTTCACTTCCTACTGTGGGATCAGGTATGGTCACCAGTAACTCCATGCCTTAGTCATCTCAGTGAGAAATCCCAGAGAAAAGGCCGAGCTTCTCTCTCGTAGAATCTACACATAAAAGCCCAGGGGCTCTGCTGAGTCCTGATTAAATCCCCTCGTGTCACCCCTGTGGATGGTGGCTCTTGGTCCCAACACAGCCAGATGGAATGGGAGGGGGGCCAGTTTCCTGAGTAAAGGGGGAAGTGGTTATGTCTAGAAAGGACAGAGGGATGCTGGTAAGACAAAAAACTGTAGCTACTAAAGAGGCCACAGACTTCTGTTTTTAATTTTTTTTACTTATTTATTTATTTATTTTATTATTATATTTTTCTTTAATAGGCTCCATGTCCAACATGGGGCTTGAACTCACAACCCTGAAATCAAGACCCGAGATCAGATGCTCCACCATCGGAGCCGCCCAGGTGCCGCTAAGCTTATTCTTTAGAAAAATTTAAATGTAGTCAAAAGGAGATAGAATTGTCCTCTTGGGCCCATCACCTGCCCTTCAACAGTTACCCTTTGTCCCATTTGTTGTTCTCAACTCAAAATATTTTAAATTCTGAGCACCATATTATCTTTCCCTTAAATATTTCAGTATGTAACACTAAGAAATGACAACTTTTTTTTTTTTTTAAATTTTTTATTTTTTATAAACATATATTTTTTATAAACATATATTTTTATCCCCAGGTCTGTGAATCACCAGGTTTGCACTCTTTTAAAAAGCAAAACCACAATACATTATCACACTAAAAAAAAAATTTAACATTAATATCATTAACTATTCAGTCAGTGTTCAAATTTCCCCAGTTGTGTCCTAAATGATGGCTTGAGTCAGGATCTAAATAGGGTTGATCTATCTGTTTGACCAGAATTTCCTTTTGAAATGTATCTGCAGATTATCTATCTAAAGCTGTTAGCAAACAAACACTCGGTTCTGTGTTGTTCCCAATCCCCAGGTTATGCTCATGATTTGGTCTCTACCAGATCAGCTGCCTTTGTCTTGTCACTATGACACTTTCATATATTTAATCCATGGCCTCCACGTACCCAAGTAGCTTTAGTATTGAAAGTATTCTGGAGTCATTTTGAAAGCAATAGGTGTGGCTTACATGAGTCTGGTTTTTGCAAATAAATTTGAGTTGAGGTTTAAGGTAGGCTCTGGGTTAAGGCGGGTGGAGAGAAGGAAGGGGACTCAAAAAATGAACAAAGAAGCACTAAGTGTCAAATCTTACCTTTATCAAGGTGTCAGCAGGGACCCTGGGTAGTACAGTCTGTTAAGGTTCTGGCTCAGGCCTGAGCTCAGGGTTAGGAGATGGGGCCCCACGCTGGGTTCCTCAGTCAGTGCGGAGTCCGCCTAAGACTGTCTCTCCCTCTCCCTTTCCTTCTGTCCCTCCCCCCATGTGCTCTTTCTCTCTCCCTCCCTCAAATAAATAAATCTTTTTTTAAAAGAAAGATGTCAACTGTCCTCAGTGCTCTCTCTATGCCACCTGAAGAATTTTGCTAGAGTCTGTTGGGCATCTTTTCATGTAATTGTGATCATATAAAATTTTACTCTTTCTTCATTCACTACAGTATCATAAACACTTCTTTTCTGTTATTACGTATTTTCCTTTACCTCTATTTCTTAAACATCGATAATATCTAAGGAATTCTTCGTGGGGAAGATGTTGAATCTACTGGGTAGTAAAAAGGAATGCTTGAGTTGAGAGAACTATGTCCTGGGCCTGGCTTTGCCCCTGAACTAGAAATATGTCTGAAGGCCTATTCTCTAATTCCTCCAGGTTTTCTCTTCCATTCATTAAATATTTCTCGCTTCACAGCGTTGTTACAGAGATGAAATGAAATAATGAAGTGATAGGGCCTATGTAAACTCTAAATAAATGTTCAGAAATAACATGTTCATATCTCTATTCAGAAGCAGTGAGCAAGGTTGTAGAAACTCATTCTCCCCATTGATCATAGACTGGACCTTGAGAGCAGAGCCTGAAGGTTAGGGAGACAAGAGTGATCCCCTTCTGACTGTGCCCCCGTTATTAGGTCAGAGTAGGGGCTCAGTAAATGGCTGTTGAGCTGTTTTTTCTGGAAGTAGTACTCTTCTCCACATTCCCTGCTTTCAGATATACAAGCAGTGGGGAATTTGTAAAGCATGCCTGAAGTGTTAAATCCAGAATGCAGTAAATACTGGAAGAACTGTTCCTCTGATTTCTTTATAAAGGTAGCTGAGGGCACCTGGGTGGCTCAGTCGGTTAAGCACCAGACTCTTGGTATCATTGTGAGATGGTCCTGTTTAGGGCTCTGGGCTCAGTGGGGAGTCTGCTCCAGATTTTCTCTTCCTTTCCCTCTGCTCCCCCAACCTCGAAATAAATAAGTAAGTAAATCTATCTTTAAGAAATATAAGTGGAGTTGAGAATCTCAAATGTTTCTGATACTTTCATGATGATTTGAAAATCTCCTTCTTCACATGTCATTTTGTTTTTATATTTTAGGTTTTATATATATATAGACTTATATTCTAGATTATATATATAGAGATTTATATTTTAGATTTTATATATTTAGATTGCACGTGCTTAGAACTTAGTGTTTCCTGCACATTATAGGAATCCAGGAGATGCATGTTGACCTGAATTAAGATATAAGCAGAAGATAATTATGCATGCAAATATGGTAATTATGTACACATCTCTTCCTAATGAAGAGGTGATGACAGCATTTCTGCAGTCTAATAGGTCAATATGTGCATTTTGGATTTTATTAATCAGATATGGTCTGAAAATACTTCTTATCCATTCAATTCTCTGTCCTTGGTTCTTTCCTCTATTTCTGTTCACAGAAAAATTTCTCCCTAGAGGTTGTTTCTTCCGGACTAGTCTCTTAATCTTCCCAAACGATATTCGGTGGGGACTTCTAGTGCTCACTCATGTCCATGAGAAGCAACCACACTTTTGTGCCTCCCCTGCGATTGGGGAAGGCTGTGTGATTAATTCCAGCCCGTGGAAAGATGAGGGAAAGATGTGTGTCCCGAATGGACCAAGGCCATGAGAATCTTGTGTGTAATTCTTTAGACTTTCTTTCCTCACCTTATCAACAGGGAGGTCGAAAATTCATGACGATGAAGTCTCTATTGCCCTCAACCTTGAGTTACCACATGAGGACAACCTCCTTGGAGAGTTACCTGGCCTCACAGTGGCCTTTGTGTGATTCAGAAATAAATTTTGCTGGTGTCACACCAATGAAATCTGGGTATTTTTTGCTATTGGCACAATCTAGTATCTCCTCACTACTGCATGTTCCATCTCTAAATGGCCTCAACCTATTCTTTGATTATTAAGACTTTCTTGTATGTGGAGGGTAAATCCTTAAGAATTTGATGTGCCCACATTTGCTTTAGATTATATGGAAGTATTTTCCAAACTGTAGCATGCATACCATGAGTGGCATGTGAGATCATTTTGTGTGGGATATAGATAGAACTTGTTTGTATTTTAGGTATTTATTTACATTTATGGTTTGTTTCTATTTATGGCAAGTGATTCTCCTTTTCCATTCATAGTGGTTACAGAAATAGTTCTTCTAAAACAGCTTTGGTGAAAATGAAGTGATTTAAACAGAAATATGAAAAAAGAGATAAAAGTATAATTGGCATGCAGATATGGCAAAAATCAGAGGCAGTATTCAAATAACTGAGGGGTTGGGAGATACTCTGTCTGCTAAATTATTTGATAGGATGTCTATTAAAGAAGATCTCCACCCGACAGAGAGACTTTTATTTTTGACTCCCAGTGCTTAGCATTAAATTTAGTAAATGATTTTGAAGGAGTGGAGCCTCAATCCAATCCTATGAGGTTAGCTGGAATGTTTTCTTCATCCTTCTCTGCTCTTTAAGAGGTTCTGTTTGCCTTAAGTGTATTAGGCTCATATGAGGTTTGACCAAAGATTAGCATTTGTGGTATCATGACATTTAAGAATTTAAAATGTTGTGGGCAGGGGTGCCTGACTCCCTCAGTCAGTAAAGCATGCAACTCTTGATCTCAGGGTTGTGGGTGCACAGCTTTTGTTGGGTATAGAGTTTTCTTAAAAATAAAATCTTAGGGGGCACCTGGGTGGCTCAGTTGTTAAGCGTCTGCCTTCAGCTCGGGTCATGATCCCCGCGTCCTGGGATTGAGCCCCATATTGGGCTCCCTGCTGGGTGGGGAGCCTGCTTTTCTCTCTCCAGCTCCCCTGTGCTTGTGTTTCCTCTCTCGTTCTTTCTGTCATAAATAAATAAAATCTTTAAAAATATAAATAAATAAAATCTTTAAAAAATTAATATTGTGGGCAGAGTTGACATTTTTAAAATGAAGATTTGTTGAGCCTATAGTCACAAGGGGTATTACCATTGGTCTAAAGTCACAAGTGGAGCCCCATTGGCTCTGATTTTTTGCCATCTGTTGGGCCCTAATGACCAATGGCTTTGGGTTTATGGTCATACTGTCTAGTAGGAAACTACTCTCAGTATGCTGGACATTCAACTATGAGATGAGAAGTCATGTATTTATCAACGATATAGGCAATGAACATTGTTCTTGTTTGGAAACATCCTATATTGCCTTTCAAGTAACCAAGAAGGTGTTCTATCGATAGCTTTCAACTGATCGGGACTTTTATGCTTTTTCAGCGCAGCTCCCAGAGCTGTTCCTGGGGAGGTGATGGCATCCCTGGGCAGGTGTCTCTCCCTCTCCCTGCTTTGCTCCTCCTCCTTCCTAAGACCCTGTTATGGAGATTAGCCCTGAGCAGCAGCTTTAGAGAGAACTACAGTGGGAAATAGTCCACAAAACAGTGGCTAGAGAGAGGTATGTTTGCAGTTAGCAGAGCTGTTGGTAGATCCATCCACGGGCTCTGGTAAGCGGATGGCTGTGCTAACGGAGTGGGTGTCTTTGCGACTACTTCCAGCGGCTGCGAGTCAGCTTTACTGCTATGCTAGTGTCTTTCTGAGGCTTCTCGATCACAAAGCCCTCCCCAGGACTCCAGCTCTTACTCTAAAGCGCAGGTTGAGGACAACTGCCCTGACTTTTTTAAAATTTTCTTTCTTTCTTTCTTTCTTTCTTTTTTTTTTTTTTTTTTTTTTAGATTTTATTTCTTTGTTTGATGCCCTGATTTTCTTAACCTAAGTGATGAACGGCTCTGAAAGTGGTGATTAATATTTACTATAATGACCCTGAGGCCTGAAGAGGCCAATTATGTTCATATTATTTTCATAAAACTAAAAAAAGAACAAAACCAGAAAACCAAAGTAAATAAATTAAAACAATGTTAGCCACATTGAATTGTTGCAACACTTGTAGTAGAGTTCCCATATACTCCTTGCCTGGCCTCCCCAAACGATAACCTCTTGTAAAACCCTAATACAGTTACTGAAACCAGGAAATGAACACTGATCAGACACTACTAACTGACCTATAGACCTTACTCAAATTTAGCCAGTTATTCCACGGATGACCTTCAGTCATGTTTGCCTGTTGCAGTTATCATTGTGCTGCTTGCCTTTTGATGATTTTCTATTTCTGGCATTCCTCCTCCATTTCTTAATTGGAATTCCATTGTAAGGAAGAGCTGTTTTTTCTGAGTTACTTATTATTCATTCAATTATTTATTTGTATCAGTAGGGACCATGGATATTTATTTAATCTGTATGCTTTAATCCATTACTCTCATTGCTCATTTTGTTGCCCAGATTGGTATGTATTTGGCTATCGAGTGCTCATTCGCTTGGCTCCTAGATCCTTCTGACTTTGCCCTATCATTTTTTAATTTTTTTGAGATTTTATTTATTTATTTGTTTAACAGAGAGACACAGAGAGAGAATGAGCAGGGAGGAGGGATGGAGGGAGAGAGAGAGAGAAGCAGACTCCCTCTGGAGCAGAGAGCACAATCCCAGGACCTGGAGATCAGGACCTGAGCCAACGGCAGATGCTTAACTACTGAGCCCGGCACCCCAACACCATCACTTTTTAAAATCACTTCCTTATTTTGTGGCCCTGCAGGATGTTCCAGGCTCATCTTGTGTTCCCTGCCCCCAACCTAGAATCAGCCAATTCTCCTAGGAGTGCTCATTTCAGTATTGCTTCAATCTTCTGTTTACAATATTCTATTCATATTCTTTGAAAATTAATTTTGCCTTATGGGAGATATTTATGTAGGAGATGTAAGATGATTTCTTACCATCTACAGCACTGGATGAATTGTGAAACATTAGTCCATCAACATGTCAGATTATAAAAAGAATATTCTATGTTGTTATGTATGGTTAAAAAAATAATGGGGGGGGGGTTGGAGGAATGACACACAATTAGGGTCCTCACCAAAAGATCTGCTATGTTTTCTTGGTTCTCTATTTTTTTTGCACCTAACCACAAAGTCAGTATCTTTTAGACTTTTCCTTGCTTTTAGATTTTGTTATTGCTAAAAATTATTTTCTCCCTCATAGATTTTCTCTGGCATTCCTCTTCTGCCATTTAGCTCCACACTTGCCTAAATTCCTCTCTCCTCTCATGTTTTATCCTGATACCTTAGCTTTTTGCTGAACTCCTGGTGTAGCATCTCTTTCTCTGACCCTTGTGCCAACTTTCCAGTCAATTCAATCAATAAATCCAAATCAACTCTGAAGTGGGCTAACAAGTTTTTTGGCTAAAACCAGAGGATCTAAATGCTTCCATCAAATGCATCCCAAATATATATTTTTCTAAGTAGGGTGTGTGTGTGTGTGTGTGAAGGAAAGAGAGATAGATTGATTTCAGGCTCAAAAACTAATGAAACAATAGTTTATTTTCTTTTGAAATTCACCAGTTTTACTACTACAGATATTTTTAAATTGTCCTATTTAAAAAACCTAATTTATTTAATCTGTGGAAGTTTGGCCTCCATCATATCTAGTACAGAATAAGAAATGAAATATTTTTATCTTTCTAACTTGAAGGAGTGCCATCTTTGCAAAACTGTGGTGAAATTAGTACAGGGTGTCCTCCTATATCTTTCACTGGGGTATATGTAGAATTTCTTTTTACATTGTATTTCAGTATATATTACCTCTCTGATTTTCCTCACTCAGAATTAGTAGGGCCTCATGGTCAACATTTGTTGGTCCCCACTTTAGTACTGATTTCCTTTGACTCCTACCAATTACCCTCAGATTTTACTTTGGGGAGACCATCTCTACATGGCATTATCGAGCATGTGCCTTAGAGGGAATGATCTGGTTGTTTGCTCCAGGTCTGGGCTCTAAATGGCTTTGGAGAGTCAGTTTTGGCTAGGGAGTTTGGTTGAAGGGTGTGTTCATGATCCAACTCAAGTCAATGAGAAGCATAAGGACTTTCACTGGGGCTTACGAAAGAGATGTATGGTATTCTGTAACCCCTGTGTTCCTATTTGTCAATGTGGGGGCAGCTTGCCCAAGTTTGAAAATGATGTGCTTAGGAGGCAAGAGCCTGGAGAATTTTGGAGCCTTGAGGATGGATGCATCTAAGCATGAGGCTAGCCCTACTTCCAGACTTTGGGAATCAATGAACTCCAACCCCCATCTTTTTCTTTTCCTTTTTTTCTTTTTTCCCTAAGTAGTTTTGATTTCAGTTTTCTTCCTTTTTTTTTTAAGATTTTATTTATTTGACAGACAGAGATCACAAGTAGGCAGATAGGCAGGCAGAGAGAGAGAGAGAAAGAAGCAGGCTCCCTGCTAAGCAGAGAGCCCGATGCGGGGCTCGACCCCAGGACTCTGGGATCATGACCTGAGCCGAAGGCAGAGGCTTTAACCCACTGAGCCACCCAGGTGCCCCTGATTTCAGTTTTCTGTAGCTTGAAAGATTTCTATTGATATGGACCCTTTTCTGGGCCTCCAGTCCTGTTACTTATATGTATGTTCGCATTTATTTTAACTACTTTAATTATTTTAGTTACTTTAATGTTTTGTTATCATAGTTAGTTACATGCCCATTTTTCCTCAGGTAGATTATGATGTCCTTGTAACTGTGCATTAAACCCTTACCTGCCTTTCTGATCTTTGTATAGGATATATAGTACACCGTTTAGCTATGTTCTGAGGACCTACTCTATACCAGACTCAGACCTGGGTCTAGTTTCACTAACCATAGAGTTGTGAATTTTATTTAACATACTACCTGCATTCATTTTCTATTGCTGCATAGCAAATTACCAACATTAGCAGGTAAAACAAGTCACGATTTCCATGGGTCAGAAGCTTGGGCACAACTCAACTGGCTTTTCTGCTCAGGGTCTCACCAGGCTCCAATCAAGGTGGCAGCTGGACTGTGTTCTCATCTGGAGGCTCGAGTGGGGATGAATGGGCTTCCAAGCTCATTGGGCTTGTCGGCAGAATTCATTTCCTAGGACTGGATCACTGAGGCCCCCAGCTTTTTGCCGGCTGTTGATTGAAGGCTGCTTCCACTAGGCATCTTCAACATGACTGCTCACTCCTTAAGCCAGGAAGGAGAATCTCTTGCTCCAGTCTGCTAAAACAGAGTCTTATATGGTATAATATATCACAAAGTGACATCCATCCACTTTGCCATTTTCTGCTGGCTTAAAAACCATTCACAAGTTCCATTTGCACTCAAGGGTAGGGGACCACACAAAGGCATGGATATCAGGAGGCAGCAAATTATGTAGTCACCTTAGGATATGTTTCCCATGCTCCCTTAAATGTAAAGTGTAAAGTGTCTTCTTTTAGCTCCACAAGTGGGTTTTATACCTCTCTACTAGCATCTGTAGAATTCAGTTAGGTTTTTAAAATTACAGCTGCAATTTCTTTTTCACCTCTGGGGAGATGTGGCATTTACCTGACATTTCTTTTTATGATTACCTGCATTTTGTTTAGGTTGAATTATTTTACAAACACTCATAAAATGTTTAAAGGGTGTGTTTAAAATTTCAAAATAATTTCTCTCATTTTAATGATGTTTAAAGAGCAGCAGGTCCTAGAGTTGGTTTTATTGGAGATTTGATGTAAATATTTTCCAAGCAAACCAGGACCTCCTTGATAGCAGTATTGAAAAGAACCCCCTGCAAAATGATACACTCTTTGTGATAGCATTTCAGTCCTAAATCTGAAAGCTGGCCTCCTGCCATTTTTCTAAAGGTTTTATTTATTTATTTGACAGAGAGAGAGAGGGACAGATAGAGCACAGCAGAAGAGGGAGAAGCAGACTCCCTACTGAGCTGGGAGCCTGACATGGGACTCGATCCCAGGACCTGGAGGTCCTCACCATCTGTGCCACCCAGGAGCCCCTGTTTTTTTAATAATAGAATGATATTAAAAATTAAAGAAATTTTCCAAATGTAAAAATTAATACTTTTAATGGGGATCTGTATTATTTGGCTAGGTTCTTCTTTATCTTGCTGAAGAGCTAGATGTGACTGTCACATTAGATCTCTAAGTATTTACTTGGCTAGTTAATTACAACAAAATATCCTCTTGAAATAGGAGCTACAATTAGACAAATAAACAAATAATCATCAACAACTCTGAAAGTATTTCCAACCAATAGTAAATTATTCTCTTGCATATATTTTCATATTTTTATGTTAGACTTTATATCTGCCAATTATTTCCCCCCATTCTTTTTGTATAGTCTATGAATGTCATGATTCCTAGCTACTGTTCAATGCACTTTCTCTTTTACAAGGTCTTTAAAAGACTTAAAAAGTCTTTAAAAAAATAACATTCATGTCTTTACATGTCTTTATTCATGTTCAAAATATTGTTTTATATAGTTTGTGTGATATTTTATAGGCATATTTTCTATATATTTTATAGATCTTAATTTCCTCAACACACTCTGAAATGTTATAGTGCTGAACAGTTTACATATAAACAACCTGTTTTTCCAAACACTAGTATGTAAAATGGCATTCAGAGAGGGGATTGCAATGGGCTTGCAGGGGAAAAGAAAAGAAATCTCTCCTTAGCTGCTGTTTTCAGTTTGGACACTAGATGGAGTAGTGGTCATACTGATCAGCAAATGTACTGTTCAACACAAGAGACTTGCTGTTCGTACTTAATAGCTACACTTGTAAAGACAGATGTACCTATAAATGTGTTGTTTGAATTTTTTTCCTTTGTAAAGTACAGTAGTCCCTGAGAAGGAATATTAGATGAGTTACTTTTTGTTTTTAACTACTTAATGTTTATTTATCTTCCAATCTATTAAAACCATTAAACCAGACCGTTTTGTTAAATAAAAATCCAGTCCCTCTTAGGATAAATTGTTTTCAGAATACAATTGATTCTTAAGTACATTAAGCCTTCCCTAAGTGAACATTTGTTTTCTCTTTAGAAAAAAACAATCTGTGTCCAGTCTGTGGACAATTGTTTTAAAAAAAAAAATAGTAAGTTTTTAAGAGTTGCTGTTTTCAGCTAGTAGGGCATAATCACATTTCTGGAATGAGATATGTCAGAGAAAGTGAATGCCCTTGGCTAAATTGATCTGTTTTGAATTGATGTCCAACAGAGCTAACGTAGATGTTATCGTCTTTATATCCAAAGGGTTTTTGCTTATGTTGGCTGGATATTTGGAGGCTCTCCAAATTTGGTGTCTTCACATTAAATTACTCTGTGTATGATAGGATTGGAGGTCCAAGCCTGATTCTCTTACACACCTTTAAGTCCAGCCACACCCAGGGCCTGGCTAGCAGAGAGGCTGCTGTGTGACTCTCAGCTCTTACCACCTGGCTTTGGTAGGTCTCTCTTCTCCTATATTTTCTGGATTACATATTTTACAAGTCACAGGTCATTTCTATTCCTGGAAAAGAAATTTCGTGGAATTTTGTTCATTCAAGAAGGAGCCATGCTTAAAAATACAGGAAAATAAAACATTTAACAGACTTTATATTTATTAATTTTTAGAAATAGAGTTTATTTCTACCCAAATGGCTTCAAGTGGAAGGTTTATTTCTAATATTTACCTTTCCAGTTATAAAACATAAGCTGAAAGAGGTGATATTTATTCTTTTTAAATTTAATTTTTTAGAAGTTGAATGGAATATAAAAATATATATTTTTTTTTAATTTTAAAAGTCATTTTTTAATTCATCAAAAATTTTGTTATGGTGGCTCTTCAGGTAAAGGGAAGATCATCAATCATTTTGTTCATTTTTGTGTAGAGCCCTGTGCTAGGCAACGTTGTAGGCACACGAAGGTAGACAACTAGCTCTGGTTCCTGCCCCGAGGATCTCACAGTTAAGTCAATATTTAAAATCAAATATTACATAATCTGGGGAAATTAAATTATGACCACAAACAGTATAAAAGACAAGAAAAGGGCTATAGGCATTAAAGTCTTAGGAAAGGCTTCCAGAGAAAGGAAAATTTTCATGTTAATGTGTTAACCATTAGTATGTTAAAGGTTGTTTAAGATTTTGATTTAACAACAGAAGAAGAAGAAGAAGGTGTATAAGAAACCCCAGCCAGAAGAATGGGGGTGGGCGGAGGCGTGTTGATGAGAATTTTCAGTTTGTCGGGAATCACAGGCTAGGGCATGAAGCCAGAGGGATGTGTTGAGACTGGATGGTGCAGGGCCTTGAACCACAGGCTGACTTTGAACTCCAGCTTCTACTTAGTGGGGAGCAGGTGAAAATGTTTTGGTGTCAAAGAGATACCCTGAAAGTCACGTTTGAAAGGGGTTCATCTGATCATCTTGTAATAGGTGGGGAAGGAGAATTGAGGGGGAGAGATGGAGGAAGAGCCATAGAGCTTAAATACGAATCAGAAAAGCCTCAGCAATGGTTTAGGGAACGTAGCTAGAAGCAAGGGGTACGTACAAGGTCCAGTGAGAGAACTACGGGTAATGATATACGGTGCGGGTGAGGTCTAATTATTTATCGTTCTAAATTATTCAGAATCTGCTCCACGGCACACCACGCTTGTTCATTCACCAGCACTGATGAGACTTCCAGAACCCCACCTACTTGCCAGGCTGTCTTCCCCTCTTTCGGGCTCTATCGGTAGCCCTACAAGCACAACAAGCGAAGCAGCCTCATTCTCTGCCCTTTGTGGCCTCCATTACACTTGCTCCATCACTGAACAGTGCGGTCTTGTGTGGGGCCCTGTGGCTTCTGGAAATGGGCCCACCCAAACCTGCCATTTTCACTGTAGCCAGATTTACCCATTCCCCCTTTTCCAGTGCGAAGCATCATCCTCCATATCCCCATACCATGGATGATCTAGTTTAATTCAACCCTTGCTGGTTCTCGACTTTCCTTAGGGAGGCAAGAACTCAAGAGAGCAATACCCAGCCCTAGGCTTTCCCTGGTAGAAGGACTGAGCAGGGTAACAACGTAAGGATGTGTAGGTTGTTTGTTGCACAAGAGCACTGGCCATGAGAGAGAACATGGCTGGAAATCCAGCCTGTAAGGGTATGCCAAGCTGGGCAAGCTGCCAAGAGGAAAAAGACTCTTTAAAAATTTTTGCATAAAAGAGCCTTATTGGCTAAAGGAGGTCCTGGTTGAAGAAAGGAAAATATTTTCGTTTGCGAGGAGGGTGAGTCATTAGTAGAAAATAACAACAACAAAAACCCAGCAAAAATACCAATTTCAGCAAATTACTCTGTTATGTGTATAGTTTTTAACTAGATTTTCATATTTAGGGTCTAAAGGAGGTGACATGCTCGGCATCAGGGAAACACAAATCAAAACCACAATGAGATACCACCTCACACCAGTCAGAATGGCTAAAACTAACAAGTCAGGAAATGACAGATATTGGCCAGGATGTGCAGAAAGGGGAACCCTCTTTACCCAGTTGGTGGGAATGCAAGCTGGTGCAGCCACTCTGGAAAACAGCATGCAGGTTCCTCAAAAAGTTGAAAATAGCGCTATCCTACGACCCAGCAATTGCACTACTGGGTATTTACCCCAAAGATACAAGTGTTGGGATCCAAAGGGACACCTGCACCCTAATGATTATATCAGCAATGTCCATAATAGCCATACTATGGAAAGAGCCCAGATGTCCAGCAGCAGATGAATGGATAAAGAAGATGTATTGATAGACAATGGAATACTACTCAACCATCAAAAAAAATGAAATCTTGCCATTTGCAACAACATTGATGGAACTAGAGGGTATCATGCTAAGCATAATAAGTCAATCAGAGAGAGACAATTATCATATGATCTCACTCATGTGGAATTTAAGAAACAAAACAGAGGATCAGAGGGGAAGAGAGGGAAAAATAAAACCATGAAAGCAGAGAGGGAGACAAACAATAAGATTCTTACTCACAGGAAACAAACTGGCAGAGGGGAAGGGTGTGGGTATGGGGTAACTGGGTAATGGACATTAAGGAGGACATGTGATAAAATGAGGACTGGGTATTATCTAAGACTGATGAATCACCGAACTCTGCCCCCCAAACTAATAATACATTATATGTTCATTGAATTTAAATAAATAAATAAATAGATAGATAAAAGTTTATACTGCTACTTAAAAAAGATAAAAATAAAATAGGTGGTATGGTAATGCAATTCAATACTGAAGAAATTTTATGGACTGTCTCCAAGAACTTATTTTAATATCCACTCATGATATATTCATTCACTATACTGTTATGAAGGGGCTTCTGTGTTCAAAGGATGATGGTAGGAATTGAGCATAAAACAATGAACCAGATTAGCATAGCTTCTATCTTCTCACAGCTTACACCCTTGGGACAAAGAGGGACAAGGTAGGCTGTGAGTGGACAAGTGTGATGAGACGCCCATAGTCAGGCAAGGTCGTGGAGGAGGAACTTATTTATGGGGGGGACACAAGAAGACCTAGGAAGATGAGAAGGGAAGGGACCTTTTCCACAGGTAGTGGAGTCTACTTTAAATTAGAGGAGAGGTTCCTTTTCCATTGCAGCAGGAGGAATTGCAAGAAGGATGAGTGGGTGTGTATATTCATTATTACAATGTACCAAATTACCCCACAATGGGATTGTATAACACAATGCATTTATCATGCATTTATTCTGTGGGTCAGGAGTCCTCCAACCATATCTTCACTGGGAAGTCTGACTCAGAATCCCTCACAGATTATATGATCTAGAAACCTCCTGGGTTGTAGTTATTTCCATACTCACCTGGGGAAAGAACCGCTTCCAAGCTCACTCATCAGGTTGTTGGCAGGATCCAGTTTCTGTGAGCTGTCAGACTGACCTCAGTTTTTTACTGGCAGGTGTCTAACAGGCCACCCTCAGTTTCTTGCCACATGGACCTCTCCACAGGGCAGCTCACAACATGGCAGAGTGAGCTAGAGAGGAAGCAAGAGAGGGAAGCAAAATGGAAGACAAAGTCTTTGTGTAACGTACTCTCAGAAGCGATAGGCTGTCACTTTTGCTGGACTGTTCATGAGGAGGGAGTCAATCCACCCCACCTTCAAAGAGGGAAGGGTTGACATAGGAGTGTGAATACCAGGAAGTAGCCATCCTCAGGGACCAGCTGCCTCCACAATGTAGTTAGTTAAGTTGAAATGTAGTGGTGGGAAAGGTGACATTCTCTTCTGATGGCTTCCATGTCTTCTGTGAGGTAGGACAGTTCTTCTGTTCAGGGCTATGGAGAATCACATTTTGCTGGAGAAGGTTTGGGCTGGTTGTTGTATATCACAGAAGAGAGAATTCACCATGGATATTTATAAGAATTGCTAAGCAGTTTGTTCTGTTTATGTATTTTAAGTAGTTCCACACCCAATCTGGGACTTGAACTCATGACCCCAAGATCAAGATCATGTGCACTACCAACTTGAGCCAGCTGGGTCCCCAGAATCATGAAGCTATTTAAAGCAGCCAGATATAGAACTTGACTTTAAGTGGCACAGTCTGTATGGATTATGTGGATTTTCCCAGAAGCGCAGAGAAAGGTGTGGAAAAGGCAGCCTTCTGGACCCACAGAGTTTGGGTGTTCTCTTCAGGCAGGTACAACTGAAGGGCAATGTGGGAACGTGTGTGGGTTGAGAGCTTCCCCTAGGATGTAAACGGGTTGGGAAGGAAAAGGAAGTCTGCAGGGGATAGGTAAGGAGAGAGGAGGAGTTGAGGGTCTGGAAATATCAAAGAGGTAACTGAATAGGAGAATTGAAAATATAAGAGACAGTGGTCTAAGTTAAGATGATGGAATTAAAGTTTCTGAAGGGGGTGCCACTGATGTGGTAGAAGAGGTCCCTTGTGTCAATAGCTGAGGAAGGTCACTAAAGATAAGAAGGTCATATAATGGAGAGGCTAAGATGTTGGATGGGTCCCACACATAATTGCTGAAGTCATCCAGAGGGTTAAGAGGCAATGACTGGAGGTAAAACTAGGTGCTAACACTCCTGGGGAAGTGACAGGAGGTCTAGAGATTGCAAGTGGGACTTCTTCTGGCAATATGAGTACTAGATAGCCTGAAAAATGCTCCCACTACACAATATCTACAAATTGGAGAGTCAAAAGTAGATGCAGCCCTTTAAATGTCTAGCTGAAATCTCATCTTTAAAAAATGTGGGAAAACCTTCAGGCCCAAAACCAAATGGGTTTGGACACTGGAGTGATGAACAGACACAGAAGCCACTGACAACTTTTATCAACAGTCTAGGGCCTTGGGTGAAGTTCTCTGGTCTGCAGGTGGACAGAGGACAAGGTCATCTGGTTCCCCCTTTTAATTATGGCATAAACCCTGTGGATATCTCTAACCTAGAACAGAGGGGTGGGAGGTATGAAGATGAGTATAACAAGCCATTTTTTCCCTCATCTGCCTAACCGCTGAGTCCCCTCCCATGAGAGCAGTTGTCCCTGCAGTCAGACATGGAGATGGCAAGGCAGGCTCCTGGGCATGGACACCAGGGCCTTGGGATTTAATGCTAGGTACATCACATCAACCCTGGACAAAGGACTGCACCCTTAATAAAAGGGAAAGCTGGGGGGGGGGGGACTGTCATTAAAGAGACACGAGGAAACTTAACTATTTCCTCCTAAGCTATGGATGGGAAAAAAAAACCCATAAAAATGTGTAACCATAGTCCCACTGTCATGCAGTTACTTGTTTGGGCTTGTAAATGCCAAGCCAAACAAATAAAGTAATTCTGGATCAGAGCACTATGAGCTCCTGGTATGTACAATCTGGAGTCCTTTCTAGAAATGGAACCTCAGCCCAAGCTTCATGCCATTTGCACAAATGCTCAACTGAATAGGAGCTTACAAATCAAAATTACAAAATACAGTAGGAAAATCACAGGGAGAGGGAATCAGAAGAATAATAAGGTAACAAAAAATCAGATTCCAAATTATTGCACAGACAGTGGATACCAGCAGAAGAGGAGACAGGTAATTTAATTCCATGTCAGGAACCAGGAAAACAATTTGGCTGTTTACTCAAAAGCCTTAAAACCATTCATGCTCTTTTATTTAGCAATGTGATCCCTACAATTCTTTATTAAAGAATGATCAGATATGGACGTAGAATCTATTCATCATAGTGTTAAAATAGTAAAAAAAAAATCTTCTAAGAATAGGGAAGTGAATAAGTAAATGATAGAAATTGTATAGTATTATTTACATTTATGAACAGTTTTGTTGACATGAGGATGTGCTTCCAATATAATATTAGGGGATTAGAGCAAGATCAAAACCTGCCTGTTAAAATGGCAGTGTTCAGCTCTCCAAATTATTTAACTATGCAAAAATAATTTCATTCTGTTCAAATAGGTACTTGATGTATTCTTGAATACATCAAGACTTGGCAAATTCTTGCCAAGATTTTGTTGGAAGATTCAGCTGTATTGAAAGAGAAATGTCTACAAAGAATTTAAGTATAAAATTGTATAAATAATAGTTTGCACAGATAGACTTTAATTTCAAATTCTGATGCACTTGAAAATGCAGTCAACATTCACCTACTTGAATTAGAAACACCATACTGAATCTTTCTATTTGGGGTGTAAGAAGTTCTCAGGGAATTTTGGAGTTAGTAAATTTTTGTTCCTGTCTTTGGATGTAATTTTGTATCAGCTATTTATGCCATTAGAGCCAGGATATGGGCCACATTTCACAGTAGCAATGAGAACGTGCCTCCACAATCCTTCCATCTCTGTGAATTGAGAAGATGGGGTATTTTTTACTGAACAGTGATTTGGTTAATGAAAGCACTTATCATACCATGTGGGGTTGGAATACAGGGGTATATGCTAACTGCTGTCTCAGGTTGTCATCTGCACAGAACCATCTACAAAGAAAACATAATCCCTTTCTCATTTCCAGGGTTGGTAGAACATTGGTTTACACTCTGGAGGTTTATGCCAAAGTTGCCAAGTGACATGATGATATATTGCACTTTGCTCTGGCACAGAGGCAGGAAATCTGGCAAGTACTTAGGAAAAGAGGTCTATAGAATATGAATACTATCAAGTCGAGCAATAACAGAGCCATATGGCACTTGTGTCTTAATTGGAAGGCATGGTGAGAGCAAGGGCTAAAGTGTTTCTTTTCTGCCTGGACAACTTCATTCTTTCATTCAACAAGTGTTTTTTGGATCTGAAACTTCCTTCATTGCAGATAATCCCAAGTGTTATGGATACAGATTTTTGTAAGACATTGTTCCTGACCTCAGTGTCATGGATTATGTGGATTAAACTGAAGTCCTGGTCTGGGGGAAAGCATGATATTTAATCAGCAATTACGGCACAGTTGATTGGCAGGACAGGGCACAACATGGGACCTGCACAGTGAGGAGAGCCAGTGGCAGAGTCTTAATGATCTGCAGGGACGGATAGTGGGACGCAGAGGGGTGGGAACTGCCTCTGTACCAACATGAGAGGGAATGTGGTGGAGGGAGGACCTGGAGGCTCAGCTCAGCAGTCACAGTTAGGAGGCAGGTCTGTTCATTGCAGCAGGATTCCAGCTGCTAGGAAGGGGTGGAAGCTGACTTTGGGTCTTGGGGTAAGATTAATTGAACCAAGGCAACTCTCCATTCAGAGTGGAAACTGAGATACCAGACAGGGCAAGGACCACACATCAGTGCTTAGGGAAGCAGGTTCCCTGTTTTTTGTTTTTTAAGATTGTATTTATTTATTCGACAGAGAGATAAAGAGCACAAGTAGGCAGAGTGGCAGGCAGAGGGAGAGGAAGAAGCAGGCTCTCCACTGAGCAGGAAGCCAGATGCAAATGAGCCACCCAGGTGCCCCTGGGTTCCATGTTAATCTAGAGCTAAAGGAGTAAAAAATTGGATTCAGAACCAGAGTTACCAGAGCTCCTAGCAAGGGGGATACCACAGGGGACACTCTGTAGCTCAGGGAGCAATATAGGAAGCTGATGGTGTCACCTTGAGAACACAGGCTTTTGAAAAGATCAAGCCAATTAGAGAGTCAGCTTCTCGAAGGGAGGGAACTTCCTGACTGTCTCTGGGCTTGACACCTGATAAGTGTTCAAACAGTGTTCTTGGGTGAATGAACTACATGAGTGACTCTCTTCTCAAAATGATGTGGATAATGGGACTTCGAAAGGGATTTGTTTTGCAATTAGATCTGGCTAGCAAATTAATGTTGTGCTGAAGGTTTAATAGGGTGGGGGAACCCAGCAGCCAGAGATTTTAAGCAGGGGCTGCTAGCAATTCATGGGAGGCACAGATTCCTTTTTCTTTAAAACAAAACATAAACCTCAGAAACACATTATCATATGCTTGGATGAGACCTGGCCCTTCTGTATCATACCGAATGAAGAGAAGTTTCTATCTGGGGCAATTTTAAGGGTGAATAGTGCCAACTGTCCACACAGCTCGAAGGAAGCATGGTAAGTCTAATTGTGGTTAGACTTGACATGGGTCCATCATGCTGCATTAGCTGAAGTGTGTCTTTCTCCAAAGTTCTGAAAGGAAGCCCATATTCGAGGGTGTTAACAACATGTGTTACAACATTAAAGATTGTCTAACTCGGCAACTGAGATTTTTGCTATTATGGAGGCCCCTATTTTTTTCTGATAGTACTTAGCTAGTAGGTTAACCTCATTACTGTACCTAGCTTGTGAAATCCACATCATCTACATGAAGACAGATAATCATCTGTTGCCATGAAGGATAGACATGGTAATTATTCTGATTTTTAAACTCTATTTATTTATTTACTTATTTATTTAAGTAATCTCTCCACCCAACTTGGGGCTCACACTCCTGACCCTGAGATCAAGCATCCCATGCTCTTCCAACTGAGTCAGCCAGGTCCCCTGTAATTATTCTAAATTATAAATCAAATTATTTATCTACAAGTATAAAGGTTGGGGGGAGTTGTAGCTAAGACTCAATCTTGGTCTATAGCATTTGAGTTTTTCATTTATTTTTCTAAGAAACCACACTTTAACTTTTGACAATGATATATGTTAAGACATTAAAGAAATATTTCTGGACTATCCATGCCAAATTGTATAGCTAAGTTCATAAATTATTTCTGTCCATGGAATCAAAGGCCCATATCAGATGAATTAATGTTATCCAGAGTTTTATATTAAAAATACAATCTGACATTATTTTTTCTCCAATCTGACATTATTCTTAACTCATCTCTTAGTAACATGAAATGGTTTATGGCAATGATCTATAATGGAATAATTGTACCAAAAGCCTATTAGCAACTCATGGAAGATGAAATTAGAAAATTAAGTCTGGCGTCTGTTGACAAAAAAGCTGGGACACTTTTTCAGGGACATATGCAACAAATTAATGAGATATTTGAAAGCAAGAAAATTGTCTGCTTTGAAATTACGAAACACTATTCTTTTTCATACTTCTGTAGGAACTCTACCTGAGGGTTATTTAGAGTAAAAAAAAAATTAGTCCAATACTCAGCACAAATTCTATATATTACTGGCAGTGAAGGATCTTCTAAAACCTTTTATACTTAAGATCATCGATCTTATGTAAGTAGATAGAATTACAAAATCCCAGTTTAGAAGGGTTCTGGCATTGACAGATGTGGACAAATTTCCCCAGCTATAAATTGGTACTTCGTAACTCACTACGTTGTCAATAGAAATACAAATATCTGTAAGTACTAAACGTTATGATATGGGAGAAACAGATCTCATTAGCCTAGTCCTTCTGAGGTCTTCAAATTTTTAAAAACAGTTTTAGAGAACACAACCATTTCTCTTCTGAAACTTTATGGAAGTCTCACGTGTTAAACTGACGAAAGCAGACGTGCTTTGATTAAAACAGCTAAGCTTTATCAGTGGAGTCAGGAAATCTCTGAGACACCACCAAAGGATATCCCAGGGTCTTGCTGAGCAGAATTTGAAAACCACTAATTGACACTAGATGTTCCAAATGTCAATCCTCAGAGTAAGGTTTTCTTGGAGTTAAACCAGAGAAAGCAGAAAGAAGGAAATAATAAAGATAAGTGTAAGAATTAAAGAAACAGAAAATAAATACGCAAGTATTAACAAGCCAAAAGTTGGTTCTATGAAAAGCCTAATGGAAATGACATACCTGGAAATATCCACGAGAGAGAAGAAAAGCACAAATAAACAGTATTAGAAATGGGAAAGGAACACACCTGTAGAGATTGCAGAGAGATTAAAAGATAGTCGGAAGATGTTATAGGCAAGCTGATATCTATAACCTTGAGAACAGAGTAAATGTACATGTTCCTCAAAAATTTAACTTTCCAAAACTGGTTCAAAAGGAAATAGAAAATTGGAAAGTCCTGTAATTATTAACTAATTGAATCAATGATCAAAATGTTTCAGCAAACCCTAAAGATTGTACTAGTGAGTTCAACTTAGCATTCAAGGAACAAGTCATTTTAATTGTATTCATTTACATATGAGGCTACCAAAACAGAATGCCACAGATTGGATGACTTAACCAACAGAAATGTATTTTCTCACAGTTCTGGAGAAGTCCAGGATCAAGGTGTTGGCAGGTTTGGTTTCTTCTAAGGCTTCTCCTTGGCTTGCAGAAGGCTGCTGTGCTGCTTTGTCTTTATGAGGTCTTTCCCCTATGCATGAACATCTCTGGAGTCTCTTTGTGGCTCCAAATTTCCTCATCTTAGAAGAGCACCAGTCAAATTGGATTAGAGCTTACCCTAAGGGCCCCATTTTAACCTAACCATCTCTAAAAGTCCTATCTCTGAATACAGTCATAATCCAAGGTGCTGGGAGTTTGAATATGAATTTTCGGGATACAGTTCAGCCCACAGCCCTACTCTGACACAAACTATTTCCTATTACAGAAAATGAAGAAACACATCTCAGCTCGTTTTTGTTTTTGTTTTTGTTTTTAAGTTTTATTTATTTATTTACCAGAGAGAAAGATAGAGAGCACAAGCAGCAGGGAGCAGCAGAGGGAGGAGGGAGATGCAGGCTCTCCACTGAGCAGGGAGCCAGTATGGGGCTTGATCCCAGGACCCTGGAATCATGACCTGAGCTGAAGGCAGATGATCAACTGAATGAACCACCCAATGTCCCTTTCCCAGCTCATTCTAAGGCCAGAAGGGAAAATGACAAGCCAATCTCACTCATAAGATCAGATGGAAAATGCCTAAACAAAATACTTATAACCTAACCCAACAATGTATTGAAAAATATAATAATCACAAGGTTGGGTTTATTCCAGGATATTATAGTAACTAAAACTCTATGCTCAGCAATTACAATTTAAGGTAACAAGAGTTTAAAATCGATTAGTTTACCTGCACTTAGTGATTGAAGATAAGTACTTATTTGAAGGTGAATTTGATTTACATAAGATGTGGAATTTTGGGTGGTCTTACTTTCTTTAAGTCCATAGGTCTTTTATAAAACTGATTTTTACTGTGATATCTTCCCCATATCTGGTCTTACATTCATTAGAACTTTCCATGTGCTCCTGATGCCTTTCAGGAACACCACCATGAAGGAAAAGGATCCACATTCATCAAAACATGCTAGTTTTCACATAAGTCCTAATGAGTTTCTGGGTTGAATTGTTCAGTGGAGAACGCCAGCCTCTGATTTAAAATGTACTCTTGCAGCAAATGTCTGTCAGCGTGTGGCTGCTTACATCTGTTATTTTAAGACACTAATCAAGAGGAACATAGCATTTCACCTCCCTTGTATTATTTGTGTGCCTTAATATAAAATCAGCGTTGGAAAGCTAATTACGATATTCTGGATTTTGCAGTCAATAGGCATTTGCGATCATGAGTGGGTGCTATTGAAGAAGAAAAATAAAGAAAATACTGTCAAACAAAGACTATTAAGGAAACTTTATAGGTTTAAATATCACTCCAGTTCAATGACTTTCTATTTATTTACTTACTTATGTATTTCTTTAGTAACAGGAACAAGCTGTCTTATATGTCGTATCTAAAGATCTAAACAAGAGGCGCCTTGTGTCTTATTAGCTGAGGTCACTGCGTTAGAAAAATCCAGGTCGCAAGAACAGTCTGTTATGATGTCCTCATGAAGATAGACTACTTTGCCCTGTTGCATGGCCTCGTCCTCTCCCCCGATTCCGGATGGCCATCTTCCCAGGCACGTGCTAGTCGCGAGCTGCATTGGCTGAAACCGGGGATGAAGTAGAACAAATCCATGCCCACTACCAGAAAAACTCACCTTTTCTAGCCTGCACACAGTGGGTCAGTATAATTGTATTTGTATAGGAAGCATAGCATTTCTCACCATAATTTTATCAGGGTTTTTGAGACAATATTTTGAGGTACTGACAAGTTTTTTTTTGTCATTGTAATTCCTTGTGCTTTGTGACATTTCATTTTGTCCAGGCAGCGGGGCCTTCTGCACTCACTTCTTCTGCACCGAGCCCTAGGCAGAGAACAGTTAAGCCAGCTCTTGACTTTGGAGTTTTAGAAGCTGAGGCCTGGCATGGGGTCAAAGGCTAGAAAGGATGGCTTGTAGATACTCACGGAGACGGAAGGACTCAGATCCATTTAGGACACTGTTGGAGTGACCTTGCGTCAAGCAGGCTGACAAAGACAAAGAAACATCTGTGTGGCAGTGTAGGCAGGTTGCCTGAGAGTGCCATCACCTTCTGTCCTCTGGTGTGGCATGTGAGCCGAGATGGAGTTTGTGGGGCTAGGAGAGCCGTGAGGTTGCCTTCCCCAGCCCAGAGTTATGAGAGAGCAGCAGAATGTTCCCTCCCAAGCACCCAAGAATAGCATGAACGTGGCATGGAAGAGGTCCTAGCCTGGAGGTGGCTGGAAAGTTTGGGAAGGATGACACCATGGGTCTCTGACCTGAGGCCAGTGAAGGCCATATGGAATTAGGGACTTCTCAGAGGATGCCAATATAAACAGGTGATGGCCCCAGTGCCGCCCCTTGACTCAGGCACAAGGTTACCTTTGTTCTGGGCTTGGCCTCTTTCAGTTCCCCTTTACTTATATGCTGGGGAGCGTGCTGCCTGGATCCTGGACCCCCTTCCCTGGGCTATGCCTCGGGTAGTTGGGGGCCTGGAATTCCTGGTCCAAACAGCTCTCAGTTCACTTCCAGATCTATCTGAGTTGCTTCCCTGGACCCATCTTTCTGAGGGTGAGTGTGGAGGATGAGGGTGTACTGCTTGTGTTCGTACCCGTAGGCCAGAAGGGGGGCCGTTAGCAGGCCGTGCTGACAGAAGTGCATAGGTGGGTATGAGCAGAGCTCGCCGCTCTTACAGAGCAGGACGGGCCTGGGGACAGCAGAGAACGGTGGACCTCAGGCAGGAAGCCAACTCTCAGGGTGGCCACTTTTCAGATCATTATGAAGGTGTGTTTGTTAAGGTGAGGATAGAACAACTTCTAATTAACAGTTTCTTCACTTGATTTATAATCTCAGTGTTTAGACACATGGAATGTGGGTTTCCCTTGTAACTTTGTGGCTGTCTCATCTCCCTGCCCCGCTGTGACTTCTCAAGAGTGTCAACCTTTCGCTCGGCTCCGTGGCTGGCTGAGGATGGTGCTCAGGGAGTGCTGACTGAAAGAATGTGGAGAATAAATTTCAGGTGGCAGCTGTTCACCTGAAAATCCATGAAAAGTTACCTACTGACATTTAGAGCCCATGAAAATGTTCTGGCGGAATTTGGAAACAATACACAGGGGTTGGCATGGGTTGAACACCACTAATCCTCTTCTAAATGAAGACGGGGTATCACCACTGCTTCTGAGGAAGTGGAGTAGGACATGCCCTTGACTTGATTTTGGTCCAGAAAGCAAGCCCAGGCCTCTGCCTCAGCACTGGCCTTGGCTATACCCAGTTGGCGGCACGTGGGCTTCCTCTAGAGCTTGCCATCCGTGGGTCTGGAGCCAACAGCCTGTGCTTCTAGGCAAGCAGGTCTTGACTCCTGCCTTGGGCTCGGAGACTCTGCTGGCCTCACTATAAAGTTCTTGGCCCCACTTTGCTCTAATTAACCAGGCTATTGGTGGGGGCAAATCGGGTTCATGGTGATGTCTGACCCACTTCTTCCAGTCAGCCGTTTCAGCAGAGGTCCTCTTCAGACGCCTCAGCTGAGGGAAGAGGTTCTGAAATGAAGACGATTACATAATGATTTTATGAATAACACATAGCTTCCTAAAACAGGTCTTTTTCTATTACATTCTCAGATCAGGTTTTAGAAGCAAGCCAATTTTAGACTCTTGTAGTAAGAAAAATCTAGGAACCTTCATCAGGTGTGACGCATTTGATGCAAAATATAGATGGTCAAGGAACCATGTTGCTTGGTAATAAGTGCAATGATAAGATGCCCACTAAAATATATATGAGCTGAGGGATGTATGTCAAGTGACACACTAAAGGATAATGAGGTAAAGGAACGAGGTAGCTATCCTAGTTTTATTCAGCATAAAACTGAAATGGAGGGCTTCATCCCACTAGTTGGGGGGTGGTGGTTGTGCTACATATATACTGAGCTCTGGGGGAGTCTTTTGATCTATTAAAGCAGAGCTGATAGAGCCCAGGACATCTCCAGGGTCATGAGCATTTTCTGGTGCTGACTGGGTTTGGAGCTTAATTATTTAAATGTTTCCAGACTCAAATGACTGATGAGCTAACATATTTTTAATTCAGGCTTTCACAGAGCAAGCTGTAAGATGTGCCCAAAGCAAACGCTGTAGAAAGCCTTGCTAAACAGATACAAAGTGAAAATTCCAAGCCATGGATCTGAGTTCCGTGTTCACATTTGAAATTACAAATTTAAAATGTTACCCAAATTTCAGAGGAACAGAGCTTGACATCAGTCCTTGTCCTGAGGGAAGGCTTTTGTGAAGAGAGCTAGAGTTTGTTTTGTTGTTGTTTTTAAGGAGAGAAGAGAATGCTGTTAGAATAAAGAAAAAGAATGTTGCCAGAATGTTCTACTTAATTTAGCCCTCTAAAGATAAACACACTGGTGAATCATTGCTTGCTGATGTTACTATTTTAATGTTAATTCTGTAACCTTTTCCTACAGCTTCCTGTCTACTGAGTAGGTGGGTTATAGGTAGACTCACTTAGAGGAGAGTTTGTTCCAGTCAAACTCCTTTTAAGTTTTTCAGGGGCTCAAACTATTTCTGATATAAGTAATCGCTCCTGGGGGGGGGGGGGCTCTTAAAATAGCACTTTAAAGAATAAGAGCATATTGGAAATTTATTCAGTTTCTAGAGATTCTATGAAGTTAATACAGTTTACTAGTAATCAAACTTAAGTAAGTAATTGTTCTCAAATGAACTGTAGATATTTTACAGCCCTATGCGGATGGCAACTGAACCTTGAGAGTCAGTCTTGCAAAACTGGCCATGGAAAATGCTTGCCCTGTCCCCAGCAAGCCAGATCTACCTATCACCCTATTCCTTGCCTCCTCTGTCTTGGCACTGTGTCTTTTCAGCGGACGTTCCATTTTCCAAGTTGAGGGCAACTAACTAGACAGGCCATCTTTCTCAGATCCCTCTTGGTGGTTATGCTCGTAGCAGAGGTTCTTATCTACCTGAGCTTCATCAACAAACACACCATCTTATTTATGTTGGCGTCAGAGTACCAGTAATAAATGTTGACAGCGAACACTTGTGAATGGATACTATAACGGGTTTTCAGTAAGTGAATGGTTTTTAGCTATAGAAATACCAATTTTCTGTAAGAATCAAGGCATCCAACTATTGGGTTGTTTTGAGAGCTTTGCTACACTTGAGGCAAGTCCTGCGAACTCACTCAGCACCCCCTCCCCACCTCTGCTCCTTCGGGTCTGCCCAGCATCCTGCCCTTACTGCTCACTGCTGTCTCCCTCCTTCCTTTGTTTTTCTTCCCGTATCCAGGCCACATCATCGTGCCCTATACCCTGGATCTTTCTTTCTACTCCTGGTGTATCTTTTCCCCTCTCATGTTGTCACTCTTCATACTGTTGAAGAATCCATTCATTTTTATCTTGGGAAAATCCACTGTAGTCACTGGGAAAACCCAGTGAGTTCCAGAAAGACAGTTACTCAGCCTCGTCTCCAAGAAATGGGATAAATGCTGCTTCTGAGCTGCTTGCTCTCCACTCCTTTAAGGAGTGCTGGGAAGGTTGAGGGGAATTGTGTTGTTTCAGCTGTGCTCCGATTAAAAAATTTTTGAATTTTTAACCCAACATTGGCCTAAGCACTTTTGGTGTTAGCCTCAGGGGCATCCTGGACCCAGTTGTTTGAATGCCAGGTGCAGTTAGGTTCGGGGAAGTCCCCCAAATCCATGGTATTGAAACTCTTCTTTATAATCCCTCTACACCTTTTCACTCCCTGCTCAGATCCTGCTGTTACTATGGCCTTTTCTGGAACCGGCCCACCACCTACTGCGCTTTCTACCTATTAGCCCCCATTTAAGACCTCAGGTGCACCTAGAGGAGAAGGGGGGAAGAGGGGGGCATCTGGGCTGTCCTTCAGCATGATCCCAGAGAGAGGGAACTTTTAAAATGACTTGCTTGATGACTTGTAGTTTGTTAAGATAATGGTGATGTAGCAGGCTGAATAATGTCTCCCTCTCCTTCCCCTCAGGAGGTCTGCTTCCTAGTCTCCAGAACCTGTCAATATGTTACTTTACATGACAAGGGGACTTGGCAGATGTGATTAAGTTAAGGACCCTTGAATTGGGGGAAATTATCCTGGATTATTTAATTGAGCTCAGTGTAATCACAAGAGTCCTTATAAAAGAAAGGCAAGGAGGTCAGAGAGGAAAAGGCAATATGACAGCAGAAATAGAGACTGGAGTGATATGGCCATAAGCCAAGGCTAGCAGCTTCTAGAAGCTGGAAGAGACAAGGAATGGATTCTCCTTTGAAGCCTCCAGAAGTAATTCAGCTCCGCCGATACCTTGATTTTAATCCCATAAGACTTATTTCAGATGTCTAACCTCCAGAACTGTACGAATTAATCGAGGTTGTTCTAAGTCACTAAATTCATGGTGATGTATTTTGGTGGCAACAGGAAACTAATAAAGATGAAAACACAAAAACAAACCATAAGAGACTTTTTTTTTAAAGGTTTTATTTATTTATTTGAATGAGAGCACAGAGGGAGAGGGAGAGGGAGAAGCGGAGCCCGGCTGAGCAGAGAGCCAGATGCAGGGTTCCATCCCAGGACTCCGAGATCATGTCCTAAGCCAAAGGCAGACGCTTAACTAACTGAACCACCCAGGGGCCCCAAGAAACTCTTAACTATAGGAAACAAAACGAGAGCTGCTGGAGGGAAGGTGGAGGGGTAACTGGGTGATGGGCATTAAGGAGGACACGTGATATAATAAGCACTGGGTGTTATATCCAACGCATGAATGGTTGAGCTCTACATCTGACGCTAGTAATGGAGAATATGTTAACTAATGGTACTTCAATAAAATAATTTTTTAAAAATATAAAAGAATTTTTTTTTAATTTTAAAAAGATGAAAAGGCAATGCAGAAAACAAATTGAAAGCAGAACTGTGAATACAGGAGAGAAAGCACCATAGGACAACTCATTGTTTAAGAGCAACCACACCGGCTCCCGAACTTGGCCTATGTGCCCATCTTGGCCTCTGTCCCCTCTATAACCATTTAGATGCTCATTGTTATCTGTGCCAGATTTAGTGGTGGGAAACATAAGCACAAGATGAGATCCTAGTCATTAAACTTGGGATCTTATCCCTCATTTCCTTGGAACAATGGTCTTACTAGGAAATATCTGAGACTTCAGCTTCCAGTTAAATCAGCCAGGCAAGCTCCACGTACTCAGCACTTAGCTAGCTCTCTGTGTCCCGCGTTGATACAAGAAATTTGGGTAGTTAACTCCTTGCTTCAGTGGGTGCCTGCATAAAGAGCTAAAAGCCACATGGTGAAAAAGAATCATTTCCCCAATTAATCTGAAGCCTAAGTAAGTAATAGTACTTACCATTTTTTACTAATGGATGCCAAAATGTACTTTTGTAAGAGGAAACTACATTTTCAATGGGCTATTTAAGGAGATCAGGCAGAAACTGATGAATGAGTGAAAAAAAAAAAAAAGTGACCCGTACCTTTTTGGCCTGATGGAATTCTCCTGTTGGTGAAACGTGAAGGGGCTGAGGTTAGGAATGGGCCCTGCCGAACCACCGTGTTTGTGTATTTCTCTGTGCGTCACTTACCTCATCAGGTACTCATTCTCAAAACAATTGCTGAGCACTTAATAATAGTCTCAGAGCTGTGAAGACTGACTAGATCCCTGCTTTCAGGGGCTATACATTATAGCGGAGCAAATCAATACATATTTCATCAGGAATTATCCAAGGTAAGAAACACCTTGTTACTAAAACAATGTTCAGCTGCTTAAGTTGAAGTCCCTCAGAACCCAGGATACCTTGTTTGATGAATCCCAGAGAAGTATCCCAGGAAGAAAGTCTTCTTGGTTGGAGAGTGGTTTTGCCCTTGCCATCCTGCAGGAAAAGCGCTTGAAGATCCTGTCTGGGAGTGCCTGCCTGGGTGACTCAGTTGGTTAAGCGTCTTCCTTTGCCTCAGGGTCCTGGGATCGAGCCCCACATGGGCTCCTTGCTCACCCTGCTTCTCCCTCTCACTCTGCCTGCCACTCCCCCTGCTTATGCTCTCTCTCTTTCTGTCTCTCAGGTAAGTAAATAAATAAAATCTTAAAAAAAAAAAAAAATCCAGCCTAAACCTTCTTCTTTCTCCATACTATACAGCTAATTAAAATATCCCACAATTTCTCTATAGAACTATGAGTCGGGAAGGGGTGTGAGAGGTCCTCAGTCGATGCTGCTGACTTGGGCACAAACACTTTCAGGACCCAGGCAGGTCACATAGGTGTGTGCAGCTCAGTGGAAGACAATAGGGAGGAGTGAGTATTTCAGCAAATTGAGAGCATATGCCTTGCCAGAAGCTCTCAAGGTCTGGCCTTACCAGATGTTCATCTAACCAAACCTAGCAGGCCGGGTTTGGTTAGATGGTCAATTGGCAGCCCTTGATTGCTCATCGTGGAGAACAGTACTCTGACCCTTTCTAAAAGCCTATTAGAGACGGTCGTCTTTGAGTGTTCAGGTGACAAGCTGCTCTCAGGCCAGCGTGTACGTGGCAGCCATCTGTCTGTTGGAGCGGGGGGGACCTTGCTAACTGGTTGGGATGAGCATTGTCGTGTTTTTACTGTGTGATGGCTTATAGAGAGAACCTGTTCAGGTGATGTTCCTGGAGAAGTTTCCGTGAACCCGCTTTTCCCTCTGGTTGCTGGTTTTAACAGTAGTCTCATGTACAAAGCAGCTGTAACTGTCTTTTAAGCAACAG
This sequence comes from Mustela lutreola, assembly GCF_030435805.1. NCBI lineage: Eukaryota > Metazoa > Chordata > Mammalia > Carnivora > Mustelidae > Mustela > Mustela lutreola. The sequence goes on along the minus strand of NC_081295.1, from coordinate 59,097,086 downwards.
GCCACGCTTTTGGGTGATGGATGGAGTCAGGAGCTCTCTTTTGCCAATTACTCAGCACCGAATCAGACAGATGCCTTCCTCTGCATTCCGGGGACCCGGCTATATCGCTGCCAACTCAATAATTTTTTGAGCATTGGCCATAATAAAGCATTTGTAAAATTCCTGAAAACTATTTTAAAAAATCCTTGAAGTGATAAATAAATTGATCTGGATAATGGTAAGCATATATCATTCTGCTTTGATTTATAGATTTATAATTTAGCCTCCCTTCAGAAATAATTTTTAAAGGCAGTTATCTCCTGGAATTTAGAAAGAGGCATGTATCCCTTTACAGGCAGAAATTCTACCATGTTTCTTTTCATACCAATGCTTCTGAGTACTTTTGAAGACCAGTAGATTTTTTTTTTTTGAAGGCATAGAAGATTAGCTTTACATGTTTTATTAGTAAAATTGAGACAGAGACTTGAAGCCTTAAAAGAAATTATTCTTTGCCATTAAAATTGGGAATGCGACCAACAAGATTTTATAAAAAGCGGTTGGGTTTCTCCAGAGAGCCTCCCTGTTCCTGGTAAATACTGTAGCATCTAGACATTAGAGATGGAGACACTACAGTAAAAATGACCTAAGTTTAAGTCCAGAGCTCTAATTTGTGCAACCTGAATTAGGTTCGTCTTAACCTCTCCAAGTCTTAATTGTTTCATTTACAAAATGGAAATAATGGTAATAGTACTGAACTCGATCTTATTGCTGAGCTTAAGTGAGATAATGCACAGGGAAAGAATTAGGCACAGTGCCTGGCCAATATTCAGTGCTCAAAAATGTGATATGCTCTTAGGGTGAGTAGCCTGTAACCCAGACACAGGTATCAGTTCTGAGTTCCAGATCTGGAAGAGAAAGAAGAAACTTGTCAGTGGTCTCCTGCAGTCAGAATCATCTGGGGAAAGACCCTCCTGGGGGTAAGTCGCTAGGCAATGCTTGATGAGATAGTTTTCACCATAACAGCCCAAGGCTTCCCCTGGATGTTTGTGCCAAGCCAAGCCAATGCACAGGTCTACCTTCAATTTCGTGTTGGGCTACAACCCCGGGAGCTGAGGCACACTAGCCTCACACCCAGGAAATCCCATTTGGATGCCAGGATTTACTTCGTGGGGCAACCCAGGCTTATTGGTTGAATGAAAAAACTAAATATATCTTACACATTGGGAAACCATCTCTCTGTGACTTTGTCATGTTTCTCTTGGTTTCTTTCACTGAGATGGGCTGGTGGCTTCTATTGGCTTTCTAGCCACCAACACATTTATTTTGAGAGTCACTGTAAGTAAGATCTTCCAGTGAGCACTCCTTGGTCCAAAGGATCTTTTATTGCCTCTCATCCTTTTGTATCGTTACGGTAAGAGAAATGCACTCCTGGACTCTCATTTTTGTGACTAATGAGGGACTTCTGTGTTCAAGTGGACCTCCCTGAGCACACGGTTGGAAGCCTGTCTTTTGTCACACTATAGGAGCAGTAACCAAAACCAACATGAAGTGCCAGAAAGGTTCGAGACAAAAATTATGGCTTAAATGCCTTTTTTTTCTTTTTTACTAGGTTTTCCCAGACTGTAGTCAGATAAGCATGAGTTCTACTGGAGTTCTAAGAGTTATACCATGAGGAGGTGAAATAAGTTTGGGAAACCTTGGTAGAGCATATTAAGAGGTAAGGGTTCATGCAGTCAAATGCTCTACCACTGAGCTATACCCCCTGTGAGGTAAGGGTTCATGAAAGAAAAGTTCACCCCTCTGACCCTTCTTCCAAGAAGTGAGACATGGGATCTGCTGAGATTCAAAGGGAGTGAGATTGTACCTGAGAATTCAGTGACCAACAGAGGGAAGGTGGATATGCAGACCCCTCTGTGGTAATAGCAGCGGGCCCTAAAAAAAGAAAAAAGAGACATAACAAAGAGTAGAATCAGAATCAGGGGAACACACGGAATTTTGATGGAGGGAGTTGGTGCTACAGATGGCTGACAAGCAGAACACTGCAGTAATCTAAATCAGAAAAAATTAGCATGTTCTCTCGATACATGTATATTTATTAATTTAGAAATTATATACATGGACCACTGTAATATTATATCATGTATATTATGTAGCTGAAAAACAAAACACTTTTAAGGTCAAGGTCAAGGTGAAATAAACAATATTTCAAAAATAACAGGTTTGTTTTATTTTTTATTTTTTATTTTTTTAAGATTTTACTTATTTATCTGACAGAGACAGCAAGAGAGGGAACATAAGCAGGGAGAGTGGGTGAGGGAGAAGCAGGCTTCATGCTGATCAGGGATCCTGATGCAGGGGGGTTCCATCCCAGGACTCTGAGATCATGACCTGAGCTGAAGGCAGATGCTTAACGACTGAGCCATCCAGGCGCCCCAGAAGTTTGTTTTAATAAGATTAAAGTCCTATGGGTAAAAATTACTAATTTTTTTAAGGAGGCAAGATACAGAATGCATTATTAATTTTCAAATCATGGTTTAAGCTCTTAAATCTTAAATCTTGTAAGAAACAGCAAGCCCATGGTTTGGTTCTCTAGGAGTTTATCTTGATACGTGGCTTTAATGACAATCCGAGTTAGAAAGAGGTCTTTTTGAAGGAGTGTACCTTTGAGCTTGCAAAATTGTAATTCATTGCCAGCAACCTTTCATCCAAATTCTTGGTTGCAATTCAGCTAGTAAATGGCTTTCTTGCCTATTGTCATTGGTTCTTCTTGAAAACTGATCAATATGTACTCCATCTTTGGATTTTAGCAAATGAGTTGAAAACTCACACACAAAAAGGAAAAACAACAGAAAATTCACTGAAATTCTTCATTTTGAAGCTGCTCAAACCGGATAAAGAATTGAGCTTCCTAATCTATGTTGATTCCACATTGTGGAACTATTTATGTTTTCAGTCTGGCATTTAGAGACGTGAAGGTGCCATGAAACTCTGTATATTAAATATTATTATAGCTTAACAATTTCTCTTTTATATAAATCTAAGTGTTAATAGAAGTTCTAATTATTTATTTCCTCACAACAGTGGGTCACTTTGCACCCTCCTTGGTGTAAATATTCAATCTACTATAGAGACTATTAGTGTAAGTAACCAAACTACTTCTATTCTTTTAGTGGTTATTCTTAAATAAAAAAATAAATAAAAATCCCAATTTATTTTATTTTATTTTTAAATTTTATTTATTTATTTGTCATAGAGAGAGAAAGAGAGGCAGACAGAGTCAGAAGCAGTCTCTCCACAGCAAGCAGCCTGATGTGAGACTTGATCCCAGGACCCTGGGATCAGGACTCGAGATGAAGGCAGACTCTCAACTGACTGAGCTACCTAGGCATCCCTATATCTCTCAATTTAAAATCTAAAATTACTCATTATGTCTGAATCTAAATCTAAAACTATTCAATGTTTCTCTTAATGTTTCTCTTCTCCTTTGACACTCAGAATTCTCATAGAACATCCCCCTCATATTTACTTATGTTTTCCAGTTTGACCTCTGCTTTTCAGTGTTTTTGTTAATTTTGAAATGATTGTCTCACAATCAATAGTTATTTAAATATACTAATACATGTTATCAGCTTCTAACTCAGTTTTTCATCTTCTGCCTTCTCTCTAGGTATACTTTCCATCTTGCTAAAGTGCATCCTTTAGTAATTTTTAGTCTCTGTATCTTTGTCTACGAAAGTGCCAATGTTCTGCTCATGAAAGGGAGTATAGCCTAACGTGAAATTCAAGGTTGACAGTTTCTTTCAGCATCTTGCTTGCTGGCATCAGTGATTGCTAATGAGAAGTCTGTGTTGGTCTCAATGTTATGACTCTCTCTTTCATTTCCAAGATTTCCTGCGAGTTATCTTCCATATTCTTGTATTTTTGTCTCAGTTTTTGTTTTTTCTATTTGCTTTTGATGTCATGCTTTCACTTATCTCTTTGATAAACACATTTATTAAAAAATCTTTATGAGACTCTTCTATAACCTTGAAATCATCAAGATGGAAATCATGTTTTATTGATTATTTTACTTCCTTGCTTTGGAAATATTAGCAATCTTAATTTGGAATTCAGCTCGCATGTTCATTTTGAGTGGAAAGTTTTGTCTTGGCTTCTTTTTTTTTGCTTTTTTTTTTGTTTGATTTTGACTCTCTTTTTCTCCCCCTCTTTCATAGTTCTGTGGTTTGAAGTTGCCTCCACCTTGCCCTCTGCTCTTCCAGGCTCAAGTCGGCTCTTGCAAAGACATCTTGGGGTTCCTGCATGGTTTTGAGGGGGATATTACTGACACAGTATGGAGGGAACCAGCATGAAGCTGATTTTGTTCCTGGTTTTGAGGCTTTATCCTCCCCATGCCCATTTAGGTTTGATAAAGTCATGGCTTCTAGAAATGGGTCAATAGTCATTCCCCCCCCCCCAACTTCCTTTCTTGATTCAGGGGACTTGATCGGAGCAGAGCCTGGCTCTCACCCCACCCTTCTCACATGAAGCTCTCTGTAAGCCATCACCACGTAGGAGCCATGCTGGGCCTCTAGCCTCATTTGAGCCTTGAGCACAGGAGCCTGAGCAGAAGCCTTAGTATTACTTTGAGCTTTTGGCTCCTTTCTGATTCATGGAAGTGGTTATCTAGCTTTTTAAGCCTGGCTGTGACCTATTTAATATTTTATCTATCATTGCTCTATGTGTGGAGCAGAAGGTGGTGTCCAAGTGTGGACTCACCAAACCACCTTGACCAAACGTATCAGATGACCTTGTCTGATAGTTATAGCTTCATTAAAGTCTAATCACCAGGCCCAGTTTCAAGTATGCTGAAAAGTGTCATGGCTTCACATTAAGGTATTATTTAAGTCTATGTGAAAAGAAGGACTTTTTAAAGGACTGTGTACAAGGGAAGAGAAACAAATGTTAATAAGTAATTCTGGAGGCACCCCCTCCCACTTTACACCAGAAGAGAAATCTCAAAGGACAGTGGTTAGGAATAATGGAAAACATGGGCATGTCAAGTAAGTATTCTCCTAAAGTCCAGATAATAGAACAGTAGATAAATGTCTAATTTTTTTTTGCCCTGTTCCTCCTGGAAATACTATCTGTCACAAAACTTACTCTTGTGAACTTTTTTTTTTTTTTGATAGTGCAGGGATTTGGTTGAGGACTTAGGAGCGTTATAAATCCAAGCACTTTGCTCATTGTCACTGTCAATATGCAATTAGCTGTTCTTGTAAAAGCAGTATCTGAAATCTTTTCAGAACAGATTTCCAGTAGAATATATTCCCAAAGGAACTAGGAGCAAGCTTAACTACTTCCTAATTGGTAGTCACTATCCTAGCCCTAGCGCTTCTTGATTTCTTTGGGTGAATGAGAAAGGGAGAAGATCAAGAAGGCTGATAGGGTGCTCTAGGTATCTGAGGGATCTGCTGGGCCAAGCAATATAATTACGTGGACAATTCGTTCTCTTAATGTTTCCATTCTAAGGAACAAAGTCTAACTTTACGGAGAAGTATCCCACTTGGTCCCCTTAAAGCCAAACCATGACATTTTTAGCCTATAATTCTGGAGTTGCTACGCCTCTTGGGAAAATGTGTCTGCTTCTTGGTCCCCACAGTAACCATTTGCACTGCTCTTGGGCTACCTGGGCTTGGCTTACAGTCAGACGATAGCCAGGAAAGGGAGAGCATGATTCCACTTATCTCCCTCTGTGTCCCAACATATGAAAGCGCCTGGTAGGAAGATTAAGAAATAATACGAAATAAGCAGAGCTTTTCTAGGAAGCTGCAACATTTTCTTCTTTGAAACTGAGAGAGAATTGCTAATAGAGTTATCAAAGAATGATATGATAATGGCCAGGTTATCAGCAGGTGCGCATCTGAAAGCTCCTGCCGCCCCCTGGTAGTCAGTCTTGTTATGACCTTAGCAGGTCAGGTCTGGAATTGCAAACACCTAGCAAACAAGCTCAGGCTTACAGTTCTTTAAACACCCCCTTCTCCATCCCGGCTCTGTGACAGGTTAAAACCTTCTTTCTGTAGGTGGGATGGCACTGGTGGTGTTTAGGATACAGGTGCTCCAAATTCACCACTGCCTCAAACATACTAGTCTGATTCAAAGAGAACTAAGGAATCTACATTTGGGAAAGTTAATAAACACAGGAACCAAGCTTATGTTTAGTACATGCTATAGACCTTTCAACTTATTGGTGCTCCTGCTGGGCCACACAGCATCTCTGGGAAGATGAGAAAGGGCCTGGTAAACATTTCTTATGCAGGCGTCCCCACAACTAGAGCACGTTGACTATGGGTCAGTCATTCAGACTATGGGTCTGAATGAAATCAAGAGAGGGAGTGGATTCTCCCTGGAGCTTGAGGAAAATGTTGCACTCATTGTGGTTTTTCATTGTTACAGTGCCAACTCCTGATGGCAGGTAGGGAAAAAAGAGGGGCAGCGGGGGCTGGAGGCAAATGCTTAGGGACACAGAGCAGATGTGTCCGCAGCAACTTACGCTGATTGCAAAGAGCCTCATCCCCAATAGCTAACTTGGCATTAGTTTCACAATAGCCAGACATCTTTCTTTGTTGCTCATCCCTTGTTTATCTCCTGCATCTTCCAAAGCAGCTGGAGACTTTTGAGTAGGGTCCCCATCAGGGGAGGGAGGTAGCTAGAGAGTTCCTAATAAGGAAGGAGAGCCTGTGGCAAAATGGTATAAAGGATGATTTTCCACCCTTTTAAATTGCAAAAAAGGTACTGAAGGACCGTGTTCCCTCATCTGAAGCCCTTGGGGTCAGGTGTGTTTGAGAATTCAGAATTTTTGCATTTTAGGAAGGCAACATAATACATGTACAAAATATGGCGTATCATCCCCAGCAGAGTCTGAGCAGATTCTCGTAACAGTAACATTAAAACTCTTGTTGTAAACCATGGTATTTATTCAAAGTGAGATAAGCAAAGATCTTAAGTAGTCTCCCATCCCTTTGAGTCATGTTGTGGCACAAATGTATTTTGGAGCCGTACTTAAAAAACAAACAAACAAACAAAAAAAAACCCAAAGAACCTCAAGATTTTCAGAACTGGATTTTGGAATTGTGTATACAAGATTATGGTCATTATATAAATCATGTCATGAGTTAAGCAGCGTTTAATGGTCTGTCCTTGGAACCTAATCAGTATTTATGAGAACAAATGTTTTTTCAAATGACCGACAAAACAAACGTTTGGCATGCAATCCATTTATAATTTGGTGACTGAATTGTATTAATGAAAATAATCGAGAGTCTCATTTTGAACCGTGTACAAGAGCCAATACAAATGTGTTCATAGGGGTCAATGTGCACTGTCAGGACATAATACTTCTTAGCTTCTGCTTACCAAAATACCAAACTTCATGAAATTTTGTCATTCCTTTTGTCATTCATATTTTCCTGTTAACTCCTAGCTCACTTGCCCTAGATTTCTACCCATGACTCTCCGTCTGGGTGCTTGGCGGTCCTAATCAGGGCAAGCAGACAAGGTACGGAAGCCACAGTGATTGCAGTCTTACGGGATTCGGGCATTTAAAAAAGCCGATATGAAGATTTTTTTTTTTTAATTAATAGAGTTCTATGTCTTCAGAATTGTGACAGAATTGAAATAAGGGGGATAAAGTCTCAAGGCAAAAATTCAACTTTTCTTTGAAGAAAATATTTTTGTACTAGTACGGATATCATAAATGGACTCTTTTGGTTAAACAATGAGGGAACCTCAAATCTATAGGGAAACCGGAAGTAATGGTAAAAACATACTTGGAAGCTGTGGAAATGGAAGACAAGATTATAAATAATTTGCAAGTGGTTTGTCACCAGGAATGCCAGTGGTATACAGAAATGTGAAATAAGTGAATTGCTTTTCCAATGGAACAACCCTGAGGGTCTGTTTTTTTAAATCTTGTCAAATAAAAAAGCTGTAGACCCTTACTGTCCTGTAGATTCATTGTATCACAGGTCAAATGAGGGTGCTGTAAATGTTTTCACTGTATCTGAGAGCATGTAGACATCAGAGTTGTGCTGTCCCCAGAACCGAGTGTCATAACAGCCACAGGCTAGGACACACAATTTCTTCAGCACTCCGCCCATCTTCATGCCTTGATATCCTAAGTAGTTTTAGGTGCCTTTGTGTCTTTGCATGGTCAAATTAAAGAAAAGAAATGTACTTTCCTGTGCTCATAAATGCATTTTTCTGGGGCGCCTGGGTGGCTCAGTGGGTTAAGCCGCTGCCTTCGGCTCAGGTCATGATCTCAGAGTCCTGGGATCGAGTCCCGCATCGGGCTCTCTGCTCAGCAGGGAGCCTGCTTCCTCCTCTCTCTCTGCCTGCCTCTCTGCCTAACTTGTGATCTCTCTGTCAAATAAATAAATAAATCTTTAAAAAAAAAAAATAAATAAATAAATGCATTTTTCTTGATCCTCAGCTTTCTGTTCCTTAGGTGGCTACAGACTATAACATGTGGAAAGGTCCCCTGATATCTTTTGACAGTTCTTTCTAGTGTTATTGGTGATGGTTAGTGAAATTCCTCTGAATTTCTCTGCGAGGATAGGTGGGCAGAAATTCTGACCAGGAATAGGGACACCTCGTCATGATGAAAACAAAACTAAAGCAGGATGACAATACTCAGCTCCTTTGCATTTAATTAGAGCAGAAATGAGAGACTGTTCTTCCCTGCCCACCCCCAATGATAGTGACAAAAACACAACCACAAACTTTAAAATCCTAAATTGAAAAGTTGCCCAGTCATTCGGTGATGTCAGTGATAAAGGCTGGACCACATTTAGATCGGCCCCAAAGAAAGGATAATTCATTAAGGTTTTAAAGATTCCTTTTTACCTTTTAATTATCTATGCCTCTTGCTGCTTGTGTTTGCTCGGGCATCTTTTGGAAAAGCACCGTGTTCTGCATAGCACGTGCACTTCTTTTCTGAAATGTGCAGTACATTCAACATTGCAGTGATTTTTTTTTTCTTCTCCTTTGCTTGGAACAGAGGTGAAAACCCCAGTGGATTCAAGTATCCACTTGATAGGCTCAGTCTCTCTTAATCAGCCTGTAATGGAGCTAATGGCTGTTTGTCATCCTTGGAGGTATAAATTTCCTGGCGGTGTCTCCTGCAGACAGTGCATGAAGTATGCTCTGTGTGCTGCCAGCAAGGATTCATAATCAGCAGAAGGGCAGGGTGCTTCGTTAGCCAGGAGAGGAGCTGGGGCTCCCCGGCTGCCAGGCTTACAGAACCCGCCTCGCCACTCCTGAGACATGGACAATGCCGGTAGGTAAAGCCAGCGTGAATTCTTCGCAGCCTCTGGGCTCGTTTGCAGGCTGCATTCTTTGCTGCAGAAGGTTTGCTGATTTGTTGGTCTTATTCTGCACTTCAGTGTTCAAGCCCTGGAGACATGGAATGTGCTAACCCTGCTGCATTGTCCACTAGGCGATCAGTGTTTGCTTTGAAGTTCAGCGATTGGGAATGCAGATTCTAATTCCACATTCCCCTTTTTCCAGACTGCACTGTTATTTTCTTTAGGCTGCGTGAAGTGTGCTGTGCGATCCTTTTGTGCTCAGAACAAACGGTGAAAAATGCATACAGTTGATAAAAAAAACTATTATGAAGGGGTAGCAAAAGGTAGATGGGCTTAATGAGCTAAAGACAATTTTTTTTTTTTTCCCCAGCGTTAAATCTGCCCAGTGTAATAGCAGATGAGTTCTTGGGTCTTGGGCTGCGTCTTCACATTAGGATGAAATGTAGACAATGTTTCAATATCCTCTGAGTTTTAATTTCAGAGTGTAGACATGAGTGGCCCATCATGTATGGACCTTTTTAAAATGTGTTTGTTTTTAATGTCTTGCCAGCTGGACAGATAGAGCTGTTGAAATACTCTAATTCTAGTTACATGATGAGCATAAAATTATCTCTCCCGCAGAACTTTTTTTTTCTTTGCTGTATTGAACTTTTAGAAGGTATCTTTTCCTCATTTCAGTATTATTGACACTAACTGCAGAATTCTCCCAAATGGGTTGTGGGTTCTCTGTCTCCTGAACCTCATTAGTTCAGTTTCTCGTAGTGATGCCCTCCAGTGCCTCGAGAAGTGGTCAGACCTGCTGACCGGGTGCAGCATTCAAAACACGCCCTCCTCCTCGGGAAGACCACCATGTTTAGTAAAACACGATTGTTTGTGACATGTGGCTATTTCAGACCTTGGTTGCAGGTAGTAACCTTGGCGAGCAGAAATTTTGAAGGCAAGGCAAGAAGAAATTTGGAGTTCTTTTATGAAGTAGTTTACCAGGAATAAACTCTGTGACTAAAATAATTTTGTATTTGATGTTGAAGGCGTTGAAATGAATTGGAACCGTGAAATATTAGGGAGGAGAATTTCAGGGTTGTGGAAGAGACAAAACAAGTGTCGGAGGAGTGTGTGCGTGTGTGTGTGTGAGAGAGGGCGTGCGCACACGTGTGTGTGTGTGTGTGTGTGTGTGTGTGTAGTAGCAATAGTAGTAGTAGGAAGGATGCTGGTTTGATGTAAATGCATATATGTGTATGTGTATATTATAACCCCCATTTTGGTCATTAAAAAAATATGCCATGAGGCTTGTCATAGGTAGGATAATCCATGACAAGGCACAATTTCAAGATCCACCAAAAAGTTCTCTAATTATAGAGGTAGAGAGAGTAAAAAATAAATAAACCAGAATCCCTAATTTAGCCTCATTTAAAACTTCTGCCACCCACAATTAATTATACTAACGTCCTGGCAGAATTATCACTTTAATTCAAGTAAATGCCTTTCTTAACTGACTCATATATTTATTTAAAGGCCATTTAAGAAAAGGAAAGAAACTACTGTAACAGCCTTTTTATAGGTATAAAAAATGCTGAGGGTTATGATTTACTCTTAGTCTAACTATAGCTTGGGGGGATAAGTGTTTTCTCAATTTGTACTTATATTTATTTATGCTCTCAAATAGCATTAATAAAATACCTCTGCCCCTGACACATTTAAGAATATTTATCCACTTTGGGGCGCCTGGGTGGCTCAGTTGGTTAAGTGACCGCCTTCAGCTCAGGTCATGGTCCTAGGGTCCTGGGATCGAGCCCCCCATTGGGCTCCCTGCTCAGTGGGGAACCTGTTTCTCCCTCTCCTTCTGCTGCTCTGCCTATGTGCTCTCTTGCTGTCTCTGTCAAATAAATAAACAAAATCTTTTTTAAGAAAGAATATTTATGCACCTTGTCAAGTGACTTTTAAAGCAGCAATTTCTAGATCATTGCAAATTTTTGGTGAAACTTCCAATATAGGTATATATGCCTTCGAGTGGAATAATAGGCTTTTAATTTGCATTGTTTGAATACTTCAGAAATAACATCTTATAATGGCCAAGTAGCTGTCAGTGATGACTTTTCATGGTAATTTTTTGATGACGTAAACAGCTTCTCTTATAGCAGGGAAATGTAAACATTCATCACACACATGCACTTCAATAAATTGAATTGACTATGGCAAGGCATTTAAGATAGTACTGGTAAGTGGCCAAAAAAATAAAGTAAAATAAAAATAAAAAAATAACAACCAAACAAACAAAAAAATCCCTGGAAATACCTTCAGCATTAGACGAAGACACCCCCCCCCCACCCCGTTAACTTGGAGCACTGCAGTTTCTCCCATTTGATTTAAACAGTCTGCCTAAATATGTCCAGTCAGTGATGGGTTCAGGCCCCAATGGCCGAGGCTGGCAGGTCAGAGCTGGATACAGTTCTCACCATTAAATCAGCAGCTTCAAGACCTTCTTCCGGCAGGGCTTTCTGTTTTGGGGTTTGGATAATTATGAGGCAGAAACGCAACTAAGAGTACACACACACACACACACACACACACACACACGCCCAGCACATCTCATGTATTAACATCACACACAACATTGCATTGGAGATATGTTCCCAGTTCCTGCCGTTAACACATAGGAAGAGTGTGCTGCCTGGGCCTCCGGCTCTTTACGCCTGTCTGTGCACAGTTCAGCAAGCATGTGAGTCTGTCCACCCTTTCCTTACAGAGAGCTGTCTTTGGCATGCCTACCATCTCTGAGAAGGAGACATCCCTCCCCTATAATTGCTGGCTTAGGTATTCCTTTAAAAGCTTTTCCTGGAATAACAATAAAATATTTATCAAACAGTGCGTGTGGAATACGTCAGGGCAGTATTAGCAATATCTAACCTTTTCTTCTTCTTTTTTATGTGACTGTTTCTTCTTATAAATTCTGTAACAACTTAAGCGGTGGTCCTTTACCGGTACCAAGTCTGTGACTACAGCCTCAGTCGAGGTTCTTCTGCCCCTGCTTTGGTATCCTCTCCCTCCCCTTCCTCAAGTGGTTCTCTTGAATGAGTCTTGGAAGCGATGTTGCAGCAAAGTTGATTAGCAGTGTGTGATTGATGTCGGAAAAACCATGCTTTTGAAATGCTATTTCATATTCTACAGGGACAGAGTATTATCAAAAGTTCTGCAGGCTTGGTGGGGCAGATTTTTCATTGCTTGAGATCAGGGTGTTTCCACTACCGAGTGTGGTCCTAAGAGGCACCCTCGTTTGGAAGGGAGCTGGTGGGTGGGAGAATCACTGTGCACTCCCCCACCCCCACCGCTTACATCCCAGCCTAGTGACTTCCAGGCTTTTGACCCTTGAGGCACAGTAAATAAATTTTAGAAATTCACAGTCCACCAGTTTGTTGTAAAAAAAAGTCTGGGAGGTTATTAGGGAACCAGATTGAGGGAAGATTCATAAAGAAATGATCAAGAGTATCAGATGATCTGAGATGAACACTGGCTCTGCCACCAACCAACCTAGTGACCATGAACAAGCTATCTAAAGCCCATTCCTTTATTTTATCAATTTTGAGTGCCAACAATAACTGTATCCATCTCATAGGATTGTTGTGAAGAGAAAATAAGATACTACACGTAAAATTTGGTACAGTGGCTGTTATACGGTCCTTCTCAAGGCATGTTGGCTCTTTAAAGAACCATCCAAAAATTGAAGCAGGATTGCTTTATGAATAAATATGTCCTCTAGCAGGATGGCTCTCGCAGTGTGATGATGGTGTGGAAAGGTAAGCACTTCGAGGCAGACACCAGTCATGTGGCTGTACCAAGAGCATAATTGGAACTTGAGGTCAATGGTGAAATGGGGGTAGGATGGAAGGGTGCATTGCATTAGGAGAGCCTGATGAGTAGATGAGGAGGTAGGGGGAGGAGACCAATCAAAGCAGACTTTGGGGGTTTCTAGTGAGAATCTAGGATCATAATAATCCTATACTATGGGACACAGGGGAGTTTTAAAGTAAATCAATGAGTTCTATTTGGGGCTTGTTGAGTTTGAAATACCTCTATGTTACCCACTAGCCCCAATAGCTGTTCAGTGGCGACTTACACACACACACACACACAGAGGTGCACATGCACATAAAATTCCTTACTAACCATGGATTTGGAATAATGCAGGTTTTTTTGTTTGTTACCTCCAATTTAAAATCTTTTCTATTTTTATCTGATTTGTTTAGTTCATCCCAGTAAACCCAACAGCAATTACTGCTTCCTTATCCCAGGCCCCCCAGGCTGTGGGGGGATCCTATAGGTGATGTAGAGAAAAGAGACTTTCAAATGCTTCTTGACAATATTGTCAAAGCAGATGGAGACAAGACCAGGTCCAGAGAAACATGCCCCTAAGCATTGAAATAATTTTGGTGAAGGCTAGGCTGTTATATAAGAAAATGTAAGCACAAACATTTTATTTCAAATTGGTTCAAAAAACCTTCCTAGGAGAATCTACCTTAGCAGCTAGGGCTGCCATCGCCAAGTTCCTAAACAGCTACAGATGGTGATTCAGGAGAAGGGTTACCTAATGGAGCAGACTTTCCTATGTGAATTAATTTGTTTTGGAAATGAATGCTTTCTAGGACATTTGACTATGTTTGAAAACTATATTTGGTGCAATTTAATTTTTTTTTCCTCTCATCTCTTACTTCCATGATATCTTGGTTTTAGTAGCTATAGTTTTGTTAACCGTGACACATTTTAGGAATATAATGTTATATACACACATACATACATATACATACATTTGCATGCATATAATGCATTTTATATATGTGCTTGTGTGTGCATTTTTCAGTTTGGGGTTAAAAGCTTCAATGTAGGAGAACATAGTGTTGCTAGTTCTTTTAACATACTTGACAAAAATCTCGAACAGATTTTCTTTTCAATTAAAAAAGAAATTGATTCTTATTTTCCGAAATGCCTCTTACATCATAAAAATGCTTATTATTGAATATTTTATTTGCTATAAAACAAGTAATTACAGTATTTTCCTTTGCGTTTATTGTGAAGTCCATTGTGATATTGTAGCATTTTATAGTTCATCAAATAAGTATTTCTTTTTTTTTTTTTAAGACTTTATCTATTTATTTATTTGAGAGAGACAATGAGAAGCAGAGGAGGGACAGAGGGAGAGGGAGAGGCAGACTCCCGGCTGAGGGGGCCTGACGTGGGGCTCCATCCCAGGACCTTGGGATCATGACCTGAGCTGAAAGCCAACATTTGACCAACTAAGCCACCCAGGTGCCCTCAAATAAGTATTTCTAAGAACACCTCAGTTTCACGTAAAGCTATTTTTCTCAGGGAGAGATTAAAATTTAATAAAGAATTTTATTGCTTTTTGGAATGTTTCTTTTCAACGTGCCATTATTATTGTAGAAGTCAAAGGAAATATAGGTTCATGTACATAAAAGTACTTGAAAAGTGTACTAAATTTTCTTGTTTGTTTGTTTGTTTTTATTTGGAGTACAGTTGGCAAATTATTATACATTAGTTTCAGGTAGACAACATAGTGATTCACCAAGTTTATTATACATTATTCTGTATTCACCATAGTGAATACGCCAAGTTTATTATACATTATTCTGTATTCACCATCTGTTTCCATACAACGCTATTGTAGTATCATCGATATATTCCCTATGCTGTACCTTTTATACCCGTGACTTCTTCTTTCCATAACTGGAAGCCTGTGTCTCCCACTGCCCTTCACACATTGGACCATTTCCCCAGCCCCACCCCTCTAGAAACCATCAGTTTGTATTTATGGGTCTGATTCTGAGTTTGTACTCTAATTCAGGGGGGGCTTTGACCTCCTGAGAATGAACCAACAGTCTCGGCTTCAGAGTGTAGGGAAGGATGACAAAGTCATTGTTTCTAAAACAAAATTTTGGATTTGGGGTTTTTTTCCCCCCGATTGTTAGAATTAGTTCTGAGTGGTTTTTTTTCCTTTGCAACCACTCATCTTTCCAAAGGCAAAAGGAATTTTCCTATGTCCATAAAATAAAATAGGAATTCTTGTCAGGTAGCTTGCTTGGGTCAAGAAGAAACAATAGAAGAGATACGGAGAGTCCGCAAGGAAGCGTTTTGGTGGCAGAGTAGGGAAATCCGTAACCCAACATTTTCTAAACGATATGTCATCGCACATGAATGCCATAGGATAGTAGTTAAATCTCACTCCTTTTTCACACATGCTAATAGAATTAACACAGAATTCCTTACCTGTGCTAATATTTGTTGTGAAGTCCCACAATCTAGAATCGAGATTGCAGCCTTTCCCGGTCATATTAACCACAGGTTCTCTGGGGGATGCCTGGTAACAGGGTGTAGAACTCAGATTTGAGAATCACTGTTAAAATCCCTTCATTTTCATTTTTGCTTTTCATTTTCATCCTATTCTTCCTCTCCTGAATTCTCCATTTTCTGTTTCCTCATATAGAAGCCATTTTGGGAGAACTAGCAAACTATTCACTTGGATAAATATCAGAGCTTGCTTATTCTGAAATTAAGTATCTGTGTCATTTATGTCCAGGATTCCTCCTTCCTTATTTCTAGGCTTTGGGGCATTTCATTGCTCATTAACATCACCCTCAGATGCAGGGAAGAAGGAGAGGCAGCTAGACTTAGTCAGCTTTGGAAATGAATGGAATGCAACTACGCCTTTGAAATTAGGAGTAATGTGCAGGTTTTCTTGATTCAAATAACATTTCATATGCATTGTTAAAAAGGGACGTTAGGAGGTTTTATATGTAAAGAAGTTAATTTTGAAGTTCTAGTTTATAAGTCAGGCATTGAGAGTGTATATAACAAAGGCAAGTCATATTTAACTCAATATTAAATGTCTTGAAAGGAAGAATGATTACCTTTTTTGAAGCCCTATTATGCTCCAGACATCAATTTCAGTATTTTACACCTGTTACATCCTTAATACTTGCAACCATTCTCTCTCTCTCTCTCTTTTTTAATACTTGCAATCTTTTGGTGAGTAAAGAATATTTTCCCCAAGTCAAACATGGGGAAACTGAGGCTAAGTACGAACTCACTCAATAAATTTGTGGGTGATTTATAAACTTGAATCCAGATTTTTTTGATGATAGCAAAATTCAACCCAGCATATTTTTAATCTCACATTTCTTTGAGGCTAGAGGTTCTTCAACTTTATATCTTCTGTGTCATCAAGTCCAGTGCCTGGGATGTAGGAATCATATAAGAAATGCTTCAAAATTAAATCAAATTTGTCATTTCATTAATTTAGGACAATTTTTCCAAAAGGAAATTCATTTTCAAATTTCAGTGTCAAACACGGTATTATCATGTATCTGAATAGTTTACTAGAGATCAGTACATGTGTAAGAAAAAAAGGTAGTTGTGAAGTGTCTTTCACAATCATTCATAAAATAGAATACCTTTTTATAGAGTCCACCTATGAGATTTATTACTGCCATAAAAAAATATTCAAAAATTTCATTTGAAGCCGGGACTGTAGGGGCGCCTGGGTGGCGCAGTCAATTAAGCAACCAACTCTTGTTTTCAGCTCAGGTCTAATCTCAGGGTCCTAGGATAGAGCCCTGTGTCGGGCTTCATGCTCAGAGCGGAGTCTTCTTGAGTTTCTCTCTCCCCCTCCCCTGTCCCTTACCTCCACCCCCAACCCACTCTCTCTCTCTAAAATAAAAATAAATCTTTAAAAATTTCATTTGAAGGGTATTATAACATTAGGATCATTAATAGAAATTATGAAAAGAGGCATAGAAGTATTTTTAAGTGATAGTTTAATATTTAGACAATTTTTTTCTGGAATATGGAAGAAACTTACGCTCTCATTTTCCTCTAGAAAGATCATAGTTCAAGGAAGATCACAGAATAATGGGGGTTTTGCTTTCACCACACCTGTGCATAACTAGATCCTTCCCCAGTAATGCTAACATGTTACATTGTACATTACCTCTTTTCAGACTCTCCATGACTCTGAACCACTACAAGATTGGAAGACATGCTGTGAAATAATACTCTCATTTATTCAAATTTCGACAGATAAGTCAAGAGAAGTAGTGGTTTCAGAGATAGGTTAACACATGTTTGACACAAAGTACATACAGACTTTTTCCATAAGTAACTCTGAATAATTTTTTTCATTTTATTTTATTTTTTCAGTGTTCCGAGATACATCGTTTATGCACCACACCCCGGGCTCCATGCAATAGGAGCCCTCCTTAATACCCACCACCAGGCTCACCTAAGTCCCCACACCCCTCCCCTCTAAAACCCTCAGTTTGCTTCTCAGAGTCCACAGTCTCTCATGATAGAAGATGGACCCCCAACATCCAGCTATCTGTCCCCCCAAATTACACTTTGAATTTCCTCACATAAACCAGTTTTTTCCAAATATTTGATCTTCTAATTATGTATAGTGACTAAAATTATGCTCCATTACCTTCTGGGTTTTAGAGACATGATTTCCTTTCTTAGACCTGAGTCATTTGGTCCTGGTGCAGTTTTCTTACACCTTAACAGATGTGAAGTTTCAATTCTGACTTTCATTAGTAACAGCTATCAGTAACTGTACATGACTTGCTCACCCTTATTTCAGTTATAGCCCACGTATCTTCTGCTTCCACAGGTCTGGTCTTCTGTGTGTTCTATACAAGACTCCTCCCTTCTCTTTGTTCTTGTTTCTTCCCACCTACAATGCCATCCCCTCCTCGCTGTTCATTCTTTCATCCATATATCCAGCTGTTTCTCTGTCACTAACTCTGAGCCAGGCACTGTGCTGGTAGCATGGACACCAAGGAATGAGCCAAAGCTTGACATCATAGAAGCTCCTTCTAGCAGGAAAAGCAAAACTTAATAATGAAGAGAGAAAACTCTTGGGTCGTGATTAGACCTGTTAAGTTCATAAACTGGCATGTGGATAGGGAACGAGGTTGGGGTGGAGGAATACTCCAGACTGGCTGGTCAAGGACAGCCTCCCTGAGAAGGTGACATGCAGCCTGAGACCTGAGGAGTAAAAGGAAATCAGTCCCTTGAGAGCCAGGGAAAAAGTGTCCCAAGCAGAGTGACCAGCAGATACAGAAGCCCCAAGACAGGAAAGGGATGGGGATGTTTGAGGAACAAAAGCAAGATCATCTTGCTAGGAAGGGACTGGTAATGAGAAAGACCACCAGACCAGTCATGGAGGGTCTGAGATTCGACATAGTTCTACAAGCTCGCAGGGGCCTTGGAAGGGTTTGAGGCAGAGGCATGGCCTGGTAGGATTGATGATTTCAAGGCATAAACATGGGAAGAACAGAGAGGAGAGAAGCAAGATGGAAGTTCCTAAGAATGAAATCTTCTTAGAAAGTGCTTGGTTGGGGTGATGGCAGTGGGGATGGGAAGAGGGAACGTAACAAAATCTCAGCCACCTTTCAAGACCCAGCACATACCCCATCTTCCCAACTGGCCTTGGAGTCCTGTCTCTTCTCAGGGCACTAAAAGAACTCACCGCAGAGCTTTGTACTTGATGGTATTCTGAGATTACTTTCTATTTGCATCTTTTTTTCCCCCCAACCAGATTGTAGGCATCTTGAGGCCAGTTGGCACATCAGAGCCATCTGTTGTGTTCTCCAACGAATTAGAGTGGTTGCTCTCAAGTCTGGCTGCCCATTAGAATCACCTAGAGAGCTTTTAACATATTCCAATCTCTGGACCTCACCCTGAACAAATTAGATCAGAGTCCCTGGAGAGGGGTCAGGACACTGGTATTTGTTTAAAAGTTCCCCAGAATATTCAAATGGACAACCAGGGTGAAAACAAATAAGACCAACCCTCAGAAATAACTACCTTGTAGGAGTAAGAAGCTGACTTGTCTGCCCCCTCCCTGTTTCCCTGAGTATCAGGCCAATCTAGCTGAGGATTTGTGCCGGGGACTTCCCTGATGGCAGGTGGGACCAGAGGCTCAGAGAGTAAAGTCTCCAAGGATACAGCTGAAAGAAAAAAAAGCAGAGTCAAGAGCGTGCTTCTGGAAGACATATCAGGATAGGAATAAAGTAAACGGAATTCAAGCTTTCCGTAACCCATCCTTCTGGAGTTTATGGACCTGATCAAAGAAGGCAGCTCTGGAGAGACTTAATCACCTACTTCCTAATCAGGAAGTGCGTTTTCTCCTCCAGTGTCTCCCAGGCAAATTAAATACTGAGTGAAGAGTCACCATGGTGGCAAAAACGATTATCTAGTGAGATTTTACATGTGAGTTTTAACTAATAAGAGATGTTAAACATCCCTTGTCAAGTTTTATATAACAGAAGAGGTACATTATTAGACCCCAAATAGCACTGCTATGATTTAATCGTCACTAACTGTGTATCTGTGCCGACTGGCTGGGTCAGAGCCACTATTAGACACCGATGCTATATTTGTTATATCATGTGACTCACCAGAGGCGTCCTGCTTTTTAGTGATAGAGAAATAGGTCCTGTTCCATCTTATACTTCTCCCCTCCAAAAACACACACGCGCACACACACACACACGCATGCACACACACACCTCAGAATGAGTTTAACATCATTTTGAACTGATCTTAAATATTAAAGTGAGGGATGATTTGATAGCTTGTTTTCTGAGTATTTTGGTTGATAACTGGTGCTTTTTACACTGGCTTAATGAATACCTTTTAATGAGAACAATAACATTCAGTAAAAATGTAATTATTTCATGTGGTTATGAGGATCGCTTGAAAAAGTGACTCTATACTTATAGAGTTTTTAACTCTATAAGTATTTTTTTTAAGATTTTATTTATTTATTTGACAGAGACAGATCACAAGCAGACAGAGAGGCAGAGAGAGAGAGAGAAGGAAGCAGGCTCCCTGCTGAGCAGAGAGCCCACTGCTGGACTCGATCCTAACTCTAAAGGTTTCTACAAATGAAGCATCCTCTTCTCCCCTCCCCCGCCCAGAATAACAAAGGAGCCTTCCAAGGGTCCAGCCCTCATCCTAGTCTGCCTGTAGCATCACCCCTTGCCCTACAAGGGCACCTCATATCCCCATCCTAATGGCCCTTCTCCCCATCCCCCTCACCCACTTCTCAATACACCTTAGAAACACACGTAATTTAAACATGCTGATCCTTCTCTGTGGAAACCTCTGACTTTCCCCCATCCCTTCCTGCCGTCTTGAAGAGCCTTCTCCTTGAGTAAGACCCAGCTCAAGTGTCCCTTCCTCTGTGGAGTCTTCTGTAGTTCTTCTGGGTAGAATTAGTGTTCTCTTTCCTCTCCTTCCGCAGAACACACTCCTACCCACTAGCACATTAGCAGGTAAACTGTAAAGCTACTTTATGTGTCTGCCTGTTTGATGAGGCCACATGCTCCTCAAGGACAAGGGCATGTCTCCTTTGTGAACTCCTCACTTCACACAACACCTGACAGAAACTACGTTTTCAAAAACTGGCTGAAATAAAGCCCGAGGTGCCTTTTTTATTGTGTGCTAGTACTTACAGAGAAAGTATGAATCAATTTTTATTGGTAGTTGAATGACGCAGCCATATACCACTTAAGAGAGGAGCCATGGAGAGCCCATCAAAATCACTTGTAGAATTAAAATTTGTCTATCTACCTACCTACCTGTTTATGTCTAGCTATCTGTTTGTCTGCCTATTTACCTTCCTACCTATCGTCTGTCTTCTTTCCTATATATTTATCCACCTTTCAGTCAATCACCATCCCAGCCCCACATCACAACCTACTAATTCAGAATCTCCCATGGGAAGAAGGGTCGCTGAATCAAAACAACAACGAGGAGAGGATTTCACTGCAGATACCACTGCACACCCCATTAAGACCCATTGTCAGTCTAAGGGAGAGATATAAAGAAGCCGTTCAGACAAAGCAGGTTTCCTCTGCTTTGTGTCTTATTGAGAAAATTGATTGTTGTGATATAAAAGTACATAATTATTAGAAGCTTAAAGATCTTGCGTGTCATTTACAAAAACGCTGTGTCTGGCCTCCTGGAGGCCTTCGTCGACCTGGAAACAAAGCATCTCTCGGTGAGACTGCTGCCTGGGAGTGGTGGTGCATTTTGTATCCACTCACGGTGGAGAGGCCCTCAGCGAAGCTCCCCACTGTTCACAGGGACCTGCTTAAAACCTTATCCACCCGCAGGCCTTTAACTTACCACCTGCTGGATGCCTCTCTTTGCATTTCATATTACTTGGGTGTTATTTACTCAGTAAGAGAAATTTGGCAACCATTGTTGTTTTTGTTGTTTTTTAACAAGCAGCTCCATTTAGGGCATTTTTAATAAGGGGATGAAGGGAAAGATGACCAATCATGACCTTAGAGAACAGTCAGCGTGGTGGAAGAGTGAAAGTATCTTGGGTTTCCTGCGTGAGACTTTGGTCCTCACAGAAACCCTCCTGCTCAGTCTGTGGCACTTACCCAGGAGACGTCAGTAGGTGGAGCCAACTCGTTTGCTTAAACAATAAGCATTTTACACTCATTAACCTCAGAGTCACTTCTTTAAATGAAGCAAGTTCAAAGACATTTGTTTAAATAACTGTGTGACTATGACTCTCATTGTAAAAAGCCAGAGAGTTGGAAATTAAAGCCAACCTTGTCCTTAAAAACCAGACTTTGTGGAAAAACAGCAGCTCCCCTAGCCCAAAGTACCAACGTTAACTTTTACATTTCCTGGCTTGTGTCAGTTTTTGTCACAATCTCAAGGGTCTATAAACAAAGATGTCTCTTATACTAACACGCATAGGCTTTGTCCCCAGGGGTTGCAACGCAGCTTTTCATGAAGCCTCAAAACTCAAAAAAACTTCTAATATACTTTTGGATGCCTGGGTTATTTTAACACCAGGTTCACAAAATTACGTTATGAATGCAGGACTCGAGATAAGTGATTTATTTTTTTGGAATGCTGTTCATACCTCGATCATACCCCTTTCATCTTGAAAAATATCCACTGATATAGTTCATTTCTCACCGTGTGCCAGTGAATTATGTAAACATTTCAAATGATCGGCTCCACTTTTACAGATAGGAAACAAACAAACAAACAAAAAGTAGATTTATTTATTTATTTGTTTATTATCAGAGAGTAGCCCCATACACAGTTCAACACGTGGAAAACGTTGCATTAACATACAAGATCGGGTTGAGTGTCGGTTGGCCATTTGCCAACTCCTGAGTCATGGGCCATGCCAAATCTGATTCCCATTGACTTTTACACAGAAGGAAAAGCCGAACACAATTTATCCTTTTGGGTTGCATGCAATATTGTTTTTCAGGGGAATGGTTATATTTGTTCCGGCCACAAAGGCCGTCTCTGGGGAGGACAGCCAAATGGCTTTGGTCACAGTGTCCGTGAGACACAACTGTTCCAATCCATTATCCTGAAGCTGTCTGTGCTGGGATACGCCATCAGGTGATCAGGGACTGGAAATCAGCTGGAAATTCCAGTAGAGACTCATTAGTTAGCGGACCAAGCATACAAAGGACATATGTTGATATGGCAGGTGGGAGCAGATGGAGAGACAGTACAAACCCGGGGGAAGGGACAAGAGTAGGAGGATTAGGGAAGCCCTGGCATTTTCCCACAGAGATTGAGTGTGGAGGTCTAGTTCCAGAGCAGGGATTAGAGTATCAGATTGGGGATTTGGACAAATTAGATGGACTGAGGTAGATGCTAGTTTAGGAAAGGGGTTGACAGAAGATGTTGGAAGGACTGCACGTGTTTTATTCTGATTTACTCGATTTGGTGTGAGTGGGCAACGAAGGAACCTCAGGAGACCAGGAATGAGCTCCCGGGCGCCACGAGCCTGCTCAGGCCCCCTCCACCCAGCAGGGCAGCCGGTGATGTAGTCCCAGCCCCTCTCTCTGGAGCAGCCCAGGTGGCCAGCTGCTGTGAAGAAACTCCCCTTTCACCGCCAAGGTGTAACTTTATATTTTGAGTGAGAATCATTCTTAAATTGCAGCTCTTGCTTATATTTTGTCGCCGCTCCCTGCCTTCTCAAATTGAACATACTCTAACATTTGGAGTGGCGCAAGGAAACTAGACTCCGAATAGGAAAAGGAGGATCCGTGCCTGGCTGGTCCCCTTCCGCGTGTTGGCATGGGGCCTGGGGCTGACTCACAGGCCCCGCTTTCCTCATCCAAGCAGAGGGTTGATTTATACCCGGCCGGTAGAATAACATCACAATAAACTGGTTTCACACTTCAACATGCATTTTACGTTGTTACCAACGTTAACTAATGGAATCCTCAGGTGGTCACAAGGCCCCCACCGTCCCCCTGCCCTGGCTGGCTCCCCACATCCCCCCCCCAATTCCTGTCTGCGTCTTCTGACCCTCAGTTGTCCCTTTCTGTTGTGGTCCGGAACCCCGCTTCTGGCAGCTCCCACTGCCCTTCCCTCTCCCGTGCTGTTCCTTTTCTTCTGCTCTCTGTAGAACTGACACCCAGCACCGGCTAAGTTTCAGCGCACAGCACAATGACTTGACTCACATACATGGTGGAATGATCACCACCGTCAGATTCATTCCCATCCATCCTATAGACGTGAAGACATTGATGGGTGCTGTTTCTTATCTTGTGTGGCCTGGGAAACCAGATAATCAAGATTGTTCTCTTCTGTCCGGGATACTATTGCACAGACCCTCCCCAAGGAGGGCCAGAGTCCTTCTCCTGTGATTCATATTGTAGGGGCTGGAGGTCGTGAATTTTTTTGCATTTACTTGGACGAAGTGGCTGCTCAGTGTATTTCCTAGTCCTGGACAAAATCTTCAATGATCCTGCCCGTGCCCTCGGGATAAAATGAAAGGTCAAGATCTCACACAAAGCACTTGTCCACATGGCCACCCGCCTGGGTCACCAACATTCCGACCTGCTTCTAGTCACACGGCTGGGTCCCCACACCCCAAACTCCTCATCTCATCCCCAACGTTGTGTGTTCTCACTTCTCTGCTTTGCTG
Organism: Mustela lutreola; assembly: GCF_030435805.1. Lineage (NCBI taxonomy): Eukaryota > Metazoa > Chordata > Mammalia > Carnivora > Mustelidae > Mustela > Mustela lutreola. The sequence continues at coordinate 59,072,771 of NC_081295.1, read as the reverse complement.
TGTGCTCCATCCATTCCCCATATTTCATGTGCGGAATTGCAGAATTCCTGTTTGTCTTTCGGACTTGTGACTCCTGCGCCCATCCCCGAGTGAAAGTCCTTCTGCTCCCCACTCCCTGAGCTCTCCCCACCGGCCAGGGCCCTGCTCGAGGGCAGCGTCACCTTCTTCATTTCCTTAAGCCTCACGTGCTATATAAATTCCTGCCGGCTGACTCCCTGCTCGGACCATTGTCACCAAGCTGCATAATGTTCCATATAGCACACTGGCATGTGTGTACTTTTTCATTATATACATTTTTAAAAGTTTAAGGAGAGAAGGAGAATCTGAAAGGAAAGCACTTGGATGCAAAAATGCAAAACACAGCTGCCTGCTTGATGATGTTGGTAAAGTCCTGACACAACCAGGAATAGTTCTTGGGAATCTTGATTTTTTTTTTTGTTTGACTGCCATTACACCAAATTTAAATCGTATATTTTTGTAAGGATTCCTTGGAGGGGAAGACAGAACGTGTAAGAATTACAGTCACAAGTGTATAGAATTACAGTCACAAGTGTATAGAATTACAGTCACAAGTGTATTGAATTTGGTATTGCGTAAAGAAGGAAGTACCATATACGTAGAAGAAAATTGTTTTGCCCAAGGAGGATTTGATTATACCGAACGAATGAGGGAGGGAGTAAAAAGAAGCCAGTCCTCAATCTGAAAAAGGGTCAGCCTAGCAATACTTTTTATCCATTTTCCTTAAACATGTCTAATTACATTCTCTAGAAAGAGAAATTCTTTTTCAAAATACCTAAAATATATCAGTATCCTTTTAAAAGGAGATTGATTGATTGATTTTTATGAGAGAGAGAGAGAGAACATGGGGCTGGGGGGGGGGCGCCGAGGGAGGAGGTGAGAGAGAATCGAAGCCGACTCCCTGCTGAGTGCGGAGCCCCACATGGGGCTCCATCCCACGACCCTGAAATCAAAGAGCCAAAATCAAAAGTCGGATGCTTAACCAACTGAGCCACCAACACACCCTAATATATCAGCATCCTTAAATTATCCCTTGTCCTCAATATGTAGAGGTGGGGCGAAACTTAGTAATAATATCCAGAGGAGAGGGAAATAGTTCTGAACTATTGTTGAAAATAAGCAAATGTGATGAGGGCATGTAAAGCTTGTGAAAGTTATAGAATCTGTTTGTGCATGCATGAACAATGTCTGAACAGAACATAGCCCAAGCTATTAGCAATTCTTAATCCCTGGGAAATGAAAGAGGAAGTTTTATATTTTACTTCATGTTTTTCTATTTTGTTTGAGGGTTCTTCTTGGTTTTGCTTTTACAATAATCATGTACTGCTTTTATTTCAAAGGCAATAATTCTGTTTTACTCGGTTAACTGGACTGCAGCACATCTTCGCATGAGCGTGGGGGGACACGTTGTATCCTGTGTGCATCCCTGATGCTACCAACATAGGTGCAAACCCCACAGTCACTTGGGATGAATGGTTGGAAGGCCCAGCCTCCCCGTCCATTCCCTACCCTGCCCCAACCCGTGCTGTTACTTAACTTGTTCTTTTATTAATCAGCAAAATCTTGTTAGATTTTGGTGATTAACTTGCATACAATATTAGTGCAATGAGAACATTTTAATTGGATTTTCTTCTGTCTTCCTATGTTGAGAGTAGACTTGAGGTTTATGGGTAAAAATAAGCAATTTGGGAATACATTTCCATTCTTTTATTTTTTTTTTAAGATTTTTTTTTTTAATTGACAGAGACCACAAGCAGGCAGAGAGCCAGGCAGAGAGAGAGGAGGAAGCAGGCTCCCTGCTGAGCAGAGAGCCCAATGCGGGGCTCAACCCCAGGATCCAGAGATCATGACCTGAGCTGAAGACAGAGCCTTTAACCCACTGAGCCAGCCAGGCGCCCCCATTTCCAGTCTTTTTTTTTTTTTTAATTTTTAATTCTTTATAAACATATAATGTATTTTTATCCCCAGGGGTACAGGTCTGTGAATCGCCAGGTTTACACACTTCACAGCACTCACCAAAGCACATACCCTCCCCAATGTCCATAACCCCACCCCCCTTCTCCCAACCCCCCGCCCCCCAGCAACCCTCAGTTTGTTTTATGAGATTAAGAGTCACTTATGGTTTGTCTCCCTCCCAATCCCATCTTGTCCAGTCATTTTTAATGTTGGAGGAAGCAGCTTATTTTGGGGACCTGTGGTTGTGTTCAGATGGGTAAATACCCTGTGTATCCCATGGTGGGGGGCATTTGTTCAAACTGCCCTGGAGGGGCTCCAGGCCAGAAGGAAAGACCCCAAGGGTAAACTGGGTCAGGAGATGTGCTTCCTAAGGGAAGTTGAGCAGACGGCATGTACAGGTGCAGCCCTGAGTTTGTCATCGCATCTAAGACTTGAGAACAACGATGGAAATGAGAGGTGGTGAACACAGGAACTGGAAAAAAGATCAGTGAACCAGGAGTCAAGGATCAGAGTGGAGCAGATCTAGGACTGATGCCCCAATGTCCTGTTAGGAGTATCTGCTGAGTGCATTGTTTGTCTCATGGTAAAAACATGGTCACATATATAGAATAGGATAGGATCATTTCTGTGCCAGAATTGTGTTTCTTTTGAGAGATAGCAAAGTTTTATTTGGTGACTCAGAATTTAAACTACACTGCCATCGGGCAGTTCATTCAAATCAGTTTCTGCTCCGTAGGATACCTTATCAAATCAGTTTCTGCTTCAAGTTGATTTGCAATTCACCTTCTGCAAGGAGCGACTGTTTTGTGTCTTCCCGGGTCTTGTCCCAATATGCCTCCAATAGATTTAGTTCCTTTCGTGAGTGTGGGAGTTTTGCAATTGTTAGTAATACCTGAGTGAAGCGTATGGTTTTGAATCACTTTGAAATACCTCTTTCTTCTCTCCTTTAATGATCACAATTTTAAAATAAAGCTTAGATGAAAGACATAGCCAGCAAATGCACACCGAGTACCTTCTGCGTTAGGTATTCTTCTAGCTGCAGAGAACACAGCACCTGTAGGACATAGCAAGTCTGTGTTACCATGGGGTTCCCGTTCTGTTGGGGTAAACAGAAGATAAACATGTAAACAAATATCTGACAAAGGCCAGGCAGTGAGAAGGGCCATGAGGAAAAGGAAAGCGTGCTGTGGTGAGTAATGTGAATTTCATCCTGCTCGGTGGCCCTCTGCACAGGACCAAGTTACAAAGCCGGGGAGATTTGTAAGCATAGCTTCTTAAAATCTTCTATTAGTTTGGTGTAGTTTCGGGTGAACACTATTTTCCCTTATTTCAATTTGCTTGAATCCTTTAAGTTTCGTGCTGTTTCAAGTTTCAAGAAGTGGTCCAAGGTCGAAGAAAAATGCTAAGAATTTCATCTTGTTTTGTGTGGCAACAGAACGAAGGCACGTAATTACATGACTGTCCCCACCCCTGACAAACCTGCAGTGGCCCAGATTTGTTTGAGATTTAGCACAAAACTGCATTGTTATCAGAGGATGTTCCCATGAGATAAGGGAAGACTGGCAGAATCGTGGTGGCAACTTGATTACAAAAATATTAAAACATTTCTTCCTTGGTGACAAAGATCTGTTGTGTACCCTTATAGAGGACAAGTTAGCACATGTTTATTCCAAAAATCTTTGGTCTTAAGAGCACCTGCCTGACTATGCCGTGCACCCCTGTCCCCCCAGGCAGAATGTATAAGGCACGCCAGTTAAAGGACGGAATGGATTTTAGCAAAGACATGAGAATTTAAACAGCTGAAGAACGTTTCTTTCAAGAATTGCATTCATTGCAGAATGTTGATATTACTCAAAACAAATTTGGAATTCTAATTTTAGAATTGTGTTTGGAGCCCGTTCACAAACCAGAACAAAACTTTATTCATTCGGTTTTTCATGAGTTCATTCATTCTGTCGTTGGACAAACATTTGCAAAGCCTTCTCTCTCTGCCAACATGGGGCTTCTTGTTAAGTGTATGTCAATAAATTAGAACCGTTGCTTTCCTACGAGTTGACACCATTCTGGGGAAGACAGAGAAGTTATAGAACTGGAAGTGGTTAGGTAGCTATGAACTGTTTAAGGTGGAAGGCCCAGGAGGTAAACTCCACTTGGCAGGGTAGGGGAAGCTTCAAGGGGAAGGGACATTTAGGCTGCAGTGTTTGAAAACCAAGTTCATGCTTGCCAGGTGGGGGGAAATGTATTTCTGACAGCAGTCTTTTACTTTGTGGTTACACTTAATTCTTTTTGTAACTCAGATGGCATGAGTTCATTTGATAACCGATCTTATTCAGCGGGCTGTGCCTGGAATGATCTTGACTAGTTCCAAAAAATAAATTTACTTGCAGGGCATGAATATTTTCTATCATTCAATTTCATAAATATTTATCAAGCACCTAGCCAAAGCCAGCGTGCTCCGTTACTGGGGTAGATGCCGTGGAGAATTCAAGACAAGCTTTTTTCATCTTAAAACAAAACAAAACAAAACAAAAAACCCCACAAAAACCTGTTTTTTAATTGAGGTGAAATTTGCATAAAATTAGCCATCTTAAAGTACGTACAATTCAGCAGGCACCCAAGTGGTTCAGTCAGTTCGGCAGCTGGCTCTTGATCTCAGCTCAGCTCTTGATCTCAGAGCGGTGAGTTCAGGACCCGTGTTGTGCTCCACACTGGGCGAGGAGCCTACATTTAAAAAAAAAAAAAAAAAAAAAGTGTACATTTCAGTGGTATTTAGTACATGCACAGTCTTGTACAACTACCACTTCTGTCTAGTTCCAAAATCTTTTCATAACCCCAAAGAAAACTCTGCACCCATTATGCAATCATTTCTTATTTCTACCCCCTCACCCCTACCCCCCAAAACACTAATCTGCTTTCTCTCTGTGTGGATTCAGTTATTCTGGATATTTTGTATCAGTAGAATCATACAGTATATGACCTTTTCTTTCTTTTACTTAGTATAACATTTTTGAGGCTCATCCTCATCATAGTGTGTCTTAGTACTCTGTTTCTTTTTATGGCGGAATAATATTCCATAGTATGGAGAGATGACATTTTGTGTAGCCATTCATCTACCAATAGACATCTGGTTGTTTCCACCCCTTAGCTGCTGTGAGTAGTGCTACCGTGAATGCTTAAGTACGTGTATTTGTTTGAGGGCCTGTTTCCATTTCTTTGGGGTGTATACCTAGAAGTAGAATTGCTGGGCCTCGTCATTACTCTAACTTTCTAAGGAACTGCCAAACTGTTTAGCACAGGGGTTGCACCATTTGACATTCCCACCAGCAACATATGAGGTTCTGATTTGTGCACATCCTCGCCAATACTTGTTACTTTCTGTTTTTTGGGGTTTTGTTTATTTGTTTGTTTGTTTTTGCCTTTTTAGCAATAGCCATCCTAGTGGATGTGAAATATAATCTTATTGCAGTTCGGATTAGGATTACCCAATGACTGATGATGTTGAGCTTTCTTTCTTGTGCTTCTTGGCCATTTGTACATCTTCTTTCCTTCATCTTTGATGGCAATTCCAAGTTAGAAAAATGTTCTGAGCCATAAGTGAAGCAGCTCACAATAGGACTGATTTTAGGCAGATGATATTCACCTGGCTCTGTAAATTATGGCATGATTGTTTAAAAACCAATCTTACTGGGGTGCCTTGGTGGCTCAGTGGGTTAAGTGTCTGACTCTTGGTTTCTTGTGGGGCTCAGCCCTTTACAGAGAGTCTGCTTCCCCTCTCTCTCTCCTTTTGCCCCTCTGCCCCAATAAATAAATCTTAAAAAAAAAAAAAAAAAAATTGTAGGATCAAGTTTTTCTGCCCCTTGTGCTGGGAACCAGATCTAACTTCTGGGTCTGTAGCATGTCTATATTCATTTCCTATTGTTGCTGTAACAAATTGCTACAAACTTAGTGGCTTAGGACAACATAAATTCATTATCTTCAGGTTCTGGAGGCTAGAAGTTAACTGTAGACAGGTCTGCATTCCTTTGGAAGTTCTAGGAGAGAATCCATTCCTTGCCTTTAAAACTGGCCTGTAGAGGCCACTCACTGTCCTTGGCACGTGGCTCCTTTCTCCATCTTCAAAGCCAGCAGCCTAACATGCTCTCATCTCTGACTCCTGCTCCTGTCCCAGCATCTTCTCCCTCCAACTCCAACCTTCTTGTGTCCCCTTTACAAGGACTCTTATGATTAGATTGGGCCCACCCAGATTACCCAGGATATTCTCACCTCCATCTAGGGATTAGGACATGTATATCTGGGAGTGCAGGGCGTTGCTTAGTCAGCCTATCAGAGTGGTCTTTCTTGCTGGAGCAGTCTGACTTTAGCAGTGCTAATGTCAACCCCCACCAGGCTGTATTTGGGTTACCCAGGTATTTTCTCTTGCACTTCCTGGCCAATGGGAAAGGAGGTGAATGTTTTGCTAGACTGCAAATCCTTTTGCGCAAAACTGGCCTCATTCATCTCTTTATGCCCAGTGCTTAACAGAAGTCAAAGCCCATGCTTAATCAATATAGAAGGTGGTGGTGATAGTTATATATATTATAACTATATAATTATATAGTTGTTATAAATGTGGGAGGTGTAACTGTATAGTTTTCCTAAGGAAGGCCATAGAATAATAAAATTTTCTAATTCCAAGTATGAATATTGATCTATTATATGACCAGACATCTCTCTGGGAAAAAAAAAAAAAAAAGTTAGAAGGTGGCCATCCAGGTCTGCTAGGAGGGGCAAAATTCTACCATCTCAGAAAGAGTAGAACATATTTCTGGTACCCAGTGTAAATTTTCCTCCCAATGGTATTGTTAAAAACAAGTGGAGTTTTAGCATTTTAATTTATATCAAGTCCCACTTTTGGCAAGGAATCAGTTAAATATTAAATTAGGTAATTTGGGCTTTTTTCCAGAGTAACCAGTACCTCTCTGTGATGGAGAAATACAGTTTGGCCTCATCATGGTGCCTCCACAGAATGTCCTAGAGTGTTGGCATGGAAGGTGATCCAAATTAGTGAGACCTGTGGGTATGAGGAGGCTGAAGATTTTACTAGTCACTTTATGGAGCATGTGTAGGCTCCCTTGTGTAGGTGGCCTTTAGATTGAAGGGTTGTGTCACTGCACACAGAACTGTGGTGTTGTTTACTTGTTGACTGTGCTGCCAAAGGGAAGAAAAAATTCCAAGGAGATACTTATTGAAAGGGAGCCCAAAACAGAGCAGTGTGCTCTCCAGGACAAGAATTCTCAGCCCTGAGATAATGAAATTCAAATTAAAGGAGTGTTCAGGCTGCTGCTCAGATTCATCTAGAGTGTTCTCTGCAATGTGTTAGTCATCACTGGGAACAACCTGTAAAATGTGCCATCTGTAATATGTGGCATCAGAGGCCTTGTGAGCGAGCGGACGGCGTGATACGAGCTGACCTCTGAAAAGCAGTCAACAGAAATTCTGCGGGCATATTTCCACCTTCCTGCAGTCTGCAGGTTCCATTAAGGTGACCTCTGTGGCAAGAGGAAGATGCAAGTCTTGGGTATACGACCAAAATAACGTCGACAACAGGATCTGAGTCTTTCTTACGATATTAAGATAAATATTTACAAATATTCTTTAAGATTAAATAATTAAAGTCTTTATTTTACTATTGTTTAAAAATGTTTCTTACTTTGTATGGGTGTAAACAGTGAGAAAATGAAGTATGGCTAGGAAGCCACCCTCAAGCATATTAATTTTGTCTATCTTTTAGAAGAAATTTAAGAAATAATTCACTAATATACCAAATCTTTGATTTGGTGACATATATAAATTAAGGATCTCTGTAAATAGTATATATCAAGTTCTAATTTTACCCAAATTTTGTTACTAATCTGAGACATTTATTCCCTGGTTATGACTTAACACTAAGTTAAAAATCTTGTAGTAACCATTTTATACTCCGTGAAGAGCTATCATTAACCCATAATGGGGTCTTTACATAGGTTACATAAGTTAATATTTGTAAATCCCCAGTCCTGAAACATTATTTTTAAAACTAGTGAAGATCATAAGATTGAATTCCACAACACTCTTAATAAGGCAAAGTAAATTCCTTTGTTGAATCGAAAGTCAGTCATACTTAATTCACCTGGGGCAGCAGTGAAGGGATCTTTTCAACCCTACCCCCCTTTCACAATTTACTTATAGGTCATCTTCACAACCAATGCACAACAATCACATTTTCAAAGGTTGCAACAAGCTATAGCAATGAATCATACCACAGATCCTTTCTTCTTTCCCTCTGACCTAACCCTCTTGTCGAAAGTCATAAGTAGGGGCGCCTGGGTGGCTCAGTTAGTTAAGCGTTTGCCTTCGCCTGGGGTCCTGATCCCAGGGTCCTGGAATCGAGCCCTGCATCTGACTCCTTGCTTAGGGAGGCAGGCTCCCAAGCTTCTCCCTTACCTGCTCCTCCTGCTTGTGCTTCTCTGTCAAATAAATAAAATCTTTTTTAAAAAAGTCATAAGGAGTTAAAGTACTTCACACAAAAATTGAACCCCCGTATCCTATAAGATTTAATAAAGGGGGGGTATGTAATATCTAACTCTCCATGCATGGTGTCACTTCAAGGAGATTTAAGCTTCTACAAGGAAAGTGGGTCTCTTCCACTTCCTCGTTCCGTCCCTATCACCTGTAGAAGCTTAAATCTCCTTGAGTGACACAATGCATGGAGAGTTAGATATTACATAACTCCCACCTGTTCCGTATGCACCAAATTGAAATGAAGACTTTCTCATTGTAACAGGGAAAAGAAGCCCACGAATCTAGCTGGGTTCTTGACCTATAATGTCCAGCTTCATTTCTAAATCCCACAAACTGGGTCTCATCAACAAAGACAAGTTTGCAGCCTGGTCCTTGGAACTCTTCGTACATCTTAGAAATGTTAAGTTTCTCATAAAGGGCCGGCACACTACAAAACATTTTTAAGAAACAGAGTGAGTAGAAAAAGATGAAAATAATGAAAACTCTGAGAGTCTATATTCTGTAATGCCATTTTTTTAAAAAAGATTTTATTTTTAAGTAATCTCTACACCCAACTTGGGGCTTGAACTTACAACCCTGAGGTCAAGAGTTGCGTGCTTTACCAACTGAGCTAGCCAGGCACCCCTGCGGTGCCATTTTTTTTTTTTAAGATTTTTATTTTTATTTATTTGACAGAGAGAAATTACAAGTACACTGAGAGGCAGGCAGAGAGAGAGAGAGAAGGAAGCAGGTTCCCCGCTGAGCAGAGAGCCCGACGCGGGACTCGATCCCAGGACCCCGAGATCATGACCCGAGCCGAAGGCAGCGGCTTAACCCACTGAGCCACCCAGGCGCCCCTGCAGTGCCATTTTTTAAAAAAATCAAATCTCTTCCATTTCTAGGGTTATGAATCCATCTTTATTATGGTAAAATGCCATTTATTCTGGGACTTGAAACTAATATGAGAAAATAAGTAGTGATAGAACTAAGCCAGAAACACATTGGTACAGATCGGCCTTTGGAGTCTGAGAAAGGGACTGAGGTGACTCACATGGCAGGCCTCTCCCCACCCTAAACCCGCTTCACCCTGACCCTGCCTTGACCTGATGCTAAGTCAATGCTTCATGTATGTTTTTCTAGAATTGGAGAAGCAAAAGTACACTAGCCACCAAAATGAGAAACTTGAGCTGTTTCCTTTCCCCATTTTAAGCAACTGACTAAAACTCACCTAGAAAAGGCTGCTTTTTTTGAGATCTGCATAATATTGTTCTTTAGACAGCTTCTATCCGGGGGGACAATAAGCATGCTTTTAGAACTTATTCTGCGTACCTATAGTTTACTTAAGTTTTTATTTCATATTAAAAAAAATCTATTTAAGGGCACCTGGGTGGCTCAGTGGGTTAAGCCTCTGCCTTTGCCTCAGGTCATGATCCCGGGGTCCTGGGATCGAGCCCTGCATCCGGCTCTCCGCTCAGTGGGGAGCCTGCTTCCTCCCCTCTCTCTCTGCCTGCCTCTCTGCCTACTTGTGATCTCTCTCTGTCAAATAAATAAATAAAATCTTTTTTTTTTTTTTTTTTTTTTTTTTTAAAGATTTTATTTATTTGTCAGAGAGAGAGAGGGAGCGAGAGCGAGCACAGGCAGACAGAGTGGCAGGCAGAGACAGAGGGAGAAGCAGGCTCCCTGCCGAGCAAGGAGCCCGATGTGGGACTTGATCCCAGGACGCTGGGATCATGACCTGAGCCGAAGGCAGCTGCTTAACCAACTGAGCCACCCAGGCGTCCCAATAAATAAAATCTTTTAAAAAAAAAAATCTATTTAGACTCCTGTCCAACTTAGTAAAGGGTTAGCTGGAATTTATAAATATTAGCAAATAAGGAACTTTGAATGTTTGACTTCTTAAAATTCGTAATCCACTTTTTAGAGTGGTTTTGTGTTCACAGAAAAATTGAGCAGTCAGTCCAAAGAGTTTCCATATGCCCCTGCCTCCACACGTAGCTGCCCTGCCGTCGACATCCCCCACCAGAGCGGCCCATCGGTCGCAATCCATGAACCTGCTTTAACACATCATTATCACCTGAAATCGACAGTTTCCACGGGGATTCACTCTTCCTGGTGTTTTAACAGATGTGTAATGACATGTAGTTGTCATTGCAATGTCATACGGAATAGTTTCACTGCCCCCCACAATCCTCTGGGCTCTGCCTCTTCATCCCCCCTCCCTTTTAACTCTCTCCATAGTTCTGCTTTTTCTAGCACGTCATATTTTCAGACTGCCTTCTTTAAATTAGTCATGTGCATCTAAGTTCCCTCCATGTCTTTTCATGGCTTGAAAGCCCATTTCTTTTTATTTTATTATTTTTTTAGTAGACTCCACGCAGGGCTTGAACTCATGACCCTGAGATCAAGACCTGAGCTGAGGGCAAGGGAAGGAGTCAGATGCTCAACCGGCTGAGCCACCCAGGCACTCCAGCCCGTTTCTTCTTCACACTGAATAATATTCCACTGTCTGATGTCCCATAGTTAATGTATCCATTTACCTATTTTTTTTTAAGATTTTATTTATTTATTTGACAGACAGAGATCAGAAGTAGGCAGAGAGGCAGGCAGAGAGAGAGGGGGAAGCAAGCTCCCTGCTAAGCCGAGAGCCCGATATGGGGCTCGATCCCAGGACCTTTGGGATCATGACCTGAGCCGCAGGCAGAGGCTTTAACCCACTGAGCCCCCACCATTCACCTATTGAAAGGCACCTTGGTTGCTTCCAAGTCTTGGCAATTATGAATAAAGCTGCCATAAACACTCATGCACAGGCTTCTGTATGCACGTAAGTTTTCAGTTTGTTTGGGTAAATACTAAGGAGCACAATTCTTGGTTTGTATGGTAGATTTTAATTGTTTTATAAGACATTGTCAAACTGTCTTCCAAAGTGGCTATGTTATTTTGCCTCCCACCAGCAACGAATGAGAGTTCCCGTTGTTCCCCATCCTCAAAAGTGCAGGGGGCTCTTTATGTTTTGTGCTGTGGCCGGTCTAAGGGGTATGTAGGGCATCTTGTTGTTTTAATTTGCAGTTCCCCAATTCATTTTTTAATCAGGTTGTTCATTTTCTTATTGTTGGGTTTTAAGAGTTCTTTGTATATTTTGGGTAGCGTCATCTATCAGAAGTGTCCTTTGCAAATATTTTCTTCCATCCTGTGGTTTGTATTCTCATTCCCTTGACATTGTCTTTCACAGAGCACAAATTTCATAGTTTTTAAAGTTTTATATATTAATTTTTAAAAGTTTATTTATTTAAGTGTATTATTTGTTTTATTTATTTAATCTGTACACCTGACATGGTGTTTGAACTCATGACCCTGAGATCAAGAGTCACATGCTTCACAGACTGAGCCAGGCAGCTACCCCTCAACGAGCAATAGTTTTTAATTTTAATGAAGTCTAACTTATCAGTTGTTTCTTTTATGGGTCATACCTTTGGTGCTGTCTAAAAAATGATCATGTACCCAAAGTCACCCTGGTTTTCTCCTATATTATCTTCCAGGAGTCTTATAGTTTTGTGTTTTACATTTAGGTCCATGATCCATTCTGAGTTAATTTTTGCCAAGGGTGTAAGATCTGTACCTAAAGTCATTTTTCCTTTCTCTTTCTCTCTCTCTTTCTGTCTTCAAATGGATGTCCAGTTCTTCTATATCTTTTGTTTTTTAATATTTTATTTATTTGACAGAGAAATCACAAGTAGGGAGAGACACAGGCAGAGAGAGAGGAGGAAGCAGGCTCCCTGTGGAGCAGAGAGCATGATGCGGGGCTTGATCCCAGGACCTGAGCCGAAAGCAGAGGCTTTAACCCACTGAGCCACCCAGGCACCCCAGTCCTGTTTTGTTTTTGTTTTTGTTTTTTTAAGAGAGGAAGGGGCCGGGAGGGCAGAGGGAGAGAGAGAGGGAATCTTAAGCAGGCTTCATGCCCATCCCAGAGCCTGACATGAGGCTCAATCTCACAACCCTGAGATCATGACTTTAGCCGAAATCAAGAGCTGGACCCTTAACGGACGGAGCCAGCCAGGCCCTCCTCTTCCATGCCCTGTTTTTCTTTTTAAGCTGAACTATAGGTTTGAGATTGAAGTAGAAAGAGTCTTGGTTTAAAAACAAAGGCAGTATCATGGAATGACTACGACCATTGTATTTCATTTTACTTTTAGAAAACATCAGTGGGCACAAATGTGTCTGTAGATCCCATTGTTGACTGTACTACAACAGGCTTGTTGTACACTGGGGAAGTAAAATAATCTCATGCAGAAAATTTTAACAAGATTTCTTTTCTCCTTGCAAATAACCCAATAATAACATTATAATTCTTGAATTAGAACCCCTTTCAAGGAACATCTTAATATGTTTTACGTTCTCTTCTAGAAAGTCGTCACCTAAGAATGTACCATTCTCTTCAAAGACTGCAATTAAACAAATATATTCTCTGCTGTCTGATCTTGCTAGAATCAGAACACTTAGTCCTGTTCATGTGATGAGAGAGCAACTTTGCTGAAAAGGAAACTTGCATGTTTTCACGTCACTATATGATAGTGCATATATTTGAAATGATGGTACTTATATACTCAGAGGCTATTGAAGAAGAGCTGGGTGGGTTTTTAAATTGAGGTCTTGGGGCCACTTGTGACTCGTGCTGCTGATCAGTTGTGTTCACTGTATGAGCAGTGCTCACAACCAAGGAGTCTGATGATAGCCAGGTTGAGCCGGTTCAGTGATTTATCTCTTGTCTATTCTATCGGAGAATGAGCCTTGGATTCATGCCAAAGATGATAAAGGCCAACAGCATCTGTGTTGTAAGGTGTCAAGCTGATGAGTGTGAGGCTGGGCATGTGCAGATCGCTGCAGGCAAATCCTGGGTGATTTGCATGCCACGAATATTTGCTCATCGGTTGTGGCTGGCAAAGAAAACAGATATTGCAACAGATATAAAACATGGCCTTGTCCCCAGGGGATCTGATAGTCACAAATTAACAAGTCATTATAAATCTAAGGCACCAATATTTTAGGTCTTTTTCTCATTTTTTAAAGGAAGAACAAACTGATTGAGATAACCATAGAAATTAAAGTAATTTTTATGCACAGAACACTTAGCTGCTATAAAAGAAATTGAACCTTCTCTAGGTTTACTGTTATCATTAAGGTGGTAGACAATTCTTCCTTCCTTCATTCAAATATGAATATATGTCAATATTCATAATGTGGCAGTTATATCCTATTTACTTTCTTGTTATTCGCAGATAGCAAATGTTATTCACTTACGTATAGTGTATTATATATATATATATATTTTTTTTTTAGCCCAAATTAGATTATACATTTTGTTATATAACAGTAATTTTTCTTTTTTAGATTTTTATTTATTTATTTATTTGACAGACAGATCACAAGTACGCAGAGAGGCAGGCGGGGGCGGAGGGGCAGGCTCACCGCTGAGCAGAGAGCCCGCCCGATGTGGGGCTCGATTCCAGGACACTGGGATCATGACCTGAGCCGAAGTCAGAGGCTTTAACCCACTGAGCCACCCAGGCGCCCCAAGGTATTATTCACTTAAAACATTTTTTTTGTTATTGAAATATAGCTGCTGTACAATGTTATATTAGTTTCAGGGGTACAACATAGTGATTCAACAATTCTATACATTACACAGTGCTCACCATAATAAATATAACCACCATCTGTGATTAAAACTTATTATAATATTATTGACTATATTTCCTATGCTGTACTTTTCATCTCCATGACTGATTTATTTTGTAACTGGAAGGGTATGGAAAATAATAAATAAGGTTCCATTACTGGGACATTCCCAAATGTATTTAACTAGTTCATTTTGGAGAGGGAGGGTTGACATTTAGGATGTTTGTTACAAAATAACCACACATAGTCAGAAATCTTCATTGACTTAAATTTGTCTACAGGACAAATTCTTCAAAGTGAAATTGTGAGATCAAAAGGTACATGCTCTTTAAAGTTTGACAGATACTGCCAAGTTGTCCTTCTAAATTAATTTATACTATCACAAACAATATATGAAAGTGTCCTTTCCCCCATCCTCAGCAACAATTAATATTATCAGATTTTTAATCTGACAATCCAGAGTTGAAAAATAATTTCTAATTATTGTTTTAATTTGTTTTTGTTTACTCCTGGTCACATGCTCTTCTTTTCTGTGATCAATCCCTTCATTACTCATAACATTCACCCATTTTACTCTAGGGTTTTCTTCTTGATTTATGATGGTTCTTTATATTAAGGGTGTTATGCCTTTTCATAAATAGAGCAAATGCAGAATTTTTTATTTCTTTAATAACCTTTATAAAGCTTTTAAAGTTTTCTGGGTTTTGTACCTCATTTAGAAAAGTTGCCCCATTTGTAATTTATTTTTTAAAAATTGAATCATGCATTTCTCTATTGATTTTATGATTTCTCTTTTGTTACATATGAAATCTTAGATACGTTTTACTGTATATATGAAATGTTATGTATATTTCGTTATATATATGAAATACATTTTTATGTAAGGAGTGATGTAAGGATCCTGACTTATTTTCTTTGCCAATGTATTTCTTCACACTGTTCATTAATTTTATGATTCGTTTGAACTATCACCTTTACTATATATTACTTGCCATATATGCTGCAACCTATTTCTGAATGCTTTATGTCAGTGTTTCTCAAAGAACAATCAGTCTATTACTTAAGGTCATCTGTGGTCCATGAGACAGTGTGTAGGTGGTTGGTTTGCAGGGAAAGTGTGATTATACCATTTGGTTCACCAGTTTAAAATATAAGATTAATTATGACTTTTATAGAAATCCCACCTTTCTTGATAATTGTCATATCTTTATTTATTATTATTATTTTTAAGTAAGCTGCACACACATTGTGAAGCTTGAACTCACAACCTTAAGATCAAGAGTCACGTGCTCTACCGACTAAGCCAGCCAGGTGCCACAATTGTCATATCTTGAAACATTGCCCCCGTGTTAGTTCATCTTGGCTAACGTGTTCAACATGGTGTATAGGCATACCTCAGAGATACTGAAGGTTGGGGTCCAGAGTGCCATAATGAAGTGAATATTGCAATAAAGCAAGTTAACGGAATTTTTTGGTCCCCAGTGCATATAAAATTTATGTTTAATTTATACTGTAGTCTATCAAGTATACAATAGCATCATGTCTAAAAAAAAACAATATGCATACTTTAATTAAAAATGCTAACCATCACCTGAGCTCTCAACGAGTTATAATCTGGGGCACCTGAGTGCCTCAGTTAGTTAAGCATCTGTCTTCGGCTCACATCATGATCCCAGGGTCCTGGGATCAAGTCCTACATCGGGCCCCCTGCTGAGCAGAAAGTCTTCTTCTCCTTCGCCCTCTGCTCCTCACCTCCCTCCCCCTGACTTGTGTGCGTGCACTCTCTTTCTCTCTCTCTCTCTCAAATAAATAAATAAAATTTTTAAAAAACTAGGTACAATCTTTTTGTGGGGGGTGTTTCACACCTTGATATTGATAGCTGCTGACTGGTCAGGGCACGGTTGCTGAAGGTTGGCATGGCTGTGGCAATTTCTTAAAAGAGGACAACAGTGAAGTTTGCCGCATCGGTTGACTCTTACTTTTACAAATAATTTCTCTCTAGCGTGCAGTGCTATTTAAAAGAACTTTACCCACAAAACTTCTTTCAGAATTGGAATCAGTCCTCTCAGACTTTGCCACTGCTTTCTCAATGAAGTTTATATAGTATTCTAGGTCCTTGTCATTTCAACAGTTTTCATGGCATCGTCACCAGGAGTAGACTCCATGTCAAAAAACCGCTTTCTTTGCTCGTCCATAAGAACCAACTCCTCATCCATTCCAAGTTTTATCATGAATTACAGCAATTAGGTCACCCATTCAAGATCCACTTCTAACTGTAGTTCTCTTGCTTTCTCCACTCCATCTGTGGTTATTTCCTCCACTGGAGTCCTAAACTTCCATCAACGTCCTGCATGAGGGTTGGAATCAACTTCTTCCACATTCCAGCTAATGTTCCTATTTTGACCACTTTCCATGAATCACAGATGTTCTCAGTGGCATCCAGAATGGCGAATCCTTTCCAGAAAGTTTTCAATTTACTTTGCCAGATCCCATCAGAAGAATCACAATCTAGGGTAGCAGTAGCCTTTCAAAATATATTTCTTAAGTAATAAAACTTGAAAATAAAAATTACTCTCTGATCCATGAGCTGCAGAATGGATATTGTGTTAGCAGGCATGAAAACAACAGTAATCTCATTACACATCTTCAACAGAGCTCTTGGGTGGCCAGGTACATTGCCAATGAGCAATAATATTTTGAAAAGAATTTCTTTTTCTGAGCAGTAGAACTCAACAATGGATAAAATATTCAGTAACCCATGTTGTGAATAGATATGCTGTTATCCAGGCTCTGCTGTTCCGTTTATAGAGTATAGTCAGGGTAGATGTAGCATAATTCATAAGGGCCAGTGGATTTTCAGAATGGTAAATGAGCGTTGGCTTCCACTTAAAGTCACCATCCACATTAGTCCATAACAAGAAAGTTAGCCAGTCCTCCGAAGCTTCAAAGCCAGACATTGACTTTACCTCTCTAGCTATGAAAGTCCTAGATGGCATCTTCTTCCAATGTCAGGCTATTTTATTTACATTAAAAATCTGTTACTTAGTGTAGCCCCTGTCATGAATGGTCTTAGCTGGATCTTCTACAGAATTCATAGCAGCTTCTCCATCAGCTTCACCTTGCACTTTTATGTTATGGAGCTGACTTCTTTCCTTAAACCTCATGAACCAACCTCTGCTAGCTTCACACTATCTTCTTTAGCTTCCTTACTTCTTCCAGCCTTCATAAAATTGAAGAGTTAGAGTCTTCCTCTGGATTAGGCTTTGGCTTAAGGGAATGTTGTGGCTGGTTTGATCTTCTACCCAGACCATTGAAACTTTCTCTCTATCAACTATAAGGCTGTTTTTGCTCTCTTGTTATTTGTATGTTCACTAGAGTAGCACTTTTAATCTCCTCCAAGAACATTTCTTATGCATTCACAACTTGGCTGTTTAGCGCAAGATGCCTAGCTTTTGGCCTGTCTCAACTGTCAACGTGCCTTCTTCACTAAGCTTAATCATTTCTGGCTTTTGGTTTAAAGTGAGAGCCATGCAACCCTTCCTTTGACTTAAACAATTAGAGGCCATTGTAGGGTTATTAACTAGCCTGATTTCAATATTGTAGTGTCTCAGGGAGTAGGGAGACCCCAGAAGAGCGAAAGAGATGGGGCAATGGCCAATCAGTGAAGCAGCCAGAGCTGCTTTTATTAAGTTCAGTGTCTTATATGGGCCTAGGCCATGGCTTCCCAAAACAATTACAATAGTAAAATCAAAGATCACAGATCACAAATCACTATAACAAGTGTAAAAAGAAGGAAACAGTGTGATGTTGCAGGAATCCCCAAAATGTGACACAGAGCCATGAAATGAACAAATACTGTTAGAAAAATGGGGTTTGATAGACTTGTTCAAAGCAGGGTTGCCACGAACCTTGAATTCATGAAAAACACAATTATCTGTGAAGTACAATAAAGCAAAGCACAATAAAATAAGGTACGTTCGCGTTTTGTCATAGACAATGAATTTGCAGGTCATTTGTGAATTACTATTTTCATTATGAAATTTACTTCTTTTTAAAAAAAAATATTTTATTTATTTATTTGACAGAAAGACAGACAGTGAGAGAGGGAACGGAACACAAGCAAGGGAAGTGGGAGAGGGAAAAGCAGGCTCCCCACCGAGCAGGGAGCCCAATGTGGGGCTCGATCCCAGGACCCCGGGATCATAACCTGAGCCAAAGGCAGACGCTTAATGACTGAGCCACCCAGGCGCACCCTGAAATTTGCTTCTTATATCTTTTGGACCATGATATGTACTCAGTTCACACACACACACACACACACACACACACACACACACACACACAAGATGAATGGCTCCAGAGTAATTCATTAAAGTAGAAATTCGAGTCTTTTGGGCTGTCTCATACCTTAGTGACTGTCTGTCTTATTGTCTTATTTGGGGGGACTAAATTCTAGCTGAGTATGGATCAGATCAGATACCCCATCTCTGGCAGTCAGCCGACGGTCATGTGTCCTAGTTATCACCATCAGATGTACTTGCTCCAGGTTTTTAACCCTGAGAGTTATCATAAGGCAAAGTTTCTTTAGAGATTTTTCATGGTGGTTGAGACAGTTGAGCAACCAATTGTGGGCAGGGAGCGTCCAGAGCCTGCAGGGTTCAGCAGCATGAAAGACCAGTGCAGTATCCTACAGTGGCATTGCAAGGGGCAATGTCCAAAGCAGGTTGTTCTTCTGAGGGATCTTTACTGTGCCTTGTTCCCTTGCTCTTGCCTTAACCTTGATCCATAAACTGCCCAATATCCTTCCAATTAATTACTGTTTTATTGTTGTTTGCAACCATTATAGGGAATATAACAATGATGTTTAGATTGTCTTGGGTTGGTGGTCCATCTATTTCTAGACTTTATTATGTTCTTAGTGATACATTTTTGCACAATGGTAGTGTATTCATTTTTTATGCTGTATAACAAATGACCACAAATGTAACAACTTAAAACAATACACGTTAATTATCTCAGTTTTCATGCATCTGGAGTCCAGGCACAACTTAATTGGGTTCTCTATAAGGTTACAATCAAGGTATCGTTGGCCAGGGCTGGTTTGCATCTGGAGGCTCTACTGGGGAAGGGTCTGCTTCAGTCTTACCCTGGTTATTGGTAGAATTCAGATATTTGCAGCTCTGGAACCTGTGGTGGTTTGCTTCTTCATAGCCAGCAAGGAAAGCAAGACTCTAAAGCAGATCTACTGTCAAGGCAAAACATAACATAATCATGGGAGAAACACCCCATCTCCTTTGACAAATCCTGTAACATAGCATAGTTCTGGGAGTGATACCCAGTCATCTTTGCCATGTTCTATTCATTAGAAGCAGGTCACTGATTCCACTTATACTCAAGGGAGGGGATTACACAAAGGTTTGAATACCAGGAGGCAGCCATCATGAGGAACCCCCCTTACTACCTATCTGCCATAATTGGTAGAAAGCCAGCAAAACTTTCATGTCAATTTCAAACAAAGACAATGACATTTCTAGGAAAACAATCAAATGTTTCCAGAACAAGGTCGAAATAATATTTTTAGTAGATAGTTGATGAATTATTTCAGTAAAGATGAAGAAAAATATACAAGAACAGAGGCCTTCTTGAAAACATAGTTATAATATTTCTGAAAGCTTGTAGCCAGCACAACTTCAGTAATCACTGTTATGGTTTGCAAAGAAGCAGGGAAAAAAATTCTAGAAATAATGACTTATGCAAGGTTGGTTTAATAAAAAGGGCCATTAAAGAAATAATGAACATTTACATGATAAAATATGAGAAACAGAAAAAAGGGAATTTTAAAATTCCCTTATAAAAATTGTTGAGTGATTAGTGCTTTGTTAAGGAGGTTGAAATCTCAAAACTCCTGTCTCCGACCTTGTTTTTAATATTTCCCGCCACCTGGCAGAGGCATGAAAGACTTGCTGTAATTCCCAGTGACTAATATTTGTGAGCTTGAGTTTGCAAACCAAGTAGAACCAGAAATTAAGGAAAGTGCTGAATGTGTAACCTGACCAATTGCTCAACTATTTCAATCTAGTTATACTGATCAAGGTGAAAATTGGTAAAAAGATCATTGCCATCAATAAAAACAGTGATGATAATCATGGTGATTTGTTAATTTAAAGAGCATTCCGGATAGAGAGGATAGCAAGTGAAAAGTCTCTGAATGAAGAATGTATTCTTTGAGAAAGAGCAAAGCGACCTTTGAGACTGAGCAGAGATCTGGGGATGGGAATAAAAAATGAAGGAGGGTTCATGTAAGGCTTTGTAGATCTTTGGCTTTTATTCTGAGTAGCCTGGAAAGTCAATGCTAGGTTTTGATGAGGAGCTTCTATAAGAGTTCTGATGATAAAAAGTGACAGAAATTTAAAAAGGGCTCCCGGATTGTAGTGTACCTTTATAATAGATTCTTACATAAAACTAATACAATAGAATATGCACCAGAGCATCTGAGATGCATATACACATATGATGCTCTTGTCTCGATCTCAAATGCTAGAAGTAAACTAATGATTAAGATAGTTGTACCAATTCTGACTTAAGTTTTCAATGATATTAAGTGGTCTTCTCAAATACGTATTAGCTTACCCCAAAATACAAAATACAAACTTAAAAAAAAAAACAAAAAACAGACAAGTTACAAGATGAATGCTTACTTAGCAGGCTGAATTGCCATGCTTTTCCTTCGAACATATTAAGAATACCCAATCCACAGACAATGTTTTTGCATATGGGAGTGCAAATATCATTCATTGTTCTTTCTAGTCACTTGGATAAATCTCTATTTATTTATTTCTTTATTATTTCTATTTATTTCTATAAATCTCTATTTTCTAGTCCTATTTCAGATTTGTCCTTAATAATTAGTAGTTTATTCTGTTTATGCTGTTCCAAATTTGTAACTTAGATAGTTTGTAGCTTCCCCCAAAACTGTGGATGATATTATCTTTCTCATTATAATTTTCTCATTGCCTAGGTGTAAAGAAGTAAAATTACTCTATCAAAGCCTCAGCCAAGGCTTGATACAGTTGTTGAATCTACATAATAATGAATGGCTTTTTAAACAGTGTCCACTGTTTAACTGAACACTTTTTGAATCATTGTATCTTTCTGCATTTATGAGCCATCAGTGACATGCCTCATCATACAACTATTGCTGAAAAGGACTCTGAAGTACTGTCTTTCTAAATCAAATTAATGGATGAGATCTGCCTATAGCAATGTTTCATTGTCAAACAAACATAACAGAACATTTTATAGCCAAAAGAGATTTAATATTTAGCTTCATCACATTGCAAGTTTATACCAACAATGTTAGCATTGCTCAAAACATCTAAAAAACTACTAAGTAAAAATGTATTCAGTGTCACTTTATAAGTGTTACAAGGAAAAGAAGAATTACCTTGAATTTGCCCTTTGTTTTATGCCCATGTAGATCACCTATTTTCACTTTTGATATCTCAATGGGCCCTTGATATCTAAATTAGGGCCCTTCTGAGAGGATTGATCATTCTGAGGAAAAAGTCTGAGTTTTGGGGTGATAAAACCTGAATCTTAGTGAAAGCTATTACTACATCTCCAGCTAATGATGGTTGCAGAACACTCCTACATGAGTAAAGATAGAGACGAGTTGAGTAACATGATTGACAAGCTTCATCTAACTGATCAAATATATATATGCATACATATTATAAATATATATTCCTTTTAAGCACGCACAGAACATATGCAAACATTGACATTTTGCTACATCACAAAAGAAGTGTTCAGAACTTTAGAGGATCACTTGGAGGCAGTGAATATTCTCTGACTAGAATGCAATTAACTTAGATGTCAACATGGTGATCATTATGATAATATGTTCTGCTTCCTAGACAGGATGACAACTTGTTATTAATATCCTCATTTTGCTCCACTGATTCTAATATAATCTCTGCCTGTATGGGTCTGCTAGTACATGGTGCCATGAATTCCTGTAGAAAAAGCATCTAACACAGATGTGTTGGGTCAGAACACTCCTAGAAACATGACTCTTGAGCTGAAACCCAGAGGATGGACAGATGAGCGAGGTTAACCAGGAGACTCAGAGTCTAACAGAACAGAATAAGACCCTTGGGCTAAAGCCCAGATGAGAGACACAAGCAGAGCAACTTGCTGTTTAGCTGAAGTGCAGAAATGGAAGAGAGATGAGCCAGGAGATGAGTCTGGAAGGTAAAAGTGCCCAGTTTGTGACACTTTGTTATATCGACCCAAGGAAACTCATATAGTTTGTTTGGTCTCTATGAATTTGCTTCAGAATTTTTCAGGGGCACCAAGATGGTTCATGACAGTAGAAAAGAAAACTCTCAATTTATATTATATTTCAGGTGATTTCATTCTAAATTATTTTAGAATTAACATTAGCAACATTACATGTTGCATATGTAATAATGAATTGAATGCATCATCATTTTACAGACATCATTGGTAAGCAAATTATTAAAATTTCTGCTCAAAAAGTTCTTTCTTTAGGGCCACTATTTCATAAATCATTTTCCCACTGGCTCCATGATTGGCTTCAGAATTGTATTGGAATAAATATAATTTCAAACCAAATATAACGTCACTTCTATTTGGAGAAAGTTCTGGTGGTCCAGTTCGGAAGTAGCTCAAAAAATCAACAGGTTGTGTCACATTGTGAACAGATTCCTTGGGAAAACTTGTTGATTGATATTCCAAAAATAATTAACATTAGGTTTAGCTCAATTTGGGATTTAGTGATGTTTCATACCATCCCATTGTGGAGTCAGGTTATCGGTTATAACAATCTTCTGTCAATTGATTATAATAAATTGTTATATTAATCTATGTCTAACTCATAGATAATGTACCTTCCATGAATTTGGAAATTTAGTTCCACAAAGAAGTGACATCACTAGAGAGAAGCAGAGGTGAGAGTATATAGCTCAGGGTGAATGGGGCTCATAAACGTTCAGCTCTAGATAATGATATTAAATTTCCACCTTTGTTTACCATTTAAAGTCAAACCACTAGGTATCTTTAATCCAGCTCTTTAGAATGTTAACTGTTTTACTTGAAATGCACATTCAGTTTACAAGCAGCAATTTAGTGTTCTGTTTCCTTGAAGCATTGCTATTAAATAAAGAGCTGGAAAGAAGTCATCTATTACAATGTGTTTCTTCTTTGTGCAAGCCACTATTCTCACCTCAATGCCATGTTGCTTGCTGAATATCAAAAGACATTAGAGGCAACATGATTTCAGATCAAAAAATAAACATCTGCTTAGCCCAGGGTTTTCAAATTACAATTTTTCTCATTAAAGAACTCAACAGAATTCTAAATATAATGCAATTTTAAGACTAATGTTCCTTAAATTAAAGAGCTGCTACTTCAAACTATTAAACGTTCACACTTTTTCAACTTATTTGCTGAAGAATGCTGAAAACACACTGAAATTTTGCATAATGCTACACTTGTCGGTCTGTTCTATGATATCATGTTTTGACCCAAGTGACTTTAAATGACATTTATTGATATGGATTCTTGAATATTTCAGGCTTCTTTCTTCATAATAGAAGGTATGGGTTGTTTATTTTAAGTTAAATTTAATATTGTAAAGTGCTGTTCCTAATTGCATGTTACAGGTCCAACATCCCCAAGATAAAGGAAAGGTGTGAATATAGTGAAAACATTTGACAAAGTTGTATTATTGAGGGGTGAATTTCTAATTTCTCTCTGGAAGGGAAACACTTCTGGTGAATATATTAAGAGTCATTGTGCTGGCATTGATAATTCATCTTTTCCATTCTTGAGAATATGACTATATGCCATTTAATATAATTTTGTTTTATGATTATGTCCTTTACATCAAAGGAGGGCTAATAAATTATAATAAGTTGTATTTGGCACTATCAATTAACAATTTGGAAGAGACTATATATTATATATCCCCTACCTCACACAATATATGAAAATAAAATACAGATGAATTAAAGATTTACATCTAAAAAATAAAAATTGCCAGAAGAAAATACTGAAAAGTGTAATTTCCTTTTTTTAAAAAAAAGATTTATTTATTTGAGAAACAGAGAGAGTGTGTGAGCATGCACGTGAGGGGGCTGTACAGAGGGAGAGAATCTCAAACAGATTCCCCACTCAGCATGGTGGAACCTGATACGGGGCTTGATCTCGCGACCCATGAGATTATGACCTGAGCTGAAACCCAGAGTCAGAGGCTCCACTAATGGAGCCACCCAGGTACCCCTCAAAAAGCATAATTTCATATAATTAGATTAGAGAAGATAATTAGATCCACTTTTTTTGAAATGTCAAGAAGGGTAGAGGCACTCTGACCTCAGCTTTAAACTTAACCAAGAATATGGGAGTATTTGAAGCTGTTCAACATGCTTCTTGTGGAATTTCCCCCAAGCATTAGAGTGTGAAAGTCATTCCTTAATACAACACTTATAATCAAACCATAAAAGAAATGACTGAAGGGTTTGTATACCTAGAAATGTAAGCTGATGCTCTATAAGAAAATGTAAATTTTAAAAAACATGGGAAAAAATATTTATGTCAAGAAAAATATGTCGTTAACAGTGGTATAAATATATTTTTAGCCTTTTATAATAAAATTTATAGTTGTTAGTTCTCTAACAGATGTTTAAGTAAATATCTAATATGTCTGAAGTAATAGACTAAGTGCAAGAGAGATGCAGATTCTACTCAGATGGGGTCCTTTGAAGAGCCCCAAATCTAGAGTTTTCTTTCTATTTTGTTAGAGTGTCCAGGTCTGTAAATGGTTGTTTTTAAATTATAAAGCTATATTCCACTTTAAAACCTCCACATAGAATAAGCATTATCTAACATTAGTATTATAACATAGCTCCTTAAAGTTTATTGATTTTTTTAAATAACTGAATTAGCTAGTTCCCAAATATCCATAGTATAATGAATGAGTGATAGACCTCTAAGATATAATTAACTTTATTTTACAGACATCTAAAAACACACATAGAAACATTTTGATATAATACAATTACTTCTTAGATATAACCTAATCTTTCCGATACAACTGAAAAGGTGTCCCACTTTGCATGATTTAGCATTGAACTACAGCTCCCTTTCCTATGTTCATGGAGCAAATAGAGAAGATAATTAGATTAGAGAAGATAATTAGATCCACTTTTTTTGAAATGTCAAGAAGGGTAGAGGCACTCTGACCTCAGCTTTAAACTTAACCAAGAATATGGGAGTATTTGAAGCTGTTCAACATGCTTCTTGTGGAATTTCCCCCAAGCACTAACATCTGAAAAAAATATGCAAAAGAAGCCTTATTCTCTCTTGACACAAAGTTATGCTCAGCGGGCTAACTATAATGCCACCACTTAGTTTCCCATCAGCAAAGAAAAACATTTCCCCATTCTTTGTAATGTTTGTGCTAAAAGAACAGTCCTATGATTATTTTTCTTATACTCTGTAGTCAATGTTTCTTAAGTCCCTACGGTGGGGGTACTTAAAGGTTCTTCTACATGACTTTTAAATGTATTTTAGAAGACTGTAAAGGTTGAGTTTTTACCATGCTGGTCAGCATTTATATTTTTTCTATTTTTTGTGCATAAAAAGCACAAAAAATAGAATTATCCTTGGTCGCCATTAAAATGTAGAACATTCTGCGGTGACTGGTTGCTGATGACTGATATTGGTAATTGGAAATATTATAACTTATGAAACAGTACTAAGTGATATCTGTTGTAACATGCTCATTACATCCTTTTCTCTCACATACATGACATTACGTCCATTTTGGGTATAAGAAACCGAGATTCAGAGAGGCTAAAAAACTTGCCAAGGTCACACAGCTGATAAGTAACATCACGATTCAAACCCAGAACAATCTGACTCCAAACCCTGCTGTTAACCACTGACATTTTATCCTCTCAAATTCCTATAATAAATGGAAGCAGTCTAACCTGGGTTCATTCGTTCGCACCTGCTTAGGCTAGAGGTCCTACTCTAGACTCTAGGGATGTAGTGGTGAAGACAGACTAGGACCCTGCCCTTGTGGGCATGCATTCAAACGAAACAGATAAATACTTAGTTAGGTCATAATGGGGAAAAATAAAGGGAAATAGAGAGTCATGGGAGGTACAAATTTATTTATAGGGGCAGGGAGGGCCTCTGTGAAAATTTGTTAGCTGAAGGGAGACCTTGGATGAAATGAGAAAGGAGGAAGCCACACAGATATTTGAGGGGAAGATTATTCCATGCAGAAAGAAGGGCAAGTGGGCTGGGAATATGCTTGTGTCTGAGGAACCAAGGGAGGCCGGTGTGGCTGGAGAGGGGAGGGTGAAGGACAGCAGGGCCCCTTGAGGCGGGCTTTGTAGGCCATGGTAAGGATTTCCTATTATTATTGCTTTTTAATGTGTGCTAGGAAACCAATGAAAACTTGACCTTATGGGAGAAAGCGGGGCTCATTGGCCCTGGCTGTAGGGAGAATGAACAGCCGAGGGGCCAGAGCCAAAATCAATACAGTCAAGAGGATGCTGCCCTGTCCCCAGAGAGAAGTTGTAGCTTAGAGAAAATGGCAGCAGTGGGGGGACTGGTGAGCAAGTGTATTTGGGGTATAGTCAAGAATTGGGGGCATTTATATCTGGCTGGGGAAAAGAACAAAACTCAGAAGAGTAGAACCATAAAGACAGTGTCTGATTAGAAACTGCACTGTGGGCTGCCAACACTTCCCTGTTTCTCCTGCCTGTTGTTTAGGGCAAGCAGACCTGGTGACAATGGTGGGTATTTTGAGATTGGGGAAAGGTTGTGAGAGCCTCACTTGAGTTTCCCCTAGAGCTTGTTTTTTACTTCTTAAGATTTTATTTATTTGTTTGAGGGAGAGAGAGAGAGGGAGCACAAGCAGGGGCAGCAAGAGAGGGAGAAGCAGTCTCCCTGCTAGGCAAGGAGCCTGATGCTGGGCTCCATCGCA
The DNA here is from genome assembly GCF_030435805.1 of Mustela lutreola. Taxonomy (NCBI): domain Eukaryota; kingdom Metazoa; phylum Chordata; class Mammalia; order Carnivora; family Mustelidae; genus Mustela; species Mustela lutreola. Next base: position 59,045,584 of record NC_081295.1, on the reverse strand, counting down.
GGACCCTGGGATCATGACCTGAGCCAAAGACAGATGCTTAACTGACTGAGCCACTCAGGCGCCCCTCCCCTAGTGCTTGTTTAGTCATTGGTTTGCCTTAATAACTAGTAAGAGCTTATTGTTAACTCTGCATAGTTTCCTCAAAAGAATTAAATCCTGGGGCACCTGGGTGGCTCAGTGGGTTAAGCCTCTGCCTTCAGCTCTGGTCATGATCCCAGGGTCCTAGGATTGAGCCCCGGGATTGGGCTCTCTGCTCAGCGAAGAGTCTGCTTTTCCCTCTCCTTCGGTCCCTCCCCCCATCTCAAATATGTATATATATATATATATATATATATATATATATATATATATATATATATACATATACATATACAAAATATATATATATATATATATTTTTTAAAGAAATAAATCCAAAGGACAACAGCAGAGTAAATGGATCTGTGTGCAAATTGGGAAGAGTGGGAGGAGTTGGGGGAAGGTGCAGAAAAAGCAGGCAGGGCTGACTTGGAGGGAATGCTGCAATCAGTGGAATGAGTAAGGGGAGAAGAAATGCCGAGTGGGAAGGAAACCTAACCACACTCACGGAGGCTGTAGCCGGGGTGGGAAGGAATCAGAGGCAGTGGATTGTTGAAGTGCTGGGAAGACAAATGCTCTAAGTGAGGCAGTCTAGCTAGCATCATGGAAGGCACAATCCAGCTCCTCACTTTCCTGAGGCGGGTAGTTCAGTCCTACAACTGCCTCCCTGCCCCAGAATACATGCGCGTGAGCAAGTGTGTGCGTGCTTGCCTCTGTGTGTGGGCGTCGGCTAAATAAAGCCAACTAGATCTTGCCTCCCCTCCTAGCTTCCAAACCACCTGTGCTCCTCCGACCACATTCAAACTCAGTAGCTTCTCCTTCCTTTTCTCCTTTCGTTTTGTGTGTATGTTAGAAAACATGACATTCAAACCCAACAGGTCAGGATGGAAGGGAGGAAGAAGGGTGTAAAATGAGCCTGAATCAAGGACAATTTCCCAGGTGCAAGAATGAGGTTTTGCCTGGGCTTTAAAATGTAGGCAGAGTTTGTTGATGCACATGCATGTGCTTGTGTGTGTGTGTGTGTGTGTGTGTACGTGTTTGTACATGTGTGGTTGGGGGAGGGGGGCCTCCAGGATTTACTAGAGAACCTCAGGTGTTTGACTAAAAAAGAGTGAAAGCTGCTATCTGATATGCTCATGTCTTGAAAAGTATTTTTTCTTTAAGATTTATTAATTTATTTTAGAGAGAGAGAAAGAGAGAGAGCACACAGGGGGTCGGGCATAGGGAGGAGAGAGAAAGAACCTCTAGCCAATTCTGTGCTGAGCACAAAGGTGATTGATGAAGGGCTCGATCTCACACCCCTGAGACCATGACCTGAACCGAAATCCAAGAGTCCAATGCTTCACTGACTGAGCCACTCAGGCACCCCTTGAGATGTATTTTTTAAGCACACATGAGTTTGTTGTGGTTCTTTGTGATGAAACCTAAAATCCCCAGTTTTAAAAAAAAGAGTTAAGTTCTTCCGAGGAAAAGAAATTTACCTAAGTGCATCAGGTAATCAGGTAGCAGCCTGGACATAAACAAGGATACCCGAACACCTGTTTCTTTTCCCGTAGCTGGTGGATTGTTTTAGCTGAAGGCCATTGGAGCCAGCGTTTCTCAGACGAAAATCTCTTCAGAGCGACTCAGGCCGTGCTCTTCTCCCTGTGGGATGTACGAATTAGCTGCCGAAACCGCGACCACACATGTGTGCGTTGCTTTGTTTTCCCCTCAAATAGACTCCCTCTAAGCTGGGTCAGTTTTCACTTCTCATTACAAAGCTTAGAGTTTGGCCAATCCAACTGTGTTGCTAATTCCTGTTGTGGAAGGTGAGCAGCCCTCACAATTCCTGAATAACCTGGGAGGTAAACAGAGCTGAGGGTGGTTTTACCAGAAACAGCAGCAGTCACAGTCAGGGGACCCACCTGGAGCCAAACCTGGGCTGCCACACGTGGCCTGTTTGCTCTGGTAGATCGTGTGTGTGTGACGGTAGTCTCATAGCACTGTGAAATTCTTTTACTTCTCAAGAGCCGGTGTAAGTAGGATGACTCCTGAACCCTGGGCAGGCAGAGTACCCGCCTCGTCTCAGGAACATCCGTGTGATTTCTGGCCAGAGTTAGCCCAGAAGCTTTTGGCAAACAAGAGAAAAGCACCAGGTGTTCTCAGTAGTAAAAGTTCTCCCATAAAAGTTGAAACTGACAAATTTCCCAAAGCAGGAGAAGGGCTCTTGGTTGTGCCTGGTGTTATAGTTGCCTCAGTACAGAAGTATTTGTCCTGGAAGCCTCTCGACTCAGCTGTGTCAGGGGTGTCCCATATAATGGAACGTGGGCCCTTAGGAGACAAGGCCAGTCATGGGACACACCAGGAAGTCGACTCCTGCTTAGAAACTCAAGCTGCTTTAAGATTTCACTCTGGATTGGGGGAAAGCTGTTCCAAAGTGAAGTGGTCTTTGCACCTTCATGTAATGAAGTCTTCTCTGACTCCTGCCTGTGAATCCACCTTCCTGCCTAGAATTGGGACAATGGGATGTTTCTGCACCGCTACTGCTAAACCCCTTACCCTAATAGACTCTGAAGGTAAAAGGTAACATGGTGAATGTAAAACCTCTAGGCTATTCCTTATGGTGTTGAGGACATTGTTTCCTAATGGTCTGGAATTTGGCTTATTACACTGCGGCTTTCCATATGCCAAGTTTATTTAGGGGCAGTAGTTTATATATGGAATCAACAGAAGAATATTGAAAGCTTGGAAATGAACCCTGACATTTGTAGAAAATTAGGGGCGCCTGGGTGGCTCAGTTGTTGAGCATCTGCCTTCGGCTTATGCTCATGGTCATGGTCCCAGGGTCTTGGGATGGAGCCCCGCATCCGGCTCTCCACTCGGTGGGAGACCTGTCTCTCCCTCTCCTACTCCCACTGCTTATATTCCCTGTCTCACTGTCTCTCTGTCAAATAAATTCCTGTTGTGGAAGTAAATAAAGTAAAATAAAATAAAATAAAAATTGGTTTATCACTAAGGATAAATTGATTGCCACAACAATTCAATGGGGGAAAAGAAGCATCTTTTCAACAAATAATGCTAGGGCAGGTGGATACCTACATGCAAAAGAATGAAATGGGAACCCAAACCCCCACCATAGGCAAAACAACCAATTCAAAATTGGCCAAAGATCTAAAGGTAAGTGCAAAAACTATAATACTCTTATAAGAAAACCTTGGTGTAGTCTTCAGGGTCTTGGAATAGATAATGGTTTCTTAAATATGACACCCAAAACATAAGAAACAAAGTAAAAAAATAGATAATTGGGACATTATTAAATTAAAAGTTATTTTTTTAACTGAAAACTTTTGTGTTTCAAAAGACACCATGAAGAAAGTGAAAAGACAATCCCAAGAATGGGAAAAAATTTTTGTAAATCATTTATCTGATCATGGACTTATATGCAGAATGTATAAAGAACTATTACATTATAATAATAAAAAGACAACCCAACCCAAGGGTGCCTGGGGAGTCTGCTTGAGGATTCTCCCTACCCCGTTGCTTCTCCCCTGCTGACGCACACACACGCTCTTTCTCAAATTAATAAATAAATCTTTAAAAAACATTTAAAAAGAAAAAAGACAACCCTACTAAAACTTAAAGGATCTGAATAGACATTTCTCCAGAGAAGAAGTACAAATTGTCAATAAACACCTGAAAAGATGTTCAACAGCATTAGACATCAGAAAAATGAAAATCGGAACCACAGTAATATACCTTATGTAGAATGACTAGAAGCAAAGACATAGGTAGTAGCCTTGGCAAGTCTGCAGAGAAATGAGAATCCTCATATGCTGTTGGTGGGAGTATAAAATGGTATGGGCACTTTGGAAGACAGTCTGGCAGTTCCTCAAACAATTAATCATAGAATTATGATATGACTAGCAATTCCACTTCTAGGTTTATACACAAGAGAAATAAAAACATATGTTTGCAAACATATGATTGCAATACAGTATTTACATTCCTTGTCCATGAATTTCTAAGCAGCATTATTCATAATAGCCCCAAAGTGCAAACAACTCAAGTGTCCATCAGACTGACAAATGGATTGATAAAATGTAGCATATATATTTGGCAATAAAAAGAAATGAAGCACCGATACGTGCTGAAACACAGAGGTCCCTTGAAACCGTTATACTTAGTGAAAGAAGACTACATATTGTATTATTCCATTTCTATAAAATGTCCAGAATAGACAAATTCTTAGAGCCAGAAAGTAAAGCAGCGGTTGCCTAGGGCTGGGGCGGTGTGGGGGAGGGGATTGTGGGAATATGGAGAGGATGCTAATAGGTACAGAGTTTCTTGGTGACTAAAATATTCTAAAACTGATTGCCGTGATGATCACACAGCTCTATGAGTATACTAAAAAACCATTCAATTTCTCACTTCAAATGGGTGAATTATATATTGTGGGGATTAGATCTCAATTAAGGTGTTATAATAAAACAGCCATAAAAAATAGGTGAGTAGAGAGGATGGATTAATTGTAGGCTTTCTTTGTATTTTTCATTCTCTCCCCTTGGCCTTTATCTGCTTTCTTGGGTGTTTCTTTGAAAACATCTGAGGCAAAGGTTTACAACCCATTGTTTGGAAGCCATCAAATTTGGGAGAAAAAGCTAGAGAGAAAAAGATGATTGCAATATAGTGTTTACATTCCTGATTTACCTGTTGTTCATGTCTCAGACTTTGTTCTTCACTGTGCACCTGTTACCTTGTACTACCTATCATCTCTCCTTAGAGATAGAAGGTCTTTGGAATTTTTAATAAAATGTCCTCAGTTTCTTGGTCACACTGATCTCCTGAGAATCGAATATAGTTTACATTTCCCCAAGTTTGCTCCCAGTAAGTTGCCATATAAGAGGTAGAAGAAAGCAGGAAGGCAGCAGACATGATGTTTCCCCCTACTTTCTGGCAAAAATCAGATCTCTAGCAAGATCAAAGAGTCCTTTATTCCACTAACTGCACTTGGTATCATCCTAAGCTGATTGCAGGGGCAACTGTTTTAAAGCAAGAAATATCAGTTTCAGAAAGAGGAAGTCACAGGATAAAATCCATTCTTTAATTTCCTCTCCAAGCTGAGCTGCGAGATGTGGAAGAGAGCAGGGGCACAGGGACCCTGTGGCAGGTGTGTGGGCGGGGGATGTGCCCTGGGATGTCAGACTTCTCCCACCTAGACCAGGGCAACTGACCTTGACAACTCAGTTATCTCCCAGGAGCCAAAGCTTCCTCGTCTGCAAACTGAGGGATCTGAAGTCTTTCTCAACACAAAAGGTCTTTGGTTTTATGATCACATAAGCTGATCTGGAATTCTCTGAGAGATCAATGATAAGTGAACATTCAGGTAGATGAATCTGTAATTGAATGAATATAATATCCAGTGTTTTGATTCGTGAATAAATGTCATCATGGAAGAAGCAACTTTATGGCTTTCAACAGGCATCTGTAGCTACAACTGATTAGTGTAACATTTTAAATTAATGACTCAAAAACAAAAAGATTGTATGTTAATTTTGCAATCCATAAAAAGTTGAACACAACAGACATGCTAATTCCCAAACTTCTGTTCAAAAAATTAACTGCCTGACTCCAAATGAACAGAGGCTTGATTGACCATAGTGAAACAGAATATTTTGAATGTTGGATGACCATAGTTCAACTTGAACCAAATTTGATGTGGTTACTTTTATTTTTTACATTTTTGGGGGGGATTGGGATATAATTTACATATAACGAATTGCACAGATTTTAAGAGAATAATTCAATGAGTTTTGACAGATGCATACATCCATGCAACCCAGACCCCTATCAAGATACAGATTATTCCCATCCCCACAATAAGATGCTTTGTGCCTACTTCCTTTCAGTCGACTCTCAGGAGCAAACAGGAGTCTGATTTTTTTCACTATCCACTAGTTTTTTCGGTCTTTGAACTCTATCAATGCAATAATATAATATATGCTCTCTTGTATCTGGTTTCTTTCACTCAGTAAAATGAGGGTCACCCATTTTGTTGGGTTTATCAGTAGTTTCTCACAGGTTGGATTCCCCAGAAAGAGACAAAGATTAGCATGCAAGGCATCAATTAAGAAGGCCTCTTGGGATCTACAGCTTTGGAAGGGAGGGGAGAGAAGTAAAACTGAGCAGAGGGAGACATGAAGCTATGAAGCAGTCCCCACACCAGCTTCAGTGGATCCCAAGGAGAGCTCCCAGCAATGGCCGCCATGGATGCATGTGTGGTTCCTGCCTGCCAAGGGGAGCTCTGGAGCTGTATGACCTCTCAACATGATCTCAGGTTGGGTCACATTTTGCCCAACCCCGTGTGGATTGGGCTAGACGTGGACTGCCTCTCCAGGAAGAGGGTGGTGCTTTGGGCAAGGCTGTGTGTTTCAGCCAAGAAAATTCCACGTCCCCCTCTTCCAACTCCAAAAAAGGGCTGACTGCTGAGGGCTGTCTTCCAGCAATGCTCCCAGCTGATGGGGAATTAAGTCCTTTATTCCTGAGAGGTTTTTGGCTATCGTGAATAAAGCTTCTATGAACATTCTTAAACAGTTCTTTTAATGGGTATGTGTTTTCACTTCTCCTGGACAAATGCCTGCAAGGAGAATTTCTGAGTCATAGAATAGGTGTATGTTTAACTTTGTAGAAACTGCCAGACCAAATTTCTAAATTCCACATTATCATTTTATACTCCTGCCAACAATATATGAAAGTCTATTTGCTATATATTCTCCCCAACCGGTATAGCCAGTCTTTGTAATTTTAAGGAAGACTTGAAAATTTTCCTGACCACTTGGATGGGAATGTCAGAAGGGATTTCTGCTTGGATTAGAGTGTGGACTAGAAATATTCTGAATTTATGATATACAAAAAGCATAAGTTCATATATACTTCCATAGCAAAAGTTACATTTAAGTTGTTGATTTCAAGTCCTCTGTTATTTTGGAGGTGTATTTCTGTATCCAAGTTTATTTCAAAATTACTTTATATTCTTAAAGTTCAAGTTGAACTTAAAAACCTAACATGAAGTTGAACCTCCTTAATGGTGAGGTTCTTTTGTAGTTGAAAATAAATAGGGTGCTCAGGTTCTTTTTCCTAACAGAGTCCTTCAATAAGTATATTTAAATAATGTGTTTTAATAGTAGCTAATTTCTGCTGTTCAGTTACTAGATGCAAGACCATGTCCTAATCAATTCACATGTACTACATAATTACAACCTTACAATTGATTCAGATACTATTATTATCACCCCCATTTACAAATGAAGAAATAATAGGGAAATATGGAGCTGCTTCTTTCATTCAACAAATATTTATTGCCACCAGTATGCAAGGGGAGAGAACTGTACAAAAAAAATCTTTTTCTTCATGGAATTTATATTCCAATAGTAGGAGAGAGAGAGGAAAAAGAGATAATGTGAGCAATTTCATTCTTGTGTATTGTCTATATTTTTTATTTGGGGTAGTAATTAGAAAGATAGAATAGTATAATGTATACAACTTACACTATTCTATATTACTATACTACTCTGTATTATGCAACACAATAGCCACAGCTGAATGTCTAAGTGTTGCAGATAATGGTTCAGATACTTCTTTGAGGGTCAAAAATGGATCACAAATAATAGTCATTAGGGCTTAGATTCACACTTTGGGCTGTCACTGAATTAAGTGATTCCTAAGAATTGCTTCTACAGTTCAGATATGCTGGGTGGAAGTGGACAATTCAGCTTTGCCAGTATAATTTTTTTTTTCAAAGTAATCTCTGTATCCAACTTGGGGCTTGAACTCATGACCCCAAGATCAAGAATGTATCCTCCACTGGCTGAGCTGGCCAGGCACCCATCCACTTTAAAATTTTTGAATGAAATATGATGTAGGCTTATAAAAGCCATATATTTTGATATATAAACTACATGTGCCCTCAGTTATTATCTACAGCATATTTTTCTGGCTCTGGCCTGCTCTGAACTCATCAGAGGGGAAAGTGCTAGCTAGCTTAACCATCTAGTTACCATCCTCAGCTGCTAATGTCTCTTCCCGTTCCCTGCTACTCCTCTCCCTCAATTCAAAGTAAGCGTCACATATATTCTACTTCTTCCAGTCCTCCATTTTTACTGAATAGATCTTTCTTTCACGTAATCTGCATTCCCACTTGTGTTAGTTATCTATTGCGGCATAACAATATTACCACAAGTTTTGCAACTTAAAACAATACGTATTCTCTTAGTTTTTGTGCATCAGGAGTTATGGCACCACTGAATGAGGTCCTCTGCTTAGAGTCTCAGGACCTCACAACCTGCAATCAAGGTGTCAGCCAGGGCTGTGGTCTCATCTGAGGCCTGACTGGGGAAGCCTCTGCCTCCAAGCCCAGTGAGGTTGCTGGCAGCATTTCATTCCTTGCAGAATGCCAGACTCAGTTTGTTGCTGGCCATGGGCTGGAGTTAGCCCTCTGCTTCTTGCCTCTCAGCCCTCTCCACATGGCAGCACACAGCATAACATTTGCTTCTTCAAAACCAGAAATAGAGTGTCTCCTAACAAAGCAGACATTATACTCTTACATAGCACAATCCCACACATAATCCCATACATCCTTGCCATAGTCTATTGATTAGAAGCAAGTCATAGATCCCATTCATTCTCAAGGAAAGGAGCTCCCACAAAGGGGGCTACCTTAACATCTGTCCACCATATTACCAGGATTCCCATTAAGAAATATTTCTTGTGGGGCACCCGGGTGGCTCAGTTGGTTAAGCATCTGGCTTCAGCTCAGGTCATGATCCCAGGGTCCTGGGATCAAGTCCCACATTGGGGGGGCTGCTCATTGGGGGGCCTGCTTCTCCCTCTCCCTCTGTCTCCCACTCCCCCTGCTTGTACCCTCTCTCTCTATCAAATAAGTAAATAAAATCTTTTTTTTTTAAAGAAATATTTCTTGCATTACGTCAGTCATATGTTCCCTTTCTGCAAAAGCAGAGTAAATTAGAATCCTCCCTCCAGTTTGCTAACCTGTGTGCAGTGATTTGTGAGTTAATGAGCATTTCTGTTTAGCTTTAGCACTGCTGTTTCTCAACCAAATCAATTTTTAACAAATAGATATAGGACAGTAATCTCAAAGGAGAAGTGGAACAAAGTTTTAACTGGGGACATTGAAGACATAAAGGTATGTATTTAGTAGATGCATATCAATGGGATTATGAAAATATTCAGATTCTATGTTTTCTCAATTAGTGAATCAAAAAAACATAAGGACTTACCTATAAATGGTATTCTTTTGACACTACTTCTATTGATTATCACTAGGACTGATAGTAAACCCACACTACTTTTACTTCATCCTCAATTTCTTTTTCCTGTGTCCCTGGGTATCCACAGGATTAAAAGATTCATTGGTACAAATCATCTCCCTCCCTCCTGTCCCTCTGTCCTTCCTTCCTTCCTCCCTTCTTTCCTTCGTTCCCTCATTGCTTCCTTCCTATCTGAAATACATAGTTCCTAAGCACTCACCCATATCCTGACTTTAGGCTGGTGTTACAGTGGTAAAGAAGACATGGCCTCCAAATGACATTCAGTTCAGTGCAAGAGACCGAGGAGAGAGCCTTGAGACAAATCCCATGGGGAAGTTGCTATAGAAATATATAAAGTTCCCAGAGGATTTAGCATCTAAGTCAACATACCTCTTAGAACATAAAATATAGGCAAACTAGAGGCCAGATTTTAAGAATCAATCAACCCCTGTTGACACAGAAATTAGAACCCAAAGGAGGATGAGTCCTCTAGATAGTAATAAAAGAAGGAGACACACGGAGATTTGAGAATCAAGGTTTTCAGTAAAATAGATAGATTATGCAATGAAAATAAGCTATGCATTTTTAGAGTAACAGCAGTGTTGTGAGGCTATGAAAGAAAAGTCTTATTCTGCCAATGGTAATGCCAGTTTTCAGAGTATGGTAGCAGATACTTCTATATTGCCATAAATAAGGGAATACAGCTCAATGTTCATGGTGGTTTTGCATAAAAATGAAAAAGTCTAGTTGAAATAGGGTAATATTTAACTTGGAAACAGAGCAAGAATTATCACCCTAAAGTCACAGATGAAAATGGGAAATGTATAGTAGAGTTAACTCTTTTATTAATAAATGTAGCTGAATATTATATTCATCATTGGTTCAAAGAACTATATCACCGTATGTCTCATTGGTTCACAAAATAATACTGTATAAGCACACCTATGAAGAAGAAATCGAATTATTCGAAGAAATAGTAAAATCTTGGGGGCTTCGTATAGGTTTTGGAATACTTTACAGAAAAGCAAAATTCACAACTTTTTCTCCTGCTACATGTCTTTTAAAGTATAACAATTAAACTTTCAGGTAAAACGTGCTTCTATCTTGTATATTGGGCTCTTCTCTCCCCTGTAGAAATTTCCCGTGTGTATTCTCGTAAGCTGGGGAATGCAAATGCTTCAGTGAAAAAAACCTCATTGCTTGGGAGAGGGGTGTGTAAATTTAAAATGGCAATATTCCAAGCCCATTTTGTATGGCGACATTAATTGTGTGATTATATGATTTCTCCCTGAATAAATCTTGTTTTGATGAAAGATTAAGGTCTGAACACCTGCAAGGTGCCTCGCTCACCCCCACCCACTTCTCAGCTTCCATCCCCATCACCTGCTTGGAGAATGTGTTGGCTTTCCTTAACTGAGAAGTAATTTCCAGTTACTAAAATCCATTTTATATTATAAATCCTCTTCAATATGTACAACTTTTCCCTAGAGGGTTGTGTTGCTTGGAGACGTTTCTGAGACTTAAGATTTAAGTTCTAATAAATTTAAATATGTTTTTAGGAACCAACCTTGTAGGGTTCTTTTTTCTGCTTTAAAATACCAGAAGTGGAATGCCTGCATGGCTCAGTTGGTTAAGCTCATCTGACTCTTGATTTTGGCTCAGGTCTTGATCTCAGGGTCATGGGATCTAGCTTGCATGCGGAATCCCTGCTCAGCGGGGAGTCTGCTTCCCCTCTCCCCCTCTTTCTGCCCTTCCCCCTGCTCCTGCACTCTCTCTCTCTCTAAAATAAATAAATAAAAATTTAAAAATAATAAAATAAAATACTAGAAGCATGAAAGTAAAGAACAGTTGAAGTTAAGCCTGTTAAATATGAGAAGCTATTTATTTTGTTTGTGATTCTCTTAAGATGCTATTTGGAGTTTTAAAGATACCATTGTACTACAAATAAAAAATATTGGGGAGAGATATTTACTTTAAAGGAAACAAAAACACACAGTAGATAGGAGTTCTTCATCCGTGTTTGGTTCTAGGATGCTGAACTCTTTAATAATGGAAGTGGTTTAAGTAATATTAATAATGAATCTGTATTTTTCTCCCTGAATGCAGGACAGTAGGTTTTAAATTCACTTCCCTATGGGGCATCTGGGTGGCTCCATTGGTTGGTTAAACATCTGGCTCTTGATTTCTGCTCAGATCATGATCTCAGAGTCCTGGGATGGAGCAGCTCATCCTCCTTCCCCTCCCCTCCACCCCCTCCTCTTCCTCCTCCCTCTTTCCTCCCGTCTCCTCCTCCTCCTCCTCCCTGCTTGGGATTCTCTCTCTCCTTCTCTCTGCCCCCACCCCTTGCATGTGCACATGCACTCTTTCTCTCAAAAATAAAGTAAATTCACCTCTCTACTAGTGATGTTTCAGCTCTTCCAACTTCCAGGTAGTTCTGTTTTGCATCTTGAGTTGTCTTCACCTACATCCCAATTACTTTTTCCATTCCAAAGTGTAGAGGATTCTCCGATGGCATGAGCCCCTGCTTTTCACGTGGATGAAGGACGATACTGAATGTACCAAAGCAATAAATCGCCTCTCTTGATTTTTAGTTCTTTCGTTTCTGTCCCCTTTTTTTATTCTCCTTCTTCTCTGTTCATTCTTTTTTTCTTTTCTTCTTCACCTTCATGAGCTTAATACTTAACTAATTTAATTTGTAACTTTATCCCTAAAGCAGCCTTCCTGCCTGCCTGCCTCCCTTTCTCACTCCCTCCCTTCATTCCTTTAAAATAAAGGCAGTTAGGGTTTTAAATATGCCTCTATTTACCCCCATTAACATCAACCCACATGTTCTGTGACACTTTCATTGTGGTTTCCTTCTAAACATTTTATGAGTTACAATTTGATTTCCTTGTGTTTCTTAGGAGTACATTTTTTTTTAAATTTCCAAAAAATATATGGGAGACATTTTTGTTTCTGTTTTTAAGTATTTTTCTTCTTGATTTGGAAATCAATACATTTAATTATGGTCAGAGATTGTGGACTGTTTAATATGAGGTCTTTAAAATTTATTTAGATTTTGTGTATGATTCAATATTAACTCAGTGTCTAGTTGCCATTTCTTGAGTACAGGTCTCTACACACATCTGCTGTCAAGCTTGTCATTTGGATTGTTCAGATCCCTAACCTTGAAAGTATTTTGTTTGCTTGATCTTACTACTTTTTGATGACATACTAAAAATTCTCCATTTTCTTGTGGGCTTGTCAGTTTATCCTTGCAATTCTGTTAGTTTTTGCTTTTCATATTTCAAGGTTCTGATAGTGGGGTATTCCCCTTAATAATTTGTATGTGCATCTTCTTGTTACTTTTTTTATCCTTTATAATAGATCCCTCTATTCTAGCAATATTTTTTTTAAGATTTTATTTATTTATTTGACAGACAGAGATCACAAGTAGACAGAGATACAGACAGAGAGGAAAGGAAGCAGACTCTCTGCCAAGCAGAGAGCCCAATGCGGGACTCAATCCCAGGACCCTAGGATCATGACCTGAGCCGAAAGCAGGGGCTTTAACCCACTGAGCCACCCAGGCACCCCATTCTATTTATTATTTGAACTACAATTTTAATTCATCTATTTTTTAAAAAGATTTTATTCACTTATTTGATAGCTCACAAGTAGGCAGAGAGGCAGGCAGAGAGAGAAGGGAAGCAGGCTCCCCGCCGAGCAGAGAGCCTGATGCGGGGCTCGATCCCAGGACCCTGGGATCATGACCTGAGCCGAAGGCAGAGGCTTAACCCGCTGAGCCACCCAGGTGCCCCTTAATTCATCTGTTTTTTAAAAGATTTATTTATTTATTTTGAGAGAGACAGAGTGAGTATGGCGGGGGTGGGGGATTTGGACAAAGGGAGAAGGAAAGAGAATCCTCAAGCAGACTCCCCACTGAGTGCAGAGCCCAACCTAGGACTCAATCCCAGGACCCTAAGATCATGACGTGAGCTGAAATCAAGAGTTAGATGCTGAACTGACTAAGCCAACTAGGCATCCCAATTATTAATATTGATATATCAATTTTCCTTTGGTAAGCATTTGCTTGGTATGTATTTTTCATGCTTTTATTTTCACCTTTTTTTTTGGCAGAGAGAGAAAGATATATAATATTTCTGCTTTTTCCAATCTTTTAGTGTCCATCATTATATAAGAATATTCCTTTCACATTTATTGCAATTATTGATTTGGACTTGCCTTGACAATCTTAATTTGCATCATCTTTTTTTAGCATGCTCTTTTTCATTTTTTTTTTCTTTAATTTTCTATATCATTATTTGGGTTAGTAAAACTTCTATTTTTCCTTTCTTTTATTTGCTAACTTGGAAGCTCATTATTGTATTTTTCTTATTACTTGAAACAAGAAATTTTTCTAACAAAATCAAAAACTGTTCAACTTGTCTGTCTTCTTTATGGTCAAAATCAAGATGTTAACATATATTAAAAATTTACTGACTACCTCTCCATTTTGCATGCCCAATCTTTTAGTAAGTCCACCATAATTTTATCAATTTCTGTACCCACCATTGTTTTTTGCATCTCACCCTTAATCTGGGCTCATTTTCTCTCTTGTTGAGGAATGTTCTGTAGAAGTACCTTTAGTGATTAACCACTTTTAGTGAGTGATTATTTGACTTAGTGAATGTTTATCTGGGTATGGAATTCTAAGTTGACAGTCATTTCTCTGTGACATCAAGAAAATATAATTCTGTTGGCTTCTTCGATTTATTGGGATTCCTTGATGTGGCCTTCCTTGTCTACTCACTACTTTTTTTTATTTTCTCTGTATCCTTAGTCCTCAATTTTACCAGATTGTGTCTAGATTTTCTTTCCTTGGTGACACCTAGCATTGTTTTCTTTCTCCCCTTGGATGTCTATTGAACATCTCAAAATTGGACCTATAATTTTCTGCTTTAAACTCACTCTACTCACAGTTGTCCCATTTTGATTCATGGCAACTTGGACCTTCCAGTTGCTCATACAAAATTTTGAAGTCATCCTTGCTTCATCTCTTTTCTCTCATGCCACACATTCAACCCATGAAGAAGTTTGGTTCTACCTTAAAATGGATCCAAAATCCAGGTACATTTCACCATTCCCACTGCTGCCAAACTGGTCTAAGTCACCATCATTTCCTGCCTGGATTATTTGTGTAGTATCTCTGCTTCCAACCTTGACTCCCCTGTCCTCTACTCAGAAGCCATAGTGATGCTAAAATATGTCAGATCATGTTTTTTTTGGTCAAAACTGTCCCTGCATATCCATCCCATTTGTAGTAAAAGCCAAAGTCCATAGTCAACTACAAGGTCTTACAAGGCTTATAATCACTTTCTCATCTGCACTTCCTTTAATACTCCAATCTCACTGCTTGAACATATAACTTATTCTTATCTTTGTATTAATTGGCCTTTCTGCTAGGAATGCTTTTCCTTCAGATAGCCATATGGCTAACTCCATCACCTGGTTTGGGTCTATACTCAAATAGCCCCCTTTCAGTGAGAACTACCACGACCATCCCATGCTAATCCAGTCTCCTACTCTTCTCTGTTTTATTGCACTTCTCATCTAAACTGTTATAAAATTTACCTACTTATTGTGTCCATTGCTTATTTTCTGTCCTTTCACTAAATTATAAGTTCTGTGAGTGCAGGTATTTTTATTTCATGTTTAATTCTATATACCAAATACTTAGAATAGAGCGTAATAAAAGAAGAAGCATAATAAATATTTGCTGGGAGAATAATGAGCCAATAAGTAATTCTTATTTATACAGAACTATCATTCATATATATATAATATAATATAATATAATATAATATAGTATAATATGATTTGTATTTTCTCAGCACAGGAATATAATGAGATAAAGTTACAACCCAAAAGTCAAGTAATTGGTAAATAGTTCCACAAACTTGGCTATAGTCATACCATGGAACACTACTCAACAAAAAGGAACAAAATACTGATACGTACATGGATAAATATCAAAAACATTATGTGAGGGGCACCTGGGTGGCTCAGTGGGTTAAAGCCTCTGCCTTCGGCTCGGGTCATGATCCCAGGGTCCTGCAATCGAGCCCTGCATCGGGCTCTCTGCTCAGTAGGGAGCCTGCTTCCCTTCCTCTCTCTCTGCCTGCCTCTGCCTACTTGTGATCTCTGTCTGTCAAATAAATAAATAAATAAAATCTTAAAAAAAAATTAAATGAAAGAAGCCAGACATTAAAAACCTGCATATGGTGTTATCTCATTTATGTGAAGTTTTAGAGAAGTCAAAACAACAGGGATGGGAAGCAGGTCAGGAGTCCTCCAGTGCCATTGGGTGGGACGGGGATTAACTTCAGGACATGAAAGAACTTTTGAGGGCTCTCAAAGTTTTCGGAAACTTTACTGTGGTGGTAGTTATACAATTTTTTACCAAAACTCGTTGAACTGTTTACATAAGATAAATAGATTTTAGAGTTTATAAATTATTCCTCAAAAATCTGTAAGCAATAAACAAACAAACACAGTTTAGATGATCCACATGTCATCAAAATTTAATCTGTCTTTGATTTAGGAAGCATGTCACCGTCTGGAGGCATCTTCAGAATCAATTGCTGCCTCTGTGCTGGAAAGATGCAGATTTGGCAATTGACAAAGTTCAGAGCCTCCTCTGTAGCAGCCTATTGCTCATCCTTAATCCCAGGTGGAACAAATCTCTATCATAGTACTCACTGTCATAATCCTTTACGTGTAAGCCACAATGTCCACCCTCTACAGCATATATGTATATATATATATATGGATCCGCACTATGAACTCCCACCAGGATAGGGTCTGCGCCCCACTTATGTCCCATGCACGATGGGTACTGGCCTGATGGGTGGTGCTTAGTCCGTGTAACTGAACGACTAGACGATTATTTGTAGCATGGCATATAAAAGCAAATTAACAGTCATTGACAGACTTGATAATATTTTGCTAGGGAGTCTGTATTACTATTCTCAAAATCATACGTAGAGTTCCAGGTGATTTTTTTTTTTTATCCATACTTCAGGTTGCTGTAATTGTGGAGGTAATGTAAATGCTTATTCTTTTATTCATCCCTTATGTATTGAATGCTCTCTATGTGCCAGACATTTGGTAAGTCCTATGGATGGATGTGGTGGTTAATAGAACAAGCATTTGGGAGTGCTTGAGTGGCTCAGTTGGTTAAGCATCTGCCCTTGGCTCAGGTTGTGATCTCAGGGTCCTGGGATCAAGCCCTGCATGAGGCTCCCTGCTCAGCGGGGACTCCACTTCTCTCTCTGTCCCTCCCCCTGCTTGTGCTCCCATCTGCTCTTTCTCTTTGTCTCTCAGATAAATAAAATCTTAAACCAAACAAGCATGATTTGGGCCTTACCTTAAGCAATTATTTTCTGTAAATTGGGCAGTAATTATTAAAGATGTCTTTAACGGTTGGTCTCTATAGATTTTGATCAGTAATTAAAGATTATTAATTTTACAGCAGTTGTCAGGGGCTTAGACTCTGTGGATGAGTAATTTGTCTTTCCTGTGGAATGAAGTGCAGCAAATTACACACTATTTCTCCTGCGGTGGAGAAAATTTGGGGGAAAGGAAACTGCAGCACCACCCATAAGGTCTTTATTTTCCAGGATAAATCTTCCCAACTGTCCAACTCAGTCACTAAGTAAGCACACGTGAGATCCACCATGCCCTCTGCGGAGACTCACTCGGGGCAAGGCAGGGGCAAGGTATTTTGGTAATCCTAGCTTGAGCAAGCAGTAGAAGGAAAACTCAGGAAATAAATCCTATAAAAATATGAGAACAATAGGAAAGAAAAGCCTGTTTTACAGGTTTGTTTCCTGTTCTAATACTTGTGGAATGTGTTTTTCTCTTCTGTTGATGCATAATATGACTAGAAAATTCTTTTCTTAATCAGAATTCTCCTTTGTCTGTTTATATCATCATGTTAAAACTAAAATCTCTCAGCATTAGTCCACATAAAAGGCATAGGAAGCATTTGGTCGCAATGCTATAGCATAACATTTATAAAAGTAAACAGTAGTTACATATACAGAATTTCAACTGAAATTATAAGATCCAGTAAAATTTTAACTTGCATTTTAGTAATTATATTTTTCTAAGTAAGCTTCCTTTCACAAAATGTAGCCAAGTTTTGGAGTAATACAAAGTTTTAAAAACCCGGCAGATATTTTTTAAAAGTGCCTTAATACTTAAAAATGTTTGTATATTGTTTTTTGTTTCTGGGTTATGTATTCTTTTACCTGATTATTAGAACCCCTTGTGTTAAAATAACCTTCCAACTTTAAAAATTGCCCTCTAGCGTGCTTGCTTCAGCAGCACATATACTAAAAAAATAAAAACTACCCTCTAGCACCTCCATCAGCGGAAAAAAGAAAAGACAGTTTTCTGCTTTTTAGTCAATCTGATTATGGTAAGTAGAAAGAAAATAATTGGCTAACATAGTAGTCTTAGATGACCTGTGAATTTCTGTTGTTTCTTCTGACTGTTGTTATCTAGAAAACAAACTAGTACATTGGGGGAAAAAATTCCTGGGACATTACTCAATTTTAATCACTTTCATTTCCTTCCCAGTAGGAAAGGGTTTTTCTTTGACTGTAATTCCCCTGACTCAGGGACATGTCTGTAATTCACCAAATTTTCATGGCCAAGGCCAGGAATAAGAGCGCCAGTTAAGAGAATCTTTGTCTTCTCGTACATGTACATGGCCACCACCAGCCACCTTGCTTCCTGGACCACCACTGTTCTGACCAACCATCTCATCTGTTGGGAGCTTGCTGAACCCTCCTCTCCCACCCAGCTGCTGGTGTCTCAAAGTGGGTCTTGTGGCATCCAGGCAAAACAGACCCTCAGGATGTGTACTCACGGCATTTGTGTTCTGAGGGAGAAAGATCTCACTCTTTCTTCCACTTCAAGCTTAGATTGGGCCACCTGGAAATGACTGGCAGTCACCTAAAGCATCGGATTTGGTAGTGATGACAGTTCTAATTACACAGCATCTTCTCTAGCCACCAAATTGTGTGTCTACAATTTGGACTTGGATCTAGTAGGTATGGACCTTTCCACAAACAGATAGCTAACGTTTGGGTTTATTTATGCTTTTTACTTTTATCTAGTAGATCTAGTGATTTCCATCCAGCAGGGGTGCAAGTGTAACTTTGGGTACCCCAGCTAGGAGAGCTTCATAACTTCAAATCAGACCAGTGAAATCTGTGTGAGAAGGTAAACTGCTTGAAAACCTCAATGTGAGCCTACAACCTTTTTGTCAAAAGGCAAACCAGATACAGGAAGGGGAAATTCTATCTAACTAATCCACTCACTTTAACTTCTTTCTGGAAGTAAATGAATAAATCTTTCAGGGATTGAAAGATATTTAGACTGTAGGGTGGAAAAATCAGTAGATGCCATCATTTTATATTTTTAGGAGAGCTTAACATAGACTATTCCTCAATTTCAGTCATGGTATGACCTGAGGACAGGATTTTATTAAGGATGAAAGTAGTGGTATGCCTAAGGCAGCTCATCGAAGCAAGTTGTTAAATTTCCAGGAATTTTGCAAACGAATTGACATAAATTTTGCAAGCCAGTTGATTGCTTGTTGAATTGGCCATTGTAGGAACATTTACATTAAAGAAATTGGCAAATACTACGTACACGTCACAAACCAATCTTGTCCCCCATCCCCAGACAAACCCGAGTATTGAGTATTTATCAGGATATCGCTGGATAAGAGTTTGGTTTAGAAATACCGACCAAAGAGCAGGACCAAAGGGATAAATGCTGAAGAATTAAAAATAGATGGCTTCCTCAAATTTAGATGTTGGTACTAATCTTTTTGTTTTTTTTTTTTTTTTAAATATTTAATTTATTTATTTGACAGAGAGAGAGACAGCGAAAGAGGGAATACAGGTAGAGGGAGTGGGAGAGGGAATAGCAGGCTTCTGGAGGAGCAGGGAGCCCAATGCAGGACTGGACCCCAGAACCCTGGGATCATGACCTGAGCTGAAGGCAGATGCTTAATGACTGAGCCACCCAGGTGCTCCAGCACTAATCTTATTTAGCATTTTTATAAACTCCCTAGAAAGAGATAATACACAGAGAAATATCCATATTTTTCCGATGACATTAAATGTTCCCATAATTTAGCCATAAACTGTAGGATTAACACCCAGAGCTCTTAGTAAGACTGTATATTGGCTGAATAATTATCTTAATAAGGCAAGAAAAAGACAATTTTGGAAATTTTCTTAAGATAATCTTGTTAAATGATAAATTCTAACGTGATGACCTATAAACTGAATTTAGGGATTTCTGTAGATTTTTTCCTATGTTCGTTAGTATAATTTGTTAGCCTTGATAAAAAGGCAACAAAATAGAGTAACTGTCCCACTCTTATAAAGAAACCTTGATGCACACTTATTGCAGTTTTTGGCTGACATGTTTCAAGGATAATGTAATGGAACTGGAAAAGTTTCAGAGAAAAGGGTGTAACCTGATCGGGGGATTATAAGAATCTCACATGAGGCTAAGATTATATGAATTAGCAAATCCTGAAAGGTTTTGAGTAAGGTAAATATAGATGGATTTAGCAAATCCTGAAAGAAGAGAACTACAGAGTACCCCTTTGATGTTTGAAATAAGAATTTGTAGAAGAAATAAAAAAAAACACATTATTTCTCAAGGAAGAGAAATGATAGCAAAAATAGCCTCATTTAGCCTTTGTCCATTTAGAAAAAATCATTACATTTACATAATTTTTAAGGTTTTATTTATTTATTTGAGAGAGAGTGAGAGCATGATCCGGTGGGGCAGAGGAAGAGGGAGAGAGAATTTGAAGCAGACTCGCCTGAGGGAGGAGCCCAACCAGGGCTCAGTCCCCACCACCCTGAGATCATGACCTGAGCAGAAACTAAGAGGTGGATGCTTAAAGGCCTGAGCCTCCCTGGTACCCCTCCATTTACATACTTTTTTTTTTTTTTTAAGAGATTTTATTTATTTATTTGACAGACAGAGATCACAAGTAGGCAGAGAGGCAGGCAGAGAGAGAGAGGAAGGGAAGCAGGCTCCCCGCCGAGCAGAGAGCCCTATGTGGGGCTCGAGATCCCAGGACCCTGGGATCATGATCTGAGTTGAAGGCAGAGGCTTTAACCCACTGAGCCACCCAGGCGCCCCCATTTACATACTTTTAATGTGCAAAATTTGCCATATCTTTCTTATGATCAGTACCTCCCTTATTAATTGGGCTCAATCAATGGAAGGAAGAGTTTGAAGTTCCCTCCTCTCAATTTCAGTTGAGAAAACACTTAACTTGAATTTTTTTTTCGTTATTGTTTTAAGGCAAACTTATTAAAGCAAAGAAATGGAAGGGCCATTATAATTGTTTCCTCTCACTGATGAGTCCCCCAGGTGGGATGTGTTCTCAAAATACAACAGTTTTGCATTTTTTTCTTAAGATTTTATTTATTTGACAGAGAGAGACACAGTGAGAGAGGGAGTACAGCAGAGGGAGTGGGAGAGGAAGAAGCCCAGGCTCCTCGTGGAGCAGGGGGCCGGATGTGGGACTTGATTCTAGGACTCTGGGATCATGACCTGAGTGGAAGGCAGATGCTTTACGACTGAGCCACCCAGGGGCCCCACAGTTTTGCATTTTATAAAGAAATTTAGTTGATTTCATTTCATTGTCCTAGTTAGAACTCACATCTTGGTTAATCCTCAGTTTCATTAAGAAAAAAAAAAATCAAGTGTCTTAAGAATGAATTAGGCAAAGGGAAATAGATAATTGATCACACTATTATGGGGGAAAAAATTCTCTGCAATAGAGGGTGGAC
Organism: Mustela lutreola; assembly: GCF_030435805.1. Taxonomy (NCBI): domain Eukaryota; kingdom Metazoa; phylum Chordata; class Mammalia; order Carnivora; family Mustelidae; genus Mustela; species Mustela lutreola. The sequence continues at coordinate 59,024,325 of NC_081295.1, read as the reverse complement.
TATTTGGGTGTGAACAAAATCGGGCAACATGCATAATTATGATGAAACAGACAAGTAAATGCTTTTCAAAAAACAAAGTAAGGCTGTGTGTGATCCTAGTAATACAAACTTCAGAAAAAAAAGATTTTCACACTTAAGGTATTAAATAAGTTAGATTATTGTTTCATTATATATATTATATATAATAGCTTTTAATATTTAGATTGGAATGTCTAGGATAATCTAAAAAATGAACGCTGTGGCAAATGCACTAAATATATTGCAGTTAATTTTTCACTTTTTAATGAAATATACCCATTCAGAAAAATGCACAAATCATAGTATACAGTGAAATTTCATCAAGTGAACACATTTATGTGCTCTAATGTACAATGTACATTGTCTGTCTAATGTACAATCTATTGATATATATATGTACAGACTCACACACACATACATATACATATATATACATTTGATGAGTAATCTATGGAGTGTATATTATATTATGTATATGTATAATATATGTATAATACATACAATATTTTAATATACACTCCATAGATTACTCATCAATTGTATATACCAAGAGTATCTATATTCATATTTTTAAGAAGTTTGGGGTTGAGATTTGCTTGTGGGAGGATTTAATTCAACTTTTAGGGAATGTTAGCTCCTAAAACAAATTCCCTTTTTTGTTGTTGTTGTTTTCCCATTTTGTATATTTAAACACCTTACCACAAGGTTTCAGAGATTTCACAGTGATTTATAGGAGAGGTGAGCTTCCTGGAATTTAGGTGGCAGAGAGCAAGGTCTGTCCTTTGCTGGTCTCACACATAGATCCATCTATCAGATTTATTGTTCAGGGTAGCTGAGGCCACTAATGTTTCTTATTTGTTAAAAGGAAGCTAACTTAAGGAGGAAAGTCCCACACAGCAGACATCTACCAGTCCTGCAGCAGTGCCAACAGAACGTGAGGAAGAAATCAACTTTAAAGAACAAATTTTGTTAAATTAAGTACCGTGACTAAGTACTTTAATTCCTTTTCTTATAGCCCTAAGGGATCATTTGACATTGAACCTTTTAAGTGAAGCGGGAGTCGCTTGAACTCTCTGCTACCCTGGGGCGGTGCCGGCCTCACAGCCCCCGCGGGCGCCGCTGGACCCGAGGGGCCTCTCCCCTCCCCACTACTCAGCCCCCTACACCCATTTCCCCCCCGCCTCTCCCCCGCGCCCTCTCCCCTCCCTCCTCCCCCGTGACCCCTGACCCCAGCTAATCTGCATAGAGGAATGACAGGCATCCGCTGGGCAGGATCCGCCTCGCCGGCTGCGGCCGGCCGGGCCGCGAGACCCGCGCGGGGGAGAAGGTGAGGGATTCCGGAGGGCCGCTCCGCACAGCCCGGGAAATGGGCGCTTGGAAACCTGCCTGCGAGCGGACCCATGACCGAAGGACCAAAGGAGCCGCGTGATCGCCAGACCTGGCCCCGCGACCCCAGACATGGGCCAGACCTCGGTCTCCACGCTGTCCCCGCAGCCCAGCAGCGGTGAGTCCGGGGCGCGCGGGGCGCCCCCGCCGCGCGGGCGCTGGGCTTGCTCAGGGCAGCTGGGACGGCCGAGGGCTCCGCGGCAGGTCGGGCTCTGCCCGAAGCCGCCAAGTCCCTCGGAGAAACCCGAGAGGTAGCGCTCCCCCAAACTCTTTGTCGCGGAGAAGTGGAATGCGTTTTGGGATCCAGCCGATTTCACCTTAAAGGCACAGGCTCCTTTTTCCGTAGGCGCTGCCTCGCCCGGGTGTTTCTCTGAGTTTCTGCCGAGCCCGACCGTGGCGAGGAAGGCCGTTTGCGAATTGCGGTGTTTTTAAAACGCGAAACTCAGAGAGCAAGACAGACGTGCCAACAGGTTTTTCTGTGTGTACGCTTGGCTTCCGAACAGACTAGGACCGAAGGCTTTCAAGCTTGTCAACTGATGGATGGTTTGTTTTCGGAGTAGAAGTGCTGATTGCTTTCTCTGATCCTGGCAGAACTCTGAATACTCAGAAACTAGCTTTAAAAGGGCTTCATCGTTTCTAAAGACCATTGTTTTGTTTTTGTTAGCCACCTACGCTGTAACATTGGGGGGAAACGTACCTCGCAGACTCAGTTATCCAGGGCTGAAGTTCGTTTCATGGAATCGTGGGTAACGTTTCTAAGTTACAGTGATCTGTTGAAAAAGTTTTTTTTTTTTCCCATTTTCTTTCAAAAAGGGAAGGAAGGTAAGCTTGGCATTTCTCCAGCAAAGTAGGGAGAAACAACTTCTTGGTGGCGTTACTTGTGATTGGATAATGGAATAAATGTAAACTTTCCTATTTTGGTATTTTTTTCCACCAACATTAAAAAAATAAAAACCCTCAAAGGGGCCTTTTACGTTATTCCTTGAGATATCTGATATACTTTTAAAATTGTGTAAACATTAACAGGATCTTGTTGAAAGGAAGTGACAGGGCAGAGATGAAGGTTTTTTTTTTTAATCAGCTCCAGGATGGCTCCCAGCTAGATAGCATTCTATCATGCCAACTTACCCCACATGGGTTTGTTTATACTGCGGAGCTTCACACCCTGAGAAATCATAAGCTTTGTTGGGGCTTATTTTAATGTCCACAGAGGAACCCTCTACAAAGGAGAGAAATCAAAATCCCAAAAAAAAGAAGATCACACCTTCCCTTCCTGTTAAGGACAAGGTTGTACAAAGCTCTAGAACATCAGAGACTTCATATTGATGGCTTCTGGGGATGGGATGGGCAGGGGAGGGTGTTGATTAGGATCTTAACTTTAGTAAACTATCTTGTGCAAATGAGGCTTCCTTTCCTTTGTCTTACTCTAAAGTAGGGTGACTTCTTTCATTTTAAGGAAGAGTTAATATTTTAAATTTCTGCACTGGTAAAACAGAATTAAATCAGTGCTCAAATACAAGTAGAAAGTACTGCCCTGAATTTAGTTCTTTTGCTGCAAAATATTGTTAGAGTTAATATTAGAAAAGTGAATTTTGCCTTTACGAAAAGCGAGGAATATTACATAACTGATCACTAAGAAGCAGAGTAGAATCTTAGAATATGACTGTCCTAGCTCTTACCCAGTATAGCAAAAAATACCCAGATTTCTATAAATCCCAATAAAATGACTAATCATATCGAGAAATTGTGCAGCTGGTTTATACAAAAATTAATTTAAACAAAAAGTTATGCTTAATCATAAAAGATATTTGATTTGGGCTTTTGTAAAATAATCATAGACTACAAGTCAGCTTCCTTTTCAACTCTCTTGATTTTAATCTCTTGAACTTTCAGCTTAGGGCTGCATCTGTTTCTCTACGTTTTAGGAAGACTATTAAGCATTATTTCTGAAAACATGCAGTTAGAACCATTATTTCTATTTTTTAAAAACAACTTGATTGACATATAATTAATATACCATGAAATTCACCCACTAAAAATGTACAATTTGTTATTTGTTAGTGCATTCAGTGTTGCACAACCATCAATCTCTTTTCCCAGACTACTCAACCCCCAGCCCCAGGCCTAATGAGCCACTAATCTACTTTCTACCTTTGTAGATTTGCTATTTCTGAACATTTCATATGAATGGAAACATACATCACACACCCTTTTGTGGCTAACTTCTTTCACTATCAGGGCCCGATAACATTTCCTTGTATGGACATACCACATTTTAGCTATCCAGTTGGTGAACACTTGGGTTATTTCTCTGTTTTGGTTCTATGAATAGTGCTGCTATGAACTTCATGTGCAAGTTATTGGTGAATGTATGTTTTCATTTCTCTTTGGTATATTCCTAAGAGTGGAATTGCTGGGTATCACATGGTAACTTTATGTTTGTGTTACGTTTTAAGGAACTGCCAAGCAGTTTTCCAAAGCAGCTGTACCATTTTACATTCCGACCAGCAGTGTATGAAGGTTTCCATTTATCCACATCCTTGCCAATACTTGTTATTTATCTTTTTGATTGTGGCCATTCTAGTAAATGTGAAGTTGTATCTCATCGTGGTTTTGATTTGCATTTTCCTAATTACTAATGACATTGAGCATCTTTTCATGTACATGTTGGCCATCTGTATGTCGTCTTTGGAAAAATGTCTATTCAGATCCTTTGCCCAATTTTAATTGGATAATTTGACTTTCTGTTATTGAGATAAAAGACTTCTTTATGCACTGGAGATTAAGTCATTACCAGATATGTGATTTACAGATACTTTCTCCCATTCTCTGGATTGTCTTTTCACTTTCTTGATATGGTTTGCCTTTCAGAATTTTGAAAAATTTTTTTTAAAGATTTTATTTATTTATTTGAGAGAAAGAGATAGAGAGAGAGAGAGAGAGAGAGAGAGCATTAGTGGGGACGTCAGAGGGAGAAGCAGACTCCCCGTGGAGCTGGGAGCCTGATGTGGGACTCAGTCCCAGGACTCCAGGATCATGACCTGAGCTGAAAGCAGTCGCTTAACCAACTAAGCCACCCAGGTGCCCAGAATTTTGAAAGTTTTATTATTTTGTGTTTATCTTCTTTTTCTTTGTATTTTTAGTTATATCTAAGAAACCATTGTATAACCAATGCCAAGAAGATATACACCTGAGTTTTCTTCTGAGAGTTTCATAATTTTAGCTTCTACATTTAGGTCTGTGATACATTTTAAGTTAATTTTTATGTGTGGTGCTTTGTAGGGTTCCAGTTTTGTTCTTTTCCATGTGGATATCTAGCTGTCAACACTATTTATTGAAAAGATGATTCTTTCCCTTTTGAATTGTCTTGGCACCATGTCAAAATAATCAGCTGACAGTATATGTAAGGGTCTGTTTTTTAATACTTCACTTCTGTTCCATTAGTATGTCTATTAATATGCCACACTGTGTAGATTACTGTAGCTTTGTATTAAGTTTTAAAACAAAAGAGTGTGTCATCTTTGTTCTTTTTTTTTTTTAATTTTTGTTTTTTAAAGATTTTTTTTTTTTAAAGTAAACTGTACACCCAGTAATGGGCTCGAAATCACAACCCTAAGATCAAGAGCTGTGTTCTCTACCAACTGAGCCAGCCAGGTGCCCGAACTTGGTGCTTCTTTTGCAAGATTCTTTTTGCTATTCTAGTCCTCTTGATTTTTGTATGAATCAGTAGCCTTGTCAGTTTCTGTAAAAAAGCCATCTGGGACTTTGATAGGGATTGTGTTGAATAACACTATTCTCCTAACAATATGAAGTATTAAAAATAAAAACAACATCAAGTCTTTCAGTCTGTGAACACAAATGTCTATTTATTTAGATCGTCTTTGATTTCTTTCCACAATGTTTTGTTGTTTTCAATGTATAAGTATTGCTTTTTCTTTTTTAAATTTATACCTTTGTATTATTTTTGATGCTATTATAAATGAAATTATATTCTTATTTCATTTTCAGAATGTTGCTACCTAGCATATAGATAGATATATAAAAACAAGTTTTTATATATTGATCTTATACCCTGCAAACTTGTGGAACTTATTTTTTAGTCCCAATAGTTTTTTAATGCATTCCTTAGGATTTCTATATACAAGATCTATATACAAAATCAGGTACAAATAGAGATAATTTCAGGTACAAAGAGAAATAACTTCTTGTTTTCCAGTCTGAATGCCTTTTATCTCTTTTCCTTGTCTAATTGCCCTAACTTTTTCTATACTGTCATGTTGAATGGAAGTGGCAAGAGTGAACTTTTTAAAGAAAACGTTAGCAGAACGTTTAATTACATCAGTTTCCCCTCAATACACTAGTTATTTAATCATGATTATATATATATATATATATTTTTAAATTTTTTTTAAAGATTTTATTTATTTATTTTGTTTTTTTGATAGAGATCACAAGTAGGCACAGAGGCAGGCAGAGAGAGAGGGGGAAGCAGGCTCCCTGCTGAGCAGAGCGCCCGATGCGGGGCTCGATCCCAGGACCCTGAGATCATGACCTGAGCCGAAGGCAGAGGCTTAAACCACTGAGCCACCCAGGCGCCCCTTAATCATGATTATATTGATCATTTCTATTTGTTTGCAGGAGGTTCTTCCACTAGCAGCTCCCATGATTCCCACTGCATTATTTTTCTTGCCAGACTTAGTTCATTTCCAGCCTAAAGAATCATCTCTTCTAGTTGGCCACACTGAAGCTGGGCTTCTAATTTCTTAACATCTGGTTCGGCTTTAAGCATACTCAGCTATTCATTTGTAATCTGTTCTGTATAGTTTCTATATGCTGCACTTGTAGGAATTTGCTCAAGAACATCAAGAATCTTTGTGTATAATAGTCGTAGCCTCTTGTGTGTCTCACATACAGCCAGTCGCTCAAGGCTGGTGGTCTTCAGCAAAACTGCCGTGACACAGCCCAAGAGTGAATGTTCTTGTTTTCTTCCTGATCTAAGGGAGGAACAAGCAGTTTTTACCTTTTAGTGTCAAGTTGTCTGTGTTTTTCATAGAGGCCTTTTTATAAAAAAGTTCCCTCCTGTTCCTAGTTTGTGAGCCTCTTTGTCATGAGGAGTCAAAGGCTTTTTTTTTTTCCTTTGTTGAGATATTCATACAGTTTTTTGTTCTTCATTCTACATTAATTGATTTTCAGATGTTAAACCAAGTTTGCATTCCTGGAATAAGGCTTACATGGGTATGTTGCACAATCCCTTTTAAGTATTGCTGAATTTGGTTTACTAGTATTTTAGTGAGTATTAGATCCATTATTTCTCAGCATAGGCTAAACAGATATGTCTCCAAGGAGGGTGGTTTCAATACCCTCGGGCCTTGTGCCCCCAAAACATATGAGACTTCAATATTCTGCTGACCAAGTACAAAGCATGGTCGATTGGACACAATAAATGTTTATTGAATATATGAATCAATCAACAAATATTCTCAATGAACCCTGATCCCTTTAAGCCAATGGTCATATGAATGAGGGTTTTGTTTGTTTGTTTTTTACTTTAAGAATTGTCTGTTGCTCTGGCTCTCTTGTCTGAAGGGTGGTGTCTAAATCTAGTAACCATTCCTCCCATCTTCTTAAGCACCACCCCACCCCCACTGTGTCACAGGGACCAACTCTTGGCTTCTTGGCCTCAGTAAAAGGGTAGAGAAAGCCACTCTTTAATTTTTAGGAGACAGCAAACAAGTGAATAAAGTATTCAGCATCACACGTAGGCCATGATAGAACCTCTATCTATCCGTGTTTCTGGGTTTTCATAGTTTGGTCAGCCCAGGTCCTGCCCAGAACACTCACCCATTTCTGTGTAAACCTGGTGTAGGAAGAGATCATGAAGGCAGAAATGGATAGTGTTTATCTTCCTTAATGAAAATAACATGCACATGATCAGAAGTAAAAATTTATAAAACAATTCAGGCTAAAAGTGAGTTTTTCTCCCTCCCAGACCCGCAGTCTCTTCCCAATTGTACCCTGGAATGAACAACTTTTGTTTTGTTTTGTTTTCAGAAAGTTTTCATTCAAGTATGTGTATCTTTATCAAAACACAAGCAAGACCTGTTATATACTTACTGCTCTAGAGTTTGAGTTTTTCATGTAATGTAGCTTCAAAATATTCCAATATTGATATTTTAATCCTATAAACAAGCAATTTTATAATATGTAGACATATCATAATTTTTGAAAAGAGCTCTATTATGTTTTTATATTGTATGCTTGTATTTTTACGTTGTTCTGGGGTTCTTTTGTATGTGTATTATTATGAAGAATGCCAAAATGAACATCTTTATCTAAACATCTTGAACTACATGGAACAATAAAATCCTACCAGTGGCATTGTCAAGTCAAAAGATTTGTATATTTTATTTTGATAGTCTTTGGCAAATTACTCTCAAGAGGCTGTATATCAGTGTATCTGCTCAGTATATGAAAATTCTTTTTCTGAACTCCCACCAATACTGCATGCATATCAGGTTCTCTTTTAGACCCTACAGAGCTTTGTGAGAAATTGAAGTCATTCCCTCTGGGTGAGGCAGCCCTGTAGGCACAGGATTTAACAAGTGGAACATTAGCAGGAATTCAGTCCCAGCTCGGTCCCTGGCCTAGATGCCCTTGTGCAGTGAACATTGTGCACAACTATACAGGACCACAATGTTATGCATAATTAATTTGAAAAAAAATCCATGTCAATCTATATGCAAAATGGATAGCTCACTTCGATTATGAGTTAAGTGGAACATTTGTATTTCTTTTTCTCTGAATTGCTTATAGCAAATCTTAGAGATCTTTGTTTTAAGGAGATTAGCCTTGTGCTTATCATGTATTATAAACATTTTCCTTTTTTTTTTTCTTAAATTTGTTTGTTTTTCATAAAAACTGTTTTCATGTAGTCAAATCGATCAATTATTTTCTTTCTTACAAACCAGAGTTAAGAATCATGTTCTCCTTTGCTGTTTATCTCATATTTGAATATTGGATCTCTGTAACTTGCTCTGATTTAAAGTGAATGATTTAATGATACTAAGTTTTTAAGCTATGTATAGCAAAAAACCCATCATCAGCAAATTGAAAAAGGAAATCATAAAGTTGGCAAAATTTGTATGGTATACGGAAAGTAATGATAAATATCTTAATGTACTAAAACCCTTAAAAATCAGTAAGAAAAAAATAAAGGCTCAAATAGAAAAACAAGAAAAGAACATGAATAGGCATTTTTCAAAATATCTGATGGCTATAATTGTGAACTCACTGTAGGTGAGGAACTATTCTAAGTACTTTGCTTGAATTAACTTTTTTAAAGATTTTATTTAGTTATTTGACAGAGAGATAGATAGAGAGCACAGGTAGGCAGAGTAGCAAGGGAGAGGGAGAGGGAGGCTCTCCGCTGAGCTAGGAGCCGGTTATGGGGATCCCAGCACCTTGGGATCATGACCTGAGTAGTAGGCAGCCATTTAACCAACTGAGCCACCCAGGTGTCCTTTGAGTTAACTTTTTAATCCTCACAACATCCCTAAAGGGTAACTACTATTAATATCCCCATTTTACAGATGCGGAAAACTAAAACACAAGAGTTAATTTGCCCAATTTCTTAACCAAAGAAGAGACATTATTTACCAGTTGTTATATGAAATAGTTTCAGCAGTTCAATGAAAAAAAAAAAGATGCTGTTGATCATCTATGAATTGAGCAAGGATTTAAAAGAATTATTCTCAGACAATCGTGGTAGTTTAAATTGGTACATCCTATCAGAAGGGCGGCTTGGTAATATATATTAGACCCCTTAAAATATGCATACATTCAGACCGAGCAGTTCCACTTTTGGAAGCATATTGAAAGGGAAATAATTACTTGCCCACTGGGACAGTGTTTATTAAAAGCCAAAAATTGGAAGTAGCAGTCGAACACCAAGAAATTTTGTCCAATTAATTGGGATACAGTTATATAATGAAATAAGCCATTTAAAAATGGTGTAAAATACGGGGTGCCTGGATGGCTCACTCAGTTAAGTGGCCAACTCTCGTCTTTTTTTAAAGATTTGTTTATTTGGGAGGGAGAGAAAGAGCATGTATATGCAGGTGCACACGTGTTGGGGGGGAGGGAAAAAGAGTCTCAAGTAGAGTCCTCCTTGAACAGGAGCCCATCGCAGAGGTCTTAGGACCCTGAGATCACAACCTCAGTTGAAACCATGAGTCTGACATTCAACCAGCTGTGCTACACAGGCACCCCTTAAGTAGCCGACTCTTGATTTTAGCTCAGGTCATGATCTCAGGGTCCTGGGATCGAGCCCCGCGTGGGCTCTGTGCTCAACGGGGAGTCTGCTTAAGGATTCTTTCTCTCCCTCTGCCTCTCCCTCCTGCTCACAAGCACTCTCTTTCTCTCAAATAAAGAAGTAAATAAATAAATAAATCTTTTAAGAAAATGGTGCAAAACATAATTTTGAAAAGTTATTTTTATAATAAATAAAAATATTAAAAGGCAGGTTTAAAATAAAATTCTTTTTAAAAAATATGTGCATGATGAGAAATCTAGACAAGGGTGAGGAGAGAGAGAGAGAGGGGGGAATTTCATTGCTGAGGAGGTAGTGTGACAGTCTTGGCTTTCCTCTGCTTTGAACAGGAACATAACCAGGACTTCCACATCCTGTGTCCACCTGGACCTCCACTGGAATTAAAGCCACAAGCTGATCCATAAGTATGTTAGCTTTTCTCCGGCTCTTTTCTCTCTCCTTGGACTCTGTTTTAAGTTCGTTGGCTGTTTTTCAGCTGCTTTTTTTCTTGTGAATTCCATGATGAAAACAAAAATATCAGTCCTCCCATAGCCGTCTTTTTTTTCCGTTGAGTTTTTTTCTTAGCCTGTTTGATTGTAACGCAAATGCAATCACTCACTTGGAGGGAAAGAAAATTAGCAAACTTTTGAACTTCATTTACTTCTCTTTGGTCCATAGCTCATCAGATATGATCACGAGTTATATCCCCGATATTTTTAGCTTCAGTGTATTTTATCTTAAGAAGTCTAAGAGGGTAACAATCAGTGGAGGAGTCAGACTTCACCTTTTGCCTACTTAATGCAGTAGGGAGAAAGATAAGGGTTCTGGGTTGTCGGTTCTCTAATTAAGTCTCTTTAACTTGAATAAAGGAAAAGTTACAACGCGTTTTCTTGTCTTGAGGGACTTCAGTGTAATGGGCTAACTGCCTGTTCTTGGGTCTCTGTTCTTGGGAGTAGAGATACATATTTAGTGAGGACTCAATTTATGTAGAAGTGTTCTTGAGGTAGAAATAGTCTTAAGAAAATAAACACTTCTGGTCCACCCTTTATTCCACTGACATCTGAAGCAGGGGAACCCAAACCAAAAACAACAGTTTCTGTTCCCCAGAAAGGAATGGGCAAAGAACATTACTTTTAAAAGTTTGGTCTGTTATCATTTATATTTGCTTACTACTCCTCCATTTATTTTGGTTTCAAGGGGCTGGGTGTTTTTGTTCATATAAACCTGGCAAGGATGACATTCCATCCATTAACACTAAGGGAATTTGGGTTGACAAAGAAGGGGCTGAACTGTTGTTTTGCTTAAATAACCTGGAAGGCTGTGCTGGGATGTGCTGAGTGGATATATTCCTGCAAATCGGGCTCACTCTGTGAAGCGATATTCAAAGTAAAACGGGTGGCACCTTTGTCCAACTCAAGTAATTACGGGGAAGGTTCTGTGCTGGGCTGTGGGGGAAGATTCAAAAAGGAATCATACGCAGACCCTGCACACCGGGGTCTGTGCCTAGAAGGCTCATCCACTCGGTGGAGTCAGGCAGAAGGGGAGGTGAAAGGAAAGGGCCCCTGGAGAACAGTCAGGGAGGCCAAAATGTACAGAAGACAGAACAAGAATTCTGGCCCACACCGGGGGGGGGGGGGGGGGGGGGGGCAGGGCGGGTGAGAACCATTGAAGGTTTTTTATCAAACGAGAAACGATCAGAGTTTTGCCCCAGGGGGAGGAATCTGCCTATCATGTGCAGCATTGATTTCCTGGGGGAGACCCAAGGCACGACCAAGAGGTCTGGCTCCAGTAATCCAGCAAGGTGAAGTGACCACCTGATCCCAGGGACGGGGTGGGGCCAGGGGTGGGGGTTTGTTATCTGCAACCCCGTCCTTGCCTTGTGCTTCCAGGCTCCGATCTGCAACTGTCTATTGGGCAGGTCTGCTTGGGTCTTTCATGGGCATCTCACAGATAAAAGATGTCAACAGAGGGGTGCCTGGGTGGCTCAGACGGTTAAAGCCTCTGCCTTCCACTCAGGTCATGATCCCCCGGGTCCCGAGATCGAGCCCAACATTGGGCTCTCTGCTCAGCGGGGAGCCTCCTCTCCCCTCTCTCTGCCTGCCTCCTCTGCCTACTTGTGACCTCTGTATGTCAAATAAATAAATAATATCTTTAAAAAAAAAAAAAAAAAGATGTCAGCGGAAGGCTGGAGTTTACCCTCCAAAACCTTTCTTCCCTTAACTTTCTGCATGTCCCCAAATGATACTTCCAGCTACTCACTCATTCTAGCCGAAAGTCGAGGAGTCCTTGAGTTTTCCTTCCCCTTCACACCAAACCATCGCATTCTGTACCTTTTCCTTTCAGAATGTATCTCCAGGCCCTTCACGTCTGTCTTCACGGCCACTGTCCAAACCCGACTGCTCATTGTACGGACAGCTGTAGTGGACTCAAGCTGTTCTCCTGCTTCTGTTCTCAGCCTTTTGCAATTCTTGTTCCACACAACTCCTGAAGTAATGTTTTAAAACATAAATCACGTCACTTCCTTACTCACAACCTTCCTGTGTCTTCCTAGTGCACTTGGAATGAAATCTAGATTTCATACTCTGGCCCTCTAGGCCATTCCTGATCCTCTACGATCCTTGGATCCTTGGCCCCTGCCCCTCCCCCATTGCCCAGCCCCTGCCCCCACCCCCACCCCCACCGCTGTGCTACAGCTTTACTCTCTGCTTCAGTCATCAGACAGACCTGGCTCATTTTTACCTTTGACCTTCGCAGTTGCTGCTCTCTCTACCCAGGATGTAAGGGACACTCTTCCACTAGCTCTTTAAAAAGTTGACTCCTTGTCTTCCAGCATGACCTGCTTCATGGAGACCGTCCTTGTCCAGCCCTCTTCAGAGGAGCCTGTGCACCTGCCCCAAGCCACAGTTCTCTGCTCTTTCATTGTCCCCGTCTGTCTCTCAGGTTATCCTGTTTGTCATTGTCTCCCTTCACTAGAACCTCAGCTCCAGGAGCTAAGGGACCCTATCTTGTTCCCCACTTTGCTTTCTAATTCTGACATCTGTGCTTGACACAGCTATTTGTTGAATAAATGAATGGCTCGAGCTGGCCAGGTCAGATGTTATTAGAGTGATACCAACTGAGTGGAAAGTTAAGTAGTGTCTAAGAAGTTTACAGTTGTTTAAACTGATTCTTTAGTATATACCTCCAGTTTCTAAATAGCATGCTTACATTGCTAATTATCGATTGTACAGCTTGACCCGTTATTACTGACCTGACAGTCTGGAAACTGAAGACATAGCTTTGCTTTTCACGCCTTCTCTGATCCCTGTCTCCCCACCCATCAAGCATTTCTCATTCTTCCATGTTCTCATTCCCAGCATTCTTGTATTGTACTTTTGATTAGAACAGTATTGTGTATAACTATGTAAAAATTGATGATAGCTAAGCCTTGTGGTAAACCATGATTACTTTTTCTTTCCTGCATGACTTTTGCTTTCCTTGCTGGTGTTTGTGTTTGCTTGCAAAGGGGCCTGCATACTCATCCCCAAATCTTTCCCCACTTATGTAAATCTCTTCTCAGTATGTTCAAACACTTTTGTTATTCTGTCAAGTTTATCTGTAAGAAGTGAATCCAAATTGGACTGGATTTCCTCTAAGCTTGCTGCCTGCTGTTGCCCTGCATCTCTCTTCAGATCATCCTGGGGAGTCCTTCCACGTCCCTCTTGGAATGGATCTCCCAATTGCTAGATCAGAATCTTATCTTTTCTGGGTCTGTTTCCAAATTTGGACAGAGCACACAGAGCTTCTTGAGAAAGGCTCATGGGGCTTGGTTTTTTTGAGACCTGCTCCTAGAAGGCATCTTTATTCTGGCTTTCTACTTGGTTAATAGCTTGACTGGCCATGAGGTAGCAAAGCAAACTTGCTATAATATGTAAAAATACCCACTGTCACTTATAATTAACCACAATTAATATTGACGTAGAAGATTAATTTTTTCTCTTTAGCACATAGCTTTTAATTAATTTCAAAAGATTTTCTCGAATGATTGTCACATGAGACCTCAACTTTGATCTATCTACTCTTGCTGTTATAGTCTAAAAAATATTTTATGGACATTTAATGTTTTATAGCTGAATGAACTAATTTAAAATTATGTTTACTGTGATAATAATGGTATTCTACCAATTTGCCTGATGGTGAGAATCACCTAGCATGCCTGGGGGAAAATGCTCACTTCTGGGCAACAGCAAAATCTGTCTTTTGGAGAGGGGTCTTAGAATCCGAATTTTCAGCAAGGATTCCAGAAGGTTCTTTTTTTTTTTTTTTTTTTTTTAAGATTTTTTTGTTTATTTATTTGACAGAGATCACAAGTAGGCAGAGAGGCAGGCAGAGAGAAAGAGGGAAGCAGTCTCCCTGCTTAGTGGAGAGCTCGATGTGGGGCTCTATCCCAGGACCCCGGGATCATGACCTGAGCTGAAGGCAGAGGCTTAACCCACTGAGCCACCCAGGTGCCAGGTCCAGAAGATTCTTAACATGAGAAACATCCTCTGGAGATTATCAGTGTTTTAAAAGAGGCTTCAGATGAAAATTTCTCTTCATTAACAATGTGTCTTTTCTTGACATGATGTAGAAGTTACAAAATGTCCAGTTCAAAAACACAGATGTTCTGTACCTGTGTCTTGATAAATTTGGTCATTAATATGTCCTGTTCCTGAGCAAGTATTCCCATTGTCAAGTACAATTTTAGCAAAATCTCTTTGCCAGAAATTTTTTTTGCTCTTACATACATTTTGCTACTATTATAAACTGCAAAATAATTCATTTCCAACAGTCCTCAGGTTTGAGGTAAATGTAGTTATATTTGAAGGGAAAAAAAGTTATCTGCAGAATGACAATTACTGTTTGAGGAAAGGATACAGAATTTTGACTCTGTTGGCTTTTTAGGAAGCCTCCTTGAACTTCATCTGAGGTGGCTGCATGCTAATTACTTGAGGAGGAACCAAAGTGGCAGAGCAGGGGGCCCGGATGAAAACAGGTGTTTAATAATGCGTGGGAGGTGACTATAGGAAAGATTTTAGTAAGATCTATTTTATAAAAAGGAGGCCGAACCCTTTTCTCTTTTAGAAATGTGGGCAGCAAATTCTGAAAACTTCAAGAGGAAGCAATCATTTATTTAAAAATTCTTTTCATGTGTTCCTTTTGGAAACGTTTGGCTTTTTATTTTTGCCTCTGTTTGTACTTCAGGGGTCTTTCCTTTCAATGAAGTGCCTGTTTTGCAGTACACTGCCTGGTGTGAAGTAAATTCCAATCTTAATTGGGGTCTCTTAAAAGCTTTTTCTAAAGGGTTTCTCAGCCTCCCGGAGGAAAGACCACTGTTACTTGTCTAAGGTGCCCTGACGAGGGCCTGCTGAGCATTGCCTTGGACCCTCCTTCTAGAATAAAAATGTTTCTGACCACAGCTGGGTAGCCCACAGGACTGAGCAGGGCAACCTGACAGGGTTATTCAGGATCGCAGTTGCCAATTTCATCTATTTAAAGGGACTCTGTGTTTTTCAAAATTTTTCTACATCTGTAAATTTAACTCGCGCTGACCTGCCAGGCTGTCTGTGGAGGACCCGGCTGAGGATGGAAACTTGGAATAGGCCAGAACGAGTTAACTGAGCTCATGTTGAATGTTCCTGTGTGCCTAACAGAGCAGTGTTTCATTTTCCTAAAGTCTACTAAAATGGAATTATATACATATGTGCGTAACTAGTGTTCTCTCGCTTGGAAAGTACTCGGCTGCCAATTTTGTAAAGAAAACACGAAAAGAGTAAAATCAAACTGGAGATTTTAAGAAGGATCTAGAACTGTACGCTTTTAAAAAGACAAAAAAAAAATCTTTAAAAAAATCATCAGACCCTGCAAGGACTGTCAGAATACACGGATATCTCATTTTTCAAATGACAAAAGGTGTTTTAATTTATAAAGCCCTTCTAAGTGATCGTAGCAGAAGCCTTTAAGGAACTTTCTTTTCCCCTCTGTTAGGTGGGGTGGGGTAGAGATGAGGTTGGAAGCTGTGTGACATTTTCATTCTGTCTTCAGTGTGGGAATAAACAGCTTTACAGGCAGTAGTTAAAGTCTGTATTCGTTTGTTAGAGCTCCTGTAACAAATACCTATGGACTAGGTTGGGTTAAACAATAGAATTTCATTTTCTCACAGTTCTGGAGTCTGAAAATTTAGTACTTAGGACTTAGAAGTCCAAGATCAAGGTTGGGTTTCTTCTGAGGCTCTCTCCTGGCCACTTTCTCCCATATCCTCATATGGTCTATGAACGTACAAGTCTATCCAATCTCTATTGTCTTACCAAGACACTAGTCATTGGATTAGGACCCACCCATTGTGACCTCACTTTACCTTAAACACCTCTTTAAAGGCCTTATATACAAATACAGTCACATTCTGAGGTATTTGAGGTGAAGACTTCAACAGATGTATTTGGGGGGACAAAATTCAGCCATAACAGTGTCCTTAAAACAAGCTTACAAACTGAGATCCATTCACAATGGCCCATAAACACCCAAGATCCATTGTCTTTTTTCTGGTTTCTTCAGTTCCACTTCCTAACAGATTATAGCTGCTTTCCTTCTCACCTTCAACAGTGCCACATATTGAGTAGAAACGACCTGAGGAAGAGGATGCATTGAAGGTGTGTTTCAGGAATGGGAACCAACGTAGGTCACCAGGCAGTGCCACTTAAGAGATGAACATGGAATGTAAAGATTGTATGTGGCAGAATTAAAAATATTCTATGTGAACACTGTTTCTGCCATATTTGTGTTAGAAATAACAACCTCTTGAGTAGAGTGCCACCATTGGTGGTGTAATGCTAAGAAAAATAGTACTTATGAAGAGGGGCATCCCAGTGTGGTCAGCAACTATGTATGTACCTCCTGATTAGTTTTATAATCTCTGAGGTCCCTGAATGTGAGGCACACTTTTTTTTTTTTCTTTTTAAAGATTTATTTATTTATTTATTTATTTGACAGACAGGGATCACAAGTAGGCAGAGAGGCAGGCGGCGGGTGGGTCGGGGGGACCAGGCTCCCCGCCAAGCAGAGAGCCCGATGCAGGGCTTGATCCTAGGACCCTGGGATCGTGACCTGAGCCAAAGGCAGAGGCTTTAACCCACTGAGCCACCCAGGCTCCCCAGCACTTTTTAGAGAGATGCCTTATTCCCTAACGTCACTACATAGATACTCATCTTTTCTGTTTGATTTTTTCTTACTTTGTATGCTTTTATTATCTTAGATGTGTTTGATATCCAGCAGAGTGACATGTTTCTTCACAAAAAGCTGCTAAAATAAGAAATAGAATGAATAGGGATGCTAAAGAAAGATAATGTTAAAACACCTGTCAGAGTAAAGCCAGAAAAAAATGTTCTCACCAGGAAATGCAGCAATCCCGTTGAGTCAGGTTGGCAATTCAAAGACGATTCATGTGTGACTAAACACATTTGTATTATATCCCATACACATTGCAAATCATCTAGCAGCCTTCTGGTAATTGCTTCCTATGTCTCCCTAAACTCTTCACTAGGGTGGACAGATTGGGTGGACTTGTCCACCTTGTCACAAGGCATGAAAATAGTGCTTTCAAAAGATACCCACCTCGGTGAGGTTCACAGTTCTTTAATATAAAGGGAACTGGTACCTCAAGCCATGTAAGCACACAAGTCAAATGGGTGCCTCAGAATCTGGCAATCGTAGATCATCCCTGAAAAGGGTTGAAAACTCTTCAGACACCTAAGAGATGACTTAATTTTTTGGCATCTTTTGGCCAGGAATTTCCTAGAAGTAAGTTAGATCTTGAGATGGCTGAGATACAAGGCATTCCTAAAAAGCTCCATGCAAGACCCAGTTGTTTTGGATCTGTTTGGATTCTGATCTGAATCCAAAGGGTGATGGAGTGGGAGTTGGGGGTGTGCAGGAATTCTCAGGCAAGCTCCACACCCATTAGTTGGGAGCCTGTCACTTCAGTGTTTTAAGGCATTGAGTAGATTAGAATCGGCCACTCAACGTAAGAATGGTTAAAAAGTCACAGAAGATTGGTGTTCTTCCAAGTGAACACATTTTTTGTGGATTTGACCCTGATATTTCAGATTTAGAATTCAATATCCTAAGACCTAAAGATGAAGTCTTATTATATACAATGGAAATAACTGATAAGGATTTCATTCAGTTCTTACGGTTTTTGTTGTGCCAGTCTGTTATTTTCATTGCCTAGTATCTAGTCCTTGGGGCAAAAAAGAAAGAGCACAAGGTTCCTGTTAGATCTCAAAAAGGAAGTGGTACAGAATAAACACGGTCCCTTTGATAATGATTTCTTAGCCAGTCCAACAGATGATGATTCTCAGTAAGTGTGAGTCCTTTAGGACTTGGGCATTGATGTTGAGTTTAAAGGTGGCCTTAAGTGTAAAGAATATGAAGTTAATAGAAACATGAAATGGAGCTTTTTCTCCTCAGATTTTGACACTAGACATATTTGGAAACAGGAGTAAAATGCAACTTCCTGTGTTTGGCTGCTATAGTGACTAACACAGACTTTTAAAAGCAACAACTTGTAGCTCAACGAGATGTAGACAGTTTGATAACTGGATTTTCAACATGGTTCAGTAAGAATTCACCAGGTGTGCAATTGGTCTTTTGAATAAAATAGGTTTGTGTGGTTTTTTTACTTTACTTTTTTATTTTTTGCAGGTACAAGTATAAAAATAAACTGTGCGCCTTCCCCTCTGGTGGGAAACAGGGACAATCCAGTTCTAGCTGTTCTCTCCTGTTCTTATAGGTGATGTCAGCCTTCTTGCTTTGTGACTTTCCTTAGGGTATTTCTGCTACAGAGTGATGGTGATTTCCCTTGAGTGCTAGTTGGTCTCTGCTGCTCTCAGCAATTGGCCCAAGACCAGTGGAGAACACAGGTGACTCTGTGCAGGAGTCTGTTTTGAACAGAGTGTTTTTGTTTTTCTAGAGCCCTCTAGAAGACTGGGAAAATAGCTTTCAAACAAATTTCACCATCCCAGTTGCTCCAGATCATAAATGACCAATTTTCTAGAGTTTATTCCCCTTGAAACCTTTTAACAGTCCCTTCTCCACCTGTTTGTGTAGTAGGAGAGGAAGTAGTAGAAGGCATTGGCCTTTCTTGTGTATTGGTGATGCAGTATGACCCTTTACATATGTTATTTCTGTTAACCCTTGCAACAACCTAAATGCTAAATTGTATTATCCCATCCTATGGATCAGGAAGAGGTTCTGAAAGCTTGAAAGGCTTGCCCAAGATTACCAGCTAGGAAGTAGAAGAACAGTTGATTCAATTCAAGTCTTTCTGCCCCAAGGCCCATCAGTGGAAATTAATAGGTCTGTGTTTTTACTTAAAATGACTCTCTGGGGGCACCTGGGTGGTTTAGTTGTTAAGTGTCTGCCTTCTTCTCAGGTCATGATCCCAAGCCCTGGGATCGAGCCCCGCATCAGGCTCCCTGGCTCGGCAGGAAGCCTGCTTCTCCCTCTCTCACTCCCCCTACTTGTGTTCCCTCTCTTGCTGTGTCTCTGGCTGTCAAATAAATATATAAAATCTTTTTTTAAAAAATCATTCTTTCTCCCTTTCTTCCTCTCTCTCCTTTCCTTCCTTCCTTCCTCTCTCTCTCTCTCTCAGCATATACTAGGTGTCACCAGGGTGCCAAGTAAGCTAAAGGATAAAATAAAACATTTTCTTACTTCTCTGGAAGCTTTAATACAGAGCACAGGAAAAGCTGTTCATTTCTCCATTTGTGTTTGGTCCCGTAAGATACTGGTATAACAGGAGATGTTTGATTCTCAGTTGAAAGGTGAGATAAGAGAAGTGGTATTTTCTGTTCAGAGTGGGAAGAAACTTGCTGCTGGCTGCTAGTCTTAAAGAATGATTCCATTGGGCGTGTTGCATTGTCTCGTCAGGTATCTGCCACCATAGTACTACTTGGCTACCATACCGAGGACCTTGTAGTTCTACCAGTTTCTGATGTATTTAGTGAATCAAAAGTCTAAAGTATCGATACAGAGCTAAAGATCCGTAATGTCATAATGTGACAGAATTTATCTCAGGTGGAAAATACGGTTTTAGAGTTTTCTATGTGGGTCCCTATTTTCTGAGAGATTTAAATTCTCACATGTAATGCCTGAAAACAATGGAAAACCAAAGGCAATTTGGACTTGGTTTCAATTCAGTCAGATAATTTGCCTTTCCGGTTTCTTGATCATGAAACTAAATTCCCTTCTGAGTCCCCCAGTTAGGAGAAAGAAGATGAAGACTGCAGAAAAGTCTGAGTTGCCTAATGTGTTTTGAGAAGGAAGAAAGAAATGTCTGTGTAGGGTGTTAATTTTTCGTCACTCATTGCTATATAAAAATACACAATTCTTTAAAGATCATTTCACATATAAATTATTCCAACTGTTTTTTCTCAGTTGTTTGTCTTTGGTGGATTGTCTTTTTAAAAGGACACAGTAAGCCGCAAAGTCAGTCTTTGCTCACCTGAAAAATTTGTCAACAATGTCTCTACCATTCTTATGAGTGTTAATCATCCTTCCTGCTGGCTTTGATATTTTCTCAATTTCAAACTTTAGTGTTTGTTATGTTATCATTCAAAATATTTGGAGTTCTGCAGGAAGGCACCATTGGAAACAATTTCCTCTGTATGAAAAATCTAAAGACCTGCTAAAATAAATCATAGCCTACTTAGGCCAGGCCTTGTACATTCATTATTGCCAGACATTTGTCCATGATTTAGTCATTCATTTTGTAAATATTCATTAAGTACCTTCTGTGGCCTGGGTACAGAGTGGGGGCACCACCTAGAATAAAACACTTTTGATGCCTGTCCTCATGGGACTCTCGATCTAGTAGGGAGCACTGTGATTTTCTCTTCATATACTTGCTCCTTGAAGAGGCCATTCCCCCCCCCCCCCGCTACTTGTTTAATAACAACAACAATTAAAAGTTATTTTTATGGCTTCTGGAAAGGTTGATGAATTGCAGCTAGCTGCTTCTGAATTCAGTTAGGGGCTTTCCCCTCACATCATTCAACATTCCTTTAGGCCAGTATTGAAAATCTCAATAAAAATTATATCAAAAAAAAAATTTTGGAATAAGATGGTTGGCTTGATGGTGCCCTAATTGGATTCAGAGCCTTTCCTTGTGGTATTCTACCCAAGTCCTGCTGGTACACCTTGTTCTCTGGAATGCTTGCTTGACACACATGTTGTTTGAAAAGAAAGAAACCAAAGTAGAACATCTTCTAAGTGGGAATCACCTTAGTGACTGTGTTGGTGAAAAAAAGATTAAACTCAACCCTAAGGCCGTCATCACTATAAAGTTATTTTTTTCAAAAGACAACTAATGGAACTCTCTCCCTTCCCTGTCTTCACCCCCCCACCCCCCACAATTAGATGTTACAGACTAAGGAATGTTAATCCTTTGCTTTTCAGTGACTTCTAA
Organism: Mustela lutreola; assembly: GCF_030435805.1. Lineage (NCBI taxonomy): Eukaryota > Metazoa > Chordata > Mammalia > Carnivora > Mustelidae > Mustela > Mustela lutreola. The sequence continues at coordinate 59,003,131 of NC_081295.1, read as the reverse complement.
ATCGTTTCCTGCCTAATTTGGATGGGGTCTTTCTACCTTTTAAGAACTGTTATGAAACTAGACTAAATCCCCATAACCCTCAAACAGCTTAGCCCTGAATTTTTAACCCAGAACTTAGAGAGTGTGTCAGGCCATGGCTGTCACAAGAGCGAGGGCTCAACCCCCACCCCCGAGCCCCTCCAGCCACTTACCTCCTCTGTTCTCTCACAGAACAGAATGTTCTGTGCCAGGTTTCTGTATTGGAATGATGGTTACTTGAATAATGTCAACCCTTCTCATAGACGGTTAGCTTCCTGAAGGCAGAGATCCAGTCCCTTTTGCTTACTATTATGGCTTCAGTGCATTACCTTGTCTATGATAGTTGCTCAGTACATTAATTATGAATGCATGACTCCATCCCACAGTACGCAGATTTTTCTACAACTTCCATCTTTTTGTGGAACTCTCCTTCCTCCTTGTCTTGTTTTGTCTGGAACCCACCTCTCCTTGGCAGTGCTTCACTTGGTAACTCCATAATGGAGGTTCTGCTCTCCCTCACCATGGACATGTGACTCACTCCTGGCTACCACTCCTGCCTGCTTTGCTTCCAGTAACGTGTGTATTCTCACTCGAAGTACATACCCTCCTGCTGCGTTCCTCTTCACAGCTCTGGTGCCGTCATCCCCTGACTTCCTGCTCACTTCCTCGCATTCATGAAGTGAGGTTCAGGCTCTCCTCCTCCGCCCAGAGTCTCACTGTTATCCGGAGAGAAGCCCATCCCCGTGTGGTTAGTCAGTTCTCTTGTGCTTCTGGCTCTTTCCCCTCGGTCCATAAACATGCCCTAGAATCCCCCACACTTGTGACTTTATAACAAATAAACTAACCTCTGTCTTGTACCTGATGATTCTCGGTACAAGAGAAGTCCAAGGTTCTTTATTATGTACAGCCTACTGCCTTCTAAATGTAATCATTTTCTAAGAGTTTCCCCCTGGCCCTCAACTGCCGCTTTTGTTTGGAAGACTCCCCCAAGTAACTTCAACATTGACTTCCTGCTAGTGTGCCAATAGTGTATTTCTGTCTGCTGGACATCTTCCCCTGAATGTCCTGCCAATACCTGAAGTTCATGCGGCCTGAACATAAGCCATCGGTCTTTCTCCACGTCCTTTCTTGGCATTCCAGCACACGTCCAAGAGCTTCAGGCCATAGAATTCTCCGTGATTTCTCTAGACAGTTCCCCCTTTTCCTCACTTCTTCCTCAATGTCCCTTGGATCCATTCATCATTTCTAATTCATTTTCACTGCTCTCCAAGTTCAGATGCCTGGTTGTTGCAGTCATCTCTTAACTGAACTACAAGAATATAAATCTGGGGGCCCTGGGGATTCTTCATGACATCAATTCTCCTCTCAGCATCCTGCCCAACACTGTATAAGCCTGTAGGTTACAATTCTGCCTTGGGTGGATAGTCTGGAATTATACACGAGGCCGCCATTCTCTTCACAGGTACCAGACTTGGGGACTTGGTGTGACAGCCACGGCACTGATGGACTATAAACAGTATTATCACATTATAGGTATATGATCCGGGTCCTTATTTATCCACCAGCTTTTTGACCTAAAGATATTGGTCCAGATTTAATATGTCATTTTATTAATACTTCTGTTACATTCATCCACAGTGGGAAAGTTTTCATAATTGTATCTCTGGCAAAACTTAGCTGCTTACTTAAGAATTATGAAATTTCATTATGAATAGTTTCTCCCCTGAAGTTTCATCCCTATGCCTGTGTTCAGCAAACGGATTGGCTGTTGTCCTAACTTATAGGAGTAAAATTTGCTCAGTTGATGTCTTGCCCAGTGGAGAGATGTGTTGACCTTTTCTCCTTTTTGATGAACACAGCACAGCCTCCACACACCATGACCTGCTCCCCACCCCAGACTCAGGGAGTTGTAGGATATGGTTAGTAAGGAAAGGAAGGTAGACAGTTGCTTCCTTTCTTATTTTTCACTTCACTAGCAAAGTTCTTGATATTTCCACGTAGAGCCATCAACACTTTTCACAGAACCCTTTGCTGATTGTGATCACAGTGGTATTTAAAACTTAAAATGCTTTTATTTAACAATAAAATTCATTTTCCTGTTGTCTACTCGACCAGAGTTTCTTTAAACCCCAAATACAAGTGATATTATTTAATCTGTTAAATATCCCGCAGCAAGTCTAGGGGCTGTTGGGCATGTCCGAGCATCAGGATGTCCTCCAGCTGCACAAACATGCTCATTCTGTAGGCCTATCGGCCATGAGTTTAAACTCTGAAATTCTTTGTCGGTGCTTGCAGACAGATGGAAGTCTTTAGTAGCTTTTCCCTTTGGGGGTTTAAAAATAATGGCCGCCTCCATAGAAAAACAAGTTAAAAAACTGTAGATATCAAATTCCTAAAATTAATACTATGGTAAATAAGGATTATGTGCAATCAAAGGACCGTAGTTAATATTAGCAAAGGACACACTCTGCCTTCAACAAGCGTGAACCAAACTGTGAAGATACTGAGGCTATTGGTTTACAGAGCCAAACAGTACCTGCTGTAATTCTTTGGGTTAGTCCACAGAGGAGGTGGGAGGTAGAACTGAGTTATTATTCATTAGGGTTTATGTCTTGCCTTCTCTAAGAATAGAGCTCTATTTCCACCCATATCCCTCTGACCCATTTTGTACAGAGGAGACCCTAGTGGCCAACTCCTGACTTTAAATCCCACTTACCAGCTTTGTGACCTTGGGCCAATTACTTGGCTCTCTCTGGACTTCACTCTCATTACAAAGTGGGAATGCTAACAAGCCCCTACCTCACAGGGCCATTTGATGGTTAAGAAGACACCATTCATAAAGCACTTAGAACAGGTCTTCATGTGGCCTGTAAGATCTATGTATTCAGCACAGATCAGTATGAGAATCAGAATTTTTCAAAATTGGAAAAGAGCCTAGAGATCACGTAACCTAGTCTCCTCATCTCAGCAATGAAGTATTGAGGTCTTTGCCGAAGGTCAAAGGGCTATTAAGAAGCAGAGTCCGGTGTGGGACTCAGCTTTCTTCTTGGCTTACAGTCAGCCATTCCAATTGGATGGCTAAAACCCAGAACAGTAACTGAGATTTATTGCCTGTCTTGATTGTGCAACATCTTCTTTGCTTTTTGCCCTATGAAGAATCATAATGCCCTTCTAGAGCTACTAAGAGGTGCTACTGATTCATCAATTTAGCTGTTGTATTCCAAGGAGGACAGACTCAGGAATCACATGACCTAGATGATGTCTTTGCCATTAGCTAATGACTTGGGAAGCCACATAGTCTCCTTGGGTCTCAGTTTCTCCACAGGTTGGGTTTGTTTTTTGGTTTTTTTTTTTTTTTAATTTTATTTATTTACTTGACAGAGATCACAAGTAGGCAGAGAGGCAGGCAGAGAGAGAAGAGGAAGCAGGCTCCCTTCTGAGCAGAGAGCCCGATGTGGAACTCGATTCCAGGACTCCGGGATCATGACCCGAGCCGAAGGCAGAGGCTTTAACCCACTGAGACACCCAGGTGCCCCATTCATAAGTATTTTTTTTAATATATATAGGATAGGGGCACCTGGGTGGCTTTTTATATATATATATTATATATATATATATAATATATATATAAAAAAGATAATATAGAACCCCTGTATTAAACACAGTTGCAGTTCCCACAACAGATAACTTAGTACTCAGTGTTTCTACAAATTGCATGTGTTGGAACTGCTGCATGATTTCATATGCAGAATGCAAATAAATGTAAAGCTGCCATTATTTATGGACAGCAAACTGCTTCTTAACCTTTCATCTTGCATAGGTGAGCTTCCAGTGTAGCACAGTTTCAGGGCAGTCTCAAAAGATAATAGATGGGTTAGCTTTCCCAGAAATCTGGCAAGGGAAGGGAGATGTTATTTGCATTTTTCAGATAAAGAAATTAATCATGATATCCTTTATAAATAGAAGAGCTTGTATAAAGGTTATCATTTTTGAGTGTTTTCTCATCTGAGGTCTTGCTAAGACTGCAGATTTCCATTTTGTAGCTAGGTAACTTTGCTTTGGAATGCCCATGTGTTTAGATGATTCTCAGACATAAAGTTCAGTGAAAAAGGACAGACCTTTATAAAGGAGTGTGCTGTAGAGGTCCACTAAGCTGAAGTTCAAGAATAGGTGACATAAATCAGTGGTAATTGGGGTTAAAACAATGGTTATTTGGGGGAATGAGTGGGAGAGGGTGGTTATGACTGGGAAGAAGCACAAGGAAGCTTTCTGGGTCTGGAAATAATTCTAGACTTTGATCTGGATGGTGATTACATACACAGAATCATTTACTGTCTGTAAATATACCTAAAAATTATTTTGAAAAATCTCCATAGTTTAATTTGAGTGGCAGATCTTACCCAGGTCCCTCTAGATAACTTTGTAGCTTCTTTCAGTCACACAGGACTGGAAATTGGCAAATATGGAGTGGAGTTAGGAGGGCAATCTTCCTCCGGTGGGGGGACTAGTATAACTTCATTCGACTCTTAGGATATCAGTGTTTTTCATATTCTATTCTTTTTCTTCAAATTTGGTTTCTTGTTTACATTCTATTCTTTTTACTCTTACTGTATTTTAAAAGATGATGGCTACATAATTAAAATATTTTTAGCCTTGATTATCACCTTAATGTTGATGATTCTTTAAGCAGTCAGCTAAGGAAAAGCAGTGTGTTTCCCTGTACCAACCGAGATCTTTTCTAACTCTAAAATTGTATTCTCAGATTTTTAAGTAATGCTATATACATTGATATATAGAAAGTTCACTCATTCTCTAGTTCCTTTTTACATTTTTCACATTTAACCATTTCACATGTTCAAAGACTTGACCTTATAAATTTGCTTTCATTTATTCTCCCATACATACGTAACGTGTGTCTATTTTGAATACAGGAGCATGGCAGTGAGAATGTGGGGTTTTTGGTTTTTGTTTTTTGTTTTTTGGTGGTTTTTTTTTTTTTTTTTTTTTTTTTTTTTTGACTTTACTCTAAAAGGTCAGCCATCCTTGATTGGATCACTTTCAGGTCATTCCTTCCTTGATTTCCACCAAAAAGTCTACTCATCTTTTCGGTTCCCAGTCGAGTCTCGCCCTCCCTGTGAAACATTCCCCAGTCACCTCCGTCAGTGTTGACTGATCCCCTCCCTGTGCTTCCACCTTTGGGCTCTTCTCCCATCTTTGTTCCAGTGCCTCCCCACCTGGCCGGCATCACAAAGCACCGATCACATCTGCTCCCCCAACCATCCTGCGAGCTCCGAAAGGGAGGGTGAGAATCCTGTCCTACTGTCTGGGATCTCCAAGGACCTTGATGGTGGGTTCATGGCACTGAATTAAAGCAGGCCTTGCTGGTCAGTAGTACAGAGGGACATCTCTGACTTGGAATCCAAGCTCTGCCACCCACACAGTGTGTCACTTGAGGAAGATACATATTTATTCATTTTAAGTCACATAATTTAGTCAATAAATGTTTATTTAATCTTTCTCTATATGAAAGCACCTCCACGTACATTGCCAAATACCGAGCTAGACATTTAGTCTCTGTGAGTCTTTTCTTATCTCCAAAATGGGACTGATCATAGAATCTATGTCAGAGCTGTCCTGAGAATTAGCATGAGCCAAGGCAGGTAAGGTACTTAGCACAGAGCCTGACGCACATGCGCACTCAACAAGTATCAGTGGTCATCAGTTCTGCTGTTAATAAAGTGCTCACTAATTTCCACTTTCAGGAGAGAATCAAACGCAAGGTGGGTCGGTGGCTAGTTCATTGCTGGGTACTATGCATCAGAACTTTCCCACTGGCATCAGCTGTGGGGTTTCTGTTTCTGAATTGTGCCATTCACTCTTCCATCCTTCTAAGTGCAGGGGATGAGATAGGAAATGAGTCCTCAATTGTCATGAAATAAGTTTCAGTCCTTTAAATTTACTTTGATTCCCAAATAAAATTCTATTACCGAAAACAGTTCCGCTTCAGTGATTTAAAAATAAAGAACAAGGAACCTTTTTTATTCCCACATTTGTCATTCTATGTCATCAGTATATGATACTAATCCTGGTATGGTGAGAGAGAGAGAGAGAATTGGGAGTATGTTTGGTTTGGCTCACAGTAACTGAGTGGACACTTGCTGACACCATTTTTCAAGGCTCGTTATCTACCCTTTTGAAAGATGTTGGATGTCAATTACCTTATTTGGGTCTATCATGTGCTGAAAAGTGATGAAATATCTCTCAGTGATAAAACACTAGAAATTGAAAATATTGATAAAAAGAGATTTTTATGAAACAAGATGGGATCGGGAGGGAGACAAACCATAAGAGACTCTTAATCTCTCAAAACAAACTGAGGGTTGCTGCGGATGAGAGGGTAGGGATGGGGTGGTTGGGGTATGGACACTGGGGAGGGCGTGTGCTATGGTGAGTGCTATGAAATGTGTAAGCCTGATGATTCACAGACCTGTACCCCTGGGGCAAATAATACATTATCTGGTAATAAAAATAATTTATTTTTTAAAAAAGAGATTTTAGAGAGAAATATGGGCAATTCTAAAGCATATTAACTTCCCAAAACCTCTCTGAGCAGAAATGTTTACTCATGGTAAAAGCAGGACTCCCTGAGGTCTCCCTACAGCTGATATCCTCACCCCTATGAACCTCTTAAATTCTCATCCTCATGCACCTCTATGCTAGCTAACGCCACATTTATACAAACGAATTCTTTAAGATACTTATAGATTTGTGGAAGAATTACAAAGATAATACGGAGTTCTCATATACCCCCCCTACTTAGTTTCTCCTGTTATTCATCTGATATATGAGTATGATACATTTGTTACAACCAAGGAACAGAGCACAGGTGCATTACTGTTAACTAAATTCCATAATTTATTGGGATTTCCCTCATTTTCCCCAAATGCCCTTTTTTTGTTGTTTCAGGATTCCATCCAGGATACCACATTGCATCTATTTATATGTCTCCTTAGCTCCTCTGGTCTCTGATCGTTTCTTAGACTTTCTTTGTTTTTAATGATGTTGACAGTTTTGAGGTGTATTGATCAGGTAATTTGTAAATGTCCCTCATTTTAGTTTTGTCTGATGTTTTTCTCATGGTTACAGTGGGGTTATAGGTCTTGAAGTATGATTTTCATCCATCATATCAAGGGTACATGTTATCAACATGACATACTATGGATTCAATTAATCAAGATCACTTAGCTGAGGTAGTGTTTGTCAATTTTCTCCTCTGTAAAGTCACTCCTCCCCCTCTGTTTTATGTTGCAGTCCTTGGAAGGAAGTCCCAGTGTGTAGCCCACATTTGAGGAGTGGGGAGTTCAGCTCCACTCCCTTGAGATGGAGTGTTTATGTAAATTATTTGTAATCTTCTGTACAAATTTGCTTTCCCACATTTAATTATTCAATATTTATATTAGTATGATATTATTTAATCATTCAATATTTATATCAGTGTGATATTTTCTATATCAGTATTCAATATTTATTTCTATTAATATTATATATATTTATTTTATACTTTGGATTATTATCTAATACTACATCATTTATTTTATTGCTCAGATTGTTCCACCTTTGGCCTTTGGTACTCTTTCAGTTGGCTCCTATGGGGGTGGATTTGACATACTCCCATCAGTCTGGTTTTTGAGCACTTGCTTACTTTCTGGCACTGAAACATGCTCCAGTCTAACTAGTGTTTCGTTTCTTTGAATAGCACTGTTAGAAACCAAGATCTGAGTACCAGTGTGCACACTTGGGGTATTGTTGCTTCTAGGCTTTCTGAATGAACAGAACTTTCTGAACAGAACAGAACTGTCATGGTATTTCCACCTCTAATACAGTGCCGTAAGGATCATTCTAACTACCCCATCCCCCCCACTTACCAAAAAGCTCGCTTTCCAGCAGTGGCTCCCGACATAAATCATCCGTATACTTATTTTTTCTGTCCCAGTGTACTTGGATAGCAGCTTCAGAATTGTTAACTCATACTCTTCATGTAATGCCACATACCTTGATCTTTCTGTTCCTTTTCTCTTACTGTCTGTCAGTGATCATTCATCTTACCCCCCCAAAAGGAAGATTTTGGTACAACCCAAAGTACAACCCAAACTCTGATCAGCAAGAGAGTACGGATCTCCATTAGTGAACTCAAGACAAGGATAGCCACTTGGCTTCTTTGGAAACCATTATCAAGTCTCATCTGCGATGGCTCAGAGCAAGAGTTTATCCTAATTTTGTTGTCTACTTGGTTCTGGGTCCAGAAATTATGTATGCCCCTGTATATGAGAGTACATGTATGAAGGCATTCGGTTGAGAGAGGCCTCATGTAAGGATAGGAAATAAAGTCAAATCTTCCCTGAATGCTGCTGTAAAGTTCTATGGCCTTTAAAGGGGAAAGTGGCAGACTTATACTGGAAAACATAAAAACTGTAAAATAAATAAATATTTTAAATATTTTAAAACAATCTCAAGTGTGAAAAAGAAATTTCTGATGAAGGGCAGGTTACTTTTCAAAGCATGAAAATCAATCAAAATTAACCTTTAAAACAGGAAATTTAGACTTTCATCTGGGATTTACCGAACAATTTGTTCTCATCTGGATGCAAATATAAGATTCAGGTGACTTGTTGTGAAAAAATTTAATGGTAAGTTGATTCAAAAGAAAATTATAGAAGTATCAATGGAACTGACAGTATCCTAGGTGTTTGGAGAAGAGAGATATATTCTGTTCATACTACTCAAAAGCAGGTGAAAATCCCCTACATATTCATGATCCAAGAGATGCACAATGGCAGTATGGCCAACTGTGCCAACACATGGTTCTTAATTGCAACCCTGGTTTGCTCTACTAACCCAACAATTACGAAATTACAAATGAATTAAACTTTCTATCAGAAAAAAGATATGTATGTGTGTGCACTGCTCTGGTCATTGGTATGATCCCGGACCCTTTCCAGAGCAGAGATAAAGACTAGAACTGTAGATGAATAATAAAGATAATGGCAGTTAATTTCTTATGCAGCTATGAATTTAACACTAAGGTTTTAATTCTTCACTCACTCAGTCTCCCCATTTGTCACCTAGAGAATCATTTACTTTTTGCTTTATTTTTGTTTTGAGGAGAAAAAGTAGATTATTCTTCAGTGGTTTGTGTCAAAAGCAGAATTTTTATGGCGTGTCAAGGAACTGGATATGTGGCTTGAGAGAAAAAGAAAAGTAGATGCATGTCTGTAGCCACAGAGATGAATTTGAGATAGAAACCCTCGTTCCTGTGTGTGTAATAGTCAGCCCTTATATCTTTCACAACACTGAAATTGTTCAAAATTAAGCCTTCAGCATAAAATCTCAAAAAAGAAGGAACACCAGACACTCAGTTCCTCCCTGGGTTTGCCTTTTGTTTGAGGAAGGTAGTGGACAAGAGTGGAAGTGAAGTAAATCAGGATTTTACATTTTTACTCTGGCTTAGCTTCAAAATCACTCTGTCCTATATTTCTCTCTGCCCATTGTACTTTGGTCCATATGGGCAGGGTAAAGTAGGGTCAGGAACCATGTATGGAAGAACCAGTCACTGCAGGATTTGCATTTCTATCTGAAACTAGAATAAACATTGCTAGAGGGAGAACCGGAATTTATCCTTCTTGTTTGGAAGCAGCTTATAAGGATTTACATATTAGTGTAGCTGGATTGTCTTTTTTCATTCAGTTTAAGATTTCTTTAATTCTGGTATGCCAAATGATTTTTGATTCAGATGTAGACATTTTTATATTATGCTATGGGACTCAAAATCTTATTGAATACTTTTTTTTTTTTTTTAACTCGCTTTGCCTACCACATCTCCAGCATTGGAAGGAGGGGTACTGCCGGGTTGCTGCCAGGTAGAGGTAGAAATCCAGGTTCTCCTGTTACCCTCTTTTGATACCTGATGGTGGAAGTGGGGGCAGGGGATGCTCCTCATTCTTCTTGGGGATGGTGGTATTTCTAGATCCCTGTATAGTCTGAACTGATACCACAGTGGAGAGGAGTGGTCTTGTTCCCACTGGACATTGGTTTGATACCACCCCAATATTTATGGGGAATAGAGGAGGAGAGACACCTCATTACTGCTGTGTAGGGGTGGAAGGCCAGGCTCTCATGTGCTCTCTGCGGACACTGTAGAGGATCATTCATTACCAGATGGTAGGCGTGAAGGTCCCAACTCCCTACTTGGTCTTTCATGATATCTCTGACAGGGGAGTTGGTTACAGCTTCATGAGGGTAGACTTCTAGTCTCCTCACTCATCCTTTCCTGGCATTCACCGTGATCATTTCTTTTGTGGTGTTTGGCTGGAATAGAGTAGTTATTGACTATAGGGTTTCCTTCTTCCTAGGCTGTCCCTTTCTTGCTATTTTGGCTGGAGAGCAGCTTTTGTGGTGGCTTTTTTGGTCTATGCCTCATAGTGTTTCCAGGTTGTGACTCCTTTCAGCTACAAGTCTGGTGTAAGTGAGACAAAAAGAAAACCCGGGATCTCACCTTCATGTTGTTTCTTGGGTCCTGAAGTCTCAGGGTGGTCTACTTTCTTTTCACTTTGCAGAGTCTTCTTATGCTTTGTTTATATATAACATCTGGGGTTTTTAAGTTCGATTTAAGAGGAGGAATAGGAAAATGTAAGTCTACTCCATTTTTCTGCAAGCAAAAGTCCTTGCCATTCAATTCTGCCTTTGTTTTGTTTTTTTTTCCAGCATTTTCTTATGGAAGTTTTCAAGATGAAAGAATTATATAGTTAATCATCACGTATCTTGCTTCTCCCCAAATTCAACACTTAATGTTTTGCTATATTTTTTTTAGTATGGTTTTTATTTACTTTATTGTATTTATCCATCTGCCCATTCCATCCGTCTGTCCATTAATTGTTTTTGATGGACATCAGTACACTTTACCCCTAAGCACATCAGCATGCATATCATTAATTGGAGTTCACTATTTATTGTTTTTTAAAGGTGAATTTTATATAAAGTAAAATGCATGATATCAAAAATATCATTTGATGAGTTTTGTATGATCTATCCCTTATTGGGATAATTTCAGTCACCCCACAAAGTTCCCTTGAAGCCCCTTCTCAATTAACTTACATCACATTTCAAGAACTACTGTTCTGATTTTTTTTTCTTTTTTGTTATTATCATAAATTCATTTTGACTCCTTTAGGACCTCATATAAATAGAACCACATGGTATGTATTTGTATTTTGTTGTGCTTGGCGTTTTTTTCAGCACAGTGTTTTTGAGAGGCATTCATGTTGTTGTATGTATCGGGGGGGGGGTTGTTATCGTTATTTCTATTGCTGAGTTATTTTGTTACATGAACAGTACCACAGTCTATCCATTCTGGGCTGCTTCCAGTTTTTTGCCATTACCATTTAATAGTAGCAATAACATAAGTCATCATTGTCTACTTTCTGTTTTGAACTAGTGCAAGGCAACTTAAGGTTTTAGGCCTTTCTCTGATTAATAAAATGATTTAGTCCCTAAAGATGTGTTCTATCACACACAATACCCACATTTTCCACGCATTTCTTATTGTTAGTGAAATTTATCGGTTTATTGGAAGCTGAAATTTTCTTTTAGAAGCAAAAGTTGGTTTTAGCATTGTAAAAGTTAGAATTAGCTTCTTGGCACGAAATTAAATTTTGCGAAGGAGAAACCATGGTTTTAACTGCACTGTAACTGTAATATTCATTACTGAGAATGCCATACTAGCCTCTGGAGGAACATCCTATTTCAGGAATACTTAGAATGCTCTAGTCCTTCACAAAATAGTGTTGTAGTTGCTGCGATGGATTCAGCTGGGTTTCACAGACCCCTATTTGTTTGGCCTTACCTATTATGTAAGTCTCTTGCTTCTTTTCTATTTTCCCAAAATGATTATCTAAGGGGGCTGTAATTTCTTTTTTCTTTTTCTTTTTTTTTTTTTTAAGATTTTATTTATTTATTTGACAGACAGAGATCACAAGTAGACAGAGAGGCGGGCAGAAAGAGAGAGGAGAGGAAGCAGGCTCCCTGCGGAGCAGACAGCCAGATGCGGGGCTCGATCCCAGGACCCCGGGATCATGACCTGAGCCGAAGGCAGCAGCTCTAACCCACTGAGCCACCCAGGCGCCCCAGGGGCTGTAATTTCTGATTGATTGATTTACTGATTAATATTAGGGGAGTTCTACCTGCTGGGAAGTGAGACAAAATAAACTTTACGTGAGATTCCAATTAAAGTGGTCATGCTTGCTATTAAAGTACAGGAAGAAATATGACGTTGTTTCAAACTTTTTATTACAGCTTTTCTCTGACTTTATTTTTCTTTATACAGTTGATGGACTGGACAAAGCTTCTCTAGCAAATTCAGATGGCCCAACAGCAGGCTCACAAACACCTCCCTTCAAGAGAAAGGGGAAACTCTCCACCATCGGTAAAATCTTTAAACCTTGGAAATGGAGGAAAAAGAAGACCAGTGACAAATTTAGAGAAACCTCAGCAGGTATGAGTATCATAACTTTACTAGAAGATAAGTTGTTACATTTTTTATAAGATAAATATTGTGTCTTGTAGGGCTTTTTTCCCCAGAAAAAAAAGGCCATATTTGAAATGAAATTAGACTTAACTTAGAGTCCTGATGTGCCTGCTTTCCCACTCATTGACTTTCTAATATACCCTTGTTTTTAAATATATACTTCATACAGAAAACTAGTATGGAGGAAGGGGAAGTGAAAGAAGGTTATAATAGAAAATTAGAAGGGCAAATGTTATTTGTCAACATTGTAGCTAAAATAGCCGTTCACACACACACGCACACACACTATTATCTATCTACTTAGTTCCAGTAACACAATCCTATTTGTTAATTTAAGAAAAATTTTTGAATGTCTTTTTTTAATGTGTTTGTTTTATGGGAAAAATAAATGTAAATGGCTGTTTGAAAGAAAAGTGTTTATTGTTAAATTTTATTGTTAAATTTAAAATTTTATTGTTAAATTTATTGTTAAATTTAAAATTTCCATCATACCTTTAAGACAAATAAATGGTTTCTGTCCTAAGGGAGTCAGAACACTATTGGTGTGAAAATTTTTTTATCATTTTGTGGATTTGTTAAGCCTTAAGAATTACATTATTTCGTACCTTTCATGTAGACTCATGGAAGAAATTTGCTTTTTATCTCAGGCCAGAACTAAGCCCAAGTTAAACAAGTATTCCCTTTAAGGTAGAAAAGCATTTATCTCTTGATATAGGTTCAACATTCTCCATGCTTATTTGTCTAATACAATCGCCTTATCAGAATTCCTCATTGCACCAAGGTTAGTATCGTCGGTGTATGTAGAGGGTCACAGAGCATATTTTACTGGTCTGTGCTAACATAGGAGTTGGCCTTTATTTCTCGAGCTGTGAAATAAAATAGAAAATACCTCAAATAGCACATAGGTATGGAATAGGGACACCAAAGCTTCCTAATGAAATTGCCTGTGATGCATTTGCTGCTGTATAACTTCTTTGAGCATGTAATTTTTAATAAAGAAATAATGATACCGTATCTGGGATTTGTTTCAAAATCCTGGAGGTGGGGTGAATATAGATGAAAGAAGATTGGCCACAAGTTGGTGATTGCTTAAGCTTGGTCATGGGTACTGGGGGGTTATTGTTCTCTCCTCTCTGTGTGGACGTATTGGAAAATTTCTGTAATAAAAGATAGGGAAAATAAAAGAGACCTGGCTTAGGGGGACGTAAAAATAGATTGGTTATCCCATTTTCTATAGTTTCTAATTGGTTCCTTGGATTAGAAGGCAATGGCAAGTGGACAGAGTGCTGTGTTGAGTGAGTAAGGACATCTGGGTTCTGGTAGTGGCTTTGCCATCGAGGTACCCCGTGACCTTGAGCAAGTCAGATCAGAGTCGAATAAGATTATTCTAAGGCGCTTTCATTTCCAGATTCTGTTGTCAGCCCTTGACTCCTAATCCCTGGCTGGACATCTTGTGCTCCCATATTCTTCAGTTGTGAATGGAACCACGACTGGTCTTCTTAGTGTCCTCCTCTCACATTTCCCTAAGTTTTGAGAGAATCTGACCCTTTGGGTTACCATGGCTACCCAGGACGGGAGTCAGGCTCCAGACAGTGCCAATAAGAAGATACTGAGGAGGGAGGATGGAAGTCTCCTCTTTTGTTTAGCTTGCCCTTTACTTGCATCTTGGATGCTAACTTCTCTCTCCCCAATGAAGAAAAGATAACCACAAGGAAATTCTCCTTCACTTTTCCTTGTCATCTTTTTAAAATTATTTTGACAATAGGGAGGCTGTAACCCTGAATATTTTAGAAAAGTCATTTTAAACAGCCTTAAGTGTTATTTTATGTTAGCCCATATTTGTTGAGGAAAGCCTAGCCATCTTTCTATGCTGTTTTCTTTTCAGAGTCACACCGGAGTCTATATAAGCTTGGCTCCAAAGAGTTATTTGTGGGTTCTGTAGCCCTAGTTCCTAAAGACTACCAAACTACATTAATAACCTGAAAAGTTATTAGATGTCTGTTTTCTTTGCATCCAAATTATGACATCACAGAATAAAGACAAGCCAAGTAGACACGTTAACAATTCTTTTTGAATTTATCTGCTGCATTTGTGTCATTTCTTTCTAAACCCATATTAATGTCGTACTTGAATTTCATAAGATGTTACCAAGTGTCCCATTATAAAATATTTTGTTGTTACTTCATATATATATGCTTATTTTAAGACTTAAATTTCTGGGGCGCCTGGGTGGCTCAGTGGGTTAAAGCCTCTGCCTTCAGCTCAGGTCATGATCCCAGCGTCCTGGGATCGAGCCCCACATCGGGCTCTCTGCTCAGCAGGGAGCCTGCTTCCTCCTCTCTCTCTGCTTACTTGTAATCTCTGTCTGCCAAATAAATAAATAAAATCTTTAAAAAAAAAAAAAAAGACTTAAATTTCTGCTGAGCTTTATGAAGTGTATCAGTGAAGCCTGAAATAAAGGGAGGCACAAAGCGTGTAACAAATATTTTCTTTACATTGAGGAAAGCTGTCATGTCTAGAGCAAAACTGATGCATTTGGAAATAACCAAGAGAAAGGTGTTTTTGTTTTTTTTTTAAAGATTTTATTTATTAATTTATTTGACAGACAGAGATCACAAGTAGGCAGAGAGGCAGGCCGAGAGACAGGGGGAAGCAGGCTTCCCAGTAAGCAGAGAGCCCGATGTGGAGCTCGATCCCAGGACCCTGAGATCATGACCTAAGTTGAAGGCAGAGGCTTAACCCACTGAGCCACCCAGGTGCCCCAAGAAAAGTGTTCTTTAATAAATTGCCTCAAACAGCGAACTCTGGTTGTTTGGATATGACCAAGGTCATGTGCTGTCTGGCACACTATAAAGTCCACCTTAGGCATGTCCCACAGTGTGTTGAGATCTGAAAGAAGGTGCATTTCTTCCAAGGCAAGTCCATCTTGTTTTTCCTTCTCCTAAATTCCTGGTGTTGTAGCCACATGGCTATGAATCTTCCTGCATTCCGCCACATAGTGATTAATATTGCTTTTCCTAGTCTGGGTTTCTGTTGAGGAAATTTTTTTTCTTTTGATTGGTAACAGAGAGGATGCAGCCCTGATTGATTGATGCCATTGTAGTCATATGTTTCCCATGACGGAGGCAGTTTAGAAGGGTCATGGTCAGTGGAGCACATGACTCTTGATCTCTGGGTATGAATTCGAGCTCTACATTTGGTGTAGAGGTTACTTAAAGATAAAAATCTTAAAGACAAAAAAGAGAGAGAGAGAGAATGAGAGAGAGAAGTGCCCTGTTTTTGAGCCAACTATATTTTGGAAGTCCATCTTGTCCTGTAAGAGAGACAGGGCCTAGGCCCCAACTTCAGTTTCTCTGGCCTTGTTTTAAAGCAAAAAGTTGCCTGTCTCTTCAACTCTGTGCAGGCTGGTCTACAGGCCGTTGGGTTCTAGGGGGGAGAGCAGTCTTCTTCCCATTTACTTTCCCCCAGGGCATCTTTTCTTAACTCTTTATCTCCTGAGTCAGAGGGGCCCTTCTCTGGTCCCATCTTTACTCTCAGTTACATCCGTTCTGTGCATTCAGAACTCAAAATGTCATTTACACTTCTTTTCCTACATAAGTATTCCTCCTGTCTTTTTTTCTTTCTTTTTTTGTGGGGAGGGGTGCTATGTGTGTCGTGGCTGAAGTTCCTTCCTCTGGATGTTTAAATTTGCTTCTGTCTCCCAAAAGCTCAGAATACAGTCAAATCCCCTGTCTGAACACAGTGGTTCTTTCAACTTCTGCAGAGTCTGTGGCCTTCAAGACCAAACGTCTTGAAAATCCAGCCTGTGCCACTTTGTCCACATCCTCTTCCCATGGTCACTCCTTTCCCTCTGCCACCTGTGCCTGTGTGCAACACTCCACTGATGACACTCCCAGCCTCCCAATCAGGAAATTCAGTGTCACTCTCTCATTTTCACCCATACCAACCTCTGCAGCATTTGCCATCCCTGGTTTGTCTTTCCGTGATTGACAAAAGATGTCATTATCGGGGCGCCTGCGTGGCTCAGTCAGTTAAGCGGCTGCCTTTGGCTCAGGTCATGATCCCAGGGTCCTGGGATCGAGTTCCACATCGGGCTCCCTGCTCAGCAGAGAGCCCGCTGCTGCCTCGCCCTTGCCTGCCACCACTCTGCCTACTTGTGCTCTCTAACTCTCTGTCAAATAAAGAAATAAATAAATCTTTAAAAGACGTCATTATTTTGGTTGTCTTTAACTTTTCTTTCTGCTTTTTGCTTCCTCTCGCCCCCTTCTCCTCTTCCCTAAACCTTTGAGGGAGTTTGCTGTGTGTCTTAGCCCTTCCCTTTCTTTGACTGTGCTCTTCCTCATCACCTATCTCTTCTTAGTACCCACATTTCTCAGGCCAAATCTCCACCTAAGACCTAGACCCATCCAGCAGAGCATTGATGGGTAGCAATGTTAACTCAAGGAGTGCATGTTAACTCAAAAATCCGTTCCTAGAGACACCTGGGTGGCTCAGTTGGTTGGACGACTGCCTTCGTCTCAGGTCATGATCCTGGAGTCCCGGGATCAAGTCCCGCATCAGGCTCCCAGATCCACGGGGAGTCTGCTTCTCCCTCTGACCTTCTCCTCGCTTATGCTCTCTCTCTCAAATAAATAAATAAAATCTTAAAAAAAAAAAATCCATTCCTAAGATCTATCTATATCTGCACTGAAAACCATTGATTTATAAGCTCTTGTTCTGTTGTTACATGATTCACTTGTATTTTTACAAAGAAATAAGACCAATCAATAGCTGGGAATTTCGAACCTCGTTTCTTCCCCTATAGAAGCAAATAACTCATTGAGATTACTATATACCCAAATATATGTCATGAATCAGTAACAGACCACAGCACTCCATTCATATTAGTTCTTTCCAATTTCTGTTTTTCCGTTTGTTCAATTCTGAACTCAAAAGAAAATGGAATCAGAGACTTTCATAAGTGAATATAAGTATTCCTGAAAGCGTTGTTCTGGAGTCTGATATTCTGGAGGGAGGGAGTGAGCAAGGTTCCTGCACTCTTGGAGCTTTCGTTCTAGAGAGGCAGATGTGATGAATGAGCACAGAGTGAGGGAAGGGGGGTGGAAAATGCTATGTACAAAATCCTTCGAAAGCAAAACAGATCCCTTTCCAATCCCAGGTACCCATGCTGTTGCAGACGTGGCTTTCTTTGGCATCTAGACTTTGAACCATGGAGTTCTTTGACTCTTCCTTACCTCTTACCGTCTTCTGTATCCCATTAGTTACTAAAACCTTTCATGTGTTTTCTCCTGGTGCAGGGCCTCCAACATTAGCCTTTCCTCTCAGTCCCTATTATCTGGTCCTTACCAGTCTATTATTGCAGGTAGCCTCTTGGTTATATTTAGGTATGAGCCGTACCAGCTATAGAAGGCTATAGAACACTGGCGAAGGTGGGGAGAGGTGAGGCTCTGGCAGTAAACCTGCCCACAGGGGAACCTAAACTAGCTGGTAAGGCTGACAGCGAAGGTTGAGGGTGCCAGAGGCCTCCAGGAACCCCATAGTAACTAAGATGACAACTTTCTACGTCTCAGGCCAGACAGGTAGAACAATGGGTATTTCACATGAGAATGGCCTGTGTTCTACCTCATAGGTTAGGATAGGAGAGCATCCAAGTAAGTGAGAGTGGGAAATCCAGATAGGCCTTTAGGAGCCAGGGTGTTCTAAATTACTTAGGTGGTAGTACTCATGGGAAGATGGTGCCTGGTGTAGGAATCAGAAAGACTCAAACAGAGCCCCCATACTTTTTTTTTTTTCTTAAATGGAACCAGAGAATAGAGCTGGTAACTAGGACAGGAAGTTTCCAAAGGATTCGGGACAGAAACTTGCTGTATAAAGTGGAACACAGGGATGGTTTTGAGGGAGTGGTCTCCTCAGACTCCAAACCTCAAGTGCTGGAGCTCCTCTTGCTAGAGTGGCACAGCTCAAGAGCTGGGTGACCAGAAAGAAAAAGAACTGCTGTGGATTTGGAGAAGTAGGTAGGCAAACTACCCTTCTTCTCTAGCATGCCCTCTCTTCTCTAGCATGTCTTGGATACCACCATGAGGGAATCTCTTAAGTGGAACTTTGGTCCTGTCGGTTCTTGCTTAAAGTGTGGCTGACCCCACATTGTTTCCTTAGTGAATTGCAGACTCTTAAGCTCTCCTCAGTGTAACCCAAACTTACCTTTCTTTTCATTTTTTTCAGTCACTTATATTGGATTTTAGTCACAGAGGGTCAGTACTTACTGAGTGTGCCCCTAAGCCTGCTTATCCCCAAGCCTTTCTTCCTTTATTCTTGCTCTGAGTACCTTCTTCTCACAGCTACACCTGGGGAGATACCGTGAAAGGATCATGACATATCTCTTCTTTCCCAAAGATATTCTTTTTATAAAAGTAGGCTCCATGCCCAGTGTGGAGCCCAACATGGGTCTTGAACTCATGACCTGGAGATCAACACTTGAGCTGAGATCAAGAATTGGATGCCCAACTGACTAAGCCACAAACACCCCTTTCATACTCTTTTTTTTTTTTTTTTCTTGGAGATTTTATTTATTTATTTGAAAGAGAGAGAGAGCACGAGCTGGGGTGCGAGGAGGCAGAGTGAGAGGGAGAAGCAGACTCTCCGCCGAGCAGGGCATCGGACGCAGGCTCAATCTCAGGACCCTGAGATCATGACCCGAGGCAAAAGCAAATGCTTGACTGACTGAGCCCTTCCTGAGATAGTCTTACCCTTGGTTCTGTATCAACTGAGTAGGAACTTCTCCTCCTTTGCTTTAATTCTCTTAAGATATGTATGCTTTGACTTTTTTATTTATGTGTCTGCTTACAGTTTGCTGTGTAAAATATTGAAGGTCAGAGACTATCTCATTCACTTTTGCCCAACTTTAGGTGCTTTATATAATAATTTATACCTGGTATGTACTTCTTTTTTAAGAGACAGAGAGAGAGAGCACGTGCCCAAGCATGGGCTTAGGGGAGGGGGTGGAGAGGCAGAGGGAGAGAGTGAGAATCTTTAAGCAGGCTCCACCCTCAGCACAGACTCTGAAGATGGGCTCGATATCAGAAAGCTGAGATCATGACCTGAGCTAAAATCAAGAGATGGACCTTTAACTGACTGAGCCACCCAGGCACCCTCCACCCCAGATATGTACTCTTAAATGTGCCTTGAATTGCTTATTTATTGAATGTCCACTATAACTAAATATACATCACTAGGCGCTTTAGAACTTTGTAAAATAAATTAAAGATTGAAAATTCATAATGGGAAGGAGAGAGATAGTAAATTAAAATACTAATCAAAAATATGTGCTCACAGTTGCAACCATGTACAACTATCAAGAAGCCAATAAATAATTTGGGAAAATTTCTCTTTCCTATCTTTTGCCCTTATTTTAAAAGTAAGTTACACTCCTAAATAAAGACATTTATCTTCATTATAATAGTGACTTTTTTATTTGTGGTGTTAGTAATGCAGAAGGAATGCCTGCCTAGATTTTTAGATAACATTGTTGCAAGTTATCAGCATTCTAAGAATCAGAGTGATCTGTAGAGTCCTCTGGTAAAAACTTTAACTTACTAGTACTCTGCATTCCCTACTCTTCATAATGTCTAATTTTTATTGAATGCTATCATATGCCAAGTTCTACTCCAAGAACTTTATTCACATTACCTCATTTAATCATCAAAGTTTATGAAGTTTCAGTGCTATTGTTATCCCAGTTTTACTGACGAGGACACTAAGGTCGGAAAATTCAAATGACTTGCTGGAGGAGGCATACCTGGTAGGAGGCAAAGATGGTATCCGAACCCAAGCAATGTGGTGACAAGCCACTACTTTTAACCATTACACTATGTTGTATCTCTAGAAGATAAATCCATACCCGGATCAGTAAGGATTGATCAGTGTAAGGTGATTCTACTGTGTGGGTTTGCTTCATATACTAGAGTTTTTATTGTGAGAAGGATTTGGTCTGAAGAATAATTTTGGTTCTACTTACTTGCCTAATTTCAGCAGGATGTGCATAGAAAAATGGTTGACAAGGGTCAACCCTTGTTTGGTCCTATTAAACCCTTATGTTTTGGTCCTATTAAAGATTGTCTTCTCTGTAACCATAAAGGCCTAATGTTACTGCTTGGGATTATTTTCTATATCTAGAAAGTAGGGCAAAGTTAGAAGATTTGCATAGGGGGATATTTGTTAAGGACTGGTCTGATGGCATAATAAACAATAGCATTTTGATTTCGTCTATCTTGTTCCACTAAGAAAATGGAAGTACTTTCGTGTATCATTCACCCTAGTACCGTCTTGGAGGGAGGAAAGAGAATCTCTCCCTTTCCCAATTCACTGTAGCAGAAGGAAGTTACATAATCAGCCAAAGACCACATAGCACAACCAGATCCGCATAGGGCTCCTTGCTTATACATTGGACAACACGCATTTGTCTTCTCAACAGATGTTTAGTGAGCAGCCACATCTACTGTGTGTCAGGCACTGTTACAGACTCTAATGATACAGCAGGGAACGAAAGAGACAATACTGCCTTCCCCTATGGGGCTTATATTCTTATAGGGATAGGAGGCAGAAAGTCAATCCCCAGAGTTAGAAAATGGGAAGAAAAACATAAAGCAAGGACTAGGGAATGTGGGTAAGTTACAGTTTAAGATGCAGTGGTCAGAGAAATTTTACTAGAAAAACAGCATTTGAACAAAGACAGGTAGGAGGGAAAGAAAAGCACTCAGGGAAATCCCATTAGGTAATCATATGTGTTACAGCATGGTTTTCCTTCTATCTAACAATGGTGTTAATATACTGAATGCAGTTCAGTATAAACTTGTATCCAATCTTTTAACAATTAAAATATCTCCCATTCATGAACCTTCTGGTTGTTAACCTTGATATCTGTTGCTGGCACATGGATCCTAACAGATCATGTCATTTCACTCAACAGTTGTAGGAGAGAAGCAGGAATCCAAGAAAGGAATTTAACTCTGTAATAGAATAGAAATGTTTTGTTATGGGGCACCTGGGTGGCTAAGTGGGTTAAAGCCTCTGCCTTCGGCTCGGGTCATGATCCCAGGGTCCTGTGATTGAGCCCCACATCGGGCTCTCTGCTCCGTGGGGAGCCTGCTTCCTCCTCTCTCTCTCTGCCTGCCTCTCTGCCTACTTGTGATCTCTGTCTGTCAAATAAATAAATAAAATTTAAAAAAAAAAAAAAAAAAAAAGAAAGAAATGTTTTGTTACGGCTTCCTTTCTTAAGTTAGAATTTAGGTGCCAGATTTTGACAGGGCGTCAGAAATCCTGCTTCATGGAGTCTGAGTTTAGAATCCCTCATATGTCAGTGTTTTTTGGGTAGATCTTAGTATCTGTCCTGCAGAGAATGCTTTTATAAACTGAAACAATAATGTATGATCGCCTCTGTGGGTAAACAGTCCCTAACTCACATGCTAGTGGTGTCGACTGTACTGATTTGTTAGATTACTTGGAATGACAAGTATGTTCCCAGATTAATTTAAAAAATTCAGTTTGGTCCACAATACACCTGAAGCTGGGCACTATTAAAACGTGGTCACATACAGCTGAACACTACTTACTAAAACTCTAGGAAAATATCTTCTGAATTTTCTATTAAAATTGAGAATTTGAGGACTGTAGACTACCTTACCTTTCATCTGGGTCTGTCCCCAAGGCACAATGTCTTCTCTCTCCACCAAACCTGATAACATGTAATCATTTAACTTCCAAGCTCCTGCTTTCTCACTCTAATTATTGGGGAAGTTTTCTCTTACACTGACCCAGAACAAACTCTCTCCAATTTTTCTAGCTATCCCCTGGCATGAATATATATATATATATATATATTTATACATCTCTCCAAATCACAGTGTTATGGGATGGTCCTTCCATCTTTTCATAAAGTTCTTTCATCCCCTTGATGTGTTTTAAGTTCGGAGTTTCTCACCATGGGGCCATATTAAATTGTCTAGATTATTCAGTACCTTTTTGTTGAATACCAGGCCCAACGCGCTATGTTCTAAGGACACAGCAATGAACAAGTCTGATGAGGCCCCTGCTTTCACAGAGCCTACAGGCTCTGTGTTCCCTTTCTTGGCCATTTTAATACCAAGGTAACACTGTGACTTCCCCCAAAATTCTTATGATTACACTTTTTAAAATATTTATATGTGTATATAAATATATATATTTTATATTTAGAATTACATCCACAATAGGACTATATCTTGTTATTAAAATGATAAGAATTTGTCAGTAGGAATAATATATCACCCAGCCGAATCCTCCAAGCTGGGTGATCCATTTTACCCCTTCTAACAATGTGCTGTATGTCCTTTCTGTGTACCCACTTCTACATATTCTCCAACATATGTCATCCTCAGTCGTGTGTGTTTCCCTGACAGGGTCCAACTGGGTGAGCTCCCTTCTGACATTAGACCTCCCCCTTGGACCAGATCTGTCTCTTTCAGATTATCAGGAATCCTGTCCCAACATATCTCAAAGAGTTATTTTCTTGGTTGAGACCTCAGATCTCCTTTGTGGAGGAGACTGGCCTCTGCACCCCTTCATATTGTGCCCACATTTCTGGGGTGCTGTTTTCTCTTAAAGCACCAGTGGGGCGCCTGGGTGGCTCAGTCATTAAGCATCTGTCTTCAGCTCAGGTCATGATCCTGGGGTCCTGGGATCGAGCCCCACATCAGGCTCCCTGCTCAGTAGGAAGCCTGCTTCTCCCTCTCCCATTCCTCTGCTGTGTTTCCTCGCTTGCTGTGCCTCTGTCAAGTAAATAAATAAAATCTTAAAAAAAAAAAAAAAAAAGCACCAGAAATCTCTGCTGCTGTGTCTTCTGTCCTAGAGACTGTCTTCCAGGGAACCTGATTTTAGATCATTATCTGAGTGTTTTCTTCTCTCTCTAATTCAGCTTTAAGGTTCTCTTCACTAGGCCAATCCAGTCTCCACCTGGCATTTCACTCCTTTTTCCATGGAATGGGTATTACTGTACAGAAGTTCTGGTCTAGGAAACCAGACCTTGATTTGACACCATCAGTTCCAACAGCTACTCACTTGGGTTGTCCAGTCTTTGTATGTCATGATTTCAGCCAGATTAAAAAACAACCCCTGGCCATCCACACCTTTCTGTTTCCTCCTTAGAACTTCTGACTGGATGGGCTATGTCCGATTGTTTCTGGGGAAGACAATTATTCCTGTTGTTAAGTCAGTAGAGTAGGGGTTTGAGGAGTCTAGGCATGGCCTCCTTCACATCCTGAGAAACACACTATGAGAGGACAGCGTTCCTTCTGAGGAGTCACCCTGGTCTGCGTAAGGCGTCATCTTGAGCTCGCACATCAGTCAAAGCTCCTGGATGACCACCGTGTGACTCTTCCTATGGGCTCTGCTGAGCCTACCTTGTTCATTCATTCACACAGCACATATTCACTGGCCTCCTCCCGTGAGCCTACACACTCTCCTGTGCTCCGAGGATACAGTGGTTAACAAAGAGGGAAGTTTCGAGGCTTGTGAACCGTCAGTGTCTCTGGTGTACCATTCTTCTCAGCTGTCTTTTTTCCTGCTACCCAGCTCCAGATCCATACCGCACATCAGCCTTTCCATCTCTGGGTTCCCCATTTTTCTCCTGTCAACTTCTTAACTACAGTTTTGATTCCTCTTTTCTTTCTCCAAAACATTTCTCTTTGTGCCTTCCTTAACTACTATTTTTTCCGTTCCATCTAGTTATCTAGTACCTTTTCCAGATCAGAGCAAAGAGAGATGTTCCCTGACTCCTTTTACCTTCACATTGAAGGGGAAAGCTGGTTTCTGTTTATAGCTCCCCTCTTGGTGGCTCCTCTCTGAGGAAGAAAAGCAGAGGTCACCCCTGAGAGATTACTGGAATGGTTTTTGCATGGTCCAGACCTCATAGCCTCCAGGTTACCTGTGACTGTTTTTGGTAGCCCCTTGGAAACATTTCCTGTAAACGTCCCCCAGCAAAGTGGGGACCTACGAATGAAGCATTTCAGTGAACACTGGTCTGTGCTTGCTGTATCAAACCTTGGCCCTTTCAGAAAACACAAATAAGTTTTTGATTTTTCCAAAACTTTTCTCTGCCTTCCCTCTCTTTTTGACCATGGGTCAATGAGCCTATATAGTCCATGGAAAAATATAGCTGCCTTTCCTGACAACCCTGATGCTGGACGCCTGAGATTTTCTTAGAAGTAGGAATTGTGTTTGGCTAAGGTTGAAGGCAGATATACAAAGGAACTACTAACTGGTTCACTATTACTACCTTTGTGAACGTGACTGTCCCCAAAGAGGTCATTTTTTGGTCATTCACCACCCTGGTATTTATTACTTTGAGGAGAGAGAAAGAGAGTGTGTGTGTGTGCGTGTGTGTCTGTGTGTGTGTAGTTCTGTGAATTTTAATACATGTATGTTTTATGTAACTACCACCATTATCAGGATTCGTCCCAGATCCATCCTTGCCCAGTCCTCCCGCCCCATCCTTTTCCAGTCATACCCTCCCTCCCCTCCAACACCTCCCCCAGCTCCTAACTTCTGGCAACCACTGCTCTGTTCTTCACTATCATTTTGTTGTTTCAAGGACATCATAGAAATGGAAATCACTAAGTATAAAATATTTTGAGACTGGCTTTCTTCACTTGCCATTTCACCTTTGAGAGTCATCTGGGATATGGCATGTACGAGTGTCTCGTTTCTGTTGTTGGGTAGTATTCCGTGCTCTGCATGTAACCTGTTCATTTATCCATTCACCTGTTGAAGGACGTAGATTGTTTCCGGTTTGGGGTGATTATGAATAGAGCTGCTATAAATATTCACATAAAGGCCTTTGTGTGAACAAAAGTTTTCATTTCTCTAGGGAAAATATGTAGGAGTGAGATTTTTGAGTCATACACTAAATGCATGTTTAACTTTATAAATAACTGCCACAGACTATTTTCCAGAGTTTCGTATTCCTTACCAGCAATGTAAAGGTTCCAATTGGTCCATATCCTTGCCAGCACTTGGTATTATCATTATTATTTTTTTATTGTGGTCAAAAAACCTGTTATAAAGTGTACTGTCTAAACCATTTTTAAATGTCAAGTTCAGAGATGTAAAGTTTATTTACAGTGTAATAGAACAGATCTCCAGAACTTTTTCATCTTATAGACCGAGACTCTGTACCTATTGAACAATCCCCATTACCCGCTCCCCACCTCCTGGTAATCACCATTCTACTTCCTATGTGTATGAAGGTGACTGCTTTAGTATATGTCACATAAATGGGATCATACAGTAGTTATCCTATTAGGACTGGTTTATTTCACTCAGCATAAAATATCCTCAAGCTTCATTCATGTTGAAGCATGTGTCAGCATTTCCTTTCTTTATGAGTGTATAGTATTTTATTGTATGGATATGCCACATTTTGTTTACCCATTCATCTGTCAGTGGACATTTGAGTTCCCTCCACCTCTTGGTTGTTGTGAATAATGCTGCCGTGAGCACAGTTGTGCTATCTTTATTATTTTAGCCATTCTAGTAGGTATGTAGTAGTATTTTATCCGAGTTTTAACTGCATTTCCCTAATGGCTCATGATGTTCAGCTATTTTTCATGTACATTTCTGCCATCTGTATATCCTCTTTGGTGAATGTCCTGTTCAGGTCTTTTGCCTGTTTGGTAATTGAGTTATTTGTTTTCTTACTATTAAATTTTGAGGGTTCTTTATATATTCTGGATATAAGTTCTTTGTTGGATATATGATTGAAAATATTTTCTCACCATCTGTAGTTTGTTTTTTTATTGTCTTAATCTCTTTTGTAAAACAAAAATACATAATTTGATAAAGGTCAGTTTATCAGTTATTTATAGGTCATATTTTTTGTGTTGTGTCTGTTATCTAACTTCAGATCATAAAGAACTTCTTCTGTGTTTTCTGCTAAAAGTTTTATAGTTTTATATTTTACCTTTAGATCTATAATCATTTATGGGTTAATTTTTATGTAAGGTATAAGATTTAGATCCAGGTTTGTTTTTACATATAAATGCCCAGTTATTTTAACATCATTTGTTGCAAAGACTGTCCTTTCTTCATTTAATCATCTTTGTATCATTTTGAAAATGAATAACCATATTTTTCTTTCATATACTTCTCTTTGATAAATATTTGTTCAAGTCTTCTGGCCAATTTTATCTTCTTAATATTGAGTTTTAAGACATCAGATATGTTACTAAAGATATTTTCTACCACACTGTAGCTTGTTTTTTTATTCTTTAACAGTGTCTGTTACAGAGCAAAAGTCTTAATTTTGATGAAATACAGTTTATTGCTTCTTTCCTTCAGGATCATGTTTTTTATATCATTTGTAAGAATTTTCAAGAGCATTTGTTGAAAAGACTAGCCTTTCTCCATTAAATTGCCTTTGTGTCTTTGCCAAAAGCTAATTGGCCACATGGTCTTTGTCAAAAATTAAGACTCACATTTGTGTAGGTTTATTTCTGGACTCACTATTCTGTTCTCCTAATCTGTGTGTCTGTTCCTTCACCAGTATCATTCTGTCTTGATTATTATTATAAGTCTGAAAATTAGATACTGTAATATTTCCAACTTAATTCTTCCTTTTAAAAATTATTTTAACTAGTTTCTTTGTCTTGTCACACAAATTTTGGCATCATATTGCCTATATTCTCAAAAATTTCCTGCTGGGATTTTCATTGGAATGACATTAAATCTATATTCAATTTGTGTAGAATTGATAACTTCACTATGTTGACTTTCCCAGTATGTGAACTGGTATGTCTCTCTATTTAATTAGCTCTTTTATTTCTTGCATTAGCATTTTGAAGTGTTTGGAAAACAGTATTAGGTTTATACCTAAGTATTTCTTTCTTTTCTGTGTTTTTAAAAATTATTACAAATATATATATTTTTAAAAATTCCATTTCCAATTATTCAGTACTGGTTTACAGAAATACAATACCTTGCTAAATCTACTTATTAGCTCTAGTGAAGATTCTTTAGGATTTTCTGTGTAGATGATTCTATCATCTGTGATTAGGCATGGTTTCATTTCTGCCTTTCAATATGTATGTCTTCTGTATCTTTTCTTGCCTAGCTAGGACTTCCAGTATAATAATAAGTAGGGGTGGTGAATGGGACATCCTTGTTTTTTTCCCATTCTTAGGGGGAAGCTTTCATCAAGTATGGTGTTAGCTGACGTTTTTTTTTTTTTTTTTAAGATTTTTATTTATTTGACAGAGAGAGAGAGATCACAAGTAGGCAGAGAGGCAGGCAGAGAGAGAGAGAGAGAGGAGGAAGCAGGCTCCCTGCGGAGCAGAGAGCCCAACGCGGGGCTCCATCCCAGGACGCGGAGCTCGATCCCAGGACCCTGGGATCATGACCTGAGCCGAAGGCAGAGGCTTTAACCCACTGAGCCACCCAGGCGCCCCAGCTGAAGGTTTTTTTGCAGATGTACTTTATCAAGTTGAGCAGGTTCCCTTTTATTCCTGATTCTCTGGGAGTATTTATTATGAACAAATGTTGAAAATCTCAGATGCTCTTTCTGCATCAGTTGATATGACCATATGGTCTTTCTTCTCTGCGACCACTTAATATGATAGATTACATTGATAGATTTTTGAATATTGAATCAGTTTTGCATCCCTGGGGTAAATATCGTTGAGTTGTGGTATATTATTCTTTCCTATGTTGCTGGATTTTACTTGATAATGTTTTGTGGAGGATTTGTGATATTCGTCTGTAGTTTACTTTTCTTGTACTGTTTTTGGTTTTTGATGTCAGGATGTTGTGCTGACCACATAAATTGAGTTCATTCTATTTTTGGAAAGATTGTGTAGAATTGGTGTTATTTCTTTAGATGTTTGATAGAATTTGCCACTGAAACAATCTGAGTCTAAAGAATTTTTTTAAAAAACTATCTTAAACAGCAAATTCAGGTTAAGAAGTACAGGATCATCAAGGCTGTCTCCTATCTTGGATGAGTTTTGTTAGGACCTCCAGTGCTTTGAAAGAGGGCTCTTCCTCCAGGTTTCTTTTTTTTTTTTTTTTTTTTTTTTTAAAGATTTTATTTATTTATTTGACAGAGAGAAATCACAAGTAGACGGAGAGGCAGGCAGAGAGAGAGAGAGAGGGAAGCAGGCTCCCTGCCGAGCAGAGAGCCCGATGCGGGACTCGATCCCAGGAGCCTGAGATCATGACCTGAGCCGAAGGCAGCGGCTTAACCCACTGAGCCACCCAGGCGCCCCATTCCTCCAGGTTTCTTTATGGTTAACCAGCAACTTCATCTCCTTCAAGGAAGTCCCTGTTTAAATGCTAGCTTCTCAATGAGGTCTGCCTTCTCTCTCTATGCTGAAGCTCTCCTTTCCCCCAGAATTCATTCTTTAACAGCTTTTTTGGAGATATAATTCATATGCCATACAATTCACCCATTTTACATGTGCAGTTCGGTGGTTTTTAGTAGTCTTTACAAACTATGCCACTAGCACCATAATTAATTTTAAACATTTTCATCACCCTAAAAAGAAACCCCCTCAGGCTGTCAGTACTCCCTTCCCCTGACCTCTGTTTTCTGTCTTGATAGGTGGGCCCGTTCTTCATGTTTCCCGTAAATGGAGTCATACAAGACACGTGTGGCTATTTGCATTTTTGACTGGCTTCTTTCACTTAGCGTGATGTTTTTAAGGTTCATCCATATTGTAACATGCATCAATATTTAATTTCTTTTCATGGTCACATAATGTTCCAGTTTATGAATATATCGCATTTTATTTATCCATCCCTCATCCGTTGGTGGACATGTATTTGGGTTGGTTCTGGTTTGGCTATTGTGAATAATGCTGCTATGAACATTTGTGTACGAGTCTTTGTGCAGACATATTTTAATTTCTCTTGGTTATACATCTAGAAATGGAATTACTGAGTCATATGGTAATTCAGTGTTTAACACTTTGAGGAACTGCCAAGACTGTTTTCCAAAGCAGCTGCACCATTTTACATTCCCACCAGCAGTGTACGAGGGTTCTGATTTCTCCACAGGCTGGACAGTATTTGTTATTATCTGTCTGTTTTATTGTTGCCTTCCCTAGTGGGTGTAGTAAAGTGGGTCCCCTGGCGCTCTTGGTTCTCTTTTTCTGCCCTGCCTTGTTCTTTCAACAGCACATCTTTCCTTCTTTTTTCTTTTTCTTTCTTTCTTTTTTTTTTTTTTAAAGATTTATTTATTTATTTGAGAGAGAGTGGTGGGGAGGAGCAGAGGGAGAGAGAG
Organism: Mustela lutreola; assembly: GCF_030435805.1. Lineage (NCBI taxonomy): Eukaryota > Metazoa > Chordata > Mammalia > Carnivora > Mustelidae > Mustela > Mustela lutreola. The sequence goes on along the minus strand of NC_081295.1, from coordinate 58,973,228 downwards.
GCAAACTCTGAGCTCAGCGTAGAGCCTGAGGCAGGGCTCCGTCTCAAGACCCTGAGATCATGAGTGGAGCTAAAACCAAGAGTTGGATGCTTAACTGACTGTGCCACCCAGGCCCTCCCACGTCGTATCTTATAACATTTATAAGTTATTTGTGTTGTTTATTAGCTGGTCCCGCTTCCCACTAGATTATAAATTCCATGAGCATTGAGATTTCTGTTTTCTTTTTAGATAAAATCCAAGAGCAACCAGAATAGTGTCTGGCTTGTGCTAAAGCATTTAGTAAATGTTTATTGAATGAATTAATTAATGAGGGGTTCTTGATATGCCTTACTCTAGTCCATATACATGGTGTTTGCAAGTGAATGTGATCTGGAAAGTGCCAGAATTTGCGGGGGGGGGCAATTATACCAGTTTTCAATTCTTTCTTCGTGTTCATATCATTGAGAGCTACTTAAGGGCCTTAAAGAATTAAGAAGCCAATGGGCACCTGAGTGACTCAGTTGGTTGAGCGACTGCCTCGGCTCAGGTCATGATCCTGGAGTCCTGGAATCGAGTCCCACGTTGGGCTCCCTGCTCGGCAGGGGGTTTGCTTCTCCCGCTAACCCTCCCCCTTCTCATGCTCTGTCTCTCTCATTTTCTCTCTCTCTCTCTCTCAAATAAATAAATAAAATCTTAAAAGAATTGAGAAGCCAAAATAGACAAAATTAATATTTTACCAAATTTAATGGACAAGCTGGGGACCCATTCCCTCATGAATGGATAATGAACTTAAGTAACTGTTACTGTCTGTTCTGTATGGCAATAGCCTTTAAAAGGTCGATGGGAGGGCATCATTGGCATGAAAAGGAGAGTTTTAGTTCAGTTGTTTTTGTACCCATGTTTTATAAGTGAACCTAATTAGACCAAATAAGTGCTAAAAATTCTGTGGATGAGAGAACATACAGTAATTTTATCATACATACTTTTTCTGAAATTCTTGTATTCTGTTTTCCTAAACACATGTAATGGCATTAAAACAAATTTCCTCTCTATGCATAAAAAATGAAGGAGACTAAATATTCCTCTTCTTTTTCTCCCAGTAGAATGAATTTTTTTGTTTCACTCTTCCCACATATAGAGGGAAAGAATCATTAAGGCCCCACCTTTTTATTTATGGAGCATTTATTATTCATTTTAGATCTATTCTAGGGATCACACCCACTTATGGGAAAGAGTAATGTAAGTGCTAACTTTTTATATATTTTTCATAATAGAAATTAGTGGTTTCATAAATAGGAAAACCTTCCATCATGGGTTTAAATTAGCCAGCTGCACAGTGAATAGGCAAACCATTAGGATCCACCTTCTCTAGATACATAGAAACCAGAAAAATCTTATTTCTAAATGGAATAGAGGATATTCCCTTGCCTCCTGTCCATTCTAGAAAATGCAATATTGTTTGTTTAATCCAAGCTGAGCTTTGGGATCAAATTTGTTGAGCCGTAAAGCAGACTAAGATCTCAGGCTTGCAGCCTCTCCTAGGGGGAGGTAGGCTTTGCTGGGGCAAGTGAGCTCAGATAAGCAAGGCATTTTCACTGAGCATTCTGTGCAAACCTTCTCAAGTGAGCCATGGGCATTACTGGTTTCTGATTGTAAATGACATTATTTTAAGGAATCACACCCACTAGAATGGAATATAGAATTGTTAGCTTGCATTTCTATTTTTTTTCTCTTTGCTACATTTAATTCCTGGGGAAGATGTGGAGGAGAGAATGATGTTCCCACTGACCTCTTGATAAAAAAGTCTTACGCTGCCAAGGGACATCGCTTGTATTGCTTTAAGAGATGATCTGATTGTTTATAAACTTTATTTGGGTGGATAATTTTCTAATTCCATTTTCCTTTGGAGTAGTGCCACTTGTGAAATACTTTTTAAAGGTGCTACAGAACTCTTTCCGGCCTGGGTCAGAAAACCGAGTCAGGAAAGTCCATTATTTTATTTCCTTTGCATATTATTTCCCTTTGTGGTTTTGTTTTGATTTTTTTCATCCTGTGATACGAATCCGGTCTTTATCACTAAGGGCTAAGCCCTGGAAAGTGACTTTTTTTTTGGCTTCTGTATTTGTTTCCCACTTGGACTCTAAATTGCAGTCTTAATTCTTACTTTTGTATGTCAAGTGAAAAGAGTTTGCTCATTGAGGCTTATAACATTTTTTTTTTTTAGATTTTATTTATTTACTTGACAGAGAGAAATCACAAGTAGACGGAGAGGCAGGCAGAGAGAGAAGAACGGAAGTAGGCTCCCTGCTGAGCAGAGAGCCCGACATGGGACTCAATCCCAGGACCCTGAGATCATGACCTGAGCCAAAGGCAGTGGCTTAACCCCCTGAGCCACCCAGGCGCCCCCGAGGCTTGTAACATTTTTGTGCTAAGTTTTCTTCACCTACTTTTCCAAACCCAGACTCTCCAGGTTTTGAAACAGATGCTCTTGAGGTTTTCTTTAGTCCAAAGTCTAAGTGTTTACTTAGTACCTATTAAAAGGCAGGCAGGAGAGGCTATGGGAGGAATACAAGAGAATAAAAAGCATGGCTGGAGAGAAGATGTCCTGGAGCAGACTTAGTGAACAGTAAACATCGCTGTGGTTAAAGTTCTTTGAAAATACCTTCTCATCTATTTTTTATCTTCAATAAATGGCTCTAAGCATTAATGTAGTCTAAACATGTCTTACAATTTAATTTATTTTAAAAATTGTGGTGGAGGGGCACCTGGGTGGCTCAGCCAGTTAAGCTTCTGCCTTGGGCTCAGGTCATGATCCCAGGGTCCCGGGATCGAGCCCCACCTCGGGCTCCCTGCCTGCTTCTCCTACTCCCTCTGCTGTTTCCCCACTTGTGTACTCCAGCTCTCTCTCTTTCATTCTCTGCCAAATAAATAAAATCTTTTTAGAAAACTTAAAAAATAAATAAATTGCAATGTCTGGATTTGAGCTCAAGATGTATTTTTAAAAGGGCAGAATATATACATCCTGATCCATTTTCTGTTTTCTAGCTTTTTCAAGAATGATGAGACCCTCTTTCCACTTTAATAATCAGAAATTTGGAAACAGAGAGTAGATAGGGAGACTCCTGAAAGGTAGCATTATGTCCCAGTGGAAACTTAACATTGCTGTGAAATTTTAAGTGTTCTACTTTTAATTACAATAAAAAGGTAAATTTTTCTAAGCCCTTGTTATTTACGGTGTTTTGTGTTAGAAAATGAAAACATTAGTAAAATCACCCTTGGTTCTCTCACTGCAGGGTCAAACAGTAACCAGGTATCATTTATACCTCCTGATTTAGTCTGGGTCTGGACCAGTTTTGCCAAAGAATACTGTTCTTTACAAATACCATATATTCTATTAGATAGGCAAGATGGTGGGTAGAGGAGGAAGAATGTTTAAAATGCATAATAAAACTTTTTAAAAAATTAATCCAAGAAAGTTAATACCAGCTTTCCAAGAATATTTTTTCTTCTTGTGTTTTTTTTAATTGAAGTATAATTGCCATGCAGTATTACATTAGTTGCAGGTGTACAACATAGTGATTTGACAAATCTCTATGTTATACTGTGCACATCACAGCTACTGTCTGTCATGGTACAGTGCTGTTACAATACCATGAATGGTGACTTATTCATTCCATAACTGGAAGCTGTATCTTCCACTTCCTTTCACCACGTAGCCCATCCTCCTACCCTTATCTGTCTGGTAACCACCAATTTGTTCTCTTTGTTTATGGGTCTGTTTCTGCTTTGTTTGTTTGTTCTTTTGTTTGTTTTGTTTTTTAGATTCTGCACATAAGTGCAATCATATGGTATTTGTTTTTCTCTGCCTGACTTATTTCACTTAGCATCATACCCCCCAGGTCTGTCCATGTTGTTATAAATGGCGAGATTGAATCCTTTTTTATGGCTGGGTAATATTCCATTTGTGTGTATGTGCCTATGCATACACCACATTCATCTATTCGTCTATCAGTGGACACATACTTTGTTTAAGAAAACTAATCTGGGTGCCTCGGTGGCTCAGTGGGTTAAAGCCTCTGCCTTCAGCTTGGGTCATGATCTCAGGGTCCTGGGATCGAGCCCCACATAAGGCTCTCTGCTCAGCAGGGAGTCTGCTTCCTCCTTTCTCTCTCTCTCTGCCTACCTCTCTGCCTACTTGTGATCTCTGTCAAATAAATAAATAAAATCTTAAAAAAAAAAAAAAAAAGAAGAAGAAAGCTAATCTTTGGGGGTCCCTGGGTGGCACAGTTGGTTGAGCATCTTACTTTTGATGTTGTCTCAGGTCACAATCTTGGGTTGTGAGATCGAACCCTGAGTTGGGCTCCGCGCTTTGACTCAGCACAAGGTCAGCGTAGGATTCTCTCTCTTCCTCTGTCCCTCCCCTCGCTCATTATCTCTCTCTCAAATAAATAAATAAATCTTAAAGAAAAAAAATTTTAATTACTTTAAAAAATCCAGTCTGGGGATGCCTGGGTGGCTCAGTCAATTATGTGGCTGCCTTTGGCTCAGGTCATGATCCCAGGGTCCTGGGATCAAGCCCCGAACTGGGCTCCCTGCTCAGTGGTGCCCTCTCCCCTCTGCCTGCCACTCTGCCTACTTGTTCTATCTCTCTGTCAAATAAATAAATGAAATCTTAAAAAACAAAAACAACAACAACAAAAAAAACCCAACTGTGATGAGGTATGTATATGAAATAAGTAAATATGAATTTGCAGAGATGCTTACTCAATCTTCTTACTAACTCTGGTGGGTTACTCACACCTATTTGAGTTGTGATGTTTAATGACATATTTCTAGATTCACTAAATAAAAATAGGCTTTTAAAGATTACACGTTAATGACTTCAAAAAATTTTGGCCTAAAGTATGAATAATTTCAGATGCCTTTAATCCTGCACAGTTGTATTTGATGTTTAGATAAGTGAGAATGTCTTAATTTAGGGTAGTTTAGTACCACTAAGGTCTCTTTCCCAGCAACTCTTGCCTGCCATTTGGCTGTCTGACCAGCGATAAAATGAGATAGGATCTCATCTCAGTCTATGCTGCTGAGTCCCTGAAATGTGTAAGACTGTCTTGAAGCAGATCAAGAAGAAGGGCCTCAGAATTAGGAGTTCAGGCTCTCTAAGAACTTCTCTAATGGGTATTGTTAATAACCTCCTAGTTTGCAAAACCTCTTCATCATGTAGAACAGAGATTCATTTTTATATCAAGTCTCTAGCTTGTTCTTACTGTAGTTAGAATTAATTGTTCTAAGGATGGTTCTCATTTTCTTTATTTCATACTTCTGTTCCTTTTGTGGTCTCACCCTGTTTTGGGTTTACTATCTTTTAACATGAAGAAACAAGAAATGGAAACACAGGATGCATGCAAAAGCACCTGTCTCGAACATTTGTGTTTGTCATGTGTTTTGAGAGTCACACTGGAAGAAAAGACAAGCAGTGTTTCACGTAGCTCACAGATCCTGGCCTCTGATTACTCTCCTGAGATTACTTGTACTTCCTGGCCCATGTGGGATCGGGGACTTACTCATTGTTCTAGTCCTAAACCTTATCCCTTGGGAACAAAATCCCCGAGTCCCTTGAGTTGACTTGCCATGGCTATTCTCAGCTTGCCCTCTCTGGAAACAGCAGTGATTTTAGCTGTTGCTGTTTGCACAAGGCAAAGATCATCCCTTCTTCTCTCCCTGACCTGGCTTTCGTCTGTCACCCCCTTACCTGAAAATTTTAATATACTACATATAGTGTTCAATGAAAAAGCATTGTGCTGAACAATTGGTTTTGTTTGTTTTAAAGATTTTATTTATTTATTTGAGATAGAGCAAGAGCGAGCGAGAGAGAGAACCAGAGAGCACGAGTCAGGGGAGTGGGGGGAGAGAGGGAGAAGCAGGCTCTCCACTGAGCAGGGAGCCCAACAGGGGCCCGATCCCAGGACCCTGGAATCGAGACCTTAGCAGAAGGTAAATACCTAACCTGAGCCACCCAGGCACTCTTGCTGAACAATTTGTAAAATAGTGTACCTTGGGTATAAAAAAGAGAATAATAAAAATGAATATTTGGATTTGCCTAAGAAAGTTTGGACGGGTACAGGAGACACTAATAAAAGTGGTTATTTGCATATGGAGTACAAGTGGGGTTCAATTTGAATAGGTGGGAGGTGGGGTGGAAGTAAGAGTTTTTACTGTATCCTTTTATAATTTGAACTATGAGAACTACCATCTAAGATTTGCTCATTTAAAATCAACTTCAGAAAGTTTTTCTAGGGGTGCCTAGGTCGCTCAGTTGTTAAGCGTCTGCCTTCAGCTCAGGTCATGATCCCAGGATCCTGGGATCGCGCCCCACATCCGGCTCCCTGCTTGGCAAGAAGCCTGGTTCTCCCTCTCCCACTCCCCCTGCTTATGTTTCCTCTCTTTCTGTGTCTCTCTCTGTCACATAAATAAATAAAATCTTTCAAAAAAAAAAAAAAGTTTTTCTACCTCATGTCTTGAAGGGAAATTGGAAAGCATTATACTTGTGGGAAAGTTGAAATCTTTGTAATTATCAACTCAGTCTGGAGAATGCAAGCAGTAGGCTTTGTCTGGACACATTTGGGTTCAACCAGATTCTGCATATGGAATTGGAAAATGTGTTTCACCTCTGAGAGTCTTGATATCCTTATCTGTTCTAGGGAACTAAAAAGAATTGCTTAGCCTGTCTTTCAGGAATACTGGGAAGCGTGATAAGAAAATAAATATTAAAATGCGACCTAAGCATCAAATAAATGGATGATTACTATCAGGTTTCTGAAGGAAGTTGTGACACTGAATTTCCCAAGAAGGGGAGGGGATGTAGATCTCACCATCTTCCTCTTTTTTAAAGTCTGGTCAAGTTTCAAACTCTTGGGGGATAAAGAAGTCCTGTGTAGTTCTTTCATATTTCTGCCTTGAAAATCTAGAGAACCTTTGGCCTCTTCTGGAGGAAAATTTACTTTAAAGAAACATCTGTGTAACAGCTTTTTTGACTCTTCAAAAGTAAAAGCTCTTTGCTGCTGATGAATAGTAATAGACTGAAGTAAATGGGGAATTTATTGGTTCATGTAAGTGAAAAGCCCAGGGCCAAACAGCTTTTAGGTTTGGCGGGATCTAGGTGCTTCAAAGCTAAGATTAAGAATCTGTCTTCTTTGAGCCTATGTTCCTCGGTATTGGCTTTTTTTTTCCTTTCAAGTTAGACTTTCCTTTTATGGAGGCAAAATGACTACTTGCAGCTCTAGGCTCATATGAAGCTAGTTTTAACAGATACAGAAGAAAGAGAAAGACTTCTTTTCCTGTTGTTCTAGAAATTCTTTGGCTGGTTGTCATTGGTGCAGCTTGGGCACAGCCCATCTCTGAACCAGTCACCAAGGCTGGGAAGATATCAGGCTCTGACTGGATAAGCCTGGGGGCCCTTGGGCCTGAGGGTGAGGTTAGCTTCACACGTGTGGCATGGACTGTGAATGAGGAGAAAGGTAGTGCCTCAAAGGCTAACTATCAGGAGGGCTGTTTCTAGAAGAAGTAGAGAAGATTAGAAAAGAGTGCTAGACATGCCTTCCCTCCCTCCCCTCAAAAAACAAAACCAAATACTTAATGTATTATATTATTTCGGGCAACATGGGGATAAAATGACAAACAAAACATCTCTCATAGGGCTTTGAGCCATGTGAATATTCAATTATGTACACATGTAGCAATGAAAAAGAATGGCTATAACTAGAAATAATAGTAGTAGCTAACATATATTCAGCGCTTTCTAGATTTTAGCTATACTGGTCTAAGCACTTTAGCTTTGTAACACATTTGATCTCCAAAAGAACCAGAAAAGGTAGCAGTCAGTCATTCTCGTATTTTAAAGATGTTATTTATTTGTCAGAAAGAGAGAGCACAAGAGGGGGAGTGGCAGGCGGAGGCAGTGGGAGAAGCAGGCTCCCCACTGAGCAAGGAGCCCGATGTGAAACTCCATCCCAGGACCCTGGGATCGTGATCTGAGCTGAAGGCAGATGCTTAACTGACTGAGCCACTCAGATATCAGGTCTCCCATTTTGTAGATAAAAAAGCTGAGGCACAGAAAAGTACCTTAAAGTGCCTTAGAACACTGCTATCATTGAATCTAGCCAGCCTGAATGGTGACATCGTCCTGCAGGGGGCGCTGTCGGAAGCCGTCTTTGGATAAGAGGAGGATTTCACCAGAGAGGGGGAGATGGCATAGGTATGATTCTAGGAGAAAGGGAGAGAGAAACACCGCAGGAACCAAGCTGAGGAGGTACAGGAAGTGTTTAGGAAATGGTGAGAAGTAAGAGTAAGGTTGGGCTTCAACACTGAGCTTGTGGAAAAGGATGAACAAGAGGGAGGGGGAGAATGGTCCACTGGAACCAGCTGTGAAGCCTGGCCATGGCTCCGAGGGTTGGGCTTTTTCCGTAGTGTGTCGGACTTTTAAGTAGGGGAGAGACACGGATCAAAATGAAAATGGCCAGACCCCTGAGTATTTTTAGTGGAGCACTTTGGCTTTATTTCGCTGCCTTATGTTCTCGAGCTGTTTGGAAAGTTTTTCCAAGTGTCCCCTTGGGTGGCATTTTGGCGGTGGTTTCTTTAAAGGACTTTGCTACGCTTTCGTGAAGGGTCTTTTAAAAAGGAGCCCCTTTTTTTGCCCTGCTGTTTTCTGTAATTGCTATTGAGGAGAGGTAAAGCAAAGCCAGGCTCTTATAGAACATTTGCAACACAAGACAAGCAGTTCTCTGTTCCTGTCACAGTTGTACAGTAAGGCCATTCAGTCCTCAGAACCAAGAAGATAACACGGTGTGCTTATTTCATAGTCCAATTGCTCTTCTGTTTTGTTCCATCATTAAACAGTGTTAGAATTGAGAATTAGTACTCTCTTTCCCCACCAAAAGAAAACACAAGTGGCTTGTTGACTGCGAGATTTACTCTTACTGATACTTCCAGAGTACTATAAAATCCTGGCCGGGCATCCAGGGCAAGGAGCTGTGGCATATGCCCCACCCTCCTCTCCTGAATGCAGGCTCCACGCCCAGAAGGACATCATAAATCATTGAAAATTTATGATGAGCCGAGTCGTGTGCTACACCCTGTTAGCTGGCTGCTGTCAGTCCTCTACACACTGTAACCTTCCTTCTTCAGAGCACAGAGACTTTTTCAGATGAGCCATAGGATGGAGAGCTCAGGATTTTCCCTTTGGCAGGCCCGGCCAAGTAAAGGAGGCAGAAAACAGAAGACTCCTGTTCATTGAGTTTTGCCACAGGCCTTGCTTGCTTTCTCCTAGGCCAGAGGTGGAGAAGGGGCAGAAAACAAGACTGTTAGTGTCATCAGCCCATTTTCTTTTATCCATTTATGTAGTCAACACACATATATTTTCTAACAACCTGCAAGGCACTGTTGGGAAAATGGTAGTAAATCAAACAAGAATTTTGGTTCTCTTCGACACCATACTTAAGAACCAGGTCCCGTTTCAGGAGAGGATGATGTATATTGCAGGATAAGATGGATAAAGATGAAAAGAGGAACATGTGGGTGTGTGAGGAAGGGATTTCTAATAAGGTGACCTTTGAGCAGAGAGTTGAAGGAAGTGGTGGACTGAGCCGTGTGGGGATCTGGGGAGAGCCCATCCGGGTAAGGACAGAGGCCACCACATGGGGGCTTGCTCCTTAGGTCATGTGACAAGCAGCAGAGCTGGCGGGGCTGGAGCAGAGAGAGGCAGGAGGGAGCTGTTAGGGAAGGATCCACGGGGGGGAAGGGGCATCGTGTGGGGGCAGCCTCTGGGGGGCATTACGGAGACCATGCTAAAGAGTAGAAATAGTATTCAAAGTGAGATGGACAGCCATTGGATGCTTTTGAAAGATCGGTCCTTTTCAAATATTTGAAAAGCCAGAGTATAAGCATGAAGGCAGGAAAATGGGGGCACAGGGCATCCGTCACTTCTCAGAACAATGTATGCTGTTGTAATTGTAAGTGAACTGTCAGAACTTCAACGCCCCCAGTCCAGGGAGCAAAACAAATCATGGGTTTGCTTGATCTTCGTGTAAAAACTATACATGCTTTTTTTGCTTGGGTTGAAAGTCAGCTACCGTGAGCTATTTACTCACCTGGGAATAGTATTGCCCATGGCGAGACCTGGCTACTGCGTCCAGTGATCTGTGCCTCGCTAAGTCTCTTCCCCAGCAGTAATTGTGAGAGGGAGCCCCCCCCAACATTATTGCTGTTGCTGCACTGATTAGTGTGAACTTCAGGGTCAAAGAGCAGCTGGTTGGATACTCGACATCAGATTCTAGGAGGCTTTAATGACCCGCTTTGCTCTCACTGAGCCCAGAGCTAACTCACACTGTTTCCCCTTCGCAAAGGACTTTTTTACTCTAGAGCTATAGGGACCATGAGCTTGGTTAACTGCCCAAGTCACAGAGAGTGTGGTTCTGACTCCTTAGGAGGAATACATTCCTAGGAATAAGGGTGACAGATATCTAGAGGAGGCCATCCTGCCTCTGAATGTTTTCAAGCAAGTGAGCCCTTTCTTGGGAATGTTCCTGAAATGACTCCTGTTTGTGCAGCTCCGTTGGACGAAAATGACCTCTCCAATTCATTCCAGCACAGAACACTTCCAAGCCTATGAAAAAGTGTCCAGTGAATGTGCTCTGCAAACATACAGACACTATGTAAACATGAAGCAAATATTTTAAAAGATGAAGAGTGTGATACTTGTTCTTCTGGGAGAATGGTGGTTGGAACTTGGTGCCCCGGCAACATACTTTCCATTCTCAGTTGCCTGCAGTTTGTTCTCATTGGCGCGGGACACAGTTATCTGCATTATGTGTTAAAAACCTGCTCAGCCAAAGACCAAACAAATCGCCAGCGCATTTTCCTATCAGAACCTGTTTATAAGAGGTAGAGCAAAGAACAGAACTGTGGGTTTTGATTCCTGGCAGGAAGCCAGGCTGCTGCTTCAGAGCTCCAGAATTTACAAGGAAGAAAGGGGAGGGATTTTTTTTTTTTTAACTGGGATTAAGTTAGATTTAAAGCAACAGAAAGCTTAAAGCTAAAACTGAAGCATCCCCTCTCTGTATCTGAAAGGCAGAAACGAAAAAGAGATTTGTTCTAGGCTCTCAGACAGTTTTTTGGGTGCAAGAGTGAAAGCTATTAAAGATGCCCAAAGCAGAGGTCCCAGAATGGCCTTGATTAATGAGAGAAGATCGCACACTGTTGGAGCTGGGTGAGGTGTCCGTCAGCGACCACTGAATGCAGTGGTCAGTGTCTTTCTGAGCCTCCAGCACAGCGTTCGCAGCCCCCCATGGTGTCATTGGGGGTGTTGTTTGGCTCCCTGTGCTGGTAGGAGTTCTATTCTCTTGGACAAAAGCTTGGACAAATAGAAGCGGTCTTTAAGTAACAGCTCTCTTTTTACCTAAAAGAACAGCTCCGGCTGGCCCGCCACACCCAGTTAATTTTGTCCGTTGAAACCAGTGTTTATTTTATTTTTTTTTTAATTTTATTTATTTATTTGACAGACAGAGATCACAAGTAGGCAGAGAGGCAGGCAGAGAGAGAGGAGGAAGCAGGCTCCCTGCTGAGCAGAGAGCCCGATGCGGGGCTCGATCCCAGGACCCCGAGATCATGACCTGAGCCGAAGGCAGCGGCTTAACCACTGAGCCACCCAGGCGCCCCGAAACCAGTGTTTAAGTGAGCTGTGTCTGCTTGCTTCTGGAAGGAGGGCAGAGTGGGGGGGGGTGGCAATTAAAGGAAGAGGGGAAGGTTCCGTGTATGTGTCCGTTTGAACCAAGAAAGTGTTAATTATCATTCTTTTGACTATTTGTTCATCCACTCATTCATTTATTCATTTTCTTGTTTCTTTCCATTCTATTCTTCTGTTTGTTTTTTTGTTTAAAGATTTTATTTGACAGATCACAAGTAGGCAGAGACAGGCAGAGAGAGGTAGGAAGCAGGCTCCCTGCTGAGCAGAGAGCCTGATGCGGGGCTTGATCCCAGGACCCTGGGATCATGACCTGGGCCAAAGGCAGAGGCTTTAACCCGCTGAGCCACTCAGGTGCCTCTCCATTCTATTCTATCCACAAAATGTGTTGGGCAAAACCAAGAACAAAGAGCACGTATGCTAGAAATTAAATACAAATGAAGTCAGATCTCTAAAAAGGAGGAAACGAATATCATCCATGAATTGCCATATGAAATCTATGTTAATATCAAATGTTACTCTGACCTTTCTGGCAACCAAGATAAAAGGGGGAATATACAATTACTAGTTGTCAGAAAAGGAAAAAAAAATATTTCAATTTCTTCAAGAAAGACTAAGCTTTGGGACTCTGGGGTTCGTGCCTTTACTGAAGACTTTCAGGTTCTTCATACAAAGCTCTCGCCCCAAGGCACACCCTTTTTTAACTCTCTCTCTTCGAAGTGTCCTTGCTTCAGACCGCCTGGAGCACCCCCAAAAACAGGTTGTTAGTGTTATTATAAGCACTGTCTGTATGTGCCAGGGCAGGGCGTGGGATAATGGGGTTTAGTTTAGATCTTGAAATGATTGTACATGTGGCTCTAGAATTTGCAAATTCTGAGGCCAGAAATGGGAATTGTGGGGAGAATCAGAATCTAGTCTGGCTATGTCTACCAAGTCTCCACCAATGTGCCTTTCCTTCTCCCTAAAGAGACCTAGGCCCTTTCTGTGGCCCCTTTCTGCTGTGTCAAGGTGCTTTATCCAACAGATCATCTAGAGGGAAGAGAAGTTTCCAGAGCACCCTTCGGACAGTGTTGGCTCAGAGGATTAGTAGATGCTACTAATTTTACACACCACCTTGGCCCCTCAAAGTGGGGGTAGAGTTAGACATGCAGGACTCAGGAAACTAATATGACCTGGGTATATATAAGGTGAATGCTATCAAAGTCCCACCCTAAGCTCCTAAGCACCATTCTGAACTTGTAGCAGGAATTTAAATTCTTCCAGAAGAAGGAAGAGGCATTGTTGAGATTCCGTGAAAGCATGAATTCACTCTGTCCTCCTGCCTTGGGATCTGTTGGGGGATATACCAGAACATGCTAGACCTTTTGAGTATGGCAAGGAAAAGAGTTACGGAGAGCTGATGTGTTGGACTTTTGTGATAGATGGTGTAAGAGAGAAAACACTGGAAAATAGTCCCTTTTCTCTGGGATTCAGATGAGTTACCTGAATATCTATTGAACATTTGTCTGTCTGTTCGGTTTTAATGTAAGCATATGTATCCTTTGTATACATTGCATATTCATTGAGGCCTGTGTTTTAGAATGCCTAAAAAAAGGAAAATTTCAAAGTGAGAAGTAACCTTTCTGCTCTATAGCTGATATGAAATAATGTGTCTGGTTTCTTGGCCAAACATCATCATTGGAAGGATCAGGCGCAGAGGCCGGGTTTCAGAGCACTGGCTGCGTCCTTTGCTCTTGTCTGAGTTCGGTTGACTCCAACCATGAGTTTTGCTAGACAACTCAAAAAACTGGGGATTGAGCCCTCGGGTGAACGGAATACATGTGCTCAGTTCTATTTGAAATGTTTTTCATAATTATTTTAAGCAATGACTTGATTCTTACTTATGCTTATTCTTTTTAAAAGTATTAGAAAGGAAGATATCCACAAGACAAAGTAGAGAGGAGCTGATAAGAAGGGGCGTTCTTAAGGAGTTGCCTGATCAAGGTGAGGAAATTAATCGTACATTTAAAATAACTTGATCCTTTATTCTTTGGTCTTTCTTTCATTTTCTTTTGGAATTTAAGATGATCATGGTCTTTGGGAGATAAAGCAGTGAGTGCAGCACTCTGAAAATCTTGCTTTAATTCAGAATGCCTTTGTGGGTTACAGAGGGTCTAAGATTTTCTAGAAAAGGAATTCAGTGACCTTTTTGGGAAGTCCTTCACTATCTGCCTCTAACCCTAAAGCTCTACAAAGGTACGGGCTGAAGATACAGATAAGATACAAATGCTTATATGACTCCTCTTCTGTTCTGAAGCTTCCTTCTTTCTATACAACTTAACTCAGTTGTTTGAGTAAATGCAGTGTTGTTGCTTGGCTCTTGCCTTTTGGTGTCAGAAGCCTACCAGGAAAAGAAAAAGGGGAAAAAAGTAGTAATATCTTTTGTTTTTTGTAGTCAATAATACAATCAAATGTATAATCAATAAGGCACACATAGACAAATTAAATGAATCTGCTTTATGCGTTCTCTCAAGTAATTTTCCTAGTATTTTTCTCTTTTCATTTCTTTGTATCTAAATGCCTTTCACCTTTTCACTAACAATTATTATTTCTAAGCATTTTGTTTTCCCTACCCCTAGTTTCTTCCCCCTTTTCCCTATCCTCCCAAGAGGGAATCTTGCTCAAAAAGAAAAGGCTTACATAGAAACCAAAGATAGACCCTCAGAAGAAGACACCAAGATTGGTTATGTCTCCAAATAAGTAATACCAAATAATTTTCATTGCTCTCCCTACTCTTAAAACTAAAGGAAATTTTTGTTGCAAAATTGTTGATTTACCTCAGGCCTTCCCTTGCCCCACCCCCTGGACATTTACTGGGATAAAGTAGTATTACTGTACTTTTAAGGAAACAAACATGGTGCTATTAATTTGGAATTAAAATCACAGAATTCTTTTCCTGATAAATGTTCTTTGCAAAGAACACCTTTTGGAATTCACTATTTATAAATCCAAATGACACACTTTTTCCAACATCTCAGTAATTGTAGAGTGAGGGTTGGAAATGCTTTACTATTTTACTGCTGCTTCTAAAACATAAGGAAATCTAGACTGAATAATGCCATTTTTCTTGAGCCCTCACAATTTAGGCGTTTTATTTTAATCGCTGGCCTATTATATTTTTCTCATTCTGTTTTATGAATGAACGTTATGTCTTCTTTAATTTTCTATTTCCGTGAAACTATTTATTTCCTGTCTGGGAATTTTAAAGATTTAAAAAAAAAAAATGCACACCCCTAACTTTTTGTTCGTGGAGGGTAGGCTTGCAGCATCAAAATTAGTCTCCCCCCAATCTCTCTGGAGGCAGGAGAGAAATTACAGATTCACTGAGCAATCACCTTTCCAAGCAGTCACCTCCTAGGTGGGCCAGTGCAATTGTTTGGTGTCATTTATTCAGAAATTGTTTAAAGAAAGGAAAAATGTGAAAATTTATTGTTGAAATTGTTAATGAGTATGAAAGAGATTTAAAGACCCCTTTTTACCTGATTAAAAATTATAGCTAGAAAAGAGCTTATTTTTTCTAAAAACAAGTGACAGTGGGCAACTTAAAGAAATGCTTAGTATTGACTGGTTCTTGTTCTGCCTAATCTGTTAAATTATTTACTTGATGGGTTACAGTCTCTGATGCTTACTTCCCAGAATTCTGACTCTAGTTGACCTTTTGGTAACTTCTGCAGACTGAACATTAAAAGTTTTAAAACATAAAAACAAAACAATTTTTCAC
This sequence comes from Mustela lutreola, assembly GCF_030435805.1. NCBI lineage: Eukaryota > Metazoa > Chordata > Mammalia > Carnivora > Mustelidae > Mustela > Mustela lutreola. The sequence continues at coordinate 58,957,752 of NC_081295.1, read as the reverse complement.
CTAAACATAATGTAACAGATTTAATGTTTAGGGAAGTCCTAAATTACTGAATTTTACTTTCTGTCTTTTTCATGGTCCCTGTATGGAACTACAGAAATGACCTAATCCTTGAAAGTTCCTGGTGATGCCTATTGTAAATAGAGTCTTTCCCCTTTTCAGCCAGGGGCTGGAGAAAAGTTTTCTGTCATTTCTCCAAAAACAATTATCTTGAGAATTTCGGTCTGTTTTCAGCTCGAGCCTGAGACTAGAAGCTACTGTGTTTGGTGACAGCCTCCTGTCTTCTGCCAGCAAAGGTGCATTCTTTGCCTTGATCTTCCTGACCTTCCCTTTGCTCTTGACAGTTATTGTCAATTATATCCTTTCTTCGGGAGCCAGATAGACTTCTTCCCTCCCTCCGGCTACCCTGGGTTTGACCTCATCCTATCCCGCCCCATACCCTCACTCCCAGCTTTTACTAATATTCCTTTTAGATGATCTTTTTTACACTAACCTCTACCTTCCATCTAAACGTTCAACAATTAGTCTTCTCTCTTGAGAATTCCCAGGTCTAGTCCAAGTTCATTCCTTATGTTCTGATTCTTTCCTTCCATCTTTTTCCCTACCTTTAACGGAGGGCATGGAGAGGCTCCTGCCTGCCGTGTCGCCTCCTTTCTCTCTCTCCCACGGTGTATGTTTTAACCTTCTAATGAGTCACTCACTGTGTGCTCACACACAACTTTCTCCTCATCTCTCTCTTTCTCTCTCTCTTTTTTTTTTTTTTTTTTTTTTGTTAACTGTATCCAGCTACACGCATTTGACCAGAAAGAGGGGAGGCCTCCAAACACTTTCCTTCTCCTTGCTTCACCACTGATGTCTGTGTGTGCTTTATCTCTGTTCACTTGAAGCCTACCACCTTGCCTGAGCTTTTTCCTTTGCACGCGAGGGCTCCTGTTCCTTAGAACCTCAGCATCTCCCCCTGCTCTCCTTTGCTGGCAGGTGTGTGGCATTTTACTTACATACATAAACTATATCAAGGACTCAGCTTGTTTTGACTCTACCATTATGCACAAAATGAGAAAACTTTTTCAATGCCCACACCAATTAATTATTAATAACTTCAGTTCTCTGTTTTATTCTTCAATTTATATTTATCACGTATCGGTCTCCTTTTTCTACCATTATTTTCATAGGGGCTAGCTTTATTTCAGACCTCAAAGTAAGTAAGTATCTTTCTACATTGTTGACTCTATTATGTGGAAATCCAGTTTCTTATTGTACCGTGACTATTTAATTTTCTCTCTAGCTTTTTTGTTCTAGATTTTAAAATAAGCTATTTAACCTACTGAAGAATTTTAGCATAATCAGGGTTAAAATATAATTAATATAATGTAATAAGTCATGTTGACATGACTTCAGTGTGTTTTTGTTATCAACTAAAGACCGGGTAACCAGAGATAAATTTATATTTGGGTTGCCTAAAAATTGAGGGTTTTTTTTTTCTTTTTTAATATATATATAAAGAAGTGGTTTTCTGTTTCATTTGGAATTTTCCATTCTTCCATTAGCTTTCAGTTTTCCCATGTCTAATATCTGGACATTGCATTGTGTCTCCCCTCCCTTGTTTTTAACAGCAAATTCCTTGGGATCTAATAATAAGAATTAAGAATCTTTTGGTTTCCCTTTGGTTTGACCTATACTCATTAAAAAGTATTACCTTAGTTTTATTGAAATAGTTAAGCTTTATAATGGCATTGCCCTCAATTATCATCTATTTTATTTTTATAAAGGAATCAGATTGTAGGGACTTGGAAGTTGTGTGGCTCAGCAGTACATTTTTCATTTTGAGCATGACAAAATTCCATGATACATATTTTTCTTATTAAAGTGTTATGCCTGTTTTTATGGACAAGGCCAAGGGATTTCATGTTGAGCCCAAGCAGTTCAATCATATTTAATGGAAATTTGAGAGATGGCCTCTTTTTTATTTATAATAATTGCCAAAATAAGATTAATCAAAGACTGCATAAAAAAGTCTGATCATGCATTTCTTGAATTTTGCAAAGTCAAAACTTCAACTCATTATTATTATTTATTATTATTATTTTATTTTTTTTTACAGAGGTAGCAAAGCCTCTTAAAATGTTCCAGATACGATTTAGGGTTGCTCTTTTCAAACATCACTGAATTAAGAGTTTATGTAAAATCTCATTTACTTTAGAAACTTCTAAAAATTATGAAAGTTCAGGGATTAAATTTAGTTATTTCTGATTTAGGTAACATACTAGAAATTTTATTTTCACTTGTGATTTTTTAAAAGTTCCTCTGTAATTACTTTTTTCCCCACATTTTTTTCCCCTAATGTTTCCAGATTATGATTAGGCCACATTAATGGTTTTTGGTCTGTTATATGTAACAGTTGCCTGAGTACATTTTAATATGTCCATCAACATGAAAATGAAAATAAAATTATTCTTGCTACCATCTTTCCCTGAATACAGAGTGGCAGTTATAGTCCTGTGTACAGTTACCATGTGACAGATGCAATCACGTGAGACAGAGATGGTTGTAAATTTTCATATCCTCCTTCTAAGCATTTGTTTGTCAGATTACATTTCATGCTATTTGTGTGTTTATATTCACCTTGTGTTTTCACTGCTTGTTAAAATGTTTATTCCATTTTTCAGATTTCTCCTTTTACCATTCCGTTTGTGAATGACAGAGAAACTCCTAAGTACTGACTTCAACAAAGCCTAAGTACAAGAAGAGAAAAGGGTTCCGTTGCCCAGGGATATTGTATAATTAGGATAATAATCCCTACTGTCCCAAAAGGGCACAGTGAAATCCCATCCATTGCTGCTTTTCCCCAAGACTAAGGATTTTCTAGCTCTTTCATTGGAATGAATTATTAAATAAAACATGGTGAAATGGTGTAGGATGTATTTGGTTCCCAGGGTCTGAAACATGAACCCAAACCCTACAGTCCTAGTAGCTGGAACACGGGGTTTTAAGAAAGCCATCAAGTTAGACATCTAGGTGTTTCTTTCCCCATTTTAGATGGAGATGTAACAGTTAACTTTGAAAATTCAAACGGGCACATGATACCCATCGGAGAGGAATCTACCCGAGAGGAAAATATAGTAAAATCTGAAGAAGGTAATGGCTCTGTAGCTGAAAAGGCGCCACCTCTGGAGGAAAAGGCAGAAGATAAGAAAGGTAAAATCAAGAGAAACTCCATATTCTTTTACGTCAATACAGCTCAACATTAGGCTCCAGATAGTGACTCTTAAGATCAGTTAGGAAAGAGGTTTACAAATACAAAGAAGAGAGAAATTACAACGAGTGAAGAGAAATAGAGTGGTTTTCTCAAGTAGATGCATCCATTTTGTGAGTATATCCTTTAATTTTTTACTTGGAAGCATTAATTAAAAGTAATCAGCAGATAGCTTCTTCAGTCATTAGAGATAGCTGGGAATATTATCCCTTCCTCAGGAGCTTTCCCTCAGTATTTTCTCTTATTTTTAGAGAAAAATGCCACCAGTCTGAAAATCTTCTACTAGTTAGAAGTGACCTTTGTGAGCATGTCAGTGTAGAGGGATGGAGGAATATCAAAACGAAGATGGCTTTTTCAGCCCATCCTCGTCTCTCCAATCGTGGGAGCTTGGCTGATGGCATCCATACCCCAGATATTGTAGGTTCTAATCCAGGTTCTAGATGTTTCTGCCAGAGGGACAGTTGCCAGAGATGCGGGAGACTTTGGTTGCTGTATTGACCATAGCCTCAGCTTCATGACTTGCCTGCCAATTGGAAGTTTCAAAATATGCCAGGGGCAATTATGCCATTCCCCGAAGGCTTCTATAAAGACCTTGGTTTCTAGAATGAATATGCTATGGTCAATTAAGTTACCTGCAAAATCTGTGTCTATCAAGGACCTCTCAAAACATTTTAAAAGTTCCTGGTCACTGATTGATTGATTACATCTCCCTAAGACTTCTCTCACATGCAAGAACCTCTAAGCCTTTTATTTAATGCAAATCAGAATTGAAACCCATACAAAGTAAGGATTTGTTGGAAAATTCTAGATGATTCTGTGCAGCGTAGAAATGACTCCTCAGGAAAGGGACTGTTTCCTGTTCTGTAATGTCTGCCCCTGAGTTGGATGGCAAAAATTTTCAGACCTAGCTTATGTTCTGTAGGCATTGTGAGAATTCTTAGAAAGTGCTGAAAGCAAACTTCTCTTCCTCTGTTCTTGACCCAAGTCCTCTAAAGACAAAGAAAACAAAAGAGCACTTGACAGACACTGTAACTTAAATCATCTTTTCTGGAAGTCTGTAACCCCCTAGTTGCATATATATTTGCCTGTAAAAATTTTAGAAGCCTCTATGAACTGTTAGAAATTTATTATTTTGCTTTATTTATTCAACATTAAGTATAGTATTCATGGGGCTTTACTTGGTCTTGTTCTATTGAAGGACTCTGGTTAAACTTACAAATACTGATTATAAGAAATTAGCTAACATTTTTAACAATCATATTCCTGGAACATAAAAAGAAGAGAAATCTAAATAGATTTCAGTGGGATTAATTTGAAAGTATTCATGCAATTAATGGTTTTGTTGTTTTTGTTTTGTTTTGTTTTAAGTCCACCTGTCCTGTCTCACCCAGACTGTTAAATTTCAGACCCATCTGTGGTTTGTCCCTGGTTTGGCCTTTTCACATTCAAGAATCACATCCTTCATTACACAATAGTGCCATCATTAATGCTTGCCTGGTCCATGTGGGATGTCAGTCAGTGGACCAGCCAAGCTTCAAAGGAAGTTTTTCCCTTATCAACTTAATAAAAAGTTGCTGACAGTTTTATGTTAATGAAACCAACAGCCTTGATGTTCTGAAAAGATGGGAGACCTCATAGTCATAGGTCCATGGATATTTGAGAGGTGTTTTTGTTTTCTTATTCTTTACTTGGAATTAGTACATTTGGTTCTTTTTGATCAAACAAGACGCAAGATAGCATCTTGCTTGGCTGGTGGGTGTGTCAAGAGATGGAATGCTGGACATGCTGTCACCCCACCAGTACGGCAGCAAAGCCTCCCTCTCAGTGCAGGCACGGCGCACCTGTAGCCACACTCCGAGTGAGGGCAGGCATTTGGTGGGGAAGCCACTTCCTGAGCATCAGCAGAGTGTCTTTCAGACCTCAAACAGTACGCAGTATAATGGGAAATAGAAAATACCTCATAAACAAAGACAAGCACTTATTTCTCTGGGAAGATACCGTTAAATTCCAAAAACAGCCCAAGATTCACTTTTACTTCTGCCCCTTTCCTGGTCCTGCCAGCAAGCAAATCTACAATCCCATGTTCTTAATTAACCCTTTGGGTGTTCTTAATTCCCTTTCAGGGGGTGAAATCCTCCCTTTCCTTTCACAATTAAGCCAATTTATCCAAGAGCGTTCTTTCATCTGTTAATTGCTTATGTTTGCAACACCGTATCTCAAACCCTTAAACTCCCAAATGCCTGTACCTCTTTGTAAGGTCATATGTCAGTACTTTAATAACAGAACCATCTGTGTTAAAGGAAACAGAACAAGTGGCAGATGTGCATACACTGCACCATGTGCAGGTTCCACCTAGGACCCTTGCAGGTTCCTGGGGCTCCAGACGACACTGGCCTCCAGAGTTGGGGCAGTGGTCTAGGACCTCCTCTGCCTACCACTGGAGACTTTTCCCTTAAAACCTTCAGGGCTTCCAGTCTTCCATTATTCCTTCTCAGGAAGTGCCTTTAAATATATAAGAAAAACCGATCTGTAATCTGTGATACCTGCATTGGTATTAAATCTAAGAAATCTGAAAATTATTTGATATTCTACCTATTGAGGTGTTATAGCGAGCTTTCCATGAAGTAACAAGTGACTTACATGCATTTGTTACACAAATAATAATGAAGTCCTTCCATGGGTAGGATTTGCTAGGGTCAGGAGAAGAGTGGTGAGTCAGAAATGGTCTTTGACTTCAAACAGATCACAGCCTGCGGGACCCAGCATGGGAACAGGTGATCGCCAAGCAAGATTCAAAGTATGGAAGGCCTGAGCACATGGAGGCAGGAAAGCTTGCAGTGGGGACCAAATTTCATTCTTAGAAGCAGATATTTCCAAACTGAGATCTGAAGGAAACAAGGAGGTGGTCAGGTGAAGGAGAGGAACTGGGGCAGAGGTGCTCTCCCAGCAAAGCGAGGGCCACACGCGGCTCTCCGTTTAGTTCTAAGTATTGACCTGATCGTCTAGGAAACAGCTGTCCTCCAGACGTACTATTTTAAAGCATAGTATCTGTGTCAGCCCAGCATGATTAGACAGCCCTTCCTTAACCTTCTTTTGAGAAGATAATACTCATTGACGCCATCAGTTCATGTCCTATCTTCAGGTCATATGGTACTGAAAAATATAAAGACTTCATTCATTACCTCTCGGATACAAGGAGAGAGTTTGTTTTCTACCAGTGTAACCATGTTTTCTACCAGTGTGGTGGTGGTAACCATCAGCCAGTCTCATTCATTGAATAGACTCGTGTTTAAAGCCATGTGTCTAATGGGATGTGACATTTTCGACAAAAGGAATTTATAATTTAGTCAGAAGAGCATACTGTTGGCACACAGGGACACACACACCCACCTAGGGTTCTCCACAGAGTAGACATAAGTATTGGCTCTTTGGCAAACACACACACAGTGTTGGTAGAGGTCACAGAGGGTGGGGCTGTGGGTGGTCCTTGTCCACATACGCCAGGAGCTTGCATGCAGCATGTTTACTTTTCCTGTAGTTGGGATCGTCACTCCCAACTGTCATAGAGTGAACATGTCCTCCCTCCCAAGCCCAGAAACTGCATTCTTTGGGAGACAGCTTTAGAATTTGAAACCTTAGATAGAAAGAAGAAAGAGCTCAGTGAGAGGCCGGTGAGGACAGGCTAAGACCTGTGAGGGTTTGTAGCATGAAAGAAAATTGGGGTTCCCAGTGGTGCAGGTGTCTGATGGGTTCTCACCTTGGAGAGTATCATCGGGCTTGATCTCTGTGTGTATGCAGTGTCTGATCTTACAGAGAGTCACAGAGAGAGGTATTTGCCCCGTGTCATAAAGACTGACAGATGAACATAGGTTTATATGTTTCATGTTAAAATGAAATGATTGATCTTTGGCATCAACTTCTATTGTTCTCTGACCTAATTGACATTTGTGACTCAGTGGCCTTCCAGTTCAGACCAGGGAGGTTAGGAGACTCACCACTTAGTTAAAAAGATACAGTATGTAACCAGAAACGTACACATCCAAAGTAGCCTCCAGTAAATACTGAACAAGCAACTCAGACCATAAATACCAGTAAGTTTAGGGGCAAAAGGGGACTGTGGTGGGCTTCATGGCTGGGGGAAAATAAGAGAAAAGCTTTATTGATTATGTACTATAACTTGGATCATTCTTGTGTTACTTATCTATGGGGATTGAGGGGATACAGTAAAAAAAAGTATGGCAGTCTCACTTGAACTCACTACAGTGAGAACTGAAACAAAAGAAATACTAATAAAATGTAATGCATTCTGATATTCACACCCTTTCTGGCCATTCAGTAATGGGAGATTAGATCCATTGAGGTTTATTAGTCTTGTCTTAACACTGTCTGATTTTTTTTTTTAATTGTGCTCCATTTTTAAAGAGATGCTGCTTAGCTCTTTGGACCAGAATTGTATTTTAATTTCGATCATCCACCATTAGAAACAATACAGATGTGAGTACATGAATGAACATTCAGTGTCTCTGCTTCCCATAACGAGAGACAGACTGTTTCTCCTCTAGTTAGGCAAAATCTTGTGAAAGGCTTCTGTTCTTCGGTATGAATTTTTTTTTATGAGTTTCAGCCCTTGTCTTTTCAAAATTGTTACTTGTGTTTACATTGCAAAACCAGTATGGTATTTTGGGGAGTTCTGCACCCTTTGTACCTGGAGTTGTGACACTGTTTGAAAAGGTCAGAGGAAGTTTCTGGAAAACAGGAAGCTGCCCTTGTGCACTGTGAGAGCCTAAGAAAATTTTAATGGTAGAAAATAGTTTATTCATCAGTGCACTGTGCTTCCTGGAGAAGAGTCTACAGAATCTTCCTTAGCGTGAATATGATTGATTTTTGACCATAATTTGAGACAGCACTCAAATCCCTTTCCTGTTGGCGGGGTGTGAGTTCTCCTGAGAGAAAGTCCCTGCACCAAGGGTATGAAGGTAATGGAGTCCAGTCACTGCTTCGCTGTCAGTCCTCCCAGTGTTATGCACAGTGCGCTGACCTGCTACGCTCAGCGCCCTTCAGTATTGTTAAGTTTAAATTCAGCACTCCTGCACAGGCCCGTATCCAGCAGCCACTGATTAATGGCTGGTGTCGGCCCCTGACGGTGGATATTGACACTCGTCCTCAAATAACTTCATCAAAGTAACTTGTGTGACCCTGTTTGATTGCAGGAATGATTTGTGTACCCTGATAATGCACCCAGTTTGGCTTTCAGCCTGTGAACATTTGATCCTCTGTGCCCCAGACTGTGCTCTCCCTGCTATGGCACACCACGCTGGTTCCGAAGGGCCAAGCAGCCATGTGTTTGTATCACTGTCGCCGTATGTCTTGCTCCTTCTATGTATATGGTGTGTGTCTGTATCAGTCTGCTTCTGTTCACTTTCTCATTTGTAGAGAACACTGAAAACCACTCTGAAACACCGGCAGCTCCTGTTCCATCTCCTCCAGCTCTTCCTAAGCCTAAACCCAAACCTAAGCCCAAAAAAACACCTGTGCCTCCAAAAGGGGCTACCGCCGGGGTCAGCCCCAAGGGTGACGAAGTGCCTCCTATTAAAAAAATTACCAAGGCGCCTGGTAAGCAGGCCCCCATCCCTCCACCCAAGCCAACGAGCCGAAACACGACCCGAGAGGCTGGTGAGTATGCTCCCCTGGGGGCTGGAGTCTAGGGTGTTTGGCTCTGGGGTGGGGCCCATTGCTTTTTCTACTAACGGTGGCCTTTTTGGTGTCTTAGAATGTAACACCAGTGGATTTCACTTGAGAATACCCAGAAGATTCCTCTGTTGTTGCCTCTACCGAGGGAAAGTCAACCAGTTGATTAGTTGACCTCATTATATTTGGGGTGAATAGACCTCTTTTATTCCAAGTATCCACTGTCTGTCTAAGAACCAGTAGAAGGCTTCAGGGTGTAGTGTGCCTGATGAATGCGATATGTGATCTGATATCACATTATTTACAATCGCCTGGCCTTCTGCCTATTTGAGTTTATGGGTGGCTCTTTGGCTTGGATTTTCCTCTAAAATATCTTAAGTTGCATATGAGAATATGACACATCATTGATAATTTTGCTGGATCTTAGTATCTTAAATCCTTCCGCATACATAGTTATTTCTCTACTGACAGATGTCAGAGGGTTCATACCACTCAGTCCAGCTCTACCCCTCCACTTTCTACTGGAATCACAGCTTTTTCATCCAGGTTGAAAGTCACATGCTTAATGTTCACTGTCCACCTCATCCCCAGACTCCCGTGTGTTATAATAAGGAATAACATCCTACAATGTAGTTAACAAGTCATTATTGTATGTCCTGGGGGGGGGGTGTTTGAGTGACCTACAAATGACATGTAATATCTCTCCAGCTTTCCTTTCAAATCAGATATGCTTAATGCAGAGTGGAGCTCCCAGTTTTCTAGTCATGTGGCATAAAGAAGCCTACCATGTCGTCCAGCTGTAAAAAGACAATAATCAGAGTATACATGCTGAATGACTTTTTCCATTCACATTCCCCCCAGGTTGTAGCAAACTATATTTTCTGCAAAATCAGTATCAAAATCAGTAACTTTCTTGCACATGACTACCAGGATATGCCTTCATGTTGATCTTTTCCCCTCCATCATTTATACCCATACTGCTCAGAAAATGGCTTACTCGATGGTATAGCAGACCGCCAAATACAAATAGATGTTTCTTTGCCTGTGCTCCTCTCTTTGGCCTTTGACCTCGAGTGTCTGGTATCTTCTAATAAGCTCTGAAATGAAATGTCTCAGAACACTGTGCTTGTAGTGCCCATGGGCCATCTCCTCAGGTACCAATGTCCCTGTGTCCATTTTTGTCGGTATTGCTGTGTTTCCCAGAATGCCTAGCAGACCTGAGGAGCAGTGCTTGAAGTGAGACAGGCAGTGATCCACTTCTTAAAGAAGAGCCCCAAACAATCACCCCATGCTTGGGCATTACACAGACTTGCTCACTTTGTCCTGCCCCATAGGGCAGTGGCTCACTATTGACTTGCTTTGGATTCTCTCACTTCTCTCAGAAGAAAGCTGGTGATTAATCCAGGGCAGGGGACAGCTTTCATGAGAGATTTTGAGTTATAGCCAGATGTTTTACTTGAAGGTTTATTTATGGGCCCACGATGTTCCTAGGAGAATTATACAGTCACATTTTTATCCGTTGTATTAAATAAGGCCCCGCTGGCTGATGGTGTGAATAACAGGGTCTCTCTTCTCAGGCTGTCCCAGATAAACAGGGGTTTCATTGAGCTATACCAACAAGCCTGATGTGCAAGAATCCTTTTATCAAATATTGATAGTACTCCTTCAGAATCCAGCTGATACTCCATTTGTAATCATTTAGAACTTTCTATGTTTTATTTGAATAATGTCCTTTGAGAAAAGTTACTTCAAAATGCAACTCGTGATTTTTAGTCAGATGTTTCAGTTCTAATTAAAGCTATCAGTTAGGATTCTTCTTCAGTTCCTCAGTTAATATAGACCCCCAGATAACCAGATGCCGGCTTAGCACATTCAGCTGCTTTGTGAGTGAAGTAAGGTCAAATCTCCTGTATTTTTTTTTTCTTTCTCATTGTTACACACTGTGTTAACAACGGAAGTATTTAACTGAGGAGAGGTGGCTTTACTTTTTTAATCCTGGCATTAATTCAAGGTAGCTTAAGCAACATGGTTGATTTCAGCCAAGTCTTGTCATTTTAGAAGAAACTTAAAGAAGTGTGACTCCACCCCAACCATTTAAAAAATTTGTCTTTTTTTTCTCAAGTCGAGCTGAAGTTAACTTTGCTGTTAGAAAAGAAAGAATTGTCTTAAAAATATATATATATAATCCACATTAACATACATATGGGCGTGTGAAAGGGATTCTGTTCAATTTACGTGCAAAAGTAATTGAATGTGTTTGGGCATCAAATCCTTAGATCTTTGTTGTGAAAAATAAATTTAGAATGGACTTAGATTGTAGAAGTTTGCTGAATACTCTTTTTTTTTTTAATTTTTTTTTTTAAGATTTTATTTATTTATTTGTCAGGGATAGAGGGAGAGAGAGCGAGCGAGCATAGGCAGACAGAGAGGCAGGCAGAGGCAGAGGCAGAGGGAGAAGCAGGCTCCCTGCCAAGCAAGGAGCCCGATGTGGGACTCGATCCCAGGACACTGGGATCATGACCTGAGCCGAAGGCAGCTGCTTAACCAACTGAGCCACCCAGGCGTCCCTGCTGAATACTCTTGTCTTATTAGCAGATGAAGATTGTTAGCTTGAAAGAAGTAATATGAGCAGGCCCAGACTTGGGATAGTATGAATTCTAGTTGTGTGTATCTAAAATTATAAAACCCCAAAGCCATAAAGATATCCTTTAAGTCTGGATTTTGTCACCAAATGAGACTCACTCTTTTTTAGTATATCAGAGTTGATGAAGTCTTCTGTCTCATTGTCTATTCCTTTATTCATTCTTCACCTCTTGACCCTCCCCCAGCTGACTTCAGTAAAGGTAAGTTATCATAACGTGTGTTGTGGATTGGCTCCACCGTAATAACAAGGTACTTTTTTAGAGTTCTGTGGAGGATGGTTTAACCCCTTGTGAAAAAGAAGGAACGTACAACATTACAACAGAAAAAGCAATTAGGAGAAATTTTATAAATCATACAGGTCATGAAACAGAAGACATTCTCACAGGAGTTTAAAGTTGTTTGCCAAAATGATGTAAAGAACAGTTGAGCTTTTTTTTTTTCCCCCTGAAAATAGTTTGGTTGAAGGCAGTCCTACCCAAAAGCAGGCAAATAGCTTCTAGTGGCCACAACCATTCTCTGACGAAGACCGTCTAGGAACAGAAGCGCTAATGAATATTGGCTTTGTGAGGGTGTTTGTCCCACAAGATCTGAGAATGACACTCTTGCCCTTCAAATTATTCCAATACTACCCATGTAGACATTTTCTGTAAAAAAAAAAATAATAATAACTTTTTCTGCCTTTTGATATTTGGTGGGTTTGGGTTTTTTAAATTTAAATTCAATTTAATGAACATGTAGTGTATTATTTTTTTCAGAGGTAGTTTAGTGATTCATCAGTCACATATCACACCCTGTTCGCATTACCTGAAGTGCCTTCCTTAATGCCCGTCACCCAGTTGCCTTTTGATATTTTGAAGGGGACTTGTCTTTCTGATGTGGCCATGTGTTTTCTTTCTGTCCCATCGCCACTGCAGGGGGAGGTATGGGCCGGCATGTCAAGCTTCTTTCTCTGGAGCCATGGGGATAACTGGTTTAGAACTGAGTTCCTTTGCCTTTGGTCCAGAAAGGAGCCACAGGGATATACCCTGGCCATTTGGAATATGGGCCACTCCATTCCCAAAAAGCATCACTGAACTTGTAGAATTTGTGATGGGCCCAACCTGCACTCTAACCAGACAGCTGCTGTCTATCCATTATACACGATGATGTCCTTTCTGCGGGGTACGCAGGGACCCATTCGGATGACCTGTAAGGCAAGCAGCTGAGGACTTCCCCTCGGCTGGTGCAGCCAGAAAAACTAGAGGGACTCCTCAATCTCCATAGGAGAGAACTCTTGTCCCTTACAGTTTTGCCTTTATCATCATTGGCTCCCTCCTAGATTCCGGGTAGGGAGGAGGCAGAAAATAAAACCATTATCCTTATTAGCCTACTTCCTTTTATTTGACAAATGTTAACATTTTAAAGGGAGCATCATAATTGACAGTTGCAGCCCGTTTGTTTCTTTAAAAGGCTTCTTTGACTTTTAACGCAAAATCTCTCTGTTTTAGCTGGTTCCTCTCATTCAAAAAAAACAACTGGGTCCAAAGCATCAGCTTCACCATCTACTTCCTCCACCTCGTCTCGTCCCAAAGCTTCAAAGGAGACACTTTCTAGCAAAACAGGGACAGTGGGAATCACAAAGGGCAAGAAAAAAACTGGCAAGCAGCCAACCTCTCGACTGGCCTCGGATGCAACCACGTCTGGCATGTCCGACCTTAAAGGAGAACCTTCTGAGATGAGGGTGGAGAGTCTCAAACCTGAGCAGACTGTCCCCGGGACCGAGGAGCAGACCACAGGCAAATCTAAGTCTGCAGTCCCCCCACCTCCTGTGGCTCCACCACCTTCTCCCCCCGCCCCTCCTCTTCCTCGTGAGGAGCAGTGCACTGTTGCCTCAGACACTCCTGTTGTCCTGGTCAGTGATGGAACTGACCTGCCCATCCCTGCCTTAGACACAAGTCAGCTTCTCTGGACCGAAGAGCCCACCAACAGAACCACTGTCTTCTCAGGCCCTGGCTTAAGTGTTAGCAGAGAAAATGCAAAATGGTGAGTCGGGGCATAAGCCCCATATTCGTCTGTATCCCCTGTGCAACCGGGTGCTAAAGATCACTAAACCACTCTATTGAAAATGAACCTACTTGGTTTTGTTTTACAATTTAACCTAGTGATTGTTAGGTAGGCACCGATATCATCCAGCCATTGGTTTTTCATAGCCTGCCCCAGGTATGTCATAGGCTACCGGAGAAGATGACATCAGTCCTACTGGCAGGTACCACTTCACATCTGTGGCTTTCGAGTAGATCAGAGCCTATTTCATCAATGTTCAGCAATCCCTTTTCTTTTCCCTGGACAGTTCCCTTTTCTTTCCTTACAGTGGTTATTTTACTTGTGTCCAGATGGGTCACCCGTTCCTGCCTACCTTCAATACAACAAGTCATTTAGCCTTTTCTTTCTCTAAGAAAATAAAGACCAGTAGGAAAGAACTCTCGGATTCCATCCCTCTCCTCAGCTTCAGAGGGGCCCCCTTTCTTGCTTCCTCAGTTCCCCACCCAACTCCAGTGTTACCTCCTCTCTGACGCATTTCAGCACTCATGCAGACAGAATTGGTTGTCGCATCTACTCTACACTGGCAGCCCCTTTTTTCCTCTCCATGGGACAGAGCTAAGCAGCATATCTGTTTGCCTCTGTATCCCCAGCAACCAGTACAGAATCTGGTATGCCATAAACATGACATTATGCATTTACCCAAGCCAGAAACCTGGGATTCATCCTCAGGGTTCTCATTCTTCTTCATTCTTGCAGCTAATCCCTCACAAAGGCCTATCCGTAAAGGCAAAAAAGACATACTAGCTCTTCTATCCCACAGATACAAAGGGAGGGCTGTCAGGGTATAGTAGACTTCTGGAGAAGTCTTAGGGTTCTTAAATCCAACCTTAAACCCAACCTCTTCTCTCCTGTTTCAAAGAATAAAACCAAAATTCACTCTTGTGATCATTTAATATTTTCTCTTAAAAAAATAAAAACAACTTTGTCATGTTAGACTTAAAAAATAGTATATTAATTAAGTTGACTTGGATCAAGAGATAACCATCGTTAATTATTCAGTTGCTGATAATAATCACCTTCATTTATTGAATAGTTATTTAATGTCAGGAACTGTCAGTTATCATTCACATAAGTCTTACGTGAAATATCTCTGTTTAATAGATGAGAAAACTGACACTGAGAGAGGGGAAATAGTTTGCCCTAGATTACCCATTTAGCAAGTAGCAAAGTCAGAATGCACGCTCAGAGCTGCATGGCAGATTCCATGCTCTAAGAAATTGTATGCATTTCCAAAGCACTTGCTTCTACTTCTGCAATTTCTTTCGTGTTCGTTTCTTGTTTTTTTGTTTTTGTTTTTGTTTTTATCATTTTGAGCACCATGGTTTGAAGGAAAGCCAAGGAAAGATAAATGTTAAATTATAAATTATTTTACTTACTTGACACGTTAGTAATCAATATGGGAGAAGACATAGAAAGGAATGGCTCTGATGTCCTTAACACCTCCAGCACATAGCAAATGACTTCATTTAATTACACTGTGGTTTTCCAGCACTGCATTGAACTCCAACCTTCAGAACTCAAGAATCATTCTTTCAGGAAATATTTCCTGCTTGCCTTCTATGTGCAGGGCACTGTACTCAGCACCAAAGATACAGAAGTAAGCAAGATGGGACACCTGGCTGGCTCAGTCAGTTGAGCATCTGCCTTCGGCTCAGATCATGATTCTAGGGTCCTGGGATTGAGTCCCACATAAGGCTCCTTGCTCAGCAGGGAACCGTTTTTCTCCCTCTCCTTCTGCCTGCCTCTCCCCATGCTTGTGCTCTCTCTCTCTCTCTATCAAATAAATAAAATCTTTTTTAAAAAAGTAAGCGAGACCAAGATATTACAGTTAAATTAGTTTTTACCAAAATAATATCCAACCTGCTCAGGAAGTACAAATGTTTAAGACAGGTCTGAATAGATTGAATATATAGGTTTGTTATTTAGTATACGAAAGAACAAGATACAACAAGGTGATTCCTTAGATAGTCTTAGGCAGTGAGAGAGGGCATATCCCAGGGTGACTTGGTTCTGTCCAGCCTGCTTCCTCAGACTTATAGGAAAGGGACTTTACTGTGCAAAGCACTGCGCTGCACAAGGAGGGGGACTTAATGTCAGTCTCCAGCCCAAGTACACACAGGATTGTCAGACAAAAGAGGCGAGCGTCTGTTCCCTATTTCCATGGGAACTATGATCAGAGAGCAAGCTTAGGACATCATTAGACATCGAGGTATTTATATATAGATTTTCCTGTCACTCCAGATAAACATAATCCTTTCTTAGAAGAGGGCATTGAGATTTCCTTCTCTGTATGTTCTTCAAAGTTAAAATTTAAATTACAATTCATTCCACAGGAGTGGTTTGTTTGCTCTTGAGTTAATGAGCCTGGAATAAGTAGTCTCTCAAATTTTTTTTTTTTTTCCAAATTCTTTCTTCCGTTTTTTTTTTTTTTTTTTTTTTTTTTTTTTTTTTTAAGATTTTATTTATTTATTTGACAGAGAGAGATCACAAGTAGACAGAGAGGCAGGCAGAGAGAGAGAGAGAGGAGGAAGCAGGCTCCCTGCTGAGCAAAGAGCCCGATGTGGGGCTCGATCCCAGGACCCTGAGATCATGACCTGAGCCGAAGGCAGCGGCTTAACCCACTGAGCCACCCAGGCGCCCCTCTTCCGTTTTTAAGTAGATATTTCAGTTAGAATTTCTAGCTCTTAGTCACTTGCTTTACTTAGAACTTTCCCTCAGTTATGTTTAGTGAACGAATGTGTGAAAATCCTGTCATCTTATGAAGAGGCTTCTGTTTGGAATACAAATATCAAAACTTTAAAGAAGATAAGTGGCTATGTGTAAAAATATCTTCCTCTATTCACACATTGCAGGGTAGTAACCGTGTGGTAGATTTTCTATTTATTGGCGGCTTCATTGGTATCATACAGGTCTGGGATAATTTAAGGCAGTCACTAAGCAGCCCATCTGGAGCCCATATCCAAAGGGAACTTGACTGTGTTTAGTTCATTTCCACGAACACTTGAGTTTGCTGTTTTGTCGAGTGTGCCCAACACATTTAGGGGGCAAAGGAGAGTCCAGTCATGAGTGGATAGACACAAATTTGGAGTATAATAATTTAATGCTAACTATCTATATAATATGATATGAATATAACTTACAATGTCAAGTATAAAATACAATATAACATTTAATAGGTAGAATAAGAGTCGTAAGTCTGGGTTCTACACTGGACTTGATACCTTGTTTTGGGCAACACACCCCTGGTCTTCTCAAGTTCTGTGAACTGTAACTTACCCAACCCCTTATACTGTAGAACAGATTAAGTCTGTAAATGTAGGCAGAAGTCTTTGAAAACTACAAAACATTATAAAATACAGATGATGCCATTAAAATAATGATAGATATCATAATAAATTAGTGAGCAGTGACAGAAATAAATACCAAGGTTCAGCCCTGAAGTTTCTCTTGTTCTGCTCTTCAGAATGTATTATTAATTGCTACATCTAGTAAATGTGCTGTGGTCACCCACAGTACCAGGCTGGCTAAACAAGGATGGCCTCCAGTGGCAATCAACTAAAAATCCGGACCATGGAAATCATGGTTCTCACACTGTGGAAACAGTATGGTGGTTCCTCAAAAGATTAAACCTAGAATTACCATGGGACCCAGCTAGAATTACCATGGGACCCAGCAATTCTCCTTCTGTGTTATATAGCCGAAAAAATTAAATGTAGGTCCTTGAATAGATAAGTGTACACCAGTGTCCTTAGCAGCAGTATTACAACAACCGAAAGGTAGAAACAGCCCAAATGTTCATCAACTAATGAGTAGATAAACAAAATGCAGCATATGACATGATGGGATATTATTCAGCCTTAAAAGAAATTCTGATGATGTCTGCTAAAGCATGGGTGAACCTGGAAGACATGTTGGTAAAGTAAGTCAGACACAAAAGGTCAGATGTTGCATAATTTTGCTTCTGTAAAACACCTAAAATAGCAAAATTCATAGAGACGGAAAGTAAAATGGTAGTTGCCAGGGGCTAGGGGATGCGAACAGGGAGGTATTGTTTAATGGGTCAGTCTCAGTTTGGGAAGATGAGAAGGCTCTAGAGATGGACGGTGGTGATGGTTGTACAATCGTGTAAATGTTCTGCCACTGGACTGTATGATATAAAATGATCAAAATGGCAAATTTTATGCTGTGCGTATTTTACTTAGTAAAAATAAATATAATGTGCCGTGCATAGTTTCCCCTTTGAAAACAAGAATTTTGGCTGTTGGATTTTTCTAATAAGTGCAAATTTTTTAGAGTGCTTGGACCAATAACCGCAAAGTACAGTTTTTCAGTACTTCAGGTTCTGATGTTTACCTGTTTTTACTACTCAAAGAACTGTTTTTTGGTTTTTCAAGTTCATGGCAACAGCAAGCACATGGTTTGCACAAAACGGTGTTTCAGAAGTGTGATGTCCAAATTTGGATGCTTCTATTTATATCAGAAGACAATTTGGGGATTTTCTGAATCTTAAAATGAATATTACATTGTTTTTTATATGCTAGGTTTTCGATATGTTTTCAGTGACATTTTTTCTTATTCTGGTCTGTGAAAACTGGCGGGCTTTGTCTATTTATAGAAACTTTAAGCCAGAGACTCTTACCAAGCTAACTGATAGAAAATTATTGCATCTGTTCACATCACCTGTCTTGTAAAGAGTACATTTAACTTCGCCCTTTTCCATATCACGTTACTAATATATTCCTGTGAGAGGCAGTTTTACAAATGGAGAAACTAAAACACAGAGATGATACATGATTTTTTGACTTGACACACTGGCTGTGATGGAAAATAGGATTAATTCATATATCAGCTAAAGAAGGTGTGTCTTTCTGTCACTCCTCTTCTAGGTGTTGGGCTGCAAATCACTATGAATCCCCCTTGTCAAGGAGCTTTGAGGGCTGAGATGGCAGACAAGTGAATGGTGGTCGAGGTGCAGTGTGCTAAGTGCTCATCGGGTTGTCTTCAGGTCACCTTAAAGTCCGGGTGGTGGGGCAAGGATCTAGATGGAAGGCCAGTGAAAGATTCCTGAAGAAGCTATGACTTTCGCTGAGGCTTGAAGGATAAGTAGGAGTTACAGGTACAGAATAAGGATAGACCAAGTCAAATATTCAGAAACTTCTAGTCCACTGTTCTTTCCACTGAGGCCCCATGGTTATGGAAAAATCAATTTGCAAAATATAGTTTTACCATATTCATGTACTAAATCATGTATCAATATCAGACATCATCTAGCCATTCCTTTTCATTTTGTAGATGAAGAATCTGAAACCTTGAGAATGAAGTCCTGCAGTAGTCCTCTTCCATTTCACTGTCCCTAGCTGTCTATGTTTGCTTTCTCCTTTCACCAGCTTGAAAGATGCTCCTGAAACTAGAGCTCCCTCTCATGGTGTTGGTGTTGTCCCAGAGGGCTGCTCTGAGCTTCACGCACCCCCCCCCCACCCCCCTGTGTTGTTGTACCTTTAACAGTTTTACAACCAAAGATGAGCCGGGAAAGGTAGCCCCTCCGCTGCTGACTCCTGGGCTGTTGGGAGAATCTTCAGAATCCTTCAGTGCCCCTGAGGACGAAGGCCAAAGGGAGTACCAGACCAATGACTCAGACTCTGATGGGCCTGTCTTGTACACTGATGACGACGATGATGAAGAGGATGAGGACGAGGACGGCAGTGGAGAAAGTAAGACTTTTTTCCAGAGGTGGGGAGGAAAGTGGATGATGGACAGAAGCAGGTGCGTTTTGTAATGACAAAAGCCATCGGTGATCAGATAGCTGATGTTTTCTTTCCCCTCATCATATTCTTTTCTCGAATTAGAAATGTGTATCCTAAAGTTTAGCTTTTGATGACAGACCTTTCCAGAAGATGGTTCCACAGGGGCCAAGGGGTCAGGCCTTTGTCTATGAGGAGTCAGAGCTTTCAAATGACAGAGATGTTTTCAGAATGATCGGAGATGGCCCTTCTACTCAGATCTTTCTTTCTTTTCTTTACTTTTTTTTTTTTTTTTTTTTTAAGATTTTATTTATTTGTGGGCGCCTGGGTGGCTCAGTGGGTTAAGCCGCTGCCTTCAGCTCAGGTCATGATCTCAGGGTCCTGGGATCGAGTCCCGCATCAGGCTCTCTGCTCAGCGGGGAGCCTGCTTCCGTTCCTCTCTCTTTGCCTGCCTCTCTGCCTACTTGTGATCTCTCTCTGTCAAATAAATAAATAAAATCTTAAAAAAATATATTTTATTTATTTGTTCATGAGAGACAGAAAGAAAGAGAGAGAGGGGGGCAGAGGGAGAAGCAGGCTCCCTGAGGAGCAGGGAGCCCAATGCAGGACTCGATCCCAGGAGCCCGGGATCAACCTCAGAACACTTAACTGACTGAGACATCCAGGTGCCCCAAGATCTTTCTTGAATAAAGAGCATAAACTCAGATTCACTGGATTACTTATTGGAGGTGTTTGAGACTTCCACTCACTTTTATACTAGAGTTTAAAGAGAGGGGAGGGAAGAATGAGTCGAAAATGACAAATACCTTCAAAGAATCAAAAAAAAAAAAAAAAAAAGATTATTCCACAATAGGTGAGATAGGATGCCTTTTAGGAAGGAATGAGATAGTAGTTAAGCCACTTATTTATATATAACTTAGGGAACTGGAAAGTGCTTATTTTTAAAAATGTCTAAGCATCTTGACTTAAGCACTATGGAACTGAATGTATATATTGTGAAAAGTTGTTAATGATGAACCATCAGTTTGTCAAATTCCTTTTAGTTTGTACTGAACAGCAACAACACAATCATTATCATCCACCTGGTGTTGACTATTCTCTGTTGAGGATTCTTGCTAATTAAGGATTAAAACATTGCTACCGCAGTTAAACTTTTTCCAGCGTGATTTCTCAGTGAAGGAAAGGGGAAGACAAGAATTAACTGTACAGTATAAATTTTAAAAACTATGTTTTTAAGACTTAGAAAAGAAAGTGTTACGCAATCAGTAATTTCCGTGGCATGCCGTCTCAGCAAAATAAACTTCGAATATCACTTTCCAAATGATGAGGTGATATTTGCAAGTTTTTTCATGGTGCCCCAGCATTCTTCAGAACATTTTAAAAATAGGTCTTCAGTTTTTCGAAGTGAACTACATCCAACTCAAATTTTTTTTTTTCTTTTTTTCCCTGAAGTTAATTAAAATTCCACTCTTGCATGTGAATAAAGAATTTCGTCTGGACTCTGTTTAAAGTCCATGCCATGTGTAACCTGAGTACTGCTTGCTTAAAGCCCCTTTTTTCTGCATTTCTGCCTCTTCCAATCCTCAGGTGCTTTGGCAAGTAAAATACGACGGAGGGATACTCTTGCTATCAAACTTGGCAACAGACCGTCAAAAAAGGAACTAGAGGACAAAAACATCTTGCAGCGTACATCTGAAGAGGAGCGGCAGGAGATCCGACAGCAGATTGGAACAAAGCTCGTCAGGTAATAGCTCCAGTTTTCGCATAGCACTCACCAAATCATACTTCTCTCCCACCTGTGGTGTCCTGCCCAGCTGAGATCATTGTGAATTCCTTGGGTAAGGGCACATGTGGCCTGTGTGGTTTTCCGAAGTTGGTCCTGGATGGTGAACCACTCAACTTTCCCTTTGGTCCAGCCATTCACTGGCTTTGGTGTCACCAAAGTCTGAACCAAGTGTCAACAACTTTTTCTATGAAGGACCAGTTTGGAGATGGTGTTGCAGCTACACCACTGTGTTAGTAACAGCATGAAAGGAGCCATGAACAACACATAGACAAATGGGTGTGGTCGTGTTCCAATAAAACTTTATTCCCCAAAATAGGCAGCAGGCCAGATTTGGCCTGTAAGTCATAGTCAACTCCTGGCTTAATCCATGGCTCTCTGGCATTCCTGTGATCGCCATGAGGTTCTTCCCTGTGGGCTTAGAGTCTCTAGAAATACCAATTAGCTTCAATGGCCAGCTCCATCCAAGTCAGGTAACTGTAGCCCCCCTATTAGAGCCTCCCCCTTTTAACTTCAAACAAGTGGTTATCTGATTTCACATTCTGCTTCCAGCCATTGGAGGGTTTCTGCTTTAGCCACCAGTGACTTTGGAGGTCCATCGAACTGGCAGGTTTAATAGAAGTGAGTGCCAATGTTTGATGATCGGTGTAAGCATTCATTTTGCGGACTTCTCTCACTCTGCGTAAACAACAGAGTGCATCAACTGGGAGGAGAGAGCAGTCTGGGATCCCAGGGCAGGATTTGGAAGTGGAAGAAATTCTTCTACTTGCTTGGAAGTGGAAGACTTCTGTGACTGTGTTGGACCTGTGGGGTTGGTGTGGGACCGGGGTTCCGGAGGCTCTTCTCTGCTTGACAGATGGGGCAAACCAGTGGCTTGTGGCGGGAAATGCGATGCTGCACTGAAAGCCCTTGAGTGCCTGGATCGTAGCAGGCACATAATAGAATTAAATATTTTTATTAGTAATTTAAATCATTATATATCCCTTAAACAAGTAAAACATTTTAAAAAATTAAACCCAGTATTGGCACCTTTGTTCAGTATTTCTTTTCTTTTCTTTTTTTTTTTTTTTTTTAGATTTTATTTATTTATTTGACAGAAATCACAAGTAGACAGGCAGGCAGAGAGAGAGGGAAGCAGGCTCCCCGCTGAGCAGAGAGCCCGATGCGGGACTCGATCCCAGGACCCTGAGATCATGACCCGAGCCAAAGGCAGCGGCTTAACCCACTGAGCCACCCAGGCGCCCCTGTTCAGTATTTCTGAAGAGCAGCTTAACAATATGAAAAAAAGAAATTGTAGAGCAGCCTCTTCCTTGACATGGTCATTCCATTTGAGGGACGATACTAGAAGAAAATAATCCAAAAGGGAAACAAAACCCATAGGCTTTACGAAGATGTTTATTTCAAGGCTATTTATAAGCAGTGATGAATTAAAACAAACCAAGTACTTGAAAACAGGGGATGGATGAAGGACATTGGGAGAAGCTAACGTGGTGAACTAAGCATAGGGCAGTGGTTTTCTGACTGCCTCATCAAGGATTTCTTGGAGGTGATACTCGGGCTTCTGTGGGGCAACCCAGGCAGTGTGGGTGTGTTTGCGGTGGGATGGGGAGGACTCCTTCACCCCACTCTCACCCATCCACCCAGAACAGCCTCTTCTGTCTGTTTTATATAGGGATTCTACCCCCAAGCCCCCAAAGTTTGAAGACCTCTCTAAGAATACACATAAACCATAGCCATTAAAATTTTTGAGTAGTTTTTAGCATCAGAAATATGTACATTTTATAGAATTGTTTTTCTACAGATACTGTACATCTGATCACTGTCGTTCAAAGATACCCGTGGTCCCTACCTTGGGGGCCTCTGTGCGTAGTGGAAGAGACAGAAAGAGATACTGCTTGGGGAGGTCAACTGAAAAGCGCAAACCTGTGGGTCAGGAGAACTAGGTATGAGGCTGTGCTCCAGCATTCGTGAGCCCTTGATCTCAAACAAGTGAATTAATCCCTCATTTCCTCATTTGCAAAATGGAAATGGGTTACTCCCTTGCTGAATTGTTTTGAGGATCCATAGTAATGTAAATTAAGCACCTGGTACAGTGCCTGGGACTTTAAAAGTATGAGCTAACAAGAGCTATGATTATTAACTTATCTTTATTATTACTTGTGTGATACATGCTCTGATAGGTGTGTGACCTGTGTGTGAGCGTCGCATAGGGCAGAGAACCAGGAGTTCAAAACTCACTCACAGGACAGGTCAGACACCCACCTGCAGGTTACTGTTTTAGTCATTTGTAAGCTTTCAGTAGGCAGAGAAAGAGAGAAGGGTATTCCTGAAGGAGGAAACTCCTTCAAAAAAGGGGAGGACAATGTCTTTGGTAGAGGATATGGTGTAGATAAAGGATTCATGGGTGGCCCCTCACCTGGCTGCCTCCTAGCTTCCTGGGTTCTTCTGTGGGCTCAGTTATGTAAGTTACTTTCAAGGTAGTTCTGGTGAAGATTAAACTTTAATAAACATTTTAATGAGATATTTAAAATATCATTGATTTCAGTTCTTCATACCATTTCTGCCACAGGCATAATGTTAGAATTGATAGTATCTTATATTAAGATTACCTTCGTACATATGTTTACATGGCACAAACTCATCCTACATCCAGAAGGAATTTTACAACAGATCTGTGATTTACGATAAATTAATATTATAAACAAGATCAAGAAGAAAGTTATAAAGGGGTGTTGGGTCATTCAGCTTTTGTGTACAAAGAATTAGCTACTAGTCACAGATGAGCCTGGCTTTTCTTGAAGCAGATGGAAAGGGCCCATATATCTCAAATAACTCTGTGTATATTATAAATCCATTTGAGGGGTGCCTGGGTGGCTCAGTTGGTTGAGCAACTGCCTTCAGCTGTGGTCATGGTCCTGGAGTCCCGGGATTGAGTCTGGCATTGGGCTCCCTGCTCGGTGGGGAGTTTGCTTCTCGCTCTGACCCTCCCCCTCTCATACTCTCTCATTCTCTCTCTCTCTCAAATAAAATCTTGAAAATACACACACACACACGCACGCACACGCACATATACAAATCCATTTGAGGTCACAAAAGCAGTATTTCACTTGAAACTCTGTGCCATGTAGATCAGGTGTCTTTTGAGTTAGTATGAACTCTCAAGCAGAAAATTTTACGAGATTCTAATGATCTGAGTATTACTTAGGGGATGGGCTAAACTGTTCTAATAGAGACCAAAAAGTGCTCCAAATACGACACTTTCATGTGTTTATTTCCTTTTCGCAGAACAGTCCAGAGGTAAGTGGGCTTTACGGGGTGGGTAGGGAGCACTATTCCTTGCAGTCAGCCGGGCACCCATATTCTGTCCTTTTGCTCCGTGGATATTCTCATCTGCATGGTCCAAGCTGGCTCACATGATCGTGTTTAAGTTCTAGCCTGTGGAGGAAGGAAAGAAAAGGGAAGACATACTCAGTCATTTTAAGGGTAAAAGGCAAACATTACAAATACCATTCTGCTCACATCCCATGGCAGGGACTCGGTCACATGGCCACACCTTGCTGCCAGGAAGGCAGAAGTCTGTATTGGGAGCCACAGCTGTATCTCAGGAGGTTCTAGATCTAAAAGGAAGAAGGAGGGATGGATCATGGGGAGTAGGCAGCGGCCTCAGCCACAATCTTTAGTCTCCAAACTAACGGAAAGGATGGTAACCCTAAAATAGATGTGTTTTTCAAAACAGGAAAAAAATAAAGTTTTGTGTCTTTGTTATTTTGCATCTCCTGCCAAGGGGACCTTGTTTGTAACCTGCAGTATATCCTTTTTTCGTCACAGGAGGCTTAGCCAGAGGCCCACGACTGAAGAGTTAGAGCAAAGAAATATCCTAAAACGTGAGTATCTTATCTTTTACAATGATTCCTCATGCAACCATTAACAAGCTCCCTTTAGGGACAATCCATTTATCAGTAGGAAACCTTAATATATTTACTACCCACAAGTAATGGAAATGGCCCATTTAGATCACATTTTTATATAATTTAAAAAACAATTTCTTGAAGTTCGTATTTTGTCTTACAGCGTTAAGCCTGGTATCCCCCAAGCCAGAGTATGGTTGTGACAGTTGTTTTTAAGAGAGATGAAATACATTTCATGTGTTCTTTTACCCAAATATTAAATAGAAGAAACCGCTCTAGTCTGCTTGCAAATAAATGTCAAAGAAAAGGCCAAAGAATCCACAAGGAAATAAATCAAACATTCCTATATTATTTTTTTTTTTTTTTTTTTTTTTTTTTTTTTTTTTTTTTTTTTTTTTTTTTTTTTTTTTTTTTTTTTTTTTTTTTTAATTTATCAGAGAGAGAGAGGGGGAGAGAGTGAGCACAGGCAGACAGAATGGCAGGCAGAGGCAGAGGGAGAAGCAGGCTCCCTGCTGAACAAGGAGCCCGATGTGGGACTCGATCCCAGGACGCTGGGATCATGACCTGAGCCGAAGGCAGCTGCTCAACCAACTGAGCCACCCAGGCGTCCCAAACATTCCTATATTATTATTAATAATACAGTTTGTTGCCACACTTAACAAATGACTCAATTTAAAACAGAATTATGGTAAAAGAAATGTTTGAGTCCTTTTCATTTTCCTTTGTTATGATAACTCTGTTTCCCTCTTGAGTTATTTATAATTTCTCGGCACTTAAGGAGTTCTCCATTCATTTTCCTACTTTATTTTCCCATTCTGCTTTCCCCTCTGTTTTCTTTGACTTTCCTTCTTACTGGCTAGTCCAATAGAACTTCACCGGAGTTCGTATGTTAAAGCTATAAAACCAGCAGAAGTGGTCTGAGCTTATGTAGTGTATCAATGCGGTTACTAACCACAGTGAGTTAAGTAATGGATATTTTTAAATTGAGCCTAGCTACAGTTTTTATATATATATATATATATATATATATATATATATATATATATTAGTGTTTTTTTGTTTTCTGTTTTATATATTATTAACCCATTTTCTAAAGAGCTTTTTATTGTACAAAATGTCAAAGAACAGGGGCGCCTGGGTGGCTCAGTGGGTTAAGCCGCTGCCTTCGGCTCAGGTCATGATCTCAGGGTCCTGGGATCGAGTCCCGCATCGGGCTCTCTGCTCAGCAGGGAGCCTGCTTCCTCCTCTCTCTCTCTGCCTGCCTCTCTGCCTACTTGTAATCTCTCTCTGTCAAATAAATAAATAAATCTTTAAAAAAAAAAAAAAAAAAAAAAATGTCAAAGAACAGAGATAGGCAAAACCCCAGATACAATAGCAAGGAGCCATGGGCATGTGGGAGTGGGAAATCTTTCTCAGTCAGGCTCCTAGAGTCACGCTGGCTTGTCTGGATGACCCCCCACTCTTCAATCTGAGTTGTTTTCTTTCTCAGAGGAACAGAACATTTTAATGTCTTGTTTATACTATAGTTGTTCTTCCTAAGACAACCCAGCCATGAGGACTGAACAGTGAGGGGAATTGCCAGTCTACGGGATTCTTTCCTTGGAATATTTTGGTCTGGCTCTTTGTGACCAAAAACTGGAGTAGAACCCAAGGAAGGGCTGAAGTGGCCATCAGTGTGTAGAAGAGCCAGTTTGGAGATGGAAAAAGTCACGGTGAGAAAGAAAAGAAAGTTGTGTTTTAGAGTTCCGAGGAAGAATGAAAGCAACGTCGAATTTTGACAACACAAAACCAAGAAAGTTCAAGGCTTTTGATAATGAGTTCCTGGAAAATATTTTGTTGAATTAAACTTTAGGTAAGCTCAAAGGCAGACCATAAGCTCCCACACACAAAGATTGTGTCTTATTGGATGCCTGATGCAATACCTAGGAAAAAAGGGAAGAGCAGATGCGGGTAATTCTTTCCTGCTTCTGTGAGACAAATAGTGCCAAACCACAGTGGTGTTTGGTTATTTGAGGAACTGTTTCATAGATGTAGAAATTTATCCCACGTTGATCTTAAGTGCTGTCTTGGCTTCTATACCCTATTTTCCTGGAGGTTCAGGGAAGAGGGAAACGCCAAAGTCAGCCTCAAATTTGACTCCAGCCCTTTTCTTACTTCCTTCATAGTTTATCTAGCCATGCTTATTCTGGAAACAAAAGACACATTTCCAGTCTGGAGAGGCTGATAACTGGCTTATGATCTCCTGACATAGTATTGTATGGCCAAGAGAAGCAGAAAGAGGAACCGGTGGAGGTCATCCAGGGCATTCCACTGAGCCACCCCAGGGAACTCAGAGGCATAGTTTACAATACTTTATTCAGGCCCTTTGCCTCTGGCTTCTTCCACACAGATTGCTCTTTTTTGTCCATGTATTTCATCTCCGGCTTTTGTTCAAAAGCAGTATGACTGATTCTTTAAAGAAAAGTCTGTGTGTGACATGGTGTGGGTTTTTTTTTTTTAAGGACACTTATTTTAACTAGGTCATCTTGTCTGGACAGACCAGGGAACTCATTCACAGCACAAACTCATTCAGCAGTTGTTAACTCCAAGCTTGCCATTAGTTTCATAAACATGAGTCAAGTGGCCGTCAGCACTGATCGCTTTCACTGAGACCACAGGACACATTTTGTCTCTTAGTGTTTCATTCCCAGCATCTACCTTACTCCATCGCTTTCCTATTTTACAGCATTGAGGCTTTTTAAAGAACATATAAAGTTATATTTAGTTGTACATTTTAGAACCGATTCCTTAATATTGTTAAAAGGAGAAAATAAGTTTTGGTGCTGGGAAGATCAACATTTGCCTTTGAGGAAAAGAAATGTTCATGGAATATCTTTTATAGGGCCACGATAGAAGTTATAGATCTATTTAGTTGTGACTATAATTCCAGCCAAATATTCTGTAGAAAAAAAAAATGTGTCACGGTTGTTGAGTGCTGCGTGTATTTTTTTCCCAACATTCGTTATTAAATTTTTTAAATACAGAGAAAAGTTGAAAGAATTTTACTGCATGGAACACTGGGTGTGGTACATAAACAATGAATTCTGGTACACTTAAAAGAAATTTAATAAATAAAGAAAAAAAAGAATTTTACAGTAAACACCCATATATGTACTATTTATATTCTGCCATTAATATCTTATCACATCTTTTTTTTTTAAACATTTTATCCTATCTTGGCTTATCACATATCTGGCCTTCCTTTGATCCATGTTATTTTTGATGCATTTCAAAGTAGGTTTATAAGTGCATTTTCTTTTGTTAAAAATATCCTTATCGAAGACTACATAAATCAGCAAAAAGAGAAACCCACCAAAAAATAGTTAGCTTTTTTTTAACCTAGTGTATCCAAATCGATGACTCAAGACTCTGATATTCCAGGTGCCAATGTTTTGGTGCTTTTCTGTCTAATTTTAGCTAATCCATAAAATGCTGTGGGCAGCTGGGCAGGTTTCCTGCAGTGCCCATGGCTGTTAAACCACATGTATCGTTTGTGTGTGTGTAAGGGCAAACACTTCCTGTAGCTGTTCTAAAAACCCCTCCCTGCCCCCAGCCCTGCTCTGAGGCCTTACTGAAAGGCAAGATTTGTCCATGAGCTAGGTCACTTCCTTCATGAATATCCCTCCAGTCTGTTTAAAGGGACCAAAAAGTTTTACATCCTACTTTGTAATTGGCTGTCTAATAGGCAAAGGAGACCTAAAGGGAATTGGGGGTAATTGGAAGGGGAGGTGAACCATGAGAGACTATAGACTCTGAAAAACAATCTGAGGGTTTTGAAGGGAGGGGGGTTGGGAGGGGAGGAGGTTGGGGGTACCAGGTGGCAGGTATTAAAGAGGGCATGGATTGCATGGAGCACTGGGTGTAGTACAAAAACAATGAATACTGTTATGCTGAAAATAAATTTAAAAAAATTTTTTTAAAAACTCAATGAAGTTTTTTAAACTAAGATTTGATTCTTTGGAAGAGATTTTACAAGTTATTTAGAAAAATGTGGAACAGCAGTCATCTTGACTTCCCTCCACCTCTCACTTTCTTTAACTTCTTTAAAAGTACAATTTCAAATATGGAAATACGTAAAGAAGTCAGCTCCTGATGTTAAAACAAATTCCAGGTGGTAAAATCCTGTTTATTTAATTCCTGCAACTGCAGCTGGCCCTTCTCTTTTTGCATAGGTATGTCACCCAGGTGGAAACTATGCTTCTTAATAAGATGAAGTTATTGAATATTCCCTGGTGAAAATTAAAGCATTTGTTGGCTTTGAGTTGTAGTTGATATCCACTTTTCTGTCTTTGGAAAGTACCTTTAAAAATAGAGCACAGTCACCATATAGGAGGGATTGACTAAAATGCTTTGAGGATTATATTTTCCCTTTTAGTAGTAATATCGTCATAGGCTGACCTTGAAAAGCCTTAGTTTGAGTCACATGACCACAAGTTTGGCTCGTGTCTGTTATATATAATTTATAACCTATATGCCTTATCCAACTCATGTAAAGTAAATATTTGACCCTAAGCATGTATTTTAAGAATACCAAAGGACATACATTTTGTGAAGCAGTTAGAAAAACCTACAGTGTTTGCATAGGACGAAATCTGAATTATAACAAAATTTGGCACACAGGTATTTCACTGAAAGCATACTAACCGAGTGTTCCTTGTTGTTGCACCGTGTTTTCAGTTTATGCTTACTGGTTGTCTAAATAACCGGCTGGATCATCCTATTTCTTATGAATTAAAATTAGTATTTTGGAAAAACACTGAAACTTTTCCCTGTCCAAATAAGGAAAATTAATAGATAATTTAACATGTTTGGTTAACAAGTACAGTTGGTACAAATACTGAATATTGATACTTTATTCATGATAAAAAAACAATCTTAGTGGTAAGAAGTCTATTTGAACTTTAAAAATAAATTTACCTTTTCATAGAGGAAACTTTTCTTTTTCAAACTTTTGGTTGAGCCTTTAGATAGTGTGATGTTCCTTCAGTAGAATTCATAACAGCATCTTCTAAAAGATAGTCTTTTGTAAGCATTGGCTTCCAAATAGTGAAAATCTGTCCTCACTTATTGAACAAACGATGAGCTGCTGGAAGCACCAGAGAGAAGTTCATCAAATAAGCAACCATGAAAATCTGAAGGGGGTGTTTATTTCTTTAAAATTTCTGGTCATTTTTCTCTTCATCCCATCCATTGGACAGCATTCATTAAATTGGCCATTAAATTGTACCATTTGGTAAAGCACTAGAGAAACAGATGACTTTGGAAAGTCAAAGTCACAAGAAAATAAATCATCTCCATCAACAGTACACCATAATAACCTCATTCAGAACATTCTGGTTTGAAGGCAGAGTCCAAAGAAATGACTGCATTTTGCTTCTGTGGAAACCAAAGCAGACAAATCAAGTACTTTGGTTGGATTTGAATGGAAATGAACTCAGACATGCATCAGATGGTTCTAATTTGCTCTTTTGATATGTCTCAGATTTTCATGTAAGGGCCAGATCCAGAAGTAATTGTTTATCTGTATTCTGATAAATGGTGCTTATAAGCCCAAGAGATATTCAGCAATGAAAGGTTTTCACCAGATTGTGGACACCTGTCATGTTTTTCAGAATAGAATATGAAGTCAGGAAGCTAAAAGGTTTACAGTTAGTAAGGAAACCAATCCCATAAGGAGAAAAAATTTATATATATATAAACTTTTTATATATACTTATATATATAAAACTTATATAACTTGTAATATGTATATTACATATAGTGTATATTATGTATATTATATGTTGTGTATATATATATACACACACACAAATTAATGAGCAATTTCTCTGCAAAATCTTTTGACAACTTTTTAAAGATGGTGGAGTGTTTGGTCACTATCTAAGTCAAATAATTGTGGCCTGATCTATTTTTCTGATTATAAAATTATTCATAGTAACTAAGTCTTCATGCCTTTCCTCTCCCACCCCCATTAATAAACAGAAAAGAATGAAGAAGAAGAGCAAGAAGCAAAAATGGAACTTAAGCGCAGACTCAGTAGAAAGGTAATGAAACTATGATTGTTAGTAAGCGTGTGTGTTTTAGGATCTACTTCATTATTTAAATGCAAATCAGCTCTTTAACTTTAAATCTAACATTGAGGAATAATTATTCCTATTAGCCAGTAACCAATCATAGACATTAAAATCAATGTAATGCATATGATATGAATTATATTTATAATTGCATGCTATGCTAATTTTGAAAAGCTAGCAATAAGATTTTTCAAATTACATTTACTGATTATGAAAATAACATATAAGCTATGTGATTTTTTTTAAGTGCAGAAAGGATCAAAAACGAAAAGAAAATCACACAAATGTCTTTTATTCAGAGATAACCATTGTTAACATCTCAATATAGTTTTTAAAAATGCTCATGTTTTCTATGCAGTTTTGGAAATATTAAATAAATATGAAATTGGAGATCTGCCACTATTCCATGTGAGCTGGGTCAGTAATTAAGTGAACTTGATCACCCAACCTGCCTGCTGCAGTGCTACCCACATTGACAAGTAGCTCACCTCCAAGACTCCATTGTTTTCACCCATTTATGAAAATACAAGTCTGAGGGCATCTGGGTGGCTCAGTCGGTTAAGCAGCTGCCTTCAGCTCAGATCATGATCCTGGGGTCCCGGGACTGAGTCCTGCATCAGGCTCCGTGATTTGCAGGGAACCTGCTTCTCCCTCTGCCTCTGCCCCTCTCTCTCTCTCATTCTCTTTGTCTCATGAATAAATAAATAAAATATTTAAAAATATATATATAATTCTGATACCTGGGCCATCACTTTTTTCTGTAAGTGTTAAAATAATAATAGTCTTCGGAAAAATTAAGACCTGTCAGAGTTGATATTTCATTATAAATCTGTTTTCAGTAATTCTTCAGATATACCTTTCACACCTTGTTAAGGCAGGATGAGTAGACTATGACATCTGCAGGGAGGCATGTGACCTGACCCACATTTATCTGGGCTGGCTGGGGAGTCCACAACAAAGGCATTCTGAGGCAGGGAGAAGAAACCCCGTTCTCATGGAAAAGTTGAAGATTGTATTTTGAGAGTTTTTGGTTTTGATTTTTAGGGGAAAAGATTCTTAATTCGTCTTTTCGTTTTTCTTTTCCAAAGACTCTAAATGACAAGTAATGATTAAGCTGAGAAAGATTCTGTAAACTGAATTGCTAGAGGCAGCTCTAACATTCCGTGGCTGCCAAGTTACTGGCTACGGATAAGCAATAGCCTCTCCTCATTTTTTCGGCATCCAGTTGAGCCTCGCCAGGAGGCAACAGAACCCACCCTGACCCCTTACCCCTAGCCCCTGAGTCCCATTGGCCTCCACTCTACAGAACTCTCTGCCATAGATCCAGGACATTCCATAGCACTAATAGCACAGTCCTAAATGGCAAGACTGGAGGAAGAACTTTTGTGGTCTCTGGTCACCTGTCTTTGGGCACTTCCCAGAGGCAGTCATTTCTCTACTTCCTTAGCCCCGCCTGCCCTAGAGAAGCAGTAAGAATCTAGCAGTAGAGATTAGACAAGTGAGAGTAGAAGAGAGCCACTTAGATCATTCCTCCCTCTGTCCCTTGCCTACCAGGGCTTTATGAAGCTAGAAGGAGCCGCCATTGCCATATCCCAGCTCAAGTGAGCTCAGAGTATAGAGACAGGCTTTCTAAGAGTCCATGAGGGACTTGAATGTTAGAGTATTGACCTAGGTCAGCCTCTCATTTTACCCAAGAGGAAACTGAGGCTCAGAAAAGGGTTTTTTTGTTTTGTTTTGTTTTGTTTTACCACAAAAACATCATTTTTGTGTGTCATAGTACTTAATTTTTTTTTTTTTTAAGTGAGTCTTTGCAAATGAGGAACCCCTCCAAAGAGGACCACTTAGATAGTGCATGGGCCGGCTATATGCAAGTACAGATACAGATAGAAAAGGTACTGGGAATGGACCCCATGGGTACAACAGAGGCCTGGGTCTGTAACATCTTCAGACCGAGAGAGGCCACAGAAGCATGAACCTCAGGAGAAGAGAGTAGATAATGCCTATCAGCAGGGCCAGGACTCTCTAGTCTCTCAGAACCATCTCTCCTATTCTTGGTCTTGGGAAAGGAGAGCAAATACACAGGGCTGAGTGAATTAAATAAACTATGAACTTGAATTTGACAAAGACCACAGGAGGGATCCAAGTCATTAGAAGTACCTTAATCATCCCAGCCTGTTTTAAGCAGTTCTGGCCCAGTGAATGTGCTCCTCCATGCCCCTGCTGATTTCTGCACAGCAACTTCTGCAGCAAGCAAGGGTAAAGTCAAATCTGGGCATGGGTCCCTAGTCTCACCCAGAAGACTGCTGTAATCACAGCCTTCACCAGACCGTTTCTTTGTCATAACTTTGTGCGTTTCTGAATATAGGAGTTTAATATAATAGGAGCAGAGATCTCATTTCTAGAGTACTTTTGTCCGGATGATTCAGACTCCATACCAGCTAGCCTCTATCTGGATTGCTATTGTGTCTGTGTTGCTTCGTGCTCCTTGTGTCAGAGATGACAGGTGTTTTTATGCCAGGCAAGGTGCGGAAAATAGCATAACACAGATGGCTGCCAAAGCCTGTGACCTATCTAACAATGATGATTTTTATAGTCTCAGAATTAGGGCACACGGCTTTCGGGTTCTCATTAGAAACTCCCAAGATGCTGCTGCCTTTTTTTTTTTTTCCTTTTGGATATCTGAAAGTGACCTTATTTAACCATAACTTTGAAGCTCTCTATAGAAAACGTGCCACCATGAGGCTGTAAATGGTTTCCTAAACTTGTCCTTTCTTTTCCCTATGCCCCTGCAGCTCAGCCTGAGACCCACAGTGGCAGAGCTACAAGCTCGAAGGATCCTGCGGTTTAATGAGTATGTAGAAGTCACCGATTCTCCCGACTACGATCGCCGGGCAGACAAGCCCTGGGCCAGGTTAACACCTGCAGACAAGGCAAGGGCCCTTGTGGTTTTAGCCATGATTTTATTTGTTCATGATTTTATTGCTTTTCTTGAAGCTTCCAGTGTCCACTTACCCTTCCTCCCCCCATATACACACACACAGTCCTCCCACGAGGCTAGATAGTACCAGATAGGTCCACAATTTCCTGCCTTGGTTATTTAAGCCACTTAAGTGGTATATTTAGTAATATCAGTGAGGTTCTTTCAGGTAAGTCTCGGAAAAATTCATTCTCAGTTACCATGTGACCTGTCTGCATTCGTGCCTGGATTGAGGGTGGGGTGGTCCTACAGCCATGATTTATCCTTACCTTTGGAAAATATAATTTATGCAAGTTATCATTTTAAAAGGATATGTTAAGGGGTATCTGGCTGGTTCAGTTGGTAGAGCATTTGACTCTTGATCTCAGGGTCATGAGTTCAAGCCCCATGTTGGGCATGGAGCCTACTTAAAATAAAAATTTTAAAGATAGTAATGAATAATATAAAGGGATATGTTAACAGTGAAAAAGGTATTGATCTATATTAAGGTCAGCACACTTTTTCTATAAATGGCCAGAATAAATATTTTAGGCTTTGTGTTTGTGATCCATACTGTCTTTGTTGCAATAGCTCAGCTCTGCCATTAGAGTATGAAAACAGCCATAGGCAGTATATAAATGAATGGATGGACATGTGTTCCAATAAAACTTCATTTACAAAAACAGATGGTGGGCTAGATTTGTCCTGTGGGCCATGGCTTACCAATAATATAATATATATTATATTATTGATATATATTATATATCTATATAATATATACTTATTTTATATCTTTTATATCTTTATAATATATACTTATTTTATATCTTTTATATAATATAAGTATATATTATATAGATATATAATATATATCATAGCTCACAGTCCAGAAAAACTACAATATAGGACTATTCAGCAAAATTAGGCAGTGTCAACAGCTTTCCAAACTGATCGCTCTGGTTTACCCTTCCACAGCAAAGGTTACCCGTCATCCAATATTCTTGCCAACATGTGATAGTCAGGTTTTTTTTGTTTCGTTTTTATTGTTTGTTTGTTTGTTTTTTAACATGACAACCCAGTGGTTAGGAAATAACATCATTATACTTATATTTTGCCTCTCATTAATTATTAATGAGGTTGAGCGTATTTTCATGCACATTGGGCATTCAGGTTCCACTTCTGTACCTTTTGTCTATTTGGGGGGGGAGTTGTCAATTTCTTGTTGATTCATAGGAGTTCTTCATATATTCCAGTTTATATATTGCAAATACATATGTATCTTCCAATTTATGGCATTTCATTCTTTTTATGGTTATCTTTTGACACAAAGAGATTTCTTAAATTTAATGCAATGAATTTATCCACAAAGGTGGCTTGTGATTTTGTTTCTTTGAAAAAATTCTTCTCATACCAAAGTTGTAAGTGTATTCTGCTAGACTGTTTTCTAAATCATTTATAGTTTTGCTTTTCACATTTAAATTGTTACAACTGATGTTTTTAGAAGATATAAGATATGCCTTGAGCTCTGTGGATCATCTTTAATGTTTCCTGGGTTGCTATTTGCTCTTTGATCTTTCTCCTAATTTTCTTGGCTTCATTTGTTCATTCTTTTCTAACTTAAGGTGAACTCTTTAAATCATTAACCTTCTGAGGTACCTAGGTGGGAGCATCTGACTTCACTCAGGTCCTGACCTTGGGATCCTGGGATTGAGCCCAGTATCCCAGGCTCAGCTGGGAGTCAGATTCTCCCTCTCTCTCTGCCCTTCCCGCAAATCCCTCCCTGCATACCACCACCCCTGTTCTCTCTCAAATGAATAAATAAAAGCTTTAAAAAATAAGTCATTAACCTTCTTCCTTTCTTATTTTCTGATACAACCACTGAAGGCTATAAATGATGCCATATGTCAGTGGTTCCCAACCTTAGCTGTACATTGCTATCAAGGGCGGGGGTGGGGGAGCTTTAAAAATGGTGATGCCTGGGTCTGGGTCCCACCCCCAAAGATCCTGATTTAAGTGGACTGTAGTGTGACTTTAAATATTGGAATTTTAAAGGTATGTGGTCAGTAATTATAAATGTCCCATATATCCTCAAAAACAGTGTACGTTCTACAGTTCTGGGGTATGGAGTTTTAAATATGTCTGAAACTTAAATTTGTGAGTCTCATTCAGATTTTTGTATCCTTCCTTTTTTTTTTTTTTTTTTTTTTCTTTTTTGTCTGCTTGGTCCCAGACCAAGAGAAGGATGTGTTACCTCTACTACTGCATATATGGATGTTTCCTTCTCTTTATAATTCTGTTTTGTGTCAATAGATGTATATAAGTTTAGGATAATTACATTTTCCTGATGAAGCCTTTATTATGAGACTCTACCCAAGAAATGCTTTCTGTTGTAAAGACTGTTTTATCTAATACTATTTTAATATAAAGTTGAGTTATTTTGGACCACCTTAGTGCTAGGAATCCAGGCTGTGAACCCATGTGAGGGCTACTTACTGGTTCATATTCTCAGGGTAGATCTCATTCTGCCTCACCTGCTAAGCACCAGCATGACATTATCTGTTATCCTCTGGGGATCAGACATTCTAGCATACTCTTCACTGAGGCTATGCCATGAGACCCCTCTCTGTGGTGGGAGGGTTATTCATGCGGCTTTCCACCTTTGGCAGGTTTCGTCTCTGGTCTTTAGTATCTCACCACACTATGAAAATGACTGCCCTCAGTCACCACTTTTAACACAGCAAATGCCCTCAAGGTCAAAGGCAATGTCATTGCTCAGCTTACTTCATTTCTTTGAGCTTCATCTTCATTTATTCTTTCTGTCAAAGTATAGTTTACTTTCTTATTGGCTGATCAGTACATTTGAAATGATTTTTAAATGTCATGCTCAGCATTTTTGTTGCTTTTCAAGAGAAGGGATAGTCAAGGCACGTAGAATGTTGTTTTGTAAAATCAAAAAATTTTAAAAAATAGTGTAGGGCACCTGGCTGGCTTATTCGGAAGACCATGCAATTTTTTATCTCAGAGTTGTGAATTTAAGTCTTGTGCTGGATGCAGAGATTACTGAGGAAAAAAAAAAGAAACTTAAAAAATTTTTTTAAAAAGAAGAAAAAAATAGTGTACACTGTTTACAAGTTTTCTTCCATTCTCCTCCCCTAGTTGTGTGCTTTTGGTCATTCACCTCTCATTTATTGGCCACTAGATGACCCTGTTCAGTCACCATTTCTGTGTAGTGAACTTCCCAAAACTTAGTGGCTGAAAATGACAACCATCTTATTCTATCTTACAGATTTTTCTGGGTTGGGGATTTAGTCAGGGCTCAGCTGGGCAATTCTTCTGCTTTTTGTGAGGTTGACTGTGGTCACTCAGTGTCCCTCAGCTGACAAAGAGGTTGTTCTGGAGGGTCCCAGATGACTTCTTTACATGTCTGGTGTTTTTGAGAGGATGGCTCAGAAGCTAGGCTTGGTTGGGGCTGTCCACCAGAGCACCTACACATGGCCTTTTCAGCAGAGTGGCCTCGGAGTGGTCAGACTGTTTACATGGTAGCTGGCTGTCCCTGGAGTAAGTGCCCCAACAAATGAAGGTGAAAGCTCTATGGCCCTATCTGACCCCAGTTCAGAAGACACCTAGCTTTACTCCACCACTTTCTTTTAGTTTCAAGTGGGTCATACAAATAGTCCAGCTTCAGCGCAAGGGGCGTTAGCTCTGCCTCCCAGTGGGGGATCAGCAAGGTCATCCTCAGAAGAACTTGAGGGCTAGAGGTATGATAGCTGCCATCTTTTACAAATATAATTGCCACATCCACCATTCCCAGCTGGCTTGAATATCAAGCTGAGCTTCTGAGAAGCAGGTAGGGGGTGTCCAGGGAAATGAGTAAAGATCACATCAGGTGCAAAGTATGCAAGCCACGAGAGTCTCGATGATTAAATTTCCATACCCTAGAAATAGTTTCTAACTCATGTCTGTTGCTGAAAGGTTAAACTCCTCCATCTTTAGTTATAATGGAAAGGATTTTTCTTTTTAACTTTGTGTTGAAACAAAAATAGATTTTTCTGCTGGACTTCTAAACTGCAGGGGAGATCTACTTGGTCAGTTTTTCTTCTGTAGGCCTAGTGTCTGTTCAAGAGTACTTTTAAGGCACATGACTGGCATCTCCCCTGCAGAGCAAACTTTGAGCCCCAGAACATGGCCAGAACCCTTCCCTCCTCATATCTGAGGCTCATTTTATACCTTGTGACATTGTCTATCCCAGTGCTCCTGACACTTGTGAAAGTCTAAAGGGCAGTATTTTTAGAACTGGATTTATGTGTAATTTTTTTTCCTCGAAGAAAAATAGGAATAATTTCTTTTAGATTAAAAGAATGTTGTATAGTTTTAAAGATAGAAAAAAAGCAACCGTTTAAAATGCCACTAATGTAAGCACATTGTGTATTCATGAGTGACTCATGTTTGTTGGCAAAAATCAGAATATTCAAAAATACAAAAAAAAATACCAATTATAATGCACAGCAATGCCTATTATTTTCTATCTAAAAAATGAAATTATTTGTTATAATAAATATTTATTTGTTTTCTCAAGAAGTTAAAAGAGGAGTATAATGAAATAAAGTTATTTGTTTTCTCTAGAAAAAATAAAGTTATTTGTTCTCTCTAGAAGTTAAAAGAGGAGTATAATGAAATGTTACTTATTGCCTAGAGTTACTAAAACTGTCAGTCGTGATTTTAGAGTGAAAATAATACATGCTAATCATCATTATTACAAGTATATCTGGATTTTTGTTGCTTTTTAAAAGATCTCCATAATGCTTCATAAAAATACTTCATAATGCCTAATGATCAGGTTAAAGAGAGTATCTTATTGAGTGAGTATATATTTTATTCTGTCCATAGGTAATATATTTTATACCAATTACGTATAAAAATCTGTGATTTAACTTTCATGTTAAAAAAGTTTTACTTTTTATAACTTTGAACTGTATATCCCATTATTGAAAAAAAAATTATTGGAACTAAGTATTTCCACCTCTGCTCTCAAACACTGAACTTCCTGCCTCCTAAAGGCATCACCCCTTCTCTCTCTTTTCTTAGTGCTCTGTCTTAGCCCCACTAAGATACTACTTTGCATTTAAAAAAATCTTTGCAATTCAAGTATAAAGAGAAGAAATCAGGAGGCAGTCAATAACCAGTCAATGCCCATTCTATGAAAATAACTGTAGGGAATCTCATAAATCTGGTAGTCTTATTAAATTGCTCAAATTAGGAGAGAGAAGTGGTGGGAGAAATGCCTTAAATTAATTGTGAGGGGTTTTTTGTCTACCCCCCCCATTAATTGTGAATTTGATTGAGCTTAATTCACCTTTGAGACACCATTTTTAATCTTTGAATATATGTATTTGAGTAGAGCACTAGAAACAGATGCTCATACAGTAAGATATAATGTCTGTCTGTATCTGTGCTGAAGTAGAAAAATGAGCCCTAAGATGATAGGACAGACAGGACCAGAGGAGGCCATCAACTTGGCCTGAAGACTGAAGCTCACCAGCAGTTGTCATCCCCCTGGGTAGGCTATGGAAGCTCTGTCCATGGTGGAAAGGGGAGGGCAGGCTTTGGAGCTGGGCACATAAAGGTATGATTCCTGACTTGGCCACTTGGAAGATGCAACTTTGGCCGAATCATTTAACTCTGGTTTCCTCACTGGTAGAGCCAATTATATCCATCTTGGGAATTAGGTAGTGTATCCATAAAGTCCCAGTTCATCAATAGATGGTAGAGCTCACCAGTGTTACATCCATGGGCAAGCTTGATAATCTAAGCTTTCTTCCCCACAGGTGAGATTTTCACTGTGCCGTGAAGCCTCAGTTTACAGTCTAGTCTAAAATTATCTACTGAAAGAATTGAAAATTCTGATGATACATGGATTTGTCCAAGAAGTTACTCAAGAAGTAATTCTTTATTAATATATTAAGAACTGTCTTATACCAGGGACGTAAATATGAACACAGTACCCTTTCAGGAATGTACTGTCTAAACAGGACGAGGTTGCAGCAAAGACAGATGATTTTAATTCTATACAGACATAATCTTGGCCTGTTCCTGGTTGTCCTGCAGCAAAGAACAGTACACTTACCTATACATGGTATTGAGCTTGATGAATAATCAAGAACTTCCCTCCAAGGGCACCTAGGTCACTCAGTCAGTTAAGCATCTGCCTTAGGCTCAGGTGGTGATCTCTGAGTCCTGGGATCAAGCCCTGAGAGGCCGGCTTCCTGCTCAGTGGGGAGTCTCCCTCTCTCTCTCCCTTTCCCCACCTCCGCTACTGGCACTGTCTCTATCTCTCTCTCAAATAAATAAATATAGTCTTTAAAAAAAAATTCCCTCCTTGTTCCATATCAGTTTTTTTATCAAAGAAATAAGCAAAAAAAACATCAAATAAGGGAACTCCAGTTAATCTTGGCCTCACAGCTCACGTTGTTTGAGAAGGCAGCAGAGTCCATATTTTCAACAAATCACCAGCTCCTTATGGCAAGGGGGATCCCTGAGCTGACTAGAGGGAATTAAGCAGACCTTCTCACACCAGTTATCACTGGTCAGTTTTAAACTTCATTTCAGTTATTCTTCTTTCCTCTCTCTTCTTTGTAATTCTCAACGGTACCAAAAATGCTGTGTATTCAGTCTCAGGGCGTTGGTTTTGTTTCAGTCCTAGAAATACCTGGTTTCTGGGGCACGTGGGTGACTCAGTCGCTTAAGCATCTAACTCTCGGTTTTGGCTCGGGTCTTGGTCTTAAGGTCGTGAGGTGGAGCCCTGCGTCAGTCTCCACACTCGGTGGGAAGTCTGCTCCAGATTCTCCCTCTTGCTCTGCCCCTCCTGCCACTCATGCATGTTTGTGCATACTTGCTGTCTCTCAAATAAATAACTAAGAAAGAAAGAAAGAAAGAAAGAAAGGAAAGAAAGAAAGAAAGAAAGAAAAAGAAAGAAAGAAAGACCTGGTTTCAGCTCAGTGGTTAACTAATGTTGGTCCAGCTCAGCACCATTCGGGCTCCAGTCTCACCACAGCAGCCTGGCTCTTTCTGTCCCATATCTTCCTACAGAATCAGTCCCATTTACATTTATGGGAAGAGTCCTTAGGCCTAAACTCTGGTCTCATTTGCATAGAAGGGAGTTAAGATTATTGTACCTGTATTTTCTGAACATGAAGCATCTTTAATTACCCTTTTCCTCTCATAACCCTCTCAGGAAACCTCTTTATTTATTTTTTAAAGGTTATTTATTTATTTATTAGAGAGAGAGAGCAAAGCCTTCAAGAGAGAACATGAGTGGAAGGGGAGGGGCGGAGGAAGCGGGAGAAATCAGACTCGCCGCTGAGCAGGGAGCCCAATGCGAAGCTCGATCCCAGGACCCTCGGATCATGACCTGAGCCGAAGGCAGAGGTTTAACTCACTGAGCCTCCCAGGTGCCCCAGGAGACCTTCTCTTTAAATAGTAAGAGGAAGCAACTCTTGGAATAAAATTGTGGTAGTCCTGCAGTGAACTTTTAAAAGGAGTATTGCTTTTCTTTAATTGCCTGTAGTTACATCTTGCTGATATATATTTTCAGACAACCAGTCCCTATAATTTCACATCGCATTCATTGCCTATAACTGACTCATTATTCCTAATTACAAACCAGCACACACAACATGGAGATCTGAGGCAATTATCTGGATGACTTAGGCCCTGAAGCTCATTTCAGTGAAAAGACTGTGGGTCTTAAAGTAAGAAGGCCTATGTATGAGCCCCATCTTTGTCCCTAACACCCATTTGATGTCTAGCAAGTGACATGATCTCTCAAGGCCTCTGTCTTATCATTTGTAAGAGGATACAGCGTTCGGGTTATCAACTCCTAGTGACTTAACCGTCTTTCTTTGCTTGCCCCTTCCAAGATGGCTCCTTCACCAGCACATCTGTGCCTTGTTGCTCCTTGGCCTCTCTCTCCATCCCCATGGCTTCTCATCCTTATAGGCCTCTTCCTGTACCTTGGCTTTCTCACAGTGTGGTTTCCTGAGGGTAGTCACATTTTTTTTTAAACATGGCAGCTGACTTCCGAGAAGAAGGAAACAAAAGATGCCAGGCCACTTAAGAGCTAGATTCCAGACTGGCTAAACTTCACCCCTGGTGTACTGTGTTGTTTAAAGCAATGGCAAGACTTGTCCAGATTCAAGGCTGGAGAAACAGACTCCACCTCTTGATGAGGGAATGCCAAAGTCACATTGCAGATGAACATGTGGGATAGGCCCCAAAATCTTGAACTTTCTCAGAAAAAATGCATATGTATATCGTCATAAATGAATTGTCAGTGTTACTAATGTAAGGGCTGTTTAGCACATAGTTCACCATTGAAAATGAACTATACTGTACTCCTTTTTTTTTTTACAGATTCTGTATCTCAACTGGTTCTAAAAGAATGCTTTCATTAACTTTTGTCAGACTCTT
Organism: Mustela lutreola; assembly: GCF_030435805.1. Classification (NCBI taxonomy): domain Eukaryota; kingdom Metazoa; phylum Chordata; class Mammalia; order Carnivora; family Mustelidae; genus Mustela; species Mustela lutreola. The sequence continues at coordinate 58,915,122 of NC_081295.1, read as the reverse complement.
AGATTGATAGCCAACCTACTATTGAGAATAAGGACTTTGCCTTATTTGTCTGAGTCTCCTTCAGTGATGTTATCTTCTTGCCCAAAGTAGACTATAAATAACAGTGAAAGAATTGTTAGTCTCAATCATAAACTAAAATCTATTTCTTCTTTCGGAAGTTTCACAGTAAGTGTACAAAGCACTTTCACGTATGCTCTTAGTGGAGCTTTAAAATACTGTGAGGAATCCTCATCCCCATTTTCCAGAGGGGAAAACAGGTTTTGGAGCAAAATAATTCACTGAGGGTCCCACTGCTATTGAAGGCATAGGTGAGGTGGCAACCCATGACTTCCAACACCAAGTGTATCTAGTGACCTCTTAACATTCAGAGAAGAAATTTAAAATGAACATGGAGACAAGATTCTCTGGCACTACCCATATTTTTAAAAAGTTCATTTCAAGGAAGTCTTTCCAATAGATGCTAACTGGAGATTGTATTATAGGGCGTATTCACTGTTTTCGGCTCCGGGGTTAGGTATCAATATTTACAGTGAGTACGACAGTTTCCTCACTGTGCTCTTCCTTGTGAGACAAGATGAATGGTCTTACCACAGCGGACTTGGGCCCATAAGTGTATCTCTGCTTGCTTCATCTCTTTCAGAACCTAGTAGCAAGAATTATTGCCACAGTTTCCAACCGCAGGTTCCCCATAGAAAGTACAGAGGCTGAGGAATACGAGTAGGGAGATGTGAGCAATGTATGACTGCAGGATTTAAATCTAACCCAGACAAGCCTGTTGGGGGAAAGCTTGCATATCGCAGAGTGACAGTCAGTGATGGGAGGAGGCCGGAGAGAAGCCTCAAGGCTTCCTTCTGTCTTTTCCCTTTTTCTAAAATTCATCATTTTCCAACCACAAACTAGATTTTCTTATCTCTCAGCGAAGTCATTCTCTGTGGTTTGCACTATTTGAAGTTTGGGCTGAAGAGTCCATCTCTCAGAGATTAGGTTATGGGGATGTTTTTATTAATAATTTTACTTCACGTGAGGGAACCTGCTTAGTGGAGAAATTAGGAAATAAAGATAAGCACAAAGTTGAAACCAGAAACCATCCGTGATCCAGTCACCGTTGTTAATAGATAACTGATGTTAATGTTTTGATGATTATCTCAGTTTTTCAACCTAAGGGACATAAGCATCTCTTCAAACCCCAACATCTATGTGACATGGGTTATGTGTTTGCTATGTGGTAATAGTAATCACGTCCGATTAGTACATTTTCTTTGAGTGGCTTTAAGTGCTGTGCTGAAATTTTTCATTCTGATTGTCTGAATTTTCAATATTAAAGAATAAATAAGCAACTGCCTTCTCAGTAGTTCTATGGCAGTTGGTCAAAGCCATGTTGTTGTGGGTGGTATGAAATGCAGAACTTTCATAGGAAAATGATGCTGTTTCTCAGAAAATCTTGGGGTGCCTGGGTGGCTCAGATGGTTAAGTGTCTGCCTTCGGCTCAGGTCATGATCCCAGTGTCCTGGAATCAAGCCCCACGTGGAGCCCCACATCAGGCTCCCTGCGAGCAGGGAACCTGCTTCTCCCTCTCCTTCAACTGCTCCCCCTGCTTGTGCTCTCGCTCTCTCTGTCAAATAAATAAATAAAATCTTAAAAAAATAAAGGTGCTTTCCTGTAGCACAGACATACTCATTGTGGTGTCAGATGAGGAAGGAAAGAAAGAAGGAAGAAAGGAAGGAAGGGAGGAAGGAAGGAAGAAAATCTTGTGACCTGGCTATTCTTGTAGTCCTCAAAGGTGGGGGATGTATGTGACTCAGACCAGGCCCCAGGATGGGTTTAGCAAAGGCCTTCTTCCTCTCCTCCTCGTCAATGACACTTCAAGGAAATCTGCCCTGGTTTTGGTATGATATTACATTTATCTTACCTTTACCTAATAGAAATTAGGACTCTCTTTTTGCAAGACATTTCTTAAAAGAATGTCTGCTTTGTTGATGGTGTATAGGCTAAGGAATTATGTGACCTAAGCAACAACTTTATCTTTTTTTTTTCCCCCTATTTAGGCAGCAATAAGGAAAGAACTAAATGAATTTAAAAGCACAGAAATGGAAGTTCATGAAGAGAGTCGACAGTTTACAAGGTAGGTGGGCAAAATGAGGTTTGGCATATTTTATGTTATGTGTAATTTACCACAATCAAAAGAATTTTTTTTTAAAGACAGATGAGCATAACACCATCTAATGAACATTTTTAAAATTAAGTCTTTTTTTTTTTCTTTCTTTCACAGAAGTCTGAATCATTCCAAAGGGCTATGTTCTGGTTTCTTCCTTAGGCTTATTTTCTGGGCCAGGAGATGAGCATTAGAATCATTCATTCTGCTCTTGAAGAGGCTCAGTTGAAGTTTTATGCTCAGAACAGATGCTGGTGAGAGCCACTATGGGCACCTATGTGTCTGCTTTGGGCTCACCATAGACATAACTTAGAGAAGATAGAAACTCAATTTTCAGAAGACCTAACTTAGACTAGGAATCTGATTTTTACTGCTTCTGCAGAAGGTTACGGCAACCCTACCCTTTTTCCTCCTAGTACCCTTGGGTTTCAGTTTATTCTTGTGCTAAAACTGGAAGGGACCTGCGTGATCATGTAGTCTGACCACCCCCCTCTTCACAGGTGTTCTGTTTCTTTCTCTATAATGGGTTTATGTGCTTTGCTTTTTTATAACATGTATGTTCCTAAAAATGTGCATGCCAATTAAATCTTGAAAAATTAAATTGCTAACAAGCATATCAGGATGGATGATTACATGAAGAAGACCACAGTAGGTCTTTCAGGAAAGCAAATACTGATTCCCTAGGCTTGAAACAGCCTCAGCTAGTCATACGCTCTAGTGCTACTCTCTCTGCACTGGTTCCTGTTGGTGGCGGTGTTCCATGCTCATTGGAGTATGTCCTATGATAAAGGAAGTAATGGTATAGCTTCATCATTTAATAGCAAGTCCCTGCGCTGAAGTTGGTAGAGACCTCCTTGCTCTTGTGATAATGTTTGGCACACAGAAGAAACTCCTCTTTCTTCTGGAGGAGTTGTATTTGTCTTGCTTCCTCTTATATCATGTTTATTTGTAAATGCATTCAGGGCTCTTAGCCATCTGGATGTATAGGATTTTTCTCTATTTAAGGTCTGCTTCTAATCCTAATCGACTCTTGGACCAGTCACGTGGACAGATCAAGCCAGACCTACTGTCTGCTCCTTTTCTCCCTTCCACTTGCGGGGTCACGAAAAGTTCATTGTTGATATTTGACACCTGTGGTCCCACATCTCCAGTAAAGTTGATCATAATAAGGTGGCTGAATATTTATGGTGACATTGAGTTGGCTGGGACTTCCAGGTAACTGAACAGATAACATGCACGTGTTCGTGCCTTTGAGTCCTGACCCCTGAGATAGAGTGACTGCACTCAACCTACTCTTTATAATTCAGGATCATTTGACTTCTGCATAGTTTTCCTAGAATTCATAGTATCTGATTACCTAATTATCATTTGATAACATTGGAAGAATAAACAAAAATAGAAAAAAATCAAATTTTTTAAAAATACATTTCTATGGAAGTTCCAGTTTATGAAAAATAAACATTTTTACAGAAAGAGTTTCTTTCTCTTCTGTCGTATATTATGAACAAGTGAAAAAGAAAAGGTTGCAAGGAGGGTAAAGGTCATTTATTTTTTGCATCTATATTTGTTATGGGCACAAAGCATATATTCTAATTAAGCATTCAGACAGTGCAAAAAGCCGTCAAATAAAAATGAAAACTCCCTTCACTCCCTCCTTTCTCAACTTCATTTCTGTTCTCACAGGTAATCACTAGTTAAAGTTCAGTGTAGATCCTAGTAGACATTTTCCTGTGTATTTACAAACATGTAGATGTATATATATGATCTACATGTATGTACACATGTGCCTTTATGTACACTCTGAGTCACACACAAAACAGCATCTAGAAAATTTTTCCATATAAGTGTCTATCTTTCATTTGAATGACTTTGTGGCATTCTATAGATAATATAACATGTTATTGATCAATTATTCTATTGATAAATGTTATGGAATTTTCAGTGTTTCATTAGTAAAACAGTGACTTGACTTTCTTTATAAATATGTCTTTGTGGGGACACCGGGTGGCTCAGTCAGTTAAGCATCTGCTTTTGGCTCAGGTCATGATCCCAGAACCCTGGGATAGAGCCCCGTATTGGGCTCCCTGCTCAGCTGGGGAGACTGCTCCCTCTCCCCTTGCCTTCCACTCACTCTGCATGTATACTCTCTCTCTCTCTCTCTCTGTGTCAAGTTAATAAATAAATATTTATTATATATAAATATATGCATATAAATAAATTTTTTAAATATCATTAAAATATATAGATATCTTTGTGCACACATGCCAGTGTTTCTGTACTCGTAACATGAGTGGATTCACCAGGTCACTGGATTTATGTTTTTTATATTTTAAAAGATGCTATTCTGTGACTTGCAGTTTATGAGCATGCCTCGTGTATCACCTCTTTAGCACTGGCGGGACAGGATGGTGGTGGTGGTGGTGGTGAGGGGTCTGTAGTCTAAAAACTGAACATTGATTTCTATAAGGTTGAGCATCTTTACATATCTTTACTGACCATTTATTTTTAATTTTTGATTTACCTTGACCAGTTTTCTTTTGAGTTGTCTTTTTCACATGAATTAGTAAAAACTCCTTAGATGTTGTGGATATTTGCTCTTTATTACATATGTCACCATACTTTTCCTCAATTTGTTCTTAATGTTTTAACTTTTTTGTATGGTCTTTTGTTTAAATTTTTGCACATTCAAATGTGTCTATATTGTTACTTTTACTTCATTGTTTTGTGTCTTATGGAGGAACACCAAGGTTATAAATCTATTCTCTTCAATTTTTATATATGCCTTTTTTTTTTTAGCACTTAGATCTTTCATCCATTGAGCATTTTATTTGTGTGGGTGATTTAAGAGAGTAAACTAACTTTACTTTATTCTAAATCAATAGTTAGGATGAATGGATAAATGAGATGTGGCAGATGTCTACAATGGAATATTATTCAGCCATCAAAAAGAATGAAGTCTTGCCATTTGCAATCACATGGGTGGAGCTAGAGTGTTATTACGCTAAGTGAAACATGGATGGAGCGAGAGCATAGTATTATGCTAAGCAAAACAAGTCAGTTAGAGAAAGACAAATACCATGTGATTTCACTCATAGTAGAATTTAAGAAACAAAACACATGAACATAGGGGAAGGGGAAAAAAGAACGAGGGAGGCTTTTAAGAGACTGAACTATAGAGAACGGACAGAGTTGATGGAAGGAGGTGGGTGGGGGATGGGCTAGATGGGGGATGGGCATCAAGGAAGGCATATGTTATGAGCAAGTGATAACTCATTAAATTCTGCTCCTGAAACCAATATTACACTATATGTTGACTAACTAGAATTTTAATAAAAACTTGAACAAAAATAAAGAAAGGAATCAGTAGTCAGTTGCCCCATTTATTTCCGCCTTGATGTGAAATTCTTCTCATATGCACATGGACCAGTTACTGGATTCTTTATTATGCTCTAGTGATCTGTTTCCTGTCATTGCACTGTGTCACACTGTTCAATTAGAATAGATTTGTAGTGTGTTTTTTTATCTGGTAGGGCATTTTTTTCACCTTCAAAATTCCATTGGCTATTTTTCTGTATTTACTCATCTACAGAAATTTAAAGAGTATACTTGCTGTATACTATAAAAGTCTATTGATATCTTTATTGTTTAAGTAAATATTAATAGATGTAAACAGGGATGAGCTGCATTTTAAGAGAAAATTATATCCTTTTTTTTTTTGTAACAAGGGTAAGCTTTCAAAGTTTTCCAAAAAATGTATTGATTACCACTCTTTAAAATGTCTATCCAGATAAGGAAAAATTAAATATTCATATAACTAAGATAAATATGCCTTGCTTAAGTACTCTTCAAAACCTGGCAGCAAAGCCAATGTCTGCTGCTATTTGTCCATTAATTTGTATTACATCATTAGAGTTGCATTCCAGTAGAGAAATCTTTTGGCTCTGACTTGTAAAAATCGTGCTTATGATTTTCAAATTGTTTTCAGGATTTCTTTTAAGAAGATAAAGTTTTGGTAAACATTGTTGAGTCTAATCAAAATAATACCAAAATATGGTAATGTTTTACATTTAGAAAATTGTTTATGGAGAAGATATTGTTGCTCTTAGCACCAGGCACCCTGGAAGGGAATATACAGGTGGTAGATCATTACTTAACCCTTTAAATGCCATCTAGATAGAGAGCAGCTCACTTATTAGCTCTTCTTATTAGTGCCAAACATTATCTCCTTATATCAAGTAAGCCTGCCATTCAGAACCTAAATCTGTTAACTCCCTGCGGGATTTAGGTTGTTCATAGGTTGAGGCAATCCTGCGCCTTCTGCCCAGACATCTCTTTATCCAGAGATAATCTTCCACACAGTGATGTATCAGTCGATCCTGGAAAAGATCCATTCCCATGGGAAGAAAGATCTTCCCATGTGTCTGTATCTCTGGAGAGATTCACAAAAAGCTGGTAACATTGGTTGCCTCTGGGGAGGAGAATTGGTGGTTAGGGGCAGGCATGAAAAGGCGGCTTTCCACTCTATGAGTTTTTGAGGTACAAGAATTTATTATCAGAAACAAATATTTAAAAGAAAAATAAAGGTTCCATTCCCTAAGTTATCTTTCTGTAAATGAGGATCCCATCATGCTAGCTTTTCTTAAATAATGTGCCAGCACTAAAATTAATTGTGACATTCTCGTTATTGGTGTATTCAGAAGACACATGTGAAACCTCCAGCATGGGATATATTCTGTGACATGTTCAATCTGGCGCAGTAAAGAATTATAGCAATCCACCCTTTTCATCTGATTCCCCTGGTCTTTCCCAGCATCTTTTAGCTAGCTCTCTGGCATTGCAATGCATTCTGGGGCCACGTAACAGGGGTGAGGACTAGTGGTGTCCATGAGACTTCATCCTGCGGCATGAGAGGTTCCAAGCTCTAACCCCAGCTTCTTAGAACACTCAGTGCCTGTCCAGCCACATCCTGTGTTTTCTGCCACCAACAGCTGCCCACCCAGCCCACCGTTCAAAAATCCAGAAGACCATTTGAAGGGCACTGTGTTACTTAATAGGATTATTGCATTCTGGGAGGAGACCACTATGGCAAAATAAAGCCACTTCCCTTTCCATAGTAAATGGCATTTCTACAACTTAAGATGATTCTCTAAATTAGAAAGAAAAATTGTATGAAAGGTCAAATTTTACTTAAAAACTACATTTGGAAAATGGTTATAGCTGAGCAGTAAGATGAAGGGTCATTGTAATCTTCAGGAGAGTCTCTGTTTTCCAGAATTTTTTTTAAGTGTCCAGATGGGTTAGATTTATAATCAAGAGAGAGTATTACTTTTATAAAAGTAAACTTTGAATTTGTAAGCAAGAATAGAGTCTGCAGTGTAGTACTTTCATGTTTATAATTTTATTAGCTTATTAATTATTTACTTGTTATATCAAGCAAAGAATCATTGAATTGATGCTCTTAGAATCAAAGTGGGTCTCAAGAGATCGCTGGCATATTGTTAAGTGGAAAAATCAGGATACTGATAAAGCCATAGATAGCTTTTTATATCTTTTATTTAAAAATTCAGATACATAGGGAAAAAAATTGGAAAATAACATCCAAAAGCTCTTAACAGTTTCTTATAGAATGGGGTTATAGTTTGGGGGGTTTTTTCCTCTACTCCAGCTTCTTTAATGTGGTTGAGGTATGTGGGTGGGTGTGGGTGTGTGTATTTAAAGTTAATAGCTTATTCTATACCATCTTCAGTGATTACTGTTCCATGTAGATTTACAGCTAAACTGCCTTTTAGCTTCTAGATACACTTACCAGAATGTGACTTCAGGGGCGCCTGGGTGGCTCCAAAGCCTCTGCCTTTGGCTCTGGTCGGGATTCCAGGCGCTCTGCTCAGCAAGGAGCCTGCTTCTCCCTTTCCCTTTCCCCCTCCCCAAGCCCAGGCTCCTGCTTGCTCTCTCTTTCCCTCTCTCTCTCTCTGCTAAGTGAATAAAATCTCTTAAAAAAAAATTGTGACATGACAAGAATTACATGTGGGACCTCAATGAAAAATACAGGGTGTTCCACAGAGGAATAAGAAGGCTTCTTCTGCAAGGCTGCTCCCTTCTATGGGTGCCTCATGAACCTGGATAGAAACTTGAAAAAGCTGCAAAATGCCGCTTTAATCAGCATTGAAAGCATATGGCTCAGTATTTGGAATCATAAAAGCCTATCCAGTGTGTAATCTGGCTTTTCAGGTAGAACTAGGAGCTGTGGTTAGGAGAAATTGCTCATTTGTTTAATGTGCATATGCCTTGACGATGAAACCCTTTCAAATGAGAAATGAATGATTCAGGATTTCTGTATCTATGTATACGAAAGTAACATTTTACTTTTGTGGGTAATTTGTTATGTTCTGTTATTTGAATGATTTTATAGGAAGGGGGAGTAATTTGTGGAGGAATCTGGCTCAGTTGGTTAAGCAGCTGCCTTCAGCTCAGGTCATGGTCCCAGCGTCCTGGGATCGAGTCCCACATCGGGCTCCTTGCTCAGCAGGGAGCCTGCTTCTCCCTCTGCCTCTGCCTGCCATTCTGTCTGCCTGTGCTCACTCTCTCCCCCTCTCTCTCTCTGATAAATTAAAAAAAAAAAAAAAATCTTTAAAAAAAAAAGAATGATCTTTACCTCAATTCTGGGACGTTAAAGTAGCTCCACCCTCATTCACTTCCTCTCAACAGTATGAAATTAAGAAAGATGTATTCCAGTTTTAATAATAAGAAAATATAGGTAACTTCAAATTTGATTCTCAGGAGAGTTCTGAAATAAGAGTGGCTGAAAAGTTTGAGCATCCTTGGGGCACAATGTATCTATCTATTGCTCCGTCAACTGAAAGCCTAAAGCCCAACTCATTCTGTCAGGTGATCTTCTTAGGAGGAAAAGCTGAACTTCTCGTATTTCAGAATGCATGCGCACCGTTGGGTAGTGACAAATGTAAGAACAATTTACATTTTCAGTACCTCCAAGCCGAACTTGAAGAAAAGATGCCTAATTTAAACAGGATATAAATGTCTTTTTCTGATTGGATAGTGCAAGAAAATATATGAGGTGGCTTTTTTATTTGTGGGATTTTTGTGTTCTGTTTTTTAAACCAGGTCTGGTGGTCCATATGAAGAGAGGGTACATTTCTGACCCCTGGCTTTGTCAGCATGTTGTGGCAGTCACACTACTAGTTGGTCACCTTCTTCTCTTAGCCAGCCCTAAGAGCTATGCTGATGGCCTGTGACCTTCCACACACCCATATGTGGAATTCATTCTCTGATGGGATCTGTGGGCAAATAGTGCCTGCGGGAAAAACAGAAAACTTTATAGTGTCCGGCTAATTTGGGGGAAATTAAAAGCAGAACACTTTCCAGGAAAATTCTGGGCTTTAGAAAGTTTTAAATCTTCTCCGGTCCACTGACTACTCACTTTATTGCTCAACTCCCTTATTCGTTTATTGACCTTCTGCATCTCAGACATCATCAGTGTGAAGACCAAACCTGCCCATGCTTGTTGTTTCCCCATGCTTGTCCTTTGAATCCAGAGCCAAGCGAAGATTAGGGCACTGTGGAATGTTTGCTGTACAAAGCCCAGCAAATTAGGAGAGGGCTAAAATAATGGCTAAATTAGAAGAGCTTGTATTTAATTCCTAGAAAAGCTGAACCTAACAAAGAGGGACCTTTGATAGCTCAGGGTGGGAAGCCCCTGCAGGCGCCGTATATTTGTCTGTATTGTCGGGGCCCCCTGGGGCTCCTGCTCCCTCTGCGTGGTATGGAGAGTGCTTGTGTGTCCTGCGTGGAGAGAAGTGATACTGCTCATTTCATCCTCAAGGACGTCACTGGACTTGCTTTTCTAGTAATTGCAAAAAGTTTGTGCTGAGCCCATTCTCACCTAGTTCCCTTTGTGACAAAAGGCAGATGTTTTTGAGGAAACCGTAGCTATCAAAGTACAGGCTAGGCGGGCTCAGTCAAATAAGCATCTGACTCTTGATTTTAGCTCAGCTCAGGAACTCCGCCCATCGGGCCTGATGGAACCCCATGTCAGGCTCCATGCTCAGTGCCAAGTACGCTTGGCGTTCTCTCTCTCCCTTTCCATCTGCCCCTCTCCCTGCTCTCCCTGCTCACTCTCTGTCTCTCGAATAAACAAAATCTTAAAAAAAAAAAAAGTAGCCTAAGATGTGGAACAGGACTTTTCTCTGGTCAAAATTAATCAAAACTAACTGACAGATTTAGAAATCTAACTGGTTACCTCTTCCTTTGCATTCTACCCAGAGGGCACCAAGAAAGCTCTGAATGAAAGTATGAGTGAAGGCATGTCCTGGTTCTCATAGTCGGTCTAGATTAGGGATAGAGTCTGGAGCCTGGCACCTCCTCTTACCAGCTCTGTGCCTTGGGCACATGACTTAGCATCCCTGTGTCTGTTTCCACATCTGTACAGAGGGGAGGGGATACCTCATAGGATTGTTTTAAGGATTGAACTAGGTAATATATGTATAGTGCTTGGAGTTGTGCTGGGCATATGGTAAACAGTTGTAATTTCATTTCTCATTATTATCTGCCTCTTTTTAATATTTAAATAAAAAGTTTGATTTAAGAGATTTTCAATTACTATTTTGAAGTATTTTTATAGGATTTCTATTTTTCTTCAGTAGTTGTTGACTCTTCCTAGAAAGCATGATGGAATGTCCTATCATATGCAATATCATAGATTAGTATAAATTTAATTTTAGTTCATTTTGGGGGTCTCGTGATTAGATTCATCAGTTACAAGAATTACTTACTTTATAAGTGCCCAGTATATATGTAATCAGTTGTTTATGCATTCAGCAAGTATTGATTGAGCACACAGAGTGAGTCAGACTCTTTTCTGGACTGGGGAATTGAGAACATGTCAGATAAAGTCTTCAGTCTCCCATGATTATGTTCTAGTGAGGGAGACAAACCATTAGCAAGTAAACAAATAAATCAACATGATGATTTCAAATTGTGCTAAGAACTATCAAGAAAATGTAACAGGATGCTGTGGAAGGGACAAGGGAAATACATCTCTTAGGGAAATACAACCTATCCTGTGATTTAAATGACAAGAAGAAGCTATCAGCACTGTCTGGGGAAAGAAGAACATTCTACCCCCAAAGTGGGGCCAGCCCATTTAGAGGGGAAAGCCAGTGCAAAGGGCCAGGTTTGAGTAAGGATTTTTGCAAGATCTGAGGGCAAAAACAATGCCCAGGTAACTGAAACAGGAGTATTGTCTTCATTTAACAAATGTAGAGTGTGAGGGGCGCCTGGGTGGCTCAGTGGGCTAAAGCCTCTGCCTTTGGCTCGGTCATGATCCTGGGGTCCTGGGATCAAGCCCCACATCGGGCTCTCTGCTCAGCAGGGAGCCTGCTTCCTCCTCTCTCTCTGCCTGCTTCTCTGCCTACTTGTGATCTCTGTCTGTCAAATAAATAAATAAAATCTTAAAAAAAAAAAAAATGTAGAGCGTGGAAATTCATGTAACTCCTGAGGTTATATGCCGGGCTAGCTTTAGGAATTTAATTCAAAGTGGATGTGAAACCAGCTAGCTAGCTAGCAGGCTGTTCAAATAGGACTAGCAAAAGTCGGGAGAGCTTTGATGGATCAAAGACAGGCAAACGAGACAAGAGTTAGTGTCTAGTGGGATATGGAGGGTGAAGGAGAGAAATGAGTTGCAAATCTGAGGGTCCTAAAGTAAAAATCTTTTAAAAGGTAGATTGTTTAACAAGATAGAAAGTGCAGTGGTGCATGAGTGGCTTGTCTGTTAAGCATCTGCCTTTGGCTCAAGTCAATCCCGGAGTCCTGGGATTGAGCCCTACCTTGGGCTCCATGCTCAGCAGGAGAGTCTGCTTCTCCCTCTCTCTCTGCCCCTCCCCCTGCTCATGCTCCTATGAGCTCTCTGTCTCTCTTTCAAATAAGTAAATAAAATCTTCGTTTAAAAGTGCAAAGACAGATTTACAAGAAAAGATAATTTGTATATCTGTGGCCATGCTTAGTGGAACATTTGGATGGGAATGCTGGCAGGCATTTGGAAATTCAGGCAAAGAAGGTAGCTAAACCAATAGGGACTATTTGTTGATGGTTTCCTTTTAGAACTACAAACCAGGTGTAACCAAATCCTTATGAAACATCCCACTCTGCTCAGTACAGGTCAGAACATGACCCTCAAGTTTAGTGATGTTTTGTGTATTGATTTCTCTGTATCCTGGACCATATAACCAGAATATTTTGTGTAGGGGCTGCCTCTGCTTTCCAACCTCACATTTGTAACAGTATTCTGTTATGACGGTGATTTATAACAATAATTCAGTTGGGGGATGTCTAGACTGCCTTTAATTTATAAACATTACTGTACCTTATTCACTTTACTAATTGCGGACTGTGTTTCTCTACCACAGACTCACAGGGTTTCTGTTTCTTGTGTCAGGTTTCACCGTCCATAACGAAGTGTGAGACTCTTTGGAAACATGGACTGATCATCTTTGGGGGAAGCCTCTCTTCCTGAAAACCTGATATTGCACTGGGATTTGAATGTGTGTATTTCCGTTTAACTGGTGAAGGAAGTGTATGGGAAGTGCTCCCTGCCTGCATGGCCCAGGTGGGGCCAACAAGCAATGGGAGGGGTGCATGACTCTGCTGTCCAGCATGCGTATTAATGGTAAGCAACACCATGGTCACACCAGTTATTCTCCATCAGGAGTTTTAATCAAAGAAGATGAGCAGAAGACAATCGCTGGCTCCCTGTTACCAGAAAGCCAAATTGTGGAGTACGGGTTAAAGAGAAATCGGGGCCTGGAGCTGCTGGGCACGGGAAAGGGGTGGGGGTGGAAAATCAGAAAAAAAGATAAATATTTCATTATGTTAATGAAGAAAAGAGAAAATCAAAGCATAAATATTTTTGAAGTAGGCTTTTGGTAGCTGAGAACTTACTAAGATATGGGAATCTAATCACCTAATGTGGATTCCTTAAAGACCTGATCCTAGAAGAATATTCTCATTCCACCGTTATGTTGGTGCAGTATAGTACCATGATTTTGCGTTGTGCCAGTGAATCCAATTGCCAGAAATAAGTCTGAGTGTTTTCATGCATCTTTTTCTTAAATGCAAGAGACTTTTATTGACTCTTAACAAGCATGCCTGTCCAAATTTTGTTGCATGTTTTAAGTAGCATAGCTATACACACTTTTTTTTTATACTCCTTATCTAATGTACCAAACTTCTACAAGGATAACAGGACTGGGAATAAAGTCAGATGAATGTGATCGTATAAATCTGTAGGAAGCTTTAGAAATAAATCTTTTGATCTTTCCCTAGCTCGATTATCTTCAAAATTGAGGCAACCATACTTGATCTAAGGAAGAGAATATTGACAATCACAGCATGTTTTTTAAAAATCTGAGTCCAAAGTTAAAACTTAAGCAAATGCAAGTGTTCTGCCAGCAGTTAGTTCTGAATGGGCATGGAAAGGACTACTTATTTTCAGAGCTGCATTAAGTTAGATTGCTGCTATTAAAAAAAAATTAAGTATGTGGATCAAAAAAGTACCCGAAGGCTTAAAAGAACACAGAAAATTCCTGCTAAGTTGCAAGTGAGGAGAACCTCATTTTGTATTTTAAGAGTCTGCAGATTGCATCCATAAATATAGCATTGACTTGCAATGCAAAAGAATGAGTGAGATTAAAGGTTTCTCTGTGAAGGAAGGTTTCTCTGTGAGCCTATAGTCAGTATTGTTTACATTCAGAAACCCTCAATTGCCATCTTGCTATTTTCCCTGGAGTTGCAGGCACAGCCTGGCTTCTGCTCCCAAATACCAGATGTAAATACTACCTTGCATTCAGTTGTTCTTTCATGGTTGTTTTGTGCTCCTTTTATTAAAAACACATGAGACATATAATAACAAGACAAGACTAGTAGACTTTATTTTATTCTCAGAGCTTGGGCTGGAATTTTATGAAGTGCTTCTGGTTCATGATATGGAAGACTGTAAATTGCAATTTCAACCAAAAAAGCAAACATTTACTCTGGTGGATAAGTTTGGATCCTGTCATTCATTTATATTTTATAGAACCACTAAAATTGGGTGATTTTACTTAAAAATAAAAGGCTTTAGAAAAAGCCAGGACCATTTTATATCTAAGAAAAATAAGCAGCATTGTTACACCTTTTGCCATACTCAGCTCTGTGCATAATAAACCCAGATTTTGCGCTGTTGCTATTTCATTACTAGTTTAAGATGAAACAAATGTTCTGTATGCCCAGGTGTCTTTCTTTGGCTCAAAGGTTTTGTACATTTCATAGTATTTAAATCCAACCATGGATGTTAACTTTGTTCTAATTTTTTGGCCGAAGCCATTCTTTTCCTTAATATTGTATTATCATTGTTGTGTCTTGGGAAAAATTTCAAGGGATATAATGTTACTTTAATTTTCTATACTTCAAGTCCTTAAATGTTGTACTAATTTTTAATCACGAGGCTTCTATAAAATGGTAAATATAAGATGTTATCACTGTTTTAGCACTGAAGATACAGGTCATAGAAAGTCTCTACTTGGTTGGTAAAAGAAGCAGTTTTTTCTCACTCCTGGTGCATGTGATGAAGTTTTTAATCCCCTACAATGAGATGCACCCCAGTACAAAGATGAGACTCCAGTCCCTCCATATGCTCTTTTGCTTATATGATATGTCAGATTTTTGAACCACCCACACTTTATACCAATTGACACATTTAGAGAAAAGTTTAAAAGTTAGAGCGAAATTTAAAAGTCACAAATATTACCACTGCTAGTCTAATATTTAAGAATTGAAACCGCCAGTTACATCATTAGAATGATTCGAATAGAAGGATTGTGAGCTAACCTGTATTTTTCAGAATAAGTCTCTGCATTCATAGCTAATTTTAAAGGGCTTTTATTTATTTGACAAACAGAGATCACAAGTAGGCAGAGGGGCAGGCTGGGGTGGTGGGGGAGGAGCAGGCTCCCCGCTGAGCAGAGAGCCCATTGCAGGACTCTATCCCAGGACCCTAGGATCATGGCCTGAGTGAAGGCAGAGCCTTAACCCACTGAGCCACCCAGGCGCCCCCTTCATAGCTAATTTTAAAAGGTAGAAACACTGCATATTCAGCATATCCAGCAACCTGTCCACAGGTCTCTTACCTGGCATCCCTAAAGATGTGGACCACGCTCCATATAATTAGGCCTCTGCCCAGTGCCAGCATTTGGAGTATCCAACCAATAAGCTGCAGTTCTATGAAAAAAAATGTGTGTGTGAATTGGGCTGTTGTAACACAGCACCAGCCTTTTCCCTATTTAAAGTGAGACATTAGGCTGACATAGAGGAAGTGAGTGAGTTTTCCTGAATCCCCAAGATATGATTAGGGAAGAAAACAAACCCATATCCAGGAAGATCTCTGGCAGGAAGGAACCAGACAGACTGTAAAACACAAAGTGGCCATTTCTCTCTTTTTTTTTAAATGGAGCAAAAGAACATTAACATTAAGCTGGTAAGAAGACGCCCTGGGCTTTACAGCATCTTTGTGGGCTGATGAAATTAGTCCTCTGCATTAATTTAAGGCAACCCTGCCTGATAATTCCCTGTATATGTGAAATGTCTTACTTTTTTTATATTTGGTATAATTTACCTTTATGTTAATCCTTTAAATTATTTAAACTAAATCTATAGTATTCAGAGAACCATTTGGGATATGTGAGTAGCTGTTTGAAATGGAGGAAAAAGCAAACTCATCTATCTCTCTGATTTTCCCAGAAAAACAGGCTTTCTGATTTCATTTTCATGTCCTTTATTAGCATAATGATTGTAGTCTTGTATCTTTTTCTAATGCTAGTAAATATGTCCTGTTAGAAAGTTTTGAAATGTAAGTGAAAATCTATTTTGGCCAGTAAAGGAATCAAAAACACCCTTCAAAAATCATCAGATACTAAAAATGAGAGATAATTTCTTAAAACCCATAATTTGGGTTTCACATCCTGCAACAATTCTGTGCTACCTTGGGACTTTGAAAAAATCCAGTAGCTTACAATTAAAAGAGAAAAAACTCTGCATTAACACTGCATGTCCTGATTTATGTACCACATTTTAAGATGTAACAGGCATTGTATTTATATGCAATAGTCAGACAGACACAACTTTCAAAAATGATATGTGTTCACGATAGAAAAAGACAGTCTCGCCTACCACATAGTAGCATGTACATATTTAAAGAGTGAAATCTGTCTTTTCTCCTTTTTCTCAAAAATTTCTTCAGTTTATTATTTTTTAAGTGGTCCCAGCAGCACATTAAACACAGTGAGAAGTTTTCCTCAAAATAGGTAAGATGGAAGATACGTACATTTATGTCATTTCATCAGTACAGTAGCTGCAGCATTCCTAAATTCCAGTCCTATTATTATCCCTAACCTTACTAGTAAAAGTACATCACTTGAGACAAGAACTAATTTCTTCACATCATCAGAGTATGATGTGAGCAGTAAGGAACCACTAAGATGTAATTTATTTACAGAGTTGTTTTTTTTTTTTTTTTTATCACAGTCAAACAACAATACCGCCGTATATATTTATGAAATTCTGCGGTCACAGAAACAGTTTAAAATAAAGTAAGGATTTCACACTATGAATTCAAGAGTGTATTTTCAATATGATAAAACTGAGACACTTAAACCTTCTGTAACAAATGTGAACTGTGAACGCTGAACTCAATATTGCCCAATAACAAAAGTTAAATCAACAGAATTTATTTAGCCCTTATTACATTCTCTTTATATATATATGTATATATATAAACCATATATTCCAAAAATATATGACTTGCTTCTTGCCACTGGCTAGCTTTGGCTTCTGGAAATAGGTTATGTGCCACTATGAGTATTTTCTGTCCTCTTACTGGCAGGCTATATCATTATTTTGCTTGGCAAAGCAGAATGAACTTCTGGAACTGAAATATGTCCAAGAGGGGAATGCAATGGCAAAAGTCATCATCAAATTAATAGAACCATGTTTCTGAGAGAAAGCTCATCTTTAGGTAGCTCAAATCCAAGTTTCAAAGAGCAGCATGAGGAACTCCTATAATTTGCCAGAGACCAAAGGATGGTGGGGACAACGGTAGAATAGTCCCAGACCAGTTGTCATTTTCACTTTCCCCTTATTTTTCGTAATAACTAAACTTAAGTTCTGTATGAAAATGGGAATCACCGTTAGCATACCTGGAAGACAATGGAAGCAGAGTTCACAAGGTCATTCCAAATTAAGAAATCCGACTACATATACTGTCAGATTTTTGGCAAAAATAAAATATAAAATAAAATAAAATAAATAAGAATCCTGTGGCAGCAATTCTCACCAAAGGCCAGCCTTATAGGCAGAAGTCATTTTTAGCCATGCTAGGATTTACTGTACAAAAAGTGTCATTTAGCCTGTCGCATTGCTGCCACAAACTGCACCTATGAGCCCGGCACTGTTGATCAGTGTTTCTCAGTGGGGTGCTGTTGGCCTTTAGAGCTGGGTAATTCTTTGTTTACAGAAATGTTCCCTACACTGCAAGATGTTTTATATCCTAAGTCCCTGCTGACTAAATGCCAGGAGCATGCCCAGTCCCTGTAAAAACCGAAAGTCAGAAACGCTCCCCTGTGTCCAAAGGCCCTCTAAGGCAGGACCACCTCCCTTCAGTACCACTATCTACTGCAGTTTGAGGACATGCAGGGAAAAGTACCTATTTCAAAAACCTCGTCTGGGCTGCCTTGCATACTTTGGGCTTAATAGTTTCTTCCCCTTTATTTTTCAAACCTTCTGCTCCAGTGAATCTTTAACTTGCCAGCTCTACAGGGAGGAGGTTGCTGGGTGGCCTTGGCAGTTTCAGTGGGCAGAGTCACTTGGCTAGTCCCTGTATGTAGTTACAGGAGAAATTTCAAATGAAGCAAACTTTTTTTTCGGTTTTGGTCTCACAGTTTTACCTGAGGACTACATTGTTGGTCACCATCTTTGTCAGTGTCTTGAGGATTATTAACATAGCTTAATCCCAAATACAGCTACCAATCCACATGAACAAAACTGGTGGTCCGTGAAAATCCCCATTAAATTTCACCAGTAAGATGCATCCCTTGAGTTACAAAGCAATCCCCTGTTTACCTGTTAAAGAAGCATTTAATCCACAGGCACATGCTTGAATTCTCCCCTGTATAATGATAGTCATGCAGTTCAACTTTTGTAAAATGTGTCAGTACTGAATGATGAAGGAAGCGTGGATTACCTGGATTGCACGCATATCGTTCATACTTCCGTGATGGTCATGCACAATTCAAGATGGCTTCACCTCGTTGAAACATTACTGAGCTATGCTAACGATACATAAACATATTCTCTGTTGCTTCTTCTCACCGAAACTGAATGGTTAAATATGTCTTGAAATGATGTGGATCCATTGTGGCTAATCAAATGGAAGAATTTAGCCACTATAAATTTTCTAAGTATTAAAATTTCCAACTATCTTTTTCGAGACAGAACAACTGAAGAGTTGATAAAGGAGGTTATATAGGGAATTTTTAGATGGTGCTTAAGAATTCTTATCTTGTTAAATACCAGTATTTTTTTTTCTTTTTAAGAATAACTTAAAGGGAGTAAATGAGGCAGAATGCCACTCTACCCTCAGGTCAATTTCATGGTATGTTAAAATGCCAATAATATTTGTGCCACTTGCCAATTTGGGGGGCTCCTCCCTTACTGGATGCTTTTGCTATAATTTGTATCATTACACTGCTTAGAGAGCCTTCACGAAAAGACATCACCTTTGCAGTGCTAAGTAGCATTTGAAAACAATCTGAATAAATTTAGGGTCACACCACTTTCATTACTTAAAATATAGGCACTAATTTTTATTTTTTATTTTTTTAAATATTTCTTCTGTGGCTTAGACATGTGCCAATGTGTTCAAAACATTCTGCACCAATTTCCCCAGATGTAGTACCTAGCAAAAACTCAAACTTGTCATTTTTTTCTATGTAATAGTGATTTTTAAATAAAGAACTGTATGCATTTGTTTGTTATTTTAATCTTTGGTTAAAAGTGATTAAGAATGGTAAGCTGTGATCATTATCAGACTGACTGAATGATTCCTGATTTCCAGTAAGTGATCTAATTATACATATTACACAGGTACAATATCTGTGAGTGTAAGTAACTGGAACTGTACACTGATTAACATGACAGTTTCTCTTTTTTTGTTGTTCTTGATCTGTACTGTATTATAGTATGTGGGTATAAATACCTACACATATACACAGATATGTATATGTATTCCACTATTGTAACCTGAAAGACAGACTATGTATTATCTTTTTTATTCCTTACTGGTGTTTGTGTTATTTAAAAAGCAAAATTATGCTCTATTTAGTTGTATAATATTATAGGATACTTTGCTGTGCACAATTCCAAGTGCCTTAGAACATTGTTTAGCTTTCTTAAGTATATATAAATGCATATATGTATAAAATTGGGAAAAGTTACCTCAATAAAATCATTGGGAAATCCCCAACTTTAGTTTCTTCCAATTCTATTGTACTGAGACAGTACTTGGTATTTTTAAATTAAAAGCTCACTGAGTCCTCCCCTGTAGACAAGAGTAAGACAGATCTTCTAATCGTCTATCATTTCAACTGCACCTAATTTAAAATTTTTTGTATGTAAGGCTTTGTGATTTGTAATTTTTATTTAAAATATCTGTCTATGACTTACTGCTTTAAACAGCAACTTTAACAATACATTTTTAAAACTTGCTTTGTTTTTATATCTGAGGATATTTGATGTTGATGTTTCCATTGACATTTTACTGTGTAAAAATAAAAGCTAGTCCCTTTAGAGTTTATAATACAGAAAATAAACAAACGTCCTCATTATGCTTATTATTTAATGTATTATAAGCAAAGAGAGAGGTGGGGAGCATATTTTGGCCAAAAAAGGAACTGGAATATATTTTTCATTTTTTCAATAGCAGTTACAAATTGTAACTTAGCCTCCCTCAATCCTGGGACAAAGATAAAATTATGAGAGAGAGGTATGAAAAGCAGTTTGTGTACCATTATCCTAGATAGAAGACATATAAGAGAGAAGACTGGGACCAAAAATTTTTAAAGTAGGTTTGAAAAATTGGCCCCAAGAATGCTATTAAAAAATTAGCTGTACATCCCCAAGGTAAGTATAATAGCTCAACAACTAGTTTCCATTTTTGCTCACACTAAACTAGGTTCTGCATTAAAACATTAATTTCTAAAATCCAGTGGAGGTAAGAAATGAAAAAATTTTTTTTCCATTTTACATAACACTTTGTTGGCATCCATTTACTTAAGACTATTGTAATTGAACTCATCGCTGGACCTCCACTCAGACATCTATATGGAGTGCTTGCTGTTATGCTGCTGTCTACACACAGTCAAGTTTTTGCTCAGTTTATGAGTTTTGAACTCTTTGCCCTTTACTCTTCCTCTGCCCCTCTCCCAGCTTTTTCTTTCTCTCTCTCAAATGAATAAATAAAAATCTTTGAATTAAAAATAATAGTAATAAAGGGGCACCTGGATGACTCGGTTGGTAAAGGGTCTGCCTTCAGCTCGGGTCATAATCCCAGAGTCCTGGGATCAAGCCCCACATCGGGCACCTTGCTCAGCAGGGAGTCTGCTTCTCCCTCTTCCTCTGCCTCTCTCCCAGCTTGTTCTCTTCTCTGTCTCTGTCTCTCTCTCTCAAATGAATGAATAAAAATCTTTAAATGAACTCTTTGCCCTTTAAACCACTCTACTTTATTAGTGGTTACTAATAGTAGAAAACCTAAAACTCTAGAGAAAGCTAAGAACCTAAAGTTTGTGTGAAGGTTTTTGGTCTTTTGCCAAACACAGGAACCATTTCTAGGTTTTTAGGGAGAAAAGTGACAGATACTAACTTCATCTGTCAGTAAATAATATACCGATGTTTTTCACTTGGACAACTTGGGGGATGGTAGTGATGCCACGTGCTGAAATAGAAAGTAAGGAAAGTAAGGTGGTAACTCCTGGGGGTGGGGGAGGCAGGGAGCCCAGGAAGGAGAGAATAGGAGGTTCAGAGAGGCATTTAATTTTGCACATGAAATTCAATTTGAATTGCCTGCTTGTTGAGACATCCACATGTGGAAAGATGTATAGTATTCAGTTAGATGTATGAGTCTGAAGGTCGGGTAAAAGTCTGGCCTGCATTAAGGAAGTTGGGAATCATTAGCACATGTAACAAACTGTAGAAATGAATAGACCTCCCAACAGATAATGTAGCTTATGACTAAAATTTCTACAATGAAAATTTAATAAACTATTTTTTCTTCACCTGACTTTGTGTCCAAGATCATAAAATCATTTCATTTGCACAACATCTGAGTGCTTTGGAGGATAGATAGGTAGATAGGTAGATAGAGAGAGAGAGAAAGATAGATAGGTAGATTTTTTTTTAATTTAACTGGGTTTTACTGGTTACCTTAATTTTAAGTAAAATGGAGTAGTGCTTTTTGTAGAGGGTTAAGTTGTAAACAAAAATTGTATTTGAAAATATATTACCTCGAATACAATGAACATACCTACTATCTCAGTAAGTCTGCGTAACCTGTTTTTACTTCAACAGTGAAATATGTGGCTGGTCCTTTAATTCAGCCACAAATGAGGAAGTTAGTTTACATCTAAGTGGTACGTGAAGTTAAAAAAAAGAAAAAACAAACAAGACTTACCTTTAAGCATAAGAATTATACTCAGCACAATGAGATGCTCATACCATTAGCATAGGGAACATAGTAATGGAGGAAATAGAGGTCAATGTCTCACCCACATTCCCAGTATGAGCTCATGGATGAAATGAGCAGGGAGAATTGCTCAATAGTAACAGTAGTAATTTGGGGTGCTTGATTGGCTCAGTTGGTTAAGCATCCGATTCCTGATTTCAGCTCAGGCCATGATCTGCAGGTCATGAGATCGAGGTCTGCGGTGGGCTCTGTGCCCTTCAGCTGTCCCTTCAAACCTTCAAACCTTCAAATTATTTCTAATTTTGGGGGTAGGTCTTGCTTGAGATTCTTTCTCTACCCCTTTCCACCCCGTGTGTTCATGCGCTTTCTCACTCTCATTTTTAAAAATAGTAATGGTGGCGATCTTATTTCTCTCTCATTTGCTGAAAGCATAGAGTTAAGCTCATAAGTTAAAGGCATGCATGAGCTAATTACCAAAGTTTGCACTGGTTGTAATAGTGTCATTGTCACTCAAAAGGAGACTAATAATGATTTGTGAGCTTTTAATAGCACAAAGCTAGATTGAGCATAACTGACACATACCAAAGAAAACTCAGAATTCATGTTATAACTAGAAAGGCACAGTAAAAAAATAACTTGGATTAATATTTCCAAAGTGTATTCACCTGAAATGTATGTACTTTCGACTCAAAAAACAGGAGTTGGTGAACAAAAAGCCAAGCAATACGAGGAGTGTGCTGTTAAAAAGAATTTTAAAGAACCTACAATTACCGGGGGCTAGAAGCTAGTAAAATCATCTTAAGTATGTAGTATAAAAGACCTGAAAGGTACCAGGATTTGAACGAAAACAAAAGGATTAAGATCGAGGAACCCGTCAAGTTGGATCAAAATGCAAGTTAACAGATTCTACGATGTGACTCTGATTTGAAGCAAAGCATGTGTTCCCTGACAAATCCCTAGAGGCTTGGGGGCCCTGGTTTCAGGAGATGGTCATCCTGAGGCAACAATGAAGTTAAGTGAATTCTTACACTCACCTAAAAGGTGGACAATTGCCAACCTTCACGGAGCACTGAGCACAGGCCAGGCACAGGTTCCGCCATTTATAACATATTTTCTCATTTAGTCCAACAATTCCTCTAAGGTAAGCATTTTACATTCCCATTTTACATTCAGGTAAGTAAACGGAAGCCCACTTGCCTCTGGTTATACAACCCAAGTGAAACAAACAAATTTTGGCCAGTACTCCAAACCTCTTACTGCTGTCATTTAATATTATCGGAGAAAATTTGGGTTTATTGGAAAATAATGAATTTTCAGATGAGTATACCCTTCCAGTTCTAGGTTTAGGAGGACTGTGCACCTTACCCTGCTTTAAGCTATTTTACAACTTTGTGAGTTGTAGAAAGCTGACAGGAATGTGGAATAATTCTTGTCTCCAGAGACGTACATAATCTCTGTCCAGTGAAGGTTCCATTGCCTTCCCTAGGTCACTGGGAGAGAAGCCAGTTTTTTTTTCCATTTGCACATTCTTCTCAATATTCCTGCTCTATAAATGTTTCTCCTCTTTGGATTGTCCTCTGAAATATTGTAATGTCCTACGTTTCCCTCGTTAACAATGTGCTAGATAAAATCTTGACGTGCTCACTTTATGCATCGGTATGAGAGTCATGGGTTTATCATTAAAAAATGAGCCTCGAACAATATTTTTTGAACCTGATTGTATTAGTATCTAACCTGTCCCATCTTTTTTGTTTTTTGGTTTTTGTTTTAAAGATTTTATTTTAAAATAATCTCTATACCCAACATGGGGGCTCAAACTCAAAATCCAGAGATCAAGAGTCACATGCTCTATGGACTAAGCCAGGTGCCCCTACTTTGGTTTTCAAGTATCTTTACGTTTTCTAGACATCAAATGCAACACTTCAAATCCTTACTACAAATACATAAACAACAAAATATATAAAACAATGTAAATAATTGTAAACAATGAAAAGATATATACAGTAGACATCTGAAGTTCTTACAAGCCAGCTCCTTGTAGAAAATTGCTAAGGGGAAGTTTGGTGCATCATTGACCAGGTATTTTTCAGTGCACTATGATGTCTCTGTGTAAAATGTTTTTCTATTTGTAATTATTAACAATAACAACAAACGCCATTTTCATGGTGTTCTACAACCTGCTTTTTTTTTTCTGAGTGAGTGACTGTCCATGTTGATCTGCAGCTCCTTAGAACACCTTCACGATAGACCCTAGTATTAATTTTTTTCAATGAATCCTTTACTAGTGGAATTTTAATTGCTTTATTATTCTCTGTTAAAAACAGTGCTACCGTGAACATCCTGCTCCATCCATCCTGATGCTCTCTCCCTTTTTAGAAATTAACTGCCTCCATTAGCTCTATTAATATTGTCAAGCGTGTAATTTATAATTCCTCGAGTTACTGCTTCCATGTCTAGTTAGTTTGGCTATATTTAATCAAGTTTTCTCCACTTTTGTGTACATTGGTTTCCTGGTGCTGAGGATCCTTGGGCAATGCTGACGGAGAACCAGTGCTGAATGTGATATAAATAGTGCTAAGACAGTAAACATGTTTTAACAGGCATGTTCATTTCACGTGGAAAATATGAAATTTTCACAACCTAGACTAAACCAGGAATTAAATTAAAATGAATTTATTAAAATTCTGTTTAACCATTTTGAAGTGGATGCCATTTATTAGAGCATACTAATAAGATTCTAGGAGAAGTATGGTTTGGATTTATTATCATTACTCTAATATTTCAGTTATGGGTGTTTTTATGATAGGAAATGTTCTTCTGTGTTAAGACAAGACAGGGTTTTGTATATATATATATATACCATATGAATGAATGCATTGTTCTAGATATTGTATTCAACAAATATTAAATAAGCTCACAGATAAATAGATATCATCCAGAATAGGCTTGAACACATGTCAACCCACCATATGTGTTGGCTTTTTGAGATGGGGTATATTGTAATGGTTAAGGGTGTGACTCTCAAGCTACACCCGAGTTCATATTTTGGCTGCATCCCTTAATGGCTTTGTGCTCTTGGGCAAAAGTCCACTTAACTTTCTGTTTCTCAATCTCTAATTTACATATAACAAAAGGATAATGATAGTAAACCTAAGTCCTTCTTTAAGAATTTAAAGGGTAAATATATGTAAAGTGCTTTGAACAGGACAATTCTTATTGAGTCCTTGCTATGCTATGCCCTGGGGAAGTAAATTAGGCAAGACAAAAATCCTTGTCCTCAACTTGGTTAACCTGGAGTTGGAGTCTAAAGACAGATGAAAATGGTATGGATTTACAATTTGATGTATCTGAGTAGACTAATCACAGGGTACAATGAGAACATGTGGGGTGGGCCCTAGTTTGGAAGAGTGTAAGTTTCCTAGAGGCAGAAATGGCTAAACTAGCACTTCAAGAACAGGGAGGTGAGAGAAAGAGATTTTAGATGGGCATAGCAAAGTCAATCTCTTTTAGGTACATTGGGGAACTGCAAACAGTTTGATAGGGCTAAGTTATAGCATGGTATGTTGGGGAGAAGGAGACAAGATGCTAAATTGATGGGTAGAAGCCAGATGAGAGAAACTGTTGGCTGCCATGCAAACAAATTTAGACTTTATCCTGAGGCCAAAGGGTAGGCATTGAAAGTTTTTATATAGGAAAATGACATGATAGACTAAGAGTAAGACTAAGAGTACTAAAAATGACAAATTTGATAAAAGGAGTAATGTGGTGATACCTTTGGATATTTGAAAGGTAGAATGGACAGAATTTTCCGGCTGCCTGCCTTATGGAGGCAGTGTAGCACATGGTGAAGGGTGTGATCTCCCTGACGAGACTGATAGCCTGCGCATCTAAACTTTTCCATTTATTGTGTGACTTTAGGCAAGTCATTTCAGTGCTCTGAACTCCAGGCTCTCTAAGATCAGCTAATTGTCATCTAACCACAGGTTTATCAAAGGAATTAAATGACATCATGAGTACAGTGAATGCAATGTGTTAGTGTTAGTATTAGATCAGCAAATATATACAGTAACGGAATGTTACTCAAAATTAAAAAAAAAAAAAGCATTATTCAGGTGGTTAGGCTCTAGTGAGGCTTGTCTAAATCCCTACTCTGCCATTTACTAGCTGTGTGGCCTTGAGAAAGTTAATAACTTTTCTGTACCTCAGTTTTAGTATTTGTAAGATACTGGATATAGTGCCTCTCTGGTGAGGCAAACATGATTCTCCTTGACATGAATCATGAAAACATGAATCAGGTAAAGTGCCAACACATTAATTCATTTAAACAAATATTGAGTATATGTACCAGGCACTATTCTAGGCCCTGAGGATAGATAGACACAGTAGTAAATAAAGCCAATCAAACCAAAACAAAACCTGCCCTCACAGAGCTTAACCGTATTCAACGTCCTGCACAAAGGAGTGTTAGGTATAATATCTGTTAGAAAGCATCATCCAAGACAATTTGTTTTCCTAATCTAAATTGTTTCCATAAGTTTTATTGTAATAAGAGTAATATTCCACAAATATCTATAGAGGTAATTAATAGGACGACATAAAGACGCAGTCCAAGATAACTCAGACATTTGGAAGAGGCCAGAGATTGGAAAGGGGAAACACCAATTTGAGGAAAGATCTGCTGATTTAACTATGAATGCATTACCACCCTCTTTGGCCACGGAAGTTATGAGAACGTGCCAACACCTGACTGAACCCTTCCTAAGAAGGGTCGATTATAGCCTATTTGCTTAAATCACGTTAAACCGTTGGACGAACGACTTGGAAGAAAATAAACATTAGTATCCTCCTTATAAGATAAGGTATGCAAACACCAAAGAGATTCCAAATATATTTTATTGGTTGAAATGCCTCTACTGTCAACAAAATCTCAGGGGTTTTGTTCACCCAATCTTTGAACAAACACCTGGTTAAGTATGGTGCAGCCTAGAATAGCGAGGCCTTGATCCTCCGTTGCTAAGGCAACCAATTCCCCGCCAGCCCCTAAGAGACGGTACCGCAGTGACCCCGGAGGGTGGACACCGTGTGTGTGTGAGTGTGTGTGTGTGTGTGCATACAATTGTCATTGTCATTGGGGATGCTAAATATGTCGCCTCTGTTCTCGGTAGAGAGCGCTACAAAAGCAAGTTCCCCCCAGAAACAGCAACCCCGCTTCGCTCCTCACCGCCACAAAAGCGCCCACAACTCCGTTTCCCAATTTACTTAATTTTGGCCCGAAAAACCCCGCCCTCCCGGTGGTGAAAACAGCCCCACCTCCCAATAGCTTCTCGCGAGCGTTGGACGAGGAGAGCTGCGGGTAACTTCCGTCCGCGACCCCTCCAGCTCTTCGGTGATTGGCCCATTTCCACGGTCTGCGCTTAACTTCCTGTCCGGATCCCGGCGTTGCACGTGTGGTGCGGCCTAAGGACGCTGCCGGCAGCCGGGTCTCGCAGCGTTCGTGTGGTAGCGAGGAGGGTGCTGTCGTCGCCCTTGTCTGGGGCGAGCGTCGCACGGCTGCAACATGGTGAGCACGTCTTGTTGTCTCGGGGACGGGGCGCTCTGGTTTTGCTGACGGCCGGGCTGGTTCCTCTGGTGCGAGTGGCTGCTGAGGGCGGGGACTGGGAGGGCTGGTCCGCAGGTGCGGGGAGGGGGCTCGCGGCCCAGTTGCCTGCGTGTGGTCACCCGCAAAACCCTGGGCATACTTTGCGTTTACAGTGCGTCTCCCACAGCCTAGCCTCCTTGGGGGCGTGGACAGAGGAGAATGGCTTCCTCTTTATCCCGAGGGGCCTAAAGAATCTGTGAACGCAGGACACGAGTGCACCACCTTGTGCTTCCTGCGTCGGGCGGAGGGAGACTTGGGTGGTTTCTCCAGACGTTGGAGTGGTAGTTGTCCGCTCATCTGTGTTTGCTCTGGGCAAAGGGAACTTGTGGGAGAGTCTAAGGTTGGGCCCAAAGCAAAAAAAAAAAAAAAAAAAAAAAAGCTTTGCTTAACTGGGATGATGCTTTCTCACTTAGCAGGTCAAGTTAGGAAGGGTAGCGAGAGTGGCGAAAGAGATGATGAATCTTATTTAAATGAAGCTGTGTTGTCCTGGTTTCGTTTAATAGTCGGTGCAACAGGTGTGTCACTGCCTGAAATGGTCTTCCCCAGGTTTAACTGTGGCAGGTTATTTGTCCTTCTGCTACAGCCTGTCAGGGACCTTCTCTGAGCTGGCAGTATAAAGTAATCTTCAGACATTTGCAGATCGCTGTTTTCCTTACTTAAAATCATTTCTTTGGTGATTTGCTTGATAAGCATAGGGACTCCGACCTCATTGCTGTATCCCCAGCACCCAGACAGACTGAGGGGTTTGGAGGGGGGCGGAGTTGGGGTAGGGTGAGCCTGGTGGTGGGTATTATGGAGGGCACCTATTGTGTGGAGCACTGAGTCTGGTGCATAAACAATGAATTTTGGAACACTGAAAAAAATAAAGTTAAATTTAGAAAAAAGTTTAGCACAGTAAGTGCCATCAAATGTACATTGAAGGAAGGTGACTACAGATTTTGTCGAACATTGTTAATGTTGCCTATCATAAAAATGTAAGTTTTAGAAATCTGTTGATCCTTCACATAACTTACTGGAGGTTTGTATATGGATTATGGGTTTGTGTGTGTGTGTGTTTGTTTCCTTTGATAGCTTGTTCTGATTCTGTTCCTTTGAAGCCTCACAGGAAGAAAAAGCCTTTTATAGAAAAGAAGAAAGCTGTATCTTTTCACCTGGTCCACCGGAGTCAACGGGATCCTTTAGCAGCAGATGAAACTGCACCTCAGAGGGTTCTGTTACCCACACAGAAAGTAGGTCCTGTTTGTTAGCCAATAAGTTTGCAGGTAGACTGTCAGTAGTCCCTAAATAAATTGTTAGCTGCTATTCTCCAGCAACGGTGATCTTTTGGGTAACAAAATCTAGATTTTGTTACCCAAATTTAAAGTTTTTAGTAAATGTACTGATTTTTTGTCTTGCACGTTGGATTGAGAGAGTAAAGCATCTTTATTTAAATGAGCAAATATTGCACAATAATACTAAATATTTACTAAACCAGTTACAATTCTGCATGATATTTAGGGCATATCTCTGGTTTCGTTCCTTAAGATCCTGTCATTTCAAAAAATCATAGGTTACTGTTTGTGTCCTCATCACTCATCTCATGAAATGTAAAACATTAGAACTCATGAATTAGCTTTAGAAAATGCCACGAAGGGGCACCTGGGTGGCTCATTCATTAAGGGTCTGCCTTTGGCTCCGGTCATGATCCCAGGGTTCTGGGATTGAGCCCTGCCTTAGGCTCCCTGCTCAGGTGGGAAGCCCGCTTCTCCCTCTCCCACTACCTGCTTGTGTTCCCTCTCTCGCTGTCTCTCTCTCTGTCAAATAAATTTAAAAAAAGAAAGAAAAATGAAAGGAAATGCCAGGAAGCCTTTAAAATGTTGACGTGATAATTGTCAGAGTATTATTGTGGGCAAATTTGGAAGAAAGTCTTGGAGAACTTTGGCTATATTTAGCTTTTTTAGTAAAGCCTGTTTTTGTTGTATGTTGAGAAGTTTCTTTGCATATAAATACAAGAAATTGTACCTGATTTTCAAGACCCTTTAGTCTGTTAACTCTCCCAAGCACATGATAAAACCATGTGTGTTTCTTGGCTTGAAATTTTTTTTTTTAATTGAAGTGTACTTAGACATAGAATGTTACATTAGTTTCAGGTGTACAGCATAGTGATTTGACATGTCTGTACATTACACTGTGCTCACAAGTGTAGTTACTGCCTGTCACTATACAGTACTATTATAGTACTATTGGCTCTATTCCCTCTGCTGTATCTTTAATTTCCATGACTTATTCGTTACATAACTGGAAGCCTGTATCTCCTGCTCCCTCCACCTCTTTTGCCAATCCCCTCCCCCTTACTTGGCAGCCATCAGTCTTTTTTATTTTGTATTTATGGATCTGTTTCTTTCTTTTCTTTTGTTTTTTAAGATTTTATTTATTTATTTGAGGGAGAGAGTGTACACGAGAGCAAGCCAGCGGGAGAGGGAGAAACAGACCCCATGCTTGAGCAGGGTACCCAAGCCAGGGCTTGATCTCAGGACCCTGCGATCATGATCTGAGCGGAAGGCAGATGCTAGCTGACTGAACCACCCAGGTGCCCCTGTGGATCTGTTTCTGCTTGGTTTTGTTTGTTTGTTTGTTTGTTTTTAATGCTACATATAAGTGAAATCATATGATGTTTGTCTTTCTCTGACTTAGTTTACTGAGCACAATACCCTCTAGGTCCACCATGTCGCAGATGGCAAGATCTCACTCTTTATACGGCTAAGTAATATTTATGTGTGCGTTTATCCATTCATCTGTTAGTGGACACCTGGGTTGCTTTCATTTCTTAGCTGTTGTAAATAATGCTGCAGTAAACATAGGAGAATATATATTTTTTCAGTCAGTGTTTTCATTTTCTTTGGGTGAATACTGGTGGAATTATTGGATTGTGTGCTATTCCTATTTTTAATTTTGGGGAGAACCTCCATTCTGTTTTCCATAGTGACTTGACGAATTTATATTCCCAGCAGCAGTGCACAAGTATTCCTTTTTTCCCCACATCCTCACTAACACTTTTTTTTTTCTTTCTGTCTTGTCTTAAATAGTTGCACAGAAATGTAGAAGCAGGAATTGTTTTCATTACATTTAAATTTTATATAGCACTCGTGTTCAGAAACTTTTTTTTTTTTTTTAAGTTTATCAAGAATTCTTTGTCTCATTTTTCTCAGCCAAAATGTTCTTGCGCCATCTGCGTCCTGTTCTGAAAGCTGTGTTCACTGGAAGGTTCCTCTGGCTTATGCTTGAAAGAGGTACTAATTCCATTTTGTTTATTATCCTAGATAAATGATGAAGAAAGGCGAGCAGAACAGAGGAAGTATGGTGTGTTCTTTGATGATGACTATGACTATCTGCAGCACCTGAAGGAACCATCTGGCCCCTCAGAACTTATTCCCATAAGTACTTCCAGTGCACCTGAAAGAAGAGATGAAAAAGAGGAAACTTTAGTAATTTCAGTAAGACTTCTTACCAGTATATTTGGGAGTGAATGAGAAAACCACTTATAAATCAAGATAACTGAGGCAAGAAATGGTATCAATCTTAAGAACACAAAAATAAGCCATGCCCTACTTAAAATTTTATATGTGTGTACATGTATGTACCATCAGGAGAGAGTAGGCTGCTTGTTCTCTGGTGGCAGCTGTCAAAAGAAGGCATCTTTGGGTGTCTGGGTGGTGCAGTCAGTTAAGTGTCTGACTTGGTTTTGGCTCAGGTAGTTATCTCAGTGTTGTGCTATCAAACCTCAAGTCAGGCTCAGTGGTGAGTGCAGAATCTGCTTTAACTCTCTTTCCCACCGCCTCCCTGCTCACATGCACTTGGGCTCTCTCTCTCAAATCCTTTTTTAAAAGTAGCAACCTTTGACAATGGTTAGAATTTTGACTAATAATTATGGTTATATTAGAACCTTTCAGTAGAAGAAAAGCAGCTGACATTGTGTATATTAACAACTATTCAATGTCATAAAGTATCTCATAGATAGAACTTAATTTTTGCAGAATATTCATATCTTTAATAGTTGTAAAAAGCTGCAGGCTAACCCGGAGAATAGAAGCAGTATATTGTAATGAAGTTCCTGTGACTCTTCTCAACCAAAATGCAGTCAATTTAAATTTTTTCTTTGAGTATAAATGAGAGCACATATTTAATATGAAATTAATACTATTTATTTAAGCTTTTTTTTCCCATGTTAATGTTAAAGATGCCCATGTCTTATGCCTTTATCTTTTTGTTTAGTATTAGTATACAGTAAATTTTCCTGTGAAGCTTTATACTTTTTATACTTAAAAAAAAAAAAAAAAGTAGAAGATACTCATTTATTGGGTTTATTAACAAAAAAGAGCTAAAAAGGGCATCAATTTCTCCCACTTCTCATCCTCCACTCCTCTCATGATCTAGGCATTCTTTTCTTCAGGGAAGTAAAATCATAGCTTCTCCAGTCTATAGTTTGTTGCTTACGGGGAGTCAAAAGGGCTAGGTTTCAGGGTATTATCCCAAAGGAAGGTAATGAATGCAGCTGTTCCCTCACTCCCTAGATTGTAGCTCTCTTGTAAGGCTTGTGTATCCCATTCCTACATCTCTGTCATAACAACCAGCTTCTGTACTCTTCTTTCCCTAGGTGACACTATCAGGAGTAGGATGTGTATCTTAGAGGCTCACCTCCTTCCAAGACTCAGGGAGGGGAGAGTGTCCAATCGTTGTTCAACTTTATCTTAGGGAGATAAGTCTTAATGAAGTTATAAGATTCTTCTGGCTGAATTGTATTGGCTTTTGAAAGATTAGCTTTTAATAATTAATTCATTTTGGGTAAAGATAATCACTATTTAGTTGGCTTTTTAATACAAAAAGGCTCTTAAATGGACACTTCCGTGATGTTTATAAGGCTGAGAGAATGATGTTTAAAAACAAAAATGCCATCAGTTTTCTGTAGCATGATGAAAAACTATGGATGAGTCCATGTGCTTTTTTTGACTTCAGAGTAATTTGAAACCACCAGAATTGAGTAAACTAGAAATATTGAATAAACTCTAGAAACAAAATAAAGCAGTACAGAAATAAGCAGTCCAACTGTCACATGAAAGAAAGCAGGTACCAACATGGTAGAAAGCAGTTGGGCAAACTCAGCAGAGTTCAGAACTACTGCAAGTAAAAAACATTTCTTTTTTAAAAAATAGTCACTATCTAAACTGAATTGTGTATGGTTCTTTTGACTGTTTTTCAAGATTTGATAAAGATCACCAAAGGTAAATTTACTAAACACAAACTGATCTTTCCTTTTTTAAATAACCGTACATTCCAAGGATAGATAATCACAGAATATTTTTAAAACGAGGCAAAGCAGTGGGATGCCTGGGTGGCTCAGTCATGATTTCGACTCAGGTCAGGATCCTCAGGATTGTGAGACGGAGCCCCCACACTGCTCTCTGAACTGAGTATGGAGCCTGCTTGGGATTCTTTCCCCCTGTTTCTCCCCTCCCTGCTAGTGCGTGCACATTCTCTCTTTCTCCTCTCAAAAAAAACAGCAAAACAAAATTGTGTATTTTGTAATTTTTAATAATATACCAAAAATTAAATTGTGTACTTTAATTGGCTGAATTGTATGGTTACATTAATTCCATCTCACTAAAACTCTTAAAAAAAAAAAAACAAACCAACAACAACATTATAGTGGAAAACCAGATCTTTTGCTATGCTTATGCCCCCAAGAAACACATTTTGGAAGCTAGGTTTGCTGGCTGTGCATTCCTCTACATAGCTTTTCAATCGTGCTCCCCAGAAGCTTCCAATTCCACATGCTGCATGAGCCAGTAAGAAATACATCTCAGCTTTCTGCCTGCTTCTAGACCGAGGATGAGGTGGGTGGTGAGGTGCAAGAGATAGGTAACGTGGTAACCCTTACATTGGTAACTGGTTGATAAGATCACACTAAAGCATAAGGATCAGTCAGAAAATATGTGCCAGCACATACTGAGGTGTATTGTGTATGGTGTGAAGAATGAAGGGATTTACCCAAAGGAAAGTTCTAGAAGAGTGGTCAAGAAGTGCTTCATGGAGGAGGGAGGAACTGATTTGGGCCCTAAAGGGTGGGTTGTATTGAAGCAGGAAGGAAACATTCCAGTCAGAAGGGACATAGGTAGTAGTGTGGATCATAGTGTCTGGCATATGTGTGCTCCATAAATCACTTTGAATTATTCCATGATGTGAGGAATTGGATGTGATTTACATGGATGCAGTATTATTAATAGATTTGGATGTATAGAATAGTAAGTAGGCCTTGATTGTATAGACTTTGAAAATCAGGAGTGAAAAATCAAAACCTGTTATAAGTTCAAGAAGGTCACAAAATAAAGGAGTTTTAATCTGGAAGTGATAAGAAGGTTGGATTAGGTACAGACTGTCTAAACAGTGGTGGTAATAATCTGTGTCTTGGTTAGCCATGAGTACGATGGTGCCCAAAAGACTTACGTGCAATCACAGTACACAAGAGAGTTCAAAGGGCTATGGAGATGGAGAGAAATGATTTATGACCACCCCGGGATTTAAGATGGCCAATTCAGAGAAATGCTGTGCCTTTACCAGAGATTGGCATGTTATCTCATTTTATGAGGGATAAGGTTAAATTTTGAAACTTGAGGAGAGTGGCATTACAAAACCTGGATTTGAATCCCAGAACCTCACTTAATGACTAGTTTCAGGCAGGCATGGCATTTGACCTTTCTTAGCTTTTATTGACTATCACATGCAGCTATCCCACAAGGATTAAATGGAGTAATGTGCTGGAGGAGGCTTTGTAAAGTATTCCAGGGGATCCGTTTGTGAAAGGATGATAAGATATACAAGTTTCAAATATTTTACTGGAGTGCAAGTGAGTGAGAAGGCAGAACTTGGTTGCATTCGTTTTTCGAGAACTGCTAAAACAAATTACCACACCTTACCACTGGGTGGCTTAAAACAACAGAAATTTATTCTCACAGCTCTGGAGGCCAGAAGTCTGAAGGTAAGCTTTCCGCAGTGTTGCTTCCATTGTGGGGGCTCAGGGCAAGAACAGTGTCCTTCACCTATCTCCTCACTTTCAGTGGCTGCCAGCAATCCCTTATGTTCCTCGGCTTGTAGATCCATCACTCCAGTCTGCTCTTGTCTTCATGTGGCATTCTCCCCGTGTGTCTTTGTGTCATCACATGGCCTTGTTACAGGGACACACTAGTCTTTATGGATTATGGCCCACCGTTATCCACTGTCATCTCATTTTAACTAATTACATCTGCAAGGATCCTGTTCCCAAATAAGGTCACATTCTGAGCTGCTGGGTGGACATGAATTTTGGGGAGGACACTTCAATCCAGTATAGTAGGTCAGAAGTATTTCTCAATCTAACCATTGTGTAATTTCTCTTTTAAGACCACGGGAATTAAATTGCCTTCATCGGTATTTGCATCAGAGTTTGAGGAAGATGTTGGATTGTTGAATAAAGCAGCTCCTGTTTCAGGTGTGCTTAATTTCTTAAGCTTTTCAAGTGACTTGATGTTTTACAAAAAGGAAAGTTTAGCAATGGGAGTTTTTCTCTCTCTAATAAAGTGTTAAAACAATTGAGATGTCGGAATTTAGATTAGAGATTATTCAGAAGGGATGAGTGATCGGGATTCCTTTTTTATTGCCGTCAAGTTTTTAGTCTTTAGAGTTTCTATTTGGAGAGTGAAGTGGGAAAATTGGTTTTGAAAGTCAAGTAGGGGAAGTTTAACCTTGACCTAACCTCTTAAAGAGGAAACAACAGTATTTGCTTAGCCTTAACATACATATAGACTTCATCTCCTTTCAGAATTTCTCCGTAGAGTCTAATATTTTATAGAAGTCCATTTTACCATCTGTTCCAGATAAACTGAAAAATTGTTTGGAGTGTTTTGGTTTGTTTGTTGGGTTTTTTGTAGTATTAACATTGTATTTTAGAACAAACACAGAAGTGATGTTTGGTTAATTATTAAGCAATATTTGCCACATAGCATTCATTCTTTTATTCATTCTGTAGATTTTTGAGTTAGCACTCCATAATGGGGTCTCGGGTTAAATCAGAATAAAGCATAATCCCTGACCTCAAGGAATATATCATCAATTGGGAAGGATAGACAATAAATACGAAATTACGATTACAGTTCAAATGAATAAATAACGGTTAGTTAATAGTGGGAAAGGTGTCCTGGAGAAAATGGTGTCTAAATTAATTTCTTAGGTAGAAAGTAGGTGGATAAAGGAGGGTAGGGTGGGGAGGAGAGAATATTCCAAAAAGGAAACTGTATGTGCAGAATTGAGAGAACATGAGTAGGAAATCACATTTTAGCATGCCTAGAGTGGTAAGAATTAATATGAAACGAGGCTGGAGAGTCGAGCAGTGACCATGTTATGAAAGATGTTGGAAGCATGTCGGTTTACAAAGTTTAAGTATTCTGTGGATTCTGTTTTTACACACAAAAGACCATGGCTGAAGAAACAGTTTTGGGATTTATTAAAATCTCCTAGCCTGGAAAAACAGTTCACCAAGCTACACATGCTTAATTTGGGTTACTTCTAATAGGTGAATTTAAAGCCCAGATTCTTCCTGCAGGTGAAAACCTTGAATTTTACTAAGTAGACACAGTATAATTTTGCAGATCTATAATGCAAGAGTTTTTACAATTGGGTACTAAAACCAGAGATGTTATTTTCCCCCTATTTTATTTTCTTATAATCGTCCCTCTCTGTTCCTCGCTAGACCAAACTTGAAGTTTTTAATCATTTTTTAATTCTCTGTACCTAAGTAGAATGCAGCATATAATAGGTACTCAGTTAATAGTAAGTAAATCAGTTTAGGTAATAGGTACTCAGTTATGGTAAGTAAAGGAATCATGTTTTCTTAGGAATTACTGCTCACTTTTTGTTTTCCTTCTAGGACCTCGGCTGGATTTTGATCCTGACATTGTTGCTGCCCTTGATGATGATTTTGACTTTGATAATCCAGATAACCTGCTTGAAGATGATTTTATTCTTCAGGCCAATAAGCCAACAGAAGAAAACGGAACAGATACACAGTACGTGGGGTTTCTTTTGAATCAGGGATGACCTGACTGTTGCTTTTTCAGTAGAATGGTACCTAACTGGAACCAGTTTTTTAGAGCATTTAGTGTTCGACTTTTGTATTTCAGAGCAGAAAATGTGAAACTTGAGGTCTTTACAAACCAACAATAGGTGGGGCTAAAGTCCAACTTGCCTGATTGCTGGTTTATTACTTTTCAAGCCATACCAGACAGGTCAAGCAGCACAGCTGTTCCTGCCTAAACAGGAATCCTCCCTGAAATACCCTCAAATTTTAGTTGTGTAAAGTCATTTGGTTCTGTTGTTTCTCAAGTTGTTTTGACAGTTAATTTATGACTCTGGCTTAGGAAATCTGAGGCCGAAGATGACAGTGAGTGGGAAGACATGGATGATGAGAAGGAAAGAGGTGGTGATGACGATAACTATGGCTCTGCGGGCTCATCAGATGAGACCATGTCTATCCCTGGAAAACCTCCTGGGACTGTAGAAAATCACTTATTCTGGGAAGAGGAAACAAAAAGCCGCTTTACTGAGTATTCTATAACATCCTCAGTCATGAGGAGAAATGAACAGCTGACTCTTCATGATGAGAGATTTGAGAAGGTAAGGTCCCCAGATAAGAGGCCTTTTAATACAAGTTCCTGGTAAATTTCATATGACCTTAGAACTCAAAGCCAGAACTTTCAGCATTAGAAAGAGCTTATGTCTTATTAAAGCAGACCATAAAACCATCCTAGTTTTAATTCTGTAAAGAATGCATATAGGTCAGAGATGACTAATGTAATCTCTGGACTTTCTTCAGAGAGATTTGACATTTTGATTCTGAACCTCTGACTCCAGTCCCCAAGATTATGCTGTTTTCCTCAGGCATTGGTCTGAGCATAAACAAAATTCCATTGCCTTCAGTTTTTTGTGTGTGTTTGCTCACTGACATATCCCAAGGTCTAACATGGTGTCTGGCATATGATAAGAATTCAAAGCATTCAGTAAATGATGAATGAATGAATGAATGGTTTCCTTCAAGGTGAATCTAAAGGATTCTAATTTTGCTACCTTTTCACTAAGTACTAGTAGGCAAACTATTACAGATAACTTCACTCTTCAGGAGTCACCATCACCCCCTTTTTACCCTTAACATTCTAGAAATACAGTATACATCTAAACAAGAATGAAATTTTATTTATTTTTTACTTTATTT
This sequence comes from Mustela lutreola, assembly GCF_030435805.1. Taxonomy (NCBI): domain Eukaryota; kingdom Metazoa; phylum Chordata; class Mammalia; order Carnivora; family Mustelidae; genus Mustela; species Mustela lutreola. The sequence goes on along the minus strand of NC_081295.1, from coordinate 58,877,279 downwards.
TTTTAAGTAGGCTCCAAGCCCACTCTGGGGCTTGAATTCAACCACCCTGAGATCAAGAGTTGCATGTCCTACCTACTGAGCCAGGCAGGCATCCCTGAAATAATGTACATTTAAAGGAGACTGCTTAGGTATATGGTCTTTTACTTCAAATAATCAGTGAATTTAAAAGCATCTGTAAAATATTCCGAGGTAAAGATTTCTAGGTAGCTTTGTCCTCTAAGCTGAACAGAATGATTGCCTTGCACTTTCCTATTAATTTGGGGCACCTGGGTGGCTCAGTCACTTAAGCGTCCAACTCTTGATTTCAGCTCAGGTCACAATCCCAAGTTGAGCTGGGCTCTACGCTCAGCGGGGAGTCTGCTTGAGATTCTCCCTCTCTTGTCTCTCCCTCACCCTGCTTGTGCTCTTTCTCCCTCTAAAATAAATAAATCTTTCCCCCCAAAATGGCAGCCTATTTTTAGGCTAAATATAAGTCTTAAAGTACTGGGTAGAATGTTTTCCACATTCTGTTGTCATGGTGCTAATCCCTGCTAATATTGTAACGGTAGTTATGATATCCAAGGTAGTGCTTAAGTACTGTGGAGCAGTAAAATTAATGTAAAAATCAGGGTTCCTGGCTGGCTCAGTTGATGAAGCATGTGACTTAATCGTGTGGTTGGGAACTTAAGCCCCACTTTGGGTGTAGATATCACTTAAAAGAATAAAATCTTTAAAAAAAGATGAACATAAAAATAACATTTTAAATGTTATAGTCTTAATACATTAATTTTCGTGGCATCTTTTCCCTCTGCATTCAAGTTTTATGAGCAATATGATGATGATGAAATTGGAGCTCTGGATAATGCTGAATTGGAAGGTTGCATTCAAGTAGACAGCAATCGCTTAGAGGAAGTCTTGAATGACTACTACAAAGAGAAGGCAGAGAAGTACGATGACTTTTCTTGTTTACTTGCTTTTTTGCATTTTAAAATAAAGTCTGTATTTGGACATCTGAATCTAGAAAATTACCCAGTCACAATCTATATTAAGAAAATGGTATGTTTGGGGGCTCCTAGGTGGCCCAGTGTGTTGTTAGGCATCTGTCTTCAGCTCAGGTCCTGGAATCGAGTTCCGCATCAGGCTCCTTGCTCAGCAGGGAGCCTGTTTCTCCCTGTGCCTGCCATTCCCCCTCCTTGTGCTCTCTCACTTTCTGACAAATCTTGAAAAAGAAGAAAATTGTATGTTTTCCGTCAGTTTTGACTCACATTTTGATGTTACGATTCTGAAGCTAATTGTAACAAATGGGAACCTCCTGAGAACCACTTCCTCTATTGCTCTCACCTAAGAGAGTGGAAGAGCTAGGGTTAGAATTAGGAGTATAAGGTCACATTCCACTTGGAGAGTGAGGTGGTGCTTTTTAGCCTCTTTGACTGAAAAGTTAGTCTGACCTCTAATTATATACACTCTCTTCATCTTCTTAAAATGTTAGGTATTCTGAGTTGGTATTTATGGCACATAGAAAGATAAGAGTTTGTTTCTCCAGCCATATTAGCATAATTTTACAGCCAAATGCTTGACAAATCAGGTCAGCATCCAATTTTAGTATATGTGCTGCCGAAGTGAGCACTCAGGTCAGCATCCATATTGAGGTGATTTTTCTGTAAGAAACTAATGAGGTGTTTACATTTGCTGGAAGGGTCTGATACTCCACGATTATCGTTGTTTGCAGATTCTACAGTAGGACAAGGGCTATGTATTTTGAGTAGATATGTGACTACTTTGAAGAGACAGATCAGATAATACTTTTTTTTTTTTTTAAGATTTTATTTATTAGAGAGAGTATGAGAGAGAGCATGAGAGGGGAGAAGGTCAGAGGGAGAAGCAGACTCCCCATGGAGCTGGGAGCCCAATGCAGGATTCAGTCCCAGGACTCTGGGATCATGACCTGAGCTGAAGGCAGTCATTTAAGCAACTGAGCTACCCAGGTGCCCTGGGGAATACTTTTTGAGGCTTTAAAAAAAAAAAAAAAAAATTTTTTTTTAGGAAAGTTGCCATCTTGTTCTTGTATTAGAGCCCTGCAAAGATCCCTTTTCTGTCAGTGGAATGAATGTGCTGGAAGGTCAAGTTGGGGCTGGGGAGAGCTAGGATTTTTTCTAAATGCTATATTTCCATAGCTTTCAAGTACACCTTTAGTAACAGTATAATAATGCGTGGGTTTTTTTCCCCTCTTCTGTCTCCATTTTTGAAAACTCAACCACAAGTTGTGTAAAACTGAATACTCTTGAACCCTTCGAGGATCAGGACTTGTTAATGAATGAACTTGATGGGTCTGAGGAGGAAGAGGTTATTACTGTAGTTCTTGAAGAAGCCAAAGAGAAGTGGGATTGTGAATCTATTTGTAGTAAGTATTGTAGTGTCCATTTTACTGCAAAAGGTAGAGTTTTTTTTAAGTATTAAGTGTATCAATTATTTGAAAATGTATATGCTTTGTGAAAATGATTTGGAAGACGTAATACTCCCATCACTAAGTTGCAAACAATTTAAAAACATTTAGAAGAGACACTCCATTATTTTGAACTATGAAAACACCAAAGTTGGGGATATAGTAGGAACTCAGTAATGCTTTGCTGAATTGAAAGTATACTCATGGTACATGTTTGTTTTTTTTTTTAAAGGTACATACTCAAATTTATATAACCATCCACAACTTATCAAGTATCAACCAAAGGTAAGTCCTAGGGTCCTGAGCTCTTTGAAGTACGCAATGCAGGTAATGGCATGTACAAATTATTTTCTCACAGTGGCTGTATCCCTTCGTGGCTGGCAGCACTATTAGAAAAAGCAAGAACAGTGTGTCATTAGTGAACTGTTTTTTGATAGGAATGGGAAATGACCTTAGTATGATTTTATCTTTATTTCAGCCCAAACAAATCCGAATATCTTCTAAAACAGGAATACCTCTCAATGTCTTACCTAAGAAAGGACTCACAGCAAAACAAGTTGAACGAATGCAGATGATTAATGGCAGTGATCTGCCAAAGGTGTCAACCCAACCTCGATCTAAAAATGAAAGCAAAGAAGATAAAAAAGCAAGGAAGCAAGCTATAAAAGAAGAGCGCAAGGTAATGGGAGATGTACAAAGAGCTTGTGGCAGGCGGGTGGTCGTGGAAATTTTCTTCTGTAAAGTTAATCTTCATCAGTTTAAAGATTTGAGTAACACTAATGTGTTCTTACACAGGAACGGAGAGTGGAGAAGAAAGCTAACAAATTAGCCTTCAAGCTGGAAAAAAGAAGGCAGGAACAGGAGCTCTTAAACTTGAAGAAGAATGTTGAGGGGCTAAAACTATGACAGTAGAACATTTGGGATAAGGTGCCTAACCCCCTGGGACTCCTCATTATGTTCAGTATTGAACAAGGATCTTCAAAGAGATAAAATTATTTAATCTGCCATTTTTACTGGCAGGTATTTATACCACCAGGTTTTCTCTGCCATCTGTCTTGTAAATATTGTAACATTTTTAAAACTTAATATTATAAGCTTAGAATTTGCTCTGAAATAAATGATTTCACAAATGTGAAATGTTTGGATGAGTTTAAGGAAAACATCTTCATAACATAAATGGAATTGGTGTATTCTTCATTTATTTGTATGATTGTCCCAGCTGTCTTTTGCAGATGTTCTCAAATAGTTCTTTGAAACCTTTCCACTCCTTTTCAGGAGTTAAGTGGTTTAATTTGCTGTATGTAGAAAAGTGACCCCATTAAACTCCATTTTGAAATTCTGAGTGGTTTAACAGTTTTCCTGAGGAGATTCCACTGGTAGGAACTAAGTTTCCCCCTGCTGTATGCAAATGGCTGTTTCAAAAGGATGGTAAAAATGAGTATTAGGATTGTTGGGACTCAATTACTGGATGACTTACTTTTGGATTTTAGGAAGAGCGAAGACAGGAAGCAGAAGCAGAAATCAAGAAAATGTCCTTGGCTTCAGTGAGTACCTGGCTCAAAATCAGAAATATTTACTTTAGTTTAAACTAGAAAGTTTGTCTTTTCAACATTATTTAATGCTTGGAACCATTCATATTTGATTAAAAGATGTAGTTGAAATTTTTCTTGTTTTTGGTGAGGTTTGTTTGGTGTGTTTTGGGTTTTTTTTTTTTTTCCCTGTAAACTTTTTCAAGGTTCAAGCAATGACGCCATCACAATTGTTAATTATTTGGTAAACTGTGACTCCCCTGCAACAGATGAGTTGTTAGTGACCCTTGTTCATGTGTCCATGACTAATGTGTTGCTATCTGACTGTTCTGGGGAAGAACAAAAAACAAAAACTGGACACTGTTGGTCTAAGTTGGGAACAGAATGGCTGAGGCAGAACCATTTTTAGCTGGTGAGCTGTATTTGGTAACAATTATTAGAAAGTGTCTTCTATAATTGATTTGAATATGACTTTTCCAAAGTTGGTGGGTATTACCTTGTTCTCTTTGTCTTAAATTACAAATCCAAGTAATTCCAGGATTTTTAAGAGTGAAAAACAGTAGCATTAAGTATTCAACTGGCATTGCTACAAAAAACTCAGCTGAAGAGCCTGTCATTATAGAAGTGGAATCTAACTGGGGAGTATATATATTTAAATGCTGATCTGTAGAAGCAAAGGGTCAAATGATGGTTTGTGTTAATATTGTGAATGTATTAAATCTTGAGAAGGTTGATCATTTATTTTGGTAGCTCTCTCAGCTGAAGGTTCTTAAAACCAGCAAGAATCTTAAAGACTTGGAAGATTTTGATGCTATTCAAATTCCTTCTTAGGAACTTCTAATATCACTTAGCCTATACAAAGGGTTTAAATCAGCACATTATATATTTTACAGTCAAGGAAAGGTAATTATGAGCCATGTGTTTTACCGAAGCATTATTGTGATTTAAACAGGCTATCCTCCAGATTTAAAGTTCTTAATTTTATTCTGGAAAACAAACTTTACATATTCTGATTTATTTTGTAGAATTTTGGAGTATTTACAGTTTGAGTTGTCTCTAACAATGGTTAGGAACTTAACATAAGACCCTGGCAAATGTTTGGAAGTCCAGAGCATTAAGAAGGTTTTGCCTTCATGGACTGCATCTTCTGAGGAGGCAGGGTGTTTACAGCAAAATCTAACTAGCAACACCAAGTCACTCAGAAGGACCACTGGAAATGAGGGTCTAGGTATTTACTTTCCCCCTGGACTGCTCTTACTGCAAATTATGTGTCCTCAGGGTTGGTGTTCAGTTGTCACCTCCACTATAAACTTTCACCTGAGCATGTAAAGATAGCAACATCCCTCCCTTGCATTTTTTAAGCTTCTTCCCTGCTTTATGGTCTCCATGGCAATTTTGCCATCTGAGCTGTATCTTGTTATTCAGTCTTCTCTCAGAACAAACTGAGGGCAGGTAATTTTTATTTACTGCTTTATCCCCATGCCAATAGTTCCTGGTATTTGGTAAATGATTACTGGGTAGTATGTAAATGAACGGATAGGGAAGAGATTTCACCAAAGAATTGCTTAAACTTGAAACAGTGGGACTTAGAATCAATGTTAGCTAAGAGAAAGAAGGCTTAAGGCACAAAGTCATAAAGAATTTGCCTGCTGTGGCTTAAGCATCTCTTTTGTATGAGAACTTAATACTTGTTGTAAAAATTACTTTTTTAGATATTTTAGAGCTTTTTTTGGTGTGTAAGTCTGAGTATCAAAAGCCATCATTATTTGTGTATATTAACTGTGGTCCATTGTATCTACACCTCATTGTGACATCATCAAATGATCTCAAGTGAAGGACAGCCCCAGCCATCTTGTAGATTTACTGTTGCATTATCACTACATTTATGTTGTTTTTTCCTGTGTGTTGCTTATTAAAGTGAAGCGTCAAGAGAAGGTAAAAATTCTAATGGCATTACATTTTAATTGCTGAACTTATACAAGAATGTATAATAATAAACTTATACAATAAACTTGTACAAGAATGTATAATAAAACAAGGACATTGCATTATTCAAGTTAAGAAATAGAACATAGAAGCCACCAGTGGTTCCATCCTCAGTTTCATTCCACTCTTTCACCTCAGGAACTCTTAAGTACTACTTAGATTATATTAATCATCAGCTGTATGATACTCCTTTTTTTTTTTTAATTGATATGTATTATTTGTTTCAAGGGTACAGGCCTGTGGTTCATCAGTCTTACACAACACTCAGTGCTCACCATAAGACATACCCTCTCCAGTGTCCATCACCCAGCCACCCCATCCCTTCACCCTCCTCCCTTCCAGCGACCCTCAGTTTGTATGGTATTCCTAAGCACAGTATCTTGTTTAGTTGTGAAACACAAATCTGGCTTTATAAGGGCAATATTTACTAGCAGATGATGAAGGTGTCCTTGAGCTGAATAGTCTCTGAGCTGAATATCAGCTTCTAGTTTTTTTTTTTTTTAAGAATTTATTTATTTATTTATTTGACAGAAATCACAAGTAGGCAGAGAGGAGGGAAGCAGGCTCCCACTGAGCAGAGGCCCGATGTGGGGCTCGATCCCAGGACCCTGAGATCATGACCTGAGCCGAAGGCAGAGGCTTTAACCCACTGAGCCACCCAGGTACCCCTCAGCTTCTAGATTTTAAAAGAGCCCCAGGAGGAGACATTGAGCCTGGTGATGGAGTTCTAGGGAACACAAGTCACCACAGCTGGAACGTCTTGGATCTGCTGTAGAACTGTGCTTTGTGGTTGTATGCTCATTTTACAATTTCTGCTAAGGTGACCATGATCCCAAGATCGATGCAGAACCTTCTTGTGGATTCAAATGAATGTCTTCCACTCATCTGGATGTCAGAATATGAAGTGAAGATCAAGCACTCCAATGGACAGGGTCAAACAAGCCAAGTATAGAAGAGTTGGAGCCAGATACACTAGGACATACTAACCTTCGATTACAGAGGCAGTCAATATCGTGCTCGTGACAGCCTTCAAAATGTCTGTTTTTCATTATACATCTTCAGTATGGACTAGTTGCTTTCCAGTTCTGGTGCCCAGCTCTTATCCTGGGAATTACTTTCTCTCCCTCGTGTGTTGATTTCCCTGTTTGATGTATGTTTTACTCATGCTGTGAAGCCCATCCTCTAGTAATTCTTGAACCACAGAGTACATGGGATGTTACCTTTCTGAAACCCTGCATTTGGGGAAATGTACTCAACCTCCATATTTGGTCAGTATGGCTGGGTATGAAACCTGTAGGTTGTAGACTATTCTCCCCCAGAAGTTGAAAGGATTTTTCCTCATTCATTTCCAGGTTTCGTGTATGGGAATCAGGTCATTCTGATTCCTGATATGTTTGTCTGTTACTGGTTTTTTTTTTTTTTCATCTCGGTTGGTAGAATCTTAATCTCCAGAGTTCTGATATTTTACCTTGATGTTATTAGATACATTTTCATCCATTGTGTTGTGTCTTTTGAATGGAAGCTTGTGTTCTTTCACTTCTGGAAATTGTGGAAATTTTTAAAATTTTCTTCCTTGTGTTTCTCCTGTACTCTCTTGAACTGTTATTTGGAGTAGGACCTTCTAGACCAGAGATATTTGGATTGTTTTTCTCCCATCTCGCCATTTTACTCTACTTTCTGAGAAATTTCCCTAATTTTATCTTCCAATCTTCTCTTGAATTTTTCATTTCTCCTATAAGACTTTGAATTTCTGAGAGTTTAATTTTTGTTTAAATTACTTTTTTATTTGTTTTGGGCTTATGTGCTAGAGTTTTTCCACACATCTTTGGAAATTCTTGTCTGTTGGCTCATTAAGACTGGAGGAAGGAGACATTGGAAATTGTGAATGGATAAGAGGTATTTCATGATTTTAAGCTTCATTTTAGAGTGGTCTGGGTGAGCTGTTTGGGAATCTTCCCAGCACTGGTATTTATATATGTATATATATATATATTGTCATGGAATGTTTATATTCTCAGGGAAGTTTTCCTTCTGTCTTGAGAGTAAGGGTTGGCAGGCAGAGTTCTGTGAACCAAGTAGAAGGCAGTGGTTTGAGGTGTGTTCTCTGCTTTCAGCATCACTATTCATGAGAGGAATTACTAGATTTATTACTCTGTATACATATACACATACAAACCATCAACTTCATTAATCAAGTCCTTATTTGCAAATTTGCCTATTTTCTAAAATCCATATGCATGGTACTTTCATTCATTCATAGACCTGTACATTGCAGTTGAAAAGTTGAGTCACCTAACATGCATATTCTCGGCAAAAGTGGAACAAGGTGATGTCCTGCCTTCTCATTTCAGCTCTCATACTGTAGAAGTGTTCTTTTCATGGTCTGTGCCACATTTTCCATGTTTGTACAATTTGTCTTGGTGATTTCACTGTTTAAAATGGCCCCCAAATGTGTTAAAATGCTGGAAGGCTGTGCCTTCGGGAGAATATATGTCTGTCAGATAAGCTTCTTACCAGGCATGAGTTATAGTGTTGCCAGCTCTGAGTGATCACTGCCACTGAATCAACAATATATATTTACAGGAGGTGTCTTTAAATAGAAAAATAAGCTTGTACATTGATTGATAAAAATAATGCGATCAGAGGCTCACAGGAGCCTAACCCTGTATTCCCTCTAGAAGTAATAAGTCAGTATTTGCTCATTTAGTGCCCACAGAGGCTTTATGGAATATAACTACTACAAATAATGAGTCACCATGGGGCATCTGGGTGGCTCAATGGGTTAAACCTCTGCCTTCGGCTCAGGTCATGATCTTGGGGTCCTGGGATCGAGCCCCGCATGGGGCTCTCTGCTCAGCCGGGAGCCTGCTTTTCTTCCCCACCCCTTTGCCTGGCTGCTGTATTTGTGATCTCTCTCCCTGTCAAATAATGATTTTTAAAATCTTTTTTTAAAAAAAGGAGGGGGGGTGCCTGGGTGGCTCAGTGGGTTAAAGCCTCTGCCTTCAGCTCAGGTCATGATCTCAGGGTCCTGGGATCGAGCCCCATATCAGGCTCTCTGCTCAGCAGGGAGCCTGCTTCCTCCTCTCTCTCTGCCTGCCTCTCTGCCTACTTGTAATCTCTGTCAAACAAATAAATAAAATCTTAAAAAAAAAAAAAATGAGTCACCATAAACAGGTGTATACATCTGTATCTGTCTACCCATGCCTTCAGCACTGCCCCATGTTAACTCATGCACTGATCTCTTTGTCATTTTTGGAGAGTAGATATAGGCTAGAGTTGGGGAGGGCAGTCACCCAAGGGTGTAGAGTGAGGGAGGGGATCCTAGGAATCCACTTCTTTTCAGAAAACTCATCTTGGCCCACCACATTTTAGCAGGCTCTTCTCATTTATCTCATCCCATTCCCAGAGGTACATGCTGCTCTGGGGATTTCTAGGACTTTGAAGCTTTCTAGATAAAAATTTGGATGGTTGGTTCTCTACTGTCAGCTTGGCAAGTAGTTTCTGATGTAGTTTTAAGTCCTCCAAGTCACTTACCACTCTGTCAGTTTTCCAGAATTGAATTTTTTTATTGTTGTCTTTCCTCCCTGTCCTTGGGGCTTCTTTGTTTCTGTTTTCCTTTACTTTTACTTTTGGGGGCTTTGGTGGAGAACAGCATTCGATGGAATGTTCTCTGTGCCGTTCTGTGTTAATTCCTTTTCTTCTTTCATAAATCATGTTCCTGAGGTAAGTGAATAGGTTGAGGCCAATATGCTACCCTCTTTACCATAGGGCATGGAAGATGTTGATATTGCTAATGTTTCTATGTTCTGGATTTTAAAGGACTTAAGAGTTTTGACTCGCTGACAACTGAATGAGAAAATGTCTTCCTTTTCTCTACCATGCCTTTATAAGGAAATGTGGATTGGTAGGTGTCTATACAAAGCATTCTTAATTTTCAGCTCAAAAAGACAATGTCTAGTCAGAAGTAGAATTTTTTCCAGTTTCATTATGGCCATAATCCTCTCCAGGCTTCTTAGAAAATTTTTGAACTGAGATCTTTGTAATGCTTATTTTTCATTGTTAACATGCTAACCAAAACTTTTGATGGCTTCCAGATCACTTTCTTTTCCTCGTTTTAAAAATTGTCTAAGATTTTTTTTAACCAAAGTGTAAAAATAATAGTCAATGTATAAAAAATAATGGCCACTTTAATAATCTACTAAGTGAGAGAGAGTACAGATAGAAAGAGCTAAGCTGATACTGATTGTTTTAAAATGTTTTCTATCAAAATGTTCTTTTTTAACAATGTCATTGTTTTAATTTTTAAACAATAATGAATAGTCTTTGTAGAAAAATTGAAAATACAGAAAACTAATCACCTTTACTCTTAACCACTCAGGTGTGTTTTATATATATCTACACACACACACACATATAATATACACATATGTGTGTGTGTGTATCATATATACATGCATATATATACATATATGTATGTGCATGTACATATATACATGTACATATCTATAGAACTCTTAGTATTTAATTGTAAGTATGTGAATAAAAATGTATCATTAACATTTTCCATGTTTTTCTCCCACAAATCCTTTTTTTAATAGTTTGTTTTTTCTTTTTTTTTTTTTTTTTTTTTTTTTTTATTTTATTTTTTTTTAAAGATTTTTATTTATTTATTTGACAGAGAGAAATCACAAGTAGATGGAGAGGCAGACAGAGAGAGAGAGGGAAGCAGGCTCTCCGCTGAGCAGAGAGCCCGATGCGGGACTCGATCCCAGGACTCTGAGATCATGACCTGAGCCGAAGGCAGCGGCTTAACCCACTGAGCCACCCAGGCGCCCTGTTTTTTCTTTTTTTTTAAGATTTTCTTTATTTATTTGACAGAGATCACAAGTAGGCAGATAGGCAGAGAGAGAGGGAAGCAGGCTCCCTGCTGAGCAGAGAGCCCAACGTGGGACTCGATCCCAGGACCCTGAGATTATGACCCAAGCCGAAGGCAGCGGCCCAACCCACTGAGCCACACAGGCGCCCTCCCACAAATCCTTTTTAATCAGTACATTCTCCTTCACTGGTTGGCACCCTATTTCTTAGTATGATTTTTGGCTTTGCAGACCATATGGTCTCTGTTAACTACCCATCTCTACTACCCATCTCTACTGTTGTAGTGTGAAAGCAGCATCTGTCATGTAAACAAATCAGTATTATTTGCCAATAAAACTTTATTTACAAAAACATACAGCTTCAGATTTGATCCAGTGGTCATAATTTGCTCACCCCTAGATATTTCCTTAAACTTCTTATTCTGACAAAATTAGTGCATAAGAATTGTAAAATAGTAGAGTTCCTACTCACCCTTTACCAAGTTTCCCCAATTTAAGTTACAGCTTAAATAGTATATCAAACCCAGGAAATATACATGGGTAAAATGTGTATTTATGGTTCCATACCATTTTATTACATGTGTAACTACCACCACAATATAGATCTAGAACTATTCCTTTTCTCCCCCTGCTCCCAATTTTACTCTCAAGGAATCTTGACATCCAACATAGGGCTCAAAGTTAACATCCCTGAGACCAAGAGTCCTGTGTTCCATCAGCTGAGTCAGTTAGCTGCTCCCAGAACTATTCCCCTACTCAAAGGTCACCCTCATTCTACTCTGTATAGTCACAACAACCTCCCTCCCCAATCATCCTTCCCTGTTGGCAATCAGTAGTTTATTCTCCATATCTCTAATTTTGTCATTTTATGATTGTTGTACATATGGAATTACACAGTACATGACCTTTTGAGATTGGCTTTTCTCGGCATTGAGATCCATCCACGTGTTGCATGTACCAGTAGTGTTCTGTTGTTGAACAGTATTCCAGGGTTTGGATGAATCAGTATAACCATTCACCTGATGCAAGGCATTTTGGTGGTTTTAAATGATTCTTCTAAGGTTCTAGTGATCACATGCTTTATGTGACTCAGCATTCTATCACAAACATGATAGGCCTTGATCTCCATGTTTAAATTGGCTGAATAAGCAAGTGTTCCCCTTCCTTATAGTCAAGCTTCAGAACTGAATGTGGTTCAGAATCCAGTGGCCCATCCATTTTAGGTGTTCAGTTGAATCCTATTGTATCTGTCATTCTTTTAAACTCATTGAGCTGTTTAAAACTTGCTGATTTAAATAAGAGGCTTTTTTTCCTTTAGGTACTTCCCTTTGTTTTGCAGGTTAATACCAACCATCACCATACCTTTATATTTATGGTGATGGTTGAATAAAGTTTCAATACTTGTGGAGATAAAGAGTTGGGTTTGAGTCTCCATGTTACCACTTAACCACCTGTGGTCTTTGAAAAGTCCCCTAACTTTGTTTTCTTACCCATTAAAAAAAAATAGTCCCAACTCTGTGAGGAGTAAATGAAATTATATAGGTAAAGTGTTTAGGAAGCAGTAAAATACCATACAAATGTTACAGTATGATTCATAAAAAAAATCATCCTTAATTAGTGGTTAAGAAAAAGCAGTTTTACTGTTAAAATGAGTACCTTTTATTTACTAGTAAGTATATGCTTGCTGAAAAGAAACAAGACTCCGTTTTACAGAGTTAGAAGGCCAAAAAACAGAGAGGAAGAGTAATATTTCTGTATGCTGTAATGGATGACCTGTGTTGCAAATACAATACCATCTGGCAGATGTGAGAAGAAATCATTTAAATCAACAATGTCTGTAATGAACTACCATCTGATTCCTGTTAATCAGTCCTTCCTTTTTCAAACCGTCTTCTTCTGGTTTCCATGACCTTGCTCTCTCCTGTTTCTCCTTCTGGCTTATCATCCTCATCTTCTTGGCCCTTAAATATGGAGTTCTCTAGGGATCATCCCTGTACTTCTCTTTCCATGACCTCTTCCCTGGCAATATCATGCCTTTACATCACTCTCCAAACAAAGCCTACATCTGTGTCTCTAGCCCTGACCTCCCTCATTTCCATCCTGCTGGCTGAATGACTCTTACAAACTCAGTATTTCCAAAGGTGAGGTCATTTTTCTTACTAAGATGGCCCTTTTCAAATTTTGTTCTTGTCCACAGCCCAACCCTCTTCTCAGTCCCTCTGCACTGTTCTCTCTTTGTCACCTCCTCACATCTAGCCATGTTGTCAATTCCTTGAGTACAGTACCCCTCATTTCCTCTTTTCTTTCCATTTCAGGTTATACCTTTAGCTTTTTAACTGAAATGGCATCTTCCCTTCCCACTACCATCCGTCAGCCTTCCACAGCTCTGTTCAGATTCTTCCTACTTGGTGTCCCTGATTGTCCCCTTGTTTGTAGAATAAAGTCCAGATTATTAGTCTAATATAAAGTCATCTCCATGATCAGCTTTTCTTTTTTTAATTTTTATTTATTTGACAGACAGAGATCACATGTAGGCAGAGATGCAGGCAGAGAGAGAGGGAGAAGCAGGCTCCCCAATGAGCAGAGAGCCCGATGTGGGGCTCGATCCCAGGACCCCGGAATCATGACCTGAGCTGAAAGCAAAGGCTTTAACCCACTGAGCCACCCAGGCGCCCCATGATCAGCTTTTCTAATCTATATGCTCAACTCCAAAGGAACTTAAAATAGTGAGGTAAAACCTTTACAGAATTCCACATTGTTTTCCTTTCCTTGTGACACTTAACTTCATTTAATGCGCACACACACTCCTTTTCTCTGCTGGACCCATGTATGATCTCTCTCAATATATCCACAGAGTTGCATGTAGCAGATATTTATAGAATGAAGGATTGGTCCTAAGGTAGGAACTCAATTTTTGTTTGGCTCACACATTCACCAAGTATTTATTGAGCACCTCAGATACTTTGAGAAATAGGGCACATGTGGGTGCAGTCTCAGCCTCTTTTTTTAATTGGCTTTATTCTTCATTTAACTTTTAAAAATACTGGCTGCATATTAAAAACATTAGCAAGACTGTGTTGTGATTACAGTCCCTCATTCATTCACTACTGTGTATAAAATGGTAGCAGTGAGTGTTATTCACTGACCTCATTAAGAATTCTGACCAAACACCCCCTTTTTTTTTTTTTTTAAAGATTTTATTTATTTATTTGACAGAAATCACAAGTAGATGGAGAGGCAGGCAGAGAGAGAGAGAAGGGAAGCTCTCTCTCAGCAGAGAGCCCGATGCAGGACTCGATCCCAGGACTCTGAGATTATGACCTGAGCCGAAGGCAGCGGCTTAACTCACTGAGCCACCCAGGCGTCCCCCAAACACCCCTCTTTAGAATGAGGCTTATTCTCACCTGCTTCTGCATTGTAATGGTGCCATCTTTCCTGATTTGGATAGAAGTCTCTTTATTTCTACCTGGTCCAGTTCATCAGTACCTTATATTCTGCTCCTTTCAGGTAGGAGTTCATCCAGCAAAGAGCATTCATTGTGAGAGTGCCATTCTCAGGAAAAGCTTAAATTTGATGATTAAGTGACTCTTTTCATATAATCTGTGATATATTGCCATGCCTTCATTTAGCACACAAAGAGGACTTACACCCTCACAGAAATCTTAACAATGTAATCATTAGATAATTTATGACTTTATACTAAAGTATTAACTTTGTACTTATGTCTAAACCAAAGCTGCTAGACACTTAGTTTAGGAATATATTAAAGAATCATGTTCTGGTTGCCTGAAGAGCATGGAATTTACCTGTTCAGTAAAGTGAGATGGCTATCTTAGAAAAAGATGGGTGAGTTCATGAAATACCTTCCTAAAAGAAGGAAGTTGGTGGGGAGGGAAAAGAGAGTGAGGAGATCAGGCCATTGAGGTCCCCTCCAGTTAGTCATTTCTTCTCAGGCAGGCAGTTCCACGAAACTAACATAATGTGCTTTTGGATCCCATACAGATGGCAATCAGGAGTTACTTCCCTGTGAAGTCTGTGGAAGACGCTTTGCAGCAGATGTTCTGGTAAACATAAAGACATTTTGTAGATGTGTTTCGTTGGAGTTAAATGAACTGTCAAGTCAGTGAGAAGGCTGCAGCGGCAAAGATTAAAGACAGATGTGAAGGGAAAGCCAGGGAAGAGAGGTCCATAACCTGTGGCTGGCAGGTCTGGAGGACACCGAGGCACATAGATGCCACCCCATTCAGAGGGGAGCTTAATTAAACATGGTACTCCTAGAAAAAGGATGCCAGATGAAAGTGTTTTGGCACAGTTGATTGTCTCTTGAGAGGTTTTGGCTCTTTTGCCTTTTCTATAAGCATCAAAAATCCAAATTTTAAGGCCAAAGCACCAGGGAAATTAGCTAGTCAAGAGGAATGAACATTGAATTTGGAGCATCTGGAAACTTGGCTTTTAGCCTCAAATTTGTCACTAATTCTGACAAGTCCTTTAACCTCCCTCTGTTTTCTGCTTTGCCACGTATAAAGACAGAACCTTTCAATTTCAGGGATTTTATGTAATTTGAACAAAATGGATGTAAGACCTGTTCCAAGATCTAATTTTTAATCAGACTGAAACGAACTGCATGTTAGGTCCCCTGATTGATGCCTATAAGTGGAATTAACTTTTTTTTATTATTTCAAAATTAGGGAACCAAACAGTTATTAGATTCCAATATTATAAGGAGATTCCCAAGAAAAATGTTTTAAAAACACTTGAGGTGATAATGCGACTTTGAGTTTGAACGTTTTAGATCAAGGAGAGGTAACCAAACAAAGAAATTGGACTATACACCTGACTGCATTTGGGGTAAAAGACTGTATAACTAGGTTGTAGGTTTTCTTTGGGGAATTTTAAAACTGAAATATGTTCTAATTAACTGTAGCTAGAACTTTCCAAATTTAGGAGCAGGAGCTCAAGGGCCTGTTGTGGCCCAGGAACCCACCAGTGTGCTGCTTTTCCCAGATCAGGTCTGTACCCCATAAGAACGAGTTTGAGACCTAGAAGGTACCATTCATTTGGGGATCACTAAATGTCATGTATGTCTTGGGTCCTCTTGGATTTTACTTCTAGACCTATCTCCAGGCTACAAAGAGCATTTGATCAAGTGATGTGCTATCTCTCTCATTTAAAATGGTTTGGCCTGGGGCTGCTGGGGGGCTCAGTGGATTGAGCATCGGACACTTGATTTTGGCTCCAGTAATGGTTTGGAGCCCCATGTTAAGCTCTGCACTCAGTGGGGAGTCTGCTAGAGAGTCTTTCTCTCCCTCTCTCCCTCCCATCCTTTCTTTTTCTCTCCCTAAAATAAACAAATAAACCTTTAAAAATAAAAGAAAATGGTATGGCTTGTTTGTAACAAGGTGCAGGGATTTTTATAGAGCCCCTGTATTTTGTTGGACGAAGGAACTATGTGTTAAAAATTATGAGTTACATATCCACCAAAGAAGAGGACATTTAGTTGGAAGTTGTTGGTGTAATCCTGTGCTGGTGCTGTAACAGATTTCGTAAGGGTGGTACACAGGCAGAGCTCTGTGTGTTGATTCCCTGTCTTATGTACTAGAAATGCTGAGTACTTAAAGGATTACTTGGCTGGAGTAAAGAATGTTTTCCCTGCTGATCGTCTGTTAAATGTTAAATATTGTAATGTTTTAAAACTATTAAATGCCTAGATAAATGACTTCATGGATGTGAAATGTTTGGATAAATCAAAGGAAAATATCTTCAGAACGTAAATGGAATTGGTGTATCCTTCATTTATTTGTACGGTTGTCCCAGTTGTCTTTTGCAGATGTTCTCAAATATTTCTTTGAAACCTCTCCACTCCTGGAGGAAGTTAAGTAGTTTAATTTGCTGTATGTAGAAAAGCGACCCCGTTAAATTCGATTTTGAAATAGCTGAGTGGTAAGAAGAGTTTTCCTGAGAAAGTTCCACTGGTAGGAACTAAGTTTCCCCCTGCTGTATGCAAAAGACTGTTTCAAAAGAATGGTAAAACTGAATATTAGGATTCTTAGGACTCAGATTCCCTGTTAGGTTACCGGATGACTTGCTCACTGAATTTGGGAATCATGGACACAGGAAACAGAAGACATAATCAGGAGAACTTCCTTGGCTGCAGTGAGTACCTAGCTCAGTATCAGAAATATTTATTTCAATTTAAACTAGAAAGTTTGCCTTTCAACATCATTTAATGCCTGGAACCACTCACACAGCCTAAGTGGTAGAATTCAATATATAAAACCAAATTCGAAGTAAGTCTCTATAGCTGTGGAGGCCTCTTCTTGACCTTACCCTCATGCAATATCTAGTGGTGTGTAACATGGGTGGAGAGAGCCAGATGGATTTGCTCTGCTGTGCTTTGAGAGTTGGAGAATGAACTTGGCTCTGAAGGTGAACCCTGTCACTCCAGTGGGGGCTGCCTGAGTACAAACCTTGTGACTGTACATGTTAAAAATTTTAATCCCCACTGTTTCTTTTCTAGGAAAGGCATGGACCAATATGTAGAAAACTCTTCAACAAAAAACGTAAACCTTTCAATTCCTTGAAACAAAGATTACAGGGCACTGACATTCCCATTGTGAGAAAGGCTCCTCAATCCAAGGTACTATCAATATCTTGTTGTTCTTGATTACATCCTTAAGTACATTAAAGCCTCTTTTTGGCTCTCTGCTTTCATTTTTGCTTGATAGTGCAGTGTAATGTCATGTAAGTATAATCCACCTTTACTGTTTTCTTTTTAATCATGCTCACTTAGATTTCTAAATGTATTTCAGATACTTTCCAGATGTGGCAAAAAAGAATCTCGTTTATGTTTTCAATAGTGTAGCGTTAAATCTAGCAATTAACTTGGAAGAGAATCCCTTTTAATCTTACATTTAAGTCTTTCTATAAAGTTCTGTAGCTTGTTTTTCTGATCGTTATTTTGTGGCTTGCAAATTTTATTACAGTATTTTCCAGACCTCTTTTTTTGTACTATTGAGAACAAATTCTCTTTTCCCTCCAAATTTCAGTCCTATTTCCTGTAAATTTAAATCTCAGGTTAAAATAAAATTGTAATGGAGAGATGTACAGTCTAGGTTAGTAAATATTGATTTTGTTTTTTAATAGCCTCAGCCTGTGAGGAGATCTAACTGGAGACAGCAACATGAAGACTTCATTAATGCCATCCGTTCGGCAAAGCAGTGTACTCTAGCCATTAAAGAAGGCCGACCTCTCCCCCCTCCACCTCCTCCAACCATCAACCCAGGTGTGTGGCCAGTTTGGTTTGCTTTTGGCATTTTACTCTTAACCAGTTGTGCTCAGATGATCATGACTTGCTTTCTCCTATGCATTCTAAAATAAATAATAGTAATTAAATTCTATTAAAGTAATTTTATCATACAATATATCTTATCCTAATTTGTTTTTAATTCTTCATAAAGATTCTGTGTTTCCTTCTAACTCCATGAGAACACCACTGTATGCAATGTCATGGCTTATAAGAATGGGGCTGTGCAGGGCAGTTCCACAGTAGCTCCCCGTGTCAGATACCCATATCTCTGGGTTGTTTTTTGGGGGGAGAAGGGTGGTTTTGAGGTAAAAGTCCCATGATAAAGAATTCACCATTTAAGCCATTTTAAGTTGTACAATTTCATGGCCTAAAGGTTTCTTACCCTAAACTTTTTATTTTGAAAGTTTTCAAGTTTACAGAAAAGAGGAAGAAACAGTACAATGATCACTCATACCTTCCACTGAAATTTGACAGTTGTTGACATTATTATATTTTCTGTCTTTTTATTTTTTGGGGGGGCAGAACTATTTAAAACTAAGTTTCAAACATTATAACACTTTACCCTTAACTGGGTCAGTGTGCATTTCTTAAGGATGAGTGCTTCTTCTTGCATAACATATAGACTCATATTTTCCCAGTTATCTTAAGAATGTCTTTTAAAGTTCTCTGCTTGCCCCCTAGTCACAATCTAGGATTCAGTCAGGGTTCATGCATTTTTGTTGTCTCTTTTCTTTAATCTTGCACAATACCCCTATCAGGCCAATTATCTTTTAGAATATTTCTTTTGCTAGATATGTCCTTTTTTTTACTCAGGCTAATGTTTAACTTGTTCCTCTATTTTGTTTTTTGAAAATTAAAAATTTGGACTAGAGGCTCTATTAGATTAATAATATTAATTCCTATCAGATATAAGATCTTTAAACATTTTCTTTCATTTCATAGACTGTCTTTTCACTTTCTTGATGGTCTCTTAATGATGCACAAAAATTAATTTTGAAGAAGTCAAATTTTTTTTTATGGCCTAGCATTTTTTTTGTGTTGTGGCCTAGCATTTGATATTAAATCCAAAAAAATCATTCCAAAGTCTGTGTCATAAAGCCTTTCCTATATGCTTTCTTCTAAGAGTTTTACAGTTTTAGCTCACTGTTTTTCTCTTTGATCCAAGTGTAGTTAATTCTGTATGTGGTATAAGTTAAGATCCCAACAATCTCAGAAGTTGGTTATCTCGTTTTACATGTAGATATCTAGTTCTCTCAGAACTATTTGTTCAAAAGAATATCATTTCCCCATTGAATGATCTTGGCACCATTATCAAAAGTCAGTCAGTCATATATGTGAAGATTTATTTCTGGGCTCTCTGTTCTAGTCTGTTTTCCTTATGACAGCACCACGCTGTTTTGATTACTCTAGTAAATTTGTAATAAGTTTTGAAAATTCTCCAAGATTGTTTTGGTTATTTGGGGACCTTTGAGATTTCATATGAATTTTTTGATGAGTTTTTTTCTATTTCTGAAGATGCCATTGGAATTTTGATAGGGGTGCATTAAATGCATTAAATCTATACATAGCCTTGGGTAGTGTTTTCATCTTAACAGTATTATTTTCCAGTCTATGAACATAGGATGTATTTTAATTTACTTATCTTCTCTTTAATTTCTGTCATACATATTTCATTGAGTAGATGTAGGAATATACAAGTCTTTTAGCACCTTGATGAGGTTTATTCCTAAGTATTTTATGCTTTCTAATGTTATTGTAAATGGAATTGTTAACTTTGTTTTCATGTTGTTCATTGCTAGTATACAGAAATATGACTGATTGTGGAGTATTTTGTATCCTGCAACTTTGTTGAATTTTGTTAGCTCTCACAGTTTTTTTTTAGTGTGGATTATTTGGGTTTTCTACATATAAAACTATGCCACTTGTGAACAGACATAATTTTTCTTCTCCAATTTGTCTTTTCTTTTTCATTTCTAAATCCTCTTGCTAGAACTTCCAGTACTATATTGAATAGCAGTGGTGAAAGCAGACATCCTTGTCTTGTTTTCCACTGAGTAAATATTATCTGAGGGTTATCAATGGCTATTTAAAGCATAAATAATAGCATTTTATGAGGATTTTGACATGGAATTAAAATGAATGAAGATAATACAATAAGATTAAGTAAGGAAAATGGAATATATTGTTGAAGGTTTCTGTACATTATACATGAAGAGGTTTAGGACTCATTAAACATGAATAGGTATAGTATTATTTGACGGTAGAGTTGTATATCTTAAAGATGCCTATTTTATTTTTTTTTTAAGATTTTTATTTGACAGAAAACATGAACACGAGAACAAGCAAGAGCGGGTGGCAGGCAGAGGGAGAAGCTGACTCCCCTCTGAGCAGGGAGCCCAAGGCGGGGTTGATCCCAGGACCCCAGGATCATGACCTGAGCCAAAGACAGACGCTTAGCCGATTGAGCCACCCAGGTGCCCCATTAAAGATGCCAATTTTAAACTCTAGAGTAAACACACACAAATATGGACAAGTAGCTAATAACACAATCAAATGGAGTAGAGAGGAAATGAAAAAGAATTCAGTCTAAGAGAAGATAGGGGAAGGGGAGGGGAAAAAAAGAAAAGACAGAATAAAGACAAAGTAGGATGGTAAACTTAAACCTAACCATATGGACAGTTGCATATAAATGACATAAACCCTTCAAATAAAAAGCAGATTATTGTACTAAATAATAAAGCAAGGTCCAATTTTATACTTTCTACAAGAAACACACTTTAAATCTGAAGACATAAAGAAGTGTGCCAGGCAGGTGACAAAACAAGGAGGTGGTGCAGATAGGCCTAAAGCAGCAACACCCTCACTAGGGGACAGCTCCTCTTGTGTTAGCAGGGCTGCTGCCTCAAAGGAACACACACCAGGATTGCCAGATCTAATTTCTCAAAGGATGGCAAAAACTGTAGATTTCCTGATTTATATACATCAGAAGCTCAGTTTTTTAGAGACTTCAGGATTGAGTCTCTCTCTGAGGTTGGAGGTCAGGCAGTGGTTTTCCGTGGAGGGGTGGGAATGACCAGGAGTAGACATGAGATGCATTGCTAGGAATGTTCTGTGTCTTGATATAGGCTGGTTACATGGGTGTGTACAGCGTATAAATATTTCATGGAGACATACACTTATGATTTGTGGCTCTTCTCTTGGATAAAAAGGTAAAAGAAATAAACACCAGCAATGTCAAAACAACTATAGACAGGATTGTGAAAAACATGGGGAAGGATATGTATGCAAATAATCATAAAACTGGAGTGACTAATACTAGTATCAGGCAAAGCAAACATCAGTGTTATTAACAGGGGTAATGATTAAAAAATACAATCATCAAAAAGGCCTATCAGTCCTAAATGTTTATGTACCTAGTAACAGCTTCAAAGAACATGAAACAAAAACTGGGAGGAGAAGTAGAAAGATTCATAATTACATTTGGAGATTTTATCATTCCTTTCTTAGTAGGTGATAAACAGCAGGAAAATCAGTACGGATATAGAAAATTTGAACAACAGTATCAACCAGTTTGACCTAATTGATATCTATTGCTATAATGCGACATGAAGCAACAGCAGAATAGAATTCTTTTTAAGTACGCAGGGAGCATTCGTACAAAATAGACCATGTGCAAGACCACAAAGTAAGTCTCAATAAATGTCAAAAGGATTGAAATCACACAGATTATGTTATCTGTCAAGTAGAATTAAGTTAGAAGTTAATGATGAAGGCATATCTAGAAGATTTCCTAGTATTTGGAAATTATCAAGTCATTTCTAAATGCATGGATTTAAGAAGAAATCATAAAAGAAATTAGAAAACATTTTGAACTGAATGGTAATGAAAACACATCAAAATTTGTGGGATTTAGCTAAAATAGTGCCTATAGGGAGTTTTATAGCTTTAAGTGCTCATATTAGAAAAGAAGAAAGGTTTAAACCATTTACTTTATTCTTCCTCTTTAAAAAGTTAGAAGAACAAATTATACCTAAATTAAGTAGAAGGAAGAAAATAGTAAAAGTAGTTCATCATAATAACAAAATATTTTTTAAAAGCAGATGATCATCCCAGTAGGTACAGGAAAAGCCTGTGATAAAATACAACACCCATACATGTTTTAAAAATGAAACTCAAAGGTAGAAATAGAAGGGAATACCTTAAGGGAGGACATCTTTGAGCAATCTACAGCTAACATTACACTTGATGAAAAACAACACTTTTCCACTGAGATCATGAAAAAGCAAGGGTGTCCTTTCAGACTACTTCTGTTCAACACTATACTGGAGATAAAGTACCCAGTATAATGAGTAAAAAATTATTAGAGAGGAAGAAGTAAAACTGTCTTTATTCGCAAATAATATGGTCATGAATGAGTTAAGTGTAGAAAATCTTAGTAAACTGTAAGAAATCTACTACAATTAAAAGTTCATTTTACACACTTTCAGGATATAAAATCAAGGGGTGCCTGGGTGGCTGAGTCAGTTAAGCATCCAACTCTTGATTTTTTTCTCAGGTCATGATCTCAAGGTCATGAGATTGAGCCCCTCATTGGGCTCCATACACAGCTTAATATTTTCTTAACCTCTCCCTGTGCCCCTTCCCCCTTGCTCATGTGCACTCTTCCTCTCTTAAAAAAAAAGATACAGGGGTGCCTGGGTGACTCAGTGGGTTAAAGCCTCTGCCTTCGGCTCAGGTCGTGATCCCAGGGTCCTGGGATCGAGCCCCACATCGGGTTCTCTGCTCGGCGGGGAGCCTGCTTCCCCCTCTCTCTCTGCCTCCCTCTCTGCCTACTTATCTCTGTCTGTCAAATAAATAAATAAATAAATATTTTTAAAAAAAAAGATACAAAGTCAATATACATTAGTAAATTTTATTTCTATATACTAGCATAAATAATTTTAAAAATTAGAATTTAAAATTTCTAATTTAAAAAATTAGAATTTATTTATTCTTAAAAATAATTTTAAAAATTAGAAATACTATTTACAATTATGAAAAAACACTAAATACTTAAGCATATATTTAATAAAATGTGTAAGACTTGAAAAATGAAAACCACAAAACACTATTTAGAGAAGTTAAAGATGACCAATATAAATGGAGAGATTTACTATTTTCATAATTTGGAAGAGTCCATATTATGTTATGATATCAGTTCTTCACACATTGATCTGTGGACTCAATGTAATTCCAGTAAAAATCCCTGCAAGTTTTCTTTGCCAAGTAGGAGTTCACCAGTTGATTCTAAAATTATATGGAAATTGAAATGATCTGGAATAGCCAAGATGGTTTTGAAAAAAAGGAAAAAAAGCAAAGGACTTACACTGCCTGATGTCAAGACTTACTTTGATGTTATAGTAACAAAGTAATTTGATATTGGTATACCAGTTGGAACAGAAATCACCCATCTATGGGTGATTGGGTTTTGACAAAGGTAATTCAGTGTAGGAAAGGATAATCTTACTAACAAATGAAACAGAAAACTAGATACCAATTTGGAAAAAATGAGCCATGATCCTCATGTAAGAATTAACTGACAAAAATTAATTCACAATGGAACATGGACCTTATATAAGCACTACAATCCAAGATTTCTAGAAAAAACAAAATTCTTTGGTCTAAGGGTCAACAAAGTTTTCTTAAACAGGATTCAAAATATACTAATGATTTTTAAAAAGGAAATTGATAAATTGGGCTTCACCAAAGCTAAAGATTTTAGTTTTGAAGGACACCATTAGCAGAGTGCAAAGGCAAGCCACAGCACATATATCTGACAAAGGACTCCTATTAAGAATATATAAAGAACTCCTACAACTCAATAATAAGACAACCCAATAAGAAAAAAGGCAAAAGACATATTTGAACAGACACATCCCAAAATAATAGCCAACAAGTACATAAAAAAGAAAATCAGCATCATTTCTATCAGGGAAATGTGGATTACAGCCATGATGAGATACCACAGCATGCCCACTTGAATAGCTAAAATTAAAGACTGACAATACAAATGATAGCTAGGATGTAGAACAGCTGGAAGTCTCATAGACTGCTGATGGGGTGTAAAATAGTACAGCTACTTTGCACTGGTATTTTCTTAAGTTAAACATATACTTATTTATAGAGCAATTCTATACCTAGGTATTTATGTGGAAAACTGGAATCATGTTCTTAAAAAAAGACTTATATGTTAATGTTCATAGTAGCTTAAATTAAAAAAAAAAAAAACTGGAAAATAAAAGCATAAACAGGAAAAAAACAACCCAGCATAAACTGAAGAAAAAAAAATAAATCTGAAAATGCCCATCAACAAGTGAATGGATAATCAAAACAGGATATACCTCCAAATAAGAAGAAAGTGCTGGGGCGCCTGGGTGGCTCAGTGGGTTAAGCTGTTGCTTTCGGTTCAGGTCATGATCTCAGGGTCCTGGGATCAAGCCCCACATTGGGCTTTCTGCTCAGCAGGTAGCCTGCTTCCCTTCCTCTCTCTCTGCCCGCCTCTCTGCCTATTTGTGATCTCTCACTGCCAAATAAATAAATAAAATATTAAAAAAAAAAAAGAAAGTGCTACCCATACATGCAGCAACATGGTTTTTCTATTATATGAAATTATAGAACAAATATCTTTGGTGACAGGAAAATAAGAGTTTTGATTGCTTGAGACTGGGTTTGGGGGAATATTCACTGAAAAGGAGCATGAAGTAACTTTTTGGGGTGATGAAACTGTTCTTTGTTTTAATTGGAGTGGTTGCAACAATGTATACATTTATCAAAACTCATTGGCCTGTACACTTAAAATAGTTGGATCCTCCTTCATGTAAATTATTTCTCCAAGTTCATTTTTAAAAAGTAAAAAGCCAAAACCAATCCCAAAAACAACAGTGAAATCATATTATAAAAATCATCTGAAAAGTGAATTATCTAAAGTTCTATACCAGAAAGTAATCTTTAAAATATATAACTTTATTTTTAATTATTTTAAAGTATAGTTAACATAAAATATTATATTAGTTTCAGGTGTACATTAATGATTTGACATTTATGTGCATTACAAAATGCTCACCATGTTAAGTATAGTTACCATCTGTCACCATACAAATTTATTACAATATCATTGACTATATTTCCTATGCTATAATTTCCATCCCCATGATTAACTTATTTACTTCTAAGTTTTGAGGGCAAGACAAAAATATTTGGTTCTGAAGGAAGTGCACAAGAATGTGGAGTAAAAGATTATATGGGCTGGGGCACCTGGATGGCTTAGTCAGTTAAATGTCTGAAGACTGGTTTCAACTCAGGTCATGATCTCATGGGTTTAGGAATCAAGCCCCACATCAGGCTCTGGCCTCAGCAGGGAGTCTGCTTGAAGATTCTCTTCCTCCATCCCTCTTCTCACTCGTGCATGTGCCTTCTCTCTCTCTCTCTTTCTCAAAAAAAAAAAGTGTATATATATATATAAACTATATATATATATATATATAAACTATATATATATATATATAAACTATATATATATATATATATAAACTATATATATATATATATAAACTATATATATATATATATATATATATATAAATTTTCTAATGTGAAAAGAGGTTTACCTTGACTATCCTTGATATAAGAGATTACTTCAGTTGCTAAATGATTAGAATTTTAGAGCTTTATGTGAAAAATAAAGTGTATTTTAGTTGGACCACCACTATAACAGTGTTGAGATTGATCATTGTGGGTGTCATTAGTCTTTCACCCTT
Source organism: Mustela lutreola (assembly GCF_030435805.1). NCBI lineage: Eukaryota > Metazoa > Chordata > Mammalia > Carnivora > Mustelidae > Mustela > Mustela lutreola. The sequence continues at coordinate 58,851,366 of NC_081295.1, read as the reverse complement.
TGACAGAGTACATCCTGCTAGTTTTCCTGCTAGTTTTCCCTGATTAATTTAGATTTTATTTATTTATTTATTTGAGAGTGAGAGTGAGAGCACAAGCAAGAGGAGCAGCAGAGGGAGAGGGAGAAGCAGGCTCCCAGCTGAGCAAGGAGCTCCATGTGGGGCTCTATCCCATCATCCTGGGATCCTGAGCCGAAGGCAGATGCTTAACCAACTGAGCCACCCACACATCCCATAGGATGCTTTTGATAATGCTTTTGTATTGCATCTGGTGTTTGTTTTTGTTTTGTTTTCTAATGTGAGGAAAATTACAGATGCCTTTTTAAAAATTTATTTAAAAAACGTGTTTTGGCTAGATGACCTTTTTATTAATCCTTTGTTTAGGATTATTGTTTAAGATTCATCCTTTATTGAAAGGGTGCCTTACTTATTTTGTAACTAGAAGTTTGTACCTCTTAATCCCTTTTCACCTTTTTTGCCCATCCTCCCACCCCCTCCCCCATGGGCAACCACCTGTTTGTTTTCTGTGTTTATAAGTTTGTTTCTATTTTCTGTTTATTTGTTCATTTGCTTTATAGATTCCACACATAAGTGAAATAATATGCTATTTATCTTTCTGTGTCTTATTTCACTTAACAAAATATCCTTTAGATCTATTCATGTTGTTGCATATGGCAAGATTTCATTGTTTTTTTATGGCTGAGCAATATTCCATTTATACGTATACCACATCTTCTCTATCCACTCATCTATCAGTGGACATTTAGGTTGCTTCCATATCCTGGCTATTGTATCTTGCTTATTATAAATAACACTGGCAATAAACATAGGAGTCCATAGATGATTTTGAATTAGTGTTTTCATTTCTTTGGGTAAATAACCAGAAATGAAATTACCGGATTATATGGTACTTATATTTTTAATTTTTGAGGAACCTCCATACTGTTGTTCACAGTGGCTCTATCAGTTTCCATTCCCACTAACGGTCCATGAGGGTTACCCTTCTCTACATCCTCACCAACACTTGTTATTTCCTGTCTTTTTTATTCTAGCCATCCTGACAAGTGTAAGGTAATATCTCATTGAGGTTTTGATTTGCATTTCTCTGGTACTAGTGATATTGAGCATCATTTCATATGCTTGTTGGCCATCTGGATGTCTTCTTTTGAAAAATGTCTCTTCAGGTCCTCTGTCCATTTTTTAAATTGGGGGTTTTTTGGTGTTGAGTTGTAGGAGTTCTTCATATATTTCGAATATTAACCCCTTATCATACATAACACTTGCAGATATCTTCTCTCAGTCAGGAGGTTGCATTTTTGTGTAGTCCCAGTTTATTTTTGTTTTTGTTGCCCTTGTCTAAGGAGATAGATCCAAAAAAGTATTACTGAAGCCTACATCCAAACATTTATTTCCTGTATTTTCTTTTCTTTTTTAAAGATTTTATTTATTTATTTGACAGAGAGAGATCACAAGTAGGCAGAGAGGCGGGGGCGGGGGGGGAGGAGCAGGCTCCCCACTGAGCAGAGAGCCTGACACAAGGCTTGATCCCAGGACCTTGAGATCATGACCTGAACTAAAGGCAGAAGCTCAACTCCCTGAGCCACCCAGGCACCCTTCTATTTTTTTTTTTTTTTCTTTATTTAGGAGTTTATGGTTTCAGGTCTTACATTTGGATTTTTAATCCATTTTTAGTTAATTTTTGTATATAGTGTTTAAAAATTGGTCTAGTTTCCTTCTCTTTGTGTATCTGTCCAGTTTTATCAACACCACTTATTGAAGATACCGTCTTTTCCCCACTGTGTGTGTGTTCTTGCTTTCTTTGTCATAGATCTACTATATAAGTGTGGGTTGTTTTTTTTTTTCCCCTAAACTCTATTCTGTTCCACTGATCTATTTTTTTGTTTGTTTGTTTTTGTTTTTGTGTTGGAACTATACTGTTTTTATTACTAGCTTTGTTTTTTATTTTTTTTTATTACTAGCTTTGTAGTATAGTTTGAAATCTGGGATTGAAATCTCCACCTTTGTTCTTTTTCAGAATTTCTTTGGCTATGCAGGCAGGGTCTTTTGTGGTTCCACAGACATTCTATGATTATTTTCTCTAGTTTGTGAAGAGGACTATTGTTATTTTGGTTGAGATTGCACTGAATCTTTAGATTGGATAGTATGGACATTTTAACGATATTAATTCTTTCAGTCCATGAGTGTGGTATATCTTTCCATTTATTTGTGTTGTCTTCAGTTTCTTTAATCAGTGTTTTATAGTTTTCAGAGTCTCACCTTCTTGGTTAAATTTATTCCTATGTATTTTGTTCTTTCTGATGCAATCTTCCTTTGTTTTTACAGATTTGTTTAATTGAGAGAGAGAGAGAGAGAGCACACACGGGGGAGTGGGTGAGGAGCAGAGAGAGAGGAAGCCCCAAGCAGACGCCTTGCTAAGCATGGAGCCTGACACAGGGTTCAATCTCACAACCATGAGATCATGACCAAAGCCAAAACCAAGAGTTAGGCACAACTGACTATGCCACCTTAGGAATCCCTCTTTTTGGTGCAGCTATAAATGGGATTGTTTTTGTAATTTCTCTGTTAATTCATTATTAGTGGATAGGAATGAAACAGATTCCTATATGTTAATTTTGTATCTTGCAGCTTTACTAAATTAATATACTAGTTTTGATAGTTTTTTTGATGGAATCTTTTAAGGTTTTTTAGGCATATAGTATGTCATCTATAAATACTGAGTTTTATTTCTTATCTGTTTTCTGTGGTTAGGACTTCCAGTGTTATGTTGAATAAAAGTTGTGAGAGTAGACATCTTTGTCTTCTTCCTGGTCTAAGGGGGAAAGCTTTTAGCCTTTCACCATTGAGTCTAATGTTAGCTTTTTGTTTGTGATATATGGCACTTATTATGTTGAGATATGTTCCTTCTCTACCCACTTCGTTGAGAGTTTTTGTTATGTACGGATGTTGAATTTTGTCAAATGCTTTTTCTGCATCTATTGAAATGATTATATATATATTTTTGAAATGATTATATGATTTTTACCTTTTTTTTTTAAAAAGTAGGCTGCATACCCAACCCAGCATAGAGCCCAATGAGGGTCTTGAACTCACAACTCTGAGGTCGAGACCTGAGCTGAAATCAATAGTTGGTTGCTTAACTGACTAAGCCACCCAGGCACCCCTATTCATTTTTTTAAATGTGGTATATCCCATTGATTGGCTTGTAGATATTGAACCATCCTTGCACCCAAGGAATAAATCCTGCTTGATCATGATGTATGATCTTTAAAAAAGGAATTAATTTTATTTAGTTATTTTTGTTGATGTACTAATATTATATTAGTTTCAGGTGTACAGCATACTGATTCAACAACTCTATACATTACTCATTTCTTACCATGGTAAGTGTAGTCACCATCCATCACTATACAAGATTATTGGTATTATTGACTATATTCCCAATGCTGTATTTCTTCTCTCTCTGACTTATTTTAATGTGAATAAACTTAAATTTGGTTTGCTAATATTTTGTTGAGGATTTTTACATCTATCTTCATCAGCGATATTGGCCCATAATTTGTTTTTGTAGTGTCTTTGTTTGGTTTTGGTATTAGGATAATGCTGGCCTCTCAGAATGAATTTGGAAGCATGCCTTCCTCTTTAAATGGTTCCTTACATGTTTGGTAGAGGCACACCTGGGTCACTCAGTCAGTTAAGCATCTACCTTTGGCTCAGATCATGATTCCAGGGGTTCTAGGATTGAGTCCCACATTGGGCTCCTTGCTCAGTGGGGAGCCTGCCTGTACCTCTGCCTGTCATTCCCCCTGCTTGTGCGTGTGTACCCACTCTCTCTCTCTCACACACACACAAATGAATAAGATCTTTTTAAGAAAATGTTTGGTAAAATTCACCAGTCAATCCATTTGGCCCTGGACTTTTGTTTGTTTGGAGTTTTTGGATTACTAATTCAGTTTCATTACTAGTAAAGGTCTGTTCAGATTTTCTGTATCTTCCTGACTCAGTCTTGGAAGATTTAATGCTTCTAAGAATTTACCCATTTATTCTAGGTTGTCCACTTTGTTGGTATTTCATTTTTCATAGTAGTCCCTTATAATTCTTTGTAGTTCTGTATTGTTGGTTGTATCTTCACTTTCATTTCTGGTTTTACTTATTTGAATTCTCTGTTGATGAGCCTAGCTAAATGTTTATCGGTTTTGTTTATCTTTTCAAAGAATCTGCTCTTAGTTTCATTCATCTTCTCTATTGCTTTTTTAGTCTTTGTTTCACTTATTTCTGCTCTAATTTTTTGTTACTTCCTTCTTCTGTTAACTCTGGGCTTTGTATGTTCTTTCTGTTGTTTCTTCAGGTGTAAGGTTAAATAGTTTATTTGGTATTTTTCTTGCTTCTTGAGGTAAGCCTGTATTACTCTAAACTTCCTTTTTAGAACTGCTTTTGCTCCATCCCAAAGATTTTGAAACAGTACATTTTCAAATCCCTTTGTTTTAGTGTTTATTTTTATTTCCTTTTTAATTTCTTTTTTGACCCATTGGTTGTTTAATAGCATGTTATTTAGCCTGTAAGTATGCATTTTTTTCCAGTTTTTTTCTTCTAATCAATTTCTCATTTTATACTGTTGTGGTTGGAAAAGATGATTTATATGATTTCAGTCTCATTAAATTTGTTGAGACTTGTTTTGTGGCCTAACACGTGATCTGTTTTGGAGAATGTTGCATGTGAACTTGAAAAGAAGGTATATTCTGCTGTTTTGGGATGAAATACCTATATCTCTCTTTAAGTCCATCAAGTCTGATAATGTCATTCAAAGCCATTGTTTCCTTATTAATTTTCTGTCTGGATGATCTATCCATTGCTGTAAGGGGAGTGTTAAAGTCCTTTTCTAATACTGTATTACTGTCAATTTCTCCCTTTCTGTCCATTATAGTTGCTCCTCTGTTAGGTACACAGATATTTTTCATTGTTATATCCTCTTGTTAGATTGATCCCTTTATCATTATGTAATGTCTTTCTTTGTCTCTAATTACGATATTTATTTTAAAGTCGTTTTGTTTGAGGAATGCCCGGGTAGCTCACTTGGTTAAGTGTTTGCCTTCAGCTCAGATCATGATCCCAGGGTCCTGGGATCAAGTCCCACATTGGACTCTGCTTAGCACAGAGCCTGCCTCTCCCTCTGCCCCACCCCCTGCTCCTGCTCATACTCTCTCTCTCACAAATAAATAAATAAAATCTTGGGAAAAAAAAGTCATTTTGTTTGCTATTAAGTATTGTTACCCCCACTTACCCCCACTTTTTTTTTTTCCATTTGCATGAAATGCCTTTTTCTGTTCCTTCATTTTTAATCTGTTTATGTCTTTAGGTCTGAAGTGAGTCTCTTACAGGTGGTATATAGATGGGGTTTGTTTTTTTATCCATTCAGTCACTGTATGTCTTTTGATTGGAGCACTTAGTCCATTTCTTTCCTTTTTTTTTTTTTTTTTAAGACTTATTTATTAGGGCACCTGGGTGGCTCAGTCCGTGAAACGTCTACCTTCTGCTCAGGTCATGGTCCTGGGGTCCTGGGATTGAGTCCTACATTGGGCTCTCTGCTCAGCAGGAAGCCTGCTTCTCCCTGTCTCTCTGCCTGCGGCTCCCCTGGCTTGTGTTTGTGCACTCTCACTCTCTCTCAGTCAAATAAATGAATAAAATCTTTTTTAAAAAGCTAAAGATTTATTTATTTGAGAAAATGAGACAGAGAGTGTGTGAGCTGGAGAGGCGAGGGGAGAAAGAATCCCAAGCAGACTCTATACTGAGCATGGAGCCCATTGCAAGGCTCAATCCCGTGACCCTGAGACCATGACCTGAGCCAAAACCAGGAGTCAGACACCCAACCAATTGTGCCACTCAGGCACCCCTGGACACTTGATCCATTTACATTTAAAGTAATTCTTTTTTTTTTTTGTAAGATTTTATTTATTTATTTGACAGACAGAGATCACAAGCAGGCAGAGAAGCAGGCAGAGAGAGAGGAGGAAGCAGGCTTCCTGCTGAGCAGAGAGCCCAATGTGGAGCTCGATACCAGGACCCTGGGATCATGACCTGAGCCGAAGGCAGAGGCTTTAACCCACTGAGCCACCCAGGCACCCCTAAATTGATGGTCTCTTAAGTTTGAACTCATTCTAAAAGCATTATATTTTTACTCCCCTTCTCCATAATTTATGTCTTTATTTTGTGTATCCCTTGACTAGTTATTATAGATATGATTTTTTTATTTTTGTATTTTAATTTCCATACTAGCTTCCATACTAGTGATTGATCTTTACTATATGTTTGCTTTTACCAGTGCAATTGTTTCTTTCCTAATTTTCTTACTTCTGGCTATGGCCTTTTATTTTGCACTTTAAGAGGTTCCTTTAACATTTCTTATAAGGCTGGTTTAGTGGTAATGAACTCTAACTTTTTTTTGGGAAATTCTTTTTTTTTTTTTTTTAAGATTTTATTTATTTATTTGACAGAAGGGAGAGATCACAAGTAGGCAGAGAGGCAGGCGGAGGGCGGGGGGTGGGGGGATGGCAGCCAGGCTCCCCGCCAAGCAAAGAGCCTGATATGGGACTCAATCCTAAGACCCTGAGACCGTGACCTGAGCCAAAGGCAGAGGTTCAACCCACTGAGCCACCCTGGTACCCCTGCCTGGGAAATTCTTTATCAGTCCTTCAATTCTGAATGATAACATTTGGTTATCAGGTAGAGTATTCTTGATTGTAGGTATTTTTCCTTTCAGCCCTTGAATATAGGTCATGCCACTCCTTTTTAGCTTTCAAAGTTTCTGCTAAAAAAATCAGCAGATAGCCTTATGTGGGGATTGCCTTGTATGTAACTAGTTGCTTTTCTCTTCCTGCTCTTAAGAATCTTTCTTTAGGGGCACCTGGGTGGCTCAGTGGGTTAAGCCGCTGCCTTTGGCTCAGGTCATGATCTCGGGGTCCTGGGATCGAGTCCCGCATCGGGCTCTCTGCTCAGCAAGGAGCCTGTTTCCTTCTCTCTCTCTCTCTCTGCCTGCCTCTCTGCCTACTTGTGATCTCTCTCTGTCAAATAAATAAATAAAATCTTTAAAAAAAAAAAAAGAATCTTTCTTTAGGGGTGCCTGGGTGGCTCAGGGGGTGAAAGCCTTTGCCTTCGGCTCAGGTCATGATCCCAGGGTCCTGGGATTGAGCCCTGCATCGGGCTCTCTGCTCAGCAGGGAGCCTGCTTCCTCCTCTCTCTCTGCCTGCTCCTCTGCCTACTTGTGATCTCTGTCTGTCAAATAAATAAATAAAATCTTAAAAAAAAAAAAAAAAGAATCTTTCTTTATCTTTGATTTTTGACATTTTAATTATTATGTGTCTTGGTAGAATTCTTTGGGTACATTTTATTTGGGACTCTCTTTGGTTCTTGGACCTGGATGTCTGTTTCCTTCCTCAGGAAAGTTTTCAGCTATTTCTTCAAATACATTTCTGCCTTTTTCTCTTGCTCTCCTTCTGCAGGGACCCCCATGATACAAATGTTAATATGCTTGATGTTGTCCCAATATCAAGAGAGGTCCCTATTCTCTTTTTTAAAAATTATTTTTTGTTCTTGTTGTCCAGTTTGGATGATTTCTTCTATCCTGTCTTCTACATTGATCATCCATTCTTCTGCATCCTCTAATCTGTGTTGATTCTCTAGTGTGTTTTTCATTTTGCTATTGTATTCTTCAGCTCTGATTGGTTCTTTTATTTTCTGTCTTTGTTGAAGTTATCATTGACTTCATCCATTCTTCTCCCAAGTACAGTGAGCATCTTTATTATCATCACTTTGAACTCTTTATCCGGTAGATTGCTTATCTCCTTTTGTTTAGTTTTTTGTTGCTCTTTGTTTTTAAGGTTTTCTCTCATTCTTCGGTTGGGAACATAGTTCTCTGTCTCTTTCTTACTCTCTGTTTCTATGTATTTGGTAGGTCAGTTATGTTTCCTGATCTTGAAGATAGTGGCCTTATGTAGAACACATTTTGTGAGGCACAGTATTGCAGTCCCACTCTGGTCACCAGAACCACGAGCTCCAGGAGTGTGCTGTATGTGGGCTGCTTGTGCTCTCTTGTTGTGACTGGGCCATAACTGCTGTGAGTGCACTGGGGGGTGGGGCTGGCCCTTGGCATAGCTGGCTGAGAGGCCTGGCTGCAGCTGCTGCTGTGGCTGTGCTGAGGGGTGGGATTAGCTCCCGGCACAGCTGGCTGAGAGGCCTGGCCACAACTGTTGTGGGCGTCCTAGTGTGCCAGAAAATCATCTTAATAATTGCTTCACTATTGCTGGGTGCTAATGAAAAAGTAGCTTCAAATAATGTGAAAGTAGAAAGATCTATGGCCATGATTTTGATAATACTTTGGCAACAAGCCTTATACAACAACAAAAAAATCTTTTATGATTTAAAATCCTTACTTCCTTTTAATAGTAGAAGCTACAGGATTGATGTCTACTTTACAGTTCCTGAGGCAAATAAATGAAACTATGTCAGCTGTCCTGCTGTGTGGATTTCTCTAATTTCTACATTGGATTTAAAATGTGGGGATTATTGTTTCCTTAAAATAAACAATTCCCTTTGTAAGGCCTCATTAAATGTACAATTTGTTTTTCTGCCCTTACATTCTTATGCTAAAATATAGCTTTATAATTAAGTTCTTCCCTGTGCCCTTATTTTAATTTTATGTGCCAAACAAAATGATTATCTAAAATAGCATATTTTCATTACTACTCCATTAGATTTTGTGGGGATTTTATATTAGCCCATATATTCTCAGGTTTAAATACTAGAAAATTTATACAGACATACTGGGGTTATATACAGTGGAGCCTATTATGCATGAGTTTGCAGGTCATTTCCTTTTTTTTCACAGCACAATTCCTTCATGATTCAGTTTTTGTGACATGCATTTGTTTACTCTAATTCTTACTGGCTTAAGTAAGTCTGCCAATCATTCAGCTTTCCAGGATGTTGTGACACTTTATAAGAACAACAATATAGAATATTTATAATTGAAATTCTCAGTGAGGCTTGGGACATTTGGTCCCCATTTCAAGGGCTACATTGACACGGGTACTCAACAGAACACTTGTGTTTTTAAATGACCCTTCTTTATCTACATTAATGTTTTGAGATCTGGCCACTTTCCCCACAGCCATCATATGGATCCATTTGTAGTCAGACCTTAAATATCGTTACGTATTGAAATAAATAGCAATAGTTCATGACACCACTACTGATAGAGGAAGGGGTGATTCAGATGGAGATGAGGGTAGAACATTGCAACTCAGTCATGCTGTGTTCAGTTTACTGTTGCAAAAAGATTTTTTTTCCCATTCTCAGAGTGGCTGTAATTCCCTTTCTCTGCCCCTTTAGGTCTGGGCTTCATGTCCTTCCTCTGGGCCCATGGAGCATCCAGTCCTTCCTCCTTTCAAAGTTTATTCCACAAGTGGTAATTGCTTCTTTGCCTAGCCTTCTAGCTATCTCTGAGACCTTTGTTGGGAGGGAAATCCACTTCAGCTTTGTTGTCTCCATAGTGGCAGGCAGCATCAAACACACAGAAGGGTGGAAATGAATCAGTGAGCAGACAGGTGGAGTGAGGAAGCCATGCAGTCACTGCTGTTATCATCTTTGCACATTAACCTGAATAGGCTTATGGGTAGCAGCAGTTTTGATACGAGCCTTGACTCAGAAGGCAAAGCTGAAGAAACAATCAAACCAAGAGGAGAGTTGTAGACTGTTTTCTACATCTTTTTTTTTTTTTTTTAAGATTTTACTTATTTATTTGACAGAGATCACAAGTAGGTAGAGAGTTAGGCAGAGAGAGAAGGGGAAGCAGGCTCCCCGCTGAGCAGAGAGCCCGATGCGGGACTCGATCCCAGGACACTGAGATCATGACCTGAGCCAAAGGCAGCGGCTTAATCCACTGAGCTACCCAGGCACCCCTGTTTTCTACATCTTGTAAACGAGTTCTGCCCAATAATGGCACTTTCAATTTTACTTTTTAAAGTTCATTACTATTTGGTAGCTGGAAACACAACCTTGCCAGGCCTGTTTCCTTAGAGTAATAGGATGTTCCAGAACCCACCCACTGTACCGAACCCTAGTGTGGATTATCTAAGTTAACTTTCACAATAGCCTGGTGAAATAGGTGGTATGTAGGGACAGGGGAAATTGAAGCTTAGGGATATTGAGTAACTTGCCGAAGTTCACACATACAACAAGTGAAAAGCTTGGGCTCAAAACCAGTCAGGCAGGCTGTGGGGCCTTCATCTTTTCCCAGTGCTATCCTGTTTTATTTTTGTCCGAGGAATTTATCACCGTGGGAAAACTCTTTCAGTATTGGAACGCTTAGTCCTTGATGACGGAGACATTGTACTTCCCAAGTATAAACCAGTACCTGGCACGTAACAAGTGTTCAATACATAGCAAATTGATTAATTACTGCCTTCCAGAATGTGAAATAAAAGGAGAGACTAAGTGCTCAACTTTTACTATATTCCAATTTTTTGTGTATTCCAGTTGTTAATTCTATAAATATTCATTTTAGGAAATGATTTGTTCAAACAGAAAACTCCTCAGATTGTATAAAAAGATGCCTTCAAAAAACTCCTAATATTGGTGGCACCTGAGTGGCTCAGTTGTTAAGTGTCTGCCTTTGGCTCAGGTCATGATCCCAGAGTCCTGGGATTGAGCCCCGCATCCAGCTCCCTGCTCAGCAGGAAGCCTGCTTCTATCTCTCCCACTCTCCTGCTTGTGTTCCCTCTCTCACTGTGTCTCTCTCTGTCAAACAAAATCAGAAAAAAAAACAACAAACTCTTAACCTTGAAGATAGCATTGCTTCAAATATTCATCCACACATGTAGGCATTTTGACTACGCACTAACCCAAACTTCCATTAAGAGTCTGAGATTGGGGCTGTCTCCAATCTTTCATGTCGCTCATATCTACTTTGTCATCCCTTAAAGGTGCCTAAAACAAAACAAAACAAAACAAAAACATCTCATATTCTTGCTTACTCTAGAGGGGTGGACTCCAAATGGGCTTTGCTGTGAGCCTCTCCTCATTCTAAAAAGACTGTGGCGCTTTCTCACTTCCCATTTCTCTCACTGTTTATTCTTACAAATGAGAGCCAAATTCAGACCAGTGTGTATTACAGAGCAGCTCAGAGGGTCTCATACCCACAGAGCTGCCTGGGAGGTTCCAACACGGAAACCCAAAGCTGTTTCTGGAACCAGTTTCCCATCACCCCTCCTTCCCTCCCTTTTCTCCTTTTTGAGCCCCACCTTTTTCCTTTTACTTCACCTCCTTCCTGAACTTATTATTTGCTTCCTCACTTACGAGTTCAGTGAAAAAATCAACCCCTGCAGAAGCAGTGGGTCTTTCTGCCAGTGACACTGGCTTCAAATCCCATCTCCCAAATTTTTAGCTTCTTTCTCCTTCCATAGGGAAGGAGAGTAGCTCCATGACCTCTGTGTGACCAGTCCCATGTGGTGCCACAGCCTGGACTCCAGACTCTTCTGTGCTCTTCAGGGCATCATCAATACTAACATTCTGTGGTTCTAGGACTACTCTCTTTATATAAGGATTCACTAAATAATTCATTTAATTGGGAAGTTCATAAGTAGAATGAGTCTATTTTCTTTTTTTTTTTTTAAGATTTTATTTATTTATTTGACAGAGATTACAAGTAGGCAGAGAGGCAGGCAGAGAGAGAGGAGGAAGCAGGCTCACTGCTGAGCAGGTAGCCCGATGTGGGGCTTGATCCCAGGACTCTGAGATCATGACCTGAGCCGAAGGCAGAGGCTTTAACCCACTGAGCCACCCAGGTGCCCCTAATGAGTCTATTTTCTAATGAGTATATTATGTAAACATTTTAAGGCACACTCTTAATTGAAGTAAATGTATAGACAGAAAAATGTCCCCCCTGCTATATCTTTTATTTGCACTCTTGCATACCTTCCCCTCTGGCATAAGCTTTCTCAAGCCAGAGTCTGGATTGTTCTTTCATGTTGGAGCAGAGTTCATAGCCCACTTAGTTTATGTCATATACTCCATTCCAGAGTTGTTTTTGAAGTGTTAATTGCCTTTTGTTGTTATCTTTGCATTTAGATTATATTCAATGCCCATATTGTATGAGGAGGTTTAATGAAACTGCAGCCAACCGACATATTAATTTCTGCAAGGATCAGTCTTCTCGCCGAGTCTTTGATCCAGCCCAAACAGCAGCCAAATTGGCATCCAGAGGGCAGGTAAATATCTCTCCCCAAGTGTTGGCTCTGTGCCCTTGTGTGCTCAGGGCAAGCAGGTAGAATTTGCTAAGGTACCTAAGTCACCCATCCCAAGAAGTGTAAGGATCAGGATAGCTGATCACTGTCGCTCATCCTCATGGAAGTTGCCTTTTTTTGAGGCATTCTTTGTAGCTAACAGCACCTTTGGGTGGTGTAGAAAAAATATTTCTACAGTGTTTAAAACTTCTTAGGATGAAGCCTTGAATATGTAAGTAGTTTTTCTATAGTATTATGGTAAAACTCTGTCTTATGCAATGGTAGTTATCAGCCTTAACCATCCAGAAAAGCATTGTGAACCTGAAGTGAAGCTCCCTGAGTGAGAAAGCTGTCACAAGGAGTACTGTTCTGTAGTTCGTGTGTCTTGCTCTATGGTAAAGGAGAAGGTCGGTAGCCTTTTATTTAAAACCACAGAATCAGCAAGTTAAAGTAAGTGATAGGGAGGAGATGGTTTAAATAGGTACAGATAAGTAAAATGACTGCCTGACCAGGAAGACAACAGATTTATAAAAACAGAACTGGAGTCTAGCAAACAGCTTCATAAACATCGGAGGTCCCAGGGATATAATTACAGTTTACTGCAAAAGCTGTTAGTTTCAAACATGGCTCAGAAACCAAGGAAAGATTACATTTGTCTGAATACTTGAGGGTATGAAACATATTTAGAAAGATTTCCATGAAATCCAGTATGTAATAGGGGTGGGAGCCTCTACAACAGTAGCATATCCCATGGACTGTGGACTCTTAAGCTCTGTCTCCACATACAATAGACAATTACTGAATATCTTTGTCCCAGACACTGTTCTAGGTTCTGGTTGATCTGCATTTGTAACTCCATGAAGGAGGAAGACATGGAAACAAAGACAGTGGGAGGTTGTGGTAGTTGATGATGTATGGAGCACTATGGAGGAAGAGGCCAGTGTGAGCCATGGGAGGCTTCAAAGAGGAGCAGCATTTCCTCCTTGAATATCAGATGGGTTCACCAGCCTAGAGTGGGAGTTGGGGAGGACATAGCACACAGAATGTCCAGTTTGTGGCCTGAGGAGCTCACCATGTGGGGCTAATGTGTGGTGTGCCTGTGGGATGTGACAGAAAAGGGACAGGCAAGGGGCGTCAGATCTAAAAGAACTTCACTCAAGTCAGTTCAGAAAGAGGGAAAAGGAAGTGGATAGATACCCAAAAGCTCGAGGACCCAAAGCAGGACCTGGAAAGTCCCCATGAACCCAGGAAGTCCTCCTTTCCACCTTCCCATCTTGTCCTTCCATCCTGCTATATAGACTTCGGCTTGCTCTTCTCTGCAGAACGACTTTCTTAGCTTTCCTGTCTAGTTGTTGATTATCTGCCTCATGTCCCATTCTGTGGGCAGTGTAGACTGGTGGAATAGTACAGACTGGAGTGATACAGAATTAGTTTTCTAGAAAGATTACCTTTGCCACTAGTGTTTACATGGATTGGCCACAGTTAGGAGCCACAGCAACAGATAAAGAATGAGGGCCCAGAGTAAGAGGACAAAAGGGTTGTGTGTGGAGGACAATTTGAGAAAGAATGGGTGGCACTGAGAAGCTGATAGGATATGGGGTGACAGGGTTTTAGCTGCAGAGCCTAGGTATGTAGTATACTATACATCTAGGTAAAGAAACAGAGGAAGGAGGAGATAAGTGTGTTGGAGGGGCAGACAGGGTGGTTCCAATAAATACAGTTAGAGATTCAGTCTTTATGCTGAAATAGCATGGGAGCAGTGCAGTGTGGAAGGAGCCCAGATTCTGTAATCAGTAGCCAGGATTTGACTCTCAATTCTGTACTTCGTTATCTGTAGGTAAACTTACGACAATAAAATTCTTTGAGATTGACTTTAAATTATACCTTGCCGTGTTGTTGGGAGGATTATAGACCATATAAACAACGTGCCTTGCATATAAGTCTCTTCTGCCTCTCCTTCCATGTTGCCCCACCCTCTCTTCTCCTGCTCTCTGGTAGTCCTTGTTGGTGGGATAGGCACCACAATTTGGGGGGTATGTGACTGCTTTGGGATTGAATTTGACTGAATTTTGGAAACATTTTCTAAGTAAAACCTCTACCTTCTAAAGCAGCATGTTTCTTTGAATGGTTGTAACCAGTCCGCGAAGTTAGTCACATTAGTGGGGCCAGAGGGAGCCCAGGGAAGCAGCAAACGGAAGTGCTTTTTATTCCTGAAGAAGGCCAGCTGGCCGTCCCGAGTGTAACCAGTGATTTGGCCCTGTTCCTCTCCTTGTTTTCCAGAACTAACTGGTGATTGGGAACACAGAAGAAAAATTAGTTGCTTTCTGCGGAAACTCACTGTAGACCGTATCTGAACAGCAGTCCTTGTTTCTCTTAATGCCAGCTTCACCGCTCGGGCCCTGGCTAATAGTGAGGCTTATTCAGAGTGGAACAAAAAGGGAGGGGTTGTTTTACTTGTGAAGGGCTGTTAACAGCACAGCTGAAAAGTGTTTCTATTTTAAACATAATCAACCTTAAAAACGTGTTATACCCTTAACCAAAAGAGACCAATATGGGCCTCTGAAAATAGCTGTCTTTGGATAGGGATGAGCTTGCCTGCTGTAACCTCACAGCTATCCTTGCCCAAGTGAGAATTCTCACTTGGAGTAACAGGTCATCTTTATGCAGTAGTTGCCATGGAAATGTTGGGACCAGTAGCTAGGTAAGAAGCTCTCAAAGGACCTTTTGGTCCTTATTCTGTATTAATGTAGCTGTTGTGCTACCGCTGCTCGGCAGGCAGGCGTGTGGTGTGGGGATGATGGAATTCCATATTTAAAACATTTGCTGTCTGCCAATGTCTTTCTTCTCTGTTCATGTATTTAAAAACAAAATCATCTTCAAGTAAAATGAAAAACTAAAATGTTCCATAACTATCCTTATTGACATTAAGTGATTTCTTATGTCTCCATACAACTAATTTTACAGGATTAACATATCACCACTCCCCTAAGGGGTTGATTGTGGAATGAAAGAGCCAAAAACTCAGACATGGCTCTGAGAACAGCAAGATGCAGGCAAACTAGGGTTTTCAGGGTGTGCCTGTCCCCTTCCCCTGGGTGCAGCGGGTCCTGGTGATGACTCCAGCCTGCTGCTGGCTAAGTGGAAACAGCCTTACCTCCTGTGAGCTACCTGAGATTACAAAGTTGTCCCCCCTCTGACTTGCTCTTTCTGTAGGCTAAGGCTCAGATGAATCCAAAAAAAGAGCCAACTGTAACCAGTGCTGTGGGAGCCCTGCTGCAGAACAGAGCCCTGGGGGCCCCAAATGTGGCCCCACCTAGACCAGGTGAGTTGGAGTAAGCATGCCAGCTATCAAATGAGGGACCAGAAGGGAACCACTGTCAGCTTTGGAATTCATTGGCAGTTGGCAAAGGTTTGACATCAAATGTTGCTTTTGGAAATAAAGATATGTGCGGGGGGTGAGGGGGTGCCTGGGTGGCTCAGTGGGTTAAGCCTCTGCCTTTGGCTCAGGTCATGATCCCAGGGTGCTGGGATCAAGCTCTGCATCAGGCTCTCTGCTCAGCAGGGAGCCTGCTTCCCTCTCTCTTTCTGCCTGCCTCTCTGCCTACTTGAGATCTCTGTCATATAAATAAATAAAACTTAAAAAAAAAACAACAGATATGTGGGTTTATTTGAGGTTAAAGCTTATTTGCCAAGAAGGAACTTTCCTCGTTTTTCAGGATTCGATAACTCTGTCAACATACAGAGTCAGATACCATTACAGCAACATGGTCTAAACCATCATGCTCTGGTCTAGTAAAATCGAAAAGAGGTTAAGAATGGGATATAACAGGGGCTCCTGGGTGGCTCAGCAGGTTAAGCCTCTGCCTTCGGCTTGGGTCATGATCATAGGGTCCTGGGATGGAGTCCCGCATCGGGATCTCTGCTCAGTGGGGAGCATGCTTCCTCCCCTCGCTCCCCCACTTGCCTCTCTGCCTGCCTCTCTGCCTACTTGTGATCTCTCTCTGTCAAAAAAATTAATAAAATCTTTTTTAAAAAATGGGAGATAACAGCATGTAAGGTATTGTGTGGAAAATAAGAAGAAAACAAATAGCCAAGATATGGAAACAACCTGAGTGTCTGTTGTTGGTTGAAAGGTTAAAGATGTTGTATGTATACACAATGGAATATTACACAGCCATAAAAAGAAGGAAGTTCTACCTTCTGTGACAACAGTGGGTGGGCATTGGAGTCATTATGCTGAGTGAAATAGTTCAGACAGAGAAAGAGAAATACTGTGTGATCACATTTACATATAGAATCTAGGAAAAATTGAACTCATAAAAACAGGAAATAAAATGGTGGTTGCCATGGGTAAGGGTGGAGAGGGGGAAACAATGGTGTAAGGGTACAGATTCCCAAGTGCAAGTGCTGGGGACCTGTACACGTTGTAACAATAGATAGCAGTATTGTATTGTATACTTGAAAGTTGCTAAGAGAGTAGATCTTCAATGTTCTCACTGTACACATGCGCACACACGCACAAACACATGCACACAAACACACACCCCAGAGGTAACTATTTGAGGTAATAGATTTGTTAACATATATATGTGTATCAAATGATCACATTGTACCCCTTAAACTTACACGATGTTCTATTCACTTACATCTTGATAAAGCTGGGGAAGAAAAAGGAAAGGGAAAGTTTCCTTACTGAACTAAATAATTTCTTTCAAGTAGCAGGAAGGCCTAACCACCATTATAGTACTTACCGTGTGCTAGACCCATTTCATTTTATCCTCCTAGTAAGCTTCCAAATGTTTTAATCTGTGGAAAGGGAAACAAGCTTAGAGAGGATGTTATTTGTTCCAGGCACGGGACTGGTAAACAACAGGGTTGAATGAGGTATCTATATTGCTACCTCTCTTCACTGAGCTGCCGTAATCAGTGTGGCATTCTTTGTGATCACCATGGCACTGTGAAGGCAATGTGAATTAACTCATGACCGTATTGATGCTTCTGGTCAGGTGTCTTATTTTGAAGGTGTTATCAGAACCAAAGTAGGAACTGCTAGTCTCAAAAGTCCATAAAGTCACCAGAAACCTTTATTATTAGTTTTTAAATTCCTCGTGAGTTGTCATAGGGTAAAAATGGAATGGAGCATCTTAATAAGATTCCCCATAGCCCTGTAAACCCAAATCATTAGTTTTTCCCTGATCTATGAAAACTTAACAGTGGGGTTTTAGTTTTCACTTAGAAAAAAATAATTCAAATCATATATGAGTTTATTTGGTAAAACTTTCACTAAGCTATATTTCTAAAGTATAAAGATTAGTGTCCTTCACATGAGACAATTTTTTTTTTTTTTTAAGATTTTATTTATTTGAGAGAGAGAGAATGAAAGAAAGAACATGAGAAGAGGGAGGGTCAGAGGGAGAAGCCAGCTCCCTGCTGAGCAGGGAGCCTGCTGTGGGACTTCGTGCAGGGCTTGATCCTGGGACTTCAGAATCATGATCTGAGCCAAAGGCAGTTGCTTAATCAACTGAGCCACCCAGGTGCCCAAGACAAATTCTTTATATTATGGTTTCTTTTCTTATCTTTTCAAAGATTATATTATAATGCTTCCCTTCCAGTGAAAAACCCTCCTTTATTTAAGTTTGAGGTTAAAGCTTACTTGCCAATAGGGAATTTTCTATTTATTTATTTACATTTATTTTTAAAGATTTTATTTATTCATTTGACAGAGATGGCAAGTAGGCAGAGAGGGAAGCAGAGAGAGAGGTGGGGGGAAGCAGGCTCCCCGCTGAGCAGAAAGCCCAATGCAGGGCTCGATCCCAGGCCCCTGGGATCATGATCTGAGCTGAAGGCAGAGGCTTTAACCCACTGAGCCACCCAGGTGCCCCTCAGTTAATGTTTTTAATATTTATCCATGTACATATCAGTATTTTGTTCCTTTTTGTTGAGTAGTGCTCCATGGTATGGCTATAGCATAATTTGTTGAACTATTTACCCACTGAGCCACCCAGATGCCCCAAGGAGGGAATTTTTTTAAAAAGGATTTATTTATTTATTTGAGAGAGAAAAAATATCGGGTGGAGGGGCAGAGGGAGGAAGAGAATCTCAAGTAGACTCCATGGTGAGTGTGGTGTCTGACATGGGGCTTGATCCCATGACCCTGAGATCATGACCTGAATCAAAATCAAGGGTTGGATGCTTAACTGATTGTGTCACCCAGGCGCCTCTAGGGGTAATATTTCTTAATTCACTGTGATTAGAGAACTCTGTCAATGTGCAAAGTCCAATCCGAGTATAGCAATGGACTCGAGAACCTTCATTCCCTGGTCTAGTAAACTTGCAAAAAGATTGGGAATGGAAGAAGACAGTGTCAGGTACAGTGCTGAAATTAAAGGAAGATTTCTTCCTTGGACCAAGTAACTTTTTAAAAGTAGCAGCAAGTGATCCTTCCTAAGTGAAAAGATCCTAAACTAGAATTCGGAAGTCTTGTGTCCCAGTATGTGGTACATCCGAGTATATGGGACACGTCCTGTGATGTGTCCCATTTGTGACAGTAGACAGAATGTTATAGAGACACCATTCTGATACATAAGAAAATAGATTAGGAGCCAGTAGGTTTAAGCAAACTCGTATTGTGTTTGCTCTTGACTAGTAATGGTGATTTGGGACCACTGGTGTTGCTAAGTAGAAGGCACATTCTATACCATCACTGCCTCAGTGTTGTTCCTTGACCATAAGAGGTCTGCCATTCCTGGCCTCGGGGCCCATATACACTGGTTGCTCTTCAGCTGAAAACCAGTCCCCACTAATCTGCACTGCTTGCTCCCTTCAGTTCTTTGTTGAGTGTCCTCTTCAGATTGAGGCCCCTCAACCTCTCCATTTAAACTTAAGCTCTCCACAATTCCTTCTGTAGTTTCATTTAATAGCATTCACCACCGTAATACCTAATACATACTTTTCTCCCATCACCAGAATGGAATGGGATGGGGTCCAGAAGGCTGGGAGGGGTAGACTTTGCCCATTTTTAGTTGTATTGCTGTATCTATACCTATTAGAAGTGTTCAAGGCACATGTGAGGTGTTCAATAAATACTTGAAATATGTGAGAGAGGGTAGGTATCTTGATTCTGTAATTTCCCACTCAAAATACTGGCATGTGAATTAGAATTATGTTAATTACGTTTAAGAAATAGTTTTTGTTTTATTTCAGGTTTAAGATTTAAACCTGAATTGAGATTAAGATTGTTTTATTAAAACAATTAAGATTGTTTTATTTCAGGTTTTAAAATTTAATTTCTTGCCTTCCCTGTAACCTCACCTGCTTCCATTTATTGTTTTCTAAAGATTCATTTATTTTAGAGCATGCATGAGAGCAGGGTGGGGAGGGGCAGAAGAAGAGGGGGAGAGAGAGAATCTTAAGCAGGCTCCATACTCAGTGTGGAGTCCAATGTAGGACTCAAACTCATGACCCTGAGATCGTGACTTGAGCCGAATTCAAGAGCTAGAGGCCTGACTGACTGAGCCACCCAGGTGCCCTTCACCTTCTGTTTAAACATAAAGTTTCCAGTGTTAGTGTGCCTTTAAATTAGTCATATTTCATTTGGAGTCATTCTGGGGAGAAAGCATATTGAACATGTAAGAAGTATATTGTGGGGGTGTATTCTCAAAAATATTTAAGGGTTGGTGAAAAGCACTGCCTTTCACTAATATGAACAGGCTCATGTGTACACCAGATTTGCATCTTACTGGCATTGTTTCTGTTCTGCTCAGTCTTAATCTATTTGTAATGTGAGTCTTTTTAAAAAATTGCAGTTGCTAGGCTTTGCTATTTCTAGATTGATAATCAGTAGTTAAGGCCACTTGGTGTCACTTGCCTTCCACATAAATCCCATTACTGTCTTTCATTTAACTAGCAGTTAACTCCCTAAAACTCTGGCTTTTATTCTTAACTCTCTTGAGTAAAAGAAACAGGTAGTACTTTCCATGTACAGCCTTTGTCCTAAATTCACAGTTAGAGGAGGTACATGTGTGTAAGTCACAATCCTTACCCATTCTAGAGTTTTATAAGAAGATAAGCAAGTGCAGGAAGATCTCTGATGCAGGGAAGCATGTGAGGTTGTGTGAGGTTGATTGACAGCTGCCATGGAAGTTCAGAGGGTTCATTCATTCATCACGTGATTATTATGCATGGTTGTTTCTTATGCCCATAGATTCTTAGAAGTCTAGGGAGAGAAACCGTCAATCATACTGAATATTTTAACAATCAGAAATAAACATTCTAAGGGGACCAAGAAAGAAAGAGATCAGCTTTGCCCAGGAGGCTTTATGGAGGAGGTATCGGTCTGAGAGAGAGGAGGTTCACAGAGGTTGAGACTTTTAGGGTGAGCTTTTAGGATGAGATAGATTTTGACCAGTGGAGAAAAGTTGAAGATGGAGTGAATAAAGCTATGAAAATGAAAATGCAGAGGACATACTCTGGAAACACATGGCCCATTTGGCCAAGGCATAGGAAAGAGCTGGGGTGTGAACATAAATTATAGAATGGAAGGCCGGCCCTGGAGCCATAAAGGCTCAGTGAGGCGCCCAGACTATCTGTGATCAAAACAGACCCATGCATCCTCTGGCGCTCGCGGGTCTGTGAGTTAGGCAATCGTGGTGGCCTGGGAACTTCTTGTTTCTAGCCATGTTGTTTGTCTGCAAAAAATGCTTTTGAGAAAGAGGATTTCTGAAAAGTTTCATGTAAGATATGAATGCTTATTGTAGAAAATATTGGAAAATGGAGAAAAGATGTGAAGGGAATAAAAGTCAGAAGTCCACATCTTGACATGATCACTGTTAACACCAATATCCTCTTCCATTTTTTTTCTTTTTATACTCTTTTCCCCCCCCCTCTTACCAAAGTTTAGGATTATAGGCCCTATACACATCCTGATTTTTTTCACTAACACGTTCTGAAGATTTCCCTATTGCAAAAGAAGCAGTGGTGTTTTTAAAACAGTATCACAAGATGACTTATTTAGCTCTTTTCCTGGTGTCAAGCAAGTAGATTGCTTCTACTTTTTTGCTGCGCTAAGTAACTCCCTTTATCACGGATAGTCCAGATTTACATTGGACACTCTTCAAAGCACTACATATATTAACTCATTTAATCCTCACAATGGCAACAGGGCTAAACGTGCTATTTGGATTTCTAGTTTATAGGCAAGGGAAGCACATAAAGGCTAAGGTGCTTGCTCAAGTAATTCCATAGAATGGGGTAGAGCCAGCCAGATCCTCATCTGCTTTGGAAAAACTGGGTCCGACATGGAAACATTAAGATGATATGCATTTATAGCTTAATAATTACCTATAACATCTACAACCTACAAATATATTTACTATGTAATATGATGTAATATGTAAGTTACATATATATAGTTGTTTTGGAGTAAGGTGTAGATCTTCCTTCATTCTCACAAAGATTCTAATGTCCAGATGGAAAGTGAGTTTATAACCTAGTCAGCGGATCTCTCTTTAGTGGCTCTTTTCTTGAGGGTTCAGATACCCAAGGGACGGATCTCCTGAGAAGGTCCTGCCAAGCAACAGCTCCTCCCATACTTATATACGGAGATCAAAATCCCGATGAGAATATAGTTCTGGGTTCTAGAGCTGTGTTGCATCATGTATTTAGTGAACTGCACTGTACCACTTCAGTGGGATGGGCTCTGCTTTTATTTCTGGAACCACTGGATTTGATGAAGCTGAGCATCTTACCTATACTAGCATCCCCTGCTTAGCTCATTTAATTATGTAGCAAATATAATGAGCATCAGAGGGTCAGCTGCTGATTTTTTGGGAGACCTAAAACTTGCAGATCTCCTGGTAAAATGAACAGTGAAAACTATATTCCTGTGTCTTTGGATAATTTGATTCATAATTTCCTTGGGTGGTTTGATGACTTCCCCTTCATAAAACACTGAGTAGAATGGAGGGCTCTAGGACAGAGGGGAATTATTCTATTTTATAAAAAATGATTTCTCTGAGACTCCTATCCCATACCATGTGGCACAAAACAGACCATGGTATGGCAAGCTTCTATCTGTAAGCTTCTTCATCCTCATGCTTAATAGTGCTGCTGGGCACAAAGGAAAAGAATCCTGTTTGTGGAATGAGCCCATCGCTATGTAAATAACCCCTGGGAGGAAAGGCATCTCATGCTTCCATAAGGCTTATCAAACTCTTTCTGGAATGAGAGCATGCAAAGAACTGTAAAGCCATGATATACTCAGGGAACATTTCGAAAGCCAGGATAGCAGAGGGGAGAGGTGGTGAGAGTCAGATTGTTTAAACTGCGGGCCATCGAGATGGTGATCCAAAGGGCCCATCCAGAGTAAGTGAAGGGCTAGGGGCAGAGGAAAGAAGGTGCTTGAGACCAACACTGTTTTCTTATTATTTGGCCCAGGATAGAGACTGAGTGCTTGTCTATAGCTACAAAACAAAATAGAACAAAACAAAAAGGAAGAAGAGAGACTTTTGAATCCAATGTGAGGATTTCATAATCATTCCTTTTTTTTCTTGCTGTTTGCTTTTACATAATAACAAATCTGTTTATGTCTGCAAAGGATTAGCTGTGGACCCTGCTTCTGGAGCAAAACTCAGACAAGGATTTACTAAATCTTCTAAAAAAGATTAACTCCTAGAGGCCAGGTAAGATAAAAGAAAAAAAATAAATAATAACCTCTAATCTGGGTGTTCCTGATCATCGAATGTGTAAAAGATACAGTTAGTAAGCCTTTAAGAGAATGAAACCATAGCAGGCAAACCAAAGAGGAATCTGGGTAAGACTTCAATTGAGTTAGTAAAATGTGTGCTCCTAGAACATACCCTTTTTGTTAAACATATAGTTTGAAAATGATATTCAGCTTCTGATGGGGCTTAACAGGAAAGGGGAATGAGTCCTCATTTTGCCCTGGAAGCTACCACTGTGTCCCTTTGTCCAAACCCTTTTCCCTCAAAAGGGACAGTTCCCGGAGATAGATAGTAAATATCAGGGCTGCTGTGGAGACTTCTTTTCTTGATATTGTAGATAGTTTGTTAAAACAATTAAAAATGTAAACATGCCTATATTATTTAACTTTCTCAGTGTGGAAACAATGAAGTTCTAAAGTAAATGCCTTTTGTTTTCAGACTGTCTCCCTTGAGCACCTTAGCCTGGATGGCTATGCACCCAGGAATGCCACCTAAGGGGAAGGAAAGGCAGATGGCTGTTTATAAGCCTACAACTCTTCTTGAGAAATCATGGAGAACAAGTAAAACCCAGATTCACCTTTTCTTCCTCATTACTCCCTTTACAATTTTCAAAACAATATTAAACAACACATCAACCTGTATGACAGTGGTTGGCATTTTTTTGTTGTTTTAATCACATTTAATAGGTTTTTAAAGAAATGTTGCTTTGATGCTAGAACCTTTTACTAAAACAGTCTTTGGAGTTTTACTTACTAGCATTATTTACTTAGCTAGGAAAATTGTGTTTTACCTAGCTTCAGTCTATGTAACCTAAAATCCTGTTTTAAATATTTGGTTCTAATGAACTTTAATCAGCAACTGCTCCTATTTTAAGTGTCCATCTGTATACCATGAAGAATTGTCTCACAGCAGTGCACATGGCTTGTGGGGAAACACTGACATGGAGGGATGGTTAGGATAACCCTCCCCTCCTGTGGGAAGGATGCTTTTAAGTGGACTCGGGCTATTTATTTATCATGGCTGAATCAGAAGCCAGCTGGTCATTCCACCACTGGTTTATATGGCTCTGTTGGGAGGTGGTGTCTCAACTGTTTCTTCTTGCTGTCCTCAGGGTAAAGAAATTCTTTTTGTAGAGTCCTTTATACTTATGCTTTTTCATGTAAGAACTTGTATTGTTTTCCTTAACCCCAGGGAATTTCGGTTAGGAATTAAGCCATTTTTCCTGTCTAAATTTAAGTAGGAGAATCCCAACCTATTCCCACATGCAGTGCAGCAACCACAACCACCTGAAACTCTTAGGATCTGTATTTTGGGGACCTAATGCTGTTTAATGCTCAGGGAAATACATGTCTTAGAACAGACTGAAGACTACTAAACCACATAAAAGTATTTATAGAAGCTTCTATGAATGGGAGATTCATAGAAGGGAGATTTTGCTAAGGTGAGCCAGTACTCACTCACTCCTTATGCTCTGGCAGATCACCTTCTCTCAGAGAGGTAAGAGTGGGTATAGGAATGGAGGTAGTTATCCCAGTGGATTTCTTTGAAGAGGTAACCTTTATCCTTTTGTCTCCTTTCCTACCCCCAGCCTAAACTGTACATTAAGGCTCAACCACATCAGTTCCACATACTAAAACCAAGCCCCAGGCCACTTGTCTGCTGCTTGTCATGGTCCTCGGCATCACTGGTAAGGCCTGTGGGCCAGGGTTTCTCACATTGGCCAACAGGCTTCTTTGATGGGCACGGGTACTCAAGGCTTCCCTCCTTCCACCCCCTCCCACCCTCATTAGAGGTGGGGGGTGGGGGGGAAACCAGGCGTGACAGATTCAAGGAGTTCTTAACAAATAATGTTCGGAAGAAATCCCAATAAGGAATAGGCAAATTTCTAATTTGTACTAAAAATTAATGGTAAGGACAGTTCTAAAACTGGAACGTGGTAGCCCAGGGTAGACTAAAAACTCCAGTAGCCAGTACTCTGACATTAAACATCAGAAATAAATTACATAATATTATGGAAAGATCCAAATGTTGTATCAGTAATTTTTAGAAATAAATAGTGTTAGGAATTTAAGCATATGAGCTTCCACCTTAGATCCTAATTTGCTCAAAACTAATACATGCTGCAGAAGTCAGAAGAGTTGTTTCTGTGGGAGAAGTAACAACCAGGAGGGGGCATGAGGGAGCTGGGTAGGGAGCTGGAAGTGGTTTAATCTCCATATGCACAGTTCCGCGGGTATAGTTGTATATAAAAATCAGTCAAGTCAGTATGCAGGATTTGTAGAGTTTATTATATGTAAGATATATCTTCATATAGAAAGCCTCTAAACACAAAAGACAAAGGAGCTTTAAAAAAGGTTAGGTTTTATATTTTTAAAACTCATTAGATACCAAATTCAAGACATAGATTACATTGCAAATGTTAACCTTTTTGAAGAAAACTAATATTGACTTAAATGATGAATTTAAAAATGCATTTATTGGTGATTAAAAATAATACTTAAGCAGAGTAGTATTTTAAGCCAGACAGAGCAAAGAAAATTCTTGTTTAATATATATATATATATTTTTTTTTAAATTCCAGTAATAGTTTCTTAAATTCCTGTTAAAAAATATAATCAATATTAAAGTCAGCAAAATGCTTTTTTTGACTGACGCCTGGATTATTTTACCACTTAACCTGGTTACACAGTGATACATATTTTTTTCCTGTCAGATGTAACTGACAACCAGTTTAGTCTTTAAGATAAATGAAGTGATAACTCACATTGTAGCATCTTGTGGAAATTATTCAAACTACATTTAAAATGCTTTTTTAAAATGGAGACTATTATTCCACAAGAAATTGTTTCTGTAAAACTACAGGTTGGCTATGGCAATAGTAACTAAACTACATCCAACCCTGAAGGTAGAAAAATCCCTGAAAAGAAATACACAGCCTAGTTATAATATGCAGTATAAAGGTTATTTTCTTATTTTAAAAATTCTCCCATTTTGGAGAAATCCGAACCTTTCCATAGTTCCCTTACTAGGCAGTGCCACATAAAATTAGTTAACATTATTATGATCATGGCTTACGATTAAATTCGATTTGACAAACACGTATATATAGCAGCCCTCGTTTGGATGTCGGTTATGACAATATTTGCAGTTCCATTAAAGAATACTTGATTAAATTTGGTACAAAGCATGAACACTCAGGACAGATTGGCACAATACATGCAGTTCGAGAACTCTTCTCATCTCAAGCCAGTCATCACTGAATAAGCCATATTCCCAGTCCTGCTTTCCAAATCTTTCCTTGTATTATTATAACTGATGTTTAAAATGCTTCTTAAAACACCTTCCAGAATAAGAAAAGTATGCTTTGAAAACCAGTCATCTGAATGCATGATGGAAATGAGGCAGGATGGCGGAGCCGGTGCCAGCTGGGAAAACGTGGGGGATGGGAGGAAGGGGGAGCTGCCCCAGGCTCATGGTGCTCATGGCTAGTGAGGGATCTTGTTGCTGCTGCCCCAGACAGCCTAACCTGTGGGGCAGAGACTCCCCAGGCCCCAGGGTGAGAGAGCTATTCCCAAAGGCATTTTGGGTAGCAGGCGGGGGCAGCTGCCAGAAGCCCAACAGGGGGGAGATGTCCAAAGAGGCAGGTATTGTTAGGTTCACAGCATCCGCAGTTAGCTCCTTGGGCAGGCTTACTTTACCAGCACTTCCCTTAGCCAGATCAAAACCTGGGGTGAGCTTGTGAGGTGACTGAGGCTCTTGCAGAGGCAAGTCCTCAAGCAAATTGATATTGCAAAATCCTTTCGTATCTGTTTTGAGGGGCAGGCTTGCAAGTGGGGAGTATGAGGTAGAACTGGTGTTGTACTTGTGATTCTGGAGGGGTGGGGGAGGAGAGCTAGGAGCTGTTACGGGGTGGAGGGGGACCAGGGGCTCTGGCAGCGGTTGTACAGGCTGGGCGGTTTGATCCGCGGGGTTGTGGGGGTGGCTGTGTACCTCAGCTGGCAAGCTACTTGCAAGCCCGTTCTGTGCAGGAGCTCCTATAGGGAAAGGAGACAGCGGGGCAGCCTTCAATTGAAACTGGGGAGAGATGGAGTGGAAGGTGCTCAGAAGGTCTCCAGACTGCAGACTCTCTTTCATCAGCTCCTGTGAGTGTGTCTTCTTGGTATGTCGAGTGAGGTGGTCTTTGCGCCCAAATCTCTGGGCACAGAACTGGCACAGGAAGTCCTTGCAGCCGGTGTGGACCACCAGGTGGCGCCGCACGTCCTTCCGGGTATAGAAGCATCTCTCACAGTGGTCGCACTGGTGCTTCTTTTCCTTGGTTCCGCTCTGGGGCTTTTCCTCAGCATGGGCTTTGAGGTGGTCCAGCAGCACTTCTGTGCTCCCTAGCTCCAGGGCACAGACCCCACAGGTGAGGTCGCCGCTGCTGGCCGCATGGAGGGCCAGGTGCCTCTTGTAGCCCAGCATGGTGTTATACTTCTTCCCACACTCCTCACACCCAAAGGCCATCTTGTTGGGGTCATGAGTTTGGAGGTGGTTCTTCAGGTGGTCCTTCCGGTTGAATGTCTTCTCACAGTGAGCACACTGGTGAGATTTCTGGGGCGAATGGGTAGCCATGTGCCTAGGAGCAGAAGGAAAAATTTCTTAATAGACTCAGTTTGTTTTAATAGTCAAGCGTGTGGGGATGCTATTATTAATGGATTTTCTAGGTGCTGGCATAAGAGATTTTCATCTAAAAGAGAGCTTTTCTGTGTTTTCCAGATTCTACAGACATACAACTTTATATTCTTAAAAAAAAAAAAAAAAAAAAAAAGGCATTAGAGGTCTAATAGTTTTCAAACCTGTAAAAAAATATTCTTTGAGAACCTATCTTCCTCATCTATACAAAGATTTCTAAACACATTGAAAAATAGGTAATTTTCCAAGAAGGCTCTTTGGAAATTACTGCATTTTCAAAAGTGACCCAATTTACCTTCTATATAGAACCCCATGCCCCCTCATGCCCCCTTCCCAGATTTTAGGTTTCTGTTCCTATAAGTATAACTCCTCTTGGTCTTTACCAATTGAGACAAAAAGTTCAGGCCACAGAAATAACACTGAAAATTTTAATCCGTATTCTCAGAGAGTGTTCACTTGGACTCAGAGTACCACCCACGACCTGTGCTTGGAGCGTGAGATCCAGGAGATCCTTACGCTTCAGTCTCGGGTTTTCTAGTTAGTACTTTTCTATCCGCTCTCATCTCAGAGGTGTGGAGCCCCTGGCTCCAGAGGCTCTAAACACAGAATACCTAAAAGAGTGAACTGTCAAAATGGGTGTGAAGCAACCTATGTTGTACCTGCAAGCCACAAGTTTTAATTATGGACACTGTTTTGGAAGGAAAACTTACAGGACTTGGCATTTTATGATACACTTATTTATTAAAATGGACATTTTTAAAGTTTTAAGGATGACTAAAGTTGTAATTGAACTTGGGATTTCCTCCTATCACTGAGTCTTTAAAAACCAAAAGCATTTAGATTTTAGGAAACCAGTGGAACTACAAAAGAAAATGGAACTGTGATGGTTTTCCAGAACGGGTTTGTGCTTTACAGATATAAAACAGGTATTCTGAAATTTCAGATCAACTAGGATGACTATGGCTTGTCCTGGAAGCTCAAAGAAAAACTTTCAACTGTTATAGAGAAAGTCTTTTTGAACTGCCAATGAAATTACCAGTGACCTTCAGGAAGTAGGCTGATGTTGAAGAACTGGAGATGGGGCTGCATGCCTCTGAGATGCAACTGAACTTGTGGCTTTGGATACAAAAGAATTCCTAACAACTCATTTCTGTAAGGAAAAGATTTAAGTCAAAAGTGTACTAATTATACCTTTCACCCAACCTTCTACCCTAGCTTGTCCATTCCTTTTCCTTTGCTAGAGGTAGAATGGGTAAGGGATCTACAAGAGCCAGTTCAAAAATATAATGAGTTAAGCCAAACTGTCATTTCCCTAAAAATAAAGCAAAACCGGGGTACCTCAGTGGCGCAGTTAAATATCTGCCTTTGGCTCAGGTCATGGGATTGAGCCCTGCATCAGGCTCCTTGCTTATCAGGGAGTCTGCCTCTCCTTCTCCCTCTGCCTGCTTGTGCTCTGTCACTCTCAAAATTAAAAAAAAAATTTAAAAAAACAAGCCAACACCTTGTATCTCTGCCTTAGCTGACTCTTTGCAGGGCATAAAAAGAAAAGAAGTGCCTATCCTTTCCCTCCATGACACCAGAGCTCAACAAACACAGGGATAGATATCATGGCACAAACAATGTGGAGGGACAGGAACCAGTGTTCTGGGCATCAGAGAGATGGGAAAGGATGCTGTGGCTCCAAGTCCCATGCATACTGAAATACAGTGCAGATGGGGTTTGCCAAGCCTAGTTAGAGGGCAAACAACCCCATTCTCATACAAGATAGCCACAGATACATCATCAGGAAAAGATGTGAGGGGGGAACCATCTATAAGCTTGGCATTTAAACGACTTTTTATTTGGTCCAGTACTAGTGAATAGGCCCCCAAGAGCTCTGCCCTGGCTCCTCTATTCATGCCTCTCTCTTTTTTTCTTTGTGGAGGACTTTGATCTGACTAGATTGCATTTATTGCCCTTGGATAAATAGAGCAATGCCAAGGTAACAACTCTGGACCATCCTACTCCTGACTACCTGTGAGAAAGGCACAGATTGACCAAATTCTACGTGGGCAATAATACCAGCCGCCATTCCTCTGCATTTTTGGCTCTCTCCTTTGACTGGCATCCAATTCTTTCTTCTTTCAACTGATCCTTGACTCATGCAACAATCTCAATCTAGAACACGATCAGCTTATAGCTGAAATTACTTCAATAACTGGTTTCCTTCCCTCAACTTCTCTTCTTGCTTCACAACCCATGAAACCACCAGTTTCAGTCTGTGCTTTAGGCAGCACCAAGGGTGGTGCCTGGGCTGTGCCCGCGATCTCAGAATTCCTCAGGGGTCCCTGCTGGCAGTAGGACTTCCCACCAGCCTTGCCAAATCAGCTTGCTTTCTTGCCTTTTTGCTGTTTCCACCTGCTTTCCCCATTTGCTGTACTGGGACCCAGTTCTCTTCTCTAGTTAAGCAAGTTTTTTTCTCCCACCTCTGCTTATAAAATGGAGCTTATGTTGCAACTGAGGGGAATTGGGAGGAAATGCTGCCCATTGTAAAAGCTACAAACCCAAAGCCGAAAGCAACCCCACCACCTCTCCTCTCCTCTATTCCGTTTCAGACCTGCGGTTTCAGGCCGAGGCTCACCAGGCTGGCCGCTGCGCCTGGGCGGGAGGTTCTTGCCCAAAGTGCGCTGCTTCCCGTTCCCACCTCACTTCACACCCTTCCCTGGGCAAGTTGTTTCCCTTCCTCAGAGCTACCACCTCTGAAACAAATGGCTTAAGACGTTTTCAGTGCTCTCTAAGGGGTAATCCCACCTAATTCCTGTCACTCCAATCATCTGCCAGCTCCACTGTCTTCTCCAAATATCTACCTCTGTCCCTGT
The DNA here is from genome assembly GCF_030435805.1 of Mustela lutreola. NCBI lineage: Eukaryota > Metazoa > Chordata > Mammalia > Carnivora > Mustelidae > Mustela > Mustela lutreola. The sequence goes on along the minus strand of NC_081295.1, from coordinate 58,820,826 downwards.
CTCAATCCTTATTCGCTGCTGCCACATCCTCGCCACGGGCTGACCACAGCAAACATGGCTTTCAGCACGTGGTTCAGAATTCCTACATCCACAGAAGCAGCTTGTTGCAAAACAGGAAGGCTTTGCAGCAAAATCTGTGCACACAGTAGGCACTCATACTTACATATTTGTGGAAACTAAACATCGGCCTATGTACGGAACCCATTTGAATTTTAAAATACCTATGTATTTATAGGCTCATTTAAAAAACTAGATATTACAATTATCTATGACAGTGACATATTACAATTACCTATGACAGGCCCCATCTAAAGGGCCAGGAGCATAACTCAGATCTTTTCAAAACTTTCAGGTACCTTCCTCCAAGGGCACTCCAAGATTTAATAATAATGTGGTCCATGTTAATACCACTCAGAGGGAAATCCTCTCTGGCCACATTTGGACTCTCACCTGTGGTAGTCTGAAAGTTGTAGCTCTGAAGTTCCCATCATGAAGATGAAAGGCAAATGACAGATTTCCCTTCACCAGGTGTCCAAAGCAGCACACAGTAGTGGGGATTCTGCATGCGGATCTCACACACACCACACAAAATTCATGCTCAATGATGCTGCTCAGGACTAGTGTGCAAATGAGGGATGCTCCATAGGTTTTATCTTTTCTAGGATATAAAAACCTTTGGAGGCAGAAACTATAGCTCATAAATTCATTTCCCTCATGGAAGTGAGCACCTAACTGTCGTTTAAGAAATCAGACTAAATGTACTAAGGACTGCACAACAGTGCTACAACAGTGGTTTTTATCCTTCTGTGTATCATGGATGCCTTTGAAAATCCAGTTAAATGCATATCCTCAACACCTGGTTACCCAACAGTTCTACTTGTTCGGCCAGACAGACTGCTCCTAAATTGAGAAGAGGCTCCGGAAGCTGATGCTTGCGAGACGTTCCCTCCTCTCCAGCCTCACTGTCAGGCCCTGGAATGTTATCCTACTTCATATCCCTCTACTGTATGCCTCCTCTCTCTTCTCCAAATTACTATGAATCTTCTTTCTAACATCCCAGTCTAAATCCTGTTTTGCACTACTTAGACTCAATAGAATAAATAAACCCTTTAGGACAGCAGATAAGCCTATTTGGACAGACTTCCTTTTTTGCCTCCAATTGAGCCTCACCCGTACCTCCTCCACCACTACCCTCTGTACTTGTGTGCTTTAAGGTCAAGGCTTCGGGCTTCCCTAGAACCTATTCTCCGTCCACCTTCTCGTCACTCCTTAGGTCACAGCCTAAGACTACCTGTCTGGGAAGCCTTGCGAGCATGCATCAAGTCCTGGGGAACAGCTCCCTACACCTGTGTAGCTTTGTCAAAGAACTTGCATCGAATTTTCATTGTGTTTGCATGACTCACTGTCCAGCATGGGTCTTTCTGTCCTGTTTTTATGCCTGGCATATCACAGGACCACAGGAAATACTGGTTGAAAGAATGAACTGATGCTACATGCAAAACTGTCACAGAAAACCACAGTAAGCAGTGGCATTAAGGGCTAATGTGCATCCACAACCTGCATCCACTTTCCCTCGCAGTGTCTGCTCAGAGGGCTACCTAAGCCATTTCAAGGTATGTGTAAAAGTGCATACCTTTTCTAGAGCCTCTCACCTCATTAATTTATATCTGGAAATGAAGGCTTTGCCACAGTCTGGCTGCAAGCACTTGTAAGGTCGCTCCCTGGAGTGGGAATAATTGTGGATAGTGAACTTCTCCAGGGTGAGGAACGTCTTGCCACATAATTGGCAGGGATAGGTGGCCATGGGCTTTACTTCTCACACCTTCCTTTTCAGATGCGCTGACCAAATGCTGTGCCATTTAAGCACAAATGGAAGGATGGTGCTGAGCACATGAGCGGAGCCACGACAGCCAAAACTCCAGACCAGGGGAGAGGCCGCGTCGTGGTCCTGGGCCTGGTTCTACCCAGATATGGGCCTCTCAGTTACCATGAGCTTTGCTTCCTGCTTTCCCACATCCCAACTTATATATGCAGTCTCGGGCTGGGAGGAGAATGTCGGAGGCGCAGGTGAGGGTCCAAGAGCAGAAAGGTAATCTGCATCACTAGGCGGGCACGTGCTCCAGATCACCAGGCCGTCTGCAGAGAGAAGAGGAACAGAGGAACAGTTTTCTTGCATTAGCCTTTGGAAACCAGTGCCCCTCCTCCCCTGCCAGCTCAGCACCAGTGACCCAGAACCACCAGGTTCCTTCCGGAGGCTCCAGTCTGGCCCCCGGGTCTCCCTCCTCCCTGTGTGCTTCCACAGGTCCTTCTGCAAGAAAGTCCTGAGCAGCGGGGAGGCCAGCATAGTGTTGGGACATCTTGGGAGAGCACACGAAGCTTGTATCCCCTTCAGCAGAGACTGCTGTTTCCATACAGACGGTATTAGCTACTTCAGATCCTGACTTCAGGTCAGTGGGAGACTAGGTCGACCAATTCAAAGAAAAAAAACAAAAAACACTCCCCTGTGCGTTCCAGTGTTTCACTGGTACAGACAAAAATCATCTCTGCTTATTCAAACCATGGGCTATTCTTCTTCCCTCGTTGTTAGCATAACATACACTGCTTATCACACCTGTTTAAACTTCCATGGATGAGATGAAATAATTTGTATACATCCAAGTTAATTTGTTTGCAAGGTTACCAGGCTGAAGGTCTCAGCTCTAGGATGCCAACAAAATGTGAACAAAGCTAGTTTAGCTCACGGATGTGGGGCCTGCAGAGGGGAGACCCAGTATTCCCATGGAAACAAGGGCGGCTCAGGCTGCGGTCTGAGGTGTAGTTAGCATCCTCTAGTGAGCTGTGCTCCTAATCTCTTCCCCTTTGCTTTATGGGGACATTCCCTCATTCTCCATCCCTGCCCTGGAGGGTCAACTGCTTGTTCCCAGGCCATTTCCAGGAGGTGGGCCTGCAGCCGCCTCGATCTCAACTTGTCTCACCACCTTTCCAACCCCGACAAGTCCCCCAAGGCCAGGCCCTTCTGCTTCTAGCTGCAGACCATCTTAAGATGAGGCCGGCATGGCAGGCAGGCCTGAACGAGGCAGTAAAAGCCTGGCTACCTAGAATTCTGTGCTTTTCTAGAGAGTAATTCTTAGGCAAGTGAATGCTAACCTTCCGTGTGTAAAAAAAAAAAAAAAAAAATTAGAGTACTATATGTTTACATTAAACACCCTGGAGTAGCTTTTGTATGCAGCCCAGCCTTTTCTGAGCTTTGCCAAGGAAGCAGAGCCCTCCTGGTGAAGGGACCGATCACAGCAGGTCGTCAAGTGCCTGTTTCCCGCAGGCGTTCATTGACTGCCCAGTCTCTAGAGTGGCTCCTTATTGTTAAAAGTTAATTTTACTTACCTTTTCACAGTTACTTTCTGATTGGAAAAGTGAAGTCTAGCTAGGTGCAATTTTATTGTACTAACAGTTGAAGCATCTTTAAACATACCAGCTCAGAGCACATGTACACAGAGAAACTGACATTCCTTTTCTAATGGCCAAAAACTGCAGCAAACTTCTTGTGTTCCTCATCAGCTAGCTCAGATGTTTTTAGTGTCTGCTCAGAGTTCCGCAGGAGCCAGCCCCAGGGAGAGACCCCTCCCTGAGGCGCCCCACCCGCCTGGAACCCTCAGAGCCAAAGTGCGCACTTGGACGTGAACTTTCAGCACCGATCCAAAGCTGGGCACGTGGGCGTTCTCAGCCAGCATCTTGGCACCAAACCTTCCAACGGCAGCATGCACCTACCTTGTTTCTCTGTCACCAAGTCTGACTCGAACTGAGCCCGTCTCCCCAACTCCTTGTGCTCTCACGGTATTGCCGTTCGTGCCCAAGGCCGCCCTCTGAGGCCTCCCCAACAACTGCGGCCACAGACAAAACAACTCCTTCTAGGAACGCTATCCCGTGTGGCTGAGTATTTGCTGCCAGGTCTGATGATGTGTCCTACTTCTCATCTGGCCCAAGTCTGGCCGTAATACTGGCCCAGCTATAAAAGCCATAGAATTTATCATCGTCATTGAAAATACTTATTCACTTGAAATTGCTGTGTTCTTTCCAGGTCTATCAAAAAAGATGAAAATATACACATGGAATGAAGTTTAAGATTCCTCTTTTCTTTGTTCTCATTATAGCTGAATTCAAAATAGCACCAGTCCGTCAGGAGACGAGCTGGCTTGATGGGGGGATTTTCTCTCCCTTCCATCAATCCCCTGCATAGACACTTCTTCCAACTTTGCTCACTAAATTCATTCTCCCCACTCTTGTTTTCTGAGAGATGACCAGTATGTCCAAGAGGACTTTCTGTGATGACAGAAATGTCACATAGCTTATGGCTACTAAACACTCAAAACGTGACGCTGAGAAACTGAACTTTATGTTAAAATAGCCCCATGTGGCTAGGGGCTGCTGTACCAGGTAGTGGAGCTTGAGAGGGAGAGGAGGGCAAGGTTCTGCTTGAGAGGGAGAGGAGGGCAAGGTTCTGCTTGCCTTTAGACCCAGCTGTGCTACTGATTCACCCTCCGGTGTTTCCCTGAAACATGGGACGGTTTATGTAGACCAAGTCTCTTGCTCTCTGAATGCCGGGGAAGGATTCCCCAGTTCAAATTCTAGCTTGCCCATTGGTTGGCTACATCTTGAGTGTCTTTCCTCATTTGTGACACCACCTGATACATACAGTGGGCTGTTGGGGACCACCAACTGGAACAAAAGGGATCTGAAATACACGGGAATCTAAAAACACACCACACAAATATAGGTTGTTTATGAAACACTGGTATTAAAAGTAGAAGCTGTCAGCTGCACAACTGGCACAGGGTCCTAGCCACTCAGTTATGGATACGAGAGAAAAACATGTTCTCTCCCACTACACAACCACCATCCATTTTGCACAGTGGGAGGAACACACGTGCTCACAAATGCAGAAAAGACCCATGACACTACAGGTAAAAATTAGTATTCTTTGTTTTTCAACAGATAGGAACTTTGGCTCATAGCTTATCAACACACCAAGAATACAAAGGAAAAGTAAGATCTACTCAATTTAGACCAAAAAAAAAAAAAAAAGAAAGAAAGAAAGAAAGAAAAGAAAGAAAGTGCCTGCCCTTGACCACTAAATAAAATTTTCCCAGATCCGCTTTCCAGCCACTTCCCTAGACTCCGAAGTCCAACAGTCATGGACATCATTACCTACATTTTCCTTGGCTTGGCCCTTCAAATATGGTGGGTATATAATCAGGGATTTTTAGACACAGCATATTTTATTTAAACGTGACACACATTTCCTTCCTGTGCTCCCCATGGAACTTTTGAAGAACAAATGTAATTCAAGCATTTTTATACATATTTCACTTATTTCATGAATGTCTTTTCCCAAAACTTCGTGAGTTTTAGGTCTGTGTGTTAAATACACCTAGCCCAACACTAAGTGCAAAGTTGGTCCTCAGATGCTGAATTGAATTAATCTGAAAATGAACACTCTTTAATTTCTTCAGGAAGTCTTTTTTAATGATGAATTCAAATTCACAAATGGTTTTAAGGTTCCATTCACCATAACTGTGTATTTCATTAATGTGGACCTTCAAATATAAATATTTACACTGTTTTCATGATATTATCACAAACTCCTATAAAAATAGTCTGTCTCAACAGACTATAAATTCATTGTGGCTGAGGATCAAAGCTCAGCTGTTTTTAAAAAAATAAACGGTGTGGATAATACAACGTCCCCCATCACCACGTACATGACCAGCACTGGCTGGCTGCCGCCGATTCCAATCTTTAGTTGAAACCTGATGCGCTTTCTGGCCACATCCTTAACAGACTCATGATTAACCTTCTATCATCTGGCAGACCACCAACAATCCTAACAGAGAATTGACAAAGGGATGGTCCTGATGATAATCAGTCTATTCTGTGACATGCAGATTGCATTTGAGTCTTAAATACGGTAATATTTTAACACCTGTCACCCGGGAAAGATAGTAAGTCTTCCCCCAAAACATCTCAGGACATAATTTTCAATCCCCTTGTTTCTAAAAATACTGAGTGAGTGATACAGATCTGCCAGTACGCCAAAGAAGGCTTGTGCCATCTGCTTCATTCTGTTCATACTGATTATTTTGGGGATGAGTGAGGATCAGATTGGAATAAGAACATATATATATGGCAACAGCTAGGAAAGGCTGTGTGCCCTGAGAGCGGGTGGTATATGATGGTAGAGGTCAGAGCACAAGTGTAGTAGTTCTAGGATGTCCCCAGTGCTGCGTAACACAATCAGCTAATGGGGAACGACAAATGTTCTACGGCATTCTCAAAATAAACTATGACTTCTGGCTTCTATTTCCATTGTGCCCAGTGACACAATGCAAGACCCATTTCTGATAGGAAACTGAATTTCCATTTTTAATCTTCCAACGTTGGTACTCTAAGATTTTTTTGACTCCATTCATCACCATTCCTTATAGATAAGAAGGCTCTGCTCCAAACATTTCCCTGTGTCTCATATTCCCATAACTCGGGATTGTTTTTCTATAAATATGTTAAAAGCCAGTTTTAAAAGGGCCTCTATCAAGTTTCTGTTTACTTCTTATACTCACAAAATATGAAACAGTCAATCATGGAGCAGGGTGGGTAAGTGAGAGGGTGCTTCTCTTAGTATCAGTTCTTTGGAGGACATTGGTAGCAAGTTTCCAACATTAACAAAACTATCCAGAAACATCAGCAAGGTAAAGATGATGTTTCTCAGAACCTCGAGGTAGCTGTTTCTTATTACACATATGCATTGAAAAATCTGGTAGGTATCGTATCTGAGTGAGTGTGGCAGATGATTTGGGACTCAGTGTATGTCTAATCAGCAAAACAGGTGCTCCCGGGCAGGACTAACTTGGTTGAAGATGACAGATGTGAGACCTTGATAAGTACCTTACCAGATGGCTGTGGCTAGGTTTTCACTCTTAACTTAGAGCAGGGGTTCATAAGTGGCTGTGAATTCTCTGAAATTCTGTGCAACATTAGGAGGTATGAATATTGGAGTTCTTGGACCAAAGCTTGTTTCAGATTTGCTAAGGAGTCCAAGATTCAAACAGGTTAAAGGCCACTGTCTTAGATAAAAACAGGAAAAAAAACAAAAAAACAAAAAAACCCTCTAGGTGCCATCAACTCTGTGTGTTCGCAAAGTCATTGATATTTCCTAATCCATAGGCCATATATTTTGTGAAACAATCATTGCATTTTATCAGGTTAGAGTAAAAGAAAAGCCAAAAAAGTTTCTATAATAATGTTCTTCTGAAATTTAAGCAGTAAACAACTTGTACAAATTTCATTTCAAATTTGACTACATGGGGGAGGAGGGGAGGAGCCGCGGCGCCTGGCTGGCTCGTGTCGGTAGAGCATGTGACTACGGATCTCAGGGTCATGAGTAGGCGTCCCAGGGTAGGCACAGAGATTGCATAAAAAATTTAAAAATGTAAAAAATAGATTAAAAAATATGGCAACAGATGACAACTATCATGTAAGATAGGCCTACCTTCTGCCTAGAGGGTAAACTACCCTCTAAATCATAGGGAGGGGTCACTTGTCAGCACCTCGAAAAATCTTATATCTGAAAAATGTCTGCATGTGTGTATTTATCCTCAATAAAGTACTAAGACACCATCACTGAAATCCACTAACACCTGAGCAGACAGCACCTGGGATGAACTCTTGTGCTGGATCCACAAGGCAGGACACCCTGTTATGTCTGCACATCTCTTTCCTACAAAGGCCCAATGGCAACCAAGGCTGCAGGTCAACCCACTTGCTATTTTCTTAATGTGCCATGTTCTGTCACGTCTCTGTGTTTTCCACACAACGCCCCTTCCTAGAGTGTCCTGCCACCCCTGCCCACCTGGCAACTCTTCCTTCTTCCTGTCACTCTGAGGCAAGGGAGCTCCCTGTCCGCTTGGGGAGATGGTAAACCTAGGAGGAAGCAATTAGAAATCCAGCTGAAATCCAGGGGGCCTTGGGCTAAGGAGATTGTGATGGAGATAAAAGTAGCTCACTAAAAAGCATGGCTAAATAAGAAAGAGCAAAATTGGTTTGGTGAAAACCTATCTCCACAGAAAGTTCTTCCGTGTTCCCTCCAGAACTACTTATTCAACAGCGTTTTAGACAGCTCCGCCTTAAGAGGTCTGAGACCCTGTGTTCTCCGTGGTGGGAAGCACTGACTGCCCCTGCGTTCCACCCTTGCGGGGGGGGGGGGGTGCGCCACCAACCACCCCAAGCAATTCCCCCACCACCTGTTCAAATCAGGTTTGCTGCCTGCTGACTTTTAAACCGTTACCTTGAGAGACTTAACTTTGTTAACTCAGTGACTCAGCTCTTATTTTCTTGGAAACAAGGCCTGAAATAAACAAGAAAGCCAAAGTGACTTATGTATCTAATATTCAGAGACCAAAGTAAGGAGAAAGCTCTCTGGTTGATTACACCACAGCTTTAGAACATCAAATCTAGGCACTAGACAGAAAATGGCAATGAGGACAGGGTGTGAACCTTCTATTCACAGATGTTGGGTACAGTCTAGTTAAAGACGGCAATTGAAGAAAGGTATGTGGCTCCAGTCTCTTCTGAAACGCCACTCAAACAGTACTAATGAGATTTTTTTAAAACCCACCCAAAGAGGAGAAAATGGCAATAAAATGTTGGGAGCTGGAAAGCAGGGAAACAAGCAGTGACTGGCTTCTCAGTCCTCAGAAAGCTCAAATCTAAGCCAGTAATGAAAAGCTACAGGGCGACCTGATTTACCCTGGGGAACCCATCAAGAGACTCAGAAATGTGGGCACTAGGTAACTCTGCAGGGGAGGGGAGGGTGGGTATAAGAACCTAGAGAGTCGAAAAGTCTGCTGGTGAAGCATTCAGCCCTCTGACCCCCTCCTAGTGGGGCATCTGAGGGCAGCGCACCCTGCTGAAACAGAGGGACTCCCGTGGAAGATTGTATACCGGCCCTCTCTGGCTATCGGAACCCAGGCAACAGGCCTATCCCCTCCAGGAGACTTCTCTGGGAAAGCTGACCAGCCCAAGAGAAAAGAGCTAATTACAAGGACAAATGGCAGTCCCCAGGTGTACCTGCATTAACCCACAACCAAGCCCTATTTAAGTATACAAAGCTTCCATCAGCTTTTTAATGGCTCCACTCATAAGTCAGCAGACAGCTGAGGATCACCAGAAGTCAGAAGAAAGCAACTATGGAGAAAAGAGAACTTCAAAAACAACTATAAATGTGAGAGAGAGAGCGAGGGAGAGAGATCCCTAAAAGGACTATAAAACACACACAGAGATATTTTTAAGAAAACCGAAAAGGCAGTTGCAAGGACAAGACCCAGGGGCAGGGGCAGGGATTTGAGTGCAATTTGCCGGGGAGCGTCTAAGAATTTGCAGAAACTCATCTGATGATTCTTAGGCACCTTTATGTTTGCCAATGTGGCTTCTTTTGAGGGTATCTGCTATTTTTACATATTTGCTCCTCTTAATGCTCACTAGTGATTAATACCACGAAGAACCTTTAATAAACCAGCTAATATAACCCAGAGACTAACAACAAATTCATTCATAGGTTCAACGTCCAAAAAATGCACATTTAGACAAAATAATATAAGAGGAGATCAATTTTTAAATTACTCAAACAGCTATCTTCTTTTTTTTTTTTTTTTAAAGATTTTATCTATTTGTGAGAGAGAAAGGAGCGAGAGAGGCAGGCAGAGGCAGAGGGAGAAGCAGGCTCCCTGCCAAGCAAGGAGCCCGATGTGGGACTCGATCCCAGGACGCTGGGACCATGACCTGAGCTGAAGGCAGCTGCTCAACCAACTGAGCCACCCAGGCGTCCCTCAAACAGCTATCTTTATTATATGATAAAGTTACCTATTAAACACTACACCTTGTTAAACATTTTATACTAGAATGGACTTACAATAAAGTTATAAAGAGATGAAAGACATAAAATTGGAATGCAAGAGATCTTTCATTATTTATAATGACTGTCTACACAGAAAACCAAAGAATTCACACACAGGCTAACAGCTTGGCAAGATATTTAGTTATAAAAATCAAAATACAAAATCAACTGTATTTCTAAATGCCAGCAAACAGAAATATAATTTAAAATACAATATACATTTGCCATAAAACAAAGATATCTAGCAACAAATCTAACCACAAAGGTACAATATATATTTATGGAGCAATTTCAAAACTATACTGAAAGACATTATAGGAGACCTAAGTAAATGGAAAAATATACCATGATCATGAATATGGAAATACAGATGGAATTACTGTAACACTGTCAGTTCTTTCCATATTTACATATTAATTCAATGAAGTGCTAATAAAAATTCAACAGGGTTCTTTGTTAGAACCCTGATCATTCCAAATTTTATATGGAAAAGGAAAAGTCCAAGAATGGCCAAGAACTTTCTAGTCCTACTGGATCATACTCATCATTATACCAACAGACCATGGTATCTCCCAAAGAAGAAAAACTTAAGAGATAGTGGATAAGGTTGTTTTGTTGCTATTGCTTTTGTTTTTAAAGCTCATCGTAACTGAGGTGGTATGACATACTGAGGCACAGGATTCGACAAGTGGACCAATGGAGTGGAATGAATAGCCAAGAAACAGACCCACCCTTGTATGGAAACAACATATGACAGGGCTTGGACAGCAATCACTGGGGTGGGAACTGGCCACTTAATAATCGGTTATCCATGTGGAAAATAAGGGAGCTGGATTCCCATCATGCACCACATATAAAAATTCTAGACAGATTTAGTCTTAATGTTTAAAATAAAACTTTAAAACTTCAGGCAAGAATAAAAATTAAAAAGGAGTTTCACAGAAAGGGAAACTCAGATCACTAATACACAGGTGAAAATATGCACAATTTTATACAAGTGAGATTTCTTGGTCCATCATTAAAACAATTTCCCTATACTTTTCTACTCCATGGGATTGCCTTTTTTTTTCCTTTTGTCATATACCACATCTGACATGTCCTGTTAATCTTTTTAACACCCGTCCACCCTCCCACAAAAACACACTGGGATGAAATTCAGTTTTTAAGCCAATCCCATTGCCAAAATATTAGAAAGTCAGGCAAGACCAAGTAATGCCTCATGAGAGTAAGACAGACAATATACAAGACTGGAATCATCGACAGACCTTCAAAGATGCTCTTCCTTAGGGATTAAAAGGTACGATATAATTAAATCACTCTACGAAGATATATGCCTGATAAAAGTGAAAGGAATGATCAGAATGCAAGGTGGATAAAGGATACAGCTGTCGAAGGTGTGGTCATCTCTTGCTTGAGAGCTTGCTTGAGAGATTGAGACAGTTCATGGAGAGGCCAATGTTAAAGCTAAGCCTGCAAGTTTACCAGGTGCTTAAGTGGGGAGGTGGTCGATTTCAGGCTGAGGGAATGAATCAGCATAGGATACTTGAAAACGAGTAGTTCAGTATGACTGGATTATTCTGCAAATATGGGGCACTGCGGCCAAAGAGGCCAGAAAAGGAGGCAAAGGCCAAATCATGAAGGTTCAGGGATATAAGACTGCTTCATTCCACTAGGGTAAGGTGGGGTTTGTTGCTGTAATCCTTTAGTAGTTGACTGACCTATTTAGTCAAGCTAGCCACTAAGAGTTTATGAGTTAGTGTGGAGTGAAGGAGGCGGAAGGAGAAGAGGTAGAAGGAAGGAGAGAAGGCCAACAAGACACGGTCTCCACAGGAACGGAAAAAACACTGGGAAGGGCATAAGCACAGGAATCTATGAAGAAAACACAGAGGAGGCAAACCAGAAGAAGCAAGGACAGCCCAGGACTGATACCTAGGCGCTGGGCAACACAAATCCATGATAAGCACCGGACTTGTCATCAGGTCAGACTTAGTGACCATAACTACAGCAGAGATGTGGAAGACGATTTAGTAGAGAGTGGTGAGACCAGAGGCAGTGAGACCCTCTGGCTTCTGCCGCGTGTCTGAAGGGGTAACAGCAACCTGGAAAGAAAAGCAGGCAGGCCGAAAGGACACTTCGTAAAGTCTAGTTAGATGAGGACTTAGGTTAGGTCACAGGAAAGAGGTATCTGTGGTGGCGGAGGAGGAAAGGAAGGAGTAGTCCTGGAAGAGAAGTCCAGCCGAACGGCGCACAAGGAGCTCCATTTTAGACCTGTCATCCTCGTGCAGGGCCGCGTTAATGCTCTCTCCGTTGCTTGGATTTCAGTCTGTGCGCTCTGCCCAGGCGAGGTCTGGTTCCAGACCTCTTCAATCTAATGGTGCCTAATGGACACAGAGGCCAGTGAGGACACCTATGCCATAAAGGAGAAGCTGAGGCTCTTTTCTAGACCAAACACAAAGAATGACACCCTTTGGCTACAGGAACATGGATACCGTTCTGAATCTAGCTTCTGTAATTGACTCTACATTACTTGGAGCTCTACCTGGGTGGCCTCAGATCCTGCATTAAGCCCACATACTCAACTCTGATCACCAATGTTTGTCCTTTACAGCATCGTTTGGTAAAGTGGGTGAGGAGGAATTTGTTTTCTTTATGGCAGGCTGTAGCTAAATCGATTTTCCCTCAGGACATCTATTCTGCATTGTGGAACAGGGCGGAAGCATGCTTGTGGGGACAAGTAATTCTTAGAGGTTCCAAAAGCAGAAGAAGCTTTCTGCTGCTAAATTCCTCCACTTTTCTTGGGTAAGAGAGAGTAGTAACAAGTCTATGGCAACAAAAATAAGCAAAATGAGAATTTGCATTAAAAAATGTGAGGCTTCAAAATAATTTCTAGATGGTTACTGTATAAAGCAGGACCCCAACAGCTCAAAACCCCTGTTTGGCTGCCCAGTCTAGTAGGAGAAAGTAGGCTTTTCTGCAGGTGGGAACCTTCCTTTGTTACAGTTGTGTTTAGCAGACTGAAGATCTGTCTGACCTATTTAACAGTTCAGGCAAACCACTCTGAGTCTACGTGGAATGGGTGGGGAAGGTAGGAGGAGAACAGGTAGAAATAAGGAGAGAGCGCCCCTGGACTTCTGTCTCAACTGAAACCAGAGGAAGCCCTAAAAATGAGCAGAAAAGGCAGAAACCCTGGAACATGAGCCTCAGAAGGCCAGAGAAGACCAAGAGAAGCCACACTACCCAGGGGAAAGGACTGCTGCCTGGGGCGGGTAGCCAGGCTCCATCCCGGCAGGGGCTCCTCCCTGAAGCAGGTGTGTAAGCAGCCCCCCCTCCCTCCCAAACAGAGTGGAAGCAGAGGGGCTCATCCAGCTCAGGCCTCCCCAGCTAGGGCCAAAACACTGTCCTAGAACGGGTCCCTCTGCAAGATGCTGAAAACTTCTGCTCCCTTCCTCTCCACGCCATGTACGTGATCATTTTAAGGACACTCCGGAAGAAATATCAAATGTCCACAAACAAGCAAAACAGGCTTGTGCATCCAGAGAGGCAAGGGTGAAGTCCAGGGCTGGTTGTCAAGCTGAGACGGAGCAGACCTGGTCTCAAGGAGACCAATCATGGCCTCCATCTCATGGTGGTATCATGGTGGGTGAGAGGGGTGGACAGCAGTCCTGAAACCCACACGAGAGCCTCTGGTACGAGAAGATTTTCCAGTCATAAATTCAGTGATGGAGGCTATCCTTTTGTGACAGCTGAAACTAGATCCCCCTCCTCCCTCCCATCAAACCCTCGATGGCTGGCCTTTAAGCCCTTCTAGGCTATGCTTCCATAGCTCACAGCCCGTGATCTCTGTTTCCAGGTCTCTAAGAGTAGGGCACGGAGGAACCAAAACTTACCTAATTAGTGGCAGAGCCTATTGTCCTAATACAGTTACCATTCTAGGGAAAAGAAAAGCCTGGTTTCTTCCCAGGAAGTGTGTGAGGGTAAAGGTTCAAACTGAGAAAAAAAAAAAAGAAAGAAAGCAGACCAGTCACCCTAATGATGGGAAGCCAGATTCAGGAGTTAAAAATCTCCTGAGGGGGGGGAAAAAAAAAATCTCTTGAGGGAAACATAAAAGCTACAGGAGGTTTGAAAATGATTCTGAAGACCCTGATGGACTGTTTGGTTCTGAAACAACAGTGTCTCTAAATAAAAAGAAAAAGGCCTGCAAACAGATAACACTATGTCAGCAAAGTATCTCGGAGTGGCAGAATGAGAGAGGACTTCCGCTCTTCCTTTCTAAAAATCTGACACTGGCCACCGAGGTGCGACGCGTAGCAGGTGGGCGAGGGGGACTTCAGGCAGAGGGAGGGACAGAGCAGCACAGGGCAGCCTGTGGTGTCCCATGGGCAAAGGCTGCTTGAAGGCAGCTGTGAGGCTAAGGGGAGGAGCAGGAGATGGGCCTGGAGAGGAGGCAGGGCTGTCCCAGAGGGCGTGGGGGCCAGTGACAGCCAGGATGCTTCCATCAACAGATTCCTTCACACAGGACAAAAGTCACAAGCATGCACAGCACACACTTACCCTCTCCCCCAGGGACAACTCCTGGACCCAGAGGGAACCGCAGATTGAAAGGTGCTGCTCTAAAATTCTCCATGGTTGTTTTTTACACGCAATGAGCCTGAGATCCAAAATCTGATTACCCAAATGGCCACGAATATAACTGGCAATTGGTAAAGGACAGCTTCAACTCTTTCTTTCCCTAAGCTTTTTCACCAAATGAGCACCCAGAAGTCACTGTCCTATGAACTGTGTACAAACTTAACAGAAAAAGGTAAAATGGCTGTGCCTGTGCCAGCGTTCACTGACCTTCTTCCGGAAGCACGGCTGCCCCCCTCGGAGGGCACACGCCCTATTTATCAGACAAATGACCACACAGTGTTGGAGCAAGAATGTTCTCTTTGCCTTTCCATGCCACATCCCATAGATCTAAATGACGCAGAGCAAATGGTTCACGCAGGAATACTTTAGTTGAAATATAAAAATACGTCTCACTGGTCCTTCAAAGTGACTCCAGTTGTAAATTTTTTTCCTTTTTAAGATGTTACACATTTCATCAGTTTCCATTTTAAAAAGCAAAGGCACTGGAAAGACAAGGCAACTTGTCCCAGTTCCTGCACTGGCTTCGCTGAAAGGCAGAAAGGAATGCCGGGGGAAATGGAGGCGAAAGCTTCAGAAGAGAGGAACACTGGCAAGCAGGGCCGCATCTCCTTTTCACCTCCAGTCTTTTCTCTCCCCCCATTCACAGCTTTAGGTCCTTTGTTTGTTTAACAAACCATTACAATCATACCCTGCTCAATGGGGAGGAATGTGAGCTCTCTAAGTAGCTGTGCTGGCGAGCCACATGTGTGGTCCACCCCGCAGCCCAGCCCGGGGGCCTCACTGTGCGGGTCTGTGCTCCCGGCGCCCTGGAGGCCAGGCACCTTGCTCACAATGAGCCCCATTTCCCCTGCCGCATGCCTGCTGCTCCTTCCCAGTAGCCTATAGCGATGTCCCAAGTAGCTCCTCCTTTCGGGCTAGCCTAGCCACCGGACTGGCCATACTGCCTGGGCTTGTCCGGTTCAGCTCCCGAGACCAACACTACCTGGTGTGGCAGCCACCCCCTACCTGCTCCCGGCCCATGGACTCACCAGCCACACAGAGCTGACACAGTCCAGGCTCTTCCCAGTTATCACGCTTAGCCTTCCAACGTCCATCACATTGGAAACAGAAGACACAAGGGCAAGACCCCCTCCCCTGCTTCACGGGAGCTGCTCTGCCTTTCTCCATTCCTACTAGAGAGACTGGCCATGTTGGGATGAATTTCAATGTCTTGGCCAAACATCAATATGTTTTTTAGTCCGATTGTATTTCAAAGGGCATTCAAAGGCTATTTAGCACAATGACAGTCTCATTAAGCCCTCTGAGGCCCTGTCAGAGAGAGAGGCATCTTTATCCCCATCCGACAGATGAGGAGACTGAGGTGTTGAGATGATGCTCCCTGCCCATTGGAACTGACAGAGAAGAGGCTGCAAGTGCTGTTCTGTGCAAAGCACGGTGGCACCCAGTGAGGGCCCCGTGAGTGTCAGCATCACTGGTGATGATGAAAACGACCAGAGGCCAAACCTGGGTGATCTGAACTGTGTGCTCTTCCCACCCGTACCCGGCCATCCTTCCTAGGTACACCGTCTGCACGAGCCCCAGGCTTCAGCTCTGACTACAGTATTTCCAAAGACAGCCTCAGATTCCGTGGCTGGATTCCCTGGTACGACTGGCCCCTGACCAGCATCTTCCTCAGGCTGGGCAGCCAACACGTGCCAGAGAGAGGAAGACACCCTCTATGCAGCTCAGGCACACCAGGTGGGTCAGGGAGGCTTGAAAACATTTGAACGGACAGGGAGCCTGCAGAAAAGTCCACAGAGTGATCTGTCACCTCTGGCTGTGGGTGGTGGCCAGCAGATGACAGAAAGGTTGCCAGTGGGAGCCTCTGATACCCTGGGTTGAAGAGCATACTCAAGTTTCGAAAAAAGAAAAGTTAGAAGAATGCTGTTCGAAGATAGTTGGCAGTATGAGGGGGAAGTGTATTTCTTCTCTAATAGAACCTCTGGGAAGGCCCTGGAACCTCCTGCCCAACCGGACTGTGTCCCTTGTGCTTCCAAGTGACTGGTCATACACGCACCTGGACGGCAATAATCTGAAGACGCTACCACCGTTTACATACCTGCTGGGTGACAGGAAACACCAGCTTCCGGGGGGTCGTGGAGTCCTCTCAGGAGCTTGTCTGAGGAGTCAAACCTGTAGGAAGAGATCTTGCATGCCTTCAGTGAACGAAGCTGGGGCAGCGTTCCCCCCACCAGGCTGCAGCCTCAGCTTCCCTTCGGGAGCACATCCACACACCTGATCCTGTCTAGAGATTTCTGACCACCCTTCCAGGCATTTTCATGGACGACAGACCAGTTTTAAACTTTACAGTCCTGTAGTAGGATACCTCCATAGCCATACCACCGTTAATTTTTAAATGTCTCTGATCTACCAGATGGCAAAAGTCTTAAACATTTAGATCTGATATATTTAAAAGGTATGATAAAGTTCATAATGCAGTAACTTAAAGGATTTTCAATCTGACGTCATCTTGCCCAGGAAGGTCTTTAAGAATTTCTACTACATCTCTTTTCCTACTTGCAACTAGATTAAAAAAACCCTGAAGTTTTCCCCTGCTTTCTGCCAGGTTGGTGGGGAGGGCCAAAAACCATGAAATTGTTTATAGAAAATATTCAAAATAGCACACAGAGGAAATGACTTTTTTTTTAAATGAACAATATTAGAATACCATAAAACAGGTATGCAAATCTATGCAATGACAGAACCTGAAACAAATTCTCAAATGAGAAAAGGCAGCAAGAACCAGTAGGCATTCATTTTCAACAAGACCTTCAAAGAAACATATAGATTTACCAGATGTGCAGGGGGAAAAGGCTGAGGCCTCTAAACTGAACCCACAGTCCAGTGGTCACCAAAGTTGGCTCTGCACTAGAATTGCCAGAGAAATCTTTTAAAGAATACAGACTCCTAGGCCACAGTGCAAACAGCACAGCCTCGCAGCATATCACTCTGGCCCTGGGAGTCGAGGTTTTCACCAAGCCTTCCAGAGCCCAGCCTGCATCTGGTTTTGCACCACTGATCCCTGGTGAGCATGCAGAAACCAGTACCTCTGCTCACCAGTTCGTTATAAAACTTGGCTTCTTCCAATTTAGAACTATGCCAGACTGTCAGTCCTCAGAGGGGAAAGATTGTTAGGACTTTCTTAACCAGCCCAAAGATAAATCTATTATGAAACAAAGCCAATCCTATCTCACCTACGTGATTTACTCACTTGGTTGCCTGTTTCCTTCTCTTAGTTTGATCAAAAAAAGGCTCTGCCCGTTTATTTTGTAGGAGAACACCCTTTTAACTTAAAAATGGAAAATTAGGGGTGCCTGGGTGGCTCAGTGGCTTAAAGCCTTGCCTTCGGCTCAGGTCATGATCCCAGGGTCCTGGGATCAAGTCCTGCATCAGGCTCTCAGCTCAGCAGGGAGCCTGCTTCCCTCTCCCTCTCTCTCTGCCTGCCTTTCCGCCTACTTGTGATCTCTGCCAAATAAATAAATAAAATCTTTTTTAAAAATTGAAAAATTAAGATCATTTTAGACAACTAAGTTTTTAAAATAACCCATCGCAATTCAGGAAAAAGCCTGAAGGAGGGTTAAAACTGGAGGTAAGTAGGATTTCTGAAGCAACCAGAGAGTTTGTTTTGCATGTATAAACACTTCACGAATCATCTCATGGCCCAGCCCTCTTCTCCAAATACCCAACATCTACCATGGTGCTTTAGATTATTGGGTAGCCTCCAAAGGCCTGTATTAGTCGTTGCTGTTGTTGTTGTTTTTAAAGCACTTTAAAAAACATTGAACCAAGAGAGTAAAATCCTTCTGGATGATTCTTCCTTTGCTCTTACACATCTCACCAACGGACAATACCAATTTATGAATTCAGAGAGGCGGGAGCTCTCTCCTGCTTCACAAGAAAGGGTGCACATGACATGAAGTACGCAAACCAGGCAGTGGAGTAGCTTAGCTTCATTGTCAAAATATTCAAATTATCACTAAAAGAAAGCAATTCCTTTCTGAACCCAACAATACTCCTTGGCCTCCGAGGGCTCACACAGGAGCTTATTCTTAAGCTGTTCAATGTAAGCAGCACCAGTGAAAGAGGAGAACTCTGGCAGGGAGGAGGCCAAGTTCCTCCGCCTCTCCCACCTGCCATCTCAGACCAGTAACGCTCCCCGAGTTAACAATGCAACAGAGAACCTGCAAGCATGCGCGGCCCTGGGGAAAACCGGGCACTGTGCAACAGTGTAGCCAAGCAGAGAAGAGAGGGGGAAAAGAACACATCTAAGTTTGACAGGACGCTCTTTGCACACTGCATTTCAGGTTAGAATTCAGATTTTCAGAATCAGAAGAAAAGGTTTTAATCTTTCAAATGTAAACATATACAAATATGTACATATATATGTGTGTATATGTGTGTGTGTGTACATGTGTGTATATAATCTTTGTTATATACATATATAGGTGTTATAGGGTCATTTTTGCCATACACATATATGGATATGTATATCCATATATAGATACATATGGATATATATATATATATATATATATATATATGGCAAAAATGACCCTATAACATTAAACACTCCTAAATACACGTATTTCTGAGCTCCAGAGTAGCAAGAAAAGTCACATTTTTCTAGGAATGAGGATTGGCACACAGTAAACAGATTAGAGTTAATTGTTTAAGAGGGAGAATTTGCAGGGGAATGATCTGTTTGTGTTTGCTCATTCACTGATGACAAACAGCGAAATCTCCTAAATCTAGAGCATATGGTTTCTAGAATGCATCTTTTCGGGCACAGTCCGTCTTTCGAGGCAACTGCTTCTGAGGGCCACATTTAAGAATATATCCTTTTCTCTTTGAAGGTACTGGTTCAGCTGCCTGCTGGGCATGCACCGAAACCCAAATTAAACAAAGGGATTTCCCTCCAGCTTCAGCTCATTCACTTCTGGCTACTCCTGAGTTTTCTTAAGTCAATTCTTCAAACTGACTTTTTTATTTCTAATGATCTGAGTGGGAAAGAGTTGGGCAAGCTCCACATGCTGGGATTTCTTCCTCCTCTAGCTTGAAGATGGGTAAGGCTTGTGTTTGAAAAGCTTTTCAAATGAGTTTTTTAATTTATTCTATTTTCTGAAGACTGTAATTCCAGACGGAAAGGAGCCCACTAGATACAGGAGATAACAGACACCCCACTCTTACTTTGCTGAGTAAACAATGAGATTATTCCCCTGAAGTAGAGACTTTAAGTGGGATATTCACATTTATCTCAAAACAACAAAATCAGTTTAAAGAGGTCATGGAGGAGTGAGCTGCAAAGGGTCCCTCAAAAATTGAATACCTGTGCAGGCCTGACAGCTGGCCATCTACCTTCACACACGATCGCTGGGGACCCCACTCGTGACTCAGGCTTTCAACTCCTCCTTGAAATCAGAGGCCTCCTCAATCTCCATCTTCAATCCTGAACTTTCTTGCAAATTCCAGATGAATCCAGCTGCCACCTCTCTGCCTGGATATCTCACAGCCCTGAAAATCGCCTCTTCTAAAGCATGGGCCCCTCCAGCAATACCAGTTTTAGCCACTGGCTCCACTAGGTACCAGTTCCTAATATATCCTGGATGCTCACAGGTTGTGGCCATTTTAATCACTTAACACACCCTTAACAACCATATGAGTAGGTGCTATTAGCCCCATTTTACTGATGGAGAAACTGAGGCTTAGAAGTACTCTGCCCGTGGGCACGTGACCAGCAGGCAGTGGAGTTGGCATCCAGATCCCTGGTGGGAGCGGCCATGTTACCAATAGGGCAATCTCTCCACTGTGTCACTCCCCAGACTCTCCCAAGTCAGAAACTCTGGGGTCACACTAGATTTTTCTCACTGACTCAGCTATACGGATTCTGCGAGTGTACCGGCCCCCTCTTTCCGTAACTTCCGTAGTCCCCACTGTTTGGGCTGTGTTTTGCCTTCTTCACAGCCTCGACATCAGCATGGCAGGACGACTCTGGAATTCTGCTCCATTTGTCCTCCCAACAGCTTCTCTTTCTAGCTCGTTTAAAACAGGAGGCAGGCTTTCTCATTCCTTATGTTTGAGCCCAGATGACCGCGGAGACAGTCTGTCCTTGTTAACCTCTAAACCCCATGAGGAGATTCTGTCCAACCCCCAAGATGGAAGAAAGAGAGGGTGCCCACGAAGGGGAGAGAAAGCACCTCTCCGGCCCTTGCACAGCTCTCTCTCCCAGGACAGTGGGCACAGCCCTTGGGGAGGACAGGGTGTGGGCCGTGCTCTGGGAAACCCACACCCAGGGCGAGGTTTTCAACCTCCACTCAGGTCCTGAGGCAGAGAGCTGCAGAGCCCAGTGCTGGGACACACAGAAGGGCCACGCCAGACCTTCACCTGGCAGGTGCCGTGGAATTCTCTGGGTTTAAGGTCATACCCCATGAAGAAAAGGGAGAGAGATGAAATGAAATTTCCCTGTAGGTTAGCAGAATGGAGGCTGGACTCTGAATCAGTCACAGGGAATAAAAAAGGAAGACTTCCTGCATACTTCAAGTTGTGTGGTGAGGTTCAGACTTGGGGGGGGGGGGTGTTGGTTCTGGAAGGTGCCAAGAACCTTAGCCTCCTACTCCATATGCATCTGTGCTACTGGCTAGCCTCAACTGCTACAACTGGTGCCAGACTGTTTTTCAAAAAAGGCCATCCCCTGTTGCAGAGAGGAGTGCGTCTATGCAGAGGCTCTGGTGACCTGGGGGCAGTCCTGTGCTCACAGCCCCGGGGCAGAGAGAGGAGGAAGGAAGGAAACCCGCACAGATGTGGAGAGTTTACTCACAAGATTAACTCCTCTGATTCCTATGCAAACACCTAGAAAGGGAGAAACACAGAAAGCTGTCTTTAGGGCCTTTATCTTAGACTGTGAGTTGCTTAAAAACCAAAAAAAGTAAGGATGTCGACCAGGACAAGGAGAGAGGGAGGCCAGTGCAGCTGGGCTCAGACAGGACACTCCTCTTCCCAAGCCTGGCCGGGACTCCGGGGCAGGGCGCTGGGACAGCGAGAGGGTCAGCTCATTTCCATGTGAAGGAAATGAGAGTGTGCAGCAAACTGACAAGCTCAGGGAAGAGGAGAGTCCTACGCTAGGAGAGAGGATGTGAGTCCTTCACGTGACAAATTTGTCCAGTCAAAGATGTTGCAGTAACGGGAGGTCCTTGTGGCACCAAATGAAACAATGAAGAGGGGCTCATACTTTGAGGCCAGTCACACATACTCAAAGCCAACCCCATTTCAGTCCTGTGGCTAACTATTGGAGGCCTTCGGAAGAGACTTCCAAAAGCCCTGAGGAAAACTGGACAGGGATCCAGACAAGCTCGGCTCTCCCAGCCATTCTGCAGAGATCAGAATGTTCAGAACAGCGAGCCCTGGCCGGAAGAGCTTCAGATGGACAAGAATCAGCAACCAGGGAATCCCATTCTCCTGCCACCCAGGCACCGAGTCTGCCCAGCAATGGGGCACATCTGGTGGGAAGATGGAACTGGGAGAGGAGGCTTTCCCTGAGGAGCAGGTGCCCTGTCACAGAGGCAGAGCAGGCCAATGCAGTGCCCTCTCCCTGCTTTGGTTGTTGGGAAGATGAGTATTTCGTAGGAAACTGGACCTGAGAAGAGAACTCACGGGCAGTGAACGTGGAGGCGAGGGTGTATTGGGCAAGCAGGCCACGGTTTGGGAAAGCAAAGCAACCACAGCGTAGAACCACTCTGGCCTCATAAGGATCTGGCCTCTGTTGACACTTGCTTCCCTTCTGATGCCAGATAGGTGAGGTATAGAAGGGAAGAGAGAAGCGAGCAGCTCATGAACATTCGCATGGCCTGTCCCCAATCTCTGTCAACACGGGCACCACGTGCAGGAGACTACTTTCCAGGCTGTGGTGCCTAAAAATTTTCTAGGACAAGTGTGCAGAGGTGTGCTGGAGGACGAGGCCAAACCCATCTTATTGGCCAAAATTCAATTTTCATGTGGCCTAACTTAAACCTGAGACTGGCCTGGTGAGTAAGGAGCTTGAATCTGTGAGGTCAGAGCAGAGGGCTTTCTACAGACTGGACCCTGAGGTCTAGTTGGACTCCTCAGGGTCTTTCTGGAGTGGTTCCCTTTCCTTCTTATCACAGTGCTGCTGTCAGAGGGATTCTTGTAACATGCAAATATGCCCCTGTTCCTTGGTTCTTGGGGATTTCTCCGCCTTCCCATTAGTTTCTGCCAGTGGCAAGCAAGAGTCCTGACTCATCAGAAGCACCAAACGTTTGCCATCAGGAGACAATGTGCTCAGGTTTATGTTACAGAAGGAGACCTCAGACAGCAGACATAAGGGCTATGCTCCCAGACTGATCCAGTGTGTATTTTAGAATCAGTATGATCATAATTACTTTGGGGGGGGGGAACAACCCAAAAAAAGTGCACAAAAAGAATAAATGCAGTAACTGTGCCCTGAAGTTTGTTCATAAAATGAACTGTTTGCAGGGAGTTCTCAATCTTCCCTGAGCCAGAGCTCACCACACTCTCACGGTGCTCTTACAGAGTTGACAATACAGGGCAAGGAGAACCATTTTAAGGAAACAACATAAAACAATGATCATCTTAATGTGGTTCTAATTTACATGTTGATTGTGAGTGTGTCTGTTTTATGAATCACTTTTAATTCCTGCGCTCCAACAAAAAGGAAAAAATTACCGTAAACGCCACATAATGGATCAATTAAATGACTCCCCAAATAAAGTTCACTTCATTAGAGTATAAACATGCATAGCTCCTAGTGCTATTTTAAACACGCTGGTAGAGAAGTGTGCTTTATTTACTAATTTTAACAAGATTCAATACCATCCGATATGATGAAGACCCCCTTCCTGCCGTCAACTCCCTTCATCTCTAAACTGCCTTCATTTTTAGCCTTTTGTTTGTTCAGGGAGTCAGAAAATAAAGACATTTTAATGATAATTCTTACATGACAACTTCTCTTACGCAGGAGTGGTGTAAGAATGTGTCTTCCTTTGCCTTATTCCACTGTATTCCAGTGCCGTGTAACAGTATCGTGTAATAGTATCGCTGTGCTGTACATAACAAGATCATGTTTAACTAGAGACAACGATCACGATGGTGCCTGGCACAGAATGGTCTTCCAGGTATCATAAAGTGGCCTATAGGACGTACAGAAGTGATTCTGGCACTCTGGGATTTTGCTAAATATTTCTCTTTGAATATGATGGTTGGACTAGTTTCAATTAGAATCATTTGGAGAACAGGAATTTAAACACACACCCCCATGTATCTAATATTCTCTTCACTCTGGTTTTCCACCTCGGGCAGCCGTGAATAACCTTCTAGAAGTCAGCCCCCAGAGCAAAGTAAGTTGGGACGTGACTTATCTAGTGAAAGGCTTAGGGGAAAAAAAATTTCAAGTGTAAGATGTAATATAAGAAAACTTACACAGAACACTGGAATTAAAAAAAAAAATGGCATATTACAGTCAAGGACATTTTGTAAAAAAGAAAAAAAAAAGGCGTGGAGAGAGGCCAAGAATTAAGGTTAAGCAACCGTTAGCACTGAAGGTCCAAATCCAGGGGAGGGTGGCGTGAGGTGAGGAAGGCACGGGCTTCTTAAACAGAGAGCTAATACATGTTACAGGGGAAAAAACATCAACATGTTGGATACGAAATTTAAGGCTGGAATTAGAGGTTGCTATTTTGAAATAGGTGGTTAAAACAAATTATAATCTCCATATGTATGGTGGAAAATGATCATAAATAAAAAATTCTGATAAATATGGAGTATCCTGCCAACCATAAGTCCTCTCAGATAAACACTGGATTTAGAGGCCCACTTTTTCCCCATTTCATAACTTTCAGAGATTTGGACAGAAGAGATGAAAACTGAGAATCACCTCATATTATGGTCTTATGAGGATGATTGAGAAACTGAACTATAACATATCTAGCAGACTCACTATGATTCTAAATGGAGGATAATGCTCCCAAATTTTCCCTTAGTATTTTATCTGTTTTTCAGGATCATTTTAAAACATCTTTTTAAAATGTAAGAGAGGGAGCTCATAAATTTCCAGTAAACAAGTCATGCTAAATAAAAATCAGCTGTATAATAATCCCTTATTTCTAAATGAAAATAAATATCAATGACAGTTCTTCACATATTCTCTTGATTTTTTCCTAAAGAGTGAAAAACAGGCTTTTCTATCCCTCAACCCTATTTTTCCTTCAAAGCCTGAAGTTCCTCAAATGAAGATTCTCTGAGAGCGAGCATTTTCTGGAACATAACCCCCTCTACTGTGGGAAAGGTGGAAGGATTTGGTGTGTGCCAAACCAGAGGAAAGAACAAGAATACAGACTCACGCCTGAGTGCAGGAGAGCAGACGGGGCAGAAGTCTGCTGGCTCGGCAGAGACATACTTACCTTTGTCAGTCTGAGGTACAGAGGACTGTTCGATGTGACGTGAAACAGAGGCCACATCAGACGTGAAAGCAACCCTAGAGCGAGGGGGGAAAGAATCAAAAGGTTAAAAAGAAAAAAAAAAAAGGCACTGAGAAAAACCACATCCCTGCTCTGTAAGAGACACTGATATACAGAATATGAGTTCAGGAATGCCAAGATCAAAAAGTTCTCCCCGTCGACATGCCCTAGCGCCATATCCCTACATTCCAGAGACCCGCCTTCAAGTTCTGGCGGCAGTCGTCCTTTGAGAGGGGCTGGGCAGTGGTGTGGGGAAGGGCATGGGCCGACATTCCCAGGTGCCCCTGGAGCCACTCAGAAACCTCACACAATCTGTTCGGTCTCCCTCGGCCTCGGCTTCCCGCCTGTCACATGAAGACAACAATCGTACCTACGGCCCAGGAGTCTTTCGAGGATTAAATAAATTACTTTGAGTAAAGGGCTTTGCTCGGGTATCTGGGAAGCAAGGAGCCCTTGTGGATTTGCAATTATTTTCCAGAGACCCCAGTTCAAGTACAAATACCTCACAGCCTCAGGCAGAAATCAGGTGACTATCAGAATCTTTTAAAAAGTGTCAAACACGAAACCAGTCCCTGAGCAGGGTTGAAGGTGAAGTGGGGGTGGGGGGGGGAGATTCTAAGGAGCAAGAAAGGATCATTCAAAGGCCCCAAACACACACAGGCAAACAAAAACCAAACACACAACCAAAAAACCAAAACAAACAAAACTGGCTTCACTCCTGTTCCCCACCCCCCCACCAAAGACAAGGCTACTGTGAGAAAAGAGGTCTGAGGCAGAACTTGTTGACAGTAAGCACACCCAATGAAGGTAATTTTAAATCTGTATTTCAGAACAGTCTTTCCTGTAATTCAATCTAATGAATAAGGAGGATGTTTCCCTTGCAATGACTAGATAAGCCTGTAGTAGGGCTGCTTTTTTTGCTCAGTCTGGATGGACGGGAAGCCATCTGAGAGGGAAGTATCTGGTGTCTTTTTACTAGGAAGTTTGATGATGGAGATAAACACACAACGCAAACACAAGCATGTCGTATATGTTGATTCCCAGGCCTGTTGTGAAGGTCTGACTCTCAAACCTTTTGAAATGATTCTTCTTGGGGACTCTAGCAGTCTTCGGTCCTGAGACGAGGCTTTTTTTTTTACAGAGGATCATGGAGCTGGAGTTATCTGATTCAACAGGCATAGCAAGAACACAGCTTTTTAACCGAAGTTACTTCCTTGGCCTGTATGTAGTTCCTTCTATCAATCTAGACAAAGATATGCCTCGCTGCGAAAATGAAAAAGTGTAGTTTGATTTCCTACACTTCCTTCCACCCTTCACCCCTCCCTACTTTGGTATGATGTCACATGAAATTACTTCCAGAAACGGAGAGTAGAGCAGCCAAATCATAAAACCTAAGTGCTATGCTTACTGCCTTCTTATCTGCAAGTTAATACTTCTGGGGGTGAGAGTGTATCGATGATCAAGGCCATGGTAATTTTCCTATTTCATAAGAAATCTGAAATCTCAGCAGAATCGCAAACTGCTGAATCGACCACATTTGTATGACCCACACAAACACCCCAATCCTATACAAGATTCCTACCAAAGCTCACACACTTGCAAACCTGTATTTTATACCGCACCCTTACCTTCAATCAAAAACAGACAACCAAACAGATTTCTTCAAAAATAATCTTGGTGGTAAAAACAAAAATATCACGAAGGGTAAAATATTAGCCAGTTATTGTACTTCTGTGCTTCCTTACCCCCTTTACTAAAATTTTCCATTATGATTTTAAGATGTTGTTTCCCAAAGAATGTTGACAACTATTTCCCACTTAAAGCTGTGGTTTAAAAAGAAATAGGCTTTAACTTGAAAAGAGCCCCAAACTGGGCTTGTTCTAGGGTCCTGTGAAATCATAGTAGTTCATCCTTTAGATTCAAAATTTCCCTTCTTTTCACTGACGAGTGAAGGTTTTGCTTCTTTTGATAAGGGGCTCATAGCAGTGGTAAATCTGGTTAAAGAAATTGTCAAAGGGTGTTTTGTTTTGCATTATTTAACACTACATCATAGAAATAAATCACGAAAATGGATGCTTTCTCCATCACAATCACTAATTCCGGCCCAGTGAAAGTCCACAGAACTCTAAATATAAAGCTTTTCTCGTCTAGCTGGAAATATCTAAACACTGTGTTGAGATTTAATTTTAGGAAAGAATACTGGAGAACAGAGCTTAGATTTTAAAAGGACAATGCTATCCACTTTTTTATGCCTCCTGTTCAGAGGCTGATGGGCTGCTCAACAAACTTGCCAAATAAAAAAAAAATGTTTAATAATTCTCCATAAAGAATAGATTTTAAAAAGCTATAGCACCAATCAGGTAACAATAGATCAATCAGGTTTTCCTAAAATGTAGTATTTGCAGTTGAAGCCTGGATAAGTAATTACATTCAAAGTAATGTACAGGGAGCTATCAATCCCCATTCATGCTGCTCGCATTCACCGAGCCAGGAGCTTTGCTGGGCTTGGAGATATAAAAATGAATCCGCCACAGCTGCTTTACTTCCAGCTAAAAGAATACACCTAAACAAAGAGCTACAGGGTAGTGTGTTAAGTGCTATAATAGAGGTGTGCACAAAGGGCTTGGGGCCAAAGGAAGAAGCTATAAATTCTTCCTGGGAAATCAAGCAAGTGAGGGGTGATGTTTCCTTGCGATAAACTCAAGACTTTTTCCTTACTATGTTCTCAAAAGTAAGTTAGTAATTTTAAGATTTATGAACTGTGTTAATGTCAAGTGCTATACTGGTCTCTTTGCCAGTTTCATTCACGCTTGGCATAGCCTTCAGTTACGACATCCCAAGAATATAAGTTTTTAAAAATAAACATATTACAATATTCCCATACAACACACGCTATCCAGAGCGGCAGGAAGAGCTCCCATGAGTGAAATTCAGATACAATGTTCAAAGATGTTTTGAAACATAAATGAGTGACATTCTTGACACTTAGTAAAGTTACATTAATAATGCTTACTTTAAGTATCAATTTTTTCCTTTTTCTTCTTAATGCAAAAATAAAAGAATCACTTGATTATATCATGGTTCATATTTGTCTTTCTCTACTTCTGTGTTTAAAATAGAAGGAGGGTGTTGAATCAACTTCTACTTAGCATCATTTATTATGCATACCATATTCCTACTTATAACACAGTTGTGACAGAACCTCCATTGTTCATTACACACTAGCCCCAAACTTGAGTCATTCTAATGTAAGCATGAGAAACCACCGTCTCCTTTGGGGTGAATTTCCAAATTCCTCTGTGTTAAATTGAGGTCTAATTTTCCCTGTGCCTGGTTTTCACAAGAAGGCCCATTCCACCCCATGTGCTCCTTTTCAGCTGTCAATAAACAGAGGCAGTGAATTCCCCCACAGCTTCACAAAGCTAGTTAGGCAGAGCCATTCATTCCTTCAGGAAAACAGGGCATTGATTTCAGCGAGTTCCCAGGGAGCAGCTGCAACAAAGAGATCAAAGGCCCACCTCTCTTTCCCTCCACTGCTTCCATCAGGCCGGGCCCAGACAAACAGGCACAGGTTTCCTTGAGACAAGGAGAGGGCCCGGCAGACCACCTCATGGTTCCATTCAAATTCATCCGTTTCCTACATTCCAGGGACAGTCCAGAATGCTAACCATGACAAACCAGCACAATCGGCCGGCATAATATACTGCTCGCTAGTTCATCCAAGGTCAGAGGGAGAAAACAAGCACCCAGGGAAGTCCTCCACTTCTAGGGCCTGCTGGGCCTCAATGGCCCCCTGACATTCCATAAATAAACTTCCCCGGCTCACTCTCCCTTTCTTTTTGCGTCCTGCAATCCCGGGAGCAATGGTCTCACTTAATCTGCAATTTCTTTCGTGTCACTGTACCCAAACGCTCGGGACACTTTCTTCTCAACCCTGATAGTTCTAATGATGATAGGAGCATGGCGATGGGGGCAGCCCTTCTCCGTTCTCAGCCGGCACACTATCATCACAGGATGAATTTACGGCGGCAATTGCTAGGACTTCCTTCAAGGCTTGATCTCCAGGGAAGGCCACACAAACTGGAGTCAATTCTCGTAGATTCTGTTTGGGGAACAAAAATGTCCACGGAGATAGGACTGTCAGCTTTTGCTGTGAGCCAGGTAATCACCCAAACTGGCAATCCAGACCCCTAACTGACAGTCTGTGCCTGAATGAGCTGTGTGAGCTCTGTGGGAGTGAGGAGGGTTAGCGGGGGGAGGGGCGCACCAGGGGCTAGGAAAGAAGATGGATTCTCCAGACCGGTTACCTACGCTGAACGGATCTGACCAAAAGGTTTCTAAGGTCTCCCCAGAATTCTGAGCTGCTGCTTTGACACAACCTTCAAGAACGCCTGTAAGAAACTGTTTATTTTATTGTGCTCCATTCACTTCTGTCACTAATCCTGAGGAAACATGGGAGTGGATGGGTTAAATTTGAAAATTCCTAAACCAAAAAGAAAATAAACAATATTGGAATGAAAGGTATGGAGAATTCATTCTTTGACACAGAACACAACCTTCCCACGTGCCCATCTTACGAGCTTCAGTACGACCTGGGGGATCCATTCACTGATTATTCACTCGACTGCCAAAGATGCCATTTTGTACATGGTACCAAACAGCCCTCAAGGAGAAGACTTTCACTTATTCTCAAGTCTGAACAGAAATGAGCTTAGAAAATACAGAAGTCTATATGGCATGGGAAAGGTAGCTTCCCAGTAGACACAGTGTGACAGTTATATTAGGAGCCTCAAAGCTGACTCTGGCACTGATCCACTTTGGACCTCTCTGTCTTTCTACTCTTCCAAAATGGAGACAGAAATATCTGTCAAGAATTCCTTTACAAGGTATTGTGAAATAACCATTCCTCAAAAACAAAGTATCTCATCGAAGAACGCTAGGCTTAGGAGTAGAACTTCCTTACATAATAGATGACTCTAATTCAACAGAGCTGCTCTGGAAACTCACTAGTTTCTATAAATTAAACCATTTTTTAAAAGCACTCAGAAAATTTACTACTTAAGGAAAGGCTATGGCAAATAATGAAATACACTCATCAATTCATTTATATACTCATTTGAGTTTATATTCAAAAGCATTTATTCATTTATTTGTGGGGTTTTTAAAAAGATTTTAGTTATTTGTTAGAGAGAGTGAGTGAGAGTGCGCACAGCACGGGGAGCGGCAGGTAGAGAGAGAAGCAGGCTCCCCTCTGAGCAGGGACCCCGATGCAGGACTCAATCCCACAACCCTGGAATCATGACCTGAGCTGAAGGCTGATGTTTAACCAACTGAGCCACCCAAATGTTCCTTTCAAAACCATTTAAAGCCCTGAAAAACAACAATTTCATCTTCACCACAACCACCTCAGATAGGTGGTTTTACTAGTTTCTATTTTTGAATGAGGAAAACAGACTTGAGAAGGGTAATAAACTGATTTGCCAAAGTCACAGAACTCATAAGCAGCAGAGCCCCTACTGTAAGTATTCTGTTTCTCAACCCCATGCAGAACCTAGCTACCATGTGTGCATATAATCATTCACTGACGGCTTTCACCGTGACTCTATTAAACAGTCTACCTCTAAGCCCAGCGCACTGCTCCACTCATCCAAAGACACAGTGCTTGCATAAGGAGGCTGGTGTTAGATTGATGCTGAAATTTTAGTGTCACCTTCTAGTAATTTTGTAAATTAAGCTAGTAATGATATTTTCAGACTCTCAGTTTCCTCATCTACAAAGGAGGAATAGTATCTTCCCAGATAGGATTTGGGAAGGATTAAATCAGATAGTTTGTATAAAGCCCCTAAAGCAATGTTAGCAAATTAATAAATACCTAGTCATGGCAACTATTATCATTGGTGTTGAAAATCAAACCTACATGAAACTCGTTAAAAAGGGAAAAACAGGTTTCTTTTTAAAAAAAAAAAAAGACATCAGATGTAACTTTCAGCCTCTGGATTACACAGTTCTCTCGAGCACTAAAAATCTACCACTCGGGGGGCGCCTGGGTGGCTCAGTGGTTGGGCCGCTGCCTTCGGCTCAGGTCATGGTCTCGGGGACCTGGGATCGAGCCCCGCATCGCGCTCTCTGCTCAGCGGGGAGCCTGCTTCCTCCTCTCTCTCTGCCTGCCTCTCTGCCTGCTTGTGATCTCTCTCTGTCAAATAAATAAATAAAATCTTAAAAAAAAAAAAAATCTACTACTCGGGTCTAATATCGGAAGGTGGACAACTGATAAGCCCAGATCAAACCGTCATAAAAGATACGCTACTTCCCAAAATAGAAACACTGACTAAACTGTCTTTCTTGAAAAGATGTCTGAGGAAACTCCCTGGTTTTTATAAAGCAGCAATGTGGTTTCTCTGTCCCATCAGCTTTGCTTCTTGCCATTTAACTGCTTAGAGTAGGAATGTACGTCTGCTAGGCAGAAATTCACAGACAGTTGCCACATGAAAAGAAAAAATGCATGATAGGAATATTTTGTTGCATGGAGCTAGTGCTTCAAAGTTTTCAAAGATTACGTATGTTATCTCATTTGACCCTCATACTACTCACTAGAGTAGTACTCACTAGAAGAAAACAGATGAACGTTTTAGCACAAAGACGGCCGATTGTAAACAGCAAACTTTTTTTTTTTTCCTGGTCTCATTTTCCATAACACCCTATCAATAGTTGGTAGTATGTAGATGTTACAGTACAGAGTGTACAGATTACTGTGGGAAGACAGAGGCCACTAAGTCTGGGAAAGCCAGAGGCGGCTTTGGAGAGAAGGTGACATATACCCAAGCTTTGACCTAGTACAAAATCACGTCTAGTGATTGTCCCTAAGCTTGATGCAATTTTCTCTGAACTATGTCTTCCAGTGGTTTACTTTTCATGCACTGTTTCTGCTGATTTGCAAACTTAAATAGATCACCCCCTTAAAAAAACTCAAAAAAATTTTTTACCCAAGGCTTTGATATTAAAAGAGGCAGAGAGTTGAGGTTACTGTTGTTTGACTAAACACCACTTACAGCTCCTTCTAATTCTACAGTTCTGTGATTTTAAATTACTGCTCATTCTTATACTATATTACATACTATATAATACATCAGCTTAAAAGTACATGTTAATGTATAGTCTATTAACATTGAAAAAAAGTGTTTTTTTTCCTTCACTACCGTTTATCTCAGAAGTTAATCGTTGAGGGTACCTGGGTAGCTCAGTGGGTTAAAGCCTCTGCCTTCGGCTCAGGTCATGATCCCAAGGTCCTGGGATTGAGCCCTGCATGGGCTCTCTGCTCGGCGGGGAGCCTCCTTCCCCCACCCCCTGCCTGCCTCTCTGCCTACTTGTGATTTCTGTCTCTCAAATAAATAATTAAAATCTTTTTGAAAAAATTTTTTAAAAAGAAGTTAATTATTGGGAAGAACCCTTAGAAATATTTAAGGGAGGGGTGTGTGGCTGGCTCAGTTGGTAGAGCATGTGACTCTTGATCTTGGTTTCCTGAACTGAAGCCCCACCTTGGATATAGAGATTACTTAAAGAAAAACAAAACAAAACAAAACAAAACAAAAAACACTAAAGAATATCTAAGGGAACATGCTAAAGAAATTCATCACTAAAGAAATTCAGCCCACAGCAGGGCAAGTCTGATGGCTATTTCCTTCCGATGAAGGGCTAAGAGTTGCCTTTTCGTAACCATCTATATTATCTTCTCCAACATGAAATAAACACGTTTTTTAACAAAAGGCATTCAGATATTTGAAGATGATTTTGACAATCCTTTACCTAGCGCTATTATTTTGAGACTGTTGCTCTCTTCCAATATAGGCACAAAGTGCTATAAATTTCCCTCGAAGCCCTGCTATAGTTGCATCCTAGTTATTTGGAAGTATGTTTTTATTTTCAATAAGATAACAATACTTTCTAATTTCCCTTTTCTTTTTTTTTTTGTTTTTTGGTTTTTTTTGTTTTTGTTTTTGTTTTTTTTTTTTTTGGTCAAAGGGGTTATTTGGTAAAATTCACCAGCACAACCATTTGGGTCTGGTGGTTTTTCGTTTCTGAGGAGTTGTTCTTGTTTTTTGTTTTTGTTTTTACTACTAACTTGATTTAATAGATAAAAGATAATTCAGGTAATCTATTTCTCCTTGAGACAGTTTTAGTAGTTTGTATGTTATCTTTCTAGACATTGTTTCATTTTATCTGTTATCAAATTTGTGAGCAGAGACTGACTGTAGCATTCCCTTAATCACCCTATAATACCCATGAGATCAGTAGTTATGAGCCCTCTTTCATTCCTGACACTGGTAATTTATGCCTTCTGTTTTCTTTGGTTAAATTGGTCATGATGAGTCCTGATGAGTTTACCATTTTATCATTATGAAAGAACAATCTTTATACCTGGCAATATTTTTTGCTCCAATTTCTACTTCCAGTTACTCCAAGTTTAAAAATAATTAGTACTAAAATTCACATTGCTTTCCATCCCTTACCTTATAACCCAATTGTCCTTTGGTATATGAAGTGCATCTTTTTGCAGGCAGTATACAGCTAATCTATTTTCTTCTTTAAAAAAAAAAAATCTAAGCTGCCATTCATTGCCTTTTAACTAGAGTGCTTACATCATTTATACTTAATATGATTATTGATGCAGTTAGGTTGAAATGTACATCTTGCTATCCATTTGTTCTCCATTTCCCTTTTCCTTTTTCTCCTGCATTCTTTGGACTATTTTTTCTTTTTATTTTTTAAAAAACATTTTATTTATTTATTTGACAGACAAGAGATCACAAGTAGGAAGAGGCAGGCAAAGGGGGAGGGAGAAGCAGGCTCCCCGCTGAGCAGACAGTCCAATGCAGGGCTCGATCCCAGGACCCTGGGATCATGACCTGAGCCAAAGGCAGAGGCTCAAGCCACTGAGCCACCCAGGCATTTCTGGACTATTTTTTCTGATTTAATTTTATCTCCTTTGGCTTATACTCTTTCTTTTGGGGTCTTGGTGGTTGATTTAAGGTTTCTTATTATATTCTTTTTTTTTAAATTAAATTTATTTATTTTCAGCATAACAGTATTCATTATTTTTGCACCACACCCAGTGCTCCATGCAATCCGTGCCCTCTATAATACCCACCACCTGGTACCCCAACCTCCCACCCCCCCACCACTTCATTCCCCTCAGATTGTTTTTCAGAGTCCATAGTCTCTCATGGTTCACCTCCCCTTCCAATTTCCCCCAACTCCCTTCTCCTCTCTAACTCCCCATGTCCTCCATGATATTTGTTATGCTCCACAAGTAAGTGAAACCATATGATAATTGACTCTCTCTGCTTGACTTATTTCACTCAGCATAATCTTTTCCAGTCCCATCCATGTTGCTACAAAAGTTGGATATTCATCCTTTCTGATGGAGGCATAATACTCCATTGTATATATGGACCACATTTTCCTTATCCATTTGTCTGTTGAAGGGCAGAAAGATTCCCTTCTTTTTTTTTTTTTTTTAATAAACATATATTTTTATCCCAGGGGTACAGGTCTGTGAATCACCAGGTTTACACACTTCACAGCACTCACCAAAGCACATACCCTCCCCAATGTCCATAATCCCACCCCCTTCTCCCAAACCCCTGCCCCCCAGCAACCCTCAGTTTGTTTTGTGAGATTAAGAGTCACTTATGGTTTGTCTCCCTCCCATCCCATCTTGTTTCATTTATTCTTCTCCTACCCACTTAAGCCCCCATGTTGCATCACCACTTCCTCATATCAGGGAGATCATATGATAGTTGTCTTTCTCTGCTTGACTTATTTCACTAAGCATGATACGCTCTAGTTCCATCCATGTTGTCGCAAATGGCAAGATTTCCTTTCTTTGGATGGCTGCATAGTATTCCATTGTGTATATATACCACATCTTCTTGATCCATTCATCTGTTGATGGACATTCTTATTATATTATTAACACAAGGTAACTTCAAGGGATATTACACCTTTCACATATAGTATAAAAACTTTAGGGGTTGGGGCGCCTGGGTGGCTCAGTGGGTTAAAGCTTCTGCCTTCATCTCAGGTCATGATCCCAGGGTCCTGGGATTGAGCCTCACATCTGGCTCTCTGCTCTGTGGGGAGCCTGCTTCCTCCTCTCTCTCTGCCTGCCTCTCTGCCTACCTGTGATGTCTGTCTGTCCAATAAATAAATAAGATCTTAAAAAAAAAAACAACAAAAAACAACTTTAGGGGCACCTGGGTGGCTCAGTCAGTTAAGTATCTGTCTTCGGCTCAGGTCATAATCCCAGAGTCCTGGGATTGAGCCCTGCATCAGGTTTCTTGCTCAGAGCGGAGTTTGTTTCTCCCTCTCCCTCTGCACCCTTCACCAC
This sequence comes from Mustela lutreola, assembly GCF_030435805.1. Taxonomy (NCBI): domain Eukaryota; kingdom Metazoa; phylum Chordata; class Mammalia; order Carnivora; family Mustelidae; genus Mustela; species Mustela lutreola. The sequence goes on along the minus strand of NC_081295.1, from coordinate 58,785,341 downwards.
TGTTTGTGCGTTCTCTCATGCTCTAAATAATAAAATCTTAAAAAAAAAAAAAAAACCTAATTACATTTCAATTTTTCCCATCTTGAACTTCAACTATTGTCATACATTTTATATGTTATAAACCCCAACTACATTGTTACTATTTTTGGTTAAAACAATCACCTTTTTAAAAAAAGATTTAAATAAATTAAAAAAAACTTATACATTTACTCAGAACTTTACTATCTCTGGTGTTCTTTTACTTTGATCTAATATTATTATCCTTCTTCCTAATGGCTTCCTTTAACATTTCTTATAGCGTGGGTTTAATGGTGAATTCTTTCATCTTTTGTATGCCTAAAGAAGCATTTTATTACCTTTTTTGAAAGACATTTTTATTAGCTATAATTTCTAGGTTGACAGTTTTTTCTTTCACTATATTGAAGAAGTTGCTACACTGTCTTCTCGATAGCATTTCTTTTGGTGAAAAGTCTACAGTTATTCTTTGTTCTTCTAAATTTATAGTGCCCTTGTTCTCTGCTTTAGAATCTTTATTATTGGTTTTAAACTATTTGATTGTAATGTATGTTGGTATAATTTTCTTCATTTTTTGGTACTTGCTGGTATTTATTAAGCCTCTAAGATACGTGAACTTGTTGTTTCCATCAAATTTAGCAAACTTTCAGTCATTATTTCTTTAAATATTTATTCTGTTACCTTCCTCCTTTGGAGACTCCAATTATACATATATTTGGCTGACTGAAGTCCCACAGCCCATAGTGTTTTATTCTGTATAATTTCTACTGCTATATTGTCACGTTCACAAAATCTTTCTGCAGTGTCTGGTCTGCTGCTAATCCTATCCAATTTATATTCCATTTCAGATGTTTATGTTGCCTCTAAACATTTAATTTGGACTTTTTTTTATATGCCTTTCATTATCTTTGTTTAGTAAAAATGTTTACTAAATATTAAAAAATCTGTTCACTAAACTATCTTTATTAAATATATCATCTCTGAGTCTATTTGTGTTGATTAATTTTTCTCTTCCCCATTGAATTTTCCTGTTTCTTGGGAGATCTGGTAAATTTTGATTGAATCCTAGATATTGCATACTTTACCTTGTTAGGTGCTGGATATCTTGTAGTTTTCTAAATATCCTTGAGCTTTGTTCTGGGATGAAGTTAAACTACTAGAAACAATTTGACCTTTAAACGGAGAGTCTGCAAACTGTGGTCCACAAGTCAAATCTGGTCCACAGCCTATTTCAGTAAATGACGTTTTATTAGAATTTGGACATCCTCATTCATTTACATATTGTCTATGGCTGCTTTATCACTACAGTGGCAAAGCTTAGTAGGTGCAACAGAGATCATATGACCTACAAAGTCTAAAATATTTTCTATCTTACCCTTTACAAAAAAAGTTTATGATCACTCTAATGGCTTTTTTAGGATTTTTGGGGGGTGGGTAGGAAGAATCAGAGCTTTAGTCTAGGGGAAATTTTCCTTCCCTACTGAGGCAATACTCTTCTAACTATTCCATTTTATGCCATTTATATTAAAAAGTTTTTCTATTCTTATGGGACACATTCTTCCCTGACCTGTGATCTACATTTTCCTTTCCAGTGGTTCTTTTCTCAACCTTTGGTAGTTCTTTTATACGTGTGCACTAATCAGCACTCAGCTGAACACTCCAGGGGAATGCTCTGATGACCTCCAAAGTGTTCTTTTTGTGTAACTCTCTCTTCTCTAGTATACTGTCCTACATATTTTAGCTGAAACTGCCTCCTTGAATTCCCAACTCTATTACCTTTCAGTGTGACCACTGAGCGGTGTTTGGGTTCCCCTTCTTACACTGTGGTCTTGGGCACATCACTTTTTTCCCTTCTCTCAGGGTTCAATCTTATGTTATTCATTGCCCAATGTCTGAAACCTGTTTTAAATATTTTATGGCCTTTTTTTTGTTTCATTTTGGTTTTTGGTTATTTAAGACAGGAGAATGAACCCAGTTCCTGTTACTACACCATGGGTAGAAGTCACAGAAGTCCTCTCAGTATGAATTCCTTACAATTGCATTAGTGTTTTATACTTATAAGTAAGTGCTGAAAAGTCTGCATTATTTCATTTCATCCTCTCTACATCAAAATGTAGAGATTACTTGAAAGCTCAAAAAATGCCAAAAGTTACTTGTTTGGGGTCACACTACAGGGCAGCCCATGTCTTAGTCATTTTCTCTTCCATAAAAGTATATAATTTTTCAGAATTTGGGATATATAACTAAATAATATGAGATGGTCTTCTCTAAAAAATACACTGTAAAATAACTTATTAGTAGTACCTCAATTATAATATTGAGCAATATAGAATTAGATTGTTACTGAATATTGTCAATGACCAGGTCTATCATCTCAGTTAATCCTTATAATCCTCATAGCTATTATTATTTCAGTCTTATAAAAGACAACCTGAGGCTAAGAAAGGCTCATTAATTTGCTCATAGTCATGTACTTATTGGCATCACAGTTGGAATTCAAGCCAGGCTACACTCATTCTAAAACTTGTGCTCTTCACCATGCTGTCTGCTCAATTTATAGCTCTTGAAAAGAGAGCTTTTGGAACTAAATTATGATAGAACACTCCAAATCTTCAGTAGCAAAATGACATTAGGAGCCATTTACTAAAAGTACCAAGATCTATTCACTTCTTCCTGAAGCTAATCAAACAAGCACTTAAAAAGAAAATGAGTATTCTTCAAAGAAATTTCAAACCTAGTTTTTTGCCCATCAATACTTAGAAATATATAGATGATTGAGATTTTAGCTGCCTTTTAACCATGTCTAATCTAACTAGAGTTCTAAAATCAAGCATTCAAACCTCCTTATTGAATTATTTGGGAAAGCCTACAACTGATAAAACTCAGCTGGGCTTGAGCTCTAGCACCAGAATTTTTTTACCTCTAAGTATTGAAAACATATTCTTAAGATCTTATATTCTCTCATAACAAAGCTATACATACTTACTGTAGGAAATTCTGAAAATACACATTTCTTAATTGAATTATTCTTAGCATGTTAGATTCTCTAACATAGCCATAAGAAATGAACCCATTATCTTAAGCTTCCAATTATTTCCACTAAACACTTAATTATCATTTCTCTAACTACTTATGGAATTGCATTAATTCTAAGAGTTTTATAATTGATTTTCAGAACTGTATAGGTCTATCCATCACCTTGCCTATAAGATTTTAGTGTGCGGTACCTGGATGGCTCAGTCAATTAAGTGACTGCCTAGGGCCCAGGTCCTGATCTCAGGGTCCTGGGATCAAGCCTCCCCCGCTCAGCAGAGGGTCTGCTCCTCCCTTTCTTTCTCCCTGTTTTTCTCCCACTGCTCATGTTTGCACTCTCTCTCTCTCCCTCTCATAAATAAATAAAATCCTTAAAAAAAAATTCAGTGTTATCTCATCCTCTAATAACTATACTTGTTACTTTTCTGTCTCACTGCCTGGCTAGATCTTATACTACCATGTTAGCAGACATCATGTTATGACTCTTGATTTTGATGGAAATGTTTGTGAGCTTTACTATTAATAAATGTACAGATGGTTCAAAATGAATGTTTTGTATCCATAATAAGTACTAGTCCTAAAAGATGACCAGGAGTGGGTGTTAAATGTTACTAAATGTCCTGTAGGACTAAAAAAAATTGTTGTACAGTGCATTTATGCATAAGATCTCCAAATACTGGATCATTTTTGTACTCTTAGGGTAAGTCCTATTTGGTCAGAGTAGATGTTTTTAAAATCTTATTTGCAGATTTTACATTTATTCTCATAACTGACAATATTTAAAAATTTTTGCATTGGCCATTACATTTTAATGAGGGTTATATAAGCCTCTTGAATATATCTATTTGATCTTTCTGAGCTGTGGAAGTCATGTAGCATGTAAGTAACTATTACATGAACATTAGGAAGAATTTATCAACCTGACAGGCAAACTAGGTCAAAATAACCTTTAGTGTTTTACACACTGAAGGTTTCAAAGTTTATTTATATAGAACTTTATATAGTATTCACTTAAAATGTTCTTATTCTCCCCCGTATCTGCTCTAATATATATATATTTTAACTTTTCTGGTCACCTAGTATATGGGCAATTTTCTAAGTGTTCCAAAGGCATTATAGTATACAGCTATACCTACCTTTTGTCTAATGGTCTGTTAACAGTTAAAAGGACCCATGACAAGATAGGACGTATTTCTTTATTGCCACCACCAGTCAGAAAAATTGAAATCCAGTTGGCCTGGCTTGGACCCCATGCCCACCCCAGGACTAGAATAACAGAAGGAAAAGATACAAAGACAGCCCCAATTTGGGTCACTTAACCATCTTTGTGGTCAGGAGGTAACAAGAGAAATGCATGTTAGGCAAAGTCAGTAACTACTACACAATCCCTTTCCCCTAATCCACATCTGTCTTTCTGAATAAAACACACAAAGTTCCCTTCCTTGTGGAGTTCATCTTCAAAGGAAGGTCAGACAGACAAAATATAAATCAGACAGTGATTTAAAACTAAAGTACTGAAGAAATAAGGAGCACTAAGAAGGTAAGACAAGGAGAAATAGTGGCAATTCAAAACAGGCTGGTCAGGAAAAGCCTAAGTGTGACGACAATTTAGTAAAGATCTGAAGGAAGTAAGAAGCAAGCCTTAGGGCTTTTTGTAGCAACACTAGCTGCAAAACCCTGACTTGGAACAAGGATATTGGTATGGCTAAAGCAGTGAGTGAGGGGGAGCAGTAAAAGGTTAGGTCAGAAGTAATGGGGACCCATATTAAGATGATAAACCCCTAGAAAGAGAAGCACTGGCTAGAGTCATTAGAGCAGAATAGTAACATGATTAGAGTTAAGAGTTAAATAATTTATCTGGCTGCTGTTTGGAGAATAGATTATAGGGGAGAACGTATAAAAGCAGGGAGACCAGTAAGAAGGCTACTTTAATAAAAAAACTGATGAAGGTTTGCCCCAGTATGAGAGTAGAAGAGGTAGTGAGAAGCAGTCCTCTTCTGGATACATTTAAGGTAGAGCTGATAGTATTTTCTGATAGCTAGATATGTAAAAGGTGAGAAAAAGAAGAAATGATAGTGGTGCCAAAGAGTCTGGCCTGAGAAAATGAAGGAATAGAATTACCATTTAGAGATTAGGAAGACTAAGGAAGAAGAAAGTCTGGCTGTTAGTGGAGAGGAACCTCATTGTGGACATGTTAGGTTTGATATGCCTATCAGACATTCAGCATCTGGATATTTAAATCTAGAGTTCTGGAGGGAGGTTCATACTGGAGATATAAATTTGGTAGTTACAAGCATATATGTGAATTAAAGTCATGAAACTGAATCAGCTTGGCTAGGGAGTGAATGTAGGCAGAGAAACAGTGCAGGAACTGCCCTGGGTCACCCAGTGTTTGGAAGTCAGGTCAATGCAGAGGTATTTGCATGGAAACTGATTTAAGTGGTCATAGTAACTGGTAGGCAGCTGGGAAAGTGTGAAGACTCAGAGCACTAGGGAGGAGTGTAACTGATGGGGTCAATTCTACTGATAGGTCCAGTAAGATGAAGACTGAGAACTGTCAGACTTGCAAGATGGAGGTCCTTGGTGACACTCGACACAGTGTTGGTAGAATGGTGAGATCAAGCCTGACTGAAATGGGATCAAGATAAATTGGACAGAAAGACAGAAAAATTGTGTAAAAGGAAATGGAAATGAGATGGATTGGTAACTAGGAGGGATGGGAGTTAAATAATTATGTAAAGGAAGGGGGACATCCACAAAAGCTATACCAATACCCTTGAATAGGGGAAAGGAAAGAATCTAAGAACATAAGTACAAGAATAAGCCCTAGATGAGATTCGAGTTCACCCAGGGAGGAAAGAAGAGAAGGTAGAATGTAAGTTACAGGTCCATGTAGTTAGGTAGATATGATGATGGGTGCTTGTGGAAGTTCTCTTTTAGGCATTTCTATTTTATCAGTGAAAAAGAAAATAGGGTCATCAGGTGAAAGGGAGAATAGGAGAAGAGGAACTGGAAGTTTTTAGAGAAATAGGTTTTAAACATTTTCCTAGGAATTGTCCAAGCTGTAAGAACACATTAAGGGCCCCCTGAGATTAGTAATCAAAATAGTTAAAGTAAGACTAGTGAGAATGGCTAGATACTTTTCTCTAGCTGTGTTCGGCTGGGCAGCTACAAGGCATAAAAGAGATTATGTCTTTGGGATTTAGACAGCTAAGGACAACAAAGCAAGAAGAGGGATAAGAGAGGGGATAAATGGGTTATTTTAACAATAGGGTAGAGGCTATTTACATTGAGTAAGGAAATGTCCAGGTGGAATTAAAAATTTGTTGGTGGGATTGGAGGCTGGTGGAAAATGGGATGCCTAAAGTCAAGATCATGGAGGGGAAACAGTTATTGCTAATGACTAAGTCCACAATATGACTATGAGAAGACTTGGCTGAAGTAGTCTGGGAAACAAAATCATTGAAAGAGAAGAAGTTAAGGCAGTGAGGAAGCAGGGTGTTGGAAGGACCTCAAGATGGCCATAAAACCACCAAAAATTAAGACACATTAGTCTTGGAGAGGAGGACAGTGAGCCAGGAGCTAAATCTTCAAGAAATGAGAGTGAAGTAGGAATTGGTAGGTGACTACAACAAGGAAGAATATGTATTTTTATCTTCAAGATTAAAAAATTGTTTTATAACTATAATAATTATTAATGCTTAATTGCATGTCAACTCTTTTAAGATACTTCAAAGTCTTTGTTATACTTCTTCTATTCTAACTCAAATGTCCTTATTTCTTTTGCCATCATTGTGAAAAATGTACAAGGGATCCTGTCATTTTTACCAATTTCCTAAATTTTAAAGCTATTTCCCAAAAATACTTCAGGGAGCACCAGTCTTATGGCATATTTGATAACACTGAGGTTATGTTGGAAAATACATTTGAGAAACACCATACACCACTGGCCCTGTTAGATAATCAGTTGTTGGAAATAAATATAATTTCAACTCAGTTTTTTCCCCAAATTTACATGACCACAGGTCCCTTTCCCATGTAACATCAGTTAACATCCAAAGGAATGAGTATTCCAAGGCATATACTTTGGAGAAGACTGTACTGGAGTTGTCTTCCTAGTGGCCTCAAAACAGGTGAAACTATACCCGATTTGATTCAAACTGATTATGATACTGTCAGAGAATACAAATCCCCCAAATGTTACTTTGTAACAATATTATCCTCCACTGCTAACATGATGAAAAACAAAGCCATCTTCAGACAGTATTTCTCAGAGATGTCCTTGAAATTAGCTTAGCATATTTTAATCCCTCATCAAAATGACAACATATAGAAATCAAAACTAATGACTGCATATTATGGTTCATAACCATACTAGGAACACAGTTTCTTTTCTAAGAAACTGGCCAAGTAAACACACTTAAAAATGTAACATGTTTTCAGTTATATAGAGAAAAATTTATTTTCTCAGGTTAAAAATGTTGGTCCAAATTTTCCTATTTCAAATGTTTCCATTTCATGGAATTAAAAAAAAACCTACCCATTATTAAAACAGGAATTCTATTTTTTTCCCCACTATACAATAAAGAAAAAGTTACAAAAGAGTAAGAGAGTTACTTCAAATGATAAAATGAGAACAAAGTTAAATTCTCCCAGTCTGGAATACTGACTACCCTCATTTCATCTAATTGTCGGATTCTCACAGGTCAATGAAGCAGAATTCATTTTATCCCACTAGTCAAACCACTTATACGAGTAGTTTTCTCCCAGGGTGTTGTGTCCTTCTTAACAGCCACAAAGATGTTCTGTGTGAAGAGCATGATATTCAACAGGATGGATGTATATACCCCAGCTCCACAGATGGCACTTTACTGCCACTAATCATAACCCTGATAGGAAGTCACTCCAAGAAAACAGATGGCACTAGCCTAAGATATGTACTCAAACTTTCTCAAAGTAACTACCACCTAATGATATCAGAAAAAGTGAAACAGACCTTAAAATAATGTAGGAATGAATCTTGGAACACCACACCAAAAACTAATGATATATTGTATGGTGACTAACATAACACAATAAAAAAAATAATGTAGGAACCAAATAATAGAGTTTTGTTCCAATTTTTGCTCCAAGTTCTCTAGAAAATTATGCTTATGTAATTAGAAAATATAAAACGTTTGGGGTGGGGAATAAAAAAAATTAAAATATCAACTTACAAATCCAATGAGAACTTATCAAGGAGTCAGAAACAACCTAAAAACAAAAACAAAAAATAAAAATCTTTAATAGTTTTATATAACAGTTGCACATGCATTTTTAAATTTTACTGCAATAACTGTAGACTTGTACAAGATTTCGAGAGAAATCTTGAGTATACTTTACTCAGTTTCCCCAATGATAACTTTTCACAAACTAAAGTAGAATGTCACAATAAGTATATTTATATTACTACAATCCACTGGTCTTTTGAAATTCCCCAATTTCTTTATGCTTGTTTGTACATGTATTTAGTCCTACAGAACTTTATACCTCATAGGCTCACATATCTATCACCATAGTCAAGATACCAAACAGTTCCATCACCACAAGGATCCCTCAATGTTGCCTTTTTAGAAGGATACCCACCCCCTCCCCACTACCCCTTTTTGTCCCTAACCTCTTATACATCTATTTTAACATTAAAACAGCAAAATCCATTTGTGAGCAATATTTTTATTGCTCATTTATTTTACTCATTGGGCATAAAAGACCACTATCTAGTATATGTCAAATTATGAATAAAGAATTCCATTTTTTATCCATTAAAGAATATATTTTAAAGGAAAAAAGTCTGAAGAGAATTCTTTTTTACTCATTGTTATCACAACAAACTATTCACTTCAAAAGTCAAAAGGTGAAAGGTAAGCTAAGCATATTGTCTGAATTCAGATTCCGTATTTTCAACATACATTTTAAAAGATTTCATTCTTTTAGAGCAGTTTTAGGTTTCCAGCAAAATTGAGGGGAAGATTTTTTTTAGTTTCAAGTTCCTTTTGCTCAACAACTGGTATACAGGGAAGCAACTGATTGCCATATATTAGTCTTATATCCTATAAACTTGCTTTAATTACTTATTAGTTCCAGGTTTTTTGTCTGTCAATTCTTTTGGATTTTCTACACAGATGATCAGGTGATGTGAACAAAGATAGTTTTATTTCTTCGTTCCCAATCTGTATACTTTTTATTTTCTTATCTCATTGCATTAGCTAGAATCCCAGTACATTGTTGAAAAGGATCAATGAGAGATCATCTTGCCTTGTTTCTGAGCTTGATGAAAAAGCTTTTACTTTCTCATCATAAAGTATGATGCTAACTGTAAGTTTTTGTAGATATTCTTTATCAAGTTGAGGAAGTTTCCCTCTATATCTAGTTTACTGAGAGGTTTTTTTTTTTTTTAAGATTTTATTTATATATTTGACAGAGAGAGATCACAAGTAGGCAGAGAGGCAGGCAGAGAGAGAGAGAGGAGGAAGCAGGCTCCCCGCTGAGCAGAGAGCCCTATGCGGGACTTGATCCCAGGACCCTGAGATCATGACCTGAGCAGAAGGCAGTGGCTTAACCCACTGAGCCACCCAGGTGCCCCTTTTGTTTTGTTTTTTATTGTGAATGGGTGCTGGGTCATAGCAAATGCAAATGTAACATGTTTTCAGTTATATAGAGATTTTTCTGCATCTATTGACACAATCAGCTGATTTTTCTTCTTTAGTCTGTTGATGTGATAGATTACACTGAATTTTTTGAATGTTGAACCTACTTCATATACTTGTGATAATCCCTTTTTGGTCATGGTGTAGATTTCTTCCTATAGATTGCTGGATTTGATTTGCTAATATTCTGTGAGGATTTTTGAATCTAAGCTCCTGAGAGATAGTGATTTGTAGTAGGTTTTTTTTCATGCCTTTGCTTGGTTTTCATATTAAGGTAATGCTGGCCTTACTGAATAAGGTAGGAAGTACTCCCTCTGCTTCTATCCTCTGAAAGTGATTATAAAGAACTGGCAAAATTTCTTCCATAAATGTTTGGCAGAATTCATCAGTAAACCACCTGGGCATGGTGCTTTCTGTTTTGAAAGGAAATTAACTGATATCTTTAATAGATATAGCCATAGGCATTAAGTTATTCATAGTATTTTGTTATTATTTAAATGTGCAAGGGATGTGAAATGGTATCTCTTTTGTGATGTTAATAATTTGTAACCTCCACCTTTTCTCTGCCTCACTAGAGGTTTATCAATTTTATTGATCTTTCCAAAGAACCAGATTTTGGTTTCAATGCTTTTCTCTGATATCTGATTTTCAATTTCATTGATTTCTGTGGTTTTTGTTTTAGTTTTGTTCTTTTTAAGATTTTATTTTTAAGTAATCTCTATACCCAACATGGGGCTGGAATCCACAATCCTGAGATCAAGAGTTGCACACTCTGCCAAAAGCCAGCTAGGCACCCCTATTTCTGCTCTAATTCTTATTACATCTTTTCTTCTGCTTACTTTCAGATTTTTTTTCTCCTAGTTTCCTAAGGTAGAAATTTAGATTACTGATTTCAGGGCTTTTTTTTTTTTTTTTTTTTAATGCTCTATATTTTCTTCTAAGCATCACTTTCTCTGCATCTGACATTTTGATGTCATGTTTCCATTTAGTTCAAAATAGCTCAAAATTTCTCGATATACTTTTCTGACCTTTTATAAAGTATGTTATTCAACCTCCGCATTTTGAAATTTTTTTTTAAGATTGTATTTATTTATTTGACAGAAATCATAAACAGGCAGAAAGGCAGTCAGAGAGAGAGAGAAGCAAGCTCCCTGCTGAGCAGGGAGCCCGATGCGGGGCTCGATCTCAGAACCCTGAGATCCTGACCTGAGCTGAAGGCAGAGGCTTAACCTACTGAGCCACCCAGGCACCCTGAAATTTCTTACTTATCTTTATATTATTGATCTCCAAGTTAAATTCTACAGTGGTCTGACAGCAAACAATATAGGATCTTTATTCACTTAAATCTGTTATATTTTAAGGCCCAGAATGTGGTCTATCTTGGTGAACGTTCCATGTGAGCTTGAGAAGAATATATATTCTATTGTTGTTGGATAAAGTAATCTGAACATGTCGATTACATCTAGTTGACTGATGGGATATTATGTTCAACTATGTCTTTATTGATTTTCTACCTCTGAGGTCTGTGGAATGTATAGCATCTTTCTAAGCAGAAACCTCTAAGCTCTATAAGCTTACCATGGCATAATCTAGGTATTTTATATATATTATCTCATTTAATATTCATAACAATTCTACAAGGGATGTGCCATATTATCCCTTTTTGGTTCATCAGGAAATTCAGGCACAGAACATTTCCGTAAGTTGCCCAAGGTCACACAATTAACAAATGATTGATCCTGACACCGGAGTCCAGGATTTTAGCCATCTAGGCTATATGATCCCTCAAAGAAACCTAGGATGATGAAATCAAGTTATTTTGTGTTATCATTAATTTCTATGACAGTAAAAATTTTCCCAGTAAGTCTTGGTACACAATAGTAATTACTCCGAAGTGTTAATGTCCCTTTTCCTTGGGGTTGCTAAACACAGTTACCTTGGCAGATACAGTTTAAGCACAACACTTGTATGGTTATTCTGTGGTTCTTCATTCTAAAACATTCCATAAGACTAAATTTTTTCATGTTTGTTTGCATGTTACCACAGATACAATATTTATGTTCACATTCACTGTTTTCTTAAATTGTTAAATTCTTAATAGACTATCTGTACAAATAGGTTTGTAAATAGCTACAGAGGAACATGCCGGAAAGGCCTTTAAGGAGTATGATCATGAGCACAAAGACAATGGCAGGTAGGCTCTACTTCATCAGGTTCTCATTTCCAGGAGCCTAGATTCTGACACGGGAAGGGAATGAAGACCTTCACTGGAAGGCAGGACCCAGCATCAGAGAATATTGTGAGCACTTTCCTCTAAACTTCATTTACCTGCCAGGAAGATGATATAACTTATTAACCTGCATTAAAGTTTTTAAAATTCTAGGATGTAAAAAACTAACCATGCCATTCTTAGTACATGTAACAAAGTACCATAGATTTGATGGCTTAAACATTTATTTCTCCCAGTTCTAGAAGCTAGAAGTCCAAGATCATGGTGCCAATATGGATGGGTTCTGAGGAAATCCTCCTCAGGGCTTTGGATGGCTAACTCCTCACATGGTGGAAAGAGAGCTAGCTAGTTCTTTGTTCTCTTTTTACAAAGCCACTGATTTCATTCATGAAGGCTCCACCCTTATGATCTGCTTACCTCCCAAAGGCCCTACTTCAAATATCATCACATTGGCGGTTAAGATCTCAACATACATATTTAGGGAGACATATTCAGTCAACTACAATGACCTTATATGGAGATGAAGACAAAACAGTCATCTCTGAAAAACCTCTCTACAAAATTTCACTTGTAAGAGAAAAAATATGGACAGACTACTAAAAACCTATGCAATTCTGTAATCAGAGAACTAGACAAAATAATAATGGTATTTTGCAGATAATTTGGACAGCCCAGGGAGGCATCTGTGTGACTATAGAATGCCTCAGGGGGTATTAGAATGCACAAAAGCAGTAGAGTGGAAAAGTTACTGCAGTAGAAATGGAGATGGAGGGCTCAGAGATGGGAGTCTCAAAGCCAAGGAGAGTGACTTCACTGTAATTCTATCAACTCCAACTCGGCTGAATTCTAAAGCCTGCCCAGGACCCTGGAACACTTCTCCACTCCTGTTATTTCCTGTTTTCTCTCCTCTCTTCCAGTTGGTGTCCTCACTCCCAATACTTGTACATAATACCTATGTCTCTGTGAACATCCCCACATTATACTCCACAGAGGGGGGAAAAAGAAATCTATTGGATAAAACAGTTTATCTCTTCAGTGCTCACCTTACAAAATTCCTTTTCTAGCACCAATCAACTCCACCTCTTCATTTAAAGTCTCCTCTACATTATCACGTTCTCCCTTACTACTAGAGATACTTCTTCCCTACATAGTACAGTGATCTGTTATTTCCCAACCTTTAACAAACAAAACCTTCATTGACCTTGCACTGCCCTCCAGCTTCTACTGTATTCCCAGACTACATTCTCAAACTTCTGAAAAAGACTGAAAATGTAGATAATCCCCATTTCCTCACCTATTCACTTTCCAACCCATTCCCTGGCTCTTATCTCTTCCACTCTATCAAGAGATCCTTATCAAGGTCATCAAAGCAATTCTTATTATCCTCATTTTAAGAACCAGGGCACTGAAGCTCAAGAGAGATTACTAGGTTGAGATAGTAAAGACATACCTTCCCTTAGAGATAAACAAGAGCCCAGGGCTGCCCCAAAGTTCTCTTTTCAGGGTATTAGACTAAGGACTTTATCTTCCAGGGACCCCACCTCCTTCTTCCCTTAGGTCATCTTCCCTACATTAAATCTCAGACTTACTCCCCAAAATATCTCATTGTTTTTCATCATTTTTCACTAAGAAAGTATTTTGTTTGATCTATGAATATTTTCTGCAGATCACTTAGTGTACACTCTTTTAATTAACTAAAAATAGGTGGTTTTATTCCCTTTGTACAAATAAGAAAATTATGAAACAAAAAACTTTCCCAATATCAGACATTTGAGAAGTATCAGAGTCAGAATTTGACCTGATCACATGGATTCTACAACCCAGGCTGCCTGTCGTCAGGATGGTTAAATCTCACAGCTTCTCAGTTTGTCCTTTTACAAGGTAACAAGGTAAGAGCATCACTCAGAAATGTGACATAATCCCAATACTTCCATAAGATCAGAAAACATAGGGTTGATACAAATCTGTTATGAGCAAACATGTAAGAAACTGATTTATAAATCATAATGGGACTTTGTAATGAGAAATACAGTTTTTAAGATCAGACACTCAACTTTGGTTACTAGAGCATTTTCGCTCTCCAGCACTATCTAGGAAGCTAAATTAGTTAAGCATGAAGGATGATGCAGATTTGTATGCTCACCCATATCCTATTCTTTTTTTAAGCACACAGGCATTACACTTGCTCAGTATTGCTCTTAAACCTGGACATGAGGGGTTCATAGCAAATCCTTCCCTCTAGAGTAAGAAGGTCAAGAGTTTAAGGGGACTACCCACCCAGGCCCAGACTCCCCTCCTAGACCATGCTGCAGGTTCCTGGAATCAAGGCGTTCCTTGTCCAAAGAACTTCAAGCCTGATAGTAGGGACTGTGGAGCTCTCTTTCCCAGACCTAGGTTTATAAAAACAGGTTGTGCTCACCAGCACAGAGAATTAAATAGAAACAAAGAGAAATTAAATCTTCTAGATTTTAGAGAGAACTGCACTTCCAAAGAGAACCAGTCCATCAGCTGAAATCTAAAAATGATCTTCGGCTTCTCCTATATGGAAGCACTGGGAAGAAAGGGCTGCTCAGTTCCAAGCACAGCAAATTCTCTACTCTCCATTTCATAAGGAGACAAGGAAGATAAAAGGAAGAATTCCCCAGAGGGAACAAGAAGGTAGAATCAGGCCCCAGGCAAAAAGCATCTTGTTCCCTCAAGGTGTCCCAATACCTGTCATGAGGGATTTCAGAACTGCTATGGACCAGTGACTCCAGTGTTTCTCTTATGTTCCCCTTTTCTGGAAGGGACAGTTTTACTACATTTAACTGCCTCATTTTACCATTATGTATTAGGTGTATATAAGGGAGATGTGTGTACATATGCACAGAGGGAAGGCCATGTGAGGACACAGCAAGAAGGCAGCCATGTACAAACCAAGAAGAGAGGCCTCCTCAGAAACTGAATTTGCTGGCACTTGCACTTCTACTTCTAGTTTCCAGAACTGTGAGAAAATAAATTTCTGTTGTTTAAGCTACCCAATCTGTGGTATTCTGTCATGGCAATCTAGACAGAATAATCCAGATTTGCACGGTGAACTAGAATGCTGCAGTAACAATGTTGAAGTGGCTTTGGAATGGAGTAGAAACTGGAAAGGGTTTTGAGGTGCATTATAGAAAAAAACCAAGACTGCCTTAAAGAAATACAAAGTTAAAGGAGATTGTGGTGAGAACTCAGATGTGAATGAAGAACATGCTCTTGGAAACAGAAGAAAGATGATCCTTCCTAGAAAGTGGAAAAGAATTTGGCTCAATTGTGTTGTGTTTAGTAGAAGAGCCTGTAAGTGATGAAATGTTAAGCTTCCAAGTGACGGATGTTTAGCTGAAGAGATTTCTAATCAAAGTGTTGTTGAGGGGATAGCCTGGTTTCTCCCTATAAGCCCTTCTTCTTCTCACTGAATAGAATGTGAGAAGAGAGATAAACTGAAAAGAATTATTAGAAAAAAACAGAGAACCTGAAGAATTGGAAAAATTCTGTCTATCCATATTGCAAAAAATGAGAGAACATGTCTTGGAGAAAAACACCAAGAGTGTGGCTGGACAATGATTCCATGAAGAGATAACCCTTAAGAGAGTTATTATTCAGCCAAATCAGCAGAAGCCAGGAACAGAGATGGGATTATACCAGCAAAGACTCTGACCGTTTGGACCAAACAGAACAGAGTCAGGATGAAATAAAGGATGGATTTTGGAATTCTGAGATTGAGCAGGTCTAGACATAGAACTATTTGGCAGCAAAGATGCTTTATTCCTCATGAAAAGAAAAGAATGACCCCAGGGCATGCCAGACATCCTCACTTCTACTCCAACTACAGCCTCCCAAAGGGAACAGCTGTTCCTCCTTTGTTTAAGAGGGTGGGGCTCCATCCTTGGCTTCAGTGGGCCAGACTGCCCCCACTGAGTGCCTCAGGGGTGGGGCCACTGCCTAGTGCTATGGGACCAGAAGGCAGATTGTGAAGCCGAAGAGGATTATTCTTGGGATTTAAAATCAAATGGAGTTTGCCTCAGTAGATGCTCGCCTTGTTTGGGACCTACCAATCCCATTTGGGACCTACCAGTTCCATTCTATCCTACTCTGTCCCACCAATGTATTTTGGAACCCCTAATCTGTTTGGTTTCACGGGTTCACTGTAGGAGAGGAATTTTTCTTCAAGATGAATCTTACTTTGAGTCCCATCCATACCTAATTAATAAGACATTTAATTTCTTAATTTTTAAAAAATAGGCTCCACACCCAATGTGGGGCTCAAACTCATGACCCTGAAATCATGAGACATATGCTTTACCGACTGGCCAGGCACCCCAGATGATATTTAGATAAGGCTTTGGACTGTAGACTTATGAGCTGATGCTGGAATGGGTTAAGACTCTTGGAGCTGTTGGGATGGAATGAATGCATTTTGCATGCAAGAAGGACATGAATTTAGGGGTTAGAGAACCAAATGTCATAGATCAAATGGTATCCTTCCAAAATTCTTATGTTGAAGCCCTAACCTCCGACATGATTATATTTGGTGGCAGGGCCTTTAAAGAAGAGATAACTAAGACTAAATGAGAGACGGGTGGGACTTGTGTTCCTACAAGAAGAGGAAGAGACATCAGAGACTATTCTCTCTCCATACATGCAAAAAGGACATGTGAAGACACAGCAAGAAGCTGGCTATCTATAAGCCAGGAAAAGAAGTTTAGAAACAGACCTGCATAGATGGATGGAAACCATCACTACAACTCAAAAGATGCAAAGGAAATTCTTTTCAAAAAATGATTCTAGAGCAACTGGATTCCTACAATAGAGAGAGAGAGAGAGAAAAAAAAAAAGGTAATCTAGATTCTTATTTCACATCATACTAAAAAGTATTGCAATAAATCATAAAATGGAACACAGACTTGTGAAAAGAAAATGAAGCTCTTCACAACTGTGGGATAGGCACAGATTTTTTAAATAGGACACAAAACATGGTATTCAAAAAATTGATAAACTGGATTTAGGAAACTGTATTTATCAAAAGACATTATTAAAAGTGAAAACAGAAAAATCAGACTGAGAAGCTATTTGCGATACACACATTCAATAAAGGACTCTAAAATATAAATAATTCCTACAAAATCAATACGATGACAATGCAAAAAATATGCAAAAGACTTGAATAAGTACTGCATAAAACATACAAAAGGCTGCTCAACATTAATAACGAAGGGATGGAAAAGAAAACCATGACCTACCAGCACACATCCACCAGAGGGCTTAAGAAGAAAACTAATAATAATATCAAGTGCTGGTGAAGAGGTGGAATTACAACTCCCACTGCTGGTGGGAGAGTACCCTTCCTCATTCACTGGTGGTTACCTGGCAGAATTTACTAAAGCAAATTCCTGGCTACCCCAGGACTTTAAAATTCTACTCTGACATATACAAGTAAAATACTACAAAACTCACTAAAAGATCCATGTATGACTATTCACAGCAGCTTTGTTTTTTTTTTGTTGGTTGGTTGGTTGTTTTTTGTTTTTCCAGTAAAATTTTATTTTGGAAAAAGTTATTTCCAAGAGAAATGGATCAAATACCCCAGTTAGTTGCAATGAGTGCTGAAAATGTTCATCACCACTTCATAGAAATTGTAGTTTCTCTTAACAGAATATTTAGGATGGACGCATCATGTTTAAATAGTTCAACCTGTAAGCACAGACGATTAACACAGAGACAAAGACTGAGCTGGGGAGTGTTTTATTGAAAGAAAATACCCGTGACACCATCACAGCCCAGTCACCTCCCTCATCTGCCAAGGTGCTGCTAGGTGCCAGGAAAGGCCCAGCGATGTGGGTGAGTTCAGATCTAACAGCATCAGAAGTACAGGACTCTGGACTGAGACACCGGTTATCAAAGCAAGAACCCAGTTGAGGAGAATCTTAAATATCTAAGTGACTAAAAGGGGTTTTAAGATATGAGCAGTATGTACAACAAGAAGTACTGAATAGAAGTGCTGGTGGCCCCTGCTCCTCTGGGCCCCTCCCGACTGATGGGCTTGTCTGACCAGTCTTGAGGGGCTCTCATGGCCAACTGTGATCACAACCAAAGACCCTCCTGTGGACTGGCCATGGTCTCTGCAGATGACATCAGTGAGGCCTCCTCCCTATATATAAGGCAGAAAACCACGAAAGAGAATTCCAGCTGACCTGCTCAGAACAATTCCCCTTTCCATCCAGGGCAAGAAGTATGGACTGAAAGGCCACGTTTTAGATAGTTGGATATTCACACTTTTTTACTCTCCTCCTGGAGAAATGCAATGTAACCACAGTGCAGCCCGTGGACAGAAGACAGAAAAGAGGCTATGTCCTTGGCAACACCCACGGGAGCAGGGCTGGGGGCTGAGTAGAGTGGGTCTTCAGGCAACCTTCAGGAGTGGGAGATCTTGTCTAGAGACATGAACCCCATCTTCCCAAGGGTCCTTAGCCACACTCAGCCACCAGGCCAGACCACCGGGGGGGTGATGGGGCCATTGTTGGGAGAGAGGTAGAGCCAGCCTTCAGGGTGGAACTGCAGAGCCCTGCACACCATCAGCAGATGATGCTGGCATGGCAGATGAAGATCTCCTAACTGCCCTCCTAATGCTGGGCGTCTGCAGTTCTGGACAGCAGCCTCAATCCAGGCTCCATCTTCATAAACACAGCCTCGTTCTTCCAGCGGGAAGTAGGTGGGTTGGTCTCGATGATGGTGCCTTCCCTCAGCAGGTCTGTGCTGATCTTGCAGATGCCAGGCAGGTGTTTGCTGCTGATATTGGTGGTTTCTCTTGCAGGACACACGGCAGAATGGACAATTTTATTAAACTTCAACCCCAAGCTTGCGAGTCAGAGCCCAGTTAGTTCAGTCTGTTCATGACCCAAGAGCTTCAGAGTATGATCGTTCTCCATGGAGGAATCCACGTGGTTCCAGGAGCGCCAGATAAGAAAGATGCGTGGCCTGGCCTTGGCTTCGTAGTGGTCCAGGCTGCAGGCCAATTCCTCTTCTCCAGAGTCCAGGTACCTCTTCTGTAGGTTGAGCAGGGACTGTGGTTCTTGCCTGTGTCAGCTTGGGTCAGAGATGCTCAGCGTGGCACATGGCCCCCACCCACACTGCTGCCTTGAGTGTGAACAGCTCTGTGTCCCCACCCTCGCAGGGCTTCCCCAACACCACTGCAGAGATGAGCATGGCAGTCGAGCCCTCTGCCAGGGCACAGGCCACCAGCTGCCACGCCTGTCAGAATGCCATGGCGGTGGGAATGCCATGCCCACCTGACCTGCACCAGCCCCTTGCCCAAAGCACCTTTATTTGTAATAGCCAAAATTAGAAAGAACCCAAACATCTGTTAACAGAGTGGATAAACTGTGGTATGTTGACACAATGGAATACTACAGAAATAAGAATATGAGAAAAAAATATATGCACATGCATTAATATGGATGAGTTTAAAAAAACTATGAAGTCAGACAAAGGAATACATATTATTTGGCTACTCTTATAGTCCAACAATAGACAAAACTTATCTGTAGGGATGGAAATCAGTACCTCTAGGGGATGAACTAGCTGGGAGGTACATGAAAATTTTCTCTTTCTGGATGGAATATGGTCTTGTTCTAGTGTACTAGATAGTTGTACATATATAAAAATTCATCAAGCTATATATTTAATATTGGCACATATTATATGCTTCCCCCCCCCCATGTATTTTATACCTTGGTAGAAAAAGTACTTCATAAAAGATAAGCAGACTATTTTTATCTTATCAGTTGCCTAGTAAAGGTTAATAGGTAAAAACAAAATTATCTACTTAAAAACAAAGACCAAGCAAATTGTGCTTATATCTGTTTCACTGACCCCAAGATCAGTCAAAACTAGACCATTCAAATCTTATCCATTAGTATCAATAAAAACTTAGAAGGAAAATCTGAAGAAAGTAGGAGTACATCAGTTAGTCTACAGCAGTTAAGCTTGTTACTCAAGTTAAGACTCCACGTAACATACTGGCAATGTATGTGAAGCAATTTTAGTAGTGTCTTTTACCATAAATAAACCTATTTAATAATTTTAACTATTTATTTTTAGTACCAAGGCAGTATGGCATAAAAGAAATAGCAAGAAATTTTGAATCCGACAAACCAGTTTTGCCACTTACTAACTATACAGTGTTGGGCAACTTTCTTAATCTCCTTGATACTGAGTTTCTTCACAATTTAAAACAGAGACAATAATACTTACTTTGCAAAATTGTAGCACAATTATAGTAGGTATTTAAGAGTAGTAACTATTTAGCAATAGCTCTTTGTATGCAAAGTATCATGATAGGTACTGGAATCCTATCTCTAAGAACCTGACCAACTGGAAATGACATTTAGATATAAAGATTGGTGATGAAAGGTAAGAATTTAACAAGGGCTATAGATTACAAATTATAGGGTTCCTATCCAGCTAGGAGGATTGTGGAGTGAGTATCCTCTGAACAGAGCCTGGAAAAGTTTTGGAAAATCCACTTAAGGCAAAGGAAATGGCGTGAATTAAAGTACAGCCTCAAAACACAGTGCAGTGACTTCAGGTTCGATCAGTTAAGACTAACTGTGCCACTGGACTAATTCTAAGAAGTAAGACTACAAGGCTAGTAGAGCAAGCTGGGACTACATAGAAAAGGACCAGTCAGGACTAAGAAGTCAAGGACCTGTTTTCTCAAGTCCTGGGATGTCCCTGAGGGGTTCTTTTCAGGAACTGACTCCAGTGATCACTGTACACAAATGTAGGGAAGGAAGATCTCAATACAGGGAAATATAGCATTGGATAATAAGGGCCTAACCTAACATGCTGAGAGGAATAAAAAAAACCAAGCAGGAAAAATATTATAATTCAATTTTATCAGCTTAAAAATAATGAACAAACACGTGGGCCTGCCTTCAAATTTGAAAATGACTGACAGGCACACAAGCTCCTCAAGAGCAAAGTAGTATCCAAAAACAGCAAAACGTTGCTAGGCACATTGAAAGCACTTGATATATACTGCTGGCAAATGAATCCTTTTAAATATTCCAAATACTGAAACGTTTATAATACAATGTTCATGGTGAACATGAAGAAAAGCTAAATTCATTTTTCCCTTCCTATTGACAGACTTTTTTTTTTTTTTTAAACAATACATGCCAAGTTTTGGATTTGTTCAAATTCAATATTTTAAAAGACTCATTTGCAAGAGCTATATCTACCAAAAGACTCAGATAAAAATCACTCTAGAAAGTTGGGAATATTGCCACTTCAAGTTGCTAAGCTCTGTGTAATTTTTTTAAAGGAATTTATCAGTATGTCTTTTGCAATAACAAAACAAAACAAAAAGAACTAAAAAACAACCATTGCATGACTCATGAATATTACATGAAAAAATTAAAAAGTTAAATCCATATCATATGAATATATGTAAGGTTCACTTAAGAGTACATAATTTATGTAACAATTAAAATAATTAAAATGAGAATAAGCTACTACATTAAGAAATTTAAAAAATGAGTGCTTCCTAGGGGCTAAGCACAATGCTTAGCCCTTTCCATGTATTCACTCATTTAATCATCTCGACAACCTTCCATGGTAGACATTTGTTATCTATGTTTTACAGATGAGAAAACACAAATATGGAGAATTCTCCAAGATTACACTGTATGGCAATGAAGAGGCAGAACTAGGAATTGAACCCATACAGTCGAGCTCCAGCATCAGATTCCAGTTAATAAATGTAGAATGAATGAAGGAAATGGCAAATCACCATTAGAATACCACAATAATAACTGTTACAGGCAAGACCAGTTGAATGCTAAAATTAATGAGCTAAACTTTGAGAAAGAGGACATTTGTACAACTCAAAACATCTCCCTCAGAAAATGTTGATTGCCCATGGTAATTTTAACATATATACACAAATAATTTGATACTTTCCCTCTCCTCTCTTTGAGTGTGGACTTCTCCTAACAAAACAGAGCACAAGGGAAAAGCAGTAATGTGTTACAGTGGAGAAACTGGGCAGGCACTGTCTGAACTACTTGATTAAGGTTAACATGTTGATGGGCACATCCTGTGCCCCCAGATATGATGCAATGAAAAGAGCACAACATATCTGTGGAATTCTTCCCCTAAAGCCCATAGCCTCAGTCTAATTGTGAGAATACATTGGACAAACCCAAAATGGAGGACACTGTACAAAAAAAGTGGTGATGTCTAAAAGACAAACATTTTCACAGAGTGGAGTACACTAGAAAGACATAACAATTAAGTGCAATATGGAATGTGGATTAGATTATAGAATAGAAAGAGGACACTAGTGGAAAAACTGGGAAATCTGAATGAAGTTTGTCATTTAGTTAATAGTATTGTGCCAAGGTTTCTTACCATAATTAATATCATGGTTATGTAAGATGTTAACATTAGAGGAAGCTGCATAAAGGATATATAACAACACTCTATACTATCTTTACAGATCTTTTGTAAATCTAAAATCATTTTGTAATTAGAAGTTTTTAAAAATTCAATAACCATTTGTGAAAACAAATGTCAATAAGCCAGGAATAGAAGAAAATCTCTGGTAAAAGTCATCTCTAAAATAAAACACAATAAACAGCATTCTTAATAGTGAAATATTGAGGTATTCTCCTGTAATATCAGGAGAAAGCAAAGACATCTATTCTAATGTTTCTGTTAAATACTGTTCTGGTGTTCCCAGCCAGTGTAATAAGGCAGGAAAAAGAAAAAAGGAACAGAGATTAGAAAGGCTAAGTTAAACTTTTTTTTTCCAGATGATACTGTGAAATCACAGAATACATGCTCAATATATAAAACTCAGCTGTTCATCTATATCCTATTTAGATGGTTAGAAACAAAATTGAAAAAAAGATACATTTACAACAGCATCAAAAAAACTCAAATGCCCAGAAATAAGTTGAATAATGCAGAAGTCCTCTATACTAAAAACAAAACAATGGTGGGAATAATTGAAAAACTTATTAGATGAAGAGATATACAATATTCTTAAATTGGAAGATTCTCTTAAGATCTCCATTCTCCTAAAACTGTTCTGTAAAGGCAATGCAATAACAGTCAAAAGTTTGGTAGGACTTTTTTTTAAATAGATGCTTACAAGCGATTCCAAAACCTATATGGAAATGAATCGCACTTAAATAGCCAAAACAATCCTTAAAAAGAAAAAAATTGAAGTGTTTACACTACCATATGTCAAAACTTATTATAAACTACAAAAAAGAAAGTATGATGTTGATAGAGAGATTGATAAACAGTCCAGGTGGAACAGAATGGAGTCCAGAAACAGACCCAAATGTATGGTCATTCCTTTTCAACAAAGGGACCACTGCAATTCAATGGAAAAAGAAAGGACTTTTCAATAAATGTGTGGAACAGTGGAATGTCCATATGAAAAATCTTGATATCCCCCCCATCTCATACCACACACAAAAATCAATTAGAAATAAATCGAAGACCCAGCTGTGAAGACTAAACTTTAGTTTCTGGAGGAAATCATAGGCAAATGTATTTAGGACTCTAAGGGTAGGCAAAAATGAGGGCAGGAAGAAAATCTGTGGGCAGAGTGCAAAAAGCACTTTCCACCCCCACCTGTAACACTGATAAATTAGACTTCATACGTCTGCTCATTCAAAGGCAACATTAGGAGAATAAATATGCAAACCTTAGACAGGTAGAAAATATCTGCAAACATGTACATGATAAAGATTTCCTATCCAGAATACATAAGAAACTAAAATCATTAACAGAAGATAACCTACTAAAAAAGTAGGCAAAAGATTTGAACAGCACTTCACAAAAAAAAATCTGAATGGCCAATAGATACAAAAAGATGTTCAACATTATTATTATTTTTTTAAAAATTTATGTATTTATTTGACAGACAGAGATCACAAGTAGGCAGAGAGAGAGAGGAAGGGAAGCAGGCTCCCCGCTGAGTAGAGAGCGGGACTCGATCCTATGACCCTGAGATCATGACCTGAGCCGAAGGCAGAGGCTTTAACACACTGAGCTACCCAGGTGCCCCGATGTTCAACATTATTAATCTGCATAGGAATGCAATCAACTTACTCTAAAACCATCAATTTAGCTCCTTGGTATATATCTGTAAAATAGGAGTATATGTTTGCCAATGGCAATTTCAAGAACATTTGCAGAAACTGCATTAATAATGATCAAATCCAGAAAACAACTCAAACGTTCATCAACAAGAGGATGGAAAAATGAACTATGGTCCACCCACATAATGCAATACTATAGAAGAGGGTCACTGAACTTTTTCTTTGGCCCTATTAAGGGCCAAATAGTAAACGGTTTAGGCTTTATAGGTTACACAGTCTCTTTTAACTACTCAACCCTGTTGAATGGACATGTTTATGTCCAATAAAGTTTTATATACTAAAATATGTTTGGGCTAACACTGGCCCACAGGTCATAGTTTGCCACTTCTTGCAATAAAGAAAACAACAAAAAACTACTTACCACCTGGATGAATCTCAAAAATATCCCATGAACAAAAGGAAACCAATATGCATGCATGCACATGCACTATAGGATTTCATTTATATGAAGTTCAAGAACATCTGAAAATAATTCATAGTGAGAGAAGTCAGGCCAGTAGTTCACTAGAGGAGAGGAGTGGCTCCACTGAATAGAAGAGACAGGAGGGAATTTTTGGAGGGATAAAAATGTATTCTTTTACCTGGATGGTGATCACACAGACATACACCTGTGTAAATTTTATTAAGCCATATACTTTATTTTTGTGCTTTTGTTGTATAAAACTACAGCTCATTTTGGAGAAAATAAAATTGGACAAAAATCAGAATACAGATTTGAAGAAATTTTCTAGAACTCAGTATAAACAAACATATACAAAAGCTAGATTAAGAGAAATGGGTAGACTGAGCAAGTCTAAGAGAAGTCTAACCAGAGTTCTGAAGGAAAACATAGAAAAAAAAATGGAGGGAAATCTACACAGAAAGAAAAAAGACGAAACCTGAGAAGTGGCGAAACACCAACAATCCAGGATAAATGAAATGTCCACACCTTGATACACTATCATCAAACTGTAGAACATAAGAGAAAAAAATCTTAAAAGCAGACCCTCCCCCCAAAAAGACAGATTAACAACAAATGATAGTTATTTGAACTAACTGTAACATGGGAAGCAGAAGTCAATGAAATGAGACCTCCAAAGGACTGAGAAAGAAACTGCCAGGACAGAACTGTATGCCAAACAAAACCATCATAAAAATGAGTAAAATAAAGACATTTTCAGACGAAATTTGCCATCAACATTCCTTTAAAAAACAAGCTCCTAAAATATACTTGACAAAGGAAAAAAGATCTGAGGTGTAAGATGAAATGACAAAAAAAGGATCCATAAAAAGGAAAAAATGATGTTGAATTTATAGGAGGAAAAAAAAAACAAGGTGTAATTAAAACTCTAAATGACAAAAACATGTAATTAACTCATGTCAAAGCAACCTAGGTTTCTTGAATTATTTGCAAGTAGAATTAATAAACTTTAGATTAAGTTGTACATTAAAATTTTAAAGAAAACTACTAAAAGGAATAAAGCAATTTTCATACTAATTAAGAGGAAAGAAAATGGAATAAGAAAAAAATCCCAAAGCTGGCAAAGAGAAAACACACACAAATACACACACCAGAATAAAAACAACCATAAAACAGAATGTTAACTTTAATCTTAAATATATAATTATATTTTACCTAATTGGACTGAGAGCTCCATTAAAAGACAAAGATTGTCAGAGTAGAACAGAAAAAAACAACCATCTATGTGAAAGGGGTATTCTAAACAAATGCCTTAAGGTGTGACTAGAATTTCTAAAACAGAATTGATTTTAAGGTACGAGGCATTTGGGTGAGGAGTCGTAGAACATCACTGTAGAATGACAAAAAATTCAATTTACAGGGAAAATAGAGCAATTCCACACTTGTATGTACCAAATTTTCAACTTTTATAAAGCAAAGTGACAAAATTACAAAAGAGACGAGAAAATTCATTATTTTATTGTGATCCTTTTGTTATACCTTTCAGTAATTAATAGCTCAAATAAAGAATTAGTAAGGTTAAAAAGGTTTAAAAACCACAATTCATGTGCTTAACCTAAGACATGTGTACGCGCGCGTGTGTGTGGCGTGTGTGTCTGTGTAGTTGTTTTTATACCTACCTTGCCCCAAAAGTCTGTGAGTGCATATTCTTCTTAATCATTCAAAGCGCAGTTGAAAAACTAACCATGAGGCCACAAAGCAATTCTCAAATTTCAAAGAATCGGTAGCATAGAGCCCTCACTTGCTGACTACAGTGTGAGTTAGAAATCAATAACAAAAGGATAACTCACAAAACCTTCCACATTTGGAACAAGAAAATACTTCTAAAACTCTCATGGGGAAAGAAAAAAAAATCATAATGAAATAAATTTTAATTCTTAGAACTGAAACAAATATATTACATAGAAAGTAACACTAAATAAAAATCTGTAGGGTTTGTGGAGACAAATCTATGACCAGAGTAAAGAGCCCAGAAATGAGCCCCAGCATATCTGGGAATATGTACAGGACAGAAGTGGCGCTGCAAATCTCTGGGACGGGGCTAACTGCCACTCCACATGGGAAAAAGAAAACGAGGTCTTCTTGATCTCCCAACGTAAATTTAAAAATAGCTATCTATACGTACACAAGTCAAGCAAATGAAAGAACTACATGTATAAAAAATGGAAACCTTAAAACTTAGAAAAAATTTCAAAACACATTTCCCTCATAGTAGAAAAGATTATCTTGAGATACGAAAACACAAAGAAAAGATTGTCTGCAATTTACATAACCAACAAAGGATTTGTACCTTGAACAATGTTTTCCAACAGAAATCGCTGCAATGATGAAGTGTGTTGTTATACAATATAGCACAGTATAATATAAAATAATAGAGTATAATATAATAGCCACTAGTCATATGTGGCTATTGAGCACTTGGAATGTGGCCCAGAGTGACCAAGGAATTGAAACTGTTGAAGTAAATAAGACAGCATGTTAACATTTAAAAATCCTTCGTGAAGGTCCATGGAGGTCCATTATGTTTTTATATTTTTTTTAGTATTTATACTTTTCATAAAAGCATTTTATTCTAGCTTATATTACTATATAGAATATAATTTCAAATTTGTAAAAAATGCGTTAACAGTTGCTTTTCAGAAAGCAAACATACCAAATGTTCACAATATTATCTGTGAATCATTTTATTTTTCTCCTATTTTAAAAAATTAAGACATAAAAACAAATAAAGGATTTAATGAACACAGATGTATCCACCCCAGAATTTATGAAATAAAACATTACGGATATTGTGTAAATTCCCTAGGTACCCTTCCTGACCACTTTTTTTCTCTTTTTAAAGAAAAGCTGGCAAATATGATTAAGAGACTAGAGTCCTGGCTTCAGACTTCTTCATTTCACAATAGCCATACTTTAATAGGTTTGGGGGGAAACTTAATATACAGGCATTACATGTATCATTTAACAAAGAGTTATAGAGCAAACATTCATGTAACCATTATTGCCCAGGTCAGGAGATAAAGCATGTCCAGCCTCCCAAAAGTCCTCAGTATGTCTCTTCTCAATTGCAACCTCCCCTTCACCCCCTAGGAGAAGATCACCAGCTTAACTTTAAGGGTGTCAATTTATTCACAATTTCTCTTTACTACTTTTAATGCCTAAATATGCACCTCCTGACAACAGCTTTATTTCACCACGTTCTGAATTTCTCATAGAATAATGAATGATATCATCTTCAACAACTTGGGTTTTTTTGTTTGTTTTTTTTCGGGTTTGATTTTGTTTTTTGGTTTTTTTGTTTTTTGGCTCAACATTGAGACACATTTATGTTGAAACACAAAACTACTTCATTCACCACTGTTCTGGGTAGTTTCCATTTTAAGAATATAATTTACATCTCCCCTTCAGATAGACATTAAGGTTGCTTCCAGTTTGGGAGTATTACAAATAACACTGCAGTAAACCTTCTTGTACACGTCTGCTTGTGTATATGTATGAAAAATTTATCTAGGGCAGTGGCTTTCAAACTTTTTTGACCATGACTCATACTAAGGAATGACGTTTTACATCATGACACACATCTGTGTGTGTAAAAACCGAGAGGAAAAAAAAAAGTTTCATGAAGCAAATACCCAATGACCTGAGACATATTCTGTTATTTTCTGTTCTCTGCTAATTCGTGTTTTACAAATTCTGATAATTATCCACTTAGCTGATTTCACGACTCACTAAAATGGGCTTCAAACTTTGAAAAACATCACTGTAGAGGATAAATACCTAGGGGTAGAACTGCTAGGGCATGGAACATGGACATCGGACGCAGTCAGCTCTTTTAGATCCTTAACTTTTAAGTAAATGCTCTTATCTGAGTGCATATAAATTGACCACTCTAAAATTTTAGAGCTAAAACTGTGAAACATCAGATCGTTTTATCTTTTCCTTCGGTCATAAAACAGTACTAATCACTTACCATGTGCTATGTATCCAGTGGACTCCGAGCGAGACTGATGGGTTAATACACAGGGGGGTGGGGAGGACATAAGGGACCCGGACCTCAGTGAGGCCCCAGAAAGCTCACAGGAGGGGCCTCCGATCCTGCTTGGGGAGGGAGGGGTTAGGGAAGGATTCCTGGAAGAAGGAGGACCTAAGCTGAGTGCTTCTATTTTTAATTTTATTGGTTTCCTAAAACATAAAAGTAACACATTTGTTGGGGGGAAAAAGTCAAAATTATAGCGGCACATTTATTAAGAAGTAAAAAATCCCCACCACCGTCCTTAAAGTTTGATGCATTAAAGTTGCATTATCAGTTATTCTAATCTAGGAAATTTTTAGGAGCCCACATTTTAAAACAGTTTTAAGGATACATCTGACCGAGTCCATCCCATTAAAGCAAAAAACGAATCATATTTTCCATCATGAATATAAATGCAAACATTTCATGTTTAGTCACATTATTACTTTTAAGAGACTTTTTTTTTTTTTTTTTGGCCTTTTGGCAAGGTTAGAGAGCCAGTTTTCAAAACCCGAGTCTATTTACTGCATACCAAATATACACAAATGCTTCAAAAAGTGGCACTAGAAACGACCCGTTGAAAGAATGTTTTGTTCAAGTCAGCTTGGCTTGACCGGTGACAATTTGTCGGAGTTTCACACTTGGTCCCGCGGAGCCCCGGACCCCGTCACGTACAAGGCGCGTCGGCACCGGCACACCCTCCCCAGCGCGGCACGGAGCCCAGGACGGTCCTCGCGCCGCGGCAATGCCGCCGCCCCGCCGCCCCCAGGCCCGCCGCGGGCCCCACGGCCACCGAGCCGGGCCGCGAGCACCCAACCACCTACCCTGCGGGGTCGAGAGCCCCCCGGAACTCAGGCGAGGCAGCTCGGGCGCGCCGCCTGCGCGGCCATGACGGCGACCCGGGGAAGCACCCCGCGCGCCAAGGCCCGCGGTCCGCCGGGCTGGGAGGAGAGCCGCCCCGTCCGTTCGTCCGTCCGTGCGCCAGGAGAGTGAGGCCAGAATACGCCCCAGACGCGTCTAAATCAAGGCTCGGGGCGGTACCGACGGGCTGAATGACAAATGGCAGATGCCGTGGGCTTTGCCGCCCTCGGCAGCCGCGAGGATGGCTGCGCCGAGGAGGCCGCGCACAGGCGGAGCCCGGGAGCCGGAACGGCGCGTCCGCGAGGAGGGCGCTGGGGCCCCTGGCGGGGGCGTCACGTGGCAGGAGGAGGCCCCGCTGGGGAGCCAGGGGGTCGGCGGCCTGGGCGGAGGAAGAGGACAGGCGCCCAGACGCCTGGCCGATTGAGTCATCCGCGTGGGCTAAGCCAAGGTCGCCCAGGTGCAGAGCGGGCGCAGGTAGACCCGAACCAGCCCGAAGCCCCGCACGGTCTTGAGGACTGTTCACTGAAGTCACCACCAGGATGAACCGCCCTGAGCCAAACCGTAACCGAGAAACACGACAGATGCTAGGAGAACCCTGCAATGAGCCCAATTCGCTTACCTCCTAGGCGTGCAGCGTGGAAATAATGGCAGCCTGACTGTGACCACTCACTGTGAGCCGGGCTCTGTTCTAAGCACTTCACGGGGAAAGAAATGTGGTCCTTGAGACAACCCTGGGAGAAACCCTACCTCTCGTCTTTCAGATGAAGATACTAAGGCACAGAAAGAGGAGACGGAAAGAATTTTATAGTTAAGGAATCGTGCTCTGGGTCATCTAAGTCATTTAAAAATGTTCAAAGCTATTTGAATTTAAGAAAAAGAAACTGAAGCGGACCTCCAGCGGTTGCTTTTCCCCTACAAGATATACGTTCCTAAAAGAGGCCTGTAAACGTTAAGTAAAATGAAAAGCACTACGTTATTTCGGAGTCTCATAGCTCCGAAATACGAGGTTAATAGCATCTTACAATTCCACCCACCGTCATTGCAATCTTCCAATTTCCACTGCTTATATTACTTTTGGCTTACTAGCACTCAGAACATTTACAAGTGCTCTCCCACCTTCTTCTCCCAGATGTTCAGTCTTAATTCTGTATTTAGATCAATTCAGTATTCATCATAACTTATTCATTCCTAAATTCTTTATTTTTATTTAATGGCCTGTTCTCTTTTTCAAGTAGTTTTCCGAAGGAGGGTTCAGCGAGCACCTTAATGTTTTATCTACTTTGTAGTTCCACACATAAATAAACACTGAACAAGGTAAACATTTTGGATTCACACCTTTCTTCAAAACCTAACAGAACAAAAACACAATTGCTTTCATTGATTTTTGACATCAAATTTTGTGGAGAGATCTGAATCCTGTGTGATTTTTCCCTGCAAGGGGATTTGACTTTTCTACTTGGATGCCTGAAGAATTTTTTTTTTTTTTTTATCATTAAAACTCTTTAGAGCCTTATCTGGGCTATGTCTCTGTCAATTATTCGATGTCAGTTTTTTCCCTCCTGTATATAGTACGATCTTTCAGTCTACGGATTCCATTCTCCTTCTCTTAGTGTAGAATCCCATTCATAGTATACATCTGAGTAAGTTTATCTTTTGTCGATTGGGTTTTTACTTCAGAGTCACCAGATTCCTTTACTTGATTTCTGTCCTTCCATATCCATCTTCTGGAGATCTTGTACTCACTCGGATTCTCTCAAAATACTCTATTCATTTTTCTAGTTTACTTGATTTTAAAATCATGTTGGTTTGAACCTCAATTTTCTTAGCCATGCAATTTCCTTTTTCATCACATTATCGTCTTATACTGTCCTTGAGCTGTTTTGAGTAATCCATATTCTTTTTTTTTTTTTTCTCTTTTTCCTGTAGCGTGAAACACATACAAGGAATACAAATTTGGCTTTTTTGTCTGTCTTCTACATGCCGTTTTTCTTGTTTCCCACTCCCATGTTATATAGCATGCTTGCATAACAGCTATGTCATATCTTTTATCTTGTTTATCCCTAGAAGTGAATACCAGACCTTATATTTGCACTCATATGCAGCTAGTGAATTCCTGGTACACTTTGCTCTTCACCGGAGATGTGTCTGTCTTCCCTATCATGAGCTTCAGTTTCAGGGCTGAGTGCTGTTGCTATCTACTTTTTCTGTGACCTGAGGGTTTTAGGATGAGGGGAGGGGTGATAGGGATTGTGGAGCTCAGCCTGAAACAGAGTGTAGAGCTTGCTGGGGGAAGTCAGCCATCACTTCTGAATTTCCTTTAAATCCTCAGCACCCTTCTTCAAGTCAGCCAAGGAATATCTCATGAACTTCAGTTCATTTGCCTGGTTTAACATAGTACCGCAGAAGATGGCAAACTTTTCGTGCTTCTGGGAAAATCTCACAGTGGTATATAAAGATTCCTTGATGTTTTACAGGGATGCCATTGACTTCTTTCTTAATTGGAGGACATTTGTGAAAATTCTCAAAATTTGGTCTGATCATCTTTTTCCTCAGTACTTTCCAGGGTGGGGGAGTGGGGTGGGTAGAAGGTTGTAGATACACAACAAATTAACAGACTCTCTGGCATTCCTTCTCACAGTTTACATTATAAGCTTCCACAGTACTTCTTTCTCTTCTTGGTTGTAGCAGGTGAGTTGTTTTTCTTAGTGTGGCTTAGGGTTTTAATTTAGATTTTTCTTAATGTTTCTTTGTGCCATATTTATCCATAAGTCAGCTGATCAGAGTGTCTCTCTCACTGGTAATGAATTATATGAAAGCCCTTTTTTATCTTTAAATCATTCCCACAAAGTTCCCTGAAGATCTGTATGTTGACTTGGTAACTGTAATACCTTCCTTTTCCCTAAACCTTCCCTTAATGACATGTGCCTTTGCATTACCATGTGCCCCAACAAAGGTTCTAGGGCAGAGACTGTAAACTCAAATCTCTATGAAGTTTAAAACAATGAGGAATGGGATTGTAGTAGAGTTAGTGTAGTACACATTCTTTGTGTAAGGGGCAGATGTTGTACAGCTCAGGCCAATCACTGCCATGTTAGAATTCAGGACACTGTTGCCAGTCTGTATAATTCAGGACAAGCATGATATTTAGTGCTTTAGTAATCAAATTTCCCAATTTTGAAAACTGTACAAAGGCCAAATGAAGTATCTCTCGGGGCACCTGAATGGTTCAGTTGGTTAAGCATCCGCCTTTGGCTCAGGTCATGATCCCAGGGTCCCGGGATCAAGCCCTGCATTGGGCTCTATGCTTAGCAAGGGAGCCTGCTTCTCCCTCTCCCTCTGCCTGCCTGCTCTCTCTCTGTCAAATAAATAAAATCTTTAAAACAAAATGAAAAGAAAAGTATTTCTCAAGGCCAAACTGAACCCCAGGTTTATGAGTGTGGTCCCAGTTATAGGGAAGCACCCAGCTAAATTCCATGATCTGTGTTTTATTCTTCTAAGCATTTTGAGATACATATTTATTCTACAGACTCTTCAACGATTTCTTAAAATGTCTTTAGCAAATATAAAGCAAGAAGATTCATGCTGACATATTTACAATTTGATACAACATGTCAGGACCCAGCACTTTCAGGAACAGATGTTACTAGGGGTAACAGTTATGATGGAACTAAAATCAATACCATGTGAGTAGTGTTTATATAGATTACGACAACATTAACAAAACAGCAAGAAAGAAAATATTTTCAATTGATGCAGAAAAGGCATGTGACAAAATCCAACACCCATTCCTGAAAGAAGAAAAAAAAAAACAGGAAAGAAAAGAAACTTCCTCAGCCTGATAATGGACATATTTGTTTCCTATAGCTGCTGCAATAAATTACCACAAGTTTGCGGCTAAAACAAGGAATGTACTCTCTCACAGTCCTGGAGGCCAGAACTCCAAAATCAAGGTGTCAGTGGGGCTTCACTCCCTCTAGTGGCTCTAGAGGAGAATCCTTCCTTGCCTCTTCCAGAGTTTGGAGACTGTTGGCACTCCCTGGTTTCCTTGGCTTCCTTGGCTTCTGGCCACATCACTCCAGCCTCTGCCTCTGTTGTCCCATTGCCCTCTCCCCTGTGTGTGGTGTGTTTCCTCTTCTGTGGGTCTATCTTACCGGATTTAGGATACACCTGAATTACTTGTGATGACCTCATGACAAGATTCTTAATTACATTTACAAACTCTCCCTCTCTTTTTTCTGCCCCCCATTCTCAGTGTAGGGTATTAGGACATGGGCATATCTTTTGGCAGGGGGAGGGCACCTGTCAACCATTTACAGTGGGCAAAATCCCAGTCAGCTTTGTTGTGGAAAATGACAAACTGAAACTAAACTTCATATAGAAACACAAAGAATCTAGAATAACAAAAAGGGAAAAGAAGAGCAAACTTGGAAGAATTACACTACCTGATTTTAAGGCCTATAAATCTACAATAATCAAATCAGAATGGTATTGGCGGGAACAGTATATAGAGTCCAGAAATAGACCCACACATATGATCTCTTGATTTCAGACAAAGGTACAACATAACTTCAGTGGAAAAAGATAAATGATGTGAGAATTGGTTATTTGTATGGAGAAAAAAAAAAAAACCCTTGCACTTAGACTTCACATCATATACAAAAATCAAATCAAATTAGAGCACAGATCTAAATAAAAAACAAGCACTATAAAACTTATAGAACTCCCCTGTCCAATAAAGTAGCCTCTAGACATGCTGTTGAACACTTAAAATGTGACTAATCCAAACTCAAATGTGCTATAAGCATAAACTATAGCCTAGCTTTTGAAGACTTAGGATAAAAACAGAATGTAAAATATCTCCATATTTTTATATTGATTACCTACTTTAGTAATATTTTGGACATGTTGGTTTAAATAGAACATATGATTAAAATTAACTTCAACTGTTTTTTTTTTTTTTTTTACTTTTTTAATGTGGCTACTTAAAACTTAAAGTTATATATGTGGCTCACATAATAGTTTTGTTTGATGGCACTGTTCTAGAAGAAAACCAGGAGATAGCAAAGACTGCTTGGGTAGGACACAAAAAGCAACAACCATGGAGGAATAAATTCTTAACTAGATTTTACCAAAAATAAAATCTTCTGTTCTTCAAAAGAAGCCATTAAGGAACTGAAAAGCCAAGGCACATACAGGGAGGAAAATATTCCTAATACATATATCTAACATAGGACTTGGATCAGAATATTTAAAGAATACATACAACTCAATAATACAATAAATAATGCCATAAAAATGGCCAAAGACTTGAAAAGATCCTTCACCAAAGAAGATACCTGAATTGGACCAATAACTACATGAATGACTCTTGATGTCATTTCCCCAATGACTAGTACAAATTAAAATCACAATGAAATACCATTACATACCATGTAATACCATTACATACCCGCTAGAATGGCTAAAACTTAAAAGACTGACAATACAAAGTGTTCTCAACCATATGGGAAATTTAGAACTCTCATACATTGGTGGTGGGAATATAAAAGACTACAGTAACTCTGAAAACCTGTTTAAAAATTTCTTATAACTAACGGGGGCATCTGGGTAGCTCAGTCAGTTAAGCAGCTGCCTTTGGCTGAGGATATGATCCCAGGGTCCTGGGATTGTGCCCCGCATCAGGCTCCCTGCTCAGTGAGAAGCCTGCTTCCCCCTCTCTCTCTGCCTACTGCTCCCCTACTTGTGCTCTCTGTCAAATAAATAAATAAAATCTTAAAAAAAAAATTCTTGTAACAGCAAATATACATTTACTATATATCCAGTGATCTCACTCTTAGATATTTATCACAAAGAGATTATAACTTATCTATACAAATATTTATACACCAAGATTCATACTAGCCCCAATCTGGAAACAAACAAGTTGTAAGAAAATGAGCAAACTGATGACCATCTCATAGATGAATCTAAAAACATTATGCTGGGTAGGGGCACCTGGGTGGCTCAGTGGGTTAAACCCTCTGCTTTCGGCTCAGGTCATGATCCCAGGGTCCTGGGATGGAGAGCCACGTTTGGCTTTCTGCTCAGCAGGGGGTCTGCTTCCTTCTCTGTCTCTGCCTGCCTCTCTGCCTACTTGTGATCTCTGTCTGTCAAATAAATAAATAAAATCTTTAAAAATATAAAATAAAAACATTATGCTGGGTGAAATAAGCCATACATAAAAGAAGATCTGCTATGTGATTCTATTTATAGGAAATGTTTTGTTGGGGGGGAACTAATCTAGAGTAACAAAATGCAGATCAGTGGTTTCCTGGGGTGGATGGAGATGGGACATGAGGAAACTCTGTGGGGTAATAGAGATGTTCTATATCTTGATCATAAAGAACATCTCAATAGAGATGTTCTATATCTTGCATGGATATGTTTGTCATACTTCACCAAATACTACACTTCCAATAAGTACATTTTGTTATATGTAAATTAAATCTCAATGAAGTTCATTAAAATTTTTCTATTAATATTTGCATGGAATGGGGAGAAAGAAATTATGAAACTCTTTTTATCTTCACCCACTATAGTTTGAATTCATATTTACCTTCTGCTGTTTTGTTAACTCTTTTGTCAGCACGCCCTTGTACAACATCAGTTCATTTTGTCTCCTGTGAGCGTTTAAGTGGCAGAGACAAAACTCCGAACCACGTCTTCCCTCAGATTCCTAATCCAATGTTCTTCCACGATATAAGCAGCCAAAGGAAGAAATCACATCATACAGTTTACATTCTGCTTAACAGACTTAAACCATACACCTTGAAAAAAATCTTCCAGTGAATTCAACTCAACAAATATTCAGTAAGTGTTTAGATTTTATTTCCTCTAACCAAAATCCAAGTAACAGCTTAAAACCTAATTAGACAATTAGTTCTTTTGAGGTCCATGGCTTCTGACCAAACTACATCTCTCACTGGCCTTATGCTAGCCTTCCCTCAATTTCCAAGTGCCTGCCAACTTTTTTTTTTTTTTTTTCTTTTAGAGAGAGAATACAAGCAATGGTGGGGTGGAGGAGCAGAAAGAGAGGGAGAGAGTGAACAGTTAAGTAGGCTCCATGCTCAGAGCAGAGCCAGCAACAGCTGGGGATCCAACCACAACCCTGAGATCATGAGCTGAGCCAAAATCAAGAGTTGGATATTCAGCCAAGCAAGCCACTCAGGCATCCCAAAGTCCCTCCTTTTTGAGAGACTATAATCCTTGGCTCACAGGGCTCTCCTCCCTTCCCTACACTTGTCACTATCTGCGATCACTTCTCTATCCAGGTATCACTTCCTCAAATAGCCTCCCATGAGAACATTATTTTTCCCAAAGTAAAACTGACTAATGTTCACTTGTAGCTTCACCTGAGTAACATTGGGTGAATATAGTAAACT
This sequence comes from Mustela lutreola, assembly GCF_030435805.1. Taxonomy (NCBI): domain Eukaryota; kingdom Metazoa; phylum Chordata; class Mammalia; order Carnivora; family Mustelidae; genus Mustela; species Mustela lutreola. The sequence goes on along the minus strand of NC_081295.1, from coordinate 58,748,426 downwards.
CACAAGACAATGTTTAAGTATACGTAGTTCCTCTGCTGACATTTTTTACATTATGTGGTCAAGTTGTCCTGTTACATGCATTTTGGAAAGTGCAACAAAATAATCACGTTGTTTTGCCATATACCAAGGATCAAGAGAACATGGCTGCTTGGGGCTTCCAAAGAAGTAAGTGAGGATGGTCCATTGATTTAAGTAGCTATTTTTTCCTATTCTTATAATAAAATGTTTGGATGTAATTCAACTTACATGAAGTGTGGAGAAGACTATCCAATCTTTAAGTAAGAGAATTCAGTGTCTAGTGTCTAGCTTGAAATGAAAATAGCACAATTAAAGATGGGGGAAAAAAACCCATTCACCTTTTATTAGTAAGCAAAAAAAAACAGTTAGAAGTGATTTAAAATATAATCAATGGCATTTATTTTCATTCCTGTTTCATGTAGCATGAAAAAAACCAAGTTGTTAATGACCAAATGCTGACCTTTGGAGTAAAAAAATAAAAGTATGCAAATGCCGAATATCGATACCTATCCTTTTCCCGACTATAATTAAAATTTTATCAGAAAATCCAACAGCAATAGGCAAGAAGGTGCAAGATGGAGAGAAGGGGGTAGAGGCTTTTCATAAGGTAGGAGTACTAGCTGCCCATTTTAAAGCACAAGCATATGGCAGGCTGACTACACTTGTTTATCTTCTCCCTCCCAGAGCTCTGCCAAACCAAGGACGGCAGAGAGAGACAGGAGCCACAGTTGAAAGAGTTCAATAGATTTTAAAAGACAAAAAGCAAATGCTGGAGTGGTAACTGACTTAAGAGCGGAGAAGTACCCCCTGAGGGGCTGGACACTCAGAGAGCAAGAAGTGGGGTACGGGACTGCCAGCCAAGTGTTGGCTGAAAACCTGTATTTTGCGCAAAGGGCAATTAGGTGACCAGGTCCCTTCCTGTACCTTGGGTAGTCTGGCAACCCCACTTCCCCCACCCCAGAGAAAACCAGAGTTGTTCTCTGGATAAACTGCACTAAGAAAGATGTAGAGATCTATAAAGTAAGAGGATTAAAACAGAAATACTGATTATCTGAAAACTGAACCAGGGCACATACGTTATTTGGCTTTAAATCTGTCATATGCTTTTTACTTACATTTTTAAAAAGCCTTTAAAGAATTAAAACAACAACAACGCTTGCAGTAAGTGCATACATAACTGCTTCATCATAGTCTTTACTGTTGATCTTAAAATTTCCCTTTCCTTTCTGGAGTTTGTAGTCTGATAGCCTGAACTCCTGGTCCAAGGACTTTACCAACAGTCACTCGTGATTGTCAAAAGATATATTTTACTTCCCCTCCCAAAATGTCCCTAGTGACTCTTAAGTTTCTACTTTAACACAAATTCCTACACCTTTACCCTAGAGAAGGGGTTAGCAAACCACGGCCTACGGGCCTCAGGTTGTCTTCAGGTCTCCTTTTGTACAGCCTGTGGGCTAAAGGTTTTACATATTTTAGATGTTTGGGAGAAAAAAAAAGTCAGAACAAGAGTATTTGGTGACATGTGAATATTACATGAAGTTAAATTTCAGTGACCGTAAAGTTTTATTGGAACACGGTCACCCTCATGCATCTACACAGGGTCGATGGCTGCTTTCATGCTCCAACAGCAGCCATCTGTATGGCCCACAAAGCTGAAAATACTTGCTTGCCAGTCCTTTACAGAAAAAGGGCTGACATATGCCCTGAAGGTCTAGGCACAATCCTGACCTCAGCTCCAACCTCCCATCTCTTGTTTTCTTTCCACCCTTTGCCCTCCAATCCTCAATTACCCTGCAAGGTAATCTCCTCTCAGATTACCCTGGGCTTCTCTGTCTCCTCTTACTCTCTATTCCTACAGCTGCCTGTCCTATTGCCCTTTCCTTTGTGCCCTCTGATCCTCTCCCCAGTAGCAAGACCATGCTTCTCCAAAGCTGCTTCAAAGCTCTCTCCAGCTCTCTACCTTTATTCAAAGGCCTGGCTCTCCTTTAGGTTGGAGGAGGTGCCATTGCTGGTGGCTACTCCACACTGGAGAGGTTAAAAAGAAAACATGATGTTTACCCCCATCCCCACTGCTACGTCCTTGCTCTTTTACCCACTTAATAAAACATCTTCTTTTGGGCCCAGGACATCCGACTCCTCCACTCTCTCTTCCCACCCCCATCACCGTCATCCACGGACTGACTCGCTACAGATCTTGAACAATGGAGGGCTTTGGCCCTTGGCTCGTATAATTTCTCCTCCAGTTACCCCATCTTCTGGGTCAATTCAATATCTACACAGTGGATTTATGCAGTACTTTGGTCTCAGAATTCCTTTGCTTCCTCTTAATGAAAAAACCTTCTCTCCACTCAAGCTATCTTCTGAATTCATGGCAACCTCCTAAAACCTCAAAAGCCTGGAATGGCTATACCCTAAAAAACTTTAAATTCCAGCATCCTCACCTCTGACCACAACTTCCAATTCTTTCGGGTCCCTCACTCTGTGCTCCTGGCATATATACTTTGCAGCAACACACACATAGACAACCTACATGTGTGCGTGCCCTCTCCGATTTCAGTTTCTTCCCTAGCCAACCCAGACTGACTCTTCTCTTTCCACAGGCTTATTCAATGGATGCTAAAACTATTGGGTTCAAATTGGAGAGGAACAGGATATTTACAGTTCAGGTAGTTCCCAAACTTCTAACCACCACTCCCCAACAAATTTCTTATTAATTTAAAAGGGGGAAACCATAACTTGACAGCAAAGAAACCTAGAAAATACCACCTTAACCAAGTGATGAAAGTTCATGTTACCAGTAATGGGGTAAACTGACCTAGCCTTCTTGATGCAATGCTTAGATAAGGACACATCACATAAGTAGTGTTCCTGCTAGAAACATGGGACCCAAGTTTATAATAAAGAAATAAACCAAAATTAAGGGACATTCCCCAAAAAGCTAGATGGTATATTTGAAAAATATCAATGTTACAGAGCTAAAAAAATTCTTCCAAATTAAAGGAGATTAAAAATTCCACTGAATACAATACCTAATGAATCCTGGAGTGTTGTTTGTTTGTTTGTTTTTTAAGCTATGAATTGATTGAGAGGTGCCTGGCTGGTTCAGTCAGTAGAGCATGTGACTCTTGATCTTAGGGTTATGAGTTTAAGCCCCACACTGGGTGTAGAAATCACTTAAAAATCTTTGGAAAAACTACTGAGACAATTAGAGAAATCTGAATATGGACTAAACATTCAATAGTATTGTCCTAATGTGAAATTTCTTGAGTAATAATTCATACTATTGTTATGTAGAAGAATGTCATGGTTTCTAGGAGATAAATGCTGCAATATTCAAGGTTAAAGTCTAATTTATATTCCAATAACAAGTATTACACCCATAAAAATGATAAAGCAAATATGTAAACATTAATAATTGGTGAATCTACATTAAGGGGTGTTCATTCTTTCAACTTTGTGTTTTGAAAAGTTTCAAAACCACACAAAATTTTATAAAAAATTCCAGCTCATGTCCAACTATCTATGGATGTTCCCATAGTCAGACTGTTGAGGACTGCTAGAAAACTCCCACAAATGAAGATATGACTGAAGACTGAGCTGTGCCCAATAATGATTATTCAGCTTGCCACCCATTTGCTGGATAGCTTTTTGAAAACTTTATTCCTCTCCTCAAAACATATTCAAACATCCTCACCATCTTCCTACTTCCTGGAAAGTGGAGATTATCAAGAACAAACTCCACTTCCTCTCTTTCCCACCACCTATGCACTCGTCTGTATCATCCACCCTGCCCCTTGTTTTGTCCAGAGCTAATTCTCCCCTGTGAATTCTTCTGCCCTCTAAACACTTCAGAAAACTTGGGCTGTCATTAAATATCCAAAGCCCATCTTTAACTCTCTACTGGCTCTTTCTCCTCTGTAAACAAACATATTAAATTTTTCCCAACTTGAAAAAATATTAAACCCAAACCCCAGATCTCTTTTAGCCATACTTTATAGTTTGGGGTTCCCCCCATAAAACTTCTTGAGAGTAACCTCTGCTTGGTCTATCTACTTCTTTGGCATCATTCATGCCTCAGACTTGGGTCCCCAGTTGTCAGCTCTCCTCTGTCTCCCTTACTACCGATACCCTTCTGAAATTGGAAAGCCAATGGAGAGTTGATCATCTGGAATCTCTCTGCAGCATCTGATATCATTCCCCACCCCTTCCTGCTTGGAAGACCCTCTCTCCCAGTATCAATGGCATCCTTCTCTTTGGGCTCCTCTCTTTCTACTCTGACCATTCTTTTAAAGCCTCCTGGAAAGGGGAGGAGTCTCTACCAGGACTATTTTGCCAGGGAATTTCAACAACATTCTCTTTCATGGGCTCCTGAAATGTCCTTGGCCTTCTAGTCTTGTCACTCGAAACATTAACACCTAGGTGACCTCATCTAAACCAGTACCGGTAGCAGCCACAAATATATGCCAGGTACTACACTAAATACCTTTAGGTTTCATTAGTTTCTTTGACATAGCAATCCAAACAGGTATTATTATTACCTACATAGTACATATGAGGAAAGAAAACTCAGGGAGTGTAAAGAACTTGCCAGAAAATTTCTTGGCTAATAAGTAATAAGGTTTAAAACTCTGACTCCAAAGCCTGTGCTGTGCTACTCCCACAAAATCATTAAGCTAAGACAACATAGGCATAATAGCACGTGACCAAAACAGAAACTAAGTGGGTAATAGGGCATTCTATGAGATCTGAGTGAGTCTGTACTGCAGGATTTTGTTAGAACATTTTAGCAATTATTACTGTACTTTTTGTGTTACAAAGGTTTATTAATATGTTTTCTAAGTTTTATTCCATCTGGAGATATCTTCAAGGTACTGTACCCCTACTTTTTGTGAGTCTTTCTTGTAGTTACTTTCCTGTTCTGTCCTTCAAGGGACATTTTTGCAGGAAAAGTAAATTTTCATAGAAAATGGGGTTTGCTCTTTCATAATGGAATAATTACCTAGAGGAAGGATAGAGAGAAATTCTAAACTGCCATTGTTTTCCCACCAGCCTACAAATGTACACAATTTGTAATACATGGTAAACATGGAGGTCATTTTTTTGAGCAGTACCTCTGAGACATGATCCAGTAGATTTTTGTCCTATTGTCATTTTAAAGTCACTGCCAGATTTATTTCACTCTGGCATTCCATCATAACAGTTGAGCTTTTTAGGCAGTGGGAGTAAATAAAATTCCACAAAGAAATTAAAGACTCTCAATGTCTGGATCGTTCAGTTCTTTTCCTTTGTGAAAGCAATTAGAAAGGTAAGGAGATCTAACTGTATATTGGTAGCATTCCAGGAGGGTTTCAAAAGGTCAGGTGGTCATGGAATCATAGAACTAAACATTGAAAGATACCTGCTGTCTCTGGAAGGTAACTTAATATTCTTCATTTTACAGAGGAGGCGATCAAGACCCAGAGAATTTGACTCATAAGAAATGGAAAGCGAGAGAAGGGGTAGCTGCAGAAGAGATGATCCAATGCTCCTATGTCAATCAGATCTGGAGTTTTGTGCCAGAAGTTCAGAATCACCCAAAGAACTTTCAAAACCCACATTCCAAGTGCAAGTCACAGACTGGGAGAAAGTACTCGCAAACCACAAATCTAATGAGGACTTATAGTTGGATATACAAAGAGTACTTAAAACAACAACAAAACCAATTAAAAAATGGGCAAAAGACCCAAACAGACCACTACCCAAGGAGATATACAGATGGCATATATGCATATGAAAAGATGCTCAACATCATTTGTCATTAGGGAAATGCAAATTAAGACAAGATACCACTACACATTTATAAGAATGGCTAAAATCCAAAAATCTGACAATACCAAATGTTAGCAAGCATGCAGGGCAAAAATCCATCATTGTTTGAGGGGATACAAAATGGCACAGCTACTTTGGAAGACAGATTGACAGTTTATTACAAAGCTAAATATAAACATACCATACCATCCAGGCATTGCTCTCCTTGGTATTTACTCAACTGATTGGAAAACTTATGTCTACACAAGAATCTTCACAGAAATGTTTATAGCAGTGTTACTCACAACTGCCAAAAACAGGGAGCAACGAAGATGTCCTCCAAATGAGTGGATAAACAAACTATGATACAACCATACTATGAAATAGTCTTCAGCAACCAAAAGGAGTGAGCTACTAATTCATGCAACAACATGGAAGAATCCTAAATGCATATTGCTCAACAAAAGGATCTAGTCTCAACAGATTATACTATAAGCTTCCATTCACCGAACATTTTGGAAAAGGGGACCCTGTGGAGACGAAAAGCAGATTAAACTCACCAGAAGTTTTGAGAGGGAAGAATACCAACTATCCTTGGTGAAGCACAGGAGTTGTTGTTATTGTTGTTGTTGTTGTTTAAGGACGGTGAAACAATTCTGGATGGTAACGCAGTAATGGATACATAACTATGCGTTTGACAAAACCCATAGAATATGCAGCATGAAAAGTAAACCTTATTGGATGCAAACTTTGTTGTTGTTGTTTTTTTAATCAGCCAGGAGGTCACGAATGCAGACTGTGACAAAAGAATCTAACTGTATAGACTCACTGAAGAGAGGCAGAATAAAAAAAAATAAATAAATAAATAAATAAAAAGGTGTTGACCTAAGTAACTTTAGAAATGACTAAAGACAAAAGAAACTATATATAAGCACTGAACTCCAGTTGGTAAAGTTGTTTCCCAGGGGGGTACAAGTTAATGGTTCTGAAACCACTGTACATGCATACTGGGAATGAAAAATTAGTAAACAGATGGTGATAATGGAAGCCAGGATTTTCTCACTGTTGGAGAGGGAGGTTACAGAGAAGAGAGGAGAAAGCTAGAATAAGCTACTGGATTAGAGTCAGAGATAACATTATGAACTCATGTTTGCCTCAGTAAAGATACAGAAGGATACGGCAGTAGTTACAGGTAGATGTGATCCACAGGTTAACATTTCCTACTTCTGGCTGTGGAGAAGACCTAGACACAGTAACATCCTGTCGCCATGAGCATACCCAACATTCGCATCTTTGTCTCGAATTCTCCAATGAAAGGAACCAGCGCCCTTGAGAAAAATGACCAGTTCTAGGGCTGGGACAGGGAATACACAAGATGAACCAAAGCATCCTGTTATGTCAGGAAGTGACAAAGGGCTCCAAAAGAAAATGGCAATGGCAGTAGGTCTAGGTCAAAGAAACACAGGAGCCAACCTAAAAGAGTTCCCCAGGACAGAAACTGGAATAATTTGAGCAAAAAAATAATTCATGCAGTACTGAAATACAAGCCAAGGTACAAAATAAATACTCATTTAGGACAATACTGACAAACCCCATGTAGGAGAATTCCAAATAATATATGTAGACCCCTGGCCTTCAAGTAAGTGGAGCGTAAGTCCTCCCTCCCCAGCTAGTGGGTTGCACACAGTGACTTCCTTCCAGTGTGTGCAGTATGGAAAAAGGAAGGAAGGCAACACCATAGGGGAGTAAGCTGACAAACATCACCTCAGTCAGGGGATCAAGGTAAGCATCAACAGTGACAAGTCATATTCATAGCATACACCCTATTCCCTCACCTCGATGGCCTTCATCCCCTAAGCTCGTTAGTCAGAAGACAAAGCAATCAAACAAACCCAGATTAAGGGACTTTCCACAAAATACCGGATCAGTACTTCTGAAAACTGTCAAGGTCATCAAAAAAAGGAAAATGAGATACTGTCACTGCCAACAGGTGACTGCCCTAAATAGAAGTGAGAACTAAATTGATTGTGCTCTCCTGGATGGAATCCTGAAGCAGAAAAAGAACATCAGGGAAAAACTAAAAATCTGAATAAAGTATGGAGTTTACTTAATAATAATATAATTATTAGCCTATTAATTGTGACAAATATACCACAGAAATGTTAAGATGTTAATAATGGGGGAAACTGAATGTTGGGTATCTGAGAACTCTCCATTGCCTTAGCAACCTTTTTGTAAATCTAAAACTACTCTAAAATAATAAATATATTTAAAGGAAAAAAAAATCCTGGTCTAAGCTCCATCTAAAGGGATTTGGATTCAATCCAGGAATACTGCTATGAAAGAAGCTAACAGGAATACGGAGTAATGGGCAACAAATGCACAAAACCCACCTCTAAATAATTTCTCCAATCTATCCCAGCACTTTATTACTCATCCAGCTCATTCATTCATGTATGCAATGAACATTTATAGAAAGCCTACTGTGTGCCAGGAGTTCTGCAAGGTACTGTGAATCCAAAATCTAACAAGGCACGGTTTTCTAAATAGTGAGCCACAAACCATTAGTGGGTCATAAAACCAATATAGTGGGTTGCACCTAGCGTTTTTTCCCTAATGAAGGAATTAAAAAATATGGATGCGGGGGTATCTGGGTGGTTCAGTCGGTTGGGCATTTAACTCTTGATTTCAGCTCATGTCACGATCTCAGGGTTGTGAGATCACATCTGATTGAAGCACAGAGCCTGCTTAGGATTCTCACTTTCCCTCTCCCTCTGCCCCTTCCCTCTAAAAAAAACAAGAGAAAAAAAAATCAGAATGCAATTATCACAGAAAAATTTTGCTTTTGGAAAATTATTTTGAGGATGTATGTGTTTGTTCTGGACGATGATATAAAATGCACTTTTTAAGGTAGGTTAAAGTCAAAAGAATTTGAAAGCTAAGCAATAAATTATGCCCCTGGCTTCAAACTGCTTTAATTTAGTAGAAGAAAAGATACTAGTAAATCTTAGATTTTTTTTTTAAACTACAGCATAATGAAATAGTTTTCTATGATTCAGACACACACACAAAAAAGGTACAATGCTGACCAGTTCACACAATCTTAGCCTAAGTTGTATCATTGCATATTTGCTTATAATTTATTCTACATGTATGAATAGAGTGATGTCTCCCTCCCAGATTCATATATTGTGGCCTTAACTCCAAAGTAACAGTATTTGGAAATAGAGCCTTTAGGGAGATATTAAGGTTAAATGAGGTCATTAGGGTGGGGCTCTAACCAACAGAACTTGGGTCTTTGAAGAAGAGACATTGGAGCACTGTCTCCGTGACCACAGACTAGAGAACATGTGAGGATACAGTGAGAAAGTAGCCTACTACAAGCCAAGAAGAGAGGTCTCATCAGACACCAACCCTGATGGCACCTTGATCTTTGATTTCTAGCCTCTAGAACTGTGAGAGAATAAATCTCTGTTGTTTAAGCAACCTGGTATGCAGCATTTTGTGAGGGTAACCCTAGCAGACTGATACTATACCTCCAAAAGGAATTTAATGCAAGCAACTAGCTAAGATACTCAGCCAAGCTATGAAAGTTAAAGATGTGGCACTCAGTTGTTGAGCACATTTTCTTTACAAATGGCCTAACAAATTCCTGATGGTATATTTCTATAGAAATGCATACATCCAGGCGTGCCTAGTCGCTGAGTTAAGTATCTGCCATCAGTTCCGGTCATGATCCCAGAGTCCCAGAATGGAGCCCCAAGTTGGGCTCCCTGCTCAGTGGGGAATTTGCTTCTCCTTCTTCCTTCCCTCTGGGCTCCCTCCCCATTCATGCTCTCTCTCTCTCTCACTCACTCCCTTGCTTGAATAAGTAAAAATTAAAAAAAAAAAAATGCATACATTCATGATTTTCCAATAATTCAATTATACACAAGTCTCTGATTTGTTTACTAACTTAAATGTTATTTTAAGCCAGAATATATACACATTTCTCATCTCCAGATCACTTCCATGAGCACACAGGATGTTTAAAACTAATTAGTATTTAACCATATGGATGACCTGTAAATCATTACAACTACTAGCAAGCAGGTGGAAAATTTTCTACCTAAAGACTGAAAAAGTCATTTTTTTTAAATTGAAGATTTACAGGTTGGACTTAGGCATCTAAGGCATCACCTTAGGCATCTCAAACGCAAATGAAGCATATTAATGCAACCTAGCATTGATATTTTGTCTGAAGTATAAAGTAATTAAGAAGTTAAATCTAAGTATTCAGAACAAAAAGTGAAATTGCAAATAAGAGCCTCCTTTTTGTTGCTTTCACAATTTCCAGAAAAGAGGCTAAGGAGGCAGAGAAAACAGAACAAAAGAATAGTTGGAAGGAACAGGGGAGAAGGAGTGAAAGGCCAGAGAGGAGGGTGCATAGAATACTGAAATACGAGAGAATAAAATGACAACAGCCAGAAAGACAGCACTGATCCCCACACCCTGAGGAGATCCTTTCCCCCCGTTTCCACTGAGCCACACTGAAAAGGACCTATAAAGTTACCAGTGCACTCAGATTCTGAGGTTGTGCCACCGTGAAAGCGTGTTTAAGTGTTCCTCTTTTGAAATGAGGTTAGATCTTGGAAACAATCTCTTCACTGGGAAACACTTTGCTCTGCTGGGGAAATCTTAATCACGTCTGCTAAACTATTACACGTCCCTTCTCATTATCTCAATTTCTCGAATCTTGCTAATATGGGTACAGGCTCACATATAATGAAATCCTAAAGAAAGAGTTTGGATGTTCTCAACTCAGAGTATAGTTCATTTTGTGAGAAAAAACAAGTGACTTACAGAATTTTAAGGGAACAAGGTCAAGGAAATATAAAGAAACCCAAATTCCTAATAGAACGGTCCCTTTGAAGTTGCAGCCCCTCAAAGAGTTTAACTGAGGGTACATTTAGCTCTTTATCAAGTTTAGTTATTACAATTTTATGTTATGACCAAAACAGAGGTCTTTTGTAAAGTTAATTATTTACCTATATACAGTTACTGTATAAGCCATTAACTTTTGAAACATCTTTGTCTCTTTTGAATACTCTAGAATTAACTGTTTCTCTCATAAACACTCCAAAATATATTAGTATAAAACACATTAGATCTTTTAAATTACATTTTTTAAAAGTCAGATCTCTGGGGGCGGCTGGGTGGCTCAATCAGTTAAGCATCACTCTTGATTTTGGCTCAGGTCATGATCTCAGGTTCGTGAGAAGGAGCCCCCCATCAGGCTCCTCACTCAGCAGAGAGTCTGCTGGAGATTTTTCCCCTCCCTTTCCCTCTGCCTCTTCCACTTCACCCCTGCCTCTCTCTCAAATAAATAAATATATCTTAAAAAAAAAAAGTACAATCTCTGTCATTTCCTAATGCAAATGTTTTTATCTTAATTGTGGTGGCAGCTCCAAAGGTAAACACATTTGTCAAAACTCAAGTGGTATAGTGAGATTGGTTATATTTTATTGTTTATAAGTTATAAATCAGTAGAGCTGAGAAAAAAAGAAAGCCTCTACCAAGGGTTATAAGGATGTAGAAACCGAAATAGAAAAAAAAAAAAAAAACCCAGCTTAAGTTAAAAAGAAAGCCATGCCACTACTAGGAAGAAGAATTTAAAAGAGAAATTAAAAAAAAATCACTATTACGTGCTAATTTTAGGGTGCCACTGTAATTTGAGCTGTACTTTCTCAATGGTGAAATGAATAAAAGAGAACATTCCCTAAGATCCTGATATCTGACAATAGAAGAAAAGAAGAAAATCTGGATAAACTAGCTCTATTCTGGACAAACAACCACAGTTTTCTTTGCTCCACTTCTGGGCTGCCGAGGGCGTGAAGAATGTCAAGTAGCCAAAGTAAATGGACCCCACAAAGCACACAGCATATGATGCACGTGGAACTACACTAGCATCCGTGTTGTGTTTTCCTTATTATAAAAAGACAGCTTTGTTTTAGAAGTTTAGGAAGAACTGGAAGACATTTTAAATTGTAATAATAATAATAACTTCTCTCACCATCTAATTACAATTATGAATTACCATTATTATGTGAATTATAATGAATTAGAATTATTACAATGAATTACAATTATGAATATGCCTTCCATTTTTTCTTATTATTGAGAAGGTCTAGGATAGATAGAGTCTTGAATCTGGCCTCAATCTGAACACAAACTTCTTCCCATGACATTCCTTTGTCGGCATGAGGAGGAACTATTATTTATACAGGTTGTACCCGAATCCACTGTATAGCAATATCACAAAGCAACCGTTCTTCAGTTATTGTACTTCTATATTATCAGTTTAAAAAAAAAATCACAAAGAATGTAGTAAACATCTTTACATATAAAGTGTTTGGGTTACCTAAAAATTACTTTCTGAGGTAAGGAATGCCTTCCTAAGTTTGACATGAACTCCAAAAGCCATGAAAAAAAAAATAGATAAATTCAACTATATAACAAAATCAAATTTTTGGCATGGCAAAACACACTATAGGCAGTTACAAAACAACAAACCGGGAGATGACTCATGATAAAGGGCTAATTTCCTTAATATATGTAGAGAGCATGTCTACAGATCAGTAAGGAAAAGAACAACTTAACAGAAAAATGAGCAAAGGACAGGAACAGACACAGTTCATTTAGTGAAGAGTATGCAGATAGCTCTTAAATCTATTAAAAGACACTCCTTTTAATCTTAAGAGAAATGCAAATTAAAACGGTGCTGAGATTTTTTACTTATCACACTGGCAAAGATTCCAAGAGTTTAACACATATTGCTCTGTCAAAGGTCTAGAAAAAGGACTGTCACCCTTCCCCAAGAGGAAGCTCTTCATGTACTGACATGTGACAAATCGTCAAGGTCTTGGTAAGTCAAACAGCCAACTACTGACCAGCTTAGATAGCGTGTTATCATTTGTGTAAAAATGTAGTGTGGTGAGGGGATGATACCTCTCCCCTACCCCCACACTTAAACACAGGCATTTGGATGAATAACGAACAAAAGTACTTGGAAAAGAAACATGGTTTTCCATAAACCCTAGTGTGTGGGGTTCAGAGGAGGAACCAAAGTTCTTCACTGCCCACGCATTAGTGCCTTTTGAATTGAAAACATTTTACTACAATCCTATTAGAAGAATAAAAGTCCAATTAAAAAAATAAAATTTGAGTTATTTCTTAAGGATAGATATCTAAAAGTAGAATCTTCCTGCCATGAATCTAAACATTATAAGACTATTGACTGTGGAACTATTGATTGTGGAACTGTAAGCCCTTTCCCAAAGGGCTTACACTCTATTTCTGGTAAAAATATGTGTTCTATATTCCAATATGGAACAATAGGAATATCCAATATGAGTATCTTTTCACAAGCATTATAGGCTACACAAGAGTTACTCTGTGGTTTTTTTATTTTTTTTTTTGCGTTTTGCGTTTTATTTGTTTTGCTTTGTTTTTGACAGAGAGAAAGAGAGCAGCAGGCAGAGCAGCAGGCAAAGGAAGAAGAAAAAGAAGGCTCCCCACTGAACAGAGAGCCCATACGGGGCTCATCCCAGGACCCAGGGATCATGACCAGAGCTGAAGGCAGACACTTAACTGACAGAGCCACCCAGTCAACCACCCCAAGATCTTTATCTTTGAGAAAGTGATTAGGAAAATGGCATCATTTTGATCTGCATACTTTATTAGTGAGTTTGAGCATTTTCCACCATTTGCTAGTTCCTTATATTTCCTCCTTGGAGACTTCCAGTCATCACATTTCCCCTTTGCATATTGGAGACAATGTTTTCCATAAAATATACTCTACTGTATATCAATCTTCTCCCTGTCACTTACTGCAACTTTTTTTTAACCAGTTTTTAATCTTTTAATTTGTTTGACAGAATTCTTTTTTGTTTTTTAAAGATTTATTTATTTGTTTGACATAAGAGACATCACAAGTAGGCAGAAAGGCAGGCAGAGAGAGGGGGAAGCAGGCTCCCTGCTGAGCAGAGAGCCCAATGTGGGGCTCAATCCCAGGACCTGAAATTATGACCCGAGCAGAAGGCAGAGGCTTAACCCGCTGAGCCACCCAGGCACCCTTGTTTGACAGAAGTTTTAACCTGTTGTCTGCTCAAATATGGTCTATCTAGTTTAGTCCAAACTTTCTTTGGTTGCTACTACATACCAGGCAATTAGTAAGCCCTGGCAGTAATTGAGAGGCATGGTCTACCAGGGTGATGGACATATACAGGATAATTCTGATACAGCGTGGCCAGTGAAGGTGAAGAACTACATGCTATCATGGATACACAGCACTGGGGCACTTAACTGAGCAGCAGAGACCAATTTTCTAAGATGATTCTACACATTTAGAAGATGAAGACATTTGAATGGGATGAGCAGACTAGGTACCATATGCAAATTCATATGTTGAAGTCCTAATGCCAATGTGACAGTATTTGGAGCTGGGACCTTTGGAAGATACTTGGGTTCAGTTGAGGTGATGAGAGTAGAGCCTCTCTAGAGGCTACTCTCCAAGGGTAGAGGATAATGACAGGATTAGTGCCCTTAGAAGGGTGATGAGGAGACCAGAACTCTCCGTCTACAAGGGAAAGCTACAGCAGGGTGGAACTGGGAAAAGGACCCTCACTAGAAACCCAGCCCTGATGGCACCCTGATCTTGGACTTCCAGGCTCCAGAACTGTGAGAAGTTTTCCTTATTTAAGCCACCCAGTCAACAGTAATCTGTTAAAGCATCCTGAACTGAGAAACTCGTACTGAGAAGTGGGCATGCTTTAGCAAATGCCTGAGAATCTGAAGGAGACTTTGGAACTGGGTAGAAGTTGGAGAAGATTTGAGGTTCATGCTAGGAAAAGCCGAGATTGCTTGTAGAGATGTTTAAAGGAGATTCGGATGAGAGGGTGGAATGAGAGGAAAGCGGTAGAGAAGGCTTCCAGCTTCTTGGAGAACACATCTGTAATCCCACACCGAATGTTGGTAGCAATATGGATGACAAAGGCCATTCTGCTGAGGATGAGCCACAGGTGAGGAACATGCTATTGGACAATGGAGAAATACCAGTGTTTTGTGGAAGGAAGACCTTGCAAGCCATGAAATTGGATATTTAGCCAAAACGATTCTTAAGCAAAGTTTTGAAGGAGTGGTTTGGTTCCTCCTGAAAGCTCATAGTAAAATGTGAGAAGAGAGAAATAAATTGAAGAAGGAAGTGTTAAGCAAAAAGGAAGCAGAACTTAAATATTTGGAAAATTCTCATCTTATCCATCTCGCAAAAAATGAGAAAGCATGTTTGGAAGAGAACACTTAGTGTGTGTGTCTGACTGACCATTTGATAAGATTAGTGCAAGGGTGTGAACCATGATTAGTGACCTAATCAGCCTCCACAGCAGGAACACTGTCAGTTTCAACAACGGTGTGACAAAATGAAGGAAGGCTCTCAGACTTCTCAGATCCTACAGGACCTTAGAATTATTTGGTCATGAACATGCACTATTCTTCAAAACAAAGGAAGAAGTACACTGAGGGGGATTCAGAGGTAATTGGGGCTGCAACTCCCACCAAGAGTTGCATGGAGTACATGGGTCAGGCTACCCTCACCTCAATTTCAAAGTGTGGGATCACAGCCCAGCAGAGTTGTGTGAGTGGGGCTGCCCTGAGAAGTGGGGATACAATGCCGCCCCCCCCCCCCAGCAGATGCTCAGAGTCAGAACCTTTGCCCCAGTGAGTCTGAAGGGTAGACCATCCAGCCAAAGAGGATTATTCTCAAACCTTGAGGTCTAAGGGAATATGCCTTCCTGGTTATGGACTTGAGGGAGACTCACTGTCCCTACCTTCTTTCCTATCTCACCCTTTAGGAATGGGGGTGCTTATCTCATGCCTATCCCACCATCATAGGCTAGAACCACAGAGCTTGTGTCCTTTCACAGGTATACAGTTGGGCTGAAATTTTGTTTCAGGCTGAATCATGTAAGTTTCACCCACAGCTGATTTAGAGGATATTTAGAGGACACTTTGGACCTTAGAACTGATGCTTGAATGAGTTAAGACTTTTGGAGCAGGTAGAATGAAATAGATTCATTTTCCATGTGGGAAATTGGGGAAGCCAGGAGTGAAATGTGTAATGCCTTTGTGTCCTCCCAAAACTCATATGCTAAGAATCTCACCCCCAAATGTTATGGTATTTATGGGTGGGCCCTTCAGTTCACTAGGTTTAGATGGGGGGCTATGGGGGTCATGAAGGCAGAGCCCCAATGATGGGATTCTCAAAAACTTACGTGGGGATGATGAGACCACAGCTCACCCGCTTCCTGGGTGCAATACTAAGGAAAGGTGATGTGAGGATATAACCGGGAAAATGGTTCTCGTCAAAAGCCCAACCCTGCTGGCACTGATCTTAGACCTCCAGTCTGATCTTAGACTTCCAGTCTCCAGAACTGTGAGAAATAAAGGTTTGCTATTTAACTCACTCTATGGTAACTTCTAACAGCTTGAACTAAGACACTAGCTAAAGGTAAGACCACAAAGCGCATGGATATGTAAATGGACTGGTATCTACAGGGAACTACCAGCTACTGGTTATCATCAGAGCCTGGAAGAATTATGAGAGGTAAAGCTAAAGGGCTAGTGAAGGGTCAAGCCCAGACTTGGGATTTATACAACTTGAAAGCAACAAAAGAGGTGTTTTAAGCCACTTGGTTTATGGTAATTTGTTATGACAACAATAGGAAATGAATAGAGACGTTGGTGTCTGGAAGTGGAATGCTTTTATAACAAAAATATGGAAGAGCCCTGGAATCAAGCAGTAGTGGAGGCTAGAAGAATTTTGACAAACATGACAGAAAAAGCCTTCAGTGGGGCACCTGGCTGGCTCGGTTGGTAAAGCATCCGACTCTTGATTTTGGCTCAGGTCATGATCTCGGTGTCCTAGGATTGAACCCCAAATAGGGCTCCTCACTCAGCAGGGAGTCTACTCAAGATTCTCTCTCTCCATCTACCCTCCCCACCCCCATCTGCTCTCTCTCAAATAAATAAATACATCTTTAAAAAAGAAAGAAAGAACACCAAACTGTTCATGGAAATATGGGCATTAAGGGTACTACCAGTGAGGGCTCAGAGGGAAATGAGAACATGTTACTAGACATAAAGAATGCTACACCTGAAGTTGATCTGCAAGTGTAACACAATCTCTATAAAAATTATGGTTAAGTTCTATGCAGAAATTGAGAAGAGAAGCTGCCCCTAGATTCATATGGAAATTCCAGGGAAGCAGAATAACTAAAACAATCTTAAAACAAACAAGATCAAAGTTGGAGGGCTCATCCTTCCCTAATTCAAAACTTACTATAAAGCTACAGTAATTAAGACAATGTTGTACTTTGTATAAGGCTAGCTAGAGATCAGTGGAATAGAATTCAAAGTTCCAAAACAAACCCATACGCCTATGGCCAGGTGATTTTTTTTTTTTTTTTTTTTAACAAGAGTGCCAAGACCATTCATTGGGAAAAGAATAGTCTTTTTGACAAATGGATAAATAAAATAGGGCATACCCATACAAAGATTTAGCAGTAAAAAGAAACAAAGAGGGACACCTGGGTGGCTCAGTCAGTTGAGCCTCTGCCTTTGGCTCAGGTCATGATCCCAGGGTCCTCAGATCAAGTACTGTATTGGGCTCTCTGCTCAGTGAGGAGTCTGCTTCTCCCCTCTGTCTGCTGTTCCCACTGCTTGTGTTCTCTCTCTCTCTCTCTCTCTCTCTCTCTCACACACACACACACACACACACACACACACAAAGAAATAAAAATCTTTTAAAGAAAAAGAAACAAAGAACTGGTATATGTTACAACATGGATAACCTTTGCAAGAATTGTGCTATGTGAAAAGAATCAGTAACAAAGGACAACATATTTTATGATTCCACTTACATGGAATGCGCAGGATAAGCAAATATAGAGACAGAGCAGATTAGTAGTTGCCTAGGGCTGGGGAGATGGAAGGATTGGGAGCAAGAGGTTTCTTTTTTAGATAGTGAAAATGTTCTAGAACTGATTATGGTGATAGATATACAACCCTATGAATATACCAAAAATTATAGAACTATATACTTTAAATGATTAATTGTACTGCGTATGAATTATATCTCAGTAAGTTTTTTAAAAGAAAAGCACATCAAGGCACATCATAATCCAATTACTGGAAAGCAATGACAAAGAGAAAATTTCAAAGCAGCTGGAGGAGGAGAAAAGAACATAAAATAAAATGACAAATCACAAATTGGCAGATAGGCTTCTTATCCCAGAATTATAAAGAAATACTATAAATAAAAGAGAGAAACCACCTGATATAAAGCTGGGCAAAACATATAAATAGGAACTTAACTGAAAAATAAACTTAAATGGTCAAGAAACAAATAAAAAGATGGTTGACTTCCTTAGTAATCAGATAACATAAATTTTTTAAATGTCAGATACCAGGGCACCTGGCTGCCTGTAGTCAGTAGAGCTTTCAGCTTTTGATCTCAGGATCATGAGCTGGAGCCCCAGTTGTGGGGTAGAGCGGACTTTAAAAAAAGAAAAAAAATCAGATATCATTTCTCATGCAAAATTTAAAAATCTGACAAGAGTACACTTCTGATGGAAGTATCAAATAGCACAATCAATGTAACCAATAATTTAGATATTCAATGAATAAAAAGAAGCATATACTAAATATTCCAGAAATTCCATTATTAGGTACAAATCCTAGAAAAGTGGATATATATGTATATGTACACCAGGATATATGTAGAAGAATATATCTCAAAATAGAAGCAAACCTATTCATAGTAGCAAAAAATCCAAATGTCTGTCAACAGGAAAATGAATAACTTGTGACATATGACAATTTTTATGCCTAACAATGGACATAGTTAAGGGCACCTGGATGGTTCAGTCATTTAAGCCTCCAATTCTTGGTTTCAGCTCAGGTCATACTCTCATGGTCATGAGATGGAACCCTGGATCAGGCTCACACTGGGCATGGAGCCTGCTTTAGATTCTCTCTGTCTCAAAGAAGATGTGGTATATGTATGCATGTATGTGTGTATGTGTGTATGTGTGTACAATGGAATATTACTCAGCCCTCAAAAAGAACGAAATCTTGCCATTTGCAATAACGTTGATAGAACTAGAGTGTATCATCTAAGCGAAATAAGTCAGAGAAAACAAATACCATATGATTTTATGCATATGTGGGATTTAAGAAACAAAACAGATGAACACAGGGGAAGAGAAGGAAAAAATAAAGTAGGAGGAAAACAGAGGAGGCAAACCAGAAGAGATTCTTAACTACAGGGAATAAACTGAGGGATGCTGGAGGGGAGTCAGGGGGATGGGATAAGTAGGTGATGGAAGTCACTTGAAGTAATGAGCTTTGGGTGTTGTATGCAACTGATGAATCACTGAATTCTACCTTGGAAAATAATAATACAGTATATGTTAATTAAATTGAATTTAAATTAAAAATTAAAAAGATTCTCTCTCTTTCTGCCCCTCCCCCATGCTCATTTTTTCTCTCTCTTTCTCAAATAAATGTTTTTTAAAATAGACATAATTAGAGTTAGTTTCCAAAAAGCAGGCCTCCAGGTAATTTACATCATAATTCTACTTATAACGTTAAGCAATATTCACAGAAAGGTAAACTATAAAGGGAATGATAAATACAAAAATCTGCCTAGTGGTAACACTCAAAGGGAAATGAGGAGAGAAGGATTTAGAGAGGAACTCAGAGAACTTTGAAATTAACAGGAAGTAGTAAAGACAGAGGGTTGCAAAGTACTCAAAATAGAAAATACTTTTATTCAGGGTTTCTGGGTGGCTCAGTTTGGGGGACATGCAACTCCTGATCTTGGGATTGTGAGTTTGAGCCCCACGCATAGAAATTACTTAAAACCCTTTTAAAAAATAGAAAATACTGTATAATTTGCATATCTAGTCAATGTCTCATTAAAAACCATTTCTAAAAAAACAAATGGGTGAAGAACTAGAGAGAGCTAAATTTAAATATTCTTTAAAACACTTGAGTGGGAAGAGGAGAGAGTAAAGATAGTGGTTAGAAGGGGCCCAAGGTAAAGAGAAGGTTCGGCTTTATTCTTTTCCAGAAAAGGAAATGGTTCAGCAAACATATCTACTAAGGAATGAAAACCAGTAGAGACATTGAGATTAGTAGGTAACAGCAGTAGTGGTGGGAAAGGCAGAAAGCAGCATTCACTGCTCTGAGCCTTTTACCTGCCTCTCTTGTCATGGCTGTTCTATCACCAATCCCATCTCTCAAATGGAAAAACTGAACCATAAGAGAGGTTAAGCAACATGCCCAGGATCAGACATTTAAAAACTATGAAACTGTATTCCAGCCTGGCAGACTCTGGCCCCAGAGCCAGGATTTTTTAACCTCTGTGCTGCTAACCTCTGGCTATAATAGAGGGAGCAAAGTCCTAACAGGAGCAAAGACAGATCCTGACCAAGAAAGATACTTGTGAGGCTGAAGAAGAGGAGGGTAAACAGCAGTGGTGGGGAAGGACAGATGGGAAGAAAGCAGTTCACAAGTTCACAACTTAGAGTCTCCCCTCCCCCTGTTTTTAAATGAGGTAGGTGGTCAGGTTGTTTGTTGAAAGTGGAGTGGAGGCTGGGGGGAATTAAAAATATTTGAGAGTTGAGTGGACCTAAGACTAACTAAGGGAACACATCACATACACCTACTGTGTGGAATGCTACGTAGGACCTCCTGTCCTGACTGACTTGTTGTTTTTCTCTTGATCTTGATGGGTTGAACTCAAGTAAATTAAATGTCCATAATACAATTCTATTATAAAGTCTTTGATACCAGCCACCAGAGCTCACTTAGCTTTCCTGCTTAGACCCCCTAAACTCTATCTTTTGTATGTTGCTCTCCTGTCTGCCAAGGAGAAAACAGCTAGCTTTCTTTGACATTTCTGCCTTCATAATTAGATCACAAATTTATTCAAGGGAGTACAACCGTGGTTTGCAAAGAACAAGCATATATATATCGCTGTCCTGGCTCATTCAATAATTTCATTTCTATACATATCTCTGAAACAAATTACAATGTAAAAAAATAGACTTAAGTGCTACCAAAATCTATGTAATTTTACATAGATTTAAAACTCTTAAGGTCTCTTTACACAATCATTTTTAGCAATAAGCTCTTATATTTCCAAAGTATCAGTCCAATTGTCCAAATTACCAAATTCCAAATTAAAGATCTTTTCCTATAGTCTATGAAATCTCCCAATTTAGGGAACTGTATCTCTTACTCTTTTATTACAAATAAATACCTTCAGGCAAAACCCAGTGACAAATATTCAGAAATAAGTGGAAAAAATAATTTTAAAACAATTTAGGTTATATTTAGCAACATATATTAACGTCTAATCAGCTGTAGACATTAGCATAATCAGATTATATGATATTGCCTCAAATAGGTAATTTACTTCCCCAAATTTCTCTATATATCATGCAATTAAATTGCAAAATGTATTTCAAAAAATAACGAAACCACTCAATACAGGAAACCGCAATAAGCAAAAGACTAGGACACAGGGAAACCAGTAACTGCAACATGTGTGTGTTTAATGAAAAAAAAAATCTGTTCAGGCATATATTCAGATGCCAAGTAACTTCCATTAAAATTTTCTTCCAGAAATTCTACTTTATTGCTGTGATCCCTTTGGGTTATCAACACATACACTAAAAGGACTGCTAAGGATAATCATCTACTTTTATTTTTGTCACAAACAATATCTTACCTGATGCCCTTTAAGCCAACATTTCAAATGTTTTTGACCACAACGAACAGTAAGAAAAATTTCATATTGCAATCTAATACAAAAATATTCATGAAGTTCACATAATATTTATCTTACTAATACTGATGTACTTTTTGTTTAAATAATGGTTTCATTCTACCAAAATAAAACAAGAGTTTGAAAAAAATACTGCTTCAATTATTTTATTTTACTTGTGTGTGTATGATTTTTTTTTGTCTTTTTTATTTATTTGACAGAGATCACAAGTAAGCAGAGAGGTAGGCAGAGAGAGAGTGGGGAGGCAGGCTCCCCACTGAGCAGAGAGCCCAACGTGGGGCTCGATTCCAGGACCCTGAGATCATGACCCGAGCCGAAGGCAGAGGCTTTAACCCACTGAGCCACCCAGGTGTCCCGTGTGTGTGTGTGTGTCTTGAGAGAGTGTGAACAACTGAGCCTGGGGAGAGTTAGAGAGAGAGAGACAGAGAGAAAATCTCAACCTCAAGCAGGCTCCATGCCCAGCACAGAGCCCAAGTGGGGAGGGGGGATGTGCTCTATCTCACAACCCTGAGATCATGACCTAAGCTGAAATCAAAAGTCCGACGTTTAATGGACTGAGCCACCAAGAGGCCCCTACTCACATGTTTTTTTTTTTTTTTAAGATTTTATTTATTTGATACAGAGAGGGAGAGAGAGAGAGAGATCACAAGTAGACAGAACAGCAGGCAGAGAGAGAGGGGGAAGCAGGCTTCCTGCTGAGCAGGGAGCCCGATGTGGGACTCAATGCCAGAACCTCGAGATCATGACCTGAGCCAAACGCAGAGGCTTAACCCACTGAGCCACCCAGTGCCCCTCACATGTTATTTTTAATAACATGATTCTAGGTCGTTATTCAGAAGATGAATATGATTTTCCCTAGAACTAGAACAAGTGTAACTGGCTCCCATGGATGGTATATCTCTCCACATGCATTCCATGCCACACAAGATGGAAGAGTGAATCACCACCTAGGGAAGAGCAAAAAAAAGGTTGACAGAACCATCCTGCTGTTATCTGACCAGGGTCCTCCAGAATTATGTAAAGTATTATAGCAAAAAGAATAGAACACTGAATTTAGAGTTAAGTCCTACTTTTATCATGTTGGGCAGGACACTTTGCAGAGATTTAATGTTCTCATCTGTGATGAATAACACAGGCCAGGGGCTCACTCTCTTACCCACTACTCTATTCCCAGAGCCTAGAACAGTACTTGGCATGTAGTAAGTGTTCAACAGAAATTGTTGAATGAATGAATGAATATCTTATTCATATGGTTGCAAGCAAGATATTCTGAAATAATTGGAGACCCAAAGTGCTGGAAGCTTCATACTACCAAATAATTGACTAAGTGCCTTCTTTTTTCCAAGAAAAGAATAAATAGGGTTGGGAGGACTTTCTTATTTTTCTTTTCTAACAGCTCATACATCCAGCATGTACGTAACATTTTGCCCTCTTAAACCACGAATGTAAAAACTGAGCCACTCTTGGGGCTCCTGAGTGGCTCCGTGGGTTAAGCCTCTGCCTTCAGCTCAGGTCATGATCTCAGGGTCCTGGGATCAAGCCCCATATCAGGCTCTCTGCTCAGAAGTGAGCCTGCTTCTACCCCCCCCCCCCCCCACACACACACCGCATGCCTCTCTGCCTACTTGTAATCTCTCTGTCAAATAAATAAATAAAATCTTTAAAAACAACAACAACAGCAAAAAAAAAAAAAACCTGAGATACACCAAAACCATTTAACTCCTTCTTGGTACCAAATAGATGATTGAAGAGGGCCTCAGAACAAAATTGTAAATTACAATACTTGGTTTTTCAGCCAAACCTGTATACTGGTAAATGTTCTGAAATTATTTTGGTTGATGCTCAATCATACTGAATTATCCTTATTAGCTATAACCTCAACATGACAAGATAAATTATTCATCGTTAATTCTTGAGTAATTCTTTTATTTTTTTTTTAAAGATTTGTATTTATTTATTTGACAGAGATCACAGGTAGGCAGAGAGGCAGGCAGAGAGAGAGGAGGAAGCAGGCTCCCCGCTGAGCAGAGAGCCCAATGCAGGGCTTGATCCCAGGACCCTGGGATCATGACCTGAGCCAAAGGCAGAGGCTTTAACCCACTGAGCCACCCAGGTGCCCCTTGAGTAATTCTTATAGTGACACTAT
This sequence comes from Mustela lutreola, assembly GCF_030435805.1. Classification (NCBI taxonomy): domain Eukaryota; kingdom Metazoa; phylum Chordata; class Mammalia; order Carnivora; family Mustelidae; genus Mustela; species Mustela lutreola. The sequence goes on along the minus strand of NC_081295.1, from coordinate 58,724,586 downwards.
TATGCCTGCCTCTATGAGGAATACAAAAGATGCCAGTCATTGTAATCTTAACATGATTTATCAGAAAACTGTCCATTAACTATGCAAAATACTGTCTGATTAAGTATAATAAATGGTATAGATAGTAAGCCCTTAAGATATGTAGATAAAACTCATCACCTAAAATTCTAGGATTCAGGAATGGTAAATGCATGGCAAATGATCATTTTCTTCACCCTCTGGTACCTTGATGAGGTCAATTACTGATCATGGTTTTTTGGCCAGCGAACATAGATAGGACCTCTAAATTCTTCCCTCTAGGCAGCCACAACCAGATATGATGACACTTATTTGTCATCTCTGGATTCAAGACTCTTTTAGTGGTTGGAGAAATGTCTTTGCTTATATCAACTATCACATGAATCTTGTCCAAATATACACCAAAAAACACATCTAACCCCCAAATCTACTCTTCTAATGGAACAGGTATCCATTTTCCTAGTCTAACAAAATGATACTATTTAACTTTAAGTCTTATATTACTTATGTTGGGGCGCCTGGGTGGCTCAGTGGGTTAAGCCGCTGCCTTCGGCTCGGGTCATGATCCCAGGGTCCTGGGATCGAGTCCCGCATCGGGCTCTCTGCTCAGCGGGGAGCCTGCTTTCTCCTCTCTCTCTCTGCCTGCCTCTCTGCCTACTTGTAATCTCTCTCTGTCAAATAAATAAATAAAATCTTTAAAAAAAAAAAAAAAGTCTTATATTACTTATGTCAAATGGTGATCGTGGTCTACCAATCCGATAAAGGAAGATACTTTATGATCATGAAGGCTCATTCTGTAACAAATCACACATGATACTATAAAATATATGTTCCTTGTAACAACACAAAAGTACCTATGTAAAAATTAGAAGTTTACCAGCTCCTTTAATAGTCCATTCCCCAGAGGTAGACAGGATTAAATTCGATGAACATCCTTTCAAACTCCCTTTATATTTATATTAGGAAAAAGTGTACACACACTTATTCATGTCTGAGTTATACCAGAGCTATTTTCTTTACGAAAATATTTCCAGCAATTTTAAATTTGAAAATGATCTACAGTATTTAATAGATGAATGATAATGCAAATGTTATATCTTGTACCTAACGCAGCTCAGTGTTCGACATAAAACACTGGAAAAATGCATTAACCCAACACTTTTTCCTCAATATGATGTTATAATGAAAGATTCCACCCAAATTTCGTTCAAGCTAAAAAAAAAAAAAAAAAAAAGGAAACTTCTATTGAAAAATATCCTTTACATATGGTGGTATGACATACACAGAAAAAGGAAGGTCTCATTTCTTTTTTAGGAAAAATATAAAATATGAGAAATGAGCACTGAGAGGCACAGATATTCATATCCATAGTTATTCATAAAAATACACTTGCCAAGACACAAGGTATTTAGCAGAGAAGGAAGCTCGCCAAGTGCTTAGTTTGATACTTTCACTTTACATATAAGGAAGAAGATTCAAAGGTCACAAAGCCAAGAACAGAGGCAGCATGAGAATCACAACCCACCGTCTCTTGCTGTGCTTGCCACACAAAACCAATGGCCTCGGCATTCTTTAATGTGAGGAAATGTGTTTATATGGTTTAAACACAATTGCCTTTATTCCCAAATCTTGCTCCTTAGGATCCTGCTCTCCTGCAAAGCTTGAAGTAACATCAAACCTACAATCCTTGAGGGTCCCTACAAGGTACCTTCAATCCTACAAGCCTACAATCCTTTTTCCTCACGCAGGCAGGATTCCACAGAAAGGGTCTATAGACCCACTGGCCGGTGCAGCCCCACTCTGCCCAGAACTCTGTCCTTCACTTGCATCCTTAGCAAAGTCCTGAGGCTCCAGGAAGAGAAATGTGGCCTGCTCATCTCCAGATACAGAGCCACAGTTGTCAAAGGGATAAATAGTGAGTACAGGTGCCTTTAGGGAAAAAAGTACATTCCCATGATTAATGATGATGAGGCCTGAGAGAAAAACTCTGGTTTCCATGATTATATAATCAATGTCTTGATTTGGGTTCTGTATTCAGAGATAGATTCATGTTCCAGATAAATAGCAGCCCTATAATTTGGGCTAAAATGTAGCCTTTGATAGTGCTTATACTAGTAACACTCTTACTTTTGAAAGCAGATACACTTTTCCATAATGATACAGCAGAAGGTCAACACAGAAAACAGACAAAAGGAAAGCAGAGTTGGAGCAGGAACATGTACAAGAGATTTCACTTTACTTTTCCATTATCCCTTTTCCTAACCCCCATCCACATTGGGGCAACCTGGAGGAACCCTTGAGCTCCAGAGAATTCATTTAAACAACTTTATATAGTTTGACACATTCACCTTTATTAAGCCACATCAATACCTATATAAAGACAGAGTAACTGACATTTTACACATAGAAAATTGATAATAACAGGTAGTGTTCTATTTACCTTTTGTTTGCTAAAAATTTTCTACTCTGATTTTTCTCAAACATTAAAAAACTATTAATATCTTCTTCTGTCTCAGATAATGTGTATATTAAAACATTTTTCTTCTCATCACAGACCCACTTCTCCACCCTCCCCACCACGCCCCAGCCCAGGGCTGTTCCATCACTGGCAAGAGGGGCACAAGCCCATTGCCAGCTTCATGCAGGCACCTCACAGTGGTCCAGAGAACCAGACCCTTCCCTGCTCACCTTCCAACTTACCCCCAAACCCCAAACCTTCAAGTGGCTAAAGATGTTATATTCCTCTCAATCCTCTTTCAAAAAGGACACCAAAATTAGTTCCATCAGTTCACACTTCTGAGCCCCCTACCCCAAAGTCTAAGTAATTGGGCCCCTGGGGTCAGTGGTTGTTGCTGGCAGGGGGTGCTGTAGGCCAGCCCATTTCCTCCGCACCACTCACCTCCATTCCTCTCACCACTAGATGCTGCTTTTATCTTCCTTTAGCCTAAAGTCTTCAGGTTTGTGGACCTATACAAATGGATGGCCAATTCAGAAGCTACTTACTATTGTGGTTGCACCTTCAGCCAGATCTCAATCTAAGTTTAGGCTGAGCCAAGACCTGATTATCTCTAATAAGAGAGACTCAAAATTCATACACATATACTGAAGCTAGAATTGGTGTAGTTGCCGAAAGAGTCCTCAAAAGTAAATTCTCACATACTAGAATTTCTCCAAGAGACAATGACCTCCAACTTAAGAGAGATTATCATGACTAAATCAAAATCATGAACACCTATAAGTGGTTGACAAAGCTAAGCAAATGCCAGTGATCTGGGAGTCCTGGAAAGGGAGACTTAAAGTGAAGCATGACAGTCGATGGATCTCTATCACTGTGCAGAGGAGAGACCAGCTGTGGGCTCACTGCCTGGTGAAGGGGAGCTCACAGGCTTCCGTGGCTTCGTGACACTATCATGCAGGATCAGTCAACTCCTCTGTTCTCTTTCCTCAACAAGTTGCCCTCCAGCTTTTACCTGGTTGCCTCTGTCATAATGTAAATGTCTCAACCTACTAATCTGAAAAGGGGCCTGGCCTGTTAGTCACTTTCATCTTTCAGGTGTAAATTAATAATCTAAAAATGGGATGATTTAGACAGATTTGGATTTGTTTATTTACTGTGACTCAGACCCACAGGTCCTGCTAACATCTGGGCAGAACTCAAGGGCCTTTGTGTCTGATAACAAAGATCACCAAATCCTCTCCAGACACCTGCTCATCACTTTCCTTCCCTGGGGATCCTATGACTTCCTGATCTCTAAACTCTGTTCCAGGAATAGGGAAGAATCATTTATACTTGGATAAATGCTCTTCGAAGCCCTAACCCAAACTCCCTCAGGTGTTTTCAGTATATTTAGCAAATGTATTCAATAGATAGTTAATGCCTATTGTAACTAATGACTAAACAGACTAAGACACCTTGTGAATTTCAGGGAGCCTTGTAACTGGCGGAGTAAATTTGCCTTGCCACTAGTATTCTCCCAGGGACGCTGTGCAGCAAGGAAACCTGCTTTGGTCTTTTCGGATGCCTGAGATTAGCTGTTGGGGATGAGCCTCAAGGTCCCAGTTATCTATTCTCTTACTCCTTCAGCTCTTTATCCCTAATGCCATCCTCAGGGGACCACAGTTTGAAAAGCCATTCTGACCCTTGTAGGAGGGCTGCAGTCTGCTCTCCTCCACCACGAAGAGTTCTCAAACCTTTTGGGAGACTGTACCATACCCACTTGGCATTTACATTCACCCCACCACTTGTTTCTTCACTACTTCTTGGGCTATCTGTTGACTTTTTACCTTGAGTATCACCTACAGCACCCAACACTATCCTAGGCATATGCAGTTCTGATTGCTTGATTAAGAAGGTTAAAAATGCTAAATTGAGGGGTACCTGAGTGGCTCAGTGGGTTTAGTGTCTGCCTTTGGCTCAGGTCACGATCCCAGGACCTTGGGATCCAGTCCTACACTGGGCTCCCTGCTCAGCAGGAAGTCTACTTCTCCCTCTCCCTTTACTCCTCCCCCCCAGCTCTTGCTCTCTAGCATGTGCAGGCTCCTTCAAATAGATAAAATCTTTTAAAAAATGCTAAATTGAGAGTTATGAAGTTGGGAATCCTTTGCAGGTAAAAAGAGAAAGATGATCCATGAAGATTAAAGGCACACCTTTATTAAGGAAAAAAAAAAAAAAAATGAACCAAAGCTGGGGGCTGCTCTCCAAAACATTCTTTCTTTATACTTTTCTGCATCCTTGTTTTACATCGAAGAGAGTCTTGGTTATACTTCTCCATTGCGAATTACCAGTTAACATTCTAATTAAGATCTGACCCACAGCCATGATGCATGATCCCCTCCCCCACCTCTCCAGGGACCAGACGTATGTGACCGGGGATATGCAAGGAAATATTTTTGCACCAGAATCCCCACCAGCTGCAGATGAAAGCAGTTGAGTTGCTGAGCAATAAGGCTACTTTTCTAGTAATATTACGACACATTACTGGAAATTGGAGCAAGGGGCTCCTCATTTTAGAGCTCTTCCATATAGTGCTTCCTTATGGTTTCCCATGGTCTCCCTCTCCCATCCATAAGCCCAAGAAAAATGTAATTTTCATAGAAATCAACCATGAGAAGTGGAGAGTCACTGAGTGCTGTTGTTAGTGAAAGAGCTGAAACAGACACACACAGTTACAGCCTTTGGCCCTTTAAACACCAGGGAGGGGCGACTTTAGCCAGAACCCCATCAGCAACAGTGAGGAGCAGGAGAAACGCAGACACAAAATCGCAAAAGACAGAGCTTCTCCCTTCAGTTCAGCTACCTATTACCTATATGACTTTCACAAGCCAGCTTGGCCCAACTCCAACTGGAAAAAGAGGACCTAGCTATCTGCCTGGCTCACGGGTGCTTCTACTAGGATCAAGTAAGGGGAGATAAGAACAGCAAGAGTAGAGGCCAGTGGTGACTGAGGCTTTATCACAGCCAGGTGCCTCCTAAGCATCATAGCTGTTAATCCTCACAAGTCTCCTGGAGATCATATTATCCTCATTTTACAAATGAGCAGACGCAGGTAGTTAAAGTCATCAGTCAAACTCAGAACTGTTGAACCCATGCTTTAACCACCACACTATACTGCCTCCCACTATGTTCTGAAATAACTTTGAAAACTAAGAGTCCATACACATTGAATCCCTGAAGAAGCTAGTGGCCATGTTTGATTTCCCCACTTGTTTTTTTTTTTATTCTTCCCTCCCAACAAGTACCCTCTCGCTACCAATTCTACCAAACACCGTACTCCTCCCGACCTCCTCCTCCTCCTAATTATTCCTTTTTTTTTAAATTCCTGTTGCAGCTTTCCTCTTGCGCTTTCTCCTCTATTAAATCATATTAAGCTTTCCTAATGAACACAATGAAAACCACCCCAGAAAGAGCACATTTTAAAAAATATGCATATAACAGACTTTATCTGAATGTTATTTTTAAGTAGAGATAAATATTTAGTAAGAACGCAGGACACATTGAAAAGTTTGTTGTTTTTGACAACCCCTTTCTTGGATTAACTTTAGACCCAGCTGAGACTTTTACAAAGATGAAATGACAGAAAGCTTAGTAAATTTCGAAAAGAGTCATCATGAAACCAAAAGTCATTTCTACTTTAGATTGTCAGCATATGATTACACTAGAATTTCATCAGATTGAAAAATAACACAGATTTGACTACACAGAGAATCCTCAATTCTCAAAGCTTTTACAGAAGTGTGATGTTTACCCAGCTCCAGGGTAATGCCCTTCCCCTGAGGCTGACGGGGCTGCTCTTTCTTCTGGGCCACATGGAACTCTGCTCATTCCACAGCGTTATTATCATCTTAACCAGTTTATATCGTGGCCTGTTTCACACACCACTCTCCTCCACTAGCCAGAGATAGCTCGAACAAAAACCTGCGTTTTATTCATCTTTGTATTTTTGAAATGCCTAGTACATCAAGATCCCCAACATAGGTCTGTTGAGTAACGGAACCCAAATTCACATTTATCAGGGGGAGCATGCAGCCCTTGGCCTGACTGGGATTATGACAGGGCAGGACACACTGCTGATCCCTGGCTTTTGATTTGCCTCTATGAAAAATAATCTAAAGCCTTTGTTTTTTTTAAGAGGAGGAAATGTACATGGAGAGCCTTTTTCAAACCATCATCCTGAGATGGGGCAGGCTGGAGCTCGCTTGAGTCTTTTCTAAATGATTCTGATTTTCTGAGTTACAGTTTATACCAACACTGTTACAGATCAGACTACCTGAAAGCAAAAACTCCTTTTCCCTGCAAGGTTTTTTTCTTCCATTCCCCTCCCGCTTAATCCAAACACCCCTTGCAGGACCAAAGCATGCGTCCTTTGTGGCGACCGAACCAGAATTGTGGATCGTTATTCTGATTTCTCCCTTTTCCACACTTTGTTCATTCTATACCTTTATTAGGATCTTAACCAGCTTACTAGTTACTTAACCGGGTTACAGGTTACTACTTTACAGGTGAGGAAACACGGTGCTTAAAGTTTGTTCAATGGTCACACTGAGTAAAACCCAATCCCTCCACTTCCTGATTTCTAATCAAGTGCCCATAGCAAAATCCCCAGGGAAGCTTTTACAAAATTAAATAAATAAATAATGTCCGGGCCAGGGCTTCAACCCCATCACTTCTGGCTCGGGATCTTTGGGGTGGGTCCAACAAGGTGTACTTTGAAAAACTCTGCAGGTGCTTCTGGGAGGCGCCTGAGGTTTGGCCGTCAGGCACCAGACAGTATAAACCTTGTAGTGTCATTACGCATTCCGTAAACACCTCACAGTATTTCTGTTTTCATTCAAGTGGCCAGACAGACGCTCAATACCACGACACTGGAGTAAGTCTGATCATTGTCACTTATTTTTCTCAGTAGGAGCGGCTTCTACGAACCTCTTCACACTTAAGTAAACGAAACCCGGGGGTCACTTTCCTTCGGCCAAGCCGCCCGCGCCCCCAGCGCACACACCCCGAAGCAGGGCCGCTGTCGCCGATAACACACACAGCTGCGCACCTGCAAAAGCCACGGCGACCGCGCTGCAGGTAGCGTATCCCGCACGCCACCCAGCAAGGCCACCCCAATTCTCTGTGCCTTGTCGAGGGTGTTGGGGGCACCACGATCCCCGGTCCCTTTTCTCCCGAAGTCTGTGGGGACTTCCCCCCGCCGCCACTCGGTCATTTTTCTTCCCATCACTTCGGTCTCTCGGGGGACAAGCTACGTTTGAACTTGATATTCTCACGTTTGGGGTGGTTCAGAAATTACCCTGCGGTTAACGCAGAGGTCCCCGCACCCTCCGCTCCCAGCCTCTGTGCACCCAGAGTTGGATAAGGCAAAACACGCCCCCCGCCCGGGGACTGCGGGGCGGGCGGTAGGTGGCGGCTCCTGCGCTCGCTCGTCACCGTCACCCGCCCCGCCCCGCCCCGCCCCGCCCGGCGCGGGAGCGAGCAGCGGCCGACCCGAGAGAAAGGGGAAGCGCGCCCCGAGCCAGAGGCGGCCCGCCGGCGGCCGGTGCGCCCCTCAGCACGCGGGAGCGGCCTGGCCCGGCAGCCTCCGGTCGTGAGCCTTCTCCGCCTCGCCCCGCCTCGCCCCGCCCCGCCTCGCTCCGCCCCGCCGGCCTCCGGCACCTGCCGCGGGACCCGCGCACCCACCTGCGCGCCGCTCCCGCCACTACGGCCGCCGCCGCCCCGCCCGCCGAGCGCCTCACCTTCGAGTCCTCCCGCCTCGCCGCCAAGTTTCCCCTCCTAGGAAAGTTCTGGGGTCCGATCCCGGGGCCCGGCGCGGGCAGCCGAAGGGAAGCGGACGGTCTGGGCGGCCGCCGGGCGAGCGGCGCGGTTCCGACTCGGCGGCGCGGAAAAGGAGAAGGGGAAGGGGAGGAAGGGGCGGGGAGCCTCGGCGGGGTGATCCCCTCCGACCCCAGCCTGCCCGCGTTAGCCGCTCGCAGGGACTTGAGCGCTGATTTTACGCCCCGCCGTTGGCTCCCTCTCCCAATAACCAGCATCCGCATGGCTAGGAGTTTGGGCTCTGGGGTCAGGCTGTTTTAAAGTCTCGCTCCACTACTTACAACTGTGTGATCTTGGGCAATTTACTTGACCCCTCTTTGCAAAATGAGAACAATAGTACCCATCCAGGGCGAATCCAGATTTTGTGGGACCTGAAACTTAAACAATGAGGGGTAGGGGGCTTCTTCGAGGGAAGATGTAAAATTAGATTCAGGGCTTTGGAAGGGACTTGGACAAGAGAGGAGGCCTGAACCTTCGCTAGCTTTACACACCAAATGCCTTGATGGGAGAATTAAATGAAACGAACCACGGGAAACCCTACAATGGGTCCTGATACATTCGACAGGTGTTTATAGGCATGATTGTAGCCAGTCAGGTGGACCTGGGACCTGGGAGCGGAAGTAATAACACTGTCAATATGTGCCAGGTGTTTTAAATACACACTGCACTTAATTCATGCACGTTATGCCAATTTTACAGTTCAAAAACCCAAGGCTCAGAGAAGTCCTACAACGTGCTTATGGTCACGTAGGACCCAGTTCTGCCACATTGCAAGTGCCTGGATTTTCCACAATTTCACCTCACAAATACTAATATGTAAATATCTTCTATAGTTTTTTTTTGTTTGTTTGAACGAGAAAAGAAAGAAGAAATTCCCCCACGAGAGAACAAAATGCCTCAGAAATACCTGTTTCTGAATTTTCACTGCAAAATTTCCCCAGCTCAATACAACAGCAAATAAACTGCCCTTGAAATCACACCCAGTGCATGTGAAGTACCCTGTTGTAAAATCAATAAATGGCTTTACTTAAATGTGTTCAGGTTACACATTTGCTTGCTCTGCTAGCACTGTGTGTTTACTTTTTCTATCGATTATTAATACTACTGCAATTCAGATTGATGGGTTTATAATCTTTCCCCAAAGGGTTTATAAACTAAGACAAACAATATAATGAAAGGAACACTCCTTGGTGGAAGGCATTTTACATACCTTTCTCATCGAAGCTGCACATCTTTTTGCTATAGATATAGTTACCCTCCCTTAACTGAGAAAAACACAAAAGTATGTTGTCTCTAAGTTCACATGGATACCCAGAATTTGAGCCTAGTTTTGCTTGGGACCTAACCCTTGGCTTCTTTTTTTCCCCCTACACGTTGGAGAAAATAGAAGAAACTAGCAAAAATACATGAAGTTACTTATATCTTGCAAAGGGAGGAAGAAGAAGATGTCAAATTCTAGTGGTTCTTTTCCTAAATTAAGTTTTAATAGCAGAAAACCTAAACATAAACTTAGATAATTTGGTTTTCCAGGAGTGAGGAAGAGTGATAAGTATGATATCACGCACATAACAAACGGTGTATTTGTTGAATGAAGTAATCCATGAAAGAATTGGCGAAATAGTGCTTAGTGGTGCCCATTAAGTCACAACATGTCAGTGGATGTGATTCTTGTAAAATGACAGCATAACAAAGAGGTTTCCATTCCCCCTCCCCTCTTTTATTTTTCTTTCTTTTTTTTTTTTTTTTTTTTTTGCACTGTATCTACTTTGGGGTCACTATTAACCAGTAAAATGGGCAAGTCAAATTTTAAGAGCAAGCAAAAGGAAGAAGGAACAAACAGAGAAATAGAAGGACCTTAGGCAAGAGAGGAGAGAGAAGGAGGAGGGACATGCTTTCTTTTTTCCTGCTGCTCAGGGGAGTAAGATCTTTTATCTGCAAGAAATAAAAATAATTTTTTTTTTCAAAAGTATGTGAAATACCCTAACTAAATTGTGAAATTGAAGCCATAGTTTCATTTTTATTATAATAATGTAAAAACAGTAATATTTTGTTAAGACAGAAAACAAAACTTGTATCTAAGTAATCTTTTTTTAAAAGATTTTATTTATTTATTTGACAGAGAGAGATCACAAGCAAGCAGAAGCAAGCAGAGAGGGGGAAGCAGGCTCCCTGCTGAGCAGAGAGCCCCATGAGATGCAGTCTCAGTCCCAGGACCCTGAGACCATGACCTGAGCCACAGGCAGAGGCCCAATCCACTGAGCCACGCAGGTGCCCCCGTATCTAAGCAATTTATGCAACCTCCCCTGCACCCCAACCCACCCATCATGTTAGTTCTTCAGGGGCTTCGGATGAGATGGAGGATGGGACATCACACATTTAGATAAAGAAGGCAAGTTCACTACCTCTCCCTCAGGCTGGAAAGCATTCATACAGGAAGTGAACTTTCAAAGACTTTCAAAAACAAATTCAATAAAGGAAGTGAGAGAGGGGGTTACACAGGCAACTCTCAAGGAATAGGTGATTTTTCAGAAATTCCAAGGAGGAGATGGAAGGTGGTTCTAAGGAAGGGAATCACAGCTAATGTTTTAATGTTTACCCAGGCAAGCTGACTCCAGAGTCCAAGCTCTTTAGCCCATGCTGGTAAGCATTTGCAGGTGGAGGAGGTTAGACCATCCGATCTAAGTATGGCAGACTGGAGAATAGACGGTGAGGGGAAAGGAACTCTGTGTGCTTTCTTAAATGATCTGCAGAAGATGGGCTCTTGAGCCTGAAGCTTAAAGCCAAGTTTAAAGAAATGGGGGAAGGGGATCAAAGGGTAAAAAATATCAAAACAAAATAATATCTGTTGAATGAATGAATATGTTGGCTGAACTGAAATCTGAATCATCTCATATAAAGCAAGAACATATAATTGACTTTACACATTCAACTTTCATTCAATAAATACTTATATATTAATCTAGCATTTTTATCATAATGTATACATACAGCTCTTGAATGAATAGACATAAAGTTAAGCATATTGAGACAAAAATGATAGCTCTCATTCTGCATTTTTCTGTTAAATGCAAGTTCAGCTCTGATGCTCAATGATTGAAGTACCTTAATTTTTTTTAATTACCTTCTCTATTTTTACTAGATTAATAGCAAATCACTTGCTTATGGTATAATTCTCTAACAAGGCCAAAAATAAGTGTATCACTAAAAACTATAAATATACACATACATACAGTGATTAAGGAGGATACTTGTCTCTACTAACTGATTTAAAGAGTGCAGTTTATAGTATAATATATTCTGAAGTTATAGCTTTTGATTGCATTAAAACTATAGAACAACTCTATTAAAATTATACAAAATATAAAATGCAAAAAATGGTAGAGATTTCAGGAAAAGATGACAAATACATTACTTGTTGGAGGAGGTCATCAGGAGGATGTAATCTCCAATTGACCTGAGAGACTGCCCTGGGCAATTTGAGGCTCACCACCCCCTTCCCAGTTCTTGGAATGTCTGCTTTGCCCACTGTTTACAGTGAGAACCATTTTCAAGGACACAGCCTTGAGAGAGTAGGGTGTTGCTGAGACCATCTAGACTGTATACATGATTGAACCCAGTCAAGGCCTCAATAGGATTCTGATAGGCAGGTGTGGGGATCTACTCATCTTGGGGCCACCCAAGACAAGCCTTGAAAGTAAGTTCCTTCACTTAATAAATCTGCTACCTGCAAATCTGGAGTGGTCGGCCTCTTTGCTTTTCCTTGCCCCCCACACATAGGGACCAGTTTGTGAACTAATGCTACCATAGCTGGAATTTTAACAGAATCTCTCTGAAGTATGGTCAGGTTAAGCGGACAATAATAGTAAGGATACACAAGTTTTGAAAAACTTAACAGGCTTGATCTGCCAGACACTTTTAAAAAATAGTGATAAATAAAACAAATTTATTCCCTAAAGCCAAACAGAGAACAGCTGTCTTTAGTTGCATTCCTGGTTAGGACAACCCTCATCTCTTCATCAAATTTCACTGGCATATCCAGTAGTCCTCAACTGACAAATACAGCATCTGAGTTAAGTACGGTTGGCACAGTTGTGCACTCTACATTTTACCCGCTCCCCCAGCCCCAGCGAAATTCCATTCTGGGCCATCACCTGCTGAGAGATGACAATAACTACCAAGTGATAAGGGGTGCTATTACCTGCTTAACAAAAGGTCAGGCTTTGGGGGAAGCCTGAGTTGTGCTGGGGGCTTATGGCCCCTATGCCCACCATTGCAGACAGAATGACAGGGTCCTGAACCTCTGCCTCCCCACAGATGACATCTTGAAGGAGGCTGGGGAGTCATATTCCAGTGTCAGAAACCTACTCCACCCAGTGGGTGGTAGGGTAGTTCGGGCAGATAGCCTCTGTCCAGTAGTGACACCTCCAACTCCTGTCTCCTCTTCTGTCCCGACGACACTGCCTAGCATGACACTGGGAGCCAGCTTTAATCTCCCTAGGTGCCCAGGACTAGGGGTGGCCTGACACCAGTGTCTCTCTGCTTGGCACTGCAGGGTGCGGGTGGGGAGGCTGTAACTCCTGCTTCCCTCCCAGGCTGCTCAGGCTTGAAGGAGCCAGGGTTTACTGAAATCATAATGAGGAATTCTGTAATCATTTCTTTGTTGTAGTAATGAGAACCATTTATAACATTCATGGTTTTCCTTTCCTTATACATTTGCCTTTTGAACGTGTTTCCAGGAACTCATTAGTTACCAATAAAAGGGACTGTCTTAGGCAATACGTTACTCCAAGGATATGGACTTCTTATCTCACACCACAGCCCCCTGTCCTGCCCTTCCCTATCTTGCTTCCTTTTTTTTTTTTCTTTCTTAATTTCTTTACGACCTTTAATCCCTAGAACCCCTTCCTATTTTCTCAGTCCATTATCTCCATTCTGACTTCCCTTATCTCCCTACCCCATGGAGGTCAGTTGTGTGTGTGTGTGTGTGTGTGTGTGTGTGTGTGTTATGTTTCTAAAATCTTTTTAGTGCACGTTTCCTTACCACCAGGAGACTTCATTCCCTAGTCGTCCCTCCATTCCCGGTCGGGAGTCTCTTCCCATCTACTTTCCTTGTTATTTCCCCAAATTGTTCCAAGTTACTAGAACATCAGAAGAGTATGCGGATTGGAGCCACCGTGAATTCATACAATATGAGAAGAGCATCTCTCCCTTATTAGCATCCTTTTCATCCTCTTTCCAAGGCATGCTCTTCCTTAATCCTAAATCCCTTCCGTCTAGACCTCAGTTGATGCCCCTCCTCACTGTCAACAGACAGGATTGCCTCCAAGTCGAAAAGTACTTCCCCTCAGAATTTCCCCAGATAGTCTAGCATCTTTCCATTCTTTATCTGTCTTCTTTCTGAGAAACAATTCCTCTTTGCAAAAGCTAATCCCTAGGCCTTAAACCCCAAACTCCCAACTTCTCCAGGATTGGATTCGATCAGTTTTCACCTTTTACTTGTGTTTTCAACGTCCTCCACTTTTTTGGCTCTTGGGTCTCTGCCTTCAGGCTGAGGCCTCCATTACTATTTAAATAATAATTATTAATATTAATATAAAATTTCCCACCAGCTCTGCTTGTTCCTTCAACTATTGACCTGTAATCTATGTTCCCTTAGCCTCAAACTTTATGAATGATTGCATATTCTCATTCCTTCAGATTCTGGCCCTTACCTTTTGCAGAATACCTTAGAACAGCACACCCACCACCTATGCCCTGGAATCTGGACTTCCCAACCATTCTACTTTACCTCCTTCCTTAGAAATCAATAGTCACCTCCACTGGACTCAGTCTTAGCATTAGTCACTTCTCTGAACCATTAACCATTAATAAGTTAACTTATTCTTCCTCCTTCACTTTCTTGCCCAAAGCGCCCCCCCCCACCCCGCCACCCACTAGGAAATTTAGAGAATTTTTTTTATTGGCCACATGATAACTACTTGATGTTACCCTTAGTTAGAGGTCTTGGTTCCTTTGGTAGTCCATCAGGTTGAACACTTTAAGAAAGCCAGACTCCTGGACATCCCATGCCATAGATCAGTTATCCAAAATTGTGTAGATTTTATATACCTAGATTTTATATGCTCTTTCAATATTCTCTATCTACAGACTTTCTGGGGAGAGGGACAAGGAGTTATAAATAGGCCCAAGGAAATAGCTAACAGGTGTAAGTAGAGGCAAAACAATTATCAAGAAGCTGAAGGAAATCCTACAGGAAATGGTCTGTCTGTCCAAAGTTATTATCTCCATATTGAGAAAATAATGCCAACCCTGGAAGAAAGCAATTCCTCGGTTAGCTTCTATGATTCGCTATCTCCTGATTCTCTGAACACATCTTAATCTCCATCCTTTTCTCTTCCCTTTTCTGAAATGTAGGCAGTCCTCCAAAGTTCTAACTTCAGATCTTTTCCTTTTTCTGTCTTCTTTTACTCTCCTTCTGTTTATGTTCTAAATAAGCTTATTATAAACCACTTGTCGGCACACAAATTCCAAATCTCTAGCCCTGAAAGTTCCTGAGCCATCGGATCCTACCCATCCAACTAACTCAACATTCCAACCTGAACTCAGTATCATATCACTATAACAAAGTTTCCTATTTCAATTTTGTAATAACAGCACTGCCATTTTCTTAGACATCCTGATCTGAAACTTCAGTGGATTTTTGTTTCTTCCCTGTTCCTTCCTCAATTCTATCAAAAGTGCACTTAAAGTTGATGTATATAGCCTTATGATATCTTTGGTACATATCTGAAATTATAGTATGTGACAGTTGTAAGAGAAATATCTGCAAGAAGAAATTCAAATAGTATTACTCAGATACTTAAGTTAATATCAATGATATTCACTCCGCAAAAATGCTATTGATGGCAAGTACAAGAGATAAAACTCAATTTCTACCTTTAAAATTTAATTTTAATGAGTTAAAATTGCATGGAGTTGAAATACTTTTTACCTACTAGAAAAAATCAGTAATAGTTTAAAACTATGTATCAGTCATTTTACAAGGTAACTCAATTTCATGTGTTAAGGACAGATTTACATTCACTCAAGATTCATATGTTGAAGCCTTAACCCCAAAGTGACTGTATTTGAGCATAGGGCCTTGAAAGAGGTAAAGTAAAATGAAGTCATAATGGTGGAGCTCTAATCCAATAGGCCAGGTATCTTAATAAGAAAAGAAAGAGACACCAGAGATACACGTGCACACACACACAAAAAGGCCATGTGAGGACACAGGGAGACGGTACTCTCTGCAAGCCAGGAAGGAATCCTTGCCAGAGATTAACCCTGCTGACACCTTGATCTTGGATTTCCAGTCTCCAGAACAGTGAGAAAATAAATTTCTGGGGGATCATAGGGGAAAGGAGGGAATAATAAAACAAGATGAAATCAGAGAGGGACACAGCCATAAGAGAATCTTAATCATTGGAAACAAACTGAGGGTTGCTGGAGGGGAGATGAGTAGAGGGATGGGGTAACTGGGTGATGGACATTAAGGAGGGCACGTGATGTTATGAGCACTGGGTGTTATATAAGACCGATGAATCACTGACCTCTACCTCTGAAACTAATAATACACTACATGATAATTAACTGAATTTAAATTTAAAAAATAAGTAAATAAATAAATAAATTTCTGTTGTTTAAGCTACCAAATCTGTGACTTTTTTTTTTTTTAATTATGGCAGCCCTAGCAGACTAATACATTATGAAAATTTTAAATAAGCAAAGAGGGGCGCCTGGGTGGCTCAGTGGGTTAAGCCGCTGCCTTTGATTCAGGTCATGATCTCGGGGTCCTGGGATTGAGTCCCGCGTCGGGCTCTCTGCTCAGCGGGGAGCCTGCTTCCCTCTCTCTCTCTCTGCCTGCCTCTCCGACTACTTGTGATTTCTCTCTGTCAAATAAATAAATAAAATCTTTGAAAAATAAATAAATAAATAAGCAAAGAAAGCAGTACAATGAGCCCTCCCACCAAACAATTGCTAAAATTTAATAATTACCAACATTTGGCCACATGCATATCACATATTTTTTTTTCTTTCTTTTGCTGACGTATTTAAAGCAAACCCTAGACATCAGCTTACCTCATCCTTTCTTACTTCACGATGTACCTCTTACACAATATCAGTGCCATTATCACACTGAGATCATTAACAATAACCTGGAATTATATAAAACTCAGGTCATATACAAACCCTCAAATGTATCAAAAATGTGTTTTCACAATTGTATTTTATGTTGTTTTGTTTAGTTTTAATCAAGATCTACACAAGTGGAGCACCTGGGTGGCTCAGTGGGTTAAAGCCTCTGCCTTCGGCTCAGGTCATGATCCCAGGGTCCTGGGATCAAACCCGCATCGGGCTCTCTGCTCAGCAGGGAGCCTGCTTCTCCTCTCTCTCTGCCTGCCTCTCTGCGTAATTATGATCTCTCTGTCAAATAAATAAATAAAATCTTAATTTTTTTTTTCTTTAAGGAAAAAAAAGATGTACACCGGTTCCATCCATTATGTTTGATTACTGTGTCTCCTGAGTTCTATTTAGTCTTTTTATTTTCCATGTCATTGATTTATGGAAGAAACCAAGTTCATGATGTTCATGAATGTTCTACATTCTGCATTTGTATGATTATTTCCTTGCTAGTGGTATTTGTCCCTCTATCCCCATATTTCCTGTAAACTTATGCCACTCTGTTTGTTTTTTACATATTTTTTCTCTACTTTATGGGTCATTCACAGAAAGACATTTATCTCAGTGATGCCTTTTTCTTTCTGAATTAATTTCAGTTGGTTTTTGTATTTCATTCAACAGGCACCAACTGTGAAAAGTTATTCACATTCTTGTTGTTTCTTTAAGATAGATTAGAATGATATAATGTAGGATTTGAAGATCTATCAACAGGGGTTAAATAAAAGAAAATTATTTTAGAATAAATTCCAGAAACACTTTGTTTCTGGAATAAATCATTGTTTTATATAGCTGTGTTCATTGATTCAGTATGCTCTACTATAAGACTATTTCCTCCTCAAAAATTTATCTGTTTTAAAGGAAACAAAATTTCCCCATATGTCAATTATCTTTCTCGATTATGAGGGCTACACTTTTAGATTTATAGAAGCAATTATTTTTAAATTACTGGAGGGATTCAGCTTATATGTGTGCAGACATGCTATTTTTAGTAGAGTAGATGAGGAATCTTGTGTTTCTCAGATGAAAAAACAGAGCTCGGTGAGTTTCAGTTTCTTTCCCAAGTAAATACAGATATTGTGGTTAAGTATTTTATCATGTAGGTATAACTTTTTAACAAGTATATAGGTTTTAAATATTTTCTATAGACTTGATAATTTTTCAATGTTATGGAAATTATACAAAAGATACAATGGTACAATTATAATTACTCATATTTATTGGGTACCTTCAATGTGCCAGGTATGAGTTTATGCTCATTATGTGTAATAAAACATTTAAACTTCACAACAATCCCATAAATAGGTTTTAGAATTATTTCTATTTAATGGGTGAGGAATCAGACACAAACCAATGAGATTTCTTTGCAAGTTTCCTCATAGCCAATAAGTGGTAGAGACAGAATTTGAATCTAGGCAGCTTAACCCCCTGATCCTTAAAGACCTCATCTTGAGCCTTAGATCCTTAGCCTCCATGCTGAGCAAAGCCTGTATTAAAGTAGTCTAAGCAGGGAGGAGGAGGAAGTCACTAATTAGTTCTCAGCCTGTACAGGCCAGTGCCTAATTTCCTCATGGCTCCAGGGGACTTCTCCAGTTTCAGAGGGGCTTCAGGGAATCCCCATCCAAATAAAGCAGAGGGGATAGATCTGAGAATACTCGTGAAGAGCAGTGGAAAGCCCCGGCCATTGAGAGACTTAAAAGAGTCTAGCAATTTCCCTCCCTGTCTCTTCCGACAGAACTAGTCAGTTAGTTTACTAAGCCTGCAGCAGGTCAAGAAAGAGGTGGATGTAAGTTCCTTTGGGAGAATGCAGAGCTAGTAAGACCACGTAGCCTAGATCTAGCACACCTTCCAAGAACATGCAGGAGGATGAAGTATGCATTTTAAAGATCAGTTCTGAGGGAACTGACTTAGGTGAAAAGTCACATGTCATATATGCTTTTTTTTCCTCCATGCTGACTACCTCACATTAATACCTCAAAGACTTCTGTTAAGAAAACCTTTGTAGAATAAAAAGACATTGTATTAAAGACGCAATTGATTTGGTAGGGTTCTGTTTTGTTTCATTGCAAAACTCCTCTGTATATTTGAAACTTAGGTTTGAACATATTCTAAAGCTTTGTATTTTTACTACCCCCCACGATGTTTTATGTTTTTGATGTCACAATCTATATATTTTTATCTTGTGTATCCCTTAATAAATTAATATAGTTTTTTTTACCACTTTCATCTTTTAACCTTTTAACCATCTTTTAACCCACTTTTTGTAAGTGACCTATTAGTCCATTACAACATGAGATTATTCTAAATTTTACTGCATATTTACCTTTACCAGTGAGATTTATAATTTTGTATGTTTTCCTGTTGCTAATTAGTGCCCTTTCATTTTGGCTTAAAGACGTCCTTTTAACATTTCTCATAAAGCCAGTCTAGTGGTGATGAATTCCTTTAGCTTTTACTTGTCTGGAAAACCCTTTATCTTTCTTTCAATTCTGAATGATAATTTTGCTTGGTAGAGTATTCTTGGTTGGCAGTTTCTTTTTTTCAGTACTTTGAATATATCACACTACTCCCTCCTAGCCTGCTATGTTTCTGCTGAAAAATCTACGGTAGTCTTACGGGGTTCCCTTGTACTTAACAAGTTCTTTTTCTCCTACTACTGTTAAGAATCTTTCCTTGTCTTTAACTTTTGAAGATTTAATTACAATGTGTCTTGGTGTGGTTTCTTCAGGTTCATCTTTTTTGGCACTCTCTGGGGTTGCTGGATCTGGATGTCTGTTTCCTTCCCCAGGCTAGGGAAGTTTTCAGCCATTATTTCATCAAACAAGTTTTCTCCCTCTCTTCTCCTCTGGAGCCCCATAAGGCTAATGTTGTTCTGCTTGATGTTATCCTTTAAGTCTCAATCACTGTCCTCACTCTTTTTTCATTCTTTTTGCCTTTTGCTTCTCTTATTGGTTGAATTCCACTGTCTTATCTTAAATTTACATTGAGTGTGCTATTGAACACTCTGATATATTTTTCAGGTTAGTTACTAAATTCTTCAGCTCTGTGATGTTTCTTTGGTACTTTCTTATATTTTCTATCTCTGTTGAAATTCTTACTTTGTTCATCCATCCTTCTTCTAAGCTCAGGATATGTACTGATGACCAGTTTGAACTCTTTGCTTTTTTTCCCCCTGAGACAGAGAGAAAGAGAGAGATAGGGTGGGACAGGGGGAGCAGAAAGAGGGAGAGAGAGAATCCCAACCAGGCTCCACATCCAGTGCAGAGCCCCACACAAAGCTCATCTCACAACCCTGAGATCATGACCTGAGCTAAAAATCAAGAGGTGGATGCTGCTCTTGGCTTAAACACCATCTTCTTGGAAACCTCTACACCATGAGGGCCAGGTGGAAGAAGAAGCAAATGCACAGCCTGAAGCATAAAAAATGAAAGATGAGGCAGAGATCTGAGTAAATTGGTAACTTGTGCACCCTTGGAGCTATAGGAGCAGAAATAAGGAAAACCAGAGGCCAGAGGCTCTGGTACCAATTGTTGGATTGCATGCCTACCTTCTAGAGCTTAATTCAATGGATCTAGACCATCCATCACCATCTGATCACAAGAACCACCTTTGAGAGACCCACAATGTTCATACCAAAGCAGTCCCTTTTGGTCCTTTGCCCTGAACCTGTGACTTTGGGGACTAATTTTGTTTTCATTTGTGGCTGAATGTAATACATGTACAATAAATCATCTCTTCGGCTGTCTTAGCTGAAGAAAAAAAAAAGTCAGATGCTTAGTCAAGTGAACCCTCCAGGCACCCCTTGAACTCTTTATCAGGTAAATCACTTACCTACATTTCATAATGTTTTTTTCTAGAGTTTTATCTTGTCCTTTCATCTGGAACATATTCTTCCCTTTATTCATTTTCCTTGGCTCTTTCTGTTGGTTACCAAGCATTAGATAAAACAGTCACTTTTTCCAGTCTTGAAGGAGTGGCCTCTTGCAGAAGATAAACCTTATTATTCAACCCTGTCCAAACTCTTGGTGGTCTCTCAAACCTTCATGACTGTCCAAGCAGCTTACTTTATTTTTAGTGGCTCCCGGTATTTGATGGTGCACCAAGATCTGTTAGTGTCCCCAAGGTAAAGAGCTCAGTCAACATCTAGATTCAGGCTCACTAGACTCCAGACCCTCTCCCAGCAGCTTTTAAAGTATGCAAACATGCCTCTTCCAGGGGAAGACAGGGACAGGAGTGTTTCTGTCTCCTCCCTTTTTACTGACCCCTGGGAGTGACAGCCAGTTAAGGACCATTTCTTTCTTTGCTACTGTTCTGTTGAACACAAGCCTCCCTTGTACCAGAGCACCATCAAGGATTGCGTCCTCTGGGTGACAGACCCAAACTCTGGGGCATCAGACGTGCACAGAAACCCTTCTCTTAATGATACTGATCACCTGGAGCATAGCAGAGAGATAGCATAATGACAGCCTTGCAGGCCTCCCTGATTTCTGGATTGGATTGTAATCAGCCCTGGAAATGTGTCTAATTAGAAGGCTTCCCTCAGGTCACAGCCACGAAGACAAGTTAACAGATCTCTTTTACAGAAAAAAGATTAGGGGTGTTTTAATCTGCTGTCTCATTGTTGTGCTCTTAGTAGAGGGTAACTGGTTCAGAAGTATTTCTCCATTTAAAAAAAAATATTTTATTAATTTATTTGACAGAGAGAAGGAGAGAGTGTGCACAAGCAGGGGGAACAGCAGGGAGAGGGAGAAGCAGGCTCCCCACTGAGAAGAAAGCCTGATGCAGGACTTGATCCCAGGACCCCGGGATCATGAACTGAGCTAAAGGCAGATGCTTAACGATGGAGCCACCCAGATGCCCCAAGTATTTGTCCATTTGTAATAGTTCCACAAAATCCAAAGGCATAGACCCTGCAGGCCACCAGGGCCATGAGATTAAAAAGTGTCCCCTGAGCAGCAGCCACAGAAGTTGGGGTGCCAGATAAGTGTGCAAGCCCAGCCCTGGAAGATACTGGAAATCAAGAGCGAGGCAGAGGGAGAGCACAAAGGTGGTGCCACTGGCCTTTATTCCCAGGGAGCCCCTCAGTAGGTTTCTTGATGTGTGCAAACCCAGAAGCCTGCCCCTCATGCTGAGGTCCCAAGACAAGCAAATGGGTGTTTTCCATAGAACACCTGGGGTGTGTTCCAACTGGCTGTCTCTGCACTGTGCTCTGTGGCTGGGAGCCAGCCAAGAACGATCTGTCCATTTGTTACAGTTCCACGGGACCCCAAGTACATGCACCACCAGTATCCAGAGCCAGGCAATAAACTGGACTCTCCTAGGTGGAAGGCATGGAAACCAGGGCAGCAGACACATGTAGCAGCTCTATGCGGGGAGATTCCAGTGCTCTGGAGCAGGGCAGAGGGAAAGCCCAAAGCCAGCAGCAGCCCTCTGCAGTCTCTGGAGGCATCAAGTCGGGGCTCTTAGATGTGTGCTTAATTAGAAACCTGCCCTTCAGGCCACAGCTACGAAGATAAGCTAATAGGCCTCTATCACAGCAAGACTGGGCGCCTCAGTTTGTGGTTGCCTTTCTGCTGTGGCCTGGGGGTGATAGCTGTTTAAGAACTCTTTCTCAGTTTGTTATAATCCTGTGGGATCCCTGACAATAAGCCCGGCAGCCACAAGTGCCTAGCAATCTAGAGGTGTCCCCTGGGCTGCAGCCACAAAAATCAGGACACCAAAAAAATGTATAAACTCCTTTCTGGAAGATACTGGTGAGCTGGAGTGAGGCCAAGAGAGAAAGTAAAGATGGCGCCCACTGGCTTCTATCTTTGGAGAGTATGTCAGCAGGCCCCTAGATGCTTGCTAAATTACAGGCCTGCCCCTCAGGCAGTCACCTTAAGATAAGCAAATAAGTCTTTTTCACAGAAAGTTTGGATGTTTTTCAGTCACCTGCTTCTGTGCTGGGCCTCAGGTTGGGATGTCTGTGAGGCCCATTTAAGGACTGTTTTTCAGTTCACCATAGTCCTGTGGATCTTGTGGAGGCAAGCCCTGTTAGCTTTGAAAGCTAGATATTTGGGGTGCTTGGCCCTCAGGTACAGGTCTTAAAAGTTGGGGTGTCAGATGTAGGGTCAAACTGACACTCCTCGGGGAGAAGCTTGGGGTTGTGAGTTCCCTCCTGATTGTGTGTTGACACACCAGGAGTGAGGTTTGTGGTAAGATTGTGTCTGAGCTTTTCCTACCCACTTCAATGTGGGTTTTTTTCTTGTTCACCCAATCTGTAGGCGTTGCTCAGTTACTTTTTGTTTTGGTTCCCCTCGCCCTCCCCCCACTGACAGGAAATTTTTCCATATGTAGCTGTAGATTCAGTGTGCCTGTGGGAGGAGGTAAGTTCAAAATCCTCCTACATTGCCATCTTGAAATGGACCTGCTCTTCTTTTATTAGTTTCATCTCTATTTCTTTCTCAGAGTATTTGCTCTGTCTTCATCCTCCAATGATAGATGACAACTTTCCCCATCTCCATATTGTGCCCTGTCCCTTCTATTTCTTTCACCCCTTTTCTCTCTACCCAGTTCTTTCTTTACATTGATTTAGGCTCATCTTCTAACAGCATAACTTTGAACAAATAAATCTGTGCTCAGAAATCCCCATTACCTTAATACTCATCATGTGGAGCCCAGACTCCTTTATTTGGAATTTGGGGGTCTTTCACAATCTAGCCTCCAACAAAGGGAAAACATTCCACTCTTGACTTTCCCTGAATGACTCATTCTGGCCAGGAGCATCTTTCCTCATAAACTACATATTTTTACCTCTAATTTTTTTCTTGCCATCTCTTCTATTCCTTCTAGAACAGCCTCTCTCTTCTTCCTTTTTGTTTACCTGAGTCACAAACTTATTGAAATGCCAAGTTCAAGACCTTCTTCTTTGAGAAGCGAGTATCTTATTATATGATACAACCCAATTTCAGAGACATAAAATTGTGATCAAATGTACATTTAAAAATAAATAAAATACAGGGGCACCTGGGTGGCTCAGTCAATTAAGCATCTGTCTTCAGCTTGGGTCCTGATCCCAGGGTCTCAGGATTGAGTCCCACATCAGGCTCCTTGCTCATCAAGGATCCTATTTCTTCCTCTGCCTGTTGCTCTCCCTGCTTGTGCTGTCTCTCTCTCTCTGACAAATAAATAAATAAAATCTTTAAAAAATAAATACAATACAATATAAATGTATATATATATATATAATTGTATAAATATAATAAAATACAAGCATGTGGTCTATTGACTGAATGTTTAACAGCCTTAGTGTAGGGATCTGTAGAGGATAACTGTGGTTTACTTTTGTTCAGCGTCCATTCAATCTTCTCCAGATAACCGTCCCCATATTTCTCACAATGGGGCCACCCCTTTGCCTACTGTGGGATCACCTGTAGGCACCCCTGGAAACAGTGAATCCACATACATTCCAGGGATGGAACACCTGACCAAGACTAAATTGGTCAATGTACTAATACCCCTGAACAGAATGATTGGTTTAGGGAAAATCTGGGATTTGAACCTGAAAGTCTAGACATCCTGGAGCTACTGGCAGCCATCAGGAAATGAAGGCAGCACCAAGGAATCAGAAATAAGAAACTAAGAGAGAAAGAGAGAAACAAAATTTTGGTCACACGTTCGAGTCTTGACTCATAAAGCACCAAGACAGCAGCCCCTGGACTGGTAATGGCATGGGTCCCTGTGTTCTCTTTTTGCCTCACACAGTGGATCTCAATACCTTCTTTTGCAATTAAAATAATCCTGACTTAGACTAAAGAAGACAAATCCTTAGCTGTAAAGACACATTCAACAAATATTTATTGCATGCCTATCATATGCGAGCACTGTGCTAAAAATAAGTAAAATGTCTCTCCATTTAAGCTCTTTTTGGGTAGGAAGGGAAAAGCCTCCACCACTCTTGCCCAGGTCAGTGCAACATTCTACTTGGATTCTTTTGTACACCCTGAACAGAATAAATACAATTTCATGTGAGTGGCTTAATCAGGAAGAATTGCTCTAAATATACCATATAACAGATAAAATTTGGACTTTATTAACCACATATTTGTGGTAAACTCTACCCTTTTGAAAACCATAATCTCTCATTACAAAAAATTAAACCATGACACCAATTTAAAATAGAGATTTAACATTATCTCTTAAAACCAGCAGGCTGTTTCAAGGAAGCTGTTACTAAAGATACTCACATGAATATTAGAGGGTAGTTGGAACTAAATCCTTTTTAGGTCATGTGCCATGTACTACTGATATTCAAGGTTCAGTTAGTTGGTAGAAATCTGGAAGAGAAAATACTCAGTGGATTAGGCTGAAGAACAAAGAGAAGGTTGTACAACACTTGGTGTACAAATAAATGTCATATTCATTTCAAGGCTTAACGTGGAAGAGAGAAAGCCAACTGATGTAGATTATTAACATGCTAGGCACATAAAATTGCATTTTAGCATTCCCATAAATAGCCTGACACCAAAAGTTTTAGCAACTTAGAGATAGTGAGAATGAACTTCAAGCTCATACAATCAATATTATCACACACATACTTAAAAAAATAAGGTAGTTATCATTAATATTAATTGGAATTTTAAAACTCAAAGCCAAAGTGAAAACAGAGTTTCTGCAGAAATCTATACATATGTTATTATTCGAAACTTAAAAATGGACCTGCACACACAGTGAGAGTAAATTTTTACCTTGGTAATTGATTAGGGCCTGTGTCTGAGACGAAAGTAGGCTTTTAAATAAATTAAAAATGATACATTAGAATTGAAAGAGACCTTAAAGGTCTTTAAAGTTACCCAGATGTAGAGCAAACTCCTCATATAGAGAGGACGGGTAAATTGAACACATGCAAATATCACTTGCATGAAGGCACAAGGCAGCCCTAATGTGACAAAGAACAAGCTTGAGGCAACAGGCTTTGAATAGCAAAGAAAAACTTTCTGTGTGGCAAAATCTGTACTTAGAGATTTGTATCTGTGTATCTATACCTACATCTATTTATCCATTTATCTATCTGTCCTAAAAATTATTCTTCCAGAAATACAGAGCCAACCACAATTACCTCCAAACATCGACACTCCAAAAAGTGGCCTTTGGGAGAAACACGGGCTTTTCACTGCTCACACGATGTTATGGCGAAGACATGCCCTTTGGAATGCTCTCTGGTAACAGCACCTAGACGGTTGCATCTGTTTCCCACTAGGAAATATTTCCGAGTCCTGGCCTGGGTGTCGTCGTCGTCTGTTTCTCGTTATTGCATTAATAACGAGCAAACTTACTGGCTTGATTAGTGATTATGCTCTCATTCAAAAAAATCCTTTTGCTAAATAAATTCATCACCCTTAAATTTTTTTCAGAGATTGTATATAGAAGCATGAAAAACCAGCTCAAATGTAATTAGCACATGAAACATACTCAAGGGCTCCTAATACAAAGAACCCCTTCAATCTTCTGTATGGGCCCGTGAAAGAATATAAATATTTAAACATTCTGTTTTCCATGAATAATGCCTATTTATAAAAATAAATGTCTGTTATCAAATCATAGAATCCTTCACAGAAATATGTCTTATTTGCTATCTTAAAAATGTGTGCCTCTGTGATGCAAACGTCAGAGTGTGTGAAATTTAATTAGCACCACTTGTTTTAACATGCAAATTCTAAAGAAGTTCTAGGGCTGAGAGATAAGGTTAAAGATGTATTGGCTTTACTACACTACTTATCTGTTAATTATCTTATCACAGAACAGCAAGAATCAAGAGGAGATAAATGGGACGGGAGATAGAACAAAAGCCGTAGAGAATACTGAAGAGAGAGAAAAAAAACGTCAAATCAGCTTACAACCTGGAGTGTAAATATATTAACTTTTAATAATTCGGATTCTAATAATTACAGGTCCATTTAAATTAACTGGAAGACAAGGCACCTGTTTAGTCCTGTGTTAACCCATTAAATTCATCAATCCCAAAGTGGGTCCTCACTGAGGTGTATTTATCTCCGTTTTCATTTTCCATAAATCAATAGCTATTTTCTGCTATGTATTGGAGATATTTTATTTTTAGCAAAATATTCTTTCCCCAAGAAACTAAGCAAGAATTCCCATGTAATTCTATAAAAAATGGATATTTGAAATTGCTTATTCAATCAAAACTGTATTTTTAGATTTACATAAGGCTTTCATTTTATGTGAAATTATTGAGTTATTTGGGTATTTGATATTTTTCACATCACTAATTCTATGTCAAGTTGCAGGAACAGGTGTGCATTTCTTTGAAAGATGTTGAGGCTGGGGGGGGCCTATCTTGCTTATCATACTTGATAAGACTAAAACCATTTAGGTGAGGTTTTTAACACATGATAATACACCACAGTTCTGTTTTGAGCCTCAAGGGTGGCAAGATCCATAATAAATCTGTGTTTAAGTTCATCTGAACTACCCAATCCCCATCGCCTCTTGTGTATTTATTTGTTCATTCATTCACTTACTCATCATTCGACAAATAAAGTTATCGAGTGCCTACAGTTCTAGAACCTAGAAATCCGTGGGTGCACTATGTTTTCCTTGTTAATTATGGCCTTATTTTTATCATATTTTCACTGCCTAGGACTGTGCTTTATATGGTTTGATGACAGACCGTACTAGTGTTTATGGTCAACACATATTAAAGCATCTATTGTGTTGGATGCTAAGCTACAGGGCAGACAACATCAGCTAAAATTGTTGTCCATGCTTAATACCTTAGCACCCAAAGTTCGAGTTAACCTAGTAGGAAGACTAAAGTTTTAAGAGAAGGTCAAATCCTAAATTTTGTAGGAAATATGCACCATGTTCTTTTGAACTCATTTTTAGAAAAATTTCTTCCATGGCTTGTATTTTTCTTTTTTTTTTTTTTTAAGCCAGATGGGATGGAGTAGGTAAGGATAAAAGAAGGACTCTTGACATAGGGAATATATTCAATAATAATGTAATCCTTTTGATGACAGATGGTAACTAGATGGTGGAGATGGGGAATCGCTTTGTAACGTGTAAAACTATCAAATCACCATGGTGTACAGCTGAAACTAATAAGATATTGTGTGTCAATTATACTGTCACAAAAAAGTATGAGATATATTTTATTTTTTACTTTTTTAAAGATTTTATTTATTCATTAGAGAGGGTGTGTGCATGCAAGTGGGGGAGGGGCAGAAGGAGAGGGAGAGGGGAGATCTCAAGCACACTCCCCGCTGTGGTTGGAGCCCATCACCAGGGCTCTCACCACCTGAGGTCATGACCTGAGATGAGACCAAGGGTCAGTCGTTTAACCAGCGGGGCCACCCAGGTGTCCCAATGAGATAGAAATATCTTGTGTTTCACTATTAAAGTTCAAACAAAAAAAAAAATTAGAGAAATTCCCTTTCAAGAGGTTGGGATGAATAAAAATGCTGTGTGGTGGGGGGGTTCGATAACAAATGAAAACAGTGGGACGAAAAGGGAGTGCATGGAGGAAGGAAGAGGGAGAAGCTGAGGTGGACACAGATGACAATCCTAGAGCAGAAGGAGCTGCCTCATAGAGACTGTCATGTTCAAGAATCTGTCACTCCTGATTCTAACCAACTGGTTGCTTCTTCCTCATAGACTGTGAGATCCATAAAGGCTGTCCCTGTTTGCCTTGGTGTGGGTTCAATAAACATTCATTAAATGAATGGCTCGGGCGCCTGGGTGGCTCAGTGGGTTAAGCCGCTGCCTTCGGCTCGGGTCGTGATCTCAGGGTCCTGGGATTGAGTCCCGCATCGGGCTCTCTGCTCGGCAGGGAACCTGCTTCCTTCTCTTTCTCTCTGCCTGCCTCTCAGTGTACTTGTGATTTCTCTCTGTCAAATAAATAAATAAAATCTTTTAAAAAAAAATGAATGGCTCATAGTAAAGGTTCTGAACATGAGAACTGTACACTTAAAGAATACCTTTCAAAACACTTGGTACATATTTGTGCCTTGAGTAGGACAGACACCCTGCCCTCACCTGAGGGGACGTATGTGAGGATGTCCCACTGTTTGAAACAGTGAAAGGGTGCAAACTGTCTAAGTGCCCTTGATTAGGGAATGGATATATAAATTGTGGTATATTCCCATCATGTAGCACTTTTAAAAAAACTACAAATCTATATCTCTCAATCAGGATAGATCTAAAAAATATAATGTGTGACAAAAGCATTGAATTATATGTACAATATAATACTATACACTCGCAGCGTATATACAGACACGACTTTATCAAGACGTACTTCACATATCATACAATCCACTCATTTAAAGTGTACAATTCAGAGGCCCTTGGGGTGACACAGTCTGTTGGGCATCTGACTCTTGGTTTTCGGTCATGACCTCAGGGTCGTGGGATTGAGCCCTGCGTCAGGCCCCAACCTCAGTGATGAGTCTGCTAAAGTTTCCTTCTCTCTTTCCCTCTGCCCCTCCCTGTGCTTGCTCTCTCTCCCTCTTCTAAAATAAATAGATAAACCTTAGGAAAGTGTACAATTTAATGGTTTTGAAGTTATCAATTTTTTTAAATTATAGCAAAACACCTATAACATAAAATTTGCCATTTTAATAATTTTTAAGTGTGCACTTCACTGGCACTAATTACATTCACAGTATTGTGCAGTGATTACTATGCTTTCCAGAACTGTTTCATTACCCTAAACAAAAATTCTGTAACCATTAAACAATAACTCACCCTTGTGCCTCCTTACAACCTCTGGTAATCATTAATCAACTTTCAGTCCATGAATTTACTTATTCTCAGTACCTCAGACAAGTGGAATCATACAATATTTGTCTTTTTGTGTCTTGCTTATTTCATTTAGTATAATGTCTCCAGGATTTATCTATGATGTAGTGTGTATCAGAACTGCATTACCTTTTATGGTTGAAAGATATTCCATTGTATATATTATAAATCATATTTTATCTATTCATTCATCTGTTGATGGACACTTAGATTGTTTTTACCTTTTAGCTGTTCTGATAATGATACATAGAATTTGGTTTTACAAATAACTGTTTAAGTCCTTGCTTTCAATTCTTTTGGGTATATACCTAGAAATGGAATTGTGGAATCATATGTAATTATGTTTAGGTTTTTGAGGAATTGCCAAATCTTTTCATTGGTATATTTTTAAAAAATACTAAACACTTTGATAGATGATAGAGGAAGAGAGAGAGAAAGCAAGATGTTTGATCTAATGAGTATACTGGAGGAACACTCACAGAAGTTCTTATTTTGGTGGTAAGGATGGTCTGCACATATGGAAAGAGGAAAAACGAAGTTAGGAGTGGTCAAAGGAAACAGTCTTCTCTGTAATACTTCTTTTTATTTTTTAGAAGGGCTACATATCCATAATTTGCAGAATTATCTTAAAAACAGTTAGGAAAGATCATTTAATACAATATAAACAGTTGTTAATTTGAAGTAGAAGGGAGGGATAACCATGTTATTCTTTGTACCATTCTTATTTTTTAATTAGAAAAAGACAATTTTTTCTAAAAAGTATCTACCACCTGATCCTCACATCAAAATTGATGAAGGAGACAGGACTGTGATATTATCCTCATTGCAAAGGCAGAATTCTGAACCGGACACTGGTGGACCAGAACCAGAGACTCGGGCTCTGCGCGTCTCGTGGGACGGCTCAATGAGGAGAGGGATGCTGAGGAGGTGGGCACCCCAAACTCTTTGATGGCACGTAACACAACCCCTAAATATACCTTTTTAATTTTCCCCCCTTCTCCATTGTAGGATGACATTTCTGTTTCAAAAGCCACCGCTTTTGTGGGGAGACGTGAAGGAAGAAAGGATAAGATTCAGTAAAGCAGGAGGACAGCATGATAAGAGGGAAGGCTTGTGGACAAGATAACAACTCACAACAGTGGCTAGGGAACGAGGGAAGTGGAGAGAAGGAGGGATTCTGAGGTCATGCAGATCAAAGAGATAGGGGTTCAAAGGGCCATTTGTAGCAGACCATTTGTGCTGTGTGCGAGATGACACGGATTCTTCCATGTCCTGGTGTCCGGCCCACACCCCTCACCTCTTCCCAGTTTTCACCATTTCTGTGCTTAGTGAGTGAATGCGCAGGTGCGTGTGACGTGTGTACTGCAGGTAAGGAAAATGAGATGGTGGGGAGCCTGAAGGGCATGTGGGATGTGAGATAAAAAGCCAGTTAAATTAAGAACAAATTAGCATCTTTCTGAAATAGAACTAACTGTTGGCTGCCAGATTATTCACTACTGATCCCTTGTCAGGATACATCTTCCAGAATGAATAAAATTAGTGAAAAAATGTCTGAATTCCTTAATAACATTTTTTTATGCCCTTGTCCTGGAAAATAACCTTAATACCTTTGTCACTAATTTGTACAGTATAAGTCTCTTTTCTTTTTCATATCCTAAAGTCTCTAGTCTCAGAGAGATGAAAAGAATCAGAGCTGAGAACAAAGAACGCTTCGCTCACAAAGGTGAGGGAATTAGTCTAAGAAGGAAAGGGAAGTTATCTGTGGTTATGAGTTCCACCTACACGTTGATACAAATATATCTCTCTTGAACCCAGGGCTGAATACATTTACTTTATTCAAGTTTCTTTCCTTGGCAAAAGCGGTATCCCCCAGAAGTATTTCTCAAAATCATATCGGTAAGTGTTTCTTGAGAAAAGAAACTCCATGATCAAATAAATTTAGGAAGTGATGAGTTAAGAAAAATTTCTTACTGCAGAACTTTAAAAAAGTAAACACTAAGCGTGACCCTCCAAACTATGGGGGCATTGCTGAAACTTCTTTGAACAAGATATTCCCCTCTTTATTCCTCCCTCCCCAACCCCAATCTGTAGCTTTTCATGGAATTAGAATTCTGTGAAACATAGTTTTGGAAACTTTGACCTACCCTCTAAGAGCCTGGATGCTGGAAATCAGATCTGAGTGTATGTTCCTACCTTAACACTTACTAGCTGAGTGATACTAGGCAAACAATTTAAGTTGTCCTATGTCTGTTTGCTTACTCGTATAATGGGATAATCACCCTCTCGGGTCGGTGTGAAGACTTATTGAGATAGCTTACGGAAATGTTTGGCATGTAATGAGTACTCAGTAAACACTAGCTGTTACCTCCTTGTTATTCTACGATTTGAACCTTAACTTGCTTATGAAAAAAGTGGACGCCTAAGGGTGGGGAATCTTATAACCCAGCCGAAGTTAATGAAAGTAATGGAAAGGTTTTAAATGGGAACAAGTGGTTTGAATTCTGCCCCTCTTGCTGGGACAGCTGGTATAATCTCCAGAGGCTTATTCTGCCTTGTCATTGTCTTAACAGGTATGCATCTTACTTATCACCGAAGCCTTTCTCAACAATGTCTTCATTAATTCCCTCACTGGCGGTTTGCAATAATCTCTTCTTGTAAACTTTATAGCCTTTTTTCTGTATTTTTTGTTAGCACTTACCACTTGCTACTGTGAATCGTTATTTATGTGCTGCTATATTTATTTCCCTAAGTGGCATCCTTTTAAGGGCAGGGTGCGCATACTGTCCCGTGTTTGTAAGCACAATACAGGGATTTGCAGTATTTGCTACGTATTTATCAAATGAAAAACATGCTATCACTTTATAGTTCACAGAGTGGCTTTCTAGTGACAACATCAGTGTAAATGAATATAGGAGCAGTTGATTTTCTCCAATTAGCAGAGATCTATGAGTACGGAGCTCTTTCTGAAAGTAATTTCTGTCAGAGGATCATTTGCTGCCCTCCTGTGTTTGATATGAATACTATTTTACACCAGAACAAAAAAAGAATAACTCCCTCAATTAAATTCATTTAAACTGCGTTTTGTTTACTTTCAAATCCTTAAATCAATTTTTCCCCATACAAATTATTTTTCCTTTTCCCATTAAAATGATCTTTATTCAATACATTTCAAGCTACTTTTTCACTTAAGAGTTATACAGTATATAAGAACTTTTCATATTGGTCTGATACTCCTTCAGTATAATCTACTTAACTGGTTATATTTTCATTTTTTTAAATATGAGACAATAACTTATATCAAATAATTCTTTTTTTTAAAGATTTTATTTATTTATTTGAAAGAGAGAGATATCAAGCAGGTAGAGAGGCAGGCAGAGAGAGAGAGAGAGAAGGAAGCAGGCTCCCTGCCGAGCAGAGAGCCCGATGTGGGACTTGATCCCAGGACCCCGAGATCATGACCTGAGCCGAAGGCAGCGGCTTAACCCACTGAGCCACCCAGGCGCCCCTATATCAAATTATTCTGATACGATTTTTACATATTAGACCTGCTTGCGTAACAGTATATTTAAGACTGTATTTTGGAGCTAGAAAAGCCTGGTTCAAATCGCAGCTTAGTCACATAGTAATTGTGTAACTTTGGGCAAATTACTTGTCTGAAACTTTCATCTGTAAAATAAAGATAATACCTCTTGAAGACCACGTAAGATAAAACCCTTCGCGCACCCCATAAAAGATGTTCTACTTAGGAAGCACGTTTTCAAATCTTTTTTTTCTTTGGCATTACCTATTTTGGTGAAGTTGAAGACTGCATAAGGATATGAATTAGAATCCCAGCCTATTATCTGGATTAAGATCTGTTTTTCCATATTGAATGTGCAAAATCGAACTCTTGTGATGTGCCAGGCACTGTTCTAAACACTTGGCCTTGTGCAGCTTGGTAACGTAAATCCTATCCACCTCATGAAGTCTTTCTCTAAGTTACTAATTTCCCTTTAGATTCTTGTCGGTCTTATTGTCCACTTTACTTACTGGATTCTTTATATAAGCTACCCTAGGTTATGTTTCCAGTCCCTTCCTCTCTATTTCCAGTGCACGTTGTCATCCCTCTACTGCTACAGCTTCTACTTAGGGATGGGGGCTCACTCTCATGCCACTTTGTATAACTTTATTAAGTTTTTAAGGATGGGGATTTACAGCTTGAATCTCTCCTACACTTCAACATAAGCATTAGCATTGATACTTTTTTTTTTTTAAGATTTTATTTATTTATTTGACAGACAGAGATTACAAGTA
Source organism: Mustela lutreola (assembly GCF_030435805.1). Lineage (NCBI taxonomy): Eukaryota > Metazoa > Chordata > Mammalia > Carnivora > Mustelidae > Mustela > Mustela lutreola. The sequence goes on along the minus strand of NC_081295.1, from coordinate 58,690,949 downwards.
AGCAGAGAGGCAGGCAGAGAGAGAGGAGGAAGCAGGCTCCCTGCTGAACAGAGAGCCCGATGTGGGGCTCGATCCCAGGACGCTGGGATCATGACCTGAGCCGAAGGCAGAGGCTTTAACCCACTGAGCCACCCAGGCGCCCCAGCATTGATACTTTTAATTGCTGACAATTGCAATCTATTCTCTGTTGCACCATCTCGGGCTTTTGTCAACACAGCAGACCGAAGGATCCTCTGAACCAGCAGGTCAGTCGGTTTTCCTTGAAGTGCTATCCCTTTTCATTCATGTCTTGGGAAAATGCCTACTAAACACTCAAGTCTAAATAGCCGTATTTTAATCATTGGTTTTTCCAAGCAAAAATGATGGGAATTTCAGGAAATCTGCGAATTGAACACCATTTTCATAATATGAAGATTCGCCGTTTTTTAGCATTTGTACAGATGAAACAAAAGCAGCAGAGAGTAAACAAGCACTTAGCATGAATCAAGGTAGTGGCATCAAACTAGAAGCAGTCTTTGTAATTTTCCACTGGCACTCACTCCCAATAAAAACAAACAAAACCAAAAAGTCAACTCAGTTTCACTTAAAAATGTCCTTTATGCAGTAAAAAGTAGTAATTTTATGAAGTCTTAGCCTTTGAGGGCACATGTTTTTAAATATTTTGTGTGACAAAATTGGTAGTATGCATAAGGCATTTCTGCTGCTGCCAAAGTACGATGGTTTTAAGGAAAAGCACTTATTATTTGAATTGCAAACTGAACTTTTTTCTTTTCTTTCCCCTCAAGGAACACCATTTTTACTTGGATGATTGACAAACAAGTTACTCAGAATTGGGTATTTGGTAGACATTTTCTTGAAAATGAACCAAGCAGGCCTGTCACGTCGAGGGAAACAGAAGTATTTGCTACCAGTGATTAAATTGAAGTTATCAAGCAAAACTTAAAATTGTGGAAAACTCACACCATCACTGTGAGTTTTTCAGCTTCCAATACTATAAAGACTTTCCTGATGAGATCAGCGGTGATATTAGTAAGTGTGATTTTTTGATACGTATGAGATGTGTCAACACTGGAAGACCTCTATTACTCAGTGAGCCAATACTTTCCAAATCAGGGATACATGACGTCACAAAATCATGTCTGGGTAAAAGATTCTTTCAAAGTTTAAGATAGATGAATGAATTCTAATGTAACAGAATGAAAGTTCATTGATAAGGGGCACCTCGGTGGCTCAGTTGTTAAGCATCTGCCTTTGGCTCAGGTCATGATCTCAAGGTCCTGGGATCCAGCCTTGCATTGGCCTCCCTGCTCAGCGGGAAGCCTACTTCTCCCTCCCCACTCCCCCTGCTTGTATTCCCTCTCTGTCTCTCTCTGTCAAGTAAAGAAATAAAATCTTAAAAAAAAGAAAGAAAGAAAGTTCATTGATCAGATTCCATGTTATAACTAAGTTTTAAGAAATGGCCACTTGTGGGAATTTTTCTAGAGCGTTAAAGATTATCTACAATTATTTGAAAAGACTATTAGAATATTCCTCCCTTACCACGTATTTTTGTGAAGTGGATTTTTCAAACGTCTACCAAAACTTCGTATCACAATAGTTCAGATATAGAAGCAGATAGATAAGTCTAGTTGTTTTCTATTAAACTTGACATTGAAGGCATCTGCAAATCTGTTTAAAAAACAACAACAACAAAAAAACCCAAAACATTCTTCTCACTAAATTGCTTTTGGAAAAATAGTTATTTTTCATAAAATGTTTTTGCTAACATGTAATGGTTTTGTTATTGTTATCTTTAAACAAATTACTAAATACTTTAAAATTTTGTTTTAATTTCTAATTTGGTATCAACAGGTATAACCCTCATATACAGACTCTGTAGGGTCTTCCAAGAATTTTTAAGACTGTAATTGAGTCCCATGGCCCAAATGTTTGAGAATTACTTATCTAAAATACATCAGATCATGTTCTTTTAATAAAACCATTACTCCCAATGGTTCTCTATTTCCCTCAGGATAAAAGTCACAAGTTCTTGCACTGGCCTACCAGTCTCTGCTCTTATGTGTTCCTCCTCCATTACCTATCCCTCTACTCTTCCCCTTGCTTACTCCCTCCAGCCACATTTACCTCTGATGTTTCTCCAATAAGCCAGACACAATTTCAGTATTAGCACCATTGTCCTGGCAGTTCCTTCCGCCTGGAAAACAATTCCTCCAGTTTTCCCCATGGCTATTTCCTTCAAGTCTTTGCTTAAGTGTAACCATCTCAATAGTCTAACATAAGCAGCTTGTTTAAAACTGCAAACGTACTGCTACTCCCATCCTGCACAACACCTTCTAATACTTGCTTGTTTATGCCTACAACCTGTGCAGCGTCCCCGGCCCCCAAGTATAACATAAGCTCCAAAAGCGTGGCAAAATGGCCCCCACACAGAACTCAAGAAATCTGAATGTTGAATGAATGAAAGAACTCGTTTGACAGCTTGTCATTTTTCAGGGACCTGTCCAGAGTCCCAAGAGGATGCAACTTACAGAGAGAGGAGTGGACAATGCTAGCAAAGATCTTTTGAATGGAAGAAAATGAAGGAGGGATACAGTGGTCACAACCTCGACAGGGAAGGCGTTCTGGGCCTGACAAAAGGTCTTGGGAGAGTGTGCAAGGCGTATTTAAGTGTCTGGCAATGAACGCTGTCCTTGTGCTTAACTCCACCTCCCACCTCTTCCGTCTCCTATGAAACCAAAGTCCCCAGAGCCTTCCCGGGACCCCTCCACCCCAACACAAGTAGGTCACACCGAAGAGACTGAAAAATTTCTAAACTTTATGGAAAAAAGCAAAGACGACAATCAACTAGCCAACAAGGAAGCCTCCAAATCCCGTCTCATTCCAATGCCGTCTCTCCTCTGTTGCTGGCTTTAGGATGTCTCCACCGTCTCAGCTCCAGGGTCCCTACGGTCTCCCAACGCTGTGTTCCGAAGGGTCCACAGGAAGGCAGGTCAGGCGGGTCGCCCCCAGGTAAGCACTTCTGGACAGGGAAGGCACGAGAAACAGGAGCAATGGAGAATCGGTCCACTTGGGGCAGGAACACGCGGAAATGACGGCAAACGGGAGAGCACAGGTCAGGCTCCCGCAGAGCAGTGACAGCACGAGGGTCTCAGTTCTCCTCCGGCTTGTCGGCCGGCGGTCCGCAAGGCTGCAGCATCTTCTCCATCAAGTTGAAGCGGACTCGAGCTTTGCTCTCATTCTCCGCAATGGCGAAGTAGTTGAGAAGGTCGAAGTGGCCCATGTAGGAGCAATAGGAGTCGCGGTGCTGGTTGACCAGCCACTCCCACTTGGTGGTATCGGCGTGGCCCGTGCCGATGTACTTGGACTGCAGGTGCTCCAGCTGGCTGTGGATGGTGTAGCGGTCAGTCATCTCGCCGTTTTCCCTTAGCTCCCAGGTCAGAAGCCACACGGAACGACCTGCTCTAGATTTTCACGCGGGAGAGAAGCTACGGCACGGAAGCCCCGTCCGCTCAGTCGCAGGAAAATGACGTCGCAGCTACGAAGGTGCGTGGACTCGCGGTCCTAGGGCTCAGAGGCGGAAGCGGAAGTGTATTCTGTCAGGGAATTGGAGTTGCCTAGGCGACGCTCAATGTCGGCCGCCTACCCATAGAGAGCCCCGCCCCCTTCGTTGAGCGTTGCATTATGGTTCACTTAGTGACCCTTTTTCCAACGGGGAGCGTTGCATGCCGGGACTTGTGGTCTCCGAGGGTCTGTGCGCGCCGGTTTCTGGGACCCGTCGTCTTGCTTTAAGAACCCGCCGGCGGCCTAAAGGACCGCGGGAGCATCCTTGGGAGTCTGAGAGCCGAGAAGAAACGGGAAGCTCATGTAGGACAGGCCACAGGCAACCGTGAAAGCAAGCTCGGTATAATTTTGATTTCGGAGCGAATGTGACAGCCGGGAAGTCCCTTCACAGCCAGGAGTGGGCCGCCCTGAACATCAGTAGCCGCCAGTTCTAGTCCCAACTATGTGTCTTGTAGGTTGTGTAGAATGAACGTTATTTCAGCGCCCCCAGGGCCGCCGTTTCCTGCCCGGTGACCGAAGTACTCCCAGTTCGGACCCGTTCCGGCTCCCACACCAAGCCCCTCCTTCCTCGCCAGCCGAATTTGATATCCCCGCTGCAACTCCTCACCCCACCCTACGCACCCCGGCCCGTGTTTCTCAACACGCGGAGCAGCTCGCCTCTCCAGTTCTTTGTGCTAGATGTTCCCTGCGCTTGGAATGCTTTTGTTCCCTGGGCAAGCAGCGTCTCTCTTTAAGTCAGCTCAAAAGCATCTCCTTGAAATCGGCTTTGGACACACCAAACAGATGTAAATTCTTTCTTTTTTTGCTTCTTGGACATCTCCTCATTATTATAGCTTTATACCCTACTTTTTGGCTTGAGAACTTCCTCATGTGAATTCAAACCACTTGAGAAAAGTAATTTGTACTTTTTTGATGCCATCTTTTATCATATGCTTCTCTTATGATAGCTTTTTATAATATCTTCACGGCTCAGCAGAATTTGTAGTTCCCCCCAAAAGTTGATGAATGGATGAACAACTGTCTGGCAGCCATACAGAAGGAACTCTTTACTGGGAGAAAGATAACGTTAAAATAGTTTTATTCTGATACAAAGTTGCAGTTATGTACAGATGAGTAAGTTTAGAGATCTAATGTACAGCATGATGACTAAAGTTAAATACTGTTCTGAATATTAGAGTAGATTTCAGGTGCTCTGACCACACACACACAGACATACACACAAAGGTAGCTGTGAGGATATAGATATGTTAATCAGTTTGACTCTATAATCATTTCATTATGTATATATATCAAATCATGTGCACTCCTAAAACAATTTTTATTTTAAAAAAAGATTTAAAGGAAAATGATAAAAAAATATTCCTCAAGCGATCAAACGCTTGTGCCAAAAACAAAAAGAAGTCTTATTCTTTGGTTTAAATTATGTTATAATAAAACATTTCATCCCTAAAATGTAGAGAGTACTATAAGACATAACCTGTGGATTCACCATCTGGATACATCAAAGCTTGCAATTTTGCCATTGTTGTTTCCAACATTGTTGGTTTGGGTTTTCAAAGAAATAAACTATACAAATAAAGCTGAAGTTCTCATATTCCCCTCCTTAATCTATTTACTTCAGGAAACCAGCTCGAATTTAGAGTTAATCATTCCCAAGTCTGGTTGTTTTTGTTTTTGTTTTTGATTGCTGAAAATTTTGTGTATCCAAGTGGTTATTTTTATGCATGTTTTGAAGCTTTACAGAAAGACACCCCATGGGGGCACCTGGGTGCTGCTTCTGCCACTTTCTCTGCTGCTCTCCCTGCTTGTGCTCCCTCCCTCCCTCCTCTCTCTCTCTGTGTCAAAAAAAAAGTCACAACCTGTAGGTATTTTCCCTTATCAGAATCCATGTTGATGTAGTTTATATGTAGTTTTAGTTAGTTTTGCCACACTGGTTATACCAATGGGCTTTCCCAGCAAGAGAATGAGAATTTCTTTTGATCTATATCCTTCGCAAAACTTGGTGTCCTCAGACATTTAAAAATTTTTTTCTGATTCAGTGGGTGGAACAGAATTTCATTGTATCTTTAATTTGCAATCACTGCTTACTAGGGACACTGAGCATGTTTTTTATCGTTATTTATTTATTTAAAAATATTTTATTCAGTTATTTGAGAGAGAGAGAGAGAGAGAGAGAGCGAGCATGGTGGGAAGGTTTGATCCAAGACCCTGGGATCATGACTTGAGCTGAAGGCAGCTGCTTAACTGACTGAGCCACCCAGGCACCTCTAGGCATGTTTTTAATGAGTTTATAGGTCCATTATATTTCTGGCTTGTGAATTGCATAGTCATATTCTTTGACAATTTTAAAAATTGGGATGTTTGTCTTTTTCTTAATTTTTTTAGGTGACCTTTATATATTCAGAATACCAGGCTTGCTAGTTATATGCAATAAAAGTATTTTTTTCCAGTCTGTGATACATCTTTACACTTTATCTACGGTATCTTGCACAGTAACTAAATTTAAAGTAGTGAAATATATCAGCCTTACTTTATGATTTATGCTTTTTGCAATTGGATTTTATTTTATTTTATTTATTTATTTTTTAAAGATTTTATTTTTTTATTTTTTTAAAGATTTATTTTATTTTATTATTTATTTGACAGACGGAGATCACAAGTAGGCAGAGAGGCAGGCAGAGAGAGAGAGAGAGAGAGAGGAGGAAGCGGCTTAACCCACTGAGCCACCCAGGCACCCTGCAATTGGATTTTAAAAATGAAATCAAGCATAACTCTTTTTTTGTTTTTTTTACCGTAGGGCCATAAAAAAGTAATTTCCTTTATTTCATTCTTAAAGTTTTATAATTTTGACTTTTTATATTTAGAAATTTAATCTACCTGGAAGTTTTCATTTTGATTTGTTTGGCCTATTTAGGGATCTAATTTTCAAACATTTTCCTATATGGCTAACTAGTCGCCAGTAATAAAGATCATTCAGTAAATAGTAGATTTCCCTACTCATCAAACTTGATGAGGGCTCGATCCCAGAATGTGGGGATCCATGACCTGAGCTGAAGGCAGATATCTAACTGACTAAGCCACCCAGGGGCCCCCAGCAATTCTTGATTCTTTGCCCTTTCACATGAATTTAGAGTTGTCAGTAAAATCCTCATGGAAGTCATGATTACATAGTCAAAGCCAGGGAAATTAATAATTCCATATTATTAAGAACGATTCCAAGAATATGAGAGAATTCCTCAAATTCAAAGGGCTTTAGAACTAGATGGAAAATATATTTACGTGTAGTAATTAAGAGCTAAGGTGTATTAGTTTGCTGGGGCTGCCCAAGCAGAGCACCAAAGACTGCCTTAAACAATAGAAATTTATTCCCTCATAGTTCTAGAGGCTAGAAATCCAAGATCAAAGTGATGGCAAGATTGGTTTCATTCTGAGGCTTCTCTCCTTAATTTGCTGATGGCCATCTTCCCTCCCTATTCCTCTGTATGCCTGTGTCCTAATCTCCTCTTCTTCTTTTTTTTATTTCTGCATTTTATTTTTAATTATTTTTAATTAACATATTATGTATTATTTGTTTCAGAGGCACAGATCTGTGATTCATCAATCTTACACAGTCCTCTTCTTATAAAAAGGTCAATCATATGATATTAAGGTCCACTCATATGACCTTATTTTACCTAAAGACACTGCATTCAAATGCAACCACATTGAGTTACTGGAGGTTAGGACTTCATCAATTCAGTGGTAATGGCTTTATACAGTAATGAGGAATAAATAAGAATACTTTTTTTTACATATTTGTAAATTTAATTAATTAGATTTGTGAATACAGTTTACATACATGAAAAAACTTTGTTAAGTCAGACAATTGCAATACTTATAAGGAAAATGCAACATATTACATTAATAAATGTGGTTTAAAATGTTTAAGAGTAAACATTTGGAGTGGAACTAAATTTTATCAAATATTCTCTTAAGAGCGATTGTGAAATTTTGCTAGACTTATGAATAGTTTAGGATTTTTAACTGAGCTTACAAGCTTATGGAAAAAAGGCAGTTTTTTGTTTAATAGCTTTAATAAACTGAAGACTAACTTTTAAAATCTAAACAGATCACTGAATGGTATTTTGTAAATTTCCCAACCAAAAAATTTCCATTTAACGAGACCAACTTGCAAATAACATAAAAACCCTGCTTCAGTTTTAATTGTTATTATATTTTACAGATTTATTTGGGGAGTATTGTTAACTATATTGAGTTGTCTTATCTATGCCCATAGGATACATTACAATTTAAGTTCACTTTTTTTTAAAGTTTGTATAATTTTTTCCATAAAGGGTTTTCACATCTTCTGTTAGATTTATTCTCAAGTATCTGCTATATATACTTAAAAATGTTCCTTCTGAGTCTCAAATTGTGACCTCCTAAGGAATATCACAATTTCTTACACTTTTGCCAATAAAGAATTTTGGTCTGTAATCAGTGACCTTAGAGAAGGCATGGGAAGACATAGCATAAAATCCGAGAGATTTTACTATTTCCTGACCCAAGATATTACCTCAGGTAAATCCTGCCTTTTAGGTCACTTCTATGTAACTATCAAGTACTATTTTACAATTTGACATTTGAGTGAGAAAAATGTGCAGAAAATATGCCATTGGAAAAAACACAGAATTAAATGTAAATGGAAAAAAAAGGAAAAAATATATTTTTAGACAGAAAACTATACTTTTCTTGTCTATTTTTTAAACCTGGAAATGCAAGGTAACAATTTCTCTTTCATTGTTCTTGTTCTTGTGCTGATGGCTTTAAGTTTTTAAAAAATCATTTCCTATTTTTTTCTTTTTAAAAAAATAGGCTCCATGCCCCCAAAACCAAGGTGTCATTCAAAAACAGAAGATGTATACAGAGGAACACAGTTTCTAACATCTGTCCATTTCCCATTTGCATCCTCAGTAAGTAACCATGGCTATGTGTATCTTTTGTATCCTTACAGAGAATTTTTTAGTGGATGTATATACATAAACACAAATATATATGGTATTTCATTCCTTTTAAAATGTAAATGGTAGCAAAGTACTCAAATGAATTTTTTGTTATTTTATTTTTTATTTGACATATTATGGAGATTACCCCAGAAGAGTACATGAAGAGCTTCATCATTGTCTTTTTTCAGTCTGGTTTTACAGCTGTATAATATTTCATTGTATGGATATATAGTACTAAGTAACCATCCTTATTGTCAAATGTATTCTGTATCCAGAAGTTATATTTACATTTTATTACTATTGCAGAAAAATATTAACTTCAAATGTACATAAACTAAAGTCACATTTCCTTTGGTGGGAAATTATTTCAGGTATCTTTTTTTGTCTGTAAGCCAAGTTTTAAAATATAAGGATTTTCAACATGTGCAGGTGCTGATACCATGTTTCACACTAGGGGTCGCCAAAACAGTATTTAACGCCAACAAATAGACTGGTGGTTGAGAACATTTTGTAACCAGGTCCCAGGAGTTTCTCAACCACTATAAGAATAAGCAGTACCTGTGGCAGAGATGCTAAAGACAAAATTTTGGTCTGCTGTATTTTTAAAGGCACGAAGGCTTGGATAATTTAGGAGGAAAGCAAGCAATCCTTCTCAGATTTTACTTCGGGGTTTTATATTTAGCTGAATTAAACAGTGATGTGGAATTTTTAGAATTTAGAATTTAGGGAATTTTTAAAAAGTTTGCTAGACATGATCTTCTTTTCCTGTGATTAAAAGTGTCATTAGCTTCAGCTTTTCTTTCCTGGGTATCCTGGGTTTCATACACCTGAGCAGATCTAGAACTCAATTTTTGAAGGGTTTTTGCCTCTAATTGGGCATATGTGTGGAAAGACATCTGTATGTATCACTTTTATAATTGCTTCTGGGGAAAATATGATAGCCACAGGTATGCATTTTATAACTCTTCGTTTGAGATTTAATAGGCTGTCCCTCTCTGTTCTTTAATGATTACATTAAAACACAGGGTGTAATTTTTGAACAAAAATTTCTCTGGAGAAATTTCACAAAGGAACTTTGAAGTATTTTATACATGTTCCATTCATTGCAGTGGTATGAAATCTTGCAGCTCAAAGATTAATGGTTGGCATATCACAGGGATTAAGTTAATATTTATTGAATAAATTGATGAATTAATGTTTATGACAATGTCTTGAGTGACTACAAGGATTGAAAACAACTTTATTGTCAACAATAAAGGAATAATTATGTAAATTATGGTGTAATCTGGATACATATGACATATCTCACTTAAATATAAGTTTTTTTGAAATATGTGACTTTTTTCTCCATTATATTAGCATAATGATTTACCCATTGCTGGCACTCCATAAATACTTGTTGAATTAGAATACTTGTTCTCGGGGCGCCTGGGTGGCTCAGTGGATTAAGCCGCTGCCTTTGGCTCAGGTCATGATCTCAGTGTCCTGGGATCGAGCCCCGCATCGGGCTCTTTGCTCAGCGGGAGCCTGCTTCTCTCTCTCTCTCTCTGCCTGACTCTCTGCCGACTTGTGATCTCTCTGTCAAATAAATAAATAAAATATTAAAAAAAAAAAAAAAGAATACTTGTTCTCATGCTGGATTAATCAAGGAGATATCCAAAATCTCCCAGCATCCCCCTGGAGTTGGGACTAGTTACCCCAAAGTTGCCACCGTTCTTAACCTTAAGCTTAAGAGATGTGGATTGGAGGGGAACAATTTTTTCTCTGGAGTTATTGGTAAAGCAAACAAACAAACAAACAAAAAACAACAACCTATGACTAGGCTTTGCAAAATTGTGAATATACTAAATTTTAACTGCTACAGAGTTGCTTCAGTGAGTTATCCAAAAGGACTGTGAGGAACAGTTTTTCATTAGCTGAGCCAGGTGCTTGAATATCAGTAATCACAAATTAGAGTATGGAATCTAAGAACAAGAAGTGAAATGGATGGGACTGACCTCCTACAACATTTCAAGTACCCAATTAAACATGTTGTTCATTATGGTCCACCTAGAGTAAAAGTTGTAGGTGAAACTGTAAGAAAGGAGCTGAGTCTAGACTTTCCTTTGATTTGAATTTGAGCAAGTGTAAGATTTGTCCAGTTCCTAGAGAAGGATTTAATGCCTCTTCGTTTCATTGTTTTAAATAGGCTCCAAGCCCAGTGTGGGGCTTGAACTCACAACCCTGAGATGAAAGGTCACATGCTCTACTGACTGAGCCCGCCAGGCACCCTGGTGCCTCTTGGTTTTAAATCAATTCAGGGAAGTTGTTTCATTTTGATTTTTTAGAATAGGTACATGTGTAAAAAAGAACTGATAACATCCCTTTCAAAGTATGATTTCTTTCACTTTCTACAAGTTGCACTTACTTTCATGCATCAAACAGACCATGTTTCAAAATCTCGATGTGAATTTTTGTGATTTTCATTTGTCATACATTTCGTTTATATGTCACCTATGATTGTTTCCTAACTTAGAAATCCCACAGGATCTATGTTAATATGTTGTGTACAATGCCCCACATCAAATGACATAAAGGGGCGCTTAGGTGGCTCAGCCAGTTAAGTGTCTGCATTCGGCTAAGGTCATGATCTCAGAATCCTGGGACTGGGCCCCCCATCATGCCCCACATCGGGCTCCCTGCTCAGTAGGGAGCCTGCTTCTCCCTCTCTCTCTGCCTACATCCCCCCTGCTTGGTGTTCTGTGTCAAATAAATAAATGAAATCTTTAAAAAAAAATAAGAAAATGATATAAAAGCAAGGCTCAAAAATTTAATGCTGTTAATTTGGTTATAGTAGTTTAAGGCCAAAAAGGAATTTAGGGATGGAACAGATTAGCACACACAGCCATGGTAAAGGACCAATGATACTATTTGCCCACCTGTTTTTCTCACTTTTTCTTCAGTTTACATAAACCATTGTGCAAACACAGTTTCAAGTCTCTCCTCTTCCAAGTAGTTGTCTGCCTCTAAGTCTCTCTTGTCTTATATCCTTTAAATTCTAGCATTACCCCCAAGAACTGCTCTAATAATACATTGCAGTAGGTTAAATGCTTTAGTTGTTTGAGGAACTGATTTATTCTGTAGAGATATAAAATATTTCCAAAGTCTCTTCCTTGGATCCCTCAAGGTAGCTGAAAGCTGTTGGCATCCTTTTTCTTTTTAAGATTTTCTTTTTATTTTTAAGTAATCTCCAAACCCAACATGGGGATCAAAACCATACCCTGAGCTCAACAGTCACATGCTTCACTAACTGAGCCATCCAGGCATTCCGTGCATACCTTTTCATTTCTATGTTTCTGTCCCTTTATTTGCAAGGATAATCTTTGTATTTGGCTTAATGGCTTGGCTTAAAAAGGTCGGAAAAGCACCTGCAGTTCTGTCCCAGTTTTAGTGCAGCTCTTCCCTGAGATTAAGACAATAGTGGGCCTTGCCCTTGGTCCCCTCCCTGCAGAGAGTCTTATTTGGCTTTCCCCTAGCTACAATCTCCCAAGAACTAAAAAGTCCATGGTTCAAGGAAACATACTCATCCATGCTCCCACTCCCCCAGCCCCTGACTGAAGCACACACAGACTTAGCTTTGAAGCACAAATTCCTAGTACAAATGACCCCAAGCTCACCTCCAGGATCTGTGCAGGCTTTTTCCCTGAGTCTGTCCTCCGAAAGGCTGACCTCACAGCTGATGTGCTGTGAGTGTGTCCACACTCCTTGCTGCAGTGTGTCCAAGGAATGGCTGGCTATTCACTGGGATGTTTACCTTGTGAACTCAGAGAGGCAGGTTGAGAAATCCCTTCTGAAGAGTTTGGGCTTGGAGGCCATGTAACTTAGAAATGATTTTTTGAAGAACTCGGGTGCGACCTGTAGATTATCCTGTACTTAAACATTCCCCAGGTCCCCATCCAATCTCAAATTCTTTACTGGCAAGTAATCGTACCACCATAAGTGATATACTTGGTAATAATGACTTGTTCCAGGAGGTAACCTCAGTTCTCCTGAGATGAAACTTCTTATCCCTTTCAATATTAAAGCTGCTTCATTTAGAAGGTGAGTGACTTTTCAGTCAGAGAAAGATTTATAATACAAGGATGATAAATAATATTAGAATTAATATGTTAGACTGAGGAATAGCCTATTTATGTAGTTCAAGTGTAATACTTTAAAAACTTTGGCATTTTAGACTAACAGATTAATGTTGTGATTCTATTTATTTAAAATTTGGGGACACCTGGGTGGCTCAGTGGGTTAAGCCTCTGCCTTTGGCTCAGGTCATGATCTCAGGGTCCCAGGATTGAGCCCCACATCACATCGGGCCCTCTGCTCAGAGGGGAGCCTGCTTCCCCCACTCTCTCTCTGTCTGCCTCTCTGCCTACTTGTGATCTCTGTCTGTCAAGTAAATAAATAAGATCTTTAAAAAATTTTTTAATGTGTAATTGACTTACAATTTCAAATTAAAAAAAGAATGTGACCAAGTTTGTAAATGGTATTCTAATATTTAAGAGAAATGGGTTTACCAAATACATACATTAAATTTAGACTTATAAGAGCCTTTGAGATGCTTTGGAATATTTTTCTTACTAGGAGCATGTGCTTTCTTGGTCAGACATTTGAAGTGCTTAAAAGTAAATTTAACATATGAAACCCATCAATGAAGTTAAGGGACGTTGATGGATACAAAATCAATACAAAAAATAACAGTGTTTCTATATTTCAGTAAGAAGAAAATAAAATGGTGTCCACACAAATGGATACTTGACATATGACAGAGGTATATTGCAGGGAGCTGGGAGAAAAAACAATATTTCTAATAATAGTATCATATGGTTTCACTCATATGTGGAATATAAGGAGTAGCACAGAGGATCATAGGGACTGGGAGGGAAAACTGAATGGGAAGAAGTCAGAGAGGGAGACAAACCATGAGAGCCTCTTGACTCTGGGAAACAAACTGAGGGTTGTGGAAAGGGAGATGGGTGAGGTGATGGGGTAACTGTGTGATGGGTTTTAAGGAGGGCCCATGATGTGATGAGCACTGGGTGTTATACACAACTAATGAATCATCGAAAACTACATCTGAAACTAGTACAGCTGTACTATAAGCTGGTTAATTGAATTTAAATTAAAAAAATAAGGTGCATGCCAAAAAGTTCCATTTTGATAGAAACATTCTGTTATTTTTACGAAGTAGAATTGGCTATAGCAGTTGAATTAAACTTAGCCATCATGTATTCAAAAAAAGAGTCAAGATTAGTGCATTTAATTACATAAAAATGAAACACTTTTGTTCTAAAAATACCATTTAAAGAATAAAAATATAAGCCATAGACTGGGAGAAGACATTTACAGTCTATGTAACCAAATACCATCACCATCAACAACAAAAACTAGTTTCCAAATTTAAAGAACTCTTTAAATTTGATTTTTTAAGAAAGGCAGAAAATCCAATAGAAAAGCAGATAAACACCCTGATTGTGCATTTCACAGTAGAGATCATTCAAATGGCTAGTAGACATTGAAAAGTTTAATAAACCGAGAAAGGTTAATTAAGCCAATAAACTGTCACTGCACACCTACCATATTGGCAAACTTCTAAGTTTTATAATCCTAGTGCTGGTGGGGAATTCTAAATTTTGGTAGGAATGTAGTACAATCACTTTTGGAAACCAGATTAGGATTATCAAAATTGAAGATCTTCATACCCCATGTCCAAGCAGTTCCCCTCCTAGATATATTCCTGAGAGAAGTGGTTCTCAAAGTAGAGTCCTTGGATCAGCTGTAGTAGCATCATTTAGGAACATTTAGAAATGCAAATTCTTGGGCCCTACCCCAAGTCTACTGAACCTACTGATCTATTGGGGATGGGGTCCAGCCATCAATGTTTTAACAAGACTTCTAGGTGAGTCTGATGCATTTTGTGCATGTATATATAGCAATACATTAACAAGAGAGTTCATAGCATTTTGCATAATAGATCCCTAAAATGAAAGTAGCCTAAATGTCCATTGTTAGTAGAAAGGTAAATTCATTTTTAATTTGGGAACAAAGGAAGTATCATTACATACTGAGAGTTGGAAACAAATGGGAGAGCAAAGGCAAGTTTAAAGGAGAAAATAATTTGGTGGAATAAGTTGAAAATCAGATTAAATCTAACTGGGGAAGTTATTTGAGGTGAAAAAGAGAAGTTTTTCTGAAAGACTAGAGAAGGAATGCAGAAATTTTACTGAAGGTGGGAGAAGAGGAGGAATTGAAGTTTTTTCATCCATGAGAGCATTTTTTTTTTTTTTAATTTGTTAGGAATCAGAGTCCTATGCAGAGGGGAGGGGATAGGCTGGGCAGCATGAGAGTTATGAACGTTTGAAATATTGTAGGAGTGGACTGGGTTAAGGTGTGGAGCAGCCCAGTTCTTTTTTTTTTTTTTTAAGATTTTATTTATTTGACAGAGAGAGACACAGAGAGAGAGGGAACACAAGCAGAGGGAGTGGGAAAGGGAGAAGCAGGCTCCCCACCCAGCAGGGAGCCCGATGTGGGGCTCCATCCCAGGACCGTGGGATCATGACCTGAGCCAAAGGCAGACGCTTAACGACTGAGCCACCAGGTACCCCTGGAGCAGCCCACATCTAACTGCACATTTGAAACCTGTTACAGTGGATATAGGAATGATACAATTACACAGAATTGCCTTATCATTTCTGTTATCTCTCTAGCACTTACACACATTCTTCATCCAATCTTTGTGAACTAGTTATTTCAAGTAATTGCTTCTGTTGAAGAAGAAAGCTTCATCTTAAATACTCTTTTTTTTTTTTTTTTTTGAGAGGGACAGGGTGGGAGGGGCAGAAGGAGAGCGAGAATCTTAAGCAGGCTCCACACCCAGAAAAGAGCCCAATGCAGGGCTCGATCTCACAACACTGAGATCATGACCTGAGCCGAGTCAAGAGTTGGATGCTTAACTGACTGAGCCACCCAGATGCCCCTCAAATACTCTGAATACAGTGTTACATTCTGTAGCAGCTGCTCAATGAAAAAAATTCTATCAGTGACGGAGGGTTAGCAAATGGTGGTGGATAGCATTACAGAGTGAGTGTGACTAAGTCAAAGAAGAAGCTCTTTGGAGATGAACAAGTACACACACACACACACACACACACACACACACAATAATAGTGACTCTGCAACTTCATAGCTGTTCTGATCCTGGGAAACGTGCGGTTCTCAGGATAGGTCCCCTAGAAGCACAGCCTGACGTGGGGATTCTTGGGTAAGAAATTTATTGAGGGAGAAGTCTCAGGAGAAGGGAAGGAAAAGGCAAGTTAAGGCAGGAGGAGTAAGTTCAGGTTCAGCTGATCCCTTAGGTGGTGATGGAACTCAGATTGCCCACAGAGCTCATCTCACCTTGAAGCGAGAGTGTCCACAGTCAGTATCTCCCAAGTCAGTCAGTTATTGGAATGGGCTATCCACCCTAGTGGAGATAACTTCCCAGGCAAGGGGCCTTTTGCTTGGCCAAGGTCAACTCTGTAGAAAAGGAGGCAATTGTAGGCATTTAGAACACAAAATTCCCAGCAGCCTAAGGATTAATGCATTGACCTGGTTAAGGATATCTAGATAAAAAGCAGCATTAACTACAATTCACCCCTTGTACCCACATAGCTCTAATTCCATCTTACCAGATTTTTGGTTGGTCACAGTTTCTGGGAAAACTAACAGGAGAAAGATTAGTAAATCTAATGTAGCCTCTCACTATGGCAGCTGGTTCCAAGTTTGTAACTGATGTTTATCATTTCCCTTTAGCACCACACTCCAGATTCCCCTCCTCTCCAGCTATCACCTAGGTTGGTCCAGGTAGCTTTCCTGTTAGGCTAAGGCAGACTCTCTTCTCATTCAGGGTATCTCTAGGTTGCCCTACTATTATTGAGCTGTGGGTACTGGACTTCTGGGTATAAGCCAACCAAAGGACACTCTAGTAGATGATGTGAGTATCAAATATATCAGTGTCATATGATGATAAGGATCAAGCTACCCTAACAATATGGTAACTCCTTTCTTTGATGGCTCATTTACAACAGCCATAGTTTTAAGTTTAGTGGTTTTCTTACTATGTTCTTTGGTGGAAGCATCCCTTTCTGGGGACGAGGACCTTTAGACCCACAGAGGCTAAAACTGTGGGAATAAGAAACATAATTTCCCCAGAGAGTCACAGGAAGTAATGGTGGGACCATTCTGACTTTTATTTGTTGGTTCCTATTGGACCCATGTCCCATGTATTCTACTGAATGGGGACACAGACATATAGTGGCTGATGGCTTAAGATATACTCTGCATCCTGAAGGATAGTGCCCTGTCCTTTGCAAGGTATCAAGTAGCTTGTGCCTTGGCTGTAACTTCGAGATGCTATTGCACTGTTCTTCCAGGCTTAGCAGTTTCTGGGTGGTGAATATATATGATCTATAATTGTATGCCTGGGGTCATACTTACTTTACTGCAAAGAAGGTCCCTTGGTCCAAAGATGATGTTAGGTGTGACCCCATGCCAGGATATCATATGCTTCATGAACCCTCACATCGTGGTGATAGCTGAGGCACAACAGGCAGGAAAGGCAAGTCCGTATCTGGAATAAGTGTCAATCCCATTGGAAATAAAAAGGTGAGGGGGGACTTGTTATGTGTCATCCATTTAGAGAACCAAAAGGAGGTTCTGTGGAAATTCCAGATGGCCTGGATCCCTTTGGACCATAATGGCAAAGAATTAATAGAGAAGTAATATAGCATGGGGGCAAGACCATCCTGTTTAATGGCAAACTGTTTATGATTCTCATTCTGATGGATATAAGATAAATAGATGTAGACATAACTGCAAACCATACACCAGGGGCTGTGGTCATCTGTTAGAGTAAATACACTACATCTAATATAGCAGATGCAAATGAAGCTACTACTTGGATAAATTTGTAGTAGCTCAATGTCATGTCCTCTGATTGACCTGTTAAGCCAGAATGAATTAAATGGGGGATATAGTGACACCCATCACTCCTACATCCTCTGTCATTCCTTTCCTGAAATGTAAATTGTTTTTGATTTACAGTCTTGGCTGAGTGTTGGTGTCTTTTCAGGGACTTCTACTTGCCCTTCTTACTACAACAACCCTTATTATACAAATAAAGGAACTAATATAAAGGCTCTGTAAAGATTCCCAACTCTATAATCTATAGTTACTCTTTCCCCACAATTCTCAAACTACCTGCTGGTGTAGCTCTCTCCCTTTATAATCCATCAAATTCACTACAAGTGGAAGTTTTAGCAATCTCATCTCTATAGCATGCCAGGAATGCTGTCCTCTACCTACTACTAGTGACTGCCAGCTGATCAGTGAGTGAATCAACTCCAAAACCACATTTAAGAATCTATGTCTTAAGATTATTTTCAGGACGAGTTATCTTAGGTTGAAATTCCAAGTAGCAGAACTTGAGGAAAAATAAAAAGTATATTTATTGTTGTTCATAGTAGTTTCCTTTTATAAAAATAAAGATTTAATTAGTTAATTTATTTGAGAGAGAGAGAGAGAGCGGGTGTGCATGTGCACACACGTGAGCAGGGGTAGGGGCAGAGAGGGAGGGAGAGGGACACGTAGACTCTGCACTAAGTGGGAACCTGATCTCACCTCCCTGAGATCATGACCTGAGCTGAAACCAAGAGTCAGATGCTTAACCTATTGAGCCACTGAGATGCCCCAGCAGTTTTCTTTTTATTTTTAAATTTATAATAATAATTATGATTATTAATTTTTAAAATTCTAGTGAGGTTAACATACAGTATGATTTCAGATATACAATATAGTGACTCAATGATTTATTACTAAGTGCTCATCACAAACAGTGCACTCTTAATCCCATTCACCGATTTCATTTGTCTCTCCCTACCCCCCCCCTCCTCTGGTAACCACCTACTTGTTCTCTATATTTAAGAGTGCGGTTTTTTGTTTCCTTTTTTCCTTGTTTGTTTGATTTCTTAAATTCCACATATGAGGGAAATCATATGGGATTTGTCTCTCACTGATTGAACTATTCTACTTAACATTACACTCTTTAGATCCATCCATGTTGTTGCAAATGGCAAGATTTCATTCTTTTTATGGCTGAGTAATACTCCATTGTGTATGTATGCCACTGTTTATTCATTCTTCTATTGATAGACACTTGGGGTACTTCCATGGTTTGGTTATTGTAAATAATGCTGCAATAAACATAGGGGTGCATATATCTTTTCAAATTACTGTTTTCATATTCTTTGGGTAATTACCCAGTAGCAGAATTACTGGATCACATGATACTTCTAGTTTTAACTTTTTGAAGAAATTCCATACTATTTTCCAAAGTGGCTGCATTTCCATTTGCATTTCCACCAACTATGCACAATCGTTTTTTTCTCACATCCTTGCCAATGCTTGTTTTTGAGTTTAACCATTATGACAGGTATGAAGTGTTATGTATACGTTGTGATTTTAATTTGCATTTTCCTAATGATTAGTGATGTTGAACATCTGTTCATGTTTCTGTTAGCCATCTTTATATCTTCTGCACATTTTAATTGGATTATTTGTTTTTTGGGTGTTGAGTTGTTTTAAGTTTTTTGTATATTATGAACATTAACTAGAATATTCTAGGTATTAACTAACCCTTATTGGATATGCCTTTTACAAATATCTTCTCCCATTTAATAGGTTATTTTTTGTTTTGTTGATTATTTCCTTTACTTTTCAGAAGCTTTTAATTTTTATGTAGCCCAAGTTATTTATTTTTGGTTTTGTTTCCCTTGCCTTAGGCGACATATCAAGAAAAATGTTACTGCTGATGTCAGAGAAATTACTGGCTATACTCTCTCCTAGGATTTTTATGGTTTCAGGCGTCCCGTGTAGGTCTTTAATCTGGGAAAACCTGTCAGTAGATAGCACTGTGATTCTGCAGATATTCATGAGTATGTGTGTGAACCCTCTGGGAACTCTCAAGCATTCTCTAGAATCACCTACTCACTGTCAGGCTGATAGAGCCTAGGGAAGCTTGGAAACAGCTCTAGCATACTTAGAACACTCAACGGAGTACAAACTCCTAACAGATTCTCAATCCATTTTTTCACTCATCCCTCCCCTATTCAGTGCCTTGACCCTGCTGCCTTTCTGTCACCAAGGAGGCAACCCTGAATACACTTTTTAATTACTGTCAGTTTAAGGAACCCTTGCTTCTGGACATACCCTCTCATATTCTTGCACTTAGTGACAGTATCTGTGAAAATCTGTTACTTTTAATTAAATTCCAGAACGACAACAATTTTTTCAAAGTGGGTGGAAGAATCAATAACCTAGAAAATCTAGTATTCAAAACTAGCTTTTGCAGAAAGATACTGTTTTGTTGTTCTTGTTGTTATGTTTTGTTTTGTACCTGAATAATTCCACCCATGAGTCACTGCCTGAATGATTTGTCTTTTCTTTTGTTTTCCTTGCTCTAGAAAGTTAACTGACTTTCCTTATATTAAAAAACAACTGAGGGGAACCTGGATGGCTCAGTGGGTTAAGCCTCTGCCTTCGGCTCAGGTCATGTTCCCAGGGTCCTGGGATTGAGCCCTACATTGTGCTCTCTGTTCAGCAGGGAGCCTGCTTCCCTCTCTCTCTGCCTGCCTCTCTGCCTACTTATGATTTCTCTCTCTGTCCAATAAATTAATAAAATCTTTAAAGAAATAAAAATTTTAAAAACAACTCAAAATTGGATAAAGAGTTAGAATAAAAAATATTAACCTTATAGTTTATTTTTATTCCATTTGTATATTTTCCTAAATTTTCTTCTAGCTCAGGATTCAGCTGGAGTGATATGTCATCCTGAGCTTTGATTAGTGCCCCAACTCTTCCCATATAAGTAGGGTTAATACAAAGTGCATGAAATAGTTTTAGTCAGATCAGAAACAAGAACTAGGGACACAAAAAGAGGACAGAGAGGGTATAGGAGAAGGATAGACAGAGGGACAAATAAAATTACAAAAAGGTTAAAATGAAATCCTATTTTTCAGAAAAAGGTGTCCTTATGAGGCCAATATGGGGTCGATTTTCAAATAATTTATTAATTTTAATTGAGAGTTTATTGTTTATTTCAAATTCTATACCCATATTTTCCTGTCTGAATCTAATACATAGAGAGCTAATTGAGAAATTGAGAGAAATTGGCCAAAATGGACAAAAGATTAATATTAAATAGATCTTGTGGTCATATTTAACATAAACAATTCAATGTTGAAATTATTTTAACTTCTACCTGCTGTCCAAGACAATTAGAAGCAATCAAACTATAATTTTCTTCTTTTGTTATTTCTGAATATGCCTAAGAGTTAAAATAGAAAGTAAAGTAACACAAGTGACAAACTAAATGACCTAGCAAGTGTTTGACTGAGATAAGTTATAACACTTCTGCTAAAAATTGAAAAACTGCCACTTCCTTGTTAGAGCTGAAAATAGCTCTTACAAGTTGTTCTTTCTGAAGTAAATCCATATTAAGCTTTATATATTAACACAAATCACTCAAAACAATTCCACATAAGTATGTACAGACTTCAAATTATGTAATAAGTAATGCTATATTGTTGATAAAACATTTAAACCAGTTTAAATGAATGTTTTACTCAAAGAGAGCTGACTTGAGATGTTTCTCTTTCCTTCTATAATTTTAGTGGTTACATACCAATTCCATTTAATAAAAATGTGTTGTGCAGCTATTAGGTAAACATCCAGAGACTAGGTGTACCCAGGACTGCAAAGTTAGTAATATGTAGTGAATACTGTGTAATTTACAATATAATCATGATTACAAATATGAAAATGTATAACTTATTAGAATGGAAGGCAGCATAAAACAGTGGCCATTCTGAGAATGAGTAAGTCATTTTTAATAGAAGTGATGAAAAATGAGTTTATAAAAGTAATATCATTATAATAGTAAAATATCATTTTACAAAAGTAATATCATTTTGCACAGTGTTTCAAAAGTTGGTGATGGGGTTTTAGGGAGCTGATTCTGGTGGAAGTTCTGTCATGATGAAAGTTATGGAGAACTGGGGTGCCTGGGTGGCTCAGTGGGTTAAGCCTCTGCCTTCAGCTCAGGTCATGATCTCAGGGTCCTGGATCAGAGTCATGGCATGGAGCTCTCTGCTCGGCAGGGAGTCTGCTTCCCCCCTCTCTGCCTACTTGTGATCTCTTTCTGTTAAATAAATAAATGAAATCTTACAAACAACAACAACAACAGCAACAAAACAAACAACAACAATGACAAAAAAAACCAAAGTTACGGAGAGCTGAAAATTCATGGTGCCCCATTCAGGGAATGGCCAGTTGAGAGGATAAGGAAGGGTAGGAAAGAAGAGGGAGATCAAATGAGATGGTACTATGGACTATATTAATATCATGTTAAGCAAAAGAGTTTGGGCTTAATCTACAAATAGTAGGGACCCACTGAAGATTATGGGACAAGAGAGTAATGTAATTAAACCTGTGCTTTGAATTCATGACTCATGACAGTGACCGAAGAGACTTGAAAGTGCAGGCAGTAGACAAGGGAGAGGGGGATTCCAACACAGGTGGAAGAGGAGGTCACATTTGGGAGAGCCTTGAAATGTTAGGTTCCTGTGACAAGGACAGTGTTTTGTCTTCCAATATCCATTTTCCCCATCTCCCTTTGAGTGAAAATTAATCCTTGCCTTCTTTGCAGTTGGGTGGGGCCGTGTGTCTAAAGTCTGGCCAATGGATGAAGAGGAAACCATGCAACTTCCGTGGACTTCTATCAGAGGAAGAGGTTTCCTCTTTATCTTTTCTCCTTTCTGATGAATATAGTGCTATAGACCGAATGTTTGTGTCCTCCCTAATCCCTATGTTAAATCCTCATTTTTTCTTTGTTTGTTTGTTTGAGAGCGAGTGCACAAGCACAGGAGGAGGGGAGGGGCAGAGGGAGAAGGAGTCAGATAATTCCGAGCAGGCTTCCTCTTGAGCACCTTTGTCAGATCTGTGGCTTCCAAATCTTGCGTTCTCTTTACAAGGTCTTTCACGACGCAAAAGTTTTTTTAATTTTGGTAAATTATTGATTTCTTCTTCTGTGGATCCTGCTTTTGGTTCTTATATAAGCACTAGCCTAGTCCTGTCCCAAAGAATTAAAAAAACAAAAACAACAAAAAAAGAGGGCACATCAAACTGTTTGAAGTTAGTGATACAGAGAAAAAATTTTAAAGGTATGTTAAATACAGGCTTTATAGTGCTGGAAGGGAAGGTACAAAAGGAATGATTCATATTTTAATGTCATATATCTATTTATCTGTATACACACACACAGACACATACACACACACACACACACACACACACACACACCCCACACTGGGAGGTGTCCTTACATAACTGGATAAGCAGACTCTGTAAAACTGATACCTGAACTTGAAGACCAGAGCGCAGGTGGACAGGAAAGCAACATAGATGTAAAGCGGGGAAGAGCAAGAACAAGCTGGAGCTTACAAGGACAGACTGAAACCCTTGTCAGTTCTCACTGCCCCAGGCCTTGGTGTGAGTGTCCTGCAGAGCCTGAGGCCCCTCAGGATGGAGCTAATCACACACACACCTGGCCTAGGAGTCAGACAAGGTAAAGAAGGATTCTGGGGGAAGTGGAACAATCAGAATCCTGGCTGCTACCTCACACCAATGCGGTCATCCAGCAGATAAACAACTATAGGCGTGAGCTATAAAAATTTCCCCCAGATCTCATGTAAGACTCTGTCCTGTGGCCCTTCCCATGCAGAAACAGGCAGGGGAATTCTGGAAAGTATAACAGCCTCGCTACCACATGTGATGTTTTGGTTTACTTTAGAAACAATGTAATAAAGTGAAGATAACGATAGGGATACCTGAAAAACATCTGGGAAAGGGAGTGCACTTGTTTGGTTGTTTGAGATCTAGTTTATTGTGGAATCCATCCCCCAGAAGTTTCATAAACTTTGCTTACTGGAGAATATACCTGGCTTGGCTCCAAGAGAAAACAAGTTCTTTTTAGGTGAGATTTTGATGAGAATCTGTTAAATTTACCTAAATGAAGGAAAACTGAGGTCTCTAGAGCAGCACTGACAGGAAGACTTCCCTTCTCCATAGCTCCAGTAGGCTGAACTCCACTGGAGCTGTGCTGATCAGGAGCAGTTCCAGCCAGAACCTCAGCATCACCTAGAGAAGAACAGAAGAAGGAGGGTTGCCTGGGTGGCTCAGTCTGTTAAGCCTCCGACTCTTGATCTCAGGGTTGTGAGATGGAGCCCGCTGTCTGGCTATATGCTCAGCTTGGAATCTGCTTGAGATTCTGTCTCCCTCTGCCTTTCCTCCTGCTCACATGCACTCCCTCTCTAAAATAAATAATTTAAAAACACTCCCCCCAAAAGAAATACCCTAACCCAGCCTCATTCTTTGGGTCTCCTGGGAGACCCATCCTAAAGCCTCCTGGGACTCAGGGCAGCAGATACAATGGTACAAAATGGGTCTGGGATACACACAGAGAACAGCTAGCTCAGTGAATGATATCTAATTTGGCCAAACTTCCTAACATTTACCAAAGAGCCTGAAATAGTTATAATGATAAATAATCTGGTGTAGAGTTTGCATTTTTTTGTGAAACTTGTTCTTTTCCACTGGTGTTGAAACATATTCATCATCATTCTGACAAATGCCATTAATTTTCATTTTTCCTCAAATGGAACATTGCCCTATAAATTATTTTCATAGCAACGAATGACTCTACTCTCAATAAAAGTGATTTACGGAAATCTGCCATGTTCTCACTCTGCTACTCATAAATTTTCCACATGTAGTCAAACTTCTTTAAGTGTTCTGAGTCACAATAACTCACGGTCAGGCACTGAAATGCAATTCAACTATTTGAAAGGTGAACGCAAACAATGGGTTGATATGTCATTCAAGTAATAACATAAGAAAGCGAGCAGCTTCAACAAAGTCAAAGCACTTGATGAACTTAGTTCAAGAAGCTGGTGGATTCAAACTCATAAAGTCAGTGCCATAACAAAATATTCCTCTTGTGCACCCTCACTTTAAGTATAAGTTTAAAAAGTCAAGTGTAAATCTCTGGCTATTTCTTTGGAACACATTCAGGGCTCACCCACTCTTCCTTCCTCCCTCCTTTCTTTCCTCCTGTCTATTCTTCAGTCACTTCCACGTACACCATCTTATTTACCCCTGAATAGAGGTATTATCCCCATAATGCAGATGAAATACAGGAAGTTTAAATAACTTGCTCACTCTACCCAGCCAGGAAAACTAACACTCCATAAATTGAAAGCAGGTCACTTGCTTCCAAACACTCTAATTTCAATAAAATACTTTCTAATATATTAAAAGGACATGTAGGGGCGCCTGGGTGGCTCAGTGGGTTAAGCCTCTGCCTTCGGCTTGGGTCATGATCTCAGGGTCCCGGGATCAAGCCCCACATCGGGCTCTCTGCTCAGCAGGGAGAGTGTTCCCCAACACTCTCTCTGCCTGCCTCTCTGCCTACTCATAGTCTCTCTCTGTCAAATAAATAAAATATTTTTTAAAAAATGCCATTTACCTGCTTGCTGACTCTGTAACCTATATTTTTCTGTGAACTGTCATACTAAAAATCAATCTTTTGACTTCATTCTTATGAAGGCCCTGCCTTGTGAGGAAGAAGTGTAAGTATAGCCTTATGGAAAAAACTTTTTAAAATTTTAAAACCTCTTTGCAAACTTATTGGGTCTACAGTGTTAAAAATGAATATACAAACAAACAAAACCAACTCAAGAGGTAGCAGCAACCTTTGGAAGCCACTCTTTAGGTCAAGAGACCAGAAGTTGACTATAGAGAGAGAAGTCATCAAATGCATCTGAAACACAAATGACCAATTCAAAATCAGTACAAAAAAGGAACTCTGCCAAAAGCTTGTGTTTGTCTATTTTGTCTTCTTCAACAAGCACTGGAGAAAACAGAGTAGTGTGGAGGGTTTTCTCAGACATATATTTTCAGGGAAGTCTACTCTTACCCACCATTTTCCTTCCATTCATAATGATAATATTAATAGTATTTATTGAGTTCTTATTTACATGCCAAGCATTCTCAGATCTTTTTAGAGTAAACTCACTAATCCTCATATAGACCTTGTGACATAGGTGCCCTATTTATCCTGACTTTCAGATAACAAAGCAAGCAGACAGAGGTGATGTAACTTGGCCCATGTCACCCAGCCACTATGGGCAGAGTCAGCCTCTCAGCCCAGATGGTCTTACTCTAAATCACTGCATTGTTTTGTCCTCCAGCCTAAGCCTTCACTGAGTCCCTTAGATGCATTCCTGGTCACCTGAAGTCTCCTTCCAGAGCAGGAGCCATCTGTACCAGAAGAGTAGCCAGTACTATGAATGCTCAACAGGTTTATTGTATGGTTGATAGAATGAATGATAGCAGGAAGGAGGAATGAAAGAATGAGTATAAAAATGTGTTCTGAGAATTGGAAAAAGAAGAAGCTCCTTTAGGATGGTAGGAAGAAAATTTTCCATCAAGAAGCCTTGACTAGTGATAGAATTTCAGTAGGCAGAGATTTTAAAAAAGGGCATTTCAGGTGGAATATTTATATAAACTTGGAGACATTGGAAAGCCTAAAGATACATTCAGAGACCAGCAAGTTGCACCAATTGGCAGTGTCTTGGGCTGCATGAATGAAGTTAATGCAGGGAGAAGTCTGATCAGGTTAACTTGAGGTTAGTTTGCTGAATTTTTTTCATCTTAATAGTTTTTTTTTTTTTTAAGATTTTATTTATTTATTTTAGAGAGAGATGGCAAGTGAGAGCGCAAGGGAAGGGTGGGGAGAGAGAGAAGAAGGAACCTCCTGCTAAGCAGGGAGCCTGATGTATGGCTGGATCCCAGGACCCCAGGATCATGATCTGAGCTGAAGGCAGATATTTAACCAACTGAGCCACCCTCATCAAATGATGAGCACCCCTCATCATAATAGTTTTTATTTAAGGTCTTATATAAGATTACTTTATTCCTGCATCTTTTCAATTGTTTCTTCTTATATTTGCCCTTTTCCTTTCCTATTTGGTGAGATTTGGGTTTATGTTCAAGGATCTTTTCATGGCCATTGTCCATTTTTAGTCTAGTGATAACTACCTCACTAGGGTGAATGGCCACATGGGCAGTTGTGCCATTTGCCTTTTCTTGCTGTACTCGCTCAATGTAGATAACAGATTCTTCCTGTGAACCCAGATGACTTTGCCAGTTTGCTGACCTTTACAGTGTTCTTTCCCAACTTGTACATCATCATCCTCTTGGATGGGGATGGATCAAACATTGTAACTTCTGTCTCAGTTCTTTGGAAAGAAAGGAAGACACAATCTTCCTGCAAATGTGGGAAGGTACATCAAAATACTTTTTATGATTTTTGCTGTGGTCAGAAGTGGCAAAGGTATTCAACTTCATTTTGGCCGCTGGTGCTTCAGCCAAAGTTAAAAAGTAATGAGTGTTTTAAATAGCAGGCTGAAGGAACTACTACTTAAGGAATTGGACACCTCTGAAGGAGTGTGAAAGAAGATGTAACCATGAGAGACTGTGGACTCTGAGAAACAAACTGAAGGTTTTGAGGGGAGGGAGGTGAGGAGTTGGGTGAGCCTGGCAATGGGTATTAAGGAGGGCACATATTGCATGGAGCACCAGGTGTAGTGCTTCAACAATGAATTTGGAACACTGAAAAAAAAATCAAGTTTAATTTAAAAAAAAAAGAAAAGATGTAAGAGGATGATAATCTTCGGACTGTGCTTTCAGGAAACTAAATGAGCAGTAATTGTCAAGAATTTAGAGCAGGGGCTGCTGTCCTATGCTGAATAAATACCTGGATGAGTCTTAGGAAGTCTGTGAATCCCTGAAAGACACACAGAATTTTGTCTATATTTCTGTATGCACACATTTCTATTGAGACTGTGTACAACTTCTCAGTGATTTTCGAAAGATGCCACCATTCCATATATCAATATATCTTAAGATTATAAATTAAGTTAAACTGTTAAACAAAATCTGTTCCTCATTCTATCTTGGCAAACATAACCTCATATTATATAGTATAACAATGATATTCAAATTTTACTTTGACTTTTATAAAAAATGTAAGAACATAAATGTTCAAAACCTCAAAATATTAAATAATATATTAGAAATTATTAAAACTCAAAAGCAATTAAAATAAGAATGAGATAATACTATACATCTATTAGAATGATTAAAATCGAAAATACCAACACCACCAAATACTGGTCAGGATGTGGAGAAACAGAAGCTCTCATTTACCACTGGTGGGAATGTAAAATGGAAGACAGTTGGACAGTTTCTTACAAAACTAAATATACTGTTATCATATGATCTGGCAATCCCGCTTTTCAGTTGGTGAGTGGATAAACAAACTAAGCACATCCAAACAATGGTATATTATTCAACAACAAAAAAGAAATGAGCTATCAACCCACAAAAAGATGCAGAGGAAATTTTAAATGCACATTATCTAGTGGAAGAAGCCATTCTAAAAAAATACATACAGTACGAGGGGGGAGGAGTCAAGATGGCGGAGAAGTAGCAGGCTGAGACTACTTCAGCTAGCAGGAAATCAGCTAGATAGCTTATCTAAAGATTGCAAACACCTACAAATCCATCGGCAGATCGAAGAGAAGAAGAACAGCAATTCTAGAAACAGAAAAACAACCACTTTCTGAAAGGTAGGACTGGCGGAGAAGTGAATCCAAAGCGACGGGAAGATAGACCCAGGGGGGAGGGGCTGGCTCCTGGCAAGTGGCAGAGCAAGGGAGCACAAAATCGGGATTTTTAAAAGTCTGTTCCATTGAGGGACGTCGCTCCAGAGGCTAAACTGGGGTGAAGCCCACGCGGGGTCAGCATGGCCCCAGGTCCCGCAGGGTCACAGAAGGATCGGGGGTGTCTGAGTGTGGCAGAGCTTACAGGTATTAGAACGGGGAAGCCAGCTACATAGACAGAGCTGACGGTGAGCTCGCAGGCTCGGTGAGCTCGGAGCGCGGCCAGAGGTCAGGCAGACGGGAGTAATTGGGCGCACTGAGGAGCGGGGCCCCGGGCTCTCAGCTCCTCGGGGCTGAAGACCAGGAGGCCGCCATTTATATTCTTGTCCTCCGGAACAATGCGGAAAGCCCTCAGGGAACAAAAGCTCCTGAAAGCAAACCTGAGCTGATTACTCAGCCCGGCCCCTGGTAAGGGCGGTGCAATTCCGCCTGGGGCAAAGACATTTGAGAATCACTATAACAGGTCCTCCCCCAGAAGATCAACAAGAAATCTAGCCAAGACCAAGTTCACCTACCAAGGAGCGCAGTTTCAATACCAAGGAGAGCAGCAGAATTCCAGAGGAGGAAAAAGCAAAGCATGGAACTCATGGCTTTCTCCTTATGATTCTTTAGTCTTGCAGTTAATTAAATTTTTTTCTTTTTCATTTTTTTCTCTTCTGCTAAAATTTTTTTAAACTTTTACTTTTCTTTTTTAACGTTTTTAACTAGTTTATCATATATATATATTTTTTTTTCTTTTTTATACTTTTCTTTATTCATTTTCTTTTTTTAATTCTTTTCTTTCTTTCTTTCTACCTCTTTTTATCCCCTTTCTCCCCCCCATGATTTGGGATCTCTCCTGATTTGGTTAAAGCATATTTTCCTGGGGTTGTTGCCACCCTTTTAGTATTTTATTTGCTCCTTCATATACTCGTATCTGGACAAAATGACAAGGCGGAAAAATTCACCACAGAAAAAAGAACAAGATGCAGTACCGAAGGCTAGGGACCTAATCAATACAGACATTGGTAATATGTCAGATCTAGAGCTCATAATAACAATTCTCAAGGTTCTAGCTGGGCTCAAAAAAAGGCATGGAAGATATTAGAGAAACCCTCTCGGGAGATATAAAAGCCCTTTCTGGAGAAATAAAAGAACTAAAATCTAACCAAGTTGAAATCAAAAAAGCTATTAATGAGGTGCAATCAAAAATGGAGGATCTCACTGCTAGGATAAATGAGGCAGAAGAAAGAATTAGTGATATAGAAGACCAACTGACAGAGAATAAAGAAGCTGAGCAAAAGAGAGACAAACAGCTACTGGACCACGAGGGGAGAATTCGAGAGATAAGTGACACCATAAGACGAAACAACATTAGAATAATTGGGATTCCAGAAGAAGAAGAAAGAGAGAGGGGAGCAGAAGGTATACTGGAGAGAATTATTGGGGAGAATTTCCCCAATATGGCAAAGGCAACGAGCATCAAAATTCAGGAGGATCAGAGAACGCCCCTCAAAATCAATAAGAATAGGCCCACACCCCATCACCTAAAGGTAAAATTTACAAGTCTTAGTGACCAAGAGAAAATCCTGAAAGCAGCCCGGGAAAAGAAGTCTGTAACATACAATGGTAAAAATATTAGATTGGCAGAAGACTTATCCACAGAGACCTGGCAGGCCAGAAACAGCTGGCATGATATTCAGAGCACTAAACGAGAAAAACATGCAGCCAAGAATACTATCTCAAGCTAGGCTATCATTGAAAATAGAAGGAGAGATTAAAAGCTTCCAGGACAAACAAAAACTGAAAGAATTTGCAAACACCAAACCAGCTCTACAGGAAATATTGAAAGGGGTCCTCTAAGCAAAGAGAGAGCCTACAAGTGGTAGATCAGAAAGGAACAGAGACAATATACACTAACAGTCACCTTACAGGCAATACAATGGCACTAAATTCATATCTCTCAATAGTTACCCTGAATGTTAATGGGCTAAATGCCCCAATCAAAAGACACAGGGTATCAGAATGGATAAAAAAACAAAACCCATCTATATGTTGCCTCCAAGAAACTCATTTTAAGCCCAAAGACACCTCCAGATTTAAAGTGAGGGGGTGGAAAAGAATTTACCATGCTAATGGACATCAGAAGAAAGCAGGAGTGGCAATCCTTATATCAGATCAATTAGATTTTAAGCCAAAGACTATAATAAGAGATGAGGAAGGACATTATATCATACTCAAAGGGTCTGTCCAACAAGAAGATCTAACAATTTTAAATATCTATGCCCCCAACGTGGGAGCAGCCAACTATATAAACCAATTAATAACAAAATCAAAGAAACACATCAACAATAACAATAATAGTAGGGGACTTTAACACTCCCCTCATTGAAATGGACAGATCATCCAAGCAAAAGATCAGCAAGGAAATAAAGGCCTTAAATGACACACTGGACCAGATGCACATCACAGATATATTCAGAACATTTCATCCCAAAGCAACAGAATACACATTCTTCTCTAGTGCACATAGAGCATTCTCCAGAATAGATCACATCCTCGGTCCTAAATCAGGACTCAACCTGTATCAAAAGATTGGGATCATTCCCTGTATACTTTCAGACCACAATGCTCTGAAGCTAGAACTAAACCACAAGAGGAAGTTTGGAAAGAACCCAAATACATGGAGACTAAACAGCATCCTTCTAAAGAATGAATGGGTCAGCCAGGAAATTAAAGAAGAATTGAAAAAAATCATGGAAACAAATGATAATGAAAACAAAATGGTTCAAAATCTGTGGGACACTGCAAAGGCAGTCACGAGAGGAAAATATATAGTGGTATAAGCCTTTCTCAAGAAACAAGAAAGATCTTAAATACACAACCTAACCCTACACTTAAAGGAGTTGGAGAAAGAACAAGAAAGAAACCCTAAGCCCAGCAGGAGAAGAGAAATCATAAAGATCGGAGCAGAAATCAATGAAATAGAAACCAAAAAAACAATAGAACAAATCAACAAAACTAGGAGCGGGTTCTTTGAGAGAATTAATAAAATTGATAAGCCCCTGGCCAGACTTATCAAAAATAAAAGAGAAAGGGCCCAAATAAATAAAATCATGAATGAAAGAGGAGAGATCACAACTAACACCAAAGAAATACAAACTATTATAAGAACATACTATGAGCAACTCTATGCCAACAAATTTGACAATCTGGAAGAAATGGATGCATTCCTAGTAACATATAAACTACCACAACTGAACCAGGAAGAAATAGAAAGCCTGAACAGACCCATAACCAGTAAGGAGATTGAAACAGTCATTAAAAATCTCCAAACAAACAAAAGCCCAGGGCCAGATGGCTTCCCGGGGGAATTCTACCAAACATTTAAAGAAGAACTAATTCCTATTCTCCTGAAACTGTTCCAAAAAATAGAAATGGAAGGAAAACTTCCAAACTCATTTTATGAGGCCAGCATCACCTTGATCCCAAAACCAGACAAGGATCCCATCAAAAAAGAGAGCTATAGACCAAAATCCTTGATGAACACAGATGCGAACACGGCAGGGATGGCAATTATCACCACTGCTATTCAACATAGTACTAGAAGTCCTAGCCTCAGCAATCAGATAACAAAAGGAAATTAAAGGCATCCAAATTGGCAAAGAAGAAGTCAAACTATCACTCTTCACAGATGATATGATACTCTATGTGGAAAACCCAAAAGACTCCACTCCAAAACTGCTAGAACTTGTACAGGAATTCAGTAAAGTGTCAGGATATAAAATCAATGCACAGAAATCAATTGCATTTCTCTACACCAACAACAAGACAGAAGAAAGAGAAATTAAGGAGTCAATCCCATTTACAATTGCACCCCAAACCATAAGATACCTAGGAATAAACCTAACCAAAGAGGCAAAGAATCTACACTTAGAAAACTATAAAGTACTCATAAAAGAAATTGAGGAAGACACAAAGAAATGGAAAAATGTTCGATGCTCTTGGATTGGAAGAATAAATATTGTGAAAATGTCTATGCTACCTAAAGCAATCTACACATTTAGTGCAATTCCTATCAAAGTACCATCCATATTTTTCAAAGAAATGGAACAAATAATCCTAAAATTTATATGGAACCAGAAAAGATCTCAAATACCCAAAGGAATATTGAAAAAGAAAGCCAAGTTGGTGGCATCACAATTCCGGACTTCAAGCTCTATTACAAAGCTGTCATCAAGACAGCATGGTACTAGCATAAAAACAGACACTAGATCAATGGAACAGAATAGAGAGCCCAGAAATAGACCCTCAACTCTATGGTCAACTCATCTTCGACAAAGCAGGAAAGAATGTCCAATGGAAAAAAGACAGCCTTTTCAATAAATAGTGCTGGGAAAATTGGACAGCCACATGCAGAAAAATGAAATTGGACCATTTCCTTACACCACACACAAAAATAGACTCAAAATGGATGAAGGACCTCAATGTGAGAAAGGAATCCATCAATATCTTTGAGGAGAACACAGGCAGCAACCTCTTCAACCTCAGCTGCAGCAACATCTTCCTAGGAACATCGCCAAAGGCAAGGGAAGCAAGGGCAAAAATGAACTATTGGGATTTCATCAAGATCAAAACTTCTGCACAGCAAAGGAAACAGTTAACAAAACCAAAAGACAACTGACAGAATGGGAGAAGATATTTGCAAATGACATATCAGATAAAGGACTAGTGTCCACAATCTATAAAGAACTTAGCAAACTCAACACCCAAAGAACGAATAATCCAATCAAGAAATGGGCAGAGGACATGAACAGACATTTCTGCAAAGAAGACATCCAGATGGCCAACAGACACATGAAAAACTGCTCCATATCACTTGGCATCAGGGAAATACAAATCAAAACCACAATGAGATATCACCTCACACCAGTCAGAATGGCTAAAATCAACATGTCAGGAAATGACAGATGCTGGCAAGGATACGGAGAAAGGGGAACCCTCCTACACTGTTGGTGGGAATGCAAGCTGGTGCAACCACTCTGGAAAACAACATGGAGGTTCCTCAAAATGTTGAAAATAGAACTGCCCTATGACCCAGCAATTGCACTACTGGGTATTTACCCTGAAGATACAAACGTAGTGGTCCAAAGGGGCACGTGCACCCAAATGTTTATAGCAGCAATGCCCACAATAGCCAAACTATGGAAAGAACCTAGATGTCCATCAATGGATGAATGGATAAAGAAGATGTGGTATATATACACAATGGAATACTATGCAGCCCTCAAAAGAAATGAAATCTTACCATTTGCGACAACGTGGATGGAACTAGTGTGTATCATGCTTAGTGAAATAAGTCAAGCGGAGAAAGACAACTATCATATGATCTCCCTGATATGAGGAAGTGGTGATGCAACATGGGAGCTTAAGGGGGTAGGAGAAGAATAAATGAAACAAGATGGGATTGGGAGGGAGACAAACCATAAGTGACTCTTAATCTCACAAAACAAACTGAGGGTTGCTGGGGGGAGAGGGGTTGGGAGAAGAGGGGTGGTGTTATGGACATTGGGGAGGGTATGTGCTTTGGTGAGTGCTGTGAAGTGTGTAAACCTGGCGATTCACAGACCTGTACCCCTGGGGATAAAAATATATTATATGTTTATAAAATAATAATAATAATAATAATTAAATCTTTAAAAAATAAAGTTTTTTTTAAAAAAAGCAAATTAAAAAAAAAAAAAAAGAATCAGACAAACAACTGAGCCATCCAGGTGCCCCCTTCATAACCAATTGTTAAATGAAATTGGACCATTTAAAGTGTAATCTCTCCACACATGGGAAGGAGCCTCATCAAAGTCTACCTAGTTCCCCTTTATAATTTAAATAAACAAACAAACAAACAAAAATACAAAAAAAAATACAGTACAATTCCAACTATATGACATTTTGGAAAAGGCAAGATTGTAGAGACAGTAAAAGGATCAGTGGTTACCAAGGGTAGGAAAGACAAGATGAATAGGTAGAATGGAGGAATTTTTAAAAATATATTTTAAAATATTTTATTTATTTATTTATTTATTTATTTGAGAGAGACAGCAAGAAAGAGAACACAAGCAGTGTGAGTGGGAGAGGGAGAAGCAGGCCTCCTACTGAAGGAATTTTAAAAAAATTTTTTAAGTAGTGAAACTATTTAGCATTATGCATGTGGATTCATTTGTCAAAACTCAATTGAAGAAAAATCACACACACACACACACAAACACACACATGTGCACACACACTCCAGAGAATGTACAATACAAAGAGTGCATCCTAATACATACTATGGGCTTTAGTTAATAATGTATCAACAGTGGCTCAATTAATTGTAACAAATGAACCCCACTAATGAAAAAGGTCGGGCAGGGGGGTACTCTGTACTTTCTACTCAATATTTCTTGTAAATATAAAACTATCCTCCAAAATAAAGTTTATTAGTTAAAAATTAAAAAGATAAATGCAAATTATAATGAACATAAAACTTGAGAATTATTTCAATAGACCAGAATTGTATTAATTTATTAACTTGTGTTTTTGGAGCTTTTATTAGTACATAAGCCTAAGATTATTTCTTCCTGATTAATTGGTCTCTTTATCATTATGATATTACTTTATCACTACTAAGATTTCTGCTCTGAAATGTATTTTGTCTGACATTAATGGAACTTGCTTCCTTTTGATTTGTGCTAGCATGCCCTTTTCTCTATTTTTTGCTTTTACTCTGTTTGTCTTGATATTTCTTTAGTGATTTTCTTGTGGACAGCATATTGTGCTTTCTGTCCAATCTGACCATCTCTGCCTATTAATTGGGTGATTAGACCATTTATACTTAATGTGATTATTATGTATTAGATTGAAATCTAATCTTGCTACTTGTTTTCTATTTTTTTCCATCTTTGTTCTCTTTTCCCTCTTTTTCTGCTTTCTTTTGAATCAATTGAGCATTTTAATGATTCCCCTTTTTTCTTTTGCGGGCAAGTTAGTTATTTTGTTATTTTAGTTGCTTTGGATTAATAGTATCCCTCACTCACGTATCCCATGTATTACTTTTGAGGGATATTATACCACTTTACAAATAGTATAAGGACCTATTTTAAGGTTCTATTATTGTCATACATTTTATTAACATATTTTACAAATCCCACAATACATTTTTATTATTTTTGTCTAAAGAGTTAACTAGCTCTTAAAGACATTTAATAATAAGAAAAATTCTTGTATATTTATTTATGTAGTTACTATTTCTGGTATTCTCCATTTTTCTGTTTGTAGATTTCTGTATTTCCATCTATCATCATTTTATTTTTGTCTAAAAGGCTTCCTTTTACATATTTTATAGTCTGCTGACAGTTAATTTTTCCAGTTTTTATATATCTGAGAAAATCTTTATTTCATCTTCATTTGTGAAAGATACATTCACTGAATATACAATGATAGGTTGACAGGTTTTCCCCATAATATTTTTTCTTTTAGTCCTCTGTTGTTTCCCTAGTATATTATTTCTGCTGTGAAGTTTGTTATTATTTTCATCTTTTTATCTTTTTCCTCTCTACACAATGTGCTTTTTCCTCTGGCTTCTTTTAAGATATTCTCTTTATCACTGATTTTGAGTAATTTAGTTACGATATGCTTTGGTATACTTCATGTTTCTTGTGCTTGGGTTCACTGAGCTTCTTGGATCTGTGGGCTTATACATTACATCAAATCTGGAAAAGCTTTAGACATTATTTCTTCAAATATTTTTTCCATCTCTCTTTTCCTTTAGGAGATTGTGTGTGTGTGTGTGTGTGTGTGTGTGTGTGTGAGTGTGTGTGTATGTGTGTACTGAGTTTTCCTATATTATACCTTGTTGGGTGGCTAGGTATTTTTTAATTATTGTAAGTGTTCTTGAACTTTGTTAAATTACTTGGAAACAGTTTGATCCTACTGAGACAAAAGTTTTTGGGCCGCTCCTTCCGGTAAATTATGATTAAATTTTTCCATCTGATTTGTGAAAATAGGCACCTTTTCTGGCCTTGTATAAGCAGCTCTGATAAAATCCTTTTTATCTGGTTTTGCCCCCAGTCCTAGGTGGTTTTCTGACTTTCATTAACTGCTAAATCTTCTGCTGAATACTTCAGGGGGATCTTGTGCAAATCTGCTGGGATCTCTCTATATTCACCTCTCTCTCCCCAGTACTCTATCCTATGAACGTTAGTCACCTTGGTCTCCCTGGACATTCAGATTCAGGAAGTCTGCCTGGTTTCTTCTCTTTGCCATGTGCTGGAAGCAGCAAGATGGGACAAGAAGGGCTTACATTGTGTGTTTTTCATATCTTGAAGATCACAGTCCTTCATTATTTAACATTTAATATCGTGAAAATTGGTGTTTATTTATTTTGTCTCTACTTGTTATTCAGTTGGGAGGATAAATCTGGTCCCTGTTACTCTATCATGTTTGGGATCAGAAATCTATGTATAAGTATTAACTAAATAGTAGAGTAGTATCTAGGCTCATTTTCCTCAGTTGAGGATTGTTAATAACAAAGGCCTACAGTGTAATTCCACAAGTTGCTGGATTTGTTGTAAACTTTTAGCATTAGAAAGATATGCAAAAACTACCTGGTCTAAAAGGATATAATGCCTGGGAATAGTCTATGATAGAAAGCATTAGAATAAAGGATTATATTGACCATGAGCTAATCAATTTTCAGCTTAGGGATTAACTATTCTAGAGACTTTTGTACAGGCCCATTATTTGCCATAATAAAAAGTTTAAAGAATTATCCAGACCAACTCTTTGATTTTACAGATAGGAAAACCTGTTAAAAGAGGGTATGTGACTGTGTTGGGACTGGCGTGATGATGATGATGATGATGATGATGATGATGACTACACTCAGAAAAGTACTTTCTCTTTTCATCCTGCACAAAACAAAAAACGATGCAATGATTGTTTGCAGAAAGGTGAGTAGGTCTGATTTATTGTATATATGTATATTGTATAGTATACATAGTATACTATGTATACTATGATGGAAATTTGTAGTTGTTGCAAATAAAGCTGAAAAATGATGATGATGATGATGATGATTATAGCAACTTACTACTTTCTATGCACTGTTATAAGTAGTTTGCATGAGCTATCTCACTAAATTCTTACAACTTCCATATATAAAAAATAGTCTGCAATTTATATTTTTCCACATTTGACATTTCTGAAGTCATAAATGACTGTTGAAATAGTATAGTTATATCAATCTGGATAGCTAAGTATTTTAAGAGAGGGTATACCTTTGTTTCAGCCAGTCATTTGGTGGTATAATCAAACCAGTCCACTATAAACTATCTGTTTAAGGTCGTTTGTCCCACACAGGTAATATAAATTCAGACTTCAAATTTCCATGACTACTGATTTCATACAATTCTCAGGGTAGATTTTTTAACCCCCTACATCTAGTCTCAATTATAGATACAAGTAGTACCTAGATTAAGACAAGATGGTGGGCCTGCAATGAAGAGTCATTTTCCCCCCAATATACCTGATTAGCATCTTGGTTCTCTATGGCAGTAGCAATAGTAAAATAGGCCATATTAAACAGAACTAACTTGAAACTTTTATTTCCAATTCCAAGTGGAGCTTTATATATATGTTTTCCATAAATTTTTAAAAATATTTTATTTATTTATTTATCAGATGGAGATCACAAGTAGGCAGAGAGGCAGACAGAGAGAGAGGAGGAAGCAGGCTCCCTGCCAAACAGAGAGCCCGATGTGGGGCTTGATCCCAGGATGCTAGGATCCTGACCTGAGCCAAAGGCAGAGGCTTAACCCACTGAGCCACACAGCTGCCCATAAATTTATGCATTCTTCTCTTCCAGATGACCATAGATGCAAAGTAGAGCTTGATTTGACGCTTTCAACAATGGATAGATCATCCACATAGAAAATCAATATGGAAACATTGTACTTATACTATGTATTAGAACAGATGGACTTAACAGATATTTAGAGGCTATTCCATTCAACAGTAGCAGAAGGCACATTTTCTCAAATGCGCATGGAATTTTCTCCAGGATACATCATTTGTTAGGTCACAAAACATCTCTTAATAAATTTAAAAATACTGAGATCGTATTAAGTAATTTTTTCTTTTTACCCTAATGGTATAAAATTAGAAATAAGCTACAAGAAAACTGGAAAATTCACAAATATGTGGAGAGCAAACAACATGTTACTGAACAACCAATATATTAAAGAAGTTGAAAGAGAATTAAAAATTTCTTGAGACAAAATGAATATGGAAGCACAACCTTCCAAAACTAATAGGATGGAGAAAAGCAGTTCTACCATAGCAACAAAAGTCTACATGATGAAAAAAAATTACTTAAATAAACATTTTACAGCTCAAAGAAATAGGAAAAGAAGAACAAATTAAGCCTAAGGTTAGCAGAAGGAGGCAAATAACAAAGATGAGAGTGAAAATAAAGGAAGTAGAGACTATAAAGACAATTGAAAAGATCAATGAAACTAAGAGGAGGTTTTTTGGAAAAGGTAAGCATAATTGACAAACCTCTATCTAGACTTACCAAGAAAAAAAGAGAGAAGACTCAAATAAATAAAGTTAGAAACAAAGGATGTGATGTTACAATTGATACCACAGAAATACAAAGGATCATGAGAGACTGGGCAATTACAGGGCAACAAGTTGGACCACCTAGAAGAAATGGAAAATTCCTAGAAACATACAACCTACCAAGGCTAAATCATGAAGAAAAACAAAATCTGAACAGACCCTTTACCAATAAAGTAATTAAATCAGTAATAAAAACCCTCCCAATAAACAAAAGTCCAGGACAAATGGCTTCACTAGTGAATTCTACCGAATATTTTAAGAATGAGTACCTGGGATGCCTGGTGGCTCAGTCAGTTAAGCATCTGCCTGGGATTAAGCCCTGTGTTGGGCTCCCTGGTCAGAGGGGAGCCTGCTTCTCCCTCTCCTGCTCCTTCTGTTTGTTCTCTCTCCCTCTGTGTCAAATAAATAAATAAAATCTTAAAAAAAAAAAAAAAGTACCAATCCTCAAACTCTTACCAAAAAAAATGAAGAGGACAGAACACTTTTGAACTCATTTTACAAAGTCAGCATTACCCTGATAACAAATCCAGTCAAGGACAACTACAAGAAGACAGAATTACAGACCTATATCCCTGATGAACATAAATGAAAAATCCTCAACAAGATATTAGCAAGCTAAATTCAACAATATATAAAAAAGACTGTACACCATGATCCAGTGGGACTTATTTCAGGAATGCAAGAATGGTTCAACAACCACAAAGCAATCAATGCAAGACACCACATTAACAAAGTGAAAGATAAAAATCTCACTATCATCTCAATGGATGTGGAAAAAGCATTTGACAGGGTTCAACATTGATTCATGATGAAATTTTATAATAAACTGGATATAGAGTGAACATATCTTAACATAATAAAAGCTACAATGACAAGTCCACAGCTATCATCATGCACAATGGTGAAAAGCTGAAAGCTTTTCTTCTAAGATCAGGAACAAGACAAAGATGTCCACTCTTGTCACTTTTTTCAACTTACTGCTAGAAGTTCTAGTCAGAGCAATCAGGCAGGAAAAAAAATAAAAGCTATACAAATCAAAAAGGAAGAAGTAAAACTTTATTTGAAGATTACATAAAATAGATTAAAAAACCCTAAAAACTACCTCCCCCAAATTTTTAGAATAAAAAAAGTCAGTAAAGTTGAAGGATACAAAATCATTATGCAAAAATCAGTTGAGTTTCTATAGCATGCCAACACACTATCGGTAAGAGAAATTAAGCAAGCAATCCATTTATAATTGCATAAAAATGAATAATACACAAAGAATAAATTTAACTGAGGGAGAGAAAGATCTATGCAGTAAGAACTATAAAACATTGATGAAAGAAACGTAAGAAGACAAAAATAAATGGAAAGATATTTTGTACTCAGGGATTAGAAAAATTAATACTGTTAAAATATCCTTATCACTCAATACAATCCCTATCAAAATTCCATTGGCGTTTTTTCACAGAAATCATATGGTATTAACATAAATATAGGCACATAAATCAATGGAATGTAATAAAGAGCCCAGAAATAATTCTACGCATATGTGGTCAATTAATTTTGTATAAAGGAGCCAGAAATATACAATGGAAAAGGAATCATCTCTTCAATAAATGTTGTTGAGAAAACTGGATAATCAAATGCAAAAGAGTGAACGTGGACCTCTATCTTACACTGTACACAAAAATCAACTCAATTGCTGTGAAGTGTGTAAACCTGGCGATTCACAGACCTATACCCCTGGGGATAAAAATACATTATATGTTCATAAAAAATTTTTAAAAAAAGCAAAATTCAAAAAAAAAAAGAGCTCTAGGGATTGGCAGGTTAGTAAATTTCAGTGGGTTGGTGAGAAAAATAAAGAGTACCATTCAGGAAAAAAAAATTAACTCAAAATCGATTAAATACTTGAATGTAAGACCTAAAACCATAAATCTCCTAGAAGAAAATACAGGGGGTAAGCCCCTTGACAGCAGTCTTGGCAGTGATTTTTTTCAGGTGAGGGGGTACTTGACAACAAAAGCAAAAATAATAAAAGCAAAAACAAACAAGTGAAACTACATCATATAAAAAGCTTTGCATAGGAAACATCAACAAAAAGAAAAAGCAACCTATTAAATGGGAGAACATTTTCAAATCATATATCTTACAAGGAGTTAATATCCAAGACATATAAAGGACTCACAACTCAATAGCAAGAACAAAACATTTTAAAAATGGGCAGAGGAATTGAACAGACATTTCTCCAAAGAAGACATACAAATGGCCAACTGGTATATGAAAAGTTGCTCAACATCACTAATCATTAGGGAAACACAAGTCAAAAGTACAATGAGGTATCACCTTCGAGATGTTAGAGTGGCTGTCATCAAAAAGATAAGAGATAAGTTGGAAAAGATATGAAAAAAAGGGACAGCCTGTGCATCATTGGTGGGAATGTAAATTGGTGCAGCATGTATGGAAAACTGTATGAAAACTCCTCAAAAAATTATGAGGTCTGGGTGGCTCAGTCAGTTAAGCATCTGCCTTCAGCTCAGATCATGATCCTGGGGTCCTGGGATCAAGACCTGCATGTGTCCCTGTTCAGCAGGGAACCTTTTTCTCCCTCTCTCTCTGCTATTGCCCCTGTGCTTTCTTCTCTTTTCCTCAAATAAATAAATAAAATCTTAAAAAAAAAGAAAGAAAGAAAACTCCTTAAAAAATTAAAAATGGAAGTACCATATGATCTAGCAATCCCACTTCTGGGTATAAATCCAAAGGAAATGAAAATAAGACACTCCCATGTTCCTTGCAGCATTATTCACAATAGCCAAGATATAGAAACAACCAAAGTGCCCATCAATGGATGAACCAATAAAGAAGAGGAGGTGTAGACATACAATGGGGATATTATGCAGCGAAAAAGAAGGAAATCTTGCCATTCACTGACAACATGGGTGGAACTTATGGGCATTATGCTGAGTTAAACTAGCTGGAGAAAGGCAAATACTGCAAGGTATCACTCAAGTGTGGAAACTTAAAAAAGAAAAAAAGTCAAATTCATGGAAACAGAGAGTAGGAAAGTGGTTTCCAAGGGCAAGGGGTTGAGAGAAATAGGAGAGTTTGGTAAAAGGGTACAAACTTTCAGCTATGAGATGAATAAGGTTTGAGGATTAAATGTAAAACATGGTGACTATAACACTATAAGTGTATATAATTGAAATTTACTAAGAGAATAGAACTTTTTTGCTTCATCAAAACAACGTAGAAATGAATGCTATTTATCTTAATATCAATTTTATACTTTTAATATGTAGATTTGTTCAAATTGTTTAAAGTTATTTATTTTAATTCCAATATAGTTTACATACAACATATTACTTTCAGGTGTACTGCAGTATAGTGATTCAATAACTTTGTACATTGCTCAGTGTTTATTATGATAAGGGCACTCGTAATCCCCTTCACCTATTTCACCCATCTTCCCACCCACCTCCCTTCTGAAAACCATTAGTTTGTTCTCCACAGTTAAGAGTCTAGGAGTGCCAGGGGGGTTCAGTTGGTTAAATGTTTGACTCTTGATCTCAACTCCAGTCTTGATCTCAGGATTGTGAGTAAAGCCCGGTGTTGGAGCCTACTTGGAAAACGTACCCAGTGTGGAGCCTACTTAAAAAAAAAAAAAAAAAAAAAGTTAAAGCATCTGTTTGTTGGTTTCACTCTTTTTTTCTCCCTCTGTTCGTTTGGTTCTTAAACCCCACCTATGATTTGTTTGAATTTTATAGTTTTCTAATGAGGTTGTCCCCATAAGGAATTTATACCACGTTTATGTAAGTACCAT
The DNA here is from genome assembly GCF_030435805.1 of Mustela lutreola. Classification (NCBI taxonomy): domain Eukaryota; kingdom Metazoa; phylum Chordata; class Mammalia; order Carnivora; family Mustelidae; genus Mustela; species Mustela lutreola. The sequence continues at coordinate 58,648,056 of NC_081295.1, read as the reverse complement.
TATGTTTACATTACATTATATTATACATTATACATTACATTATATTACATTACATTTGTCAGAACTAAGTGTCACTTATTTTTTTTCCTTGATGAGGGGTCTACTAACTACTTAAATTGGAGAGATGATGTCCTAGGACCCTGAAAAAAATAAGGCATGAATAGATTATAGGCAACACCCACATTTGCATTGTAATCAATCATGAATTCCAATTTGCCTGGGGGCATTTGTTTTGTAAATGTTTCTTTGTGACTAGGGATGTAGAATTGTGGCAAAAGTTCCTGTTTCATAATTGACTATGCCTATCACCAACTTGTAGAAAATAGGGTTTAAAGAAATCAGCTAGAGTGGCCTGCTTTCGACACTGAGACTTAGTGATGCAAGGCCCTGTCAGCTCCCACCAAAGATTCCTATTCACGCTCCTGGCATATAAGTAAGGTGAGGAGCTGCGGACTGAGGGGAACATCTGTCAGCTTCTCCAGGGTCTCCTCAACAAGATCATCATTCCAAGAGGAGGTATCCACAAGAAGACTGTTCCCTCAATCTGTGAGTTTACTGCTGAGACTTCAATCTGTTCTCACTGTGTCACGTTTAGTAAGCTCATCTTTAAAACATATTCACCATTTGAGATCTCTTTGTTTTTTGTGGTGTCAATATTGTACTTGTAAATTTTCCTTATGGTCATGGAAGGATGCTGGCCGTGGTCCATGCACTCAAAGAAATTATAAACCATTTTTGAGGAAGGACTCAGTCCTTTTGAAGATTGTGTTAAAGGGAAAAGTAAGACAAAGTCATGGAGCTGCAAGAAGAGGACGAAATGAATGAAGAAAAAGAGAAGAAAATCATGTCTCAGCCCCAAGGTAAGGCTTTTTGGTGTAGAAAAACACAGTTTCTAAATGAATGGCACAAATTCATCTAAATGAACAAAATATGGATTATAAAAATGTTTAGTCTGTGAAAATTATGCTAGTTGAGAACAAATTTAATTGTTGCAATTCAAAACCAATATTTAAAGGCTCATGATGAAACCATTACTTTATTATTAAAAGGCATGGCTTATTTATAACATTCTGTTTATGCTTTTCTGTTTCACTTTTATCAGTTCCGCAGGACAGGGCAGTGGTGCAAAAAGGGGTTTACCAGAAGTGAGTATTGAGTAAGTCTCATCTTAAAATAGTTTTGCAACATGTTATGCAAAATCACAGTTGCAGAAAAATCATTGAGAGCCATTAAGCAGATCAATTATACTATCTCTAGACCTGATATTTCTTTAGTCCATTCTCTCTCTGTCTCTCTCTCCCTCTCTCTCTCTCTCTCTCTTTTTTTTTTTTTTAAAAAAGATTGTTTATTTATTTGAGAGACAAAGAGATAGTGAGAGAGGGAACACAAGAAGGAGGCTTCCCACCTACCAGGGAGCCTGATGTGGGGCTTGGTCCCAGGTGCTTAAGGGCTGAGCTACCCAGACACCCCTAGCCCATTCTCTTTGACAGAGCATGTTCTATTTGTACACATAGAACATCTGTACATGCTCACCTTCAACCCTCTTGCAAGTATACCAGTATACAGAGGGAAGTTTTCACATAATTGCTATTTGGGTTAAAATAAAAATACAGCCATGTCATTTCAAGAATTGTAGGCAGGAAGATTTAACTAACACCCAAATAGTCCATTTTCACCGCTAATTTTCTACTTCTCCTTGTGTATTGTGCACAGAAAAATAAGCTTACTATACAATAAGAAATTTGCTTTTCTAGGAGTTATCTGTTGCATTCTTTTCTTTCTTTCTTTTTAGTAATTTTTCTAAGCTTATTTAGATTAAGACATCACTTTTTGAGTGTAGGTAACAGGTTAAGAGAAATTTGCTTCAGATAGTCCTTATTTTTTGGTTCTATGGTCTTTAATGCTGTTCTTGGATTCTTAATTGAATCCAATAATCTTGGATTCTTAATTCTTTTTTGAAAATTTATTTTATTTAATTTTTTAAGATTTTATTTATTTGTTTGACAGAGATCAAAAGTAGGCAGAGAAGCAGGCAGAGAGAGAGAGAGGGAGAAGCAGGCTCCCTGCTGAGCAGAGAGCCTGATGCCGGGCTGGATCCCAGGACCCTGGGATCATGACCTGAGCCAAAGGCAGAGGCTTAACCCCCTGAGCCACCCAGTCGCCCCTGGATTCTTAATTCTTAAGAATTAAGACTTTTGTTTTGGACACAAGGATTTGAATCTAGGATCCTTTGCCTCTTGGTGTTGGGGCAGTGGGCAGGAGATTTTAAGGCTCATTTCCTCCTCTATCAAATGAGGTTGAATTGTACACTCCTTATAAATTTGTAATGAGAAATAACATATGAAAGTGTTAGCATAGTAGTAGTTGGCACATTGTAACTAAGCAATATGTATCAGTTATCTTTATTTTATTTTTTTAAGATTTTACTTATTTGTGTCAGAGAGAGGGGGAGCAACAGGCAGACGGAGAAAGCAGGTTCCCTGCTGAGCAAGGACCCAATGCAGGACTTGATCCCAGGACCCTGGGATTATGACCTGAGCTGAAGGCAGATGCTTAGCTGACTGAAACACCCAGGCGTCCCCAGTTATCTTTAATATAAGTATTAGCATTATGGGGTTTATATATTTTTAAATGAGCTGATGTCTGCTAATAATTGTACCTTCAAATATTGAGCTTTCAAAGTGTGTCTTAGTCCACGTAGGCTATATGCTATAGCAAAAATACACGAGACTTCATGGCTTATAAATAGCAGAAGTTTACTTTGTCACAGTTCCAGAGACAAGGAAGTCCCAAGATCAAGGTGCCAACAGATTTGGTATCTAGTGAGAGCCTGCCTCCTGGTTCACTGATGGCTGTCTCCTTGCTGTGTTCTCACATGATGGAAGGGGCAAGAGAGCTCTCTGGGAACTCTTCTATAAGAACATGAATCCCGTTCTTGAAGGTTCCATCCCCATGACCTAATCACCTCCCAAGGCCCCACCTCCTAATATCATCACATTGGGGATTAGGTTATAACATTCGAATTTTTGGCAGACACAAACATTCAGTGTATAAGAAAAGGTTAGAAACTATATTCTCTGGTAAACTGTGTATTTTGAGAAATGATGGTTTGTTTGCAGTGCTGAGGTACAGATTTTCCCATATCCAGAAATCATCTAGATATCAAGATATTTAATATCTTAAACACTAACCTATTTATTTTATAATTTTCTTTATATATTTCCACAAACAATATTTTATGTAGAGAAAATATATGCAAGAATATGTGCCTATGAATCAGAATATTCTTCTAGTCCGAGTGTACTGGAGAAAAATTTATATTATATGACATACAACATGGTTTCTTCAAAAAGCTAACCGGTAGATTGAAATAAAGAGATGCTAATATTATCAGGGAATATTTTTGTACAGACTGTAGGTATAAAAGTTTCAAAGCAGGAATTTATACACTACAGTCTAGCTGATTAAGGATGGCTGTTCCCACCATGAAACAGAGACATGTTCAAATTAGAATAATTCGATGAAGGTTTATAAATAAAGGTAATATTATAATGGTATAGGCAGAGTGGAAATCTTCGGGACTCTCAGGCTGTCATACTCCAGGCCTGAGAATCATGAGTAGGGAGAGGTTTTGAGAACCAAGAAGAAGAGGGAATCATGTAAAACAGACCATCTTAGAGGAATAGTGACCTTCTGTTAGGAACACAGATAGTCCTTCTGCTTGGAATAAATTCCCCGACCTCATCCTCTGCTTCTGCTCTCCTGCTAGATCTCTCTCTTGGCTAAACCCAAGGCAAGCCAAAGAGAGGAGCCTGTTGCAATCATTCATTAAGATCAACCATCCAGGGTAGAGAGCAGAATGGAAGAAGGTAGCAAGTAAATCTGAAGGGCAAACAGAAGGTATGCTCACACATGCTGACATTATTAAAATCTTTAAAAAAGATTTAATAAAATTCTTAATTTTTTTCTTGTTATTATATTCATTGGTGGCTGGTGTTTATAAACAAGTTGAAGCTTTATAAACATGCACTAGACAAGATCCTTCCAGGAATTTTTGAGCTACTTTTTAAACAATAAGAGAAAAGGACACGGCTTAAAATCCCTGTATTGTTTAAAAAGAAAAAAGTGTTAGATCCATATTCTTCAATCTCTTTATACCAGGGTGTCACCCTCTAAAATGTTATCTTAGTGTCCTGAGCTCCCAAGTTCTGCTCAGTGCTTACTTTTGTCATTTATTCACCCATCATTCCACAAATATTTATTAAGAATCTCTAATGTCGTAGGTATTGTGTTAGGCTTTGGGTAAAAAGTAGTAAGCGGAAATATAACCTCCATTCTGAATCTAAAAATATTTTTTGAAACCAATGGTTTAGTAGATAACTATTTTGAGTGACATAAAGACTTACCTAAGTTAGCAAATCTGTGTTCATCAAGGTAATCATCTAGAACAACAGAAACACAAAATCACGGAAAAGTGCAAATCTAATATTTAAACACAAAAATTTGAGACCTTGCATAGCAGGCACTTATATATGAAGGGCCTTAGACTTTTTAGATAGCATATTTCTTCCCTCCTCAAAGAAAGACCTTTATCTTAAATTTTAAGCTGTGCAATTCTGGAAAAACTTATCCAAATATGATTTGTGGGACAAAGCACAGGGCACTAGCAGGATCTAGAAAGCACTGCCCAATATAGTAACCAAAGAACTGGTAATGTTCACCGTGATGTTCTACTCCCTGCAGTCCAATAAAGCGGGCACTAATAACCACTAGTTATGGTGACCGTTGGGCACTGAAATGTCACTGAGACAGAGAAACAATTTAAATTTTTGCTTAATCTTAATTAATTTAAATAGCTACCTGTGGCTACAATAGGGGACAGTGTGAATCTAAAACAAGATGTGCAAGATGGGGCTTGCCAAATCATTTAATCTCATTTCCCTTTTCAACAGGGTTAATGACAGCTGTTCATTTACTCATATAGCATCATGTGTCCAGCAGCGTGTTATGAAGAGAAGAAATCAGAGATAGGTTCTAAGAAGTAACAAGTGAGGCAAGGAGGTAGAGATATCAGAATGCTTGTGCTTTGCTAGTGTAAGTGTAAAACAGTGCAGCTTCTGTGAAAAATGGTGTGATGATACAACAAAAAAAAATTATAGAGACAATTACCACAGGATCCAGCAATTCCACATCTGGGTATACATACCAGAAAAATGAAAGCAATGACCGAAAAAGAAATATTATTCAGCCTTTAAAAGGAAAAAAGATTCGGACACACATGCTGTAACATAGATAAACCTTGAAGCCATAATGCCGAGTGAAACAAGCCAGTTTTGAAAGTACAAAGATTGTGCCATTCCACTTACGGGAATGTCTAGAGTAGTCAAATTCATAGAGACAGAAAGTAGAGTGGTGGACGCTAGGGGTGGGGATGTGGGGGATTGGAGAATTAAGTGTTTAATGGGTACAGAGTTGTCAGTTGGGGGGGTAGATAAAAAATTCTGGAAATGGATGGTGATGGTTATGTGACAATGCTAATGTACTTTTGGAGCTGAACTTTACACTTTAAAATGATGACAAAGGTATATTTTATGTCACATATATTGTATCACACACAAAAAAGACAGGTGAAACATACGTCCTCAAGGAGTTTGCAAATTAGTATGGCGAAGAGAAATGGTGGTTGGGGATTGCTGCATGGTGTGGGGATAAAAAATGACTATTTACTGAGGGTGGTGGAGGAGTTGTACTTGAGAGGCGTGGCTGGGCTAGATGACCTGCCAGTCCTGAGGTTCAGTGGGTTTATGAGCGCTTCAAATTTGGGATGGCAGGAGGATACAAAATGGTGTATACAGAGGACAGGACTTCATTTCATGTAGCTACTATGGCCCTCTCCAAGAGCTTGTCCTGCTTTATTTGGGTTTATCCTAAACTCCTCATCCATACTCATGGTTCAGAAAATCTGCACTGGAGGTGAGAGCCAAGCTCTCCAGAAAAAAATGTATAAAACATAGGAGACCTACCTGGGAGCCTAGAAGTGGGGGTGGGGGGCATAGCAATTGCTGAAAGCCCAGGTCAGTCTAGACTTTGTTATTATCGGTATCTTCAGCCATTCAGCATCTAAGTCTTGAAGATCCCACTCTCTGATAACCAACTTGCATTTTCCAACTGAATCTCTCTAATCCCCCACTGCACAATTCCTTGATACGCTGGAGCCTCCCATCCATTAACCTAACACCTTTTCATTTTGCCTCAACACCGTCATTCATGTCCTCTCTTCTCTCCTTGGTTTAAATGCCATGTCCCTTCCTTATAATCATTCCCTTGCATAGATGCTCCACACTCTTGTCCCTCTCTCCTCCATCATATTCAGTTGGCAACTCCAAACTCTGGTTGTATCTGGACCTCTGCCTAGCTTTATTCGAACCCAAATAGGCGAACGAGGCTGGTGAGAACACACAACTCTACCAACTTCATGTCATGGTCCCTGACTTCAAATGAACCCTTAGTGTTAACCAGTAATCTGACTATACTTTCAAAGTCTATTTATTGTCTCACTGTCCCTGGATGATATTTCATACTTTCTATCCTCTTCTCAAACTTCTTCTCTTTCCATTGATAACCTTGCTTCTTCATTGATAGAACATTTTTATGCCTCCACGTTTACCAGAGTCTGTGCCCATATGTTCTGCCTCCCCACCAGCTATCAGAAAAGAATTCTATTTTCTCTATCTTCTCCAATTTAACCCCAATATTCCTTTTGTTCATTGGATCCCACCCCTGCTCATTTATTCAAAAACATTGCTACAACAATGATCTTTACTCCTCGGCATCATCACTTTTTCCTTCTCTTTTAGTTCATGGCCATGAGCATACAAACAGGCATATCTTCTAATCAAAAATAAATATATCTCTCTTGACCATATATTTCTTCCAGCTATTGGCCCATTTTCTGACTCCATTTGCTCTTTTTTCATTCTCTCTGGGCCCAATCCAGACAGGCTTTGATCACTACACACCACCAAAATTCCTAGCAAGTGTGCCAGTGACTTCCAGGTGGCCAAGCCCATTGCGGTTTTCAGTTCTAATTTTACCCACTTTAGCAGCATGCAATAGAGTTAGTAATTCTTGAAACATTGTTTTAATTTGGCTTCCAGAATACCACTGTTAGTTAGTCTAACTCCTATATCACTGATTATACCTTCTCATTCTCCTTTTCTGATTCTTCATCTTCCTGATCTCTGACTTTCAAAGAGTCCTGGGCTCAGATTTCACACATTTAAATTCTATCTGGAGTGCCTGGGTGGCTCAGTTGTTAAGCATCTGCCTTTGGCTCAGGTCATGATTACAGGACCGTGGGATAGAGCCCCAACTCCATCGGGCTCCCTGCTAGGTGGGAAGCCTGCTTCTTCCTTTTCCACTGCCCCTGCTTGTTGCCCTCTTTTGGTGTCTCTCTCTCTTCATCAAATAAATAAATAAAATATTTAAAATAAATAAATAAGTAAATAAATCTATCTGCACATCACCTATATGCTAAACACTCCCAATTAATAGCATTATCATAGACTCATCTATCTAAATGCCTTCTTGGCAACTCCAAAATGTCCAAAATGGAACTCAGTCCCTAGCAACCCTTTCCTCCCCTCCCCCAACCTCACGACTTACTTCTCAAGCAGTCTTCCCCAGTTAGCATAAGAAACCTCTTTTCTTCTAATTGCTCATCCTGATCCTTTTTACTCTCTCATGTCCTACATTCAGTTAATCAGATCTTGTCAGCATCTCCTTGGGAATATATCCAGAACCTGCCCACTTCTTACCAGCTGTACTGCTGGGGGTTTGAATCAGTGAGGGTTGTCAGAGAAACAGAACCATGTATATATGAATGAAACATATATATTATGGAGGCTGAGAACTTCCAAGATCTGTAGTCGGCAAGATGGAGACCCAGGAAAGTCCGTGGTATAATTCTTGTCTGAGTCCAAATGCCTGAGAAGCAGGAGAGTAAATGGTGTCACTTCCAATTTGAGGGCAAGTCTGAAGGCAGGAAAAAACTTATGTCCCAGCTTCAAAGAGGACAAATCCTCCCTTCTCCAGCCTATTGTTCTATCTTGGCCTTCAACAAAGTAGAGGAGGCCCACCCATACTAGGGAGGGCAATTTGCTTTACTCATTCTATAGATTGAATCTATAATGGTGTAGAGGATATAAATCTCCCCTGAATTTGTAAAATTGGGCTTCTTCCACCCTCTTCTCTAATTTGTCAACACAACAGTTAAAAAAGGAAGAAAGAAAGAAAGAAAGAAAGAAAGAAAGAGCTATATCAGGTTACCCTTCTACTAAAAATTCTTTAATGTTTTCCTTTCTCAGTCAAGGTAAAGTATTAAAACTATCATGACCACCAAGGCCCTACATACTCTGTTCTCCACCCCTAGCTCCACCACCCATTGTCTTTCTCCCAATCATTCTGTTCCCCCCACACTGACCCTACTCCTAGAAGCCAAGCATCCTCCTGCCTCAGGGCCTTTACATCTGCAGATCTCTCTGGTTGAAACAGTCATAACTCAAATAGCCACATTGTTTCCTCCCGCACACTGTTTTATCTTAGAGGTCTTTGGAATAAACCCTTTTTTTGTTTTGTTTTGTTTTGTTTTTAGTTTATTATAACACCCCTCATCTCTCTTATTTTGCTTTACTTTTAAAATTAATTTCATGTTTTGGAACAATTTTAGATTTACAGAAAAACTGCAAAGATAGTATAGAGGGTTCACCTAAACCTTGTTCCCATTTTCCTCTACTATTATAATCTTACAAGTAGTATGGCATATCATCACAACTAATGAACCAATCTTGATACTGTACTACTAATGAAAATCCATACTTTATTCAGAGTTTATTTGTTTTTTCAAAAGATTAATTTATTTATTTGAGAGAGGGAGAGATCAAGAGCAGGAACTTGGTGGTGGTGGGGGTGGGTAGATGGAGAATCTCAATCAGACTTCCTGCTGAAGGGAGCACCCTCTAAGGTTCCATCTCACAGCCCTGAGATCATGACCTGAACTGAAATCAGGAAGCAGACTCTTAATGGTCGGAACCACTTAGGTGACCTCTCCTTAGTTTTTACCCAATGGCCTTTTTCTGTTGTAGGATCCCATTCAGGATACTACACACATTTAGGTGTAATGTCTCCTTAGCCTCCTCTAGGCTGTGGCTGTTTTTCAGAATTTTGTTGTTTTTGATGACATTGACAGCTTAGAGAAATATTGGTGGAGTATTTTGCAGGATGTTCCTCTGTTGGAATTTGATGTTTTTCTTATGATAAACTGGGGTTATGGGCCTGGGGAGGAAGGCCACAGAGGTAAAGTGACATTTTCATCACATATCAAGTGCTTATACTAACAACGATATATTTATGACCATTAATGTTGGCTGAGGCCCTGTTTTTTAGGTGTCCCCACTATGAAATTACTCTTTTCCCCCCCTTCCATACCTTACATTTTGGGATTAGTCACTTTGAGCACCCCATATTTAAGGAGTGAGAAGTTACGTTCACATAAACTTTTACAAATTCCTCGCAGGAGAGATTTATCACCTCTCCACCATTTATTTATTCATTCAACTACTTATATCATTAGAAACTCATGGATTTTCTTTTTACTTTGGATTGCAGTCTAATACCACTTTATTTGTTAATTTTCTCAAATTGTTCTAGCTTCAGCCATTGGAAACTCTCTCAGTTGGCTTCTTCATTTCTCTGAAACTCCCCATCAATGAGGGTTGTTTTTGTTTGTTTGTTTTTTGGGTTTGTTTGTTTTTAGTATTTCCTAACTTTTGAGCTTCAGTCTTGTTTTTCGAGATACCACCATTTCACATAATACAACCTTTATCCGTTTATCTTTCCGCACTGGAATGCCAGGTCGTCGAGGACAGGGTCTCGGCGCTACTTTTAACCGGGAGAGCATCCCCAGTCCTTGAGCGGACTCTCCGTCGGTTCTGACTAAATGAATGAACCCCGCTGGGTCTCAGGGCTACTTGAAAGGGGTGAGTCCGAGGAGGTTCTGGCAAGACGGTGCTCAGCCTTCCTGCCCGCCTCCTGGCGGGTCCCTCAGGTGCGCGCCAGCCCCAGCCTCTCGCAGTCACACCCACACCCAGAACCTGCCCCGCGCGTCCGCGCCGCGCCCAACGCAGCGGCCGGCAAACGTCACCAGCGCCAGGGGGATTCCCGGGCAAAGTCCGGGGCCTCCGGGCCCCCTCCCCGCGCGGAGATGGGGGAGCGGGTGAGGTGCCTCGAGCAGCCCGCGGAGAGCGCCCGTGGGCTCCCAGCAGAGCAGAGGCGGCCGGAGGGGGCCGAGCCAGACCGCCCGCTCTCGGGACGCACGGACTCGGGGCGGGGCGGGGAGGGGCGCGGGGGGGTGGGGCGGCGCAGTCGTCCCGGGGCGGGGCCTGCTCCCCCAGCTGTGGGCGCTGCCGACTCCAGGGGCTGGGCCGGTGGCGTCCAGATGCGGCGGCGGCGGCGCGGAGCTCGAGTGACTGAGCAGCAGCCCAGTCCCGGCAGCGGGAGGCGCCGGGAGCCTCGCCGCCAGGCGTCTCGCAACAGGTTTCCTTCCGTCTCACGACTCCCAGCGTGGGACCCGCGCCCTTCTTGGTTCGCACGCTCCGTCCTTTCCTGGTTCGTCTTCCGCCTTTGTACCTGACTTTCTCTCCTTAACCGCTCCAGGAGCGAGGATGCGCCCCGCTAGGCTGTGCGCGGAGAGCCGCGGGGGGCGCCGGTTGGCCTAGCTGGCTGGGGCCTCCAGGGGTGGCTTTGGGGGGATTTCGGGTCTGGCCCGAGGGCTCATGCCGCCGCCTCGCGCCTTAGGGAACTCGGCCCTGAGTTTCTCCTGTACAGCGGTGTGCCCCCCCCCCCCCCCCCCGGTCCCAATAGGCAAGGGACCGCGCATTTAGGGCTTCGTAACAAATTATTTCAGGTACCTGTTGATAGGCTTTCCTTACTAAGTGTGCACCTAAGACTACTTTGGTTTTAAGTCGAGAGACTGAAGGTCTTCTGAATTACCAGGGACATTACTTCGCTGTGATCACCTGTTCTCTCCCTCCCTTCCTTCATATACTTATGAGAGAGTGAGGAGGGGGGCGGGTGGGGGGGGGAGAGAGAGAGAGACTGAGACTCTAAAGCAGGATCCACACCCAGCGCAGAGCCCGGCTCAGGGCATGATCTCAGGACACTGAGATCATGACTTGAGCAGAAATCAAGAGTCTGTTGCTTAACCAACTGAGCCACCCAGTTGCTGGTCACTCCCAATTTTAGGTTGCACTTTCTCAAAAACACCGGGACTTGAACTGAACTTGAACTTGAACTTAACAATGGGAATCAGGAGCCAGAAAATACAGAGAAATTGATATTGCCTTGAAATAGCTCCTTCCAAGCCGACATAAAAAGACTTTATTTTTTTTAGAAGAATAAAGACAAGAAATAGTGGCAAGGAAACTTCAAGAACCACACGGTCCTGAGGGAATTCTAGACTTCTCTGACAATAGCTGAGATCTGTATTACTTCCTGTGGTTCTCATGCACTTGTTGAAGGCGTTTCTCAGCAGAGGGAGGAGTTGTTATTTCCACAGGGGTATCCAAAAATGACTCACAGCGCTGCTCGTTTAATTGTGAGGCTTTGTTAATGAACTTTTGAAAAGTGAGGTTTGCTCTGGGTGTGTGTAAAGTAAGACTAAGATGTAAAGTTCTTGCGCTGCTAAACTGGGACTGGTGGTATAGGAAGTAACAGTTCAAGTTTTCAGTTTCCTAAAGCTACTGATGGTACCGCCTACCAGCTAGGGTCACTAGGCTGATGTAAGATAAATATTCAAATCATGTGCTTTGCTGCAGAGGCCCAAGAGAAAAGTAAGTAAAAGCCATATGTTATTACTTTCACTGGTATGGCATGGTATGGTATGGTAGAAAAACGTCATTTTACATAGGGATAGAATGTCACTCTCTGAATTCAAATATTTTGGACAGTTTGTTTTTAGGAAATTAGTGCCACATGAAAATATTTGAAGATGGTGGATACCTGTTAGAAGGTATTTAAGATGGTGGATACCTGTTAGAAGGTATTTAAGCTGATAGGTTCCAATGCAGCTGGATTGTGGCTCTTCAGAAAGGACTGTACAACTGTCTTAAGACACAGTAGAGAAGGGGACAGCATCTCTGTTGGAGCTGAGTTGAGCTGAGGTCAGCCCAGCAAACAGTTATCAAGCACCTCCTCTGTGCCTTTTCAGAGAGCTCTGGTTATAGTCATGAATAAGATACGGTGTTGCTGAAAAGGGCCATAAACATTAGTGTGGAAGGTTGGAAAATCCCATGAAGGAGACCGGCGCTCTGACAAATCTGTGTCCATGCTAGAGCTTCCGTCCCAATATGTTTCTGCAGATTTGAATGAACTGTGTCAGCATAATGAATAAGCTGTGCTTATTCAGTAAGCATTTCATTTAATGAGTGATTTAGCAATGCTTTAATTAGAAAGGCATGATTCTTAAAGTGTTTGAATTAACCATATTTCATATTATTTAATAACTATGCTAAAAAACCAAACAAACCCAGCTTCTTATTACCCCCAGACAATGGCAGACACTCAGAGTTACTTACCTTTTAAAAACAGAGAGGCGGGATGCCTGGGTGGCTTAAACCTCGGTGGGTTAAAGCCTCTGCCTTTGGCTCAGGTCATGATCCCAGGACCCTGGAATCAAGCCCCGCATCGGGCTCTCTGCTCAGTGGGGAGCCTGCTTCCCTTCCTCTCTCTCTGCCTGCCTCTTTGCCTACCTGTGATCTCTGTCTATCAAATAAATAAATAAAATCTTAAAAAAAAAACAGAGAGGCTAGTTAATGGCCTATAAGTTTATAATACCATATTGAAACAACTTTCTGGTTATTGTTTTTTAGCAGTCAAATCAATTCTTCCTAACACATCACAGCTGTACAAGTCAAATGTACAAGTCATTTAGTGATGACTAAAGCTACTGTGTCACAGTTTACAGTTGAGATTAAAGTCTGGTGAGGTACTTTTGGACTGGATGCCAAAATATATTTAATTTCTACAATTCCATAAGGTATGTCACTAGTATTCCAACTAGTGGGGGAAAGAATGCTAAGTCTGAGACAACTCTACTTCAGTTTTCATATTTCACTTCTCCCTCGAGGGCCTCAAAGTTACTATGAGAAAGAAAGGATCGAGTATGTTCTTCATCATTGTACTCCCTGACCTTGGTACAGGCATTACATCATGGCAGGTATTAGGAAGTATTTATTGATTAGATAATGACTCTCAATGTAAGAGGCAGATGGAGGGATAGTTGACTCAGCAGAAACATCAGCACTGTACTGTCAGGCTGGTTAGTATGGGCACAGGGTGAGGGCTGCGGAGGCAGATTGGGTCACATCACCAAGTCCCATGTGCCATGTTGGACCTGTGACTTCATGCTATAGAAGACTTCAGCAGATGAGTGATTTTGTTAGATATGTGTTTTTGGAAAGACAATTTAGAATCAAAGTGGAGAATAGGTTGGATGAGTACAATACTAGTTTTAGGGAGACACACAGGAGATTACTATAATATTTGAGAAAAGAAATTGGAGAAGGTTTTAGTCAGGCAGTGATAGTGAGGATTGGAAAAGAGGGAAGGATCTGACATGTCTAATGAGAAGAACTTGACCACATCTTTAGGGGTAGACAGTGAGGGAGAGGAAGGTGTATAGGATGACTCCTACATTCCTAGTTAATGATTAGGATAGGAACATAAGTAGAATAATAGGTTTGTGCTAAGGGACCATGGGGCCCTTATACAATGAATAGTAATAGCTAAAATGTATAATGCGCTTATTAGGGCCAGGCACTATTCTAGGCTCATTATGTGAATTCAGTCTTTTATTTCTCATTGTATTCCTGTGAGTTAGGTCCTATAACTGACTGCTTTTGACAGGTGAAGAAAGTGTAATGTTAGTAACTGATAGAGCTAGCAATTGATCCTATGTATTTGGTTCCAGAGCTTACGTTCTGAAACACATTGCTTTGATATGGCATCTTTAAGAATGAATGAATGCATACATGAGTGGATGAGTAAGTGAATGAATGAGGGAACAAAGTCTCAGACACAGCGGTCAACTCAAATCACTGTCTTGACATCAATAATTCTTCCTCATCCAGGGATGGCCCAATATGTAAGATGGGCCCTCAGTGGCCCTATTGTGCTGCATGGCATTGTTCCCCCTACCTTCACCCCAAGATATATTTGGTTGGTCTAGGAATAAGCCTAGAAACTCCCCTTATCTTTACTCCTCTACCCCTACCAAAGTATTTAATCAGTTCTTTCTCACAATCTGGGGAAAGCAGCTTTTTCTGCCCAAGGGTCCTGTCTTCAAGCTTTAATAAAACCACCATTTTGCACTTAAAAAAAAAAAAAAAAGAGGAATAAGCCTAGAATAATCAGAGAATTTATCCTGGGAATTGTAAACACTGTTATGGAAACTCACTCTGGCTGTGAATTTCCAAAACTTCAACAAATGTCTTTGGAGCTGCCTTGATTACCACTCTTCCCAAACACTGATTATTACTGCTTTGCATTTCTTAAGTGCAGTCAGTGATCTGCTGCTGAAATCTGTAGTATCCCTCATGTGGGGAAACAGAAATGTTGGCCAGGGGATATTAATCGACAGAGCAGGTTCCAATGGTAGGAAAATTGCTAACAAATTCTGGCTGGAAAACTCCAAACCTTAGACTCCTGGTTTGTGATCTGCCTTCTGGGGCCCATTTTAGTCTGGTTTTACCCTGAAGCAGGTGCTTACCTGCCTCTGACTTCCAGAATCTTATTAAGTGAAACTGGCCTGCAGTGTCCTCCTACCCGCACCCCACCAGTCCTCTTGATTTTAATAGGCAAAATGACTCAGATTTCTAGGGGCTGGGGCCTGTTTTCTATTTTTAGTATCCAGGTAGGGTCCTTTGGTCCCAATAAAATTATTTTTGACAAACAAGCCTAGCTTCCCACTTCCCCCCCAAATCTGGCCTCAGCTCTTCACTGTTCTCTTGATTTCATGAGTTAGGTTAAGACTTTGATATTTGTTCAGCAAGCAGAGCCTAATTATCTTTTTCACGAGAAACCTCTTCTTTGAACTATTTAAGGGTTATAAGCTCTGAATTAATATTCTACCCAAACTGAATCGGCAAACTCGTCTTAAGTTTGAAGTTTTAAAATACTTTCTCCACACATGAAGGACATGTTTCATTCAGGATTTCTTTAGGCTTAACAGGAAATCATGGTATTTATAGCTTCCCACTATATGGGAAGACACTATATGGGGAAACATAGCTTCCCACTATATGGGGAGACATGAAGCCTTCTGAAATGATCCAGCCCACATGATCACCCTTTGGTCTGAAATCCTGTATGCCTGCCTGTAATTCATTCAGTGCTCTCATAAGAAACAGAAGGATTTTGGCTAATATTTCATGTGGCTTTGTCTTGCCTCTTCATTTCAACTGTGGTTTCTCTGAGAGCAGAGCATCACTGAACTTGGAAGATTTCATAGGTCCTTCAGCTTCCTTCTAGTTATAATCATTCTGTGACTTTTGCTGATAATAAAGCCATCTGTTAGTTAGTTACACATTATTTGTGTAACTCATAGAAGTTCTTGATAAGACTCAGTAATTTGGTAGTTTTTAATAAAAAGCACAGTTTTAGAATTGATAATTTCCAGTTACTCTTTTTGAACTAACAGCATTTTCAACTTGATTTGTGTATTTTTTTTCTTTTCTTTTTAGTGGATACAGTATCAAGGTAATCCAGAAAATACTTAGTTGCCTGGAAAAGTATTCCTTATTTTATGTACTTGTTTCCCTGTTCAAAGTTGTAAAAGAGATTCCATTACTCATTGCATAACTTATTGTGTAAAAATGTGAATTCTGACTTTAGAGAGGAGTGGAAATTGCTCTGTTGCTATCTTCACATGGAAACAGTGAACAAATATTGTTCTGTCTTCTGTTTCAGTTTCGGGATTGTGGTAATATGCACCAGACCTCCTGGTTTTATTTCTTTTTCTTTCTTTCTTTTTTTTTTTTTTTTATTGTGTGCCTAGCTGTATTGATTAGTAACAAATATGTTGATTTGAGAAAGTAGCACCCAGTATGTAAGATGAACTATATCATATTGGTAGATATCCTACATCTTCCTCCCCTCTTCCTTGATTACTACGTGGTAAACCAGGATGTGGTGATGTTAGCTAATAGTATTATTTCAAAGTACTCTCATACATGTTTTCTCTTTTAATTCCCATAAAAACCTGGCAAAACAGAAATGGTAAGTATTATTGTTGTCATCTGTATTCGAATTTTATACTTGAGGAAGGACACACTTAGAGAAATTAAGCAACCACCCGATTACCCAGGCGGCCAGATACAGAGGTCCACTACACTGTGCTGTCAGTGCTTGACTGAAAAAGGCAAGTTCAGCATCTTCGGTCACATTCCTTGCAAATAGACAGTGAGGTTTGCAGACAGGAGATTTATGGGAAATGATGTGGGAGCAGCACTTGTCAGGGAGAGAGAGCATCAGGATTATGCAGAAGGAGAAATTAAACTTCAGCACAGGCACAGTGGGACCCCAAGAGCAGTAAACTTTGGAGCAGGAATGGCCCTTCAGAATTGCTCTGCATGCAAGCTAGCTGGTCATTGGCATTCCCTGCATTGACTACTCACTGGATATGGGCTACACCCAGGCACGAGGTGCAGATTCCTTCAGTCAAAGGCAATTCCTGGAGCTCTGAGCCTTCAGGAGCCAACATTTCTGGCAGCTGGGGGAGTGAGGGCCTTGGTCCTGAAGGGGTTCCGAATATCTCATCATCCACAACCATTGGAAGATCTGAATATCTCATCATCCGCAACCATTGGAAGAGAGCATTCTCTGCTGCAGCCTTGTTTGTGTCTTTTGACCCAGACTATTGTTCTGCTGAGTGGAGCCCAGAAAGTTGGCATTTTTTCCAAGGCCCTTAAGGATTTAGAATAGCTGACACAGGTAGCAAGAAGACAAAGTAGCTTTAATCCTAGGAAGATGAGGAGCAGAAAGGAAGCCCAGTGTTTGAAGGCTGGGATGAGTGGAGAGATGGTGCCTCATAGAAAACTCACTTCTGACGCCCACAGTTAACAAAAGCCCTTGGCTGTCCAGACGCAGAACAAGGTATAATGCATACTGGCTTTTGCTGTAATTCAGGACTTTACCATTGTTGAATGGCAAATAATTTTGTGATATTAACCTATGTTTTCTCTCTCGTTTCTCCCTTCTTCCCTCTCACATCTTTCTATGCCTTTGAAAAGACCAGACCAGTCCAGTGACTCTCAATATGTAGCCTGTAGATTATAATCATCAGAATTTCTTGGAGTCTTTAAAAATGAGCCCCCAAACCAAACACCCAACAAAAAAACCAGAAAGTCCAGGCCCACATTTGATATCTATTGGAACAGAATCTTTAAGAGTGGAGCCTATGAACTGTTATTTTCAAAAAATTTTCTCCAGGAGATTTTTATCCATACTATAATTTGAGAACCATTGACCTAGGCTGTTATGCTTTTGATGGTGACCAAGGCTAGTGGGATTCTTTAAATAAGCAAGAAGTTATGAAAACTGGGACAACAGAGGAACACATGAGCCTTATTCCCAGCAGGTTTGATAGAGCTACATTTACCCCTTGTCTTTCATAGAAATTCTCTGGTGTGGCCTTGAGAGACTATCCTGAATTCTTTGGCTGGCTTCCGCCCCAGATTGCTGGAAAGAGAGAGAAATGAGTCTGATGTGGCCCTCTACCAGCTGGGTGAGAGATGCCAAATTCCTTGAATAGTTGTGGGGAGAAGTCAGTGCATTTATAGGAATCAGTAAACGTTCTAGCAGAATAAGAAGGTTCCAAGAAATTTATCTCCGATGAAGCTTTGAGACATACTCTTATAATTTCAAATGACCATCCAATAGGATGAGAAAGAGAACTATGACAAGAAAATATATTTTCTTATTCATTGAAATAGGGATTATTGTTTTTCAAAAGGGAAGACACTTTGAAACCTACCAATTCTGAGCCTGGTCATTGCAGGAAGTATTAGTTACCTAAAAAAGAGTGATAAACTCCTAGGACATTTTTATGCTTTATGCTGGGTGCTCCAGGGTACATGGGAAACACAACAGGTACAGCCCCTTATGGAATTTAGGGGTAAGCAGAGAGGATGGCAATTAAACAGTTAACAATAGACTATAGTAAGCATCAGGAAAGAGGAAGTGCCAGAAGGTGTGAGATCATAGAGCCAGTCATCCAGCTCAGTCTGAGGTCAGAGA
This sequence comes from Mustela lutreola, assembly GCF_030435805.1. Taxonomy (NCBI): domain Eukaryota; kingdom Metazoa; phylum Chordata; class Mammalia; order Carnivora; family Mustelidae; genus Mustela; species Mustela lutreola. Next base: position 58,629,705 of record NC_081295.1, on the reverse strand, counting down.
GTTTCCCATTTTCCTGAAATCTATTAAAATAGAAGCTATGAGGCTGGCTTTGATTCCAAGAGAAAGGGCCTCTTTGTAACAAAGGAAAATCTTTTGGTCTATCTAATTTCAAGTCGACCAGTCCTTCACGTGTGTGTGTGTGTGTGTGTGCAGTATGTGAACACACAGGTTGGCAAAAAGAGGTCAAGAACATGCCTCCTTCCTTTAATGAGGAAAATAGAGAGCCAGGAGCAGAGAAGGAAGTCTCCTTGCATATCATTTGATGTGCCACTGCTTGAAGTTAATTAATATTTTATTTTATTTATTTATTTTAAATTTTTATTTATTTATTTGACAGAGATTACAAGTAGGCAGAGAGGCAAGCAGAGAGAGAGGAGGAAGCAGGCTCCCCGCTGAGCAGAGAGCCCTATGCTGGGCTCAATCCCAGGATCCTGAGATCAGGACCTGAGCTGATGGCAGAGGCTTAACCCACTGAGCCACCCAGGCACCCCTTGAAGTTAATTAATATTTTAATATGTTATATATATTAAAGAAAATACATGTAAAGCTCCGAAAACCATGGGCTTATATCCCAATTTTTTAAATGTTAATTTTAAGAATTTGAGGATGATGCCCTTGGAAGGTACTTGACAACTTTGCTTCCGGGCTCTGTTACAGATCAAGTTTGAAGCACATTTGCTCAGTGGTCAATGTCTGTTCTCACTCCTCATCTTCCCGCTTCACATTCTTGGTCCTGGTGAGAGAGGGTGCAGCAATGGTGTTGAAGTTCAGAGCCTACTCATGACCCTGCAGCTCACGCCAGGCCCTTGTTCTCCTTTTCTGGTCAGTTCTTGCACTTTTAGTATTTCTGTACCGGCTCCCCCCCCCCCCCCCATTAATTATAAACTACATCCAGGGAAGGAATTGTGATCTCTGGATTTTTAAACCTGTGAATCTCCTGCAGATCTTCTACTATACTCTATCACATTAAGCAAATAACCTATAGTATCTGAGTAAAGAGGTGATCCCTGGGTTGAGAAAGTAACCAAATTAGTTCTCTTTTGAGAACGTATTTCTTTCTTTTTTTTTTTTTTTAAGATTTTATTTATTTATTTGACAGACAGAGATCACAACTAGGCAGAGAGACAGGGAGAGAGGAGGGGAAGCACGCTCCCTGCCAAGCAGAGAGCCTGATGTGGGGCTTGATCCCAGAACCCTGGGATCATGACCTGAGCCAAAGGCAGCAGCCTAACCGACTGAGCCACCCAGGCATCCCAGAATAAGGATTTTTAAAGATTTATTTTTATTTTTTAAATTTTTTGAAAGATTTCTTATTTATTTACTTATCAGAGAGAGAGAGAGAGTGAGAGACTGTGCATAAGCAGGGGGAGCGGCAGGCATAGGCAGAGAGAGAAAAGCAGGCTACCTGCTGAGCAGGGAGCCCATGTGGGGCTTGATCCCAGGACCTTGGGATCATGACCTGAGCTGAAAGCAGAAGCCTAACCAACTGAGCAACCCAGGCTCCCCTAAAAATATTTTTAATTGAAACATAGTATATAAATATTACATTAATTTTAGGTGTACAATATAGTGATTTGACATATGTATATATTACAAAATGCTCACCACCGTAAGAACAGTTACCATCTGTCACCAGACAACATTGTTACAATAATACTGGCTATATTCCGTATGCTGTACTTTACGTTCCTGTGACTTACGTATTTTATAACAAGAAGTTTGTACTTCTTAATCACCTTCATCTACTTCTCCTATCCTGTCACCTCCCACCGCTCTGACATCACCAGTTTGCTCTCTGTAATTATGAGTCTGTATCTGTTTTATTTTTTCATTTGTTTTGAAATCATTCAGTATTTGTCTTTGTCTGACTTATTTCTCTTAGCTTACTTAGTACCCTCTGCGCCCTTCCATGTACAGAAAATGTGTTTTCATTTTGTATTCTTTCCATCTTGTCCTAGTAACTAAAGCATAGATAAATATTATGTCCTGATTTCCCCACTCATTTTTGGCTAAGACAGTAAGTCTGAACTAATGTCTTATTTTTAATTTGTATTTATTTGCTAAATAGTAGGTGATTTCATATTTGTATTAAGAATATTTTGTCTCCCGTGAAATGCCTTTCTACATGTTTTGCTCAATAATTTATTGTCATGTTATTTTCTTACCAATTGGGATCATCTCTGCACATAATATTGAGTCCCTACACAATGTCTATTATGTTTTGTGCAAATATTTTCTTCCAGTCTCTTGTTTAATCCTTAAAATTGTTATTCTTTTTTGTTGCAGAGAGATTCTGCATTTCATTTAGTCAAATTTGGTTATCTTTTTCTTTGATATTTCTTCCATAGCCTCACATATCACAGAAAGTTACTGACGTTCAACTTTACATCTCACAGAAAGTTATTTTCCCAGAGTACTGATGTTCAACTTTACTTTCTATTAGTGTTTCTGTTACTGAGTTTGCATTTTTAGTTCTTTGATGTCCCTGAGGCATATTATAGAGTCTCCTGTAAGGATTAGAGAGGAATAAATTCTTGCTACTTGATTATACCAGCCTAGTTGCTTAAAATTCTTTTCCTTCACTTTACTTTTTAATGGTTTCCTTCACTTTACTTTTTTCTTCAGATACTAGCTTTTATACATAATTGGTCTATTTCTTAATGTTGTGTTCATGTCCATTAATCTAATTTTTACATTTGCAGGATTATTATGCTTTTAATTATCATTTTATGATACGTGGTAATATCTGCTAGGGCTTTCCTCATTTCACCAGTGCTAATTCCTTTTCAATTTATAAAAAAACTTTAATCATTTATTATTTGAGTTTTATTTAAGGATCATTTTCTTTTTTAGAATTTTTTTAACCCCAGCAGGAATTATGGGTTTAGTTCAGTCAAAAAAATGAACTTGGGTGAGAATTCTAGATTCCATTTATAAATGTGTCTAAGTATCCATTCAAAAGTGGACTCTGTAAAGAGATGGTTATGTGAGAGAGGAGGAGAGAAATAAGCAGGCAGGATGGAGAGCTCCTGGTCACCGTCAGCCAAAATTTACAACCTTGCCCTTTTAGGTAGCATTTTGGGTTTCCAGAAAGCCTAGTTTGTTCTTTTTTCCTGCTTGCTCTCTCTCTCACCGCCCCCCACTCTCTCTCTTCCTTGCTTTCCTTTCTTTTCTTTTTCTAGTTTTATCAAACATAGCTACATAATTAAAGAGTCAACTAGTTCTATAAAACGAATGAACAGTGAAAGTCTAATGAAAAAAGGTCAGGGGTGCCTGGATGGCTCAGTCAGTTAAGCATCTGTCTTTGGCTGTAGACATGATCCCAAGGTCCTGGGATCGAGCCCCATGTCAGCTCCCTGCTCAGCGGACAGTGTTCTCCCTCTCACTCTGCCTGCTGCTCCCCCGCTTGTGCTCTCTCTCTCTCTGTCAAATAAATAAATAAAATCTTAAGAAAAAGGAAAAAAAAATCAGTCCCTTTCTGTTTCATGTCCCTCTCCCCCAAGGCAAATATGTTTGCTCTACCTTTTCTTTATTGTTTACTAATTCTTTTGGTGTTTATATTTATATCTCTAAGTAACATGCTTCTATTACTATTTTTTGATTTTTCCATTTGGGGCATTATCTGTTGATTTCCCTGAACAGAAGATGATGATTTAGTTCATTTTAGCCCTCGCTGCCAGAGACATGCACCTCTCTTGTTCCTTCATCCAATCGTCCCAATACAGCAGAATCCCAATTTGAGTTAGACCAGTATTTTTTTTTAAGATTTTATTTATTTATTTGATAGAGAGAAATCACAAGTAGATGGAGAGGCAGGCAGAGAGAGAGAGAGAGGAAAGCAGGCTCCCTGCTGAGCAGAGAGCCCGATGCGGGACTCGATCCCAGGACCCTGAGATCGTGACCTGAGCCGAAGGCAGCAGCTTAACCCATTGAGCCACCCAGGTGCCCATAGACCAGTATTTAATAGTTATATGCTTAGGATTATGAACATGCTAATCACAGGAGAGCCATGTTTTATATCAGGATTACTCTTTTATAACTACATAATCTGTTTTTGCTTTCCTGGAGGTTAATTGTCTTGGCTCGTTGCTGTCGTGGTTGTTAGTTTAGTTTTATTTACACTTACAACCTATTCAATCCCAAATTGTCTAAATCTCCTCCCAAGAAATTTTGACCCACCAGTAATTCTGAGTTTCATCTTTCTTTCTTTCTTTTTTTTTTTTTAAAGATTTTATTTATTTACTTGACAGACAGAGATCACAAGTAGGCAGAGAGGCAGGCAGAGAGAGAGGAGGAAGCAGGCTCCCTACTGAGCAGAGAACCCGATGCAGGGCTCCATCCCAGGACCCTGAGATGATAACCTGAGCCGAAGGCAGAGGTTTTAACCCACTGAGTCACCCAGGCGCTCCTGAGTTTCATCTTTCTGAAGAAATCTCTCATGTAAACTATTCACCTAATCTAGACAGATGGTCTTTCCAATCAAGTCAAGCTCTCATCTTGGAGTTACCCTTGGCTGTTGTCCTGGACTTCTCTCTGCCTCTCCTCTGTTGGAGTTCAGGCTAGGATTCTATAGTCGGTGTCTTTTTTGCTTCACTTCCATGTTTTGTTGGAATTCATTCCCCAGTCTCTTCCTGAGAAAGAACATAAGAACTTTTTTTTTTTTTGAGAATTTGTCTATCTGAACATGTTTTTATTCTACTTCATATTTGATGGACGGTTTTGCTGAGCTTAGAACTCTGGATTGAAAATACATTTTCCTCAAAAGTTTAAAGGTATTGTTCCATTATTATTATTATTATTATTTAGTTTCCATTAGTGTCATTTAGAAGTCCAAAGTGTCTTGACCCTTGATGCTTTGTAGGTGATCTGATTCTGTACCCACCCCTCACCACCGTATGATGTCTTCTCTCTGAAATTCTTGTTATTCAGAATTTGAATTTAAAGTACTGGACCTCCAAATTCTTCATCTTCTCTTTATTATTACTATTTTTTTAAAGATTTTATTTATTTATTTGAGAGAGAGAGAGAGAGAGAAGACAGAGAGAGAGGACGAGCTGGGGGAGGGACAGAGGCAGAAGGAGAAGCAGAATCCCCGCTGAGCAGGGATTCCCCATATGGCTGGATCTCTGGGCCCTGAGACTATGACCTGAGTAGACAGCAGATGCTTAATCCACGGAAGCACCCAGGCACCCCAATTCTGCTTATTATTTTAAACCTCTTTGTTTCTTCCTTTGTACTTTATGGAAAAGATCTCTCCTTCTTCTGCTAGAGAATACGGGTCTCTGGAGCCCCTACTGTGCTTCACAGTTGGTGTAGGAAGAGGGCTTGGAGGGCCACATTTCATATTAAAAAAAAAAAATTCTCCTCCTTCTCCTCTCTTCAGATAAGTAGCTTTCCCCTGGTATAGATTTGGAGTCTAGCCTGTACTCTCCTGCCAAGATGGGATGAGGGATCCTTCCCCTTCTTAAAAAGACTTAACCCTTGGGGTGCCTGGGTGGCTCAGAGGTTTAAGGCCTCTGCCTTCGGCTCAGGTCATGATCTCAGGGTCCTGAGATCGAGCCCTGCTTCGGGCTCTCCACTCAGCAGGGAGCCTGCTTCCCTTCCTCTCTCTCTGCCTGCCTCTCTGCCTACTTGTGATCTCTGTCTGTCAAATAAATAAATAAAATCTAAAAAAAAAAAAAAAAAAAAAAAAAAAAAGACTTAACCCAGCTCAGTTGTTACTCCGTCATCACCTCCTTTTTCATGGGTCCTCAGCCTTTAATTCTGATTCCCGGGTATTTATCTCATGGTTGTTTCTTGGGCTTCTCCACTGTTACCTTAGGATTCAACTTCTAAAATATCTGCTAGGTTAGTTACCCCTCGTCCACTTGCTTTACAACTTTCAGAATTTTATTGTTGCTCTCTTCTCTCTGCTCTTTCTCCCTCTTGGTGCATGCCTTTGAGATACTTCTTTTAGTAGGATTTTGGAAGGGAGCAGGAATACTGTTTAATTTACCATTTCATCCAGAATATAGAGGTTATCTTTAAATTTTTTTTTTTAAGATTTTATTTATTTATTTGAGAGACAGTGAGAGAGAGCATGAATAAGGAGAAGGTCAGAGGGAGAAGCAGACTCCCCTTGGAGCCGGGAGCCCGATGCGGGACTCAATCCTGGAACTCCAGGATCATGACCTGAGCCGAAGGCAGTCATCCAACCAACTGAGCCACCCAGGCGTCCCGAGGTTATCTTTAAAAATACAAATGTGTTTTCTAAAATGAGTGGTAAATTAAGGTACCACATAAGAACAGATTTTTCATCAAAATAACTATTATTGCTTTAAAAAGTAGAGACAGGAACATAGGACTGGGATGTTTAAGTGGACAAGTTTGAATTTGCCTGAGGGATGGGGAAGGGGAGGGTCATCTCTGATTGAAGGGCATGTCTAAAAGGAGGGCAGGATAAAATGGCCATAGTGGAGTTTCTTTAGGCCAAGATAGAGGGAGGACAGTAAGTAAAAACCAAACAACTCAACTATCATCTACAAATTTTCTGTTGATGTTCATGGAAATTGTGTATGTTTACCACGAGGAGTAAAACCATTAAGTACTACATTTGTTGAAAATTCACTCCCTGTGGATCAGGCACCTTACTGAGCACTCCTTGAGGTTGGTAAGTGTTTTCCAGTTTGCTCAGAGCTGGGAGTTCAACTCAGGTTTATTACACTTTAGTTCCTTTTTAAAATACTAAACTATTATATCTTTGTGTCATAGTTGGAACGAGTTATTGAAACTAAGAAACTTTTGGGCATTGCACAGAAAACCGAAGATGTATCTCCTTCATTATCTTCATAGTTCTGTCTTTAAGAATGTCGAAAATCAGGAAGTTGCATATGTTGGTTTTGGTTTCAGCTCTGTCTGTACTTTAAATATGTCAGAAACCTATTTCACATTTCTGAATTTTCATGTTTTTCTTTAAAAGTGCTTTCTATAAGCTTTTTGTTGTTATTGTTGTTACTTATTTAAAAAATACTTTGAAAGGACTGAGACCACATCTTTTTTGCTCATTGAGCTAGTCTTATCCTCTTATATTGCCTGGTATATGGTAGGTACTCACTAAATATCTGTTGAATAAACACATAAGTCTTTCTTATAGTAGCCAACACAAATACATGTGTCCTGATGGATGTGCACAGGAACAGCAATTTTTTGCTTTTTTTTTTTTAACATTTTTAACAAATTTTAAATTTAAATTTTAAATTTTAAAATTTTTAACATTTTATGAGTGTTACTTAAAAGTTAGTTAACAGGGTGCCTAACTTGGTTTATAAAAATAAAATAAACCTAACATGCCATAATTTCTATGCTGTCATATATATTTTAGCTAATAAAATTGAGATATTTTAATATAATGCCAAAATCTAATAAATGCTCAATAGAAAGTTATAGTATTTAAAATTATATGCATTTTATGGTTGTTGGAATTAATCTACAGGGTGTTGACAGTCTGTACATGGGGGAATAGATAAAATTATTCTTTAGCTGGAGACTTTTCTGCAACTTTGGACAGGTTGGAATTTTAAAAAAGATTTTATTTATTTATCTGAGAGAGCAGGTGAGAGAGAGAGAGCACAAGCAAGGGGAGTAGCAGGGAGAGGGAGAAGCGGACTCCCTGCTGAGCAGGAAGCCTGATGCAGGGCTCCATCCCAGGACCCTGGGATCATGACCTGAGCAGAAGGCAGATGCTTAACCAATGGAGCCTCCCAGGTGTCTGACAGATAAGAATTTATGTATTGATTCCAATTATGAATGTTACCAATACTACTATAGAGATGCAACTTCCCTTTTATCCAAAATAGAAGCACCCACATTAGGGAAATTGTAAATTCTGTTAATATTGAAACATTTATAAGACTACTTTTCAACACCTGAAGGCGTTGATTCTACATAGCACTATACGGCACAGCTGCTATGTGGGACGGTTTATATTAGGCTAAATGTGTAAGAAAATTGGTCAGCTCCTGCTTTTAAGTTTGTTACTTTTATTTTACAAGGAGCTCTTGTCTTTTTTGACAGTAATAATCAGAGATACTCACTTTGAAAAAGAAGTTTTCATTATAGAAGAGTTTTTTTTCCTTGGCCCTGCTTCGTACAGTAAATAAAAAACATCCAACCCATACTTTGTTGTGCTTCAGAGTGAATATAGGGCATTAATATTCTGTCCCCTGAGTAATTTAATAATGTAAAAACTGGTAAAGAATAGTTGGGTGGTGTTAGAGGATCATTGTAGATCATACGGTCTGTACATGTTTCTTAAGTGGTAGTCCTTGTAGTATTTTGAATGAATTACCTAGTGAACTGATTATGGATGATGATGTACCAAATAACTCCTAGTACCATGTTTGTCAAATACTGTAAGATACATGGAGTGCTTTTACATGCATTACTTATATCATTTAATGATCTCCATCCCCACTTTCCCCTAAAAAGACCCTTATGAGATAGGTGGTGTCATTAGCATTTTACAGGTGAGGAACCTGCCATTCCAAGTCCTGAGAACTTTCGCTCAACTTTATACAGCTGGAGATGGAAGTAGGGATAAGTGCTCTGGCGGCTAGCTGAGCGCCCTCTCTCCTATACCACGTTTGCTTTCAGGACTCATGTCAGCTAGCTGAGGGGCAAGGTTTCTTCCCTCCATGGTCCTGTATGTAACTGGAAAGCAAAACAGAGCACACCACTACTAACAAGAAGACTTTACTAGTGGAGTGGGGAATAGGGTTTACCTTCGTGAGACCTGTACGAGGGAGCTCCTCAGTGGATGTTTCCTGAACTAAAATTGTTAATCTGCTCCCCAAAGAAAACCTGGTCACTGATTTTATAAACACTGAATCTTGAAGATAGCAGTCCTCAGACGGACGTAGCATCTTTAAACTCTTCTGCCATCTCTGGGATATGTGGAATTGGGGTCACCATTTTGAGATTCTTAAATATGAAAGCAAAAGTGAAGGATTCTCTTCCTTTTTAGAACTTCCTTCCCTTTTACAAGTTGTTTTCATTGTTCCTGAATTCACCTGCATAAAAATGTTCATGGTAGAAAGTACAGTGGGATATGCCCTCCAGGCCCGTCTCCCTGAGGAGCTCTCTGTCAGGCCTCTGGCTGGAAGAAACCCCAGACAACTCCTGTGGTTTACTTGGAACAATTCCATATTTCACAAAGTCAGGATCAGTTCTGACTGTGATCTCTTAAGTATTCACAACCTTATAAGATAGAAAAGAGTCTGGATTGATTGTTTTATATAGTTATTATAAATAGTAGTATTAGATGATGTGAAGGTTTTATTCTCTATATAGAAAAATTCTGTATCATCTGATTCCTCTTCCTCCTCCTTCTTCTTTAAAAAAGAGCATGCATTGGGACACTTGCGTGTCTCAGTCGATTAAGTGTCTGCGTTTGGCTCAGGTCAGGATTCCAGAGTCCTGGGATCCAGCCCCGCATTGGGCTCCCTGCTCAGGCGAGAGCCTGCTCCTCCCTTGGGCTGCTGCTCCCCCTCCTTATGCTCTCTCTCTCTCTCTGACAAATAAATAAAATCTTTTAAATAAATAAAAATAAAAAAGAGCATTGTTGCTTTTGTACTAAAAAAAAGGGGGGGGGGATTTTACAATAAAGAAATTGAAACAAAAATTATTTAAACCCCCCAAATATGGGTGAGAGGGGTAATAAATTGTTGGTGATATATTAGCAAATGCACTATTTATGTGAATAGTTGCTGAATATCCCTTGTTTGTTTGTTTTTCTTTTCTTTCTTTCTTTCTTTTTTTTTTTTTAAGATTTTATTTATTTATTTGACAGAGAGAGATCACAGGTAGGCAGAGAGGCAGGCAGAGAGAGAGGAGGAAGCAGGCTCCCTGCTGAGCAGAGAGCCCGAAGCGGGACTTGACCCCAGAACCCTGAGATCATGACCTGAGCCGAAGGCAGGGGCTTAACCCACTGAGCCACCCAGGCACCCTTTTTTTTTTTTTTTTTTTTTTTTTTTTTTTTTTTGAGTGAATTAAAAATCATGAGGAAACAATAACAGGGTATAAGAGAGCTTACTCTGCCAGGCACTCTTTGAAGACCTGTAAATGGGTTATCTCATTTCATTCTCTCTACTATCTCAATACCATCATCATTCTCAATACCATCCCAGAAGGCATTTATACTTGGGGAAGGTAGAGAGAAGAAACGTGACATAAGCAGAGGTTTGAAAAACACTCATCTATTAGGCATTGCCTTCTCTTACTCCTGGGAACCCTGAAAGTGAAGCAGTCCAGGCTAGACCCAGTGTTGGCAGAGCTGGCCCAAAACTTAGCCACTCTCCTAACATTTCCCTGAGCATATGCAGAATCTGATGCAGATTCTACAACCCTGAAAAGAAGTATCCTTATTGCCTTTAACACCCTGAGAGGTTAATTGGGCCATAATCAATTTCTGATTGATGTTTCTTCAAAACCCAGTTCACATCCTTCTAATTTTTATGCTTTTTTAGTATGATAGCAGGAAACATCTCCGGCCCAGTCCTGGAAGACAGAGGAAGGTGTGGGATATGGCAGTGGAGTCATAGTCCATATGTTTGGAAGTTGCATTTTGTCTGCCCAGTGTTCTTTATTTTGGCGATCTGAATGACAGACTTGTGATACACTTAAAACCATCTACCTCCATTTCAAAACTGGCTCTTCAAGTTCTCAAAACATCTTACCAGACTGAAACTCAACCAAGGTTAAAAGTGCTGTGTCTTTGTGCTGTCCTGTCCCCACCACTCAAGAACTCTTACTTAGCACGCTGCATTACTAAACAGTTTCTGGCCTTTCTTGTGGAGGCTGCTTGTGTGTGAGATAATCTTTTTTTAGCATCTTTTTTTTTCCTCTCTTTACTCTGATTATGACCACAATCTTCAAAAGGAAAGGAAGGCTGTCCTCAGACATGCTAAGAAACACATACTCCTTTTTTGTGTATGCTTTATATTAATGTTTGCATACAATATAAACAGGATATTATAAATACACACTGCATTAAAATCCAAGTATGTAAGTGAGCCATGATCATCAAGTAGGTGACCTGCAGCATTATGACAGTCTTTTGGTACATACTGTTTCTGTGTGTGTGTGTGTGTGTGTGTGTTTACTTTCCTCCCAGAAATCAGTTTATTACTTTATTTAAAAAAAATAATTTTTTTAAAGATTTTATTTATTTATTTGACAGACAGAGATTAAAAGTAGACAGAGAAGCAGGCAGAGAGAGAGGAAGGGAAGCAGGCCCCCTGCTGAGCAGAGAGCCCGATGTGGGACTCGATCCCAGGACCCTGAGATCATGACCTGAGCTGAAGGCAGCGGCTTAACCCACTGAGCCACCCAGGTGCCCCGATTTTTTAAAAATTTTTATTTATTTTTAAAATTTACATTCAGTTAATTAATATAATGTATTATTTGTTTCAGGGGTACAGGTCTGTGATTCACCAGTCTTACATAATACCCAGTGCTCATTACATCACATGCCCTCCTTAATGCCCATCACCTGGTTACCCCATCCTCCAACCCTTCCAGCAGCCCTCAGTTTGTTTCCTAAAATTCAGAGTCTCTTATTGTCTGTCTCCCTCTCTGGTTTCATCTTGTTTCATCTTTTCTTCTCTTTTCCTATGATCTTCTGCCTTGTTTCTTAAATTCCACATATCAGTGAGATCATATGATAATTGTCTTTGACAGAGAGAGAGAGATCACAAGTAGGCAGAGAGGCAGGCAGAGAGAGAGAGGAGGAAGCAGGCTTCCTGCTGAGCAGAGAGCCCGATGCGGGACTCAATCCCAGGACCCTGAGATCATGACCCGAGCTCAAGGCAGAGGCCCAACCCACTGAGCTATCCAGGCACCCTATGTTTGTGTTTTTAAATCATAAGTGAAAAACTTTCATTCTAAATGCCTGAGGATTTACTTTAAAAAGTATGATTTATCCATGATTCGTGTCATTCTCTCAGTTCCTCTTTAAAGAAGGATACTTACTATAAGGGTACAAAGAAACCTAAAGAGGGGAATGTCAGTCAGCCTCGTCAGCATAACTACCCCCCAGATCATACTCTCATTTCTCACAGGTAGGAGGATTAAATGAGGTAATTCATGTAAAGCTTCTACAGTGGTATGTGGTGGAGAGCAGGTACTGGGTGTTTCTTCTACTTGGCTCAGCTGAACTCAGTCATACTGCAGTGGTGGGTAACCTGGGGGCTGCCTCTGTCTCCATGTGGTCCTGACCCTCCAGGAGGCTTAACCTGAGCCTCCATATAGTGGTTTCAGAGTTTGCAGCAGTAAAAGAAGATGTGCCCCAATGCGCTGTGCTCCTCAAGCCTCTGCTTGCATCCTGATTTCCATTGTCTTCTTGATCAAAGAGAGTTTCCCAGCCAAGCCCAGATGCAAAGGGGGGAGAAACTAACACAACTTCTCGCTCAGAGTTACAGCTGAGAATCTGTGGCCCTTTTTGTGCAGTTAAGTATAGCCTGACTCCCGCAAAGTGTATTCACATTTCTGCCATGTTCCCCTCCATCCTGGGATTCCCAGGAATCTCATTATGACATCAGCTTTCTAAGTCCAGAGGCTCCTCCAGGATCCGTATCCCTTCTGGACACTTCTGGGACTCCTCAGACCTAGCTCTTTGCATGTGGATGCTCTTGATCCTAAGACAAAGAACAATGAAAATAAAAACAACAAAAAACAAAAACCCAGTTATCTCCCCATGCACACCCAACATAGAATTATGAAATAGGGAAAGGACAAACAAAAGACATAACCCATTAAAATAAAAACACATTAACAGGTTATAAATAACCATCACAGTTCCATGGCAATTCTATCCAGGTCTGTATTGCTGGTACCCCCACTCCTGGGCCAGGGGGTGATTGATTAGGACCCAGTTCTGCATCTCAGGAATGGTTCACAGGTTCCTATTTCTTCACTGCTCCTGGCTCCACCTTCTGAAACATTCCTGTTTTCCTGTAAGAAATGATTTATTTCTACTTCCAAAAAGCTTCTTTAGCCTACTTCCTGCTCATAGGAAAGCAGGCACCCAGAGACCTCTTTTCCTCTGAATAATTTCTGACTTGCCTTTGTGCTTATGAGGAAAATTCTCTTTAAAACCTTGTGGATTTCCTAAGAATCCCATAGAAGCCCCGCCCCTAAAACTCACGTCCACATTTTTTTTCAAGACAGACCTCTACTTCGGGCCAAATGTCACGCTGCCATGAGATCACACGTTTAGGTGTCTCAGAGCCCCTTTTGCCCTGCTGAGAAGGTCTGTGAGGCACCACGTTAAATGTTACCAAGGTATTTACACGGAGGCCATTTTTTTTTCCTATAAAAAAGTTTTCTTCCAACTGAGGAGACTGAAGGTAAACAGTTCTATTTTCCAATCTCGCACATTCTGGCTCTTCCCTATCTTCTCCGCATAATGCTTATGAGCTAGATCACTCGGGTTTTAGCACACCTCTCTCTTGCAGAATGTTATATGCAGCTAGAAGCACTCAACGAACACTTTTCGCCTTCTGCCTGGAGACCTCCGCAGCTGGATTCAGCTTTCACTGTGGGCATTTTCAATCTTCTGTCTGCTGCTGCTGCTGTCTTGCTGCTATATAATATGGGTTCCCTTTCCCCCAACTGCTGCATAGTTTCCTCATCACTTTTTCCACCTCTACTCACATTTTACATGCGATTTTCCCAGTTTTTGCTCATAGCTACCTCACTGCTTTTCACCTGCTCTCTGGTCCCAAAACCATGGCTGAATGTTTCAGGTTTTGCAGCATGCTACTTCTAGCAGCAGTTTCTGGATCAGTTAGTTTCTGCTATGTTGTGCTGGGGCTCCCTGTGCCAAGCCCTCTTGCACAGTGCCTTCCAAGACGCTCGCATTATCACTTTTTTCCTCACATCATCATATTAGGTGATGTCCCATTGGCCAAAGCAAGTCCCCTGGCTACGCTCCAATTCAAGGAGTTGGAAAACAGTCTATACCTCTTGAGGGGAAGAACTGCGAAGAACGTGTAGTGAATTTTTCTTTCAAACTTCCCCAGAAGAGTATGTACAAATCTGGGGAGGAAGAATGAGGGCACTTAGGAGGCCAGGTCAAGAAAATAGGATGTGAATTGGTGGTCATCACATCATGGAAATAATCTAACAATTTGATGTTTTTATAGTTCAGAGACTATGAGGTGCCAAAAAAGTAAAATTAATAGCAATTACTTATCGAGGTTCCTCTATTAAAGTTCTAATATATACCAGATTCATGAAAATGCTATACATATATTAGTATCTTTTTGCTATAAGTGGAAATGTCTCTTCCATAAGAATTTTTCCCTTCAAATAGCCATCCCTTGACCATTATTTGTAGGGTACTTAAATATAATGAACTTCTCTTTCTTTGTCTTTAGAATTAAGGCATGGATGCAAGATAATCGCTAGTCTTTCTGCTTCTCTGACATAATTATTGGATTGATTGAACAGAGAACCAATAAATAACTTTTCCTTACCCATCCGATTTCTATTCCCATTGAAATAGAAGGAAAAAACAGAGGCCAAACTGTTACCTTTGTCACCAATAAAGACGAGGTTGAAGGAAGTGGCTTCATTGATGGGGAACTGTGCTTTATGTCCCTGAACCTTGAGTTAGATGGACGGACCCTCCCCATCAGCTGACCTCTCCACGCCAGTAGCACAGAAAGAGGGAAGAAGGGGCTGGGCTATCATGGGCAGTTTCTCCTTGGAGATTGACCAATCAAATAAGCAACTCTGTGCTCTTTGGCAGGAGGAAGTGGGGAGAGAGGTCTACAGGGAGGGAAATGTCAGAGTGGTGACAAATGTTTCTTCCTAGCAATGCGTACACCACATACCCTCAAGTCTTCTCATAGCTTCAGCGCAGGATTGAGTGGACAGAACATGAACATAGGATCTGGACAGATGTGGGCTTAGATCCTAGCCCTCTCACTTACTAATGGAATGGATTGGATACAGGGAACTTAAATTTTCTGGGATCCAATTATTAGTCAATTGAAAATTTTGTCTCCTCACGAAGTTATTATGAAGGTTATTGATGGATTGTGTATCAATCAGTTGTCTGGTAAAGGGATGGGCTTAAATCAGACACTCAGTTTGTCACCAACATCAGTTTTTCCTTCCCTGCTTTACTTAGTAGGTTTGATCACAGGGGGTTGTTGATCAACATGCAGTTTACCATGATTAAATTCTTGGCTTTTATCTAATTTCTTACTAACTTCTGCTGCAACCTGTGAAGAGAATGAGAGGAATATCCGTAGTTGGGAATAACTGAGGTAAGGTTTGAAATTTTAACCCTGAGGCAAAAGACGCATTTGAAAACAAAGTGTATCACCGCACAGTTCAGAGATGCTAATAATGACAATCTGAGAGTCACCAATAAACTGTATGCAAAGTCCTCTCTTTAAAGAGTGGAGTACATCGATATGTTTTAGAAGAGGATTTCCAACAAAAATGAGTGAACCCCTTTCCTATTTGAAGGGAGAAGATTCAGTTAGGCAAAAGTCACTTCCATGGAAAAACCTGCAGTGATGAGGTTGGATAACAGATTCCTCTGCACTTGGGTAAAAATTGTCAGTTAGAAATATTAATTTTTTCCTTGAATAATTGAAGAGGAGTAAGCAGCCAACAGGATTAGAATCAGTGGCTCACAGGACTTTGTCTCAGAGAAAGAGGAACAGGAAAAAATATCTACAGACTACTTGGGTTGGTCCTTAATTATGAGTTGGGAAAGAAAAGGTCATTAATGATTCTTGAAAACTCTATTGATGACTCTATTGATTTCCCCTTTTTAAGAAACTACCCTGTGGGATACATGTAAAATATGAAAGTTTAATCAAAGTCATATTGGGTTGAACATTTATTCCCCACGATGGTTTTTTTTTTCTACAAATATTTCTTCTATATTTTCCAGTCATAAATTTGTTTACATTCAAGGGACAAACCCAAATCAGATGTAGAATACAGGAACTGGTTTTGTTTGTAAATCCACATACAGATAAGAGTGGAAAAACTTGTACAGATGATTCAGACCTTGACCCTGGAACTCTATTGTCTTTACTCTCTCCCTTACCAAGCTCATTCATTAGCCTTTCCTCTGTTACCTCTTCCATGCTCCTGACTGTAAAATTTCTATTCCCAAGAATCAGTGCTTGGTCATTTCAACAGTTGGGTCAATTCTAACTACAGTGACTCTTTTTTATAAGAGAATTATCTGTGAACATTAATTCTTTGGATTTTTGGCAAGTTGTAATGAGTTACTCCTTCTGTCTGATAGAGTAACAGAGCTTCTAATAATGAAAGCATTGTAGTGGGGAATGTAGGGGAAATTCTGAAGTGAGGAAATTATTATGAAATAGAAGGTAATTGTTTAATGGTGCCAAGGTTTTCATGTGTTCATTCAGATCTGAGTTATTAGATGCTAATAATTGTTGCAGATATAAAACTCGATTGAGAAAGAGTATGGTCTGAATGCTTGGGTCCGTCAAAATTCACATGTTGAAATCCTAACCCCCAATAGGTCTTTGGAAAGCAGTTAAGTCATGAGGGTGGGTGCTCATGAATGGGGATGGTGCCTTTATAAAAGAGGTCCCAGAGAGCATGCTTGTTCCTCCTGCATTGTGAGGATACAGGAAGAAGATAACCATTCATAACCTGGGAAGCTAGCCACCACCAGACACAGAACCCAACCATGCTGGCACCCTGATCTCAGACTTCCGGCCTCCAGAGCTATAAGAAATAACTTTCTGCTGTTTATACCTGCTTGTGGTATGTTATAACAGCTCAAACGCACTCAGACAGGGATTATTTCCTAGAAGATTAAAGAGGTCTTTCTTTTTCTTTTCAAATTTTTATTTAAATTCTAGTTAGTAAGCATGCAGTGCAATATTGGTTTCAGGAGTAGAATTCAGCAACTCATTGCTTACATACAATACCCAGTGCTCTTCGTAAGTGCCCTCCTGAATGCCCACCACCCATCTAGCCCATCTCCCACACACCTCCCTCCATCAGCCCTCAGTTTGTTTTCTCTCTTTTAGAGTCTCTTATGATTTGGTTACCTTTCTCTCTCCCCCCGCATATGTTTATCTGTTTTGTTTCTTAAATTCCACATATGAGTGAAGTCATATGGTATTTGTCTTTCTCTGACAGACTTATTTTGGTTACTACATAATACATTCTAGTTCCATCCATATTGTTACAAATGGCAAGATTTCATTCTTTTTGATAGCTGAATAATATTCCAATATATGTTATATAGGTATTTTATATATAAATATATGTTTATATGTATTTATTTATATACATTATATATATTTATATATCATATAAAATATATAATTTTATATATAATATATAATAAAATAAAAAATAAAAATATATGTTATATATTTTTTTATATATTATTTTCTAAAAGATTTTGTTTATTTATTTGAGATAGAGACAGTGAAAGCATGAGAGAGGAGAAGGTCAGAAGGAGAAGCAGACTCCCGTGGAACTGGGATCAGAAGGAGAGCAGACTCCCGGTACTCTGGGATCATGACCTGAGCCGAAGGCAGTTGCTTAGACAACTGAGCCATCCAGGCACCCTATTTTATATATTATTTATATATACATATGAATGTGTGTATATATACACACACAGAGAGAGAGAGAGAGAGAGTGATTAAAAAGTGGAGACTATTTGCCCTTTTAAATTATATTCCCCAAAAACGCTTTGGAAAGACTCTTGGCTTTGCTTTAGTGAAGAGGGGAAGAAACATTTATTATTATTTCTTCTAGCTTCAGACTTTTATAATTAGAATCCATCTCAAATAACACTCCTCAGACTCTCATGTTATGCTTTGAGTGAACTGCAAAAAATTAAACTGCTAAATGTGTTCTTGCCAGTGTACTTTGGATCCAACACAGCTTCTGTTTCTGATCTTTTAAATTAACCTTTGCAGTAGTAAGAAGATAAGTCTTTTTAGGAACTCCTTCTATTTTAGCCTGTAATTTTCAGAAGTTCAAAGAAGGATTTTTACCTCTTAGATCTGTTATTTTTTAAATCAAGACATAGAGCCGAATACCAGGTTTTACTCATTTGAGTGAAATTGTTTGTGAATCTGAATCAGCCTGTTTGGGACAGCACACTTGTCGCCTGCTTAGCGTTGTGTTCCTGTGTTGTGTCCTGGAAGGTAACTGCTAACTTACCACGGCATAGGACCTATGGGACTTCCTGGCCCCACTGACTGGGCAGGAGGGTTAAGAAGGGAGCACGCAGGGCAACCATACAGGGCTGTGCAGACTGGACCCAGTACAAGACGCCACAAAGATGAGAGAGCCTGGAAGTCCATCCCGTGCCCAGTTTGCCAGACGCTGTGCCTGGTGCAGGGCTGTATCACTCAGAGAAAGGGGCACCTTTCTAGCATTCACCATGATGTCATATGGTCCCTACACAAAGGCTCATTAAGATGCCATATGGACTAGTGGTGGATTTAGACATAAAGACACATTCTGATTTGTTTTTTTGTTGTTTTTTTTTTTTTAAAGATTTTATTTATTTATTTGACAGAGAGAAATCACAAGTAGTCGGAGAGGCAGGCAGAGAGAGAGAGGGAAGCAGGTTCCCTGCTGAGCAGAGAGCCCGATGCGGGACTCGATCCCAGGACCCTGAGATCATGACCCGAGCCGAAGGCAGCGGCCCAACCCACTGAGCCACCCAGGTGCCCACACATTCTGATTTGTAATAATCATTTTATGTTTATAAGACTTAATATATGGCTATAAGATCAGGACCTAGGACATACAGATTATATGACCTGAAAATCAGAACATGGACACTTCATTATTTAAGTAAGGGAGTCATTACTCAAAAGTCCTTATTTGGAACTGTCTCTCATGGGGCAGGATATTTTTAGTTTCCTTAATAGCTGATAACTATACAAAGTCTGTGTGTGCATGTGTATGTCTCCCTCTCTCTCTAAATATGCTCTTTTTTTAGTTCTCATTGAAACAAGAAACCTAAACTTTTTGAACTCAAATAAAGAGGAATACAGTCTCTAAAGACATTTCTTTGTCTTAAACAGAAAGGAAGCTCCTCCCATCCTTTTGAATTTGTTCCCCTCCTGTAATCTACAAGCTGATTTTGGTAATAAACCTCACATGACTGGCACATTGCCTTGCATTGAACTGTGTATCTCCAAGTCTGAAGTTTCTCACTACTTGTAAAAAATACTTCAACACATTGCTATGAAAAAAGGAAAGGTTTTGTTTTCTGGAAATAGGCAAAATTTACTTAGTGTATGTATTGCTTAATGTATAATAATATATAGATTACATAAAGACCTTCTTTTAAAAAAAATTTTTTTTTACTTGACAGAGAGAGATCACAAGTAGGCAGAGAGGCAGGCAGAGAGAGAGGAGGGAGCAGGCTCCCTGCCAAGCAGAGAGCCCAATGCTGCAATGCGGGGCTCGAGCCCAGGTCACTGGGATCATGATCTGAGCCGAAGGTAGAGGCTTTAACCCACTGAGCCACCCAGGTGGCTAAAGACCTCCTTCTAAATTAGTTCCTTCTTTAAAGACCTTATCTCCGAAAACATTTGCATTCTGAGGTGCTGGGGTTACGGCTTCAATACAAGAATTTGGGTGGGTGATATAATTTAGCCCGAAACAATGCATGAACAGTTTTGTTCTTATTCCCCTCAGTAGGCAAAAAGTTTCTGATGTTTGATCAGAGATATGGCCCTGTGCTCTGTTTATGACTGGTTCCCTTACAAGCAAGTAGGAATGTTCATGGTGGTTCTTTGTAGCATCCAGTATGTAGGTTCTTTGTATATCATAACCCCCACTCATTGACCTTCTGAAGTATGTACAAACCTGCCTTCTGAATCTTTTCCTCTTTCTGAATCTTTCCCTGTCAAGTTTGTTCATCACTCAACCTGAGGACTGTTGTAAGTTGTCCAGAACTGCATTGTGTTTATGAATCAGAAGCTGTCATGATAATTATCTATGGAATCAGTCACAAGTTTGGGTGTGCACTGAAATCACCCGAGGATCAACTTAGAAGTCCTGAACTGGAAACTCTAGGGGCTCAAGCTTCCAGAAGATTTTATTGCCTCCTAAAGTCTGAGAACCCTTGAGCTACCATCACTTCTCTGTTCCTGTATTTTTTGGTACATAAAATCTAATTGCCCAATGAAAGAAGGCTTATGTAATATCCCCTTCCTTCCCTGTAGGACCCTGTTCTCAGGATACATGATATGCATGCCTGAAAAGGAAAGTACAAGACTGAAGCAGACTTCTGGTTGTTGGTCATAAAATTTCAGTTGAATTCTTCATCTCCACGTGCTTAAAGCAGGATCTATTTTAGCAACTTTATGAATACAGTTTATTTTAATAACTTTATGAATAAATTTACAAATTTATGAATACAAAAAATGTATTACATTTTGCTTTATCATAGTGAGATAGGATGGTCGATAGAATTGTTTCATTTTCTTTCTCATTTATCATAGTTTCCTTTTTAAGATCTCACAGTATGGAATCAGGCTACTGGATGTGTCGGTTAATTTGATGTTCTTTCAGGGCCTGCTTCTATATTTTGGTATAACTACATTTTAACCTTTTGAGCAACATTCTTCGAAATAGAAGCTTCGTGGTTCACTTTTTTTCTCTATTTTTAAAATTTACATTTTATTTTTTCCCCCAATTTTTTATTTACATTTCAGTCAGTTAACATATATGCAATATTAGTTTCAGATGTAGAATTTAGTGATTGATCGGGACGCCTGGGTGGCTCAGTTGGTTAAGCGGCTGCCTTCGGCTCAGGTCATGATCCTGGCGTCCTGGGATCGAGTCCCACATCGGGCTCCTTGCTTGGCGGGGAGCCTGCTTCTCCCTCTGCCTCTGCCTGCCACTCTGTCTGCCTGTACTTGCTCTCGCTTCTCTCTCTATGACAAATGAATAAATAAAATCTTTAAAAAAAAAAAAAAGAATTTAGTGATTGATCACTTACATACAATACCCAGGGCTCATCACAAGTGTCCTCTTTTATACCCATCACTCACTTAACACACCCCCCTTGCCCACCTCCCCTCCAGCAACTCTCAGTATGTTCTCTATAGTTAAGAGTCTGTTTCCTGGGGGCACCTGGGTGGCTCAGTTGGTTGAGCATCAGACTCTTGATTTTGGCTCAGGTCATGATCTCAGGGTCCTGAGCCCTGCATCGAGCTCTGCAGAGCTCTGCATCGGGCTTCCTGCTTAGTGGGGAGTCTGCTTCTCTTTTTCCCTCTCCCTCCACCCCTGCCTGCATGCTTGCTCTCTTTTTCTGTCTCTCAGATAAATAAACCCTTTTAAAAAAAAGTTCATTGTAGAGTTTAAATACTGACCCTTTATCAGATATGACATTTGCAAATAGCTTCTTTCATTCCATAGGTTGCCTTTTAGTTTTGTTGATTGTTTTCTTCTCTGAGCACTAGCATTTTATTTTGATCAAGTCCCAATAGTTTATTTTTGTTGTTGTTTCCCTTGCGTCAGGAGACATATCTTGGTAGAAGTTGCTATGCCTCTTGTCAGAGTTTACTGCCTGTGTTCTCCTCTAGGATTTTGATGGATTCCTCTTTTTGGTTGAACTTCTGTTGTAGTTTTCCTAATGCTTGCTCTCTGGCTACCAGGAGGCATCTGGGTCCATGGGACCAACTCAGTCTGGGGTGGGTTTATAAGAAAGGCTGGTAAGAAGGCAAAGTAAAGGCCACATTCTTGTCTACAGCTCCATAGAGAATCTTTAATTCCCCACACTGTTCCTTTCATTCTCCTCACTTAATTGTGGACTTGAGCCTTCATATGAACTTAGTCCTTCGCTTCATTTAGGACCCATGCTTTTATGGTTTTCAGGTCTTGAGAAGGAATGATTATCTCTGAACATCTTCTCCCAAGGCCATTTTCTGTATGATTGATGTGTGTTTTTCTGCTCATATTATGAATGAGATGATCCCCCCAAATAGTTTTTTGGGGGCTTTAGAGGAGCAATAAAGAGCATGGGACCTGTCTAAGACTAGTAGGAGACCAGCAAACAGATTTCTAATATGTTGTGTGTGGTGTTTTACCTTAAGAAGCCATTCATCACCTTCCATTGTAGTGGAAGTCTTGGCCAAGAAGCAAGGATGACACCTATTCTTATCTGGTTCATCAAATATACCCATTCTCTGTACCATCTACCTGTTGCATAGTAGAATATATTGGATACTCATTTAAGCAGATGGATACAGTTCAACTCCGTACCAGCTAACTAATGTACTTTGTCCAGGTCACATAAGGTTGTTAAATGATTGCAATATATATGTCTTAAAGAAGGGCCTTAAGAAATTAGTCCTTTAAGCAAATAATATTTATAGTTTTATGGATTGTATTTAATTATAAAATCTACATGGGCATCATAAAAACGTTGGAAAATACAGAAAAGCACATGGAAGGAATTAAAATCATTTATAATTCTACAATTTGAAGAAACCAACTATTAACATTTTGATGTATATTGTTCACATCCTTGTTTTAGGATGTATGTGTAGTAGCGTTTCACATCTCCTTCTCTTCACCTACTTTTTCTACCTAAGATGGTATTTATACTTTCCTACCATCAGATAGCCTTCTAAACTGTGCTGGTTTAGCAGATAATACCTCATTTTTGCACACTTAGAGTATTTCTGAATTTCTGTAAAAAGAGCAGTGTGGTGGAAATATTTACAGCAAGGGGCTTCACACACTCCTGCATAAGTTTTTAGAAGAAATGTGCACGGGGCAAAACAAATACACATTTTAAAAGATTGTGATACATATTGCTAAAAAAGATTCTATCAATCTGCTCTCCTATCAGCATTTTTTCAGAGTTCCCAGAATCCTCACCAATTTTCAAACATTATTATTATTATTATCATCATCATCATTATTATTATTATTTTAAATCCTGGTAACTTGGTGGGTGAAAAAAATTGCAGTGCTTAAAATTTTATATTATATATTTTATATTGAATTTTTAATAGTGAAGTCCTTCATGACTCACTTTTACATATTTACCGAAGAAGTTTTGTGTAGTGGTTAAGTACAGCTGCTCTGGGGCCCAAGTGTTCCCTTCCAGGCAATCATGGGTAAGCTCTTTTATCTCCCTGTGTTCACGTACCAGCTCTGATAATGGTAATACTTACTTCATAGAGTCTGTATGAAGATTAAAGAGGTTATTACATGACAAGTGCCTAGAAAGCACTTGGTATTACAGTAAGCAACTGATACATATCAGTTACTCTTACATTCTCTAGCATTTAGATTTCTTCATGTATGTGTTGCTTTTTCATTGTCTTTATTTGGGCAAGTGGTTTTGATTTTGTTTTGTTCTAGCACGAGGTTTTAGTTTATTAAGTACGTTAATCCACTACCTGCATATATTGCAATTTCTCCCAATTTATGGTTTGCCTTTAAGTTTTGTTCAAGGTGTGGACATTTTGGGTATCAGGAAATTCAGGCTAGGGGATGGCATAGTTTTGGTCCAGCCTGGGTCTTTTTTCTGTCCCTAGGCCCTGCCTGTAGGAAAGTTACATCCTTATCACTGGGAAAGTCCGGTATTGATTCTTGTTACCAGATAGCAGAAATGACATTTGGAAGCAGGATATTAAAAATCATTATCTTGGAATAAAACTTCAGCTTACTTTATGTAAATGATGATAGCAGATGACAGGTCATGGATAATATTTCACCACTTCCCAATTATGACTAAATTCAACTCGTCAGCATTCTATAGTGAGATAAAATTAATTTCTTCAACTTGAGAGAAGCTTTTAATTTGAGATCAAGATCCCTCATAGATTGAGCGTCCATTAAGTGCTACTACATTTTCCTTCTTTTCTGCAAATTACACAGTAGGAGGATAATCTTTGTAGCCACAAAATCTTGTGCACAGGAGGAACATGTTCAGTATTTTGGCATTTATATGTGCTACTAAAAATGAAAGTTTTTCACTTCCCTGGAAAAAATGTGGACATAGAGAACATTATTTTCCCTTTCTATGTAGCAATGAATTAGAATCACCCTTGCGAAAATACGGAAATTCTGCTAAGCTGCCAACTTGTTTCAAAAAGTCATTAAAAGTACAATATTGCAGACAACACCTGAATGTGTACATGGACACACAATTCTGATATGAAAGTAACATCTGTGTTCATCTGTGTAATATGCCTGTTCCACATCCAGTTTATACTCCTCCCAGATTTGCTCAGTCTCCACTACACCCTAGTTCTTGGCTCTCTGATCAGTGAAGAACCAAGAACCCAGCTGCTTCCTCTGTCGCCTCATCCCCTAACACTGCCATTCATTTCAGCCTCCCCTGAGGACCAGACTTTGGCAAGGCCTCTCTAACATCTGCTACGTGAGGGCCACTGCAGCTCCAGTGTATGGATGACCTGATCTCCCACAGAGGCTTACGTGCCCTCATGCCTGGTTTCACAGCAGCACCAGGTCATCGACATAGGACTTGCTTTCCTCAGTGGAAGCCCTGAGGAGTAGAGGGGTTTTAATGTCCATTGGCTGAATATTGACCAAGAAGAGACAGGAGATAGGCAGGAACCAACAAATTTATTTCATTTATGTCATTTATGACTCCTTTTTCTCCTTCTCATGGACTATTCCAGGTGCCATGACTCAAGGTAGTCTTTCTGGAGACTTCCAGTTGACTAAGCAACTGACTATGTTGTTTTGTGAATCTGTAGCCAGCTCAGTATTTGTCTCAGTATCTGTTCCCCCTCACCCTGGTGGCCCTGGGATTGTATCACGAGTAATATGTTGGCACATAAAATTTTCTTCCGACTGCTTTCTTGGGAACCTGAGATAAGGCAGCATCTGAGATCTTTCATATACATTTAAATAAATATTTTATATTTAAGTACAGTGTTTAGCATTCAGGTATGAATAAAATACCAGCATGTGCATAAAAACAACAACAAAAGTACAAATATTGCTACTGTGTAATGGTTAAATCAGAGTGTTATATTACTGCTACTAGGGTTATGTATGATTGAAAATTTTCATATTAAAGAAATTTTCAAATAGTTTTGTTAATGATAATACTACAAACCTTGGAAAAACTGAACATCTTGTTTCTGACACTTCATCTGGTTATGCTACGTGATTGCCGCCTAGATGGGTATCTTCTTTCTGCCCATCTCTCCTACTTATTAAAATCACATTAAACACTTGCTTATCTCTTTCACTTTTAGTATCTCCCATCAGAATATATTTTCGATGTCACCCCCTCAAACAGGCACTCAAACTGAAGTCTGTATCAATGATAATGAACAGAGAAGCAAGGAAATTTCAACGTCCAAATTTTATACTTCCTCATTAGATTTTTGTCTTTATTTTGTTGTTTTACTTCAAGAATGTTTTACTTTTATAACATTTTTAAGAAAAAACATTTTTTAAAAATTTTACTTGTTTATTTGACAGAGAGAGATCACAAGTAGGCAGAGAGATAGGCAGAGAGAGAGGGAGAAGCAGGCTCCCTGCTGAGCAGAGAGCCAGATGTGGGGTTCCATCCCAGGACCCTGATATCATGACCTGAATCAGAGGCTTAACCCATTGAGCCACCCAGGCTCCCCAGGAAAACATTTTAAACTAATGATTTATATGTTAACTGTTTTAAGAACTCTTTGGAATCTTGGGACCAGCCATGCTCAACTGTTGCTAAAATAGACCAAAAATACACAGCCCTTAGAGCTGGTCCTACAGCCTTGGCAGTACATTGATTGTCCTTATTTTAAAATCTTTATCCTTGCAAGTATTTTCTTCTTCTTTTTCCTTTTTCTGTGCCTGTTTTGACTTGGGATTATTGGAAAGTATAAGGCAAGCAAAAGTGATTGGTTCCTCATGCAATCTGAAATTTTACATTGCTGACTGAGTTCCGAGCTGCAGATGTCTCATGGGCTTTCGTGAGGAAGCACGGCTGTGTTCACGCCTCTCGGTCACGTTAGTCCTTTCCTTGTGAGCAAAATGTCATAGAATATTTAGCTCCTGTGGTATATGTGTTGCCTGCAGCCAGGCATAGAGAACTGGCAGCGCTGGGCAGAAGTTTCCTTGCTTTGAGCTTCAGTGCTCTCAATGAGAGTATTTTGACTCGCTCAAGGAGTTTAACCCCAGTCTCTACTTGTAGGCAAAATGAAGGACCGGCTAGCTGAACTTGTGGAGTTAACCAAGAACTATGACCAGCAGTTCGCAGACGGGGACGATGACTTTGATTCGCCCCACGAGGACATCGTGTTCGAGACGGACCACATCCTGGAGTCGTTGTACCGAGACATCCTGGACCTTCAGAACGAAAACCAGCTGCTGATGACCGACGTGAAGCGGCTGGGGAAGCAGAACGCCCGCTTCCTCACGTCCATGCGGCGCCTCAGCAGCATCAAGCGCGACACCAACTCCATCGCCAAGGACATCAAGGCCCGGGGCGAGAACATCCACCGCAAGCTGCGCGCCATGAAGGCGCTGAGCGAGGAGGCCGAGGCCCGGCACGGCCCCAACTCGGCGGTGGCGCGCATCTCGCGGGCGCAGTACAGCGCGCTCACGCGCACCTTCCAGAGCGCCATGCACGAGTACAACCAGGCCGAGATGAAGCAGCGCGCCAACTGCAAGATCCGCATCCAGCGCCAGCTGGAGATCATGGGCAAGGACGTCTCGGGCGACCAGATCGAGGACATGTTCGAGCAGGGCAAGTGGGACGTGTTCTCTGAGAACTTGCTCGCCGACGTGAAGGGCGCACGGGCGGCCCTCAACGAGATCGAGAGCCGCCACCGCGAGCTGCTGCGGCTGGAGAGCCGCATCCGCGACGTGCACGAGCTCTTCTTGCAGATGGCCGTGCTGGTGGAGGAGCAGGCCGACACCCTCAACGTCATCGAGCTCAACGTGGAGAAGACCCTCGACTACACCGGCCAGGCCAAGGCGCAGGTGCGCAAGGCGGTGCAGTACAAGAAGAAGAACCCCTGCCGGACCCTCTGCTGCTTCTGCTGCCCCTGCCTCAACTAGCGGATCGGCCCAGCTGCCCACCCCACCCCTGCCAGCAGTGGCCGGGAAACACCCCGGGGAAGATCTGGGGCTCCTCCACGCAGGGGTGAGTTGCCCCAAGCCTTATGGACTTCGGTCCTTGGAGAAAGAAGAATTCTGAGGGGCGAGAATTCCCACCCTGCTTGTGTTTGGGAAGGGGCTGATGCCGTCCGGTGTTTCTTCAGTAAGGACAGACACCCACTGAAGTGTGAGGTCATCGTCCGGCACGTGGCCCCCTTTCCCTCTCCACGGAAGCCGGATAAAGAACTGACGCTGTAGCTTACTGTACGGTGAATGTCCATGGCATGCTTCCTAACGAAACTCTCAGGGGAAGTCAGTTCTGCATCCGCTGATAGTACGAGCTCGTTATCAAGGCTCAAATTCCTTCACCTTATCCTTAAAGTCCCTTGGTTCCGTCAGTTTCACATGACCTGGATCTGGGGGGAAACTGTCTGTCTTTCATTTCTGATCCTTCATCTGGCTTATCCTGTGTGATTCCTGCCTCGATGCATACCTTCTTTCTGCCCACCTCCCCTACTTACCACATTTAACACTTATTGTTTTCTTATCTCTTTCACTTTTAGTATTTTCCGTCAGACTTTTTTTTGGATTTTTTTCCAAATATTTTTAAGCACTGAGTTTTGAACACGCACTCAAATGGAAGTATGTTACCCGTCATATTTTATATATTTTTCATAAATAATTTAAAAATTATCTTTTTACTTGATAATACAAATGCACATAAATATGTAAATATAAAGTACTAATATTAACACATGTACAGAAGGACTAACTGGTTTAACTTGACTTTTGTAAATATGGTCTATAAATACCAAGAGCAAGACTTGTACTGGTCATTGGTGTTGGTTTGCTTGTTTTGAGTTTATCTTGCTTTTATCTGCATAGTCACAATTCTATTTTGAACCACTCTGTGTTGGTTGTGGTGGTAGAGACAGATGTCAAAGGCTAAAATGCATACAGAACTGGAGATGATAAAATAATGTCTTTATAAATACTTCTTTTGTTTTACTGTGGACCGTTTCATGTACTGAAAGGGAGTAACTTAAAATAAAATAATCATGTTTCTCAATTTAGCTTAATAAACATTACATTATAATATCCCCTTTGTGTATTTCTATCTTGATCACTTAGTTTGCTTTTTCAGTTATTATTCTTAAAAATTCTTCTACTAGCTGCGCAAGGCTGCAGCGTCTAGATGGAACTCTGAAGAGAAGGGGAAAAGAGGAAAAAAGAATTCACTTGTGGGTGTCCTGCTTTCTTTCCCAAGTTACTTAAACTAGTTTAGCAAACCATCATGTTTCAGAGATTTGGTTTTGTTTGCAAAATTGTAATGCCCTTACCCATGTTTACCATGCTTTCTGTCTTTCTTCTGAGTCAACCCTTAACTGCTTTTACTTATTATTTACTAAATGAACAAGTTTACTCAGCAGTCAAAATTCTCGGGTCTTTCACACAGATTTTAAAAAGGAATAGAAAGAAGATCCTGTGAACTTATGAACCTACTTAGGCCCATGAAATCTAGCTCTGCCCCTAATTTTAATTTCATGGTTAAATATGAGAATTGTGGAGACCAAGTTCACTGGGCTCCTCTCAGATTTCTCCCAATTTCTTTCCAGCTAACCCCATGGATATGTTTCACTTTTAACTGAATTTTCTGGCCCCCCCACCCCACCCCCAAAACCTTCCCATGGCTCCATTGCTGTCTTTCTTTGTAGAAAAGTGATATTGTGATATTATTTATATAGACCATCAGCTAGTTTCCCTGAGAGAGAATGGTTCATGAATTTGACTTCTCTAAACATATACAGCATTTTCTTTGCCTAGAACCAATCATAAAAGTAAACGAGTTTGCAGGCTCTGTGTATTTTTTAATTCCCCACATTTCACATTGGAGAATTAAGTAAACACTTTCATTTACTAAGTGGTTAGTGAACTGTTGCATGACAAAGTAAGAATTTTTCTTCTTGCTTTTTAGTAACTCTCTGAGTGTTGCATAGTAGTTAAGCACACTGATTCATGACCTCCCCTCTCTTAGTTTAAATCCTAACTCTGCCTCATACTAGCTACCCTGTTTGTGCCTCAGTTTCCTCGTCTGTAAAGTGGACATAATAAGGCCTACTTCATCAAGGTGTTGTAAGAAGTCAAGGCTATCTATGTTCATTATTGTTATTATACAGCTTTTTGGTAGACTGAGAGAGCTAATTCTAACGGTAAGTTAATAGTTATTAACTTCTGAGAGAAAAAGTGTTTATTTTTCTGTTGATAGTTTTTAACAAAATGGAATAAAGAAACCAAGACCTATCTTCTTTGAATATTAGGGCTTTTTTTTTTCTACCACATAAAAACCATTTTCACTATAGCATTTCTATTCCTTCGTATATCCAAACGTGTTCTGAAAAAGTAGTAGATGTTCCGCTTAAAATTAACAGTTAAGCAGGAAGCAGCTGTTCTGTTCAATTTGGCGAGGATGTTCTCCTGATCTTCCCAAGCTGTGAATCAGAAAGTGTTCAGTTCTAGAGGCCAAGTCACAACAGACTAACAGGAACAGCTGGCTTTTCTCACATCCTGCCTTGTTTCCCCCAAGCCCTTCCTGGCTCTGAGTGTCATTCTAAACAGTGTGTGAAATGCTGGCGTTTTCCTCAGGAAAGGGTACTCCAGTGCCCCCAAGAGGTGCTGCAGAGGTTGGCTTTACCCAATCCCACAATGCCCTCTTGGCAAACTCTGAAAGTTGACTTAGGGCAAGAAGAAAACTTTGTGACAAAGCCACTCATTTCATATACTAATATCATTTAATGTACAAAATGAAAGAACCAATCACAAAGAATAATAGATCCTTAGTGGACAGAAGGTGGAAATCTATTTCTAAAGCTATTTTCACATGAGCAGTGACTCCTTCTAACTAGCCAAATGCCAAACCTTACAGTCACCACCACAAATTATAGGCAATGACAACTCCAGAAAGATCAAAACTAAGAGAGATGCTCACCTACGATGCATCAGTACACAGGATAATGTGAGTTTGAATTTTTTAAAAGCCGATCAATAATTCAAAAGAGTTTGAACTGTGACATCACAGGAGTAAGCTTATGGCCTTTCAAGATAATGACTTTGAAAGAAAACAGTGTTCTTGTGCTTCATATTTATTTAAAAACAGCCTTAATGCTTTATAGTTGAATGTCATATGCACATATGTTTCAGGCTCTACAATGTAAGATTTCCTGTCTTGACAGGAACCTGCGGAAGATTGTGTACAGCTTAAAAATAATAAAATAGGGTAATTGTCATCTTGAATTTTATATATCAATCCCACCATTCTATTTCCACCATCAGACATTTCCACTCCTCTCTTTGAAATATAAACAGTATCTCTAATGCAGCATGAATTCACTCATTTGTAATCAGGATGATAGTTTGAAACATACAGTTGCTGTTAAAGTAACAGTTGATTTGCTTTTGATAGCAAGAATTGAGAATTCTTGCAACTAATAAAACGCGGCTATTAGAAAAGGAAATTGAAGAGGATCTAGAATGCAACCTCACCATCATATGAATATTGGGCATCTTTATTACCAGCATGTGTTATAAAGGAAGGGTGAGATAGCCTTATACACTGGAAACTTCTACTGTAAAAATTATGTATATATTGGTAAGAAAGAAGGCTTTCTCACCCGATGATCTGGGTGAGAATATATAGGATGCGTTTAAACCAGTGATATCCTAAATATTGAGGAGTGAGAAACAACTCCCCAACACTATCATTGTCTAATTCTTTTTTTTTTTTTTTTTTAAGTAGGCTCCATGCTGGGTGTGGATGCAAGGCTCGAACTCATGACCATGGGATCAAGACTTGAGCCGAGATCAAGAGTCAGTTAACCGACTTAACCGACTGAGCTACCCAGGTGCCCCTCTAATTTTTGATATTTATTTTGAAAGTATTTTATGCCCCATTTTAATTATAAGCATCTTTAAGCCACTCTTGAATCTCTTCCATCTTTCCTGGTCTGTATCTCTACATTTGCAAGGTCTTAGAGGCAACTCTTTAGACATATCTGCCCTCTGTATCCAGGTATCCCACAATAGTCTCTAGAATATACAAATAACAGCATGAAAATTATATTATATTATACATATATAATATAATATAATATATAATAATATAAAATATTAGTCCGGGGGCTCAGAGAAGTCGACTCCAAGAGGGAATCCAGCATGCAAAACTTTAATTCACAGAAATGCATTACAGAGACACTAAGAGATAAATCAAAGCTACCATAGTGTCCCTGCAGCGCTCAGTCATGGAGGGTGGAGAGGGGCTTGGTGGAAATGGATGGATTTCAGCGCCCATACCTCAGGCCTGCTGGCCAGTGAGTGAGGTGTGTTCTTCTGGCCAACAGTGCCCTTCTCTTCACCAAGCAACCTGGGCTTCCTCTGCTGGACTGCTTTTTGATTTTTAAGGGCAGACAGTATCATCTTACTTGTTTTTTAATCTTAGTGTTTTGCTGGTTTCATAGTACTCGATGTTCGTGGTCAGAATGCAGAATAGAAATACTCAGAATTTGCTTTCTGTTATGAACGACTTTGTGTACATCTTTAAAAAAATGTGTTGGAGGGGTGCTTGGGTGGCTTAGTAGGTTAAGCCTCTGCCTTCAACTCAGGTCATGATCCCAGGGTCCTGGGATCAAGTCCCACATCGGGCTCTCTGCTCAGTGAAGAGCCTGCTTACCTTCTCTCTCTGCCTGTCTCTCTATCTCGTTGTGATCTCTCTGTCAAATAAATAAATAAAAATCTTTAAAAAATGTGTTGGGGCACCTGAGGACTCTTGGTTTTGGCTCAGGTCATGATTTCAGGGTCCTGGGGTGAGCCCTGAGTCGGGCTCTGCACTCAGTGGGGAGTCGGCCCGAGGATTTTCTCTCTCCCTCTCCTTCTACCCCTTCCCCTGCTCTCACTCGCACGTTATCTCTCTCTAAAATAGATAAATAAATCTTTTTTTAAAATTTTAAGTAAAAAATGTGTTTATTTTATAGCATAAAGCCCAATATCTCATCTTCGTGCCCGGTGGAAAGTCTGTGCGGGGTGCTGGGCCCATGGGGGGAGGAGGCCAGCATCCTGAGAATAGGGTAGGACTTGGTGAGCTGCAGAAGGTAGGTTTGGAAAACAAACTGCATGAGGGAAAACAACTCATCCAAGAGAACGGTCAATTTGAAAGGGCTATGCAGAGAGAGAATGAAGGTCTGACTCACTAGGGAAGCCCGCAGAACCAGGGGCAAACCATGGCCCAGAGGGAAGTTTCCAGGTAAAGAGTTATTGAAGGTACAGACTCGGGTTGGATGCAAGGAAACTTGTAAAATTACGTTCTAATCTGGAAAGAATTATTTTCTTTTTATTCTTTCAGCCGTAGAAGATAAAGATTTTTTTTTAAATCTGGGGTCACGATGTACTGGCTTGAGTTTCAGCTGTTCACACTCCTCTGTACTGCGGCATCTGGGAGGGTAATTTAGGCAAAATCCCCTGTTCTTGGCTCCTAGGCCGAAAAGGCTGTTTCAGGGTGATGGCTTCGGACGCCAGTCTCAAACTGTCCTTCATCACTGACGTCTCTGTATAGATGAGGATGCCCTGTCAGACCTCAGCCCATTCTCCCAGGTATTTTAGGAGATCTATACATACAGACTCTTTAGAGAGCTATATAATGCTTATTCAGTACAAAAATGTTCAACTGCACGTGTGCTCTGAGGGAAATGATGGCAAGGCCCCTCCTTTTCCTGCAGGAGTCAAAGACCAAAGCAGAGACTGCTGTGACCCTAAACCGCCCTTTATTTTATCTGCAAGCTCAGCTGGGTTGCAAAGCCGCAGCCCTGCCCTGCCAACCCTCCCCCTGCACGGGCAGGGCAGATTCACTGTTGCGTGGGGTGCCCAGGTGCCTTCCGGCTGACAGCAGCTGATGCTATAGCTTTTGCAAAACACAGCTTGGGATCAAATCCTGAAGAGCCTCTCCAGGTGGAGGAGGATATACAAAGAACGTCACTCCTAGATGAAAAGAAATGATTTAGCCTTCGTGGGACACAGACAGGAATTTCTCTTGCAGCTAGGAATGTTTAACTAGTTCATTCTTTGGCCCTGCCCTGTGGGTTTACCCCAGTTTAATGCACCCTTAAAAGGGCAGAGATGAGGTAACACGATTTCTCTTCAGAATCTTCATCCCTATGTTGTAATCCAGTTCATGGAAGAAACCTGCCAAACAAGAAATGTGACTCAGTGGCAAGATGTTAAAATACAGCACTTCCCCAGGAGAAAGTGAAACTGTCTGGGAAAGGCAAGAAAGGGCCTGTTCTTGTAATGTTGGAACTCATCCCTAGGGGGGCTTCTTGTGTCTGGCACTCTGCATCAGCCATTATCAATATTTGACAGAACTCGGCAACGAGTTCCCATGTCTGAAAAGCTTCATTAGCAAAAATTGGGCTCTTCGAGCTGCGAAGAGTCTCAGAGCTACATGGAAAACGGCCCCGCAGAAGAACACACCGTAGGGTGAGAATGGGGCCAAGAGCAGCCCAGTCCTTCTCCATACGAATCAAGAGATTTATAGGACATGTTTTTGGAAGGAATACTCTAGTAGCGTGAATGGATTTTAAATTTAAAATAAAAAGAAAGGGAGGAAAGATGACCTCTTCCTAGGATAGAAGGTGGGCCAGAAAGCAAGAGAACCCCAGGCATCCAGAAGTGCAGAAGTGAAACTGGGGATGAGTGTCAAAAGTGGACCAAAAATTAGAAAGGATAGAAGGTGGGCCAGAAAGCAAGAGAACCCCAGGCATCCAGAAGTGCAGAAGTGAAACTGGGGATGAGTGTCAAAAGTGGACCAAAAATTAGAAAGGGAAAGCTGAAAATATAAAAAATAGATTTTCCTGCACGTGCATACCACACAGCCTTACTAAATCATCACGTGTGGTTAAGGCCACTAAGAAAAAGCAGGAGGGCAATTTGTTGCTCCCCAGTGGTTGGTAGCACAAAAACACAGTTGCCTCATATCTGTTTCAGGATATTGGGTCAAATGAGTTAGCCACTCACTGACATGAGAAATGGTCCTGACTTCTGCCCTTGACTCTCTCTTCTCTGTACATTCTTTGTGGGCAACCTCATCCAGCCCAAGGCTTTGCTCTCTCATGGTGGTAATTTCCAAACCTTTGTGGACAGAAGACTGACCACCGATGGCTCCAGCAGCTCCCTTCAGTTTGCCTGATGAGGAGCAAATGCACAATCTTAGCTTCACCCAAGGCACCCAGAGCTGTCAGCGTGAGTAGGCAACCTCCCTGAGCCCCTGGCAGCCAACCTAGACTCTTCTCCTGCTTGCAAGACTGCTCTTATTCTCACCTTTAAAAAGCATTGTTTTTGAGCAGTAGGGCTCAGCTCACAATGTATCCACCCAGCTGGGGCCCGCAAAGTACACCATAGGATGATGTAAGAGGACACGAGCATCATGGTGGGGTCACCCCTCTGCCTGCAATTCACCAGGGGACGCTGTGGCATTTGCCTAAGCCAGTCACTCAATAATCTTTTTCGTTAGCCTAGCTTTGTCACCTGAGCTCCAGATTTTAATATCTTACTGTCTGCTTGCCCTTCCTTCTCGAATGTCCCACAGGTTCCTGAGACTCAACGTTCTGTCTTTCCACTATGGACCTCCTTCGCTTAATGGGATCATTATCTTCCTAGAATTACAGGCAAAAGATCAGAATCACCTTCACTGTCCACAAGCAAATGAAATGAAATTTAAATTGTTGCCGATATTAGAAAGAGAGCATGCAAGAGATTAATATTTGTGAACTATTTTGAGGTTAGCATAATCTGAAATGCACAACAGGTTCTTAAGTTGCTACAGTTTCCTGTCTGGACTTTCTCAATTGACCCAGCATGGAAGTGTTTCACTTATCAGGAACTGTATTCTGACTTACATTTAAATTGATATAATCTTTCATGTTCATGTAGTTGATCATTTAATAAATGTCTAGGGACACCTGGGTAGCTCATCATTTAAGCATCTTGTTCTTGGTGTGGGCTCAGGTTGTGACCTCATGGGCCCAAGGATCAAGCCTCAGCCAGACTCTGTGCTGGGTGGGGAGTGTGCTTGAGATTCTCACCCTCTGCCCCTCCCCACACTAAACTCGCATGCTTTCTTTCTCAATCTCAAATAAATAAATAAATCTTTTTTTTTTTTTTTTTTTTTTTTACTTTTAAAGGTTAACATTTTAATTGGAAACAGTTGACATGGCCCATTCAGTGGAAGCTCAGATAAGGAAAGTACAATAAACAGAATGAAATATCACACATAAGTTTCTGTATAAATCAACATGAAAAAATATTTGAAAAGGAAAAAACAAATTACAAAATAAGAAGTACAGTGCGTCCACTGTCAAATATTTTTTTCTAAACTATGTAGTAATATTTTTGCAAATATTATTGTTTTTGTAATATAAAAACAAAATTAATATTAATGTTCAAGGGCGCCTGGGTGGCTCAGTGGGTTAAGCCGCTGCCTTCGGCTCAGGTCATGATCTCAGGATCCTGGGATCGAGTCCCACATCGGGCTCTCTGCTCAGCGGGGAGCCTGCTTCCTCCTCTCTCTCTCTCTGCCTACTTGTGATCTCTCTCTGTCAAATAAATAAATAAAATCTTAAAAAAAATATTAATGTTCAAAACATATTTACTGAATCACTATGAGGTTGATTTGTATAAATAATTTCAGCAAATAAAATGTTTAATGAAAAACTGTGGTATACAATGTACTTGTCCAAAGAAAAAGTCTTATAAGTTAAAGAACAAAGGTGTTTCTTCTAATTAACATAGGATTCAGAAAAACACTATTTATTACTACCAAAATAAAATGGATTTACTACAAAAAGTTCAAGTATCCAATGAAATCTCAAGAGGTGATCCAAAACTGTTTCTCAGTCATATTCAGAAAACCTAATATGTTTACTTTCTTGTTGAGTCTTCACAAGTCTGATCTCTTCAGCTTTGGTGATTAACTTCTCAGTGCCTCTTTTCTTTTCACGAGGCTGATTAAGTTTTGCCTGCCTATCTACCAAAATCTTCTGCCAAGACCTTTGCTCATGGTCACCAGAAAGGATCTCGAGGTTCCAGCAGTGTTTCTTTTTAATTTCTGTATATGCGTTTATTACAGCTTGAGCATCCTCAGGAGTTTTAAATCTAGCATGGCACTCTGTATCCCCTTCCAGCAAATCAACATAAACAACTTCTGAGATTGCTGCCAATGTATCCCTGACTTGTTTCCTGCCAGGTAGAGGCTCAGTGCTAACGATCTTCACAATCACGCCACTCACAAACTGTGGTCCTGCTGCATTAACCTTTTCCTGAGGACAACCTTCTTCACTTTGTTTTTTCATTTTTTATCTCAGATGTAGTAGGTACTCCGTTTGTTTCCATTTTTGACTCCAACTTTATCTGGGATATTGTTTTTTTTAAGGAAGCCACGCTGGCCTTTTGCAGTGCTAAATACTCTTTTTCAAATCCATCCATTCGCTCTTTGAAAGGACTCTTAATGGTATAACCTCTTCTCCCATTTTGTGCCTCTCTTTATGTTTCTTCTTATGCTTCCTTTTTGCTTTTAAAAGCGATCCATCTTTTACATCTCCCGTATCCTTCTCCTCTTCAGTAGAGACTTCCAAGTCTTTGTTCTCTTTGGAAGTTTCTGTATCTTTTTTAATGTTGTCTTTCTGATTTGTTTTCTTTACTTTTGGTTTGGGAGTTGGGTATTCTGCTTCAGAGATACTTCTCTTCCTCTTCCCTGTTCTGACTACAGGTAAGCCGGAAACTTCCTGTCTTTCCCGTTTTTTCTTTTTTTTTTTTGAGGGCGGCTTTTGAGGTTCAGTTGTTTCTACTTCTGATCCCTCAGACGTTGTCCTAGATCTTTTCATTTTACTGTCACTCTCCTTAGTTGTGTCCATATTTGACTCTTTGGTCTGCATATTGTCTTCCTTCTTCATTCAGCCTTTCTTCTTCTTCTTCTTTTTCTTTTCTTCTGATACACTAAGCCCAGGAATAGGCTTATTTTTTACTGTCTTAGGAAATATACCCGGTTTTCTTGGTGCTTCTTCTGGTGGGTTGTTAAGAAACTCAATAGCTTTTGCTGCTTGTTCTTTTGTTTCAAATTCCACAAAGGCAAATCCCTTTGGATCTCCAGTAGATTTATAATGTGGCATGCTTATATAAACAACATTGCCACATTTCCCAAATACTCTTTCAATCCAGCTGTGATTAACATTTTTGGGAAGTAATTCCACATACACTGTCCGTTCGTCCTCGTCCTTTGGTCGTTCACCCAGTGGCTTTTTTCTCCTTATTCTGGTGCCTTCTAAGTCCAGCTCTACAACAGATGAACTTTTTAGTGCTCTGGCTATCAACTTTCCATCTGTGGTCAATTTTTTCATTTTGTTGAAAGACACGAGGAGTGATATGTCAACATAACCATCTCTGGACTTTTCTATTTGCTCTCGAAGAAATCTATCCTTGTGAATGAAGATTGGCATCTCCAAACCAGAAGTCTACTTGCTTAGCAATATCTGCAAGCACTTGCTTAACTCGTGACCTTTTCTTTTTTTCTACTTCTTTTTTCTTTTCAGTACTTTCTTCCATTGATTTCTCCTGATCTCCTCTTTCAGTTTCCATTCTCGGTTCAATTCCCAAAATACGGGGCCGGTGATTCCGTGCTTCACCTTTGTTGCCTCCAGATGCTTATAGTCCTGATTTCCGCGTCATAGGGTGAGCGACACCGTTCTCCGGCACCTAAATAAATAAATCTTTAAAAAAAAATGGATGCCTACCAGGTGCAGGTCTGATACTAATTAATCTGAGTTTGAACTTTCACACATTTCTTTTACATACATAAGCTACCCAGGGACAGCTTGTGCAGACCTTGTGTCCCTGCACCATGTTTAATGGCTCCTTTTCTCATTTTCACAAGTGTCTTGTTTGGATGACAAATTATATGGTCACCCAGCATATATCTGATATAGAATCTGGGTGTCCCTCTGTTTGACGTTTTTTAAACTGACCCTGCCCTTAATATCTAACCAGTTTAGGGGCACCTGGGTGGCTTAGTCAGTTAAGCATCTGACTTTGGCTCAGGTCATGATCTCAGGATTCTGGGATGGAGCCCGCTGTCCTGCTCCCCACTCAGTGGGGCGTCTGCCTGTTTCTGTCCTCTCCCCTTCCTTCTCTTTCTCCTCTCTCCTTCCCCTCCCCCTGCTTGTGTGCCTGCCTAGTGGGCACTCATGCATGGTCTCTCTCTCTCTCAAATAAATAAATAAAATCCTAAAAATTTTAAAATAAAATCTAACCAGTTTAGTCTGAGCCCCTGTCCTGAGTGGCTGCAGAAAGACCCTGCCTTTTGTTAGATCATTCCTCTCCTTGGTGTAAAGCCCATGGAGACCAAGGATGTGGCCTTTCCTTTCTCACTGCCTCTTGCTGAGGCCATATTTCTTACTGACCAAAAAGACCAAGTAAAATAATATCCCTAAGAACAAATGAAAAATTTAAATCAAAACATCACAAGGAAGGGAGAAAATTCAGAAAAACTAAAATGCAGAAATTAAAATATAAGGGTTAAACTATAAATGTAGTGAAAACAAGCTGTCACAAGAACCAGTGGTCACATTTAATTACAAAATAAAAATGAAAAGCTACCACATGTAAAAATAAAAACACAAACAGAGATTTTAAAATTTTCAACTAAACTGGAAATAAGCAAAAATTCAAAAGGATTAAAAAGCCAGAATGTTGGGGCGCCTGGGTGGCTCAGTGGGTTAAGCCGCTGCCTTCGGCTCAGGTCATGATCTCAGGGTCCTGGGATCAAGTCCCGCATCCTCTCTGCTCGGCGGGGAGCCTGCTTCCTCCTCTCTCTCTCTGCCTGCCTCTCTGCCTACTTGTGATCTCTGTCTGTCAAATAAATAAATAAAATCTTAAAAAAAAAAAAAAAGCCAGAATGTTTTTAAGGGAAATATAAAGGCACTCTAAGGAAAACCAGATAGAGGCTGAACACTTGAAGAACGAAGAACTAAAATAAGAATGGGGGATGTTAGATAAAACGAATAAAATGAGATAACATATGTAAAATGCTTCTCACAGTGAAGTGATGTTGGCACAGTGCTCCATTAAACAAAATTTGTCTTTAATAAAGTTGGAAAACAAAAGACAAGTTGGGAAAGAGGGGAGGAGGGCGTAAAGAGCCTCACTGAAAGCAAGCCGAGAGTCCCTGGCAAAATGTCTACTGAGACTTCCCAGTAGTTGACTTCCAGATAGCTGGGAGGTAGGAGGCAGAGGTAATACAAGGCCCTACTCTTTGCCCCGGTCCTCTGTCCCCTTGCATGACTGTATGGCATCTATGACCCAGAGCTACCTGCGAAAGCCTCACCACAAACAATTTTGGGAAAGAGTCTCAGGTATCGTCACACATGCTCAGGGACCAGCTCTGTGCTCTGAAATCCAGAAAAATACCATGCTCAGGTATCTAAAAGCGTCTGGAAGGGACGCCTGGGTGGGGCTCAGTTGGTTAAAAGCGTCTGGCAAGTATTTGGGAATCCCCAACGTAAGCCAACAGATGGCTTTTTCCATTCTTACCTTTAGACGAAAAAATACATCCTAGGGTTGATGGTGTTCAATGCCTACTTGTGATCTCTGTCAAATAAATAAACAAAATCTTTTAAAAAAAGATACTGAAGCATTCAACTGATGTTGAAATAAAAAGGCGTTAGAATGATGCTGGGAAGTGAAAGATTTCCGGTAAAGTGAAAGTAAAGATTCTCTTCAGGACAAGACACACCTTAGGAGGAGGCAGTTTCGGGGTCCAGACAATAATTTATATACCTATTTCAATTCAAGAAGATAGCAAGTATCCCCTCAGGAGATAGCCTTACCTAAGAGAAATAGGTAAATGATAAGAAATCAGGCCAAAGCTGGGGAATCAAAAAAGCGACTTCTCAGAAACACTGTAGAGTCCCTTCATGCTTTCCACACATACTGTAGGAGCTCTCTGGAATGCACTGGCTCAGGAATGCTTTGGCAGAAACCCTATTGGGATAACTGAGACTCTAAAACCAACTCTGTCTCAGATCACCCAGCTCAAGTGTACATTCAAGGACTTGAGATAGGGCTTGAGAACTGGCATTTCCAACAAGTTCCCAGGTGTTCTGGACACTCTGAGAGCCACTGGCTTATATTTAAAGACATGTTCATGTTCCTTTTCTTTTCTTTTTTTTTTTTAAGATTTTATTTATTTACTTGACAGACAGAGATCACAAGCAGGCAGAGAGAGAGGAAGGGAAGCAGGCTCCCTGCTGAGCAGAGAGCCTGATGCAGGGCTCCATCCCAGGACTCTGAGATCATGACCTGAGCCAAAGGCAGAGGCTTAAACTACTGAGCCACCCAGGCGCCCCTAACATGTTCATTTTCTTGCATAAGAAGCAGATTGGAGATGTGTGGTTTCTGGTTGGCTGTGGCTCACTAAGGTCATAAGGGCAAGATATCTTTCTCATTTACCCTTCTGACATCTTTGGGCATTCACTGACTATCCTAGGTTTGTCCCCTCATGGACACAGGACGGCTAACACAACTCCAATAATTTCACCTTCACACCATTTCAGTAAGGGCAAGGAGAAAAGGGGAAGGAAGAGCATAAGCTTTCACTTCCCCAGGCTCTGTTTTTTTTTGTTTTTTGGTTTTTTTTTTAATCCAGAAAGAACATCTTTTTCAGAACCCTCAACCAACTTCCCTTATCTCTCATTGGCCAGAACTGGATCATTTACCTGCTAACCCCTTATCCCTGTCCTAAACTCATTACTGGCATAATGGGTGACATGATAATCACTGCCTTAGGCCAACAATAATTCATCCCCTGGGTTAGGGGAGAGACATCTATCTTGCCTAAAATAAAAACGGGAATGGCCGTTCAGAAAGTAACAAGTATCCAGGCACCTGGGTGACTCAGTCAGTTGAATGTCAGATTCTTGATGTCTGACGCTCAGGTCATGATCTCAGGGTCATGGTATCACCAGCCTCAGTCTCCAAGTTCAGCAGGGAGTCTGCTTGAGATTCTCTCTCCTTCTTCTGTCCCTCCCCCACTTCTCTTTTTCTGAAGTAAATAGATAAATAAATAAAATCTTAAAAAACAAAAACAAATATTGACTATCACCCCAACTGGAGCCTACCTCTAGCTAGCTGGCCAGCTAGATATTTTGTATACATTAATTCACTGGATTCTCACATTTCTCTGAAGTAAACATTATTATTCTCATTTTGCAGGTGAGGAAACTGAGACTTGAGAAGGTTAAGTATTTTGCTCACACGGCTAGGAAAACTTTAGAATTTGAACTAGGTCTATTGATTTCACAGTCTAAATAATATCCTTACATTATGATTTCCTGATGTCTCTTGTTTTAGAGATAGCTCAGAGAAATCTTTGCTATCATAATGAGAGCCCTTGATTATGGTTAAAAAAAAAAAAGGCTGATTTATCAGTCTAAATAATATCCTTACATTATGATTTCCTGATGTCTCTTGTTTTAGAGATAGCTCAGAGAAATCTTTGCTATCGTAATGAGAGCCCTTGATTATGGTTAAAAAAAAAAAAAGGCTGATTTATATTCTGTTTACTATATAGGATGTATGTGCACTATATATCTCAAGATTTGATATAAAAATTTTAACCTATGAGTACTTAATTAGAAAATCCTGTCACCAAGAATAATATATTCCTAATGATATGACATAGCTTAATTTTTTTAAAGATTTTATTTATTTATTTGATAGAGTAGAGAGAGAGAGCACAAGTAAGCAGAGTGGCAGGCAGGGGCAAGAGAGAAGCAGGCTTTGTGCTGAGCAAGGAGCCCGAAGCAGGGCTCGATCCCAGGACCCTAAAATCATGACCATTCATCAGTCATCCCTTCTCTCTGGATGGCTCCCAATTCTGTTTTCTCATGCACATCTTCTGCCTGACACCTGACCCACATCCCTGCTGTTCTGTTCCCAAACAGAACTCTCCTATTCTGTTTCAGGGGCCTTCACCGTAATATATTCCAACTAAAGGTCTTCTTATGTTGCAATCCAGTAATGGTCTTATCACCTTCTATGGATCAGGAGTCTGCAAATCCTAAAATGTGCTAACACTGTCCTTCTTTAACCCTTTGCCAGTTGTCCACTAGCAAATACCCTACTCCCCCAGTCATCAGTTCTTCCTCCTCCTTACAAATCCATACCCTTTTCTTCCCTGTGACCACCACCCGTCAGCTTAGCCCTCATGTTCTTTTACCTGGACCATGTACTTGTCCCTGTTCACTGGGTCCTTCCTTCTGCCTTAGAGATTGTCTAAAGCATACATTTGGGGGCACCTCGTGGCTCAGTGGGTTAAAGCCTCTGCCTTTGGCTCAGGTCATCATCCCAGGGTCCTCCTCCTCTCTCTCTCTGCCTGCCTCTCTACTTGTGATCTGTCAAATAAATAAATAAAAATCTCAATATATATATATATATATATATATATATATATATATATATATATATGAAAACAAAATATATGCTCATAAATATATCATCCAAGCTAAAAACTAGCTGGTATGTATTGGTCATCTATAGCTACATAGAAATAACATAAAATTTATCAGCTTAAAACAATAAATATTATCTTGTATAGTTGCTGAAGGTTGGAAAATCAGAGCTTGGCTGGTGGTTCCGGTTCTGGGTCTTCTTATAAGGTTGAAGTCAAGATGTTGGCCAGGGCTACAGTTATGAGAAGGTTTGACTGGGCAGGGGGATCCATTACCAAGCTTGTTCATACAGGACCTCATGATATGACATGCTTGCTGGCTGCTCTGCACCACATGTGTCTCTCAAAAGACTGCTCATTAAATGACTGTTGGTTTCTGCCAGAGGGAACGATCCAAGGGAGAGAAATCGAGACATTAGCAGCAATGATGACTGAGGTTGCATCTCACCTCTTCTGTTTTATTCTATTCATTAGAAATGGGTCATTGGATTCAGCCTACATTGCAAGGGAAGCTCCATCTCTTAAAGGAAGGAGTAGCAAAGCATTTGTGAACACATTTTTAAATCACCAAAAAAATGCATAAAGAATATCATGACTTAAATAAACACACGCGCACAGTGAAAAATACTTTAAACAGAGCAAAACATTTGCCTATACGAAGTATGTCAAATGTAATTTCCTGAACATGAATCCATTTCAGTGTTGCAAAATTTGTCTTAATATTGTCACTTGCTTCCTAATATTGTCAGTTATAACAAATGTCGCTGCATAGTGCTTTTCACAGTTTGTTCCAATACTCAAGTGGATATTTGTCATGCCTTGCAGTTTCCAGATCTTTTGTACACCCTTCTGATGTTTGGGGAATGTCCTCCATTTTAAGGCCTGCTTCCTAAGGTAAAAGTCAGAACTTTGTATCCTAACCTCCCTGTGGCTAGGACCTCGAGATGGAACTTATGTTCCTTGATCCCAAGAGTCCCAGGAGGGATGTCAGTTTGGAAAAGGGCAGCATGGCCCAAAATCTGGCTTCCAGTAGGGAGGAGGGAAAGGACTCCAATGATGGACTCACATATGGACTCTTCATCTAGGGGTGCTACTTTCCCACATTGGCTTTATTCTCAGATAGCCTGTTTCTGTGTAATGCTCCTAGTGCTCTACTACACTATCCCAGTTTTTAAAATTAACTATTGTTTCATTTAAAAACAAACAAACAACCAAACACCTTAGTGGCACAAAGACACACAAAAACCTTAACATTTTTATTCTGTCCAGAGAGTCTGTGAGTTAGAAATTGGAAAAGG
The DNA here is from genome assembly GCF_030435805.1 of Mustela lutreola. Lineage (NCBI taxonomy): Eukaryota > Metazoa > Chordata > Mammalia > Carnivora > Mustelidae > Mustela > Mustela lutreola. The sequence goes on along the minus strand of NC_081295.1, from coordinate 58,585,752 downwards.
ATACACTAGCTTATCCCTGCTCCATTATCTGGGGACTTAACTGGAAAGAGTCCAAGGCTGGGTCACTTCACAGTGACATGCTGAAATCAACTGAAGCTTCACTCATTTATATTTGCAGCAATTAATATTGACTGTTGTTTGGGGCTGTTGACCAGAAAGAGTACATGTGGTTACTTCGGCTCTGTCACAGTATGGTGGCTGGGTTCCCAGTGCAAGCATCCCAAGAGAACAAGGTGAATGAGCGCAGAGGTCACAGAGCGCTACTCCACCACAGACACAGGCTTCCCAGCTTCAGTGAGGGAGAAGGGTACGGGTGTCAAAATCACAGTGCAGGAAGATGAAGATGAAGTCACATGTGGGGTGGGAGATATTGTTGTAGTCCTCTTCGGAAAATTACAGCCTGCCACACAGCAGACCGAAATTTTCTCTTCTCCAATAGCTCAGTAAACACTTGCTATACAGGGCTGTTTTCAAAAATTAAATTAGATAGTGTATGTAAAGAGCTTAGGGCAATGACTGCCACATAGTGAGCATTTAGTAGGCTCTTTTATTATTAGTGAGTTCTTAGTAGGTTCTTTTATTATTACCATCTTTCATATTCTGAAAGCCCAATTTTATGAAATCTGAAGCTTCTTGATGATTTGGTGCCTTAAGATGGAGATGGCAGAAGGAGGAGGTGATCTGGTGTCATCACCCCAGGGATGTTTCTAGACCCCGACACAATCTAAGTTCGCCTTCTTTTCTCGGCAGAGCGGGCTAGGCCTAAGGAACCTGCCCTTAGTTTTGGTCGGCATGCTGGTGCTCGGGTGGGCCAGGCCTCGAGCTCAGTAGGTGGCACACGGTTGAGGCTGGGAAGGTACAGGCCACTGGTTCCTCCCGGTGTTAGGCGGCCTAGTGAGGGGGGAGGTAATTCCACCGGCTGTTGCCCAGAAGAGCTGCCACGGCCCACGGGTGTTCTTAGAGCTTAGTGACAGCCTCCCAGGTCAGGGCAATATGCTCGAGGGTTACAGGAGTTTGTGAAAGTAGCAGGGCAGGGTCTCTTACAGCGTGACCCAGAGCCGGAAGAGCCCGTGGGCGGGGTCCCACCGAATAAGATGAATCTGTGCCGTCGCCAGCACCGCAGAAGTTCCCGGTCAAAGGCAGCCGCGGGCACTGGGCGTGGCTGCCAGGTCGCGCTCGGGCCCCCGGCTCCCCGACGCTGCGGAACCCCGAGGCGGTGGCTCTGGGGTACATTCGAGGTCCCGGGTGTTCGGGAATGCAATGGCAGTCCCGGGAAAGGAGGTGACAGGACAAACGGAGTCTCCTGGGCGCAGAATGGAGGGAGAGCATTGCCGGGCACCGAAGAGAACCTAAACTTCCAAGTGCACAGGTGGGTCGTGGGAACGAGGAGTGCCCTCCCTGACCCCGAGGCCGTGCCGCGGGTGTGGTGCCCGCAGCCAGCTGGGAGGGCCGCAGGTGCCACACTTCCTGCGTGTGGCGGGGCGCAGGACAGACAGGAATTTTACAAACTTCCTGCCTGTGTGAGGGGTGAAGAAGAAAAGCGGTTCTGTTGCCCATGCAACTCATTCCTTGAAGTTTATTCTATTTAGAATAAAACGAACGAAACTCCATCCTCTGGGCGCGGTCCCTGCAGCACCCCCATTTCCGCGCTCTTCCCCAACGTGCTCCCAGGAATCCCGAAGTGTATGGGTGTGTTTGTTTCCCGCGCCCGCGCACCTCGAAACCGAAAGCACCACGGGCGGCGCCGGCGTCCCGCCCGCAGCGAGCCGCCGAGCGCCGCCGCCACCCGCGCGCCGAACTCGGCTGCAGTTGCCCTCGCTGCCGCGGCGGGCCGGGGGCAACAGTGAGCTGCGGCGGCGGCGGCGGGAAACGGAGGCTCCCGCGGGGAGGCCGCTCCAGCTCGGGACGGGAAAACCGGGAAGGCGGCGGCGAAGGATCCTCAGAAATTCTTGAGGGAGGGTGCGAGGACGATGGAATACAGCTTGTAGGAAGAGTGAAAAGCAGACCGTTCGCCTGTACCAGGATGGCCGAGTGGTTAAGGCGTTGGACTTAAGATCCAATGGACAATGTCCGCGTGGGTTCGAACCCCACTCCTGGTAGATGTTCGTTTTCTGCTTTTTTTTTTTAACTTAACAATTTTATTTATTTTTTAAACATAAATTTCACCCAGCACAGCACGTCTTGGGCCCAAGAATTCCGCCTTCTAGCTGGGAGAGACGCATCCTTCCCCACCCCTCCCCCCAACATACACGCCGCGCGGCTTCGTTTCCCGCGGGCGGGAGACGTCGCGCTGAGCGGGTTGGGCTAGGGCGGGCGGGCTAGGGGCTGGCGGGCGGCGGACGTGGGGGCCGCGGGCGGGGGGCGAGGGGGCCGTGGGCGGGGTACGGGGGGGGGGACCGCAGACAGGGGGCGGGGTCCGGCGGGCGGGGTCTGGCGGGCGGCGGGCGGGCGGGCGGGCGTCTCCCGCGTCTCGGCTGCGCGGCGCCCGCCGCGGGTGAGCCGAGCCGGGGTGGGGACTCCGCGATGCTGCGGGGCTCGGGTTCCGGCTGCCGAGCGAGAGCCGGCCGGGCCGGGCGGGCGCCTCTGCCGTGAAATCTTGGTTAGAAAGCTGCCCATGCAGAAAAGTCACAGATAGATCTCTGCCTTTTTCCTTTTCGCAAAATTAATTGTATGCACGTAGCTCTTCCTCGCGGAGACAGTATGCATCACAGCTCTAAAATCTGAGGAGTCTAACTTGCATTCGGCTTAGAATTTTAAAATACCAACGGCATGGTCTAGCTGTTTGTTAGTTGTTTTTTTTTTTTCTTTAAACTTGTTAAATATGAAAGTAATCTCAAACCCAGAGAAAAAGTTAAACAACTACAGTGCAAAGAACACTTAAGATCATTTGACAGTAAGGTACTGACTAGATGCTCCAAAACAGCCATTAAAATCAGGAAATTAACATTGATAATTTACTACATCTAGTGCCCAAACCGCGTTCAATCACCGGTTGTCTTTTGTAGTAAAAAGCTCCTGTTTAAAAATGTATTGCATTTCCTTGTCACATCTCCTTAGGCTTCCTCAGTGTGTAACAATTCCTCGGTGTCTCCTGACTTTCATGGTCTTGACACTTATAAAGACGACAGGCCAGTCATTTTGTAGAATGTCCCTTTGTCAACTTGGATTTGTCTCATTAGATTTAGGTTGTACTTCGGTAGCAAGGGTATCACAGAAGTACCACCTTGCATCCTCTAGGTGGAGTGATTTTGAGGTGTCCTATTAACTGAACTTAATTCACTTGATTAAGACTCTCCCAACCTTCACCACTATAAATTCACTCTTCTTCCCTTTGTGGTTAATACATATTTGGGGGAAGTGCTTTGAAGCTATATAAATATACTATTACTCATCAAACTTCTCATTTTGTTCAGTTATTTATAGAATCTTAAGTAATCTAAATATGCACTTATGGTATCTTATTTGAATAAATGGTTACAATCCATTCTATATTTGTTTGATGCTCAAAGTGTCCCACACTTGGCCATGGGGAATCCATTCAAGCCAACTTTTGACATGTCTCCATCATTCTTTTGCACTTCCTTACCTCCTAGTCCAAGATATTCCATGCTTACCTTGTATTTTCAGCCCTAGACTATGCCATTTTCAAAAGATTCCTGGTTCTGTTTCACAGAGAATGGTAATTAGAAACCATTCTTTTGATGTGTTACTGTTCCTAGGTCCTCTGAGTGGGCAGAATTAGGGGTGTGTGTGTGTGTGTACACATTTATATTTATCTACTCTCTACTTATATTTATATTCAGGAGTTTATAGCATCACCTCCAATTCTGATGCAACACTACAGATTTTGGTTTAGTTTTTCTACCCATATTTCTAATTCCCTAAACTTGACAATGTAAAATTTACCTTGCTTGAGCCTATCTAATGGCTTTGGAATTGAATAGTTCAAGAAGGGAAGGGAAGAGGAAAAGAAAGAGGGTCTAAGTAGTTTGGAAATGAGTGACCTGTCAGCATCTGAGAAATGGCTCTGAGCACTGGCTCTGAGCCGGTCACTGTTAGGCACGTGGGCGTGCAGATCAATAACCCAGCATCTGTCTCACAGAGCTCAGTTAGTGAGGGATAGATTTTAATGAATCACATTTATAATGACAAAATACGAATTATGTCCAAGATGTTAAAGGAGCAGCGTGAGAAGCCCTCACTCTTTCCCAGAGTGCCAGCTTTATTTGGGAACCAAAGGAAGAGAAGTAATGCTCTGGGAAGGGAGGAAGAGAGGTATAGGTGGAGTAAGCTGTCCTGAAACATTGCTAAGTATGGTCTCTGAAGTCCACTAAAGAATTTGAAACAAGAAGCAACCTTATTAGTGTTGCATTTAGAAGGTTCTCTAATGACTACAAACTCTTGGTCTGTCTATACAGGTTTTGAAGAAGGGGGCATATTGAATTGGGAGGAAATATTTTTGGGTGAAGATTATTTAATTCAGTCCATATCCAGTTCAGCTGAGCTCACTGTCCCTCTCCCTTTCCCCTTGAACGCCAAGCAAGAGTAAAAAACAGCATATTGATGTGAAGCCTTTCCAGCCTGAGCACTGGTGCTTGTGCTAATTTAAGTGTTCCTATTACTATGTTCAAATGCAAATATGGACCAGTACTACCAAGAATAGGCAAGGAATAATGTAGAGTTTTACTTTGTTTCTTTGAAACTGTATTGTAAATCAAGCTTGTAGTCTGTATTCACCAGTTACTGTGCAATAGCAGAGATGGTAAAAAACTCATGAGTATACTTCTTAAAATTGCTGAAATTCTGTCGGATTACTCTGAGATGCCACAAAGAGAGATCAAATGATGTCTGAAGACTGCTGGTCTAGAAACAAGAGGATCTATTAAATAGATCTTACAGCACTGAATCAGAGGTTTTGTATTGATTAGTATGTAGGGCCTACTTACCCACAATCTTTGCATGCCAATTTAGGTGGACTCTTTTGCTTTACTATTTCCCTCTCTGCATAATGTTTTATTACTGGTTTCCTCTGATTAATAGGATTCTCTAACTGAATTTTTATTTATTTCAGCAAACATGAAGAATACAATTTAATTTATAAATGTTCAAATCACTTGGTGACTCGGTAGAAAGAACCCAGGCTTTGGGGTAAGACAGGTTTACCAGGTAACTAATCTATCTTTACTCATTTGCAGATAGGAAAATAATACTTACCCCACTGAGTGGTTGAAAGGCTAAATGAACTATAATAAAGCCTTCTTAGTGATAATAATAATAAGCATTATTACTAATATTATTAATATTAATGAATATTGTTCTCATAATAATGCCTTCTCACAGAGGTAGGTATTTCATACCTCTCAGTTCTCTTCCTTTTCTGGAGCCATTCTTTGTGGGAGTACAAAAGAACCACACTGTGCAAGTGGGAAGAAATCTTACCTTGTATGTAAAGGCCACTTTACAATTTTTCAAAAAAATTTTATATTCACGATCTTCCTAGACAGACAAGTTCCTACAAGACTCATTGTACCTAGGTGGTAGATACAATTATACACCATCTTCTTCAACACACGTGAAACGTAATGTTTTCTTTCACTCAAGATTATAGAGAGAGACCTAGAGAAGACCAATAGTTCTTAAAAATTGAAATCCTGTCCTAAAATGTAGAAACATTTTTACTTTCCCATGAAAAGTAGGCCTATTATATTGACTCTTTATTTTTAAAGATTTGTAAAAGATTTTGAATTTAAATTTGAATCATTTGTGGGTGTACCACCACTAAGCTTAGACTGATTTTTCCAATAATTATTTTAACAATAAGAAATTAGATCACTACTTAATTTGAATTACAAATTAGGAGTATAGATTTGTAAGCATTCTCTTCGTGGGTTTGAAAGAGTTGTAAGTTATTCAGAATTGTTTGATTCTTTTAGGCTGGGCTTCCTTACATAGAACTGTTGAAGACTGTTTCCAATACATTTAAACAGTGACACCTACTGGCTAATTGGAGACAAATTGTGGTGTTAAATTCTGTCTGCTTAATACGGACTATAAAATCCCGATAGATTGTTGTTCCACACTCACTATGTTTAGGAGCACATTAAGGCTATTATCCTATCCAGCCAGTATTTTGACTTTCTTTTTTCTCTTTCAATTACTGGTGATAAATCTGCCGTTGAAAAGATTCCCAAATCACTGACCCAATTTGCACAAGCCCTTATTTTAATTGTGTGAACAGGGCCTTCATCTCATCATATCCATCATCTTTGTTTTAATATATTTTTTCAAACTCAGAAACTATGAGATTGAAGATGAATAGAGATTTGGGTTAGCCACTGATTTTAAAACACAGAAGCCATGCCCAATTTGGGAAATCCCGAGCAAGAAGTTTTCTTTGTCCTCTGTACCAAGTTGGAATTTGGAGATCTTCATTATCCTTTTTGTGTTACATCTTGCTTTTAGGTACCATTGCATCTAATTAGTGAACAACTTGGACACACATTGCACATTGGTTAATTGTTCAAATGAGATAAATGGTAATGCTTCCAGCTTTCAAGAGTCTGTTCACAGAGTGCCTCAGTGGCTCAGTGGGTTGAAGCCTCTGCCTTCCGCTCAGGTCATGATCCCAGGGTCCTGGAATCGAGTTCTGCATTGGGCTCTCTGCTCAGTGGGAAGCCTGCTTCCCCCTCTCTCTCTGCCCATCTCTCTGCCTGCTTGTGATCTCTCTCTGTCAAATGAATAAATAAAATCTTAAAAAAAAAAAAAGAGTCTGTTCAGATACAAAGGTACCGTGTATTGGACAAAGAACATAATTCCAGGTTCCTTGCATCTACACCACTGCTGGAGAGAAGGCCACAGTGAACCACATGGTTTGTTTGTGAATTACTTGATTTCATTTTCATGTGGATAGATTTTTATGTCTCTGAACCACTTATTGGAATACATGGCAGAGAGGGAGTGAGTGTACTGGGAACTTACTGGGAAGCTGTGCCTAGCAGATTGTCTCCAGCACATCATATGCATTGTAGAAATGTCTGTGGAATGAATGAACAGCCTTGAAGTTCACTGAGTGCACGTTACAGTTCATCTATTTATTGTACACATATTAATTCTCATTTAGGATGTGTGTTTTAAGATGTACCCTGGATTTGTTTTAATCAAGTAAGATCAAGTAAGATACGCAGACACAGACATGACTGTCATAAAGGAATAGTTTTCTATAGTCACAAATCCCTAGAAACCAGAGTCATGGCATCCATGGAAGGGCACATGAGGAAACAAGGGGAAAGGATGGGTAAAACCTTTACTGTGGTTTTCACAGGAAGGAATGGGTGAGGCCGGGTAAGCAGGCTTAGGATTTGGTAGTTTGAATAACATCAGAACGCTCTGGAGTGTAGGGAATATTCTGAGGTGTCTGGCATCTCTAGGAATTAGCTAACCCTGACAGAGGCAGTACCTCCCTGACCAGCAAGGGCCCAGATGCCAGAGTGCCAGAAATAGAGAACACAGGGAAATATAGTTAATTTGGTATGGGCTCAGACATTCTCACATTCCTTTTTCTTCTTCTTCTCCTTCTTCTTTTGCAGCTAGGGTGCGCCTTATCTGATTGGAAGAATCAGGATCAAGAAGCCCAAGGAGGCAAACACCTAAGTGGTCTTTGAATCATTTCCTTCTGGGTAGGCTATACATGGTACTTGCGCAATTCACACCTCAAATTTATCTTTGGGGTTAGATTGTCTTCTCGGTCATTTTATTCGTGTCTATAGTATAGTGATGCTCACAAGTGACTGAAAAAGGTAATTTTTAAAATTGCTTGAAAAGATGGACCATTAAGAAGCGTGTTGAATATATCCTTTGTACATGAACGCAGAAGTATGTGTCCTTGTGAAATACACAGCATGGGTCCTAAGAGGCAATACAGAACAGTGACAGAAGTTAGCCTGCCCAAATTTCAGTCCCATCTCCAACCCTGATTAGCCATGTGGCTTTGGATGGGTTAATCAGCTTCACCAAGTCTTTATTTTCTCATTTATAAAAAGAGGATGATAATAGAAGCACCTGTGAAATGATTTCTTGTGAGAGTGCTGTTGATAAAGTGTTTAGAAATTGCCTGGCATTTGGATGATCAGTAGATTAAACTATGGCTATCCTTTAGTGATCCTTACAAAGTGGATCTATAGATTGACTATAAGACCAGTTTTGCTACAGAGGTAAAAGTTATTCATGGAATTGATTCTGCTGTTGGTTATGTATTATATTTGCTATAGCAGTTGCATTAAAGTGAGATCGATTTTTAAAAAATTTTTTTAAGTGAGATCTTTAGCAAAAGATAAAATTTTTAAAAAGAAGGTTTTACTTATTTACTTATTTATTTGACAGAGAGAGCAGGAGCAGGGGGAAGGGGCAGAGGGAGAGAGAGCAGCAGACTCCCCTTTGAGCAGAGAGCCTGATGTGGGGCTTGAACCCAGGATCCTGGGATCATGACCTGAGCTGAAGGCAAATGCTTAACCGACTGAGCCACCCAGGTACCCCCAATTTTTATTTTTAATTTTTTTCTTGAGAGAGAGAGAGAGAGTGCAGGCACAGGTACACGGTGGGGTGGGACAGAGTGAAGGGAGGGAGACAATCCTCAGCAGGGCATGGACCTCCAAGCTGGGCATGGAGTCTGACTCAGGGCTTGATCTCACAACCCTGAGATCACGACCTGAGCCCAAATCAAGAGTCGGACACTTAACCAATTGCAACACCCAGGCACATCAAAGGACACTATTTTTAAAAGACATGACATTTGGAAGAGAGGCATACATTGCATTTTTCTGATTTGTTCATGAAACCTTTTCCCATTTAAAAGTCCTTAAATGCCTAATTTTCCATCAACAATCTTTTCTTAAATAAAGCGGGTAATTCCTTGAATAATTTTTATGTTCAAAAAATAGCACAGAGTTCTAAACTCTAACTTCTCAAACTCAAGATAAGTGAGCTTATTGTTTTCCCCTGGGTGTCTCACCCACTGGGTTAGTCACAAACAGCTATATTAAGGATGTTGTTCACATTTTTTAAACGCTAGCATTCTGGCCCACCCAGTTCTGTTCTGATTTTAAATGCAACCGGACTTAATTTTTTTTTAACTTCACATAAAGAAAAATAAAAGACCCCTATGACTTGGAAGATGTTTAAAGATTTTTTAAAAATTTATTTGACAGACAGAGAACACAAGTAGGCAGAGAGGAAGGCAGAGAGCCCAATGTGGGGCTTGAGCCCAGGACCCCAGGACCCCAGGACCATGACCTGAGCTGAAGGCAGAGGCTTAATCCACTGAGCCACTCAGGTGTCCCTGGAATATGTTTAGAATAATATGTAATGCCACGCTTTTAAGTGTAGACTGGCATTAAACTTCATAGATTGTATGAAGTGTATGTACACTTCACAGATTGTAGACTGGCATTAGAGTCTGTGATGATGCAGAAGAGCCCCTCTACTATGACTTAGTGCAATGCCTAATTCTATTAGAGCTCTACAAAGAACAATGTGTAGAAGGAAACATAGAACCAAAATGAAATTTTAATGTGGCTTCATGAGTTGCAATGACCTTGGTAATATACTTATTGAATCAATTAGTCCATTTCTTTAATGCTGATTTTAGTCTCCCATGAAGAATCCTCAGACCAAGGGAAGGTAAGGATGAACTTGGATAATTCTAGGTGGAGAAGCCCCTTAGGTAAATCTGGAGTGAAGAGGATATTTTCCACTGGATTTCTATATTTTGCTTTTACTTCTCTGCACCATAAACCAGTCTAATGCCTGCTTAGAAAACACACAGCTATAGCTACCTTTTGCCCATGCTTTCCTAATATCTAGGAAAGTCTTGTAGAGAAACACCAGTCCGAAAGGTGGGCAACCTTGTAGTTCCAGCTGAACAATCCATTCATTCATCCATTGACTCATTCATTCATTCAGTATTTTTTAAGTGACTAGAATGGGCAATGACATGTTGGTTGCTCAAATATGGCTATAAATAAGAAAGACCAGGTCTCGTCCTCATAGATCTTCTTACATTTAGGGGATATAGGCACTAAACAACTAATCATAATGTTTTTTCTTTCCCAGTCATAGTTTTCTTCTAGACGTGTGGGCATAGTTTGGAGCAGGAGAGGAGAAGCAGAGGCCATTCACAGAACAGGTAGACACACAACAGGTAGAATGGAAATGGACAGTAGCTCTCTGCCCATTACCAGGAGAGAGACTGAATTCAGCCCACAGAGAGAACAAGTGAGAGAAAGAGGGAGAGAAGGAGGGAAGAGAAGAGGGGAGGAAGAAAAAAAGAGAGAGGAAGAGAGAGGGGGAGAGACAGACAGACACCCAAGGCCTCACCCAAATTCCTGGAGTGGTTTTCCAGTCAGCTCCAAGACTGTGAATTCCTCCTTTGTGTGTGGCTTCTTAAAAGAGGCCTGACCTGAGTAACATAGCTTTTAAGTATTGGCATGAAGTCGAGTATCTTCTTGAATAGCAAAAGAGTTTAAAAAAACAAAAAACAAAAACTCTGTAATATTTCAGAAGAAGGACATGTGATGGCTTCATGAGATTTAATCATGGGCTTGTTGGGTGTTAGGGTTGGAAGGGATTTACTTAGACAAAGCTTCCAATAAAACAGAAATAACCCGCTGACCACTCCTGGCAGAGCTAAACTAATCTCTAAACTGGTGGTCATTCATAGTGATAGCACTGATGTTGGGGAGCGTTCCGGAGGAAGGCAGGAGCACTTTGGCCTTGTCGTAATTGGAGGGTGGTTACTGCCGTGAGGAAGGGGTCCAGGATAATGGGCGTGCTGCAGTGTCGGGGAGTGCCACATAATCCAGGGTGACCCTTCCTCCTGGAAGCATTTGGATTGTGCAGAGAAATATCCCTGTGGGTTAAAAGCCTATTTGTCTGAACCCACCACCTCACCGCACTTTCCACGTTAAACACAAGACGTTTTTGCTCACTTTAGGCATGCAGTGAATTTTCCAAGTATACACGTATACAACTACCATGTAAATCAAGGAAACATTGTACTTCACTTTATTTAGAATTCCATCAAGAGCTGGTTTCCGTGTTAGAAAATACGCCACTCGATTGCTTGGAGCACTGGGTGTGGTGCAAAAATAATGAATACTGTTATGCTGAAAATGAATAAAAAATAAATTAAAAAGAAAGAAAGAAAGAAAATCGCCACTCACAGCAGCAGTGCTATTTGAGTATTTGGCATCTGACTCACTGGTCCAACAGACATGCCTACGATTTTTGCTGTTGTGCTGGTGATGATGTGATGGGCTCACTCTGCCTTCTATGGTATGGTCATGCTCTAGCACCTACATGCTGAGATACCCTGTAAAACCCGATGTCTTCGACCTCCTCACTCATAAAGCTGGGCTTTTCATCCGACTTTGGCTCATTTGTGCTTTTGCTGACATAGACGCAGCCTGCCAGCTCGTGCCTCTTGAAACGTCTGCTCCCCACATTCTCCTGAGGCCAAGTAGGCAGGATTACATCACCCTAATCTCCTTGCAGCAGTTGACTAAGCCAGGGGTGGGCACCTGACTCAACGGGGCCAATTATGTTCTCTCTCAACCATTTGTAAGGATACGGAAGGTCATTTTCTGCTCTGTGCCCAGAGAAGCAAGGCAAGCCCATGTGCGGAGGGAGATGGATGAAGCAAATGCAGAGAAAAGCGGGGATGAGTGACCATGTGGCCAAAGAGGGAAAAAGACACCAGTCAGCAGCTGCTTTGGTCCTCAGTACATTTCCTTTTTAAAAAAAAATTATTTATTTGAGAGGGTGGGTGAAAGAGCACCAGCAGGGGGAGCAGAGGAGAAGCAGGCCCCCTGTAGAGCAGGGACCCCGATGTAGGACTTGATCCCAGGACCCCGGCATCATGACCTGAGCTGAAGACAGACACCTAACCATCTGAGCCACCCAGGTGCCCTCTCAGTGGCATTTCGTAATGCAAGTGTCTTGACTTCAGGAAGCTTTGCTGAGGGCTCTGCTGCTTGTAATTGTGATCCATGGTCCTGACAGAAAAGGTCGCTGTTGACCTGGCCAGATGGGTGCGCCAACTCTTCAAGACCTGAGAGTCAGGTAGAATGAGTCTTGAGCTACTCTGAGGTTTAAATTTCTCCTTAATACTTTGCTAGGTCCTGTGTCTTGGCCAAACTTATGTAACTGACTTTTTAAAAAATCTTTCTTTGAAATTATTTAAAATTTCTGAAAAGCCATAGGAACAGTGCACCCTTGACTCTGATTCCCCATTTGTTAACATTTTACTGCATTTGTTTCATCCTTTTCCCATTCTTACTCTCTCTAATTTGCTAAATCCTTTGAGAGTAAATTATAGATATGACAGACACCCATTACTCCTATATGTTTCCCAAAACACAAGGATACTCTCCTATATTACTACTAGAATCATCAAAATTAGGATGCTGATAATATAATATTACCATCCAATACATAAATCCCATTCAAATTGTGTTGATTTCCTCAACAGTATCCTTAACAAACACCTTTTCCTTTTTGGTTCATGTCTCTAGTCTAGGCTCTTCTGTCTGGAATAGTTCTTCATTCCTCTTTTCACCTTTGTGACCTTGACTCTTTTGAAGATACAGATCAGTTATTTTGATATTGATATATTTTGAATTTCCCCCAATTTATATTTGTCTTCCATTTCCTCATGATTAAATCCCAGTTGTTAACTTTTGACAGGAATGCTGTGAACATGATGCCATGTCCTTCTTAGTTTATCATATCAGGAGGCACATGATGTCAGTTTGTCCTATTTCTGGTGATACTGACTTTTAAACTTAGATAAAACGATACTGGACAGGTTTCTCTACTGTGAAATTAATTACTAAGTATTTTGTACTTCTACCTACTAATATTAACTTCCATTGATGATTTTTATCTGAATCAATTATTACTGTGGCTTTTGCCAAATGGTGATTTTTTTCCTATGTCCATAATTCCTTCTACATTTCTTAGTTGGATTTCTACTATAATATAGACTTTCCTCCCTCAGGTATTAATTCAGTTACTCGATATAAGCACGTGGATTCCTAATTATTCAGTTGGTTATAATCCATAAAACATTAAAATTTGGCTGTTCAGATTTTTCCAGATATGGCCAATGGAACCCCTTTTAGGCCGGTCATCTCTTCTCCCTCTCTCCATACATACCAGCCAAGAGGGTCCTGTACACTTCCTCTGCTCATGCTGGCCTGATACCCTCTCTGACCTTGCACCATACCCATAAGCCAGGTAGCTATGAATCTAGATGCTGAACTCTTACTCAACTTTCTTTTTTTTTTCTTTTTAAGATTTTTATTTATTTATTTAAGAGATAGACAAAGATAGTGACAGAGAGCACATGAGCAGGGAAGCGAGGGAGAAGGAAGCAGGCTCCCCACTGAGTAGGGAGCCTGACATGGGGCTCCATCCCAGGACCTTGGGATCATGACCTGAGCCAAAGGAAGATGCTTAACTGACTGAACCACCCAGGTGCCCCTCTACACAGCTTTTAATAGGTTATTGAGATCATTTTTGAATTTTGATTCTGTCATTTATACATTTGCTGTTCCTCCCACTTTAAAGTTACCCAAGCTTTTTTTTTTTTTTTTTTTTAATTTATTTATTTATTTGACACACAGAGAGAGATCGTAAGTAGGAAGAGAAGCAGGCAGAGAGAGAGGGGGAAGCAGGCTCCCCACTGTGCAGAGAGCCTGATGTGGGGCTTGATCCCAGGACCCTGAGATCGTGACCTGAGCTGAAGGCAGAGGCTTTAACCCACTGAGCCACCCAGGCACCCCCACCCAAGCTTTTAATACATTTTTATTCATGTTGTTGATAAAATATTGAATTCAATAGGGTTCAAAACTTTCCTGGTGTCAGAGATACTTTTTCCCCAGTGGAATTGATACTACGTTGCCCATTTGATATATAGATTGAAACCTAACTTAGAAAAGCAGATGTGAGTCTCTTTGATTAAGAGCAAAGCATTTCAGGGAGCCTGGGTGGCTCAGCTGGTTGAGCGGCTGCCTTCAGCTCGGGCTGTGATCCCAGGTTCCTGGGGTTGAACCCCGCATGGGGCTCGCTGCTCAGCGGGGAGTTTGCTTCTCCCTCTCCCTCCGCCTGCCGCTCTTCCTACTTGTACTCTGTATCCCTCTGTCAAATAAATAAATAAAAATCTTAAAAAAGAAAGAGCAAAGCATTTCTAAAGCCCAATTATGAAATGAAATTATTTGTACATGTGACATATTTACCCAACATTATTTTATCTCTTAGAACATCAATATTTCAAATATTATGGGTTTCTGTGCAGCTATTTTAGTTCAGGGAAATTTAAGAATTTTTTTTGTTGTTGTTTCCTTTTTTTTTTTTTTAACCCCTTTAATCTAAGGCTCACTACAGTTTAGAAAGCCATGAAAGGTATACCCACCAAATTAAGATGGCTTTGCTGGAAAAAAAGAAGAGCAAACAACCCCAAATCTCTTTAAGTACTAGGAATGGTCCATTGAGGCTGTTTTTGCTGGATTTGGTGAATGTTGTGTGCAAAGATCACATTCTTGTGGTTGTGGTCATGTTGAAGGGAAAGGAAGAAGAAATATTCTGAACAAAGGAAGATTTTAAATTCACTAGGAGGGAGAAAAATCTCCACAGAGGGATTTTTACAGAGGAGTCTGTAAGTTCAAGAGAAGTGGTGGGAGTCCTCATTTCAATGTTGAGAGATAGAACCACACAAAATAACAGAGGCACTTGTGTGGGGAACAATCCTGAGCTGGCGGCTGCTCGGATTACGGCTCCACAGCTTTCTAATCTTCTGGGATAAGGTCTCCCTACCTACCACCTCTCAGGAAAATGGCCCCTGAGCCCCGAAGTCCATGTGTCCTGTGATGCACCTGAAGCTGAGTGAGGCTGTGGACCCTTGAAAAGAACCCTGCAAGCTCACTGATTTTTTCCATACAAATATCTTCTTTCGCTACAGAATCTTCATGAAGAAGCAGAATTTCCATCACCTGTTGTCATCAAATAAATCTAAATATTTTCTCCTGGTTTCATTCATTGTTAGAATGCAATATTGTGGAGATTTCTGGTTGCCCACCTCCCCCTCATCTATTGTCCACTTCGTCTAAGGCAACTGAAGCACAGTGTTTGACAGGGACACGGAGCTGCCTGGAATAAATACCACATTGGACAGCTTTTCTCTTAGCTACAAGCAGCAACGTGGGTAAGATTTGGCCAGTGAAAACATCCATCAAGAAAACATCCTTGAAGGACTGTGTGAGTATGCCCTTTGCTCCTGAGAACATGGATATGATGACAGTCACACTGGACCACAAGGAAGAAGGTCACAGCCTGGGGTTAGGAGAAAAGAAAGCTAAAGAGAGCTTTTTCCTGAGGTCTTACCTTAGTAAAGCAAAAGCAGCATCACAGCTCACGACGACTGAACTTCAGATGTCCATGAAGAGTGGAATAAACTGTTATTTGGGGAATCCAGTTTCTTTTATCTGCAGCCACTCATTCTACCTGAAAGAAGCACAAATCAGTATAAATATTAATATTAGTATAAGAAATACAAAAAGAAGTCACTGACCATTGCTCTAAACTGACACTTAAGCTTTTTCCTTTTGTCCCATGTCCTCTCACTCTTGCCCTGAAATATTGACATCTAATTTAAGGGAATTCTCAAATTTGAAAAAAAAAAATGGTCACATGCTTAATTTTTTAAAAAATTCTAAGTGAAATTACAGCCAATGATACCAAGATTAAGATGTCAGACAAAGCAGATAGCACCTCTACATACTTGTTTTCCTTCTTTTTAAGTTTCTTTAGGACACTAAAGGAACAACAGAGTTTCTGAAATTGAAGGCTCTGGTACCATTTATGTGTTCCTCCTCTCTGAATCCCTCCAAGAATGGAGGGATGCCTCCCCAAGAATGCTCAGATATATGAGATTAAAACTTAGGAGAGAGATGGGTGGCTCAGTTGACTGAGCATCTGACTCTAGGTTTCAGCTCAGGCCATGATCACATGGGGTGTGAGATCAAGCCCCACATTGGGCTTTGCACTCAACTCAGAGTCAACTCAGGGATTCTTTCCTTCTTTCTCTCCTTCCTCCTCCTCCTCACCCCATCCCCCATCCCCCCCCACTCTCTCTCTCTCTCTAAATGTCTAAAATAAATAAATATTTTTTAAAAATCTCAAGAGAGAGATAGGCTAGAGATATAAGATGGGATTCATCAACCTAAAGATGACAAAGCAAAGGAATAGATAAAAAATACACAGGAATAAGGAGATGAGTAAGAAGAGAGTCCTTGATGGATTTCTACAGAAAATTCACATTTATAAAATGCATAGAGAAAGAGATCTTCCTTATGAAGACTGTGAGGGAGTGGTCAGAAATGCTGAAGAAAACCAAAACAGAACATTATCAATGTCTTCTATTGATCAGCTGGTAAACAGCATTAACTTTCTGTGATCTGGAAAGTAAGACATGAATTGATAGAGGGTCACTTGGATCTAGCAACTAGCAGGTCATCAGTGATGGCAGTTTCAGGTGGTAGGAATGGGGCATGGGGAGGGGTTCAGGCAAGTAAGTGATGGGGCAGGGTGAGCTTCTGTGAACAGAAGGATCCAAGACTATTTCTAGAATGCAAACTATTGGGCTGCTTTTTGTTTGCATTCAATTGCGAAGTCAGTTAAAAAGTCAGTTGTTTGGCAGAGTAGACCTTCCAAGTCCCTTGAAGCAAATTAGTATTTGTGTGCAAACCCCGTCTGTGGTAAAAAGAAAGAGAAAACAGTAAAGCAGCCTTTCTTGGAGGGCAGAATCTCCTCTGTGACCCCGCAGTCCTGCCAAAGTGCCTCTCGCGGGCATCTGGAGAGGGAATGGAAGCCACCACTTGCTTGAATTGTCACATTAGCCTTGAAAGGCATTAGACATCTAAGCAACAGCTCTACTGCATCCAGAATTAAGCCATTGCCACACAGAGGGAGGCTGAAAGGTTAGAAGGAAGAAATCCAGACAAAGAGCCTGAGAAACTGACCTGTCTAGAATTTCAGGGGCTAGAATTAGGATGGAAATTTGGAACTTGGAAAACTTTCTGGTTTTTCCCACTGTTTCTATTTTCTGTAATTATTTCCTTTTTGTAAAAGCTTGGTATTTTGTAAAGTTCTCTAATCACATAAAGACAGTTTCTTCTTACTATCTCTGTTTTCAGTGCTTTGTGTTATCGTGTGCTAAATATATTTCACCATTTTATTTACTTTGGGCTGAAGTGCTGACACCATTATGTGACTTTTCCACATCCAACTCCGAGCTGCACATTTCAAAGCTAAATCACTGTAATTATTTGTCCTCCTGAAAAGCAGCAGGAGGTGTAAAAGCCAAACTAATATGCACCTTTAGCCCATTTGAATGAGTCTTTGAAAACCAGTTACTCAGAACTCTTAACTTTGACTCTGCATTTCTAGATCCCCTAATCGTATGAGATAATTGAGGTTGTGGAAATTTTACTTATTTTCCATAGACTCCCAACCATGGCTACATATTTATTAGGATTCTTATTGAGTCCTACAGGGTCGGTCCTCAGGGTTGGTTAGCGCACCAACAACCTCAGAAAGAACCTGAAAACTAGAGGTTTGGAATTCTGAGTGAGCACTTTGAAGCCAGGACTCAAGAAGCTTTTATGTGGTTGCTTTGGTTTATTTTTAGAAGGCAGTTCTAGTCTCACTAGCACTTTTCTTAGGTAACTTAAAATGCAATCATTATCACAAATTTGAATCCCCTTCCCTTCTTGATGGCAGAAAATGAAGTTTGCTAAAATTTATTTCCTATTCCAGTCTGAGGTAGAAAGAGAAGTTTTTTGAAAAATTCTTTCTTTAAGTGAATCGACAAAAAATTGCTCACATTTTAACTTGACCTGACTTTGAAAAGATAATATGCATAAAGGCAATCACTATTTTTATTCAGGAAATGTACTATCAGGGCCTTCATGTCAAATATAACCTCTTACCCCAACTGATTTTCCAAGTTCTACTAATTTTTTTTTCTCCCTGCTGCACAAATTTCTTGGTTCATTGTTGGAGAGTTCCTCCCAGGTTTTTGGGAAAAACCTTGGTTGGTCAGAAGTGGTTCCTGGTTTCCTTCTCTCTACTCCTGCCTTTTTTATTTTAAACACTTTCAAAATGCAATCTCTTAATCACATGCTATACAAGGAAATCTTGATGGAAAATACTAGGGTTTAAAATTTCTCACATAAGCAAATTTTTTTAGATGATGGAAGCTAATCATAAGCAGAAGCCAAGAATATAATTTGCAGAATTCCAATTTGTTGAAGGCTAGTTTTCCAAAAACTGATTTATAGACTATTCTGATATATCACATTTATGTGAATATTGTAAAATTTTTAAAATATTTAATTTCTCAAAATATGTTCTGTGGGAATCCATCATACTTTTTCCCTTAACATACAGGATAATTTTAGGTAAATTCTGATTCATTTTAGATGGTTTTAAACTTGAAACAAAGGCCCTTTGGGTGGATCAGTTGGTTGGGTGACTGCCTTGGGCTCAGGTCATGATCCCGGAGTCCCGTGTTGGGCTCCCAGCTCCAATGGGAGTCTTCTTCTCTGACCTTCTCCCCTCTCATGCTCTCTCTCTCACTCTTTCTCTCTCAAATAAGTAAAGAAAATCTTAAAAAAAAAACCTGGAAATAAAAATTTAAGGCTGATAGAGATGTGACAATATTTCTGTTAAAGCTTATAAATATGTCAGAAATAGCAATAAATCTGCTAAGTTGTTTGTACAGTAGGTTTGCTTGATGCTAACTTAATGTGTGGTGATTAGATTAAGAGATGTCTACCTTGCACAGTGCAGTGTGTACACAGCATATGTCTAGGGAATACTGGACTATGTTGAGAATGGGTCCATTCACAGCTGTACAGCACAGAGACCCAAGATTTAAGATAGATCATAAGATGTCTGGCCCCAGCTAAGCAGCATGTTGGGAGCTCCATGAACCAGACCAACAATTCCAATCTCATTTGGAGGAACACACATAGCCTAGAAGTTCAAATTAAGAAGCTAAAGCAAGATCAGAAGCATAGCTTGTAGGATATATTAGAATTATCTGGAGGAGACCTTAAAAGTTCTTACATCCAGGTTTCAGCCCAGACCAATTAGTTCTTGGTAGGATCCAGGCAAGAACAATTTTTTTGAAGATTTTATTTATTTACTTAAGAGAGAGAAGGAGTGTGTGTGCCTGAGCAGGGGGAGGAGGAAAGGGAAGAAGGAAAGGGAGAATTTCAAGAAGACTTGTAGGTCTGGATCTCATGACCATGAGATCCTGACCTGAGCTGAAATTAAGAGTCAACACTTAACTGACAGAGCGACCCACATGCCCCCAGGCATGAACATTTTTGAAAGCTTCCTGAGTGACTGCAACATGCAAGTGTTATATAATAAATAATTCAATTGGCATTCATTCCTGGCTCTTAGGAAGGAGAGAAACTCCAAATTCTTGGAATTCCCCCGTGATAGCAGAGTCTTTGTTTTCCTGGGGTGGGCCCTTGGACCACACCTAAGATTATGCTAAGTAGGTGACTCAGCATGGGGCCCGGATCTTGCCCGAAAGACCAACCATGGATTAAAAGTGGAGTCTTGAGCCACAGTGATATTAGCACAAACTTTCAACTTTCAAAGAGATGGGAGAGGCTAGAGATTGAGTTCAGTCATGTAGCCAGTGAAACCATGGATTATGCCTACATAATGAAAGTTCAGTAAAAACTCTGGGCACTGTGGCTTGGTGAACACATAGATGTGCAAGAAGGCTGATGGGTCCCGATTCCATAGGGAGAACGCCTGGAAACTCTATATGTGAGACCTGCCAGACCTCACTCCATATGACTCTTCATTTGACCAGTTCCAATTTGTATCCTTTACAAAAATACCCTGACAATCATATGGGTAACACTCTCCTGAGTTCTGTAAGTCATTCTAGAATATTATCAAACCTGAAAGGATAGTAAAACCTCACAAATTTGCAACTGGTTGATCAGTTGATCAGAAGTGCAGGTGGTCTGGGGACCCTGAACTTGCAGAAGTGGGGGTAGTCTTATTGGGGACTTCCCTTAAACCTTGGAGTCTGATGCTAACTGTAGGTGATTCACATCAGAATTGAATAGCAGTATTATAAAGATTTTATTTATTTACTTGTCAGAGAGAGAGAGAGGCAGGTAGAGGGAGAAGCAGGCTCCCCATTGAGCAAGCAGCCTGATGGTGTGGGGCTCGACCTGGGCCAAAGGCAGACGCTTAGCAGACTGAACCACCCAGGCATCCCCAAATAGTAGTACTATGGCAACAAAATTGCCGTAGGAACGACGAAGTTCCTGTTCTAGGAAAAGATGTCTCAGAGCATTAAGAGACTGCCAAAATCAAATTGTCCATGCAGGTCAAGGCAGGGACACTATCAGGACCCAATTAGCATGGGGTCATGTGGAAGGAGGTTGAGGGCAGACAGGAATGAGATAGAGGAGTCTGACCTCAAAGTTCCATTTGAAAATGAAAATAGAAATTATGAACCAGGACATAAGGTCAGTCATGAAAAGTACCTATATATTGTGGGACACTAGAGCTCAGTGCTCAAATGGGTAAGCTCCACTATCCCTAGAGGCAGGCACATTGTCCCCCAGAGGCTTTGACACAGAGCCACAGCCTCTTGGTGGTGGAGTATCACCAGCAGTGGAGTATCACCAGCAATGGAGTATCATGAGCAATGGAGCATCACCACCAGCAAGAGTTGTTGGAAGGAAGCTCTGTATTTCCCCAGGGCTGGTTTTATGAGTAAGGCTGAGCTGAAACAGCTAGTGCTGGAATTATAGTTGCTATGGCTGGATGGATCTGGAGTCAGTAAGTATAAGATTTAGATAATTTAAATTCTTCCCATAAGTAGCTTCTTAAAAAAATATGCTGAACATACAATAATTTGAATACATCTCATGTCTTGCATTTCTTGATATGGTAGGCTGAATGGGAAGCTCTTGTCAAGGGTGGGATGTCACCGAACAAGGTCAGTTGACTGACCGACTTCCAAGAGGCAGCATTCATCCTCAACAATCTGCCACTGTCCAGAGTCTTTCTCAGCTTTACAGGAGCATCGTTTTCATCTTGCTCGGACAAGCTGACTTACACTGAAGTAAATGTTGGGAGTCTCAAGTATATAACCCAAATGTGTGTGAATTCATAATATATCAATCAGAATGGGCTTACTCAAGACACAGAATCACTTAGGAAAAAAATGTATAGAAGTGTTACGGGGTGACCATGCAGTTAAAAGAAGACAAATCTGTCAGACCGCCCTTAGAATGTCTGGTGCTCTGAAACCCCGGCGAGACGGAGGGCAACCATCTCCACCGCGGGGAGGGCACACCCACGCTGCCTAGTCTTCTGCCTTCCTGTGGGGCATTGGTCAGTTCCTGCAAAGCTTGCCTGTGCAAGTGCCCCTTTTCTTTGCTTTCTTTATTGATCAGTGTTCTCTGCTGATTGATTCATCTTTCTTTAGATGTGTTATTAACTGTAATCAGGTCACTGCCAAATCTTGCAGGCCTGAGAGCCATTTTGTCTCTTTATCAAGGTGACTTTACATCACTCTCTGCTGACCCATCATGGAGCAATTTTATGTTTCACTCTCAGAGTACAATTTTCCGAATTTTCTCCTGATTTAAAAACACATTTTAACTGGAAAATACACAAAAATATAAACATCATTCCTAATTCCACCGCTTCGTTGGGACATATCTTCTCTTACAAAGTTTGTTGCTGGGTTGCTGTGAGTATTCTGTTTTATTTATTTATGTGTTTATTGGTTCCTCTAATAAATAGAGAGATAACTGAGAGGTAACTTGCATATAAAACCCACCTATTTTAAGTGTACAATTCAGTGTTGTTCGTAAATACATGGAGTTGTATCCCAGTCCGTTTCTGTCAGTGCAAATTGATTTGCGGACAATCTCCATTCCTCCCTCCTGTTCCGACAACCACGAATCTATATTCTAAATCTACCTTTCTGCCTTTCTGGACATTTCACAGAGGTGGAATCATGTGATCTGTTACTTACCATAACAGTTTTGGGGCTCATCCATGTTGCAACTTGTATTTACAATTCATTCCTTTTTATTGCATCATAGATTTCCGTTGTGTGGCTCTGCCACATTTACTGATCCACTCACTGCTTGGTGCAAGTTTGAATGGTTTCCACTCTTTGGTTATTATGGATAATGACGGTGTGAGTCTTTGTATGGACATACATATCTCTTGCGTAGATACCTAGAAGTGAAATTGCTGCATTTTATGGTAAATCTATGTTTAGCCTTTTAAGAGACTGTCACATTCTTTTCTAGAGTGATCGTGCCATTTGGAAATTCCACCAACAAAGTATAAAGTTTCCAGCGTGTTCACATCATTGCCAACACTTGATATTGTCCGACTTTTTGAAGGTAGCCATTCTGAGTGGTTAAAAAGCAGTATCTCACTGTGCTGTTAATTTGCATTTTCCTGATATCTAATGATGTTTCATATCTTTTCATATGCTTATTAGCCATTTGTATATCTTCTTTGGGGAAATGTTCATCAAGCCTTCTGTCTCTATTTAAAATCTAGTTGTTTGTCTTCTTATTATTGATTTAATTTTTTTTTTATTTGAGAGAGAGAGAGATTGCAAGCAGGCAGAGAGGCAGGAAGAGAGAGAGAGAGAAGCAGACTCCCCACTGAGCAGAGAGCCCAATTTGGGGCTTGATCCCAGGACCGTCGTGACTTGATCACGACCTGAGCCGAAGGCAGAGGCTTAACCCACTGAGTCACCCAGGCGCCCCCTTATTATTGATTTAAAAGTGTTCTTCATATATTCTAGATACTAGTCTTTTATTAGATATATGATTTGTGAACATTCTCTTTCTAGAACTTATCCCTTCATTTTCTTAATGGTGTCTTTTGAAATACAATAGCTTTTAATTTTGATGCAGTCTAATTTAGCATCCTTTACAACTTGCGTTATGATCTATTTTGAATTATTTTTGTGTCTATGGTGTGAGGTAAGGATCTAAATTCATCTTTCTGCATGTGAATATCTAATTACTCCAGCATTGTTTGTTGCAAGACAATTCTCATAGAATTTTCTTGACCCTTTTCCAAAAATACATTGACCGTAAATATTTCCAAACTCTAAATTCTGTTCCATTAATTTATGTTTTTTCATATCAATATTACGGTGTCTTGATTCTAGATGAGTTTTGAAATTGGGAAATTCGTTCTTCTTCTTGGCAATTCTACTCTGCTTTTTGAGTTATAGTCACCACTTGTTATGGTTCTCTCCCACCTCTCTGGCTGTCATTGCCCACACCTGGTTGCTATCAGGGTATCCAGTTACTAGAACACTCTCCTCCTTCCCCTCCTCCACCTCCTCCTCCTTCTCTTTCTTCATGTTCTTCTCACCAGCTCTTGTTAATTACATGCCTTGGTCTGGAAATGAAAGAACACTGTCTTATATTGATGTCATGCTTTCTATTTCTCCCACCATGCATAGGTCACCGGCACAGAGAGGACTGGGAAATAAAAGCCCCCGGTATAGTTTTAGAATGGAGAACACGCTCTCACTCACTCCTATATTGACACATGAAGTTCATAATAAAGGAGGCAATTGTCCAACTGTTTTCACTGGTTTGACTTTACCCAGGGAACTGAATTCATATCTGGCACACACTATGAGTTTTTCCAGGAAATACAATTTGTTTTCCCTCTGAGACATCAACTTTTTCCTCACCTACAACCATGCACTTCCAGGAAAGTTTTCTTTATTTCTTACTCCTGATGGAGCAGCATATCAAACTCTTTTGGTAACAGTATTTAGCTTAGAAGAAAACATGTGACACATTCAGAACTGCTAGTATACAATGAGACTTGCTCTGGATTTCTGAAAGATTCCCACTCAGCTCTACTAGACTTGAGACTCCAAAAAGGTAAAGCTGTATTTTTAAACTATGTTGTTCTTCTGAGGGAAAACTCTCCCTGGATTTCTTTCTGAGAGAAATGGAGCTGTGAAATGAGAGGGACGGTAAATCTTGATTCCGGCCATCTTCTGTGAGCCTCTGTTTAAAATCATGCCTTCAATGAAACTTACTCTGGAGTTTTTAATTAAGTGAGACCATAAGGTCTCCTTTTTGCCTAAGCTGACTGGGTTTTTGGTTTCTTTGTGTTTTTTTTTTGTTTGTTTGTTTTTGTTTTGTTTTGTTTTCCTATATGCAACCAAAATACTTGTTATTGATTCAGTTTAAGAGAGACACTGTTAATTTATAATAAGCCCAGAGAAGAATTGCCAGGACAGTGAGTGTAACCAGAACTGTGTCAAAGGGAAAGAAATAGAAGAGTTTGACTTAAAGAAAGAAGGTCTGGTGGTTATGTGTCACAGGAGACGACAGATAGTAACAGTATGGGGGAGGAAACGAAAGAAAGATTATCTCCAAATATTTAATTAGAATTATTGATAGGAAGTTCCTAGGAAACATATTTCTACTAATAGTGTTAAAATTTTAACAACTTTATGTATCTATAATGGGAATAAATTACACCGACAATGTTTGCTATGTTCAGAGGGTTTTAAATGATTTATCAGAGATATTGGGAGTGAATTCAAGCAACCCAATGGATGATGTTTTTTTAGAACTTTAGTCATTTGAATATCATCTTTACAATTTTTGCCATATGGGAAAGGTACAACTTGTACCATCTTTTATTAGTATTTTCCTTGCATCAACTCTTTATTATCTAAATAAGTTTATTTTAGAATGAAACTTGAAATCACTTCAATAAATTTAAAAAAAAAATCAGTGGCTTCCCAAAAATGTAATAAAACAAACTGATGTTATTAAATCCTAATTAGAGTTTGCATGGCCAAAGCTCTGTGTCTGTGATCTGGGCTGTCTTTGTTAAAAGGAAAATTAATAGTTGTAGATATGATAACACCAAACTGATCATTTCTCTCTCTCTAGACAGAAGGATTAAACAAGAATTGAATAGGAAAGGTTTTTTTTTCTCATTAAGCAATTCAGTGTTTTTAATGGCATGCCACCTAAATCCACTCATCTATTCATATTATTGGAAAGCCTATAGCCTGGGTGTAATTCACACCAGAGCTTCCCAGTCTTTTCACAACTCGTCACACAGAACAATATTATGTGGCACACTGGGGTAAACTAAGTCAGCTATTCACCACCTGAGATGACTAGCCCAAGGGAGCTGACTTTGGCCCAGGCAGCCCCCCACCCCCACCACTGGTGTGGAGGACATGAATATATGGACACACAAGTAACTCTTGTAGTGAGCATTCTAATAAGAGTTCTTGCCAAGAGTCTATAATTCTATAATATTTACTCTTCAAGTTTCTGGAATCCAAGAATTCAGCTTGTAGTGGTTAGTTTTTACATATATGTCTGAGAGCTCATAGCCTGGGTAAAGATCATCTCTACACCTTCTGGAAAATTCTCTTGTGAGATACTTGGAATCTTCCTTCGTGCACATGACAGAGGAGAAGCCCTAAAATCAAGTTGCTATGTTACAATGGGAAAACATATCCCCTCTAGCTTCCTGACCACCAAATGAAACCACAGACAACTCCTCTTGGATTTATACTACCCTTTTCTCCAACTGATACACTGGAAAGTCTGACTCAGTAAAAATGGTGTGTGTGTGTGTGTGTGTGTGTGTGTGTGTGTGTTTAAAGAAACCTCCACAATCCTTCTGGTCTTACATGTATAAATGCACTGTAGTTCTCACAACAATCGGTTCATTCTACCCCAAAGAAACAATCAGGTAAGAGGAAATCACTGACTTTAAGAGCTTAGCTTTTGGCTGGGGCTACCTTATTTGGAAGAATTTGAAATGTTGCTATGGCTCGCTGGGGCTGGAGAACATCTGATACCAGTTTAAGATTCCATGATTCATGAAGGGATTTTGGTCTGTTCCCTACCCTTTTAGTATTTCCTCATAAATAGACTTTAGGATTTTTCTAAATGGGGGACAGATTATTTCTTTGAGTTTATTTCTGTTTTTTCCTGCATTGTCTTTTTTTCTAGTGATTTACTGTCACTAGTGTTTTCCTTTTGAGTTCTTTGAGTCCGGGTAGGAGATCATTTTTGGCTTCAGACTCGAATGTCCCAGAATAACTGCTGTTTAACAGGCTACTTGTATGTTGCAATTTTAAGGGACTCTCATAGTTGAGGCTGAGATCTATCTATAGGCACCAAATAGAGTGGGAATATTTATATTTCTGATTTCTGTAAGACTCCCATCACTCCAAAGTACATTTAGTCCAATTCTTTACTCAGACCTGGACTAAGCAAAGCAGTGAGTGGACATCAAAGAATGTTCTATAGACTGAGTGTTTGTGTCATCTAAAATTCATGAGTTGAGACTGTTTCTGGGTAGTTTTGCTGTAAGCATCTTTGTCACAAATGTTTTTGCTGCATAACTAATTGGTTGTCAGGCAAATTTTCCATAAAAGACAAAAATCACAAAAAATAAAAGAGGGACATTCATTAAAAAGGATATAATGAAACATGAAAAATGAATGACAAAACTTAAAAGAATGGACTGCAAAATGCAAAACATTGGAATATATCCAAAATATGTAGCATAGGTTCATGGCAATATTGTCCAAATAACTGATTTTATTTTGTGAATTGTACCTAAGTATTTGTCTTCAAAATCTTTAATTAAAAAAAAAATAAAACACCCAAACCAAAAAATCTTTCATTCATAGCATTATCTTTTTTTTTTTTTTTTTTTTGCTTTTGACTTGTCTCCTTGTTTGGCATCATCCTTTATCTTTTTTCACTAAAATTTCTTCCTTCATTAAGAGAGGTATCAGTTTCTAAATACTAGGATGCTTATTTGTAGATGTGCTTTGTATTGAGCTGTGAAAGCCTTTCACATTGTTACTTGTTTTTAGGATATTGTTACATCTCCATTTATAGATGTTCCAAAATTCCACGGGGAATGAGGATTAAAACTCCGTGCCACTGTATAGACTTTAACGAAGGCTAAGACTTATGTAATATATCTACAATATAAAAATCGATCCCAGCATTAATGGAAAAAGGAAAACAAACTATCAACAAGTTATTTTTTTTAATCATTTACAGCAAAATTGCCTTAAGGACAATTAGTTATGCAGTGAAAATGCTTGCAGTGAAGATATTTACAGTAAGCATACTTATACAGAAATTCCTGACAACGCTTTAACTTCAATCCCAGATATGATGGTATTTGGAAGTGGAGTTTTGGGGAGCTAAGTAGGTCATGAATGGGATTCATGTCCTTTAAAAAAAAAACAAAAAAGAAGAAGGCCCAGAGAGCTCCCTTTCCCTTCTGCCATGTGAAGACACAGAGAGAAGACAACTGTCTGTGAACCAGATACCCAGTCTGTTGGCACCTTGATCTTGGCCTTTCCAGATTCCAAAACTGCAAGAAATATGTGCATGCTGTTTAAGCCACCCAGGCTATGGTATATTTGTTGTAGCAGCCCGAACACATTAAGTCTAAATGTTACAGTAAGAGGCAGGATTTTAATTCTAAGTGCTTTTCAATTATCCTGGGACCTTGTTAAAATACAGATTCCTTCAAGGTTCTGAATCAGTAGGTCTCTACTGGGGACTGAGAAGTTGCCTTTCTGACAAAGTCCTGGATGCACCATATTTTGAGAACCATTGGTCTAAAGTATTTCCCAAATTTGCCTGAAGACAAGACCCACCAGAGGTGGATGTTACATATACAGAATACTAAATCTTTCCTTTAAGAATATTGATACAGGGGGCGCCTGAGTGGCTCAGTGGGTTAAGCCGCTGCCTTTGGCTCAGGTCATGATCTCAGGGTCCTGGGATCGAGTCCCGCATCGTGCTCTCTGCTTAGCAGGGAGCCTGCTTCCCTCTCTCTCTCTGCCTGCCTCTCAGTCTACTTGTGATCTCTCTCTGTAAAATGAATAAATAAAATCTTTAAAAAAAAAAAAAAGAATATTGATTCAGGGGCTCCTAGGTGGCTCACTGGGTTAAAGCCTCTGCCTTTGGCTCAGGTCATGATCCCAAGGTTCTGGGATCAAGCCCCGCATTAGGCTCTCTGCTTAGTGGGGAGCCTGCTTCCTTCTCTCTCTCTCTGCCTGCCTCTCTGCCTACTTGTGATCTCTGCCTGTCAGATAAATAAACAAAATCTTTGAAAAAAAAAGAAAGAAAGAATATTGATTCAGAGGGGCGCCTGGGTGGCTCAGTCTGTTAAGTGTCCAACCCTTGATCTCAGCTGGGGTCTTGACCTCCTGGCCTTGGGACTTAAAAAATATAGATATGTATACATATATCTATATATCTATGTGTGTGTATGTATATAAATTAAAAGATGATGGATAGATAGATATGGATAGATAGATGATAGAATGATTGATTCAGACGTCTGCATTGGGATCTTCAGTCTGCCCTTTCAAGAGCCACTTCATGCTCTGGTTCCAGACTACCTCTTCATCTGATCTGCTAGGACTCCTCTACTGCTTCATTCATTCATTTTCCTCCCACCCTTTCAATCTGTGTCTTTCTCTCCCCGCTGCCCCCCTCCCTTTCTTCCCGCATATATTTGTTGAGCATCTCTTTAGGATATGGATCTGAATAAGAGAGATAGACTCTGCTTTTACAGACAAATAGATAAGTAACCAGATAAATAAATAGGAGAATTACAGTTTGCAACACAAGCTAAAAAGGAAATCAGTATGGTGATACAATGCAAAGGGGTAAAGCCAAGATAGGAAACCATTTAAGTCAAGGTTGTGAAGGGTGTTCTCTAAGGAAGAGAGCTAATCTAAAATTCATATCTGACCCTCCAATCTAAACCATACTACTTGCCGAATGTGCCTGTGTTTTGGGGACACATTGTCTGTGTTCATGCTGTTTCTTTCACCATGAATGCCTTTTCACCAATCCCATCTACCAATTAAAACCAACCTAAATGCCGCCACCCTCATCCAGGTTCCCCAGCCACATGTGAGATCTCACCCCCTCTGAGCCACTGAAGCACCTGCTACATCTCTGATCTTGTCTTGATCTTTCTGCCTTAAATTGTAGTTGTTTTGTAATAAAAATGGGTGCATTTTGTGAAAGCACACTATTAATTTACATACATTATCTCAATTATTCAACAACACTGGCAGGTGATCTTATTATCTCCATGTCATAAAGAAAGAAACTAGAACTTGGGAGAGTCTAAGTAACTTGCCCGAAGTCTCAGAACAAATGAGTGACCGAGCTGAGATTCAAATGTGCCTTCCCAGTTGATCAGTCCTATCTCCTAATAGCAAATCTTAGGCAACATGGGAGAAGTGACTGCTTTGTATTTATATCCTTCAATTAAAGCAAACAATAAAATCGACTTGCAGAAGAGCTCTAACATTTATGAAACACAAGGAAAAAAAGAGAAGAGAACAGAATTCCCCTCCCAAATTACATTACTTTAACAAGGTGCTGTAATAGTATCAATGGCTTAAACAACGGAAATTATTGTCTAACAGCTCTGGAGCCTAGAAGTCAGAGATGAAGGGGTTGATAGGACCATACTGTCTCTGAAGGTGCCTGGAAAGTATTTGATCTCCATCTTTCTCCTAGCTTACAGTAGATCCTTGGCTTATGGAAGCATAATTCCAACAAATCTGCACATTGTGTTCTCCCTATGTATGAATCTCTGTCCCCAAATTTCCCCTTTTTATTAGAACACCAGTCATGCTGGATTAGGGGCCCTCCTACGGACCGTGATTTAACTTAACTAATCACACAGGCAACAATCCCACTTTCAAATAAGGCCAGATTTTGAGGTGGGGACTCAGACTTCAATATATGAACTTTTAGGGGACACAGCTCAACCCACAACGTAATTTTACCACCTAGCATCTATCACAGTGCTGTTCCCTAAGCCAGGCAACCTGATGTAGTTGTCTTCGTTGTCCTGTCCTAAAACCAACATTACGGAGGGGTCACATGATTTAGACACATTGTATTGCGCTAACATGGAACCTGGTTTTAGCTTTGGTCTTTGAAAGATTCTGTCAATCTGACATCAATATTAGCTTTTCACATAAGTCAAAGAGGTCATCTACTTAGTACCAAAAACCTGGTCTACTTGAAGCTACTCTCACCTGTGATTCCTTCTGCCTCTCATGAAAGGGGTGAGTCAATTTCTGCGGATAACATTACAGTCCCTACAAGTTATGTTTGATGGTGCTTAAAATGCTTAAATTTTATTTCCAAACGGGTTTAGCTTAGTGAGTTTCACTAAGATTCAGCAGTAAAAGGAAATGAAATATTAATACCAAGAACTATTCCCATCCAGAAAGAAGTTGGGCTGGTAATTTAGGAAGCCCTAAATGGGAAATGATCTCTACACAGTACATCATAATGCAAAATAGATTAGAATGTTGCAAAGTCAAAAATTTAAATGTAAAGTTCAACCAAGCACAAAGTGAAGGGGCATGTAAATGTGAAGAATATTGAAGAGGCCAAGTGTAGCATTTGGCTTAAGAGACTGCAGAATTCCTGAGGGGAGGGACTCTCCTCTGACTCAGCTTTGCTCCACAGCAGGGCCTAGCCTGTGGGGTTACACAGAATCACTTTTAATACCTTAAGCTGAATGAAGTGGGTTTTGTTTGTTTGTTTTTTCTTTTTTGAACGTATTTTAACCCTCTTGGTAGAGATAGGAAGCATTCAGTTTCCGCTGAAGAAGTTAAATAAAGATGGGTAGTTTTGTATGATATGCCAGGAACTGTTTTAAGTACAAGCAGGGAATGAGGTAAACTCTATTATCTCCACCCTAAAGCTAAGGGAACAGAGAGATGAAATAGCTCACACAACTCGGAAATGGTAGCCATGGGAATTTACAAGTAGGCTGTTTACACTGAAAGCCCACATTCTGAACTGTTGTACAGTATATCAGTTAACACCATGGTGAGCAGCCAGAGAGAGCTTTTTATTTTCTTCTCCTAAAGAATTCTTCAACTGAGGTGTTTACTGTCAGCTAATCAGTGTGTTACTCCTGCTGAATTTAACAAATTCAGTGTGGTGACTAAGTATTCCATCTTTGATAATTCTCCAGACCTAAGTTTAAGTCCTGGCTTTGGCATAGCTTGGCTATGTAATCCTGTGCTAAAAACTTTTCTAAGACTCCATTTCATCATCTATAAAATAAGGCCGATGATTCTTACCTCATAGAATTATGATTACATATTTAAAGCATTAGACATAGTGCTTGATACATAATAGAAATTCAAATGATATCTAAATTGTACACCTATTTTATAAGTAGTATTTCATTGTATGGATATATGCAATTTGATTATTCACTGTTGATACATATTTGGATTGTTACTAGCTTTTAACTATTACAAATAAAGCTACTATGAACATTCTTTTTTTTTTTTTTTTTAAGATTTTTATTTATTTATTTGACAGACAGAGATCACAAGTAGGCAGAGAGGCAGGAAGAGAGAGAGGAAGGGAAGGAGGCTCCCTGCTGAGCAGAGAGCCTGATGTGGGGCTCCATCCCATGATCCTGGTTTTATGACCCAAGCCAAAGGCAGAGGCTTTAACCCACTGAGCCACCTAGGCGCCTACTATGAACATTCTTACACATGTCTTTGTATAAACTTACGCTTTAATTTCCCTTGGGTAAATACCTAGAGTGGAACAGGGGCATGTTTGGTTTGTAAGAAATTGCTAAAGGAGTTGAAAAAACTTTCGAAAGGAGTTATACCATTTGATATTCCCACTAGCTATGTATGAGAATTCCAGTTCCTCCCCATTCTTGTCAGTGCTTGGTATGGTCAGTTTTATTTATGTATTTATAGAATTTATTTTACTGTGGTTAAAAAAAGAAACATAGGATTTACCATTTTCACTATTTTTAAGAATACAGTTAAGTGGTGTTAAGTATATTTGCATTGTTGTGAAATATTGTATGTAATATTGCTAGGAAACGTCCTCAGAACTTTTTCCTTTTGCAGAACAAAAACTCTATCCACTTTAAACAACCCCCCCTCACCTGGCCCCTGCCAACCAGCATTCTATTTTCTGTCTCTGAATCTGACTACTTTATATAACACTTATAAGTGAAATCACATCATATTTGTCCTTTTGTGACTGGATAATTTCAGTTAGCATGACATCCTCAAGATTCATCCACGTCGTAGCTTGTGATAAGATTTCTTTCTTTTTTAAGATGGTATAATATTCCTTCATATGTGTAGACCACATTTTCTTTATCCATTTGTCTGCCAATGGACATTTGTATTTTTCCCCCCTCTGGCTATCACGAATAGCACCACTATGAGCATGGATGTACAAACATCTTCTAGACCACGCTTTCATTTCCCTGAGATATATATCTGGAAGTGGGTTTGTTAAATCATATGGTAGTTCTACTTAAATTAAAATAAAACGACTAATTAAATTAGTAATTAATTTAAGGTAATTAATTAAATGAATAACTAAAATAGTATGAGGGGGACGCCTGGGTGGCTCAGTTGGTTAAGCACCTGCGTCTGCCTTTGGTTCAGGTCATGATCCTGGGATCCTGGGATCCAGCCCCGCATCAGGCTTCCTGCTCAGCGGGAAGCCTGCTTTTCTCTCTGCCCCTCCCCTTATTTGTGCTCTCTTTCTGAAATGAAATGAAATGAAATGAAATGAAATGAAATGAAATGAAATGAAATAGTATAAGGAACTGCCATACTATTTTCCAAGGTGGTTGCACCGTTTAAAAATCCCACCAGCAAGGCTCCCACTTCTCCACGTCCCTGTGAATACTTTCTGTCTGCATGCCTGCCTGCCTGCTCCCTCCCTCTCTTCCTTCTTCCCTTTTTTCTTTTCTTTCTTTCTTCCCATCTTGCTTTCTTCTTATAGTAGCCATCCTAATTAGTATATAGTGATATCTCATTGTAGTTTTGATTCTGCATTTCTCTGATGATTGGCGATATTGAGCACTTTTTCATCTGTTTATTGATCAGATATTGAACCATCCAGGAATAAATTCTACTTGATCACGGTGTATAATCCTTTTAAGGTGCTATTGAATTCAGTTTACTAGTATTTTGTTGAGGATTTCCACATAGTATTCATAGGGGATATTGGTTTGGAGTTGTCTTACACTGTCTTTATCTGGCTTTGGTATCAGTGTAATACTCAGAGAACGAATTTGGATATATTCCCCCTTCACTGTTTTGCAAGAGTTTGAGAAGGATTGGAGTTAATTCTTTCTTAAATATTTGGTAGAATTTTCCAGTGACACCATCCGGTCTTGGGCTTTTCTTTGTTAGGAGGTGTATACATTTTAATCTTTGTCCTTTGAAACTAGAGAGACTATACATGATTTGGGAATGAGACTATCAAACAATGGCCAAAGAGGAAGAATCAATCCATTCTATGCCTTCTCTTTTGTCTGGTCACCCAGAAGTATATTACCTGCTATGATGATCATTGCCTGTCTGTCACTTGAAATTATTTTTATTCGTGCATTCACCTGAACCTACTTTCCCTTCCACATCAATTCAAGACCCCTTTTCAGAGTCATGACCCACCTTCCCAAGTAACTGCATACAATTTAGAGATCTTTTGAGAACCAAACTGCTAGCTATGTGAGACTCATGTCTTACACACTGATGACTACCTATAATTTGTGTCTCTGAAACATGGCTTCCGTATTTTCTTACAGTCTAATCTTTAGTCTTTTCCTGATGCTCTAGGCCAGACATCTATGAACAGGGGAATCTGTTGGGAGGTTTTTGTTTACTGATGCAATCTTGTTAGGAGTTGTGGTCTGTTCAGACTTTCTTTTTCTATATGATTCAGTCTCTGTAGATTGTCTGCTTTAGGAGTTTTTCCATTTCTTTTAAGTTATCCAATTTGTTGGCATATAATTGTTCATAGTAGTGTCTTATAATCCTTTTTATTTCTGTATCATTGGTTAAAATGTCCCCTCTTTCATTTCTGATATTAGTTGAGTTTTTCTTCTCTTTTTTTCTTAGTGAATCTAAGGGACTCTCAATTTTGTTGATATTTTCAAAAAGCAATTCTTAGCTTTGTTGATTTTTTTCTATTCTCAATTTCAATAATTTCTGCTTTAATCTTTGTTATATCCTTAAGATAATAAATTTTATGTTATTTTAAAAATCACAGTTAAACAATTTTTAATTAAAAAAAGAAAGAAAGATTGGGTGCCTGACTGGCTCGGTCAGTAGAGCATGCAACTCTTGATCTCATGGTTGTGAGTTCAAGCTCCACATAGAGCTTGTCTAGGAAGAGAGAAAGAAAGAGAGGGAGAGAGAATCAGTTTGCTTGGGGGGAGAAACAGGAAACTTTTGAGGCTAATAGAGTTACTTGATTGTGGTGATGTGGTTTCACAAATATAAATATACGTCAAAACTCGTCAAATGGTACACATCACATATGTGCTGTTCATTGTATGTTACCTCAAAAAACTGCCAAATTGCAGATTTTCTAAAAACAAATCATATTTAAACTTGTAAGTATACATTACTACAAGTGATTTTTTAAAAAGATTTTATTTGTTTACTTGAGAGAGAGAGTGAGCGAGAGAGAGCACAAGCAGGGTAAAGAACAGAGGGAGAAGCCTGATGTGGGACTCATCCCAGGACTCTGGGATCATGGCCTGAGCCAAAAGCAGACTCTTAACCAACTGAGCCACCTAGGGGCCCAACTACAAGTGACTTTTTCTTAAGTGTTTTCTATTCAAAATTCCTTAATTAAAAGGTCAGTATATTTGTCTCCTTTACATTTTCCTGGCTCTCCAAATTTTGATTCTGATCTCCTGTTACAATTCTGAGTCCATTTCTCTCAGTTTTCTTCAGAAGAGGTAGTACGTACAAGAACTGAAGTTCAACAGAGATATACTCGAAAGTATTTTTCATTTAGGATTTCATCATGGTATCTTCAGATAGACAGTCATTCCATCAAAAGAAGTTGGGTCAATGAGATGATGTTGTTTTCTCAGTTTTTCAAAGCATATAGCATTTATGACACTATTGCACACTTCATGTGTTTAACTTAGAAGTCTATTTTTTTATTTTTTATTTTTAAAAAATATTTTATTTATTTACTTACAGAAAGAGAGCAAGAGAGAGAGCATTAGTGGGGGTATGGTCAGAGAGAGAGGGAGAAGCAAGCTCCCTGCTGTGCAGGGAGCCCAATATGGGGCTCAAACCCAGGACTCTGTGATCATGACCTGAGCTGAAGGCAGAGGCTTACTTAGTTTAACTGATTGAGCCCTCCAGCCTCTCCCAAAAGTTTATTTTTCAAGAGTTTTATTTATCGGGTGCCTGGGTGGCTCAGTGGGTTAAGCTGCTGCCTTCGGCTCAGGTCATGATCTCAGGGTCCTGGGATCGAGTCCCGCATCGGGCTCTCTGCTCAGCAGGGAGCCTGCTTCCTCCTCTCTCTCTCTCTCTGCCTGCCTCTCTACCTACCTGTGATCTCTCTCTGTCAAATGAATAAATAAAATCTTTAAAAAAAAAAAAAGAGTTTTATTTATCAATAACAAAACCAGCAATGTACCCCAGAAGGCTTTAAGATGGTCGTTGGGTTGTAGAACTTATGCAGTTTAAACCACTGATGTGACTACTTTCACACTATTGCCTTTAAATAAATCTAAACCCAAAAATATTTGCTAAAACAAACTGAACCTAAAACACTAAGATGTACTATAAAATAAGTGAACAAAAATTTTTTTAGATAGGCTCTACACCCATCATGGAGCCCAGTGTGGGGGCCCAAACTCTTGAGCATGAGATCAAGACTGAGCTGAGACCGAGAGCCAGATGCTCAACTAGCTGAGCCACCCAAGCAGCAAAGATGAAGCATACTTTAAGGTAGCCGGACCTATGTGCAGCTGGGGATTCTTTTCTTTGATTCTTAGTGATGACCAAGGTCCTCACACCAGGTTCACTGCAATCGCAAGATTCTTCCCTGCTTTTGTCTTCAAAACTAGAAATTCATCCCTTCATCTCATTGATTCCATTATATACACTACCCCTTTGGAGACATAATGGCAATTTCAACTCGACAGAGTGACTTCATCTGCAAAGTAAATCTTACTAGTTCCAGTCACCCCTGTGGAAGGCTATGGCTTCTGTGTAATTTATTCAGCATTTTGTTCAAAAGATATTTACTGAGCATCAAACTATGTGCCAGGGCTCTCAACCAGAGACACAGTAGCAAATAAGAAAAACAGAGTCACTCTCATGGAATTTATAGTCTAATTGGAAGACAGATATTGAACAAGCAATTATAAGATTGATGAGTGTTACAATAAAGGAAATACAGGATGTTCACTCTGAGATAACATTTCTTTTTTCCTCTGGGCTTCAGGAGAAAAATCCACTGGTTAAAAAATGACAGTTTGCCCTCCAGCCCTCCGCTCCTGGCAAGCCAAAGGAAAGATTCCATGTAGGGAGTATCTGTATCAAGAACTAGAAACAAGTCCCTGTAACTTTTTTTTTTTCCTTCCTTTTTTAGGAATGTCGAAGCATCCTTCTTAGCAACTGGCATGTTTCCAGCTTAGCTTCTGACTGGGTAAGACTGGGTATTTATAACAATTACTTGGTTTTCTCTTGATGACTCCAGTTGTTCCCATTTTATTAGCTATCCTAGCCTGGGAGATACTTAGAAACAACCGTCAAAAAGAGACTGAGTTCCTAGATTTTTAAACAATGGCTAAGGCAGTTGTTTGACCACATTTACAAATCAGTTTCAGGAGAGCCTTGAAGAGATTTGTTTTCTCCTTATGTCTTAGATTTCTTTCTTTCTTTCTTTCTTTCTTTTTAAAGATTTTATTTATTTATTTGTCAGAGAGAGAGAGAGAGCAAGCACAAGCAGGCTGAGTGGCAGCAGAGGCAGAGGGAGAAGCAGGCTCCCCGCAGAGCGAGGAGCCCGATGTGGGACTCGATCCCAGGACGCTGGGACCATGACCTGAGCCTAAGGCAGCCACTTAACCGACTGAGCCACCCAGGCATCCCTGTCTTAGATTTCTTGAAACACCTGGGAGCTCTCAGCGAAAGCCTCTGCTGATTTTTAAGGCTACATTGACAAGTCAGTAGTATCTCTGCTACGAAAACCATTCGGTGAGTCTACACGCACAGTTAAGTTTGTGGGAGAGGAAGTAAATGAGCAACTTGGGTCTTCCGCGGGATCTGTGGGTTCGGCCTCAACCCCAGGGTTGGCAGCAGCCACAACAGCAGAAAGAAGAGGTCGCCTCTGGTTAAGAACACAAAAGAGAGATAAGATGCTTTTCAAAAGGACAACCTGGATTATTTTCAAACTGGGACTAAGCCGCATAGAAGATAAATGACATGTTTACAGGCAGAGTCCTACGGAATTTATGCCAGGCCAAGATTGCAAGCCAGCTCAAAGGAGTTACCTTTTCTTCAGGTTTGTCCCCCCAGCTCACAGAGGAGGGGGCGGGAGCACGAGCAGCCACGCAGTTCTTGCCCCCTACCTCAGCTTTCCCACAGCCCTGGTACTCAGGAGAAGGGATGCGGGCCTGAGAGACTAGTTCAGCATTTCTAGTGAGTCTCTATTTCTTTCGGCAGGGAAGGATGAAGAGTTGTCCTGGCAACGGACCTGCGATGGTCAGAGAGCACCTCTGTGTGAATGTTAACACCTTGGAGTAGGAGGAGCCCTGAACTTTGGGAAAATCACGCAACCTCCCTCTCATTTTTTCCCCATTCAGGATGCAGGGTCGGACTCGGTGGGGGGAGGCGAGTGGGGTGAGAGGTGGGAGGATGGGTTGTGAACTGTTTTGGCAAAGCTCTGCGGCTGATGCCCACCGGTGACCAGTGCAGTTCTGCTCTAAAATCCCTCAGGGATGGTTTCAGGAGGCCACAAAGTCACTACTCCACCAGGGACGCACCGGTATGGTCCTAGGTAAAGTCTCACCGTGTACACTGAGGAGAAAGCGTTTGTTGCTCTCTCCTCCCATCTCCCAAAGACAGATCTGGGTTAACCCCAGGGTTGTAAACAGTGATAATAACAATAATAGAAAATGTCCTCCACACCAGCCCCTGTTCTAAACATTTCATGTGTCTCCATAAAATTCTCTCAACAATGCTGTGAGATAGAGTATTATGATTATTCCCATTTTACAGGTGAAGAAAGCAAGGCGCAGGAAAGTCCAATAACATACGTGTAGTAACACAGCCACGTGTCCTGGCTGGATTCAGGTTGGCTCAGGGGAACTTTCCGTCTGAAGAAACCTGGGAAGTGTCTCTTTTACTTTGGGTGGCAATGGCACTCTGTGGAAAAAGCCCAGGCTTTGGCATCAAACACTTGGCCAAATTCTGGGGCTACTACTTACCGCCGTGTGATTTCGGGTGACCTTACTTAGCTTTGCTAAGTGTCTTAGTCAGCTCAGCCTGCTGTAACAAGGTACCATAGACTGGCTGACTTTAACACCAAACAAACATCTATTTTTTTTACAGATCTGGAGACTGGAAAGTCCAAGATCAAGGTGCCAGCCAGTTTCGTTTCTGGGGAGAAGTTTCTTCGTAGTTTGTAGACAGCCATCTTCTCGCTATACCCTCACATGACAGAGAGAGAGAGAGTACTGGTCTCCCTCTCCTCTCAGAATGGCCCTAATTCCACCACGGGGGCTTCCTGTTTACTGCCTCTTCTAAATCTAATTAATGCTCAAAGGTTCTACCTTCATATTCCATCCCATCAGTGTTAGGGCTTTAACATAGGAATCTTGGGAGGACATAAACATTCAGCCCACAGCACTAGGCCTCAATTTCTTTATCTGCAAAATATATATCACACCTATTTGTAAGGTTTAACAAGGAAATAAGATTTTTATAAGGCCTTAGCTCAGTCTCATAATAAAAACAAAGTAAAGTGTTCAAACCTTTCCTGACAATGTATCAGGTTCTGTTGAAAAAAATCTAAAGCATAATAACGATTTATGGAATGCCATTCTTTTGGAACTCCACTAAATGCATTTATGTATTGTATTTACTGGGTCCTTCCTAACACCATGAGTATTATTAGTAAGAATTACTATCACTATTTTATAGATGGGGAAATTGAGAGGCTAAATATCCTCCCAAAGTCACAGCTGGTGACTAGCAGAACTGGGAATGGAAACACATTGTGGGCTCTGAGTGTTGCCGCTTCTGTTTATATGAGAATATATGGAATTCATTATTTAAAATGGTCATGAAATAAATGTAGATGAATATTTTTACCTAAGAGTTCCAAGGTTGCAAGAAATGTTTACTAGGAGCCTCACAAGGAGAGAATTCAACTCTTTCATGTTAATGATGACTTTATTTCCTACTAAAAATAAGAATACAAAAGGAGGGGGAATTGGGGAGATATTAATCAAAGGGCATAATAGTTTCAGTTACACAAGATGCCTAAGTCCCAGGGATTCACTGCATAGCATAGTGTATATAATTAACAATACTGTATGGTATACCTAAAAAACTGGTAAAAGAGTAGATTGTATATTGAATTTTCTTATTAAAAAAGAGGGAATGTGGAAACTTTCAGGGGTGATGATTATGTTTGTTATATTACTTATAGTGACAGTTTCATGGGTGTATGCTTATCTTCAAACTCACCAAGGTATATACATGTATATACATTAAATATGTACAGCTTTTTTTTCTATGTCAAACATACCTCTCTCTCTGTATAGACACATGATCATACAATGGGACAAAATGGCCAAAAAGGAATACAGTTGCCCTGATCTCTGTTTTGTACCCCCCACCCCACCTCTTAACTTCTATTACCAAAAGCTGACTTCAAGGAAAGAAATATAGCTCTGAAATCATTGAGCCTCAGGGCATCGCTCTTTTCTAGAATTCTTTAGTGTGTAAGCTGTCACCCAGCCCCTAGTTTTCTGTTTCTGACTCATCAAAGGGGTATAGAAACATTTACGCTTTCTCCTTTGGAAGAATTCTCCTGTGACCTTCTCCATCTCCAGCCCAGCCCTGCAGGCTGAACATGTTGGTTAAAGACAGAAAAACTTAATTTTTTAGAGAAACCGTTAAACAAACTGGGATTGAGTTTCCTTTTTAGGAGAAAATCTTCTCGATTAAAAAAAATCAGTATTACTTTTAATATTGAAAAAATGTGTTGGTTAGGAAACTCTTGGAAAAAAGTATCATAGTAGTTCTGAAATTTTTTTTTGAAGAAATTGCAGTATAATCACAAAACCATGCAATTGGTATTAGAAACAAAGGCACTGACAGAAAAACCTCTTTTCCAACATAACCAGAAAAATGACGGTAACCACCGAATCTCTGTTTGGCAGGATCCAAACCTTGGCTACTCAAGATAAACCACGGGAGAGGCTGGAGGTCAAGTCTGGGAAATGCCAGAGTAACCACACTATTCATTCCACCAATGCCAGACAGTTAATCAATCACAAAGACGGAAAAATGAACAATGAGGACTTCTAGAATTTAAAGAAGTTAACCCTGGGGATCTTAGCACCATTGATGCAATGGTCCTTCAAGTTAATACTGAACAAACCATACCATTAGCCGAAGAAAGATAAGCAATATATGTGGGATTCTGGCGCAGCTGGCTTGAGCCACCCTGGGGACTAGATCTTAGAGAAGGTTCTAGTAGGAGTGGCCTGGTAATAAATAACATTTTGTGATAATTAAGCAAGGATTGTTACTCACAAAAATTGTGGCACAGGGGCGCCTGGGTGGCTCAGTGGGTTAAGCCGCTGCCTTCGGCTCAGGTCATGATCTCAGGGTCCTGGGATCGAGTCCCGCATCGGGCTCTCTGCTCAGCAGGGAGCCTGCTTCCTTCTCTCTCTCTCTCTCTCTCTGCCTGCCTCTCAGTGTACTTGTAATTTCTCTCTGTCAAATAAATAAATAAAATCTTAAAAAAAAAAAATTGTGGCACAATGCCAAGAAGTAAGCCAAAATTTATTCATCTGTTTTTGTGTTTTAATCTTGCTGCTGACCTTATCTTTCCAACTTGTAATTTTGATATGGTCCAACTTTCCTCATCGACTTAGTTTCAGTTTTATTTAATCATTATAGAAATAAGCTGAAGTCCTGTAGAGAAATCTGTTAGCCACTCAACAGTTAAATACTTATTAAGATGATGACAGCGAGAAATTCTCTCTTTTTTCTTTCCTCTCTCTTTTTTAAACAAAGATTAGTTGAGAATAGGGTGATCTCAGGCCTAAAGTATTTGGCTTTCCCCTTTGTTCGGGACTCCTGGCAAAGCAGGGGTGGTCTGGTGATCTACAATTAAGAAGACAGTCCCCCTTCCCTCATCTTTTGCTCCAAGCTTTGCATGTATAAATTAAGCCTTTGGGGTTTTATAAGGTGCTAGCACTTTTAAAGACTGTTGAAATTATTGCTGTTTTGGTTAACAGATTTGTAATTATTGTAACTAACCTCAGCCAAAAGTTCAACTAGAGATTTTTGCAAATTCAAACAAAACCAACTAGTATTACTTTACAAAACAAAAAACAAACAAATGAAATAACTCTGCTTCCATAATTAATTTCAAAGGACAACCATCAAAACAGTAGTCTTACCCAAAGAGTGAGAAAAATTTTTAAATATGTATTTTAAGGGATTTTGCAACTGCAGAACAGACAAAAGTCCCTCCACTGAATATCTGACGTTAATAAACTGTTCAGAAATCTTGCTAAGCTAATGAAGGAGACCTGTCTCCTCGAGCTGTCCCTGATAACGCTATAGTTGAGGGAAGAAAAAGCTCCTTTTCCCACCCTTCCCCCATGCGAAGCGCTGGAGCTAGGGGCTTGCTAAGAGGCCCCACCTGAAGGAGAGGTTGATCCTTTCCCCTGGAGCCTGGGTCCAGTGAGTCCTGCTAGGACTGGAGGCAGGTTGAGTGCAAGTCTGGCTGGAATTCCTGAAAAAAAGGCATAGCCAGGGGGCGCCTGGGTGGCTCAGTGGGTTAAAGCCTCTGCCTTCGGCTCAGGTCATGATCCCAGGGTCCTGGGATCGAGCCCCGCATCGGGCTCTCTGCTCAGCAGGGAGCCTGCTTCCCCCCTCTCTCTCTACCTGCCTCTCCACTTACTTGTAATCTCTGTCAAATAAATAAATAAAATCTTTAAAAAAAAAAAAAAAAAAAGGCATAGCCAGCATGGGGCAGAATCACAGTCCTCTAGATCCACAGGGGCTATCAGTTTCCTAAACTGTTTTTAGAATCCTTGGGGCTGGGAGTGGCATAGGTTATGCTCACTTCAGATGGTTTGGTTTGCAAATCTGGGAAGAGAGCCAGATAGACTACTTTCTTCCCTAATTCTGGAGATGATGTGTGTTCTCCAGAGATGTAAAGTCCTACACTCGTAGAACTGGGCCTTTGGAGATTATCTAGTGAATCCATCTTCAGATGATGGAGGCATTAAAAGTGAAGAACTTTGAGCGCCTGGGTGGCTCAGTCAGTTAAGCATCTGACTTTGGCTCAGGTCATGTCCCTGGGGTTCTGGGATTGCGCCTATTGTCAGTCTCTCTTCTAAGCAGCCAATTTGGTTCTCCTTCTCCCTCTCTTTCTCCCTGGGTTCATGCTCTGTCTCTCAATAAACAAACAAACAAACAAACAAATAAATCTTTAAAAAAAAGGTTAACTTGCCCAGGGTCATTACATAGTTGGTCTCTGATAGAGCTAGAACTTGAAACCAATGTTTTCTTCTAAATCATTCGTGTTTGATAAACTAAGTAGATAGTACATTAAAAGTTTAGCTATATGAGGATATATAAAACATGAACCTCAGTATGTGTGTGTGTATATATATATATGTATAAATATGTAAATTTCATGAGCTGTCTATATTATGATTAAAATTATATATAGTATATATTTATAAATATATAAATATATATTTATATTATAAATATAAAATATATAAAATAAATACCACAGTTCAGTGATGTTAAGGACCTTCACATTTTACAATGCCCTTTCTACATGGAAATAGAGGAAGTCAACAGAAAATATTTTTCCATCATTAGTCCATTACAGAATGGACACATACTATGTGATCAACACCATGTGAGGATCAGACAGACTCTAGACCCTCAAGGAACTTTTAATTTATTTAGACAACAAGATATATAAATAAGAGCTGTAACTAACCATAACAAAGCAGCATATGATACCTTTTAAATGAGTGTACTGACAACAAAATGTTAATAATACAGAGGACACATGAGTACATGGGATGAGTACTTAGGAAAAGCTTCTACGGGAAGATGGGCTTGAGGCACATTAATAAAAGGGAAGGAGAAGCCACAAGATGACATTCCAGAAAAAACAACCGAGTGACAAAGGCATGGGGATGCTCTACAAAGGACTTTTTGATAAAAAGTAGATGAAAAGGAGTCAAGAATAGCAAGAATTGTTTGCTACTACACGCAAGTGACCAATTTTATCTCACAGGCAATTGTGAGCTGTCGAATACTTTTGAACATCATGACCACCATGCCAAGAAGTTGCTGTGATGGAAAAGCAGAGGATGGATTGATTGAAGGAGGAAGAGTTGGACCAGTGGGGCCAATTAGGAAGCCATGACAGAAGTTCAGGTACAGGGAAGAGAAGAGCTGATTGGTTTGTGAATGGGTCACACAATTGTGTGGAATAATGCAAAGGATTATTATTCGATAATTGAGCAAGGGGAAGAGAGGCAGGAATACTAGGTTCAAGCTAGAATTAAGTTACAGCGACCAGAATTGTACCAATTGAATGGATTGAGGAA
The DNA here is from genome assembly GCF_030435805.1 of Mustela lutreola. Lineage (NCBI taxonomy): Eukaryota > Metazoa > Chordata > Mammalia > Carnivora > Mustelidae > Mustela > Mustela lutreola. The sequence goes on along the minus strand of NC_081295.1, from coordinate 58,541,898 downwards.
GTCAAGAGAGGGAGAGAGTACTAAAGAGAAGTTTCATTATAGATACCCTGAAATGGAAATGATAGACATCCAAGTAGAAAAGAGAAAGTACTCAGAGAAATGTATCAAGCTGCACAACTGTGAGGTATTATCAAAAAGATTTTAAAAACAACTCTCTTAGTATTCACCTTCATCTTTGGGAATAAAGTATTGATCTCAATGTAACCAATTAAAATGGGAATGATTAAGCTGATCACAATATATGATACAATCTTTATATCATTGTATAAAGATTGTAACTCAAAGGCAAATGTCAGGTTCACTTTATAACAACGGAGAAAGAATTGGAGACATAGAAGTCTTTTAATATTGTATTCAATTGAGAATAACCCTATGGAAAATTGAAAATATATCCAACAACTTCAATACTGGTTTACATTAAGCTACTGGGTTCAAGCATTTCAATATGATGTTATTGCTATGAAATACATTTAGAAAAATCAAGAGTAAACATTGTGTAAAATGGCTTTGTACTAACAGTATTGGTATCAGAGCAAATAAAACTTTGTTCATGAAGTCATTTAATTTCCCATCATTCTGACCTAGAATTTTTGATTCCCAGAAAAAGGAACTTTGTTACTTGCAGAGAAAACATAAATCTGTGTTTCCCCCTTTCTTTTTCTTGCAGGAGGATTTACCTAGGAGGCATAGTGCTTAGGGTCAATGATATTTTTAAAGAGCCTATGAAATTTAATTGAATTTTGCCTAAGAATAAAAAAGAAACCCTTGAGATATTTTAAGTTATACCAAATAATTTTAAATATTGATATTGTAGTGGGAGGGGCCCACAAAAGTCATAATATCTCCTGCCTCCTGTACTTAGATCTGGGTCTCTGGGTCTAACCAAAAACCACTGCTCTTGGTACTATTTTGCATGAACATCCTGCTGACTGAGATTCTGTGAGCTTGTTATTTTCATTAAAGTGAAATGTGCACATAATGTAAAGAATCAGCTAGTTCTGGGCGCCTGGGTGGTTCAGTCGTTAAGCGTCTGACTGCAGCTGGGGTCATGATCCCAGGACCTTGGGATTGAGCCCCTCATCATCGGACTCCCTGCTCAACTGGAAGCCTTCTTCTCCCTCTCTCACTCCCCCTGCTTATGTTCCCTCTCTAGCTATGTAGCTGTCAAATTAAAAAACAAAAAAACAAAAAAACAAAACCAAGTTTGCAGAGACAAATAGTCTCCAACCCTTTTTCTCCATATTCCTTTCCCAGAGGCATCTACCTTCATCTTTTCAAGATACTTTTTCTTAGGGTCAGCTTGGGTCATGATCCCATGGTCCTGGGATTTAGCCCCGCATAGGCCTCCCTGCTCGGGAAGCCTGCTTCTCCCTCTCTTCCTTTGCCTCTCCTCTGGCTTGTGCTCTCTCACTCTCTTTCAAATAAATAAATAACTAACTAAAATCTTTAAAAAAATAGAGACACTTCTACTAATGGACACTTAGGTTAATAGACAAATGGATAGGGAAAATGTGGTGTATTTATGGCAGGGTATTACACAGTCACAAAAAAAGTATGAGATTGTGCCATTTGAAACAACATTAGGGTAGGCCTAGAGGTTATTTTGCTAAGTGAAATAAGTCTGATTGAGAAAAGCAAATTCCACACGATTACACTCATAAGTGGAATCTAAATAAATAAATAAACAAAGCAGAATTAGGTGATACAGATGACAAAGTATCGGTAGTTTCCAGAAGGGAAGGGAGATGGGAGGATGGGCAAACCGGATGAAGGGGAGTGGAAGATACAGGTTTCAGTTTTGGAATGAGTAAGTTACAGGGATAAAAGGCACAGCATTGGGGGGGAAAGCACTACTTCTGTTATTGCCTGCGTATCTCTAAGTTCCAAGTTTGTGATAATACTTGTTTTTTTTTCAAGTTTAGATAATACCTATTGACTTCCTGTCATGATGAGGATTAGATATCTTGTCTCTTTCACTCTTACCAAGCCTAGTCATAAACACTTCTCAGCTGTTCATCCTGCTGACTGAGATTTATTGTAATTTTGATTGACTCAATGTTCAGGGTTACATTTTTATGACTCTGTAGGCTACTCGCTGTTGAGTCATATAGAAAACTATGATTACTTCCTCTTTACTGCTCAATTTATAGTTTTCCCTCAGTTAAGAATTGTCTTGTTTTCTCATTTGCCTAGTTTTCTATGTATACACTTATTTCTAGGTGCATATGTCTACCAGATGTTGAAATAGCTTCTTGATACATTAATATGTGTTGGGTATTATATCAACTTTATCTTTTTTAATCTCTTCTGAAGCATGTGGGCCTGTATGAGTCCAGATGCTTGGTGCATTAGCCTGGGTAAATATAATAATTCCTTTGCATTTTTTCCTGTGTTGGATCTCTTTTACACTCTAAAACATGTCTCCCTTTTTCTTGATTTACCTTCTTGTTTTGGTTGTGCATATTCTTTGGAAACTCTCTTAGAAAAGTGGTGTGTGTATATGTGTGTGTGTGAAGAGGGGGTAAAGTTTTTCACTGAAAAATCTTTCCTGTCATACTTAGTTGAGAAGTTATTTAATATTACTAAGAATTAATTTCCCTTCAGAATTTTGAGTGTGTTGCTCCATTTTCTTCTAACTTACTGTATTGCTGTTGAGACCTTCAGAATTACTTGGATTCCTGTTACTTTGAATGTGATCTTTTCCCCTTCACTTTTTCTGAAACCTACAGCATCTTCTCATTGTCCCCTGTGTTCTAAAATATATCTGTGATGTGCCTTGGTGGGGGTCTGCTTTTGTCCCTGGACACTGGGTAAGCCCTTTTACATTAGAAATGTATATCCTGAAATTTTCAGAAATCTTAAATTATTTCATTGAGGAAATGTTTTCCCTAGTCTCCCTCTCTCTCTCTCTCTCTTTTTTTAAGATTTTATTTATTTGACAGAGAGAGAGAAATCACAAGTAGGCAGAGAGGCAGGCAGAGAGAGAGAGAGAGGAGGAAGCAGGCTCCCCACAGAACAGAGAGCCTGACGTGGGGCTCCATCCCTGGACCCTGGGATCATGACCTGAGCCGAAGGCAAAAGCTTTAACCCACTGAGCCACCCAGGCGTCCCTCCCTAGTCTCTCTTTGAGGGACTTCTCTTGGACTGGTCTTTTAATTTGCGTATGCTTTCCCTCATAATTTTCATGATTTTTTTCTTTTTGTTTTCTTTCTGTAAGATTTATTCTACTTTATCTTCTGGTCTATTGAGTTTTCATTGCTACAACCACGTTTACATTTTTGTTGTTGTTTTTCTCTGTGTCTTTATTTTTTGGAGTTTCCTATTCTTATTTTATTGGTGGAAAACTTCTCTTATTTTCTGTAGACACTAGTTAACTTTTTAATTCCCTGCCAGCCTAGTCATTGTTTCCTTCAAGTTGCCTTTCTCTGTTTACGTATTTTATTCCAACATTTATGCAAAAGCTTATAACTTCAGATGTCTGATAATTCTTTCTTTTTTTCTCTTTTTTTTCTTTTAGGGAGGAAGAGAGCATTGAGGGAAGAAGGAGAGAGAGAATCCCAGGGTGTGGAGCCTGATATGGGGCTTGATCTCACCACGCTAAGATCATGACCTGAGCCGTAATCAGGAATTGGATGTTTAACCAACTGAATCCCCCAGACTCCCCTGATATTTCTTAACTGTGATTAAGAAATCACATTAAATCACAATCATGATTAAGGGTGTTCACATAAAAAGCTCTGATGCAGGTGATGTAGGACAGCTGTTTGTCTTAGAGCCTCTATTATCTATCTTTAAATGTTCTTAGGCTGCTCAGAATGTGCTTCTAGTCTCCTGTATGGAGGATACATTCCTGTCTGCCATTATTCTGGGAGTGAGACTGGGAGGGGAGGCAGTCCCCTCTGCCTGGGGAGTCAGCTTTGAATATGCATACTCAATCCTTCTGGTTCTGGGCACAGCTCCCCTGCTCTTGACTTGGTTTTCCAGTCCAGAGATTCTGTGGTTTCTCCAAAAGTTGCTCAGCTGTGTAAGGAAGGCCAATGACTTAAGAGATCTAACTACTACTTCTTATAACAAATCCCTTTTATCGTCTCCCTGTCACCTCTCAGTTCCTGGGCCTCAGGCTGATGTTTCCTGGGTCTCAGGCTGAGGTTTCAGGGGAAACTAGATTCATCCTCAGTGCCACTGCTGCTTAAAATGAAGCCTTTTTGAGGTCTGCAAGTCAATTTCCACCTGACCATGCATGTATATCCTTCAAAGGCGTTGCTGTCATTGCCATCTTCAACTTGTGGGAACATCTTTAAATAAGCCTCTTTGGTGTAGTTTCAGTGGGGTTTTGGAAGGAGTATTAGATGATATTTTCAATCTCCATCTTTAAGTGAATGTCACTGCAGTTAACTTTTTGACTACATAGAGTTTGAAGTATTTAGTTTTATACAAACACAGTGACTTATGAGGTTTATGTTGTTTCTGATAATATTTTATAAAAATCTATGATCCTATCAACTGTTCTTTTTTTTAAAGATTTTATTTATTTATTTGAGAGAGAGCACGAGTACAAGCCCAAGGTTGGGGAGGAGATATGGGCAGAGGGAGAGGGAGAAGCAGGAAGCCTGATGCAGGATGTGGGCTCAATCCCAGGACCCTGGGATCATGACCTGAGCCAAAGGCAGATGCTTAATCCATTGAGCCGCTCAGGCATGCTTTTTTTTTTTTTTTCCATGCTTTTTTTCTTCTTTCTACATGAATGAAGATGCATATTGGAAAAGGGTACATTTGATCCAGTGACATGATTTCATTTTAGTGGCAGCCACTAGTTTGAGATCTGTGGTGATTATAACTATGCCGAAAAGCAGTTTGCCTTAGCTCTGTAAAACAAAACAGTTGTATTTATTAAAACAATATATGGTTAAAATTTTCTGCATAATACCAATAAACTGCCCAAATATTTTATCCTGTTAATGTGATTGGATCTTTGGGCTCTTCCTTGTGGCCACATGACCAAAAATGCCCAATAATCATGAAGGAGGCACTGACCAGTGCATCTGGGGCTCCTGCTAGCTCTTTGGGAGAAGGAGGTCACTGCCCTCCAGGCATGCATAACATAGGATGGTGAAACTATGTGGCAGTATGACTTTTATTTATTTATTTATTTTTTAAATTTTTATTTATTTATTTGATAGAGAGAGATCACAAGTAGGCAGAGAGGCAGGCAGAGAGAGAGGGGGAAGCAGGCTCCCTCCTCAGCGGAGAGCCCGATGCGGGGCTCGATCCCAGGACCCTGAGATCATGACCTGAGCCAAAGGCAGAGGCTCAACCCACTGAGCCACCCAGGTGCCCCGTGGCAGTATGTCTTTTAAAACCAGGGTAAGAATCCCGAAGAATTTGGTATCCGCGTGAAAACAGAGTGTTTTCTAAATATAAAGAATGGAGGGCCACTTGGTTAATTTCATCACTTGATTAGGCTCAGGTTTAAGTCATGCTGGGCATCTCAGCACAATACAGAAGGGCCACTACCCAGAGGATGGAGTCCAGGGAAGGGGGACTGCGGAGATAGGCCGGGCTGTAAAGCCGGTCCCTTTCAAATCATCCAACTGGATAATGAAATGTTTGACCTCCAGAGGGGCACCAGGAGCATTGACCTTCCCTAATCAAGCCTTCCTCTCTGCAGAGTTGTACTGGAACAGGAGGAGCTCAACCGAGGTTGGATTCTCAATGCTAGAGGGCTGTATCTATCTGTAAGTGGACATGAGGGTACATCCGGAAGCCTGAAGCCTGGCCCTGGGTAGACAGCTGGCAGATTTGGCTAAGGGTTAGGGCTCTTGTCAAACAGGTTATGATTTAGGACACGTTTCAGCTCCAATATGGGACACAATCTAGGCAGTTGAAATATATGCAAATAGCTTGAAAATCCCAATGGTGATCCCTACCTTATCAGGTTAAGGCAGTGGATGAATTTGGGTTAGCATGTCTAGTATTGTCTCTACGGAATTAGGGGTGGTTGGGCAGGAGGCGGGAAATGTTCCTTCTGAAACTAAGTACCACACATACAAATCCTATGTTCTTTCTTATCCTCAAGCCTTCATCTGGGTCTCCTCTTCTCCTGGTTACTTTTTACCTTAGATTGGGCTTGGGCAGTTGCAAGTGACAGAATCCAACACAAACTAACACTCATTAAAACGGGGGCTTAAAAAGAGGAAACTTCACCTGTGTCTGGAAACCAGGGATCCCTGCATCCTTGAGACTTTCTCTGTATTTTTTTAGCTCCTTGTTCGATGGTTTCATTTTCTCCTTTTGCAGGTGTAGAACTCCAGCTAGTAGCAGGGGCAGGAAAGGGGCCTGGAGGGACTATGGGATAGTCTCACTTTTATGTTACTTCAGTGTACTGATTCCAAAGAGAAAAAAGAGAATTTTCCCTTCCAGTGTTATTCTGGAAATTCCTCTGGAAGGACACATGTGGGTGTAGGATAGATCTCCCTTTGTCCCTCTTGAATCAATCACTATGCATGGGGTTGAGGCCTCTGGTTGACTGTTCTTGAGTCATGAGCCTACCCCAAGGTTAGGTGGAGAGGAAATTGACAGCTCCACAAAATTTGATTGGAGCAGGGGAGGAGCAAGGGGTAATGTTCCTTTACAAAGAAGGGAAAGATGCTGGGCAGAGGCAGGACAACAGATGTCCTTTAGGATTCCTATTCATCTGTTAAGGCTTGACTCAGGTGTCACTTCTTGATACCCCCGTCTCTGTCCTTCTCCTATTGGGTTACACGTCACTCTTCTAGGTCATGTTACATCTTGGCTGTACTGATATACCCATAAGAACTTTTAATTGTCTAGTTATATGTTGGTCTCTTTCACTAGATAGTGAAAGAGTGGCTTATTTCCATTGGCACACCTAGCCCTTCAGCAGACATTGGAGTTCCAGAAAGGTCTTCAATAAAACAATAAATGAAGATGATCATAAAATGGCAGCGAATCATTTTGAGTTAAAAAAAAAAGGAGAAGGAACATAATAGTAAAACAAACAAACACACACACACACACATACACGCATGCCGGGTACTGTGATAAATGCTTCATATCAAGTAACTCATTGATTCTCAAAAACATTTGAGAGACGTATTCTTTCTATTGTGTAGACAGGAAGCTAAAGGTTAAGTAAGTTCCACAAGCTCATACAGCTAATAACTGTCAATTTAATAACTAGCACTCAAGCAACTTAAATCCAGCCTTATTCGCTTTCAGCAACTCTGTCTTCTGCTCTCCTCCTCCTATTCCTTCTGCAAGTTAACAATGAACTTAACATAACCTAGGGATGCTCTCTTTACTTCTTAGTGATTTGGACATTTTCCCCCAATAGATTTTTATTTTATCTCAATGCACTTCCTAGCTTGTTTTGCATCTTTGTCATTTGTTTCTTTAGTCACACAGTTAGAGGGTTGAAGGAGAAACTGTAACATCCCTTCCAGTACCAATATCACAAAATTATAAGAAGTGCATGAAACCAACTAAGGGTAACAAGTCTAACAACACAACACAGGACACTCCTTTTAGTCAGAGGCTTTTGGTTCTCAGGGGCAGCACACTGTGAAGAGGTGGGTCTGGAGGTGCCCCTGCACTCTCTCCTGGCCTCTTCCTTCTCTTTTCGGGATTCCTTTATTCTTTTTGTTCTACTAGTTGCTCTTTTCTCCTCAACCTCTTAGTCTTTCTGTTTTGTCCATAGCGTCTTTGGACCCTGCATTTCAACTCTCTTACCTTCAACAGTCCTCCCCTCCCTGCCCTACCGCCATCAGACTTCTGCAGAGCATTTAGTGAGAACCAGCCAGGCTCTTACCCTAGGGCAGGTTGAATTGCCCAGAATGCTCCCGAGGTGTTAATGAGCTTGGCAACCTCAAGGGTGAGCCTCAACTGAACAGAACACTTGAATTCAAAGATATAAGGCTAATTGTGAGCGTTTTGAAATTAGGATCGATCCAGTAGTCAATGTTTTTCTTGTAGGAAATTTCTCGCCTCCTCCAATCAACCAAAGTGGCCTATTTGAGGCCAGCTTCTTAGGGAAGAGTGGCTCTAAGATTCCCCAACCATCCTGATCTAACTTCAAGAATTGTTTGTTGAACTGCAGCTTCCTGGGCCTCACCAGACCTAGCAAACCAGGATTTCTGGGAATTAGTAGACAATCTGAATTTAAAATATTTTCCTTAGTGATTCTTAAGTTCACTAAATTGTGAGAAACTCTGCCTGCATTCTAATTATTCTCTAAAAGTTTCGTGCAGTATTATCATTAGCTTTCTTAATTTTATCACAAAGAGTTTTATTTTATGTATACCTATTTTCAACTTGCACAATAAATAGTAGATATTTCACTGAAGAATTCAGCAACAATATTTAGCAAATATTCTGGTGTCTAGTCTATATAAGCCATTTTCTTGACCTGGAAAAGATAAGAAAAGATGAATACCCTAAGACTTTGTCCCTCTCTTGAATGCTTCCACGTGGGGCATTATTCATAGTCAACACCAAGCGTAAAGCTAAAGGAGTTCCTTGTTTTTTTAGACATTATGTATCCCCCTATGTTTCTGTTGTTTAAAGAGAAACTACATTTATATACTCCTGCTGTACATACTATATTCATTATATGCGAAGTTTAGTAAGAGAGTTTTCTCTACCACTGTTACATTAGAATGCAGTTCCCTACATATGAACAATGTCTAGGTAGAATCATGTCTATTATATATACACACATATGCATATATCTCTTTTTTTAATAAAGATTTTATTTATTTGACAGAGAGAGAGGGACAGAGAGAGCGAGAGCACGCATATGAGGAGGGGCAGAGGGAGAGGGAAAAGCAGGCTCCCTGCTGAGCAAGAAGACCAATGTGGGACTTGATCTCAGGACCCTGCAGTCATGACCTGAGAAGAAAGCAGATGCTTAACCAACGGAGCCTCCCAGATGTCCCATATATCTATATCTGAATATATATACTACTCATAATTATTTTCTCCGGTATCGAGGGCTTTGTCCTAGGGACAGCAGTTCAGTTTTCTTGATTTATTACTCCTTGGTGACTGTGGGACAATTCAGAATCTATGTTAATGATAGACCCTGGGCCACCTTCCTATCACTTTCTCTAAATGCTCTACATTGCTCTTTGGGGTGGGGAGACAAAACCCATTGAGTACATTACAAGCCAATGTCCCTGGTGCATGGACCTCAGCTGGAATGTTGGTTGCAGGTGTTTCCACTTTTCACACAACTTGATTCTCAGGCTGGGAAGGCAGACCACACTGTCTGCTGTACGGGAACGAAGATGTCTGTGGTTAAAATCTTCCACTAAATGTGTTTTCTTCACTTGCAAAGGAAACAGGGAGTAGGACCAGCTTGGGACCTCCTGGTCATCCCAACAACAGGAAGTCCTTTGTTTGGTCTCTGCCGTTGGTCTACAGAGAGTATCAGTCTGCATGTGGGGAGAAAGGCTAGAAACAGGGCACACTTTCCACATAATGCACCAGTAGCCACTGAAGCAGAGGGTGTGGGTGGAGTCACTCCCGCCCAGATGGCGATTGTATTCTTATGACTTTTTCCTTATGGCCTTTGGGAAGGCTTAACTAAACATCCCCTCAGAGGTAGAAAATTCTAGGTCCCCTAGCAACTGTGTTTTTCAAAAACTTTGAGTTAAATAAAGTAACATTTGAGCAGCACTTTGCGATTACGAAGTACTCTTCACTTATATATCCTTTCAAGCAGGGAAATCCTTAAATGCTCCAATGTGGTTTTATTTGAAAGGAGGAATCTGACTTTTCATCAACTCAACCAAAAGGATACAGTGTCTGATGAACAGATTTAAGGGTCTGTAGGATTACCAGTTAAACCTCAGTCTCCCTTGATACAAGACTCAAGTAGCACTTGATCGGTCCTTTTTTTTTTTTTTTTTTTTTTTTTTTTTTATGACACTTACCACTGATCTTGTCTATCCTTGCTTGTTTACAGGCCTTATCTAATTTGCTAGATTTGACATTCTTTAAGGCAAGATCTCCATCAGATTTTTCTTTGCATTATTCTCAGGGCAGATGGAACTGGCAGGCCATAAATTGGCATTTGCTAAATGAATGAGCCGATGAAAGTGAATGAATAAATTATGTCCATTTCAAGTTAATCATCCGGATGTATTGTGGGGTTATATGAAGAAAACCCCGACCTCTCTAACAGCATTTAGGGACTGGGGAAACGTTTACTTTGTAACTAATAAAAATTAGTGAATTCTTTCCGAAAAAAAAAAAAAAAAGAAAAGGCATTTAAATCCCCTAGCGGTTTATCTTTGCTAAATCTTAAATTAACTTTCAGATATTAAGCCAGCAATAAGCCACAGCTGCTCGCTTATCAATCATCTTTTCTCTTTTTCAAGAACTAGGAATTTAGGATTCTGTCCCCCCGCCCCCAGGTGTGATGATCTGGTGAGAGAATCAGAGGAACGCTTGAGGAATGCAATGTTCTTCTCCATGTTTGTATGTGTGTATATATCGAAAAAATAGAAAAATAAGGCCAGCATAGGCACTGTTTGTAGGCATGATCGAATATAAAATGAAATGTCAAGTTTTTAACACTAAAAGCGACACTAAGAAAGATAAAATAAATACACCGTTGGAACTAGGACCTATAAACCAGCAACGTCAGCAGTCCGAGGTAGGGTGAGCGGAGGGGGCAATGGAGATACACCTCTAGAGGAGAGCAAAATCACTCGAACTGCGCGGGTTGCCTGGAGTGGGGGCGTGACTCCCATTTTTCGGGCAATGTGAATAAAGGGTGTTTGTGCGAGGCGCCCATTCTCGCTCCCGGCGCCGCACGCACCGGGAGCCGCGCGGGGCGCGGAGCCCCGGACCAGTCGATCGCCCGGCGGGCCGCTGCGGGAGGGGAGGGCGCGCAGGGCGGGCGCTGATTGACTGGGCGCACGGTCAGGTGACGCGGGGCGCCACGTTCCAGGAGCCCAGCCCGCGGTGGCCGCCTGGGCCGGGGCCGAACCGGGCCCGAGAGGGGCCGAGAGGGGCCGCTCTCCCGGAACAAAGTTGCCGGGCCTGCGGCGGCGGGGCCGAGGCCGAGAGCCGAGCGGGAGCGGGAGCGCCGGGGGCGGCGCCGGCCGGGGAAGCGGTCCCGCTCGGCCGCCTCCTCCTGGGGGGAGCGAGCCCCGGGGTGCCCGGGCGCGAGTCCGTTTCCCGGAGGGGCGGCAGGGCGCCCCCGCTCGCTCCCGCGCCCCCTCCCTCTTCGGCCTCCTGCGCCGCTCTCCAACAAAGGGGCAGGCCCGCGGCGGCGGCGGCGGACCGGGGCGGGGGTGCGGCGGCGGAGGAGGAGCCGCCGGAGCAAGCGGCTCGCGCACAAAGTTGTGGAGTCGCCTTTCCTCGGAGGAGGGGAGCGGGCAGCCGCAGCCGGCCGCGGGCTTTCTCCCGCCGAGGCCGAGGAGGAGCCTCCGGCTCCCGAAGCCGATTGGGGCACCACGGCGAGTGGTACCTCCTTTCTTTTGGGTCACTTCTGCAGACGGAAAACTCTCTAGTGTTTGGCAAACTTGGTTGCCTGCGCGCCCGTTCCAGGTTTGCACTTGGACTGTTTTGTTTTTGTTTTTTGGCGGAACTACCGGAGCAGGAAGATTGCACAAGTTGGGGGCGTTGTTTCAATCGGGTGTCAAAAAAAAAATTTTTTTTTTTTTCTTTCGGATTTGTCTGGTTCTTCGCATTTCCTTTTTAAAACACATCGCCCCACAGAACTCACGCTCGCACACCCCCCCGCGATCACTCCGACCCAAACACGCCCGGAGGAGCCCTCGGCCCGCTGGGGACGCGGCGGAGGCTGGCAGGCGACGCGGGCCCGCGGGTCCAGGAAGCAGGTAAGCCCGTGCGAGGTCTCCGCCTCGGGCGGTGGGATGTGACCGCAGCCCCCGGGGCGGTGGGGCGTGGGCTGCGGGGAGGATGGACTTTCCGCGGCTCCCACCCTGCGTCCTGGTCTCCTCAAGTCTGAGTCTTAAGATGTCACCAACTTTCGTGTGCACTTTCCTCGGAACCTGCGTTCAGCTCCCTTCGGCGGGAGAGAGGGTGCCAGAAGCGTGGAGAGAGCTCGGAGGTCCTCGCAGTCTGTCTGGGAGCGAACGCCCTCAACTCGTCAGACCCCGGCCGTGCCGCCGCGGGGCTCCCCCAGCCCTCCTCCCTCTCTGCGTGAGGGGGTCGCGTGCTTCGCGCTGTGATCTCCAAGAGGGGCCGGTTTCCTAGGATGGCCTGTGACACACATCCCGGCCCCGGGAGGGCGGGGCCCGAGGTGTCCGCAAGGAGCGGGTGGCGGCGTGGTGGACCGGCAGAGGAGCGGCTCGCTGGCGCCCGCCTGGCAGGAAACGTGTTAGCCCTCCGCGCCGTGGCTGCTTCTGAGGGTGGGGCTCCAGGGAGGGGACAGGGGCGGCCAGTCGGTGCTTAGTCCCCACGGCAGCCTCTTCTGCTTTCCGGACTCTCGGCATCTCTTGCTACATCAGGTAAGATAATGGAGTGGGAAAGGTCTTTGGCCCTGGGTCCGAGGCTTTGGTTGCCCAAGGCCACTTACACAGCCAACAAAGCACGAATTCTAGGCTGTGCAACTTTTAGAAGGCACGCTGTTACGGGAGAATTTTTTTTTTCCCCCCGCCCAAGCCCCCAATTCCCAAGCCTTCCAGGGTTTCAAGGGAAGGAAAAAACGTGCCCGACCTCCAAGAGCCCGAGGACCCGCACTTTGTTTTACATTGTACTGGAGAGCCCCAGGTCGAACTTGGGGCGATCGGCTCCGCTTTCTGGGCTGTCCCGGGGCAAGTCTCCTTTTTCCCAGCCTCCACGTCACCTGAGTCACCGGGGCCTCGCGGGTTAGTTCCTTATGCAGCGTTTGGGGGGGCCAGTGCACCGGTTGCTGCGGCTGGAACGCACCGACTTTGCGGAAGCTTCAATTCTCCCGGTCCCGGTTGGGGCCGGGTCTTGGGGCCTCTAGAACCCGCGGCAGCAGCCGCATCCACCCATTTGTAACTTGCACAGGCCTCAGGAAGTGCGGTTGGCGCCTCCCGGCTGTTGCTGGTGGGCGTGGGGGCAGCGGCCAGCGGGGAGTGCTGCGGGTTAGGCGAGGGCTGGAAGAATGCGAAGCTCGTGGGTGCTTCAGTTTCCCGAGTACCGGGCGGCCAGGGCCACGGTTTACGCACAGTCATTCCCCGCCCCCTCTACCCGAGTTTATGGGACCAATGAGACAGCTCTTTAACTCTCCTTTGGGTGTTTACCTAAAATTTATTGCCGCCGTAAACAGTATTAATCACCGTAGTACTAACCTTCCCTTGGAGCGTTTCCGAGAGTGAATGGCAGTTCTTGGCACTGGCAGGTTCCTGTACTGTTTCAAGCAGAGCGGCAAATTCTTGGCCCCTTCCCTTCCTTTTCCACTATCTTCAGCATTCCTGGAGTTTGGTTTCTAGTTTAAATGCATGGATAGTTTCAGCGCAAGGACCTATACGGCATTTCCATCACAATTGCACGTTGTGGAAGGAACTTGTATTCTTACATTGTATAATTGCCCAATTGTTTTAAAATTGAAACATTAACTTTACCTTTAAGGCCAGCCCCCTACCCTTTCACCCCCAAGTTTATTGCCACACCCGGATGGCTTGTGTTCCATATGACAGCCAGACAGACACATTCTGAAGAAACAGTTGCTGAATGCAGAGTTAAGTGTATTGGTTTCATCGAAGGATCTGGCTAAACTTTGCAAAGCATAATTCCGAGGGAACAGAGATCTGGAACAGTGGTAACAATAAATGACAATTTATTGTATAGGGCTTAAAGCTTCTAAGGCAATAATATCCCATTCATCTATTCTCAGTTTCTCACCCAGCTTTGTGTGGAAGATGGTCTCTCTTACGCTCTATAGATGTGCCCTGGGTAGGTCCACCCCAAGGCACACTGTGGGTGATGAAACTTTGTTTCTGGCTCCTGACAACCAATTATGAAGTAGCTACAGCATGTAGAGGTTTAGCAGGAGGTATCTTTTTCTGTGTGCTACTTAACCTGGGGTCCCCTACCCATTCCTGGCAACAGGTGACAGTCAGTGGCTCTCACTGCTCAAATGGCCTTCTTTGATTCTCTCTCCTTCCCATTCTTTTCTTGTCCTCTGACCCTCTTTCTGCTGTATCTTTGTAGCGTATGAGGACTTTTGATGATCAGGAAGAGAAAATTTGAGAAATTATCCTAGAGTGGTAAAATTAAAAAAAAAAAGATAAATATTCATGTGTAAATGAAGTCTAGTGTAAACAGTTTACTTTTCTTTTTTACGGAGTGGGGAAGGTCTTTGGCAACTGTTGAAGTCAAGACCCTTAGCTAAGACTAGTTATGAAGGAGAGTGTCAGATTTTCTCTTAAAGGGAGTAGTTAGTTGCTTTCCAGTAAAGAGAATTTTTGTTGGACCAACCACATTTTCCATAATAAAATTTTATATGCATTCGTCTGAACAAAGCTTTAAGTTCTTGAATAAATTAAAATGCACTTAAGAATTCAGCAAATCTTTTACAGGTAGGTACCCCCCAAAAGAAACTTAGTCATATAATAATCCTGAAAGTCTTAACAGTAGTAGAGCAATATAAAAAAATGAGAAAGAGGGGCGCCTGGTTGGCTCAGTGGGTTAAGCCTCTGCCTTGGGCTCAGGTTATGATCTCAGGGTCCTGGGATCGAGCCCCACATTGGGCTTCTGCTCAGCAGGGAGCCTGCTTCCCTCCTGCTTCTGCTTACTTGTGATCTCTGTCAAACAAATAAATAAAATCTTTTTTTAAAAATTTATTTATTTATTTGACAGAGAGAAATTACAAGTACACTGAGAGGCAGGCAGAGAGAGAGAGAGAGAAGGAAGCAGGCTCCCTGCTGAGCAGAGAGCCCAACGCGGGGCTCTTGATCCCAGGACCCCGAGATCATGACCTGAGCCGAAGGCAGCGGCTTAACCCACTGAGCCACCCAGGCGCCCCTCAAATAAATAAAATCTTTATAAAAAATGAGAAAGAGATTTTATACTCAAACTTTGGCAGATTAATGATCTAATCCACATGGTCCTCTCTCTAAGAGGAAAATTGTTCCTAAATCTTTAATAGTCTACGTCTACCAGTTTTCTTCTGCCTCAAACTGTTAAATACTTCAATATTTTTTCCCAAGGTAATTTTGACTTCTTTATTATTAGAACACACCCTTTTTCCAACTGGTCAGGAAAAAATATATAATAATTATTTTTTACATATACTTATTATAAAATAATATGGTATTTCTTTGAATGTTACAGATAATTAAACATAAAACACTAAGTATTACATAAGTATGCCAAATGAAGCATATTATTAAATAATAAAACCACATGGTGTGTCCTTGAATTAAATAATTGAATTGCCTAATCCTAGCTAGCAGTAAACTCTTGTTCTGATATATGTTGTAATATATGAATTAATATCCACTATTTGCAGGTTAATATTTGGATGTGTTGACAGTTACATTCCCAACTAAATGATTAATTTATTTAATTGGCATTTGGGGTCCACTTAAGGGGCTGTTAGGATACAGCCAAGTTGCTGAACTTAAGACTGAATTGTGATTGTGTTTGGGCTGTAGGGGCAGTATAGTCTAGGAACTATTAGGGCAATGCAGAGCTTTCATTATTGACATTCTTAAAGAAAAGGTGGTTGTGCCCAGTATAATCCTCAATTCTTTAAATTCTGCAGATGATTCTAATTACTAAAGATTAAAATTATTTTATTGCTGGGGCACCTGGGTGACTCAGTCCATTAAGCATAGACTCTTGGTTTCTGCTCAGGTCATGATCTCAGGGTTGTGAGATTGAGCCCTCCTGGGGCCCCAAGTCGGCTCCCGAGCTCAGTGCTGAGTCTGTTTGAGATTCTTTCCTTGTCCCTACCATTCCCCTTCTCCTCCTCTTTCTGCTCTGGTGCGCTCTCTCTCTCTCTCTCAAATAAATAAATAAAATAAAATCTTTTAAAATTATTTTATTGAGTGACAGCTATCCTCAGCAGAATTCATATGATGTACCTTCTAGATTAAAATCTATGTCAGTGGGTATAATGTGTAACTATCCAGATTTTTATTGAATCCACACCATTTTTGAGATCAGTCCTATATATCCAACTATATTCTTTGTTATCTTCCCTTATATAACTCAGAGGCACCTAATACTCAGCAAGTCCAAACCACATTCATGGTTCCTTCCACCAGTGGCTTATCTGCCAGTGTTCCCCAGCTCAGTGAATGACTCACCCTCCACACAGTTGCCCAAACCAAAACTGGGCAGTCCTTTTGCACTCATATCCAGTCAGTCCCCAATTGCTACTGACCTTCTGTATTTGATATTTAAATATCCCACATATCTACCCATTTCTTTCCATGTACCCTTGTTTAGACCACAGTCATTTCCTGCCTATAATATTATACTAGAAAGGACACCCATATGCTTCTCCCCACTTACCATTTTCCAGCATTTCCTTTCTTTCTCTTTCTCCCTCTCTCCCTGTATGTGTACATATAGGGAGAGAGAGACCTATACATAGATAGACAGGCATATGTTGTCCTGTTTGAACTGAAGTTGAAGTCATTATCACACTTCATAGGTAAATATTTTGTCAGGTGTCTCCTATAATCAAAGATACTTGGAAAGATATACTTGCATAATGACAAAACCATGAACCTATACTAAGGAACTTTAATATTCATAGAAAAATATTGGCTGATATATAGCTTCGGTTCACATTTTTCATATTATCCCCCAAACATTTATTTTTTTAAAGTCTAAATTCAGTCAAGGATTATACTGATTGTCATGTTTTTTTTTTTTTTTTTTTTAGTCTCCTTTAACCCACAAAGTTCCCTCTCCCTCAGGTGTTTTTTCCATGATGTTGATAATTATAAGCAGTCCAGATTGTTTATTTTAAAGACCATCCGGTCTAGATTTGTCTGTTCATGGTCAGCTTCATGAGGATACTACATAGATGATGTGGCATATTGCCCGTTGTACCACATGATGCCCCATTATTGGTCATATGAAGTTTTATCACTTGGTTAAAGTTAGGAATAATTTTCCCCAAAATTCTGTTACGCAAAAGTTTCAGATATACAGAGGAATTGAAATAAAATTTTTTTCAACACCCATGTGCCCATGGCCTAGTTTCTCGAATGAACAGTTGCTATATTCTGCTCTTGTCTTCATGGCTTCCTACTCATCATTCTGGTCCACCTACAAACCAGAGTGATCTTTTCAGAAGGCAGGTCTGATCATGTTACTTCCCTGCTTAAAACCATCTTTTAGATCCCCCTTCCTCTTCAGAGAAAGATCAAGAGCTTTGACCCGGTCTCCATTGCTCTGTCGCCAGTCCTGTCTACCTACTTCACTTAGTTTGCCAGATTTCTCTCTTGGGTGTTTTCTCTCCAAAGACACAGGCTCAGCCTCTTGAATCCTCCATGATTCTTCCTGACATGGAAGGCTCTTATTTTTCTCCTCCCACTTCTTTTTTTTTTTTTTTTTTTTTTGCTAATTAAATTTTTCTCATCACTGAAGGCTTGGCTCAAGTGTCTACTTCTTCAAGAAAACCTTCTCTAATTGCCTTGGGAAGGTGCAAGTCCTCTGCTATATGCTCATATGACTCTATGCTTCTCGTGTACATTTGTGACATATCAGTATTATAATGAAATAATTCATTACATAATTAACAGCTTAGTGTCTAGAAACTTCATCATAGCAGAGTCTGGGTCTCCTTTTTAGTCCTATTATCCCCATTGCCCAGATCAGTGCCTTACAAATAGAAAATGCTGAATAAATAGTTGCTGAATGAATGGTTAGTATGGATAACTATATGATTATTTATATTAAACAAAAATGTATGCATACATTTTTTTTCAAGTCAGTACATTCCCTTTTCTTTTTAGGGATTGATGTCGACCTGGATCATTATAGAAAACTGGAAATCTTAAGAAGAGGATTTACTACCGTCTTTGGATTACACTGAAACTCAGCAAAGATGGCCAAGTATGGAGAACACGAGGCCAGGCCTGATGATGGGCAGAATGAGTTCAGTGACATCATTAAGTCCAGATCCGGTAGGTAACGAAAGGTTAAGAAAATGATGGGTTATTATGTATAAACCACTTAAAAGACATGTTTTTTGGCTTGTTCTTGTGAGAGAAACTTCTTTGGAGAAACACGGTTCTGACAAATGACTATTACATTGTAGAAGGTAATGAGCTGTCTCTGAGTATTGTCATAATTGCCAATCCGTTTTGGTCTTATTATATGTTGATGGGCACTGCTTGGTGAAACCCCTACCTGTGGTTGAATGCTTTTCCTTGAGGAGACCACCCCTTTCCACACAGACACAAAGCTGAGCAGTTTTCTTCTTATTGATCTGTTTTATGAAGTTGAAGGGATTATGTGCTTAAAATATGAAGTAGCGGTTTCCGGCAAGGTGGGTCTTCTAGAGTTTTGCTTCATTTACTCTATATCCTCACCCTTGTCTGTTTTTGGTGGTCAGGGTTGGGTCAACAGGCACCCCACCCTTGCTTTCCTTTTGGGACCTTTTTAGGAGTATTCTGAAGGTGCAGTTTTCGCGTGGGTCCCCTAGGGCAGCTTGATGCTTTTCATATGAACATT
Source organism: Mustela lutreola (assembly GCF_030435805.1). NCBI lineage: Eukaryota > Metazoa > Chordata > Mammalia > Carnivora > Mustelidae > Mustela > Mustela lutreola. Next base: position 58,523,238 of record NC_081295.1, on the reverse strand, counting down.
TCAGTTGGGGATCTAAGGATACCACTCCCTCCCTCAATCTTTTATATAACTGAGTGCTTTTTGACTCTGGCTGTACAAATGAATCAACTGGGGAGTTTTAAAAAAATGCAGATGCACTGGCTCCAGTCCAGACCTGTTGAATAATTTCTGTATTTTTTAAAAGCTTCAAAGAACGATTCTGAGACAGGCTTTAAGGGGAGATATTTTTGGGCAGGCAGGGCCTTTCTGAACTTTGGAAATTACACAGAACTCCACCCTGGGTGTGAACACTATACTTAAGTAACTTTGAGAGTTACTTTGAGGTATAAAATTATATCCAGTGTCACTTTAAAAACAGAAAAGGAAGCTAAACCCTGTTTTTGCTGTGTGAACTATCTTTATCTTATGTTAGGATCCTGTTTCTTAATTATTTGAAATTGCAAAAATATGTACTGAAAAGAAGCTTAAGTTAACAGAGATACATATGTAAGACACACCTTTCCCTTTGTGATATCAGTTGATGGGTAAAGATTTTGGTTATTATAGTCTTGGCTCTAAATATGTAGCTACTATTGTACAACTTTAAGGATTTTTTGGGGGTACTGCTTAATATCCAGTGGTAAAATTCACTCTCAGGATGTTTTATTCCTCTAAATTTCTTTTTGTTTAAGTGTTCTAATAGTATATGAGACTGACGCGCTACCTACTGCACTAATGAGGCACCTACTAAGTGTTTCAGTAGTATAAAGGGCAAGGTAGATATAAGGGATTATTAATATCTTCTTAAGAGCACAGAATATATCTGGAAATACGTAATGTAACCAAGAGGAAAATAAAAGACACCACTCAACACATCCATGCTTGTCATGTTCTATAAATTGTGAGGTGGTATATTCTTAGATAGTTTTCTGAGTCATTGTCCATTACAGTAAGACCTTTGATATTTATAACTATGTATTTTAGCCATAGCCTTAAAAAAGTCATTATATATAAATTTAAAAATATTGGGTATATATGATGAGTACGTAAAACTTCGAAACTCTTCTTTAAATATTATCATTTAAAGAGACTGACAATTCTTGTACATTATTGGGGGACATTTGGGTAGAAATTACCACGTTTTTACCATATGCACACCACTTGGCTCAATAACTCTATTTTTAGAGTTTTCCCCTAGGGAATACACAGAAATGTATAAGCAAGAAGTCAATCGCAGCATTTTTATCATAGAAAAAATTGGAAACACCATAAAAACCCAGTATTGAGGATTAGTTAAGTCATGATTTCCCAATGTATTTGTGAAATAGCACAAGTTCTGATGCATAATTCATAAAAGGATGTGGGGAGAGGGAGAAGCAGGCCTCCCACCCTAACACTGAGCATAGAGCCCTATGAGGGGCTCAACCCCAGGGATCTGGGATCATGACCTGAGCCAAAGGCAGATGCTTGATGACTGAGCCACCCAGGCGCCCCTTAGAGTGTTTTAATACCAAAGCTATGACTGTTACTTAGGAGGCATCTACTTCAAACATATTGAAAAGCTAGCTGTTGCATAGCTGAGATATGAATCACATTCTTTTCACTGGATTATGTTGCAAAAGCCAGTAGATAAGTTTGGATTTGAATGGACCTATTAGTCCCAATCTCTCTTTCCGGAAGGCACTGTTTTGATTCTTTTACGGTGAATACTAGTAGACAATGGTCACGTCTTATAGTACTCTAAAATATACATAGTGACTAGGGAGTGTTCATATCCTGTCAAAGGCATCATCTACCTATAAAGATCCTCCTTGGATGTGTTCTATGCTGAATTTGTTGCCTTTTCAGTTTTTTAAAGGAGTATTTTCCTATAATAAAACTTGAATTCTAATCTGTTCCTTGATGTTTCTTCCTTTTGGAGGACTGGATGGCGGGGAGAGGTAGAGATTGGGTGGGGGAAAAACTAAAGTTGAGAGTATATCGACAAACTTAATCTTTTTGGTTTATGAGGATTCTTTTCTTTCCTCCCCAAACTTGAGTTTGGACAGTCTAAAAGCTGGCCTAGGAGAAATATTTGTGCATTTAAGTTATTAGGATTGTTTATATTACCCTTATCCAATATTAATTTGTTTTATGCTTTGTTTAAATATTTTTTCACATCCTTTGCACCATCTAAATGGATGTGTGACAGTGGGAAAGTAATGAAGTAATGTGATGAGTGTAAAAACTGCACACTTCTTTACGGTTGTAGTACCCTTGTCTTGGATTTGAGTGAATTTTAGAAAAGAACTCGAAAGGATATGACCTTTAATGGTTAAAGGTTGGATAAAAGTAGACCTTTCTGTTCCTAAGTGAAAGACACATAAGTCAAGTTTGTTGTCAATGACTGCATTGTTTGATAGCCTCAATTAGTGAGCTTCAGAAAGCTTAACGAGTTAGTAATGGTTTTGAGAGTGTAGGCCAAGAATTAGAGGTGTTTTTGTTTGTTTGTTTGTTTATTTTTGTTTCTGTTTTGTGTGTGTGTGTGTGTGAAATATATTGGCAGTGGGGTGTGTGATGTGTAAGCTTCTGCTTGAAACATTTTTTTTTTTTTTTTTTTTTAACAAACTTTTTTTTTTTTTTTTTTTTTTTTTTTTTAAGATTTTATTTATTTGTCAGAGAGAGCGAGCAAGAGCGAGCATAGGCAGACAGAGTGGAAGGCAGAGTCAGAGGGAGAAGCAGGCTCCCCGCAGAGCAAGGAGCCCGATGTGGGACTCGATCCCAGGACGCTGGGATCATGACCTGAGCCGAAGGCAGCTGCTTAACCAACTGAGCCACCCAGGCGTCCCTGCTTGAAACATTTTAAGCATGAAATAATAAAACAATTTGAGATGTATATAAAGTCAAAGAATGTCCCTGTTGCTATTTCATTCTTACAATAGCTAACACACTTTAAAGCCAGTAATGGAGACTACATCATCCTTTTCTGTTCTCAGTGCTGTTGTAATTTTTTTTTTGGCACAGAGACCCCTTAATGAGGGTCAACCTCAGGGCTAAAGGCAGGGTATCAACTAGTTATAAACTAGTTATAGGTAGGGATTTTGGCTATTTGGGGATTTGAATCAATAGATTGTATGTATATGTGTGTGTGTATATATATATATATAGAGAGAGAGAGAGAGAGAGAGAGAGAGACGGGAAAGGGCCATTTGTTGAATGAATGCGGTGACCCACACACTATTGTGTGATTCAGTATCCTCTTTAAAAGGCCTTGGGCAGGAAGCTGGAGTGTAACAATTATATCATTTCTTCCTTCACCTTTTCTGTTCTTGCCTAATCCTGGTGTCTAATGGTTGAACAAACGTTAGAGGCCATACAGCCGGCCATGCCTGCGACATGTCTGTACCCAGTCCCTGCTTGCACACGTCCAGTGATGGGATCACACTGATTATGGTGATGATGATGATGATGATGATGATGATAATTCTGGCAGTTTACATTTGTTGAGCATAGACCACATGCAGATGCAGTGCTATGGGTTTAATCCTAACAACCATGATTTTACAGATGACAAACATGAGTCACATAGAAGTAGTTTTCACACTGGCCTTCCTTCTATTTCTTCAAAGGCCCAGGGCCTTTGCATATCCCTCTTTTCCTTGTCTTTATCTGTTAGGCTTCTTCTTGTCATTTAAATTTAGGTTTGAGTGTCATCACTGAGAGGTCTTCCCTGCTGACTTGAGAAAATAGATCTCCAAGGCATTCCTGACTGTATCATTGTATTTAAGTTCCCTATATGTTCTTATTGCTATCTGGCATTTTTCTTCGCGCGTGTGTGTGTCTTTGTGTGTGTGTGTGTGTGTGTGCATGCACGCGCGCCAATGTCCTTCCAAGTAGAATTTAATTCCACAAGAGCAAGAACCAGTACGTCCCTGACATCAGGCCCAGGACCTAGGTCCTAGTAGATGAGCAATGAATGCTTAGTCAGTGAGAAGGGCCACAGAGCTAGAAAGTGTGGGAGCTGGGATTAGAACTCAGGTGGTATGGAGTTGTGCATTTAACCTTTACATGTTGCTGAGTCTCCTAATTTTTTTTTTTTTTTAAAGATTTTATTTATTTGTCAGAGAGAGGGAGAGAGAGCGAGCACAGGCAGACAGAATGGCAGGCAGTGGCAGAGGGAGAAGCAGGCTCCCTGCCGAGCAAGGAGCCCGATGTGGGACTCGATCCCAGGACGCTGGGATCATGACCTGAGCCGAAGGCAGCTGCTTAACCAACTGAGCCACCCAGGCGTCCCATGAGTCTCCTAATTTATTAGGTAGCTTATTCCATTGCTGCTAGATGATTCTTCATTTGTGGTGATCTATTGCTTATAAATTTTGCATGGTATTAATTTGGCTTATACATATCCCTCTACCTCTTTCCTATCCCCAGTCCACTGGGGTTGGGGCTCTGGACCATAATGTAGAGTTTCTCTAGGCCTCCTGACATCATAGCCCTGCCAAGGGAGGGCCAACTGTAGGAGACAACAGCCTGCTTCTCCCAGGCTTGTCCTGGCCTTCCTTGGCTCTGGTCTCTGTCACTTTCTCTAAGAGTTAGCAAAGGGGAGATAATCAGACCACAGGCAGTCTTCTGGGTGGAAGGCAGAGAAATTGATAATTTGTTTCTGATGTAAATTCCCTTTTCTTTTTTCCTCTGACTGCTGCTCAAGGCTTTTCACTGGCTGGTGAAAAAAATGAAGTGGATTTCAGATGCACTGCAATTTGGCACAGTTTAAGCCCTGGTCTGATGCCCAGATGGTTATCTCTGGGATCGAAAGGGTTGGTGGCGGTGGGGAACTGGGGGAGGGAAGAAAAGAGAGGCCAATGAAATAAAAATAAAATGAATTATTTAATATGGAATATTATACCTGGTTATATTTATAGCAGGTCTCCTGAAAATACACTGTTTGCAATAAAGGGAACTTGCTTAACAAGATTCAGTTTAATAAGAATTATGAGGAAGATCACCTTATTTGTTTATCTTTTAGTTAGCCTTCCTTTAGGAGGACGCTGGTTATGTTGCATTGAGGGATTCCTTGATCATTTTTCTCTATTTAAATTCATTAAAGAAATATCTGTGAGGGGATTTTTCTGAACAGCTTAAAGGACTTTGAAAAATTGTTCTCTCCCCCGCCCCTCCGTAGCTTTACTTGGCTGGAATACCTGTGCTTTGGCGGGAGCTCTTTGAGCAGGTTTGTTTTTTTCCATGAGCCCTGGGGATTTGTGGGGAGGGATGGTAACCCTCTTGGAAATTCAACTCTGACAGCGGAGAGCAGCTATTCTTGTAATGCGTGTAAAAATATTCTCCATGTTGTCGCCTCATTATGCTGAAGTAGTGCAATCGTAGAAAAGTTTTCTGTTTTAATGCAATTCTCATGACCTTTTACTGTGCCTGTGGAAGCTTGTAGGTGATCCATTCCCAATCAGGAAACATGAATTGCTGAGAATGTTCTAAGCAATGAAAGTACATTAATTCTATGGTCAGAATGGAAAACTCAATTTTATTGAACCTTACTTGAGGCCAGAAGTTTGAACTAGATGCTGATATGATGATTTTCTGGGAACAAGGGAACATGTGAGTTCATTGCTGCAGTTGTAAATATTAGTTAAAATTTAATTGTGAAAGGATACTCAGGTGGTTTCAGATGTATTGGCCAAATTGTTTGTCCCTTAAGCTGTGTGTGTAGGCAGACATATTGACTCTATTACTATTTTAATTTTTTTGTATGCCTCAGTTGTTTAATAATAAATATACTCAAGTCAGTATTTGAAATATGAGTCATTATGAGTTTTTAAAATCTATTTACTCTTGAAATGATGGCTTGTGGACTGAGAAATCTAAGCCAGATCTAGCTCTTTCACTTTTGCTTCCTCTGTCCTTGGATTTGCACGTGTCAGCTCTAGGAGGCCTTTGCATTGGGCCTTTGAACAACCACCTGTCTAAAGTTTATTTAAATCCTGTGGGTCTTCTCTATCAGAAGCTTGTCCTCCTGTCCTGGTTAATAGGAAGAATTTTTATTTATTTATTTATTTTTGTGAGTGCTCCTGTGGCAGCTAAGATTAAGGCTTGAGATATGGTATGGTCTCACATTGGTTTTGAGAACTCAGTTTCTTTAAAAAAAAAAAAAAAAAATTGGTTCTATCACAGCTGTTGAGCTCAAAGTGTAAAGCAGTAGAATAATATTTCATAGGAGAATATTTTCAAATGAATTTTTCTTTTAATGGGGGGCCTGCCTGGTTAGTTATTATGATTTCTGTTGAGTTCAGTAATGCTAGCATTTAATTATGTAACAATTTTTTTTTTTCAAGGAACAGAAAAAGCACCTAGTGACATTTCTTACATAGCGGAGAAGCCCAATGAATAATGGACTTTGCATCTCTGAAGTGGTACAACTTTGAAATAAATACATCTGCTGTAGTGTAAAAAGTATTATCTGTGGAGATATTCTTTTTTAATTCCATACTTTTAATGTTTGAGAATTTCTTTCATTCTGCTTCCTAGTTAAGATTTTGGTATATGATATACATAATATATACTGGGGATGGGGTTAGCATTTTGAGGTTGATACTCATGGATTGGTTATTTTGTTATTCGTAAGCTATGTGTGAGTCATGTTATTTAACACTAATTCAATAATTACCTAGATGTATATGTATGCTTTTGTTTTGCAAGTTGGGTTTTGGGCTCACTGCATGCAGGACTGGTAACTCAGGCTGCACATCAGAACCACTCTTCTGGATTTGGATTCAGTCGTGCCAGGAGGGGTCTGGGCTTCTGGAGTTTTACCAAGCCCCCCACAGCTTTATGGAGAAAGAAGGCCAGTTTAAGACTGTTAGAACTGAAATGAAAATGGTCTGTGCATTTCAGAGGAGAGCTTTTAATAATAGCCAAATGTTGAAGTTTATTTCTATCTACAAACACTTCCCTTTAAACATTTTAAAAAGACAGTGGATTCTTGGTATTGGACATTTTTTCTTTTGCTTTATATTTTGAAGAGTTTCGCTTATGTTGAGCAAAGGTAAAACCATGGCAGTCAGGGGAGTGAGAAATTTGGTGCATTTCTTATCATGTCCCCTTAAAGCAGAGTATCATAGTAAAATATTCAGCAGCAAAGTATTTCTTTGTTGAGCTCCTTGGTCTTCAACTCAGTGTACTTAACCTCTTCCTGCTGTAAGTCTAATGTCATATCCTGAAGTCTTACATGGAGTCCTTGATCAAATCATTGTAAAAACTTACTGTGTGTATTTTCTAAGAAATTATTTCTAAGATATGTTTTTTGACTCATGGTGGGAAAAAATTCTCATATCCAATCCTATATGTTAGCTTTCCTTTTTTTTTCTTTTTAGTTAAGTTATAATTTATTCATACTGTGGAATAATTTGAGGTAAAAAAAATCAAGTTTTATTTTTTCTGTATCAATATGGGGTGATTTATAAGATGTGATACAAAGTATGAAACATAATCAACGTTTTGCTACTTTTCTTATATTCTTTAAGATTAGAGACAATATTACATATGTATTTCCCTCCCTCTTTTTGTATTTTAAGTAGGTGACATCTAATACTTATATTTAATATAACTAGACTTTCTTTTGACACAAAATAATTTTCCCGTCATTCTTTTAAAATGCACTCATTTTCAAAGAATAATTTTTTATTATGTCAAAGATGAATTAGGAGTTAAGTGACTTTTTGAGCACTATAGCGAGTTCCTTGAGGATCTGTAAATATGCGCCGGAGGTCTTGAGATGCCCTTGTCTACATTTAACTAAACCAAGCCAAACACCAAACTCCCACTCTTAAAGTCCTTGAGTTATTTGCAGGAGTGTCTTTGAGCTCTGTAGCGTCTTTGAAGATATAGGAAGGGATTTTCATTTCTTTATTGATTATACAAGCTTTGGGGTGGATCAAAATGTGTACCTGCTCTTTTTTTTTTTTTTTTAATATTTTATTTATTTATTTGACAGAGCGAGAGCAAGCAAGTGCACAAGCAGGCAGAGGGAGAGGGAGAAACAAGGTCCCCGCAGAGCAAGGGGCTCCATCCTAGGACCCTGCAATCATGACCTGAGCCAAGGGCTTAACTGACTGAGCCACCCAGGCGCCCCTGTAATTGCTCCTACACATGTCACTGTGTAGAATTTGAGGCGGGTGCAGAGATTTACTTGTCCTGCTGCTCCCCAAGGCATACCTCATATGTAAGTTCCCTTGCTGATCAAACCTGCCACCTACCAACCTTGAGTGGTCTGCTTCTGCTCTTTCTCTGGGCTCTCCTTGTCTTTTGTATATGGAAGCCAGTTTCAAATTTCATTCAGGGAACTCTTGAGGTTGTAAACAAACATATGCCCTTAAGTTTTTTTAACTATTGCAAGTATTGACTCAGAGCTGGGAGAATGAATCAGAGTCTTATTTTGTGTTGAAGGCTCCTGGCCTTATTTAAATGCCTTATTCAAAAGCCACCCTCTGGGGGGGCTCTTAAATAAGTGAGTTCTAGTTTACTCTGTGACCCTATGTAGTTCCTTTATAGGTGTTTAGAAAATGTCATACTGCAAAATGTAAGGATATTTATTTATTTTTGTGTTTTTACATGTGGCATCCGTGGCCAGTTCTATAAGATACCAGATTCTTATTCATCTATGAGATCCCATTTGAATACCATGTGAACAGCAAAAGATCAGAGTGACTTGAATTGTTTTAACTTACATGTGCTTTTTCAAGAGACTTAACCTGTTATAGGTTAGAGGAGTGTTCATATTTGGGGAATGCACATATATGCTTGCTCTCTCAGACTGGCTTTATTGAACACTTGGCGTATGACAGATCTTATTCTGGGGACCTGGCATGAAGGCAGATTGCTCAGAGAAGGGAACTCATTTGCATGTATGTTTAAGTGAAACACTGAGAGATGTCTGCCACCACTTTCTCTTTCTAGCAGCTCTGCCTTCCCCCTGACACCACAGTACCCTGTGCAGGAGGCAAACGGCACCATGGGAGGACTGCCCATGGTCCTTCTCTTGCCTTTGCGATATGGCTGGCTTCGTTTTCTCTGCTTGGTTGTTTTTCCCCTCCTAAGCCTCCAATTTTGAGACCTTCATTCTTCAAACAGCATAAGTGCCACAAAGCATTCTACTTTCGATCACCAAGCCAGAGTCAATCTCTCCCTCTTGTTCAGACTTTGTTTCGATTTTTGGCTCTTCTTGCTTGTGTATGGTCCATGCTTCCCCAATTTGATTTTTCAGTGCCAGCCTTTAGCTTAGTCTCCACACACAGCAAGTGCTCAATAAATGCTTATGTGTATTTTAGTGTTGTTTAAAACAGCAAAAGAATGTGTACTTTAGTGTTGTTTAAAACAAAAAAAATCAGACTTCCTTATATACATACCTTAATCAATCAGCAAATGTCTTGTTAAGTCATTATTGCTAGGTGATGGGCTCAGAGGTGAGCAAGACATATATGTCTGTTCTTAATATGCTCTCAGGCTAGTTAGGAGAGGAGTGAACAGACATCTTGCACAAAAAACAGTGTAATGCACACAAGGCCATAGGAACATGGAAGGAGTGAGGAGAAGCTCTTGTGTTGGTGGGAACGAGGTTATGACTGGTAATAGCGCCTTAACAGGAGGGAATTTGAGATATGCCTTGAAGGATGCTTAGTACACTTATGGACAGTAAGGAAAAGACCTACCAGATTGGTAGAAAAGAACAATACATTTGGAGTCTCTAGCTGGTAGGTGAGTGTGGCTGCGGCATTGTGGATGGTGGGAAATTGGGGCCATATTTTAAAAAGCTCTTTTGAAGCAGGTTAAAGGGTTTGATCATTTTGCTCTAGAGAGCCACTACAGGATTTTAAGTGGGTTAATGATGGGCTTCATACTATTTTTCAGAAAGATAATTTGGTTGGCAGTGTGAAAGGTAAATTTAGAAGGTGGCAGAGTTAGAGGGATGCAGGGAAGCAGGTAAGGGTTGTGAAAATAATTGAGGTTAGAAATTTTGGGGGCTTCAACCAAAGTGGTAGAGGTGGAGAATGGAGTAGGGAAAGGACCTGGACGATGGTTAGCAGTTAATACAAACCTGTAAAGGTGCAATGTAAACTTCACCTTCATGGGATTTGTTTTGTATTTTTCAATTGGCTGGAGAGTTTTTTTCAAATCATGTTTAATTCAGGTTCTCAGCACTTTTAATTACTAGCTTTTTCTACAGAACGAGCTTGCTTTCTTTCTTTCTTTCTTTCTTTCTTTGACAGGCAGAAATCACAAGTAGGCAGAGAGGCAAGCAGAGAGAGAGGAGGAAGCAGGCTCCCTGCTGAGCAGAGAGCCCAATGAGGGTCTCAATCCCAGAACCCCGGGATCATGACCTGAGCCAAAGGCAGAGGCTTTAACCCATTGAGCCACCCAGGTGCCCCCAGAATGAATTTTCTTAACTTGCTTTATTTCTACATTTTATTTATTTATTTATTTGTCTTTTTTTTTAGAGAGGAAGAATGGGAGGTGGGGCAGAGGGAGAGGGAGAGAATCTTAAGCAGGCTCCACACCCAGTGCAGACCCTGATGTGGGGCTTAGTCTCACCACCCTGAGATCATGATCTGAGTTGAAATCAAGAGTCAGGTGCTTAACCCACCAAGCCACGCCAGTGCCCCTAATTCCTACATTTTAAAGTAACTTCACTCATCAGTTACACTGACTACTGCTTTTTTTTCTGAAGTCTTGTCTTTTGGCCAGTTTGTTTCAGTAACTTTGAATTAAATTGTTTCAGTAGTAGTACTTTTTCTATAAGTATATTCTGAAGGAAATGTGCTTCAGAAAAAAAAAAAGTAGATTAAAATGAGAAGAAAGAGAAAGTTTATTCATGTTTATTTAGTATACTATAAAAGTTCTTTGAGATGGTAGCAAAAGTAAGGTAATACTAATCTCATCTTACAGTGCAGATAATAGTCTTGGACAGCTAAAAGAAAATCTGTATGCAAAATGAGCCTGGAAAACTATTTCAGAGGAACTTTGAAGAATAGAATGTTTCATGTGACTCTGAAGATAATGTCATCCTGTATTACTAATTTCAGCTGCAACAGATAGGCTAGAGTAAATGCAAATTAAAAATAAATTAAGAACAGATGTTGAGCAATACCTTTCATTTAGGGAATAATTAAATAGTGGAAAGGTCATTGGAGTTCAGTCAATAAAGCTGAGATACTCAGAACTCATAATTATTCAAGTAACAGTTCTTAATATGATGCTTTGCTGTGGAGGTTTGGATAATAGGAGAAAGAAAAGGCTGTTATTGTTGTATTGTTTTTCTTTTGAGTACCATCTTCCAAATTCTTTTATTCAGTAGGCTAACTTTAAATTCTGGTATATAACCTGGTATCTCAGAATGGTGGTTCTCTTGACCTTTAAGACAAATTAAAAGGTCTCATTTGAAAAGTATGCATCTTTGGGTTGGGCATTGGTGGTGTGTAAAGTTTAGATTTGGACAGTTTAACTGTCCCTCTTGTTCGTGAATCCAGCTTTCTTTGAGATTCAACTGTATCTTATATTCTGGAGATCGTTAGGGAAGGACTTGTCTGACTCTCTGTATCTGTATTTATCTATCTGCTTTGTCTAGTCTATCTGTGAAAGACATTTTGTTTAATTTTAATTTTAATTTTTTTTATTTTAAAGATTTTAAGTAATCTTTATACCCAACTTGGGGCTCAAACTCACAACCCCAAGATCAGGAGTTGTATTGCTCTATCAACTGAGCCAGCCAAGTACCCCTATAAAAGACATTTTGAATGGTATTTTGTTACCTTGCTTGTACTATGTGTCAAGCCTTTGAACTGGCACAGTGCAATGAAGACATAGTTGTAATTGTCAATTGTTTTTCATCCAAAGAAGATGGATCTCATCAGATTTGCTGTTCAGGAGAATAGATGCCTTGGGTTGGGATGGTGGATGGGGCCAGGCTGGATGCCTGGAAGACTGCTGTGTGACTGAGACAGTTGAATGAATGGTAAGCAATATTTTTAGCCTGAACTAAGGGATGGTGGTGGGGTTAGAGGAGAGGGGTGAGATGGAAAGCTGTAGGCGGGAGACAGACTTAATGGGACGTAGTGTAGGAGCAGTCTGCCTTCTGCTTCAACACTTGGCAGGTAAAGTTTTACTAGTAAGGTTTTGGTGTGAAGGAGGTGGGTAGAGGGATATATTTCAATATATATCTAATGTATAGGACATGGAGATACACACACACACACACACACATAGATATATACGGATATATCTGTATATAATATACATGATCTCCCAGGAGAGTGGCCTGGCTGGGATCACATCCTTGAGAATTGGCAGCTGGATTCTTGGCTATGTTCCTCACTAGTCCATGGAGCTCTTTTAAATATATTCTTAAAATTTCTCAAAATTTCATCAGGAACTGATTTATTTCTCTTTGTATTTTCTGAGATTTTTGACTGACCCTAGAATGAGCCTCTGGAAAAGGAATTTAAGAGATGGTAGATTATGGCAATGGAAGATGAGAAATTAGGTAGTTTTTGATTTTTATTATTTTTTTTTTAAGATTTTTATTTATTTGACAGCGAGAGATCACAAGTAGGCAGAGAGGCAGTCAGAGAGAGAGGGGGTAGCAGGCTCCTTGCCAAGCAGAGAGCCCGATGTGGGACTTGATCCAGGACTCTGAGATCATGGCCTGAGCCGAAGGCAGAGGCTTAACCCCCTGAGCCACCCAGGTTCCCTGATTTTTATTATTTTTAACAGATATTGGTGCTTGACACCTTGGGAGTTGACTATGTATTTATCTTCCAGGGTCATAAGAAGGCTACTTGCAGATGTCATCCTAGCTAAGTGGGTTGGCTTGGGAAGGGAGAGGGAGGGGTTAGGAAATGCTTACTGTGTGTGTAAACTTTTTTTACAAATGTGCCTATGCACATTTTCTGGGTAAAGGTGTCCATGGTTTTCATTATATTGTTATAGGAGGCCTATGACCCATCCAAAAGTTGAGTCCTATTAGGGTTGTGTCTCTCGTGGGGTTTCAGTCTTTTCTGATGGAAATGAAATGGGCAGTCAGTACTCTGACATGAGTAGTCCCACACTGTTGAAACAACTCAGGTTCTGGACATTATGTTATAGCCCCTGTTGTCTCAGAGCCATTCAAGCAAAGGGCCTGATTACTAGAATTAGGATGAGTAGACACAAAGTTTGAAGGGCAAAATTTCTGATAATGTTTGACCCAGTTTTGCATATAATGAATTTTTATTTGTTGATGAATCTTTCCCTTTTGTTGCTAAAAGTGGCAAATAATCAGCCATAAATTACTAATTAACAGTCTGGTTCAGATTTTTTTTTTTTTAATTAATGAAACTTGTGCTTCATCAAGCTTAGGTCGAGTGGGTATCACAATGCTTTATTTTTTCTAACATCAAAGGTAATTTCTTTTAAAAAATGTTATATTTGTCACTTGAAAACAGGCCATTCTCTCCTGTCCTCACGGGGTAAGAGTAGTAGGTCTCCCTGGAGGACTCTACTGTCTGTCTTTTACATTCGGACCACACCCCTGGCCCTCAGCTTAAATCTCATGTCATCAGACTGCATCCCCACCTAAAGCTCATTGCTGAGATTCTACTCTGTCCCGTCATCATTCTCGCTTATTTCCTCGTGACTTCAGCTCCTGGTTCACTGTCACTATCTCTAAAAGTTATTCTTGTACTTTGATTTCAATGTAAGCATAGGTGATCCTTCTAACACTCCATCTCTCAGTTTTTGAACTTCCCTTTCTAGTGATCCTAGCTTCCATGGTGATGGTAATATTTTGGTGAAACTATGTTGTCATCTATGCCTGTGGCCCCTCCATAATCTGAATTTTAAGTGTCACACTTGCTGCCCATCATATCTGATTCTTCGGGCTCACTCCCTCTTACATCACAACTCTAACAGTCTCTGATCCAGTGGGATCTGTAATTCCTTGCACCTACGACCATTATGGTGTTGCCCATGCCTTCAGATCCCTTTTTGCTCTTTACTGAGCTTCCGTGGTCAAGCACTCCTTTGCTTTCCCTGTCTTTCTTCTGCGTCATAACTTTGTTGGACTCCAAATCTGGTTAAATATGACTCTTCACCTACTCTGTATCAGCCTCCATGCAGAGGAATGAGGCTGGAGATAAACACAACCCCAATAATGCATGCCTTCAGTGAAATTCATGATCCCATGTGAGACTGTAAGGCTGCATGGCAGTCACTCTTGCACTGTTCTTCATGGTTATTTCACATGTCTTCTCTTTCCTGAAACATTACCCCTTCCTCCCAATCCTGATGCTTAGCTGATGACTTTGCCTGTTCTTGTCCTAAGAAAATTGAAGTAAACTGAGGAGTCCCCAGTCTGCCTCCAACCAGCAACTTCCCAAGGCCACCCAACCATGCCTCCTCTTGCTTGCTCAAGGACATTTCCTCTCTCCTATTTCCCTCTCTAGTGGAGCCCTGCCATTAGCATTCAAGGTATTATTTTTCCTCTCCTGGAAGAACTGTACTCTTGATCCCACCTCTTTCTCCAGCTATCACATTTCTCTCTTGTCCTTTATGAAAGAGTTCCTCAAGAATTTTATATGCCCATGGTTGCAATTTCTCTCCATTCATTCTCTCTTAAAACCACTTCAAACAGGCATAGCCCCTACCATTCAACGAAAAGTGCCCTGAAAGTCGCTACGGATTTCCCTATTGCTATCCAGGGGTCAGTTCTCAGTCTTTATTTTATTCATTTCTCTGTAGCATTGACACAGGTGAACCTTTCGTCCCCCACAAAGCACTTTCTTCACTTGGCTTCTAGAATATCTCACACTCTTGTGGTTTCCCTCTTGTTTTCCTTTTGCTGATTCTTCCTCCTGACATGGAGGGCACAGTCCTTGGACCTCCTCTTTGTTCTACTCACTCCCTTTGTCATCTTTTATCTCCTGGTTTGAAATACCACTGGACACTGGACTCAACATTTCTAGCTCTGGCCCAGCGCTCTCCTGCCACACCGCATATTTCTGTTTCCTGTCATCCACTTGACAGCTCCCCATGTTTGTTCAAATCTGAACTCCTGATCTCCACCTGAGGCAAACCTGATCCCACACTCTTGCCTGTCCCTCTTAATGTCAATCTTTGTTTCTTCCAGTTGTTCAGGTTGAACATTTTGAAGGCATCCATTTGACTACAAGGATTCTTTTTCTTAGAACCACGTCTAGTCAGTGAGCAAATCGTGTTTATGCGGAATCCAGTCACGTACCAAACTTCACAGTTACTGCCCTGGTGTAGGCCACCATTATTCTTGCCTGGATTTCTGCAGTGACCTCCTCACTGGTCTTCCTGTTTCCCCCTTTGTCTCACTGAGGCTGGTCTCAGCCACCAGCAGTTTGAGCCTTTTTAAAATGGAAACAGATCCTATCATCCTGTGTTCACAATTCTGCAGTGACCTCCCATTTTACTCACAATAAAATCTGAAGACCTTACAGTGACCCACAGGATCCTGAGTGATCCTGCCTGACTTTGTCTCCCCTTACATTTTTGCTCATTGTTTATAGCCAGTGGTTTCCCAGTTCAGGGCCTTTGCCTGGTGGCCCCTGCCTGGAGCCCTCGGCCCTCCAGTGACCGTGTAGGTGACTCCCTCCTCTCCATGATCTACCTGACCATGGGTGAAAACTACAAAGCCTCCCATCTTCAGCACTCTGCACCCCTTTCCCTGACTGTACTATGTTCTCTAGCACTTGCCACCCACTAGCACCCTTGTCAGTTTCCTTGTTGGCCTGCTAATGTCTGTCTCTTTCCACTAGAATGTGAACTCTAGAGGGCAGGGTTGTCTGGGTTCAATCACTAGCATCTGGAGAAGTACCTGGCACGTAGCATATGCTCAATTAAATATACATCGAGTGACTAAACAAATTGTGTTTTTTATTGCTTTCAGCAAGTGTGTAATCCCTGAGACAAATATCATCTTGATCTTTGTTGTTTCTTTATTGTACTGATTGACAGCTCCATGCTAACCTGTGACTGTTTCCTAAATGTGGACTGGCAGACCACTCCGTGTTTTCTTCAGTAGTCACATGTGAAATGAGAAGGCCAAGGCCAATATAAAGTAGATGTGTGTCGCTGTGGGGTTGTCATCGGCACTTTCTTTTCCAGGTTTGTTCATTATTCTGAGAGTATGATCATTTATTGGGCATGAGAATGCCCATTTAATGAAACGGTGGTGAACAGTATCCTTGGAGATGAATCCTGGCAGCAGGAAGCTTTCTTTAGGCTAAGTATTCCAAAAGGGCCCAGGAATAGGGTTTTTGAAAGTAAGGATGCTAATATTTTGCTGTGTTATGTGATTTGTATCTTCTCTCCCTGCTTTTCTCCTTCCATTCCCTCCCTCCCTCCTTTTCTTTTCTTACTTTCTTTAGTCTTACTTCTTTAGTCTCAGAAGTCCTTCTGGAAACGAATTTTAGATAGAGGCTCATTTTAGAAATATGATAATACATGCCTATTCTCTCTCTCTCTTTTAAAGATTTTATTTATTTATTTGACAGAAATTGAGAGACAGCACAAGTAGGCAGAGCAGCAGGCAGATAGAGAGGGAGAAGCAGGCTCTCCGCTGAGCAAGGAACCCGATGTGGGGCTTGATGTGGGGCTCAATCCCAGAGCCCTGGGATCCTGATCTGAGCCAAAGGCAGCTGCTTAACCAAAGGAGCCACCCAGGAACCCCTATATTGCTATTCTCTTTAATGCAGGGCAAACAGGCAGGGTTTATAAAGGCAGCTTTTTATAAAGCAGGGTTTGGGGGATGGAAGTGGCGGGTAGCTCAAGCCAGCCCTTGAAGGTTCTTCATGGGTTTTGGAACATAATTTACAACCACTGCTTTAGTTGAGGGGCACCTGGCTGGTTCAGGGGGTGGAGTGGGGGGCCCTTGATCTTGGGCTTGTGAGTTTGAGACTCACATTGATTATAGAGATTACTTAAAAATAAAATCACTGTTTTTGTTGATAAATTCTAGAAAGCTTTCATGCCCTATCAAAAACAAAGATCTTACCTTAGTCTCCAAGGAGTTTGGTTCTAGTTTTGGTTCTGCAAATAATGAGCTTTATGACCTTGACTAAATCACTCAGTCTGCACAATTAATTGATTTGTTTGTAAGGTTAGGCGTGTGGACCAGATGACCTCACACTGATCACTTTATTAGCTCCAGAGAACCAAATTGCTAACGCTTAATTGTTGAAGTGGCGCTAATGAAGGCTTGTGTTTTATTATCTTCTTCCTCATTGCTGTAATTTCAGTTTTGTGTGTACTGATTTTGTGACCTTCTCAAATATTGTATACACTTGGATTCTTACAAGCAATATTGTTTTGGGGATTATAGAAGGGATTATGTGATAGCATTTGGGATCAGCATGTTATCTCTAAATTGGGTTAGGTATCAATGTAGCATGATATTATTTTACATGAGATTTAAAAAACAGCATAAGAAAATCCTACAGTATTTAGAAATTTTATTAGCACTCTCTTGTAGCTTGTAATACCTCTCTGAATAGTGGTTCAGAGTTGCATTAGATGATGTTTTGAATCTGAGCATGGCTACATATTGGCTTTGTGAACTTGGGCAAATTGCTTAGCTGCTCTGTGCTTGTTTCCTTGTCAATAAATTGAGGATAATAAAAAATTGTTGTAAAAATTAAAGAAATTAATATATGTAAAGCACTTTGGTATATAATAGCACTCATTAAATGTTAGCTCTTACAACATAACATAAATGCTTATATAATTGAGTATATACTTTTCAGTCATTTAAAATAAGCATGTAACAATAGTTTTAGTCATGTCACACAAGCAAAATTTGTGTTTTTCTTTCTAAGTAGATCCAGAATTTTGCTTATTATTATTGTCTTTTTATTGCTATTTTTAAGCAAGCTCTATGCCCGATATGGGACTTGAACTCATGACTCTGAGATCAAGAGTCACATGCTCTATTGACTTAGCCAGCCAGGTGCCCCCCGAATTTTGCTTTTAAAATTTTTCTTTTTTTGTATTTAATAAGAAGACCTTCTAGAATAGACTGATCATTTATTTTTAGGTCATTTTATATACTTTTATATATATAATATATATATATTTATATATACTTTATATACTTCCATACTTTTATATACTTTTTGATGCCATGTAACCATGGAACTCATTTTTGTGTGTGTGTGTTTATTGTGTATTTGACATATTTCTCTGGTAGGATTTTTGAAAAAATAACTCTATTCATATACAATTCCTTCTCCCTTTCCCCCATTTCTTTTCTTCCCCCTTCTTCAAAGGCTTGGTACTGTACTCTTTTGTATGGGGTCACTATAGTTGACTCATGGTTCATCTAAGCATACCTCCTGGAATCTAATTTATAGCCAGTTTATTTAGAGCATTTGCAAATCTGTTCGTGAGAGAGAGGTTACACTCCTGTACCACAGAAACCTCAAAATTCAGTGTCTCAAATAAGATCAAGGTTTGTTTTTCTCTCACCTTATAGTTCGGAATTGGTGGGTGGCTTTGGTGGTTCTGGTCTGTAGGGCCTCTCAGGGATCCTGACTGGTCCCTTCTTTCTCGTTGTTTGCCATTTCACAGTGTTGTCTCGTCTTCTTGGTTGCGGCTGGCCCCTCAATACCGTGTCCAAGTTCTAGTCCAAAGAAAAGGGAGGAAAGGAAGGAAAAAAAGCAATTTCCTTTGTGAAGGATGTGACCTAGCAGTTGTGGGTTCGAGTCCCTTGGCATCCATTGGCCGCAGCCATGTCACGTGGCCTGCCTCAGAGCTTGAGAAATGGGTTTTGCTGTGAGTTGACCCTGTGCTGAGCTCAAATCTTGGGGGAGAGAGCGAGGCTGGATTTCCGATACCACATAGAAGGGGAGAATGGATCATGCTATGTATACTTTTTAACAATTTGGTAAGCCTGGTTTGAATTTCAGAATTCTCCAAGTCCTCACAGTTCTGTGCCAGAACACCATGGCAGAGAGAGCTGGTGTGGACTCTCGCCTTTGTTTTCCCCTGCGGGCTTCCTTCTGCACTGAGGAAGCCTTTGCGCACACGTCGCTGGTCACCCTGGCTAAACATCTGTGGCCTCTCTCCTGTCCCACCTGGACGCAGTGGTGTGAGAAGTGAGCTCCTTGGGAAGTGAGCGCAGGGCTCACTGAGGCAGGATTACAGGGAGCCTGGGTCCCAAGAGTATGTTTTGAAAGAGGTTGTATGGGATCTCAGCACACGTGTTCATGTACTTGGCCTGGTGATCTATCATTTTGAGAGGGGAGGGGCTGGAAGGGGGCCACTGTAAGAGCCTTCGGAAAGGCGGGGGTGCAGGCAGGGCCCCTGTGGTATAGATCTTAGGGTGGTATTCTAAAGAGAAGCAGTGATTTGATTTACTTCTTAGTTTTCCACTTTCCCCATGCTACTGCTTCCCTCACACTGCTATTTATCATTTACAGTGTACACGCTGTATATTTAATTTACTAAGAGTGGAATATTTTTGGAATGAATGGAGTGTCATTTTAATGGATGGTAAGGATGGATAAGGGCACACTGAGAGAGGCTGGAGAATATTCACTTATTTAGCTTAATGTTTTCAACAGCTTAAAAAAACAACCCTTTGAGTGGCCCTTGTGATTCAGTGGCAGTTTGCCCAGACTAAAGGGAGCCGGTGTTGGGAATGAAAACTAGATTCACTTTGAACATCTAGAAAAAAAAAGTGACTAAACAAGTTATAAGAATGTGCCTGATGGCCTGGGTCCTCTGAGCACGAAAGTACTAGGGCAGGCTAGGTTTGCACATTCCCCCTCTGCTCAGCCTTCAGCTTCTTCCTCCTCCAAGTCTTGTACCTGGCCGTCCAACACCAGGGTCCTGACTTCACCTGTCCCGGGGCAGAGCCCCTGCTGCCCCCTCAGACAGCCTGACGGCTTGTCCAGGGAAATGTCCTTGCGATCCAGCATATCAGACTGCTCTTGGGGAGAATCCTCCAATCACCGCCGCCTTCAGCTGAGGGGCGGGTTATGATACACTCTATCTCTTGTCCCAACTCTTGGAACCAGGTGTGTTTCAGGATTATTGGTTTCTTAAGCTTTCAGATGGCTTGTGGTACGTATATCACGTACTATGCAGCGTCTCGGGGGGCGTTTGGGACAGTATCCTATAATTTAATATATTAATATTTCTGCAGCAAAGTGTATGAATATTCATACTAACTGGGGCATAAACAAGGTTATAAATGGCTTCAGGTCAGTTCAGGTCACGTTTTGCTGCCAAATGGGTTATGACAAAACTGTCGGTTTCCAGAACTTTTCGGAGGCTGGCATCGTGCATCAGGGATTGTGCACCTGGGATGGGGACTGTTTTCTCAATGTTTACTCTGTGCCAGATGCTCTCAACTATTGGCTTCTGTAGTGCTCACAACAGACCTACGAGGAGGATATTTTATTATGCCTTCTTTTTTTTTTTTTTTTTTTTTCCCTCCCTAACTCCCTTCTGTCTGTCCTTGGAAACTCAGGTTTAGTGAGGTCGAATGACTTGCTTGAGATCAAAAGGAGGAGGCCAGGACTGCAGGCCTGGTATAAAAAGTTTCTAATTTGCTTGTTTGAAACTTTGGAATACAAATTGGCTCGTAGAACCCTATTTCACATTTAATGGTAGCTGAAAGACAATACACCACTAAAAGTGCCATTGGAAGGAATGACCCCTTACAATATTGTTTCTTGATAAAATGCCTTTTAAGTTCACCCAGCAGGGTCAGGAAGCAGGATCCAGAGACTTGCCCTTGTCTGTAGATGATCCCTGGCTTCTACAGTTTCATGGGTCCTTCTCCAGGCCTGGCAGGGGTAGTCAGGGCATTGTTCCAGGACCGAGGGGAGGTGGGCAGGACATGGGCACAGTATAGGGCAGAGAGGGGAAGGTTTGGGTTTTTGGTGTGATAGGCAAGGCCAGGGATGGGGAAACTAACTGGCTGAGGTTCTGACACTGCTTGGTCAGGGCCCCATTGCAGACTCATGTTCCTGTTCTCATAGCCGTCCCCATGGACATTCCAGAAGCAATCATCAGAGAGGGGCTGAGTTTAGCCTGTTAGGTAAGGCTGCTGCTTGGCTAGATTTTGTGTGTGGCAGCTTGAATGTGGCTGCTTGGCATTAGTAGGGATGTGCCATGTTAGAATCCTTGCACCTGCTCGGTGCTGATCCCATGGAATTAGTAGCCGTGACTATCATTGGCGGATGGGAACCCTGTGGCTCACTCGCACTCAAGCTGCTTCAGCTCATCTCTGGAGTTCGTGCTGCAGGGCTCCTCGCTATGTTGGTGAGGACGGTTCCCTGCGCATGCCATCCTCTGAAATGGAGGTAACAGCTGAAGGATTTCAGGATCTAGCTCCCCCAACTACTTCATCCTTTACTGTTACTCTTGTTTCATTATTGTATTAAAAAGCACGTAGGCTGATATTGATTTTTGTTTGGCCGTAAGTGGGGCTGATTGGCACTTACTGGCCCCTTAGGTCTCATTCATGTAGTTTGTATTACAGTGGGCTTCTTGGTGTGCCATTTGGGTGGGGAGAGGCAGTTATGATAAGAAAAAACCTCGGAAATTAGAAGGTCTGAGGAATTATATTCGTATACCTGTCCCTTTGCTCGCAGTACCTTCGTTGACATGACCCTCATCTATTTATTTAGTTTTTGAAGGTTTTTTGTTTATTTGACACAGAAATAGAGCACACAAGTAGGCAGAGTGGCAGGCAGAGGGAGAGGGAGAAGCAGGCTCTCCGCTGAGCAGGGAGCCCAGTGTGGGGCTCAATCTTAGGACCCTGGGATCATGACCTGAGCTGAAGGCAGCCACTCAACCGACTGAGCCTCCCAATCACCCCGTGACATGACCCTCATTTAAAATTCAACATAATTTGTTAAACTTTTACTTCACGTAACATATAGGTCTAAGAGTCTTAGCCAAAGTCAGTGATTTTTATGGGAAGTATCTGGGTATATATTAACCTTATAAAATTATAACCAGTTAGTTACACCATAAAAACTAGCAATGTGTGAAATAATTGGTTGCTTGCTAAATCCAGAGCACATGAGGAAAATTAATTTTATATTGAGAAAGTAGTTCTTAAAAGCATGGAAGGAGCCCGAGAGCTAAGCATGTGTGCTAGGACTTTTCAAACACATGATTCCATTTCCTCCCTACAGTAGTAATTCTATGGAAAAGATGTAATATTTCTGTTTATAGATGAGGATATATTTGAATTATTGGTCAAGTCTTACAAGTTTTTGGCAATATTTAAAAGATTACACTCCATCTTATTCTATGAAAAGTCACAGCAGGAGTAGAATTTGAAGAAAAAAATCAATAAAAATACAGAGAGGGGAAGAACGAGTTGATTAGTTAGATAAGGCTAAGAGTTATTAGTTCACAGAAGTTCAGCTGTTGCTTTAACATAAGGTGTCCTGTCCCATTTGTCTCAGAGTGTTGTATTAGGTAATTCAGAGAGGCAAATGGTTATTGTAAGACTGACATTATCCACAAATTTTTAAAATTTTTTAAATTAATTTTTTAAAGTAGGCTTCATGCTCAACATGGGGCTTGAACTCACAACTCTAAGATCAAGAGTTGCAAGATCTACTTGACTGAGCCAACCGGGCGCCCCATCCCTAAATATTTAACAAGACGTTTACTAATGTGAAAATTTCTTCCCCCTCGCCTTGAGGCCCCCAAGGACGTTTTTTTGGAACCTCATAGTGGGACAGTGACTGATAGGGAGAAAGCTACCTCTTCAGCTCCATGTGATATCCAGACTAACAGGTTGTTGATGGGCGGCATCTTTTAGTACAAGCCAGGTAAAAATTTATAAAATCATTTTTGAAAATAGAGATGGGAGGAAATTCTCCAGTGATCTGCCTTAAATCAGCGACAACTTTAATGATGCTGGTATCTCAGTCAGTTATCACACTGTTATACTGTGAGGATAATACTTACTCTTATCTTTCTTTTCATAAATTAATTAAAAAATGTGGTCCTCAGACTTTCCTGTCAAATTCTTTGCTGTTTGACCATGTCGCATGGAACTTTCCATGTTGTGTATCTATTTCCATATTGTGTATCTATTTCTACTCTCACGGTACGTAATTCTTAATAAAAGCTTTCTTTCTGGGTTTTGTTCTTTCCTTCTTTCCTTTCTGGAAATGGCTTCCAGATGGGATTATTATTTTTTTCTTGACCAACCTTGAGTCCTTATGCTTTACCATTGTCTGACCCATTATCTCTTTTCTGAGTTTCATTTTTGGCTTACGTACTATGCTTTTAGTATTTTTTTAATACTCTGTAATATATACTGAAAATACTTGGCAGGGGTTATGAGGCTGCAGAGTCATCTGGTAATGATACCATGCTCTGGGCTTCTCTGCCACTCATAGTTTATTAAAGAAAAGTCTTCCTTCACTGTATTCCTTCTTTCTTTTTTCTTATTTATTTTTTAATTTAATTTTATTTTTTTCCTATCTTTTTTTTTTTTTTTTGACAGGCAGAGATCACAAGTAGGCAGAGAGGCAGTCAGAGAGAGAGGAGAAGCAGGCTCCCCGCCGAGCAGAGAGCCCGATGTGGGGCTCGATCCCAGGACTCTGGGATCATGACCTGAGCTGAAGGCAGAGGCTTTAACCCACCGAGCCACCCAGGCGCCCCTTATCTTTTTTTTTTTTTTTAAAGATTTTATTTATTTATTTGTTTGAGAGAGAGACACACAATGAGAGAGGGAACACAAGCAGGGGGAGTGGGAGAGGGAGAAGCAGTTTTCCCGCCCAGCAGGTAGCCCAATGCGGAGGGGCTCAGTTTCTGGACCCCTGGATCATGACCTGAGCCAAAGGCAGACTTTAACGACTGAGCCACCCAGGCACCCCTTCCTATAAGATTTTATATAGCATTAGATTCATTTCAGACCTTGTATCTATCTTCAGTTTTTGGAGCCAGGTTATTTAAGGTAAATTTTTTTTTTTTTTAAGATTTTTTATTTATTTATTTGACAGAGAGAAATCACAAGTAGTCGGAGAGGCAGGCAGAGAGAGAGAGAGGGAAGCAGGCTCCCTGCTGAGCAGAGAGCCCGATGCGGGACTCGATCCCAGGACCCTGAGATCATGACCTGAGCCGAAGGCAGCGGCTTAACCCACTGAGCCACCCAGGCGCCCCTTTAAGGTAAATTTTTTAAAAATGTAAACTCTGGGGGCTAAGCAGAGGATCCAGAATGTTTCTGCTGCCTTTGAAGGGATCTCTCCAGTTGCTGCAAAGGTTCAGTGAGTGAAGGGTGTTTGGCTGCTGCAGTTCGAGGCTCTTTTGTCCTTGTGATTATTACTGTTATTTCCTGCCTTCGTTCCCCTTGCATCATTTGGTCTTGACTTTCTGCAGGCTGTTGAGGGAGATAGCAAGTACCCGGCTTGGCCCCAGTTACCAGGGCCGGCTGAGTGGACTTTGACCCGTGTTTCCAGCCTGGGATTGGTGGGCCCTGCCTGATGGTCAGGCACACACAGTTAGACATTCTGGTTGGATTTCACAGAGTTGGGAGTCAGGAGGGCAGCGGGAAATTGAGGAAGGATATAAAACTAGGCAAGAGGGGCATTCTGGAAGAAAGGACGGTTTCTCATAGGAAGGACTATGCAAGAACAAACATTAATCAGATGAATTAGTGCCACTTACTCTGTTTTTCACCCCTTCCTTTCAGTCATGGTGTGAAACATTAAAATCCAGGCTGATGATGGATTCACATAAGCCTCATTTAATATTGGGAACATTCACCCGAGTCAGCAGTTTAAACTCTTAAGTACTTTTCCAACTCTGAGGTTCTACTTGTGCTTTATGGACCAGATTCTCTAATGGCCTCTTCCTGATGGTGGGGATGGAGTGAGGGAAGGTACTGTTTGAAATCACTCAGATAAGCTGCTTGTTCCTGAGTGGCCGTATGGGCACAGATGTTTGGAATCAGCTGATAATTTTAAACAATCTCTAACTCATCCTGTTAAATACATTTGCACATGTTTAGTGTTTGCTTAGCTTTAACCTAAAACATTACACAAAGTAATTTGGTGTATAAGAAGCATTGCAGTAACTGGGTGCCTGGGTGGCTCAGTGGGTTAAGCCACTGCCTTCGGCTCAGGTCATGATCTCAGGGTCCTGGGATCGAGTCCCGCATCGGGCTCTCTGCTCACCAGGGAGCCTGCTTCCTCCTCTCTCTCTCTGCCTGCCTCTCTGTCTACTTGTGATCTCTCTCTGTCAAATAAATAAATAAAATCTTAAAAAAAAAAAAAAAAGAAGCATTGCAGCAACAAGAATGGTTTTGAATGGTTTTGCATGCTTACTATGCTGAATCACTATTTAACTGTTTTAATATTATTTATACACACATGCCACACCTTCCTCACACCATATATGTGTGTATGTGTTTATTCACACTTGTGTATATATATATACATATACATATAGACATATATACATGAGTTCATTCATTCATTTATTTATTTTGAAAGATTTTGATTATTTATTTGACAGAGAGAGAGAAAGCACAAGCAGGGGAAGTGGCAGGCAGAGGGAGAGAGAGAGAAGCAGACCCCCACTGAGCAGAGAGCCTGACATGGGGCTCGATCCCAAGACTTTGGGATCATGACCTGAGCTGAAGGCAGATGGTTAACCGACTGAGCCACCCAGGTGCTCCCACATGAATTCATTTAATTCTGCCTATGAAAGTGGTACTCCTGTTATCAACACCATGTTATAGTCAGGAAACCAAGGCATAGATCAGCTAAGGAATTTACCCAGCCCAGCACAGGTAGTGAGTGCCTGAGGGAGAATTTAAATCTCCATCACTGTGCCACACTTTTCATCACTACCCTGTAGTGCCTCTCAGTGCTTAGTCTTCAACCCCACGCAAATGCTAATTATAGCTCATAAGTCCAAGGTTATTTTTCTTTTAAAGATTTTATTTATTTCAGAGAAGAAAGACAAGCAGGAGGAGGGAGAGGAAGAAGCAGACTCCCTGCTGAACAGGGAGCCCCATGTGGGGCTCAGTCCCAAGACCTGGGACCCTGGGCTCATAACCTGATTGGAAGGCAGACACTTAACAGACTGAGGCACCCAGGCGCTCCCAAAGTTATTTTGTTATGAGAAAATCTGAAAAGTTATATGGTTTTAAAAATGGAACCTGGTTTCTGTTGCTTAGCATGTATGGACCTTTGTTTGGAGTTTGGCTGTTTCTGATTGTGGTCTGACTTCAGTTGTCTGGGTCTTTGTGTGGTGAATAGTCTCTGTGACTCCCTACAGTGTGTCCTGTGTCAGTGAGCTCCTGCTGAGGGCATCCACTGGTTGCCTACCTCTCTTCTGGGCACCTTTATCAGCGGATTTCCAGAAGTTCGTGAGTGGTTTTTCACCGTGGCCCTGCGGATGACTTTGGGCCAGAAATTTATTTCAACCACCCAACTCTCCCTGCGATTAATCATCTAGGGCTTCTGTCTTTCCTTATTAGGTATTGGAAATTAAAGAAACTGACTTAGAAATGGTTTCCACCAGGGGCCTATTAAATGAGACTGATGTTTTGACAGGCAAAGTGTTGAAGAAAAAGTAAAAGGATTTCAAGGACTATTTCATGTCACTGCTTTGAACAGTATTTGACATGTAGGGACTGGGTATGTATATTAAGGATTGGTGAATAGAACACTCTAGGGTTAAGTCATAGGAAAATGTGGAGGGAGGATTTGATTTTGACTGTTTTGAAGGCACATTCTGTTTAAATGTATAGAGCTGCACTGTTTTGGTTTGCCTGGGGATTCAAGGTCTGATTCCCCCATTTAAGTAACAAAGACATTTGTAATTATGAAGGAAACTTGGCAATTCTTAAATTTGGTGATTGGATTGATTATACTTCCTTTTCTAGGCTACTAAATTATCATGACCACGAGGTAAATTGTGGATTAAATGCTATAAATACTGTTTGTAAATATTTTAACATCATTCATCTCTATTCCTCTTATCAAGACAAATTGATTATTATAATTGACAAAGTTATTATCATTTGAATGAGAGCAGAACAGTCCTCCCATTCAAATAAATGACGTGATGGAAAGAGCAAGAAAATAAATTTTTCAGATGCCCTGTTTTAGGGACTTAAATATTCTTGGATCAGAAACCGTGGCGCACAACCTTAATATTTATTTGGCTTTAATGTTTGAAGTCACTTAAGAGTATTTACCTTTCTTTTTTTCCCTTCAGCTAAACTCAGAAACATCATGATTTAAAGAAAATGAAGGAAGGCGTTAGGCATTTCTTGCTTTCTTTTATTTTTGTCATACATTAAAGATATATCACAATGTGGGCAAAATAGAGTTTCTAGGACTTTTGTTGACTTCATCAAACAGGCTGTATGTGAGCTTCTAAACCAAGTAATTAAAAAAAAAAAAAAGATTTATTTATTTATTTGGTGTGGGGAGAGAGGCAAAGGGAGAGGAAGAGAGAGAAACTCAGACTCTCCACTGAGCTCAGAGCTAGAGATGGAACTCATCTCACGACCCTGAGATCATGACCTGAGTCAAAGCCAAGAGCTGGATGCTTAACTGACTGAGCCACCCAGGTACCACTTGCCCAAGTAATTTGGGCAAAAGTTGCAGTTTTCTGAATTTTCTGGCAAACCTTATCTTTGTCTGATCAGTTTCCACCCTCCTTGGGTCCCCATAGTCAATTTCACAGCGTTTTGTGGGAAATATTGGCATCTAGCTATGAAGTTCTTTCTGGTTCAAAAGAAGATCTTCAAAAACTATTTCTGTATTTCATAATGTTACTATTAAAAACATGCCTTTTCCCTTTCAGCACAGATGGGAATTACTTTCTGTGTTTTTAAAACTTACAGGCCATCCTCTTTATTGGTCAAAAGATACTGAGCATTTGGATGCTAGGACCATCTATGTTTTATCTTTCATTATTAATATACTTGATATAGTTACAGAGGTTTTTTTTAGTAAATAAAGATGATCTTTAGGTTTCTATATTTATATATTTTTAGAGGTAAAATTTATTTGCATTTTTAATACAGTTTTAATGCAATTTAGTATTTCCAGTATGTAAAGTGAATTGAGTTCCCCCTGTAGCAGCTGTAATTTGGCTGGATTGAATTACTGAATGTACAGTAAAATTACACATTTGAATATAAAGGAAAGAAATGTAATCTGATGCTATATCTATAACGTTTTGCTGTATATGAAGTGACTGTATTGTATTATAAATATTATATTCAAATTCCAAATTGGACCTAATCATGAAAAGAATAATTAACTGACAGTTATATCTGATGTTATGAATATTATTGTGCAAAGTCTGGTTTTGATGATAAGATATTTAGCAAGATTGTCTTTTGGGATTTGAGACTCTCGAGAACCAAGTCTTGTCTGCATGCTGTTGCCGTGTGAAACCAGGGCCTGGCTTATGGTCTTGAGGCCATTTTCAGACTCTCCCTAAGAATAAATCGAAGAGAGCAGAACTCGTAGTTAAAAGTAGAAGAATGGTTATGTGTGTATCACTCCTTGGTGCCATCATAATTACAGCAAAAAGAACAAAAAAAGGAAGAGCTAATATGGCCAAAGGGAAGTAGAGACAAAGTGGCTTTGGATGGGTAAGGCATCACATGTTGGAAGATGATGGCGGAGTGGCTAACTGCTGAGGGGTCCAGGGCAGAGGGTGGTGACAAGAGTCCTCTTGTTGGACCCCTCAGACTTTGTAAGCCTCCTGATTTAGAGATCTATAAATAGTGAGCCTTGACTCCTAAGATCTTTCCTCTTCTTCTCTCCCTGCACGGGAGAATATAGATTTATACATTCTCTATAGAATACATAAATATGAACTCTGCCTTGGGATCCCTGTCCCAGAGGATAGTAAGGTTCTGGTTTAACACCAACAAGATGAAAGGACACCAAGACTCTGGAAACCCTAGAATTGTTGAAGCTATACCAACCCCAAATCAGAGGATTCTTTTATTGGGAAGATAGTATGGTCACAGATTGGAATTTGATGACCTACTTTGATACCATCATTGGCAGGTGACACCCAAGCACATAGAACTTGGGCATTTGACTGCCTCATTTTGAAATGTGAGGGGCTGCCAGGAGTCCTTTGTTTGAGGAAAACTGGATTATTAAAGCCTAACCCAACCAACAGGAAAAAGAAACTTAAGGGAAAGGGGAGGAAAATGATACGTAAAATAATAAATACCCTCAGAGAGGTGGGAAAATAATTACCTCTTTGAAACAAGAACAGAATGCTACAAAAATCAGATTCAGAGGATAAGAAAGGAGTGTTGGAAATTGTATGCTATCAGAAATGAAAAACTGGCTAGAGACTGGAAGAGGAGATGTAACAGAGGTAAATTCTTAATTACCATAACAAAAATTTTGTAAATACTGACTTAAAATCAGAAAATAGCACTGTAAGTGCACTATTTAGAAAAGCATAAATGTCAGAACAAATAGGTAATAGATGGAAGGGGTTAACCTCTGGCAAGGATTGAGGCAGGACTGCTGGATTTTGTTATAATCCTATTTGATTAAAAAAAACAAGGCGTTTATTTATTGCTTTGATATTGCTACTTATTGCTCTGTTAAAAACTGAGGAACATGTAATGAGATACTTACTTTGGAGATCATTTTGTTTAAAAGTTTTATTGACAGTATAGAAAATTCTGCACAATATTTACTTTTTGTGGCAGTCACATATGCCTCTGTGAGTAATATGGTCCTCTAAATCTTTTCAGTCGTTTTTCTCAGTACCGGTTTCTAGCTACAGTTAGGCATGGTTATTGTAAAGTTTTGTATACCTTCCTCATGCCTGGCTGGACAGACTTTGTGGTTTTAACAATCATTTATTGCGCATGTGAATTGTAAATGTCCCAATTATTTTGAGACAAGCCGCTCCTCACATTACAGCCGCATACTTTCTGTATTGCTAGTGATTATGGGAGTGTTTTCTGTTAGACATTTCACACATTGTGGTTGTAATGGAATACAAATGTAAGGAACGGAACATTCGAGCACTAAGAGCAAACAGACCTTCAGGCTGAAATGGTCTCTCCCGCACTTCCTGACTTACAAACTTTTTTTTTTTTTTTTTTTTGGTGATAAGTGGCCTTCTTCTTCTCTTATCTCTCATTTATAACCCTGCATGACTGTTGTGGCAACATGGACCTTCAGAAAATTTTAGAGCTGGATGATGTTTTAAGGGACCATCTTCTCCACTTCTGTTGCCTGGAAATTGAGGAAACTGAGTCCAGGAGGAAGGAGTTGACTTTCTCAAGATTAAAGAACAGTCCCAAACTCAGTATGCTCATGCTACTCTGGGCTTACATGGGCCCTGAAGAGAAATTTTTGCTCACTTTCCTTCAAATCTCATTTAGTTGTCGATGGTTTTCTCGTGGATGCGCATCTGAAAAGAAATGCTTTCACAGATTTCCAAGAAATGTTCTGGTGGGAATGGTTGGGGCTGTGAACTTCTAGAAAGATTTTAGGTTTCTGTTTACTGTGTGAAGTTGAGGGTTTTCTTAATACGCCGAAAGAGCTGTGACTCCTGCCTGTGGATCAAAGCCTGCAGACCTTGGGCTCCAAGTTCTCAGTGTCAGCAAGAATAGGGACAGGATGAGGGAGGAAGAAGAGAGCAAGGTTGTGAGGACCTTTTCTGTCCTGTTGTTTTCCTTTTGGTCAGAAAGGGTGAGAAAGTCACTGAACATAACTGGAGCTATTGAACTGAACTGGCCCCAAGCTGTCTTCATTGTGTGAGAGAAAATCTGTGGTGTTTAGTCCTTCAGAGCAGTTCTCATCATGGTGCGGGGGCCTGCTGGCTGCCATTGAGGTTCTGTAAAATTTTATTTTTGTACCTTCTCTGAGAATTTTTTTTCTGCTGACCATTGTCCTTCTAACTCCATCCAGGCATGGCCCTTCCATTCTCACCAGAGCTCCTTTTTTTTTTTTTAATTTTTTTTCTTTTAAGATTTTATTTATTTGACAGAGATTGCAAGCAGGCAGAGAGGCAGGCAGAGAGAGAGGAGGAAGCAGGCTTCCCGCTGAGCAGAGAGCCCGATGCAGGGCTCGATCCCAGGACCTGGGATCATGACCTGAGCTGAAGGCAGAGGCTTTAACCCACTGAGCCACTCAGGTGCCCCTAGAGCTCCTTTATTTATTGGTGTTGTACATATTAATGGTTGGCTGATTAAAGCCACTCACAGTAAGGTGTCAATGATCACTCTGTTACTCCTCCTGCTGGGATATGTGCCTATATTCCCAGAGCTGCTGGAGAAATAAGAGGGGGCGAATCTTCCGTCGGTGGGAGTATGATATGTTTTGTAACCTTGTCTGCCTTGTATCCTCGTTTTACAAATCCTAGGAACTCATTGACTCCATGATCTGTCTTTCAAGGAAAAAAGTTAAGAGAAGTTTCATCATTATTAAGGGTATGTCAAAAAGTGCTCGATGTCATTAAAGACATGGAAAAAACCCCAAGTTTCCATCAATGGATGAATAGATTAAAAGATGTGCTACATACACACACACAGGAATATTATTTAGCTATAAAAAAGAAGGAAATCCTGCAAAAATTTGCAAGAGAGAACCTTGTGGAGAACCTCAAGGGTGGAATAAGTCACAGGTACCAGATAAAGATCAAATACTGTGTGATCTCATGTAGATGTGGAATCTTAAAAAAACCCCAAACAAACAAACTCCTAGATACAGAGAAGCAGATTGGTGGTTGCCAGAGGCAGGGAGTGGGGTGTGGGGGGGTGGGGTTTGAGGGGTTGGGAGGGGGAAAATGGGTGGAGGTGGTCAACAAGTACAAACTTCCAACTGTAAGATAAATAAGTCTGGAGGATTAATATATAGCATGGTGACTGTAGTTAGTAATACAGTATAAGAGAATAGGTCTTAGGAGTTCTCATCACAATAAAAAAATTCTAAGTATGTGCATTTATGGATGCTAACCAGACTTCTTGTTGTGGTGATCACTTTGCAATACATACATATATTAGATCATAATGTTGTACACCTGAAGCTAATACAATGTTATATATCCTTTATATCTCAAAACAAGAAAGAGAGTATGTCAAGGATATCTAAGTTGAACTGTATAGTAACTATTAAACTTGTAAATGTCCTTTGAGTATTTCTTTTTTTATAGTTGATTTTATTGAAACTAATGAAATAAATATTTCTATCTATTATAAAAATAATTTCTTTAATAATTCTGTTTATTTTGAATTGTCTTTCTTTCAGAAATGTTTTATTCCTTTTCCCCATGAGTAAAAAAATGTTCAACTCATTGAAAAACAAATGTAAGCATTTTTTGGTACATCAAATGTTTATATCTCATGATAATGGTGTAGATTAGGGTTTTTATTCGTTATTCTCATCACCCCCCCCTACTCTTTTTTTTTTTTTTTTTTTTTTTATTTTTTTTTTTAAAGATTTTATTTATTTATTTGACAGAGAGAAATCACAAGTAGTCGGAGAGGCAGGCAGAGAGAGAGAGAGGGAAGCAGGCTCCCTGCTGAGCAGAGAGCCCGATGTGGGACTCGATCCCAGGACCCTGAGATCATGACCTGAGCCGAAGGCAGCGGCTTAACCCACTGAGCCACCCAGGCGCCCCATCTCTTTTTTTGACCCCCATTGGCCCCTTTAGCAGTGTGGTACACCACACAAATGTTTTTAAATGCGTAAAATAAAGTACATGACATTATAAAGGAAAACCAATTATTTTGAAAATCATTTACAAAATAGTTAAAAAGCCTGTAACAGAGTATTCTTTGTGTTTATGAATACATTCAATATTGTGATCCAAGGTTGGTCCATAACTGTTGTGAGGGGATGAAGAGCCAAACAAATGATTTTTCAGCTGTAATGTGAAGTGAAAACGGCTATGAGTTTTGCTGTTAAGACAGCCAAAATTACTACCAATTGTGTGTTTTATGACTTAGGTATGTAATAAAAGGAGATGCAAATTTTTGTTAGGGTTAGTGAGATAGTTAATTTTTCTTTCTGTCCAAGTTCATGGACCCCTTGCTTTGTAATAACCCCTGAAGAAGCCAATGGCTTAAGAAGAGCATTTATATCTGTACAGCAGTGTGCCATGAAGAGTATTTTTGCAGACAACAATTTGAAATGGAAATAACTCTTAAAAAATATTTATTTTAGAGAGAGAGAGAGAGTGAGCACAAGTGAGAGGGGCAGAGGGAGAGGGAGGAAGAATCTCGAGCAGATTTTGTGTGATTGTAGAGCTTGACGTGGGGTTTGATCTCACAACCCTGAGATCATGACCTGAGCTGAAACCAGGAGTCAGGAGCGTAACTGTGCCACCGAGGTGCCCCTGAAATGGAAATAACTCTTCGTTGAACCTTCCATATGCCAGGCACTTTTCTGGGCATGGTCAACAGAATTGACAAACACAACAGTTTTGGTGTCCATCTTCTGGGATATATTGACTAGTAGAAGAAACATACCAAACCCCAGAATGTACAAATAGTTGGATGTTTACTTGCTAGGGGATAAAGGTCCTGAAGTGCTGTCGTCATGTATGGGGAAGGGGCCTGAAATGGATGCTAGTGGTAAGGGAAGCCATATTTATTTTTTTAATTTTTTTTTTTAAGTTCTTTATAAAGATTTTTTATTTGTCAGAGAGAGAGAGGGAGAGAGAGCGAACACAGGCAGAGGCAGAGGGAGAAGCAGACTCCCTGCCAAGCAAGGAGCCCGATGTGGGACTCGATCCCAGGATGCTGGGATCATGATCTGAGCTGAAGGCAGCTGAGGGAAGCCATATTTAAGTTGACACTTGAGTATTGACTGAGGGCAGAGATTGGCCCACAGAAAAAGTTGAATGAGGACAGGGACTGGGAATGAGTGAGCAGAGACTGTGCCTTGAGGCTGGCGAAATAGGCAGTTTGCACTTCATTGAGTAGTATTTTTAATCTTGGTGAAGAGCATAGTTTATCCTCGAGTTTTTGATGGCATACACATATTATTTAGTATATTAATGAGAGCTAGACACTTATGAACATTTTTTATTGTTTAAATCCTAAACATTTTCCCTCACCCAAATTCTCATTTGGCACAAATTCAAGGAAAACCTAAGGAGAGTTGAGAAAGTGCTTGGCTCCTCCGCCTCCTGAGCAATTTGAACAGAGATGTTTACAGAAATGCATGCCTTACCTGGCTGTTCCTAGGCAGATAAGTGCTGTTACACCTGCGGATTTTAAGGCCACAGGCTCCACAGCCTGGCAGAGGCTCCGATGGAGTAGACCAGGATTGGGCTGTGCACAGAGGCAGGAATGTAACCATTCTGGTCTGGGCAGTTGGGGAGGGACTTCTCTCTCCACGATTCCCATACTGTTTGTCTCTGCTTTTCAATTTGACTCCATCAAAGCACACTTTCCAGTGGACGGGTATGTACATCTTTGTGACTCCAGACAATATGCATGGTTGGTTTATGAATCTTAAGCACCTTTGAAGGACATGCTGAGTCAACGAGAAATGGAAGTGACGTCTGATTCTACACATGGAGACCACGACGAAGGGTTACAGGCAGGTAATGAACCCTCGCTTAGAATATTATGGTTGCTTAGATTTTTGCCCAGTGGTTGTAGACAGGAAACCCAGGCATGACTCAGTGAGCCAAGAATTAGTGTGAAAATTCCTGAGCAACACATTCTAAATGAGGTTGTCCTCTGGGTGATCTTGGAATTAAATTTTTTTTTTCCTCTGAATATTATGAAAGGAGTTATTTACATGTAAAGAATCTTACAACATCCATCATGAACAGCATTTTGGAAATATGTGTTCTGTTTAAAACATTGTAGATCTTCGTGGATGGGCCACTTCTGGCCTCACAGCTTCATGCGGGGCCTGGCAGTGGAAGCATGTTTATGACTATCAATGTCTGGGTGCCAGCATCTAATGATACTCTGAAAATTATTCGTCACTTTCCTGTGATCAAGATTTGCCCAAAAGTGGTTGTTGTCTGACAGTCATCGGGGGTTAGAAGTCACCCTGCCCCCAGCACTGTAAATGGGTTAGGGAACTGTATCCACGGTGCTACTCCAGATTTCCAACACTGGGTAATGAATTAGTGTTGGTGGTGTGGCTGCAGTCATTTAAGTTGTCCGTTCCTCTTTTGGTTGGTTCATTCACTCAATTTCCTATCTGCTGGTGCCAAGTTCCATATAGACTGCTAGGAAACAAAGACAAATAAGGCAAGACCCTTGCTTATGG
This sequence comes from Mustela lutreola, assembly GCF_030435805.1. Lineage (NCBI taxonomy): Eukaryota > Metazoa > Chordata > Mammalia > Carnivora > Mustelidae > Mustela > Mustela lutreola. The sequence goes on along the minus strand of NC_081295.1, from coordinate 58,488,007 downwards.
GTCCTTGAACACAGTGATTCAGCGCAGTGTGTGATAAGAGGTATAATAATGTCCCACATGGGATGCTGTGGGACCACAGGTGAGGGGGAGTTAACTTCTGGTGTCTTTGCTCTTTCTCGGAGGGTCATTTTTCCAGGAGAGAGTGTGGAAGAGAAAGATTCTTGGCCAAGAGAAAGTGTGTGTAATGGCAAAGGCATGTTGGGTGATCATGTGGTGAGATGCCATTTCCATATTTATAGTGTTTCTCTTTTCTCACTGCCCATGGCGCCGTCCATGGCCATCTTATGGCTCTGAGTACAGCCTCTTTACAGGCTCTTTTCTCTGCCTGGAGTACCCATCCTCCAGCTCTTGGCTAGCCCCTTCTCCTCTTTCTGGGATCGGGTCCTGGATTAAATTGCCTCTCTTTCTACACACCTGTCCTGACTGTCTGTCTGAAGCAGACCTCAGGCTGTCATCTCCTACCACTGTCCTGTTGCTTGTTTCAGCCCACTAGTCACAATGCCAGTTGCTTCGGTGACTTTGTTGTTGATCGGTGCCCCCGACTGTGATCTCCGCTAGGGCAGGGACCAAGATTTTCTTGTTCACCACCGCGTCCGTAATTCTGTAATGCCTTGCACAGTGCCTGGCCTGTGGGGATGGTAGATCCTTGCAAATGAATGAGTGCATGCATGGACAGATGTCACTTAAAAAACAAAGCACTCTTCATATTCTTGCTATTCCAGTTTATTCCTTGAATTTGAAGTAATTCTTAATTAGGCATCTTAGTTAAGAGTTTTTTTCAGGACCTTTAAGAGATAAGAGAAGGTAGAGTTATTTTGCATCTTGGAAGGAATGACTTGAAAAAAATTAGCATTCTTTAAATTGAATATATATGGATAAGAGGCATTCTATTTGGATTACTTAGGTTATAAATTAAAGGGATTTTCATTAATTTAAAAAAATTGAATGACAAATGCATTGAAAGGACTTACTCTTTTTTCTTTTTAAGATTTTATTTTATTTCTTTGAGAGAGAGAGCACACATACGAGCACTGTGGAAGGGTAGAGAAGGAGAGGGAGAGAGAATCCCAAGCAGACTCTATACTGAGCACAGAGTGGGACTAGATCCCAGGACCCTGAGATCCTGACCTGAGCAGAAGGCAGATACTTAACCTACTGAGCCACCTAGCTGCCCCGAAATGGACTTATTCTTTATGGTAATTTTATACAATGGTTTATTACACTCTATGTTTATTTTTACTTCTTAGTTCTCAGACATTTGATAATTTTGATGATTTAAGTTATCTGTGCCCTGAAATTTTATTTTTATAATTAATATCATTATTTAAGCCCTTTATCTTATATAAATCAGTGATGTTCTCACACTGATAGTCTTCTTTTTATTCAATATGGTATCAGTGTGGCAGACATTCTCCATCCATGCGTTCAGTCTTATGTCATTTCCCTCTGCTCCTTCTCTCAGGTTTTATCATCCGTAAAGTGGCTTCATCTCTGCTAGGTCTCATCTGTACTCCTGTTTATTTCATACACGTCACATTTAGCACACGTTCCATAACGTAGTACCTACCTATGGGTTATTTTTGTTTTATTGGATAAGATAAGATTACACAAAAAAATTTATTTTGTATATTTTATAGTAATGGCAGGTGGAAGATGCTGTGTGACGTGACACGTTGAAAGAAAGGAAAATCCAAAGGCTCCAGTGATTATGACTGTGTTCCCCGTTCGGCCTCCTTGGAATGAGAAACCCTTGTGCATAGTCTGTTAATGCCAGCGGGTGGCTGACAGACATACTGGCTTCAGCCAGGGGATGGATGGTTAGCAAATTCTGATCTGTTCTTTAGGGAGATTTGGCTCCCAAATCTGACCTTCCGTTCTCTTTTTGAGGAAATGGGAAAAAAAAACGCATTTGTATACTGTTCTGAAGGTACGATTTTGGTTATCTTTATTTGTGAAGACAACTTTTGGTTTACCTGCTTGTTTGTTTCAGTCATTCATTTGCTAAGTGTATATTGCCTACCTATTATATCCCAGGTGCTCTGCTGGTCCCTGGGCTTTGTGAAAAAATGTTTTGGTGTGATCAATGTTGAAATTAGTTTGGAGTGAACTGTTCGAGGGAGAGGACGATGTGAAAGAAGTCATGTGTCAGCAGAGACATACTTTGTGGTCTGGTAATTTTTTTTTACAAAATTGCTACTGGCGAGAAAATGATGATGATCTGCACTTCTGACATCATTGCTAATGTTGGGTTTCTGGGCTTGGGCTCTTTGTGCTGCAGAGGCAAGAGGCGTTTTGAGAGGCTTAATTTCACCGGAACGCTGCACCTGTTGTTGGCTATTCTTGTGTATGAAATCCAGAACCTAGAGTCACTTGCTTTCATTTCCTTTTCCTCCCCCCTCTTTCCGGTGTGGAGGGGGTCAGGGTAGTCGCACATGTGAAGAGTCACCGCCTTCTTCCTTCAGGGTATGACTGTAATGCCCTCGAGAGCAAAAGTGTCAGGTCCTTCTGTTGCTGAAAGACTCCTACAGGAGCAAGCAGCAAGATTCAGAGGCCAGTGTTTGTGCCAGAGTTTGGGATGGGGTGGGGCAGGACCAGCTTTCAGCAGCTGTTGCTGATACTTGGAACTTTCCTGCAATTGAGGAATAGCATTTCCTCTTGGTTTCATATGATTTTTGGCTATGGCTCTGAGGAAGAGAGGAAGTGCTGTATAGTATCATTTACTTTCAGGGAACGGACTTGGAAATCTCTGGGCTCCACGTTCGTTAAGGCCCTGCCCCCAGGGAGCTGCTTTCGAAGGCTCACGACTGCCGGAAGGGAAAGCTGTGGGGCTGGGAGCTGGTTCTGGAGTTGAGAACGTCCAGAGCGAATTTGTGTTTCATCTGGTGTCATGAAACTCCATTACTTCATCTCTCAAATGAGAGATGTACCAAACATTGGTACAGCTTAACTTGTAGGAAGTTTGCAGGCATCACTGAAAATAAACATGAAGAAGCCTTGAGTTCAGAGGTCCCGGAAGCTGGTGAGTTTTTACCAAGCAGTTACATTCTCATGTTCTAGTGCTCTCCTGAGTTGGCAACCTCCAGGGAGATGTTTTAGTCCAACATGCTCAATTTAAAACTAAGTTGACTGTATTTGATTTGTTTATACTTTTGTTGATAGACAGATTTACTCATGGACCTTCTCCAAGGGGAACCATTTTCTGGAAAGTTGAGCTTCATGTGGACCGGTGCACAGATGACCCCGAGCTCCAGAGTTGGGCTTGGCCACTTCTCCACAAGAGCCTGCCTTGGGATAAGATGGCCTGACTTTTGGTTTTACCTTATTTCTGGATCACTGCTTTCTCTTTTGTACCTTCTGGAATTGTTTCCAAGTTCCACCCTCCCATCTTCCTCCCTGTTCTTTGTGACTTCTTAGAACGCTTTAACAATAGGCTGCTTGTGTGTTTCTTGCCTTCTGTCGCGATCACTCCCACCTTGTTTGCTCAGCCTCTGCCCTCTCCTTTCCCTTTTTACAGGCTCCAGCCTGTCTCGGTGTCTCGGCCCGATCCCCGCAGTGATAGCAAGTGCCACAGCCTCCCTTCTGTGGCACTTGGGTTGCATCACTCTGCCTGGCTTGGGAACTGGTTCTCAGTGCACTGTGTGGAGCAGAGCAGGTGCTCAGTGAATCCAGCTTCAGGTCCTGGGACCTTGTTGCTAAGTGCTGAGGCTCATAAATTCTTGAGTGATAACTAGTACTGGCTTTTTCTGTTCCTCACCTGGTTACCTCTTGGAAACTCTATCATCTCAGAAATCCTGGAGCTGATTGAAAATACGCTTGGTCAGTGCCTTGGCCTGGGTTCTGCCTCATGATTACCTGGATCCTTCCTTCAGAGCCTTCCCATGCTCAGCCCTGAGTTGTCACAAGTAGGTGATGACACCTCATTCCCAAGTTGGGAGTTTGGGTGGGTGTGCCCATAATTAGATGGGACTATCTTTGTGTGGTATCAGCTGCAGGCGGAAAATACAGATGATTCACACACGTTAATACCCGTATCTCCTGAGTGGCCAGCATCCTCAGGTTTGCATAAGAGCCTAAGAGCTCCAGACAGCAGATGCTGGATTGAGATTGTCACTGCAAGTGACAGAGGGGCAAAGTGTTTTAAGGCCCGCGTCTGGATCTGTACGCTGGTGTGCCCTATGGTTGTGACTTAGGTCACTTTTCCCACTGAATGTTTTTATTGCTAACAATAAAGAGTAATCCCCTGCTTCTCTTCTTCATACGTTCTCATGAAGCATGATGGTTCTAGAACCTTCTGAAACTGGGGAAGTCGGCCTCACCATGCCAGCAGATGCACTTCAAGCAAAATCATTTGCTGACCTTTGTCCTGTGGACCAGCAGGTTGCCTCTACTTTTAAAAATGATTCCACCTTTGTATTTCTGGAAGTGTCCTTGTCTGGCCACAGCTCTCTTCTCCCCTGTGGAGCCCCTTTTTGCAGTTTTGGGGTCTGCCCCAGTGCTGCAAGTTTTCATTTTGCCCCCCGCATAGACCGTGCGATCTCTCTTCTCTATCAGGTGGGCCCGTCACACATGCTGTGCCGTTTGGATGTGAGAGCCGCCTGGGCTCCTCTTGCTGTCCTGCTCTGCTAACTTCTACTCTGATAGTGTCTTCCACATCAGCTCCTTTCTCTTTCAGGAAGTGTTCATTTATTAAGTCCTTGCAGTGTGCCAGTCACTGTGCTAATGGATGGCAGCATTTCTTTTTCACCTGATTTATAAAAATAGAACATGCAAACATTCAGAAAAATCACTTCCATTTTCTGCCTTTTAAAACAACATTTAAAAATTCCACTTTCCTTTTAAAATGTTTGTGTTGTTTTATTCATCTCTTTTGATGTCTCCTTAAATAACTGTTCCTGCCCCTTGCAGAACCCTGGCAATGACCTTCCTTTCTTCTGCTAGAGTGGGATGCTTGCTTCTAGAGTGGCCATCCCAGGGACCTCTGCCTTCAGCAGCCAGTCCTGCAGGGCTCCTTATGCTGACCTGGCAGACTGGATCCTGGCTGCTACAAAGCCTTGGCATCACTCAGCAGCCATGTAGCGTTAGCCTCTTCTAACACAGATGACCCTCAGCTCCTGGACTTCACCTCTGTTGATTCCTGGCCGTGGCCATTTCTGTTTAGAAGTAGCATAATTGTTGAGAAACCCTGCTACACGTGTGTGCACACATACACACACACATGCAGGAGGCCTGCCCTGGGAGGGAACCCCAGTTTCCTATTCAGACCTCTCCTCACCTATCTGGGTGGAGTGAGTGGACATGTGCACCTACCACTTCTCTCTACCCATCTCGTTAAGGGATTTGGTGGTACTCCTTCCTTACCTCTGAATCTCATTACTTCTGTACAGTTTTCCTGAGATAACTGTAAGAACGTTTACAATTTAATCCTCAAATACAACTTCTAGGAATTTTTCTCTTAATTCATCATTCTAGGTAGGTATTTTTGACTATTTGCATTCTAGTAGTAAAACTATACTTTAAAAAAATAGGATATCTTTCCTCCTTCACTGGCCTGTTCTATAAGTTTGCATCTGAGGTCAGCCTCTGCGTGCTTGGGGATAAATTCTAAGTGCTTCAGTGGTGGGCATTTTGGCTTAATTCTCTTTAATGTAATTTTGTTGATTATAATGGCATTCCATTCCATTAATATACTAATATGGAAACAAAGGCATGATTTCAGATTTTATTTATATCTTTGTGCTTTGGAAAAGCAGTCTCATGAGAAATCACTCAGCCCATGAAATACCATCCTTGATGTTACTTTTTTGGTTTTGCTTGTTTTTAGAAAAGTTTTCCTGGCTTTTCCTCTTTGTAATTGTTTTAACTGTACCAGCAGTAGCGTTGTGAGTATTTTTAGATGTTATTAAAGTCATGTGAAAAATCCTTGTCATGTTAGCATGTGGATTTTGTTAATCTTTAATGTGAGCAAGAAATAAGGTAGAGGGGCACCTGGGTGGCTCAGTGGGTTAAGCCTCTGCCTTCAGCTCAGGTCATGATCTCAGGGTCCTGGGATAGACCCCGCATTGGGCTCTCTGCTCAGCAGGAGTCCTGCTCCCCACCGCTCTCTCCCTGCCTCTCTGCCAATATGTGATCTCTGCCTGTCAAAATAAATAAATAAAATCTAAAAAAAAAAAAAAGAAAGAAAGAAAGAAAGAAAGAAAGAAGGTAGAATTTCCTAGCTAGAAAAAAGAAATGAGTTAAAATATCCTGTTACACTCTTTTTTTTTTTTATTAGAGAAGTTGTATTCTAAACAATAATTATTACTCTGATGAAAATATGAAAGGGATTGAATTCGACTGTGAGAACCTTGAGGGGCAGAGACTATACCATTTCTGTAATGCTGTGTAGATGGTATGGACAAATAGGGGAGTTAGTTCAGATGGTGGAGACCTGTGTAAACTTCATGAAGATGATGAAATAGCCACCCCCTCCCCCTTTTTGGCATGGGAAATGTTTAAGGATTATGAGTCATTGGGAGTTGTAGATATTTTAGAAAGATCACTCTGGGGAATCTGGAAAGGTAGATTGGTGTGGGGAGAGCCTGGAGGCAGAGGGGACACTGCAGGCGGCTTTGTTGGGAGATGGAGTGAAAGAGGATGTGGTTGAGGTGGGCGGGAGATGAAAAAGGTCATGGATTTCATCGGCAGTTCCACCATCCCTCATGTGTGGTGAGAGTAGTTTTAAAGAACTCTGAACACCAAAAGGTACTTTCTTTGTACTTCATTTAACAGTAAACTCGAGCTTGACCTAAATTCATTTGTTGGTGAAATCTGACTTGAATTGCTAGGGTGCTTTTAAAAAAAGCTCTCCTTATCTCACCATTCATGACACACACATATTTCTTGCAGAACGATGAATACGTTTGCTTGGGGGGGAAATTGCTCTGAATCTTGCTGTTTTGTTTTGTTTTAACGTAACATATTCCCTCTTGTGCTCTATTAACTTGGCTCAAGTGGGAAAAGTTCTAGTTCAGTGAAACAACTGGTTTAAGGGTTTTGAAAAGGGGTTGTGAAGCTCTGTGTGACCTTATGTTTACACGGAAAGGTAGATAAGACTGACAGAGTAAATATGAAGAGACTTGTGGAAGAAAAGAACATTCCCAGCTGGGAAGACTCCTCAGTTAACGATGACACATCCTCATTAGCTTGAGAAGATATGATCTCTCTTGAAGAGATCAGAAATGTTCATGGGATGCTGTATGATTTATTGAAAAGGACACAGCCTAGATGTTTGAAATGCTGCTTGTGTGCAGGATCTTGGACTGAATCATGAATCCCTAGGAAAAGAGGACAGTGGAGAAATTTGGACATGACCTGTGGGGTAGTTTGTAGTGTTGCATAAGGGCTAATTGTCTGGTTTGACAGTCATCTTCTGGTTATGTAATATGGTAATATCTGGGGAGGCTAGGTGAGGGGAATATGAGAACTCTTGGTACTATTTTTACACCTTTTTTGGTAAATCTGAAATTGTTTCAGGTTCTACAATAGAGAAAAACAGTTGCTCGTCATACCAGGACATGACGTCATCATCCCTGCTGCTTTTATGTGGAGAATATCTATTGGAGCATGGTTTTCTTGGAGATTCGACATCTGTAATAGAAAGTCCAGTAAAATTTCAAAGTCAGGTCTTCTCCCTCTCTAATTTTTTTTTAAAGATTTTATTTATTTGACAGAGAGAGATCACAAGTAGGCAGAGAGGCAGGCAGAGAGAGAGAGGAGGAAGCAGGCTCCCCGCAAAGCAGAGAGCCCGATGTGGGACTCGATCCCAGGATCATGAGCTGAGCCAAAGGCAGAGGCTTAACCAACACTGAGCCACCCAGGCTAATTATTTTTAATTAGCCCCTCTAATTATTTTTAAAGCTGACCTTGTTTTTATCATAAGAAGATTAATTTAGCATTTTGTGATCTGAGAAAAATGTTTGATTCTAGCCCAAGTGCACGTGGAAGAATTACTCATTGAAGCCAGTAGTGTCTAGAGAATTCTCAGGAAGTGCTCTAATGTCAGTGTTCACTTGTACTTGGCCTTCCTGGTGTTGGACAGTGTGTTTGTCACTAGATTTTGTCTGCTGCTTTGCAAGGTTGGATGTAGGTTCATTAGTTAGGACTGACCATTACAATGAGATGTTCAAAGCCAAGATGGTTTGTAGATAACAGAAAGGTTGAAGAAAATGTGTGCCTTCCACAGCAAGGTCAGCTCACCAGTGACTGACCTTGTGGAAGCTGCTGGGCGTGTGCCTTCCCCATAGAGAGAGTTTAGTCTCCCAGTGGCTGTCTTGCTTCTATACCACCTCCTGGAATTTCAGCTGATTCGTTCTGTGATTCTCTCTCCAGTCCAATCCTTTCTTTCCTTTTCGATGAGACAGTAGACCTAGGCTGGCAGCCAGTTGCTGTTGAACTATAATGGAGCTAGTGGTATGTACCAAATTTGATTATTGCTGTCAACACTAGATTGAATAAGAAAGTGCATACCCTCAACAGATACTTGCAACATAAATGGTCTATTGATTTCCTAAGAACTAGAAATGAGGTCAACGTGTAATCTAGCAGAAAGGGTCTGTGGATAGAGTGGGTTCTCATATTACAAAACAATTTTAAAAAGTGCCCCCTGTTAGATCTTTTTAGAAGAACTTTCAGATGCCTTTGATAAGCTGATCGTTGCTTCTGATTTTGTTCACCATCAAGTTTTTATAGCAACTCTGATAGAGGCTTTGTGCTTGTGTTTGATCAATGGTTTGCTTTTCTTGTATGGAACCTAGAACAACTTTAGAAGTTGTACTAGATGACACAGGCCATATTTGCTCCTGAGCTATGATGACATTTCCACTTAGCTTAATATGAATGTTTTAGATATTTCCCACAATGGAAAGTTCTATTTGACATAGGAAAGTTCAGCGGCTAGTTTCATAGTTAGCTGTAGGCCAAGAAATAACTAAAACAATGGATTACATAGAGCTGCCTTGGGAAATGGAAAATTTCTTAGGAGAGGGATGAATCATGTTATTAATATATGTTGTAAGGCTTGAGGTCTTATATTGGAAAATAAAGAAAAAAGTTATTTTTTAAAGCTTATGGCATTTTTGTATTTTCTTTGTCATATTTTATATAGGTTTTATTTTGTTCATTTTTCTTTTTTTAGGGATCAAGAGAATGAAAATCCTAAAATAGGTTGTTTTAGGAAAGAGATAGTTAACATCATTGTACATGAATTTGTTCAAATGGAACATGAAGTCTGAAAAAAACTGTAATTCCTCTGAATAAGATTAGATAATCTCTTTGCTTTAGAAAAAACCCAATGACCTCTTTAAGTTAGAGTTTTTGAATTTAAAATTAGGTAATTCTTTGAATTAGATCGGATAATTCCTTTGAATTAGAATAATTACTGTCCTCCCCATATCACATTTCCTTTTTACTTGAAGTATGGATGATACACACTGTTACATTAGTTTCAGGTCTACAACATAGTGTGATTAGATAATTGTGTATGTTATGCCATGCTTGCTATTGGTAAGTATAGTTACCATCAGTCGTCATACAAAGTTATGACACTGTTATTGATTGTATTCCCTATCCTGTACTTTTCATTTCTGTGACTTATTGATTTTATAACTGAAAGTTTGTACTTCTTAATCCCCTTGGCCTAATTTTCCCACCACCCCACCTGCTCCCCTCTGGCAATCACAGGTTTGTTCTCTGTATTTATGAGTCTGTTTCTATTTGTTTGTTTGGTTTCTTAGCTCCACGTATAAATGAAATCATACGGAATTTATCTGTCTCTGTCTGATGTATTTCACTCAGCATAATACCTTCCAGGTCCCTCTGTGTGGCAAGATCTCATTCTTTCTTAGGACTGAGTAGTATAGATATGATATATCTGTATATGCCACAGCTTCTTTATCCATTTCTTTATCGAGGGATCCTTAGATTGCTTCCATATTTGGCTATTTTAAATAATACTGTGATAAGCTTAGGGGTGCATATATCTTTCTGACCAAAATCCCATTTTTAAGAGGTAAGGGGAAAATATTGCTAGTATCTAGATCCTGACCTGTTCTTCTTGGCTCCCTTCAAAATTTGTGAGATTCTCAGTTGTGAGCCATACCTGGTCTAGAATGTCTTCTTATACATAATTAGGGCTATTCAGAGGCTGCTTTAGTTGATTCTGTTTGCTTATTATTATTATTTTTTAGATTTTGCTTATTTTACTTTAGAGAGAGAGATAGTGTGTGTGTGTGTGTGTGTGTGTGTGTGTGTGAGCTGGGGGGGTAGGGGCAGAGGAAGAGGGAGAGAGAAACTCTCCAGCAGACTCTCTGCTGATCAAGGAGCCCCACATAGGGCTCCATCCTGTGACCTGGGGCCAAAACCAAGAGTAGGACACTTAACTGACTGAGCCACCCAGACACCCCTGAGTCTATTTGTACTTAAGAGGAAGACACAGATGGAAAGACAAAAGGAAAGAATGATTTTCCAATTATTGAAATATCATATTTACCTTGAGAATTTCATCGTAAATGTTTTCTTGAGCAGCCCTTTGGCAGAGAAAGAAGGGCCAGCTGCTCTAGCAACTTCTTACTGGAGATGTGATTCAAAGGGCAGCATTTATTTAGCTGGTATGAACCCGTACAGCTGTGCCAGTTAAAAATGTTGATACTTTTTCATACTGGTTGGAAAATAGCCACCGTTCAAGCCAGACACCATAAGGTCTCATTTCCACACTGTAGCCAGTATCCATTTTAAGTCGTCCCCATGCTTTACTGGTAGTTCTGTATTTTGAGTTTTGAGTCCTGCCTACAAGAATGGAGATGTTTTTGGACCGCTGATAAAATTACGCTTTGGTAACCAGCAGGGGAGTGCATATCAAACCACAGTGAGATGTCCGTTCATACGGACTAGGATGGCTGTAATTAAAAAGGCAGATAATAATAAGTGTTGATGACTACGTGGGTAACCTGGAACCTTCATACACAGCTGGTGGGAATGTAGGGTAGTGTAGCCACTTTGGAAAACTGTGGTTTTCCTAACCAACAGAACCTCTGCTGGTTCTTCCAAAATGTTAACCACGGAGTTACTTCATGACCTAGCAGTCATAGAGAGAATTGAAAACACATCAACGTAAAAATGTGTTCGTGAATGCTCATAGCAGCATTATTCATATTAGCCAAAGGTTAAATACAACCCAAATGTCCATCATCTAATGAATGAATAAATAAAATGTGGGGTATTGATACAATGGAATATCATCCAACCATCAAGAGACATGATGTAATGATACATGCTACAATGTAGATGAACTTTGAAAACATACTAAATCGAAGAAGCCTGTCACAAAAGTCCACATATGCTATGAATTTATTTATATGAAATGTTCAGGGAAGGAAAGCCTATAGTGACCTAAAAGTAGATTTTCATGGTTGTCCAGGGCTGGCCAGTGGGGGAGAAAACAGAGAGAGACTGCTTTTTGGGGTGGTGAAAGTGTCCTGAAATGCATTGTGGTGATGGATACATTTAACTCTGGGACTATAGTAATAATCCTGGAATTTGGTCCTTTAAATGGGTTAATTACATACCGTGTGAATTATATGTCAATAAAGCTCTTACCAAAAAGAATTGGCACTTGGGTGGCTCAGTCGGTTAAGCGTCTTCCTCTGGCTCAGGTCATGATCCCAGGATCCTGGCATGGAGGCCTGCGTAGGGCTCCCTGCTCTGTGTGGAATTTGCTTCTCCCTCTGCCCCGCCCCCATCCCGCCCCCACAGTGCAGTCTCTCTCTCTCTCTCTCTCAAATAAAATCTGTGTTTAAAAAAAAAAAAAAAGAAAAGAACTGGGCTTTGACCATATGGCATGGTCTGTGGCACTGTGCCTTTGGCGGCTTTCTCCTCAAAACAATCCGAGGAAACAGGTGGGGCCGCTACTCCCATTTTACAGATTTGGAGATTGTATTAGAAAGTATTTTGCCGGAGTCCTACAGCTTCTAATCTAGGAAACACACAGATAAGGAGGAGGAGAGTGGGGCAAGTCCTGGCAAGTTCTCTTGATCATACCTTAGCCAGTAGTGGGGACAGAGATGGCTTTTACCTTAAGCCCCTGTGTACTCTGGCAAAGATACATATTCCACAGAATAGGAAAATCTTTGCTTCTAAGTGAAAAGTTTCTATTTCAAAGCAGGAGGGAGAGAAAGAAGAGAGAAAGAAGAGGGCGAGGCACTATGGGTCATGATTTTTCTCACTTGTTGTGTGTGGATAACCTGTGCAGAGCAAGAGAACCCAGCACATACACAGAATCAGATAGACTGGAAAATATGAGTCAAAAGTTTTACTTCTTATTTTATACTCTATGTAGCGAAGCTTATTTTTCCCCCCACAATAGTAGTGTGTAAGGGATTAAGCAGAAATGCTTTTGAATTTCATTTTTCCAAGGTATATATGCATATTAAAGGAAAATAACAAGTCCAATTTATTCTTTGAAGTATAGTTAATATGTAACCAAACTCTTCAGCCCCATTGGGCACCCAGGGCAAATGCCTCTATTTATATATCCACAGTAGGTAGGGAGGTGGGTGGAGGTGTCCCTTACCAGCCAACACTGTCAAAACAGGAAGCAAAGTTATAATCTCCTTGTAGTAGATTAGAAACATTCAAAGGCCCTGAGTTGTGACAATTAAAAAGAAAGAAAGAAAAAAACACAAGACAACAACAACAACCGTAATAAAAAAAAACGACTTAAGGACTGCTAAGTGTAACTTCCTGTCTGGTGTGCAGAAGAGGCTGGGTTCGGTTTAGTCAGATCCTCTCATGGGAAAAATAAAAGCCACCCCAAAACAGGACATCCCAGTGTGCAGTTCGCAGGCTGCTTTTGTTGTCCACTTCCCCTGCATCATTTTTTCCCTCCTCACTCAAGCACTTGCAGGTGATGAGCGGCCCGGCAGCCTCCCCGTTTCGTTGGAAAAAGTACAGACTTGACTTTCCAGGGCCAGGAGCTCTCCAGGCCTGCAAGCAGTTACTAGGTAAGTCTGTCCGCCGGCATGATTCCCAGCCCGGGAGGTTTAGAAAAGGGGACGACAGCAAAGACAGGGATCTCCTAGTCACTTACTGAACGGTGGGATTTGTTAAGTAGCAGAGCTTCGAAGGCAGGGCCTGCCTGGTGAGGGGAACAGACCAGTTTGCACTTCCCGGCACCACATTTGTCTAGACTGGTCTGCTTCATCCTTCTCTTCGAATGTGATTGTTTATCCCTTACTGGCTTCTTTAGAAGAAGCACTCAGGGGTCTATAAATCCGCTGTGACAAATGTGCATCAGTTTACCTCCCTGTATTTTCAAAGTTGGTTATTACGTGGTTTGCCTATTTATTGTGTAAACTTTCCTCTGTGCCGTTGGGTGGTGACAGAGCTCATCCCTGCTGTACCTGCCTGTTTTATTGTACCGACTAAAAAGATATTTTCCCTTTTAAAATATGTGGTGTAGAGCTAATCGAAGGGCGAAGAGGACATTTGTACTTTGAGAGGGGACCATAAGTGACGGGGTTTTTGTTTTAGTACTGTGCTGTCCAGGAGAAACAGAGATGCAAAACTTCATGCTGGACGTGGTCATGGACGTTTCTCATTGGGGTTCACCTCTAGGGTGACCTAGCTTTCCTGATCGGGTCAGAGGTCCATATCTTGTATAATGCATATATTCATGTACCAATCTTATAATCTCTCTGAGAAAAAGGAACAAAACTCAAGTGATGGGTATGTTTGACCTCACATTCATGCTTGAATGTTGTCACTGTGGGAAAACTTTCAGGCTGGTTAGAATTTTTGCAATATGTGTTTCTTCCCTTTGGAATCACTCTTTACCTCTTGTTGTTTTCCTTCCTAACTCCATGGGAATGAGGTGGTCAGTGCTGGTAGGCATGTTTAAACTAAATAGTTGGAGCAGTCCCTATTTTCTTAGTCAGTTTGGTTTCTTGGCCAAGTGTAAGAGGAGATCAGCGGGCTATTACTCACTTCTTTGGTTGTTACTTTTCTCTCTTACTTAAAGAATAACATGCTCTCAACTGAAAATTAAAATACTGTTCAGGGACCAGAATTAAAACCCCTTGCAAAGGAAAGGTCTGGCATCACGGCCTTTCCGAGATATCTCTGGACTCTGATTTAATCTTCTTCCTCTGGCATTAATAGTCCCCACGGCTTGTCTTGATGCAAAGGAAGGGCTCCAAGTAACTATGGTGGTGAAATCAAACGACAGGAGAAAAATACAAACAAATCTTAAAATAGTAAGCACACTTTAAACGGAGTAGACTGTAGCTTAAATATGAATTCTGGTCCATTTAGCTAGCATTCTCTCCTGCCCTCTGACCATTCCAGTTGCTTTAGGAAAAGTGAAACCATTAGAAACAAACATTTTCAAGGCATGTTCTTTTAATAAACAAATAGCAAACCCATGTGTACTTGATTTCTAGTTCTACAAAGGCCTAGGCTCTCTTCTCACTGGTTTTTGGTGAACTGAATATTTTTGTATTTGCTGCGTAGATCTCTAGTGTTCTTGTTAGAAATAAAAATACAAAAAATACATTTTTAATGGATGATCTATTTCATTGTACCAAATGGCCTTTTTTGATTTTCAGAGCAGCTTTTATAACATTAAAATTTGGGATGAATTTTTTTTGGGGGGTGAATTCTGTATTTACAAACTTGAAGTGAGGTAGAAAGAATAAAACTGTAAGTGTTTTATGTTAAACTTTTGACTCTAAAGAGTTGATATGCAAAAGATGTTGCAGAATTTAAAGGGAATAATAAAAAAGAAGGTATACAGTAGAGGGAATTTTAGATACATATTTGCTCAAAATTAGCTATTCAGTGTTATTTTTGAAATTGCTGATCCTTTGGTCTATGGTCTGGTCTGGAATGGAAAACCCAGTGTACTTGCCTCCCAGCCATCTGCTGAGATACAACAGGGAAAAATAGGGTAAGTTGAAATCTGAATTTCTATAGCTGTCTATCCATCTATGTATCTGTCTGTCTTTGATATTGAATATTTTTATTTTACAATATTAACCCAAAGCTTTTGTGACATAATTCTTTTCCTTTTCTTAAACTTGATATCTGTGTACAAATGATCAAATGTTAAAAATAATCTAATTGAGGGAGACCAAAGTTAAAAAACAGTCTTGAAATGTGACATAAAAAATTATTTGGTGCTGTTTTATGGCTGGCAGGCATCTAGTAATGCACAGATGATTTATGTCTAGAAGTTGCCCTGCTCAGGAAGCCACTGCTGGGAGGCCCAGCTTTTCTCACCACCCTTCCTGCTTGTTTGGTGGCTGTCAGGACTCTATGTCAGCCGTTTCCTTTTGAGATGAGTTGGTTAAAATATCCACAGCCTTGGCTCCACGTTAGAATCACCAATGTTGAAGCCCCACAGCCAGAGGTTCTGATTTAAGCAGATTGAGGCCTTGACTTTGTAGCTCTTCAAAAACCCCGAGTGATTCTACCGTAGATTCAAGGTGGAGAAGCACAAGGGAATGTTACGTGTTCCCTGTGAGACTGAAAGCTCCAGGAAGAGGGCAAGAAGGAACCTTTGTCACCATTGTACCCAGCCCCTAACTGTGTGCCCGGCATGCAGGAGAGGCTTAGTATCTGTTTGTGGGAATGAATGAATCAATTCCTCTGAGTAACAGGAAGGCTGGGAGAGGGTCGGATCTCTTGGTTTCCAGTTGGTGCTGATGTAGGAGAGTGTTATATTAGACTGTGGCTCCTCTGAATATCAGCTGTCATCTGGGAGGAAGCTCCTGGAGGAGATCATAGGGGAACCAGCTAACCTTGGGGCACACTGAACAGCCCTCTCAAGAGACAAGCCTGGCAGTTGGCAGTGTCTTCATGAAGCAAGGCAGGTTGAGAATTTTGGAACAAGAACTTCATGAGGGGCTGGGGTGTCTGTATGTGTGAATGTGGAGGTGGGGCTGGTGGGGGACACCACCAGGAGGTTCTCTGGAAGGACGTGTGCAAGGGTTAATTCTGAAGGAAGGAGTGTGTTTATCTATGCCAGATATTAAGGGCTTCCTGACTTGCTGGTTGACTGCATCAGAGTGTAGTAAAGTTAGTCTGGGAAAATTTCTCAGGGCTTATAAATTTTCAGCTGATCTTAATGTTTATAGAGAAAATGCATTGTTGGCTTGTAAGACTAGATGGAATATAATTTGCAGAGGGGAGAGGGAAAATTGTTAAACTGGACAAAGAAGGGTGGACCGAGTGAGTTGTTTGAAATAAAAGAATTTGGGGTGAAATTCAGATATATGACTAATATGGTATGGAACAGCCATTCAAGGTATGGACCAGGGTCTCTGTTCCCCCTATAATTGACCGTGTAAATCACTGAACCTCTGAGCTAGGTCTCCAAACAGTTCAGATTCCCCAGGGGGCATTTTAAAGCACCTTGCAAACTGTACGAATATTCAAGGTAAATACGAAGAATAAGTTCTGTAAAAATTATAAAAATCTAGTCAGTTGATGGTGAACTTTGCCTGATGCCTAGACTCTAGGCATAGGAAAATAAAGATGATGTTCATTATGGTGCTTAAAATATGTTTCAGCTGACGCTGTGCACCCTGCCATCATTTTTGTTGTATTTTTCCTTGGCATTATTTGAACGGTATGCTTATGACATGGGTGCTGGATCCGTTTCATGTTACAGTTGGGTTCTTTTGACCTTTATTTCGAGGGCACCAGGTGCTTCCTATTCTAACATTTGCCAATTCCAGGTTTGGTTGGAGGGCCATTGAAAAGGCTGGTAGGAGCAAGGGCTGGGAGGAACGCTGATAGAATCTGGGGGCAGTGACTTGCTCGATCCTGCCCCAATATTTTGCCCTTGATTTGAACAGTTCAGTGCACTGGCATCTCAAGTAGTTTTTTCCCACCGAACTAGAACTTTCATTGTTCTGCAGAGGAAGATGAGTCATAGCCTAGTTTTACCATTGTGTCAAAGTGAAATTTTAATCTAGGACTAAAGGAACACAGGTCCAACTTTTGGTCTAAAGCAGAGGATTGAAACTCGGATAGTGAGCTGGGCAAACGAAAAGGCGGCTCCTAGTGAGGTGGCTGTCAAGTTAGAGAGGCATTTTACTAAGAAATTTTCAGTCCCCAATGTAATTCTTTTTTTTTTTTTTTAAGATTTTATTTATTTATTTGACAGAGAAAGATCACAAGTAGGCAGAGAGGCAGGAAGAGTGAGAGGGGGGAGGCCGGCTCGCCGCTGAGCAGAGAGCCCGACGTGGGGTTCGATTCCAGGACCCTGGGATCATGACCCAAGCCGAATGCAGAGGCTTTAACCCACTGAGCCACACAGGCAACCCCCAAATGTAATTCTTTTTTTTTTTTTTAAAGATTTTATTTATTTATTTGATAGAGAGAGATTACATGTAGGCAGAGAGGCAGGCAGAGAGAGAGAGGAGGAAGCAGGCTCCCTGCTGAGCAGAGAGCCCGATGCGGGACTCGATCCCAGAACTCTGGGATCATGATCTGAGCTGAAGGCAGCGGCTTAACCCACTGAGCCACCCAGGTGCCCCCGCCAAATGTAATTCTTAATAATGTATTTAAGCACCTTAAAAAAAAAAAAGACAAAAAACCTTAAGTAATCAGCTTCTTTCTAAAAAAAATTCAGTGCAGAATAAACATTATACAGAGTAGAAAATTGTCATTCCCTCTCCCCATCCATGGCCATTGTTAATAGTTTTGTTTGTCCTGCCACACCTTCTCCTATGAATATACAAATGTGCAGCTTTATATCCAAGTTCCCACAAGCAATGTGGTTTTTATTCTTGAACCAGTGTCAGAAACATCCAGCATGAGTAGCATCCCCTTAAAACAAATTGCTGTAAGGAATGAAATGTGTACATGTATCTTAGTTCATTTAGGTAGTTACTGGGGGCAGGTAAGTGTTACTGTTACGTTGCTGTCCATGAAGTGTAGAGAGATGAAAAGTAGTATATAAAGGTTTGAATTTACAATTGCTTTTTTTTTTTTTTTAAAGATTTTATTTATTTATTTGACAGACAGAGATCACAAGTAGGAAGAGAGAGTAAGGGAAGCAGAGAGCCCGATGCGGGGCTCAACCCCAGAGTCCTGGGATCACAACTGGAGCCGAAAGCAGAGGCTTTAACCCATTGAGCCACCCAGGTTCTCCTACATTTGCTTTCCTTGAGAGAATGGGAGAGCGCGCATATGCACACAAGTGGGGTCCCCGGGGAGGGTCAGAGGGAGAGGGAGAGAGAGGATTTTAAGCAGGCCCCGTGCTCAGCATGGACTTACCCGGGGCTTGATCTCATGACCCCGAGATCATGACCTGAGCTGAAACGAAGAGTCTGATGCTCAACAGACTGAGCCACCCAGGTGCCCGAACTTGCATTTCAACCTTCCTTCTTTCCCTCCTTCCTTCCTTTCTTCCTGTGAAATTGAAGTTCCCTGCATATGTTTAATGGCTCTTCAGACAAATTCTTCAATGAATTGCTTTTTCATGCATTGCACCCCTCCTCCTTTTTTTCCCTGTTTTTTGGCTACCTATGTTTTTTAAACTGCTACCGATTCTGAAGGAAATTCTTACAAAACAGCAGATTTTGAATGACTTAATTGAATTTGTTTTGAGTTTGAAGACAGTTAACTTCCAGCTTAAAAGACAGAATTGATTTCTGGATCTCTGAGGTAGAAGTTTGAGTCTTTGGATTTAGATTCTGTCTTTTTCCTTGTCTCCTTCAGTGTGGTAGCAGTCATCATCATCCCAGACCATGCTGAGACTCATGATTGTTGAGGTGCCCTCACAATTTAATTACATTTTCCTCTAACAATAACATGACTTTCCTAGGGAGGTATATCCCAGGGGTATCTATAGGATGCTCATTTTCCCATGTTATTTGTGGAGCATGATACACTTTCTGGGAAGGGGCTGTGGAGTTGGACTTACACTTGAATCCCAGTCATCCTGCATCCTGAGTCTGTTTCCTCACTTGCAAAATGGTGATAATGAGGCTGTTGTGCATCTTTAACGGTATATCCATGTAAAATTCCTTGCACATTACTAGGCAAATTGCAGGAAGGATTATAGCAAATGGTGGCTGTTTTTGTTAGTCGAGCCTTTCAAGTTAATCCAGGAAAAATGAGTAATAAATAGAGATAAGACATGAGTTTATGCATCATCAAACTGAATATTGACCAGTTTGTCCTCATCCTTCAATCTAGATTTGTTAGTGATTTTTCACATCATAGCATCAAGGCTGTAATTCTATGCTGGACTCACTTAACCGCAGATCCAGTACGTGGCAAGAAATATAAAGCTATGTGCATGACAACAAATGGCCTGCAGTTGCTTGGAGAGTATCTTTGTGGCAAGGTGCCCAAAATGTTTTGCTGGTTTCAAAGTTCACTTTCATTTGTTCAGAAAGGTTTTTATTGTTTGCAAGCAAGCAAGGCAAGCAGAGGTAAAGGGCACACAGCCTCCCATATGATTCTGCGCTGTATGACCTATTTGCCTTTTGGTACCTTATATAAAAAAAGCTTTATTTAGACCGCAGAGAGGACTATTTCTCCAAATAGAGGAGAACTGTCATAATGGTCTGGAAACATGATAGATTTCAGTTTAATGCCACTGATCCAGATAGTGTGAGAGGCTGGAATGCACAGAGGTTGTAAGATAAGCATCTTGCACACATTCTTCCAGGTCACTTGCATATCATCAATGGAAATGTCTCATCAGATAGCAGTCTTCTTGGCCCTCTGAGAGACAGCTCCTCCTGTACGCCAATCCTGACCCTTTTCTCCTGGCCCAGTAGCCCCTAGCTAAGAAAGTGCTGCCAGAGTCTCCTGGCTTTGACCTGGTCTGTTTACTTGTTCTACTCCTGAATTATGTGCCTTTAGCTTCTGCTTCAGTGTTTACACGGTAACTCCCTTTCTGGTGTTCATAGTGCCTGGATTGTGTTTGATAGAGAAATTTATTTCCCCAGCAGATTCACTTTCTCTCTAGATAACTCCAACCCACCCGTGCAATCTGGGATCTGGCATTGCTCTGAGAACTGTTTAGTTAGTTTTTAATAAATATTTAATGGCTAACTCTGAATAACTAGCATTACAGCAGGAAAAGGAAAAGCATAGTTTGTGTGTGTGTGTGATTTATGGGACATTTGGGAATAGAGGAGAAAGACATCATGAAATGAAAATCCTTATAATATTTTACCTCTGCCATGCAAATGCTTTAAAACAGCTATTCTATTCTCTCTTTGCTCATGAGTTTAACAGATCATGGTGGATTTTGTAGGGGTAGATTTTAAGCTGGGATGTTATGGCTATTTTGCAAGTAGGTTGAGAAAACAGTTCTCACTGGATTTTTTTTTTTTTAAGATTATTTATTTATTTGACAAACAGAGATCACAAGTAGGCAGAGAGGCAGAGAGAAGCAAGAAGCAGTCTCCCTGCTGAGCAGAGAGCCCAATGTGGGGCTTGATCGCAGGACCCTGGGATCATGACCTGAGCCAAAGGCAAGGCTTTAACCCACTGAGCCACCCACGCGCCCCTCACTGGATCCTTCTTATCTATCCACCTTCTTCCTACCTATTTCTTCTGCTGTTACAAGGAGAATCTTATGTTCTTATTTGTTTTTGTTTTTTAATTTTATTTTTTCAGTGTTCTAAGATTTGTTATTTATGTACCACATCCAGTGCTGCATGCAATACGTGCCTGAATCTTATGGTTTGTGATGAGAAATTACTTTGTGGCCAAAAGACTGTGCACTACTACCCCCCCCCCCCCCCAAAAAAAAAGAAGTCTTTGAGATTGTATTCTGTGTATGCACTGAATTGGTTACTGGGCCTCAATCTGCAAAATTTCTCAGAGTAATAAAATCTAAATAAAATTAAATGATGTTGAAGGTGTATCTACCTCTTGATTACTGAAATAAAGAATTGGCGTTTACTTCCCCTAACTTGAAAGTCTTCAGTAAATAATATGTGCCTGGTGTTTTATGACGAACAATTCTTACCATAGTAGGTTTGTATTAGGCAGAAAGTCAGCATCGATTTTTTTGTAATTTTCTAAAAATTTCTCATCTGCTTATATTCTTAAATCAAATACTGCTTACTTTTCTGTCAGCCTCCTGTGAGCCACATGTCTAAGAATTAGAAGGGGGAAAAAAAAAAGAAGGATCCCAAAATAAAAGATTGAGAGAACGTTTGTAGAGATCTGCTGTTTCCTGGGTCCTGTTGTAGTTGCTGGGGTGTTGCAAGTCTGGTTTGAAGCTTGAAGCCTCCTTATGGGCAGCTCAGGACCTCTGCATGATACCCCCCAGACTGCCCAGAGGTGACAAGTGACATTTGTTCCTTGCAGTGTGCAGGGCAGGGATATCTGTGAAGGGCTGCTAAATATCAACACAGTGACAATAATGAGATGTG
This sequence comes from Mustela lutreola, assembly GCF_030435805.1. Lineage (NCBI taxonomy): Eukaryota > Metazoa > Chordata > Mammalia > Carnivora > Mustelidae > Mustela > Mustela lutreola. Next base: position 58,466,567 of record NC_081295.1, on the reverse strand, counting down.
CTGATTATAGAGAAGACCCAAAGGGAAAAAAAAAAAACCAGCCTCGAAGACAAGCAGCCTGGATCAACATGGCCGTAGACTTTGCATCCTCTAATAGGCTGAAGTGAGAAACCATTACCTTGTGAAAAAGCTTTTTCCGTGAAATGGCAAGACAAGGTTAAGGGGAGGCCGTTTGGTTTTCTGGGCTGCAGCACCCCTTCAGGCTCTAAAATCCTGTCCGCATATTTTGTGAGGCACCACTGAAGTGAGACAGAGCCCCTTTCTCCAGCCTTGGAGGAGTCCGCGTTAGGTCCTGTGCATCGCTGCCTTCCAGCGGCTGGAGGTGGGGACTTTGTGACCAGTGTTCAGCGACTTTCTGGAGCAGTGTACCTGTTGTTGGTACTGTGCCATCCCTCCTGTAGGCAGGGTGTGACCTCAAGGTTTACGCTGCTATTAAGTGATCAACAATTAACTTCTTTTCCAGGAATTCTTTCGTGACCTTGAGGTATGGGTTGGACGCCCCACTCCTCTGCTCCCACAGCTTCTGTCCTGGGATCAAATTCAGGGATTCCTGGATGTGTTCCTTTTTATGGCAGGTTTTATCAATCAGTGTTTTTGAAAGTGGGGTCTGTCCCTGTAGGGTGTCGCCTGGAAACCTGTGTTCTCACCTCTTCAAGCGGTCTCTGTGCCTGCTTGAGAACCGAGCTTGAGAACCTCTGCTTTAGACTGTGACCTTGAAGACAGGCGCTCTGCTGCTTTGTCTTTGCATCCGCAGACCCGCCTCAGCTCTCAGTACTTTTTTGTTGCTCAGATATTTCTTTTGTTGCTGTTGTTATTGTTGAATGAATTAGAATTCCATTCAGAGACCTAGGGAAAGCCTGTGGAAGCCAGCACAGTCAAAGCCACACAAATGATTCTCGACCTCTTTTCTTTGTTTTATAAATCAACAGAATTCCAGACTGAAGATATAATAGGGATGGACCAGAATTCGCTTCTCTTCTTTTTCTGCCCATGAAAATAGACTGTATGTGATTATTTTTATTTTTACCTTGTTTGAAATAAACTTTTAGGGTAGTTTTACATTTGTAGAGATGTAAAAGCAGAAGGTACGCAGAGTTCCACTATGTCCCTCACCCAGTTTCTTCTTTCTTCCCTGATTGGCATCTTATGTTACTATGTTGCATTCACTGTGTCTCATTAATCAAAGGCCTCCATAAGAGTTACTGTTAAAAGTTTATAGATTAAGAGATGAAATAGTGTTTATAACACATGTACCAAGTCTTCCAACCAAGGTTAGGGTTTTGCATTTGAATTTTTAAAAAAGATTTTATCTGTTTATTTGAAAGAGAGAGGGAGGGAGAGCGAGCATGAATGAGCAGTGGGGATGGGTAGAGGGGGAGGGAAAAGAAACCCCATGCTGAGCAGGGAGCCTGCTACCGGGCCTTGATCCCAGGACTCTGGCATCATGACTTGAGCCGAAGACAGATGCTTAACCGACAGAGTCACCCAGGCGCCCCATGTATCAATTCTTACCTGCTATCACAGTTGTAAGTATATTCACAAAAAAGCAAAAGGGCCAGTTGCTGTGATTATGAAACAGATTTTTTAGGTGTCGGTCTTCTGGGATCTAGAAGAGGGAAAAGTTATTGTCAAAGACTGACATTTGGTTAATATATTTGAAGTACTCCATATTAATAAAAATATTGACACCTCAGGTTTTGTTAGATAGGATATTTGTTTTATCTACTCATAGTATATTCAGGCAGTGTTACTATTTAAAATATTTAACAACTTAGGAGAACAGCCCCAACCTATCAGATAGATGTCCAATTAATAAGAAGGGGTGATGGCTGGTAAATATGTCCATCAATCCTACTAATGTCTAAATGCCCTAAAAATGTCTCTTGGCATTGCCACATGTCTCATAAGATCTCTCCCAGTGGAAAGCCCCTGACAAAGCATTTAGAGCCGCCTGTTACTGCTCTCGCAAGTGCTAAGGAAATATTTGCTGTCATTATGATAGTTGTTAGTATCTTCCTTCATTTCAGTGATTAATTTCTGCTGTGTTTAAAAACATACAGCTAAGAAAGACACATCGGGATTCTTTTCTCCAGTGAAATCGCCACATGTGTTACGAATAGGGCTCTACTTTGGATGATAAGATTTACTCACAGTTTGTCAGAGCACATACATAAGGACTCTTCCGCAGAGGGGATTTTCCATTTTCCTCACCTGCTGTCTTCTGACATCTCAGTGCCCTGAAACCGGAGACTGGGAGGACAGCCTGTAGGTGTGGAATTGGAGACCAGTTGTTCCTCAGGGCCTCCTCCCACCCCCCGGTAGCCTGCTTTGAGTTGATCATGGCTCAGCCAGGGTAGGACCCTGTTACTTTGGCTTATGCCAAGTTCCCCTCATTTCCTCATGATGATATGTTATTAGTATCCTGATCCCTCTCATTTGTGAAGTTAATCTGTGCTTTAGGGATCTCCGCAGATCACAGCATTTTGTTTTCAGTGACTTCATTTCATAATATATGCTCTGGGGAGACTAGAGACCTGTAAGCCCAACAATTTTATATCTATGAATATTTTATAGTTAACCTTCCTATCCATGCCTCTTCAGCATTCTGGAAACAGATGCTTAAGTTGTTTACAGAGGCAGTCCTGTTACTTAAATAAGGTATCCATTTTCCTATTGACAGCATATAGACTTATTTTTTTAATCCCTGAGTCCTTAAGAACTGAATATGCAGTGGGACATGAGGATCAACTGAAATCCCCTCATGTTAGAGTTATTGATCATGGGGCTTCCGGCGGAAACTCTTGACAACCTTATTATTTTCTTCTTTGAATCCTGTCAGCAGTTTTGGCAAATATTTGTCAATAGCCATTGATTATTATAAAAATAATTTTAAAATATATAAATGTGGGGTGCCTGGGTGGCTCAGTGGGTTAAGCCTCTGCCTTCAGCTCCGGTCATGATCTCAGGGTCCTGGGATCGAGACCCGCATTGGGCTTTCTGCTCGGCGGGGAGCCTGCTTCCTCCCCACCCCTCTCTGCCTACTTGTGATCTCTCTCTCTCTCTCTCTGTCAAATAGATAAATAAAATCTTAAAGAAAAAAATCTAAATGTGAGATAAAGATTGGTTAAATCATTGTTAGGTCTACCCACACAATTAGTAAGGGTGGTTATCAGCTGATCAGCTATAATCAGTCCATTGCTGATGGAGTACAGGAAGGGTAGAGCCTATTTTTCCCTCAACCCCAGTTTGTCCCCAGGCTTTAGAGTCAGACTGCCTTGAATTTCAATCCAGCGACTTCCATTTAATAACCTTGGGAGCCCTGAGCAAGTTGCTTAATTTTAACTGTTTTTGGCCTCCACTGAAACATGGGGATCATAAAAGCATTCACTTTATATGGATGTTGTGGAATTAGATTACATAGTAATCCTATGTAGGAGACATTCAATACATGTTGCTAATAATGGCAACAACAATAATGTTACTACTACTAATATTGCTACAATTGTTAATACATTAAAATAATTTAAATTATCACTTATAATAGAGTTACTAAAATGAATCAGACTTAGCTGAATTAAAGTTTGATTCTTTTCATTCATTCTCTTTAGGTGATAGTAAGCCATGAAATAACTGAAGGAAAGAGTGGTAGATATAAAATATAGGTATTCATTCAGTCATATTGCATCTTCAGAATTTAAAGCACTAACACTTGTTGCTGTTCCATGGAAATCCTTCTCTTTTCTTGATAGTTAACTGTCTTCTTAGCTTTTTAACTCTTGTGTTGTTAAGATAAGGTATTCCTGGGGCGCCTGGCTGGCTAATGGATAGAACATGCAGCTCTTGATCTCAGGGTAGTAAGTTCGAGCTCCACATCAGGTATAGTGATTACTTAAAAATAAATCTTCAAATAAAATAAGATATCCCTTATTTCATTAAAAAAATCATCCTTTAAAGAAAATTCCAAATTTCTTATCTCCAGTGTTGAGTGTTTTTTGTTTTAAAAATCCAAGTCATATCAAAGAATGTTAGAAAAAAGGGAAAAAAAATCATTCCTATTTCTACCCTGTTACCACAGTAGTAACTTTAATATCTTATCTTCCCATTTAGTCTCCATATTCATACCTTAAAATAATTATAACATACTCCTAATTTTTTATTCTGGTATTGCAGTTTTATATTATTGATAGGTATTCTTCAGCTTCTATTAGGTTGTTTACTATAATTTAGTTAACTCCCTGTTTTTTGGTATTCAGTTTATTCCTAGTTTTTCAACATTATGGATAATGATGAGTGAAAATGATCTTTATTGATCTGTAACATGGTAGAACTAAAAACACCCTAAGGGGTGGCGCCTGGGTGGCTCAGTGGGTTAAAGCCTCTGCCTTCGGCTTGGGTCATGATCCCAGAGTCCTAGGATCGAGCCCCACATCAGGCTCTCTGTTCAGCAGGGAGCCTGCTTCCTCCTTTTTCTCTCTGCCTGTCTCTCTGCCTACTTGTGATCTCTGTCAAATAAATAAATAAAATCTTAAAAAAAAAAAAAAAAACCCTAAGATTGTCATGAGGGTATACTATGGTGAATAGATATAAAACAGGGTTTCTCAGACACAGTCCTCCTGCCATTTTGGGCAGATGAATCTTGCCGTGGGAGTTGTTCTGTGCCTTGTAGATGTCCCACGGCATCCCTGGCCTCTGTTCACCAGTTTTGATAAACAAAAATGTCTCCAAACATTGTCAAGTGTCTCCTAGGGGGCAAAGCCATTCCCAGTTGAGAACTCCTGATATAAAACACTTAGAAGAGCCTGGCACGGCTCTCGTGAGTGCTGCATAAATATTTGCTATTCCTATCATTGTTGTTGGTATCATTTTTTGTTTTGGTTATTTCTGATAAGTTTCTAGAAAAAGAATTTCTGGGACAAGGGTTTCTGACTTCTATTACTAAATGCTTTCTAGAAGGACGTTGTTAAGTTTAATGCCATCAGTTGTGTATAAATATGTCAGTAACTTTGAGATCCAGCCAGTATTCAGCTGTGAATTCCATGTACTATTTTATGCTCGATTTCTGTAAGTACTACTCAGGACGAGCATTTCCTCTGTTTCTTTACTTGTATTGCCCCATCCGAAGGTTCTGGTAGTGGTTTTGGTTGATTAGTTCTCCCCCAGCCTCCTCTCTCCCTGCCCTCTTTTGAGTTGCTTTACCATCCACCACTTGAGGTTGAAAAGTCATGCCCTCAATAGCCAACTCCGGTTAAATTTCTTTGCTTGACCTCTAATAACATCCAAGTTGAATATAAATGGTCAAGGTTCTTTCAGATTATTGTGTTTTAACCAAACAGTCCTTTGTGATTTCAGATTAAGACACGGTAATTGACAGTGTCCCATAATAATAGAACTTTCAGGGTTTAAATATAGGTGGGGTCCCTCCTTTTTGAAGGATAATTTTGTGGATGAGAGCTCAACTTTGTGTTCTGTGATGTGTCCCCTAACTAATGTGGTGGCCTCTGGTTTACCCTTTTGGAAATAATCCTAATCCTTGCTGTGGGAGGCAGTGGGTGCCTCGCCCATATTCCTGGCTTTTAGCACTTCAGGGCCTAGGGCCCTCCAATCAGTCATTGGCATTCCTTTGCCAAGGGCATTCTCTGGCTGGTAAAGCTCACAGCCAGGATTGGCAGGAAATGCCTGCCCTCTGCCAGCTGCCAACAGCCAGTGAGTGCTCAAATATAAATCCCTTCTCTCTTGTTGTATCTCAGGTGAGCTTGCCTTTGAGATGAGCATTTCACCCTGAGGTTCTCTGAGTTCCCAGTTGGATTATGATTCAGTGGTAATTTGCTTGAAAATGACATTTTTATTAGTTACTTTTTTTCCCGGCTCATTTCTTCATTCCCCACCCAGTGTTTTTTGGGATCACCTCCAAAATAAACTGCAGTTGACCTTGAACAACATAGGTTTGACCTTCATGGATCTGCTTATATGCAGATTTTTTCCCAGTATGTACAGTACAATATTGTAAACATATCTTCTCTTCCTTATGATTTTCTTAACATTTGCTTTTCACTAGCCTATTCTATTGTAAGAGTACAATATATAATATATATAAAATACAAAGAATGTGTTAATTACAACTTTATGTTATTGGTGAGGCTTCCAATCAACAGTAGGGCTATTCTGTTAAGCTTTTTTTTTTTTTTTTTAAGATTTTATTTATTTATTTGACAGACAGAGATCACAAGTAGGTAGAGAGGCAGGCAGAGAGAGAGAGAGAAGCAGGCTCCCTGCTGAGCAGAGATACCGATGTGGGGCTTGATCCCAGGACCCTGAAACCATGACCTGAGCCAAAGGCAGAGGCTTGAACCCACTGAGCCACCCAGGGGTCCCTGTTAAGTATTTTTTGGGCGTCAAAATTACATGCGGATTTTCAACTCTGCAGGGGGTTGGCATCTTGAGCACTCAAGTTCAAGTTGTTCAAGGATTGGGGGTTCTTATATATATGAATCCTTTTCTCAGTGTCTGCTTCTACGGAAAACCCAAGACCTTAGCCAACTTTTCCTTTGATTTTGACCCTTTCGTTTGACCTTGATGAAAGAAGAGCAAAAATCAGGCCAGAAGAATAGAAATCTTTTGAAGACCTGGCTGTATAGAAAGTAGATGAGTTTAGTTTCACTGATTCAAGAGACAGCCTTGGACAAGTAAATACTGTGTTTATGCTGTTGCCCAGGGAGTTCGAGAAAGAGAGAGAGAGAGAGAGAGAGAGAGAGATAGTTAGTTGCTGGATGACATGATGGGATTAAAGCCACAGCAGGAGGGCTTTCAGTGTCCCCACCTAATGTGACTTTCCTGCTCACTTCCTTCACATCCTGGACTGACTCTGGCTTGCTCAGTATCAGAAAGCCTGGTTTTTCATCTTGTGGCTTTCTCCACATAGGGACTGACGAATGTTAGGAAGAAAAAAAGAATCTTCATCTATTGCTTTTCTAATTTTGTCCTTGTTTTTGAGATAGTATTAAGGCTTTGGGAAATTTTTTGGCTTGCGCCTCTGCTGGTTTGTCAATCAGGGCGTTATTTCACTTGCAGGCTTGGTCCTTAGGGCTGTTTGAGTTAAAACTACTTAGGAGTTGAGGGATGACCTGATGGGTCTTTTCTGGATGCTAAAAGGGGCTTTGCAGGACCACTAAGGGTAGCCCCTTTAAAATTAGAGGCAGAGCATGGCACCTGGGTGGCTCAGTCAGGGGAGCCTTGGACTCTTGATTTCGACTCAGGTCATGATTTTAGGGTCCTGAGATCAAGTTGTGGACCTGGCTCCATACTTAGCAGGGGGGGGTCTGCTGAGGTTTTCCCTCATCTTCCCTCGCCCTCTGCCCCTCCTCCTGCTCACTGGAGTGTGTGCGTGTGTGTGCACTCTCTCTCTAAAATAAATAAATCTTTAAAATTAGAGGCACAGGTTGGTTGATTCCAGGAATTCCTGTCATTATGCTGCCACCTCCTTTCTCAAATTTAATGTAGTAATTAATCTCAAAATTAATAGTAGTAATAATTAGAAACAAAGAAAATAAGTAAAATAAATAAGGTTGTAAATATTTGCTTTGTTAATTAAAAAAATCAGCTCATTGAAGCTGATTTCTAAAAAGTCAAATTTGGCTAGAATGTAAGAGCTGAATTTTATGTGGGTGGAATCAGAATGCTGGTGTCCTGTGTGGGTATTCCACACTAAGGCAGAAATTTCTTTCTCAGCCACTTCCTAAAAGAGCCCTCCCAGGGAGGGTAATTGATCAGCCTATTGCATGGGCACCTGTCTCCCTGACCCATTCCACATCCTCCCACATGTGCCACCATCCAGCTGCTTCCCTTTGGTGCCTCTCTTCAGACTGCAAACCTCCAGGAGGTTTATGCCTGGCTATGTCTTAAAGTCATATAACTATCGTGTTTCCTTATCAGCAAAATATTGAAGGTAGTTTCTAGAAAGCCAGGGACATCAGATGGTTTCCAATGACCTCAGCTGCAGGTGAGTGTGACCCGGAGTGAACCAAAGTGAATGTTGGCCAGGATAGGTTTCACATTTTCTGTGTGAAAGTTCTTCCTTTGTTGTTTGTGATTAATAACTGAGTAGGATATAAAGCCAAGTGATTTCATTGTTGAACACGGACTTGAAGGTCATGAGAAACTGCCTGTTCAAATTAAACTTTGCCAAGATATGGTCAAAAGGTCAGCATTAACACCTGGATAGTTTTGAAACAAGGCAGAGAAAAACAAAACAATGGAACACCATTCTTTATACCATGTAAAAATTGATGTCAAGTAGATCAAATGATGTGTTGTGTCGGATCCTTATGATAGATGACCCAGACCCTGAGTTTGCACAGGGAGGAATGCTTTAATACAAAGAAGTACTGAGGACCTAGTGTGGGCCAAGTTGTTCAAAATGAATCTGTTGTGCTAAGAAATGTGGCAAAATGTTAGTTGTCGGTATGACTACTTTGTTAATAACTTGATTTTTAAGTTTTGTTTTGTGTTGGTTTGCTATTTGAAATAGGGTTTTGAATCAGGTATCTTAGTAGTTGGCACTTTGAGTTTTATTGTTTTCAGTATTTCATTTAAGAGTCACACATAATAACTGATGAAAATACAGTGGGACTTAAATTTAAAAATGGTGACTCCTGCACATAACACATAGCATCTTTAATAACTATCTTATGCTTATTTTCTTTTCTGTGTATTCTCTAGGCTTCTGAATTTAGAAGTTAGGAAAAAACTTTCCTCTAGTGTGTCATCTTTGCTTTCTGCATTTGGAGAAGGAACTGCCCCAGTTCTTAGTTACATATTTGTAAACATATGTCCGTATGGATGATAAATTGCCATAAGACCTAGCAACAATAGCTTTTAAACCCTAAGAGCGGATTGATTTTGAAGACGGCACACTGGGAGCCTGGCTTTCCCAGGACTGGTGTGATGTCAATGTAGAGGCTGGCCCTGCTTGGGTCCTGTTCCTTCTTAGGTTATTACTTGCTTGCTTTCCAGCTGGGTCTTCAGTCTGTTCTCCTGGGACAGCTTCTAGGCCCTAAGTCAACTGGTAGGAATGTGTGTGGTAGGAATAACTGCAGATGGCGGAGATACAAATTACTCACTTCGTTCCCATTAGAATTTTTCCCTGCTGAAAGCAAACAAACCAAACCAAACAGGACCCTCTAAAACATTATAATTTAATCAGACTGGAATGATCCCTGTTGAAGAAATTCTCTTACATAGCTAACTCTTAATTTCTTCTGAATGATTAGGATTTTTCTCAAGGATACATTATTTCTTTGGTAATTCAATGAATATTTATTGTATATTTGTGATGTGTAAGGGACTATGTGAGAGAGGCCAGGGGTTAAGGCAGTTTCTTCCTTCAGGGAATTTAGAATCTCAGGAGGTGGGGGTGCCTGGCTGGCTTAGTCGGTAGAGCTAGCTTGTGACTCTTAATCTCAGGGTCATGAGTTCAAGCCCCACACTGGGCATGGAGCCTACTTAGAAAAAAAAAAAAAAGAATCTCATGAGAAGAGGAGATCTACTTGGGCATACACACACACACACACACACACACACATGTACATATATGTAAATATATATCATATTTTATAATTTTGTATTATATTTAAAATATATCTAATACTTTATTAAATATATTTTATTTTATATTTATTTTATATTTTATTTATATTTTTATATAAATAAAACATACTTATATTTTATACTTTTATATGCTCATAAATTTTATATTTGTATATTTATAATTTCATATATAAAATATTTTTATATACCTTATAAAATTATAAAATATATTTATATTTTATAATTAAATAAATTTATAATATTTTAATAATTTTATAATATTTATATAATTTTATAATATTTTATAATTTTATATATTTACAAATTTTGTATGTTTATGTATTTATAATTTTATATGTAAAATATGTATCTTATATATTTTATAATTTTATATAATTTATATATATTATATTTATATGTAAATTATATATACTTATCTATCTACATATAAAATTACCCACCCCCCAATATTTTGTTATAATCAAGGAACAAAATATCATGTGAATTCAAAAGGTGGGGGTGGGGTAGATATAGGGCTGGGGAGGAAACTCTAAAGCCTTCATGAAAGAGGATGCTATTTGGTATGGAAACTGGTGGGAGCTCTGGGACCAGAGGAAAATGTTCCAGAAAGAGGGTGCAGATGGGTAGGGAATGGCTGTGGGGAAGCATGCAGAATGCCAGGCTGAGTAGGTTACTTCACCCTGTAACGCACAGATGTGCCTGACTAGATGGAAGACCGCATGTTTCGTGTGCTTGGAGTTTTGTGGTCGTGAGAAGTTAATCCTTCACAGACGTTTAGGATGCATATAGGAGGGTGGATGGTATTGGAGGTTGTTGTGGTACACGGAGGGGAGGGTGCTGAGGAGCTGGACATTGAGCTTGGTAGCTTGGGTGTATCTTGGCTCTGTGGAAGAATTATACTGAATCATGTCAAAGCTCTCTTCATGATTCTAATATTTAAGATTCTGCTGCCAGAAGCTGAGCTCACTCTTCTCTTGGGTGTAAGTATGACTGAAAGATCTCGTGTGTGAAAGAGTCCTTCCTCTCGTATTTACAGTATCAGTTTCTAGTTTAGGAGCTCAGTCAGCTGATAGCTGCAGAAATTGCTTCTGATTGTGACTTGCTTCCCTCTGTTCTCTCTTTTGTGCTTTTCCTAGTTATTTTCCCTTGGAAGATAAAAGGAGGTGTTTAGGGCAAATTTCATTCTTTTGGGTCAGTTTGTGTGGGATTGCCCCTCTTTAGTTGCGTCTGTAGGTGCTGATCTGTGTATTTTGCCCAGTTAGGGCTAGAGGCTTGGATAGTTACAGTTGTGCTCTCCCTCCTCTGTGTTTCCACTTCTGATTTTATATTTCAGTTTGTGATTCGCCAGCAGAGATGAATGACAGAGAAATGTTGCAGGTGAGTGGGTGTGTTTGTTTCCTATTGCTGCTGTAGCAAACTATTATGAATTTGATGGCTTCAGACAACATGGATTTATTATCTTACAGTTCTGGAGGTCAGAAGTCAGACACAGGTTTGCCTTTACTAAAATCAAGGTGTTGGCAGGGCTGCATTCCTCCTGGAAACCCTAGGGGAGAATCAGTTTCCTTGTAGCCTGGGAATGTCTTGGCTCTGAAGAAGCTGCCCCATCCCTTGGCCGAGAGCCCACACAGTCTTCAAAACCAGCAATAGTGGGCCAAGTCTTTCTCACATGGTGGTGGAGAACTCTTAATATTCATTTAAACAAACAAACAAACAAAAAGAACCCTTGTGTAAAGAATTCTGCATGATGGTTAATTCCCCAGTCATTCCTGCTTGTTCAAAATAAATTTCACCACATTTTGGTGGGGGGAGCTGATTTAGAATTAATTTTGAAAAGTACTTAGAAGCCTTTTCATTTTCGTGTATATGTGTGTATATATTATATTATGATGTACATGTGTGTCCAGTGATGGGCAAAAGGGAAGGAATGAGCCGAGTGCTTTCAACTACACAGGAAGGCATTGGATGGGAATTCTGGAAAGGGTCGTGAAGAGGAGAAATAGCCTTACTTTGCTGTGACAAAAACATGTAAGCCACTCATGATTCTCCACTTTTCACACTTTATTCTGAAGCCATATACTTCAATTAATGTGATTTAATGCTTTTCTCTCAGTGTTATTTGGCAGGGTGTTCTTAAGGAGAAATGTCCAACATGGTGTTGAAGTGTATTTGGGAACAATACAAATGAGTTGCAAACTAAAAGTGAAATTTAAGGAGTTTTATTTTATGAAAATTGAGGAAGGTCAGAGGTTAGTTAACAGAGTGATTCTTTGTTCATTTGTGGATTCAGTGATAGTCTGGCCTTTGGAGTTTATTTTAGGTAAGTCAAATTTTTTTTTAAGGTTTTATTTATTTTTCTGACAGACAGAGATCACAAGTAGGCAGAGAGGCAGGCAAAGAGAGAGGGGGAATCAGAATCCCAGCCAAGCAGAGAGCCTGATTCAGGGTTCGAGGCGAGGACCCTGGGATCACAACCTGAGCCAAAGACAGAGGCTCTAACCCACTGAGTCACCCACGCACTCCTAAGCCAAATATTATTACGGCAGATTCTGGATTTAATGTTCATTGCTTTCTACTGCTGATGTAAGAAACTAGGTAGTGTAATTATCACATGAATATAAAAATTGATGTATTTTAATTGTACAATTAATGTTCATTTACTTGGAACGAGGGAGTGTAACTATAGGAGATACCACTTCCATGAAATCTCTTCCTGAGTCATACATGAGTCAAGGATTTCTAAAGAAAACACTTTTAAGGCAATAATAAATAAGTTATCTACCCACCACTTCTTCCCTGTTAATTTTATAGATAGGATTTTTTCTGACCTCTTCCCCAGTCATCATTGTATAGACAATGCAATTGCCACTGAATAATATTTAGAATTTTTAGAATGATAATATTTAGGATAACTTTTAGAAAATATGCATTTCTGAAATTCTCAGATTGCCCTTAGAATTAAAGTAGGGTTTAGTTATAGAGAAATATAATGTCAGTTTAATAACCTATGAGCTTAGCCACTGCCTAAATCTTTCATTTTCTTCTGATAAATTTGATTAGCTTTTATTTTCAAGGAGAAACTTATCTTCTGGGAGACAGTTGAGTTGGGTGAGGGCCAGGAGAAAAAAGTCTAGGAATGGTTAAGCCCTTATATAAGGGGAAGTTTGTGTTTTTCTTATTGCTGATAAACCTTAGTGATCTAAGGATCAAGGTTCTATATGTTTGTCACTGCGCTTCCTTTTCATGTCCCCTGAAGAGCCATCATACAAGCCATTGGGACATGCATATTTAAGATGGCCTAGTGCTGGACGTTTGTTCCTTCAGTTTCTTCATTCTGCAGCATGTAGAATAACATTAATTAAAGGAATGATGAGTCTAGCATGTCGTAGATGCCTAATAAACAATTTTTAAAGAAATGAATCAAATAACTTGCTTGTATATGGGGTTAAAGTTGGTTCTTATAGGGAATATTCTTTCTTTTTGCTTTAGGAGAGGTGTTTGTATTGTGTCTGAAGGAAAGGCAAACACATCTTGAACATTTAGAACTGTAGATCTTAAGCTTAAACATGAGACTAGCCCAGTGTTATGCTAAGAAGTACAGAAGGGGACCAAAGAGAGATCTGGCACCTATTCTTTCATGATTTGTAAAAGTGTCTCTCTACTGTGTTTGGCTTAAGGGGTTTTGTTTTGTTATGTGATCCTTTAATTTCTGTCTCGGTCTTTCATATATTGAGACCATATAATTTTTTTTTTTAAAGATTTTATTATTTATTTGACACAGAGAGAGATGGGGGGGGGGAACACAAGCAGAGGGAATGGGAGAGGGAGAAGCAGGCTTCTAGCTGAGCAGGGATATCTATACGGGGCTCGATCCCAGGACCCTGGGATCATGACCAGAAGCAAAGGCAGATGCTTAATGACTGAGCCACGCAGGGCCCCAAGACCATATAATATTCTTGTAAGATAATATTCTGAAAGTTTTTTTGGATCAGAGAGTAACTTAAAAATTGATAGAAACTATGGCATTTCTGCTGTCACTCAAAAATCACATATGCAAACACATAATTCTTCTCAGAACTTAAAGAAGTTTGTAAAGTCACTAAAACTTACCCAGACATGTAGCAAAATATAAACTTTTGTTCGTTTATTTGTTTTATTCTTATTTGTCCATTCATTTCCTTAGCTTTATAGGTTTATAGAATTATCTGAGAGAAGGCTACCTTTGTTGTTGTTGTTGTTGTTGCTTTTTAAACAAATTTTATGTACTTATGTTTGAAAAGCCAAACATTTCATTGCATAAAAATTATGCTCTACTGCCAGGAAGGACAATCCCTATCATTAGATGATTAAAAACATTTTTTTTGTTTGTGTGCATATTTAGTATTTGTATTATAATATGTTTCATATTGCCTATTTTTAATAAATATAAGAGCATGTTATTTATATTGTTTTACAGGGTCCCCCCCCAATATACATTTTCAGTCTTTTTCCATGCCAGTGTTGGTAGAGCTAGCATATTCTTTTAAATTACTATTTCACTCTTTATTTAGCATGGACATAATTCTACAGACATACTGAAGTTATTTAGAGATTAGTTTTTATAGTTGACATGGTTGGTGGCAGAAATAAGAGGAAAATAAGGACTGGTTGGAATGACATGTCATTTGCTAAAACTCCCCTTTGTTCATCTTTTCAGAGAGTAGTTGTGTACGGTACGGCTGGGGGAGGCATACATTTTGAACAGGGGGGTTGTTGGCCAAGAAATAGGCCTCCACCTAACAGAACACCCACTGTGATGATTTACAATGTTTGAATCTCAGCAAAAATACCACTTGTATTCTGAATTCTTTTGTTTCAACTACATAACTCAATAGAAAGAAAGTTTCCTACAATTGAAAAGAATAGACACTGTTTAGAGGCCAAGTTTTGCCTTTTAAGGCTGAATGTGCTTTATTTTAAGCTGCTCTTTCTTCTCAAGAAGACTGATATAAACAAGAGAAGGGCCCTCTGGTATTTCTATGCAAAGCATCAGTAATATTGTTTCTTTCATTTATTTCTTTTTTTCTTTTTTTCTTTTTTTTGAGAGAGAGAGCAAGAGTACCCTTGAGCCCAGTGGCAGTGGGGAGTGGGGTGGGGGGATGGGGGGAGCCGAGGGGGAGGGAGAAAGAATCCTAAGCAGCTTCAGGCCCAGGGCAGAAACCAATCTGAGGCTCCATCTCAGGACCCGGAGATCATGTCCTGAGCTGAAATCAAGAGTCAGATGCTTAACCAACTGAGCCACCCGGGTGCCCCAATACTGTGACTCTTTAAAAGAACTATTTTACTACTGTTTATCTACTTCATGCCCATTGCTGAAGCACCTGGGAGCTCTGTATTTCTGTTGGTATAGCCTATGGATGAGTGGGGCCACTTGTCTGGGTTGGAATCTCTGCCTCAACTCTTACTAGTTATGAAACCACTACAAGTTTATAAACTCTTGTCTCCTCAACTGTGGAATGGAGAATACTCCTAGCACTATCTCGTGGTTGTTGGGAGGATAAGGCAAATGAAAAAACAACCCAGATCTGAGGGAACATACTTACAAATCATATACAGTAGTTCTTCCTTATCCATGATTTCTCTTTCTGAGATTTTAGTCACCTGTGGTCAAGCATGGTCCAGAAGCAGGTGATCTCCTGCTGACTCATGGTCAGAAGGTTAATAGTAGCCTAATGGTGTGTTCACAGTGCCTACGACATTCCCCTCACTTCATCTCATCACATAGACATTTTATTATCTCTTATCTTCACAAGGAGGAGGGTGAGTGTAGTACGAGAAGATATTTTGAGAGAGAGAGAACACATTCACATAACTTTGTTATAGTATATTTTTAGAATCATTCTCTTTTATTGTTAATCTCTTACTGTGCCTAATTTATAAATTAAACTTTATCGTGGATTTGTACTTCTAGGAAAAAACACTATTTACAGGGTCCAGTACTCTCCATGGCTTCAGGCACCCTTCAGAGATCTTGGCATGTATCCCCCACAGATAGAGGGAGAGTAATGTATCTGAGAAGGTTCTAATGTCCAGAATATATAAAGAATTCTTCCATCTCAACAATAAAATGACAAGTATCCCAATTGAAAAAAGGGGCAAAGATTTGAATAGACATTTCTCTAAAGATACACAAATGGTCAGTAAACCTATAAAAAGATGTTTAAGAGTGATAGTCTTTGGGGAAAGGTGAATCAAAATCACAGTGAGATTTTACTTCACACTTACTGGGATGGGTATAATAAAAAAATACAGAAAGGAACAAGTGTCAGTGAGGATGTGGAGAAATTGCAACTCTCATCTGCTGCTGGTGTAAATGTACAATAGGTGCAGTAGCTTTGGAAAACAGTTTGGCAGTTCCTCAAAAAATTAAGTGTTGATTTATCATCTAACCCAGAACTCCCCTCAAGTTATATCCCAAAGAGAATTAAAAACTATGTCCACATTAGAGCTTGTACATGGATGTTCATAGCATTGTTATTCATAACAGACAAAAAGTAGAAACAACCAAAATGCCTCTCAGTTGATGAATAGATCAACAGAATGTGGTCTCTCCACACAATGGAACATTACTCAGTTATAAATAAAATGTAGCATTGATGCCAGTTACAACATGCGTAAACTTTGAAAACATAATGCTAAGTGAAAGAAGCTTGGCCCGGAGGGGCACATACCTTATGATTCTATTTATATGAAATGTCTAGAATAGGAAGATCCTTCATGGAAGGTCAAGTTGTCGTTGCCTCGGCCTGGGGTGGGGCGAGGAGAAGATGAAGAATGATGGTTGGTGGGTATAGGGTTTTTGGGATAGTGAAAAGGTTCGGAATCAGATAGTGCTGATCCTTGTGCAACTTTGTGAATATACTAAACACCACTGAATTGTACTCTTTAAATGGGTGGATGTTACAGTATGTGAATTTTATCTCAATTGATAAAAAATAAGATAGTACGGGGGAAGTGGTGCCATTCCTTCACAGCAGGGACTCTGCATACGGTAGCTACTTACGCTGCTGCTATCATTATCATCATCATTATTATAAAAGGTAATTGCTTATAATGTGGTTATATTATTTCTTTTTCTTCTATATTTTCTTCAAATTACACAAATACTAGCAATTAAGTGTTTGCAAAACATTTGTAAAGATCTGCCTTTGTGAACAGATTTTGTGATGGAGAGAGCTTTTGAGTTACTGTGAATATATGTGTTTTTCCCATTTGCTTGCACTGCATTTTCTTAGTGTGAAACATGGTACTTCTTGACAGGTCATGTGGCATTTATGGATTTTTTTTCCTTTTTACTCTCTTTCATTTGATTTATCTGATTGGACGCATTCAACTCCTGTGAGGGAGAGAAAGTAAAGAAATAAGGAATAGGAAAATCTAGAGGAATTCCTCAGCCTTGGTGAAATTTCCCTTTCCACGTTTACTCATACAGTGAAACAAAGGTTTTTTCTTCTTCTGGGAAATAGCTACATAGCTTGAGATTGACAGTAATACAATGTTAACATAATCACACTTGGACAATTTTTGAAAATCTTTTATATAAAATACATGTAAAAATGGACTCTTTAATTTAGTCTGAAATAACATTTGGACTGTATTTGCTGAATATGTTGACCATATCCTAAACACTGTGCTTTTTTCGGAACTATTAATAGATGAGATTTGGGGGGCATTTCCTAGTTTTAAGGATTAAATGGTAATTATACAAGTATATAAACTTTAATAAATTATAGTATGTTAGAATATATGATTATGGCTGGGGAAATGCACATTATCTGCCTATTACAGGCTCTAAAATTGATCTGAGCTTTAGTTCTCATTTCTGGATTTACTCCTTCAAGCTTAAACGGTTTTCTGATTTCATTATTATCAATACCAGGATGAGAAGATCATTTCAGTTTCATTGTAACTGAGTATGGTGGAGGCCACCTGACCCCCACCCCTGCTTTTTGTCCGGGTCTTAGACTTGTCTTGGGTTATTACAGATCTCTACCCCGTGTCTGCCTTTGCCTGGCTACTAGTTTGCAACTTTGACCTTTGCTAAGCTCTTACACTGACTCTTTCCTAATGGGGACCCACTTGATTGTCCTGCTAGTTGGATGCTTCGGTCTTGCTTGCTGGTTGGAGTATGTCGCTTGATGGCTTTACATCGTGGTATCCTTATTTTCTAGCTCTTGTCTGAGTGCTGCCCAGGGGCACTCTCTTCTGTTCTAGTGCATAAGCTGGTCTCCAGCAATTGCCACCTTCTTCATGGTGATTTTAAGGCATGCTTCCCCCTCCCTGAAGAGTAGCACTCTTTTAATGAATTGTGTGCTTATCATGAGTATTAATACTAAAATCTTACTTATATCTGAATACGTTATATATGGTTATTGGTTTGATATTCCATGTCATTCTAATTTCGAATTTTCTAGAATAATTTTTATATCCAAAGAATTTATATCATTTATTTTCTTCCTCTTTTTTTTTTTTTTTTTTTTTAAGATTTTATTTACTTATTTGACAGAGATCACAAGTAGACAGAGAGGCAGGCGGGTGGGGGGGGGGAAGCAGGCTCCCTGCTTGAGCAGAGAGCCCAATGTGGGGCTCAATCCCAGGACTCTGGGATCATGACCTGAGCCGAAAGCAGAGGCTTTAACCCACTGAGCCACCCAGGAGCCCCTATTTTCTTCTTCTCATTGAGAAGAAAACAGTTTACTCAGTCTGGTAGTTTATACATTAATTATGTATGCAATTGCCATAGATGGCTGTGGTTAAATTCTTTTATTAAAATTTCACTTTTAGGGGTGCCCGGGTGGCTCAGTGGGTTAAAGCCTCTGCCTTCAGCTCAGGTCATGATCCCAGGGTCCTGGGATTAAGCCCCACATTGTGTGTGTGTGTGGGGGGTCTCTGCTCAGCGGGGAGTCTGCTTCCCTCTGTCTCTCTCTGCCTGCCTCTCTGCCTACTTGTGATCTCTGTCTGTCAAATAAATAAAATCTTTAAAATAAAATAAAATAAAATTTCACTTTTAGTAAGTGAAAAATGTACCATAGTAAAAATGGTCTAGCTTTCTTATTTGATTTACAAAGGGAATAAGCATAGTTAATATTAGGGATATTTTACTGTGAGCTGCAGAAAGAATATGTGTCCCTTATTTGTCATAGTGAGTGAAAGGACCAAAGCGATCATTTTTCAAACTCATTGGCTATTATATCTTTTACTCTACTGAGTGCCATTTATTTTTCTCTTTACAAGTGCATAATATACCTGTGTTCATATGTACATTTGAGTTTCTCATATTCTCTCACTATGTATTCACATGAATCTATCAAGTTAAAATATGTGCCATTTATCCAAGTTTGGCACACTATGTGTTTATACATAAACCTGTAAGATGTTGGAATTTAGTTTTGGTGTGTGTGAATGTGAGTGGGAAGACTGATGCGTGGTTTCTGTTCCTTTCCTCCCTCAGTGCCATGCACAATTTCTTTTTTGGTTAGTTGCTGCCAGCACTACTGTGGGGGCTGCTCCTTGTGTGTGGCTTCGCCTCATAACCCACACTGTCTGCTCCCAGACCCACTCCGTGTCTGGTTGCAAGTCAGTGTAGCGTTTCCTGGAATTGTGACTGGGCGTTGGTGATTTACCCTGTGCTTTGGCTTGCCCTTATTAGCGTTTCTTGGTTCTCCCATCAGTGGGTCTCTGATTTCTTTATCCACAAATAGTCTTGTGCAGAGTCATGATCCTCCTGCCTTTACAAATCAACCAAGCTCTGGCAAGGGAAATGATTATTCATCAAAACTCTAAACACCAGGATAAAATGTTCCTGTTTAGATGAATCAGGGGTCAATTTAGTTTGCTAATGAGCTTCAGAATTGCTCTGCCTTGAGGGACTATTTTTATTCTAGTTTTTCTTCTTTTTAATGTTCTTAGAAGTCAGATTTTCATTCTTTGTCAATAATAAAAGGATCTTCAAGCACGTGAAAAGGGGAAGTGGGAAATAAAATCTGTGAGTCATCTTGATGATCACGGTTCTAAGATTTCGTAGAAGGACAAAAAGGCCATAGATACAACAGCATTTTTTTTTTTTTTAATTGAATTGGAAAAGTTAGAGGTCTGGATTGAATTATGGTCAACACATAGTTTGTGTAGGCCCAATGAACAAATTAAATAAACCCAT
Organism: Mustela lutreola; assembly: GCF_030435805.1. Taxonomy (NCBI): domain Eukaryota; kingdom Metazoa; phylum Chordata; class Mammalia; order Carnivora; family Mustelidae; genus Mustela; species Mustela lutreola. Next base: position 58,446,769 of record NC_081295.1, on the reverse strand, counting down.
CCAATGATTTTTTTTTTAAATTGACAACCTGTTTTGGGAGCTGAATATAGTACAACAAGCAAAGATGTTTCTTGCCCTCATCAACTTATACAGACCAATATGTAATCAAATTGAGATATGTATTAGGGAGCAAAAGAAAAGAAAACAGGATGCTTTGAGACACTGTTAAAGTCCAAAAGTCTCTTCTGAAGAAAAGATGTTTAAAATTAGACCTGAGATAGCTGTAGGAATTAAGCAGGTTGAAAATGGGGTGAAGAGTACTGTAGGCAGGCATAGCAGCATGAGCAAATATCCTGGGGCAGGAAGGGCTGGGTACACACACAAAGGACTGTGTGGCTGGAGCTCTTGAAAGGAAGGGAAAGTGCAAGATAGGACTTGGCTTGGGTAGGGAAGGGTTAGATGAGTCAGAACTTTGTAAACCATGTTAATTGTTTCAAAGTTCATTGTCAAGCTGGCTACCATTTAGAAAGTGGATTGGAAAGCAACAGGAGCAGAAATGTCAGTTTAGCTTTAGGTTGGTGGATTCCATGCAAGAGATGACAGTAGCTCAGGTGGGGGGATGGCTGGAAGATGAAGAGTTGTGGCTGGATTCAAGGTATATTGAGGAATTGGAACCAACAGATTTGGGGATGGATTGTGGTATCAGGTAGATTGTGGCATGCCAAGGATTGGTTTTAGGGTCCTGGGGTGAACAACTGAGTGGATGAAGGTGCTGGGTTCTGAACTAAGAAAAATTGGAGACAACTGATTTGAGAAAAGGTCAGCAGTTAAGTTTTAGCTGTGTTAGGTTGGAAATGAGTTCATGAGATATCTCAGTGGAGAAGTCATCTAGATGTTTGGATACATACTCTTTTTATCTCTTGCTACATAGCAAATTCTTCTGAAATTTAGCAGCTAATCTACATTCATAATCTAGTGCTGTATAACAAATTACCGTAGTCTTTAACAACTTAAAATGGCAAATATTTATTATCTCATACAGTTTCATGGGTCAGACATTTGGGAAGGGGTTTGCTAGGTGATTCTGGGCCAGGGTCTCTCCTGAGGTTGTAATCAAGGTGTTGGTCAGGGCTGCAATCATCTGAAGGCTTGACTGAGGCGGGGGATCTGATTCCAAGATGGTTTATGCACATCGCTTTTGGCAGAAGGTCTCAGTTCCTTGCTGGCTATTGGTGGGAGGCCACAATTCCTCTCCATGTGGACCTCTCCATAGGGCTCCTTGAATATCTTCATGACGTGGCAGCTGGCTTCTCCTAGAGTGAGTAAAATGAGAAAGTGCAAGGAAGAAATACGCCTGTGACATAGTCCCAGAAGCCGTACATCATTGCCTCTGCCATGTTCTGCTTATGAGAAGTGAGTTACCCAGTCTAGCTCACATTAAAGGAGAGGGTGATCACACTCTGCCTCTTGAGTGGATGACGAACAAGTATTTTGTGAACATATTTTGAAATTAGTATGCATAATTTTGTAATTTAGTAGAGAGGTTTGGGTCAGGGCTTCTGCACATAGATGGTATTTGGAACTATGAGAGTGGATTAAAACTACTCACTTTAGGGGTGCCTGGGTGGCTCAGTGGGTTGAGCCTCTCTCTGCCTTCAGCTCAGGTCATGATCCCAGGGTCCTGGGATTGAGCCCTGCATCGGGCTCTCTGCTCGGCAGGGAGCCTGCTTCCTCCTTTCTCTCTGCCTGCCTCTCTGCCTACTTGTGATCTCTCTCTGTCAAATAAATAAATAAAATCTTAAAAAAAAAATAAAAGAAATGCTTATAAGCTTAAAAACAGGAAACATTATCAAGAATGTACAATAACAGGACAGTAGTGGGAAATAAATTATTGAATATCCAGTCAATAAAATACCTATGGAGCCTTAAAAGTGACATTATAAGAGTATGCACTGTAATGGAAATACGCTCATAATGTCTTTTACGTAAAGGTGATAAAATACTATGTTCTTTTTCATTACATTTTCATAAGAAAAAGACAAAAACGTCTAGGAGGATGGACACACACATGTTAATAGTGATTGCCTCTGGGTGGAGAGAAATGGGTGATTTAAATTTTCTTCCTTTTCCTTATCTGAAACGTCTTTAATAAATGTGGATTGCTCTTATAACAAAATCTTTTCAAATATCCTCCCAAGGCAAAGCAAAGTAATTAAAATAATACTTCTACTTCTGGTACTTAAAACTTGATTGAGGAAATTGTGACATCAAACTCTGGCAGCCAAGGCAAGGCAATAAAATGAGTGGATGAAGTAGCTCTATTGTTTAGGACAAAGGACTCTAACTGATCAGGATAGCCTGTCTCATTCCTGGTCTCCAAGGTGAGAGGATGCGATATACATTGCTCTCTAAAGCAATTTCACATAAACTACAGAGATGTTCTGAAATTGTAGTGAAAACAGAGAGCATGCTTTTATTTTATAAGTTTTGAATTGCTTTTTAAAGATTGTTTTTTATCTTTTTGAAGATTTTTATTTATTTATTTGACAGAGAGATCACAAGTAGTCAGAGAGGCAGGCAGAGAGAGAGAGGAGGAAGCAGGCTCCCCACTGAGCAGAGAGCCGGACACAGGGCTTGATCCTAGGACTCTGAGATCATGACCTGAGCCAAAGGCAGAGGCTTAACCCACTGAGCCACCCAGGCACCCCTAAAGATTTCATTTTTAAGTAAGCTCTCTACGCACCGTGGGGCTCAAACTCACAACTCTGAGATCAAGAATTGTGTGCTCCAGGAGCCTGGGTGGGTCAGTGGGTTAAGCCTCTGACTTCAACTCAGGTCATGATTCCAGGGTCTTGGGATTGAGGCCCACATCAGGCTCTCTGCCTTGGGTTGGAGGCCTGCACCCTGCTCTCTGCTCCGCAGGGAGCCTGCTTCCTCCTCTCTGCCTGCCTCTCTGCCTACTCATGATCTCTCACTTTGTCAAATAAATGAATAAAATCTTAAAAAAAAATTGTGTGCTCCACCAACTGAACCATCCAGGTGACCCAGCGCAGAGCATGCTTTTAAATGTAGGTTCCCTGAAGACAGTTCTGTAGGCAGAGGATAGATGTGGCTTATGTATGTGAGCTTTCTAATGATTTGATATAACAAAGTGGTGAAGTTTGTGTTCTCTTGAGAATACAGTAGTTAACATTCCCTTAGACCAGACTTCCCCCCACCTCTACGTGATGGGCACCCTCATGGCTCAGTACGTCTGGTTGGGGGTCAAGAAATCTGTGCTCCCAGGAAATTCTCTCGGGGAGTCTGATGTTTAGCTACTTCTGGGAATGTCTGCAGCTCCTTCAGTTGGATTTGACAGTCACTTTGAATTGAGCATTGCTCTGAGCCCCTTGTTACATACTTTGATCACACTATTATTTATTCGTACTGAAGTCACTGGGGTGTTGCATTTGTCTCCCCCTTTTACACGGGAGGGAAATCAGAGAGACTGAATGAGGTGTTCAAGGCATAAAGGTATCAACAAGCCATTCAGTGGAGCGGTTGGGAGCACAAGCTCTGCCTTGTGACGTTGTTGGGATTTGCGTTGCACACTAATGTCTGGTATGTGTCTGGCTTACAGCAAGCATTCAATAAATATTAGTTTTATTACAAAAACATATTTGTGGGGTGAGACTCTGACAGGATCCTCAATATACTGTCTCCCTATTTTAATCATTTTTTAGTGTTACCTTGTATATGGGAGTGGTTACATTTCAGTCTGGTGAACCTCCTTTTTACAGAGGTAGACTATAGAACTCCATATTCTAGACCAGAAATAGTCCTTCATTTCTTTCCTCAAGCTTATCTTAGTGGTACCAGATTGAATTAGGATTGAGTGGAACTGTAAGGAAGAGAAAGCCTACTACTCTGGGTTATAAGAAATAATTCCCTTTTCTTCAGAACCCTTCAGTCTGTAGACAGGCAATCCAAGGCTGATTGTCTGCTCAGGGAAACTGGCTGCTCCTGCTTCCTGGAGAAAGATGGAAGGGTGGAGGGTGAAATGTTTATGCTGGCTGCATGTGTGAAGTTTTGTTGGGAGTTCATAGCTCACCTAGAAGTACCACCCAACGCCCTTTCGCTCTCCACTGGACAAAAATGGACTGTGTGGTTGTCCCTAGTTGCAAGGGGAGGTGATTATTGTAATTGGCCACCTTGCCTCAGGGGAAAAAAATGAGATTAGACTTCTAAGAAAGATGAAGGGAGAGGTGATTGAGAAGATAACCAGCAGTATCTTCCACAAGGAGTTTGAACAGGTGTTTCCTTCTCGAGTAAGAGGTCTAGAGGCATGGTCATTGTAGAAACAGTTTTGATTCTAGAATTAGGAATATCTGCATTTATATGTTAAGATATGAGTTTTAAAGGATGAAATTGGATCCAAGTGAAATTTACCCATTTGTCTTCTTGGAGAATGTATGAGATGAGGCACACTACATATCTCTTCTTTGAAAGTCAAGTTGAAATGGGAATGAAAAATGTTTATTGCATATGCTTCCCCCCCCATTTTTTGTGGAGAAATACATATAACAAAATGTAACATTGTAACCATTAAAAAAAAAGATTTTATTTATTTATTTGACAGAGAGAAATCACAAGTAGGCAGAGAGGCAGGCAGAGAGAGAGAGGAGGAGGAAGCAGGCTCCCCGCTGAGCAGAGAGCCCAATGTGGGGCTCGATCCCAGGACCCTGGGATCAGGACCTGAGCCGGAGGCAGAGGCTTTAACCCACTGAGCCACCCAGGCACCCTCACTGTAACCATTTTTAAGTGAACACTTCAGTGACATTCCATACATTTACCATCATCCATTTCTATAACACTTTCCATCTTGCAGAATAGAAACTCTGTACCCATTAAACAGTATCTCCCAATGTTCCTCTCCTGCCAGCCACCATTTTACTTTTTGTCTCTTCAAACTTAGCTACTATAGATAGATGGAATCATATAGTACTTCACTTTTTGTGACTGTCTTATTTCACTTAACAAAATGTTCTCAAGGTGCACCTATGTTTTCTTCCTTTTTAAAGGCTGAATGGTATTCCTGTGTGTGTGTGTGTGTACACACTACACTTTGTTTATCCATTCATCCATCCATCCATGGGCATTTGGATTGCTTCTTTGCTTAGTGATTGTGAATAATGCTACTATGAGGATGGGTACGTGGACATTTCTTCAAAATGCTGCTTTCGATTCTTTTGGGTATATTATTGCACATATTTGTACCCCAGACTCAGTCAGGTTTGCTAGCCTGTGCTTGTCCTGAGGGAAATGCTAAAGCTTTGAAGAAAAATTATCCAGATCTTTTTGTTTGATTCACTCTCTTGCTAATAACTTCGAGAAAACTTTGTCATCATGAATTAGACTTTCTATAGGCCGTGATAATGGAAAGGAGGAGTCACGGAAGTGCTCCCAGAAGCTACTGGCTATTGGCTTGTTGCACTATAAAAGGACCTAGTTTGAAATGTGTCATTAAGAAGGAAACAGAAGAAAACAGAGTATTATCCTTCCTTTGTAAAGCTGTGTTGACTGCATGTGGATTAGTCTCGGAGATTCTGGTCTCCTAATTAAAAAAAAAGATTTAATAGTGAGAGGAGTCTAGTGAAGGAAACAGAGTGAATTCACTTGGTGTTTTCATAAAACTGACCAAAATGGTTAGGACTCTTGAGTCTAAATAGAGAGGAGACATAATACTGGGTATAAAGTCATTTATTTCAGAAGAGCAAACATGAACTTGTTCTTCTAATCTGTAACTGAATTAATTAAATTAATCTCCAACTAAGTTAAAATTAATGTAGGCTTTTTAATGCTTAAGAGAGGCACATTTTAGACAAAGAAAGAGCTGTTTTGCACAGAAGGTGATTCGCAGTTTGCTCTACCCAGAGATGGTATAGTCTAAAGTTAATGAATTTTTGAAAAAGGCAAATAAATGTTAGCTCTATAGTAGAGTATTAAATAACGACAGTGCTGATTTGAGGCAGGATCTTAATTTCCAACAGTAAGTTAGAGGATGAATGATCATAAGGATAACATCAGCATGCTGGGGGACTGGCTTGGGTATCAGGTTTCTTTTATTTTTTTGTTCATGCTGTGGATTTTATCTCTCTCATCCAACTCTACCTGAATAAGCTTTTCTTTTCTTTTTTTTTTTTTTTAAAGATTTTATTTATTTATTTGACAGACAAAGATCACAAGCAGGCAGAGAGGCAGGCAGAGAGAGAGGAGGAAGCAGGCTCCCCGCTGAGCAGAGAGCCCGACGTGGGACTCGATCCCAGGACCCTGAGATCATGACCTGAGCCGAAGGCAGCGGCTTAACCCACTGAGCCACCCAGGCGCCCCTGAATAAGCTTTTCAATAAAAAAAGTATTAATGGCTCGTGTGAACCTTTTCATAGTTATTAGCTATGTAAATTGAAAATGAGGGAGTATGCATTTTCCAATCTGAGACTATTTAAATTATTTTACTCATTAACTTTCAGTTTATACACTTCGAAGAGAAGAGTGCTGTGCTTCATGGGCTGATTTCTTAACGGTGTGGTTCATGGGAAGAAATCTTTGCTCCTGAAGTTTTAAGGGGAAACATAGTGTTCCTTTCTGGCATGTTCTTCCTGCTTATTGTAAATTTTCTTTCTTTCTTTCTTTTTTTTTTTTTTTGGATAAAGGATTGCAATTTAATGCACTTGCAGTTTTGAAAATGTGCTTACTAAAATGACTCTTCCCCCTTTTAAAATTATGTCACATTTGGTTTTAATTTGCCATGGCTTAATATTAGAAGACTCTAAAACAGACAAAAAAAATCAAAATGTACTTCTGAAATACTTGATTTTCTTTTTTAAAAATTACATATATATATAATCTCATATGTATATGTATATTTATTCTAAGAAAGACTAGGTGGTTTGGTGTGATCTGTCAGGAACATTTTGGTTTACATTAATCTTCTACTTTTGTCTTCCCATCTTCATAACTGGTCAGTACCCTGATAATTTGACCTTGAAATACTTGGATTTATTGCAAATTGTTATTTATTTTTATTGTGTTATGTTAGTCACCAGAAAGATGTGTTTTAAATGATGTAACTCCCTTTTCAACAATGTTTCCATAGTGCATGGAGTGGAAGATGGGAAGAGATGAGCTTCCAGAAGCAATTACTTTACATGCACCCAATTATCTCTTCAGACTGAAGTTGGAAACTCAGTGGAAAGACAGATAGAAGGAAAAGCAATGTAACCTGGAGAGTTTCATTTTTAGAAATGTGTGACCTTCACTGCACTTAGTGTAGGAGCTTGGGGGCTTGGTCTCTAAGGGAGTTCTTAATGTGTGTTGAGTTTTAGCATCTACAGTTTCTCCCTCCCTCCTCCCCAGATCCTTCCTGTCTGCATGTGATTACAGACAGGCCATGTCTCCCTTATTCTTGACATGCCCCACCAAGGCAGGCAGGCCGACAGAGAGATCTTCTCTCAGCCTAGTTGATTTTGATAGCTGCCGCATTCTCTTCCCTTCCTCCTTGTTTACATTAAAGTGGGAAACAACGCACCTTTTGCAGAATGGGTGTTTTAAAGAAAAAAAATGGTACAAAAGCATTAGTTGTTAGAGAATTTTGAAAACATAGCTCATAGAAATGGAATACAAGAATCTCTCAGGATCTTAGAAATAAATAGTGCTAATATTTTGCCAATTGTCTTTCTAGTCCTATATGCATACAATGTATAAATGAAACACTGTATGCTCTTTAATGATCTCCTTTTTTATTCCTTAATATATTATGAAAATCCTTCCATATCTTCACTTATTCCTTCTTAATATCATTTTTTGTAAGATGTTATTTTTAAGTAATTTTTATATCCCACGTGGGGCTCGAACTCACAACCTCGAGGTCAAGAGTCACATGCTCCGTTAACTGAACCAGCCAGGCACTCTCTTAAATATCATTTTTTTTCTTTTTCTTTCTTTTTTTTTTTTTTTAAAGATTTTATTTATTTGACAGAGAAAGAGAAATGACAAGTAGGCAGAGAGTCAGGCAGAGAGAGAGAGAGAGGGGAGGAAGCAGGCTTCCCGCAGAGCAGAGAGCCCGATGCGGGGCTCGATCCCAGGACCTTGGGATCATGACCTGAGCTGAAGGCAGAGGCTTTAACCCACTGAGCCACCCAGGCGCCCCTTAAATATCATTTTTTTAATGGTGTATTTATGCACGAAAATATACCTTTAAGTAATCCCTATGGAGGATATTTAGGTTGTTTACTGGCCTTTTTTTTTTTCCAATTATGAAGAGTACTTTCAAGAAGTGCATTCTTTTAAAGGTATCTAAATATGTGCGTATATCTAAATATCTTAAAAAGATACCTTTTTAAAGGTATCTAAATATGTACGAGTCTAATTATTTCCTTAAGATAAATTTCCAGAGTGGCTCAGTGGGTTAAGCCGCTGCCTTTGGCTCAGGTCATGATCTTAGGGTCCTGGGATCGAGTCCTGCATTGGTCTCAGCAGGGAGCCTGCTTCCCTCTCACTCTCTCTGCCTGCCTTTCTGTCTACTTGTGATCTCTGTCAAATAAATAAATAAAATCTTTTTTTTAAAAAAGATAAATTTCCAGAATTTGTGGGTCAGTGGTCATATAATCTTAGATATACTAGTACAGAAAGGAAACTTGTGATAATATACACACACGTCTGCCAGCCCAACGCCAGCTTCCTTGCTCCCTTTGCAACATAGGATGCCATCTGGTTCTGGGTGGCTAAATTCACCATGTTTCTCCAGATGTTCTTTCCCCAGCTCCCCTGGTGCTTTAACTTTGTTAAGTATGCCTTTTGAAAACTTGAGCTCCTGGAATGGTCTCCTGTAGGTGAAGACATTCTCCTCACTGCCCTAGCCTGGCATTGTCAGGCTTTCTTGATATTTTCACCTGAATAGACTGCTGAACCCTGATTCATTAGATGTAGAAAACGTCCTCTTTAAGTGCTTCCTTTTTTTCTTCCTGTTCTATTTTTCTTTTTCTTATTTTTTTAAATGGAGAGGCACTACATTACCTGAAAGCCTGGGGCTTTTTTTGACTTTTCTTCTTCCTTGTCCTTCCAGTAATTCAGTAGTCAAGTTATGGTAACCTCACTTGGACCATTCAATGCCTCTTGTATCCATCTCTTCCTTTCTAATTTCATTGCTTCTGGCTTTCAGATGTCCATCCTGGGTGACTGTAATTAGCCTCACGTCAATTGCCTTTCTTCCAGCCCCCCTCTCTCTGTGAATCCATTTTTTGTATGAAACTCACTACAGCACGCTTCTGATCATGTTACTCCTTGGCTTAGAAAAAATCAGTGGCCCACATTGCTTGTTCTTTTGAACTTAGCTTGATTTTAAAAATCCTCCACAATCTAGCTGCAGCCCGTTTAAAAAATTCAGTGATTCTACAGCTGTGATAAAAAATCATCCAGCCGGAGAAACAACTCAGAGGCTTGTCTCGGTGTCCTGCTCTTTATGCCCTGCAGACTTTGCATGTTCTCTCTTCCACAAATGCCCTAATGGTGTCTACATGCCTCAAATAAATCAATTCAAATGCGGCTTATTCCTTGCATCCTCTTCTGATTCCCTCCTCATCCCCATCAAAAAGAAATATCTTTCCTCTGCATTTATGAATGTATTCGAACCTAAGGTATTATAATCGTCCATCTCTTATTTATGTACTTGTCTTTCCTCTCCCCACCTCCCCTTCCTTCTTGAAAGCATCATCTGAATCTCTTTTGGCACCAGCATAGTAGCTGCTCAGTAAAATACTATCTGGTGGTTAGTAAATGCCACTTTCAGTTTCTCTTTACCCTCCCACAAAATAGATGAACAACAAACTTTCATTAAAAGAGTAGGAAATATGAAACTTTTAGTGGTTGCTATAACAAAGAGTAGAAATATTTCCAATTCTTAGTATATCTGTTTATTGGACAAGAAGTTTTATAAAACAAATGAAATGAATTTGTTCATGTACCACTGTGAATTTGTGCTTTATTTTTGCTCAGTCCTGTTAGCTCCCATGGCTTAAAAGTAGGTTGTGAGGGCTATCGATTGTCCTGTGGTGAGGGCTGCAGTGAAGACAGGCTTCTCAAACCATGCACATTGGCATTCATTAAGCAATTATTATGAGCAAAGCAAGCTCAGGGACAGTTCATACAGTCTGTTTCATAAGCTAGGTAAGCTACAGCTCTCTGTCCTTCTGAAGGACATGAGGGTTTTGGAGTAAATGCAGCCACATTCTAGAGCCATGCAATGTAGTGGGGTGACTGCTGTGCACCTGAACCATGGCCAGTCTGAGCTGAGATGTGCTATAAATTTAAATTACACCCCTGATTTCAAAAAAGGTTAGTAAGAAAAAGAGTGTAAAATATCAACAGTTTAGGGCGCCTGGGTGGCTCAGTGGGTTAAAGCCTCTGCCTTCGGCTCAGGTCATGATCCCAGGGTCCTGGGATCGAGTCCCACATCGGACTCTCTGCTCAGCGGGGAGCCTGCTTCCTCCTCTCTCTCTCTCTCTCTCTGCCTGCTTCTCTGCCTACTTGTGATCTCTGTCAAATAAATAAATAAAATCTTTAAAAAAAAAATATCAACAGTTTAAAAAATATTGAGTATATATCAAAATGTTATTTTGCATATATATGGGGTAAAGAACATGTATTACTAAAATTAATTTTACCTTCTTTTTAAAAAAACATGGCTACTGGAAAACTGAAAATATAAAGTTTTTATATTATATAGCTTGCACTGTTCTACAGAACAGTGAGAGAGGATTTAGAGAGAGGATTTAGACTTACAGTCAATATCAGGCAATGAGGCCCGTCCCAGCTGATGCCTGAACACAGGGTCTTAAGGGATTAAGCCTCCTAGATATGCCAGATTTTTATTCTTTTAGTTGGTGGTGGGACCTGCCTGTAAAATACTTTGGCCGATCCACATTTATTGAATAGCACTAAACTCACCAGTGGGAGAGTGCTTCTAACCTTCTAATTATACCAGTTACTGAGCACAGTAAAAGCACATTTCTCACGGTCATTAAATTAATTGGCAAAGTCTCTGGTGTTAATGGTGACAAAGATAACATACCTTGGTAGAGGCCACCTCTAGGGTTTAGCCTTTCTAATTAAATTACAGCTTACCTTGCCTGGAGTTCGTTATCCTAGGCTGGGATACACAAGGCCCTGCACTGATTTGCATGCTGGAGTACATGTGCTCCCCTGTGGCCAGCTTTTCCCGTGGTTAAGCAACCTGCCTCTCCTTTCCCATCTTGCTTCTGAGGATTCCCCTCCCTCCACTCTTTCTGTACAAAAGAAAGACACACCACTCACCACCTCCAAATCTTACTGTGCTTCATGACTGCATTATTGCAAACAAGGGGCAATATTAGAATGCAAAGTAAAGACCATTCCCTTAAAAATTATTAAAATGGTCAATGCTTTATTGCATCTGGGGCAAGACTTGGTTCCTGCCCTGCATTCATTTATCCAGCCATCCATCCATTCCCCTCAGAGTGAGAGTTCTGATGGGAGCTGTTGCCTGGTGACCTTGGAGACACATATGAACGTGGTTTATAAATAGAAAACGAAAGTCAGAGTTCCCTTCTCAGAAAATAAGTCTGATGAGCTGATGATTAGTTTGACAATGAGGACTAGTTTTCCCAATTAGGCAGGAGAGACATTTTCTAATAATTGAATGAGCTATAAACTTGGGGCTTCTTAACAATGTGCTGGAAATATCTTTTTAACTATTTAGATTTACCGTAGATATTAATTGTCAACTTAAAAATGTGCATGGGAATTCTTTTTAAGAGTTGTGAAGGAAGATGTTTGAAGCCTTTGACTTTAACACAAACATAGCATCACACTGTCTATGTTGAAAATGTATATTATAGGGGAGGCTGGGTGGCTCAGGTGGTTACACGTCTGCCTTTGGCTCAGGTCCTGGGGTTGAGCCCCGTGTTGGACTCTCTGCTCAGTGGGGAGCCTGCTTCTCCCTCTTCCTCTGCCTGTCTGCTTCCCCTGCTTGTGCTCTGTCTCTCTTTCTCTCAAATAAATAAATAAAATCTTAAATAAAAAGAACATGCATATTATAGATATCATACAGGAAGTTTTAAGTAGAGAAAGGAAATGTGCAAAAAGACACTCCAGAAAAGAAATGGTACAGAGATTCAAAGTATGTGGGATTGATTGAGGGTGACCACATGTGTGCAGTCAGGTGATCTGTATGGCTGAGAATTCCAAAATGGTGACCTAAGCCAAGACATGTCCAGGGAGGGGTTTTGGAAAAGAATATTCAGAGAGGCATGATGGAGGGAAGTTTGGATGTTTAAAATAGCAAGATCAGAGGAAGAAGGAGGTGAGTAATAAACATTAAGAAGAGAGAAGGAGGGAAAGTGTCCCAGCCCTACGGATTCTTCACTTGATGGGTTCTAGTCAAGGAGGCTGGTGGCTCTGGACATTTTGGAAGGTTCATTCTGGCCTCTTGGATTGTGTGTACTTTTTGCAAGTCGAATCTTGAGGAGCTGAAAATAGTTTTTTCCTCTGATTCTTGAATTCCTTGGGATTGTGTTGCTCTTTGGGTCTACCTGGGGACTTTCCTGAGTGGCTGAAGTTGAAAGGTAGCACTTGAGCTTGCATGAATTGTGGTCTGGGTCTTCATCTGTCTCACGGCGCTTACATGGGCCCTGACACACACAGAATTAGATGGAAGTAGTTCCACGGAGGGAAGCCAAAGAGTACTGCCACACCTTTTAATTCACTGGAGTTGTTGGCTTCAGAATGTTATCACTGGCGTCTAACAATGTCTATTCACTCATTATTAATTGCTTGCTGCTTTTCGGTATATATTTTTATCTGACTGTGATGACCCAAAGTTGTAATTATAGAAGACATGTGGTTTAAGTTAAAGTTTTCTCCATCAGTGCTGCAGAAAATAATAGCATTCCTACATAGGAGTGCAAGGAGATGTTTGGGTACTGAAAGTACTATTTTCTTTTTCTTTGGATATTTTTTCTAAGACTTTTTGTTTGAGAAATACTATTTATTGGATGTTTCTGTTTTATTACATGGACTTATTAGGAATCTAGAAGAATCCCCTAGATTTCTCATAATATGGGGAAAATAATTAGAATGAGAAAATTACTGTGTGAATATTTAGCAGTCTTGAAAGGACATGTTTTTGCTCTTATTTTAGAAAGTAGAGCTTGCCATGAGAAAGTTTGAAGTCAGATCACTGGAATGTTTTTTCTATTCAAAAAAAATTTTCCCCGTTCTCATGAAAACTCATTTGCATGAACTTTCATACATCTGGAGATGTATGTTTATGAAGATTTCTGTAAAGAGTTTGTAGAACTTAATAGACCTTTAAAAGGAATAAAGTGAGAATTTCACAGATATTTTCTTTTTAAAAGTCTAGCTTTTTTATCACTAAGGTCACTAAAAAATTAGTTTTCTATTGACTTTTCATGACAGTGACTCATCATCATTATGACTCATTCAGCTCTTCCTAAATAGCCTCTGCTTGTACTGTGGCATTTGAAGTGATTTTTTTTGTAGGATTATTTATTTATTTATGTATTTGAGGGAGAGAGAGAGAGAGAGAGAGAGAGAGTGTGCTTGCATGAGCAGGGGGGAAGGGTGGGGGGAGAAGCAGAAGAAGGCTCCCTCTGAGCAGGGAGCCCGATGTGAGACTCGATTCCAGAACCCTGAGATCGTGACATGTGTTGAAGGCAGTTGCTTAACTGACTGAGCTACCCCAGGCTCCGTTCAAATGATGTTAGTACAGCTCATTCACTCCTGGGACAAAAGTTCAAAGTAAAGTGTTTGTATGTAAAGTTTACAATTTCTGCCCCCATAAATTGAGTGCTTGTTGTTTTGCATTTGCAACGTGTATAATACAATTTATATTTAAGATGTGAAGAGTTTTTCCAAAAGGTATTTCCAGAGAAGAGAATTCAAACAATTCTGGATATCTGTAAATCTTACAGTCTTAAGGTTGAGTTTAGCAGCTCTAAAAAGTGAAAGTTGGAATACATTCCCTCCCATATTTAAAAAAACTTGAATTCATCAACTAGAAAATAGGTAAGAGGTAAATAGACTCTAAAATTAGAAGATGGTCAGGGGTTATTTGTTATACCTAATTTTGGAAATTATTCTTTAGGGAATAGATTATTTTGCAATATTTTGTGGATTAAATGCAAAAGAGATATCTCTGAACCACAGGGACTTTGGAGTAGCATGCTGTTAACTTGGGCTAGTTTAGAAAATCTTCAGGGTATCTCAGAGTTTGGTGGTTTTTGCAATTTCAAAATGCCGTCTTATGGTCAGTGTCATTAGTCATTAGAGAAATGCAAATTCAAACCATGACATAGCATTTCACACCTGCTATAAGTAAAAAAAGGAAAATAAATGTTAGGATGTGGAGATTGAAATCTGTGTACATTGCTGATAGGAGTGCAAAATGGTCTAGTTGCTATGGAAAGCAGTTTCCATAGAAGGCAGTTTTTCAAAATCTAAGCATAGAATTACCCCGTGACCCAGCCATTCCACACGTAGGTATATACCCAAGGGAACTGAAAGTAGGGACTTGTTTTCTTTGTGGCTTTATTCACAATAGCCAAAAGGTAGAAAAGACCCCAATGTCTATCAACAGACGATGTGTGGATAAAATGTGGCATACAGGTGCATCTGGGCGGCTCAGTCGGTTAAGTGTCCAGCTCTGGGTTTTGGCTCAGGTCATTGATCTCCATGATTTCAGGGTTATGAGATTGAGCCTCGTGTCAGGCTCTGCACTCAGCTTAGGGTCCGCTTGTCCCTTTACCTTCTCCGCCTGCTTGCTCTTGCTCTTGTTTCTCTCGAATAAATAAACAAGTAAATAAAATCTTAAAAAAAAAGTGGCATATACATACAATGAAATATTCAGTTGTAAAAACGAAGGAGTTTCCGACCCATGCTACCACAGGGATGATGCTGGATAACGTGGTGCTGGGTAAAATAAGCCAGATGCAAAAGGACAGATACTGTATCATTCCACTTACATGAAATATCTAGAAGAGGCAAATATATACAGACAGAAGTAGATTAGGGGTTACTAGTGCCTGGGAAGAGGGGGGAGTGGGAGAATTATCACAGTTTATTTATTTGTTTTTAAAATAGGCTTCACTCCCAATAGTGGGGCTTAAACACAAAACCTTGCGATCAAGAGTCACATGCTGTAACTAGTGAGCCAGCCAGGTGCCCCTGTGAATGGGAGAATTCTTGTTTAATGGTTATGAGACTTCTACTCGTGCAGATGAAAAAAGTTTTGGATGTAGTGGTGATGGTTGCACAACCTTGTGAATATAATTAATGCCACTGGATTGCACCTTTAATATGGTTAAAGTGGGAAAATTTATGTTCTGTGTATTTCACCACAATTAAAAAAATTTAATATGTAATTTATCAGAAAACACTGAATTGTAGACTTTACATGAATGAATTGTGTGGTATGTTAATTGTATCGAATCAAGGTGTTAAAGAGCTTTGCGAGTACCAGAGAATACTAGATAGAGATGGGGATTCTGATTTGATTTCTGGCACCACTTGACTTCATCTTGTGGGATAAACTTCTGATGTGTCTAGTTTCAGATTGGGGCTTCATCAGGTCCTCTGATTTTATATACTTTCCAGCTCTTAGACACCCTGATTCTGTGAAAGTAAGGTGGGTACTTTGGGTGGGTTAGACATTTTCTTCCAATGGTGAACATGACAGAAATCCTAAACACAGTGCATGTGGGGCTGCAGAATTTTTGGAATCCAGGAGCTGCAGAATTGCCATGAATTTGGGAGGGGAATGGATGGACGATGCTAGAAGGTTTATATAAAGAGGTTGCTTTTCAAAGAATCCATATTTTTAAAAAAAACATTTTTGAACATATAATTCTAACTCTGTACTCATCTTCTTTTTATGGGTATAAATATTTTTAAGGATTGAAGATGTTCTGAAGTTTGGAGTATTTTATTTTAATTTCTGTGATTGCAAAGTTATTTTTTTATTAATTATTTTTATAAATATATAATGTATTATTGGCCCCAGTGGTACAGGTCTGTGAATCACCAGGTTTACACACTTCAGAGCACTCACCATATCACACACCCTCCCCAATGTCCATAACCCAACCACCCTCTCTCTAACCGCCCCCACCCCCACCCCTTGCCAGCAACCCTCAGTTTGTTTTGTGAGATTAAGAGCCTCTTATGGTTTGTCTCCCTCCCGATCCCATCTTGTTTCACTTTTTCCTTCCCTAACCCCCAAACCCCTCCACCCTGCCTCTCAAATTCCAAGTTTGGAGTATTTTAGAATTGTTCTTTTGATGTTATTATATGTTAAAACACTCTGTTTTCTCATAAATATGCATTATGTTTAATTAAATAAGCTCTTTTTTGTTAGGTGTTGAATTTGAGCCTGAAATGAAGAGGGTATTATTCTATTTTTCTCTTATTATGTCTAGAATGCCCTTCTTTGCATGAACCAGAAGTCATCTGTCCTTCAAGATATATTTTAAACGCCTTTTTCCCCATGAAACTTGGACCTCCTTGTGCTTGGCATACATTGAACGCAGGCTTAGGAGCCAGTGGGACCTGGTTCTGTTTGTGGCTCTTGACATTGTGCAGTGGGTGATATTGGACAGTTCCTTCAGCTTTCGTCCCTGGATCTCAGGCTTCTTGCAAAGGAAAGTTGTTTTCCTCTTGTCACTTCACCCACCTTCACATCTGCCAAAGAGACCATCGAGTTGTTCTTTGCTTCTTATAGCGTGAAGTCTGAAAGTCTGTTTCAAATGGTTTTTGGCTTTAATAACTTCAAAGTATAAATGCGATAAACATATGAAGATAACATTTGAAATGTTAATTATCTAAACTCCAGATATACTTAGGTAGTTTTGACAATTTTGAAAAGCACATTTTTAAGTTTTTTTTTTCCCCAGCCCCTCTGAGAATGTCAGATTTTGAAACAAGTTTGGAGTTTATACACTCTAATTGAGAGCCGTCTGTCTTCTCTTGTCTCTGCGTCTTTGACTACGTATTTGTAACATTTGGCAGATTGTTACATAATATTTACATATTTCCATGTGCCATTTTTATTCGTGTTGTTTCAGTAAGTGAATTGGTGGTGTTCAGAGGCCAACCAAGTGGGTAGGAGACCCCAAGATCTCACTAAGCCCCGGTGGTGGGTTTCTTTGGACTTGATGAAATACAGTAGCCAGAAAAAGAAGTGGGAAGATGGTCTGAAATGCTTTCATTCCTTCCGAAATAATCTCTTTTGCTAATGAGAAACTGGCTTTCTAGGGTGAGTTGCCTTTCATGAGAGGCTTTAATAAAGCCAATCCAAGTTTTAAATCATCCAACAAGACATTTCTCTTTTGGCTTAAAGTGTAGGGACTTCTTCTCTACATAACTGCATTTTATGGACTCAGGTTATCGCCAGCCAATTAGACGCTCTTCAGTTGCTTTGAAAGATGTACAGGCGGATAATGCTTTCTCGCTAACAGTAGTCTGGTTTTAAGAGAAGTATCCGTGTTCCTAGGACTTGGGTGTTTCCATAAGGGAAACAAGTCTAATTTCTCTGCCACATTTCCAGTTCAGGATTTAAATTGAGATTTGTTGCTGCGTTCTGCTGAAAGAATTTTTGATACGCATTTGAGCTGGTGAAGTGAAAAAAATTGCAAGCCAGTTTCCTGGAAGATTTATCAGGCTGTTTTGTTGATGTTTTTTGCTTTACTTTTCTCACCCATCACAGAAATAAAATTCCAGGCGAGACAGCAGCAAAGGCCCTTGGATCTGTGTGAGCATGTCAAAAGCATTTTAAGAGGAGCAAAATATTTAGAGGAAGAATTTGGAAAATCAGCCTTAAGGGATTTAACACATTTTTCTTCCCCTAATTCAGTCCCGTGTTTGTCCCCTTAATGGAGAAAGGTCATTAAATGGATGAGATTTGCTAAGCCCCGAAAGGCTTTCAGAAAACTAAAGGGTTTTTCGAAAATCTGAATCTAAAGACAATGCTTGTTTAGGAACCGGAATGAATACATTTAGAGTGTAAATTATACTAACTTATTTATGTAGAAAAAGTCAGTTATATGTAAGATGGTATTAACTGCACATTTTTATTTTGGAGAAATTAAATGACAAATTGGCTTGATAATGGAGAGCTGAATGACTTTGAGACTTTTGAAGTTCTGCATAAATTTCTAGGAAAGGCAAAATGATTGATCAGTATTGCATGACTGAGATTTTTAGTACTACCACTTTGCTGGCATATTTTTACCTCCCAGAAACAGGACCTGGGCCAGTGTTGTTACCTTAATTGTGGTGCAAAGGGCTGTTTTCTACTACGAAGTGTTCCAAATTTGTTATATTTTAACCTCATAATTGAAAAGCTGCAGGCTAATTCCAGTTCTTTTACTGAGTTCCTTTCTGGTAGAAAATAAGAGGTGTGTGTGTGTGTGTGTGTGTGTGTGTGTGTGTGTTAGAAAAGGGAAATGTGAATTAATGCCTTATTGAAATTTGAACTCTTCCCCCCCCCCCCTTTTTTAACTGTCAGGAAAATGAATACAGAGGAGTGTTATAAATTTGGAAGTATTTTTGAAAGGCTTGGATGTTGGACAATGTATCTCTACAACCTCATACTTTATTTCGTATTGGTTACTTAGACTCATATTCAAACTTAGATTTGACCCAAAGATCATAGACTATTATAGAAACATTAACTTATTCATTTTTGTAAACATCTCCATATGGGAGAAATCTATTTTTAGCATTTAATTTTCTACTTTATGTGATAAGTTGAAGAACCTTAGTTATCATTCATTAAGGTGCACATACTCATTTCTTTGTCCAGTCTGTATCTGGACTATATCTGATAATGGAGAGGAACATATGAACTATTAAATATTTTAATATTTTTGAAAATAAGAAGGTTAAATGCTCAGAAAAGAGGATAAGAAAAAAACAAAATTCATTAATATCAATCCTTAGGAATGTTCCCCATTTTAAAAAAATTTATTTTTATTTTTTTTAAAGATTTTGTTTATTTGACAGAGAGATCACAGGCAGAGAGGCAGGCAGAGAAGTAGGGGATGCAGGCTCCCCGCTGAGCAGAGAGCCTGATGTGGGGCTCCATGTGGGACTCGATCCCAGGACCCTGAGATCATGACCTGAGCCGAAGGCAGAGGCTTAACCCACTGAGCCACTCAGGTGCCCCAAGAATGTTCCCCATTTTTATGGTGATAAAATTTTCAGCTTGTGTGATGAATGTTATAAAATTAGGAAAATTTAATATTTATGACCTTTATATGTATTTTTGTTCATAGTATTATGGGATATATGTATAGTAAACTATACAAAAATAAATTTTTTCTAAGGTTAATTGGACAAATAATTAGCTTTTCTAAGAGCTCTGAACACTGATTTGTATTGGTGGGGCTGATACAGATATATACGCATGACGAATGTGGCTGACTTATATTTTCTGTATCATCTCAGCTCTGTCTCTCTTGGGCGTGATTGCAAGGTGGGGACATTCAGAGTGTGTAAGCAAGACCTCTTGGTTAATAAATGGCTTATATATGGCATTGATCGATGACAGAAAGCCGGAAATCAGGTTTGAGGCTGACTGCATTGTCCTTTCTGGAAAGCAGGCTACCTCTCAGTGCAGTTAGCATCAAGAAGGTTCTTAGACAACAGTTTTGTTTTTCACCCAATTTCCCCCTTTGTTTCTCAGAGTCAGTCTCCAATTACCTTTATGGATGTGTAAAAGGGCACTCCTTTCTGGAGCTGCAACTCTCCTATTTATTTCAGGAATGACCTTTTAATCACAAACTCTCCTTGCAGAAGGGAGGAAGGATCAAAGAGATCACAAACTTGGTGAAGTGGTGGCTGAACTTCTACTTCTGCTGTTAGAGATGCCTTAGGAGGTCTAGGGTGAAGGCAGCCCTTTTAAATTGATGCACGGAGAGCAGGGTGCACTGGGGCATCTCTGTTACTATCTTGCTGTTATGATGTGAGAGGCAGCCCGGTAGTGTGGATGGTACCGGGGCAGGCAGTGTGTTCATGCACACAGACAGAACCACAGCTTTCAGCATCGTTCTAAATCCTCCTGAGGCAGCTTTTGGAACCAGTCAGAGATGGTTTTAATGTGCTCTTCTGCAGGCAGTAAGCCAACAGTGACTCTTGCTGGTTGCAGTAGAGAACTGGGGAGCAACTGAAGAGGATCTCATTAGAAGTAGCAGAGAGGGCACAATGGGTATTTATCTGCCATGTTTACATGTAGACTGTAGTAATGATTATAGCAATAACAATAACAAAGAGTTCAATGCCAGCTCTTTGGCAAATGGTTTCTGCTTAGATTCACTCATCTTCAAAATGCCCTTGCAGGCGGGGTGTTATTTATCTCTCTTTTACAAGGAGAACCAGAGGAGAGGGGGCATTGTAGTGATTACCCAGGGTCACCTGCTAAGTGGATTGGGGTGTGGTCTAGTTTGTTCTAAAGCCCTTTGTCTGTTTGATATATCACAGGGTTTCCCTGCGCTTCACTAAATCATTCTGCCCATCTTCAAGACATTCTGGACGCTGTCGTTCATTTTCATTGGCTGTGGCTTGGAACATGAATTTGTCATCAAAACCAAACTTGATCATTTAAAAAAAAAAAAAGACTCCTGTTTCTCCACTTGTAAAATACTGTGATTTATAGATCACGATCATTAAAACCTTGTCCTGTTATTCTTCCTACAGGAAAATAGAGGTTGTGGAATAACCTTATGCTAGTTTTTGTTCTGGAAGGGTAGGACTTGTTCCAAAATGAGGAAGATCCTGAGTTTCTTAGGCTTTTTTTGTGGATGACTTCGATTTTTGTTTTGGATATGCTAACGTCTTTATCACGCGGAAATTTCACTTAGCAAAATGCAACAGGAAGTATTATGTGGAATAGTGTGAAGGGGAGATGCTGATTCTGTCCCGCACGTGGGGACTGAATGGTTGAGGCTCAGGACAGGGCGGGCAGGCTCCCTGGGGAAGGTGCCCTAGCTTCCCCTGCTGAAGACAGGGGCAGACTCCCTCAGCCTTCCTGTTCTTCCTCAGCTGTGGATCTTTATGCCTCAGGAACCCTTAGGATTTACAATTTTAAACTCTCCACGATGGGGGTGATTGTATTTAGAGCCCTTCCCAAAGATACAGACGTGCATTCATTTCCCTTCTCTCCTTTTCCCTCCCGCAGATGAACACAATGACGTGCAGAAGAAGACCTTTACCAAATGGATTAATGCGCGATTTTCGAAGGTAACAGACTTTCAGACACTTGATTCAAATGCTTCTTTCTGATTGACGGAGTTTGTTTGGAAGTGCAAGGAATTTTCCCATGACATGTGACCTAACAGAAATCTTCTGAGTATGAAGATACATTTGTACTTTTATAAAAATTCTCTTCTGAAATATATTTAAACGGAAATCCTGGTACAAGCAGTTCATGGTGTGAACACTGTCATAGTATAAACAGCTTTTAATTTTTACCTGGCATTTTTTAGTAATATGCCAATAGTTTGCTGCTCTTGATTCTGTGAATCCTGGGTACCTTTAGGAAATTAATATATCACTGGGCAAATTTTGTGTTCGCTTAGCTAGACAGATGATGATTTCACTTTGCCTGGTTTAAATCAAATTGTTGTTCAGGCAGCCTTTCTACCCCATGCAGAAACGTTTAGGGATTTTCCTGTCTGTGGATGTGGCTAATAATGATGATCTACCCTGTGGTTCTTTTTTTGAGAACTTTCTCACCTCTTTCCCCAAGGATCTACTCTTTCTCAGCATTTCTAACTGCTTGGAACATAATCAGTGTTTTGAATGATATTCTTTTTAGGGGCAGGACAAACCTACAAAGGAATGGGCAGGGCTATTTTCAAACTTGTTCTTACATAACTATCCATTGGTTATTGACATTGGGATTTGGTACTTTAAGTTTGAAATGGAAGGGAAATTTGCAGGATTCCACATTAGAAAGGGGAGAAATAAAGGTTTCTTGGAGAAGCATCTTCATAGTCTTTTAAATAGTAGGAAAGGTACTTTAATTAAGGGATATCTTTTTTCAAAATTTTCTATTTGAAAAGGTTGCAAAGGTCAAGAAAATAAACCTTGGTATTTCTTTGAGGCAACGTGAGAATGTTTTAGGATTACTTTGCGTAGCAGCATGGTTTAAAAATTGCTTCACATCCCAGTGTTTACAGATGATTATTTGATTGCAATGTTTTCTTAGGTTTCGCACGTTTTTGTTGAGGGATGTTTTATCTTGCCTCTGAGAATGTAAGGAATGTGAAAACGAAGTTTGACAGAAGGGTCAAGAATATAGACGTGCTTGCATAATTTGTGGTTTTATGTGTAGGATTTATTTCAGAGCAGACATAGGTATTTTGGGGGAAATTTTAATTTGTTTTATTTTAGAGGCAGAGGTAATGTCTGCATGCTTGGATTTGACATTATTCAAAACTTTTGAAATACCCATCTGCGTGTGACCATATTCTGGGCAGCATAGTTATAGCAACTGAGAGCGTCTGGGTAGGAGATGTTATATCCCAGTGGTTTTATGAGGGCTCAAATGTGTAAGATTATCCATCCTGTTTGTTTTTGAGGATGATACGGTCACTTCTAAGTAGAGCAAGTTAAGCAGACCTATTTTTTTAGCAGCTCAGTGTAGTCATTGGGGAAGAATTACCTTAGGACTGATTTTAAAGATCATTTGAAAGCATCATTGTCTTGGTAGACCTTCATTTGGGGAACATTTGAAACTGGGAGAAAGACTTTTACCCCTCTTTATGAGAATAGATCTAGTGCAATCTGACATGGCAAGGTGGAGGGTAGAATAGAGATGACATCTGGGAAAGAATAATTGAAAATGGTTACCTTTATCAGCGTTGCCATGAGTTTGGCTCAGGCGAGAGAGTACCTGGACAGTATGTGACATATGGTTGAGCTGGAGTGTCACCAAGCAGGTGTTCTTCATCTCTAGGTCCGGAGCTGTTACTGATGGTTGCAAGAGTGGCATCAAAGCTGCCGCTCCTACCCAGTGTGGCCCAAGGACCCCTTTGCCGAGCTTTAAAAATATCCTTACTGCAGCTAGTGTCCCTTGACTTCTTTTCCATTAGATGCTCCTCAGTGTCCAGTGATCATTTGGGTCATGTACCTGAATTCTCTCAAGAGATAGCTCAGTATCGGGGAAGCTGGATGGCTCAGTCAATGAAGTGTCTGACTCTTGGTTTCGACTCAGGCTATGATCTCACGGTTGTGAGACTGAACCCCACATGGGGCTCCACCCTCAGTGGGGAGTCCGCTTGGGATTCTCTCCCTCTTCCTCTTCCCCTCTGTCTCTCAAATAAATAAATGAATGTTAAGGGGAAAAAAAAGTAGCTCAGTATTTATTGCTGATGATTAACATGTTTAAAAAGACCTCATGTAACACAAAGTCCAGTACCAGGATAGTTTACTTGATGAACTTGATATTTAAATTTGTACATTTATAATGCATATATTATTCTGTAGTAGTGAGTGAATGTTTTAAGTCCCATGTAAATTATGTGCCCCAGGAAGCTTTTAATTATTGCCAAGACAGTGAAAAGACCAGGTAATATTATCATTTTTAAAATTTTTAACATTTTAACAGTTCCAGTTATGTAAACTGACACAAAACTAAAAGCTTATTTTGTTTGGAGAAGAAGTATCAAAAGTAGAGCTGACCCTGGAAACATTTCCTTTCAGATGACATGGAGTAAGAAATCAAAGTAGAAGGAAAGTTTGGTGGTTCTAGAACAAACTTATCAAAGAAATTATGAGTATGTGGACATAAAGAGATGGAGAGTCCATGGCAGGGACATTGAACTCAGTCCACGTTCTTTCTTTCCCCTGGCTGTCCTGAACCCATAAATCACATTGCTTCCACACTGCTGGTTAGGAAAGAGAATAACACATTTCTGTGCTGGGAGATTTCCATAGACTCCCCATACAGCTTAATTCCACTCTGCAAGGAAAAGGTAGTTTTGGGCATGGTGTCACTAGGTAATCCAGAGGCTGGCACAAGAGAAAAAAAGTCCCGGTAAAGAGAATGAATTTGATTTCATTTATTTCTTTGTCCACGCCCTTTGGTATATCATGGTAGAGTTTAAAATAGAATTATTGTTGAGTCTGCTGCTTCCCTGCAGCATGGGTCCCTCTCTAGAGTAGTCAGGCCCTTGTCCTGAAAAATGCAAATAGATAACTGATGGTGTCTTCCATAGGAATTTATTTTGAATTCCATCCCTGGACATTTTCTTTGTGGTCCCCTCCCTGGCCCCTTGTAATCAAACACCAAATCTTTTTTTTTTTTTTTTTAAAGATTTTATTTATTTATTTGACAGAGAGAGATCACAAGTAGGCAGAGAGAGAGGAGGAAGCAGGCTCCCTGCTGAGCAGAGAGCCCGATGCGGAACTCGATCCCAGGACCCTGAGATCATGACCTGAGCGGAAGGCAGCGGCTTAACCCACTGAGCCACCCAGGCGCCCTCAAACACCAAATCTTATTGAGTCTCCTACCTATACATATTAAAAATGTCTATTTCTCTCCCTCTTTTGACACCTCCTTTTGCCAAGTCACTATTATCTGAGTTAGGAAAATATGCAAACAACTTTAAGATAGGCAAATAGATTAGTGAGAGTCCTTCCAGTTCAGATGTCTGGGTTATTGGCCTTCCCTTGTCTGTGAGCTACTCCACAACTCTGAGAGTTGTAGAAAACAGATAATAATGCAAATGATTCTTGTCCATAAAAAGTGCAAAGTAGGTGGAAGGCAATTGATTATTATTCCTGGGATAGACCTATTTTTGCATCTATTATAAATTTATTTCCGCTTTCCTTTATTGCGTATAAACATGGTCTTTTGAATTCTCCTTTGAACTGGTTGTAATACCTTTCTGGTTCTCTTGTCAATTAATGAGTTGAAGTCTTTGACACGTGTTGATACTACATGCGTATGAGAGTCATGATTTTACTGTTGTTTTTAAAAAAATTATCCCTGAACACGTGGATCACTGTAATAATCTACCAGCTGGTTCTGCCATGCCATGCTTTGCCCATCTGTTCCCTTCTTTCTGCAGTCTATAGAGTAGTAAGAGTGCTCTTACAATGTAAGTTGCCATACCCTTTTCTCTTCAGTTGAATCTTTCAGTGGCTGTCCGCTGTTCTTACTTGCCTTTTAAGGCCCTCAAATGTTGCTCTCAACAAACTGCAAGGACCTATTTTACTGTCCCTGCTCCCCTTCCCCCAGGGGACTTAAAAACAAGTCCCAGAAATCAGCTCCAGGTGTGAAGGCCAAGAAAAACAAGGCTGTACCCACCTCGAGTCTAGCCCTGACATAAGTACAGCCATCTTGGCAAAGCAAAAGCCGGCACCTTGTACTGTGAGAGTGGGTTAGCATAAGAATGGCCATCCTGAAGGCCGGGAAGCCATTTTACTGAGCGTCCCTAACCAGCCCACAGGGCGCAGGTAACTTGAGATAAGAGAAAGTAGCTAAAACCTAAGAAACAACTTAATCATATACCACCAGGATGGTTAGGTGATGGTGCCATAGGGACCAAATGTTAAAGAAAAACAAATACTTAACTTGCAGAGACCACAATCCTGTAAGACAGGAGTCTCCCTTGGTTTGCAAATGTCCTGGTGATTTAGAACAAAAAGGGCTATCTCTTCAATGGCCCTGTTTCCGGAGACAGTGGCTCAGTTCCTGCAGGCCTAAGGTCGCACCATAAAACTGAGGGAAGCTGAGGCGGAAGGAAATGTAAATAAAGTTGAATTTCTTCTAAACCTAAATCTTGCTTAACCAACCGCCAGGATGGCGCCAGGGTAACACTGGGGTGGCAAAAGGTTAAACAAAGTTAAAACTGTCGAAGTGGGGTGCATAATATGTATGTAGCTATGAAGAAGTGCCTTGAAAATGCTATATAAACCCTTGGCTTTGAGTGCTTGGGGTCGTTGTTGAAACCCGCTGCGCCTGGCGGATACTTGGACCACCGCTAGCTGGAAATAAATCTCACTGTGTGACTTGCATTATCGAGAGTGTTCTCTGTCTAATTGAGGGGTGGTCGACTCCGTACCCTAACAAAACTACTTCTGATTGCATTTTGCTCTCTCTCCTTCCCTTCTGATGCTCTGGCTATCATGATGAGCTCTCTCATGCCTTCTACCCTTGCTCCTTCTTCCATCTTTTCCTGGCCAACTCCTTTTCCTATTTGTTGCTGGAGCTGAAATATCATTTCCCCAAGGATTCTTTTTCTGAGCTCCCAGATGAGGACAGATATGCTCTGTACTCCCAAAGCACTGATCAGAAAAGTTGTATCTGAAAATATTTGTCTCTCCTCTCCTAATGATTGGTAAGCTCCATGGGTACAAGGATTGTTTCTTTTGTTTGCTGGCACCACTTCTGGCATTTAGGAGGCCCCCAGTGAGCCTTGATAGGCTTAATAGATCAATGAATGACAGTGACAGAAACATATTTAAATGCCTGATACTTTATATCCATAAACCAGTTGGTAGTTGTTATATTCAAAAGAGGTAGGAGGGAGTGTAGAATTGAGTGCAAAATGGCACAAACAGTGTTAGTCCATGGATATGAATACACTTTGTTGCATTTACTCACAAAAATCAACAAAAAAATCCAGCTCTGCGGTTTCCCTATTTACCTGTTTTTGGAGTTGCACTGGAAAGATTGTCAAATCACCATTTGGATTTAATACATAAGATGCTCACGCTTGCTGCACAGGATTCTTCAAATAGAATTCTCCTATTAAATGGGGGCGATGAAAAATGAGATTTAAAAGTTAAAATCGGTTCAATTCATTCCTTGATAAGGGGTTTGGTAAAGAGCTTGAGAATATTGAAGAGTATGGATCTAAAACCATTGTTTGATTTTTCACTATATAAAGAAATAGGATAGCTAAGGCAGCATTCACTATAAATATATATCCTTTTTGCTGCAAATCCTTGTTAGTATGTTACAGAGCTATGCTTTGGAGTTTGGGAATCCTGAGAAACCACCCAGGATAGAACAGTGTATGGTTGTTGGATTTTAAAAAGTTATGAAGAGCTCAGAAGAAAATGATTATCTGAAGGAACTGAGAGTTAGGAAATTTAACACTTATTCCTGGAGGTGCTGCTCATTTATTTATGATCTCAGGCAAATTATTAGCCAATTTTTCCAGGTCACTTGGTTTTTATTCCTTTAGCTATAAAACACACTTGGTCGTAATTACTTGCCTTATATTGAGAAGAAATATCGAGGCATTATTATGAAACATTATGGGAGATTTTAATTGCTTAAGAATGCTAAATTTAGACCCTCTCAGATAACCCTAGCTTGTAGTACCCCTGGTCTGTGCTACACATATATTTTAAAACAGAAGTGGAAAAACAAACAAACAAAAAAGCATTGACTCGTTAAACCCACTTTATTCCATTGTCTGATGGTGAAGTTTGAGTGTTTCGCTCCTGCTCAGCTTTAAGGTCCTCTGGTTTGTTCGTGGGCTGGTCTCCCGAGGGAGGCAGTGAGGGCCTCCTTGCTTCAGTGTTGGGAACTTCCTTCTGACTCCCAGCCTGCATTTTCTCTGGCTGACTTTCAGAGCTGCTCGTCTGGCAGAGCTGAGACGTACACATTGCAGAAGCATTTTTATCAGTTTGGTGAGGTGATTCTCAAAAGAGGTTTAACAAAGGTTAGGCAGAGAATGTACCGACTTGAAAATGCTGAACTTTAGTTTGGGCAGATTTCTGCCTTTCCCTTTTTGAAGACAACGATGAGCCACGTTTTCATAGAAGTCAGTAAATTCCAAACTTGAAATTTAAATTGATGGAGCATAAAAGGAAAATCTGTGAAGCATTTTTTAAATTTTTTAAAATAGATTTCACTGTGGAGAGCTATTCAAATGTGTTCCTTTGAGGCAGAGGGACATTGCTTCTAGAGTCCCATTGTTTTCTCCTCTTTTCCTGTTGGAGGTTGATGGTCACAGAAATGAGAGTGGGGAAAGATGTGTAGGGAGCTTTGTAGAAGATGGGGCAAGAAAGGCAGCCTGTAGCTGTTCAGTCTTCTTTCAGTCTTGTGAAGGAGACAGTATAGGCTTCCGGGGGACTGTCAATCTCATCTCCAGTAGAGATCTGAGCTCTGTGAGTTACACACTGTGTCCACTGTTGATTTATTTTCATGAGCATGACGATGGCAACTCAACTTGTTGTTTAAGGCACCATATCTGTTCAATTAGTTGTTTAAGAAGTTTCAATTTAGGGACACCTGGGTGGTTCAGTGGGTTAAGCCCTGTCTTCAGCTCGGGTCATGATCTCAGGGTCCTGGATGAAGCCCCCCGCATTGGGCTCTCTGCTCAGCAGGGATCCTGCTTCCCTCTCTCTCTCTCTGCCTACTGCTCTGCCTACTTGTGATCTCAGTCTGTCAAATAAATAAATAAAATATTTAAAAAAAAGTTTTAATTTATGTTTACTCACCATTACACAATAAAGTGCACTTCGTATTCTTAAACAGTTCCAAGCTATGTTTTGGCTACATTATGTAAGTTTGGTTTTGTTGTTGTTTGTTTGTTTTCATTCAGTTTGATTTCTTTTGTTTGTTTTGGTTCCAAATAGCATACTTGCAAAATCACTTTTACCTGGTTACTGTGGTTAAAGTAAAAATAAATAAATAAATAAAAGATTTTGACTGAACCCATTATTACTTGTAACTGTTAAGCAAATTTGACAGTATTTGCTGATGCATTATAACCCATGCTCAGTTTTGAGATTGATCCGCTGAGAGGAAATGACTTTTCAGCCTTTGCCTAGAACGGGGTGAGCCCAGCCACCCATCTTGTGCTTTTTCACTCAGCCTGAGTGGCCCTCCCCGCCATCCCCACCTTCAGAGATGGGCTCTGGTTGGTGCTGGGGGGAGGGGGTCGTAGACCGAAGCCAGTATGGGCCAGTGAGCGGAGGGAGAGGATTGTTGAAGAGGTGAGGGAAAGTTTTAGGGGAAAGAAGCTCTTTCTGTTAAACAGAGCTGGGAAGGACCTGCTTTTAGCTGTACCTAACCTCGGGAAACCTGTGGCTCTAACTACAGGTAGTCACCTGCCAACTATGAGTGGAGCCAAACTGGATTGGGGAATGTGGAGTGTTGATACTGTTAATTTTGTTCTTGTCATCTGTTGGGGAAATTAAAAAAAAAAAAAAAAGAAAAGAAAATCCTGCCAATAAAAAGACCTCTATCTGATACAGAATACAGAGCAAGCACAGTACAAATGGATGCTCCTTGCCTGGGTCTCTTGTGTACCTCCTGAGAGACTCCTGCGTTCCCCTAAGGTCTTTGTTATCTTGGGTTAGAAAGCTGGAGATGGGGGTTTATCTAATTCCTCACCCCAAATCTGGTCTTATTGTGTTTTTAAGGAGATACCCTAAGGGGAAAGAAAGGGCAGGGTGGCTGTCCCTCCTTTATTAAACAAAGAAAGTGTCATTTTATTTACCCTTATCAGTCATCATTATCAGTCCCAGAACTAATGCCTTGCCCTGATCCCATGGTAGCATATTGTTTGAGGAACTGCGCTCTCCAAACATTTCCCCTGCTTTGCCAGTTGTGCATGTATGGAATGAGCGGTCTTGTTACAGACCTTGCCTGGTATGCATTTGGACCGGGTTTACTCAGCTTGCAGACCTCACCTGGTGTTTGTCCATGGAGTATGCAATTGGCCTTGCCTCTGGCTGCCAGCTCTGTGAGCCCCACATGTGGAACCTTAGCATACCAGTGTATCAGCACTATCTCATGACTTAGCTCACTCCAAATCAAGGAAAAACTTCTGTTACATGCTGTCTGACTTTTGATTCTCAGGAAGGTGTTATTTGGTTTAGCTTGCGTTTTACAGTATTTTGTAGTTATTAAAGAAATCGTTGATTTGATTCCTGTGTGAACATGGCACATAAATCATTATTCTGCAGTGAATGTGTTGTTAGTGGGATTACCTGAGCCATGTTTCTCCAGTCCCTCACTCTCTTTCTTTTTCCTCCCACCCTCTTTCCCTTCTTGCAAGAGAGCTTCTAAATGGAATCTTTTTCAGTTCTTAAGAACTTGTGCTGGCTACCCTGAATTCTTAAAAAAAAAAAAAAAAAAAATGCCGGGAGCCATGTGCTCACTGATTCTTTTGACTGTAGCAATCTTGCTGGCTTTCCTTTGCAAGGTGTTTAAAGACCTCCTTAGCTATTTCACTGCACTCATTTTGCTCTCACTCTTCTCAGTCAAAAGCAATGTTGCTCTCCTGCTTTCCCTGTAGAGTGGAATCATAAAGTTGATATTGACCTTCATAAGTCTTCATTTCATTGGTCAAACTATACATTTATAGCTTTATAAATTTTTATAAATATTTTTAATATAGTATATAAATAATATAAACATATATTTATATATAATAAATAAATACATAACAATATCTAATGAATGATGTATTTATATGTAAATATAAATAAATATAAATATTTATATATAGCATATATACATTTGTGTACATTTATAGTGATGGACCTCATTTTATCAGTTTGCTTAATCTCTCTTTTTCTTTAAGGATTTTATTTATTTATATGAGAGGTAGAGATAGCGAGAGAGAGCATGAGCAGGGACGAGAGGGAGAAGCAGACACCCCTGAGCAGGGAGCCCAACACCAGACTCCATCCCAGGATCATGACCTGAGCCGAAGGCAGACGCTTAACTGACTGAGTCACCCAGGCCCCCACAGTTTCTTTAATCTTGACTAGAGATACTAGTCTTTGTTTTAATCTATTATTTATTTTACACAATAATACACATCACAAAAAGAAGAAATCCAAAGAAAATATTCTACTTTTAATGCTTTCAGTTCTACTACCAAGAGAAAAAGCATAACATTTTTGTTATAAAAAACTTAAAAAATGTGTTTATATGTAAACATAATTAACCAGAATGGTATTGTTCGTGGTGCTCACTGGTGCCTTATTGACTTTTAAGAAAATGAAGAACTACAAGAGCCAAAAGGATGCTAAAGTTGCATCCTTGCTGAGATTGGGGATTCATAAGTGAAAGAGTCTGCTTTAAAAATATCAAAAGAAGTATCAAGTTGTATTGCTTATTTCTTTTTGAAATTTTAAAATAACTAAGGCCTTGCCAAAAATGATCAAAAACAGAAAACAATAAAAAAAATTAGAGATGCTAAAGCTTACAATATGTTACCAGAGGCTGGGGACATCAGATTCATCTCAAATGAATCTGAGAAGAATGCAAATACATTATAGTATATCTAGTATCTAGTATATGTGTATATATGTATATGCCGTGTATATCCATGTATATGATACTTGTGTACGCACGAATTGCCTTGGCTGCCTCAAATCCTGTTTTGAAAATAGAGCATAAAAAATGGAATAGCTGAACAGTGTCAAAGGGCTCACATTTATTATTTGTTTGTAAGATACCATATCAGATATGTTAGTTGTGAGAGCACTTAAAAACTTATGTTTTCACTCATCCCCTTATTATACCCAGTTGTAACTTGATTATTTATAATGAGATTAAGTAAATCATAGGACAGATTCTGCCTGTGTACTGTATCTGTTACTTGGTACAAATTTGGCAGAAGCACGCTTAGCTCATGAGCCCATCCTAATGTGCTCAGCGTGCTGTGCTGGTACTGGTTTTGTTTAGGTCTGTGTTCTGAGGGTCTTGAGGGCAAGGCCTGCATTTGTCTCTGTGGGTGGTCAGGGTCAGCCTAGCAACTCCAGCGAGAAGGCACTGATCTGTCTTCCACATGGAAAATGCAAGTCCTAATTCTGTCTCTGGCTGGTGGGTTGTTGCTATAAAGAAGTTGTACTTTGCCCTTTAAGAGCTCCAAACTATGCTTTCTAAATTTTATTTTCTTATTCTATCTTCTGCACATTTTTTTTTCTATAACCACTGCTACTATTGCTGAAAAACTTGGCTTCTATGATGGAAATAACTGGGATTTGGGAGTACTGAAGAAGGGGGAGAATAAGACAGTGTCAGATTAGAGACAGGGCGGGGACTTGATCACAGAGGATCTTTTACTTGGAGTGTGGATTGTCTTTGCCTATAATTAGAGTTATTCCGGCTTTTATACAGAAGCAAAGGGATCAATTAGCCTTGCCCTGGAGACTTGAACTGCAGTGGGAGTCATGATGACAGGGAGAGGTGGTTACCTTTGGAATGTGTGTTCGAAGGTAGAAAATTGAGGTGGACAGTGAGTGGAAAACAAAGAATCTGAAACTACAGACTTCTTTGTGTTGGTCTGATTGCTGGTGTTCTGTCTTCAGGCATGTTCTCTAGTCTTTGCGTGTGTGTGTGTGTGTATGTGTGCACACATGCGTGTGTGTGTCTTTTCCACAGAGATTATCCAACTCACTATTGACTACTACATTTCATGTGGTTATGCCATGCGCAGAGACTGCTAATCAGTCGCCTGGTGACCTGGTATGCCACGTTGTTTATCTACTTTCAGGAAACTACAAATATCAGGAGATTACACGGAGAAATTCAGATTTCCAGGTTCTTTTGAAAAACCGGTAGTCCTGCCCACAGTGACCGACATGGCTGCTGGTGGCGGAAATGAGCACGAGCTGTCACCAGCAGTCTTTGGGCTCATTTCTCCGGGGGTGGCAGAGCTCATCAGCTTGGCTTCGTGTGGTCGTCTATCACACATCCCCATCAGTCTTCGCAGCCGCTGCCCTCCTGGAGACCCTGGCTTCTCCTCATGAATTGTGATAAAAGTTTACTTGTATCTTCTGACACTTTTAAATCCAGAAACTTCCATGTCCCAGCTGCTGGTATTAATGCTGGTCCCTCTTATCACAATGATGGGGTTAAAGCTGGTGTCAGGAGAGTGCACCGAAGGACAGGGGTCGAGGAAAGGCTTGGAGGAGGAGTCACCAGGGCTGGTCACCTACAGCATCTGTCCCCTGGACGCATGTCATGTTGCCTTTTCAATTTTTTAAGGTTAAATATGACCCATGGCTTATCCAAGTTCAAGATTGTTCATTTGTACTGTTTTGTGTTTATTGGAAAACTATGAGAGCCCTCTCTTGTGAATGAGAAGGGTGGCCTGAACTTGGCATTTCTGCGGGGCCAAGCACAAAGGAAGTATTCACCATGTATTTGTCTGATTGAGTTATTAAACTGTATTTTTTCTGTCGGAGAAGGCTCTGCAAATATGTCTTTGCAAAGAATTCAATATCTAAATAGGAGGCTGACTGTCAGGATGAATCAGTTTTTAATTTTATTCAGTGATGACTTCTGACATTTCCAAACAGTTTCCCAGGGTAGACCCCATGTTGAGAGCCTGTGATAGGAAAGCGCAGATACGCATTAAAGCTGTGTGCTTGGGAAAAAATTGTCTTCATTTTGAGTTCATTTCAATGTGCTGCATGTTTTGTTGCTTTCTTTGGGAAGTCATTAAATAGAACCCCCTCTATTCTGCGCCCCCCCAATTAAGTATTTCCTGGCTTAGATGTCACAGTCCTGCCCCCTTGTAATCTTAGTGGCAGTTTAGCACAGACTTTGAGAACATAGATTTGGAACCCGATTCTGTAGTATTAGATCCTGTTTCTGTCTTTCCCTTGTCATATCGCCCTGGTCTCAGCTTCCCTATTTCAAAATATTACTATCAAGAAATAACTAATACATGTAACTAATACATATAAATCTCTGTAAACCCCTAAAACATTTCTAAGTGCTTGCTATTACTCTAAGGACATTTCATGCTTCTGCTGCCTGTTTTCATGTGGCCCACAAGCTAGGAATGGTTTTGACATTTTTAGGGGGTTGCAAAAAATAAAGAAAAGAATATTTCACGACACATGGATGTTATATGAGATTCAAATTTCAGAATCCACAAATAAAGTTTTATTGGAACATAGTCATCATTATGATTGGCTCATTTGTTTCTGTATTATCTGGGCTGCTTTCATATTACAGTAGGATCGAGTGGTTTTAGTGGAGACCACCTGGCCAGCAACACCTAATCTAGGTTCTGTCTGGATCTTTGCAACAGAAATTTTCCGACCTCTGCTTATAGGACAGAAAGCACTGAATCCCCATAGGTACAGGTGTTAATCTCTTGGGTGGTAAGTGGGACTTGCTCTTTGGCATAGTCTGGTTCTTTCCATCTGTATATGGGGCATTCTGAAGTTGTATTTGTCAGAATACGTACTTTTGTAGTGACTGGCCATGTGTGTGGTGGTGTGAGTGTGTGTTTTCTGTGTAAGCTTTGAACCACAGCTTTGGATTTGGACAAGCCCAGGTACTATTCTTTACTCTGTCCAATGAGGAGATTCACAGGCTGTATTTCCCCCTCTTTCGCCATCCTGCAGGTGTAATCCTTCCAGAGATTCTCAGTGGGAATATATATTGATGACACCATCATTGGCTTGGAGTGGGAAGGTGTTAGAGAAAGGGACGTAGCACAAAACATGTATTTTTTTGATCGCCATCAGTATTCATCTGAAATTGGGAGATAGAATAGAGAAATTGTATTGCTGTTACTGTAGCATTTTGTTTGTTTTATATTTTTAAAGAAAATTAGAGCACTGGTTATACTGTATGAATGATTGACTTCTAGAAAGACAGAAGGGTGTCTGGGTCATGTTTGTTTGAACAGAATGCTCTGCAGGGAGCTTTTCTCAAGGTTTGTTGCTCCGTAAACCAATGAACTAGACAAGCGAGAGAGGGAAAGAGTGTCTCTTCTAGAAAAGTTAATGCTGCTCCTTAATGCCTCCTACTTTGCCATTGATTAGCAGTGGAGCTTAGGGAAGAGTCTGGTGAGTTTGCTGCTGAGTCACGGCTTGTCTCGTGGTGCAGACCTACAGCACAGTGTGGCATGCTCTAGTCTCATCATGTTCATGGCTTTGGAGTGGGATGTATCTCTACTGGTCATCGTATTCGTCAATTTGGGACTGAGAAGATCTTTGTCCATGAATTGACACTAACACGGACTCAGGTTCAGAACCTGCTTTTACATTCTTGCCTGGGATGAAGAAATGCTTATTTGTTTTATTTGTTCTTCCAGATACGGTTGAAATTTTATGGCACTTTTATGACCGTATAAACACTGAAATTATACTCCTAATATGAATGATAGTATCAACCATTCAGTGAACGTCCATCTTCTTAGTTTTTAACAGATGAACAAATAGATGTGGAAGGACCAAGTCACTTGCCCAGAATTATATGACTGGTGAAAGGACTTGTTTGTTAGTGAGATTGTGGATGCACATTCATGATTGTCATATGGACTAATATTTATATTTACCTTATTCTATATTATGATGGTTTGTGTTATTTTATTTATTTATTTTTTGAAATGGATAGTGGATTTGAGAAGACATTATTAGCTGTGGTTCTTATCAATTTTTGAGATCTTTTTTATGTCTAGGTATGCCTTATTTATTTACTTAATTTTTAAAAAGATATTATTTATTTATTTATTTGACAGAGAGAGAGAGAGAGAGAGACAGACAGACAGACAGCCAGCCAGAAAGAGAGGGAACACAAGCAGGGGAAGTGGGAGAGGGAGAAGCAAGCTTCCCTCTGAGCAGGGAGCCTGATATGGGGCTTGATCCCAGGACTCTGGGATCATGACCTGAGTTGAAGGTAAATGCTTAACTATCTGAGCCACCCAGATGCCCCTATTTAATTTATTATTTAAAAAATATTTTATTTATTTGAGAGAGAGAGATGAATGAGCGAGTGTGAGTGAGAGAGAGAGAGAAAGAAAGAACCAGCAGGGGTAAGTGGCAGAGGAAGGGAAGAAGCAAGACTCTCCTGCTGAGCAGGGAGCCCGGTGCTAGGCTTGATCCCCGGATCATGACCTGAGCTAAAGGCAGATGCCTAACACACTGAGCCACCCAGGCACCTCTACACACCCCTCTTTATTTCTCCCATGACCTTTACCTATATCCCTACCTCTTCATGCCCAGAGCAGAGTTATTCATCTCTCCTGGAAAAGGAATCTGTTGATTGGGTGGCTGGTGCTCCGAAGTGTACTTTGGTTGACATAAGAGAGGAGGAAGGGGAGCATAGCAGATGATGAGGGCTACTCTTTTGTTTTTACAGGTGACAGGTAGGGAGTCTTTAACGTGCAAGGAGCTCCCCCTTGCTCTGCCTCCTGGAGTATCACTTCTGGACCCTGGGGCCACATCTCGCACATGGAAATCAGTTTGTTATTGTGATTGATGGAGACAATCCACGTGTCCCTGACACTGTCACTGCTCACTAGGATGGCACCTGGGACTAGAAAAACAGTTTTGTTTCAGACACAAAGAAGTCATAATTCTTTTCTTTCTTTCTTTTTTCCTTTTTTCTTTTCTTTTTCTTTCTTCTTCTTCTTCTTCTTCTTCTTCTTCTTCTTCTTCTTCTTCTTCTCCTTCTTTTTTTTTAACTGATTCTATAGTTAAAACTTCACCATACTTCCCCTCATTTGGAGTACGTGAACTATTCAAAAGCCCTGCTAGTCAATAGTTCATTAGTTGACAGTATTTTATACTAAACTGAAAATGTAAAAAATCAGGAGAGGAGGATTGGAAAATGCTGAGTTTTAGGAAACCTCAGAAGGGCTCCCTTCCACCTCTTCCATTTCAAGCTCAGAGTAAAATTGTGCTTTATATGACTTTATTTATTTATTTATTTTTAAGATGTACCTATTTATTTGAGGGAGTTTGCACACATGCGTGTAAGACTGTTGGGGGAGGGGGTGGGCAGAGGGAGAGGGAGAGAATTTTCTCTCAAGCAGACTTCCCTGAGCACAGAGCCTGACGCTAGGCTCCATCTCAGGATCTCACGACCCTGAGATCGTGACCTGAGCCATGAGTCAGATGCTCAACAATCTGAACCACCCAGGTGCCCTTGTTTATGTTTTTTTTTTAAAGTGAAAAGTGAAAAAGATGAAATAGTTATCAGTTACAAAATATCTTTATTTTTGACAGAACTCAGACTGTTATCTCTGTGGAGATTTCAGATTAAAGGGGGATAATTTGATACAACATAGTGATGTCACACTTAGTACATTGTGCTCTATAGTTGTCTAGACATTTTCACATAATATTATTTGTTAGATTTTAGCCTGTGATGAAGAGGAAGGTTAAAAGGTTGGTTTAGATTTACCGGTTTGTTAATGGTCCAACTGGAATTGAAACAGAGGTTTCCTGATGTTCCGTGTAGTAATCTCCCTACTGCATACAGCCGTCAGATCATAGGGGATCTGCCTGTCAATGGGTGGCGTTTTCTGGCATCAGACACAGGGTATGTTGGTCGCTGGAAGCTGGTGCTATTTATCAGTTAGGATTGCAAGTTTAGGAATTCTGTAAGCTTTGCCTTTCGAAATACTGGACTGGTGCCTTACTTAGACACAGAGCCCAAAGTGTCATTGTTGTTTAGAAATTATAGTGAGAAGTATAGGTGCAGCACTGGAGAGATGAAATTATGGACAAACGGACGTGTTGCTGTGATGGAAATGCCGCAAGACTCCGTCAGACCGTGAGCGTGAAGTGTGGTGATGGAATGATAGGATCCACACACGTGTCATGTCCTCTGCACCCGGGCGCTGTGTGCCCATTTATATTGCTCAGGGCATCTCTCTTTCATTCCTTCTCAGGGATATAGACCATAGTCAAGGCATATGGACAGTAGCCTTGGCTTTATTTACTCCCTTTGTGAGAAATAATGCAATTTATATAAGAAATAATGCAATTTCTATTGTTCAGCTTAAAGCATTTGTTATGGATTTCAGAGTTCCCTGTAATTATGTTTCTTTCCATACAAGGCCAAGCTGAATGATCTGCTGTCCATCCAGACTTTTAATTGGAAAAAAATTTTGCCACATAGGTATGGAATTTCTGCTGCTGAAGAAATTTATAATTTATTTTTTCTTTTATAGAGTGGAAAACCACCCATCAATGATATGTTCACAGACCTCAAAGATGGAAGGAAGCTCCTGGATCTTCTGGAAGGCCTCACAGGAACATCACTGGTGAGAGGAGTCTTCTTTGAGAACCAGACGAACGGAGTGTCTCTCATCATTAGTGACTTGAAGACCCTCGGGGGTACTTACAATGTTCAGGCCCAAATAGGAACATTTCAAAAAAAAAGTATTTCAGTGAATTTTTGATAGAACATTATTAGGCTTTATTGAGGGCTCTATTTTTATCAAAGATAAGATTATTTATTATATTTATTGCTTCCAGGGAGCCCAGGAGAGAATTACAAAAGAAGAATGGCTAGGGGAAGAGGGCATACTGTTTTGAATAGTAGAGAACACACTTTTTGTTTTTTAGAAGATGCTAGTTATAGACAACGCACTTAAATGTTATTTAATAAATATCTTAAGGAGTTGTTAAAAGCTATGGCATTTATTTTTATTCAGTTTTTC
The DNA here is from genome assembly GCF_030435805.1 of Mustela lutreola. Lineage (NCBI taxonomy): Eukaryota > Metazoa > Chordata > Mammalia > Carnivora > Mustelidae > Mustela > Mustela lutreola. The sequence goes on along the minus strand of NC_081295.1, from coordinate 58,408,344 downwards.
AGTATTACTTTTGTTTCTTCATCAAACCCAAATCTATTACTTTATGTGTTATACTCACACAGAAAGAACTCCGCTATTGAAGAGGATACATTTTTATGGGTTCAAACTTTAACATTAGAGGAAGAATTAGTATAGAAGGTACAGAGAAATGTACTCCTGAAGATGAATTCCTTTCTTGCCAAAGTGTGAGGTGTTATACTTGGCCTTTTGCCTTCCAGGCAGTGGGTGAGATACCTGTTGGAGAGGCTGATCCCTCTCTCAGATAAGATTCCTGGGCCAGTGAGGCAGAAAGAAGCCTCCAGATCACGTTGCCCCACATGGCTATTCCTGCCTTCCCCCTGGGCCCTTGTCACCTGGGAACCTGAGACAGTGCCTCTGAATCCTTCCTGCTCTGTGCCCCCCCGGTGCAGTATGAAGGTGACATGACTTCTCAGTCTTCCTGAGTCCATCCCAACTTAGATAAAAGAAACTGGCTCCTGGAAGCCTTGGTTCTTAAACTGGCCTGCATGGTAGAATCACCAAGGAAATCTTGTAGAAATTCCAAATGCCTGTTACACCCCAGAATCACTAAGTGATAATCTTTGGGGGTAGGACTAAACAGGTTTGCTATTTTTTGAATGCTAGGATTCAGGCAAGTGAGGGATCTACTATCTTAGGATGTTGGTGAGGTCATTTGCATTCTGTTACGAGGAGCCTCCGTGGTGGCCTGAGAAGCCAGCCAGAGCTCCTGGCAGAGAGGGGCTCTGCAGGCTGAGCTTCTCTGTACACCTGAGTGTCCCTGTTTGTTGGCAATGTGAAGAGTCGGTCTCATTTGATGTCACGTTTTGTTTTCTAGCCGAAGGAACGTGGCTCCACAAGGGTCCATGCTTTAAATAATGTCAACAGAGTGCTGCAGGTTTTACATCAGAACAATGTAAGTTCACGGTGTGACTTTTGGGGTTCGTTGGTGCCATCCAGATTATTTATCGTCAAACCAGCCACCTGCTCTGTGCATTGTCATCAGCTGATTTTTGGAAACATTTTTCTTACATTAAGCATTGAACCTTTTCTGTAAGGGAGGGAAGAGTCATGCTTTTTCAGATTTCTTTATTGATCTATTGTATAAATAATACATTTTTGAGATTTAGGCATATCTGCTTCTCTAAAATGAAATTTCTCTTATCATACTGCTGTCCAAAGGTACTAAAACAAAAGTCTGGGCTTCTGTGGCTAAATTGTCTTAAGAGAGTTTTGTTTGTTTTTGTTTTTTTTCTTAATAGGTGGATTTAGTGAATATAGGAGGAACTGACATTGTTGATGGAAATCACAAACTGACTTTGGGATTACTTTGGAGTATCATTTTGCACTGGCAGGTGGGGAGATTTTCAATTATTTCTTAATAGAAATGGGACATGTATCATTTGCGTGTTAGTTTCTTAGGGCTGCATCCCAGAGTACCACAGTCTGTGTGGCTTCAACAAGAGAAATTAATTTTCTCACGGTTCTGGAGGCTAGAAATCTGAGCTCGATGTGTCAGCAATGTTGGTTTCTTTTGAGGCCTCTCTCCTTGTCTTGTGGGTTACTGCCTTCTTCCTATGTCCTCATGGTATTCCCTCTTTGTGTGTGTCTTTGTCCTGATCGCCTCTTCTAGTAGTAATGGGTTAGGACCCACCCCAGGATCTCATTTTACCTTCATGAGAGATCCTGTTTCCAAATTCACATTTGCCAGTAGTGGGGTTAGGACTCAAAGAATGTGTGGGGGACACAATTTAACTCATAGTAATTTAGAATGAAAGAGTTTGACAAACAGCTGTATTCTCCTGGCATAGAAAAAAAAATTTATCTTTTTTTGAAAATATTAAATTAAAAAAGTTGACATAATTTGTTTTTTTTTAAATTGCAAAAATAGCTTAAGGAATTCCTGGATACCTTTTATTCAGATTCCCCAAATGCTGACAGTTATTATCTATACTTTTATGTTTTCTGTGTTTCTCCTTGCCTAAATACTTCAGTATGTATTCTGTAAAAACCTTTTTCTTCAAAGTAAGGAATTCTCTTATATAACTAGAATATAATGTTAATATCATAATATACATATACAATATATAATATAGTACTAATACTGTTAAACATATAATTGTATTATATACTAAAATAATATGTAATTATTAAAATCAGGAAGATAGTATAAAAACAATACAATTACATAATTTATACATCTTAGGGAGATTTTTTTCAATTGCCCTGGTAATATCCTTTATAAAAGAAAAAGAAAAAAAATCATGCATTACATTTATCTGTCACATCTCTTTAGTCCTCTTCAATCTGGAATAGTTTTTGAGTCCTTATTGTATTTCATGATGTTGAGCTTTTTGAAAAGTACTGGACAGTTACTTTGTAGAATACCCCTCCATGTTGGTTTGGCTGGTATTTTCTCATAATTAGACTCAGGTTATTGATTATTATTATTATTAGACTTGAGACTGGCAACTATTTTAAGTTAAAAGCAGCATGGTTTTTTTGAACAGGTAAAGGACGTCATGAAAGATGTCATGTCAGACTTGCAACAGACAAACAGTGAGAAGATTTTACTGAGCTGGGTACGCCAGTCTACTAGGCCATACAGCCAGGTCAATGTCCTCAACTTCACCACCAGCTGGACAGATGGACTTGCCTTTAATGCCGTGCTCCACCGACACAAGTGAGATACGTCCTTACTTAGATGTGGGCCTTACAGATTTGTATCTCTTCTCTGTCTCTCTCCCTTACTATTCCTCCCTAAAGTCCCTTCCCCACTACCACCACTGTCCTCTCTGCACATGCTTAAACATTAAGAAAAGAAACATTATGGCAGAAAATACCCATTGAGACTTCATTTCCATAGGATTCAAATGCCACAGTGCAGTGTCCTTGGTTTCTTCTACGTATTTATAAGTTTTAAAAAATGTAAAATAATTCATATAGTTCAATCCCACTCATTCAGCACTAACCAGTAATATATACAGTGGATTGTGTTTCTGTTCTTATACCAAAAGGAAAACTCTATAAATTTATAAATTCAGGGGCACCTGGGTGGCTCAGTGGGTTAAAGCCTCTGCCTTCGTCTCAGGTCATGATCTCAGGGTCGTGGGATCGAGCCCTGCATCGGGCTCTCTGCTCAGAGGGGAGCCTGCTTCCCCCTCTGTCTCTGCCTGCCTCTCTGCCTACTTGTGATCTCTCTCTCTCTGTTAAATAAATAAATAAAATATTTTAAAAAATTATAAATTCAATGCAATCTCAAATAAAGACAATTGATTTTTTTCATAAAACATGTAATTGTAGGAAAGTCTAAAGGCCCAAGGAGAGCCAGTACCCTCCTGAGGAAGAACCAGGTTGAAGTGCCTCTGAGACAGAAATAAAATTAGTTATGAGGCTATATTTATTAAGACTATATATGTAGTGCTATAAATACATGAATATAATAATGGTCTGAATAATGTAAAATTGCAAACATTTGACTGTTTTGACATATAAGAATGGCAGTTTTATGGAGTTCAGTCTAACAGGATAAGGAACTCAGAAATAGCTCCATCCTCCTGTGCACCTGAGCTGATGTTGGAGATAAGCAGATGAATAGATAGTATGGGACAACTGGTTACCCATATGTGAATAAATGGGATCCTTACCGCCCACACCCAAAAGTAATTCCAAATGTATCAAGGATTTAACTGTAAAAGGCAAAATTTATTATATAGTTTGTTGCTATTATAAATTACTTAGTGTTTCAAGTTTCTGTTTCCTGTATGTTTTTTGTGGATATGTAAAAAAAGCAGTTGACTTTTCTACATCTTAGATCTGGAAACTTGTTAAAATTTTATAAATTTTACAAAAACATATCTGTAATTGGGTGTTTCTGTAGGGTGGATTTTTTTTTTTTTTTGACTATCCATGAATCATAAGTTTCTTCTCTCTTTTCTTCTCTTCCCCCCTCATTTTTGCCTTGTCCTTCAATACAGTATTGATTTGAATTAGTGATAGTAAGCAGAATGTTTTGTTCTACATAATGAAGGGAGTAGTTTCAGTATTTTACCACAAGACTGCTGTCTGCTGTAGCTTTTTTCATATACTTTTTATCTAGTTAAAGAACTCCCATACCCAAGTGTCTTTCACTTCTTCTTTATCAGTTTAAAAGGACTGGCCTCTCTTCCTAGCTGATTTAGAGATGTTATCAAAGAACTTTAATTTTAGCCAAAGGTTTTCCCCAACTATTACTTAATTGAGTTAGCAAGCATGTGTGGAGTGCCTTCTTTGTGCTATGTGTAGGCCGTATAGCAGAGAACAAAACAAGCAAAAATCCTGATCCTTTTGGAATTTCCATTCAAATAGAAGGAGGAAGACAATTTAAAAAATGTTAATGTAGGCCCTATAGTATTTAGAAATAGTAAACATGCTGAAGTAAAATATATCAGGCAAGAGGGAATGAGGGACCGGCATTTGGGAAGTCAGTGGGTGCAGTGGCAGGAGTAGGAGGAGTATTTAGGGATGAGGTCAGAGGAGGAACTGGGTATGGCAGTAGGGCAGGCAAAGCCCAGAAATTAAGAAGTGGGTCTAAGATGCAAGAACAGATAGAGTATACAGAAAATGACTAGTTTGGGGGTAGGTCAGAGCAACAATAATGTCCAATTTGCTGGGTTAAAAAGAGAAAATTGAGGCAGAAAGGAAATACTAGACACTAGTAGTATAGAGGGGGATGATTGATGAAAAATTCTCTCAGGGTTTGTTGCAGGAGTATCCCATGAGCACATCAAAGCTGGATTTTCTATTCTGCCAATCTTGGTCTTTCAGTTGGAGAATTTAGTCCATTAACATTGATTGTGATAACTTATTTAGGTTCATTTTTACCTCTTGTTTTAAGCTTCTTATTTCTTTTAACTTTTCTGTTTATTTTTTCTTTGTTGTCTTATATGGATGGGTTCTTCTTCCCTTTTTTTCCTTTACTATTTGGGAAATATTATGTACCATTTCTAATCTTTTTATGGTTACTTCAAAAATTTTAATAGGCATATTTAACTAACACAAGAAACTTAGAATGTTTTATCCATTGTTTTCATGTTGTAAATTACTTTAAAATATATATTTCACAAGCCTTTGGGATATAAAAGATAAAAATTTTTTCATTTAAACTCACAGGTAAAATAATCTAAAACTGAAATGTATTAAAGTATAACAGTGACTACTTTTGTCCATATATTTCATTTTCATTCATTTTATTTGCATTGTAATTTTCAGACCTGATCTCTTCAGCTGGGATAGAGTTGTCAAAATGTCCCCAATTGAGAGACTTGAACATGCCTTCAGCAAAGCTCAAACTTATTTGGGAATAGAAAAGCTGTTAGATCCAGAAGGTATTGCTCAGTGTTTAATTTCAATCTTAATTTTGCTCTACAATTTTGAGTACTTGAAATTTTTTTTTTCCTTTTTAGAAAGAGTAATAAGAATTGTGGATTTTTTTTTTTTCTTTTGAAGTATGGTGCAAGCCATTTCATTGCAGACTAGTTATTAATACTATTGTACTTAATTTGTAGGATGCTTTGGTGGGAAATTTAATTACATCATTGGAGAATAGTTAATTATGCTACCATAAGATTTAAAGTTTAAGAAAATACAATTATTAGAGAAACAGTTCAATATTTGTCTTATTTAATTAAAGTGCATTTTTATGTGATCTTGCATATAATGTAAAAACTTTAGTTACAGATATTGCAGAGTTGAATTCTAAACTTTTCATATTATAAGTAAAGTCTGTATCATCTTAAGTGGTAGCTTATCTGAACATTTTTGGGAAGCTTTTAGGGAAATTTTTAAGAAATAGTTTACTGAACAAAATAAATAATCTTCTTTGCCTTTGTCTCATCTATTATTATATGAACTAGAAATTTACTGAGTTCTGGTATTGCAAAGATTATATACTAGTATTGTTTATGGGTACTAAAGGTAGTTATTTTATAGCTAATATTGAGCAATTCACATATTTTTGACATCTAATTTAAGCTGCTCCTTATTTTCTTCCACTTTTAGATGTTGCTGTTCAGCTTCCTGACAAGAAATCCATAATTATGTATTTAACATCTTTGTTTGAGGTGCTTCCTCAGCAAGTCACTCTAGATGCTATCCGTGAAGTGGAGACACTCCCAAGGAAATATAAGAAAGAATGTGAAGAAGGAGAGATTAGTATACAGGTACAGGTCAATTTTTATTAAAAAGTTTGACTTGTCATATTTGTTTTCTCTTAGGTACTAGATTAAAACACTTTCGGGGAGTTTTTTCTTGACTGAGAACATCTTGGGCTCTCAGCTTACATAGGCATAAGAAGTTCCATTTATCAGTTAGCATGCTATCATATGCCAACAATGTGTAATGGAAAACGGTGGCTCAACTGATTTTACTGAGAAGGAACATACGTTATTTTAGACAATAAGGCTGGAATTAGATTCCAGGGCTGTGAACATTCTGCTGCACGATAGGCTTAAGAACCTACCTTTTCCTATTGTCTGTTCATTTTATCTTTGTTGTCATGTGCAGAAGATGGTTTTCCCACATCAGCCTAGTGTGTTCCAAGTACTAATCTTTTTTCTTTCTTTCTTTCTTCTTCTTCTTTTTTTTTTTTTTATTCCCACAAGGGCTATCAAAATGTAAGTTTTATTTCCCCTTCATTTAGGAGGAGTAATTGCCAGTAGGCTACTGAGTTTTTTACTTAAGGGCTTCCAGTGGTTTTATTCACCAGGATATAAATGTATATTTGGGGGAAGATACAAAGTCATGAAATTTTCTTCCTGACTGATCATGTCTTGAATCGATCTGTATTTTCTTATTCTGTTGTAGTCTTACCAGTTCTCTTTTTTTCTTTTTTTTTAAAGATTTTATTTATTTATCTGACAGACAGAAATCACAGGTAGGCAGAGAGGCAGACAGAGAGAGGAGGGGAAGCAGGCTCCCCGCTGAGCAGAGAGCCCCATGTGGGGCTTCATCCCAGGACCCCGAGATCATGACCTGAGCTGAAGGCAGAGGCTTAACCCACTGAGCCACTCAGACATCCTAACCAGTTGTCTTAATTCATAAAATGAGAGAATCTTAACAGTTGGACACAACGTTTTCAAAAGTCATTTGGTCCAGCGTGTTAGCCAACTCAGCAACTAAGGGATGTATATGGCTTTCAAAATGATAAATAAATACATTTTAGAGAGTTAGAAAGCATGGGCTTGGAAGCTCAAAGTTCATTCTTGTTACAATTTGTTTTGAGTTGCTTACTTACCTTTTCAACCACAGTTTTAGCTGAAAAATCTGCATAAAACCACCCACTTATAAAGGTGAGTCAAAGTACCTACAGTGATATTGATAGACATTCAATAGGCAGTAGCTATCTATCATCACTATAACTTTTCCTTCTAAATTAGTTTTGGCACTGCATTTATCCTCACTCAAAAAGTTCCTTCATAAGGAATGTTAATTCTCATCTAATGACAATGGTCTTGAATTGGCATTAACACTTGTTTTTCATTCTCCGGGGCTCGGAGAGGTTACTTACTGATTTCTGATTTTCTATGGGTGGTAGGTACCAATTCTTTTATGTTCCCCATTTCAAAAAATAGCATGACTTACAGAAAAAGAAAATAACTTACTGAAGGAAAGAGGGCAAGAGATGGGCCAGCTTTTGAACCCAGGGCTCTTTCGTAGTTTTGAAAATTGAGTGATACTGAAGAAAAGCCCTAATGTTCTATAACTGACTGAAAAGAATGCTGAGAAGCATTTGTTTTGAGTAACATAGCTATCTGTCATTAATGATGCACCCCTGCTAATTGGCTCAGATAATCTTCTGAGGTTGCCTTTTGGTTTTAAAATCATTTCTTTATTAGATCGGGGTTCCTTTCACTAAAAAGATAGTATATTTTACTTCATGCAGTTAGAGCCATTCTTAAAAAAGGAAGGAAATTTCATTTGCCTTTCATGATGTGTAGATAAAATCATCATTTTTGTTTAGTTCTCAAGATTCCATGATAGGAATTAGAGAAGCCATTTGCCGTTTGATTAAGAGCAAGTGTATTAACATTTTCCTGCTTTCATTAGTGCCATAGAGGCTGAATTAAGTTAACCGAAGAAATGAAATGTGGCTAAGTTTTAATCATCTATCTACTCTTTGACAGAGTTTGCCACCCGCTCCTTTCCAGTGAATACTGATAGCCAGCCTTCCTCTCTGGCTCTTCCTACAAACATATGCTCTAGGGCTTAGGTAGTCAGCAAATAATTCTTGCATTTCTCTGTAAATCACACTTTCAGTTGAAAGTCTCCTCTCATGTTTCAATTAATACCTTCTGAACATTGGCAGTTAAATAATGCCTTCCACCTCAGCCCTCAGGGATCGTAGGGCCCATCTAAGTGACTGTTGGCTGGTTGCTAACTGTCCTTGTGCTCAGGTATCCCCATTGTAGTCTAGAGGTTTGGTACTAAATGATATCCAGGGTTATTTTGTCTCCACAGTTTGAGGATTTTAGGTCCAGAGCTCATCACATTTCCCCTTCTCTGTCCCTGGCACCATCTATGTCTTAATTATCCAGTGTTTCATCTGCGTGCTCCCTGATTCACTTTTTTAACTCCTGCATGTGGTTTACTGGGTCTGTTTGGTTCTTCCATCAAAATGTTTTTGGTGTGTGTTTCCTTTCTGTTCCAGCCTTCATGCTAATTAAAGGCCTCATCGTCTCTTTTTGTTTTCAAGAGCCAGACTACCTCTGCAGTCAGTTCCTCTCTGGCTGCTGCTCTGTAGTCATGGCGGACATTGTCTTTTCCTTCTCCGAGACTTTGTTCATGTGCATTCTTGTCTGTGAAATGCTTCTGCACCTCCTATGTGCATGGAAGCTTCCTGTCTTTTCTGGTTCACTGGGACTTTTTCAGAGAAGTTTTTGCTGAAACCCAACCCCATACACACAATACACACACACACACACACACACGCACGCACGCACCCACCCGAGGACCGTTGCCTCAAAAAATACCATTGGTATACCAGTCTGGATGTGTTGCTTTGTTTCAGTGTCTAAAATGCAGTACAAAGTGCAACTAAGTAAAACTGGGGGTCAAAGCAGTGTTCTGGTCTCTATCTATTTTTCTTTAAATTATATCCATCCTTCAAGGCCCAACATGTTCCAGATCCGCTACAAAACTTTCCTATTTTAGCCCTTAGTGTACTCAAATAGCATCCCTTGTTGGATCCATGGAATTTATAACTTTGCTAATAGCCATTTTATTTTTGTTCAGAAGTGATTCATGTGGGTTATTTATCTCTCTCTGGCTATATTAAAATTTCCATGAGTACAGAATCCATGAGTGCATTCTACTTTTGTCCTCTTTGCCTTCCCGGCACACTTCATAAATGCTCCTGCTCCGTTTATGGCATTGCATGCCCTGCTCCTGAGAATTGGATGAATGCCTAAGTCATGGTGGAACCTTAATGTTCTCCATACAGCGCGTCTTTGTTGAACACCTTCTTGTTTTCATGATGCCTGTGGGTGTTCTGTTGGGTTTGTTTTTCTAGAGCTCAGCACTGGAGGAGGAGCATGAGAGTCCCGGAGCCGAAACCCCTAGCACGGTCACTGAGGTTGACATGGATCTGGACAGCTATCAGATAGCGCTGGAGGAAGTGCTGACCTGGCTGCTTTCCGCCGAGGACACTTTCCAGGAGCAGGATGACATTTCTGATGATGTGGAAGAAGTCAAAGACCAGTTTGCTACCCATGAAGTAAATAACCTGTAGCTGATGGACAGGCTGTATGCACCCTGGTGTCTGTGCCTTAATCAGGGGCTCTACCCTGATGTTGCTTGTTTACTGACATCTCCGTAGGAAGGTCATGGTGTATTTTAGGACTTGCGATATTTAAATAGGACTTGGTTTTAAAATTGGTGTGCATGAGTAACTGTGCATTGGAATTAGATTTCAGATTTTAGTCTCATATGGCTTGTATGTTCTGTGGAGCCACGGACAAAAATTAATGTGTTGTACTGCTTGTTTCTGAAGTTAAGAGTTATATTATTAAAATACCGTATGGCTCATCGATACACCAAATCTTTAGGTTTTGAGGGCCCCCTAGAAAGCGACTATTTTCATTTATCAGATAATTAAGCAAGTATCCTATCCAGTGTTCCCGTATAATTTTATATAATGAAAATTTCCTATTGTTTTGAGACTATATATCTTCGTAGTGTAACGATTTGATTATATGGAGATTTCTTTTGATTAAGTAGGTTTTGTTCTTTTTTTTTTTTAAGTGTTGGTGTATTAAGAGATGGGTTTTATTTGCTATTTTGATTTGAAAATATTAGAAACGGTAATCTTCCTGAAGCAGGTCCTCTTGGGTGAGCATGGCGTTTTACTTATTCTATTGTCTCATAATTCCATGTTCACAATCAGTAGCGTAACCAGCATTTATTTAAAAACAGCTGGTATTATCAGATGTAACGTTGTCCTCTTTGATCTGTTCCCCTTTTTACTTAAGCCAGCTGCTTATTTCCGATACTCAGCGCTTCAACCATTGGATCAAAGTCTACTTTATTTATAATCTGCATGGCTACTTTTTTCTGCAGCACTGATATTAGGCATTAACAATTTATTAAGATTTTTTTTTCTTCAATGAGCAGCTCACAAATCATAATGATGTACCTTTCTAGGCTTTTATGATGGAGCTGACAGCACACCAGAGCAGTGTGGGGAGTGTCCTACAGGCAGGAAACCAGCTGATAACACAAGGAACTCTGTCAGATGAAGAGGAATTTGAGATTCAGGAACAAATGACCCTGCTAAATGCTAGATGGGAGGCACTTAGGGTGGATAGTATGGACAGACAGTCCCGGTGAGTGGAAGCAAAGAAACTAACACTTTATCCCATCGGCTGCATTGCTCAGTTTAGCTCGGTTAAAGCCTGCATGTCTGTGAAGACAAGATAATTTCAGAACTTGCCTTGTAAAAGTTGCACTTTTCCTTTTATAACGTTATTGGGATTTTGTGTGATGTTTGTTTCCTCTTTGATGTGTTAACCAAATGAGAAGGTAACGATTGGGAATACAGAAATGAGCAAAAAAGGAGAAGACATTTCATCTGAAGAGACAGTTATCTCTTCATGGCATTAAAATCAGCCAGCCATGAACTCTATCTGAAGACAGGACTATGTAGTATTTATCTACAATTCCATCATGTAACATTTTTTTAGAGTAGTTTCTTTTTCCCATGGTTCATTTTATTTCATGTATTGTGTAATAAGGAGTAAGCTGCATTCCGTTGCAATTTCCGCCTATTTAATAAGCAGGAATTCCGGATTGAAGAAACAATGATTCTGATATGAATAGATGGGGGCTGTGATTTGCATCCTTCAGCTCCATTTAATTGACTCCATTTAGGAAGAAAGTAAAAGTTTTTGTGCTTGTTTCTGTATTTAAAGACTAAATGGTACTTCCAATGGTTAGACAAGACTGCATTCCCTTGCCCCATTTCTTTGGTGCCTGGAGCATGTGTTTGGCTTTTGCAAAGGGGAAAAGGAGTAGGGCTGACGTGTGTTTGTCCCCGGCCAGGCTGCACGATGTATTGATGGAGCTACAAAAGAAGCAGTTGCAGCAGCTGTCTGCCTGGTTAACGCTCACAGAAGAACGCATTCAAAAGATGGAAACTTGCCCCCTGGATGATGATTTAAAATCCCTACAAAAGCTGCTGGAAGATCATAAAGTAAATCTAGCTCATATTTCTTTTATATCTTATCATATATGAAAAGGCAGCACTTAGCCTTCTCAGGGGCTTCTGTGATTCGTGCAGAGATGGGATACTTCTTCAGTGTTCTCTTTTATTCAGTGATAGAAACACACAGAGTGTGTGGCTTTTCTAAACCCTAAGCCAGGGATGACAGTGCAGGTACAATTTTACATAAGTCTGTATAGTTTTCTTATGAAAGGACTTAGTGTTCGTAAGGCTCTTAAGGGTTTTTGTTTTGGACCTCTGAGTGGCCAAGGACTCTAGTGTATTGGAATTAATGCAGGGTGTGGGGAATGAGGCAAACCCTCAGATTTATCTGGACCTAATCCTTTAACGAAAGCTATGTTTCTTCTGCGATAGAGGAGAGTATCAGGCACCAGACAAGGAATCGAAATTTGGTAGACAATATAATCTGGTCACAAATTTAGAAGATAACTTTTCATAGTCAGGGAAAGGAAGAGTAAAAGAGCTTCTCTGCAAATTGAAGAGTTTTATTTTTTAGTGGAATAGCTAGATAACTGATAGATAAAACCTTAAGGATACATTAAACATGACTCGAGGCATTTGACAACACTGTTGGTAGCATTCAAATAAATTACCTACATGGAAAAGTCAAATAACCTATCATGCTTTTCCCATGCAAAAGAGGAGAGTGGAAGGGGTCTGTATATACTGAATTGCTTTCCTGCATAGCTAATTGGAGTGGCCTCTGACTTTCAGATCCCATTCTAGTACCTCTCACCTTATGTTATGCTGCACTAAAGTGATCTGACTCTGTATTATTTTTTTTTGTCTTAGGAATTCTATGTTCTTACCTTAATTTTTTTTGTATTCACTCAAGCCCTGGGTTCCACTTTTTTTTTTTTTTTTTCTTGCCAGAACTTTTATTAAGAGTGATGATATCCCCTTTACGATCTGTTATGGCACTACATTTTTCAACCTGCTTTGGTTCATGATGATGAAATGTAAAAATGTTAAGGGGCTTGTTTCATTAGTAGAACACTTAGAGTAATGACGGGAAGTTTAAACACGATGCCTCATTAAGTGTCCTTAATTACTCTTGGCAGGTGAGTGGATTTTAAATAGGTAAATGTGAAGAGAGTAGAAATAATGGTGTATCTTAATTTTTTTCCCTAGCGTTTGCAAAATGATCTTGAGGCTGAACAGGTGAAGGTAAATTCACTAACGCACATGGTGGTGATTGTTGATGAAAATAGTGGTGAGAGCGCCACTGCTGTTCTTGAAGATCAGTTACAGGTATGGACCCTGGAGGTGGGCTATTCTCAAGGACCCTGTGGTCTGAAACCCTGATTTGGCACCCCTGTTCTTCAGGTCCTGTCTCACTGTTCATTTAGAGGAGATGCTAACCTTTAGTTTGAACTTCCCAGTTGGGTTCCCCTAGCTGTGGGTTCAATAGGGGTACTCAGGATCTTTACTTTCTTCTTGCCCTTGGGGGGTGGACGGGCAGGGCTGCTTGTGGTCCCCAGCTTCCTCCTGCAAAATGGAAACAGCTTGAGGACTTTGTTAAAATGTGGATTCCCGGGCTCCACACAGACCTGAATCCCTGGGAGTGGGGCCAGTGGATCTGTACTTATATGCCTGTTGAAGTTTGAGACAGCTGTGCAGGGTTAAATATTCCTGCTTCTTCAGGAGATCAGTGCATGAATTTCAACAACAGTTTTGGGAACCCCAAAATAGCTGCTTTTTGCACAAAGGCTATAGTGTATCTTTACAAGTCTTTAATTAGAGATTTTTTGCTATTTTATTTGAACAGTATTTGGATTACCCAATATGGTGATGCCAAATGTTTTTCAATCACTTTCAGACTACAATCTTATCATTTGAAATTCTTTTTCTTTTATAACATTTAAAGTTGGCCGGTGGTTCTGTGACTTTTTGGTGGAACATTACTTATTACAGTAACCTGGGAGCTAGGCATTCATATCTTGCCTATTTAACAGTGAGGGGATGGAGATTCATGTGATGCCACTGAGATTTAAGTAGGCAATGAATTTTCATGCCAAGACTGGAGTCCTGTCTTTTGGCTCTAACTTCTCTACTCTTTGCTTTCTACAAAGCTTACTCTGGTATTAAATATTGAAGTAATATAATATGAATTAAATAATTCCTTGAACATGTAAGTAATGTGGAAATTAAATGTAACATTTGTTAATCATTATTTAGAAAGTGGTAATAAAATAATGTGTTGGAAAAGTCATCATAAAAAATGATTTTTAAACAATCAAATTTATTCATTTAGCATTGCTAATACTCCTAAGATTCTGTTCCTGATTTTTGTGTACTATAAACAGAACAAATCAATTGAGCATTTTAAAAAAACCTTACAGAAACTCAAAGCAGTTTTTATAAGGTTAAATTTTTTTTTTTTCCTTTTTGGTATTCCACATGAAAATTTTCTTGGCATGTAAAAGGTGGTTAATTGATGCAATGAATTTTTTTGAAAAGATAATTACAGCCTGAAAAATCTGAAGCACAAAAAGTAGATATGTATGCTCTGTTCTGAAGGTATGTGAAAAATGTCAAATTATCATATAAAAACCACTGATACGGAAAGAGCAGGAATTTGGAGTCAAAAGTTAAAGAACAGAGTTCTAACTGTACCACTTTCTAACTATGTAATACAAAACAGTTAAGTTCTTTGGAAATTAGTTTTTCTCGTCTATAAATTTATAGGATTTATCTGTACTATTTTAAAGCAATTTTTATTAAAAATATTTTTTATAAATTGTTACTCTGTAGTAAAGAGCAATGGATGTCATTAATTTCTTTAAGGATCATTGTAACTATCTTTTAAGATTCTATTGACAAAGGATGGTTTCTTCCTTTACTAGAAACTTGGTGAACGCTGGACAGCAGTGTGCCGTTGGACCGAGGAACGTTGGAATAGGTTACAAGAAATCAATATGTTGTGGCAGGAATTATTAGAAGAACAGGTATGAAACTGTTAGCCATAATGGGTGTGACAGATGGTGAAAAGTAACCTATATTTAATGATGGTATTATGATAAACTTATCTTGTTTACTTTCCTTTGAAATGAAAATACACAATATTTATTATTTTCAAAATCAGATTTCTGTGCATTTTATAACCAATCAAGTAACTTATTCATAGAAATCATATTATATGGCTTCATGGTAGTAACACTTAATTTGATGTGTTCGTTATGTTATTATGTAGACATTCTACTTTCATGATTATGATTTCTTATTGTATTTGTGTTGGATATTGTGTGTGAACTTTTATCAACATAGTAGTGCCTAGCACATTTAGCTCAGTAAATAATTCATAAATGAATCCACTCAATGTTTTATGAATTTTAAATCACAGTTTTTCTTGATTTTTAACCAAGATAAACTACTGAAATTAACAGGAAGATATTATTTAGCAACACCATCATTTAATACTGGGTTAATACTCTATTTTTTCCATTAAGAATTACTATGGCAAATGAACTTTTGGCTCTGATAAATAAAAAGCTGCCACTGACGTTTTCAGTCAGAAGTGTGGCCCTTTGCCCACCCTCCATCCTTCCAGAAGAGCAACTATCAAAACAGAATACAAATAAGCAAAACTTTTCTCCCAAAATGTCAGACATTGTGGTTTTAGAAAATAAGCAGATACTTTATTCCCACATTTCAGTGTCCATTTAGATTCTTTTAAATGCATTTCATTTCCATCCACAAAAAGCGAGTATATTCTTTTCAAGGGATACAAACAAGTGTGTGATGTTTTGTGGTTTATTAAATATGGTGGCAGAGAGAACATCTTAAAAAGTAGGTTGCAAAATTTTCTCAGTATAAATTGTTAATCACTACCTCCTGCCCCCAGTCTTTGGCCAGAATTTTCTTATTAAGAATCCTTTGATGGATCTTATTCTGACTTCTGACATATTTTCGTTTCACTATATAAATGTTTATGTTTACTTGAGCCCTTGTATTCAGACTAAAGAGTCACAGAGAATAATTAAATTTCACTTCAGTAATGACAGTAGGACACATTGATGGCTAGAGAAAACCATTGTGTTCCTCTTATACTAAGTAAAATAATTTAAAATTCAGAAATACTTTTTAATTTGGTAATAAAAATTTTTAAAAATAGGGAATGACTAGTAGTTTGGCCATCTGTATTTAGATTTAAAACTAACCTCTGAGTGGCTTTCTGCTAGTGTTAGGGATGGAGAATCTTGTTAAGATGTAGAATTGGAACCAACGTTGGTACTTAATATACAGATAACTTGCTTTTGCATGGTGAGACTAAATAACCTGAATCTGAGTTAAAAAATCTTTAAGGAAACTATCTTTTACTTGGTTATAGAGGCTTTGCAACAGTTAGAAATGGGCTCGAGAATTCGTTCCATACTTATGCAGGATAGGCCAAGTTTAAGTGTGGCATGCAGGGTATTCTATAAAGAACTTCAGCCTACCTTTCCAACTTCAGTTTTCCCTCCATCCTTCCATGTCCCAGGTGCAAACCCTGATTTCCCAGTTTGTAGCCCATTCTTAGACTGTCAGTGCCATGAGAGTAGTGCTGGTTCTTTTTCACTGTTCTTTTCCCAATGCACGGCACATTGTAGCTTCCTCATGGTTTGCATTCTTTTGTTTTCGTGTTTTTGAAAGAGTGAATGTATTCTGTTTGTTTTCTGGCTTCTCTGTTTTCACTTAAGGGGTGGTATCTGCTAGGGAATGTCATTTTACCAGTTTTTTTCATTTTTGAGCTCTCCTCTTCCTCAAGGAATGCAGTTGTCTATAAACTACCTCTCCCTCCCCCACTATCCTAAAACTAGAAGTCATCTCTTCTTCTTTGGAACTGTATGACATTTAATGTGTGTGTGTGTGTGTGTATTTAATTCCCAAATTAAAATATAGTGCAGACACAATTATATAATATTATATTTATATTATATAAATATTATATATTAGAAATATAAAATAAGCTATATATATGTATATATACTTTTTAATTTGGTAATAAAAACCATATACATACATATACATACATACATACACATACATACAATATATACATATATATAGTAATATCTGCACTTAATTTTGCCATAGTTCCTTATGTGCATATCTTACCCCTTTACTATATTGAGGACAGGATCCCTGTTTGCCATTTAATTTCCTAATGTTCATTTTTGTGTGTGTGTGTGGAATATAGAGGAAAATAAATAAAATAGTTAGAGAAAGAATTGATTCTACTACTAACACAGAACAAGACTTTTTCCTTCAACTATATAGAAAAGAGCTTCTGCTACATATAATTGTATTGTGGGAAGAATTATCCCAAAGCAGCCATGTGGTTTTCCATCTCTCTTTCAAGTTTCTCTTTCTGCATTACTGAACATCTTCTTCATGTTGGCCAATGCAGTTTAAATGTCTTTATGTTGGCTTTGGACTATCCTTAAATTTTCTCTTCTAATCACAATTGCTGTTGAACCTGGAGCATTACTGTGATTTTCTTGAATGATGCTGTGGAAAAACCATTGGCTTTGGGGTGTGGGTCTTTGATCTGTTTCTCTCATTAACTAACCAAGTAATCTTAGACATATAATAGCTTATCTCTCTCTCCTCCCTAAAATGCTGTGCTGGGTGAGGACAATTCCTAAGTTTTGTCCTGCCTCTTGAGAGTTATAAGGTGATTCCTTTGGAGATTTGGATAGTAATTGGATTTTAGCCTTTTAGATCCACCTACCTCCCTGAGAATTAGGTTTAATTACCCAGATGTGGGGGCTGACGTCAGATTGATCTGTTGCAAATCTAAGAAGGATAATATCTTAAAGAAAGATGTATTTCTAGGCCATGCATGTCTCGAGATTGGGTGTTTGAAGTCTTTCCTACCCTAGGTGGAGTGAAGCCTCAACTAGCATGAAAATTAGAGACTTGGGAACTCTATTGAATTGAATAACCAAACGATTCTCCAAATATAATTCTGACTTTTGTGATTATTTGTAGTGCTTGTTGAAAGCTTGGCTAACTGAAAAAGAAGAGGCTTTAAATAAAGTCCAGACGAGCAACTTCAAAGACCAAAAGGAACTAAGTGTCAGCATTCGACGACTGGCTGTAAGTGGTGTTGCTGTCAACATCTGTGCTATAAGCCTGTGACATTTTAGTGTTTTCTGTCATTGGTTAACGTGGTTTAGTGAATACAGGTTATGGATCCTTATGCAGCACTAGAACACTGCCATGTAATGATCCAGAACCGGGAATCTTAGATTTTAACATTAGTGAACTGCATAGCAAGTAAATTTTACTATAAAATGTATGTTTGCATTTCCTGATGAGGGGGCAGAAATATAGAGTCCTTTTAAGAGGGAGTCTTCTAATAAATATTTGAAATACTAGATTTTGAAGGAAGACATGGAAATGAAACGTCAAGCATTGGATCAGCTAAGTGAGATTGGCCAGGATGTGGGTCAATTACTTGATAATCCCAGGGCATCCAAGAAGATCAACAGTGACTCAGAGGAACTAACTCAGAGATGGGATTCTTTGGTTCAGAGACTCGAAGATTCCTCCAACCAGGTACCTTTTGCTTTGGACTGTATGTTGTGCCATGAAGTAAAAATTAAATGTTCAGTTTAGTTTTAGTTTTTAGAAATTTTAGTATTTAATTTTTAGTATTTTAGTATTTAGAAATAAAAGAATAGTAGATAAACTGCAAACTAAAAAGTAGATTCCTTATACCTGGCTTACTATAAAATTGAGAAATTGACTTGTGAAAAATCTTTCGTTTTTTGAAGTAAATTTTAATAGATCGTCAGAAAATCTAATATCCAGTAAGTTAACTCTTAGTAAACTGATACTGCTTAGACATGAATCCATTAAATCATCTTTAAATCTTAATCTTATTAATTTAAAAATATATACTAGTGATTTGATAAAATATACAACTTTGGTTTGTACACGGATATTCATAGCATTATTTATAATAGCGCAAAAGTGCATCAGCTTAATGTCCCATCCATAGAAGGATGGATAAATGAAGGTGGTATATCCATGCAATGGAATATTATTTGAGGGTTAAAATCATGAAGTACTGACACATGCTACAGTGTGAATGAACCTTGAAAATATTATGCAAGGGATGCTTGGGTGGCTCCTTCGGTTAAGTGTCTGCCTTTGGCTCAGGTCATGATCCCAGGGTCCTGGGATTGCGCCCCGCATCGGGCTCCTTGCTCAGTGGGAAGCCTGCTTCTCCTTCTGCCTTCCGTTCCCCCTCCTTGTGCTCATTCTCCCTCTCTGGCAAATAAATAAATAAAATGTTAGAAAGAAAATATTATGCTAACCACAAGAAGCTGGTCACAAGATTGAATGTACTATAACTCTCTCTATGTGAAACACCCCAAATAGGCAAATCCATAGAGATAATAAAAGAGGTTAGTCATCAGCAGGGCCTGGGGGAAGAGGTGGATGGGCAGGGTGGACTGTTAATGGGAATGGAGTTTCTTTTGGGGAAATGATAAAACTATTCTGCAGTGAGAAGGTGGGGAATGCTCGCATAGTTCTGAACATACGGTAACTACCGAACAGCGTACTGTTGAAGGGAGAACGGGACAGCGTGTGAATTATAGTCCAGTAAAGCTGTGACAACACAGTAAAATGTCTGGCTGATTTATCCTTCAGGTGACTCAGGCTGTGGCAAAACTGGGGATGTCCCAGATTCCTCAGAAGGATCTTTTGGAGACGGTCCGCGTAAGAGAACAAGTAACTACGAAAAGATCTAAGCAAGAATTGCCGCCGCCCCCTCCCCCAAAGAAGAGACAGACTCCTGTGGATGTCGAAGCTAAGAAAAAGTGAGAAGGGATAGAGACATTTTCCAAATGCACTAGGGCACATCATGTATCTGTACTCATCACTAATTCTATGCAAATTTAGATGTAATTATTATTATGGAAACTCAGTTGCTGAACCTCTCACTACCCCTGAGGCTTCTGACTGCTCCCCTCCGCGCTGGCTAAGCATCTGAATGTCTCAGGTGATCGTATTTATCCTGTGTTCAGTCTGGAAAACTGTGTGACAGAACCCTTGCTTCTTCATTTCCCGTGTCTACCTTGGGAGGCTAGGATTGCCCGTGATTGCCTGTTCCTTCTTTCTTTCCCTGTGAGAACCCTGGCGGTTTTTCTTTAGAAAGATCTCCTTATTCTTTGTACTTCCCTTTCCTCCTCTTGCCAAAAAATACTAAATGCAGGGAAGTCATTCCTTTGTAGTCTCCTTTTTTCCCCTCATTCTTTTTTTTTTTTTTTTTTTTCACATTTTCCTCCTTTTTCAATTCTTTTGTCAGATTCATGAACACATTCTTTAGGCTTGGCTTAAAGATCCATCTTTGACATAAAATGTCTTTTTTTTTTTTTTTGGTCTTATTGATTCAGAGGAAACTCAGACTCTTTAGAAAAGGACTAATGTCATCTGATAGAAATTGAGCATCTATATGGCAGCTACGCTGTGGAGCTGGGCTGTGTGACACCCCGGTAACAGACCTCACCTGCCGCAGAGCAGCCGAGCTGTAAATCAGCCCTTCTAGTCTCTCCCTTCTATGGGAGAATCCTGGTGCTGGGATAAATGGGGAATTATTTGGGGCCTGAATAAAAATGGTATGATTTCCCCAATGTAGCTTCTGTTAGATGAAGTGGGATTCCAATTTTACTGGATGCTTTTCATTTTGATAATAAGGCTGTGTGTCTGCCTCCTACCAGCCTCTCCCTGCTGGGCCTGGAGGACCCCCAAGGTGCAGGCAGCGGCTGCGGACACTACTTGTTGAGGTCGAGGCAGCACAGGAAGAAGAAGCTCCTGATGTGAATATTGCCACAGGTCTTTTCTTCCCCGGGTGTTTATTTTTGGCCCAGTAGATCTGGCCCTGTGTCTCTCCAGTGCTGACTTGGTGCATTTGGAAGCAGGGAACGTTGTAAAAAACTAAGGGTGCAGAGCTATAAAATCTCACACATGGGCCTGTTGTAGAGAGTCCTTCTGCTGCAATCCTGTACCAAAGGTGGCCTCAACAATGAGGTCATCAATTCTCTCACATCAGTTCTCTTACAGGAAGTCTGGAG
Organism: Mustela lutreola; assembly: GCF_030435805.1. NCBI lineage: Eukaryota > Metazoa > Chordata > Mammalia > Carnivora > Mustelidae > Mustela > Mustela lutreola. Next base: position 58,387,524 of record NC_081295.1, on the reverse strand, counting down.
ACAGGGCATTTGGATGCGATGGTGGGGCTCAGCCTCCTACCATAGGGCCTTTCCGAGGATGTTGCCTTTCACCATCATGCGTGTCCTCTGGTGCTCCCAAGACACTGCTGGAGCACTGGGAAGAGCATCCTTGTAGAACCTGATATATATTTAGGAGGGGCAGTTTTTCCTTATTTGACTTTTTTTTTCCAAATCAGGGAGAAAGATCTTGCTAGAAGGTATTGGTTAACTTTTCCCGCTGTCTCAATGGCCAGGATTCAGTCACTTGCCCCCAGCTTGGGTGCATGGGAGGCTGAGACTGTCTGGCTTCTTTGGTCTCTTTATTTGCGTTCTGGGGGAGTTGGACCACAGAGGGAAGTTGGGGAGGGGAGTGTCTGTGGGTTGGGCAACCAACTGTGAGTACCATAGTCTTCCAGTCCATGATTTGATTGATGCAGTTAATTCCTGGACAAATAGAAGCTTTTGTATGTCCAGTTCATTGTGATAGAGGGCAGTGAGATCTCATTATTAGGTTATTTTTACGGGGAGCCCAAGTCCCTCCCCTTCACGACTACCCATGAGGGCTAATTCTGCTCTCTGGGGCGATATAGAGTCCCACCAGCTCTCTTCAGTATGGTGCCTCGTCAGTATGGGAGGAGTTTCATATTCCCATTGCTGTGGGCCTTCAGAGTAAAGTCTCCCTAACCATCGTAAGTGTGACATGCTTTCCAGACCCTTTAATGCTGTCAGTCTCCGGTAGAAACCACTATTAGCTTGTCTTAAAATGGGCTGTCAGAGCAGATGTGAGCTCAGTACAATTTATAAAACCTGCTTCAGAAATGGCAGTTTACTTCCCCCCTGCTCTTCTCTTGGTGCTGCTGGTGACTGTTTTTATCAGCTCAAGCTTTGGAGGGACAATTCTTTCCTCTGATGAGGATCTCTGTTAACATGACCTGAGACCATTGCCGCTCTGTAAAAACCAAATAGTCATAATTCACCAGAAACACTTGAAGGTCTTTCCCCAAAAGAACCAGACAACCTGTGCTCACCTTCAAGTTCTTAAAAATCCCCAGCAGTTGTTTTGAGGAGTCCTGTGAGTAGAGTCCTGGTGAGGAGGACCCACCGAGCTCTACCAGCTATAGCTTTGGAGCCTGGGGCCATTATTTAAAACGTCCATGAGCTCCATTTCTCTGGCATTAAAAGGGATAATAATAGTCTAGGCATCTCAGGGTTGTTGTGAGGATTACTTGAGTTAAGCATAGACACAGAACACTTAGCAAAGGGCCTGGTATGTGGCCAGCGATCAGGGAGTGCTCCCCTCTTGCCCCTGCTCATGGTGGTTTCCACAGGCTTTTTCGGGTTTGTCCCCTTTTTCCTTCCATCCTCACGTCTCTGTTCTGGGTCCCGGGACTACCACAGCCTGCTTTCCTCTCTGGTCTTGTCTCTCTTTATTTTTTCTGCACAGTGAGCTCTAGAGGATGAACACAGTCATGCCAGTCCTGTGTTTTCAAGCCTTCACCTGCTCTGTGTTGCCCTTTGGTTGTGCCCAGACTCCTTAATCTGTCTTGCAGAGCCTTCCAGGAGTGGGTTGGTGTGGCTCTCTGCCATGCTGGCAGTGGTCCTTGCCTGTCTAGTGCTCACTGTTCCAGCCACGCCTAGCTGCTTGCTGTTCTCAGTGTGGTCCTCCTTGTCTTTGTTCTCCCTTTGCAAGGAAAACTCCCAGGCATAGTACCTCTGTTGTGCTCCAGGAAGCCATCCCTCCCTGACTGAATTAGGAGCCATTATGGTGAATTCCTGGCATTAGCACCTGGCGAGTTCTCTTGTGATTTACCTGTACTTTCCATTACTCCAACGAGACAGGAAGCACCATGAAGGCTGGGATTGTGTCTGAGTTACCTTCATATCAAGAGCCCAGTCCAGTGCCTGGCATACACTGAACTCAGTAATTATGTGTAATTAAAGGAGACATTAGTTTAAGAATATCTGTACCTGCTTTTTCCTTTTATTTTCCAATCAAATATTTTCCATTATCCAAGGGAGTTTATACAAATGCAAATGATTTCTTACAAAGTTTAAAGTTATTCAGTTATTTAAAAATTATTTATTAACGTGACAATATTATTCCTCTTTTCAAACTTTTAATGTAAATGTGTGATTTTACTTTGCCTGGTTACTCTATGTCTATGATGTCTTTTTTTTTTTTTGGAGGCATATTTTGAACATGTGCCTGGTGGGTGTTTTGATGGCTCTGTTTCTTGAGCCAAGTGAAACAATAGAAGAATAGGAATGACAAACAGTAACATCTGAATCTTAAATCAGGTTTGATGCTGTAAGTGCAGAGCTGTTGAACTACATTTTGAAATCAAAGACTGCCATTCAGGCTGCAGAGATGAAAGGGTATAAGAAGATGCAAGAAACTTCAGAAATGAAAAAGAAGTTGAAGGTAAAACATAAAACAAAAATATCCTTGTGAATAAAATATTTCACTGAGGGTTTGATTTGCTGTTGACATAAAGGTGTGATGGGATCCAAAGGCTTTCTGTAAAATAAATGTAGCTGTAAGGTAGCTTTTAGAACATTGTAGTAAATTGTGAATCAATCAAGCTGGCTGGCAATCAGATCCTTGTGTGGAGGGAGGGATTTTTTTGCCCCTTCCCCCCTAACTTCTGAGATGTGCAGGACGGAATGGTTCTAAGGTGTGATCCAGTTATTAGTATTATTTTTTACCTTGATTAGGTCTCTCTTAATCTAGTCCCTAATAATGTCTATGACTTTGTGTATGCTGAAGATATTTTGCACTCTGAATACAACAAATGATTTCAAATCTCAAAATCCCTTCAATATACCTTCTTTAGGAAAGAGACATATTTAAAAAAAATAAACACTGTGAAAATATATAGGATCTTAACTCTGCTACTTTGTATCTCATGCGTGTTACTGTAAATTGTGACAGGAGATTATAGTGACTTAAATCTTTAATGTTCATTAGGTGTGTGTGCATCCTTTCACGAAGTGTTTGGACACCTAGAGCAAGTGTGTATGTAGTCTTGTCTACATCGGTGACCGAGTTTGTGAAGATTTTGGAGAACATTTCCAAAACGAGATGTGTGTAAATATCAGGGATGTAAGCCAGAAAGCGGTGTTCCTATGGGGGCTGAGAGGAGCCCAAGGCTGTGGTGGTCTCTGTTTTCACTGGGGAAGTCCAGAGGGTGAGGTAGCCCCACACTGGGACCAGAAGGCCCAGCTGGCAGGGGTGCCCTGAGCAGAGGCATGGAAGTGGACACCTGGATTGTGCTTGTTTTTGTTGTTGTTCTTTTAGTGCCAGGTGTGTGTGTAAGATAGTAGAGAGTTCAGGTTGGAGAGGCGGTTTGGAGTCAGACCCTGGTCAACTTATGTTTGGGTGAGAAGTTCAGACCGACTCCTGCCCTGTCCTTGCATTATCAGTGCTTTTATTTAGAGGGCACCGTTGACCGTTGGTTTCCAGATCCAAAGGATGGATTTGTTTGCTCCTCCGACCTGCTACCTCTGCAGCATTTGCCACGGTTCACCCTTCCTTTCTTCTTCTACTCTCACAGTCCTTGGCTTCTGTGGCCAGTGATGCTTCTAAAATAATCTGATCAGGTGGCTTCCATGGTGGCAGCTAACTAATGGCTTCCCACTGCAACAGGGATGAAATCCACATGGCCCTGATGTGCACCCAGAGCTTCAGCCCTCCCGAATCCTGCTCTTTGCTCACTTCCCTGCCTTCACCACATGTGCTGTTTTCCATGCTAAGAATGGCCCTTATTAAGCTTTTGTGCTGTGTGGCTGAAAAGCCCTCCACTCCAGCCAGTAAGCTTCTTTTAGCCTCATTAGGACGATTTAAGTGGTTCATCTTTGGACTTCCATGTTGCTTTGACCACACCTCTGTGAAAGCCCTTATTACATTTATGTCATTATTTGTTTCTATGCCTGCCTGCGAGTGCTTAGAAGAAGTGAGGATAATTTCCCATTGAACCCTCTATTTTCAGCACTCAGCAAAGTTCTTGGCTGATGGAAGGAGGGAGTGATGGCTATGGAAAAGGGGATGTGGGAGGCTGTTAGCCTAGAAGCACCATTATCTGAGCCCTCTGTATGGGGAAGAGCTGTGTTGCATCATTTTGTAGGCTTCTCATTTTGTAGTGCTGAAAAACCAATAGATGAGATTAATAAGCATTTAACGTCCGGATTCTCAAAGGCAGAGAATGTGGAAATTACAGTGATCTTTATGGAACAAGTTCCAGAAAATATTAATAAGTTAAATTCCATCCTGTGACGTAGAAACAGTTTTACTCCTAGATTTTTTTTACTATAATATTCAAAGGGATAAGAATAAGGACTGTGTTTTTTAGTGTGAGGCATGATTGGAAGTTCCCATGTTTTCCTTTCATATTTATAAGTTCCCTTATTTTGTTTTTTTCGACAAGTAGTGATAGATGCCGAGAGGGTTGGAAAAATGTAAAATGAAGAAAAGTTCACCATCACTTTAATCTCTAATTTTTCTTGCAAATTGGGGAAAGAGCAGCTTAATTGTGTGTTAGTAAAGGACTACCTTGTTCCAACTGATGGCACACGGAGGGGTGGGGGGAGATTCCCTCATTCAGTCTGTCATCACCACAAATCAGTTTGCACAGAACAGGCAATACTTCTCTAGTTTGGTGACTTTTTGCATTGATACTTCGTTTAACAAAACAAGTGGTGTTTCTTTGAATCTCTTGTTATGTCTTCATCTTTGACTATAAAATAGTCACATTGAAGTTATACAGATCAAAGTAGGACAGTTTACTGGATAGTGCTTATATGCACAGAAGTTAGAAGTGGGGTTCTTCTCTGGGTTGTCTGGTTGAAATGATACGGTTGCCTTAGAAGTTTTGATTGTGCTCTTATGGGCACTGTTTGTGTAGTTAATTTGATCAGTTGTGAATTGGGGAGTGGGAGAAATTTCAAATACCGACTGTTTATGCGTACACGTGTTTGTATGTCTTCATGATTTTGTTCAACCCTTCTTACTATTCTGGAAAGCTTTTGTCTTCCTTGTCTTTGAGATATTAGGGACATTGAGACTATCAAACCATAGAGACATAAATATTAAAATTAAGAGCCACTCTTCAAACTTGAGGAACAAAATGCTTTAGTTTGGGTCCCAAAGCATATTATCATAGTTTAAAATTATGTATGAACTATGCTTGTGGTTGAAGTTTACATTAGATCCTAAATTTAATATGATACCAACAAATAATATCAAGGCTCAAATGTTTCTATTTTTCTTGTTAATTAATTTTTGCCCAGTGATCTCTGTCATAGAATATTCAGCTCATTTCACTTAACAGTTATTTTTTATTGTGTGGCATAAACACTGAGGTTATGTATACAAATAGATGTCCTGGATCTAAAACACTAATTTTAATTGTTTCCTCCTTTTTTAATTAATTCTTTCCTCTTGATAGGAACTCACAATTGTACAAATTTTTTCTTTTTAAAAGTAATCAAAGTTTTTTCAGTAATCAAATTTTTATGTTATTTATTTAAATTTGTCTTTTGAATTTTAATCAGCTTTGGTATTCTGTAGGGTAGCTTGGAATAGCATAGTTTTGTCTTACAGTATTTCTCCTATGTCAACTTTGACTATAACACTGAAAGAGAATGTGGGAGGGACACAAACCCTGAAACTTACAATAGTGTGAACATTTCATTCTTTGAGAAGAAAGTTTGTGGTATTCTTATATTCGAATTTTATTTCTAGGGATTGGAAAAAGAACAGACAGAAAGAAGCCCCAGACTGGAAGAATTAAACCAAACAGGACAAATCCTTTTGGAGCAAATGGGGAAAGGTGAGACCCTTGATTATTATTATTTTTTTTAATGTGTTTTAGATGGTAGCATTGAATAATTACAGTTTGACAAATTATATATTTATTTTGCACCTTAGCCTTTCTTCCCTTTTTTCCCCTAAAAAAGTGGTTTTCGAAATTGTTTTAGGTAACAGAATCTGTTTTCAAATGAAATCCTATGCGCTGAAGCTGTTCTATAAAACAGATAAAAGAGAAGTTGTTCTGCTTTTATAGAGAGACAACCTAAAACTCTGATAGCTTAGCAGAGCAGTTGAAGATTGCTGTGGAAGATTTTAAAATCTCCTTCTTTAGGGTTATATATTGGGAATTTGTTTTGAAGAGGGGTGGCAACAGAAAATTTTACTTTTGTGATATTTGGGAAATGAAGTTACATTAAGGTAAATTCATTAAGGTTATTAGATTTTTGATCACTTCCAAATTAATATGTTAATTTACTGCAGATTTTTTTTATACTTAAATTTGATAAGGTGTTACTTGTATTTGAAATTTTTACCTGTATTTAAGGACTTTTTTTCCTTTGCCATTAGCCCTCAGTGACTCAGGGGAGTGGAAAGATGAATATTTTTGCTGTCAGTTTTGCATATGATACTTTCTTTGGTCTAGCTCTGAAAGACCTTTCTTGTGAGTCCTATGCCTTATTCCAGTGATGGTAAATGCTTTGGAGGTCTTCTGCAATATTCTTTGACATAAGTCACAGATACCCAAGGCAGAATTAGGAATATTAGTTCGACAAGAATCTTCAGTGAGTGATTTTCAGTCTTTCTATTTTTTAACTTTTTGTTCTGGAAAATATAAATAATGTATGACACAAACAGAACATTGTAATGAAACTCCTTGTAGCAATTACCCAGCTTCAGTAATTAATGATATTCTGCCATTCTTGAATTATCTATACCTCTACGTATTCCTCACCCCCTTGTTGTTATTATTATTGTTTATAGTTTTTTAACAAGCACAATTTACAGGGAACCTGGGTGGCTCAGTCAGTTAAATGTCTGACTCTTGATTTCAGCTCAGGTCATAACCTCAGGATTGAGCCCTGCATTGGGCTCCTAGCTCAGCAGGGAGTCTGCTTGTCCCTCTCCTCCTGCCCCCTATCTCTGCCACTCATGTGTCTCCCCTCTCTAAAATGAATAATTAAATCTTTTTAAAAAGAGAAAGTAAAATTTATTTACATTGAAATACATGGAACTTAATTGTGCTGTTTTGACAAGCCCATACCCATATAACAGTATATAGAAAAATTCCATCTCTCCAGAAAGTTCCCTAGTGTCCTTTATGGTTCAGTCATCCTCTCCCTAAAATCACATTTTTTAAAAACTTTAGATTATTTTTACCTCTGCTTTTAAAAAATTTGTGAATAAATTATGCATACACATACACACACACACAATGGCACACACACATAGACACATTTTACACAAAAATATGGGTGTGTCCATATATGTCCGTTTATTTGGAAATTATTCAAATATACCACTATCAATCCATAGGTGTTAGTACTGCTCAATTATTTCTTTTCTAAAAATATAAATAGACGGGATATTTATGGTTATTTTAATTAAAAAATCCTCCTGGCTTAATGTTTTAGTTACCTGGGTGTGAGTACCCCACTTGGAAATTACTCTTTCAAAAATTTCTTTAAAGAGATCTAGAGAGGGGTACCTCGGGGGCTCAGTGGGTTAAAGCCTCTGCTTTCAGCTCAGGTCATGATCTCAGGGTCCTGGGATTGAGCCCCGCATCGCATCGGGCTCTCTGCTCAGCAGGGAGCCTGCTTCCTCCTCTCTTTCTCTGCCTGTCTCTCTGCCTACTTGTGATCTCTGTCTGTCAAATAAATAGATGAAATCTTTAAAAAAAAATAAAGAGATCTAGAGATACAGAGAGACCATAATTTCCCTGGAGATGCCGATTCTTTTGAGAATTACAGTAAATTGTGTGTTGAATTTATGTCAGTTACAATCATAGATTCTTACTTGTACATCAACATTGCAGTTGGGGAACCAGGCTTTGTCTGGTGTGAGTGTACTTTCACAGCACCTTCATGAATCGTTTCACAGTCCATTCATGGGTACTTTCAAGAGTCTCGGTATTGAATTGGCCCTCATTTCTGCATCAGCTTTTAGGTGGCGTGGCAGGATTTGGGTGCTAAGGCTGGTGGGAAAAGCTACCTGGGGGAGAAGTTGATGTGAGTGTACTTTCACAGCACCTTCATGAATCGTTTCACAGTCCATTCATGGGTACTTTCAAGAGTCTCGGTATTGAATTGGCCCTCATTTCTGCATCAGCTTTTAGGTGGCGTGGCAGGATTTGGGTGCTAAGGCTGGTGGGAAAAGCTACCTGGGGGAGAAGTTGATGTGAGTGTACTTTCACAGCACCTTCATGAATCGTTTCACAGTCCATTCATGGGTACTTTCAAGAGTCTCGGTATTGAATTGGCCCTCATTTCTGCATCAGCTTTTAGGTGGCGTGGCAGGATTTGGGTGCTAAGGCTGGTGGGAAAAGCTACCTGGGGGAGAAGTTGGTGAGAGGCGGTGTGTTACCATAAGAATGGGAGATGGGAGAGCTCAGGGTCTCCTACCCTCTTCTAGTTTTGTGTCCCTGGGCAAGTCGTGTAATCTATTTGTGTCTTCGCTTCCTCACCCGGGAAGTGAGGCATTCACTAGCGGAGTACAGCTGTTGTTGCATGCGTTCTTACTGTGAATAGGCATCTGCAAAAATTCATACTTGGGAAGCTGAGTTCACGTGAAAATGATACTTGTGAAATGCGAAGCACAATATCGGGGAATATGGTATTCATGGCTGTATAACAGAATGAATTTTGTGACATAATGTAGACCTGTTTAATTTTATGGGAAACTCTTTATATTTTGCATTACCATGTGTTTTTGGAGCATTGGTAGAGGAAATGCATTCATTACAGGATCCCAATTTTATTTATTTATTTTTTAAAAGATTTATTTATTTATTTTAGAGAGAGAGAAGTGGGATGGAAAGGCAGAGAGAGAGGGAGAGAGATAATTCTGAAGCAGACTCCTTGCTGAGTATGCAGCCTGACATGGGGGCTTGATCCCAGGACCCCGGGACCATGACTCAAGCTGAAATCAAGAGCTCGCTGCTTAACCCACTGAACCACCCAGACGCCCCCTAATTTTATTTATTTTAAATCACATGCTTAGGGTGGGATGGGGACCTGGGCAGTGGGGGTGTTAATTTGAATAGGGTGTCTATGTTCTGGGTTTAATTTCTTGCTTTTTGAGGAGGGTCTGTGTCGCATTAGAGAATAAAAGTGACTTTTAAAAACCTTCCCCACTGTCTTCCCATTTTATCCATTGTTTTAACTTTATAGTTTTGTATATTACTTCTCTCTGTGTGGTTTTAGTGCTGTTAATCCTACTGCTCTTATAAACCAGAAATGTTGAACAGAAATGAAAGCACAGATGGGTGGTTCTTGCTGCTCTGCACCATACCCCCTGCCATTTCCCCTAAGAAATTTGATATAAACCCTGAAACACAGATAATTAAGATAGAGGAAGCTTTTTTACAGAGTGTAATTTGGCAAGAGTCTGCCTAGGTAAGGCTGTAGATAAATGGTTCAGTCCTTTAGAAAACAAGGCCTTGGTAAAACAGATGTTCCAATAATCATATCATTGATTTCCTCAAACTGGTTCCAGCAAAAGCCCTGCCACAGAGAAGTTTGATGGGACTTTTCTGCCTACTGCATTTGAATTATGTTTTGTGGTATCCCGTGAAGCATAAAAAGGTTTTATTTTTTTTATTTTTATTTTTTTTTTAAAGATTTTATTTATTTATTTGACAGAGAGAGATCACAAGTAGGCAGAGAGGCAGGCAGAGAGAGAGGAGGAAGCAGGCTTCCTGCTGAGCAGAGAGCCAGACGTGGGGCTCGATCCCAGGACCCTGGGATCATGACCCGAGCCGAAGGCAGAGGCTTTAACCCACTGAGCCACCCAGGCGCCCCATAAAAAGGTTTTAAACAATGAAATTATCTGTTTCATTCAACTTTCGTGGCTATTATATTTGGTTTTCTTGGTTCAGCCTATCTTTTTCCTAAAGATTGTGAACTAATAAGATAGACTAGCTGGAAACTTGGATAATATGGCTTTATGAAATGATGTTTATTATGACTAGCCTATGGAATTCGATGGTGGTCCTGTGTTTTGTAAATTTTTTTTGATTCTAACAGTAATAGATTGAAAAGTGCAAAGTCAAGTGAAAGTAAGTGGCAGGAATATGTTATGTTTTATTCCTTTTAGATAATTAATAAGGTGATGGTCTATTTATTTGGGCCTTTGATTAGTCATTTAAGAGTTGGTTGTTTTATCAAAATAGAAAATTTATAACTCAGGATCTCTGGGAGCAAAACAATTAATTTAGGGACACCTGGTTGGTTTAGTCAGTTATGTATCTGCCTTTGACTCGGGTTGTGATCCTGGGGTCCTGGGATGAGTCTGGTATTGGGCTCCTTGCTCAGTGGAGAGCCTGCCTCCCCTCTGCCTGCCATCCCCCTGCTTGTGGGTGAGCACTCTCCTTTCTGACAATTAAGTAAATAAAATCTTAAAAAAAAAGAAAGAATTATTTAAAAAGACAATAGTTTTCCATAGTTTTCCTTGCCTGATATGCAAATTATGCTTTAATTATTACTTGATATCTGTCTAATTTACAATATCTCAAGCTTAGAGGTAGGGAGATTTAAATATTGATAATTGGTTTGAAGAGGCAAAATGAATGAATTGTAATATATTATAATGAATAACTACCTTTTGCCTGTTTTCTAGATGAGTAGTGATAATTTTCTATCTCATCATTTTATCAGTTTTATCTTCTTTCTTGGTTAGCATAAATTGCCCCGACATGCAAGTGAAGTAGCTGATGTTATTCCTTTGCCCCCTAGAATAGAAATTACGCGACAGATGCAAAGCCTAGATCCCCATTGTTCAGATGGTATGTCAGGAAAATGGTGATTTGTTTCATTTATGACCTTATTAGTAGAGATACATGAACTTGGGCTGTGGTGTGGGTGATTTGCCTGCGTCTCATATGCTATTGCCTGTGTGTGATGCTGGCCAGCGAACTTCAGCATATGAGGTGGGTGATATATTCAAATTACATCATATCATGTTTGCATTTCTAATTTTCAGTGGATGCAGTGTGCTGTAGTATTTTTAAGATAGCATCGTCTGTGGATCCCAAGGACCTTTTGTTTTACAGCCGCTTTACTCCTCAGAGCTCTCATTACCCTGGATTTCGATTCTATATGTTTACAAAGCACCGTTGTTTTTCTCTTTCCTACTCAAATAATAAAGTTGTTAAGCCCATTCTTTCGACATGCCTGCTCTCCTAAGGGAATAAAGATTCCTTTGTAGATGTCCCATACTTTTTCAGTGTAATTTGCAATGATTTGATGTGTTTTATAGTCAGGGAAGGACTGTGATAAAATTTATTATTACCTATCATGATTATTTCTACATTCCTGACCTCTCAAATATATGAGACAAAATTATAGGACTTCAGTAATAAACAAAATGCCTTTTTGTTTCCTGATGTGTTTCAGAACATCAGAATGTGGTAGATCATCTTACCCCTGCATTGATATTTTGGTATTTGCTGGTCCGTGTGTGGCATGCCCAGAAGGTTTGCAGATGCCTCTTGGGGCTGGCTGCTGGCCTGATGCTTCTGCACTCACCAGGTTGCCCCCCTATGCTAGTTCTTGCCATTCATTCTGCAATTCCTAGGATGCTGTGGTTGGATCACCAAAGACTCTTTGGAGCTACTTCCTCCATTGTTCAGCCAGCTGTCTCTTCTGTGATAATAGAAGGTTTACCTTCTCACGTCAGACCTTTGGACAGGTCCACAGCATTCACTGAATTTCTCTGGTCCCATCTAGAAGCTGGCGGAGGGGTAGGATACACATATTCTTTATAAAAGTCCATGGCTGCAGCTCCACTTATGTGGCTCTGGGGATAGCATGTTCTCCCCAACAGCCGTTTCCAGCTCCCCCTCCCCCACTTTGGTCAAAGAATGAAACATAGTTACTCTTACCGACATCATTATAATTTTGTTGTTGTGTTACAAGGGACTTAATCATATATGTGACATGGCCTCATTATTTTGAATAGGTTAGAATGTTTATAACAAATTCAAAACCAGTTTTATAATAACATATGAAACATCTGCTTATTTTTTTTATGTCTGTGTAGAGGGTCTTCCTATGGAAGAAATAAAAACTGTGCTGGAGAAGGTGTTCTCAGAATGGAAGGATGTATCTCAACATTTGGAAGATCTGGCAAGAAAGATTCAGCTACAGGAAGATATAAATACTTACTTTAAGCAGCTTGATGAGCTCGAAAAGACCGTAAAGGCGAAAGAGGAGTGGCTGAAACAAACTTCCTCCCAGCAACCCATGCTGAGTTTGAAGGACCCCTGTCAGGTAAAGAGAGAACCATCCAGAGCATGAAAGCCTTCTATGCCCAGTCCTGTACTTGAAGAAGATGCCACTTGTATCGTAAAATTTAGGTGAATTCATCTTCGGTCAGTTCCGTGACCCTGTTTCCTCTTCCGTAGCGGGAACTGATAGATCTGCTGGCGCTCCACCCCAGAATTGAAAAGGCGCGTGTCAGTTGCTCAGCCCTGAAGTCTCGGCCTTCTGCTCCGGATTTTGTCCGGGAAGCCTTCGAGAGCCTTCTGGGCCGCTACCAAGCTGTGCGACGGGAGTTAGAGCGCGGTCAGCAACAGCTGGAGAAGGGTAAACCCATCATCCTCTTGGTTTTCTTAGTTGAGGGCTCTGTTGTCTTCTCTTTCAGTTTGCCGTAACGTAAAAATCACTCCCCACATGTGGGCAAAGAACACACTTCCTCGTTCTGCACCAGACACATTCTGTTGTCCTCTCTGCCTGCTATGGTTCGGGGTCTGAAAATATATTCAGAGTAGTTCCTGGATTCACACTTGTTTGGAAAAGTGCAGACAGCTTTCACCTGCTCTAAAATCATGTTTCTAGGAGATAATGACTTTTAAGGACTTTTTTTGAAGGGTGCCGTGCCCCCCAGTTACTGAAGAGGCCAGCTAACACTCTTACTAGTAAGGCTAAAAAGAATGATCGCTTACTTCTGTTTGCTCAAAATGTTTTTAGCAATACTATCTCCTCTTTGAAAAGAAGTCATGTTTGTCTCTCAAAGTCTGAAATTATTTATTTATCAGTTTGTTTGTTTTTTGGTGGGGAGGGGCCGAGGGAGACAGAGAGAGAGAGAGAGAATCTTTTTGTTTTTTAATTTTTTAATTTTTTATTTTTTATAAACATGTATTTTTATCCCCAGGGGTACAGGTCTGTGAATCGCCAGGTTTACACACTTCATAGCACTCACCAAAGCACATACCCTCCCCAATGTCCATAACCCCACTCCCCCTTCTCCCAATCCCCCTCCCCCCAGCAACCCTCAGTTTGTTTTGTAAGATTAAGAGTCACTTATGGTTTGTCTCCCTCCCAATCCCATCTTGTTTCATTGATTCTTCTCCTACCCACTTAAGCCCCCATGTTGTATCACCACTTCCTCATATCAGGGAGATCATATGATAGTTGTCTTTCTCTGCTTGACTTATTTCGCTAAGCATGATACGCTCTAGTTCCATCCATGTTGTCGCAAATGGCAAGATTTCATTTCTTTTGATGGCTGCATAGTATTCCATTGTGTATATATACCACATCTTCTTGATCCATTCATCTGTTGATGGACATCTAGGTTCTTTCCATAGTTTGGCTATTGTGTACATTGCTGCTATAAACATTCGGGTGCACGTGCCCCTTTGGACCACTACGTTTGTATCTTTAGGGTAAGTACCCAGTAGTGCAATTGCTGGGTCATAGGGCAGTTCTATTTTCAACATTTTGAGGAACCTCCATGCTGTTTTCCAGAGTGGCTGCACCAGCTTGCATTCCCACCAACAGTGTAGGAGGGTTCCCCTTTCTCTGCATCCTCGCCAGCATCTGTCATTTCCTGACTTGTTGATTTTAGCCATTCTGACTGGTGTGAGGTGATATCTCATTGTGGTTTTGATTTGTATTTCCCTGATGCCGAGTGTTATGGAGCACTTTTTCATGTGTCTGTTGGCCATCTGGATGTCTTCTTTGCAGAAATGTCTGTTCATGTCCTCTGCCCATTTCTTGATTGGATTATTTGTTCTTTGGGTGTTGAGTTTGCTAAGTTCTTTATAGATTCTGGACACTAGTCCTTTATCTGATATGTCGTTTGCAAATATCTTCTCCCATTCTGTCAGTTGTCTTTTGATTTTGTTAACTGTTTCCTTTGCTGTGCAAAAGCTTTTGATCTTGATGAATCCCAATAGTTCATTTTTGCCCTTGCTTCCCTTGCCTTTGGCGATGTTCCTAGGAAGATGTTGCTGCGGCTGAGGTCGAAGAGGTTGCTGCCTGTGTTCTCCTCAAGGATTTTGATGGATTCCTTTCGCACATTGAGGTCCTTCATCCATTTTGAGTCTATTTTTGTGTGTGGTGTAAGGAAATGGTCCAGTTTCATTTTTCTGCATGTGGCTGTCCAATTTTCCCAACACCATTTATTGAAGAGGCTGTCTTTTTTCCATTGGACATTCTTTCCTGCTTTGTCGAAGATGAGTTGACCATAGAGTTGAGGGTCTATTTCTGGGCTCTCTATTCTGTTCCATTGATCTATGTGTCTGTTTTTGTGCCAGTACCATGCTGTCTTGATGATGACAGCTTTGTAATAGAGCTTGAAGTCCGGAATTGTGATGCCACAAACTTTGGCTTTCTTTTTCAATATCCCTTTGGCTATTCGAGGTCTTTTCTGGTTCCATATAAATTTTAGAATTATTTGTTCCATTTCTTTGAAAAAGATGGATGGTACTTTGATAGGAATTGCATTAAATGTGTAGATTGCTTTAGGTAGCATAGACATTTTCACAATATTTGTTCTTCCAATCCAGGAGCGTGGAACATTTTTCCATTTCTTTGTGTCTTCCTCAATTTCTTTCATGAGTACTTTATAATTTTCTGAGTATAGATTCTGTGCCTCTTTGGTTAGGTTTATTCCTAGGTATCTTATGGTTTGGGGTGCAATTGTAAATGGGATGGACTCCTTAATTTGAGAGAGAGAATCTTAAGCAGGTTCCATGCTGGACTCAACGGGGTCTAGATCTCACAAGCGTGAGTGGGTGCCTAACTCACTGGGCCACCAGAGGCACCTCAGAGTCTGAAAAAATTTATAGAGTTTTTACTTTTGGAATAAACCTGATTTTGGCAAGTTACCTGTTAAATGCTTTGAGAACTCGTTTCTCATCTGTCCTATTTTTTTCTCCTTAGCTATTGTGTAAGTCAGAAATTGTGTTGTACTATGTAATGTTATAGGTCATGCATGTTTAAAAGCTGTATGTTGAACCATGTCCTTCCTTGTAGCAAATGTAGATTTTGTAATGACTTGTAGGAATCTGTATGTGTCCATGGCAAGCAAATATGTCACGCTGTCTTTCTTCTGGAAAGGCATTTGGACACTATGCTTTTTTGTTCACTGAATTCAGTTAACCTAGAGTGTAAAATAAATGTTTCAGAGTATTGCTTTTTAACTTTACTCTTATAAAACATGCCTTCATATAGGTCCTTGTCAAAAATAAAGGCATATTTCGTAACAGTAAATTGAAAAAGCAGTACACTGACCCATCTATTTAACGTTACATAATACAACACAGTTCCTGACCTGAAACTGAAAGAAAGTTCTAAATCTATCTTTTTTGTCTTTAATTGTGCTAAAATATATATAACATAAAATTTATCATTTTAACCACTTTATTTATGTATTTTTAAAAATTTTATTTATTCAAGTGATCTCTACACCCCGTGTGAGGCTCAAACTCACGACCCTGAGATCAACAGTCATGTGCTCCTCCCTCTGAGCCAGCCACATGCCCCCTATTTTAACCATTTGAAGATGTAGAGCTCAGTAGCATTAAATGTATTCACACTATTGTGCAACCATTCTTCAGAACTTTTTCATCTTGTGAAGCTGAAACTCTCAACCCCTTAAACAACAGCTCTTCATTTCCTCCTCCCTCCAGCCCTTGGCAACACGTTCTACTCTCTGTCTGCATTTGATGGTTCTAGATAACCTCGTACAAATGGAATCTTCTAGCATTTGTTTTTTGTGCCGGGAGTATTTCACTTAGTATTATATTCTCGAAGTTCATCTGTGTTGGTAGCCTGTGTCAGAATTTTCTTCCTTTTTAAGGCTGACTAATATTCTATTGTATGTATTATACCACATTTTATTTCTCCATTCCTTTGTCGAGACCCTTTGTCGGTTGTGACTAATGCTGCTAGCTTCTTAACTTCTGCTTCTGGTTGGTTTCACATCCTTGTACTCCACGTGAGTTTACTTCCTTTCCACACAAGTGTTGCTTGTCCATGATTTTTACCTTGGTGACTGAAATAGACATCACTCCAGCTGGCTTTTGCAGTCAGGACCTCTCTGAGGACCTGTGGTAGCCTTGCTATGGCATTCTGTTTGATACCCAGTGCTCTGGTATCAATGGGTCTGTCTACCCGTTCAAGCTCAGAGGAAGATGGGTGGAGGGAATCTTGATGTTCTTTTATTCTTTGTGTAGTTACTGGGGGAAAGGAGATTAGATGAGACAAAAGAAACATTGTAGTACCATCTTTAGAGAGACATTTCATCATGACCAAATGAAGAAAAAATGATAGTGAGTTAGTTAATATTTCAAACATCAACATCCGCAGGAATGAAGTCACTGTCTGACCCTCTGAAATGCCAATGGAATGATTTATCTTAGCAGCTAACAGAGACCCTTTTAAATTTTCATTATGGAGTTTAACTTATTAGGTATTAGGATTCACTTATATAGAGAAGATTAACAGCATATATATAATAATATTAGGTTCCTAACACTATTTTCTAAAAGTAAGTATTTTTAAATAAACAGAAATGAAGAGCCAACCTGGAAATGCATATTTGGAAACATTGAAAACACTGAAAGATACACTGAATGATTCTGAAAGTAAGGCCCAGACATCTTTGAATGCCTTGAATGATCTTACAAAGGTGGAGAAGGCCCTGCAGGAAAAAAAGGTAACACATATTTTAGGTCTTAAAAGTGTAGGGTCATTTTTAATACCTCTTATCTCTTATTTTGAAATATTTTTTCAGCTATTTAAAAAAATATTAGTCATTTTCAGTCAGAATTTTCAAAAGTTCCTTATAATTTGAAGGTTAGTTACTAAAAGGTAGTACCTTAGCTAAAAGAAGAGATACTTATTGAATATTACTAATAGAATAAAAGCATATTTTCTTCTTCTATTGTGCTTAGTCTAGAACTCTCAGCCTGCTCATAATCTGTTCAAATATCTTTAATAAAATGAATATCACTGAATTGATGTGTTCTTTTTTCTGCGTTGAATAAAAATGCTTCTCTGGTTATTTGGGGCACATGACTCTGTATTATTTCATCAGATAAAACAGATCAACCATTGAGCACTGCACACTTGGTCCTCACTGAGTGCATTGTTTTACTGGATTTTAGGGTGGAGAATATATTATTTCTGGCCCACACATAATTCATGAAGGGAAAGCTTTAACTTTTTTTGGTTATGCTTATTTTTTTTCATGACTTTTGTGCATTTCTATTTTAATTGTGTACATTATAAAAAGTGACCTTAGGCTGTTTATAGCCCATATTACTACATCTGTACAAATTATTGTGCATATTTTTAATCTTTTAAACATTTTTTCCAGGCCCTTGATGAAATCCTTGAGAATCAAAAACCTACATTATATAAACTTGCAGAAGAAACAAAGGCTTTGGAGAAAAATGTTTCTCCAGATGTAGAAAAAATGTATAAGCAAGAATTTGATGATGTTCAGGGAAAGTGGAACAAACTAAAGGTCAAGGTTTCCAAAGATGTGCATTCACTTGAAGAAATTACCTCCAAACTCAGAGCTTTTGAGGTAAATCCCAAGGCTAATGGCATTTAAATTTATTAGAGAACAAAGTAGTAATTTATCAAGTAAGACTCTAGTATCTGTTATATGGATATTTTACATTTTTTCATGTCCTAGATTATTATGTATATAAGTTGGGATTCCCAACTTGCTTTTGATGTGGTGGAGAACATGCTCATTTGCTTTTGCTTTGCAAAAGGACTTCTTTGCAGAGGTGAACTGGATCTTGAAGATAAGAGAAAATTCCTTAAAACTGGCCAAAGGAACATCTCGGGGTTGAGGAGCCTGCGTGATACTCAGACTAGTGATTAGGTCACAGGGCAACTTTGTTAGAGTGGTAAAATTGCCCAGGTCATGGCAGACAGCTGAGTCTTTGACGCTGGTTTTTGTAGACTTTAGACATTTGGAGGTAAAAATCTGAACCAGACCATTGATAAGCGATGTCAAACTGGGAAAACAGGTAATTTGAAGGACATGAAAACCAGAAGTAGGATCCTTTGCTACATCTGAAAATGTCCACAGATGAAGCAGTGATAAAGTTCCAGAGGGAAGGTCAAATGTTAGGACATAAGGAGAAGGTGATAAAAGTCAATTTCAGATAAGACAGGATTTTAACATTTTACCTGTGAGGAAGATGGAGAAGTGCTCTCCACCAAGTCACCTGGTTTTCTACTAGAAAAGGTCAGGATGAAGAATGAATCAATGATACTCTGCTCCTTGTCTTCCTGGTCTCCTTACTTTGGTCTTTTGTGTTGTGGGGTGTTTTCCCACTGCTGTATCTCACAATGGACTTCTGGTATCATGTCTGGTACAGAGAAGGCACTCAAGAAATATTTTTCAATGAATTAAATGAAATTAGTTATAGAAGATTTAAATCTATATATGTATGTATATATACATATATATAAAAATATATATCCAACATTTACATATTTTTTAAAGAAAAAAATAATATCTATTTGCAATATAAACAAAGTCCCATTGCTGGTTTGGGATACGTGTGTGTGTGTGTGTGTGTGTGTGTGTGTATGTAGGGTTACAGGTTTTCCTCCATAAGGTCATAAAGCAAAACTGGCCACCCTGTTTGTGTACTCTCACGTACACAAATCTGATGCATCTTTCTGGGGTTTTCTTTTTAAAAGTAAAAAAAAAAAAGAACCATGTACAGCATGGAAGCAAATATATATATATATATATATATATATATTTGGATTTAGATTCTAAGAAAGTATATATAGGAGACTTTATATATTTATAAAATATATATATTTCATATATATGTGAGAATTTCTATAAAGGATGTTAAAAAAAAGTGAAAAGATTGAAAATGAAGACAAAGACCCTGAAAATGCTGTTTCAAAAATCAAAACAAGGGAGCAAGGGAGCTTCTGGTAGAAGAGGGATGGGTAGACCATACAGATCAGTGTGAAGATATCCAGAAAGATGAGAGGAGTGTGGTGACCACTGACCTTGGAGGGAAGCTCTGTGCCCCAGTGGATAGCTCCAGTGAATGGTCAGGAGAATAAAGATGGTGAGGCTGTGTGTGTGTGTGTATGTGTGTGTGTGTGTGTGTGTGTGTGTGTGTGGTGGTGGTGGTGGTAGTGGGAGAAATTTGGTTTTTCTAAGTACGAACTACAGTTCTATACCAAAACTGAGATCTTAGAATAAAACATTAATTTAGAAGAGGGGGTGTTATTGAATCATTTACCTTTAGTGTTAGTGTTTAGCTTAGTGTTTTTGAATCATTTACCTTTGTGAGTGGATCCACATCCCCTTCTGTGTTTTCAGCTAGAGTTCTTCCCAACTTTAAAAACCAGAATTACCCTTATTCATGATTGTAAAATTTGTGGTTATGGTCCAAGCATTGTGTTATCTGTGGCTCTCAACCGGGGATGATTTTGTCCCCGCCCCAGGACATTTGTTAGTGTTTGGAGAAGTTTTTTTGGTTGTCATAACTGTGGATGGGAGGGGGTGTGGTATTTGCTTCCAGTGGGTAGAGGCCAAGGTTACAGCTAATGCATAAGACATCCCCCACAACAAAAGAATTTTCTGGCCCTAAATGTCAATACTGTGAAGGTTGAGCAATGCTGGATTAAAGATTTCTCATCTTTTCAAAAGAGCATGGCTTTGTTTTTATATTTAACTCTGAGACGTAGTTAGGGAAATTTGCAGGTGAAGAATAACCCAAAGGTTAATCTTCTTTTGACTTTCAGAAGTGTGTTTTAGGGTTAGCTAAATGTGTGCTAATATTTTAATATGGAATTTAAAGAGCATACATAAAATTACAAAACACAAAAGAGAGTCCTGTGGTTATAGTAATCCAGCCTTAGGCTTTAGTGGGTTGTTGTTACTAATGTAGCAGATCCAGGCACTTAGAGTGGCTCGTTGGTATGTGTGCCAAATTCATTCCATAATAAATACCCCAAATATTTAGATTTTTAAATTATCACCGTAGCAGATTTGTAATGTCTAGCTTTTCTTTCTTTATTTTTTGTGTTTAACTGCAAAATTGTTGACAGTATGTGTATTCCCTAACTGTGCAACTTTATTGAAATATGTATTTTTTTATTCTGAAGAAAACTTTTATTCCTTTATTTGTTTTGCTTTGAAGGCATTGTTACTTAACTACTTACAATTCACTTAGGAAACCTTAGTTTTTCACTCAAAGCTATTTACAAATAAATACTCATTTGTAGGTTAGCATTGTTTCCCCCCTTTCAATGACCTGATGTACAGTTTTTTAGCCATTTAAGTTCTATTTGTCTTTAGACACAGTAGGTTTTTGATTCAGTGCTAGTTTATGATGATCTTTCTTAGGAAAACAATGGTTGGCTTGCTTATTTTTAAAATGTACTTTTACTTGCATAAGTAATACATAAAGAGTGCTCATTGTGAAGAAATTGAGTAATAGAGAATTACTAGAGTGAACATTTAGAATTCCCCTTCCCCCTCAATACCATTTTCTTTCCTGAAGGCAGCTGATATTAACAGTGGGTCCCAAGAGGGCACAAACAAATGGAAAGACATCCCAGGCTCATGGATTGGAAGAATAGGCATTATCAAAATATCTATACTGCCCAAAGCAATTTATGCATTTAATGTAGTCCCTATCAAAAATACCAATAGCAGTTTTCACCTAAGTAGAACCAACAATTCTAAAACTTGTATGGAATCACAGAAGATCCAGAATAGCCAAAGCAATCTTGAAAAAGAAAAGCAAAGCTGAGGCATCACAATTCTGGACTTCAAATTATATTACAAAGCTGTAGTAATCAAAACAGTATGGTACTGGCACAAAAATAGACACATAGATCAATGGCACAGAGTAGAAAACCCAGAAATAAACTTGCAATTATAAGGTCAATTAATCTTTGAGAAGGCAGGAAAGACTCCCATGGGAAAAAGACCGTCTCTTCAACAAATGGTGTTGGGAAAACTGGACAGCAACGTGCAAAAGAGAGAAACTGGACCACTTTCTTACACCATGCATGAAAATAAATTCTAAATGGATTAAAGAGCTGCTTCTCAGTGAAGGAAACAATCAACAGAACGAAAAGACAACCCATGGAATGCGAAAAGGTACTTGCCAATGATGTATCTGATGAAGGGTTAGTATACAAAATACAGAAAGAACTCATAAAACTCAACGCCCCAAAAATGAATAATCCCATTCGAAATGGGCAGAAGACATGAACAGACATTTCTCCAGAGAAGATGAGCAGATGGCCAAAGACCTGTGAAAAGATGCTCAATATCACTTGCCATCAGGGAAATGCAAATCAAAACTAGAATGAGATCTCACCTCACACCTGTTAGAATGGCTAAACTCAACGACACAGGAAACAGCAAGTGTTGGAGAGGATGTGGAGAAAAAAAGAACACTTGTCACACAGTGGAGTATTACTCAACCATGAAAGGAATGAAATCTTGCCATTTGCAATGACTTGGATGGAACTAGGGAGTATAATGCTAAGCAAAATAACTTAGTCAGAGAAAGACAAATACCATATGATTTCACTCATGTGGAATTTAAGGGAAAAACAAATGAGCAAAGGGAAAAAGAGAGAGACAAACCAGTTATAGGGCGCCAACTGATGCCTACTAGAGGGGAGGAGGCATGGGGGTGAATAGGTGATGGGATTAAGGAATGCACTTATGATGCACACTGGGTGATGTATGCGATTGCTGAATCACTGGAAAGGAAAAAGGGTCTTTACTGGAGGTTAACATATTCCAGGTGAAATAGAAAAGCTCATGAATGTTACTAATTTTAATCATTTTTTTCACCCTAATGGAAGCAAATGATGTTGGAGCTCCATGAGGGACAATGAAATAGATAGTACACAAATGCATGAGCTTGGAGAGTGAATCCCACACCAAAGAGAACAACGGTGCCTTTCGTTGGCACAGCATTTGAAAGTATTTCATAGCTATGTGCTTACTTTTTTCCTACCATCCTACGGTACTTGTAAAAGGGTCATGTTATTTGTTTGTGTGCCAATTTTAGTTTAGTGTAGTTTTCTGTTACTTGTTGGCAAATCGTGTTTTTTTCAGCTGCCTACATTTCCTTTGTCTGCACGGCAGGTTTCTCTGTGCAGGTAGCGAGTTGGCCTCTGTATTCTTATTCGGTGTCATGCTCATATGCGTTCTTAAGTTCTTTTTTTATCCATCCCATGCCAAAGTAATGACCTCAGTTCCTGTACTTAAGAATTAAAATGTTAATTGGTACTTTAATAACTGCTTCACAGAAAATCCTCCTGCTTCTTCCAGGCAGCAAAACATTTAAAAATACATGAACATTAATTTTTTTCAGTATTGATTTTCTTATGAATTATGGGGATTAAATATTATAAACTTCTGGAGGCTGGTTATATATTTCTTATCACCAGGAATGGTATCTTTGCACTCGGGGGTTATAGGTATTTTGTGTTGTTTATTGTTTCTCCCCACCTCCTCCACCCCTGCAAGATCTTCTGTGATGTGGTATAACTGTAGAATTGTGAAACCATCCCCGACGCCCACACGAAACTCTGTCTTATGTTATAGCTGCTCCTGCTTCTTCGGACAGTCCTGCAGCCTCTTCCTGCTGTGTTCAGACTCCAGGAGAGTCCCTTGCCCTGGCAATCCCACTGTCCTTCACAGCTGGCTCCTGCTTCCAATCTCTTCCCTCAGAAGTCCTCTCCCCCCACCGTGGTGCCAGAGTTCTACTTCTGGAAAGGATCTGGTTGTCTTTGCTAATACAGAGTGCACTCACAATCTTCTGCTAGCTTATGCCCCTTTCTTGCCCTGAAGCCTCTCCTACACTGAGCCCCTCCCCCCCAACCCCTCCTTCGTGAGCCCAGTCTGGTGAGAAAACAATGTACTAGATCCCAAAGACTGCATTGGACAATTGCTTTTCTCCGGAAATGTCACTTACTTGCTAGGAATTCTCATCTTCCTCTTCTGAGCTCAGCCTTTAAGAAAAAGCTTGTTCTGCAAACAGTGTTCAGTGTTGCTCAGCACCACGCCCAGAGCTAATTATTTCCTCTGGATTCTACTGTGCACTGTTTACATCTTCACAAACCCTCAACTCAGGCCAGCTTTTACTAAGGCTAGACCTGTATGTCTCTCCTCCCCTAAGGACAGAGCTCGTTGATGACAGGAGACCTGTGTGGGAAACAGCAAGTTAAGTGGATGGGAATGTCACTGCTTTGTAGGTGCCTACCGTCATCTTACCCAGGCTCATTTCTCTACTAAGGTTGGATCTATGCAATCTGAATGCCTGCTTCTCATAAATGGAAGGAATCTGTGTAGTCACATCCCTTCCTTCAGTTGCTGACCAGTTGGATGTGGTCTGACCCGGACTATGGAAGGGGCTATGCCAGAACTCTATGACAGGCAGAACCGAGCTTTGAAATGACTCTGGGAAGAATTTCAGAGTAAAAACACTATGGTAAATACCTAGTAAGAGTAATCTGCAACATGGCTGATTTGACTCTTTCTAGATAATGTATGATTGATATAATGATCTCACAAGTCTTTTTTTTTTTTTTTAGTTTCTCATTTTGAATGCATTTTACTTACTAACGGTGCATTCTAAACCTTAGATTTAAGAATTTTTCTTAGTTTCAGATAATAAATGTTGTAGCAGTGTCCTTGCTGGTCTTCCCTATTAAATGAAGAAATGCTTTTTAAAGAGTGTATTTGAGGTTCACAAATATAAAACCATACAAAATAGAAACCCCATTACCTTAAATTACTGTTTTAATTTGGACTTCATGCTTCTTCTTGCCTGTGCCTTGGGTTAGAAATTGCTTAAAAAGCTGTGGACATTCCAGAAGATGGGGAAGGAACAAAATAAAATGCCAAGAATTTCGCTGTCAACAAAATCTTGGAAGGTAGTTGTGTACTTTGGAATCTTATTGTCTTAAATCCAGAGTTACCAAGCTTCCCATTTCCCCCATTCCTAGCTTAGGGTCCAGGCTGGGAGATGGGGTGTTTTAGGGTTAAAGGACTTGTTTTAATGACCTTGCATTCCTTTTCTGTGACCCAGCAGCAGGTGTTGCCCGTCTCAGACACGTACAAATCAGTGCTTTTGAGCAGTGATGGTCAGCGTAGAATTTTGGCCCTTCCAAACTAGAATATTTGATACTTTGGTTTTCAAAATACCATAATAGTCACTTGATATTTGTTTCAGAATTTGTGAGAATGAGAAACAGTTGTCCTAGGTTAGTACTTAACAGTTTATTCTATGCATGTGAATTAATGATAGATATTTGTTGTAGAAGTTTACTAGTATTTTAAAATGTTTCATATTGCTTCAAAAGAATCATATATTCAGAGCATATAATATTTTATATAGTTATAGATATATATTCTGTGTAATATACATGTGTGTATTTATTCTGTAAATTCTGTGTATTTATTCTGTAAGTGAATAGAGGTGGAGGAAAAAATTAAATATTCATTGGGCATTAGAAAATCAGAAATGCCTAAGCTGAGTGTTTTTTTAATGGTCAGAGAAATACTTTTCATTGGAGCTCTTGTCTTTTCTTTGGAATTTCTTTCTTGTGTGATTGATTTAATGGTGAGCAGAATTTGGGTATCTTTTTTTTAAAATTTATTTTTTATTTATTTTCAGCATAACAGTATTCATTATTTTTGCACCTCACCCAGTGCTCCATGCAATCTGTGCCCTCTATAATACCCACCACCTGGTACCCCAACCTCCACCCCCCCGCCCCTTCAAAACCCTCAGGTTGTTTTTCAGAGTCCATAGTCTCTCATGGTTCACCTCCCCTTCCAATTCCCCCCCAACTCCCTTCTCTCCATCTCCCCATGTCCTCCATGCTATTTGTTATACACCACAAATAAGTGAAACCATATGATAATTGACTCTCTCTGCTTGACTTATTTCACTCAGTATAATCTCTTCCAGTCCCGTCCATGTTGCTACAAAAGTTGGGTATTTGTCCTTTCTGATAGAGGCATAATACTCCATAGTGTATATGGACCACATCTTCCTTATCCATTCATCAGTTGGGTATCTTTTTTAAGGCACCGGAAACACCTGCCACAGGTGGATTGAGACAATACTTTCTTTCTGGGGAAAGAGGAGGTATTGGATGGTGGAGCAGAGCCCTCTGCCCCCCACACTTGCCTGCACACAGTGGTAGCTAGTAATGTACTTACTGACCTCTTAACCCTTCTCATCTGGTGTAGCCGCAGGGTGGGGATGCTGCCACTAGGCATCTCTAAAGTTCTGGTCTTCCCTCCTCTACTGGGCTTCCTTCTTCTGAGCTGAATCCAGAAGATCTGATAGCTCTTTCAGTTACTTTTAAATACCAATAGGATAGAATAAGGATTAATGCTGGCGATAGTGAAACACATTCCCTGACTCATGCCAGCAGGTAGTCTCCCTGGCTGGCCCATCCTGCACTTGGAAGTGGTAACTCTTTTTGGGTCAGTCTTGGTACTAAAAGCTTTTGTAGCTCTTTGTAGTAATAACTAGTGTGTACTGCATGCCTGCGTTGTACCAGGCTTGTCCAAACTTTATCTGTGTTTTTCGGAACAACAAAGTGAGCTAGTTGTCATTATTCCTATTTCGTAGAAAATCTGCTGAGGCTCAAAGAAGAGAAATTGCTTTCTCGAGACCTTGTGGCTGGTGAGGTGCTGAGCTTGGTAGTCACACTTTTTATCTTTCTTTTCCTGGGCCACACTGCTTCTCTTAGAACTCAGAGTGGCCAGGATTACGTGAAGGACTTTAGTAGTGAAAACAGAGGGTCAGATTCCTGTCCATTCCTTTTGTTACTGTCGAGACTGGGTCTTCATGGCTTATCCGTCCGTGTCTGTTGCTTTCTTCTTTTTTTCTTTCCTTCTCATGTTGAAGTGTAAGAGAGAGAAGGGACAGATGTGTGTGACTTGTGTGAGCTCACACGGTCTGTGTGTATCTGGAAGAGGGAGGAAAAAAGGTGGTTGGTGTCTCATGTGCTAATGACAGATTGCTGAGGCTGCTTGCTTCTGTCAAGGCTGCTTGTGATGAAAACCTCCAGGGCATGTAATGCTTCCCTATAAATTTCAAAAATCCTCGGCCCAGAAGACCATCCATTTTTTAATTCAAAACTGGCATTAATGGATTGCCCAGTTATATAGCAGTAATGTTTGAGTTCTTAAAAAGTTGAGAATGGAGAGTAACAGTGTAGGAAGTGACAAATTCAATGGGCAATTTAAAAAAGTCCTCCCTGAATCCTAGAGATAGATCCATTTGTATGTTCTCTCTTTCCCTACTTTTTATCTTTCTGTACCCCACCTCCCCCTGCCCTGGGCACATCTTGCTGTGTAGCTCTTATGACACGGAGCAAACACAGGAAAGATACGTCACCAATTAAAATAGTACATAGGTGGAAGAGTGCATGAGCTTGTGAGGATAGTGACAGGCAGACAGAGGGAAAGGATGCTTGCGGGAAGCTCCCAGTATGACGGAGAGGGTTTTTGAAGCTGCTCCCAATATGACGGAGAGGGTTTTTGAAGCTGAGTTTGGAAGTGTGTGCAGGATGCCCAGGGCCAGTAAGAGAGGCTGACAGGCCAAACAAGTGCTTTTTGCTCCCCGTCTTCATCAGAGAAGGGCCCTGTACATTGGGAAGTGTCAGATGGTCATTACTGAGGGAGCATTCGTGCCTCGATGAGGAGTTAGACAGGAAAACTACCCCAGAGCCCGCAGATGTCTATGTCTACATCCTAAGTAATGTGGGCATTTTACCCTTGGTCTCAAGGCCACATTATGCATCTTGTGAGAAATTACCAGAAACATAGAGTTGGGTCAATATTCTAATTTGGGGGGAACATTATTTTCTAGACGTTAAAGACCCGAAGTAAGTTTCTTGTCAGTTCCTGGCAGAGCTATAGATAAATGACAAACCAGAAATCTTGTATGTGCTTAGGCAAGAATGTGGTAGTCGCTAGGAATCATCATAGACTCCACCAAGAAGCCTAGCCCAGACTTATTTCCTTTAATTACTGCTTTCCTTTATTTATTTTTGGAGGAGGGGTACTAGATTATTAGATACAGACATTTGTAATCTCCCCTTTCATGTATGCTTATTTGGTTCAAATAATGGCTCCCAAACTCATTTTTAGCAACTCTTGACTTCATCAGTAAAGTATTTGAGAAATATCTTCCAACCTTATGCAAAGGAGGTGGTTAGCCAGTTAGATGCTAGTGTTACATAGATTCCTGTATTTTGAAAACTAAGTTAAAACTTTATTGATTAATGAATGACATGCATCCTCATGGGGAAATGCTCAGGTAGGCACTGTCTTTGGCCCTATTTTTCACCAGAAAAAAAAAAAACCCTCAAAACCCAGCAGCAAGGGGCGCCTGGGTGGCTCAGTGGGTTAAAGCCTCTGCCTTCGGCTCAGGTCATGATCTCGGGGTTCTGGGATCGAGTCCCGCATCGGGCTCTCTGCTCAGCAGCGAGCCTGCTTCCTCCTCTCTCTCTCTCTGCCTTCCTCTCTGCCTACTTGTGATCTCTGTCAAATAAATAAATAAAATCTTTAAAAAAAAAAAAAAACCCAGCAGCAAAAAAAAATTCCAATAGGAATAGGATACCCCACTGTCAGATTTGCAAATAAGAGAAAGCCAGGAGGAGTAGCTGGTACAAAAGTGGTGAAACTAGCAATTTAAATCATTTTATTGGCTTTTAATTATTACATTGGTAACTGTTGTTAACATAACAAGGGAAGATTTTATATTTATAAATATCAAGTCTTGAATTTATTCCAGAAGTCACTGACGCAATATGAGATAAGGGAAATGTAATTTTGAGGTTATGGGAATTTTGAAATTCTGGCTAACCATGAATAATATTGTGACCAATATATCTATGAACAAACAAATTGAAGAAAGAAACAACCCTACAACGAGAAGAATTAAGCTTAAATGATGTTAGATGGCATTTTATGAGTATAAGAGCAATATGTGAAATAGCAGGTTCCATTGTTACCATTCATTCCAGCATTATAAGGAGAAGAATAGTTAGTTCTGGGTGGTATGTTATAAGGACATTAAAAAAAATTGGTGTAGTTTCCTGAGCATGAAGACGGGTGTGATGAGTGCCATATCTGGACTTCATGTTTTAGAGACATACCAGAAGGAATTTGGAATGCTTAGCCAATAGGAGACCAAGGGAGGACTCAGTGACTGCTTTAAATCTTGAGCAGGATTGTAAATGTACTTCCATTCTTAGCGTTGATTGAGAAGCAAAGAATTGACAGGATATAAACGAACCAATTCAGCTCCATATCAGGGAAACTAACAAGTAAAACTGACCAGTGACAGAATGGGAAACCTTGGGAAGAAATGACCATTACTTTGCTCTAATACTGGAGATCAAGTTGGACCTACTTCATTTTATTAATGGCCCAGTTCCAATGTTACTGTCTCTTCTCTCCGCAAAATGTTTCCTTTCTCACTTGTTTTTGATCTGCAGCACCACACACAGTAAGGATTGCAGGGGGTGCCTAGTAAATATTGGGTGAAAGGATGAAGCTGAGCAGCGGACTGTCCTGGGTTCTTAGGTAACAAAGTGTCTGACATGACGAGCAATCAATCTATTGTATCCCCTCCACTATGCTATTAATGTATCCCTCCACTATGCTATTAATGTATCCCTGCTTCGAGTAGCTAACTTTTGGAGAAAAATTGTTCTAAATTATATGAGAAGAAAAGATTTTTTAAGCTGATTACATGTAGTAAAGCATTTTTCCTGTGATTTGAATTTTTAATCACTGATGTTGCGCACATTTAAGCAAAGTAGCTTGGTTCCCTGGAGAGTGTTTTGAGATTTTTAGAATGATCACCAGACTGTCATCTCTTAAGGATTTTAGTCAATCATCAAGAAAAATCATTATTTTCAGATTTGGAAGATTAAAAAAAAAAGATACACAACAAATAGAAACGATGCTATCAAAGTTGTGAAACGTTGCCTTTCTTGAAATAGCAATAGATCTCGAGATGCACTAGGGTTGAGTGTCACTGAGTAATTTCCCTGTTTGTTATTGTGTTTGATTTAGGCGGATTTGAAAGTCATTGAGAAGTGGGTGGATGGCGTGAAAGACTTCTTAATGAAAGAGCAAGCTGTCCAGGGAGACGCGGAAGAGCTTCAGAGTCAGCTGGACCAGTGCTCTGTGAGTTCTGCTGATTTAGGAACTCTGTTGTAACAAATAACATTTCCTTCTGCTTCTTTGTTATTTGCTGTTATTAAAATTGCATGAATATGACATGACAATAAAACGAGATAAAATATCTTTCATCGTAAACCTTTTTTTTTTAAAACTTAAAGTTATTAAAAGAATGACTATATTTTCATTTTTGGCCAGGGTTATAGAATGCGATTTTAATTCATTAGGAGCTGCTATCTTATGTTCCAATGATAATTTTAGGGTCATAATCACCAATTGTACATTGCTCTTATTATGCCACATGGTGAGGCTTAAAGAGAAATGTACTTAACAAGTGAAATTTGCCAGTAAGACTGTATGCAATTTATATTTGGCGAAATCATTAGGCTTCTGTAAATTAATGGAGACCACTATTCCCTGCCGAGAGTCAAGTATTTCCAATCTAATTTGGCAGATGGCTATATGAAGCACCCAGGTGAAATGAATTTCTCAAGGCACAATATTTCTTAAGTAGTTAGAAGTCCTGACTCTCAAACAGTCTGTTTTTGTAATATCTTCAGGGATGCAAGCAGAGACAAATTATAGTTATGGCACCCATTTATATAGGAATGAACTGAATATGGGCTTGTTTCTATATTCAGGCCTTTGTTAATGAAATAGAAACAATGGACTCGTCTCTGAAAGGCATGAGAGAAATAGAGGCGAACCTTCGAAGCTGTCCAGTTGCTGGGATCAAAACCTGGATGCAGACAAAACTAGTGGACTACCAAACCCAAGTGGAGAAACTTAGCAAGGAGGTAGGTTTTTCGGGTCTGCTGTCTGTGGCTTTTAAGAGGCAGACCGTTCCCTTTTTTCAGTGTCTGAATTGATTTTATATCCCATCCACTTTGAAAAACAGTGGTCTAGAACAGCTATAGTATGGGTGGCCGGTTGGGGCAAAGAAATGGATTTTTATTTTAATTAAGGGAAGGCACTAACAGGCCAGTTTGGCTCTTTGGTGGGAATGAGCTTGGCATGTTCAACAGAGAACTAGAAGGCAGTGTAGCTGGAAGAGAATGAAGACAGGAGTTAGCGGGTGGGTAAGGTCCAAAGTCACAATATAGGTGGGATTGTCTATGGCCTTTGAAACAACATTTTAAAATTTTATTTCAAGGATGATTTCACACAGAAAGCAAAGGGGTTTGAGCAGGGAAGTGACGTTACCATGTGGGAAAGCCAGAGTGAAAACAGAGAAGATTATTTAAGAGGTTATTGCTGTTTTGGCCCTTCAGACTGGAGAGATAGTGCTGGAGATCACGAGGACTGTTAGGGTTGGTCTATGTTTGAAAATAGAGATAGGAGTCTGGTAATGAATTGGACATGTCATCTTGGAAAGGGAATGGTCAAGGAAGCGGAGGGTTTGTGCAGAGCTTCCACTGGGTGTGAATTGTGGTGCTGTTTGGTGAAACGGTGGAGACTCAAGGCACGAGAAGCTTTTGTGAGAGCAGGTGAAACGATGATTTCCATTCTGGAAAGGCTAAGTGTGAGATTATGAGGCACACCCACGGGGCTCTTCAGCACTGACTGCTGGAAGGAGGAGAGGGCAAGTCCAAAGACGCTGAGGAGTTAGGGTCAGCTGGCAGAGAAACGCCAGGGGGCTGTGAGGCCCCGGGGCCAGATGGAGAAAGCTTTCCACGGTGCCCTGTACTGAGGATTGCTGAGGCCAAAGGGAACTGAAAGTCTAGCTTTCGATCTGACAAGAGGGAGGCTTTAAATGACCTTGAGAAAAGGGTCTGGTGGCTTGACAGGGAAGAGAGTCACATTGGAGAATGTTGAGAAGGAAAGGGAAGGTGAGCGGTTGGGACAACAAGTATAACCAACTCTGAGGAAGGAATTTCTCTATGTAAGGGAGCAGAGAAATGGGGTGTGTGCAGGGACCTGGGTATCCGAAGACTTGTTTTTGTCATTTTTAGAAATAAGGGATGTTAGGTGATATTTGCATGCCAAAAAGAAGGACCTCGGTTAGAAGGAGAAAATAAGGAAGCAGAGAATTTGAGAGAAGATAGTTTCTGGAATGAAGTGTGTCGTACATGAGAGGAGTGAGGTCCGCTGTCTCTGTGGAAGAATTGCTGTTGGATAGTTTCTCTGTGGTGACTGAAGGAGGGCCACTCTGGGTATGGTAGGACTGCAGTGCAGTTCTCTTCTGATTGCTTGTGCTTCGCCAGTGAAGTTACACAAAGCTGGCGTGAGTGAGGAGGGGTGGAAAATGGGAGGAGAAGGTGTGACATACAGGACTGTTCCGCAGACAGCCCTTACATGGCACACATCTCTTCATGTAATGTTTTTTGGCTAATGTTTATGTAGGAAAAATTGATAATTTCCGTCCTTGGAATGTTTTATTTTGTTTTCATTGTTTTCCTCCAAATTCTGTATTTTGAATATGTTCAGACTTAAAGGAAGGTTGAAATAAAGGTAGAGGGAGCAGCCACATACCCATTCTTTAATTTGCCAGTTATAATGTTCTACCACATTTGCTTTCTCTCTCTCTGTCCCTCTCTCTACACACACGCACACACAAACACACACACACACTTTTTTTTCCTAAAAATGTGCTTTTGACAGGAATTTGAAGCTATCAGGACACTTCACCCCTAAGTTCTTTAGCATGAGTATTAAATACAAAATGCTTCCGTCATGAATAAAGACAGTATTCTGCAAAACCGCAGGACCATTGCCACACTTAAGAAAATAACTTTTTAATATCATCTATTCTGGCCCAATTCAAATTTCTCTAAGTGTGCTATAATCTGATGGTTTGTGCTTGAATTTATTGAGATTGGGAGAAAGTAAATACAGAAAACAGTTTGGACGTGCCAGCAAGGACCAAAGAAAGTGATAGATAGATACAGACAGACATAGATATTTAGATCTATGTATCTATCTACATATACACAAACATATAGATATGACAACATATAATAATTATTAACTACCATTGATTCATCATGAAGGTAAATGTATGGGAAATTTTTAAGGGTCCTCATCACGGAGGCAACCATGTATTGTGTGAGTCATTGTCTAAAGCCATTCCAGACTCTTGTGTTTCATTGAGTTGTATAAAGGTTGAAGAAGTTTTGGACAAATATAACCTTGCCATATTTTTATTTTGCTAAGAAAGGATGGATATATAAAGTCAATCAACAAATAAAAACAATCTGTTTCATCTGTTACATCCCTGGTATCATGAAACAAGGGACATTTTAATGCCAAAAAATAAGAAATATATCATCTCAGGATAATTAATTATAGTTTGGAACTTTTTAAAAAAAGTTCATTAGTGTCTTTATTTCTCTCTGGATCTATGAGAATTATATAATTGACTAGTATCCAGAAGCTAGGAAGGAGAATTTTCTGGAAACGGAACCCAAGGAATCTGTATTTGTATATATGTATTTTTTAAAAACAGCCACCCCACTTAGAGTGCTGATCAGCAGGACTTGGGGACTGTGTAGAGTGCTGGCTCCTGGAGCCCCTTATGGAGACAGGAAAGCAGAGCTCCTGTTTGACCCCTTTCTATTTTTATGTCTGTGATCCTGTTTGGAGGGTGGGAACAGGAAAGCCTCTGAGGATTCGCTCTTTCTCTCACGAGAGCCGTCCTATTCCTGTGCTGGCTTTTGGTCTCTGTCAGCTTTGTGGCCAAGCAAGGCCCTGACTCCATGATCGCTCCGCTGAGATTTCCTTTGAGTGGGAGGAAGCGAGCGCTCGGTGCTCTCTGTGGGATGCTCTCTCCTCTCACAGTTGAAGTCTGTTTGTGGTTGGAGGGTCTCTCTGAACATATTTTTATATCAAGTGTTGTGGTTATCTGAAATATTTAAGTTATTGAATTAGATTCAGACAAAACCTATTTTCTGATGTTACTTTTTTGTGTTGGTGTGCAGGATACAGTATAGTAGATTATCTAAACCAGAATTTTGTACGGTAGTGCTTTATGGGAGAAAATGAGACATTCTGGTTGCTTCCAGGTTTTTTTCCATAATAACGCTACTGTAAATTTCCTTAAATTATATGTTTTTATTGCTGTAGGTTAGATTCCTTCACTTGGGATTACTCTGTCAAGAGTTATGCATTTTTAGGATTATAATAGGTATTTCCATATTAGATTACTATCCAAGATGTGGTATAGCATCGCAGTTATAAGGATTGTTTTCATTGTCGCTAATATTCCACAACGTCAGCACAAATGTATGAAGGATTTTATCTGAATGTTAAAACAAGGCTCTTGGTGGAAGGTTACCCTGTGTCCTTAGATATTAGAAACTAGAACTTGACATTTAGTGTGTTAGCATTTGTTTATTTGGGTGAATGGCTTTTCCTTTCCAGATTGCTATTCAAAAAAATAGATTGTCTGAAAGTCAGGAAAAAGCAGTGAACCTGAAGAAAGACTTGGCCGAGATGCAGGAGTGGATGACCCAGGCAGAAGAAGAGTACCTGGAGAGGGATTTTGAGTACAAGTCCCCGGAAGAACTCGAGAGTGCGGTGGAAGAGATGAAGGTGAGTCTGGGCCAGTGGCAACAGGTTTGATTGCTCCCCTTCTCCGTTAAATATGAAGGACTGAGTGAATGAATGAATTGGTGAATGAATCTGTCTATCTGTCTATCTGTCATCTGTGAAGAACGACATGGACATATAATCTTGTGTAGTTGGATTTCAAACTGGAAAAAAAATATGGAAGGATAGCTGCTATGATTTTACCAGGAAAAGGAAGCCAGGAGTCCACGTGATGCATATGGCACAGGAGTTGCGTCCATGAAAGCCCCGAAGGCCGTCTCTTCCAATAGAACCTCAGGGAGCCACAGAGAATGACTCAGAAATTTGGTTTTATCGATTACATTGACAGTGTTGTGTGACCCTCAGCCCTCTCTGTTTCCAGAAGTTTTAAAGCATTGTCTTTTGTTAGGACCAAGGGTGACTTCCCAAATCGGTTGCAATTTATCTTCATGTTAGCAAAGGTATTCTTCCAGTGAATTCATGGGAAACACGTGAATAACAAAATTTTGTTCGAGCAGGTAAGAGTCGCGGTAGGAACATGGTCAAGGGATTTAATATCATTTGGAGCCACAGGATGTATTTCCTGTAAACTTACATTCCTGTGTCAATAGTCTTGAATGCTTTCTTTTCTTCTTCTTCTTCTTCTTTTTTTTTTTTGTACAGTAAAAGAACTGGGCATCGTTCCCAAATTTCTAGCATTGCTTCAAGTGTCCTTCAGTGTTCAAACCAAAGGAGATAGTGTCTTAAAGGCTTTTTTATTAAAAAAAAAAAAAAAAAAAGTAAGATTAATCCACATAGTAACTGTTTTATGCCAAATTTAACTTGCCTAAAAATATAATTAAAGCAAAAATCCCTATATATCTGTTTAAAAGGGGATTATATTTCATCAGTGTCTTATTGAATATGAATCAAAATAAATACAGTAAGGGACTTTTCTAGTACTTGTATGTAGTATTTTTACTGAAGCATTTCTTTTAGTGTAGTTCTTTTGAGAGCTTTTAAAATATTCAGTATAAGGTATTTTAAAGGTAGCCTATCCTGTTAAGAACCATTTCATTTAATTTATTCTCTTTCTTTATATTATAAGCATTGTAGTTTTGTGGTTTCTTAAAGTCCCTGGGGATGAAACCTTAGAGAAATAAGTTTAAAGCCCTTGATTGGGCAACATTCTATTTGTTTTTATTGTTTCAAACAACCATTATAATTTTTAAAACCACTATACTTAATTACTTTAACAACTGAGGGAAATTTAAAACCATTAAGCAACACGGAAAGCTGAAAGGGAAAATGAAAAGCTGTTTTAGGTTGATTTTTCTCAAAGTGAGTCTTCATCCTTAGCTTGGAGGGAGAGTCAGGAAAGAAGCTGGACTAGGTTAGACTTCCCAGTATAATTTCGTCATCGTCTTCGAAATGCTATTAATTATCAGAAGCATGGACACACCTATGTTTTAGGATAAAAACAGGTATGTTTACATTATTTTTAAATGATACCTCTACTGAGATGAAAATTTATTTATTAAAGTTTAAGATGCTCAGACTTACAGTGTTTAATGAAAATACCTCCCTTAGATTCTTTTCATGGACCCAGACTTTGAAAATACTTCACGTCAGTAACTGAAGGTACCTTAGGGGCTCACATTGCTTGTTATGAAATGTAAATGTTACCGTCAGCATTCTTACTTCAAAAGTACTCTCTGTGGCGATTACCTAAATAATGTTCCAATTAGGTAGTTAGAATCATGTCAGCATTTTAATTTTGGTTTAGTTATCTCTTTGAAAAAGAAAGAAATTGGTTACTGAGAAAGGCAGGCCGTTTTCAAGTTCATCCTTTCTTGGAACAGAGGGCAAAAGAGGACGTGTTGCAGAAGGAGGTGAGAGTGAAGATTCTCAAGGACAACATCATGTTACTAGCTGCAAAGGCGCCCTCTGGTGGCCAGGAATTGACATCTGAGCTGAATGTTGTGCTGGAGAATTACCAACTTCTCTGTAACCGAATTCGAGGGAAATGCCACACGCTAGAGGTATGTCGTTTTATCAGTGGCGTGTTTCTGAGATCAAACTCTGTAAAGGACTGATCATTTCCATATGTTAGAAAAAATTCGAATTTTCTTTTCCTGTGTGGGTTCAGAAAGAAAAAGTCATTCTTGGATAACAGGTTGATAAAAGGAAACTGGGATAAAAAATAGGAAACCCAAATCTGCCTTCAATTAGTAGAAGGGTCTTAGGAAAGCTGTTTCAGTTGTTTCATATCGCTAGACATGTTTTCTATGTGAAATCAAGATTTTTGTGTTTCAGATAAGCTGTAGAGTCTGTTCGAATTCTAAAATTCTAGAACAATGTAATGTGAGCTTCTGTTTTGTTTCATTGCATGGTTAGGACACAGAGGTGAAAGGAAATGTTTTATTATGACTGGTCTCTGAAGTTAGAGGGCCACCTGACAGAAAGAAGAACTTGTAATGTGCTGGTATTTTGCTAGACCATTTATCCCCCTGGCTTGAAGATGTAGATGATTTTTGACTATTTTTGTTTTAAATACATTTTTGCTTACTTGTTTTGATGTTGGTGTGATTTCTGTTGCATCTCACTGAAAAGATTTAAGAAGCATTGAAATTTATAAATAATTTAAATTCAGTTCAACCTAAAATAAATGACTGTATCGTGGTAAATCCTACAATGGTAAACAATCCCAGCTGTGATATTTAAATTCATTCAGTACTTGCTTATTCTGAATCTATTTTGTGCTAAGATAAATATGTGTAGTTCAGACTGGTTAATAAGAAGGCTTTACATCAAATGAAACCTCATTCCTTACTGCTAACATACAGTTGATCATTGAACAATGTGGAGTTGGGGGTCGTTAGGAGCACTGACCACACCTGATGTCACCCAGCTGAGTATCTGTTTATAATTTTTGACTTCCTCAGAACTTAACTACTAACAGCCTTCTGTTGTCCAGAAGCCTTATTGATGACATCAGTGGTCAAGTAACACATATTTTGCATGTTTTATGTATCATGTATGGTATTCTTACAATAACGTAAGTTAAAATGTTAAAATCATAAGGAAAAGAAAACATGTTTATGTTATTGTGCTGTAAAAAAAAAAAATCCACGTGTAAATGAATCCATGCCTTTCAAACCTGTGTTGTTCAGAGGTCAGCTATATTGTCTAACATAAAATAACCGAGGTTACTCAATTGAGAATTTAAAATCTAAAATTTTGTAAATAGAACATATAATATTATGTATGCCTAATCTTGGGTCCTGGTGAATGATCCTGGACTTGAGTTTTACTGTAGTTTGACCCGTGTTTTTGTTTTCCTATTTATTGACAGCCAAAATAACAATTCATAATATGTTAAAATAATGCACAAAGTCCCAAGTCATATTAGTCTAACAAAAGATCACCACGTATTCTGTGTCATTTCTTCAGGTTGTGTTTATGACCCAGAGGTGGCAATTTTAGGAAGAGGAATGAAATACGTATCTTGAGAATTTGGAATTGCTTTGAGAATTACTTCAGAATTTATTTGAGAGAATTCCTTTGAGAGAAGAGAAGGAAGAATGCCAGGGAAAAAAAGAGAGAGAGAGATAGGAGAGAGAAGATGAGACCTTAATATCTTTAAAGGGGGACATGAAAAGATGAAAAAAGTTTAAAAACAGAAATGCTCTTAAATGATGCCCCAGATGACTAAGGAATCTTAGGCAGAAATAGTCCCAATTCCTAAGTTAGAGTAAAAATGCTTTTCTTTGGCAGAGTCCAAGTTTATTACCTCGATTATTTCTAGATGCCTTAAAATTTTTTTTTTTCAAATCATGAACTATTTCAAACTTTAGAGAAGTACAGATAATACTATTAATGCCCATATAGTCTGTATAACCTATGTATAACCTATATATGTATCCTCCAGCTTATTTTGCCTTATTTTCCCAGATCTTGTTTTTGAAATAAAACAAATTAGCATTACAGACTATGTTTCCTCCTTGTCCAGCACATACCCTCTCTAATCCCTCCTTTGAAGTAGTCGGTTTCCAGGAGTTGGTATACATTCTTCCCATGCCCGTTTTTATGTGTTTAATAGATACACTTACACTTCCGTTATCAGTGGCTATGTAGCAAACCTCCTCACACACAGTGGCTTACAAACACAGCCATTTCTTGTTTCTTCTGCTGCTGTGGGCTGATCTGGCCCAGCGGAGTGGCTCTTCTGCTCCATGTATAGGGAGAGCTCACTCAGGTTGCTCAGTGGGGGCACTGGCGACGGCTTCTCCTTTGCAGGTCTTTCTCCTCCTGGCCTCTCTGTTTTCTGGCTTCTTGGCAGCCGGGCAGTGGGCTTTTAGGAGAGAGAACACAGACGCTGCCAGTCCCGTGAGAGGCTAGGCCTGCAGTTTGGTAGAACATGACCTTCATAGCATTCTTTCGTTCTAAGCAGGTTGCCCAGGCCAGCCCACATTCTGGGGGAGGAGAAAACAGTTTTGCCACTTAATGGCAGGAGTGGCAAAAATTGTGTGGTTATTATTAGTCTGTCATAGTTCACTCTCTGGCCGTGACTTCGTTTCATTGCTCCCTCACGCAAACTGCGCTTAGGTTCTCCTCGGGACTCCCAAAATCATATTCAGTGCAGCTGGAAACCCAGTGTCTTGTGACCTGCCTTAGGTCCAGATGCAAAATGTGGCTCCTGAAGCAGTTTTCAGGTGCAGGAATGTGGGACCAGCACCTCTAGATCTGGTGACCTGGACACGAAATAGGTTATCTGTCCTACCTCCCAACATACATGGTGAGATGGGCACAGGAAAGCCTCAGTGGGCACTCCCATGTAAAAATGTTGATGGAATAGAAGGTAAGTAACAGTCACTGGTAATGGTGACTCTGAAATCTAATAATAGTAGTTCTGGAATCCAGCCAGGTACGTGCGGGCGGTCAGTGCCCCAGTCCGGGGGCATGACTGTTGCTTGATCTGGGCCCAGCTGGTTTCTTGAGAATGCCCGTCTGGGACTCAATCTTTTTTTCCCCATCAGAGATAAGGTTCTGCTCGGCATTGGGTAGATCCTGGTCTGCTGTCTGTGTGTAGAAATTGGAGGGACTAGACACCTCTTTTCCCTTTTAGTCTTAGCCAGGGTTGGTAGATTATAGCCCAAGGATTAAATTTGGCTTGTGGCCTGTGTCTGTAGGCTCATGAACTAAAAATGGTTTATCTATGTTAAAAGGGTGGTTCAAAAACCAAAACACATATACAATAACCAAAAAAGAATCTCTGACGGAGAATGAATGCGGCCTATGAAACCTAAAAGACCCACTGTCTGGCCCCCTGACCTGCTAAACCCACCTCCTGTGGGGGGCTGGAATGTGCCTTCTCCGCATCATTTGGTCTGAAAGCCGGTCAGCCTAGGAGGCTCCGTGCTGGACTCTTCCTTCTAAATTGATCAGTCAAAGAGGCTCATCCCATATGGGAAGAGGTAGTTCCTCTCAATTTTGCTTCTGGAATTGGAGGATAAATTTATCCCTTTCCTTGCAAAACTCCCATAGGAATGGGGAATAAGTGATTGGGACTAATGTAGAGAATATAGGATGACTCCCATTTGGTTGCATGTGACTCTCTTCAGATATAGACACATTCCTAGAAATTTAGGAAAAAATTGGAAGGAGTATACAGCAAATTGTTAGATCAGTGAGCTCTGAGTTGCAATAGGGTAGACTGCAGGGAATTCTAATTTCCTGTATGATTGTTATAAAGTGTTGCAGTTAGAAGTACTTTTTACCTTCCTGTTTAAAAAAAAAAAAAAACTAACTAATAATGTTTCCCTCCTGGTTTCTTTTACTCATTATATATAGTTTTATTTTTAGCATTTAAACAGATCCTTGGAGTTTTTTTTTTTATTTTTTTAAGTGCACAGAGGGAGGCAACTCATTCCTCTTTATTCCCCCGCCTCGCCCAACTGGTCTAATATGATTTGTTGAAGAATTTTATTTTTTCCCTTATTTGAAGCTCCAACTTCATCAGTTCCTAAATTTTCAAATACGCTCCTCTCTAAATGACATTGTTCTTATCCGTTAGAGAGAATGTGTTGTGCTGGAGACACATCGCATCTCCAATGACATTTTCTTTTTTTTTAAAAGACTTTATTTATTTGTCAGAGAGAGAGGACAAGCAGGGGGAGCAGCGGGCAGAGCAGGCAGAGGGAGAAGCAGGCGCCCTGTCCAGCGAGGAGCCCCATGCGGGACTCGAACCAAGGACTCTGGGATCATGTCCCGGGCCCAAGGCAGTGGCTTACGTGACTGAGCCACTCAGGCACTCCTCCCATGACTCCTTCTGTAGCCGAGCTTTCTTCTTGCTCACTTAGGAGGTGTGGTCCTGCTGGATCGAGCTGCTTCACTATTTGGATCTTGAGACCAGCTGGCTGAGCACTTTGGAGGAGCGCATGAAGAGCACTGAGGCCGTGCCCGAGAAGGCAGACGCCATCAACGAAGCCCTGGAGGTAGGGCCTTCTACCGGTTGCCGTGAGGCCAGGTGACCACTCCGAGCAGGAGCACGGTGCTTTGTGTCGACACATGCATTTGCTTTCTCTCTGGTGGTCCGAGGACTTCTGTGGCCTGAAGTGCTAATACGATCCCGCGTATTTAGATTATAGGTGACCAGCTAACTCAGCCTCGTGGGGTGGGCTAGTGGTTTGATAGTACGTACGTTTTAGGCATGTGTGCATTTACTGGAGTGCCCTAGTGATTTTCCAGCTGGTTTTTACCTTTCCCCGGATGAATTTTCCAGCTGGTTTTTACCTTTCCCTGGATGAAACTCTGGCTTCTGTTGTTAGGGGGATCGCTCTCTTGTTTCTTCATAAAGTTATTTTTGTTCATTAGACAACTCCCCAGGGAAAGAGCTGGGGACAGGGTAAAGTGGTTAGTAGTGGAGGCCGGGGTCCTGTCCTCGGAGCTTGTCCCCAGGCCGAGGCGTGAGCTCCAGGAGGCTGTTCCCAAGTGACCAGCATGATATGTGGCACACGATAGCTTAAGAACTGTTTCTTCGATGGATTCAAATGTGAAGAGAGTAGATTTGCTTCCAATAAAAGAGGAGGAAGAGGTTCCGTTTGCTTTTAAAATGGAAGGGACGCGGGGAGCCTGGGTGGCTCAGTGGGTTAAAGCCTCTGCCTTTGGCTCAGGTCATGATCTCAGGGCCCTGGGATCGAGTCCCGCATCAGGCTCTCTGCTCAGCAGGGAGCCTTCTTCCTCCTTCTCTCTCTCTGGCTGCCTCTCTGCCTACTTGTGACCTCTGTCTGTCAAATTTAAAAAAAAAAATCTTAAAATGGAAGGGACACAAGGGTAACTGAGTGGATGACTGGACTGAAGGTCAGAAATGAGTCCAAGGTGGGACCTGGAGACCAAGAGCCAGACTGAGGCTGTGGGAGGAAAAATGTTGCTTCCCAAGTAAGATCCCAGGGCCAGAGGTTGAGATAAGAGGAAGTCTGAAATGCTTACTTTAAAGGCATACCTTCCAAATATGACAGTTACACGTGTGCATTCCAGAAACATGGAAAATAGAGAGAAGTATAAAAAGCAAGATAAGCACTTTTAAACATTTTGGTGTATTTCTTCCTAATTATTATTATTTTCTATCCACGCTGGAAGGCAGTACGTCATAGTAATGGATAAAAAGAGCCTTTAGAGTCTTAAAGTTGGAATCGTAGCGTTACTTTTTACTGTATGTTTTTGTACTTAACCTCTGTGAGCTTCAATTTTCCCATCTGTAATATGGGAATAGTATTTGGCCCATCTGCCTGATTAGATTTATGTATATAATAAGTATGTATATAAAACAGTGCCTAGCATTCTGTGTATATTGTGGAGAAATGTTTTTAGTAATATAGTCAATAACATAATTTTTCTTGTATAGTGTTGTTTTCTGCTTTTAAACTTTGCATACCATGAACATTTCCCTATGTAATTAATAATCACTGAAATTACTTTTATGCAAGTCTAATAACATGTATCATCATTCATACTGAGTTTTCAATTTTAGGTTTTTATTAGTAATATTATGGATATTGTTGTAAATTAATCATCTACCTCGTTTCTGATCTTGTTCTTTAGGGAGATTTCTAGCGAATGGAATTACTTGTTTAAAAAAGTGGGCACTTTTAGGATCCTTGACATATTTTGCCTCCGTCAATGTGTATTTTTTTCTCCTCTCCCTGCCTAGTCTCTGGAATCTGTTTTACGACACCCAGCGGATAATCGCACCCAGATTCGAGAACTTGGCCAGACTCTAATTGATGGAGGGATTCTTGATGATATAATCAGTGAGAAACTGGAGGCTTTTAATAGTCGATATGAAGAGCTGAGTCACCTGGTAAGAACTGGGGAACGCAGGGGTTGATAGGTGTTGCGGTGTGGAGCTGGCCGCAGGAACTTTTACCAGGGGGAAGAGTTGGTAACCAACGTGAACGGGGGTGTTGAGGACATTGAAATACTAGGTAGGGAAGAGTAGACCTAGCACTCAGAGGACAGCGAGAACTTTGATGATTAAAAAAGTCTGTCTTTAAGACAGACTATTAAATTAAATAGGTATACCTATTTAAAGGTATACCTAAATTAAAGTCTGTTAAATTAAATAAGTATACCTACCTAAATTAAATAGGTAGGTATACCTATTTAATTTCCTTTAAGGATAATACAGCTCTATATAAGACTAGGAACCCATATTATCCTAGTGAATATTAGGGCCAACTGAATTTAACATAAGTTGCTGTTGTAAAATGTCATAGCATCTAGATACCTATTCAGAGTGCACCGCGTGTTCATATCGTTAAGTAGAGAAAGGCTATTATCCTTTCTAGGAGGGTTGGATGGATATTACATGCTTTTATACACAGTAAATAATAATGATTAATGATTAGGTTGTGAATAGCATCAGGTTTACCCCAAAAGTGCATCAGAGAGTGGTTCAACATGTATGCAAGTCTGTAGAACTTGAGACTTCTGGGGAAAAAAAGGAGATGTATATGTTTATTATACTGATAGATATTCTTGCTATATTTTGTATTGTTATTTATAAGCTTATTGCCAGTTCCTGTAAATGTCCTAAATGTGTAATAGATGACATTTGATTGTTTAATATGTTATGTAGAAAAACTTTACTTTTTTCTTCTTTTTATTGAGGCATAATTGAAATATAACATTATATTACTTTTAGGTATAGGTGCCTGGGTGGCTCAGTGGTTAAGCAGCTACCTTCAGCTCAGGTCACAATCCCTGGGGTCCTGGGATCGAGCCCTAGGTCGGGCATCTTGTTCATCGGGAAGCCTGCTTCTCCCTCTCCCTCTGCTGCTCCCCCTGCTTGTGCTCTCTCTTACTCTCCCTCTCTCTCTCTGACTATCTCTGTCTCTGTGTCAAATAAATAAATAAAATCTTAAAAAAATTATATTACTTTCAGGTATATGATATAATGATTTGATATGTGTATACATTGTAAAACAATCACAATAAGTTTAAGCTAACATCCCTCACCATATATAGTCACAGTTTTTTTCTAATGATGAGGACTTTTAAGATCTATTCTGTTCATACTATCACTCCGTTCCTGTCTCTAAGAGCTTGTTTTTTTGTTGTTTGCTTTAGATTCTACATATAAGTGAGATCATATGCTATTTGCTTTCCTCTGTCTGACTCATTTCCCTTAGCATAATGCCCTCAAGGGCATTTTTATATTTTGTCACTTTCTGTAGAAAGAAGTAAAAATCAGTAATTCACTGTCAGATAAATCCGATACTAGAAGAATCTTTTCGCTGTTATCTTTGCTAGCTATTATTTATTTATAATGTAGGCCCAAGTTTTGAGCCTGGTGCTTTGCCAGTCTGTTTCTCTCTTGGTGACCAGAACATAAGGGTTCTCTTATATTCAGGTCTTTATATTAGTGCTGAGCAACTAATGATTCAGTTTTTCCCCTGTGTAGGCAGAGAGCAAGCAGATTGCTTTGGAAAAGCAACTCCAGGTCCTACGGGAAACTGACCACATGCTTCAGGTCCTGCAGGAGAGCCTGGGGGAGCTGGACAAGCAGCTGACGACGTACTTGACTGATAGGATAGATGCCTTCCAAGTTCCGCAGGAAGCTCAGGTACTGCTGTGGAGTGGAGGACTCTTGAGTCATAAAAAGAGCATATGTCACCTCTTCCTCCCCCACAAGACAGCCAGCCCCTCGTGCCATTCCAAACTGAACCAGTGAGGAAGATTGACCTTACTTATGGGGTCGCATATGGGTTTTGGAGTTCTTTTGGTCTCTCTGTGAGACCCTAGCAGATGATCACCATTTTAAAATTATAGTTGTGAAGTTGGGAAAATTCCCTTTTTATAAGTAAGTGGTGAACACTAGAAATGACAAACACAAAGCTCTTAGTTTGTGGCTCCCACATGGGAGTCCTGCAACACAGGTGGCCTGTGTTATTATTAAAGTTATTAAAGCTTGTCCAGTGGTCCACATATTCTTATGTATTGTGTGACTTTCTGGAGCTTTAATAAAAA
Source organism: Mustela lutreola (assembly GCF_030435805.1). Taxonomy (NCBI): domain Eukaryota; kingdom Metazoa; phylum Chordata; class Mammalia; order Carnivora; family Mustelidae; genus Mustela; species Mustela lutreola. The sequence goes on along the minus strand of NC_081295.1, from coordinate 58,342,991 downwards.
AGACGTTTTCTCCTTTCTGATCTCTCTGTGGCAGAAAATCCAAGCAGAGATCTCAGCCCATGAGCTGACTCTGGAGGAGTTGAAAAGAAACACACGCTCCCAGCCTCCAACTTCCCCAGAAGGCAGGAATGCCAGAGGAGGAAATCAGATGGATGTATTACAGGTGAAGAAGGAGAGTGGCTCCCTTTTACTCTTTGATGTGCTGGGTGTTAAAAAACAAACAAAGAAACAAGAAAAAAATTGTGAGGAAGAGTTGATGACTTCTATGACTTTGGTCTTCGTTATGATGTCAGCAGTGGGATGAGAATGATGCATTGTCTTCTGGAAAAAGAGGCAGAAACAAATTGTTACATGGGTGGAAAATACTGAATCTGATTTTACAGTTGAATTGCAAAGAGAGAGCAAGCTAGATTTAGAACTTATCTTTATATAGATTTTTCCATTAATGCAGAGCCTCTGTCAGTTCTGGTGTGGCTGGTGCACGGGGAAGGCTGAGGGTGTGGCATATGACACCACCTGGTCCTTGAATGGTGGATGCATGATTGACCTTGAGCTTGTCATGAAGGGCATTTTGAGTTTTAGGTTCCTGAACTCTATTTTTCAAACAGGTTAAAAATTCTGTGAGGTTTCACTTCTAGTGAGGCTAGTTTGGCCTTTTCTTATGTCTTAGACTGATACCCTGTCAAGTAATTCATGACACTGCTCTGTGCAGGACCCTCTGGTGGCTGGGAAGCCTAGGTTCCCTGAGGGAATGTTTTTTATGGCTGCCTTGTCTTGCAGCTCTTTAGCAGTGTATGTTGTACTCATATCCTCTGCTGAGAGAGATCATCATTCTGATGCAAGTTGCTTATTTTGTTCATTTTGGGAAACAGAGGAAACTTCGAGAGGTGTCCACCAAGTTCCAGCTTTTCCAGAAGCCCGCTAACTTTGAGCAGCGCATGCTTGATTGCAAGCGTGTGTTGGATTGTGTGAAAGCAGAACTTCATGTTCTGGACGTGAAGGATGTGGATCCTGATGTCATACAGAGCCATCTGGACAAGTGTATGGTGAGGCCACTGGGGGGGTCATGTGTCCAGTCGGTTTTCCAGCAGCTAACATAGCTTCATCTAGTGCCTCTGTAAATGGCTTATTTAATAGTTGCCAGTCTATAGTGAGCTAAGAAGAGAGCTCGAGGGTGGAAAAACAGGTTAAAAGTATCCAAGTGTGGTCCTGTCTTCAAGGAAAACAGAAGAGATAAGAGAGACAGGTGGGAGAGAGTAAAATCAATTACTACAATGTAATGAGATAAGGAAGCTGGAGTAGACATGCATATAACATGATCTAAAAAACAAGGGAAACATCTTAATCACAGCATGAAGTTTAGGAAGATTTTGACAGAATGTGACTAATAAGCTAAGTTTTAAAGGGTAAATTTGAGTCAGCTAGGAGAGCCATACTGAGAATAGATGTCAGGAATATTACAATGCAAAAGAAAATCATTCTTAAGGAAAGTAAAACTTTGAATTTCAACTTAAAAAGTTTAAGCCTAAAATATGAAAGAGGAAATTATACTTAGAATGATGTTGGAAATATTATAGCATTAAAAAAAAAAACCCATTCTCTAGGAAAGTAAAAATTTAAATTCCAGTTTAAAACAAAGATGTGAAAAAAATTATTTATAAGGCCTTATTGCTATTTTGGTCTTGAACATTATAATTCAGTTGAGTACAAATTTAAAAATAATATAGCTAAGTATATACAATCTTAGAATTGGTCTTCTCCTTGAGAAGACTCACAAAGAACTTAAGATTACACTTGTTAAGACAAAGTTGGGGCAGAGTTCTTTGTGCTTTTCAAAACTGTAGTCTCCTTATTGTTGGATACTGAAGTTTTGTGTACTCAAAAGCTAGAGTGGGTGGAAGAATGAACAGTTTAAATTTTTGAGTATGTGATTATGTGTGTTTACGTGAGTGTGTATGTTTGCATTTGTGTGCATATGTGTATGTATGTGTGTGAGTGTAGATGTAAGTAGTTATTGATTTAACGAGACACAGAGGCCAGTAGAACACTGTCCTTCACCTTGTGTAACTTAGTCCAGTGGTCTGCTGTTATGTGACAATGCCACAGGAGATGTTTCAGGTCAAGGTCATGATGGACGGAAACAAGAGAACTTACTCACATAAAAGCTTTTTAGTTTCAAGGTAACTAGGATGAGGACGGCTCTGAATTTGACCTACATAACTCCATTTCTTATAGTTACATATGTCTTGGTATATTGAGTATATATCTTTTTATCATGTAAGTAATACATGCTCGTTGTGGTAGACTTGGTACTTCACAGAATTCTAAAGAAAAAAAAAAGTGGATGTTAATACTTCCAAATTTCAACAGCCAGAAGTATAGCCAAGCCTGGCTTTTTTTTCTAGTAATAGCATGTATGGTTTTTAAAAATGTAATTTAAAAAATGATAGACGTTCAGTTTTTAGTCATAATATTTTTCCATTTTATGTAGGAAAAATGTTTTTATTCCTAAGTACTTCCCTAAACCTTGAAAATACATGTTTGAGGGTTTTTTTTAAACAAGTATAATCTCTATTAGTTTATTTTCTTATCTGATTTTAAAAAGATAATACAACCTTGATTTCACTTCACTTGTCCTTTGAACCAAATCGGAGGAAGATAAAGCCCTTTGATCTCCATAGTTACTTTGTAGCTGTCAGTCTGTATAAGCCGCATTCTGAAATGACTCCAATTAGCAACTTTTCACCACAGTATGTAAAATGTGCCTTGCTTTCTTTTAAAGAAACTCTATAAAACCTTGAGTGAAGTCAAGCTGGAAGTGGAGACTGTAATCAAAACAGGAAGGCACATTGTCCAGAAGCAACAAACAGACAATCCCAAGGGGATGGATGAACAGCTGACTTCTCTGAAGATTCTCTACAATGATTTGGGTGCCCAGGTAAGGACAAGCCCCCCACTCCCTTGCGTCTCTCTTGTTTATGCATTTTAAAATCTTGCTCCTAGAAGAATGCATGTTTGAATTTTGGGGCACTAATAATAGTGCTTTCAATTCTTTCAGTATTTTTTTATTATATTTCTTTACAGCTATATATTTCTATCACAATGATGAATTGTAGAGAAATTTACTTTTAATATTTAATCCAGACTCATTTTTGTATTTTCAATGGCTGGTCACTTTTCAGAAGTTATTCTAAGGAAACTTTCCCAGTGATAGCCCCTGTATAAACTCAAGTTACTGGTCCCGGGATTTCTAAATTGAGTAGTCTACTGAGAAATATTAAAACACTGGGACTCTAATAAATGGTAAGTGACAGGAAGTTCACATTAATCTAGCAGGATCTGAAATCCTTTTAAGAAACATCTATAATCTGGGCATCTGAGTGAATCTGCAAAAGGACTTTTGGCCATATATTATGAATGACTGTATTCAGAAGGTTGAATGTCTTCTCTTGTGAGAACTCTGCACTGAAACCAGGAAAGCAAAGCAAAACAAAACTACAACAAAAGTGTTTAAAGTGATATCTTCTTGGCAATATTGGAGAGCTGTGTTAGATAATATTTTAGATCCTTTTTGGGTTTTTAAATAGTACCTAAATTGGTGCACAGACCCAGAGAAAACTAGCTGGAATTTTGTTATCATTTTTGGATCAATAAGAATAAGCGATACGTACATTTCCTGGACAATTTTGACCTCCTCACTAAAGCAAGAGGAGATTGCTAATCTAATACATTTTATATCATTTTGATACATTGCACATCTGGAACACAGTGTAGAGCTTCTTGGTATTATTATACAGCTGAAGTTATTTCTCAAATATTACTGTATTTATTCATCAGCTGGCATTTTTTGGATGGGAATGGTGTTGCCATTGTAATGTCAGTTCTCCAGTTGTGTCTGTGGTTTTAGTGTTAAGTCATTTTGTCATTCAACACAATTGAGATGGTACTGTTTAACAGGAAGCATATAGGCAGTAGAGATTGAGTGGCACACAAAAACATAAATTGTCTCTTTGTCTAATCGAATTTAGGGTTATGAGAGAAGAAAACATTAATCAGGTAGTCTTACAAAGTACCATCACATTAGCAGTCTGAAGTGTTAGGAAGGAATGTATGTGGTGCTTTAAGAGTATATGTCAAGGAGGATTTGGCCCAGACATGGGTTATAGGAACGTACCTGGGGTTACATTTCCTTCAGGAAACGGTGTGTAAACTGAAATCTGAAGGATGAGTCGGAATATCCTGGGTGAAAGCAGTGGGAGAGCAGCTTTTAAGGTTGCTGGGAGAGCATGTGGAAAGGCCCTGTGGCAAGAGGCAGCATGGTACATTTGTGTGACTAATGCAGAGAGAGCAAGTGTGGGGAACATGGTATTGGGGAAAGGGATGAGACCAGAGCATACTAGTGTCTGGGTGTGTGATAAGGATTTTAATCTTAAGAGGTTTAAGAAGTTATTGCAGATTTTAGCAGGGAGATAATAAGCTCATGCATTAGCTTTTTCAACAATCACTCACTGCAGTTTGGGGGATGAGCTGGAGAAGGGCAGCAGTGGATGTGAAGAGAGAAGTGAGGAAGTCATTGTGTTCTTAGTGAGAAATGATGGTGGCAGGAATGATGGTGGAGCGGTGGAGATGGCATGAGGAGCAGATGGTCTCAGACACATTGAAGAAGTGGAGTGAATAAGAGTTGATGGATCAGGATGTGGGAGTGCGGTAGGAGATGATCGATGACCTCTGGGTTTCTGGCTTGGTTACGCAGAAGATCATGGTGCTATGATTGAGGGTAGGCACTGGAAGGAAAGGCGGAAACATGGAAAAGTCCTAAGTATGGATTGGGCATGTTCACATGTTAAATGCCTTTGTGAGAGTGACTTGAATATGTCGGGTACTCACAAAGTTATTCAAGTCTGGAGACTATATCTGGGCTGAAGCTAGGAATTTTATGAGTCATCTGCATATAGACTGTAATTAAAGTTTTCAGTGATGATGAGATTGTCTAGGGAGAAGATATAATGAGAAAAGAAAAACCTATATAGGCCACAAAATAAAAAATAAATGAGTGGGACTACATCAAACTAAAGAGCTCCTGCACGGCCACAGAAATCATCGACAAAATGGAAAGTCAACCTGCAGAATGGGGAAAAAATATTTGTAAATTATATATATGATAATGAGTTAATATCAAAAATATATAAAGAATCCATACAACTCAATAGCAAAAAATCCCAAATAATCCAATTAAAAATGAGCAGAGGACCTGAATAGACATTGCACCAAGGAAGATATATGAATGATCAACAGGTACATGAGAAGGTACTCAAGAATGACCAATCACTGGGGAAGTGCAAATCGAAACCGCAGTGAGATACTACCTCACACCTATTCAATCGGAAGAGATAATGCTGGCGAGGATGTGAACAGGCTGTGCACTGTTGGTAGGATTGTAAATTGGTACAACTTCTGTGGAAGAGAGTGGAGAGGTTCCTCAAAAAATTAAAAATAGAACTATAGTATGATCCAGTAATTCTACTTCTGGGTATATATCTTACAGAAACAAAAATATTATATCAAAGAAAGATGCCTGGATGGCTCAGTGGGTTAAGCGGCTGCCTTCAGCTCAGGTTGTGATTCCAGTGTCCTGGGATCAAGTCCCGCATCAGGCTCCTTGCTCCGCGGGGAGCCTGTGTCTTCCTCTGCCTCTGCCTGCCTCTCTGCCTGCCTGCCTATGCTCGCTCTCTCTCTCACTCTAACAAATAAATAAAATAAAATCTTAAAGAAAAATATTACATGGAAGAGATATTGGCACCACTATGTTCATAGTAGCTCTGTTTAGAGTTGCCAAGGCATGGAAGCAGCCCAAGTGTCCTCTGATGGAAGAATGGATATGGAAGATGTGTATATATGTACTATATACGGTATATCTCATTTAGCACAATGAGGGCATTGTATTAAGTGAGATAAGTCAGACAGAGAAAGACAAATAATGTATGACTCATATTTATGTGAAATCTCTAAAAGAGCAACAACCAAACTCACATAAAAAGAGATCAGATTTGTGGCTACTAGAGGTGGGGGACTGGTGGGTCTAGGAATTGGATGAAGGTGATAAAAAATAACAAACTCACAGTCACAAGATACGTAAGCCCTAGGGATATAATGTACAACATGCTGCCTACAGCTAACACCACTGTATTTGTATGTAGAGAAGTGGTGAGGAGGGTAAATCACATGGGTTCTCTTCACCATTTTTTTTTTTTTTTGTATCTGTCTGAAATGATGGATGTTTGAAAAACTATTTTTTTTATTTGTATCTGTATGAAATGATGGATGTTTTTAAACCATTTTTTTGGTATCTGTATGAAATGATGGATGTTTTAAGTTATTGTGGTAATCATTTTGTAATCTATGTGAGTAAAGTCATTGTGCTGTATACCTTAAACTTATACAGTGCTATATCTCAATAAAACTGGAATAAATAAAAATAATTTTTAATAAAAAAAAAAAAAGGCCTGAACAAAGTCTTAAGGAACTAGATCATTTAGTAAGAAATTTGAGGAAGATGTATCTGCAAAAGAAACTTAAGTATAGCTGTACCACATTTTATTTATCTGTTCATTGGTGGACATTTAAGTGGTTTCCACATCTTGGCTATCATGTGTAATGCTTCCATGAATATAGGCATGCAGATACCTTTTCTAAGCACTGATTTCATTTCCTTGGGATATATACACCAAAGTAGCATTACTAGATCATATAATAGTTTTATTTTTAATGTGTGTGTTTTTTTAAGATTTTATTTGTTTATTTGACAGAGAGAGATCAGAAGTAGGCAGAGAGGCAGGCAGAGAGAGAGGAGGAAGCAGGCTCCCTGCCAAGCAGAGAGCCCGATATGGGACTCAATCCCAGGATCCTGAGATCATGACCTGAGCCGAAGGCAGAGGCTTAACTCACTGAGCCACCCAGGCACCCTATTTTTAATGTTTTAAGGGGCCACCATACTGTTTTCCATAATTGTATACTTGAAATCTGCTGAGAGGATAGATGTGTTTTCATTACCCCCCCCCTCCAAAAAAAAGATAACTATGGGAGATGATGGATGCATTGATTAAGTTGTGGTAATCATCTCACTCTGTATAAGTCATAAAATGATCACATTGTACACCCTAAAAAACCACATGGAAAAAACAAAATATATGTAAATGAAACAACAGTTAGTAGCAAGAAGTGTTAGCACACCAGGAGAGTGCTGGGGCTGGGAAGCCAATGGAAAAAGGTATTTTGAGATGGGTGTAGGCACTGTTTTTGAATTACTGAACATTAAAAATGATGTCCACTTAAAGATGCCCATTTACATCTGTTGCCCTTGAAGTCCTTATTGAGATCAGCAAAGACAATTTCTGTGGAGTGATGGGGCAGAAGACAGGATGGGAGAAGGGAAGAAATGTGGGGAAGGTAAGAAAATGCTTTAGAGGATTGGTAAGGGCGAGATAGGAGAGAGGAAGGTCTTAGGGGAGATGCAGCCAAAGAAGCCAGTTTTTTTAAAACTATAAGAGACTTGAGTATACATATATTTTTAGATTTTATTTATTTACTTGAGAGAAGAGAGAGAGCATGAACAGGGGACAGGGGCAGAGGGAGAGGGAGAAGCAGATTCCCTGCTGAGCAGGGGCGCTCCCCCTCCCGCCCCCTGGGAGGCTCCATCCCAGGACCTGGAGATCATGACTTGAGGGAAAGGCAGATGCTTAACTGACGGAGCCACCCAGGTGCCCCGAGACTTGAGTATATTTCATAGCTTATGGGGATCATCCTGTGAAGAGGGAATGGTTGAATATCTAAGAGGGAGAAAGGAAAAATGGTTAGGTAAAATCTTCCAAGTTGATACTGCCTAATTTAGAATGGACTGCATCTCAAAATGTATTGGTTGGACTGAGAAGAGGGAATTGTAAGTTAAGCTGTAAATTATTTTCTTCCGGGTATATGCGAACCTTTGGTAGCATTAAGTTTTATGATGCTTGTGTAACTGCCTGGGCATGTCAAAATCAGATGAGGTCCTCTGAATGCCTAATATCTTTTAACATAATTCATGTATTTGTCTCCTGAAGTCTGCATTGAGGGGCTATTAATTTAAAGTCATGAATTCTAATTAAACTCTGTAGAGAAAAATATTTTACTTTTAAGAAGGAATTTAATAATAATCAATCCTTGAGGTATGAAACAGTAAAATGGAACCTAGGGGGCCAGAAAAAAGAAATGCAATTCCACATTACTTATTAAGAAAATTCAGTTTTTCTATCATCTAAGAAAAATCTTATCCCATACATGACTTATCACTCTGTTGCTTATAATGAGAATTATCTCTGCATTTGTGCACATAAAAGGAAGAACACATTTTTATTTATGTATTGTTTTATGATACCCTTAAAAATGCTGTCTCAGCTTTAGATAATGAATGATAGTTTTGAGAGTACCATCATGTAATGTAAAAGGGTCAGACCAGGCTCAATTCAGTGGCCATGTCCCCCTGATCATAGCTTTAGCCCCTTTAAGTGTCACTGCCCCAACCTGCTTCTCACAGGGGCTGTGGATCTTACTGCATAGCATGGGTAGGATTCTTCAGCATGATATGGGAGTTATGTTAAGAGCCTCATAAATGTTTGTTCAGTTCATTTTGCTTTCCGTCAGCTACAAAAACAAAATAATACTAAAGGTTTATGCTGCATAGGCATTTATTTATTTTAAATTAAGTAGTTAATGGTAAAACATAATTATGAAAATCATACTCTTTCCTCCTCAAATTTCTAGAATCTAGTGTGTGTGTGTGTAAGATTTTATTTATTTGACAGAGTTCATAAGCAGGCAGAAAGGCAGGAAGGAAGAGAGGAGGAAGCAGGCTTCCCGCTGAGCAGAGAACCCGATGCGGGCCTCGATTCCAGGATCCCGAGATCATGATCAGAGCCAAAGGCAGAGGCTTAACCCACTGAGCCACTCAGGCACCCCAATGTGTGTGTTTTTTAAACAGAATTCTTTCTTGAGAGGATTGTAAGGCATCTTCCATTCAAAACATAAAAGATACCATTTACTGGGTGCCTGGGTGGTTCATTGGGTTCAGCCGCTGCCTTGGGCTCAGGTCATGATCTCAGGGTCCTGGGATCAAGTCCCGCATCGGGCTCTCTGCTTGGAAGGAAGCCTGTTTCCCTCTCTCTCTCTCTCTGCCTGCCTCTCCATGTACTTGTGATCTCTCTCTGTCAAATAAATAAAATCTTAAAAAAAAAAAAAAAAAAGATACCATTTACTGATTCCTTAACTTTGTTACAAGGACTGCACCAAGCCCTCTGTGTATGTATCTTTCTAATTTGATACATAAATACCAACCTTTGGAGGGCTATGCCTCTACCAAGGTCACTTAGAAAGTAACCCAGCATTGTCCCACACTTAACCTCTGTAGTATGTTGTCCCCTTGTAGAAATACAAGAATGGAGTGATTCCAGGTGGGAGAGTGAAAGGTTATGTATGTCTTGGGGGTTAAGTATTAATAGTTTGGATCTTTGGTTATTATTTGAATTTATTCTTTTTGTGTTCTTTTCCCTCTTCCTTTCCCTTTCTCTCTCCTTCCCTCCCTCTCTCTTTCTCCTTTTTAGGTGACAGAGGGAAAACAGGACCTGGAAAGAGCATCACAGTTGGCCCGGAAAATGAAGAAAGAGACTGCTTCTCTCTCTGAATGGCTTTCTGTTACTGAAGCTGAATTGGTACAGAAATCCACGTCCGGAGGCTTGAGTGGGGACTTGGATATAGAAATCTCCTGGGCTAAAGTAAGCTGTAACTCGGGTTACCTGCCAATTTTATGCCAGGGTCTCCTGTGGCATTTTGTTCAGGATGTCCTTTATCTCCATTTCATGTTAAATACAGCATTTTCTTTTTTTTCAATTATTTTTTCCACTTCTCTGTCTTAAGAAAAAAGAAAAGACTATTTTAAAAGACAACAATTTGGGGAGCCTGGGTGGTTCAGTGGGTTAAAGCCTCCGCCTCTGGCTCAGGTCATGATCCCAGGGTCCTGGGATCAAGCCCTGCATCAGGCTCTCTGCTCAGCAGGGAGCCTGCTTCCCTTCCTGTCTCTCTGCCTGCCTCTCTGCCTACTTGTGATCTCTGTCTGTCAAATAAATAAATAAATAATACCTTTAAAAAAAAAAAAGACAACAATTTTAAGAAGATATTTTTATCTTGATTCCAAAACCATTAAACTCACATGGATCATTGTGCCTGTGTGGTACGTAAAACATTCTAATCACTACCTTCACAGCTGGTGATAGTTTTTGAGTATTGGTTTTTCACAGCGTATTGGGCCGAGTATTAATTCTTCTGTAATAACTTTTACACCCGTAACTAATCTTTATATTGAAAGTGAACTGGTGTAAAGTGCATAGGAACAGAATTTTCAAAAAACCAAATCAATGAAAGATCCAAGAGTTTTCTGTAACTCTGTAGTTATTTCGACATCAGAGATTAGAGAGTAGATTTGCTGATTCTTTTGAGGTGGACAAAAGATTGATGGAACACAAAGTCATTTTTTTTTTTTTAAGCAAAGGCATTCTTCTTCCCTAAATGTACTTCCTAAGAAAGAAGCATGTGTAATACAGATAAGTGCCAAATACTAATACTGTGAGGGAAATTTATATAAAGCCACAAATATCACTGTTGACATCTACAGGTGTTTGCTTGTAGGAAGTCGAGAGCAGGTGCTGTGAGGTCATGTATGATGCAACCATTTCTTAATTTGAACACTTTGTAGGGGTAACAGTTGAATGAGAGTCAAGATATAAGGCATTACAATAGCTCATGAAAAGTTTAATTAGGTCATGGACCGTGTGATGTAACAAGAAGATGGGAAAAGGGATGCAGGAAGGAAAAGGGAAACATTGGAATTTGCTGATAAAAGCAAAGAGAAGTGTCTGTTCATATCTTCTGCCCATTTTTTTTTTTTTAATATGATTGCCTGTTTTGTGTGTGTTGAGTTTGAGGAGTTCATTATAGATCCTGGATATCAACCTTTTGTCTGTACTGTCATTTGCAAATATCTTCTCCCATTCCGTGGGTTGCCTCTTTGTTTTTTTGACTGTTTCATTTGCTGTGCAGAAGCTTTTGATTTTGATGAAGTCCCAAAAAGTTTATTTTTGCTTTTGTTTCCTTTGTCTTCTTGAAAGAAGTTGCTGTGGCTGATATCGAAGAGATTACTGCCTATGTTCTCCTCTAGGATTCTGATGGATTCCTGTCTCATGTTGAGGTCTTTTATCCATTTTGAGTTTATCTTTGTGTACGGTATAAGAGAATGGTTGAATTTCATTCTTCTACTTATAGCTGTCCAGTTTTCCCTGCACCATTTATTGAAGAGACTGTCTTTTTTCCACTGTGTATTTTTTCCCTGTTTTGTCGAAGATTAATTGACCATAGAGTTGAGGGTCCATATCTGGGCTCTCTACTCTGTTCCACTGGTCTATGTGTCTGTTTTTATGCCAGTACCATGCTGTCTTGGTGACCACAGCTTTTAATAAAGCTTGAAATCAGGTAACATGATGCCCCCAGTTTTATTTTTGTTTTTCAACATTTCCTTAGCGATTTGGGGTGTCTTCTGATTCCATACAAATTTCTGGATTATTTGCTCCAGGTCTTTGAAGAATACTGTTGGAATTTTGATCGTAATGGCATTAAAAGTATAGATTGCTAGGCAGTATAGACATTTTAACAATGCTTATTCTTCCGATCCAAGAGCATGGAATGGTCTTCCATCTTTTTGTGTCTTCTTCAATTTCCTTCATGAGTGTTATGTAGTTCCTCAAGTACAGATCCTTTACCTCTTTGGTTAGGTTTATTCCAGGTATCTTATGGTTCTTGGTGCTATAGTAAACGGAATCGATTCTCTAATTTCTCTTTCTGTATTTTCATTGTTAGTGTTTAAGAAAGCCACTGATTTCTGCACATTGACTTTGTATCCTGCCACGTTCCTGAATTGCTGTATGAGTTCTAGTAGTTTGGGGGTGGAGTCTTTTGGGTTTTCCATATAAAGAATCATGTCATCTGCGAAGAGAGAGAGTTTGACTTCTTCATTGCCAATCTGGATACCTTTTATTTCTCTTTGTTGTCTGATTGCTGTTGCTAGGACTTCTAATGATATGTTGAACAAGAGTGGTGAAAATGGGCATCCTTGTCTTGTTCCTGATCTCAATGGGAAGGCTGCAAGCTTTTTCCCATTGAGGATAATATTTGCTATGGGTCTTTCATAGATAGATTTGATGAAGTTCAGGAATGTTCCCTCTATCCCTATACTTTGAAGCGTTTTAATCAGGAACGGATGCTGGATTTTATCAAATGCTTTTTCTGCACCAATTGAGAGGACCATGTGGTTCTTCTCTCTTCTCATACTAATTTGTTCTATCACATTGATTGATTTGCAAATGTTGAACCATCCTTGTAGCCCAGGGATGAATCCCACCTGGTCATGGTGGATAAACTTTTTAATGTGCTGTTGGATCCTGTTTGCTAGGATTTTGTTGAGAATCTTAGCATCCATATTCATCAGTGATATTGGTCTGAAATTCTCCTTTTTGGTGTGGTCTTTGCCTGCTTTGGGGCTCAGGGTAATGCTGGCTTCATAAAAAGAGTCTGGAAGTTTTTCTTCTGTTTCAATTTTTTGAAACAGCTTCAGGAGAATAGGTGTTATTTCTTCTTTGAAAGTTTGGTAGAATTCCCCAGGGAATCTGTCAGGTCCTTGCAATCACATAAAAAAATGGGCAGAAGATATGAACAAACACTTCTCCAATGAAGACATACAAATGGCTGTCAGACACATGAAAAAATGTTCATCATCACTAGCCCTCAGGGAAATTCAAATTAAAACCACATTGATATATCACCTTACACCAGTTAGAATGCCAAAATTAACAAGACAGGAAACAACATGTGTTGGAGGGGATGTAGAGAAAGGGGAACCCTCTTACACTGTTGGTGGGAATGCAGGTTGGTGCAGCCTCTTTGGAGAACAGTGTGGAGATTCCTCAAGAAATTAAAAATAGAACTTCCCTATGACCCTGCAATTGCACTCCTGGGTATTTACCCCCAAAATACAGATGTAGTGAAAAGAAGGGCCATCTGTACCCCAATGTTTATAGCAGCAATGGCCACAGTCGCCAAACTATGGAAAGAACCAAGAGGCCCTTCAACAGACGAATGGATAAGGAAGATGTGGTCCATATACACTATGGAGTATTATGCCTCCATCAGAAAGGATGAATACCCAACTTTTGTAGCAACATGGACGGGGCTAGAAGAGATTATGCTGAGTGAAATAAGTCAAGCAGAGAGAGTCAATTATCATATGGTATCACTTATTTGTGGTGCATAACAAATAGCATGGAGGACATGGGGAATTAGAGAGGAGAAGGGAGTTGGGGGAAATTGGAAGGGGAGGTGAACCATGAGAGACTATGGACTCTGAAAAACAATCTGAGGGGTTTGAAGTGGCGGGGTGGGGGGGAGGTTGGAGTACCAGGTGGTGGGTATTATAAGGGCACGGATTGCATGGAGCACTGGGTGTGGTGAAAAAATAATGAATACTGTTATGCTGAAAATAAATTAATTTAATTTAAAAAAAAGCAAAGAAAGCAAAGCAAAGGCATCAAACTTTCTTTTTTTTTAAGTTTTTCAAAAAAATAATATCTTCTTTTACAATACAGTTTGAAAGCCATTATTTTCTTATTAATAACTTAAGTCATGTAAGCTAATTGAATGACATTTGTACAGTGTAATGAAAAAAGACGGAAGCCAAAATCATTTCTACTCAAAGAATACACTGTTTTTGTTTATTTTTTATAGACACATATAAACATGAACAGACAGAAGCGTTTAAAAATAATTATATTGTGTCTAATGTTTCTTAACCTTGTCTTAAAAACTTTTATCTTTTATCTTTAATATTTTTCTTTACCTACAGAGGTTTTGTATCACACATTGGAGAAGTGTAGTATTTTATTGGTTTTTTAAAATTAAGCCATTCCTCTATTCATATCCATTTAAATTATTACCAGTTTCCACTATTGTAAAAAATGCTGTGATGAATATACTTGAAGCTAAATCATAGCATATATTCATGATTATTTCTTGAGGATAAATTCTTAGACTTAAAAATATTTTTCAAGGGATATATCCATTTAAAATTCTTATACACATTATAAAATTGCCTTTGGAAATGTTATACCCATCAACTGTGAGTGAGAATTCCTGCTTGCTCAAAGGTAGGCAAATATCATGTTTTGGTTATTTAATTGCAACATTTTCCAAAGTTTAGAGGCCTTTGTAGATCTTTTTACAAAACTGCCTTTTTGGTGCACTTGGATGGCTCTCTGTTAAGGATCTGACTCTTGATCTCCGCTCAGGTGTTGATCTCAGGGTTGTGAGTTCAAACCCACATTGGGCTCCACACTGGGCATGGAGCCTACAAGGAAAAACTACCTTTTTGTAGTTTTGACCGTTCTGGTCTTTTAATTTATAACTCTTTACCTACCCCAATAATAAATACTTAGTGTGTTGTGGGTTGTTTCATTTTTCTTTTTGTTTTTTGTTTTGGTTTTTTGTTTCCTTGCCTCTGTAAAAAAGTTTCCTTTCTGTTCTGTATTTTTTAAAACTACCATATTGTATATTTTTTTAAAGAATAAAATTCATCTTTTTCTTCATTGTTTCTGTCTTTAGTGCTTCTTAGAAAGTCCAACTCCAAGGTTATATAATTCTTTACTTACATTTTATTCTAGCTCTTTTGTAGTTTCATCTTTTACCTTTAATGTTTTAATTCTTCTGGGCCAATAGTTAACTGTTTATCTCAGCACTATTTATTATTTTTTCCTTTCTGATTTGACCTGCTAAATTCATATATTCTTTTTACCTGTTGCTTTTCTCTGTTTTCCACTTCACTTATCTGACCCTCTGAATTGTTCTTCAACTGTTTAACTATATGGCTTCATAATATATTTCAACAGAGATTCTGTCTTTAGGTTTCTGTTTTGTGTGTGTATGTGTGTACTCATATAAACTTAAAATATGCTAGTCTGAAATTATTTTAAAAATTCTCTTAGAAAATTTGGTTTGAATTTCCATAAATTTATAAATTTATTTTGAGGAGAATCAATATCTTTGTTATAAGTCTTCTTAGTAAATGGTATATTTCCTTTTTCTTTCCAATTTTTTTTATATTACTACATAATGCTTTGGGTTTTTCTTTCAAAAACATTATGTATGTATGCAAAGTTGTTTATTCCTACATATTTGTTTTTATAGGTATATAAAAAGTATGCTTTTTCTCTTTTATACTAATGACAGCTTGTACATCAGCGATATGATTTTCACATATTTAATTTTTAATCATCTATTTGTGTACTCACATCAATTCCATTCAATTAGTTGATTCTGATTATATTTTAAGGTAAAGACTTTTAAAACAGTGTAAGATTGTCTCTTCTGGTACTATTCATTTTAAGATTCCCATTTACTCTTATTTCAGGTTTGAAATAATGAAGATGGTAAATACAAATTACGAATTCACAGCACATTCTCTTCATTAGAATAATCAAATGAGACATCAGTGTGGAACATAACCACCCACTTTTTCAGTGTTGTTTTCAGATTTAAGAGACATTCATATTTCACAACATTTTAATGTATTTGCACTTAAAAATTATGTAAAATTTTTTGAATGTAGAAATTTAAATGGCATTTTCATTCCTGAACTTTAATAGCATTTTTATTCAGTAGCGTAAATATTATTTTCATTATAGTCATTTTCTTTACAATACAGTCTATTAGTGTAGATAGTTGTGTGCACTGTTTACATTTAATTACTTGTAGTTAATTGTTTCGTATGGTTCTTTTTAAAAATACTTTGTCTATTTGAGAGAGAGAGAGAGAGAGAACACGCGCACGCGCACGTGTACACGCACCCAGAAGCAGTGGGAAGGGGTAGAGGGAGAAGGAAAGCAGACTCCCTACTGAGCAGGGAGTCCAACACAGGACTCAGTCACAGGGTCCTGGGATCATGACTTGAACCGAAGGCAGATGTTTAATGGACTGAGCCTCCCAGGTGCCCCTATTTTATATAGTTTTTTTTTTTTTTTTTTAAGATTTTATTTATTCATTTGAGAGAGAAAGAGAGAGAGCACAAGCAGAGGGAGAAGCAGAGGGAGAAGCAGGCTTCCCACTGGGCTGGGAGCCTGATGTGGGGCTCGATCCCAGGACCGGAGATCATGACCTGAGCTGAAGGCAGATGCTTAACCATCTAAGCCACCCAAGGGCCCCTATTTTATAAAGTTCTTAAAAGACTGTTCTAGTCAATCAGTACATTCCCTGTGAAGGTAGATAGAAAGTCTTTACTGCAAAGAGCTTGGCTGTGGTTTTTTTTTTTTTTTTTTTTAAACTCCCTTCTGGAGAAGAACATTTAGAAGAAACATTTTAGTGCCTTTATAAATATACCAGTATTTGATATGGCCAAGTGAATGTTTAAACCTTGACTCATCTGGGAATTTGTAATTTTTATGCCTTCCAAAATGTAATTTAATGATGTGAGATTAAATATAAATGAGCTCTTGGAAATGATTTGTTTAAATGTTGGCTAAAAAAGGTACAATAGCAGTGGGGTAGATATGCTCATGTTACTTTTTGATTTTAGAACTTTGTAGTTTTAATTTTGGAATCCAGCATTTTTGCTGTATTTCTCTGAGTACACGTCTTGCCTGGTCAAACCTTATGAATGTGCAAATCAAGTTATCACTATACCACCCAGAGTATTATCTTTGCATATGGCAACTATATGACTACAGCTTAGACATGCTAGTTCTCCTGTGATTTAGCTAAGATGAAATATTTTTTATAATATTAATACAACAGATTATATATTAAGGCACCTAGTACAGGATGTTATCCTTCCAAATAAATGTAACACACATCAGTAGTTTCCTGTAGTGGCCCAGAAGATAAATTCATTATAAAATTTTGAGAATTGTAACTTCTGGGATAGTTCTGCTTTGCCACGTTATAGTTACTGAACATAAAATTGGTTATGTCTAAAGCTATGATGAAGATACTTGGTGTTTGTGTGTAATAAGTAGCATTTGTACTTAAAATTAATGAAATGATTACCTTTTCACAACCGAATTTGTTACTTTTTTATATTTGCATAATTAAATATTTTAGTTTTTATTAGGAAGTTAACTCTCAACTTGCGAATTGGTTGTGGAGTTTTGGAAACCTCTGACATATTGTGAATTATCTAAGAGAGTCATGGACTCATGGACTACTACACATATGTAGAAGAAAAGTTTTTAAAAAATTAAAGTTGTGTAAACTGGGTTTTATCTGCAAGTGCTGAATCACTGAATTTTACCTCTGAAACTAAAACACATGTGTTAACTAACTTGAATTTATGTGTTTTTTGTGTTTAATGTATTTTTATGTGTTTTAATATGTTAACTAACTTGAATTTAAATAAAATCTTGAAACAAAAAGAAAAACAAAAACCTTTCATAATGTTTGGAAAGATCAAGTGGGTCTTGGTATTTTTCTTTTTTAGAATATTCTGAAGGACCTGGAAAAGAGAAGAGCTGATTTAAATGCCATCACTGAGAGCAGTGCTGCCCTGAAGAACTTGATTGAGGGCAGTGAGCCTGTTTTAGAGGAGCGGCTCTGTGTGCTTAACGCCGGCTGGAGCCGAGTCCGCACGTGGACGGAGGATTGGTGCAGTACGTTAATGGTAAGTTTCGGGGAGAGTTTAACAGTGAAGTCTTTTCTCCTTTAATTATTTAAAAGCCGATACAGCTTTGATTAGAATAATAAATCCTGTTTTCTGTGTGTCACAATAATGTTTTGCTTCAAGTGAATTCATTTCATTAGCCTACATGTTATTTCTTTCTTTTTTTTTTTTTTTAAGATTTTATTTATTTATCAGAGAGAGAGGGGGGCAGAGAGCAAGCACAGGCAGACAGAATGGCAGGCAGAGGCAGAGGGAGAAGCAGGCTCCCCGCCGAGCAAGGAGCCCGATGCGGGACTCGATCCCAGGACGTTGGGATCATGACCTGAGCCAAAGGCAGCTGCTTAACCAACCGAGCCACCCAGGCGTCCCTATTTTTTTTCTTTTGAAAAGATAGTAACTAGAAAGAGTTAAAAATGTCTCTGTTAAGCAGTAGACTATTTGTGATATCCATATAAATATATACATTAAGATCTTAGTAAATGTACCACATTTGTTATATTTTAATGATTCTATATTTAATTTTTATGCAATCAGTGATCATGTAGATAATATTTATAATGTTCTAATAATAATGGCATACTAGCATATGATGGCCTAAGTAATAATTTTGACTACTAGGGGGATGACATTGGTGAAGTCACTTAAATGCTCTTTAAACCTCAATTTGCTCATACATAAAATGGACAGCATTATAATTTCTACCTTGTACGGTTTTTATGATTATTATGTGAGATGAAACATGGATATTTGACTCTATAACTATACTTAAAATAATCAATGTTAGATATATTATTATTTATGCTAATTATTAAAGGTTATTGTTATTAGTCTTTGGTTATGCCACTGTTAATTATTTCATGGAAATAGTGATGATTTAAATTGCACAGTAGTTTTCTGTCCATCTTATACTAACAATGAATATATGGCAACCTCCCTTTCTCTTCCTCTAGAGGGTGTTTCATTTATAAATTATTATTTTGTTTTGTTATATCTAAGGACTTTTTCCAAATTCATAGAATTACTGGGTAATAAATAGAGACAGAGAAAAATAAATTATTGTGCTTTGGAACATTTACTGAAATCAGTCAGAATGTGAAGGGCATTGAAACTTATGGCTCATATCTTGATCTGTCAGCTTTTATTTTTTAATTTTTTATTTTTTATAAACATAATATATTTTTATCCCCAGGGGTACAGGTGTGTGAATCACCAGGTTTACATACTTCACAGCATTCATCATAGCACATACCCTCCCCAATGTCCATAATCCCACCCCCATTTCCCCACCCCCTCCCCCCAGCAACCCTCAGTTTGTTTTGTGAGATTAAGAGTCACTTATGGTTTGTCTCCCTCCCAATCCCATCTTGTTTCATTTATTCTTCTCCTACCCCCTTAACCCCCCCATGTTGCTTCTCCACTTCCTCATATCAGGGAGATCATATGATAGTTGCCTTTCTCCAATTGACTTACTTCACTAAGCATGATACCCTCTAGTTCCATCCACATCATCGCAAATGGCAAGATTTCATTTCTTTTGATGGCTGCATAGTATTCCATTGTGTATATATACCACCTCTTCTTTATCCATTCATCTGTTGATGGACATCTAGGTTCTTTCCATAGTTTGGCTATTATGGACCTTGCTGCTATAAACATTTGGGTGCACGTGCCCCTTCGGATCACTAAATTTGTATTTTTAGGGTAAATACCCAGTAGTACGAATGCTGGGTTGTAGGGTAGCTCTGTTCTCAACTTTTTGAGGAACCTCCATGCTGTTTTCCAGAGTGGCTGCACCAGCTTGCATTCCCACCAACAGTTTAAGAGGGTTCCCCTTTCTCTGCATCCTGCCAACACCTGTCATTTCCTGACTTGTTAGTTTTAATCATTCTGACTGATGTGAGGTGGTATCTCACTGTGGTTTTGATTTATATTTCCATAATACTGAGTGATGTTGAGTCATGCGTCCATTGGGCATTTGGATGTCTTCTTTGCAGAAATGTCTGTTCATGTCTTCCGCTCATTTCTTGATTGGATTATTTGTTCTTTGGGTGTTGAGTTTGCTAAGTTCTTTATAGATTTTTGGACACTAGCCCTTTATCTGATATGTCATTTGCAAATATCTTCTCCAATTCTGTCAGTCATCTTTTGGTTTTGTTAACTGTTTCCTTAGCCGTGCAAAAGCTTTTGATCTTGATGAAATCCCAATAGTTCACTTTTGCCCTTGCTTCCCTTGCCTTTGGTGATGTTCCTAGGAAGATGTTGCTGTGGCTGAGGTCGAAGAGGTTGCTCCCTGTGTTCTACTCAAGGATTTTGATGGAGTCCTTTCTCACATTGAGGTCCTTCATCCATTTTGAGTCTATTTTCATGTGTGGTGTAAGGAAATGGTCCAATTTCAGTTTTCTGCATGTGGCTGTCCAATTTTCCCAACACCATTTATTGAAGAGGCTCTCTTTTTTCCATTAGACATTCTTTCCTGCTTTGTCAAAGATGAGTTGACCATAGAGTTGAGGGTCTATTTCTGGGCTCTCTATTCTCTTCCATTGATCTATGTGTCTGTTTTTGTGCCAGTACCATGCTGTCTTGATGATGACAGCTTTTTAATAGAGCTTGAAGTCCAGAATTGTGATGCCACCAGCTTTGGCTTTCTTTTTCAATATTCCTTTGGCTATTCAAGGTCTTTTCTGGTTCCATATAAATTTTAGGATTATTTGTTCCATTTCTTTGAAAATAATGGATGGTATTTTGATAGGAATTGCATTAAATGTGTAGGTTGCTTTAGGTAGCATAGACATTTTCACAATATTTGTTCTTCCAATCCAGGAGCATGGAACATTTTTCCATTTCTTTGTGTCTTCCTCAGTTTCTTTCATGAGTACTTTATAGTTTTCTGAGTATAGATTCTGTGCCTCTTTGGTTTGGTTTGATCTTGATGAAATCCCAATAGTTCACTTTTGCCCTTGCTTCCCTTGCCTTTGGTGATGTTCCTAGGAAGATGTTGCTGTGGCTGAGGTCGAAGAGGTTGCTCCCTGTGTTCTACTCAAGGATTTTGATGGAGTCCTTTCTCACATTGAGGTCCTTCATCCATTTTGAGTCTATTTTCAGCTTATTACCTGAAAACTTGGGTAAATTACTTTAATATTGTTACATCTTAATTTCCCTGTCTATCAAATCAGAATCAAAGAACATATCTCACAAAGTTGTTAAATGTTAAATAAAGAATATGAAATTCTTGGTTCATAGAATATGTTCATTAAATATTTTATATATTCATTTTTACTATAACTAACTGTATTCTACAATCTCACACCTTTTACTTATGTATTCTTCAGTCTGTACCTTCCAAATTCTCCTTTCAAATAATACCTTTATAGTCCTATTAGAACACTTTTTAAAAAGATTTTATTTATTTGAGAGAGAAAGGAGAGAACATGAATGAGGCAGAGGGGCACGGAGAACATGAGAGGCAGACTCTGCTCTGAGCAGGAAGCCAGAGCTGGGGCTCCATCCAAGAACCCTGTGATCATGACCCGAGCCACCCACCAGCAGACACTTAACTGACTGACCCAGGCGCCCTTAGAATATTAACATGAAATAAGTCTGGGGGTCATCAGGTCTTGTTCTTCTTTCTTAGAACCTAGATCACTTGCCAAACTTTTCTCATTTATGAGTTCTCATTTTCTTTTTTAACTATTTTCCATATTACGGATTAATAATTTGTTTTCTTGTCATATAATTACTTGTAAGGTTTTTTCCTAGTTTCCTTTATCCTATAAAATAAAGTTCTTAGAAGTTGTTAATTTCATCCAAAGGCTTCCCTACTCTTTTTGATCAAGTCCTAAATTCTTGCCTTTATCTCAGCTATTTTGCTTTGTTTGATTCGGTTTAACCGTTTTCTTCTGGTTTTCACATTTATTCTCTCAATCACATTTTCTGTCCTGCTTCAGGAAAAGTTCGTGAGGTCTGTGCCGGCTATACTTCTAAGTGCTGCTGGCACTGAGCTGACAAGCAGCAGACCTGCCAGTCGCTCATTCCACTGAGCAGGCAGACTCTTACTCAACCCATATTTTAATCGTTCTTTTATATTACTGCTTTTTACGTGAATTTTTTAAAAATATGATCAAGGAGGGTAAATGAAATTACTTATAAAAATGAAGAGTAATGGAGGCAAAATGAAACTGAAAAAGAAAATTTCACCTGTTATCCTCCTTTAACTTTTTACTGTATTGCGGTCTAAATCAAATAAATGTAAAAAGTACATAACCATGCATTTTTAGGAATGAGATTTATTCACTGGGAAAGAGCTTTGCAGAAAGATGGAAACCTATCTTGAAACTCAGCGTACATTTGCCTTTTCACAGGTCTTTTAAATGTCATCGACGATTATTGTCTTAAATATTGCACGTGATTGCATCATTGTTTCGTTAATTCTTTTCTAGAACCATCAGAACCAGTTGGAAATACTTGACGGAAATGTTGCTCACATAAGTACATGGCTTTATCAAGCTGAAGCTCTGTTAGATGAGATTGAAAAAAAACCAGCTAGTAAACGGGAAGAAATTGTGAAGGTACCAAGCATAGAGCATCAGTAATGTTTGTGGGAGTGGAGGGTTTTGGTGTCTTTTCTCTAGTGCCCCAGCTTCCTTGTGCCTTCATTCTTCCCTCACAGTAGATTAGTTTTTATTTTGGTGGGAGAAACTGAGGTCTCATCTGAGTCCTACAGGAATAGCTCTTCATTAAATTGATTACTCTAAAATCTTTTCCAGGGATTCATGAAATGCACTTAAACTACCTTTAATTCTGAGTTAGCATCATACCCCATGTTTGGTTTTGATTTTTCTTATATGATAATTTTGTGTTTCTCGCAATTAGCGTTTAATATCTGAGCTAGATGATGCCAACCTCCAAGTTGAAAATGTCCGGGATCAAGCCGTTGTTTTGATGAATGCGCGTGGAGGTTCAAGCAGGGAACTTGTAGAACCAAAATTAGCTGAACTGAATAGAAACTTTGAAAAGGTGTCTCAACATATCAAGAGTGCCAAGGTGAGTAATTATATTTTAATACAAGACTACTTTTCCTGTGGGCATGCATCTCAGTGATAGGTGATTGTATGGTAAATACATCAAAGAATTTTGAATTAAGGTGATTTTAATCACTTTTTCTTTGAATGGAGCATCAGTCCTGATTTATTTGTGATTTTGCCTATGAAGGAAATAGTATTGAAGAAACCATTTGAGAGAAGCGTTCAGAGTCTCAATCAGAAGTTAAAATTGGCTATAAAATAAGACTCCCGTCTGCCCCTCCTTACCGTGCCTGCTCTCACGGTCTTTCTCAAATAAATAAATACAAAAAGGGCAGGGGAACCTGGTGGGGGAGCTCAGTTGTTAAGTGACTGACTCATGGTTTCTGCATAGATCTTGATTTTGGGGTTGTGAGATTGAACCCCACTTTGGGCTCTCCACCCAGCATAGGCTGCTTATGTTTCTCTCTCCCTCTTCCCTCTCTGCCTCTACCTTCCACAACCCCCCCAAAATAAATAAATAAATATATAAATCTTAAAAAAAAATTAAGACTCATTCTCAAGCTAGGCATGAATATTAAATCCATTATTTTATAGTCATACTTTATAAATTTGTGCATACTACATGCTTGTGAACTGGTTTTTTATTTGGTTGCAACTAAAAGTTACGAGAAATTTCACAATTTAGGCCTAATGCAGAAAAGCTACTATCTGCTGTTATAAATTTGAAAAAGTGCTTTATAAATTTAAATAAGAGGATAATAAATAAGAGTTTTCCTTAAAAAAGCTTTTCCTTATGCTTCCGTATGATAACGTTTCTCTCTGTGTCTATCTTACTAATTCTCTTTCCTTTTTCCCTTGTTCCTGAAGGGGAGGAAAGGAGGTATTTTACTGTAGTGTTCTCAGGGCCCGGAGTGTGGCAAGTGCTCAGTAAATGTGAAATGGAAAAGATGGGAACATTTCGATGGTTTGCTAGGCAAAAAACAAAGCAAAAAACAAAGTCAACAAAGTTGACTTTGGGGGTCATTCAAATTAGGTGTTCATTCTGACAGGATTATGAGGTTTTCAGGATCCCAGCTGGGCCATGGGTTTTGAGTATTTGGTTAATTCTACCTCCTGAGAGTTGTGTGTGGAAATTATCTAAGAGGAAGGACCCTCTTTTTTGCAAGAGGTAAACATTATCTAAGTCAGCTTTAGTTTAAAATAGCTGACATATTAGGCCAAACTATCTTTGTTAGCTCACAAATATACTTAGAATACATATACTTAGAAAGTATACAAATATACTTTCCTTACAATTTAAGGAAAACAAAGAACTTACTTTAACTTTTGTCTTTCTTAGCTTTGGCCTTATTTCCCTACTCTCTGACCCAAATTCATTTGTATTTTTCAGAAGGTATATAGGAGCATTTTCCTGGTTTAAAAGAGTAAGGCATAAGACATAGGGAAGAGTGAGAGGGAATACAAAGAAACAAAATTATTATTGTCCCCATAAATAACTTCTGTTAACATTTTGGCCTGCATGTCTACTCTTACTCATATCCTGTGATATTAAAATATTAAAATTGTTATATTGTTTCGTTTGTTCTCCTTTGACATGGTTTTCAATAGCTATGGGGTGTTATATTATCTATTACACCTTTGTTAAGTCAGTTTTCCACTTTTAGTGTCCTTTTATAAATATCGAATTGTCAGAATTCTTTTATGCATGTCTTTTTGCTCATTTGTTAGTGTGCCCTTTAGGGTCAATTCTTTGAATTCCTTGAAATTGTTGTAGCAGTTGTGCGTATAAATACCATTAAATAGATTTTCCAAAGAGTCCTACAAAACGTTTGTGCCAATTTTTACTTCCATAATCAGAGAGTGCTCGTTTCCCCACGCTCAGCCAACACCTTATTTTCCTGCGTATTAGTTTTATTAAAGTTGTTACATTGAGTTTAGTTATATAAATATGAAGTTTTTCTATAATGATATTGTCTGAAAATACTGCATTGAGAAAGATGTACTTTTTCAGATTTGGGGTATCAAAATCCAAAGGGGATTCTACAGGAGACATTCTCTGGGATGTACCTGTACTTGGTGGTGGCCTTTCTTCTTTCCGTGGTCCTGGCAGAGATGGCTTTTGGATCTTGGCCCTGTTTCCTGCTGTGCCCAAACGTGATCTCAGAATCCTTCTACAGCACTGCAGGGGGCCTCAGTTATTTGCCCACTAGCTCACATCTCTGGCTGGAGTTTAGAAAGAAGGGGTAACTCAGAGAAGCCCAACTAGATAAAATCATTGCTCTATGAATGAATGAAATTAAAGTCAATTCAAATAAATGCTAGCTCCTCTCTTGACATGCCATCCCCCTGATTAATGATGGCAGGTCTGGTTAAGAATGTATTTTTTCAGGGGCTATTGGGTGGCTCAATTGGTTAAGCATCTGCCTTAGGCTCAGGTCATGATCCCATGTCCTGGGATCAAGCTCCACATCAGGCTCCTTGCTGAGCAGGGAGCCTGCTTCTCCCCTGCCTGCCATTCCCCCTGCTTATGCTTGGTCTCTCCCTCCCTGCCCCCCCACCCCCTGTCAAATGAATAAATAAAAATCTTTTAAAAAGAAAAAAAAAAGGACTGTCTTTTCAAAGAACACTTTTCCTTCTGCAGTTGCTAATTGGTCAGGAGCCATTATCCTACCCATGTCTGGTCACCACTGAAGCATTTGACGCTGATGTACTTTTCTCTGACCTGGAAAAATTAGAAAGTGACATAGAGAATATGTTAAAAGTTGTGGAAAAACACTTGGAATTCAGTGATGAAGATGAAAAGGTTGGTTCAAGGAGATTTTCAAAAACCATGGTGTTCTTACTGTTCTGTTCTGTTCTGTTAATTATATTTCTACATCAGTGATGTTTACTGGAAGAGTCTGCCAAGTCATGCCAAAGAATAGACCCATACGTGATTTTCTGCTGAGTGTCATTATAAGATTTGCCAAGTGATTTACATAATGCTTAAAAAATAGACACACTTTTTGACTAAAGGTAGTATTTCAGTGTTCTCTAACTTCCTCTAAACTAACATTCTTTATGAGATATTTTAACTTCAGATGTGAAATACTTAAAAAAATGAATTTTTGTTACTTATCATTCAGGTGAATAGATCTTGACTGATCTCATACTTTGTCGGTTAGTTCTGCTTGGGAACTGGTAAGTAAGTGATGCTATATGCATTTTTCTTTTGAGTAAGCTATTTTTCCTATTAAACTTCAGGTAGATGAGGAGAGAGCCCAGATTGAGGAAGTTCTACAAAGAGGTGAACAAATGTTACATCAACCTATGGAGGATAATAAAAAAGAAAAGATCCGTTTGCAGTTACTACTTTTGCGCACAAGATACAATAAAACTAAGGTACTATCTTGGGAGAGACTCTGTTTTCCTTAAATAACTTATTTAGCTCTTGCCATTCAGATATTTGATGTTGCATTCTTGGATACCTTAAAAAACAGATGGCATAGTATCTCTTTATCCTTTTTGGTATGCACTACTAAATAGCATTTATATTTTCAGATGGGACAGGACTCAAAGGAAATAGAAACAAAATCTTATTATTGGGATCTCTTTTGGACTTCTAATAATGTCTTAAATCTAAAAGACATCTGTTCTTTTTAGAAGTGACTTACTCCTTCAGTTCTGTGTTTCATATGTGGAGGTCTTAATCACCTCAAAAAATTTTAGTGTACAAATAACTAAATTCGTGAATTGATAAATTATGATTTGTGTTCTAGAAAAAGATTCTCTACCAGCTCCCTTTTCAATGACCATCATCTCAACTGCACTCTAAGTGTGCTGATGTTCTCTCCAAGTCTTTTCTTAGGTAATCCTTCTAAGAACCATTTTTAGTTGATGACTTTGAATCTAGTGGAAGATTCTACTCTCTGAGCTTGCTGCCTGTTAGATGTCTCTATCTGTATGTGCTGCAGCCGTATGACATGTCCCAAGCTAAACTCGTCCTCTGCCTTCCCCTTCCAATCCATGTTTCTTTTTTTTTTTTTTTTAATTTTTATTTATTTACCAGAGAGAGAGAGAGAGAGGGGAAGAGAGCGAGCACAGGCAGACAGAGTGGCAGGCAGAGACAGAGGGAGAAGCAGGCTCCCTGCTGAGCAAGGAGCCCGATGTGGGACTCGATCCCAGGACGCTGGGATCATGACCTGAGCCGAAGGCAGCTGTCCAACCAACTGAACCACCCAGGCGTCCCCCAATCCATGTTTCTTAATTTATTCCCTATCTTTGTTTATTTCCTTAAAAACTCCCTATTCTCAAAGTAGAAACCTCAAAATCTTCTCAACCGTTTCTTGTTCCTTACACCACATCAAGTAGGTATTAAAACCATGTCTTGTGTATGGAAGCATGACACATCTGAACCTAAAGTCAGACACAGCTCTACCAGTCACTCGCCTTACGACCCTGGAGAAAGGACGGAGTCTCTCTCAGTCTACTGTCCTTTCTGTAATTCACACTTAAGGTTTGCTCCTGTTAGTCAGTGTAATAATGTATCCTAAGCTGTGTTTTTGTTTTTTTAATGTCCAGTCTTTCTTAATGCTAGCCCATCCTCCATTTAGTTCTCAAAATTATTCCCCTCAAAGTCAAGGCTGGTCATGACATTCCTTTATCTAAGAAAGTGTGGAGGAAAATATTGCAAAATACAGAGAAAGCTTTAAGTGCAAGGTTCATATAATGATACACTTAGGCTTCTCTCTGGCCTCCAGCTACCACTTCGATTCACTGGCTCTTAACCAGGCGTACAGTTCTACTGGTTTTCTGCACATTTTCCCAAACACACCGGTGCCTTTACACCTTTGGGATCTTGCTAATTTTATTTTTAACTCCTTGGTATGGGTTTTATCTCATTTTACCTGAAAAATGTGTTATCTTTTGAGACTTGGCTCCATTTTTAACTCCTAAGATTTTTTCAGATGATATTATAGTTCTTTGCCTCATTATTACTTTTGAAAGTATCTTACTTTCCTAGAACTTTTATCTTTTGGGTCCCAAATCATAAATCATTATTGGTCCAAAATGGAAATGATTCTTGGACTTTTAACAAGTGCATAAATTTGTTTTTTAAGAGTACTAATATACACTACAACAGGCACAATTCATTTTGGGTTCACTAGCATTAGTTAGTGTAATTAAAATGTTCTTAAAAGGCTTAAAAAGTTTTTGTCCTTATTTTGTCCTTAGCCCATATGCATCTTCAGACTTGCAGTTTTTTAAAACTGTTTCTTATCTATGAACATTAGAATCTCTTGGGGAACTTAAAAAAAAAAATCTACCCTACAAACCAGTTAAATCAAAATCTCTTAGGTTGGGCTTATCTGTGAACACTCCTTACACAAACAAGCAAACATTCTAAGTAATTCTGATGTTCCGTCAGGATTGAGAACCACCAGTTTTTAGAACTCATTTTCTTACTCAAAATGTGTGTTTAATGATCTTTTCCCATTTGTTTATGAGGGTATGTTTGCTCTTTTTAAAATATGTGTAAGCTCTTTATAAAATAAAGATATTGGTCTCCTGTCATATTTGCTCTTAAGTATTATCTTGTTGATTTTCATCTTCAACTTATTTTATCTTTAACATAAAACCATTTAAAATTTTGTTTAGCACTACATGGCTGTATTTGTGTGTGTGTGTGTGTGTGTGTGTGTGTGTGTGTGTTTCCAGCCTACTTAGGATCTGAAAAGTTCTTATTTTCCACAGAGATAATGAATATTCAGTTCTATTTAGTTCTGGTTTTTCCTTATGGTTTGATAAAAACAGAACAGGAAATTTTAATTAAGTGTTCAGATAAAATTAACTTTTTAATCTATTTATCTGGAACTTAGGTTGTATATGACTTGAGCAACATCATGTAACAGTATCAAATATTAGCATTAGTTTGTGGTTTATTTGCATTTCTGTGTCCTAGCAGAATTCTTAAAAAATAAAGTTAGCCAGAAATAAAGTCTGGGTCGGATCTCGAGGACTTTTTTTTTTTTCCTTCTCCTAGGACATTTTGATTGATCACTCTCTTAGGATAAAATCTATTTTTGGAATAAAGAAAGCACACGTTTAAATTTTGAACTGCCTTGCTGCTTCTGCAAGACTATGAAGGCTCAGGAAATCCTAGGTTATCTTTGCAGTCTGAATAGAGAAAGATGGTCTTTCATGAATGTGATCTTTTCTTTCTTTCTTTCTTTTTTTTTTAATTTGGAACTTCCTATCTACAATACCTGTAGACCTTTCCATTTCTTTTATATTTCCTTTAAAAATATAACTTACCTTCTTGGACATATAGGTATATATCCAGAAATGCTTTCTGACTAAAATTTGAAGGCATGGCATCAGGATAATAAAATTAATATTACTGTCCAGTATAAATAATCACGTGGATAAAATCAGGAAATCTTTGGCTTGCTTCTCTCCTGCTATACTATCCAGCAATAAGTGAACATGTTTCATTGCATTCTAGGAGACACATAAATGCAGATGTCTAGATTCAATACTATGTTGTTGACTCACTGGTTTTAAATCTTGAGTCTCGGTTTCATTTAGGAATTGTAACCATAGCCATTTTCAGGACACTACCTCATTGAACATGTATTTATTCACTGCCATCTTTGAATTCTCAGAGGACTATCCGTTTTTAGAAATTTAATAGAGAAAACAGTGAAAGCATCATGGAAGCTACCTTAATTCATGAGAAGATGCACTTTGCTATTTGCAAGTAATAAATGGCACATTTAATAAACTGTAACTGAAGTCCAGAAGAGTTAATCTAATCATGACATTTTACAGAGTAAAATGATATTAAAATTTTTAATTTCCTACAGAACTTTATGATTCATGGCATATTCTCATTCCCCCAACAGTTCAGGAAGGGGTTGTTACATTTTCTTGTTTGCTAAATGAGTTTAGGTGGCACACTTCTTAAAGAAAACCCTGTCAAGCTTTAACTTATTTATACTGTTTAACTGCAGGCTGCAAAAGAAAATCAGTGTAGAGATTGTCAAGGGTTTCTATAGCAATACAGGCAAAAATATAAAAACATAAAACTCGTTTTTTTTTTCCCTTTGATGGTACTGAATTTCTCCACCAAATAGTATTGTGTTTTTTTTCTATTTGCTGCTGTTCATTGTGGGTCTATTTTAAGAGATGTGTCTTATTGGTATTGTTTTTACAGGCAGCCCCTAATCACCAAAGGAGAACAGGTCAGCTTGCTCCTGGAATTCAATCGCCACCTCTCCCCACAGATTATCTAGTTGAGATTAACAAAGTTTTACTTTCCATGGATGATGCTGAATTATCAGTCAGTGCTCCTGAGCTAAGCACTGCTGCCTATGAAGACTTCTCTTTTCAGGAAGACTCTCTGAAGGTAAATCTCCAGGCATCTCATTTGAGTAGCTGCTGTTTTTTTTTTTTTTTTTTTAATATTTTATTTATTTATCTGATAGAGATCACAAGCAAGCAGAGAGGCAGGCAAAGAGAGAGAGAGGGAAGCAGGCCCCCTGCTGAGCAGAGAACCCCCCATGGGGCTCCATTCCAGGACCCTGGGATCATGACCTGAGCGGAAGGCAGAGGCTTAACCCACTGAGCCACCCAGGTGCCCTTGAATAGCTACTATTAATGCAGAATAAAGCAAGGAATCTGTCCTTGTGTCTTTGTAGATGGCCTATAATTTTTAAAATTTGTACTAAAGAATTATTAATGGATATAAGTAATAAACCTTGCTCATTTCACCAAGGAAATATCATCAAATTTTGAATTTTTTAAGAGTAGGCATGGATTTTTTAAGTTTGCACAGTTGTTCATTCTTGGCAACATCAAAAACTTCTTTAATCAAACACATGCACGGTCCATGTTCCTTTCTTATAAACTTGATTGTGAGTTTGATGTAAAATATCAGCATTTATGTTGTCATCTATAACAAATTAAGATGGGCCAGTGTTTGAGATACAGAGTAGCGTGTTGCTTATACATTAGTAGAGATCTGGAATTTTGTAGTTACTCACGAGACTATTAAATACTATCAAGGCTTTTTCATATAATTTGCACTTATGTATAAATTTGCAATAAATCGCTATAGATTTGATGTTTGCTAGCTCATTTCTGTCATTTAAGTTAGCATTACTACATATTTGAAAATGTGAATCATTCCAGCTTCACTTTATTACTTTTACAGAATATTCTTGAGGCTTTTTGTATGTCCTCTACAAATACTGCTTTGAGCAACTGTGAGGATTTCCTTTTCTGCCTTAGGGTATTAGGTAGCATTTCTCACACTTTGGCCAATACAGGGTATTATTCTTTTTTAAAGTTTTCAGTTTTGATGAGCAACAATTATTATATCTCATTATATTTAAAATAAATGTTATGCAAGAATAATTTTTGATTTTCTGTGATTTCATTCTTCTTATCTCTTTCCTGGATTTTGTTAATGTGTGATACTACATTTGTAGAATATCAAAGATCAACTGGACAAACTCGGGGAGCAGATTGCAGTTATTCATGAAAAACAACCAGATGTTATCCTCGAAGCTTCTGGACCCGAAGCCATTCAGATCCGGGATACACTAACTCAGCTGAATGCAAAATGGGACAGAATTAACAGAATGTACAATGATCGTAAGGGGTATGTGTAAATTAAATTAATACTTACTTTTCTTAAAAAGGCCTGGGGTGCCTGGGCGGCTCAGTGGGTTAAAGCCTCTACCTTCAGCTCAGGTCGTGATCTCGCAGTCCTGGGATCAAGCCCCCAGTCGGGCTCTCTGCTCAGCAGGGAGCCTGCTTCCCTTCCTCTCTCTCTGCCTGCCTCTCTGCCTACTTGTGATCTCTGTGTCAAATGAATAAATAAAATCTTTAAAAAAAAAAAAAAGGCCTATAAGTTCATGGTCCATAACGAAGGTCATATGTACACTAAGATTAATGAGAATAAATTTCACGTCCTTGTCCTAGACCTTATTTAATAAATTGTGATGAGTGTGATTCCTTAAAGAAGGAGGAATTGCATCACATATAGATGATCTTTTGCAACATAATATCTTAATAATTAAAGGAAGCACCTGTAATCTTTAGGATCTAAATAGTGTTCATTTTCTTTAAAAAACTTAAAAAAGATTTTCATTAATGCTCACTTTCTCCACATGCTTAATGATTAATGCAAGTGAAGAACAGGGATAGCTACAGATAATTTGAATCCATGTATAACCCTAAGCCCTTTTTCTTAAAATTTTCTGTCTAAAGTTTTTGAGCCTTCTTCTTTCTCGATTTTGACCGGACCTATTAGTAAGTAGAAATAAGAACAGGTAAGATTTTTGCCAGTAGCTGTGTATGTGGTGGAAAGGCAAGTAAGGTGTGAAACAGTCCATCGTAAAGTATGATGTAAAAGGGAAGTTACCAGAAAAATGTATTGGAAAACAGACATACATACGTAAGAGACATACATAAGAAAACTGAGCGGTATGTTCTTGTTCTTTGTTTTAGCGGCATTTCAAGTGAGTATATATAGTCCTTGAACAGATCATTTTTAATGGTCTTTGGGTGTATTCCCTTATATGGATTTTTAAAATCATCCCTGTACATTTAGACAATATTTTTTACTTACATCTTTATGCGTAGTTCTGCCTAGTTAGACTTGATTATTAGATGATGACTAATTTGTTAAAACATAGTAACATTTTAAAAATATTTTATTTATTTGAGAGAGTGAGCAAGAGAGAGACAAAGAGCCTGGGGAGGGGCAGACCCCCAGCTGAGCAGGGAATCCAGCACAGGACTCAATCCCAGGACTCTGGGATCATGACCTGAGGTGAAGGTGGACACCTAACTGACTGACCACCCAGGCTTCTCTGTTTTGTGTTTTAGATTCTGCATATAAGTGAAATCATATAATGTTTATCTTTCCTTTGTCTGACTTATTTCACTTAACATAGTGCCCTCTCAATTCATCTGTGTTGTTGCAAATGTCAAGATCTCATTCTTTTTTGTGGCTGAGTAAAATTCTATTTTGTGTGTGTGTGTGTATCACATCATCTTTATTCATCTACTGATGGTCATATAGGTTAGTTCCATGCCTTGACTATTTTAATTCATGCTGCAACAAAACATAGGGGTGCATATATCGTTTTAAATTAGTGTTTTCATTTCATTTGGGTAAATATCCAGTAGTGGAATTCCTGGATCATATATTATTTCTGTCTCCAAGTTTGGAGTAACTGCCCCAATTTACATTCCCACCAACAGGGCACGAGGGTTCACTTCTCTTCACATTCTTTCCAATCCTTGTTATTTCTTGTCTTTTTGATACTAGACATTCTGACTGGTATGAGATGATATCTCATGTGGTTTTGATATTCATTTCCCTCACGATTAGTGATGTTGAACAACTTTTCATGTGTCTTTTGGCCGTCTGAATATCCTCTTTGTAAGAATGTCTGTTCAGGTTCTCTCCTTTTTAATGGGATTATTTGTTTTTCTGGATTGAGTTGTATAAATTCTTTATATATTTTGGGTAATAATCCCTGATGGATAAATCATTTGCGGATGTTTTCTCCCATTCAGTAGGTTGCTTTTTTGTTTTGTTGATGATTTTCTTCACTGTGCAAAAGCTTTTTATTTTGGTGTGGTTCCAGTAGTCTATTTTAGGTTTTTTTTTCCTGCCATATCCATAAATATGGATATTTATGGCCAGTGTCCAAGAGATTACTGCCTGTGTTTCTTTGAGTAGTTTTATGGTTTCAGGACTCACATTTAAGTCTTGACTATTTATTTGCTTTTACCAGTGAAAAATTTCAGGTCTCACACTTAAGTTTTGATTATATGTTTGCTTTTACCAGTGGGGGAAAAATATTTTTTTTCATGGTTTTCTTACTTTTCTGGTTGTGGCCTTTTCTTTGCACTTGAAGAATGGTGATGAACTCCTTTAACTTTTGTTTGTCTGGGAAACTCTGTCTCTCCTTCAATTCTGAATGACTTTGCCGGGTTGAGTATTGATTGTAGTTTTCTTCCTTTGAGCACTTAGAATATACCATGCTGTTTTCTGACCTGCAGAGTTTCTGTGGAAAAATCAGCTGATATCCTTGTGGGATTTCCCTTTTACGTAATGGCTTGTTTTTTCTTGTTGCTTTTAAGATTCCCTCTTTATCTTTAGTTTTTGCCATTTTAATTATTCTTTGTCTTGGTCTGGACTTTATTTTGGGACTCTGTGCTTCCCAGACCTTGGTGTCTGTTTCCTTCCCAATATTAGGAATGTTTTCAGCTATTATTTCTTCAAATAATTTTCTACTCCCTTCTCTTTATCTTCTCATTTTGGGATCCCTATAATGTGAATATTATTACAGTGGATGATGTTTTAGAGTCCCCCTAATCTATTCTCATTTTTGTTATTATTTTCCTTGTTGTTCAGTTTGGTTGCTTTCCATTACCCTGGCTTCCAGATTCCTGAGCCTTTCTTTTGTGTCCTCTAATTTGTTGATTCCTTCCAGTATATTTTTCATTTTAGTTATTATATTCATTAACCCTGGCTAGTTATTTTTATATTTTCTGTCTTTTTGTTGAAGTTCTCACTGAGTTCAAATATTCTTCTCTCAAGTCTGGTGAGTATCTTTAAGACTATTACTTTGTTCTCTTTATCAGGGCTATTGCTTATCTGTTTTATTTGCCCTTCCCCCCGACCCCACCCATGATTCTGTCTTGTTCTTTCATTTAGGAGATATTCCTCTGTTTCCTCATTTTGTCTGACTCTCTGTGTTTGTTTTGTGTATTAGGTAGGTCACTTATTATCTCTTGGTCTTGAAAGTAGTGGATTTGTGTGGTTTCCTATAAGGCAATCCTGCACTACTGCATGTGCCCTCCTGTTGTGGCTGAGCCATGATTACTATGGTACACTGGTGGGTCAGGCTGGCCCTTAGCCCAGCTAGCTACAGTGACCTGCTTTACCTGCTGTGGGCCCACTGGGCAGGGTTTGCTTCTCTGGCTATTAGGCTCTACCACCTTGGGTTTGTTGGTAGATGGGGCCAGCACTTAGTCTGGCTGTCTGCAGTTAGCTGCTGTAACGGCTGCAGCTGCAGGTGCAAGGAAGGCCAGGACCTGCTCTCTGCACAGCCAGCTGAGAGGCCCAGCAGCAGTGGGCACTAAGTATGGGCACTTTGGTATATGGGGTTATCTCCTCTACCCCCAGGTCAGGAGTCACTTTGGAGGGATGCCTGCCCAGGTGAGATGGTTGGGTGGGACGGGTATGCAGAGGAATGCCAGGATGGAGCATGTGGTGCTAGCTAGCCAGGTAAATGGATGAAAAGGATCATAATTGGCTCCCAGAAACATTTGGCTACCTATGCTGGGCAAAGGTGAGAAAAATGGCACCTGTCAGCACTTTTGTCCCTGGGGAAATTTCCTGCAGATCCCTGCCCCTCTTGTAGTTTTGTGCTTTTCTTGTTTGTTACTGTAGAGTTGGCGTGTGTTAGTTTTCTTCTGTAGTCTATGTGATGCATGTGTATGGTATAAAATTGATTTTTCTGAACTTGGTAGTATATTGACATCAACTGTATGTAATGATAACTTTTTCTCTTTTTAAAAATCTTCCGATTTGTATATTTGCATTGGCTAATGTGGTAGAACTTTAAGAACATTGTTGATTAGTAGTGCAGAAGTTCTGCTGTTTTCTTGATTATAAAAATTTTACCTTTTATAAAGGTAACATGGGAATTTTCAAAAATTTAAGCACCAAACTATATGTAACTGTATTTTCTTATGTTAGAAATTTATTTGTCATAGCTTTCATTATTTTGTTTCCTTTGTTAACTTGATTGCATTTGCTAGAGTGTTGTCTTGTTTGTTTTATCCCAACATTTGGTTGCATTATGTTCTTATTCTTACTTTTTGTTTTTCTTTCCCAACTTTGGTAACCTATTATAATCTTTATTTTTCTCCATCCATGTTTATCCATCTTTCACAAGTAGTGAGAACTTTTTTGTATTCTTTTTTTTTTTTTTTCCATAAAACATCAAGGCAGTGGCAAGCGTCCTGCACTTTCATGGTTTCTGTTATCACTTATAATCACATGAGGGTGACCACCAGGTCCATTTGTCTGTACCAGGTCCTCGTGCTGTTTGGCTTATAAAACTTTTAAAATTTTTTCAGGAGTAGAATTTAGTGATTCATCACTTACATACAATACCCAGTGCTCATCATAGCAAGTGTCCTCTTTAATGCCCATCACCCATTTAGCCTATTCCCACACCTCCCCTCTGTTCTCTATAGTTAAGGATCTGTTTTATGGTTTGCCTCTCTCTCTCTCTTTTTCCTTTCCCCTATGTTCATCTCTTTTGTTGCTTAAATTCCACATATAAAAGTGAAGTCATAGGGTATTTGTCTTTCTCTCAATGACTAATTACACTATATGTTGACTAACTGGAATTTAAATAAAAAGTTGAAACAAGAAAAGAGAAGATTAATCTATAGAAAAAAAAACCACAACTTTTCAAACTTTCTTGGCCAATAGTAAAAGTATGATAAATACCATGAAAATATAGCAGGTCAACTTTCTTTGAAAATTCCCTTATGCCTAGCTTACACTGGTGCATGGTGTTAGTTTTCATATTTTTCCAAACAAGTAATTTTGCAACCATCTTAGATAAATAATGGAGCCCCCTTTTCCTGGACAAATTTCTTCCCTTTCTTTGAGCCAGTTATTTCTTCCTTCTCATCTTGGATCCTTAGATCCTTATGTATCTTCTCTCCTAAGAATGTCTTCTCAGTTATTGATTTTCTGTACTTCCTTTGGTGGCTTTCACTGCACAAAGTTCAGACCTCGCATCTTGAACTTGGAAGCTTTTTAACTTTGTTTTCCCAGTGGCCTAATTTCTTATACTTTTATATATTGCTCAAAAAAATTTCTTTAATTTCACAAAATCTTGATTAAAATTTTCTTTGTTTTCTTTTCCTTCCCAGTTTCTGATTCTTACTCAGAATTCCATCTTCTACAAAGAATAGTTTTCCTTCTTAATTTCATCAGTTATCCTTTTCCCATTATTTAAAAATGTTCAAAATTCAATTTTAAGACTTCGCCCATCCACCTACCTCTGTATATACTTGTCTATCCATCTGTCCATGCACCATCTGTTTGACCAATATTTATTGAATGCTGACTAATTCAAGACATGTACAGTTACGTGTAAGTAGTTATAAAGGATTATAAGGCAGGTGTACTAAGTAGATATAGTAGTCTGTCTCTCAGGGTCCAAGTATGTATAGTAGAAAAATATAGACAGGCATTTACTATATAGTACACAGTGCTTTGATGGAGACAATACAGAAGACCATGCTAGGCACCTTGAAGGATTTGGGAATCTTCTTGGAGGTTAGCCAGGTGAAGGAATAGAGGGAATGCATAAAGTCATAGATAAGAGAGTATAGTGCAGTTGATGAAATGGAAATAGTCCAGCAGGGTTAGAACTCATAGCAGAAAGATGAAACCAGAAATGTCTGAAGAGGCTATATTAGAAGGACCTTGTATATCGAGTTAAGTAGAGCTGACCCTCGAACAGCATGGGGATAGGATCATTAGCCCCCTGCCCCTCAATGTAGTTAAAAGTCTGTGTATAACTTTTGGCTCCCCCCAAATTTAACTATTTAATGCTTACTGCTGACTAGAGCCTTAATGATAATATAATTCATTAACATGTATTTCATGTGTTCTATGTATGATAGATAGTATTCATACAATAAAATAAGCTAAAGAAAACAAAATTTTACTAAGAAATAATAAGGGAGAGGAAATATATTTGCAGTATTTATAAGAAAAATCCATGCCTAAGTATAGGGAGCCATTACAGTATTTTAACAAGGGAATGGCAGTTTGCTGATTGTAGAATACATTGGTAGAGGACTGAGAGCTGAGAGGACCCGCTTGTGCTGGTTGCATGATGATGATTTGGTTAGGACAGTGGCTGTGGAAGTGGAGACTAAAGGAAAATCTGAGCACAAAAAGTTGAGTCAGCAAAATTTGATTCATGGGATGTTGGA
Organism: Mustela lutreola; assembly: GCF_030435805.1. Classification (NCBI taxonomy): domain Eukaryota; kingdom Metazoa; phylum Chordata; class Mammalia; order Carnivora; family Mustelidae; genus Mustela; species Mustela lutreola. The sequence continues at coordinate 58,305,161 of NC_081295.1, read as the reverse complement.
GTATGGAAGGAGGAGGAATAAAAAAATGAGCCCCAAGTCTTTGGCTTGAGGACCTAAGTAGGTGGTGGTACCATTGTCAAAAACAGGGTCCATCGATGGTGAGATGAGTTTGTGGGCAAGATGGTAAGGCCAGTTGAGATAGTAGAGGTAGCAAACTCCTATGTTTATAGAACAGATCTAAAGCTAGAATGCAGTAAGGCTGGGACTTCGAGTCTGACTCTCTGGAAGACCACAGTCCTTTGCACTACTGTACTGCCTCACATGTGAGCTGGCAGGGTTAGAGAGGGGGTGATGGTTTTTTGGGTCTTACCTGAACATGCATCTCCCTCTCTCCTTTAAAAAAAAACTTTCCTATTTAATCCATAGCTATGCTGCTTAGATTTATTTGAAATTTATGCTCTGTTACAATGATACTCATCTTTACTAAATATAATGTTTATATTCTCTAGGTCTTCAGACCTTTTAGGCAGACTTCTTAGCAACATTTTCTATTGTAACATCTGAAAAATTAGAATTTATGTTTCTTTAGTGATTTAGTGATTGCATAATTTTAATGAAAGGTAATTTCATTATTTCATAAAATTCAGAATTTTATGAAAGGTAATGAAGATGGCTCTATATCTTCTCTTAGTGTTTGTTGGAAGTCCTCTTATTTTTGTTGTGCCCAAGAGAATGTTGCTTCCCTGTGGGTATGCAACAAATATTAACTGAATTTTCAAAATGATTTTCATGGAAGAAGGAAATAGAAACGTTTTTAGGAGTTAGTGATGCCAGGCACTATTTTATTATTTTTTGAAAAGAATATTATCTTTTTATCATGCAAAGTAAAAATTTTATTAAAATGGTTAAAATCTCAGGGATATCATCTAACACTCTTCTAGCACTGCTACTCTTAAGAAAAAAAAAAAAAAGCACAATGATGTTTGTTAGGATCCAAATCCAAAAAAGATTTTTCATTGTATACTTAGTTAATGTGTTCCAAATGTGGCAAGCAGTGGAGTTTGACATTATCTCATTTCTAAAGGAGTTAGGTTTAAATAAAAGTCTTGATAGCCCTTTGTCTCATTGGCTAATGCTTCCGTGCTGTGCTGTGTTCAGATAGAGGGGATACTCCAGACTGGCCACCACACAGCATGTTAGCCAGCTAGGGCTGCCGACACAAGATACCACGGATGCCGTGGCTTAAACAACAAACGGATTTCTCTTGGTTCTGGAGGCTGGAAGTCAATGGTCAGGGTGCTGGCAGGGTTTGTTTGTTTGTTTATTTGTTTGTTTTTAAAGTTTTTATTTATTTACTTGAAAGAGAGACAGAGCATGAGCAGTGGGGAGGAGGCAGAGGGAGAAGCAGACTCCACGCTGAGCAGGGAACCTGAAGTGGGGTTTGATTCCAGGATCCTGAGATCATGACATGAGCTGAATGCAGACGCTTAACTTAGTGAGCCACCCAGGTGCCCCAGGCAGGGTTACTTTCTAAAGAGGCCTCTCTTCCTGACTTCAGATGGTCACCTTCTCCCTGTGTCCTTACACACTATGGCCTTTCTTCTATACTATTGCAGAGAGAAAGAGATGTCAATCTCTGATATCTGTTTCTCTTCCTATTAGGACGCCAGTCTTATGGGATTAGGACCCCAGTCTTAAGTCCTCGTTTAACCTTAATTAGCTCTTTAAAGGCCTCCTTTCCCCAAATGTAGTCACGGGGGACTAGAGCTTCAACATATGAATTTTAGGAGGCACAATGAAGTCCATAACACAGAGATAATGGAGTGCAAGGGGATTTTGAAGTATTTTGGCCTTTTGGGTTTTGTTCTAGCTGGGAATGAAGTATTCTGGAAGTAAAACACCTCACCCCCTGAGGAAATAGGGTAATTAATCACATTTTATATATTTACCATGTTAAGTGTTTAAAGTTGGGTAGGTTAACATGGCTGCAGCTAATCAATCTTGATTTTCCAAGCTGGGGCAGGCTGTCTCTTCAGGTAAAAACCTGCCTAGTGTGTTTGTGTATGTGTGCATGCATGTTAAGAGAGAGAGGGGCAGGATTGCTTTTGCTATGGTGCCTGTATCTCTAAGAGGAATCATGAACTGTAATCTATGAAAACTGGTCTTACAGAGCAGTGAGCTGTGAATGCATTTGTTTTGGGGCTTTTCATTTAAATGAGATTTGAATTTCCTTTTTAGAAAAATTGCTTCTAGATGGTCCTGGAAAATTTGGAAACCTATTTTGTTTCTTGTCCTCTAGTCATTTTGATAGGGCTATGGAAGAGTGGAGACAGTTCCACTGTGACCTTAATGACCTCACACAGTGGATAACAGAGGCTGAAGAGTTACTGGCTGAAACCTTTGCTCCCGATGGTGGCCTGGATTTGGAGAAAGCCAGGATGCACCAGCAGGTGAGTGTTTTCAAAAGAGGATAGGTGTCTCTCAAGAGGTGTCATATTTCTTTGGTGTACATCATTGAGGACCAATTTTGAAAGTAAAGGGTAAATATGTTACCTTTTCAGGGATACATGGATAACCTGTAATTTTTGTTCCAGTTCTACTTTTCAAGTTCAGAAGTTGAAGAAACACTAGTATTTAGAGTCTTTATTCAGGACTTTAGAAATTTACATTAAACATGCTCTTCAATGGTTAATGTAAAAAAAATGTTTATTTTTAAGATTTTATGTTTGGAATAACATTTGTTAAATTTTGTATGCAAGATTTTTTTCAAGGACAGAAGGATATTTGCAGACTTCGCCTGTTTTCTGTACTTAAACACTAGGCATCTTACTTTTCTTTGTATAATTGATAATTCTCCTATAAGTAAATTATTCTTGAGCTGTGTTAGGTGAGTCTAATTTGGTTTTGGGAAATATAACACAATAGCTAAATCAGTTCTGTTGATATTGGGTCATTAAAAATAATGGTCCAGGGGCGCCTGGGTGGCTCAGTGGGTTAAAGCCTCTGCCTTCGGCTCAGGTCATGATCCCAAGGTCCTGGGATAGAGCCCCACATCAGGCTCTCTGCTCAGTGGGGAGCCTTCTTCCCCCCTCTCTCTCTGCCTGCCTCTCTGCCTACTTGTGATCTCTGTCAAATAAATAAATTAAAAATCTAAAAAAAATGATCAAAAGCAAGCAAAATGTCAATTTACCATTGTTAAAAATATATATATATATTTTTTGATTTTGATTTTTTTTTTATTAATTTTTTATTTTTTATAAACATATATTTTTATCCCCAGGGGTACAGGTCTGTGAATCACCAGGTTTACACACTTCACAGCACTCACCAAATCACATACCCTCCCCAATGTCCATAATCCCACCCCCTTCTCCCAAACCCCCTCCCCCCGGCAACCCTCAGTTTGTTTTGATTAAGAGATTAAGAGTCACTTATGGTTTGTCTCCCTCCCAATCCCATCTTGTTTCATTTATTCTTCTTCTACCCACTTAAGCCTCCATGTTGCATCACCACTTCCTCATATCAGGGAGATCAATTGATAGTTGTCTTTCTCTGCTTGACTTATTTCGCTAAGCATGATACGCTCTAGTTCCATCCATGTTGTTGCAAATGGCAAGATTTCATTTCTTTTGATGGCTGCATAGTATTCTATTGTGTATATATACCACATCTTCTTAATCCATTCATCTGTTGATGGACATCTAGGCTCTTTCCATAGTTTGGCTATTGTGGACATTGCTGCTTTTTATTAAGTTTTTAAAATATACTTTACGTAGAAACCTCACAAGGAGTTAGAAAATTCTTTTATTTTTTTCATGAGCAGTTAATTTTTATGAATTTTATTTTTAAAGTTATAGATATATGCTTAAATTTGACTTTAAAATGTCCCTTTTTAGTTTTTTGCTTAAAAATTTTCAGAGTCATGAAACAGTATCTCAGTCAAATACACATTGAGGTTTACTTACATATGGTGGGACATAGGGTATGTGGGGGGTGTGTACATATACATGTATTTAGAAATGCTTTCAAGCACATATTTGGAAGAAGAGAAACAATCCACTTTACTCAGACATAATTGATGCTTAGGTTTCAGTGTAAACAGCTGTTATTTGAGTTATTAGGCTCTCCTCTTCCATTGTATTTTGCCTGATGGTATTCATGAGAAGGGGTTAGAGTTTGAAATAGGTTTCATTTAGTGTTCATTGAGGTGTAGGTAAAGTGTTTTAAAATGCCCTTTTCATGAACAAAAAATGCTCTTCCCAGACTTTGTTTCTCTCACACTTTATCTGGTGCCACAGGACCTTTGTGCATCTGTTGCATAGTTCCATTTAGTAGTGGAGTTCATCTTGAGTTGTACTCTGTTACAGGAACTCGAAGAGGGCATCAGCAGCCACCAGCCCAGTTTTGCAGCCCTAAACAGAACTGGGGATGAGATTTTACAGAAACTCTCCCCCACGGATGGAAGCTTCTTGAGAGACAAGCTGGCAGGTTTAAACCAGCGCTGGAGTGCGATCTTTGCAGAAGTGAAGGACCGACGGCCAAGGTGATTTAGCTCTGTAACTTGAGGGCACAAGGGTAAAGAGCTTCTGGGAGAGGCTTTTAAGATGCAGTCAGATGAGTTCAGAACTCTTCCATTGTCTGGTATCACAGCAGGAGTTGTACTGACAGTTAAGACCATCGGTGTGATGTTCTATGTTTTTTTAAAAAATGTTGTCTGTTACTATATTTTTAGGCTACCTGTAAAGTGTCACTTTTCTACTCAGTTGTCCTACAGTGTGAAAGATAGCTTTATTCCTCTCATTTCTGACGTTTTATTATGATATGGTGACTCTGTGGGGGACACTTGAAGTCAATGGGGAGCAGTCTGGACTTGGAGTTTGACTAGGTTCAGGGTCAGACTTTTCACTCATTCATTTCCTAACTGGGTCTTGGGGTGTTTCTCTGAAATCCCTCTTATGTGGTAGTTCTTTTTTTTTTTTTTTTTTAAAAGATTTTATTTATTTATTTGACAGAGAGAGATCACAAGTAGGCAAAGAGGCAGGCAGAGAGCTGGGGGGGGGGGTGGGGAAGCAGGCTTTCCACCTAGCAGAGAGCCCGATGTGGGGCTTGACCCCAGGACCCTGTGATCATGACCTGAGCTGAAGGCAGAGGCTCAAACCTCTGAGCCGCCCAGGCACCCCATGAATGATCATCTTTTTAGGTTAATGGCAGTTTTGGGTTGAAAGGCTCTCATTTTTTTTTTTCCCCTGCTAATTTTAACTCTGTAGATGCTGTATGGATTTAGAGATAAGCTACTGTGTTGTTAAAGACCAAATTAATATTTTATCAAGTCCAGTTTTACAATTTAAATATTCTACATAAATGGAACTATGAATATTTGGCCTATGGCAGCTTTTTATAAAATCACATCATCTGTTGTTCTGTGTGCTTTGGTAAGAGGCAAATAACGGTTTGTGCGTTTGGGTTGAGAGGTTGCTGTGTGGCAGAGACCGCGTTTGGCACCTGGCACACATTGTTTCATTTTATTCTCTCAGCTGCTCTGGGGTGCTTACACCCATTGTATAGCTTTTGAAACTGAGGCTCAGAGCGGAGATCTTAAGTAGCTTGTCCAAGTCTCACAGAAAGTTCGTGATGGCACAAACTTAAGCTCTCAAATACTGTGCTTGAACAGATTCGACAAGACCACCGAGCTCTCCAGCCAAGTTTCCTCCTCTGTATATAAGAACTGTGATACCCTCTCAGAGATGTTATGAGGACTAAATGAGACAATGTTGGTAAAAAGGGTGTTCCCAGACTATTCATAGTAAACACTCAAAATATCTAGTTCTTACTATACTAAAGTTAAACTAAAACTTATTCTCTAAGCATGTTATTGCTGAATTTTGCCAGTTGATTTTATCAGTATTAATTGAGCTGTGTGTTTAGCCTTGGGGGGTTTAAGTGTGACTTAGGAACTCGGAGACTAAGATGAAGAAAATGTTTAAAGGGACAAAGGACATGGTGTGAATAAGGGGAACATCACTAGGAAGATACAGTGTCATCACAGAGGCAGGGGTGATGGGATGTGGAATTTAAGCATCCCACGGGAAGAATCCTAAAACTGAGTTTTGAAGCACTTGTAACAATTTCCCATAAAGTCATCCTAGGGAGGGCCTTCTGGGGAAAAGAGTAGAAGAGGCAAAGGTGGGAGGCATGGAGTAGCATGGCCAGGTGAGAGACCTGCAAAGTTACATGGCGTGAGGGCGGTTCAGGGGACCAGGGACGGGATTGGAAGCTGAGGTCCCATTGGACTTTATGTGGCATGCTAATGAGTTTGCATGGAGAGTCCTTCTAGCTTGAGAATCATCTAGCTCCGAGGTCTTCTTAAGGAAAAAGATGTACCTGCTGGCATGGTTTTAACAATAATAGCAGAAATTCTTCTAAAGATTTTCAAATGGATCTCTATGGAATGTGGTAATTATTGCTCCTGAGACTAACAAGGTGAAGCTAATACATATTTTACTCATCTTGGGGATGAGATAAGAATAATGAATTGCTTCTCCAACATCTTATATTTTAACTAAAGCAATATTTATTTTCATAAATTTATGTTTAACTTCATTTCAGGTGGTAACTTATCTTAAATTGGGGCCATCTTGCAATTTTAAGAGCTTGTATGTGTACTGTTATCAGAGTCATTGAGGAATAGCACACAGTTTAATTTGTTTTTATATTGAGTGCCTGTAGTTAAATTTTTGCACAGTTCATCAACTCATGCCGTTATTCCTTAATGAGCAATTGTTATCTCCTGTTTGAACATAAATTTATAACTTGTTTTTACTCTTAGTGATAACATTTAAAATGTGGATTATATTTAGCTGGTTTGCGGATGAAGATTTTGTGTGACTCAAATATGTCTTCTTGAAAACGCTTTGATGTTAGTTTCCTCATAGATATATTTTCAAAATATTGTTAGTCATGATTATGCAACATTGAAAATACAAATTCCAACTTTTTTTTTTAAATACAAGGTTTATAGTTCAATTACTATTGGGGTGCTTACAAAGTTGTTACTTAAGTTTACGAATCTTCGATATAGAGGGTAAATTAGCTGTTTTGGTATTGTCAGTCTTTAACACTTAGTACCGTTGCTTGCTTGCTTGATTGATTTTAATCTTGAAGCAGTGTTCTCTTTTGATGGATGCTTAAAAATGTGAGCTTGTGATTTTGTAGTGATTTTCATTCATTTTTAACATTAGAATACTCTAAGTATTGCTCTCTGTTAAATACACAAATATTTCTTTAGCATTTGATTATATTTATATATTGCATCATATGTTAGGGTTTTTTGTGATTAAAAAGTCATAGCCATAAAAACATAAATTTTTTTTCAGGATGGCACGATGCAATTCATTAAAAAAATGCATTCAATTTTTAAACTAGGAGCCAATGGCCACAACTATAAAAATAACGATACCACCACCAAACTGTAAATAGCTTTCAAACCCTCTCTGAAAAAATACATAATCTTGTTCATCATATGAGTTCCAGTCATATTCTCATCTTCTGACAGATGGTTTATATACTTATAAATGTTATTCTTATAACATTTAAAAGATCTAATTAAGGCAGTTCCTTTTTTATATTCATATGACTATTTGTTTCCTTATATCCTTTAAAATTTTTGCTTTGTTTTTTCTAGATCTTTTTTTATAACTTGGTGCTATATTCAAATATAATACTTATTTTAACGAGCTAACCAAATCTTCATTTTTTCTTAGTCTTTCCTAATACTTGTAAAAATTTTCCATTCTCAGTATCTTGCCCTGTTCTTATTCTTTCTTTCCTATGAATAAAGTAGAGTAATAGTTGCCACCTAATGTGAATAATATGTCATATAATGATGACTTTTTATCTCCATCCACTACTCAAAGAGAATTATGTGTTTTTCCTTATTTTTTGAGATAAAGACATTTTTCTTTCTTTCTTTCTTTTTTTAACTTCCATTATGTTTTACAGTGGTCTCTAGCTTTTAAAAAAATCTTTTATATTAAATTTTGGTAGAATTTTTCATGATGAGAGAAGATAATGTATATAGTTTCAATGTTTTTGAACTTAATGAAGGTAGCATTTTTATTCTCATATTATCAAAAAAAACTTTGGTATTGCAGAAAGTATATGTTAGTATTAACACTCATTTAAAATATATATTAAAATAATTACTAGGATTTTTTTACTATGTGGTGTATTTAGTTGTGATATTCAAAGCAAATATATAATGTTCTGCCTGACTGGATAATTTTTGTCAATGTTTTTCAATAATATATTCTTTTAGGCTAAAAGGAGAAAGTAAGCAGGTAATGGAATATAGGAAAAGACTAGATGATATTATCTGTTGGTTAACAAAGGCCGAGAATGTTTTGCAAAAGAGATCAACCACTGAGCTGGAAGAAAACCTGCAAGAATTAACAGTAAGTGGTTTATTTGTTTCTGTATTTGTCAGTGCTTTTTGGTGCATGAACATTTACACTAAAAATAAGATATTGTATGACTGAAGAACAGGGTAAGAAAGTTTGTGGTAAATGTGGTAAACTTTCAAGAGGAATTTTGTTTTTCAAGAGCAGCTATAATTTCATTCTTGCAGAGGTAAGGTTTCACTCACAGAAAAGTGGTAAATTATGTAGTTTCAAGTATTAGACCAAAGATTCTTAGAATATTTTAAATAGACTTTGTCATTTTAGAATATAGTAGTACTATGAAGTATAATTCTTTGCTTTTATAATTACTGATTACTAGGCTTAAAATTGAGTTTTACAAGAAAACTCTAAATGACTCAACAGTAACTCACCTCAGCTTACTTCAGGCTTAGCATCATGCTTTTACTAATCAAATTTCCTTTGTTGATCCACAACAAACAAGGATTGTCTATAGTTGTGTAGGTGTACAATATATAAAAATACATAATGATGAGTATACGTAAATGTATCCAAATATCCATATATTTTTATATCTATAAATTTTGTATTTTTTGTGTTAAGAATTAAAATACTGGTTGCAGAACAGTAAGATTAATGTCCTCATATTTTTACTAAAAAGAAGATTGAGGCAATGTATAATAATGTATAATATATAATGTATAATAATGTATAAAAATGTATAATAATGATGAAAATATGTGGCAAACAATTACTAAGTTTTGTTTTCAAAATGTGACAAATACTTAGCAAACTTCTTCCTGTTTTATCTAAAAATTTCCATAGTTTTCTTGGGATATCCCATTTTTTAAAAAGATTTTATTTATTTATTTAACAGACAGAGATCAGAAGTAGGCAGAGAGAGAGGGAAGAAGGCAGGCTCCCCACTGAGCAGAGAACCCGATATGGGGCTTGATCCCAGGACCCTGAGATCATGACCTGAGCTGAAGGCAGAGGCTTAACCCACTGAGCCACCCAGGTGCCCCGGAATATCCCATTTTGTAAACAATTTGGGGTCAGTTACAAAGAGTGGGACAGTATATTAGGGTAGATAAGATACTAGGTAGAGATGGGTGCATAAAGTGTTCCTGTTGTTGCATTCTTTTTTTTTTTTTCTTGCCTTTGATTAGAATGGATATTATTTTCATTATCTAAGAACAGTGTGTTAAAGTATCAGTGTAAATATGATATAATATGAACCTGTTAAGAGAATGGGGTCAGGGCAGGGACCAGAGGGCAAATTCATACAAATGCACGCTGAAAGTATGTGTTTGTTGTCAGTTACAGTTTGTTAACTTAAGTTCCAGTTACAGTCTGTTAACGTAAGTTCAGGCTTCTTACAAGTTTATTTTCCAAGTAAAGTTAAAGACAGTAGAAGTCCACATTCATAAGAATATTTCCCAAAGAGATTTCTGATACAGTTCTTGAACTTTTTCCAGTATGACAACTTTCTAACTGCAACTCTATTCTGACTCTTTTAGGACTTGACCCAGGAGATGGATGTACAAGCAGAAAAACTCAAATGGTTGAATAGAACTGAATTGGAAATGCTTTCAGATAAAAGTCTGAGTTTACATGAAAGAGAAAAAATTTCAGAAAGCTTAAGAACTATAAATTCGACATGGAATAAGGTATACATTAAGAATTAGTGTGATGACTTTCCATGGTTATTGATTTTGTTTTCAAAGGAGTAAGATCATGTAACTTTTGGTTTCATATATACCCAAATTTGGACACATTTTACTAATGCTGACTAATGTTTGTAATTATTATTTTTTTCATCTGTCATGGAGAGAAACCTATATCCTCAGAGAATACTTTTTATTTTATGTGGGATATTTTGATCGGGGGATTTATATGTTACATACTATATTAAATAATGAATATATGTTAGAATAAGCCAATAAAATGCCATAAAAAATTATAAAATTGTCAATTAAGAGCGTTAACGCATTATTTATTTTTAATGATTTATTCATTTATTCATATGTCTAGCATGTTCCAGGTGGAATGTAATAGCATGTGCTACAACTATGACTAAAATAAGGTCCTCTCCCTCGTGCCATTACCTTTTTTTGCAGTTCAAATGATTTAATGCAGATAAATTCATAGATTTCTATTTCTTTTGCTTTGGCAGATACCATATTAGAGTGTGCGGTCTGGCTGAGACATTGGATATGTCTCTATCCCTGGTTTGGATAGATCCCTTCTCAGTCATTTTTTCCCCTTCTTATCCCCTTGAAATGATAGCCATCATTCTATATGTAATGAAGCAGATGCTTTATTGATCTTGACTCTCAAACTGAGAAATACTGCCTTGATGAGTCACTGTTACTAATGACTCACACATGTACATCTCTGGCCTTGACTTCTCTCCATACTCTAGACTTGCATGTACAATGCCCTGTTCAGCATGTCCCCTTGGCTGTGTAAGAGGCATTTCAAGCAACCAAAATCAAGCTCCTGATTTCCGCCTCCTCCCTGTGCTTTACTGTACTTCTACCTCAGTAGGAGGCTGGTAAATGGCTCATTATTGTTTGGCCAAAACCTTTGGATTTAATCTTAGGCAAATCATATTTCAATTAAAAAAAAACTCCAAAGTTTGGAATCATCATTGGCTTCTCATTCAAATACATTATGTATTTGCTGGATGGTTTGATGGATGGCTGTATGGTTAGGTACATGATAAAGCAAATACAGCAAAATTCTAACAATTGTTGATGTTAGGTGGCACATTGGGTATTCCCTGTATATTTTTTTCAGCTTTGTAGAATTTCCCAAGTTTGACTGCTTTTCACTATCCCCATTGCCGCTAACTTGTTTTTAAAGATTTTTATTTATTTATTTGATAGACAGAGAGAGATCACAAGTAGGCAGAGAGGCAGGCAGAGAGAGAGGGAGAAGCAGGCTCCCCGCTGAGCAGGGAGCCTGACGTGGGGCTCGATCCCAGGACCTTGAGATCATGACCCGAGCTGAAGGCAGAGGCTTAAACCACTGAGCCACCCAGGCGCCCCGCCACTAACTTGTTTTTAAACTACTGTCGTCTCTTGTCTTGATTACTGCCATGGACTCCTTATGGGTGTCCCTGCTTCCCTTTGCCCTTTGTCCAAGCAGTCAAAGTATTTGTTAAAACATGATTCAGATCCAATAACTCCTCTGAGCAAAGCCTGCTAATGGTTTCCCGTCTCACTCAGAGGAAAGGCTGAAGTCCTGAATGTGACTTTTTAGGCCCCTGATGTTCTGGCTTCCTGTTGTCTCCCTGACTTCATCTTCTCTTCTCTGTCCGTTACACCCCTATCCACACATGTTGGCCCTGTGTCAGATGTGCCAGACTCATCTTGATTTAATCAGAGCACACATCTTTTTTTAACCTAAAGGATGTCAGTAGACATTATGTAGAATAGGGCACCCTGGCTAATTTGGGAACACCATGTTAGACAAAGCTAAAACTTCCTTTATCATAGGATTTCACGTAGATTGTAAGGTGCATTGTAAGTGTCCAATATCAGACAATGCTTATTGTGCAGAGAATTTGGATAAATGCACATGCACTTTGGGAAATACTAATCCTGGGGTATTTCATTCGTTCATGCATTTATTCATTCAGTAGTTTTGGACCGGAGTCTAGCTTTATGTCAGGCACCATTTTGAGAACCAGGAATCCAGCAAAGAGTATGACACTGCTTTTAACCTGAAGAGTTTATCTTGGGTGAGACAAGTAACCAAGCAATTATAACATAGGGGCATCCACAGGGGCATAAAGGTAGAGAACCTATCTGGCTTTGGGAGGTAATCAAGGAAGATTTTGTGGAGGACATCATATCCATGTGAATTTATAAAGAATGATTAAGTATGGATCAGATGAAGAATGGGGGAAGGGGCATTGCAGAGAGGAGCAGCAGCCAGTGAAAGGATCTAGAGAAGACTGAGAATGAACATGGTGCATTTGGGTCCTGGAAGTAGCTCAATGTGAGGTGGAAGGGTGAGGAAGGAAGATGCTTGCAGAGACCAGATCCTAGTGGCCTTCCCGTGCATCACAAGGAATTTGAGCTCCATCTTGAGAATGGTTCGCCACCTTGAGAGCAGTGGGCAGCTGCTGATGGGTTTTAAGCAGAAGAAAGTTACATTTTGAAAGATCACTATAGCTGCATAATAGAATGGAGGCAGCGATCCTAAAGATAGATAGCTTTAGGACATCAGGATATCAAGGAACTCCTCTGAGCAAAGACTACTATCCAGATCAGGAAAACTGATCTGAAAAGATCAATGAGAGTCATTAGACAAACCTTGTGAAGATGGTGTCAGGGAAATGGATGATGAATTCAGATTTGGCCATGTCTGAATATCCAGCTGACAGAATGAGCTGTGCTAAAGATGTATTTTTTTGGAGTCTTCACACTCTTAAGACTCCATATGATAAATGAAACCATTAGAAACCAGGACCCAGGGAGAGAAGCCAGGGTCAAGGGTAAGAAGACCAAAAAACCTACCCTGTAGATTGTCAGTATTTGATGGATGGGCAGAGGAGAATGAGGTGATAAAGGATGCTTAGATCAGTCAGAGAGGGAGGCATAAAGTCAGGATTGCAGAATATTCACAGTATCCCGGGGAGAGGGAGGAAGGGCATTCAGTGTTCCACAGGACTAGGACAGCTAAGGACTGGCTGGCACTCTGCAGAGTAATGTCAGTGGAGGGGGTGGGCTCTGGGAATACTGCAGTGAATATGAAGGTAGAGACAGAAGCTCAGGCATTGAGGGGGAAGAAAAGCAGCAGAACTATCACTTAGAATAACACTTCCTCTTTCAAAAATACAGTCATCTTTATTTATATAGTATTCTTCTCTTTGTTTGGCCTGATGCTGTAGATATGCAGAGAAGTGCCTAGCACACTGAAGGAACGCATCCAGGAACCTTGTTCTGTGTCTCAGACAAGAATTGCTGGTAAGACACAGTTTACTTCTTCACAAAAAATGTTTATAAGTGTAGCAAAATTTTATGATGATAAGCATAATGTGTCAGTTAGAAAAGCTTATTTAAAAACATGTTGCAATTGTGATTTATTATTCTGCTTTTCAATTATTTGAAATGATTTTTTTTTTTTAAAAAACACAGACATATTTCACCCCCCAGTGTGTGCAAGGCATTCCTCCTCATGGTAGCTAAGACTTCTCTCTTTCCTGGGCCTAAAGTGGGATCTGGGCTTCCTCCGAAGAGGCCGCTGAAGGCAAGGGGTTCTGCAAGGTCGGGGAGTGAAGGGATAGTCTTCTGGCGATGTGCTGTTTATCAGGGCATCAGCTATAACCTGCTAACATGTTCTGGAGTTGTGTTAACCAGACACTGATCATGAATGAAAATAAAACATTTGGATGGATATCCTTGGAAACAGGTGGGAGATGGGGATTTAGAAGAGTTCTTCACCCCAGGGAAGGTCTTTATGGACAAATACTGGAAGAAAGAAGAGTTTTCTTTTTTTTCATTTTTTAAAAAAATTAATTTAGGTGCGCCTGGGTGGCTCAGTGGGTTAAGCCTCTGCCTTTGGTTCGGGTCATGATCTCAGGGTCCTGGGATGGAGCCCCTCATTGGGCTCTCTGCTCAGCGGGGAGCTTGCTCCCCCCCTCTTTGGGCCTGCCTCTCTACTTGTGATCTCTCTCTCTCACTGTCAAGTAAATAAATAAAATCTTAAAAAATTTTTTTAATTTAACTTTTTTTTCAGTGTTCCAAGATTTATGCACCACCCCAGTGCTCCAAGATTTATGCACCACCCCAGTGCTCCATGCAATACATGCCCTCCTTAATACCTACCACCAGGCTCACCCAACCCCTCCTCCCCAAAACCCTCAGTTTGTTTCTCAGAGTCCACAGTCTCTCATGCTTCATCTCCCCCTCCAATTCCCCCCCAATCACTTCTCCTCTCCATCTCCCAGTGTCCTCTTTGTTATTCCTTATGCTCCACAAGTAAAGGAACCCATATGATAATTGACTCTCTGCTTGACTTACTTCACTCAGCATAATCTCCTCCAGTCCCGTCCATGTTGATTCAAAAGTTGGATATTCATCCTTTCTGATGGAGGCATAATATTCCATTGTATATATGGACCATATCTTCTCTATCCATTCGTCTGTTGAAGGGCATCTTGGCTCTTTCCACAGTTTGGTGACTGTGGCCATTGCTGCTATGAACATTAGGGTACAGGTGGCCCTTCTTTTCACTACATCTGTATCTTTGGGGTAAATACCCAGTAGTGTAATTGCAGGGTCATAGGGAAGCTTTATTTTTAATTTCTTAAGGAATCTCCACATTGTTTTCCAAAGTGGCTGCACCAACTTGCATTCCCACCAACAGTGTAAGAGGGTTCCCCTTTCTCCACATTCTCTGTAACACTTGTTGTTTACTGTACTGTTAATGTTGGCCATTCTAACTGGTATAAGGTGGTATCTCAATGTGGTTTTGATTTGAGTCTCCCTAATGGCTAATGATGATGAACATTTTTTCATGTGTCTGTTAGCCATTTGTATGTCTTCTTTGGAGAAGTGTTTGTTCATGTTTTCTGCCCATTTTTTGACATGCTTATCTGTTCTGTGTGTGTTGAGTTTGAGGAGTTCCTTATAGATCTTGGATATCAGTCCTTTGTCTATAGTGTCATTTGTGAATATCTTCTCCCATTCCATGGGTTGCCTCTTCGTTTTGTTGACTGTTTCCTTTGCAGAAAAGTTTTCTTGCTCTTTCATTTCCTTCTCTCCTTGTCTGGAGTAGCAGGCAGGCTGCCGCTCAGTAGCCACTGTGGTCACTGCTCTTCGCTGCCTTGCAGGATCTTGAAACCTCCTTGCCTTGTTCTCCCTTTGTTGAGCCACCAGGTGAGCCCCCATGTGTGATAAACCCGAACTCTCCACTTCCTCTGTGCGCGCTCTGGTGCTGCTGCTGATTTTCCCTGTCTTCCTCTTCCTCTCCTTCCCCCCTTCTTTTTCTCCTCCCTCTCTTCTCTCTTCCTCCCCTTTCTTTTTATTCCTCAACTACGCCTCCCTCCTTTCCTTCCTTCACCCTCTGTCCTCCCCTCCCCTCCTCCTCCACCTTTTACTTGTCCTGTCCTCCCCAACCCCGTTTCTTCTGAGGATTCTGAAAAAGTGATGAGCGACAATATTTTTTAAAAAACTCTTTGAGGTCACAAACTTAGTGAGAGCCGAGATTGTCATCTATTTTACTTGTATTTCCCAGTACCTTGCCCCCAAAATACCTGGGGCTTGATTGGTCTGTTGATTATATTCAAAGCGCTTGAATTAACATTTGGGTACTACTGCATTGCAAACAAAGCTCAACGCTATGCCTCCAGGGAACAGACTTGATGCATTTTATGAAAGAGCAATAGGTTATCTTATCTTTTGAAACGTTATGACAAAGGAACAGAGAAAATTTTAATACACATTTAGAAGTCTAGTGTCACTATGGCCTTCTTTCTATTAGGTGGGTAGTTCATTCTTAATTAGATACTTGTCCCTGGAACCCTAGGAGACCTGAAACTTACTTCAGTGTGTCCCCTCTCCTCCTCCACAGTGTTCTAATTCCATTTCCTCTTCTTTTTATTAAGTTTAAAAAAAGAACCATTTTAAAGTGAACATTCCCGTGGCATTCAGTACATTCACAGTTTTGTGCAGGTACTGTGTCTGTCTAGGTCCACACTATTTCCATTCACTCCACAGTGAAACCTCTTCCTCATTTAGCAGTGTTTCCCCATTCTGCTCTACCCCCATGCATGGTGACCCCTAGTCTGTGCTCTGTCTCCATGGGTCCGCTCTTCTGGGTATTTCTCAGACAGTGTTTCTTTCACTTGGCATATTGTTTTTTTGAGGTTTTTTGAAGGCAGCGTCTTGCTGACCCTCCTCAGCGGGTGCTCAGCCCCCATAGGCAATCCTACTGTACTTTTCTCTGAGTGCCCCTTATTACCCATCTCTCCACTAATGACTTCTCATTTTGAAAAGACAAAAACATTTTCTGTCCAGCAAGATCTTCTTTTTCCCATCAGTGAATCCCTATAAGTGGGTTTCCCTACTATATCTGTCCTCACAGACTGTGCATGTTTCCTCCCTATCCCATGGACGATTTGTCTTTCTTTCTTTCTTTGATCATTTCCTCCAATCGCCTTGGATCACATCTTCTCATGGCTTTTTACCTCCCCTCCCTCTCTCCTCTCTGCTGGGCCATTCTCAGCAGCATACGTTTTGGTACCTGCAGCTCTGGTCTGTGCATGGTCCCTGATGTGTCGTTCTCCAGGGCACAGATTCACAGCGGTTCTCCAAACTCACTCGTCTAGTGTGCTCACCAGTCCTGTGGCTTTAGCCACATTTTAACTTTAGAGGGTTTTCACCCAGTTCTCAGGCCAGTACACTTGAAGTCACCCTTGATTCTTTCCTGGATTGCACATCAAATCTGTCAGCAAGTTATCAGTCCCATGTCTCATCCCAGCTGCTTCCATGATCTTGAACGCCCTCATCTTTTGTCTCTGTTACTGGAATAGTCTCCCTTCTCACTGTCCCGATTCTGTTCTTGCCTTTCCACTCTTCTGTAATCTATTCTGATAGCAGCTAAGTCACGCTTTCGAAACATATGTTTTATTGTGTCCCTCCTGGCTCACCACAATCTTGTTCTCTCTTTCGTCATCCACACTGAGTGCTGAAGTCTTTCTGTGGTCCAGAAGACCGGATATGATCTGCCCTCTGTCCATCCCTCTAATCTCATTTCTTACCACTTTTCCCTTTGTTTATTTTACTTCAGACACACTGGTTTTCTTGCTATTTCTAACATGCCGAGAACATTTCCATTTATGGCCTCTGTGCTTGCTATTTCTTCTTCCTTCTTCTTCAGATGTCCTTCCTTCAGCGATCTGCTTGTTTCACATGCTCCCTTCATTCAGTTCTCTTCTCAAATGTCCCCTCAGCTAGGCCCTTCCTGATCCCGTCCACCAGATCTCAAATACATCCTGTCTCTCTCCATCTGCTTGTATTGGGTTTACTTCATATCCTGTGTCCCTCCACCCCACCAGAATGCAGGCTCCGTGAGGGTGGGCTCTTTGTCTTGCCCACTCCCATCCCTGCAGCATCTAGAATAGTGCCTTGCACACAGTAGACCTCTACTAGGTATTTGATTTGAAACAATGAATGAATATTTAGGTTGTTTTGAGTTTTTTGAAACTATAAAGAAAGTGACAAGTGAGCATGGGGAAGAGTGAAAAGTGAGTTATTTTTAAGGTATATAATGGTAGAATTACTGGGTCAGGGAATATGGAGAATTTCTCCTTGACTAGGTCCTGTCTAGACAGATTGTTGCAGTTCCTTCTTCCACCAGCCATGTGAGGGCTGTCATTGTTGTACATGTTATCAGCTCTTCAACATTGTGTTCTCAGGACCCCTTACACTTTTAAAAAAATTGTAGAGGATCCTCTAAGAGCTTTCATTGTGTGAGTTATGTTTATAAATATTTACCCAATTAAAAAATAAAACAAAAATTTAAAGAATTATTTATTAATTTATTTAAAATAGTGATAATGAATCTATTCATTATGTCAGTAAAACTAATATATTCTTATTAATATAATGTTAGAAATTAGTTTTTCTAAGACAAAACCAAATTTAATTAGAAACATGACATTGCTTTCCATTTTTGAAAATTTTTTAGTTTTTACCAAATTAGGGGACATCTGGATTTTATATCCACTTCTGCATTTGGTGTGTTATGATATCACATGTAATGTAGCCTTGAGTTAAAAAACCACTCAAAACCACAATGAGATACCACCTCATTCCGGTCAGAATGGTTAAAATTAACAAGTCACGAAGTGACAGATGCTGGTGAGGATGCAGAGGAAGGGGAACCTTCCTACACTGTTGGTAGGAATGCAAGCTGGTGCAGCCATTCTGGAAAACAGCATGGAGGTTCCTCAAAAAGTTCAAAATAGAGCTACCCTAATGACCCAGCAATTGCACTACGAGTATTTACCCCAAAGATACAGATGTAGTGATCCGAAGGGGTGCGTGCACCCCAATGTTTATAGCAGACTGTCCACAATAGCCAAACTATGGAAAGAGCCTAGATGTCCATCAACAGATGAATGGATAAAGAAGATGTAGTATATAAATACAATGGGATAGTACTACTCAGTCATCCAAAAAAAAAAAAAAAAAAAAAAAGAAAAAGAAAAGAAATCTTGCCATTTGCAACAATGGGAATAGAACTAGAGGTATTATGCTAAGTGAAATAACTCAATCAGAGAAAGAATTATCATAGGATCTCACTCATATATGGAATTTAAGAAACAAAACAGATGATCATAGGGTAAGAGAGGGAAAAGTAAGATGAAATCAGAGGGAGACAAATTGTAAGAGACTCTTAATCACAGGAAACACACTGAGGATTGCGGGAGGGGAAGGGAGTAGGGAAATAAGGGAACCTGGTGATGGACATTGAGGAGGGCACGTGATGTAATGAGTACTGGGTATTTTGTAAGACTGATGAATCACTGAGCTCAATCTCTGAAACCAATAATACATTGTATGTTAATTAATTGGATTAAGTTTAAAAGAAGATTAAAAAACACCCTATACTTGGGAAAGAATGAGCACGAAAAGGCAAATCACTTATTACAATAATCATGATTTGGCCATCCACAGCCCTTGGAAGGGTTTCTGGGTACCCAGAGCTCCCCAGAGGTTACTTTGGGGACCTGTGACTACAGAGAGAGATGGGGCATTTCATTTCCATTTGCATTTCCCCAGAGGCCCGTGTGACTGAGCCTTTTTTTATGTTTCTTTCTTGCTTGCTTCTTCTTTCGTGGATTGTCTGTTGGTATTTTTGGAGTTTAAAAAATTATTTTGGTTACAGATTCCTTGTTTAGAGTGTGCATTGCAAATCCCTCTCCCTTAGTTTATGGCTTCTAACATCTTTATTAATGGTGCTGTTTTCAGAATTTTTAAACATTAGTGATCTGTTATTGGCTTCCCATTTTTGTGTTTCTAGAGCATTTTTAGTACTCTGAAGTCAAAGATTCTTTTTTTATATTTTCAACTAACAGTTGTACAATTTTGGTTTTCATATTCAGGTCCTTAATCTACCAGGATTAATTTTCCCAGGGTATGTGAGGTCAAATTCTGCCCCATCATCTCCCCGCTCCAGCCATGGGTGTCCACTTTTGCCAGTATCATTTATTGGCCAGTAAATTCCTCCTCATTGATCTTTAATGCAGTCTGTGCCAAGGTCAGGTTTCTCTGCCACCTGTGAACTGTGGCTCTTCTCTTCCACTGGTCTGTTTGAATGTGTGGGTCCATATAACACTGTTAATCCTTCATTATTAGCTAAGTCATACAACTGAATATCAGGTAGGGCTTAACCCTCCACCTGCTTTGACTGTTTGTGGTCCTTTTCTGTATTGATTTGAAAATCAGATTTTTGAATATATGGTTTTGTCAAGTTACACACAGAACTGCTGGAATTTTTGTTAGAATTGTGCTTAATTTGCAGAATGACTGTATATTTTAGAAAATAATTTAAGCCTTATTTAATATATTGTATGCTAAAGTAGAGTCCAGATGTATCTAATAATTAATTCAGCTCTCTCTTATATCAAAACTAAAGGGAAAAAACCTCCCTTTCTTAAAAACAAAGCAAGGCAAGAATGGACAAACAGAAAAAATAGAAAAAAATATTTATCAAATCTTTGGAGAAGGCAAGAGTCTAACTTTAAAAATTCTAGGAAAACAGTCTCCCAAGACCGATTTATGAGTTTGATCACTGTAGGTTTATTAATATCTATATGTTATAAAGAAACAAAAATTAAATCCTGAAGTAGAAACATTGTTTTCACCAATATGGCAAAAGTTCATCTCTCCTGTGTAAAGAGTTCATCCCAACTGATAAGGAAGCAGATAAAGAACACAGTTATAAATTTTACCGTATTTGGTTAATAAACATAAAAAAATTTTGTGTTCATTGAAAATTAAAAAAAAACAGTAAATGAAAACCGTGGCGAAAGATGTGTTTATCCATTAAAAAGAATATTGTTGGTATGGATATAGGAATTTTGTCAGTTCATACACTGCTGCTGGAAGTCCAGATTTCCAACTTTTAAGGAAAAGTTTGTTAATAAGTATTAGATACATTAACCTTTTTCATTTTCTGATCCAAGGATTCTCCTTTGGGAAATTTATGCTAAGGCGGTAGTTAAAAATTTGCGAAGTATGCCACATAAGAAGATAACCCTTGCATATTCCTTTTTAAAATAAGATTTCAGGAACAATTTAAGTATTCATCTGTGGGATACAGGTTAACTAAGGAATGTATACATAGATTATAACATAAGTATTCACAGTGATTTTGTATCTGGGGCCCAAAGGTGTAGGAGCCCCTGGTGCCCAGGGTCTAAACAGACTAAGTTCAGCCACTGGCCACTGACAAAATCCAAAGGCAGAGAGACCAGTGGTGGTGAAAGAAGAAAGGGCTTTATTTCAGCGAGGCCAACATCGGGAAGACAGTGGACTAGTATCTCCAAGACTGTCGCCGAAGTGCTGAAAAGTCTTTTCAGGTTTATATAAGGAAAATGTGGGACAAAGGTAGGCGTGTACCCGCAGGTGGGCAGTGAAGATCGAGCCATCATCCCAGAGTCACGCACACAGGGACTTGCTGACTCAGGGCTATTGCTTGAGGGGGTAGTTTCGCTTCCCATCAGGAGATGCTTTTCCCCCTGAGTCTTTTGCCTGAGTTCAGAGATACACTTGAAAGAACTTAATCAATTAGAAAGTTTGAGGTCAAAATGGAGGTAGTGGAAGCCCTCTTTCAGTTTTATTAAGAATGACTTACACTCATACTATCTAATTAATTGGAAAAGCATAGAAAATTAGAATAAATTGACTTCATAATTAAGGCAAGCATCTTGACAAAATAAAATTGCAGTCCTAGTTTTCCTGTGGTTGATTTGTTTTTTATTTTCTCTTCTCTTGGTGTCAGTGTTAGTGACTTCTGAGTTTTTGAGGCCCCAGAATGTTGTGGGATGATTTTGTTGGCTTTATAACTACCACAGACATACAGATATGACAGGAAATGCCATTGTCATTTTAGTATGAAGACGTGAAAAGTTCCTACAATTTTTTTTTACTTCAACTAAATTTTATGTAAATACACACACACACACACACACACACACACACACACACACACACACATATCACCACTAGGCCACCACAGTCACAACATCCCATTGCTGTATTAATACTTTGCCACGTTTCTAAATTTCAGCTCATCCTGGTGTCCAAAAGGTGGTGCTAGTATCATCTGCGTCAGACATTCCTGTTCAGTCTCCTCGTACTTCAGAAATTTCAGTTCCTGCTGATCTGGATAAAACAATCACGGAGCTAGCGGACTGGCTGGTCCTGATCGACCAGATGTTGAAGTCCAACATTGTCACCGTTGGGGATATAGAAGAGATCAATAAGACAGTTTCCCGAATGAAAGTAAGTACATCGTGTTGAGCCTTGTCAGGGAAATGCCACAACACAGAAACAGACAAAATCTGTTTGGATCTCCTTTGTTTGTTCTAAACTCTGGGAGAATGGGCTTTAAAAAAAACTCTTTATCTGTCAAACCGCCATGCTGTGTTTGCCTGGCTCCGAGGAGTAAATCCTATCTTGCCTTTCCAGTGTGCTGGTGAGATGACATTTACCAACATGAAGTGAGAGGCTCAGTGTATTTTAAAAATCTAAAACTGATGCCATGCAGTGAGGCACATCAATACAAAAGTAAATTCGTGTGAGATTTAATACTTTGTCTGATGTGGGATATTCTCCTGAAGCACCTTTTAAACTCTTTCATAATGAACTTATTTAATTCCTGATTTTAGAAGTGAGAATTTTCTGGTTAGACTCTAGCCATTATACATACCCCATCTAATATAAATCTGCAGTATTCATTGTGTACCAGGTTCTAGGTAACGTGTTGCGTAGGGATACCGAAAAGAGCGTACTAGATAGAAATTGGAAATATACCATAAAATAATAATTGCTAACTTTTATTCAGTGCTTAATATCTGCTGAGTAGTTTTCTAAGTATTTTACATGTTATATGTCATTCACTTTTTTAATGGTCTTTTGAGGTAGGTATTAATTTTACCCCCAAATTGTAAATATGCCCAAGGTGAGGTAGAAGCACCAAATATACCTAGGTAGACAAGTTACTACAGCAAGGCAGAATCTGAAATAAGCTGTGGGATAGGTCCAAACCACCTGTTAGAGGAGCCACAGTGAGAAAGGAGCTTAGTTCACAATGGTAGAAGACAGACTACGTGGGATTTTGATCTCTGGAGATAAATGACATTCCTAATAGAGGGAACAGAGTGAAGACAGGCATGCAGCAGTGGAGCGGGAAGGATGTTGGCTCAACATTTGTGCAATAAAGAAGTGTAGTGGGAAGAAAGGTCGCAAAGATAGGTTCAAGTTCACTTTGGGAAGGAGCTCATTGACCATGTTTTAAGCATAGGCCCCTTGGGGTTTTAGTCTATAGACAGTTGGCGAGCATCTTATTCCCCCTTTCTTTTCCTTTGTTAACGGTGGCTGCGGACTGATGATAACAGTGCTTGGCATTGATGGGAAGACTGGGATGCTTTTTAGTGCTTAGGATAAATTGGAGGCAAGAGATGCTTAAGGCAAGCAAAAGAGCCCTTTCTGAGTGGCTAACACGATGCTATTGCAATTAGCGGAAATAAGGAATAGAAGAAATGGGCTGTGGATGAGGGTTTAAGTGATTTAGTTTCAGATGTGTTGTGTTGAGTGGTTCTTGGGCCATTTAGAAGGAAATAATCAGCCTTCATTGAAATGTCTCTCTGGGATTCAGGATTAGAAGTTGTGAATAATCCATTTAGAAATAATATTTGACACTTTAAGGCTAATTGAAATCTGCAAAAGTAATGAATTTAAAAGAGGAAGGGCTGGGAGAGAATCTCTGGCATCATGTTTGTACTTACTGGAAATTGTGTTTTCTAATTGTTACAATTATTTATTAGTTCTATGCTTAAAACACACTATATTCCTAATTTTTTTTTTATTTTTAAAGATTTCATTTATTTATTTCAGACAGAGAGAGAGAGAGAGAGAGCGCGAGTGAGCGAGCGAGCACGGATGGGGGAGAGGAGCAGAGAAAGAAACAGTTTGCCAGCTGAGCAGGGAGCCCAATGTGGGGCTCGATTCCAGGACTCTGGGATCATGACCTGATGAGAAGGCAGACACTTAACTGACTGAGCCGCCCAGGCACCCCGATTCCTGATTTTTAAAACTTTTTACCTGCCAAATTGGTGCTGAGACAAATTCTCTAGAGCAGCATTTTTCTTGTCTGAGATTATTTAATCTGCAATTACTCCAGTAGTATCTTTTGAATGCCTCACCCCCATCCCTGTAGGTGACATTAGTTTGTGTGTGTGTATCATGTAGGGCAGACACCCAGGGTGTCATCAGAAGTCACTGCTAAGGTTTTCAGACCATTTTCTCTTAGGGATTTTTCTTCATCGAATCTCCTCAGACTTGATATAGCCGAGCTATAAGTTTTCTATTATTTCTCTTTGTGAAAACAAAAAACAGAGTAAAGTGCCTTGCCAGGTGACCCAGATGATAAGTGGCAGAGCTGAGATTTGAACCCAGGACCTTTGACTTCAAACCTTGCTCTTTTCTGCTATATTGCTGATGCCTCACTATCCTGCATAGGAGGAAAACAACAATTTTGATGTCAGCACACCAGTCTTGCACTTTTAGTAGTACTGTTAGGGTAAGGCTATCTTAATAACCTATCTTAATAATCATTTTTTCTTAACAGATCACAAAGGCTGACTTAGAACAACGCCATCCTCAGCTTGATTATGTTTTTACATTGGCACAGAACTTGAAAAATAAGGCTTCCAGTTCAGATGTGAGAACAGCGATCACAGAAAAATGTACGTTAAAAAAAAAAACATGTATCATCCTCTTTCTCTGAAAATGGTAACACACTTAAATGCACAGATTATTCAACCAGAAATTTATATTATTTGATATTTGATGCTCTATTAATAAGTACAGTTCTCCTTTGATTTTAATTTTTTTGTGAACCTTGTTACTCTTCCCACATGCGTTCCTTAAAGTGTTAACGTTATTACTTTTAAGTTTGTTACTGGTACATTGGATTATTTTTTCTTTTAGTTGGAATTTCTTTTATTTTTAATCTTTAATTAATTTATTTATTTAGGGGAGACAGAGTATATCCACGTGCGTGAGTTCAGGGAGGGGCAAAGGGAGAGGAAGGGGGAGAATCTCAAGCAGAGTCCAGAGACCAGCTAGGGGCTTTATCCCAGGACCCTGAGATCATGACCTGAGCCAAAACCAAGAGTGGTATGGTTAATCGACTGAGCCACCCAGGCACTCCAGGTTAGGATTTCTTTTAAAGGAATCAGAAAACTGAAGTTAGAGAAAACATTGGAATGCAAAACCATGCTTCCGTTTTGATTAACTAATAAACCCAGATCTTGCTGTGTTTTTTTAGCTTCTCTTCTTCAAATCTGTTCCAAAAAGAATTTATTGAACAACATATTCATACCTATGGGCCTGGTACTAATTTTGGATTAATTTAGTTTAAAGCAAAATAAAACAAGACAAAAAATAAATGTACAAAGCGACCATATCAGAGATCCATTTCTTTTGCTTTCTGACTTCAAAGTGTCTGTTACATCTGTATGGTATATAAAACAAAGTCTAAATTCTCAAAAATGTCCTGGAGGGATGGTCGCAGCTGGCTTCCGTCATCGCCTCTCCCGTGTAGCGCTCCACCCATCTGTAGTTATTCTAGATAGATAACATTTAAAATGTCCTGGCAGTTCCTAATTATTTGCATTCTTTTTTCCTCCTGGCCTTTTCTCTCCCGGTGAAATCCTACTCAGCAGGTAAAATGTCACCCCCGTTGTAAAGTCCTTCTCATTCTCTACTAGTCCCTAGTGAACTGTATTTTCTATCTTTAGTTCCTGCTGTGGCTTTCCCCCCATAATGTCATTGTAGTCTCACAATTAGTTTAATTTTCTCTTCCATAGATGGTGGCTATTCACCTTTCTGGCCCTGGGGCCTCCCACAGTGTCCAATATAACTTAAGTACTTAATAAATATTTGTGGCAGACTGTAAACTGGAAGTTATTTTATTACCTTGTCTAATATTTCTGAAGGGAAGAAAGTCAACTCTTCCTCCTATAAAAAGTATGTTTCAATTTTAAAATAAATGTGGCCACAGCAATATTATTGAAAGAGATAAGTTAGAGAACTTTTAGTGTCTTACAGTGTTGGTTTATTTTTACTACATAAGCCATTTTCCTTCTTTCTCTCTCTTGAAAAAAAAAAAGATTTATTCATTTATTTGAGAGAGAGAGGAGAGTGAGTACAAGCAGGGAGAAGGGCAGAGGGAGAGGGAATCTCCAGCAGACTCCCTGCTGAGGGCTGAGCATGGAGTCTGATGCAGGGTTGATCCCGTAACCCCAAGATCGTGACCCAAGTGGAAACAATCCAAGAGTCAAATGCTCAATGTACTGTGCCACCCAGGTGCCCCATCCCTCTTTTTTTTTTTTAAAGATCCCACTTATCTATCTAACAGATAGAGATCACAAGTAGGCAGAGAGGCAGGCAGAGAGAGAGGGGGGGAAGCAGGCTTCCCACCTAGCAGAGAGCCTGATGCGGGACTCAATCCCAGGACCCCAAGCCGAAGGCAGAGGCCTTAACTCACCGAGCCATCCAGGCACCCCTGTATTTTTTTTTTTAATTGAAGGGTTGCTTGTACTGGACGGAACTCTGGAGTGATTCCATTTCTCATCACAGGGCAGAAGCGCTTTTCTGCTTCAGCGACACCAAACCATTTACAAAGTCCTCTTCATTTTGCTTTTTCTACTATCTTATTATTATTATTTTTAACCACCTCCTATTTGTCCAAAGTTTCTCTTAAGGTTTTTGACAAGACTTTTCTTTCTTCTTCTGAATATTTTCCCTTTCCAATTTAACTCCCGCTCTTTGTTTTCTCCCCTTTTTTATTTGCATAGAGGCTGCATAATCTTTGTCATTATTCATCATATGAAAAAAATATTCTCAGCAGGAGTGTACTGCCTACAATAACCTGCTTTTAGCACTTATTCACAAAGAATAGAACAACTTGCTTATTTTTAATGATAAACCTATGATACATGCTCTCACTTGATGGCTTTCATTTTATTCAATATTAAAAGATTCTATTAGTAATAGCATTGGTCATTAGTACTTTATGTAACTTTTTAACTGACAAGTACAACATGATGATAAATTTGTTCTCTCTGTAAGTGGAAAATAAGCAATCTATTTAAATTGTTAAACAATACAGCTTAAAACAGATGATCTCATTGAATGATTTTTAAAAATTATTACATGTAAGTATGATTTTCAGTGTTCTGAGCAGTCTTAAATCGATCACTTATGGTTTGCGGTATCCCCTTGATATCCCAAGAATTTTACCAGTAGGTCCCGATACGACTTAGCTGCAATGTTATTTTATCGTTAAGTACTTAATGGCTTGGTATTTAACTATTGCTCTCCAGTCTGTGTGACATCCGAAGCATCTTCTAGAAGAATATTTTTAATTTCCTACCTACTTATTATCAGTGGGTTGTTGAAATCATTCAAAGCTATAGTTTACTAGTGCTTCAGTTCAAGATCTTGAACTATTCATGAAGTAATTAACCAAAGATTTAAGTTTCTTTAGGTCTCTCTTTAGCTTCATGTTAAAAATGAGAAGAGGAGAGAAAGGAAGGGAGAAAAAGGAAGGAGAGCAGACAGAAGAGAGAAAGAAAGAAAGATAGAAAGGAATACTAAAAAGAAAGAGGAAAAGAACTAATGTGGATTTTTTTATGGTAAAGAGGTACTGGGAAGATAGAACTTGAATCTAATTTGCTTTTAGTGTTTCTCTTGAGTGTATAAAAATACTTTCTTTTAGACAGGTTTCATGCAACAGTAAGACAAATATGAAAAGTATTCTTAAATAGATTATTTCCTTGTAAAATCTTGACAACCTTCGAGTATCTCCTTTGAGGATGACAAGTGACTGCCTCTGTGTCTTAAAGTTCTGTCATAAAGTATTGTTAAACTCTGCCTTCATCAAACCACGATCTGTGAATATACATCAGAGAGGAATATATTTTCTTTATAATTTTTGCTTTATCCATCGTAGATATTTTTATTGTGAGATATTTCAGTGCATTTAAAATAGAATTTAATTCAAGATTCTCTTTCAACAATAGTTTCACAGAGATGTGTTGGTTGTACGGTATGGTAGACATGTATTAAATTCCCTTAAAAATGTATACAGCAACTTGCCTTCTTTTTCTTTTCTATTTATAACCTTACTTATGATAAATTTGAAATCAGGTATTTTTTCCCCTTTCCTGATAGTTTCTGGGATTATTTTTGTATGCTTCCTCAGTGGAAAAGGTCAAGAACCAGTGGGACAGCACTCAGCATGGTGTCGAGTTAAGACAGCAGCAGCTAGAGGATATGATTATTGACAGTCTTCAGTGGGATGACCACAGGGAGGAAACCGAGGAACTTATGAGAAAATACGAGGCCCGATTCTATATTCTCCAACAAGCCCGAAGGGATCCGCTTATCAAGCAGATTTCTGATAATCAAGTAAGACTCATTAGATTTGTGGCGCTTTCTTGGGCATTATTAATTTATTGGATGTACTTTTTTGTTCTTTGGTAACTGTAATTTTTAGGACCCTTGTCATGATATTTTCCCATTGCTTTGAATATACATTGAAATTTATATAAAGAATTTGACCAGGAAGGTCGTTGAAAAATTTCAGGAGGTGTAACAAGTAGAAATATGCCTGTGTAACAGATGTGTTGCTCACGGATTCTTTGCAAATGGAACACAACCATGAACCAGCACCTAGAAAGAGAGTATTTTCAGTATCTCAGGAACCCTCTGTTTTTCTGTCTTCCATGTCTGCTCTGAAGCTTATTTTTATTTATGAAATTTTCTGAGATTTTCGTTTGAAGCTAGTGTACTGAACAATTCAGGTAATAAGTTTAGTTCCTTTTAATACTTTTATAACTAAACTGTTTTATCTATATCATCAGAGTAGGTAACTTTTTTGATTGGTTTGAATATAAAGTTGATGATATTGAACATCGATGGTATTTTAAATTCTCTCTATAATTACAGAAAATGTTTTTGAATTAGAGGGTATAGTTTTTAGGTTATATTTTGGCATAATATTTATTTGCCCTTCAGTGAGCCTAAGATGAAAGTGTATATTTGTGTAGAATATATGGGAAACAAAATCTAAGACTTGAGAGCATGTTTTTATAATTCACACATGTAGACTTTCTGTGGTTACAATTTAAAAATCAAGTGGCCAGGTGTCCTGATTTTGTGGATCATTTTCTGTGTTTATGACATCTGCTGATTGTTTTCACCAAATGACTCAAATATAATAATCAGCAACGCCCCAGGATAGTTAACTAGAGGAATACAATTAAAAGTGAGATGAATGCTTCAATCATCTATTATTCAGACAGAATATTCATTTCTAAATTTTCTATTCAGACTCTAGGATAGATTTTTTTTTTTTTTTTTTTTTTTTTTTTTTTTTTTTTTTGCCAGTTGCTATAAAAAGCATTATGGGAACATTCATTTCTCATTTAGATTTCATGGAGAGTATCTTGATCCAGGGGCTCTGAGAGGTAGAAAACCAATGCCTGTGGACACACTCAGCATCAGTTTAATTATTTAATAGCAATTCTTAGTAAACCTGGCTTGGCTACTTGATCCACCCAAGCAGTTAACTTTGTCAACAGGCACCGTGACCCAGGGGCACAGAAGACTTCCATATTGTTGGCTCTTTTCCTTCCTGCCAGCATGTAGAGAGAAACTCTATAGTAAGTTCATTCCTGTATGATGCATGTTGCTATAAGGATCAGATATGTAGCAGAACAAAGGAAAAAGATAAATGCTTTGAGGAAGTAAAGTATCCCTCAAAGGTAAAGATAGCCTCTTAATATCTGCTGTGTACCTGATCATTCCTTAGACATTTGCCTTTTTACTTACAGAATTATTTTTATTTAAGCTATGTTCAAGAGTTTGTCCCATAATTTGCTTTTTTCTTTTGATATTTGTGTCTAAAACTTGTTGAAACCTATGAGGAGAACCATGGTTTAGGTAGTACTAGTTACCGAGTGACCGAATCTAATAATGACACCTGCAATTACACCTTAGGTATTGCTTCAAGAACTGGGTCCTGGTGATGGTATTGTAATGGCGTTTGAAAACGTTCTGCAGAAACTGCTGGAGGACTATGGTAATGATGACACCAGGAATG
This sequence comes from Mustela lutreola, assembly GCF_030435805.1. Taxonomy (NCBI): domain Eukaryota; kingdom Metazoa; phylum Chordata; class Mammalia; order Carnivora; family Mustelidae; genus Mustela; species Mustela lutreola. Next base: position 58,275,387 of record NC_081295.1, on the reverse strand, counting down.
TGAAAGAAACCACTGAGTACTTAAAAACATCATGGATCAACCTCAAACAAAGGTAACATGAACAAAGGTAACATGAAGGGCCTGGCAGGTAAATGCATGTAGAGGTGAGAATTTGACAGTCTTTGGCTTTGGCTTTCTCATGGAAACATGCCAAATATGAGACTACCAGAAATAAATATTTTTGTTACTTTTTAAAAATTTTTGCCCAGTGCTGAGTTAGTATCACACTTAGTACAGAAGGTATATTTATACATTGTCTATTTGAATTTCTGCAATGGAATTTTTCCTTGAATGAATCTAAACCTTGCCAAACATCATTTTATGTGTTCTGATTTTCTTATGCCTCCCAGCATTACCTGGAATATATCCTGTAGTACACTGGGGGTAAGGACTGGTGAGGTATTTACAGATGCAATGATGAAAATAGTGGTGCCTGGGTGGTTCCGCCCATTAAGCGTCTGCCTTTGGCTCAGATCATGATCCCAGGGTCCTGGGATCCAGCCCTGCGTCAGGCTCTCTGCTCGGGGGGGGACGTTTGCTTCTCCCTCTGCTGGCCTTTCCCCCGGCTTGTGTGTGCTGTCTTTCTCTTTCTCTGTCAGATAAATAAATAAAATATTAAAAAAAAATAAAACTATATATAATTAAAGTCATGTGCTCTTTGGCGAGGTCATCCTTAGTTGAAGCTGAGAATGCATGGATCCAGTGCCAGACTTCTGAAATACACTATGTGTATTTAGGGCTTCATCTAATTTGTTTTCTTTCCATCACTCTGTCTAGTCAGTATATTTGGAACAGTCTAAAATAGCATATGTATTTACCAGAGAGATTTTCCTGTCACTTGAACACCTAGGGTCTGAGGAACTGTAAACAGTGGTTAGCAACTCTTTAAAATAGCATAGTTAAATTCATCATCAGGAAAAAGTGTTTACTTCTTGCATAGTACAGGGAATGCCTGTTTCTAATGAAATTATGGTTTCACACACATCTTTATCTATTCAGATATAACCACCTGAAAGCAAATTTGTATCAAAACGCATTTATTTTGGAGTGAATAAAATGGATAATACTAAAACACTTTATGACGCATATTACTGGTAATAAAGTATGGCCAAGCATTTAATAACCGCTTGACATGGAGGTGTTTTATACATTTTTATAATGTAATTTTTAGTTAGAGTCTATAAAGTAGATTTTAGATTTTTGGGAAACCCGAAGACAAGAATTACGAGGCAGTATATGAGTATGAATATATATATGTTGCTACATATACCTAGGATTCTGGAGGAAATAAGAGTAGGGTAGCACATACAACACTAAAGAGTAGTTAAAGCAGAAGATAGCTATTATCCTGCTCTTTCTAGAATTTTAGTACAGCTGTTTCAATCTGTTGTAACAGCTTCCTTGGATACAGTAAGGATCCCAAAACTAAGGCAGGGAAGAGAGTGAATTAAAAACGGCTTTAAAGTATAAACTTCCTGTTATAGGATAAGTAAATCCTAGGGATATAATAATGCAGTGTGGTGACCACAGTTAGCAAGCCTGTATTGTGTAATTGAATGTTACCAGGCAGATCTTAAAAGTTCTCATCACAAGAGAAAAAAAATGTGTAACCATGTGCGGTGATAGATGTTAACCAAACTTACTGTGTTAATCATTTTGCAGTATATACTTACATCCAATCATTATGTTCTACACCTAAAACTAATATATTATATGTCAATTACATGTCAATTAAGACAGCTTTAACATTAAGATAGTCCTTAAGCCTACTTTATCTGAGTGTTTCAAAAAAATCAATGTGTAAGAATTATGACTTTGTTTTTGTTGTAAACGATACCAGAAAAACTGATCACTTAGGAATGTGAAACCTGCTTTATTTAGCACCTCAAATTCTTTTTTTTTTTTTTTTTGCTTTTACTTTGTAAATATTTTAAGACAGCCTACAGCAGTAGTTAGATTAGATGGAAGAGGCAATTAAAAATGAATTATATTCCAAGGTGATCTTTCATTTATCAGAGTTAAGACAAGCACAGTGTTACAATTTTATGGTAGTAACAAGTCATTGTGCTTATTTTAGTTTCTTACTGCATTTTCAGAGGAAATACATCAACATTAAAACTTAGACATGATTTAGGTATATTGCTATCTATAAAGCAGAGAAAATACAGCAAAACTGTAGCTCACAGGATCCTTTTCATGAGTGACAGCTGGGGGGTCTATGTATTGCAAGGATTTTCTCTTTTAAACACAGTGATATTTACAATTTTTAACTGTTTTAATTGGGGACCATTCTAGAATATACAAATCTTTCCTTGCCTTAAACAAAACACATGAACTTACAAGCAACATTAAAAAAAAATTCTTGGCATTACTGTTGTAAGGAGAGAGTGACGAACTTTAAGAGCTTTAAGAGCTATCCACAGGCTTACACTGCATTTAAGCCAGTGTTTCTCAACATTTTTACATTATCAGCCCCAAAGAGCCCTGTTAGATCCCCATTCCCATGAAATTTTCATACCATGAGTATACTGTGTGTCTGTTTCTATACTTTATAGTTGTGCTTCATACATAAAAAGGGTAGATTTTTCCACTCCCCTCCCCAACCCTGCCCCATTGAAGAACCACTTCTCACCTCCATTGAGAGTGCATGGTCTAATGTCAGGCTCCGAGGCTCAGAGATGGTGAATGACATGTTCAAAGTCACATAGTGTGGCCAAGATGATATTTCTCTGTGCTAAGTTATGATAATGCTCTTCCTGCTCTGAGTTCTGAAGAATTGGTAGTAAATTTATTCAGACTGCCATGCTTTGTGAGATTTTCTGCTTTATTTTTAGTGTATGAATTTTATTGGGTGTCTTCCCATTGTCAGGCTCTGTGCTAATCCCTTTATTTAATCCTCAAACCATAAGAGACAGGCAGCGTGTTCATCAATGCTGTGTCAGTGAATCAACTGAAGCAGAGGAAAGTTAAGGAGTGCCCGAGATCATACAGCTCAAAAGAGCAGAGCTGAGACTGATATCCAAACCTTTATAACTGTGCTTTCGGGCTCTTACATCCTTTAAAAATAATTTGTTTTCTTCCTTTGTTATCAGAATGTCAGTGATGGCTGGTGACTGCTCTGTGTACCCACCTCTCGGATCTGTCTGTGATTCCACTTACTGTTTCTTATCTGTGTCGAGTTAAGAAATCAGATCTGATTAAAGATTGTACGGGGGCCTCTATTATGAATAATGCAGCATTCTTCACTATATGTCCGTTGTGCCCTCTACCGTGGTCACAAAGAGGCTGTCTATGAGGGCTCTCTTAATCTTCCAGCCGTATTCAGTATATGCGTCATTGGCAGCCAAATTGTGGGGGGGGGGGTCGGTAAAGGGTTATTATACTTGCTCATGGAATAATGTCATCGCAGCATAATGTGTGAAGTTTAATAACAGCTTTCAAAGGAAATGTTTTGTATGAATTGCAATTGGCCTAAGTAATTTGGCCATTCACAGCTACAGGGCCTCGTTCTCTTATCTCTGATGCCAAAATCCAATAGCTCTGATAACAGAAAACTTTGAATTGACATGAGGCTATTTATTATAGTCTTTATTTATCCTGCTTAGTATAAATAGCCTTGTTCCTAGCTGTAGAAATGTTAATATGTTTGCTGCCTCCATCCCTACTATGTGTAATATGTCATACAGATACATTCATAAGAATAACTTTTTATTGTGCAGAAAATTCTTAATTCTGAAACACAGTAGCTCCCAGCATGTTGGATTCTGCAAACAAAAGGCCCATCTCTAACATTTTTAACTAACTGAAGTACATTGACCCCTGCTCTTTTCGTCTGTGCAACGTTTTCCCCCTTGTATCTCTTAATGCCAGGTAACACATTTTTAATGTAAACTGAGATGTATTGAAAGTTGAAAAGTGTTTGTAGTAACTTTTGAAGTGTGAATGCCTGATTTGGGTCTGAAGTGTTGGTTAACCCCGGAGTGCCTATGTATATGTATATGTCAGTGTACATGTATACACAACCTAGTTAACTATGTTGAGATATTGTAAAGGAAATGAGACAATGTAATTTTGTGCTATCAGGAATATCTTATACATTATTGATCACTATGTGGTGGGAAGATGAACAATTCTCTGTAGTGAGTCTGCTCTCTTTATGATGCAGGGATATGCTGTGAGTCAGGTTGGACGTGGGGCTGAGGCAGGTTTGAACAGGATCACAGGTAACATCAGAATCCTGGTAGATGGGGCACAGAGCTTCCTGGGGGAACTTGAATTTTGCTGGGCAGTGATGACTGCCTGTCTGTGGTTTATAATAATAAATGTGTAGTGATGCTCATTGACTCAGAGGCAAGTAGAAGGAATGCAGATGGAAGATCCGAGGCAGGGGAGAGGAAGGGGTTGTAAAGGAGTGGACCCAGATACGGCTCCTAGTCCATGATCTGGTCTCAGATGTCCTCCCTTCTGCTGGGTGCTGCAGTCCCTCACTGTGGCTTGGCAGGTGGACCTTGAGTTGACTTACAGACACTACTTAACTTTCAAGGGAGCGAGCAACTGTTAGAACCATCACGCAGTGACCATGGGCCTGGAGGTCAGTCTATGAACGTCATGGATAAATATCTGGTGCTTTGGAAGAGGAGGATTTTGCCTGGAAGGTGGGAGGACAATGGCCGGAAAACAGCAGTGAAAAGCAAGGAGGAGGACCCTTATTCCAATGACTACCTGCGGCATATAGGATCTGTGAGGAAAAAGAAAAAAGTGTCCTTGGAAGTTTTCAAGGGGAACTCATGGTCCTAAGGAAACCAATTTCACTTAGGATAAGGTGAAGGAGTTGATCTGTGGTCTGCTGATCATAGAACAGAGTTCTGGACATAACAGAAAAAGGTTTGGGGGGTGAAGTGGAGCAGATTGGGGAAGGCACGGAGTGGTATTAGCTACAGCCCTATATCTGTTGGCCAGGAAACACTGGGTATTTGGTAGTGATAGCTAAAAGGGAAATAGGATGTGGTAATGTACATTCTGCCATGGAAATAGCTCTGTGGTCTTACATATTTGCTTACTGACAGCAGCAGTTCTAGGGAGAGCTGCTCCTTTGGGTTATATAAGGTCAGGGGCAGGCATCAAGGAGTGGGTATGGGGCCGGTGGGGGCTTCTTTCTTGAGCTTCCCAGTTGGTGTGGCAATGGCAGCCTGGAACAGTCTCCTTAAATCCCCTGGAGTGAATATTTAAGTGCTTGATCATGATGACCCAATCTCTGGGTCTCCTAAAGGACCACAGATTGTGCGGTGTATTTGCAGGTACTAATTCTTCATCAAATCAACTGCATTTCCCCAAAGTGTGATTTAATACATTTTTTAGCCAAATGTTATTTTATTTACTGACAGAATTACCTTGTGAAAACATCCATTGAAAAGCTTAAAGAATTATTTCATTGTAAGTTTTCTACATGCCACTCAAACTTCTGATGCCAGTGTTCTCCTCTCAAAAGAGACAAGTATATTTAAATCTCATGTAACTGTAAAGATCACCTTTTAAGTATACCAAAATTTAGCAACACATATCTGTGGGTTTCTGAAGGTATTATTTTCCATTAAAATAGAAAGAAAAAAGAGGGGTGCCTTGGTGGCTCAGTTGGTTAAGCATCTGTCTTCAGCTTAGGTCATGATCTCAGGGTCCTGGGACCGAGTTCCACATTGGGCTCTCTGCTCATCAGAGAGTCTACTTCTCCCTGTCCACCTTTTGTGTTCTCTCACACTCTGTCTCTTTTTCTCTCTTTCTCAAATAAATAAATAAAATCTTAAAAAAAAAAAAAAAGATACCTGGTTGCATTTACTCTGTTGACCAATTATAATAAGTACATGTGCACTGGATTAATAATATATCTTGTTGCTTAAAATATCAAGTATTATATAACATCTTTAAAATACCATTAAAAAAGTCACTTAGATGGGTGGCCACGTTCTGTTGTGCTACAAGATAACTATAAGCTATTTTGTAGAATATCAGCTGCTTTTACAGCAGAAATCTTTTAAAAAGCTGAAAGTTTATGTTTAAAAAATCCCAGTTCCCTTTAAGATAAACTATTATAAATCTGCCACCCATGGATTCCTCAAATCTTTCATGAGAAGCTATTTACATTTTCAGTGTGCACCATTTCTTGTCCCAAAGAATTCTATAGTCCGTTACTTTTGTTTCTTCAAGAAAAATTCTTGTTTCTGCTAACGTTACCCTTCTAAACTTCAAATATTGTTATCTTTTTTTGCTTTCTGCCTATCCTTATTCTTTGATTTATAGGTTTAAAAAGATTTAAAAGAAATCTCTGCCTTTGTCTGGTAGCCACAATTCCCTAAACTTGATATCCCTCCGCCCGCCTCCTATAATAGCGCTCCTACCCTTGTATTCTCCTATGATATTTCTCAGAACGTCCTCTGGCTTTCTGATCCTGAGATGTAGCAACCTGAACTGCCGGATATAAAGCCTTCCCTGAGAATTGCAGACAAATGGGAGTTCAGTGCCACATGTGATCTTGGGAACTGGCACACGAGTACTTCCCAGCCCCTGCCCTCATCTCTCCCCATCAGTAATATCTTATTGACATTCAGTGATTCTTTTTTTTAAACATTTTATTTATTTATTTATTTGACAAAGAGATTACAAGTGGGCAGAGAGGCAGGCAGGGAGAGATGGGGAAGCAGGCTCCCCGCTGAGCAGAGAGCCCGATGAGGGGCTCAATCCCAGGACCCTGAGATCATGATCTGAGCTGAAGGCAGAGACTTAACCCACTGAGCCACCCAGGCACCCCAACGTGCAGTGATTCTTGATGACTGTGGGATTCTTGATTTGAAGTGAGGGATGGAGATGGGAGTGGAGAGTGGAGAGTGGAGCACGTTTTGTAATCTTGGTGATGGATTATGTGGTTTTCAAAGGACCCCTGGAGACTCTGAAATGGATCCTTTACTCCTCTAGTCCAAGCAACTTAGTTTAAGGATGGAAAAAAAAAAAAAAGGGAGATTTGAAGTGATTTATCCCAAGCCATAGAACCAGTAAATGGCAGAGGTGGTAGAATTAGGTCATTTTCTTCTGAGAGCCATGTGCACATGGCTTAAAGGTAATTTATTAGCCTGTGCGGTAAAGTGTGCATACTCATTCCTGAACCTCTCATTTTGCAATTATTTTTGGCCTTATGGTTGTATAATAAATCATGGGAAATATTTTGAAAATGGATAAAAGAGTTTTGTAGTGTCCAGTATACCATACTCTAGCAATGGATCTAGTTTTAAGAGGACTAGCATGTGTGGTATGTTACCTTTAAGCTATATTCTATTTGAAATTCTGTATGAAATTATAGTTGAAAAATAAGACTATAAATGAATGTACATGATGATTATAAGGTTTTAAAATGTATATTATAATAATATGAAGATAGTTTGGACTGGTGTAAATAGAGTTTACTTTCTGTATTTGTTATTTTTAATAATTGATTGTATTCATGATTAAAAAAAATCTGACACCCAGATATATGTGAACTTGAAAAAATTCTCCAGGACCTTTATTACTAAACTGCACATTTGCATGATGTAGGCAAAATTAATTTCCCAATATTTCACCCAATTCATGTAGAAGATTAGGGAAAATATCATTTGTTGAGTATTTACAATATCTTGAAACATTTATGTATGTATACCTCACTTTGTTCTTAAAATATTGCAGGAAGGATTTTTTTTTAAATTAGTTTATTCAGTACATACTTGAGTTCCTACTGTGTGTAGGCCCTGGGGGTACCAGGTGCACTGATGATTCAGAAACTTCAAACAGACAACCAGATAGTCCCTTTCGCTCATGATTGGAGATGGGCTGCAGTGGCAGAATGTCTTCCAAAGGTGGAGAGACTATCTTGGTTCATCTGAGTGGGCTTGATTGTTCCATGCCTCTTTAAAAGTGAAGGCAGAAGCAGTCAGGAGCCAAGGAATGTGGGTGACCTCCAGCCAGAAGCTGGAAATGACAAGGAGAAAGAACTCTCTAGAGCCTTCAGAAAAGAACACAGCCCTGCTGACAACTTGATTTCAGTCCAGTGAGCCCTGTTTCAGAAACTAACTGACAGAACTGTGAGATGATAAACTCAGGTTGCTCTAAGCCACGAGGTGGTGATTTGTGACAGCATGGCCGGTGAATAGGGTAAGGGACATCATGCCGTGTGTGGGCAGAGGTGCCATAGAAGGTGTCTGCAACAAGTTTTGGAAGGAAGGTGAAAATTAATTAGGTTGGAAGGGGAAGGTTCCTGGGAATGGGGAGAGGGGAGGATGGATATTTAAGGTAAAAGAAGTAAAAAGTAGGAAAAAAATAAAACAAGATGAAATCAGAGATGGAGACAAACCATAAGAGATGCTTAATCTTAGGAAACAAACTGAGGGTTGCTAGAGGGCTGGGGGGTGGAGGGACAGGGTAACTGGGTAATGGACGTTAAGGAGGGCATGGGATGTAATGAGCACTGGGTATTATATGAGACTGATGAGTCACTGACCTCTACCTCTGAAACTGATAATTCCTTGTAATTAATTAATTGAATTTAAATTAAAAAATAAAAATTAAAGAAAAAAGTAAAGCTCTGGAGTGAGGATAAATAATTGCTTCATTTTTATAAGTAAATAACCCCATAGGATTCTCAGACATTACATCCTTTTGCTTCTAGTCTGGGCATTCTTAAGGTTTAATAGAGCTAATCTATAATGATCTGCTTTTACTTTAGCTGTTTGCCACATAACCTATTTTATACATATGAATAGTCTTAAAAATAAATGGTACAGATTGTGTAAAATTAAAGTGTTTGACTATACCAGATTTCATAGTCATTAATTTTAAGTGAGTGTTAAGAGTTGCCTATTGTTGATTAATTGCATGTGTATACTCATTTAATTTTTTGCTTTTAGTTATCTTTTTAGCACAACCTTTTTGTTTATTCTTAATACTCTTTTTTTCAGTTGATGTTTTAAAACTTGAAAACACCGGGGCGCCTGGGTGGCTCAGTGGGTTAAGCCTCTGCCTTCGGCTCAGGTCATGATCCCAGGGTCGTGGGATCAAGCCTTGCATTGGGCTCTCTGCTTGGTGGGGAGCCTGCTTCACCTCTCTCTCTGCCTGACTCTCTGCCTACTTGTGATCTCTCTCTGTCAAATAAATAAATTTTTAAAAAATCTTAAAAAAAATTGAAAACATGGGTGGGGTTAGGTGGAAGATAAAACACCAGCCCCCACCACTAACCACCCAAATTCTAGTGGGTAACTTCTAGATTTTAGAAAGTAAAGAAATCCATATATATTATTTAAAAAATTAGAAGTACTTAAAGGTTTATTACGGAATATACTGGTTCTCTCACTACTCACCACAGTCTCCATCCCTAGGGGCAACTACTTTTTCTTATTTTGGCTTTTCCTTATGTCATTTATACATTCTACATAAAATGAGTATCCTATTATCTTCCAAAGCATCAGTATTAGACATTGTCTATGGATATCCTGTTCTGGTAAACATACAGGTTTCTCATGCTACCATTTTCTTTCCTTCCTCATCATTGAATTTTTTTTCACTTTTTTTTTAAATGTTTTTTGCTATGGTAAAATACACATAACAAAAAATTTACCATCTTCACTATTTTTAAGTATACAATTCATTGGTATTAAATATTCATGTTGCTGTGCTATCATCACCACTGTCCATCCCTGTAATGCTTTTCATCTTGCAGAGTGAAAACTTTGTGCTCATTAGATGATAACTCCCTATTCTTTCTTTTCCCCACCCCTGGCAACCACCATTCTACTCTCTGTCTTTATGAATTTGACTACTCTAAGTACCTCATATAAGTGGAATCATACAGTATTTGTATGTTTGTAACTAGCTTATTTCACTTGGTATAATGTGCTCAAGATTCATCCATGTTGTAGCAGATGTCAGAATTTCTTTCCTTTTTAAGTCTGAATAATATTCCACTGTATGTGTGTATTACATTTCTAATCCATAGATCTATTGATGCACACTTGGTTTGCTTCCACATTTTACCTATTGTGAATAATGCTGCTATGAATGTGGGTACACAAATACCATGTCAAGACCCCGTTTTCAGGTTTTTTTTTGGATGTGTGCTCAAAAGTGGAATGGTAGATCATATGTTAATTCTATTTTTAATTTTTTGAGGAATCACTAGACTGTTTTCTAGAGTGGCTATACCATCTTATTGCCGAATTTTTAGATAAACAGGTATTCAGTATTGACATTGTTATGTGTGTCTAAACATCATTACCAGCCAAGCACTGAAGTTTATTATAATTTTGCTTCCTCTCTGTTTTTTCACCTGAAGTTAGCAATTGCCTTGCTTTTATGTACTTAGGTTTCTTTGCACCTGTTACTAATTTTCACATTTGCCAAAGGTCTGACGGTATAATTTACCACAAAGCAATCACAGTCTGACGGTATAATTTACCACAAAGCTATCACAGTAAGCAGTCTATCACTTCTAATATTTTTTCTTAGACACAGTTTTTCTGTAGGCATACTTTACAGGCCTGCTGCAGAGCCACAATCTTAAGGATAATCTGTGCTTTTCTCCTGGTTTAGAATCCCTGTTTCCTGGATTTCATGTGTGTTTGTTTGTTTGTTTTTATTTGTTTTTCTTTTCTCTTTTGGGTTATTTCCTTGTTTTTTTCAGAGTGTATCCTTCATTAGTTTTGTGAAGTTAAAATAAGAAAGCATAGCAGTTGAACGGTGATGACAGCCCTCACCTGGTTCAATGCACCACAGTCTCTTCTGAGATCTCTTTTTACCATTAGCCTGGGGCCTGTTTGCTTCTCCCTCTCTTGGATCTCTTGTTTTTATGCTTCTCCTATCTCTTTATTTTGTTCCTTGATTTACAAACTGATTTTTGTGGAGGTCATCTCTTAGTAGCTTCTTGAAAACTGGTATTTGGGAGGTAAGTTTAAAGACATTTTAAATAGATTGTTATTATTCTGTAAATACTTATTATAAAATTGGAATAAGGACTCTGAAATATGGAGATATGTAAGACTGCTTCTGCCATAGTGAATCTGTGGAACAGAAGAACAGAAAACAAAGCCATATAATACCGTCAACATAAAATTTAAGCATGTAACAATCCAAGGGCTATTCCAGGGAACATGTGGTTAATTTCTATATAAAGAGGAGTAATGACCTTTTATGAACTCAGAGAAAGGAAATCTAATTGGTCTGGGATGTTCTAAAGAAGGTAGACCTTAACTCTAAGGATCTGTAGGATTTTGGTAAGTGGAGGTGGTCAGAAGGGCAATTTTCTTTTAAGATTTTATTTATTTATTTGACACATAGAGAGAGAGATCACAAATAGGCAAAGAGGCAGGCAGAGAGAGAGAGGGGGAAGCAGGCTCCCTGCGGAGCTGAGAGCCCGATGCGGGGCTCGATCCTAGGACCCTGAGATCATAACCCGCGCTGAAGGCAGAGGCTTAACCCACTGAGCCACCCAGATGCCCCAAAAGGGCATTTTTATGTGTACATGAAGTTTTTGCGTGGGTTCAGCCTTAAGACTATCCCAGAGAAAAAGGAACATATCGTGATGACCTGAACAGAGTATTGGACAGAACTGGGGGATAGGCTAGAAAAGTGAACTAGTGATAGATTATGGAGGACATTGAGATTCAGGAAAAGCAATTTGGGTTTATTCTGTAGTCAGCCAAACACTACTGGAGGTTTTTTAGTGGCTAAAGGCTCAGGTGAAGTTGGTGGCTTATGAATAGAAACAGATAGCTTTCATGTCTGGCTTTTTTTCACTTAGCAGAACACATTTGAGATTCCTTCCATGTTGTTGCATCTGTCAGCAGTTGACTGTTGAGTAATACTCCATCATAGACAGCACACACCATAGCTGATCTGTTTACTGCTTGATGACATCTGGGTTATTACCTGTTTGGGACTATTATGAATAAAGAATTTCATATGGATTTTTTGTGAGTGTGTGATTTCATTTCTTTTGAGTAAATACTGAGGAGTAGGATTGCTGGATTGTTCTTGAGTACATGGTTAACTTTATTGTTATTATTTTTTTAACTTTATTTATTTATTTGACATAGAGAGAGATCACAAGTAGGCAGAGAGGCAGGCAGAGAGAGAGGGGGAAGCAGGCTCCCTGCTGAGCAGAGAGCCCATGCAGGGCTCCATCCGAGGACCCTGAAACCATGACCCAAGCCGAAGGCAGAGGCTTAACCCACTGAGCCACCCAGGCTCTACCCATGGTTAACTTTATAAAAAAAAATCTTCCAAGCTGGTTCTTAATGGTGGTACCGTTTTACACTCCCTCTTGCAAATGTATGAGAGTGGCAATTACTCTGTATTCTCAACAGCACTTGGTGCAGTCATTTTCTTAAAGCTATTCTAATATGGAGTGATGTCTCATTGTGGTTTGAATTTACATTTCTCTGATGATTAATGATGCGGAGTATCTTTTCATGTGCTTATTTGTCATCCATATATCTTCTATGATGATCTGTATTTAAATATTTTACCTACTGTGTTTGTTGTTGTATGTAGAAGATATGTGTTCATTATAAATTCAAAGAATACAGAAAAAGTACAATTGGAAAGTAAACCACCTTAAGTCCCAGCACCTAGAAATAACTTTTAATGTTAACATTCCAGACATTTGTCCTTTTATCTATATATATATACATATATATGTATATATATGCAGAACTGTATATAAGACAGGTGGATGGATGTGTGATGTACAGATAGATGAATGGGTGAACTAGAAAATATATATAAATATATATAAATGAGATCATATTACACATGCTGACTTTTCATTGTGATATAGTTCATATACCTTGAAATTAACCCTTTTAAAGTGTACAACTCAGAGGTTTTTAGTACATTCACCATGTAGTGCAGTCATCACAATACTCTTAATTTCAGAACATTGTATCGTCCCAAAAAGAAACCAATTACCCAATTATCAGTCAGTCCCCATTGCCTTCCACTCCAGTCCTAGGTAACAACTAATCTCTTTTCTCTCTGTGTAGATTTACCTCTTTTGGACACTTCATATAAATATGAATGGATTCATACAATATGTGGCCTTTTGTGTCTTGTTTCTCTCACTTAGCATGTTTTCAAGGTTCATACATGTAATAACAATTATTAGTACTTTATTCCTTTTTATGGTTGAGTAATTCATGTATGGCTATACTATATTTTATCTATCCATTTCTTTATCAGTGGACATTTGGGTTGATTGTATTATTTGGCTATAATAAGTAATGATGCTCTCTGAAAACTTGTATACAAGTTTTTGTGTAGATACATGTTTTCAATTCCCTTGGGTTTAAACACCCTAGGGTGAATTGTTAGTCTCCAATTTTAATTTTTGTTGTTACTGTTGTTGTTTTGAGAAAAAGAGAGAGAGAGAGTGACACAGGGAGGGATAGAGGGGGAGAGAGAGAATCTTAACTAGGCTCCATGCCCAGCGCAGAGCCCTATGTGGGACTCAATATCATGACCTGAGCCGAAACCAAGTCAGATGCCTAACTGACCGAGTCACCCAGGTGCACCTAAAATTGTTTGTTTTCTTCTTTTGAAGCTTTGAGGTCTATAAAGTTTTAAAATTTGAAATTTACATGTATGTGTATCTCTTAAATCATACAACTCCGTATTTCTGTGTATTAATTTTGATGTAGAGTTAATGAAGGTTTTATAAAAGCTTGATTGTCCATTGTTTTTCAGATATATTAGTAAATCAGCTTAAAGAACCAATTTGTATTGATCTGAGTTGTTTTAAATTACGTAAAGTAAGCCCTTTACATTATTTTCATTTTATCTTAAGTATTCTGATTTTACTGCTTCCTAGAATTCATTTAGTTATTCATTGCATGAATATTTAGTGATATTTCCTCTGAGTGTGAGGCACTATATGAAGATACTGAAATAAAACATTGGGGGATAACAGTATACAGTTTGGCGTTGCAAAAATGGAGTCATAATTATTTTATGATATGGATGTGATTTTGTTAATATTTATATGTCTCTTCTCACTATTCACATTACTCCTCCCATGAAGGATTATTCAAGACACATACTCAAATCAATGTCCCAGTTACATTAGGTCCTTAAATTGATAAAGGCTCCTTGGAGGCTGTTTGTTTGTTGGTGTGCGTGATGTAGACTGTCCCATGGTAAGTAATAGAGACGTGCCTGTCGTGTTGTTCCTTGCAGCATTGCTGACAGACAGAGTGCCTTGGAAGCGGAGTTGAGGACAGTGCAGGCCTCTCGCCGGGATCTGGAGAACTTCCTAAAGTGGATACAAGAAGCAGAAACCACAGTTAACGTGCTTGCAGATGCCTCTCAGCGGGAGAATGCTCTTCAGGACACTGTGCTGGCGAGGGAGCTCACACAGCAGCTGCAGGCAAGTGCGCGGGGCCCTGCACCCAGCATTTTTAGTTCCATGGTGCTCTTCTGATGCAGTGACATGCAAACTGATTACCGTTCAAGGGTGAGGTTGTTACTTCATTCGGTTATGAGATCCGTACTCCCCTGTGAAACACTGGTTTCTGGAAATAAGATTTCTAAAATATTTTACTTAGTAAGAGTGGAAAAACACCTTGTTTTATGGAAATAATAATTGTTTATTTAGACTTACAGGCTCATAGCTGTTCTGTTTTTGTCATTTTTAAGCCCTGTGACACAGCCTTATTGAATCCTAAATTATAAGGGCATTTCCTTTTAATATGAAGTTGTTCCTTTCTCCATTTATTATAACATACTTAGTATAAAAGCTGCAAAGGCTCTGTGGCTTAATTTACAACTAAGAACATTGGGCTTGGAGGTATTACTTTTATGTCTTTAGCTTGATAGCTGTGATTGTACATGCAGTCTGAGATTCAGATTTTTCTGCTCTGCGAAATGTGCTAACACAAAACCTTTCCTCTACAAAAATGTATGAGGAATCGCACGTAGCATGATTGTCCTCTTGCCCTGCCCCCAAGGACAACTGCGTTAGTGCCCTTGAAGTTACCGTCTTTGTGCAGAATGACCTTGTCTTGCCAGTCACAGACCTTATCCTTTAAAACTTGGTTTTAAAACTGATTTTAATGGCACAGTTCCCTTGTCTACCACAGTTTCATGTCTACTTACTTCTATCTGCCTTGTCATTCACACATCATTTTGACTGTTATTATTTCTGAAATGCCTTTAAGCTCATGACCCAATGTCATGTCTTCTCCTGTCCCAGCCAATCACATGACTCCTCAAGGGCAGAAATTACGTTACTCCACACTGTTGCCTATGTGATGCTGTGTGTGCACATTCTGGGTAGATACTGACTGTTGCCCATGGACCCTAATTTTGCCATTATGAAATTCAGTGTGATGACCTTTTT
The DNA here is from genome assembly GCF_030435805.1 of Mustela lutreola. Classification (NCBI taxonomy): domain Eukaryota; kingdom Metazoa; phylum Chordata; class Mammalia; order Carnivora; family Mustelidae; genus Mustela; species Mustela lutreola. The sequence goes on along the minus strand of NC_081295.1, from coordinate 58,259,981 downwards.
TGAGTCCTTTCTCGGAATTCTCTTCTCTTGAAACTCAGGGTGTTCACAAGTATGTAGATCTGGATAGAGGGTGTAGTAGCTTTCTTAGAACTACTCCTATTCTTATGAATTATTTTTAAGTTTAAAACTGTTTTCACATAAAAAGTACCAAAAAAAATTTTTTAAAGGACCTTTTGAGAATAGACTTATCTGTAACGTGTTCCCATGTATCCGGGCTATTTGGGGTGTTGTATGGTGGAGTCCTCGAGATTAATTCAGTGAAAATCTGTGTTTACTTATATCACTTCTTCTTATTCATTGCATAATATATTTGTGACTTGGTAATGAGGGTGACCCAAACAGGTATGGAGGTTAAATATGTGCTTTTGTCTCATCATCTAGAATCTCGGGAGGGTACTGTCCATGTTATCTGAAGAAATATTTAGCTATCATCTCATTTTCAGGGGGTTAGAGAGGGCTCTAAATGTGGGCCAATGCTAGAATGGATTATTTTTTATGATTTAAACAACTGGAAGCCTGACCTATAAATGCTCACAGATGCTTAACTTTACGTAATGGTGTTAAACTCAGAAGATACCCAGGCTGTGCATTTGAGGAGGCAACAGTTTTTAGACAATGAGCAAAGGAGGTGTGGAATGAACGTGATGTGAGCATCAGCAAAATGCAGACTTGTTTGAGGGTTTAATAATGTCTTCTGGCACATTTTATCTTGGGATATATCCTTACCATAGCCAAAATTCTTCACAATATTTCGTGAGTAGCAAAACTGTAGAAATAAATGTAAATGAAGATGTTTAAAATCTTTCTAAATAAAAATAACTAGCACAAGATTCCTTGTCTTATGGCAACCAGCACCACAAAGAAAGGTTACTGACTAAAATAATAAAGCATGTTATGACATGCATGGTAAATGCCTCTCAAAAATAGTTGCTGAGATTTAATGTTGTGGCTCATAAGAAGTATTAAAGAAGGCATTTATTAAGAGCCTATTTCAGTTTGTTTGTCTAAAGATAAACACATGCGTTTGCTTTTATTTAGGATATTTCCCATTATGGTAATTTGCATGATTTTTCACTGCCTTGCTCCTTTTAAAAAAGGATCTTAATTTTAAAACGTTCTCCTCATTTTATTAAAAAAAACATCCTATGGCTTAATGTTTGGCACTTTATATGCAGATGAGTTAGAGATGTGTTGGTACCCTTTGCTGCGTATTTCTGAGACAAGAGAATTTAAGTTATCCCATGACTTTTTGTATTAATTTGTGTGAATGAATAGATAGTTACAATGAATGGCATGTCTGGGAATGGAAAGATGTCTGTCGAAGAAAATGAATGTACAAATAAGAGTGTGTGAAATTAAAAAATAAATCTTCTGGTGACGTGGTGGTGGGCGTGCGGGGGGGGGCAGTTTGTGGAACTGCTCATGTGACACACTCACTGGTGGCACTTGCTCCCTTTGTATCTTATGACAGCTGGAGGCAGAGCCCTAGGAACATTTCATGAAGAGGAAGAAGTCTAGTCTGTATTCAGTTTAGGGTGACTATGAGTAAGTTTTTGCTAAAGGGTAGTTTGGAAGCACCGTGGAAGACGAAGATTAATTTCTGGGAGTGTGCTAGGATATATGCCATTTCCGTGAAGGATGGATGATGATTTGGATTTATGTATTTATGTTTTACTGCCTGACTGCAAGGCATTTAGGCTTTCCTCCTCAGCAGAGTTGGTAAGAGAAAACCCAGTCCTTTGGAAAGAGAAGCTCTGGAATTTCTGAGTGATCCAGATCATAGAGGGTCTCGTTTGATTTGCTCAGTATTTTGCATTTTAACCTGGTAGCAACAGGGAGAAGTCATTAAAGAAGAGTGAGCAAGGGAGTGATACAATGGGATTTGTGTTTTATTAGGAATCCAGCTGATGTGTGAGGAATGGATTTGGGCTGGGCAAAGCTTCCAATAGGTTGTGTAGACTGCTAAGATCATCTTGCAGCCATCTGGTGAGAGGGGATAATGACCCAAAATGAGGCAGTCACAGGGGGGGAATAGACATACCAACTTGATAGCATGGGTAGACAAGGGAAGCGTAGAGACTAAGAAGATTGCCTGGCGGGATTAGAGGCTGAGATTGGGCATATAGGGAAGGAGCAACTCAGGGAGGTGGTGCCAGTTAGTGTGGAGTGCGTAGGAATGACTGATTTCATTTTGATAATGTTGAAATAAGGCATTTGGGTAACATCCAGAAGAAGCTTCTGTGCCCTTGTCACTGTGGATCTGTTGATCTGTTGTTAGGTAAGGGAATTTGACTCAAGTACAGAAACTTTTTTTTTTTTTTTTTTTTTTTTTTTTAAGGAAAGCCTATTATTGTTTTCCCTCTCAGTTTATCTGTTGGTTCAGTTGCATTTATTCTGAATTTCCTTGTCTACTTTCTAGGATATTGTTATCATTTTAATTATACTGCAAAATAGAAGCTTTAGAGTTTAGCAGGAACCAGTGAATTGAGATGATCTGATTCTTTCCTGGACAAAAGCCCGCTGCTCGGCTGCCCTCCTGGGGGTGGTTTTATCATGGGTAGCTGTTTTTGCTCTCGCACAGGATGTGTTTGTGGGTTGTTGTATTTTCATCTCCCGAGTGCTCTTGCAGCCTGACTTTCCTCCTCTCAGTCCATAGGTGTGGGTTTTGATTGTCAGATTGTTGCTGCTCTTGTACCTACCTCCAGAGCCAGCAGGGTGCTTGGCAGGTAATACCTCTATTGTATAAGCTTCCCCTGCTGGTTCAGGGACAGGCATTATAGCTTCATATATATTTTTTTATAGCAGCTTTATTGACCTATAATTCACATTCCACACAAGATACCACTTAAAGTATACAATTTAGTTGTTTTCTAACGTGTGTATTCACAGAATTGTGCAACAATCACCACAATCAAATAGAACATTTTATCCTCCCACCAAAGTAACCACATAAGGCTTTGCTGTTAGTCCCCCCTTTACCAGCTCCCCAAACCCGTACACCGAAATAATCACAAATCTACTGTTTGTGTCTATATTTTTGCCTATTAACTTAATGTTTTTAATTACATCAATGACTGCCTCTTCCGATTTTGGCTTTGTGCAGATATTTTGAGCTTCTCCAGAGGGAGGCAGTGTAGGTTCTCATTATAGGCTTGCAGGGAAAAAAAAAAAAAAAAAAAAAAAAAAAAAACCAGAAGCAGAAGCAGCAAAATACACAAAAACCCTGCTTGATAAACACAACTGTATGAGACCTAGTATAGGACTTTCTATCACACCAACATGAAGGACCGAGAAGGCAGACGAAGTAAAAGAAGAGAAACAAATACTTCCAGGACTGCATTTCTTTTAAAGAATCCTGACAATAGTAGAGAAATAGCAGCCTTACCTGGGCTATTAGTTTGAGCAGGACACTGATAATGAGAAACACCTGGTTTCTATTTCTGGCTGTGCCCTTTGACCCAGTCCTTTAATCATTCTGGGTTATTTTGCTTATTCCCTAAGCATACTTTACTCCAACTGATACTTGTAATAGTATTCAAGCCACAGTAGAAGACACATCTCACATATGCATATACAAATAAAACCCCCAAAATCTGTCCCTGGTTTTTATATCATATTATCTTGTTTTATGTTTCTTACTTACAAAATTAAGACAGCATTATAGCAAATAAGATGAGATCACGAAGATGCTGTCTAAGGGGAAATGTGGCAATTGGAATGTTAGTAGTCAGTTACAGACTTTTTTTTTTTCTTTTTTGTATTTTATTAAGTTCACTGTTTCAAAAGAGAAGTCCTAACCTAACATTAGAAATTCGATTTCTCATGACTTTTCTTGCCTGCGAGCCCATGGACAACCCTGTTTTTAGGGTGTCCTAGGTAGAGCCACACACCCCCTGCAGGAGTCCCTTGTTCGGTTTCGTTGTAGATGATCTTGTTCTGAGACCTGTCTGGAGGTGATTTATTAGCACTTAATGGAGGGGCTGATATCATTAAAGTCAGGTACCCTTCTGCTCTTCTCAAGATTTATAACAATGTCTGTTCACTCAGCCCACGGAGCCCAGCCAGAGCTGCCTTTAGTCGGGTGGTGAACGCATCTCTGTTTAGAGGGAGTGAAGGAATACCGCTCGATCAGATCTCTTGATATAAACTAGCCTTGAGGCATGTACCGTGGTGATGTGTTGAATCTCGGTTCCCAGGGGATGTCTGCTATGTATCTGCAGCTTTAATGTTTCACTTAATATCCTTTTTGGCTACGGAGCGCGTACTCCTCTCCAGCAGCAGGCAGCATTTGGCTCAACAACTTGCTTATTGTCTGCCCAAGCCGTGCTGAGCGACTGCCGGCTGGGAGCATCTGCCGTGGGGGGGCTTTCTTCGTGGCGTTTGTCTGTGTTTTTTTAAATTGAGAAGTTGAAAGAAAACCAGCCTTCTTTTGCCTAGCACCTCAACCCCTGTATCTTTCACATGCGTTCCTGGAAACGAGCATGCTCAGAGAACTGGCAAATCATTGTCCAGTGACCGGGAGGAAATGATCATTGCTCTTCATTTATAATGCAAATTCTGAGGTGTCTCCAGAAGTGTGGTAAACTTAAAATGATGGCTGTGGTGAGAACGTCTCTGCAGAAAGTTGTGGTTTTGTTACATCGTTTACAAAGGATGGCAGTTTCTTCTCCTCGGTATCAGAAGCTCTGTAAGGTAACTGAGTGATTGAAATGAGGATCTTGGGTGTCTGACAATTCTCCTGTTTCTCAGGCTCTAAAAACTAAGCTTTCAGCGTGCTTACCAAGGAGAGATTCCTTTTCTTAGTGACTGATTATAAAAGCTGTTAAAGTGAATTGCTTCATTGAATTTTGTTTGGGCATCTGAAACAAGCATTGTTTTAGTGCATCGTTTATTTTGCATTTGACAGAATCTTCTGAGAAGGGCTGATAAACTATTTGGAGAAAATATGTCAAAACTACATTCATTAAGACCTATTATCTCTGTGATACTTTGTAATGTCTCCATATTAAATGGTATATTAATCTTGTGTGAATTTCAGTAAATTGAAAAGAAGAGTTTAAAATAATTCAGTAGATTACTGAATAACTGTCCCTTTCTAGCTAGTTGTTTTACCATTAAAAAAATTAAAGCACATTTTAGAAACCACTAGATGAAATCTCATTATAAAATATCCCCTATATTCTTGACTCTTCGTATATTATAGCTGAGCCTGAAGAACTTAATTTTATTTGAACAGGTGGATTAAGTACACTTTCAAGAGGCAACTTGTTTGACACTTGCAAATTTCAAGTACTACGTCATCCTAAACATAAACCATTGAATGGGCTCCTGTGTTTTAAAGAAAAGTTGGCTGTTGCATTTTTTTATTCTAGTTTGATTTATACCACATTCATACTGTCTCATTACTTTGTCAAAAATTGGAGCAATTTGATAGAAAAGGAAGAAGGAATTGTAACAGGAATGTGAAAGCAATTTATACAGCACCGCAGTATCACATTCTGCCTTCATCATGCTCTTAATACCATATTCTCAAGATTGTATCTTGTTGCCCTGTTAGCTGCCCAGACTCGTTTGTATTTGGAATGACTGTCTCTAGGACAATGGGACTTTCCCAGTGATGTAAAATATGACCTGTCCAAGCATCTAAACTGCATGTTATGTGGCAGTACATTAGAAGGGGAAAGCAGTATTCCATTAATTTTATCATATATTTTTATTTTGTACAGCTTGGTCAATTAACTGTAATTCTGTCTAGAAACTTTTTTTTGGGAAAAGTTTTAGGAGATAAATTGTTAGCGGAACATTCTTTGCAGAAATACTTATAAGGGTTTCATTTGCATGAGAAATTACTTGAATCTTCATACAACTTAATAATTAATTTAGTTGTAAAAATCCATGAATTAATTATTTCAGTGTGTCGTGTCTTGGTTCACTTCAGAGAATACGTTTATTCTGATATAAACATTCTGTGTATTTCAGGAACAGGCAACTTTGATAACAGTATAAAAGCTCATTCACTAACGCATGATATTTTACCTCTTTAAGTACAAGTGCGAATATATAAAGCGTTTTTTTTTTAATTAGCTGGGTTATTTTTTGATCCATTTATATGCATACTTTCACAAAATCAGGTCTTTTTCTCAAGTCACATGACCAAAGTATTGTTAGTTTGAGGTAGGAAATGGTAGAAGTTCAGAAATTAGAGAAAGTTACTTAGTTTCCTAATTATACCCCAAATAAGCAAAAGTTTAACTACTGAAGTCATTGGGTAAATTAATTGCTATCAGAAGTCCTCTTTGGATAGATTTCTTGAGACTTATATTTTCCTAAAGAAACCATTAAAATTTAAATGTTTAGGATAAATGTACTTTTGCTTTTAAAAAATTAAAACTTGTGTTGTTTGCAGTTGAAATGTTACCTTCCACATTTCTTTGCTTGGATGCAAAATTAACAACTGCCCAGATAATCAAATGGGGAATATGCAATTCCAGTACTTGCCAGCAGGTGTCAATATAAGGCAGTGATATATGAGATTTTGGTTGAGGAACTAGAAATCTACAATAGGAGGTGGCAAAATTACTATGAAATAAATCAGCTAGTAACAGATATTTTTTATTTGCTTGGTTATATTTTGAAAATTTATCGTAGTTACTGATCTGTGTTAACTTATATGGTATAAATTAAAAGTTTTAGTTGCAGAACTAAATATTAACCATTGGTATCCCAAATATTGACATAGGTAGGTATCTATCTATAGCAAGAGAAAATATGTAATTGTATTATAATTATCAATAGTCTTTGTATGCTATTTAAACATTTAAATAAGTTTGATGTTTATTTAGTTTAAGACACCATAAATTCTTTTCCCCTTAAATTGTGGATGTTATAATGAGTGTCTCTCCCTAGACCTCCTACATTCTCTAAATTTAGTTTCTTAGAAAGGAAATGCTGTAAGTTTCAGTGTTTTTTCACAAAAATATAGAGGTCTCTTGTAAATGCATTTACAAATCAAAGTGAATGGGAAAAAATGTTGCATAATCAAAGGGAGATGTGACTATTTTAAATTCATATTGAGATTTTGAAATCCAGTGTCTGTTAATATTCTTACCTGCTTTTCTACTTTAGGATCTTTTTACATCTTATGTGGAAATTTAGTCTTTTATCAGACTTTCCTCTGTGATACTTTGTCTTTGCTTATTTTCATACTTCTCTGGAGTGTCAGAAAACAGTTCATATATTACACATTTGGAATTTATCTTGAATATTCTCATTTTGTGTGTTTCCTCTGTTTTGAAGGGGGGAGGATAGGCAGAACTTGGCATTCATGGCTCTCAGAGTTAAAATATGCTTTTCTTCCTCTTCACCTATTTACCCATTTACTTGTATTTTTCCCTTTAAAAATATTTCTTCTGTATTATACATCTCATAAAATTTGTTTAGGAAACTGAAATGGAAGTGCCGCTTACTTGGAGATATAATTAGCAGCAGTGAAATTGCCCCGATGACCTAAAATTACCTCATGCTGGATGCTTATTTTTCCAGATTGGTTTTGATTGCTTAGTTCCTTTAAAATATTAATGATTAGAAAAAACAGTTTTTCTTCTCATAGAGAGCACAGCAAAAGCAACAACGTAAGTGATTAAAAAATAAAATTGACTTTGTTTTCATTGTTATGTGATTATATTGATGATATTTTATCATTAAATTTTTGTATAAAGCAGAATTTATGTTGAGTTGGAAAAGAATTTCATAAGTCCTGTTTTCTTCTTTGGTGTCCATTTTCATAAAATACTTATTAATTGAAGACATGGTAAAAGCATTTTTCTTTGTAAAGCAGATTGGGATATGAACTATTATAGCAAAATAAGAAAAAAATGTACAATTAGTGTTATAAATTGGAATCCTCATGACTTAATAAGCATTTTAACATTTTTGATTTAAGTAATAGAAATTCTATTTGCCTATATACATATGTAAATCACTTTAGCTTATGTGGCTTTAATCATCTGCAAACTTTTTTGATCCTTTAGTCCTATCAGCAAAAATATTGTAAATATTCACACACACACACACACACACACACACATAAACATATAGTCATTTTAAAATTATACACATATGCTGTGGACAAATCACATATTAAATATTAGTTGAACATAGTTTTATTCTTTTTACTATTCTCTTCTTACACCTCAGTTGATTTTCCTTTTCTCTCTGTGTCATACACATGGCATTTGGTGACTGATTTAGTGAAATTGTGGCTTTCCTGATGGTGCTGATCTTGAAGTATCCCTGAAAAACCATGTCTTCTGTGGTATCAGAGCAGCTATCGATGAGTGCTCTTGAAGAATAGAGACCAGAAGATCTTGCCATCTTGCCCTGCAAACTTGGATTGACTGCTGATGTCTACAGAAGTCTTGTGTGTGTGTGTGTGTGTGTGTGTGTTTACGTGTAGACAACATGGAGCTATGTGGAAGGATGTATGGTCACAGAGGTATATAGTGTCTGAACAGAGTTTCAGATTCATTGACAAAGTGAATCCACACACCATTTTTCACCTTCATGTGTGGGTTCCCTTTATTTAGAGGTAGTTATGATTATGTGTTTTTAAGAAGGTGTGGAATGGAATGATATATTTTCAACCCCACATAGTTAAGCTTTGTTTTTTTGTTTGTTTTTAAAGATTTTATTTATGTATTTCACAGATTGAGACACACACACAGCAAGAGAAGGAACACAAGCAGGGGGAGTGGGAGAGGGAGAAGCAGGCTCCCTGGGGCGGACCCAAGGATCATGACCTGAGCTGAAGGCAGACGCTTAATGACTGAGCCGCCCAAGTGCCCCTAAACTTTGTTTTTTATTTCCAAACATTTTCCTACCTTTATTCCCCAACATTTCCCTACCTTTTCCACCCCCATGGAAAACTACTACCCATGGGTAATCAAATCTTCACGTGTTTTAGGGTGATGGTGCTTTACTTAGTTGTGATCTGAATGTCAAATTTTAAATCTTGTCAGGTCAGCTCTCAGTCTCTATAATCAAATCGTACACATGATCGGTTGACCCATAGAAGGCTAGAGTCATGGTCTCTGCCTGGAGGTAGAACACCCGTTGATCATATGAGCATTGGCTCTTCTTGGTTTTATGAGAAATTTTCAATTTGGTTACCTCAGAAAATTTGTGAAGGGTGAGGTATAATGGAGGAAAATGCCATACATGGAAGGATTTGCATACCTTTAACCAGTCACCATCGATGCATTAGGCACGTTGCATCACAACTCAATGGACCCTGGGCAGACTACTTCTCTTTCTCTCCATTTCTTTCTGCGCCCTTTCAGGGGGCTGAGATGATAGTGAAGTGGGTCATTGGAGACAGCAATTGTATCTCTACATGTCATCAGATATTTTCTTGTGGCTTCCAAAAGCAGCAACATGATTTCAGATAATTCTCTGATCTCTGTGTTGCCAAAGCTCCCCAAGTCAAGATGTATATCAAAATCATTTTCTTTTCTTTTTTCTTATTATTATGTTCAGTTAGTCAACATATAGTACATCATAAGTTTTTGATGTAGTGTTCAACGATTCATCAGTTGTATATAACACCCAGTGCTCATCACAACACGAGCCCTCCACAATCATTTTAAAATCTGGTTATCTAACTAACATTTTTTAAATCAGGAAACTCTTGCTATCAATGACTTTTGGCTAGGTGTAGTATAATTAGATATGCTTTGTCCGTTAATAAAAAGTAATTAAAACCAATCTACAAGATTGCATTTTAAATAGTTTCTTGATAGTCAAGATACCATTATTTGCGTAAGTCTAGATCTGTGATCTACAAATCAGGGAGAAGTCAATTGGACAGAGTTGGAGTAGCATTATGGATAGGGATAAAAATTCTCCTTTGTTTTTAGAGTAGCATTTGATAATTGTGACTAAAATGTTGATGATCTGTGTTTACCTAGGGGTAAAGTTTTTTAAATTTCAAGGGGAAATTTCCAAGATGAATGTACTGCTGGATTTTAAATGTACAGACATGATCCACTCCCTCTTACTAGGAACTGTGAGCACTGCCAGCTTCTCTTGATATATTTGGTGGTTTATTTTTAGCTCTCTAAAATAAGCAATTAGTAGAACTCTTACCATAGAGATAAAGATTATAGAAAATTTCATGCTGTGGTAGGTTTCTCAGTTTCACAAAGTTTATTCATTTCTGGGCAAGGTAAATGAGTCCAAATAATTGAAATTGGAAAGCATAAAGTGCATGCGACGGTTTCTTTTCATTTTTCTTCTAGTTTGTTATGTGGAATTGTAGAAGATTAATTTATAACAAACCTCACTTATAAAAGCAGACAGAGCCCTTTAATGCTTAATAAATTACATGCTGATATGAGAGTATGGCTTGATAAAGCTTAAGCAAGAATTTTGGGAAAACGTCAAATGGAAAATGGCGTTGTACTGTTTTCACAATAGACTAGTTTACTTTAGCTTTAAGAAAATTGAAAGAAAAATGGTCAAACACAGCAATAAAATAACTGTAGGCTTTCATGAGTAAAAAAAAAAGTTTTGTTACTACTGATGTAGCTTCCTTTCATTTTTAGAGTGTTTTAGAGTTTACAGTGTTTTAACATATTTCATCATTAATACATATGGTGTTAATTAGTAATTATATTATTACTGATCCTTAAGAGATAGGTAGGAAAGAGATCATCATTTTTCCCATTAACAAATGGAGAAACGGGATTGGTACATTGACAGGTTAGGGAACATGTCAATAATTGCTTGGCTAGGGTTCCTGGGTGGCTCAGTTGGTTAAGTGTCTGACTTGGGCTCAGGTCATGATCTCAGGATCCAAGTATCTGTCCCATGTTGGGCTCCACACTCAGTGGAGAGTCTGTTTCTCTCTGTCTCTCTGCCCCTCCCCTTGCTCGTGCTCCTTCTCTCTCTCTCTCTCAAATAAAAAAAAAAAAGCAAACATAATTGCTTAGCTAATATGTGGCACAATCTGAACTAAATGTAGGTTGTCTGAATCTTGTGTCTCCTTACACTTAATTTCAGATAGTTTTAGGGATATCTGGACTAAGTTTCAGATTTTTAGGGATGCTGGACTAAAATGAGCCATGTACCGTAGAAAGCGAAATCACATTAACTAGGTAGTAGATATAGTTTTATTCTACATTCTCTTGCCATACATCTCATTTTCTAAAGAAATTTAGCCTCTAGTATCCTTTAAGACATGAGGAGATGTTGGAAATTCTCTGATTCAACTATTTCATTTTACAGATGAGGAGACAGATCATCTATAAGGGATATTTTATTGCTGCTCGTTTTGTAGGATGGAAATGTACTTGTTTTCTCCTAGAAGTTTAAGCCTCATGGAATATGTCTTTTCAAAAGTACTTTTGTATTTGAATTCTAAAAGAACAAAGATTTCATTCTAGTTTAAATTTATATAGTGGGTACTCTTTTAATAGGCTTATTTTGCAGTTTTATAAAAAAGATGGGTTGGTTCATTTTAATGCAAATTAATGTAGTTGGTTCTGGGTTTTGATTCATAATTTAGTTTGGTTTGAGTCTCAATACACAAGTATTGAATTATGTATTCTATTCACGGAAACAAATTCTCTAGCTTCAAATATAGTTTTTTATCATTATATTTAAAGTACATAATAGCTCCTTAAAAGTATAAATTGAAAATAGTCAACTAATTTTTTAGACTGGGTCCTTTCTAATAGGAAATTTGTGGGGGTTTTTTTGTCATTGTTTTTTGTTAGTTTTTGTTTTTGCAATTCAACTCAAAATCATGTATTTAATGGTTATCATATGCTGAAGTACATGGTAGGCAGCATAAGCATGAAGTACAGTATTGCATTTTTGACGTACAATAAAGAAGTTCAAGTAACTTGTTCTGAAGACTCAGCTTGAGGTAGTGCAAGGAAAAGTTTCCCTGACCACTGAGCTTATGACAGAAACTCTTGTAGGATGAGTATTCCTCAATTTGTGGGGGGGCGGTGCTCCTCTAGATTATTGATAGGCTCCCAGATGGCACTTGAAAATCTAGATGACCCACAGTGAAACTGATGGAATCTTCATTCACATCAAACATCACATTTGGAAGAAGTCCCATTCCATTGTCAGAAACTGAACAGAGCAAATAAGTAATCTTTACTATGACTGACACCAGAGGAAAAACAAGTATGTTTGCTTCGAAGAGAATGGGAAGAAATTGTTGAGCCTCTTAATGTATCCTATCATGTTTAAGAATTACGGGTTTTGATGTCATCAGTTTTGAGTCCCAGTTCACTCTCAAAACATGGGAATTACTGTTGTTGGTACAGGTATACTATTAATTATAGCCTTTTATGGAAAGCTCTTGACATTTGACTCAAAAATGATATAGAATGAGTTTAGTTTTACTTTTTTTCAGGGCATACTTTGCAAGAGTTTAAAGACATGAAGTGAGAGAAAACTTTTTGCTTCAAAACAGTATCTGACACTGTATGTACTCCAGGTTCAGCATTTTAAAAGGCCAAGGTGGGGTGCCTGGATGGCTCAGTGGGTTATGCTGCTGCCTTCGGCTCGGGTCGTGGTCTTGGGGTCCTGGGATCGAGTCCCGCATCATCGGGCTCTCTGCTCGGTGGGGAGCCTGCTTCCTTCTCTCTCTCTCTGCCTCCCTCTCTGCCTACTTGTGATCTCTGTCAAATAAATAAATAAAATCTTAAAAAATAAAATAAAATAAAAGGCCAAGGTGTGTGTGCACCTATCCAGTGTGAGTGGCCAGGGGGCCGGAATCCCTTAAGCCTGCATGGTTGCAATATGGACATAAGGGAAGTTTGTCTGTGATTAGGGCTTGTTTTTTTTTGTTTTTGTTTTTGTTTTTTAAATAAACTTTCTTACTAACTTTATATATCATGAATGTTTTCCCATGTCATTAATCATTTCTTACATCGTGATTTTTTTTCATAGAGTTAAATATAATTGTATTGAATGACTGCAGGATAGTTTACTGAAGCCATCAACTCTGGTTAGATAACTAGGTTATTACCAGTGTTCTCATGATAAATAATTCCATGATGGATGTTGTTATACATCATTGAGTACATCCTGATTATTTCCAGGATGTGTTTTTAGAATAGAATAACTGGACCAAATTAACATTCGATGGCTTCAGTTTATATATTGCCGAATTTCCCTCTTGCGAGGTGTTACCCATTTTTATGTCCATTGGCAGCTTGAGTGCCTAATTTCCTGCGCCCTCCCAGAAAACAGGCGATATCAGTTAGAAAGTATTTTGTGAAATTGTTAGATGGAAAACATAGCCATGTTGTAGAATGTAAACCAAAATCTAGCGAGGTTAACTGATTTACCCAAGGGTGGGACCAACTAATCCATTCCAGGAGTGTCTGAGTTCCGGATACTGGGCTGAGAACCCAAACACTGTGATGTCTAAAACAGGATAGGATAAAGACCGTGTAGTAAAACTGACAGGTTTTGAACACAGAAGGAAAAAAGTAAACTCTGATTTGAAAATGTCAGGGAAGTATTTAGAGAAAATGTAGTATCTCCTAGGGCTCTCGAGGAGTAGGTTGAGTTTAATAGAGTAGAGAATTCTGAGAATAGACATGTGAATGAGCAAACACAAGGCACAGAAGTGTGTCATCGTAGTTAGAAAACATGGGATACTTGTTTATCAGAAGTGGCTATGAAACTCACTCATTAACATTCTCATCTCCATAAAAAAAATATTCTTTGGGTGGCCAGCTGTGTATGCCAGATTGACTTCGATTGTTTCCACAACGGAGTCCAGTTTTAAAGGAAAAATATTTGTGAGTATTGGCGCTATTCAGATATGAAGGGCATTTCCAAAAGGGAACTATAAAATGAAAAATTGCACAATATCATGTCTTTGAAATAAGAACATAGCTCTTCCAAATGTCTCCTTTAAATGGAACAACCTTCCTTTGGACATGAGTCATTTTGGTATGAGAGTGACAAAAACAGTTATACTTTTAATGGTAACTCAGTTGATGAGAGAATGATATCAAGCAAAATTAAAAGATAATTCACAGTGGAAGTCAGTCTGTCCGCTGCTAATTATAGATTTATGGAACCTTAAAGTTAATGAAAATTGAAACTGTTTGACCGGTTTCCTCATTATTATATATTAGGAAACAAAGCCTTAACATTTATAGGGAGCTTTGCCCTTAATGTGCTTTGCTGTATTATTTTATGCTGCCCAAGATCACACAGCCAAGTGATTCTTGGCTATATATTTAAGTTTCCAGGAGATTACTCTAGTGTCCATTACATTTTATGTGTGCTTATTTAAATAGAATGTGTATTTAACTTTGCCTAATATTATAATTTGATGTTTATTTCCATGTTTCTCCTTCTGAATCACCAGTTTCTTGAGTTTGGGGTCATATCTATTTTAGAAGTATTTGCAAAAGTTGAATAAATAACCCAAATTTCTTATTTTTCTGAGATTTACAATGTTGTTATAATATAGTAGAGATGCTGTATTTGGACTCCATATTATTCTTTTTAAAGAGTTTTATTGAAATATTCATGTACAATACAATTCTTTTGAAGTGTACAGTTCAGTGTGGTTTTTTTTTTAGCATGTTCATAAATTGTGCAACTATTACCACAATTAAAATTTTAGAACATACCCCTCCCCAAAGGATCCATGGGCAGTTGCTTCCCATTTTTCTCCACTCTACTCTGCTAGCCCTAGGCAACCACTGATCCATTTTCTGGTTTGTTTGTTTGTTTGTTTTCCTTGTTTTTAACATGAGATTGAGAATAAGAGTTTGAAGCCGTAAGTATTAGGTAAAAGGGCTGGAAAAATAATACAATTTGCCGTGATACATTTACTACTTCATCTTACAAAATTTGATAATTTTTGGGTTTTAATTATCAATAAAAGGGTAGCTTTTGTTAAATGGTTTGTAAACCTTTAGCACCATAAAATATGGTATTTATTTTTCCTATTAATTATTTACAGTACTGTAAAAATGAAGTATATTGGGAAAATGTTGAATTTGAAATCCGAAGGCCTAGGTTGGATGACCCTACTTGCTGTTTGATCTTTTCTAACATTCAAGTAATGTATCAGTCCTCGGCTTCATACAGACAGTGGGAATGATACGCATTCTGGTTACTTTTAGAAAAATGTTACAGGAATGCTAAGTTAAAGTTTGTGACTTTGCTACAAGGGCTAGCGTATTAGTAAAATTAAAATACTAAATTTTCTGTAATTTCTTTTTCTTTAAACCAACCAATCAACCAACAGAAACAATGGTGATATTTACTCAAGTGTGCTTTTACCTTGGCCCCCTGATGAAAGAATTTTTGAAACAGTGAAAGAACGTACTAAGAGCTTCCACTTGTCTCAACTCAGGTGGCAGAATGTTGACTCCCAGCCACCCAAGTCTGCAGTGCAGGGTCTTTTCATTTTTCTCCTTTCCTACGGCATCAAACCAGCTTCCATATTAAGGTGTATTCTTTGCCAGAAAAATCATACTATTTCCAAACAACTTAGATTCACACTGAGGCTGCATGAAAGGGACCATGTCTTCCGGGAAGGACTAATGGCCCCCAAGGCAGCAGTAGCTAGTCAAAAGAAAGATTCTGAAATTTTTATGCAATCCCAAATCAGGGCAGCCATAATGTTTATAACCTATACATTATTTGTCTCAGAGGCTGGTGGGCACATATAAAACTTGGGAAGGCTTAAGGAAGGTCTTTTTTAAAAAATTCAATAATAATGGAATATTTTGGTAATTCTCAGATGATTTTGTATAACCTGTATTTTGAGAGTGAGGTTTTGATAAGTACTGAATAACCTGGATTAATGACTATAATGACTGAGTGCTGTTTTGCATTAATTCTTGAAGCAAATCCTAGATTGCTTCATTACATAGCCTGTCATTATGGAAGATTCTCACATAGTGTGGTGGTAAAGAAGGGGAAACATTTGCTCTTTTTGAAGTAATTGTATCTAATGGAAGTCTAATGACCTATTATGTTTATTTCTAAAAGCTGAGCAGCGAAGCTTGAGAGAAGCTAGTGAAAGACTCGAGAAATGATAATGTAAACCAAAATCTAGGAAGTCTCATGTGGTTGAGAATCAGTACTTTATGACAGTTAAATACTTCAATAATTTACTTGTGCCAAATGTCATCCTTACTTGAAAAGCTGAAGTGATGTCTCCAAATGAGCCCATACCACAGAGAGCTGGGGTAGAGAGCTGCTTCTGGCTAGGTGTCTTGTACCTTTTCTATGTCTTACAGTGTCTCTGAATTTAATATGTTGATTGAACAAGGTGGAGAGCATAGTGTTCTGGCGGGTACTGAAATAATAGAACTTAATAACCACTGATGACTTTGGATATTTTCAAGCTTATTTTCTTCATGTTTTAAAGATGAGAAGACAGAGGCTTAGATGGGTTCATTGATCTGTCTTAGGACCTATTAATGGTGAGTGGCAATGGTTGAATTGCTTTGACAAGGATATATTCTATTTTGGGGATTTCATGGGACTGTATGATTAAAAATGTATTTTATAGGTTTCTGAGATAGATTATTGACACCAACTGAATCACATAGTTGGTATAAATGATTTACTTGGAGATGGGTTCTGAAAATAAGTGAATAAAACATACCTTTTTAGATGGAACACACACTGTAACCTCCTCCAGTTAAAGTTGGTTGTCGGTACAGCAGTGCTTACTTTGCTGTCTTTCGACTATTCTGGATCCTTGAATATTTTCATGATAAGTGCCTCAAAAGTAGCAACAACTTGACAGTGGTAAAGGTTGGAGAGATTACTTGGAGCTCTGTAAACTTAACTATGGAGACTCATGAAAAAATTTCAGTTGCTTTCTATGTATATTCCTCACATTTTCCAAAACTTAGGACTAGGACCAACACAACAAAATAGTTTAAACGTGTCTTGACTTCCTGATACTATTTACCGAGTCTGCAGCTTTTCATTCTTTTAGCTCATTCAAAGTGGAACAAGTCATTTTAAAATTCTCAGTTTTCCTTTACAAAAGCTGCACGCGCCTACTACAAGGACACGACTTCCCAAAGCATGAAAGGTGTAGTGTTGACACCTTCGTTTAGCATAGTTTAATCATTCTTGTGGAGATTAGAAAGAAAATTGTCTTTGTGAACGCATTCAGTGTTTGAAATTTAATCTAGTAGGGAAGTTTGGTTCGTAGCCCTACCCAACATGGCTTTCCGAGTCTTGTTTGGAGTGATAACTTTTGTGGGGTCAGGCTAAGGGATGCTTGACAGAACGTCTTCATCTTTCTTCTTTGTCCAGGGCGGTGGAAATTTATCAAGACACAATCCCTAAACTCCTTAAACCCTGGGACTGTCCTGACTTCTGTTTTGGAGGGACACATCGACTGTGCCAAAGGAACAGTCTACTCATAATCCATTACTACAAAGCCCATTCATATTATCATCTTTTTGTTTTGCTTTTCTCATTTCTTCTGAGTCACTATGTAAAGCTTTATAGTAATTTGACTTAATCACACATGGTATGGCTCTTTCAGGACTCATGCTGTTATTTTTAAGCTTTCTGTCTCTTATACCTTTCTGTCTCAAGACATACATATATATATATATATACAGAACACTTTCACACAGCCAAATAAACCAAAATTTCTCATCTGGTGAAAGAGTGATAGAAACCATACTATTTGGAACCTGGAGTTGTTCCTTATTTGCTGAAAATTGTATGGAATACATTTTATGCTGTTTTCCAAGAATAAATTGGAATGGCATATTTGGATTGAATTGGAATGAGACCATAAATAACTGAAGGAGTGGCTGGGAGATTTCAAAACGTATTTATTTATTTATAATGTAATTTGTGCTCCTGATTAATTGCTCTTGATTAACCTCCCTGCTCTTTAAATTAAATCAAAATTAGCAAATATTTATTGCAGTCTCAGAGAAACCTCATTTAAGGATTAAAGCACCATGGAGAGCAGTAGAATGTTTCCTTGAATAAAAGCCAGAATGGGAAGACGAGGAGCACTTCTCCCCATTTCTTGATTCTATACATGTTAAGGACAAGTGCATGCTCAGGAAATGGGGTGATTGATTAGGCTGGAAGGAACTGAGGAAAGGGATTCATTTAAATAGTTCTCCGTGATATCATTTTACATTGAAGAAAATCTTTTGGGAAGATAAACAAGGAATTAAGTTACTTGTGAAGCAGCACGAGGCAGCCAAGGGTGCCCTGCAGAGGGACTGAGAAATTGACTTTCTGGACATGCTTTCTACTGGTATTGAATGAAATGGGTAGGTCTCTGCCCTTTGCCAAGCTTTGCAGTTTTACCTTAAAGTTGGTATAAAAAAATGTTTTTTACAAAAATCTATGAATTAATACTGTGAAGGAAATATAATGACAAGTCTTCCATGTGCATGTGTAGTAAATCATTTTTAATTTTGTTCAGCAAATTAAAGCAGATTTCATTAGTTTTAAAAATAGCATTTACATTTTTACTCCCGGATATATTAAAAAGAAAGTGTTCCTTTTGTAAAATGCAGAAGAGGAAGGAGAAAACAAAATTTAACCATTAATTCTGCAACTCAGGAGGGAATATTATTAATGTCTTTTCCTATTTTATGTCACTCTTCCTTTCTTTGTGTATAGATATTGGTTTGAAGCATATTCATACAAATTTGGAATCATGTTTCATATAATACTTTTTGCATTTAAGGGTATTGGTGTTTTATTCTTCATAACAGTATTCTATACACATTTTTATATTTCTTTATTTTAAAAAAAACTTGTTTTTTTATTTTATGGCAGTGTTAGGTATCCCATTGTATTTTGTGAATGGGATAAATAATGTTTTTCTAATTTTGACCTTCTAATGCTGCAAAGGATTTTTTTGTCTAAATCTCTGGCTGTAATTGATTATTATTTTTTGTTAGGATGAGTTTCTGTAAGTGGCTTTGCTGGATCAAAGGTTATACACTGCCAGGTGGCTTTCCAAGAAGGCTGTTCCCAAGTATACTTTAATAGTGTATGAGAATATTGGTCATACCATACCCTTATTTGTCTTGAGTTTTATAATTTTAAATTTTTTGTCAATTTGATAGTTTTATACTGCATCACTGATTACTTGTAAGAATTTTTTTCTTACTGGCCCTTTGTGACAAAATTTTGATTTCCTTTGAACTAGTATACCTCTGATGTTTCTGCACCTGATCAACATCTATTTGATCTAAAGGAATTCAAATTACTTGGGAAGCAATTCTGTCACTGAAGTTATGAAGTACTTTCCAAAGTACTGGAGAGCACAACTACAAATCTGAGTCCCTACCATAAAAAATTTTGACATCGTATAGGAAAAAAATCAGATATAACAATGATTTATTAAAAATGCCAATTCACAGATTTGTTAGTTCCCAGAATGATAACAGAAGTCCCATGGATAATCTCAGCATTATTTGAGTAATTGATATTTTCTGGAGAATTCACTTTTACATTTTCAGTTAATTCTGAAAAGGTCTAGTCCACTCATGACATAGCAATAGTATCTCAGTATTCATATTCTCATTAAAATTTAAATACGTAAAATATGTTTGAATGAAATGATTTCAGAATATGAATTCCATCTATCTCTGCAAAAAACCAAATCATTCAAGTATGCAAGCATTTTTTTCTGAGCCTAGCCTCTTGTGATGTTTATGGAAGGACCCACTCATCATAGTCAGCCTTGCCTCCTCTCAGCTCTTTTGCTGTTAAGCAAAATTCTACCACCATGAAAAAGGTTTTTTCCAAGTTCCCAGAGAACACAAGATTTCACTTTGACATTGGCTTGACATTACTTTTTGGTTCTCAGAACTGACTGTATTGCCTTTATACCCAACTCAGGACTTACTCAAGCCATCACTTATTTCTGACAGTTATATTCAAATCAGCAAAGTATAAACTTTGTAGCAAAAATGGATTTTCCATGCATCAAGATTCTATAGCACATCTGTCAAAGAGGTTTGCCGTACGTGGAAAATCACAGCCTTGATATCCACCAGTAGCACATAATACATAATCAGAAATATTTGATGAAGTGAGTTAGGGTAGAATACCCATTTGCCAGGCAGGGCGTTGATAAAAGAACTTCCCTTGCAGCTTCATTATTAAACTGTAGTATGTTCCACTCTTCTTTTATTACCAACGAACAACTTTTGTCTTATCATCAGTTTGGCAAGAGATAACCTGTCAATTACTTGTAGAAAATTACTTAGAAATGAATCAATATTCTATTTATTGTATCTCCTCTACTTTAAAAGGCTGCAGTCCCATGTTTCTTGTACCTAACCTCCAAATTCTTTCACTGTAGTGTGGGCGCCAATTTTTGCCTTCCATCTTTTATATCTAATTCCTAAACTTTGTTCTAAGAGTGAAGTAAGAAATCTTCATTTTCAGATTTCATTAGTATAGATGAAGGTTTAAGATAAGTTTCCTGATATTGAGGATATCTAGACGTTAAGCAGAAGAAATTAATTTGATGGTTTCAGTTTTTTATTTTCATTTTGGATCTTCCTTTTTTCTTCTTTGTAAATGTTTGCCTTTGTGAGTTGCTAAAAAGAATAATTTTCAAGTTATATTCCTGTTTTAGTAGTATTTAAGTTCACACTGCACTGTTTCTTTCTTGGAAAGCTAACATGGAATATATTTTGAGATTTTTTTTTTTTTCATGTCTTAACATTGTCATTGAGGGTATTTGATTGTTTGAGCCTAATAGAAATAAATTCTGATTGTACCTTCTCAACCTGAAGTGTGGCAATGGTCAGAGACCATAGATGAACTTAGTTTCATTCAGTATTATTTATAAAACAGCGTTCAACATTGGGAAATAAAATAACTGATCTCTTTGCTATTTTAGTGTGATGACATCATCCTACACAGAACACACTTCAAATCATATGCCATTTGTACATGCACAGATGTAATTGCTAATACAAACCAAAAAAGAGGGAGAGACAGAGCAAGAGTGAGCTAGATGGTGTCTAGGGCATATAATAATTAGCATTTTTAGTAACAACATCTGTTGCTGGCAATATTGTTGGCAGTATTGTGGGAGAAAGCAGTCATTAAAATTAGCTAATGCTCAGTTTAAGTACCACACAATGTACTGACATTTTCAATATTTTTACTAGTTTTGGATTTCCTCGTTCCAATAAATTTGTGTTTTTGAGTTTGTTTGAATGCCTTGTATTATATTAAAAATGTTCTTCAGATTCCTCCAAATCGATCAGGGGCTGAAGCTTGTATTTTTAGTGGGTCAAAGTAGCATTGTTGCAAATTGTTACAGACATTTATTGGAGGATGTCTCGCAAAGATTGGGATGCCCATGAACTTAAATAAATGTAATGTAGAAGGTCAGAGATAAGTTGGGAGAATTATTGGCAAGATTAACAAGTTGGGAGAATTATTGGCAAGATTTAGACAGGCTAAGGACTGACAACAAGGTCACTTAGGTTGGGACTTCCCTAGTTTTAACTCTGGAGTGCCCTCCTCCTGAGATATCTCAGAGTTCCAGACACTCCAGATGGCTGGTAACTTCACTGTGCAAGGCACCTTGGAATCCCACCTTGGAATGGATCTCTGATTTTGATCCTGCTTGATTTAGATCTTCTCTCAGAGTTAGACACTGTCTTCCAACCTGCAACGCACATTTTCCTCAAGTCTTATTCTCTTACCATTCTTGAGGTTTCATTCTGGAATTCTTTTTTGAGGCTTAAGTGTCAATATGAACTTTTAAAATTTAGTGAAGCTTAAGTCATTTGGATTATTTTGACAGGCAACCATTGACCCCAGACCTGTGATTCCTCACTTGTACAGGGGTGTGTTGCTGCCTTCAAGTCATGGACAAACCCCCTCTGAGGAGGAGGAAAATGGTGACTTTGATCTTTTTTTATGGTCTTCGTTGTCCACCTGTTTGCTAGTTTGGGAGTATGTCAAAGTGAAAAAGGAAAAGTAGTCTCTTTTCTCTTCAAAGATAGAACCCACTCATGAATCAACATTTGAATCATATACTAAAATACAAACAATTTTGGAATCTGTATAATTGTTCATGAAAATAAACACAGAGTCAGAAATTATGTTTCTAGAAATACTTTGATGAGCTAAAATATTTCCCACTTTTGTTAATCTAAACTGGGTATCTTTCAAACTTTGAGTGGGAGATATTAAAATGGGTACTGAGAAAGTGGTTTCTGTAGGCCAGTTAGTTTGGAAAATTCTGCAAATTATGCCCTCCTTTGGTGGCCCTGTGACGCACGTTATATATTCAAGGCTATGAAAACTCTTGCAGAAGAATTATACTGAACTTGCTCATCTCAGTGTTTTTCAAACATTTTTTTTTTCCCCTGAGCCAGTTTTTGTTACAGAAACCAGTTTAAGAAATGCCGATGCAGTCATCCCAGAGTTTAACTTGCTATTTATGTTTGCCGAGAAAGTTGCAGAAAGGGCCTCTAGGTAAAGGCTTGTCATCTGACTTATAACAGACTTTTTGGGTCTCTGTGATTCTGACAATGTCTTTGTGGCAGAACTTACTGCAAGGCTTTATTAGTATCCTTAGAGATGGACACAGATAATGTCAGAATTCACAAAAAATGGCTGTATAAACCACAATGAATTTATTCATTTGTATTGGAGGATGTCTTTCCCAAAGACTGGGATGCCCATGAACTTAAATAAATGTAACTTAGAAGGTTAGAGATAAGTTGGAAGAATTATTGGCAAAATTCAGACAGGCTAAGGATTGACAACAAGGTCACTTAGGTTGACCTTATTCAAGGTGGGAACTTTCCTAGTTTTATCTCTGGAGTGCCCTCCTCCTGAGATGCCTAAGAGTTCCAGACACTCCAGATGGCTGGTAACTTCACTGTCCTAAGCACACCTGCAGTGGCTTCTTGTGTTCCTCACATTTCTCTTTTCTTTCCCCTCATAATTTGTGATGGTTAATGTTATGTGCCAATTTGGCCAAGCCACAATACCCAACATTATTCTAGATGCTTCTGTGAAGTTATTTATTTATTTATTTATTTTAAGATAAGATGAACATTTAAATTGGTAGACTTTATTTTTTCCTTCCAAATTTTAATTTTAATCCTAGTTAGTTAACGTACAGTGTAATATTGGCTTCAGGAGTAGGATTTAATGATTCATCACTTACACATAATGCCCAGTTCTCATTATAACAAGTGCCCTCCTTCATACCAAAAGAAATAAAAAGCATCTAAATCAGCAAGGAAGAAGTCAAACTTCCACTATTTGCCGATGACGTGATAATCAGTAGACTTAGGAAAGCAGATTATTCTCCATAATGTCAGTGGGCCTCTTAAGGCCTAATCAGTTGAAGGCCTTAAGAGAGAATGACTGACCTTCCTAGACAGAATTCTGCCAGCAGATTGCCTTCAGACTTGAACTGCAACTCTTCCCTATATCTCCAGCCTGTCAACCTACCCTACAGAGTTTGGACTTGCCAAGTCTCTGCGGTCATATGAGTTAGTTACTTGAAATAAATCTCTCTCCTCCTTTCCTTCCCCCTCTGTCTCTCTCTTCTCTTCTTTCTCTTTCTCTACACACACACACACACACACACACACTCACACACACCATTTTGGTGGTTTTGTTTTTCTGGAGAACCTGATTAATACTGATGTCAAGGACTGGTTACTAGATTTTGTTCTGCTCTGTCTTTTTCTGTGTTGGCCACCATTTTTTTTCTCAGACCTTTGATTTTTTTAGACACATTAGTAAACGTGATTAAACTATTCTCACTTCCACTAAACCCAAGGGACAGGAATTCACTTTCTTTCTTATTATGATTCAAATATAATTAGTTTTACTTTTGAGGTAAAATCTTCCTGTGAGGTATCTCTTTTGTCGCTGGTATGAACCAGTTTTCTAATACTGAAAGTCCACAACAGGGCAACTAAGCAGATTTAGCCTACGGAGAAGAATTCGTGATAATTGTTACCAGTCATGACACCCAATAACATTATAGACTCTCGTTCTGGGAGACATCTAACAAGGTCAAAGTCTTACAAAGAGGACAGTAAATATTAAAATTCTGTTTTGCTTCCTTAAACAATGTTCAGGGAGAATGATTCTATGGCTCTTTTTGGTAGCCCCTTCAGATGTTTAATCATTTTTACTCTCAAACTTTTTTTTTTTTTTTGGTCAGAATCCAGGTGATCTGGTAATTAAATTCATTACTTTTATTTCTTATTTAAGATCTCTCTTTTTTGTCATTGGTAAGTCCAAATATCCCACACATTACCGTTCTGAAAGACATGAAACTTAAAAGGGCCACCACGTTGCATGCCAAAGCCAGCACTCAAAGTCAGCATGGTCTGTCTGCTTTGGATTCTAAATCTTGCTCAGTGCCAGTAAGATTGAATTGAGCAAAGATTTGTTAAGTAAATTCTGCACTCTTTTAAGAAAATAAAGTGTGGAATCACAGGCTAGAGGAAACTCACTCATTTTTTGCTGATTTCAATTGAAGGGGAACAGAACACAGTGTAATAGAGAATTTTTGAGAAAACACTTAACTTTTTCTGTTTTGGCTTTATTGAGGGAGCATGAAGCTAGTGTGGCCTTCCTCACTGGAGTCTTGTCCTTTTCCTCTTCCCTCACCCGTCCTAGAAGACAAACATCATTGTATTTTCAAAAGTCACATTTTGAGTTTCCTTCTCCTCTGGGGAAGATAGACAGGCAGACAGGCAAATGGACAGGTAGACACACACGTGTGTGTGTGTGTGAGAGGGAGAGAGAAGAGTTTGATAATGATTTTGCTACTGGAGCAGCTTTAGTAATGACTCTTAGGAGTAATGACTCTTGTGTTTTATAATGACACAGCAGGGAAGTTGGGCTGGATTATTTGCAAGGAATGAGAAAAACAGAGTTTTGAAAAGTGAGTATTAGTAAACAGCCCTAATCTGTGAAGGTGTCTCAGCACTAGTCTCCACCAGGGATGCAGATGCTTCCTTTTCATTCACTTATTTCATTTCCAGATTCATCCACAGATGTCAGTTGGAGTATCTGGTGTGGGGCAGGCACCATTCTAGAGCTGAGGATACAACAATTGGCATATCCAGCCAGAAGACCTGCCTTCTTGTTGTTTACACCCTAGCTGGGGAGTTGGGACGAGGGCTGTGATGGAGAGAGAGCCCCTTTCTTGAGCCATTGGAGGACAGACTCTTCATACGTGCAAGTTCATGAGGAGTCAGTTCTGGTTACCCTCAGTTGTGTTTGGAAGAATAACAACAGCTGCTGGGGATAGATATCTTTCCCCTGGTCAGAGCAAGAGCCACATCAGTTTCCCATGTACTGTGAATATTGATATTGGCCAGCTCTTTTATAAAGGATGTAAGCTTGCAGAGAATTTTCACTGAAGTATTATTTAAACTTCAAAAAACAAAACAAGGGGCACCTGGGTGGCTCAGTGGGTTAAAGCCTCTGCCTTGGGCTCAGGTCATGATCTCAGGGTCCTGGGATCGAGTCCTGCATCGGGCTCTGTGGGGAGCCTGCTTTTCCCCACCCCACCTCTCTGCCTGCCTCTCTGCCTACTTGTGATCTCTGTCTGTCAAATAAATAAATAAAATCTTTAAAAAAAAATAAAAAACAAAACAAAAAAACAACTTGCGAGAGCTCATTTAAAGCTGTAAGTACAATCATAAAATAATTGTCCAGAGATGGCCTTTTTATTGTCTAAATGGTACCAAGAGTAACTTTCATCTGATTCATACACTGTCCTTTTCCTTGTGGACAATAAATGGATTAAAGTTCTCTATGGGAAGCACTAAATTTAAGTTAAAAAAAAATGATGGAGTAACTGTTAATGGCATTTAATATGGTTTGATGAACAGATGAGGAAAACAACATGAAGTTGTTTTCTGCAGTTAAATCCATAAGCTTTTTTTTTTTTTTTCATCCAGATGTTGTAAAGTCTTGATTTGATGGTGTGCTTAAGCTCATGGGTTACTTATGATCTTGGGGTTCTAGAGGGAGTATTAGAGGTAGAAACCTGAGAAACTTGTGAAAAAGTGTGATGAGATTTAATCATATTTTGTAAAGTAAAAAATATATATACATACCATTAAAATATACATGTAAATATGCACACAAACGTATTTTTTGAAACACCGTTTTCTTTATTCTGACTATTGCTACTAAAAGTACTTGTCAGATTGTGTGTCATTAATTTCTCCCTCTCTCCCCCAATCTGATTATAAGTAGGAGGAATGGATTCTCTTGTCTTTTTCTATTTTTCTGAGTTTTCAATAATGTCTTAGCACTAGAAGTACTCTCAGTAGTATGCTTGCTCATTATTATTGTTTTTTTTAAATTAAATTAAATTTAAAATTTTTTTAAAGATTTTATTTATTTGTCAGAGAGAGAGAGGAGCGAGAGTGAGCACAAGCAGACAGAGTGGTAGGCAGAGGCAGAGGGAGAAGCAGGCTCCTGGCTGAGCAAGGAGCCGGATGCGGGACTCGATCCCAGGACGCTGGAATCATGACCTGAGCCGAAGGCAGCCGCTTAACCAGCTGAGCCACTCAGGCGTCCCTTTAATTTTATTTTTAAGAAATCTCCACACCCAGTATGGGGCTCAAATTCAACAACCCCAAGATCAAGAGTTGCATGCTCCACTGACTGAACCAGCCAGGCACCCTGCCCATTATTAATTTTTAAGTGATGTAAAACGTATATGTTTTTAATATTCTATAAAGTAATCCCCCCTTATCTGTAGTTTTGCTTTCTGGGGGTTCACTCACCTGCTGTCAACTGAGACCGGTGATCAGAAGATCAGTAGTAGCCTAAGGCTACGTCACAAGGCCTGCGTCCTTCACCTCACTTCTTGTCAACCATGACAACCATTTTGTCATCTCTCGTCATCACAAGAAGAGTGAGTACAGTACAGTAAGATACTTCGAGAGAGAGAGAGAGACCACATTCACATAAATTTGATTATAGTATATTATTATAATTCTATTTTATTATTAGTTATTGCTGTTCATCTCTTATTGTACCTAATTTATAAACTCAATTTCCTTTTTTTAAATTTATTTATTTGACAGCGTTCACAAGTAGGCAGTGAGGCAGGCAGAGAGAGAAGGGGAAACAGACTCCCTGCTGAGCAGAGAGCCCTATGTGGGGCTCAATCCTAGGACCCTGGGATCATGACCTGAGCCGAAGGCAGAGGCTTTAACCCACTGAGCCACCCAGGTGCCCCTTTAAATTCAATTTCATCATAGGTATGTGCGTATAAGAAAAAACAGTGTATGTGTAGAGTTTGGTATTATCCGTGATTTCAGGCATCCACTGGGGGTCTTGGAACGTATTCCCCCCAAACAAGGGGGGACTACTGTCGTGTATGATAAAATACCAGTATATAATTTTTTCTCCTGCTTCCAAAACGTGCTGTTTTCAAACGTGTTGCATTGAGATTCTTGGTGGTAAACAAGAGCATAAATTCAAATGTTATCTTAAAACAGAATAGTAAAGCTGGAGAAAAGGTTTAGTAGATTCTAGGAAGAGCAAATGAAGGAAAAAATGAGTGAAAATGTGCAGAAGTTTCTCAGGATGCTCCCTGGAGAGGGACTGCAGAGAGGGCTTCCAGTAAGTTTTGAACCTAACCATAAAGTCAAATATGTCATTTTAGTCTCCACTCGTCTTTGAAAATAAGTAGAAATTCGAAATAATTATATTATTTTCTCACATGGAATATGGGTTACATACCAGTCCCATATGCTTCATGCCAAATAAATGAATGAATGAAGTAACGAGCGAATGGATAATAGAAGCCTAGTTGTCAGCTTCCTTTGGTCTGTGGTGCCTCCCTCCCCAGCAGATCAGTCAGGATTAATCCTGCCAATTAACTCGTATGAGAAGCGGTTGAAAGCGCTTCTGTACAGCAGTGGAACCATGAGAAAGGATAAATTTTTATCCACTACTTTGGGTTATGGAATCTGCGTAAGGTTAGAAAAAGAAACTTTTCCCAAGTTGTTCCCCTCCCAGGGAAGTTACTGATAACTACAGGAATTTAGAAGCAATTTGACCATTAAACAAATAGAACTTCTGGCTTTCAATATATGAATCTTTAAGAAATCCTGAACATTCTAAAGGCATTTGAAATTCCAAGCGCTTTATTTCCTTTTAGCCAAGGCTTTGCCTTGCGCGGCATAAAGAACAGACCCTTCTTTCCTGGTGTTTATGTAGAAGGGTGTAAAATATTTGATAGAGAAGATACAGGAAAAAAAATCATACTAAGTGGTTACAAAATATTGTTACAAATCAACTGTGTTTTAGTTTGTGAAAAAGACTTGTAATTGCTAAGAAATAAGTGATGGATGGATTGCCCCAAACTGGAAAATCTGTAGTTTCAGTGAGGCGTCAGAATATATATTTTGCAAAATTGTGCACTTCTCAGTGGGGTACTCCCAGGAGTCCTTTTCTTTACTGTTTGGCCATAAAGTATATTAACTCAGTTTTTCAAATGTACGGAGCTAATCTTTTAATTCAGAGCCTTGATAAGTATTGTTCCCTCTGACTGGGTAGAATGTTCCCATTAGGAATCACATGTCTCATTCCTTCAGTTGCTGCCTCAAATACTACTTCTGAGTAGCTTGCCCTGACTGCTTCCCCTGTAGACACCTAACCTCCGAGTGTCTTTGTGCTCATCCTATGCCCATTCTCACCCTGTCATTGTCATCTTGTTTCATTTCCTTGAATTCTGTTGACTCAAACTAAAACCCCCTGAGGAGTTCTTGATGGCTCATTTTTTCCACCTACGTTATGCTCCAACCCAGTTCACACCATGTCAGTGGGTGCATTGGTCTCTGCCCCCAAAGTGCATTTCTCCATGAGACCATTTCTCCTGATCTTTGTTGTTAATCAGTCAACACCTTACCATTTTAACTGGACAAATATAGTACCCATTGGGTGTTCTTTTTTTTTTTTTTAATTTTTTTTTAAAAAGATTTTATCTCTGGGGCACCTGGGTGGCTCAGCAGGTTAAGCCTCTGCCTTCGGCTCAGGTCATGATCTCAGGGTCCTGGGATCGAGCCCCACATCGGGCTCTCTGCTCAGCAGGGGGCTGGTTTCCTCCTCTCTCTCTCTCTCTCTCTCTCTGCCTGTCTCTCTGCCTACTTGTGATCTGTCAAATTTAAAAAAAAAAAAGATTTTATCTCTTTATTTGAGAGAGAGAGATAGCGAGAGAGCAAGAGAGAGAGCACAAGCCAGGGGGAGCAGCAGGTAGACACAAAGGGAGAAGCAGACTCCCCACTGACCAGGGAGCCTGATGTGGGGCTCGATCCCAGGAACCTGGGATCATGACCTGAGCTGAAGGCAGACACACAACCAACTGAGCCACCCAGGTGCCCCCCCCCCCCATTGAGTGTTCTTATTGTTTGATAATTATGTTCCTTAGAGTCTCCTCAACAGTCCCAATGATCTTTTAGAGACATAATTAAGTCATGTCTGTTCTCTGCTGAGAATACACTAAATCACGCTTAGAAGAAAATTCAGACCCTTTAAGCTGTCCTACCAGGCTCTGCATGATTGGCTTCCATATGACTATCCCACCTTATTATTTATTTTTTCTAAATCTTTCTTGTTCCCTTGGCCCACCATATTTGAGCCACACTGACCCCTCTCCTCTTTCTTGTATATGTTAAACTCATTTCTACCACAGAACCTCTTTTCCACTATCCCCTCCGAAACAGTTTTTACTGATCCCATGTGGTAATTCCTTATTAGTAATTGTGTGGGGCCCTAAGGATGTATGCCATTTTATCCTGTGTTTAATTTAGTTATCTTGAATTAGATCAGTAGAGGGCCATATAGCACATAATGGTGAAATCTTGAACGACTTGAGAAATTATTGACTCTGAACTATCTATTAAATAATTCTCAGAGTTAACCATAATTAGCATTGTTATTTAAGAACTACTTAATAAAGCATTGTTTAGGTCTAGAATTTGAAGACAATCGGATATCTTCAAATAAAAAAAAAAGAGTCACCCAGATGAAAGAAATAACCATTGGACTTTTTTTTTTTTTTTTTTTTTGAGTAAGCTACAAGCCATAGTAATTTGCAGCAGTAAGCATTGTAATACTAATCACAATTGTGAATTACTTATGTTTGTTTCTTATTTAATCATTGCTCAGTGGTTGCTTTGGGAGTTTGTATTTTCTCTGACAAGTTTTTCTTTGATAGCCTTTTAATTTAAGTTAAGTTTATTTTAGATTTTAAAAATTGAGGTGACATTCACCTTACATAAAATTTACCAAATTGAGCGTCTCTGGTATATGTTAAATTTTGATTCTCATCTATACTATTACAGTTATTTAATATCCCTTAAAAAGACCCAGAGTGTCTCATCCGGTGTTCGAAAAGAATTTTTTCATCTCCGCAAATCATGTGCCCACTGGCTCATTGGACAGGCTCTCTGAATTCGACGCCAGGTCTGCTCTTGGAAACTGCAAGCCTGCATTTCTTGCGCCAGATTCTGCTGGAGGCGCAGGTGGGCATCAGCTCAGCCAACCCACCATGGCCCTCTACCACCTGGTGAAGAAATCTGTTAGGAACATGAGAAGACTCTTTGTAGCTTTTATTGACTGTTCTTTTGCCTTAAATCTGCAAACAGTAATCTACTATCGAATAAAGCGCCATGAATTCAATTCAGACCCTGCATTATTGATTTTCAGGCAGAATTGGTGCCATAATACTGTTGTACTGTTGATTACATTCAGGATCAAGTTTTAAGTTCTTTATTATTTAATTCCACTTCCGGATGAATTAGAGCCACTATGTCCCTACTTGGGCAAATAGAAAGAGAAACATTCTCTAGTGTGCAGATGACATGGTTAGTAACACACACTAAGGATATTTAAAATGCCCCACTGGCCGAGCTCTTCACTACGACCATCAGTTAATTATTTAAAAACCATCATTGTGATTTCACTTGATATTCCTTGTATTAAAACTAGTATAACTGGAAGTCTAAAAAAACAGTCATCTCCATTTGGTACCCAGGTTTGTATTTGAGACCTAATTCATCTTACGAGCATCGGGAAGGTACATATTTCGAAGCTGGACCCACTGAGTTTATGTTTATTGAGGCTGAGGTGGTCAGTGTTGGGTTATATTTGCTTTGAACATCTTCTGGTCTAAAGTCATGTGGCCATGCATTGTGGATGAACTGTAAGAATTCGATCACCTTTAAGTTTGTGTGAGAGGGAACTCAGCTGCCATACCTCTCAGGCCATTTGAGGAGAGTTGAGTTGGACTTCCCTTTAGGAATTCATTCTTTTTATTCAGCTCCTCGTACATGGCCACCAGCCCTGCTTTACATGGTCAGGTTGTTGAAGCATAATCACTTTGTATTTCATAAGCTACTCAGAGTTATTGTTCTGCTGTGGAGTATACTTGTAGGGGAACCTAATCTCAAATTTATTGCCACCCACTTATTACCATTCAGAGCTTGCTTAAGAATTTAGGGAGAATCGTTTGACCTAAGTGGTTCAGCCATTCCTCCAGATGACCAAAATCTATCCCTGGATTTAGCGAACCTTTGGGTAGTCCCATACTTTGACTGAAAAGTGTTGGTTCTCTGAATGCTTGCTTTGATTAAATTGCACCACTGTGTTTTAAAAAGAATACACAAGAGTTAATACACTTGCATTGTAATTCAGAATATGTATCTTTTTTGCAAACTAAATTAAAAGGTATAGCGACCATTCAGAGACACCATCTGTCACTATTTAAAAGTTATAATTAGGATAATAATTTTTAATATCATTGTCAGATGTTGGAAAAGAAAAGCATTAGGACATAATTGGAGGCTCTCCCCCTTCTCTGTAAGGCCGGTAGTTCAAAATTTGGAAATATATTTGGCTGAAATTTTTCTTTCAATTTTTAATTATATGTATTTTTTAATTGTGGATACTACTGGCATAATGTCTTCTTGCGTATGATATTCCTTACCTTCAATTGTATGAATATTCTGTGACAGCCAGTCTTCAATTTGAAATTTGAATTTATAATTTTGTGTATTAATTAGGTAAGTATAAAACACAGGAAATTAGCAGCTGCACCTGAGTTATAGACTAAAAAACTTTAGAGTTGATTTCAAAATCCATTATGCTTCAAATAATTTTACTAGTCAGTAGTTAACCATGAAATTAAAAGAAATAAACGCCATTTCAATTTTCTTTATTTGTTCAGTTATTCATTCCTTTGACAAATATTTATTTTTGTGCCTATTATGTACCTGGTACTACGAAAACCTTTGCTCAGTTCTTTTCTTCTGTTATAATTATTTAATATTTGAATATTAAAATATTTTATGTTTATGTGCTGCATTAGTTAAAACTAAGCGTGATGCTGTATCACCAAACACAGAAATCATAACAGCCCCAAGAATGTCAGGATGCACCAAATTATGTTTGATTTATACTCAGAGATTTAATATATATTTAGGTGCAATATTTAATAAGGCATGTGTTCCATCAGAATTTATATTCTTTCAAGAAGAATCATTTTTGAGTTGAAAATTAAATTGACCATGCACAACTTTTCATAAAATTAAACTATTTCATCTTTAAAAATTGAACTATGTGATTTTGACACTTAGCAAATAGTCCATTATATTAGATATAATTTCTTTGTGATCTTAGGAAGCTTAAAATCATAAGTGACTCTCAAGGTCTTAGTAACATATTAGAAATTTGTATCTATAGGATTAAATAAGCACAACAAATTCCTATCAACTTGGTCACCATACACATTTTATTTTTGTGCCAATAGACTTGTCAGCTTTCAGGTCATTTTTTTTTTTTAAATCAATAAGTAGAAGTATAACCATAATTTCTTATTCCTTACTAAAGTACAACTGCTTTTTAAGCCATTAGGATTAGTAGGCATTTAAGCAATGTTTTCTACTTTAAATGATGCAATTACCATTTGAGAACACTGCCTCTCAATTTGATCAGTCTAGAAATGCAGCCCATTATAGGATGAAGAAGAATAACTACTTAATGAGGCAGAATACAGCTTTACAGGCTCTTAAGCCAGAAAATGGGTGAGGTCCAGTTTACCTTTAAAATCTTTTGGTCTCTTTGTAGAAAAAAAGTGTTAATGTGCCTCATAAAATCTCTCAAGAAGTATGCAATGGTGAATACATTTCTTCTTCTACATGATTTCTTTCTGAAGAGTTCCTTTAATCTATGTGAAGTTGCCCTGAGATTTGGTTGAGTTTGTCAAAATGTACCAAAAATGCTAAGTATCTCACCTTTACTACTCGCTGCATAGAATCTGGAGAAGGCAAAGTTAGATTCACCTTTACTACTTGCTGCATAGAATCTGGAGAAGGCAAAGTTAGATTGGCTCTCAAGGGAAGAAGAGAACGTAGGACATGATTTCTTGAGATGTCTCCCAATCCTGAGAATGTGATTTTGTGAATTAAATTAATGTATATATTACAGTTGGGTTAGAAATAAGAAAGCATTTGAAAACCCTGTGGCCAATTAAAATACTAGACCACCCAGAAAGACCATTCAGTGTCCTAAAACAAAGGTCTTTAAACCTGGACGAGTTTGCCTCATGTCTTGTTTTTAAGTAGGGATTACCCTTGAGCCAGAGCTCTATGCCAGATATCCTGTGTGCCTATGTGAATGCATCTGTCTTCCTTTCTTTCTCTCTGTCTCTTTTAAGAATGCAAAAGGAGTGTAGTATATTGAATTCCTCTTGTATCATTGGTTTACGTTAGTCTCCTTCTACTTATATTGAGCCTGGCTTATTTTGGGTTAGCTTGTGAATTTAATGCGATCATAACACATTGTGATGGCCATGATTGCAGAATGGAAAATGTCACTACTATGTGCCAGTTCATTTAAATCATTTTTAAGTACCCACCTGTGCTCTGAACTCTCCATTTGAATTTTATTGGCTAATATGTTTTTGCTCCAATTTCAGTTCCTTTAACTCTCATACTTTGGTAAATTAATCTGAGAGCATGTGCTGTTGCCCTTTCAGCTTCTGTTCTTGTTCTAATAAAGGCCCCCTCTGCTTGATGGGTAGACATATAGGCCTTTCTTATTTTAAAAATCAATTTGAAAAAGCATAGTTTCTAAAGGGCAAGGAGAACCTTTAAGACTTTAAGACATATTATTTGGAAAATGTTCAATTTCTGCTGTTGTGGGCTGAAATGGAGTGAATAAGAAATTGCATCTAAAACAATACTTTTTTTTTTTTTTGAACTATGTTTTTCCATCTTTTGTGAATGCCTGTTTCTGTATTTCATGGAAGTCTGCCTTCTCTGATAGAGGCTTGGTGAGCTGGGGACAAGACAGCTCTGGGGATTAACCTTTCTGCCTCAGACTGACTACCTTTTTTCCTTTTAATCTGCAGCTCTGTTGGAGACATTACCATGAGAATGAGAAGGGAATTAGGGATTAGTGTAGAGTAGGGTGGCAATTTTGAGATCTGAAAGGAAACCCCGGAAAATGGAGCAGGAGAGGAGTGGAAAAATCTAACTGGAAGCAGGAGATGTACTTGAAGTCTGGGTTCTCCCTTTTTGTCCAGAATGTACTAAGGTTGGGCGGACGTGAGGATATGCATGTACAGTGAGAGCAGCCCTGATGCCGGATAATTAGGGGTGAAGTTTCAGTACTTGGGGCAGAGCATGCTCTAGGGGCCTCCTGAGGTTGAACTGTGTTACCCTGGGCAAGTTAGTTAACCTCTTGGTGCCTTAGTTTCTTCATCCATAAAATGGGGAGACTGACAATCATGCTTACGTCTTAGGGTTGTTGTGAGGATTAAGTGAGCAACTATAGGTAGAGCACTTAGAAAATGCTTATTTATTTGTAATATTCATTTTTAATGATTTGGAGTGAGAATAGCAATGTGGATGAGTTAAAAAACATGAGTTGTTAATCATTTTAGAGAAAATTAATTATTTCATTGCTAATGTGAGCAGACCATAGTGTATCTCCAAAGAAACCATGAACTTTTCTGATTTTATGCCTCTCCTTTTGCCTAGAAAGTCTTCCTCCTAGAAATGTTTGCTGAATCCTTCAGGACTTATATCAAATGCCATCTTCTCAGTGGATTCTCTCTGATGCCTCCTGGTTTGGCCCCTACTGGGGGTTCCCATGGCACTTAGAGAGTATCTTTAATGACACTGATCTCGTTAAAAGTAGATCATCTTTTCAACATGTGGGGTTCTCTTCTTGCTGACAAACAGAGACTCTGATAATTTTAATGATCCACATGTGTAGTGTATGTGAGACAGGTAGACATTGTTGACATTTGATTAGGAAAGGTACAGGATTCTTCTAGTGTTCAGGTAGGATTCCCTTAATGCCTGAATCACCGCCATGCCCTTCACCTTGTGTATGAGATCCGTTTTGAAAATGTGATAAACACCTGCTTCAGGTCCTAGGAAATGCTCAAAGGAACTGGCAAGCTGAGCTGGATGGTTATGGAAGAGAAATGCTTATTTTTTCTTCCTTCCTCCTCCTCTTCTTCCTCCTCGTGCTCTTCTTTCTCTCCCTCTCCTCCTTTTTTAGGGTTTAGTTAGTTTACTTAAAGCTCCAGTTTAATTTTGCTCATCCATTTAGAAACTTACTTAATCTTGGTATAAATAGATTTTCATACTATTCAGGAAGTATTTTATCTCATTTTCATGAAAATTTAAGTAATAACCAGTTGAATATTTTGTTATAAACCACTTATGTGTACTTGCAATAATTCCTTTCCAATCTGTTATTGAATCAGTATTTTATCTTACAGCAGATGGTGTCCTATAATTAAGAAAAAAAATGGTGTTATTATGACACTGAATTTAAGAATAATAGCCATATACAAATTTGTGCGATTGACTGATGAGAAATATGTACTGGTTTATTATTCTTAAATGGCTTAATTGTATATGTTTTGTTATATTATCTTTACAAGCATATTAGAAATCATCTGTATTATAATGTTGTATCATCTAATCCAAGGGGAAATAATGTGTGGACATTTATAGGCTTTTGTTTATAAATGGATCATTTAGATATGTTTCCTCTCAAAGAGGAAATTTAGCTCTAGAAAACAGGAAAGAATTGTAGAAACTCCCATGTGCTTTGGAAAGTGACTTGCTCTCATGTTGGACCAGTGAGTTTTGCAGATTATATCCATTTCACTCTGAGTCACCTCTATTTAAAAATTAGGTAAAACTGGGTGTCTGGGGGGCTCAGTTGGTTAAGCTACTGCCTTCGGCTGAGGTCATGATCATGGAGTTCCGGGATCAATTCCCAGTTGGGCTCCCGGCTCCACGGGGAGTCTGCTTTTATCTCTGACCTGCTCCCCTCTCATGCTCTCTCTCATCTCCTCTCTCTCTAATAAATAAAAAAAATCTTTTTTAAAAATTAGATAAAACTAATTAACATGAGGAGAGTAATCAGCAACTCCGTAGATAGCAGGGGTGCTGGTAATTGTCCTTTGTTTGGAACGCCAAATAGGAGAGATACTGGAAAGAAATACCAAGGTGGTGCTTTCAGTTAACCAGGTTTCTCCCAGAAAATTATAAAAGAGTCTTCCTGATAAACTTGTTTTCTTGCTGGCTGTATTTTATCACCTCAAATAGTGTTGAGGTGGCTGTGTTGAATAGAGAACTGGACGCACAGGTATAGGTCTTGATTTTTCAACTTTCCTGCCTGTGTGGGTTGGGTCAAGCAGTTTATGCTCTCTGAAACTCAGTTTCTTCATCTACAGGATGAGAAGGTTTTAAATAATTGGCACTATGTTTTAGCAATGTGAAAAATATCTATAGAAATATTAGTAACATCTGTAAAGTTTGAGCCTACAAAGTCAAATGTTTTTTCAGGAATTTATTATTGAAGCAGTGTCAATCATTTCAATAATTGAAGGAACTCAGATATGAAGTGCACCTTTGGAAATCTCTACAGTGTTGCGTTTGTAAGTGACATTGATAGTAAGGTTTAGTATGGAAGGCTATTTTGCATATAGCATTAAGTGATTCTAATTACCTATGACTGTTTCATTCATAGATGGAGATAGATCCCCTTTAGAACACGGGGGAAGGTTTCTTTTAATTTCATTATGGCACATGGAATTTAGTGAAGAAAAGGGAGCACCCCCTTTGAGGTAGATTACTAGTAAGTCAGCTGTTTGAAATTCTTGGTGTCAAAGGTCCTGGGGCCGTTCCAGCTATAGAAACAGGAAATGTAATTGCTTTCAGTGTTTCCAGCTCTTTCTTTGTTTTGTCAGTGTTTGGCAGATTTTAAGGTGTTTTTGAGAAAATAGAATCTGTTCCCTTATTCAACAACAGGTTAGGTGGCACATATTTTGGGGCAATTATCCTGCATTGGTAGGGGAAACAAAGAAGTAAAGATGAAAGATATACGATGCCTTTAAAAAAAAAACGCTGGAATTTTGGAGTGCAGTAAAACTGTATCACTGAGGAAATAAAAGAAAACAAGTAGAATGAAGTTATTATTGAAAGAGAAGTGCAGAGTCTTAGAGTAATTCAGACCAAGGAGACATTACTTTTAGTTGCAAAAAATCAGCAAACTGGTGAATGTTTCAGAAGATGAGAATGGTGGGAAGAAGGAAAGGGCATTGGGGGAAAGGGGGACAGTTTGACTAGTGGCTTGGGAATGGGATGAAGCCAGTGTTGCTGAGGAGTACCTCTTAAAAAGGGGCATGGTGGGAAAATTAGAATAGAAGCAGCATAGCAGAAAAATAAGAGAGGTAGAATCAAGTCAGATTATAGATTTCTTGTCAAAGAATTTGACCTTGATTATTTCCAAATTTGAAGAAGTTATTAAAGTTTCTTGAGCAAGGGACTACATCACTGTGCCTTAGAAGGATGAACCTGGCCACAGTGTATAACACAGTCCGAAAGGTAATAGGCAGAAACAAGGGGGAGAACCAGTATGATACCATCGTTAGTAATTCAAACAGGAGTCCATAAACAGCTAAAGAATGGAAATGTCAATGAAAATCAACAGGCAGTAGTTGATTTGGGTGGTTAGAATTAGTAGAAGATAGTCACTGGTGCTGGGTTACCAGGGCTGCATGAGAGGGAGAAGGAAGAGGTAGGGACATCTGGGCGGACCATGACTGGAAGGGGGAAGTGAGGTGAAGGTTGATTGGGGCTGGGCAGAGCGGGTAGCAGGAAGGAATGAGGATTCATGTTCTGAATTCGTTGAGATTTTGACATACACGTCAGCTGTCCAGCCGGAGATGTCCCCCAGGCAGCTGGCGATGTGGAATAAGCAAGTAGAGGAAGTCAGACCTTCAGGACAGTATTGGAATAAATAGCCCTGGGAACTTAGATACAGAGTCAGTTCTTGATGAGGCAGTGAGTGTAGATATGTTTTTGGCTGTGAAAGTAAACCAAATACCATGAGTAGGTTGAGGGAGTGAGGGGGCTGAGGGATTTCTTTTTAGGAAAGTAAGATAGCCAAACGTGTTCTCACCCTGAGGGAAAAGAGCCAGGACAGAGGACAAGATGAAAGACATGAAAGATGAAAATAATGCTTCTGAAATTCCATTTTAGTCACCATGCTGTTGGCTAAAATTGAAATTAAGACACTCAGGTGGCTACCAAAAGCGAATTTCTGGATTGGTGGATAAAGGCTGAATAAAGGTATCAGGATTTGTACCATCAGACCATATACAAGGAAGAATTGATGAGATGCTCCTGGGAGGAAACCAATCGGTGTAACTGAGCTTGAGCGAATAAGCAAACTGAGTTTTAAATACAGAGCAGGCACCGTAAACTTCCCTCATTCTGGGTCAACAATGAGTTCATTAAACTGGATAGATTTCTTCCAAAAACTTCTCTTCTACGTTCTTCAGATATTTCTGATACCCATACAGGATACTTGGCTTATGAGAAGCGATGTAATTATACAGTTCTGAGTTATGTTTTCATGGTTTATACTTTCCGTGGAGAAATTTGATAGGATTATTTTGTTGGTGAGGTGTGCCTATGTCTTATTCCCTTTGTTAGTTTTCAGAATTGAAAGCTTGAACTTGGTTAAGAAAGCATTTTGTTTATTTTTGGCTTGTAACTAATACC
Organism: Mustela lutreola; assembly: GCF_030435805.1. Taxonomy (NCBI): domain Eukaryota; kingdom Metazoa; phylum Chordata; class Mammalia; order Carnivora; family Mustelidae; genus Mustela; species Mustela lutreola. Next base: position 58,220,844 of record NC_081295.1, on the reverse strand, counting down.
TGATGTAAAGTCGCTACCATGACGTTCCCTTGGATATTTCAAGGGAGGTGGTTGAAAAGCTCGAGGATTTAGGTAGAGAAATTGGTATGCTTTGTTCAGTGAACAGCTGCCAAATTTATGAGGAAGTACAATCATAAAATGTTTATAAATTGATTTCATCTAAATATGTTCCCTGGTGCCCCTTAATCTTCTGTTACTTGTTAGAATCAACCCTATGCAGCATGAGCAAAGCCTATATGCACAGCCCAACTAAGGTCCTTTCTGCTCCCTCTAGATCACCTGGATATAGTTCATCTCCATTCCATGCGTGCATATATGACAAAATGATTGAGTAGCATTGACTCCGGTGCATCATGATTTTGAAACCATGAACAAAATTGGAGATTTTATAATGCCAAGTCCTAAAACTGAAGTGGGGGCAAAAATCCATTTCTGACTGACAAACTTTCTGTTGACGTTGGGCCGAGTAAACAGTGTTCTTCTCAGGCAGTATTTTTGTAGCTGTATCACAGGTATTACCACTTAACGGAGGCCAGGAAATAGTTCATTTTCAGTGCCTCAGGCTTAAAAGAAAAAACAACTTCAGACTTCGAACAACTTACAGGCTTCAAACATTAGTCTTTAAAATATATGTTAAGTGTTGGGTGTTTATTTGAAGAATTAATTTACATTTTTAAAAAGATTTTATTTATTTATTTGACATAAGGTCACAAGTAGGCAGAGAGGCAGGCAGAGAGAGAGGAGGAAGCAGGCTCCCTGCAGAGCAGAAAGCCCAATTCAGGGCTCAATCCTAGGACCCTGGGATCATCTGAGCTGAAGGCAGAGGCTTTAACCCACTGAGCCACCCAGGCGTCCCTAACTTACATTATTTTAACTAATTTTACATTTTTACATTTTCAAACTCCTCTCCCTCTGATCGCTCATCTTTTCAGTTTGTGTTCTGTGGTACTACAAAAATCTTATCACTACATACAGTAAATTTCACCTTGCTTATTACAGCATCAGTAGTAAACGCCCATTATTCTTAGCGTAGCTTTCATAAACATCTACAGATTTCCTGTCCACGAGGTACCTCTCCAACATCCTCTAAGTCTGGATTGCCCTTTCAACTAAGGACCCGGCTCTGGAAGCATCCAGCACTAGCAGTCCCCACCTCAGATATGTCATCCGCTCCCTTCCTTACTCTTTACATTTCTTCTCCACCTCAGGAACAAACGGAAGGACTGTATTTTATGAGGTTTGGTTTCCATTAGTTCAAAATAATTTCTCTTGGAAAATTGGTAGTTTTGGCAACCATGGGCTTGTACATGGCAGCAGCCACCTCCCAGAGAGCAGATGTGGCCCCGACACTGCTGTCCCCCAAGATCCTGGCCAGCTGTCGTGTTGTTCCCAACAGTGAGGTTGTCTCCTGTGTACCGTCAAGTCTGTGCTGTTGTTTTTCTTCCACATGGATCACTTCACGCATTTGGTACCTGAATGTCAATTTGCAGCCTCTGGTCTGTTGCTTATGTCTGAGTGGATCATGAAGGAACAAGAGCTGACACAAATGAAACATTTTACCAGCATCAGTGGCGTGTGGTGGAGGAAGAGGTGGGGTGGGGTAGGCTGGGGTGGGGTTGATGTTGTCTTGTTGCCAGGAGAAGGGCTGTTGGGCGCCCAGGTGTTTTGTTCAAGAGTATTGAGTCTGAGTGGTGTCATTCTCTCTGTGGAGACCAGAGATTTGTCCAGAGTAAAAGCTGGTACAATAATTCGTCTGTTTACTCTCTGTTTCTTCACATGGTTTCAAATAAAAGCCATATTTTGAATAATATTGTTAACCTTTATCTTTCTGTCTTTGGATTCGCAGCTGTATTTGGTTAGTTGGACTGTAAACATGACCTTTTTATTGTTGTAAAATACATATCCTATAAAACGTACTATTTTAATCATTATTAAGTGGCCATTCAGTGGCATGAGATACATTCACAGTTGTGCAACTATCACCACTAGCGATTTCCAGAATTTTTGTATCCTCTCAAACTGAAACTTAACCATTAATCAATAATTCTTCATTTCTACCCCCACCTCAGCCCCTGGTAACAACATTCTACTTTTGTCTCTATGAAACTGACTAATCTAGGCATCTCATATGAGTGGAATTAGACAATGTTTGTCCTGGCTTATCTCACTTAGCGTAATATTTTCAGGGTTCATCCATGTTATAGCACGTATCAGAATTTCATTCTTTTTTTTTAACATGAAACATGGAGTATATTAATATTTACTTTATATGTAGCCACTAAAGGAATAAGCGTACTTTGATCCATTGTAGGTTTTATATATGTGTGTGTGTGTGTATAGTTATATATAAATATATATTATATTGTAAAACTTGTAAAATTACATGCTTATACAACTTATAAAATTATATGCTTATATAACTTTTAAAACTTGTAAAATTATATACTTATATAACTTTTAAAAAGATTTTATTTATTTATTTGAGAGAGAGCATGAGAGGTGGGAAGGGGCAGAGGGAGAGGGAGAAGCAGGCTCCCTGCTAAGCAGGGAGCTTGACACAGGGCTCAAACCCTGGACCCTGAGATCATGACCTGAGCCAAAGGCAGACTCTTAACTGACTGAGCTACCCAGGCACCCTGCTTATATAATTTTAATAACAGGTATGCTATAAATTAATTGCTTTTGGTACCATATTGGCTGATTTTTTTCTTTTTAAAAATTGCTCATAGTACATATAACATACAATTTACCATCTTAACCATTTTTAAATATATGGCTCAATGATATTAAATACATTTATAGTGTTGTGCAAATATCACCCCTACCTGTCTCTAGACTTCTTTTCATTTTGCACAACTGAAACTCCGTACCTATTAAATAATTGCCCTCCATTCTCTCTTTCCCCCAGGCCCTGGCAATCACCATTCTGCTCTTTATCTCTATGATTTTGAGTACTCTGGGTACCACATATAAGTGGAATCATATAGTATTTGTACTTTTGTGACTAGCTCATTTTTGCTTAGGGTGTGGTCAAGATTCATCCACATTGGGATGTCTAGGTGACTGAGTTGGTTAAGTGTCTGCCTTCAGCTCAGGTCATGAACTCAAGATCCTGGGATCAGGTCCCGTATCGGGCTTCTTGTTCAGCAGGTAGTCTGTTCTCCCTCTGCCTTGCGCTACCCCTGCTTGTGTGTTGTCTCTCTTTCTTTTTCTCTCTCTGACAAATAAATAGATAAATAAAATCTTAAAAAGTAAAAAAGACTCATCCATGTTATTCTATGTATCAGAATTTCCTTCCTTTTTAAGGGTAAATAATAATTCCATTGTATGTAGGTAATACATTTTACTTATTTGTTTATTTGTTGACGGATACTTGGCTTGTTTCTACCTTTCGGCTATTGTGAATAAGGCTCTATGAACTTGGATGTACAATAAGTCCTTGCTTTCAATTCTTTTGGGTATTTATATATACATGACTTTTTAATCAGTTATGTTATTCATCTTCCAAAGCTTTTGTCCCAGTATATATTTCTGGTGAAATCTGTATGCATATAGCATTCTTTCATTATTTTTACTAATGGGCGGAGGTTGATAGCTCTTGTCTTTGAAATGTGCACAGAACTCCAGTGCTAGAAGCTTCTATCTGAAATCATTGGTTCCTATCGCATAAGAATTCCACCAGAGCTCTGATCTTTAAAGCTGTGCTGGGCTGTTTAAATCATGTTTCTTTAGAACTTCCAACATTTTTAGCTTTTCTTTGAGTTTTTCTCTGGTAGACATGCTTTAGGTAAAGCTCTTTTATTTATGCATTGCTGTTTGAACTGCATTTTCTAAATCGAGTCATCTAAATAGAGGACATAGAAGTGTTCAGTTGGCTTTATTTTGGTTGGTATATTGAAATGGAGGATTCTTACTCCGTAATGAATCTGAGTTTCTACACTGTGTGCTCTGAGGTGTTATAGATTGGCTAATTCACAACCTTCACCTCTTTGGACACACCAGCTGTCGTTGTAGAGGAGCACAGCCTGCCTGGGAGATGGGAGTATCTGGGAGCAGGACTGGTTCAACTAATCAGGACGCTAAGCTGGTCAGACGTTCTGCCTGTAATACATCATGAATCTTTGGACTGTATAAATAAGACTCTCTACCTGTTAACTTTGATTGATTACCATTACCATGTATATGGCAAACTGGTTATTACATTTGTAGCTCTCTTTTTGAAGTTTTCATTTGCTTTTTTTTTTTTTTAACTTACCTTTATTTATTTATTTATGTTTAGTTAGCCAACATATAGTACATCATTTGTTTTTGATGTAGTGTTCAACGATTCATTAGTTGCATATAACACCCAGTGCTCATCACAACACTAAAGTTTTCTTTTATTCTGAGCATGGGCACTAGCAGCACTTACTTCTATTTTGGGAGATCTTTCCCTTTAACTATGAGATGCCTGTTTTCATTGCTTATCTTTAATTTTAATGTGGCATCTGGGCAAAGTTTTTACATATTTATTTATTTCCCTGACTTATTTTTCAAAGGGTGTTACATCTATTTAGTTAGAAAACACATGGGAAGGATGCACAGTGAAACATTTTCTCCCATGAGACAGCCACTGATGCTAGATTTTGTGCGTTCTAGAGATACTTGCTGTATTGCTTTTTTTGTCAAGTACAGCATATGTACAGAATACTGTGAAAGGATATATGGAAAGTATGAAGAATCATAATAAAAACGAGCACTCAGGAGAAAGTTATTGCTGGTCCTTCGAAGCTGTCCATGTGTGTCTCCCTCATGGACCTCTGTTCTCTTAGTTAAGAAGTAACCACTATTTGACTGCTGTGAGAACCATTCTCTGTATCCAGCAAGGATGCAGCGACACTGAATTAAAACTGTCCTTGTTATAGACAGTATCAAAATATAGAGACATGGTCTTTTTAGCACTGATGAATTGTTCATTGTATTTTTTTTTTTTTTTTTTTTTAAAGATTTTATTTATTTATTTGACAGAGAGAAATCACAAGTAGATGGAGAGGCAGGCAGAGAGAGAGGGAAGCAGGCTCTCCGCTGAGCAGAGAGCCCGATGCGGGACTCGATCCCAGGACTCTGAGATCATGACCTGAGCCGAAGGCAGCGGCTCAACCCACTGAGCCACCCAGGCGCCCTGTTCATTGTATTTTTTAACCACATTGCAGATCTTTTCCATGTGATCACAGAGTCTGAGCTGAGACTTTGCCTCTCCTTTATCATGATCTGGATATTTGAAAGACATTTCCACTTAGAAGAGCCGTTTAAAATGTAATACATTCATGTTATTTTAGGCGTGTGGCACACCTGCTAAGGCAGAATGGTGATTCGGATGATGGAAGACAATTAAAAAATTTTAGAGCATTCAGAAATGGTGTTCTGATTGGAAAGAGCTGCATTTATATATTTTGGGGGGGATTAACATTCCAAAGGAGAGCTCAGCCTTGTTAATTTTCATGATTTGCGGGGTGCTTGATACATGGCAGGTTATTACTAAATGTTTATTGAATAGGACCGAATTAAACTCTGTCATATGCATAGTTAAGTCATTCTGCACACCATTCATATTTCGTGCTCTGGGTGGGAGCTTGGAGATTGGCTAGAGATCAGTGCTTATCAACCTGACTATATGTCCTGTGCCCCAGTTGTCACCTCTCTTTGTCCTTCACTCACAGTAAGTGTCTTAAGAAGACTTCAGGTTTCTTTTGGTCTATGTGAGGCAAGAAAGAAGAAAAGATTTATTTATTATCATTTGGTTATTTTGGTTTTGGTTTCTGTCTCTTCCTTTTCATCCAGGTAGCTGCATTAACAATGATGTCCCCTGACCATGGTGGGAATGAGGCAGGGGCTGTCATATGAGCTGTAGAGCGGAGACTCTTCTTGGTCCTTGTCTGTTGCTGAACCTCATAACTAGCATGGCTTCCTGATGGGGACGGAGCCCACGTTTTTGAGACTGCTTTACTAAAAGCAAAAAACGCATGTGTGTGTGTGTGTGTGTGTGTGTGTGTGTGTGTGTTTGTAACTATTGTTTTTAAGATGTCCTGGGTCTATTCCTGAGTAACATCCTATCTGGAATTCATTCATTTCACCTGGCAAACCCCAGCTCTGCAGATGCTTGGATATTGTACCATAAACTTGTATTCCAAATGTTGGAGCAAAGAAAGGAAGCTTGTAAAGAAATTTCATTTTACAGAACTTATAAAATTTTCATGGTTCGTCATTCCTTAAATTCCAAAAACAGTTGAGTAGCTTGTGGGGATGAATAATTAAGGAAAAAAAGATTTTGTGATGGAAAGGAGGAGCAGGCAGAAGGGAGAGGTTGGGGTTGGCGTATGTATTGGAAAATCATGGTAATTTAGCAGGTAATCAAAGACATTGAGAGCATGCTTGTCATGATTTCAAAGGAGTGTAGACTGTTTTCTTTCATTTCCTCTACTGTGGGTCTGTTCTCTTCCAGTTTCTCCCTCCCACTTATTGTTTGTGAGGGCTTTGGGCTCTATCTTCTTTCCTTGTATTAAAAAAAAACCCCAAAACAAAAAGCAAACCTTTGTTTTGTTCTATTTTAAATGATATTCCAGTTGGCATTGGGGAGATAACAATGACTTCTGTTTCACTGTGGCATACTACTGCTCTGAAAAGAAGTGGGGGGGGAGGAAAAGAATTTAGAAGAAATAGAAGCTAAATTTTCCATGGCAAAGTAATCCTGAACTTTTCTGAGTAATCCTAGAGGATTGACATTCATATGTTAAGGAAAAAGTCAGACTCTTAGGCTTCTGAGGGACTTGAGGAGGCCCCAGGGTACATCAAAATGTAACAAAATTTATTAGAACATGCATCTCCATAAGCTGTCTGAGTTCCCTGGGGACCCTCCAGGCTTTCAGAGTATCTTGAGAGACAGGGTTGTAGTGAAGAAACAATCTCCTCTTAACCCAGTCCTGTTTGAAAACAGCTTAAATCTTAGCGGCTCTGAAGAATATGAAAATGAGTAAATTTGTTATTTATTTGTTTGTTATTCATAGTGTGTATTCTACATGACAATTTTATCCAATAGTTAAATCTCTTCTAAGTATACTGAAACTGAAAAAGAAATCAAGATTTGAGGGACATCTGTGGCTGTAGTTACAGATTCTCAGAAAAAAGACAGCTCCCCAAATATAAGATCTAGGGAAGTAATAGACCCTCGCAGGCAGACTAATCTAGTTTTTATCTTAATTGCCTTTTCCCTTGGAAATTCCAGAAATACAAGGAGTGAGATAATGGCAAACATGGCTCCCATATCCTCAGAGCTTTAAACGGTCTTTTTTCACAGCAGAGATATGCAGTTCTGTAAAATGTTTTGTAAAATGTATTGAAACACAGAAACCCACTTCTCTTATGGTGGCAAATATTTAGTCTTGCATTTTTATTTTCACTCTTCCAGGACAAATACCAGTGATTAATTTGCACAAGTGTTTGAAGTGTTCTCTAAGAATATGTGTTGTTTTATATTCTAAACATTCACCTTTTTTAACGTTTTTAAGCAATTAATACATAGTAGAATTTAGTACTTGGCTAGTACTTCATTGTCTCTTTACAGTGAGGCATTTAACAGAATAAATTGGAAGTGTATATGCATTATAATTCCTTTACCTCTCAGTCAGTGTATTTCTTAAGGATTAAAGAAACTTGAGACATAACCTGCTGTTTCTTCATTTTGGTCACAAAAATATTTTTTTCTCCAAAGTGTAGCATTGAATTGTCTATTGTTTTGTAATGAGGACATTATTGCAGAGAACACACAATTTCTTTCAGGTAGTCACCAGAGTAATCATCAAAAGGAAAAGCAGTATCATTTAATATGCTCTACTACATAAATATTGTTTTGAGTTTTGTTTGAGGAATTGACCGACTATTTTCAGTGATCTGTTAGGATAGTTTTCTTTCTTCCTCTTCCCTTCAGTAGGATACAATCTTTCAAAATGATTTTATTTAATTCATTGAGAGAAATGACAAAACTCTTTTTTTGGTGGTTTCTTGGAAAAGATTTCATCAAAACCTGACTCATAATCTCAAGGGCTGTCAGTATAGTCTCTACGGATAGGTAGAAGGTTCTGGGGTGAGATGAGCTGTGATAGGCATTCTCTCTGCCCCTTGGTGGGCTCAGCCTGGCAGCTAGATCAGGTTGCCCAGGGGACTTCCCACTGCGCAGCCAGGCAAACTGTTGCATTGTCCAGGCTGGTGGGTGGAGCACAAGGAAGACAAATACCAGCACGAGATTTGTTGATGTGTAGTTTTTCTGGCGGTTGAGAACTCAGGAACTCAGAGCCCATAAATAGAGTAAATAGGTGAGTGAACTGGGGTTTAGGAAAACCTCTAACAGCTAGGATACCAAGAAATCTCTTGGATTGTGGAATTTGGGCATTGAAGCTCTGTTATTAGTTGGGAACACATCACATGACTGTCACTTTGGGACTGGCCTTTGGGGGATTTTCTTGGTCATCCTTAGTTAGGGTTGCCATGTGGGTGACTATTGGAAGACTTTACACTAATTCCCCCATAGATGCATGGCTGAGATGGTTTGGATTCTCTCTGCCCCTGAAAGTGTTCGCTCAGAAATAGGGTTTGTGAAGTTGAGATCCACAAAGACAGTTGGAGAAAGGTCTTGCTTCATGAATATGTTACTTAGTTTTTAGTTTTTTTTTTTTTTTTTTTTTTTTTTTTTAAAGATTTTATTTATTTACTTGACAGAAATCACAAGTAGATGGAGAGGCAGGCAGAGAGAGAGAGAGAGAGAGAGAGAGAGAGGGAAGCAGGCTCCCTGCTGAGCAGAGAGCCCGATGCGGGACTCGATCCCAGGACCCTGAGATCATGACCTGAGCCGAAGGCAGCAGCCCAACCCACTGAGCCACCCAGGCGCCCAGTTTTTAGTTTTTAAATTATTTTTAAAAATTCTTCTATTGAGGTATCATTGACATATAACATTATATTAGTTTCAGGTGTACAACATAACAATGAGGTATTTGTATATCACTCTACATAGTTACAGATTTTGTTTTTCCTGTGATGAGAACTTTTAAGATTGATTCTCTTAACAAATTTCAAATATGCAATACAGTATTATTAACCCTAGTTCTCCTGCTATACATAGCCATGACTGACTTACTTTAAAACTAGAAGTTTGTATGCTTTGACTCCTTTCACCCATCTCAAACCTCCTGACTCTGGAGACCACCAATCTGTTCTCTGGATCTATGAGCTCAGTTTTTGGTTTGTTTTTTGGACTTTGAGGGATTTTTTTTTTTTTTTTTTTGCTTTGTTTTGTTTTTTAGATTCTACATGTAAATAAAATACAGTTTTTGTCTTTCCCTGTCTGACTTATTTCACATGATAACCTCAAAGTCCATCCGTGTTGTAAATGGCAAGATGTCATTCTTTACACCTGCATAGTATTGCATTGTGTAAAGATTTATTTATTTATTTATTTGAGAGAGAGACAGTGAGAGAGAGCATGAGTGAGGAGAAGGTCAGAGGGAGAAGCAGACTCCCCACGGAGCTGGGAGCCCGATGCGGACTCAATCCCGGGACTCCAGGATCATGACCTGAGCCGAAGGCAGTCGTCCAACCAACTGAGCCACCCAGGCGTCCCATGCATTGTGTATATATACCATGTTTTCTTTTTTAAAATTTTTACCTTAAGATCTGTTTTTTAAGAATTTTATTTATTTGTTTATAGAGCTTGTTTGGAGGTTCTAGCAGGGGAGTGCAGCTACTTGTATACCCTTGACTGAAGAATGGTCCTCTCCTCTATCGGGGAAGGTCGTCCTCTTCGAACGAGCGCGCAGCTTGGGGATGGACACACATGGAGCAGTGAGGGAGGAAGGGGACACCCGCCTAGCCAGCCAGATCAGCTGAATCAATCCTGGCGATCAATGGGGTGACAGATGTCGCAGCCAGATCGCCCTATAGAGCACACATGCACAAGTGGGAGGTGGCAAAGGGAGAGGAGAGAGAATTTCAAGCAGGCTCAGTGCTAAGCCTGGAGCTTGATGCAGGGCTTGGTTTCAGGACCATGAGATCATGACCTGAGCCAAAATCAAGAGTCGGACGCTTAACCGACTGAACCAACTAGTTACCCCTACCATGTTTTCTTTATTCATTTATCCATCAATGGCACTTAGGCTATCTCCTTTTTTTTTTTTTAAGGCTATTTCCATTTTTGGGTATCATGACTAATGCTGCAATGAACACATGTATCTTTTAGATTTTGTATTTTCATTTTCTTTGGATAAATAGCCAGGCATGGAATTGATAGATTACATGGTATTTCTATTTTTAATTTTTTTGAGGAATTTCCTTACTGTTTTCCACAGTGGCTGTGCCAATTTACATTTGCACTAACAAAACACAAAGGTGCATAAGGGTTACCTTTTCTCTGTATCCTCCTCAACACTTACTTCTTTTCTTTTTGATAATAGCCATTCTAGTAAGTGTGAGTTGATGTTTCACTGTGGTTTTGCTCTGCATTTCCCTGGTGATTCATGATGTTGGCCATCTCTGTATCTTTGGAGAAATATCTACTCAGATCCTCTGCCCGGTTTATAAAAATGATTGTTTATTTTTGTTTTCCCTATTGAGTTGTATGAGTTCTTTATATATTTTGAATGGTAACCTTATATTAGATTAATGACTTGCAAATGTTTTTTCCTATTTGGTAAGTTGCCTTTCATTTCATTGATAGTCTGCCGTACAGGAGCTTTTTAGTTTGATACAGTTTCATTTGTTTATTTGTGCTCTTGTTGCCTTTGCTTGGTATAACAGATCCAAAAAAATCACTACCAAGACCAGTGTCAAGGAGATTACTGCCTTTTTCTTCTAGGAATTTTGTGGTTTCAGGTCTTACATTCAAGTCTTTAATCTGTTCTGAGTTAAATTTTGTGTAAGGTGTGAAGATAGTGGTCCTCTTTCATTCTTTTGCAAGTGCCTGTCCAATTTCCCCCACTCTATTGAAGAGACTGTTCTTTTGCCATTGTATATTCCTAGCATCTCTGTCATAAATTAATTGACCATGTATGTATGCATTTATTTCTGGGCTCTCTTTTCTGCTGCATTGATCTATGTGTGTTTTGTTTTTTTTTTTTTTAATGTCAATAACATACTATTTTGATTACTTAACTTTGTAGTGCAGTTTGAAATCAGGGAGCATGATGACTCCAGTTTTGTTCTTTCCCAAAAGTGCTTTCATGATTTGGGTTCCTCTCTAATTCCATACAAATTTTAGAATTGTTTGTGAAAGATTCTGTGAAAAATGCCATTAGCATTTTGATAAAATTTGTATTGAGTCCTTAAATTGCTTTGGGTAGTATTGTGTTTTTGTTTTTGAACAGCTTCATTGAGATGTAATTCACAGACCGTGTAATTTAGCTTCCAAAGTTACCCAATTTAGTAATATTAAGTATATTCATACAGTTGTATAACCATTACCACAATCTATTTTTAGAACATTTTTATCACTTACAAAAGAAACCTCTTACCCCCCTCGGCAGGAAATCCTAATTCCCACATTTCCTCAGACCTTGTCAACCTCAAGAGTCTGATTTCTGTTTCAGTAGATTTGCTATTCTGGATATTTCGTATAAGTGGAATCATATAATTTGCAGTCCTTTGCAACTGGCTTTTTTCACTTAATGTCTTTTTTTGTTTTTTTAAGATTTGACTATGCTATATCTTGTATCTCTTATCTTTTTATTGCTAAATAATATTCTATTGTATGGATATACCATGTTTTATTTATCCATTCTTCAGCTGATGGACATTTGGATCATTCCCACTTTTAGGCTATTATGAATAATGCTGCTATGAATATTTGTGCACAAGTTTATGTGTAGAAATATGTTTTCATTGCTCTTGAATGTTCTACTTAGGAATAAAATTGCTGGGCCTGTTAATGTGTTTTAAATTTTATGTGTATGTTTGGGAACTGTGTAAAATGGTTTATGAATATAATTAGTAGTGTAAAACCTCTAGTTATTTGTGTTTTCCTTAAAAAGCTTTTTATACATATTTTATATAATATACTTATTATGTGTTGGTGCAATAATGTTTCTAAGACCTCTCAGTATTATTATCAGCCAGCCCATCTTACCTATTCAAATTATTAAAATATTTAGCCCTAGTTCTCAATTTTTTGGCTTATAACCTTTTAGACAGTTATTGTTACTTTTTTTTTATAGGAATGGGATGACTCTTGATATCATATATAGGTGTTTGCTTTTAATTTGTGTATAAATTTTAGGTATGTTAAAAATAATAGTATATGTATGATAGTATTTTTTTTTTTACTGGTTATAAATCAATGCTTCTCTTCCATTGAGATGCAAACTCTCATGACTTGATTTGTAAGTTTATTATGTTTATAATGAGATTAATAATTTTTAACTGGATTCTCTAAGAAAATCTTCCTTTAGTGATGATGATAATAAAGAAGATAGACTTCAGCGGCAAAAATATCCTTTTCCTCTATTTCCAGACATTTTCATGGTCATCTTTATAGTTTACTCCAGGGCCATAATTTGAGATTATAGTGGTTTGTAGTATAGAATTTTATGTATTTGGATTTTCATTTGCTTCTTGGGAGTCGTTTTGCAAATAACCCGTCCTTGTTCCTTTTTCTTTATTCATTCTCTCTCTCTCATACACACACACACACACACACACACACACACATATACACATATGCACTCCCTTTTATTCTATCTCTTACTGGTTTTGTGAAAGAACATAATTGGATTTCTACTTTGAGGTCCCTTTAAACTTGATTCCAAACCATAATAGGCCAACAGTGAGTTTTTGGATGGTAACTGTTTTGTGATGGTATGGTTGAAATCATGTTTCTTTATTTTGATTGTATTATCATGTTCAGAATCTAAAACAGTTTTTTGGCCCTTAGGTTGTACTGTTGTCCACTACCTTCTTTACTGTTTTGCATTTATTTATATTAGATGTTTTAAAATTATAAAATACCGCATGTTTCTTGTGAGGAAAACACGAGTATAGTAGTATATAGATATATAAAGTGAACTATCTCCCAAACTGATTCTTTACCTTCTGAGTACCATAACTTGGACCAACCAGTATCCTATAGAGCCTTCCTGAAAATTTTCATATATATACAAGCACTTATATTCACATGTATTTTTTCTAAAAGAAATGGTGTTATTCTATGTATTACGTTATGTTTCCACATCCTGCTCTCCCCTCCCCCGACCTATAATTGACATTGGATAAAAAATGTACTAATTTCTGCTTTTCTATTTGCTTTGGCAGCCAGAGAGCTCTGAACTCATTTACAAATGCCAGGAACATGGTGCTCAAATACTTACCTACTAAAGCCCCAGTTTTCTGTTTGAATTTGCTTCTTCTCTTTAAAAAATTTTTTTTTTCTTGTTTTAGTAGTCTTCTTTATGTCAGCCATTTAAACAATTTTAGTGAATAGGAGAATTGAATAATTATGATTAATAGGAGAGATATATTTGACCTTATACTCCAGATGTTGTTACAGGCTACTCTGTATGATTTTAGTACTTTGGAAGGTGTAATTATCAAGGTGATATTTAAGAAATTGCTTTTTCAACATAATAGTTGGTACTGAAATACTCCCAAGTGTTACTGTAGTTCACAAACTCAGGATAGCTTTTTATCTTAGGAGAACACTATGAAAAAAAAAAAAAAAACCACTAATGATTTTCCATTTGCAACATTTGAACAATTTTGAAGTACAGGGTAATTTTTTTTAAAGGCAGTGAGCATTTCGTCCTTAAGATAAGCTCTTATGGGTCTGTCATCCTTGTTGATGTAATTACACTGTTTTTATTCTTTGGCACGGTATTTAAATAGAAAATATATTTCATGGTTTTTGTTGTTGGTGGTGGTCTCTCAGTCTGCAGTGTTTTCTTCTGCTTGTAGTAAATATTGATTTTATTACCCTTGGGACTGCTTATCTCTAAACACTAGGTGCTTCCCTTAAACATGGATTCACAGATGGTAAATCACTAGAATTTTTGTTCAACAGTGAAACAAGTCACTTAGCACAGGCCTATCACTGTTTAGCATTGTTTGTAGAATTTCTTAGTAAGTATCCATTTGTTTAGCAAGGAGATTAGGTCTAGGACATATCTGCTTGGAAAATTAGGTTAAAATTGATTTTCAATTCATCAGAGTAATTAATTAGTGCTCTTGATTACCAGTGGTATTTAAAAAGTAACTTTGGAAGATGTGTGTGTTGTTAGTTTTCTTTTCTTTTCCTTCCTTTCTTTCTTTCTTTTGGATGATAGAATGCTCATGCATTAAACTATGGCTCTTGATTGTGATCCTTTCAGAGCACAGTGATGTGAATTGGCTAATCTGTCATTATCAAGTAACTTTGGTGCTAGGATTCCAGTATTTAACTAAAAGAGCTAGAACTAGAATCGCTGTTCTTAGATTCTCGCAGTTGTTAGTGGTTAACTCAGCCCACTTTATTTTTTAGTGTTTTCTCAGTGGGTCAGGATAAGCTTTCTACACCATTCATTAAGTCATCATTTGTTTCACAAACTTGTTGAAACAGTTTATACTCCAAATGTCTTGACATCAGTCACTTCCCATTTGCCCTCAGTATAATGCAGTCTAGCTTTTGCTTCAGCCACAGGTTGCGATTGCTAAGATCATTGATGACTTTACTGCTTTACCTCTTCCTAGGTTTCTCCTGATTTTATCTTTCCTTTTTAAAAAAAAAAATAAAAAAAAAAACATTTATTTATGTATGAGAGAGAGAGAGAGAGAGAGACAGCACAAGTGGGAAGGGCAGAGGAAGAGGGAGTGAGAATCCCAAGCAGATTCCGTGCTGAGCATGGAGCCTGATGCAGGGATTAATCTCAGGACTCTGAGATCACGACCTGAGCCAAAACCAAGTCAGAAGTTTGACCAGTTGCACCACCTGGCACCCCCCACCCCGATGTTATCTTTCTGTACCATTTTACATTGACAGTACTCGCCTTCATGTGCTCTCATCCTTTGGTGTATCATGTGCTCTTTAAAAAAATTTTTTTTTTGTTTACTAGAGGGAGAGTGAACAAAGATGGGGGAGGGAAAAGCAAACCCCCCACTGATCACGGAGCCTGACTCAGGTCTGATCCCAGGACCCTGAGATCATGACATGAGCCAAAGGAAGACACTTAACTAACTGAGCCACCCAGGCGCCCTACATGTACTGTTAACTTCATTGCTGCAGTTGGCTATTCCTTCCTTTTATTCTTTGTTGGCTTTCTTTCCTTTGTTCAGTACTTAAGTAGTTTTCCAGAGTCCTATCCTCAAACCTCTTTTGTTTTCATTTGATGCTTTCTTCCCTGGCTTCTGTAACTTCAGTATTTGGTTGTAACTGTCAAGTCAAGTTGGTGATTTCAGAGACCCATTAAAATTCAGATCCATTTCTCTTACCTTGTTTGGTTAATCTTGCCTAGTACCCAAGCCAGAAATTTAGGTACCATTCTTAAATACCTGCCATCACTCCCCATTTCCAGTCAATCAGATACTAAGTCCTATTGATCCTTAGTTATTTTTTTTTTTTATCTTACTGCTTTTACTGTCAGTATTTCTTGAATCATGAAGCCATGTAAATAGGCATTGTATTACGGTTGTTTGCAAGATGCTGCTATAGGAGCTTCTATGTGGAAGGGGAGAGGGATACTTCATCAGGTTTTGAGATGTCAGAGTAGACTTTCCAGAGGTGATCATCTGCAAAGAGTTCCAAAGAATGTGTGGCCATTATTCTGGCCAGAGGGCCATAGACATTATCAGCAAGAGGAGAGAGTGGCTATTTTCAGGAAAGGCTCCAGCATGTGTCAGAGACCATGCAGGGAACATTAAGATAAAACTATACAATCTAGCACCATAAAGAAATTGGGGGAAATGGCTTGGCAGAAGAAAGTATTTTAGGGTAAAAAAGCCAAACAAAATAAAACAGAGAAAACTGAGGGAGTCATGATAATCACATTTAAGTAGGGGAAGGATTATCTTTTAAAACTGAATTTTTTTTCCTATGATATAAGCAGAAGAGGGAAAAATAAGACATATAGAAGCCCCTTTTTTTCTGATGCATTGAAAACAGTTCTCCATTGTGTCGGCATTCACATAGAAATCAGAAAATACTTATCGATTATATTATAGATGGAGTCATTATATTGATTATTATAATGATCATATTAATAATATAATGATACTGAATCATTAGATTCACTGAAATATTGTACATAGGTGACTCTAGAGTTCCTTTAAAGTCTATCCCAAACATGGTATGTTGAGAGTATCTTTTAGCATAATACTAAAGAAACCCAGGAAGTTTATGGTTTATTAAACATGAAAATATTTGCAAGAATATACTACTGAATAGACAAAATTTAAACTCTCTTTTGTATCTGTTTTCACAGCAGGTATCATAAGTAAAATTTAGAAATTCTTTCTCTACTAAGATTATTAGATTATAATTTCTTGAGAAATTGCCAGGAAAAAAATGTCTTATTTAGTTTTTATATTCCTTAAAGGGCATCTTGCAACATACAAATTTGAGTCAGGGAGATATATAATCATGAGTACAGTTTATATTTATTTGTTCAAAGCTCTGGTCTCATGAAAATTGCTATATAAATACGTATTTTTAACAACTGTTGTTATTAGGGGTTTGTATGAAAGTCTGCCAATGTGGTCCCAATATTTATATCATAGATCAAAATGTTTTGAAAAGAGCTGCTTCTCAACTGTGATCTTTGCTGTTTTGAAATTCAAAATGTACTGGAGTTACTGTCATTTCATGCAGTTGAAATCGTTTCTATTGCCAGGTTTTTTTTCTCTTTATTTAAAGACTGGAAGTTCTTGGACAAAGATATCTATTTCAGACTAATAAGTAAATAAAATGAAATAGGAGGACTTTTATTCTGGAACTGAGGAAGAAATAAAAGCGCTGCTCTTAAATATCAGTATTTTAGTGATCCTTACCCACTGTCACCAATGTTAGTAACACATTATTGAAATTATTCTTTGGTCCTAAGATAATTACAGATTCTGGATATCATGCTTATATTAAGTGATCTAACAAAATGCTAATTTTAGAGTGTTTGTCTTATGCTTTTAATCAGTTCAATTGAGCACAACACAGTTATTAAAAAAAAAAACACTGAAGATTTGAATAATATTTCCATGAATAAGGTAATTAATTTGTGATTGGTTGATTTTATGTTAGCTTCACAGAAATCTTATTGCTCAGGAATCTTGACACAGGCAATGCAGGTGTTTACATGAATATAAAATTATCAACTATATTTAGCTCTAATTAAAATCTAGTATGGTATGTAAAACCTGTTTGTCTTTGACTGGAACTTATTCCAATTTAATGAGACCTCAAACAAGGCACAGAGTGTAGTCCCTTTCTGAAAAGACGATGGTATTTTCTTAATTACTATGTGTGGGTTAGCCAATTTTGACTCAGTTAAAAACTTACTAAAATGTGGTCTGAACTTTTTCATATTATGGCTGATTTTTCTTTAAATTTATACTACTTGTACAAATACGCTGTAGTATGAGCCGGGAAATTTTACAGATGTGGATTTAATCTGTGGTGCCGTCCATGGAGCTTGCGCATTTTGTATAAAAGCTTCCTTCTCCTTTTTAGTTGCCCTGGTCATATTTAGATCTTCCCTCTAGTCATTTCTCTATAACTTCCTGCTAATCTGACGTCCTTTTCACAGTTACACATTTCTTTTCTGGGCATTCTTTTGCTTTTCTAACCCTAATCCCAAGAGGCAAAATTTGTTTAATTTGAGGGATTGGAAAGCAATGTTTCTTAGTTTCTGAGTTTTCTGTTTGCTTTCTTCCCTTTCAGACAAGCTGCCCTGCTTACGGTTCAATTCCAAGTGTTTCATGCACTTGTAACGGAAGGTCAGTTTAGAGAGAAAATGTCCCACATTTACCCACCACCTCCATCTTCTCAGAGAACTCTACAACTTCCTTTTCTCTTTTTAATGGGAAATGCTTTTTTTGTTTCAAAAAAAAAAATAAATCCAACAAACACAGATACACTCTGCCCAGCCCAGGAAGAAAGAGGTGTTTTTCCAATAGGGCACTTGTTTAATTCTGATTATTAGAGTTAGGGGAATAAATATTGGTATGATTTTATTATATAGGTTTCCCTGAATAGAGTATACGTATGTAGATTATGTACAATGTATTAGGGGATATGCTTCTTAAATAGATGTTCTATAACCGGGAAAATTTTGACCCTGAGCCCAATGTAATACTTTTTTTGTTTGTTTTTTGCTCCTTCTGGGTTTACCTAGACAAACTTTGAATTTTCCCAATGGAGTCTGTCAGAACCCACAGCGCTCTGTTTCATGCCCCCTATCATTGAACATAATGATAGAGCTTTAGGGAAATATTAGTAGATTGTCCTGGAAAATTTATTGATGCGTGGAGCAGAAGTATGAGACAAAGTTAAAGGTCTGGTGTCATCAAGGGCTCTTGTCTCCGTCAGAGAGTGATGGGGTCTGGAGCATAAAGCACATGAGTGATCGCCAGTTCAGAGTTAGACTAGGTTTCATGGAAGAAGCAGAGATAAGGATTTATTTATTTATTTCAATTAACTTATTAAATTTTTATAGAGAGAAGGATTTAAAGGTGCAAGTATGAATTTTGACTTATCAGAGGGGATTCGGAGATAATGTATTTTAAGGGAATTACAAATACCCAAAGTCTAGGTTAAGGTTTAAAATATTGCATGTTGGTGAGATAGGGAAGGAGTTTTAACTTTGCTTAGTGAGAGAGTAGGTTGGATTGGATAGTTTTTATGGAAATAAGCAAGTTTTTGCTTATTTTGTAAGTAATTGGGTTTTGTTAAAATTTTGTGTTGATTTTGCTGAAGTGGTTGTGTGTCTGGATCAAAAATGCTATTGTATATGTTTCTAGACCCGTGTACTCATGCTTTCTAAAATTATGTTTTGCATGTACAGTTGAGTCCGTGGTATGTATGGCTTACTGTATTTATCATTTCATTAATTATTTTCATCATCTTCCTAAAAAGAGCAAGATCACTGGGGTAGTTTTCTTTATAATACTGTGTCACGTGTTACTTTATACTTACATTGGCAAAGGAGGGATACATGTAAATAGGAGCATGGCCACACGATTGCTAAAAGAAATCAATCCACGCACAGGAAAAGCAAAACCTTATAGAACTATGCACAAAACTCTAAAGTTTTTAAGTAAATATGCCTAATCTTCCTCCTTGTCAAATGACAGAACTAAAATAGTTTAGTAAGGAGTTCGATGTCCTTTATTCAGGGGAACACAATCCATGGGCTGGGGGAGTACAGTGCCTCCTGCGGGTAGAGTACTGTGTGGGGGGGAATTTGGGGAAGAGAGAGTTTTATAGAGCCTTAGGAAAAGCAAGGTGGAAATAGAATATGTTTGACTGGGAGGTGGGGAGATTTCCTCATGATGCTAGAAGGTCTTATTTTCTAGGGTAAGGCAAGCTGGCTAAAGATGAGTTGGAGGACAGTGATTGGTGTATATACTAGGTGTCCTTGACAGGGGGCCGTTTCCATTAAAGCAGGCTGATTTCAGCTTCGATTTGTGATGTGGGCTGGGCCACAGGGCAGCCTCCATTTGGTGGGTCCCAATTCATGCAAATCACTTTTATCATCCTTTTATGCCATTTTATTTATTTTATTATTTTATTTTTTTCTTTTATGCCATTTTTAAGTGAACTCTAAAATTAGTACGGAAACACTTTGTCTGACTGGTTGAAATGGCTGATATTTATAAGTCACTTTGGATCCAAAGAGCCAAAATAGAGAGTTTCATAGAGGTACAATCATTTTCTAATGGAATTAGGCTTTAGGCATAAAATAATAGGGTATTCAAAATTAATGATCTCTCATCTCAGTGAGGGAGCATTTAAGAAAATATTTTATAACACATGATATTAGTTTTACAAACTGTTAATATCCTAATAATAATCCAAGGAGATTTAGAAATGAAGAGAAAATTATGAGAGCTAGGTCTATGTTTAATTACAAATTTGGCTACATGGCAGTCATACATTTATTTTTAGAGGCCTAATTCATATTTTTTCCCCAGCAGGTTTTTTTTAGCTTTATTTTTTCCACAGTGCTTTATTAAAAAAAATAATAAACGATGATTTCATAACTCTTAGTTTATCAGAGAAACTAACTTTATCTTCATTTCAGTATATAGTGCTAATTAATTTAAATCTTGTTAGCATAGAATTAGCTAAAGGCGTGGAATTTTTTTTTTTTTTAAGATTTTATTTATTATTTGACAGAGAGAGAGCATAGGTAGGTAGAGTGGCAGGTGGAGGGAGAGGGAGAAACAGGCTGTCCACTGATGAGGAAGCCTGATATGGGGCTCGATCCCAGGACACTGGGATCATAACCTGAGCTGAAGGCAGCGGCTTAACTGAGTCACAGAGGCGCCCCAACGGCTGGAAATTTGCCCAGTTATTGATGTCTTCTCATGTAATTTTTTTTCCCTGAGGATATTGTTGTTTAAAGAATTATATATGTCTGTCCTAATTACTATGCATAATTTTTAATGTAATAAAATTATAGACTTCCTTTTTAAAAATAGTCATAGAACTTAGATCTAAGTCATAGAACTTAGATGCTGTGTAGTTACAAAGGATTTTGTTTTGAAAATGTATTTTAATTTAATGGCTTCAGAGACAACTTCTGTATTCCTCCTTGCGCTTTGCTCCTAGTTCAACGTGGAAAGAAGGGAGGAAACCCAAGAATTCAAAAAATGATGGAAACGTGAGCCACATAGTACAGTGGAGCTTGCAGTATGAAAGGTAGTTGATACAAGTCACCAGGGTAATTCAAGCTTAGCTCTTTGATTAGCAACAGGAAATAGAATATTCAGGGTTAGAGGAAAAGTGTAAGAATCTGAAAAAAAAAAAAAAAAGAGTCAGAGAAAGTAGCCTTCACGTTCGTTATCAAGAAATCTGGGCAGAACGGAGGGGCAGGGGTAGTTTAACAGTAGCAGGAAAAAAGCTGTGGGAGACTTGCAGAAAGCTGTGTTTGTGATACAGTGTTTAGAGCTACTCAGAGCCTGGTTCTGACTGGCAGCAAGTGCAAGATGTCTCAGGTGGCACTGACTCCTGGTGAAGGAGGCTGGGGAGAGGAAGCACGTCTTTAAAAAAATTTATGTCAAAATGGTGTTCAGTGGTCCATCGCATTGAATCAACACACCTCTATTGAAAACTTATTATTTAGCATGCGCTGGGGTGGCACATTTCTCTTATTCTTTGAACTTGAAAACCTTTTCTTGTTGATCTTTGCTATGGGTCGCTGAGCAGGTTCTGTTTTACCTGATTAAATAAATGGTAACAAGACTTAGGTTGACTTCTTCTGTTTTCCTGCACTTGCTTAATCGTTCGCTTTGTCAGACTTGCACCCCTTCCACAAGATTAAGGGAATTAGTGGTTACAGTGTCATCTAATTCTATTCGGTTTGAGAAGTTATTGAGGCATACATTTCCCTGCCTTTTTAACCTTTGTTTATTTGTTAGAAACATTATCCCTTAGGTGGATGATGAATCAATACTTCTTTTGCCTGCAGTCCAGTAAAATCAAAGCCTTGTTTAATTTAAAATGTTATAAATCATATTCATGTTAATGTTCTTTCCTTAACATTTAATTGGAGATTTTTTCTCAATTAGCTCACCAAAATGTTACAAGGTTCCTCTGTGGCTGTCTGCTATTTGAACAGAGAGGCAACTAATTAGAATAATAGAACAGCGTGATTGTCATTCCTGCATTTTTTTATGGGTTGTCTTTAAAAAGGGATTTTTTTTTAAGGAAGTTGTACCAAAAATATATTAGTAAATCTTAGACCCATATTCTTCCTTAAGGCACTTTTTCACCTCATTATCCAGACACTCCTTTATTCTCTATCATAATACCAATCAAGAAATGGAATGTTTTCCCAAGTTAAGAAAACCTCTCATGCATAAAAATTCAAACTGCTAAAGCAAATATATCAGGGGATGGCTTTTAATTTGACAAAAAATCTGCATGACAAAAGAATTTCCTGAAGATTAAATATACGGGTCCTTAGAGAGCTGAGCACGGAATCAAAGCAGGTTCTAAATTTTGAACGTGTTCTTTTACGGGCACACCTGTTCCTAATATTCCTATGTAAATGGTAACTATTTACATGTGTGTCCCAAGGTGGTGGGTAAATGAAAACTGGCTTGTGAATTTCTCATGTTTGGAAATGTTGGAGAAAGATCAGGATGGCTAGATCTACTCTTTGTCCAGCCAACCTAACCTCTCTTCCTCCTTCCATCCAGGCCCGGGGGCGGGGGGTGGGGGGGGGGCAAAAATCGCATTCTAAGAAGCTCACTCCATAGAAAAAAGGAAACACTATGGGATGTTTTTTCTCTCTACTGTTAGAATTTTTCTCTCTCCTATTCTAGTTCTTGATACCTTTAGGATTGATCAAATGATCAATTATTTGTCAAACGGGCAAGCAAACTGGCGTTTTAATTGGATCCTTAAAGCCCATAGGTTTCATAGCAGTCATTTCTGTGAATTGTGACTCTACTCACCCTTGTTCTTCATAAAATCAGGGAGTGGTTTTCCAGGCATTTCAGGGAGAGCAGAATGTGAGCTCCTTCAAAGTAATATTTTTATGGCATCTAGTACGTGAGCCATATAATAGATGCCCAAATAAAAGATGGCATATATTGCAATTGTTAGGCTTTCTGAGGGACTTTATTGTTTAAATATCTGTTAAGAATGTAATCTTATTTATGGTAATATTATTACTACTGGTTCAACAATCTAGAAAGCGCTTACCATATGACAGAGACTATGCTAATTATTTTAGTTCTGGTATTTCACTTAGTCTCAACACAAATCTATGCAATACAAGGTATTATTAAAATGCTCACTTTATATGTAAATAAGTAGATTAAAGACTGATTAGGCTCTTGCCCAGGGTTAATGGGTTGACTCAGAACTTCTCACATTATCATTGACTCATCTTCTCTGTCACTGGCTCTTCCACTGTCCCCTCAGTAATAAAATTTTAAAAACTACAGTCTTTCATACATTCTTGTTATAGTGAAGATACTCCCATCATTTGTTATTTTTTAGTTATAGTACATTTGTGAGCAGCACAAGCTGATGATCGGTTCCTCATTTGGGTGAAAAATTAACCAAGACCAGAAGGGAGAGACCTCAGGGGAAATAGATACAATTTTGAGATAAACACTGTTTTGTTTCAGTGTTAAAATTTAACTCTTAATACCTTTGCAATATTTACTCAACTGTCCGTGAAAAGATAAATCTTCTACCTCATTTCACAAGAGGGCAGCACTTTCTTTTAAAATTTAAAATATGACTCTTAAAAAGTACAGTCAAGTTAACTTGTTGTCAAGAAGTTAAGCTTGAGTGGTTTACAGAAGAGGGACTAGAACCTCTCTTTGAAGAAATGTATGAGTAAGAAAAGTATGAAAATCTTTATAAAGTAACTTGGGATCCTTTCAGCAAATGGAAATATTAAAATAACCCCTGAAATTTTTTATTTGAAAGTTGAATGAGATTAACTACTTTGGTAACTTTGTGAACATATGTGTCTGCCAAGATCATGGTTTTCTCTTCAATTGTAAAATGACATTAAGGATGTAAATTTTTAATAATTTCTAGTTGTTTTTATTCCTGTTAATTAACAACTGTTAAGCAGTGATTGTATGTTTAGCATTCTATTGGTTATTTGGGGGACAAATAAATTCAACTTTTTTCGCCCTTTCTCTGAAAGAACTTGCTCCCTATTGGGGTTGGAGGGAAGATAAATTGACGAAACAACCTGTAAACAAATCAAGGCAGGCTGTAAGAAATATAGAGGATAACAGTGCAGCAGGAGAAAAGAGGAGTGCTATTAATAGGAAGTTGTTGAATTAAAGCTTTAGCACAAGGCTTGAGCAGAGCAGGGAAACTGAATTGGACCTTGTTGACTAGATGAAATTTCCATGGATAGAAAAAAGGGAGGCTATTGTTGAAGAGAAAAGAGAATCCTGTCAGTGGAGAAAAAGTAGAGCATGTCTTGGAGAACGTTAGAAAGGCATATCCTTGAGAATATTGTGAAGAAATCATGCCTGGCATGTATAGTGAGGCCACTAGCCATATGTAACAACATTAAAATTAAAATTAACGAAAATTAAACAGTTACAATTTAGTTTCTCAGGAATGCCTGAATGGCTCAGTCTTTTTACGTGTCTACCTTCATCTTGGGTCATGAACTCAGGGTCTTGGGACCGAGTCCCACATTGGGCTCCCTGCTCAGAGGGGAGCCTGCTTCTTCTCCTTCTACTTCTCCCCACTGCTTGTGCTCTCTCTCTGTCAAATAAATAAAATCTTTTTAAAGAAATTTAGTTCTTCAATCACTCTAGCTACATTTCAAGTATTCAATAGCCATCCTACTCTTTGGGGCATCAAAGATAGAGAACATTTTCATCATCACAGAAAGTTCTATTAGATAGTGCTCCATTATAGTTCAGATATTTTTGCACTGGGATATGGAGAACATTGAAGAAGGGTAAAGACCTGATATGGTAGTATCAAAAACTTTTGGGTTTTAAGCTGTAAGCAGGGAATGAGCTTTTTATTTATTATTGTTGCATGCTTTCTGTGGACCAAACACAGTTTGCCAGATATAAGGATATTGTATACATGTTCTAAAAAAGTCATAGTTAATTTGCATTTGAAATCAGCTATTATTGTACTAGTTTTATAGATGAAACAATAGAGGGGGAGATAAAATACATAGGTTTTTTATTAGTTTTTGGAGAGAATTTAGTTTGGTTTGTCATGCTAATTGGAAACAGTAAAGAATTTGAGGAGAGAGAGCTTCAAGAAGTGTGGCTTCAATCAATTCTGTTAGGAGGGGAGTGACAGAGCTGTAGCAAGAGGGTACCAAATAATATGAAGACGTTTTGATATTTAAAGAGTTGGTCACTGAAGTATATTGGTTATTCCAAGTTGTGTGAAGTCTTAACATTTTATGAGCTTAATATACAGGTATATTCATATCCAATGACTATTTTTTGGTTGTCCACTATGTGTCAGGGACTGTTGTCATCTCTGGCGGTGCATCAGTGAACAAAATGGGAAGGGTATTGTTATTTCAGGAACCACTTCGCTAACGTGATGGATATTTTATTACTTAATATTGATTTTTAATAATTTGTGATCAGTGATGAACTTTTTTATAATATGTGTATTTGTTTTTAAAATTGTGCTACTAATAGTAGCCAGTGTTAAAAGTTATGAGCATTTTGGTGAACATATATGCAAATATTAAGAGAACATACACATGCTTCTCAAAATAATTTATTGTAATAATATAGTTATCAGAGTTTTTATTAATTTAGGGGTAATATATGAAAACACTCCTGGTAATGCATAGAATTGTATTTAAGTCTCAGTTGTGCTGTAATTAAAATTATCCAACTGTCAATGAATTTTTGTTGAAACTAATGACCTATCAACTATATGGTGCTGGTGAATGTCTTTCTTGATGAGAGTATTTGAGTGTTTGCTGAAGTGTGAGAGGTTCATTTTACAAAGTAAAATCAAAGTCTAGACAAGGGTTTGAGTGTCTTTTTCTGGGTCAGGCAGCTGGATAAGTGTTATTACAGATCAAATCACAACCCAGGTCTCTTAACTGTGAGTATTGTTGTTTCTTATTTATGCCTTGAAAGATATAATACATTAGGGCTGGGATGTAATAATATAAATAAGTTAGTTCATAACATTATTGCTTTCTCACATTATTAAGATGGTTCTACATTGCTTTTCAGACTATTCTACTGGTAGTAGTAGGATCTGATTCATAATTTCTTTTTTTTTAAGATTTAATTTATTATTTGACAGACAGACATCACAAGTAGGCAGAGAGGTAGGCAGAGAGAGAGGGGTAGCAGGCTCCCTGCTGAGCAGAGAGCCCAATGTGGGGCTCGATCCCAGGACCCTGAGATCATGACCTGAGCCAAAGGCAGAGGCTTTAACCCACTGAGCCACCCAGGTGCCCCTGATTCAGAATTTCTAATGAGAAAGTTATGTTCTAATGACATAAGTTCTTGTCATTCTGAGCCATAATCATTTTCTATAAGAATATGTAGTATTGACTGAAAGGTAGTTAAGAGGCATTTAAAAAAAATATATGCTATAGCTAATCAGAGCAACCAATGGCTCTGGGAGTGGGAATAAAGATGGGTGGGATGAGTCAAAGAATATAGAAATTCCTCAATATCTTGTAGCAACATTTAGATTGCATTTAAATTTTCTAAATTTGTTTCATATTTTCCAGTGCTATGCTGTCTTTGTAGCATCCTTAATGACATGCATCATGTTTTGAATCTATTAATTAATGGCAGGCTTTTAACTTATGAGTGTGTAGTTGGTTTTTGCACATTGCCAACAGTCATCCTAGTGATCAGTAAGTCTAGTCATCAAGATGTGTTACAAGTGTGGTAAAAGAGGAATTATAATTGAAAAATGAAATCAGTTTTATTATGTGGCTCTCATCAGTTACAAAGGTATTTCTGATGTGATATTTTAAAAATATTTGTACAGTAGCAACATCACTTGAATATTTGTTCAGCTTCCCAAGCTTACCCTTTTGTTGCCCGTACCTGTCCTAGAAGCATAAATACTAGTTCAGTATTGTGCTTTTGAAGTCTCTTTTACATTGTATTCATCCCATATTTTTTATATTAAAGTTAAAACACCTGCCAGATCAAATTCTGGATTTGTTTGTCTAAATTCAATTAATTAACAGAGTGTATTATTAGTTTCAGAGGTAGATTTCAGTGGTTCATCAGCTGCATATAACATCCAGTGCTCATTACATCACCTGCAAGTTCTGGATTTAAATTGTCCTTCAGATTCCTGGGTTTGGCAAAGTTAAAGTAGAACTAGAGATTATAAACCTCTCTCTGTTACTAGAAATGGTCCTAAAGAAAAATGTGCCTGAACTCAGTGTCTGACATCTCCCTTTGTTAGAGCAGTCTTCACAACACATGAATCATACTTCTCTGGACATGAAAAGCAGGGCTGCCTTCCGACTGTTTTCTCTCTAGCTACTATAACTTAGATCCATGAACGAAATTGCTAATTGTATTGCGCCATCTCTGCAGTCAGTATAAACCCGACACTCAGCCAGCCCCCTAGGTTGGATTACATAGCTCAGATTAAAAGAAGAAATGATGCTTCAAAAATTGCCTTCAAAATAAATGAAACAAGATGGGATCGGGAGGGAGACAAACTATAAGTGACTCTTAATCTCACAAAACAAACTGAGGGTTGCTGAGGGGAGGGGGGTCAGAAGAGGGGGGTGGGGTTGTGGACATTGGGGAAGGTATGTGCTATGGTGAGTGCTGTGAAGTGTGTAAACATGGTGATTCACAGACCTGTACCCCTGGGGATAAAAATATATGTTTATTTAAAAAATTAATAATAATTTTAAAAAATTGCCTTCAACAAACCAGGCTAGATATTCTTTTGTGGGTATATGTCGGTTGATTTTTATAAACATACCCCAAAATTATATACCATAGAATATCAAGTGTTAGATAACAGAGAGAGGTACAAGTTTCCTTGGAAAGAGAATAGTTTGAATTGCATACTGCCTTTTTTAGACACAAAGTTATTATTTAAGTAAGCCAGAGTCACTAGTTATTGAGTAACTTACAAGAACAAAAAGGCTTTGTCTCCTTTTTGAAAAAGTTTGCCATTGACAAGCCTACTGCTGTGGAAGGCTTATTTCTATTGAGAGCTGATTTGGTAGAATGTCAGACCATCTGGCACCTCAGAACTTCTGAAACTTTCCGAAGCAAAAATGATTGTCCGTGGTGGCATTTTCAAATCTAATTATGCCACCATTAAAAAAAAAAAATAGATATTTACCCAGGAAGATAAAAATGTATTTTCGCTGGGAATTTCCCATCTATTTATTGACTTAATTTTGTATGGAAAAAAGTATCATGTGCTTGTGATGAACTTCTCATGCACTATAAAATACTGAACATGTCCTGTTCAAAACACTCAGATCTCTAGTCCCTCTCTCAGAGGTGACTATCATTGCTGTCTTCTTCACACATCTTTCCAGAGATATCATCTGTGTTTCATATAATCTACCTTTGCATAACTGTATCGCGCCTCCCCACCCCCTGTTTTGGCTATATATACATATCCTATATACTGACATACTATTTAAGATTATTTCTTATGAGCACATAGAAACTATCTGCCTCTTTTCCATCGTGGCACAGCATCCCATTGTGGGAAATCTGCCATAATTTATTTATAGTTGTCTACTGATGGACATTTAGATGGTCTTGACCTTTTTGCCCTATCAGATAGGACTTACTGAGCATCCTTGTAGCTGTATCTGTACACATGTTTGCAAATTAGATTCCTAGGGTTAGAATTTCTGGCTCACAGTTTATATAATTGTAATGTTTGATGAATATTGCTAAATTATCCCCCAGCCCCCATTTGGCAGATTTTTAAAAAGTCAATTCTGTTGCTTCTGATAATCTCCAGGAAATGTAATGGCTCAATTTAGTTCTATCAAACATAGGAATTCTTCATTCTATGATCAGCCTATTGATTTCATTATGAACTACATAATACATTGCCAGGGCTCACTTTCTATCTAGTACTTTATCGAAAACTTTCAGAGAATAAACAAAGACATAATGTAGAACTCATCACTCAGAGTAAACATATGAAGGAAGTGAGATAAAAGCACAGAAAGTCAATATAACTAAGGATACTCAGGGATAAAAAGATGATAGACTGTCTTTTGGAGGAGCCATATTTGTAAGTCCGAATGGTTCAAGTGATAAATGTATGGGCAGGTTATTGGTGACACTAGTGAAGGTAAGTCATGGTGAGGAAGTCCAAGAGAGTTTGTGGTGTGATTTGGCAGAGAATTCCAAGATGGATGCTAAGCCGGGAGATGGCAGGATCCTGGAGCAGTGTTGAAGCAGGAACTATGCTCTGAATGAACTGGCCTTCAGGCATCAGAAAAGCCCCTCTCCTTAGGATGATGCACAGAATCATAGCTGGTGGTGCTGGGTCAGTGTGAGCTTCCTCTGGGTTCACTTAATGCCCAGTTCCTTCAGTACATAGCCACATTACAGGGGTCACGCCCTCCTGGGGATAGTATCAGTTTTTTACTCGTGAGTAAAAACAGCACCTACGATTTTGATTCATCTTGACATGTTCACTATTACTAAAATTTGTATTTTAATTTTGGCTCTAATTTTCTAAATCTGGATAGCTGAAGAAAATTAGAAAAGCCTTTACAAAACCATTAGAAAACCTGTAAGAACTTTCTCCAAAACCCTTTATGATTTAGTTGCATATCCCACAAGCTTCTGCTGTCAATAGACATCTGGAATTACAAGGCTTGGCTGCCTGGGATGGTTTTACTCTTGTCTGATGCTGCATATTTTTTAGGAAGGATATGGTTTTGAAACATTAACTTGTCTTGGCATTATTTTTAGTCACCTAATAAGGAGCTCTCTGAGCCATTAAATATTTAGAAGTTTGCTGAAGGATGACCCCTGCACCTGGTTGGCTAATTCAGAAGCAGATCAGCTGGCATTTCTCTTTCTCAACCTTACCTCACCCATCCACTCCCCTTAAAAAGAAAAAGCTCTTTGTGCCTTTTAAAATGTCTTGTAGAATCTTCTGGCTGTGGTTTATGGAAATAAAAAAAGGATCGAATCTTTTTTCCTGCGAAGTATAATTTTTATTTCCCAACGGCCACCTGTAAAATTATCAGAATAGATGACATTATTGAAGAGATGAACATTAAAAATAATTCTTTGTGTACAAAGCATATCGCCTGAACTTTCTGGGATAAAAGGAGAGTTCCGCCTTTCATCAGGGGGCTCTGGCCTCCATTTTAGGTTGAACCTTCTGCCCTTTAGGGCTGTATATTACTTTAAATGGCAACCAGCTGACAGACTTGGTTGCGGGCTGATGTTAGCTAGAGAGCTGTAATGCATTGAGTAGACGCGTCTGAGTAGAACTACAGC
Source organism: Mustela lutreola (assembly GCF_030435805.1). NCBI lineage: Eukaryota > Metazoa > Chordata > Mammalia > Carnivora > Mustelidae > Mustela > Mustela lutreola. The sequence goes on along the minus strand of NC_081295.1, from coordinate 58,190,685 downwards.
AGCAGCAGACAAGGAATTGAAATCTCAGACCATGATTCGGGTTTTGCAGCTATTTTATTTCTGAATTTAAACCCCGAGTTAGAAGAGTTGGGAAAAGGAGAATTGTGTATGTTCTTTTCAAAGGCATTATAATCCGGATCTTTCCTTAAGTCCAAATGAATTTATAACAAGGACATTTTTATCCCCATGCCTGGAGCTCTTGATTTGGAATGAAGCCATGATGTGCTGATTCATTTGTAATCGCCTATTGACCTCTATATGCTTCACTTTAGAGGTTCCCAAGAAGCTTTTTCCCCCTTTTCTTTTCTTTTTATTCTTTATGTTGACCAACGTAAAGAGAAATCCATTAGGTTTTGGATAGAAAAGATACTTTATGTATCTTTACGGTTTTTAAAACTCTGAACTCTTATGTTTAGACTACGGGTAACTGCTCTGTTTGCTTATATTTGACTGAACCCTAGAGAATGTCTTACTGCCTTTATGAAATTGCGAAATAAGTAAGTCATCTTTTAATAAATTAAGTGAAATATAGTTTTTAGACATAAAAAGTTCTTAATTAGCTTTGCCTTTGAAGATTTTTGCCAGAACCATATATATATGTATATATATACATACATATGTACACACACATACATATATTATATACATATATACATATATGCATGCATATATATACATATATTTAGCCCTTTTTATTTTGGCAATGGAATGTGATTTTATTAAGTAATTTAGATTTAGATTTTACTGATCTCATTGTTGAGTTTTACTGTATAACGTGTGCTTCCTCATGGAATTGCACGTCCATGTTTGGGACATGGCTTATTTAGGGGGAGAAGCCTGGCTCAGTGTTGATCTGCTGTGGGGATTGGCAGTATTGTGTTTTTTTCCACCTCTTGAGGACTAGTGTACAATTTACTTGCACACTAGTCACTACAAATTTCATCATCCAATTTACTAAGTCTCTCTAGTGATTGACTGCTTTCACTGGAAGCCTCTATTTTTTTGTGTTGATGATTGCAGGATTACAGGGGATAATGTATCAAAGAAGTACTTGCTAAAAATAGAAATGACTGTGGAGATTGGAGATGTAAGGTGTGTTAGCAAGATGGTATTTTGTATACAAAGTTTAAACTGAGAAAGTGTTTTTATTTACAGATATCAAACAAATAACAGTAAAATGTGCTTACAGTTATACAAACAATTAACTTTTATATTTTACAAGTCTTACGTCTCATGTGTCACTCAGCTATCAAAGAGTGTAGCACTTCTGACTAATATATTAAAGTTTAGCTATTTGAATTTTATAGAATATTTTTGAATTTTTTACATAAACAATTTGTCTTAAAAACTTTATATTTTTAATGCCAATTACATGTCAATAAAATAATATTTTAGTTGCTTTTCAGTGTTTTAGTGAGACTATAGTTATGCTCTTATTAAAATTGGCTGAGAATTAACTTTTTTTTCCTTTTGAATGGTTCCATATGGATCCACTGAGTATTTTTTTCCCCTTTTCCTCCCAAAGAGGGTGTCATCATAGCCAAGTTTATCAGTAGCTTAGTTTTTGATATTTTATAACTGTAATTTGGGAGCTTTATTTATGTATTTGAGCAGAGGATGTCTGTTCTAAGAATGGGCGTCAGGCATTTACAGGGATGGTCAGAGAAGCTGGACACTCCACTTTAGAATTAATTCTAGGTGGAAACAGACTCTTCCCCTCTTTCTTTATCCTCTCTTTGTCTCCTCCAGGACACGGATACTTGTCATGCTTTGGGGAAGGTTCCCTAATATGCAAGGTGATGCTTCTTTTCCCTGATAAAATTAGCCTGTCTAAAGAGAGAGGATATTTGGAGTTCTAATTACCTGATCATTCTTGCTCTGGTATAAGGACACTTTAAATATAAGACTCACTTTAGAGAAAGACTGTGGTATTCTCTGTTGTTCAACAGAGTTTTTATTTAATTCATTCTTCTGATATGTGCACGGGGGGATTGCATGTTTGCACGTGTCTCTGATCACAATCATCCAGCACCCTGGGTGGTAGTTGGAAGTTTGCCCAGCTGAGGAAGATTGTTCTTTTTTGCTCTCTCCTTTATTTATTTATTTTTTGTGGTGGTGGTGCTGCTGGTGATGGTGGTGCTGGTCGTTCCTTTTGTCTTGTATTTATGTAAAAAGTTTATTTGTTGCTGCTGAAAGCTCTCAGCATGTGGCCCCAAAGCCCTCACAGATCTGGGTCAGCCTGGTCAGTTTCTGTATAAGTTTCTCTGCTCCCTTCCTGATGATTGGTCTTCATGCTGATGTCAATGCTTTTTTGACACAGACCACACAGATTAATTTTACATATCATACTTGTTTCTGAAATTAATAGTGCGTGTGTCTAAATCTGAATTGGGCAGTTTGAGGTGAAATACATTCTGCTAGAAATCTTATAACGCCATGTCTCCCTAGAGACATGTTGGTTTTATGAATTAACGATGAAAATATTTTAAAAGCTTGTTAAATTTTGTATAGATTCGCATATGTAAAACACATGCTATGGAAATACTGATGTGAAAATGAGCTGGGACTGAAAGGGAAAGAAAAGTTGTTTGCAAATCCAAAAAACAATAACCATATTGTATATTGTTCTCAATAGGGTTTTGGTTTTTTTTTCCGTTGTTATTCGAATTTCTTTCTCCCTATGATTGAGTGCTAACAATTTTGATATTTAAGTAATTCAAATAGTCTTTTAGGAGATACATATTCTAATTTCGGGCTTTTTTTTTTTTTTTCATTTGCTCTATGCCCTGATGCAAAAAGTAAACTTAGTTATTTAGTAAGTTTGGTTAACTTAGTTAACTAAGTTAACTTAGTAAGATTAACATCATTCCTTGTGTGATCATGTCACCTTTAAGAACATTATGTATATTTATGACGAATTTCTTAACACCATGAGAGAAATATATTTCATATGGACATAACTGTCAGACTTTTATTGGTATACTCAGTAGCTATGTAAGGCAAAAAACAAAACCACATTTTTGCCTTGGAATGATGTCCTTAGTAGCAGTGCTGAGAAGATATCATTTGGATTGAACTTTTTCCTTTAAAGCAATAACACTTAAAAATTTACAGAAGTACTTTTGTGAGTGGCAGTAAAAACATAACATCAAAATTTAACATTGGAAGTAATTGGTTATTACTCACATTTTGGGTATTTTCACTTAGATTTTTATTTCAGAAATAAGCAAATTCTCCACGTGAAAACAGTATGAGTGCCTTTTAGTAGTATCAGTGAGATAAACTTTCCTTCCAAGTATTTTACCCATCCCTTTCCTGTCCAAATCTTTTTAGAAATAGTACAGCTGACCACACATATTGTATTTGGTGTTTCACGTTGTTTTGTACACCCACCCCACCCCCCTTTATTTTCATGGGTGGGCTCCAGGGTGAAATATAGATCCCATGATCTGTTGGGGGACCGAGACAATTGGAGAGATACCACAGGGCAGTTTGGGGAAGGGAGGCCTCCAGGAAGTGGGAGTGAGCTTTGCTTCAAACTGTGTGAAGGGTGGTGGGAGGGAGGATGCTGATTAAAATAATAAACAAGTGTTGGAAGGAGAAGTGGATTACCACACTACTGTCAGATACATGAGGGGACCCGCGAAGCCGCCTCCCACTGCCCTCCCCTGCAGCAAAGAGCGGGGCTGGTAGATCTGTTGCGGGAACTTCTCTTCGGACAGACAGAACAACTTTCAAACAACTTAGTTCTCTTGCACTGACAGCATCCCTTAGGCACAGCCTGACCTAGGGAAACGGACTGAAACTAGCTTGGTGGTTGCCATAGTAACGCAGGCTGCGGTGTCTGGGAGAGTCAAGCTGGTGTGGCCTCTTGTCCCCTCTTTGGGTGTTTCTTCAGACAAGAGTACACGCCTTGCTGTTCGAACTCTACATAAGTCATGCTCTTTGAAAACTGGCTCTTTACCCAGGACTTTTTTTTTTTCTTTCTGAAACCAGTCTGAATGGAGGAAGTTGGTAATACTTGGCTTTTTTTTTTTTTTTTTTTTTTTTTTTTTTTTTGCCTTCTCTCATGCAAGTTTCCAGGATATAGCTTCTTTTTGCTGTGTGTAATTGAGACCAAACTCTAAGCCTGGGGCCCAGGAGAGAACAGTTGTGGGCTGCAGGTCATTAGTGAGGTGAGCAGAAGGGAATCCTGGGCTTCCCAGAGAAAAAGGAGACCATGCCAGCTTCGTGGAACAGAGCTACTAGAAATTATAGAAGCAGGTCTGTTCCTTGCGAACTCCGAAGTCCATGAAAAGACGGACCCACAGTGGGGTGGCTAAAATGTCCCAGCGCAAGCTGCTGCTGCTCATGGACCACAGCTCAAAGGCAAGGCTTGTAAAGGATTTTACAAAGGATTTTAAAGTATAGCCAGAAAAGATACGGATTTTAGAAGTTAAAAGCTGTTGTCGGAAGGAAGTTCGCCGGAAAGATGTAGGCTTCAAGGGCTACTGGACGATGATTGGTTTGAACTTCAGCTTACGGGAATTGCTGACAAAATTTGAAAAGGTATGCAGAACGTGGACTTCATGAATGTACCTTTTTTTCTTCCTTGTCTGTTTTTTTATAACTATGCGTTTTCATGGTAGTCTAGTGACTGTTCGGTTATTTAATTTCTAAGGCATATTTGATTTGATATCCTCTTTTACATTTTTTTTTTTTTTTAAACTAAAGAGCAAGTTAGCAATTCTTTCCTTTGGTCAGGAGGGCTTCTCATGATGCCTGTCAGTTTTAGAATTCCACATCAGAAGAGATCCTTTGTACTCAAGTCGACTGGTAATTTAATTGAAAGTTATTTTGGAAAGAAAAAAAAAAAAGCAGTAACAACACTGGGTTTTCATGCCAAAGTCTGACTTCATCAGGCATGGGTTCTGTTTTCCAGACCCCTCAGGTTTCTCTCCCTGCAGTTGGTGGAGCACTGCCTTTCCCAGCCTGCTTTCTGAAGATTCAGTGCTGAGCTGGGAGATGATACCTCCCTGTGACAAGGGCACAATCCATTCTTAAACGTTTTCTTTTTTATTTCTGAGTGTCTGTTTTAGATGTGGAGTGCTTGCATGCACTGTGAAGCTTTAACGCTTGGATCATTAATTTTGCACTTAGTTCTTTTTTTCCGTAGGAAAGTTCTTGGCACACTCTAGGATTGAGCCCAGCCTGCCAAAGCTACCTTACATTTATAGTTAAACAAAACAGAAAACCTCAACATGCTGCTCATGGGCTCCTGCCCTTCCTTAGCCTGTGGATGCCAAGCACTTATCTTCTTTCAACTTCCAATATGGAAAGAAAAAGTAAGAAGTGAAATGATTTCACTGTGTACATAAATCAATTATTTATCAGTTGTTAAAGATGTGCTCAGTGGCTTTCACTGTGAATACCCCATGGTTCGTTACAAGTACAAATATAAGCGAGACTATACTGAGTCATTAAAGAATCATGGGCTTTTTTTTTTTTTTTTTTAAATGAAACTGCAATTGCCAGAGGGAAAAGGTATAAAACCATGTCATTTGAAAAATTTAGAAGCTTTTCCAAAACAATCACAGTCATTGCTTCCCTCCTGGTGATAGAAACAGTGTAGTGGGAAGAATGTGGAGAAAGAGGAATGTAGCTTCTCCTGGCTGGAAGCCCCCCCATCTCTCCTGCACCCCAACTGTAGTAGTAAGGATTGCAACACAGGGCGCACTTTGACCTCTTGCTTTAATATATTGTTAAGCACCTAAATTCCTGAGAATAGGGATGGTTTCTCCTTGCTCACCATTTAAAAGGGTCAGAGGAGGGAGAGAATAACTTTTTTTATGGCAGCTGGGAACAGCAGGTGACAAACTTTATGACCATAAAGAGGTCTGCTAGCTTGGTTTGTATAGTTTTGTCTGTTTCTTCCTAAAAAGGTATAGGGCATATGTTACATGAATAATTCATTACATAGACCCCCTGAGAGGCAGTAATTGTAGGCAATAGCTGGACTTTTGTATTGTAATTGCGGCTATTAGTCTTAAAAGCCTAGGTCAGATACCAGAGGTTAGTAGCCTGCCTCAGTCTTCTGGCCATTTTATTGGCAAAGCTACATGTACTGGACATATTAGTATATTTCCTCTCTAACTCCCAAATCTTACTATCTGCTTATTTCTTATTCTTATTTTAGTAGTTGAGTTGACAGTAAAAGATGTCTGCTGGCTTATTCCTATCAAAAGCTTGATTTGGGCATTTTTTTTTTAAATTTTTTTGGCGACAAAGGCAAATTCAAAGAAACAATCCTGCTGCCATTCACAACCTGAAGTTCTCCATGTATGTTTACTTTTGTGTTAGACGCCTTTGTAAAAATCTATGTAAGCGTTCATCTCTTCGCCATATTTCATTTGTAGAAAGTTGTCATACATGAATATATTTTTCTTCAAGTCAAGTATTTAAAAAAATCCTTTGTGTATTTTCACAAAAGCAGTCTCTTATAGCCTTTGCTGCACTGATTCGTTGCCAGGAAAACTGGTGTTATGGAAAGGTACCTCTACTTCACACCTCTCAAATACAGCTGCCTCCCTTCCCCAGCTCTGAAAGCAATAATGCCATTTTTAGGGAAGGACCAAAGCCTACTGCTGTAATGCAAAAGCCACATTATACCTTCAGAAGCTGAAGAACAGTCCTTCCATGGATCTTTTACTCTCAATTCCTTTAGACTTGTTTTTTTTTCCCCTCTCTATTAGTGATCTGCTTCTTTTATTATTATTATTGTCATTATTATTGTGATGTGATATTAGTCACCGTACAGTACATCGTTAGTTTTGATGTAGTTAGTGTTCCATGATTCATTGTTTGTGAGAAAATATGGACTGTAGTGATTTAGCACTTCTATGTCAGTGGTTAATATTCTGCAGTCTGAAGTTTAGGATATCATAGCCAAAACGTCATTTTACTGTGTTCCTGAAGCCATTGCAGGCTGTAAGAACACAAGGGTCAGAAGTTGGGATGTGATGGGTCTTCCAGTGATGGCTAATCTGAAAAACTGTACACTGCTCAGTTACTGAAATTTCCAAATGACTGCAGATCTTCACAGTAAAGTCAAGACAGAATGTTGTGAGAGCAATTGAAAGGGGGAATTATGGTTGACATTTTTGAATTTTAAAGAAATCCAGTGGTCTTGTGATTTATGTTGGGTATCCATTCATACATGAGTATTTGGCACATGATTGCAGTCTGTATTTTGGTTACCTAATCTCAAAACAGATGATGCCAGGACTGTTCTCCAGCATAGGCGGGGTGGACAGATTACATTCGGTACTCATTCCTCATCTCTTAGAACCAGAAAAAGGAATGCTGAGCTTCCCTGGGAATCCAGAAGGCAGGAGGCATTCTCTACTGTTCCCTCAAAGTGACACCTCACCAGGGATCAGGAAATCCCAGCTGACAGAAACCATGGGTACCCCAGAAGGGTCCTAAAGGGGAGTTTGAGACTGGAACTTCTTACCAAGGGAGGATGACCTTGTGGCAAGATATGATTGCCAGCAAGCAGGCCCTTTTCATCTAGTCAAGTGAGGAGGAGGAAAGTCTGTGACCACATGCACAGCGATTACTCAGGCCAGACTCACAGCTGACTGGGCACAGAAAGCTGGTCCACCAGAGCACCCCTCTGAAGTCCTGCCGGTGGGTTGGTTTTAGTGCCCCCTCTCCCGATTTCAGTGAATGAATTTTCTCCTTGAAAGTACTTCACAAAGGAAGTATCTGATGGTTTCAGTGCCCAATTCTACTGTCATACTTGAGCCATTTGCATTGTGTACTGTCCCTTGTATTTACTTAGCAGTCACAGAGGATAGAGTAATGGACAGTTGTAGCTCAGTGACATTTTGAGTGACTGTTGTCTTTTATTAATTTATGTGGCTCTATTGCCAGGTGATTAATGATAATGACAGTTTTCTAATTGTGTGTGTGTGTGTGTGTGTGTGTGTGTGTGTACGCACACACGCAGATGTCTTTGAATAGTTACTACTGTCTTGGCTAATCCTTTGGGAAAATTGACTTCCCATAGTGACAGAGAGAAGGCACTCAATGATAAATTTCCTTTATAGCATTTACCACCTTTAGGATGAGTACTTTTTAAAATTCTAGCTTAGAGCTGTATTTTCCTGCTCAATTTGCAATGTTTAATTTTAAAACAAATGTGTACATTAAAACACAGTAAACTTCCCATTTCGAGGTCTACTCATTTGTTCCACAGTTAGCAAATATTTATGAAGTGCACAGTATGTACAAGCCCTGGGATGAGTGCAGGGATGAGAAGGGGGATAGGGTAGACTTTTCCTCATTGAGCTTATGGCCTAATGGGAGGATACAGACCTTAAACAAGAAACATATTTTACTCCAAGGGTGTGATTCAGCAAATGTAGAGGGAGTCATGAGAGTAACAGGTAGCCCTGATTTAGTCGGGTGCACAGAAATCTTTCCTGCAGAAATGACATTTAAACTGGGGCTTAAAAGATGGGTGTGAGGTTAATGTAGGGCAGTGGAGGAGGGAGGAAATGGAGAGCTTTCTGGGCAATAGAACAGATCAGGAGGGGAGGAGTTGGGTACTCTAGGATTATAGTTTTAAACATTTAACATGCCATGATTTTAGGGTTTTTAAAGATGTTCACTTTTGATTATGCTGTCTGATTTGGAGAAAGAAGGCGGGGCAGTATTTTGGCTACATGAAAAATTTAGTAACTGCCCCTAAGAACTGTTCATGTCGGTCAAACCTAGGGACTCCAGGAGGGAGACCACTGTATTTTAATTCACTAGGATGAATTAATGTTTCAGTAATAATGGGTGTAGATTCAAGATTTGGAACAGGTGGGGCACCTGGGTGGCTCAGTGGGTTAAGCCGCTGCCTTCGGCTTAGGTCATGATCTCGGGGTCCAGGGATCGAGTTCCCGCATCGGGCTCTCTGCTCAGCAGGGAGCCTGCTTCCTCCTCTCTCTCTCTCTGCCTGCCTCTCTGCCTACTTGTGATCTCTCTCTGTCAAATAAATAAAATCTTTAAAAAAAAAAAAAGATTTGACACAGGTTTTGGTTATGAAAGATATTTTGATGAATAGTAGTGTTTGTAGTGTATTTATTGATTCTTTATCATTGCAAGTTGGCTTGTTCGGATTATCTTGGAAGGGCCATTAATTGTGAGTTTGTTCAACTTAGTGATTTAACTTTTTTTCTACTCTGTCGTCTAACATATTTATAATCATAGATAATGGGAAAAGAACAATACTGGTACTGATTTCTTACTTTATAAATGCTGTTACAGACCAGGTAATACTACTTTCAGTTGTCTTAATGTGATTCCATAATTTTTAGTAGAGTAATTAAAATCTATGAGATAAGTTGTCGAATGAAAATGTAGTTTATAAATAATTAATTGAATTATTTTTTAAAATTAATCATAATAATTAATCAAATAATTATTTATAATTCCTCACTATCCCAGAAGCTTCACAAAAGCTTCAAAGCATATTTACATATCACATGATGACCTTTGATGATGTTATTTGGTGGTTGTATTATTTTTAGGTAATATCTGACTTGTTTAAACAAAGCTATGATTCCTCACTTTCAAAACCCAAATCTCTGGCAACAACCCACTGAGCTCCTATTAATCAACCCCAAATTGTCTCTGAATTCCATTCTTGTTTTTGAAAGAGCAGTGGGTTTCTTTTCCTCTAATGGTTAACTTTGTTGATTTAGCCCAAGCCTTGGAATATGGTAGGGAAGTCGTAGCTGACCTCACTTCTTCACCTTCACGAATATAATCCAAATAATTAATATAATCCAAAGAAACATTTTGGCTCACATGGTTATAGCCGCTACTTGATTATAGAAAATTATAAAGAAGTAAAATGCGTGTGACATACATTGTAAAGTGTCCGCATATAATAATCTCTGTGGGTTAGATAATTAGATACATATCCAGATAAGGGCAAAATTAGTATGAAAATGTCAGTTATTAGATAAATAAATAAATATTTTCATAAATAAATAAATATGAGGTTAATTTTGACCTGGGTAGCGGATGTTGTAGGAAAGTGAATCTCTGTGGGCTTCATAGCCATCTTCTGGAAGGCTGTGCTGACAGTATACATCTTACGATTTTGACGGTATTTTTGTCTGTTGTCCTCTTACCCTAACCACTGGCTTCTGCTAACCTACATTCTGCTTATATTGTTAGAAGTTATGTTTCAACAGAAGCCTTAGATATTCCTTTGTCTTATTTTTAAATGTTAGTTCAACTGCTTGAATGCTTTGTGTTGGCCTCTCGGTGCACATGACCGGCTCATGCTAAATGCTGGGAGAGCATTGCTTTGTGCTTCTGCATGAATTACATGCCCATAACTAATTATCAATAATGATTCTGTGCTGCTTAATGTTCCGAATGGTTTGCAGGTGACAGAGGTAAGCATTACTAGGGCAAGTTCTCAGCTTTGCAGTGAGAGTAAACCCTCCTTCATGGAATTTCAATTTATTGTAGCATTTGGTGCTCCATCAGGGTCATGATCTAACTGCCTCCCATGCTGGCATCTTGATTTTAAAACCAGTGCAGCATTGTATGGTCATCTACGAAGGAACGTAATTCATTAACTGCACATCATTCTAAATTTCCAGTGAAAGATCAGGCAGAGCTTTGTAGTGCAAGAATCTAAATAATTTTAGGTTCCCATATTAAATTTTTTAAATGAAGAGATTGAGCAAAATGATTACTGCACTCCCATCCAATTGTGTAATTGTCTGTTTTTCCTTGGCATTATGGTGGCTAATATGCCAATCAAGACGAACTAGATACTTTCATTCATGCATTTATACATTTTATCTATTGACCTATCCCTGTTTTACAGTAGGCTCATTCTGTGTAGCAGAGACTGTGAAGAATACAGAAGAAATATTAAGATGGTTTTTTTGACTTTGGGAGCTTTTAATATATCTGGCCAAGTAAATATGCTATCAAATGTTACATAAAATGGAATAATGTATGCTGATTTCTTTGATCACTTTCTGGTTGTTAGTTTTTTTCCTGCTTTTTGTGGAGGCTCATGTGTGGAAGGGTTCTTCACATACCAAAAGTTGCATTCCAATATAAATATATGATGATTGGTAGTCCTCTTATCCAACCCCTGATAGAAGTACCTACAATCATTGACTGACCAGTGATAGAGCTCTGTTCTACTCCATTTGTCTTTGTGGCTGGGTTGAAAAGGCATTACTTGATTGGATATCAGGAGCCCAGTCTGCTCTGTGTTCTTGGTACACAGATTTCCTGATGTTGTAGAATACTTTTGTGAAACTTAAATTAAAAACTATTTGTGGATATTAGTACACTTCTGTCTTCCTACTTCTGACTCTGAAAGGAAGCAAATATGCTGGGCTACTTTAGGAAGTAGTGGTTTGAAGTTTCCTTGTGATTTTTGGTATGGTTCATTCATAATAATGTTTAAGAAACTATACAGGAAATTTGAGTCCAGATTTAGAGAGCAAAAAGTTGCCTTCCTTGCTCACTGTGTCATTGAGCTGCTGCCTTTTTTTTAGGATTTTATTTATTTATTTATTTATTTAGTTCAGTTAGCCAACATATAGTAATACATCATTAGTTTTTGATGTTGTGTCATCAATTCATTAGTTGCACATAACACCCAGTGCTCACGACATCATGTGTCCTCCTTAATACCCATCACTCTGTTACCCCATCCTCCCATCCCCTTCCCTTCTGCAACCCTCAGTTTGTTTCCAGGGTCTAGAGGCTCTCATGGTGTGTCTCCCTCTCTGATTTCATCCCATTCAGTTTTCCCTGCCTTTCCCTGTGATCCTCTACACTATTCCTTATGTTCCATATATGAGTGAAACTGTACGATAGTTGTCCTTCTCAGCTTGACTTATTTCACTCAGCATAATCCCCTCCATTTCCATCCATGTAGATGCAAATGGTAGGTATTCATCCTTTCTGATGGCTGAGTAATACTCTATTGTACATACGAACCACATCTTCTTTATCCATTCATCTGTTGAAGAGTATCTTGGCTCCTTCCACAGTTTGCTATTGTGGACATTGCTGTTATGAACATTGGGGTGCAACTGCTGGGTCGTAGGGCAGCTCTATTTTTAACATCTTGAGGAACCTCCATATTGTTTTTCAGAGTGGCTGTACCAGCTTGCATTTATTTATTTGAGAGCACATGCATGAGAGAGAGAGAGAAAGAAATAAAGAGAGCTCAAGCAAATTAATGGGGAACAGGCAGAGGGAGAAGCAGACTCCCCACTGAGCAAAGAGTCTGATGCTGGACTCCATCCTAGGACCCTGGAATCATGACCTAATCCCATGTCTGCATAACCGACTGAGCCATCCATGTGACCCTGTTGAGCTTCTAGAGAAAGACAGCTGTCATGCATATGTAAAGCATGAGCTTAAAACTGTTGATCTTAAAAAATATCTCTTTAGGTGTCTTAAAATGCATTTCAGGACACAAAAATACAACCGTTACATCCTGAAGAATGAGGACTAGGTTCAGGAGATGACACCAAAGAACCTTTCAACAGAACTTTCCTTATCTTTTTCTTTTTCACCAAGAATTTCTATTTAAAGCATCCCAAACTGAAATTATGTTGAGATTGCCATTTTATGTGCATAATGTCGTGCCTGAGCACCTTGAATCAGGATCTGGCTCTGTCCCCTACTCCTCTGTTGGTGTTTGCTCCCCTGTATGTGGAATCGAGGTGCTAGTGAAATGCACAAGAATCAACAAGCTCAGGGTTTTTGTTTGGTGGTGAATACCAGTTCTGGGTGTACTTAGATCCCACTTTGTAGGTAGACCTGATTTGGCTTTGTCATTAGGGTCAAATAACCCCAGAGACCAATAGGCTTGCAAATTTGGAGCATAAATTTTGCAGAAGCTGTCTTCAATCTCTGTGTTCATCCTCCCCCTCCTCAGATCTGACCCTATTCATGTCATGTTAGACATCACAAAACTCAGAAATGAGAATACAGCTCTTCTGCCCTTTAACCTAATGGAAGTGTCACCCTCCTGCCATGCTTCTTGGATAGTGAGGTGCAAAAGGCCTTTCTTTCCATATATCCAGTTGGTTAGTCTAGGTGTTTAGGTACAGGAAGAACAATCTTTTATATCCTAGCCTCTAAGCATTGGTTCCTGATAGATTGCTAATCAGGAAATATTTCTAAATTAATGGAAACATTCCAAATATTCAAAGAATTTCTATTTAATTCTTAATTGTGCTCCTTTGGAATTGGAAAACTTAAGGTGAGTGAGGCTTATAAAGGAAAATGGAAGTTGAGAAAGGTAATATAATTATGGTGCTTAAGAGTTTATTTTCCTTTTACTAATTCAGATTCATTACCTGAAATAATTTTTTAATTTCTGTCATAGGTTGCCTTAAAGCTAATAGGTTGCATTAAAGCTAATGCCATAGAGATTCACTGCACACCTTCATGGTCCGCTTGGGTGTTTGCTCTTCTCTTTGTAAGTTCACACTCATTTATTGGATGGTAGTGACTGTCACACTACCAAGTTAGCTAAGACTAACTTGCTTTCTTTTTATTTGGGAAGAAAAGATGATTGCCATAGTAAGACAGATAATTGTGTTAACAACCTTTAACGAAGACTACTAAAAAATTGATAAAGACCCTCTGTATTTTAAATTTTAAATTTATTATGTTTATATATTTATAAAAAGAAACCCTATTTTTGTAGAATTTTGGAAACTCAAAGTATATAAAAGAAAACCAAAATCCCCTTCTTGTACAAAGATTATACTATTTTGATATTTCTTAAACTTTTTGATATACACATATATAGTGATATACAGAAACATATGCTAATTTAAAACACCTACCCTAAAAATTAAATTAACATCATAATATAGTTTTGTATCCTTCATTTTTAAACTTAATATTATATAACATTAATGTATTATGATAGTTTCCACTTTTTACTTTAAAACAATTGATATAGTAAATGTGTATACATAAATCTTTTCAGGATAGGTAATTTCAACAATTTTAAGGCTTTTGATACAAATTGCCAAAATGCTTCTTCAAAGTCTGAACCAGTTTTTATTTTTAATTTTAATAATTCTTATTTTGCTTTATACTCAAATTTCCTTCAGAAAAAAAATTTCTATTTAACAGGAGAAATATTATTTTGTCAATTGTTTTTATTTCCTAAGGAAGATATACATTTTTATGAAAATGTTCTTTTAAAATTCTAGGAATAAATTTTATTCAATTGGAAGGACAAACTATTAAGTTTATACACTGTAAAAAGAAAAAAAGGAAAATTATGTAATATCTTTATAAAACATAACAGTTTGAGGACAGTTTTGCTGAGGAACAAAGAAGAGAATGAATCAGGGTATTAAGCAGTATCCAGTGATTTGGCAACAATAATTATATAAAATTTCAGAAATTTCTCATTAATCTGAAATACTCCCATCTAACCAACTGATACAGGAAATTTTAATACATTCTGTTTTTAGGAACTGAGGAAGCAATATATTAAAGATTTGAAAGCTATTGTTTTCAACATCAGAATTGTGGAAACACTTGAATTTGTTATCATTCAAGGCAAATTTTACTATTTTGTTTAAAAAAAAAAAAAACACCCTTATCTGTGGACGATAAAAAAAAAAAAATGAAGTCCTATATAGCAACGCCAAGTTAGTATTGATACTAATACCTAACATTTGCACTCTTTCTGCTTTTTTCTCTTTAGGACATCCAGGCCGAAATTGATGCACATAACGACATATTTAAAAGCATTGATGGAAACAGGCAGAAGATGGTAAAAGCTTTGGGGAATTCTGAAGAGGCTACTATGCTTCAGCACCGCCTGGATGATATGAACCAAAGATGGAATGACTTAAAAGCCAAATCTGCCAGCATCAGGTCAGAATAGTCAATATCAAAATAAAAATGATGGGGGAGAGAGATTTCTATGACTTTTGCGTATCAGAAGGAGCACAGGAAGCCTTTCCATCATGCTGATTTCTCTGAAGTGGTTTAAGGTTTAAACGCAGGGACACTTCGCTGTCTCAGGCAATAGAACATGTGGCTCTTGATCTTGGGGTTGTAAGTTTGAGCCCCACATTGGGTGTACATATTACTTAAAAATAAAATCTTAAAATAGTTTTATATGCAAAACTTTTTTTTTTTAAGTGACAGCTTTAGCTCCATTTATATCCAGGGCCCACCAGGGCTCAACTGTTCTTGACTAGTTCCAAATTTGCAACGCCATATTTTAAATTGAATACTAAGAAGAATAATGTTACCAACACCTGCTAGTTATTGAGTGTTTTCCTTGACCAAGTACTGTGTTAGCCTCATTATAAACCTTGCTCAGTTCTCGGCATATCCCAGTAGGTGAATAGTAACGTCCTTCCTTACATGAGGAAACAGAGGCTGAATGAGAATAAGGAACTTGCTAAGTTTTTCAGCTAACAAGTGCCAAGCCGAGATTTGAACCTAGATCTTTCTGACTCTTGGCAGTGAATGTTTTGCTTCATCATGCTATTTGTATGTCCAATCGGAAAATGCATTTATAGAAATTAAATACTGCTCTCATGGACACTGAAATGGGAAACTAATGATTCATGTCTGCTTTTGGAAAGAGTAAAATTAAATCAGGATGAATTTGAGGACCAGAATGCTGACTAGGAAAGGACCCTGAAAAAGCATTGAGGGTGACAATTATTAATGCTATTGGTAGTCTAGAATTACATTTAATAGATGGTGAACAGTACCCAAGTGGATATGACTTTACAGGAAACTACTAAGCAAAGATCCCAAAAGAAGAATGTCAGTAGAGAAACCTAGATCTTGGGATGCCTACGGGGCTCAGTCATTGAGCGTCTGACTCTTGATTTCAGGTCAGTTCGTGACCTCAGCGTCGTGAGATCGAACCCCACATTGGGCTCCATGCTCAGCTCAGAGTCTGCTTGTCCCTCCCTCTCCCTCCTCCTACCTGTTCTTTCTCTCTCTCAAATAATTAAATAAAATCTTTAAAAAAAAAAAAAAAAGGGAAGACCTAGATCTTGTATCTGGGTCAGTCTCTTAAGGTTTGGAAACTGTATGATGTATTGAAAAGTGTATAACCTTAAACAAAATGATCTTAAGTTTGATTCTTTGACTTTGATATTTACTTACTGATCTTAGACAAGTCACTGGGTCTCTCTTAGCTTTAGTTTTCTCATTCACACAATCAAAATATAAATATTTAATCCACCTGATTGCTGGGAAGCAATGGGATATTCTGGCAGTTCTTTAACCTATGTAAAGGCTGTCTAACATAGCACCTCGTTTATTTTTTCTTATATAAAGGGGCTCAGTGGATCTGCTTTATCTGGCTTCTGGATTTCATGGAGCCAGTTCCTAGAGTGTAGAAATCTTTAGTGATTATTTGTTGTGAGTAAACGTTAAAATTTTTTTTTCTATCTAAAGAGATGTCCTGAAGGTTATTATTCTTCTGAGTCTCATAGAAGGAAATTCACACTTCTTTTTGCCCTTAAGGAAGGGGGTAATTGAGCATGACCATGGCAGCCTCCACCTAAAGATCCTCTTGGAGATCATGGCAACACTAGCCAACTACGTTTTTCAATAAGAGAGGACAGTCTGGGAGTATTGTACAGTGAGAGAATATACTTAGAGGCTTATTTAAGATTGAATTTTCAACTGGCCAAATCCCTTTGGGTTGCAACTTTCTGTTCCCCATAAATAAAAATAAGTAAAATGATTAAAAATGTTAATTCAGTGAAAAACATTCACTGAGATTCTAGCAAAACCAGCATCTAGTCTAATGAGTGAAAACCACAGTGCTGGTCCTGGTGAAGATTGTGTACATGGTGCTGGCATTTGGAGAGTTTGGAAGACGAGTTCTTTAGGAAGGAAAGTGTACTGAAGGCCCACATCATAAAAAGATCATTCCAGATAGAAAGCTACAGACAGAAAAATCTGTGGTCTTCCACAGATGCTATTCCTAAGCCTATCAAGTCACGTTGTTTTTCTAACCTGAAAAGAAAGAGCTCCTAAAGTACTGTTGCAGTATTATCTACTAAATAAATTAATGTTATTTTTAGAAGATGAGAGAGTAAACTTTTGCCAGTGGACTTCTGCATCAAGATAGATAAAACATTCCAGTGACATGTGTTACTTTTGTTTTTTTAATTAAAAAAATTTTTTTTTGAATTTAAATTCTAGTTGACACGCAATTCAATATTGGTTTAGGAGTCGAGTTCAGTGGTTTGACATTTACATATAATCCCCAGTGCTCATCATCACAGATGCCCTCCTTAATACCCATCGCCCATCTAGTCCATCCCCCACCTCCCTGCCTCCATCAGCCCCCAGTTTATTCTCTATAGTTAAGAGTGGTTTCCCTTTCTCTCTCTTCCCCTGCTCCCAAATGCTCATCCTTTAGTAAAGTGTGTTATTAATGTGATAATAAATTAAAAGAATGTTTAGCCTCATTACCCACTTCTGGAGATTAAGGCATTTATTCAAGCAGTTAATAGGAAAAAACTGTGTTTAAGGCCCTGCAAATAATAAATAAGATATGGTTCCTGTCCTAGTGGGCTCACAGGTCTAAACCAGGTTAAGGCGGGTTCATTGAGAGCTGTAGTTACTTTCTCTTCAGATGATCACCAAAGGCTTCATCAAAGAGTCCATTACTAAGCTGAGCCTCAAAAAGGTATATAGTTTCTCTCCAATGGATTGCATCAGCCCCAGAGAAGGACATGTTGGCAGGAGGCTTGACATAACAGTGTTTTCATGGAACAGTGAAGTTCAGCATGGCTGAGAATTTGCTATTGGTGTGGAGGAGAAAGATTGTGGCCAGAAAAAAAAAAGGTGGAGAGGTGAGGCACTCTCGTGGAAGGGCTGTGTGCGCCATGCTCATTCTTCTGGTAATAAGAATTTGAAAACTTATAGGTGACATAGTTAGATGTGAGCTTTGGAACGATCCCTCCCACATGACCATGGAGGATGCTTTCTCAGATAACACAGTTCTGAGGACAAGGAAAGTGGCTAACAGACCTCTTCAGTATCCAGGAGAGGGAGGAGACCCTGAATAGGTACTAGGTTCATGTTGTTGAGGCACTAGTGAGACATCCAGAAACAAGTCACCAGTAGTCAGTGGATGGACATCTCTTCAAAAGAGATCAGTCGGCCAAATAAAAAAATGGCGAGATGGGGAGTACCCAGATAGAGGTGGCAGGCAAAGCATTGCAAGTAGGCCAGAGGGTGAAGAATAGAAGAGGGCACAGCAAAACAATCACAAGGAAGCCTAATATATAAGGAATAGGTGAAGGAAAGAAAAGCCAGCAAAGGAACATGAGAAGTGGGTGGCCCTGAGGACAGGAGATCCAGGAGTGTTGTCTAGAGCCAAGGGAGGAGGAGTTTCCAAGGGAGGGGCGTGCCTAGTGGCTAAGGGAGTGGAGTAAGATCAGGGCTACCCAGGCCAGACATAATGAGAAGGGCTTTGGTAACTTTTTGCTGGGATATTCCTTTGGTTGAGGTGAAAATCTGATCTCAGAGGACCAAAGAGTCAGAATGGGAAGTGGGGAGGTGGAAACAGAACTAAGCTACACAGTCTCATTTTCTCAAGTCACTCTGCTATGAAGGGGAGAGAGAGAGAGAGAGAGAGAGAGAGAGAACACATTGCTGTAACTATGTTACTAGATGTAACAGCATTGTAAATGTGCGAGAACTGGAGACCGAGATCTATACCTCTGTTGATTTATCTGTGCTTTCATATAGATCAGATATGCTTCACTGAAGAAGTAAATGACTCAGTCTTCATTTTTAACTTGGGCAAAACAAATTCTAATAGCATTCATTATCACTTCGGTATTTATAAAAGATACATACTTCTTTATACATATATAATATGTAAATTTGTAACTATGTGGTGATGGGTGTTAACTAGACATATTGTGGTAATCATTTATCAATATATACCTATATTGAATCATTGTGTTTATACCTGAAGGTAATAGAATGTTATATGTTAATGATATCTTAATTAAAAGAAAGAGAAAACAGTTTCTTAAAAAAGATAACACAGTTTATGGGGCGCCTGGGTGGCTCAGTGGGTTAAGCCGCTGCCTTTGGCTCAGGTCATGATCTCAGGGTCCTGGGATCGAGCCCCGCATCGGGCTCTCTGCTCAGCAGGGAGACTGCTTCCTCCTCTCTCTCTGCCTGCCTCTCTGCCTGCTTGTGATCTCTCTCTGTCAAATAAATAAATAAAATCTTTTTTTTTTTTTGAAGATTTTATTTATTTATTTGACAGACAAATCACAAGGAAGCAGAGAGGCAGGCAGAGAGAGAGAAAGGGGGAAGCAGACTTCCTGCTGAGCAGAGAGCCCGATGCGGGGCTCAATCCCAGGACCCTGAGATCATGACCTGAGCTGAAGGCGCGGCTTAACCCACTGAGCCACCCAGCCGCCCCAATAAATAAAATCTTTAAAAAAAAAGATAACATAGTTTATTATACTCAGTAATAGGCCCTCGTATAGGAAGCCCAACCTCAAACAGAAGTGGTCCAGGGTAGTGTTTAGTAGTGTTAACCCTTGGAGCTATACCACCTCAGTTCCAACACTGGCTTTGCCTCTTAGCAGTTGTGCCACCGTGGACAGGTTCCTTAGCCAGTATGTGTGTCCTCGTATTGTCAAAGAGAGATAATAAGAGTAACTTCTTTTAGGGTCATCCTGAATATTTCATTTAATTAGCCTGTATAAAGTGCTTAAGACAGTGGCAAACAGTAAGCACTCAATAATTGCTAACTAATATAATTTTTTCATGGATTACCATTCTGTTTGGCACTAATCTGTTCAAAAGACATAGAAATTGTCCCTACTTCATTTTTTGGTCTTCATCATTAATGTTGGGAATTTCTGAGAAGGTCCCCAACAAATGGTGTTCATCTATCCTGGCTGGATTCTGAACAAATATGAATAAAAGTATGTCCAAGAGAGAACAACAGTGTCATGTTAATTATTGGTAGAGGCCAGGCTGGAGGAGGTGGCTTAGGGAGAGGGCCCCGTGGGCCCTGATAGCTGAACCCCAGAATGAGGTGGCGTTACCAGCAGTCATAGAGAAGGTGGTCCCCCAGGTGAGGAACCCTACAAGGAAGAATGAGGAGGAGCTCAGTGTTTGCAGGCCTGTTTCAAGAGTCAAGGGTGAGCTGAGCAAAGCATCTGGTTATTTCCTAAATTGACGAATCAGATTCTTCACTTCACCTCTTCAGGGACTGAGAGGGGATGGTTGGAGAAGAGGTCAGGAGTGTGCTCAGTGAGAAAGTCCCTCCCCAAGGGATTGGGTGGGAAAGCGTTCTCATCAACAAATATGGAGAGTCAGCCTATCTCCCAGCCCCCTGCCTCCCTCAGTCCTTGTTGAAAACGATGCCTGGTGAGCACGCTGTCACTTTCCATCCCTTTACTCATTCCTCCCATTCCTTTAAAGCAGTCTTTCCCTACACTGCCTTCTCTTGTGTCTGAATTCAGTTGTATCTTTAATATTTCTGTTCACTATTCCACTACTTTTCTGTTTCCTTGAAAGTTGGCTTTCCCCTTAGTGACCCTCTTCATTTAAAGCTCTCTTTGATAGCCTGTAAGTTTCCCATTTTCCTCACCTGGAATATTTTGGATATTTAATAGCTGCTACTGGTACCAATTGACTGGAACACCAGCCATCCACTTGCGGCATGGAACTGCAGACCAGTGGCCACAGGGCCACACAGGGATAAGGAAGACGTTGACAGCCTCCTTGCCGTATTTTAGGCATTGCTGTTCCATCTCAACAGCTTCTCCTTGGAAGCAGATTCATGCATTACTCTACCCTCTACCATCTTTCTCCTGCTTCTTCCTGCTCTGTAAGACACTCTTCTGCTTTACTCATTGATTTGAGCATCTGAATTCCCTTTTATTCTTCATCTGTTCTTCAGCTCTCATCCTTGGTGTCAATATCCATATTGATAATTTTTTTAATATTTTGGCCTCCGTGTTTCTTTTTACTTTGTCTCTAAGAGCCTTCCTCCTTATTCTGTTTCTAAGTCCCACAGACCTGGCCATTCTTGGGACTTAGTTAACATCCTGAGATGATCAAGCTCCAGGAGACCAAGGGCAGAGTGTTCTCCAGAGCACACATGTTGTTTTCCTACATTCCACCTGGCACGTGCATCTGAATACCACTGGTTTTGCCATGTTAGTTAGGGAGGAGCCCTCTGTTGCATCAAATCAGAATTACTTGCAACATCATTGGTCAATCAGTTCTCCTTCACATTAAAGTTATGGCCCTAATGAAGAGGGTACCTTTCATTAGCTTATTATATACTGGGATCAACTTTATCTTATTATGTAACTTTGCATTTTAATCTTGTATAGATGAGTCATCTACTATATTTCAGGTGGATTGATTAGTGCTCATTTCGGTAGCACGTATGCCAACTAGGTTGTCTAAAATGCATGCCCTTTAATATTTCCAGCTGTGCAACTCTTAGCTTTTAATTTTTTCCCTTCTTCCAAATATGCCTCCCTTTCTCTTAATCTTTGGTTGCGTAAACCCTTTATCTTTTCAGACTCCATCCACCACTTCTACTCCATTTGGATTCCATCATAAGCCATTCCAGTACTGTAAATTTCCTCTCTCCTTGGAATTTCTTGTTTCCTCCTTTGAAACCCCTCAGAGGGATAAGCAGATTCCTTACTAAGCAGGGAATCCAACACAGGGCTTGATCCCGGGATCCTGGGATCATGACTAGAGCTGAAGGCAGACATTTAACCGACTGAGCCACCCAGGTACCCCCTCTCCCCCATTTTTTTTTTTTAAGATTTTATTTATTTACTTGACAGAGATCACAAGTAGGCAGAGAGGCAGGCAGAGGGGGTGGGGGGAAGTAGGCTTCCCGCTGAGCAGAGAGCCCAATGTGGAACTCGATCCCAGGACCCTGAGATCACAACCTGAGCCGAAGGCAGAGGCTTAACCCACTGAGCCACCCAGGCGCCCCCTCTCCTCCATTCTTGATTCTCATCTTCCTAGTGTTATACGAGAAAGTGAAAAATGATGACAGTTCTTCTATAATTTGACCCTTTCTACTTAAAATTGGTATTATGATTCTGAATGATTTTCTCTCATATCTACCACCATCTCTGTTTTGTAAAGATTTTGCTTCCTCGTTAGCACCCCAAAACTCTCCCTTTTCTGTGTCTTTCTTTCATTCTTTTCTGAGAATGAGGCCATTTGATATATGCTCCTTCTGTACATTCTGTATTTCAAATGGTGCTTTAATTGCGCTAAAGTCAATGTTGTCATGGCATTGCTCTAATTTATCATCATTTTAAGAGAATGTCTGCCAAAGATTATAATAACAGCTAATATTTATTGAATATCCATGTGCCAGACCTACAGTAAGTGCTTTACAGGCATTACCTCTTTTGACTATGGTGTGGTCATTAGAATTATGTAATAACCTAAGACTGATTACCTTGGGTTAATATCTTAAATATTATTTCATGTTCTTTTTGGATAACTTTGATAAGACTTTTAAATACGGAATTTCAGTGTGTGAAATATTCTTTGAAATCTAAAAACAATATATACAAATATATATTTAACTTATATTGACAGAAGAGAAAATAGCTAATAATTTGAAATGTCATCTAGAAGATGGGCTCTTAGAAAATTTGACAATACTTTTTACTCCCTGAAAAAAATATGAATTGGAAATAAATTCAGTAATGTGAATGACATGGCCTAATTTTTTTTGTTAGATTTATTTAGTTTAGGATTATGTTAATTAAAATCTACTTATCAGCTTAATGATGTTTAATAGAGATTCTTACTAACATATGGTTTCAAAGGCCAGTGAAATTGTGAAATCTAATGAAAACAGAGTTCAAAGATAAAATTCTGTCTTTCCTTTCTTTTATGAGCCTCTTAAAAATTCAGGGCAGCCTTTTAAGAGCCCTTAGAGAAGATTAACCTTTAACATCATGACTACATCTAATGTTATCACATTCTACAATGTCACTGACACCACTTTTAGCCTTAACCAGTTGATTTTGCTAACCATATTGTAAAACTACTAACATTTCCTTTTCTAAAGTTGAATAGAGGAAGATATGGTTCCTCTCTTCTTTCCTTTTCCCCCTCTGGTTCAGCTGTTTCTGATGGCACTTTCTGAGAAAGTAGAAATGTTCTGTCTCTGTGCTGTTTGGTGTGGTGGCCACGAGCCACAGGTGGCATACGGAGTGCTTGAAATGTGGCTAGTGCAACTGATGGCATGAATTTCAAAATCTATTTCATTAACTTGAGTTTCAACGGAAATAGCTACATGTCAGTGTTGGCAACCATATTGGAAGCACAGCTTTGGTGTTCTTTTCAGCACACATTGAATTCCTCTTTCTCCTAGTCATCTTTATTCCCTTTCTGGGAGCAGAAATAGCTCCTTTTACTATAACTGGTTATTCTTACACTAATAAAGGTATTTGCTTTCATTATAACTTGATTTATAATCTATGGGTTTTACCATAAACTAAAAATAAATTTCATTTGTCATAAAGATGCCACATTGGACATTTAATTCTGTGCATTCCTTATGCGCCGGGGATAGTATGCATTTGTTCCCTTAATTTGGGTCATTGTATTCTTTGATGGACCTACTTTGCAATTGGATCTTCACTTGTCTATAAATATGTCTGGGCCGTTTCTATCTCCCATCTTAAATGCTGCCCCTAATGAAAGCAGTGGAGTGGAAAGAGTTTAGACTTCAGTTTGGATCCCAAATTCTTTCCCTAAGCAATTTTTTTTTCTTCGAGCTGTGGTTCCCTCAGAGAACTGTTGTTAGGTTTCTTATATCAGAGCATATTTTGTGAACTTGCCTTTCTTCCACCTTGGTCTCAGGGATTTTTAGTTTGGAAACCATGTAGTGCCTGATAATCAGTGCAAATATTCTGTAGATGTTTGTTTGGGGGGAGTAAGTGGAAAGCTGTATTTTATTTTTATATGTGCTCCTGCCGGCTCACTCACTGTTTGCCCTCTTTTTCCCAGCAGTATATTGGGAGAAGGAATAAAAACTTCTTTGAAGAAACATTGAAAAGTAGAGGCTTTAGTGATTTATTTATTTTAGAGAGAGAGTGTGAGCAGGGGGAGGGGCAGAAAGAGGTGGAGAGAGAGAATCTCAAGCAGACTCTGTGCTTAGCTTGGTGCGGGGCTCAATCTCATGACCCTGAGATCATGACCAGAGCTGAAATCAAGAGTGGGACACAATCTGCTGAGCCACGAGGGTGCCCCAAGACTTTTGCGATTTCAAATAGATATTAATTTACAGTTTCCTCCATGTTATATTTGAACGATAGGATACCATTTTTTATGGGTCCTTACCTTCTACAAAGTTCTTATATAGTTTTAAAAAGAGTGGGTCACTTAAAAATGTGTAGAGACTTGTAAAATAAATGATTCAGTGTAATGAGAGCTAACTTATATAAAGCACATTCTGTAGTAGAGATCGTCCTAGGTTGATACATCCAGTGAAAGTATTTCTACTTTTGCACTTTCAAAAGCCTATGTTCTATATCTGAAGAATAAACCGAAACAGTGAGAATTAGGATAATATAAGTCAGAATGTGAGTGCTCGCAGATACGAGTTAGATAAAGAAATGTTCTGAGGTTTTGAAAATATGATTGATGACTGACTGGTCGTCTTTAGTTGTGAGGAAGGGGAAGCTTTAAAATGTTCAGAGTAAAATTGAGAAAGTGCAAGTACACCAAAAACAAGTTTAAGGTTTCTACTTACAAAGCATTCGACCCAGTGCCCAAGAAAAGGCTTTCATCTTGAAAGATGAAAGAATTAAATTGAAACTAGAACACTGAAGACTACTATGGAAGCATGCATTTATTTGGGCATATGGTAGTGATCTATTGAACACATAGTTATATTCTACTGGAGAATAACCAGAGCAGATTTTCCAGGCAAAGATTCTGCCAGATCAGCTTGCTTTTTAGGAAGGAAAAAGGAAGATGCAGAGAAGTACGTACACCAGTGTTACCTCATTTATTTCAAAGTCACTTCAGTATTTCTTATAAAAAGCATTGCCTTCATCTTTATGAAAAGTCCTGCAGGTGTTGAATGTGATAGATTTCAGTGATCAGTTTCATTATTTTATGCAGTCAGAAGAGTTAATCACATTGGGGGGAAAAACATTTGCATGCTCTTCAAAACGATGAGTATGTGTAACCAGATTTCAAAGGAATGTAACACCTGATTTAGTTATTGATTAAAGAGTTAAGCTACAGACATTGAAGAAGCAGGATCAAATAATCTAAAATAAAGGTCAGGGTATGTGCTTAAGTGTTTTGCACACAGAGACACTGAAGCACATCTTGATTAACTAAAGGCCACTGACGTCTAGCTGTCTTTTTTTTTTTTTTTTTTTTGCATTTAAAAATACTAGAAAGAAATTGCAACACCTCCATCAAATGTATTTATGGCAAAATGATTTGTAACTGGCAGAGTTTTCAGTTAATATAATTGAAATTATTTAGTTCTGCTCTGTGACAAGTAAAATTATTATTTATCATGGATAGGTAATTACATATTTGGCCTAAAATTAATCAATATGAACACAGAAAAGTTGGCACTCATGCAGAATCAGGATCTAATTAAAGCAAAATTTTGTAAAGTGAGGTCAGTCGTACCACCTGTAGAATGAATAGAAAAGATTATAAATGCAAGAGAATAGAACAAACTTTTTAATCATAACAATTCTCAAAGAATTATAAAATGTCTCAGACTTCTTTCTGTATTTACAAATAATTTTTTATTATTTTGTATCTAACTTTTTTGAATAAGATATATAATTTTAGAGTTTGAATGCTTTGTTTTATATTAGCCAGCTGACAACTGAACTATAAATGTGTTGCAGAATAACTGGCCTTTTTTATGTGAACGCAAGTTGGTTCATGGTATTTCAGGGATATGCAGAACTCCATCTTTTTTTTTAGTCAAGAACATTAGCTGATAGACCATGGTCACTACTTTATGAACTAGAGATGAGCTAGAGATCAGATTGTTCTTCTGAAAATATTATGAATTTTTAAACAAAGACAGGATATCGTTGAATGTCTGTTGCTAGAATATCACCTGATGTGATTAATGGGAAAATACTTGTTTGGATTAACTATAGCAGAACTCTAAGCTTTAGGAACAGAGGCTCAAGTCAATCAGATGTCCAAAAAGGAAATTACTGATAAGACTGAGGGACAGTAGTGGCTGTCCCTGGTTGACTGGTCTCTTATTGCACAGTTTTGTGGAAGGGGGATCATGATGCCAATGTCAAGGTGATAGCTAACTGAGAGGATGTGAAGCCTGGTCTACAGAGATTTCTTGCACCTGAAGTTGCCCCAAATGAGTCATCTTTGGCCATCATGTCTTTAGTCTTTGGAAGTTGGTGTGTAACAAGGCTTAGGTCTATTTCCATCAGCCCTGCACCTCTCAGCCTGAAAGGTCAAGGTAATTCCATGTTACACAGTGGAGTGCTTAAATCCACTTTGACTGTCTGCCCACTAGGGGCATGCAGGGTTGAGTAAATGCTGACTTCTAGAGTCCCTGGACTTCTTTCTGGCTGATCCCCCTTTTCAGATTCAGCCCATGACATGAGGGCTTGAGACTGGCTGAGTGGGCTTTCTTCAGGCCCCCAAATTTGTGCTTTTATTTGCATTTCTGTTCTTAAGGGCTTTTACTCTTATCGGAATCTTAAATCACATAAAAATGTATTTCCAAAACATGGTTTCCTGCATAGAATGTTCATAATTTAAGAATCTGAAGGTACTTTTCTGTACTAAAACCAGAAATTGTTATTGAATCACCTTTAGACCAGAGTATGAAGTACTATAATCGATGACTTTGCCCAGTTGTTTTCTATTCACAGTAGACATTTGTCACAGGACACAAATCAGTCTTAAGCCAAGTAGCATTCTATCCAAGTAATGGCTAATTGTTTCCCAACTTTTTGAGGTAAATATTAGTGACATTCTTTCAGTAAATTATTGAGTTTTAAGGGAAATTAAGACAGTAATTTCCTATCCTAAAAAAAATTAATTTGCTCTTTTAGAACTAAAATTAATATGGGCCTGTTGTACATAGTCAATTAGAACATAAATATATAAAAATTAAGTGTTTACTGTGTTTTCAGTAGTAACCCCATCTAATATGTATTATTCCAAATATGTTATATGCATATAGTTGCTTTCTGTTCTTCTCTCAGTCCGACCTGTCTTCATATATGTGGATAAAAGAAGAAGAAAATTATATCTGTGTGTGCATATAAGGTATACATAAGCTACTGAAACTTGCTTTTATAATTTTACATTTTATCATGGACATTCATCTTGAAAGACTCATGTTTATGCCTTTGTGGAATGTAGTTACCGGTTTTAAATTTTGATAGATATTATTAACATATCTGTATATCTTATCTTCTTCAAAATAACTGTTTCTTTTGGGATTTTTTTTTTTTTAAACAAAGAATCAGCCTCTTTCTGGAATGTGAACATTAGTTAGTCATACAAGGTTATCAGTCTAAGGGAAGATATATAATATTTGAACTCAATTCAGACTTCTAAATGTGGTCAATCCTGTCTCTCTACAGGGCCCATTTGGAGGCCAGTGCGGAGAAGTGGAACAGGTTGCTGACGTCTTTAGAAGAACTTATCAAATGGCTGAATATTAAAGATGAAGAGCTTCAAAAGCAAATGCCCATTGGAGGGGATGTCCCAGCCTTACAGCTCCAGTATGATCACTGTAAAGTAAGTTGACCGCATACGGTGGGGATCTCTTTTAATTTTTATATTTTTAAATTTTTGTTTATTTTCAATTAGCCAACATATAGTACATCATTAGTTTTTGATGTAGTGTTCCACGATTCATCAGTTGCATGTAACACCCGGTGCTTATCACAACACGTGCCCTCCTTAATGCCATCACCTGTTGACCCCATCCCTCCACCCTCCACTCCCTTCTATCAGCCTCCGTTTGTTTCATTCCTTTTGATTTTGGCAAAGTAAATACTTAAAATTCTAGATAAATACCTGAGTTGAAGAAATCAACACAGGATTTCACCCTTACCTCCCATTTCTTTTATTTATTTAATTAATTATTTATTTATAGATTTAATTTATTTGGGAGAGAGAGTGTCAGCAGGGGGAAGGGCCATGGGAGAGGGATAGAATCCTCAAGGAGACTCCCTGGTGAGTGCGGAGCCTGATGCAGGGCATAGTCCCAGGACCCCGAGATCATGACCTGAGCTGGAACCAAGAGTTGGACGCTTAACTGACTGAGCCACCCAATCGCTCTCCCATCCCCCATTTCTAATTGTCATTATTTATACACTTAATTTAAGTTACATGATTTACTTCAATTTGTTTCAAATTAATTTACTCTTTATATTCAATTAAGTTTTTTCAAACAGTAAAGATCTCTAAAGCATCCTATTGTTTTTAGAGTATCCTAACACTTATATAACTTTCTAATAGATTTTAAAATACTAACTTATTCTATTGGGGACATTTTTTTACTCCAAGTGAGTCTCAAATTCAGAAGGCATGGAGTTATAAAGAATTTCAG
This sequence comes from Mustela lutreola, assembly GCF_030435805.1. NCBI lineage: Eukaryota > Metazoa > Chordata > Mammalia > Carnivora > Mustelidae > Mustela > Mustela lutreola. The sequence goes on along the minus strand of NC_081295.1, from coordinate 58,162,025 downwards.
ATTATCTTGTTTATAAAAATGGAAGTGAAAAAATAAGGACCTGTAGGCGTAAGAATATGGAATAAAGTCTTAAAGCAAATGAGGACCAACATATTTATGTCATTTTATATGTTTTATTTTTCTGAACTTAGATCTTTTTTTGAGTTACATTTTTATTCTGCTCAAATTTCTGTCTCTGTGCAAATTTATACTTTTACTCTGAGAAACAGATATGCTGAAATCTTATCAACGAACATGTTAATTCTTAGAAGTTTATATTTAAATTCTCTGCCCTACGGACTTTCTATTTTTTTTAATATTCTTTCATTCCCATTTTCTCATGTACTGTACATCGACTTGTTCTGCTATATATATATTTTTTTACTCTTCACATGCAATGCAAGTTCTCCTTCTAAATCTGTACATTTTAATGTGACATTAGAATTATATTCCCATTGGAAAAGCCACAATAGTAACGCTTGCATCTTCTAAAGGAAGAAGGGAAGATGTCATCTAGGTAATAAATTTGCTTCAAAATGATAAGACCTTGAAATTTGTTTTACTTTGGGCCCTTGTGACTTGGTTGTTCAAATTACCATTTGGGTAAATTTTCCCTTTCTACTCGAAAAGTGCCTATGATAGAAAAATAGTTCTAAGATAAGAAAAAAGAAGATAGTGTTGGAATATAACATGCAAAATAATCATATCAACAACAACAAACAATGATAGAAGATTTTAAATCATTGTTTTAGGAAAATCATGTTTCTCCTTTTTTCAGCTTTCCTTTCCTTTAATTATTCATACATGTTTTTTGTGGATTTAGATGATGAAATAGAGTAATACAAAGCTCTTCTAATGGAAGTTCTCTGTTAAGGAATAAAATCTGCTTGTGATCATATTCTGCTAGTTTTGATTAAAACCTAATTTTTCAGGCATGAAATGATTTTCCTCTTCTGACCTTAGCAAGTAAAGTGCACATCAGTGTTTCCAGTAAGTGCTGGCTGTGTTCTTTCTAAGCCCTTCTCCGAGCAAGGTCAGCCTGATTTAGGCTGTTTCACTTAGAGTCTTAAAGTGCAGTTGCTCTGCACCAGCCCTTTAGGCCCAGGCATTTAGATAATAAAGATAATACTGATAGTGGTGCTGATGATCACATTGGTTCATCCATTCAGCAAGTATTTATTGAGTGTGTAATACATGCCAGGCACTATTCTAAGCATTGATGAGTCAACAACAAAGATAATCTTCTTGCCTGAGTCCGTGTAGTAAGAGACAGACACCAGACAAGCAAAAAATATATAATATGTTCCATGGTAATAAATGCTATGAAAAAGGTAAAGCAAGGTCAAGGAGAGAGAGAGAGAGTGAGAGAGAGAGAGAGAAGGGAGAGTATAAACAGCAGAGGCACTTTTATGTGGAAAAGGTCAGGAAAATGCCATAAGGGAGGTGGTTTTTGAGAGGAGAACCGATGCAAATGTGAGGCAGGAAGTAATGCTGCTCCCTGGGGAAGACAGCATAGAGGAAAGGGGTAGATACACCAGGCCATAGAGGCTGCAGTGTTCTGTTCATATCTGAGGAATAGCATGGATACCAGCGTTGTTGAAGCACTTAAGACAGAGAGGTAGGAACTGAGGTTGGTCTGGAAGCAGGGGAAGGGATTGAAATCACACAGGTACTTGAAAGTCCTTTGTAAGGGTTTGGCTTTCACTCCAAGGGAGATGGGAAACCATGGAAGGTTTTGATAGTGATAATGCTGTGATTGACTTATATTACACAGATGAGATTATGAAGAATAAAACATAGAGGGGTTCAGGAATGTATTTCAGTAATCCAAGAGGGGGGATGGTGATGACTTAAACAAAGGTATAAAGGGAGAGGTAGAAAGTAACTGCTTTCTGAATCTATTTGGGAAGAAGTAACAGGATGTGCTCACGGGTTGGAAATGTGGACTACCTGAGAAAGAAAAAGACTTGCAGTGGCAGGAGTCAGAGGTTTTTGGACAAAGCAAATGGGACAGTGCCTGGAAGGAGAATGTGGGTCAAGTAGTCAATGGCTTTATAAGAATGAGGACAAATTCTACATGTTTCTATGTTGATGGGAATGATCTTGTAACGTGGGAAAAGTTAAGGATGCAGCAGGGAGATTACCAGGTAGGGGATGGGATAGGATCCAGGGTACAAGTACAGCAGCTGATCTCGGGTAGGAGGGCAGAGAGATCATCTGGTCTAACAAAGGTAGGTTTGTAGGTTTGTGCATGGGAACGTCCAGATGTCCTCTTTTGATTGCCTCCATTTTCTCAGTGAAATAAGGAGCTGGGTCATCAACTGAATACGAGAAGAAGGAAGGTGATGTGGAGGTTTGGGAAGTGAGGAGGCAGAAAAATATGGTCTAGAGTGGCTGAGTTAAACTAGGAACAGAATGTACAAGAAGACCATGGAGCAGTGCTCATGAATTTTAAGTGAGAACAGCCAGTGTGAATGCTTTTCTTTGTCCATGTTGAGTTGCCTCACTGAAGATAAGGAGTTAATTGGAAAGTTGAATTGAACTAAGCACATGGGATGGGGGAAGGGAGGGGCAAGCGGGTTACAGAAATATAAGGGAGCTATGGTAGTGATGGCACATGGAATTGGGGCTGGGGAATGGGAGATCTGAGGATATTAGAGAGGTGAGGGACAGTAAAGTGACGTTAGAACTCAATGAATGGGACACAGCAGGGGGGCTGAGACATCATTCAAATTGGGGACCTGGGGAGGGGCACAAACTATAACGAAGCTGTAGTTGTCGTCAGAGAAGGGGTGCTAGAGGGGGCATTTATTGTTAATGACAATCTCCAGTGAGTTGCAAAGGTAGGGTGGAGAACAGGGTCCTTTGGGAGGAGTAGATAAGGAGCTGAGAGGTGGAGTTAGCTGCAAAATCATCTGCAGGACAGTAAAATCACTGGGACCAAGAGAGAGAGCGTGATATCAAAATGATGATTATGAGGAAGAAGGGTGATGGTGGGATAGGTTGGGATTGGTGTACTTTGGAAAAATGGTGTTTTCTTTTCACATTCCTTTTCTTTGGAGTCTTACACTCTTAGTTGGGGATGAGGGAGAGGAATAGTGTAAATTGGATATAGTTTAGCACTGCTTTCTAAATTTCTAATGCCTGCTATTGGATTTTTCTTGAGTTACTATTGTGTGTTTATCACAGTTGCCATCACGTAGCACACTGTGCATAACCCAGATTACTGCTGAGGGATGTTCTTGATCAGCAAGTAGGACTTATCAAGAGTTCCCTTTAATGGTCCGTACTTCTTTGAGTTTATATTAGAAAGTTTATGTGAATAGCACTGATTGAGTTTCTGAGTGTGGGGCCAGGGGGCTTCTCCCCTCATTGTTATACCTTCACTGGAAATAATCCTTTGTGGAATTTCATGTTGACTATAGGTTCTGGAACACGATACTTTATTGTGATCTGTCATGGTCTGCCTTACAATTTATCAATGATCTAAAACTATTGGCTTTCTTCCTGTCATCTATTATTAATGTTTTGACACGAGCTACATTTTTAGCTCCGAGAACTGAGCAGCCTCTCATGCCAGAAGTAATTTATGGAAGAGATTTCCAAGTAAAGTTGGTGGAGGTGTGTGTTCGTTTGTGAGGACCTCCATAACAAAACACTGTAGACTGAGTGACAGAAAAGAAATTAATCTTCTCACAATTCTGGAGGCTGGAAGTCCGAGATCAATGTGTCTACAGGGTTTATTTTTTTCTGAGGGCTCTCTCCTTGTCTTGTGGATGGTCATCTTTTCCCTGTGTCTTCAGCTGGCCTTTCCTCTATGAGTGTCTGTCTTCTAAAACTGCTCAGAATGAACTCTTTTTATAAGAACACCAGTCATATTGGATTAGGGCTGACCCTAATGACCTCATTTAATTTAACTATTTCTTTAAAGACCTTATTTCCAAATGCAGTCACATTCTGCCAAAAGTAACTTTCTTTCCCAACTGTCAAGTATAATGTTTCTAATCACTATACATTATTATAGAGAGGGCAAATCACTATGCATTAGTACTATTAGGGTGTTTGTTTGTTTGTTTGTTTATTTAAGACTTTTTATTTATTTGACAGACAGAGAGAGATCACAAATAGTCAGAGAGGCGGGCAGCTGCAGGGGTGGGATGGGTTGGGGAGCAGTCTCCTTGCAGTTCAGAGTGTGATGCTGGGCTTGATCCCAGGACCCTGAGATCATGACCTGAGCGGAAGGCAGAGGCTTAACCCACTGAGCCACCCAGGCATATTAGGACAGTATTTAAAGACACAACATCTACCTGTGGTTATTTACCTTTCTTACCAAGCTTTGCCAGCCATAATCATTGAATAAGTCTAACCTCAGCCTTGCCAGTGTTCTAACTTAAATTCTATAAATTATCTGTAATCTGTTCTTACATTTAAAATCCTTTTGGGTGTACATGTGGTTACTCTATTTCAGGACAGCTTTTTCTTTCCATGTCCTTGGAGACTTTTTTATGAAGAAAAAAAGTCTTTATTTAGAATTAGAATTATCAATGATTAGAACTGGAAGAGGCCCAAGAAAGAGTTCAGTCCTATCCCCTTATTGATAGTAGAAGAAAATGAGAGCCATGGTGTGTTTTGATGAAATCTGAGTTTTCTTCTCTCCTTTCCTTTCTCACTTCCAAAAATCCTCGTCATTTGCCCACGTGTCTGGTGGTTTCTAGGACAGCAGAGAGACACAGATACACGGAATAGACACAGTCCCTGTCTGCATGGCATTTAGTCAGGTGAGGGCCTGTGCCTGCCCTTCTCAAATTTACAGTCCCTGTTTCTTCCCTGTGTTACTAGAAATCGTTTCCAGCAGGAGTTGTGGCTGAGCTGTGCACTGCACATTGCTGTCCCAGATCTTTGGTGTCTGCCCAAATATCCATTTCTCTAAACCCCAATTTCAGTCCCTTGGTGCTAACTCGAGCCTGCTGTCAGTTCTTGTACGCTTTCCTTACTGATCTTTTCTATTTAAGAGATTCTATAACTCTTTTGAATTATAACATGATGTAGCTTTAAACAGAACAAAATAATCTTTAAACTATTTTTTCACTGGTACATTAGCATTAAATTTAGGTGACTTTTTTTTTTTCTGTTATTATAAACTGTCTTTTTTTCTAACTTCTTGCTATTTTTGGTCTTTAATTGTCATAATAAAGTTTAAAAGATCTCTTTAATTTTATTTTATTTTATTTTTTTTTTTTTTAAAGATTTTATTTATTTACTTGAGAGAGAGACAGCGAGAGAGAGCATGAATGAGGAGAAGGTCAGAGAGAGAAGCAGACTCCCCATGGAGCTGGGAGTCCGATGCGGGACTCGATCCCGGGACTCCAGGATCATGACCTGAGCCGAAGGCAGTCGTCCAACCAACTGAGCCACCCAGGCATCCCAGATCTCTTTAATTTTAAAGAACTCTTGCTTTATAGCTTTAAAGTACCTAGTTAGAATCAACCCAAATCAACCCTTAGATGGGTACTAATATTAGGCAAGGGTTTTTTTATTTTTTTATTTTTTTTTTAATTTTTAAAATTTCCCCATAGAAAGAGTAGGACCTTGTATTTAATTTCTGACTTACATATCTCTTCTTGCAGATAGCTGTCTGGATTACTTTATTTTGAACAATTCAGTACTGTGTTAGACTAATGGGACCTAATATCTTCATTCTAAATTAGAATATCTAGCAATTCCCAGATGGATTTTTTTTTTTAAAGGAGACAAAGTAATTTAACAGTGATTTGTTTACTATTTTGGGAGATATGATCTCATAAATACAAGTCTTGAATGTCATTGTACACAAGTCTTTTCAAGATCAGCTTAAAAAGCAATATGACATGACTTTCTGTTGTGGTCCAGACACATGCGCATTCACAAGATGCATTATAAACCGCCCGTGCAGACATCCCACAATGAGCACTCAAGTTTTAACATTAAAGTTTCCAGTGGCTTTACATACAAAGGGAAGAACAAAGCTAGCTTTCCACAGGTGGGTGTGGGCTTACTGTGTGCTAGAAAACCACTACTTGACTTAAAAGCTGCTTCCAGGGATGTCAAACTCTGATGTCAAAGACTTGTGAAACATTTGAATAAGATAATTCCAAGTAGACATCTGACTACTTTAAATGTCAGCACTTTATCCTCAGCACTTTATGAAGTTGAGTGAAAGTCTTTTTCGGCTCTTCCCCTCTGGAGAGTGGTGTATTAGGCTCTATTTGGAGGCACCTTCTGTTGAGACTTTCTATACAAAGTTAGTGAACTAGCGCCTGGGCTTAGGTAGACGTGGTTTCGGTTCTCCCCTTCCCCACTTGCTAGCTCTGTGATGCTCTGGAGCAGATTGTCCCATCTCTTCAGTCCTGTTTATGAGCATCAGTGTAGATAAACCACTTAGCCGAGTACATTTAGTAAATGCTCCGTAAACAATGGCTGGTTGGAGTCCTTTAAACCGGGACCTATATTTTCTAGTGTATTTTCTTTTACTTTTTCTGTGTCCAAATTTTTTTTTTAAGATTTTATTTATTTATTTATATATTTGACAAAGGGAGACACAGCAAGAGAGGGAACACAAGCTAGAGGAGTGTGAGAGGGAGAAGCAGGCTTCCCGCCGAGCAGGGAGCTTGATGTGGGGCTTGATTCCAGGCTCCGGGATCATGACCTGAGCTGAAGGCAGACGCTTAACAGCTGAGGCAACCAGGTGCCCCTCAAATTTTTAATTTTTCCTCAGATTCATGATGTTTCGGCGATTGCAAGTTCTGACGTCATAACTTACATTTACTATTTTTGCCTATTGATGGCTTCCGAGATAATTTAGACAACTCAGGAAATGGGATGAAATCATTGAAACAACATATTTGAGAATTTATATGAGATAAGATACGAGTCTAGAAACTGCAAGATGATTAATTTCTTGTTCTTAATAAAAGAAAACAGCTTATCATGGAAAGGCCAAGCTCGTAAGAACCGTCTGTATGCCCTGCTTTAGTTAACTTATCAAGGGTTTATAGGCAAATGATAAATGTTTAACCATGAATCTAATTACCTTTAAATGCAATGTTTGAATGTTACCATAATCTGTAAGTAAAGAAACAGAATTAATATATATGATCTTACATTTGCATTTGCATGACCTTATCCTGGGTCCAGTCTGTTGAAAACAATGTTAAATGTGCAAAGGGCAATAAGGCACAGCCTCTGCACTCCAGTGACACATTTTAATAATTTCTCTTCATAGCAGCTCTGTGCTTGTGGCTGTATCCAGATGGAAGATTACATATTTAAATGTCTAGAGAACAGCTCTGAGACTTTTAGTTAGAATGGTTGTGTAAGGTCATGCTTCAGATCACCTTGTCTGCTTAAACATCTAGGAATCATAGGTAAAATGTAACAATCCCCCCCCTCCCCCGGAAACCAAACATGGCAAAGTTGGGCTCCAGAATGCAGTAGACATTCCATAGACCAGAAACAAAGCAGAAAAGCAAAGTGGTGAGTAGGGTTGATGGTGCTGGGGAAGAGTCCCCGTCCCAGATACAGAGCCAGCAGAAAGCCCCATAGCAGTCTCTGCTTAACATTTCTCTCTTACATGTTGAAATGAGTGACTCACAGATTGGTTTTTTTTTAATTGTGTAAAAAAAGTGTCCCAGGAACAGATACTATAAAACATCAATGTATTTTGAACCCTTAATTAAATGTTTATACTTTGGATAAGTAGGTTATTTTAACCAGTGACTCAGAACATTGATAGCAACAACAATAATGAATACTTTGTTCAATGTCTTAACAGCACATGCACCTAGGAAGACTCATTAAATAATAATAACATGAATAATATGTCAAAGGGCTCCGACAGTAAAGCGTTTGGCCAAGGGGGTTGGCACACAGTAAGGAGTGGTGCTTATATCCTTCCGTGACTGCTGGGAGTCTATCTTGATAGTTTTGATCATTTTTGTTTTGTTTAATACTGTCTAGGCTATATGAGTTCTTTTAATTAAATAAAGGTATATTGATACCTATTATTTACCATCTAATAATACTGCCTTGCAGAAGTAGTCCCCCATCACTATCTAGGATTAACTTGTAAAATTAGACAGTCACCATCCAATCTTTACAAGTATCAGTATGTAAGCAATACAATCATACTATTTTTTTCTCACGTGGGTACATATTTAGTATCCTCAAATATCAAAATAAATTACTACTTTAAAACATACAGATTTTGGAGGCACTTGGGTGGCTCAGTCATTAAACGTCTGCCTTTGGCTCAGGTCATGATCCCAGAGTCCAGGGATCGAGCCCTACATCCGGTTCCCTGCTCCACAGGAAGCCTGCTCTCCCTTGCCCTGCTTGTGTTCCCTCTCTCCCTGTCTCTCTCCCTCTGTCAAAAAATAAATTAAAAATTTTTTTTTTAAGATTTTTTAATTTGTTTGACAGAGAGAGATCACAAGTAGGCAGAGAGGCAGGCAGAGAGAGAGAGAGGGGGAAGCAGGCTCCCTGCTGAGCAGAGAGTCTGATGCGGGGCTCGATCCCAGGACCCTGAGATCATGACCTGAGTGGAAGGCAGAGGATTAACCCACTGAGCTTCCCAGGTGCCCCGAAAAAATAAATTAAATCTTCAAAATAAAATAAAATAAGATATATAGATTTAAAAAAACACATCGTATTTTTAATGATTTTTAGAGTAAATGGATATAGTTGAATTTTCCAATTTAATGACCTAAATTTTTCATATGATTTTTTAAGTTTTATAGAAAGTGAGGTCACTTGTATGTAGCTTTGCTTTCTAGAATGTGAGATTATCATTCAGTCAACACTTCCTTAGAACGTACCTACAATGCACATCGCATTCATTTGTAATGTTAAGGATTTACTTCAAATTACAAGCTTTAGCCTGGATTAAGTCGCAGATACAGTGTTAGCTATTCACTCTGTGTTTCACTTTCTACACAGTGTAAATTCTCAGTTATGTGGGGCCAGTTGTCAGAGCTGTGGCACCCTTTCTCCAATAGAATGCATGTTTGATTTTAGGGAGGAAAATCACCAAAAATAATTGAAATGTCTGATTCTGGTATAATTTTTTGTAGGTTTGGGTCCATGCCCTCAGGGCTCCTCTGTCCTTTACTTAACTCAATTTAATTCCTCTATTCAAACCTCATTATATAAGAGTCAGGCCATTTGGGTCTGAAACTGACTTGGAGAAATACATTTGCAAACTTGCTTACTAAAGTAACAAAATCGAATATTGTCTTTAAATCAGCAACATGCCACCATGAAATTGAGGCTGGTGTTGTGTGTGGGATTGTTCTCCCTACTAAAGTAATCAGAAACTCTACCTGCAAATCTGTAACTTCGAGGTCTTTTCTTGATGAAATTACCAAATATGGGAGACTGACCTTTTTCTAAACTTGATTAAATTAATTTCTAAGCTCCCCCTCCAGGCTTTGGCACCTCTTTGACTTCCTTATTAAACGCAGAGCCCACTAAGGACTGTGGGTAAAGCTGTCACTCGCATTCCTTCCCGAAGCAGCAGTTCTAGAAATGAGACTACACCTACGGGCCACACTCCATTTAGTTGTCTGCAGCTGACTTACCTCCTAGCCTGACAGGTGTCATTGGGTCTTTACTCCAAAGGGCCATGGAATATCCAAGTTTAGAGGGAAAGGCAAGGCAGCCTTACAGCTGGCACTGTCTGGTGGTGAAATTGAGAGTGGACCGCAAATGTAGCAGGAAGGAGAGGTTTGGGAGACCAAGCAGTTACAGTCCATCCCCTGACTATAATAGCCCATTTCCAATGAATTGCCTTTGGGCATAATTAGCCCAGTTTCATTTTTCTGCCAGTTTATGTATTCATTCAACAAACTTCTGTGTTGCTACTGGTATTTGCCACATACTTTGCTAGGCACTGGGCATCTTTCACTTCGGAAGACTAATTTTGCTGTCAGGGATTTCACCATCTGGCCACAGAGACAGGCTTGAAAAAAGTAACTACATTGGATACCAAAAGCTTGTTATTGTGAGCATGAGCCCACGGCCAGGGAAGCCCAGATGAATCAGGATTCTCTGTACTTGGGAAGACTTGGTAAGTCTTCACAGAGCGAGTAGCCTTTGAGCTAAAAAGAGATCTCGGAATAAGAATTCACTAAAGACTATTATCAGAACTCCTGGAAGGAAAATCCTCCAAATTAGTCATGGCATGACTTGGAGTATGCACTAGAGCAAGAGGTGTTGCTTACCTTCCCTTTCAATTTTACTTGAAAGAGGAAAAAAAAAATACAAGTTCAGTGCCTGATACCATGCCTGGTAACAGTAGATATTAAATATACTTGCCAAATGAAGGAATACATTTATGTGTGTATGTGTTTTGAAATGTGTCGGGAAGAATACTCTTTTATTACTGTGTGAAGCTTGAGGACTCCTATCTTAGTTTTAACATTCATACTTAGTATTCTGATTCAGGCATCATTTTTTATGTCAATGGGGTGGAACCAAAATGAATTTATATATTAAATGTTCATTTAGGGATGTTAACCAAAACTTTTAAAGCTCTATGAAGGAGATTTTTTTTTTTAATTTTGTCTGCATACTAATGAAAAGTAAGCCTGTTTTCTTTCCCTTTTCTCATGTAGTTTTATTAGTGCTATCAAATTTAATGACTCTTCTGCCCTTTTTTGCTGTCATACTATAATGACTTCAGATCCATATATGCTGATTTAGCTTTGAAAGCAAGTTGGGAAAAAAAGTAAATTACATTCTAACAAATTCTCCTTATGTTTGTATCATTTATTTTTTCTGCTTGTATTCTCCAATAAGTAGTTAAGTGTTTCTTTGAAACCAGAAGCTAAGAAAGCCTGCTCTACCAGCAATACTTCTATTCGTTCCAGTGGAGATGCCCTGCATCTAGAGCCCGCTTCCTGGGTGTGAGTTCCAGACTTTATGGGATTACCTTAAGCTCCACTTTTAGAAGGGCCCCGTGGACTTGGTTGAATGCTCTGCTGCCGCCATCTTGAAATTTGAACAAGGGGCTCTGCGAATTCTATGGTTAAACAGACTGACATTAAGAAAACATTAATGTTCGGGCGCCTGGGTGGCTCAGTGGGTTAAGCCGCTGCCTTCGGCTCAGGTCATGATCTCAGGGTCCTGGGATCGAGTCCTGCATGGGGCTCTCTGCTCAGCAGGGAGCCTGCTTCCTCCTCTCTCTCTCTCTGCCTGCCTCTCCAACTACTTGTGATTTCTGTCAAATAAATAAATAAAATCTTAAAAAAAAAAAAAAGAAAACATTAATGTTTCTATTTTGACATATGTAAAACAACACTTTTACAATAATGAAAGCCTCTTAAAACTTACTACAAGCATTCTCTTTGTCACATAAGCCATCCTGAGCCTCCACTCTCACTGTAACTACTTCTGTCTCTGTGTGCTAGTGTCAGCGGCGATGTGACTAGGGATCTATTTTCAGTCCTTCTTTTCCTGTCAGCTCACTAACTGTTGCTCTATTCAGTCTCTTTACTTGACTCTAGGACTGTGCTAGTTTTCTTCCTACCGCCCTGGTAGCTCCTTCTCAATTTCCTCTGCTGGGCCTTCCTTCTTTCCTCAGCCTCCTAAACTTGGGATGCACCAGGGGCCAGGCTATGCAATTCTCAATGCCCATTCCTTGCTGAACTCATTCTCTGGTGTTATGTGGCTTCTGGTATGCCAGTCACTACTGAATTTATATATCTTTACATGTCATCTCTACTTGGGTATCTGATAGACATCTCCAACTTAGTAAGTCCAGACTGAATTCCTGAACTTGCTGCTCAAAATCATTCTCCCGATCTTCCCCCATTTCAGTGGAAAGAATTCTATTGTTGCTTAGATAAAAAATTAAATAATCACCTTCAATCTAATCTTTCTCTTATATTCCCTCCATTAGAAAATCTTGTTGGTTCCATGTTCTGGTTACCATCTATTAGGAGCTATAATTATGTCTCTGTTACTCTTTTTTATAGATTTTATTTATTAATTTGGCAGAGAGAGACACAGGGAGGGAGGGAACACAAGCAGGGGGAGGGGGAGAAGAAGAAGCAGGCCTCCCACTGAGTGGGGAGCCTGATGTGGGGCTCGATACCAGGACCCCAGGATCATGACCTGAGCTGAAGGCAGACGCTTAACAACTGAGCCACCCAGGTGCCCCTGTATTATTGTTAATACAGTGGCCAGAGTGTTCCTACTCCAAGGAATCAGAACTCTGTAGTCGTTTCCTATTTAATTCAGAATAAAAACCACTGTCCTCAGAATGGTCCACAAGACCCTACATGGTGTGACCTACCTCCCACTCACACCTTGCTCACCTCATTCTTACTATTTTCTCTCGTGAAGTCTGGTTTCAGCCACACTGGCCCCTAGCTGTGTCTTCACCATATTGTCTTCTGTATTTAGAATGCTCTTTCCCATCTATCCACATGATTAACTCCTCTGTTCTCAAATGTTTCTCCTGTGGCACCTCCCCAGTGAAGTCTACACCAGTCAAAACTCCCTTCCCAGTGCCCCTAATCTCTGTTACCCTGTTCTACTTTTTTCTTTCTCTGTAGCATCTATCATCCTCTAACGTAATTACTTATTTTCTGTTGTCTCTTTGTCTGTGCCTGACACATTAGATAATCAATATTCGTTGAATGTTAAATGAATGATATATACCCAGAGATAACATGTCCTTTGATATGATTGTTCCTTTTTTTTCTCTTTCTTTAGCTCTCTGTAATCCTTTTTTATTCACTCATGTTCAAAAGAATATACCCTTTTGAAGATATTTCTACTTTGAATAGCTGAATCTTTAATAAAGATTAGCTGACAGAAATATAAGTAGCACTATTTCCTCAAGAGCAAGAAATAATTTCAATTATATGACATACTTGAAGTTGTAAGAAAATTGATCAACACCATTATACTCTGCATTTTAGTATGATAGCCTGTTAAGAGGTTACCTTCTTTCTGTTTTAATATTACCTAAATTATTCAGATCAGGAGTTGGGAAGATTTTTGTTAAGGGGGAAAGAATTGCCGTATCTCTAATTGTTGAGATAGCTTTTAAAATGTAGCTTATTTTACTCTCAGGTACTGACTGTTGCTGGGTTCTCTCTTGTGTAGAGATTTGACACCTTGAAAGCAGGATGGGTTAAGACTCCTCACAGACACAGGCAGTACCTTAAACATAGGGAATGCCTCATTCAGTAACTCTGTTGTCATGTGTTATATGTTTAGAATAAATCTAGCTTCAGAGAGGTCGTGTAGGAAACATAATGAGCAAGTTTCATGGTTGTTATAGATATAAAAACTGTGCTTCTAAAATATGTTTGTAATTACTAATAATGCCATTCTTTAAAAGTAGTAATTTGTGCCTGCTTCGGCAATACCTCTACTAAAATTGGAATGATACACAGGAGGTTGGCTAGGCCTCTGTGCAAGAGGACATGTAAATTCGTGAAATGCTCCAGATTCTTTCAAAAAATTAAAAATAGAGCTACCATATGATCCAGTAATTCTACTTTTGGGTAATTATCTGAAGACATTGAAAACATCATTTTGAAGACATATGTATGCCTGTGTTCATGTACAATAACCAAGATATGGAATCAACCTAAGTGTCCATTAGTAATGAGGAATGTATATATACCATAATGTGTATATACACTAGGAATGTATATATACTATAACGTATATGAATGTATATATACATTTGTAATGTATATATACCATTAGTAATGAGGAATGTATATATGAGGAATGTATATATACCATAATGTGGTATATATACAATGGGATGTCACTCACCCATAAAAAGTGAATTAAATCTTCCTATTTGTGACAACATGAATGGACCTAGAGGGTATTATGCTAAACAAAATAAGTTAGACAGAAAAAGACAAATACTATATGATCTCACATGTGGGGTCTAAAAACAGAATGAATGAATAAACAAAACAAAACAGAAACAGACTCATAGGTACAGTAAATTCTTGGTAACCCGAGTGGGGAGGGGTTGGTGGGTGGGTGAAATAACAGGAAGGCAACTAAGAGGTATGAACTCAGAGTTACAAAATGAACAAGTCATGAGTATATAATGTACAGCATAAGGGATCTAGTCAATAATACAGTAATATCTTTGTGTGATGATGAAATGGTAACTAGACTTCTTGTGGGGGTCATTTTGTAATATATAAAATATCAAATCACTAAGATAAATACCTGATAGTAATAGGATGGTGTATGTCTATTATACTTCAATAAAAAATGAAAAATAAATCAATGTAATAATTTGTTCAATGATAAATGAGCTAGATTCCATTTAGTATTCCTTTCTTAAGAGTATAATTTTAAATTATGAAACTAATATCATTACAGATTTTATAAAATAAAGAACAAAAAATTGGCCTTAAGTTTACCACTGTAACACAATCATTTTCATTTTGCATGAATATTTTCTTTTTGCATATTTATCTTTCACACAGTTTTAGTAGGGGGCATAGTTTTTATTCTGTCTTTTTTGCTTAAATATACGTCATGTCTGTTTCTTCATGTTGCTATGTAGTCATTATCATAGTAATTTTTCAAGGTTACATAATGGTCCCTAGTGTGGCCATACCGTAGTGAGCCTAAATATTTTCCAGGTGTTAGAAATTTAAATTGCTTTTGAATTTTTTAAATCATAAATAACTTTATAATGAAAACTTTTGTGTTTATAGCTTTTTCTGGATCATTTTCCTAGGATATATTCTCAAAGGTGAAATTCTTGCTTCACACAATATGAACATAGTAATGAGTCTTGATGTATTGCCAACCGACTTTCCCAAGTGATTGAAGCAATTTTCCGCCTCTAGCAATGTATGAAAGTGAAGTTTCACTGCGCCTTTGCCTGTGATTTCTCATTTCCCCCCCTCTTTCCTTGAACCTTGTATTGTTACCATTAAAATGCTGGTATCCCATAACAGGGTGGAAATTCAGAAAGCAGTTTTGGGATGTCAGATGTCTGATTCTGTTTTTCTCTCAAAGAGAAAGGAGAGAATTGGTTGAATGTATTTGATTTAGTTGTACGTTGAAGGATTGGGAAAAAGATAACACATTGTTGGGCTGATCAGTTGAGGAAAGTTGGTATTTATATCAAATTAGTGTATGTGACATAATCTGGCTATCCATTTTTGCTATCACAGAGCTTCACTTTGCTGTTTTAGTGTGAGATAAATTGGTTCACAGGAAGACATTATATTTATATATTTGTTTTCTAAAATCTAAAGTGACTCAAGAAACTTGCAACCTAGTTTTATACTTTCCAAACAATTTCACTTAATTTTGGAGGATCACATGATTCCATTTTTCTTAGAATTAAATAATTTATCCTTTAATAGAGTTAAATTCTGTTGTTCTTGCTAATGGAGGGTTGGATACCGTAACTGGTCATTCAAAGCTGGTAAAGCAGCTAGTACTTTCCTCCACAAGTGATGGTGAATAGAGGCTGTGGGAAGAAGACTGCTGAGAAAGCACACAGATATTGTGTCAAGAAATAACTTTTTCAGCGCACTTGAGTGGCTTAGTTGGTTAGGTGTCTGCCTTTGGCTCAGGTTATGATCCCACAGTCCTGGGATTGAGCCCCACTTTGGGCTCCCTGCTTGGCAGGGTGTCTGCTTGCTTCTCCCTCTGCCTGGTGCTCTCCCTGCTTGTGCTCTCTCTCTCTCACTCTTGTTCTGTCTCAAATGAATAAATAAAATCTCTTAAAAAAAAAAAAACACAAAAAACAACCAACCAAAACAACTTTTTCTATGAGAGGCTAACGGAAATGACCCCTTCCCTCTTCTGCTGCTCAGGGTTATTCCACTTATTCCACGTTGCTTTCTTTGCAGACAAGCTTTGTATGGCTACTCCCATTTCTTGGGAGTTCTCTTTCCTTGATTCTGGATTACACAGGAAATGAAAAAGGAACACTTGGCATATTCTAGGAGCAGAAATAAAGACTTTGAGACTATTTAGGGTATTTAACAGTTGAACTTGGAGAGCAAGGAAGATCCAGATCTTTTTTTTTTTTTTTAGAGATTTTATTTATTTATTTGACACAGAGAGAGAGATCACAAGTATGCAGAGAGGCAGGCAGAGAGAGAGGAGGAAGCAGGCTCCCTGCCAAGCAGAGAGCCCGATGCGGGGCTTGATTCCAGAACCTTGAGATCATGACCTGAGCCAAAGGCAGAGACTTTAACCCACTGAGCCACCCAGGCACCCTGGAAGATCCAGATGTTGGTAGGAAGTTTAGAATTTGTTCCAAGTGCAACAAAGCTATTAGAGGGTTTTAAGCAAGAGAGCCAAAGGATCTGCTTTATCTGTAATTCTAATATTATGGTCTAGAAAACTTGAGGAAAAGTGCATCTCAGTGAACTTTGGCATTTGGTATCCAGACAATTTGGATGATGGGTTTAAAGAGAGGAAAGGAGCCGTGTGTTCCTTAATGCAGAGGGGATGACACCCACGTGTGTGCCTCTCTTCTCCCCTTGTCTCCCCTTGGTCAGGGCAGTGTGGCTGGTTGCTAATTGAGGACAGAAGGGGATTTCAGGAATTCCTGTCCTCCCTCCGGGTTTTCTCAGACCTTGTTTTCACATCAAGTGATTTGCAAGGTCCTGCCCATGTCAGTGCTCCAGGAGTAACTGATATTACTGTTCTTTGCTTGGCAGCAACACAGATACTCCAGTGAACCAAAGCCAAGTTCATGATGAAAATGAATAGCGGATTGACTTGAGAGATTTTCAGACATAAGCCATCCGAGTCACTTCCTTATGCAGATAGTCCCTGACTTAACGATGGTAGACTTACAGCTTTCCAACCTTATGATGGGACAAAAGTCATAAGAATTCAGTAGGAACTGTACTTCAGATTTTGAACTTGGGTCATTTCCAGGGCTAGCATTAAGCAGGATATTCCCTCTTGTGATGCTGGGCAGGGGCAGCCACAGTTCCCAGACCCACACAGTCACAAGGGTCAACGACCGATCCTGCTGACAACCATTCTCTCTCCAGGCAGCCATCCTGCTTTTCACTTTCAGTACAGCATTTAATAAATGACACACGCTCTCCAACTTTATTCTAAAGTAGGCTTTGTGTTAGATGATTTTGCTTAGTTGTCGGCTAATGTATGTGTTCTGAGTGCCTTTAAGGGAGGCTAAGCTAACCTATGATGTTTGGTAGGTTAGGTGTATTCAGTACATTTTTGACTTACGATATTTTCAGCGTTCAGTGGGGTAACCTCATCGTAAGTGAAGGAAGATCTGTACCTTCTTATCCCTTCATCCCCCGTCCTTCCCAATTATAGTAGGTGCGGAGAAGTGTTCCTAGACATTGCAAGAGCATATTGAGAATCTCTTTTTAGGCCTTTAAAATTGAATAAGGAGCAATGAACTCTGACACTCTTGAGTGCCTGACACACCAGTAAGCTGCCAAACAGTACCCTGAGTCTGAAAGGGGGCAGTGAAGTGACAGGAAAGGTGGGCTCTGCTAAGTGGCATCTTGGGTTTGCAGAAATTCTGTTAAGAATGAAAACACTGAGATTTTTCTGGTTAAGCTCTGCTGTTGGAATCAGGTCTTCACTAATCTGACATTCCAGGCTTCCTTTAGTTTAAAGGAGATGGAAAAGCTGCTTAACGAGGAAAACAATGAGAGACTAGATTACTTCACCTCTTTATTCTGTTTCCTTGAGTTGCTTTTCCCTTAATTATCTTTAATCTAATTCTACTTTCTTTCTCAACACACAGTTGCTTGTGCCCCTTCCACCTCCCTCCATCTTCTCCACATTTCCTCATGTCCTGTTTGTTCTTCTCTCAAAGATTTGTGGCCCTTAACATATTGTGACCAGCATTCTCTTCTCTTTAGACTAAGTTTCCTGAGGATTGGGATCGTGGCTTATTAACTACCATTTTCTCTTATGCTTGGCATATTTCCTTTAGATTATATGAATTTAATATGTTTTAAAACTTTTTATTTTGGTGGAAATCTTCGTTGGAAAATTCTGTCATATACCCTTATGCCACTTTAGGATGAGAGAGACATTGAACATTTTCTTATGGCCATGGGACAATCATTGTGGTCTCCAGTTACTATTCTTGACTTCTGCAATATCTGAAACCATATTTCCTTATATTAAAAACTTCAGAGCATGCAACTTTTCAAATAGAGTTTCAAATTTAGTTTTTGAAGTTATTTTGTATCTTCTTCCTTGTTACAACTGATCTGGTCTACTGCTTATAGGGTGAAGTTTGATTTCACAGGTGCTGGCTTGGCAGGGGGATTGAGGTCTTTGAACTATTTGTTAGAATGGAAAGGCCTTGAGTCAGTAAGGGAGCTAGATGTCTACTGTATAAAGAAGTATGTGGTTACTACCAACCAATAAGATTTGCTTCCTTCTACCTTTCATGATTCAAAACATTTTTATAGAAGCAGTCACCACCATTCTTTGTTTCCCTAGCTCTGACAGTGCCAGCCTGCCAAGCCACGGCAGCACTCCCCTCAGGACCTTTGCACTTGCTGTTCCCTCTTCCTGATTGCTCTTTTGTCAGATATTCTTAGGGTTGGCTCCCTCACTTCATTCAGCTGTTTCTTCAAATATCACTGTCTTTGAGATGCCTTCCATGATGACTTATATAAAATATTACCAAACTACATACGTCCCCCAGCGTTCCCTTTATCCTGTGTGGTAGATTGTTATAATAATGAATCATGATTCACTGTATCTCAGCCCCTATGCTGAGGATCACTGCTGTTCCCCTCTCCAAGAAATCCATTGTACTTTCCCATTCTCTTGATTCTATGCTGGGCCTCATGACTTGCTTTAAACAGAATGTGGCAGAAGCGTAGATTCTAGAACGTACTGTTTGATGTGGTAACTCTTAGCTAGCCCTATGTGACCACTTAAATTAAAATTAAATTAATTACAATTAGATAAAATTTAAAATCTAGTTCTTCAGTTAAGTTAGTCATATCTCAGGTACCAAATGTTGCATGACACCAGCGGTTACCATATAAGACAGCATGGTTTTAGAGCATTTTTATAAGTGCAGGAAGTTTGATTAGACATTGGGCTGTTCTAGAGTCTATGTCTTAAGAGATTTTGCAGCTTTCAGTCTACTCTTTGGGAACACTAATTACCAGGCTTCAAAGAAGCCCAGTCCAGCCAACAGGGCATTTAGAGACCATATAGAGGGAAATTGTGGTATTTCAGCTAGTGGTGCACAATATTTTCTGAACACATGAATGAACCCATTTTAGACTTGCAATCCCAGTTAAATGACAGCTGACTATAACTGCAGGAGTAATCTCTGGTGGCACCAGCAGAGGAGCTGGGTAATTTGCCAATCCAAAGAATCTTGAATAATAAGTTACCATTGTTTTAAGCTGATACATTTCAGGTGAATTTGATACACTGTAATAATAACAGATTCCCCCTTTAGTTTAATGACTCCAATAGCTTTGAAACTATGCTCTATATAGTTACCTCATGGATTAGGATGTGGAAAAAAAAGACAAAGATGGAGTAAGCCCATACCACACCTTTCAGTGAAATCTGTTATTTGTTTATCTAGGGAGGAAAAAAAAAGATTTTTTGCTATTAATTCAATAGTAATCAACAGTAAGTTAAAATGCTTAGTATTGACTAGCTGATAATTAGTTAATAGGAAGGAGTGCCTGGCTGGCTCAATGGGTAGAGCATGGGACTCTTGATCACATGTTGTAAATTTAAGCCCCATGTTGGGTGTAAGGATTACTTACAAATAAAATATTTATAAAAATACCTTTGATAATTAGATTATTGGAGAAAACTACTTTTGCCTTAAAAAATTATTTACTTAAGAATTTGCAAAGTATATAGTTCAAGTAATCCAGAGCTAACTGGAATCCAGTAATTTAGGATATCCAATTTAGGGTAATCACATGTGGGAGACTTTGTTCTATTTTGCTCTTCCCTATTTTGGAATCCTATCTAGTATTTAATCTGAAAGCATTCCTTCATTTATTCCTTATTCCCTAAGCATTTGTTGTGTACTTTCTATATATGTCTAGGCAAGCACTGAAGAGGATTTCAAATGAATAGATGTGAGCCTTATCCTAGAAGAACTGCAATATAATGGTGGGGACAGATGCATGGTCACAGTACATCAAGATGAGCTATGCTAGAGAAATAGGAAGTGCTCTGGAAACTCTGAGGGGGAACATACTGAACATACGCAATGAGCTACTCCTTTGTGGATGGGTGGGCATAGAGGTTAGACATAAACAGATTACCTTGGGAACTTATTTGGAAGAAAGAACAGAATTACTATTTTATTTTAATAGTAACTTTATTGAGATACTATCCTCACAGCATAAAATATCAAAAAACAGTTCAGTAGCTGTTGGTATAATCTCAGAATTGTTCAACCATCATCACTATCTAGATTTAGAACATTATCCCAAAAAGAAATCCCGCACCCATGAGCCATCACTCCCCCATTCTTCCCCCAACCATCCATCCCTAAGCAACCACTGTTCTACCATGTGATTCTATAACCTTATCCCTTTTGGCATTTCAGAGTAATGGGCTTCTCTGTCTGGCATCTTTCATTTACATAACATTTGCAAAGTTCCTCCATGTTGGAGCATGGATCAGTATTTCATTCATTTTTATTGCTAAATAAAACTTTTCATTATATGGGTATAACAGCATTTTTTTTTTATCTGTTCACCAGTTGATGTTTGGGTTGTCCACATTCTGGTGATAATGAATAATATTGGTATGAACATTCATATATAAGTTTTTATGTAGACATTACTTTCAGTTCTCTTGGGTAAGTTACCCAGAAGTGGAATTGCTGGGTTATGTGGTAACCCTGTGTTTAACATTTCAAGAAACTGTTGGATTGTTTTTCAAAGTGGCTGCACCATTTTATCATTCCACCTGCAGTATATAAGGGTTCCAACTTCTTCACATCATTGCCAATACTTGTTATTGCCTGAGAACAGAATTGTTTTGAATGAAAATATAAAGTCATTAAAATAGAAAAATTCCTATTAGTTTATGTTATACTCACAAAGGCAGCCCATATGTAAGTCATGTGATATTGGAACCTGAAGCTGAATGCCTTTTGTAACTCTGTATACAAAACAACTCTGTTAGGGTCTAATTATCTTATCATTAATGTTCACCAGGTGGTTAGGAAATGCTGGCTTTCTTTTATGTCTAATTGAGAGGTAAACGGTGGTGAAATGATTATATGTCTAATACTGTTGAAAGTTAAACCCGTTTCTGACATACAATTAAATGTAATTGAAATAGGACAAATTGAATAATAAAATTAAATTTACAAAATATTGTATGAAATGTATGTTCTTCTGTAGGATATTTAGGTGGTGAGCCAGCATTAGTGCTTGAGCCCCACATTTTCACGTAGTTGGCGTGGTTCCCACGTGCCCACACTTGCCTCTTCTACTTCCCTCCCTTGGCATATCAAAGGAGTTCACGAGACATTCCCCTGCCAACGCCCTTTGCAGAGAGATTGTTCTAAAAAGTGCTGAAGTTTCATGTGGTTAGGAAGGAAAATAGATTCTCCAGTCCTGTGGGGCATTCTCACACTCAGATTCGTTTTCCATGAATCTAAGAGACCTGACAATGATACTGTAAAAAACGGGGATGTAGATTGGACAGTCATAGCCCCCTGCTATCTTGTCCTGCTCTCCCGTGGCTTCCCAGTGCCCATGACGGGTTGTCTCACATGCTCGGTTACAGTGGTTTTTGTGACCTGATATCTGCTCAGCTCTTTGGCACTAAATGTTTAAGTTCCCTCAGTGCACACACCATCACACTCCCTTGTTCTTCTGCTAGTGTTTAGTTTCCTCTTTTGGAAGTACTTTCCTCCCTCTACAAGACACTGTTTAGACACCACCTCCACGAAGAAGCATTTCCGAGCCCCCTAGTTCTACCAGGTCCCAAAGCACTGATGTCGGGTGCCTCGTTTACCACAGTGAAAAACAAAACGCAAAGAAACAAACAAAAACAGAAAATGTCTCAGCCTTGTAGAGCTTAACTTTTATCTGAGAGAAACGGGTGAGAAACAATAACCATAATAACTAGATGCCTGTTTTGCTTAGTAGAAGGTGATGGGAAATGTAGCGGATGGGAGAGGTGAATTCTACATTAAATAGCATGGGTGGGTGGGCTTCACTGAGAAGGCCTCTTGGGAGGAAGAATACGCCATGTAGATATCTGAGGAAAAAGCCTTCCAGGCAGAGTAAACAGCAGCCAGTGAATCTCCCATCATGAGAGCATCTGTGTTAAATTGGTAAAATTCCAGCCGTCAAGGAAGTTGACTGGCTAGTGTTCCCAAGTATCCTTTCTGTAGACAAATATATATTTCCATGTGGGTGTTTGAAATTCTAAAAATAGTTTTAACACAAATCTCTCTGATGCGATTTGCACTCCCCGGACCCCTAGCCAATGCTCATTTTGTGGACTAATAATAATCCAGAACTCCCCTTTGGGCACTACTGTACACCTAAATCATACGGATCATATTATCTTCTTTCTCCGCCAGGAGATCAGAATTCATGCTTCGTGAAATACACGCTCCGTAATCACCGTGTGTTTCCGGAGGACCGGCACTGCTTCTGTGCTCCCTTCTCTGAGTCACATTCCTTTATACTCTGTCTTCTCTCAGTTTTTAATCCCCTTCCCCATCATCACCCAGTTGGTGTTTCCTGGTTTTCCTTTTGTGCCAAATCTGCAAACACTCCTGGGAATCCTCATCCTATTTGATCAACCAGAAGGAGGAGTCATTCTTCTGGTTCCTTCACTTTCCTTTTAGCAACTTGCATTAAATAGGTTCATGTCTGGGACTTCCCTTTCAGAAAGAAGATCTGTGGCACAGCCCTTGTGCATTATTTTAAGAATCTTTACCTCTCCCACATTTACTGGTTAGATTTGGGTTTGGGGGGAATAAATATTCTGGATCACTAAAATTTTTATAAATCTGCTGTGTTGCCCACTGTTTTTTACTTTTGGCTTTTAAGCAACACACTTTTTCATACCATTATTTTATATTTTATATTTCCAGATGCTTTGGGAAGTAGATACCTTAGGAGTATTTTCATCAATCTGGAGCTTTTTGCTTTAACAACACAATAATCTAAATTTTAAAGAATAGGCTCAGGACCTGGGCATGTTTGTATATATTTCTGGATTAAAATGTATTTTCCCTGTTTCTCTATGGTCTATTCTGTTTCCACATATCACAGACTTTAAATGTCAGAAGTTTGTCTTACTTGTCTTGAGTGTCACACCTGGGGACTTCTTCACAGGCCACATTTCTCAGTAGAGATTGTGAGGGTTTTGTCACATAGTCATTTGATGCTCACGAAGGTGCTGATGTGGGGATATGCTGATTTGTGCTTGCCTCACAATCTGGTTTTATAGATGCTATGAAGGTATCTATGGATTTTAGAGAATGTGCTTTTTTGCTGTTCTTCACTTCATTATCTTTTTTGTCAAGATAATAATTGTAAATAGTTTAAAAGTCAAATAATATTCACAGTTCTTACTGGAAAAACCAACATTCTGTCATTGATCTCCCCTCCTCCTCCCCCACCAGTAATGTTCTCTTTTAAATTCATTACTTGAGGGGCGCTTGGGGAGCTAAGTAGGTTGAGCATCACACTCTTGATTTTGGCTCAGGTCATGATCTCAGGGTCCCGGGACTGAGCTCCTCTCTGCCGGGGATTCTTTCTCTCCCTCTCCCTCTGCTCCTTTCTCTACCCCACCACCCAACTCACACACTCTCTCTCTCTCTAAAATAAGTAAAAATCTTTACCAAAAAAAAATCATTATGGGTATTTTTCTTGTGTTTAGCTCTGGTTTTCACATCAGATGATTATTCTGGTTTTCTAGATTATTTTTCTTTCATTTACTCTGGAAGATGAGGATTTAGCCTGCGAATACCCTGTCATCCCAACATAGTTACACAAAAAGCTATTTAAAAAATCATTGTCTTCAGAAGCAAGAACTGTATTGATTCTAAAATTGTACTAGAATATGATATTTTAGAAAACAAAAACTGGAGTTTTCGTAATGCGTTATAAGGAAACTGCACTAAAAGCAAAATATTAGAGCCAGGAGGTGTTTATGTGTGTAGTTTTAAGAGGATAACAATAATACCAGCATTCAAATAGCACATGAGAAAATCTTCATTTCCTCTTACCTTGCAGTAGCCAGTGAGTAAGCTTTGTTTTTAAACCCTAGTCAGTTAGAGTCTTAATCACCAAACATTTAATGGGAACAGAGGTGAAAGTTTAACCCTACTTAAAAGAATGAAAGTACTAAAGGCAGACTGTTCTGAGAACCATAAATTTGCATGGAAAACCTCACAAGGGAAAAATCGTAATTGCCTCAGCATGCTAGATGGAACGTATTTGAAGATAATTGGAGACTGTCTTTTATGTGTTCTCTTTGGTTTAGTTTTGATTTCATGTACTTTAATTTGTTTCCATCTCTTAGTTTTTTTTTTCTTAATATATTCTAAAGAATGTAAAACACTTCTGAGGATCTCATTACTACTTGTGAAATTGCCTGCTCTTGTACTATTGGATGTAATTTTTTTTGCCAGTCTTATAAGAAAAAGGTATCTTCGAACAGGCTATTCTATTTGAGCAGTCTGACAGGAGTGATCACCCTAAAAGCACATTTTGTGTAAGCTCAAATACACAATAACAATTTCCCTTAGGTGAATATTGTAAAGATTTTTGTTTTGCGTCTTTAAGTCCTGTCATCTTTTTGCTTTTATTCATGTTTCGTCATTCATATGCGTAAAATTTATATTTTCACTTCAGACTTTGCTTAAATATTAGCTATTCCCTTGACAAATATAGTCAGTAGTCTAATTGACATGTCTCATTAGTAGGTTACAAATTCAACTTTTGCTTCTCTTTGCAAAGGCCCTGAGACGAGAGTTAAAGGAGAAAGAGTATTCTGTTCTGAATGCTATCGACCAAGCTCGGGTTTTCCTGGCTGATCAGCCAATTGAGGCCCCCGAAGAACCAAGAAGAAACCTACAATCAAAAACAGGTGAGATTGGTTTCTTTCATACGTCATAAAAACACATGTGAGGGGAACAAAATCCTGAAATCAAGTAGGAAATTTCCTTATAGTATTTCAGGATCTGATACTAAAATTTTTTCTTCTAAGTGTTAGTTTAATCAAATATGTCATTATTATCAAATATCTAGATTTTTACATTAAAATGAGATGACTGTATGCATCAGTAGCCTTATTTTATAAGAAAATTAACTGCAGACAAATAGATTTAGAAAAGGCATACTGTAACTAAAGGTAATTTCTTTGAGAAAGAAAAATGTGTATTTCTTATGTTCAAACAAATTACATGATAAATGATTGCAACTAGAGGACTGGCATTTAAAATACAATATATATAAATACATAAATAAGCAAGGATTTTTTTAAGCTTCTGTGTTTTCAGATTACTTTTTAAAATAAGGCACTAAATTAAAACACCTTTCTTTTAAAAGTAGACAACAGACTTTATTTAATTTAAAATTAACCTATTCATGTACTGTTTATATACTTTGGTTGAAAATGGAAACAGAAACTACCTTCTCAGCAAATAGCCGTAAATCACACAATAAACTTAAGAGATGAATCGGGGGCTAACATAGATCTTTGTTATGATTTTTCACTGTTGGCAATAAAAGCATACTGATGCATTTTTAAAAACAAACATGCCATTCAAAATATTTTTTCATCTTTTACTTCACATAGTGAAGGCAGACCTAAAAGACTGCCTCATGCTGTGTACAGCAGCATAATTCATGAGCATTTATTACTTGTTAGGAAAGTACAGTTGGAAAATGCTTTCTTTGACTGTAGCCGAAACCAGAGCAGACGTTTGGACAAGTAGCCATTTTCCTCATCAGCCTTTGTCAGATCAGCCCTACTTCAACCTGAATAAATTTCCCCTCAAGAGCATGATAGTCTTAACCCTCCAAGCCTAGCTATGTGTGTCTTTGTACACACACACACACACACACACAGAGCATACTTATCTCTTCTAACTTTCATTTTCTGCGAGCAGCATCATTGTCTTTCCACTCAGCCTACTGGTGACTCAAGTCATTGCTGGGTCTCCACCTTTCAACTAATCCCACAGTGTGCAAATCCGTCCTAATTGATATTTCTGGCTTTGAAGAAGTACTCCTTCTGAGGATTCTGTATGTGTGTGTTATGTACACACACACATATACATGCACACATACACGCACACAGCCTACACATGCACACGCTAAATGAATGCGTGGGTGAGCTGAGCACCTGTGGGGATGCTTGGGCAGCGGGTGGGTTCAGGGAAGAGGGAAGACCACTGGGATGGGATTATCACAGTAGCAGGGAGGAGCAAAGCCCCTGGCAGGGTGCAGTGTGCTTAGGCAGAAGGCGGGAATAAAGGGTTTGTAGGGGCTGTCTGGTTCAGAGTGTAGAGGATCTGGAAAGTCAGAACATTTCGACTAAATATAACAAGAAAGAAGGCACTATTATAATTGTTGTTGTTAAACTTGGAAGAAAAATAAGTTCCCTCATCTCAACTTTTACCCAATTTAAAATCCACCTTAAATCTGCATTTCTTGTCTCCTTGCTTCCCCAGTAACATAGAGGCAACATTTTTATGTTAAGCTACTTCATCACGGTAAAAATGTGTTATTATATCACTAAAGCTTCACTTTGCTCTAAATTTTCCTTCTCGGTGGGTAGTCAGTTTAAGGGGCTTGGTAATAATCGCTTTTTTGCATTCTTATTTGGCTATTAGATTTGGTATATTTCTAAGCCGCTTTCAAATACTATATTGGGGGTCAAGAAAAAGTCATCGTTTAACTTTATGATTTTCTTGTTTTTTTTTTTTTATGATTAGTAATTTTTATACTTTCCTCCTATACTGATACTGCTTTCTGCAATGCTGGCTGATTTTACTTGCTGTTAAAAGTAAATGAAAGAAAATTATCCATAATAGCTTTTATACCTTTGTTGTTTACCATTATTTTTGTAGAGCTGCTATCAGAAATAAAGAGCATTTGAACATTAGTTGTATGTGAAGTAATCACTGTGGAGGGGACTAGATCAGGGAGAAATGATATAATGATTTTTTTTAAAAGATTTTATTTATTTATTTGAGAGAGAGAGAGAGAGCGCATGAGAAGGAGAGGGTCAGAGGGAGAAGCAGACCCCCCGAGGACCTGGGAGCCCAATGCTGGACTTGACCCCAGGACTCCAGGATCATGACCTGAGTTGAAGGCAGTTGCTTAATGACTGAGCCACCCAGGTCCCCCTGATAAAATGATTTCTTATTGCATTTAATAAGCAGTTATTTATTATGTTGTATGTACCATGCATAGTGACAGAGCAAAATGGATCCATCTCTCTACTTTTAAGTAACTATTTCAGAAAGAACTTCTCTACGTGACTTTTCTAAATGCCTTTTTTCATCTTTTTTTTTTTCATTTTTTCCTATTATTAATTATCGTGTGTGTGTGTGGCAACCTGTGGTGTTTTACTTTATTGTTAAGTGTTATAGGTATGAATTGCTCTCAGGAATCTATTAACTGACAAAGCCTATGAAAAAGAAAGAAATTAATTATTTCAACGAAATGATAAGTAGCTGATAATCTCATCAGATATGCTCTGCTAGATATTTCCCCATTCCCCAGTTTTATTGAGATATAATTGACATAAAACACTGTGGAAGTTTAAGGTATACAACATAACAATTTGATGTGTGTATAGATTGTAAACTGATTACCATGATAAGTCTAGTTAATATCCATCACCACACACAGTTACAAATTATATTTCCTTGTGATGGGTACTTTTACGATCTAATCCCTTGCCACCTTTCATGTATGTATATTTTAAATATTCAATAATCACTAGTAATATTACTGCCTTACTTTAAGCCCTTGCCATTTTTTGTTAGGACTAAGGTTAGTTCTTTCTTAATTGGTATCTCTGCATCAGAAAGACACTACAGTGATAAATCTGAAACTCAGAACTGGCGTTTACTTCCCAGGCTTGAAAACCACCAGTAGCCCCTGGAAGGGCATCTGAGCTCCTTCCCCTGAAGCCCAAAGCTACATAGGGACTTGGCCCCAGTTTTCCTGGGTGGCAGAAAAACTGCCTCCTCTCCTGGTTTTTCCTGCCTGTCGGTCTGTATCACCACAGGAGCTTCTGACTCCTTCCTTGTTTGCCGGCCAGCGCCTGCTCATCCTGTCGCCGACAGGACAGCGATGGCGCTCTGTCTCCCCAGCTGCCTTCCTCTCTCCGCTTCACCATCATCTCCCTGACTGTGTTACTGTGTCCAGGGCTCAGCTCTTCCTTTCCTCGTGATCTTTCTCCCTTATGGAGAAGCTGAAAAAGTGTGTAAAATTAACTGAGCAGCCAAAATAAATATCATACAGCAAATACAGTGAAGATCCTACTCGGACTCATGGAGAAGCAGCTCTCTCCGAGGTATTAACTCTTACTTTAGACACTGTTGTAACTGGTTTAACTCGTTTCCCAGTGAATGGTGGGTATGTGGCAAAATGGAAATGACAGGACAGGGAGAGGGTGACAGTGAGCAATGCTGGCTGGCAGTCTGATAGCAAGGAGCAGAAAGAAATTCTAGAACGGATATACGAGGCTTCTAAAATAAAACAAAACAAAGTAGTCTTTGGGGCTTTTTACAATAAAAGGAAATTGAAGCTATGAATTATGGTTTGTTTATTTTTGAAGACGGAATATAAATCATTTAAGAGAAGGCATAGGAATTTATACTACATTTTAGTATCTTTCCTTTTAAAATGGCAACCATAAAAATCTAGAGCTAAATAGGTAAAGTGCGGCTGTCTGGAACGCTAACTCCTCAGAATAACTCATTCTACCCATAAATGGTTCTTAAGTAAATATAATTTTTAATTGAACTGAAATCATCTGAATAATTATAGGTATTTTACAGAGTTCACAACTTTGTCAGTAGCGCCCATATCTGGTTGGAGCCATTATGGAACTGTTTAATTATTGTTAATCTGAATCATGTCACTCTATTGATTTTCTTTTTAACACAGTTGAATTGTTTTTCATTTGATTTTAATCACCTGGTTTATATCTGTGAACAGGTAGATTGATAGAAGAGTACATTTTTCATCATTCTTTTGATTGTTCTTTGCATGTCTAAAACCACTCACTCTCTTGTTCTCCTAACGACCCCCACTGAGTCAGGTAGATAAAATGGTGTGCCTTTTTCTTTCTCTCCCTCGCTTCTCTCCTTCCTTCCCGCCCCCTTTCCTTTTCAGTAAAAATGCAAACGCCAAGAAAATAATGTGATGCTGAACACAAGCTAATGTAGCATAGATCCAGGAACAGAGCTCAAAACTTCTATGTGGGTGACCTTTCTTTTCTTTTTTTTTTTTTTAAGATTTTATTTATTTATTTGACAGATCGCAAGTAGTCAGAGAGGCAGGCAGAGAGAGGAGGAAGCAGGCTCCCCGCTGAGCAGTGAGCCCGATGTGGGGCTCAATCCCAGGCCCCCCGGGATCATGACCTGAGCCGAAAGCAGAGGCTTTAACCCACTGAGCCACCCAGGTGCCCTGTTAGTGACCTTTCTTAATCCGAAGTGTTTTGGCTGTCGTTCACCACATCTCTTATCTCCTCTCTCGCTCTGTCTCTCTCTGCTTATTGGCCACTGTCTTGGCTCCTTCTCCACTTGCAGTGTCTAGAGCCTCTTAACCCTGCACAGCTGTTTCTGGCTTCTTTATTCTCCCAGCCTCCCCTTCCCCGTTACTGTTCTCAGTCCCAGCTTTCAGTTCCTTTTGAAAACCACGTGGCTGCCCAGGGAAGGTAGACATACAGGCGATCATCTGGGGACTCAGTCACAGTCAGCCTTAGCCCACTCTGGCCCCCAAACCTCTTGAGATAATCAGAGAGTACATGTGCCTTCTCACCTATTTGTCACCTACAGTTCAGGTTGAAGGTCGGATTCGCAGAGACGTCTCTCTCTCCACACCGCCTTGGGATGCCGGCGCACGTGCGCACATGTGCGTGTGTATTTTATGATTTGAGGTTATGGTATCAGCTGCTAAATAAAACTTATAACTCTTTGAGAGGATAGTTCACCTCTGAAAGTGTTTACGAAGTTGTGCAAATTACTGTATATTTAGATCTAGGAAAGCTCTTTTCCTCTTCTCAGCTTTTCATTTTTAAGATAAAGAAGATTGCATTATTGTCTTCATCAATTTCCCCATGAGTCTTCTTTAAAAACCATGCCAGTTAAGGCATTACTGTTGCTACAGCTAGTATTTTATTCTAGACTGTCGAAACATTATTTCTTTTTTGGTCTGGTATACTTGGTTAGTTGATTTTGTTTCTTTTCATTATAGTCCTGGGAAAAAAGACATCTCTTAGTTTATTGTAGTCTTTTTCTGCTCTGTGTGTGTGTGTTTGTGTGTGTGTATACTTTGTATAATTAGGTTTGACTGTACTTGTGATTAATGGTTATCGTTTTTTCAGATGCTAAAGTATTAAGGGTTAACATTTTTCCTCTCTGGTCGTTGACAGCTGGCTATTTACATTTACTAGTAGTTAATATGTTAAACTCAGGGTGTAGTGTTTTCTTTGAATTATTTAATGTTTTGTAGTATTTTAGATAGCCAATTATTAGGAGTACTTTTCTCCTATGTGAAATTTGTATATGATATAACAAAGAAATAATAAGTGACATTTTTCAGTCTAGTAGGTCCGTTTTATGCCAATGGTAGCAAACTTATGCAAATAAAATTTCATGATCATTAAATGAGTGCAATGTGAAACTGTCATACAGTTTAGTAGAAGTTACTTTTATACTGATTCTTAGTATAACTTAGGTTTACAAAAAAGATGGCAGTAGCTATTTCCTTGCAACTCATAAAATGAGAACAAATTATACATTACAGCGTAAGTAATTAGGCTCATAAAACTGATGGGTGTTTTTTTTCCCAGGGCATTTTTTGCTTTCCTAATACCAGCTTTATTAATTAGAACTCTAGTCATAGTAAATGGCAGATGCCCAACTTCCATAAGTGAAGACACAAGGGGAAATGTATTATCCTCCATAGCTAAATTACAGGAAGGGTAAGGTCGCAGCCGGCCACAGGGACTAGAATGCCACTCAGAAGCTTCTTCTTTCTGGCCTCCTTTCTCTTCTTACAAGTTTTGATTTTCTTAGCTGTCCTCTAACCATCTACCTTATGACCTCTCACCAGGGAGGGACAGCCTTCGTTAGCCCAGCACATCACCGGAGAGGGCTCTGATGGGCTCAGCTTGAGTACCATGTAGCTCAGGGATTTGCGTGCTCATGCTATAAACAGGCGCTTGCAGTGGGCCAGGTGTCTCACATGCCTTGTCTCCTTTAATCCCTGTAACAACTCCCTGAGATGTGAATACTGTTACCACCCATTTGACAGATCAGGAAACAAAGGCTTTGTGGGGTGTGGAAGCACACTGTAACTCAGGACAGAGCCGGGGTGCCATGTTGGCTTCGTTGCTAAACTTGGCGCTCTTCACCACCATAGTATACCCTCTTCGTTAACCCAGTAATCCTAAGTGCTTCCAGCTATTTAGTCAAAGTAATTTTCTATATTCTGCTACTTTAAGAGAAATTTCATACAGTAGTTAAATATATATATATATATATATTTTTTTTAAAGATTTTATTCATTTATTTGACTGAGAGAGATCACAAGTAGGCAGAGAGGCAGGCAGAGAGGGGGGAAGCAGGCTCCCTGCGGAGCAGAGAGCCCGATGTGGGGCCCGATCCCAGGATCCTGAGACCATGACCCGAGCCAAAGGCAAAGCCAAAGGCCCAACCCTCTGAGCCACCCAGGTGCCCCAGTAGTTAAATATATTGTATAACCCTTTACTTTTCCCTTTACTATTGCTTATTCTGTACTGAAATATCAGGCTGCTTAATCAGATGGCATCCCAATTCACTGATTTCCCTAGCATCAAGGGAGGAGGTGGTTAGGCAATATTAGACTTTTTAATTTTCATATAAAAACTTGAAGGATAAATAATAGCTTTCAGGCCTTATAGACCAAGACAATAATTTAATTAGCTTCTCAAGTCCAAATTAGATTAGAATGTGGTAATGCATGAAGAAGCACAGAAAAATATAATGTTGCTTTCTTTTTCAGTGTTCCTTAACTACAGAGCAGCAATGTGATCCTTCCCCAATTAAAGTTCTATAATGTATGTATGGATGTAATCAGTCTAGTCTTCAGCTTTCCTAAAATATGTGAGTTGACTGACTAAGCCCACTGATTGGGTAAAAATTTCAAAAACTTTTTTGCATGATAATGCATGCCATAGTAACGAAATCCATTAAATAAACAAATCAACATTCTTGATGAAGAATTATATGATAACAAAGGTTAGTTTGATGGGCACAGCATTTTAAATTAATTGTTCACCATCTGCTATGTTCTCTAATCACTATTGCAACCATCCGTAAATTACATTTGCCTCATAAAAAAGAGGGCAGTATTTTACATGTATGTATTTTATTGTAATTGACATTTGGAATATTACTTTTTAAAATTTAAAGTATAGGAGGATACTAAACTCTTTTAATGGAGTAGTATACTTATCTTGTTTTTGTTGTTCCTCTTGAAGGCTGGAATCTTCAAGAGTGAATTAAAGGGTTTGCCATTTTTTAAACAGTTTAACGCAAACAAAGGCATAAAATTTTCTCTTCAGTTAAACTTCTCACTTATTATGGCAGTACCTAAATATAAAACGGGCCTAACTTCTTTTGTAAGAATGGCTAAGTATTCTAGGTACCGAGGATATGATAGTGAACAAAACATATCCTTCCCCTCCTGGAGTTTACATTCCCAGCTTTCCTTCTTTCTTCCCAGTACCATCCCCCAGCGCCCAGGGACTTATCTACTACTGTCCAGTACTCATCAATGGCTTGAAAAAATTACCAAGCAGTCATTAGTATGAGGAAATTCAGGGAATATTCAGTTATAGAAAATTGAAAGCTGGATGATCTCAGGTTGCTTAGCCAGGTCTGTTCCAGGGTGTCTCTGATGTTCCTGCTCCCTTCCTTGGAGTTTAATTTTCTTAATGATGTGTCCTCCTTCCTCAATTCAGTGCTGGGTTTATTTACATTGACTTACTTTACAGGAAGAATAAAACTTAAAAGTGTCCAGACTTGGGTTCTATCTCCTTTAACTTCTGATCAGATGTACCATTCATCTCCCTCCACAGTGTGCTCTGAATTTCTGGTTTCCTCTCTGTTTTCCTTCCCTCATTAAGATCTTGCTTGTGGGTTTTTGTGGAAGATACTCCCTAAAGGTCTTTATCTTGGAGTTTCTACTTTTCATTAAATGTATCTATTCATCCATCCTTTTTTTTCTTAAGGATTTGAGAAGTCCCTTGGCAACGTGGATGAATTCATATCATCTTTATGATGTTCCTACTAAAAGATTTAGGTAACACATTAGCAGGTTAATGTAGTCTGGGTCACCTCTTAATATTGTCACTCTTATAATGTATTAGATGAACTTAATTAGAAATATTACAGTAATCAGCTGATGGCCCTTGATGGTGTACTTGTAATCTATTTCATAATGATTGTTATCATCACATAAAATAGGAAATGGGCGGAGTCCTCTTAAACACTGATCATCAGAGGGATTAAGTTAATCTTAATCATGTAATCAGAAAACGTGGAGAGAATGTATTTCCTATTATTTTAATCGAAGCATCTTTTGGTTATGAAGGTAAGAGAGAAATGGAGGGCAGGTAAAGAGAGAGATAGAAAGAGCCTACGGGGTTACTGGTGTGTGTGTGTGTGTGTGTGTGTGTGTGTGTGTTTTGTTCTTGTGAAGTCTTGTTGGTTAATATATTGGTTTGCTTATGTAAAAATCCCTAGAGATGTCTAGTGATATGGGGATGCTGTTGTGTGTGTGTGTGTGTGTGTGTGTGTGTGTGTGTGTGTGTTTTGTTCCTGCGAGTTCTTATTGGCTAATATATTGGTTTGCTTATGTAAAAATCCCTAGAGATATCTAAACCTCCCAGACTTAGTAATAAAATCATAAAAGGAATCATAAAAGAAATGAACCTTTTTTTGAGGCGCTCTTATGTGCCAGTAGCTTTACAGTTATTAACTGAAGTTCAAAGAGATAAGGAATATATTTTTTATTATGTAATTCGTTAGTATTAGAACTGGCATATGATCTCTTAGTCTTTCCTTACACTAGATTGTCCAGGAGTAAAAATGCTACTCTGGAAGGTTTGTTTTGTTTTTGTTTTGTTTCTATATTTGCTTGCCTTAATATTTCCTTTTCATTGCTTGGTGAAATACAAGATTATAGATACATGTAAAAAAAAAAAGCAAACAGTAAAAGTAAGATATTTGGAATTACCAAATTAAAAAAAAAACTTTCATAAGGTTTGTCCTTCTCTTCTCTTTGACATATAAAGGGTTTATAATCCCTTTATATGGGGATAGGGAGGAGGAAGGAAAAATAAGTGGAATATAAAGTTTAGTATTCTCAGTAGAGTTAAGCTAAAAGTTCCATTGAGCCCAACTTGGTTCACTAATTACATATTGAGGATATACTGGTCTCTAGACTGGGTACTGCTGAAACCAAGATGGAAAGAAAGAAAACTTGAATGACATAAAGCTTAGAACCTATTCACAATGGAGATTATATATGTCAATTTCATATGGAGAAAGAAGATACAATAAATATGGAAGATCATTATTTAAAGCAATTGGGGTGATTCTAATAAAGTTCTGTATTATTTCATAGGAGAAACAGATACTTTATTGTAAAATGTTTTTGTATAAGCACACATAAGGAGATTGTTTTCTACTGTTAAGATTTCTTTGAGATGTATGTGACTTTGGCTTTCTTATAGAATTGAATTTTAAAGTTAAAAGAACCCATTGGAATAAAAATGATTTCCCAGCATGAGAAAATAGTGTTCCCACTTGATAAAAGTGAGTTGAACAGGTCATTTATCTCTCCTAGGAACCAAGGGCATGATGGGGTCAGGGCTAGCCCCAACCCTAGTCTCTGCTCTTGGTCCTGCTTTGTTTTCCACCTGCATTTCAGGGAACCATGGCACAGCCTTTCTCAGCTATGGCGTAGAAGATAGTGAGGTATAAGTGCCACCAATTAATTTGCATAGTTGAAGAATAAAGATAATTGGACAAGAGAAAAATTCAGGATTGATCATTGCTTTCTACTCTCTTTTGTCTTTTTCTTCTCTCTTCTTTCTAAAAGGTAGTTATTAATTCTTCCTAAAAGATAGTTATCTATTGTAACACAATAAAGCAATCACTATTTCAATTACATAAATATGGAATTAATATAACAATATTTATAATAAAAATTAATCTATTATATATTATGTATAAATACATACTATGAATGTAGAAAGTAAATATAATTGCACCCTCAACGTTTGGTCAGTTAAATAGGAAGTCCTGAAGAGAAGGGAGAACCAGAATGCTGCTTCTCAAAAAAATCCACAGAGAAGGACACACACACACACACATACACACACACACACTACAGGGAATAGGAAAGTGACAGAAAAAGCTATTCTGGTCTGAAAATTGTCAGTAAATTTATTTGGTTTTATCCTGCTGTTTCTTCCTTCTCTCAGATTAGCCTCTATTACTGCCTTTTCAAATGCAAATTAGATTACCCTCTTATCTCTGAGCTTCATTTGCTCACTGGGCCTTCAGTATTTAGTGGCCCTGCCATTGCGTGGGAATGACACAACAGCTCATCGGAGTGGAAATACTCCAGCTTCAGCAGCGGAGACCAGAGAAATCAATTTGTAAGCCAAGGAGCTGGCAGTGCTCTGTCCTGACAACACGTTACAGTCATCTGGGGAGCTTTTAAAATATATCCATGCTGCCCTTCACCGGTGACCAACTAAATTTGAATCTCTTGGTATTTTGGGGGTAGGGCCTCTGGGGATCAGTATTTAAAAACCAACAGGCAAACAGACTCTCAGAGGGGTTTCTAGTATGTCCCCCAAATTCTGAATCACTAGGTCCAAAAGATTCTCCACTCCTGCCTGAGGGTCTTAAAATTTATGGCAAAAAAAAAAAAAAGTCTCTTCAGAAATTTTGAAGGGAACTTTCTTCTTTGATTTTCAAATAACTAGAGGATTTTGAAAATGCAATTATATCCCTTTATTGTTTTCTTCTTTTATGGCTTTTTTTTTTTGCTGTTTTTTAATTTGTTTTTCTATTCTCTTGCCCCACATTGTCGTAACATGGTATTTTATATCTTGCTGCTTATTACGTGTATCACAGACATGCTGGAAAGTTTTTGTTTGGTTTTGCTCTTCCCTCTGTTTCTGGTTTAAAGTACGCATTGAACTGAAATTGGTACTGTAATAGGAGGTACTTTTCTTCGGACTCCGTGATCAGTTAATCTATCCTTTCTGGCAAACAGATGGGGAATTGAACATAGAGCTTTTCTTTTCTTCTGAGGAGCTGCTTGAGGAGGGATTATATAATAAATACCACAAAAGGACTGCTCCATCAAAAGATTTTACATTTAGTGAAGACAAAAATGTCCCAGCCATGCCAGGTGTTTTGTCACAGGACAAAGACCCCGTGTGTCTCCCTGCCAGGTTATTCAGTGACTGACTCAGAAGCAGTTTTTACTTTATCCAGGCAAAAAAAATCATCATAATTAAGTTGTCTGTTCAGAAATTAGTACTGTATCTTTTTCTTTTACAAAAGCCAGGGAAACACAACTGCTTAAAATAGATCTTTGAAAAAGACCACGTGACTTATTAACAAACACAGGTGCTACTATCATAAAAATTAGCACTCCTTTTCTCATGGGGCTATTAAGGATGATTTTTTTTTCCACCTCACATAAATACCATTTATTTATTTTGTATATTTTATATTATTTATATGGAAGCATTTATATAGATGAGGCATATAAAAATAAAGCGTTTTATGTTTATGTGAAATACATTTCATGTAAATGTTCTGTATTTCTCATTTTCTAGGTAAGGATTTGAATAAGGCCTGCCTAATGACGTACCTTTCCTCCAGTACTGTTGTAAGGGACTGTATCCCAGCTCAAGCATTCCTAGAGGCTGGGCATTCACTTGTTTTCCAAATTTCTCCCTTACTGGTGGGTTCTGTCTATCTGCCTATCATGACACAGCATCTCCCTCTCCTCAGTTCAGTTACCAAGGACTCTGTGTAGCCTTTAATACTTGAGTAGTGCGACCTGGAGTTCTGTGGCTGCTAAACTCTTCATGGTCCATTTGGTTCCCAGAGATTTATTATAGTTGTTTTAAGTCTAAATATTGATTTCTAGAATTTTCTGGAAATGTGCTCTGTCCCCTTCACTTGACTTTTAAATAACACTAAAGAAAGATAGGAGGATGAATTTATGTTGAAGATGAAAGTTACTGTTCAGGAGAGCTCACTTTAGTCTATCTGACCATGAAGTTCATCTTACCAGGAAGTTCAGTTAACTTCAGTTCATTTTTACCAACAATTTGAAATATTTTGAAGTGAAGTGACGTTGCTAATGTGATTGATACTAAAAGATGGGATATTATCACAAAGAAGAATAAGTATATCTGTCTTAAATTCTCTACAGCTTACGTTGATGATGTGTTTCTGCCTGGCCTCCGTTTTCAGTGGACAAGCGGGATAACCATCGAAGCAGCAAGATAGGAAAGGGGGCATCCTTGGGTATTGAGGGAACTGAGACCCAGGAGTGTGTAGCTGGAGAGCTCTCCAACCGGCTGTGAGGGTGTCTGCTCTGTGTTCATCAAATATCTCTGCCCTGGTCCTGTCAGCTTCTCATCACTGTTTCTGAGATCTCTGTGTTTTGGGGTTTGAACTTGACTTCCATTTCTGTATATTTTGCTTGTCTTCTGGAATCTTACTCTTCCTTCCTGTCCCTGCAGGGCCTTGCATGATACCTACCCTTTCTTGTCTGAAAGTCTAACTTTTTTAAATTTCAGATATCCTAGAAACCATTTTGCTGTATGAAATATTTGGGATGATGCTTGAAATTTTTTTTATCTTCCCATTGAAATGTTTATGGACGTGCTACACGTCTGGGGTACAGAAAGTGCCCTCTATTAAAGATGAACTGCCAGACGGACTCAGCAATGATGAAGTATCTAAGATAGATTATTTGTCTTCAGTTACTGTTTTAAGAAACATGAGCAATTAATCTTATTTTTTCAGTCTTTCCTCATAACTGAAAGCTATTTCTCTCCTAATTATACTTCCCATTTTGATTGAGGACAACGAAAGATGTCTGGATTTTATAGAAGTGAATTTATGTTAAAGAAAAACATTTTTTGAGGGATTGTGTTATATTTCAAGGTTTATAACTATATTGAAATTCAAAAGTCACTAAAGCAGTGGGGCCACTTATTACTCTGAGTAGCTATTTTCTTATTTGGGGAGTAGCAGGGAATTAATTGGTGATGGGAGTATAGAGAAATGGTTTCTTCCCCTGGCTCATATAAACTGTGTCTCCATGAACCTGGTAGCAAACCCTTACAAAAGGTGGTGTTCTCACTTGGCTATTGATCAGACTTTCAAATATTCTTTTTTTTTTTTTTCTTAACTGCAGAATTGACTCCTGAGGAGAAAGCCCAAAAGATCGCCAAGGCCATGCGCAAACAGTCCTCTGAAGTCAAAGAGAAGTGGGAAAGTCTAAATATGGTCACCAGCAATTGGCAAAAGCAAGTGGACAAAGCACTAGAGAAGCTCAGAGACCTGCAGGGCGCCATGGATGACCTGGACGTTGACATGAAGGAGGTGGAGGCCGTGCGCAATGGCTGGAAACCCGTGGGAGACTTACTCATCGACTCCCTGCAGGACCACATCGAAAAAACCATGGTCAGCCTCACTGCCTCAGATAAAGGATTTTAAGAAATGTTTTATTGTTGAATCTAACACAAAGAAAGTCACATGTAAAAACCATTATAAGGCATTTTATGAAGCCAAGCCCGTCACAGCTCAAAATCAGGATAGAGAGATTTTTTTTTTCCAGTCACGACAGATGTTTTCCATATGCCCCTCACCATCAGAACCCCCTCCCCACCAAAATAACAAGGAACGAGACTTTCACAGCAATTTACTTTCCCTTTTCTTTTAAAAATTTATTTATTTATTTTTTTAAAGATTTTATTTATTTATTTGACAGAGAGCAAGACAGTGAAAGAGGGAACACAAGCAGGGGAACAGCAGGCAGAAGGAGAAGCAGGCTTTCCACTGAGCAGGGAGCCCAATCCAGAACTTGATCTGAGCCAAAGACAGATGCTTAACAACTGAGCCACCCCGCCGCCCCAGCTTTTATTTATTTATTTTATCCTTTTTTCACCCAACTCTGTGTCCCTAAACACTTCACTACTTTAAAAAAAAGAAATGCAAAGTCCTGTTTAATCTCTAGATTTCCCCTCTATCCCTTTTATGTTTTGTTTACAATGTTTAAGAAACTGAATTGTGTGTTTTATAGTATTTCTTTCAGCCTGGGTTTTGTAGAATGGCACGTCATGAAGTTGGGCAGGTTCCTCTCTACTCTGTATTTCCTGTAAACTGGTAGTTGGATTTAGGGACTTAATCAAAAACATACTGTTTTGCTGAGGACTCTAATGTCCAATTTTTCTCTCACTGTCTGAGTAGATTATGGAAGGATTAGCTTAGCTATAAATTTTGTTTGTGGTCAGGAATGACCCAAAGTTAAGGCTGATAGATCTGTGATCTTGAGCTCCTTTGGCTCCCACATTCTAGAACATATCCAGAAAAAAAATAATAGAATTTAGGCAGTAAGAGACACAGTAGTCAGGTTTGTGGTAGCATAGCAACCTCTATATTAGGTAGTCATGAGTCAAATCAAAGAATAAACTAAAGAAACATCAGAAGGTGTTAGACTGACAATATCAATATCATAAATGTGATTTTTACTGCAAAAGACCTATCTTTTGCGCACGGACATTGGATAACATTTTCCCTTTGTTTATTCATGTGGTAAAAAGGAGGGAGAAAGGGTCTAGGAAATGAAATGAACATGCAGGCAAATTATATAAGCAAATATATGTGTGTGTAGATATGGGAATAATAATGGCTAGCATTATTGAGGCATACTGTGTGCCAAGAACTGTTCGTAGCCAGTTTACATGGATACCTCTTTTAATCCTCACACCAACCCAAGAAGATAGGTATATTACACTCATTTCACAAATGGTGAAAATGCAGGTATTGCTCAAGCCTACACAGCTGTAAAGTGGTAGAATTTTCA
Source organism: Mustela lutreola (assembly GCF_030435805.1). Lineage (NCBI taxonomy): Eukaryota > Metazoa > Chordata > Mammalia > Carnivora > Mustelidae > Mustela > Mustela lutreola. The sequence goes on along the minus strand of NC_081295.1, from coordinate 58,121,652 downwards.
TGATTTCTTCCTTGCTCTTCTCTTTCATTGTAGGGACCTCACTCATACTAATGTAATTAAGTGCAACTTGTATCAGCTATTGGAATTCAAAACTTTGAAAGTTACATGTTAAATTTTAAACTTAAAAAAAGTTTCACTACTAAAAGAGTGTTAGTATCTGCCACCTTTCGTTATAAATTTACATAAATATGCAGAACTCTATGAATTAAGTAGGCTTCTTCCTACAGCTCTGGTGTCCTGGAAACCATTTCCATGGGCGAATCTGAGTTTCAAATAATGAACTGAAAATAAAGCCTTTTAGTAGAAGTTCTCTGGAAGTTATACACTTCTTGCAATTTAAAAGATGGTCTTTAAATGCTGGAAATCTTCAATTCAGTTGTCTATGAACAGTATATTTTTTTGGACTAGAAAAATTCCTCTTGGTTAGAGCAAGAGTTTACCCATTTCAATTTGAAAGTATCAGTTTTTAATGCAGGATGGTTAGTGTTGAAGGAAAAATGAAAAGTTGTATCTGGGCTTATTAAAGACCTAAAAGTTTGGGAGTTGTTATTCCCATCTGATTAAAGAAATTACCCGTCTCTCTATCCAAATCCTTTTGTTCAAATCTCTACTAAAGTGGAAAGCCAGGAAAAACACAATTAATATTTAAGAGGAAGGAATAAACTATGGATTAAAATATTTTCACATCTTATTAAGAAAAAGGAAAATAAAAACCCATGTCTCATTAAACCAAATAAAATGGATTCAAAGTCTGGGATTTTGCACATGTACTCCAAAGTATACGTCAAATCCCACTGAAGCTATTGGCAAATAAAAATAAGTACCGATTATTGCTAAATATTATTAAATATGTCAAAGCAACTGGAAAACAAAATCTTTGAGCGACAGTCAAATAAGTTTAATGCCCTAAAATTATCCTTAATCATTCTTCTTTGCAGAATACACACCTTCTGACAGGAGAAGCCTTCCCCATCCCCAACATCTGCTGGCAGGCTGCCAGTCAGCGCCTGTAATGCTAGCAGATGTTCCTGTTTTTATAGCAAAGAAGACCACATAGACTTTTATTCTCCTATAGGAAAGTGCAGCCAAACATGATAAATTGGCTCTTTATACTAGAACACATAGCGGATCGGGAACTATTTTAAAACTTGCTTTACTTCAAGCCCCTTAATTTGGAAGGTCTTAAAAAGCAAAAGATAAACTTTCTCATTAGAGAGATTCCTCACTGCCATAACACCCACAAAAACAAAGCCCAATGACTTTATCGGTCAGAGGTCTTTTAGTATTTTCACCTGTAGCTTATAAGAGAAAAACATTATTTTTATAGAGGAAAATTGGGAACTCCTATAAGATCTTAAAAATAGGCATGCTTGGGTGGCTCAGTGGGTTAAAGCCTCTGCCTTCAGCTCAGGTCATGATTCCAGGATCCTGGGATCAAGCCCTGCATTGGGCTCTCTGCTCAACAGGGAGCCTGCTTCCCCCTCTCTCTGCCTGTTTCTCTGCCTACCTGCAATCTCTGTCAAATAAATAAATAAAATCTTTTAAAAAAATCTTAAAAATACGTCTTGACGTTATAACCTGATTTTGAAAGTCTTTTCCTGTCTTTTAAAATAAACCTGCTATTATTTAAAATGATAGAAACCTAAGAGTACTGTCTAGCCTTCCATTTTTCATCTTTGATACCTACAAAATACAAAGACATTGATTTTAAAAGCTGATTGAAATTCTTGAGTCCTCTCAAGTCATCTAGGAGAGAATATTAATGTATACTGTTAAATTACAACTGAGTTGTCTTTATTCTTAAAACGGAATCTGAAGGAACTCAGATCTCTTCTAAGTCCAGACTGAAAAATTCGCTTTCCCCACCCTCATCCCACTTCTGTCTGTCCCATGCTTCCCTGTCAGTGGTTCATTCTTCAGACCTAGAACGCCTGTTATCATATAACTGCTTTTCTCACTGAACCATGGGTCAGTCTGTGCACCTATTCTGTCATCAGTGAAAGACCAGCTTCTACGGCCATGAAGAAAAATGATCACAACTCAAAGTCCTTTTTTCCCATTTTCCAGCAACTCAGATGCCTTTGTGAGCTTCCCTTCTTCTGCTTGATTTTGAAATACTGGTGCCGTCAGGGTTCTTGCAATGTTTCTTACTTTACACGCATTGACTTCCATGTTCACTGTTTTTAATGTCATTTATACACGGTTCCCTCCTTTGTGTGGACCTTTTTATGCTGACTCTGGGTTCTAGAATCTGTTCTTCTGACTTTCCTTCTTGAGTTTCTTCTTGTGGCTTTTGAGCATATTCCAGAATTTTGAAAAACACTAAAATATATTCTCTGATTTACCTAAAATTAATTTCCTTTTTAAGTAAAGTTATATTTGTAATACTATTTTGATTTTTATCAACCATAATGATTATTTTTAGCCTATACATATTATCTAAGGGGGCCTTACATAGGGTAACAGGTTTTGGAAGAGAGAAGGAAGAAAGGAAGTAGTTGAAGAGGGTTTTTTTAAATAAACATAATGAGGAAGCCAAGTTAATACTGTGGTGTTCCAATGAAAATTCATGGCCATCAAAGCACTCTGATATGTAATATTTCGTCAACTAAACTTGGTATGGGGAAAGGCAGAACAAGGGTTTGTAGACATATTCCTGTCTCTTAAGGGGTGGAATGGTAGAAACGCTATAATTGGAGGACTGCTGCTCACTGTGTTCACAACACCTAATACATACCATTTCAGTTTGGCACATGATTAACTCTGATTTTGTGACATAGTAAAGAAAAAACAATATACTGTTCTCCTTTAGTATCTCAGTTCTGTTCCCAATTGTATATTGGATTAGCTTGCCTCAGGTTAACATTTTCATGAGCCTTCATCTGTAGAAATGAATTCTCCCCTCCTGTATGGCAAAGTTTGTGCTGAATACTGGAGAGTGTCTCTTCTCCAGAAGCTTCTATTCTTCTTGAAGGACATCAAGAATATGGTTGTATTAAAAGCTCTGACAAGGAATGATATTTAAAATACATAACAACTGGCCTGTATGGCACCAAACAGTCAGAATGGGCTTCACTATGAAGCCCCATTTGTGTGGCTGCATGTGTGCTGGCAGGAAGTCCTGACTGGATTCTAGAAGGCAGAGAGAATGCTGGGAGCACGTAGTGGGGCCTCCAGCCGAGAATGCTGAGGGAAGGGCCTCAGGGAAATGTTCCTTGAAATAGGATGCATAGGGACCTGAGTTGACTCTTAAAACATCAGTGGGGTCTAGGCAAAGACTCTGTTGGAAAAAGGGAACATGAACATTGAGTCAGGGGGAATTATGCGGCAAAGAGAGAAAGCTTAGTGTTTTCATTATTCTGTTTGCTCTTACAGGGCACATTACTGTCCCTGGCCCCAAATATCTTTTGTTTTTCTCTTTCCCTCTTCACAGACATCCTCCATCCCCGCCTGTACCATCTCTCATTTGTCACTAAGTCTCATTTACATTTTTTCTTATAGACACTACTCTTCCTGCCCCCTCCACTACGTGATGATAATGACTTTGAAAGGATCAAAACTTACCTCTTGAGTAATAGTCATAGATTTTGTGGTTAGGAAAGTTGTTCTTACTGGCCACTTAATTTTATTTATTTATTTTTAAAGATTTTATTTATTTATTTGACAGAGAGAGCGCACAAGTAGGCAGAGCAGCAGGCAGAGGGAGAGGGAGAAGCAGACTCCCCACTGAGCAGGGAGCCCGATGTGGGGCTTGATCTCAGGACCTTGGCATCATGACCTGAGCAAAAGGCAGATTGACTGAGCAAACCAGGCACACTGGCCACTTAATTTTTTTTTTTAAGATTTTATTTATTTATTTGACAGAGGGAAAGAGATCACAAGTAGGCAGAGCAGCTGGCAGAGAGAGAGGGGGAAGCAGGCTCCCCATCAAGTAGAGAGCCTGATGTGGGGCTTGATCCCAGGAACCTGTCATCATGACCTAAGCCAAAGGCAGAGGCTTAACTCACTGAGCCACCCAGGTGCTCCTGGCCACTTAATTTTAAATAGTAACGTGTTCAGATCAAATTGTTGCCTCTGATGAAAAAAATAGTAAGATAACCATAGAAAGAAAAAAAGAAGGAAAATATGAAAGAAAATGAAAAAATAGAAACAAGACTAGAAATTAGTCAAGTGGGTAATAATGGCAAACGTTTTCCAGATGAAATTACATAAGATGATATATTTGCAGGAAATACATCATCATCTCAATGAGTTTGCCTTACGATTTTTCTCTCTGTGCTGCTATTTAGATTCTCCAGGTTACAAAGGCTGACTCTGTCTGTAGCTGCTTGTCCCTGTGGCTACAGACCTGAGCTGGGCTGCCGTTGAGTACATAGCTGTTGTCAGTGACCTCTTAGCTGGTCTTGCCATTTTCTTTGAAGAAGGGTTCAAAATCCTACCTTCTGTTACATTCTTTCCCAAGGTCATCATTTCTGTTTTTATTCTTCCAGGCATTTAGAGAAGAAATTGCACCAATCAACCTAAAAGTTAAAACAGTGAATGATTTGTCCAGTCAGCTATCTCCACTTGACCTACATCCATCTCTGAAGATGTCTCGCCAGCTAGATGACCTTAATATGCGATGGAAACTTCTGCAGGTGTCGCCACTTTATCCCTCTTCATGATCCAGCCTTGCACCGTTGGTCCTTAAACCCTGCCCGATCATTCCCCGCACCCCATTGCTTTCTCCTTCTTTACTAGTTGTAGTTGATAATGGATCTGTAGCATGTAATACCACCAGGTGTCTGTCGTTCCATATCTTGAACCCAGAGGCCTCCTTTGTTTAGGAATAAGGTAATGTAATTTTATGAGGTACCGTTCATATGATATTTGTAGAAAACTGCAGAAGGTCAGATAAATCATAGTAATGGAGACCTAGGATAGGTCACAGAAACATTTTCCCATAATGGCTCAGGAAGGAGTCATTTTTCTTACTTTTATCATGTATTTTTTTTCCTTTTGCAAAGTTAAGTAATCTCCATCCTTCTTCCACTGTGTGCTACTCAAGTATGTTGTTCATCGTTCCAGCTGGCACATTTACACTGTTGTGCTGTTCTTACCTTTACCTCTTATGTCTAAGTTGTTTTAGTGACTATAGATATTACTTGTTCATCCCAGATCTAAAACAGCCACGCCCAGAAGAACTCTGTTGAGTACTACTAGGTATGTGCATTTACAAGTCACCACCCATGCCCATGAGTCGTTTTGGGCCTAGTCTTGGCAGAACTTTGCCATGTTCAATGGCCAGTTCCTTGGAGTCGTAATAATTATTTTTTCCCTGAAAACTAGCAGGATAATTTAAGTGGAATATTGAAAAAATAATTGTGCATTTCTCTCTCTCTTTAGGGCCTGAAATGTAGTCTTTAATGAGATAAATGTGCAGCTAGAGGTGATACACAAAAGCATTTTATTTTAAAGCTATAATATTTTATAGCATATTAGGTTATCTGAATTAACTCAAACATTGAATACCCAGTGGTTCATATGTTTTTCATGAATATGAAGATTTAAGAAATGAGTGCATAGCATCAAACAGTCTTTTCTATGTTTGAAAAGAGTGTTAATAATCTGAGATTAGTAGAGTAGGAGATGTTAAAGTCAGACGTGCTTTTCTAGTGAGTGGAACACGAAGTGTTTGACTTTCTCTTTTTTCTTCTGCTCTATTTTCCTAGTTCATTACCTTTATGTGAGTTTTTCTGTGGTCCATCCTGATCGCCTTCTGTTTGTGTTATCACTATCTCCAAAGATTAGAAGTCAGGGAGTGCACTGTGCTTGAAAGAGGATATGCATTCTCTTATCCTTATCTCTGAGTGTTGTAACTGCTGGAGCGCAGATGTTAGTTGCTGGTTGAATGAGAAGGGAAGGAATCTCTGCTGACAGCGGTGTCACTCGTTCAGGACCATCATCTTTTCTCCTGTACTAGATGGTGGCAATTAGGTGTTTTTTGGCTTTAATGAACAAAGCACTTGCTAATGCAATTTAAATAGCTAACCAGGAAAAACTAGAGCTGCCCAGGGAGCCAGAGATAGACATGTTTCATTTAAAGGCAGCTGAAAATAGAATGGACAATCTATGCAGAACAGCGGACTCGCACGCAGAGACTGGGGCCAGGAAAAAGAGAATGACAGTGTCAGTAGGCTGTGTGTGATGGTTACTGATTTGCATTTAGCTTTGCAGTGGACCCGCTGTGCATTTTCATAATGTAGAGAGCTAATGGTGGAAGTTGGGAAGACAGATTCAGAGAGTATACTAATTAGCTGCTATACCCTTGGATACCCCCAAGTTTAGATGATTGAACACAAATGTGGAAGCAGATAAGAGATTCCATACTCCTAGATCTTCGTACTGTCCATCCATCTCTATCTATCCGTCTGTTGTCTAATTCCATCTCTCTGTCATCTACCTGTCTTTCTGTCTGTGCCGCTGCCTGTCATCATCTATCTGTGTTTTTCCCTGGCATTATTTTAGACTTCTTTTTCATTCGCTTCCTGTGGCACTTTTGACCACGTTCCTTACAGAGGAGAGACGAGTAGCCACTGGCCACAAGGCTTCAGCTGGACTTTAGATGCTTTCGAGCTTTCCTGCTTTCAAGGCAGCATAGAGTAACAGGAAAGCAAGAGCTCCTGGGACGAGATTAGCTGCGTATGGATCCTAGTACTGTTGGGTACTGACTTTCTGTCCTTGGACTCCTCTTTGTGCCCCAGTTTCTTCATCTGTAAAGTAGTGATAATAATAAATAACACTTACCCAACATTGTGATGGTTAAAAGAGTTAATTTGTATAAACTGCTTAGAAGAGTGCCTGGTGCTCTTTGCAGTCAGTTGGTACTGGAAGAGGGTATTTTAATCCTAGTATTTTGGTCCCAGAGATAGAGAAGGAGTCTGCACAAGCCGTCATATCTCGGGCAGTAGCCTCTTTAGTAGTCAGGGTTTCTGGCGCGGGGCGTGTGGGGGATGGAGTAACTGGGCAGTGGGCATTAAGGAGGGCATGCGATAGGATGAACACCTGTGTTATATGCAACTGATGAATTCTTGAACTCTGCATCTGAAACTAACGATGTGTGCTAGATGTTGAATAATTGAATTTAAATAGAAAAATACCTAAGTCAAGTATATTATTAAAGTCATTGTTTTCAAATCAAATTATTTCTTGCATGTGTGTATGCAGGTTTCTGTAGATGATCGCCTTAAACAGCTTCAGGAAGCCCATAGAGATTTTGGACCATCCTCCCAGCATTTTCTTTCTAGTAAGTACTACTAAGCTTGACTAGAATCTCATTAATTGAAGGAATGAGCATATTCTTTCAGTTTCCTTCCAGGAGCCATATTCTTTGCTACAAATATATTTACTCACGTTCGATAAATGTACAGAAAGTAATATTAAGATTCATTACCATATTGATTATTGGTTATTAGTTGTCATAATCTGGCCACAATTGATAAGTCCCCAAAGTGGAGCAAAACTGAATTTGTCTTTAGCTGTGGTTTTTCACTGAACCATCACCTATAGTAACTAATATAGTATCATGTCATCATTAGCGTATCATAAGCAAAGGCTATGAACTTTTTCACAATAAAGAAATCATTTTTATATTTTCAGATTTCTAATTAGTTTTTCTTCTTAAAAAGTGTTTATCAATTTAAAATGTACCTGTATCTTTAGCAATAAAAAAAAAAAGTCCCCACAAATCTGAGATTTCTGTTTATTAGGTTCACTGTAATCATACTTTGCTTTTCTTTTGGTCAAGTATTACAGATGTAGCCAAACCACGTATGCAGATTTGTAGGTAATATTCTCCAACTGAAACATTAATTTTATGGACTATTCGTGAGATCTTATATAAGTGCTTTGAGCTTCTATTTTCTATATCATTCACTGCTGGGGAAACTAAAGAATGTAGGATTCAGAGTCATCCAAATTAAGATTAAATTATTAATTCTGCCTTTTGCCAGACCTGTAGATTCCTGAAAGTTAATTTCTTTATCTTAAAATTCCATAATAATACTTATTTTTTCTGATCGCCTTGAAAATTAAGTGAGGAAGCAGAGTGAGTTTCATAGCACCCATCACAGTTCTTGGCACTGATGCTTTCACTATTAATTTCTTTCCTTTTATTTTTTCCTGGCAAACATATGCCAGAAAACAGCTTGTTTAATTCAACATAAATAAAGTTTAAAACTTAAGGCACAGCTTATATCCCAATTAAGAGAACTTCTTTGTATCTATAATGATAGAGAAAACTGAAGTAATGCCATCTCTTCCAACCAAATTGATTACAGTCATATTTTCCCTTAATCTTTTGTCATGGTTGATAATCTGCTCTATCTCAGTTCAAGGTTGGCTTTTCTATTTTCACAGTTTCGAGAATCTGAATTAGTCATTTCCTGCCCCTCCTGTCCTCGAGTCCTCGCTCCCCCTCTTCTGTCCCCCTCTCCCGGCCCCCATATATGTTTTCTCTTTCACACCCAAGAGCTCTCGGATAGTCTATCTTTGAGTGATCATAGTCCTTCCTGGATTATACTGGGTGCAAGGGTGCATTTCTAAAGTTGGGATGCCATCAGTGTTGATAAAGTAAAGAAGAGTGCAGTCTCATTAGATATGAACTACTTCAGATTTCTTAAACTTAATTTAAGCTGTGTGCTAAGGCCAAATTAAAGCAGAATTTAAAAAGAACTGGTGACTCTGTTTTACAGTTTTAAGGCTTAGTTATCTATTAGTGATGAAATCCTACACTTTGACCCAGCAACCATTCGTTCATTCATAATAAAAATCCAACTCATGTTCTTTAGGAAAGGAGACATGGTAAGATTCATAGGTACTTTGTGAAACCAAAGCATGTGGCCTTTTATTGTCAGGCCCTGATAGTCCAAGGAGGTCAGAGTTTTTCAAATCAAAACAATTGTTAATATGAATGAAGACGTGTAAACCAAATCCCAATTAATAAATTGAATAATTGTTATCTTTTGCTGTTTAGAATCATTGGCTTTATAATATTTCTTGGACTTCAGCCAGGTTATGAAAGGAGTCTGTTTAGCTAGAACACAAAATAAAAACTGATCTATGGGGCTGGTGCCAACACTGAAACGAGGTTGGCTCCAATGAGAAATTTATTATACCTACTTCCACATTTTCATCACCCTTTTATATTTTCACGGACATAGTTGGAGAAGGGAGTGCTCCCATGCTATAAAGAGAAGAAGAATTGTTGAATAGGAAAATTGCTGAACTAGGGGTCAGAAATTTTGAGATCATGTCTGAGCTCGGCCATTTCTTTATGGAGCAAATTATTTCACTTCTGAGTATCTCGTTCTTTATGTATCAGATAGAGCTCTAATAAGGGCTTGTTGGCTTCCTTATCAACAGATGTATTTGAAAAGCTTTGTGAGTTTAGAATGCTATATTTTTATAAGATATTAATGTGACCTGAAATTCAGAAAAAAAAAAAAGCATTGATAACAACTGGCTCTGAGAGCCTAGTGATAATTGCAAAGATTTGTTTGAATTGCTTGTTTATTAGTTTATTTGGCAAAATTCCTTAGTAGCTCTAACTTTACATGTTTAACTCTTCTTAAATCAGTCTTAAAATAATTTTATAGGAATAATATAGTTTTATAAATAAGGAAGAACTGGAATTATAAGAAACAAGTACCTGAAACAAAATATAAAATCTCAATCATAGTGATATCTAATGTGAAAGTAAGAAACTGTATTTTCTGTGCATTTCAGATGAAATAAGTTTTTGGCATTCTTCTATCCAGATAATTACCTTTGTTGTTTTCTTTTTTGTCGTTGTTGTTTTTAACAACCCTTTGCCTGTGTTTGTCTTAATCTTTCCTTTTTAAAATTCATACAGATGAGTTTGTTTAAATGCCATCTGTCCTAGATAGTTATTCTTGTGAAACAAAGTAAAGCATGTTACTAATGATCTGGAAAATTCAGTCTTGGGAAATCTAGTTTATAATCTGGAAATACCAGGTAAAATTAATTTTGGCTTTAGCTTAATCAAAAAATATATACAGACTCCATTTTTCGAATAGCACTAAGTTTTAAATTGTGGTGATTATAAACAATAAAACTTGATTTTGAGAAGTATTTTTAGCAACAGGTTCAATTAGTTAGGTTGGCATTTGAAATTGAACCTGCGTTGTTTCTTTCCTTGCTTCAAATGAATCTTTAAAAAGCCACTCTTTGTTTAGCCTCACAGATTTCATAATTATAGGAATCCAGCTCAAAAACCAGAACAGTTCTCATTGAATTGGCTATAAAATGTGTTCAGTTGTTTTGCATTATGGCGTAAGTCTTTTGGGTGAGCAGTGTTTCCAATAACCTCCCTTTGTTTCTTCAGCTTCAGTCCAGCTGCCATGGCAGAGATCCATTTCACATAATAAAGTGCCCTATTACATCAAGTAAGTTGATTTTAATTCTCCTTTATGATACCAAAAAAAGTTAGGTTGATAGCTTAAGAGGCTTTCCACTGTAACTTTAGAAAATAGAATTCAATCCTGCTGTCTGAAGGAAACTATATATATATATATAAAATATGTAAAAGAAGTTAGTTTAAAAATCAGAGTATTATTTGTAGTTTATTAGATTAAGGCCATAGGTGTGTTTAGCATATATTATTTTAAAACTGATACTAAAATATTTGGGGAAACTGACAAAATTTCTAAATATGTCAAACTCTTGGGGCACCCGGCTGGCTCAGTCTGTAGAGCTTGAGACTCGACCTTGGGATTGTGAATTCGAGCCCCACCTTGGGTGTACAGATTACTTAAGAATAAAATCTTAGTAAATAGATATGTCAAACTCTTGACATGATGCTGTTTCTCACACAGTACTGATTCTAAACCATTTTTATTTCTCCCTGAAAATCCATTTAAAAAGTGCTATACTCTTCTCATTTTAATCCACTAAAAACAAGCAGTGTTTTTATCATTAAAAAGTTCAGTATTTTCAGGGGTTTTTGGCTTATGGATATTAATTATCTGCAGTATTGTTTAGATTTATCAGTCTTCCTTTTTTTATTGTCAATTTGAGAGTTTCTCCTTTTTACATACAAGTTTCTCCTTATTATATGACATTTTATACATTTTGTATCATTTACACAAGGTCTGAGTAGGATTTGATCCTTGGCTTAGGCTAGGTATTGTCCTAGGACAGAATGATACAATCCCTTGAGGTGTAAATTAGCAAAGATGTTGGTTTACAATGTGTTAAACTGATGAAAGTCCTAGCTGACTCTGTGTTATGTGTATGGTGAACAGCATCATAATTACGGGAAAGTAATCACTATTATTAGGAGTCAACTCTGTCTCAGATTAGCCAGCTGACCTCACGCAAGTTGGGTAAACATCTCTGGGCCAATTTTCCTTTGTTTCTTTCCTAAATGGCATATAGATCTCCAAAATCCTTGCTGATGCTAATAATCTACTCTTCCAATATCCCTCTTCCTGAAAAATTTGTATATGAAGCCAGTGTTTATGAAATAGTATTTCTTTATGAAGGTTCTATTGTAGTCTGAGATGTATCCTCTGGGTAAAGAAAAATCACCATACCATATATGAAATGTAATAATAGTATATGTTATATTGCCTTAATGGAATTCACTACTTCCACTGTAGAGTCTATAGTGTACTGGTTTGTGATAAACTTAAGGATAAGGTAGTAAAGCAATTGGCTGGTGTCAGATTTGTGCAATCATGAATAGAAAAGTCAGAGGCTGGGTAATTGACATGTCTCTATTGAGAGTATAATCATCTGAATCAAATTTAAACCATTTTTAAAATTTTTTACATTTTTATTATAATAATAATAATAATAATAGCAGCAGGTGAAGAAGGGGGCATGAGTCAGGGAATGCTCACAGCCTCTAGAAACTAGAAAAGGCAAACCAATGGGATTCTCTTTTAGAATCTCCAAGGAGGATCACAGACCTGCAAACCTCAATTGTAGCTTAAGGAGACATTTATTTTGGAGTCATTTTTTATAGCAGCAGTAGAAAGCTAACACATGTATTACACAAAATGAAGAAGTCCATGAAATTATTTGAAATTAAATTTTTTTACTCAAAGAATCCTTATGTGATTTTTTTTTTAAGTGTAGATCAGATCCAGCAAAGCAGATTTTTGTCTTTACTGGATAAAGAAAATATTAATTCTCTTGTTTGATTATGTTATATGCTGGTTATTTATTTGACATTTTAAGAATCCATCTTGAATTTTAACACTGCTATTGAAAAGGAATTTCTGTATGTCCAAGTTGATTATATATGGCTAAAAATCACATTAAGTCAGAGTTTCACTGATTCAGAATTTTTATAATTTTGGTTGGCTCTCACAGGATTATAGTCTTGTTCACACTATGAGTTCTGATAGGGTAGACTGTATAGCAAAAGCTTGTTCCTCTGACATCTCATTAGCTGGAGCTCCGTGACCATGACCATGACCATGACCAGTACTTTAAAATATGTATAATACAATGATAGCCAATATGTGTAATGTGACTTCTAGGATTGTAGCATCCTAAAATATCTTCAGCTTCATTAGTGAAAGATTGAATTTTCTTGACTCCATATAGTTTTACTGTTAAGTGTCTTTAGTCAAAGGACTTTGAAATATGTAGAGATCTCCCCAGGTATATGGGATGAATTCTCTTATTTTTAGAAAACTTTCAGCCAGATGCTTTCATTACCTGCTCTGTTGTATAACTTAACAGTTTCTTTCTTCATAATAAATTATATCAATCTCTGGAGGTAGGGTTAATATGAGCCAGTATTTCCAGATGAAGAATTGTTATGAAAACAAAATTTAATTCCCAAGTAAATTAATAAGCAAGTACATAATGAGTGAAAGGGCTTTTAATATACACTTCCTTTTGCATGGCTGCACAAGTAAGTAGAGGAAGAATGTTAAAAACAAATTTAGCATGATTGTCACGCAGCTAGAGTTTCTGGGAGCATATTAGGATGTATTAATTTAGCCAAAAAGAAAATAAGAGTCAGGTAGAAATGTGGAAGTATACGATTTTGTATTCTTTATGGAAGTATACAATTTTGTGTACTTCAATTGCAGAATATAGTGAGAAAGTTGAAAGGAGAATGGGAAGAACAAATTGTTTTTCTTTCATATTTTAGTTTTATCGATTAGCTAAAACCTACTTTGATGGCTCTCCAATGCATTTCTTTCTCTCTAGTGGGTTTTCATTAATATTTTGTGGTGTACTGCAGTGGTTTCAGACTCATTTGTTTCTAAAAAATGGTAGAATATAGATTTGAACTGTAAGGGTCCGTATGGTATAAATCTCTCTATGTTAATATCTCAAGTTGAAACTCATATCTTTAAATTATATTTGCTGCATCTTAGGTAGGCTTTCCAAATCTGATCTAGTTATTTTTTCTTTTCTAGTATAATCCAGTGACAGCTCATTGTTCTATCAGTTTACAGAAACCTGCAATGGCTCCTGCTGCCTTTACAATATACAACAATCTACCATCAAAGCCAGATTTCTTTCTCTGTGGATTTTTAGTCATGTGTTTGTGTTTTGCACACGTTTTTCATTTCCTCAGCTAAAAGTTAATATCCAGGGTATTTCAGGCATAAACGGAACAACAAGGGAGAGCTTTGGGTTGAACTTTCCTAACATGTCACATTAATCGTACAAAGCTCATTGCTTCTCATTTTGATCCGGAAATAATACTAATAAATAGTCATAGCGGGTGATAATAAAGATCATTGAAACGAATTATATTTTTTGAATATTCATTTGCCAGCCACTGTGCTAATCCTGTAGTTATCTCTTAATTCTCACTGGAGTGTCGGAACTGTCATTACCCGATTTACGGGCAAGGCTTAGATAATAAGTATGCACATAGCTTGCTCGAATCACACAACCAGTACAAGGAAGAGCTAGTGCTCAAACCCAGGGACTGACTCCAGCTCCTGCCTCTTGACCATTGTGCCTCCAGCTCTCTGCACTGAGCAAAGAGAACAGAAATTTAAGTCACATGGAAAATCTGGGTAGTATGGGGACTTATATTAAAGAAGGTGCAGTCAGGTGGAGGAAATTTGAGCAAACATCCTTTTTGTTCATGCTATGGATTGGCTGCCATTTATGATACACCTACTGTGGGCCAGCAGTTGAGGCCAGAGCTCATTTTCGTAGGTCATTTCTGTAAGGGTAATACATGCTTTGATATGATTAAGGAAATGTCACACTGCGTGGTGCAGTAATGGAGAAAGGTACTTTTCTATAGGTAGAAAAATGTAGTTGTCCACAATCCTGCCAGTCGGATCTTGACAGGAATTCAGAGGTGGGGAGCAAACCATGTGGCCCTCCACTACCTTTCCTCGGTTCCATGGTCCGAGATTTCTGTCATTGGGTGGATTTCCATCCATGATTAGGATGCTCAACAGAGCCGGCTCATAAGTCCCGTAGGGCTTTCTGCATAGATGGCTCTGTACATACCCAGTCTGTTAGTAAGTCTTACTCTTTCACAGGATTTAGTAAGGTGAAGTTAGGAAATCTGGTTTTCTGCTCTCCCTCTATGATGTCATCTCTGAAGCCAGAGGGCATGACTTTTCGGGAAGCCTTAGTGGAAATCCTGCTGCTGCACTCATGACGGGTTGTCCCCTCACATCCTAACAGTTTTTCCACTTGAATCTGAGTGCAAACCTAAATTCTTTATAGAATCCTAAGTGTGCTCACACACACGCAGCTTTCATGTGAACATTTTAGTAATCTCTTCTTACTAGATAATACATATCACATTCTCTGAAACTGACGTTTCTCAGGATTACAGTGTACTAATTAAAATAAACTATCATTAACTACAGATGCCACTTCCATGGATTCTCTGCCTTATTCTCACGCCCTTTGATGAACAGGCCTAAATCAAATTTTTCCTCAAGTTATTACATCTCCTTTATATCTTCTTTTTCTATTCTCATGTCCATTAGGGATAATTCCCCTTTCTTGCCTTCCAAGGCCATTGTCTGCTGCCCTAATCCATCAATTGCTGGGAAAAAAATAAAACACAAAGTTTATAGTTGTAAATAAAATCTTGGAGAGCAAGTAGCTGTTTGTTATAGCAGTCATGTAGTTTATTTGCATAAACTCTATTTCCTTGTCTCATTATATATGTACAGTCTAAAGGAGAGAATTAATGCTTATTTCTTTAGAGGAATCATGGACCCATTTCAGTGATGTAGGTGAAATATTTCTCCCTTAAATAAGAGCGGAGAGGAGTGACAGCAAAGGGTTTTCCAAATATTTAGCCTAATAAGAAAGTCAAAGCTAACAGAGGTGTGTGTATAACAAAACAAAGAAGAAATTAACATAAAGCATTTTATGTTTAAAGATTGGAGGAAACTTATCCCAAAACAAAATAAATCCATAACAAAAATATAACTAATAATGAAAGGCAAACACAGCTCTCTTTGAAAGGCCTCCTACAGCTGTCTTCATCTCTGTCTCCCTCCTTAATCAAGATGAGAGATGGCATTCTCCTGGTGCCAGATTTTTAGTGGAGAAGTCTTGGGACATGCTTTGAGTCTCTTTGCAGGAGTAAAGCTTGTGTTTTCATTTTAATGATAAAGAAATAAATGAAACAAAGCTTAAGAGAATGTACCGGAGAGTCTGTTTTTCCAAGAAACAGTCTGTGACTTTACCTATGTTGAAAATAAATTTTTAAAATCATTGGGCCAACTCTGCTGATGAGGAGGGAAGAACGAAGTTGTTTTTTGAAAGAACATAAGCGTCTTGGGATCCCTATACCTCCTGGGCTTGGAGACAGCTTCAGACAAGTGAGCACACCTTGGCTGTTGAGAAAGATAACAGCAGGCCCTGTGCCCTGCAGCAGCCTTGAACTGGCACACTGTCACTAACGGACAACTTCCAGTGCCCCAGTGCCCTGACTTACTGAGGTAATTCAGGTGGAACTGACATGGTCCGAGAAAGACATTCACTAGTACAGGACTGAAAAAGATGTTATTTTCCTGCCATTCATCTATATATGGCTGTGGCCAGTGTTATTTTTACCATGAGGTGGAATTTGGGGTTGGCATCTTAAAGGTTACTCAGTTCCAGTGTATTATAGGGGCACTGTCAGCCTTCCTGTACTGTCTGACTTTTAGGGTCAAATTTGCAATTAATAAAGGTCTACTGTAAAGTACAGAAAAGTCACTATGGGGCCACTAAGGAGGAAAAAGAGATATTTGTATTTTGATTTGTAAAGATTAAACGTTTAAAACTGTCATTGAAACTAGCAAAAGTGCAGAAGCAATAATGATCAAATACATAGTGAAAGAAATAGAGTACTTTCTCTATATGGATTATAAAGTAAAATGATACAATGTAAAATTCAATACAACCATATAGAAAAAATTGATTTCTTATTTAAAGATTGCATATCAAAGAGATAGAGTAGTTAAAAACAAAAACAAAAAACCTAAATCTAGGGGTGCCTGGGTGACTCAGTTGGTTATGCTTCTGCCTTTGGCTCAGGTCATGATCTCAGGGGCCTGGGACTGAGTCCTGCATCGGGCTCCCTGCTCAGCTGGGAGCCTGCTTCTCTCTCCACCCCTCTTCCCTGCTGGTGTTCCCTCTCTTGCTCACTCGCTCTCTCTGTCAAATAAATGGATAAAGTATTTTTTAAAAATAATGTAAATTTAATAAATAATGTAAATTCAGCTTTAAAAAACCAGAAGGATATAAGGATAAACCCAACTCTGGTGGGCAATAATCCTGGAGCTGACACCCCAGGCAGGGAGGTCTAGAACACTCCCCAGAGCCAACTCAACAGCAGGTGACCTACAGGAATGTTGACTAATGTGCATTACTGGTCTGCCCCTCCCTAGTGTGACAACTTAGAGAGACACGGGGTCGAGTTTGAGACAGAGGGGAAGCTCCTTCTGAGTTCTGGGCCCAAGCAGAGATACTCCCAAAGTAGGGCCCCCCTGGGTTTACTGAGTGTATGCACGTTCATTCTTCCAGACAACCTTCCAGTGCCCTCAAAACTAGTATCACCTGAAGCTCCCTGCACACCCAGGCACACCCAGGCACATCCATTTTGGTTACAAATCATATTACTTTACTTGAAAACAAATACAAGCAAACCTTGTCATATTGTTTTGTAACAAATTGTTCTATAATTTACATTTGTAAATGTATTATAAAATACATTTGTATTTAGGGTTTGGGTAGTATTTTTGGTAGCCTTTGTGTCTATATAGCCATTTATATGCTTGTGTCTTTTAACCTGCTCTTGAGTATGAAATTATTTTAGGTGCATCTTATACTTGAATCCAATAGAGTTGGAGTTCTCCACTGTGGACAATTTTGTCGTCCTGCATTGTGTCTTCGTTATCATGACAAGCTAGTGACATTTAGTTTTCTTTTTTTAAATAGGCTCCATTCCCAATATGGGGTTTGAGCTCATGACCATGAGATCAGGAGTTAAATGTTCCACTGACTGAGCTAGCCAGACATCCCAAATCAGTGACATTTTTTAAAGGAAGATTCTATGCTTTTTCAGTATCTCTTACCAAGTAGGATCCTGTATCTTATATGGAATTTAAACAGAAAGGTTTTTTTCCTGAAATGTTGGCATTCAAACTTTCTTAAGTTTTCCCTTAGATTTATTCTTATATTTCAAAAACTGTAACCTTGCCTTTCTTGCCTTTAAAAGCCTAGAAGATGGCAGAAAATGTTTGCGAGGGTTCAAGAAGTTCTGTGTAACCTGAACACACATGTTCCGTCCCCTGGAGGAAACCGCTTCCTCATCTTCTGTCCAATCTGTCTTCCACCTGCACTGTCATATACACACACCACACACACACACACACACACAGTAAGACTCTGCGTACGAGCAGGAGTACTCCATATTCTTCATATATTCTGATCTCGAGTAAAATAAAAATTGGGGGGATTATAAATTCCAAGATGAGAATGTCACCTTTTAGATCCTTAAGAAGATACTACTCAGATAAATAGCATTGCCTCTGATTGCCAGAATTTGTTTTCACTCTTTACACTTAATCATCTGAATGCAAATTGATTATTTGGGAGTTACTGCTTGATTCCTATATTCTTTTTTTTTTTTTTTAGATTTTATTTATTTATTTGACAGAGACACAGCAAGAGAGGGAACACAAGCAGGGGGAGTGGAAGAGGGAGAAGCAGGCTTCTTGCTGCAGAGGGTGCCCCATGCAGGGCTGGATTCCGGGACCCTGGGATGGAGACCTGAGCCAAAGGCAGATGCTTAAGTACTAAGCCATCCAGACACCTCTGATTCCTATATTCCTATATAAACTTTCATAAACATATTTAAAGAAGGTATTAGCAGAGCCTGCAAAGGCCTGTGTCTAATCATTCTGGAGATTCTCTCTTTTATATATAGCACTTCTTATCTTCTACTGTGCTTTGTGACTTAAGGAGTTGATTTTCTGTCGCTTACTGCTCCACCCTGAGGAGCAGTCTGGGGCACTGAAGACAGAAAAGCAGCCCCTGCATCAGACAACACACAGTTCACTTATAATTTCGATAGGGCCTGTGTGTAGAGGAGTGAAGTTGGAAACGAAATTGATGTGATTTCAGTAATGAATAGGACATGAGATTGTGCACTCCTCAATTGAGAATTTTGTTTGTGAAGAAGAAAAAAAGGTAATAGAGAGCAGAAAATGTAGATTCAAGGTAGGGATATTGGTGTATAAGGATCGCAGATCTTCAACATTTGTGCAGCATAAGACATTTTAAAGAAAGCTTGGGAAGAATTGGCCTTTGATAGGTGGAGGAATTCCTCAGGAAGGAGGAGAGAAGAAGACAACCTGGCAGATGGAAGGTAGTTTATTGATTTGGTGGTTGGAAGCTGAAGGAATTCTAATATGGTGGATTCTAGTTTTCTTTTCAATGAAGTGTGAGATCAAGTGAAATGATATAAGGCAGGGAGGGAAACTTACTTAGGATTGGGAGAGAGATAGCAGCAGTAAATTGTCTTGGGGTCTGGGAAGGGAGTTTATTAGGGGATGTTGTGTGGTTGCCAGCAGTTGGACATTTGAGGTTTGAAGTTAAATATTTAAAGTAAAATTAGTCCGTCTGTTGAGTGATTTTCTCCAGCTGTATTCATGCACAGCTGCTCAGGTCCAGAGAAGGCAAGTAATTGAGCTGATCCATGCTTGGGCTTTGCTAGGAGTGAGCGAGAAGCGAGGCAGATGGGATGGTTTGTAATGATTATAATGATGGACCATGGACTCAGATTTAGACAGATTCATCAGAAAGATGTTAGAATCTCAGTCATACAAGTAGACTTCCATATTAAGAACACAGGCTTAAAATTCAGATTCCATTTCTACTACTTACAGAGACCTTGAGCAAGTTATCTAAGTGCCCTCCCGGCCCTAATTCCTTCATCCGTAAAATGGGGATACTGTTGGCACCCAGCTCATTGAGTTTTTATGCAGGTTGAGTTTACACAAGGGAAGTGTTTGGAAGAACCCCTGGTAGAGACCCGACAATCAAATAATAGGCTATTACTGTAATTAATCTTGTGTATCCTGACCTACTGTGTCATCTTTCACTATGTACAGCAAAGAAGAACTATTGCTCTTCCTGGGACCATCTTATCCCTGAACAATACGGGTCATTCTTTCTCTCTCACTTGTATTTTTAACTAACTGACTCACTTCTAACTTTTGTTTCTCTTATATGCCCTTAGAATTGCAATTGAAATGAAACAACACATGCAAAACTCAAAATCCAGTTTCAGGCACAAAATTGAGTAGATAAGTAACAAGTAAATGTTTTTGTCTAAGAGTCAGTTTTGGGGTAAGCAGGATGCCTTCTTGCCATCTTTTAAGGTTGTATGGAAGAAAAGGAGGCCACTCTAATGAGAACAAATGGGATTAAAAAGTTTCTTCCCCAGAGCAGTCTATTGCCCAGAAATCAGTGTCTTATCAATCTATCAAAATCACATGTACTTTGCTGTCAGTGCATTGTCTCATATATTGGACCATGTTGTTTTACACATTTTTGTGTTCTAGCCATTGGTGTACAAGCTTATTTCTGTCTTCCTTTCTGGGCTCATCAGAATACATTACAAATAATAGGTAGAAGCATGTAACGCCTATTAACCGTACTGGTTCAGCATTTCATCAAATTCCATATAATACAGGGAGCACATGTTATCTCAGCTGGACACTTACGAGGTGCTGTTTTAATAAGTATATGGGATAGCAAATAGGAACCAAAACTGTCCAAGGCGTTAAAGGATGTTTAAAAAAAAAACAGTTAACGGAGATCTCATGCACAGCACAGTGATTACCCACAATAGTACTATGTTTCAGACTTCAGAGTTGCTAGGACGCTGGATTTTAAATATTTTTTCCACAAGACAGAAATGATAATTATGTGATGGGATAGAGGGGTTAGCTAACACAACCGTGGTGATCCTACTGGAATGTATAAATGTGTCAAACCAACATCTTATACATCTTAAACTTACACTGTGTTACACTTCAATAAAAAATTTAAAAATTAGGGCACTTGGGTGGCTCAGTGAGTTAAGCCTCTGCCTTTGGCTCAGGTCATGATCTCAGGTTCTCCACCTCAGGCTCTCTGCTCAGCAGGGAGCCTGCTTCCCCCTCTCTCTCTCTGCCTACTTGTGATTTCTCTCTGTCAAATAAATAAGTAAAATCTTTAAAAATAATTAAAAAGTTAGAAATTCAAATAAGTGAATAAAAATTAGGGTAAATCTTGAGTCTCGTGGCATATAGAAAGAGCACACATCAAAGATTTCATTTAACTCACTAATCATGGAATGGGTAAGAAGTTATAAGAGGCTCCCAGGAGAATGCAAAGAACTGCATCTTTAGAGTCAAATAAGAGTTGCTAAAACGGAGTCTGCCCCTGGGTGCAAAGCTGGTTGACTGGTCAGCGTCCAGTCCACAGGACAGTCATCAGCTGCATCCCAGTGGACACAACTTGCATTTCGATGGAGAAGGAACATTTGCATTGCTATTGTCTTTTTTTTTTTTTTTTTTCATTTTCCAGAGTTTAAAATAGCTCAGAGACCCACTAACCTTTTGGCTGGCAAGAGAGGCTGCCTCTGTCATCCCCTTCCCCTTCTCAAGCGCACCACCCCTAGCACAGCTCCACACCCTACTTCCGCATACCACACGCTCTCCCTATCCCTTTCTTCATAGGATTTTGCATCTCCTGTTGAGTGCTGCTTTATTAGATTTTTTTTTTTAATAGTTTATCAAGCTGCACAGTATGAGGTTCTGTCCTCTTTCAGATATGAGGTTGCCCAGAAGCTGAGCTGTTGTTATTTGTGGGGTGGGGATGGGGGGTTCGGAGAATGCTGCTTTCAGTTCTGTGTTGGTTGCCCACTCTGGGAGGACTCGCAAGGATTTGGGCTGGATGACCTGACCCATGTGCAGCTGTTCAAATACTTAGAGCCTTCTTCGGGTTGATTGTGGATTTTGCTTTAAAACCCTCGCCCCTGTAAAAAGAGAGACAGAGAGAGAGAGGAGAAAGAGAAGAGAAGAAAAGAAAATCCAACAGCCAACTGCATCTATTCCTTTCTTTTTTTTTTTTTTTTTTTTTTAACTGTTGTTTGGTAAGCTGCACTGACACTTCTGTAACCAGAGGCTGTGTTTATTTTCAGCGCTGGCAGTTCTGCCTAATGAATCAACTGGTATTGAATTCACAAAGGGAGATGGCTTTTCCCTCCCTCCATCTGTTTGCCAAATGTGTGTGTTCCCTCAGCTCCTCGTAGTGGTTTCACTCCGAAGAGCCATTAGCAAGCGGGTCTTCTCATTGAATTCTCAGCCACCGCCATGCTGCCGAGTGGCATTTTCCCCTTGTGGTTCCACAGCAGTTGCTTGCCAAAGCTCCACACTTGGGATTCTAGAGAGAGAAAGAGTACTTACATGTGTTGTTTAGGTATAAAAGTTTGGCTTTGCGTTCCTCAAAGCGTTCGTTTGGATCTCAAGCTTTGAGTTGGTCCTTCATGATGGGATGTCTGTCTCTGGACAGTAGTGTCACCATGGGGATTCAGATGGCTCCAAAGTGACAGGGGTTGTGAGAATACTGGTCGGCTGTCTCACACTGCGAGCTCCTGATGGATTTGTTTTGAACTACACTCTATTTCCAGCAAATCCTTCTGTAATCCTTGTTGATGGTAGGGAGAAAGTTGTTTAATGAACAAAATCTGGAGGGTCTTTATATTTTGGGTTTTGTTTTTGTTCAGTTTTGTTTTGTTTTTTTACTTCATGCGTTAGAAGCTTTTTAGGTCAGTTACTTCCCACACGTGAACATGCATATCAATCCCATGGGATTTTCTTCACCTGAAGATTCTGGTTTAATAGACCGAATAGAGGTTGGAGATTCTGCGTTTCTGTCAAGCTCTGGGCCACATTATGAAAAGGAAGAATTTTAGGTCAGACAGCCTCAGTACTTTCTCTGTGGTCTTTGGAGCAACTTGGAGGGGGAAATGGTAAAACGGTTTGGTTGGTGTTCCACAGCAGAATACAAAGTGGAAACATTTTGCCTCTGCTTTGGTGTCAAAAACCAAGTGTAGGACCTAGACAACTTTCCAGCCCCTCCTGAAATAGACCTTCACTTTTTAGGCATGTTAATTTGTGTTATTTTTGGAATTTCCAGGACATTTTGCATACCCGATATCATATCTAATATTTAAATTTTTTCAGAGCAAATTATGAGTTCTTGGGGGGGTTTTGTTATATATGTGTATGTAACAGTGATTATGTCCTACTCCAAGTGACATGTCCCAATTTTTGATATATTACCTAGATTAAAAAAATAATCTCTCTTAAATTTGATCATATGAATATTTTAATACCACTCTCTTGTGTACTGTGCCATTTCACTTAGCTTACTAAACAGTTTTGTAAGAACTGAGTGTTATCCAAGAAGTCTTTTGAGTACTATTAAATGTTATTACTCTATTCTGACCTAGAAAAGGGACAAGAAACTATTTTGAAACATAAGGACACCAACCCACTGAAGTTAGGAGCTGTTTACTATACACACACACACACACACATACACAACCTAATTTAAGCACTAAGTGAATTTGTTCTACCTGCATCTTACTCCCGAAAGACTTTTAATTCTATGACTTCGTTTTGGAATTTACAGAAAATGAGAAAAATATAAAACTCGCTTGTTAAGTGAAGAATAAGCATCATAAGAAAAACTGTTCAATGTCTATCAAAAAGTACTGGCTAACTGTCAGGGAGGCTGATTGCTGAGAGGAGCACGGAGTTACATAGGCAAGAGAGAGTCATGCAGAAGGCGAGTAGAGAATCCAGATACACAGGAAGAGAGGGTTGGGGAGGAAAAACAACTTTTCCTGCACCCTCTTAGGTTTAGTTTCTAGGGGTCTGTGAATTATGCTCACAAAAGACAGATTAGCAAGAGAGGAGCGTTTATTTCTGTATGCAGTGGTGAGTAACTCAAAAGGATGGTTAGAATGGGGGGCATATGTATCCAGCAGAGCAGGGTAAAGAAGTCGGGGAGAAAAGGCTCATTTGTGAAGACCCAATAGGTTTCTTTAGGAAAGATAAATGGCTTTTTTAGGAGAATAAACATGAGATAAGAAAGTTTGTGATAATGTTTGTTTATGCAGGTGCAAGTGCTTTTTCTGTCTTCTTCATAGCCACGAAATCCCCCAGAGAAAGGATTTATGGTAGCCTTATTTCCCAGAAGTTGCTGCAGTTAGTCAGATAAAGGAAACTCCGAAAAGACTTCTTTCTACATCTGTTCAATCTTAGATGTCTTAAACTTGAAATAATCTTTATATCAATTCTAGGGCTCTGAGTGAGCCCCCACAGGGGAGAAGGGCTAATTTACACCAAGGAAGGAGAGACTGTAGGTTAAAAAGAAGAGGGAGCCTCACTCGATTGTGGGGTGAAGATGTTATTCAGAGTTAAACTCTTTATTTCTCAGTTCTTTGGAAATTTCATTAGGACTTCTAAAGTTTAGCAACTCTTTACAGCACTTCTACTCTCAGAGGATTTATTCTGAGTGAGGATCTATATCTGCCTAACACAAGTAGAATTATTCTGGAAACTACATTGATCTGGCTGCATCAAGCCTGATGCCCCAGGGTCAGACTTCATATCTGGGTTTTAATGTGTAGTTGTAAATCTTTTAGAGAGAGATACAACAAAATTTTTTACCTATATTTTCACAATATAATTGTTCAAATATTTGTTTCAAATGTTAAGTAATAACTGGACATCAGGTTTCAGGATGATGCATTCTATGTGATCTATATTACTTTGTATGTTCTTAATTTAAATATACTACCTTTTTGCCTCTCCCCTCCCCACCAGCCATCAAACACAGACAACCTGTTGGGATCATCCTAAAATGACTGAACTCTTTCAGTCCCTCGGTGAGTGCTATTTTATTTAATTAGCCTAAACAAATGATAATTGTATATTCTTTTTTTTTTTTTAAGATTTTATTTATTTGTCAGAAAGAGGGATAGAGCACAAGCAGGGAATAGTGGCCGGCAGAGGCAGAGGGAGAAACCGGCTCCTCACTGAGCAGGGAGCCCAATCCGGGACTCTGTCCCAGGACCCTGAGATCATGACCTGAGCTGAAGTCAGATGCTTAACCGACTCAGCCACTCCGGTGCCCGATAATTGTATATTCTTAACTATAAACTAAGCACCAGTTTTTCCTGCATGGCATGGCATGTTTAAAATAAAAGATTGTGTCACTGACATAGAAAAGCAGTTGAACTTCTGAGGGCAATGCAGGAAACCGTTTTTTTCCATTCTTCTTGAGAGAGCGTGTGGTTTGAAATCACAAGAAGTTGATTTTAAAAGGAGGAATGCAGATTCTCCCTATGGAGTCATCTTAAACTTCAGCTTTACCTGAAGACAAAAACAATGACAGTGAAGCAACCTCTAATTCATTGCTTTAAATTTCCTGTTACCCCACATTTTATTCAACTAATCTTACTAAATTGAATTGCCTACTTTCATTTTGCCAAAGTAGTGATGAAAAGCTAAAATCATTTTAATAGAAAAATGTAAGAAAACAGAGGAGGCTAGAGAGAATTCTGATCTTATAGATTTCTGGTAGACTATGACTTTGAACTGTTGACCTAGCCTGCTTCCTTTAGGTTGGTCCAGCGGTTTTGAGAGTTTTCTCTTTGGGTAGATAAGGCACTGTTCGAGGGGAGAGCAGCCCCTGACGGCTCTCACACCCACTCCCACTCCAGCAGAAAAGGAGCACTCCTCTTGATCTCTTTAAAGGTCAGGCATCTATCTGTTCAGCTTTCATTTGAATGGGTGAGGGTAGGCTACAAAGGGTGAATAAGTGAGAGAAAAGCCAGGAGTTTCTTTCATTTGTAAAGTGAGGGTACAAACTTGGATGATTTTTGAGTTTGCTTCCAGTTCAAAGAGTCTCTAATACAGACACTCTGTCTTTACGACACTGAGAAAGATATTACAAAATCTTTCTTTGAACTTGGTACCAAATCTTTTTTGGTACCAAACTTTGATACCAAAGCGTTTTTTTTTTTTTTTTTAAACTAAAATATAATTGGCACATAAGATTATATTAGTTATGGGCGTATCATACAATGGTTCAATATTTGACTTTATTATGAAACTGTCCATCATAAGTCTACTTAACATCTATCACCTCACATCCTTAAAACATTTTTATTCTTGTGATACTTTTAAGATCTCCTCCTTCAGCAACTTTCAATATGCAGTACAGTATTATTAACTACATTTAACCTCTTGTTTCTAAAGATCTGAATATAGATTTGGGGATAACTTTAACCATATCTATAAAAGAGCGAAAGAAGCAAATAAATTGGGATGGAAGATATAAGACTAGCTTTTATGAGTAGTGAGAAGGACAGCCTCATTGACAGAAAACTAATTGTCCTTGGGGAAGATTCTCTGGGAGAGGAGAGTCCCTCCCAGTATGGAGAAGGAAGGGCCCTGTGCCTGCAAAGTGATGGATTTATTAAACCTTCAGAAGTTAACAGGCCATGTTTCTTTTTCCTCATTTCCCTCCTTTTCCTATTGGATAATGCCCTCTTGAAAGCTGTGAAACACCACTCTGGAATGTATTTCACTATGGTGCTAATGAACATTTCATTATTCTCTTAAATAAATGCTGTGGATTTTGAGAGAAGACTTTTTAGAAAGAACAGGCATAATGCTTTTCCATCATCTGAAGTAAACAAACATGTTCTTGCCATTCAATAGAAGTTAAATAATAAGCATGCTTTTGAATGTGTTCCCTTTTTCATTTCAGCTGACCTGAATAATGTACGTTTCTCTGCCTACCGCACAGCCATCAAAATCCGAAGACTACAAAAAGCACTGTGTTGTGAGTTATTCTACCAAAGTTAATCACTCTTTTCTTTGGATTGCTTCATTTTTTTTTTTTTCTTTTTTGAGGCAGAGGTAAATAAAGAGGGTGGTGTGTTTGTAGCGTTAATCTCATTTTCAGTGTATCTCACTCAAGGAATTGGCCATGTTTCTATAAATGCTCTATTATTTGCCCCATCAGTATGCATGCAATAGTAAAACAAATGAACATATGCCATTCTCAGTTGGAGAACAAAATTAGCCAAAATACAGGAGTAACATAAAAAGCTTTTTCAAAAATTATGCTGGCACCCAATTTAAAGGGATTAAATCAGGAAATCAAAGTAGTAGATCATTTTCTTCTTTGTACTTTGTATTCACTTGGAAGTTTAGGATTCCAAACAGTTTGACTCAGTGCAATCATGTAATAAAGCAATACTAAAAAAATAATATTCCTGATTCAAATTTGAACTGCCATCTAGAAAATTAGATTAGATTATATTTATTTAAATATGTCTTGAGATGTTTGGTCTTTTTTTTTTTTTTTTAGATTTTATTTATTTATTTGAGAGAGAAAGTGAGAGAGAGCATGAGAGGGGAGAAGGTCAGAGGGAGAAGCAGACTCCCTAGGGGACTCGATCCCAGGACTTCAGGATCACTACCCGAGCCGAATGCAGTGGCTGAACCAGCCCAGCCCCCCGGGCGCCTGAAATGTTTGGTCTTATCAACATGATTTTTCCTGTAGAGAGTTTGCTCAGAGTAATGTTCTGTGATAACCATTTTACCAAAGAGGTGTTCCTTCCCCGACACACATGCCCAAACAACCTAACTTGAAAGAGAAGTGGGAATACTTGTAATAATAAAGCATAAATGGAATCTCTCTGAATTCTCTTTGTGGTCATAGTTTTAATGATTGAATCTATTCAAAGAACACGTAGTCCTTGTCAGATCGTTAATATGGAAACTTACATCCGCCCACCTATTTTTATGGCCTGGTAATCTGAACAATTCCAAGTATTCTTGTTGCTACGTTTTGTTAACAACTATTATATATCTAGGCAGTTCAGTGAAGGTTTGAATATTACTCTTTGAAAAATGATATATTAAGGTTAAAAATCTCTTAAATGTCAGTAGAAATTTGAATTACATTTCGAGCTGGTTATGTTAGAACTGTAGAACCATTCAGAAAAAAGCCCACAACCATGGAAAGCTTTAAGATAAGAACTTAGGGCGCCTGGGTGGCTCAGTGGGTTAAGCCGCTGCCTTCGGTTCAGGTCATGATCTCAGGGTCCTGGGATTGAGTCCCGCATCGGGCTCTCTGCTCAGCAGGGAGCCTGCTTCTCTCTCTTTCTCTCTCTCTCTCTGCCTGCCTCTCCGTCTACTTGTGATCTCTGTCTGTCAAATAATTAAAATCTTTAAAAACAAACAAACAAAAGATAAGAAGAACTTAAGTTAGGTGTGGAAGAGACGTCCTCAGGGCTACAAAAAACACCTGAAGATTTACAGATGAAAGAAAAAAAAATGAAATGCTTTTGATGCCATAATCCACAGAGCGCCCTGTGGAATTACCAGTACAGACCAGTAAAGCCAACACAGCCTGGCCAGTGATGTGTACGTTGAGCCGGAAGGGAATGGAAAGTGAATCCGGAGCACACAAAAGGGATGTTCAGCAGCTCAGTGAGTCGGGGGTGACAGCAGTTTTGAAAGAGGCTCAGCTGTGTGTCCTGTATCCAGCTGACGGATCTGGAAGGTCTTCTCAGGCTTGATGAGCTATAAAATGAGGACAAATGATTCAGCCACAAAATCACCATGGACCAAAGACTGCTTTTTCGTTACGATGAACGTGGTCCGAGTTTTCAGTAGTACTCGTGGTTGGATAAACATATGAACACATTTGGTGTTTTCCTCTGCTAGTCCTTCAGAATTCTCAAGAAAAAAACTCCCTCCTTCAGCTCATTCCTTCAAACCCGAGGGGAGCAGAGGAGGAATGCCTTTCCCTTCCAAGCTACATGACATGTGGAAATGCATACTAAGAAAAGCCCTGGGTTGCTTTGGATTGTAAATGTTTGGAGCCACCTGGCTTCACTTTCCCCACGGCCCCTGCCCCTCCTGCTCATCAGCCCAGGCCTCTGCACCACTTGTCAACTCACCTGTTCATGATTAAGCTGTTCCTCCACCTCCCGTCTTTTCTGTTGACTTGAAATGCCCTGACCCTTCCTCTGCAAAGGTCTATAACCCTTTCTTCCTCCCAGACACTGTTAAAAATTTACTTCTTTTGGAAACATTTACAAGCTAAAACCACCTGCCTCCAATTTTTCCAGAACTTTATTACTGCCTGTAACGACCGTTTCTCACCTACGCACCATATGCTTGCCTTTGTGTGATAGATAATGTCAGCAGCTCCCTCCTCCACTGTGAACGGCTCAGGTCAGGGGTCGTCTCATTGTGTGTAACCCCCCCACCCCAGCATAAGGTCTTAATGCAGAGGGTGTGCTGTCACTGCTTTGTGACTGTTCATTGATTTATTTGGCTCCATGATTGTGCAGGAGATAAGACCATGTAAAGAGACTTGGTTCCCACACTCAGAGGAACCTCCATTCAGAGATAGCATTACACACGGACACATGCTTTCAGTAGATTCCTCTTGCCCTCAGAATGGAATGGTCTTTGCCATGAAGAACAAGGCAAGCTTCCTTGAGTAGGAAGCACTTAAGCGAGGCGTTAAAAGTCACACGGGATTTAGGCACATGGCTATTAACCAGGGGTGAGGAGAAAGGGACTTCTGT
Organism: Mustela lutreola; assembly: GCF_030435805.1. NCBI lineage: Eukaryota > Metazoa > Chordata > Mammalia > Carnivora > Mustelidae > Mustela > Mustela lutreola. Next base: position 58,092,467 of record NC_081295.1, on the reverse strand, counting down.
ACAGAAGCATCAAAGGTGTGGATGGAATTCAGGGAACGTAATGGAGTCTGAATGGAGTAGGTTATGAGCTATTTGTCCGGTATTCAGAAATGTCCTTAAAATCAATTTAGATCCACTGGGAAGGTCATTTTTTTCCCATGAAACCTTTTCTCATTCTTTTCATGTTGTTGTTGCTGTTGTTGCTCCTCAGGCTCTCAAAATGTTGCATTTAAGTTTGTGTTTGTTTTTTATGGAGTGGGGTGCTGTAACACCACTTTCTGTTTTGTGGGAGTTAGGAGATAGTCCCCAATGCAAAGGCATGCTTCAAAGATTGTATTTATTTATTTAACAGGCATAGATCAGAAGCAGGGAGAGAGGCAGGCAGAGTGGAGGAAGCAGGCTCCCTGCTGAGCAGAGAGCCTGATGCGGGGCTCAATGCCAGGACCCTGGGATCATGACGTGAGCCGAAGGCAGAGGCTTTAACCCACTGAGCCACGAGGTGCCCCCAAATGTATGCTTTAGACAATCTCTAAGGCAGAAGGAAGGACTCAGTGAATAGGGACAAGTACATGGTTCAGGTAAAAGAACATGAGGGCTAAGCTGACGGGTGGTGGTCACAGGGGAGAAGAGGGTATGGATTTGTAAGGAGGAGGAAGAACTGATGACTGGGGGAGTAGGGTATTTGCTAGTGGACAACTGGCAAAGGGTTAAAGAAGGACAGTGTTAGCACATTTCAGGATTTGCAGACTCCTGGCCCATAGAAAGTGATAAGACCATTGCTGGATTGCAACATAATAAGACCTTTATTTGGAATATATTAAGGTGAAGGTCCCTGAAACAGAGTAGGCGAGTTCTGTTTGGGAACAGAACAGCAGGGATGTGGGTCAGGTTTCAGGCAGAAGATGTGCATGAGAAAACAGAATTGGGAGCCATCCAGAGAGAAGGGAGGCCTGAAGTATTGACAGTGGGAGGATCAGGTTTACAGAGGGAAGGGGCATAGATGCAAGACCTTGAGCTTATTTCTGAGGTGTCTGGGGAAGAGGAGATAGGAGAGGTGCTCAGAAGGAATGGTCAAACAGTTCAAGAACCTAGGAGTTACAGAAGCCCAAGGTCAGGTGCCAAACTGTGGTTTTGCAGAACGGGAGAATAATGAACCACTTCCGTTCGATCCCCTGTGCCTCATATGTGGGATTAAAGAAAAAGCCTGAACAAACATTGATTAGAAAATGATTCTGCTGTTTGTTTCATTTGCCACATGACTGAGCTGTCATTTGTCTCCCTTTGAAAAGAGAAAATCATAATTTTCTGTGATGCAACATGTAGTCAGTTTTTTAAAGGAACCTAAACGTGACACTTTGCAGGAAAGGCGAAGTGTCAAAGTAAATCACTAAAAACTAAAGACATGAGTGTCTGTAGGATGTGACAAATTACTGTCACAGCCACAGAGTGTATCACAGAGGAGGCTGTTCTAGAAGAAATGCAAGGGCAGCGTGATCCAGGAAATGGTCTTTGTGGAATTTGGTCTGTTGTCACTTTCTGCCATGTGTGAATACAATAGCAGTGCTGAGTTGCTGGCATAATTAGTGTTGGAATTCAGAAAACTTAGAGCATTTTGGCAGTATTTGAATATGTTTCTTTGTGTCTGTGTGGAATTATAGTTCTGTTGCCACCATCATGAAGCACTTTTCTTTGTCAGGCACTGTGAGGGATGAGTTTGAATTTTCCTCCTGCCCTCTGGAAGTTTGTAATTGAAAACAGCGTACAGTGCCAAGAAGTAGGGTACCAATGATATTGAAGATTCCAGATGGTTCTTAATTTTTTTTTCTGATACAGTCTCTCACTCCTGTGAAGCTTACATGAGTTATTTTTGCAATTAGCTCAAATTTTACCAATGATGACTTTGACATCAGAAGGAAAGGGATTGACCTGTTATCCAGACTTGTGTTTTCTATTTGTCTCTCTTTTTTAAATAAAGTCTTATGTGTTGAGTTGTCCTGGAAATAATTTTATTCTGTATAATTTTAAATCAGTTCTTTCTCATTGTAGGTAACTTGAAAAAAAAAATCATTCTATGGTATTTAAGCAGCAAGAGTGGACACATTTCATGAATGTCTTTAAAAAATTCAAAACTAGTGCTTATTCAGTGGTTAAAAATAGGTAAATACAAAGGAAGCTATTCATTCATTTTATTTAACTGTCAAAATATGTCATTATATTTTTTGAGGAGATAGTTTTACATGAGACAAGGAGGAAATAGTTGGTTATATTAAAATAAAAAGTTCCCCTGAGTTTATTTCTTTTAATGTTAAAAAGTTAAATATGGTGGGGCATCTGGGTGGCTCAGTCGGTTGAGTGTCTGACTCTTGATTTTGGCTCAGGTCATGATCTCAGGGTTCTGGGATCCAGCCCCAAGTGTGTGATCAGTGGGGGGTCTGCTTGAGGATTCTCTCTCTTCCTCTCCCCTGCTTGTGCTCTCCCTCTCTCTCTCTAAAATAAAAAATAAACACATCTCTTTTTTAAAGTTAAATAGGGAGATAGGGAAAGCATTTTATGAAGCAGGAATTTCAATGAGCAGACCTTAAATTCATACAGGTTCTATAATTTTCCAAACCCCTATCTTTTAGATAAGGGTTTATAAGAGTCATTTCTATACTCAATAAATGTATAGACACATGGTAATTTGATAATCTACTGGTGCCCTGTTTTCAATTAGCTAATGAATGACTCAAAATTGATTAAAAAGAAAGATTATGTGAGGGGTTTTTTGTTGTTGTTGTTGTTTTGTCTCAACTCTTTCTCCTAGCCCTTGAGGATCTCCCCTAGTGCAACACATGCCTGTCCCTGAGAGCCAAGTGTCTGCCTCACCGTAACCAGTGCCACCCCTGTGCAAGCCACGGACCATCCGTACTGCCCTTGTCATTTCTGAGAACCCTGTAGACTTCTTGAATTCTTGTCTTTTTCCAAGTTCCAAGCAACTATCTTCCTGGAATTTTTTTCCTAGCTTTACATGGTCTCTTGTGTCTTCTAGTCTTTAAGGCCCATTTCAAATCCCACCTGCCCAGGAAACCCTTTCTAGACTCCTTCGACTCCCCTGTGGTTATAGCTCTTTCAGAAATCTATTTATTCTTTTTTTTTTTTTTTTTTAATTTTTATTTTTTTTTTTATTTTATTTTTTTTTATAATTTTTTTATTTTTTATAAACATATATTTTTATCCCCAGGGGTACAGGTCTGTGAATCACCAGGTTTACACACTTCACAGCACTCACCAAATCACATGCCCTCCCCAATGTCCATAATCCCAACCCCTTCTCCCAAACCCCCTCCCCCCGGCAACCCTCAGTTTGTTTTGTGAGATTAAGAGTCACTTATGGTTTGTCTCCCTCCCAATCCCATCTTGTTTCATTGATTCTTCTTCTACCCACTTAAGCCTCCATGTTGCATCACCACTTCCTCATATCAGGGAGATCATATGATAGTTGTCTTTCTCTGCTTGACTTATTTCGCTAAGCATGATACGCTCTAGTTCCATCCATGTTGTCGCAAATGGCAAGATTTCATTTCTTTTGATGGCTGCATAGTATTCCATTGTGTATATATACCACATCTTCTTGATCCATTCATCTGTTGATGGACATCTAGGTTCTTTCCATAGTTTGGCTATTGTGGACATTGCTGCTATAAACATTCGGGTGCATGTGCCCCTTTGGATCACTACATTTGTATCTTTAGGGTAAATACCCAATAGTGCAATTGCTGGGTCATAGGGCAGTTCTATTTTCAACATTTTGAGGAACCTCCATGCTGTTTTCCAGAGTGGCTGCACCAGCTTGCATTCCCACCAACAGTGTAGGAGGGTTCCCCTTTCTCTGCATCCTCGCCAGCATCTGTCATTTCCTGACTTGTTGATTTTAGCCATTCTGACTGGTGTGAGGTGATATCTCATTGTGGTTTTGATTTGTATTTCCCTGATGCCGAGTGATATGGAGCACTTTTTCATGTGTCTGTTCGCCATCTGGATGTCTTCTTTGCAGAAATGTCTGTTCATGTCCTCTGCCCATTTCTTGATTGGATTATTTGTTCTTTGGGTGTTGAGTTTGCTAAGTTCTTTATAGATTCTGGACACTAGTCCTTTATCTGATATGTCGTTTGCAAATATCTTCTCCCATTCTGTCAGTTGTCTTTTGATTTTGTTAACTGTTTCCTTTGCTGTGCAAAAGCTTTTGATCTTGATGAAATCCCAGTAGTTCATTTTTTCCCTTGCTTCCCTTGCCTTTTGCGTTGTTCCTAGGAAGATGTTGCTACGGCAGAGGTCGAAGAGGTTGCTGCCCGTGTTCTCCTCAAGGATTTTGATGGATTCCTTTCGTACATTGAGGTCCTTCATCCATTTTGAGTCTATTTTTGTGTGTGGTGTAAGGAAATGGTCCAATTTCATTTTTCTGCATGTGGCTGTCCAATTTTCCCAGCACCATTTATTGAAAAGGCTGTCTTTTTTCCATTGGACATTCTTTCCTGCTTTGTCGAAGATTAGTTGACCATAGATTTGAGGGTCTATTTCTGGGCTCTCTATTCTGTTCCATTGATCTATGTGTCTGTTTTTGTGCCAGTACCATGCTGTCTTGATGATGACAGCTTTGTAATAGAGCTTGAAGTCCGGAATTGTGATGCCACCAACGTTGGCTTTCTTTTTCAATATCCCTTTGGGTATTCGAGGTCTTTTCTGGTTCCATATAAATTTTAGCATTATTTGTTCCATTTCTTTGAAAAAGATGGATGGTACTTTGATAGGAATTGCATTAAATGTGTAGATTGCTTTAGGTAGCAGAGACATTTTCACAATATTTATTCTTCCAATCCAGGAGCATGGAACATTTTTCCATTTCTTTGTGTCTTCCTCAATTTCTTTCATGAGTACTTTATAGTTTTCTGAGTATAGATTCTGTGTCTCTTTGGTTAGGTTTATTCCTAGGTATCTTATGGTTTTGGATGCAATTGTAAATGGGATTGACTCCTTAATATCTCTTTCTTCTGTCTTGCTGTTGGTGTAGAGAAATGCAACTGATTTCTGTGCATTGATTTTATATCCTGACACTTTACTGAATTCCTGTATAAGTTCTAGCAGTTTTGGAGTGGAGTCTTTTGGGTTTTCCACATATAGTATCATATCATCTGCGAAGAGTGATAATTTGACTTCTTCTTTGCCGATTTGGATGCCTTTAATTTCCTTTTGTTGTCTGATTGCTGAGGCTAGGACCTCTAGTACGATGTTGAATAGCAGTGGTGATAATGGACATCCCTGCCGTGTTCCTGACCTTAGCGGAAAAGCTTTCAGTTTTTCTCCATTGAGAATGATATTTGCGGTGGGTTTTTCATAGATGGCTTTGATGATATTGAGGTATGTGCCCTCTGTCCCTACACTTTGAAGAGTTTTGATCAGGAAGGGATGTTGTACTTTGTCAAATGCTTTTTCAGCATCTATTGAGAGTATCATATGGTTCTTGTTCTTTCTTTTATTGATGTGTTGTATCACATTGACTGATTTGCGGATGTTGAACCAACCTTGCAGCCCTGGAATAAATCCCACTTGGTCGTGGTGAATAATCTTTTTAATGTACTGTTGAATCCTATTGGCTAGTATTTTGTTGAGTATTTTTGCATCTGTGTTCATCAAGGATATCGGTCTATAGCTCTCTTTTTTGGTGGGATCCTTGTCTGGTTTTGGGATCAAGGTGATGCTGGCTTCATAAAATGAGTTTGGAAGTTTTCCTTCCATTTCTATTTTTTGGAACAGTTTCAGGAGAATAGGAATTAGTTCTTCGTTAAATGTTTGGTAGAATTCCCCCGGGAAGCCGTCTGGCCCTGGGCTTTTGTTTGTTTGGAGATTTTTAATGACTGTTTCAATCTCCTTAGTGGTTATGGGTCTGTTCAGGCTTTCTATTTCTTCCTGGTTCAGTTGTGGTAGTTTATATGTTTCTAGGAATGCATCCATTTCTTCCAGATTGTCAAATTTATTGCCGTAGAGTTGCTCATAGTATGTTTTTATAATAGTTTGTATTTCTTTGGTGTTAGTTGTGATCTCTCCTCTTTCATTCATGATTTTATTTATTTGGGTCCTTTCTCTTTTCTTTTTGATAAGTCGGGCCAGGGGTTTATCAATTTTATTAATTCTTTCAAAGAACCAGCTCCTAGTTTCGTTGATTTGTTCTATTGTTTTTTTGGTTTCTATTTCATTGATTTCTGCTCTGATCTTTATGATTTCTCTTCTCCTGCTGGGCTTAGGGTTTCTTTCTTGTTCTTTCTCCAGCTCCTTTAGGTGTAGGGTTAGGTTGTGTACCTGAGACCTTTCTTGTTTCTTGAGAAAGGCTTGTACCGCTATATATTTTCCTCTCAGGACTGCCTTTGTTGTGTCCCACAGATTTTGAACCGTTGTATTTTCATTATCATTTGTTTCCATGATTTTTTTCAATTCTTCTTTAATTTCCCGGTTGACCCATTCATTCTTTAGAAGGATACTGTTTAGTCTCCATGTATTTGGGTTCTTTCCAAACTTCCTTTTGTGGTTGAGTTCTAGCTTTAGAGCATTGTGGTCTGAAAATATGCAGGGAATGATCCCAATCTTTTGATACCGGTTGAGTCCTGATTTAGGACCGAGGATGTGATCTATTCTGGAGAATGTTCCATGTGCACTAGAGAAGAATGTGTATTCTGTTGCTTTGGGATGAAATGTTCTGAATATATCTGTGATGTCCATCTGGTCCAGTGTGTCGTTTAAGGCTTTTATTTCCTTGCTGATCTTTTGCTTGGATGACCTGTCCATTTCAGTGAGGGGAGTGTTAAAGTCCCCTACTATTATTGTATTATTGTTGATGTGTTTCTTTGATTTTGTTATTAATTGGTTTATATAGTTGGCTGCTCCCACATTGGGGGCATAGATATTTAAAATTGTTAAATCTTCTTGTTGGACAGACCCTTTGAGTATGATATAGTGTCCTTCCTCATCTCTTATTATAGTCTTTGGCTTAAAATCTAATTGATCTGATATAAGGATTGCCACTCCTGCTTTCTTCTGATGTCCATTAGCATGGTAAATTCTTTTCCACCCCCTCACTTTAAATCTGGAGGTGTCTTCGGGCTTAAAATGTGTTTCTTGGAGGCAACATATAGATGGGTTTTGTTTTTTAATCCATTCTGATACCCTGTGTCTTTTGACAGGGGCATTTAGCCCATTCACATTCAGGGTAAGTATTGAGAGATATGAATTTAGTGCCATTGTATTGCCTGTAAGGTGACTGTTACTGTATATGGTCTCTGTTCCTTTCTGATCTACCACTTGTAGGCTCTCTCTTTGCTTAGAGGACCCCTTTCAATATTTCCTGTAGAGCTGGTTTGGTATTTGCAAATTCTTTCAGTTGTTGTTTGTCCTGGAAGCTTTTAATCTCTCCTTCTATTTTCAATGATAGCCTAGCTGGATATAGTATTCTTGGCTGCATGTTTTTCTCGTTTAGTGCTCTGAAAATATCATGCCAGCTCTTTCTGGCCTGCCAGGTCTCTGTGGATAAGTCAGCTGCCAATCTAATATTTTTACCATTGTATGTTACAGACTTCTTTTCCCGGGCTGCTTTCAGGATTTTCTCTTTGTCATTGAGACTTGTAAATTTTACTATTAGGTGACGGGGTGTGGGCCTATTCTTATTGATTTTGAGGGGCGTTCTCTGAACCTCCTGAATTTTGATGCTCGTTCCCTTTGCCATATTGGGGAAATTCTCCCCAATAATTCTCTCCAGTATACCTTCTGCTCCCCTCTCACTTTCTTCTTCTTCTGGAATCCCAATTATTCTAATGTTGTTTCGTCTTATGGTGTAACTTATCTCTCGAATTCTCCCCTCGTGGTCCAGTAGCTGTTTGTCCCTCTTTTGCTCAGCTTCTTTATTCTCTGTCATTTGGTCTTCTATATCACTAATTCTTTCTTCTGCCTCATTTATCCTAGCAGTTAGAGCCTCCATTTTTGATTGCACCTCATTAATAGCTTTTTTGATTTCACCTTGGTTAGATTTTAGTTCTTTTATTTCTCCAGAAAGGGCTTTTATATCTCTCGAGAGGGTTTCTCTAATATCTTCCATGCCTTTTTCGAGCCCGGCTAGAACCTTGAGAATTGTCATTCTGAACTCTAGATCTGACATATTACCGATGTCTGTATTGATTAGGTCCCTAGCCTTCGGTACTGCCTCTTGTTCTTTTTTTTGTGTTGAATTTTTATGTCTTGTCATTTTGTCCAGATAAGAGTAAATGAAGGGGCAAGTAAAATACTAAAAGGGTGGCAACAACCCCAGGAAAATATGCTTTAACCAAATTAGAAGAGATCCAAAATCGTGAGTGGGGAGAAAGGGGATAAAAAGAGGTTCAAAAAGGAAGAAAGAAAAAAAAAAACAAAAAGAAAAGAAAAAAAAAAAAAGAAAAGAAAAGAAAAGAATTTTTAAAAAAAGAAAACACCTTTCAGAAAGTGGTTGTTTTTCTGTTTCCAGAATTGCTGTTCTTCTTCTCTTCGATCTGCCGATGGATTTTCAGGTGTTTGCAATCTTTAGATAAGCTATCTAGCTGATCTCCGGCTAGCTGAAGCAGTCTCAGCTTGCTACTTCTCCGCCATCTTGACTCCTCCCCTGAAATCTATTTATTCTTATTGCATTTTCACTCCTTTTAGTAAAGTTATCAGTATGCTCACCCTCCTCCTCTGACTGGTTGTCTTTGAGAGCAGGGGTCCCAGATTATCCTTCTGTGCCCACCCTGCTCTAACATCTAGCATAGACAAGTCGCACCGTAGACGTTCTATGAAGCATAAAAGCGGGAGTAGATACATGAAGGCCCATGCGTGTACTGTGACAAATTATCCCAGAAAGCACACTGGGAAATTCTCCCTGTTGCTGTGGCTCCCAGTGCTACGGTGCAGTGCCTCTCCTCACCAAGCTTGTCTCCGTGTGGACCTGAGCACAGGGTCTGCCTCTGTGCCAAAGCATCATGGGAAGCAAACCACGTTAGGGCCAGATTGGGAGGGCATTCTAGATCAGGTTTGTTCAGCAGGCAGTAGAGAACTACTTTTTCTTCGACAGAACCCATTTTTTCAACTGCACATTTTCAGTGAATTTTGTATGTCCTGATATACATGTTGAGAAACAGAATGATTGGTTTGGCTGAGGTGTAAAGGGAGAAGGAGGTGAGCAGGCTGTTCTCAGGAGTTAGAAGAGCGGTGCTGTATTTTAGATGTTCTACTATGTGGACTAGATTTATTTATGCCTTCCTATATTTAAAAGCAGAAAGAGCCTGAAGAGAGGAAAGCTTGAAAAGGAAAGTAGGAAGAACTGGTAGCCCAAAGAGCAAAAAAATGGGATCAGATTGGAAAGTAACAGAGTTTAGATTCAAAAACACAAAAATAAAGAGATTATGGATAAGCGTTTAGACATGTAAGAATGGAAATGCTATTTATTTCTTTAAACATTGAAATTGGCTGGAAAGGATAGATTCTTAAGCTGGAGAATCAAGCCAAATACTTTTAAGATGAGAAATGATTTTGTTTCAGCGTTGTTATGTAATCTAATGACTGTGTGTTTTCCTTTCTCTTACCTGATTAGTGGATCTCTTAGAACTGAACACAACAAATGAAGTTTTCAAGCAGCATAAACTGAACCAAAATGATCAGCTGCTTAGTGTTCCAGATGTCATCAACTGTCTGACGACAACCTACGACGGCCTTGAACAAATGCACAAGGATCTAGTCAACGTTCCACTCTGTGTGGATATGTGTCTCAACTGGTTGCTCAATGTATATGACACGTAAGTTTGCCTTGTTTCTCCTTAAAATATAGTCATTGAATGAAATGTACTGGTAAGGCCAAATGTCTAAATTTTGAAATGAGTTTTTTAAGAAGTACTTTCAAAGTACTTTATCTCATGGACAAATAGCTCATAACCTACTCCATTCAGATTTCGTTACGTTCCCTGAATTCCGTCCACACCTTTGCTGCTTATATACAGAAATCCCTTTCTCCTCACCCCTGGTTAATTGCTGAAAGGAAGGACTGTCCAAAATTTGAACTCTCTACCAACAATATAACAAAAAGGAATAGCTACCTATTATTTCAAGATAATGCTTCAGTTTATAAATGCTGTCAGATTTATAGTGTCACATTGGCTAGGGGAAGCCCAATATAAAGAAGTCCTATTTCCTCCTCTCTTCTTTTGAAAGACAAAGTTTTATTTTTGTTGTTAGGAGTTACAGTCATTGACTGGCTCGTACTAATCCACACTGCAATTTTTGTATGACAACTTAAGAGCAATTTGAAAGGCAATTAAAGGGATTTAATTTGTCTTTCGGTATTAGCTTTATTTATTATAATGGTAGTATTGTGTATATGTGGTGTTTTAAATAATTTATGCTATAGGACACTGTAATATCTGTAATTTAATTAGATGCACACTGTCACGTGAAGAGCTCTCTCAACTTCCAGCATAACTCATTTGCCATTAATTTGGCTGTTTTGAATATGACAATGCATTTGTGAAATAATCAATTCTAGAAAGACCTGCTGTGGGCTGACATTTCCAAAACATTAGGAATTATTCATTCTTCTGGTAGGGGGTTAAAGTATGCAAAGATGAAATAAGAAAATGAGAACTGTTGATTTTTCTCTCAGAACCTTAAAGTTATTTTCCGTTAATTAGCTGCATGAAAATTTGTATTTGTCATTGCTTTATTTGATTTAGAGAGGAAGAAGATAGATGATAGTTTATTAATGTACATGTGTTTAGCAGTGGATTGATTTCACATAAGACATAAATGGTGACAACAATAGCTTTAGGAGTGCTTTAATTAAAATTTTGTTTCTTTTGATTAGAAAAATTTGTTTTCTTTCAATAGTCACAAATATCACAACAGAACTTTTCTTTTAAATAATTAAATAGCCATTATATGCTTGAGGACTCTTAAGAAACTCACTAAAAAACAAGTGGCACGGACATCAGTAATAATAATGAATGTGGGGGCGCCTGGGTGGTTCAGTGGGTTAAGCCGCTGCCTTCGGCTCAGGTCATGATCTCAGGGTCCTGGGATCGAGTCCCACATTGGGCTCTCTGCTCAGCAGGGAGCCTGCTTCCCTTCCTCTCTCTCTGCCTGCCTCTCTGCCTACTTGTGATCTCTCTCTGTCAAATAAATAAATAAAATCTTTAAAAAAAATAATGAATGTGGGATTTACAGTATCCCTCTGTAGCATCTTTTAATAAATTTCATTTTGTTCTTTCTTATCCTTCTAGGGTAAAATATGACTGTTAGCATTAATTCACTATTTAGTTGATCTTCAATTTTTTAAACCCCCAAAAGAGACATTTTCCATGTAGTAAATTCACCAAAATATCTGGTGAGTTGTGTATTTTAACTACAAAGCCTATAACTTAATTTGAGAACCCAAAAAGAATGCCGAATTCCTAGAATACTTAGCTGAAAACTTTGATAAGCACCACAGGAGTATGGTAGAGACACATATTTTGAGTAATAATTTTAGGAAGAACTGGAGAGGGGTTAAATCAGCCTCCTCTCATTCTAATACACTACATTAGTTTGCTAGGGCTGCCATAACAGAGTACCACAATCTAGGTAGTTTAAAAAACAGAAATTTATTTTCTTACAGTTCTGGACACTAGAAGTCTCATATCAACATGTCGGCAGGGTTGGTTTCTTCTGAGGCCTCTCTCCTTGGCTTATAGGTGTCTGTCTTCTCTCTGTGTCTTCACATGGTCTTTCTTCTGTGTGTTTGTGTCCTAATCTTATAAAAACATCAGTCCTTTTGGATTGGTGCCCACCCTATGGCCTCGTTTTATGTTAATTACCTCTCTAAAGACCCAATCTTCAAACACAGTCACATTCTGAAGTACTAAGTGGTTAATACTTCAACACATGAATTTTAGGAAGATCTAACTCATAACATGTAACACCTACATCTGCTGTTTTCACTGGACAGCCGAAGGGAATAGTGCCACTTCGTTGTGAAGGAAGCAGAATGTGAAATGTTGTGATTCATATTCTAGGGAATCAAATGTTGGCATATTTCCACTTTCCATCATCAAATGTGAACACATGGGAAATGCTACACTAAGGTACTGTTTCTTATTTAGAAAAAGAGTTTCTTGAAATTTTCCATTTTAAAGGAATAAAAGCTTTCAGGATTTATTTCTCTTCCATGCCAAAGAAATACAGTGAAGACCGTGCTGGGTCAGAATGGTGTAAACCTTCAGTCTAGTTTTCTGTCTGAGAGAGGAATTTCATGAATTAACCTCAAAAAACACAGTTAATCATACAATGGCAGTCTCAGATGGCCAGAGTTCATTGCCCAAATTTCTCTAACAACTATAATTTATCCAGTAATGTGAACAAGAGTTATTAACTCTTTTTAAGTTTTTAGTTTTCTTTAAGAATATGATGGAACTATAAGCTACATGATCTAATGTGCTAGAACGTATTTGGACCCTAAGAAGTCTCTGAACCTTGGAAATGAAAACCATGATCTGACCTTTCCATTCATTCAGCTATTTTGATATTTGCTCATTAACCATATATTTCTGACTGCCTTACTTTATGTAATGTTACAGCTAAAGCGGGTATTTTCAGCTCTTGAAGTATATTCAAGCAGCTCTTGAATTAATGAGTGATTCACACATGTGAGATCATAGAATTCTAGAAGGAAAAGGACTTTGAGGACCTTCCATTGTCCATTCTTCCCTCTTCATTTTACTCTTTGTTTTACTGATCAATTAATTGACCCAGGGAGATAAAAGAATTTATCCATAGCCACCTATTGCATATTAGTGGTAGATAGGGAACTAATACCCAGGTTTTTTGATAATCACTTGTTTATTTCTACCATATTGCCATATCTAAGAAAAAGAGTACTTTATGTTATATTAAATTTACTATTTATTTTCAAGTTTTAACATGTATCCAGTTCTTAATATTTGGGGGTTTTTTTTAAAAAAAATCCATTTTCTTCTGTTATGAATGATGAGAATCCAAATTTTTGGTTCTGGTTGCTTTGTACCTTGGCAGCCGCTCAACTTTTGGCATCTCAATTTCTCATCTGAAAAATTGAGATAAAAATATCTGCTCTGCTTGCCATACATAAGATATTTGTGAAGGGCAAATGAGCTAATATATGTAGAAAGAACTTTCTAAACTGTAAAGATAAAATTTATTCCATTTATGAGTTCACAGCCTCACTCAGTCTTCATCTTTCCAGGTTAAAAAGTCTTAACTTCACGATCTTCCTTCTAAATTTAATAGAAATAAAAAATGTTTAAATCATGATTTAAAGCAATAGTCTGGGACACTTGATTTAAATATTTTTGTCCCTCCAGAAAATATTAACCTCATTTGCTGCAGTGTTAAGTCATTTTTCCACTGTGCTAAGATGGATATAATTTTATAAGATACATATCTTTCCAGTTAAACTAATTTCAGAGTTACTTATGAAGACTACCAGGGAACCAAATACTTAAATATTGGGTTATATCACTCACTAATAAATTTCTTTACGTCCCTCTTCTTTTTCAAATCCAGATATCTTATTTAACATTAAAGTCCTATCATCCGGTCCCAGATGATATAACTTGGACAACTTTATCAACTGTTTAGCCTTGATGCAAGCCTTTCCTGCACCTGAATGCATTGTGTCTCTGATGTTCCCACTCCTGCTTCTGTCCCCCTGCCTAGGCTTTTCCTGTGATAATCTACATTCTCCTAGGGACAGTCCAGCCATGTCATACCTTCAGTGTCTGATTTGAGTCTTATCTTCTCTATCAAACGTTATGAGACTAATAACTACTCAGACTAATTGTCAGTCAGAAATAACAAGTCAGCCACAACTTTTTTGTACTTATTTCCATGCACAAAGGATGCTTTCCTATTTTCTTGTGTATTTCCCACTGTTTTCTTGTCTCTCTTCTCTAGCTGTATGTGACCCTATCATGGGTGGGAATTATGTCTTAAACTTTTCTGCTGGGCCTCATGGTACACAGAACAACACTGAGATCACAGGAAATCTTCATAACTATTAAATGATGTGTTGAATGGATGACTGACATTTTCAGTAGCCTTCCTGATGACGTTCCTTTCTTGTGTCGTCACTGTAGTCTGGAGGTCATCCTCTAATACATAGCATTTTGATTTTTATTCTCTTAAGGGATTCCTTTGTCCTTGGCCACATTCATGTACTGGTGTACTCACCAGCCTTTTTCCTCTGCAGATCTATTGTCTGATTATCCAGAGAATAAAATTTCCAAATTTTTGGAGGGAAGAAAACAGATGTAGTATATTTTGAAGTGTTAATTAGGAAACACCTAAAAAAAAATGTGAACTGGAAACACAGTGTATAATATGGCTTTGTTTAAGGTTAATTTGGAAGTATTTCTATAATGGCAAGAAACTGGAATGAGTATGTTAACTTGGATTTCTGCTTATAATGGCTATATCTGTTTGAAAATTTAAGTATTAGTTATTTCATAGGTCACTTCTGAATGCTGTACACATGCCTATGAAGGGTTTAGTAAGTTTATTGGATATGATTTAATATAGGTTATAATAAACTGTAGACTATTGAGGAACTGTTTTGAAAATATATTTCACTGATCTCTCAGCATGTTTTTCTTTTTTACTTATACTTTACATGTCATGGTTTATACACAGAAACTTACGCAAGTATTTATAATTTGAGAATAGACAGTATCAATTAGTATTCATAGTAGGAATATCAATAAGAACAAGATTTAAATACAGTTTGACAATAAGACCACCTAAAATTAAAATTAAATGATATAAATATTTATCTGTTTTTTAGATAGCATGAATTACTAAATTGTATATAATGATAAAGTTACATAGACATTTAGTTAATAGGTATTGAGTATACTTTACTTGTGTATTAAAAACATAGCTTCAGAAAAATTAATGTTAAAAACCTAAACTGAAAGCAAATCCTGAATATGAAATAATAAAGATGATAAAGACTTTTTTTCTGGATTGTGTGTTATTCCATAGCAAGGATCATGTTACCAATTTTTGTCATTTCTGCATTTCCCATTCTTCAGCCCCAGGCTCTGTTATATTGGTATATTTCGTAGGCAACTCAGAAACTCTTTGATAAATGATAAGAATAAGGACAACTCTATGCTTTTAAATTAAAAATTTTCTTCTAGTCAACTTACGGTTTCTCATTGGCATAGTACAAAGCTATTTCCTAGTGTTGATTAATTAATACATTTTGTATTTAATTATAATTTGAGACTTCTCCAAATAGGGATGTCATACCTGTCTTTTTAGGATCACCGACCATTATAATTACAGTAGTAATTTTAAAAAACTGAATTGACAGAGACTAAAATCAATGAAGACAACAAGTTTTTAAATATCTAGCAAGTTATTAGCCCTTGGTATACTTGATTTTCTAGTTTTTGTACATTTGATTTTATTATACATTTCTTGCTCTATTAAGCAACGTACATGTTATATATTAGCTATACATTTTAAATCTTGCATTTGTAATCATTAACAGATTTTAATTCATACTGTTTCTAAAAATATCTTTTTAGCTTTGTAATTATCATTTTACTTTCACTTTTACTTGTTCTTCCTAGTTCCTGTGCTCCATGTAAGTGACTTTGGGCTATATACTCTGGGTCAAGCATGCTGTTAAACCATGTCATGAAATTATCGTATGAGTTTAAAATTAATTTTTAAAAGGGAATAGAAAAGTTGCCTCTTTAAGATGCAATCATTTTCTAATAGTTTACCTGAAGAAAATAGGTATTCAGAGATCATTAGTGTCCTGTATACAGCTTTAAATGCATCTAACACATTGGGATTCTTATAATTACAGGGGTCGAACTGGAAAAATAAGAGTGCAGAGTCTGAAGATTGGATTGATGTCTCTCTCCAAAGGTCTCTTAGAAGAAAAATACAGATGTATGTAAGACCTTTCCTGTACAGTAGTGTTTTTTAGTAATAATAATAATAACAATTGATTGGAGGCTTCTTTTATATGATTTGCTTGTAATAACAGTTTCCATTCTTTTTGACCCTTACTACACATGTCTCAGGCTAGACAAAGGGTGTCAGTGAGAAGTGACATGGATTTGTGTGAAATGAGGTAGGGTGCTTGTTGGAGTGAAAACCAACTGCACTTGTATCTCATTTGAGTCTTAGAAGAATCACCTCAGAACGTAGGCATCGCGACTTCTGTTTTCCAGCTGAAAAAAATGAATTCTGAGATGGATTAAAAATCTAGTCAGTGGCTGCAGACACAATAAATTATGAGGGTAGACTTAGATCATAGATTGTTCTGAATGTAAAGCCAAAGTTTCTATCTCTCTGTACTTCCAGTGCTTGAAAAAAAAATTAAGATGGACTAAAACCTTCGTACTACTCTTTATGCTAGAACCTTGTGTACTTTTTTTTTTTTTTTGAAGATTTTATTTATTTATTTGATAGACCGGGATCACAAGCAGGCAGGGAAGCAGACAGAGAGGAGGAAGCAGGGTCCCCGCTGAGCGAATAGCCCGATGTGGGGCTCGATCCCAGGACCCTGGGATCATGACCTGAGCTGAAGGCAGAGGCTTTAACCCACTGAGCCACCCAGGTGCCACTACCTTGTATACTTCTAAATACCAAAACAAAAACGAAAACAAAAACAACCCCCCCCCCAAAAAAAAACTAGATGGGGCTAGAACTCTGACAGACATTGGCAAATAATTATATTTTATCAAGTGAGAAAATTTAAAAATTTGTTTTTATTCACCAAATAAATCTGTGGTATCCTTTTAGCTGTCAGTTAATGAGGAGCAGGCGTGTTGGCATTTTGAAAGGGATGGGCTCTGGAGCCAAGGTTACCTGTCTTCAAGTCTCAGCTTTGCTACTTAGTGGCTGAGGGACTGACTTTGTGCTGGTTACCTGATCCCATGGAAGACTGCCAGCTAAGAGGTGATATGACTCCCATTTCACATTTCAGAAAGCTGAAATGGAATGGATTTCCTTCAACTGAAGAATGACACTAACAGTCCTTGCTTTGAAAACAAATAGAGATAATACAGGAAAAGTACCTAGAAATCACAGCTCTTCAACCAATGGTAACACTCGCTGGTGTGGCTCCAAACTCTTAACTGTTGGAAAGTTTTTCTGATTTAATTTTGTCCATAAAGTGTGGGTGACTTGATCTGCCATGCATATCCCTGATGATTCTTCACTGAATCTATTCATACATTCTGGAGGGATATTTCATGGAAGATGATGATGTTTGATCACGGGTCCTATAAACTAGGTTAAGTTTAGCATCTTCCGTGAACATATACATGTTTTTTCAAAACCTTTTGTTTTCTGGGATGTCTGTGAGGTGATTTGCCTGTGAATTTCAGGTCTAGATTGTGATGGCTTGTTTTTCTTAAATGGTTTGACAAGGATGTCAGTAAAAAGAGATGTGGGATTTGTGTGGAAAAAAAAGCTGATTGTGGTAAGATCAGGAGGTGAGGTACCTTGATGGAGTCAGAACCTAGTAAATCATGCAGGGGAAAAAAAAAGTTTTGCAGAAGGCTTTTGTTAGGTGGTCCTTTATTTATCCAAAACTTTAATCATCTTCAGCATTGTAATTGTTGAAATATAATCCTTTCCAAAGCTAAAAAGGTTGTTTTTTAATAATGTGGGGGGGAGGAAAATGTTAATGATAACATCACTGTAGCACTATAAGAAAAGGACTTTTTAAAAAATTATTCATAGTTCGGGGTTTTTGTGTGCTCCTGGAAGAATTAAGGGTTCCTTAAAAGTAATAATTATTTCACGGTGCTCATCATTCTCTGAAACAAATGTGAATTCAATCTCAAGGTTTATCATGAATCTTAAAATGTAAGCATGATCTGCTTTCCTAGATCAATGATTCCTCCTCCCTTTCTTTACAAGCTGATTATCAGAGAGTAACCTGAGACCAAAAGAAAGAGTTACAACACAGTGACTGTAGATATAGAGCAAAAACCAGATTCTACACAATACAGTATATAAAGATTTCTTTTATCTGTACACATACCTTCAAACGCATTTCTGAAATGTATAATCTTTCAGATGAGGAACATTATTTCAGCGTTCTGATACACACCCATCATACAGTGGAAATTCTTTCTACAAATGTCATCAAATGTAGTCCTCTGAATTGTTTCACATTAAACTTTCAAGTTTAGAAAGTAATAGCAAAGAAAGTAGAGGCCCTGCAATAAAAATTTCTGATATTTACCTTAATCCATGAAGTATGCCATTTTAGTACTTAGTTAAATAAGACATCTCTTGGGTTAAAATCTTTAAATCTTTCCTGCAAATGTTGCGACTCTGGAAATGTTCTGGGGTTTGGTTTTATTTCTTATTGTGAGGTCCTCAGCAACTCTGATTTTAGTTTTGATTTCCCCAGTGATATCAGAACACTTCCTCATTATTATTTCCTTTGTTAGATAATACTGAAGACAATTTGCTCTCCAAACTCAGTGTCAAAAGTGGCATTCTGGGTCAGCTGGTACCATCTGCACATTGATTTTGCAATGGCTAATGTCCGTGTCTTCACCCTGGGGACATCTCTCTCACTCTTCGTGCCTTCTTGAGAATATCCCTCGATTAGGTTCTAACAACCCCTGGACCTTCTTGCCTATAGCCGAATGGCTTTCTTCCTCATTGACAAAGATCCTTCAGAATGGCCGTTTGCCTTTCTTCTGTGCCGATTTGTTAGAACTTGAGTTTTAGATTGTGACCTGTCCCTACCTCCTGATAGACCTTTTTGTTTCTGACTATTATATGAAAATATGAACTTCTATCAGAATCAGGAAGTATGTTAAAGTGTTAAAGAATATTTTCTTTTGTGTTTTGCGTGCAGTTTTACCTTAACTGTGGATTAGTAGTATAGTTGGCTTCCTCAAAAGAGGAAAGTTTGGCATGATTGATGTCACTGAAATGTGTACTTTTCTATGTAAAGCATTATTACCTAGGAGGTCACTTCCTAGGAATGGGTTTAGAATGAGCATCCTAAGAGTCCTGGATAAATATTCTGTGCCTTCGATAGTGTTATTTTTAACAAAGGGAAGAGGGGTAGGGACATGAGCAAAATGAGTGAAGGGGAGAGGGGAGATGCAGGTTTCTGGTTATGGAATGAGTAAATCAGTAATACAAGGTTCAGCAGAGCTTATATAGTCAGTCGTATTGTAACAGCATTGTATGGTGATAGATGGTTAACTATACTTGTGGTAAGCATAGCACAATGTATAGAAATGTTGAATCACTATGCCGTACACCTGCAACTAATGTAACATTGTATCAACTGTACTCACATTTTTTAAAAGGGAAGAAAAAAAAAGAAAAAGAAACAAATGGAACTCTAACCAAATCCAAGTGAACAAATGATCGTGAAAATTAAATTTATCTAACTTGGATTTGCTTCTTCTATGTATGCTTATAGTTAAAGTTACATTTTGTTATAATTACTATGTCACTATCACTGAGCTTGGTTCAGTTGTTTGAAAATTCACTCTTGGCACTATTAGATGTAGCATTATTTTCCTTAAAAAGAAACCAAAATGAGGGGGGTGCCTGGGTGGCTCAGTGGGTTAAGCCTCTGCCTTTGGCTTGGGTTGTGATCCCAGGGTCCTGGGATCGAGGAACACATTGGGCTGTCTGCTCAGCGGGGAGCCTGCTTCCCTCTCTCTCTCTGCCTGCCTCTCTGCCCACTTGTGATCTCTCTCTGTCAAATAAATAAATAAAATCTTGAAAAAAAACCCCAAAATTATAAACTTTGATCTGATATCCATTAACCATATATTGTTTGAAAATGGTTTTCAAGATCAAATAAATATTTACTCCCCTTTGTTCTGTTCTTATAAAACTTCACATGAAAAGCATTGAAAATTTGTGTGATTTTTTAAATTTATTAGAACTTGGAAATTCCTTTCCAAAAAGTATTCATTTCTATAAGAAACTGGATTATTTTGACATGAAATTTCTCCATAGATAACTAATGTGATTCATGTCCACATGATTTTTTTTTTTTTTTTTGGTCTACATCATTCAACTGGCAAAACCAAGGGTATGGTTTACATAAAAGCATAGTCTCAGCAGATGGAAATTAACCTTGTGGTTCTCCTTCTTGTAGATCTCTTTAAGGAAGTGGCAGGGCCCACAGAAATGTGTGACCAGAGGCAGCTTGGCCTGTTACTTCATGACGCCATCCAGATTCCGCGGCAGCTGGGGGAAGTAGCAGCGTTCGGGGGCAGTAATATCGAACCCAGTGTTCGCAGCTGCTTCCAACAGGTAAACGTGAAGGATCGCTGACTTGTAGAATGTGTCAGGAGGAGTGTGGAGGATGTTCTGAGAATTGGAACGGGGAACCAAATGGTAGGAGACATTGGGTACTATTCCAGTACATTTTTGTTTTATTTCTTCAAGCAAATTTGGCTCAGGGAACAGCAGCCTCCTCCAGGAGACTTACTACTTGTCAGTGGGTAAAACCCCACATCTTATTTATGTTTTTAATTCTGTTATGTTAGTCACCATACAGTGCATCATTAGTTTTTGATGTAATGTTCCATGATTCGTTGTTTGTGTATAACACTCAGTGCTCCATGCAATACGTACCCTCCTTAATACCCATCACCGGGCTCCCCCATCCCCTTGCCCCCCTCCCCTCCAAAACCGTCAGTTTGTTTCCCGAGTCCACAGTCTCTCATGAAAACCCCACATCACTGAAATGCGATTTTACGTTGCTGTGGTTTGGCCGCCTTTGCTGTCTGCTTTCCAGCTGCAGTTTGCCTTCCTTTACTCCTGCCCCAGCCCCTTTGGGCATGTGCCCTCTGTTTAGAATAGTCTTTCTCCTACCCTTTACCTACAAGCTCTATTCTCATTGCCGATCCTTATTCTTTCTTTTGATCTTTGCTTAAATCTCACCATTCTCTGGAAATCCTTCTCTGAGCCCTTCGGGTGAGGTTGTGTGCTCCCACTGTCTGTCTTCTCCTGAAGCTCCTCTCTCTTCCTGTGATGCTTATGAAAGTGGAACAACATATGGAGTCACCTAATCGATTCATTAGTGTTGTTTCTTCTGTACAAACCCCAAAACTCTTTTTAATGCTTGCTGTATATAACAGTATATAACAGTATCTGTTACTGTATATAACAGTAACTTTCCAGAAAAGTTACTGCTGGCGTTACACGTTAGGCATAAAGGAAAAGGCTACAGATATTTTGCCAGAGCATTTTCAGTGATTTATTATTGCTGAGGAAAAAAAAAAAATGCTCATGCCATCTCTTTAAGGAGAATTGATGTTATGAGTTATTACATTTTGTAATGGCCCTTTTACGTGTTTTAGAGATACAAAAAAAATACCAAATGAGCATTCTAAATATGATTCTCCCATGTACTGGCTCATAGGGTGACCTTGACAAAAGTGGGAGAAGGATGTTGTTACAAATTTAACTTTGCACATGTGAAAATTAGTCAGTATTAGGTTCTAAAGAGAGACTAAGATATTTAATGCAATTAATCACAATAAATTTGGAAATGTTGCCAAGTATACTCACAGTAATTTGTTCCCAGTGTGATGTTATAACAGGTGGAGCAGGACACAGAAGTAACAGTTTTTATTTAGCAACTATCATAACCTTCAAGTTTGGGAAGTTACCAGTGAGTCTTCACTTTCTCAAATTTATACTGTCTTAGGTGAATGAGTTTTATAGGCTTAAAATATTTATGTGAGAATAGTACCTAGAATCATATGGTTTGGGTTTTTTTTTGTTTTTGTTTTTGTTTTTAATCTGAGTCTATTACGGTATTGGATTTTTTTTCTTCTTCCTATAGGATAATTTCTGCTTTTTCTAATTTTAAATTCTAAAATTTTCTCTCCATGAAGAACCTTAAATATTTTGTGATTTTAACTCACCTGGAAAGAGTTCTAGAACTTTCACTTTGTAGAGATTTTCAGATTATAAAGCAACACCTGCTGCAATTTAAATGAAGAGCTTTTCTTCACTTTGAATACATGTGTTTCTTTACCAGAATAACAATAAGCCAGAGATAAGTGTGAAAGAGTTTATAGACTGGATGCGTCTGGAGCCACAGTCCATGGTTTGGCTGCCTGTTTTACATCGAGTGGCAGCGGCCGAGACTGCAAAGCATCAGGCTAAATGTAACATCTGTAAGGAATGTCCCATTGTTGGGTTCAGGTGAGATGATCTGTTGCCAGTGGTGGCAGGAGACTGTTTTCTGTTCTGTTGTTGCAATTTCAGCATATATTCATCATCCCTTCCCCCTGATTCCCACTGGGGGGTTGTGTCCCCCATAAATGGGATGCTTAGCATGTTCCATCTATCTGAAAATGACATTCCTTCTCCATGAAGCTTATTTTATTACTACTATCGTTATTTATACCACTCTGCTCCAGAAGCAGAGATTTTTCTGAATTTCTATTTACATAGATCCCAGAAATGTTCATGCATGATAATTGACTCATTATACATATATGGCTCTGATGGAATTGGGTGATGTTGCAAGGCCTCTGGGGTCAAACTTAGTAAGCAGAAAGTGACATTTAATTAGTGAGAAGTAACCTGATCACTTTGTGCTACTTCTGCCCAAGACTGTTGTTAAGTTGATTAACCCTGCTGTTCCCCTCACTAGAGGAAGCTTTATATCAGGGAATTTTGAAATCCATTTCTTATCGGTGGTGTAATTGCTTCTTAAAAATTTGATGTGTCAAACTAATAAACATGACTCTACTTCCTGGCCATTTGCATTCACTTTCACACATTACAGAAAATCTTTGGATGTGGATATTTGTCTTCTCACAATATTGTAATTGATGGGAGCATGCTTTAGAGACTTGAACTCCAAATTTATTTTTTACACTTGGAGGTGGGCTCATTAATTTCCTTTGTGAAATCCAAGATTCTCTTGGCCCTCATTTGGAGCTAAGATACTAAGAAAATTCCACATTTTGTGGCCAAGCCTACCTTTTATTTCCATCATGATTTGGATGAATGGCATTCCTTACCACAAATGAATGATTTGGACTAAATAATAGGCATGCAAGCTAATCAATTTTCTTTTCTTCTCTCTAGGTATAGAAGCCTAAAGCATTTTAACTATGATGTCTGCCAGAGTTGCTTTTTTTCGGGTCGAACAGCAAAAGGTCACAAATTACATTACCCAATGGTGGAATATTGTATACCTGTGAGTGCTGGGCCACTTCTTGTTTGTTTGCTTGCTTGTTTTTATTTGTTTGTTTGGGAGGGAGGGAACAGAGGGAGAGGGAGAAATTTAAGCAGGCTCCATGCCCAGTGGGGAGCCTGACTCCGGGGCTCGATCTCATGACCCTGAGAACATGACCTGAGCCAAAATCAAGAGTTGGATGCTTAACCAACTGAGCCACCAAGGCACCCTTCTTGTTTATTTTTTAAATGACATATAGCTTTTGAATTAACGAAAGTCAAATTTATTCAGTATATTTAGAGAAATTATTTTTATTATTTTATTTATTTATTATTTTATTATTTTACTATTTTTACGGAAAAAATCACTTTTAGATGGCTTAACTAGATTTTTTGGTGTGTTTTTGTTTTCTTTTAAACAAATACATCTATGTTGAATTCATTAACATTATACTTTTTTCAGAAAAATTTATGGATTGCATTTTGTTTACTTCTGTGTTTTGATTTTAAACTTACCTTTCTTAGTAGCAAACTCTCTCTAGGAGCTCATACTGGCCTGCTTTGAAAATGATACTATGTGTGAGAAATCATATCTCTTTTAGACACATTTAAAATATATTTTCATAATTAAATATATTTAATAGCAAAAAAGTAGAAAACAGAGAAAGTAAAAAATTCATAATTCTAGCTCCTGAATCCAATTAAAATAAATCACATCTCTGATTTTGTTCAGATTAGATTTATTCTTATATTTATGCTATTTTGATCCTGCTCTAATCACTGAACATGAGGTATAGAAAATGCTCTCCCCATTATCACACCTTGTAATTTTTCTAGTTACAGAATATTTAATTGAGTGAATTAAATTTATCTTGCCACTCCCTCAAATTTATCTGGATACTTACATTTATTTTAAATTTTCTGGTATTATAAACAACACTCATCTTTGTGAAAATAGGTCTTTCTCCATCCTGCATAAATTACATTTCTGTGGAATAAAACACTGGAAGTAAATGACCTTGGTCAATGAATCTGAGTATTTTTATGGCCCAAATCTTCAGGTCAACTTATTTTCAAAAGATGTTTATACCACTTTACATTATTACCACATTTGACTAATACCCCCATTTTATTATAGCTTCACTGCATTGGATACTCATTCTTGTTCCTTTGATTTAAAGCTATTTTTTCTGAAGTTATCTTCATTTGCTGTCAAGAGCTATTTTTAGCTCCTTCCAAATAGTGAACCAAAATTTATTCATAGAGCTGTACATTTTTTTTAGGTTTAGGCAATTGAGTGACTTTTTGGATTGACGGAAAAACAGAAATTTTTATAAGACATATACATATAAATCTCACAATCTTGGTTGTCTTAACTAAATAGGTACCCCATATACTGAAAGAGGAAATCTCTAGAAAATGCTGAGGAATTATGATAGATGTAGTGTGCCTGTAGTGCATAATAAATTTAATGAGGAAAAAATCCTCCAAGAAAATTTATGAAGCACCACTTATTACTCTGATTAACATATTTATTCACTCAACAAATATATATTGAGCACTTACCTTGTGTTAGACACTGTTCTCAGCTCTAATTCATCAGTGTACTACCAGGATAGACAAGATTACTGTCCCTCCTGCTACTTTTCATTTAGGAGGAGGGAATGTGTGATAAAGAACAAGGAAACAAATAAATGAGATCATTACAGATTATAGTAGGTGCCTTTTAGAAATAAATGGGTAACAAGATAGAAGATTAGAGGAAGAACTTTCGATAAAGAAATCAGGGAAAAATCGGCTAGAGAAGTTAACATTTGAGTTGAGATTAAAGGATGAGAAAGAAGCAGGTGTGTGAAGAACTAGTAGAAACATATTTCAGAGAAGAAAGAGTAGACACAGAAGTCTAGAGATGGGGAAGAGGTTGGTGTGGTTGGAGCACAGAAAAAAATGAAGCCTGTTCCACAAGGAGAGGGCAGTAGGTAGCACCAGCTCTGTCATTTGAAGTACCCAGAGTATCGTGAAGAGGTGGGACCCCTTGTTCGAAATGTCTTATAACTTCTAAGATGACAACAGCAGTGCATTAAGCCAAACTTAGGGAGATGGTGAGTGTGGGATCCCTGCAGCTGCACAGGTCTCATATCCATGCAGATGGGAAAGAAAGAGGTGGGAATGGTAGGGGAACAGAAGGAAATGGGTGAATTTCTCTGTCCACAAAAGGGAGAGTGATAGGAGATGAGGAAAGAGAAAGGCAGTATCAGATTGTGCAGAATGCTGCTGGCCATTATAAGGAACTGGGGAGAAGTATAGTGTTAATATTTGCATGAGTAGAAGTAGGCATTTAGGGGAGGAGGAGTCAAGATGGCGGATAAGTAGCAGGCTGAGAATTAAAGGCATCCAGCTCGGCAAAGAAGTAGTCAAACTATCACTCTTTGCAGATCATATGATACTCTATGTGGAAAACCCAAAAGACTCCACTCCAAAACTGCTAGAACTTGTA
This sequence comes from Mustela lutreola, assembly GCF_030435805.1. Taxonomy (NCBI): domain Eukaryota; kingdom Metazoa; phylum Chordata; class Mammalia; order Carnivora; family Mustelidae; genus Mustela; species Mustela lutreola. Next base: position 58,066,741 of record NC_081295.1, on the reverse strand, counting down.
TAGGAATTCAGTAAAGTGTAAGGATATAAAATCAATGCACAGAAATCAGTTGCATTTCTCTACACCACCAACAAGACAGAAGAAAGAGAAATTGAGGAGTCAATCCCATTTATAATTGCACCCAAAACTATAAGATACCTAGGAATAAACCTAACCAAAGAGGCTAAGAATCTATACCCAGAAAACTATAAAGTACTCATGAAAGAAATTGAGGAAGACACAAAGAAATGGAAAAGTGTTCCCTGCTCCTGTATTAGAATAATAAATATTGGGAAAACGTCTATGCTACCTAAAGCAATCTACACATTTAATGAAATTCCTATCAAAATACCATCCATTTTTTTCAAAGAAATGGAACAAATAATTCTAAAATTTATATGGAACCAGAAAAGACCTCGAATAGCCAAAGGGATATTGAAAAAGAAAGCCAAAATTTGTGGCATCACAATTCTGGACTTCAAGCTTTATTACAAAGCTGTCATCATCAAGACAGCATGGTACTGGCACAAAACCAGACACATAGATCAATGGAACAGAATAGAGAGCCCAGAAATAGACCCTCAACTCTATGGTCAACTAATCTTCGACAAAGCAGGAAAGAATGTCCAATGGTAAAAAGACAGCCTCTTCAATACATGGTGTTGGGAAAATTGGACAGCCACATGCAGAAAAATGAAATTGGACCATTTCCTTACACCACACATGAAAATAGACTCAAAATGGATGAAGGACCTCAATGTACGAAAGGAATCCATCAAAATCCTTGAGGAGAACACAGGCAGCAACCTCTTCGACCTCAGCCGCAGCAACATCTTCCTAGGAACATCGCCAAAGGCAACAGAAGCAAGGGCAAAAATGAACTATTGGGATTTCATCAAGATCAAAAGCTTTTTTGCACAGCAAAGAAACAGTCAACAAAACCAAAAGACAACTGACAGAATGGGAGAAGATATTTGCAAACGACATATCAGATAAAGGGTAGTGTCCAAAATCTATAAAGAACTTAGCAAACTCAACACCCAAAGAACAAATAATCCAATCAAGAAATGGGCAGAAGACATGAACAGACATTTCTGCAAAGAAGACATCCAGATGGCCAACAGACACATGAAAAAGTGCTCCATATCACTTGGCATCAGGGAAATACAAATCAAAAGCACAATGAGATATCACCTCACACCAGTCAGAATGGCTAAAATTAACAAGTCAGGAAATGACAGATGCTGGCGAGGATGCGGAAAAAGGGGAACCCTCCTACAATGCTGGTGGGAATGTAAGCTGGTGCAACCACTCTGGAAAACAACATGGAGGTTCCTCAAAATGTTGAAAATAGAACTGCCCTATGACCCAGCAATTGCACTACTGGGTATTTACCCTAAAGATACAAACGTAGTGATCCGAAGGGGCACATGCCCCCGAATGTTTATAGCAGCAATGACTACAATAGCCAAACTATGGAAAGAACCTAGATGTCCATCAACAGATGAATGGATAAAGAAGATGTGGTATATATACACAATGGAATACTATGCAGCCATCAAAAGAAATGAAATCTTGCCATTTGCGATGACGTGGATGGAACTAGAGGGTATCATGCTTAGCAAAATAAGTCAATCAGAGAAAGAACTATCATATGATCTCCCTGATATGAGGAAGTGGAGATGCAACATGGGGAGGTTAAGGGGGTAGGAGAAGAATAAATGAAACAAGATGGGATTGGGAGGGAGACAAACCATAAAACAAAACAAACTGAGGGTTGCTGGGGGGAGGGGGTTTGAGAGAAGGGGGTTGGGTTATGGACATTGGGGAGGGTATGAGCTAAGGTGAGAGCTGTGAAGTGTGCAAGCCTGGCGATTCATAGACCTGTACCCCTGGGGATAAGAATATATTACATGTTTATAAAAAATAAAAATAAAAAAAAAAGAAGTAGGCATTTAGGAAACTGATTATAAAAATGTCACAAAATGGGAAAAATGACAAACTAAATATATTTTAAAGATTTCATACATGAATGAAAATGATGACATGTTTAAAGATGTATAAAATTACTATTTGTCTTGGTCTTAAATACAATTCCTAATGATTTTGCAAAATACCCCATAATTTGAAATCCGCATCTCTTCAACAATAGTCATTGAGCATTTGGGAATGCTTGCAAGTTACTGATACACCGATGCATTTCACTGATGCATAAAAACTTTCATTTTTAAAATGACATCCGCAGGTTACCAAAAGCTCTTCTTGTTATGTAGATTTTTGTGAACTCGTTGTCATGCCCGAGATCATGACTTCTCTTTTGGAAGGGATGGCTTCCTTTTCATAGATGTGTTTTGTGGGGGGTCCATTGCCCCTTTCTGGAATTTATATAGTGGTCTTAATTAACAACCTTCTCATAAACCATCTTAGGACGGGTTATTTTCTGCATTTGATCCCACAGCTTTTGATGAAGTAACTAGAAATATATGTAAATTAAATTTTTGAACAGTATACTCGAACAGTAATGAATTAATACATTAATGGTTGTCCAATTTTCTTTCTTTTCATCTGCATTCTTTGGATCTTTGCTCTCCTCTTTACACTTCTTCTGTCTTTAACCTAACATTCCCTAAACTCATTTGATGTCTGCCTTGGAAAAGGAACTCGAACATGAATTTTTCAATGCAAAGATAATAAGCCCCACTTGCATTTAAATGGATCAAACTTTTCCGTGCAGATCTTGATGTTGGCATTCTCATAGAGCATCTCCATTTGTGGTGGAGCTGGTGCTCTAGTTATATTACTGACTTCATTTCTTTCCCCTTCAAGTTCCTTCTTCCTGAATCTGAATGTTTCTATAGTTAAAGGTTTTCTGAAGTCTTATTTAAAACCCTCAAAGCTCCAGAAATATTTCTTCAAACATATCATCTGGCTGTGACAATGTTTGTCTTCAGATGTAAGCGGACTAATGGTGTGTGAATTCTCTATTATAAATTATAAAGACATTTTATGAAATTGACAGTAAAACACTTATATACAGAAGTGAAGTAGAATTCTTCTTCTCTCGAAAATGACTTTTTTAAACTCATATTTTCTTCCACCATTCTATAATCCAACTTTGTACATTTAAGGAGTTTAAGGACAATGATTAGGCTCAGTAAGAGTTCATCTAAACAGCAGCATGACATAGATTACATTATATCTCTGTCTCTACTCTCTCTCTCTCCATCCCTCCAAGTCCCATTTCTGCACAAAACCAGCTCAGTGTATGTGTGTGTAAAATTTACAGTGTGTGTAACATTTCCCCAACGTCCTCCAGCTTCCCCTCCCAGGATGCCTCATCCTGCGCGCTCTACCTGTAGCCTCTGTTTCACCAATTAGTACTCGATGTGTAATATCTTCTGTTGTTTTCCGTGTGTTTTCCTCCTCCACTCTCTTTTTCACTCCTTTTTTCTTACTACGCTTAGTTAAAGCTGGCTCATAAAAGCTAAATGAGTTCGTATCTGACATTATAAATACTAATTATAGAATATTAAAGCTGGAAAGATCTAAGAAATCATCTAATTCATTCTCATTTTAAAGAGAAAACTAAATCTTAGAAAAAGGTGATTTGATCAGAGTTGGTGGCCTGGATTAAGTGATTCTGCTCCCTTAGGGAATTATACATAATTTGGCACATTAACAAACTGTGTCCTGTATGCTTGCTGGAGTGTTATGTTTGTTGGGTATCCAATTATATAGGCATTTTGCTGGGGATTAGAGTTACAGTGAAAATATAAAGAAGGAAAGCAAAGTCCTCTATGTAGAGAAATGTAAGACTATGTACTTTTTTTAAATGACTAAGTTTATGGATCAAGATAATAGTCAGCAACAAATCAGACAACAACAAATCTTGTTACCTGTGCCCTGCATGTTTGAATTCAGTTTATTATTTATTTTAAAAATACTGACATTTTAAATTAAAGATGTGAAGATTTTCATTTTCTTTTTTTTTTTGAATAAAAGTTTGTGATCATTTAATTTCACAATGAAAATGATCCTAATTTTATCTTTATGAAACAGTGTCTATATTCTCTGCTGCAAATAACCAAAATTTAATTCACATTAGACACATTTTTGTATGTTGTTATATAAAAAGGATATTCCCTTTAAGAAAAAAAAGCTCCTTTTTTTAATGTTCAATTAGTCGACATATCTCATCAGTTTCAGATGTAGCATTTAGTAATTCATCAGTTGTGTAGAAGATTGCCCTTTAAACTCAAGAGAAAGGATGGTGAGTTTCATATATGATTTATAAGAGTTTATGCCATTGCTGCTAGTGAGAGAGAGTTAGATAGGGTTAAATATTAGGGAGAATGGAAACTGTTTGGAATTGCTACTGGGGGCAAGTGTGAGTGGACAAGAGATGAATAAATTGATCGCTACATTGCAACAGGAGTGCAGCTGAGGTTAATTGGCAAAGATTTGCACTGACTGCATCATTGCTCAGTCACTGTGGAATTAAGAGATGGTAGATAGAGTTGAAGGCCAAGGGAATGAATGATACAAAGGTGTTAATGATACTGGGACTGCTTTGGGCTGTCCCCATACTGAAAAAAATCCCTAAAGGGGTTGAAGGGCTAGTGATTAAGATCATGCGGGTAAGAAAGGTTTGTTCATATTAAAGAAGTAAGGCCAAGGCTCAGGACTTCTTTTCCAGGTTAGAAATTTGGGACCAAATAATGTTTTGAGTGCTGACGTGGTTGGAGGTTTGGACGTACCCCATTATGTGGCTAATGTGGAACATAAAAGGTTTGTTTTTTTGTTTTTGTCTTTGTTTTAATTTTATTGTATTTTTTCAGTGTTCCAACTATGAAAGGTTTTGAAGTGAGGTGGCGCTTAGAAGACCATCAGTATGTCTCTAGAAGGTGACAGGTGGTAGCTGCTTCTGGCCATGTATGGTCAAAGGGGAATGGATGGGCACATTAGTTTTAGTTGCTGAGAAGGCTGAGGCTAAGAGCAAAATGCTGTAAACCTCCTTTATTGTTGGCCTTTGTCGGGGAGAGATTATACCGCCCATCATGGAGAAGATGATAGGGGAGATGTGTTATCCCAGGAGCATCAGGATTTGCTGAAGGAGAAGGGTTCAAGTTGCAGATATGAACAAGATGTAGTAGAGTGTGTTTATGAGTCCAAGAACCCAGAGTCCACCAAGTTGAGGGAAGGAAGGTAACTAAGCAGAGGCTGTGTGCACCTGGTCAGGGACAGTGATCCAGAACAGAAAAGGAGAAATGGGGATAAGAATAGGGCACATGCTTGTTCACAAATACAGGCAGAAGGAAACAAAGTATGAGCCAGAATAAGAAGGTGGTTTGAGAGATGTGTTAGCTCAGGGAGAAGAGAGGGGATGTTTGCAAAATTCTATTGCTAGAAAAGTCAGCAATGTCAGCTATTTCCAGCATTCAAATTGGTGGGGTAGAATCATAACCAAATTCTCTGCTTATGTGCAAGGTTTGGATAGGACTAGTTTGTACAGATAGTTTCATTGAGATTTTGGTAAGAAGTTTGGAAGACCAGAAACACATACCTATATGGAAAGCAGCTTATTACTTTAACAACATTTAAAACACATTTGTATTGCATTTTTTAAGCAAGTGCATGTTACTTTTAAAGCAATAGATTCAAGCATATTCCTGCCAATATTGATTAAATATACGGGGAAATAAACCAAAGCTTTGTATTTTTAGTGTTTCTAGAAACTGTAGAAAAATCAATTTTCTACTAAGAAAAAACCAGAAAAAAGTTTTCTTTTGATAGTTAAACATGAACTCACATTTTTTCTTTGCAAACTATATGTGGTTAGCAAAAAACAAACAAGGACAGAGGGGAGAAGCTAGAATTGGTTGTTCTGTCCACCTACCTCCATCCTGTCAGCATCAATGTATCTGTACGACTATGAAAATCAAATATCAGAAAATGCTGGTTCATTCTTTGGAAAGCTTTCCATCGCGTTAGCGTCGTTTGTTTTTTGGCAGTCTTGCTTCATCAGATGAGACTGGGGACGTTTGCCAGCAAGCTGAATGTGCAGCATCATTGCTCCTTCTCTGACCTCAGCATCCTGAAGTGGCTTTTCAGTTCTTGCTCCCCTTATCCTGTCCTCTCAGTAAGTGGAGTGCATTTAGAGTGTGTCATTAGCTCTAAAGTTGAGGTTTGGACAACATCCATTTTCCTTTGCAAAGCCTTCTTACCCTACTTACTCTTGACCCCTTGGTGATTCGGTTGATGCCTATTTTTTAGTTTCATATTTTTCCATTACAACTTGAAAGGCTCCAAGCTTGTCTTCCTGATTTCCTCCTCTTCATGGAATTCAGTGTAATCTAAATTTCAGCTTTCTGAGATCAGTGAAACTGAAATCAATCCTGAGAAGTTGTTTTTGCAATTTAAAAAATGTTGGAATATCTTTTAGGATAAGTCCTGTGATAATGATGGACTCCTTAGAAGTATGCGTATACCATTTGGGATTATTGACTTTTATGTTTAAGAAATAAATCTTGCTAATGATGATGATGCTGTTCAACAGTGATTTTGCACTTGTGCATAATCCAAAGGGTAGTGTTTAATTATTCTACTCATGTGCCAAATGGCTGTGTTGTTAGTTATATAAGCTTGGCTTTTCCTCTTTGTACTTCCTTATTTTACTGTGTCCAAAAGTTACTCATTTTTGTAGCTAATCGTTAAAGCTCTAATGATAGTATTCTTTGTTAAAGAATTAGATAATATTGCCATCCCTAGTTATGAGCTGGCCAAGGAATTCGGGGAGGATTTTAGATTAATATGGTTTTGCTTATTTATTTGTAGTTGCTTCGTGTTTTGCTTAAACTGCTAAGTATTTAGAAGTTGGATGTTTTGGCCTCTAGCTTATTTGACATCATTGTTCATAGTCCTTTTTATATTTTGCTTTGTGGATCTTTCTTGTTACGGGAGGAGTTTTTTAAGCTGAAGTAGTAAAGCAATTTATTCAAGGATCTACTTGACTATAATACTGTGAGGATTAGCATTTCTAAATTCTAGATTGTTTTGTACCTTAGCCTTGTTACCCCTTGTAATTCACATTAGTGAGAAGGAAAAGACTCTCAGTCATATATCCATGTTTTTGAAGTTCAATAGTACATAGGTGTCAGCATTCATAATAAGAATATATAGCTTAAAACATGAACAGGGATATGTAGAATAATACATCTAGATTTATATGTAGATATACAAACACAAGTAAAGGTTAGATTAAATTGGTTCTATGTGATTTCTCTGTTTGTCTTCAGTCAAGGAATAAAATGAAGGAAATTTTAAAATACTCCCAACTTTGGTTGGCAAAATAGAACTCGATTGAAAAATCATCTGACACCAGCTTACATGGGAGTTTCTAAGGTTTTGGTAGAGAGTTGCATGCATAGAGTTACCCCAGGGTAGCTTTTGTAATTTAGAAACATGTTTTTATATTTCATGCATTTATTTGTGTAAGTTGGTGGGGTACAAGTTGAGAACTATTATTTGTTATTGTCTAAATAAGCTTTCATCATCTCTGTTCTGCTTAATAGAAGCATACTGGAGGGAAGTATATTTTGAATATTCACATGCCCACTTGTCTGTGTAGGTTTAGTTTTAAAATGTTTTTCACAGTGACTCACCTTCATTAGCTTTCCAAAAATGACAATTTGAAAGACAGTCCTTGTTTGGACATGTGAGTTCTTATGTACTTGTTAAAAATCAAGCCAGAAGGATTTGGGGGAGATGGTGGCCTAGTTTTTCAATATCTTTTGTCTTTGTCATTTTCTTCCCATTTCTAAATTATTTACATAATAAGAGAGAAACTAGACAAAAACAAACAAACAAACAAAAAAACCCCCAAAACTCTCTAGGCAACATTTACAATAAAACTAGGCAATAAGAAATCCCCCCAAATAAATCTGGGTGCCTATAAGCCACCACCAGCCATTAAAACCTGCATGAAGATATCTTTTTCTATAAAATGAAGGAAGAAGAAGCAAGGTGCCTGAGAAATGGAGAACCTCTAAACAGATAGCAGGTATTCAGTGCAGAACTCAAAGGGCTGGTTTGGAAACAGAGCTTTGAACCTGGGAGGAGCCCAGAGGTTTGGTCGGAAGGTGCTGCGGTGCTCCGGGCTTCTGGAGTCCATAGACCTGACTTCCTAGGGCTTCCTTCGAGGAAAAGAGCCGCAGGCTGTATAAACTGCTAGGAATGACACAGACATAGCAGCTCAAAGCAACGGAGATGAAAAAGAGAAATGGTCTAGTCCAAAATAGGACAAGGGAAAGGACCAGAAAATCCCCAGACTCAAGTGCCCTATTCTTTAATACCCCAGAAGAAGGAGCTCTGTGAAGTTGGAGAAACCATGGGTGCCTGGGTGGCTCAGTCATTAAGCGTCTGCCTTTGGCTCAGGTCATGATCCCAGGTTCTTAGGATCAAGTCCTGCATAGGGCTCCTGGCTTAGCAGGAATCCTGCTTCTCCCTCTCCCACTCTGCCTGCCCCTGCTTCTGTTCCTCTCTCGCTGTGTCTCACTCTGTCAAAAAAAATAATAATAATAATAATAACTAAAATCTTAAAAAAAAAAAATTAGAGAAGCTTTCCTGAACCTGTGTGAAGCTTCCCTGAATTAGGAAAATAAGTTTCATGACAATGACAAAATTGAGGAGCAGGAAGTATTAAGATCAAATCTCATATAAAGCAATTATAAGCAAAAGATGTAGGAACCAAATAATATAAGTATAGTAAAGTTTACCAAAAATATGTGCTCCTTGAACATGTCAAAACTATAACCTACTATTTTAAAATAAGCTTAAGAAAATGAACTAACCCTTGAAAGAAAACATATACCAGAACTGGAAAATTTTGGAGAGGGTGAGGTGACAGAACTCAGGAAAGAAATAGAAATAAAAGAAAAAACTCATTTCAAAATTAAGACTAATTTTAGTCTTAATAAACAGAACAGGTAACTATCTTGAGAGAAATAGAAGGTGAATAGGGGACAAACTTTAAAAGTAAAAATAAAATGAAGAAAGCAATTTATAAATCTAAGAGAAAATACAAAATATTGAAGACAGGGGAAAAAATTACAAGGATGAATAATAGGAATGCAGAATAGGAAACCCAGAGTAAGAACAAGCACTAAAAATGAAAAATCAAGGAAAACCTTCCTCTCCACCAAAAAAAGAAAAGATGGAACTATATACTGAGAGTATATCACATGCCTGAAAACATTGATTCAGAATGCCCAATACTATAATATGCTCTGATAAAATTACTGGACTTTAAAGTCAAAGAAAAAAATCTTCCAGTCTTTTAAACAGAAGGAATACATGACTTAAAAAAGAAAGAAAATTAAATAATCAACAGCAAAGCTTTTTTGTTTCATTTCACGTTTTCAAAAAATTCTTTTTATTTTGGGGATTATTAGAGGGTATATTTAAAAATTTTTTTCAAGATTCACATGCGCCACACCCAGTGTTCCACGCAATACGTGCCCTCCTTAATACCCACCACCAGGATCACCCAACCCCCGACCCCTTTGCCCTCCAAAAGCCTCAGTTTGTTTCTCAGAGTCCACAGTCTCTCATGCTTCATCACTCCCTCTGATTTTCCCCAACTCACTTCTCTCCATCGTCCAATGTCCTCCGTGTTATTCCTTATGCTCCAAGAGAAAATGGAAGAACATTCTTAGGAAACTGAAAGGAAGAGAACATGTGAGCCAAGGATTTTATATTGAGAAAAAACCAGCCTTCTACTATTTAGTAAGGACTCAGGAAAATTATCACTAACAAACAAGAATGTTGGTCCTGTGAGTACTTCTTGAAGATTTACTTAGAGACCAGGCTTCAGACAAACAAAATAACTGGAGAAATAACATCCTAAGGACAGGTGGAGATCATTAATTATATTGTTACCTGTAGAACTTAAACTAAGTGGGGTTAACTGGAAGAGGCTCCTACTGGCCAAAGATAGGACAATTTGATCTTCAATAACGGTAGTAGTTGCAATAGACCAAAAACCCATCAAATATGGTAAAAATCTACAAGTTCATAATGATTCATGAAAATAATAATAATTTTAAAAAAAGGTCATCTTTGGAGGATGGTAGGAAACCAATATGTTGCTGGGAAAATCGGTCAATAAAAGGGAAAAATCAAACATGTTATCCTGCCTTTCCTGAATGAACTATATTACTGAGTGGCTGAAGAATAGACATGGGGACATGCCTTCATATAATATTTCAACTAATAAATGAAAATGGATGATAGAAGGTCGCCATTTTGAAACCCCCACTGGGTGGATATAGGCATTTAGCATGACATCTGTGAGGATCACAGAAGAGTGATAACCAGATATCATGTGCCTACCAAACACTACTGATAGTCTTGCCAGATCACACTTGAAGCTGATGTATTCTCTCCATCCAGCCGCTGGTTTGCAGGATATCCAAGGCCGTGAGGAATGTGCTGAACCGCACCAAAAATATACAGTCAGCAAAGTTCAGCTACATCACATTGCCTGTGTTTTCCAACATAAACTATAAGGAAATGGCTATGGAGGAGAAATTTGTAGATATTAAATGTGAATTAAAATATATCAGATTTTTTGAAAAGAGCAACTACCGTATCTAGGGATAGACTTTGGGGTGAAAAATGCATTTTTTACACACAAGGTAGTTGTTGCTTATAAAAATGAAGATAATGGTTATTATGGAAAGAGAGGGGTGGAACGAGGCATGTGGAAGGGGTTTCTGGAATGTCTCGCAAAGTTCAGTTTCCTGATTGGATGGTATTTGCCTTATATATTCATCAAGCATTTGTTGTACATAGTTTTATATATCTGTGTTTTGTTTTACTGTAAAAAGAATTAGAAAATAAATCAGTCCAGTCACAAACAATTTAAGGGTGGAAATGCCTAGGTGGCCAAAAAGCAGGCGATTTTAATATTTCTCTTTTTTTCTTTCATGGGTAATTTTTTTCTAATTCTACTTACACGAAACATGTCTTAGACCTGCAATTTAAAAGTCATAAGATGACATTTCAATATGAATTTGGTAAAAAATCAGCCACAGGGTCGCTTAATGTAGTAATAGGTATTTTAGTCGATGACTATAAAGCTCTTAGCTCTTACAGAACTTAGAACTGTTGTTTTTCTCGGAGAAGGGATATAGGGCTGGTAGAGTGAAAAGACCCAGGTTTGCAAGAGTAGCTTTCTCCTAACTGACTTGTAGCTTTGAAAGCTTTGGTGTCAGCTTTCGGAGGGGTCAAAAAAGTAACACTAATCTTACCACCCTTGATGGTAAAATGAGAATGAAGGAAAGCTATTTATAAGGTGCAGAGTTCTATGCCATTATATTCCCCTTGTCTCTTATAATGAGCTCTTCAAAATCTTTTGTTCTCCTTCTTTCTTTCTTACAGCAATAAACGAAAGCCTTAGTCTTTCAAGAAAGACATGGATAACTTAGAATGTCGGATAATTTGTGTAGTAATGAGTGTTTCTTTCAATTTCATCCTCAGATCATAATATCAATAGTTATTTGCTTAAAAAAGAAAAAGAACAAAGTATTATACCTAGCTTGAAGATAGAGCTGCATTTGATTATATTCATTATGCTAGGTGGGTGGTCTTTGCTTTTTACCAAACTGTTGCTCTAGTGCTTTGAAAGAGAGAGATATTAGATACTGTCATTAGATAGCAAATTAGACCAAATATGTAAAAATATCTTTTACCTTTTTTTTTGGGTCAGAAAATAGGTGTGATTCATTTTCTTGGCTCGCTTTCAACTAAAGAATTACATTTTGCTAACCAGAATGTAACACCTAGTTTTTGTGGGGTGAATTACTTTCTTTTTTTTTTTTTTAATGTTACATAAAGCTTATGGCATTAGTGAATTCACTGCCTTTGGATTGTAAGTTTTGTTAGAAGTTTTTATTCCCCTTGATATGAAAATTCCTAAGGAAATAAAAATAATGCAATTTCTGCATGAGAATGCACTTTTTTTTTTCAATACTAAATTTGAACGTTATCACAATTAACTTCAGCCCCTGCTGTAACTTTTTGGGAGGCAGGTTGGTGCTCTTTATTTGTTTTTTATATTTTTGTTTTGTGGGAGATGGGGTTTTTTGGTTGTTGGTTGGTTGGTTGGTTTTCCTTTGTTCTTCCACGTCTTCAGTGTCTTTACCTAAAGAACGTTTGATGCAGAATTAGAGGTGTACTTCCAATGATGTGCATTTTTTTTTCCCCAAGCAGAAGTTCATGTTGAAACCTAAATAGAGATAAGCTAGAAGAACATTATACTAAGTGAAAGAAGCCAGTCCCCAAAGACCACATATCACCTGATTCCATTGATAAGAAATGTCCAGAATGGGCAAATCCATAGAAACAGAAAGATTAGTGTTGCCAGGAGCTGAGGGGTGGCAACAGGGTTAGGGCAGGGTAGGAGTGATTGCAAATGGGTACAGGGTTTCTTTTTTGAGCTGATGGTTGCAGCTGATAGTAAGTATCCTGGTACCTTACCCTCCTGGCCTTTCCCCCCACCCACCCCATCCAGGGCCTCCTGATGGAAAGCCTGGATATGGCTTGAAAACCACTGAGCTCAATGGTAGAACGTTTTTATTGCCAGAGGAAGGTGGGCCAAGTAATGTATATTAACATATCTCATTGTATATTAACAAGGTTTAAGAGCAGACAGAAAAACAAATTGAGTCATAAATGCTTTTCTTTGTATTGGGGTCTTTTTTTTTTTTTTTTTTTTTTTTTTTTTTTTTTTTTTTTGTATTTCTATCATGGAAAGCTTCTTCCCTTCTTTTCTTCTTTATCAAAACATGCACGGAGAATGCATCTATCAATGTAATGATCTGCAGAGTTGTGGTACCCATTGCTAGAGGTCCAAGTGTCCTTTATAAGGTGAAAGGTCCTTTGGCTTTAGCCTCAGTCCCAGACATTCCTTCTGTAAAAGTTTCCTTCTTTATTCCCAAGTGTTATTCTACTTCTTTCTCCTGTTCCATCTGGTTAGTACCCCCCAAACCATTGTCTATCTTAGCAACACTTTTCCTCTGCAGAGTGCCTTGGATTCTTTTTCTTTTCATGAATAGCTTATTTTCTGTCCTCCTTCTTTGTCTTTGGAAGGATCTGTACCTAAACAGCGACAGACATTATATAGTTTGTTCTGTGTTATTCTGGAAAGATTGGACACTGTGGGTCTGATGGCAAGACCTAGTGACGATGTGGGTGGTGGTCCTTGCTATACTTTTTTTTTTTTTTTAAGTAAAATGAAAATTGTTGAACTTACATTATAAATAACTTGGGCTCATTCCTCTCTGCTCTGCAAGCTTAAAGAATGAAAAGTTCTCTTAATTTTCTACTAGAAGCAGACACATTTAGGTAGAAAGAGAGCAGATGGAAAGCTACAAAACCACATAAGGGCTGACTCAGAATTTAGTTGTTTTAAAAAATAGTTATATTTTTTAAGCTTCTGTTTGCAAAACAAGTGTGTATGAGTCCTGGGCATGGTTGTCATAGAGACGGACTAAGGAGGGTGCAAGGAGAAGGGGGGCCAGGCAGCAAGTGAGCAGTGTATTTAGTACTGGGTTTGTTGTTACAGAAGAGTTCTCTGGTTTTGTTTTGTTAAGTGATAGGAGTGAGGCCTCTCCAGGTTTAGGGTGAATAGCCAACTAGGAGTCAGAAAAACAAGACTTTAATTTAGGTCCCTGCAGGTAACATAAATATCTTAAATGCCTTTTCACAAGGACCGAAGTTGGTGTCTGTGTAACATACTGTAAATAAAAACTAGAGTTGGTGATGGAGAGTAAGACGCTGAGGCTTTGGGAACAATTCATGGGATGGGAAGAGGGGTTGGGGTGGGGGTGGATTTCAGCTCACTTCACCCCAAATGATTGTTAGCTAATCATCCTGAAATGGTTAAGGAAAGAGTAACATTTCATATTGCATCACGAATTTAGTCCATGTCCAATAATGATATGTTTGTATGCTTGGGAAAGACAGACTGACAGTATTCCTGACAATATTGTGGCCCTATTCCTTCTCTCTTATTTATTGCTTTCTCCTTTTCCAGACTCCAACAGATGCTGGCTTGTGGGAAGTCAGTAGGCGCTAGATAGCTCAGCCTCATTTATTCACCGTAGTTAAAACCATATTATATCCAAAATCCTTCATCATCACTAAACACACTTAAGAGCAAGTCACAACTCTTTTATTAGTAGGAATCAGCCAATAGCATTGCCAAAACTGATTTTACTTTTTGGCCCAATTTTTTAAATATTGGAGAAATGAGCTAGTTATGAAAATAAAAAAAAATATGAACCAGTTGCTGGATATATTTAATGAGGAGTCCTGGTTGTCTCGTGATTTTGTGACATGCTTTGTTGTTCTAGAAATACATAAAGCTACTGAAACTGTTCTCATTCATATCTGTTTGAAATTTATTATAGCTAGTATCTCCTCCCATTTTAATGAAAGAAGTATAATTTTTTCAACTTTCTAGACAACATCTGGGGAAGACGTACGAGACTTCACAAAGGTGCTGAAGAATAAGTTCAGATCAAAGAAATACTTTGCCAAACATCCTCGGCTTGGCTACCTTCCTGTCCAGACAGTTCTTGAAGGTGACAACTTAGAGACGTAAGTTTAATTTTAATATTAAAACGTTCATGTACTCTTTTCTCTGATGTCTCTTATTATGTTAGTGATACAAGAGAAATGATCCGATACCAAAAAGAATTTGTGTTTTGGTAAAATGTTTCATTTTTTAAAATTTTTACTCTCTTTTTTAATTTAAATTCAATTAGCCAAGGTCTAGGGCATCGTTAGTTTTTGATATAATGTTCAGTGATTCATCCGGTCAGTATAACACCAGGTGCTCATTAGCTCATGTGCAAAGTGTTTCATTTTAAAAGAGGTAAATTAATATCCACTACCAGGCTCAGAGTCCACAGTCTCTCATGCTTCGTCTCCCCCACTGATTCTCCCCACTTCACTTTTCCTTTCCTTCTCCTGATGTCCTCCATGTTATTCCTTATGCTCCACAAGTAAGTGAAACCATATGATAATTGACTTTTTCCGCACTGGGTGTAGTGCATAAACAATGAGTCTTGGAACACTGAAAAAATTTTAAAAAATTAAAAAACAGAGAGGTATATTGACCTTGGAATCAGTCTTCACATGAATTTTTGCTGTTTCCTTTTGACAATGCCACTGCTAAAATTTTAGATTTAATTTTGCATGTGTTCCTCCACTTTAAAAATATGTATTATTATGTGTTCATCCTTTGCCTTGGTCATTTCTTTTCCTCTTAAAAATAATTGAAGTGCATTGTGTTATGTACTGTTTCATGATTTTATTCATTTTCCATTTTTCCTCCCGTGGGGATATTTTGCTATTTCACATAGTGTGTTTTATACTTATTTTACATATTTTTATAGTAAATTTATTAATAATATTGGATCTCTTGCTTCATATATACCTGCCCTAAAATCTCATCAAAGTCTTGTATTTCTAATTTTTTCTCTCTTGAGCATGAAGGCAGCAAAATGAGATAGCTATATAGGTACATAAATGGATAAAATTTCTTAAAAGTAGGTACTTTGAGTTTATAAGCATAAATGAAACAAAGTCTCAATGTAGCAAAATTACTATGGCATTGTAAAGAAAAGAAAAATAACAACTTATAACCAGAAGTGAAAAGAAAAAGAATTTTTAAAGAAAGCCAGAAGAAATGCAAGAAGTAATTTTAAATTGTGAAACAATGATATACCAGGATCAAAATAGATCTGATTTTAAATCTTTGAATCACTTTTAAGAAATCTTAGCATAAATACACCTGCTGAGGTAATTTTCTTGTGCTTGAATCTTGGGAAAAGTTCATGTTTATTGCTAATCATTAGCAAAGTACCTAGTCATAAAAATAGTGATATTCTAGTTACAGAAAGCTACCCTCTCAAATGACTCTAGAAAAGGTCAGAGGTGTGAAGTGTGAAGTTTTCTACATTCTTCTGTAAAGAAACTTGTAGTGAGAAGTGCAAAAAGTGTGTTGAGTGCAATTTTTGTGAAATCAGTCTTTCTTTAACCTTCAAAACTCTTAGTTCATTTTATGGAGTGTATGAGAGATACACAGAGAGCAGTCATAGTCTAGTATTATGACAGTCCATGACTCAAAGATATTAAAGTGGAGGGATACACTACTTAGCCTGGGTGGGGTTTTTTTTCCATATAAAGCTTTGTAGACCATTGGCTTTGCTGAGTTTGTGTACAAATATAGATTGTTGTTTTTTGTTGATTTGTGGAGCTTCTAAGAAGTGGGAGAGAGACCATAACCAAAGCACATAGATATTTGATCCTTCTATACATAATGTTATGGGTGCATAACTATATATGTTGATGGATCCCAAAATACTACATATTTAAAGCATCTAGAAAAATTCCAACTTTTTGAGAACTTTGCTTGATATCAAACTGTGTACAATGAAAATACTATGCCTCCCCGTTATTTTTTCCACAGTATATTTTTATTGGAGCAATTTCAGTTTAAAGAGAGCAATTCATATACTTAAAATCCATAAGGAAAAGTAGATTTTTGGTTCTCTCTTTGTTTTGTGGGTATATTTCTGTCCTTTTCTTCCAAAGGTCATATGATTTTATATTCTTATTTGTTTTACCATCTAATATATAGTTTAACTGTGCTGAACACTCCATGATAAACGCACAGTTTTACTTCCCTTGGTATCAGATCTAATTAACCTTTGGAGTAGCTGCCTGAAGCATAGAATTATCACATAGTGCTTTTATTTACAGGACAATTTGATAGGCTTGAACTAGTGATGCACCTTTCAGTCTTAGGATAAACCATTGGCATTTGTGTCATTTCAAATATCTACATCCTTCATATGAGTCATGCATCTAGATCTATCTTTTATACTCCTTTTAAGTATTTTTGATAATTTGCCTTTTCATGTCAAAATAACCATTGATATCAGTCATTCTATTCTGAGTGACGTAGTTAAAGTCACTCAGACAAAAAAGAGCAGAAAAGCATACTAAATAAAAATTTCGTGCTGTAATTTTTGGCTGTAATTCTAAAAATGCTTCATTTCACCTATCATCAATTTACCAGCATTTTCAGGGAAAGGAAAATAAGAGAAAGAAAGGAAGCAGAATAAGATTAAATAGTATGTCACAAGATGTTTTTTGAAAAAGATTTATGAGATACGGGATAGAGTGGGCATGTTTTCTTCTTTTTTTAATTCTAGAACACATTCTTGAAGTTGGTATAGTTCATTTTTCTGCTGAACCCTTTCTAGTACAGGGCCACTTAATCTTCTCGTGTGACAATTTATGTGAAGGGGTAGTAAAGTTTGATTTCGTTTATTCTCCTATTTGTGGGAGAACATTGGAGAAAAACCAGTCAAGTGGTAAATGTGTTGAAGTTATTTATGAAGCTGATTAGAATTTTCTTTTGCGTCTTTCTCTTTCATCCCTGCAAAATGTAGTATCTTACCCCTATCCAGTAATTATACATGCATACATAGAGGGGACTTAGGAGAAAAGGGAGTTATTTCTAAAAGGAGGTAAGCAAACCCATGCTTACATTTTATTCAATTAATTTGGTAACTATATGCACAAGAGTTTTCAAAAAATAAATCAAAATAAAGGAGTATACCTTGATTGAAGAGTTGCCATTGAAGATAAACCGAAGAAACAAGCTAAGATAATAGCAAAAGTCATTTGAGAATTGTCAGAGATTACTATTGGATACAAGGTAGGTTGGTTTCCTTAGAAGTTAAAGAAGTAGAATTAGACACTTCTGCCCTGTATTGGTTAAAGTGAAACAGATGAGTTTTATGGTCCTTTCCAATTCTTACTGGAGCAAGAACCAACTCATGGACTGGGAGGAAGTGAGGAAGTGAGTCTCAGCTGAACTGAGACCTGGAAGAGTCATAGGGCCAGACATGCACCATTTGGTGTGGGAGGAGGGGAGGGGGAGTTTCTAGGCAAGGGAAGTGTTTTCAAAAGCCCAAGGACAAGATCATTTGGGGAATTGGTGTAGGAAGCTGGGGATAGTGGCATGAAATGAGAGTGGACAGAGAAGCAGGACCCACACAATGAAGGGCCTTGTAAGTGGTGCCAAGGTGTTCGGATTTTATCCTGAAAACAGTCAGGAACCATTGAAGGTTTCTATGTGAAAGCACACCGAGACCACACCTACCCTGTCACAAACAGATTGAAGAAGGCAAAACACTGGAAGCCTAAGGCAATGAAAGAATCATTAAAATTTCAAGGAAAGTCTGGATTATATTTCATATAATATTAAGTTTATTTAGTAGAGTCTAATTCATTGCATATTAGTGTGTAATTAACCCAAACAACCCAGTGAGCCCCTACACTGGAAAGCAGGGATAGGCTACATTATTGACTGTGTCTTATTTTGAACCCCCTTTAACTATAGACTCTACCTGAGCAGTGGAGATATTGCCTTGTTTTTATCTCCCAGAATTAAATGAGAAAATTTATCACTTAACCTTTTTTTTTTTTTTTCTGAAAGTCAAAATACTTTGAGGTCAATGAGGCCTAAAGTTTGATTTTTTTTCATCTTTATTTCTTTTCTTAGAATTCTCTGTTCTCAATATATAAAACACTTTCGAGAACTATTTCGGTTCAGCTTTCTACCTCTGCCACTCTTATCTTAGTTCAATGAATCACTTTTGTGTTAACTGAATTAACTTCACAAGAACCAGTCATGCAGTTTCACAAAGCTTTTCCAAGTTCAATTAAGATAAAAAATACATATTTTTCTTGTGTTTAAAGTTTGCCGCAGATGTGGTAGTACACTTAAATTTTAGAAATGCTTTCTCTGAATAACTATTATTTTTTGGAAAGTTTATAGCACATCATTCACTTGACATTTAACAACTATATCTCAGAGATAAGGAAAAGTAATGATGAAAAAATGATTGAATGATACTGTGTTGTTTCATTGTTGTTATAACTAGCTTATGTGCATGATTAAGTCTGTTTACAAATAGACTGGCTCAATGCCTATTTTTGAAAGTAGGTCCTTATAGTTGTAGTTTTTCAGCCCAATAAGATGCCC
Source organism: Mustela lutreola (assembly GCF_030435805.1). Classification (NCBI taxonomy): domain Eukaryota; kingdom Metazoa; phylum Chordata; class Mammalia; order Carnivora; family Mustelidae; genus Mustela; species Mustela lutreola. Next base: position 58,047,636 of record NC_081295.1, on the reverse strand, counting down.
TCCATCTCCTTTTAATCTTTGCTATTATGACATTAACTTGCGCTGCCCAGTAGGAGTTAATGAGATCATTAACTTTTTCTTAAGTTTCTATGTATAATAGAAATAGAATCAATTCAATCTAGAATAATTTAAACTTTCCTTCTTCTTTGTTTCAATCAACTTGAGCTTATGCAGGAGACTTTAATTATTTAATTAAATAAAGAACTAATTTTCTTTAGACTTTTAAATTTCCCCATTCATCACACCTCCCCTTACTCTCCTCAAAACAACAACAACAACAAAACAAAAACAAAAAAGCCTAGGGTTTTTCATTCTGTTCAGTTGTTTTTGAAAGATATTTCATGGAGATGTGGGGATTTCTAGGCAGTTTTTGAGATTGGAGTGCCCCCAGGGCTGGGAGTGGTACTGAAGGATCCAGGTCCAGATAGAGACAGAACACATTTCCTTATCATTTTCACAGATTGAACTTCCAGAAACAATTTTGTTTGAAGAAAGCGTGTCATCATCTAGTTGCTTTCACCTTAATGGATATTATGTGAAATTTGGGGTGGGTGTAGGGGAGAGGATCTAGGTGTAACATCTTCTTTCAGTGCCTCTGGGAGGCTGAAGTACTTTGTGCCCAGTTGGATTTGAATGCTTACATTAAAAACTGAACAAAGAATCAGGAAAATCTCATTTTATTGCAAATCTGCCATCAATATATGATGTAGTCTTTGGAATTTCTGACCAAGTTTCTTCTCCAGGAAAAACATAATCGGGTTGCATCATCTCTCAGTATATCATGGAGCATTATCTTTTCAATTATTCCATGTTTTTGAGCTATCGTAGAGCCTTGTGTTTCTTTTTTTCTTTTCCAATGAGGCTATTTCAAGATGCGCTTGCTGTCCTGTAACAAATATGCTGTAATATCTGTGAAAAGCCCCCGTGGCACTTGAAGGCACAGCATTTTATCTAAGATAAACAGGGACTTGTGCTATTTTTGATTTCCCCAGGGTCCACCTCAGGGCAACCAAACGTGAGAGTGGAAGACAGTTGAGAATGTCTTCTCCTCCAGCTTCCCACTGCTTTTGTCTGCAATGTCTCTCAAGTGCTAGTTCTGTGACTTCTGTTTCCCTCTCCCCCTCTGCAGTCCTGTCACACTGATCAGCATGTGGCCGGAGCACTATGAGTGAGTATTCACAGCTCTGTCCCCTGGAGTCATACCGGTACTCTGATTGGTGTCATTAGCTTGGGCTGATTACAAAACTCTTGCACTGGAAGAATGGTCTGCCTCCTGGGTAACAATCCTCATGGTTTGTTTGCATGGCAAATTCACTGTTTAACTAAGCTAACAGTCCTAATGGTTACGTCTATCAATATTTAGGCATAAAACCGTTTCTTTGCTTTTTGTTTTATAGCCCCTCACAATCTCCTCAGCTGTTTCATGATGACACCCATTCCAGAATCGAACAGTATGCCACACGGTAAGAAGCCTTGACAGGAGCCCTCCCCTGTGCTGCCCCCCAGAATGTATCTATTTCTGTATGAATCCTCTGTTGTCTGTGTGCCTTGATTTAAGAGATGTTTTGCAAGAGTCGTGGCTCCATTATATTTGGAATCTGGGTTCTCATCTTTCCATGTTGTGATTTGTGCTTTACCAAACACCTGCTGTACAGTCAGGGAAGAGTGAATCTCTGTGGCGCGTGATTATGGAGCTCATGAGAATCCAAATGCTAGACAAGCAGGATTTCGATACTGTAACCTATTTCAGTGAATGAGCATAGAAACTGAAAGTATTCTTAGGAGATTGTGCACACATGAATTATAATATATAATTAAATGTATGTTAATGCATTATAATAGAGGTTTATTTTAGAGTCCCTGAATAATACAGAGTATAGGCTGGTCTTGCTGGCATGCACAAACTTTCAGAAAAGAAGTGCATAGGCAGTGTCTCTTGGGCTAGCAACTAGCTCTTCCTAAAATGGTTAGTTCAAGCAATGTATAAATAGTAATACTTGAACTGCATCTTGGCCAGATAGAATTTCTGGGAAAAGGTAGGCTTATACTAATGGAAAAGCATACTTCAAAGCACTGAGCTGGGAATGAACATGGCTTGTTTAAAGGAGTAAGGAGTGAGGAATGAAGGAATAGAAGCTGAGATCTGGTTTGAAGCCCCACTTGCTAAGGAGTTGGGTTATATCTTAGGTAAAGGGGGGTCTTGGTGAGTTCTCAGACATGAGAGGAGCATAATCAGATTTATGAGAATGGAGACCCATTGTAGGCCTGGGAGATAAGTTAGGAGCCTAGGTGAATTAAGGGTCTATATAGCATGGTAAAAGATGAAGGCCTACAAGTCTGAAGGCAGTGGTGATTGAGAGGTAGCTCAACATTCAATGTTGTTTTAAATTCCCAATCTTACTAGATTTGGGCCTTTTCTTTTTTTTTTTAAGTTTTTTTTTTTTAATTTATTTATTTGACAGGCAGAGATTATAAGTAAGCAGAGAGGCGGGCAGAGAGAGAGAGGAGGAAGCAAGCTCCCTGCTGAGCAGAGAGCCTGATGCGGGGCTCAATCCCAGGACTCTAGGATCATGACCTGAGCTGAAGGCAGAGGCTTTAACCCACTGAGCCACCTGGGCGCCCCTGGGCCTTTTCTTATTTTGTCAGGATTATGACGGTTTGAGAATGCCAGAGAGAGTACCTCAGTTGACCATGCCATCTGGGGCCATGTGACGGAACCTCTTTATTTTCATTTTTCAGGCTGGCCCAGATGGAAAGGACTAATGGATCTTTCCTCACTGATAGCAGCTCTACCACAGGAAGTGTGTAAGTAGATCATGAAATTAGCACTGCTGGGGAAGGCCAGGTCTTGTCATGGCTGTCGGAAATAATCTTCATTGATTATGGCTCTGAATTTGATCCCAATCAAAATTGATAAGTGTGGTTACAGAAATGTCTAGATAGATTTTACGCTTTCAAGCCATGATAATATAAATTGGATATGTTTCTTTAGTTTCATATAAGTTAATGAAAAAATCCTGTATTTGTCAACTAATTTGCCTCAGAAAGATCAGACTGTTCTATTTATAAATATGTTTATAGATATTCATTCCGTTTGTCAGATATTTCTTTTTGACAAATGTATTTCCACAGAAGACATGCCCTTCTATAAAATCCTCTTCCGTCTATTGGCTCACTTTTTCCCCATAATCCCTGCCATTTAACAACTATAACCCACACAAGCTTGGACCTATAACTCCCCCACTCTTTGCTGAAAAGTCTTATTTCCTCTGCCAATATTTTATTATATTAGCAATTAGGAAAAGTCTCATTGACTTTACAAAGATAATTAAAAACTTTCTAGGCAAATATTTTATCTCTGATTGTCCTACCATTATGTGTCGTCTTGCTTTGAAACTTCTTCCCCACCCTTTAGAATTTTTGATTTTGCATGATGTCTAAAACGTTTCAGTAATGTCAAGTTTACTTGTTATGTAATTTCACTGTTGTTTGCATCTGGTGGAAAGCTGTAAGGCTTCCAGAAGAGTTACAGAATATAGTACTCAGGTGTTTTATACTAAAAAAAAAAGTGACAGAGAGAGCCAAGTTGTAGTACCTTACCCACTCTAATATAGAATAAGTCCCTATCAGTGTTTTATATCCTTTATTTTAAGATTATTTATGTATTTATTTGACAGAGAGAGAGAGATCACAAGTAGGCAGAGACAGGCAGAGAGAGCGGGGGAAGCATGCTCCCTGCTGAGCAGAGCTTAATGTGGGGCCTGATCCCAGGGCCCTGAGATCATGACCTGATCGGAAGGCAGAGGCTTAACCCACTGAGCCACCCAGGCGCCCCTCTATCAATGTTTTAAAAACTGTTTTACTATCATTAAGCTTATAAATAAAAATGTCAGGAGGTTTTTCAATTTTAAATTTCAAACATTATCCTGTTAATACTTTATAAGAATACAGTAGTGATTTATACATTATTATTCATGTACTATGAATATGAAACAATTCCCAAACCAAGATAATAGCATATTTATAATGTTTGTTTCTATTTAGCTACCAGTATATATTTTATATAAAGTAGTTAGATACCTTGAGTAGCCCCTAAATGATTCCCACAAGGTTGATAATAGTCAAAGAATTAGATGGAATACAAAATAATCATTAAAACCAAAATAATTAAAATCAAATTTAAATTCTTTAAAGAGGTGTTGGTCATGTCCTGTGAACAGAGTGAAGGTAATGCTCAAATTTAGCACATCCTGTCCTCAACTTAGAATAAACAGTATTTTAAAATTTAATACTGTTGTTTGAGAAAAAGAAAAAAATAATCAGATGACTAACAGCTGAATACATTTTAATATACTATCATATAGCTACATTAACTCATTCATCTTGTCCAACAAATATTTCTTATATATCTACCATCCGTGGTATGTTAGAGCCAGTGTAAGAGACTGCTGTACATTTTCAAGAAGTTGTTTAAGCTGTTTGTTAAACAGAACCATTATAGAAATTAATTCATATACACTTACAATTAACTAAATTAGATTCAAATGAAAACAAAAGTCATACTCAAACGCCGCCATGCCCTCGTTACTCTACTTCGTTTTACTATTATCTGTGTTCTTGGAGTAATTTATTGTATTTGTCAGATGGTGTACAACTGTGTATCTTTTCCAAACTCTACATTTCAGTAAAGTCATTAGTTTGAAATTGGCCTTGATGAAAGTATTTAAACCTTAGAAATGGCAAAAGCTACATTTCAGGACCATTTTATTCCTTTGTTTTTTTGGAAAACTCCTTAAATGTTTATCAGTGTGCCACTGGCACATACCCAGTGGGGTCAAAGTCCACAGATGTAACTACTATCCCCATGAATTTTACCGGCTCAAGGAAAGAACCACTGATAAGTGTTTGTAGAGGAAGAACATTGGGTGGGCATTTTTTTTTTTAAGATATATTTATTTGAGGAGGAGAGAGAGAGAGAGAGAGAGAGTGTGCGTGTGTGTGTGTGTAAACAGGGGGAAAGGCAAAGGGAGAGAGAGAATCTCAAGCAGACTCCCCACTAAACACAGAGGCCAATGCTCATGACCCTAAGATCAAGAGTCCCATGCTCAAATGACTGAACCACCCTGGCCCCCCTGGAGGGCATTTTTGAGAGACAGATCAAGACCCCCAAAGAACTTCACATCCTAATTCCTGAAAGCTATTCATGGGTCTCTTTATATGTCAAAAGGGACTTTGCACATGTGATTAAGTTAAAGATCTTGAGTTGGGGAGCTTATCCTAGGTTATTTTAAGTGCACCCCATGTCATCCCATGAGATCTTATAAGAGTGGGGGAGAGTCAGTTAGAGAAAGATACAGCCAGAGAAGCAGAGGTCAACTACAGAGAGATGTGCAGATACCACGCTGCCAGCTTTACAAATACAGGGATGCAGGTGACCTCTGATACTGGAAAAAGCAAGGAAAGAAATTCTCCCTTAAATGTAATATTCAATTAAATTAATAGCATAAGAACGTATCTGTCAGCCACTAAAGAGAAACCGTTTTCCAGTCACTGGTGCGTTCAGATTTTCTCAGGACTATGTTAATAAACCTTATTTTGATAAAGCCAATCCTGGAAGTCCTTTGCTCTGTCACAGTTTGAATTACTGAGTATTCTGGGTTTTTTTTCCCATGACCGTGGCAGTGATTCTTCCATTCCAGTGAGATTGCGAACGAGGACTCTGAGTCCTTGAAGCCCTGTACGGGATGGGGAACCCACCGGTTAGACTTGGAGTGGTCACCTTGGCTCACTTCACTGTATAACACTTACTCATATAAGCATTTCCATTTTAGCCAGGACTGCTGACTTGACACTGTGAATAGGTATTCCACAGACTGCAATAAATACCTTTCCTCCCAGTGGATAGAGTCTTACCAGGAGCGTGCTTCTTACCTCCTTCAGGCTGATGGTACTCCACAGGGTTTGTGATGGAAAGGTTAGGAACCAAGCCTCACTCTTTATTCCTCCAGCTGTCCTTATTTGTTCCCACATCTAATAAATTAGCATCTTGGATCACAAGACACAGGAAGAAATCTTCACTGCTTTGAACAGGATGCTGTGCTCTTCATTCTCTGCTTTCAGCTTTCTTGCTTCCTACAGGGCCTTACTGTAGTAGCAGTAAGTACATAACGTACTCCAACCCTGGCCTTTGCCTGGAAATTTCCTAAAGCTACAGCACTGACAGGGTCATGACACAATCCTGAGACAGTAGAGGACAGTTTCCAATCACTAGGGTCATCTGTTTCGGATCGAGGGTTGGTGCCTTCTCAAGGAAGCGTTGGCTCTTCTGCTTCGCTCATAGGTCCATCCTGAGGCATCAGCATCAGAAGATTAGCAATTTGTATTGTTGTTGGGAAAAACTGAAAGCTAACTCAGAGTGCCTTAAGCCAAATAAATAAATAAATAAATAAATAAAAAGTAATAACAAACTTCTCTATTACATTTTGGAATTTTTCTCACTCCTGAATTCTCATCCTTTTCTTTAGGTCCTTTGAGCGGAGGTTTTGTTATTCCAATAGGTCATAAAAATGTCATTAGTACTCTTGAATAACAACAGGGGTGATACAAAACAGCCACCACTCCCCCTCTGTGAATATTCTGTTGCTCTAAGCTCTTCATCTGTCCTTGCTTCTTTAATCCTCTGAGACCCTTTGAGATGCTACTCTTGTTCCTGTGACCACCATCTTACAGATGAGTACATTGAGACACTGAGAGGGTAAGGAGCTTGCTCAGGGTCTCACTCCTCAGTAAGTCGTGGGATTCAAACCCAGGCAGCCACAGGTGCTCCTGACCATCGCTGACCACCTCACTGTTACGCCTATGTGGAAAGGGAAGGCTTCCCAGATGGGAGCCCCGCAGTGGGGGTGGGGATGGTGGTGGTCAGAGCTTCTGCAGTCCTCCTTGAGGTCATCACTTTCCCTGTCCCAATCCTGCCCAGTCTCCATCCACACCTCGGCTTCACAGCTCAGACCTAGTTAGAAGATATTTTAGCTCCGTACCTCCAAGACTGATCTCCTAAATGTGGTTTGGGATGATCTCAACTGTAGGCGATAAAAGAAATCCTAATACTTTCAGGTGTGAATTTTGAGATTTGAACTTGTGATTTTAAATTATCCACGGTCTTTGTAGTCATTAGTATCTTCAAAAGCAGCCATCCTGCCCTGCAGTTTGGGCCTTTCCCTGTCCCTCAGATTGGGCTATGGAACCAAGTCCCTGGCTCCCGATAGCATTCATCCTGTGAAGCTGGTGAATTTGTTGTTGCATTCCCATGCCTCACGGACAGCTGCCTCCCCAACCCAGACATGAATCAGTCCCAAGGCTCTTCCCCCACATAGACCCAATTCCCGGTGCTCCCTTTCCTCCTAAAAGTCTGCCTTTGGACAAATCTAAAATCCAATAATTTTGAGGATAATAATTTTCTTTGAAGGAGGAATTGCACACCCATGACTCAAACCAAAACAGGACCCAGGATAGTCCTGGGGAATCTCAGGAACCCAAGGGCAGATCCTTAGACCATTGCCATTAGGGTGTCTCCCTCCATCTGCTACCTGTCCTTGAGTGACACTGTCTTATATACAAAGATCAAACTGGAGTCTGACTTGCAGTGACATTGCTGTTTGTACCTCTGAAGCCTAGAACAGAAGAATCCTTGAGAGGAGGTAAATTATTGTTATTTTTGTTTACGTCTTGCCTACTTTCAAAAGGTCATTGAATGACTCATAGTCCTTTTGTCATCTGATACATACTAATTTCGTAATCTAGATGGTGTTTACCATATGCAACTTAAATATATAATTATACTCCATTTAATGGTATTTCAGTGGTGCAGACTTATGATTTTGCAACCTTTTCTATTTTAGCACTATTGACATGTAAAAGCCCTTATCTGGTACCTCACGTACTATCTGTCTTTCAAGGGTATGCTCTTGGTTTTTACTATGTATAATTAAGAACTTGAATGTATTTACTTTTATATTTAACTCTTAGGACTAATAATCTGTGAGAAATACTTAAGGCTGAAATTATATGTTATACATAAATGGTTTTTTTTTTTTTGCTTTTGTTTTTTTTTTAGAAATTGCCTTAAATCCCTTTTGGATACCGCAATGAAAGGATATAATGATAGTGGTGATGATGGTGATTACAGTAATAATTTAAACCCTATCAACTCCCTAGAAGAAATGAAGTTATGTCAATGTTTATAACATAATTTATCTCAGATCTAATTTTGACTTGTTTGTGTATAAATTGGTTTCACAGACACTAGTCCCCAAATCTTGAAAACAGAACGCTAGTAGGTGCTAATATTGAGCACTGAGTCTAGCCCCTGAGTCAGACGCTTGCGGGGACGAATGTTCTAAGGGACTCAGGGGTCTGACGGTACCTGTGACAGGGCAGGAGCTCTGGGCTAGGATCCATGATCAAGTCATAGGGACACCTCCCCACCCCACCCCAGATAGCTACAGGCTTTGAGTTTTCTTTTGACTCTTCCTGTTCTTTTTTTATACTTTTTAAACTTTTACTTTTAGTCCTTAATTTCCTTTAAAGTGAATTGTTCATAGGATTCATACGGTGGCTTTTTAAACCAAAGTGAAAATCCGTTTACTTCTTATTTATTGAAATACCTGAGGTTAACATCTACTTTTGTTCTGTTTTGCATTATCCTTGCTTGTTCTTTCGTTCGTTCTTCTGCTTCATGGACAGAATGCTTCGCTGGACATTTGCATGGTCCGGCTGGTCACAGGAATGGCTGGGTTAGGGCTCTAGACCTTGCTCCTTAGCCTTTTGACATCAGATATTAGAGTAGTAGGCTAAACCTTTTGCTTCTCTTGCAAGAGTTACTGTTTTGTTTTGACTTCTAGTTGATTGCTTGAGACGCTTTATCCTTAAAATAGAGAAATCTCATGGGGTTTTTTCTTTTATTATTATTTTTTAATTTTTTTTTGGATACTCAGACTTTTTAGTTTCTATACCTTTTTTTTCAGCTTGAGGAATAGTTACAAAATACTGCATTATACCCTTACTTTGCTATTCCTTTATTTTATGCCCACTATATCTTTATGCCTTGTATTTTTCCTCTCCATATTTTAGATCTCTACTTTTTATCCTCTCTTGCTATTACTTCTATCTTAACTTGAACTGGATAAAGTGCCTGCAGACACTGGCCGTGATAAGGATCGCTGACCTAGCGTGTTGCCATCCTTAGCAGCTAATTGGTGTCCCCGCGTGCTGATGCGTTAGCCTGATCACCTGCCTCTGTCCTTCATAATGGTTAGGGTTAGTGGGGCACCTGGGTGGCTCAGTCGTTAAGCATCACTCTTAATTTCAGCTCAGGTCTTGATCTCAGGGTTGTGAGTTCAAACTCCATGCTGGGCTCCACACTGGGCATGGAATGAATGAATGAATGAGTGAGTGAGTGAGTGAATGAATGAATGAATTAAGTTTAGGGTATTGGCCATATAGTTCCCATCAGGAAAATGCCCACCCCTAACCCACACCCTTTCTAGTCTGACTGAGCGACACAGGCAGCCCAGGGGCTTTTAAATGCTGCTGCTCTGCCCTGTCTTCTACCTATTCCCTCCTCATATCCTCATACTTCCACAGTTAGGAATAAGCATGCAGTTCTTCTAGAGGCTCCTTGATTTATTTTTCAGTGACACTGCATTTTCTCCAGAAAGGTCATCAAAGGGTGATTTCTAGCTTATTTCAGTCTTTATCCCATCCATGTTCCTTATTTCCGGTTTCACACTGGGTGGTGATGGTTCTACCTCTTCCTCGTTGAATTTGATAGAAGGATGGTGAGGTTCAATATCAACGTTATATTGTGCTCCTAACCAACGTGCATGACCTTTATTTTTGTCAAATGTATGTCCACACATACTCCATGTATAAACTTAGAGAGAGGGAGAGGTTACCAATAAAGGAACAAAAGAAATCAATCAGTAGTTCATCTGAACCTTTGCTTTGGCTGTTCTGCTGGGATACAAGTCATTTTTCTCCTTTGCTTCATCATATCACTCTGCCATCAGGGCTCAGGACACCCCTTTTCTATAAGTTCACTAACTCTCAGGTGCAAGTTCAAGTCCCCTTTTCATTGCAGTAAACTGTGATCACACAGGGTTGCATTTTCAGGTTGGACTCAGAGGAATCAAAGATCCTACCTCGAGAACTGGGTGTTTCCTGGCAGCTGCCAGGCACCAGTCTGAGGTCCCAGAGGGCCTCCGCCGCTCCCCAGACTCTCTGGGACTGCAGTCGAGTGTGCTCTGACCCCAGTGCCACAGACGAGGGCTCTAAGGGACATTTGCAGGCACATCACTGTCAGATGGGCTGGTGCAGTCATGACAGAGCTCTGTTTTATACCCTCAGCGCTACTTACTTGTTGTTTTCCTGAAGCCCTATCCTATACATCCATAGATTGCGGGATTTGCTTACCAGACACAATGAGAACAGCCCAGGTCCAATCTGCTGAAGTACTCACTCCATAGCTGGAGACTCCAGCTGGCAGGAACCAGGGAGCCAGTCCTTTGCGTGATTCCAGGGAGATCTGACTGGGTGCCCCCATAAAGGAAGAGAGGGGCTCCCAGGCCCTTCCTTCTCAAGAATGTACCAGTTTTGTCTATCTCGTTATGCTTCTGTCTCTGGCAACCGTTAGATTCTACCATGTGATTCGTGTGTCTAATTCATTAGACGAGTAGTTAGAAAAGTAGGAGAGTCTAGGTTTAAGGACCCGTAGTTTCTTGTTTTAATGCAGAATGATTGATCCTAGTGAAGATATGCTGATAATATCAAGTAAAATATCTGTGGATATTTATAAATATCTACAGTTAAAATTTTTGCTATGTTATTTAAATGAAAGGGTAGGAGGATTATATTCTACCATTCTGTGGGTTACAACGCATTGCAAGATGGCTTTCAGCCAAACACTAAAGCCAGTGAAATCAATTTAGGCCTTAGTCCATGTGGGCTGTCATAATACAACTATAGGCTGGCCAGCTTAGAAATGACATTTATTTATCACAGTTTGGGAGTCTGGGAAGTTCAAGATCAGAGTCCTAGCAGATTTGAAATCTGGTTAGAGCCCTCTTCCTGGTTCATAGATGGTGCTCTTCTCACTGTGTGTGTCCTCATGTGGCAGAGATGGGAAGCCAGCTCTCTGGACTCTGTTCTAAGGTCACCCACCCATCCTGTCCATGAAGCTCCACCCCCATGACCTAATCACCTCCTAAAGGCCCCGCCTCCTAGTGCCATCACACTGGGAGTTAGGCTTCCATCTAGGAGTTTTGGGGATCTACAAACAGTCTAGAGCAGTTTTTTAAAATTAAATATTTTAATCTACTCATTTAGTATTCAATTGCTAATTTTGCCTAAGGTATCTCTTCTATTAACTACATAAGTGGTAGACCTTCTTTGGTACCTCTGCTGAATAGAATCTCTTCTGAGGTTTTGTCTAAGGCAAAGCATAAAGTTGTTGGTATGTGTAGTACACATACCTTTTAGATAAATACCTTTCTAGCACTTCATGTTTTTATTTTCACCCTTTTAAAAGATTTTATTTATTTGACGGGGAGAGAGAGTGTACAAGTAGGGGGAGCGGCAGGCAGAGGGAGAGGGAGAAGCAGACTCCCCACTGAGCAGGGGGCCCAACTCGGGACACGATCCCAGGATCCTGGAATCATGACCTGAGCGGAAGGCAGATTTTCACTGACTGAGCCACCCAGGCGTCCCCTTCCTAGAGTTCCGAAGGGAGGTCAGAGGGACATGGAGCCCAGCTGCAATCCCTATCATTGTTGTTTCTACTTCCCTTACAACCAGAGACGTCCACCTCCAGATGTGTGCCACAGCCTGTGTGCATTTTGTCTCCTTAGGGAGGATGAGCATGCCCTCATCCAACAGTACTGTCAGACGCTCGGAGGGGAGTCCCCTGTCAGCCAGCCCCAGAGCCCTGCTCAGATCTTGAAGTCGGTAGAACGGGAAGAACGTGGAGAACTGGAACGGATCATTGCCGACTTGGAGGAAGAACAAAGGTGCGTCTGACCTGGGAGAGGAAGCTGTGTCCCCCTGGGCAAACTTCTAAAAGGAAGTCTTGAATGATACTTTCAATATGATCCCTACCCATTCTCTTTTCAGAAGCGTGTTCTAAGAAACCCAGGTGGAGTCCAAGTTTTAGGGTAGGCTAACAAGCTAGGGCACTGGCTAAAGATTACACACAGGAGGGTTCCCAGAGGGGTGACGTCTGTTAGAACACCTGCTTAAAGCTAAGAGTGTTGTTCCTGCTTACTCATCTCACTGTTCATAGATGTTTTTACCTAAGAAGAAAGAAGGAGCTGGAGTGAAATCTGGAGCTCGTGGGCAGTTTCAGGGAGAAGACGATGGACGCGGTGGTGATTCCAGTTTTTGCTTTTCTGCACTAGAAACTTGCAGGTGGAGTATGAGCAGCTGAAGGAGCAGCACCTGAGAAGGGGGCTCCCCGTCGGGTCGCCTCCAGACTCTGTCGTGTCTCCTCACCACACATCTGAGGACTCCGAACTCATAGCAGAAGCAAAACTCCTCCGGCAGCACAAAGGGCGGCTGGAGGCTAGGATGCAGATTTTAGAAGATCACAATAAGCAGCTTGAATCTCAACTCCACCGCCTTCGCCAGCTGCTGGAGCAGGTAGAGTGTGTGGGACTCAGGGCTGTGCCCACACCCGCTCCCCTCCCAGCCTGTCAGTCTCCGGGGGGAGTGGGGTGGTCCCAGTGTCCGCAGAGAGGCTCACTTGCTGCCTCTCACCTCCATGCTTAATTCCACTCTTCCAAAGGAAGCATCCCATCCGCCATTGCTCCAGAAATGTGTTTGCCCCACTTAAGATGGGATTTCCCATTCTTCTACCACACGGAAATCTGTCTCAGCTCTGAATCCTTTAAGGGAAGAGACCCTGTAACATACATCTGTGTAAATTACATGTGGGAATGCTGTAAGGGGAAGGAAGCCATTGGAGTTCTTTATGCCAAAGCCTTTTTTCCAGGGAACTATTTTCATGAAATTCAGTAGCAGATGCTTATTAATGTGCAGCTATTGTTTCCTAACATCAGGCCATAGTTTATGGCAGTGGTTTGCCCACTTTCTTGACAATAAGAAATACAACTTACATTATGATGAATGCATACCTGTATGATGAATACAGCATAGTAATTGCCATTATAAAAAAATTCCCTTATTTTCTATTTTTTTAACTTCCTTCCTCCCTTCCTCCTTCCCTTCCTTCCTTCTTCCCTTCCTCTCTTCCTCTCTTCTTTCCTGTGTTTCTCTGTACCTCCTCCCATTTTTCATCTCTTTCTCTTTCCTTTCTTTGTGCTGGTTGGCACCTACCAAATTAATTTTATAGCTCATCAGTGGATATTAGCCCACAGTTTTGAAAAATACTCTTCTTTGGATCTATAAGAAGCATCAACACAGCTTTTGCCTTCTTGGTGTTTGCAGTCTTATTAGGGACCAAAGCAAGATTGTACAATATTATAAGATAGTATCGCACATAAAGACACAGTACTATAGAAGATTAAGTACTTGATTACATCTAGCAGTTAAAGAATAGAAGTCACGAATTAGTGACTTAGTCACGAATTAGTCAGGAAGATGTCTGGGTAGCAGGTGCATATTGGGTAGAATCCCCACAGATGGGGCTAGACTTTCTTTTTCTTGAAGTATCCTTGACATCAACATTCATGTCATCATTCTCTGACCTATGTAGTGTGGGGTTCCAGGCAGTGACTAGGCAGTGCTTTTCTCCAGAAAGGATTTCTCCAACCAAAGGCAGAAGCAACTTTTCCTCAGTGATCTTCTCAAATGTCAGAAAACCATCTTATCACAGTTGCTGTCAGTATCTTTTAACTTGTCAGAATCATCCCAAACAGTGTGATTTCTGCATTACCTACACAGCAGGCCAGAGATCTCACCTTTAAACCATATACTTTTCTGTGTGACTTTCGCTATTTCATGATTTGCATCAGACTGTTTTAGGGAAGGCTCACTTTGGGTCTCCAAACTGTGCATCATTAGAAAACAATAGTTTCCCTAGAGTGCCCCAAAGCCCGGCTTTCCCTAAGCCTTCTGGAATGTTTGAGTCTTCTCCGGTGCCACATTATAAGCACTATGAATTTGAAGTTTCTCTGTGGTGCCTGTGTGAGGGATGAATTTTCTCTTAAAATCTCTGATTTAAAATATGAAGTGTTATTATTAACCTAGTGCAGCGATAGAATCTTTGCAGAAGGAAGCTATGCTCAAAACCTTTATTTGCCATAGCCCGTTGGAGAGCTAACGGCTCTTCTGTTTCCATTACTCCCCTCCCCTCCCCCGACTCTCTCCATCCCATTAGACAGAGCTGCCTAATGGCTCATGTGCCGTCAGAATTGCACAGTAATGCTTTTAGAGATAGCCGATATCTAAATGGCTCTGTATATCCCAGACTGTGGACCTCTTATCTCTTCTTAATGATTTAGTATGAATGCCAAAAGTAGATGGAAAATTCACCTGACAGTAAAAACTGGCAAAACCACCAGACTTCAACTAATACAAATTTAATGGAGAAATCGGCATCAAAAACATTGTAATTCTGCGTTCCCTGTAAGATGGATGACTCTTTCTAATTTGAGCACATACTTGTCAGTGTATCCAGGACCCTTTCAAAGCCTTGTGCAGAGAGGGTTTACAACGTGTTTACTATGTGTCAGATTCTGTTCTAATAATCTCAGTGGAAATCCTAACTGATCACCCTCCTCACAAATTCCTTTGATACCAGCATTCTTTTCACCACCCCCAGTTTATAAATAAAGAATTCAAGGCCTCGAAGGTTATAAAATTTGCTTAGAATCAGGTAGGTTCTGAGTGGCCGAATTTCAAGCATGGGAATCCAAAGTTGTGTCCTTATGTCTCCAGTGTGGCCTTAAATATTGATTTCAGTAAAGAAGTGAGCTGATTTTGAAATTGGATGCATTTACTGTATGAGAAACGGCGCTCCTTTTTTAAAGATGAATGAACCCTTTTCTAAATTCACTTGGTTGAGCATCATGGAGAGAAAAATGGAGGGACGAAGCGGACATTGATAAATAAATCTCACGTTACAACCAGCTGAGCTCTTCTTGGAGCCCCAGTCGAAGGGGACAGACCACTCAGCACTCAGGGGAAGTAGTGGTGAGCCCACTAAACTGATGAAAACAGGTATTCTAAATGTCTGTGGCTAAAGAACTTGACGTGATTCAATCATCCATGGAAGTCAGAAACAGAAATGTTTTCCTTAGCAATTGTTTGAGTCCTTCCTCTGCTTTAACCTTTGAATGTGATTGCAGCCTGAATCTGATCCCCGAATCAACGGCGTCTCCCCCTGGGCTTCGCCTCAGCAGGCTGCCCTGAGCTATTCGCTGGATCCCGACCCTGGCCCTCAGTTCCACCAAGCAGGTTGGTGTCTCCAAGACCTGGCTAACTAATCCCCCCCACCCCCCGCTGCTCTGAGTGTCACCGCTTGCTTAAGTTTTATTTATTTATTTATTTTTCTAAAAGATTTTATTTATTTATTTGACAGAGAGAGAGAAAGAGGGAGCACAAGCAGGGGGAGTGGCAGGCAGTGGCAGAGGGAACTGCAGGCTCCCCACTGAGTAGAGAGCCCAATATGGGGCTCCATCCTGGGACCCTGAGATCATGACCTGAACTAAAGGCAGATGCTTCACCCACTTGAGCCACCCAGATGCCCCTGTCTTTCATTTTATTAAATAGTGTTCTTACTCACCAGTGTCTTAGAGCAGAAAGGAGTTTCATATTCCCTTTGTGCTCAGCTGCATATAAAGACATTTTAACAACATGAAAAAAGTAAACATCTTAGAATAATCATCTATAATGTATTTGCTTCTATAATGTGTAGTAGTGGATTGAATTTTGGCAAAAGATGAAAAAAAGTGCTCTTTCCTTTTGGTATGAGCAACAATTTACTTTTTGCTTTGCCTGCAGAATGATTTTTTTAAAAATATATTTTCCATCTCTAAAATTTATATTTGTACATATTCAGGATATCATCCTAAAGTATATTATACCAAGAAGGTTTTTCTCTGCCCAAGTCTGGAAACTGAATGCTCTGCTTTTTCCATGCTAGTCCTTATAGACATTGCCACCTCCCCTGCCCCCATCATTGCCAAGGTCTCACCCAGCCTGTCATTAGTCACAAAAGGGCATGGCGCTGCTGCTAGAAGGACTCTGTCAGCCGGCATTCAGGAATGACATTTTGTTATTGATGAAATTTAAGTTCTAAAGTTTTACTGAGGACCACATATTTTAACCAAATTAATTTGTATTTAAGATATCTTTTGCTATATTAGTCAGAGGAAAACCTAAAATATTAATGTTATTTTAATTGTTTTAAATAAGTGACTTATTTTGCTATTTATTGGTTGTAGAATGAAAGACATCAAAGTAACAAGTATCTTCTAAAACACCTCTAGATTTGTGTCAGTGTAAGCCAGCCCATGCCAGAGTCACCAAGAATAAAGAAGGAAGGAAAAAGAAACTGACAGAATTTTTTTATATGAAAAAAATGTGTAAAATAATGTCATTCCATCTAATATATTAAAATAATATAACCACATTACTTTTCACTCATAAATGTTCTCCTGGCACATGGAAGCTTCCAACAGAAATATCTAATACATCTTATTGATATGAAATTATATTACCAACAAATTAATACAAAAATGGTTTATTGCCTAAAATTGTTGATTTAAGGAGAATGGTTTTCACTTTGCTATATAGAGGCCAGGATTCGTGTTTTCTGCCCATGTTGGCCTGACATTGTTCTTTTTCTCCACAGTCGCAGCGGCGGAGGACCTGCTGGCTCCCCCACAGGACACTGGCACGGACCTCACGGAGTTTATGGAGCAGATCAACAGTACTTTTCCATCTTGCTGCCGTGAGTATGAAGGGCCCTAACACCGTCAGGATGCTGTTCCCGTCCATGTCTTTATTCCTGCTTGGGGCCCTCTGTGTTCTTTGGCAGTATAGCAAAAACCAGTAGGAGAAACAGGACTGAATATTATTTAGAAAGAAATCAAGCATTCTACATGTTGACAAAGGAAATGAAGCACAGGCTGGACACTGTCACGTCCCTGGACTGCAGGGAGGATCCTGCTCTCGAAGCGCTTTCATTGTGCCTGACGGATGATACCGCGAAGGCAAACAAGACGAACCCCTTTGTGAAGTTTCCCTCTAGTGCAAACTCTCATAACAAACGTGTTATCACTTCAAAAGAGAGCTTTTAGCGGCACACCAAAGAAGGCATGAAAATAACCTTTTCTGATGTAATTCTCTTTTTTTCTTTAAAAATGATTTTATTTTTAAGTCATCTCTATACCCTGTGTGGGGCCCGAACCCACAACCCTGAGGTCAAGAGTCCCGTGTTCCCCCGACTAAGCCAGCCAGGCACCTGCACTCTCTTTGCTTCATACATTATTCTCTGATGTCATCAGATTCAGTTCTGGAAGGGGATTATTTTCAGATTTTTCTTCTCTCTCTTACTTTCTTTCTCTGGTTTCTTTCCTCATGGAATAAAATAGTGCATAAAGGCCAAATAATTGAAGACATCGCAGATTATAACCCTGTGACTTATCCATATGAACAACCAAGAGCTAGAAAACAATCAAATGAAAGCAGCCCAAATCCCAGAGGAAATTACATAATGTTCTTCTTTATTGATTTTTTTACCAAACTTTTTTACTTCAACCTCTTGCCACCTCCCCATGAGCTTTCCCCACAATCACTTGTGCTCTTTCCAATAGAGGCCACTTACTTGTGTGAGCATATTGCTTGATGCTCAGTTTATTTTAAATAATCTCTTAAAGAAATAGGAATGTTTTACTTATGATTTTTAGGGAGATTTCCTCTAAAATTGATTTTTAAACCTAGGCAGCCACTAAGTTAGGATTTTAGCATGTACATACACTACCGTATCTATTATATGACATGATATATATGTGTATTATATATGTATATTTGTGTGTATGTGTGTGTGTGTGTGTGTATATATAGTAGTATATCTATAAAACAGCTCCTTACATCACCCTTTTTCATCCTGTCCTCAAAAGATACCATCCTAAGTGATGAAAAAAGGCATTACCAGGAAGGTAGTTAAATAAGATATATTGACTTCATTAAAAAAATATGCTTCAACTTATACAATTCTACAGTTTATAAAAATGCCATCATTAGCAGAAAGCGGAAATAGCTATTTGAAATATAGTCTTCCCTGAATTTTCAGAAGTATTTGCCTAAAGCCCATAGTGCAGTTTCCGTAAACACGTAAATACATTTATATTTGGGAGTTGTCATTTTCCATTTACTGTCTGTGACTATACTTCTCAAAGTTTCATGAACTGTATTTACTATATGTCTGTCCCCACACTCACTCCCCAAAAAACATGTGCACACACACACACACACACACACTTTTTTGGCCCTCTAGACTCTCGCAGAGGCTTAAGAGAGCCATTTGAAGCCTGTATGCCATCAGATCGTTGCTTCTGTTCTAGGCTAAGAGCCACAGTAGATGAGCACATTATGTCATTCATATTAAGGTTGGATTTTCTAGAGATTTTAATTCAGGGTTGTATGTTACTTAATGGCTAGACAAGAACTCATCATAGTCACTGTGAAACCTAGAATTTAAATATTAAATTTCTAAATGAAACTACTTTTTAGTTCAGCTTAAATCCAAATACATTAATAATTAGTGAAGAACAAATTCTATCAACCAAAGCCTGTTTAGAAGTTTGCATTTAAATGTTATGATGGACATGTTCAATCTGAAAGTCATTTGTCAAAGAGTTAGGGTGGGAAGTATGTTGAATTAAATGCTCTACAGTGACTATGGAGGTATAGTTTCCATATTCACATTTTTATATTAAAAATGCATGATGTGTCGATTTTTAAAGTTTGTCATAAAGCAATGACTCTTAAATCTTTTCTGTAGTATATTCTTATATCTAGATAGTATAAAAGACTAATCTGTCTTATTTTGGAAGAGAATGTAATTAAATATAAATGATAATCATAAGAATAAAATAAAAATAAAGAAAAAAGAGATAAATATGTTCATCTCACTTTATGGCTTCCCTTAAAGGTACATATAAAATTCCTATTGGTTGGAATCTCATTAATGATTAATAGATATCATTGGTTCCTGAGACAGACGTATCCCTTCAGTGGGACCTACATGACAGGTTAAACTCCTACTTTGCCTGGTGCCCTTGCCACCCGTGCCCTAAGATTCCTTCATGGGACAGTGGCCCCATGTTCTCCTAGTCTTACATTCGTACATCCACAGATTTTTCACATTAGTTATAATTTTCCATGCACAAGCATTACTAGTCAAATGTTATTCTGAAGATTTCAAGTATATCCCATGTAAGAAATGATGAATGGTGTCTTTTATAATCCTCTGAATTTCATACCTTATTGTTTTTGGTTTCTGAGATTCTGTTATTTGGCTTTAGTCTGCTCTTGTTCATATTTATATTCTATGTTTTGCTTTGGTAATATAAAAATCTCCATGATAAGAACAGCTTTCCCTAGAAATAAGGGATGAATTTACTTATTTATAAAATTGATACATATTTTAATTGCATCTAAAGTTATTATTAAGCCTTTTAAAAATTGATGCAAAGTAGAAATAGCACCTGATTTAGACTTTGTGCCCAATACATGTTTCTGAATTGAATGAATGAATGAATGATTACCTTTTTCTAACCAGGAAGGTTTAATTGGTAAAGTTTACCCTAGATACTACATAGACGTTTTATAGGATTCATTTACTTTGTTGCCCCTTTTAAGTTGCTCAGCTAGCAAATCTTTTAATAAACCTTTGCATTCCCAAAGCTTCCTGACCACCTTTGGAGGATTTTTCAGCAAATCAGATTGGCACTCTCCCAATGCCAAACCCATCCCTTGAGCCCCTGTTAAAACTGCTTGTCACCGGCATACAATGAATTGATCTGCATGTTAATCTTGACTTTTGATCCTTTGTGGGTTAAAAATTAGCATGGTCACAAGTGAATTTACACTCCTGGCAATCCTGGAATTAAAACGAAGCTGTATTCATAAATCCTAATTGCATGAATTGCCTACTTAAACATAGCATTTCTCCCCTCCTGGGTCTGTATACTGTAACGCATAACACGTTAGAATTTGTGTCTCAAGTTAATATCCCCGTTGCTCCTGATCGCATCCTTGAATTATTGCCTTTTAAAGTCTTCTTTTAATTATTTACATTACGTTTCAGAGCAGAAAGGAAGGCATTTCCATCTTTTCTTGACAAGGCGTTAATGAAAGGAATTTCATTGTGGTGCCCATTAACTAATGTACATACTAAAATTTTCACTGGCTGCTCTAACATTTCTTTTTGTGTAAATTCTCAGTTTTTCCATTTATGTCATCCAAATATACAAGATACTAGGACTGAATATTTTTGGCTGACAGATCATTAAATGCTTTTAAAATTATCTATGGGCATATTTTCACTGTGAATTGCCCATATTTATTAAACTTGAGTGATGTTCATCACAAACTCAAAACCTACTAAAATGCAAGGGTTTCCTGGCTTCTTTTAGAAATAGATGTGTGTGGTTTGCTCAGGAGAATAATCAGAGCCTTTTATTTGATATAAAGTTATAGGGTGAGGGGTGCCTCGGTGGCTCATTTGGTTAAGTGTCCAATTCCTGATCTCAGCTTGGGTCCTGATCTCAGGGTTGTGAGTTCAAGGCACACCCAGTGTAAAGCCTACTTAAAACAAAACAAAATAAAATAAAATAAAATAAAATAAAATAAAATAAAATAAAATAAATAGTTATAGGGTTCATGATGCTGATTTGGAGCAAGAGGGATTTGATTTCTGGTTGGGGTTGGATGCTATGCAGAAGAGAAGTGTGGGTGTCTGTATTGTATTTAATTCTAATGCAATGGAGTGTTCCCTCAGTGTGGTTCAGTGGGAAGGACATCCACTCTCTTGTTTTCCTGCTGTAACTTAGTATCTGGTAGGACGAGGCTGGATTTTAGCCTCATTCTTCCCTCAGGTATGGAGGGGGCTCACACTTTCCCTCCAGGCATCATAAAGTTGCCCTTTTTTGTTTACTCTGTTTTTCTCACAAAGTACCCACTGTGTGGTCATGGGTTTTTCCCACACTCTCTCTTCTTCTTCTTTTTTTTTTTTCCCCTCAGCACAAAAAAATCGAGAGATGGAAGGAGTGCAACATGGTAGATGATTAGGGATGTTTCTTATTTGACCCAGAATAGATGTTACCCTCCTGGAGGGAGCAGAACACACCCCCTCAACCCAGCGGCCTCTGCCCACCCTTACAGTGCCCACGGCCAACTGCATTTGCTGTGTTTTCTAGAACCAGGAAGGAATGGAGTGGCCCAGATGCAAAGGCAAATTTGTCACCATAGTTCACCTTCTCCAACTGGGCCCTCCAAGCACAGTGATTAGCCTTAGGGCCCACAAGACTACCAGAGGGTGAGGCCAGCCCTCTGTTTGAGCAAACTCATTGCCACGAGTTTTCTAGGCCTTTGGGGCCAAGGTGAGCCAAGAGTGGCAGAACCTGAAGACACATGCCCTTCATTTCCCTCATCACGTGTTGGTCAGGATTTATGCTGTTCAACAAAATATGTAGAACTTGCTCTGTTCAGAGACGTAAACCAAATGCATGGCCTGATTTCAATGGGAAATATTGAGATTTTTATTTTCAAAACCAATTAGCTACTGATGTTTTGGTATGTGCTTATTTGAGAGAGCCAGCATATGTTTTGCATATTTTGGTAGAACTTTAATATCTTAAAGGACATGGAATGTGAGAAACTAGGGAAAAGAAACTAGTCTTTGTTAAAACACATAGCCACAAAGGAAAAAAAAAAAAGAAGAAGAAAGAAAGAAAGAAAAGGAAAAGAAACGAAAAACCAAAACCTGTTTCTTATGGACCCAGCACGCTTCCTGCTGTGCTACTCTGCTTTCTCATTTTCTTATTAGCACCCATTTAACAGCTGGGAGCTGGGAACACTCTCCAGTTTTGCATGCCTCTGGGCAGGGAACCAGCAAGGCCACCAGAGCTCCTTCAACTGATTTCTTTTGTTTTCTCTTTCAGCCAATCTCCCCAGCAGGCCACAGGTAAGTGTTAATGGGGTTGATTGGCTTGGGGCTTGTTGATTATAACAAGTAAGTTGATTACTGGAGTAAGCAGATGAGCTGCTCTTGATTTTAGTGCTATACTTTGTTCCCCATGTAAATTAGTAAACTTGCTTGACATTTCAATGTTAGTTAATTCTGTCAGTCTGGGGAGGGGAAACCCCTCTCAGGTTAGTTCTTCCAGATGCCCCAAAATACCAAGTGCCTGATCCTTTGTGTTCTAAAAGCTTTTTACTGGCCTCATATGAATTGTGCAAAATCACCCTGGATAGATCTGGCTGACCAGTGCCCTCCCAGATTTGCAGTATCACAGAACATGGACTTAAAAATCATGACTGCAGTGGTACACAAAATGATTTTGGTACTTTGAGGGGCAGATGTTTTGTTTTTTCCTTTAAGTGTGCTGAAAAGGAGAAGGGAGGAATTTACTGAGAAAGGTCAGCAGCTCTACCTTGATACCTGGCGGTATCAGGGCTCTTAGTGCTCAGGAGCCACAAGACCACAGCACATCTTTGGAGAACATTTTCTTTCCTGAGCTTGTATATGAATCTTGAACCTCCTAATTGTGTCACTGTCTTAATGGCAAGAGGGGCTGGGGTCTTCACGGGAATCACAGACAGGTGGTCTGTAGAACCTGGAGGGAAGAAAAGGAAATCTCATGCCAGTTAGCAGATGTGAGGTATGAGCTCAGGAGATGTGAGGGGAGAGCTTGGTGAGGAAGATTATTCTGATTGCTTGTGTCATCTCAGTGAATCAGAAGCCAGGGCTTCAGCAGGGCTGAGGATGGGAGGAAGTGTCCAAGGGGTGAGGAGATCCTAGAGGATGTGCCCTAGCTGCTTGGAGATCAAGAGATCATGGACAGGGAAGTAGTGTGAGTGCAAGGCAGTGTTCAGCATGACTTCTGGTGCCTGCCTGTGAACTTAATGTGAGGCCATCTGCAAGGCTGTGTGTTGTCTCCTGGCCACATTCAAGTTCATAAGCACAGGTACCAGAGTAGGCTGAGTGTTGCATTTTACCAGAGTTGAAGTCATGGTTTGGCCCAGAGAGTGCAACAGTTCAAGGGAAGAAGCAGAGACATGCTGATAATGATTGGACCAGACATCTAACCTTGTAGGAAAAGAAGTGAAGACATGTTAGGTGCAGGAGACAGAAAAAAAAGGCAGGAGGAACAATGAATTGTGGTAGCAAAGGGTGGATGGCGTTGGGGTCCTAATGGAAGTAGGTGAGAAAGTAGGGGTAGTTGTCAGAAGGCAGGATGATTGAAATTGAAGTGTTGGGGGGGGTTGAGGTATTGGTGATAGTGATGGTATTTGGAAGTTTGCATAGCTGACAGGGCTGGAGGACAGGTTCACTGGAGGAGAGGAGCTCGAGGAACTGAGAGGCCAGGGTTTAAGAAGAACATCTGTGTGGATATTGAAATCATGGAGATTTAAACATAGTTTTAGCTTGGTGGCGGTGAACTGTTCTTCAAAAAAGTAAGGGAACATGAGCCAAGGGCTCAGAAGATGACTGTATCGTGGGGTGGTAGAGTCTGATGGTGTGAGACTCAAAGTTGGGTGGGAAGAGAGAGGAAAAGGCCTGAAGAAACGTAATGTGGATTTAGAAAGCAGTTATCTAATCCATGAAGAGTAGAGGAGATAAAAAATGGCCATATGTGAGGAGGTTTGGGAGGAAGCGTGTCTTCAAGGAAGATCTGGGTATTGATGAGAGCAACCAACTGGAGGACACATTCAGAGAAGAATCAAAGGATGTGAATTTTAATGATGATGGATCCAGCTGTTTGACATTCCCTTTAAAAGATTGTTGCCACTCCCCTGAGCGTGGCCCAGATTTATATCTTCTCAGGGCTATGTACATTGGCCCAGGTCCATTAACTGGAGCCACCGCTCACCCTGAGACTATAAGTCCTGTCTTTCATTCCTCTTGTCTGGACCCCAGCATGGATTGGGGACCAGTTGGAATTGTCAAGGGTATCCCCTTAGCCATAGACCTCCCACAGTCCCCCAGGGAGAGACCGGACCCTTGAACCAGCCTCATCCACTCACCCTTGGTACCTCCAGCAAGAAAAAGCCAAGTCCTCTCGATTTTAACCTGGTTTCCAGCCTGGGCACAAAACAAGTTTTCCAAAACATCCTCTCTGGTTGGCTGCAATGATAAAAAGCAGATTAGATGCCTTCTGCATGGAAGAGAAAGACCTCCTCCCGGGGAGCGAAAGTCACAAGGGAATAGAGGGTTCCGTTCAAACACAGCAGAATGGGATTTGACTTGTTCTGAAAGAAGCACTTTGATTTCTCAGAAGAGATGTGACAGGTCCCTCCTACTGTACTGTCTGTGTAAATGTTGCTCTGACAGCACTGTTTCCCTTCCTGCAGGCAATGTGAAGTATCCCTCTAGCCAACTGACATTTCCTGACTGCCAGTGTTGCCCTTTTCAGCAAATGCCAATTCCAAGTTCCATTGAATCAGAACTCCATGGCTCCTTGACACATGCTGTTGAGTGCTGACTGTGTGTTCTACTGAAGGAGTAAAACACTGACTATCCAAAGAGAAAAGGATATTTTGTTTTTATAATAATCATATATTATTGTTTATTGTTTTCTTCTTCCCTTTCTATGCAACTGTAAATTAATGAACAGAGTGGTATTTGGAAATGGTAATACATTTGTCACTGATTTGTATACTGTATACAGCATTGGGAAAATGGGTGGGGGCTTTCTAATATGATACCTTCTTTTTAATAACCATGACAAAAATTGCATAAGAATGAAAAAACAATGTTACATTTTTACATTCCTTCATATTAACCTTGTACAATAACTTCATTTATTTTTTCCTCTCCTTTACCATTACGTTTTGGTTATTTATAATTTATCAGCCACATGACCAAATGGATTTCCTTGTGTCTGTTTCCATGATTTGGCCAAATTACTAAATTCATGTATTTCAATCAAATATTTATGTGTATGATTTAGGCCACATCTCTGTGTATACCACTGAACTTCATTTAAACATCATATACTTCACTTCTTTAGTGACCACTTGGATAACCACAGTAAAAGCCCTGTGGGGCCTCCCTGGCATTCCCATTGGGATTTGTTTCCTGCATTTTATTTCCCTGCCCTATGTAAGTAGGTCTTGATTTCTTAATTTATTTCATGTCCCAGTCTATATGATAGAGGAGACTCAAAGCAGGGTTCTAATAATCTCAAAGATCATTTCACCAAAGGTTACCCATTTACATAATCATTTTCATTTTGACATAGAAACAAAACATGGGATAACTTTTTTTCACTGCAAAGTCTTGATTTTCATCATTAAATACACAGCAGACCTTTCCTTCATTGTGCTACCAGGACACATCTTTGTCTTCAGTTCCCTTTGAAGAGAACTTTATTTTTGTTTACATATACTCAAGTCATTTGTAATTCTTGAAATTCCCAGTCATTTTCTTTCTGACAGCAGACACAAATTTAATGCATATTTCATTTTACCTTTCGGGTGAATGATTACATTTTTTTATTACTTTTCATTTGATCAATTTATTTGAAAGGGATGTTTATCAAAAACCTATGTCACTGCTTCCACAGAGGAATGAAATTAATACTTAGATGGTGGTACCCCTGCCTGTACCTTTGAGTACATTCACTTAGGTGTTTCATTCAACTTCTGATTTAACCTTTAATTGATTCAGTTGAAACATGTAATCACCAAATGTAGAGAAACCAAAACAAACAAACAAACAGTGAAAATAATGTGTTTTGATTCAGCATACATACATTTAAAACATCAGGACATTTTAACTTTGGGTTCTCTTGACCTGGGATTTGGCCAGAAGGAGGCTTAAAGTTAGAAATTGCTATTCTTTTAGAATAGGTTGGGTGGGTTGGGGGGCAAGGGTGTCTATTTGCAGCCTAGATATTTTGAGAAGAAAATTGTTTTATATAAGAGGAAAGCCATGACCACCTTTCTACCTCAGATCCATCTTCATCCATTGTGTTGGAAATAGCTTTATGCTGCTGCAGTCCGCAAAATTTAGAGCTTTTATCAGACCACATCAAACCCAAGAAAATCACCTATTTAAAGAAAAAAAAATTTCCCTGAACTCTGAACTACAAGTTGTAGATTTGGTGTCTTCCTTGTTCTTTCTTTGAAAAAATACGTATTCATTTTTTTCTGCTTGTAATTGTGTGCAACATGTCTTCTCTCTGCTATTAAAGAAAAGCTACAGAAAACACTACATTGTAACCTTCTAAGTAATAATAAAAAAGAAATATATCACAATAACAACAAGGGGAAATAAGTATGTAGTTCTTTTGAAATATGTGGTAAAGAACTAATCATAGACTATCATCTAATCTGGTTACATGTTGTATTTTTCATCCTGAATAAAAGTAATTTTAACACAAGATGACTTTGATATTCTTCAGCTGTGTTCATTGATAGAATCTAAGCTCTCAGTGTACATTTGTGAAAATAAAATATAAAAAGAGCCTGTATACTGATAACTTGCATTTTTTCCTCTATTTTCTCATACCCACTAATACATCGTTTCTCTTGTTCTCATTGTCTCGTTCTTTCTCTGTGTCTCTTCTCTCTTATTTATATGATTCTCAATTTCCTTTACAAATAGAAAGCTCATCAATAGGGAGAAATAATTTTGGATGTTAAGAACATGTACATTAAGCCCTATTGGGCTTCTGTTTTAGTAACTTAGGTACTGTTGGTATTTACTCGGTTACTCTTCCAAATTCACTTTTAGCCTCATGCCCTTAAATAATGTGTTTTTACATGTGCCCTGAATTTTAACCATTCTTATAGTGGGTTTAATCCCTTCCTGAAGCCATCCCATAGGAAATAGTGCTGAGAATTGTATTACTTGATTCTAAAAGTAAAAGCTTTCTATGAAATAGAAAAATCCCCAAATATGTAACTTGGTAAAATAAAATGGATATATTCTAATGAACACATATTTCAAACATCTTGTCTGCCCCAAAGTAACATTCACATTAAATAATCTTAAGGAAACAATTGTTGAGTTCCAGTGACCTATTGAGTAGGTAGTTGAAAACGGAAATGAGAACAGAAGAAAATGTATTTTTTTAAAGGGGTGTATGTATTTGAGAGAAAGAAAGCACATGAGTGGTGCAGGGTGGCGGGAAGAAGTAGAGAGGTAGAGAGAATCTCAAGCTCTCTTCCCCTGCGTGGGGAGCCTGAAGCAGAGCTTGATCTCAATACCCTGAGATCACCACCTGAGCTGAAACCAAGAATCAGACGCCCAGCTGACTGGGCCACCCAGGAGCCCCTATATGTACATTTTTAAACAATGTCCATTCAGCTGTTTTAGTCAACCAACTTTTTCAGAGGCTTTTCTGAATTCATTAGTTGAAAATTTAATGTAAATACAGTAAAACACCACTGACACCACACCACCCAGTACTATAGGTAGAATCTAAAAACTTCATTGCCATACAAAATCAGCTAGTGTTCTGGTGAAGTTAATTAAGCGATTGGAGTGAGCCCCGATGGAGGCCAAGAGCCAATCGCATCCGTGCTATGTCCACTTCCTGGGGTAGGAGTTTTCTGTTGGCATGATAATCGGTATGGCAACCATAAAACCTCAATGAGAAGGATTTAATTTGTCTTTAATTTATGGGATGTGAGGAGGCAGGACTCCTCTGCTCACACCTGGACTTGCCCAGATATCTTGGGTTGACTGGCTATTGAGGGACGTGGGGTGGCCAGACTGGATGGTAGCAGCAAACTGGCTGGGTTCTTGCACTCACTAGGGAGTTAACTGGGTATGTTCTCCTACACTGACCCATGCTGGGGGAGCAAATGTAGGGCTTTGCTAAGAACTGGCACACCACCATTTGTACCAAATCCTGTTTGTCAAAGCAAATGGCAAGGCTAGGTATGGATACTCAATCCTACCTCTTTTATGAGAGCAGCTGTGAAGTCTCTGAGGGTGTGGCTACAGAGAGGGACCACCAGGTTTCCTGGTATGAACTTCGAGGAGGTAAAGCAGGACACTTAGGCCAAAATACCAATATGTCCATTTCCTTGGGCATTATGTCCACTCTCTCATTGGAATGAGAAGGGGTGTGGACATTTTACAAGGCATTTTTTGAAAACAAAGATCAAGATCAGCCCTTCCTCCCTAGGCTACCAATCCAATTTCAGAGATTGACACAAGTAGGAAAACTTGGCATGTTCTCTGCCCAAAACGTTGGAGTGGGAGAAGACCTCAGGACTGATACTAAAATGAGAAAAATTAAAAATAAACATAAATAAAGCAGAAAAAGGCTAGATGAAAAATGGAACAGAAGGGATATTATTTTAAACTTCTTAGGTTTGTTCAAACTGAGTTGCTAATGTTTAGTTGGAAGGACACACAATATAAGAGGGTCTTAGCTTTGACCAAATGAGTACGTCCCTGTGATATTATGTCCCTGCCAAGCATTTGTTTAGAAACATGCAATTTATTTACCCTTTCTATAAAGTTAACCAACCTGGCACTAATCTCTCATTTTGAAGGTATTCCAATTTGTGGCATAGTTTCATATTTTTGAATATTTGCAGTGTATGCTCTGCTCAGATAGTCTTTTATAGACAGCTTATTTTTTTGGTACTCTTTTGAGTTTTGTATGTGGGTAATTACAAAAAATTAATTGACAGTTTGCCCTCAGCCTAGCTCTGTCCTCTTCTAGAAAGCACAAACTTTGAATCTGTAATTAAATGAGATGAGTTCCCAGGCTGCCATGGGATGTAATTACAATTAGTTCCTGATATTACTTCTTTTAGCCCACTTTTCAAAAGTATTGTAATACTGATTTTAAGTTTTTACTTCAAATTAATTTTTTAAATTTACATAAAATAAAATGACATTCTAAAACTGTTGGAAAGAATTGAGTTGTTCTAGTGTAAATCTGACGTAAGCCTATCAAAATCTAGAACAGTCTGATTATTATTCCCTGTGAATCTCATGAGCTATGTTTACTGCTTGGCAAATTGCGGACAGCCACACATAGCAGCGGGGATGTGTACGGGCTCGCTTTCGAAAGTTCACCCTGACCCCATCCTCCTGTGTCCTGTTCTCTCCTCACTTCCATGCCCACCAAGCAGGTTTATCTTGTCAGTGATGCCGAAAATAAGGTGTTGCTTCATGTATAACAGAAAACAGCCTGGGGGGGCCTGGCTTGCTCAGTGGGTTAAAGCTTCTGCCTTCAGCTCAGGTCATGATCTCAGGGTCGTGGGATCGAGCCCCACATCAGGCTCTCTGATCAGCAGGGAGCTTGCTTCTCCCCGCCCCCCCACCGCCCCGCCTGCTTCTCTGCCTACTTGTGATCTCTGCCAGCCAAATAAATAAACAAATAAAACAAACAGACAAACAAACCAAAAAACCCAGAAAGCAGTCTGGATACTATCTTCCCAAAATGTCAATGATGAGTTAATAAAATAAAGAAGGTTAAAAGGAATCTTAGGATAAGACATGGATCAAAATTCTGCCTTGGCTTGTGATTTAGTGGCTCTAACTTCATTGAACACAAAATCTCCACGTGCCTGGGACATGTGAGGAGGGGCCACTCAAGTTGGCAAAGACAGAATGAGGAACTAAATCCAGGCCCCAGGGAGTTCCTAATCTGGTGGTAGCCCCATAATAAGCAAGTAGTTACAAAAATAGTAACGGGAGCTGGAGAGAGGATTCTTAGGTCCCTAAGAGAACATGTAGGGCACTCTGGACCCCACAGGATGTGTATCAGAATATAGAGACAGCTCAAGGGAAAACATGTGAAATTCACCACCACCTACAGAGAAGCACATCTCAGTAACTTCACTGGGATGTTTCAATGTACTTGGTAGCGATGTTAGAGTCCTAAGAAGACATCGCAGTGATCACTAAAAATGCTCTGGATGTAGCAGCATTTCCCCAGGAAAAGGATTCCCTGGTTAAATAATTTGGGAAGCACTGCATGCTCTAACGCCTCTTAAAGCTTCACAACACGCACGATCACGTTAAAAGCTTTTATAAATCCTAAAGCAGAGAATCCCACCTATCTGTGCGTTGTTCTGCATTTCTAAAGCATTTCACAACAGAACCCTTTGTGCTCACCTATTCACATCTGGCAGTATACACTTGGATGCTGAATTAATGTTCTAAGTTTTAATCTTGCAACTACATATGGGTGGTGATCCCATGAAATTGAGAGAAGTGTTAAGTGAATAGTAAAACAATTAGTATTAATCCAAGACAATAACCTCCTGTTAAACCAATGTATTCTTATCATTGCAGGGATATACTCAGGCATGGGTAAGAATCAAAAAAGTTTCCCCTCAGCTTAGCTCTATCCTGGGCTCAGAAAACCTATTTCTAGAGGAAAAATGATTTCTATTTCTAAAATCCATGACATCCTAATAAGCCATGCACATACTAAACCAGGCATAAATTACAAAAAGAACAGCATCTAGGCATGGCTAGTTTATCCAAATGTTGCTTTCTGAGACCCCATTTTTTGTTTATTTATTTCCTTAACTAATAATGGAATTTCTGGGGCACCTGGGTACCTCAGTTAAGCATCTGTCTTTGGCTCAGGTCATGATCCCAGGGTCCTGGGATGGAGCCCCACCTCTGGCACCCAGTTCAGCGGGGGAGTCAACTTCTACCTCTCCCTCTGGCCCTCCCCCTGCTCATGCTCTCCTGCACACACACACACACACACTCTCTCTCAATTGAATAAGTAAAAATCACTTAAAAATAATGGGAATTTCTGATTTCTGCTAAAACTGACCAAAATGTTATCCAATCACAATGTGGTTATCATGTAATAAGTTATAATAAGTTAACTTAACTTATAAATTAACTATTAAGTTATAAATATCGTTTATTTTCTCTCCTCCAATAGCCTCTTTCTTTTGAGGTCTGGATCTTTTGTGCAGGTAAAAACTCTCATTCTCCCCCCCCCCCCACATATACATACACACACACAGACATATATATATACAAGCAAAACAATGCTCTAGTTTGTCACAACCTATTTGAATTATTTTCCAACTCTATTTCTTTAGTTTATGGAGCAAACAGTTCTCTAAATTGTCACAATCTGTTTGAACGATTCTTTTTTTAATAACAATTTTTTAAAGATTTTATTTATTTAGTTAGAGAGAGAGAGAGCGCAAGAGCACAAGCAGGCAAAGTGGCAGGCAGAGCCAGAGAGAGAAGCAGGCTCTCCATTGAGCAGGGAGCCTGATACGGGACTTGATCCAGGACCCTGGGATCATGACCTGAGCCGAAGGCAGTGGCTTAACTAACTGAGCCATCCAGGCATCCCAAATTATTCTTTTTTTAAAAAAAAGATTTAATTTCTTTATTTGAGAGAGAGAGAAAGTGAGAGTGAGCACAAGCAAGGTGGGGGAGGGGCAAAGGGAGAAGGAGAGCACGTTCCTCACTGAGCAGGGAGCCTGATGCAGGGCTCCATCCCAGGATCCTGGGATCATGACCTGAGCTGAAGGCACACGTTTAACCTACTGAGCCACCCAGGTATCCCTATTTTATTTATTTATTTATTTTTATTTAATTTATTTTTTAATAAAAATTTTATTTATTCGACAGAGAGAGACAGTGAGAGAGGAAACACAAGCATGAGGAATGGGAGAGGGAGATGCAGGCTCCCCACTGAGCAGGGAGCCCGATGTAGGGTTCAATCCCAGGACCCTGGGATCATGACCTGAGCCGAAGGCAGATGTTTAACCAACTGAGCCACGCAGCGACCCCCCATTTGAATTATTCTTTAAATCTATCCATTTAGTGTATTAAGTAAACACATACTGGTTATTAATTTCATTTCCCATATTTTACTGATAATAAGAAGAGAAGTCCTACTAGAAATGTGTACGTGAATGTGAACAGCTCCTTTTGAGATTAGGCATCAAGCATCAGTGGTCCTAGGTTTTATCTCCCAGGGATAAATTAAGTGGAGTTTCTGAATCAGAACAGTTCAGAGTCAAACCCATGAACAGAGGACTAGAGTATATGCCGCTGCAACTGGTCTAGCCTCAAAGACTAATGAGTTAACTAAGTCACTCTTAATCAGTATCTGAAAGGATAAA
Organism: Mustela lutreola; assembly: GCF_030435805.1. NCBI lineage: Eukaryota > Metazoa > Chordata > Mammalia > Carnivora > Mustelidae > Mustela > Mustela lutreola. The sequence goes on along the minus strand of NC_081295.1, from coordinate 58,015,308 downwards.
GCAGAGCTGCATGATAGAGCATTAAACTGTGGTCCTTGAACCACCTTCAGAACACCAGGAGTCTGATTATGCCCTTCCCAGACCTGCTGAATGAAGCTTTCCAGACCAATGTTAGGATCTGTTATAGAGGCCTGCTGGTTCCCCAAATAACCTGTTGATAAGACCAAGTCGAAGGTTTTTTGTTTATTTGTCTTCGTAAAAGTAGTAAGAGAGAATACTACTTGGCAGAAAATTCTTAGTGTCTCCAAGGGGGAAAGGGCTTGTATTATCCAGAACGGGGATAATATAATAATTTAGGATGGGTAGGCAGAGCAAGGTGAATGTTCTGAGGCGTTTCAAAAAATGTGGGGGAATACAGTTGTTTGGTGCTGTCTGCGGAAGAACTGAATAGTTTGATGTTTACATAACAGGGTTTTTCAGGAAGTTTCTGGAACAAACAATGAAGTCAAAATAAAATCATAATGAAGACAGAGGGACACTGAAACCATGTTAGTGAAGACAATGGAATTCTAAACTCATGACATTGTATACAAAGTTGAGTGGGCATAGATAATCTTTATTCTTTTTTTTTTTTAAGATTTTTATTTATTTATTTGACAGAGAGAGAGAGGGGAAGCAGGATCCCAACTTGATCCCAGGATCCTGAGATCATGACCTGAGCCGAAGGCAGAGGCTTAACACACTGAGCCACCCAGGTGCCCTGATATTCTTTATTCTTGGCTCTCAGGTTCTTCAGCCTGAGCTGAAAGATATATCATTAACATCTGGAACATGATCAAGCCAAAGCTTTGCCACAATTTGAAGTATCAAAACCAAGTGTCATGTTTCCAGGGTGGTCCTTTCAACCCCCACTGAGTGTCCGTTTTCCTGTTCTTTTTGCTGAATGACCATTCATTAGATCATTAGATGGGACCACAGCTACACACGGATGCAAAACTCTGGACATCACAGATTTGAACTTTGCAAATGTGCTAGACAAATAGCATGACCAGGCTTATAACCAGCATTTTCATTCGCTTTTCAGCCAGGAATCATGAGTACCCAAACTAAACTCAGAGAATAGATGCTATCACCTATCTGCTGAGCCTGCAGAAATAGGAATTACTAGCAAAAATCTTTAGATTTGTAATTTCTTTGCATTCCTGGTTTCTGTTAATAGTATTTTAGATCCCCAAAAGGTCTACAGAGCTGTAATCACAACATTCTTTCTCTAAAATAGCACCTGTTCCCTTTAGAGGTCGAGATTACATAGCAGCTCTATTCTGAAATGTTAGTTTCCCTGTTTCGGTCTTAAGATCTATCCCATCAACAAGCAAAACTAAGTCTTGGTTTTCTAAAGTAGTTGCTAGCATATCTATGCAAGGACCCAGAGGGTTCAAAAACAGATGTTTGAAAGTCGTAAGTGCTGCCTTCTTAAAGATAATGGGAAGAGAGGAGCAGGATTCAAAGTATTATAATGATATATAGAAATATGTGAGGCAGAGGAGAATGGGATTTTGTCGGAGGTAAGCCTACTTGCAGAGAAATGTTTATTTTCCATAAGCAGCAAAGAATTTGCCCCAAGAGGGACTCTAGTTTAAAGGATATGCTGAAAAAGGAGTGGACAGAGCCTCCACTAGCTTAGCTGCTGTGGCTAGTGCCCTTAGCAAGGTGAGTAGATTTTGTCACCAAGTCAAGAGAGAAACTGTAGTACACGGTTGGGCTCTGATGATTCACAAAAAGCTGAGTCAGAACACCTAGGCCTTGTTTAAATATCTCATATTATATATAATTAGACAAACGCGTGATAATTAGGTAGGCCCAGAGTGGGAGGTTTTTGAAGAGTTAATTGTAACTCAAGAAAGAAATGTTTGTGCTTAGATTCCCAAAGGGGCTGGTTACTGAGGATTTGGTTGAGTCATACAGTGAGGTAGAGATTCAGAACAGCTAGGAACTGCAGTAGTCAGTGAGATTCTAGAATCCTCTTCATCATCTCTCAGTTCCTGCCCTGGGAAAATTCAGCAAGGCCAAACCTGTTAAGAGAAAGAAATTTACCTCCTCAGGATTAATCTTGTTCTAGATGATGAACTTGACTTTGACAAAATTGTTAGGTTCTCTTTGAAAATCTGATGGTGCTTCTGAGCTGACACAGTAAGTAGAGGGATGGCATCAATCTTAGAGTTCACCCCATCTCAAGAAACAAAAACTTGTCATTCACATATTGGATAAGATTCAAATCATGAGGAAATTTCCTGAAGTTGTTGGTTGAAGAACTTGTGAAAAGTAGGAGGGAACTTTCATAGTTCTTTAGGCCAGAGCAGTCAGATGTACTGTGGATTCTTCCAGAAGGCAAACAATTATTGATTATTTTGACCCAAAGAGACAGCTAGCATGTGAGTTTAGGTTGACATTTAGACGGGGCAGTCTTTTTTTTTTTTTTTTTTTTTTTTTTTTTAAGATTTTATTTGTTTATTTGACAGAGAGAGATCACAAGTAGACGGAGAGGCAGGCAGAGAGAGAGATAGAGGGAAGCAGGCTCCCTGCTGAGCAGAGAGCCCGATGCAAGACTCGATTCCAGGACCCTGAGATCATGACCTGAGCTGAAGGCAGCAGTTTAACCCACTGAGCCACCCAGGCGCCCCAGACGGGGCGGTCTTAATTCTGATTGGCCCAGCCTCAAGAATGCTATTGATGGAAGCAGACTATTTACCCGCAAGAAGTCTGGTGTTTCCTTCAGATCTGCAATGTGGGCTTGATTTAGATACACAGATATTGGAAGTCACTGTCCAAATTAGCTATGCCATTAGATGAATAGGGGGCCCACAGGTATTTCAAGAAAAGTACTATTAGCATATTTAGTCTGGCAGTTCAATTTGCACAGTAAACTACTCTTCATGAAGTTAGCAGGTGTGTGCGTGTTCATTAAGAAGGAAAATGTGTTCCTTGGTTAGAGACCCCAGGGCAACAGCTATGGACTGGGACACATGGAGTGTCTGAGGATTATGAGAGACACCCACCACCTGAGTATTCTAATAGTTCTGTTTTAATATAGTCTAATAGTTCACTCCAAAGGCGAGGTTGTATAACTGGTAGGATTTCAGCTGGCTATTGCAGCACCTGTATCAATAAAAAATTTGCAAGTTTTACCTTTATTATTGAAAGAAATTTCTCCTGGTAAGTCTGGTAATGCAGCTCCCCCTCAGAGCACCTTTACTGATTATGCACTACATTTTGTTCCTGTAGATTTTTGGCTAACACAAGAGAATTCTTTTTCCAATGCAATTTTATTTACAGTGATATTTTGTTTATGCTTTTTGTCTTCTTGAAAGGTGGCCTTTTCCCACATAGACTGATTGGGGTGGCATCGTCTAGCTAATTTTTTGTTTTTGTTTCCTGTAAACCCACATCTTGGTCCCAAGTCTTATTCTGGTTTTGTTCTAAGCTTTGGTCAAAATATTCAGCAAAGTATTGAAAGCCTGGTAATGAAATTATTAACCATTTTAAGTTTTTGCTGTCATACTAAATTCCCTCTTTCTAGCTTAAGACCATTAACAAAAAGTGAAAAGAAAGCTGGGATCACATCTGCCTCAAGATCTGCTTCTGAATTTTGTCTAAAAGTAGCAAACAGCCTGTTCTCCAAGTACCAGATGAACTCATCCTTGCTTTGCCTATGAGCCTGTATCCTTGCCAATCTATTCTCACCAGGAAATCTTTGGGGATAGCCACCAAAAGACTGTTACCTGGCATGCCCATCTTTTCTAAACCTCTCTAGATCCCTACATAATTAGGGCTCTTTTCAGGTGTTCCTGAGATCTTCCCACCTTGACCTATATTCCTAATTTTCTGCATCCAAGTTTCCACCAATGCATTAACTATTTAGTATAAATCTAGAAGCTTTGGATTATTGGTTTCTAAAGCCCCCCTGCCTTCTTCTGCAAATTTCCTTCTATCTTATAAAGGTTTGGAAATTATTTGAGAGTGGCTCTCAGCCCAGAGTGAGACCTGGGCTTAAAACCAAGTGTAAGAGGTTTTTCCTGCTCTGAGTGTGCTTTAATTTTAAGAGTTAATTGAGCTTTGGGGGTTTCCAACCAGCCAGGCAGCAAGGGGAGAGAGCCAGAGAGAGAGAGAGATCTGATGGAAGAGAGTGAAGGTGTGTCATACGGTGGAAGTGGAAGAACAAGATAAAGGTGATGATGTTCATCTTGTGATCTGAGGAAATCCAAAAAGGAGATAACTTTACATTTTTCAAATTCTCTTTTGCTTTGGTTGAAAATTTTCTTTAGGAAACAATTTTGGATCTGAATTTCTTTTAGACATTTCCTTATACCAAACTTGCAGATGGTGGATGTTTGCACTGTTGTTCCCTTTTTGTTTCTAAGGTGTCTCTCCAAAGAACAATGTTGATTCTACTGAAATTCCCCCCAAATGACTACTGTAACTCTAAATTATCCTTGGTGAATTACGTCATTTCAGAAGTAAAGCTCATAACTTGGAGTTGGAGTGTAAAAATGTGAGGACTGGACACCCAGGCAGATGGTGTGCAGATAAATGTGTGGAGGGAGACACACCCATGGGAGTCTGGGAATAGTCAGTCAGTCAAAAGGGTGTTTGGGTACCTCATGGCTCAAACCCCTCAGCCTGATGGCCAGGCCATCTCTGAGTAATCACAGAAGACAGAAACCTTGAAGAGATCTTTCCCAGAACTGGACTCCCATGGACAAAGCAAATCAAGACTGAGGAAAGTTCTCCCAGGTTTGGGAAGTGACCAGGACAGTTTGTGCAAAGGGTAAGTACTAATAAGAAAACTTTCAAACTTCATAGTTTCAAGGGCCAGTTTGATGAAGGAATTTATTGGGACTTCTTTGTTATAACCTTTCTCTTTTAAATGTCCACTCAAGATGACAAAGATAGAAAAAAGGAATTGTACTAAATCAGTTTGCACAAAGAATAAAACATTTTTTTTTTCAAAGCTAAACAGATAAGAAAGCATTCCTAAACTGAGTTTCTTTCTCCTGGAAGTTAAACTGGCATTTTGGGAACTCGCCGCCAGAGAAATTTTGATTGGGTAAGTTTGGAGGTGGGGTAAGGTAGGGTGAAGACTGTATTTCTAACAAGTTCTCCTACAGGAGGTGGAGGACACTCAGAGGACCAATGTTTCTAGTCAAGAGCCTTGGGCTGCAACAGTGAGGAAGTCTAAGAGAATGTTGATGGGAACTCCAAGATTGTCAAATTCTGGCTCCCTAAAACAAACAAATAAACCACTAACATAACCTATTGTTAATACAAGGCTAAGCTTATTTTTGTTTGTTTTGAGAGTACTGCTTGACAAAGTCCTAGACAATAATGTATATGAAGTTCTGGAGTCTGGTGGGTCTTTTCAGTGCAGGTGTTTGATTAGGCCTGAATAAATATCATGATATAATAGTTTAGGATTTGTGGATGCCAAACAAAGATTTTAAGTTAAGGGCTTTAAAGATCTATGAGGAGTTAACAGATGTCTGATGCTATCTAGTAAAGAGTTGAAAGCTTTGATGTTCATTTAAATGGTGTTTTGGGATGCTCCTGGAGTAAGCAAATGGGTTATTTGCAACATTTGTCTTCCTGGGCAAGAGATTCTTGGAATAGTGAAACCATATTGACAAAGAACTATAGTGGCCCACTGAAGTTATATTAGTGAGGACAGCCTAATAGCAGAATTCCATAAGCAGTAAGCTGTGCATATATAGGTCTTGGAGATAAATTTTTACACTTAATTTCAGTTACACTCCAAATTGACTGCATATGCAGCTGTCATATTATTGATAAAAATAGACCACAAGCTTAGCAATGTTGATAGTAAAGTCAACCAGTGAGCATATAACTAATAGAGTTGAAATAATACATCTTCGCTATCCCTTCATCTTCTACGTCATAAAAATATTTATTCAAAGTTACATTGTGACTTTTATATTTTGAACTTGAGGGGCCTCATGATAAGGGTTAAGAAGAAGAGGAAGGAATTTATTTTTCAGGGGTGGGGCATGAGGTAGGGAACAAAGAGGATTGTCTGAGTTCACCAATTCAAACTAAAAACGCAATGCATATGTTTGACTTACTTTTTGGATACAAAGAATTTGGGTGAAGGGGGTAGGAACCGTGCCTTAATATATTTAAGAGAAATCCAGTAATCTTTAATCAAATGAGAAAATGGTTGTCAAATTTATGAGGGGAAAAAAGAGCTATTTTTGATAAAGTAGAATCTTTGGACCAATATTAGATGGTCCTTCTAAGCAACATAATCAGTATATTTAGAGTTACTTTCTTTCCGATGGCGCTACTCCAAGTGTTGTCCCTGGACTGTCAGCAGCAGCATTATCAGGGAACTTGTTAGAACCACAAATTCTTGGGCCCACCTCAGACCTACTGACTTAAAACTCTGGCGTTGGGTCTTGCAATCTTGCTGGTTCTGATATACGTTCAGGAGAGTCCCTGGTGTATGGGCAGAATCAAATTGCACTGAAACAGATCACTGTGTTTCTTCCAAAAGTTTTGGGCCCCAAAGATTACAGGCACTGAAGAAACCAATCAGAAAGTAAACTGAGGCTGGGAGTTTCTGTTATAGTAATAAATTATACATGTTTTTAGAGATCTCTGAGATCCCACAGAGGTGGAAAACAATTGTTATAATGTTTTTTAAGATGGTAAAATTATGACTCTCATAACATGAAAAACATAAAATGAACACATTTCAAAATTTTTATATAGCTCATTGAATCAGAGGAACTAGAAGTTGAACCCATGCAATGGAATATTTCAGACTGAAGCAAATACAAGTTTGAGATTCCAGATTTGTAATTGAGGTGTATGAGTCCACAAATTTTTGAAGGAGGAAGTGTAGATAGGAAAGAGTGGATATCCAATGCATATAAGGAACTTACAGATCAATAAAAGATATGAAAATTGATGTGGAAATCATTAGAAACTTTAAGAGTACCTTTTAGTAGAGGGTATATGCAGATTACAGAGAGCTAATTGAAGAAGGGGGTCATGGGAAATGATCTGTATTAACTTATTTAACAAAAGTAAATGTAAAAGGGAAGGGAAATGTAATACAAACCATGGAGTAGTAATGGAGACACAGGAAGTTCCTTCACAATGGGGTGTCCATTTCAGAGGGTTCTGGTCTGCAAGGATAAAATGCCAAGAAGAAGAAGAAGAAGCTAAACCCAGAACAAGAGAGACTGCATGTGGAATCTTAATATTCTCTTTCAATCAATCTCCACAATATCCATGAAGAGTCTGGAATTTAAGAAAGCTCTTCATCTGCTTACTTTGCAGTTAACAAAGAGGGAAATCTCTGAAATTTCACTTGTGGGACCCAGATCTTTTTTCTGATAGTTGACCTATGTTCATTCTATTAGTAACTGTCTAACTCTGACTCTCAGCCTCTCTTTCACTCTCTCTGTCTCCCTCTCTTTTTCTCTCTCTCACACACAATATACACACACTCAAAGGCAAAGGAGAGTTTAATTCTTTCATGGACAAATCAATTCCACATAGAAGTTACAATGCTCATTCACTGTAATCCTCCCAAGGTGACCCCCATTTACCATTAAATCTTGTGGCAAATAGTAAGGAAAGATGATTTCTAATGCTGAGAAAGTCATTTGCTTTTAAAAATAGAAGTTTTCCTACTGCCAACAGTGAGTGTTCTGTGATCCTTTGAATGGGGGTCTTTCCTACTTAGTCAGCTTTAAAAGTTAATAAGTTCCTAATCAGTACAGGACTTCCATATTTGACCATTTCTTGGTCCAAGGTCACTGTTTTCTCTGTGATTAACAAGAACCAGGTATTTTCTTCAGGGAACCATGGGCTAATTCTTTTGACAACATAATTTCTGAAAAAGTTAATAAAGAACATATGCTGTTACTATAGAATTCTGGCAAATACCTTTAATTATGGTAGCTATGTAGTAAGCAAAGAACTTCTCAGCTTTATGCTTTTATATGTGACTTCCCCAATGTAAAACAGGTCACTAAATCTGGTCACGTTTTAATTGTCTGTGGGCCTTAGAAAGATACAATCACCTCTAAGTATCTTACTCTATCCTTCCCTGACACTTCACTCAAAATTAAAAGAGCAAACCCTGCCTTTATTGTCAGACACTCATGCTAGAGTCCTGACACACATGCCTCTTAATCTCATAAAACCTTGAAGGAGGATGTAGTTTGGTCCCAGCTTACAAATGAGAGAACCTGTTCCTCACAGGTACTTCTCCCACCAGGCAACAGGAGAGCCTGGGCCTTGAGCTTACACATGCCTTGCTCCAAAGTTGTGCTCTTGCCTCAGAAATCAGCCTCTCAAAAGAGCAAGTTTGCCACAGATAATTCTACATCAGTTAGGCTAAAACTCCAAGGGGCAAGGACACCATGATGTAAGGTTTGGGGTGACAACCACTTTAACAGAACTCCACGTTTTTCTTCATGTTCATTATGAGATAGATGGTGGCTCACATAAGACAGTTGGGTGTTTTGAGTTCTCTCCCCAACTCCCTCACACTGGAGACATTTTGGACACAGAGCCCCTTCTGTCCTTTGTTTGACAGGTGTGGAAATTGAGTTAATTATAGCCTCTAGTTCATGCCACACTATTGCCTGACTTGGGGTCAGATCCCTCTCCTGTTTCTATCTGTCTGATTTTTCCCTTTTATCACCATTATTCACTCCCCCTCTCCTCCCCTTACCACCAAGGCAAACATTTTAATGTGTCTGATGCTATCTTCTTATTTTCTATGTTCTTGAAAATGTTTATTGTGGTTTCTGTGCAAGTGTGTGGATGTTGGGCCTCATAGTGAGGCACAAATCTTGCCCTGAGAACATCATATAGCCAAGAATATGGACCCCATCCCAGCTCCCCCTCTGACCAGCCAAACCCATATCTAAGACTAGCTATCCTCTGTGAGCCTATCCCTCCATCTTGAAGTAAGGATAAGGCTACCTGTCTTGCCTCTTTCTCATGGTTGTAAGAACCAAATGAGGTAATGATTCTAAAGACATTTTTAAGTTATAAAACATGTTAAAGCTATAAAACATTTAAAGCTGTAAAACTCATATACATGGTTTTATCTCAGAAATCATCTGAGCTATGAAAGGTGGTAGCTGTTTTGACAGGGCCACTTTTCGAAGATGTCCCATTTAGAACTTTGATTTCTGAAATGTGTTCCCCCCAAATACGTTACATTGAAGACCTAACTCTCAATGTGATTGTATTTAGACATGGGGCCTCTAAAAAAGTACTAAAGGTTAAACCAGGTCATAAGGGTGAGGCCTTAATCTGATAGTACTGGTGCCTTTATAAGAGGAAGAGACACCAAAGATCTCTCTCTCCCCATGCATGCACAAAGAAGCCATGTGAAGACAGAGTGGATAGGCAGCCATCTACAAGCTAGAAAGAGAGGTCTTACCAGAAACCAACCCTGATGGCACTGTGATCTCAGACTTCTGAGCTCCAGAACTGCATAAAAAGTAATTTCTGTGGTTTAAGTCACTCTGTCTGTGGTATTTTTCCATGCCCATCTGAGCAGATGTATTCAGAGGCTCTTCTCAGCAACGTGTGGTTTGGATGCAAAGAGAGCACATTTAAAGGTATATTTCCTAACCCTTGGATGTGTCTCAGACCCTGGCAATGACAACATATTCTCTCAATATGAAGTTAATTTGCATTTTACTTAACATAATATGTGATAGCTTGTACTTTTTAAAATTTTTTTAAAGATTTTTTAATTGATTTGACAGACAGAGATCACAAGTAGACAGAGAGGCAGGTATAGAGAGAGAGGGGGAAGCAGGCTCCCTGCTAAGCAGAGAGTCCAATGCGGAACTTGATCCCAGGACCATGAGATCATGACCTGAGCCGAAGGCAGAAGCTTAACCCACTGAGCCACCCAGGTGCCCCTAGATTGTATTTTTTTGAGGGGGATCTGGATATAGTATAATTTATTGATAGTACATGATGAGGTAGGGCTCCTTAAGCCCCTTCCCTTGTTCAGGGATTCTGGGATGGAAACTGTGGAGGTTGGGAGATTCTCGGGGGTGATGAGTTGGGGCAAGGACTCCCTAGCAGCTGAGGGCTTCTCTCTTCCTTTTGCTCTCACTGGGGCTGGTGGTCCGGAGGGATCTTACTGCTTGGAGGCCATGAGGACCATAAGGTCTACAGCCTACCTGATATAGCCAAGTTCATTGTCATACCAGGAAATGAACTTGAAAAAGAAGCCACTGAGAGATGACCATCACAAGATGACACTTTTAAAAAAAAGATTTTATTTATTTATTTGACAGAGATCACAAGTAAGCAGAGAGGCAGGCAGAGAGAGAGGGAAGCAGGCTCCCCACTGAGCAGAGAGCTGAATGTAGGGCTCCATCCCAGGACCCTGAGATCATGACCTGAGCCGATGGCAGAGGCTTTAATCCACTGAGCCACCCAGGCACCCTACAAGATGACACTTTTGAAAGAGAGCCCCCAAATCAGCCAACTCTGCTTTAAGTGAGAGCTGAGTGGTGAAGCACCCATCATTCTTTCATTAACTAACTTCTTCCCCTCCCCCACACTGCCCTGCATTTTTTAAATCTCTTCTTTAGCAATAGGAAATACAAATGGCATTTCTGGGATGGTCAAGATAATTGATAAACATCTGACACCAGAATTCCCCTTTAGAAGAGAGCTATTTCTGTGTTTGGAAACATTCCCTGGCAGAGTTTGGGGATAACTAGTGACATTTCATGGTCTACTGGAAGACATACAACTGGTCTGTGGAAGTCAAAAGAAGAAATACATTTGTTATTCTGGAAAAGGAGTTAGGAGGGAGGAGAAAGAAGAATGCCATCGGGGCTTAAAGAGAGGATTTGCTGAAAATAGCCTATTGTGGGATAATAGGACCCTTCCCCGAGTCCTTATGCTTCCTATAAGTTAACATCCTAATGCATGGTGTGATGGACTATCTATCATAGACTCAGGTGAAGGTAAGGCTTTTGCCTTGGCAGTGACATAGGTTACTCACCTGGATACAAGGTAGAGACAGAAGGCACCTAAACATCAAGAATTAGGAGCAATCTTGCATGGGCTCTAGGTTCTGACAGGCCTTAAAATTAAGTATGTGAATTAAGTTGTCCTACAAAGACCAAGGTAAACATCCAAACCAGGTGAATTGAAAGAAAGAGCCAAGTTGCCCCAAATTTCTTAAACGTCTGAGTGGAATTTGGAGGAACGTGACCACCAAAGTATCTTCACTGCAACCTAACCTCCTCCTCTTGTGCTCAGCTTCATGCTTCCTCTCGAAGCTTTCCCAGGAAGCTTGAGACTGGAGAAGGAGAGTGAAGAACTAGAGTCAGGTCAGGTTGAAGGGCTGACCATCAGTTGGCCGGTCAAAGTACTTTGGAAGCTCTGACTGGCTTTTGGGGCTAGTGCATCTGCCATTCTGCCCCATGGCTATAGCCACTATGGAGTACCATAACCTTTTGGGACACAGGGGCAGCAAGAGCAGTGTGAGTTGGAAACGACACATCATTTTCCTGGATATTTCAACCCTCCTTCATTTCTTTACGAGCAACAAGTTTTTGAGGCTTGTGCTCCATGTCTTCCTCTGTAGAGCATCTAAAATGGTTGCATCATTTTAAATTTTGGGAAGAATAGAAATAAAAAGGCCTGAGGTGTATAGGACAGTCCGCTTTGCCCCGAGCCACCAACCAGGAGAAGATGTACCTCTCTGACTCCTGACAGGTAAGGGGACAATTTCATTTGTGGTGCCTTCTCTTGGTGGATGGTGCTAACCAGGTTTTAGTCCCTAAAATAAGGAGGGGGGGTGCAAATGGTGTCTCTGTTCAGATGCCTCTCCTTGGCCTCTGAGGTCCTCTCTGCAAGCAAATGAGTGGTTCGGACCTCTTTCTAACAGTAATTACAACCCCTATTAATTTTCCATAAAAAGGTAGATGTGAAAAAAAAGTGAAAACTTGATGAAATAAGACATGAGGTTGAATAAGAATATCATTTTCCCTCCCCTGCTCCACATTTTTATTCACTGTAATGAACACATTCCCTTGGAGGCACAGACCCAAGGCTCGTTGTGACAGAAACGGATATCAAGCAATTCAGGTTCATTGCCATAGAAGTGTTATGATTCAGTTTCAGTAGACAAGAGGTACTCAGGGAGTCTTTTTGTCTCGTATGCTCTCATACATTCTCAACTCCACTCTTTACTAAATAGTTTTAATCAGAAATTAGAATTTTACATTACAGGGATACAGATGTTCTTTCTCTGCTTCTAGGGCCATTCCCTGGAACAACTTTATCATGGTGTTCACTCACAGCAAGATGGAGTGGTTGCAGGAGACAGAATGCTTCCCTGGAGGAAAATTGACACATTTGGGCTTTATCTTTCCTGCCAGTGCAGACACTGGGGACACAGGTAGAAATCCCTGGATAGATTAATTTGGAGCTATCCAGGAAGAGACTGGCTCCTTTCTAATGATATTGTGGGTTATTTGGAAAGCCCACTTTCATGGTTAATGTGCCACTAGGCTCTCAAACATCTCATGATGTAAAAAAAAAAAAAAAAAAAAAATACAAAACCAGAGTGGGACTAAAACTGGAGGCTCTTTGTGATTCACAGGTTCAGTGTTTAAGGTGGGGTAAGGGAGGGCACCAAAGCGTTGGGTGAGGTGGACTTGGAGAAAAAGAAGACAGAGACAGGAGGAAGGCCATCAATGGTCTGCCTGCTCCTAAGCCCTGCTCGCTGAAGCTTTGGAATGCATCTTTTCTTCCCTACCACCTGAGATGGGTAGGACAGAGAACTCCTGGCTGTGTCAAAGCCCAGTTGTTCCAGGAGATAAACAGTTCACAAGGGGAAAAATACATCACAAATACAATATGGATGAAACAACATTAAGTGTTTAGAAATTGGAAAATAAGTGATAAAACACAGCTCTTTTCCTATACTGCTTTTATATATGACTAATTACCAGTTTACCTGGATACAGATGACATGAGACAGCACCAGGAGTCTCATTGTATGATTGATGGTGACAGTTTTTGGAAATGTTCATTCTGGTTGGCCAACAGCAAACACCCATTGCTTTCCTAAAACTCATGGAGTTCAAGGTGAGCCTGGTGTGCTCAGAGGAATCCTTAGTAGAAATCCCTGCTTGTTAACTGACACAGAAGACAGAGATTTTCAAACGAAGAGACATCTGGTTGAATGTTGCTCATCTGCTTTGATAAATATTCACAGAAAGAGCACTGCCCGGTGTGTGGAGCTAATACCTGCTTGACTTAAACTGTGGGAGACCTCAGCGTCTGACATCTTTAATGAAGTTCAGCATCCTGGCCAAAGAATGAGCCCATGGATTTTCAACAGGGATGGAAATCCAGCCTGCCTGTCAGTGGGTATGGTTAAAAATCAGGAGCTTAAAATAGCCCATGTGGTTCTGAGCCAAGGGGCGAATCCACTTTGGAAGAATCAGGGAAGCTGAACACGTAGGGAACAGTGTAGATATAACAGTGGAGTTCTTGAAGTTGAGTCTGGGCTCTCACATATTTGATGTACATGAATTTCCTAAATGTTGCAGGAAATGACCCCAGGAAGGATTTTTTTTTTTTTTTTTCAGTGGTGTAACAAATTCTTTCCTTCTCTGGCATGGGCTTAATTGTGTCCCTTAAAATTCGCATGTTGAAACTCGAATCCCCAAGACCTCAGAGTCTGGGACTGTATTTGGAGACTGGACTTTCAAAGAAGTGAGCGAGTTAAACTGATGTTCTTAGGTGAGGTCCTAATTCAATGTGATTGGTATCTTTATGGGAAGAGGAAGTGCAGGCACATAAAGAGACACTGGGGATGTGCACTCAGAGAGAAGACCAGGTGAGGGCAGAGGGAGAAGGCAGCCATCTACAAACCAAGGATCGAGGCCTCAGAAGAACCCAACCTTCAGACATCTTGATTCTGGACTTCCAGCCTCCAGAACTGTAAGAAAGTAAATTTGGGATGTTTAAACCATCCAGTGTGTGCTGTTTCCTTATGGCAGCTCTAGTGAACGAAGACATTCTCTTTATTGGGACCTTTGCTTCCTTCCCCTTCTTTGTTCTGGTTTTGGCTCTTCCATATAAAACTCAATTTAAAGAAAAACATGGCAAATTCTTTTGCACAAAGAGGCCAGGAAATGTCCCCTATCTTGGAGCTGTCACACTTATTGAATTTAACATAATACCTACCAGGAATCCTAGGATGGAAGATCTAAGTGGATAACCGGGCACCAGAGGGGGATATGGGTAGACAGGTGTCCTCTCTGAGTGGTCTCTGGACATCAACCCTCTGACTCTGCTCCTTGCCCTGGAACCTCATGCAAAGGTCAAGATCTGGAAAAGAAACTGACTTTTGTTTCCTGCTGCAATGGGAACCAGGCCTGGCTATGAAGTATCAGGCTCCCTGTTTAAAATCTTCCCTTATCATAGGAAAACTCCAGTGCATCTCCAAATTCTCTGTCATCTTCACTGTAAGCAATCTTCCACTGAAAAGGAGAAATTCAAAACTCCAAGTACAGGTTCCATATGGTAATAGGAACTCAACTCAAACACGTTTAAATGTAGAAGACTTCTTACCTTGAATAATGGCAAGGCCAGGAGTTGGATTGACTTTAGGTTGGTTTAATGGCTCGGCTCTGTCACCAAGGACCCTGCTTGTCCTCTCTTTCTCTGCTTTCCTCCATGTCCACTTTTTTCTCAGACATGCCAGCAACCAGAAGCAAAGGAGAGTACGCCTTCCTCTTACTTTTTCTTGGGGACAAGAACACTCGTCAGGAACCTGCTGGAGGATTTCTCTCCATATCTTGGGTTTTTGCAAATAGGGAAAGCTGCAGGTGGGAATAGATGTCCGGTAGTGACCCTAAATTGCATTTGAAGTGATTATCAGATTGGAGAGGCATGCTCCTAGTTCATTTTACCCTTATTACTGTGCTAATCTTTTTTCTTTGTTTCTTTGTTTCTTTCTTTCTTTCTTGTTTATGTCTTTCACTATCCACACACTGGCCATTCACTCTTACTGCCTGGTATGAATTCATTCCAGAGAGGTCTCTGTAGTCTACCTGGAAGCACCTTTGTTCTTGACCCTTATACTGCACCTGCCTAGCCTATGACCAGGTTGACTGAAGTTGGGGTCTACCTCTGGTCCCATCAACAATTGCCTTTTCCCCTTCATCAAGGAGCTGGGGACAGCAGGAAAATTGGCACATTGAATGTGGTTATCAACCTCGCTCTTAAAAATTCCAAGAGCAAATATGTATTTAAATGTTCTCAACTATGGTAACAACAAAAGAGAAAGTATGTTACGGTCCAAATCAAAATTAAATAAAAGCCTAATGTCATTATCTTCTTAAGTAATATGGCATATTTTCTTCAGTGTATAAGAAGGGAGAAACAGAAAAGTTCAGGGGCTATAATTATTTATTTTACTTGTTAGACCTTAATTAGAGTTTTGGGTACTGCAAAAATAAGCCAGATTGGGGTAAGTAAGTATATTAAACAAGTTCCCAGGTCCTTTATTTTCCCTGTTATCTAAGTGCTCTTCTTTCAAATACCATCATAGAGTATAGAATAAGGGAATAATTATGTAGGAATTAAAAAACAAAGTCCTGATACACATGTTGATCCTGTAAAATACTCAGCCACCACGCAGGTGGGCTTACATTCTGTCCAGAGCCAAGACTATAAGATGTAACTTTCCTCTCTCTCTCCTACCGTCCTTCCTTGAAACATCCAAAAAGAAAAGAGGATCTAAGAACATAACTCCATCATTTTTTATATCTGTCATTTCTAAGATATTTGCTAAGGGTCTGCTACTGTGCTGAGCTACCAAAATATCTATCCACTTTGGCAAGATCTCATAACTGAACAGCATAAATACAAGATGAAGGAAATGCCTGCAGAGGAATCTGCATGGATGAGAATGGGGCAAAAGGAGAAAAATGGTCTCTGGGAACTCAGGAGCAGGTGTCGCGGAGGTAGCAGGTGGAAATTTTCAAAGGGGAGAATTTTATTAAACTCAGCACATTTTATTGTTTTATGACTTTCTCTGATTGTTTCATGTCTCTTCTCTCCTGGCAGGCTTATTAACAGAGACAGGCCTTACACACGAATACTGTGTAATAGTAATACTCTGAGAACATAAAAGGCAATCAAGGAATCCTTGTCAAGTTTGCCAATCACGGAATGGCTGTGAACTGCCATAATACAAATTAGAGGGATGATTGCTGTAATAAACAGTTCAATCATGATTATTAGCAGTGATTGTTGTGGCAAAAGACCAATGTTTAATTTGATGTTAAGGGATCAGTCCAAAAAGGATTGTGATAAAGTTTGGATAGGACTAAAGATGAGTGGCTAAAAGAGAGTTAAAGATGTGGGTCCATGTAGATGAACTCAAATGGACAGAGTTCATAGAAGTTTAAGATAAAGTGAAACACAATAAAAAAATGACAGTCATATCATGATGTCTCTGGAGTCAAAGCAGAAATGAAACAGGACCAATAAAGTGAGACGTGGTATGGTCTGATAAGTGTACTCTGTTGAGACCACTTATGCCAGGGAGAATCTGAAGCAAAAGAGTTTAGAAATAAGAGACACCAGGGTTGCCTGGGTGGCTCAGTGGGTTAAGCCGCTGCCTTCGGCTCAGGTCATGATCACAGGGTCCTGGGATCGAGTCCCACATCGGGCTCTCTGCTCAGCAGGGAGCCTGCTTCCTCCTCTCTCTCTCTGCCTGCCTCTCTGCCTACTTGTAATCTCTCTCTGTCAAATAAATGAATAAAATCTTAAAAAAAAAAAAAAGAAAGAAGAGACACCATGATAACACATGAAAAAAATGTACAACTGTGCCTTCTGTATGGGGAGAACTTAGTAAATGTCAATATTATCAATATTCAATAAAACTGTATCTTAGTAATTGCTAAATTTTCAGACTTCAAATTTTTCTTGGACATATACCCATGTGCTTAGGTAGCTATTTCTTTTTTTTAAATTTATTTTTTTCAATGTTCCAAGATTCATTGTTTTTGCACCACACCCAGTGCTCCTTAATATCCACCACTAGGCTCACCCAACCCCCACCCCTCCAAAACCCTCAGTTTGTTTTCCAGAGTCCACAGTCTCTCATGGTTTGTCTCCCCCTCCGATTTGCCCCAATTCACTTTTCCTTTCCTTCTCCTAAGGTCTTCCCTGTATTCCTTATGTTCCACAAGTAAGTGAAACCATATGATAATTGATTCTCTCTGCTTGAGTTATTTCACTCAGCATAATCTCCTTCAGTCCTGTCCGTGCTGATACAAAAGTTGGGTATTCACCCTTTCTGATGGAGGCATAATACTCTATTGTTTATATGGACCATTAGGTAGCTATTTCTTTTCCTGTTTGCTACTGCACAATCCATGTAATACTGGAATAGACAGCTGTGTGACTTTCTTCTATACCTGCAAACATGCTTGTCACAGCAGCTGCAGATGTCCAAAGAAGACTTGATTAGTAAAAGGCTTTCTTTTTTTCTGTGTTAGCACTGTGAAAAGCTTATAACATACTAATTTCAATTTTTAATCAGGTAGAGAAAAACACACCTGACTGAAATAGTAAAGTCCTCTTGCCATTTTTTAGTAATGTTCACTTTGCTTTGTTGACCATCAAGTGCTTTCTTGTCCCTGCTTGCTCACAAGCAGCAGTGGCTGGGCAATAGCCTAGTGTAGTAGATGTTTTACTCTTTAACACTTTCATGCTCAACTATGAATACATTACATATGTAGAAAAACTGGCATGAAGTTGGGTTTGCATTAAAAAAACCAAGAAAATGAAATTTCCTCAGGGTGTCACATCAAAATGGAGTCAAGCTGCCATCTGCTTCTCCCTGATTATGGCTGGCCACTCTGAATGAATTATGGTACCTATTAACTACTTGTGTTTCTTTCTCTCTTGATTTTCCTATATAAAAATGAAAGAAATCTATTTTGAAATTAGAAAGCCGTATTTTTTCATAAATTTGTCCTTCCCTTTTCCTTTCCCATTTCCCATATAAATAGTATTATCTTAAGAAAATTCCAAAGAAAAAGCTGAGAATAATACATTTTAATTGGAGGTTCAAATCTTAGCTAACCAAGAAATCTTTATCTTGGCATCTACTTTAAGATTAAGCAAAGAGTGACATACAGTTTCCTTTGAAGTCCTCCACTGAAATAATAGTGAAGAATTTTAAGCCCAGACAAAATGAAAAGAATGGAAAAGAAGCTAACAGTTGATAAAAATTTAAATATGTTTATGGTGTCTTAGTCACAGTGCTTCAGAGAAACAGAACCCATAGGATATATATGTACATATTAAAATATTTATTTTAAGGAACTGGCTCATGTAATTGTGGGGTCTGACAAGTTTGGAATCTGTAGGGAAAACCAGAAGGCTGGAAATTAGGCAGGAGCTGATGCTGTTGTTTTGAGGCAGAATTTCTTCTTTGGGAAACCTCAGTTTTTCTTTTCTCTTTTCTTTTTTTCCTCAGTTTTTCTTTTAAGTCTTTTAACTGGTTGGGTGAAGTCCATCCACATTCTAGAGAGTAATCTTACTTATTTGAAGTCAACTGATTGTAGGTGTTAGCCACACCTACAAAATACCTTCTCAATATCACTGAGATCAGTGTTTGATTAAATAACTGGATATGTTAACCTAGCCAAGTTGACTAATAAAGCTAACCACATATGGGGACTGAGGAAATAGGGAGAAGACCTTTGTAGATAGAAATGACTACAGACTGGAGAAGCTGATCATTGTCCCTTTACTTCACACACACACACACACACACACACACACACACACACACACACACACTTATTCCTAAGCACAAAACACTTAGAAAACAGATCCTAGATGATCTCCAATGATCCCCCCTTCACATCTTTGTACGATCCCTTCCCCCACAGTGTGGCAGGACCTATATCCTGTTTTTACTACTTGCCTATGACAAAGTTTCTGGGATGTCACTGCTTTGATTGTGTTACATCATATAAGTTTCTGTTTCTTAAGGTTCATGCTAGAGCTTCTTCTTGAGGGTTTGATAAAGTAAGCAACCATGTTGAGGAAGCCCACATAGAAAGAAATTAGTTAGAGGTAACCTTTCGTTGAAGGTGACCTCTAAATGAATTCTTCTAACAACCTAAGTGTTCTGGGAAGCAAATTTTTCCCCAGTTGAACCACAACTGTTTTTATTCATAGATGACATGATATTTTATAAGGAAAATATTAACTCTCCAAAAAAGCTGCAAGAAATAAAGAGTGAGTTGAGTAAGGTTGCAGGATATAAGATCAATTTACAAAATTCAACTGTATTTCTAAACAAATAACAAAAATTAAACATTGAAATTTAAAAAACAACACCATTCAACATTTCACAAAAAATATAAAATGCTTAGGGATCAAATTAATAGAGGTTGTCTAAGACCTGTGCTTGGAAAATTATAAAAGTTCTGAGAGAAATTAAAGAAGTTCTAAACAGATTAAGAGATACACCATGATTACAAATCAGAAGATGCATTTTTTTCAGATGTGCATTGTCCTTAAATTAATCTGTATTTTCAGAATAACTTTAATCAAGATCAGTACAGATTTTCTGTAGAATTGATAAGCTCATCTTAAAATTAATGTGGAAATCAATGCAAGATATCTAGAATAGTCGAAGTAACTTTGAAAAGGAAAATAGTTAAATGACTTATTTTTAACTCCAAATCTTATATATTTATAATAATGAAGACAGTGTGATATTGCATAATGATAGATCTACAGATTGAGGAACTAGATAGAATCCAGAAATAGAGTCATACATGTGCGGTCAATTGAAAATTCAACAGGCTTTTCAACAGCTCATATGGGACAATTGGATACGTATATTGAAAAAAAAAATGAACCCCAAGCTATATTAAAAAAAAAGAACATATAATGAAATACAGCTGTGAATTTAAAACCTCTGAAAGAAAGTTTACAGGGAATATTTGTGACATTGAGTTAGACAATATATTTTTAGACATGACACCAATAATACAATCCATAAAAGAAAATATTAATAATTTAAACTTTATCAAGATTGGGACCTTTTGCTCTTATAAACTTACTGTTAATAGGATAAAAAGACTAGCCACAGAATATAACAAACTATTTGCAAAACACATATCTGATAAATGACTTGTATGTAAACTATATAGAGAACCCCAAGAATGTAGTAATAAGAAAAAATAAACTAAACAAAATCCAATAAAGGTAGGCAAAAGATTTGAAACAACACTTCACCAAAAACACACACACAAACAAAAAAAGGTGTACATATAGGGAACAAGACCATGGGAAGATACTCAATACCACCATTAATCATTAGGACAATGCAAATTGAAATCACAATGAGATATCATTACAAAGCTACCAAATGACTAAAGAGAGACTATACCAAGGGTCCCTGTAGATATGGAGCAGCTGAAACTATTATACACTGTTGGGAATATAAAATGATACAACCATTTTAAAAAAACAGCTTGGCAGGTTTTTTTTTTTTTTAGCATATTAAATATACATTTACCATATCACCCAGCCATTTCAATCCTAATATTTATCCAAGAGAAATGAAAGCATATATCGCCACACAAAAAATTGTACAATAATTTTAGCAGCTTTATTTATAATAGCCCCATATAAGTTTCCTAGGTCTACCACAACAAATTACTATAAATTACTACAAACTTCCTGGTTTAAACAACAGAAATGCATTGTCTCATGGTTCTGGAGTCCAGACATCTGAAATCAAGGTGTCAGCAGGGCCATACTCCCTCACAAGGCCCTAGAGGAGGAGACTTTCTTGCCTCTTCCAGGTTCTGGTGACTTCTGGAATTCCATGACTTGTGGTTGCTTAACTTGGTTCTCTGCTTCTGTCTTCACATGGTTTCTTCCCTGTACTTTCATATGTTTCAAATCTCCTCTCCTCTCCTCTCCTCTCCTCTTCTCTCCTCTCCCCTCCCCTCCCTTCCCCTCCCCTCATCTTCTCTTCTCTTCTCTTTCTCTTCTCTCCTTCCATCTCCTCTCCTCTTCCCTTCCCTTTCCTCCTCTCCTCTCATTCCCTCCTCTCCCCTCCTCTCATTCCCTCCCCTCCCCTCCTCTCCCCTCCCCTCCCCTCCCCTCCCCTCCCCTTCCCTTCCCTTCCCTTTCCTTCCCTTCCCTTCCCTTCTCTTCCCTTCCCTTCTCTCTTCTCAGGACACCAGTCATTGGATTTAGGATTCACCCTCAGTCAAGGATTATATCCCCAAATCCTTAGCTTAATTCCATCTGCAAAGACCCTATTTCCAAATCAGATCACATTCACATGTACTCGGGATGAGCACCTGGGCATATCCTTTTGGGTGACACAATTTACCTCACTATAGTCCTAAACTAGAAACAACCCAAACTTCCAACAATACAGAATGCATAAACAAGTTGCAGGACATTTTTACAATGGGATACCACTTCATAATAAAAGGGAATAAACTATTGATACATACCATAATGTGGATGAATTTCAAAAATTATAATGTGAATGAAAGAAGTCAGACAAAAGAGGAGGCATACTGTATGATTCAACTTTTTAAAAATTTAGAAATTGGAAACTAATTTATAGTAACAGAAAGCTGATTATTTGTTGCCTATGGAGAGGGACAGGTGGAGTGGAAAAGGAGGAGGCAGGGGTTACAAGGGGACATGAGGAAAGGATATGTTCATTATCTTGATTGAGGTGATGATTTTATAGCATATGTTTGTGCCAAAACTTATCAAATTAGGTGGGTGGTTAATATTTGATCTGCCTCTGAATGCTTCATTTGCTTGAGTTCCCCCTTTCCCACTCCATGTGATTCTGATAAGCCTGACAATCAAAGGAGTGCCCAACTCCTTAACTAGGTAAAGCAAAACAGACACCTTTGTGGAGACTGATTTCGATGCTGGAACAAAGAGACTCCGTGTATGGACCATGAGTTCCTAGAGCAGCTGCAACTTGGAAGGTCACCTCTGCTACATAGGGAGAGGAGTCTTGGTTTAAATTAACCTGCAAAACTACTGGGTATCTACCCTAAAGATACAAATGTAGTGATCCGAAGGGGCATGTGCACCCGAATGTTTATAGCAGCAATGTCTACAATAGCCAGACTATGGAAAGAACCTAGATGTCCATCAACAGATGAATGGATAAAGAAGATGTGGTATATATACACAATGGAATATTATGCAGCCATCAAAAGAAATGAAATCTTGCCATTTGCGACGACGTGGATGGAACTAGAGGGTATCATGCTTAGCAAAATAAGTCAATCAGAGAAAGAACTATCATATGATCTCCCTGATATGAGGAAGTGGAGATGCAACATGGGGGGATTAAGGGGGTAGGAGAAGAATAACAGAAACAAGATGGGATTGGGAGGGAAACAAACCATAAGTGACTCTTAATCTCACAAAACAAACTGAGGGTTGCTGGGGGGAGAGGGGTTAGGAGAGGGGGGTGGGGTTATGGACATTGGGGAGGGTATGTGCTATGGTGAGTGCTGTGAAGTGTGTAAACCTGGCTATTCATAGACCTGTACCCCTGGGGATAAAAATACATTATATGTCTATTTTTAAAATTAATTAATTAATTAATTAAAAAAATAAATTAACTTGCAAAAGAAAGCAGGGAAAGGGAAAATAAACTCTGATGAAATTGTCTGAATCCCTAGATCCAATCATTACTAAAGCCAGTAATAATCTTAGATAAATGAGCCAAATGATGCTCTTTCAGACTTAAGATAGTCTTAGTTTCTATTACCACAACTGAAAAGATAACTCACAAATTCTGAATCCAGGTTTGTGTCACTCCAGACCCTAAGCTCAAAACCATGGTGCTACTCTACCTCGCTGAGTATCTTAGTGTGCAAGAATCCAGTGGAAATGTTGCCTTGGAAGGTAATACAAAATTAAACAAAGTACAATCCAGATATACCGGGAATGACAGTAGTATTTTCTCTATAATATAGGAAGATAGAGACACCAAATAATTTAGAAATGATTCAGAAATCAGCCAGAAGAATGGAGTTGTATTGTCTCTTGAAGACAATAGAAGAACATAGGGCAGAATTATTCAGAATGGGTATTGTCAGGCTAACCTAATTTCTTTCTCAGAATAAAATGCCTGCCAGATAGATGAATGGTGAGTTTTGCTCTAACAGAACATTAGGCTTCAGACATCCCAGCCTCAGTGTTTGACCCTGGGATAGCTGCATTTTCCCTTGGGACCTCAATTTCCTCATCTGTTAGATGAGGTCATCTCAACCTTTGTATTGTACAATTCCATAATTTATTTTATTTTTTAAATAGGAAGGGAGATAGTTGGCTGATGGGTTGGAGGGATGGGTTCTAGAAAGCCTTCTTTGGAGAGACCTTGTCAAGGTCCTTGAGGGCTAAATTTTCCTCTGGAGCAGTGTCCTTCAGGCTCAGCACTATTAGTATTTTGGCTGGGGGCTGTCCTGAGCATTGTAGGATGTTTAGTAGCATCTCTGGTCCCTACCAATTTGCTGCTACTAGCAACCCATTCCCCTGAGCTGTGACAACCAAAAATTTCTCCAGACATAAACAAATATCCCTTGGGGTCAAAATCATGTCCAGTTGAGAAACTTTTGAGGTTTTGAGAACCTTTTGAATAGATTGCTCAATCTGGGGCTGCTGTCAGGAAGGTAATGAGGCAGGTGGTACCAGCACCTTGGTAAACAGGATCTGAATGGATCTTGAGAACTTAGAGTGGACAGAGGCAAAGAGGCTGGTGCTCAGCCAGGCCCAGTAGAAACAGGCTCACTTCAGTAGAATGGGAAAATGGGCTGGGGGTGAGAGTACAGGTAAGAGCATTTGGATTTCAGGGAGAAAAGGTGCAATAGCATAAGACCAATAGCAAAAGAGTCAGTTGTGACTTGGGGTGTGGAAGAAGTAATTTTTAATGGAAGTCTGGAAGGAAAGCATTCTCCTTCAAACTAGCTATACTTGGTCATGAGACTGTGCTGCATAGGCCTCTGCCTATATAACTGGGGGAGGTGATTAAAGAATCATCATGGAGTAGTTGTGAGGACGGGCTGGTAAGCCTGCAGAAAGGTGGCTCCTATTGGCTATATGGACAGGCGGCTAAGTCCAGCCTGGGGAAGCCAGGTTCCACCTGCTGTGTGGGTTTCTGGCATACTTCCTCTCCACTCCACCGCCCCAGGGTGAAAGTATTCTTTTCCTTTCATTTCTTCTTCTTACTTACTTTGTCAGTTCTCTTTGATCTACTAAAACTTTGTTCCTTTCTCCTGGTCATTTGCTCGCCTTGAAGAGCAGACTTACTGCTGTCATTGAGTCTATAGACTCAATGTTTAATTTGCTCCAGCTCTCTGTTTGGAGTCCTGCTTTTTGCTTGTTGAATGTCACGGGCAGTTTAGTTAAAGGATACTAGGCAGGTTGAGTAGGAACTATATCTTTGATTGAATTTATGTGAAGATTACAAAAGAAGCAAACAGTTGTTGAACCTGCTCCTGCTCTCCCTCACTTTCTCCCTCTCTCTCTCTTTTTGTTTTGAATCTTGGGCTCAATAAAGAGAATCAATAAAGGGTGGGAAAGGTAAGTAAGGACCAAATATAAAATATGTCAAGACTGTGGGAAATTAAGACTCCTAGGGTAGTTTGTCTCCGAGGGACAAAGGCTGTGGTAAATCAACAAGAAACAGCACAGGGTCAGGAATTACAGGTGTGGCTGTTAGTGTTGGGAGGTAGAAAGCTTGTTCTTTCTAATCTCCTCCCCATCCTTCTCCTTCCCAGTATGGCCTCTGGGTGCATGAAGAGGCAGGCTTCCAGTGACTTCCTGCCAGCAGAGGGAAGGATTTTATATTATACTTCTTATATTTTATATTATAAAATTATATTTTACATCTTATATTTTACTTCTCTGGTCTCCAAAGCACTGTGTGTTGCCCATAGTAGCTCCTGCCATTCATAGTCTGAAGTTGGAGGCTGCTGTAAGTCATGGTTGCATCTTCCTTGGCTTGACTGGGGCTCTTGGTTTAATGGCTCTTCCCTCAGCTCCCGCTGAGACTATAGGCTTCTGAGCCTCTGTCGTATCTTCTGTTGGCTCCCTTGTTCCAACCAAGACAGGTCTATAGCAGGCCCATTCATGGTCAATTAAGGGTGGTTCTGAGGATCGAATACAGTATAGTGACTATAGTTAATAAGACTGTATTATATATTCAAATTTGCTAAGGGTAGATCTTAAGTGTTCTCAACCTCCCCAAAAGAGGGGGCAGATGTATTCATTTCCTAAAGGATATGCATATCAAATAAGTACATGTGATATACTTTAAAGATATGCAATTTAATCTGTCAGTTATAATCTCAGTAAAGGTGGGGGTAGGGAGGATTTCTGCTACCTGTCCATAAAGTGATGGCAGCCTCCAGATCATCTGTCCAGAATCTAAATGTGAACCAATGTAAAGTCACATGGGCCAACATCATTCCCTTCAGTTTATCTGTACCACCTTTCAGTCTCTTGGCCAAAACCTGGATCAGGGCCATTGGTTCTGTTTCACCCTGTGTTATCCTGCAGGGTGCAACTGTTGAGATTCTCCCCCATCTCGCTGTAATCCTCTCCATGTTCCTTCTTGCCCAGCAGCTATCCTGGTGGGTGAGAAGAGAAGAGAGATGAGCTGGCTTACCAATAAGGGGAATATAATGCCTATAAAAGACACAGTCAGAGATAGGATGTTCTTGATTCTGAGGACTGGCCCACTGGAGAAAAAATAAAAGGAAAGGGATTATGGTACTCAGATGAGTTGGCTATTGCAGTATTGTTGAAGGTTG
The DNA here is from genome assembly GCF_030435805.1 of Mustela lutreola. NCBI lineage: Eukaryota > Metazoa > Chordata > Mammalia > Carnivora > Mustelidae > Mustela > Mustela lutreola. The sequence goes on along the minus strand of NC_081295.1, from coordinate 57,989,425 downwards.
TAAGTTTTCTCCCTTTCTGGAAGTTTTAAAATTGGATGTCTCAGATCTATTAAACCTGTCCCCCTTCCTCCCAGACAAGGAAAAATGCTCCTAATTGGTCTCAAGGACCCCATGGCCATTAGATGCATTGACTGTTTCTCAAATTATACATGACTGAATACCTTGCACCTAACCCAGAGCTTGGCACATGGTTGGCTCTTTACAAACATCTCTTGAAGGGAAGAATGAAAGAAGAAATGATAGATAAATGGTGTTCTACAGAGCTAGACTACAGTTTATTTTGTTTGAAGACCGAGGAACAGAGAAGATGCTCCTCCAAGGTCGCGAGTGGGTCTGTGTCTGTGTACACATTCCCATGGCTAGACAGCAAGATATTAAAATCTGTCAGTGTTTTCATCCTGTCCACCTAGCCGGCTGCTCTGCTCGGCACTGACATCTGTAAACAGGTCATTTGTATTCTTCTGTCACCTGCATTCCTCTGAAGGAACATCCCTCAGGTTCACAGAAATTAGTTATCCCTCAGGCTGGACAGATGATGGATAGGTGGCTTGTTCACAAACCATACTTGGTTTGGAAAGTGCCAGATGCTGTCAATGTTCTTCCTATGCTGTTGGTGCACATGATTAGAGAGCCTGGGGCACACTCAGAGCAGGAGCACAAGAAGCAGACGTTTTTCCCCTAAGGGAGCTGTCTCAAATGACCCAGGACTGCCCTCACATGGGACTGTCTGGGACGTCCTTTCCTTTCCCCACCTTACTCCAAGAGAACCTTGACAGAGTTGGAACCTTGGAGCAAGGAGGCTGCCAGCCTCTTATCTCCACTGTTCCCAATGGGGACTTTTTCTGCATAATGTTTCCATTTACTCTTCCCGTCCTCTTTTAAAAGCCTAGCATTCAAAGAAAAAATAATTCTGTTCTAGGTTGTGTTGCAAGGGAGCATCAAGAAATCTACCCACATTTGAATGCCAAAATCTACTTTATTCCTCTGTTTCAATAAAAGCAGGACATTTGTTGATACGTGTTCTTCTGACACCTCCCTCTTCTTTCTTGATTTATCCCACAAAACTCTCTGTGTTCACCATTCCATCAATTAAGATGGAAAAGATACTCACACTCCTACTGCCACTCAGCATCTGTCTTTGAACCACTGGGCAAACATCATCATAGCATTGGGGTATCCTGGGACATAGAAGATTGGCTCAGGGAATGTGGTTACCTCCTAACTTGTAGAGTCCTAGAAAATCACGAGTATTTTATGGAAAAATGTTTGTATTTCATTCTCCATTCTTATCTTTTTTGCCTTAGACAACTCCCCAGAAGACAAACTTCAGCATACTACTTTTAACACTCTAAAGAATATGACATTTTATGTGTCTTGTAGTGTATTATTGATAGAAACATTAGTGAATATTCTTGTTATTGTTTGTTGACACAGAATCCACAATGCCAATGAAAAAGGGGCTCTTCTGGGTGCCTTACATTTCTTAGAAATACATAGTTCCCATTGTTTAAGCATGTAGCTCCTGCTCTTGAACGTGGGCTGAATGATGGATTAGCTTGTTCTGGCACTCATAAGGAACTGCCACACCTTGGGGGGCTTAAACAACATAAATCTATTTCTCACAGTCTGGAGGCTGGGAAATCTAAGACAAGCTGTCAGAAGGTTTGGTTCTTCTGAGGCCCCTCTGCTTAGCTCGCAGACAGCTGCCTTCTCCTGATGTCTTTACACGGCCTTTCCTTCATCTGTGAGAATCCTAGTGTCTTGGTGTGCCCAAATTTCCTCTTCGTAAAAGGACACCAGTCATATTGGATTAGGACCCACTCTAATGGCCTCATTTTCATTTAATTACCTCTTTAGAGGACTGATATTCAAAAACATTCATATTTTGAGGTACTAGGGGGTTAGGTTTGTGGTGTTTGTGTGTGTGTATGAAAGAGAGACACAAAATTCAGCCCATAAAAAAACACCTAAGTTTTTTTTTTTCCCTGAATATTCTTTTGTGACAGGCACTGTGATAGGCACTTACACTCTTGTTTGAGCCTCACCATGATCCTGAGTGGTAGTATTAGCTGTCCACTAGGTCAGATCCTGTAAGCCAGCCCAACACATCCATAGATTACCCATGTCTATGGATATTTCTGTCTATGGAAATTTCCTGGCCATCAACCTCTGTTGTGAGCTATATTTCTTCTTACTTCATCCCTATAGAACTGCAGCTTCATCTTTCATCCACAATCACAGGCTCAACACATCCAAGCCTTGTACAAGCTGTGTGGCCAGGAGCCTGCAGGCTCCAGCTCCTTCTCTACTGAGCCCATCCCAGTAAGAGTTGCTTTGCAAATGAGAAAATGAAATTAAAGAGATCCAGTGACTTCCCCAAGGTCCAGTGTGTGACAGAGCCATGATTTTGACCTCTGGGTCAAGCCCATCCCTGCCTTCTTCACCCATGTAGTCCTCAACCAATGATTTGAATTGTTTGGAACGAGTCACACCTCCCACTTAGAATCCTCAGGACTCTAATCATGTCTTTAAAACATATTCTAAATAAGTAGCCTTATCAGCCCTACATCTATTAAATCAACTAATTTCTCAATTGGAGGTAGAATAATTTCTTCTTTCTCTGGTGACAAAAAATCCTCATCTCCTTTAAGAAAAATAGGGGAGGAATTTATTTTCATCCTGATACAGTTATAATTCTGTTTGCCAGTGGGGTGCTCTAAGCAACGTGGGGCTCAGTCATTGACATTTCCAAGACTAGGTGAAGGTCAATGCATGTTGTCCTCAGTATCTCTCATTTCCACATGTGACTCAGAGGCTTTTCTTCCTGTATTGCCATAGCCCTCATTTTTTATTTATAATGCTCAAGAAAGATGTTCTGAATATGTCTGAGTAAAAGCAAGATTTAGGGCCTTGTGCATGCTTGTTCACAGCCCATACTGATTCTCTGAGATTGACTACAGTTTTATTAAGTATTCACTCAGTCTTGGAAGCTTTTTTCTTTTTCTTTTTTTAATGATGAATTAGAAATTTCTCTTGGATCTGACTTTGATCTCTGTTCTCGGGGATTTCTTGAAAGTTCTTCCTAATTGATGAGGTAGTTGGGAATCAGGTGATGTAAGACTTTATGACAAGGAAAACCTCCCTCCTTGCTTCTCTTTGTCTGCCAGGAAAAAAATGTGCCCTGGGTTCCCTGAAATAACAAAGACATCATGGAAAAAATACTCTGCCCCTACAGTTTTATTAAGTATTCACTCAGTCTTGGAAGCTTGAAGATATTTTGTTAAATTTAGCCCCAACTGTTTCATGTTACTGATGCTTTTTTGAAATGAACTTTGGTATTCTTAAAAATTTCACTTCCCAATTGTTTTTTGATAGTATGTAGAAATACAAAATTTATCCTGTATGCTAGGGCCTTGTTAAATTCACTTATTTGTTCTTTTGTACTTGCAGTTCCTTTAAGATTTTTTATTCATATGAGTATGTATCTGTAAAAGAGAAGTTTTATTTCTTTCTTTCCAATCCATATGCATTTTATTTCTTTTTCTTACCTTATTACTCTAACTAGGCTTTTAAGAACTATGTTGAATTAGAGGGCACCTGGGTGGCTCAGTGAGATAAGCCTCTGCCTTCAGCTTGGGTCATGATCTCAGGGTCCTGGGATTGAGCTCTGCATCAGTCTTTCTGCTCAGTGGGGAGCCTGCTTCCACCTCTCTCTGCCTGCCTGTGATCTCACTCACTCTCTCTCTCTGTGTCAAATAAATAAATAAAATCTATTAAAAAAAAAAGAACTATGTTGAATTAGAAATGATGGAAGTAGAAGCCTTGCTTCATCCTTGACTGTATGTGAAAAAAGTTCAGTTTTTTTTGGTTATAAAGTCAACTGCAGGGTCCTATGTGCGAGTGCACACATGTGCACACACCCACACCCACACCCAGTATCAGGTTGTAATGGTTTCCTATTACTAGTTTACTGAGAGTTTTTATAATATGAATTATCTTAGTTTTTATTTGATAAAATTTTTTTCTTCTTTTTCCAATTGGGGAAAATCAAGTTTGCCTTTTACTCAGGATTTACTGATATTATCTCAGGATTTACTGAAATAAGTTCACATAAAATAAAATTAACCATATTAGAGTGTACAATTCAGTAGCATTTAGCATATTCACAGTTATCCAACCATCACTTCTACTGAGTTTTAAAATATTTTCACTATGTCCAAAGGAGGCCCTCTACCCATTAAACAATGTTTCCTCATTCTCTCTTATACACAGCCCTGGCAACACTAAAAATTTGGACTTACGTATTCTGGATATTTTATATAAATACAATATGTAACCTTAAAGGTCTGACTTTCACTTTGCATAATGTTTCTGAGGCTGATCCATGTTGTGGAATATCACAGTACTATGTTCTTTTTATAGCTGAATGGTATCCCATTTTATGGACACTCCATTATCTGTTTATTCATTCATCCATTCATTGATGGGCATTCAGGTTGTTTCCATCTCTTGGCTATAATAAACAATCTGCTATGAACATTCATGTATATTTGCTGGAGTCCCTGTTTTCAATTCTTTTGAGTATATACCAAAAATTCAGTTATTGGGTCATATGATACTACTATGTTTAACTGTTTGATGAACCACCAAACTGTTTCCCACAGTGGCTGCACTATTTTATATTTCCACTAGGAATGTTATGAGGGTTCCAGTTTTTCTATCATTGCCAACACTTATTTTTCTTTTTAAAAAAATTATTATAGCTGTCATAGTGGATGTGAAGTGGTATCTCATTGTGTGTGTGTGTGTTTGTATGTATTTAAGATTTTATTTACTTATTTATTTGAAAGAGAGTGAAAAAGTATTGAGGGAGGTTAAAGTGGGGGAGAAGAAGATTCCCTGCTGGGCAAGGAGCCTGTCTCAGGGCTCAGTCCCAAGACTGGATGATCATGACCTCAGCTGAAGGCAGATGCTTAACCGACTGAACCACCCTGGTTCCCCTCATTGTGTTTTTTATTTGCATTTCCCTAATGATTAAAAAGTCCATTGGCATTTTCATAGGGGTTGCACTGAATCTGTAGGTTACTTTGGGAAGTATTGCAATCTTAATATAAATTTTTTAATACAGGAAGACAATATATCTTCCCATTTATTCATGTATTCCTTAGTTTCTTTCAACAGTGTTTGTAGTTTTGCAGAACTTCCAGTACAATGTTGAAAGGAAGTGTGAGCAGGGGCATCTTCATCTCATTTCTGATCTTGGGAGGCAAGATTTCAGTCTTTTACCATTTAGTGTGATGTTAGCTATCAGTTTTCACAGATGTTCTTTAACATTTGAGAAAATTCCCTTCTATTCTCTGTTTACTGTTTTAATCAAGTGTTTTTTGGTCAAATGCTTTTTGGGCATCAACCTCAGTTGATGAGTTTTCTCCCTTCATTCTATTAATATAGTGTATTACATTGAATGATTTTTGTATGTTGAATTACTCTTGCATTCCTCAGGTAAATCCCACATGATTCACATTCACATTCACATTCACTTTTGCTGGATATAAAATTTAGATTGGTTTTTTTTTTTTTCCAGAAATTGAAAAATATACCATTATTTTCTAGCCTGCCTTTTTTTTTTCTCTCTGACATAAAATCTTTATTCATTCTTTCTCCTATGGCTGCTTTACAATATCTCTTTATCATTGTCTTTTAGTGGGGTTGTTAGGATGTGCCTTGATGTGGTTTGTCTTTGTTTCTTCTGCTTTTTTTTTGTTAACTTTCTTGGATTGTCATATTTTTAATATCCTTACATTTGGGAATTTTTTGTCCATTGTTTAATCAAATGTTTTTCTGTGCCCATTCCTTCCCTCTGGAGCTTCAGTTACAGTCTGTCAGACTAGAATATTTTTTCAGAGTTCAATAAAGAACAGGTCTTTCAAAATTATTTTAAGTCTTTTTTCTCTCTGTGTTTCAGTTTGCAGAGTATCTATTGCTGTTTTCAAGTCATTGAGGTTTTTTTTCCCTAAAATACTGATTCTTCTCAAAGTAGCAAGACTACTATGTTATTCCTTGTTTTTCTTTTCCTGAACTTCATGAGAAAGTGCTTCCAAGCAAAAATCCAGAGCAATTATAATACTTACCTTGTTTAATTCCCCTTTTCAGGGGTCATGGTTCTATGCTGTTTATTGTCTAGTGACTGGAGGTAACTATTTCATATACTTTTTCCAGTTTTTAAGGTTTTTTGAGGGGTAGGAAGACTTTCGGTATTGATTTCTCCATTTTATTCAGAGGCAGAATTTTATTACTTTTCTTCATTTAGTGCCCAAATTATAGTTTGACTTCAACTTTTTAACTTATTACCTTAATATACATGTCTCCAAATTACTACTTGCATCTGAAATTGATTAATAAATCAGAAGATCTGTCACCATGACTCCAGATATTTAAAGCAGAAAGTGGATGTTGTTTCAACTAAACAACTGTATTGAACAAACTCAAAAATCCAGGGACCTGTGTGAGGGTCTAAGTCTTGAAATGGTAGGATAGGATGAAGTTCTCTTACTCTTAGTTTAGTTCTCTTGACAACACATTTGACTTTCATCCCACCTGTCTGCAAGGAGCCTGTATTGGCCCTAAAGTATTCTAAGAAATACCATCATCCCCAACAGGAAACATCAATGGTGTTCATCATATTGCTCCTAGTCTTATTTCACATATCTATCCTTGGAGCACCATATACAACTCGATTTAGTACATCAAGTGCAGAATTAAAAAACTACAGTTTAAAAGGGATTGGAAAGACAGTTCCAGCAAAAATTTATTAGCACATCCACCATGTATCGTATGCCTAGGGTGTGCCAGGTCCCTCGTACATAATACTGCTAGTCCTTATAACCATGCTAAAAGGAAGAGAGTCTAATTAACATTTCACAGAGTTAGGAACCAATATACAGCGAGACTGTCCCAGGCTATGTGACAGACAGAGGTAGAATTTAAATTTCTCTCTGATGTACTCAGAAGCCTTGTTCTTTCTACTAAGTCATATTGACACGGGCAAATTTTGGAAAAGAAGCAAAACCAGAGGTTCTTATTTATCTCTTATTTTGCATTCTGTGGTGGGATGATCATCATGCTTCTCTCAGCAACAATTCTCTAACGGACAGATACCACTACTTGGTTCTATTGCTAAAGCACTGATGGGATTCTCATATATAGGGATTCTCACACTTAGCACCATTTCCTTTATAACAGGAGAATTCATCCTGTTCGGATCCCAAATACTCCTCTAAGGCTTCTATTCTCTTTAACAATGATAACATGACTTACAGAAAAAAACACAGATTCATTATAGTTAAACACTAGAGACTCCAGGTCCAGCATGGATAGTCTACATGTTAGTCACATGGCTAGATTCAAATTTTAAAATACTGAGGTCAATAACTTCACTCACTGAAATTATAGTTAACATCCCAAACGTGCCTTTTGTTAACATAAAAATTAAATAAACTTCTATATAAGCCTACATTCATGTAGCTATTCTAAGGGCTAATAAGATCTTGTTATTTCTATTTGCCTATTACATGAAATATGATGTGAATAGTAAGGTTTGAAAATATTTTCAATAGTCTTGGATTGAAAGAAATCAATCTAGGTACAGAAACCAAATTTTGTCTGTCTGAAAATCCCTTTCAGGATGAGATTTGGAGCCCCTATTCAAAAAAATGTAGTTTTCCTCCTATTTTTCCAATTGACAGTAATATTAGCTTCTAGCTTTTGTCAATGGTTCATTTCCAGTTATCTTACAAGTATGCCTGAAAGCAAAGAGATACTATTTTCCTTCCTATAAAAAAGGCACACTGAGTTATTTCTAGCAGCATCTGAATAGTAAGGTTGTTTCACTGTCATAATTTATCAGTGATCTTCTGGGGCTAACAGTTATGTTTTGGCCAGAAACAGCGAACTGAATTTTAAAATTACAAACACTAATACTTATTTTTTAAAAAAGATTTATTTATTTGAGAGAGAGAGGGTGCCTGGCCTGGGGAGGGGGTGTAGGGGCAGAAAGAGAGAGAAAGAGAGAATCTCAAGCAGACTCCCTGCTGAGCATGAAGCCCAACTTGGGGTTAGATCCCAGAACCCTGAGATCACGATCTGAGCTGAAATCAAGAGTCAGCTACTTAACTGACTGAGCCACCCTAAACACTAATACTTCTAGCAAATTTAAAGATGAATTATGAACACACAAGTAATAATGTTTCCTTTGCAATTTCTTTTATAATTTCTTATATAAGTTATAACGTATATTTAAGAAAATGAAAGTTAAAAGGTTCAAGCTATTTCATTCCATAAAACGTTCAAAAAGTTCACACTGTTGATGAACATTGCATAAAATGTTCACATTGTCAGACTCACTGTAGGAGATTCTCATGAAGGTTTATTGAATATATATATATATATATATATATATATATATAATACACACACGCATATATATACACCTATCTATTTTTAAGAAACTTAAAAAATGGAATGGTAAAAACAATACATGTACCCATATTCCTGCCATGTTGAATTAATAATGGTTAGCATATGCTTATATTTCTTTCCTTAAAAAAAAACCAGCAAAAGAGCATTGCAGATATAGTTAAGCCCTTTTTAATGTCCTTTCTCCATTGTCACCCCTCCCCTAATATACCACACAACCAATTGCTGCTATTATATATATCCAAATATAATATATATTTGTGCACATTTGTTTAAATTTGTATAAATAGATTTGTTCATGTAGATATGTTATGCATCCATTTCATTCTATTTAATGTCTCTAGAGTACTCCATTATATAGAATTCCAATGCCATTTATTTATCCATTCCCATATTGGTGTTTACCATTATAAAAACTATTAATTCTGTTAGTTTATGTAGTTAATCCTTATGTAGATTTATCCACATTTGCCTTGAGATTTTTCTCATAGTTTCTTTACTAGTTTGTAATAAAGTAGAAAATGAACCCAATCTGTGACCAACAATCCTACATAATCTGAAGAAATTCTTTGTACACAAGGAAAGCTACAGGGTGTGTAGCTTAGAATAGGTTGTATTAGGCTTGCTCCTGGGTCTACTTTCTTTTTTTCCCTGGAGCATTAAAGTAAATTCATTTAGAGCATGTCTATCTGAATGGCTTTTTGTTTACCCTCATTCTTTGCTGGTCTATGTAAGATCTTAAACACTCAGTTGTTTTCTCTCAATGATGTGAAGATATTACTCCGTTCTTTTCTGCTTTCAGTTATAGACATTGATATATCTATGTAATCTAATTCATTCGATGTTAACAAATAATATTTTCTTTTTTTTAAAAAAAGTTTTCGAGGGGCGCCTGGGTGGCTCAGTGGGTTAAGCCGCTGCCTTCGGCTCAGGTCATGATCTCAGGGTCCTGGGATCAAGTCCCACATCGGGCTCTCTGCTCAGCAGGGAGCCTGCTTCCCTCTCTCTCTCTCTCTCTGCCTGCCTCTCCATCTACTTGTGATTTCTCTCTGTCAAATAAATAAATAAAATCTTAAAAAAAAAAAAAAGTTTTCGATACTCCATATATTCATTCCGCTATTTGTAGCTTTCTTTTTATTTATCTTGACTTGGATTAACAAATCCAAAGTTTCCTTATTCTGATTATTCATATCTTTTATCAATTATGGAAAATTCTCAACTCTTCCCAATATCTCTAATCTCCCTTTTGAAACAATGTTTAAGTGGAAGAAATGCATGTTGCATCTTCTTGTTCTGTCTTTTCTGTCACATTACGTCTGCGTATTTTCTAAGTGTTCAATTCTTTTGATGAATTCGGGTTAATTTCTTGAGCTCATCCTTCCATCTTATTAATGATCTCTTTAGCAGTGCTTAATTACTACTTAGTTTATCAACTGAGATTTTAAATTATAAGTACATTTAAATTCCTCTGTAAGTATTTAATCATTTTAATTTTTGTATATTTGACAATTCCATTATCTCAAGTTTTAAGGGCATTAAGTTTGTTTTTGATTGTGCCTGCTGGCTTCTACCTGTGAAGAATTCCTTCCTTGTGCGTGAACTCATGTTTGATGGGGCATGATTTGTGGGGCCCTGTGTATCTTGAACAAGGTAATTTCTTCCAGAGAATTTGACCTTCCCGGTATAGAGACGATCACCATCTTGGGACAGTTTTCATGCTGATTTCTCATCCTATTTCTCTAAGGGTTCTTAGATAACACAGATAGTGTAAATTCAAATTCCAAATTTGTGTGAACACAGGCCTGACATTTCTCTTTGTTCACCTATATGCTGGCCCTAGGCAGATAAGAGATACTGTGATCTCCCTGGGCTGATGGATGTTGTCTTCCTAATCCACCCCTTCTGGAGTGTAGAGCCCATCAAGACTCCTGGCTCTACGAGGTCATAATTATAACCCTTCGCCTCATCCAAGCCCAGGCCTCAAATCTTTTCCCTGTGACTGGTAGAGCCCAAACCCCTTAATAACTGGGAAAGGTACCTCCACTTTATATAGCCATAGCCTTGGCTTCTGCTTGCTCCTTGTTTATAAGTCTCCTCCCCATTTTAGCCCTTGGGAATTTATAGTTCAAGAGATTTTTTATATTTTCTAGAATTTCTAGTTTTTTTTTGTTTTTTTTTTAAGAAGAGAGTATTTCCAGATAATGGTAGCACACTGCATTGTCAGAAACTGATGTGTCTGTCTATTGGGTTTTCTAGGTAGATAATCATATTTTTTTGTATCAGATAACAGTTTTATTTCTTTCTTTCAAAAATATGTGTATTTGTTTGTTTTTTGTTTTTTTTGTTGTTGTTTGTTTGTTTGTTTTGGTCTCATGGTTTAATTTTCCAGGACTTTCGGTCTTAAACTTAACCGGAATTTCACCATTCAGAATGATGATGGCTGTAGATTTTTTGGTAGATTTATTTAATCAAGTGAAGAAAGTTCTAATACCAATTTCTTAAGAATTTAAAAAAATCATAAATGGATATGTTAAATAATTTTTCCATTAATATCTGGATTTTGAGAATCACACTGATAGCTTTACTAAAGTTGGACTATATTTTTACTTTTGGGGTGAATCCAAATGATTATGATTTGATTTTTACCCTAACTCTTTATTTTAGAAAATTTTAAACCCATAGGAAAATTTAAAAAGATATTTCAGTGAGCAACCATGTATCTTTCATCCGTATTTGTTAACTTTTGGCCATGTATGATATGTCTGTCTCTCTTTGGTTGCAAACATAAACATACACACACACACACACACACACACGACAAAAAGCAGAATATGTCATCTCAAAATATGCTACGTTGGCATAAGGTTTATTTTGAACTGAAGGTAATTGAGAAGCAGACACAAGAAAATCTCTCTGCTCTCCCTCTGTTTGCCTAAAGCAGGACATAAATTTATAAAGGTGTCTCTTCTCCCCTATCAGAAAGGACAGAGCTTAAGCACTGGAGACAACTCTGAGCCCTTATCAGCCCAGACACAGCACCAGAGAAATCTACATAAACCTTGTTAAAACTATCCCTTCTCTACTGTTAATTTTTCCATATATTTGCCTTCCCACAGTTTGCCCTGCTAGAAGCTCAAAGTGCTTTTTCTTGCTACTTCTTTAAAAACGTATTGTTCTTTTGTCAAAATGCTATATAAGCCCAAGTTTAACCCACACCCTTGGGTTATTCATTGCTGAGTGCTCCAATACCTATGTACAGTGCACATGTTAATAAACTTCTGTTTGCTTTTCTCTTTTAATCTGTCTTTTGTTGGTCTAATTTACAGGACCCTTGCCAGAGAACACAAGATAGGAAGAGGAAAAAGATTTTTTTTTTCCTGCTGCAAACACACATAGTATATTTCAAGGAACTATTTTAAAGTAGATTCTAAATACTTTTGCATGTATTTCTTAAGAGAAAGAACATTCTCTGACACAACACAAAACTATCTTCATACTCAAGAAATGCCATAATGCTCAATAAAGCATCATTAATAAAGGACATGAAAGGCATTCCCTAATTTATTTTTCAAGATTCACATATGAATATGGATGAAGCACTGTTGCTAGGGCACAGAACAGGCCACAGAACAGAATAAAATGCAAAACCAAACAACTTTGTTTTGATGGACTGACAGGATACTTCAGTGAGAACAAAGTGCAGATATTGCCTTAGCTTGGGAAAGATGTAGGTCATTGCTAACTTGAAGAAGGGTGGCTCTAGGAGAGTGGTGAATATGAAAGCCTTTAGAGGAGTGGATGGAAGAGAAAAAATGATGGAAGGAGTTGGAAACAGTGAAGCCAGAAATCCTTTGGGGAAATTTCACCATAAAGAGAAGCAGCAAGAGAAATCGAGGCTAAGGGGGATGTCAAGTCAAGTGTGCTTCTATGTCAGTTGGAATAAAATCCATCAGGGAAGAATACATTAACAATAAGGGGAAAGTTTGTTAATTGGACAAGTGGCAACCTTGAGAAGGAGACTATGAGAGGCAAGTGGAGGGACAGTATCAGCTGGAGGCGGGCTCTTTCTCTTATAATAGTGAAGTAACCAAAGAATGAATCAAGCACTGGGAGTTTTGTGAAGGAATGGAATTGAGCTAGGTCGGAGTTGGCCAAGTTTCTCTGTAAGGGCAAGAGAGTAAATACTGGAGACCGCCTAGTGGTCTGTTGCCCCTACTCTGCTCTGCCGCTGCCCTCATGGAATCAATCACAGACACTAGTAAGCAAAGGAGCACGGCTGCGTTCCAAGAAAAGGACTTTATGAAATTTGGCTTTTCATGTGTCATGAAATAAATTTCCTTTCCCTTTTTTCCCCAGTCATTTTATAATGTAAAACACATTTTTAGTTCATAGGTTATGGAGAAAGGAAGCTGGGGACCAGACCTGAGCTGCGGGCTAGTATGCCCACGTCTGTTCTGCGCTGACCGCGACTCCTCTTCTATTAGGTGTGAACTTGGGCTGTCATCAACTGAGAGCATGGAGAACATGGGGGTGGGATGATACATTTTGAATGGTGTTAAAGAAAAACCAGAGCCACACAGAGGTTTCAAGTGGTAAAAACAGATTTTAATCAGGAACTATTACAGTAAGGGAAAAGAGATTTCTGTATAGAGCTGGGCTCAAGTTCAAGTCGACATGATCAAGTGGGAGTGATAAGCCATGAAGCCGCCTTGGGGTGAGGGTGGGTGGGTGGGAACCAGTGGGTAGAAACTATTGAGGAGACATCAAGGGTGGGGGTGGGGGGCGTTCCCACTGATTCCACTGAATGGCATTCTTTCTGAAGGCAGGCTAGTGGGATCATCTATCACTGGGAAGATGATGGAAGATGAGGAATTCGATCAGATATTGAGGGAGCTCCAATATCAAAGATGAGAGATTCTCACTAGGCTGACTTAGCAAGGTGCTTGCTAAAACCGGGCCAAGCAGGCCTCTTTGAGAAAAGGGGTAGGAGGAGCCTGACTAAACATAGGTCAGAAGAAAGACTTTGTCAGGAGAAGAAGAGAAGATGTAACATAATCATTTTGAAGTGAGTAAGATAAATTTTATTAAGGGTATATAGTAACACTATTTTGCCAAATGCATTGTCCAGTTGAGATTTGTGCTAGGAAAAAAAGAAAGAAAGAAAGTAAGAAAGAAAGAAAAAGAAAATGGAGGTGAGTTCATTGAAGCCAGCTGTGTGAATCTCTCCAGGCTCATCCAAGCTGACCGGGTGCAGGTGAGGAGTAAGCAGTTATGCAGCAATCTCCAGAACTGGGTGTTGCTGATGGAGGTTCAGAAGAAGAGGGGAGCAAAGATATTAGCAGTGTGGGCTCCACACTCAACCCCAAATAGCTCCCGAGAGACGCGAGGACATTAGCGCTGTATAATTGAGTGAGATTGTGGCATTACTGGAGGTCTCAGCAAGGTCAGCACATTTCAGGAAGTGGAGTTACCAGCGTACCCTGAAATACAAAGTCGAGAGTCAGAAAGGAAAAAGTTAGGAGAAGATACAGTAGAAAGGGTGCAGTCTTTTGTTGATGAGATGTGGCCATGAGTTGTGTGGCCGAGGTCGGGCTGAGAGAAGAATTGGAGCTAATAACCTCAAGAGCTTAAGAAGTATGGACTGTGTTTGTGCAAATCACAACAAGCTGTGCCAGCAGCAACAGTGGACAGTGAGGCCAGCATGCAGATCCCCAAAGTCACTGGTGAGTAAGGGGGAAGGAGTAAGGGGCCATATTTGAGGGAAATAGAAGGGGCCAGGAGTTTGAAGTTGGCCGTTATGTAATTTAAGGGAGCAGGTGGTAAATTTTGTTTTGTTTTCTTTGTTTCGCAGAAGAAGAAAGGAATTCTGGCCGAGCAACATGTAGGCTGGTATTTATTGTTCTCGGATGAATGCTTCCATGAATTAAATATTGTAACTGAAATGCTTCTCTATGGGCCCAGTTTAGAACTTTTATACTGTCTTCTTATTGATTGTTTCTTTAGGGTCACTATTCTTTTTAACTGTGTCATACAAAGGAGTGTCCTTTTTAGGCATCCAAATAGCTCCCCAACAGTACTTAAGAGCTCCGTGTTCTTCATAATATTCAAACCTAAAATTCAAAATGTGGCACCTAAAGCACAGTTTAGCTGCATATCTGTGTATTATTGGTAAAATGTGTGAATTTACCTTTGATCTCCTTCACAAGAATTAATAAGTCATTGAAAATGCAAAATACAGACGTGGGAGGAAACAATTTTCTCTCTGGGCTGAAGCCACAGTGCTTCTTCTAGCAGATTAAAAATCTCCTTAAAGAAGCTCTGTGTATCACAGTCCCAAATCACAGGGCAAAGCTGGGCTGTACAGCATTCAGTTAAGTTTGGAAGGAGCTGAGTTTCCTAGCACCTGTAGGGGGCACTAAACACAGGCCAGTTAATATTGGCCCTACCCAGGGAGATAACTGGTCAGTTGTCAAGAGTTTATTATCTATCTGATAAAAGCTTGAGAGATAATCATTAACACAAGAATCGGATTTTTATGATCAAGAAAAAAAAGATTGTTTATGGAAAAAATGGAAAACAGATGAAATAACCATTTTTAAAAGAAATGATAAATTAGCATAATTGACTTAAAAGAAATAGAAAACCTGCATAGACTAATAACCACCAGAGAAATCAAATTCAAATAAAAATTATTCCCTTATCTTTTCACCCACCCAAAACATATACCGGCCAAGTGTAGAGGCAAATTTTTGCAAATTCCCAGTGAGTAGTTAAACCGTATCTTATAAAAAATGTACCTAAAAATATAAAAAATTTAAAGCTATCTGACTCATTTTTATTTCCTTGATATAAAAACTGGAAAAAAACAGTGCAAGAACATAAAATTGTAGGCCAGGAAATTGAATCTAACAGTGTATTACAAATAATCACCATAACCAAGTTGGTCCATTGCAGAATGAAATGGTAGTTCACATTAGAATGTGTCAATATAAGGCTCCACATTACCTGGAGATTAGTAAAGAGCCACTTGCAGAAAAAAAAGCACTTGATAGAGTTCAGTATCAACTAATGATAAATCTGGTGGCAATAAAATTTCTTAGCAAGCCAAAAGCAAAAAGAAATTGCCTTAGCTGGTAAAGGATATAAAATATCAAAAGTAAATATGATGTTTAATGGTCAACTATTAGAATGTACTTGCATTAAATTCAGGAGTAAGACACCATGCCTGCTATACCTATTCTTGTTTACCCTGCAAGTGTAGGTCGTGGTCCTTTTAACAAGAAAAAGAAATGAAAGCAAAGATATGACGATCAGAAAGCCAACAGTAAAACTGAAACTGTCCTTGCTTGAAAATCTTAGTATCGCTTTAGAAACAAATTAAGAGAATAAGTGGGCAAACTCTTTGGGCTGAAAAAGAGCTCAACCATATGCAAAGTTCAGTAATGTTTCCTTACACCATCCGTAACAAATGAAAGAATGTCATAGAGAAAGTAAAACCAGTTTTAAAACTTAAAAAATATGGAAGTCCTTTTCAAGAGCTCGTCCAAAGTATGGCTTGACTGAGGGTTTAAAAACATGGACGTCACTTCGCACGGCACATGGAAGCAGAAGAGAGCTGAGTCAAGCCCTGTTATGTTTTCAGAGACGTTGTCTCCTGTTAGTCTGTGCTCTAGACTCCTGCTTCTAGTCGTGTTAATTCCAATAATTCTCACCAACGGATGGTTGCCCTTCGTAATCATCTCTGCTTGTTACTCTGCCAAAGACTGAGCTCCTGGAAGGTCTGTGTCTCCTTCAGCTCATTATCATTAGTGCCTGACAGTATTTGGCCCATAGAGGAGGGCACAGCATAGCTTTCTTTAACTAGCATGTGGAAGAGAAGATATTTTGTGTGTACATACTTATATATGTTTTCTATGTACTTGGGCAACTGATACAA
Organism: Mustela lutreola; assembly: GCF_030435805.1. NCBI lineage: Eukaryota > Metazoa > Chordata > Mammalia > Carnivora > Mustelidae > Mustela > Mustela lutreola. The sequence goes on along the minus strand of NC_081295.1, from coordinate 57,973,014 downwards.
TACATTGAAGTGTTTTTGTGTGGTGCCGCACACATGCAGAGGGTTGATATTTTAACTGGCATATCACATAATGATACCGTATCTTAAAAATTAGATCTCTTATAGCGCTTGGTCAAAAGAGACTGGTCTGCAGAAACTTGTGTCTAGGGCACTGAATTTGTGTTAGTAATAAAATGTCCTTTTCCTAGGGAAAGGCTGAGTAGGGCAGTACTTCAAAATAAGGTCAAACCCAGAGGTTGCTGAAAATACACCCTTTCACAGTTTCTGTAAAGGCCCCTAACACTTGATTGTGAATTACATACATTGGCATTCATTTGGAGACTTTCCCACTCAGGCTTTTGTTTTGAAAACAAACCAAACCAGGATTGAGGTTCCTATTCCTGCTTTCTCTATTAAACAATCTCTTTTAGTGGCTTCTGATAGAAAATTACCTTTTACAAACTATCTCAGTCTCAGGGAGGGAAGGAAGGGGGTTTCTCTGCACTGCGGGCCTTGTCTTATCCAGGCAGCATCTGTGGCTTTACTGATATCCTTAGAGCATTGTTTGTGTTATTTGTGATTCCATTTCTCTCCTAACAGAATAACAATACCTTTTATTTTTGCATTGTTTTGTAGTTTGTAATTTTCTGGTTTTATTTCCCAAATGGGTGTGGTGCATAAATAATGCATCTTGGAAAAAAAAATTCGTCTTCAAATAAAATCTTACATAGAAGCTTAAAACAAATAAACACATTAAATGACCATGCTCTGGTTGGCATCGGTATGTGGCAGAAGGTGGGAAGAAAGGTGTGTCTCAGAGTCCAAGGGCTCCTAACCCTTGGGGATCAAACTTCAAAGCCACTGACATGATTATTACCTCAGCCCTTCAAACCAGATTTGGGTGGGTGTTTTTCTTTTGAATTTTCCCGGTAACTGAATTTAAACAAACTCTCCAGCTCTTGCATCTAGTAAATACCAGAGCCAAGGCTCTGGCCAGTATCTTTTCAAAGGAGCCTGGTACTCTTTTCACAAATGTGATGGGTAATTACAACCTCAGCAAAAATGAATCTTACATGTGAAATGAGTAACCCTACATAGATTTTAGTTAAATTTACCATACATGTAAATATTTTTCTTCAACTGAAAGTAGATCCAACTGACTAAATAATGATACATATATTCAATGGACAGTTTTGCAGTCATTAAAAAGAATGAGGCACTCTATATGTACTGGTACAAAATGATGTCATTGTTAAATGGAAACAAACAAGACAGTACAGTGACTTGTATATAGTTTATAGTGTCCTATTATTCATGTAAAAATGATTACGTGTATACTTGTATACAGGTATGTATATGTATATGTATATGTCTAGAGTATACTGAAAGAGTACACCAGAAATTGTTGACACTAGTCCTTCCAGGAGAGGGACAGGGATTAAGGGGGGAGGGAGAATAAATTTTGGCTTTATATCATGGCATATTTGGAACTCTTATCACCTGTATTTAATCACAATTAGAAAGTAATTATTTTATATAAAAACTTGATCTATGACAATACATTTTTATTAAGGGCTACTTTTTGACTCTCAACCATATCAGGTTCCCATGATATGTTCTCATGTCCCTCTATACCACGTCTTTAAATTATTCATTAATTAGTCATTATTCAGCTATTTTTTGGTCAATTGATTAATATCAATCTCTCACAAGACTATTAGCTCCAGAAGGTCAGGATTCTATTTTTGTTCTTTTATTTATTTATTTATTTATTTATTTATTTATTTGACAGAGATCACAAGTAGGCAGAGAGGCTGGCAGAGAGAGAGGAGGAAGCAGGCTCCCTCCTGAGCAGAGGGCCCCCCCTGCCCCCCTGCCATGTGTGGCTGGATCCCAGGACCCTGGGATAATGACCTGAGCCAAAGGCAGAGGCTTTAACCCACTGAGCCACCCAGGCACCCCTATTTTTGTTCTTATCAGGAAAAAATTGTCTAAGATTTGAAAATGAGTAAAAGAGGTTACTGGATGTCCTTTTCTTTTCAAGTTGACCCTCCAAAACATGATCTGACTCTCTAAGGGTCTGCATCTTTGACTAGTTTTCTATCAAATAAGACTTTTTAGAGCTCTGTATGCATAAAAGTTACAGAAAACTAATAGCTATGCAAATCATTCTTGTGTATAGGAATGCAAAAAAATGTGTGAAGGCTTATGCCTTATTGAACAGGTACTACCCCAAGTATTACATTTTATTGTCTTGTAGGATATTGACCGGTTATACATCTATTAGTCAATTAATTACAGAATGCTTGATTATATAAATATGTTACATACGTTATATATTATACATACACTCATATATTCTTCTTTGCACCAGTTTTTAACATTTTAGCACTTTTTACTAAGTCAGAAACTCTAAAGGATCTGAGATGTTCTCTTACTTACAGAAATAGCAGACTCCAAACAGGATGTCACACCTTTGTTATTCATAGCAATAACAAGGTGACTCTGGGTCCTCATGCCCAACACCTTAGTGGGTAGTGTAATGAGAGCCAGAGGGTTCACTGGCTTACACAGGAGGTTATACTACAGGATAGAAACTCCAAAATTATTATTATAAGAGCTTATATAGGAGCTGGAGTACCTACATCTGTTCCTCCTGGAGTAAAAGAGAGAGATTATTTTTTAGTCAGAATGTAAGCATATCCTTTTCTCGAGGAAAGAAAATTTGATGCCTGGAAAACACATTTGGTGCCGGTAGAGCTAAGAATGATTTTTTTATTCATCTGGATGGAAGCAGATAACTCTATTGCAAAGAAGGCAAGCAACTTCATGTGGAGTATCCTTAAACTGTGACAACTATGTATAGAAGAATGAAACTCAACCATTCTCTTACACCATACACAAAGATAAACTCGAAATCGATGAAAGACCTCAACATAAGACAGGAGTCTATCAAAATCCTAGAGGAGAACATAGACAGTAACCTCTCCGACATTAGCCATAGCAACATCTTTCAAGACAGGTCTCCAAAGGCAAAGGAAACAAAAGTGAAAATGAAGTTTTGGGATTTCATCAAGATCAAAAGCTTCTCCATAGCAAAGGAAATTCTCCAGAGAAGACATACAAATGGCTAACAGACACACGAAAAAAAAAATGTTCATCATTAGCCATCAGGGAGATTCAAATCAAAACCACATTGAGATGCCATCTTATACCAGTTAGAATGGCCAAAATCAACAAGACAATAAACAACAAATGTTGGAGAAGATGTGGAGAAGGGGGAACCTTCTTATACTGTTGGTGTGAATGCAAGTTGGTGCAGCCTCTTTGGAAAACAGTATGGGGATTCCTTAAGAAATTAAAAATAGAGCTACCCTATGACCCTGCCATTGCACTACTGGGTATTTATCTCAAATATACAGATGTAGGGAAAAGAAGAGCCATCTGTACCTCCAATGTTCGTAGCAGCAATGGCCATAATTGCCGGTCTGTGGAAAGAGCCAAGATGCCCTTCAACAGAAGAATGGATAAAGAAGATGAGGTCCATATATACAATGGAGTATTATGCCTCCATCAGAAAGGATGAATACCCAACTTTTGTATCAACATGAATGGGACTGGAAGAGATTATGCTGAGTGAAATAAGTCAAGCAGAGAGAGTCAGTTATCATAGGACTTCACTTACTTGTGGAGCATAAGGAATAACACGGAGGACACTGGGAGAAGGAGAGGAGAAGTGTGTTGGGTGAAATCAGAGGGGGAGACAAACCATGAGAGACTGTAGACTCTGAGAAATAGACTGATGGTTTTGGAGGGGATGGAGGTGGCAGGTTGGGTGAGCCTGCTGGTGGGTATTAAGGAGGGCACATATTGCATAGAGCACTGGGTATGGTGCATAAACAATGAATCTTGGAACACTGAAAAAAATTTTTTAAAAAGTGAATTTTTAGGAGACAATATTAAAAAAAAGAAATTTGACAAATAAATGTTGCTGGCAGAAAAAAGGAGATATTCCCTACCATTGTAGCATGGCAATCTCAGTGCTCAGAAGGCCCACACTATTCAGGAATATGGAGTAATACAGTACAGATTGTTTGTCATTAGTTAACCTCATTAATAAGTTGAATAAAATCTTTGACATGTGTTCACTTTATAATTATACAAAAGTCAGAATTTTAGTTCTGGAAATTATTCTTGCGAAATCCCAGTGTCTTTCATTCTATCCAAAACCAAAAGCAGTTCAATAAATACATATTAATAAATAACTAATAGATAACTAAAAATTGTACAAATTTAGTTTGTTTTATTTTCCAAAAATGATTATAGAACTTTAGTGGTTTAGACAACATTGTAGAAAATGCCTATCTCCCCTTCCCTTTTCTATTTTTTTCTTTTTTTTGACTGGTAAAGCTTGTGAAGTGTTATTAATTGAGCTGACTCTATTCTAAAAACAAGTTTCTCTCACTTTGCACATTACATACTGCATTCCTTCTTTTCAAGAGACTAGCCCTTAGCCGTACATATCTTGTACCAGGTAGCAGTGAGAAGGGATTCGTGATCATGTGTGATGCTTTGAGAAGGGGAAAGAGTCTAAATAGGCAAGTTCCAAATTCCCTTGATTACGGTTTGTATTGATTAGGACTCTTTTGCTTGCAAATAACAGAAAATCAATTCAAACTACTCAAAGCAAAAAAGGAAATTTATTGGAAGGATAATGAACTATGTCATTGAATTTGAGGGCAATGAAGCATCTGAATCTTAGGAATAAAACTAAAGATTGCAGTGCTTCAGGCAACTCTGAGAGCCCTTTTTCCATCTCTTATTTCTGCCTCTCTTTCTTTGGACAGCTGTTTCATTACTCTCTCATACCACTTTCTTATTAGCTGCATGGCCTGGTAGAAAATGGCTGGTGCTTCCTGCTTCTAAGTAACATTTACTTACTGTAGACTGGTGGCCCACTAGGAGACAGATCTCTTGCTTGCTCTGCCTAAGGAATTGCTTTCCACTTCCCAGGGAAAAGACTGATTGCCCAGTTGGGTCAGTTACTCAATCAATGAGATCAGAGGGTGTAGAGGTGGGATGACACACTGTACAAATGTGTTAGCTTCAGGGATGACCTTGTGGATAGCAGGGAAGAAGGTAATTTCTAGAAAGGTAGAGTTAGAAAGCTCAATAAGTGCTCACTAGAGTGACTTTTCAAAACAATTTTTGAAAAAGGAGAATAGCAAGCCAGCAAACTGGGAAAGCATGAGAGGGGGCAAAGTCACAGTGTGGTAATTAAGAAAAAGAACGGAGAGTGTAAAGTTGTGGGAATACAGAATAAATGAGACTCAGAGGGAAAATGGAGAATCCAGTAAGGTAATAATGGTGCTTGCATTTTCCTAGAGGTGTTTGGAAATCTAATGAACAAAGTTGTCAAAGCATTTTGTCATCTCTTGTGTACCATTCAATAGAATTTTCTGCAGTGGTAGAAACGTTCTTCACCTGCACCACCCAGTTTAGCCATCCATTAGCCACTTGGGGCTGTTGAATTCTTGGAATGTAGCTAATGTGACAGCAACTGAATTTTACATTTTATTTAATTTTAATTAAATTTAAATAGCCACATGTGGCAAATATATTGGATAGAGCAGCCTCAAATAGAGGAACTGAATCTACAGACAATGGTCTTACTACAAATAAAAATAGAACTTTTACCCACAAGCCAACTTTTACCCCCAGCAAATCACCAAGGAAACCAATCCCCTTATCTACAATAACCAGCCCAGGAGGCCAGCTGGCTATATGTGACATGTAGGAAGCTAGGCCATTATATGTAATAACAATCAGAAAGCCAATCAATCACCACTGTAATATTCAGCCTCAAAAGTTCAGGATTTGATTAATAACAAATAGTTTCACTAAGTTTTTCCCCCGCTTTCAACTTGGAACTAACCAGAAAAAGCCAAATACGTACCCCTAAACAATCATATAGGATGCTCTACTTCTAGTTAGCCACCTGTAGCTTCCTCATGTCCATAGCTTCTAGTCAGGGAACACCTGAAGCCATTCCTTTTTCCACGAAGAAGCTTTCTCACTCCACTGTCTGCCTTTATGTTTCTGCCAAAATGCACGTGATAGTGGCTGACTTCCTTGTTATAAGAAATCTGAATAAATAGTCTTCATATGTTCTCATTAGTGTGGTCTTTGTTTATTTCCACATAACATTGATTTGATGTGGTTTATGTTTCCATGGTAAAGGTGGAGAGTTAGAGATGACCATGCCTTTAATAGGCTTGGCATGTGGTCCTTAGTGTTATACTCTCATGGTATCCCAATGCAAAACTGCTGTTTCATAGAATTTATACTTTTTAAAAAATGATAAGAGCTTCAATCATCCTTAATATGGGGACATGCATTCAATTATCTGTCTATATTTATTATATGTGTCTGTTTGTAAGTGTATAGCTTAGGTTGGCCAGAGTTAGCACACAAAAATAGAGGATTCCCGGGGTGCTTGGGTGGCTCAGTCAGTTAATTGTCCAACTCCTGATTTTGGCCCCAGTCATGATTAATGATCTCAGGGCTGTGAGATCAAGCCCTGGGTCAGGCTACGTGATGGGTCTAGAGTCTGCTTAAGATTCTCTCTCTCTCCCTCTGCCTCTCCTTCTCTTTCTCTTTCTTTCCCTCTCTAAAAAATAAAAATATTAAAAAAAAAGATGCCCAATTAAATCTGAATTTCAGATAAACAACAAATTAATTTTTCATGCAAGTATATTGCAGACAGTATTTGTCCTATTCTAAAAAAATGATTCATTGTTTACTTGAAATTAAAAATTAAGTTGTCATCCTATATTTTGTCTCAAAGCCTTATTATACATGGTCTTCTCAATGTGTAAGTGTCTCTTATACAGCCTCTTGTTGGTCAGGCTTGATACAGGGCAGAAATTTCAGGATGAAGGGTAGGCAGAACCAGAAATGTTTCCAGTTATCCACCTTCGTCAGGTACTCCTTGGGTGAAAGGAGAGAGTCAGAAGATGGTAAGACTGGAGAGCAGAGCAGATGGCTGGGGAAATTTGCATTTGCTCAGATGGGGCAAGGGTACTGGAGTGGATAGAATCCCTAAGAGAACAGCCCTGTGTCACCCATGGCATCTGTGCTTAGTGGTTCAATGTTGTGCAGGATTCCAAGGGAGATTCTATAGCCTCTGTAATCCTTCCAGGGACCCAGAAATACTATCCATCTCATTGAATTTAGATATGTTTCTGTATCTGCCTTTTCTCCTGATTTTGGCTCAGCAAACCTACAGAGCTCACTCATTCTTAACAATTTTAATGAGAATTTACTGTGTGCCAGACATTGTTCTAGTTGCTAGAAATTTTGCTGAGAATTAGAAAAGATCCCTGCCATTATGGATCTTACATTCTACTCCTGGAGAAAGATAAATGAGCAACAAATAAATGACTATTATGTACTTTTAGTAATAAATGATATGAATAAAAATAACAGAGGGTAAGTAGAAAGAAAATGGGCAGAATCAAGAGCCAGTTCCTCCCCCAAATCATCAAAATAGTCTGCTGATAAAGCAAAGTTAAGGAATCTTAACTTTGACAATGTCAGAAATGCCTCCAATGGGGAGGAAGGAGGTGGGATCATGAGAGGTTTTGGGGGTCTGGATTAAGGCAGGTTTTTCAATGTCAGTCCTGGTTGGAATTAGCAGGCATAGAGAAACTTGAATTTGGAAGACAGCTTTGAAGAGGAAACTGTGTTTGATGAGCCCAGCTGAGGAATCTCTTGCCCTGAGAAGGAATTTACTTGAATGAATTTTAGTGTTTCTTGGATAAATGGATATTGGGAGCTTCCTAGAATAAGCAATAACATGATCTACAAACTAATTTTTCTGGGAAAGAGTTTCCTAAGATGGTGAAGTCCTGTCCTTGTGAATAGTGAGCTGCGTGGCTGAGGTAATTAGAGGATGAGGCACTATTTCAGGTAAGAGAAGGCCTTTCTAGTTGATGGCATCTGGGCATTCCAGGCAGGAGAAAGATAAAGAGCCAACCCTCTGGAATGATTTTGAGTGTTCAACAGCCAGCAAGAGAACCAGGGTGGCTGGGGAGCCTAGTGAGCAAGGGAGAAATTACTTTGGAGATATGGTCAGAATCCAGCTTGTTCAGGACCTTCTCAAACCCAGGAAAGGGATTGGATTGAATTCTAAGTGATATGGAAAGTAATTAATGGTTTTAATTAAGAGGAGTGATCTGATTTACAGGGTTAAAGAACTCCTTGGGCAGGGAGACCAGTTTTGCAGTTGTCCGGGTAAAATATCAGGTGGCTTGGTCTTTGGTTGTAGCTCTGGAGATGAGGAAAAGTCACTGATGTAGAGATATATTTCAGAGTAGATGGGTTAGATGTGTGATGTGAGGAAAAGAGGAACCAAGGGTAACTCCTAGTATTTTGGTCTGAACAACTAGGTGAAAGGTTATGCTATGTGTTATAGACTGAATTGTGTTCTCCTCAAGTTTAGATGTGGAATTACTGATTCCTGATGTGGCTATCTTTAGAGATAGTACCTTTTGGGTGGCAACTGAGGCTAAAAGAGTTCATAAATGTAAGTCCCTAATCTGATAGGATAGTGTTCACTGGAGATCTTTCTCTTTGTGCTGAAATGGAGAATGGGCCAGGGGAGGACATGGCAAAAAGGTAGCCATCTGTAAGCCAAAAAGAGACCTCTCATCAGGACCAACCCCGATGGCATTTTCTTCTTAGCTTCTGGACCCCAGAACTGTGAGATTACAAATTTCTGCTGTTTAAAACATCCAGGTGTGGTATTCTGTTATGGCAGCCTTAGCAGGCTAATAAACTATGTCACAGTATATTGAACACTATAGAGGGAATAGATTTGTTGGGAACAAAGGGTGGGCTGAAAATCAAGAGTTCTTGTGGAGATGTGGTAGATTAGATGAGTCCTAAAATCAGGGTAAACAATGTTGAGATATAGTAGCGGGAGTCCGTTGTGTGGTTCAGAGACTTCGATTTGTCTTTTCTTCCTTAAACATCTGACTCCCCATCACAATCAGCTTACTGTCCTGCCTTCTCCAGTACTTTTTGCTTTTATGCCATTTGTCATCTTCTTATTGAAAACTACTTTGTAAAAAGGGTTGGCTATGGTGGGGTATAAAAGTCTCTGGACTGGGTGTTAAATATGCTGTGTTCAGGTGCTATCGCTAACCCTTACCATTTTTAGCCAAGAAGTCCTGGGCAATGAATGCACTTACCTCACTAGGCATTAAGCTCGTTTCCAGAATAAAGATATTTGCCTTACAGGGTTACTGTAAAATAACAACCATGTGGAAGAAAAATGAATGGGAAAGCATTTTGCAAAGTGAAAATTTCAATAAAAATGCATGGGTTCATTAGTATTCAATTACATTTTGGTGTGGTGAGTTAGTTTCTTCAGGGTGATTGCACATAAACTGTAGATTACAAATATTTGACCCATGAAAAATATGTCTGGAATTAATGGTGCAAGAGAACTTCTGTCCACTCTCCTTCCCTAAATTTCTCCATATAAATAAGTGACTAAAATCTATTTACAACTGAAACCAGTTTGACCCTCAATTCTCTTTGGAATGGATCTATTTTTGTACACAAACTAGACTGCCTTGTTCTAGAAGATATAATAAAGACTATAACATGGAATTATAGAATCATAGAATGTTAAAGTGAAATAATCCTTAGATATATTTCCAAAGATTGCAAAATTTCAACTTAAATCATTGCTCCCTATCCTTTGACCATGGAAAACATTGCTTATCCACTGGAGTACACTTTTCCACTAAACCCTTACATGGCTTCAAATCCTTTTTTTTGTAGTACTCATAAAGCCATTGTTGTTCAGTTGTAGTGGGCAAACTTCATTTCCCATCTGTGATTTTAGTTAAGCTTCTCATTATTCAGATGGGAAAACTGAGACCCTAAAAGTTTGTCTAACAGTGCTTAATGTTTTCAGTGGGTGCTGAAACTGTCCAAGCACATAGTTCATTCTAGTACTATTCCTGTGTAAAATAAATGTGCTTGTTGTAAATGTGCAAGCCATCTTCCGAATATCTCCCCACAACCTACATCCAGATCATAGGGATGATTGTTCATTGAAAATATTCCTTTTGGGGATACCTGAGTGGCTCAGTGGGTTAAAGTATTCCTTTTGGATTGAAGATTATCCCTAAAGAAGCTAGAGATAGCATTCATTCAACAAATCTTTGTTGACCAACACTGGCAGCATTGAAGCACTGTTTTCTGAGAGATATGACTCTTATCTTTTGTCTAATTAATTACCAAGTGAGTAAAATAAAAGTAAAGATCGGGATTAGTAGATTCTTGTAATCTATTGTTTATTTACTCTATTACAACCAAGCTCTTCCATTCTTAAATCTCTTTTAACTTCTGAAAAAAGCAGTCAGAGAGGCTTTTCTCCTTTAATCTCCTTAAGGACAGTGTTACATTAAGGGAGGCTATCATTTATTCCTCAGGCTGCCAAAATAAGACTCTAATAACACTGTGATCTCTCTAAACATATCCTTCCTGCAATATCTTCCCTTGACAAACATAACTACTTAAGTATCCAGAGGGGCCTCTTAATGAAACTTTCCGTGTTTGTAGTCACTTCTGTTTCATTTAATAGCTATCTGCATGAGCAGTACATGAAAATAGTTGCTTCCTTCCACAAGAAAGGGAGAATGCCGATTCATTTCCAAGAATGGATGAAACTGAATGTACCTAAATTAGAAGACTTACTTCCCTTTTGGGCTCAGCAAACCCCAAATATACAAGTCCCCATGTTACAGTTTATTTTGTCACTTAATCTTACCTATGAATTTGCACACCTTTCATCAGATTACTCTTATAACAAGATGTCAAATGGGACTCTTCCTATCTCACTGTTAATTGAGACCAAAGACAATAAGTCCTAGTTGCCTCCTTCAAACATGAATTGTAAGTCAGACCACCATGGTTGAATTCACTCTTAAACCAGACTGAAGTTCTAAAACTTGTTCAGTTATTGAGCATAAAGAGAGTTGGAGAGGATTTCTCTGGAGAAATCCATCCTATTGAGTCCACCCTACTGAGAGAGAGAAGCATGTGTGTACAAGGAGCAGTGCTTCCTAATCCCAAGTCTAGTGAGAAGAACTCCAATGAGATTGCATTGAGAGCTTGGTATGGGATCTCTGCAGGTCCAGGACAGAGATACATGAGGCTTGGTTCATGTTTGAGAAAGCTAACATGGCCGGGGGGCACAGAAATTGTCTGTGTCTGGAAAAGCACTGCCTGCTTTCCACCTGCAGATCAGAGGGCATGAATCCTAGAGACCAAACATGGCCTACACAGGAAATGTCAGACTGAGGTAATTTTTAAAAAGGTTTTGAAAGGACTTCCAATTACAATAGTATGAAGAAGCAGGTGAATCCTCTCAGACAAAATTCTAAACAAAGAAATTTTATTTTGATGTGATGGACAAAATTCTAAACAAACAAAATTCAGGACTCTGGACCACAGAATCCAACTTGTGTAGACCACAATTTGAGAAGCATATATGCATGTATTCTTAAAAACTCTGGATAAGAATAGCAGAAGTCTAAGCCTTTTTGCTTAGACTACTTTCATTCTCTCTCCTACCACAGCACTGTTGGCAAGAAATGTAGTTTTTACCAGCTAGGAGCTGGTCAAATAAACCTAGCAGCTTTATTGTCAGATGGGACATAATCAATTTGGGGAGGGTGGCAAAAATCAATGGCCAAGTCAGGTAAAACTGAAACATTTGGTAAAAAAATAAATAGAGAAAAACTATACATTTATTTGCCCAAGTTTGTGATCCTGGTTAGAGTGAGCAGTGGACTAGCTGAGGAAGTTTGGGAAAAGAGAGATCTGTTGAAGGACTGAAAAGCTCTCCACACACCCTTTGTTTACTAGGAAACTATTTAGCCCCAGTTTATTGCAGTAGAATATATAAATCAAGAGACCTGAGAACTTGCTGCAACTTGGAATGTACTTGCCAATCCATATTCAGATCAATAGGCAGAAGGCCTCGATGTAAATTATTGGGTGATCACCAATCTATGCAGCCACAAGGATGACCCATAAGGATCCAGCTAAACTATAGCAATAAGAATGAGAAAACGGAACCAAATTATCAATAGGTGCACATTGTGGGCAGACAAGCATTGCAGTTTCTATCTATCCAGGCAAATGAACGTACATCTCAGAAAAACAAAACAGAATCCGTTGTTGCTATAATAGGTTATCTAAACTGTCCTGTTTCTAACCAAAAATTATAAGGCATGCACAGAAATAGAAAAATGTGATCCATACTCAAGGAAAAAAAAATAACAATAAAAAAATAGAAACCAACACTTAGTAGGCCCAAATGTGGGCTTTAGTAGACAAAGATTTCAAAGCAACTATTATAAATACGCTCAGAGAACTAGAGAAAAATACTATGACAAAGACTTGCCAAAAAAACTAGCAACTTGAGAATAACAACACTTAAAAAGAACGAAATAAAATTCTAGAATTAAGAATTCTAAAAATAGAAATGAGGAATTCACAGAGTGGGCTCAAGAGCAGATTTGAGATGGCAAAAGAAGTAATTAGTAAACTTGACATTGGATAAATCTGGAGAACAGAGAGACAAAAGATGGAAGAAAAAAGAACAGAGTCTCAGAGTCTGGTGGGATAATGAAGTGTACCAATATACTTGTGATAAGACTCCCAGAAGAAAAGGAAAGAGAAAACAGTATCTGAAGAAATAATGACTGAAAACTTTCCTAATTCGATGAAAACAGTAATTTACAAATCCAAAAAGCTCAACAGATGTCAAGTAAGATAATCACAAAAGATCCACTTCTTGACCATCATGGTACAACTGGTGGATGACAAAAACAAAGAGAAAATACTGAAAGCAGCAAGAAAAAAGTGACTCAAAACGTATAGGGAGATATCAGTAGAATGAATGTTTGACTTCTCATCCAAAACAATGGAGTCCAGAAGGCAGGAGAAATGTATACACAAAATGTTGAAAGAGAAAAATAACTATCCATTATGAATTTTTTATCTAATGAAACTCTCTTTCAAAAGTGAAAAAAAGCTATTCCCAGATAAAAACTCAGGAAATTTGTTGTTAACAGCAGTTGTTGTCATCGTACTAGCAAAACTAACAGACCTCCTTTAGGCTGAAAGGAAATGACATCAGACTTGACTTGAATTCACAGGAGGAAATGAAATAAATATGTGAGTATATATAAGACTGTGTATATTTTTATGTATATATGTTTATATGTATATATATGTATGTGTATATATATGCATATATATGTGTGTATGTATATATATATTCCTGAGAATGTATATACAAAAATATATGAATGTATATTTTATATTCATGAGAATATATATAAACATATATATGAAACAATATATATTCTCCTCTCTTTTACAAAGATGTGGGCCTACCAGTCAGGGGCCAAGCAGTGCAAAGGCAGAACAGAACCTCAGGGTGGAATCATGAGTAGCTAGTTGGAGGACAGGACTCTGCGCATGAGGATAACTATAGTCAGAGGGACCCAGAAGGAGGATCTGTGAAGAAGGCACAAAAATGCCCTTGAGAAAAGAATAAACTTTAAACAGGAATAGTGAACTTAGGAATTTCCAACCCCCTGTACCCCTCCTTCCACCTGGCTCTGCTTTCATTATGGCAAGGGTTGAAAAACCAGCTATTCGGTGGGGAGAAGGAGAGAAGAAGCCAACAACCACCCTTCCCAAGGGGTAGGCAGCCCACCTATAGCTAGCTGTGACTCAAGATGAGGAGGGAGACAAATCTCATCTCTTATTGGGGATTGATGTAGAACTGGACAGTTTTGATGACTGGCTTGTTTGTGAATGAAGGAATCTATAGAACTGTTTGCTACCTGAGAAAGGTCAGGAGAGTTGGGACCCTGCTCATCCAGGAGCTGAGGACATTCCACGTCTTACTCTTACCTCACAGGTTAGAGTAAGTGGGAGCCAAAAGTAATGTTCCTTTTATAAATTCATCCCATCTTTCTTGTGTGTCACACATATATGGTATCCTTGCTTGTTCTTTATCATTGAGATTTCTAGACCCTCAATTGGCTTTTTGTCTCCCCATTTATCTCCCTATTCATTCTTCTCAAGATTCTTATCTATTCAAAGCCGTTCTCAGAATTTGTTACTTCAACCAAACTCTTCCCTATGTGTTTAATGATTACGTCTGTTTTTCCATCACACAAATCTTGAATCAGTCTAACCTTTAGAGAAAATCCCACACCTGAGTTCTTGGCCCCAGGATTACTTAGTGGTCTCCAGTCTCAGATGGGCCATTGACACAACTCAAGACTTTTGTCTGCCTCTGGTCAGCCTCCTTTCCCATTCACCCCGCGGTTATCACAGATTTTAACCACACTGTTCAAGCTCCTTACTCTACACGGGCGCTTTTTTCTTTTAGCCAGTGAAACTGCTATCTACCTTCCAAAGATAATTGAAGCTGAAGTGGGTTAAAAAGAGGAAAAACTTTATGCTCACTCACATCTTTGCTCTTGCCCTCTAGCCTTAGGGAGAGAAGCTTCTATTTACAGCTGCTCCTGAGCTCATACATCCTTTGCCATTTCTTCTATATTTATCCTCTCTTCTGTATTTTAAAACTTACCCTCTTCACTGGTTTCTCAGCATCTTATGAACATGCTAAAGGTGTTCGCACTTTAACCTCTCTGTCAGACCTTTGTATTCCATCACATAAAGCCCTGTATCAGGGCACCTTTTTACAACCAAGCATATTGAAAAGTGGTCTCTATTTTCCATCCACACTTTTTTTTTTTTTTTTTTTAGAACCCTTAACTCTTCTCCTAGAAATAGATGTTTACATCTTGTATTTAACAACTAAAATACTATTTTCTCATTATTCCTGTGAGATTTGATACTGTTGATGACCTCTCCTCCTGTAGACCTTCTCCTCCCTTGAGGACCTTTTGGGACCCCACCATCCCCTAGTTATCTTTCTTCCTCCCTGGTTTCATTCCCTTAGCCCATCCCTTTATTTCAGAGAGTTCTGTTCTCAGAGTTCTGTTATTTTACTCTATATGTTCTCCCTAAATGATGGCATCTGATCTCAAAGTTTGAACTGTGGGCTTACATAATAATTTGAGTCCCTGGACCAGAGCACTGTGTATTCAAGAGCTTGCACTTCTTTGCTTACATTTCCATCCCCCAAGCACGACAATGTGTCTGACAGTTATCTTGTCTCATCTCGGCACATGTACCTTGCCTATCTAGGTGAGTGGCACCACCTATCATTTTACTATCCAAACCATTCACCCGAGATGAATTCTTATCTTGGTAATTTACTTCCTTTCTGTCTGTTCATATTCAATTGATTCTCAAATCATGTAGATTTTACCACATTGGCATCTAGCCTCTAGTTCCTATGCCTTTCCCTATTTGCCCCTTACTCTTCCAGTATTAGAATTTCTTCTTCTGTAGTAGAACTGTTTCCTCCCTTCTTTCTGTTTTTATTTTCTTCTGTAAAGATACCGTTGTGTCACTTGGGATTCAGTTGGTTTCTCTGTGAGGTTCTGGGAGGGAGAACATCGTCTGGTACATTATTGTATACACAACACAGAGCATACTGCTTAGCTATGGTAGGCACTTGTCAAAATTTCTTCAATGTCATTGAATAGTAGCAAAAAGTTGCTCTGTTTTATTTTTACCAGTTATATTCTTTCAGTCTCTGTGTGGGGGTCAGTACTGACAGCCCATACCTAACTAGGTCTAGTTCCATCACCTATGGCCAGGCTGCAGGTGAACTCCTAGATCTTTCTTTGGATCACTGTACAGAGACCCTTCAGTGTGCACTCAAGCAGTCAGGTCAGGTGGAAAATGTCACATTGTATTATTGTTTCTCCTATTTATTTATCTGTTTTAAAAATAAATAATCCAGGACTTTGGAATACATGCTCTACAATTCCAGTCAGTATTTTAATGTTTGGCGCAGTGTTGGTCATTTAAGCTTCTTATATCTTGAAAAACATAACCTAGTGTTGTGTCTTCTTTTTTTTCCCAGAGAAACAGAGGCATGTGAGGTTCAATGACTTGCCAAAGGAGGTTTCTAACTTTTTGGTGAATTAGAAAGAAATTTTTGTTTCTCTTATATCCAGGACTGGATCCCTTCCCATGTCCTTTTTTTTTTTAAGATTTTATTTGTTTGACAGGAAGAGAGAGATAATGCAAAAGCAGGGAGAATGGGAGAGGGAGAAGCAGGTTTCCTGCTGAACAGGGAGCCCAATGTGAGATTCAATCCCAGGACCCCGGGATCATGACCTGAGCTGAAGGGAGATGCTTAACAACTGAGCCACCCAGGCACCCCTCCCATGTCCTCATTAAGTAAACCAGAAAATGAAATTGAGGTGTTCTAGAAATATTCTTCTCAAATTGATAGTTTTTTAGAATTTTTTTTTAACTTCATTTACTCTCTTATTACCCAGTCCATCGGACAATATTGGCTGACTGCCCTTTGCATTAAATATGGTGCTATAGTTAACTTACCACTGCTCAGAGCTAATCTTAAATCTCACTCTGCCACCTAGAAGCTGTGGGACCAGTTCCCACAGCTTCTTGGACCAGTTGGTAAACCCCCTTAAACCCCATTTTCTCAGCAAATAGAATGGGTTTGGAGGAATTATAATAAGCATGATTGACTCTGATCCTAAAGATTTGTTCATTAACTGGATTCACGTGTATAGTTATCCAGAGAATAACAATGTCATAGCATAAAGAAGTTGTTGCTAGCTTGCAGTTCCATGTGAGGAGGTTAGGGTGCCAAGAAGGAAGTTGGTCACAGAGGTGGGCAAGGCCTCATGGAAGGGTCAACCTGAACCCAAAAGATGTGAAGTTGTGGATAGGAACCATCGATTGCTTTTTGTATTCTTGAAGTGTCTTGTCTCATTGATAGGAGAAGAAATTGCCCTCTGAATCTCTTCCCTTCCTCACTTGTTTTCCTCTATTGCCTCTCTCTGTGGTGGCTATCCTCCTTTAACCCAGGTCTTTTATATGGTGCTAATTTTTCACAAACTGTTAGCCTGTCATGCCAGCTTATTTTCTACCTGGTCTTTCTTTAGAACTTGGAAAGCTCATTAGTCTGGTTGGTAAAGCCATGGCTCAAAGCTCCAGATTCTAGAGATCTCATTCTGAGACAGAAAATCCATGGTGAACTCAGGGAAAGAAGACATTTGTTATCACTGCATTTTGTTTTACTGACTTTGTAGATTTGACATAAGTATAACCTAAAGAATGGATGTCAGATACTCTGCTTAAGTATTGATAATTCAAGATAGTTTATGTATTGAGTAAATATTAATGGAACAACCTTTTGAAGGTAAATTCCCTTCCATTGATTTACTTCTTTTTTGTTTGTCCCACCACACCTTTGAAAACTGTCAGGAGACACACATTCTATAGCTACAACACAAATAATGATGAAGGAAGACTGCTTAGCAAAACATCTGAGCTTCCCTTGCATGCTATCTTCTGTACCTGACCCTGACATCTACCCCAGATATCAAGGGGGCAAGTCATATTCCATTTGTGAAACAAATGTTTCCCTTTATTTGAGGTACAGTCAGGATATACCAAAGCCCTGGGCTATCTCTTCTTAGTAGCAGGGAAAACCAGGCAAGTAGAAAGGGTGGCCCAAGCACTAATCTGTCAGTGAAGGCAGAAGTGAGTTAAGAAAAAATATCACAAATGAGTTTATGACCCTCTTCCTTACATTGTAGAGCTGCCTGTTGGAAGACATGGGTTTCCGAGCAAGCAAAGAAAGGTTCTTTTTAACTACTACTGTCTTCTAGCATTAGAAATAAGCAGACTAGAATCTTGAGATAATCCTTGGGAGAAAGTAGAGTAATGAAACTGTCTCTTGATGCCAAGTAATTGCTTTGCCTTCTGGATTATGGCTATGAAAAAATTGTGAGACCCTAGTTGGTGATGATTTTTGGGAATGTCTCTTCAGCTGCCTAAAAACTCCTCATAGATTTGATTCATTGACCTTAGAGTTAGATATATATATATATTTTTTTAACATTTTTGGAGATTGTTTTGTAAAAGGCTTTAATGATGGCCAATTATAACATGATAATCTTAGGTAAATGGTTTGGAACAATGTATCATAGAATTCAGGAATATTGAAGTCATGAAATTTAGGGAAAGAATGGTGAAGGGATGATTTACTTAGAAGCAAATAGTGCAAAATGGGACAAAAATCTTCTAAAACTCAAGGATGAGGTGACCTGATAGGGCCAAGGACAAGCAAAAAAGGAAATATTGATTAAAGTAGTTACTGGTGAGCTTTGGGATATTCTTTAAATTCATTCCCTTCTGTGATTCAATGCCATTGCAGATACAAAGGACACTGTGATATGTCTGTGAATCATTCATGAAGTGACGTTAAAATGTTCTCTTTAATTAGTGATGACAACCAGCTGGCCAGTTTAAGGGCCTCAGCGGACTGGATTAGATGAAGTCCACCAGGGAGAGTGTTCCGTGACCCAGCACATGGGAGTAAGTCCTCCCATCTCATCAGAGCTGCAGTGAGTGTAAACTCTACGTCTGAGTGGCTGGGAAAAAACAAAACAGAACAGAACAAAACAAAAAACAAAAAAAATGGCCTTTTGACTTTAAGAAGAGACTTTTTAAAAGTGGGCGTAATTGGAGCAATGTATTTTCTAGGAGAATGAGACAGAAAGGAAATTGACTCCATGGAAAGCAAAGGCCTTTTTATATTAAAAAGAAAGAAATGAAAAACAGTGTGCCTGATTCTCCCAGGGAGTCAGAGAATGTACTTTCCTAGCAATAGAATAGGTACTATGTTTTTCCAAATCCTGTATTTTTTTCCTGGGTTGCTAGCCCCCACACAGAGGACCTCTAGGCCCAAATTGATGGTACCTGCATTGTGCCAGTTAAAAATGGCACGGCCTCCTCAAAAGACAATTTAGCAGTCTCTTACAAAGCTAAACATAGTCTTACAATACAATCCAGTGTTTATGATCCTAAGTATCCACCCAAATGGACTGATAATTCACATCCACACAAACCTGCACATGAATATTTATAGCGGCTTTATTTGTAATGACCAAACTTAGAGGCAACCATGATGTTCTTCAATAGGTGAATGGATATTTGGATATATCCACACAATGGGATATTATGCAGCAATCAAAATAGAGCTATCAAGCTATGAAAAGAAATGGAAGATACTTAGGTGCATATTGCTAAGTGAAAGAAACCTGTCTGAAAAAGCTACATAGTGTAAGATTCGACTGATATGATGTTCTGGAAAAAGACAAAACTGTAGAGATAGTAAAAAGATCAGTGGTTGCCAGAATTCAAGGAGGGGGTGCTGTGAATAAGTGGAGAACAAGGGATTTTTATTGCAGTAAATCTATTCTCTATGATGCTGTAACGACTCTCTGTATATTTTGCTCAAGTTTTCTATAAACCTTTAATTACTCTAAGAAAATGAAGTTTATTAAAAAAAAAAAAAAAAACTTTGGTAATGTTTTGGGTTCAGGAGTAGAAATGAGAGAGGACACTGGGGGTCCATGGAAGGAAGAGAATATCACCTCCTCCCACAAACAGTATTTTAGAGTCCAGCATAATCCAAAGCACACTTTCTAATTAATGTTAGGGCAAAACCAGGCTCCAAGGCTGGAAGAAATCAGCGCTCCCAGATTGGGATATGAACCAAAGATCAGTTGCATTTCTTAGCCCAAATGTTGAAGCAGAGGAATACAGTCTCTTTGATGATGTATTAGTGCCTGATTTTTGACAGAAAATTATTTGCAAGATGGGCTATGACCCGAGTTATAGAACAGACCAATAAAACTTCCAAAGAGGAATTTTATTATATCCACAGTGCTGGTCAATGTCAGTGAAGGGCAAGTAAGATTTCTGTTCTACTGAGAAACAGCTGTGCCCGGCTATGACTCTGTGTGCCGTCAGAGGATCACACGTTTTGAAGTTGTTTTCCTAAGAGTGAGGATGAGTTGCCCTGTGATAAGCACCCACATTTGCCCAATCTATCCTTGCAGGCTGGCACTGAGCCTGCATTTTATGCCCAGACAGGAGACTTGTTTGTTCTTTCTAAGCATTAAGGACAAACCTCGGAGCACAGAACAATCTTTTAAAATATTAAAATCTGGTCATTTAATTCTCCTGCTTAAAAACCTTCAAAGCTTCCCAGGGCTCTTAAAGTAATGTTTAACATTTTAAAAGAGCCTCTAAGGTCATACAGCATCTGCCTTGTATCTACAAACTTTGTTTCCCACCACCACGCTTTGTTCACAGAGTGCCAGGCATGGTGACCTTCTCAATGTTTCTTGAATTGTACAACCTGCTCATCCTCTTTCTATATACTTCTAAGACTGATTTCCTCTCTTTTTTTCAGGTCTTAGATTAAATGTTACTTTAAGAGGAAATTCCTTGCCTGACATCTCCAAAAGTGGGGGGCCTGGGATTTTATTATTGTACCTTGTACATTTTTATAACCATCATCATGGTTGTAATTATTCAGCTATTTTCTTCTTTATTGGACTGCAGACTCCATGAGGTTACAAGTTGTCTCTGTCCCAGACACTGCTCTAACTTCTGTTGCTTGCTTAGCGTCTGGTACAAATTAGGTGGCTAAGAAATACTTTCTGATGACTGAATGATTTGTAACCATGTGTTTAGTCATTTTAGGCTTATGCTGAGATTGTTATATAATGAAACTGCATTGCTGGAAGATTCTTTAAGGCCAAATATTTTAAGCTTAACAAAGGAGATATATTTTTTTTCAAATGTAAAAAGGCAACAGCAGAACTCTAGCAGAAATAAAATTGCAAGAAAAATTCAGTCCTCATGCTTCAGAGACTAAACCAATCACCATTTCAGGATAGGCTGAAAGATGTTTTCCTCCTGCCTCATCCATCAAAGTATTACAGTTGGCAGACTTCTTTATGAATTCACTTTTCCTCCCTGAATGATCTTGAATGTGGCCTGGTTCTTCTCCTAGTGACACTGCAAAGGCAGAGCATCAGAATATTCCAAAAACAGGGCTGTCTATGTCCACAACTTTGTCCAAAAGCTGACTATCAAAAGAGTATCACTTTCTCAAAGTAGGTTTGGCCTGCTACTCCTGAAAGCTGAAGGATGCTTGTGGCAAGGTTCATTTAGGTTCACATCTAGTGCTATGGTGGCTAAGCCCTTTAGAGTTCTGAGGAGAAGAGCTTCTGTTTTTAAATTCAATAAAGGTGGTACTGTTCCAACTTCTGAAGAAGATCTCAGAGTTGTTCTATTGTCTCATAGCTCAGAGATTCAAGGCTCCTCTTTATGAAGAGGGAAAGAATTTTCTTACTATTGTAGAATTCAGGATCTTTTTTTTTTTTTTTTAAAGATTTTATTTACTCATTTGAGAGAGAAAGAGAATGTGAGCAGGAGGAGGGGGCAGAAGGAGAGGGAGAAGCAATTTCCCTACCAAGGAGGTGCCAGACAGGGTCTCAATCCGAGGACTCAGAGATCATGACCTGAGCTGAAGGCAGACCCTTAAGCATCTGAGCCACCCAGGTGCCCCAAATTCAGGATCTTGAGAATATTTGTGATTAGCTCTTCTGAGATTTAAGTGTGAATGAAGAGACATCATGTAGATTATGGCATTTGATGTGCTTATAAATATATTAGTGTTTATTAATCTATTAATATTAGGTAGAAATATTTCTAATATGCACATGTATGTTCTCCTTATTTAGTAAATTCAATACCATGAAATGAATCCATTTTTCCTTGAATATTTCCCATGTCTCCATGCTATGAATATTAGCTTATATTTTTTAGAATTATGATTGCAAATACAGAAACTGTGAAAGATTGGAATAAATGTTTATAACCCAAAGACATAATCTGAAAATTTTATTTCTTGGAATTTAGATTCCTAATATGACTTTATTTTCTCTTAACTTGTTCCTTCCCACTAAAAATAAATGCCAAGAAAATTCTAACTAAGTCATCTAATTTGAGGACTTCCATTTTGGGGAATACTTGTCATAACTTTAAGAGATGTAATAATTAATAAATCTTTAACTACATCTCCTACAGTATTCTGCAGAGATGACATTTGTTTGGTCTAAACTTAGGGGAGGAAAACCTTCAACCCAAATTAATCCAATTTTTTGATATCTAGGAATCAAGCATTTTTACAGAGTCTGAGAGGTAAGTTATAAATAGATTTGTGTGTCTGTGTGTGATTCTTTCATCCAAACAACTCCCTATGGAGGAAAAACTTTTATTAATGCTTTACTTTGCTTTATTTTGATTGCCTACACCAATGGAGGAATTGTACTTCTAGAAAGATAAAACTGTCCTATTATAACCAATAACTAGAACATTGCAAGTAGAAAGCATGTTACACGAATAAAGGTGGAAAAAGAGAAGGACAACTAGGATGGTTTTCCTTATTTCCTAACTGGAAAGAAAAAATTTGCTTGTAGGTGACATGTGCAAAAATGATGACCTATGCAAAACACTAGCATTCCATAAATAAAGAAGCTAACATTGTGGGCCTACTATGTGCCTGATATTACATACCCTTGTGTTTCATTCAGTCTTTATAGTAGACTTGTTAAGTAAATACTATTATCTACCTTTTATAGAAGTTATAGTTATTGTCATAGTGTATGTGATCAGTAGGGAACATGTCTCTTTGACTCCAAATTTGGTGGTTTTCTTATTCTACTAATCATATATCACATAAATATAATGAGATTTTTGAGCATATTCAAGAGTGAAACAACTAAGGAAAATGCCTCTCTAGATCTTGGTTTCCAGTGAAGGAAAATATAATCCCTTCCTGAGAACAGATAATCACAAGCCTGCCCAGAGCTGGGTTTAAAGACCTCAAAACAAAAATTTTATTTAAAGTGGTCTCAAATATGACCCTTTGGCTAAGTAAGTAACAAAGTAAATAAGTAAATAAATAAATAAAAGTAAAAATAAAAATCACAAAATATACAAGAAAGCAATGGACCATGAGTGAAAACAAAAACAACCAGAATCAGATCTGCAAAACTTCAGGTATTGAAATTGTCAGACTAAGAGTTTAAAATAGGTATATTTAGTATGATTTGAGATTCAAAAGATATTCATCACAATCTGTCCAAAGATCAAGACACTATAAAAATGGCCAAAAAGGGGCACCTGGGTGGCTCAGTGGGTTTAAAGCCTCTGCCTTCAGCTCATGTCAGGATCCCTGCTCAGTCTGCTTCCTCCTCTCTCTCTGCTTGCCTCTCTGTCTACTTGTGATCTTTGTCTGTCAAATAAATAAATAAAATCTTAAAAAAAAAATGGCCAAAAAGTTCTGTCAAAGAAACAAGAGGAATTTCTAGGAACAAAACCATTATAATTAAAGGTTAACAACTGCAAGATCTGAACAGAGGCTTAGAAAGAGCTAGAGAAAGAATCAAGAAAATTAAATATAGTCCTGAAGAAGTTTTCTTTAATTCAACCTGAAAAGAAAAAAAAGTAGTTAATCAATTTGGAACATAGAGTGATACTTCTAATATATATCTTGTACCAGAAGGAGATAATGGGGAAAAAAGAAATATTTGAAGAGATGGTAGATGAGAATTTTAAAAGTTGTTGAAAAGACCTCAAGTCTTAAGTCCTTAATTACCAGCAAGACAAAGAGCCACATTATAGTGGAGAATGAGATGACAAAGCATAGATCTGAAATGTGTGGAAAGATAAGATTGGTCACATCAACAGAAGAGCAGTTGGAGAGAGAATTAGGGCTCAATGACAATAAAAAAAAGAAAAATGACTGTCATATTATTTTCAATATGCAAAGAAAAAAATCCCCAAAAACCTGAAGTTAGAATTTTAAGAATTGGAAGTCTAAACTGAAACTACTTTTCAGTAAAAAGAGCTCAGTACATTTTCAATCAAATTAAAAATTGAGTTTATAAAACTCAACACTTGTGAAGAAAAATTCTAAAGAAAGTGCTTTAGGTAGAAAGAACATAATTCCAGATGGAAGTTCTGAAATCTGGACATGAATGGCAAGGGGGAAAAGTGGTAAGTATGGGGTGAATCTAATGAACTCTAACTTTATAAAATAATAACCTCCAATTTGCAGTGTTGTAAAACAAGATGAAACCAAAATATTGGACATAATTCAAATATAAATTAGGAGGGGATGACTAGAGTTACATCATTCAAAGAGCATGCATTCTTTAGGAAATGTGAAAAGCTTGACCTTAAATGTAGCAAGAATGCATGTTACAAAACTTAGGATCGAGAGTATATAATTTGCAAACAAACAGAGAACACAAAGAAGAGTGAGAAAATGAAAACTGTGATTACTTTAAAAGTAATTTGTAATTCATATACATTTATAAAGTAACTTATAAAGTAAATTATAAAATAATTTATAATTAATCCCTCAATCATAAGGCTAGAAGAATGGTTTTCAGTCAGGGATGATTTTGGCAACATCTAGAGACGGTTTTAACTGTCACATGTCAGGGATGGTGACATGATTGTGTCTAGTGAGCAGAGGCCAGGGTTGCCAGAGGACAGGGCCCTATAACAAGGAGTTACCCAGCCCCAAATATCAATAGTGCTGAGGTTCAGAAATTCCAGAATAGAGAACAATTAGAAGAAAAAGAATTAAAGATGTCTATATTAGTCACGATGGGTTTGTTTTGGTGTCAGACAACTCCAGAATCCCAGTGGCTTAAAACAGAAACATGTATTTGTCACTCATGCCTATTGCCAGACATCTGGGGCTCTGCTCCATGTCTCCTGCCTTCAAAGCCCAGAATGATCAACAGCCATTCCCTTGAACTGGGCTAATCATAATAATAGCAGGAAGGTCTAATGGCAGCAATTTTATACTACTTCTTAAAAGTGAAGCACTTTGTTCCCATCTACAGATCATTTGTTGGAACTTGGCCCATCACTCAACAAACCACAAAGGGTCTAAAAAGTGCAGTCCTGATCTGTGCCCCAAAGGGAGGAGAATGGAAGCATTTGGCAAACCAGAAGAATGACTACCACCTCAGGCAGATGTGATCCAAAGAAGGCTACCATGGTCAGATTAGCATCAAATAAAACAACTTTGAGACAAAAGCATTCCTAGAGATAAAGAGTCCCTTCACAATTGTAAAATAATTCAATTTGCTCCAGGCCATAAAAATTCTAAATTTTTACTCACCCAATAACACAGCCTCAAGAGAAACAGAGCAAAATTTGACAATCAAGAAGAAGAAGGAGGAGGGGGAGGAGTAGGAAAGGAAGGGAGGGAGGAGGGAGAAAAAGGAGGAGGAAGAAGAGGAGGAAGAAGAAGAAGAGGAGGAGGAGGAGAAATCCATCAACAGAACTTCTGAGAAGGGGTTTACCTAGTGACAGCAACATTTTCAGAATCTGCAGCAAAAATAGTTCAGGCACAACTCTACACAGGTTTTGCTCCAGACCTATTTAAGGACCACTGGTCATTCAAATATGAATGAGCTTTCTCTTCTCAGGAGACATCACTATCTCTTATAATTGAAAGCTGAAGCATAAGATCATTTTACTCGTCTGCTCAAAACACTCCAGTGACTTCCTAGAGTCACTCAGAGTAAAAGGAAATATCTTTACAATGACCTCTAGGCCTCTTCACAGTCGGACTTTCCTTCCACTTGCATTTCTGATCTAATACTCTGTTCCTAGCCCACATTGCTCTAATCATACTGGTCCCTGCTGTTCCTTGAAAACACTGCTTACCCACTGTTATGGACTGAATTATGCCCCCCACCCTGATCTTTTCCTAAATTATTATGTTGAAATCCTAACCTCCAGCACCTCAGAATGTGACTATATAAGGAGACAGAACCTTTGAAGAGCTGACTGATTTAAACTGAAGCCATTAGAGTAGGCCACAATTCTGTTGGACTGGTATCTTTGTAAGACAAGAATATTAGGATACAGAGAGACACTAGGGGCAGGCATGCACAGAGGGACAGCCACATGAAGAAGGAGTAAGAAAGTGTCAATATGCATACCAAAGGGAAAGATTGCAGAAGAAACCAACCATGTATGCATCTTGATCTTGGCCATCTAGGCTCCAGAACGGTGAGAAGGAAAGTTTCTTCTGTTTAACCAACCAGACTGTGATTTTTTTTTTTTTTTAATGGCAGCCTTAACAAATAAATATACATAATTATAAGAGCAACTATATGCCAGCAAATTTGACAATCTGGAAGAAATAGATGCATTCCTAGAGACATATAAACCACCAAAACTGAACCAGGAAGAAATAGAAAACCTGAACAGACCCATAACCAGTAAGGAGATTGAAGCAGTTACCAAAAGTCTCCCAAAAAACAAGAGCCCAGGGCCAAACGGCTTCTCAGGGGAATTCTACCAAGTACTTAAAGAAGAATTAATTCCTAGGCTCCTGAAACTGATCCAGAAAATAGAAATGGAAGGAAAACTCATTTTAAGAGGCCAGCATTACCTTGACCCCAAAACCAGACAAAGACTCCATCAAAAAACTGAATTACAGACTAATATCCTTGATGACAAAAAACTGAATTACAGACTAATATCCTTGATGAACACAGATGCGAAAATTCTCACCAAAATACTAGACAGTAGGATCCAACAGTACATTAAAAGGATTATTCACCAATACCAAATGAGATTTATTCCTGGGCTGCAAGGTTGGTTCAACATCTGCAAGTTAATCATTGTGATACAATACATTAATAAAAGAAAGAACAAGAACCATAGGCTACTCTCAATAGATGCTGAAAAAGCATTTGACCAAGTACAGCATCCATCTTGATCAAAACTCTTCAAAGTGTAGGGATAGAGGGTTCATACCTTAATATCATCAAAGCCATCTATGAAAACCCACAGCATATATCATTCTCAATGGAGGAAAAACTGAGAGCTTTTACTTTAAGGTTAGGAACACAGCAGAGATGTCCATTATCACTACTGCTATTCAACATAGTACCAGAAGTCCTAACCTCAGTAATCAGACAACAAAAAGAAATGAAAGGCATCCAAGTTGGCAAAGAAGAAGTCGAACTATCACTCTTTGCAGATTATATGATACTCTATGTAGAAAACCCAAAAGACTCCACTCCAAATCTGCTAGAACTTGTACAGGAATTCAGTAAAGTGTCAGGATATAAAATCAAGGCACAGAAATCATTTGAATTTCTATACAGCAACAACAAGACAAGAAGAAAGAGAAATTAAGGAGTCAATCCCATTTATAATTGCACCCAAAACCATACTAGGAATAAACCTAACCAAAAAGGCAAAGAATCTGTACTCAGAAACCTAACCAAAGAGGCAAAGTATCTGTACTCAGAAAACTATAAAGTACTCATGAAAGAAACTGAAGACACAAAGAAATGGAAAAACATTCCATGCTCATGGATTGGAAGAACAAATATTGTGAAAATGTCTATGCTACCTAAAGTAATCTACACGTTTAATGTAATCCCTATCAAAATCCCATCCATTTTTTTTTTCAAAGAAATGGAACAAATAATCCTAAAATTTATATGGAACTAGAATAGACCTTGAATAACTAGAGAAATATTGAAAAAGAAAGCCAAAGTCGGTGGCATCACAATTCTGGACTTCAAGCTCTATTACAAAGCTGTCATCATCAAGACAGTATGGTACTTGCACAAAAACAGATACATAGATTAGTGGAACAGAATAGAGAGCCCAGAAGTAGACTGTCAACTCCATGGTCAACTACTCTTCAACAAAGCAGGAAAGAATGTCGACAGGAAAAAAGACAGTCTCTTCAACAAATGGTACGGGAAAATTGGACAGCCACATGCAGAAAGATGAAACTAGACCATTTCCTTACACCACACACAAAAATAGACTCAAAATGGATGAAGGACCTCAATGTGAAAAAGGGATGTATCAAAATCCTTGAGGAGAACACAGGCAGCAACCTCTTCGACCTCAGCCGCAGCAACTTCTTCCTAGAAACCTAGAAACATTGCCAAAGGGAAGGGAAACAAGGGAGAAAATGAACTCTTGGGACTTCATCAAGATCCAAAGCTTTTACACAGCAAAGGAAACAGTCAACAAAACCAAAAGACAACTGACAGAATGGGAGAAGATATTTGCAAACGACATATCAGATAAAGGGCTAATATCCAAAAGCTATAAAGAGCTTATCAAACTCAACACCCAAAGAACAAATAATCCAATCAAGAAATGGGCAGAGGACATGGAGACATTTCTAAAAAAAAGACATCCAGTGGACAACAAATACGTGAGAAAGTGCTCTATATCACTCGGCATCGGGGAAATACAAATCAAAACCACAATGAGATACCACCTCACGCCAGTCAGAATGGCTAAAATTAACGAGTCAGGAAATGACAGATGCTGGCGAGGATGCAGAGAAAGGGGAACCCTCCTACACTGTTGGTGGGAAATGCAAGCTGGTACAACCACTCTGGAAAACAGCATGGACGTGCCTCAAAAGGTTGGAAATAGAGCTACCCTATGACCCAGCAATCATACTACTGGATATTTACCCTAAAGACGCAAATGTAGTGATCTGAAGGGGCACGTGCACCTAAATGTTTATAGCAGCAATGTCCACAATAGCCAAACTATGGAAGGAACCTAGATGTCCATCAACAGATGAATGGATAAAGAAGATTTGGTTTATATACACAATGGAATGCTATGTAGTCATCAAAATAAATAAAATCTTGCCATTTGTGATGATGTGGATGGAACTAGAGGGTATTATGCTGTGCGAAATAAGTCAATCTGAGAAAAACAATTATCATATGATCTCCCTGATATAAAGAATTTGAGAGGCAACATGGAGGTTTGGGGGATGGGGAAGGAAAAAATGAAACAAGATAGAATTGGGAGGAAGATAAATTATAAAAGACTCTTAATCTCACCAAACAAACTGAGGGTTGCTGGGGGAGGGTAGGAAGAAGGTGGTTGGGTTGTGGACAATGGCGAGGGTATGTGCTATGGTGAGTGCTGTGAAGTGTGTAAACCTGGCGATTCACAGACCTGTACCCCTGGGGCTAATAATACATTATTTGTTAATAAAAAAATAAAAATTGAAAAAAGGCATAATCACCCCAGGGTGTTTGAATGCATTATCTTTGCCCAGAATACTCTTTCCCCAAATACACATGGGTCTCATTTTCTTACTAACTTCAGGTATGTCTTTAGACAAGTATCTGCTCAACAATATTTGGTATCCCACATAGAAGGAAACCTGCCCCTCCTGACACTTGCTATATCCCTTCCCTGCTTTATTCTTTGCACAGCACTCCTCACCACTCAACTCCCAAATATCTTAACCTTTTAATTGTTCCCTGTCGTATTACTACAATGCAAGCTTCACAGGGTAAGATTATTGCCCATTTCATTTCTTTTTGTTCTCAGAACCAAAAGAGTGCTTATCACAAGGTAGGCATGCAATGAAGATTTATCAAATACATTTTAACAAATTACTCTCATTACTCTCAGTAATCCAAATATTAAGGGTTTAAATTACTAATTTTTAAAAGAGAGGGCAGGCATCCCCTACAGAGAAAAGTAAGCTCATGGCAAGGAGATCCAAGACCTGCCAAGGCAGGTGAACTCACAGCAAGGTGGGCGCAGGGCTCATCATTTCACCCAGAAAGCAAAGCGAACATGCCATTGGCAGAACTTCTCTGGGGTTTCAACATTCAGTCAATAATTCCAAAAGTTAGGAGGAAAAATGGTTTCCTTTTATCCAAGGTATTATTAGAAGATATAAAATTTTCTCTTTATTTTTTATAAAGATTTTATTAAAATTTTCTCTTTAATGGGCAATTTCTTCTACTTCCTTTTTTTTTTTTTAGAAAGTTGAACTTCAGTGAATAGATATTTAGTAATAGGCTGCACCATTGGGGGGCTGGGTGGCTCAGCGGGTTAAAGCCTCTGCCTTCGGCTCAGGTCATGATGGGTCCTAGGATCAGGCCCCACATGGGGCTCTCTGCTCAGTGGGGAGCCTGCTTCCCTTCCCCTTTCTCTGCCTGTCTCTCTGCCTGCTTGTGATCTCTGTCTGTCAAATAAATAAGACCTTAAAAAAAAAAAAAAAAAAAAAAAAAGGCTGCACCATAAAGGAGAATAGTACTCTGCCTGTTTGTGTATGTGTGAATAGTGAACTCACTCAAATTCTAAGGTACTGAAATGTTTTGGGGCACCTGACTGGCTCAATCGGTGGAGCATGTGACTCTTGATCTCAAAGTTGTGAGTTTGAGCCCCACGTTAGGTGTAGAGATTACATAAAATAAAATCTTAAAAAAAAAAGTTGTATTGAAATGTTTTAATGTGAATAAAGCAGGCTTTTGGGCTTTTTTGCTCTCTTGGCTCTCCTAATTTTTTAATTGCACTCTATATTAATAAACGGATTTGTCATCCTAGGAGGGTGTCCATTGATTTGAGTTTAAAGGTATACTTCCTTTCATTTTGCACCCATGCATGATATAGGAACTCAGTTGTGCATAAAGCACGTTACTTTCAACAAATAAACAAAACCAAAATATTTTCAGATGATTTGGCTTTTGTTAGTAAGGTGAAATGTGGCCAGGAGTGGTTTGAAAATCTATCATCTCATGGGCATTGAGAGTAGTTACAGATCTTGACTTTGGAGTTGTTCAGAGTTGGTCTGAATCCCGTGTGACCACTTCCAAATTACATGTCAAACATGTAACCTCTTCTCTGTATTTGTGGAATTCCCAATTCAGAAATGTATAAATGTGGATCATAATATTTACCTCATCTCATTCATGTAAAGTTAGGTGAGATAATGCACATAAAGTATTTAGACACCTAGTACATGTGTAATAAATGTTAACTATCATTAATGTCATTATCTCATGCCTTGACTTTCATGCTTGTTCCCTCTGTGTTTCTCTAAGTTTTCACACTGGCAATAAGGTTTCTTTAAAAATATAACAACACACAATCCATAATCTTAAAATGCACTCCCATGTGGAAGGGTCTGCATTATGAAAAGTCAATTCTCATGAATCAGGCCACCTTTCCCCTTCCTCATGAGATCTCCACAGTTAGACTGTAGGGGAATTAAACTGGGAATGTGAAGAATCCTTATTACTGTAAAGACAAAGCAAGTTTCTCTCCAGCAGCTTTGAACACAACAGAATCCAAGCAAGGGATTACCAAATAAATCTAATGTTTTCTAAAATGTGTCTATTTGTTTTTTAATTTCAAGGCCAGAGAAATAAATTAGGGACAAAACAGTTCTTTGGTAACTTATTTGCCTTAATTTTATAGTTGTAGGCTCGGAGTCATGGGCAGGGCATTTCTTCTCTTCGACATAGAAAGGAGGTCCCCTGCCTGTGAAGTCATGCTTTAAAGGGTTTTGCTTTGCCCTTGCCATCAAATGTGGAGTTCAGGACCAAGTGTTTGCTCCCTTTGTAGACTACATATGAAGTCCTTAGGACCCCCAAATTCCCTGCTCCAAACCCCCAAGTCTGTCTTCCTTAAGTAGACTAATGACAATGTGCACATGCCTGTGTCCCAGGCATGGCCAAGGAGCAATGGTTTGGGGAGTGGGGTGATGGAACGAAGGATATAAATGCAGCTTCATGTGTGGATTGGGTGCCTAAATGTCTACACAAGGCCCCTCATCATGCAGGACAGAGCCTGGGATGAGAAATGAAGAAGAAACAGACTGTAGCATAAAGGGCCGGGTGCAGGGGGGCTGCCATATTCGAGAACTCTAAGAAATACAAGAGTTTTAATTTAAAATCTAGCTTCTCACTTCTTTGAAAGTAAGTTATCAAACATATTTCATTTATCTCTTTTTTCCCTTGGTTTATATAACTTTTTTTCTGTGATATTATGTAGTTATGTGACATGGAACTCCATTTACACTCTTGCTCTGGATCCCACAAATGTCAGATGTAGGCTGAATCAAAGGACATATTACAGAGAGCCATAGATTATAGAATGTCAGAGCTGGCAATTGTCTAGATCAATATGGTGCAATCGTTTTATTTTACTAGAAGCAAAATTAGATTGTGTAGGGATTGACAAAAATTTATAGCTTTATAGATTCTTTGATGAACGATGACACAGGTGGCATGATTCAGCAGATATGATGATTAAGAATGGCTTCAACCATGTTAATTACTGTGTTTGAAATATCAGAAGATATTTATATTTTATGGTGTGTCTTTGACACTGAAAAAAAGTGTTTGGGGGGTGCCTGGGTGACTCAGTTGGCTAAGAATCTGACTCTTGGTTTTAGCTCAGGTCATGATTTCAGGGTCATGAGTTTAAGCCCTGTGTAGGGCTCCATGCTGGGCATGGAACCTGCTTAAGATTCTCCCTCTCCCTCTTTCTCTGTCCCTGCCTTCCCCTCCTGTGTTTTCTCTCTATATTAAAAAAAAAAAAAAAAGTTTGGTTAGCTTCTCCTGATGGGTGGTTGTTGAATGTGTAGTGGTGAATTAGAGTTCAAGCCACATACCTCTTCAGGTAACCCCTACTTACTTCTAGAAAGTTCTAGTCTGAGTTTCTAGGTAACCCCACTCTCTTCTACCTGATGTGCTCCTCCTGGCCACTATTAAACATACCAGGAGAAGATGCCCAATGTGAGGGAGCTCCCTTGACTTGCCAAATACCTACTAAATGACTGGTAGGATTATTTTGCCCAACAAGGGTATTAGTGACTAGTTAGATACTCTTTTAGGAAATTTGAGTGTAAAATATAGAGAAAAACTGAGAGTAGGTATGGGAGCAGAAGTTAAGAGCCACACAGATAGAAAGCAGCACGGGGACATCATGTGTAAGCAGAAGCTTAAAGGGTAGAAGCAATGATGTCAAGGAAAGGTCCACAGACATGGAATCAAGGAGAAAAGCTGAGATACATTAGTTGTGAAGACTGGGTGAAAACAGATTTGTGGTTCAGGGGGCAATGGGTCGAGGGTGCAAGCAAAACCTCTTGGTCATTGGCAGTACTCAAATTCTCAGTGACTTACTGGTTCAAGATATTCCAAACTTCTTGAGGCCTGTCTGACTGAAACGGATTCCACCTCCTCCCCAAGAATTCTTACCATGTTGCTTCTCCTAGAGCCTAGCAACTTAACACTGATCATGAATAACATTTATTGATCCCTCACTTTTCACCAGACTTATTTTAAGAGTTTTTCAAGGATTTTCCCTTGAACCTCAGAACAATTACTTGAAGTAAGTACTTTCATTAACCCCATTTAAAAATAAGAAAACCAAAGCAAGATTTAACCAAGAAAGGTTAAATCAGTTGCCCAAGGTCACATAATGTTCATATAGGGAATAGAACTTGGAAGTCAAAGGTGGGAAGTATGAGTTAGAGACCAAGCTCAAAGCAACCATACAATACCACCTCTGTATGTTTGAGATTTGTTTTCTGTCTTTTATGTATTTATTATTTTACTGCTCAACCCCTGCATGTCATATTCTTGGATAAGTTTATGTTCCTTGCAACCCAGAGTTCCTAAGTAATCCAATTCTCAGCAACAACAGACCTGCCGTTTCAGTCACTAGACAATTAATTTTAGCTTTCTTTTCATGGGCATATAGTTAGGTTGTTGTTGTTGTTGTTGTTGTTGTTTCCTCTGATTCTGCTGTGCACACAGCAGTCCAGCTCCTTGGAATATAATGTTCTATTTGATCTGCTCCTAGGAAGAGTGATTCTCTAAAACAGCATATCCTGTCCTAAACTCAGTTAAATTGTAGTCTGTCTTGTCCCCTAGATAGAGAATACCTGAGAGCACTAGTTGCTCTTTTCTTTTATTTTTTGTCTCTCATAGGCCTCACAATGTCTGGGGCAATGATTCTCCAAAACAGGTCAATAAAGGAACATAATGCCTTCCTATTTATATTCTGGACTTCAGATGTTCATTCACACTCTGTTCTAACTTTCCTTGGGAACAAGCCAATTTAGTCAATAGAGAATATATACCTAACCCAAGGTGGCTTTCAACTCAGAATGGGAATATGTGGCCTTTAAGAAAATTATTTTGGTATTAGAGACAGAAGGCCAGAACAAAAATTTTGTATTAGGATAGATGTAACTGAGTTAATAGTACATAATTAAAAAAATAAGACCTTATTTGTATAGCACTTTAAAGAGTGAAGAGCATATACATTTAAATGGTCTCATTTCAGGCTCACAGTATACATTTGAAGATTTATTATTGTGGTCTTGAAGTTTGCACCTGTGCTAAACCATGTGGGCAGCCATGTGGGTCAGTGGGATCTTCTCTGCTGCTGAAGTTCTGTGAGACTCTTTGCTCTGGCATCCTGTGTGGCACTGCCTAGGAAGCCCCAGGATTGGGCTGGGATGTGGTAAGGATGGAGGAGCCCATCTTCAGCTCCGTCTGTGATCAATCCTCTGGGAATGAGGGGGCAGGTGATGGTTTGTTCCTTGGGTGTTACCAATCTGCCAGTCTCCTCCAACCTCACAGACCTAACTGTGATGGAGGTTGAAGTATTTTTCTAAAAGACCAAATTGCAGAGGAAATGGTATCTCTCTCTTCTAAATCAATCCCTTTTTTCCCCTCCAATCCCTTTTTTTTCTGGTCCTCCATAACTTTCCTGATAATCCCCATTGTTTTCCATGAGGAGATGCTTCCACCACCATTTCTATCTTCCTAAACCTTAGTCCAACTATTAATTCAAAAGGTTCTTATTTGCTCAGTCATGCATTATTCAGAAAGGAGATTATGGACCATAGTCCTGCAAGTAATGGTGGTCAGAGGATCTCTAAATCCACTGTAGTTTCCCCACCAGAGATAGCCAGGCCAATCTCCTCACAAGTTTACTTGGGATGCTGGCTCACACTGCTACAGCCAAAACTTTCTCTGCAATAATACACTCAGATTTCATTTGCAAGAAGAGCAGTCATCCTACCCTCTTGAGAAGAATAAACTCGGTCATAGTTGTGAGAGCCTTAGAATCTTTTCTGGGCTCGGATCAGGTTACCAGTACATCTACTAGGTACAAATGTGTTTCTTTTTGCTGTCAAAGAAGGATAAACCACTTCTGATTACATTTTAAAAATTTCAAATGCTTTCTTCCTTCACACCAAACCTAGCTCCCCTTTCCCAAGGGAGTGGGGTTAATTGATTCTAGCACAGTGTAAGAAAATGGAACCTTAGAGAAATTAAGTGAATTACCAAGCAATGGCAGATGCACGCCCTGCAATGTCTCACTCATAAATATTAATTGTATACTTTGCAAGAGATTTACTGGCAGCTCTGAGGAAACTTCTGATGGTAAATTATTGAATCTATTTGTTGATCTCATTTTCCATATTCCCTTCATTTCCTTTCCAGCTCCCTCTTTTTTAAAAAGAAACAGTGTTAAATATATTCAAAAGCTCTTGATTTAGAATGATCCAAGATGTAAAGTTTTGTCTCTTACACTGAGAAAGTGAAAATTTCTGAAGACAAGAAAGAAAAGGTTAAATATTTTTTATGTCATAACTTCTTTATAGATCCCCCAGAGTTAATGCTCATAGCATCTATATTCTGCTTGATCATCCCCTTCCCCAACTCTGTGCCTTACACAGAGTAGGAACTCAAGAGAGTCTCTTAGAATTCCGTGTATGATTTTATTGAGAATGTTTAAGTAAAATCATCCCAGAAGTCTGATTCTTGCCAATAATATTCATGCCAGGTCAACTCCCCATCAACAAATTCTGCTCTGCTGTTGAGATTTTTTAAAAATCAAATTATGTGAAAGTTAATATGTTTACCAAAATGGACGGATCTGAAAAATGTTTTTTTCCCTTTGTTTTTGAGGAGTACCATTTCTGGCAGAAAAATAATTCTGGCTTACAATTTTCTAAGCAGTGACTTGCTTAGGGAGATGTGTACTTCTCCCCCATCCTCACCCAGCTTTTCTGGTCAAGCCTAAAGACTGAAGACTTTAAAAAAACAAACAACCATCTCTTCCTCATTCTGTCTCCCTCTAAAAATTGCATTTCACCATTGCGCAGTCTTCTCTCCCTACCATATTTTGCTCTCTCTCTCCCTCTTTCTCTTCCTGTCTCTCCCATACTTAATTAATTAATTAATTAATAGTTGTTTGACAGACAGAGATTACAAGTAGGCAGAGAGGCAGGCAGAGAGAGAGGGGAAGCAGGCTCCCTGCTTAGCAGAGAGAACCCTATGTGGGACTTGATCCCAGGACCCCAGGATCATGACCTAAGCTGAAGGCAGAGGCTTAATCTACTGAGCCACCCAGGCGCCCTGTCTCTCCCATATTTAATACACACCTGCAGAAAGTGGAATTTCCTTTGGCAAATGCTTATTATATATGTTTCAACAACTGCTTGATGTTCCAGGAATTGGTCTTTTCACTTCTGTCAGCAGCCTAAGCATCCCTGGGACATATTTTCAGATTTTCAAAAAAAGAAACCGCATTTTCAAGTTAAGGGTAATGAGCCACCTTTTATTTTGGATTGGTGGTTAAGCCATAGGGTGGGAACGACCCACGGTCTTTCCAGTAGCCATGAAAGAATGTGACGAACATTCAAATGCATTACTTTCAAGTCAGGGAATTGTAGACGAAGGTGTGCCACACAGCGGGAATACATAGTCTGAATAAACATCTGGATAGGATGGACCGGGGAAGGAAAATAAACCTACTCAGACCTTAACAGAATGAGGTCTGATTACCACTGCAATGGCCAAGGGAGCTTTTCACTCCTTATCCTTCTGCTCTTCTGCCACTACTCCCTTCCCCACAGATACCAGGGACAGCACAGTGAACTGGAGGGGCAGCAAATGGAGAAGCTGAGCAAAGGACAGCCAGTTAGAGCCTCTTCCTGCCGACCTGTTGGTTTTTGAGCCTGAGTTAGGATAACGTCAGAGGATCCAGAAAAACCTTATATCAGTCCAGAGACTGAAACTCGATATAAGAAAGGACTAGCTTTTCTTTTATATCTAAAGATGATATGGTTATTGTTTCCTGAAAACCATCAGAGATGCTATGAATTCTGTCCAAGAAATTGCCCAGAGAAACGAAGAAAAGGCATACATGAGAGAATAAGGATTCCTTTTTTTTCCTCTTCATATTCAACTGTGCCCAACTTATTCAACAAATGACTTATATGTTCCATGAATAAATTTTTGGCAAAAATTTATATCGATTTATTTTACTTCAGTTGAGAAGCCTGCATCACCAGATCCCATTTAGCTTACAAACCTTAAATAAACAAAAGAAATTCTGAATGACTTGGGTGAGAAGGAATTGTTTCTGATTTAAATAATGAAGATTTAAATATACTCTAAGAGCTTTTCTAGCATTTGCTCAAGATGCTTATGAGTTCCTTTTGTTTAGGCAGTACTTCAAATAAAAATGCTCCCTAACACTGGAAATATAGCTTGGAGCAATTCAGATAATGGCTCCATAGCCTTGGTCCTCACTAGAATCTTAACTTTACATAACACAACACATTGTTGGGAATTATAAAGAAGTTCATTATCTTCCTTTGAATAGGAATGCAGGAGAACTACTTATTTCAAGTATTATCTTAGATAATGTGTAATGTTCTCTTAAGCTAGCTAACTTTGGCCTGGCCATGTGCCCAAGTGTAGTTAATGCACATGGCCTTAAAGGAAATTTTATTGTGCTGTGTTGAATCATTTCTTGAGGATGGATATTCCATTTCTTCCAGTTATATAATAATTTTGATATTTACTCTTTGGGGACTGTTCTGAGATAGTCTAAGCTGTTAACCTACAGTGTGCCAAAATATAGACTAGGCCCCTGTGTAGTAAATTAAGCCCCCACGCAATGAAATGTTAGGGGTTCCCCAAAGCAATGGAAATGTCATGAAACGGAGGATGTGCACTCATTGAGAATGTCAGACCCACCCCATGGGATTGCCAAGAATCAGATGCATTTTTCTCTCCAGAAGAGATTAGACTAGTAATCTCCAAATACAGGGAAAAAAGTGCATGCGAAGGGTAATTGGTTTCTTCTTTCTTCTCATATCCCATATGGCTAAAGAATATCCAAAGAATTAAGTAGAAAATATAACATCTAAGATTTAGATTAGACAAAACAAGAAAAACTTTAAATGAAGATTGCTAAGAGAGAATGTGGAATCCCTTGGACCAGTTCTATAGCAAAGGAAATATCCTGGTTTTGATGTTGAGATATTTGTCACTGAGGGCAAGTGACTGAACCCTAGGGGTTCATCCAATGCCCTGAGCTGCATTCCCCACATTCCTATAGTTCACAAACATTTCAGTTTGGGGTGAAGAAAGGTCTGTGAGACGCTGGCATCCTCCTATGTTGCCTTCCACTTGTGGGTTCTGGAGTATCAAACAAAGGTTTCACTTAAATTTAAACTGGAACCTAGGTCTCAATGTTTTCAAACTGAACTGCTTTTCCTAAAAAAATTCTTAACTTTGACATT
The DNA here is from genome assembly GCF_030435805.1 of Mustela lutreola. NCBI lineage: Eukaryota > Metazoa > Chordata > Mammalia > Carnivora > Mustelidae > Mustela > Mustela lutreola. The sequence continues at coordinate 57,934,502 of NC_081295.1, read as the reverse complement.
CAAAAATAAAATCAAGAGTCTTATTTATAACCAACGGCTTAAAAATCATCAAACATTTTACTCATTTCCATATGGGAGCAAGGCGCCTATTGCAAAAAGCTTGGGAAAAGACAAACACTTGCTGAGATTCTCCTGGAGCTCACACCTTTGGAAGTTGCAAAAGCCCACGTCATTTAATAGGATAGTCCTATTAATTTGTGTGGTTGGTGGGTAAAAATCTAACACCTTGTCACTCAAGCACTCATAATGAAATCTAAATTGTGCTCCCAGTTGTGTGGTTCAATGAAATCACACATGACAAGCTTATTATCTTGAGAAATACAAAGCAGAAAAATGCAAGTTTCTACCATTGTTGTGCAGGCAAACTCCTTTGGATAAATAATAATGACAGATTTAATGAATCTGTGAAAGAAAGTTATAGTCTCAATATTAGCCTACACATTTATATAATCTATTGGCATGAAATTGTAATAAACATATTCATGTGAAAACATAATTTATTTTGAAAGTTCCTATTATAATCTTCTTAGAATTATCCAACCATTTAATGCATTATTTAATACCTATTAAACAGAAAAATCACGCACCTTAAAAGACAAATTATAGAATTACTTTTCTCCAAAACATTTTCTGTAATCAAAGGCAAAGTTTCTCTTTCTTTGAATCTCCATTTCTTCCCACCAACTCATGCTACCAACAATTTTCTTCTTATATTTTTATTGTTACTTTGAAAGAATTTATAGGCTATAACTATGTTCCTCTGAGTTTTCTCTTTTCCACTATGTAAGTTTAGCTTTCCTAGACTCTTAATATGTCATCCTGTCTAACGGCTGAGGCATTCTAGGTTGCCCTCCTTTGCATCTCCATGGGTTTGTTATTATACATGTTGGCCAAGTTGTTGGGAGGTGAGGTGCACATGACGTCCTTTGTGCAGTCAGTCCCAACCCATGTCTCCTCATAACTGGGGCTCCAATCAGGCACCATCTCAGATTAGATGGAACCTACTAGGCTCTGTACTGCCTCATAGTGGGGCAAAGGCACTTCTATCACTGGGTTTGGCTTGATGAAGCAGTGGCCTGTTAAGGAAGAGGAGATCCAAAGTCTTCTCTCCCATGGCATCCTGCAGGGAACCTTCTCCTAATGGTCACCAACAACCAAGTAGAAAGGCAGGTGCTGAGGAGATGGTTCTTTCCAGAGTTTTAGTTTGATCCTACATCCAGGGTTTCTTCCTTAGGTAAATCAAGGGCTCTGGTCTATTTATTATCACAGCAGCCTTACTCTGTCATAGTCATGCTGTGAATGAGGCAAAGATGTCATCACAAATGTTTGAAAAGGTAAAGACGAATACCTTAGGAATTCTGGAATCTCCGATATGTGACATTTAAAAATAGATCCAAATTCTCTAAGCTGTCTGGACTCTTTATAAAGAAGTGGTAGATACAGTCACAGTATAGTGGTATGCTAGTATGTGTTTAATAACAGACTCTCAGAAAAAAAAAAACTATGCATTTATATATATATCTAAGTGTTACCATAAATTTTACTGATACAAAGGATGTATAGCACATAATTGACAAATAATAATAAAATATACAATGCCCTTTATTGTAAATTCCATATAGCTGACTGATTCTTACAGATTGATGTGGTTGAATTTTGCTAAACTCTATTCATAAGTGGCCAATCCCATGGTTGTAAGAGATGAATGAGTATAGTTCTAAAATGAGTTATGGTTAATATTTTTATTTACATTAGTGATCAGTCACTAAAGTCCACTAAAGTGAAAGCAGAGCAATGATGTGTCAGAATTTCATAGTGTATCAATAATGTCAGCAAATTTTTGCTACAAATCTGGGAGAATAATCCTCAATTTTTTGTGCTGCTCACATTGTGATGGCGATAGACACAAGTTTAATCTACATTATTAACATTTTCTCCATTACTTCTCATGACTAAACAATAAAAAAAGGAACAAATCAGGCTGTGATTGGTAGCCACCATGATCAATTTAAAGCTACCAACATATTACTGATTGCAGAGCTGAAGAGATGCACAACAGCACATCGTCATATATTTTTCCTACCATAAAAATAGAATATGTGGTAATAACCTCAAAGGCATAAATAATAGAAAAAGTAGTACAATACTTAGGATGTGATGAGTTTGGGGTATTTGTTATGTTTCTTTTTAGTATGATTCATTTAATATGTAAGCTTGCATGATGTGATTTTTAATAATGGCTTTAACAACTGGCTTACAAAATTCCTGAAAAATTTCTTGTCAGCTCTTGTAAGCCCGCTCAAGTGGGCTCCAGAATACCACAGACCACACCTCAGAAGTATTAAAACATTATAATGATGGGAAACTAGAGCTGGAATGGATCTTAACCATTGTTCCTGGTAAGTGTGGACTCTTGATGTGTCATGGTTTGTAGAGGGGATTCTATCAGCACAGTAAGTTCTGGTCTGGTTCCCAGATTCCTGGTGTTATGAATCACTGTGAAAGCATCTCTAGTACAAGTTGGCCCTTTTCATGGGGAAGCTTGGCAGGGGAGTGGCAGCTTTTGATAAAGGCCAGGCCGATTTCTGTGTCTGTTTGCCATACTCCATGTTTTGTACATGTGTGTGGGAGAAGATGCGGCAGAGAAAAAGGCACACGTTGGGAAGTCGTATCCTACCACCCAGTACTCTAAACCCTAAGGCCATCTGGAGCTTTAGGAATGTCTGGGCTCCTCTAGGATAAAGATGTTCTCTATATATTCAGAGGCAATCAGAAAGAGTAAGCATGGAAATGGTAAAGATTTGAGAGAGAAATGAAGTTTCAATATTGTGATTATGCAGAATGGAAGAGAGAAAAGTTAAAATCATCAACTCCAGCTGGGACTAGAATCATAATAACTCAGAACAGTTAACATTTACTGTTTCACTGCATATTTATAATATGCTAAGTACTTTACGTGCATAATTTCACTTAAACTTCACAACGACCATTATAAAATAGGTATTATTTTTCTTGCCATTTTTCAGATAGGGAAATTGGTTGAGGTAGTTGCACAATATAATACAGATATAAATGGGCAGAGCTGGAATTGATAGAAATCACAAACCTTTGAATGAAGAATATATGCAGTTGTATGATTTTTTCAATCAACTGTCCATATATTGGGACCAAGAAGAATAGGGTTGAGCTTTACTGGTTAGATTTGATAGAAAAACAAGGGAGGGGTGGGAAGAGAGTTGCTCCTCGGTCCTCTGGAATTCTCATCTATGAACAGGATGAAAAGGGGAATAAACTTCCATATTTCTACCACCTTTAAAACCCAGGGTCAAATTCTACCAAGAATAAAAAAGTGTTATGGGTAACCAAAAGACTGTCAAATTCCAAGGTCCTGACACCAGGAATGAAGACTGTAATAATAATTCCTTCACCTTAAGCTTCTGGAATAACTTAACTATTTGTCTTCATAGAATATAATCTTTATCCCAAAACTAGCCTGAGAAAAACAGAGGCAAATGACTTCTGGTTGTCAAACTGACAGTAGGCTTTAATTAAGAAGTGGTGGTGATACCTATTCCTGGATGCGGAGTAATGTCTCAGCAGGCTAGTCTACAAATGGCCTGAAGCTCTACTGGTAGTAGGAATAAACAAGACGAAGTGGGAAAATGGTCCGTTTTACAATGGCCTTATGATATGTCCTGTCTGGATCTGCTCTGTCCTGAGTTGGTGGTTTGGGTTCAGTGTGGTCTTGACTCCTTGTGCTATCAGCCCTACTTATCACCTTTAAGGTGGCAAAGCTACTGGCAACAGTTTTCTTTCTGTTACACAAGCCATCTCTCAACTTATTTAATGTTTAAAGATAAAGCTTATTATAGCTGTTACCATGGTGGTTTTAAAAGCTAGACCCAAATGTAAGCCTGAGGACGAGGATGCAGGAAAAGAGAAATACTTCCTAATATCATCTGTGGAAGTTTTAAAATATGACCTTAAAATACCAAGGTAGGGGTCTATGTCTTTTCTCTACAGATATAACTACAATTATAGGCTAGGTGGTGATCTCTGAGTCCAGGTCAGAAAGGGCTGTGCAACTCCTACCTGGTCTTCTTGGGATTCTCCAGGACACTCCCTTTCACAACCCAGTCTCCATGCTGTGAGAAGCTCAAGCCTTATGGAGAATGACAGGTAGATGTTCTGTTCATCAGTTCTAGTGGAACCAATGCATCTCAGCTTGCCAGAAAAATGAGTGAAGAAGCATCTTATAAATGGGTCCCCTCCTTCCAGATATGCCTTGTTCCAGCTACATAAGCCTTTCTGGCTAAGTCCCCAGACATTGAAGGACAGAGAAGAGCTGTCTCAACTGTGCCCTTTCCTGATTCTTGACCTACAGAATCTGGCATGTGAAAAACAATGCTCACACTGTTGTGTGCTTTCAGAGGGAAAAGTTGCCTGGGTTCTTGTCTCCTGGAATAGTGGAGGTTCTGTGAGTCTGATTCACCTCAACAACTGCCAAGAAACTGGCAGTGGCCTAACATTTCAAGTTAAAGTTGACAGAAGAAAGACAACATAGGAATAAGGACAGTTACTATAATCCATATAATAATGATACTCGCATCTATTTTCACTGCAGTGCTGATCTGGGGCTATTTCTGTATCTTCTTATTCTTTTGCACTTCAGTCTTTCAATGTTTTGCATACATAGTCTTCGGGGATGATTTCTATATCTTCTTATTCTATTTAACTTGAATCTTTGCATATTTTGGGTGCACTGTGGCAGCAGGCATTCAGAGCAGTATTAGGTGCCCAATGGCAACATGAAGCACAGGCAATGATCATACTGTGGCCCAAATCAAATATGGAGTCAAATGGTTCACATCTTGGATTGCTCTTGAGAGGCCACCAGGAATGAAATTGGTGAGATGCTTCCTCTAGTTCCTAGAACGATCAGACCCAGGCAAGCTGTGGTTGAAAATTTTTCTGGGGGTAGGGGATTTCTATTTCCATAGTCCCAAGATGATATAATAAAAGTGAGCTCCATATTGAAAAAAATGTTCAAAGGATGCCCAGTTTCTGCAATTGTATCAATATCAAAATTATCTTTTTAAATATAGTTTCTTGTTGATATTTTACAGAATGGCTTCTGGGTTAAATTTCACTTTTTTAAGTGCAGAAAAACTGAGAAGATTGGCACTTATTTGGGTATTGTTATATGCAAATTGGATTAATCTTTGGGTTAATAGGTCTTCTTGCTCAATCCAACAATTGGCTATTTCCTTCAATCTTTGGAAGTTTATTGCCTAAGAATCATTCAGCAAACTATTTATTGAATGAAATAGTTGCTTTTATGTAACATTGTTATGACCTAGTATAGATATGTTATTAATATTAAAAATAAATAAATATTAAGTAGTATACAAATTAAACATTTGCATTATCTGCAATCAAAAACATTTCCAGGAATTATAGTTGATTTGCCATCCAAAGTTCTTCCTACAATTATAAAAATCAGTTTCAGGGCAGTATATTAACTTAAAGAAAAGGAAATCCTGCATATTCTGGAACCCTTATTAATTGTAACTTGCTTCTAAAAACAAAGGTGGACTGGTGAAGTAGACATGAATCTTGGTTTTCCTACTGTTTAGAGCTCTATAGGCTAAGTAAGGGAGAAGATGTGCCCATCCCACTCCCTTATAAGGGATCACCATTTACCCCGCTTTGCTCTAGAAGCAGTTCAACTTTATATCTGATCTCCTGACACAATTATTATTAGAACCCCTTTTCACTCTCAAAAGTGTTCTGGTTTGGATGATAAATTATATGGTCACTCTATTCACAAGTCTAGGAGAAAAGTTCAAGCTCCCTACCTACACATATATACATGGTCCAGATTCCCTCTATGCATGTGAATCACTGGCCATAAGACAGAATCCTGTGTCCAATTTCTTCCATCATGTGTAAAAATGGAATCCATTAAATCTATATTCCCCTTGGTTTTTCACTATAAAACCAAATTACCTGCAATCAAGGCTCAGTTTGTTTCATTTGTATGAATCAAACACCTGCAACTTTTATGAAACATCATTTGGGATTAGTTTAAATTTTGCAAACATTTGTAATTGTTAAAAGCTTAATCTAAACACAGTACTTACTCTAAGGTGGGCTAAGTGCTGTTTTCCAGAAGAATTCCTTAGTTTTAAATAGATTGAAAAGCCAGATACAGTGTAGAGGAAAGAATATCAGACTTGGGGGTCTGGAGATCTATGTTTAAATCCATACTTTGCCCTCTATGTGGAGTGGGACAATACATGACAGTTTTCCCAAGATTGTCCCAATTTACATCTGCTATTCAGTGTAGCTATTAAAAATACCCCTTTTCATTCTCAAATGTGTCCTGGTTTGGAAAGCAAAGGATATGGACCCCCTACTTAGAAGTCATGTAAGATCAGGCAAAAAAATTAACACTTTTGTGTCTCCATCTCTTATTTGCCTAAAAATTTCCATTCCAGAACATTATTTTGAGGAGTGAATAAGAGTGTGCGAGCATGAAAAAGCATTTAACAACCCAATATACTAGGCAAGTGTAACATAACTATTTTTCATGCTTCTGCCTGGGGTCAGCAAGACCTCCCATGGTTGAGTCCGTTGTCAGAGCTCTCCACTACATCCTGTGTACACCACACTCACTCCTGTTTCCTAATCCTTCTGCATATTCTCCCCATTTTCTGGAATATCTTCTCTTTGTCATTCTCACTGTTCACCTTCTTAGCTAACGTCCCAACTCAAATCACATCATTTGAAAGAAGACTTCTGTTAGTATGTGTAGGGGTTTGGGGGTGCAATCTAAGATTCTGACCACTTAAGTTTAGGTACAAAACCAATAAGTAGGAAATGAAGTACAGTTTTATCAATTAGGGAAAGCAATGATACTACAATGCAGAGCTCTAACCAATGGCTGGATTAGTTCCAGGCTGGGGTAGGGAATTCTATTTCCTTTTTCTTCACATGCATAGGTGTGCCAAGGTGGAAAGAGAGAGAGGAAAAGGGAGAGAGGAAAGAAGAGAAAGAGGGCCAGCCTATAGAGCTAAGAGCCCACTGATTAGAAGACCTCAAGTCTTCTCACACTTGAAATCATGAAAGAATGACAAATTCTTTCATCCCAAACTAATTTCTCTCTTCTTTAACACCATTTTTACTGGTGGCAACACTGCATAGTTTAATGAATTGTTCTCTGATCGTTTCTTGGCAGTCATTATTTTAAACAGTAATGATATTATCAGTTCTTGGATATCACTGGTTGGTTCTTCACTTCTTCAGTATCTTTGAGATACTGAAGATCTTTGAGATACAGTATGTTTGAGATACTGATCTTTGAGATACTGAAGATCTTTGAGATTTGAGAGAATCTAAGATAAACTGGACTCTTACTAGATAATTGTTATTGGTCAAATGATTGAGTTGCAGGCTTAAATAGCCAAAGTTTTAGGGGAGAAACTTGACCTTTTCTAATTCGATAAGATCACATGGTGGGACTGTCTTCTATCGCGGAAAATATCCCTGTCACTATATTGCTATGAAAAACACCCCAGTTTTACAAAGAGAGAGAGGTGCTGAGATCATATCAGCAAATACTTTCCCACCTCCTTCATGCTCCTAAAAATGTAAGAACAGAGGAAGTATGGAGAACAACCCAGAAAGCCTATGAAAAGACCAACTGCTGGTCAACAAACTCATCTCCTCTTCCTCCTGTACCTGTAGCTACATTTTATTTCCCAGCCTTCCTTGCAGGTAGGCGTGTCCATGTGATTAGGTTTGGGCCAGTGGAATTCTGGCTGATGTGTTGTAGGTCACTTTCTGGTCCACACATGGTCTCCCATACTAAACTCCTATACTCTTGCCCTCCTGCCTGGCCAGAATGGAAAAGGCCCACAGGGAAACAGTAAGGGTCCTGGACTGGAGAGCTTTCATTGGGAACTGGTCCCTAAATTAGTGCTTGCCAGAGAGCTACCCAAAATGAAACACTGGCATCGGATTTAAAGAGGAATAAACTTGTATTATCTTGAGTTGTTGAAATTTTAGGTTTACCTGTTATTATTGTTAGTTAGTATTATTGTGCTAGTGCCTTCTTGATATAATCTGAATAATCAAGGATTTCTTTCCCTCACAAATTATGTTGCTAATGACAGTTACTTTAAGAATCTATTGTCTATAAAACATGCCTTCATTTCAGAGAGGTTAAAAGGTGAGACAAAAATATGTATCTTAAATTGATGAAATAGGATAATTCAATGTTCCTGCATGGAATTTTTCATGACCATTACATGAGTCCCTTAGCAGGCACCTTGAAGAATGGAAAAACTACTCTCTCTGATTATCAAAACGTAGGCTCTTAGAGGATTTAAGTTAATCTGGTTGATTGTCTCTCATGTCCCACACCCAGAACACCACTGGATATATTCTGGGAGTTCAGTAAAATTAGTCGAATGAGGGACTAACGTTCACATTTTAGAAACCAAATGGAAATTTATTAATTTGTGATAAGCAATCTAACTTGCTCATGCTGCTGCAGCGTTCAGGTCTGTGTGAGGAGGAATTCTCCATCTGCAGGTAAGCCTCATGGGAAAATGAGCAAAAGTGAGGAGCTTAGATCCAAAACCCAGAGATACTGGGTGTTTAATGGCCTCATGGTGTGATGCAGGCTAGCAGGGCTTCTGAATCATGCAAGAGGAGACTATGTGGAGGCAGAAACCTTACCTTTTTATGCGGACTCCCGAAGAGCTGCCTCGAGACTGCAAAGCTGAGTTTATGTATTTATGTGAATCGTAGTCTTCAGTGTTAAAAAATCTATAAAGCTGTTTCCTCTACTTGGCTCTAAAAAATTTCAAGTGGATGCTTTTTTCCTGATGACTGTGTTTAGGTCTCTGTGAGGATGTCTCTGTCCCTGGAAGAGGAAAACATACCATGTAAGAGCTTGTCCTATTCAGATGTGCCTTGAGTTGGCTCTTTCTGGCAGGGCAGTAAGCAGGGACCGTGTCCTGCCCATTGCTGTATCCCCAGTGCCCAGTAAAGTACCTGGCGCAGAGTAGGTGCTCAGTGCATATTTTATGAACAAGTTCTAACTACTGGTTAGAATAGCTGAAAGGATGACTCAAAGCTGAAAACTGTATCAACTCCTATCTGGAATTGGAAAATAATATTAGCCCCGTTTCTTGGAGTTTCTTTTTTTAATGAGCCAAGCGTTTTACATATATCATCTTGTCTAATATAAAAGGAAAACACTAGCATTATTTCCAAAATAGGAAGAATTTGAGACTCAGAAGGACAAGCCGTTTGCATAAAGTCACAGAGTGTCAGAGCTCAGGTGTGAGCTGAGGTGTGATCTCAGATTAAGCCATTCTTGCCCACTATGCCTAAGAAATGATGTGCTTTGAGGAAGGGGATAGCATCATTGCTCTGAAAGGACACAGCTCCAACTGTGTACACTCCTACCTTCTTGGTGGAGGCACCCAACCTCCAACTGGCAAGTCTACCCAGAAGTGAATAATGCTATATTTTTTTTAATGAGAAAAATGGTTCTCATTTGAGCCATACCCTTTCAGGTACAGCCTGAGGCAATTGTGGTCCCAGGTGAGAGTGAGCACAGAGTGATTGACCACATGCTATCTATTACTTTAGCTGCTAAGGATCTGCAGTGAATTCCAGATGCCAGTTTCTACAGCACAGTATTATAGACTGCTGGACCAAAACATTTGCATAGACATAGACTTCTTGGAGATGCTAAAGGTAGGTCTCCCTGGGAAATGAAAATGTTGCAATGTCATCATCCTTTAAGTTATAACAAAACATTCCTAGCTTTCCTTTTAATCTGAATGAAAAATCAATACAATTTTACCCTGTGGCAGACTAGAACTGAGACTTCTCTTTCAAAATAAATATCTCTGACATCTTGTTTTATGCACAGTTTATTTTTATTCAGACGGTTACAGTTTGTTTTTCCTCCAGGAAGTAAGGGTGGCAGAATACTCGTGACCCCCTTTCTTCCTTCCCTGAGTCCTCGCTATTCTTATGCTTATTCATAGCATCATACTGGCCACAGATTGAAAAGTTTTTACATGTGCTGGGACAGTTCAAGATAGCTCGTGTTTCACCCTGGTCAGCAAACATATCTCCTCTATTTTATTCAGTGCTTGGAACTCAGCTCACTGAGCTCATTCTCAGGGAACTGATTATTTACTGGACATCAGTTTCTATAATAGTAGTTTATCATTGTCTTTGCAGAAGTCATGAATGCAGTGGTCTCTGTTCTCTGAGTCCTGGTTGAAAACCAAGGAAATTTTGTAAACGTGGTGATTCTATCTAGAAATTTTCATGTAGGCACAAGACCAGTTAGGGTCTCTGATTACTGTGCATGCAGCAGGGGCCCCTGAAAACACCCCAAGTGTGAGGGAGAGTTCTCTTCTTTTTCAGTGAAATGCTTCTACCCTAGTTTTTGCCCTGAACAATGAAGATTAGAAGATATTCTATGGAATTTAAAGTCAGTCACTTTCTATACTATTTCTGAAAAGGAGAATATGAATAAATATCTTTAGATGACATGGGCTATCTTTGAAATTATTGTCAGTAGAAGTAATGCCCTTACTATTTTCTTTAGCTAGTGTCATACCTCTCTCTATAATGACACAGGTTTGTTACTAACCTCTCTGATTATTGCAGCGGCATTCAGAAATAGTATCTCACATGAAATATTGAGGTCATAATGAGCATGGACTTGCAACCACGATCTCAACCTGAACATGCAGTCTGTGTTATATTTCCTCATTATCAAATACAGTCATCCTGAGCCTCCATTTTGCCAGTTTCCTGAGAAGCTGGCATTGTTTGTTTCTAGGAACTTCCCAGTTTATTCTAGAACAACAGTGGCAATCAGAATAACAAGAGTAACAACAATAATCCCTAAATTCAAAGTGGTTCCTCTAGTTTCTGTAAGAATGCAACACCGCAAGCCTTTAAGGGCCTTAAAAGTCAATGTCTATGTGGCTTTCACACCTCATTTTGACAAGCTTTCTCCTTGAAGTGCTCACTGGGCAAGGCATGCTTCTTTTTACTTTCAGACCCTGATGGTTTTATATTGGTAAGAGGTAGGTTTACTATAAAGCTAATTAAAACTGGCTTCAAGGGCCCCTTTCAAAGACCTTGGAGGGTCCCTGACAATGTGTTCATATGATTATATATTTTATAAAATTTTCTCATGCAAAATATTTTAATCATCATCAGTGAAGACCACTGTCTCCACTCTGATTTCTTCTCATGTTAGGTGTCTTTGGTGCTTACTGGCATTTTGGAAGTTACAACACATGGAGTCAAGGAAATGTTTGGTTTATTTACATCATGTTCATTGTCTTACATGTATGATTGTGTTATTGCTAGCTGTAAGCATAGTGCAGGAATGGCTTCCAGAGATCCTCTTACGTATGACTCTTTCAGCATTGTAAAACAATGGTGTGGGACCAGAGGTTTGTCGTGATATCTAAAGATATCCTAAGTCACTGGAAATATGTAGGTAGAGGAAAAACAAAGTTTGAAGGATTCGTAGGCAGAAGCTAGTCTACAGTGAATTCCCTCAGTTGTCAGGTGTTTAATGTTGAAGGAATTCCTGCTGATGTCTAATGAAGATGTTCTCCAAAAAGAAATACTTGTTGATGCATTATATAATTATAACATACATTTTTTAAATGAAAATCATGAAGATCATTATCAGAATTTTTGCATTTGTAGAGCAGAATACTATAGCAAAATTTTAAATACTAAGCCATTCTCTGTGTGAAATCACATGTTTTAAGCATTCCAACATATTAGTTCACATCTTGTTAGAGCTGAGGTATATTATTGTGAAGTAACCTGGAGGTTCCAGATGAGCTGGCTTACAAAATTACCACCAACACAGCAAAAATCCTCAAGAAAGAAGTGATCTAGTGACAGAACTCCTACATGGATCCATTGATATGTTACTAATACTAATTATATGTTACTATAATAATGTCATATTATTCAACATATTAGTTTTAGCAGTGTACTTAATATTTTAATCTGTGTAATTGCACATATAATAGAAATATACCTCACTATAATGTGGTAGCAGACTAAAAATAAGTTTTTTAAAATGCCTTAATTTCAGATTAAGATAATGTCATAAATCGTTATCCAGAATTATTAATCATATAAATTCATTACTATGGAAAGAGTATTCTAGCAGAAGCCAAACACATAGCAGAGACAATTCAGGCAAAAGACAGTTTGGTACAGGGGTGCCTGGGTGGCACAGTCTGTTAGGCATCCAACTCCTGGTTTTGGTTCATGTCATGATCTCAGGGTCATGAAATCAAGCCTGATGTGGGGCTTTGCACTGAGTATGGAGTCTGATGAAGTTTTTTTCTCTCTCTGGCCCTCCCTGCCTCACTTGAGTGCATTCACTCCCTATGAAATAAATTAAAAAGTCTTTCTAAAAAAGACAATTTGGTACAAAAGACAAAATTTGGCATATCAAACCTCTCTTACTATAACCAAAACTAAAAATTTGTATGTCATCAGCACACAGGGATTTCAACAACTTTACTGGGAAAATTCATTGACTTTGATAAATTCCATGGTTGTCCTTGTAAATTGAATTTAGCACTGTTTAATAAAAACAAAAAAGCATTTTCTTCCCCAAAAGCACCATGCTGGTTATATTTACAGGGAGTTGAACAACGTACAACAGAGAGTAGAAAATATTTCAAGTACATATGAACAACAACAGCAGCAAAAATAAAAAGAACAATGTTCAAACTGCTGTAAGATCGCAGGTAGTGAGTACAAGATAAGATGTTGTATATATTGTATAATTTATAAAGTATTTCAGTAAGTCAGACGTGACTTCCTGAAAGTCAGGAGGACTCTCCAGACAAGAAGGTACTTGAATGACACATCAATCAAATACAAATGTACAAGATGAACACCTTGAAGAGCAGAGAAGAAAGAACAGTCAGTTTTATTGGTAATGTTTTTTATTATTTTTAAACATTTGAAAGAGTAGTTATGCCCATTACATTTTTAAGTGAATGGGATTTGCCTTTCAGAGGATACAATGAAAAATGGTGTTCTTTAAATAATGATAATTACTGAAAGCATGGGAGTTTTTGAACGAATCACTGTATTTATTCACTTCTGTATGATTAAACAGAGAAATGTCAAAATGAAAAAGCAAAAATGACTCAATTATCGCAAATCATTTATCAGAATTAAATCAAGGGAAAATGTGTAAAAATAAAATATCTAAGTAAACAAGATATCAAGGACTACTACTTTATTGTTGTAACTACACTAAATGTGATGGGTTGGCCCTCGTCCTATGCTACTGTTCTCCATGAAACCGTATGAGTAAGTTTTAATTCTTTTGCCAGCCAAAAATTCTGTAAGAGGAAGTGATAAGCAGAGATAATGAATATGCCCTTGGATTGCTTGATAATCCAATTAGTGAAGGGGAGTGACTCATACAGATAGATTGGAAAAATATTTAAATTTCTTGCTGTTTTGACATAAAATAGTGACTTCAATGACTATATTGTAAATGCATAGTACAACCTGACAGTGAAGACATTGATGTGACAAACAGATCAGTGGGCATCATCATTGAAAGAGTATTTAAAATTGGTCACCACAAAAAGGAAAAAAAAAACCGAAAGAAACAAAGCAAAAAGAACCTTGAAATGACCTGAAAATTTCCAGCTCATATATAAACTATAGTCTTTATGGATGTTTCCTAAATTTGACAACTCAAAAGATGTACATAATATTACCAAAAGGAGTTGTAGAGCTGAAAGAAACTTTTCCTAAACTTAAATAAAGATCATAATACTGTAAAATTCAGTGTACTATGCTAGAAGAAATACTGAATTATCTACATTTTTTATACAAAATACACAAATATCATATAAAAAGTCATTGAAGAAGATGCAGCTGAAAAGTGTAAGCAAAAACAGAATCACATAGGTATGTGGGATAGTTCTTTTAAGAGAAGTAGTTTTACAAATAAAGCTATTATATTTATGAATTTGTAATATTTTCTGTTTTTAAATGCTTTGAAAATTTGTGATCTGTTATGATCTCTCCTCCTAAATTTACTTGAAATCCAATTTTATATTCATAGTTTTTCATTTTTTTAAAGATTTTTTTTTTTTAATTTTGAGAGAAGGAACTAGTGGAGGGGGCAGAGGGGGAAGAGAGAGAGAAAAATCCTCCATCAGATCCCCCCACTGAGCATGAAGCCTCATTGGGGCTTGAGCTCAGGACCATGAGACCATGATCTGAGCTGAAACCATAGGTCAGACACTCAGCTGACTGAGCTACCCAGATGTCCCTATAATTTTTTTTTTTTTTTAAAGGACATCTTCTCAGTCATATAAGCTTTACATCCATGAAACCCTTGGTCTGTCCCTCTCATTTTAGGTTCCACTCCAGTGTGAAGGTTTCTTCTTTCCCTCCTCTTTGGACCACTCTCCCTTCTTGCCTGGAACCAGTTGTGCTTTACACTTTAGTTGGGAAGATCAGAAGGTGACTTAGGCTTTAGGAATCACCTATTTCCCCCCAGCAGACTGGAAGCCCAGCAGAGAGAGGCAATGTTAAGGAGGGTGAGGGAAACGGAGGCCAAACCAAAAGTCTACCCTTGGGTAGCATTCTGCTGTGTTCAGATTGCTTATAAGTGTGCCTGTCCCTTGCTACGGCAGGCATCCCCCTATCTCCTTCATTCTCCACAACAAAAGCAAAACATCAAAGCAATAAATTAAGGACTTACTTGATCATATGACTCTCACTGATTAATTTATTGGGTACTTGCTCTGCCTGAACAATTCTGTGCTGTCTACTATTGTTGTCTTGAAAGATTTGGGGCTTTAAAGAAGGACCATGTATGGAGGTTGGAGGCCTGGTGGTCCGGTGGCCACTCAACGGCCCATAAGAACTTTGTCATTTTCTAATTGATATGCTGGACTTGAGGATAAGCTTTTCTGAAAGAAAATGTCTGTGTTTAAAAAGATTTCAAATATCATTCGTCTTTATGCAATTTTAAACTCACGATTTGTAAAGCTCCTCGAGATCCAGCCCAGGCTCATTGACTGCTTGTCCATGATGCGCATTCTCTATGTCGGCCACTGGGAATCACTGCTCTTTTCTCAAACATGCAAACTGCTCATGACCTCCACACCTCGCCCACACTGTTCCCAACTGTATCCAAGAGCCCCTTCCTTCCCTGTCCCTTACACAAATTTCTTTTCCTCTCCCTTCCAGCTTAAAAGCCACATCTGCTCAGTGGTGACTCTCTTGACCTTGTTCTTATTTGCTTTTGCCCTCTGGCAAGCCCAGGCAATGATTTATTTATTGATTCAATTTCAGCACGGGACTTTGACATTGCCTTGTAATTATTTGTCCTGTTTGCTCATTATGAGTTTTCCTACAACATTTATCTTGTTAATCTTGTATGCTTGAGACCTAACTCAGGACCTGGTAACATACATAACAGGTGCTTGGAAAAAAAAAAAAATTACTCAGTGAACGAAGAGGAGTTTTTAAAAATAAGATAAGCTAAACTGTGTTTGTCAAGACAAAGGGATACTTTCCCGAAAAACCATTTCTTGAGCTACAAACCTCTAGTTTGTGTTTGTACTAAACAAACGAAATGGCAGATAAGTCTTGCCTTCATTCTACTCTGTAATCCCTCTTCCCTTCCCTGTTTCACACAGCCTTAGGCTCTCCGCATGATGTTTCCTTCTGGTCCGTTTGAGGAATTGTATGAATCAATGGTTTCTTTCCTATCAGTTGCTTCCTCCCTTTGAAACGGGAGGGTGCAGAGCATGTGTTTGTCCATTTCTTTTAACTACTTTTTTCCAATGCTTATTCTGCTGGGGGATATCTAATGTCCCTGTTTTTCAGGCCTCTAAGGAAGATTCTTTTCTTCTTTTGATGCGTTTCTGAGACAATAACCTCAAACCACTGCCTGGTGTAGGAATCATGTGAATATTACATTTTTATCAAGAAAATAGAAGGTTACTTGAAAAATACATGAAGACAACAAATATTTATTGAGCATAGGCTGTGCTACGTAATGGAGTTATAGAGGTGACCAGGACAGACAGAGTCCCTAACATCATGGAGCTTGTCTAGGGTAAAAGAAATACTCAGAACAAGTAACTACATTAATTCCTAATGATTATGATTGAGATGAGGTCATGAATGCCCAGCCCAGAAGGGCCAGGTCAGGGCGGATGGGCCTCTAGTCTGACATCTGAAGATGAGCAACTGTGTGATATGGGGAAGATGGGTTGAGGAGGGGAGCTTTAAGGATAGAAGCAGCAACATATCCAGAGATCCTGAGCTCAGAGGAGTCTGCAAAGATTCTGGGGAAGAGAAAAAGTCTGTGAAAAAGGGGGCAGAGAGGGCTAGAGAGACTGATTAGAGATGAAGTTCATTAACAGTGAAATAATAAAGCAGTGTAGTTAGCCTTGAAGTTCTGATGCCATCCAGAGGTTCCATTTCAGACTGACTTTCTTATCTCGGCGTTATTGCTTTTTCTGCTGTTTAATTATGAGTAAAATACGATATTTTCTCCTTTTTTCGTCCCAAATGTAGTGCATTTTAGCCAAATTATGGGTAATTTCAGCATCTGTGGACATGTGTGGAACTCCCAACTCCTTTTATGTGTTTGCTTCTAGGAAACAAAGCCTCCTGAAATTCAAACAGACCACTTCCTGTGTTCCTCTGGAGCCCCCCATTTCTGAGTTGGGAAGTGGCTGCCTTGCTACACAGGTGTCTTGTCTGTGATGACTTCTGAATAGCAAATGATAA
Organism: Mustela lutreola; assembly: GCF_030435805.1. Classification (NCBI taxonomy): domain Eukaryota; kingdom Metazoa; phylum Chordata; class Mammalia; order Carnivora; family Mustelidae; genus Mustela; species Mustela lutreola. The sequence goes on along the minus strand of NC_081295.1, from coordinate 57,917,636 downwards.
AGCTGTTCTTTCTGCCAGGAAAATTGTAGTTTTCATAATTTTATTGCTGAAGAAATAGTTGTCATGGCAATAATTTACATAACTTTGAACAGTCATTGGTTAAGTACTGTTAATGGTGTGCTTTCAGTGTACCAAGAAAGTACCGTATAATGAGGATTTTGCTCAGTCCTTTGTCAGAGTTGGTATATTTCCTGGTTTTGCTGACATAATTGATCAAATTTTTAGAGCCTCAGGTGATTTCTATACATGTTTATTTTAATCCCTCAAGATGTCCCATTATGTCAGGAATTGTCCCTTTGCTTCTTTGTGCTTTAACCTCATGCTCAATTCATTTGGTTCAGTTGTGCGGGTTTACAGAATGCATTTGTCAGATCCGAATCTTAGCAACTCTAAAATAATTTAATTGAATTCAAAAACTATTTCCAAGTGCCTACTGTGAGCAGGGCATAATGCTAGGCTCTGCAGAGGATAGAATGGATTCTGAGAGATGTGCCTAAAGAATGCAGAAGGAAATTTGGAAATAAAATAAATGTTCCTTGATGTGATGATTAATGTTAGAACATTATGAAATAAATATGAACATTACTTGATGTTATGATTATAGAGCATGGCCTTGCTCTGGGTTAGAAACTACACCCCAGGCCACTGAGACAGAGGTTGGTGTGTGAGCACTGGAAGTCACAGCTGAATTTTCTGTACTCCTTTAGGGTTTATTTTCTCATGGTTTTTGTCAAAGGGAGGCAGCATAATGAAATCATTAAGAGTGGAATCTGGGGGGCACCTGGGTGGCTCAGTGGGTTGGGCCTCTGCCTTTGGCTCAGGTCATGATCCCAGGGTCCTGAGATCGAGCCCCACAGCGGGCTCTCTGCTCAGCAGGGAGCCTGCTTCTCCTTCTCTGCCTGCCTCTCTGCCTACTTCTGCCTACTTGTGATTTCTCTCTCTGTCAAATAAATTAATTAATAATTTAAAAAAAAGAGTGGAATCTGGGACTCCTTCACTTAAGCACATTTCTTATCTTCTCCACTGAGTCAGTTTCCTTTCTGTGAAATGGGGTCATAAAACTATTTTCTTTAGAGATTCATTTTGAGGAGTTAATGAGGTAGTGTGCACAAAGTACATAGAGGAGTGAGAGCATATGCTGGGCAATGATAAAATTTCATTTGATAAATGATAAAATAATTTTGAAAATAAAAATTTTCAAAATTTTCATTTGAAAAATGATAAAATATAATTTTCATGATAAAAATGACAACATGATGATGGTGGTGACGATTATGAGTGAAGGATGGTGATCCATGTACATACATGGGGCACATCTTGGTTTCCTGATTTAGTCCAACTTTGGGTCTTTCTAATTGGTGAATTGTCTGGCGCAAAAAGAAGTACACATTCATCCATCCATCCAGTAATCATTGATTCAATAGACATAAATTAAGAGTCACTAGTTAGATGCTGGAGGTGTAGTGATGAATAGACATAGTTGGGGTCAGGGGGAACAATCATTGGTTGTAGCCAGTTTGGATTTTGTGGAGCAATAACATTGCAAATACAAATTTGGAGACAGGCACTGCATTGCCAACATTTTACTTTGCCGAGTCAAGATGCTTAAAAGAGGCCATTGCATTTTTGTATCACCCCATTTTAACCCCATAGCAGTAGGAAGAATATAATATTACAATAGATGAATCTATAAAATTAAAAAAATTTAGCACTGAGGAGAAAGAGCTGACTGTTGTCCTGGCCCCAAATGGGTGCTCAATAATTATTTGTCGAGTGAATGTACCATTTCCTTATTTTCCTCAGGCCGGTGCAGACCAGTATTTTGGAATATATTGTATTTTGGAATATTTTGGAGAAAGTGGTCTTCTGTTCATGCATTCAGATTAGACTCTGAAGACACCTTTTATTTCATACAACTCCAAGAAGAAAACTAGATGCAGAGGTGTAAGGTTATTCGTTTAACAGAAGGTAGTCAATGATGTTTAAATAAAAGGGGTTATCAAGGGGAAGGCTTGGAGTGCTCTTTGATAAATTATGGCAATGGATTTTAGTTCATAAATCAAAAATCTGTATGAGCTTTTTGTGAATTTTATATGCTTTGTGGTTGAAGGTTATATTCCTGAGAATTTAATCAGAAACTTCATGGTTAACAGTTAAATATCTTAGGGACACAGTTTTGCCATTCAATAGAGATAACGAGATAGGACCCACAGACATATAACTCAAGAGACCTTTTTTTATTCACCGGGATCATCTTTTATCAATGCCCTTTGTTCACTGTGATCCTGTTTTTGAGGAATGTTACTATTTTCTCGCCTTCTATCCTTTATCTTTCCAGCACACAACTATAATAGACTTGTGTCAGCAGGATGTTTCTTCCTAAGGCTTATCAGATACCTCCAGCTGCAACATTTTCTCTTAATTTTCACCAAGGCAGAACAATTTTTTTTTTCTTAATAGTTTTATATGCACAGGAACCACTGATCCAGGATTAGCTATAATCCAACTGCTTTCATAAGATTGAAAGTAACAACATTTCTTTTCATAAAGATATACTATATGTATCTAATGGAAAGGTGACTTTGTGCTTTTTAAAGTGCCACAAATTGAAGGACCGCAAATTAGTGTGGGAACAGCTCACTGAAAGGGTGTACCTCTTTGTGTTGTGATTGTCCCTGTAAACTTAGATTCTCTGGGGCTGCAAGAGGCAGACTGATGAGTGGGTTTTTTCTCTAAATATGTCAAATTGCAGACTGCAGGAATAAAGAGTCACATTTCCTGAAAATCAGAGGGTCTTCTGAAGGCCTGTCTCAAGTGGGCTCTGATAGACAGATGTGGGATGACCACACTGCCAGAAGTCCACCTCAGATTCCTTGGGATTTAGATATTAAGTTATCTCCAGGAAATGGCATTATGATCATTTAGATTTTCTATTTTGATTTTTTCCACTTTCTGTAATGCAAATAAGTTATTTTTATAATCTCTGAAAAAGAGCCTTATGCTTTTTCAAATAAAAGATCAAGTACTAGATGTCGAACACCTAAAGTTCTTGAAAAGTAGTTCACATTTTTTTCAAAACCTATTTACTCTTATTCTAATGTGTTTGGTTATTTTTGTTATTAACTTGTATCAGTGGAAAATGTGTAAATAGCAGAATATAAAGGACTTGCAGTTGCAAAAGAAAAAGTCACCAATTATATTTTCAGAAAAAAATAGATGCTGTCAGGCAGGAAAAGGGGAAAAATATTCTAAATCTAGACATAAAAGAACTTTTTTCCAAACATGAAAAAGAATTCCAATCCATTCCACTGAGTATGGGGGCGTAAACTTTGTGTTCCTTGATTCTTTCTCCCAACATAAGTAACATTATATTTTATGCCTTTTAGTTAAGAATACAGTGATATATGTGTTGTACACAATTTTTTTTCTTTTATGCATGTTAAAAATAAATTTATTATATAGATTTTTAGATGAGTCTTACTTACCTTATTTGAGCCTCTGTTTCTTCATATCTAAAATAAGGTATATTCGTCAGTTCTTCAGAGATATAGAACCAATGGGATATATAAAAATGATCTTCATATTATTTATATTATTGTTAGTCATTGGCTTATGAAGGTGATAAATGATGGTTTGTTTGTATCCTATTTATTGTACATAATGATGCTTATCATAAGGGGTTGGCTCACATGACTATGGAGGCTGAGAAACCTTACCATCTGCAACTGACAAGGTAAAGTCCCAGGAAGCCAATGGTGTAGTTAGAAGGCCTAAGAGACAGAGTCAATGTTGTAGATTCCTGCCCAAATCTCAAGGACTGAGAACCAGAAGCACCAAGGGCAGGAGAAGATTGGTGTCCCAGTTCAAGTAATCAGGTAGAGAGCAAATTCAACCTTCCTCTGCCTTTTTGTTCTATTTAGGCTCTCAGTAGATGGGATGATATCTACCCTCGCTGGGGAGGATCTTCTACTTTAAAAGCTAATGTCTTCCAGAAACACTTTCATGACACTCCCCAAGTAATGTTTAATCAGAAATCAGAGCATCTCATGACTCAGTCATGCTGACATATAATATTAACCACCATGTTAATATATGACGCCAGCTAAATCTGCCAGTCAGGGTCCAATTAGAATATAGAAACACACAGGAATTATTAAAGAAGCTCAGTATAAAGAATTGTAAACTATAACAGAGGATTACTGTAATGAGGGATTGGCTAGTAGGGAGGAAGAAAACTTTAAAGAGTATAAAAATAGTGAAAGCAAGGACCTTATCCCTCAAGCTGAAATAGAACTTCCAGGGAAAGGATTCTTCAGAACTGAGATCCAGAACTCATTGGAGAGGGCGTGACCCGGGATCAGTGAATGGCTCAGAGAACACTGGTGCTTGCAGCTCTTGCTGGAACTCCACTGAGGTGCCAGTGGAATTTTTTGTGAAGCTGCCTTGGGGAATGGGTAAGGGAGGGATGTGTCAGGAGAAGTTTTGAGGTAAGCATCCAGAACACAGGAGTCTCTCTAAACTTGTTCTCTAGTTAACACTCTTATCTTCTGCGAGGTATCCTTGTCTCCAACAGCACTCTGGTATGAAATAACTCAAGTCTTTTGGAAGAGTGTAATATATTTTGAGTCCTTTGAAAAAAAAATTGGTTTTGAGTCAGAAGTAAGAAGAAAGTGAGGAAAGTAATATACATACAATGAAAATGTTGAGATCTTCCTCCAGAAGGATTTAAGGCTCATTTTCAGCAATATGCTGAGAATATAAATTAGCTTGGTGGTTTCTCAGCTACATCCCAAAGGAAATATTAATTTGATTCCTGTACGTTGCAAGAAACATAAAAAAAATAATTTTTAGCTTAAAAAAAGAATTCATTGGAAAGATATTAGGGAAGCTCAGAAAATTAAAGGAAGAGAATGGCCTTTGGTTTTTGGAAGGGAAGGTCATAGAACAGCACTGGAATCTAGAAGCAGAAATTAATACCCTTTGTATCTTTATCTGTTACCATGACCTCAACTCAGCTCCAGTGAATGTCCATCCCCAGGCCTCACCACTAAGCATGGAAGACAGCCTCTGACTGATCCAGCTTGGGCAAGATTGAACCCTTGCCTGAATCCTTCAGTGATAACCCAGGGCATGGGTCATAGGGTGTGGTCATGACCAAAAGATGTCTGAACTGGGTATCAGGGTCGGTACAAGAAATACTGGCATCCTGTTTAGTTAGGCAGCCAATGGAGATAAAGCTGCATGAAGGAGAAATTTTACTTGTAGCCTGTTCTTGCTAATAAAAATGTGAGGAGCTATCTGGAAGCAGCCAGCTGTTCCTCATTTGCGTATGTTCAATTTGTGACTGGTAGGACTTCCATTTCCATCAGATTCAGCCTGACAATAATGAACATCTTCCTGATAACTCTTGTCATTCCTTTCCAAGGAGCTGAAAATGGTAATTAATGCAAAAGCTGTGTTTATTGGTTCGTGAAATTGAGTGTGTACAGTCCTTTGATACTGTGTCTTCTTGATAGTGAGAGTTTGGGAGGGGGCGGGAAGCATACTGCACATTAAAGATTCAATTTATTTTACAAGATATTACAACAAAGGCAACCTCATGTATATGAAAATCTTGGGCTTTTGTTTGCTTTGCCAAAGTAGAGACAACAGAGCGAGGAGCAGGTGTTCTTCCCGTTGTCCTTCTTCCAGGGTCTCAACCCACTCCTGTACTTTCTTTACCGCTTTAATAAGACCACCACAGGGTTGGGACGACATTCTGTTTTGCTCAAGGACAGAGCTCAGAGTTCTGTCTCAAAAATGCCTCTTACTCTTGAGTTCTTAGTGGGATGCCAGGATAAGCCATTTTAACTGATTCATTTCCAAAGCCCTCAAGGAGGCCTTGAGGCATGGAGGGTAGAAAGACCACTTTTGCAGCAGAAGGAAGTAAGAAGCTGTGTTTAACTAATTAGGATTCTGAGATTGGTAGCCTCCTAGCTGGAAGCCTTGAGTATGTTCTGTGTTTTGTTATTTTAAGTTGTTAGTTTCAGTTGTGGCCAAATCTGACTGGGTGGGGTTTTGTGATCAAATATTAGTCATGATGGAAGTGAAAGAAATACTGAAGGGAGTCTCCAAGGAATTTCACACACACACACACACACACACACACACACACACACACGAGGAGGAGGCAATGTGACCACAAAGACAGAGACTGGAGTGATGCAGCCACAAGCCAAGGAATGCTAGCAGAAGCTGGGAGATGAGTACAGGAAAGAGTTGTAAACTTTGAACAAAAATAACAGGAAAGATGCTCAAAATTTGGGAACTTCCTGGATTGGAAAATCTAATGCTTCAGGACTCTAAAACACTGAGTAATGAGAAGGAAAAGAAGTTTGAACAAAGATTCAGTATTTTTAAATTTTATTTATTTTTAAATTTTATTTATTTTTAATAAAGCAGAAACTTATTCTTGCAACAAGGAACTTATTGAGAACATTTCCTTCCCACCAAAATCTATTTTTTTAGGTGACTTCAAAGAAGCTATCATAAAGCTGAAAGAGAGACATAGTGGCAAGAAGGTCATGAAATTAAACAGTTTTAGGTAATATGTCACAGGTTCTTAGCATGTGGATTGAATAGAAACAAGTAGAGCCAAAAGTCAGTGAGTTGTTGAGGGAAATATAGTGTCAAAATCATCACAATCTTGAACTAAAAGAGCCTGTGATTGGGGCGCCTGGGTGGGTCAGTAGTTAAGTGTCTGCCTTCGGCTCAGGTCATGATCCCAGAGTCCTGGAATCGAGCCCCACATTGGGCTTCCTGCTTGGTGGGAAGCTTGCTTCTCCCTCTACCACTCTCGCTGCTTGTGTTCCCCTCTTGCTGTGTCTCTCTGTCAAATAAATTTTTAAAAATCTTAAAAAAAAAAAGCCTGTGGTTATAAATCAGCCTGAAGACTACTAATTTACACCAATAGGATATGGGCTACAGAAACTGTGTAGCCCCCATAGAAGGAGCACTTCCCAATGTCCAGTCCGAAAGTGACCATAGAGTATAATAGATAGAAAGAAACTCCCAGAGAACAGAACCAGGGGCCACAAAGAGCAATGGGCAAGAAAGTTTCTCAGAAAAAGCAGAAACAGAGTCGAAGTGCAGCACTTTGTCCATTGCTAAGGCATAAGCTCTTTATTATTTCTTCCTGGAAGGATTCCTTTTTGCTGTGGTTTCTCCCATTCTTTTCTTCACACAAAGAGATTTTTAAAAAATATTTTATTTATTTATTTGTCAGGGAGAGAGAGAGAGCGAGCGCACAAGCAGGCAGAGTGACAGACAGAGACAGAGAGAGAAGCAGGCTCCCCGCTGAGCAAGAAGCCTGATGCAAGACTCCATCCCAGGACCCTGGGATCGTGACCTGAGCCGAAGGCAGCAGCTTAACTGACTGAGCCCTCCAGGCATCCCTACACAAGAAAAGTTTAACTGAACTATGGTTTCACTGGTGCACAAGGAGACAAACCTCTCCCTGCCACCAGGGGACCCTGGACTCTGTCCCGGACACAGTGCTGGGACGGGACTTTGGCTTGACTAACTTGGAGAGGCAGTGCATGTTTTGTTGTTGGGGAGAGGGTGTATTAAATGGTCAGACTGTGCAGCGGTGGCTTACTGGCCATAGACATCTATGCTTCACCTTCTATCATACTGCTGAGAAACGGTGTCTTGTTGAGGGTCACAATTACCAGCCTTGCTTTCTTCAGGGTGAGGTCGTATGATCAGTACTTACAGTGAATACATGAGTACACTCACTGTGAAAGAAAACTTTTGTATCATTTCTGGTTTACGAAGTGGGCATGCCTTCCCTTCCCTCTCCTTCCCCTTCTGCCTAGATGCAGTGAACTCTGAGACCTTATGGAATGGCAGAGCGATGGGGTGGCCGGGGTGAGGATCTCTGAAGACGAGGTGAAAACATTCACCAGCTAGAAACACATGCATTGTGTTGTTACATGAGAGAGAAGAAACAACCTCTGTGTTAAGTTGTAGAATTTATTTATTATATCATTTTGTGTCATGCTAAGCCATGCCTCATATACATGTATACCACGTACACAGAGACATACACATGCTAATTCTACTCACAGCCACACAGACACAAGAAATCATGCTCACTTTCTTATACTTCATTGGGAGTGCGTCTGACTTCAATGTTTGGGCTAGTCAGCACAAGTACCAGAAGGTCCCCAGATCCATGACCTCTTGGGACAATTGAGGACATATTTACACTTAAAGAGACCAATTCTTGATTAGCAAAGACTACCATTACAGTTTGGAATTTATCCAAAATCCTTTGCTCCTTTGAGTCCTATCTCTCTTAAAAGAGCAAGAAGACTGTTGCTAAACATGGAGATGGGTACGTGAAGTGCTGGGGAATCAAAGCTGTGAGAACTGGAATGGACTTATGGATAATTATATAGATGGAGAAGTGAGGCAGTTTTCAGGAGATGACTTGCAGGTGGTAGAATGAGGCTTAGGGGCAATATCTGCTAATCCTTTTTTCAGTGGTCTTTCTACCTGATTGGTTTTCTTCCCAATTCAGAACCCACTTAAATCACACACTGGGGACAAATCAGTAGGTCTAATAAAAGGCTTATTCCTAGAGGAAATTAAAACTATTGACAACAAAAGAGTTTAAGATGACTTGTAAGCTCCAATCATCTCACTCTAACGTTACTTCATGAATAATTAAATAGAAAGTGGTTATGGCCAAGAACCACTGACTCTTCACTCATGATGGGATTTACTGTTTTCTAAGAAAAAGTATTTTCCAATTTGCAACCTTAATATTTTATTTTTTAACCTCATTATTTTTCTAAATTTCAAGAAAGTATTTAAGTATATCTTCTGCTCCTTGCTTCTTAAATTCTGAGTGGATAGTCTTGCTATATTAACAAGGGTTCTGGGGACCATCAACATGAGCTGTTTTAAATTGCAACTTTCGTCCAGACCTGCCTCTATTGATTGCTGCCCTTTCTTATCTAACTTCAGAAGCCTGGAACTTCCACTTTCTGCCTAACATTGCAACTTTCATCTAACTTCTGCTGTCATTCTGTCTAGTGCTTCCTGAAGTTTGCACCACCAACTACTAATTCTCTGCATCATACATTCAAAGTCTCATTATAGCCTGTACATGCCCTATCTCTTTGAAAACAATCCCCAAATTAAATCTTTCGACCTTGAACCTCTTTGGGAAAATACTTTAACCCCTTCCTTCTCTTGGCTATCTATCATCAAAGTTTTTGAGTTTTCCATAATCACTCTCTGTACCTCATATCTTTTTTACTCCATTTGTCATTGCAGTGTGGATGTTCCTCCAAAAGTCACCAATAATTTCCTAATTACAAAGCACTGGAATTATTTCGTTCCTACCTCCTTTGACTTCCTTGTAGTACTCAATGTTGGTTATCACTCCCTTTTTTCCTTGACACTTTTGGTTCTCCTTCTACTCTCTAACTGTATCTTCTCCATTTCCTTTAACAAAACATTTTGTTTCCCTTAATGCTAAACCAGAGATTCAAATAACATCTTGTTATTGAGATAATTGTGTGAGTGAACTGACATAATTTATATAACAGTTATGGCAACCACTTGAGACAGAGTAAGTGCTTGGGAAAAAATGTAGTCACTATTAATGACTTCAATTTTAGATTGGTTGATTTGAAATGGTTGTGACAGCTAGAAATAGACAGCTAGAAACAACGATCTGGATTTCAAGAGTGAGATCTGGGGTTGTGGATCTGGATCTGTCAGTGCACCCATGACAGCTGGATATTGGAATCCATGAACTCACCCAGGGAGTGCATGCATATCCATCAGGATAGGCTACGGTTAGGGGGAGGTAGCATCCCCAAGAGTTAGTAACTTTCAGCAACAAAAGATTAGTTCTCACTCATGCTATGTATCTATTATGGGTCTGCAGGTGTTCTGCTCATTGCTGTCATTCAAGGACTCAGACTGCCTGTGGACAGGAAGGTAAAGAGCTCTAGAGGGTCTGACATAAGCAAGGAAGTGCTCTGGCCTCCAAGTGATCCAAATTTCTTTTGCTTACAGTTTACTGGGTAAAACTTATGAAGTGCACTTATTCATTAACACAGGCAGGAAGTGCAAGTCTATCAAAGACTGGGGAGATGGAGAGCTAGAAATACTCAGTGATATTGAAAATGAAAAGCAAAGAAAATACTTAGGAAAATGTGCTATATTATCTTTCATTACCTTCTACATTTTCCTTCCTGTACCTAGATTGTTTGTCAAATCTCCTTTTTCCAGATACTCAAGACTGATACTTCTTTAAAAAAAAAATTATTTTTGAGAGGGAAGGGAGAGAGAGAGAGAAAGCAGGGGGAAGGGGCAAAGGGAGAAGGTGAGAGAGACTCTCCAGTAGACTCCCCGCTGAGCATGGAGCCTGACTCCAGGCTTGATCCCTGGACTCTGAGATCATCACCTGAGCTGAAATCAGGAGCCAGAAGCTTAATTAACTGAGCCACCCAGGCACCCCTCAAGCCTGATACTTCTACATATCTGTAACTCTTTAATCTTACTCACTCTTTCCCTCTAATTTGAATATAAAATTCTATGAATTCAATTAGCAACATATTTGCTGAATCCATTCCCTCCTTTCTATCAGCTCTGGGACTCTCATTAGAGGCTCCAAACAGCTTTCAGTCAGAATGACCTTCTAAAGCACAAATTTTGTCATCCCACATGATTTTAAAAATAGATTTTTAAAAATAAAATAATTATTAGGCTAGGATAAAGATGGAGTGATGGTGTTATGTTCTAGAATTTAAATTTATTAAAATATAGAAAGGGAGTAGGAAAAATATAGAAAACAGAAAAAGTATAAAGGAACAAATGTGCTTCTCTGCTTGTGGCATTTGATATGATCAGCTGCTCTTTTTTAAAACTACTCGTGTGGTTCTAGCACTGTCTCTCGTTTTCTTCTCATGGCTTCTCTGCCCTTTACTAGCTCTTTCTTCCTTTGCAGGATGCTTAACTAGTGGTAATCCTTGGGGCCCTATTTTGGTTCAAGTCTCCTCTTCTCTTATTCTGTATCTTCTCTCTAGTGATCTTGCCCATATCTTACCATCAGTCCCCCACCATACCCAGGACCAAACTTTGTCTTAATGTTCTCTTAGAAGGAAAAGCATAATGTGTCCAAAAGTTAGCTTGCTTCTCCCCAGATCAGTTTTCCTCTGCCTAATTCTTTACAAGTTGCATGAGCCCGACTTATGAGAACCGTCTTGTTTCCCGTCTTCTCCGCTCTCTCTACACCACTGGAATAAGCACTTTTGTTTCTAGGCTAACTCCTTAGAGCCTTCTTGACCTCTTTTCCATCCACATTGCCACTGCATTGATTCAGGCACTCATCATTTCTTGCCTGGGAAACTGCAACAGAGAATCTTTGTGCATCTCCTCCACCCCTCTTGCCTTTCGCACAGCCCTCAACCCACCAATATATCTTGCCTCTACTGCAGAAGTAGATGGATTCTTCTAAAACCCAAAGCAGATCTTGATACTCCTCTTTTATTTCTTCAACATCTCTCTGTTGACTTCAGGATAAAATCTGAGGTCCTTAGCATGGCACAGAAGGTTTCCATGACCAGGTTCTCTCTTGCTTCTCAGTTTTGTTTGCAGTCTTACCTCTCCATATTCAGATATGTCAGTGTTTGGTATATTAAGGCACACACTGTTTACTTCTGTGTAAAGATGTTACACAGTTCCTTGTGCCTGGCATGCTCTTCTCTTACCCTTCCTCTCTCTACACACCTATTTCCTTATGAGGTCATGTATAGTCTACTCATCATTTAAGATGCCACTCTGGGGTGAATTATATCCCAAAGTTTTCCTACCACTCTTGAAACCTCCCTCTCTGTTCTAGGTCCATTCTCTGATTTCCATAACATTCTGTATTCACCTTTACTTTTATTTTTTAAAAATATTTTATTTATTTATTTGATAGACAGAGATCACAAGTAGGCAGAGAGGCAGGCAGAGAGAGAGGGGGAAGCGGGCTCCCCGCCAAGCTGAGAGCTCGATGCGGGGCTCGATCCCGGGACCCCGAGATCATGACCCAAGCTGAAGGCAGAGGCTTTAAACCACTGAGCCACCCAGGCACCCCTGTATTCACCTTTAAATTGGCAATTGGTTATTAAACTGTGAAGGAATTTTGTACTAACCATTTTGTATTCTCCTTGAAGAAAATACTTTTTTTTGTGCATCCTTAGCACCTACAATAATACCTGGCACAAATACAACATTAAGAAATACAATGAAATAAATGACCATGTTCAGTGCTCCCATGGTACTTTGTCCAACATTTCTCACTGCCTTGTAATTATTTTATTTGTATGTCTTTCTCTACTTGATTATGACATATCCTCAATATTTATGCAATTCTAGACACAAAGAAAGTAGTATAGAAATGTTACCTGATGTGGTCCAATTTGAAATTCTTTTATATTTCAAAATACTGTTCAATATAAGGATTTATTTTTGAGTTTAATATAAAGCAGGGTATATGAACTGTAATTATCCTAGTGGTGACTGTAAGATACAGAAATGGGGAAAACCTAATGCTAATTTCATTTAGACTTATTTCCTCTTCTATAATTATTCTATTTCTCTTAGTTTTTCAAGGTCATTCCCAACAAAAATAAGATGTTTACCAATTTTTTCCTAAGGGAACTGGAAGTATTAAGAGGAAAGTAAAAACAGAAAGGAAAAAAAATAGAGCAAAGAATAAAGGAAGAGAAATGAAAAAGAAAAATAGGAAAGTTTACTTATCCAGAGTTCTGATATTTATTTAAAAATAAGGTAAAAATTTAAAAAGGATCAATTAATCAACTTCCATTTCATGAAACAGATTTTAAGTTACTTTTACATATATTTAAAACCACCTATAAATATTTATACATTGTTTAAAGATTTTATTTGTTTTAGAGAGAAAGGGTGCACATGAGCAGAGGAAGAGCAGAGGGAGAGGGAGAAAGAAAACCTTACTGAGACTCTCCACTGAGCACAGAGTTTCGCTTGCTCCATCCCCAAACCCTGAGATTGTGACCTGAGCCAAAACAAGAACCAGATGCTTAACTGACTGAGCCACCCAGGGGTCCCTAAATATTTATACATTTTTAAAGAATTAATTAACAAGTGCACTGATCTAACACCCTGTTTAACTTGTAGATTTAACATTTAGTAGAAGAATATGTTTTATTCCCTCTGATATTTGGTTTAATATCACCTTTTGTTATATACTGCAGTGAGAAGACAATGTAATAATGCTGGTGTAGAAGAAACATTGACATTTCCAGCACATCTTAAATGCATTTAGGCAATATTTGAGAATAACAAATAATTTCTGATGTGTTTTTTCTTATCTGCCATATTTTTGTATTTTAACAAACTCTTTAAGTTTACTGGTAAAACTATCCCATCAGTTTTGAATTTTTTTCTTGGGGGAAATGATTAAGGAAAAAAGAATCTCTGTTCGGGGAAAAGTTCTCAGTAACTTGAGTTAATCAAAGTACAAATAAAACAGGATTAAATTCAGTGAGGCAGCTACACTTCTAAATATGTTTTCCATCTCTTCAATCAAGACAAGGGGCTTGTTTTTAAGAGGCTCATAATCTAATTAGGGAGACAGAGCATATACATAAAATCATGAATAGCACTATGGGGAATCCAAATGAGTAGTCCAGACAGTAAATGTTTCTAATTTCAGAGTCCGGAGGAGTGCCTGAAAGCTGGGGTGGCTGGACTTGAATTGATCCTCACAGCAATGAGGGGATCTTCAACAAGGGGTGGGAGGAGGTGGGGGTGACTGTAATGCATACAGAGTTTATTTTGGGGGTAATGAAAATGTTCTAGAATCAACTATGCCGACAGTTTCACATCCCTGTGAAAATACAAAAAAATCATTGAATTCTACATATCTAATTAGTGAATTGTATAATATCAAGGTATGTCTCAATAAAGCTGCTATGTTTTTAAAAAATCAGCTATGGTCTTGGCACCAGTTGCAGAAATGTAGCCTTTAGCAGCTGTGACTATTATCTCCTCTGACCCTTTCCTTTTCTCACTCATTCTCTCTCTCTCTCTCTCTCTCTTTTTTTTTTATATGAAGGATAACTAGTGGTGCTTAACTTCATAATCTAGTCCATAAGTCACTAGACAGACTAATGAGAAGTGATATCCAAAATAGATGTGGATGATGGCGTACTACCTGGGGTTTCTGATTAATTGAGATGATATAATAATGACGGATGTCATTTATATTATTGTGTCTCCTTTCTCTGAGTAGAGCATGAGAACGACTGTCTATGAAAAATATTTGCAGCATGTTAGGTAAAACTTGATAATACTATATGAGAGGAGAATATGATGAAAGTCCAGAATGGATGCAGAATGATCCATCTTTGGACTCTTTTGCTCTCAGATCCATTCTTCTCTCTTTTCTGACTGGGCTCTGTATAACCCACCCTGTGGCTGTGGGTGACTTCTGTTGGAGGTCATTTACCAGGTTATAATGGCAACTGGTTTCTGGTTTAGTTTGGCCAGTAGGAGGCATTAGCTGGTTGGAGGACAAGAAGTGAGAATCAAGAGAACCAAGGGTATTTTTCACTGTGTCTTGCTGCTTTGAATAGCATCTCTGGCAATAGCTGCATCTTTCCTGTTGCTACAGCTTGTGCCTTGGCTGCAGCTTTGCTCCAGTGGCCTTAAATCTTGAGCTTTTTGCCAAAACCTCCTCTCTTTATTCTTCTAGCTGAGATTAGCTAGTGTTAATCTATGTGTTTCCTAACTATCCTTTGTTTGGCTTCTCAGCTCTCCCATCACCTGTGTAACTAATTTCTGCCCTCTAAGTTCCCTTTCTTTAAAGCATTTTGAGTGGTTTCTGGTTTTCTGCTTGGAAACTTAAACAGTATGAACTTAATAAATGTTTGTTGAATGAATACACTAAATAAGTGGAGAACTGGAAAAATTCTGGGAGTGCTACAAAGGATGGTAAGAGGTGGGGACATTGGGTAGAGATAACGAGTTTGATTTTAGACACTTAGAATTTGAGAAAATAAGGTTGTAATAAATCATTGGCTAAAGTAGGGAAGGACATTGGGACTAAGAATCCAAAACTTGGTATCTGTTTCCACAGAAATAAGTCCTAAAGTAAAAATAATAGCAATAGAAAATAATGAACAAGGAAGAATGTATAAAAGATGAAGAACAATAAAAGATCTTGGAGAAAAACTTGGGGACCCACAGAGATAGACTATGAGGGATCCAATAAAGGATGAAAAAGTTTAGCCATTAAGGTGGGGAAGGGATCTTCTTAGCATTGAGGGCAATGTCATGGAAACCAGGTAAAATAGAGAAGGCTATATAGTAGAGGTTAGTCATGGAAAAGAAAGACTGAAAAAGATTACTCAGTTTGGTGATTGGGAGGTCACTGATGATCTGGAAAGTGCAGTTTTATCTGTAGTGTGATAACTGATTACCCATTGCCAAAAAGGTAAGTAGGTGAAGAAAAATTGAGGTTAAAAGTATACAGAGATAATGTGATTATAGAAATTCAGTGATGAAAAACAAAGCTTGGGTAACAACTAGAATGGTAAGAGGCAGCTTGTTTCTTGTTTTGTTTTGTTTAGTCTTAAAATCTAAAAACATTTGTAGATGAAGGGGAAAATACCAGTGGTTATTACATGAATGAAAATGAAGAAACCACAGAGGATAAATGATGGAATAAAATGTTGAGGAAAAGATCAAAACTATCACTCAGGACAAGGGGAATGAACATACGGGGGAAAATGTGAACTGCTTATTTTGAAATAGAAAGTCACAAGTGCGTACAGGCAGAGCAGAGATTGGGGAAGATAAGGAGCTTGTGATAGAGAGTCTGGTGAGAGTGGGGGTCCCAGATAGTGAGGAGCAGTTTGGAGAGAGTGCTTGAGGGCAGAGAGCAAGAAATCCTGACTGTTGTCAGCAGAGAAAGTGGTTGGTGGGTCACGTGAAGGAAATGATGGTTGGCAAGGGTAGGTTGGAGAAGTAGGATGTGGTGTTGTGGGAGAGTCAATAGCACTTGGTAGCCATATGAATGAGACAGCCCAGAAAGTTCTGGGTGGAGGCTGCTCCAAGTTTATTGCTACCAATTAAAAAACGTTTCTGTGGGGATGGTAGGTAAAAGATAATGAGCTTGATGGATGGCATCTTTAGTCTGAATTGAAAATACCTAATATGCAGTTAGAGATTTTGGACTAAATCTCAGAGAAGCAGATGTGAATTTAAAGTCAATGGGACAGAGTTGCTAGAGAAGCCAAAAAAGTGAGTAAGAGCTCTTAGGTACACAGTGTAAAACAAGATAGTTAGAATGCCAAGGACTGAATGCATCACCACATCTGAGGATAAGAGAGGAAATGGAGCCAAGAAGAATATGCAGATATGAAAAATTAAGAACTTTCTCAAGTGGAAAGTAGCAGCGCTTCTAAGTTAAATTCCCCTAACTCAAATGTTTCACAAGTAGAGCTACCGGTTTTGTCCATATCATGCACATTTGCATCCCTAATAGACATCTTGCTGAGCACTTGAAATGGCCTTAATGTTTTTCCGCATTTACAAGATGAGCCCATTCACAGAGAAGCATACTAAGTGAAAGAGAAATTTCTGCAAATAGGCACATTCATGGGCTACAAAGCCCACTTGAAAATTCCTGGAGATGTATATGTAAAAGCTGAATCGACGTGTGTGGATGGTTGAGAGTGAGAACATGGAGCTGTCATGGTCAAGCCATCGAGTTCTTTCTGTAAAATCAGAAAGATGACTTTTCTGTTCCATGTCCTTTGAAATAGATTACTGCACTGCCATGTTCTTTCAGGAACTTGCTGTGGCCAAACACTACACCAAGGTGATCTTGTCTATCATAAGACATTGGACACATCGATAGGCTACAATATTATTTTATTCACCTGGGATAAACTGTTTAAAACATAAAAAAGCTCTAGTTCCTCAGAGTTGATATATTTTGAAGCTGGAGGTGGCATCCTGGATATAGTCGTCTCCTATCCCCGGTGAATTCAAGCCAAATTGCTTAGACCAGGGGCCGAGGCAGGGGCGCAGAGGCAGAAATAGGGGCTATATCAGTACCTGGAAAAACACAACCAACTTAAATTTACTTTAGGAGAGTTTCTTGTAGTTGTTAAAAGGAACTTTTACATTAAAAATAAATCAAACTTTCTGCTTTGATGCAAAATTTCTGATCCAAAGACCTAGAAGCCTCTAAATATTTCTGTGCCAGCCATCTAGCAATTCCTTTAAACTTACAGATTGTGTCCTGGTTTCAAAATGAAATTTTATCCACATAAGATGATTCTATTTCATAGCGTTCAGATCTGCCTTCTCCTCTCCATTTGACTGTCGTGCACAGCTCAAACAACCATCTCTGGCTTGCTTATGACACTTACTTCTTAACCCTCTCCTTAACCTTTTATCTCATTCATGCGAACTTGTTTTCTCATTGTGGGATCAGCATAGACTTTTTAGAACGCAAATTGTTAATGTTATTCATTTATTCATGAAGATCAGTTGAATATCAACTATTCGTCAGACACTATCTTTGATGCCAGAAATAGAATAGTGATGAAAAAGAGTCCAATACAATCAAGTATTCACACTGAAGGACACATGAATATATAACAAAAGAAACTGACCTACATAGCAATGTCAGGAAAGTGGAGTCTGATCATGGGGGAGGGGTGAGAAGCAGGGAGAGGAAAAAGGAGGTTGGTTGATCCAGATGGACGAAGAGTGTGTGCAGCAGGGGTGGGGGTGGGAGGATGTGGTATGTTTGAATTGCTGAGAGAAGCCCAGAGAGCAGAATGATAGGAGTTGGGAAAGGTAACAAAGGCCAAATATGCAGCTTATTATGGGTCCTTTTGGTGTCTTCGGTTTTTAACACAAAAGCATTGCAAAGTAATAGCTTTTAAACATGGTCAAGGTGGGATTAGGTTTACATTTTAAACATATCTGGCTTTGATGTGACTATCAGATTGGAGGAAAATCAGTGCTTTGGGGGAGTCTGGACTGTTCTTTCCCACCATAGGCCAGATGAGAGATAATGGCAATTCAGACCAAGGTGGTGACAGTGGAAGAGGAGAAAATGGATGGATCAGAGAGATATTTTTGTAGTGATGTGGAGGCAAGATGAATATGGGGATGAAAGCAATTTAGCGTCAAGGATGCCACTTATGTTTCTGGCTTATGAAGCACCACAGATGATGGCGACATTCACTGGGATATGGAACACCAGATGAAAGCTAGTTTTGGAGGAAAACTAGAAGTATTGAGTTTCAATACATGGAGTTTAAAGTGACTTTGAGATTTCTCAGTTTAAGTGTTTAATAGCCTCCATTGCCCGAAGAGTTAAATTAAATCTCTTTAAAACGGATATTTCAAATCTTTGTAACCTTATCCCACACCCATCTTCTATCATACTCGTATATGCTCTGTATTTCAACCATTTTGAACTAGCAGAAAGATCCTGAATGACCAAAGTGTTTCACAGCTTGATAGCTTTGCAGATACTATTATTTTTGTCGGACAGATTTTTTTCTCTATTCCCTTCTAGAATATGAAGTTAATGCTCCTTCTTCAAGATTCAGTTTAAACTCATTTTCTATGAAAGATTTCTTTTTTTTTTTAGTTTGTTCCTAACCTTATATGTGTGTATATGTGTGTGTATGTCTATATGTACACACACATATTATGTATATTTGTGTACGTGTATGTATATAATTTTTTATGATTATCAATTTATTAATCTCAACCACTAGATTATGAACTCTGATGTCAGGAATGATATTTTGCTCATTTATATAAACACATTTCTGCAAAATGCAGCAGTCAACATATGAATTCAATGAAGAAATCAATGAAAAAATGAATTCTGAATTCTTTTCCTTTCTTCCATAAAAATATTTTTAAGAATAGACTATTTTTGGTTAATATAACCAGAGACCACTGATAAGACTGAAAATAACCAGAGCTCTGTCTTTCTTCTTTTTTTTTTTCATTGAGCAATTATTTATTGAAGAGGACTTAGTGGCTCATCAGCAGAAAGACACATTGGAAACTAAAGTAAATGCAAGATGTTTGTCATCAAATGCCTGTTTCATGAAGGTGCAGTACAAGGGTTGGGTCACAATGACATATTGCCCACCCTTGAGGATATTGGTCTGATGCAGGAGATTGGACAAGAAGTCTGACCTTGGGCCTGGCTGTGAGGAGAGATGGACCAGGAGCTCTTTGAGCAACTTTGAGGGTGGTTACGTTGAGCACCATTGATGGCAAAGAGTAAGGCTGCAAAGCAAGAATTTCTGCTGAAACTTTGAAAGGTCTAAATGATAAATTTGGTACATCTATATAGGATTTTAAACATCAGGGCAGAGTCTAGATTTGAGCTGATAAGGAAGACCTCTTACGGTTTTGAGCAGGAGACATATTGAGGACATATATTTTGATATCACACAATCACTTAAGTAGCTGCTGATGCACTATAATTATTATGATAATTTAGATTAAAAAGCTTGCAGGTGATGCAGCTAAATAGTGACAAAGCCAGGATTTGAACCCACAGAACTCCTTGCCTTGTGAGAGATTTCTATTAATAATATTGAACCAAAGAATACATCTATCTCTCTTTCCTTGCCTGATCCAAAGTACAACTCCAGTTAAAAGCCATGTCTTTCCTAAGATTCACAGAATATCATTTTAACATGACCATAAACTAAAAGTTAAAACCAGTATGAAAAAATCAGAATTTTTAAAATGTTTTCTCCCCCTATTAGAGAAATGATATAAGTCCATTAGGAAAATCTAGGAAGAGCAAAAAATATAGAATGTGAATATACTCTCACCACCAAAAAGAAAGCCACTTTTCATATTTTACTTATAAATCTTTCCTGTCCTTTTTTTTTGTGTTATCACCTACATTCTGCCAGCTTTCCTAATGGGGGAAAGCATCTAGATGTGCAAAAGGCTATTATTCCAAGCCACATTCCAGTGGGTGATCAGAGTGATTGTGTATTCAAAAATACATGAAAGTTTTCCAGTTCTCTGCAGGGCCTGCACCTCCTGCTTCTTCTGCAGAAAAGGTTAGAGGAGGAGAGAGAGCCAGGCTCACCTTGGGCAGACTGACTCTTCCCTCTCTTTCCCTCCCTTTGAAGAAATAAATGAACTTGGTAGCTTTAAGAGTCAGGTTTGGGGGTCCCCAAAGGCCTGAGCTTTGTGCTCAACACAGTTTTTAAACAGGCAGCCTTGCTACAGGGGGTATTGTTCAACTACTGGGAGTTATTAGCTCAACTGCTGGAATGGATGAATCATACTCTGAATCAGATTTATTTTCTTATAGATACCTCCCTAAAGAAGTATGTGGGGAGAACAGATGATTGTTAAGCAAGTACACAGGCATTTCTAGCTTCCCAGGATATGAATGAATTTGAAATTCCACATCTGAGTTTTAACACCATGCATCCTATAAGATTAAGGGGAAAAAAATGATAGCAAAAGTATGTACAGATGACACATTTGTCCAGCCAAGTGGGATATACAATACAGTCTGAGGGGTTATAAAATATCTACATACACAACGCATACATAATTTATGCATAAATATGTACTCATATCCACATATAGGCAGACACTAACAACA
Organism: Mustela lutreola; assembly: GCF_030435805.1. Lineage (NCBI taxonomy): Eukaryota > Metazoa > Chordata > Mammalia > Carnivora > Mustelidae > Mustela > Mustela lutreola. The sequence goes on along the minus strand of NC_081295.1, from coordinate 57,896,920 downwards.
GCAAAAAAGTAAGTTCCAAACCTATGGTATTTGTCAGAATTATTTCTGTTTATTTTATGGCAACTTTGAAAACCCCAAATACATTCACTTTACTCTTGTTTGCTTCTACAAAATGACCATATTTCTAATCAGTTGGTATAGTTTAATTCCAATATGGCAGAGTGGTTTGATAATTATTAGACATCTTTCCCTCTAAGTGTTCACTCATTATCTTATTACTCACTTGATTACTTGGCTGAGGAGAAATGTCACATAAATTGGCTGTGAATTTCTCAGCATTATTTTTAAGGCCAATGAACACTGTCAATGTTTCCCTCACCTTGTCGGTGTCTGTGTCTCATCCCGCCATCTGCTCATGCCCAGGTATAGCCATTTACGTATACTTTATTCATGGCCCCAAATCCCTCTTTGTTCTCCTACCCTATGAATTACAGTGAATTGTGTGGGAATCTGGAAGGAAGGCAACATGACACATCTCCTCAGCCTCTCCTGTTCAGAGCCCAGTTGGTGCCATCTTTAAATACATCGCTTGTATGTCTCGTTCTCCCAAAGCCCTCATTCAGGAGACTGTTGAAGATTTGGAAGGGACCCATTGTATTATAAAACACCATTCTAGGGAAATGTCAGTCTGTTCAAAGTAGTCAAAAAGATCTTCTCAGGTTTCTTTTATCCAGAGGATCTGAGAGGGCTGCTCACTATAAAGTGTGGGTCAAGCAAATGAGTCTTCCAAAAAATGTCTTATTTGACAGCCGTGCTGCATAGTCTGATCATGGCTCAGAAGCATGTATTCTGCCAGGGAGACATGGAACAAGAAGGAGACTATGGTCTATTTGTAATTTTCTTTTTTTTTCTTTTTTTTTAAAGATATATTTGTTTGACAAAGAGACCACAAGTAGACAGAGAGGCAGGCAGAGAGAGAGAGAAGCAGGTTCCCTGCTGAGCAGAGAGCCCGACATGGGACTCGATCCCAGGACCCCGAGATCATGACCTGAGCCAAAGGCAGCCGCTTAACCCACTGAGCCACCCAGGCACCCCTGTAATTTTCTTAGCTTAAATTACCTGCTATCACTATTAAATTTCCTCCTTTATTATTCTTTCTTGTCTTTGTCTTAGTTTTCTTAGAAATAGTAATTTAAAAATCAGCCAGGGTTATGGTATTTTTATGATCATCCATCCTTTCATTCTGAAGTAGAGGAGACTTTGATTCAAATAATTGGTCCTTCTTTGAAAAGTTGTATATTCTTACTTATAGAGAACCCAGCTTATAACATGAATGCAACTATAATCCTATACTGTAGATTGTTGATGTGCATTGATCACCTTAAATCCTTTTCTAATTAAAGAAAAGAATATACCCATGGGCTTTATCAACTCAGGTTTTAAGAATATTTTTAGATATTGAATAATTTAATAATCAAGTTTTAGCTATTTGAGCTATGTGCTCCAAATCAATGACACACAAAATTTATATCATTAAAAACAAAGTTGCAAATACTCTGGATACAAAGATTACATCAGCCAAATTGAAGATATTTATAGATTTGTAGTATTCTTTATTTGGAGTGTTTTTCCTAGATTCCCTCTTGAGGACCAAGACTTTTATTCATAAAAGTAAATTATTTTAATTATCTCACAAAAGATGATTTTTAAGCATCTATTATACAGTAGGATGGTGAATAAAACTGGCATGGTCTTTACCCTCTATTAATATAGAGTCTATCAAAGGTAGATGGATATGGGACAAGTAATACTCTTGATGACTAATTTGCCAAGAAGCATAAGATAATGTAGGAAACATTTGAAGATAATATCTTACTTTTTACTTCTGAGATTGTAGGATGACAAGAAGACAATTTCTTCAATTTGGAAGTTTCCTCCATTGATGGAAGTCCCTTGCAACAGAGAGAAATTTAATTTTATAATTTTAATGTAGAAAATAGAAAGAGCACCCCACTCAGGCTCATCTGGCTTTGTTTTGCTCTAAGTCTTTGCTCCTAGCTTTCTCATGCTTGGCTCCATTACTTTCTTTAAGAATAGTCCCCATTCCAGCCTTTCTTTGCTGTATCCTGCTTATTTTTATTATAACACTTGACATTCTTAGTAACCACTTGATATCTTTTATTGTCTGTTCTTTATTCCCAAATGACAGGACCCATATCTTTTTTACTTACCTATATATTACCCAGCAACTATTATTATGTCAATATATAGTTTGTTCTGAATAAACATTTGATGAATGGGGGCGCCTGGGTAGCTCAGTGGGTTAAAGCCTCTGCCTTCAGCTTGGATCATGATCCCAGGGTCCTGGGATTGAGCCCCGCATTGGGCTCTCTGCTCAGCAGGGAGCCTGCTTCCTTTCCTCTCTCTCTGCCTACTTGTGATCTTTGTCTGTCAAATAAATAAATAAAATCTTTAAAAAAAAATTTCATGAATGAATGGATACACAAAACTCTGAAGACAATGATACAAAGTTGAGTTTCTGGTTGTTCTAAAGAATATAAATAATGCTCTTATCCTCTTGATTAATGTTTATTAAATTATGATCAATGAAGTTTCAAGAGATTTTATGAGTTGTCCTTTATTTTTTTTTTTTTTTTTTTTTTTTTTTTTTAAAGATTTTATTTATTTATTTGACAGACAGAGATCACAAGTAGGCAGAGGCAGGCAGAGAGAGAGGAAGGGAAGCAGGCTCCCTGCTGAGCAGAGAGCCCGACGCGGGGCTCGATCCCAGGACCCTGAGATCATGACCTGAGCCGAAGGCAGAGGCTTTAACCCACTGAGCCACCCAGGTGCCCCATGAGTTGTCCTTTAAAGGGTGCTATGGTTGCATAAGTTTGGTAATCATTGACTTAAATAAATTTGATTCCTCAGTGCTGGATTTCTAAGAAAAAATTTATATATAATACATAATTTCTAGTAATGTGAACACACACACACACACACACACACTATACTCCGTGGGTATAGTTTGGAAAATGCTTGCTTACTTTGTTAGCAGGTGGGACATGTTAAGTGACAGATAACCAAATTTTGCAGTCTCATTCAACGGTTTGCAAAAGTTAGTGTAGCTGACTCAAGGGTAGTCTCAGGAAAGCACTGGGACATGAACTAATCAAATGGTTGTTCCTCCAGCTTTTTGGACTTCTGTGTAAAGAGACTTCCTTGTCACAGCAAAGAACTCCGCACTGTGTGAAGTAATCGAAAAATGATCAATCAACTTCCTGCCCTGTTTCTTCTTGCGGAGCTATTGTCTGTGTTCTTCAAGGTTCATCCTGCTGAGATTTTCTGTCCTGGAAAATCCTTATATCACACTTGTTACTTTTTTCTGAAAAGTGGCTTGCTGGTCTTACCCCTGTCCTCCAGGAATCCTGTATCAATACATCGCATAGCAAGAAATGTTTAAGATCAAGAGAAGCTGATGTCTATCATCTGGACAATTCATGCTTAGAGTCCTTGTCCCTCTCTAGTGGGTGTTCTTACTTTCTAGACCAAAATATAAGATCCTCTGAAGTGACAGGGAGACAGAACTCTGGAGAAGGTCCACCTGACCTTCCCCTTCCTCAGATGGTCCAATAGGCAACTTACAAAGAAGAGAGAACGAGGACTGCTTTGCGGATTTGCTTCAGTGTCTTTGCCTTTGTGTCTTTGCCTCACCATTCAGTAATTCTCCCCTTTCCTGGTGACATTGTTCTCCTGGGGTAACCTTAGAGGCCCTACATCTTCCCTGAACTATGTTCATTTGGAACAGGGAAGTCGTTGAGTGGCAGGGAGCCTTCCAGACACTAGCCACTTCCATTTAGTCTCTGCCATGCTATTCTCTTCTGCCAGGGCCTGAGGATGGATAATATCCTTACCCACCTTTCTAATGTAGCCTGAATTCATGTGTTACTTGTAACTAAAATTTAACTTGACAATAGCAGGGTGTTCAAAATTTGCTCCTATCTTGATTCTAGCCTATGCAGTTGTAGTCCAACCCTGGCCTGTGGAAATGAGTTTGTCTAGCATGGTGAGAAGCATCACCTCTCCCAAGAAGGTTACATTATGGATCACTGTTTCCCCCTTTCTTGGAAGTGTCCCTTACCTGCTAAGAATTGCTAGTGATGCAATCTACCTTGAAGACATTAACATTCTCCCGAGAGGAGAGTTTACGCAGAGTGGCCAATACTTGAGCCTTAAACCAGAGATCATTGCATCATTCTGACTTGGAGTAAACTGTTTTTTTCTTTATCCTTAAATTGAATACAAAATTATTAGAGGCATGAATAGTAGTGTCTGTAAAGTGTTTTAGCACCATAGAGAGTTGGGATACTTTCTTCTTACAACAAAGTTATTGTATGAATGTAATAAAATATGTGTAATGTGCCTTGTACATTGCCTGGAACATATTAGATACTCAGTCAAACTTAATTCTTATTTTTTTCCTCGCATGAATCTAATACAAAGAAAATGAAAATGCATCTTGATGCTTGCTTTTGGTATCCAGTTTTTCTCTACCAGAACCCTAAATGCTCCTAGGTCAGAATTCTAGCTGTTATTAGATATAAATTAAATTCTTCTGCAGGTAATGCTGATGACAGGGATGAAGTTGAGGGCATCTCTTCTGAACCACATTTTTAAACCAGTGAACAAAACTGGAAGAGCCAACTGCACAGACTGGGTATTCATATCTCTGTGTCTCATTGACATGCCGCTGAGTTAATACCTTCAACATTCCCAGCCGTTCCGTCTTGGTGGCCCATAATGTCTTCTTTCTGCAAGGGAGGCAAATACTATTTTTGATCCTGATTACCTGGATTAATATTGAAAATCGTCTTCAGGCTGGTGTCCTAGAGAAATTGGAAAAGTTCCCTTTCTATTTGAAGTGACTTAAACTGTGAGGCTGGAACAAAGGACTCATCTCTTCGATAATCATCTCACCTTCTTGTCATTCGGAGTCCAATTAAATAAATGACTCCCTGGTCTTTTGTCAATTGTCAGCAGATCTGGCTTTCACTTTTAATCAGCTTGCACATCATGTGGATTTTAAATTCTCTTTTCGCCCTTGCCTTTGTCCATGAATATGATGAGAGCAGGAGTTGAAGCGAGTTGGTTTAAGAATAAGAAAAAAAAAAAAAGAATAAGATAAATACGCAGATTTCTCTAAGCATTCTTCATATTCCTTCTAAGCTACCTTTTCTCTTTCCTCAGCAAAAATAATTAGGCGGCTGGTTTCACTTACCAGGATCACCAAATGACTTCTGAATGTTACAGGAGACCTCGATTCAGAAAGATGATTTTAAAGACTGTCCCCCCACCCCCACCCCCCAATTTTCACTTCTATTTCTATCTTTAAAGCACAGAGTTTCCATTCAAACAACAAAAACATGCTCTTTAATTGAAAATTGATTAGGGGAAAAATGGGTCCTTGAAAACAGGAATGTGTTGTCTCTCTTTAAAAGACTTCAGAGTCTGTCCTCCTCATCAGTGGTTATGGTCCCATAATGAGTGTTTCTGTTCTACTCAGAATGGGTGAGAGCTGATCCTTTTTCTCAAGATAAGGTCCTCGACTCAAGGAGGAATGCAAGATGAGGGGGCACAGGAAGAGTAGACAGAAATGGAACAAGAGAAGAAATAAAGGGACAGTAGCATCACACACACTGATCAGCAGTGTTAATCTACACTTGGGTGGAAACTTGACTTCAGTCATACCCTGCAAGGTTGGCAGCAGAGCCATTGGGAGACGAGTCTCTGGAAGTTGCAGTCCTTTCTGGCAGCAGCACAGGGGTCTAGCCTGGCACCTGGGATCAGTGCACCTATCATCTTTTCTTTACCTTCAACTCAGATGCAAATGTAAGCTTTCGATTAATGTGAGTCAGGGCCCAAAGCAAAATAACAAAGGAGAGTTAAAAATAGCTTACAAGCCTTTTATTTTTAGCGGTACCATCTCCCAGTATTCCACTACCTGCCCCTCCAGTATTGCTCGGCAAAATTGAACAAGACACTGGGATGGCATGGCTGAGTTTGAAAGCTAGAAAATGAAAATCCCTTACAAGGAAGGCGAAAATCAAAGCATTGCGCTGTCTCAGGGGCATTTACTGGATTTTGTGGCCAGAGTTTAATTGCCCTTTGGGGTGGGGGTCTAAGAGTTGCACTCCATAGATGGGAAATCAATGAATTTGCCATGTACCACCAGTATCCTCACCTTTGGTGAAAGGATGAGTTAAGAAAAAAAGATACATACTTACCAGCAAAGGTAGACTGGGAGAAAAACTACCTATGTTGGCTTTAGTGGTGGTGGAATAAAATAAAGTCCTCTCTAAGAGTTTGTAAGCCTAGGCCTGGCCCCGTTTCATTCAGTGTTTTGAAGAGATAGTGTTCACCTGTTGAGGACACTGGAGGTGATCATGCGTATTAGCGTTGTCCCCAGTGAACACGGAACGGAAGCAAATGCAAATCCTCTCAGTAGAGTGATGCTCTTTACACAGGCTACAAGCAGGTGTCATTGGAAGTGACAGAAAGGAAATTTAGGTCCCCCAGGAACTTCAAATGGAACATCAAGATCCATCTTACTTTCTTTAAAGGTGTAATACAAATAGTTCTAAAAAGAAAAGATGAAATAAATCTATGATCAATTAATAAGACATTAGAACAAAGCAGGCAGGTTTAGAAAAGATCCAAAATACAGTTTCTGAAAATGAAAAATATAATTGTAATGAATCATTTCATAGATAAAGAGCAGATTAGACAGAATAAAGAGAAAATTTATGAATGAAAAGCTAGACATAATGAGATTCAATAGAATACAGCAAAAAGAGGTAAAAATAGAAACCTGAAAGGGACATTAAAAGATGGAGAAGTGGATGAGAAGCTTTCACATGTATTTAACCAGTACCCAGGAAGACAAAATAGAAAAAATGAGAGGCAACATTCAAAGAGGCAACGTGTGAGCATTTCCAGAATTGAAAAGAGTTATGAATCTACAAAATACAATTGACCCTTGAACAATGATTGGGTTGGGGTGCTGACACCCTGTGTAGTTGACATTCACATATGATCCTTGACTCTCAAAACTTTACTACCAATAGTCTACTGTTGCCTAGAAGACACATCAATAATATAAACACTCAATTGACACAGATTTTGTATGTTATATTTATTTCTCACTGCATTCTTGTAGAGAAATGAAAATGTTGCTAAAAAAATCAGAAAAAAAGAGTAAATACATTTACAGTACTATGTTGTACTGATCGAAAAGAAAAATTCACATGAAAGTGGACCTGCACAGTTCAAACTCATGTTATTCAAGGATCAGCTATAAAAATAGTCCTAAGCAATGGGGAGCCTGAGTGGCTCAGTGCGTTGGGTGTTTGCCTTCAGCTTGGGTCATGGTCTTGGGGTCCTGGGATGGAGCCTTGCATCGGGCTCTCTGCTTGGTGGGGAGCTTGCTTCCTCCTCTCTCTCTGCCTGCTTCTCTGCCTACTTGTGATCTCTCTCTCTGTCAAATAAATAAATAAAATCTTAAAAAAAAAAAAAAAGTCCTAAGCAAGATACATTCCTTTTAAAGAAATCCCCACATAAATACATTGTAATGAAACTGTAGAGCACCAAAGGCCTTCAAAGCTGCCAGAAAGAAAAGGTAGATTACTTGCAGTGAAGCCAGTCTTTGACTGACAGCGGCTTTCTCTACAACGGTAAGAGAGAAAAGAGGGGGAAAATGCTTGGAACTCAAATAAACTGTTTGGAATCAACCTAAATAAGCCAGTATTTACAACAAAATTAGTAGAATAAAACTATCACAAAAATTTTCTTCACTGAGAAATTCTACTTGATTTTTCCCCAACTAAACAGCAAGAATGAGTCTTTTGCTATCAATGAGGCTATTCATTCATTAAATATGAATAAATTCTCTTCTCTATTTCCAGCATCTATTAGGCATGTAATGCCTACTATGTTCCAGGCACTACTTACCTTATGTGCTGGAAATAACAGAGTGAATGAATGTGGCAAAGTCTCTATTGTCATGGATCCTACATTCTTTTAAAAAGGTATTCACTAACTGGTTATAATGTGCAAGGTATTTCTTAAAAGCCATCTGCATGCAAAAACAAAACAAAACAAAACAAAACACAAATATTTTGAGCCAAGGATATTTTCTTAATTTTCCCTTAAGAAAATTAAAATTAAAACTTTCTCATTTTTATTTAAGTTCCTGTAAAAAAAAAAAGCCACAAAAAAAAAACCCCAAGATGATGAACTGTACTTTCACAACCAGATCATAGTTCATAGCATTTTTGCTTCTAAATTAATGATATCTGAAAGTTTTCTGCCCAAACATCCTACTGAGAGTTGAGGAAATATTAGACAATTAAATTTAACTCAATAATTAAGTCCATTAGGTAATCATATCTTACTAGATAAAGAAATGATCAGGAAATTAAGAATTTGAAACTCGAGAGTTTAGTTCCAGTTGACTAGAAAAGTATCCAAAAGCTCTTCAGAAGTAGGAACTGTGTCTGTTCTGTTGAGTGCTCCATGTATAGTTCCTGACATGAAGTAAGTACTCAATAAATATTGATTGAATACCATGGTGTGAATGAATGACCATTGCAAGTCAACTAAAGTAAATGGCACCATGCAAAGCCAGTCAGAAAGATGGAAATAAAAATTAATTCCATTTTCCTGTCTACATTCTAGAGAACTGGAGAAAATAAAATAGGACATAGGAAAATACTTATGACCCTTTAAATGAAACCCTATATGAATTGAACTATGATGCTATTATAGTCTCAAATTTTGTGATCTGAATTTGTTCTTCACCCAATTGTATTAAATAGCAGCATGAGTAGAGAAACCCAGTCTTACCATACTTGTCAGCTAGTATCACTCACTGGCAAATCTTCTGTGTGTCTGGGATTAAATGGATAATGCAGTGTGTATAATGTAAAAGAAAATTAAATACAATGGCTGTCTGCCTCTGATAAAAAATATCCTTAACATTTGCTGATCTCTTCATTTTTTGGGTAAGAGGATGAGCTCCGGATTAGCATAAAACGAAGTAAATTGAAGAAGTAAATTTGTGCCAGAAAATTGTCTGCATTTTTCAGTCAGGGATGAATGGATGAGTATTGTAATCCTACTTGAAATCTAATTAATCTCAAAAAGAAAGCCCTCAGGGGCCAAAGAGCACCTCTTGAACTTTCTATGCATAGTACCTGGTGTGGTAGGCAACATGTATAGGTGTGATCCATTCTCTGTGTTGTAGTTGTGGCAGTGAACAAACGCCCATCCAAAGATATGAAATAGCCACACCCCAACATTGACTTTGAAGTGGCAAATATTGCTACAGGGCAGAAGTTCATCATTTCAAAACCTTAAGGTGAAGAAGGTTCTTAATAAATACTAAGGATCATTAGCAATTGGCTGCAGCATAAATATATTAGAAAGGGACATCTTTAGACCATCAAATGATTTGGATTAAAAAAAATAGATGCTGGTGATAATTTGAATGTATGAAATCATTCCCACATGCCTAGACTGCAGCAAAAGGAGGAGGAAATGGGTGACAAAAGTAATCTGAATGCAGGATGTTAAGACAATTATATTGCCCGATACAGAACAAACATGAAAAGTGGCCCTTTGGGCCAGTTACCCAGAGCCTAACAAGTACGGGAAAGGATACATAGATAAGCAAGCTCTCAATTACTAATTTTTTAAAAAGTGAGTTTATTATAAAGATATTGGGGAGACAGGAAATTGGAATAAACACTAGGGAGTTACTTGTTTGGTGGTTGGTATCTGAACTGGCCTGGGATCCTCTTTGGGGCCATTTCTCTACTGGAGAATCATCATTAACAAACACTGAGAAATAATATCTTAACTTTCCCTCAAGCCCCAGAACAACCATATGTACTGGTTTTTAATTCACTGTTATGAGGATAGGGATTTTTCCTTTTCCCAAATAAATATAGCAAACAGAATCTACATACTTTTCACAACCTCTCCTCACTGTCCTATTGGAATGACTGAAGACACATTAAGTTTTTAATTATTAGCAATCTGGCTAGCCCTTCATAACAAAGCCTACTCGCTAATTGAGATGAAATGTGTTTTGTCATCAACAAATTGAAACAATATTGTCTCTGCAAGCCGCAATATTTGTTTCTCCCTTTTCATAGCTTCTTAAGAAAACATCATTAGTTTAGCACCATTTGGTCATCATACCCTCTTTGAGTTTCCTAGCCATTCCAAAGGTATCAGATATTCTGATACAATGCATAAATATGTTAAGCTCCATTCATTAATTTTGGAAACTAAATGGTTATGCTTATTAATTTGACCTTTCACCACTCTCTAAGCTTTTAAAATGGAACTGAGAAATGGCATTACGTGAATCCACTTTGGGAAAATGTGGATAATGCCAGTGTTCTTTTTTGGGGGGGAGAGGGATTCTTCAAGGGCAAACCAAATTGTTTCTGTTCTATATGCGTAGGTTGGAGAGAAGCAGCTTATCAAAAAGACAGGAAATAAAAGAGCAGGGTAACTATGATAGAACTTCAATTTAGAATTTCTGAATTCTTTGTGTTCAGCCTATTGCTCATGGTGGTGCATTTGAAAGTCACAAAAATCAATTTGAGAGGGTGTTAGAAGACACACAGCATGAAGGCCCAATCTGCTGCTTTCATGCCTAAACCCTCCAGGCTGTCAAGGAGGTTCATCAAAATCCATTTTTTGGATTTACATGTATTTCAGGTTGGAGCGCTTTCTTTAAAAAACAGGAATATGACTGGATCATTGACCTCAGTGTCACGTCTTGACCACAGTCTTTTCTCTTCAAATCAATGAGTCTAGTACAAAAACAGCAGAAGAATGTCCTAGGTTTTATCTTAGGACTCACGTATGCTGACGCAGCATGAAAGAGGGACATGCCAAGAAACATGAGAAAAATGCCAGTGGTGAAAAAGTTTCAGATGAATTGTGAACTCTTTCTTACTCTCCTTCCATAATCTTTTGTGGCAAAATCCATAGCATTGAAAATCAGGCATTTTCATTTCTGGCATTTCCTCCAAAAAAGAATTCATTGGCCTTACCTGGGGAAAGAATTATGCCTACAAGCAATAGCACCAGTGACCTGAACAATTTCGTCTTCCACGCTATCTGTCATCTTGTGTCCCCACCGATTTTCTTCGTCATTTTCTGTCTTAAAGAAATGAGACTGCCACCTTCTGGTGGCCTTCAGTGTAATTAGTGTAATTCAGTGTAATTGTCACTAATACTGTCATTTTCTTTGCTCACCAGATAACTGTGTCACTGTTTGTATCATTAAAATATGCTTGTCTTGGGTTTCAGGAATAATAATTTGGATTTGGTCCACAAAATGGAGAACTAACTGAGTACCAATAGTTTTGCCCCCCCCCCTTTTTTTCCTTTTAATGTTCCCAAGAACCCATCTGTGCTGTAGGTATTGCAGTGGAATAAAAAAATTACTTGATGATTCATTTGGAGAATCAGCACATCAAGCAAATACTGCATGTAGTCACAACTATATAAGGAAAATCATTTGAATTGCTCACAAAGTGCAATAAACATGATTTTGTGTATACAATCATACCCAGTATTACGTATGTCACCAGTACACAATGTATGCAGTATGATTATATATAATAGAGAGCACAGATATAAATTATAACTTTATGGCATTTTTTAATTACGTAAAAGAGAGCCAAATGGTTGAATATCCAAAGTTAAATGTGATCTAATATCTTTACTTCCAAATGAGATAATCAAAACACAGATAATATATGCTCCAAGTCATATATGCTAAGAAGCAAAATTCAACTGTACACTAATAATTTCTGAATTCAAACCTGGGACCAATTCCTCTCTAGTTTTAAGATCTTAGGCCCTACAGAAATACCAAATGCTCCAGTGTACAATACTTTCCAATAAGATAAAATTTATCTGACTCCTGTTTTTCAGCACTGATATTTGTTGACTAAATTAGTGGTTCAAAAATATTTTTTCCTTGTATCCACTCTCTCTCCTGACCTTGTCTATTTGAAGAGACACCGTATCTTAGTTATTTCTTTTCTCTTTTGTGCAGAGAGATTTTAAAGAACATATAACATAATTTCTGTTGGGAAAAACTTCTCTAGTTCTCATACCGATTATCCACATTTATATACTGTCTTGTTCCAGAGAGGATTTTAGTTGTCCATTATACAACATGAAGACATGTCTACTGCTTAAAAAAAAAGCCATGAAAGCAGACATTAACAGTATACAATGAATTTAATATAACATAGTCTATAGCTTCGGACCAAAGAACGCTAGTAACACACATGTATCAAGATAAAGTTTATTAGTGTTATTATTGATACATAATAAAATAACTGTAGAGTGTTTCCCAAAAAAGTGAATTAGGGAAAGCTACTTGCAGGCTGGAGTTGATTACAGGCTGGAGTTGATTATAGGCTAATGGTCAGAATTTGTTAATGAGGGACTTTTTCAAATTGTCAGAAGTTTTATGAATCCAGGCAAAGTTACATCAGTTCATCTGTGGCTTATCTTGGGTCTCACTAAGGTGGGAAATTGAGTTCAGAACATTTGCTTACTTGTCATGTTTTGATATAGTTTAATCTGTTTTGTAAGTGAGAGGATAGTTTTGCAAGTTATTTTTTCTATTTTAGTTTTCAATATCAAAATAATTTCATTGTTGGCAGCTTTGATTTTGTAGAGATAAAATTTGTATTTTCTCTCTCTTACCCTCTAATAGCTGTTTTTTCCTTTTATTCTTCAAATATCTATAAATGATCAGACATGTGGTGAACACTGTGCTATTGTTATATGGAGCCTATCATAGCTAGACAGTGATTGAATTATATGATTAGAACACCTTTATTTTTATTATTGTTTTTAAAGATTTTATTTTTCAGTAATCTCCACACCCCTCATGGGGCTTAAATTCACAACGCTGAGATCAAGAGTCATATGCTCTATCAACTGAGCTAGCCAGGCACCCCATGAATAGAGAAACTTTAATTTGACTTTTCCCAGTCTTCATTTTTAATAAAGATTTTAATTTTTTTGAGGAAAGATTCTAATTTTTAACTGAATTACTCTCTGCAATGGACTGAATATTTGTCCCCTCCAAAATTCAGATGCAGAAATCTCAGCCTTCAGTGTGATGCTGTTAGGAGGTGGGGCCTTTGGAAAGTTATTAGAACATTAGAGCCCTCATTAGTGGAACTAGTACCTTTATGAAAGGGACCCCAGAGAACCCTTTCGATTTCTTTCCACCTTGGGAAAATGCAACATGAAGAAGGTAATCTGCAGTCTGAAAGAAGACTCTTACCAGAACTGGGCCATGATGGCAGCTTAATCTTGGACTTCTAGCCTCCAGAGCTGTAAGAAATAAATTTCTCTTTTCCATGTGCCATCCAGTCTACAGTACTTTGTTATGGCAGCCCAAGCCAAGACCACTCCTAACTCATGTGGGAAAACGTTTGATTTTTGCCTATGAGACAGAGAATGCTGACTTACTCCTAACAATACAGTTATTGTTTTGTAAATGAGCACATGGCTGTCTTAAATTACAACTTGATTTCTCTAATTTTATAGTTAAGTGAAGCCACTCAATGAAGCTATGGTAATGGCGTGTAAGTTAGAATAGTGTTTCCATTCCAGAAAGTGTTTCCATTCCAACTCAAAGCGAAGGTGTATGCCCTCTTTAAAAATTTTCCCCTTCTGATGGCTGAAATGAGGTAGATGTAATGGCTGAAGGTTGACCAGCCATCTTGTGCCATGAGGTGAGATCTTTACAATGATAATGACAAAGGCCAAAAGAGAAGAAATCAGAGTCCCTAAGGATGATTGAATCCCATGAACCACCAGCCTCCAGAGTTCATTTACTTGAGCAAGAAATAAATATTCATCTTCTTTCTATTCCATTTCTACTTCAAGACTTCTGTCACTACTGAAATTTATTCTGCGCAAGAGGAAAATAAGCAAGAATTGAAATTATTGTATATGACAAGCACCCCTCCCCTCAAGGAGGACAATGGTTGTAATACTGAATATTTTAAACTTAAGAAATTTCAATCATGAGACTGTGCAAAGCTTCTTATGTGCTACTTCTTACATTTCAGGAAATTTTGCAGATGTGAGATTGTTTGATCCCTAGGCAAACTTGTAAAGAAACAGGAAAAGTATTATTGACCATTTTAGTATTAAGGGAACTGTGATTCAAAGGAATTATCACATGCCTAAGCTTAACAAGTAGAGTAGTGATACATCCAGGGTTAAATTCCAGGCCATCCCTGGTCTAGGGACTTTACTACCACAGCTTTTAAGTGGCAACTCATGCTTTTCACGTGCTCAAGAGCATGAAACATTGATTCGAATTCCATGTTTTTGAGGGAGCAATTGAAGTTTCAATCTCAATCACAACTGAAATCTTTTTGGAGACTTCTAAATAGAAAGGGTCATATCTGGGAGCCCCGTATCGTAACTCTGACTCTGTTCTAACTTGACTTCTTGTCTGTTAAATAAAAGAACTAGAAAAAAATTATCTCAAAGGAATTCATTCTCTCTGGGCATTCATTCAACACTGATACATTTTGACTGGTAACAAGAGTCTAACTAACATACATCTGATTGGTAGCAAGAGTCTAACAGACATTCACTTGTGTGGTTCCTATTTTTGGAGAAATTGTAAAGAATCCAGAGAATGTTTATTGGTTTAAAAAAGAAAATTTCCACTAAGTATTTGGGGCCACTCTGCTGTGGGAATCTTTAACTGAGAATAAATATCACCAAAGCTTTGTATGAATTGGGAATAACTTCAATTTCTATTGGTTTCCATGGCAGTAGTGCTGCCATACTTAACAATTAAAAATACAGGAAGGCCATTTATGTCCGAATTTCAAGTAAGCAATGAATAATAATTTTAGTATCAGTATGCCCCTTACGGTATTTGGGGAATACTAAGAATTATTTGTTGTTTATCTGGAAGTCTAATTTAAATTTATCTTATATTTTATCTGAGAATCCCATGTGGCAGATACTGGAGACTGGCTTATTCACTATCCAGTTCAATCCCTTTTCAGTGCTTTGCTGTACCATGGAAGCTGTAAAGCATTGTGCATGTGATTTAGGTACCATCAGTCTGACGCCCTTATCCCCAGAACCGGCTTACACAGTAAGAGAAAGAAGGCATGAAGCTCCATCTCACTAGAGCAGATCATACAAAGGCAACGTTCTCTTACAACTCACAGATGTGAGCAGAGCTTTCCAGATTTTCAAGCGGCTTGCTGTTCATGGCAGGAGATGCAGCCCTTTGGGGAGCCCAGTTCTGTGGTATGGCCTTGAGAATTATCCCTGGAAACTCAGCCTAGTCTATTTTCTAACCATTGCCTTGATCCTATAATAAACACCATTCTGCTTAATTTGGTTGGAATGGTTTCTCTTCTTTGTAACTGGACCATGACTGATAAGTTCCTAAATTATTTTAAGTGGAAAAGGGAAGGGGAATGAAAGGTTCTCCTCCATTTTAAACTTATAAACTTATAAACAACATTTATTAAAGGAAAAAAGCCTCCATCTCACCCTCCTAAAAACAAATCCTATATTTCAGTTCATAAAAAAACCATTTTGTGTTTCTTCCAGTTCTAGTTCCTATGCAGACCTTGTTTCTCACATTGCAATCACAATGCAGATATAACTTTACATTCTATTTCTCTGCCTTAACATTATGCCATAAATACTTTCTGTGTTGTTACATAATTTACATAATTATTTTAATGGCTATATAACAGTTCCAGTTGATGTATCATAGTTAATTTAAATATTCTCTTGTTTTTGGATATAAAGGGATTTTTTGACATTATAAATAATTCTTAATTAATAAGAGGGTTTTTTCCCCCTTCTTCTGAATTGTTTCCTTAAAATATATTCCCAGCAGTGGAATAACTGGGTCAAAAGGCTATGAACATTCTGTGTCTCTTAAAATGTTTTCCCAAATTGCTTTTCACAAGGGATGTGACCATTTTAACTAGGTGGCAAATTTTATTGATGACCGAATTAAGGAAAGTCAGTGAAAGCTAAACATCATTCAGAATGTTTGTGGCCCAGCTATACACAACCTACATATGGAAAGGGAAAATGCATGGAACATGTGGCCAGAGTGTATGAAACCAGCAAAAAACACATGAGAAAGTTTTGTTTTAAATAAAATACTATAGTCCCTGATTCTTTAAATGAAGTATGTCTTACTTATTTTAAAATTTAAAAAAAAAATGCCTTTTCGTGAAGACCCAGAAGTAGCTTCTCTAAGCTTCTATTTTGTGTTCTCATTTTCACAAACTTTGCCTCTTACTCAGTTGGAGCAAACTGTCAAGACTCTGTTTCTTTTATTAATGGACGTTATCCCCAAGTGTTTATTATTTGGTTTTAGATTTGGTTTGGAAATATTGCTGTTTAATCCACTTGAATGTATAGGTGGCTTCTTGTGAGGAGAAAGGGAGCAGGAGCCTTACTGACTTATTTTAAACCAGATTGTTCTTTAAATTTTCTTCCAAAGATTTTCAAATGTGGAGGTTTTTTTTTTTTTTTTTTCCCAGTCACTAAATTTAATCTAGACTCATGAATGTCATATCTTCCTATTTTCCCCCCAAAATTACCCCTGGTATGGCTTTTCGGGTATGCAACTCTAATGAACTGAAGGTCGTTTCTGGGAGAAGATGTTTCATGTGGGAGATACTGGGTGGTTCCCATTGGAAGATAGTAATTTTGGTCTCATTTAGAGCCATTAAAATAGAAAATGTTTTCAAGTGTCAGATCTCCTTTAGATATGTTGCTATCTTGGTGGAAAGTTTAGACAAAATTGGCTACTTAATAATTATGATGGTAGCCAACTAACTTTTCTAAGAGATGACCAACTTCTGTCATGGGGTTCTGACTGCTCAAGGCAGGGATTCAGCAATCTTTTCTCCAACAGCTCAGGTAGGAAATGTTCTAGCTCTGTAGGCAATGATTTTCTGTCCCAACTCTTTAATTCTGACCTTCTAGTGTGAAAGCAGCTATAGAGAATATGTAAATGAGTGCATGATTGTTCCAATAAATGTATATTTACAAAATCAGGCTGCAGGCCTGTTTGGCCAGCTGATCATAGTCTGCTGACCTCTGACTTCAGGAATCTGCTTTGAGATGTCCTGCAGTCATAATCCAACTTCGTTTCAGAAATCTCTTAACACTAATAGGATTGTCAACTTTACAATAAAAGGAAGAATTTAATAAGAAAAAGAGAACTTGGCTTAAAATAAACTCAGATAATGTCTTAAAAAGAAATAGAGGTTATATACTTACGAGATAGTCCAGAAGCTATAAGAAAGGATAACTAGGAATTAACTCAAGAGAGTTATCCAGAATTGGAAAAGGTTTTAGAAAATGGATTACCTCAGAAAGTTCCAACCAAAAACTTAGGACAGGGGTTGAAGTAGTTGACCAGCCTCAGGAGAAATACCTCCTGTCCAGGCCCTCCCTCATATTATTATAATATTCCCTCTTTCAGAGTTTGAGTCCATTTAAGTACAGGGTTATTGACCCTTGGACAATGCTTTTCACTGTCTAGAGTTGACCAACATCCTTGGAGCTCATGAGACAGACTGCAACACTGTACACTGTACACTGCTCCTACTCCAGTGTGGAACCCTGGGGGCCTGTGTTAAAGGTTGAGTCTCTGGAGTGAAGAGGAATGGAGGAGGTTAGGAATCATCACCCATCAGTGGGAGAGTCACAGCAATAGCTAGAAGTGCTACATAGGCCGTTAATATGTTACTGATATAAGTGAACACTAATTTTTCACTATTTTAATTCAAGGTTAGTCAATGGGCTCTCTTAAGTGATATGTGCTTATTATTTTTTCTGAGTTGGGACCTGCTCAGCTATCTTACTTGTAGTAAATATAATGCACTTACTAAGAGCTGACTGCTGAGTTTATGTGGCGGTCCATGTGATACTGAACATAATTCTTCCAGCAACTACTCTTTTAAGTGGGGAATATGATTATTCACATGTTACAAGCGAGGAAACAGAGTCACCAAGGGTTTAGAGAGCTGCCCTGAGTTACACCTGAATGTGGGCCATCATACACTCAATTATCTGGACTGTAATGCCCTTAAATATGACACTATACAGCCTCCTTTTGCTTAGATAGTAAACAGGACCCTTTTATCCTTTTTTCCCCTTATTACTTCAAGTAACCAAGTAGGCAAAAGTGAAAAAGAGAACCCTTCCTTTTATTTCAGAGTGGTCTAGTGCATTTTAAAACCAGCCCATGAGAAACTTAAGAAGTGAGACTTTCCTGCACATATAGAAATGCTAATTTGGCTGTATTTCCACTGCTTGTTCACTAAAGAAGGTACACTAACTTCACAGGTGAAAACAGGTGTCCCTCTAGAGGTATAAAATAAGATGGATCCCACAGAGGACAAGGATTCTCCTTGTCTTTCTTGCAGGAGCAATAGTGTACATATTTCTTCTCAATCTGAGCAAAATCCGTTGACTTCTCTTCCTACTATTGGACTTTCTGATAGCTGTTTTTCCTTCTACTCCTTAGTATTGTCTTGGTTCTTCACCCCTTAAGACAGATGCCCTTGCTGTTTCTGGTTCCTCGATGGCTTCATCACCATTAGAGAGGTTAGCTTTTCTTTAAAGTTGGAGTGACATCTCTCCAAATTTCAGAAGTTGACATGAGCATGGAATAAGTGGGGGCATAACAGTGAAGAGGCAAGGCTGTCCTTTTCCTCGATATTCCATGGAAAATCACCTTTCCCTTAGTCTTGGTTCCCAGGCTCTGGAATTCCATGGCTGACCAAAATATTGAAGACATTCAGATACCATGACAGCTTGGCCAAGTTTTAAATGTTATCCAGAAATGATGCCAAAGAAACCAAAAGCAAATAATTACCACCATAACCTCTCTCATTCTGTAATAGGAAGAACATTTTTAGGAGCAGAGTGGGCTGTAATCTGAGAAAAAAGAATGGTTCTTCAAAGTAAATTCATTTTGTTTTATAAAAAAAAACCCAAAACTCACTACATTGTCCTAATATTTTTCACTTTGCCTCTGACAGCTTATGACTTAATTTTGAGCTGGCCCAGGTCCAAAGGCTGATGTTTGGGAAGAGCTGGTATAATGGAAAGAATCTTGTTTGGGAGTCAGACAGATCTGGCTTCAAATCCTGGCTTCTACACTTGACCTTGAGCAATTCAAATGGTAAATCTGAGGCTCTCCTTATGAAGTGGTTTAGGAGGCCTCCAGGAGATAGTGCTTATAAAATACCCATGAGCACCAGGTGAGCACCTGGTAAGAGCCTGTTCCTGATTCTTGTCTGCTCTGTCTTCCTTTCCTCCATTATGTACCATAATCATAGAATAACAAGAAATAAATAACCCTACGATGAAGCTGTTGTTAATGGTGGTGTTTTTATTGATATAAGCAAATCAGTTATTTGAAGTGTTGCCTTTCTATAAATTCACAAGCACCGATTAGTAAAAATGATTTAGGTGATTCCTAAATTATACCCTTTGGAACAGTTAGCAAATAAACCCGAAGTAAATTAAACAAACACAAACGTGGGGAAACGTGACTCATTTCTCAGAACTTAGGCTAGCATACCTCTGTTAATGTGAAGGCTACATGGGTGTATCATTTGACAAGGGCTTTCACACCTTAACCAAACTTTAGTCAAGCTCTCATGAGCCCCTTTCTTGACTAGGTCTTGTCCCTGGACTGCCAATCCAGTTCAACAAGAGTCTGCCACGTCAGTTTAGCAGGATTCCCTCCACCCTTGATACCAAACCAAATTCCTTTTAATCATTTTCTACTGGCGCCCTCACCCTGCCCATTGGCCATAACTCCCCATCTGCCCCAGGTTGTATTCAGAGTTGTATTTAATGTCTCTCCTCTGTTGCAATAGTCTTGAAGCCTACTGTGGTAATCTTGAATAAAGCCTTTCTTGCCTATTTAACTCCATCCAGTGCAATTTTTCTTTGACACATTGCAAACCCACACCATGTTGGAAAGAGATCTACACAGGAGGGTGTGGAATCCACCTGAGGAATTCATCTCAGAAATAGTCAGCTCCAGGCTTTATAAATTTTAAAAAAAATTAAATTTCAGGGGTTAAAACAAGATGGAATTGTTCTAATTTGATTATTTTGGAGATAATAGAAGTCAATCTTCACCCCCAGGGGATAAACTACTAATTTGGGAGGGTATTGGGCGAAAGAAGCGTCATTTCCTTTTTCATTGGCGAAATGGTTGTTAAATGTTTTCCATTACCATAATTTTTCTAGTGTTTGGAAGACTAGCAAGGAAGTCTTCACCGATGACAGGTTTGTTGTTTTGTTTTGTTTTGTTTTGTTTTGTTTTGTTCCCCACAAGTGTCAGCACTGATGCTGCTATTAGTAATTACCTCCCCACCAACCCTTTTCCTTCCTGGGGCTTCACATCAGTTTCTTAATTACGAAAGAGAAAGGAATCCTGAGGGAAGGGGGAGAAAAAAGGAGTTCAGAAAGTTTACTTTTCTCTACAGAGCTGCTCAAGAAACCAGATGATTTGTACTATACCATTTTATCCTGAAGTTCTTTTTTTTCTGCAGTGGTTTATAAATCATTTCATTAAACGGCCCCCCGCTGAGTGCTCACCATTCCCATCCTCTCATGTCATTCTCTGGCCTCTATTGCTAACCTGACACGGTTGCGCAGACATGAGAGCATTTTGAGCCTGTGGCACTCAGCTCATTGGAGCGTGCGCATGTGAGCAAGGGCTTTCTGGGCGCTCATTACACAGCTTACTGCCTCTGACTTCCGCCTCTCTGTCCTGCTTACAGCGTCATCTTTCTAGTGGTAGTGGATAAGAAGGATCTGGAAGAAGACTCCTCCAATAATGCTTGCAACTTTTAGGTAACACCGAAGTCTGAGAACTGGCAGGTTGAGGTGAATCAGAGGCATGAAGCATGGAAATATTTCGATGGCATTTCAGAGACTTGTGGCGGGCTCATTTCTGCAGTGGGTAGCATGGTGCCTGCATTTGAGGAAACTGAACTCAGATGAGCAAGCGAGCCTGGACTTGCGGTTCTGAGGTGTGAACAATAAGCTTCTTTCTTGGCCCCATCTTCTCTTAATGTCAAGGGCTGAATCTGCTTTTATTTATTATTATTATTATTATTATTTTTGTTTTTGAGAGAGAAAGAGGCAGTGGGGTGTCGTGTGTGTGTGTGTGTGTGTGTGTGTGTTGCAGTGGGGAAGAGGAAGAGAATCCCAAGCAGGCTCCATGCCCAGTGTGGAGCCCCATGCAGGGTCGATCTCACGACCTTGAGATACTGACCTGACCCAAATTAAGAGTCAGATGCCTAACTGACTGAGCCACCCAGGTGCCCCTGCATTTTTATTATATGACAAAATCCAGCCAATTGATGTCTAAATAAATTCCTTGATATTTACCAAAACACATCATTAATATCAATGGAAGGGCTAATTCTTTTTTTTTTTTTTTAAGATTTTTATTTATTCATTTGATAGAGAGATCACAAGGAGGCAGAGAGGCAGGCAGAGAGAGAGGAAGGTAAGCAGGCTCCCTGCTGAGCAGAGAGCCCAATGTGGGCTCTATCCCAGGACCCTGGGATCATGACCTGAGCTGAAGGCAGAGGCTTAACCCACTGAGCCACCCAGGTGCCCTGGAAGGGCTAATTCTTAATGCCAGTGGAGGGAGGGGGATGTCTTAAGAATATGGTTTGAGTGGGATTCTAGTGTTGGTTATGTGCCTATGGGTGACAGCGGCCATGTACTGAAACAGTTGTGTTTGTGTAGTAGGTTGCTAAGGCTGCTACAACAAAGTACCACAAACTAAGTGACTTTAAACAATAAGGCTCTTATTCTTATTTTTATTCTTTCTTTTTTTTTTCCATTTCTTATTCGTATTCTTTTATTCTTATTCTTTCATTATTATTCATTCAATTCTTATATTCTTATTTTTATTCTCTCACACTTCTGGAGAGTACAAGTCCAAAATCGAAGTGTTGGTAGAAGCACACTCTTTCCTGGCTTCTAGAGTCTGTCAGCCTTCTTGGCCTTCCTTGGCTTGTAGCTGCTTAACTCCCATGCGTGTTTCCATTTTCAGGCAGTCATACAGAAGTCTTCTTTCTGTGTGTCTGTTTTTATAAGGTACTTGCATCTCTTCACATGTCTGTCTCTGAATCTCTTCTCTTCTTATTATAAGAACAATAGTTTTATTGGATTAAGGGCCTACATCACTCCAGTATGATCTCACCTAAACTTATATCTTATAAGTTACTTCCTGAAAGATCTTATTTCCTAATAATGTCATACTCATAAATACTAGGGGTTAGGACCTCAACAGATCTTCTGGGGGGTTATAATTCAATCCACAACAGGAAGTGTACCTCCTTCTTTTTAAACACTATTTCATATATGGATATGCATGGTTTATATAATTATTCTAGTATGTTCAGATTGTCTCTAAATTTTCACTAGTACAAATAAAGCTTTAATTTTATCTTTCATCCCCTTGTTTAATATTTGTTCATTTGTTGTTTGTCCATCTCTTCCATTAGAATCTAAGTCCCCCTGGTGTTAAAGATGATATTTATCTTTTTTATCATAGTCATCCTAGTGCAAAGCACAATGAGAAGCACATGGCCAATGAATGAAAATATCCTTGTCCACTCATATGAGTACTGTTAGCAGGAAAAACTTCTGGAGGTAGATTTAAAAATTTAAAAGCTATTGCCAAGTTATTCTCAAAATTAGCTGTACCATTTACATCCCCACTGATATTACCTATTGCCACACATATTTATCTACACTATTTATTATAAATAAAGTTTTCCCCAACATAATGGGTAAAAACTAGTTATTCATTATCATAATATGATTTTATTTTATATCTATCTTATGAAGCTACTAGATTCTAAGCTTTTTTAAAAAAGATTTTATTTGGGAGAGAGCAAGGGAGAGAGAGAGAGAAAGGGAGGGAGAGAATGAGGAGGGGGAGGGGCAGAGGGAGAGGGAAAAGACTCCCTGCTGAGCAGGGAGCCCAATATGGGGCCCAATCCCAGGATCCTAAAATCATAACCTGAGCTGAAGGCAGATGCTTAACTGACGAGCCACCCACGTCCCCTGATTCTAACCTTCTTACAACAAGGATCTGGTCACAGGTATCTTCATATTTTTTGCAATCTCGATTTAGAGCATAGTAAATATACAATAAATAGCTATTGAATTGACTGCTATCCATTTTTGAATTTTTATTTAATTGTCTTCTCAGGCCTGTATCAGTTTCTGAGAGCTGCTGTAATAAATTACCACAAACTGGGTGCCTTAAAACAACAGATATTTATATTCTCATAGCTCTGGGGACTACATGTCTGAAATCAAGATGTTGGCAGGGCCACAGTCTCAGAGGGCTCCAGAGGAGAGCTCTTCCTTTTATCTTCCTAGCTTCTGGTGTTTGTTGATAATCCTTATTATTTCTTGGCTTATGTCACAACAATCCCTGTCTTTGTCTGTACATGGCCTTCTTCTCACGTGCCAAATTTCCTCTTCTGAAAAGAATTCCAGTCATTGGATTAAGGCCCACCCTTATCCAGTATGACATGTTAACTTGATTACATATGCAAATTACCTATTTCCAACTGAGGACATATTACAAAATCCTGGGTGACATGAATTTTGAGGGTTATCATTTAACCAAGAATAAAGAATCCTTTACCTAAGAAGGGTAGCAGACTATGCCACAGCAAAATATGCCATTTTGTTATGAGAATTATTTTGAGCTGAATGCAATTGAGAAGAAATAGATGTAAGGAAAGCTCCCTGCTTCCCAACCCTCCACTTGCCTAAATAAATTTTGCAGAAATTAAATGTGTCTCTCTCTTCTTCCCTCTACCAGGAAAGGCAAAAGTTAATTACTGGAAACAGTTTTAAACCCTATCAGGTTGGAAACAGCAGAAAACTATATAATAAACTTTACTAACTAGTCTTCATCTATCGTTGGTTTCCTCCCATATATTCACTGCCCCATAGTTTGCTATCATTACAAGGCAGAAAACTTTCCTTGTCCTATCCTTTCTCCACAGATTTATTCTTTCTTGATATTGTTCTGTAAGCTGGAGTTTTAAGCCATCACTTTGAGTTACTCAGTTTTCCCTGGGTGTCTCCCATGTGTACATGAGGTATATATGTCAATAAACTTGTTTGTTTTTCTCTTATTAATCTCTTTTATTACAAGAGCCTCCCACAAGAACTTAGGAGGTAGAGAGAAAAATGTTTTCCTCTCCTACTCCATATGTCTTTTAAGACTTTTGTAGTTATCTTTATAGCTCCAGCACCTTGAGATAGCTCTTGGTTATGCCAGGTATGAAAATATTTTTGGCTTTCCTTTGGCTCTAAATGAGACCTAAAATCTCTTTTGCCCTTGGTCATTACTGTTTTGAAGTTCTCCCCAGTTGCTTAGTCTTTTGCCCAGGAGACATAAATGCCTTTTTCTCCACAGAGCTCAGCTAAAAACAGGCGACAGATTGCAACAATCCAGAGAGCCTGCCATGCTAGTGTGAATCCCTCAAGACTGTCCTTTTTCAATTAGTATGAATAATTTTCCGCCTCTGACTACTTCCTCTTTCTCAGATCCTTGCCCTTTGAAGCCTGGAACTGGTGTAAATGCTAATTTGAAATTAACATACAATTTATTTCTTTGCTAACCTCTCTTGGCTAACTTCCAACTTCTTAACTTGGCCTCTTACAAATACCTTAGTCGTTTATTTAATTCCTTTTTAAAGAGCTCATAACTGTTTTTCTTCAGGTAATGTTGAAACCTTTTAAAATTCTATGTCTCTTGTGTGTGTGTTGGAGGCTGTACATGTGTGTAGGTATATGTGCAAAGCTTAGGAATTGGACTAATATCTTTTAACATTCTGTCCACCTCCAGTACCTACAAAAGCAATACAAAGTTTGATCTGGAAGTAAACGGTCACTTTTCTCTATCACTAAATTTTATAAGTTTCTGACAGTGCTCACTCTTTAGGGGTAAATAGTTGAAAAGACACTTGAGCAGGTGGTCCCAGAAGACACCACCTTTAAGACCATCCCTCTTGCCTTGGATGATAATATGTTTTGGCCTTTGTGATTCTTTTCATTTTCACTTGTGCCAAGTAGCTTTTCTCTAATCGACTTTTTTTATGGACTGCTACACACCATATTGATATTTTCTTTTTTTTTTTTAAGATTTTATTTATTTATTTGACAGAGAGAGATCACACGAGGCAGGCAGAGAGAAAGAGGGAGAAGCACGCTCCCTGCTGAGCAAAGAGCCCGATGCGGGACTTGATCCTAGGACCCTGAGATCATGACCTGAGCTGAAGGTAGAGGCCTAACCCACTGAGCCACCCATGTGTCCCCATATTGATATTTTCTGCTGCTGTTTCTATGTGAGCCACAGCTAAGCAATGCCACTGGAAGACATGCTACCTTAGACCTTGTAGAGATACTTCACTGCATTTCTTCTTATATGGACAAGTCTCTTAGCTAACCATATCTTGTCAGGGTTCACAGTCGTTTGGGCCTTTTATTTCCCTCTCTCAATCCCTTTCTTCTTCTCAAGTATTTATTGAGCTTCTATTCTCTACAAGGATTGGGGCCCGAACCCAGTGAGAAAAATTAAAACAAGACATGGGATTTTCACTGAGAGACTACATATACAAACAGGCAATGGAAAGACCATATATAATAATAGATTCTGACCTACAAATTCTATAGCAACTGGCCTGGAAAATCAAACCACTGCCTCTGCAGCAATCAGCCAAGAATAGTCAGGACTTACTCTATGAATGACTACTTTTCCCCTACTTTTTTCCCTTGCTTCTAACAGGACCAACAAGAGAAAAACAGTTATACTCCCCAAACCAATCACATAAAACATGTTGCATTTAGTTAGCGTATCTCCTGCTTCCCATGTCAACAAACCTTCAATCAGAGCACACTTGGAACTTTCCTTGTCTGCATTATAAAAATTTCCACTCTATTCCTGCCTTTGAGTCTCTGCCAAGCAATTTTGATGATGACTGACTCCTTTGTTATAGTAAGTTCTGAATAAGCAGTGCTTGTTCTCATTTGGTTGGCCTTTGTTTATAACCACAGTTTTCCTAGAGGACCCACTAAGATCCACTTTGCACTGTCCATCAGTTGTTGAACCACCTGTGATCTTCTGGAGGCCTCTAAGCTTTGTTTCTTGAGGCTTACTGAATACATGCCACTGTGGTTAAGTCAGCATAGGTTTGAACTTGGGTCTTTTTATATTGAGTTCCTTGGCAATTTATTCCCACTTTGGTGCCTGGGTTTTGTTATTAGTTTCCACTAGTTTGGCATCCTTGATGGAATCAGACCATTCCTTTTTACATCATTTTGTTCTCTTTTGTGTTTCCATTTTGTGTTCTGTGTCTAAAAGTATTGTTTGTAATCAGAACAAGAATCACTAAACATAATGTAGACATAGACCCTATAAGCCTATTGCTCAAAAGCCAGCTTCACTGACAGGTGAGTTTTAACCATGGCAGCATCCTTTTGGAAAAACACCGTTGTGTGTCAACAATAAAACCAGAAAGGGTTCTCCTTCAATCTTTAGTTTTTGATGTGAGTGCTTGACTTGAGAGTTTGAGAGTTTTCTCAAGAGGGTGTAGACTGTCAGGTCTGTGTTTAGAAAAAGCCAACCATTAGTTGAGGCTCAAGGTATGAAGTGCACATTCATAATCTTTAAGCCATGATTGCTAGCTCTCATGAACTTGTTTAATGTCCCATAGCTAAATGATCTCTTTTTCTTAGAAAAATTCCTCCTTTTTCTGTATATTCTCTTAATTCTTGCACTTATCTCTCTAATGACAATAACTGCACTGAGGATAATTTGGCCTTCAGTTGCCACCTGGGAACATTTCACTGGAACACAATTATTCATTTGAAAAATGCCTTAGAAAGAAAGGGAGTAGAACTGCTCATGCCAGTGGACAGCAGTGTTTGCTGACAGAGGCATCCAAACAAAATTCTTATCAAAAATTTCTTAACAACAAGGTTCTTTGGCCAACACTAATGACCAATTTGACAAACTTGTAATGAAAGGTTAGAGTCATTTCCCAAGTAAATTCTCCTCATCCTTGTCCTCCAATTGCCTCTCTATATCCAACTCTTCCTTTTCTCTTTTACCTTTCTGATTTCTCCTTCTGTGCCTCTGTTGACTCTTCCCTTCTCTTCCTCTTGTCCCAGCTCACCTACCTCTTCTCATTGATTCTCTTAAGAATCCAAATGCCAGTTTTCTATAAATATCCATCCCTCTCTGAGTCAGGTACATAGGCCACTGAAGAAGCTAAACCTTGGGATCAAATGAAGTCAAGAGTTGTAATTGAGGATTTCCTTAAACCCAGACAAGACCAACAAATATTCATAGAAGAATTTAAAATTCTTTGGGGGCATAAGGCCCAGGACTACTTGATCTATGTTAAGTTGTACACATGTGGTTAGAAACTCAGATGCTAAATTCTGGATGGCAAAAGTTGTTTGGACTAATGTAAAGGGAACCATAGGATTTTTTTTCCACAGTAAATTTGAGAATAACCCCTCCCCCATCCCCATAGTACAAAGTTACCTAAAAGCAAAAATATCTCCAATAAGAATCAGTTGAAGATGTGTTGCACAACAATGTGAATGCAGTTAACACTACTGAACTGTACATTAAAAACAAAATGGTCAAGATGGTTAAGTTTCTTTGTAAGATTGATTTATTTTGGAAAGAGAGAGAGTGCAAGCAGCGGGAGGACAGAGGGAGAGAGAGAGAGAGAGTATCTCAAGCAGACTCCTCTTAGTGAGGATCCTGACACAGGGCTGGATTTCATGACCCTGAGATCATGACCTGAGCTGAAATTAAGAGTCAGATGCTTCACTGACTGAACCAGCCAGGTACCCCAACTGGTTAAATTTTGTTATATGTTTTTTTTTTTACCACAATTAAAAAATTGTTTTTTAACTTGAAAATTTGATTGAAGTATAATTTAATCAAACAAACAGAAGAGAGATGAAATCAGGGAAGATTTTTGGAAAGATTAGAGAATACCTTCTAAAGATATTTGAAAATTTAAAAAGCAGGCAGTCTTTTCATCTCATTTTGACAATGGAGTTCAACATGAAATTGGAGATCTAATTCAAAAACAGAAATTGGAATAGGAAATAGTACCTTTACACAAATTATACCTGACAACATTTTCAAAAGGCTTTAGAACAAAATGAGATAGAACTCCAAATAATCTTTTTTAAAAAATTTAATTTTATTTTTTTTCAGTGTTCCAAAATTCATTGTTTATATACTATACCCAGTGTTCCAAGCAATATGTGCCCTCCATAATACATACTACAAGGCTCACTCCCTGCCCCCCAAACCCTCAGTTTGTTTCTCAGAGTCCACAGTATCTCATGGTTTGTCTTCCTCCAATTTCTCCTAACTCCCTTCTCTCCATCTCCCAATGTCTTATGTGTTATTCCTTATTCTTCACAAAAGTGAAACCATATGATAATTGACTCTCTCAGCTTGACTTATTTCACTCAGCATAATCTCCTCCAGTCCCATCCATGTTGACACAAAAGTTGAGTATTCATCCTTTCTGATAGAGGCATAATACTCCATTGTATATATGGACCACATCTTTTTTATCCATTCATACGTTGAAGGGCATCTTGGCTCTTTCCACAGATTGGTGACTATGGCCATTGCTGCTATGAACATTGGGGTACAGATGACCTTTCTTTTCCCTACATCTGTATCTTTGGGATAAATATCCAGCAGTGCAATTGCAGGGCCATGGAATAGCTCTATTTTTAATTTCTTAAGGACTCTCCACATTGTTTTCCAAAGTGGCTGCACCAACTTGCATTCCCACCAACAGTGTAAGAGGGTTCCCCTTTCTCCACATCCTCTCCAAAACTTGTTCTTTCCTGTCTTGTTAATTTTGGCCATTCCAACTGGTGTAAGATGGTATCTCAATGTGGTTTTAATTTGAATCTCCCTGATGGCTAGTGATGATGAACATTTTTTCATTTGTCTCTTAGCCATTTGTATGTCTTCATTGCAGAAGTGTCTGTTCATGTCTTCTACCCATTTTTTGACATGATTATCTGTTTTGTGTGTTGAGTTTGAGGAGTTCTTTATAGATCTTGGAAATCAGAACTTTGTAGTGTCATTTGCAAATATCTTCTCCCATTCCGTGGGTTGCCTCTTTGTTTTGTTGACTGTTTCCTTTGCTGTGCAGAAGCTTTTGATCTTGATGAAATCCCAAAAGTTCTTTTTCACTTTTGTTTCCTTTGCCTTTGGAGACATATCTTGAAGGAAGTTGCTGTGGCCAATGTCTAAGAGGTGACTGCCTATGTTCTCCTGTAGGACTGTGATGGATTCCTGCCTCACGTTGAGGTCTTTCATCCATTTTGAGTTTATCTTTGTGTATGGTGTAAGAGAATGGTTGAGTTTCATTCTTCTATACACAGCTGTCCAATTTTCCCAGCACCATTTATTGAAGAGACTGTCTTTTTTCCACTGTATTATTTTTTCTTGCTTTGTTGAAGATTAGTTGACTATGAAGTCCACTGGCATTTTTCAAAGAGCTGGAGCAAACAATCCTAAAATTTGTATGGAATCAGAAGAGCCCCTGAATTGCCAAGGAAATGTTGAAAAAGAAACACAAAACTGGGGGCATCACGTTGCCTGATTTCAAGCCTTACTACAAAGCTGTGATCACCAAGACAACATGATACTGGCACAAAAACAGACACATAGACCAGTGGAACAGAGCAGAGAGCCCAGATATGGACCCTCAACTTTATGCTGTGCAGAAGGTTTTGATCTAGAAGTAATCTTAAGGGCCTATTGATCAAATAGGTGGCCCACTTCCCAACACACTGACAAAGATACTTATAGATATATGTAAACAAAAATGACACTGGAAAAGAAGACAGTTCCATTTTACAAAATGAAAACAAAAACAAAAACAAAACAAGGTAAAGAAAAATCCTTTAATTTAGATGATTGAGGGATACTTCAATGAACGAAAAAGAGTGAATATTCTGCCTTACCTATAAACATTCAAGGTAGAGTAAATATAAATATGCATGACCAACCTCATCAGTCACTGGTAGATATAAATATTTCTCTTTCTACATTAAACTCTGCCATGTTTGCTCAACCTCCTTCTAAGAGTAAATATATCACTCAGATGGTAGGTATTTCATTATAGTCACAGATATTCCCTATCTCCCAGTCTTTAACTGTAATCTTGCTGAACCCTTTCTACTGAAAAACCTTCCTCCCTGACCTGTGATAGCACTCTGGAAATTTTTTTTTTTTTAAGATTTATTTATTTATTTTAGAGATATAGAAAGAGCTAGAGCATGACCATGGGGGTAGAGCAGAGGGAGAGGGAGAGAATCCTCAAGCAGACTCCCAGATGATCACAGAACCCAACTCAAGGCTTAATCTCAAGACCTTGAGATCATGACCTGAGCCCAAATTGAGAGCTGGACATAACCAACTGAGCCACCCAAGTGCCCCACCCCTGAAAACTTAATAGGGAGAGACTTACTTAGCAAATGAGATTGTAATATTAAATGCACAGCAAAGGGATTATTTCTTGAAGTTTCAGAGAATGCCTCTAATCAAGTCATGTTTTTTCTGGATATTCTTTTGCCTTCTCCATTATATTTGATACATAGTCCAGACAAATACCTTCACATCATACTGACTCTATGAACTAAAATCTACTACATCCATCAGATCCTCAGTTATCCCATCATCCCTAATATATCTTGAAGCCAGAAGCAAAAGAAGGGATCAAATTTGTGCATTAAAGCTTAACACCTCCTTCTCATACTGCATACCAGTCTACATACATATTTTATACATCCTTCTCATCCTTCCATACTCATACCATACCATCACCTTCTCATACTGCATACCATTCTACATACATATTATATACATCCTGTCCTGCCAGTAAAAAAAAAAAAAAAAAAAAAAAATGAGGATATCAATTTGGTCAGACCTCAAGGCTCTCAATAATATTGTCATCTTTATTTCCTGATTGTACCTAAAGTGAATGCCATGCTGTCATCAATTCTACCTAAAGCTACTGGTTTTACTATACTGGAGATTTGCTCAACCTTCTTCAGCGTACATTTACACTAGAATTGTCAGTGCCATTTTTGCCTTTACCAAAAGAGGACAACTTGGTCAGTTATATCCCATGGTTTTTCCTAAAATTAACACAAATTTCCCTTGTGATTCAGTTCTGATAAAATATGTGGATGATCTCCTACTTAGTTCTCTGGAACAAGGAAACCTGTAAAAAAGATTCAATTTACTTTCTCTCAGCTGTAGCAGATAAAGCACATAAAATTTCAAGATAAATTACAATTTTTCTAAAGTACACTTCATTATTTAAAGTATGATCTATATAATGAGAGAAAAAGCACTCTCTTTACAGACTAAAGATAAACTAAACTTATCTAAGGTGCTTCAAAAATAACTATTGAGAGAAATTTCTACATTTTGCTGGATATTGTAGGTAATGGGTGCTAAATTTCACCAAAATTGCAACATCTCTTTAGGAATTGACTAAGTCTGACCTAAGAGACTCTTCAGGGGGCTCAAATATGTGCCTTCTGCAACCTGAAGAGGGCTCTTTAACAGCTGTACTTAGGCATCAGTAACTGCAAAAATCCCTTTTGTCGATTTGTGCATGAGCAATCTTGACAAGCTTTTGGAGTTGTTACTCAACTTCATGACAATCACCAAAAACCAATTGCTTATCATAACCTCCCTCTTGATGTGGTAGCTGCTGCTATAAAACTTGTCAGTGCTTCTGCTGGCTGGGCTCCCTCCTTGACCTCATGGTTCCTCATGCAGTACAGATATCAGTGCTGGCTGAGAACATGCAGCACTTTTCAGCCAGCCAATTAACCTCTTATGAAATT
Organism: Mustela lutreola; assembly: GCF_030435805.1. NCBI lineage: Eukaryota > Metazoa > Chordata > Mammalia > Carnivora > Mustelidae > Mustela > Mustela lutreola. The sequence continues at coordinate 57,864,865 of NC_081295.1, read as the reverse complement.
CTTTTGCTCGCTCCCTCTCATATTACTATTCTCCATTGTAACACCCTGAATCCCACCACTCTCTTATTCCTACAGGAAGAAGAGGAGACTCATGATTGTCTTACCTCAGTTAGCAAGCTCTCTGTACCCTGATCAGATTTATGGAAACTCCCATTGAGAACTCTGACCTAATGGTTGATGAATCATACCTCAAAACTGAAACTGAAAATTATCAAAGAGAATAACATATGCTATCCCTATCCTTAATTTAAGTTCTCCTTTAAACTATAGTCCTCTACCACAGGTGTATATTGATCTCTATCATGAGTAAAATCAGCCAAGATGAAGAGCTTATGCCACTTACTAGAACTTGTCAACGAACTGAAGACCAGAGAGTAAACATATGCACAGGTGGCACATAGGCTTTTAGAGTAGTGCATGACTTTGGGATGCTTTGAAAACAAAAGGAGTCTCTCACTTTGGCAAGAGAGACTTGCACTTTCATTTTTTCATAAAAAATGAAAGAAGCTGAGGAAATTTTAGATGCACTACCACTTCCCAGAGAGGTGGCTATTATAAGGGATGCAGCCTATGCAAAAAGACATAATATGGAAGAGAAAAGACATCCTCTAGCATATCATTGTGTCAAGCAAGCAGCCATAACCAAGGTTATGATCCTATCTAATTCCTGAAGGGATTAATCTCTGGAGGGATTCAAAGAAGCCATTCTAAAATATTAACACGTGACCCCTATTTTGTAAGGGAAAAATGAGAAAAAATCCGGTTGCTTTCTTCATTCAGATAGTCTTTGGTGTTCCCAAAATGGCCTGAAACCATTCATCATGGTACAAACTGATTACTCTCCAAAATCAACACTGGTGGGAAAATTTGGAAAAGATTGATAAGGTCATTTTTGGGTCCTGTATTTTTTTTTTTTTGGAAAAATTATAAAGGTAAGACAATACCAGAAACCAGGGACGCCTGGGTGGCTCAGTTGGTTGGACGACTGCCTTCGGCTCAGGTCATGATCCTGGAGTCCCGGGATCGAGTCCCGCATCGGGCTCCCAGCTCCATGGGGAGTCTGCTTCTCTCTCTGACCTTCTCCTCGTTCATGCTCTCTCTCACTGTCTCTCTCTCAAGTAAATAAATAAAATCTTTAAAAAAAAAAAAAATACCAGAAACCAAAGCCTCATGGTCCATTTGAACACCCTCAAGTACATTTTATCCAGCTTTCATCTCCATGGGATTTGAATTTGTTTTAGTTGTTGCATATCTATTTTCAGGATAGGTTGAAGCATTTTCTTGCTGTAAAATGACAGAATTGTATTAAAAAGCTGCTTCATTTTGTTTTCAGCCTGTTACATGTTAACTTTTATGTCAGCAACAGAGGTACACACTATATGGGAAACAATTTAAAAGAACACTGTAAAGTGTTTCCCCTCTCCTAAAAGTTATACTGTACTTACCACCTTTAATCTTTTGGAAAGGTTGAAAAAAACAAAGGCTTTAAGTTAAAATTAGAAGAATCTTCAGAAACCTCTGAGCTCCCTTGGCCAAAGTTATTCTCACTAGTTCTTCATGATCGACTCCTTCAGGGACACTTTGATAACTGGAAGACTCATGCATTTAGTGATTCCATCTTCAAATCGAAATTCCTCCTTGCTGCACGCAGATAGGACAAAATACTGCAAGGGACTCATGTGCTATACACATTCCCTTTTGCCAGCATATTCCTGGGTAGCCTCTTTATGGTCTTCAACAAGGGGGTTTCATGTATTAGAAGACACATCAAAGAAAACCTGCCCTTGAACCTCCCTGAAAGCAACCTTATCAGGAAGTGTTAACAACAAGTACAGCAGTGAAACTCCAGGTTGTCAATCTTTGGGCTCACATTTTGCAAAGAGTGATTCAGAATTCCACACAACTGGAAAAACTAACAAAGGTAGGACAAGAATAGAGGATCTTGAAGTCAGAATTCTCAAAAATTCTCTGCAACAGCTTATCTTCAGAAGAAGAATCTAGCCCCAAAAGTTTGGAACAAGCAGATGACCTCAGATAGTGGTGCTCAAGACATTGGATCAAAACACCTGTCTGATTCTCACTTTGTTTTTTTTGTTTTGTTTTGTTTTGTTTTGTTTTTTTAAATAACATATAAAGTATTATTAGTCCCAGGGGTACAGGTCTGTGAATCGCCAGGTTTACAAACCTCACAGCACTCACCATAGCACATACCTTCCCCAATGTCCACAACTCAATCACCCTCTCCCTAGCCCCCGCCCCCCCAGCAATTCTCAGTTTGTTTTGTGAGATCTCACTTTGCTTTTGATGTGCTTGTGTATATTCAGTCTTCCTCTACTTTTCTAAAAGTCACTGCTTTTTGATTACCTGTGACCCTTTTTTTCTTCCTTCCTAGTAATATTTGTTACAGCATACTCTAATGCCATTTTTGAATTATCCCAAGTGCTATCCACTCTCCTCAATCTTACTGACTATTACATATGACATCTATCACCAGAGCTCCATGATCAAAACCTCTGGGTGATTCTAGTCTCATCAAATGAGACCATGGGGAATTGCAGTTGGTCACATTTCCATTTGTACCTACATGAATAGATGATATTTATTTATTTATTTATTTATTTATTTGGCAGGCAGAGAGGCAGGCAGAGAGAGAGGAGGAAGCAGGCTCTCTTCTCAGCAAGAGACCCTAGGATCCTAGGATCATGACCTGAGCCAAAGGCAAAGGCTTTAACCCACTGAGCCACCTAGGCGCCCCAGTAGATGATCTTTAAAAAAAAAAAATCAACCTCTGACATTGCTAGTGTCCTTCTCTTCCAGAAAAATAATGAATTATTATAATCTCTTGATCAGATCCTAGGTAATTCTAAATTTTAATTTAGCAACCTTTGAAGTGCAATGGGCCAAAAACTTCTCATCTGAAAAAGACTAATAGAGATTCAAATATATAACCCAGTTGATGTAATGCCTTGGTTCCAACTTTGTGTCATAAATGACTCCTTTTTCCCTGGATCTCCATGTGTCCCTACAGAACACAACTTCTTTGTGGCCAAGTCACTAATCCTGTTTGTATCATAACAAAACCCCATTTACCTTAGGAATAGTACTCTGAGAACTCTCTATACCCAGAGAACTTAATTATATAAGTCATTAAAGCTGAAGACAAGTCTTTTAAATATAATTTTATAAAAATAAAATTCTATATCATTATGATTTTATAAATTAGATGTGGATTCCTAAATGAGGGCACCCATAATTATTCTACCTGGAAGAATTACTGACTGTTTATACAAACAGAGCAGTATTCACAATGATGGAAATCAGACAAACAGAAAAGACTGCAAGAAACCTATTTTGTAAGAATTTATTAATAACACAAACTCTGCCTTAGATGGAAAACAGGTCAGTTTCAAATAGTTGGCATGAGTAGTGATGGACCTTTGTATTGCTGTTTGTGGTTGGCTAGTTCTTGAGACATCTGTGACATTGCTTATAATTTTTGCTGTACTTGGGTCAGTGAAATGGGTAGAAGGAAGGTGCAACAGGGGCACCTGGGTAGCTTAGTCAGTTAAGCATCCAACTCTTGATTTTGGTTTAGGTCATGATTTTAGGATTGTGAGATTGAGCCCTGAGTCAGGCTCTGCACTCAGCAAGGAGTCTGCTGGAGATTTTCATTCTGCCTCTCTCTCTCTCTCTCCCACTCCCTCCTTCTCTTCCTCTGTCCCTCCCCCAACTACTTGCTTACTTGCTGTCTCTCTTTAAAATCAATCAATCAATCAATCAATCAATCAATATATCCAAAAAGAAAAGAAAGGTAGAACAGAATTAAGGAAAATTCTTAAGGAAAAATCTACTGGTTCTCTAAGACTGATCTTTATAGAATAAAGGATTTATTCTTTTGACCTCAGTGAAGCAACTTGAATTCCTGGTTCTGAATCACCTTTCAGAGACAATTTGTTATTATCATTTTTTGATAGTGGGTATGATACTGGTTTGTTGTATTTTATCCTCCTAATTATTTCTTCACATCCAACTCAGATGATTGTTAAGATATTATAACAAAAAAAAGGTCAAGAAGATTTTGTGATACTGTTGATTATGGAGACATAAACAATCCATATGCAGAGAACATCTTGACATCTACCTTTTACTGACTTGGTCAACTTTCTACAAGAGAGATGATGCTAAATCAAGAGCCTCAGAGACCGATGTAAAAACTGACAATGATAAGTCTACATATGATAATGGAATTTTGACCACAATCTCTACAGCAATTTGTCTAGAATGGCCAAAACATGGTAAATGACTTACCAATTTTCCTAATTTTTCCCCCCTTTGCTTCCAACTCAATACAAATCAGAAAGCCAAATATACTCCATAAACCAATCACATAAGACGGGCCACTTCTATTTAGCTCACCTCTTCCTTCCTTATGCCAAACTTTAATCACAGCATATCTTAAGCTTTCCACTTTTTTACATCATAAAGCTTTCCCACCTCCCTTGTCTGCATTTGAGTTTCTACCAAATACAAGTGATGGTTGATGACTCCTTTGTTATAGCAAGCTCTAAGTAAATAATATTTACTTGTTTTCATTCATTTGTCTTTATTTCCATAGCTCCTCAAGGAGCTCACAACCTAACGGGAAGAGATAGTATTAAATGTGCAATTATCATACACTAACCAAAAACAAAGAAATAGAATTATAAACCAAAAAGTATAGAGGGGGCAGTAAAAAGAAAGTAATATTTCCTCTTTTGATTGGCTTATTTTATTGTATCACTCTTCTTCACTTTTGGTGAAGAATGATAGAGTAGCCTAAGGACTCTGTTGAATACCTTAGGAGACTCGGGTTGTAGGTGAGAAAGCCAACAACTGTAGATGGCATCCACTCATCATTAGTTAGAGTTGCTGTCCCCACCACAGTGAGCCTACATCTAGAAAGCAGTAAGGGACACTACAGCCACTAAGATGTCTATAGTAACATGATACTGAAATAACTTATGAGATCGTCCTTGACAGGGTGTGGCTGATAATAGAGCATGCTCTGTGACTGGAGGCTGAGCTGGAGGAGGAGGTGTACAGTTAGGATATTGTAGTTATGATCCTAGTTAAGAGAATCATTGATGGGTCTGAGTGAAAGGGGAATCTTCTGAGAGAGAGAATTTTCTACAGATTATTCCTAGGTCCAGTCCACTGGTGAATATATGATCTTCCTACAATAGGAAGGTTTTTGTGATGGTTGGATGGTGTGAAAAAATTCTGAGTACCTCAGAAGAGAATGACAGATTTTGGCTTGTCATTCCTTGTGGAAATTGAAGCTTTCTGGAATAAGCCCATGCATCAGTTCATGCAAAGCAAATGGCCTTTTCTTGCCATATGGGCCTCGTGATAGTTATTGCTCCTCCTTTCTAGGTGCCAAGAACAAACTGAGTGTAAAAACTGGGAGTCCAAAAATTTCAATGTCTGGGGAGTTTTACCATATGTTTTGGCTGCCATACAAAAAAAGGTCTGATGGCCTGATAATCGTTTTGGGGACGACAGGGGAGGCACAAGGATCCCAGGTAATAGAATTTTACTAGTAGGATATTACTAGTAGTAGAATTTTATCACCATCATCACCAAAATTAGTATAGGGCTTGTTTTTACAAAGACATTTGATAATTTCAAGAGCAAATGGCCTAACGCATCTATTTTCACCTTTTGAATATATCTTCCACTGGGCCTGCGCAGTCAGTTCTTGAGCTGTACACATTCTAGTAGGGACAAAGTTGGCTCAATAATGCCATGCTTGCTACTGAAGCTGCTTGCTCTTTCATGGTTCACTAATCCCCTTTTATATGGCATACTACTTTTCTTTAGATATAATTGTATTTTCATTCTGATCATAGTTAAAATTTGTGGGCCTAGATACAAGTCTTTACTTTGAAGATGAATTTGCTTAATTCTTTTCTAATCCTTTAAGCATTGATTTTTTTTTCTAGCTCTCAGAGAAGATATTTATTTTATTTCAGAGTTTGAAGAGATGCCTCCCTCTAGCTCATGAGAACTGTCAAGAATTCTTACTTTAAAAATAATCCCTTTTCTTATTCACTGATTGACCTGTTTCTTGAGTGTCAATTCTTATAATTATTCCTTAGTGTAAAAGATCAGAGTTGTAATGAAAATCTTAAAAATTTCACTCACATATTACAAAGGGTAAGTTTGCTGTTATACTCTCATTATTGAATCTCTCATCTTATTTACCATATAAAAATCCTCACTGGGAAAGTGGAAAGCACTCTTGACTTCAAATCATATCATTTGTTTTTTTTAATCATTTGATAATTATACTAATATCAAGTTTTTGATATTTGTGGAAATATCCACATCAAGTGGGTAATAGTTTTGCTAATAAAGGAATTAGTTTAAATTCTCTGAGCCTCAGATTTTTTAAAAAAAATCTATAAATTAAAGATAATAATATATAACCTGACAACCTCAGAGATGTTATGAGGAAAAATATAATTTTTTTCCAAAATATTTCATGAATAGTAGTGTCCCAAAGTCATATAATTTTCTAAAAATTAGTAATAATAATCATAACAACTCTTAGAATATTTAATTATTGTGTAGGGCACATGTTTTATGGTTCTGCTCAGAATCTTTCCCCAGGCTAGAACAGTTATTTCCAGCTTTTGGAAAGGCTGACAGAAGATGACCCTCAGCTGTCAGACTTCTTTGGGTATTATCTCAGTTGAAATCACACCTTACTCAAGGTCATGCCTCTTTCCAGGGGCAGTCCACATCCAATGACTAATTAATACAGTGACATAAATAGCTGACCAGGTTGTCTCAACCTGGAACTACTCTAAAGGGCCATCCAAACTGTAGATCTCCCCTTGAGGTCAACTAATGCTTTACAGAGGTTCACAGCAACCTCTGCTTGGGCTAGTCCTATTTCCTCCTGTTCCCTTGACTGAAACCATGACTCTTCTGTAGTAAACAACCTGCATTCTAATCTTCATGTCAAAATCTGCTTTCCAGACATATCAAAGTGTCATTTTGAGTGCTAGATCCAAGACAGCAGATGCTAAGATGAAGTTTTGAAGCTAGATGCCTTACCACCCAGTTGGAATGTGGAACTGTTGGTGCATGGAATACAGGTAGACCTTGGCACTAGCAGGGCAATTATTTAAATGTTCATTGGTGGAGAACTGGGATGACATGCCTATGAAAGGGAATTGTGCCAAGTTGGTGTCATGTATCAAGCATTTGAGAAACAGTAACTGTAAGGACAGTACATTTGGGTAGATATTGATAAGATTGCACTCTGAAGAAAGATAATGGAAAGCTGAGAATGATTAATTGACAATAAAAGCTAAGTGTGAAAACAAGGGGACTCCTCTGGTAATGTGTAAAGAGACTCTCATTTCTTTCACTGGAAATGCAGAGAAAGCAGAAGGCTGACTCCAGAATGAAGTCAGCCTCCAGAAGGCTGGCTCTGAATGAAGGCTGGTCTGCCACACCAAGGTAAAAAAAAACCCTGCTATACCCAGCCCCCTTCCTGCCCAAAGACCATATTGGATTCTTGGCTTATGAGGTAAGAACTATTGTAGTAGGAATAGCCAAGTGAAAGACCCTAAAACTTTCCCCTATCTTCCATATTTTATTATTAAACTAATATATATGATCAAAAAAATATCTTGTGTAAATGTCAGAAATTAACACATTCCTAAAGCCCTGAAGAATTAATTTGTGTTGAAACTACCATATCTCCATTTAGTTTATCAATCTGGACCTTGCAAATACTAGAGTCCTGAAGGATGACAATGGATCACTTAAACTCAACCAAGTAATAAATCAGTTGCAGCCACTTTGCTTGAAGTGGCATCTTTGCCAAAATGTATTAATCAAGCTTCAAGTAAATAGTATTTGGCCATTGATCAGATGTATTATTTTTCATTTCTATCCAAAAAGAGGAACTAAAAATATATTCATTTGACTGGATGGTAGTGTTTATCATTTTGTTCCAAAGTTCTGTCAACTCTCCCTTCAGCTATCATAATAAAGACTAGGTAAACATCTTATAGAATATTATGTTGGCCAAATGTATTGATAGTATCATGCTAAACAGAATGAATAAACAAGAAATGGCTCATGGGTTGGAGAAATTGGTAAAAACTCTTGTACTCTAGAGAATGGAGAATAAAACCAACAAACATTCAGGGACTCTCTGCATCTTCTACAACATACACCTCCTCCAAATTAAAAGACTATTTATTTTGCAATTTCTGTCATAAGGAAGAAAACCCAACATCTTTGTAAATCTTTTCAAGTTGTTATTACAGCATTTCCCACATCTAGAAACACAGCTATGACTTATATACTGGGTGATGCAAAAGGCTGTCAAATTTGAGGTAGGGCCAGGGCAAGAAAGGGTCCCAAAGAAAATCCAGTCTTCAGTGTGAATGCTTTGCCACTTGAGCTATATGACCTGCCAGACCCTGTGGTATGAAGTATCAGTGGTCAAGAACTATTCCATGTGGAGTTTATGATAAGTCCCAGAACAGTACAGGTTCAAAGGACTTTGGGGTAAAAATATGCCATTTGAAACAGAGAATTATACATCTTTTGCAAAAGAGGTCCTGGTGTATCACCAAGTTCCAGCAGAGACAGAGTATCTGACTATGAGTCACCACTACTAATTTGGACAGAACAGTCTGTTATAAGCTGGATTTCATCAGAACTCACTGTGTCATAAGGTAGAGCACATCTAACAACTAACATAGATGACAGAATGGAAAATGTTCATCCGGATCAATCACAAACGGGATTAAGGACACCAGAAATCTGGATGAGCATGTAGGCCAGATACCCACTTTGTCCACCCATATTGACCCAGCAGCTCTCATTCAGTCTGCATCTATGGCACCATGGGCCATTCTTTATACCAGTGGACAGAGGAGGAAAAAGTCCAAGTATGGTTTGTAGGAGGTTATATTGAAAATAGATACACTGTAGTACCAAACAGTATCAAATATACTATTCAGACATATTTTTTTTTGAAAGAGAGTGGTGAGAAAAAGTCCTTTCAATGGTTAGAGTTTCAGGTAGTATATCTAGTCTCCTACTTCATGGCTTAATGTATGAAACATATACAAATGGATGAACAGTGGTGAATGACTTGGTTATCTTGTCTAGGCCCTGGAAGGCAAAAATATTAGAAACCTAGGGACAAGGAAATCTGGAGAGGGCTACATGAATGGACATATGGTATGAACACAAAGTATGAATATATTTGTATTGCATATTAATACCCACCTGAGTGTGTATCTACTATAGAAGAGGCACTGGACAACCAAATAGATTGTTGAAATCAGCCAACTTTTGTCCTTGTTCATTCCATTGCTACACATAGATATGTAGCAATGTAGGGCATTGCTACACATGCCCTACATTGCAGGGAGGCAAGTTCTACACAGGCACAACAGCACTTCAGAAGTGCTGACAACTGCCAGTAGCAGAGTCTAAAGCTGAGCTACAAATACAGCACCATACTTTGGGAAGACCAGTAGCTGCTTGGTGGCACGGAAAGAGCTGTGGTTCATTTTTACAGGAATAGAAACATATTTTAGATAGGGGTGGTTTACATTTCTGCCCACAGGGATTTGGCCAATACCACTATTAGGGGACTTATAGAATGATTCCCAAGCAAGGATCCCTTTGTATCAGACCAACAGACACACTTTATATCAAAGGTGGTACGGTAAGTGCCTGTGACCACAGAATTCATTGTTCATAATGCATACTGCGTTACTCAGGATTTGCCAGCCTGGTAAAATAGAGGGCCCATCTGAAGACATAATTCAAAAATAATACAAGGATGGGATTTTATCCTCTAGGACAAAATACCTTGAATCAAAGATCTTTTGATAGTGCTATGTCCCTAATAGGTGAAATATATAGTTCAGGGACCAAGTGTGGAGCAAATAGGAGTGACCCCACTAGCCATCACTCCCATTGATCCATTTGGGAAATTTGTACTTCCTATCCTGTGAGTTTAGAGATTCCTATTCTCAAAAGGGAAGTATTTCCATGAAAGGACACATCAAAAGTCCCACTGAACAATAAACTAAAGCTGTCATCTCAGCATTTGGAGATCCTTATGTCAAAGAACAGAAGGTAAAAAGATGAATTTCCATTTTGATGGAAATAGTGGTGCTGATCAGGAGGAGGAGATAGTGTTGCTGTTACACATGGAAACATGAAGGACTACACTTTGCACCTGAGTGATTCAATTGGGTACTTCTTGGTACTCTTTTTGCCCTACATTGACTATAAATAGAAAAGTACAGTAACCACGATTAGACAAGGGCATAGTGATAAGATCTCAGGAATAAAGGTCTGAGTCATATCATCAAGCAAATTATGGAGACCAGAAGGAGTGCTAGTTGAGGTTGAGAGGAATCAAGACTAGATAGCAGAGGAGGGGGAAAAAGACCACCTATCACAGCACTGAGACCACCTCTAGCAGAGGAAGCTCTGGTTCTTCTTACTACCCTTCCTCTTCCAAGCTTCCCTGGAAAGAGAGATCTGCCAGAATCCTGGAGGAGTTGTCCCCAGAACCTATAGGAAGAAATGGATTCAAATGGTGCAAGAGTAGGCTGTAGTGAATGGTGTATGGTGAATGGGATATACTATTCCACTGCCTTTCATGAATGAAGAATTTAGTGTCCAGCTGCTGGCCCTGTAAGCCCTGTTTGAGAGTTGTTTCAGCTGAGGGAAATTGGCTCCCCCAAGGTCATACCTCTCTCTTTCTGGTGGCAGCCTATATTCAGTGACTAATGGCATGGGGGAATATGGTCTTGGATCTTGCCCCACTTGGATCAACTCTGGACTATCACCGTAAGCTGTGAGGCTGCTGGTAGCCTTGCATCAGGTTTCGTTTCCCTCTCTCTCTGCACAATCTGCTTTGGTGTTGCTCCCACTATTTCTCTGCAAGATTGGCCTAATCTAACATTTTTGCAGGGGTGGCAACCCACACTGCTGAGAAAAGTAAATTTAGACTAAGGGTGGGGGCTTGAAATTACTGGAGCTGTATTTTTTTCTCTTGTAAAGGTAAAGTTTGGACCTTGAAAAAGTGGGACAATTAAGCTCTATGGAGCCAAGAGGGTAGGTTGTGTAGAGTATGTGTTTGGTTGGAATTGGGGGGTAACATTAGTGGAGAAAGGAGAGAAAAATTCATCACACATGAGGAGAGACTGAGAGAGAGAGAGAGACAGACAGAGAAAGAGAGAGTGTTGGAGAGAGTCCCTGACCTGCCTACTTTCCATTTTCTGGCTCTAGTTAATTAAAGCTCCGTGTACCTCCCTGACAATCTTCTGAAACAGAGACCTACTTGTCCTCAATCTCCGTTACATACAAACAAGCAAACTGCTCTGTTAGCTAGAGGTGATTGCTCTCTTTGCAACCAAGAGTCTTCACTAGAACAATTATATAGTATCTTTGGCTTTTTTTTTAAAATATAAGAATCTGAACAAATGTTTTAGGTGCACAAAATAGAAATGAATTGAAATTTGTATTAGTCAGACAGTGACCCTTCGAGAATACTCCAACACTGTATGAGCTCTTGGCCTTCAAGTGAAGTAGAACTAGGACAGAATTATCACTCACATTATTTTTCTTGCATTCAAATGTCTTTGGAGCAAGGAGAATTCCATGAGAATGGAAAAGCTGCTTCATTTTTCCCACTGGGACATTTTACAAAGAGGCAGGTTTGGGAGTGAGGGCCAGAGAGAACAAGAGTGAAATCATACTAACATTATTTAATAAGCGTAAATTTATAATTAGAATTCTGATGAGTTTGTCACTTCCAATTTCAAAAATTAATCATCAGAGGGAAAAGTATTAGTGAGATTTGAGGAATGATATTGTACCATTATCAGAATAAAAATGGGAAGTTATTGGAGATGTGCCACCAGGCAAGAGTCTGTTTTTCTGGACGGGGTGCAGTAGCGTTGTGCCTGAATTCAGGATGCCTGTGAATGGCGCAGCAGGTAGCCATGACAAGAAGAAGAGGGTTTATTAACAAACCAATGGTTTTCATAGTGAGGGCTCTGGACCAGCAGCAGTACCAACCCCTGGGGACATGTTGGAATGTGTTCAAAATGCTCACCACGCCATCCCTACCTTGGGAGATGCCCTGAACCCTAACCTCCTGAAAATGGCATCCTGTGAACCCTGTTGACTTTGGATGTCAGCTGCTAGGTTTATTTGGTTTTATTTTCTCATATTTGTGAGAACTACTCTTTGCCTCAGCTGTGGGTAGTTTATAGTTTATGGGGTCAGCTGAGGTTTACACTGCTCAGACGGTAAGGTGATGGGAAACCAGGAAGGGAGAAGTGGAGCAGGGAACATGAGCTAGAGTTGTACTTAACTCTCTTTCTTCTAATTTATCCTTGCACCCCTTTATCCAAACCCTCTTCTTCTTGTCATGGCTACCTGCTGCGCCATTCACAGGCATCCTGAATTCAGGCACAACGCTACTGCACCCCGTCCAGAAAAACAGACTCTTGCCTGGTGGCACATCTCCAATAACTTCCCATTTTTATTCTGATAATGGTACAATATCATTCCTCAAATCTCACCTCACTAAGGACATTTTACTTAGTGATAATGGTAAAAGATCTTTCTGGGACAAATACTTTAATTACATAATCATATCTTTTTAACTAAGTTTATTTTCTAAACACTTTCCTTTTAGAAATTAACTGGAATATACACCCAGGATATGGTATGTATGGAGTCCATATATGGAGTTTATATATATCTTTCTGACTTACTGAGTTGTCTGAATCCATATTCTCCTACTCTGTAGACAAGCTAGATTCAATCTGGGTCAAAACCAAAAATCACCAGACTGAACCTAACCTCCAAAACGTAGTAGCAGGGCACAGAAAGTATGTATTTCTTTCCCCACCTTCTTAAAGTCTTCATGCATATTGTTGAGTTTTCTGAAAATTCCTCTATACAGGACAATTTCTACTTATTTCTCATTTATTAGATGGTCTACAGTTGTGTGAGAAAACTTGGTGTTAAAATGCTAACATCTATTATTATGAGGTAAGGGGTGAAAACCATTAGTTTTCATTGAGTCTCAAAGTACTATAACACTAATAGTAGGATAGCATTGTCAACGAATCACCAAATTTATTGAAATCTGAGCAAAAAACCCAAGAAACTACAGCCTCATAATCCCAGAGTTACTTAGCATTACCTGAGAAAGGAAAAAATGGCTAATGAATTATAATTAAATATGCACTTTACATGTTTTCCTACTGTCTTTGTCTTTTTCTTTTTCCTCTTAGGTTGTGTTTATTATTCCAAGTGAGTGAGGAAGTGTAAGATTGATTGTAATCTAAATTTTATTTCTCAATTCCTAAAAGTTGCTTAGAATTTGGGTATCTGGGTGGATACATGGAACTTGCCACCAAGAGTACAACCTGGTTTGATTGGGGAAATAAGTAAGAAATGAGGTTCAAAGTCTCTGTCATCATCATGATCAGTGTATTTCATCTAGTTCCATCCTGTTCAGGTGTCCATGCAGAAAGCAGCAAATTCCTACCTGGTCCTTGCAACTTTTCATGGTTGTCTAACACTGTGTGATCCCCTGCTTTCTCTGCACACTTGCATGTACCACTACTTAACAATGATCAGCTACTGCCCAACATATCTTAACTATTTTGTTTTGACAGCTGGCTTGCAAGGCCCCAGAGCCTAGGGACACTCTAACCTACAGATGTTGGAGCCATAGATTCTTGTATAAGATGTTGGGGAAAATCTAGATTTGCTTCCTACTCACTTGGGTCAACAAATATTTATTATTTTTAATGTGCCATGCTAATAGCTCTCCTCAAAGATTTTCTCATAGCAAGAACAACAAAATGTTTCCCCAAGAATCTCAGAAGTCATGCAGTTCAGCAATATTCTAGAGAATGTTGTTCTCTAAGGCATGCTTAAAAAGAAAGCTATAAAGGGAGAAAAGAATATTACAAAATTAAGCAGAAGTAAATCGTGCCACATCAGAAAAGACGGCATACATAAGTAAAGAAAGCCAGATGGTTTTCTTCATTAGAAGATATGGAATCTGAAACTAACATGCAGAAGGAATTTTGGTTGTCAGCTCTTCTTCAATTCTAAACTTCACCTTCAAGTAGGAGTTAAATTGATTTTTCCAAAAAATTGTTCTAAATGCTTTATAATGATTTTGAGTTTGTTTTGGGAGATTAAGCTGGTATTTTCCTTATATATATCATATATTCCTGGCTTTGGAATCAGTCCATGCTCTCTCTTTTTAAACAATGTTTCTTTTAGCTTATTAAATCTAGATATTGCATCTTGCTTCACATTTTTCTTTCTGCATTTTTCTGAGGCCGAAAGGGTCAGCGCTCCATGTTTCTCTATATCTGATATTTTTCTGGGATCACTGCCTATTTTTTCTTTTCCTATTTATTGTGTGTACTCTTGTTCTTGATGTCTTAAGACACTGTTATTGACTTCATTGCTTAGTGTCAATAAAATGCATAATTATAATTAAAACCCTGTCATGGAGATTGGTCACCATGTTTTTATTATAAAGTAAGATTTGGTGCTAAAGTAAAACAGTTCTATCAAAACCTTATCTACATTGGTTATGTAATAACACAGATTTGTAATGTATAAAATATGACAAATATTTGTAATTCTTGAGAATTCCAATGATGTCAAGCATATAGGAACTGTCCATAACTTGACAATAGACTTTATCAAAATATATTTTCTAGTATCTGTGATGTGTCTCTTTTGCAGTCCCATCACTCTATTATGAAACTATATGTAATACTTAAATCTGATATCCCTCTATTCCCTAGGAGAATGTCACTTCCTCATCTCAAAGACACATTTGTACCAAGGTAAGTGACTGAGGCTTTTTAAATGAGACAGAGCTAGTAATTACTCAGGTGTCCATTGCAGAAACCTTAAATTTGTATCTCCAGAAGCAACGTCATTGCATAGGTGTCAGTTATTAAATGTCTATGAGCCCCTGGGGAATCAGTGGATGCGCTTAAGAGAGCCTAGAAACCCTCTGAAGTATTGGGTATTTGTGCATTTATTCATTTTTTTCTATATACATCGGGCATTCTATCAAATTCATAACAAGTTTAATAATCCTGATCCTAAAGGGAACTAGCATAGGACAACTGCATGGAGACTTCAGTGGAAGAAACTGTGTTTAATTCATTGATGTGAATGTTAGATAATAGTGACCCCCAGGAAGGTGGGTGATAGCGACATTTACCTTCCAGACCATCCAATACTTTTTCATTTCCCATTGAAACTTACTAGCAATCAGATGTAGCATTCTTTCTTTCAGTTCATTTGTTCATTTATTCACTCATTCATCATTCATTCTATATGGAAAAGATTGTGATTTTATTGCAAAACATAATTATACAACAAATTTCAAAGAAGGTCAAATAATTTTCAAAACCAAAATTTAAAATTTAATGACTTAGGCCAAAGATTCAATTATGTTTTGGAGATCTCAGAAGTATTAGGGGTGAAAGAATGGTTTCCTTCCTTATTTATTTTCTTTTATTCCTTTTTGTGATGTTTCCCCTTTTTTGATTTATTTTTTCTCTTTTTTCTTTTCTTTCTTCTGATATTTTTGTTTCTTTTGTTTTGAAGTTTCTTCTTCAGTGGAACTGGGTAAATGAGAGCTTTTCCTTTTTTTTTTTTTTTTTTTAAATTGACTCATCAATGTCTAGAACCTCAGTCAATAGTGGCATAGAAGGTAAGAAAACAAACAAACAACACTACCACCCCATCCAAGCCATACAAGTCAGTTCAGAAAGGATCCACTGCTCTTAGAAAAGGCTTCTGGAAAAGACTGTTGGCAGTTTTGTTATCCCTGGTGTCAGGAAGTTCATTGGAAAATCCCCTACATGTGTTCAAGATGCTTTGGAAAATTAAAGAATCTAATCTCCAGGCAGAGGGATGCAGTGGAAATTATTTTGGGGTATTAATTGATTTTACATTTGATAGGAAATAAAGGTTCAGTGAAACCCTCCTGGCTGTCTTTTCGTGCTCTGAGTTTTCCAGTTCAGTGAAATAAGTAAGAGTTGGAGCACTATCTTACCTAGAGAAGGGCAAAAATATATTTTTTATAGGCTTTGGAACACAGGGATTTTTTTAAATTTTTTTATAAACATATAATGTATTATTAGCCCTAGGGGTACAGGTCTGTGGGATTTTTAATGCTAAAGTACTCTGATATGATCTGTGCTGTTTTCTTCTCCCAACCCTATCCTCCAATCACTTATTCTTTGTGCCTACATAAAATGAGAGAGCTCCTGAAAAGAACCCTGAATTTACCCAATAAAATTAAAAGACAGTTATTCAAACAAAGAAGCTATCCTGTTCAAATTCCTATCACATGTAAATTTATTCAAAAAACCTCTTAAGACGTGGTTTGCTTAAACACTACCAAATAGACTGAAATGTAGGTTCTGCATGAGGGCTTTTGAGGCTTGGAGGATGCTGATGCTTCAGGATCTCTGTGCAGGGGAATAGTGAAGAGTCTTAGGGATCTCTGAGCAGGAATATCGTGATGGAAAACCACCCAAGCTGGGTAGATAAATATAGATTGGCACACTTGTTTTTGGCCAATGTTCTCCAGATGTTCACAAAGCAAAGAGCTACCTCCTTGTGCATCCTCCTTGACTGAGTTCACATTAGTCTTCAAAGGGGTTTTGAATTGCCCTTTTACTGATTCCTTCGTAAGTGTCCAGAACCAGAGTAGAGAGTATTTGGAAGTAAGTGCTGGTATAACACAGGGACTTCTTTGGTAAGCCTTCCTTCAGAAGGTAAATCAGGTAAATACGCCTTCCTTCCATAATGTTAGGCTCCTTTCTGACAATCTGTATTCTGTTCTAACCCTTCCCATGCAACATTCTTTAACCCCCTGCTACTCAGTGTTTCCACACTCTCCCTCTGGATACACCAGACTGATCAGAGACGGTACGTAGTCTCATGTGCCTTTTCAGTCCAGTCATTTGGTATCTTGGCTGGATGTCAGTGAGCTTCATATGCCGAACAAGTCCTGTCTTATGGCTAAAGAGGGCGTTCTCATCCCAGGTAAGATGGGGTGGAAGTGATGGGACGTTCTCCAACTCTTTTTTTTTTTTAATTTTTTTTAAAAGATTTTATTTATTTATTTGACAGAGAGAGATCACAAGCAGGCAGAGAGGCAGGCAGAGAGAGAGGAAGGGAAGCAGGCCCCCTGCTGAGCAGAGAGCCTGATGTGGGACTCGACCCCAGGACCTGAGATCATGACCTGAGCTGAAGGTAGTGGCTTAACCCACTGAGCCACCCAGGCGCCCCGTTCTCCAACTCTTGTTGTACCTCTGTCCAATAACACACCTGTGGTCTTATTTTCTTCTGAAGTTTTTAATACAAACAGTATGATGATCATGAGAATTAAATTTTTTTCCTTCAGTAATTGACCAAGTCTTATTTACATAAAAACTGTGTACTCCTCTTTTTAACAAATATTAGTCACATATCTTACAAAATATAAAACTCAGCCCTCTTAGTTTACAAAAGTACATGATTCTCCTTTTTTTAGGCATCCCTCCACCTTACCTCTCAATGAAGTCATATATTAATTAACAATGCTTCTACAGTTCAGATAAATGGCAGCTTCTTCTCAAATTTCTTTCTAATCCTCAGTCTTTTCCCTTTTATCCAGAGAAAGGAGTTTGGTGTTTCCTATCAAATTAGAAATTATGAGACACCGATTCTTTAGATATGATGGCCAAGGATTATGTCAAAGACTTAATGTGTTGAGATTTTAAATATCTTTGCCTTTGAAACCTTGGTCTTCAGCTTCCACTTAGCTTTTCTAAGGTGGATTTATGGTTCAAAAATTTAAAATTAGGACCAAGTCTTGAATTATATTCAGAGCTTGAAGGTAATCTGTCATGATAGTTAGTGTGATCCAGCCATTAACCAGACCTGTCCTCATAGTGCATATTCCCTCATGATATAATTTAATCAACTTCACTGGATCTACACAATACCTAGTAATATATTTATGTGAACAGGTGAGTGCTCCTAGACTCTTTTTAAATTGATAAGAAACTCACCTTATTTTACAGTCTCCAGAGGTATATGTAATGGTGATGATTTACAAAGTTATAGGAAAAGACTGACTAATAGGAAATAATTGGTCCTAAATCCACAGAGTTCTTGGGCAAGGTGGACAAAGGATCTGGCCATGTAGTTAGTGAATAAAAGAAATACAGCACTAAGTACGTATGTTATAAAATAGATGATCTTTGTCACGGTATATAAAGTCCACAGAACATTTGCTTAATTTGGTTTCATTTTTGGTGAAGGTTTTAAAATGCACATTTAGGAGCCTGGGTGGCTCAGTTGGTTAAAGCCTCTGCCTTCAGCTCAGGTCATAATCTCCGGGTCCTGCGATCAAGCGGCCATCAGGCTCTCTGCTCTGCAGGGAGCCTGCTTCCTCCACACACTCTGCCTGTCTGTCTGCCTACTTGTGATTTCTGTCTGTCAAATAAATAAATAAAAATCTTTTAAAAATAAATCCAAACAGCACATTTAAAAAATAAATAAAATGCACATTTAAACATAAAGCAGTACAGGTAATTTTACATTTTTTTCCAGCTTTCTCAATTTGCTCTGCACAATGACTACGTATGATTATTGTGTTGTGAATGAGTCACTATATCAAAGTAAAAGCATTTCTTTTTTTTTTTAAAGATTTTATTTATTTATTTGGCAGTAAAAGCATTTCTGATATTAAAACTTCATTCTTGTTTCCTAAGAAATCTAATCAAAGTGATAGCAACATATTCTCACAAAGGATAGTCTATGAAATGATGGAGTACCTTATTCACAGGTCACAGTAAAATAATCAGAAGATTATTACACTTCATAGAATCCTATGCCCAGTGACAATACCTGTGACAATGGTAGCCATAAGCACTTGGGAAGGAAGGTGTATGAATCATTGAACAGACACTATTGTCATTAATAATAAACACTGGGAATAAGTTGTTAAGGTTTTCATCATGACTGCTACTGTTTAGACTGTAGATTTATTTTCAAAGTTTGAATTGATGACCACATAAAATTAGGAACAGCACCCACAGAAATAGCAAAATGTAAGTTAATATATTATTGAGGCCTTGAAAACTAGTCCTTACTAATTATTATAATGCATAGATATTTACATTTTGTGGTTAACTGCTGAAACAATTAGGTAGCATTTTCTAAACAGTGATATGGAGCTATTAAATTTCCTATACAATCCCCTTGGGGCTGTTTTTAGTCAGGAATGGGAGGTAGATAGAGGGGTCAGATGCCTTTCTCCTCTTATTTCCTACCTAAATCCTAAACTACCTTTGAGGCATGTTTGATGACTTTCTTTTCCAGGATGCTTTCTTTGGCTCCTAGACCCTCTGTTCTCTCAATTCCCAAACTGTTTATTATTTGGAACCTGACTTTTGGCACTTAGCCACATACAGCCTGACACTGATGGACTTCCCCATAGAGATTATAAGTTTATTGAGGTCAGAGGCTGTTCATTATGTTAGTTTTTATTTTTCAGGGCACATGGCATTGTGTACATGACAGGCACTCAATGAAAATTTGCTGAATTATATGCAAGTAATATTATCATAGCATTTTTGACCTTATGAAACATTCAGAAATCATTTCATTCAAGTCCCAGTTTTGTAGATGAGGAAAATGAAGCCAATAGAAGTTAACTTCTTGATCAAGGTCACATGATTAATGTATAATACAAAAATAATCAAGCACTTTATTTTCTTAGGATGTAGATGTCTCATTCATATTCTTACTTACCCTGTTTGTTTTCCTACAGACTTTGCTGTTCACTGACAATTCAAAATTACACCTCATCCCCTGTACTGCTGGGGTAAGTGAGAATTTGACATATTTGTAGTTCTCTTTACAGCTCTGATGCTGTGATTAATATGCACAAACACATTTGCTAATGCTTGTGATCTTCTAATTAGATAGTTTTAGGTTTCGTCATTAAACTTCTATCCTTTGTCCTAAACAGAGTTATTTCATCCCTCTGGTCATATAGAGCTCTGTTTCTGCCCCAGTTTTGTTATTTTCCACAATCAGACCTATATTGTGGTTTGATGAATATATGTTTATCTCCCATACTATTCTGGACTTGCTTGAGGGTGAGAGAATGATATAGTAATCACCTTGACTTCTCTATATCACTAGTCCTGTGCTTTGAGTACAGCAAGAACTTCAAAAATGCTGAAAAATGGTTTTTCAGTCTAATATGATTTAATGATGATTACAAGAATCTGTTCTGGAGAAATCAGACTTCTTGCATGAAAATGCTGCCCAAATCATACTGTTTCTTATCTTAAAAGAACAATTATAATACATTACTTGTCAACACAAACCAACTAACCTATTTCCTAAAATTAAATTAAAACCCAATAAAATATCTACTTAGAAGTAACTACCAGGTTAGGAAATAAAAAGCTTAACCATTTCGTATTCTAATAGTGAAGCATTAGGACAGATGAACTTGTGAAACTTGAGTTGAACTTGTGGAATCACTACATTGTACACCTGAAACTATTATTGTGTGTCCACTATCTCAAAACAACAACAACAACAAAATCTTGACCATCTCTCCCTTATCACTGAACCACTTAGTAAGGCTGTTCATAATGTTCTGTGTACAGTAACATGTACAGTTTTAACTCCATATCATAAATATCATATTTGTAATAAAGTGTAGAAATGGATACAGGGCAATAAATATAGTTGTTAGAGAAAAAAGCAAATACAAGTTTACAATAAAAATTTCATTTCTTGTAATGAACTTGTCATTTGCAGCTTGAAGAAAGTTGAGAATGAAACTGGAAAGAAGGGTTGAAGCCTTTGTTTATTAAAGGTTATAGAAGGAAGTAGTGTGAAGCATTGGCAAGACCAGTTGACAAACGGCAATTTTTGGTAAATATCAGACTCAGAGGCACTGGTAAAGAGGCACCATCTTTCTGAGGCTTCTCTAAAGACTCCTGAACAGGAGCCTGAGATGAATCTTCAGGGAGCTTGCAGAAACTTTAAGATGCAAACAAAACAAAACAAAAACAAAAAACAAAGCAAAAAAAACCCCACACCACCTTAAAACAAGCAGCCAACTTCGCTTATTTAAAAGAAGAAAAGTTTTTAACCAGGATTCTTGTCTTATCACCACTACCTCCCAGCATGTTTGCCATCCCATCTGTATGACTCCTTGTGCCACAGTCCTCTCTTCGGATCCACTCTCTCAGCATCAGCAACAGCAGGGGCCACTCTCAAGCCCTTTAAATTCCACGTGATGCTGTTTTCTGAATGTAACTTAAGACTTTTATCTGTACATCCTGTTGTTACTAATGTTGCACTGAGTTTTAATGATCTAAAGATGAATTTTTTCCTTTATCCATAATAGGAAAGCGTATTTAAAGAGATACGTGTTTATGAAGTTTGTATGTTAAAATCTAAGAAATGACTGAAACAGGATATAGTCTGTGGAATATATATGATACTGTCTCAGCTTGCTTTGTTCCTCTTCATGGGGCATATCATTCTTCCAAGGGAGTAAAACTCTCACGTCATTAACAATATTTATTGGGTGCCTAAAATGTTTATAGCACTGTCAAGAGCATTGTGGAGGAAATGCTGACAGTTCAGGTAAGTATCCTGAGATAAGGTCTGTTCAGATTCAGCTGCACAAAACGGTGGGAAGGGATTGTATCCACAAACAAGATGCAGGAGTCCAGTGGAGTGGGGTTCTGTGTCACAGAGGGAATAGTAGCATCTGGAAAGAGTGGGTGGCATCTTCAGGGTAAAGGTAAAAATTGAGCATGATCAAGTCAGCACACTTACTTAAAAGTAAATTTATTCTTTATAATGACAGGTATTCCCATGTGGGTAGGGGAGAGGTGATTCTATTTGAGAGATGGATGTTCAGTAGTAGAGAATGGACTTGCATTGAAGTGGTTCTTTGAGAACTGTAGCGTATTAGGGATAATGCCTTGAGGCTTTGATGTGGAGAAAATTCAAAGGCCATGTTGTTATGAAGCTTTCTGTTTTCAGTTCCTTGAAAGAGGGGAAATAGGAAATGGTGCCAGAAACACATCATAATTAAACTACAGGAGCACTAATTTGGGGACTTAAATTCTTGCAAGGAACTCTGCCTTAAGGTAGCATGGACTGCATAAGTATAGGTTGTTAGGGTATAGGAAATAAACAAAACCATAGTTAGCACATACTGAGTCAATATCTGTTGTTTGCTGCCTAGCATCCACTGCCCTCTCCAGAATTTCTTTTGGTCACCACCCCTTATTCGCAGCCATCAAGGCTGTGTGGTTTTGACTTCACTGGTGTCTCCAGACTGTCTTGAATCTATCAGTGTGTCTCTTTTCTTCAACTGATTGACTGAATCAAGGATAGTCATATTATACCAGTGGACAGAATTCAATGTGAGATGTTGACTGGGAAGGCACTATGGAGAAATGTCTACAAGAAAAAAAGAGGCTTTTTCTCTTTCTCTCTTCTTTGGACAACATAAGGAAGTAAGGTCCAGAACTGACATTGTGACTTTTGATCTTTTTTGTTGTTGTTGTTTGTGTTTATTCTGTTTTGATTTGCTTTTGGCTTTGGCTTCTACAAGAAGAAAAGTTGGAGCTCTTGGAGAATGGAATGGATGCCTCTGGGTGGGTCAATGGTGGACTGGGGTAAAACAAACACTGGCAGAGTATATAGATAGAGAAACCTGGCCTCTGGTGACAGTGTCAAGGCTACTAGATCAAGCTGAACCCTAAAGCTGACCTTTATAGGGATGAAGACTATTCCTTATATAGTCATATTATAGCTCTTTTAGGTATTGTTTGTCATGATTCTATGTATGTGTACGTATACATGTGTATTGAATGTGGGAGTAGGCACAGCACAGGCCAACCAATTGGTAAAAAGACAGTTGTAAAAATGAGCATAGAATGGCTCAGAATAGAGTGAGGCCAAGTCATCTTACAATAATGAAACGACCTTCTGTCAATCTCAGTACACCTAAAATTATTCTGGAAAATGCTAGTGAAGTAACTGAAAGATTCTATATTAATGATAGTTCAAAACCACCTGAATCAAGAGAAATGAACAAAGGTCAGTACTTCTCTATACGAGCAACAACTGGTAAGCAAACATAATGGAAAAAAAAATTCCATTTTCAATAGCACCCCATACCCATTAACTAATTATGAACTAATATAAAAAGGTCCTATATGAAGAAAATTACAAAAGCCTAAGAGAGACATAAAAGAATATTGAGGTACCTTTTAGCATGATGGAAGGAGTCATAATTGTAAAGGTATAAATTCTTCTTAAATTAATATTGTAACACTATTACAATATATACTTGAATGACTTTTTAAAATTTAAATGATTTTAAAGAGGAAGAATTTATTTGTAAGAATAGATGGTTTAGGAATTGTTATTTTTGTCTAAGTATCAGAGAAGGTCTCTTCTTTCCAGGCCAACATTAATTGAGTCTTTTTGTAGAGCAATAAGTGAAACTGTCAAGAAATTTGAGATAGACACCAATTTGAAGGGTTTTTCAATAAAACTATTTTATTTTCTCCCCAGTATAATAGTAAGTTAAAATAAAGCATCACCTGAATTGAAGGTAACCTTTTCTAGAAACCCTATTAAATGTTCTAGAGGAATTGGGGATTTATTCCCCCATCTTATGTGCGACTGTGGTTACAGCATCCCCTCCAGAGGGACCTACTCACCTCTTTAAAGACCAAATAGCCATTTAGTGATATCATCAATTACAAATTTTTTTCTCTTTTGATGCACTGGAGGAACATTTCCTCAGTCTTCCAAACAAAAATATGAAGCTCCCAGACTCAATTTTTATGATAAGATGTAGCCTGAGAACAGATTACTCTCTCCCTCTCTTTCTCTTATTAAGATGTGTGTAAGTCATCTCATGAGAATAGAATGACAGCCTAAGCCTGGCTACACTCTGCTCCCTGAGTGACAAAGGGTCATAGCAAAGAAAGTACTTTCACATTCATGTTCACATTTCATATTCATTCAGTAGATGTTTACAGCATTGGTTATCAAAGAAGTGCAAGTTAAATCAAGGAGATAACTGGTTTTGGTCAATCATTTTTATAAAGATAGGGTAATAAAGCTGCTGATGGGTAATGAAAGAAGCATAGCTATGTACTGGCAGTAAGTATGCATACTGGGGCAACTTTCTAGTGAGCAATCCAGCAATGCACATTAAGACATTTTAAAATCTTCAACATGTCTTACCCAGTAATTTCCCTTCTTCTTTTTTTAAAAGATTTTATTTATTCATTTGAAAGAGAGAGTGCACATCCTTGAGAGAGAACACAGACAGTGGGGAGGGATAGAGGGAGAGGGAGAAGAAGACTCCCTGATGAGCAGGGAGCACAACTCTGGACATGGGGCTCCATCCCAGGACCCATGAGATCATGACCTGAGCTGAAGGCAGACATCTAACCAACTGAGCCACCGAGGTGCCCCAGTGATTTTACTTCTAATATTGTCTCCCATGGGATAGGATATGCACCTAAAGATTGACAAGTGCTTATTTTCCTCATTTTAAAGTAAAAAAATCTGGAAAAAGAGACATTAAACATTTAACAAGAAATAAATGAAGAAAGGGCCCTGAAGAAATGACATGCAGCCCTTAAAAATTAAAACATATTTTTCCTGCACATCATTTATAATTTTTAAATTGAGCTGTAATACATTTAAAGTGCACCAATCTTAAATCCAAAATTCAGTAACTTTTATATACACCCATAATCGGCACCCTGATTGAGAGCAACTTGTGGTATGTCAGTGGACTCCTCCAATTGCCTCCTACTCAGTATCACCCCCCAAAGGTAGTCGTCATTTTCCCCATTGATTACAATTTTCCCGTTCTCTAACTTATGTAAAGAGAATTGCACATTATACACTTTTTTGTGCCTGCTTTCTATGATGCTGAATGTAATTATAGTTCATTCATCTTCATTGATGCATACTGTTTCATTTTATGAATATATCAAAATTTGATAATCCATCCTATTGAGGGATATTTGAGTTGTTTCCAGTTTGGAGTTATTGTGAATGAAGTTTCATCTTTTTTTTTTTTTCCCCAATCATATTTTTGAACATTAAAAATGCTAAAATAAAGTGCTAATTTAAAAAACCTGAAAATACACATCTGATGAAGAATTAGTTTGAGAAATTCAGCTATGTAGAAAGAGATTGGAAAGAAGTGCAGGAAATATCTGACTGTGGTTATATTCCAATGGTAGTACTACAGATAGGATCGTGCA
Source organism: Mustela lutreola (assembly GCF_030435805.1). Lineage (NCBI taxonomy): Eukaryota > Metazoa > Chordata > Mammalia > Carnivora > Mustelidae > Mustela > Mustela lutreola. The sequence goes on along the minus strand of NC_081295.1, from coordinate 57,839,423 downwards.
TGAAAAGGATACTAAAATGGGACTCTATTTCAGTTTTGGAAAAAGGACCCCAAGGTATGAGTACAGGTGGATTTAGGCTGTAGATATCCTGCATTTTGGCTATTAAGATATTGAAGAAGAAGTGCCTTAGAAAATAAGCAAGAGAATTTGATCAGGGAGAGGAATCTCCATCTGCAGCAGAGGAATGATTTTCTCCAAATCTTAGGATAGAAGATTAATAAAGAACACTTAAAAGTCCTCATGCATGTCACAGTTGTCCAATGTCAGACAGAAGTAGAAGGAATATCAAGCTGTGGCCCAAAATGACAGAGTAGGTTTGGTGTGGGGATAAGGATGCACTGAGGGTTGGGTCCATGAATACCAATAGTGGGGCAAGGATGCTTCTGTGTCTTGCTTAGTGGGCTACTCTGAGGACATTGGTGGTGACCTATATCCTCTGCTAGAAGAGTGTTTGGAGAGCTTCGTTAGAGGAAGAGACTGATGGACTCTCAAGGGGTGTAGGAGGAAAATTAGTGGCCTGCTCAAGGAAAACATCATTGGCTGTATTCTAAAAAGCACAGCCTTGTGGTAGATATTAAGGAGGGCACGTATTGAATGGAGCACTGGGTCGGTGTGATGTATAAACAATGAATCTTGGAACACTAAAAAAAAAAAAAATTAAATTAAATTTAAAAAAAGAGTACAGTCTAATGATTCTAATGAGGTCTCCAAAGAACCCGTAGTGAGTACCACTGAGGGAAAAGGTCAGCTTTCCTAACCTACCAGACCTGGAAGAAACCATTACCAACTGCACTGGGATCACTCAGGACAGGCTTTTCTAGATTCTTCTCCCAACTTCTGCTTCTCTGATTTAGAGGCACTAGATAACTTAGATAGCCAGTGAAGGGAGGGAATGTGAGGGGTGGAAGCAAAAGAAAGAAGTCAACCATCTTCTCCCATCACAACTATAGGCAGAGGAGGGGAGTTTATATATTTAAAAAGCTTAGGATTTTTATTATTATACAGAACTATGCACTTAAATTACTGCAATGAGGTAATTATTATAACTAACAGTGATAAGGACTCATTTTTATTATTTAAGAATGATAATAAATATCATAAAACCTGCCTTAAATTTCAACAGAGGACTGAAAAGGAAGCAACCACAGAGATTAATCTAAATAGCAGTAAGGAGAAAAATAAAGTTTTATTAAGACTGTATTTTCAAGATTCCTGTTGCCACTTATGTATGTTTTCCAAATTTTATGCAATAGCATTTGTTAATTTTTAAATAAAAATGAATTAAAAATAATTCTTAGCAAAAGAGAATGAAATACATAGCATGGACAAATAGAAACAGAGTCAGAGGGTTAACCAAACAGTGGCATATCCTCGATCAGTAGAATTTGTCATGTCTTATGACTACTTAACTTCCAATGTTTGAGAAACTTCTTATATTATGAGTCCTATCTTCCCACAGTATAAACAGGAAATTCACTTTTCCAGCCTTTCTTATAGTTAGGGTACAATCAGAGGACCTCAGCTTCACCAATCAAATGCATCCACATGAAACCTTGCATTAGAAGAATGTAACTTGAGGAAACAAGCACTGTGAGTAGATTCTAACTTTTCTGGCATGAAAGTCAGTGGAGTTGTTTTGTTTTCTCTGGAATCAGTGGATGAGTCTCTTGTGCTCAGCATCAGCAGTGTAGACAGCAGTATCTGTGCCCAGCAGGGGCAAAAACAGGACATCATCCTCTCCCATGGTGTGATTGGTATTGGCTTGGGCGTGTAGTCTCCAAGCCTCTGGCCTTTTGAAGATTCAATAAACTAACTGATGCCCTTTAATAAATGGTTCTACTACTTATGCTAGTAAGGGTAAATTGTTTTATTTTCATCTAGAGGAGGAGATGCCTTGGACAAAGTATCCTTCACTCTCCTCCCCATGGAAATGTGTGCATTGAATTACCAAGGCCTGATGCCATTGAAACACTTAACTAACTCCCTTGTTCATGAGACAGTTTTGTGATTATCATTTGTGTCTACTAGGAGAAAATGCACTGAAAATGCTGATGTGTTCTAGGCATTAAGACAGTCATGTTTCTCATTTTTAATTCACAAATTATAATTCTGGTTTGTACACAAGTCTTTTGTAAGCTTGCTTTATTATGAATTTGTCCTAAGAGATGGATTTAGTCTCTATATGCTGACAAAATCAAATTGCTAAATTTAAAAGCTAGGATTACAAACTGGGTCTTGTTATATTTTTTCTTTAAATTAGTTGACCTCTTATAAAGACACAGCCATGTCCATTTCTTTGTGACACTTTGATACTGCCATGAGATTTTCCTTTCAATATTTACAGTTATTTATATAAGCTCAAGAAGAATTACTTGTGTGACCCTTTTGGTCCTGTTGAATATATCAATAAAATAGGCTTTTTAAAAGGATAGAGCAGTTCACCTTTAACAAAATTTTCTACATAATGCTTTAAAGTTTCAGTTTGATCCAAGCAGCTGCTCCCTCTTCATGAGCCCGTCCAACCTAAATGAAAAAAAAAAAAAAAAAAAAAAAGGAATAAGACTCACCTTGGAGTTAAATTCAAGTTTATAGCTTTACATGTAAAGTAGGGAAGAGGAGCAATGGAAATAACAAGTCAATTTGGATACGGAATCAATAATCTCTCCAGAAAATAAGACAGATCTTCATTTTTCAGAATTCTTTTTATAGGTATAATTCTCTTTTAATATTTAAACAATCTTATCAAGTGTTATGGGACTCTTTGCACCTGAGCTACAATCTTTTGTTTGGTCAAGATATCACAATTTCTTCCATATTCTTTCAAATAATTGAATCAACATAAAATATTGACTCAGTGACCAAGTAAATAAGGGGCTTGTTGAGAGATAGTGATTCAGATGCGATGATTGTGATTTAGTCTCAAAAAGTTCTGTGAGAAGCAAAAAGTAAAAGTGTGTATGTGTAAGGATACTTCAGAAAATTAACAGTACACTTGAAAATGGGTTGAGAAGGAGTAGAGATTGCCTGACCTAAATAAAGCACAGAAGTCATGTAGGAAGCATTAAAAGTGACTTTAGCTATCAGAAAGTAGATGGTTCTTTTATGCAAAGTTGTCCTATAGAAATCATTAAAATCAGGACACTTCAGTCAATTGCTCTTAACTTAAATTTGATAGAGCAAAATCAGTTGATGGAATAATTTTGGAACAGATGAATGGACAGATATTTTTTGAACATATTAGAGAAACAGTGGAATAACTGAAACTCTTTCATTCCTGGTGAGGGTGAAGAACATAGCAGTCACATTTGGAAAACAGTTTGGCAGCATCTACTTTAACAGATGCCTAATCTCTGACCCAGCAATTCTACTCCTAGATATATATCCAAGAGAATAAATACATGAACCGACAAAAATACAAGTGCAGAAATGTTCATAGCAGCTTTACTCATAATACCACAACTGGCAATAATAACCAAAATATCTATTAATAAGAATGGATAAATAAATTATGGAATTCATAAATCAGAACATTACATAGGGAGAAAAATAAGAAGAAACTCCAGATACACATGATAGTATAGATTAATTTCATAAATATAAGAGTGAAAGAAGCCAGAAACAAAGGAGTACAAATTGTATGATTATATTTTTATGAAGATCAAAACAAACAAAAAGAATCTATGCATTTAGAAGTCAGATAGTGACCACCTCTGAGTGAGGTATTGACTGGGAAGGGGCACATGGCAAACTTCTGGGGTTCTGGGAATGTTCTTAGTCTTGACAAGATGGTGATTGCAGTTACAGTATGTGTGATTTAGAGTATGTTATACCTCAATAAAGTAATTTTTAAAAACATAATTAAGTCCATATTCAGAGGAGAAAATCATACTTGGTTACATCTTTCTTTTTTTTTTTTTTCCTCACTTCTCAACCACTTTCAGCTTAGCGTACAAATAATTGTACTATCAGACATTATTAAATAGAGCCAAAGGTTAATTGGTTCTCTACAGCTCAGCTGCTGGATTGTTGCTAGTCTTAGTTGGGAAGATCTTTTGCAACCACTATATTTTCCATTCCTTAAAACTAGTATCAGCAAGAGCCTTTCATATTATGTTAGCCACCTCTTCCTGAGTGGCATTTATCATAGCCAAAAACAACAAACAGAGACGTTTTTCTCATTAGTTTGGCTACCTATCATGATGACTTTATCAAAGCATCACTCAGGTGAAAATCAGTGGCTTGTCCATTCAACCATATTCTTGTCTCTACACAGGACTGTTGTGCATTGAACTGGCATAACTTAAAACTTTTTCCAGTTACAGTAAAATGCCAAGCTATATATTTGATCTAGAAAAAAATAAAAATAAAAACCAAACAAATAAAAGCAAAGGGGAAAAAAAAAGGATTTCAAACCAAATAAAAGAAACAGTAGTATGTAGCATCTGGAAAACTAAAGGATGGGAATAAAGTTTTGCTAAAAAACTAGGGATCAAATAAAATCCTACAAAATAGATGCTGATCTCTCTACCCCATCCACCCCCCCGACCTTGTTCCCAAGTGCTGGGAACCAGATTTATGACTTTCAGCTTTACCTGACCAACCAAGAAGAAAAGACCAATAGATGTCATTTAGGTAGACACTTCCCTCTCCAAATCCTGATTCTTCATAATTACCTTGCAGAGAAACAGTTATGAAACTTTCAGTGTCCCATTCTCAAAGATGAATGAACAATCCAGTATACTAGAGATTTCAGGAAAGATTTCAACATGAAAGAAACTAAAATAAAAAGAAATTTAAAAAAAAGAAAGAAAGAAACAGGAAACTAATGTTATTTTGAAAAATAACATTAAAAAATTAAGAATATTATAAATAATATTTTTCAGAGAAGATGTTTTCATTAGTTGGGAAGAGGATACTGTCAAAAAGTAATGGAGATAAGAAAGAGATCTTAGAGGGGTGCCTGGGTGGCTCAGTGGGTTAAAGCCTTTGCCTTCAGCTCAGGTCATGATCTCAGGGTCCTGGGATTGAGCCCCGCACTGGGTTTTCTGCTCGGCAGGAAGGCTGCTTCCCCAATCTCTCTGCCTGCTTCTCTGCCTACATGTGGTCTTTGTCTGTCAAATAAATAAATAAAATCTTTAAAAAGAAAAAAAAAGAGAAAGACCTTAGAAGATAAAAAAAAATACTATGGTAGAAATTTCAAAGAGATCTATAGAAGAGTGGAATGTAAAAATTGGTCAATTCTTCCAGTAAGTAGGGCTAAAATATGAAGAGATGGAAAGTAAGAGAAAGAACAAGTTAGTGAAGCATTTAAGAATGCATAATATCTGATTAGTAGAAATTTTAAAAATAGATAAGTGGTGGTGGTGGTGGTGGTGGTGGTTGGGGATGGTTGTCAAAGAGAATACAGAAAATTAGTTAACATTAAAAGGGCCCCACTATATGTTGAGCACAACAAATAAGAAAGGTCTTCTATCAATTTCTGAATAGCTGAGAAGAGGGCAATAATAGGTTTCACAGAAAGGACTGTGAATCAGATTGACACTGAAGTTTTCAATAATATATTGGAAGCTAGAAGATAATGGGACAATGACATTAAGAACATCAAGAGAAAATTCTTTCTGACTTGGAATTTCATATCCAGATAACCATGTCTAAATGTTTAAAAAACCCTTTTTCATATGGTCAAGATTCAAAAACTTTTTTCTCTCACAAAGTCTTTTTGGTCAAGCTAATGAAATAATTACTCGAAAAATAAATCAACAAAGTAGACATGCCATCCATAAAACAGGATTCAACAAAGGAGAGAGGACAGTGGCTGATGATTAATGGAAGTCCCTCTGTAGATAACAGAATATCAGGGAGAGAGAAATTGGCACATGTTGGATCAGAAGGAGCAAAGCTCTAGGAATAATCTCAGAAAGGGAAACAATGGATTTATTATATTCCTTGATGTGAATGACTGCACTGAATGGTGATATTCCAGTTCTGTTGAAAATTTGGGAAGGCATTAGTGATGGGAAAGTGAAATTAAGAAAAAAGAGAAAAAGAGAGAAAATATAATCATTAGCCTAATTAACTTCTAGTAAATCAAATTATGTAAAAGAAAAGACATTATCATTGTATACTGTGTGGCTCAGCATGGAAATCACTGACATGGTAATAATATGCAGCAATGCAAACACTGAGTATTGAGAAGAAAGAGGATGTAAGTGCAGATAGGAATGAGTGCTATGGCAAATTGTATTCTTCCAAGATTGCCCTATCAGTGCTTCCCATCCAAATGCTCTGCTGCTATGTAATCTTGCCAATCTTCCATCCAGAGATGGAGTTTATCCCCCTTCCGACCTTATAACCCAGTTGTTACAAACAGATTGCAGTTGAGGAATGCTAGATGATCCCAGAAACTAGGTCAGAAAAAGACATATAACTTACATCCAGTTTTCTTGGTATTCTGCTTTCCGGGTTTTCACCTGCTATGGAAGAAGTCCACCGATCCAGAGACTGCAATGCTGGAGAAATCATATAGAGAGATAGAGACCATGTAGAGGCCCCCAAGACTTAGCTTCAGAAGACTCCAGCCAGGTAAGCCATTGCAGCAAAAATCAGATATATAAATACCAAAGGTGACTCCTTCAGGATGACTCCAACTTCAGGTCCCATCTGACTGCCGCTATGTGGAAGACCCGGAGACAGCTGGGTGAGCCCACCTGAGCCTTGCAGAACCAAAGACCTGATTGGTGCTTAAGCTTTTGTGTCTGGGTGTAGATTTTTATAAAGAAATAGGTTAGACAAACAAGTGTTAAATCCTTATTTTCCATAGTTAGAAGTCAAAGAAGATGAGTATAAAGTAAAGAAGCCAAGAAACAGAAGTATAAACATCTAGTTTAGAAACATGGTTGTAAATATAAGAAGAAACAACCCAAAGAGATAAAAGTAGTTGCTTCTAGAGAATAGAATATGAAGGCTAGGAACAGACGAGACTGTTCAGCCAGCATAATTTAATTTATCCATTTAGAAATTGTTTTATTTTCAAATTAATTTGTTTAGCCAGGAGTTTTTTAGATTTTTTTTTGTTTGTTTTTTGTTGTTGTTGTGTGGTTTTTTTTGATGATCAGATACAATTTAATGTATATTTAATTTAAAAAATTATAAGGGAAATGAACATACAGTATAAAAATTTTATAATTGTACTTAAATTATGTTCTGTTTGGGGACTGGGAAATGTATTTTTACATTGTTTATGGCCAATCGCTTTTGTATTTATCAATTTAAATCCTGTGTGTCTTTTTTTTATCATCTCTCTCAATGTCAAATTTTTTAGTCTTTTTTTTTAAATTAATTTTTTATTTTTTATAAACATATATTTTTATCCCCAGGGGTACAGGTCCGTGAATCACCAGGTTTACACACTTCACAGCACTCACCAAAGCACATACCCTCCCCAATGTCCATAATCCCACCCCCTTCTCCCAAACCCCCTCCCCCCAGCAACCCTCAGTTTGTTTTGTGAGATTAAGAGTCACTTATGGTTTGTCTCCCTCCCAATCCCATCTTGTTTCATTTATTCTTCTCCTACCCACTTAAGCCCCCATGTTGCATCACCACTTCCTCATATCAGGGAGATCATATGATAGTTGTCTTTCTCCGCTTGACTTATTTCGCTAAGCATGATACGCTCTAGTTCCATCCATGTTCTTCTCTAGTGCACATGGAACATTCTCCAGAATAGATCACATCCTCGGTCCTAAATCAGGACTCAACTGGGATCAAAAGATTGGGATCATTCCCTGCATATTTTCAGACCACAATGCTCTAAAGCTAGAACTCAACCACAAAAGGAAGTTTGGAAAGAACCCAAATACATGGAGACTAAACAGCATCCTTCTAAAGAATGAATGGGTCAACCGGGAAATTAAAGAAGAATTGAAAAAAATCATGGAAACAAATGATAATGAAAATACAACGGTTCAAAATCTGTGGGACACAACAAAGGCAGTCCTGAGAGGAAAATATATAGCGGTACAAGCCTTTCTCAAGAAACAAGAAAGGTCTCAGGTACACAACCTAACCCTACACCTAAAGGAGCTGGAGAAAGAACAAGAAAGAAACCCTAAGCCCAGCAGGAGAAGAGAAATCATAAAGATCAGAGCAGAAATCAATGAAATAGAAACCAAAAAAACAATAGAACAAATCAATGAAACTAGGAGCTGGTTCTTTGAAAGAATTAATAAAATTGATAAACCCCTGGCCAGACTTATCAAAAAGAAAAGAGAAAGGACCCAAATAAATAAAATCATGAATGAAAGAGGAGAGATCACAACTAACACCAAAGAAATACAAACTATTATAAGAACATACTATGAGCAACTCTACGGCAATAAATTTGACAATCTGGAAGAAATGGATGCATTCCTAGAAACATATAAACTACCACAACTGAACCAGGAAGAAATAAAAAGCCTGAACAGACCCATAACTAGTAAGGAGATTGAAACAGTCATTAAAAATCTCCAAACAAACAAAAGCCCAGGGCCAGACGGCTTCCCGGGGGAATTCTACCAAACATTTAAAGAAGAACTAATTCCTATTCTCCTGAAACTGTTCCAAAAAATAGAAATGGAAAGAAAACTTCCAAACTCATTTTATGAGGCCAGCATCACCTTGATCCCAAAACCAGACAAGGATCCCACCAAAAAAGAGAGCTATAGACTGATATCCTTGATGAACACAGATGCGAAAATACTCAACAAAATACTAGCCAATAGGATTCAACAGTACATTAAAAAGATTATTCACCACGACCAAGTGGGATTTATTCCAGGGCTGCAAGGTTGGTTCAAATTTTTTAGTCTTTTTAAATAAATCCATTTTATTGTCTGAAAAAAAAAAAACCACTAAGAACCATTGTTCTTAGCTGTAAATCTTATGATATTCCATTTTTTAAAAAAGATTTTATTTATTTATTTATTTGAGACAGAGAGGGCTTGAGAGAGAGAGAATGGGCGAGCGGAGGGGTGGAAGCAGAGGGAAAAGCAGGCTTCTGCTGAGCAAGGAGCTCCATGTGGGGCTCAATCCCTGGACTCTTGGATCATGACCTGAGCAGAAGGCAGAGGCTTAAATGACTGAGTCCCGCAGGCACCCTATAATATTTCACTATTAAAGCTAAATGCATGTAATTGCTTAACAAAAATAAAAAATTAAATTAAAACTCGGCAAGAAAAAAGGGGGATATCTGCCCTGCCCAGCAAGCAAGCCATGAGAAGAAGATTTGCTGGAGGACATGAGCATGAACACACTTTGAAAATTCCCAACATATGCTTCATTTTACCTAGTATTTTTTTCTAATTTTCCATTCTTCTTCAAACTTATTATTCAACAAAAGTTTGAGAAGAATTCAGTTTAATTTATGATGAAAATATGTGTTCTATTACCAATTTTGTACTAAATGTACAAGCTTTTAACCAACTTAAGCCTCAGTTTCCTTATTAATAAGGGCATGGGTAGGCATGTATATGACATTGAAGATGTCATTTCCAAAATGTTATAAAATTTAGGATCCCTTGAGCTCTACCCTAAAGCTCATCATTACTAGTTTCTAAGGTGTTCTGTTTTAAACTGTCTAGGAGAAGGAGTTGTCATTTCTTGTTCTCAGGAGCCATTTATACCATTTAAATCATTGAGCATCCCAAATAGTTTTGTTTATGTGAATGACAGCTTTTGGTATGTACCTTAGTAGAAATTAAAGACAAAAATTGAAATCAACTTATTTGAAAATAACAACAAACCTATTATGTGTTAACTTATTTTCTTATGAAAAATCAACTTTCCTAAGTAAAACAATGAACAGAGTGGCACTGGCTTATATTTTTGCAAATTACTTTAAAGCCTGGGTTAATGGATGAGAGTTATATTATCATATCTGCCTTTGCATTCAATCACTGTAGTATCACTCATTAGGTAACCTCTAAAAAGCACTGTATGCTTGCCTACAGAATGAGAGTGAAAAGGGCAATTAATATTTTGATATTATTATAAAAATAGTTTAACCTCACACATCCCATGGAAAGGTTTTGAGGACCTCTGGTGTAAGACATTAAAATGCACTGACTTTGAAGAATGTCAAAGATGTAACCTCTGAAAAGTCAATCAGTCTTCAGAAAGTTAGCAGATATTAGATTACAGATGAGCTATTTTTCTTTTTTTAAAAAACGTCGTTATAAACAGGGTATATGAATGGACTCAGAGAAGCAGCATAATGCAATGGTTAGTGCTGCCTCTGGAATCAGACTGCACAGGTTCAAATTCTGGCAATGCTATTTATCAGCTGTGACAACTCAGGCAAATTACTGAGTCTCTCTCTGCCTCCGGGGTTACTATCACTAAGTCAATATCACTATACACTTAGAATATTGCCTTGCACAGTAGTCGGCACTAACATGCTGGTGAAATAATAGAAGCTTCCTGCAGGGGAGAAAGGTGAAATTCAGTTCATTATGTGAATGTTGACCAAGAAGCAGAGGGTCTGTGTCTGTCCAGGCTTTACTACTCATGGGTCACGTGACCATAGGCAATTATTCTACAACCTGACCCCTAGTTCTCTGATCATGCATCCTTTGCAAGACTGTTGTAAGTCTCAGCTGATAAGATATTTGTGAAAACACTAGGAAAAAGTTCAGTGTTGCTCTGCTCTGTGTTTATGAAGGGGTTTTCTGATTCATACTCTCACCTGTGAGATGATCTGTCTTAAGTAACTATTGCAATTTTTGATAACTTCAAGTATCTGCTGTCCTTCTGGATTTCCTTTGCCTTTGGGTATCAGCAGTGCAACTACTGAAACATTCTCCTCTCTGCCTCTTGGCATTTTGGCTTCTGTTTTCTGTAGGGTTCCTTTCCAGAGTAACCTCATTAGGAGCTTTGAGATAGATGATTTAGTTTTCACATCATGTAACGTTTGCTGAGTTTATTAATTCCCTGGGGCCTCCATGGGACAGTAGGGGGAAGAGAGACAAAACCCTCTTAGAAATACCATTATTATTGTAATTATTCACTGTGGACAGAGATGGTTTTATTTTAGATTCAAAGCATTGCTGGGAGGAGAGGAGAGGAAGGAGGGCCTAGCCGTTGAGGTTCTGTGGCCAGTGAGCCCTCGGGCTCAGACAGCAGGCCAACTAGAAGGATGAGAGGCCACACAATGTCTGGCCCAATTCCGTCAAGCTTAGACCTGAGGGAGATGAAGTAAGTCCAGCAACTCAATCTCCTTGAGTCAACATCAGGCTCTCAAGCAGGGCTAGTGATTGATCCGTCCACTTGAGCAGAAGCTAGGAGCTTAGGTTCTTAATTTCATGATTCTGTCGCCTATAAAATACAGTCAAAAACTTTTCGCAGAATAAGGTCTTTACAGTATTCAGAATCTGCTCTGCTGCTCTTCTCCATCTTTGTCTTTGCATGGGCTAGCGCTTGTGTGATACATCTGTTTTGAGGCTTAGTAAACTTTTATTTTTCCTTCAAGATTCAGGTTAGTCACTAATTCCTCTGGAACTTCCTGAGAAAGCTTAGGCAGTTCCTTTTGGTCTGCTTCCATCTAGCTCTAATTTATAGCATCTAGACTTACTTAAAGCCTCTAGGGCATTTATTCATACATAGTGGCTCGACACATCTATTTCTACACTGGACATTGAGTATTTTTGTAGGTAAGAGGTCTTACCCAGGTACACACTTTTCCGCAGCCTTAGGATCTTTCACAGTTCTTACTGGAAAATCAACAGACATGAGAAATGCCAGGATTGCTACATATTTGAAGTTCTAACGTAGGGTAAAATGCTGACCACCTGTGGGAACCTTCCTTCCTTGGATGCTGGACATCATGCTCTTGAAACTGATAGTGAGGAGACAGGCAGAGTGAGTGGTGCTGATGAGGGGACTGTGTAGATTGTTATGCCCAAATAATGGATCCGTGATTAAAGGAGCGAGACTGATACAAAACGAAGGTCAAGCAAAGCTTTATTTTGCACCAAGCATCAAGAATCAAACTGGCAGTCCAGGGCCGCACCTCTTCCAGAGAGAGGGTGACCCTGCTCTCCTTCATGTACGGACTGGCTTTTAAGGGCAAAGGCCATGTGGTTGGAACTGCACAGTGTTGCTAGGTGACCAATTGAATTACAATTTCACCTTGGTTAAGATTGGTGCCCAAAAGACTCCCAAAGGGCGGGGCCCATATTCCTTGGTAGCTAGGGAGACAGTATGCAACCCCCCTACTGATCAGATGTCTCCACCTGGCCTGACCCATCCTTGTATCTATGCTTTGTTACCTGAGGCTGGTTTCCGGACTTGTTTTTTGAAGCAGGTCCCCTGGGGGAAGGGGAGCAGAGACAGTTTAAGGGTTAAACAACAATGTTATTATTTAACCTCAATGAAGCCTCTGGCTAAAATATAAAAATATAAAGTAGGTGCTTACATAGATGACAGTAAAATGCAAGTTCTTGCAAGACTTGGTTGTATGTAGGTGAGAGCAGGAGCTAGTAAGATGGGAGCATAGCTAGCCAGAGAACACTGCAATTCAAGATTTCATCCATCCAGCATGGCCTAGATGATAGAAACATGTAGATTTCCGTCTGAATGCAAGAGATAAGATGGTGCAGCAAATAGCATTTGGGCTTTGGGCATTGTGCAGACCTGGGTTCACGTCTTGTTCCCACGACTAAATGGAAACTTGATTTTGAATGAGTAATAGAATACCAATCTCTATTTTCTGGTTTAGTTCTGTCCAAAAACAGGACTACATATTCTTAAAGCACTGAGTCGTTTTATCAATTAAAGCTGATTAATTTTCAAGTGTTGGGTTTTGAGATTTTACCTCAGGCCCTTACTGAAGTTGTAGGGTATTCTCAGGATTTTTTTGTTTTTGTTTTTGTTTTTTCTCTTAAAATGGACATAAAAATAGTACTAGGCGTGTCATAAGCATTAAATGAGAGAATTCATGTAAAATGCTTTCATAATACCTGACGTAAGAGTTTAATACATGTAAGCCAGTATTTTTATTAGATAGTATATGAGGCATCCAGTGATAACAAGCGCTCCTCACATGTTAGCCTCCTTCTCTTTCAATAAGATGGAGTGGGACAATTACACTGGCTTGGTCTTATTCCAGTGGCCACTTATTTTTATATAGGTCAGATGAAAGAGTTGTGTGAGAATGTGAGCTGCTTCCTTCTTTCCTCCCCTACTCCTTCCTTCCTTCCTTCTTTCCTTCCACCTTAGAGTATTTGAAATGACATAGGCCAGGTTCTTGTTCTCTTGGAACATGTGTTGGGCGTCACACAATGCAGATATCAGGTGCTTGTAGTGTTAAATTTTCTGTGCAGCCTGGGGATAAAGAAACAAAGGCTAACGGCCTTTTCCTTTATATTAGGTGACCATGCATTTCTTCCCTGAAAACATATGAAAGCCCTGCGCCGAAGAGGGTCAGCTTCAGAAACTCTTGTTCCTGATGACCTGTGACTCTGAGGATAAATCTCAAACCTCCACACCGCTCTCTGGGAGACACACATTGGAACAAAGAAAACACATCTTGTCTAAAAATAGAATTATAAGTATTTAATCTATACTGAAGAAGTATAGTCAGGAATAGTAGGGATCTGGAGGAGAAAGGGAAGGGGTGGCGGCACTATCACCAGCTCAGCTGGAGTTTCCACCCCTTTTCCAAGGAGCACTGAAATGGAGGATCCAGAGCCATGGCTGGGAGAGCCTCCTGTGGTGTTTGGGGCTCAGGTGGATTCTCAGCCTTATCGCAATCTAAATGAACTCTTTTCCCCTCCAGCCTGCAGGAACAGAAAAGACTCTCTTCTAGAGTGAAGATGGGTGGCCTGGTTCCGGGGATTAGCAAGTGTAGTGCAGCAGCTTCAGCTTCCGTGGGTTTGATCCAGGCGAGACAGGAGGATCTCAGGGCTGCCTGTCAGCTGCTCAGTGGCTTATGAGAACTGAGTGTGGGTAGCGCCGTGTTCTTTCAGACAAAAATCTTTATAAATTCCCCCCCACCCCAGAAAAGCATACCTTCAGTTCTTGATTATGCTATAATTTCATGTGTTTACTCCTGGTTCCTGAAAACATTGACAAGGGAAATTTGCCCAAATGTAAACTATTATAGCTATAGTAAGACCACTATTTAGAAATAGTTTATATTTTAATTTTATTTATTTATTTATTTATTTATTTATTTATTTATTTATTTTGAGAGAATGAGAACTTGTGCACATGCAAACAGCAGGGAGGGACAGGGGGAGAGAGAGACAGGGGGCTTGATCTCATGACCCAGAGGTCATGCCCTGAGCTGAAATCAAGAGTCAGACATTTAACTGACAGAGTCACTTATGTGCCACAGAAGCAATTTATATTTTAGGTAGGTATCTTAGTCCATTCAAACTGCTATATAGCAAAAATACTGTAGCCTGGTGGGCTTAAATAACAAACCTTTATTTCTCACAGTTCTGGAGGCTGGCAAGTCCAAGATCAAGGAATCAGCAGATTTGAACTCTGCCCTTAAAAGAATTTTAGTCTTTGGGGAGCCTAGGTGACTCAGTCAGTTAAGCATCTTTGGCTCAGGTCATGATCCCAGGGTCCTGGAATCGAACCCCATATCATCAGGCTCCCTGCTCAGCGAGAAGCATGCTTCTCCCTCTTCCTCTGCCTGCCGCTCCCCTTGCTTGCGTTCTGTCTGTCAAATAAATAAATAAAATCTTTTTTTTTTAAAGGGGGGTATTTCAGCCCTTTAAAGAGCACCAATTCCATTCCTGAGGCCTCCACCCTCATGACATGATCACCTCCCAAAGGCCTCACGTCCTAATGCCTTCATATGGGGGGAGGGTGCTGGGATTTCAACATGAATAGAGGACCAGACCTAAACATTCAGTTCATAACGGATAGCTTTATCCAAATGATCACAAATGGGGCAATTATAAATGTTAGGATAAACATGCTGATAAACAAGATTGATGGCACTGGCCTTTACTCAGATGGAAAGAGTTGTGTGATCTTCCTGACTCATGAAGCCTGCCTGCCGCCCAAGGCATGGATGTTGTTATCTGTTGATTGTACTGATCACAGCAGGTATAGACCTCCGTGTTGGGGCAGAGTCATAGGTCTTTATGCAGATAAATATGCACTTCTGCTAAGAGGATTTGCTGCTCATACTTCAGGGATTAAATACTTATAACTAGAGAAAACAGAATAACATACCATCTTCTTAGCTCATCCAAGGGGCAGGAGCTCTTCGGTGAGATCTCTTTTATGTGCAGAATGAATTTAAATAAGACTTCAGAATAAATCTCCTTACCTAAGATCTTTTTGAAATTATGGATTTTAAGATGTAGAATTTACTTTAACAATTATATATTTAATGTGGGTTTTAGAATCAGTTCTTTTTTTTTTTTTTTTTAAGATTTTATTTATTTATTTGACACAGAGAGAGAGACAGTGAGAGAGGGAACACAAGCACAGGGAGTGGGAAAGGGAGAAGCAGGCTTCCCGTTAAGCAAGTAGCCTGATGCAGGGCTCAATCCCGGGACCCTGGGATCCTGACCTGAACCAAAAGCAGATGCTTAATGGCTGAGCCACCCAGGCACCCCTAGAATCAGTTCTACCACTGTACTTGTGTGCAGTTTTTCACCTCTCTACATTTAACTTTCTCGGTGTGGCAATGGGGTGGAATCAGGATTATACTGGACAATATGGTTGGGAGGAGAAACAGGGAGAGAGGAAGAGATAAGGAGGAAGGAAAGGAGAGCGAACTATATTTTAAAAAATTGTTCACTGTATTTGATTGTAGAGGCTGGCAAATTCAAAATCTGTTGAATAGCCTGGCAGGACAGAGACCAGGGAAGAGTTGATATTTTAGCTTGAGTCTGAAGGCAAAATTCCTTCTTTCCCAGAGAATCTCTGTCTTTGCTAATAGGCTTTCAACTGATTGCATGAGGCCCACCAACATTATAGAGGATAATCTGCTTTACTCATAGTCAACTAAACTAAATATTATCTCTAAAAAAGTCTTTAAAAAAAATAAAATAAAATAAAAAAAATAAAAATAAATTTAAAAAATCTTTACAGCAACATCTGGACTGACATTTGAACAAACAATTGACAATCCAAGTGAATACATACAATTAACCTTCATGGTACCCTTATATGTCAGCGTTTGGGGGTACATAGGATTGAGGAAGTTGGAAAGAGGATTTGAGGGGAGAGGGACATAAAGATAGACTATTTGGCAACCCATGTGTATAGAAATGCCTACCAGGCTTCCTGAGAGTAGGAGGTAGAAGCATTTTGCACATTGCTGAGCTCCTAGTGCCTAGCACAATACCTGGCACATACTGTAGTAGTTTCCCCAAGAGTGTTGACTGAATTCACTTGAATGTTATGAAAGCAGGTTTGAAGAAATGAGTGTTTAGTGAGGTGGCTCTAGAGAGTAGCAATATCTCAAGAGCTGTTTTGCAAGAAAAAGGTAAATACCACTGCAGTTTTCTATCATCTTTTGAGTACAGAACAAAGCACCACATCAAATCAATCAGATGGAATGATATCTTCTAAGGTTCAAGACCAGATCACAGTTCCAAGCTTCACTCTCTGCCTTATTAATAGAATAAATTTAGTCACTGAACTGGATGATCACCTGTGCTGGCAAAGATTTTAAATCGCTCCCTTTTTAACCGTGCAATTATATAAAGGATTGGTTATACTGCTGGGCTATGATGGAAGTCATTTATCACGTAAATAATCTCAGAAACAATCTAGCCTTAATGGTCCACACCTGCAAGGAATGTGACACCAGATTTACTCCCAACAAAGAAATGGGCTGGGAATCAGAATGCATCTTATGTGTTTCAGGACAGTGAAGACAGAATGCAAATGAATAAAGTTGGAAAGACCTGTAAGGAAAGTGCACCCTGGCTTATACGACACATTATTTTGGAAGTCACTGAAATGGTTGTTCAAAAGCTACTGAAATATTACCGTTTGAGAAATCAGTTTTTGGTCAGTTCATTTTCATCTTCTGAAAACCAGGAACAGGGCATCTATAAAGGGAGAATGGAATGATGAAGGTCATGGAGATGCAGAATGGCACCTCCAAGGCCATTGTGTCACCGAGTGTAGCAGCTATTGATCAAAATGCCAGTTTGGCTTTGTGTATCAGTTGATTCTGATGAGAATCTTTCTCTTCTTCCTGTTGCTTTCCTGGTTTGCTCTCTTAATGAGCAGATCTTTGAAATGGAAAATTAGTCATTGAGCATCAGAGAACAAAATTAAAGGACATATGAAAATACGTCATACAGGCATGTTAGGTACAGAGATGCTGCATTTTTTGTGATGTTATAAAAAGAAATTGTCTTACAAGGACAGCTTGAGGCAAAAGTTTTCTGTTTCAGCTTGAGGCTGAAAGTCGTCACTGCAACACATGCTTTCTGCACCTGTTTCTGCCCCTTGTCTAAAGTCCTTACCATTCCCCCAACACACGTGCACACGTGCACACAGGCGCGCGCGCGCACACACACACACACACACACATCTCCTGCAGCTATCCCAGGTCTTATTCCTACAGAGTCTGATTTAGCTATTCCTCAACTAAGTTGGAGCCACTGGATTTAACTGTTTCCCCAGACCATGACACACCTCCTGGAATAGTGAAGGTGCCCAATAAATCTTGTCGGAGTGAATGAAGCTTCAGTAAGACATTAGATGAAACTGGCTCAGCCACTTCAAGGGTTGGGAGTGTTTAAAATTTAATAAGAGATTCTTAAAGCTAGAACCATTAGAGACAGAATTTTTGGCAATGTGATAGACAGTGGCCACAAACATGAGAAGCTAGTCCTGCATAGCAGTGACGATGTTGTGCTCTTTTCTGATTGTTTGTAAGCAGAGGTGATTCTTGGCATTTCTCAAAGTTCTGAGTTCTGTCTCCATCAAGAGCATTGAGTCACAGAGGGCTGCCAGAGTTGACAGCCATCTCTCCTCTTCTCCCATGTAAACGGGGTGCCTCTTTTTCCAGTCCTCCAAGGGAAGCATGGGCTAAGATAGTCCAGTCATAATTTGTCCCGATGCAGATAGCACCCACCCTGTATATTCAGCAGCCTCTCTTCTCCAGAGTAATCTGTTCTATCAAGTTAATTCAAATTCCACAATGTCAGACCTATGTCTTTGCTTTCCACCAGAACCTAGTAAAATATTGTACAAATAAAAGTTGTTAAATAAATACATTTTTTGCTTCATGGATTTCAACCTACTGGTAAGAACTATAAATCCTTGAACTTCTGGTTTCCCTAAGGAAGTTACTTTTGAATTTTCCAGTATCTTCTTTTTTTTTTCTGGTTTCATATTACATATGTAAATTTCTACTCAGAATACTCTCTAGTGACTTTTCCTTCCAAAGGTCAGTTTTGCCCAACCCATGGCTAAGAATAGGTCCCAGCATGCTGAAATACTGAGCATCCTTCCAGCTCGAGACTATTCACAGAGGGCTCTGAGTATCTCAGAGCTCTGCCTGGCTGCCTCTGGCCAGAGCAACATCTCTGTTCAACCTAACTTACTGTTCAAATGTTATCATTTTCCTTGTACACCATGATGTGGGGATAAAGAGTTGAAAGCATTGTTCTATTGCAGAGGCCAGTAAACATTTTCTGTAAAGGGCCAGCTGGTAAATAATTGGGCTTTGGGGGCCATATGGTCTCTGTCTCAACAAAGCTCTACCATGTAACATGAGAGCAGTCAGACAATACTGAACAAATTGGTGTGACTGTGTTCCAGCTAAACTGTTGAAAAGATAGGCAGCAGGATGGTGATTTGGCCTGGGGACCATGTTTGCCCACCTCTAGTGTTTGGGATGAACTTTACTCTCCTTGCTGCAGGTGATCTCCTGTGGTCCTGGCCCTGACAACCTTTTCAGCTCCAACTCTTCTACTGGCTCAAATGTCCCACATCCTGGGAAGCAGTCATCCTTGTCTCCAAGCAGAGTTATGTGGCCTGTGTCAACTCCCAAAGCCATATATTCACACACCTTCCCACTTCGATGTAATAATATGTTGTAAGGTCAGTCTTCTCCAGCAGAGTATAAAATCTTTTATGGTAAAGACTGTGTCGCAGTTATATCTGTACCCATCAGATAGAGCATACTGTTTGTCACATAGTTGGTTCTCTGTACTTCTTGCACGAGAAAAGGAAGAAGAAAGGAAGGAAGGATGAAAGGAAGATTCTCTCTGGTTGAACATTTTTATATATAAAGTTTCATTGCCTCTAGAAAGGGTCAGGGTAAATGTTGGTCATAAAGAAAGATGAGTGAGGGCAGGAAAGAGAAGGGGTAGATAGTAGGTTTAAGGAGGAAGTGGGACTAACAGAATAGGAAGTTGTCTGAATTCTAGAAAGTTCATTGGCTGTCATTGAACCTGCATTATGTCTGAATTACTTGGTATTATCCCCAGATAAACCAGCATCATAAAAATATATGCCTTAAGCAGTGAGATAAAAGGTTACTGTGGCAAAAAGCAATTCAGCAATGCATTTGCAGTACCTCTGGGGCTAGAATTTATGACAAGGAAATGAACCAGAAGTAAATGAATCAGAAACCATAATAAGGAACAATAGCAAGCTACAATTTAGTTCATAATATACTTCCATTATAAAGTATATCTAGAAACTTTATGAATTAATTTCTTTTTCTTCCTCTTTCTTATGAATTGTCTCCAGGTTTCTACTGTGATATAAATACTCATATTATGGTATCAGTGTAATTTCATTTCATCCCAGCCAAGACCTGGAGCAGAAATTTCCCCAGTCTAAAAAAAAATAAATAGTGCAAAGTTTCATAATCTAGATTGAAGTGTACCTCTCTGATTCATGTTTCTCTAGCTGTTAGGGCTTAACCACTAAATATTTTAGTGATGGGTAATATATAGTGAAATATAAGAAATAAAATTCAGAAAATGTGACAATTAAAATAATATTCCTATTTTCATGCTGTAATTTGTGAGTTATAAATAACTTCTATATATATCTTTAACTTGTCCTTAAGATCTGAATGTTATGGGATTCCTGGGTGGCTCAGTCGATTAATCATCTGCTTTCAGTTCAGGTCATGATCACAGGGTCCTGGGATTGAGTCCCACATCAAGCTCCTTGCTCAGCAGAGAACCTGCTACTCTCTCTCTCACTCTGCTGTTCCCCTTGCTTACTCTCTCTCTCTCTCTAACAAATTACAAATAAATAACATCTTAAAAAATAAATATCTGAATGTTACAGGAACCTAGACTATAAGTACTAAGATTTCAATCTTTCAGTTTTTCAATATTGCCTTATATGACCTACTTCGAAGCACTGAAGAGACAGGCAAAGCCTAAGTTTGGTATTTCCCACCCAAACACCAGTTCCTGCCAGCATGCAAAACTGTCATGTGCCTGGCAAACATAAGTTTATTTTTCTACTGATTTTTTTAGTTTATACCAAATGTTCTATTCATAGCACTATGACCTAATTAAAAAAAACAAGTTGTAATAGGTAAAAAACAAATTGCCTGATAGCAAATTACTTTTGAAACTCATTCCCCAGGCTAGTATCACTGAACTTTTTCAATTCTTACAAAGTGGTCAAAACTTTACCATCTAGAAGGTAATCAATGAGTTAGGAGAGGCCAATTATTCAAATAAAGAGGACATCATAAAGATAAAATATGTGTGGTCATTCTTGCACAGAAGTTACAATGTATTGAGATATAGCTGTTCAGTTGAGGTCCATAAGGATAAGGCTATTCCCCTTTGTAGAGTGTTTATGGCCTCCTTTAAGGGAATGGTCATTCCTAATGTCCATTACCAGGGAAGGAGGAAGTATTTAATGAAAATATGAAGACTATGAAGGTAGGTCTTATGTACAGACCTACCTTCTTTGTCTATCTTTGTCTCTCTCAGTCTTGTTCTCTTTGTTCTAAACAGAAGAGTATAAATGTCTAGCTCTCTGTTCTCATGAGACCTAGAGGATATGATGGTATCTCCTATGTGGAGATGGACCCGAAGAAGGATGAGTAGCTACTGAGCCCCAGAGAGCAACTGGTATCTGTTAAGTAGAAGTATCTATGGCCATATTTCTCTAGAAATTTAAAAAAAAATTTTTTTTCTTTTTTCATGGCTGAGCCAGGGAAAGTCTTACCCAAATGTTTCAGCCTTGCATCAGCTATCCCACCAGCACAAGTTCACCTCTGGAGCTTCTGCTAGTTACTTGAAGAAGTGGCAAGTTTCTCTGAGACCAGAGCAGAAGCACTAGAAGGAAATAGGAGAGCTTTCTAAGAGGCTTAGGGTACAGTTGGGACTCATAGTTCAGTGGCCACCATCCATGGGAAGATCTTCAGGTTCTAATATAGGTTCATTATAAAAAGGATCATGGGTGCTTAGACCAGGTAGGGATCTTCCAAAATCATATAGTCCATTCCCCAGAGTCTAGATAGAACTGAAGCAAATGCAGTGCCAAACCTACAATGCAGTGAAACAACATACTGGTTTATAACACTGCTTCGAATCATTTCAACTTATGGTAATAATGCTCTGATAACATTAAGCATGTAATTTGAAAACACAAAAGATAATAGTTTAAATTATACTTTTAATGAGATTAGTTTCTCAGCTTTTAATGAGATTAGTTTTTCCTTCTTAGCTTCACTTGATTCTTCTGTTTATTGCTCCTCACAACCTATCAGCAGACAACATTTTTTTTAAGTCCTAAATATATACCAGGGTGATGGAAATAAGCTGAATTAGTACACAAAAACTTTTCTTAGTTGTCCTAAACCAGTTAACCTAAGACATTTTGATCATCGCCAAAAGGAGAACATATTTTTGGCTTTCTCTCATGCTTAACTATACCTTGTCATACCCACAATAAAACTTTCTCTCTCATGTTTCTCAAAATTTGAGAGACTAGTTAAATTATTCATCACAAGGCAGATAACATGTTAAGCTCAGATTTTGCTAAATTTTTTTTCCCCCTGCTTTCAGTTTTGCCCCTAGGACACGTCAGATTTATGCAGAGGCAACATTCCGGGTCATTTGAGTAATAAATCTTGCCCAAGTTCTCTGAGGAAGCATATTTCACTGGCCAAGGGAAATGCTCTTTTTATTTAACCAGCAACATAAAGGAAGCAAATGTTTTCAGCATCAGCATTTCCCTTGGCCTAATATATGTTTTAACATTCTATAAGCTTAAATGATTTTAATAGTCTTATGTTCAGAAAAAAAAACACATAAACAAGATGTAGAGGATTTTTTCCTTCAGTATTTTCCTTTCTAATGCCTATTTGGGGAGAAAAAAACTCCAATTTCTATATCTTGAAGAAAATATTCAAATCCCTGAAGTTATCCCTGGAGCACATCAAGGGATATGTATTATTAATTATTAGGATCTAATAGCTAATATTTATTTAACGTTTTCTATGTGACACAATTTTTTGAAAATGTTTTGAATGTTTAAAAATGTCCTGAATCCTCGTAACAAAGACTCTGTAGTCTAGATGCTTTTATTGTATCAGTCTTTGTTTTATAGCTGAAGACATGGAGGGGTAAAGAGGTTATTACATAACTTACTCAAGGGGTACCTTCATCGCTCAGTTGGTTGAGTGACAGACTCTTGGTTTCTGCTCAGGTCCTGATCTCAGGGTCATGAGATCGAGACCCCTCAGCCCCCTGCCCCCACTGGGCTCCACTTTCAGTGGGGTGTCTGCTTGAGATTCTCTTTTTCCTGCCTCTTCCCCTGCATGCACTCTCTCTGCCCCTGATTGTGTTCCCTCTCTCACTGTTTCTCTCCCAGTCAAATAAATAAATAAAATAATTAAAAAATTAAAGAAATTTAAAAAATCTTTGAAAAACATAACTTCCTCAAGGCACCACCACCATTAAGCAGCAGACAGAGGGTTCAATTTCAAGTTCCTCCAGAACCTGTGCTCTTAGCCACGAGGCTACATCGCATCCTATTGTCTATTGTCAGCCTCATGCCAGATGCCTGACATGCAGTATTGCTAATACCTGCCACAGTGGGAAAGTAAATATTTTTACCTCCCATTTTCTAGACAAGACACAAGAGGCTCACCACACCCGAAGAACTCGCCACGGCTCCCATGGTTCACGAGCAGCAGCTCTGGGATGTGAACTGTGATCTTCTGCTGTTAAAAATTTCATTCTTTCCATGACCACAAATTTTTGCTGAGTTGAGTTGCAATGAAAATGTTTAAAGTTTTCACTGTGCACTCTAAGATCTACTTTGGGAGAAGAATAACCTAAGAGCTTATTCTAGAGCTTCCAAAGAAATTTTCCAAGGGAATTTACATATTCACAGAGGAAATTACATTAAACTGGAGACTAGGTTCCCAGGATGCTGGTGACTGGGGCTTATAACTCAGAGGCAAGCTATGAGTTGGGGATCAGGCTAGATTGGTTTCCTAAGGAGGTCTGGGAATTTAAATGTGGGAGGTGAAGTGTTAGGAAAAAAGAGAAAGAGAGGCAACACAAAATACACTCGTGTATAGTATCTAAAATCCAGATTTGGGGTCTTTGGTAGCCCAAAAATGCTTTTATAAAATCAGCTGGAAATGGGACAAAGCCACAAATACAATTAGATAAAATGTTTCCAAGTAGATTCAACCATTTTGGGATTAAGCTTTAGGATACTAAGTTATAAAACCTACTAGTATATCTCAATATATTCATTTACACCTGCCATTCAAATAAAGTGTAAGTTCAAAAAAAGAAATACCCTGGAATAATCTTTTCTTTTCTAGAACACCAAAAAAAGAACTTTTAAACTACTTTAGGGAACACGGTGACTGTACGAGTGAAAGCCAAGGGTTGTTTTAAAAAACAGACAGTTACTCTATTCAGGGGTTCGTTACTTATGCAGTTATTTTAAAAGTATCCATCTATAAACTATTTCAAGGAACAAATACAAGAGACAAGAGACTAAAAATACAATTAGTTAAGAGATTTAAAAGACCTCATAGGAATGCTAAGAACAGCAGGATAAAACGACAATTAGTTAACTGACATTATGAAAAATAGCTGAAACCTCCTGTCCCAGCAGGGACCTCGGTTTATGATGACAGTACCCTCAAGGATGGCAGAGAGGGGGCGTGGCTGAAATTGACATGGCAGGATGGTGACAAGCCACCTTAGTAGAAGCAACCTCTGTATTTTCAACATCGACTCACTTCTGGTTCTCAAAAGTGGCAGAGATTCTCCAAAGTGTACAGTGGGGCCAGCCTTCGGCAAATGGTAGATTAGGTGATCTTAATTTCTCTACCATCTCCTTTTTTTCATATTTCTTCCTCTCTCTCTAGGCAGATTCTCCCAGACTTTCCTTTTCCTTATAGAGTGAGATATCTAAAAGACCCTTCACTCTGAGTCCATGGGGATTTAAGGGCCATTCACCCCTGGAACATGTTTAAAAGCAGTATTAGAGGTGGATGTGGGTGTGATGAGGAGTGGAGATGTCCTCATACAAGGCTTGTTGCAGTATTTTGTGTGTAGCTGGTCATTATCCATTAGGGCACATTTATTGTTTTGTGATGCTTTTACTATAATTATACATTGTGTGTGTGCGCGCGCGTGTGTATGTGTGTGTGTGTACGCGCGTGCGCACACGCATGGGAGCTCAAAGGCAACGAGAACTACATTTCAAACCATAAGTCATGGTAAAGAACATTTGTACTCCAGGGGCAGTGTGGTTAATAATCTAGATTCGTGAGCCAGCATATAATAGTTCAAACCCCAGCTATGCCTCCAAGTAGTTTTGTGACTTCGGGCAAGTTTTTAACCCACATGTGACTTAATTTCTTAATGGTGAATAGGTATAATAACAGCCCCTTTCCCACAGGGTTGTTGTGGCCATTTAAATAAGTTAACAAAAGCAAAATGGTGTGGAAAACAAAGACAGAAGAAAAATTATTAAATTTCCTTACTACCTACAGCCCATTGACAAGTCCTTGAAATAGGCAGAGTGACATTCCTCTAGGGACTCAACTGCCTTGAAGTTAATACTTTGCTAAGTGCAAAAGACAATCCTAGTCTGACCCTCACTCCCCCACCCAGGATCCTGTAAGTCTACTTTAACATATAATAACTCCTTTAAGAATTTCCTTTATCTCTAAACCTCTCAAGATATATGCTGGCAATCATTCCCCAAGCATATGGCCTACCCGATATATGTCTGAAGGGTCCCATCACTAAGGTTTTATTGGACAGCAACATATTACCTTTTCCCAACAATAGCTAGCCCCCTCAAGGTCCTGAAAGCCTTGCTTTCAAATTCCTTAGAGACTTATGCTCTCCTTAACATCCTTCCAAGTGGAAAGAGTATAATGGGTTACTCCTTATGACCCTGGTGTTGCTCTTTCTGCCTAAGGATGCTATCTCCGTGCTTTAATAAAACCACCATTTTGCACCCAAGATGTCTCAAGAACTCTTTCTTGGCATTGCCTTAGAGCTCTTTCTTACATCACAAAGCACTTTAAAAGTGCCCAGCATAAAATAAATGTTCAATCAGTTATATTGGCTATATATCAGTTCTATATCAATTATATTGACTGTTGTTATTCCAGTTATTTACTGTCACTTGGGTAGGCTGGTTGTCTTGCTGTAACTGTCCTTGTTGGAGAAACTGAGAAAGAGCATCACTCCTGATGTCCACAAAGTGACTGAGTTTCCCAGGGCCCCTACCAAGGATGGCTGGGCAACAGCTGATGGTGTCTGATTGCACCTGCTTATTTTCCTAAGCCAGTTACCTTCAGTTTGAGTTGTCTCTGGAGTGAGGACAGGGATTTGCTCACCCATGCATACATATTCATTGTGTTAAGTCTTCTTAGATGCCCAGAGCTCTTCTCAATGTTGATGATACAGCAATGAGCAAAATGACTGAGGTTCTTGCACTTAAAAGTTTTCAGTGGGAGAAAGACAATAAACAAGTCTATGTTTAAAATAATAGGTGGTGGTAGGTGCTGTAAAACAATGAGGCAGGGTAAGGAAGATAGGTAGAAGATGAAATGGTGGTGGGAGATATTGGAGTTATGCTGTTTTAGTTGGGATGGACAAGGAAGGCCTCTCTGATAAGATGATATTTAAGCAGAGACCTAAGTGAAAAGTGGAGTGGAGGAATGCATGCAGCTAACTGGGACAAGAGCTTACCTGGAAGAGGTAGCTTAAGCTCTGATATGGGACAGTATTTGGTGTGTTTGAGCAATATCAATGAGGCTGATATGGATAAAGTGCAGTGGGTATGGGAGAGAGAGTAATGGAGAGAAGGTCAGAAGATCAGAAGAAGTGAAATTATGGAGAACCTTAGAGGTCATGATAAGGACTTTGTATTTTATTCTGTGTGAGATGAAAAGTTATTGGTGCATTTTGATTGGAGAAGTGACTATTTAAAAAAGATCACTCTAGTCATTGTGAGAAGAGTACAGTGGAGCATGGGTGGAAGCAGGGAGACTAGTTAGGTGGCAAAAATCCAGGGGATAATAGTTATTAGAAATATGAGGTAGTTCTCAAAGTAGGGAAAAGTGGTGGGATCCTGGACATTCACTGAAGAAATAGCTAATGAAATTTGCTGATGGATTGCATCTGGATTGTGAGCAAAAGAGAGGGGTCAGTTAACTCTCCCATTCTTAAGTATTGCAAACTTAAATGTTGTTGCACCAGCCAGGCTTCTTGGTTGTAAGTGACAGAAACCTAATTCAAACCAGCGTTTTTTATTTATTTTTTTATTTATTTATTTTTTTTTTAAGTGTGAAACTAAACTGAAAAAAGCAGGAGTAATTCTGCTCTCAGGAACCTCTTTTTCTCAATCTGTCCCATAAACTTTCTCTGCAGTCAGCTTCTTTCTCTCAGAATATCTTCATGCAGTGGAGACATTGCTATGAACATTTATAAGCCAAGATCCCTAACCACTTCTACTTGGAGGGGAAAGAATTCACTTGGTCCTGGTTTTGTCAAGAGCATTCTTGAAGGAAAGTCTTTCTGTTACCACAAAAATGTTGATCCAAATATCCAGGTGAGTTTCTGCCCATTACCCTTAATCAAGAGCTATTTGCAGTGCGCCAAAGTAGGTCACCTCTCCCCAGTCCCACTTTGGTTTCCAAATAAGAACATTGATCAGTTCAGAAGCTATAGACCTTCTGCTTGACACTGTGAATTTGGGAAGAATTTCAACTATTTGTACAGACCAAGAATCAAAATGGTGGGTCCAGTAGGTACCAACACTGTGGAAGATATGGTAGGGAATGAGTAAGACCTGACCACTTATAACAACCCCACTGGGATTGGTCGGGCTTTTTTTTTGCTTTGTTTTCAAAAACCTTTCTCAGTTTATTTGATCCCCACAATAGTCCCTGAAAATGGGTAAGACTGGAAAGAGCCGCCACCCTCTCTCCACTCTTTTTCTCTCTCCTCCCCTTCTCCAACCATTTAGAGTGAAGGAGATTCAGTGTTTAAGTCATTAGTCATGGATAAAAGCTCTTAGAAAGAAGCTTCAGGTATGGATTCCTCAATCTTCTCAGTGTTGCTCCCAACTCTATATAAAACCATATTCAACCAATCACTGATATGTTCCCTAAAAGAAAATGCTGATGATTCTGTGGTTTTTCTAAAGAGACTTCCCAGTTATGAAGGTGCCATTTGACAATAAAACAAAAGAAACCTAAAACATCAAATGAAGAGAAATATATCAGATAACTCTCAGGCCGAAAAATGCAAATTGCTGCACAGAAATATTATGGGAGGCTATTATGAAATATTTTGGACCAAAACATCAGTACCATATCTGATGAAAAAGCAACCTACCCAAGGAGTAAAAGACTGTAAAACAAACAACAAACAAACAAACCCAGAACAAACTTGAATGGGAATGTAGAGGAAGGGTATTTGGTCATTCTCTGATCTGAGTAGCCTCTGCACTACCCATTTAGAGCTTAGTGTACATGGCATCTTCAGAAGTCAAGGGCAGTGATCTGACCAGGTGAAACAAGTTAGTCATGCAAACCAGATTTTTCATGTTGAGAGTTTGTGAAAATTCTTACTCAATTTGGCTCCAGGCAGTGTCTGGACTGACAGCAATGATAAACACACCTTTCTAAGCTTTGTTTTTTAGATGTCTAGACACAATATATGTATTTTTTATATAACATGTGCTATTAATCTCCATTACAAATGGCTGTACAGTCCACAGATTCTTATAATGAAGCCCCCATATTTGGTGATGTGAATGATTTTTCTTAAGACATTGTATTACATATCAGTTCAGCATTTATTTCCTTATTCACTCACACATTCACTCCCATCTTCTTGCCTTCCAAAATTTCTATAAACATCTCCTGAGGGCCTGTTCTGTACAAGACCTCAGGCTAACAGGACAGGGTCCTGTGAATTGGGTATGAACATCTCCAAAGGGATGAATTCTGTGGTCAAGGCTATAGATGTGGTAAGTCACCAAAATCAAGCCTTTGTCTTGAGATTGAGTTTTAAACAAAATAGAGACTATTTTGTTAAGGAAGTCAGCCACTCAGCCCACCCCTGGCGTCTTGCTTTTTTTAGTAGTTCTCATTTCCTCTCCAATAATGAGGACAATTAACTTAGGTTAGAGAGTTATCTAGGGCAAGCAATTCTAAATAAACTTTGGTATGTATATTCTTTTATTAGATGCTGACAAAATCTGCCATTCAGAGGTAGATGGCTTCCAATGCATGTTTTAGAATTTCAGATTTATTTCTATGAATGAGGTGGTAATTGTTCTTGAGAATTCACTTTAGAAAATCAAATAATGACTTCACTTTTATCTTGCCTTTTGTGCTTCCCCAAGACATTCAGACTAATTTCCTAATCTCATTGCTTATCCTTATAAATCAAAAATAGTATCTATGATTTGGAAGCTCCTTAAAAAAAGAAGGGACATAGGGAGGTAGGGAGTGTTTTGATCTTAGATATTATGACTGAAAAAGTTGGGAAGAAAATTTAAATGATGATATTCTATGGCTTTCTCTTAATTAGTGCCCATGACCTGACTTACACCTTCCACTCTTAACAACAGTGTATTCTGTTATTCTGACATCCATGTTGACTTTGTTATTCTGACATCCACATATTTTCTTTGGCTTATTTGAATTAGCTCTGAGCCCCCAAAGCATTATGCTTTATTCTTCCCACAGTAGTGCTGGCAAATGAGTAAGAGATCAGATGGCATCTTTGGTCATTATTCTATCTACCTAGATCCAAACAATGAGCACTTAGATCTTACCTAGATAATTTCAGGAGGTTTAGAAAAATCCACAAACTTCATATTTATGATACAAGATTATTTCCTGTCTTAAAAAGAAGTAAATTGCCTTGAAATGCTCTCATTATTTTAACCCAGAAAGGATACACATTGCTGACCAGTTCATCAAAATAATGTTTGTCATTAGGATTATTGCTTATTCCGCATTTAGAGCATGAATAGGAACTGCAAAGTAACACATTTTTTACTGCGATGATCGTTTCATGTTATGAATCTAGCCCCTTTTGTGCATGCTGCAATCATACCATGAGACAGGACAGAATTTCTCTTTCTGATGTATTGGCTCCCTTGACATGTTTAAGTAACCTATCAATTGTGACCTTATTATATACACACAGAGCTTTTACTGCACACTCAGTTCCACTTGCAACTCTGCTATTGCTCCTCTTCCTCCAATAACAATTCATTTTGACCTCCGGTATAAATGCTGTTGTGTAGCCCTGTGCCAACTGTTAACTCAAAAGAAAAGGGTGTCTCTTGAAAAACCCTGGAATCTAAAAAAAAAGAACTGAAAGTTAAAACTAGAGTAGAGGAGAATCCATGTTCCAAGTCAGGCAAGTGAAATGCCTCCTGAACAGGTTCTGAACAGAACCAAATTCAAATTTAGGGCCTAGATAGGACTGCCTAACTTTTTATATAAGGTGGAAGTTTGGGAACCAGAGACCTGCATTATTTTGTCTTTTTTTTTTTTTTTAAGCTTGTGTGTGTGTGTGTGTGTGTGTGTGTGTGTGTTAAGAGAAAAAGAAGAGGGTGGGAAAAGGGGGAGGGACAGATGGAGAGAGAGAACCCTAAGCAGGTTACACACCCAGCGTCGAGCCCATTGTGGAGCTCCATCTCACAACTTTGAGTTCATGACCTGAGCTGCAATCAAGAGTGGGATGCTTAACCGACTGAACCACCCAGGTGCACTTGTTTTATCTTTAACAACTCCAGTGAGGTCTGAGCTACTGGGGCAGTGGACCCTCCTCTAACAGAATGATTGACATTTCTCTTTTCAAATGGACACACTAACATGTATGGATTGCTTTGAAGGACACTGGGAAAAATCCTTTCTTTTTCCCTCTTCCTCAGAGTTATAGGACTTTGAAATACACTTCAAGATTCATACCAAAGTCACAGTATCTAAACCCCATGTGGAATATCTGTCAGCAGTTGGCAATGACATATATTATGATACCAGGCATAGCTGTATTCCCCTTGGTAATTCTCTACTGTCATCTGTAAACATGTCAGTCTTCCAAGGTTACATGGCACTATATTTCTGAGAAGCAATGAGAGACATGTGTTGGAGATTCCTTTGGATCTGGTGTGTATATATTTTCTTTTGTGTCATGTAAGGTGACAAATCCCCAAAAGACTTTAAAACAGAGGTGTAACTAAAAGAAATGTTTATTTTGAACTATATGGTTATAATGTGTACTTTAGGTAGATTCATGTGTGACATGTATAGTGTTTTTCTGGGGCAAATATTTAACATAAATTTTTCTTGTATACAGAAAATCAGATGAAGTGATTGGGGCTGCAGTAAGGCCTGTGACAAAACTTAGTAAAAAAAGAGAAATATAATCATATGTGAACATCTAAATAAATTTGCTGATGACAAATATAACTTCTCAGTGAAAAAAATTAGGGTTTTTTGTCTTTGCTCTTTCACTCTTTTCCCAAATATTGGAACTATCTTTCTTTCAATATCTATTTTTAAAAGATTTTCCTCTGATGTTCTATTTTGAAAACTGTCAAACCTACAGAAAATTTGCAAGAATAGTACAATCAACACCCATATGTCATTTACTCTGATTCGCTAATTGTTACCATTTTGTCACATTCATTTTATCTCTCATTCTCTGATTATTTGATGATCCATTTTAATGTCAGTTGCAGATAATCATGAACTTTCAGTTCTCTATATTTCAACAAGTATCTTCTAAGAAGGAGGGCTTCCTCCTGTAAAACTACACAATAGGGGCACCTGGATGGCTCAGTGGGTTAAGCACCTGCATTTGGCTCAGGTCATGATCCCCAGCCCATGGCAGAGAGCCAGCTTCTGCCCGCCCCCCCCCCCCAATGCTTATACTCCCTCTCTGTCAAATAAATAAATAGGGATGCCTGGGTGGCTCAGTCGGTTAAGCAGGTGTCTTCAGTTCAGGTCATGATTCCAGGGTCTGGGATCGAGCCCTGCATTGGGCTCCCTGCTCAGCAGAGAACCTGCTTTTCTCTCTCCCTCTTCCTGTCTCTCTGCCTATTTGTGATCTCTATCTCTTGGTCAAAATAAATAAATAAAATCTTAAAATAAATAAATAAATAAAATCTTAAAACAAAACTACACAGACAAAAACAAAACAAAACAAGGCTACACAACAGTTATCAACTTGATAAAGTTAATATTGGTATTATCTTATTATACAGTTGGTAGCCCATATTAATATTTCCACATTCATCTCAATAATGTCCTTTACCCATTTTTTAAATCCAAGACTCAATTAGAGACCATACATTGCACTTAATTGTCATATTCAATATACCATTCAGAGCCAGAAGAAAACCATACTCTTTGAAACACTTCTATCCAATAGGACTTCTTCTTCTTCTTTTTTTCCTTAAATCTAAAAGGAACCACCATTTTTCCAAAGAAAGGTTGCTGGGTTTGCTTGCTCATCATATGTGCACAGCACATATGTTGTGCTGTTTTCTCTGTCTAGACTTTTCTGATAGTTCTCCATATCAAATTAATTGATGTGGATGTTTTTTAAAAAGTTTATATTTTGAATTTTATTCTCATGGGACTATTTCTCCTGAGATAAAAAGGTAATACCTAAATATAGGCTAGTGGTTGGCAACCCTGTTCTGCAGAGGACCAGATAGTAATTATTTTAGACTTTGTGGGTTTATTTATTTATTTATTTATTTTAAAGACTTTATTTATTTATTTGACAGAGAGAGAGAGATCACAAGTAGGCAGAGAGGCAGGCAGAGAGAGGAGGAAGCAGGCTCTCTGCTGAGTAGGAAGCTCAATGTGGGGGCTCAATCCCAGGACCCTGGAATCATGACCTGAGGCTTTAACCCACTGAGCCACCCAGGTATCCTGCTTTGAGGGTTTAAAATGGTCTCTTTCTCAACTATTCAATGCTGCCACACTGTACCTTGAAAGTATCACAGATGATATGTAAACAAATAAGCATGGTTGTTTTTCAATAAAACTTTATTTACAAAAACTGACACTGGCCAGGGTTTTTTCCTTAGGCAATATTTTGCTGACCCTTCACCTAGGGTAACATGATAATAGGTGATTATAGTTAAGGAAATAGTATTCTGGGGTAACTTAATTTTATGTTAGCTCCAGAATTCTGAAAACAGTCTTTTTATAGGTGAAAAAAAAATTCTTCTGGTCTTTGGAGAATATGAAGCCTGATCTCAAGACACCCACAAACACCCTTTTAAGAAGTTAGTAAGTATTACTCCATGAAAGCATTTTTTACTTATGGATTATCCTTGCAAAAAAGAATTGAGTCTTTACAATGACAGAGTGTTCAAAGATTTTTATGTAAACAAAAGAACAAACAAAATTAGAATATTCTACTGGAAACTTCAGACCCACAGTTTTTTAGGGTTTTATTTAACTTTCGGCTAGTTAACATACAGTGTAATATTAGTTTCAGATGCACAATATAGTGATTCAACACTTCCATACATCACCCACTGCTCATCACAAATGTGCTCCTTAACTCCCATTACCTATTTCACCCCAACCCCCTTCCCCCTCCTGTCTGGTAACCAGCAGTTTGTTCTCTATAGTTGAGTCCTCAGACCCACATTTTATAACTATCTTGACCCTCTGGTATGAATTTTTAGGAACTGTAACTGGTTTTTGGGAAGTAAGCTTTACTGAGGTGAGAGGGGTGGTTAGTGACACTCTCATGCCCTCAAAACACAGCCAGTATACTGTGTCTACACTGGGTGGCCTGCCTAGCTGCTCTCTCTCCACTTGTTCAAATACACATTGACATAAACTATGCAAATCCTGAACTGTCAGGTGATCAGGCCTAGAGCCTTCTGGTGCTTTCAGAAACTGAATGACAAATTGCTTCCCTCATCCTTCTGTTCCCAACTTCTTGAGTTTGGCTGTGTATACTACTAAGTTGAAAAACAATATGAAATCACTCTTGAAAATCATTTTTTAAAAGTGAAATTTCAGGGATACTTGGGTTGCTCAGTCAGTTAAGTGTCTGACTCTTGATGGCATATCATGTCTTGATCTCAGGATTGTGAGTTCAAGCCCTGAGTTCTGTTCCACACTGGGCATAGAGCCCACATTAAAAAAAAGAAAAGAAAAGAAAAAGGTGAAATACAACATTTGTATAGAAAAACATGAACAATCTTAAGTTTACTACATCAGTGAATTTTTATTAAATAAATACAATAAAACAAAATATAAAAAAGCAATAAATAAAGCATCACACTCTGCTATTAGCCTCACTCATCATCCCTCCCAGTAATCCCCTCCCCTGCAAAGGAAACAACTGCTGTTGACTTTTATCTCATGCATTAGTTTTGCCTGTTTTGGAATGTTATAATAAGAATTATGTACTGCATACTTTTTGGTGCCTTATTTTGTTGGATGTTATGCTGGTAGGATTTAAGCATTGCTTGTATGGCAGTAATTTATTCATTATCATTTCTATAGAATATTCCATTATATAGACATTTCACACTTTATCTATTTGTTTTGATGGAAACAAAACTATTTCTAGATGTTGGTCAGTCCAACTAATGCTGCTATGAACCTGCTCGCTCATGTCTCTTTGGTCTTTTGGAGCTCATAGTACAAGGAGTAGAGTTGCTAAGTCATAGGTTATATATATAAATTATATATATAAATATATAATAGATAGTGACAGTTTGCCAAAGTAATTACACCAATACTCATCCCTACCAGTTGTGTGAGAAATCTAACAGGTCTTTTGAAATTAAATTGTCTGTTTATTCTTACTGATGTGTAGGAGCTCTTTTATATTTCAGATAAAAAGCTTTTTTAGGGTGTATATATTACAAATACCTTCTCCCATTCTATGACTTGCCATTTCATTCTCTTAACTATGTCTTTTAAAAAATTTGTACATTTTATTTATTTTTTTTAATTTAAATTCAACTTACCAACATATAATGTATTACTAGTTTCAGAAGTACAGGTCAGTGATTCATCAGTCTTCCATAATACCCAGTGCTCATTACATCAAGTGCCCTCCTTAATGTCGATCACCCAGTTACCCCATTCTCCCATCCTCTCTCTTCCAGCAACCCTCAGCTTGTTTTCTATGATTAAGAGTCCTTTATGGTTTGTTTCCCTCTCCTGATTTCATCTTGTTTTATTTTTTTCTCTCTTCTTCATGATCCTCTGTTTTGTTTCTAAAATTCCACATATAACTGAGATCATATGATAATTGCCTTTCCCTGATTGACTTATTTAGCTTAGCATAATACCCTCTAGTTCCATCCACATCATTGCAAATGGAAACTTTTCTTTCTCTTTTCTTCTTCTTCTTCTTTTTTTGATGGGTGAGTAGTATTCTTCTCTATCCATTCATTTGTTGATGGACATCTCAGCTTTTTCTGTAGTTCGCCAATTGTGGACACTGCTGCTATAAACATTGGGGTGCAGGTGCCCCTTTGGATCATTGCATTTGTGTCTTTAGGGTATTAGTACTGCAATTTTTCTCTATTTTCAACTTTTTGAAGAACCTCCATACTCTTTTCCAGAGTGGTGATATCAGCTTGCATTCCCACCAACAGTATAAGAGGTTTTCCCTTTCTTTGCATCTTTGCCAACATCTGTCATTTCCTGATTTGTTAATTTTAGTCATTCTGACTTGTGTGATATGGTATTTCACTATGATTTTGATTTGTATTTCCCTGATGCTGAGTGATGTTGAGCATTTTTTCATGTCTGTTGGCCCTTTGTATGTCTTCTTTGGAGAAAGAATGTCTGTTCATGTCTTCTGCCCATATCTTGACCATTTTTTGTTGTTGTTTTTTGCGTGTTGAGTTTGATAAGTTCTTTATAGATTTGGGGTACTAGTCCTTTTTCTGATTAGACATTTGCAAATATCTTCTTCCATTCTGTCAGTTGTCCTTTGATTTTGTTGACTGTTTCCTTTTCTGTGAAAAAGTTTTAACTTGATGAAGTCCCAATAGTTCATTTTTGTCCTTGCTTCCCTTGTCTTTGGTCATGTTTCTAGGAGGAAGTTACTATGTCTGAGGTCAAAGAGGTTGCTGCCTGTATTTTCCTCTAAGATTTTGATGGATTCCTATTTCACATTTTGATCTTTCATCCATTTTGAGTCTATTTTTGTGTATGGTGTAAGGAATTAGTCAAATTTCATTCTTGTGCATGTGGCTGTCCAATTTTCCTAATACCATTTGTTGAGAAAACTGTCTTTTTTCCATTGAACATTCTTTTCTGCTTTGTCGAAGAGTAGTTGATCATGGAGTTGAGGGTCCATTTCTGGGGTCTCTATTCTGTTCCATTGATCTATGTGTCTGTTTTTGTGCCTATACCATACTGTTTTGATGATTACAGCTTTGTAATAGCCCTGAAGTCTGGGATTGTGATGCTTTGGTTTTCTTTTTCAGCATTCCTTTGGTTATTTGGGGTCTATTCTTGTTCCATAAAAATTTTTGGATTATTTGTTCCAGCTTTGTAAAAAAGTTGATGTTATTTTGATAGGGATTGCATAGAATGTATAGATTGTTCTAGGTAGAATAGACATTTTAACAATAGTTGTTCTTCCAATTCATGAGCATGGAATATCTTTCCATTTCTTTGTGTCTGCTCAATTTCTTCCACGAGGGTTCTATAGTTCAGAGTAAAAATCCTTTACCTCTTTGGTTAGGTTAATTCATAGGTATCTTATGGTTTTTGATGCAATTGTAAATGGGATTAACTTTTTAATATCTCTTCATTCTGGTCATTCTTAGTGTATAGAAATGCAACTGAGTTCTGTGCCACTTTGATTTTATATCCTGCCACTTTGCTGAATTCCTCTATGAGTTCTAGCAATTTGCGGGTGGAGTCTTTTGGGTTTCCCACAGAGTATCATGTCATCTGCAAAGACTGAGAGTTTGAATTCTTCTTTGCCAGTTCAGATGACTTTTATTTCTTTTTGTTGTCTGATTGCTGAGGCTAGGACTTCTAGTACTATATTGAACAGCAGTGGTTATAGTGGACATCCTTCCTATGTTCCTGACCTTAGAGGAAAAGCTCTCAGTTTTTCACCATTGAGAATTATTTCGATGTGGGCTTTTAATATATGGCTTTTATGATATTGAGGTATCTCTGTCCCTACACTGTGAAGAGTTTTAATCAAGAAAGGATGCTGTACTTTGTCGAATGCTTTTCCTGTATCTATTGAAAAGATCATATGGTTCTTGTACTTTCTTTTATTTATATAGTGTATCACATTGATTGATTTGCAGATGTTGAACCACCTTGCAACCCAGGAATAAAACTCCCTTTGTTGTGGTGAATAATCTTTTTAACGTACTGTTGCATCCTATTGACTAGTACTTTGGTGAGAAATTTTGCATCCCTGTTCATCAGGGATATTGGTCTGTAATTCTTTTTGGTTAGGTCTTTGTCTGGTTATGGGATCAAGGTAATATTGGCCTCATAGGAAGAGTTTGGAAGTTTTCCTTCCGTTTCTATTTTTTAAAATAGCTTCAGAAGAATACATATTAATTCTTCTTTAAAAGTTTGATAAAATTCCTCTGGGAAGCTGTCCAGCTCTGGACTCTTGTTTTCTGGGAGATTTTTTATTAATACTTCAATTTCTTTGCTGGTTATGGGTCTGTTCAGGTTTTCTATTTCTTCCTAGTTCAGTTTTGGTAGGTAATACATCTGAATGCATCCCTTTCTTTCAGATTGCCTAATTTGTTGGCATATAGTTGATCATAATATGTTCTTTTTAAATATTTTATTTATTTGTCAGATGGAGAGTGAGAGTGAGTGAGCACAAGCAAGGGAGCAGCAGGCAGAGAGAGAAGCAGGCTCCCTGCCAAGCAGGGAGCCTGATGTGGGACTTGATCCCAGGACCCCAGGATCATGACCTGAGCTGAAGGCAGATGCTTAACCAACTGAGCCACCCAGGCATCCCGATCGTAATGTGTTCTTAAGATTGTTTGTATTTCTTTGGTGCTGGTTGTGATTGCTCCTCTTTCAATTTTGGGTCCTTTCTCTTTTGGATAAGTCTGGCCAGGGTTTATCAATCTTATTAATTCTTTCAACAGCTTCTGCTTTCATTGATTTGTTCTGCTGCTCTTTTGGTTTCTCTTTCATTGATTTCTGCTCTAATCCTTATTAATTCTTTTCTCCTTCTGGGTTTAGGCTTTATTTGCTGTTCTTTCTCCAACTCCTTTAGATGTAAAGTTAGGTTATGTATTTGAGACCTTTCTTATTTCTTGAGAAAGGCTTGTATTGCTATATATTTCCCTCTTAGGACCACCTCTGCTGCATCTAAAAGGTTTTGAACTGTTGTATTTTCATTTTCATTTGTTTCTATGATTTTTAAAAAATTTCTTCATTAATTTTCTGGTTGATCCATTTGTTCTTTAGTAGGATATTCTTTAGCTGTTATGTATTTGAGTTCTTTCCAAATTTCCTCTTGTGATTGACTTCTAGTTTCAAAGCATTGTAGTCCAAAAATATGCAGGGAATGTAACCAATCTTTTGATACTGGTTGAGACCTGATTTGTGACCTGGTATGTGATCTATTCTGGAGAATGTTCCATGTACACTCGAGAAGAATGTGTATTCTGTTGCTTTAGGATGGAATACTCTGTATATATCTGTGAAGTCCATCTGGCCCAGTGTGTCATTCAAAGCCCTTGTTTCCTTGTTGATCTTCTGCTTACATGATCTGTACATAGCAGTGAGTGGGGTGTTAATGTCCCCTTACTATTATTGTATTATTACTGATGTGTTTCCTTAATTTTATTATTAATTAGTTTATAGAATTGGCTATTTCCATGACAGGGGCATAAATATTTATATCTTCTAGTTGGATAGACCCTTTAATTATGGTATAGTGTTCTTCCTCATCCCATATTACAATCTCTGATTAAAATCTAATTTCTCTGATATAAGGATTGCCACCCCAGCTTTCTTTTGATGTCCATTATCATGATAAATTGTTTTCTGCCCCTTCAACTTAAGTCTGGAGGTGTCTTTGGGTTTAGAATGAGTTTCTGTGGACAGAATATCAATGGGTCTTGCTTTTTTTTTTACCCAATCTGATACCCTGTGTCTTTTGATTTGGACATTTAGCCCATTTACATTCACAGTAAATATTGAAAGATATGAATTTAGTACCATTGTATTACCTGTAAAGTCACTATTTCTCTATAGTGTCTCTGTTGCTTTGGGGCTCTGTCTTTTCTTGAAGGATCCCTTTTAATATTTCCTGAGGGCTGGTTTAGTGACCACAAAAAATTCCTTTACTTTCTGTTTGTCCTGGAAACTTTTTATTTCTCCTTCTATTTTGAATTACATCCTAGCTGGATATTTTTCTCATTTAACACCATGAATATATCATGCCAGTCTTTTCTGGACTGCTAGGTCTCTGTGGATAGGTTGCCAGATTATGTTTCTACCTCTGTAGGTTACAAACTTCTTGTCCTGAACTTCTTTCAGGATTTTCTTTTGTGTCTGAGATTTGCAAGTTCCACTATTATATGTCTGAGTGTTGACCTATTTTTACTGATTTTGAGGGGGCTTTGATGTGCCTCCTGAACTTGAATGCCTGTTTCTGTCCCCAGGTTATGGAAATCCTCCACTATAATTTGCTCCAGTACACCTTCTGCTCTTCATCCTCTCTCTCTCTCTTTCCTCTTCTTCTGGGATCCCAGTTATTCTAATGTTGTTTTGCTTTATGGTATCACTTATCTCTTGAATTCTCTCACCATGATCCAGTAGTTGTTTATCTCTCTTTCTTCTCAGCTTCTTTATTCTCCATCATTTTGTCTTCTATATATCACTAATTCTCTCTTCTGCATCATTTATCTAGTTGTTAGAGCCTCCATTTTTTAAAATTGCATCCATTAATAACCTTTTTATTTTAACTTGATTAGATTTTGGTTCTTTTATTTCTCCTAAAAGGGATTCTCTAGTGTCTTCTATGTTTTTTTCAATACCAGCTATTATCTTTATAATCATTTTCTGAACCCTAGTTCTGACATCTTACTTATATCCATACTGATTAGATCAGCACTGCCTCTTTTTCTCTTTTTGGAGGCCAGTTTTTCTCTTGTCATTCTTGCAAAAGTGGTCACTTTTCTATTTGTTGAGTTGCAGCTATTCTTTTCAGATCTCTGATTGAGTTCACAGGTGTTCAGAATGATTTGATAGCTAGCTAGCTGAATTCCTGGGACCAGACAAAACTGAGGTCTCCTATTCCTCTGCCATCTTGGACTCTCTCAAATTATGTTTTTTGATGAACAGATGAACTTGATTTCAATAACATTAAATTTATCAATACATTCTTTAGAGTTAGTGCTTATTATGCTCTAAGAAAACTTGGCTTATCTCAAAATAAAGAAGATATTCTTCTGTCATTTTTCTAGACAATTTTCTAGATATTTTATCATTTTACTTTTCAAATTTTATTCTTTGGACCAACTCTGGGTTTAGTTAATTTTTTTGCATTATATACTTGTTTTTCTTTCAGTTATTTCTATTTTTATAGGTATCATTTTCTTCTACTCTGTTCATATTTAATTTGCCATTCTTTTTGTAATTGCTTAAGGTAGACATTTACATAATTTTAAGATTTTCCTCTTTTCTAATATATGCAATTAAGTATACAATTTTTCTTCTAAATGTAGCTTTAGCTGCTTCATAAAAATGATGTAATGTCATATTTTTTATTATTATTCAGTTGTATTGCCTAATATCTGTTCTTGCCCTATGTAGCTCAAAATAAGGCAAATGCCTTGAGGGAAATGTGATACAGATGTTGAAAAGATACTTTTTTTTTTTGAGGATCATGACATCTCAAGTCATAAATGCCCTTTTAACCTCTTAACTTACGACTTCCAAAAGCTTAAAGTGCCCAAACCACCAGTTTCTGCTCAGTCTGACTGAAGAACTAATCACGAACCAGCATATACCTAGAAAGGGAAAATGGTGGAGAATAACAGGTAACTCAATGTGACTTCTTTCTTTCCAGGACTTTACACCCTCATATCCTGACTGCCTTCATTGCTGTCTCATTTTTTTTTTCCCCAAACAGCTATTACTTAAAAGTTTTATTCAGTCTTTATAGATCTCTTCAGTGGGAAGCTGGCCTGAATAAGATATTCTGTCATAGCAGAAACACAAATTGCCTCAGCAAATAAGGTTGGAGCTGGGGAAAACCTCAGAGATTAAGGTTTCATGACTGATCAAATGTCATTACCTAGGTTTCATTACCTAGTGACAGTACTAGAATTTGTAATTCTTGATTCCTTATAAAGCACAAAGAGCATGGGGATGTGGCTCAGAGGTCATAGATAAGGCACACACGGCAGCTGGACTTCTCATTCCTCTCCACAGCCTCAGATTTAGGAACAATGATTTTCTAATCCTGTAAGAGGTCCTAAATGCCCCCAACTATGTGGATTATAATTTTGAATACAAGAAAAAAATAGACCCTTCAACTGTGTTCCCAGACCATGAACCTCTGTTGGCAGTTGATATTGTATGACATATTGATCTTGCATTTACCATGTACAAAGACTAAGACTGTGGGTACAAAGATGAAAATCACAAATTTTTCCTCACTGACAAAGAGAGAGACAAACAAATAATAAGAAAATCATTTTCATGTGGGGGTGCCTGAGTGGCTCAATTGGTTAAATGTTGAGTCATGGTCTCAGGATCCTCAGATTGAGTCCTGAGTCGGGCTCCTCAGGGGGAGTCTGCTTCTGTCTCTCTGTCTGCCCCTTCCCACATCTGTGCTACCCTCCCCCAATAAATAACATATAAAAAAAGAAAGAAAAGAAAATGATTTTCATGTGGTTTAGACGAAGTGCAATGGAAACACTGCTGAGGAGCAAAGAATTGCCTGGGAAGTAAGGAAATCCTTCATGAAGGAATGTCGAAATAACTTTCTAGGCCCCAAATGGAGATGCTTCTGCCTCAGATGCCGCATCAGCAAACAGAAACTCAGGTAACTCTGGCGTCCCTGAAGATATCTGTTCTGCTTGGCCAGAAACACAGTATGCTGTTCAGCCAGTCCCCAAATGCTAAACCAACTCTGGCTCTATACTCACTTCCTGTTACTTATTCATTTTCTATTTTTCTCTTCTTTGTTCTTTAGCCCATAAAAGCTTCTTGCCTCCCACTCCATTTTACAGTTATCTGGACCCATGGGAATGGAGATTGTCCACTTCCTGAAATGTTAAATAAAGTTTCTTTTTATCACCTAGTTGTCTTTTCAAATTATTTTTTAACATGTCCTAACATACATACTCACATGTATGTTTATATACAAAGCCTGTTCCCATATGCAGATAAACAGACCAACACACAGACCAACTATTGTGCATCCAACTTTGTGCATATTCATATTCCAAATTATTCTCTTCTATGTAACCCAGCCTGGCAATCTGCTGTTGACCTCTTGGTTTATCCTCTCCCTCAGCTCTGCATGCACCCCTCAGATCTGCTGCTAGATGCTGACTACCTATTCCAGCTCCCTCACCAGACATGAGTCACAATTTATCTCCACATAAATACCCTCAAGTCTGAAGAAGCACCAGGAACCACCCAGGAGTGTCCATGTGGTTCTGGGTTTGCCTTGAAAATTTTGGATGTAAGTTAAGCCCATTCTACCCCATCTGTTATGAAGAAATAATTGAAGCACAGAGGATGTCTACCTGCCTCTTCTATACCCCCCCACACCAGCTCCTTCCACCCTACCAGTAGCAGAACCAAGGGATTTTCTTTCCTTGATGTACAATTACAACAGCAAATGCCATGTGAAATGAACACTGGAAAAGCCTTCAATGTACTATTTATTACAGGCTGCATCACTGGGTTTCCATTTCTGTCTGCTATGATACTTCTTAGAAATACATTGGAAATTAGAATAA
This sequence comes from Mustela lutreola, assembly GCF_030435805.1. NCBI lineage: Eukaryota > Metazoa > Chordata > Mammalia > Carnivora > Mustelidae > Mustela > Mustela lutreola. Next base: position 57,796,967 of record NC_081295.1, on the reverse strand, counting down.
AAATATTAAATATGTATATAGGGGTGCCTGGGTGACTCAGTTGGTTAAACATCTCCCTTAGGCTCAGGTCATGATCCCAGGGTCCTGGGACTGAGTCCCATGTTGGGCTCTCTGCTTAGGGAGCATTCTGCTTCTCCCTCTCCCTCTGCCACTCCCCCTGCTTCTGTTCTCTCTCTCTCTGTCAAACAAATAAATAAACTCTAAAAAGAAATAAAAGTAATACAAACATTTTTTTCTCTTAGGGTGTATTAATGTTATACTTATGCCAAGAACCTATTAAGAACTGGAAATTTAAATATGAATAAGAAAAATCACTGCATTCAAAGAAACTTGATAAATACATAAATAATAAAAATAAATATGATAAAATTATGGGATTATGGAGGACAGAATAATTAATTTGGGCATTTTGAAGAAAATATAAAAATTGTTCAGTAGGGATGCCTGGGTGGCTCAGTGGGTTAAGCCACTGCCTTCGGCTCAGGTCATGATCCCAGGGTCCTGGGATCAAGTCCTGCATTGGTCTCCTTGCTCTTCAGGGAGACTGCCTCTCTCTCCGCCTATGCCTGCCTCTCTGCCTGCTTGTGTGCTTTCTCCCTCTCTCTCTTTCTGACAAATAAATAAATAAATAAAATCTTAAAAAAAAAAATTATTCAGTATTCGAGATGTGCCTTGAAGGTAAGATAGAAATTGCATAAAACTTCATACATGTAACTAATTTGTAAAATGAGATCTGCCTGTCTTTATTTCCTTAAATGCCATACATTTGTTTATATATTTAAGGAGCAAAAACCTTATGACAGAGGTACTCCTGAGAATGGACTGATGAGGAGATTTTAAGGCTGAAAGTAAATTCAAGTAAACAGCCAAGGCACCACGATTAACATTTGCTATATTGAAAAGGTTTGTCTACTGCCCTTCATGGCAAAATAGGAAATATTGACCAGAGGGATGTATTGCATCAGACTCTGGCCAAGGCGTTAGGTGGTATTCTATTCTCAGCTCTACAGCAAATGTGCTTCCTGACCGAGAATAAATATCTTAACTTCCTTTTGTTTTCAGAATCTCTCTATTCCATCGACATTTGGATTATTCTGTTTCTCATAGGTAACCATCATCATGGGCCTATCTCCGACATGCTCTCATTTCCCAATGACAATGGAAAATACACAAATGTTTTTGCTCAGATTTGCCAAACAAGAGGCTGTAAGTCTAAGTCTTTAAAATGAAAACAGTCCCACTAATCAAGATAACTAGTGCAATCACAATTGATTCTTAAACTCCATGAAGAATCCTGTGGAGAGAGTCACATGTTGGGGGATGAATGTGGATGTTCCTTATTTTAAACAGTTTCAAAGTGAAGAAAATGTTAAGGAAAAGGGAAAAAGATGGACACATATTGACTAGAGCAACAAAGGCAGGCATATCTGAAAACCAAATGGAATATATAAGGGCCAGCTCAGTTTACACAGGAACCAAATGGAGAAGAGGAAAATATGAATCTGGCCACACCAAGTATCCTGGAGCTAAAATGACCCACTGGAGTTGTTCCACACTGAGCCATCATGTCCTTGGATGACACCCTTAGAGTATGAAGGTATACAACAGGCTCTATCATCTCAGTGCAAATATTTTTATGGTAAATAATCTTCTGACGGTTTCCTCACCATGCACCTTCATGTGTCACTCCTTTGCTCTCAACATTTGACCACTCAACCCTGTTTCCAAGGTTCATCTAGTTAGAGTAAAACATTAATAGTTAGAGAAATAAGTAGAATAGTAAGCCCAGTTTCTTATGGGTCTAGAGAGCTTTTGGGCTACACAAATGAAGTTTCTGTGCCTACATTTAGAGAACTACCCCAGCACCATGTTGAAAAGGCAACTATGGCCCTCACTTGATCCACACAGCCTTCTTCACTCCGACCTAGCCTGTAATTGGCAAGGCAGAAAACCATCTAAATTCTGTCTTTAGCCGTAAGTGTATTTAGGATCTATAGCCGTATGTCCACATCTGTACAGCTCTAGAACTAGCTCTGGAACTATTTACTCTATCTGCCTTGCTACCTACCTATTGTCTTCCCTAAAACACATATATTAAAATTGAGGGAAATCTTAGGTGTATATTCAAGACTGCAAGTTATCTTGGAGAACGTCTTTCTTTAGAAAGGGCTCAGAATCACCCATAGTCCAAAGAGTGTGGAGAGACTATTCACTTCGTAGTGTTGGGGAAACTGGGAGAAGGGTGAAATAATCCAAATGGGATGCCTCTGAAATATCATTAAGAGTTTCTTGAGTCATATGTAGTCCATGAAGCACAGAGTGGAGGTAGAGGTGGTTCTTCCTCTCCCACTGGAAGCCTTTGGGAATGAGGCAGGGATCAAGAATGTTCATGAAAGGACCCTGCGACTAACCCCATTGTGGGTGGTGTGGTGTGTAAGCTACAGTCATCCTGCAGGAGGCAAGAAGGCAGACTGGATGGTGTCCCTGTGAGAAGCAAAGAGCCTGGGTTCTGGGGAACAGGAAGGACAGTTGGCAGGAGGATGCATGGCCACAAGGACAGGGAATTCCAGAACACCAAGAACTTACTGTTTTGTAGCTGGACACTTCCAGGGACTAGATATGTGGATTTGCTCACTTTGCACTCCTTTTCATCTGCTGTGATTTGCTCTGGCAGGTTAGAGAAAAGGGCCTGAAAGCAGAACAGAAATATTTCCCTTGAATATTTGATCTCCTTAAATATAAAATTTTTTCTATATTGCTTGATTTAGTCTATTTTAAGGAACAGCAAATGTATTGAATAGAGTTACTGCCTGTTTATTTGAAAACAATGTAATCATTACTGAGTGGATAACAGGACTCCCTATGCTGCCAAGGTGCAGAGGGCTTTGTAGAGCTCTACCTCACTACTGAAAAGTAGCATTCATGGACAAAAGCACTAGCACAGCACCCTAAGGAGAATATGAAGTAACAACGGATCCCCCACATTTTACAAGTGAGGAGATAAGGCTTAGAGAGGTTAAGTGGCCTGTTCTGGGTCTCACTTTAGAGAAAAGACAAATTCTGCTGTTGATTCTAAACCTCAGGCTCCGAACCACGGTGCTCAAAAACTGTTCATTCAATGTAGCACAAAGGAAACATGATTCTCATGTTGCTACTATAGAAATGCAGGAGTCCTGTAAGGCAGGAATAGCCACACAGTCTGGTCTTCAGCATCTTACCTTGTTCCATTTCCATGGGGCCAACTGTTAAAGACAGAACAGAGGAACGGAACTTATTAGAAAGCTGCTAATAAAACTGTGTCTATCTTCTATTAGTGCTTCTGCTTAATGCAAAGAGCATCATTAATTGAAAATAATCCTCTTTATCTATGTGGCTGTTTGCAATTTATAAAATGTTTTCATAGACATTATCTCTTCTTTCATTTGATTGTGTTTCAATCTTAGGGAATTTATTGGTTCAGACCTATCTGCATGACTTCAGATATTGAGTAAAATGTTTAAGGGGAGGGGGAGAGAAGAGCTGTGAAAACTGGTCATTCAGCCATGGCCAGGTGCTTAGTATCCTGGAGACACAGCATCCATATGATTGATTGATTTTTCTTATTCCATCAGGATGTTTTGTTATAAGCTTCAGACTAACCTTTAAAAAAAGAAAGAAAAAACTTGAAAATATATTCAGTATTTTTTATCTGGCTGGTTTCCCAGATATTTCAAGTATATTTTATTTACTAGCATCAGAAGTTAAAGTAGGCCATTGTGTGGTGTATTTCTTCAATCACTTCTTTTTTCTCATCTACACCTACCTGCCTTTTGAAAAATTCATTTATCCATCTCTCAAGATTCACACCAAAACAAATAAACACACCCCAGCATGAAAATATATAAAATAATGTTTGGGTTAATGACATTCCCTATGACTTATTAACAAATACTCAAACAGAAATCATAAGCTTTAAATCATTAAAACTTAGGTCTCTAATTGACATCCTAATTGATTGATCAGAACAAAATTAATTTTATAATTATGTTATGAAGTGTATATATCTTGTATTTAGTTATCAGAATTTCAAACCTAAGTAGTTGGGAATTCTATGAAGGACATAGAGTCTCTTCTAATTTCAACCAGAGAACTCTAATTTGCTTTGTTCCCACCAATTGTGTCTTCTCAAAAATAAGTTGTTTCTCTTGTATCTTAAAAGGCCATTCACAAAAGTCAAAGCTCCCTCATTTGCCATGCATCAAAGCACACTTGGAATTAAGTGTTAGAGAAACATGCACATTTGCTCAAGTGTTATGCTTTCTTTGTTACTATCCTTACTTGTGGTTAACATAAAGGTTATGACACCCTACATGTATCTTTTTTTTCTTCTAATTCCCAAGAGAATTAAAGCTAGGTATTGTCTTTTTTCCAACAATTGCTGTCCTTGATACTGACCTTAAACTAAGTTCTTTATCTTTTACTCTTCTTTGCTTAGTGTGTATTCTTCATGTTATAAAACCATGTGGTTAGAAAATTTCTAACAGATTCTAGTGTTTTATGAACAAATCCTTGTCCCAATTAATTCCTGATACATATAAAGTCCCTAAATTCACACAGAAATTGCAAAATCCTTGATGGATCATCTTTCCATTTTTTGAATGGAGGATCTATTCATCCTGCTTGTTGCCCTTATAGGTGTGGTCATGGCTGCCATGATGGCCTCTAGTAGAGTCACTATCAACTAGTTGATCACTACCATCTAGTTGATCACACTGTGTTTCTTCCACAGCTATCCTCACAGAGCTCTTGGAGACAAGGCCCCTATGTCAACACACGAGTGGCAACTGATGCTCTTGCAGTAAGATCCTGCTTTAAGATACACTCGTATCAGAAAGATGACCAAAATGTTCATTATCCAGCTACTTCCATGTATCCTAAAGTTTACCTCAAGGTGTGCCACTGTTGACCCATACCATATCACCTTTGGAGCTGCAGTGCTCTTCTGGGTTGCAGGTGAGTTCAGCAATTCACTATATCTGAATTGCAACCGCAGAGCTAGTGTCCTTTCTTCCCAGGTATGGTGAAGTCAAGAACTCCACTCCCAAATATCTCCCATTGTCATTGTCTGGAGGTTGATGTGAGGTCTTATTTGCCCCCCTGTTTCGACAGATCAGGCACTAAAAAGCCATTGTTATAATTACCCAAGACTTTCAGAGATCAGTAGCAGCACAAAGCACATCTCAGTTGAAGCTGAAAGCTAAATGATCTCTTAAGGACACACACCTAACAAATCCTGTACTCTGCATTCCCAAGAACACTGGGGGGGGAGACACCTCTTAAATTTAATCCATCCAGAAGGAGAGAGCGAGGTTTGATTTAGGTTGCAAGGCCCTGTCCTTGAAGTTGATAATTCCTATTTTCTGAAGACCTGATCAGCTATTCTAGCAAATAAATAAAAGGGATTTCCTGAAGTATGAAAATTCCTAGTCTGGGAAACAGGAAGCCAGATTTCTATTTCAGTTTTATTTTTCCTCTACAGATACTGCATAATCACAATTAGTCAAACTACAGCTTCGAGTTATGATAATGTTGAAGACCAAGACTTTTGCTTGTCTGCAAGAAAATTACATTTTGAATGGAAAAACAAGAAAATATGTTTGAAGGCAGAAATATACAATAGAAGGCAGAATTGTATACCAATGCAGAGATCTTGGAAATAACTCACAAGCAAATAATTATTCTATGGAGATGCTCTGGAAGATGTCAGAGAGGGGGGTGCCTGGGTGGCTCAGTGGGTTAAGCCGCTGCCTTCAGCTCAGGTCATGATCTCAGGGTCCTGGGATTGAGTCTGCTCAGCAGGGAGCCTGCTTCCCTCTCTCTCTGCCTGCCTCTCCATCTACTTGTGATTTCTCTCTGTCAGATAAATACATAAGATCTTAAAAAAAAAAAAAAAGATGTCAGAGAGGTGTTTTTTTTTTTAATTGAAAGTTAAGAGCTCTTTTCTTAACAAAGATTACAAAGCAAACACTATGCCAACAACTCAAAAATTCAGAAGTCTGAATTGACATAATGTCATTGGCAAGGGAAGGGATTTCCTAATTCTAAAGAAATTCACTGCAAGCCAGAGTTTACTAGTTATTTCACTAGCCAATTAAAGAAAACTAGCAATTAGAAAGTGATTATAAAATCAATGTAAGATCATAAGATAGGGAACAGAAGGGAAAAATGGGAAGATTTTCACATTTACATGACTACTCATAAAGAACGTGCTACAATCAGTGGAACATTAAATATATTTTTTCTTTTGCTTATTGCAGAAGCTTGGTTTTAAAAAACCTGCCACTTGTTTTATTTTTTTTTTATAGATTTTCACATGCTAGTATTAAATGAAATCCATCTCTTTTTAATTGTTTATAGACTTTGTCATTTCAATCTCACTAATTCTATGTTATAGCTGTAACCATTTTTGTAATACCAAATATATACCCAGAAATGAATACACAAAAGAGAACAAAAATGAAGAAATTTGGAGATTGTTGTCAATCTCATCTCTGATGCAGATGAATTTTTTTTTCTGACTTTTTTCCAGAGTATTTCTAATTGTTTTTACCCTGTATAATCTTGCCTTTAGTGACTTTTGTATAACCCCTTATCTATTGCTAAGTTAGGAAGGAAATGATACGTAGTGGAGAAGATAACCTGGGTTCACACTCCAGCTCTGGCACTGAGAATCCATTTAGATAAATCTTGCAGCGCTCAGAGACCCAGCATCCTCGCCCATACGACTGGTTAATAATGTCTGGTTGGTACGATGTTGTGGAACTGAGTTGATATTCTTGATGCATCTAATTTAGTGGCTCACACAGCTGGCACCCAGTAAATGGGAGATTGCTCAGGGCAAGTGGAAACAGATTGTTTCCCCCAATTTACTTTTTCTCTTTCTAACTAGGCTCTTCTTGGCCTGATCTTTCTTTTTCAGTGAACGCTCTTCATTAGGGAGGGCACACGTACGTTTCACATTAGTGAAAATGTTCTAGCTATTACATGACCCAGAGTTGTCAGCAAACCCTTTCTCAAATTCTTCATCTCCAGATTTCTCTATCCCTCTACCCACCTTCTTCATTTGCTCCAATAAAAAACATCTATTCTTAGGTGGCTCACCCAATAGTAAATTGCTTCAGCATAGTCCATATGAGTGCATGAAAATGTTTCTCTTAAGGCCTTAACGGTTTAAAAAAATAGCTATTATTATCCACAATAATTCCTTAATCATGTTAGAATCTTTTAATAGTAAGGTAATACATGTCAAATACTCAGGAGACCAAGACGAAAGATAGAAACTCGGGTAAATTTGTTTAAGGTCCCTTCTCAGTGTCTCTACCTTTACTCTGCCATAGTAGTTATTACTCGGTAACTTTTTTTTGTTTTGTTTTGTTTTTGGCTTATAGCTCCTCCAATAGATTGTGAGCTCTTCTTAGTCACAATCTTTGCATTTAAAGAAACCAGCACACAGTCTATTTCATGACAGTCATTCAATACAGATTTGCTGAATGAATAGAATGGTTTGCCAATATTTTAATATTTCTTTACTAATTTTACCAAGAGAAATTTTTATGATAAATGGAATATAATTTTAGAACAAATAAAATAACTTCTGCCTTTCATCAGATTTTTAAGTATCTGAGATTTGGAATGTTTGACTGTTTAAATGAAACTGATGAATCCCACTCATATAAAAAGGTGAAATAAAGCATTCATTCTAGGCCTAAAATGATTCTGATAAATAAAGTAAAGAAGTGGTCATGTGGCAATGCTCAGCCTGAAAGCTCATTTATTGTCGTTTTGGTCAAGTTCAAAGACCTAGGACCAAAGACTCCCCCATATTCCTTCTGCAGAGGTCCCTGCTTATGGAAAAGAACGTGTTTTTGAGCCACTCTCTGTGATGCCAGGGAGTGAAGACAAGGGAGCTGGTAGTTCCCAACTTACTTAGTCCAGAGAACTCAGGTAGAAAATTAGATTAGAGAATCCCTAGTGCCCTGAAGTAAATTAGGCAGAGTTAGGAGACCTAACTCCTTGGGAAGGAAGTAGAGCCTCTGCCTTCTCACCTAGATCCATGATCTTCAACAGATAGCATTTCTGTCTAAGAAATCAAATTTTGACAGAATGCATCAAATTTTGTAGCATTGGAGCCAATTAGCTGGTTACAGTGTCCACTGACAAATAAATTAACTAACAGTTTGCAGTTCTGCTCCCTTCTCTACTTATGCTATGTAACATACTAAAGTGCACATAAATAAAACTTATTTTAGGTAAGTTGAGGTATTGTACAAAGATGCTATTTCTGTAATAGCTGGCAGATGGCCAATTGTGACTATGCTTTACAAATTTGTTTCCTTGCCTTCAATTCATTTTGTTCAATGACAATTCCTGAAGAACCAGTTTCATAATCATTTCCTGAATCACTCTGTAATAAAAACATTTTTCTTCTCATTTTATTTATTGCAAATACAACATTGTTGCAACAGAAAAAATGTTATCCAAGTTACACTGATGGTAATTCTGTATGTGGGTTTTTAAAAGTCATGATGTGCATTTTGTGGGTGACTTGAAGACAGCTGTTGAGAGGTAGAGGGGAAGTTATTAGTCATTTCAGTGGAAGAAGGAGTGAGTTGAGAAATGTCTCAGAGGACATACCTTCTTTCTCTTGCTTTGTGAAAAATTTGCATTAAAATTATTGGATAGGAAGGTTATCGAATACAAAACTGAACTTTTAAATGTTCAGGTAGAGATGAAGTAACATGATTTTTATGAATGTTTATGCCAGGAAAGTCAGTGTATTCTACCCGTAAACATTTAATAATCATCTGCTGTGTGCTAAGCATTTTAGTTTCTGTGAACACAAAACCCTGAGGGAAGTATGTAAACAAATATTGACAGTGAACTACAATATTGGCAATGAAAGAGGTTCATCCAAGATGCAATAAAATCACAGAGAATTAACACTTAATTTCGCCCAAATCTTTTCTGACATCAGAAAAGATGTTACTGGAGTTTGCAACTCAGTGTTTCTTTTTCCTTTGACATCCTAACGAACAACTTAAACTGAACTAAGCCCATATTTTTTCCATCACCATCAAAATCAACTCCCTCTCCCCTCACTCCACCTTGCCTACACGCTACATCTGGACCAGTTCTGTGCAAGGCACTTGGGTAAATATCTCCCCTTTTTTTTTTCCTTTCCTTTCTTTTTTTTTTTTTCCCCTCTTCTCTTCTTTCTTTTCTTTTCTTTTCTTTTCTTTTCTTTTCTTTTCTTTTCTTTTCTTTCCTCTCCTTTGTCTTTTATTTCCCTTGTGTTCACCAATCCTTAACTGCAGGTGACAAGTTACCTAACTTTTTGATTCACTTTTGAGTCTAAAGGGAAAGGTCACAGAGGTCACTAAGCCTGCTTTTAGTGAAGGCCATAATCCAGAGACAGTCAATAAATCCCTCAGTTCATCTGTGGCCTAGTCAGACCCTAGCCTTTTGAAATCAAACTGTTTTATCCATTCATTCGACAGATATTTATTGAGCTCTGCAAGTGCTAGATTCTATTCTAGGAGCTGAGGATAAAGTGGTAAATGTGACAGAAAGTTTCCACCCTCTTAGGAAATTGAGGTGGGAAGAGGTGAATTTATGTGCTGAATCAAATGGAAATTCACTGGCAGAATCAGGCTTAGCCCTTCAGATCTCTTAACTCCCAGAAGTCATGGAGGTATTTTTCTACTATTTTGCTACGTGAATGTGCAGGATTCTGAAAGTGTGTGAGTGTGTGTGTGTAAGACAGAGAGAGAGAAAGAGAGAGAGAGAGAGAGAGAGGAGGAATACAAGTATATGCAGTATATGTCATGCTTATTGGATTGTGCTATTCATCACTTAGCCCATTGCTTACCATGATCTTATATATGACATAGTCCCTGTCCTCAATAATTTTATTCTCAAGTAGGTTAATTTTAGGTAGTGCCTTAAGCCTAGTATGTCCTTGGCAAATATTTATAGAATGAGTGAATGAACATATGACAAGTAAAATGGCTGGTGGGCAATTTACTAGGACCATGTTAATCACGCAGAAACATACAGTAAAATAAATGATTCACAAATGGAAAACAATTCTGAATGAGGATGCTATGAGAAAGCGAACCCTCTAATTTAAAAATGTTCTATTTCCAAAACAGGTTCCCTTCTAATTTTCTCACCCAGGGTCAATTATTGAATTGGTTTGGCCTACATTGACATTGTTTCCAGGCCCATTTTCAAATTTAGTTAGGATTTCTGAAAGTCTGCCAGTGGTCCTTACACAGAGCAAATGCACTCTTACTCCAAATGCCTGGACTGTAACACACCAGGTGACACAATCACTCCAGCTACTTACCAGTCGGTATGATTTTCTCTCTGCCATTAGGACTGATGGGGAAAGGGGCTGAAAAGGCCAGGACACACACATGTGGTCAGCCCAAGTTTGCATCTATTTTTCCTTCTCAACCTGCTTCCCAGAACTTCTCTGTTATTAATAATTACCCGTTATTATAACTTGAGAGATTTCATGTGTGTAAAAGAACTAATTCCCTTTGTTGAAATGAGCACATTTTTGTTGTTGTTGTTGTTGAAGTTCTAAAATCCCCTCAATGGCATTTTCCCTCCCTTTGCCATAGTTCTGTGGCTAAATTATTTCTGTGGTTGTCTTTCATTTCTCTGGGGCCTGCTTTCCTGGTAAGGAGGCAAGCATTAGCTCTGACATCCACAGAGTATATTCAAGCCACAGTGAAAATTGTATCTAATTTTCTCTCTGAAATGTGGAAAACAATATTGGGGAAGAAGCTAGAAATCAAAGAGTAATAAGGTTTGAGGAACAATTCTGCCATGGCTGTCAGAATGTTGATTAAAGATAGTCTCTCTTCATTTGATCAGCCATTTCAAAGCTGGGAGAATGAGCAAGACAAGGGAACGGTAATTTGCTTCCCAATGACTGAAAGCAAACTCCAGGAAAGAGACAGATTGAGGTTCCAGAGCTGAAGGTGTAAGGACCTGTGTCACTTGTGATCAGTCTCCTGCTTGAGTCTGAGGGAATGGCATCCTCTTGAAGATACAAGGCTGGGCCCCCACCATCCCACAGCATCCCATCTCAGGGAGCAGCACATTACCCTAACCCCGAGTGGGCCCCCTGGAGGCAGAGGAGGGATGCTCTCGAAATAATTTCCTATGATGGAGAGCACCTGGAGTAGAGTGTGATGCACATTAATTCTTTTAGTAAAACAACTTTGCACTAGAGAATCTTTATGAATCTGAAAAATGTCTATTTGTGCAGGCATCAGTAGTAGCTTTATATCATTTTATTTATTTGGCATGTTTTATTTTGTGTATGTTTATTTTCTATAGTTTATACTCCTACATTTTATACTAAAACATAAGAAATACTTTGTGGAGGGTAGGTTACGTTATACTGAGTTTTCCAGAGGCAGAGCCAGAGACAAAGATTTGGGTACAGACATTTCTTTGCGAGGGGAGCCTAGGAAGTGGTGACAAAAGCAGGGGGAAGAAAGCAGGCATGGGAAGGAAGCCAATATACATACCATGTGTGATGAGCAGAGACTGTATGGGCACCTAGGGCTCTGTTCCTCAGGAAGCTTCTAAGTTACTTTGTAAAAACCATGGTTCAGAGTTCTCCTTCCCAAAAGGTGAGGAAGCTGGGGTGTCCATCCACCAACATCTACTCCATCACTTGTTGAGGTCTACTGCCAAAGAAGCATTATTAACACCAGGAACTTCAGGCCTGAGTCTTAAAAACTGAACACACTCCTGTAGCCAGACAAAACCCTTGAGGAGAAAGGTAGAAGTTGGTAGCAAGAAGCTATGTGTGTACTTGGGAGCAGTGAGTATTGGGGAGAGAAGGGCAGTGCATCCGTCCACAGCACCTGTTACAATGTGCTGATCACCTCCTATGGGGGAGACTCATTTTCAGAAGGACAATAACTATACAGCACAGGACACAAAGGATGAGAATTTGGCCAAAGGATTCTGGGAACTGGGAAACTGCTTCTCCTCTTGTCCTCTGTCTACCCCAGGGATTTTTAAAAGCATTTCCAAAAAGAAAGGAAAGCCTTTGAGAATTGCATGTAAATAACAGAAACAAAAGCATTCTTTCTCCTCATATTTTAGGCAGACAACATCCAGTTCTGCTACTTTCTGCAACCAAACAATTTTTACCCCAGCTCATAAAACAAAATTTTTATTGTTTTCTTTTCTTTTAGTTTATGAAGTGTTCTCACACTTATTAACTCCTTTGATCTTGAGGATGCATACAGTTTGTTCTCATCTACATTTTCACAAGAAGAAGCCAAAAGTACATAGTTATTAAATGAATTGCTTAATAGAGCCAGGGATAGAACATGCATCTCAATTCATATGTATTGAGCATCTATATTCCAGAAGCCATGCTCAGTTTTAGGGATATGGAGATTAATGAGACAGTCCTCATCCTTGACACAGTCAATCAACCCTCCTCCTCCTACTGCTATTCGATTATTTATCTAACTCACCTCTTATTGTCTGACCCATCTTCTCATGACCGTGCCACTATCTACCCACCAGCCTCTTTTTCCGATCTTGCACTGTAAGTTCAGCAAAGGGGAAAGGAAAAAACACCATACATTCCCCAAAACACATCACAATCAGACTTTTGTCTTTTGCACATGCTGTTGCTTCTTACTGGAAATCCCTTGTCTTGTTTGTCTATCTTGAAACCTCATTTCAATCTTGTCTCCTGTGGAAGTATCTTTCTAGTCCCAAGAAGGAGCCACTCTTGCCCTGGTGCCATGTCAGCAAACTGAAATTTAAGTAATTTGGGGGTCCCTGAAGCTGCTTTGCTTGGCCAGAAACACACTGTGTCCAGTCAGCCAATCCTCAAACACCACACCAGCTCTGGGCTCTATACTTGCTTTCTTGTTCTTTATTCATTTTCTGTTTTTCTCTTCCTTGTTCCTTATTCTTTACCCGAAGAAATCTTCCTGCCTCCCACCCCATTTTGTGACTCTCTGGAACTTTGGGAGTGGAGACTACCTGCTTTATGAAGTGTTAATAAAGTTAATTTGTGTCACCTAAATTCTCATTTTAAATAATTTTTAACAGACATTAACACAAAAGACTAGAAAATTGCACTCCGAAAAGCATGGTGTTTTATGTTTTGGGGTTTTTTGGGGGTACATTTATGTTTAGATCCTTTTATCTCAAGTGTGCTAAGGGAAACAAGAATATAGACTATTGATATGTTGATTTGCAAACCATTTTATCAATTGATCGATCGATCATTTTATATATTGTTCAGTTCCACAACTTTAAAAGGGAACACAGCAAAGTCTGGTTGAAAATGGAAATAATCACCATTGAGCTACTGGGCTGTGGGATTGCAGAGGACCACGTGTGTGCCCAGAGTGAGATTTCATTCCAGGTTGGCCAGCCTTCAGATCCGCCAACTTCCACTGAAAACATAGGCAGATGTCCTTGTAGGGATGATACGTCAGCTTCATCAGTCTACACCTGGTGTGAATTGATAAAAGATTTTTGAACAATTTCCAGGACACAGTTTTGGAGTACTTGACCCCATCAACCTATTCTTCACTAGTCTATTTTTCCCAATAGCAGGCTGAATGAGTCTAGTTACCTCACATTGAATCACTGGTATAGCACAGAGAGTCCACATTCTGTGGCTTCCTCTTTCCTCTTGTTTTCACTCACAGGAACCTCTCTTAGGTTGGCCTCCTCAGGTTTACCCTTCTGTGGACATTAGTCTTAGTTGATGAGACACCCTTTCCTCCCTTGGGTCTCTTTTATACTTTTCAATTTTCTGATTTTAAAAGAGAGAAGGGGAATTGATTAGAAGCAGAATTTTAAGGGGGGATGATGGGCTCTCCTGAGGCCCACTTTGATGGTGGAAGAGCAAATATCAGTGAGAGACCCTCTTTGGTGGAATCTTTTCTCCCATCCAGAGATTTATTACCTGCAGCTTTTCTCTACTCTTTTTATTTTCTACTCTAACTTTAAAAGTCTTTTTCCTTGTTTACTTTGAAACAAGATGCTTTTACCTCACAGAATTCCATTTATTATAATTCAGTTATTTTATTTTTTATTTTTGTAAAGATTGGTTTATTTATGTGACAGAGATCACATGCATGAGCTGGGGGAGAAGCAGGCAGGGAGAGAGAGACTTCTCAAGCAGACACCCAACCTGTGGCTCCATCTCACCACCCTGAGATCATGACCTGAGCTAAAATCAAGACTCAGCTGCTTAGCAGACTGAGCTAACCAGGCGCCCCAGGAAACATTTTAGATGAAAACTCTTCCCTTGATCTTTATGTTTTCATTAATTTCCAGCTGTTGGCCATAGCTGGTGTGAAAATGATTGTTAGAGTCATTATTTTTCCTCTTGTTTTCTTGGAGATCACATCAACATTGCAAGGAGAGCATAGAACAGGAACATAAACTCCAGATGAAACCTGGAACTATGAAATAAGTCAAAGGGCTACCAAAACAAGTGGAAATTGAACAGAGGAAGTATGCGGAGGGAAACAGGACTCCAATCACAGGAAGCCCTGGGTCCTTATACCTCTCTGAGGAGAAGAACACATCCTGGGCCCCAGACAGTAGGAACAGGTAGGAGTTCCCCAGCGGGCTAAAGATGTTTGTCAGAAGTTGAAGTTCTGTTGAAGTGGGAAGGGGAGAGACTTTACATTAACCCTCAAAGTTGACTTTGAATAATGTTCCAGTAACCTTGCCATTTGGTGTGGGCCCCACTCCTAGGTAAACTTCCTGCTGCTCACCACCCTCTCCTCCCCTCGATTAATCACATGGTTCCTTATTATTTCTTTTTCTTGTCTTTCCCTGCACCTCTTGTTCCACAGCATTTTGTTTCCTTCCAGAAGGCTGCCCACTGGTTTTGATGTTACCTGTTGTTAACATAACTTAATCTAAGTAGACTTTTAATTTTTGCCTAACTACAGCAGTTTCTGACATTGTTAAAAATGGTTAAAGAAGACAATTTAGGTGACATAAACTTTATTTAACACTTCATGAAGCAGGCAGTCTCCACTTCCAAAGGTGTGGGGAGCCTCAAAATGTGGTGGGAGGCAAAAGCTTTCTTAGGATAAAGAATAAGGAACAAGGAAGAGAAAAACAGAAAATGAATAAAGAACATGAAAGCAAGTATAGAACCCAGAGGTGGCATGGTGTTTGAGGATTAACTGACTGGACATAGTGTATTTCTGGACAAGCAGAGCAGCTACAGGGACCCCAAGATTACTTAAATTTCAGTTTGCTGACATGGCACCAGGGCAACAGTGGCTCTATCTTGGGCCTAGAAAGTTATTTCATCACCTTTAAAAATTAGTCTTACATTTCAACCAAAAGTTGGCCAACTTTCTAAGACAAGTCACCAAACCAACTTGCTGAGAGATCTGTTTGTTGAATAACAGTTATTTGAATAAACAAAAATACAAAATGAAAGGTTTATTTTTAAGCAATTTCTACATCCAACATAGGGCTTGAAGTCACAACCCTGCAATCAAGTGTCACATGTTCCACTTACTGTACCAGACGGGTACCCTAAGGTATATAAAATCTTTTAAAAGAAAAAAATGTCCTTGAATGTATACAGTGATGAAAATATATTCCTTTTATGACTATTTTAATAATTGTATTCTTCTCTAATATATTCAGTGAAAACAGTACATCAAATATATTCAATTTAACTAAATTTTAAAAAATGTTTAATTTGATTAAAGTTAGGGATAATTTTGCATTCTTATAAAAATATTCTTTAAAAAATTATGTAATATATAATTTTTTAAGAATTTACTTCAGCTTTATTGAGATAGAATTGACAAAAAATTGTAAGATATTTAAAGTATACATCACAGTGATTTGACATATATTGTGCATGCATTGATGCATTGTAAAAGGATTTTCACCAACTACTTAGTTAACATAGTGACATATCCATCCCCTCGGGTATTTACTTTTTTTTTTTTTTTTTTTTTTTTTTGGTGAGATCATTGAAGTTCTACTCTCTTAGTAATTTCAATCATATAGCACAGCATTAATAACTATAGTCATCATGCTATATCTAAGATCCTCAGGCCTTATTTATCTTATAGCTAAAAGTTTGTACTCTTGCACCAACCTTTCCCTATTCTCCCACCCCAGCCTCTGGCAACCACTTCGCTACTCTGTTTCCATGATTTTGGCTCTTTTTTTTTCTTCCTTTCATTTACATTCCACATATAAGTGACACCATGCAGTATTTATCACACACACACACACACAATTTCTTTATCTGTTTATCTGCGGATGGACACTTAGATTGTTCCCATGTATTGGCTATTGTGAACAACTTGACAATGAACATGGAAGTGCAGCTTTGTCTTTGATATCTGTTTTTCATTTCCTTTGGACATATACCCAGAAATGGGATTGTTGGATCATATGGTGGTTCTAATTTTAATTTTTTTGTGGAATCTCCAAACTGTTTTCCAATGTATATTTGAATATATTAAATACATTATTCTTATGAATACATCCCGAGTTTCAGCATTTCACTTTGAAATTTTAAATTTTAACCTATTCTTTTTTGCCAATTCCTTTGAAGTCACTTCCTGTCTTATAAACATTTTGACGTTTTTAGGTTTAGGATTTTCTGTGTGAATAATGACTAAAGTTACCACATTAACAAAAGATAGTCCTTTTAAGTATGTAGAAAGTTTATAACAATTAGCGTGGAATTAGAGCTGGAATATTTATAACAGTTTTCATGGATTTTGGTGTTTTTGCTCTATACTGAGGTATAACAAGGACACAGCAAAATGCATGAATGCTAAGGATATACAGCTCTGTGAATTTTAATATAGGCATATGCCTGTGTAACCAGGTCAAGATATAGAACATATCTAGCATCCAGAAAGCTCTCCTCCTGCAACCCTTTCCCAGTTCATGACTCTCCATATCTATTATGACCTCTATTGCCATAGATTAATTTTGTTTTTTCATATAGGTTTTAAAAGAATGTGCAAAAACCAAAACAAACAAACAATGTGCAATTTGCATCTGTTCCTACTCCCTACTGCCTCAGTGGCTGGAGGCAGGGCAAAATAAAGGAACTTTCTACTAGAGGAAGAGAAATAGAGGCTGCCAGTCCCAGGAAAGGCAGAGACTGAGGGCAGAGGAAGACAGTAAGGCAGGGAGTGCATGAAGGAGCCTTGCTTCCCACAACCCTGAGACCCTGCCAATCCAGCTGCTATTAAGTATTAGAGGCATTATAAACAATTTTTTAAAAAGATTTTTATTTATTTATTTGACAGACAGAGATCACAAGTAGGCAGAGAGGCAGGCAGAGAGAGAGGAAGGGAAGCAGGCTCCCCGCTGAGCAGAGAGCCCGACTCAGGGCTGGATCCCAGGACCCTGAGATCATGACCTGAGCCAAAGACAGAGGCTTTAACCCACTGAGCCACCCAGGTGCCCCATAAATAATTCTTTTAAAATCTGCTTTTGGTCAATATGTAAATGTAGAAAGTCAATAATTTGATGAATTCATCTTTCAATGTGTCCTCTCTCAGTGAATTAGTTATTGGCTGCAGATTCCAGGTGACCACTGTCGCCTCTCCTTTAACAGCCAAGCTATGATACTGATTAAAGGCTAGCTTTGGAACTGGAAGGAAGGAATGGGTGAAATGCACAGGCTTGGAGAACTGCATGTCACTAAGTTCTTAGCTAAGCCTCTTCATCCACCCTAAGACAATGAGGGCAGAAACATACTCAGGGGGCTCATGGAAAGAGGAAACTGCTGACTCCTGACCTATGAATTACTTGGCCTGCTGTGACAGGCTGGTGTAAAGTTGTCCCAACACAGTAAAGTGAGGGTGGCCTTGAGTAACTCCAGCTAAAAAGTCATGGTCATGGCTTAACATCAGATCCCAGTTGTCACAGGGATCCTGATTATGGTTTCAAACTCTGTAGACTTGACCAGACATGATCATAGATCTTGTTTTGTGTATCAGTAGGAGAAACCAAGGAAAGGAGAAAACAAGTTCAACCCAGAGTTTTCACACTTGATCAGCTAGGGTCAAAATAATGTCATCTGCTAATTGGGAAAAGTAAAGATTTGTGGGAAAAGTAAGGACCTCCATTTTCATGAGGTTACGTTTGATTTTCTTACAAGATGGGCAAATAGAAGTGGCAGGTAGGCAGTTGGTTTTACAAACCTGGAAATGAGAGGAGAGAGATAAATTTAGGGATCTTTAGCATATAGACGGTATTTGAAGTCACAGGAAAAGCAGTGTTTTAGAACTGTGAGTCAAAATTCATTATTGTTTTACATTAATTTAGTGAGTCATGACAGACTTTTTTTTTTTGCTATTCTTTTTATTTTAATTTTTAATTTTTTATAAAATGAAATAGAATAGGCTATGGCGTAGAGAGAGAAAATATTAGAAAGAATCAGATAGATTCCTAAACTATAATTTTGTGAAATTGTTAATGTCAATATATGTATCATATAAACCATGTAATACATACATATACATACATGTCATTAAGGAGAGAGTGAAGAGGACCCAAAACTAAGTTATTAGTGACAACAGCACTTAAAAGTCTTGCAAATGACAAACTGGGAAATAATACTGAGATGGTATAGATGGTGTTTTTATAAGGAAAACTGGAAATAAAGGGATCATAGAATTCAAGAAACAATGTTTCAAGTTGTAGAGAAGGAGCAGCTATATCAAGTACTACCAGGTGTTGGGAGAAATGAGGGCAGAACTAATTCCATAAGATTTGTTTTCTGGAGAGTGTTGGTGATATTGGCAAGAGTCTTTGAGTAGTTAGTGGGGAAGAAGCCAGATGGGTGTGAGTTGATGGGAGATTTGGGGAGGTGAAAAAAGTGCAGAGAGAATGTATATGTAATTCTTTAGCAGGTTTGACTATGCAGGGACTGAAACTGAAGGAGGCAAAATGCTAGGAGATAGTTTCATTTTAAATAAAATAATAATGGGGGCACCTGGGTAGTTCAGTGGGTTAAAGCCTCTGCCTTCGTTTCAGGTCATGATCCCAGGGTCCTGGGATCACCGAATCAGGCTCTCTGCTCAGCAGGGAGCCTGTTTTCCCCCACCCCCTGCCTGACTCTCTGCCTACTTGTGATTGCTGTCAAATAAATGAATAAAAATAAAATCTTAAATAAAGTAATAATGTAAATAAAATTATTTCTAGACACGAGAGAATGTAGAATATACTTGCATCTCTAGTAGCCTTGTTGTTGGCTTCTTGGCATAGACCAAAGAGGGCAGCATAGATGGACTAAGACTGGCTGCCAGAAGCACAGTGTTGAGAAGGGCTAGGAGGGTGTGTTCAGTGATATATTGCTATCCCTAACTTAGATGGAGATGTTGGAAGACAGGTACATGAAAAATGATTTTAAAGGAAGATTACAGTGGTTAGATTTGGTGATTAGTTTGGTGGTTAAATTTGGTGATTAATTAAATTGAAATAATTGAAATAATTAATTAAATTAAATTAATCAATTAATTAAATTAAGTTGAATTTGGTGATTAGAAGATTTGGTGGTTAGATTTTTTTTTCTTTTTTGGTGGTTAGATTTTTTAAAAAAGATTTTATTTATTCACTTTATTTTAGAGAGAGAGAGCAAACATGTGCAAACAAGAGAAAGCAAACATGAGGAGGGGGACGATGGGGTAGGGAGGAAGAATGAATCTTAAGCAGACTTTTTGCTGAGTGTGAAACCTAACATGGAGCTCCATCTCACATGACCTGGACTGAAATCAAGAGTCAGACGCTTAACCAACTGAGCCACCCACGTACCCCTCAGTGGTTAGATTTTGCTCAGTTGAGATGAATGAGACCCAGAATGATCTCATTCCTTGAGCAAAAATATGTTGAATAACTATGAAATAAAACAGAAGATGGTATTATACTATCAAAGAATTTATAATAAAGATAGGGAAGTTAGGCATATACACAAAACTAAATAGTAGTATGTAATTACATGTCTAAATAGTAGAGAAAGTAAATGCTACAAAATAGGGTAATTAAAATGTGTTGCGGGAGTTGAGAAAAGTCTTATAGAGCAGCATTTTTTGAACTGTGAATCTCAGCCCATTAAGGTATTTTATTCACTTGGCTGGGGCTGCCATAACAAAGAACAGCAGGTGGTAGCTGAAACAACCGAAATTTATTTTCTCACAGTTCTGGAGGTTAGAAGTCCAAAATCAGGGTGTTAGCAGGTTGCATTCTTCTGAAGCCTCTCTCTTTGGTTTATAGGCAGTCAATTTCCTTAGGTATCATCACATGATACCCTCTATGTGTGTCTGTGTTCTAATGTCCTCTTCTTATAGGTACAGCAGCCATATTGGATTAGAGTCCACCCCAATGACCTGATTTAACCTTAGTTAGCTCATTAAAAACAGTCACATTTTGCCGTACTAAGTGTTAGGACTTCAAAATGTGAATTTTGGGTGGGTGCAATTCATCCCATGACAGGCATCATTATGAAATCAATTTAGTGATTTTAAGATTGGAATTATAAAAGAAATAAAATAGAATGAAGTACATTAGAACAGAAAATATCAATGTGTATCATATAGTATCATGTTAAATAATTTCTTCTTATAGGTTATACTAAAAACAGTAGTTTGAAAGTCACTATCTTTGAGGACTCTGGAATATAATAATATGTGAAAAATGGAAGGACAGAGGGAAGAATATAGATTAACAGAATAAACAGGAGATAAGAGGATATCAAACATGACATTTTCTTGGAAGACTAATAAGACTTATTTCTTGAAAGTGAACTCTCAAGCCAAGCCATAATTAGACCTTAAGGTTGGATTATTCTATAGTCCTGATGTGCAAGCTGAGAACATGGATTTTCATCCTATTGGCAAAAGATGATTTTAAACAGTAATGAATGTGATAATATATAGATAGTCTGGCAGCTGAATTGTAAAGGGGAAAGTCTAGAAGCAAGAAGATTGTTTGGAGAATGTTGAGTTTCTCTGGCATAGATTGAAGAGGTCCTAGACTAGCTGGTGACAACAGAAACAGAAAAAGAGAGATAGCTACCAGTTTTACATCAGAAAAAAAAAAAATTGGTAGGACTTGTTAACTGAATAAATATAGGAGACAGAAGACAACTTGGGGGAAGACAAACCATGAGAGACTGGACTCTGAGAGACAAACTGAGGGTTTGGGGCGGGTGCGGGGGAAGTGAGCCTGGTGATGGGTATTATGGATGGCACATACAGCATGGAGCACTGGGTGTGGTGCATAAACAATGAATTTTGGAACACTGAAAAAAAAATTAAATTAAATTAAAAAAAAAGAAGACAACTTGTATAGGTGGGAGGGGTTCAGGTTTGGGGGAAGTAAATAGAACTGTGTTGTTCAATACAGTAACCAGTAGCCACATATCACATATCACATAGTGATATTTTAACTAAAATTAATTAAAATTAAATTAAAAATTTAGTTGTTCAATAACACTAGGCACATTTCAAGTGCTCAACAGTCATGATGTGGTTTATAATGATAGCATTGGATATTGCAGGCATGAAACATCTATTATCCAACAAGTTTTACTGAACAGTGCTGTGAAGAGAGCTTCCATGTGGAGAAATTTCCTTTGAGATGTTAACTAGGTATCCAAGCTTTTCATGCTTAGAGGCATTTTCAGCTATAAGTTTGATAAAATTATTTTATGGTCATTAGAAAATCCCATCTGGGGGCGCCTGGGTAGCTCAGTGGGTTAAGTCGCTGCCTTTGGCTCAGGTCATGATCCCAGAGTTCTGGGATTGAGTCCCGCATCGAGCTCTCTGCTTAGCAGAGAGCCTGCTTCTCTTTCTCTCCCTCTCTCTCTGTCTGCCTCTCTGCCTACTTGTGATCTCTGTCTGCCAAATAAATAAATTAAGAAAAAAATAAAAGAATGTCCCCTCTTAAAAAAAAAGAAAAGAAAAGCCCATCTGTTCTCAAACCATTTACTCATTGGCTTATTATATTCCTACCATTATTGCTACCATTATGCTTGGGCTTAAGCCCTATATGGATCTAATTAAATCTCAACACTCTAAAAGAGGCATGAGTAATCCATCAAACAGGTGCTTTAAAAATTATTACTTTTTTAATGTGTAAGAGGTAAGGAAAGAATGCAGTCCTTTTTAGAGTTAGAACCAACTCTTAAGCATCTGTCAGAAGTCAAACAAGTTAATAAAATATGAAACATAGTTTAAAAATTATTTTCAAGTTAATTAGTTCTTCTATGGAAAGAGAACGAAGCCCAGAAAGTCAACACCTTGGAAGGAAAACAAGTGTTTTCAGGCCTGATGGTGTGGTTAAGGGCAGGTTTAGAATAGAGGGAAATGTTTGCATACATTTTCTAATTTCACCCTGTGAGATAAATATTATTTTTTCTATTTTATAGCAGGAAGGAAGGGTGTATGGAGAAGTTCACTAACTTGCTCAAGGTCATTTAGCTAGTCAGGTCCTAGTATTTGTACTGGTAAGTCAAGACAGGCACTCAGGTATTTGGTCAATTCTAACGTTCTCACATGATTTAGTCACATCTGCATGGGAACACAAGCATCTCTGCTTGCTTGCTGGTTGAGTGATGGGCTGGGCTAAGTAATTTAATTTTTATTGAGAAATTAGTATGGCCTAAGGATATCCCCTTTAACCTGACTTGAAGGTAGATGGCATCCGAAAGTTTGGGGTATGATCATTCTTGGGAAAACTGATAACATTCAAACATTTCACTCTGTTATATCAACTTAGTTCTGTATAATATCCACCATAGAACAGCTATCTGATTGAGTTCATTATTATCACCTACCAAACTGTATTTTATCAGTAGAATTTTCTCCACCTTTATTGGCTGACCAAGCACCCCAAACCTAATCCACTAAACACAATTCTAAATATAGACAAAGCATATCAATGGGCACTCGAGCTCCTTTATAGCATATAAAAATATTACCATACTGTACAGTATCACAAGGGATGTGAGCAAAGTGGGAACTAATGAAGCTGACCTGTGTGCCAACTTTTAAAATTTTTGGTGGTGGTGGGGGGTGGTTCAGGCAACATGATTTAGGATTCTTAATGAGTTATTTGGTTTTATTTTATAGGGGTATACACTTGAGCTCATTTGTAGATGATGTCATCCCATATGAGATTTCTCTAATTATTAATACATATGTTCTCCTCACTTGCAGGCTTTAATGGTGTGGTAGTAAAAATCCTGCCAACATTTCATTGAGGCCATGAGTAACTTGCTTTTCCAGATGTATTATACATGACAATATGTTGGGAATTAATTTTTCTTGTAGGTTTCAGTAATAAGAAGGCTGGATTTTATTCCTGGAAGGTAGGGTAAAAAACATTGTATATCTAGAATGTGTTGGGGGAAATGTGGCCTGCCTCTGAAATAAAATTAAATGAAGCAAGGAGGTGAAAACAGTTTAAAATTCTTTCCACAGTCCCTGCAAGTGCAGAACAATATCAATAGATTGCTAACTTTTTCATAACAAAAGGGAGACTATAAATTTATATGGATAATCACTTAATGTTATATATTTTTAATATTTTATATTAAATGTTATTATATTATGTATGGTGTGTCATTAATATTTCATATTTTATATGGAAAGTATTAATATATAACATTTTCATATATTTTATAAACATGGTATAGTCCTCCTATCATGTTGTCCTGCTGTATCTTCACATAGATAGTTTTTACATAGGAGTCTTTATATAGACTCTTAGGAATGAGATTGCTAGGTCAGTGGGAAATTAATATGCATGTAATTCAGTTATATTTTGTTAAATTTTTCTCCATATGAGTTATATAATTTTTCATTCCCACCAACAATGCATTACAGTACTTATTTTCAGCTTTATCAAAAGAAACTATGGATTTTACCAATCTCATAGCTGGAATGTGGTTTCTTAGTGAAAATTTGTATCTCTATTATTGTGAGTGCAGCTGATCATTGTTCACTGTGTTTAAAGGTCAGTTGAATTAATTTTTCTATGGCCTGCCTGTTCATATTATTTCTAATTATCTTGTGTTGATCTATTTTTTTTTAATTTTCAATTTTTAGATATCCTTCATGTATTGAAGATATTGGCTCTTTTCTATCAGTTGCCAAACATGTTATATATAATATGTTACTTGTCTTTAGACTTTGCTTATGGTGTTTCTTGTCATTCAAAAGTTTTCATGATTATATTGTCAGATTTATTAATATTTCAGGTTGCTTCCTGATTTTGAATTACCTGTGTCTCTTATCAGTATTCATTTCACTTTTTATTTTGGATCTCTGATTCTTTTCACTTTGGCAATTCAAAATCAATATATCAAAAAAATAACTTCTTCCCCTCCTCTCTAGACTCACTTTCTTCTCTTGATTTCCTTATTTCTCCTATTAATTCCCCTTAATCTCCTTGTCATCTGAACCTCAAAATCTGTGAGTCATTTTTGACTACTTACCTACCTTTCTTACCTCTAAATAGATTTCTTAAAATTCTGTTTGTGATTTTCTTACCTGGTAGGAGAGAATTTCACAGAATATTGTTAAGATTATAGAAAAAAGACATAAAATTTAGACTTACTTAGAAGTGAATATTGGTTTAAAAGTTTAATACATGAAATTTAATATTTGTTGATATTATTATATTATGTATTACTGGTCAGTAAGACTTAACTGGAAGGATATATTTACTTTCTTAAGTCTGATAAATCAATTGAACCAATAATCAGTAGGCCCCCAATTCTCTGAATAGGTCTTAGAAAAAAAAATTAATGAGAAAAAACTTTTTTTTTTGACAGCTTAAGTAAGATGACCACTCATGACCATGCCTGCTTCTGATCCAAATCACAGTTTAGCAGGAGTTGTCAGTATCAAATCTGTTTACAGTTACATCCAATTTGTAGGAAAACACCATAAGAGCAAAAGTCTTGGACCAAGAGTATGTGAATAAGGGCTTGATGACTGTTGTCACTTCTGTGCTTTTCTTTTTTGCCTGTAACACCCAATAAATAGGCTCATTTTATTTTTGAAATTGTTTGATGTTTTAAGATTCTGTGTGTCAAGTCTGTGGTCATTCACATAAACTATTGCTTAATTTCTAAAAGGAATCCAGATGTCCCATGTCATTTGGTAACTGATATTTAAGGCAAAATAAAGTTTATGGAAAGCAGATATTGGAATGTTGTTAGTGGTTTGTATAGATGACAATATTTGTGGTCAACAAGACGAGGATTTTATTTTCATGACTATTTAGCATAGAACAAACAGTTCTAGGGTTACTGATGAATCCAAAAATTATGAGCAAATCTATAAGAAAGCAATAAAGAGAGTATTAATTTTTTCAAGTGTTAAAAGAGCAACAATGTTTTTTTTTAATTTTAGTTTGTCATCTTTATATTTGAAAGAAAGCTTTTAATACCTGTCAACAGCTGGGCAAAGTAAGCTTAGCTTTAAAGAATGAAAAAAAGGATAGTTTTGACAAAAAATAGCAATCTTCTTAACCCATGATGTTTAGAAGTAGTCTTAGAAAATGTAAGAGTTTATAAAAAATTAAAATTTTAAATTAAAAAAATTAAAAAAAGAAAAAGAAAAAAAAAGAAAATGTAAGAGTTAAAATTTTAAAATTCAAACTGATGATTGATTCAGAAAAACTATGAAACTAAAAGATACCTTATTTAGGTGATTTCACAAATAATGATCAAACATGAAATGTCCTAAGATATAAAGATATAATGTAAACCAGAGTATATAAACACACTATTGATAGTTAGCTTTCCTCAGCATTGCCTGACTTTCCATTTCTGTCCTTTATTCTGCTCAGATAATTTTGTGCCAGTCAGTGCTGTAGCAATGCCCTACATGATTTGTGGTTGACAAGCAACTGATGTGCTCTGAATCAGGTTTGGTCCAGGCCTTATACTATGATTGATGAAGAAATAGTAACACAGTTTCCCCCAATTGTCTAAACTAAATATTGCACTTCTAGATGCATTTTAGGTAAGTTGGCTATATTTTACTTTGTGTGTTATACTTTCTCAAGTGTAAATTAATATGCGTTATCCAATACAAATAAAATGAGAGTAGGGACATTAATAAATTGTATTATTCCAAATTGCATAACAGAACTTGTGGAACTTTGTAGGGGGCAAAAAACAGTCTAAAAATAAATCTAGAGCTTTTTAGTTCTCTAAGGATTTTTATTTTTGTCAATATAGTAAAATAAGTAAACTGAGTGACTCTTATGACTAAACTAAGTAAAATTCTGGATAAAATATATTTTGAAAGTCTTTTAAAACATTGATAATAAGAAAATGCTATGCAGAGGCAAAACCAAAGTTAAACAGGAATGCTGGAGGGCAAGCAAGTACTGATGCTAGTTTTTATTCTGAAATTATCCACATTGAGACTTTGAGCTTTCCATCCAAAGACTGTACAAGCAAAGAGGGTGGATACAAGACCTCAGAACTATGTCAGGTGGAGACCCTCACAAGATTTACTAATCAATATGAAACCCTAGAGAATTACATTCTTTACAATCTTCGTATAAGGAAGAAAGTTCAGTGTAAAGAACGAAAGGCAAGAAAATTTAACTATTTTTAACTTGATGTGAGGTAGAGGAAAAAATAATTCTCATTTGAGAATTTGTAACTAAATTCAGCCTCATCAAGATGTGTGATTTTGATTTATTCTACCTGTGTAATTGGAAAAACCTTAAGAAGCAAGTTTAAAGTGGCCCATGTTTGGAAGTGACCCCCAGATAGTGACACAAACAAATATAAATTACCTCTGGAAAAACTTAATACCTACTCTTCAAAGTATTCTCACAGAAAGAATTCCAAGGAAAGTGTCAGTCCATAGTCAAAACTCATAGAGCACACAAGGTTTTGTGAGAATAGGTAAGAGACACTAGAGCAGAACCACAAGGACTTCTGGTATTATCATAAATTGAATGAAAATGACTATGGAATACATCTAAATGAATTGAATATAAGCTTAAAAATTGGTGCAAACAACACTATTAAAACCTAACAAATTGTAAGAAGACTCAAATAGAACTTCTAGAAACTAAAAATATACAAAATAAATTTAAAATCCTATGGATGCTTTAAACAGATGAGACATAGCTGAAAACAAACTGAGTAAACTGGAAGATAGACCTAAAGAATCCAGGATATAGATCTAAAAAGGCAAAGGTAAAGGAGATTATAAAAGTAAATTATGAAAGGTATAATAATGAAATTATGCTTATGAAGGAAAGGGGTGATAGTTAAGATATATATACAAACGGGGTGCCTGGGTGGCTCAGTGGGTTAAAGCCTCTGCCTTCAGCTTGGGTCATGATCCCAGGGTCCTGGGATCAAGCCCCACATTGGACTCTCTGCTCAGGGGGAGCCTGCTTCCCCCTCTCTCTCTGCCTACTTGTAATCTCTGTCAAATAAATAAATAAATAAATCTTTTTAAAAAAGATATATATATATATATATAAATCTTTTTTAAAAAGATATATATATATATATATAAAAATCTTTTTTAAAAAGATTTATATATATATATACACACAAACATATTATGTATAAAATACATAATATGTTTGTATATATATCTTTTTTATGTATACAATATGTAATATGTTTGTATATATATTGCAAACAGGAAAAAATCCGCAAGTAGACACATTATCATAAAGTAGCTGAATATAAAAGAAAAACATATCTTCAAAAAAGAGAGAGAAAAAAATAGACCACCTATAAAAGAACAAAAATTGCACTAATTTTCAACTTCTGAAAATCATCAAAGGATGCCAGAAGACAGCAGAATAATATCTTGAAGCATGCTAAGACAAAAATAACTGCTGACTTAATATTTATTCCCAAGAAAACTATCTTTCACTAATCAGGATAAAATAAAGAATTCAGAGGCTAACAAAGATTCATTAATTTATTATCCAAAGTTCAGGAAATTCTAAAGGATTCTTTCAAGAAGAGGGTAAATATTTCTCTAGGTAGAGTTTAACATGAGTGTATGAAAGATGAATAAATATATTGGTGAACATATGGGTAAATCAAAACAAATGTGAAATGTATATAATAGTTGTGATAATGATGATTATAATAAGGATTAATTTGTAGGCATAATAAAAGCTAGAACTAAAATATGGAACCATAATAACATTTAAGTGGAAACAACAGCGACATCAGTTAAAATATTCAAATTCCTTTAGATTATTTGTGAGATGAATATGGATATTGATAACATTTAAAGTCTTTTAAGTATACATGTTAGAAGAGCCAGGGTCTAAATACAATGTGCAACCTTAACTGGATAGTGAAACAACAATAAGGAAGGGTTTTAGTAAAATAAAAGTAAAATCTGAAGTTTATTTAATAGTAATGAACCAATGTTGATTTCTTAGTTTGATAAAAGTATATGGTAATGTAAAATGTTAACTATAGGAGAAATTGGGCGAGGGTTATAAGGGGATTTTCTGTAATACCTATGCAACGTCTTTGTAAATCTAAAATTATCCATAAATAAAAACTTAATTAAAAAAAATACCTAAGGTAACTACAAAAAATAGCAAACAGCACAGCACAGTCAAACAAGTAGAGGGGAGAAATGGATTGAAAAACAAACAAACTAAAAACTAAAAAAAATCCAAAAAAACAAAAAAAACTCAATTGATCCAGAGGAAGACCTGAAAAGAATGTAACACACACACACACACACACACACACTCATATGCATGCATGTGCACATATACATACACACATTCACACAAAGAAAAGAAAAAATTAACCAATATCACAAGATTGAGTGGTAGAAATAAAGCCAAACATACAGTAATCACAATAAATATAAATGGGCTAACCTCTCCCGTTACAATGACAAGAAATGTGAAATAGCTATAAAAATATCCAACAACATATATTTAAAATATTTATTTAAAACACTAGAAAGTGGGTAGTTTGGCAGTAAAAGTTTGAAAAAGATACTAAGCCAATACTAACCATAGTAGGGTTGTAGAGCTATCTAAATATCAGACAAAATAGACTTCAAAGCAAATGTTCATTAAAGATAGTAATAAAAAATGAAAGATTCATTACAGTATATAAAAATAACATTTCTATGGAAAGGTACAAGAATCCATATTTTATGAGCCTAATCTAAAAGCTAAAAAGAGGCAAGATATTGGATTCTGCCCTAGAGCCTTCAAAAAGAACACAGATTTTTTGACACTTTGATTTCTGCCCCACAAGGTTCATTTCAAACTTATGACCTCAAGAATTCTATAACTTCATGCTCTTTTAAGCTACTACGTTTGTGTAATTTGTCTCCCCAACAAGAGGAAACTAAAAGAAAATTCTCTTAAAGGAAATACCAACAACCAAGAAATGTACAAAATGATGCTCTACCTCATTAATAAGCAAAATTGAAATAAAATCACAATTCAATAACACTTTAATACCATCATATTAGACAATAAAATGTTGATCATTCCAAGTTTATGGAGAGGATATGGAGCAGTTAGATTCTCACCCACTTCAGGCAGTGTAAATTTAGAAGAACAGACATTACCTAATAAATGTGAATATGCACAAATACTATGATCTAATTACTCTATCCCTAGGTATATACCTTCATGAAATTCTTGCATATGAACATCTGGAAACCTATACAAAATCCTCACAACAGTATGTGGAATAGCAAATCTTGGAAATGATTCAAATGTTCATTGACCTAAGAATGGTTAAATAGTGTTGGCTTTTCTTTCCATACAATAGACTATTATATAGTAGCAAAAATAAATGAATTAAATTTATACATATTAATGGGGGGTTGAATCTCAGAAGCATAAGGTGAGTAAATGAGGCTGGTCTGAGTAGATTATGGACAGTGTGATTCAATTTACATAGAATTCAAACATGAAAATAAATTACAATATTTTGTTTGGGATAGTGGAATCATGAAGAAAAATAAGGAATGATAAATAATATTTGGGATTGGGATCACTTGAAGGGGAGAGATTAAGTGGGGAGAGCCATGCAGAGGTTCGAAAGATATTGGTAATATTCTACCTATTAATCTTGCTGCTGAGTTAATGTGTGTTCATTTTGTTTTTATTCCTTAAAATACACATTTATGTTGTGTAGACTTTTATTCCTATGATGTTTCATAATATAAAAATAAAACAATTTTATTTGAATAGAGAAGAAATTAAGGAGAAATTGGTTTTAGGTTAAAACACATTAAAATATCCATGTTTCAATAGTTTAGGTAAATATATTTAGTGGTTCTAAATTTGAAAATTAGAAAGGACAAATCTTTACCAAAAAAAACCCTCATTCATTTTTTATTCATTTACTCACTCATTCATTAATTTTTTCAATGAATATTTATTGATGCCTCTGTGTCATGCTATAATTATTCTAGCTAGATTATCTGATTAAAACATATAATATATTTTAGATAACCAAGATGCACGATTTTTAAAGACTGCATGAATATATTGACCGTGTTTAGCTGAAAGGTAAAATAAAATGGGTAGTGAGAGACTGTACTAGAGAGAAATTAAATGACAAAGACAGAAAATTACTGAAACAAACTGTCTTATAATATGTAGTTATCTGGGAGAGATGTTTGTGAAGAAGTGATAGCCTGAATTTAAGAACTCCTGGCTAACATCTTCATTTTCTTATAACATTTTTATTGTATTTTATAATGTTTCTTATAATATTCTAGTATGAAATATCATTCTATACTATTCTTACATTATTATTCATTATTATAATTATTATATATTTATATATTATTAGAAATAATATAATAATAGAAAATAAAATAATATTATATTATTCATATAATATTCTACTGTATGTTCATTTGGTAAAGCTGGTGCTTTGTGTTCTCAAGTTCAGTGGTGTGTGTGTGTGCGTGTGTAGGAAATTAACCTCAAGTCAGAAGCAGTCCTTAGAAACAGAAAAGTTTAAGGTTATGCATCTACACTTGTTTCCACAGCAACAAGAATTTTTCCCCTCTGAGTTTCGGTCCTAAATGTCAATTTGATGCTTTCACCCTAAATTTTAGAATCCTATCTTACCTAATGCTAATCTCATTTATAAGTTTTCAGACTTCTAACAAGCATAAATAACTCCAGACCTCACCATAGTGAAAGTAAGAAAAAAAAAAAGATTACTTCTTCAGTCAATTTTGGAAGATGCAGATACACACACACACACACACACACACAAATATATATATTTGTATATAGACAGCTGGCAGACATTTCTTTGTTTTGTTTTGTTTTGTTTTGTTTTACCTATTTTTTAAAAAAATTTTAAACCTGCTTTATTTTTCCTCAGGAGAATAACAGGGCATTTGAATAAGAAATTATGGTAGAGAAGTAATGTGTCTGAAACAGTATAATAATGGAGACATTTCTTATGTGTTAGTCTTTTACCAGTTCTTAATGACAATAGGTTCAGTCGCATGCTTTACTGAGTTAGGTAATTTCTAGTGAAATCCCAATTCTAATTCTGTGCTGTGTCAGGGACCCCTAAAAAATATAAAAGTGTTCAAATAGTTCCCCTTTGTTTAAAAATCAGATCTTAAGTTAATTTAAAACTATAAAATTTTGGCCCTAAACATCAAAGATAACTATTTTTCAAAGCCAGCAGGGAGTCTGGCTATCTTTATACTTGATATTCAAAACTTTTGAAAGATCTTCTTCTCCACTCCATCAGATGATGGCGGGGTCTTTTATATCTCTTCTCTTGGGTTTCAGAGAGGAGTACTTACAGTCCTAAGGAGCTTGTACAGAAATCACACACCATCTTTAATTGTATAAATACCAACTTACCAAGGATGGAGCTATGGATAGTATATGCTCTCCATAGGAATTTCTGTAAACAACTGAAAATGCTGGAAGAGTGAGGCCTGGATCCCTGCACAGCATAGACAATGGCTCCCTTCAGAAGGATTGTCACTTCTCTCTTGTCCTTCGCATTAGTCACTGCTACTCTTCTGTTGCGCCAGTTTCATTTTTCCTCCAGGCAAACGTCCTGTAAGGCACAAGAAAAGAGGGTGGGAGACTAATTAGTGTGTCAAGAAGAACTAGAAGGTATGGTGAGAAATTCAGAATCTCATTTTCCTTTTCCCCCTTAGAATTGATTTTGCTGTCACCATTTAAAAAATAACAAATGGATGTGCTTCTATTATTTGATGGAGATAAAGTACTTTCATCCTCTCTACATGTAATTTGCTGCAAATTCTGTTAACCAAATATATATTTCAGAATGAAAATGATTAAAAATGCTGCATAAGTCTTAAGTAGTTTAATTATTTAAGGCTATGAAATGGATTGATTTTTATTTGTTTATACATGTCATTAAGATAAATCCAGATAGAAGTAAGGTAAAAGACATATAATCAGATTAGAGTGCTTGCCAGAAAAGTAATGATTTTTTAAAAGCTATGCATTAGGGGGAAAACTTTGCAATCTGCTCATAAAAGCATTCTATTTATATCATTTATTTGGTTGCAGATTGAATGCTAGGTAAGGCTTTGTTGTTATTTGTTTTTAATACACCTCTAGACTCCTGTCCTGATAGAAAGTTTTGTTTATAGTGTTGTTTGTGATTGTTGACAGAAAGTTTTCACAGTTGAACTCTTATTAATGTCTTTCTTTTTTTCTTACTGAGGAAAGGGATGGGCAGGCACCAGTGCTTTCTATAATCTGCTTTTATTTAATACTAAGGAGATGGTGTGATTTGATTCTTTTCTGTTGTTGACTGATGCTCAATCCTTCCCAGTTGGGTGTTAGTGATATGAAAAAGTTAGATTCTTGCCAGGTCCTCATTAATCTGAGGTGTTAGGTATTGATTAGGTAAACGTTAACCCTACAACTGAGTTACTTTACTTTGTAAGCTTTGCTGGTTTCTGCTGTTTTCCTTTATCCTGTTTCTCAAGTGATCAATTTCTGTAACAGACTTGTTTGTTTCCAATGGGATTGTTTTCCTCTTTGTTTGGTTCAAAGAGATTAATTTGTTTCCCCCCTCCTTACTCTGAAATGGTATTTTGATCTTCCTTTACTTTATTATTTATATTTATTTATTTACTTCATTAGTTTGCTAACAAAAAATTCAGTCTTCCTTTTCCCCCCTTGCTTTCTTGTTGAAAGTTCTTTTAATGGTGATACCCTATGGTTGGTTAACAACAAACTTGCATGATAGGTGAATGAAGGTGTTCTATTCTTTCTGTGGAGAAGGTAGTCTCTCTGCCTTCCTGCCCCGCTCCCTCCCTTTCTCTATTCTATTTCTTTCTCTCCCTCTTGCTTTCCTTTTCTTTCTTTTTTTTTTTTTTTATTTTCTTGCCTATTTCAGGAAAGCGTATATCAGTTCTTTTTTTTTTTTTTTTAAGATTTTATTTATTTGACAGACAGAGATCACAAGTAGTAGGAAGAGAGGCAGACAGAGAGAGGAGGAAGCAGGCTCCCCTTGGAGCAGAGAGCCCGATGTGGGGCTTGATCCCAGGACCCTGGGATCATGACCTGAGCCGAAGGCAGAGGCTTTAACCCACTGAGCCACCCAGGCACCCCCGTATTTCAGTTCTTAAAAATGGAGCCAGAGAAGGTATCAGAGGGCATTGAGTTAGGAATCAGGGTCTAATCTCCATTCCCATAAATGTTAAAAAGATCAAACAGAACAAAGGAGTATTAGGCAGGAGTACTTTAAGAAATGGGTATAATTTTCTCTAAGCCCCTTCAAGTTCTGGTTTTCACAATCATTTATGGAAAGCTGGACCAACACCAAATCTTGTTGTTTTCATAATTGGATTAAAAACTAATTGACTTTTTTCAATTAAAAATAATTGTTTGACTTCCTCAGAGGGAAAAGTGAAGGGAAATGCTGAGACGTTAGAATGGAAGACAACAGGAGAAGCAGTAAGTGAGGGATGAAGGCAGAGTGAGGAGGAGAATCCAGGAGGCCGAGTACTGGTGGAAAAGCTAAGGAGCTGCCCTTTGGTTAAGTTTCCTCTGTGCCTCACTGTGGCTGTGTGACTTTGGACACATTCCTACCCTTTCTGACATCCAGTTTCTTCATTTATAAATGGGAAGATAATAGGTATCTCCTGGGGATTTGTGAGGATTAAAGGGGATAATGTTCACTCTGGACAGTGCCTCCCTGAGCTACAGGACATATGTCTTCTGTACATTTCTATGCCCCAGAATCCAATATGGGGCTGGCATATGGTAGGTGCTCACTAAACAGCTAGTCAAAAGGGAGGAAAGGATAAGGAGCCTATAAAAGCAGTATGTTAAAGAAGTGGGTCAGGAAAACAAAGGAGAAAACATGGAAAGAATTAAAAAAAAAAAAAGGTGAAGGGTAGAGAGCTGACTAGGACCTTCAGGTTAAAACTGTGAGCTCTCCATGAGCCACCTGTCCCCCTACTCATCATATCACCTGCAGAGGGAGTCTTCTGTTTTTTGAAAAGTCCATCAAAGTCTAAATCACAAACACAAGATAAAAGTATAAAGCGTTAGTAAGTATACTGGGGATTGTCTTTTTTTTTTTTTTTTAATGAGTTGGTAAACCAAACCCCACTTCCCCACCTTGTCAAACACCCATGGTGATTGGCTTAAATATTTCCATCCTAACCTATATATGTAGGAAAACTGCAAGTTCAGTGTCACTATTAACCCTGATTCACATGAGGCAACCACTAAAATTGTCCTCTTTGCCATTGTTTTATTTATGTGGACTTAGCAAGCACTGAGAAGTGGTGGTGAGTTGTTTTCTATTTTCTCAGTGATTTTTATTAATCAGCATTTGATGCTGAGAAATGTTCATGGGTTGTAGATGGTCAGTTCAGAAAGGTCATCTAATGTCAGCTCAGCCCATGGTGTATTGCAAATGAATCCTGACTACAGTGGCCTGGCATTTTGGTGCTTTATTTATTATAAGTTTGGAATTGCTCTTTCATATTTCACCCTACAAAATCCATCATGTCTTGATAGATTGGAGGTGGGGGGTGGAATCACTCTCCTCTGTTTGCATCAAGATCAAGAACTTGAAGTTATCAAGGAATTTTTTATGTAGATCTACTTTTGATGTTTCTTAGTGCCTCAACACTCAAAATAATAAAATCCATATATGCTAATAAAAAAGAAAGCAATTATATAAGTAAGGATGGACATTTCACAAATCATCAATCCCAGAGTAGTCACCTAATTATAATACAACTAAACAAAACAATAAAACCTGAAAATAAATTCAATCTACATTTTAAAAAACCTGATGTTTTAAACTAAATGAAATACCTGAGTCTCTGTTGGGAAGAAGGTAGTTAAAGGAGAAATAGAACCTTCACCTTCAGTCCAGAGACACTTGGCTCTTCTTTTGTGGGGCGATCATTCCAACAGGTCCTCAGTCATCCCTGGGCATTGGATGGTCAGGGTCTGTGACCTCTGGGCTCTGAAAAGTGATGGCTTCTACCCTGTTTCTGCATCATTCTTTTAGATAGACCCATGGGAGGTGTTCTTCCATGTGAGGTTGAAGCACAGGAGTGATTCAGTGATCTACTTTGCAGCTCTCCTTCCCATAACACAGATAATGTCTATGTTAGATCTATCAATTTCATGCCCTTTGTACATATTAAATTCTCAAAAGAATTTTGAGATGAAAATGTCTTTGAATAAGTAATGAAATTTGATCTTTCAGAATGGACTTTCAACACAAGAAGATTGTTAATGAGGAAGGTGTAAGATATTAGATTCAGTTATTGATGAGTTTCAATCGAAAAACTACTATGTTCCAGCACTGTCCTGGGTATTTTCAAACAGAGTAGGGAACATGGTAGCTATAGGAGGTTGACACATAGCTCTGTATCCTGGTTATTGTCAAGGCAACGGTGCAAGTGTAAGTCCCACAGTAAATTACGTTGACATAGCACCTCGGATGGTAGGATCTTTCTTACTTGTTTTACTATCTTGTGCATTTTGTAGCCTCCTGGAAATGTCAAAGTGAGTTCCATTTTGGGGAATAATTCACTTACTCTATTAGAGTGATAAGTAGTAGCCCTTTGCTAAAGCAGAGAGAGCACACAGAGCCACTGAAAATAAAACGTCCTTGGATTCTATCATTACTCATACACTTGTGACACTGTGTTTCCTCTGTGTTATAAAATGACCTTTTCTCATGCTGTTATGAGGGCTGAAAGGTCATATAGGCTTTGGTTTATTATTCAGAGCTCTCAGAGAAGGTTTAGTTTTTTAGTTTTTTTTTTTTTTAGGTTTAGTATTTTTTAACAGCGTCCCCTCACCCCCTACTACATTAGACACATGTCAGATTGGAAAAATCAGGCTAGGATGGGCTAAGGTGCCTCCTTTACCTGTTATAAGTCACAAACTTTTCCCTATGAGAACTATGAAAAACTTGGATGGAAAATTTACTCTGAAGGACAACGTGTTCTCAAATGTTTCCCTATTTGTCTCCAAAACAATCCTGAAAGGTAAAATAAAGGACCAAATATTGCTGTCCCTTTTATACAGACGCGGCAACTGAGGCTCAGAAAGATTAGGTATCTTGATCAAGTTCATTTGCAGGCTTATTTGTTAGCTCAATAAATATTTGTTAGTCATAGAGTAACTGACAGAGCTGAAAATACAATTTGATTTTTTCTTTCTTTTTTTTTTAACAATTTGATTTTCTAACTGTTTTCCCATTAAATTAGTTTCCGACTATCTTTTAAATAGCCAGACTTAAAATTTTATTTTGTAAACACATGATTGCATAGGATCTCAAACACAAAAAATGTCTGAAATGGAAGGGAATTGTCCTTGATTCAGAACTTATCTTCCCAGACATTGACAACCTAAGCCAAGTAGGACGAGTCTTCTTCCTTTGGAAAGCCCTTGCAATAAATTTTTGAAATTTATCGTCGGTCACATGTAGAAATTGACAATGAAATGGTAATATATAAATATTGCTGGCATGGTTACAAACAAGCTCAGAAAACATTTATTTTGTTCTTTCCATTATAGTAGGCTTTTATCTCATAAATCTTGGGGAGTTTTTCCTCACTCCAGCTTTGAAGATGTCACCTCATTTTATGTGACATTTACTTGGGCTAATCTCAACATTGGTTTATCAGCAAAGCTGACCATCCTTGGAAAGAAGGATCTGTCAATGTATGGGTGGGGTGTACTATGTTCAATTAATGGAATGGCGGTGTACCAAACTGAGATCTGTCTCTTTTCATCTCCCGTGCAAGCACCTGCTAGTCACATCTGTCCATTTGTCCTTACTTTTGGCAGTTAAGGGACCAGCAACAAAAGAACACCAGTATGTGTTTTTGAAGAACACTCATGTTAAGGACAGTGTTTTAAAATGTTGCTTGCCTTAAGGCTTCTATCACTTAGCTTTAGAACAAACATTGTTTTAGTAACTACACTCTGCCAAACACCTTCATTAGCACTACCACCCTGTGTGGGCTGAGGAAAAGCCAACAAAGAGAACTGGGCAAGAAAAAGGAGGCAAAGAAGAATTCAAATGCAAGAGAATTTAAGCTCTCAGTAAACATTTGTCATCTTTTCTGATAAGTGGAAACTAATATTTGTCTTAAATATTGAACTTAAAATACATCTTAAATAGGACATTATTCTTACAAGTTCTCATCACAGAAAAAGATTATAACTAAGTCTAGTGTCAGATGTTCACTAGACTTCTCTTGGTGACCATTTTGCAATATACCCAAATATTGAATCATTATGTTGTATACCTGATACTAAGACAATTACATGTAAATTATATCTCCACAAAAGTTTTTAAAAGAATAATGTTACTATTCTAACCTTATTCCCATTTTTGCTGATATTCTCATTCACCTAGCAGGTAGATTGAAGAGGAGATTCTCCTTGTAGTTCTCAGCTACCCTTTGCTCCACTCTCCTTTGTCCGTTTAATGACCGTGAGAGCTCCCTCAAGACAAGGACTATGTCTTTAATACCTCCCCTCCCAGTGTACAGAGTCTGCACACAGTGGTAAGCCCTTAAGAACTGTCATCTGTCTGATGAGTAATACAATTTTGTGCATTGGCACAATGGTGATTTTCCTTCTCTGAAGAGTGTGGCTGAGCAATCCCATCTGCTCTCTGCACTGCTCACTGTAATCATGGCAGTAGCCTGTGGCTAGAGGGCCAGTTTTTGTTCAGAAAGCCATCTTCCAGTCTCAGATACATGCGGCTTTCAACAGAATGGCTGATTTTCGAGTATTTTAGAGGAAGATGAAATTTCATATCCGAGAAAACAAGACAGCCACTGCTCTGGTAAGCAGACATGGTAATCTAGCTAAGTTTAGTCTTTATGATGAATCATCTAGAGACTATTACTTGCTCTGGGTCATTAGTTGTTTTATTTTTAGAAAATCTGAATTTCAGTTCAATCCATTTGGTGGTACATAATCAGAGTGGATTTAGTCCAAAGTAGGTAATTATAGGTCAGCTGGAGGTGATTATCTCTATCGAACAGCCTGCCAGGGGTAAGAGGCTCTATGTAAGGCTTGGAAAGCAACATTTTCTTCTTCAGCAGCAATTTAGTATAAATGAAGCTCTTTAAGGGCTTTATTTGCATCATCTTAACTTGGTTTGTTATCTCTTTGCCTGGGACAGGGAGTGGGGGTGGTGGTGGCAGGGGAGTTCTAGAAAGTTCTAAGGAAAGGTTGGCAGTACACTTTTCTTTGTAGTCATTACCACGATAAAGCAAATGTAACCATCTTAAATGGTTTAAGTTTGCTGGTCTGGTCTGTGTCTTCAGTAGGAGGGAGAATGCGTGGTGTGGCAGTGAGAATTTCTTTCTCCCAGCAGTCTTTTCCCTGGGCACCAGATGTTTTTCTACTGCTGAGCCATCAGCGTCTCTCTCATCTGGTTGACTTTTCATCGAGCCTCTGCTTCCTCCGCATCCCACCTCACTCACACGATGAAGTCCAACAGGTCCTAATAAATGTGTCCTCAACATTACGGGGTTTAGATCTTCCAATTGTCACTATCTGCTTCGGATCTTAACAGGGGAAAGAAAAAATGTCTATCATTTAGACTCTGCTGGAAAGAAGCCTAAATTCCTCCAGTCGTGGTTGTATGTTATTTCAGAAGATGTTTTTTAGAAGCCCTTTTGAGGACTATGTAAGCCCACTGGCTTCCTTTACTCTTCCCTGGCTGCAGACAACATTTCTGGCTTCATATAACCTGAAAATGCACCTCTCACTACTCTTTCTTCTTTCACTCTTGAATCTAAATTGCAACAAGTGCTATATGTTTGTGCCACTGAAACATGATATGGCAAAAGGAGATTAATTTGTTATGTTAGAAGAACACGTGCCAGCTAATGGAGTAATGATTCATTGTTTGAGTAATCTTGGCATGTTTAATCTTCATGAGTCTTGTTTCTTCATTTAGGTAGAAGGATGATATGTACTCCACAGGCTTTTAGAAGTCATTAGATCTGGTTTATGAAGTAATGACTATTCCAGAGTTAATCATTGTTAGCCTACTACCAACTTATGCATCCATATGGTCTAATTTTGTCATATTTATTGGTGGAAGAATTCAGTATTTTGTATTAGTATGTGTCTGGAGTTGTGAGTATTATCTGTATGATCATTTCTAAACTAGCAGCATGACAGGTATAGATAGAAACATGCCATGTGAGCACGGAGTGGATGAACTAATAACTGAGAAAAAGAAAACCTGATTTAAACACACACACAGAGTTCTAGAATCATAAAACTGGAAAAGACTTTAAAGTTAATGTGGGGCACCTGGGTGGCTCAGTTGGTTAAGCCTCTGCCTTCACCTCTGCCTACATCATGATACCGTAGTCCTGGGATAGAGCCCCATTCTTCCTCTCCCTCTGCCTGTAGCTACCCCTGCTTGTGCACTCACTGTCTGTTTCTCTCTCACATTGTCAAATAAATAAATGAAATCTTAAAAAAAATAAAAAGAGTTTAAAGTTAAAGTTGATGTAATACATTCTGACTTATGGGAAAGTAATATTCATAGATATTATGAGACCTGCTCAAAATCTCCCCATCTATAGAGTCACAGACCTGGTTTAGCCCCAAGTCTTACCTGACCCGTTGGATACCCCTTTGCCCATCCTGCCCAGACATTATAACACATTCTGCTTAAACTCTGCATGCAAGCACAATAGGTAGATATGAAATGCTACCAAAGAAAAGAGTGATAATCTAGAACCCAACTTGGGTTCATCTTGTCACATGAACAAAATATTACAGAAGGATTGTATAGTGTCCATTATTTTCCATTCTGCTTCTACCACCACCTTAACTAAAGGGGTTGGTTTAGCTTATGTTGCTTCTCTGACCTCTTCCTCTTTCTGTGATCATCTCAGATATATTTGTGTTTCTTAAGATGGCAGGGAATACTGGAATCTCTGTTTTCATCTGGTGGGAAATACCTTGTGACATCCAGAATCAGACCTTTAATATTGTCTCTAAATACCTTAAATTCTGGTTGTTATAATACATTTATATTTGACTTGATAAACTAAGATAGTCAGTAAAATGAGGGCCAGATAAACTTCTAGACTGAAGTCCAATAGTTGACATATTTAGTGGTGAGACTGGAGATCCTGCTATAACTGAATCAATTCTCTTTTAAAGATACAGAACATTTCTCAAGATTTACACTAATCCCAAAACTTATTTTAGGGGGGAAAACAGCTGTTAGCCAAGAACTTGACTAGAGAGCAATCTTATCAGACCTCAATTTCCTCTGTAAATCAGGGATAATAACTATTCCCAGTGCTAAAAGGAAGATGTGATGAGGTCACAAATTTAATGTATTAGCACAGTGCCTGGCATATAGCAAGTACTACCGAAAAGGCAAAACTCTTTTTGATCCCCCCAAATCAAAC
This sequence comes from Mustela lutreola, assembly GCF_030435805.1. NCBI lineage: Eukaryota > Metazoa > Chordata > Mammalia > Carnivora > Mustelidae > Mustela > Mustela lutreola. The sequence goes on along the minus strand of NC_081295.1, from coordinate 57,755,946 downwards.
AGAATTTGAAGAAAGAAAAAAAAATCTCACTTTGTAATAAAGAGACAGAAGGGTGATAGTTGCAGGTGGTACTGAATAGGGGATCGACATGAGATTGAGCTATGTTCGCTACTTTGATTCGAGGACAGAGTTGGCTCCAGGTAAGCTTAGGAGTCCATCTCTACCTGTGTAGGGTGTAAGCTTTAGATACCTGAGCTACTCCAAATCAGAAGCAAGCTACCTATTTTAGATCAAGTTTTATAGGTGAATATTAAGAATATTTTTGGTTCATTAGTTTTTCATTTACATTAGTTTAAGTACTTCCTAAAGCAATATTTAAATTCAGGGAACACTGCCTGATTCCAAATGTCCCTAACCTTAGTCCCTGGAGTAGCTGTAGTTCTCATTTCTGAAGTATCACTAACTGATTTCTGGAATCATTTGGCTCAGGGTAGCACTGGCATATTAGACAATGGCACAAAGAAAAAGTATAGAAAATCTATAAAAAGACTCCATTTCACTTATTAGCTGTATGGCCTGCAGATAAGATATAATACTATGTAAAAAACCCAACTGATGGGAATGGATGTTTAAGAACAAAACATGCTAGAGATGATACAAACCTGTATTATCTATCAAATTTTAGTAAACTGCCTTGTTGTTTTTTTTTTGTTTTTTATTTTATTTTATTTTATTTTTATTTATTTTTTTTTTAATTTTTTATTTTTTATAAACATATATTTTTATCCCCAGGGGTACAGGTCTGTGAATCACCAGGTTTACACACTTCACAGCACTCACGAAATCACATACCCTCCCCAATGTCCATAATCCCACCCCCTTCTCACAAACCCCCTCCCCCCGGCAATCCTCAGTTTGTTTTGTGAGATTAAGAGTCACTTATGGTTTGTCTCCCTCCCAATCCCATCTTGTTTCATTTATTCTTCTTCTACCCACTTAAGCCTCCATGTTGTATCACCACTTCCTCATATCAGGGAGATCATATGATAGTTGTCTTTCTCTGCTTGACTTATTTCGCTAAGCATGATACGCTCTAGTTCCATCCATGTTGTAGCAAATGGCAAGATTTCATTTCTTTTGATGGCTGCATAGTATTCCATTGTGTATATATACCACATCTTCTTGATCCATTCATCTGTTGATGGACATCTAGGTTCTTTCCATAGTTTGGCTATTGTGGACATTGCTGCTATAAACATTCGGGTGCATGTGCCCCTTTGGATCACTACATTTGTATCTTTAGGGTAAATACCCAATAGTGCAATTGCTGGGTCATAGGGCAGTTCTATTTTCAACATTTTGAGGAACCTCCATGCTGTTTTCCAGAGTGGCTGCACCAGCTTGCATTCCCACCAACAGTGTAGGAGGGTTCCCCTTTCTCCGCATCCTCGCCAGCATCTGTCATTTCCTGACTTGTTGATTTTAGCCATTCTGACTGGTGTGAGGTGATATCGCATTGTGGTTTTGATTTGTATTTCCCTGATGCCGAGTGATATGGAGCACTTTTTCATGTGTCTGTTCGCCATCTGGATGTCTTCTTTGCAGAAATGTCTGTTCATGTCCTCTGCCCATTTCTTGATTGGATTATTTGTTCTTTGGGTGTTGAGTTTGCTAAGTTCTTTATAGATTCTGGACACTAGTCCTTTATCTGATATGTCGTTTGCAAATATCTTCTCCCATTCTGTCAGTTGTCTTTTGATTTTGTTAACTGTTTCCTTTGCTGTGCAAAAGCTTTTGATCTTGATGTAATCCCAGTAGTTCATTTTTTCCCTTGCTTCCCTTGCCTTTTGCGTTGTTCCTAGGAAGATGTTGCTGCGGCAGAGGTCGAAGAGGTTGCTGCCCGTGTTCTCCTCAAGGATTTTGATGGATTCCTTTCGTACATTGAGGTCCTTCATCCATTTTGAGTCTATTTTTGTGTGTGGTGTAAGGGAATGGTCCAATTTCATTTTTCTGCATGTGGTTGTCCAATTTTCCCAGCACCATTTATTGAAAAGGCTGTCTTTTTTCCATTGGACATTCTTTCCTGCTTTGTCGAAGATTAGTTGACCATAGATTTGAGGGTCTATTTCTGGGCTCTCTAATCTGTTCCATTGATCTATGTGTCTGTTTTTGTGCCAGTACCATGCTGTCTTGATGATGACAGCTTTGTAATAGAGCCTGAAGTCCGGAATTGTGATGCCACCAACGTTGGCTTTCTTTTTCAATATCCCTTTGGCTACTCGAGGTCTTTTCTGGTTCCATATAAATTTTAGCATTATTTGTTCCATTTCTTTGAAAAAGATGGATGGTACTTTGATAGGAATTGCATTAAATGTGTAGATTGCTTTAGGTAGCATAGACATTTTCACAATATTTATTCTTCCAATCCAGGAGCATGGAACATTTTTCCATTTCTTTGTGTCTTCCTCAATTTCTTTCATGAGTACTTTATAGTTTTCTGAGTATAGATTCTGTGTCTCTTTGGTTAGGTTTATTCCTAGGTATCTTATGGTTTTGGATGCAATTGTAAATGGGATTGACTCCTTAATATCTCTTTCTTCTGTCTTGCTGTTGGTGTAGAGAAATGCAACTGATTTCTGTGCATTGATTTTATATCCTGACACTTTACTGAATTCCTGTATAAGTTCTAGCAGTTTTGGAGTGGAGTCTTTTGGGTTTTCCACATATAGTATCATATCATCTGCGAAGAGTGATAATTTGACTTCTTCTTTGCCGATTTGGATGCCTTTAATTTCCTTTTGTTGTCTGATTGCTGAGGCTAGGACCTCTAGTACGATGTTGAATAGCAGTGGTGATAATGGACATCCCTGCCGTGTTCCTGACCTTAGCGGAAAAGCTTTCAGTTTTTCTCCATTGAGAATGATATTTGCGGTGGGTTTTTCATAGATGGCTTTGATGATATTGAGGTATGTGCCCTCTGTCCCTACACTTTGAAGAGTTTTGATCAGGAAGGGATGTTGTACTTTGTCAAATGCTTTTTCAGCATCTATTGAGAGTATCATATGGTTCTTGTTCTTTCTTTTATTGATGTGTTGTATCACATTGACTGATTTGCGGATGTTGAACCAACCTTGCAGCCCTGGAAAGGGGTCCTCTAAGCAAAGAGAGAGCCTACAAGTGGTAGATCAGAAAGGAACAGAGACCATATACAGTAACAGTCACCTTACAGGCAATACAATGGCACTAAATTCATATCTCTCAATAGTTACCCTGAATGTGAATGGGCTAAATGCCCCTGTCAAAAGACACAGGGTATCAGAATGGATAAAAAAACAAAACCCATCTATATGTTGCCTCCAAGAAACACATTTTAAGCCCGAAGACACCTCCAGATTTAAAGTGAGGGGGTGGAAAAGAATTTACCATGCTAATGGACATCAGAAGAAAGCAGGAGTGGCAATCCTTATATCAGATCAATTAGATTTTAAGCCAAAGACTGTAATAAGAGATGAGGAAGGACACTATATCATACTCAAAGGGTCTGTCCAACAAGAAGATTTAACAATTTTAAATATCTATGCCCCCAATGTGGGAGCAGCCAACTATATAAACCAATTAATAACAAAATCAAAGAAACACATCAACAATAATACAATAATAGTAGGGGACTTTAACACTCCCCTCACTGAAATGGACAGGTCATCCAAGCAAAAGATCAGCAAGGAAATAAAGGCCTTAAACGACACACTGGACCAGATGGACATCACAGATATATTCAGAATATTTCATCCCAAAGCAACAGAATACACATTCTTCTCTAGTGCACATGGAACATTCTCCAGAATAGATCACATCCTCGGTCCTAAATCAGGACTCAACCGGTATCAAAAGATTGGGATCATTCCCTGCATATTTTCAGACCACAATGCTCTAAAGCTAGAACTCAACCACAAAAGGAAGTTTTGAAAGAACCCAAATACATGGGGACTAAACAGTATCCTTCTAAAGAATGAATGGGTCAACCGGGAAATTAAAGAAGAATTGAAAAAAATCATGGAAACAAATGATAATGAAAATACAACGGTTCAAAATCTGTGGGACACAACAAAGGCAGTCCTGAGAGGAAAATATATAGCGGTACAAGCCTTTCTCAAGAAACAAGAAAGGTCTCAGGTACACAACCTAACCCTACACCTAAAAGAGCTGGAGAAAGAACAAGAAAGAAACCCTAAGCCCAGCAGGAGAAGAGAAATCATAAAGATCAGAGCAGAAATCAATGAAATAGAAACCAAAAAAACAATAGAACAAATCAACGAAACTAGGAGCTGGTTCTTTGAAAGAATTAATAAAATTGATAAACCCCTGGCCCGACTTATCAAAAAGAAAAGAGAAAGGACCCAAATAAATAAAATCATGAATGAAAGAGGAGAGATCACAACTAACACCAAAGAAATACAAACTATTATAAGAACATACTATGAGCAACTCTACGGCAATAAATTTGACAATCTGGAAGAAATGGATGCATTCCTAGAAACATATAAACTACCACAACTGAGCCAGGAAGAAATAGAAAGCCTGAACAGACCCATAACCAGTAAGGAGATTGAAACAGTCATTAAAAATCTCCAAACAAACAAAAGCCCAGGGCCAGACGGCTTCCCCAGGGGAATTCTACCAAACATTTAAAGAAGAACTAATTCCTATTCTCCTGAAACTGTTCCAAAAAATAGAAATGGAAGGAAAACTTCCAAACTCATTTTATGAGGCCAGCATCACCTTGATCCCAAAACCAGACAAGGATCCCACCAAAAAAGAGAGCTATAGACCGATATCCTTGATGAACACAGATGCGAAAATACTCAACAAAATACTAGCCAATAGGATTCAACAGTACATTAAAAGGATTATTCACCACGACCAAGTAAACTGCCTTTTTGAATTTTATTCATATCTGTTTTATCTAACTCATCTTAAGTTGATAGACATCATTACTTCAAAACAAAACGAAATGAAACAAAATAACCAAACTTTTTAATTAAAGAAACTGAATTCGTAATTTTCTGAAAATAATTTGGAAATGAAGGTGTGTTTAATTTAAGCGAACTTTAATAAGAGTTATAGACTTGAGATACTTCCAAAGATGACTGAATTCTTTTAAGATTATTCTCATTTGAGAGGAAAGAAGAGGGATAACTTTGAACTAGCTTTTCAAACAGGCTAAAAAAATAAGGAAGTGGTTTATTTCATCCATCTCTTCCCGTCCCATGGAGCCTCTTTCTCTGTATAAGATCTCACAATGATGAAAAACACTCATTCAAGGTTTAAACGGTTTCCCTTCAGTTTCTACTCTATTAATAAACCCTTGAATTCTGTTGACTAGCCCTCTTATCCAGTATTTTATTTCTATATTTAAACTTTAAGGCATAATAAATTATCCATATATTTATTCAATAAGTATTTATCTAGTGCCTACTGTTTCCCTAGTTTATGACAATACAACCTTGAGTGACCACCTCTGTACTCAAGGTGCTCATTAACCTTCATCATCGCACCTTGTCCAGGCCATTCCAGAGGCACTTACCCAGCAGTTTCAGAGTATCCCAGTTAGTCACAGATTTAAGCTGTTAGTTTTCTTTTGTCTTCATTACTATGACCTTTAATTCTTACTGGTGACATTTTGTTTCCTTCTTTCTACTTTTCTGACTGAAAATTAACTACTGAATCAACCAGATTTTTTTTCCACAAAGGTGAGACATCACTTTTCAAGGATCTGACAGGCAGTTTTTCTCCAGAAATAAGGCCCTAGAATCTTGTTTTTTTTTTTTTTCATTTTTCTACTACTGATTCTTTGTATAACCTCATCAATTTCTTCCACTGTAAAATTCTATCAATAAGTCTGTTAAGAGCTGTTTGGTGATTTGCCAAAATTAAGGTCAGCCATAAAACTGAGCTTTTAAACAAAGTAGCATAACTAAGTTTATCATGATAGGGTGACTTTTATTTTCTTTCAAATTGCCTGATACAAAAACTCCACTTTGCAAAAATCTAATTAATCACTAATTCCTTAGTAAATAATGGGCAAAAAGATCCCAATAAGGAATCTTCTCCTTTTTACATTAGGGGATATCTCTGATTTTTACGTAGGTTTCCTATAGCGAATTACCTATTTCCATTGTCATACATAGGAATATGCTCCCAGAAGGAAAGACAAAGTCTGACAGTGCCTCTCCCACCACATGATACATGATCTATTAACCTTCTATTTTCCTTGTTTTGAAAATAGACAATTTAAATAGTTTACCTTTTCCCATGTACAAGCTTGTTCATGTAATTGCTCTGTCATGTGTTTTCAGTATGTTAGTCAAATGGCTAAACTACTGAAACTCGCAAATTCCTGTATGAGGTGTATGTTTAAGTGGAACACACAGTTTCCCCATCCTCAGGGGTCCTGACTGACTCTGACTTTGAATATTTAAACAGTCATACTGCTTATGTCATTGCTTCAGTTATTTGCTAGGCCACACTAATTACATTAGAGCCATCAGAGGTGAGATTTAATCAGCTCACCCAGAGCAAACACTCTAGAAAGAGTGCAACAATTTCTTCAAGAAGACCAAACTTCTAGAATTAGATCATCTTGCCCAACCTTCTACAAGAATCCCTTTTAAGGAAACTTTGAAAGATGGTCATCCAGCCACCACTTGATTATGTCAAGAATTAGATGACTCACCACTAGTTTGTGGGGCCTTCCAGTCTAATGGTGGTTAGTACAAAGTCCTTTAGTACAAAGTTAGTAGAAAGGGGTTACAAAAGTTCTGGTGATGGCCCTTGAAATAAACAGAGGACAAATCTTCCTTTTTCTCAGAATTGTTTCTTAAATATTTTAAGAGAAAACTGTTTCTTAGATATTTGAAGACAATGTGAGGTGGAATCAAGCTCCTCACTTATTATTGTCTCAGTTTAGATTTTTCCATTATTTGAACTAGCTGTTTATAAATGCTGACCAAGAAGTCTTCAAGACCTTGGAGATTTCCAATCCAGTTTTTAACCAGCTAAGGGCAATGTGGAAGGCAAGGCTGTGGCAGACCTGATTGGTCATTTGGAAATAGGTAGCCAGGCAAGGGGAGAAAAGTACAAAAACCTAGTAGAGGAGAAGGTCTAGGAAGCAAAGGATTTAGACAGAAGAAAGCCAGAATGTCCTGACAGTGTTTATTCCTATAGCTCCCTGAATATATGTGCTTGACCTTGATAAGTGTGTAATGAAGAGGTGCTATAAGAAAGAAGTTGGTGGTAAACCATGTTAGGGAAATCCTGGATTAAATAGCATGATTAGGTTTCTTTATTGCAGGACCTGTCAGTCTTCAGTATCTTTCAGTAGATTGTCATTCTCCAATAGAGGTGCAAAAAATAGTGTTTTGAAACATCATTAAGCTTGAAATTCTGTTTTTTGCAAGTAGCTTGGGTCCATCAGCTCATCCTCAGTTTGGATGGCCAGCTTCTCTGGGTTTAAGAGTTCTTAGTAATTTCTCAAGTAATTAAAATAATCTCAAATTGAAAGGGGACAGCAAGTCCATGTCAATCTCAGAATCATATTTTCCTACATGGAGACCTAGAATCTGAATGTTTAACAAATTTCCAGGTGTCTTCTATTCAGCCATTCGTCGCTGACATCAAGTCTACAAGACCCTCTGGTGGGTCTTTGATTTGTCTCTAAATACAGTGAGCAATGGATCAGGGTAAGGAGCTGGGGCTTTGTAGTAGACCCAATGTCATATTGCTTGTTATTTGCTCTGTGACCTTGGACAAAATTTTTAAACTTCCTAAACTTTGACTTCTTCTTCTGCTTAATAAAATCTTCCTCATAGTGTTTTTCTGAGGCTAAAAAAAAAAAAATTAAAAATAATTAAGTAAAATATGTGATATGTGATATGTTTCATGGCATATGAAACATTTCATTTCATACTTTGTTCTTACATAATACTTAGGAGCTATTTTTATGTTCATAAGTATGTTGGAATTAATTAAATAGAGCTGAAGAGGAGAAACTCTTCAATATAACTAGAAGTTTTTAGGCAAAAGCACATGGACTTCCTAAAAGCCAGGTACCTTCTTCCTCCTTTTACAAAGAACCACACTTGCTTCTCAAAATAGAGCGTGATCGAATGTTCCAGTTGACTCGAGGCTTTGTTTCCTTTTCTCTAGAGGTTAGGCTTTGACTCCAACAATGGCATAGGTTGAATACAGTTTGAGAAACTTCTGTATATTATAGGATATGTCATTTAACAAAAGCTAAAAAGTATATTTATGAATGTGTTTCAAGGATCCCACCCAAAGAGACTCTCTGCCACATGCTGACTAGAATTTTATGATTCTGCCAAAGTTAGTGTTCACTTGATTATTTCCATGGTACAAATGGTGAGGTGCTCACTAGCTCTTGAGGCAGTAAATCCCATTTCTGGGATACATCAGCTGAGAGAATGTTCTCTCTTAGAGTAAGAAGCCTGGATAGCCTGAGCTCTGGAAGTTTTCTTCCACCAGAGCAGAGACAACCTTCTGTCTGAATTGGTGGGCAGTTTTCTCTAGGGCATATGATTTTTTTTTTTTTTAATAAGGGCATATACTTCTAAGTTTCTGCTTTATGCACAGGTTTCTTTTCCAACTCCTTTTTCCTTTCTTTCTGAGATCCAGATCTTAAATTCCATCCTTATCTCAGTGGTAAAGCCATTGGTCATTAAGGCCAGTTTCTGGGTCTAATAAGTCTTCTTCCTCATCCCACCGTAATCCCATCTGAGTTCCAGTTCCTTTCTCCTTCATTTCTGTACCATGGAGATTTTCCTTTCCACCTGTTGATCTTTTTGCTATCTTCTGATGTCACTCAAAAAAACTTATTCCTTTTGCACAAAATAGTCATTTGTATATTTGCAGATAGTTATGTCATCCTATTTCCTTTCCATGGATGTAACATTCACAATTACTCAGTATAAACTGAATGTGTCTGTGCTCTTTAAATGCTCTTTACTTTTTCAATTCACCTTAAGTTGCAGGCCCAAAGTAATGCCTCAGGTGCGTTTCAACCTATGTAAATAGACTACACTATCCCCTCTTTTGCTCTAAATGTTATTCTTCTGTTAATTGGCAATGCATGCTTGTACTGTTCCACTTTGACAATTCTGGAATGTGTTGACACAGATTAAGTTTGGCCAGAGAGCTCTCCTATGTGCGGCTGCAAACCTGGATAGAATTGAAGTTTAATTTTGTTGACTGACTTCAGTCAATTAAAGGAGATTGAAGATATGTGTTAATTGCAATGGTTTTTGGAGGACTCAGTGATCTCTATTATCTATCTGAAGTATTTTGGCTGGGCTAAGGAGAAACAAAAATTTTCACAAGTGAAATCTGTGAAATTAATTCAGACACCATAATTCAGACACCAAGTATAAAAAGGCAACACTTTACTGAAATGTATTCAACATGTGACAGATGTGGGCTTTTTACTTTTTAAAAAAATTTTTTAAATTTAAATTCAGTTTACTTAAACTGTAGTGTATTATTAGTTTCAGGGGTAGAATTTAGTAATTCATCAGTTGCATATAACACCCAGTGCTCATTACATCACGTGCCCTTCTTAGCACCCATCACACACGGTTATGCCCCCCCCACCACCAACCTCTCCTCCAGCAACCCTCAGTTTGGCCTTTTCACTTCTATTGGCTGAATTTATAGATTTTTGTTTTCTTACAAAGGTCAGTGTTTTGTATTTTCTATTTTGATTCTTTTTTATTTTTTCTTTGTCATTGGCCTTATGACCATATCTTTAATTTACCATATAAAATATTCAAACTATTTTTTTTCTGCCATTTTTCCCCCTGCCAATGAAAATTTAACTCTACAAAACACTTGGAGATAAATTTGCTTTAATTCAGCGGGTTGTTTCCATTTTTAAAAGAATAGGCGGTGCATTTACTGCCATCTGGTGGAACATTTAAGAGGAAAAAGAAATAGTAACTAGATTCGTTAAAACATTTAAAATATCTACCCAGGTAAAATTTCTTCATTGAATCAGGTTACTTTTTTAACTGGAGCCATGTAAAACTAGTTCAGGCCTATGTGAAACCTAAATTAATTGGAAACAAAGAATATAATTGTATTCAATGCTATCTCTTCTTCTACCTGATAATTTACTGTCCCAACTGTGTAACAATACTTCCGACTATAATTCCACATTGGTTGCTTAAACATGGAGGTAAAAGTCAGAGAAACTTAAAGATTTCTATTTTAAATTTTCTTAAGTTTTAACTTTCTGTATCAATGTTTGATTTCCTTAGTGGATTAGCCTCATTGGGCTTTTTTTTTTTTTTTTTTCTTCTCTTCTCTTCTTAAAGGCTCATCTGAGTTTTACAGGCTCTTCTCCTTAACATCCTAACACATCAAAATCAGGTAAATTTCATGTTGGTATTTCTTCACACTGTATTACTCCCTTTCTTCCCAAGGATTCCTTATTATTCATCTCCTTTGTTCATGAATGCATCGTGAAAGTTCTAGTCCCATCTTCTTGCTAAACATCTCAGACAAGCAACTGTACCTTTCATTCTCAGATTATGTATCTGTATAATGACAGGGATTCACTTGTTTGTATTAAATGGTCTCTTACAATTCTGAGACTCCATGAAGTCATGGACAAATCATTTAAATTGCTTTGACCAGTTAGATTCAATAGAGGTATTAGCATTTTACTCAGAGCAGTAAAAGCTGGTAGAATTGCCCAGATATACCACATGGGTAACTGCTTCGTTTATTATTTAAAATGTATATAACATTTATTATTTCTTTTATGTATCAACATAATAAGTCTGTGTTAGATTTGGAGACATAGTCATGAACAAATAAGCAAACAACATAAGGGAAAGAGAGACAACTCAACAAATGATTATAATATGCCTCAGTAGTTCATCAACTTTAATACCCACAAAAATCAACTTTAATTCTCAAATTGATAAACCTTAAGTTTCCTGAGTCCTACTCCTGGGGATTCTAAGTGAAAAAGTTTGGGGTAAACCCATAAACCTGTATAGTTCAAAAGCCCTTCAGGTTGTCCTGATCTGAGTGGTAGGACACGGTAGAAGAGAAGTTGATAGGGGGATAGATGTTATAGGAAAGGTAACACATAGTATAAGGGTTGGAAGGAATGTTTAACTTAATTAGAAGGATTCATGGAGGCTTTTTAGGAGTAAAGAAAAAAAGAATGAATCCTTTCAAGCAAAGGAATGAGAAATCTAGGTAGGAGAAGTTAGCACGTTGAGGGGATAGCAAGTCTTTGTATTTCTGAAAGGTACAATTTGAGGATGAAACTGACCACATATTCAGAAATAAAGCAGGTGGCAAATTTCAGAGAATTAGTCTAATTTAGATAATGCTTTCTGATCACAATGTGATTCATTTAGAAACCAGTAAATTATTTTACAACTGCTTATATCTGGAAATGTAAAACCCAGATGTTTAAATAATACATAGGTCAAAGAAGAAATCATAAGAAAAATTAAAAAATGGCAAAACTGAACTTTCACAAAAATGCCACACATTGGAACTAGAGGGAAATGGCTAAAATATCGTTTAGAGGAAAAATTAGAGCCTTAATATATACATTAAAAAAGTAGAAAGGTATGGTGCCTGGGTGGCTCTGTCAGTTGAGCATCCTACTCTCCGTTTGGGCTCAGGTCATGATCTCAGTGTCATGAAATCAAGCCTCACATCAGGTTCCAGGCTGAGTGTGAAGCCTACCTAGAATCTCTCTCCCTCTCATTCAGCCCCTCTCCCCACTCTTTCTCAAATAAGGAAATCTTTAAGAAAAAAGTAGAAAGGTTAAAAATTAAAGTGGAAGGAAGGAAATAATTAAAATATAAGCTACTGAAAGCAGAATCCAAATAGAACAATAAGAATATTCTTTCAATTTGCAGTGTTTTTAGAAATTAAAAAGTGTATGTAAATGTGTGTTTATTTTTGACTTATGAATTACTTAAACTTGTGAGTTATTAATTATTTGACCTTTGCATTGAATTTATGAATTGTTCAAACATGTAGGTTTTAAACCCCAGGCATAGGAATAAGGTTTGTAATAGTGTTTGATTTCTACATCCAGACAAATATTGGTTACCCATGGTAATCCACTATAATATGATTCCAGTTGTATCCAAGAATAAATACATATATTGAAATGCATTGTCATGGAATCAGTTCCCAGACAAATGAACACAATGTTAAATCATAGATCTGAATGTGATGCATGAGAAAACTCTTAAGAGTTTTCCCACCTGGAGATCAGAAAGAGAATGCATTACTCTCAGGGTTATGGACAAAGATCCAATCCTATTTGTATATATCACATAAATATCTTTCTTCATTGTATGTCAGTAGAGTAAAGGAAAAAACTTATTTCCAAAGTAGTTGATATTCACAAATAAATGAATGAAAGTATTATTTTTGTCATAAATCTTCAACCTCAGGTGATCAGCACAATACCGTTATTTCTAATAGCAATCATAAAAACAAACAATTTCTGATAATTAACGATTGAGATAGAAAGAGATTGCCCAACCAAAAGTATTTCTGAATACCTAATGTAATGCTATTGTAGTAACCCTTATCTTTCTTTAAATTCTACCTCTAACGTGTGACATATGAAGAAAAATATCTGCAGCAAATTATGATTCATAAATATGTTGTCTAGGTCGGAATTAAAATGAAAAAGTGCTGATAATCCTGGATACATTCATCTCCTCTTTCCTTTTTATTTATTTTTTATTTTTATTTTTTTGAAAAACAATGTATTCATTTTTTCTTTTAATTACTGTGTAACAAATGACTACAAACTCAATGACTTAAGACAACACACTATCTCACAGTTTCCAGTTTCTAGCCAAAGAATAACTATCTTTTTGCCTCTTCCCTGCTTTAGGAATCTTGCTGGCAAGCAGATGTTGGAAATTTTGGAGGATCTTTGATAAGGCAGAAAGCCTTAAAAAGCTGGCTTAAGAGTTTGCAGAAGATGACTTCGCAAAAAAGAATTAATGTAGTAGGTCTGATACTGCTATTCTCAGAGATCTACTTGCAAGGTTGAGTCTTGACTGGTATTTGGTAACTTAGCTGGTAAATAGTTCTTTAGACTGATATAAAACTTTCTCTACGTGAAAAACAGTGCCTCACTATATTTAAAACTATTTGTACAAATAATATGATTTATGCTAAATGCCCTTGAGTTCCATCCACATTGTTGCAAATGGCAAGATTCCGTTCTTTGTGATGGCTGAGTAATATTCTAACACACACACACACATACACACACACACACCCTACACTTTCTTTATCCATTCTTCAGGACATCTGGGCTCTTTCCACAGTTTGACAATTGTGGACATTGTGCTATAAACATTGGGTTTCCAGTGCACCTTTGAAACAATATGTTTGTATCCTTTGGATAAATACCTAGTAGTGTAATTACTGTGTCATAGGGTAGCTCTATCTTTAATTTTCTGAGGAACCTCCATACTATTTTCCAGAGTGCCTATACCAGCTCGCGTTCTCACCAATAGTGTAGGAGGGTTCCTCTTTCTCTGTATCCTCTCCAGCTTGTGTTATTTACCGAATTGTTTATTTTAGTCATTCTGACCAGTGTGAGGTGGTATCTCATTGTAGTTTTGATTTGGATTTCCCTGATGTTTAGTGATGTTGAGCATTTTTTCATGTGTCTATTGACCATTTGTATGTCTTCTTTGGAGAAATGTCTGTTCGTGTCTTCTGCCCATTTCTCGACCATTTTATTTCTTGGTTTTTGGGTGTCAAGTTTGATAAGTTCTTATAGATTCTGGATACTAGCCTTTTATCTGTTAAGACATTTGCAAATACCTTCTCCCATTACATAGGTTGCCTTTTTAGTTTCCTCTGCTGATTTTTCTATGGATTCTTTCACTATAAAAAGTCACAGACACAAATAGGATGATACAGTGAGCCCTATTTGTCCTCCTAGCAAATCACCAAATCTGAAAGCAATTTTAAAGACCCGCAACACAGTGGCACACAAGAATAACTGTTCAGGAAAGATTGAACTACCATGTAATGTTCCCTATTCATAAGTGGTTGAAAGTGAAATAGTACAAAAGAAAAAGAGGCTTACATTTCATCAAGTTGAGGTTCATTTGGATTGATAAACATCCTTTAAAAGTGTAAAAGTGTTTTCTAAAATTGCTAAGAGGTTATCAACTACATACTACGTGAGTATTAATACCAACATCCAATACCGCTGTAACACTAGTCATAGTCCTAAATTCTCCACATGGTTTATGTTATTTGATCTTTGCATTGTCTTTTGACAGCACCTATAATTATTTCTATTTTAAATATGCAGATTAAGGCTCAGATTGATTAAGTAACTTGTCCCAACCACACCTCTGTGAGTAGCAGAATCAAGATGTCAACATAGGGAGTCTGACTCCAAAGCCCTCCTCTTAACCACTAATTTTTTTTTTAAGATTTTATTTATTTATTTGAGAAAGAGAGAGAAAGAACACAAGCAGGGGGAGTGGCATGGAGAGAGGGAGAAGCAAACTCCTACTGAGCAGAGAGCCCAATGTAGGGCTAGGTCCCAGAACTCTCGGACCATGACCTGTGCCAAAGGCAAATGCTTAATAGACTGAGCCACCCAAGTGCCCCTTAACCACCATTTTTACTGACATCTTGAATTTGGACTGGATTTTTTTTTCTAATCCCCACAGAAAGAAGGGTAAGATGGGTCATTTTGGAATATGGAACACTTGATTTCCTGGCATGTTTAGGTTGCAACTCCACTCTATTCCATCATACTGTATTGTCAGATGTATAAAACACACACACACACACACACACACACTGCACTGAAGACATAAGAGAATGGTATTGAAATACCCTTTCATTAACCCAGAGGCTTCAAAGGATTTGGAAATGTTAGAGAGATGAAAAAACAAATTAGGAAAGTAACAGAGGTAAACATTAACCTATATTTTTAAAATATGCTTGGGGTACCTGGGTGGCTCAGTGGGTTAAGCCTCTGCCTTCAGCTCAGGTCATGATCTCAGGGTCCTGGGATTAAGTCCTGCATCAGGTTCTCTGCTCAGCAGGGGGCCTGCTTCCCCCATCTCTCTCTGCCTACCTCTCTGCCTACTTGTGATCTCTCTCTGTCAAATAAATAAATAAGATCTTTAAAAAATTTTAAAAATAAATAAATAAAATATGCTTGGAACCCAGGTGTCTTACTGAAAGGAAAAGAAAGAGCTCAGAGTTTGGAAATCCAAGGAAGCTAGAGTGTGAGGCAGGTCTGCAAAAAGGTCTTTTCAAGTGCTTGGTAGAATTCTTTTTTTTTTTTTTTTTTTTTTTTTTTTTTTTTTTTTTATTTTTTATTTTTTATAAACATATATTTTTTATATACATATATTTTTATCCCCAGGTCTGTGAATCACCAGGTTTACACACTTCACAGCACTCACCAAATCACATACCCTCCCCAATGTCCATAATCCCACCCCCTTCTCCCCAACCCCCTCCCCCCGGCAACCCTCAGTTTGTTTTGTGAGATTAAGAGTCACTTATGGTTTGTCTCCCTCCCAATCCCATCTTGTTTCATTTATTCTTCTACCCACTTAAGCCTCCATGTTGCATCACCACTTCCTCATATCAGGGAGATCATATGATAGTTGTCTTTCTCTGCTTGACTTATTTCGCTAAGCATGATACGCTCTAGTTCCATCCATGTTGTTGCAAATGGCAAGATTTCATTTCTTTTGATGGCTGCATAGTATTCCATTGTGTATATATACCACATCTTCTTGATCCATTCATCTGTTGATGGACATCTAGGTTCTTTCCATAGTTTGGCTATTGTGGACATTGCTGCTATAAACATTCGGGTGCATGTGTCCCTTTGGATCACTACATTTGTATCTTTAGGGTAAATACCCAATAGTGCAATTGCTGGGTCATAGGGCAGTTCTATTTTCAACATTTTGAGGAACCTCCATGCTGTTTTCCAGAGTGGCTGCACCAGCTTGCATTCCCACCAACAGTGTAGGAGGGTTCCCCTTTCTCCGCATCCTCGCCAGCATCTGTCATTTCCTGACTTGTTGATTTTAGCCATTCTGACTGGTGTGAGGTGATATCTCATTGTGGTTTTGATTTGTATTTCCCTGATGCCAAGTGATATGGAGCACTTTTTCATGTGTCTGTTGGCCATCTGGATGTCTTCTTTGTAGAAATGTCTGTTCATGTCTTCTGCCCATTTCTTGATTGGATTATTTGTTCTTTGGGTGTTGAGTTTGCTAAGTTCTTTATAGATTCTGGACACTAGTCCTTTATCTGATATGTCGTTTGCAAATATCTTCTCCCATTCTGTCAGTTGTCTTTTGATTTTGTTAACTGTTTCCTTTGCTGTGCAAAAGCTTTTGATCTTGATGAAATCCCAGTAGTTCATTTTTTCCCTTGCTTCCCTTGCCTTTTGCGTTGTTCCTAGGAAGATGTTGCTGCGGCAGAGGTCGAAGAGGTTGCTGCCCGTGTTCTCCTCAAGGATTTTGATGGATTCCTTTCGTACATTGAGGTCCTTCATCCATTTTGAGTCTATTTTTGTGTGTGGTGTAAGGAAATGGTCCAATTTCATTTTTCTGCATGTGGCTGTCCAATTTTCCCAGCACCATTTATTGAAAAGGCTGTCTTTTTTCCATTGGACATTCTTTCCTGCTTTGTCGAAGATTAGTTGACCATAGAGTTGAGGGTCTATTTCTGGGCTCTCTATTCTGTTCCATTGATCTATGTGTCTGTTTTTGTGCCAGTACCATGCTGTCTTGATGATGACAGCTTTGTAATAGAGCTTGAAGTCCGGAATTGTGATGCCACCAACGTTGGCTTTCTTTTTCAATATCCCTTTGGCTATTCGAGGTCTTTTCTGGTTCCATATAAATTTTAGAATTATTTGTTCCATTTCTTTGAAAAAGATGGATGGTACTTTGATAGGAATTGCATTAAATGTGTAGATTGCTTTAGGTAGCATAGACATTTTCACAATATTTATTCTTCCAATCCAGGAGCATGGAACATTTTTCCATTTCTTTGTGTCTTTCTTAATTTCTTTCATGAGTACTTTATAGTTTTCTGAGTATAGATTCTGTGTCTCTTTGGTTAGGTTTATTCCTAGGTATCTTATGGTTTTGGATGCAATTGTAAATGGGATTGACTCCTTAATATCTCTTTCTTCTGTCTTGCTGTTGGTGTAGAGAAATGCAACTGATTTCTGTGCATTGATTTTATATCCTGACACTTTACTGAATTCCTGTATAAGTTCTAGCAGTTTTGGAGTGGAGTCTTTTGGGTTTTCCACATATAGTATCATATCATCTGCGAAGAGTGATAATTTGACTTCTTCTTTGCCGATTTGGATGCCTTTAATTTCCTTTTGTTGTCTGATTGCTGAGGCTAGGACCTCTAGTACGATGTTGAATAGCAGTGGTGATAATGGACATCCCTGCCGTGTTCCTGACCTTAGCGGAAAAGCTTTCAGTTTTTCTCCATTGAGAATGATATTTGCGGTGGGTTTTTCATAGATGGCTTTGATGATATTGAGGTATGTGCCCTCTATCCCTACACTTTGAAGAGTTTTGATCAGGAAGGGATGTTGTACTTTGTCAAATGCTTTTTCAGCATCTATTGAGAGTATCATATGGTTCTTGTTCTTACTTTTATTGATGTGTTGTATCACATTGACTGATTTGCGGATGTTGAACCAACCTTGCAGCCCTGGAATAAATCCCACTTGGTCGTGGTGAATAATCTTTTTAATGTACTGTTGAATCCGATTGGCTAGTATTTTGTTGAGTATTTTCGCATCTGTGTTCATCAAGGATATCGGTCTATAGCTCTCTTTTTTGGTGGGATCCTTGTCTGGTTTTGGGATCAAGGTGATGCTGGCCTCATAAAATGAGTTTGGAAGTTTTCCTTCCATTTCTATTTTTTGGAACAGTTTCAGGAGAATAGGAATTAGTTCTTCTTTAAATGTTTGGTAGAATTCCCCCGGGAAGCCGTCTGGCCCTGGGCTTTTGTTTGTTTGGAGATTTTTAATGACTGTTTCAATCTCCTTACTGGTTATGGGTCTGTTCAGGCTTTCTATTTCTTCCTGGTTCAGTTGTGGTAGTTTATATGTTTCTAGGAATGCATCCATTTCTTCCAGATTGTCAAATTTATTGCCGTAGAGTTGCTCATAGTATGTTCTTATAATAGTTTGTATTTCCTTGGTGTTAGTTGTGATCTCTCCTCTTTCATTCATGATTTTATTTATTTGGGTCCTTTCTCTTTTCTTTTTGATAAGTCGGGCCAGGGGTTTATCAATTTTATTAATTCTTTCAAAGAACCAGCTCCTAGTTTCGTTGATTTGTTCTATTGTTTTTTTGGTTTCTATTTCATTGATTTCTGCTCTGATCTTTATGATTTCTCTTCTCCTGCTGGGCTTAGGGTTTCTTTCTTGTTCCTTCTCCAGCTCCTTTAGGTGTAGGGTTAGGTTGTGTACCTGAGACCTTTCTTGTTTCTTGAGAAAGGCTTGTACCGCTATATATTTTCCTCTCAGGACTGCCTTTGTTGTGTCCCACAGATTTTGAACCGTTGTATTTTCATTATCATTTGTTTCCATGATTTTTTTCAATTCTTCTTTAATTTCCCGGTTGACCCATTCATTCTTTAGAAGGATACTCTTTAGTCTCCATGTATTTGGGTTCTTTCCAAACTTCCTTTTGTGGTTGAGTTCTAGCTTTAGAGCATTGTGGTCTGAAAATATGCAGGGAATGATCCCAATCTTTTGATACCGGTTGAGTCCTGATTTAGGACCGAGGATGTGATCTATTCTGGAGAATGTACCATGTGCACTAGAGAAGAATGTGTATTCTGTTGCTTTGGGATGAAATATTCTGAATATATCTGTGATGTCCATCTGGTCCAGTGTGTCATTTAAGGCCTTTATTTCCTTGCTGATCTTTTGCTTGGATGACCTGTCCATTTCAGTGAGGGGAATATTAAAGTCCCCTACTATTATTGTATTGTTGTTTATGTGTTTCTTTGATTTTGTTATTAATTGGTTTATATAGTTGGCTGCTCCCACGTTGGGGGCATAGATATTTAAAATTGTTAAATCTTCTTGTTGGACAGACCCTTTGAGTATGATATAGTGTCCTTCCTCATCTCTTATTACAGTCTTTGGCTTAAAATCTAATTGATCTGATATAAGGATTGCCACTCCTGCTTTCTTCTGATGTCCATTAGCATGGTAAATTCTTTTCCACCCCCTCACTTTAAATCTGGAGGTGTCTTCGGGCTTAAAATGTGTTTCTTGGAGGCAACATATAGATGGGTTTTGTTTTTTTATCCATTCTGATACCCTGTGTCTTTTGACAGGGGCATTTAGCCCATTCACATTCAGGGTAACTATTGAGAGATATGAATTTAGTGCCATTGTATTGCCTGTAAGGTGACTGTTACTGTATATGGTCTCTGTTCCTTTCTGATCTACCACTTGTAGGCTCTCTCTTTGCTTAGAGGACCCCTTTCAATATTTCCTGTAGAGCTGGTTTGGTATTTGCAAATTCTTTCAGTTGTTGTTTGTCCTGGAAGCTTTTAATCTCTCCTTCTATTTTCAATGATAGCCTAGCTGGATATAGTATTCTTGGCTGCATGTTTTTCTCGTTTAGTGCTCTGAAAATATCATGCCAGCTCTTTCTGGCCTGCCAGGTCTCTGTGGATAAGTCAGCTGCCAATCTAATATTTTTACCATTGTATGTTACAGACTTCTTTTCCCGGGCTGCTTTCAGGATTTTCTCTTTGTCATTGAGACTTGTAAATTTTACTATTATGTGACGGGGTGTGGGCCTATTCTTATTTATTTTGAGGGGCATTCTCTGAACCTCCTGAATTTTGATGCTTGTTCCCTTTGCCATATTGGGGAAATTCTCCCCAATAATTCTCTCCAGTATACCTTCTGCTCCCCTCTCACTTTCTTCTTCTTCTGGAATCCCAATTATTCTAATGTTGTTTCGTCTTATGGTGTCACTTATTTCTCGAATTCTCCCCTCGTGGTCCAGTAGCTGTTTGTCCCTCTTTTGATCAGCTTCTTTATTCTCTGTCATTTGGTCTTCTATATCACTAATTCTTTCTTCTGCCTCATTTATCCTAGCAGTGAGAGCCTCCATTTTTGATTGCACCTCATTAATAGCTTTTTTGATTTCAACTTGGTTAGATTTTAGTTCTTTTATTTCTCCAGAAAGGGCTTTTATATCTCTCGAGAGGGTTTCTCTAATATCTTCCATGCCTTTTTCGAGCCCGGCTAGAACCTTGAGAATTGTCATTCTGAACTCTAGATCTGACATATTACCGATGTCTGTATTGATTAGGTCCCTAGCCTTCGGTACTGCCTCTTGTTCTTTTTTTTGTGGTGAATTTTTACGTCTTGTCATTTTGTCCAGATAAGAGTAAATGAAGGGGCAAGTAAAATACTAAAAGGGTGGCAACAACCCCAGGAAAATATGCTTTAGCCAAATTAGAAGAGATCCAAAATCGTGAGTGGGGAGAAAGGGGATAAAAAGAGGTTCAAAAAGGAAGAAAGAAAAAAGAAAAAAAAAAAAGAAAGAAAAAAAAAAAGAAAAGAATTTTTTTTTAAAAAAGAAAACACCTAAGAAAAATGTAAAAAAAATATATATATATATTAGATAAACTAGTAAAAAATCGTTAAAAAAGAAAAAGGTAACAGTTAAAAAAAAAAAAAAAATTTTACCCGAAGGCGAGAAAAAAAAAAAAAAAAAAATGAAAAAGAAAAAATTAAATTAACTGCAAGACTAAAAAAAATCACAGGAAAAAAGCCATGAGTTCCGTGCTTGGCTTTCTCCTCCTCTGGAATTCTGCTGCTCTCCTTGGTATTGAAACCGCACTCCTTGGTAGGTGAGCTTGGTCTAGGCTGGATTTCTTGTTGATCTTCTGGGGGAGGGGCCTGTTGTAGTGATTTTCAAGTGTCTTTGCCCCAGGCGGAATTACACCGCCCTTACCCGGGGCCGGGGTGAGTAATCCGCTCGGGTTTGCTTTCAGGAGCTTTTGTTCCCTGAGCGCTTTCCGTAGAGTTCCAGAGGACGGGAATACAAATGGCGGCCTCCTGGTCTCCGGCCCGGAGGAGCCGAGAGCCCAGGGCCCCACTCCTCAGTGCGCCCTCAGAGAACAGCGCCCAGTTACTCCCGTCTGCCTGACCTCCGGCCGCGCTCCGAGCTCACCGAGCCTGCGACCGGTTCAAGGTAACACGGAGCTGCGAGCTTACTGTCGGCTCTGTCTCTGTAGCCGGCTTTCCCGTTCCAATACCCGCAAGCTCTGCGACACTCAGACACCCCCGATCCTTCTGTGACCCTGCGGGACCTGAGGCCACGCTGACCCCGCGTGGGCTTCGCTCCGGTTTAGCCTCTGGAGCGATGTCCCTCCGCGGAACAGACTTTTAAAAGTCCTGATTTTGTGCGCGGTTGCTCCGCCGCTTGCCGGGAGCCGGCCCCTCCCCCCGGGGTCTATCTTCCCGTCGCTTTGGATTCACTTCTCCGCCGGTCCTACCTTTCAGAAAGTGGTTGTTTTTCTGTTTCCAGAATTGCTGTTCTTCTTCTCTTCGATCTGCCGATGGATTTTCAGGTGTTTGCAATCTTTAGATAAGCTATCTAGCTGATCTCCGGCTAGCTGAAGCAGTCTCAGCTTGCTACTTCTCCGCCATCTTGACTCCTCGCTTGGTAGAATTCTGATCTAGATTTGCACGTAAGAAACTATGGGAATCAAGGAGGGAAAAAATCATAGGCAGGAACAAGCAGAATAATTCCCAGGGCTCACATAAGGTGAGAGATAGTCACTATTTCCCACAGCCAGAGTGGAAAAATATCTTCATACATATGGCACTGGGTAAGTTTCTTAGGGAGTTATTGTCTCAGTAGTGGTCCAGATTAGCCCCCAAACTACCCCAAGCAGAAGAAGCATGAAGAAACCATAAGATACCTCATAATAAAATTGCTTAAGTCAGTGCTGAAGAGAAAATGTTAACATCAGCCAGTCAGGGAGAAAAAAACAAATAAACAGATATGTGAAGTATAGAGGAATGTCAGCAGACCTGTCATCAGAAACCACTCAAGCCAGAAGAAAATAGTGGAATGTCTTTAAAGTGCTGAAAGGGAAAAGAAAATCAACCTAGGGTTCTATATCCAGCCAACATATATTTTTAAAATAATATAAAAATAAAGACTTTTTTATACATAAAAAGGCTAAGAGAATTTATTGCTGTCATACCTCCACTGTGCAAAGTGTTAAAGTAAATTTTTCAGGATAAAGGAAAATATCAGAAATTTGATCTACAAAAAGGAGTGAAAAGCATTTGAAGGAGTATACATATATTTTGAAGACATTTAGGAGTTGATAGACTTTTAGAAGCAAAAATAACTATATTTTGGAGTCTATGTAAAGGTAAAATCATGTAAAGGTAAAAATCATGACAAAATAGCACATGTAAAAGTAAAATCATGACAAAATAGTACAAAAGCCAGAAGCAGAAAATGGAAATACACTGTTTTAAAGTTCTTATACTATATGTGAACTTGTATAATATTATTTGAATGTGGAAGTTATATATGTATATTATATAGACTTTAGAGCTACCATTAAAAAAAAAAAATAGAGGTTTAGCTAATAAGCCAACAATGGAGATGAAGTGGAATAAGCAAAAACACTCAATACCAAAATGGGAGTAAAAGAGAAACAGAGATTAGGTAGAATGAATAGAAATGAGTAGCCAGAGGGCAACTTTAAGCCATAGCCTGTCAATTGCATTAAAATTCAACAGTATGATTAAAAGGCAGAGATTGTCAAGTTGATACAAAAGCAAGACCCAATCATATGCCATCTAAAAAATCCAGTTTAACTATAATGGAACAGGTATCAATGGAATGATGGAAAATTATGTACCATAAAGTAGTAATCAAAAAAAAACTAGAGTAGTGATATTCATATGAAACAAAGTAGATTTTGAAACAAGGAATATTGCTAAGGATAAATAAATTCCTTTCTTACTAATAGAGTTACTAAATTATCAAGCCATATCAATTTAAATGTATACACAGAATAACTAGCTTCAAAGTGCACAAAACTAAAACAAATAGAACAGACAAGAAAGACATTTATTATATTTAGATATACTAACACCTTACTTTCAATAATTAATGGAAGTAGAAGACAGAAAATCAGTGAGATTACAGTAGTACTGAATGACAGACACAATCAACATATTCAATAGAATTGACATTTATAGAACCTTCACCCAAAACAATAGAATGCACATTCTTTTCAGGTGCACAAAAAACATTTCCTAGACAGACCATTTTCTAGGACATAAAACAAGTCTCAAGAAATTTAAAATAATTGGAATCTTAAAAAGTATGTTCTTTAACTACAACAGAATTAAATGAAAACAACAACAACAACAAAAACCAACATCAGAAACCTACATCAAAAATATCAGAATACCTGGAAATATTTGAAAATTAAATAACACATTCCTAAATAAAGCATGGATCAAAGAAAAAGCTTACATAGAAGAAACAGAACATATTTTGAACTAAGTGAAAATTAAAACACGCCATCATAAAAGTTATGAGATGCAGCTAAAATAGTAGTTAAATGAAAATTCATAGCAATAAATTCTTACATTGTAAGATTTCAAAATCATTGATACAAATTTCTACCTTCAGAAACTATAAAAAGAAGGGAAAATTAATCCCAAAGTAAACAAAAAGGAGGAAATAAAAAATGAGAAGTATTCAATGAAAAAGAAAATTTAAAACAATGTAAAATATCAGGGAAGTAAAAAGCTAGTTGTTTGAAAGATCAATAAAGTTGAAAAATCTATAGTCAGACTGAGGAGGAGAAAGAGTAGATATAGGTTATCAATAACGGGATTAAGGGAAAAGATATCACTACACATCATGCAAACATTAAAAGTATAACAAGAGAATAAAATGAGCAACTTTATGGCAATACATTTTAACTTACATGAAATAGACAAATTCCCTGTAAGGTGCACAAAGGTTACTAGTGAATTTTAACAAACATTAAAAGGAGAAATAATATAAATTCTATACCATACTATACTATTCTATTCTGTACTAACTCTTCTTGAAAATAGAAGACTCTTCCCAAATCCCTCTATGAGGCTAGCATTATCCATTAACCAACACCAAAGATAACACAAGGTAAAAGGAACTATTTCTCATCATTTCTCATAAACATAGATGCAAAAAAAATTCTTTACAAATGTTAGCAAGCCAAATTCAGCAATATATAAAAAGAGGATTGATCATCACCAATTGGGATTTAGCCCAATAACACAAGATTGGTTCAACATTTGAAAATCGATTGTCGGGCGCCTGAGTGGCTCAGTGGGTTAAGCCGCTGCCTTCGGCTCAGGTCATGATCTCAGGGTCCTGGGATCGAGTCCCGTATCGGGCTCCCTGCTGAGCAGAGAGCCCGCTTCCCTCTCTCTCTCTCTCTCTCTCTCTGCCTGCCTCTCCATCTACTTGTGATTTCTCTCTGTCAAATAAATAAATAAAATATTTAAAAAAAAAAAAAAAAAAGAAAATCGATTGTTGTAATTCATCATGTTAACAGACTAAAAAATGGAAAACATATGAGCATCTCAATAGATGCAGAAAAATCCTTTGACAAAATTCAACACCCATTCAGAAAAACTCTCTTAGCGCATCTAGGAAAAGAATGAAGTTTCTTTAACCTGACAAAAGTCATCTAACAAAAAACCTAAAGTTAACATCATACTTCATGGTGAAAATTTGAATGTTTCCCCCCCATAAGTTAGGGAATGAGGACAAAATGTCTCCTCTTAAAATTTCTATTCAACATTGTATTATAAGTCCTAGTCAGTGTGATTAAAGAAGAAAAGGGGTGGGGGAAAACCTTACAGCTTATAAAGAAAGAATTAATGCTTTTATTTACAAGCAACATGGTCAGTTATAATGAAAATCCTATATCTACAAAATATTATAAAAAAGAGATCTAATTGATTTCTAACAAAGGTGCCAATTGATTTTCAACAAAATTGACAAGGCAATTCAAAGGGGGAAAATACATTTTCAACAAATCATGTGGAAATAATCAGAAAGCTTCATACATGAAATAAAAGTAAGAGAAAGAGAGAGAAAGATTAAACTTTGGCCCTTGGTTCTTAACTCATACCATCTATAGAAATTAACACAAGGGGTGCCTGGGAGGCAGATGAAAGCATCTGCCTTCAGCTCAGGTCATGATGCCAGGACTCTGGGATCAATCCCTACATCAGGCTCCCTGCTAGGTAGGGAGCCTGCTTCTCCCTCTTGTTCTTCTGCGCATGCCCCTGCTTGTGCTCTCAATTTCTCTATCAAATAAATAAATAAAATTTAAAAAAAATAAAAAAACTAACACAAAATTGATCATAGATCTAAGTTAGAGATCTAAACCTATAGCACAATTAGAAGAAAACATAGGGGAAAATCTTCATGACCTTTGGTTGGGCAAAGAGTGATCACTCTTCATCCTGCTGATAAAATGTCTGTTTCATCATGAAATGACTCCACAAAGATGAAGCAATGTTATTTTTCAACTTTACTCTTGGAAGGATGACTAAGGTTATCATTCAGGAGAAAAAGAAGTAATTTTAATGCCCATAACAGAGAACTCAATTTATTGTGATTTATCCAATTAGAGGTCTTTAAGTTGTTTTTTGTTTTCATTTGTCTCCTAAAATAGGAAGCACATTGAAGTAAGAAGTTCAAGGTAAATTAATTCCATGATGCCACTAGAGACCCTAGCATTTTCTATCTTTTCACTCAGCCTCCATTTAGATTCTTCACGCATGTCTTCTCGGGGTAAAAAATGGCAGCTACATCTCTTGTATCACATCAGTGTTTCACACAGGAAGAGCAAGGAGCCAAAGGTGTTTGTCTACCTGCTTTTTTAGAGCTTTCTGAGAAGCCACACTTGGTAAATTTTGCTTGTATTTCATAAGCTGGAAGAGTGTTGCTGGCCATATCTATCTGCAAGGAAGACTGAGAACTTTTCTTCCTTCCTTCCTTCCTTCCATCCTTCCTTCCTTTTTTAATCAGGAGATTTAGTATCACAGCAACAATTGAGATTCTGATGGTAAGGAATAAAGGGAAATTAATATCTAATGGTAAGAAAGTGTCAGCTAAAGGCTCTCTTCCCTGCAGTCAATGAAGGGCTTTTGTTCACTGGTTGTCTCATGCTGAAGATATTATATCTGCATACAGAATTATAACCTAATTAGATTTTGGATCTTTATAGACCTAGAGAATAATGCAACCGTATCTACAGTAACCTCTCCTTTTCTTTGATGTAAATTTTGATGAAAAGGTGAAGTAATGATGATCTGAGGTGTGGAATGACTGAGATCCCTATCAAATAGAAATATTGTATTTGGGGATGCCTGGGTGTCACAGTCAATTAATTAAGCGTCTGACTCTTGGTTTTGGCTCAGGTCTTGATCTCAGGGCTGTGAGATCAAGCCCTGCGTAGGGCTCCACACTCAGTGTGGAGTCTGCTTTGTGCTGTCTCTCTTTCTCTCTTTGCCCCTCCCCCACTCTCAGATAAATAAATCTTTTTTAAAAAGATTGTATTTCTTCAGGTTCTTCTAATCTTGAGTTATAAAACATTAAAGAAAAGGATTATTTTTTCTAAGAATTCATGAATTAGGTTACCCTACCTAAGCATTTTAAGTGTAGGTCTGAATTGTGCCTACTTGAAATGCTAATTCATCAAAAAATTGCACAAAACACCACTTATTTAATATTACTTTTTATTTTTTAACAAATATATGGGTGCTTGACAAATCGCATCCTGGGATGTTCATCAGGGAGGAATTTTAATCAACATGATTGCTTACTTTTGTCTCAAAAAATAATTAATTTGTCAGTTAATGAATTGTGAAATAATTCATTTACTTTAAGAAGAATGATAACCTTTTTCTAAAGCAACTGTGAATTTTGAGAAAAAACACATTCAGAAACAATGAGGAATACAGAAGCACTGCTGCAAATGAATGAAGTAATGATAAAAGAAGGACCTAGAAAATCTGAATTTTGTGCTTTATTCCTCTACTCTAATTTTCTAAGACTTGCAGAAATTTACTTTGATTCTACATAATGTCAAAAACATCCAAATGCAAAATGAAAGAGGTTTTGATATCTTTTAGACATAGCTTTCATCTATTTGCGCTTCAATTTTCTTGACACTGAGAAAAGCAATGTCTGTTTCTTACCCACTGTGAAGAGATTTTCTTTCAAAGTTTGAATTCTTTAGCCAAATTGATTCCATTGCATGAACAATACACAATTTCACTATGAAGAAAAGGATTTTATTGCCATCATTTTGGACCCCTTCTTCTTCTGTTCAAACACAAAGCAAGTTCCCAACTGAAACACACTTGGAGCAGTTGTAATTAATAGAAGCTTAACTTGAAATTGATGAAAAGAAAGGTAAAGGGAAATAAAATTACTACTTTTTGAATATGCTAAGAATCAGAAAACCTGATCTAGTTCTGTCATTAACTAGGTTTGAGAGGTTGGACAAACACAAATCCACGTCTTGGCTTCACATTTCTGTTACTATATGAAGATGTAATGCAACCAATATCTAAATTTAAAAATGTAGGATCCGTTCATTTCCCAGTTACTGTTTTATCAAAGAGAATGTGAATATGATACTGAGCCAAAATAACTTTCTTTGTGGTTTGTTATACTTATAAAAATGATTCATATTCTTCTGGAACAATCTCACTGGGTCTCTCAAAGCAAGGCATCACTTGGGTTTGCACACAGCTATAGATGAGCTGTTCAGCTTGAAATGTTGAGCTGAGCATTGACTGACACATCGCACCTAAGTCCCAGAAAAACTAAAAGAACTCTTATGAAGCGTATGTATGGACCAGGCTGGAATAATCGACCCACTAGAGCCAATAGTTTGCCAGTTCACTGGACAATAATTATAGTTGGCATTTTCTTAGCATAGATAGCATAGACTTTTTTTCTTTCTTTCTTTCTTTCTTTTTTTTTTTTTTGCTAGGCACTGGGATTTTAATATAGTATCTCATGTCTACAGAACAAAACTTCAACAAGGGGCATTAGTAGTCCTATTAGAGGAAACCAATTTTCACAGAGGTTTAGTAGTTGTCCAATGGCCAACTACTCATGAAACCCCAGAGATGAGACTCAAACCCAGTCCCGTTGACTTCAGAGACCATGCATTCTCTGTCTTTCACCCATTTAAGGCTCAGTCACTTCCTAAATTCTGAGGGGTTCTAGGTTCCTTAAAGGTCATTTCCAGGCATCACTGTCTTTTGCCAAATTAGAATTACCTGGCATTTCCAAAGTGGTATGAAACTTGTGGAGAGTCCCTGGGAAGTATAATAAAATACACAAGAGTAGAAGGTTGTCTAGAAAAACCACTGAGCTACCTTAAATGAGAATACTAAGCAAAGGATTATGGATAGGCTAACACTTGGGTTGGGCTTGAAGGAAAAGGAAGGTTGACAGGTGGGGTAAGTAGAGGCAGATGGGAACATTGGATATGTTGCAGGAGACATTGAGACGTTCCTTCCCATGAGGCAGAGAGGGAGTTGTAGTTGAGTTGGGCAATAATATTCAAGGAAGGGAAGGTAAAGCAATACTTAATGTGTGCCAGTCATATCCCAAGCCTTCTGCTAGATTTTTCATAGTCATCATTTCAAGGCCTTCCCAGTAGGGGTGGAGGGTGTCAAGACAAAGAGTGTGTGGCTTGAATTATTTGACAATGACAGTCCAGTGAAGTCTTTTGAACAGAATGTAACCAGATTAGTGCCAGGTTTTAGAGAGATTATTATTTTGTCAGTCTTCTGCCAAATATATTAATCATATAGGGGAAAGTTGATAGAAGAACAGTTAAAAGGAAGTGGGACACTAACCCATGGACACAGACAAATACCTGCATACACAAATGCTTTCCTCTGTCCCACCTCCCAAGCAATGATATGCATTTTTTTTTTCATTTTTTAAGGGCTCTTCATTACTTTTTAATTTATGATGATGAAGTTATGAATAACAGCTCTTATTTTCTAAGAACTTATTTATGTACTACAGTACAGACATTGCCTCATATCATTTTTTCAATGTATATAAAGGCAGACAGTTAGTCTTATTTGATAGAAATGGAAACTGAGATTTAGACCGATGAAGGCACATGCCCAAGACCACACAGCTGGTAAGTGCTGCCTCTGGCATCCATGCTTAGCTGTGAATCCAGAGATTTTGTTCTTAACTACTGTGCTACCAAAGAACAGGCCAAGGAAAGAAATGTCTTGCCATTTTGAGAAAAACTTTGTTTCTTTTCAGTGAAGTTGAAAAATTGACTTTTGAGGCCTGGATAGTAAGGGAGCTAACAGAATGTTAAAAGCATTCCTGATATTAGTCAGATGGCTAGAGATAAGTCTTTGGGTAGGGAGCCAATAAAACCGGCCCACTTAGAAGGAAGGAAACTTCAAAGTTCTATTTAAAGGAGATCCAGTGAAAAACACTTTGAAAATAGGAAGTGGAGCCAAATATATCCGTGAAGCACATCAAATACCCATTGTGCTTCCAAAATCAAGATCCAGCTGAAAGAGCTGAGGGGAATTATGGAGGAGTCTCTGTGTGAGCAGGTGGGTGGTTCTGCAATGTGATAAGATAAGGGGAGAATGTGTTGGAAGGACTGACTCATTCTACTCCCTGCTGCAGCTATTCTGAGCTTAAAGATAAGGTTTAATCACTGAACTCAATTTGCTGTTAAGGTGACTTGTAGCGAGCTGAAGATAATTGCAACTGGATCTCAAGTCTCGGTTAAATAGTCTCTTAAGTGACATTATCCACAGTATCATGGATCCTCGTGGAGGCCAAAGTGTTCCCACTATAGTTCCAGTACCTGTGAAGGATCTGAGGGTTGTTTCAGGTGGTTTATGGAGTGTCAGCATTTTGGTGAATTTACCATTGGTCCAATTTCTGGATCTAGCAAGTTTATCATTAGGAGAAATTGCAATAGAATTTATTCATGCTACCCAATTGTACAATATGCTGATTTGTAAACCAGAATTCACTTATTAATTTGAAAACCTTAAATCCTTTTTGGAATGATTCAGAATATAAATAATGGGAGGCTGAGTGACAACGTGGAAAGAACAGATGGTCTAGATTTAGACAAAGCTATTTCCGAGAACCTAGTTTAGCTAGATGACCTTGAGCCACATCTTAACAGCTCTGAGTTGCAGTTTCCCTTGGGAAATGGAGGTGAGGTTATGGAATAAGGCTAATTTGACTTTAGAATACTCAGCTCAATTGCAAGGGACATGGTGGAGAGAAGCACTGTAGGCTGCTAAAGTTAACCCCAGCAATCATGGATCGGTGATCAAATACTCAGGGTCCCAAGAAAGGCAGATGTCAGGTGTGGGTTAGGCTAAGGGTATTATAAGGAGTCTCAGTCTGATGGGTGGATTGTGGCAGTATCAGAGATCCTTTACATTTTAGAATACAATGGACTGTAATATTCTTCACCCCAAAGTATGGAATTGTCAAGACATTAAATCAAGGCTTTGATCAGATGTCATTGAGTTCAGTTCCTGGCACAAGTGATAAAAGGGCAACATAAGACAGGTATTGGCGTGGGGGAGACGCCTGGGTGGCTCCGTGGGTTAAAGCCACTGCCTTTGGCTTGGGTCATGATCCCAGGGTCCTGGGATCGAGCCCCACACTTCCTCCTCTCTCTCTGCCTGCCTCTCTGCCTACCTGTGATCTCTGTCTGTCAAATAAATAAATAAAATCTTTAAAAAAAAAAAAAAAAAGACAGGTATCCAGGGAAAATTCAGATGGAATTCTGTGCACTGAGTCATACGCTGTTGTTGTTGTCATCATCATCATTATTGGAGGACAGTCCTGGTGCATCTGTTCTTAGCCCTAACATTCGATTCCAACTCCTGTGTGATGAAAGCAAGGTTGTTATCTTCCTTGCCATCTTTATGGCTAACTTTGGGCAAATATCAAAGATCAAGTCAGGGTGGCAAAGAAGAGTAATAGAGTAAAAGATACTGTGTTAGTAATGAGGCTCCTCGGGGGAGTTTTGGAAAGTATGCTGAACTCATAAGGAGCCTCTCTTCCTAGTGCCAGTAAGGTGTCAGCTGGGGCTACTTGTATGTTGCCATCTAAGTAGTACTGGCACTCACCCTCCCCCAATTTCTCAACCTAAGGAAGCCATATGCCAAGATTTCTTTGAATTTTTTTTTCTACTTTCAAGGAGATACTTTTTTTTCTTTTTTCCTTCCATCCCTTTCTTTCCTTCTTCTTTTTCTTTCACTTTGAGAATTTCTATTATACACCACAATGGCCAAGATACGAAATCCAGTCCATTCTTCAAGCTTAAGATACACCTATCACTTGTCCCCCCAACCAACACATACACACACACACACACACACACTCACACACACATACACATTCTCAAACAAAGTGATCATGCCTTGTTAGTTTTCAATTGAAAACTTAAATTTGAAGAATTTTTTCTAAAACTCTCCTGAGGAGAAGGTTGATACAACGTAGCAACAAAAAAAAGATAATATAAAACTAAAAACTGCTGAAGCGTGTCCCAATAATTTGTCATCAGTGAACCAAGGCAAAAACAAACCTTTCTTGTCATCACTGTAGTTTGAATGGCACATTCACTGACCAAAAACTTTGTGGATCTGTTCTTTCTGAAATTCCAGCACACTAAACAGAAGAAACAATTAATTGTTAAGTAGTCCATAATTCCATTGGCGGATTAACATGCTTAATCATGCATACCTTTCCCACTTGAATTCCTAAAATAATAAAGAAATATCAGGGGTAATAAAATAGCTTCAAAATACAGAGATAATTTAAACAGTAATTTTCATATATAAAGTAGATCCCTGCCATTCGTACTAATGATGGGACCCCAGCTGTGCTGCATTATAAGCTATTCTCCAGGGGAGAAATTAGCAAAACAGAACCAGACTGCAGACTAGAGTGGGATGTGGAACTAAGATAGCAAAGCTTCTTGCTTCTTTCTTCCCTCTTGGGAAGGGACCAAGGTATCAAATCAATGAGTATGTGGCCACTTGGAAGCTCTCCCCTGGGCTTCTCAGCTCTAGGTGATAAATATTGTCCCCAACCCTTTGGGGAAGAGTTCTCAGGGTCAAGTGGAGGTTGCCACGTTCTTAGTAAGGAAGTTTAGTGTTTGCTGACACCAAGGACTTTGGGAATAGTTCTGAGAGAGATGTGCAGGAAGAAAAAAGACCCAAAGGTCTCTGCTCCCTCAAGCCAACCAGCTGAAACTTCAGGGCTGGCCTCTAATTCTGCAGAGAGCTAGTGAACCACAGAAAACCAAGGATCTTTACAGAAAGACTATTGAAGTTGGGTAGTTGGAAAGGTATAGCCTGAAACCCATAGAAAATTTCTTTCTGAATTTCCAGGAGTATTTCCAGATCCATGTTGCTCATTTAGAGGACCTCCTAGTATACCAGGGACCTGCATTCCAGTGGCTCAAAGCCCGAGTGTCAAGTAATAGTACAGGTATCTAGGTCCAGACTGTAGCTACTACCAGAGAGCTGCAGTTTTGATACAGCATAGGGAATGATTTGAATATATTGGACGTTAAATTATATAACTCTTTATAAAAATTAAATGTTGCAAAAGTTAGGCAGGCTACAATATCATCTTTATATGGGTTTTTGTTCTTACTCCTTTTGACCCTAAAAAAGAGTAAAAAAGTACTTTCTTTCTTTCCCCAGCATCTTTAGGTTGGATTCTTTAAGACTTGGGTGTGCAGTTTTTCAAGTAGGAAAGAATTTGTTATTGCAACTAATACATCTTGCTTTATCAACCTGGGATACCAAAGAAGATCATATTCTTTTTCATATTCAAAGTAGATGATACCAAACCCCTATCCACATGTTGCAAAGTTCCTCTTTTTTCTGTCTGGGATCTCTCTCTTGTGATAGCTGCAAAACTTCAGGGATGCTTTTTAAGAGCAAGTTAGTCCAGAGAAGCCTGGTTAGTGTTCCACTCTTCACTATATTCCTGCCCGATCAGTTCATGAAAACTCAGCCATCCTAACATCTACCTTGTCTCCTGAAGGGCAATCTGCCTTGAACAGAGCAGGTGCTCAACACTGGGCTGGTAACCCGGTAAAAAATGGCAATCTTAGATGTGTTCTTGAGGTGTGTTCTCTGCTGAGGTACTTCCTACAGCAGCAGTGAGGTATAACTTATACTTGTACAAGTTTCCTAGGGCTGCTATAGCAAGACCACAAACCAGGTTGGTTAGAATAAGATAGATTTACAGCTCAGAGTTGTGGTGGCTAGAAATCTGAAACCAAGTTTATTGTCAGGGCCAGGCTCTCTGAAGCCTCTGGAGGATCATTCTTTGCTTCTTCTGAGCTTCTGGTATTGCTGCCCATCATTGGTATTCCTTGGTCACATAGACACATCAAATCTCTGTCTTCATCATCACATGGTGTTGTCCTGTGTGTGTGTCTGTGTTCCAATTTGCCTTATCTTATAGGGACATTAGTCTTTGGATTACTCCAACTCATTATGAATTCACCTCACCTTCTTTGTCAGCAACTTGATTATTTAACTTTCCTCCTGATCTGCACCTAGCTCTAATGTTCTGTCCTCTGACTTTTGCCGTGATTTCAGTTTCACAAAAAAGAACTTCATTGATTTGAGGTCCTCATGTTCTGACAGACAGTCTCCAATTCAAATATAAATTTTATACACACACACACACAGCATCTTCTTTCTACACCTGTTTGTGCAGCCCAATATATAATCTTCTATGGATGCTGAATTCACCTCCTAAGTTGGACACTAGCCCAGCTATATGTTTATTGGAACCAGGTTTCTGTTCTAAAAGGGTTGAGAAGTTAAAATCATACTGAAAAAAAATCTTACCCCAGTTGAACTGAGGAATTAATTAATTTCCTTAATCATTTAATCTAGTAGTATCCAATATAATTTTCTGTGAAGATGGAAAAGTTTTATTTCTGTACTGGCCAATTCAATAGCCACTACTCACATATGATTACTGAGTACTTGAAATGCAGCTGATGTGACTGAAGACCTGAATTTCCAATTTTATTTAATTTTAATTAATCTTCATTTAAATTTAAATAGCAACATGTAATTAGTGGTTATTGGATTGGACTGCACAGATCTACTCCATTCCTTTAATGTAAAGGAATATGTGGCGGAACAACAATTAATCCTTCAGGAGCAAATAATAAAATTGAATTCATTTGTTATGATAAGGGCTTTATAGGCTCTTAAGGATAAAAGAAAGAAAAGGTGATGTACTGGATGTGCCAGTCTAACCAAATAATTCCAGGACAAAATGAGTGAGGTGTATCATCATTTATGTGTTGTTAGAGACTGAGATCTTCATCTTTCTAGCTCCAAGCATACTTCAAGAGCTAAGGAAAATCTGACAAAGGTGAAAATGTTTGAAACATATTCAACCACATTTTCTAGAAGCCAGATGAGACCCTGGAAAAGCAAGGACCTAGCCTTTCCTGATGAGTATCTCAGCTGCTTGTAAAACTGCTTGGCTCACATTTGAGTTACTGCACCAGTAGGAGATAGATTAAGGTATTATCCTCACATTTTCAGATTGTCTCTTTTTATTTCTCTGAGTCCAATTTAGTGTTTTCTTTGGCTAAATTGCTTCATTAGTATTCATGTGCAAAATGTTATTCAGACTTTAAAAATAGAAGATGTCAAAGTTGAGGTAATATATCTGATTGGGAGATTATCTTGTTCCTGAACTGGAAATCCAAAGAAAGCAAAGAAAGAGAGACAGTTAAGGTTATTGATCTAGGGAATGTGTCTATCATAAGGCTTGAGGGAAATATCTTCTTATGCCACACAAAGATGTGTTACTTTATGAAGAACTTTAATCAGTTTGATTCAACTTTAAGATGTTGGGGCTTCTAAGTTCCATATGTTTCCATGGTTGTCAAGAAATCCTCACAGAGAAAAGTTTTAATTAAAGGTAGCTGAATCTGGGATTAGTATAATTTACCTTCTGATCTTATGGGATACATCTAGAGAAGATGTAGGTATACTGAGCAGACAGAGAAAAGGAAATAGATGAGTTGAGAAAGAATTTTTTTAAATAATTTTTGAAAATATTTATTTATTTATTATCTTAGAGAGAGAGAGCAAGAGAGAGAATGGGGGGGGGAGGGAGAGAATCTCCCACAGACTCCCTGCTGAGCACAGAGCCCACTGTGGGGCTCCATCTCACAAGACTGAGACAGGACCTGAACTAAAACCAAGAGTTGGACGCTTAACTGACTAAATCACCCAGGCACCTAGAGAAATAATTTAGTGATATAAAGAACTCTAATAGCTAAATGCAATTGGAAATAATCTTCTATAGGCACAAAACCTTCAGTCTTTTTCTTTCTGAATTCTACCCCAAAGATGAGGTAATCACCAGCAGATATGAATCTGAATGTCCATTTTTTCTTTTTTTCTTTTTTTTTTTACTTTGAATGAGAATGAGCATCTTATCATAAATTTAAAGGTCATTTTTATTTCTTGAGCAGCTAGCATCAGTTCGAAAAAATATTCTTTTTTTATTCTTTTTTAATTTTTAAAGATTTTATTTATTTTTGTGACAGAGAGAGATCACAAGTAAGCAGAGAGGCTGGCAGAGAGAGAAGCAGGATCCCTGCAGAGCAGAAAGCCCGATGCGGGGCTTGATCCCAGGACTCTGGAATCATGACCAGAGCTGAAGGTAGAGGCTTTAACCTACTGAGCCACCCAAGTGCCCCCGAAAAAATATTCTTATGCCTTTACATTTAATTAATTAAATTTTAAAAATTAATGGTGTTTAACATGTATTCATATCTTAGTGATATAAACTGTGTACTTGACTTCATAATTCTTTCTAGGCCTCTTCAATTCTCTCTTCTAAAAGTGCAGGGATATATGTGTGCATGAAATAGATTATCATCAAGGTAGCTTTTGTTTAGCATATCACTATATGACTCCATTGGCAAGCTTATATAGCTGTCCCTTTGTTGTCTGTATTTTTTTTTATTGTGTTATGTTAGTCATCATAAAATACATCATTACTTTTTGATGCAGTGTTCCAAGATTCATTGTTTAAGTACAACACCCAGTGCTCCATGCAATACATGCCCTCCTTAATACCCACCACCAGGCTCACCCATCACCCATCCCACCCAACACCCTCAGTTTGTTTCTCAGAGTCCACAGTCTCTCATGGTTTTTCTCCCCTTCCAGTTTCTCCCAATTCACTTTTCCTTTCCTTCTCCTAATGTCCTCCATGTTATTTATTATGTTCCACAAGTAAATGAAACCATATGATAATTAACTTTCTCTGCTAGACTTATTTCACTCAGCATAATCTCCTCCAGTCCCATCCTAGATGCAAAATTTAGGTATTCATCCTTTCTGATGGCTGAGTAATATTCCATTGTATATATGGACCACATCTTCTTTATCCATTCTATCTGTTGAAGGGCATATAGGCTCTTCCCACAGTTTGGCTATTGTGGACATTGGGGTACATATGGCCCTGCTTTTCACTACATTTGTATCTTTGGGGTAAATACCCAGTAGTGAAATTGCTGGATCATAGGGTAGCTCTGTTTTTAATTTTTTGAGGAATCTCCACACTGTTTTCAAAGTGGCTGCACCAACCTCCATTCCCACCAACAGTGTAAGAGGGTTCCCCATTCTCCACATCCTCTCCAATATTTGTTGTTTACTGTCTTGTTGATTTTGGCCATTCTAACTGGTGTAAGATGATATCTCAATGTGGTTTTGATTTTAATTTCCCCGATGGCTAATGATGATGAACATTTTTTCATGTGTCTGCTAGCCATTTGTATGTCTTCATTGGAAAAGTGTCTGTTCATGTCTTCTGCCCATTTTCTGACATGATTATCTGTTTTTTGGGTGTTGAGTTTGAGAAGTTCTTTATAGATCTTGGATATCAGCCCTTTGTCTGTAGCATCACTTGTGAATGTCCATATATTTTTAATGGCTTTCCAGTTATTCCTTGAATTATTTTTTTTATACTTGCATATAAAACTTGTAAATAAAATCTTCACTTTCAGTAGATGGGAATCAGCTTCTCTGAAGTGTAAATTTTGGATAATTTGCTTTCTTAAAGCAAAATACTCAATCTGTGTGTCTATGTAGCTAAGGATACAAGGCCTCTCTGTCTTTCCCTTCCTTCCTCCTTTATTTATTTATTTGACAGAGAGAGATCACAAGTAAGCAGAGAGGCTGCAATTCTTTCTTTTTATTATATTGTTTTCTGGATGTTGGTGAAAATTATGAGGATTGACTGAGGAAATACACTATTTTAATATTTTGTCTTTCAAAATATTAGTGAAATCTTCAGTGTCTAAGCAAAGCCTGAATAGGAGTGTTGCCTGATTTCCATGGTGAGGTGTGAATCAATGGGTTATGAAACCCTCCTCTCCTCTGTTACCCATTTCCCAAAGACAAGAATGCTTTTCTTTTCATTCTCAGATTCTCCTTTTATTTATCTTATTAAGCCCTTTATTTTTCATAAAGATGAGGAGATGTTTTACTGTTCATATCACTGTCACTTGCCAGGGAACTGATTTATCATATGTGACACTAGAAAAAATAAAACACTAATTTATATTCATGAAGTCCTCATTTGTGCTTTCTAAACAGATATAATACAATTTGTCTAACCTCTCCAGGATGTTCTAGAGCCCTATCATTTTATGACATTTTCTGTCCAGTATAAACAGGAGAACAGTAGTACATGAAAGGTAAAAATATTATAAATATAATTGAATTGAATATTTTTAGACAAATGAAAAATAGAAAGAATTACTAAGTGATGTTTTAGTTCATAAACTTAATTTTATATTATGTCAGAAGATGGCATAGAAAATTTGACTTGAAATTTGAGCATTATCATAACATTTCTGTCATGTACAAAGAAATATCTAAGTTGACAAACAAGCAAACAAAAACCAAAAGACACTTTCAACTACAGAAACCTTATAAGAACTTCACCTGTAAGCTTATA
This sequence comes from Mustela lutreola, assembly GCF_030435805.1. Lineage (NCBI taxonomy): Eukaryota > Metazoa > Chordata > Mammalia > Carnivora > Mustelidae > Mustela > Mustela lutreola. The sequence goes on along the minus strand of NC_081295.1, from coordinate 57,717,757 downwards.
ACATGCCAAATCTTTTCTTTTTTTTTTTTTAGATAGACTGTAAATTTTTATCATAAAGCATATCTCAGCCAACCAAACAAAAAATAAATAACATTTTATCAAATTTTCAATTAGTGCCATCATATTCAAGATTCCCAGGGAAGGCAGAGAGGATCGAACAATTTTATGTCTCAGTTTAAAGATCATTTTCTTAGAACAAGTACTTCTAAGTTCCCAATCTTGACTAGGTTCCCCTGGTGTGTACCTTTGTAGCCCTATTTCCTCCATAGAATTTTTTACAGTTGTAATGTAGGCAGTACTTTTGCAAACATTTGTCTCATGGCTGTCATCATTAGACCAAACTCCATGATGGAAACTGCATTAATTCTGTTCCCCCTGCACACCCGAGGCTGAACACAAGACCTCCCGGATATCTGTACTGTGCCTATTCAAAAACACATGTTGAATTAATAAGTTACAATTCTCTTAATCGTCTTTAATGTATTTAAAGCATTTAACCTTTTCAGAAGGACAGAGGGATGGCTCCCTCTGAAGGGAATTGGCTTTTGGAGTCAACCTACTAGGTTGGCCCAGTTTATCACAACATTGGATTCTGCCAAGGGCCTAGGGATGCATTCTTTATATTTGCAATTATATCTTGGAAATAAAACCAGCAAGTAATGTGAGGCTAAAGTATTTATTTATGTGATGAGGTCACAATTAGATTTATTCTGTGACTAAGCTACTTCTTCTTCTAACAGAAGTTCAAAGCTAGGGAAAAGGGATGCCTGGGTGGCTCAGTCAGTTAAGCAGCTCCCTTTGGCTCAGGTAGTGATTCCAGGGTCCTGGGATCGAGTTCTGAACTGGGTCCCTTGCTCAGTGGGGACCCTGCTTCTTTCTCTGCCTCTGCCTGCCTCACTGCCTGCTTGTGCTCTCTCTCTCTCTCTCTCTCTCTCGCTCTCTTTCTCTCTGACAAATAAGTAAATAAAATCTTCAAAGCAAAGGAAAAGAAAATGCTGTAGGGCAGGGAGATGAGAGCTTCATTGACTAGCAGCTGAGCAGGCACAGAAAACTTCAGAGTTGGGATCCAATACTAAACTATGTCCTGTCTCACTAGGGCAGAACCAAATAAATGGAAATAGGGTAAAAAGCTTTTGTGAAGGGTGAGCGGGAATACAGCTGGTTGGTGAAGATGCCACAAAAAAGACTGGTGATGAGTCTGGTTTTTGGGACTGTTGAATGTTGGCATTCTTGAAGTACCACTAAAAAGCCCTGATGATCAGAAAAATCTGAGTTCATTATTCACAAAGTCAAGGAGAAGGGAGGGTGAAATCAGGATATTTTTGAGGCCTTGGAGTCTGATTTAAGGGTTAAGATTGGGTAAGAATCATGATATAGTAATGAATAATGCTTCAATGAACATAGGAACACAGATATTCAAGTTAGGGAAACAACTGTCTGTCAATAGATAAATGGATTAAGAAAATGTGGTATATTTATAGAATGGAATATTAGTTAGTCTTAATAAAGTAGCAAATCTTGTTATTTGTCACATTACAGCTGGGCTTTGAAAGTATTATGCTAAGTGAAAAAAACCACGCAGTGTCAACTCATAGAAGGTATAAAAGTAATTGCCACGCATTGAAGAGGGTGGTGAGAGAAATAGGGAGAGGTTGGTAAAACACTATAAACTTTCAGCTCTAGAATGAATAAGGTCTGAGGACCTAATGTAGAACATGATGGCTATAGTTGATAACACTGTATTGCATACAAAAATTTGCTAAGAGTAGAACTTAAGTGTTCTCACCAAAGAAAAGAAAAGAGGTAAATATGTGAAGTGGTGGACGTATTAAGTAGATAGTGCAAATCCTTTGAACTGTATATGTATATCAAATCATCACATTGTCCGCTTTAAGTTGATCACAATTTAATTTGTCAGTTATTCATCGATAAAACTGAAAAAGAAAAACACATAAAATTGGCGGGTACAGCAAGGGAAGGGTTTTAGGGCAAGGTCTCCAAGAATCTCAGAGAGTAAACTGTCACTTGAGGTTATCTATTTAAAAGCTGGACAATCTGGTGTTAGGTGAAATAGGAATTTGGGAGAAATTTCCAAAATGAACAGTGAAGGTATCTGCAACTTTTATCTTCATGGGCAAGAGTTTCCTGGAATAGAAAATAATTAGGTCCTATTTAAGGTGAGCAATGAACTGCATGTGTGTAGATGGTTTTAGGTCTCTGTCCTCTTCTTGTTCTAGGACATTCTTCTGTTTCAGGAAAAGGAGGCCCATGGAGGAGCTCGGAGGCAGTAATGGTCACCTTACCTCAGAACTGTAAACGTCAGCAGTGGGAAAGGGCTATATCTTTGAACCAATCTCCTCTATCATGAGCGAGACTTATTCCTTAACGTCTACTTCAGAGTGTCTATTATGGCTCATGAATTTGAATCTCCTCATTCCCAGATTGCTAATGAAATAAATATAAAGCAATAAACAAGTAGTAGAGCAGAAGAGAGGGAAAGGAGCAGATGCCTCATTTACTTGTTTAATTCATGTGCTTTGAGACTTTCAGAAATATTTGGTGGGGAAAATTATTTATAGTGAGAACAGATAACATAAATGTATAAGGTTAGTAATTAATCATATAAGCAGGATAATACTTCTGAAAGGTATGTGGGGAAATGCCATTAGTGGGCCAGCTCTAATTTGTTTTGTCTTATTATATGCTTGGTTAAAAATGGCCATTCTTATCATCAAATGAAGACGAGATGAAGTGAGTGTTATGATTCAATTTTAAAACATGAAAAATGTTTTTAATAAAATGCTTATTTCATTTTTGGGAAAAAAATATTGCGACATAACAAAAGGCATTAAGATGCTAAGCAAAATTCTGGAAAGAAAGCCAGCATGTCAAGGACCCTCCATGGAATGGGAGGTTGGCAAATCCTCCTGACCTGAGGAGACATGAAAAACACATTAGAATTCTTACAGTATAAGACTCTACATGGACGCACACTTGACCATCAAGGTTCAGGTGATGGCAAAGGCATCATCCTTATTTTAAGTAACATAAAGGAAACTGGATTGGCTTGGGTATGCACGTTGTGCCTCCCTTCTCTTGGCCCTAACAGGACCCTTCTTCTTCCCCACATGCTTCTCTTTAAGCTGATGGTGTCAAGCCCATGTGAAAACAGAAGTCACAAACCCCACTGTCCACAGAGAACAGAAACTTAACAGAAGATGAAGTGGGCCACAGTTAAATTAAGGAGAGTGAGTGTAGGGAATGGTGGTCATTGGTGAACTAGAAGGAGCACAGCTACTCAGATCGAGTTGATTGTTACCATGCAGGAATATTTTTGTTCCATGTGCCAAATGTTTCAATGTTTCAAGAAATGCTAGCCATTCAGATTTTTGTATGTTAGTTTTCTATTTATAAAGCATATTTTCATGGCCAAAAAAATCCCACACATCTGCAAGTTGAACTTCGTGGGCCTCATCTTGTTTAAATGGCTGAATTTTGAAGACATAATAGCCAACATACAATTGACTTTGTTCTGGGCTCCTCTGAGATGTTGGAAGGCAGGTCATTGCATCCTCTCCTGCCTAAAGCAGGATTTGAATTTCTACGGTTAGGGACACATTATTCTTTTAGAACAAGGGACCTTTTGTTCCTCATTAAACATTAAAATATCTCTGGTTATTAACTTACGGAGGTGATACAATAAATCTAATCTACCAGAAGCTTCTGCTGAAACTGATGGAAAGAGAGTAAAGCTCTGGGGAAGTGGTGCCACTGTGTTAAAAAAAAAAAAAAAAAAAAAATTAGCTCTTCAAAATGCAGAAGTCCTGGCTTCAGCCCTAGAGATTCGAGTTCTCTAGAATTGGAGGAGAGGGCAAACCACTTGCTCAGTGAGCACTCCTGGGTGATTCTCAGGTAGTTTTCTGGAAATAAGCGAACAAAAACCTAGGCAGCAGTTCTGGCACTTTAGTGAGCAATAAGTTCGCCTGGAGGGCTTGTCCTAGCACACAGGGCTAGTCCCATGCCCAGAACTTCTGGTTGAGGAGGTCTGGGTGGGGCCCAGGAATTTGCATTCCTAGCCTGGTTCCAGGTGATGATGCTGCTGCTGGTCTGGGGACCCCATTGCATGCAGGCAGGTTGTCTGGTGTGAGCATGGTTAAGTGTGCCCAAGGGCTGCCAGTGAGGACCAAAGAGGCTGGAATAACTTCATCTGCTTCATCATGGTGCCTTGGCTTTTGTGCTGGGGCTCGAACCTGACAGCATAGCAGACTTTGCAGCTGGTTCATTCACTCATCGCATTATTTAGTGACACTTGGCAGGTGCCAGATCCCATGCGAGGCATATGCCCATAAATTTTCTTATTAAATCATTAATTAATTAATCCAACACATATCTATTAAGCATCCACCATTACCCAGGCTATGGGCTAGTTGCTGATAGGAGTCAGGTCTCAGCTTTCAATGAATCAGGAACCCAGAATCTCTTCTCACTGTCTTTCATATTCAGAAGACAGCTTGAAGAAAATACTGGTTCTTTCTGGGTAAGCAAAACAGAGTACAACAGAGCTGGTTTGTTGTGTTATCTTGTGGAAATGATGTTCTGCACAGATCCCTGAAGCTCAGAGGGGGAGGCACTTCTGTCTGAACCGAACTGACAGCTGTGGTCCAGTCGGCCCAGCAGGGACAGTGGGCACTTTCCCATTAGAAGCAACCAGGCGTCCCACAGTCACCCTGTGCTTGGCAGCAGGACCCCAGACACACTTTTTCTAGAAATGGTGCTTTGCCAGTGAAAACGAATGTAGATGAGACAGGCTGTCAAAACCTGCCTCACTGTAGCCCTCCTATACTGCTTCCTAGAAAATGTCCAGTGTGCCCCACAGGAGGCCTGCCTTTTCCCTGTCTGCAGCTCATGGATTATAGAGAGCATGGGGGTCAGAAGCACATATATTTCTAAAGTTACAGAGGCTGCCCCATACTTTACCTGAAAACCAATAATTTTATTTTATTTTATTTTATTTTTAAATCTGGGCCAGAGGAGAGCTGAGAATTTTCTGGTGGTTCTGCATTGCTACATTAGATTCAGACCTCTTCTACAAATATAGTACAATGTTATGAAGACGAAAAGGGACTCTTGATTCAGTCTGATCTTTTTTTTCCTTCTTGGTTTCCTGAGTATAACCATTTTCACAAAGTCTAAAAAAAAGGGAATTATTCTCCAGACAGTGTATATTGACAGTCTTGCATATGTTTAAGTGGATTGGTTCCTTTGTCTTCAAAATATAGATCATTTCCTTGAGATATCCTTGAGATAAATATTATATTAATTTTTAAAATCATAATTGTTTAGCTTGCAATACTTGCACTGAAAGCTCTTTGGGAATTGGAACTAGCTAATTTCGGACTATATCTCTCCAGGAGAGAGATAGACTTGCCTAGAGCCAACACCCAATGTATATTGACTGAATATATACATGATAGAATGAAAAATGAACAAGCATTAAACAATACTGAGGAAGCAGGCTCAGGGGAGTGTGGTAGTGTCTTCAAGATTTTCTTGCTATGGAAGTAGGTGGGGACCTATCTCTTGCCTTCCAGCATGGAGTTCACCACACTACCTCTGTCAGAACCATGCTGACTTTCATTGATACGTATGGATGCTAGTTCTGTTACTGAATTTGAGATTTGTAGACTCCAAGGAGAAGTGATCTAGTTGAAATAAAAAATAATTTACTGGGAAGGTAGTTGTTTTTCCTTCTTAGGGAGCAAATGTAAGTGGCAAATTTGATAGAAAGTAAATTTATATTGGGGCACCTGAGTGGCTCAGTCGGTTAAGTGTCTGCTTTTGGCTCAGTCATGATCTCAGAGTCCTGGTATTAAATCCCTCACTGGGCTCTCTGCTTGGGTGGGGAGCCTACTTCTCCCACTCTCTCTCCTTCTGTGGACTGTCTCTCTCTCTCTCTCTAGCTCACTTACTTGCTCTCCCTCAAATAAATAAATAAATAAATCTTTTTTAAAAAGGAAAATTTAAGTTAAAATTCTAGACTCAGGTAAGGATTCCAATAAAAACTCCAAATCCCATTAAAGCAGTTTTGGGGAAACATGTACACCTTTTACTACCGACGTTTTAATTGACTTGATAAATTGAGTTTACCAGTAGGTGATAAAATGTCTGTTAGGCTGGAAGGAAGAATATTTAACTTCCGTATCTGCTCAGGAAATTATTTAAACTTAGAATGCTGATCTTTATGGCTGGATAATAAGGGTTATTTGACACTAGTGAATATAAAAACTTAAGTAGTTCTAAGAGCTCTCTGTGTTTATCTCGTACATGCTCTGTCTCAGTTAACAGACGGCTCGCATCTCGAGCTCCTGTCGTCTTGTCTAGTTCCACCACTTATGACTCTGAGATATTTCCCAACCCCATTTCTCTTCCATTTCCTCTGACCAGATTTATACGCCCATCACCTCCATTCTCTTTCTGCTTCACAGTTCTGTCAACCACCATTGTGAAATACAAGACAGATGATGCCATTTCCTGAAACCCTACGATAGCTGTCCACCATGCAGAGTGATGTCCCAACCCTATAGTCAAGCGTTGAGAGCACCCTACAGCTTTGCTCCAGCTTCTGTTTCTAGAATCCTCTTTCACGGTGTCCCTCCACGGAAACTCTGTTCCATCCATGCTCAGGTACTCACCGACCCTCTTCAGACATTAAATGAGGAAGACCACAGAGTGCAGGTGTTTAGAGTAGGGAGGAGTTCTGGAGGCATGTTGCCTGAGTTCAAGAGCCCACTCCACTACCAACTTGGTGGCCCAGAGTCCATTCTATCACTTCTCTGTGAAACAATTATTGAGGGAAACTCTGTGGGGTTACTGAGTTCCACATCAGAGGACTCACGCAATATGCTTAGAAGAGAGCCTATCAGTCATCACTGTCATCTTTCACACAGCCACCCAGGATCCCCTGCTGGTGCTGTCAGGGTCACACTCACCCTGCAGTTAACAGTATACATACCACTTTGGAAACCAACAAGGGGAATCAATTATTTTTCTGGATTCCTGCAGGATTTTAGTTGCCTTGAGAGTGGTGATGAAGTGTTTTGCTGTCTTCATATTCCCTCTCCAGATGATGCAATCCTTGAGACCAGGAGCACTGTGGGATCCTTTCTTTCCATTTGCTGTGCCAGCACCAGACTTAGCACCTGGAAAATGCACATTAAACATTTGGTGATTATCTGTGAGATATTCAAAGCCCTTATGTTTAAATACATCCAGGATAATAACCTGATTTCAAATGTCTACTACTCATATATCCTATTTAAAAATTAATTTCACTCATTCAGCAGATACTTACAGAATACCTACTCTTGCCAGGCACTGTTGTAGGCACCAGGGATTAAAGTAGTTAAAAAATGGGTAAATTTCCTGCTCTCAAGGAGCTTCGTAAAAATAGAAGATGGATGAAAGTGGATGGAAATAGTGAATTAAAAAGATTAAAGAAGGTGATAAATGTTACGGGTGAAAGGAAAGCAGGGATGGAAATCATTGCCTTAGGTAGGGGTTGTCCATATAGATCTCACTGAGAGGTGACATTTGAGGAAACATGAGAAGAACTTGTAGCACCTGAGGGAAGAACTTTACAGGCAGAGGAACAGCCAGCACCAAGAGTGTGAGGTAAAGCTTGCCTGTAAAGGTTTAGGATAAGCAATGAGACTTTTGTGACTGGAATGGTGTGACCCCCAAGGAGGGAATTGTAGGAGTGACATCAGAGGTAACAGGAGCTGGAGCTTGTAGCAGCAGTGGGATTCATGCTGTTCCACTCACTTTCTTCACACTCTCGCAGGCTACCCTCACCACTAGAGAACATTTTGGGGCCCAGTTCATAGTCTTCCTCTCCTTCCCACCTTTTGAACATTAGTTCTAGATATTTTCAACACCCATGTAGATAAATCATCCAATGATGCAGCCTACATTTCCAGGTTCTCTGGCCTCAGGTGACACTTACCTTTCCTCCAATAAGCCACTCTCAACCTGGACCATGACATTGTTTGGAAACTGCCTCATGAGACATGCTTACTTAATAGCTTTCCAACCCTATCTTCACGGGAGCTGTTTGTGGAAATTTCCAGACCTTCAGGTGACTGATGCTGCCATCTCTTGCATTCTACCTGTCCTTCAGGAGTGTCTTTCTGGTATGTTCAGGCCAGACCCAAACTTAATCATCTGAGTTCTTTTTATGCTTCCATTATCAGTTTATTGTAGCTAAATCCTTCTGCTGTTCTGTCCTTCAAAATTCCAATCCTATGTTAAATCCTGAAAATCTAGCTTCTTCAATCTTAATGGCAGAATTCTTCAGTATTGTTAGAAAACAGAAAAGCACACCTAACCATGCCTTGGTATCACTCCAGATTTATGGTCCCACAATGTAAGTAGGCTATTAAAATTGCCCACTGATCTTTTATTTCTCCTTTTTTCATTCGTGTTTTCCTTCCCTTTCACTGCCATTCTAAATGTCTGAGGTTAGTCTTTAACCAAGACAGGAAAGCTACCCTACTTGACATAATCATCTTAATTTTTAAAAAGTTAACTTATTTTCAGGTAGTTAATACAAGTACAAAATCAAAACCCAAAAAGTTAAAAAAAAAAAAAAGGTGTATTTTTAAAAGTAAATTAAAAGTATCCCTTTAATACCCAGTTCCCTTTCAGAAGACAATTGGGTTTTGAACTTCTTATCTATCTGTCTAGAGATACACTATAAAATACAAGTAAAAACATTTGTACATGTGCCTATAAACTCCAGTTGTAATCGTATGAGTATATATATGTTTGTGTGTAGATACACATGTGGCAGGACATTATAGACACTACCTTGCATCTTCTCCCTTCACACTATAATTTGGAGATTCTTCCACATCAGGGCATGTGGATCTTCCTCTTTATTTTAACGGCTGTAAAGTATTCCTTTGTCTTCCCATATCACCCTTTATTTAATCACTATCATGCCGATGGATGTTTAGGATATTTTCACATTTTGCTATCATAGACAGTTCTGCCAATGAGAAACTATGTGTCATTTTTCACAAGTACTAGTTGTAATAGTCATAGAATATTCCTAGAAGTGGAATTGCTGACTAAGTGCATGAACATTTTAAATTTTGAAAAACATCTTAAATGTAGATAAATGATACCCAAACACCCTCCACTAGAGTTGTACCAATTTACATTTCTGCCAGCAATTACATTTGAGCATGCCTGTTTCTCCACGCAGTGAAAATGGCATTTTGCTAGAGTTTTAATTTGCATTTCTCTGATTGTGAGTAAGGTTGACCAACTTTTCATATGTTTATGAGGCATTTGTATTTCTTTTTCTGGGAGCAATCTGTTCATATTGGAGTCTATTTTGGACTCTGCTTAATTGTCAGGTTTTTGGAGTTATACTTTTCTAGTTAATATTTCTTCCTATTATATTCCCGGATTGAACAATGTTATATATAGCCTTTGTCATCCTACTGCTTATCTACTGACCAGCTCCCCCTGAATATTTTCCCTAAACTTCTCCTTAGTGAAGATTTGTGTAATGCAGTTGTGAGCTGGGGTACGGGAGTGGGGCAATAGTATCATCCCAGGACAGTCAGGCAGCCTTAACTGGATCCTCAATTCTGCAGTCTGTGAAAGTCCAAAATTATCCCCCATGCCCCAGTTTCTCATGATATTCAGGAGCAGGGGAAACCCTATACTCTCAGGATCTCATACAGAGATGCCTTCTGTATCTCTGTGTGATATCTGTATTTCTACTCTTCACTTTATCCCCATTCTCTCCATAAAGATGATAAAATCACTCACAACCTTTCTGTCTCTCTCAACCAATTCCACAGTAGGATTTCTTGTATTTGGCTGATTTATCAACAGTGTGTATTCATGAGAAAGGTCACTCTTCCTTTTTCTTTATATCCACCTTTCCTGTTTCATCTCCTTTTCCTCAGTGAACTCTTTCCCCACTATCTTCTCAAGAATTAAATACATTCCTTTCTTTTATAAGTGTATCTATAGGTACATATGTATATTTGTATGTACATGCAATCACCTTTTGGTGTACATTCTGTGATCTCACCTTTTATGTAAAATCGCACACTCAAGTATTTCTTTTGAACAAAGCAGTACTTCCACCAAACAGAATTCTGCTGAAGACAGTTTATTCCATAAGTATATACCTGGAAATCTCTGTAATTCTGATATGTATCTCACCTATTAATGCTAGGCACAAGGGATGGACTTAAATGCAATGATGTTCAGTTAAATGCCACATGATGCTAAGAGTTTGTGAGATAAAATTTACAAGGATCTTCCAATGAAATGTATTTTGAGTCAAGTGAAAAGGACTCTGTATGAATTTGGACTCTTATGAAAAATAATTCTTATATGGAGTTGTTTAGAATGGTCATGTATAGGAATGTATGCTCAAGTTCTGATGGTGTTAGGCTCATGGCATCAATATAAGATTTGATATGGCAGATGAACCCTTGGATTCTATTAAACTTTATGAAAAGGTCAATGTATTTTGGAAAAGGAGTCTAGGACATCTTTGGACTGTTATTCCCTAATAAGTTTATGAGCTATTTATATGATGACCTTTCCAGCTTCTTAAGAAAATTGAAGTCATTGGACATAATGTTTATTATTCAACTACTGTGTCTGTTAATAAATTTATCTACAACTATTCATTCTCCCCATATTTCCAACAGTCCTAGTAGATTAGGTGCTCCTCTTCCTTCCCAAGGTCAACTTATTCCTCTGTACCCTTAACTCTAGCCAAAGCAAATTCCTTCTGATACTTTACTATTCCAGTTATCCTTTCTCATTTCCTTTCAACTGGTTTCTATACATTATACCATATATCTGCTCATATCTAGGTAATCTCTTCCTTACCAAAAAGAAAAGCCACAATCTTCTCTAAAACTTTTGACTTTGAGTCTTGTCTAAAAATTCACCCCTTTTTTCTCTACCTCTTACCAAAATTTTAGAAAGTAACTCCATCTAAGGCTTCCACTTCTTTCCCTCCCATTCATTCAGCTAATAGTTGTAGCTTGACTTCTCTCCCCACCAATCTACTGATTTCATCAAGTCACCAATGATGACACAATTTCCAAATAAAACAGTGTTTTCCTAAACGTTATCTAATTGGGCCACTCATCCACTCTTGTTACTGTTGATCCTTCCCTAATTCCTGAAAGAAATCTCTTTCATCTTGCCTTCCATAGAACCATTGATTCTCTATAAACTTACTATATCAATCCTGACCTGTGTGGGTTTAGTGTGATCTTCTTTGTCCCATTTCTAGCATGCTTCTGTCCCCAAGACTCCATCAATGCCCACTGCTCATATAATCCTCCTGCTGCTTCTACCCTTCAAAATTCCAGTCCTGCATTTGTGTGTGTGTGTGTGTAGGCTTCTCTCTTTCCCAATCACTCTTCCTAAGATATCTCATCAAACTTCTTGGTTTCACCTACTGCTATGATGCTAAAGGCCCTCAAATCCCTGTCTAGCTCAAATCTCTCTACCGACTCCCAAATTTTACAGAGAGTTACTCTTAACTTCTTTCTGAACCTTATCTTCATTGCAAGTCAACCTTAATATCTCACAGATCTTCCCTTTTCACTGCATCTCTGACACTACAGCCCCACCTAAGGCTCTTTGTCACTTGCCTGTAATGTTTTAGCAGTCTCCCACAAGTCTTCTGCCTCTCCAACCTTGGCTTTCTCAGTTGGTCAGTACATGCTAAGGTCATGTTTCTGTAATGAAGGTGTGACATTTACCATTCCTTACTCCTGCTGTCTTTCTGTCTCATGTCTTATCCCTCCTTTCCTTAAAGAACATCTCCTCTTTCATGTCATGATGCTTCTCCTCCCAGGTCTTTGTTCGGATTCTCCTTTATAAGAGGCTTTCTCATTCATCATTTCCTATTAGCAAAACACCAGTAACTGTCCTGTGCCACTTGTTTTTTAAGATTTAGATCAAGTGTCACCATCTCCTAGATACTTTCTCAAATACATTCTTTCTGCCCAGGTCCAGTTTAGGGGATCCATTCATAAAACCCTGAACCTACCCCTTATTATCATAACACATTTTTTTTAAGGCTTGTCTGTTTACACAACTGTCTCTCCCATTAGATTGAGTACTTGAGGGCAGAAGTTTCTTTTACCTACTTATATATTTCTAATGACTAGGTCAGAGCTTGGCACCTAGTTTGTGCTTAATAGTGTTATTGAACAAATATATGAAGAAATAGTTTAGATTAGAACAGTCAAACTGAAAGTCAAACTGACTACTGGACCAGTATAATCTTTTCACTTCTTCTAGTTTTTGTTTTTAATGACAGAATGGGGATAATGGTGGTAATTGCCTTATATCATTTTTTGTGATGATTAAATGAGATCATGTTGTGTAAAGCACTTGGCATACTGCCTGACATAGTAATTGCTCATTAATATTACAATGTAATATTGACAATCTGCTCTATTATTTCTAGTTATACTTTTGGGGTTAAGCATCATCAGGAAAAGAATATGTAAAGTCTATTCTCTTCACTTACCACTATTATTAGCCTTAACAATGAGGAAATTGGCCTTCAGGTGGCTCATTTTCTTAATAAGTGAGCTCCAGGATCATGCTGGCTTTATTACTATTTTTTAATTACAAAGCTGTTTTCCTTATTTTCTCAATTAAAAAACAGAGAATGGAAGGAACATGAAAAAATTTTTGCAGCCCCATCATCCATATACAATCACCTTTGATGTGTCTATTTTTCTCTTGAGAGCCCCTTATCTAGGCACATGTTGTTAAGAGCTGTTAGTGACAGTGGTGCCCTCAATGTTAAATCTGCTTCCTTAATGCAAGGACCACAGGTCTTGAGAAAGTGCAGATTTTAAAATCTGCAAGGAAAAGAGACACATTTATTCTGAGTCCAAAGCTGAATGACAGCCCCAAACAAAGAGCCTCATGAGGTATCAGATCACAGTGAGACCTCTCTTGGTATTAGATCCCACCATGGACACAGAAACAAGCATTTTTGTTCACTTGTTTCAAAACGCCAAGACCTAGGGCTGGTGATGTCTATAAATAACAATGATAGCTCAACTCCTTGCTCAGGGAATAAGGATTCCAGCAACATCTAATTTCCAAAATACTTTGTTTCATTATATTGTGAATTCTCGGCATGTTACAGTTATTGTTTTATCAACAGCCATATGTTGTCACCCTCCGGGAGTGAACACCTGTCACTCTCAAATAGACTTGTTACTAATTTACCACTTATTTAGCAACGAATATTAAGCAATAGCAGTGGACGTTATTTCAGTTTATTGAGTCATGCTAAGACTAAAATTGAAGAAAAAAAAAAACGTGATTCATTCATTACTTCTTTAATTAATTCAACAGTTATCTATTGCCTGACTCCTATATTCCAGGCATAGTTCTTAGCTGTGGTTAAATTGCCATGAACAAAACAGGCATGTTTAAATGTCTTTGAAGTATACCACTATAACCAGGAAACTGATAGTCAGGAAGGAAACAATCAAATAAATATAGTAATTAGGATTATGATGAGTGCACTGAAGAAGGAACACTCATCACTGAAACAAAATAATAAGGTTGAACAGAATGGGGTGGGAAAACCGCCTTCCAGTAGGTAGGGGAAGACCTCACTGAAGTGGTAATATTTCAGCTGAGACCTAATGCAATATAAGGACCAGCCGGGCAGCAAGTTGGGAGAAGAACCTTCTTGCCTGGTGGTTAGAAACAACTTGCTTGCTGGGGTGACCAAAAGGAGGCCAGTGTGGCTGGAGAGTGGAGGCGAGCAAAGAGGTGAGAGGCCCAGATGAGGCTGGACACACTAGACCTGACCACACAGGACCTTATAGGCCATGTGAGAGCATTTGAGTGTAACCAGACCCTAACCTGCTGGGCTATTATGAAGACTAACTGACCTGGGGAAGAGAAATACCCAACTGCTGCCCACAGTAGCCTCCTGTCCCATTTATAGAGATGGGGGGGGGGGGAAAGAGAGAGAGAGAGAGAGAAAGGAAGAATACTTGTGAAGTTCATAGTCTAGAGGCATAGGCTCACTAACAGACTGAGACCTAATCACAGGACTGCAGAATGCTTTCCTTCCCTCCACTCATCACCATCACCTTAACTAACGACCTTTTACAGCAGTTCCTTTTACTCAGTACATCATGCCTGGCTATCAAGGAAAAACCGCAATGCATACCAAAAGGCAAAAAAATAGAGCCACAAAGGAAAATTGGAGGCAGCGAGCAAGCATCAGAAATAGATGTGGCAGGGATATTGGGATTACCAAACCAGGACTTTGAAAAAAAACGATGTTTAAGGTGCCAAGGGCTCTAATGGATAAAGTAGAAAGCATGCAAGAATAGATGGGCAATATGAGAACTGAAAAAAAGAAAAACATTCATTCACTTATTCTTTAATTATTTAATAACCAATTGTCTATTACAAATACTAAGAAGGAACTAAAAATGAATGCTAGAAGTAAGATTTTAAGTGTCTCTAGACCTGCTACTTCCAAGCTTTGGTGTTCCCCACCAGATGCTCTGCTCTAGACGATTGTTGCCATCATTAGCTGTCCAACACACCTGTGCATAAAACTACCTTCATGCCTTTGTGCACACTGCGTTCCTCCTCCCTAGGATGGAAATAGTATCAACTTGAATTAGAATGTCTGCTCAGAGACCTACAAGCAATAGAATCATGAGCAGGTTTTGAAGCCCTGCTGCACTTCATACCTTGTAAAATTACAGAAAGGCATATCAACATTTTGGCTGGAATGATAAATGAAATATTAAATATGAAATCTCCTCCCATAGGGCCTGATGAAAAACAGCTACTCAACAAATATTAGTTTCCCTGTATCTCTCCACCTATTGAATTTCATTCCATTGCTCTTTTATGTGATTTGACTCTTACCACTATTTTCTCCTATCCAATAATTCACTGTCTGTGTGTGTGTTGTGTGTGTCTGCTCCCAAACCTCATAGTCACAAGTAGTGCTGGACACAGAGGTGATGCCCAGTAAGTCTGTTGTGTTCGTGTAATTGCAACCTGGTGAAGCAAAGGAAATCTTGACTCGTCAAAGCCACAGAGGTTGCAGGTAACAAAAAGGAGAATGAAAATGGATTTCATGACTGCAGGGAAGTTAAGGAAACCTGCATAGGGAACTTTGGGTGAAAAGGAGAATGGTGTTAGAGTGGGGAGAAAGGTCCTTTATATAATAATGGACACTCTAGAGATACCTGTGGTTATGCCTATAATCCCAAACTGCGATGAATTCACTGGTGAATTAAAACAAGCTGATTATTTGCTCTCCCCATTAATTAATAAATTCAAAAACATTTATTTAGTGTTTACTGATGACAATGTTATGTCTTAGACTAGATGGTGGCATTTGCTGGAATAAGTACCTTAATTTTGGACAGACTGGATATTATGTCTTTTGACCCAGCTCTAATGGTGAGTTGAAGCATAAGTGTCTTGTTTTTCTATGTCAATATTATGAGATTTAAATTAACATAGGTCATCTAAATATATATGGGCTTTTGAGTATACATTAAATTAGCCAGTGAGATTTTCAATTTACATGATGAGATATATGTTTTCTTAGATAGAAGAAAAATAGTATTTTCAAACCTTTTTCTCTGAGAATTATTTTCATATGTGTATTCACTAAAAGTCTTGAGGCATTTTGATAGAGCCATGAAAACATATAATCAATAAAATATAAATAATTTGTTCCAGGTCTCTATGTAGAAAAATAGATCAGCAGTGTTTGTAGGCCATATTATAGTTGTTATTTCAAAATTCTGTTTTTAAGATAATTTTCAAGACATGTCATCTTTCACTTCCCACATAGTTTTATTTATCTTTATGTTGAACTTTCCTTTAACTTTTTTAAGGTAAGCACTTTAAAGGCAGAGTAATTTATAAAGTCAAATGATCCCGTAAATATGTTTTATGTTTTATGTTTATTTCTTATGTTTATAAAGGAACTGTTTGGTTCCCTTATCCCCCAGTCTCCCAAAGTGGTATTCCTTTTTTCCTTTCAATAAGCAAATTTCTCAGATGTATAATAATTTGATTTAGAGATGCTGCATTAAGAAGTTTATCATTCTAGGGACGCCTGGGTGGCTCAGTTGGTTAAGCAGCTGCCTTCGGCTCAGGTCATGATCCCAGCGTCCTGGGATTGAGTCCCACATCGGGCTCCTTGCTCAGCAGGGAGCCTGCTTCTCCCTCTGCCTCTGCCTGCCATTCTGTCTGCCTGTACTAGCTCTCTCCCCCTCTCTCTCTCTGATAAATAAATAAAATCTTTAAAAAAAAAAAAGAAGTTTACCATTCTAACTAGAAAAAAGACCTTTGTTATATTACTCAGGGTATTTCTCCAAGGTATTTAAATTTATCTATAACCCTGTGGTCCAAGTTCTAAGAGATACCTATAATTAGATGTAATTACATGTCATATGAATCAAACAGCAGCATATCATGTTTCAGTTCTGCTACAATCCACCTTGCACCTCTTCTACATTATCTTCCCACCTCCCTCATTGGAGCCTCCCTTATGACCACCACCAAGAAAATATCTATAAATTATATCTTATCTTGAAAACTGTCTGGGAACCAGCTCCCCCAAGAGCCTGAAATCAAGTGTGATAACAGGGACACAACATTGTTATAATGTCTACTTTTCCCTGAGGAAACTATCTTTGATTTTTGACTTTAAATCTCTGTTTAACAGCCCCCCCCCAAAAAAAAAAAGGGTAGCTGCAATTGACCTGGCTGTCTGGGTCTAAAGGGGCATCCTCTGCTCTTGTGTTTGTTTTATAGCTCAGTATCCACCATACAAGGTTTTTGCTTTTTTTTTTTTTTTTTCCTTGCAGTTTCTTGGAGCGTAACAGCCAAATGACAGTGTGATCTCTCGTGGATGTCACCGGTGCAGTTCCTGGCCTCCTTTCCGAGGATTTTCTTAAAAATGAAAGTCTTAAACTCTCTCAGGAGAACTCTGGGAGGAGTATGAGGTCCAGACTGATGTGAAGAAGTGAACATCTCCTGGAGATGTGTTTCCATTCTGCACTCAGGGGCCTGGGATTCTTCAGAGGACTCTTCTAAGGGATTGGATGTGGGCAAGGGTCCTAGAAAACCTGGTCATCATTTTCCATCTTCTTCTTCTTCTTCCTTTTTTTTTTTTTTAAACAAATTTCCTTTTTGTTTCCCAGCATGCTGTATTCTCCTTGCAGATTGTTTTAAGCTGCGTAAATGAACCACTTAATATAAATAGCAGTTTGTTAACCTAGTTAGTATCAAACTTACAATCCCCCCCTTCCCCTAATTCGCTAAGTTTTCCTCAGCTTTACTAAGCAGATCCAATTTGCTGGTTTCCTAGTATCACAATGAAGCATGGGCAGATATGCTGTTGCCATGGAAACAAGGTAATTGCTCAGAGGATTCATCCTGCATGGGTAATATTGAACTAACTGCTGTACAGTTTCTCATTTATTACAAAACATTTGCAAGGAAAATGTGATGTGTTTCCCAATGTTAAAGTGTTTGCCTTTTTTCAAGAGGCCAAGTAAAAATTTCTTATTAGAATAAATGCTAAAAGGGATGGAAACTCTTCGGTGAAAAGTGAGTTTACAATATGCGGAGGTAACTGAGGACACAAAAATCAATTGGTGGGCCTTTGGCCTCGACTGGGTGGAAGATGTGAACCCGTCTCTCTGGGTCTCAGGTGAGTTTCTGCAGTGATTGTCACCAGACTTGTCCTGTAAGGTAATATGAGGCTGGAGTGTATGCTCTCGTGTGCAGCTGGAACATCATTTCATATTCCCTACTCTTCAACTGTGCCCATAATGATCTGATCAACTTTTTCTGTCCTACTTTTCTTTTCCTTTGTCTGACTTCCCAGTCTCACCCATACTAAATTCTTCTAAAACAGGAAACATTCTGGGGGACCCTGGGTGGCTCAGTTGGTTAAGCATCCAACTCTTGATTTCTGTTCAAATCATGATCTCAGGGTTATGGAACCAAGCCCCACACAGGGCTCCTCACTCAGCGGAGAGTCTGCCTGAGATTCTCTCTTCCTCGCCCTCTGTCCCTCCACCACCCCCTCCCACTTTCTCTCTCTCAAATTAATAAATAAATCTTTAGAAAAAAAGAAGGAAAGCATTTGTCTCTTCTCCCTTTACTTGGACATTATAGATTTTACCACAAGTTTTAATTCTATCCTTAAAACACCACCATGTATGTGATAGGGTCCCAGCAAATTGTCACTGAAAATGCCTTCAGACAGGGTGTTCATTCTTCTTTGGCTCCAGTGTTATCCATAAAACCAACCAACTAGATCAGTGTTTCCCAGCTTCTTGTCCTTAGTTCACAAGGGGCTTCACAGAGAGCATGGCTTAAGGGTAAGGCTACTCTGCTTTTCTAGTTCTGGTGCGACCCCACCCCCAATCTCTAGCTTAAGAAACCTCATTATATACTTTCTCAGGGCACACCAGCTCATACAGCCCTGCCTACTCCTAGTTTGACATTGACACTCATGGTACTCGAGCCAGAAGACCTCCAAATTCACTTTCTGTTCTGATGCTCCACAGTTCTGGGACACTGTTGTCCATTCACCTTAAGGAAATCTGCTCTGACCAGGTTTGCTTAGCATATCTTTTAGGAACTCCCCAAGAGTCCATGCACACTTTTATTGTCGCCCTCACCATGTTTCACTGATGTTAGCTCTTTACCTCTCTGTCTTTCCCCAGGAGACTTGAACTCCTCAAGGATGCATCTGTTACTTACTCAGAGTTGTTTGCATGTGGCCTGCGCAAAGGGTAACAATGGATCTTCAATAAATATTTGCTGAACCCAACAGTTGGTTGGTTATTTGTGTTTACATACTTATGTTGTCCAGATTGTTGCTCTATCCGTGCATTAAAAGCAGATCCCAAGTAGAGAGCTTTTGCAAACCTTTGCTAATGTGGCTGTCACATCTCCTGAAATGTATTCAAGTTCAACTAGCACCAAGAAGGGTTAAGAAACTGGTGGGTGGCTAAATGAAAGTGACCAAGCTTAAGGAATACATTTGAGGAACACTTTGGGGAATTCATTTGTATTCTTATCTGTATAACATCCTTCCCATATCAAGTTTGATTAGCTTGGTTAAGTGGTGTAGTATTAACATTCATGCTTTACAATGCTTAACCAATTGTTTATTCATTGTGTTATTAGTTGGATGGCGACTTTGTTGCTTGCTTTTAAAGGCCACAGGATGGAGACAAATCATGACACCTCCATTTCCCCCAGAAGAATTATAGAATCAGATTTCAGTTTCACAAAAATAACTAAAAACAAAATATATGCCCTTATATGAAATGTCAACCAAAATTAATAGTAATCTATTTCCCTTAGAGCGTGAACTGGACCCATACAATCAATTAGCAGTAAGCGTGTCAAAATGTACAGGACACAGGTTGCTAGGTGCTTTAATCATAATTTTATTTGCCCGAGGCATTTGAATAAATGAGATGAAATGTTGCCTCAAGTCCCTGAATCTTTGATAGATAATTTCTGGACCTCCTGCTGAAATAGTGTTGGCTAATCTTCTGCAATAAATTCTCTTCGTGATTGTCACAGCCTGTAGTAATAGACGACTTTTTCTCCCATATGTTACTACGCCTGAGTGCAGAGAGATGACACGCAGGCTGTGTGTATGTCTGTGAAAATGCAGCTGTGTGCGGGGTTGTTTTTTTTTTTTTTTTTTTTTGTGAAGAGAAATAGCTTTCTCCAGAGATTCTGCTGAAAACCCCATTCCTTCTCCCAAATAGCAGGCACTTGATAAATATTCATTGAGTCACACTCCATTTTGTGTTATAGATTGGTATTCCCCACATCTGTAGGATCGGAGAGCAGAGTGGAAGGGTGATTAAACTAGGAAGAAAAGTCTGGTATGATATCGTAGCAACACAGTCATAGGTGGATGTCCAAATTGGCGATTAGAAACACAAAGCACAAATAAGCTTTAAAGATACATTTCCTTAGCTTTATAGAAGGACACAGGCAGATGCTTTAACAAATGCGGCATCATCTCATGGGGGCCCAGCAGCTACTCAAGTACATAGGTCCTCTCTCCTGCTTTCCCACTCAGAGCACATGCAGCTGTTGCAGACAGGAGCCAAGTCTTCCTCACATCTTTTATGCTGTTCTAGTCACATAGGTCCAAGTCTTGCCAGCTTTCAGCTCCACAGCCCAAGTGTGCTTCTACAGATGAGGCGTAAATACAACAAATCTAGTACAATATTCCAACTTTATCTTAAAGCTGCAGTTTTCAAGGAAGCAATGCAGTGAGAAGACATTCTGTCCTGCAGCAGCCCAAGCCTGATGAAAACCCTTGACACAGGTATTAGTTTCCATATCACTTGAACTGCAAAAATAGGTAAAAGAAGTGATTTTTAAAAAGAGAATTCTATTTTCCACTGACTTTCATTGTCCAATTGGAGAGGTGCTCATGGGGAAAAAAATCACTTTAGTAGAATGAGATGAAAATTTCAACCATCAAGGAAGAGTTTAAGATGGTTGATCAATCCCACAGAAAAATAATTGTCTGTGCATGTAACTGAACAGACAATTGACTGCTTGAATTAAAACCCATAGAGTTTCTTCTTCGCAGTGCCTTTCAACTCTTTGCCTGGTTCTGGATACTTGAATATCTCTCCCAGTCAGAGAGATCTCTCCCCTGCCTAGCAACCCACTTACACTTCTATAATCAGGATGATTACCTTTTAGTGGAAAGCTTAATTTTGGTACAATGCTAACATAGGTCAAATTATTCAAAATGGGGTACTCAGGGAAAAAAATCACTAAAATATTATGAATAGTGGAAACATAAAATTGTAAGGATTAATTTATGTGATGTTACTAAAAATCTTTATAGTGTAAAATTTATCATGATCTCCCTCAAACCCTTGGCTAAAAAATGCTGAGAAACATGGATTATCATAATTCATCTATGTCTGCTTTTCCTGTTATGCAAATTGCCATTTGTGGTTTCTCTTTATTAATGCTTAAATCCTTTACTTCCAATTTTTAAACTTTAATAATAATATTCCTATCATTCCCTTCAGTTTTCTCCATTTAGGGACTTTATATAATTCATACATAACTTGTAACAACACAGGTATCCCACATTCTCCATTTAAATAAAGTTTTGCTTTCAATGACATGATTTAGTAAATTGAGACTGACATCTTTTTTGTTTGTTTTTTTAATAGATTGATTATTTCACTCAGCATGTTTAACCAAATTAAAAATCTTAAATTCACCAAACTTGCCATGAGAGGGGAAAGAAAAATACATCTTTGAGTTCATAGGATGATAAAGATTAGTGAAAGAATGTTTTCAAACAGGACCATCTAATTAAATTCTTGCTAACCGCCCTCCCACACCCTAATTACTTCAATGTCTTTCTTTCTATTGAAGAAAGATGGATTTTTCTTCCAGGTAGATCCTACCTGCTGTGCTCCAAGACAATTCAATAGCACACATGACACCACAAGATATGCTTTCTGCTTTGAAATCCTGGCAACACTATCAGAAAAATCAGTCAGAAAGTTCCCAGTTAGGTCCCATCTTGGTTGATCTGTAAAAGAGGGATCCAGGCTAGTTCTTATACCCCCGTTTTTGACAGAGGAGATGGGGGCTGAAAAATTTGTCTCAGAAGCCACTGACCCAGCATACATTGCAAATTCATAAATATTTTTCCCTTTATCTGAAAATTATAATTTAGTTCATATCTCCTGAACTGACCTTTATCACTTGATGAGCTCTGACTCAGCAAGCCCTGAAGAGGATAGATGGAATTTTAAAGTGCCAAATTTGATTGCAGCTAATTTGTTAATACTTATGGCCTCAATCCACAAGATGAATTATGTGAGCACGCAGCAGTTTCCAGGAGAACATTCATGAGAAGCTGAGATTTGGAGTAAGAAATGATAGCTTTGAAAAAAAAAATCACAGATAAAATTTTAAGATAACTTTTAGTGAGTCTAAAGTAATATTGTGGTTATTTTGCATAATACATAAAATTTGGAAACATGCAAGCACATCCATTTAACCCACACCGTCATAAATATTTATCACCTTTTGAGATCACTTTACTATGACACACTAAGCTTCAAGACACCAATAACCATGGTCTGATACCACCTTTTAAATTAGAACAGTTAAAGAAAATAAAATGATTTGTTTCTATCCAATATACTCTTTAATTTGGTTTGCTTGTATCAAGGAAAACTGCCGTTGTTGTTGAATATGTATGGGGTTTGTACATCTTTAACCAAGCTCTTAAAGTATTAAGAGCTATCCTGAGAGACTGAAATAATAGAAGAATATGATAATACATATATTAAGTGCAAACATTTTTAATAAGACCATTGGAAATCTCCTTCTGGTAGCACGTATTTTAGGCTGCTGGGAGTTAAATGGTGTTTTTCAAGTGATGAGTAGTACATGGTTCTAAAATATGACATGTAAAAAATGAGTGTATTCCTTGATATGGGGCATTGTTTTATAATAATATTTAAAAGTCTATGGATAATTTGCTATGTCTTTTCACATTTGGTCAAGGTCAAATGAAGGCAACCTTATTGATTTAGAAGTCATCATGTTCTTAGTGAAAATATAAAACTAGAGATCTGTCATTGACTTTGTCTCTGAGTCATTAGAGACTAAGAATCGTATCAAGATTATGACATTATCCACTATAAAGTACGGAATAAACCATATATCAGCTTCATACTATGCAGACATGGTACCAAAGACTAAGAAGAGCTCATCTTAAAAGTACATCCTTAACAAATGCCAAAGCAGAAACAAAAATGATAATTTAAAGGGTAAAAAAATCATTTTTTCCTCAAGACCAATATCTAACACATTTCAATTAATCATTAAATGAGCAGTGAATATTCATCTCCAAGACTACTTTGCATGAAGATAAATTTTATGTGTGAACAGTTTTTATTTAAGTCCACATCTATTTTAAATTGCATGAAGAAAATGTCTACTGTTTTCCCTATTTTATTGTCTTTGGGAAAAGCACTAATACCGTCATCAATACTGCAATTGCTCTCATGATTTTATAATACACATTTTATTTTCTGGTTCTCTGTAGAGCACAGCTTCGGGAATGGCAGATCTGTATAAGATATAGGAAAGATCCATTTTCATCACGGGAGGACGTAATTATTATATGGATTCCTCTTTGTCTTGATCTGACTACCAGTCCTGATAGTCATGCATATCCAATAACAAAACTTCATTTCAGTCTAATTTTGCAGAAAAGTTTGGAAAGATTATCACTGGACCCAGAAGAAAAGCTATAGCTGACCAGTAATGTTCTGCTGGCACTGAGCCTGATCTTGCTGAGACGGGAGGGGTGCTGGGGGTTGAGACAGGCAGGCCTGGTCATCCTGCACTGCTCATGGTGGGACCTTCAGTGCAACCTTCAGTCTCTCTATCCAGTAAACACTCTTCTGTCTGCCAGCTGAATATTTACATTGCACTGAATTCCCATAAGAGTTGTGTTTAGAATAGTACTTCATACCCGAAATAGTCTACATTTAGAAGCATTGAATTTTTGACCTGAAAGCTAAGAGAACATTTATTCCCACCCATCACTTAACAGAGGAAGACACTGAAATTCAGAAGATTAAATGACTTTTCTGAAGCCATGAAGGTTTTTGGTGACAGGGACCAATATTCTCAATGATGGCTCAGAGCTCTTGCATTTCCACTTTCAGATAATTCTTCCTTAAATAGTTCCTAGTATAAAATCTATGGTAAAAGTCTGCATCTTTCCATCTAAGCTTTTTTTTTTTTTTTTTTAAAGTTTCAGCCATGGAGAGTTTTATATTTTATTTATGTAAATTATGCAGTGAAAGTTACAATATAGAGTTGAGGAAGAATTCGAATAAATGAATGTATCTAACGTTTCAGATCTTGAGTATTAATCAATTATATGCAACAAAAGAAACCACCTATTAATATTTCTGAGATGTTGTAAATTCAAAGAAAGCAGGCACAATGTCTAATGAAACCCCCTGTTGCCAGCACATAGCAACTTATCTAGCACATGGTAGATACTCAATATATATTTTTTAATGACTAAAGAAAACATTTTGGTGGTAAAGTGTCAGAAAGAACCAAAATCATGCTTTCAATGTGTATTTAAAATAGTTCTCTGACATAAAATTGCAATGACAGACCCCAAGGGGTTCACATACCTTAGGGACATGTCATTAAAGAGAAGCTCAGGAAGGTGACAAAGCTGGCATATGGATCAAGGAAAGGTTTTCTCAGTTAGGAAAATCAGGGGCCTTTAAGTGTACCTGCCCAACAAATGTGCAAACAAAACAAAAACAAACTCAGAAGATTGGAAAAAGGAGCAGGGACACCCAAGTAGGAAGAGACAGGTTTAAAGCAAAGTATAGAGAGAACTGGAAACTTACAAAGAGGAGATAGGATGCTGGTGACACTTGCCTAGATCTTAGTGAAGTCTGGAAATGACATTGTGGTCTTGTCTTGCTGCCAAAGCTGACAACTATAAGGAGCAAAATAATGGACTCTTGGGAGAGGATCAGGATGGGCAGGGGTAATAAACTTTCTTCCCAAGGGATTTTGTTGTGTTCAATTTTTATTTCAACTTCATTTCTTATTGAGCAAGTCAGCAAAATAGTTCTCCTTTCAACCACTTCTGTAGAAATATGTATTCTACTGGAAAATGGAACTAGACCCAAAGTTACATAAAAAGTAATGTGGTCAAAAGTGAAAGAGAGGGTGGTGGGGTAATGGACATTGGGGAGGGTATGTGCTATGATGAGTGCCGTGAAGTGTGTAAACCTGGCGATTCACAGACCTGTACCCCTGGGGATAAAAATACATTTTATGTTCATAAAAAAAATTCAAAAATTTAATAAAAAATAAGTGAGAGAAACTTTTTTAAAAAAGAGAATTCATGTTAGAAATGAGATTAAATATACATTTGAAATGGAAACAAAGTATAAAAAAAATTTAGAAATTAAAGCTAGGGGCACTAGGGTGGCTCAGTGGGTTAAGCCTCTGCCTTCGGCTCAGGTCATGATCTCAGAGTCCAGGGATTGAGCCCCACACCAGGCTCTCTGCTCACCAGGGAGCCTGTTTCCCTCTCTCTGCCTACTGTGATCTCTGTCTGTCAAATGAATAAAATCTTAAAAAAAAAAAATTAAAGCTACATTAGAGTGTCTGGGTGACTGAGTCTGTTAGGCATCTGCCTTCAGCTTAGGTCATGATCTCAGGGTTCTGGAATGGAGCCCTACATATAGCTACCTACTGAACGGAAAATCTGCTTCTCCATCCCCCTCTGCCTGTCATTCCCCTGGCTTGTGCTCTCTCTCTGTCAAATAAAATAAATTATATCTTTTTTAAAAAAGAAGTTAAAGCTATGTCATGAAGATAAGTTACCGTATGGGGTAGGGGTGTGGTGCATAACAACAAATAGAAATAGGTTAGTGTTCTTAAAGCAAGAAAATTGAAACAAAAAGTGTTAGCAATTATTAGGCCCTCATTCTTGAGGAGTCTTGTGTACCTTGAGGATAAAGATTCCCAATTCTCTTATCTGCTGCAGATTTAGTGTTAATAGGGAAAAAAATGAATGAAAGCAAGTGAAAGGATTTGTGTCCTAAACCCAAATGAGCATGACATAAGATTTTAGAGATTTGGGAGGAATTATGTCTTAGGAAGCTCACCTCTGAGGCTCTGATCTCAGGTAGACCCCTCCAATGAAGTCTCTTTTACGCAGTCAGTGGTTAAAGCGAGATTAAGGTTTTCTTACTCTGTGCGCGCTGCTCAAATGGCGGTGAGGGATTAGAAAAAAACCTACATTTTCCTTCAGTTTTCTTTACCCGGGTTGTTGCTGAGATGCCTCATTTCCTGAAGAAACAAAGCCTGAGGGAAATACATGAACACTTCTGCAGTCTCTGAAAAAAAAGTTTTCAATGTTTTGGGGTGTGGTGTGTCCAACAAGCTAAGAGGTTGAAATCTTCATGGAATGTAACCTCAGAAAGCTGTGAGGTGCTCCCAAAGTTTTTGAGACTGATCATGAGATAAAATGCTAAAAATATGTTGGGACTAAATTAAAAGGAAGGTCAGGACACAGCCATGTCTGAATGGGAAACATAAAGCACAGTGAACACAAACTGATAATGCTGAGGAAAGAGATCATTTATTGCTCTTCCATTTTTCTTTAAAGGAACAAGCAATAAAATTGAAATGAATGAGCCAATTTTAGACCTAATTTTCATACAGCATCATTTCTCCTGAAGGTTCACCAAAGGTAGAAATCAAAGAGAAAAATAAATACGAAACCAACTTATTTCATCCCCAACCCAACTCCTTGAAGAAAGACTCTAGATCTTGCCTGAGGGACCCTTTTTAAAATACAAATTCTGAACTACAAATTTTGAAGCATGCATTTTATTTTTATGTGCACATGCTCTTAACTTGATGTTAATGCAGAGCTCAATAACCATACCCACATATGAAAACACACACACACACACACACACACACACACACTCATAACCAAATTTGCATTCTACTCTTTCTCTCTGTGTCTCTGTGTTTTTCTTTCTCTGTATATCCATCATCTATCTATCTCACTTACCCATTATCTATCTACCTATATTTATTGATTGATTGATAAGTCATTTAAAAAATGGTTTCGTTCTGTGCTGGATAGTTTTTTTTTTTCCTCCTCCTACTTGGATCTATCTTTTTCTCATTGGCATATATGTCTGCTTTAATTTTTTCTTTGGAAATAAAAATTGTTGTTTGACAGAGATTATTAATAGGTCCTATATGATTCTCTCTTTGGAAGTTCAGACTGTCCAGAGCAGTGAAAGGTCTGAAATTTCACCCTGCTTGCCAACTAAAAAGGTAGCTAGTCATAATCTTATGGATACTAGCAGAAGACATGGGAACCTTGTATCAGAGACAAAGGACCTTATTATTCATGGCATGGCAGGCTTTATAGGCTTCGTGTTCACGTTGATTTCCTTTGCCCCCTGGTCCCAAATGGGTCACACAGAGGAGCCCACGGGGACGTAACACACACAGTGGTTCTGTGTCTCAGGTGATGAACTTGAGCTGAGGAAACACAGTCTTTCAAAGAAGCTGTCAACAGACAATGCTCAGTCTTTGCCCCATAGACGACATCTTTACTACCCTGGACAGCAAAAATAGTCTGTCCTCTGCCCCAGACGGAGACACTCTATTTTCCAAAGTTGTTTACTTTACAAACATCATTGAAAAGATATTCCAGAAAGAAAGACTATCCATGACTTTCAGCAGAAATATGAGAGACCCAAAGAGAATTGTCTCCCGATACAGACTTGTTCTGCAAGTTCTCTGCAAATATGCTCCAATTGTTCATATTATTAACAACCCAAGAGATAAATACGTATCACTTCACCTGTCAGTTTCCACTAAGTTCTCTTGTCAGATAATAACTCTATTTTTCTTTCTTTCCCCGCTCCTCCTCCTCCTCCCCTTCCATCTTCTTTTAAAAATCAGTCCTGGGACAGAGGCATCCTTCTCTTGCTTCTGTGTTCTATCCCTGAACAGTTGTTCCAGCACGTGCCACATTTGTACAATCTATTTTCTCTTTCTTACCACCTTTCCTCTTTCTTAGTTCTATGTTACTTGGCAGAACATTCCAATTCCAGTTTTTATTTGTTGCCAATGCCTACTGCAACTGATGAGCCAAATTGTCTGTGCTTTTCAGATCTCAGGAGGTGGGGATTCTAGCAGCTTCTGATTGCTTTATCCTTGGATTTTTTTTTTTTTTTTTTTTTTTTACATATTGCGCAGTGTTCTCCCCTACTCTTTCAAGATTCCTCTGAGTATATACATTCATTTATCTTATGTCGCTGATAAAGGTCATATTCATAATGCATAAAAGTAATCTCCAAGTACCTCTGTGAATTACAGGGTTCATATGCCGTGTTCTGCCCAGATTTCTAAATCTAAGAAGGAAGAGGGTTTTAAAATTTATTTCTTTAATTTTTATGCTACAGGAAGGTAATGCAAGTGATAATAAACATACCCTAACTTTTACATTCGGAGAAGTTTGAACCCCTTCAAAAATAAACTCCTTGGACGTCATAGACTTCCTCTAGTTTCGCTGTTTTTGTTTGAAATATTTCCAGAATTGTCTTTGGGATTGAATACACATTTTGTGGACTATCTTCGGCAGTAACCAATCTTTAATCTTTAATACTGAATTTCATTTCTGATGATAGCTAAAAGCTACTTAGAGCCCAATAAAAAAAAAAGTAGATAGGCAAATTGGGTTAAAAAAATGTGAATGTGTGCAAGGAAACAGAAACCCTTATGTGGTCATCAAATCGGCCTTGAACACAATTCTAGCAAAGGAGTTCCAAGTGTTCCAGGTTTCTGGCACTTTGGAAGAAAATAACAGTAGTTCTTCTTTCCAAAAAGATCGAGAGCTTCTTCACTAGAAGTATAAATGATAAAGAATTATTCAACTGGATTCTTTTCTTTTTGTACTATTTCTCTAACAGGAAACATGTCTAAGCTTAAGAGACTATATCAAAGTGGAGGGATTTTTGTTAGTGAGTATCATCTGGGTATTGCCAGAGACAATGAAACCACTTGCAGAGTTGCCTACATTACTGATAAAATGGCTGTTAACTTACCTGACTTTTATATATTTCCCATCCTTCTTTGCTTTGTCTCGTCTTTGAAAGACAGTGTGTTGTTCAATCAGAAATAATAAACGTTTAGGAGTAAATCTTATCATTCACATGACATTGAGTTAAATTTAAGGAAGTCACTTAACCAATCAACCAAAATTTACTCTAATACAAAAATGAAATAGTAACACTTGATTTACAGGACAGGTTTTAGATTAATGAGATAGCATATATGAAGGTGAATGGCACAATTCAAAGCAAATCGATGTTCTAGAAGTCTCCTCCTACCCGCCTTGGTCGCCATTGAACATTTTACATATCAATTCAATATTTCCTCTACAATTCAGAAATAGGTTGAAACCTCTAAGTTCATGATGGCTGAGCTGCCATTTATTCTCAAAATGCCTGTCTTGGGGCAGGGAAGGGCCTATTCCTGCTAGCACCTTCTCTGTGTAGAATATGGTTGGGTGATTATAACGTGATGGGAATAAAAACTAACCTCCCAAACTACTGTGCTGGGCTTCAATCCTCTGATGTTGGGCACAGGATTTAAAAAGAGCTTCCCCCACTGTGTAACCACCTCAGTGGAGGACCCATCAGGAAAAAAGAAGACCCCTCTTCAGTGGAGCGATGGGAAGTCATCAGAGCAGTGGAGCAGGAAAATAAAGGAATTCTTCCACCTATGCACTTTTTTGCTTCTCCCCTGGGTGGCACACGGGGAAACCACACTTTAGGGGAGTGGGGCTCTTTAGCTCAGTACGAGTTGGGGCATCTGGTGGGTGTGCAGCTGGAGACAGTGAATGAAGCACTGGGGAAAAGAAGGTTTTGAAGTTTTGAAGATCCTTCTTTCAGACTGATGAAAATATTCAAAGATTTTGTGGGGCATGAGCATTGCATAAATGTGCCCTTTTGGCCTGGGTTTTGCCTGAGTCCGATCTTGCAGGAATCTAAGGGAGATCACTGGAAAGATCTGAGGCCAGCAGAGGTGAAGAAAGTAGCATCCAAAATTCCGACATATAATCTGTCCTTTCAAACTTTTAGAGTCATTTCAGCCCTTGGGGGGCTGGGCAGTGGGAGTTGGAAGGGTGTAGTTAAATGCTAGTTTAAATAGATGTACATCATTGAATCTTGAAGGTGTGGGGAAGGAAATGATAAATGGGGTACTGTTTCAGCTTGTCCTGGCACCATTGTTCTGTCCATGCTTCCGTACCATGAGATTGTCAGGACCACGGCTCCAGTGCCCCGGGATGAACCGTGAAGCTCTCAGCAAGAGGGAAAAGAATGCATGCAAAATAGGAATTGGGGGGAAAAGAAAAGTTGGGGTTCAAGGAGAGGCCATGGCAACTGGTATCTAATTCCTGCTATAAAAGTTGTCTTTTTCAATAAGCCTAGAATCCTTGGGCATTCCATGTTTTCAAAAAAGGCACGAATGCAATCTCTGCTCTTTAAAATCATAAATACCACTTTTCACCAGCAGAAGTGAGTACATGTCTGAGAAAAAAATCCTAATACTTTTCTACCGATGAGGTTCCTGGTAACTGATCAAGAATCAAAACAAAAACATAAAACTTCAACTCAGTTAAGAAAATGAAAGAGGGGCGCCTGGATGGCTCAGTCGTTAAGCATCTGCCTTCCGCACAGGTCATGATCGCAGGGTCCTGGGATCGAGCCCCACATCCAACTCCCTGCTCAGCAGGAAGCCTGCTGCTACCTCTCCCACTCTGCCTGCCTGTGTTCCCTCTCTCTCTGTCTTTGTTTCTGTCAAATAAATTAATAAAATCTTAAAGAGAGAGAGAGAGAGAGACCTTCATTCATTAAGAAAATAATAAAAGAGAAAAAAAGTCAGGTGGATGCCACAGGGAACTTACCTCTTAAAAAGATTTAAGGTAACAAACAAAAAGGAGAAATTAGCAGAAGACCCTAAAGTGAATATGAAAAATTAGACTCTAATTATCATTATCTTGTTCTGTCCATGCTTAAAATTATAAATATAGGTAGACCTTCCAAGAGAAAAATGTGTGTTTGTTCCTTTGCCTGCAGTCCCTGGACTGTAATGAGAAAACTCCCCCCAACTGGTTACTACATGTGGACCTCTGTCTTCAGGGCAGAGAAATGTGATTCCTAGCTAGGACTGCAGGGACAGATCGAGTTCTTGAGCCCTGTGATTTCCCATTCATGACCTCTTGTTGGTCTCTTGGTCCACCCTTAGCATTGTATATGCTGGTTGTGTGAAGGCTGCTGGTTTATACTGTCTGTGTTTGTAATGAAGGATCACCCCGGTGGGAGCGCTGGGAAGAATTCTTAATAGTTTATTCCTGCAGCCCCCACGGGCTGTAAATCATATTCACAGGACTTGGCTTTCTCTGTCTGTGGCCTGCCTGGCTGATGGTGTGCAGGACAGGGGACGAGTAACTGTTCTGCATGCAATTTCTGAAACTCAGCACATTTTAGGAGCTTTCTTCCACCTTTACCATTTTTTTTTCACAGTAGCATTTTAAGGTGACTAGAATGCCAGTGAATAGTTCTGGAAGTGCATTGCTGAATAATGTGGAAAATCAATAGCCCGTTTCAAGGACTGTTTAATTGCACAGGACTTTCTTGACGGCTCCTCATAGTTCCTGTACTGATTTTTTTTTTTCCATAAAGCCCAGCACTTTGGTGACTTTTAAAATTTTTATCTATGAAATTCCAGTGGCTGTCCAAACTTCCAAAAATGTTTGAGATTCTTTTTGAATTGGAGATCAAATTTTTTTCTAGTACTGATTGCAGCCTCCATTCAAAGACATAGGTCACATGTGATGTACCCAGCCACCCAGGTGCAGAGGCAAGACCTTAAGGGTCTTAGCTCCCCATAGCCCCATCACAAACCAGTCCATGGACTCTGGATCCCTATCAGTCATTTATCTGCCCTGGGTTCTCCATACATACAAGGAAGGAGGGAGAAACAAAGAGAGAGAGAGAGTAGGAGAGAGAGGGAGAACAGGACAGAAAGAGGGAAAGAGAGGGACACCTGGGTGGCTCAGTTGGTTAAGCAGCTGCCTTCGGCTCAGGTCATGATCCCAGCGTCCTGGGATTGAGTCCCACATTGGGCTCCTTGCTCCACAGGGAGCCTGCTTCTCCCTCTGACTCTTCCTTCCACTCTGTCTACCTGTGCTCGCTCTCACTCACTCTCTCTCTGACAAATAAATAAATAAAATCTTAAAAAAAAAAAAAAAGAGGGAAAGAGAGAGAGAAACGGAGATTTATTTTAAGGAATTGGCTCACATGATATTGGAGGCTGACAAGTCCAAAACCACAGAGTAAATCAGCAGGCTGAAACCCAGGCAGGATTTCTTTAACAGTCTCAAGGCAGAATTCCTCCTTCTCTGAGAAACCTCACATATTTGCTCTTGAGGCCTTCAGCTGCATGAGTCTCGCCCACATTTTAAAGGTTAATCACTTTACTTAGAGTCAAGTGATTACAGATTTTAACCACATTCACAAATCCCTCAGACCAAACAACTGGGCACCATAGCCCAGCCACACTGACATATAGAATTAACCATCATAATATGCAAACTACCCCAAGGCCCTTCACTCATCTTTACCTTTGCTGCTATTATTTGTGTTTAAGCTGCCAGCGTCCCTCACCTGGACAAAGGCAACAGCCTTCTAGCTTCTCTATATGGGGCAGTTTACAAGCTTACACTATAGCACCAAGCAAGCCCCCAACACAAGAGCTTACATTGGTAAGGGTTTTTTTCTGGCTCACAATGCGTATTGCCTATGGCTCTACTCCATGTATCTTCTTTACTCAAGGATCTAGGCTGAAGGAAATACTCCTATTTGGGACACACTGCTCTCGTGGCCAAGAGAAAAGAATAATGGAAAAACTGCAAAATGGCTCCTAGAACTTCCATTCCAATGTGGCATTGATTATTCTGCTCATACTTTATTGGTCAAAGAAAGTGATAAGGTCAAGATTCCAAGGGGAAAGAAGGTATATTCTTTTACAGGGAGAACTGAAAAATATTTAAAAACAAAAACATATTTGCCATTATCTTTCTTCAATCTACTACTATTCCCCACACTGTAATCAGTGGTGTCTTTAAGATAAAATTGGATTGTGTCAGTCCTCTGCTTAAGAAAATGGTCACTGCTCTGTTGTCAGGGTTCTTCAGGGACATAGAACTAATAGGATGTGTGTGTGTGTGTGTGTGTGTGTGTGTGTGTGTGTAAAAGAGATTTATTATAAGAAATTGGCTCATATGATTATGGAGGCTGGCAAGTCCCAGGATCTGCAGGGTGAGTCAGCAAGTTTGAGACTCGGTAGAACTGCAGGTGTAGTGCCTGTCCAAATAACAGTGGACTTGAAACCCTGGAAGAACCAAGGTTTCTGTTAAAGACTGAAAGCAGGAAAAAAACGAATGTCCCAGCTTGAAGGCAGTCAAGCAGGAAGAATGATCTGTGACTCTGGGGTCTATGCAGGTCTTCAACTGATTGGAAGAGACCCACCCACATTAAGGAGGGCAATCTGCTTACTTACAGTACTGATTTAAATGTCAATCTCATCCAAAACACCCTCAAAGAAACACTCAGAATAATGTTCAACCAAATATCTGGGCGCTCAATGAACCACTCAAGTTGGCACATAGAATTGGCCATTGTAAATGAATTCTTAGATTCCCAGCATGGTTAAAATAAAATGCAAACTCAGGGCACCTGGGGGGCTCAGTCAGATAAGTGGCTGACACTTAATTTCAGCTCAGGAAATGACCTTGGGGTCCTGGGATTGAGCTCCACATCAGGCTCTGCCCTCAATGGGGAGTCTGCTTGAGGATTCTTTCTCCCCCTCTCTCTCTGCCCCTCTCCCTGTTCATAAACATTCTCTCTCTCTCTCTCTCTCTCTCTCTCTGTCTCTCAAATAAATAGATAAATCTTTACAAATAATGAAATCCAAACTTCATTGCATGACCTCTAAGGTCCCACATGTCCTGATCCTTTTCATTCTCCAGCCTCATATTAGGCCAAATTCCCACTTGTTCATTCTATTCTAATCACAGTACCATCTGCCCATTGCTGAAACATGCCAATCTCTTTGCTGCTGTATTATTTTTATATCTTCAGATCTCTCAAACCAGGGTCACTCTTCTCCCAGCACCCATATATTTCACATGGCACTACTGGATATTTCCCACTTTTCTGGTCTTGTTTTAAATGCCTCTGTCCTAGAGATGCCTCCCGTGATAATTCCACTTAAGGTGGACTTCTAACCCAGTATTTCTATTAAAGCATCTTGTTCATTATTTTTTTTTAACTTTTTAAAGTAGGCTCCATACCCAGTGTGGGGCTTGAGCTCATGACCCCGATCAAGAGTTGCATGTTCTACTGACTGAGCCAGTCAGGTGCCCCAGCACCTGTTTATTTTTTCATTGTCATTTTTCTTTACCTAAAATTATTTTAATTTTTGTATCTCTCTTTTACTGGATTTCAGTGCCGCAAGGATTATTATCATGTCTGTTTTCCTCATGATTGCACACCCAACCATAACAGTTCATGCTGCATTGTAGGCATTCCACAAATATATATAAATAAATGAATAACTGGATGGGCCATGGGAACGCAGAAATGACTAAGGCTAATTTATTTGTCCTAAGTATGATTGTAACTCAGTCAAAATGGAAGACAATTTTAAATAGAAAATAATTAAATACTTTTAAAATTCTCCATAAAGACACTTTTTAAAAAATACTGAGTTAGTTCCAGGAGTTTTTGAGTTTTGCTTGATTATTCCCTCTTTCAGTGATACTTCAGAGAGGTCAGATGACAATCTTGTGATAACCCCAAAGTTTCTTTAATTCTGACTAATGATTTTATGAAACTAATAAAAAGACTGACTTCACTTTGGTAGAGAGTTTCTGGATTTCATATTTAATGATTTATTTTGTATTGTACTGGGGTGGGTTAGAAATATCACAAAATTCATGGACTCTTCTGAGTTACATTCATCCATCAGACCATTGTCAAATACAAATATTGGTTTCCAAGCCCTAGTTTCCATTGTCAAAATTACAATGACAAATAATATCTCCCTTCCAATGTGCTTAGCACACACAGATCTCAGCCCACTGAAAATTTCAGTGATCCATATCTCTTCTCAGAGTCTGTGAGGTAAGATGGGGAGTCTTGGCAGGTCAGCTCAGAGTGAAGGAAACCTTGCCTATGAAGACTGGGAGGTTCTAGTCACAGGACAGGCAGAAATCGAGGATATTTGGTCACATAGTTTCAGGACCAAGACTTTAGAAACCTGGGGAACTAGTGAGAGCAAAATAGTACAGACAGTTGAAAGGAATTAGGTTAGAGTTTGAAATATGAGAACAGGGACTAAGGAATAGGGAGAAAAGGCCAGAGATAATGAAGTTAAGAGAGTTGAGGTTCGGGGCATAGCAGAATCTACAGGTCTAGTTTTATAGTGAATGAGACTTAAGTCTTATCTGATTAGAATAAGCTAGTCCGACCTAAATAACACCAGTGTTGGGAATGGGGCTTCTGTGCAAGAAAACGGGAAGGTTATAGAATTGTGCAGTAGATCTTAGACTTTATTATGTCCTCTGGGAATTAAAATAAGAGTTCACTATTTAGGTGATAATGCCTTCACTTTATAGCACTGATATAATACCCTTTTATCCAAATGATACTTATCTACATAGGTTGTACCTCTCACAGCCATTTAACAGATGTGAACGTTGAAGGTAAAAATGGTTTAAATCATTGAATTCACCCAGGAAGTTGGAGTAGGAGCATTACATAGACCTTGTGATATCCAGCCCAGAATTTCATCATTTCTAATAGAGACCTACAATCACTAAATATTAAAAGTGTGTAATACATTCTCACCAGCTTCACTTGCCTAGAAGGTTTGGGCATCTGCTGTGCCCTCCGGGAGTTTGGTCAGGAAAGGCCAGACATGATTCTGGACTGGACAATACCCTCAAAATGTATTTTCCTAAATAAAATGCAATTGGGTATCTTCCCTCTTATCTTGTGAATCTGAGCTTTCCTAGTTATTCAAATTTCATTTTCATTCCCACCTGTGACTTGATTCTCCTTCCCTTTTAAGATAGATTTTGTAATGGTCTTCACGTGGCATGATGTTTATCCTTATGCACAGATGGAGTAGGTAGCTGCCAACCAACTACAATTTGAAAAACAGGATGACCTGATTCTCCTACCCCTGTCATTTCCGCTATCAGCCTGGATGCCAAGGTAAGATACTGCTGAGACCTTTGTGAAGCTACAGTTACCCCCAGGAAAGGAAATGCAGGAAGTGCAATGAACCATCATTAGTCATTAAGACGATCTCAAAATCACTTCAGCAACTAAAGGAAATCACAATAATGGCTTTCGGTGCACACTCACGTTTTATATACTAAAAATAAGCATTTCCTTCTTTAAGAATAGTTATGAAAGAGGAAGTTTCTTTGGGAAAAAGAAGAATCTATTCTAAAAACTTTCTATTGTGAATCTCAACTTTGACAAGAATTAGAAACCGAATAATTTGGGAAGATTTTAAAATCTTTGTTCCTTGTCTGCACCCAAATAATGTGTCTGAATCCCTGTAAATGGAATGGTAGCTCCAGTAACTTTTCTAAAGCTCCTCAAGAAATTCCATTGTGCAGCCATGATCAAAAACCACTGCTCCCAATGTCTTCCAAAATAAATAAAATAATGCTTTTAAGCATTTTTTTAAGAAAAAATTTATCCTCAAATGGAATTTAAAGATTGTGTTATTTAAAACATGGAGTTAAGTCACTCATTGGTCCAAAATTCATGGGGCTGGGGAGAAGGAGGCAATGCCTTCATTTGTATGGGGCTGTAATGGTTGTCTTTCCCCCCCCCCCCCACTGGGTCATAAGGTATTTCTATTTTTAATTTTTTTTATTTTTTTAAATTAATTTTTAATTTATTTTCAGCATAACAGTATTCATTGTTTTCGCACCACACCCAGTGCTCCATGCAATCCGTGCCCTCTCTAATACCCACCACCTGGTTCCCCCAACCTCCCCCCCCCCCACTACTTCAGATCCCTCAGATTGTTTTCCAGAGTCCATAGTCTCTCATGATTCACCTCCCCTTCCAATTTCCCCCAACTCCCTTCTCCTCTCCATCTCCCCATGTCCTCCATGCTATTTGTTATGTTCCACAAATAAGTGAAACCATATGATAATTGACTCTCTCTGCTTGACTTATTATTTCACTCAACATAATCTCCTCCAGTCCCGACCATGTTGCTACAAAAGTTGGGTATTCATCCTTTCTGATGGAGGCATAATACTCCATAGTGTATATGGACCACATCTTCCTTATCCATTCGTCCGTTAAAGGGCATCTTGGTTCTTTCCACAGT
Source organism: Mustela lutreola (assembly GCF_030435805.1). Classification (NCBI taxonomy): domain Eukaryota; kingdom Metazoa; phylum Chordata; class Mammalia; order Carnivora; family Mustelidae; genus Mustela; species Mustela lutreola. Next base: position 57,680,575 of record NC_081295.1, on the reverse strand, counting down.
TTGGCAACCGTGGCCATTGCTGCTGTAAACATTGGGTTCTTCTTTTCACTACATCTGTATCTTTGGGGAAAATACCCAGTAGTGCAATTGCAGGGTCATAGGGAAGTTCTATTTTTAATTTCTTGAGGAATCTCCACACTGTTCTCCAAAGAGGCTGCACCAACTTGCATTCCCACCGGCAGTGTAAGACGTAATTGTTGTCTTTAACAAACTTGCTGAACTGCGAGAAGAGAAAGGAGACCCAAAGAAGAATAATTAATTGTAGTGGTGTTGATAAGAAGTGGATTTGAGCCATAAGATCTTGTACTGAATATTATATTGTACTGAATAATATTTCTTCATATGAATAAGAAGGAAAACTGATAAGGGCATGTCAAGTTTTATAATATAGTTCTTTCCAGTTTTTGTTTTTGTTTTTGTTTTGTTTTTACTAAGTTACAATATAACTTACTGGAAAATTTCTTATTTTTAGTGTCCAGTGCTTCAGGTTTCAACAAACTACACAGTATGCAACGACCATATAGAGCAATTTTCTTATCCCCCACCAAGTGACCCCCTGTCTGTTTGTAGCCAACCCTTCCCCCCACCAGTAGACTCTGGCAATCAGTGATCTAGTTTCTATTCTTTTCATTCTTCCTTCCCTGAATGTGGTATAAATGGAGTCATGCGGGTTCATTGTATTCTTAATAGGAATATGCTGATAGGAAGTAATCAATGTGAGTATGTTGTGCAATAAGCTCTGAAGTGATCGAGTATCCCTGTCTGAAAGAGGAACCGAGGGGGCTCCCCTACCTCGAAGCACTTGGCGCCATCTGTACACATGGGAACTAGGAGGATCTGAACTGCTCAGGAGGGCAGAATTTACTCATTTAAACCAAATTGGGTGATCGAAATGCTGAAATTAACTTAAAGAAACAGTCACATAATGAAACCCAGAAAATAAAACACAAGACACAGATGGGGTGTGTGTGTGTGTGTGTGTGTGTATATAGGTTTTTTTTAAAGATTTTATTTATTTATTTGACAGGCAGAGATCACAAGCAGACAGAGAGGCAGGCAGAGAGAGAGGGGGAAACAGGCTCCTGCTGAGCAGAAAGCCCGACGCAGGGCTCTATCCCAGGACCCTGAGATCATGACCTGAGCCGAAGACAGAGGCTTTAACACACTGAGCCATCCAGGCACCCCAGAAGGGGTATATTTTTAATTAATAAAAGAATAAATGATTATGATCATTTTAGGAAAGCAAGAATAGTAGAAAAGTCAGAAACAAAGGTAAGCAAATTGAAGGAAAAACCTACAACCAGCTGCAGTAAAATCATGGTATTTTTCTAGACTTTAAAAATATTTCACACAGAGTTATCACACACATTCTTCTAAAGATACTTTTTTTATTAATTTTTTATTTTTTATAAACATATATTTTTATCCCCAGTGACACACATTCTTCTAAATACATACAGAAATACATTTTTTTCTTCAAAACTGAGAGGTTTTACATGCTTTTTTATAAAAGATATTTATCTCAAACTTTTTTTTTTTACTGAATTATGAATAGTTTCTTTGTGCTAGCAGCACGGGGTAGGGGTTAAAAGCAGAGTCATCCAGAACATGGACTCATGAATCAGACAGACCTAGCTATTTTCTCCACTCCTCCACTTACTAGATATGTGACCTTGAGCAAAATGCTGAACTTCTCCAAGCTCCATTTTTCTCAATTTCAAAAGAGAGACAATTATATCTAATTTGTATATTTGATGTGAGAGTTAAAATAAAATGAGATAATGCATGAACAGCACTTAGTAGTATAATGCCTGGAAAATAATAATGGTTCAGTTATTCTACCAAGTTAATGAACAAGAAAAACTCAGGATGTAATTAAAATAAATGTTTTGTTTTTGTCTCCCATTGCCACTTCATAAAATGTATTCATCCCCAGTCTCAAGCTGAAATTGTTTACAGTCCTCCTGGCTTTTCTGTTCATTTATAGGTAACTGAGTCCTAGGTCACTGCAAGGAGCAATATATTCTCATTCAGAAATTGGGTTGTGGGGCACCTGGGTGGCTCAGTGGGTTAAGCGTCCCACTCCTGATTTCAGCTCAGGTCATGATCTCAGGGTTGTGGAATCAAGCCTCACGTTGGGTTCCAAGCTCAGCACAGAGTCTGCTTGAGATTCTCTCTCTTCCTCTCCCTCTGCCCCTCCTCCCATTCATTCTTTCTTTCTTTCTCTCTCTCTTTCTCTCTCTCAAATAAGTAAATAAACCTTATAAAAATAAGAGAGAGAGAAATTAGGTTGCTACTCTCAGATAATAACCATAATTCTTGACTTCAGGTTCTTCCCAGCCTTTGCTGCTGGAAGGCAGCAATGGAAGATGTAGTTATGATAATGCCTCTTCCTATTTTCCTACTTTGCTCTTGGTCTCCTTGCCCTGACCTGCCATGCACTTTCTGACACTTGGCATTGAGGAGATAGTAAGTACGTAAGACAAGTACTGCTTGAACTTGTTCCAGACAGACTTGGGTTCCTGGGGCCAGTGGACGGCTGATTCTCTTGGGGACATTTTGTTGAGCTCTTAGAACACTCTCTGGATTGTCTGTCCTGCAGCTTTCTCAAACAGAGGAATGCATTCTGGTGCATACTCTTCAGCTCTGGGAGTCTGGCCTTTACTTCCAGATTCTGACTGCTTTTATTCCTCTGCCCCTTTTGCAGTCATTTGGAATAGACCGGTAATAGCTCCCCCTTTGACATCTGAAAGCCTTTCTCTCCTTCTGGTATGCATCCCTTGCCCAACTGGCCTTGCAGGACCAAAGGTGTTAGGAATGAAGAAATGAAGTCAGTGTTTTAACGACAATGAGAAAACTAATTTCAATGTATTATCTTCATGGACCAAACTGGGAATGATCAGTGATTTAAAACAAAGCTCATCTGATTCCAAAAATCTTTCCATCATATTTTTCTTATAAATGCATAGTCAGTATTCAGTAAGTATTTGCTGAATCTGTATCTACAGCCAGGTAGAGAAGTGACTATCAGGAGCCCTGGAAAATAAGGAGGACCTCTAAAATTAAGTAGCAAGTGATTTTTCTCAAATATTGGAGAGAACCATTTGCTGTTCTGCCAAACTATAACTGAAGCAATTTCTTTTGAGCATTAACTCAGATGATCCATGATAATTCTTCCCTATGCTTTTTTCCTCTCAAACACTGTGCACTCATTAGCTATCACAGAGTAAATACTCTCACTAAATGAAACACCAATATTATACCCCAGCCACCTGACTTCTGATAATAAAGGACCACCTAACTTGAGAACAGTCCAGCTAAATAAAATACAAGCTGTACTAATGCCACAGCTTTGGCTCTGATTTAATTTTTTACTGCCCAGTCAATGTACCGTGTTAGCCACTGCTCATTTTAGTTATAGCATATTAATTCCATGCCTATCTCCACTCCTGACTTGACATTTGACTAAAATAGTTGGAGAGTAGGGAAATGGTTTCAAGGTTTTGTTTTTCCTTTTCCTCACTCAAACATTCTCACTAGGGAAAGTATCTGAGGGCAATTTTTAAAAGTGGGTGCAGACTTTCATTTATCTTCGAGTTCCATTATTCTGCCCACACAGTGCCTGGCTCCCATCCTGTGTCGTCCCAGTGCCTCTGGCTGGTAACAGCCTCACAACCTGGCTGCAAAGTTGCCCAAGGCAGGTAACATTCTGACCCAGGAGCAGCAAATAGAGGTCAAAAGAAACATGGTATATTCAGCATTCTTTTGACATGCTGGAAGCTTTATTTCATGACCCTAGATAATAAACATTCAAAAGCTATGTGTCCTCAGGCAAGTAGAATTCTAAATGACTAGTTTTATTGATAAGCCTGGCCCAGTAAAATTCAATTATTCTTTCTCATCTATCCTTTCAAAGGGTTAACCTTCAAAGATGGGGAAGGTATGTGCTATGGTGAGTGCTGTAAAGTGTGTAAACCTGGTGATTCACAGACCTGTACCCCTGGGGCAAAGAATACATTATATGTTAATAAAAAATAAAAAAATATATATTTAAAAGAAAAAAAAAGATGGGTGCAGCTGGTAAAAATTTTACTGAATGTTTCAGCAAAAACTTTTTAAGTGCTTTCCATGTCTATTTAATTAAATATAATGAGTATATAAAAAAAAAAACCCTACCTTTTCTAAATGTAATTTTTTTTAAAAGATTTTATTTATTTACTTGAGAGAGAGACAATGAGAGAGAGCATGAATGAGGAGAAGGTCAGAGAGAGAAGCAGACTCCCCATGGAGCTGGGAGCCCGATGCGGGACTCGATCCCGGGACTCCAGGATCATGACCCGAGCCGAAGGCAGTCGTCCAACCAACTGAGCCACCCAGGCGTCCCTGTTTTGTTTTGTTTTTGAAACTCATTAGGATTCTTGTGGTTGCAAGCAATAGAAACACAAATAGAACTGGTTGAAACAAAAAGAGAAAGAGTACCAGAAGGGTATCCCAAAGCATCCCAAAGCATAATACCAAAAGGTATTATGGAACCAAAAGGCATAAAGTCCGATGGGCTCCAGAAATAGGCTACAAGATTGGGGTTCTTATGAAAAGCTTGGGATACTCCTTTGTGTCTTGTATCTAGCTTTTCCCCATGGAGGTACATTTTTCTTTCCTTGTGCTGCCCCCAGGTCCACACAGCAAAGCATAACTTTCAAAAAGTGTTCACATTTTATATGTTGTAACTGAAGCATCCAGGGACACTCCCTGTCCCCAAGCTCCCAAGGCAGAGATCATCTGGTTAAGTTTAAGTCATGTATTCTTGGGGCGCCTGGATGGCTCAGTGGATTAAAGCCTCTGCCTTCGGCTCAGGTCATGGTCCCAGTGTCCTGGGATGGAGCCCTGCATCAGGCTCTCTGCTCGGCAGGGAGCCTGCTTCCCTTCCTCTCTCTCTGCTTGCCTTTCTGCCTACTTGTGATCTCTGTCTGTCAAATAAATTAATAAAATCTTTAAAAAAAAAAAAAGTAATGTATTCTTCCAGGAATAAACTGTGGCTGGGCTTACTGGGTCATGCTGCAAAATAATCACTTCAGTTTCAGATCAATGGATTGGGATGTTCTGGTCAGTTTCCAAAAAATTTGAGGTATTTTCCTTAAAAAAATTTGTGGGTTGTGTGGGTATTGGGAAAACCCAAATGTTGGCGTTTTGTACCTTGGACTTTTCACATAGTGAATACTAAGTTGCTAAAATTTGAAGCAGAATTATGAAGACAACTGAGTGAATTGATGGCAGAATTAAATACATATAACATTGTCACCAAATTAAAACACTACTTGTGTCTATTTTGGAAACAGTGTACATAACAAAGTTATATAACAAGAGTTAAATGTTAACTCTGGAAATTTTTTTCTCTCAGTTGAAATCTGACTCCACTATTAAGTAGCAGTGGGACTGTTCTGGGTCCAAGTGTCCTCACCCGTGCAATGGGGATATTGGCATTATCCATTTTGATGGATTTTTATGAGATTAAAGTGAATTAATATACATGTAAAGTGCTTTTAACAGTGCCTGGCCCATAGGAGCACTCAAAAATGTTAATTTCTTCTGCTTTTTTCTTTCTGATGTTTAACACGAGAAATCAGTTTCACTTTTTCCTCTCCACTCTAAGTAACTGTGGAATAATATAAGACACAATTTTTGCTACATCTGTGTAGACTCTGCTCTTTATGTGGCTAATAAAGGCATTAGTTGCTTTTAGTGAGATGTTAGATCACTCAAAGTCATTAAACTCTTTAATAAAGCAAACAGCAAAGAATTGGGCAATATCCAATAGTCAGATGGGGTCTTGAATTCTATCTTAACTTTATGACTTCAAATGAATCTATATGACTTTGGGGATTTCTCTTTCACCCATCATCTAAGAAGACAGATGCAGGTAAAAAATATTACATTTCAAAATTAGTCATTTTATGCACACATAAAATCAAGAGGCCTATAGGTTAGAAATAATAATGTGCCATTGTTTTCAGCTTCATAAATATGCATATCTTCACATAAGTCTTCAAGTTTTCATAGGCTCATGAATAAATCCTGGGACATGAAGTTGGCACATATTTTTTATTTAGTGTGTATGTGTTTGTCCATCTGTTATCTAATCACTGGATCATATCAGAGCATCCACGCAGCTAAAAGACCTATTTCTACTCTCAAAACTATTTTTTCACAAAACAATGGATCCATTTTCAGATGCTATATTTGATGATGGAAGGGCACTATGAGGTAAGTTACATACAAAAAGCAAATTTCACTGCTTATTCTTCTACCACTTTCTCTTACACACACACACACACACGCACCTACACACACACACACACACACACACACACACAGAGTCCATGCTGCTTTAGCTATTACTTGAAATTGAAGCCAGCAGCCATATAGCAGGTTGAAATGGTTATTAGGTTTAGCTGTGTCTACAAAACTTGGGGAGTTACACAACAGTGCTAAACTTACTTTGACAATTCCAGGAGTCATATTTTTTAAAAGAATATTAACAAGACAGACTTTGACCAGAGAGGGACAAATGTGCTGTTAAGGGGTCTGAAAATTGTGTATTTGAGAAATAATGGAAAGAACCAGAAGTGCCTTAGGCTCTTGTCACTCAGCGTGGCTTAGCAGTAACCTCCACATGGCTTTAAAAATGGGACCAGTCACAACATTTTATGCACAAATATGCTTTAAAACCTAGTTTTATTAAACAGTATATAATTGTTTAGGCTCTTAAAAATATATATAAAAATTAAACAGACTTTTTTTTTTTTTTTACAAGGCATCATGCTAGGTACTGGTGTTGTGGGTGAGTTGACAGACTTGACTTTGGACATGAAGCATTGAAAAGGTCATCAGCATAGTCATATACTATAGGCAGGCAGGTGGTTATTCTGGCTTGAATCTGGATAGAAAAAAATCAGGGCTAAATGTGAATGAATGTGGATGTCATTTAGGTAGAAATTATGATTAATGTAATAGACACTGTGAGACGAGAAAGGACCTAGGAACAGAAATTGGGGTATTGAGGTGCGTATTCTAACAGCATGTCTGGCTCACCTTCCTTTACTGTCCTAACTTAGCTGCAACTTTCTGACTAGTCATTTTCACTTGAGGGCAAAAGTAGTCATGGCATCCTTCTTCCACAAACAGCTGTTGTGCACATGTGTATATAAATGTGTGTATTTGTGTGTCTGTGTATGTACGAGAGTACAGAAACAATAATTTGTCAAAGAAATAGAAGTTACAATAAGAACTAGAAGAATAAAGTGTAATCATTGACACCAATGTGGACAAAATTTCAGAGTGATCAACAATGACAAATAGTGTGGAAAGGGGAAGATAAGAATGTTAAAAACAAATATAGATAGATAGATAGATAATTAGTTTATTGAAGTCATTCTAAAAAGCAAGATATAGTGAAGTATTAGGTGAAGATCTTATTTTTCAAAGCAATGGAAAGTAAGCTGAAGTGGGGGTAAAGGATGATATAAGTGAAGTATTTCACCACTCTATTATTTTTAGGAGTTCTCTGTTAAAGGGAAGACATTAGACTAGCTTATGTGAAGAGAGGACCAAGGGAGGGATTTGTTTTCGGATCAGGAATATAGAGATGTGTTTGTAGTTGGAAGGACAGAATCAGAAGGAGGAAAGGGAAGGGTTGAAGATGAAGAACAGGGTTACTGATGGACGAAGAGAATGGACAGACAGAAGGCATCAAGATAACAAGTGGAGTTATTAGTTTACAAAAAGACAAAGTAATTCTCAGTCTGAGACAGGACTAAAGGAAGTACGGGTTCCAATTCAGAGAAAATCCGAGGTGAAGGGGAAGATAACATAGAGGTTGGACCCATGAGTCTCATGGACATGCACTCAGTATTTGGTTATCTTTAGCCCAGGCAGAAGAAACTATTGGCTCAGCACTGTGGGCTTATTGTGAATTATAATAAAGTCAAGTCATCACCAAGCAGTAATTTCTATTATTACATGAGGCAATAGTTCTGCTCTACAGTGAGACCTGATAACCAGGTCCAGATCTGAAGCTTGCAGGTATTATGGGACTACCACTGGAGCAGCCTTCCTGTACCTGCACCTGCATTCCTAGGCCCATTTTTCCATTCCTGGCTGCTCTCTCTTGACTTTCCATGAGCAGTCTTGACCACGGACTTCTATGGTTGCTCTTTTAAAAGGCAATAATGCTTGAACACTTTTTAGAAGCTGTTAGGATGGGTGAGTGTCCAACCTGAAAAGACACCTGGAGCTGCAAAACGAACATAAAATACAACCAGAACAAGCTGAGTTTGAAATTTGTTCAGACTTCAAAGACAAAGTGGAAGAAAATAGAGTTAGTATGGACTATTTGGTAAATTTGGGGTAATTATGAATTAATGAGAAGTTCATGTTTGTATCAGAAGTCAGAAAAGATTCTCAAACCAGATTATGAGAGGCCCATGAAAATCAATCAGTTCTTAGATTTGCTTTTTGATTTTTATCTTTCTACATTATGCAACAACAGTCATTCAGAGAGCTTAAATTTCATTCTGGGATTAAGTCAGACCCCCTGAAATCTACATCTTACTTAGCAGAATTACTTTTACTGGACTAAGCTTTGGTAGTTTGCACTAAGACACCATGGAGAGATTGTATGAAAAATTCTCTTTTTATCTCCTGTAAGAATATTGCTGAAGTGTTACTCATCATGGCTAGCAGTGTCTCCTTTATGCAGGCCTAGGGAAGAATTTTTCTTTGGCCTTAGGGCTTAAATTGAATTTTTTTTTTTCTGAGCAACTAGAACATTTTGATTCTATGGGCATTGGGGATATTATAATCTGTTATGATTCTTTGTTTTTTCTTTGGCTGTGTATCAACTGAGAATGCTTTTAGCCACATTGACTTATAATAACTTAAGCAGGTTTTTTGTTTTTTTGTTTTTTGTTTTCCCCTACCTTTTTACATAGCAAGATGTCTGAAGAAGGGTGCTGGGATGGGTTCAGTATCTCATCTGGAAACCAGTATCACTGAAATTCCTTCAGACACAGGATAGATGTTGCAGCTCTAGCTAGAGTTCTCAAACTTTGGTGTGCATTGAAATCACATAACAGATAAAGCAGAGATGCAGGCTCTTTGATGAATAGGGTCTGGGCCCATGGTCACCAAGTTCTTCAGATGACTCTAATATTGACCAAAGCTTGAAAACTCTAGTGCCTGCCACCCCAAACAAGAGGTGAGACAGAAGGCACAAGTCTTTTCATTCATCAGGCTCCATCTTCTTAGCTAGATAGAGAAAAAAAAAATAAAGTTTTCAGAGGCAACCCAGATGACTTCATCTCTCTCTCTCTCTCTCTCTCTCTTTTTTTTTTTTTTAAGATTCTTAAAGATTTTTTTTTTTTTGTTTAAAGATTTTTTAAAGATTTGAAAGAGGGAGGTGGGGTGGGGAGCATAAGCAAGGGGAGCAGCAGGCAGAGGGAGAAGCAAACTCTGCTGAGTAGGGAGCCGCATGCGGGGCTCAGTCCCAGGACCCTGGAATCATGACCTGAGCCAAAGGCAGACACTTGATATAGCCACCCAGGCACTCCAGATGACTTCCTCTTATTTCTCCTCTAAGGACACTTGGGGAGGACCCAACTTTCCAAAGGATGAAGCAGATTGGGGCACCTGGGTGGCTCAGTGGGTTAAAGCCTCTGCCTTCAGCTCAGGTCATGATCGCAAGGTCCCGGGATCAAGCACCGCATCGGGCTTTCTGCTCAGCAGGGAGCCTGGTTCCCTGCCTTTCTGCCTACTTATGATCTCTGTGTATCAAATAAAATCTTAAAAAAAAAAAAAGATGAAGCAGATTGTTGGATGGGGCAAAAGACAGTGGTTTGGGGTCAAACTTGCCTTTGGTTATTACATACAAACTTACTTTATATTTCCTTATGTAGTAACTTTATTCTGAATTAATTTTGTTTTTTCTATGTTTCTCTGACTTCTATTAAAATTAGTTATCTTGTCGAATTTACATTATCTATCTTAAATTGTTATTAAAATATGTGGGTATATGGTTAATGTGATGAAGGGCTTATACCCTGTGTTCAAGGATGGCCACTTTCCTCATTATGGACATTATTATGGGGCCATAATAAGGAGAATGCTGGGATGCTCCATTTTCCACTTGTTCATGCTCTGTGTATGAAGCAGGCTGACTGGATGATTTCTCAGAATCAAAGTAAAGCTGAGACTCTACCTTGATGGAGCATAATTGGTGATGGCCTTTCCTAGCATTCTCCTTTAGTCCAAGTATGAATCCTGGTTACTTCTTGATATTCTGTGTCTCCAGCTCATTAAATCACAACTGTCATTGTGCATAAGGCTCACCTGAAAAACTCTCATGCCCCATCCCATCCTGATTGAAGGTGGGACCCGTGTTTTTCCCTGAAAGCTCCCCAGGTGATTCTCATGTGCGGTCAGGATTGCGGAACCACCGCTCTGGCTGACGGACTCAGTTGTAACTCCATCTTCTGTGTTCTGCCTTTGGCTTGGCTCATCTGGTTCAATTTCTGATTTCAATTTCTGTTTGCAGGTTTCATTCCAAGGATCTCAGTCCTTCTGTTCCAATATGGCAAACTGGCTTTGTTTATGACTGCTCCCTGAGTTCTGGATTGATTTCCTTAACCCTAGACTGCAGACTTTAATTAACCTGCTCTTGCCTTTCAGTGGCAAGAGCTGAGTCCCTTTCTCTGACTCTTAGCTGAAAGCCAGCTTATCCCACTGATGACCACAAAGCGGGGGAAAATCCTGGGGCTGACAAAGTGAACGTAGGGAGGCAACGATCAACCCTGCACAGCATCATTGGGGAGCTCTCTCTTCATGAAGCTTTCTTTTCTTAGTTCTATCCAATTTCACCTTCACGTCTGCTAGGGTCTCCTTTGGTCTCACAGTTTCTAATTCAACTCCTGTCCCCAAGCAACTTCTTGAGATTGATGGTTTGGGAGCTGAAGGTTTTATCCTATTTTCTCAGCCCAGAAATCCCCACAGTTTTGCTCTCCCCCTATAGATAGCCGATAGTTCATCTTCATACCATTCCTTTTGCTAATTTAATCTTTACACCCTCCTCCAGATTCCTGTTTTCTTGAGTTTCAAACCTTTCTCATCAACTTCCTTCATATTCTCAGCCCTCCAGCTATACTCTATATACCAAGTGTCCTGAAAACACCAAAATGCCTCAAACATAAGGAATAAAATAAGTGGCTAAATCCCATTTTGTATTTGGGCAGCCTGGGCCTAAATCCTAAATCCATGACTTCCAAGTTTGTTCGTTCTCTGGCACAATGGGGTAATAATAGTAGCTAATTTATAAGATTGTTGGTGGAAGTAAATAAGATAATGCATATAAATCTCAAAGCATTCCTTGGCACATAGTAATTGCTCAAAAAATGTTAAGTATTTCCCACAGATTTAGAACTTGGCTAAAATTTATTTATTTATTGGGAATCCACGCCAATGAAAGGAAGCTGGGGACAGGGCTTGACAGAGGAAGAAGTTCAACTTCTGGCAATGCTGAATATTCAAGGGAATATTGCCTGACAGACCTGTTTTGTTGACCCCCCACTTGTCACTCACCAGTTGTAGACTGCCTCAGAGAAGCTTATGGACTTGAGTGAGGTGGCTCTCCACAGTTGGAACGACTGTGAAGATGCTGAAGCCTGGCAGTGTTTACCGAGGACACTCGACCACACTTGAGGGCTGTGAGGCCAGTGCTCTCATGGAGGCGTGTAGGTCTGGGTAGCGCCTCTCCTCTCTGTGCCTACTACAGTTTTCCTTCTGCCTCTCTTGTAGGTGAAGAATGCATAGGCCCTACATGCACCCAGCCAAGGTGAAGTTGTCATTCTTCCCGTGGCCTATACTGTTTTCTCTAAGACTCCTTGTCAACAAATCTGTGGACAAAAGTCACTTGAGAAGCCCGCAGACACACAAAATTTCAGGGATCCCAGGACGAAAGTTTAGGTTTTTACTATCACAAATAAGAAGAAAAAATGGAAGTAAAAAGAGTGGGAAAGAGGTAAATCTAACAATGTATCAATCCTTTGCCTGAGGTGGTACCTGGAGATTCTACTAACACTAATCTGCATGGAACTCCCAGGAATCCACTTTTCAAAATTATTCAGCCTACCACCTCATAATTTCTAGAACTAGTTTCAATAGCCTTCAAGAAATTTTAGAAGAGAAACCTAATCCTTGATTTGCTGCTTGTTTTCCAAAGGAACTGATATTCAAACCTGATTCACTTAAAATGGTTGCTCTAGTCCTAATAAATGTTTAAATTTCTCAGATGTTGTGATCTTTGTCTTTATTCTTCATTCTCAGCTCAGCAAGGCACTGGATTAATGTCTGAAGAAAAACTAAAAAGGATTTTCAGTAGGCTTGGATAAATGTTTTCTGAATCCCCTTGGATGGCAATGGTCATAAATACACAGCATAACCAGTCCTTTATGGAACCTTGTGGACAGGGGACAGGAGACCCCTGAACTTTGAACCATCTCCAGAAGAAGATTGCCCAGAAGAAGATTGCAGTTCTCCTTGATAGCTCCTTTGTGTGTTCTTGAATCATTCTAGTCAAGCAGGAAATGTAGCATTGTGGAGGCGTTCTGTCTACAAAAATATGAAACACAGAATTAGATTCTTATCATCTATGCAAAGGTAGTGTAGCTAAGCAGTGAAGAGCACATGTTTTGGAATAATAAAAAACTAGGTTTGAATGTTGCCATTGAAAGAACGGCGGTGGGACTTCAGGCAAAACGCTTTGCTTCCCTAAGCTTTAGTTTTCTTATCTCCACTCCCCAAAAATGGGGACAACAATCCCTAACTATGTGGTGTCGATGCTTATTGTAATACTTAGCACATTAAATATTCAACAAATAGTAAATACCATCAACATCATCCTCATCATCGTCTCTTTTTTCTTTCATTCTGGCAATGTTCAAGAGAAGAATCACCTTTCCTTAAATGCATTTCATGATTTGAACTTTATTGGGTTTAGTTCTTTTTCCTTTTCCTTTTTCCTTTGTAAAGGTCGCATGTTGATCATTCCTGGTATCATTTCTTGTACTCTTGGTTTTGATTGATAGGGAGTTGTGTAAAGTAAGTGGTTTATGGCTTTGGGCAAGGGTGGGTTGTATTCATTCTCAGTGACTTCCAAATGATGACATCACCATCAGGGATTAATCTGGTAACACATTGAACCAGATTGTGTTTCCTGGGAATAGCTTTAGCTTCTGCACAGTTGGCAAGGTGTTCTTCAGGTTCCCAGTGGACATCATGTGAGGCCCTTGAGCATAAAGAACATCCACCTGCCTTAGAAGATATTAACTCCACCATGAATGAAAAAAGAACTCTGTAGGCTTTATGCTAAGAAAATGTACATTTTTCTTGTGCTGTAGAAGGCTTTTCTAGCTTAAAGTTGAGTTGAGACCAAAATTAATTCCTCTTACTGCCTCTTCTAGCTTCTTACCTGTATTTTTATAATTCTTCAAATTCCCTCTCTTTGGCAATTGTTCTTCCTTTCTGTACTTTTGGGTTAAAGCAGGAAACACATATTAATGACTGTGGAGTTAAGACTTGTGACACATGTGGTAGCTAAAAATGGGTCAGAAAAATGTGTCAGGTGTAGACATCAGCTGTCCTATGGTCTGAGAGGTTCAGCTATTCCACCACAAAGCCCTCTTTACTGAGTGGACTGATACCCCTGTATTCACTGACCCTCCTCCTCTTTGCTTCTCTGTGAATCTTATCCCAGTCCAGAATTGTTTTAATATGACACTTTTTAGAATCAAACTTTCTGGGCTCAAATTCCAGTTTTGCTACTTAACTAGGTTTTAGCCTCTTATGGTTTAGTTTACTTGTCTCCAAAATGGGGGCAATAATACTACCTCTCTTGGGGTGTTCTTAAAAGAGTCAGGTGAGAAAATACATGTAATAGACTTAGGATGGTACCTGGCACAGTAACTATTGGCTGCTGCCCTCTGAGTTCACAGCAGGTGTTCTAGCCATATTCCACTGGGATCTATTTGTTGTTGTTGTTGTTTGGGGGGGGGAAGGTTCCTAGCTTATAGAGCAACCATCCTCTGGTGCAGGCAATGAGAGCTTTAACCAATAGAAAGAGGGGACAAGGCCTCAAATCATCTGTGAAGCATTTTAAAGAATGTACAAATGATTGTCTTCCATAAAGTTGCAGAGGATGGATAAATGTAAGCCTGGTTTTAACCACCTGTCTTAATCCAACTTGCTATAGCAAAATACCATACACTAGGTGGCTTATAACCAACAGAAATTTATTTCTCACAGTTACAGATATGGGAAGTCTGAGATCAGGTGCCAACATGGCTGGATTCTGGTAAAAACCTTCCACATTGCAGAGGCCTGATTTAACATTTTGTCTTCACATGGCAGAGAACAAGGAGAGACAAGCAAGCTCTCTTGGGACTCTCATAAGAGTACTAATCCCATTCATGAGGGCTCCCTCCTTATGACCTCACTAAGCATAATTACCTTCCAAAGGCCCTACCCTCCAATACCATCACATTGGTGGGGGTTAGGGTTTCAACATACAAATGAGGAGGCACAAATATTCAGTCCATAGCACCCATCCTACCAAGCCCCATGACTTTGTCACATGATGCAGATCTCACATTCCTTCCCTCATCTTTTCTATCAGTAGACCTCAGTGCAATAATAGCTCAAGACACCAAGCCCTCAGTAGAAGGCATTACAAAGTTATTAGTTGAAAAGAAATAATAAAATGTGCAAGTTTGCTTTTCAGTGGCTCCATATGGAACAATTTCTGAGGTCATTATGGGTTTGCTTCGCTAGCAAATTAACAACCCAGGGATTCTAGAAGAATATTCCAAAGCTGGCCTTATTTGGCATAAGTTTTTCTAAGAGTTAAAGAAGCTTTGGGCAAAATAAATATATGACCGCAAATCAATAGAAAGGGAAAGCACTAATACCACAAATGCATAACTAGACACTCTGACCAGTTAGCCAGTTGTCACACATTATCTATATTCAAACAATGTGAAAGGGAATGAGTCAAACTGTCTATAAATGTAAAATACACGTTTTACTACAGTTGCCAAGATATTTAGGAGTAAAGGAACTGTAAGACGGATTAAGTACAGTGTGTCACATTTGATGGGTGTTTGAAGATTGATACCTTGTTGCAGTTTTAAGCATTCCAGTCCAGTATAAGGTCAATGCTGTCATGTTTACCTGTCTAGCAGCACCAGAAACCACATCCTTATCTCTGGTATTGATCAGACTCCCTTCAAACCTCCCTTTTCAAATCTCAAATGATTAAAACGCCCCCTTACTCCTCAATTCAAAACATTCTAAATCTGTCTCTTGGATGTCTGCAAAGAGACACATGAAAATGCAAGATAAAATATAATCCCCCCAACACACAGAACACAAAATGACCGCTACGGTTGGAGGCATGCATAATTTACATGTTACTAAAGAGTGTGAGGTGTACATTTGCATGAAGCAAACAAATCCGTTAGCAATGCAGTGTAAGTTTCCTGGACAAAAGAAAAAAGATTCCGTTTTAATTAGGTCTGAAAATAGTATGGAATAATAGTGATATATACCATGGAGCTTATAATAATAACTGATTTCTCACAATAAATGGTGATGAATTTACAATGATTTCATACCCTGGTATTTTGATTCTGGCATTTGAGAGAGAGAGAAGTCTATATGTCACTTTTAGTGAATAAACAAATGGTCTTGAAATGCATTACTCCATGAGTTATAGGAACAAAAACCCAAAGCATCTTTAGTGGAATAAGCTTGAACAATAAAATGTGCAATATCTATAAACATAAATGCAATGCCTGAAGGCATGAATATTTTCTCCCTCATTTATTTTTGCTTTTCTAGATAATAATCCATCTCTGATTTTATATCTCTCCAGCTAATTATTAACTTATTTCTGGGTTATGTAACCTGTAAAATGACAGCACAGAGCTGCTAACACTACCGCAGGAAGACATGATAATGATTTCTCTCAGGTGTCTGAAGAAAAAAACAAGCATATGGTCAGGAGGAAGTAGATCTGATAAGCATTAAATGGCAGTGTTGCTTTTAGGAAGAAATAACATGAATAATGTATCAAAAACAACAGTGAATATATTTAGCTGTGTGCGGTGAAGGTGAACGCCCAGTCCATGTGTTCCCCTCACAGCAACGTGTGTTGGATCACTAGCCTTTCCAAGAGTATTTTAAGACAGATAGGTGATTTTTTTTTTTTTTCTGGCAGGATAATCCAGAAATATTTGAAAGGTAATTGCCTGAATTCACAAGACTTTATCTAAGTGGGAAATCTCTTCGATCAAGGAATATGTCATAAAGAAGGCATATTGTATTCCTAAAGACTACCGCCTCCATGATGGATTTGAACTGTGCTATGAAATGGCTTCCCCTGTGCTTTATAATTCCCCTGTTTCTTCTAGTAACCTGCCTCAGGCCTCCATAGGGGTCTGTTTGTTCAAGAAACAACAGTAATGGTAAGGACTGCAAAGTAGACTCCAGGGGCACCTGGGCCGTTGATATCTTCTCATTCTAAACCTAAATATATGCTCTTTGGTACTGCTGTTATTTGTTAAAGGTTAAATTGTGTCCCCCCAAAATGATATGTTAAAATCCTAACCCGAAGTCCCTGTGAATGTGACCTTATTTGGAAATAGTCTTGGCAGATATAATCGAGTTTAGATAAGGTCCATGTTGCCTAATGCAACATGACCAGCTTCCTTATAAGAAGGGGGAAAGGGATGCAGCCTCAGGTATACAGAATGAACACCGTGTGAAGGTGGCTGAAGATACTGTGAATCCCCACAAGCGAAGGAATGCCAAAAATTGCCAGGAACACCAGAAGCTAAGAGCAAAGCATGGAAAGATTTTCCCACAATGCCTTCAGAGAGAGAATGATCCTGATTTCAGATGTCTTGGCTCCAGAACTGAGGGAGAATAAATGTCTATTGTTTAAAGTCACCCAGCATGTTGTATTTTGTGACAGCAATCCTAAGAAATCAATACTTGATCTCAACGGGGAGGGAGGGGCAGTCAGCGAGCAAGCATACAGGCAAACTAGCAATACATCACATGCGCATGCGCCAAGGGTGCAACTGTTTCTGTGTATCCTTAACAAAAAGACATGTTACTATGTAGGTTGGTCAGGTTCATCCCGGTTTGTCCAAGCAATCCCATTGTGGCTTACTTTCTGGGCATAATAACTAGGATTCTGATGGATTCTTGTCTCACATTGAGGTCTTTTATCCATTTTGAGTTGATCTTTGTGTACGGTGTAGGAGAATGGTCGAGTTTCATTCTTCTACACATGGCTGTCCAGTTTTCCCAGCACCATTTATTGAAGAGACTGTCTTTTTTCCACTGTATATTTTTTCCTGTGACCATAGAGTTGAGGGTCCATATCTGGGCTCTCTACTCTGTTCTATTGGTCTGTGTATCTGTTTTTATGCCAGTACCATGCTGTCTTGGTGATCACAGCTTTGTAGTAAAGCTTGAAATCAGGTAACGTGATGCCCCCAGTTTTATTTTTGTTTTTCAACATTTCCTTAGCGATTCGAGGTCTCTTCTGATTCCATACAAATTTTGGGATTATTTGTTCCAGCTCTTTGAAAAATACCAGTGGAATTTTGATCAGAATGGCATTAAAAGTATAGATTGCTCTAGGCAGTATAGACATTTTAACAATGTTTATTCTTCCAATCCAAGAGCATGGAATGGTCTTCCATCTTTTTGTGTCTTCTTCAATTTCTTTGATGAGTGTTCTATAGTTCCTCGAGTACAGTACCTTTACATCTTTGGTTAGGTTTATTCCCAGGTATCTTATGGTTCTTGGTGCTATAGTAAATGGAATCGATTCTCTAATTTCCCTTTCTGTATTTTCATTGTTAGTGTATAAGAAAGCCACTGATTTCTGTACATTGACTTTGTATTCTGCCACATTGCTGAATTGCTGTATGAGTTCTAGTAGTTTGGGGGTGGAGTCTTTTGGGTTTTCCATATAAAGAATCATGTCATCTGCGAAGAGAGAGAGTTTGACTAACTAATAGGCTCCTTTTCTCTTTCAAAATATCTTAGTGTGGATGTTAAATTATGGTTGCTTTACCTATGTGTGCCCTATTAAACACTTAGCAAAAAACAAAATTTTACCACTTGTGTTCAGCATTTTTTTAATTTAAATTTCATAAATTAATATTGTTTTCAGGAATAGAACTCAGTGAGTCATCACTTACATACAACACCCAGTGCTCATCACAAGTGCCCTCTTGAATGCCCATTCCCCACTTAGTCCATTCCCCCATCCACCTCCCTCCATCAACTCTGCTCTCTATTCTTAAGAGTCACTTATGTCTTTTTTTCTCTCTCCTTTAGTATTTTTTATTTGAAAAAAAAATATTTCTGGTGTCAAAGTCAGAATTCCTCCAACAATGTAATAAATCAAAGTTTCAAGACTCCAGGAGTTTGGTTAGTTTAGATGTAATTTACTCTGGGACTCACAAATTTACTTCTCTTTCCCTGGTCACTCTCCTTAGGAAATAATGTTCTAATTTGCTTAAACCAGTTACCATAAACACCACCAGTCACCAGTCATACCCCCTGGGATTAGGGAGGGAGGAGGAGAGGAAAGAATATGGCAATTCAAGTGAAAAGCAGCAGGAAAAGTATTGTGAGTGCTACAGTCCATTCCACTGTTGGAAGGAGATAGAAGCCAGCGCTGTCGATTCAGGAAAAGAGTTAGAGATATGGCTTTTTTTTCTTTCTTCATCACAAATCCTTCCTGACTTTGAGTAAATCTTTGTTTTTCAATTTGGCAGGTGAGGGCTATAATAACTGGTTTTTAATTTTGTTGACATTTGTTGGTTAATTAGGGAATGCTGGTAAAATGCCTGAACAATTTGAAGAACATTTTGTATATTCTCTGCCTTGATGATGGACCTGTATAGAATTTACTGTGCAGGGTTAAAAGAAAAATGAATTCCTATTTCTTGTCAGTTGTATGTTTGTTATATTACTAAGTCATATTACTGGTCAAGTGATTAGCATATGAAGAATGACTTTCCCATGTCTCCAAATCTTTGTTCACTCTTTCCAAATCTTTGTTCTACCATGTTCAATTCAAAAGAAAGCAGTTGACTAGTGACTGCTTTTAGCCTGATTCCAAATTTAAGATGGGGTTCACTGTTTTTTTCTACAGTTATGACTCAATCTAGCACCTTGTAAAGACAGTAGAGGATGCTGCTGAACTCAAAATGCAGTTTGGAAGTTGCTGGTATTGGGGCAGTGTGATGTTTCCCAAGATATTTGTAACTGTAGGTATGGGAAAGGTGATCTAGTATAATTATTATCCTACATTGCTTCCTCTCTGAGTTCATACAATGCCCTATGAACAGTAATACCATGCAATGACAACATTTTATTATGATTTTGTTTATAGCCTTGTTTCTTTGCTAGAAAGTGATTTCTTGAATTTTGGAGTGTATATTACTCATATTTTTATCTCCAGTATTTCCCAAATACCAGAAAATAGGTGGCACCTAATGCACCTTTCTAGAATAAGTGAGTAGTAACCTTTTAAAGAACAAAAGTTGGCTGGTAATTCCATCAGTGGACAGGTGTCAGGGCTTTGCAATGTGTTGACTTGGTTAGGGGGAACTGTTTACAAAATCTCTTTTTTCTGCGAATTTTCTTTTAAGATGATCCATGAGATATTTTCTTGCATAAGATTTGGAAGGTGGAAGTGAAGCATCAATTGCCTTGTTTTTTAGCACTCAAAGGTTGGAGCAAGGTCATCAGATGTTTTTGTAGCTCACATTGTTGAATATTTGCTGACTCGCTTCCTCAGCATGGGATAGCAGCTGGACCTGAAACTGCTTCACCTGTCCCCACATCCTTCTAGAGTTTCATTAACCCATATGTCACATGTGTGTTCAGCTGCATGAAGAAGGGTGCCAGTGGGTCTTGTGGAATACTCCCATCTTCAAGCTTGGAAGCATTAAGATTTGAGAACTGGTTTCAGTTTGTCCCTGTGAGGTCAAGCTTGCCCCTGCTTCCCCTCATTCCCCATCCATCTTGCCTCCAGACAGCCTGCTTGTTGACTTACAGCTACAGGATCATATGCAAAATCTACAGGCTTACCAAGTCTGCTTCACTCTCTCAACTATTTAAGGTCGAATCCTTGTAGGAAATATACCTACACACATGCAGGTGCCCATGCACATCCCATACCTATGTAAATATGTAGACAGTTATGTATATAGTGGTAGCACTTCTCTGATTGAACCCTGATTCATACAGCTAGTCTGGGAGATGTTAGACGTAAATTACCTAAGAGCGCTAATCTTTCTGTGTGTGTGTGTGTGCGTGTGTGTGTTTGCGCACACGCACGTGTGCACCAAGAACCATGAAAATAACTGACATAAAGGCACTATTGATTAGTATAATTCTAGCTATTGAAACCAAAAGATCTTTAAAACAAACTTAGCAATTTAACACAATAGGTATTTTTTTTTCCTTGCTTTTTAAATTCTAGTATTTGTATTCTTGCTTGGTAGGGAGAGAACACATTCTTTTTTTTTTTTTTTAAGATTTTTTATTTATTTATTTGACACAGAGAGAGAGAGATAGGAAGAGCAAGAACACAAGCGAGGGGAGTGGGAGAGGAAGAAGCAGGCTTCCCTTAGAGCAGGGAGCTGAATGCGGGCTCCATCCCAGGACCCTGGGGTCATGACCTGAGCCAAGGACAGCCTATTAATGACTGAGCCTCCCACACACCCCTACCTTCTTTTTTTGGTACCTGTTTAGAAACCCTCCCTGAAGATATTAAAGAAGTAGCTTCTCAAGTTTCCCTGGGAACTATCAGCCAACGCATGGGAGGAGAGGGTAGGTATGTGCATGTACTTTACAGCCACGTCAGGTTGGAAGTGACACCATTCTGCTTATGTTCCATTGGTGAGAACCAGTCCCATGGCAATACATAGAAGCAAATAGAGGTGTTGGGGACAGAATCACAGATGGAATAGCCCATTCCCAGCCACAGCGGCTTTGTGGAAGAGGAGCACAAGTAGTTGGGGAACAGCTATCATTGTCACACAGAGTCATATGTGAAAAATGTCTGTTAAATCAGAAAAATTAGCCATCTCTATTTGATACTCAATTTCAGCCTGGTTCCCGGCTTGGGAGAAAAAACAAAAAACAGAATGAGAACAAGTCTGTAGGGAGTCATCAAGGAGGATCCGGCCAACTTCAGGATGGCTTCTTCGATTGTATCCTGAGGCAAATAGAAGGCAGCACAGCTTACAGCTGCTTTAGGAGATCTGGCCCTTGGAGTTCAAGCTAAACTGAAAGATCCATTTGAAAATTCTACACTAACTGCCAAATCCATTAATGTCGAAGTTCCTTCTGAATGTGTCTTGAAGGTAGCTCGCCACCTCCTGCCTGCAACAGCTCTACCACAGTTTGATCTCTTTGCTCCTTGATGTTGGCTAACTGCAGGTACAGATCTCACTGGCCTGGAGGGAAGCACTTATGTACCAGCATTTGGTGCACCTTTTGGAAGAAGTTGGCTTGGCTACATTTCCAGGCCCTTCTCCTGCTTCCCCTCCAGACATGGCAATCTTTGTGCCAAAGTCAAAGTAAACTTCTACTTGAAATCCAATACTCTGTTCTTTAAATATGTTTTATATTAAATATTTTCAGTTTTCTATACAAATAATTGATCCTATATTTGCAATTTAGGAATAAATCAACATTTAATCAGAACTCACATATGTTTATGTTTTTCCTCCATTTACTCATTTGTAAGTAAAATTATTTTTCATTGCATTTTTTTTCCCGATCTGATTTTCTATTTTGGCATTTTCCCCTTATGTTTGTTTCATGGGCTGAGACTTTGTGATCTAATACAAATCATGAAACTATCAGAAAAACAAGATTTAGTAAGGACTGTGTGTAATTCAACAAGCTGTACATCTGTTGAAAATCACTTTTTGCTAAAAGCAGCACATCTGATAAATTTTTGACTTACTCTTTTGACAGTTTGCTCTCTCATAAGATAGGGTAAACAACTAGAAAGACTATTTTGTACTTAATTCTAATCAATCAGAATGTCTTTTTTGGTACTTTGGTAAGGAAAGACTCAAAAGAAAGTGCTCGCCATCTGAGCACTTTTATATCCAAGAAAGGGAATGCTGAGCCTAGACAGACATGCAAACTAAAGTATAAACAGCAGGTTTCTACAAGTTCAGGAAAAAATAATCCAATGACCAATTCTGGGGAAGAAATTAGCTCAAGACTGAAGAAAGTCTTTCAAAAAGAGAAGTTTGCAATCTAGGCACAAAAAATCCGAGGAAGAAAAAGATAGACAACCATTTATAGTGGTTCCAATTTTTTTAATGCTTTTAAAGAACACTTACAATAATGGAGAAAAAGTTAATAACCATTAATAATTATAGAAGAGAGTCATGGAAGCTAGACAAATGGCATTAGAAAAAGCTGAACACACAGAATCAAAAGAACCTTCCGAAAATACAGTAAATCTACTATATAAAAAGCATTGCCTATTAGGTACTAAGGGATTCAAGACTGAGTTAGTCATGCTCTTAATTCTCAATGAATTTTCAATCAGTTGCTAAGGGAATTAAATGTGTGTCTAAATCTCTTTTTTTTTTTTTTTTTTTTAGACTTTAATTTTTTTTATTTTTTATAAACATATATTTTTATCCCCAGGGGTACAGGTCTGTGAATCACCAGGTTTACACACTTCACAGCACTCACCAAATCACATACCCTCCCCAATGTCCATAATCCCACCGCCTTCTCCCAAACCCCCTCCCCCCGGCAACCCTCAGTTTGTTTTGTGAGATTAAGAGTCACTTATGGTTTGTCTCCCTCCCAATCCCATCTTGTTTCATTTATTCTTCTTCTACCCACTTAAGCCTCCATGTTGTATCACCACTTCCTCATATCAGGGAGATCATATGATAGTTGTCTTTCTCTGCTTGACTTATTTCGCTAAGCATGATACGCTCTAGTTCCATCCATGTTGTAGCAAATGGCAAGATTTCATTTCTTTTGATGGCTGCATAGTATTCCATTGTGTATATATACCACATCTTCTTGATCCATTCATCTGTTGATGGACATCTAGGTTCTTTCCATAGTTTGGCTATTGTGGACATTGCTGCTATAAACATTCGGGTGCACGTGCCCCTTTGGATCACTACATTTGTATCTTTAGGGTAAATACCCAATAGTGCAATTGCTGGGTCATAGGGCAGTTCTATTTTCAACATTTTGAGGAACCTCCATGCTGTTTTCCAGAGTGGCTGCACCAGCTTGCATTCCCACCAACAGTGTAGGAGGGTTCCCCTTTCTCCGCATCCTCGCCAGCATCTGTCATTTCCTGACTTGTTGATTTTAGCCATTCTGACTGGTGTGAGGTGATATCGCATTGTGGTTTTGATTTGTATTTCCCTGATGCCGAGTGATATGGAGCACTTTTTCATGTGTCTGTTCGCCACCTGGATGTCTTCTTTGCAGAAATGTCTATTCATGTTCTCTGCCCATTTCTTGATTGGATTATTTGTTCTTTGGGTGAAAAAAAAATCAGAAGTAGAAGAGCTCATAGCTTTATCAAGGTCTTATCAGTCAGTGATTTACTGAAAATATAAAACTGAGAAATGATAACTTTTCACTTCTTAGTTTAGTTCATTTTTCTACTATAAAGAATGATTTAAATTAACAAGATATAATTTCAAAGTAAAATTCTGCATTTAAGTTAAATAAATTCTACTAGTACAAGCCCTGCTTAATAGCTACTCATATGAAAAATATCTAGGAGTTTTCAACTATTAAGTCAATGTAGGTAGACAGAGTGGCAAGGCTTTCAAAGTAATATAAATGCAGACTTTAAAAAAAATGCTAATCACTGGAAATTAAGCTCACATTATAATTTGAAGTGGTCACATATAAAATCTCAGATTTATAAAGAATATTTTAGGATTGCTTGTTTTGGGTGGTATATCTTGTTACAGACTAACCTTAAAATAAAAAGAAATAAAGACAATACAGCATGTATGTGTGTTTATGCACATACATATGCTCGAACACACTACAAGTTTCCCTAGGTAGCCATGATTTGAGGTACCAAGATCCAAGAAACAAGGAAAATGTATTGATATAGGTCTGGATTTCTGCAGAAATTTGTCTCTTGTGGTATTTCAGCAAAAGTTTAAGAAGCTGGGAATCAGTGGCAGATAAGGAATTGGGATCCTGAGTTAAGCTTTCAACAGTCTCACCAGGACTCCAAAGCAGAGCTGCCATAGCAGTCAAGGTTTTTAAAAAAATAAAGACATTGGAAAAAGGGGAAAACATATTGCAGTGATCCCAATAGTCTGCACTGCTTTTCCCTTTGAGTTATTGCCAACTCATCAACAGTATAGAACCAAATGGCTACAAAGCAGAGCAGGAAGATTTGACTAAGAGGCTGGGAAACTCAGCTGAGTTTTCAATAGTTTCACAAAGGTGGGAACACTACACTTGGAATCAAAGCCTTGAAGCAGAAGAGATGCCTCTGGACTTCCAGTAAGAACCCTACAAGATCGGCACTCTAAGATTAAGATTAATAAAGAAGTTAACCAGTGGACAGAAAAGAGCTTATCTGTAAAGTAATTTACAGATAAGCTGCCCCAGTTTGGATTAAGATGGTATGTCCTATTCTGAAGGTCTGCAAGAAAACAAAAGTTAATTCCATCTGGGGAAAAAAAATATAACATTAGCAAAAACCTCAAATTCTTCCTACAATAGTTCATACCCAATTATTGGCCTATTAGGTAGAGTAGAAGATGGTAACAAGTGACTAAAAACCAAGAGGAAAAAAAGATAATAAAAATAGAACCATGGGAATTTAGATACTGGAGTTAATAGAATTGGACTTTGACATAACTATGATTAATATGCCAAAGGAAAGAGATGAGAAGATATATAACCCTTCCCTTAGTCAAAGTAGATTTTAAGGCAAGTTATATTATTAATGATAAGAACAGATGTTTCATTATAATATAATTGTCAACCTACCAGGAAGTTGTATCAATTCTAAATTTGGTGCAAGTAATAACCTAGCTTCAAAATATGTAAAGCAAAAATAGATGCAATTAGCAAGAAAAATGTACCAGTTAACCATCATAGTAAGTATTTTTTATGCATTTCTCTCAGTAACTGATAGAACAAGCAAACAAAATCATTAAATATTTAAAACACTTGAAAAATATGGTGAGTAGGGGGATAGGCTAAGTGGGTGATGGTCACTAGGGAGACATTAAATATAGGTAATGAATCACTGAATTCTACTCCTGAAACCAATACTGCATTATATGTTAACTGACTTGAATTTAAATAAAACCTTGAAAGAATAAATAAATTTATTTATGTTTTTATTTATTTATTTGAAAAGTGCAATTAATGAACTTGACCTAATGGACATATATAAACACAGCATACAACAACTTCAGAATACATATTCTTTACAAGCGCATGTGGAAAATTTACAAAATTAACTTTTCATACAGCCAGTTTCGACAAATTTCGAAAGACTGAAATCATTCAACATATGTTTTCTAGCAACAGTGCAATTAAGCTGAGTGAATGAACAGAAAAGGAGAAGTTCCTAAATGCTTAAATGCTTGTTCTCCAGGGCCATTCTTCAGTTCCATGATTCATGGTGACGAGTCCCAGGATTCAGTATACAGTCATACTAACAGCTATGATGTATTACATGAAAGGATACAGAGCAAAATCAGCAAAGGGAAAAGTACAAGGGGTGAAAACTAGGGGAAATCAGGTGCAAGTTTCCAGAATCCTCTCCCACTGGAGTCACACAGGATGCCATTAAATTCCTCAACTACAAGTTGTGGAAATATGTGTGAACTGCTGCTAACCACAGATTCATAGAGACTTCAAGCCCTGGATTTTTGCTGGGGGCTGGTAATGAAGGTAGCCTCTGCCTGCTGTGTACCAAAATTCCAGACTCCCAGAAGGAAAGCAGGTGTTCAGCAGAAACTATGTTGTTTGTATAGTTTAGGCATAGTAAACCACTGTTATCACTTGTAGGGGGATGATGAGAACTCTCCCCAAATACAAGTTCCCAGACGTCAGCCAATAACCAACGTTTTAAGCAGGACTTTCAATAGATAGCTTTGGTGTGTTAACTCATTTCTGCACATAATGGTTCAAAGAAGACTTTACAATGAGAATTAGAACATATGTTCAATTAAATGATGATGAAAATATGATGTGTCAACTTCCATGATGCCACTAAACCCACACTTAGAAAGAAATTTCTCTCTCTAAATGCATGTGTTGGAAAAAAAGAAAGGTTGAAAATCAGTGCCCTAAGTATTCATATAAATAAATCAGAAAAATAACAACAAATTAAACTCAAAATAATAAAAGTAAAAAAAAAAAGAACCTCATGTAAGAGAGAAAATCAACATAGCCAAATATTACTTCTTTAAAAGATGTACTAAAAATGAAACACTCATGGGAAGACTCATGAAGAGAAAAAGAACAATGGGAATTGCATACACCAGAGATGAAAAAGGAAACATTACAGATGTTTTATCCATTACAAGAATAAGAAAAATATAAACAATTTATGCTAATCAATTTAAAAATTTAAATGAAATTTTAAAATTCCTTGAAAAAATACAGCTTATTAATATTGATGCAAAGAATATAAAATCTTACTACTTAGATATATAATAAGAATAAATAGGTAATTAAAAACCATTAAATAAATGAAAGTTCCAGGCTCAGCAGGCATTAGCAATGAATTCTAAAAACTTTTCATTAAGAAATAATTCTAAATACACATGAATTTGTCTAAAGAATAAAAAAAGGAGGAAATATTTACCAGCTCTATTTATGAGTACAGCATAATCTTGATACCAAAACTTACAAAGACATTGCAAGAAAGGAAAATTATAAATGCAAAAATCCTAATCCAAATATTAGCAAATCAAATTTAGGAATATGTAAAAAAGGGAACATATAAAAAGTTGGATTTATTCCCAGAATGCAAGTTTGGCTAAACTTTCAGAAATCCCTTGACATAATTGAGCACAGTTATGAAATAAAGGAGGGAACCAGAAGATCAGCTCATTACACG
This sequence comes from Mustela lutreola, assembly GCF_030435805.1. Classification (NCBI taxonomy): domain Eukaryota; kingdom Metazoa; phylum Chordata; class Mammalia; order Carnivora; family Mustelidae; genus Mustela; species Mustela lutreola. The sequence goes on along the minus strand of NC_081295.1, from coordinate 57,653,325 downwards.
TGAAAAAGTATTTCATAATATTTCAACACCTTTTCATTATGCACTGTTGTATAACCAATGTAATCGGAAGAGGGTATTGAATTTGTATAAATGGAGAAGTGTTATTTAAGAGGTGGTATCATAAAAAGTATTTTCTTGTGAAATTATCCATAGCAAAATAGTTGAGACATGTTCTTTCTATCCTTTTCTTTCCTTCCTTTCCCTCCTTCCCTCCCTTCCTTCCTTTCTTTCCTTCTTTCTTTTCTTCTTCCTTCCTTTCTCTTTCTTCCTTCCTCCCTCCCTTTCTCTCTCTCTCTCTTTCTTTCTTCCTCTTTTCCTTTATTCCTCTTGTCCTCTCTTCCTTTCTCTCACTCTCTCTTCCTTCCTTCCTTTCTTCCTTCCTCCCTTCCTTCCTTCTTCTTTCCTTTTTTAATTTGGTCATAGGAGCAGAAAATTGACCGGCCAAGAGATGCAGGGCTTCTCTTGTCTTCCCACCAATCAAGCAACCTCATATTTGCCCTTACAGCAGCGTTCTTTGTGGGAAGAAATTTCCTCCACAAAACTATACTGGTCTAGCACTTGTGTAATTTGAGAGAGGAATGAAGCAACAGGTTCATGAATACATTGGTACTCGTTAGCTTATCTGAGTAGCTAAGTCCTTAGGAACAAACAAAATGGCATAGGACAAGAACCTATGGGCCTTGAAAGAATGGCCCATAGGACAAGAACCTATTACAGCAGAATGAGAAGAGATTTAGGAAGGTCCAGATTCTAGAGACTGAGCCTCTTCGGAGGATGTCCAACTCAATCTGGGACACCAGGATAGGGTGCCCAGGCACAAGGCAAGGAAAGTATTTGAATAGGAAAGGAAGAAGAGTGGGACAAGTAGTGAAGCCAAACCCAAAAGGAAAAAAATTGGAATCTGCACTAGGAAGAGACCTTAGAGAACATCTTTGAATGTGGGGAAACCAACACTTTAGGGATGACTGGCCTCCTGAAGATCACAGGGCTAGTCAGTGGCAGGAGGAAAATAAAGCCCTGGTGATTCAACTTCTAGAAGAATAGTCTTCCCATTACATGAAAAAAAAAAAAAAAAAATTTCAGCTGTCTATATCCAGGCTTTTTTATACTAATTTAACAGCAGACCATTTAGCCTGTAGAAGCTGATAAGAAAACAATTCTACTTTAAATAAAAAACGAAGCACTGGAGATAGTGTGTAAGTAGGTTTTTTAATTGAAATACATTTGACATATCACACTGCAAATTTAAGGTGTACAACATATTTATGTGATACATTTATGTAATTGGCATTGTAGGGATAATTAGCACTTCTATCATGCCACCTAACTATCATTTCTTTTTAGGGGTTGGAATAATTAAGATCTAGTCTCTTAGGAAGTTTAGTGATTATAATATTGTTGTCTCTTTCAATATACTGTGAAATTCCATTAGATCTGCAGAACTTACTTAACTTACTTAAGTTGTTGCAAGTTTGTACCTTTAAACAGCATCTCCCCTTTCTCCCTACCTTCTAGCTCCTGTAACCACCATTTTCCTCTCTGTTTCTATGATTTTAGCTTCTTTAGAGTCTACATATAAGTGAAACCATGCAGTATTTGTCTTTTTCTGTCTGATTTATCTCACTTAGCGTGTCCTCCAGATCCATTTACGTTGTTGCAAATGACAAGGCATCCTGCTTTCTCGTGGCTGAGTAATATTCCGTTGAATATATGCACCATATCTTTATCAATTCACCCATCAACAGGTACTTAGGTTGTTTCCATATCTTGGCTATTGTGAGTAATGATGCAGTAAATAGGCCGGTGCAGATATCTTTTGGATATCCTATTTTCATTTCTTTAGGGTATATACCCAGAAGTGAAATTGAGCTTCCTTTTGTTAACAAATGCAAAACCCAGCAGTCTAGGAAGACAGATGAAAGAAGTGACAATTGAGCAAACATTCTACAGCTTGTCTTTATCTTCACTCTTAGATTCTTTGTTCCTTGAAGAAAAATGTTTTGACCAATTTATCTTTATTTCCACTTCATTGTGTTACGAGGGTTCTATGCTTCTAGTAGTCCAATAATAAATGCTTATTAAATGAATAAAGGAAAAGTTCTGCTTTTAAAAACACTGTCAGATTTCAGTTTCTTTTTCTTTTTTTTTTTTTTAAAGATTTTTTCTTTATTTATCTGACAGAGATCACAAGTAGGCAGAGAGGCAGTCAGAGAGAGAGGAGGAAGCAGGCTACCTGCAGAGCAGAAAGCCCGATGCGGGGCTCGATCCCAGGACCCTGGGATCATGACCCGAGCCGAAGGCAGAGGCCTAACCCACTGAGCCACCCAGGTGCCCCCAGATTTCAGTTTCTATACCTATCTAATAACAGAAGAGTTAAAAATCCAGGCCAGACAATCAATTTGGCATTGTTTTGTTATTCTCTCCTATCATTCCTGTAGAAGAGACTTTTATGTCACCCAATAGACCTTGTCCTCTATATTTCTGGGCCCCCTTTGTAATTGCTGAGGCTTCATGACTGGTTTCTGGACAATGGGAAATGTGTCAAGCAATTCCAGTGCTTAAAAGCATTTCCCAGTTCCTCCACCCTGTCTGCTGTGCCCTGGTAACCTTGAGGTCACATGTTCAAGGCTGCATAGCCTCATGATGAAGTGAGCCACCATGCTTGCATTGTCTTTGAGAAAAAAAAAATCGTTATTACACTAAGTCTCTGCAATTTGAGTTCACCTCTTACATAGCTATTTATAATTACTTTATATGTGTTCCTTCTCCCACCATATATTATAAAACAATGTGTTTTGAAAACTGAAAGTCTTCTGTGCTAACTATTCTTAAAACTATATTTAGTGTGTGATGTGTCCAAACCATACTATCTTGGAGTTTTCTTGTAGAAGGGCACAAGCATCAGACTTACTTATATAGTAAGAAGCTGCTTAATTATTTTCAGCAGCTTTACCTGATCCCATTGGAAATACCTCTCTTTAAAAGTGCATGTGGTATCATTGATTCTTCTCCTACCCACTTAAGCCCCCATGTTGCATCACCACTTCCTCATATCAGGAAGATCATATGATAGTTGTCTTTCTCTGCTTGACTTATTTCGCTAAACATGATACGCTCTAGTTCCATCCATGTTGCCGCAAATGGCAAGATTTCATTTCTTTTGATGGCTGCAAGATGGGATTGGGAGGGAGACAAACCATAAGTGACTCTTAATCTTACAAAACAAACTGAGGGTTGCTGGGGGGAGGGGGGTTGGGAGAAGGGGGGGTGGGTTTATGGACATTGGGGAGGGTATGTGCTTTGGTGAGTGCTGATTCACAGACCTGTACCCCTGGGGATAAAAATACTTGTTTATAAAAAATAAAAAATTTAAAAAAAAATTTTAAAAAAAGTGCATGTGGTATAATCTCATTCTCGAGATTTTTTTTACTGATTTAAATTAGTAAATAATAAAAATTAATTATTGGTCTTAAGTTCTGAATTGACATAGAAATACCTTCATGTTGCCTCAAATTTTGAATATTTACAACAGACATCAATTGAACACTTATCATATATACTAAAAGCTGTATTAGGTATTGTCAAGAGAGTTGAAGGGAATTTAAGGCCCTTACCTTTCTCTTAAGGAATCTACCAGCTTGCCAGACCAATGAGACATGCCCATATGAAACAGTGGATCTGTAACATTTATTCACATTTAACTAGGGAGTGAACCTTTTACAAAGTATCCAGTTGCCTTTGCTGTGTTTTGATTGGATCATAATGTATTTAACCTGTAGTTTGACATCAACATATAATCTCAGCAACAGACTAGGAATCTAACTCTGAAGTTAAAGAAGTCAGAATAAAGTTGCAAAAGGAACTGAAGAAGCTAGTGTCTTGTCAGGTACATATGATATTGAAATAATACCATTGGTCTAAGCAACTAAAGGAAAATTTTATATTTCCCTTGTGCATAGAAACCTCCCCCCATTCAAATAATTCAAAACTTAAAAAAATTTTAGGAAATAAGAATCTTAAGTTAGAGTGAGAAAGAAGCCTTTGAGGAATTCACCTCCAGACTTTATAAAAGGTTGCTAATTTCTCAGGAACTGTGTAGTTAAATATTTTAGTTAATCAGAGAATATTACAGCATATACACTCTAAGTAGTATATTGAAGAAAAAGATTGAAACTGGAAGCCAAAATTATTGAAGGTGGGAAATTTTCATCAGAGAGTTGAAGGCTGTAAAAAATAATCAAACAAAAATTATATAACTGAAAAATATAGTAACAGATAAAAGCATTAAAAGAAACTAAAAGAAGGGACACATCAAGCTCAAAGGATCAATAATAAGTTTTATCTGACTTTTGGATAGGTATTATGGAAATAGGAGGTAACAGAATGACATCTTTAAATGCTGAAAGAAAAAATTTTCAACCTAGAATTTTATGACAAGTGAAAAATCTTATTTATTTATTTATTCATTCATTTGTTCATTTTTAAATAAAGTATAGTTGACATATAATATTACATTTCAGATGCACTACATAATGTTTGGACAACTACATATATCACAAAACGCTCACCACCTTATACATAATTATCATCTGTCACCACAATTTATTACAACAATGTAATGCTATTACAATATTATTGACTATATCCTCATGCTGTACTTTTCATCCCCCTAAGGTATTTACTTCACAACTTGAAGTTTGTACTTTTCACCCCCTATTTCGCCTATCTCTCCACTCCCCTCCTCTCTGGCAACCGCTAGTTTGTTCTCCACATTTATAAGTCTCTTTTCTTTTTTGTTGTTGTTGTTGTTGTGTTTTTTTTTTAGATTTGACATATAAGTAAAATAATATGGGGTTTATCTTTTTTGTCTAATGTATTTCACTTAGCATAATACCTCTAGGTCCATCCATGTTGTTGAGAAAGGCAAGATTTCGTTCTTTTATATAGCTGAACAATATTCCACTGCATATGTATACCACACCTTCTTCATCCGTTCATTTATACTGATCCACACTCGGGTTGTGTAATAATTTGACTATTGTAAAATATGCTGCTACAAACACAGGGTACATATACCTTTCTGAATTAGTGTTTTAGTTTCCGCAGGCAAATACCCAGAAGTGGAATTGCTAGATCATATGGTAGTTCCATTTTTAATTTTTTGAAGAATCCCCATACTCTTTTCCACAGCGGCTTCACCAATTTGCTTTCCACCCAACAGAGCATAAGAGTTCCCCTTTCTCCACTACCTTGCCAATACTTGTTAGTTCTTGCTTTTTTAATACTAGTCATTCTGATGGGTCCGAAGTGATATTCTCATTGTGGTTTTGATTTGCATTTTCCCTCGTGATGAGTGATGTTGAGCATCTTTTAATGTGCCTCTTGGCCATCTGTATACCTTATTTGGAAAAATGTCTATTCAGGCCCTCTGCCTAGAGAAATGTCCTTTAAAAATTACAAAAAAAGAAATACCTTTCAACAGACAAAAGACCTGTACTACAAGAAATACTAAAGGACTTTTTTCAGGCTGAAGGGAAAGGGATACTGGATAGACACGAAAGACTACAAAAGAAAGAAGAGCAGCAGAATGGTTAAAAATTTGGGTAATTAAAACTGATAAATTTAAAACAACATTGGCAATAATGTCTTGTGGAGTTTTCAATCTATATAAAAGCAAAATACATTACAGCAATAGTACAAAGTCGGGAGTTGGGAAAGAGGAATTAAACAGTTGGGAGATTCTCAGCATGTCTGCAAGGGTGGTAAAGTGTTAATGTCAAGTAGATTGTGGGAAGGTGAGGATGCATGTTTTGATCACTAGAGCAGCCACTAATAAAAATACACAAGAATGCAAACCTAGGGGCACCTGGGTGGTTCAGTGGGTTAAGCCTCTGCCTTCAGGTCAGGTCATGATCCCAGAGTCCTGGGATCCAGCCCCATATCCGGCTCTTTGCTCAGAGGTGAACCTGCTTCCTCCTCTCTTACTCTCTCCTCCTCTTCCCCCTTGTGACCTCTGTCTGTCAAACAAATAAATAAAATCATTTAAAAAAATACACAAGAATGTAAACCTAAAAGATAAAATAAAGTATAAAATGGATTAATAAAGGCTACCAAAAGAAGGCAGAAAGAGGAACAAAGGAGCATTAAACAGGTAAGACAAAGAGGTGAGACAAAGAGAAAACAGTAACGTAGTCCGTTTGTCGAAACTCAAAATATCGGTAATTAAATTACATGTAAAGGAATTAAGAGGTGGGAGTATTGCAAGTGCTTGGAGGGGACTCAGAGGTCTCTTTGAACCAACTCTTTACAACTAGTAAGGCTGTAATAGTCCAGCTCTGCCAGTTTGTACCAGCTACATATGAACCCTGCCTAGATTGGGACCAGGCAAATGAAAAATGCAAAGGCCATTGTTGTTCGTTACCTTTCAGATTCTCTGTGCACCCTTCTCAAATCAGCCCATTTTTTCCTCTCTTCTTGGTAATAATCATTCTATCTTTGTGTTTACCACTTCCTTGCTTTGCTTTATAGACTTACCGAATATGCACCAATGTTTTCCTAATGTAGTGTTCAGTCATTTCTGTCTTTAAACCTCATATAAATGGAGTTATACTGTCTATATTAACCTTCAACTTTGCTTTTTTGTTCAAAGTTATGTTCTTGATATTTATCGGTTCTTGCAGGCAGCTGAAATGTAGTTATTTCCCCTGATATATAGTAATCTCTCATATGATGATTTCAATTTTTTCCCTTCTACTGTAGATAGACATTTATGTACATCAAAGTTTTTCTCTAAGGTATATATCCAGGAGTGGAATAGAGTTATATTCACTGCACAAAATCAACTTTACCAGATAATGCTAAATTGTTTTCTGATGTCATTATATATGACCAGCGGTGCAGAAGTTTACTAGCTCTTCCAGATCCTTGACAACACAGTTTTTGTGAATGTGCTAGAAAGAAAATGAACTCCAGTGAATCTGTATGCATTTCCTTGCTCACTTGTGAGACTGAGCATGTTTTCATGTGTATACTTCTGTACTACAGAGACTTTCTCAATGAAATGCTTCTTTCAAGCCTTTCGTCATTATTTTCATGTCATTTTCTCTTATTGATCTGTGAGAGTTCTTTTCTTAAACTTACTTTTGATTATTTTTTATTATTTTAATTTTTTATTAACATATAATGTATTATTAGCCCCAGGGGTACAGGTCTGTGAATCATCAGATTTACACACTTCACAGCACATACCCTCACCATAGCACATACCCTCCCTAATGTCCATAACCCCACCACTCTCCCCCTCCCCCTCCCCCCTCCCCCCAGCAATCCTCAGTTTGTTTTGTGAGATTAAGAGTCACTTATGGTTTGTCTCCCGACCAATCCCATCTTGTTTCATTTATTCTTCTCCTATTCCCCAAACCCCCCACATTGCATCTCCACTTCCTCATATCAGGGAGACCACATGATAGTTGTCTTTCTCTGACTGACTTATTTAGCTAAGCATAATACCCTCTAGTTCCATCCATGTTGTCACAAATGGCAAGATTTCATTTCTTTTGATGGCTGCATAGTATTCCATTGTATATATATACACCAATCTTCTTTATCCATTCATCTGTTGATGGACATCTAGGTTCTTTCCATAGTTTGGCTATTGTGGACATTACTGCTATAAACATTTGGGTGCATGTGCCCCTTTGGATCACTACATTTGTATCTTTAGGGTAAATACCCAGTAGTGCAATTGCTGGGTTGTAGGGTAGCTCTATTTTCAACTTTTTGAGGATCCTCCATGCTGTTTTCCAGAGTGGTTGCACCAGCTTGCATTCCCACCAACAGTGTAGGAGGGTTCCCCTTTCTCTGCATCCTCCAGCATCTGTTGTTTCCTGACTTGTTAATTTTAGCCATTCTGACTGGTGTGAGGTAGTATCTCATTGTGGTTTTGATTTGTATTTCTCTGATGCCGAGTGATATGTGATTTTTCATGTGTCTGTTGGCCATCTGGATGTCTTCTTTACAGAAATGTCTGTTCATGTCTTCTACCCATTTCTTGATTGAATTATTTGTTCTTTGGGTGTTGAGTTTGATAAATTCTTTATAGATTTTGGATACTAGCCATTTATCTGATATGTCATTGGTGATATATTAATGCTGTTTAAATTCTATGTTTTGAAAAATATATCTATATTCTACCTGTTGTTTATATATTGAAATTTAAATTTTTAAAAAGTCATATTAGAACTACCAAACTACTATTTCTTTGTATTACTTATTTTATTTTTAGAATTTTTATTTAATTTATTTAAACTAAAAAAAAAAAAAAAAAAAAAGCCAGCAACTTCGCTCCCATCCCCCCTCTGGCAACCACCAATCTATTCTCTGTATCTATGAGCTTGTGTTTTTGTTTGTTTGTTTTTTTGTTTAGACCCCACATATAAGAGAGATACAATATTCTCTTTCTCTTTCTGACTTATTTCACTTAGCCTGATACCCTCAAGGTCCATCCTTGTTGTCGCTATAGCAAGATATATTTCTTTTTTACGGTTGAATAATACTCCACTTCACAATTTCTTTAGTCAGTCATCCATTGATGGAAGTTTAGGTTATTTCTGTATCTTGGCTATTGTAAATAATGCTTCAATGAACATGGGGGTACATGTATCTTCTGACTAACACTAACTCAAGTGTTTATGTTTACTTCAGATAAACACCCAGAAGTGGAACTGTTGGATCATATAGTCATTCTATTTTTTTTTTAAGATTTTACTTATTTATTTGACAGAGAGAGCACAAGTAGGCAGAAAGGCAGGCAGGGAGAGAGGGGGAAGCAGGCTCCCTGCTGAGCAGAGAGCCTATAAGGGACTCAATCCTAGGACCCTGAGATCATGACCTGAGCCGAAGGCAAAGGCTTAACCCACTGAGCCACCCAGGTGCCCAGTAATTCTATTTTTTATTTTTTGAGGAACCTTCATACTGCTTTCCATAGTGGCTGTACCAGTTTACATTCCCTCCAACAAATGTACAAGGGTTCCCTTTCTTTGCATCCATTATTTCGAATATTTTATGTGAACAGTTTTTGATTTTTTTGTGTTAGCCTATCATCTATAAATAATAAAACTTTTGTTCTTCTTCATTAACCTGACAGCTTTTGTTTTTCACGTCCTATTGTGCTTCCTAGCACCTTCAGCATAATGAATAGTAGTGAGAAAAAACACAACTGTCTTGTTCCAGATCTCAAAGACAATGCTTTTCCCCACTTCAAAAAAAAAAAAAAAAATCTGATGTTTTCTATAGGACTTTTCTAGCTCTTTAATGTGTTAAGAAAATTTCCTTTTGTTCTGACTTTACTGCAAGTTTTTAATGAAAATCAATGGTGAATTTTATTGAAAAAAATTATATCTTTAGAATTTCTCATTTAGCCCTTTGCTAACTCTGTTAATTAATTTTTAATATTATGTCACCTTTGACATTCTAGGGTAAAACCAACATTTTAAAAAACAACCAGCTTGATTCATTCTGCCATAAATTTGTGTTTCTGTCTCTAAAATGTAAGGTATGTGGTCAAAATTTTAAGGGAACGGAATACCCAGCAGCCCCATTCATAATAGTTCCAGACTATGACAATCCAAACACCCATGAAGAGCAGATGGATAAACAGTGATCTTTTCACAAAACAGAATTCTATATAGCTGTGAAAATGAATAACTACAACTATGCGGACCAATGTCAAAGCAATGTTAAATAAAGAAGACAGATGCAAAAAGTATGCTTTCTATGTAATCTTGTTAATGTGAAGTATAAAATTGGAGAAAACCAACCTATGCCCAGAACTGGATAAGCCTCAGGTGGGGGTTGGAATTGTGAGTGTAAAGGAATGTGCTGAGGTTTCCATGTTGTTGAGAATATGATGATGTTTGGTCTGGTTGGTGGTTACACAGTTTTGTTCAGTTTACAGAAATTCACTGAGGTGTACAGTTTTCTCATGTGCATTATACCTCAACAAGTTTTTTTTTAATGACAGAAGAAGCACAGACCAGGAAGCAAAAGACCAATTTTCATCCAAATTTTGCCCCTCTAGAGTGGTATCATCTTGTTCAATTAACTTAACCTTTCTAGGTTTTGTTTTATTCATCTGTAAAATAGGAAAATAAATAATATCTGCTATATGATGTCAATGATTAATTAAAGCCCATCTGCTCCCCAAGACTTCCTCCTTGAGAGTTAAATTATAATTCAACATGTAATGAATCAGGAAGAAATATGAAAGTCCATCTTGAGAAACTAGAATGACTCCCTTCTGTGGAAAAAAATCAACAGAAATTTGTCTGGAGGCATACATGTAGTGAGAGAAGAATAAGCCCAGGAGAGCAGAGGTTTGGTCAGCTACAAAAGCACAGAACTGAAGAGTCACAGGACTAAGATGTGGCCCCAATGAAGTGTCAATCATCTTGGAAATGCACACATCAGGTGACACATACCTTGTGATCAAAGAAGTGAAGCTGCCATACCTTAGAAACTAATAAAATGACAATATAGTTTCAGACTTCAGAATCTTGTGACATTTGCTCAAAAGATTAAGCATCTTCAAACTGAATACATTCATTCATTCATTATTTATCAAACATATATTGACACCCTCTTTGCAGGGAGATATAGATAAATAGACAGGACCAGCCCTGACTTCAAGAAGTCAATAGTCTGATAAGGGAGACAGACATGGGTATTAACAACAAAAAGTTAAGGACTTGGACAGAGGTAAATACAGAATCTTATGGGACCATTTAGAAAGAATGCCTAATCCATGTTTTTGAATTTGAGAAAGCTTCCTTGAGCGGGGATATTAAGGTCCTGACAGCCATTGTAACTGAATTTCGGAACTTTCAAGACTAAGAGCTAAGCCTTGAACCATGGCGAATTTACTGTAATAAAAGTCACTTTGTGAGATTCCTTGGCTGCCAGCCATACAGCCTGTCTTGGTTGTGACACAGCACTTGCCTGGTGGCAGCATGGTGGGAGAGGGGTAAAGGATTGAAGCCAGACTCAGGGAGAGGAGGCAAGGCAAAAACTAATAATCTCTTGTGTTCCTCTGATGGTGGCTTCTGTTGTGCCATAATTTGTGTTCATGGAGTTACTTATGAGGATTAAATGAAGTATGCATCAAGTTCCTTAGGAATCCTAAAGACTGGTTCACTTATTAATTGTTATCATTTTCTCAGGAAAATTGGTCTTTGTGTGTTAAGACTAAAATTTTCAAAATTTGCTTATTCTGATTAACCAAAATATCAAATTCAAAAAGCATTTCCTGAGAACCTCAGAGTGTCTGACCCACTAGCTAGTGGGACACAGAAAAGAGAAAGGTTCTGCCCCAAAAGGGTTCAAATAGAAGTGTGAATAGAAGATGTATACAAATGCTCTATAAAGTTGTTGTAGCCCAGAGGGACCGAGAGGGTTTTGGTGCCCCCTCCCAACCACACCATCTCCATCAGCATCTTTAAATCACCCAAATGAACATCCAGTCTACAGAATCAATGTGTTTGCTTAAGCAACGATGACTTAAAGGCAATGATCCCAATCCCAAATACCCACATCCACCAAATACCTTCCCAAACGACACCCCCCCCCCCAATTACAGGATGAGGCAATGATATATTTGCAGGAGGAAAAAGAGTCTGAGGAGCAATTCCTGCAGAAATTATCTCTAAGCTTGAATTTGAAGGACGAAGAATGAAATGCTGACCAGGTAGGAAGGACCTATGCAGGTGTTAGGGGACCTGTGGGGCTAGGAGAGGGCCATCATCTGGAGAGACAGAAATCAAAACCCAGACGGCACTGTTTATAATGCCAACAAGCTTGGATGTCCTCTGTAGACAGGAAGAGAACATCTAGGAGTTTTGACTACCTAAAATCTAAGGAAGAACATTTCAGGGGCCCCATGGAGATTGTACTGGAAAAAAGACAGTGGAGGAAGGGGAAGGAAACAAGGCCAGTGAGAAGAGACATGCTCAATTTGCTCACATCATGTTCCTTAGTTCTCTGATTCACGCTCACCTTAAATGCTTCTAAGCATTTTTAGCATATGATGCAGAATCTCCTCACACTGGTTATTTTAGTGCTGTTCTACCTTGCAATAATAGTTGTTGGTGGGATTTCGTTTTAAAGCTATTTTGCAGAAATAAAAGTTTTCACAGTCATTGCCAATTTGGCAAAAGCAAATTTTGAGGCCATTCTGCAGGATTTGTTTTTTAGTCATGGTGGTTATTTCACGACAGGAAGTAGATCTTGTGCTTTTTTTATAATGCATCATAAAAATAACCACTCATTTAATAAGATAATGCAAAAAGAACCCTGGATGCTTGGGTGGTTTATGAATGTGGCAGGATTCTTTCCAAATCAGCAACTCTGAGCAGAAGACAAACATCAGTATTTAAACAAAGAACTTTGAATAAGGAATTAATGGGGTGGAGAATTGCTACTTTTAAGCAGATAGAATCTCATAACCACCCCCACAATCAAACAATTTATATTCAAAATGATTTTTCTGATTGAAATGAAACATTTTTGCATATAACTAGACTTCTCTCTCTCTCTACCCCTCCTAACTGCTCTGTCTCTCTTCCCCCAACACACACACACACCCAGAGGAACCTCATAGAAGCCAGTTTCCAGACAATCAAAATGTAGTGTGTTTTCTGGAGTCACCAACCACAGGTAAACCCACCCCAAGTAATTTCTTATATTTACCATTCATCTCTCAAACCTTGGGCCCAGACACAAAGCAATACTGTCTCTTTAGGCAGTTTACTTCCTTCAGAACCTTAAAGAATGATGTCAACAACTGTGGTTCTTTCTGAGCTCTAACATTAAACATTTTATCAGTGATTGCTTTTAGTAAATGTGTGTACAATGAGGTCTTTTGGTCCCTAATTGTCTGTAATTATGGTTCTTTCACATTTTCTAAGAATTCAAAAGAAAAAGTGAAGAGACAACAGTAGTTTAAATGGAGACTCCATATAAATCAAATAAAAAGAAAGAAAGTAAAACGGTAAAGTTTCTTATAAACAGGTACATGATGGCTCTGGGTTCCTTACAGTAGCTTCAAGAAAAAAAAAAAAAAAAAGAAAGAAAGAAATCAGCAATATCTAAGCTACAGCTTAAATAATTAATTATTGTTAAAATACTTAAATATTCAATCCCACTTGGATCTGAATCCATCAATATTACCACTTCTTTCCACTTCAAAGCAAAAACATATACTATGAGGTTTATTGGAATAATGTACATGCTATCACATTCTTCCCCAAAGTTTATCTTTTATTTCTAAACAAATTAATGATAGTGTTCCCAAAACATAAAATTTCTTGTCATCTGTTTTAATACTCAATTTGTTCTATTCAATAATGCTTATGTTATCCTTCACATTAAAGAGTATCTGCTCAACAGTACAATAATGGTCATGTTTCAGAGGAGTATTTTCATATAGCAAAGGTGTTACTGCCCCTCAAATTGCCTCCACCATTTTCTTGTCCTTTGCTCTTTACCCACGATTACAAGTTTATTTATTTAAAGTTAATATGATCACATGCAAGTGTAACACCAGTGCATGGGCTCACCCAGACTGCAGACTGTGAAACTCCAAATTGAGCTCATTTACATGCAATGGGACCAGTGCCCCTGAAATTCTCAATAAGATGGTATAGCGGAAGAATTGCTGGCACCTACACAGCAATTGAAACTCGGTTTGTGTACGCATGAGAGATCAGTCACAGAAGCGTGTGTGCCCCTGAACAGGAGGCAGGAGCAGAGATTGAGGACTTTGATCTTGAACAGCCCAGTGTGAGCCCATAATCTTAAATAACAGTATATTTATCTCAATTTCAGATTGTTGTTAAGGATAACTGTAGACTTTTTTTCTTCCATCGGACTATGTTCTATGACTCAGTTTGGAAAACCTTATTTGTGAAACCAGTGTGCAATAAAATGGCCAAGGGTCTGCTTAAATTAAAATGATGCTCATTAATTATTGAACAGATACTAACGGGATTCCCTTGAGAAAGAAGTACTTTGTATGGAATTTTCAAATAGCAAGTTTATTGTTCATGGCAGGGCAGAGCTGCAGAGTATGGGGAAGGGGCATCAAACCTGAGCTAGAGCCCCTAAAGACAAGAATAACCTCGGAGGCATTTATCATCTTTCAGGGCTGGTCCTCAACTTTACAGGCCCAGAAGCTTAATTTTGGTGAGTTTCTCTATCTTTCAGGGATATATTGACATCAGCAGGTATTATTTTAAAATATATGTGTATATAAATATAATAGAATGCACATAATAGAATATATGATATATATAATTATGTAACTCCATCTACATCTCTCTATATATTTCTATCATGTATAATACATGTATTTCTATCATATGTAATAGAATTTATTGACGGACTATATATTGTATATTATAGAATACTTTATTATGTAGCACGTGTTATATAAAGCTATCCATGTTGCCTAGAAAATCTATGTGTTATGCACACACACACGTACACACACACACATGCACACACACTCACACACAAACCCAGAATGCCTATTTACAATGAGAAATATGATTAACTGTCACGTAGACTTGCGTGCTCATATTGACAGAGCCATTCACTCTTGTCCTGTATGCAGACTACATCAAGTTGGCTTTATCTAAAGGCTGCTGGCTGTGCCTGGGCTCAGAACAGGAGGGTTAATACACGGCTTCAAAGGAAGCAGCATATCTCTGCAATAAATGCAATTTTCAGGTGACCCCCGAGGTTGGCTGTCTGGGTACGCTCCCCGCTGGGCAGTGATTTAACGGTGATCCAGAATTTTGCTTTACATCCTCTGGAAATTTGTGTGTTCACACAGCACAACACAATGGACAGGGGTTCTATTTCCCAAGCTATAGTCAGGAAAAACTGTTACTCTGTTTTTCTTGAGGTATAGGGTCAGCCATGAAAGGAGGTCCTCTAGTTGTCCTCAGAGTTCTTGCCACACCTTTCTGAGATACCCCTTACACATTGTGGGTTATTTTTGTAGACTGTGTTCCTGTTTCCTTGGCTACAGCTGAGTAGAACAAGGCTGAGTGACCCAGAAGCAGACATTTCAGTGTGGCCAGAGGTCTGGAAGGCAGCTTGCTATGAGACTCCTGTCCAGCAGGATGCTGTGCACCAGTGACTTGGCCAACCTTTTTAAATCCTCTCGTTTGAGGAGTGATGTGTCCAAGTGAGAGGCATGCAAAGGAAACTGGCAGTTGGGTTAGTGGAAGCAAAAAATACTTCTTTTTCTTTTTAAAGATTTTTTTAAAGATTTTATTTTTTTTTTTTATTTATTTTCAGCATAACTGTATTCATTATTTTTGCACCACACCCAGTGTTCCATTCAATCCATGCCCTCTATAATAGCCACCACCTGGTTCCCCCAACCTCCCACCCCCCGCCCCTTCAAAACCCTCAGATTGTTTTTCAGAGTCCATAGAAGGAATCAAGAGGGGCAGTAAGCCATGAGGCAGTGAAGCTTTAAGTAAGGAAAAACCACCACATAATGAGAGAACAGAGTCATCAGTTGTAGAAGAAGAGCAGAAACACGGAACTGGGGACTTTTCACAATGCGCAAGTGCTAAAGTGGAGCAGGGGAGGGCGGTTCTGGAGAGAGTCTATTGGCTCTTTTGACTCCTAAGCAGACTTTCAGGCTCTACAGCCCGTAGTTATGAGGCTCTCCAGAAGGTTTGCTGTGTTCTTCACTTCCCTGTGACTTTTTATAATAGTGATCCATTATTTGAGGCAACCTGAGTAGGTCTTTGCTTCTTGCTATCTTCAAAGAGTCTGATTCATAATTTTGATATTACTGCCTCATCACATCTTTTGAAATTTTACAGTCACGTGTTTAGTCCCTTAGAATTTGCTCCCATGGGTAATTGATACCAAATGTGTGTTTTACTTGTCAAACTGTCAGGGGCAAATTTATTTCCAGATTCTCAGAGGACACCTAAAAGCTACCCTGGTGTCCTGACTCATATAAAGCCTCACCGGTCAAGAAGCTGTATGGCTTCCCTTACAAACTCCTCATTCTGCTTAAAAGCTGAACTGCCAAACTGCAGAGCATTTCTACCATCACTTTAATTAGTAGGCCTACAATCCTGTTCTTTAAAGTACAGTGGTAAGGCAGTTTTCTATTAATCAAGACCATAACTTTAAGAAGTGACCTGCACTTGGATTATTATAACCTTGCTCTAGTCATTAGTCATTTGCAGGCAAATTGAGCAGAGACTGATTTTGGCTGCTGTCTTCCAAACAAAATGTAACAGTTGTTTATCCTTTAAGTTTAAGACTTCATTGCCAGATCATTCATGCGTGCAATTTTATAGCAACAAAATAGCCTTCAAATACCATAGAACTCTTAACCATAACAGTGGCATGAGAAGGTACCTGTAGCTTTCCTTTCCACCAAAGCTAATGCCCAAATCCTAAAGAGGAAAAACAAAATGGATCACAATGGGGAAGGTGGAAGAACCAGGAACATTCTCTAATCAGATGTATGAGAAAATGTCATGATGTTTGTTAACCCAATTTTCTATTACAACAGAAAATAGAACAAAGCAAGATTACAGCTGAATCTCCTTACCATATTTGCCAATAGCCCACACTCCCTCCCTTTTCTACGTTGTACTGGCCATCAGACCACGTGTTGCCTAGCCCTTTACATTCTGGGCTTAGAGTTCCAAGATGAAGTCAGGATCTGAAATGTGAGGGTTGCAAAGACACTGGGAAAGCAGGAATTAGTCCAAGGAAGAAAAACAAAAAGGCATGGGAGGCTTTGGGTAGAATCTGGGCAGAAGAGCATTTGATGGCAATAACTTATTTGGGTCCCCCCAAATTGGGTACCCCAGTAATGGGTCTGTGATTAAAGGAATGAGACTGATACAAAGTAAAAGCTTTATTTTGCACCAAGCATCAAGAATCAGACCCACCGTCAAACAGACCCGGTCGGGCCGCCCCTTACAGAGAGGACGACCCCTCCCTGCTTTCCAGACTAATTTTTATAGAGCAAAGGCCATGTAGTTGGGCCTGGCCACACACAGGTGGCCAATGAAATAGTAACACACAGAGAAACCTGCACAGTCATGTAAGGTGACCAAATGAACTACAATTTACCCTAGTAGACATTTGAACCAGCCTATCACCTTGTTCAGAATTGGCACCCAAAAGGCGCCCAAAGGGCGGGGCTCATACTCCTTGGTAGCTAGGAGACAGTATGCGCCCCCACTGATTGAATACCTCCACCTGGCCTGACCCACCCTTGTACTTGGACTTTGTTACCTGGGACTGGTTCTTAAGTAAGTTCCCCTGGGTAGGAGGGGGCAGAGTTAACTTAAGTTTTACAACAAAATGGCAGTTCAACCGGGGTGGGGCTGCTCTGGTTGAATAGGCCCTTACACTCAAAGCTGCAGAATTTCTTGCCCCAAGTTGCCTTTCTAGCCACAATTCTGGAACATTCTTGTCTGAGTAATTTAGCCAATTCCTCCACTGGCTGTGGAGCTCTCCCAGGCTGCCCGGCAGGTGAAGGCTTCCTGGACCCCCTTTTATCCAGGGAAGGAACACTGATACACATTGTCTGATGTATGGGTTGGTGTTAGCAACTTTCCTTGCAGAAAGGGAAGAGGCGTTCATTTGTCGTCATTCATCCTAATTCACTGAAGTTTAGGGGAGATGGGGTAGTTCACTGGTGATGTCTTATGAAATGGAACACAGTTCTGTATAAGCAGACAAAAAGACTTAAATTCATTAATCCATAAGTGATTCAATGAATTAGTGATTTCTTTGAGCAAGAAATATTGTGAATTTAGAAATACAGAAAAACTGCAATAAGGTTTAAAAGCATGTGTATAATAAAGATGTGGTTACCTTCCTGTTGTAAGCAGCATTTCCAAATGAAAACAGTATCTAGCTAGGATGATTTTACTTCCATGTGTAGGGGAGATAGCCAAAAATAAAATCAGAGCATTGAAAGACATCCAAAGCATGTCATTTCTTAGCTGTCTTTGTTTTTCTTGCTCCCATAGATAATAATAAAAAGTTTAAGAAAGGATTCCTTATTGTAGTGTGTTTCACAGTAGTCTCTATCCTGTAGGGAATTCTGCTTCTGCTTAGGTATCTGAACGACAGTCAACATTTATTGTGCCAAATTTTTTTCCCTGGAGTTTTAAATTAAATTTCTATGCTGCTCTCTCTTCATATGCCAAACCTCTCTAACTAGAGAATAAGAGTCCTTGCTGGTGATTATTTCCCATCACTACTATCGTCATAGAAACAAATGATAATGCCGGAAACTCAAGGACTCTAACAAACTCCTGAACAGATCTTAGCAGAGAGGACCAGTGTCACTAAATCTCATTTAAGCCCAAGGTCCCCTGTGTGTGTGTAGTTCCAAGTTATGAGCTATGTGAGCAACAAACTGTGAACACTGAAAATATGTGAACAGGATTTCACATTGAGGTGAAAGAATATTTGTAACAAAGACAATGTGATACTTCTTAATGATCTGCATAAGAATTGTACAGTGTTGTATTTTACATAGAAATGGTAAGCCTGTGCCATCAATGAAAATGTAAATCTTATATGAATAGCCTAACTGAGCACTTTGGAGATTAAACTGGGGAAAAGAAAAGCAGTCAGCCTGGGAAAGAGATGGACTGTAGTGTCAGTGGCTTTGGGAAAAGGATCTAAGGTGAGCTCACCTCACGGTAGGAGGGAATTCTCCAGCAGAGCCTTTGGGGCATGGAGGTGCTGGTTAAATTAGTTCTCTGTCCAGAGTGACTGCCCAGTGTTGATATCTGACATTTGGTGATGAACAAAACTGGTCATTGAGATCTCCCAGGACACTAACATTATTGGTACCCGTATTATATTCTGTAGGAAGAAAAGAAAACAGAAGATAGATATGTCATTTGATGACTCATTAGTGGCTTAGGTTGTAGGCTATGCCTCTCCATGACAAATGAATCAGTAGAAGTCTATCAATGGGAGGGTTTTAATCCTCATAAGCTGCTTCATGTGTCTGTAGGATGGTAATATTGGGGGCCATCCAAGACAGCAAGACACCACCATGTCTGTTTTTAGCTCCAAGTCATAATATTTGTAATTCTATTACAGCTGTGACCCACACACGCCTGTCAGAAACCAAAATGCATGGAATTTATGCAAGTTCTCAGAGGCATTTCTTACAATTCCCTGCTTCTCTCCCACCTACTTTCCTCAAAATCCCAGTTCATTTTGTACCAATCTCTTTTAAACTACCTCAGCTCCCCTCTGGCCTTTCCGGTTGAACTTGTTACCACTCCACCCTGTCTCCTGATTCAGCATCACCAAGCCCCAGGCACCCTGTGAAAAGAGTCTTTCCTGGAGGAAGAAGGCCTTAGTTCTCAGGGGAGCAAGAAAGAGAGGGGAAGAGAAAGATAATTTTGGAAACATACTGCAGAAGAAATGAGTTCATGTGCTCATATGCCCTCATGTATTCAAACTCCAAAAGGTACAAAAATGAACACTATGGAAAACCTCCTTATGTCTCTGTCCCCCTGCCCTATCCCCAGCCACTCTCCTGTTGTGTGGATGTAGCCAAAGCTATCATTTTCCACTGTCCCCTTTCAGAGCTATGTCACACAGATAGAGATAAATATATGTTCTCTCCTCCACTCTTTTTACCCAAATGGTAGCATTCTACAAATCCTGTTCTGCACCCTATTCTTTCTCCCTCCATTTACCTTGGAGATGATCCCCTATCTGCACCACAAAAGAGTTCTCCTTTGAGGGAGAGAACAGGATTCAAAGGTATGTATTGTATAAGAGAAGCACAGTAAATGACAGTTGTCCTTCTCTTACCTGAGTTTGGAGTTCCTATTTTTTGAGAAAATAAGACAAAGCACAAAGCAGATAGAGAGCAAAATAGGTTTATTACTGATAATCTGATATTAGAGAATGCAGCTCAGAGACACAACAATTTCCTGATATGGAAATCCCATGTTAGACCTACCATCTGGTCAGAGGCAGCTCAGAGAGCCACAGGCCTTCCACCACAGCTCCCTCCATGGCTCTCTCCCTGAAATGTTCCTGACCTGGTGAGGCAGATCTGAATGTGGAATAGGCAGATCCCGAAAGGAAAGGGCTGTTTCACTGACCCAGACTCTCATTCAGACTCCCTCTCTAGACAACTCACTTCAGTAATGATGCAATAAGAAATTAGAATGTTTAGGAAAAACTCTTTTTGTTGGAAACAAACAAACAAAACAACTGTGGCAGGAACATCCTCCCACAAACTAGACATTAGGCATGAACAGTAATTGATTTGACCAATCCTCTACTGAGAAACACCAAAGATGCTTCCAGAGTTTTCTTATTAACTAAATGTAATGAATATGAATCTTCAATCCTCTGCTCTTGGGGGAAAAAAATGTAATGAATATGAATATTTGAAAATGAATAACATTGTACATATAAAGTTTCACACATATGGGTTTATATCGGAATGATGAATTCCTAGAGAAAATGACTATACGCATTAAAATTTTTGTGAGATATTATCAAGTTACCCTATATGGAGAGTATAGCAATCCACTCAGAAATGTGTAAGAGATTGATATAACACCCTTTTCTCCACATTTTCAGCATGATGTATGAATAAGACCTTTTAATTTTTGCCAATCTAATACACAAAACATGTTATCTTTATGATGTTATTTTTTTCTCTTATTGTAAGTCAGATTAAATATATTTTCTTATATTTAAGAGGTATTTAAATTTTTTCATTTTGACAATCTCTTTATATCCTGTGCCCATTTTTCTATTGGATGGTTGTGGGTTTTTTTTTGTTTGTTTGTTTTTTGTTTTTTTAAGAGACTTCATTTTTTACAGCAGTTTGAAATTCACAGCAAAATTGCTTGGAAGGGAAAAAATTGAGCAGAAGGCACAGAGAATTCCATCCACCCTCTACCCCCATAAGTACATAGCCCCTCCCCCCATTATCAGCATCCTGTCGGGGGTGTCTTGTATATTCATTTCTGGACAGTCTTCATAGCTTAGAAAAACTTTGATTATAATACAAATTGCAATCTTTTCCCAAGTGTTGGCATTCTTTTGACATCGCTTATCGTGTTTTGCCATGTTTAATTTATTTTTAGTATAGTCTAATTTATCACACCTTTTATTATGTCTTCTGAGTTTTGTATTATTCTTAGAAAGAACTTCCCTACTCAGATTACTAAGTCCCCCCTCATTTCTTCAGTTACTTTTATGGTTTCACTTTTTGCTTATATTAAAATCTTTTAACAATTTAAATGCAAAAGAAAGGATCCAACTTAGTTTTGTTTTTTCTTATAGGCGCTGGCTGCCCAATATCATTTTTTTAGTGAATCTACTTTTTCTTCACTACTTTGAAATTCTAATAATTATGAATCCCAGATTAACTGGGTGAGATAAATGGATGTGATTGAAATGTATAGATAAAGACCCTGAACCAGAAATCACCTATTTGAAAATGTTGCCTGTGATTGTTCCTCTCATTAACACTTTTAAAATAAAGATATTTATCTAGATTTAAATTCTTACTCTTCTAATTACTAGTTGTGCAACCCTAGGTGAGTGAACGTTTCTGAGACTATGGCTTTGGGTTTGTTGTGAGGATTATATGAGAGAATACTTAAAATTCAGTAAAATATAATGTGGTTAATAATAATTTATTGCTTAATTCTTGTTAGTAAGTCCTGCCTCAGCTCGTCCTTCCATTTTCTCCCCTGCGGTGGCCATCTGGTTGATGCATGACAATGCTACCATTCCTCTTTTGCTTATGAGATCCTAGAGGAGTGGCCAAAATGCTTCAGAAAATTTTTCCATGGGATTGTTGAAACCTATTCCAGGTTTTCTTGGGGGCATATTTGTGTAATTGATGTGAATGAGCTTATATAGATCTTATAGAAACTATGTTCAGCACTGTTATTTAGGATGCAAACTCGGGAATGGAGTCTCAATTTTTGTAGAAGTAAATAGAAAGATGTTCTTGGTTGCCTATGAAATATGCTGAGGTCTTCTGGAATTAAGAGTAGGATCCTGGAAGACCTACAGCAGAACAGGTAAGGTACTAGTTTTCTTCCAACCACTTCTCAAATAGAACTCGGAGTAAAGTTGATTTTTTGTCTTGTTTTCAAGAAGCTCTCCAATTCAACTACCCCAAATATATCTGCCATATCTTCAAATATATCCAGAACAATAATCTTGCCAAGTTTCTTGATATCAAATTCTATGAAGTAACAATGATCAGAATGTATTCTTTTGATAATCACAAGCTTCCTTGTTGCTGCTCTAGTC
This sequence comes from Mustela lutreola, assembly GCF_030435805.1. Classification (NCBI taxonomy): domain Eukaryota; kingdom Metazoa; phylum Chordata; class Mammalia; order Carnivora; family Mustelidae; genus Mustela; species Mustela lutreola. The sequence continues at coordinate 57,630,951 of NC_081295.1, read as the reverse complement.
TTTCTTTGTACTTTGTGGAAATGAAAAACAGCTGATCATCATCTGTTGCTTCATATTCCAGAAGGCAATTATTAACTATATCTCAGCCTCTACTTACATTATGAGAATACCAGCTCCTTTAATGTTCCCCCAAATGTTCACTGAAGATTATACAGTGAGAGAAGACCAAGGGGATTACCACCAATTATGATAATAAAACAGGAGGTAAATTAATCACAGCAAAATAAAAATGAGTACTAGTGGTTGATGAACGTACTTCGTAAAGAATTCAGTGTTCAGAATTTTTAATTATTCTGAGAAACTGACTCTTAACAAAATAGAGCATTTGTAATTAATGCCAGAAGATGTTTCATGGTAATCATGTAACAATCCAGAGTGCTGTGGATTTCAGTCTTCGGAGATGTATATTGATGATGAAAAGCTAAATATGTGTTTTGCTATCTTGATGCTTACTATCTATTTTCCATTGAAAGTAATTCAGTGTTAATGGAAGAGAGACTCAGGTCAAATCACAAAATCACAGAATTTTCATACCACAATAGATGTAATAGATCATCCTTTTCCAGCTGCCTGGCTTTACAGATGAGGAAACTAAAACACACCTGAAGGGGAATTTGCCCAAGTCGGTCAGGGCGTTGATGGCCAAGTTAGGGGTAGTGCCCAGCATTGACTCAGTATTTCATATCATCTGCTTTTTAAAGCAAACACTTATTCGAATGGCAGGGCATTGCATGCCTTTTGCACTAATTTTTTTTTCCTCACTCTTTTACTTTAGATGAAAGTTTTAAATAGCGTTTCCTGACATACAGGGTGGACCTGCAAAGATCACAGCACCCAGATTTTTCAGGATATTTTCATTTTCAAATTCTCTGTTTTACTCAGAATCAAAGTGAAACTTAGATACCCATGCAGATTTTCCACTACCTTAATTATAATAGATAAATCATAAACATCTCTTGACTGATCTCATAGCATTGCGGATTAGATCAAGCAACCAACTTTCCTCATAGTTAATCACAGTCAGAGAAATGAGTTAGGTAGGTGTCTAGTTTGTCATTCCTCTAGAAAAATAGAAGCCCCCTTTGGAAAGTGTGCTGGTAAATAACAAGCCTTGTTTTAAATGTGTACTTGGAATCTGGATCCTAGAATAAATCTTTAAACAACATCCTTCATGTCAAGTGGGCATTGACTTTTGACAATGATCCCAGACTATTGTTCCAGAAAGGAGCTGTGAGTAGAGGAGAGATGGGGACGATTTTGCTTAGGTAATAGAGACAAACAGGGTGCTTCTCCAAGAGTTTCAGCATGCACTTCATTTTTCTGCTTGTCTGAAGACTTTAGTGTTTTCAGACATGATACATGATACATGAGTTGAAGATGTCAGAGAAAATTATATATATATATATATATATATATATATATATATATATAGGCAAATCAGGCAGGAATTACCTGATGGATTTGTGTGGCAGGTGTTGATACTGATTAATGGTCTGTTCAGAGCAAGCCCTTTGTATGCCTATCTTTTTTTGTGACAGAAACTAAGATTTTCTTTATAGCAATCACAGAGGTCTCACTAGAAGGAATGAAGAGAAAAACAGTCATCATTGCTCTCTCTCCATTATTGCCTAGTTAGTCTGTGAAAGCCTACACCTGATCCCCCAGTGACTTCAGTGATTTGGTTATAAATGGGTCTAATCTTGGGTGCTGCACACAGGAATGACTCATAAGATTGTGTTCAACCCTGTCACCTGCTTCAGATGTAGGTTTGGGAAAGAGGAATGGGAGAGTCAGGAATTGGGCCTGGGGGCTTTCTCTCCCCTACCTTCTCTCATTCAAATGATACTTTATTTGAGAAGTTTGCTTACTGTCAAGTCAATATAAGCTAGAAGTGTGTCATAAGGCAAAGGCCACTGTAACATTGCGAGATAGAATATAGAAAGGCATAATTTATATTTTATTATCTAGAGTTTGAGATGAGTCCCTCATTTTGAAGAACCTGGTTCTAGGATCAGCCTGCCTTTGCCTTGGTGGTCCTATCACTGGAGCAGGGACTCTAGGGGTCATAATTTTGCTTTCCCCAGTTATACTGTAATTGCTGAAGACACAGAAGGCATATTTCTGTCTCTGGAATCCAAACAGGAAACTTAGCTCTTCACCCTCCTTCTTCTCTCTCTCTCTCTCTCTCCCTTACACACACAAACCCACAGTGTGAAGAAAGCAGTGTAAAATTTTACTTTTCAGACATAATCTATAAAATAGCAGATAATTTGTACTACAAATTATTAGGTACTATACCTAAAAATTCAAATTATACTTTACAAATCTTCTGCAAGCATCTTTTCTGGAAAATTAGATCATAGGCAGTGAAGACGGAGATGCACGGTCTGGTATTTTTCAGACTTGAGACAGCCTCTTATGGTAAAATGCAATCTCATTGACTTTTATGTCCTTCTCTTTACCCATTTTAATGGGGGAAGAACTTCCGTGTTCAGGTAAGTAATCTTTGTGGTTGCATCACAAGGATTTTGTATAATCTGTGAGAAAAAAAGTTCCCACTTTTCTCCTCTTGACCCATTAACTTCACCGAAGTGTCCTTGGAGGACTTGCTTCCCTAGTGGTCTATTTATGAAATTCAAGGGGAAGGAGAGGATAAAAGAAAAGAAAATCTGACAAGACGGAATGGACTCAAACTTCAGCTTTGAAAATTAATGTTATATTGGTCATACTGGCTAGAGGACATTTTCTTCATCAAGCAACAGGAAGATCCATCTACCTCCCACTAGTCTGGGTAGCTTAAGGGGCTGATTAAAAGCCAGTGTCAGAAATTGCCCCAATCACTTCTCCAAAAAGTGGGGAGGAAACATATCCTTTTGGGTACAAATGTCTCTTACTGCAGAAGAGCTACAAGTGGCCAGAAATATACACACAACATTTTGGGCAAGATGGTATTGTGTGATAAATGAAAAGGAGTTACCAGAAGTTTAGCAGAGTAAAGAACAGCTGGAAAGTCTAGCTTTCAATAAGTCTGCCTTGCTGTGGGATGGGCTTAGGAACAGTCCAGTGGGCAGAATGACCTTCCTGTCTCAACTCCAGTGTCTAAGACTCAACAGGCCTTTACAAGTGTGCACTGTGGAAGGTGTTACAAGTAAATGTTCTACGGAGAGAGTGCACATGCCAGTAAATGCTGCAATATCAGACACAAGCATGCACACCTCCCTGTACTGTGTGTAGCATAAATACAGCAAGATGCGTTACTCGAAGACTGTGGGTTTGAGATTTTGAAACTAAATAGTCATGCTTCTTCCTATGTCTCTTTTCTCAGTGGAGTTGATGAAGCACAATTTGAAGAGCTCTCGCATCCAAGGTAATTTTCGAGTAAGGAGGCTAGACATGGGGACCAAAGCCAGGGGACCTTCCTTCTTCCCTCAGGGCCAGTCACCCACCTCTCAGAGCCTCCTCTCCCCTTCTGCCTTCAGACTCCTGGGTTGCTGATAGATGCAGGTCACATCCAATTTTCAATTCTGCTTTCAATTTCAGCGAATTTATTGGCATGACAAGGTGTACAGGTATGCCTCTGTGTCTTAGAATGAGTAGTGTTAGGTATCTGATTCCCATAACTTCTCATTTCTTTGACAGAGACAAAGCTGACTGCTTCTAAGTACTTTATTTTTTAGACAAGAAGTACAGGTCTATGCCTCTCCCTTGCTAATCAAGATCAATTTTCTCATTTTGATAGTTGTGAGAAAATGCAATTTCTAACTTTTCTGTGCGCAGGGCCAACAAGGAGCCCTGATGGGAGAACTCACCAGAGCCATGGTGGAGAGCATGAACTTACAAAGCCAGCCTGTGTCAAGTCTAGGTTCTGTCGCTTTTGAGGAGACAAGTCCTTTAACTTCTCCAAGTTTCTGATTTCTGTCTGTGTTGCTTTTATAGTTTTTGAATTTTGTAACATGAGCATACTTCACTTATGCAGAAAGAAATACAAATATTTTCTTAAATGGTTAAGTCAAGCAGGTGTGATGGAACAGGACACATCAGAAGAGGAAATCCTGGAGTGTTGTTTGGAAAATATCATAGTAATTGGATCTGAGATGGGGCGGTCCTACATGTAGAATAAGAGTGGTGGGGGATGGATGGATGGATGGATGGATGGATGGATGGATGGATGAGAAAACATAGCCCAGACTTTGAGCCCTGAATAAGGGAAGGAGTGAAGTTGAGCTGAGCTGCAGTGGCAGCTGGTAGATGGCTCCTTCAAGAAGCAGCTCCTTGATGAGGCTTCTCCTTTTCAGACTCTCCCATTCTCACCCTCCCTTCTCCATTCTCTGTTCCCACTTCTCCCTTCTTGCTCCTTTTCCACTCTCCCTTCTTGCTCCTTTTCCACTCTTATTTTTTTGAAAAAAATCCAAACCAGATTCTCCCCAGTCAACCTTCTATTTATATTCTCCATTTCACTAGAGACTTTCATTGCATATTATGTGATTCTAAGACATTTTCAATGTTTTCCTGCTATCATTCTGCTCTTCTGTTATCATGTGGAATACAGTAGCGTGCACACAGAATAGTCCTGTCTTGTCTCACTCCTGAATGCATGGCCGTGACTTTGCAGCTCCTGCCATCAGGAGCTGCAGTCTACTTACCCACCCTGAGTCTGGGTGGCCTTGTGACCTGCTTTGGGCAGTAAAATGTGGCAGAAGTGACATTGTGAGCATTCCAAAGCTTCTGTTTTCACTCTCTAGGAATGTTGCTCTGAGCTCATCATGTCAAGAGCCCGGCCCAGGCATGTGGAAGAGAACCCAGTGCCCCTCCTGCACACCCCACTAATTGCCAGAGATGCGCAAGGGGCCGTCTTAGAGCACAGTCAAGCTCCTGGGCGAGTGCAATGGCATGAATGGTCCTGGTCCGGCCAGCCCAAATTGCTGAACCCAGAAGCAGGAGCAAATCAACAGCACTTACTTAAAGCAGCTAAGATTTTGATGGTATGTTACACAACAACAGAAAACTGGGCAAAGATTCTGATTAAATGTGGTGTCAGAATATTCCCTCTTGTTTATTGTTAGGTATAGCTATGAATTCACACACTGGTAGGTGGTAGTCACAGTTAAGGGAAGAAATAGCAGATGAACAGGTAGAAATCTTGGGCCTGTCCCTGCTGGGGCACTTCCTTTCCAGAAATAGCAGCATAATTGCTAGCAGCAGTTTTCCTGAGGAAGATTTAATTTTTAATTCACTGAGCAAAGATATATGGCAGAGGTCATAAAATTTCATTACTATCTTTTTTTGGAGGTAAATACCAAGGCTAATATGCATGATTCTCCCAAATTCTAGATATTTTTCTATGAACATTTAGGAAACAGGCACCATAGACAAAGTTGTCTTGTCTGCAAAGTTTGGACATGCCATCTTGAATTAGAATTGAAGGGAGTTGAGTTGCTAACTTATAATTACTAGAAGCAAAGGTACACTGAGGAGGTAAAGACAAAGCAAGGAGTGCACTGTCCTGAGCTGGTGTCACACCATGATCCCAAAGTCTAGAACAAACACAGCTCCCAGCAGTTATTGGAGAACAGGGCAGGAGACATAAACATCCCCAGGGTAACTAGTAATAGAAAAAGGTGCAGTCCATTGGATGAACAGTGAGAGGTGGTGGCACCTGCCAATAGAGAGTGTGTACAGTGTTTCAAGGGGACAATCACTGCTCTATTCCACTATTTGGGGTTTTTTTTTGGGGGGGGGGAATAAAAGCCCAATGCTACCGGTACCTCCAATTTTTTAAGAGCTAAAAATGTGGATTTTTATGTGAAGCCCCTAGAGTTTTAAATGCTACTTAATAATTTTAGGTAAATATAAAACCCTGGGAGGGCCACACAAATCATTTCTGTAGGACACCAGTTTATAACTCTGATAAATATAGTAAAAAGTGATATTTACTGTATTTTATAGCCAGTAGATTCACCATGATTAATATCCAGTATACTAGCGACACCCGTGGTGCTGAGCTCCCACTTGACCAGGTGTCAAGTTGAGTTGCTGCATCACGAGGAGTTGCAGAGGACACAGGGACAGGAACGAGGTAGCTCAGGCCATGGGGTAGCACTGAGTGGATGGCAAGGAGCATTGGCTCTTTTCCAACCAGCGTAGGATTATTTCAATGTCTTCACAAAGGGGAGTGTCTATTGCTAGGTACCAGATGGTGATCAGCTTTGTAGCAAAAAGAGCAAGTTCCCAGTGCTCAATATTTTTTTTCAGTATTTTATTTTCAGTTTTACTATTGAAAGCAAAAAAGATTAATGTAAAATCTAGCTGCTGAATATTATAGCAGTTCTTGCTTTTATTCCCAAACGGCTCCTCTAGTGCCCGGCAATTGTCTCCACGGCAACTACTTAGGTTTTTATAAATCTTAGATTGTGATGAGCTGGGGAGGAAGCAAGAGTCATGGCGAAACCTTTACAAGCCAAGATTTTCTTTCAAACATGAATAAGTTTCTAATAAAAGCTCAGATCCTTTGCTTTCCAATTTATACCCATATCTCAAGTGTCTGAGTGCTGGTTATAACTTAGACAAATAAAATTTATAGCTCAATCAATCAAATATTTATTGAATATCCACTGTGCATTCAGCACTTTGCAAGCTGCTGTCAGGAATTCAAAAGAAAAACCAAGCTCTGAAAGACCATCACTGTTTCACAAGGAAGGAAAGAGGATGCCACAGCAGTAGTTGAATCAAGGACACAGAGGAGAAGGATTGATCTGAGTGGAGGTGCATGTGGAGGAATGGTGACAGGTGGCCAAGGAATGGAGAGAAATTTGAATTCTGAGCGGACAACACTTGTCTTCTGCCTCTAAATACCCTGTGTTCAACTTCAACCATTGCCTCCTTTTCTGTAGACACCTCCAGGGTTACTCCCACCGTGTCTCACAGTAACTCTTAGTTGATCAAGATTCCCAGATGACTCTCCATCATTTCAAGATGTATACTCTTGAACATACTACCTGACCTGGTGTGATTTCCAGCCCACTCACTTTCCCTCATCTTCACACACACTTGGGTTGTGCCCTCTGTAGAGCACAGTAACTCAACAGCATTTGTCTCTAGCAAGCCTCTTTCTCTTTTCTGGACACTGCTTCAGGATCCAGTTGTAACTGAATTTAGCGACCCCGTGAGGGCACTGCCTCCCTTGGAGTGCCAACAAGCAAAGCCTCCCCACTGCTCAAACACACGTTCCAGGTGTTCCTGGTCTCCTTGCTCTTCTGTTCTTTCGTTTCTTTCTTTTTTTTTTTTTTTTTTTTTAAGATTTTATTTATTTATTTGACAGAGTTCACAAGTAGGCAGTGAGGGGGGCGGGAAGCAGGATCCCCGCTGAGCAGAGAGCCCAATATGGGGCTCGATCCCATGACCCTGAGATCATGACCTGAGCCGAAGACAGAGTCTTAACCCACTGACCCACCCAGCACCCAGGTCTCCTTGCTTTTCATATACCCTCTAAAATATTTTCTCTCCCTTGTTTATTGGAGCAAAAAGAAAGACAAAAACATGACCAAAACATCAGTCTTTTGAAACTCTGACTCTACCATATAGTTAGAGGAGACTTACAGACTTTACCCAGGAATATATTAAAACTGGACCCCTCTCTTCTTCTTCCTGATTGGGTTGTAATTCTGGCCAAGTTCAAATTCCGGATAGAGGATTGATCTAACACAGTGATTCTGTGGCTTTGTGACCTCCTCAACAGTAATGATCTTTTTCTCCATATCACAGACAGCCACTCCACAGATGTATTACAGATTTCATGACCCTAAATCTTGCATTTCTGAAATTCAGTTTCAGGTATCTGGCTTCTAACTTCCATCTTTCATCTTTCCAGATCCTTTTTTCTAGTATTTCCATTCCAAAGAATTTTCAAACTTATTAGGACGTACAGTCCATTGATGATCAAATTTATTCTCCGTACTCTTCCTTACCTTGCCTCGCTCATAAAAGAATTTATACACTAATGTCAAAAGAAAATTCAGAGAGCTTTGCTTGATGTAAGTATTTTATTGAATGGGAAAGAAATGGTTCACAAACGGGTACTTCAAATCTGAAACTGGTAGGAGGTTCACAGGCATCACATTACAGGATGACTTACTAAGTGAAAGTAAGAAATTTTTACAACAATTGGTTGTTATCATGGGAACGTCCAGATGGCAGAAGATTGGTTAAAATGATTATCTTACACTATTTTAGGAAGATGGCTTAAGTTTCATTTCTGATTATCAGAGGTATTTCCAAGATATAATGTAAGTTTGGCCTATCTTCATAAAAGAAGATAGACTGTTTTACTTACATGGCTTAACTGGTGGTTTTGTCTGCCTGGAGATCTTTAGGGGTGGCCTCTATTTTATTTTATATTTTATTTTAATTTTTTAAAATTTATTTTATTAACACTAATAATATTCAAACCTAAAAGATACCTGATGATTAATGTAATGAAAACCCATTTATCCTCTCTCCTACTTAAAATACGAAACTCCTGATCTCATTCCTCCTTCAGAACCTCTGAAGTAACCATAATTTAGTGGGTTTTTTGCTTTTTGAATGTTTAATTTGCTTTTTAAATGTTTTTGAATTGTTTAAATTGCTTTTGAAAATCATTTCCTACATATATTTCTACTTTTAATATATATGTATGCTTCTGTAAAGATACATAGAATTGTTGGGGCACCTGGGTGGCTCAGTGGGTTGGGGCCTCTGCTTTCGGCTCAGGTCATGGTCCCGGGGTCCTGGGATTGAGCCCCGCATCGGGCTCTCTGCTCAGCGGGGAGCCTGCTTTCCTTCCTCTCTCTCTGCCTGCCTCTCTGCCTACCTGTGATCTCTGTCTGTCAAATAAATTTTTTTAAAAAATTTAAAAAAAAAGATACATAGACTTGTTTAGCATGTTTTTATATTTTGCAACAATCATATTATACTATATATATTTTATCAATTGCCTTCATTACTCAAAATTATTTCTGTGAAATTCACTTGTGTTGGTACATGGACTCCCAATTCCACCATTTTCATTCATGGTATATTATCCCATAAAATATGTATGTCACAATTTATTTATTTATTCTTCTAATAATGGACATTATGTTGTCTGTTGTCACTGTGAAGTTTTTCTTCTACTGAAAACAGTGTTGCTTATATGAGTTAATTTATATTACATCACACTATTTAATCTTCTGTTTAACTATTAGAGAACTTCCAGAATAAACCAGGGTTTGCCATTGTCTTAATCTATTCAGGCAGAATTCCATGGAGTGGGTGGTTTATAAACAAAAGATTGATTTCTCCTAGTTCTAGAGGGGGACATCTGAGATGAGGATGCTGGCAGATTCAGTGTCTGGTGAGATGCCACTTCCTTGTTCATAGATGGCCATCCTCTTTACTGTGTTCTCATCTGGTGGAAGCAACATGGGAGTGCTCTGCAGCCTCTTTTATAAGGATACTAATTTTGTGCATGAAGGTTTTGCCTTCATAACCTAATCATCCCCCCGAGACCCACCTCCCACCCTTGTCATACTGGGATTTAGGTTTCAACGAATGAATTTTGGAGGAGGACACAAACCTTCAGTGCATATAGTGCAGCGGCTATATTGAATTATTTTTTCAATGAATGTTTTCAATAAATGTTCAATAAATTCAATAAACCTTCAATAAAGGTTTCAACAGATGAATTTTGGAGGAGGATACAAACATTCAGTACATATAGCATATTGAATTATTTTTCAATAAATGTTTATTTATATTTAAATAAATATTTATACATAAATAAATAAATGTATTTTATTTACTAAGTTTTTTCTCTATTCATAAGTGAGATCACCAGGGATTTTCCTTTTCTTTATGTGTACCTTTTTCCTATGCGTGCGTGAGAAAGCCCAACTCACTGTCCTCAGAGAATGGGTTCCAGAATGAGTGTTCTTTTTCCATTTCCTGCAAGAATTTGTACAGTTTAGAAATACGTCTAACCTGAATGATTGCTAGGTATCACCAATAAAATAGTCTTAGTGTGGTGTGATTTTTATGGGTAGATTTATAGTTGTTTTTTCAAAATCTTTAATGATTATGAGGCTTCTTAGATTTTCAACTTAATTTGGAATTCACTTTTACAAGTCATATTTTCATATTTTCCTTAGAAAATAACTTACTTCCTCTTAGTTTTTAAAATTATAATCCTCAAGTTGTTTTACCTTTTTTTTAATATTTCAAATGACTTTACCAAAGTTCTTTAATGTAGAAACTGACCATATTGTTTTGCTTAGATAGGCTCAACTCTGGACTTTGACAGGTGCTATGCAAAGTTAGTTGAAAGTCTTCCTTTTGCTTTTTCAATTTGTTCAAGATAAGAGACAATTTGTTCTTACTCTCTCAATGTCATCCATCCTTTCTTCCTTTCTTCTTCCCTCCCTCCCTTCCTTCCTTTTAACTGGTTTAGTAATCCAATACAGATGCCATTTATTTATTTATTCATTTATTTATTGGAAGAATTGACATATAATACTATATTAATTTCAGGTATACATTATGATTCAATATTATCTATGTATTGCAAAATAATTACCATGTTAATACTAGTTAACCATCAACAGATGCAGTCATAGCAATTTTTTTTTTTTTTTCTGGTGATGAGAAATTTTTAGGATCTATGCTCTTGGCAAGTTTCAAATATGCAAATGCAAAAAGAATTAGCATTCCTTATAATCTTTTTAATCTCTCCTTTATTTGTAGTTATGTGTACCTCTTTCTGCTCCAAATATGTGTTTGTGGCTTCTCTCTTTTCTCTTCATTAACCTTCTCAAAGGTTTAGTGCTTCTTTAACCTTTCCGAAGAACATGAGTTTAGTTTTGTTGACCTTCTCTGTAAACGTTTATTTTTAATTTTATTTGTTTCCACCTATCTTTATTGCTTTATCCATTCTACTTTCCTCATGATCATTCTCATTTTCATTTTTGTAATAGCACATTAATTTTAAAACATTTTTGTACTGACCACTAGAGCAGTTACTGAAAGTTTTGCTAGATTTTATGTTTGTTACTGAAGAGTTCCAAGTATTTTTTTAAAGATTTTATTTATTTATTTGACAGAGAGAGAGATCTCAAGTAGGCAAAGAGGCAGGCAGAGAGAGAGGGGGGAGCAGGCTCCCTGCTGAGCAGAGAGCCTGATGTGCGGCTCTATCCCAGGACCCTGGGATCATCACCTAAGCTGAAGGCAGAGGCTTTAACCCACTGAGCCACCCAGGCGCCCCGAGTTCTAAGTATTTTTACACTTCTCTTGTGATTTTTAACCATGAATTATTTAGAAGTATGTTTCTAATTTTCAGATCCAGTTATTGTTTTAGTAATTTTGTAAAAAATGTCTGCCTTAATTGTATTGTGCTCAGAGTATGTGGATGTTGTATTAATTCTACAAAATTTGTTAAAATGTCTTTTATGGTATAACCTATGGTCATTTCTTTCCCCTAAATGTGTCCAAAAAGAATGTGTAATCTCTAATCTGAGATGCTGTGTTCTCTGTATCTGTAGGGCAAGCTTATTAAATCTGACATAGAATTACTTACTTTTCTTCTGCTTTATCTACTCATTACAGAGAACAGCATAAAATTTCCCCTAATAATACTTTATTTGTTAATTTCTTCTTATAATTCTTTATTTTTTAATTTCATTCATTTATTTGAGAGAGGGCACACACAAGTGAGTAAGAGAGAAAGCAAGCAAGGGGAAGGACAGAGGGAAAGAGAGAAGCAGACTCCCTGCTAAGCTGAGCAGGGAGCCAGATGCAGGGCTCCATCTCAGGACCCCGGGATCATGACCTGAGCTGAAGGCAGAGGCCTTAACACACTGAGACACTCAGGCACCCCTCTCCTTGTAATTCTATAAACATATTTTGAAGTCATGTTAATTGCTGATTACATGTTTTAGATTATTATGTTTTTCCCAACTTTACCAAGGTATTATTGACATATAACTTTTGTAAATTTGAAGTTACAGTGTATTTATTCTATACACATACACGTTGCAAAACGGTTACCACAATAAGATTATTACTATACCTTCACATAATTACCCTTTCTCTGTGTGTGGTAATAACATTTAAGATCTACTCTCCTAGTAACTTTCAAGTATCTAACGCAGAATTGTTAACTTCAGCCACCATGCTGTACATTACATCTCCAGAACTTACTTGTCTCATAGCTGAAAGTTTGTACCAACATCTTTGACCACCAAGTTTGACCAACTTCTCCCCACTTCCTGCATCCCCCTGTCCCTAGTAAGTGCCAATCTACTCTCTATTTTTGTAAGTTTGGCTTTTTAAGATTTAAGATTTTAAGATTTAAGATTTTTAAGATAGGTCAAAGCATATAGTATTTGTCTTTCTCTGTCTGACTTATTTCACTTAGTGTAATGCCCTCACGGTTTATCCATATTATTACAAACAGCAGGATATCCTTCTTTTTATGGTTGAATAGTATTCCATTGTACATACATACATACATATATATACAATGTATCTTCTTTATCCATCCTTTTGGTGATGGACACTAGGGTTGATTCCATTGTGAATAAAGCTGCAGTGATCATGGAAGAGCAGCTGTCTCTTTGAGATAGTAGCTTCATTTCCTATGAATTTATGCACAGAGGTGGGATTGCCAGATCATATGGTAGCTTTATTAATTTTTGAGGAGCCTCCATGTCATTTTCCATAGTTTACAGTCAAATCAACAATGCACAAGGATTTTATTTTCTCTATCTCCTCATCAACACTCGTCTCTTGTCTTTCTGATGAGGGCCAGTCTAAGTAGTGTGAGGTAATATCTCATTGTGGTTTTGGTTTGCATTTCCCCAATGACTAGTGACATTGAACATTTTTTCATGCATCTGTTGGGAATTTGCATGTCTTCTCTGGAAAAATGTCTATTCAAATCTTCTGTACCAGTCAGCCTATCTATAGATCCTGGGTGGATCATTTGATGGTATCTGCTGTCAGGCTTGTTGCTACAGTCCTGTAACAGTTTAGTCTGGCTCCTAGGGCAGCAGATTGGCAAACTTGGTGCTTGGTACATGAGGATCAGCATAGAGCTTATGTTTACTGGGGCCACACAGGTACCAAGGATGTGCCCAACATTTGTATCCATAAAAGCCAGTCCAATGCTGTGACTATTTGGGAGCCTGGTTTTGTAGGAGACAGCCTAAAGACTTGAGGCCCACTTGTCGTGGCCAGCATGACAAATTGACCAGGAATGTGAGGGTAAGAGGATGAAGAAAATAACTCGAGAAGTAGAGAGATGGGGGCAGGAGGAGCACTGAGGAGGATGTCCAACAGTGCTGATTTTATTCCACATTTTACAAGCATTTATAAGGCAGATCACAATAGAAGGAATAATACATCAGTATTTAGTCAAATAACTGCAAGTTCCTATAACAAGTTTACATTAACTACAACAAATCTCGTGATGCCAGGTAATCACGGCTAATGCCATTAGCTACTATTGATACAAGAATTTACAATCAACCAGGGTGTGGGTTATGGGAAGTACAGGAACAACAAGGACCAACTAAGAATTTAAGACCCTGACCATATTATTCCCTTCTGTAGGGAGAAGGTGTGGGAAATCACGTAGGTGAGCCCACGACACATAGCACAGACCCTTCCTCAGTGTTACTCAGCTTTCCTGTCCTTAACCCCTTATCAAGGCGTCTGGACTTTAAAGGAGACACAAGTCAGGGCCTGGTTTGACCCATGACTCCACAAACACGCCGTGGCCTCCAACACTCGCCTGGTGCTAAAGTTAGACTGGAGCTTGGGCTATAGGAGCTGACTGTAAGCTGGGGTTTTGGAGGCCAACCTTAAAGTTAGGTCTGCAGGGTCTGTTCTAGCACTGGGGCAGGTTAAGAGATAGGTCCCTTAAGAGATAGTCTAGAACCTAGGTCCACAGGGGGTGAACGGGGACTGAAGTGGGCTGGGGGCTTGGGGCTGCAGGAGTCTGCCTGGTGCTGGGGGATGGTGTCAAAACCCCAAGTCCATAGTAGTAAGCCAGGTGATGGGTATGGCTGGGAGTCTGGGTTCTTGGGGTCCACCTGGAGGCTGAGTCTATGGGGACTGATTGGAATCCTGGCATTGGACAGCACTGGAATTGGACAGCCCCTGGAATTGGACAGCACTGGGATATGCCAATAGCATGGGTTTGTGGGAGCCTGCTGGGAGCCTGGGGTCACAGGAGCTGCCTAATGTCCCAGTAGTTATCTTGGGCCATGGGACCCTGTTGGTACTGAGGTGGGCCGGAGGCCTGGGTTCATGGGAGCGCTTTGGGAGCCTGGTGCTATGGAAGCCACCGGCAGGACTTGGCCTAGCGCTGGAGTAAGCCAGCCCTGGGGCCTGTGGTAAAGTCAGGACCTCTTTCCTCCTCCACAGGGAGGGAGTCTCTCTGCTGCACTGCCCAGGCTTGGAGGAGAAGAGAGGAAGGTAATATGAATTTATTTTCTCTGTGCTGCCCACTCCATCTTTTCTTATTTCTGTGCTTCATTCAGGTGCTGTCATTTCTTACCTGGAATCTAGCTCTTATGAAGGCATTTTCACTGCTATTCAAAATTATGTTTCTGGGAGGGCATGGGTGCTAGAAATTCCCATGCTGCCATTTTGCTGAGGTCACTCCCTATATCTGCATTCTCATCTCTAGGTATATAATGTTCACACTAAATAAAAAGCTGAAAGGCTGGAAGGTTTAGGAAGGGTTCTCCCTCTATATGGCACTATGGAGCTTCAAATCTTTTCTTCCTGTGAGTGAGTGATGGCAAAGCTTAGAGATACGTAGGGGGAGATTTGTGGGAAGGGGCTCGGGGCTTCTCTGCAGGCCACTGTCTCAGCACCTCCACATGTCCCCAACCTGGAATCTTCTTTTATTTTCTTTATGAATTGTGTCACTTATTATGAAATTTTCTTCCCTATCTCTAAAGACAAAGGCCTTTAAAAATAAGGCTGTAATCTGGTATTAATCTTTCTAGGCCATCTTTATTTTTGTCAATATTTTCTGGTCTGTATCTTTTATACCTTTGTTTTTAACCTTTTCACATTCTTGTATTTAGGAGGGCCTATGCTAGATAACAGAAAGGTGCCTATGCTAGATAACAGAAAGGTGCTAGATAACAGAAAGCCTGCCTGTCGTCTTCATTCTTTCCTTCCCTTCCTCCCCTCTTGCCTTCTTTTCCCTTTATCACTATATTGAAATAGGACTTTACACCATTTATAATTCTTTAAATTACTGTTACATACACATTTGTGTTTTGCATTTACCTTGTCTCTTCTATGATTTTCTTCTGCTTTCTTTCAATCTTTGCCTTTTTAATTTGAAATATTATCTACACTTGTTTAGATTTCATTTTTCTTTTTTTAAATTTTTTCAGTGTTCCAAAATTCATTGTTTATCTATTTTACTAATAGCTATTTCTAAATTATTCGTACTCAGACCTAACAAATCCTAAATACATCAACGTTTTTATTCTTCTGACAAACATAAGAACATCCATATTCTTTAAGATTGCATGTCTCAACTCACTATTATATTTCCTAGTATTTTAAATTCACTATTTATACCTTCCAGATTAGACATTTTTATTATTGCTTACACAGCTAATGTTAGATTAGATATGCCTGCATTTCTCAATTTCTTTTCTTATCATGGATTTCTGCATCTCAGACTTCTTTCTGGAGTCACTTCTTTTTCCTGAAATACATTCTTTAAATTTTCCTGTATTGATAATCACTTAGGTGCAAACTCTGCTAGTTTTCAATTTTCTGAAAATCTCTATTTGAGTTTTATTCTGAAAAAAATGGCCTATTGGGTGTATAGATTTCTATGTTGATAGATATTTTGGCTCAGCTTTTAAAAATATTATCTGAGGGACACATGGATGGCTCAGTTGGTTAAGCATCTGTCTTCAAGCTCAGTTCGTAGTCTCAGGGTTCTGGGATCGAGCCCCACATTCCACAAGCTCCACATTCCACATACCATCAGGTTCCAGCAGGGAGTCCTCTTCTTCCCCTCTCCCTGTTTCTGCTCTCTGTCTCTCTCTGTCTCTGTCTCTCTCTCTCTCTCAAACAAATAAATAAAATCTTTTCAAAATAAAATTTAAAAAACATTATCTTACTGTCTGACATCGTCATTAGAGTTAAGAAATTAACTATCAACCTAATTGTTATTTCTTTGTGGATAATCTCTTTTTCTGTGACTTTGGCTCTCTGATATCTAATACTAGGGGTTAAGGTGGAGCTTACTTTGGATTAGTTGAATATTCCATGTCAGGAGAGAGAGAGAAAGAGATAAACAAATATCTATATAAAATCAATTCTGGAAAAGCCTGAGCCACTAACTCTTCGAATATTGCCCCTCTCTATTTCTCTTCATTGTTCATCCTTTCCATTCTTTCTGGACTTCCACTGAGATACATGTTGGGCTTTCTCATTTGTAATAAATGCTACCATAATGCTTCTCAATATTCCAAGATTCTTTCCTCCCACATTGATATGAACTTTTCCAGTGATTTCCTTTGCCTGTTGAGATATTAGCAAATGTGATGCAAGAAGACTTGATAATGCCCTTGCATGTGAGACCTTGGTCCCTTGGAACACCGCACCACCATGTGAAAAAGGTGATCTAGCCTTCGTGGGGATGAAGATTTTATTAGGAGAGAGGTCCAGCTATCCTAGTTTTCCCCACTGAGCCTAAGCAACACTTGGGATAATCCCAGGTACGTGAGTATGAGTCCAGGTAGAACTAGTAACAGAACTGCCCAACAACTCAGAGAATGAGAAAAATGCCAGTGTTGTTATAGGCCACTGTTTTCAGATAGTTTGTTAGGCAGCAGTAGATAACTGATACATCATTCCATCTTCTACCTCTCCTAACCTCTCTTTCAGAGTTTCCATCCTCTTGTGTCTGTTTCCTTAGCAGTGGTTTCTTCAGGTCTGCTTTCTAACACTTTTTTTTCCCCCTTGCTGGATTTAACATGTTCTTTCACCATCCACAGAGTTTTAAATTTCAATGATTATATATTTAATTTCTAAATTTCTGTTGGGTGCTTTGTTCAAATCTCTTTGTTTGGTTAGCAGTGGGTTTCTCGTGTATTCAATTCAACATTTTATTTCTTTATACTTTTTAATACTATTTCTTTAAAGCTAAATTATCAAAGAAATAATATATGAAATCAGCTTTCATTATCTGAAAATCTTAGAGGAGTCCAACTCTGTTCATGATTTTCCCTCTGCAGCTCAGTGGTGGTGGCTTGTTTCCTCTTGTGTTTATAGTCTTGCATTTAGGGTTAGAAATTCTACATTGCTGGATTGATGGCACAGCATTATTGCCCAGAAGAGATTTTCTTAGTTCTCTGTTTCACCATCCTGGGTTGTTGTGAACCAGGACCATTTTTTACTAATTTCTTGGCTTGGCATTTACTGCCCTGGACAATATTATAAATTCAAAACCCAACCCTTGTAAATTGGACTGTGGTTAAAATTATCCAGAAAATCTGTTTAAATCCAGATCCCAGGTCAAATTTGACAAAATTTGTTGTTATCTTTCTTTCTGGACAAATATTGTTATAAATCACATTTCAAGGCAGGTTTAGGTATGTGTCTCAAACCAAAACCTTGCAGCCATTAAAGACCACATTTCAGAGGGACAAATACTTTCAGACCAGAGTAACTTCTATATGGTTCACCCTCTGTTTCCAGCTCCCTCTTTCTTTGGAGCTCTGAGGAGTTCTACTATTTTTTTTCTTTGTAAGTTCTGCCATATAGTTGAGAGGATGTTTGCTATATTTTATCAAACATTTCAAGTTCTTTTTTTAAACTGTGAGGTTGTCAGATTATTGAGAACACCATACTGCCTGAAATAGAACTCCCATTTCCTCTTCACCAATTTCACTTGGAATTTTATGTTCCTCACTCACTAACTCCTTTTTACCAAAAGCAATGGTTGATTCTCTGTCCCATCTTAACTGACCTCTTCTCTGCATTGGATGCATTGAGTGACTTATTCCTTAAAATATTTTTCTCCTTTAGATTCTGAGGCACCACATCTTCCTCTTTCATTCCCTATCCTATTCTTGTCTCAGAAACTTCCTCCTCTGTCAGACTTCCAAGGTCAGGGCCCATCCTCAGCTGTCCTCTTCCATCCTAAATGATCACACCTGTCCCATGGCTTCCCAAGCATCTAGATAGTGACAACTCTTCAATTCATATCTTTAGGTCCTAAAACCTTGTCAGGTTTAGGTACAGGTATGCTGCTCAATATTCCTCTCTAATGTTATGGTAGCCTGAAAACTGTCCCCTACCCCTAAAGATGTCCATATCCTAATCCCTGAAACCTATGATTGGGACCTTATTTGAAAAGAAAAAGAAAGTCTTTGCTGATGTCACTAAGGATCTTGAGATGGGGAACTTATCCTGAATTATCTGGGTGTATGTGTCCTTTTAAGAAAGAGATAGGAACAAATTACACATAGGCAGAAGAGAAGGCACACAGAAGAAGAGAAGGCAATGTGACCATGGAACCAGGTAATGCCAGCCACCACTAGAAGCTGGAAGTGGCAAGAAATGGGTCAGAGCCTCCAAAGGACATGTGGGCCTGCTGACACCTGGAATTCAGCCACTGAAATGGATTTTGGACCTCCAGAACTATGAGAGAATAAATTTCTGTTTTTTAAGCTGCCCTGTTTGTAGTGCTTTGTTAACTGCAGCCACAGGAAACTAATACATATATCTAGCAAGCAAGCAATTTATAGCTCTAGGGCAGGACTCGGGATTTTCTGCCTCAACTCTGCTCTAACTTCTATTCGTAATTACCACTTCCATTTTCAAGAAATAAGCTATAAATAATCCTTCATATTCCAATTTTCTCCCTCCACTCACCCCGTTCAACAGTATATTTAGTCAACCGTACCTTCAAAATATAATCTAAATGTTTTCTCATCGTTTCTACCTCCATCCTGAGCCACCATTATCTCCTCACCTGCCGTGGTCTCCTAGAAGATCCCAGACTTCCATCGGGTCACCTTAACAGTCCATTTTTGCACATAGGTACAAAACTGATCTCTAAGTATGTAAATCACATCCGTGTCTCCCTTAGTTAAAGTATCCCCAGTGAGCCCAAGTCCTGCATAAGAGCGTCTATGACCTGCTCCCCATCCCCAACTCTTGCTCTCCTTCACTCTGGCTATCATTCCAGCACACAAAGTTTGTTCCAGTCTCAGCCTTCATACTTGCTCTTCCTTCTCCCCGGAACATTCTGCCTTGAGATTTTCATGTTAGTGTCTTCTCACTCTTCAGATCAAATATCACCTCTTCAGAGTGGCAGCCACCATGTGTATCTGTCCTTATCTTTGTCTCTATTTTTATCACTTCCAAGTCTCTATCTGCTTTTTTTCCCTCCTTTCCTTCCTTCCTTCCTCCTGACCTCCCTTCCTTTCTTCCTTCCTTCCTTTCTTTCTTTTACTTTATGCCCTCTGTCCCTTCCTTCCTATCTTTCTATCACTATATCTCCATCTGGAACTAATAGAACTTCTTATAATAATGGAAGGAAGTGTTCTGTGCTGTCTAATATAATAATACTAGCTATGTGTGACCACAGCACCTGAAATCTTGAAATGTGTGGGACAACTGAAGAACTGATCTTTTTCACATTTACTTTTAATCTCTTTAAATTCAAAGAGCTACATATAGCCAGTGGCTACCTTATTGGTCAGCATAAATCTAAAGTAAGCCCCACACTATCTGTACCCTACCCGGGTAACCATATATTTCATTGCATTATTTTCATTTTATTCAGAGCACTTTTTTACTATATGAAATTATCTTATTTATGCGTTGATTTATATGGTTATATTCTATCATGCTCCAGCAGGGACCTCACTTGTCTTGTTCACAACTTTTCCCAGTGCTGAAATTAGTAGTTACAGTTAGAGTGCTGTCAGGAGGCTTCAGCAACATTAAAGTAGATGCTTGACTTGGCCACCAGTCAACACATGACCACAAATATTAATACTAGCTAACAATTAAGGAGTACTTTCCATATGCCAGATTTTGAACAAAGCTGTTAACTTAAATTGTTACCCAATACACAATAACTCAATGAAGAGTTATTAATATCTTCACTTTACCAATGAGGAAATTAAAGCTTAGAGAGGTTCAGTAACTCAAACCATGGTCTCCCTAAAACTTCAGTTCTTATTTATTACCACTCTACAATATTGCTTCTTTCTCTTCAGGGAACATATATAAATTGATGGAGTTTGGCTTACATAACCTTTTACTTTCCTTTACCTTTAATATTCCTTAACTCTATAACTTAGAAAACAATATTTTATACAGGGATCAACAAAGTAAAGTCTGCAGGTCAAATCTAGCCTTCTACCTCTTTTGTAAATAAAGCTTTATGGGAACACAGCCATGCTCATTAGAGTCCATATAGTCAATGGCTACTTTCATGCTACAATATCTGAGTTGAGTAGTTGTGATGGAGATCTTTTGGCTTGCAACACCTAACATATTTTTATCTGGCCGCTTGCAGAAAAAGTTTGCTGACCCCTGGTATAGAAGTTTCTAATAGTCAATTCTCTGTGTATAAGTCATTGATTAATAATCAAACTCAAGTCATAATATTGTAACTTAAGCAAAACATGTTTTAAGACTACCCACTTTGTGACAAAGTGATTTTTATTTATTTTTTCCAACATCACTGAGATATAATTGACACACACTATTGTGTAAGTTTAAAGTATACAACATGTTGATTCAATATAATTACACATTGCAAAATGATTACCACAATAACATTAGCTAACACGAGCACCACATCCCATAATTAACATTTATTTTTTATAATAAGAACATTTATGATCTACTTTCTTAGCAATTACCTTAATAATTAATTTTCCTATGTATTTTCTATAATTTTAAAGCAACACAAATTATTTACCATATTATTAAGCAACATAAATATTAAAAAATCCATTATAAGTCTATCGTGAAGAAGAAATTACTATTTTATATTGGTATATTTCTTTTTAGAACTTTTATTTTTACAATTAAGATCAAATTGCTTCTGCGTGTGTTTTCCCAAGGAACAATTCTGAGGGACAGTCTCAAGATGAAAGTGGTGACTTTCTAGGTAAGTAATTTAATTTCTATTTTCAAGGGATTTAGCAACCATGACACCCTTCACCTGATCCCCAGATGATCACTATGATCTGATCATTGTTTGTCTACTCCTAAAGATTCCATTAAAAAATACATGCGAGGGATGCCTGGGTGGCTCAGTTGGTTGGGCAGCTGCCTCCGGCTCGGGTCATGGTCCTGGCATCCTGGGATCGAGTCCCACATTGGGCTCCTTGCTCAGCGGGGAGCCTGCTTCTCCCTCTGCCTCTGCCTGCCATTCTGTCTGCCTATGCTCGCTCTCTCCCCCCCCCTCTCTCTGATAAATAAATAAAGTCTTTAAAAAAAAATACATGCAAGCACAACAAGCACTGGCATCTGGAGTGCCCAGAAGTTCAAGAGAGAATAGATCCTTTGGTGTTGCTCTATTTTATTTGATCCTGAAATCACAATGACTACAAGTATCATATTTCTTTTTGTGGAGTAGGAAGCATGCAAAATAAAATGTTGCATTTTATACTTGGCAGTAATTTTTGTGAGAGAAAGCTCTTCACTACCAAATGTTATTGCTTATGATGTTCTACCAGAGAAATGTAGGTCCGCTGTTTATTTAAGACACCAGAACCTAGTGTTAAAAGTAAAAGCTGTGGGGTGCCTGGGTGGCTCAGTGGGTTAAGCCTCTGCCTTCGGCTCAGGTCATGATCTCAGGGTCCTAGGATCGAACCACACATCTGGCTCTCTGCACAGCAGGGAGCCTACTTCCCCATCTCTCTCTCCCTCTGCCTGCCTGTCTGCCTACTTGTGATCCCTCTCTGTCAAATAAATAAATAAAATCTTAAAAAAAAAAAAAAAAGCAAAAGCTGTGGTACAGATTCAAACTCTATCTCTGCTAGTTATAAGCTGAGTGACTTCAGGAAATTTATTAACCAGTTTATATCTCAATTTCTTCATCTGTAAAATGGGCATAATTATAGGGCTAGGGCTAGGGCTACTATAGAGATTCAATGAGTGAAAATATACAATGTTACTTAGAAGAGTCTCTGACAGGGGTTCCTGGGTGACTCAGTGGGTTGTTTCTGCCTTTAGCTCAGGTCATGATCCCAGGGTCCTAGGATCGAGCCCTGCATCAGGCTCTCTGCTCAGCAGGGAGCCTGCTCCCTCTCTCTCTCTGCCTGTCTCTCTGCCTACTTGTCTATCAAATAAATAAAATCTAAAAAAAAAGAAAAAAAAAAGAGTCTCTGACATGTAGTAAATAGACTTAGCTTAGCCATTTGTTACTTTAAATGAGAACATCACATTTTGGGGGAAAAGAAAATAATTTCACTTAAATTAAAATGGAGTCACTTTTTGAAGATAAAAATACTCATCTAGTCTATGGCCATGCTGGCTCAATATTGTATATGTATTGAACCCACTTTGAAGTAAGTTTTCAAATTCCAACACTATGTGATTGGGGAAAGCCTTGGCTACTATTTAAACTAAGGGCTTTATTTATTACTATTTATTCCAAGGACTTTCATTAAATCGGCTCTCCTTTAGGACTTTAGTTAAATTGGCTCTCCTTTTTTATCCTTTCAGAATCTTCAGAAAAACATCCCTTTTTAGCAAACTAAGCCCCATTCTCTCTTCCCTTTCTATGGCTAATTTTTATTTTAACTGTGTCCTGTAGGACAGAGCCAGAGACACAGCATGACTCAGAGCCACATTTCTGTCTTGGTGACAGTGTGAACAATGTGAGCTTGAACCAGCTCTTTAGTCTTTCTGAGCATCAGTTTTCTTAACTCTGAAATGAGTATACTAATAATAATTTTCTCTAACTCACAGAGATATTGTGAGGATCAAACAAGATAATGTGAAAACTATAAATACAGTACTAAACATACATATACAGTATTATACATATATGCATATAGACATCTCTATACAGCTATAAATACAGCAGCGTGTGTGTGTGTGTGTGTACACACAATATAATATATATTGCTACAGTTGCTTCTTTTGGCCACATACATTCATAATTCTGGGAGGACCACTGGTATATTACAATAGTCTCATGAGACTACAATAACTAGTGGACAACACGTTGGTTTATTGCTCTTGTCAATCATGGTGCAATTGCCCATGCTCAGCTCTTCCAAGTCTACTGGTGCCAAACTCACACGCCTCAACAGGACAGCAAAAATGCAGCTCATCTGTGTGAACAACAGGAAAACATGTATGTAGAAAAATAGATGTTTTTCTAGGAATGCTGGGGGAAAACATCTAGATAGATGACGACAAATGAGC
The DNA here is from genome assembly GCF_030435805.1 of Mustela lutreola. Classification (NCBI taxonomy): domain Eukaryota; kingdom Metazoa; phylum Chordata; class Mammalia; order Carnivora; family Mustelidae; genus Mustela; species Mustela lutreola. The sequence goes on along the minus strand of NC_081295.1, from coordinate 57,607,494 downwards.
TTTTTCCCACAGAGCTTAAATTGTTATTGCAATAAACCAAAACTGAATCTCTTAAGTTATATGTCTCTTTGGTGAAAAAAAAAAAGTGGTATAGAACAAATTATTTTTCAGAAAATTGGCACTCCCTTGTGCTTGTACCCAAGCAACAGTCTCTGCCAGTCACTGGGTGGATTTTGTCAGTAATGCTATTAGATGACATGAGTCTGGGAAACTAAAATTTGGTGTCTCTTGCCCAGGATAAAATTTCATCCTCAAAAATGATAGCTTCATGTGAATTTTTGAAAGCTGTTATTAGAATTTTGGATCTCTCTAAAACATTCAAAGGTTCTTCCTACTCTCATTCATTTATTGGCTACATCTATATTACAAGAATACTGGATGTAGGCATTGAGACAGGTACTGAAAACGTGAAACCCTGATTTCTGTGAGTTTATACTATGGAGTGTATAGTATTTATATCCTGCTTATTCCCAAAAGGATTTTGAGTAGTACATACAATTGAAACTAAAGTAAAAAAAAAAAAAAAAAAAAAAAAAAAAAGGAGAGAGGATTAAAAATAAAAATGAAAGAGAGCCCCCTGTGTAAGAAAAACACATTAGTGGGTTTTACTTGTCTCCTACAATGAGCTAATCACTATTCTTTGGAACTGGATTGGAATGAATTACGTAAGCTACTAAAGACAGAGAACCACTTCATGTTATATAGCTAAATACGCCAATAAAATATTCTCTCTCAACCACTGCCATACAAATTTTTCTGGAAAGGCAGGGGTTTATCTGTAACTAAACTTAGAAGGGCCATTGTAATCCTTGTTTTATTAGAAAAACACTGTTCAAATAGGCAAATACAGTATTGAAGTTTTTAAAAGGTAGAATATATATGAATTGAACTCAGTCAAGATATTTTTGTTTGTTTTTTTGTAGAGACCTGAAATAATTATGGCTCACCACTTCCTGGGATAAACTCAGGCAAACTATATACGGGGATAAACTTGGACAATCTAATGGATAGAGGCTATATCCTTCAGACAGATTCTCTTAAGAAATGAGATTCATTTCCCCAGTCACTTACCAAATATATATAGTATTTCCTCTGGTAACTTAAACCCTTCATTGGCTCCAGCATGAAATATGCCTGAGAACCTACATGGGTATTTTTGAAATCACAGGCTGGGTATAGACCAAGAATCCTGCAAAAAACATCAAATATGAAAATTTTGAACTAACAGGCAGATTAGTATTTGAGGGCAACAAAATTCTGCTACTTAAAAGATAGTTTGAAATAAAATCTATATCTGCTCTGAAGATGTCATAGCTGTAGAGTTAATCAAGTAAATAGTTTGACAAGTGTTGGAACCTACCAATTAGGGTAGATGCTAAATTATTCAGGTGGCAAGAAATCATTTCATAGAAACTTTTATGATGTGAAAAAATTGATCACATATTTTAAAGTGCCTACACAAACTACTCTTCCTGAGACTCAACTGATGGAATCTCTGGAATTCATAACTCATAGACTGTATAATTAATAATGGTAGGTAACATTTACTGTGGCTCTACTAAATGACAGAAATATTGCTAAGTGATTTACACAAGTAATATATTCTCTGTTGTTGTAGAAAATATTGGCTTTTACTTCCTCCCACCCTAGAAGTATTTACTCAAGAGATGTGAATTTTCATGACTCAGCCTACAAGAACAACTCCAATTTAGTCCTTTGTTCCCCAAATATGTACTGAGTGCTTACTAGGTATATCAGGCATTGTGCTGCGTGCTAAGGATGAAAGAGTCTATGTTCTTGGGAAATAATAGGCTTAAGTAGTTTTATCTAGAATATTTGGTATACCCCACATCCACAGCACACTTTACATCAGCAGGGCCTGCCTGGACCAGGAGTACAAATGGTACCTGCTGTTGTCTGAATGTTTAAATATTGTAAGTCAAGTTCACAATCTGTTAAACAAAATATGTTCTATTCTCCTGCTTTAACAAATATACTTTCATAATGCTCTGGAAAGACAGGATCTTAATTAGAATTCTTGGGCTCCTTGGAATTCTGTGCTGGAACAAAGGGTGAGGAAAGAGCATGTCCTAGCACTCAGTCCCTAGCTGGATCATGTCTTTTGCATCTTTGGCTTTATCCTACATCAGGAGGTGCCCCACATTCATACAAGTGCAGACTCTGTCTACATGCCTGTCAAGTTTCCCTTGGCCTATCTTAAATATAGAAGTGATCACACGTGTGATGTGGCTCATTTCTCTGAAAGAGTCTCACAGAGCCTGGAAGCAGGCTCAGGGCCATTGGGCAGGGAATTCTGAGGCCCCAGGTACCCATGCATGATTAGAAGGAGAGAGGTTTGGGCTCCAGTTGTCCATGCTACATTAGTCCCAGGAACTCCAACTCCAGGGGGTTAGGCACAGACAGAAGAAGGTCAAGAAGAGCCCTCTATAACGTAGAGGTGGGGTGGAGGCAAGGATGGGGCTCCTTGTTACCAAGGTCTAAGGGTGAGAACTGTTGCCTGTAAATAGATGCTATCCACCCCGATAATTCCCCTTACAGACTATGTAGACCATCTACCTGTAGTTCACTCCCTGGCTCCACTCATAGTGACCTCTGGCAAGAATACAGAACAATAACTGGAACTTTCCCGAGATGTCAAAGGACCCCACCCAACTCTCACACTTCAGTTAAGACCCTCTCTTACCTACTGTGCACCTGCTAGGCATCCACTCTACATAGTCCCTTCCTAAGTCCCTAATAAGGAAAGGACTAACATTCAGAGTGGTATCTTTGTTCCCTCTTAGCTGACTGTTCTGGTATCACTCAGTCTCCTCCTTTTATTTATAAATACTCTCAGCCATGAAAGGATATGTGCCTTTATATTTTCCAAGATAACTTCCTGATCTTCTAGAAGAGAATATCTTATATATTGTTTAGGAAATAATGTGTTTCTTTTGATTGATTCTTAATACTTAAAAATTTTTGAGGACTAGAGTCTTCCAAATTCAAATATGGCTGCGTTCCCATTTTTCATACACTCTAATTTTTCCTTTGACATCACAAAAAGTTTTGTAAACTAATTTGGAATAATAGCACTCCCCAAGCATGATCTGATAATCATTAAGAATAATTTTTACCTATCAACTTTTCTGTGAATAGAAATTGTACATATCAGTAAAAACTAGCATAATATGTGTTCAATAATCATCACTATTAAAAGTTGCTATTACTATCCTTCAATATTCTTTTAAATCTTCAATAAGAAATAACAGGAAACTCTAATCACATAAAAAAAATCAGGCCAATGAAGTGCAGACTTTCCAACTTAAGCAGTAAATAATCTTTTGAACTCATTTTATAATTGATGTTAATTCAAAAATAATTCCATTCTTACATTATATTTATGCTTCTTAATTCTATTCAGCATCTAGCTTTTGTCCTCGTAATGCTCCATAAATCAGTCCTTTTGGATCATGAATTAGCAAGCCTCCAAAATAAAGTGACAGATTAATTAAATTATGCAAGGAAAATGGTTTTCAGTTCTATACCCCAACAGAGAGGAAAGGGACATGGAAAATTTATGATTACATCAAGTCTTCTCTGCATTTTCTATCATTGTCTAATAATAACTCAAGACCCAATGACAGAGCAATCATTCTAAACTGTTAAGGATGTGAATATCGTCAAATTTGACCTGGTTAAGTCATATAAGCAACATCAATGAAAATGTTACTAGCAAAAACTTGTGAAAACTCTAAGGTCAGGGAATATTTCACAAGAGCTTATCTCATTAAAGAGGTCATTTTCTTAATTCACTCCACACAACACATCTTATGGAGCAAGCTTGGCATGTGAGTAGCTATATATTTGCACCCACTTGAAACACATTCTTTGGGAACAGCCTATATTTGTAAACAGTGATTTTTTTTTCTTACTTTCCCTTTCTGTTATTTTGATTGTTAAAAATACTATGTTCTCTGTGAGAATAATTAGGGTAATCAAATTATAGCAACAGATGTAATAAGCGTGTTACCCCCATATATTTCAGTATCCATTTCAGATTCCTCATAATACTGTCTGAAAACCAAGGCAAAATCCAGGAAGGAGGAAGGTAATTGTTGGCAGATAGCAGTCATGAAAATAACCACTAGCCCATGAGCCCCAGGTCTTAAAGAAACTATGCAAAGCCTAATGAGAATCCATGTGCCTGGGGTAAATTTAATCCACTTTGTCCTTTCCTCCTCTCCCCTCGCTCCCACTTTTCATCAGCAAGGATTCTACACTCATGAGATAGTCATGCAATGTCAGTCACAGGAAGTATGGTGAAGGAGAGCAACATTTTCTTTAGACATTTCCAAAATGTTTCCATTCCATGATATTTTCTTCTCCCTTAAGAATGTATTTCTTGGGATACCCAGGTGGCCCAGTCAGTTAAGCCTCCGACTCTTGGTTTTAGCTGAGGTCATGATCTCGGGGCCAAGATCTCAGGGTCATGAGATCAAGTCCCACATGGGGCCCAAGCTTAGTAAGGAGTCTGCTTTAGGCTCTCCCTCTCCCTCTCCCTCTGCTCCTCCCCAAGCCCCACTCTTCTCAAATAAATAAATATTTTTTAAAAGAAGAATATATTTCTCTTATTCCTCCTTGCTGTAAACACACACATGGTTCCAATCTCTTTTGCTATAGGAAAAAACAGTTAATCTCATAGGCATATTTTGAGACTCTGAAAGTAGCATGGGCAGAAAATGTTTTCCATAAAGGAGAGCATTAATACACATAGAATTTCAGACTTTATGGATAAGCAGTTAGGACAACATTTCTGGGGAAATAATGGCCTTCCCAGAGTTGACTGGGCAAGTCGGCAGGGAGAGTGGCCAGGGCTCAATAATGACATATTAGGTGCCTGGCTTGTGTCTGTCTTTTCACCATGATGTAGCCATCAACTTACACTGCATGTGGACCCTCAATCAAAGTTTATTATATGAATGAATGTAATGGACACATTCAGCAATATGGGAGGTCTATTTCTGAAGGATTCTGCCTCTGGCTGTGCTCTCCTCAATCATGGATACAAAAGTGTCCCTCACTAGGTGTTCCAGAAGTTCACTACAGAGAAGCAGCATATGACCCAGGACACAGAAATGTTGCTGTCCCATCCACTGACTTCTGAGCTGTACCCCATGGGCCAGTGGGATAGGTTGGAGTCATTCCAGTGACTCTTTGGCTACCTAAAAATTATCTTTGTTTTCTTTCTTCTCATCTTTCTTTGTCCTGCCCCCAGAAGATGGCTCTTTGGTATCTGTAATGTTGTATTTACTAAGTCCTGAGAATGAAAAATACTCCACTCCCAAAGTTGAGTATAAAAAGGTCTACTTTATAAAATATTGTTCACTTTTTCCCTTTCTTATTCAGCATGTTATTCATTTTGACAAATGGCTTGAAATAAGTCATCATGTAGAAGAGATATCCCATTATAACTACTTCATAATTGCATTCCAATATTACTTCCAATAAACATCCAACCTGAAATGCTCACTCAAGCAATAATCTTATTTTTAAAATTTTTTTTACTTCTCTTTATTGTGAAATTCCTTACTGGTTGATATAGGTGAAAAATCTACTGTCTTGTTATGGTTGCACCAGTTTTTTTTTTTTTTTTTTTTTTTTGACAGACAGATTACAAGTAGGCACAGAGGCAGGCAGAGAGAGAGAGAGGAGGAAGCAGGCTCAATTCCAGGACCCTGGGACCATGACCTGAGCTGAAGTTAGAGACTTTAACCCACTGAGCCACCCAGGTGCCCCTGGTTGCACCAGTTTATAGGCATATTGCTAATGAGAGTCTTGTTGATATGTGAACTGCCTCTAGGCTTTTCCTCAAAATAATTAATTAATTACACCAAAATTTTGGATCTATTTACCTATTTGTGGATCTAGTATTCCAAAGTAATTTCCTGGGACTTAAAAAGCTTTGCAATTGTCTTTCTCAGATAATTTTTGTATATATATATCATTTTGTATAATATCATTGACTTTGAGGAAAAGGAATAATTGTATTGTGAAATTATTTCAAATGAATAGCAAGAAGTTCTTAGAAAATGATAGGTCCTGTCTAATTCATATTTGCATCTTAGGAAAGACTGTCCAAATTCCAACACAAAGTATATGCTTAAAGTGGTATTGAACAGAATATTTGGTGAAATGGTTAAAATTTTAAAAATCTAATACTATCAAGTGTTCACAAGGATGTAGAGCAACTGGAATTTATATATACTCTTATAGAAACGTAAACTGATATAAATCACTTTGGAAAACTGTTTGGTTGAATTTTACTAAAGATAAGCATACCTATACAATGAACTAGCACTTTGACTCGGGTATATATACAACAGACATGTGTAACTATATGCAACAAGAGTTGTGTGCAAAAATCCTAATAACAACACTAGTCATCATCACTGTAAAATGGGAGCAACTTTGATGTTTATCCACAGTAGAATGAATAAATAAATTATTATATGTATTCACAAAATTGATACTGTTCAGCAATGAAAATGAACAAAACACTTCCATGCAAACAATATTAATGAATCTTTCTTTCCCTCTTCCCCCCCAAACTATTGAACAAAATAAATCAGAAACAAAAGAATTACACATTCTATGATCCCATTTATATAAAACAAGCAAAATTAGCCTATGCTATTAGAAATCAATTGGGTGGATGGTTACCTTTAGGGAGATATAAGGAAGACTTTTGAGATGCTTTAAGTTCTATTGTTCTATTTCTTGATTTGAGTAAATGTTACATTGTTTGTTCTGCTTGTGATAATTCACCAAATTGTCTACAGGAAAAATATACCATGTTCTTCACTCTTACACTACTACTTATTCACAACATTTCTGACCCACATGTTAGGTGTCCCACACCAAGCAATTCTAATGCCACCTGGCTGGTGTTAACAGAAGACCCCATAGGTTAAAGGCTCAGTGCCACAAGACTGTCCCCCACTTCAGACACCACCCACAAGTGGTGAGCCCCCAAGTTACCTATAACTTCTGTTTGACTTGACTACAAATCAAAGATTCACATGACCTACTCTCTAATTCAATCATTTAATTCAATCACCAAGAACTCACAGAATTAAGGTAGTAAGTTTACCTGTTTACTATGTAATAAAGAATATGATAAATGATACGAATGAACAGCCAAATGAAAAGATACATAAAGTCAGATCTGGAAGTATCCTGAATGCAGGGGCATCTATCCCTATGGACTTGGGATATACCACCCTCCCAGAATGGACATGTATCCACCAACCAGGAAGCTCTCCAAAACTTATATTTTGGGGATTCTTATGGAGGCTTCAACACATAGGCATGTTGGATTATTAAATTAATCTCCAGCCCCTCTTCCCTTCCTGGAAGATGGGGGTAAGGCCAAAAGTTCCAAACTTCTAATCGGGGCTTGATCTCTCTATAGCTCACCAGAAGTTGCCTCATTAGAACAAAGACATTCCTATCACTCGAGAAATTCCAAGGGATTCAGGAGTTCTCATGTCTGGAACCAGAATCAAAGAACAAGTATTAAAACATGAGATGCTCCTATTGCTTTCCTGGTGCTCTTATTACTTAGAAAATTACATGGGTTTTAAGAGCTCTGGTCAGGAACCAGGGGCAGAGATCAATACATATATTTTCTATCATTTCACAAGCTGCAATGTGTATTTTATGAATTGTATACTTTAGCAGGTGAATGTTATAATTCAGTACAAAATTAATTTTTTAATCTTTCTTATTACTTACACCCTTTGAAATATTTAGTTATTTTAGCTAAATATGGGTATTAAAAGTGTCCCCAGAAGCAGTTGGCCCTAGAAAAATGAGAGGAATAATGAGTGAAGATGTAGTATTGGAGGCAGTTGGAGATTGCCATTTTAATTTATATGCCATTATCCAGCCACATTAAGTCTCTTTTAGTTTTATGAAACATGGTACATGATGCTCTCCCTTACCTCCATACACATATTTAATGCAGTGTTCTCCAGGTGGAGAAATCTCACTTCATAATAAAACTTAAGTATCATGTACTCTGGGAAAACTTCCCTGATCTTACTTTTGTGATTGTATGTGCCTATACATATGAGAATATGAAATTCGCCTGTATATTAAAAAATTTTAAGGATTTTTTGGCTCATAATAAGTCAACAAGCACAACAAATAAATTCTGTCTATATGGGAGACTGGTTTATCCAACTACTGCTAATTTTCAAAGTTTTCAAAATGAAGTTTCATGGCTATTCAAATAGTTCCAATTATTCTAATAAGCTGCCAGATACAAGTTGACATTTGCATTCCAATGCACATTTTAAAAATTCAGTTGATGGAGTAATTTTGAATGACCCTGATCATCCTACATTGGATAAGGTCCAGATGGTCACTCATAGCTCATGAAACGTAACATGTACAGAAAATTTACTTGTCAGATTAAATGGCAAATAGATTCATCTCAATTATAAGTCAGACTTATCTAATATTTCAAATAAATTATTTTTTACCTTAGGGCATGTAAATGAATTCAAATTATGTTCACTAGAGATTTAATGTCCAAGACCCTATTTGAAAACATGTGGGAATAATTAACTGAGGTATCAAATATTTATTTATATTTAAATGGATGTATTTATATTTAAATGGATCCATAATTTTACAATATTTATTTTTAAATATGAATATTTGCCTTCAACTTTGTGATAAATCAGACTACTTTCTATTTCGTGGAACTATCTGGTATTTACTCAGCTACATGCATATCCATCTTGTTCTTCTCATTTAGGGTGTATTTACCCCATTCTACATAATTTCTTGCTCTCCAGTTTAAAGTCTCCATTGCAATATGTCAACAATTCAGTTGTGTGTATTCAAACCTCCCTATTTGAAGGGAATCTCTCTTGATATGCATTTGGTGAAGAGAAATGCCCTGCTTCCATTGTGATCCCAAAGAGAGTCAATGGTTTTATCCTGAACCCAGAAGCAGCTGGCCTTAGAAAAATAGAAGAAAGGATGATTGACAAGTTAGTTATGGTTCCTGCCAGATTAGAGACAATGCTATGAGAGATTGTTATGCAGAGCTGTTGGATGTAATAAATGCTCTGAACAGCAAACAATATATAGGGTAGTTAATTTCATGTCAGAATACATGCATTTGGAAAAATAATGATCCAGTCACAAAATGTCTGCTTTCCATTCCTGCAACTCTGGATTTCTGGGTTGTTGGGTTTAAAACCCAAAGAAGAATTTACTTCTCATATTGGGCACAGTTGTTCCTCAGAATTTAAATAAAATAATTTTGCAGGTGGATTTCCTCAGGAAATAGATTCTGAGATGGAGATTAGCATCAGATTTTTCAGGGAGCGCTCTAGAGATCGCACCTGTGAAAGGGAAGAGCTGTGGAAGCAGGACTTGGTGAATGGTGAACTTGAGTTGTGCTGTGATCTCAAGGAAATTCAGTGGACCCTATGGGTAGCTAAGATGGATGGTCCTTTAGAATTATCTGAAATTGGCTAAAAAGTCCAGGTCTCTACACCTCTGAGTCTACCAGTCAATGGATGCAAGTAACCCCAAAGGAGAGTGTGGACTTCAGTGAGATGGCTCTGTCCAACCGAGACAATCCCCAAAAGGAGATGACAGCTGAAGCTGTCTGCCAGTAGCCCTTGTAGCAGCTGGAGTAGTAGGGCCTATATAACAGAAGGGGAATCAGGAGATGAAGCTGTGCATCAGAGTCCACCACAGATAGTCTGCTTCCCAGTAACAAGTGCTATTGATAAAACAGTGAAAGATAAATGTAGGGTGTTGGATAGGATATGAATTAACACTATAAATACGGCCAAGTATTGCTATTTCACCAAGAGGGAAGAAAGGTGGATTGATGGGACTGAGGAAGTTCCTGAGATACTTCCTTCCATTACCCTGTCCAGGGGAAGTATTAATGGAAGATGACCAGTTACACAAAACCAGCAGGTCTAACAAGAATCAAGATCCCTCCAGAATAAATTTCAAGTCATCAAACCACCTAAAGGGCTCTGAGCAGTAGAGGTGCTGGCTGAAAACCAAAGCAATATCAATCTTGTGGGAGTTATAAACACAATTTACATTTATAACCCCTTCTTGTAAGCAGATTACACAGGTTAGTTACAGGGTTAAAGCCCCTCTTAAACAAAACTAAAGCTCCTATCAATATTTTCTTCCTTGTCATGTCATGTATAATTTATGTATTTTAACAACCTATATTTTTCCATCATTTTTTCCTACTATTATGTGTCAGCAATGGAAATATTATAACCCTGTACTGCCTAATATGCTAATCACTAGTTACATGTGGCTATTAACAATAAAATTAAATTAAATTAAAATTGAACTTGTATACCATACTAACATTTGTTCAATTGCCACACATAACTGGTGATTACCATACTGAATGATACAGATACAGACTATTTCCATCATCACAGAAAGTTCTAGAAACCAGTGGCTCTTAGAATCAGCTGGAAGGTTTGTTAAAATTCAGATTGCTGAACACTGTGGCCAAGGGTGCTAATTTAATAGATGTGGGCTATGATTCGAGAATTTGCATTTCTTTTTTTTTTTTTTTTAAGAGGCAGACAGAAAGCGAGAGAGAGAGAGAGAGAGAGAGGAGAAAGCAGGCTCCCCGCCTAGCAGAGAGCCTGATGTGGACTTGATCCCAGGACCCTGAGATCATGACCTGAGCTGAAGGCAGAGGCTTAACCCACTGAGCCACCCAGGTGCCCCAAGAATTTGCATTTCTAATAAGTTCCCAGGTGATGATAATGCTGTTGGTCCATGGTGAATAGTGATACTGGCTCTTCCTCAGACACCGCCAAAGTGGGATTGTGACAAGTCTGTGTAAAATTTCCTGTGACAATAGGAGAATTTAATTTAAATGTAGGGGATTAGAGAGATTCTCATTTTGGGGTTGGGTAGTATAATTTTAGACAATACAAATATTAGTTATATTAGGCAAGAGCTTTTTATTTTGGAATAAAAGTAAGGATAAAGGTGTACATGGAAGTTGGGCAAGCAGCCAAAAATGGTGAAGTCTATTACATATTTATCATTTTTTCCTGCTCAGAACCCAATCCTTTTTCCTATTTCAGAGGAATCCCTATTGTGGGAGTCTTTTTAAAGTGCAGAGCCTTATCTCTCATTACTGAAGCCAAACAGAATCCTGCCGCCTGAATCCAGAAAGGGAATGATACGTTGTCTCAGCAAATGAGATGCACTTGCCTGGGACTTTGAACCTTGTAGAAGTGATTCAAGAGCATAAGACAGTCACAATTTGTTTGATGTGGTGCAGTCTATGAATGGCTGTGCCAGGACTGGGTTCCATCATGGAGACAACGCCCACAGAACAGTTGTGGCAAAAAGAAATAGTGACATGGTAGAATGTTGGCCAGATTTTTGCTGCTGCATAATTTTAGACAGCATCTTGTTTCCTGCCTGTTTGCCAAGACTATTCTCCCATTTTCCCACCACTCTTGAGATCCCCTCTACACACACCCCCAAATTCTCCATTTTTATTCAGTTAGTCCAAGTCAGATTCTGAAGTTTGCAACCAAAAGATGACTGGTTTCCTCTTCCTTGTCTAGGAAGACTTTTTCAACATGGAGCTAGCCAGTCATTCTCTTGATTTTCACAGCTGGATGTATGGTAAAGAGCTATTTCCAAAAGAGTGTATAGAATTTTATTAAATGCCTTATACTTTTGTTGTATCCTATTCCTCCTCTTAGACCTTAAGTTCTTTAAGATCAGAACTATTGTTTTCATCTTTGTATTCCCTACAATCAACTAGAAAAACATTTGAATATGAACTGTTTCCAAAGAAAGAAGGGCATCTTGCCTTTGCTGTCAGCTTAAATGTCCTCCTATTTGTCAGCCTTTTCCTTGTCATCTGTAGCCAGCCCAGCCCCAGACAACTGTTTTTCAATAATCTGATTTATTTTCCGTATTAAACTTATCATTTTATTAAATTATACTGTTTATATATTTGTTAAATTATTTGCCTCTATCCCCCCTTGATTTTAAGCTCAATGAGAGCAACAACCTTTACTGTATATCAGCCTGGACAAACACACATTAACCTCGCTTAGAACAAAATTCTGTCTACACAAATTTGAGTTTGGCTAAAATTACCAAATAGTGAGAGTCATAGGCAAGTCCTCTTCCTTCAAACCACAGCCATCTACAATGTCATTGACAAACGTCTCCCTCCCCCTGCTTTTCTTCTCTCCCCTAAGAGGTATGACAAAGTTCCCTTTTTGTTTAATGCACAACATTTAGAAATCATCATTTGCAGGTTGAACAGACTTTAGAATCCAATTCTTTACCTTTATCCATCGAAGTGTTTTCTTCCAAAATAGCTCTTTCTGGAAAGAATCAAATATAGTTTCCCCTAGCTTGTTGTGTTAATGTCTACAATCGTCTTCATCTAGATAGCTTCTATTACAAATTCAAGATTAGTGGAGTCAGAGTGTGCGTGTGTATACATGGGCCTGTGGTTAAACTTCGAGGCAAAGACATTTCCAACTGCTTAGTTTTTTCCCTGTAGACAACACAGTGAGTATGTGACTCCAATCCTGGCTACATCACCAACCAGTAAATAAATTACCAGGACTCCTGGACTTGCGTTCTCTTGCTTATGAAATAATGAAATCCATCCGTCATTTGTGCATATAAATTGGCAAATAAAGAGATGGAAAGTGACAGATGGCTTTTGTTTTTATTTAATAAAAGGTGATTCACAGTTTAAAACTTTATTAGGTTTAGCCTTTGCAGACATAAGCCCTGAGATGTAGGCTTAGTGACTTGTCTTCAGATATGCTTACCTTGAGTGTCAAACTGTAGTCAACAAATCTGACAGAGATGATAACAGGAGGATTAGCACGGAGTTTGAGAGAAACAGCACAAATCCTAAAAGACTGCATTTCAATTGGGCTGATAAACTGTCATCTTACAGAGCACCAGAGTGCTGTCTTCCTTTAGGCAAAGAGAATTTGAGCCTGTGAGCTGGTGTTAATGCAGCAACCAGAGAAAGGGGAAAAAACAGTAAAGGATCTGTAGTAGAGTGGAGTTTCAAAGCCCTGGCAGAGTAGAACAAAACCCAGTCTTGCAGAAATAGAGAGAAAAAGAGATTTAAAGGGGGTGTCTTGCACAGCGCTGACATCTGACATCACCCTGCAAGGTTTGGGCTTCCAAGCCCAGCATGGCATCTTAGGCAGAGACTGCCATCTTCTCTCACTGTTGTTCCAGTTACACACAAACTCTTAACTTTTGACTTCATTTGCTTTTGCCATTTTCAGTACACTCCAGTCTCTTTTTCTTAACGAATACAGTCCCCCACCTCTACCACCACACCCACTGACTCACCCCAAAAAAGCACAAACAGCCCAAAGGAAACCTGCTTTATGGACTGTTGACTGAACAAAGCATACATGAGCAGCTACAGGAAGGTTGAGAAAAATACACCCAGGTTTCACAGCCATCATCTGCTATGTGGCGCTCATCCATGCGGAGCCCCAGGATGAGAGTTTTACATTTTCCCTTGTTTTGTGGAAAGAAGCTTTTCCTCATTAACTTTATCACAATCTTCTCCTGTCTTATTTTAATTTGTTTATTTTAAACCATTTCTGTGAAGTGTATGACTGCTCAACTATGCTAATATTCTAGTGACTGGTGGCTTGCTTACACAGATTAAATGCCAGGGACAGGAAGAAGCCCGTATGCGTCTGTGAATCCAGCATCACACCTCAGGGATGTTGATGGGCTTCTGTGTGACTGAAAGAACAAATGCAAATCCTAACAAAATAACTACATTTTTATGAACAGAAAAAGTCTGAGGCAGAAATAGATACATTTGAGGGCTTAGGGCTTTAAGGAGAAGAGAGCAGTTACAGAAGTCACAGAAAACCTAAACCAGGCTTCAGAATATCACTTATTTTGGGTTCTTTAACATTTTTCAGGATGTTAACACATCATGCCATAAAGAGGCGAACAGACCCAGAAGCTCCAGACATGACCACGTAATGTAGGAAAAGAGCTCACCCAAGCCCAGAAGTAAGCATGGTCTAGGTGACCTTGTACAGTACCATTTAGAGGTTACAACAGATGAGGAGCTGGGGTTCAATCTGGCTGCAAGACAGATGTAGATGTGAAGGGATGAGAAAATATTGTGGGAACCCCCTTAACTATCTACACTAGATAGAGATGATAGATAGATAGATAGATAGATGATAGATATAGGTAGATAATAGATAGTTAGACAGACAGACAGAGGTTTGAAGTTTATATTTAACTTGATGGTCCTAGATGGTGAGAAGCAACAATACTCCACATACTCCAGTGTCTCCAATACTCCACAGCTATCTTTGGCCAAACGCTGCTGTTTTATAAAACCCCCTCCCCTGACTTCTATTTCATTCAAGATTGTCCTTAATGTCACCATTTCCGCATTGCACCTGTACAGAAATGTGAACTGTGGTGAGGAGAATCTCTATTTTCTCAGGCCACTTATCTCATTCTATATTTTTTTTAACCTCTAATTAACAAACACATCCCCTTTCCAACCGAGATGCCACCCAAATATAATCTTTTGGATGAACAGGGTAAAGGACAAAATTCTGCCAGCAAGCTATACCAAGAACTATGAAGAGGCTGAGAGTTTATCCTACTTAAAAACTTAACAAGTTGGTTTGCTTGTTTCATGCATTCCGGCAGAAGCACAAGGTTCCTAGGTCAGAGACGAGATGTTATTGCTCATGGCACAGCAAGCAGCAGGAGAATTGGCATATTTGCATCAGTCCTCTTTGCCCTCAAGTGCCACAGGTGCAAAGTGCGTGGGCCGAGATGACACCTGCATACCTGGTGGGTTGCCTTTATTATAATGGACAGTTAGCATGCCAGCCCTTTGCTCTGGAGGGAGTTATCTCTGTCTTCTAAGGCTCCTTGCTACAAAGACATCCTTGAAAAGATAGCTTACAGTAAAAGATACTCTGTCTCTCTATGTGCAAGAAATACCTGAGACTCCATGGATTATCACCTCCCAACAGATTCCCTGCTTCTATTTCTCGCTACCTGCATTGTGCCCCCTGCCCCATCCTTACTGTCTGATGCATTAGGCTCTCACTGTGCCCACCTTCTCCTCCCCACTGACCATTCTGCACCGTGCCTGATTGCTTAGTTTTTGCTTCTCCAGCTGGACTATAAACTTCTCATGAGACTAGTACTCACCTCGATATCACCAGTTCAGCACAGTGTTTGACCCTTAGGGGAACTGAACAAATGTTAAAATAATAAAGGACAACCTTTAGATAGTTCTTGAAGGCAGGGGTTGCATCCTATATAACTTTGTACCACAAACTATAAAAGAGCTCCTTTTGTAGAGTAAGAATTATTATCTCAATAAAATTAAGTAATTACTGCTTCATGTCCCAAGCAGACTAAGTCCAGCATTCTAAACCAAGAGTTTCAAGCTGAAGAGCAAGCTGGACTTCTTAAATCATAGTTGCATATTGCCACAGCATCATTTTGAAAAGCAAAGTATTTTAGATATTGTTGTTTTTCTCATTTCAAAAGCAAGCATATTTCCCATACTTTATAGTTTTTACCATAGATTATCTTTCATGGTATCTCAGGTTTGTTTTTTTTTTTTTTTTTTTTTTTGCTTCTATCACAAACATTCTTTATATAAAACTCACAAGAGTAGTCTTCACTTCAGCAACAAAATATGTTCACACATTTTTTTTTTCTTGAAACACGTACTTTTATTTTTCCACTTTGGATAGAGAAATGACTGTATGAATTGTTCTAACTTTTAACTCTGCCCTAACAAAACCAGCGGTGGGGGACAGTTGCAGGCAATGCTCCTTGGGCTCAGAGATTAGAATTTCGCAGAGAGGGTTAGGAATACAGAAAGCCTATGCCCTCCCTCTGGGATGACTTCTTCTCACTCCAGCCCAGTGCTGTCAGGTCTCCTGACATTGTATGAGTGTCTGAAATCTGGATGCCTATGTGAAAGCTCCTAATTTCATTTGTTGACCATTTATTCAAGGAATATTTACATGCAATGCATAGACTTCTCAGACCAATCCTGTCCCCAGGCCCTCAATTGGCTGCCTCTAAAACTGCCTGGAATGGAGAAGAAAAAGGTACCTGATGGGGATTAAAGGCCAAACTGTGAAAGTGAAAAGATGGATAGTACGCTTACATTGCATGAGAATGGCAGAGAAAAGCATCTTATGGTGCATATGATACATGGAGAATATTCAACAATTAGACAGAGATTCTCCCCTAAAGAAGCTTCCAGTGGATGGGTAACCTATCATGTGAAGGCCAAGGTGCACTTTTGGTGTTTTATTTACTCAGTACTTTAAGGTCCTAGATAGAATCTTATAAGTGTCTTGCATGGACACACTTTGTATAAGGCTTCCTAAGTCTTTCAGAGAAAGTTTTATGAAAATGACTTATCCTGCTTTCTGTTTCATCCTGTTACAAACAGGCAAAGCAGCAGCCAGGCAGGTACATACCTAGGCACACACCACACATGTCCGTCCACTGGGGTCCGAACACCCCTGAGTAGAGAAAATACTGGCCTCTGGGGGCCGATGCCCTAATAGCTCAAAGGTCTGAGGGAAGCTGGCCCTGCCTTGGGGCAAGTGAAGGTTGGCAGAGAAGCACCATAGAAGGGACATTCAGTGATGCTTCTCTGAGTAGTGCTTCAGCGCCATGAACCAAGGTCAGGTGAAGGTCCTCCACATGTATGTGTGTGGAGGGTGGTCAAGAAAGGAGCCTGAGAAATCAAACCAATCTGGTGAAAATTCTGTTGCATTAGGCCCAGCGACTTCATCTTCCTAAATTTTAGTTTCCTCCTCTATTCAATAGAAATAACAATAACAGCAGGTACTGCATGAAATTCTGGATACAACATACCACTAAAACTCTTAGAATAGAATCCACCCCAGAGAAGAAATGGGGACCTGTGGACAGACGGCAATGTATTGTAGCCTGGAGAAGCAAGGCGGAGGCAGGGCCACAGGACAGCTGAAGCAAAGCTACCCAGCAAGCCATCTGATAGGAAGCCCAGGTGGAAGCAGGGTCTGATCCAGGGGGAGGATGGAGATAAGAGTAAGCACACACAGAGAGGACATGATGGTATGAGGGCTCACTGCATGCGCTTGGCCATTCCCTAGACTCTGGTGGAAAAAGAAAAATCGAATATATTTTTATTTTCACTGATCCACACCCTTGGCATGAAACTTGCTGAAATCCTCAAAAGAGCTATAGAAGAATTGCAATCTGAAATTACCATCAGGAGTTGATACAACAAGGATTGTGATAGGGATCCTTGATTTCTTAGAGGTAGGAAAGAAAACATGATCTTTAGACTACTTTTGCTTCTCAGGCTTTGTTTTATTTTAAGAGGCTTTAGAAAACAAACTCTTGGATAAAAATAAGGAGAGTCTTAGGTTCTGACTCTAGCTTTGCAACTAAATCTCTTGGATAGGACAACTGATCACTCTGTGCTTCATGATTGCCATGTGGAAAATGGGAATTAATAAAAACTGCATCTGCTTTCACAGCGAGAATGATGTGTACGTGAAGATGGTTCATGAAGCATTTAGCATCTGGAGTAAAATGTGTAGTAGGAATTCTAGGTTAAATCATTCATTAATAATATATGATTGATTTATAGAAGATGAGTCCCCCTTATTTTGGATACAAGACAGATTATTGCCTCTATTGTCCTCAAGAAGAAAACCATAATGCATTATCTTCTGAAAATGTTTGAGAAAATTAAAGAGTGTTACTAAAATTTTTATTACTGTGGGTATTGGCCAGTCCAGAAATAAAAATCTCATTACATTAATGCTAATAGTGGAAATGAGCCATTTCACTTACATTTTCAAAAGCTAGTAATACACTGTTTTCTTAAGACTCTCAAAACCATGTTTCATTGCATACTTATGGGAAGACCAGCATCAAGGTTACCCATGACTGATGCTAAATAATTCACTATGAATATATATATTGCCCTTGGGAAAAGAGCATGAAATTTAGAATATATAAATATTAAGCAAAAGTAAATCCTTCAGAATCTTTCTACCATTTAGGAGCAAAGCAGGAAGACTCAGAATCATCTCCAAAATAGTAATTAAAGGGAGGAAAGATTTTAATACTTGAAACTCTGAATTTATTTTTAATGTGCACACAGAATTTCCATTTTAAAATACCAGGTGTTTTGATCACTTTAAAAATCAATATATACCATCCCATTATTTCAACAATTGAAGTTATTTTGGACATGGAATTTATGGTAGATAATCTGGGTTGAATATTTTGAATTGAAAGCATTCTGAAGTCCTCTCCCACTAAAATAGAAAGATATATTGTATGCAATAAACTTATTGTTGGATTTTGGGATTTCAGGAAATAAAAAGAAATTTCTGAAGATTTCCCATCTTTCTCTGAAAAAAAAAAAAAATGTTAGCAAGCTGAATCCAGAAATTGAAACAATGAACACAAAAGAGATTGGAAAGACTGAATTGTCCTGAGTCAGGTGTTCAGAGCGTCGCTGTGATTCAGAAACTCCAATGTATCCTAAGCAGAATGAACCAAAAATAAATCTGTGACAAGAAACATTTTATTAAAACTGTAGAACACTAGAGGTGCCTGGGTGGCTCAGTCAGTTAAGTGTTTGCCCTTGGCACAGGTCATGATTTCAGGGTCCTGCCAGGTTCTTTACTCAGCAGAGAGCCTGCTTCTCCCTCTCCTTCTGCCCCTACCCCCACTCATGTTCACTTTCTGCTTTTCTGAAATAAATAAATAAAATCTTTCAAAAAATATTAGCTGGAGCAATTACAGTTAAAGGTAATGGGATCATATTTTAATTTCCTTTGATCACCTTGCTCTCAGGACCGCCTGCAGGCCCAAATCATTGATGAAGCCTTGCTACAGAACCTTCCTTGATGTTCTAGGAAGCCAAAGACAGCAGCTTTGGGCAGACTGACCAGATCATCAGGGATACTTTCTGGTCTTCCCAAAAAACATCTGCTGTGGGGAGTCAGCCAAGATTATACTTTCTGAATGTGAGTACCTCAGAAAATTGGTGGTGAATTCTTTGGTGGGGGTTACTCCTGAGAACCACGCCCACTGTGGTGCTACAGGCAGCTGGAATCACTGATGGAGTCTCCCCTGTATCCCAGTGCTCCTATATTTCCTTACAGTAGCCTCCTGAGATTTTCTTTCCCAGTTTTTGCAGTGGTTGTGTAAACCTCTAATACTCGCTTTTTCTAATCAATGTGCTTAAAATGGTACTTTTCACTCCGTAACTATGATTAAAACAATCACCTACTTAAAAAAAACATTTTAAGATTGTATCAAAAAGGAAATTCAATCCTATGTTTATAAGAACTACATAAGATAAAGAGATTTCATAAATAGTAAGAAAAAAAAAGGAATGTTTAAGATGGAATTTCAGCCAAACAGCATTAAATTACACACCCACAAAAAGATAGATAATAATATTAGCACTACAATTCAAATAAAGACCTAATAATTTTGCACATTTATGCACCAAGTAACAAAGCAGCAAGATTCATGAATAAAAATATCAGGCAACATAAGGAAGAATTAGTAGGAACAGATTAATTGTAACAAACTTAATTAATTACTTCTCTTGGTCTGTGATTAAGAAGTAGAAAAATAATAAGCATAAAAGTTCCAGTAACATATTTAATAAGTCAAGCCAGATTGATAATTATGAATTCTACACTGAGAAAATGAAGAGTATATACATTTTCTCTTTAAGGAACCATAGAACACTTAAAAAAAAAATAGCAAAATTGGTAAAATAACTATTGCCAGAAAAAGAACCTAGCACAAATAATTTTACAGAAGAATTTTACAAATACAGAAGGAGATGATATTTACAATGTTTGCAATATTTTTTTAAACATATTCTTAAAGAGAAAAATTTCAAATGCTTTTGTTAAATGTGATTCTAATATTGAATTCAAAATCCAAAAAGTTTTCTATTAAAAAAGAAAAGCTCATCAATGTAAAATTTGTAAATAAAATTTTAGCAAACATCTGGTGGGATATTAAGACATATATATCTTGGGTTTATTTTTACACAAAAGGATGGTTTAACATTAGTAAATCTGTTAATATAAATTCACCATATTAATGGCTCTAAAAAGTCCTATGATTATTTCCACAGATACTGAAATTGTATTTAACTAGTGTCTTCAATTCTTTTTCTCTTCAATTTGTTACACAGATATTCAGTTCAAGGATAGATGGACATTTTTCTCTGTATAATAAAATATATTTATCGGATTTACCAAATCTTTATCATGTTTAATTCAAAATACAAGACCCACTTAAGTTAGAAGCAAAATAAGCCTCCCTAATTTTATTACTGTTATTTGGCATTTTATGGGTAGTACTAACCAATATAATCAGACAGAAGAAATTGAATGTATAATAATTGGAAAGGAGAAGGTAAAATTACTTTATCACATACAGATCGTAACTGAAAAACTCAAGAAAACCGATTAGAAAAATTCCTGCAAATAGTAATAAAATTCAGTGAGATCTCAAAGTACACAGTAATGTATAGAAGTGTACAATATGTATAAGCAATGCAAATTTAAAAAGAAAATGGGGGAAAAGACCCCATTTATAATGGCATTAAAAAAGAAAAGTTCCAGAAATAAACTTTAAAACACATGCAATTCCCACACAAGTTAAGATTTAACAACATTCTTGAGAAACACCAATAATGTCTTGAACAAAAGGAAACACTGTGTTCTCAGCCAGCAAAACTCAGCATCAGAAGTATGTTAGTTAATTCTTCCCCAGTTATGAAGGTTATAATCTCCCAATATACAAACAAATGGTGAAATGGGCTTCATGTATACATAAGTTGATCCTACATTCATATGGGGAAAAAATCCATATACACATAGCCAGAAAAACTCTAAAATCATTGAAGAGAACAATAGGAACTACCATATATTGGTGCATATTAAAATGCCTCAATAATGAACAAGGTGGTCTTGCTACATGAAACAGATAAAGTGATGGTATAGAAGATAGAGTCCTGAAATAGATCTAAATATATATGGGTATGTAGTATGTGATAAAGGTGGTATTTTCAAGTTGTGTGGAAATTATGGACCAGATAACAAATGAATAGATGAAATAAACATGCAGACTTCTAAACAATAACATAATAACATAAAACTACATGGGTCCACACCTCACACTACTCACTAGAAAAATTTCAAATAGATCAAAGATTTATATATTAAAAAATTAAAATCATAAAAGTACTAGAGCAAGAGAGATTCCTTTCCAAAGGATGGTTTTAGGCATCAAAAATCTATAAGTTATAAAAGGCAAGCTTAACATTTTTAACCACATAAAGTAAATAATTTGTACATGGCAAAAAAAAGAAAAGAACTTGAAACCAAAGTCAAAATAAATGACAAACTGGAGAACCATTTGCATGATGTAGGAATAATATAACACTTACCTATTTATATAGGTCAGTAAAGGACCACCACTGCAATAGAAAAATAAGTAAAAGTTATGAACAGACAGTTCACAGATGCCCATAATTTCTCATGTAAAAGGATACCCAAGGTTGGTACTTGTAAGAAAAACACTGGAAATAACCCAAATGTATACCAGAAGAACACTGTTTCAAAAGGGACATGACACGGAGAGTGAAGAACAATAAGGAAGTGTTCTATTGATCACTAAAGAAAGCTCTCCAAGACATAGTGTTAAAAGAAAAAAAGCAAGGCAAGAACTTAGCGTATGGTTTGAAGATAAAAAAAAAAAAAATTAAGGACCTGTATTTAAAATTCTACATCAAATGCATAACAATAAAAGTTAAGTACCCTGTGGTGCATACATTTTACAAGAAACGTATCTAAGAATACAAAGAAATAAATATATTGATAAATAGATATTGTGTGAATACTAACCAAAGGGAGCTTGGATAACACAAACAGACTTTAAAACAGAAAAAATACTATTAGGATACCATTAGGGATGAAGAGTATCACTGCATATAGAGAAAATATTAACTTATCTGAATATAAACGTTTTAAACCTAGGTACACATGAATTATCCTCACAATATAGAAAGAGAGATTTGAAAAAGTTTACCAACATAGTGGGAGATTTCAAAACAATCCTCTATTCCTAATAGGTAAAATTAGTAAAGATATAAGCAATTTGGACAGCCTGATTTAATGTTACAGATAAATAGGTCAACATCCAATTGCTATTGCCTTCCTAAGCGAAATGGAAAAAATGAAGGAAAGTTCTACTAATTCCACTAAACCAATCTCAATAATTTCAAAGAAATTTCTTTTAAAGTATTTAATATGATACAATTAAGTTAGAAGCAAAAGCAAAAAGAAATAAAATCTCCATATATATGCAAATTTAAAACAATTTCAAATAATTCATAATACAGATAAATCTTAAAATGGGAAAGGCTTAGCATTGAATGAGCTTGTCCATTAATTTTGAACGCAAGGCAAAATTATTTCAAGTAAACAAGAACACCGGCTTCCATTTCCCTTTTCTCTCTGCCCCCATGCAGGCGGCTGAATCCCCACACCCAGATAGCAGTAAGTGATCAAGCCAAGATATCCACCTAGAAGCTGTCATTTCCCAAGACACAGAAACTGATGATGCCCAGGTGACCAACAGGGAATAATTATAAACAGAGGAAAGCAAAATAAAAAGCAGAAACCCTAGTTTTGATACCACAGAAAGACATTTAAAATGGCAAGTATTGGGGGGCACATGGGTGTTTTAGTCAGTTATGTGTTCAACTCTTGATCTTGACTTAGGTCTTGATCTCATGGTGGTGAGTTGGAGCCCTGTGTTGGGCTCCACACTGGGTATGGAACCTACTTAAAAGAAGGGAAGAGAAGGTAAAGAAGGGGAGGGGAGGGGAGGGGGGGGAGAGGAGAGGAAGGGAAGAGAGGGGAGGAGAGAAAAAAAAAAGCAAAACAAAAAAAAAAAGGCAGGTATTTTGATACTTACAAAATATGTACATGGGACAGGATTACACGGAAAGGGGCCCAACATACAGGCACTGATGATTAATATATAGATGGGAGTTGATATACATTGATAAAACAGGTAGGTGATTTAGAAAGACATAAAAAATTAGAGTTCAATATTTTCAGACTTCCTTACTTTGCAAAAGTGGCTTATGTGGAAAGAAGTCGAGCTGGAACCTACCTAACCAGTTTATGTTAAATCAGCCTTCCTAAGACTATCTTACTAATGAAAGCAATTTGTCCATCAAATCTTTCATGGAAAGATCAATTACTTAGGATATGCAATGAATAAGTGTTGGTACCATCTCTTAAATCAGTTTCACATTTCTAAAGAGGTGGCATTTTTGACTTCTGCTCTTCGTTAATCAGAGCCATAAAAATCAAAGCTCAGCAGGTCAAAAGTAAATTCGTATCTGGGAATTTAAAGAGGTACTCTATCTAATGAAACACAGAGTTGGCTGCCTTATAAAATTAAAAATTTTGACTTGGGGGGCGCCTGGGTGGCTCAGTGGGTTAAGCCGCTGCCTTCGGCTCAGGTCATGATCTCAGAGTCCTGGGATCGAGTCCCGCATCGGGCTCTCTGCTCGGCAGAGAGCCTGCTTCCCTCTCTCTCTCTCTCTCTCTCTGGCTGCCTCTCTGTCTACTTGTGATTTCTCTCTGTCAAATTAATAAATAAAATCTTTAAAAAAAAAAAAATTTGACTTGGAAAATAAATTTTAAAGGAATTATAAACTACTCTGCATTTGCAATGTATTGTATGCTGGAACTAAATAAAAGGGCAAATAAATGAATGGGTCCTAATTATCATTTTCCATTTAACTGGGGGGAAAAAAAAAACATATTGACTTGCCTTAAAAACCCAACCACATAGTCAGTTGGACACTCTCTTGAACACAAAGGGTATTTGCTCTGTATTTGAATGTCTCCAAACCCTGAGGATCAACTTTAATACTTCCATTTTAGTCGGTTGGCCTGGCCACAGACATGACTGCCCCTGACCTGCAGAAGGAGACTGACTCTACACAGTAGGTCCTCAGGGGTCTCACCCTAGGCCGGATAACATGTATCCATTCCAGATTGTGCTCATTCTGTCTCTTGAGCCCACAACAGACCTTTACCCAGAGGTCCAGTTTTTTCCCTTTGCCTGTGAATCTCTTGGACGGCTTCCTCTGTTCCTTACCCTTGCTTTGCCTCTATATGGTGTGCTGAGTTTTCTCTCCCTCTTGCCTGGCAATCAAAGCCAGACCCACTGCCCTTCGGGCCTTCCTGTACCTCGTGCCTGCCATTAGCTCCTGGCATCAGAACGTAAGGCCCCTTGCTCAATTTGATATATATTAAGTCCCCAAACTCCCCATCTGGGTGGGTGTGCAAAGAGACCTTACAGTTTTACATTCTTAAACACACACACGCACACACACGCACACACACAGAATAAAGGCATCAGTAAAAATGCGACATAACACGTTCCTGGAAACCTAGCTTCCTTTTCAATATTTACCTCCCCTCCCTCCCCTTCTTACGCTTGATTTCTCCCTCTCTCCTCCTTTAGGATCTCACTGTATCAATGAGCTGTTTTCTCTTTTCTCTTCAATACTTTTTACTACCTCTTTTATTTTCTTATCACTGTTATTGCCATCAAGAGTGCCACTTTATGACCCAACCCTTAATGTCATCTTTAATTTTTCCCTCTACGGATTTTTTAATATCCATGTAATAGCCAGGACAATGCTGCCTCTATAACACCATGGAATGCAAACTACCTCTTTCCATCATCCAGAGCCTGAAAATCCTGGAAGGGACCTGAAATTCAATTTACTTCCAGGGAATTCATTTTGCCCTCAAATTAACACATCTAGACAATTAGTTCAGTTTATAGGTTCCTATTAATGACCTATACTAAAATAACTTAGGAAGCATATTTGACTTCTCCATTATACTATTAGGTAACAATGGATATAGAATCTAAATCTAAAATACCACTCATGTTTTTGTTTTCTTTTCCAGTCCCACCTAAATCTTTTCATTCCTTCTCTAGCCCCACAACAGGGGATCCTATGAGACTCCTGCTCTGAAGGACTCAGCTGACCTTAGCCAGCGCCTGTCACAGAGGAGAGACACAGATCTCCATTCGGCTTCACTTCCAGGTGGAGGCCAGGCCTTTCTTTGCTCCTCTCTGCACAACCGAGATGCCCCAGTGACATATGGCAAGGCTTCAGTGAGAGGTCAGAGTATGGGACGCAGCGTCTTGTCACCTACAGGACAATTGTGGGAACAGTATCTACAGTCACCAAACAAGTCTGAGAAGTGGAAAACGTAGTAGTGTCCAGCTCTATGGCTGCAGCAAGACAATCTCAAGATATTTCTCAAAAGACATGTTACTAGATAAACAGCAAAACAAGTCTATTGGACCCCCTTCTTCCCTACACACACACCCTCCAACAAATTTCGTGAGTTCTGTGTAAAGCCATATAGCTAACTCTCATTTACTCCGAGAAATAGAGGTTCTGTCGGCACAGGTCAATATCCTAAAAGACAGAGTTCTACGTTGACCTTTTGAACATTGAGAGATGATTGATCTTTAATGTTTTCAGGGGTGCCTGGGTGGCTCAGTGGGTTAAAGCCTCTGTCTTCAGCTCAGGTCATGATCCCAGGGTCCTTGGATTGAACCCCACATGGGCTCTCTGATCAGCGGGAAGCCTGCTTCCTAGTCTCTCTCTGACTGCCTTTCTGCCTACTTGTGATCTCTGTCTGTCAAATAAATAAAGAAAATCTTTAAAAAAAAATACATAATTTTTTTTAAAGTTTTCAGATTGCTTTTTTGGCTCTATTGGAAAAGTTTTGGACATGTGCAAAGGAGGAGAAAAAGCATTGGCTTCATTATCGTAGCAATTAAAAAATAAACTGTCAAAGAAAGGCTTTAAGCAGTTCCCCCTTGTGGATGCTCTTATCAGATTAAAAGGTTACATTGAAGTTCTTAAAATGTGCACCCTTCGGCCTGTCTAAGGAAAACCCTCCAAAATCTGTCAATAATCCCACAGAAGTGTTTGTGCCCAGTTTACTGAGGGATAAAGTAAACTCAAAAATTTTTAGTCCTGGAACAGTTCAGGAAGTTGAGCTAATCTCTCCCAGTGTTGCTAGAAGTTTCCCAACATTACTTAAGGAAAGCTGCCTTAAAATGTGACCAACATGTACACCCTGAGGCTATTTCCTTTTGACAAGTCCCAGAAACTCTTATTATAATGGGAATTGAGAGCAAACACTGGAGGTCAGACGTCTGCTGCAGGGGTTCCTTAAAAGAGCCCTTTTGAGCCCTTTCTAAAGAGAAAAATAAAAATCAAGAAATGCCCAGGGGCAAACACTACTTGTCCAGTCTTATTGTCACCACAGAAAGGAGTCACATGTTCAGAACTTTTCCTCTATAATTGAAACCTTTGTCTCTCAACTGAAGACAAGGTATTTCAGGCTATGCTGATTGTGTCAGTGGAACAGCCTTTTTACCTTAAAGTTAACTGTCTTCCAGTTTTTATCAAGAATGTCTATTACACAGTTTCATTTGGATACTGGGCAGTGGGAAAATTAGTATTTTAATATAATTATATAGAAAGTACTTGCCACGCTGCAGCCCACTCCCACATTCTTCTGCTCTTAACTTCCATTATTATTATCTAACTTCCATTATTTCATCAATGTCTTATATATTCATTCTAGAAAACAGCAGAGTATAGAAATAAGTGAAAAAAAAAAAAAAACCAACACCTGTGGAAACACTACTCTTGTTATGCTGGCTAATATTTTGATGTGTGATATTTTGCTGTATATTAGTAGAAAACATTCTAATTCTTTTTTATGCAAATATATGCATGTAAATTTGCACTAATTATTTTAAAATAAGACCATCCTTATATATACACTTATATATATAGCATCTGTTTTCAATAGAATGTTATAACCATATTTTCAAAGTATAATCTGATATTAAAATTCTTAATGACTATGCAGTGTTCTCAAGTTATGTTACATCATTAATCAATTAGTCATAAATAATTAGTCTATTCTATACTGTTTAATATGTTAGTTAGCTATCAGTTAAGATATTTCAGATAAGACTGGGTTTTTTTCTGGTAACAATTAACTCCTCAACTGCAGCAGCTTTCAAACAAAATTTCTTTCTTGTCATGATTCATGGCCGTGGTGGGTTCCCCAGGGGCTCTGCTGCATCTTGCCTGCATTTCAGGATCCAGGCTAATGCAACAGCTACTGTCAGTTTTCCCTTCGCCTTGAGAGAGGCAGACAGGGTTCTGTGCTAGGTTGCTTGGGTAATAAAGTTCTGTTCCTCACAAATGATTGGCAGGATGTGTGGTGTGGCCCCACCCAGCTCCAAGAAAGCAAGCAAGTATGGCATGCAATGGAAATGTTTTTACTTTGACATTTTAACTTTTTTATCTTCAAATTTTCCCATGTGGAATTTTAGGCTTTTTATTCATATGCAGTTTTACTACCAACTTTCTAGCTCAGTACTGAATATTATTACTAAAGCAAAAATGAATATAGTTAAGTTCAAATTTGTACTTTTCTCATCATTCAAATTATAAATATGTATGTATTATATACATAATATAATATATATTATATTATGTATTGTATTATATTATATTATATTTTGTGATTATAAAGACAATTTAGAAAGCATACAAAATATTTTAAAAGAACAAAAATATTATCTATGATGCTATTAACCAGAAAAAAATAATGCAATTAACATTTGGCATTTATTTTCCAGTACTTAAAGAAAACCTCTAATAATTGAGATCACATCATTGATCAAAATGTATCATTCTTTTTTTTTAATTTATAGGCATTTACTATTATAAAAATTTTTGTAAATATAACCTTAATGATGCTGTAGGGCAGCAAGAATTGCTTTCCCCTCAAAGGTCCTTCAATCTGCACTAAGAATTAAAATGGAATAGATTAAGGAGAAATAGAAATAGAAATAGATTAGAAGAAATCAAATTTAACAGGGGACATTCAGAGAATCCACACAGACATGGAAATTCCAAAGACAGGCAAAAGGAGATAATATATGTCATTCTGAATAAGGAGAATGGGGCAAGGGATCTGGGATTTCAAAGGGAAAGAATGCAATTCACTGGAAGCTGAAAAAGAGTAAATGTTTGGTAAACAGATGTTTGCTCTGCCACATAAATTCGTTATTCAGATTCAATTTATCTCTGATAACAACCCTTATTCTGGAAAGACCCTCAAATTTCGATTCTTCTATGTAGTTAAGGGACTGGCAAAAGCTTCTCTTGAACCTTTAGAGTCTTGTTTACCTTCAGGTCAAAATAAGTCACACGACATAATTGTCCATTCTAGAAAGCCCCTTGGCCCGTACAGTGGCAAAATATTCCATTATATTGAGGAGGGAGCAGAAGGCACAGTGAGGACAAAGCATAAGCAGATACCCTGCAACATCCCCCAAACCCCCTTTCCTGGGTAGAACCAGAAATCTCCCAACTAAATGTTAATGCCTTTCTAGAAGGGAAAAAAAAAAACCTTAAACTTGACAATGGCAGCGCTTCAGATATCTGGGTTATCTCTTAGTTCCTCTTTAGCATATGAAAGTTCTTTTGAAACATCCCTTTTTCTTAATTCCCCTAACCCCACAGTATATAATCAGTCCTTCCTCACTACCGAGGGTGCAGCCTGTCTTTCTGCCCGTGGGTCCTGTCTCTGTGCTTTAGTAAAACCACTATTTTACACCAAAGATGTCTCAAGAATTCTTTCTTGGTCATGGGCTCCGGACCTCACATCACCGAACCTCACTTTCATTCCAAAACCCCATCAATATGACCATGCAAAATGAGTTTCCCAAATATTGAATATTT
The DNA here is from genome assembly GCF_030435805.1 of Mustela lutreola. Taxonomy (NCBI): domain Eukaryota; kingdom Metazoa; phylum Chordata; class Mammalia; order Carnivora; family Mustelidae; genus Mustela; species Mustela lutreola. The sequence goes on along the minus strand of NC_081295.1, from coordinate 57,578,453 downwards.
GGGTTATTTTTAGAAATAAATCATATAACAATTTGTATTAATGTTTTATGCACAGGTTTTTAGATGTCTTTCTGATTATTTCTGTGTAAAAGTATACATATTCTTAAATTTTCTGGTACTTGTTTACAAATTGTTTTCTTAAAAAAAGATAGATGAGAGTGCTTATTTCACTCAACACAGACAACCCTTGAGTATTCTCAAAAATATGCTAATGAGATTAATAAAAATGAAATAAATGGTTTTAATTTCTTAGATTAGTCAATTGTCATATGCTTTTAAACAATTTATGTGTCCTTTTTTATGAATTATTGCTTATAACCTTTGCACATTAACAATGGAACAGTAAGATCCTAGTATTTTCCTGTTAATATTGTGTGAGCGCTTTCCATCTGAAAAATGCTAAGCAGGTGTCACAGTGGAGGCAAACATTTCCCTAGATTGTTGATTGTTTTTGTTTTCTTAAATTTTGCTTTAAAAACCCATTCAGGTCACAGCTCCCACCCAGACGGGGATGGTGGTGTCACCCCCTCCCCATCAGCAATGAGATGACACTCACAGGCCCTGTCCTCTCAGCCATGGGCTGGCTTCTGGGAAGAGGGATGGTAGGGGCTGGACCAAGTCTCACTGAAGGCTTATGGGCCTTCTCCATACCTTGCTTGTGGACCTGCACTCTGGATCTGGTAGGCTATTCTGCCCAGGCTGGCTTCCCTCTGCTGCCTGGCTCTGCGCTGCCTCTGACTCTGAGGTATTGTTGTCCTTCTGGTGGATATGTCTGTTCTGGGGAGAGTGGCCAACACAGCAGAGAACGAGATCCTGTCCCAGACCACCCGAATGGGTGAGGATGGAGGTAGAGGACTCCTTAATGTGGCCCTCCCCACATGTTCCTCCTGGGGAAGGGTATGGACAGATTTGACATGAACTTGGAGCCACGGAGGGGCAAAGAGGAAGGTGATGGTCATCTTCTGGAAGGCGAGGTGAACACTGATCAAAGGACCACAGCCCAGGAGACGCAGTGTGAAGGCAAGGGATCAGAGCACTGCCGGGAGGCTACCAAGCAGAACAAGATTCCTTTCTTCACCGTGAACCTTGAAAGAGTCATGGAATACGTGTAAAGTGAAGTTCTTAAAAAAAAGATGAGGAAGCACACAAGTCCTCAAGAATTTCAAAGAGGACTAGACTAGAATCAAGCAGGCACTTTTCCTCCTCTCCCAATGCAAACACCTGTCCCACTTCCCAAAGCTCCTGTGGTAGACCGCAACATGCCCCTCCTAGAAGCTTTCCTAGAAAAGCCCATGAAATATACCCAAAAATTATCCTTTACGAGAATAACAACAACAACAAAAACCTGACAATATCTTATGTTGGCAAGAATATGGAAAAACTGAGATTCATTGCTGGTAGTAAGATAAAGCAATTAATTTGGAGAATCACGTGGCAGGTCTTAAAAATTTACAAACACATATACCCCATGATCCAACAATTCCACTTCCAGATGCTTACCCAAGGGAAACAAAAATGATGTCCGCATAAAGACTTCACACAAGTGTTCACAGCAGCTTAATTCACAATAGCCAAAACACTCTAAATGTCCATCAAAAGAAGATGGGATAAGCAAACCATGGTACATTTATTCAGCACAACACTACTGAAAAATGAAAAGGCTTACTGATAGAGCAGCAGTTTTGATGATCAAAACACTTATTTGACCAAAAAAGGCAGGTACAAAGGGTTACTTACTGGATGATTCTTGTTATATATATAATGTCTAAGAAAATATAAAATTTATCTATGGGGATAAAAGTCAGAATATTGCACCATTGAGGTAAAATGACTGAAAAATGGAATGAGGTCAATTCCTAGGGTGATGGCAATGTTCTTCATTATGTTCTGGTTTGCTAATTGCACAGGCACATGCAATTGCCAAAACTCTGACCTAGACAATTAAGATTCTGTGCATTTTACTCCATGTAAAGTATATTTCAATAAAATAAATTGAGATACAAAATCCATTATTCAAAAAGAGATTCTTTTGTAAACACTGAATCCACCTACAAATATCTATACTTATTAGACTTCCCTCAACACTTACATGCCACTGAATCATGTTCATTGGAACTATGCTCAAATAAAAGCCATTCATCAGTTCAAAAGTGTACATCTTAACAGAGTACATGTATTTGAATGCAAAAAATAAAAGTAAAAGGCATTTTCCTTCATTTGCAAAATTACCTATAAACGTGCTGGCAAGTTGTTCAATTTATTGACTTTCATTTCAACTGAAGAGACTTTATTATGTACGTCATATCTATTCCGGTTTTTTTCACTTCCTCCTAGACAAGAATGGTTTTATCAAGTTGAACAAAAATATCATGTAGATACTAGGTCAGAAAGAAACTCTCTGTCCTTCAAAATAGTCCACCAGAGTAGATTCTCTTTCTTAAAATCGTGTCATATAAAATATCGTGTGATAATATGGGGCATAATTCAATAGCAGTTTACATCATAAAGAATAATTAACAAAATAAATCAGTGATGTCTCTTGCTTTATGCCTGCCCCAGTGGGTACACAACTTGGATTAAGAATTTTTCATGTTTAAACCTAAGAGAGGATGAAAACACCAAAAATTACATTTTTTTAAATCAGATTTTCTTTGATACAGTCTAGGAGGTTACTTTTTTGAGACAGCAATTTACCTAAGAGGCTACTTCTTTTTAACATAAATATTTGAATAGAGCTTCAATTTAGCTACCTTCTTCAAAGAGGACTAGTTTTCTTTGGCAAGGAAGAGTATCTCAGAACTCCTTTCAAAAGAAAACCATTGGGAAATAGATGTGCATGTATGAGAGGCTTTACAATTTTTGTTAAAAACAAAATCCTCTCTAGACAGTCCCACTTACAAAATATTTCTATAAGTCACATTTTGATAATAGTAGGGGGAAATGGAATTGGAGGTTGAAGAATGGGAAAAATGACAAAACAGAAGTGTTTTTGAATTGCTATCTTAAAAGTGATAAAGGACATTGAAGTAAAGCAAACTTGAAATTTCATTCTGATTCTCCAGTGTGGCTAAAAGCAGGAACAAATGAAGCCAGGTACAGAGTGTCTTACTTTATTCTGATGTATTGTTGCCTAAAATCATAGGCAAAAATACAGCAAGGTAACATCAGGTGCTACTTGAGAAATAGGGTTATATGTATTTACATCTGTATGTGACAAATAAGAAGGCACAGCTAAGAAATACTCTCTTAACTATCCTAAATAAAGTATATAAAGTAAATTATATCAACAGGTCTATTTTTTTTTTAAATGTTTTTAAGTATAATCTACACCCCCAACTTGGGGCTCAGACTCATGACCTCAAGATCAAGCGTTGCAGGCCCTATTGGCTAAGCCAACCAGATGCCCCATTTTATGTTTTTCAAATTAATAAGTAAGACATATTTATGGTAATTAATACAACAATGCATGCATAAATAATAGTTGATACATTCCTTCTCCCTCTGAAGTAACCAAATTTAGATGAGCGTCTTAAGGTCGCATTCTGCCAGAAGCAAATCCTGAGATAATTCAGGTGGAAGTGATTCATTCAAGATTTACTTCCAGGAAAAACCAGTAAGAAAAGGGGGAAATGGGATAGGAACTGGGAAGAAGCCAGGTGAGGTCTTCTGTAATTTCAGGGCAAGTCCTAAAATCTACCTTCTCTCAGAAATCTTTGGAGTATAAAATTATGCCTGGAAACTAAAGCTTTATACTCAGCTCAGTACAAAAGCCCATGGGGGTATATAACTCTCAAGTATTTCCAGTACTCTTAAGAATGAGTTAGCTTCAATGCCCAAAGTAGTTTTCTCAGTGTCACAGATGAGGTCTTAGCAGCAAAGCATCCTAAAGCTGGGATGGATAGGACAGAGCTAAGAAAAAAAGCATCTAGGTGGGGAATACACATTGCCTGCTTACACCTGGAATCTATTATTTTACACCTTTAGCCATGCTTATACAAATATGTATGTATATACATGTGATATAGGTACATGCGTGTACATACATGTGCTGTGTACATGTGTGTACATAGATGTGTTGTGTGCATACCATATGCTTATAGATGCACATGGATGCATACATGAGATACATGTACATGTACACACACCTGTAATATATGTATATGCCCACATATGTAATGTATATATGTGTATACAGGCTTGTACATGTATGTGTCTATGTACATATTTTATATGTGCATGTATATATATATTTGTGTTTTTTAGTATTTGTGTGATGTATATATGTATATACACATACCTTTGTGTTTCTGTTATTAAGAAATGAAATATATTATTCACTGTTTGTCAATGTCCTTTTCTCACTAATTCATCCTGAACAGATGTATTTGTCCAGTTCAATAGATGTAGCACTAATCCGCGTTTTCAAGAGCTACATAATACTCCATAATTTGAATGCATTATAATGAATCCAGCTATTCCTTAACTAATGACCATTTAGTTCTGTTGTTTTTGTCACCATCGAGAATGGAGTGATTGAAAAATAAACCAAAAAAACCACCTTATTTCTGTAGGATGCCATTTCAAAAAATGAAACTGCTAAATCAAAGGTATGCTTGTGTCTTTATAATTTTCACAGATATTGCCAGATTTCTTTTCTTTTCCAAATAGAGAAATCTGCCTACCTAGCAGTTGTGAGTGAAGATGCCTGCTTCCCTACGTGGTGACCAGCAGCACGGTGTCACTCTTCAAAATTATTGCTGATACAATAGATGGGAATGGTAGTACATTGTTGCTTTGGTTTTCATTTCTTTGACTAGTACAGATCTTGAGCATATTTTCCCATATTTACTGGCCATTTGGACTTTTTTCTTGAATTGCCTATGCATGTACTTGTCTCATTTTTCCATTGGGATTAATTTTCTGATAAATTTGTAGGTGCTTTTTATAAATCAGGGTCATAAAGTCTTCTCTTTCTTGTGTCTTATGAATATTTAATCCAGTCTATCATTAAAAAGATAAAACAAAGGATCCTAAGTTTTGTTTAGCCAAAAATATCTTTCTTTCCTTTAAGACCTCTGTGGTTTCTACTATGTCTAAAGTTATAAAAAACATTTAAAAATATGTACAATAAATAAATAATAAAATATATATATTTGGTTTTGGTTTTATCTTAAATATTTATTTAAGAGAGCACAAACACACATGCAAGCATGCAGTCGTGAGTTGGGGGAGGGGCAAAGGGAGAGAATCTTCAAGCAGACGCCCCACTGAGTGCGGAGCACCCCCCCAGGGGCTCAATCCCCCAACCCTGAGATCATGACATGAGCCAAAAGCAAGAGAGCCAGACATTTCAGACACTTAACTGACTGAATCATCCAGGCACCACACACACACACCATATATATATATATATATATATGTATACACACACACACACACACACACACACACTATATATATATATATTTATATTTAAAATCTACAGAAGTATTTTCTTGGAAGAGGTATGAATTGTTTTTCTACTATAATGATGATAAATTATTTTAGCACCAATATCTTCAACATTTTTCATTGAAACAAAATGCAAACCTTGTAATTCATTAAAGTTTCAAGTATTCATACTGATTTCTGGGCTTACTCATTGGTTTGCATATTCCTGTATCAACAAAAATATAAAAATCAGTATGGTTACTGATGTGATTTGCAGTATATCATCCAAGGCAAGTATGTAATTATATTTTTAAATTGCATAATTTCCTATTTTCAACATTTTTCAATATGAAAATTAATTACTTAATATTATTCCAAAAATGTCAATATTGATTGAACTTTTGTTAAATATATCTATTAATGTGGGAAGAATTCACATTTTTATGATACTAAGTTCTTAAAATATTTTGCAACACAATTAATTTATTACAATAAAGGTTTACAGTTTTCTTCATAGAGATCTGACACAATTCTTGAAAAATTTATTTTGAAATATTTTTTAGTCTTTGGCACAATTGTAAGGGTAATTTTTTTTCAATTTCCATTTATAACTGAATATTGGCCAAATTATTGATTTTAATAGTGAATGCTCTAGGTATAGAAGACTATCATTTGCAGTTACAAATAATTTGGGGGCACTGAGCTCAAGACTCTTGGCTTCAGCTCAGGTTATGATCTTAGTTGTGAGATTGAGGCCACTGACAGGCTCCGTGCTGAGCATTGAGTCTATTTAAGATTCTCTCTTCCCTTCTTCTGCCCTGCCCCCACGTGCTCATGCTCTCTCTCTTTCTCTCTAAAATAAATAAGCAAGTCTTTTAAAAAAGATAATTTCACCTTTTTTCCCAATTTTTGTATGGATTTTCAAAATTTTCATATTAATGAAAATCATTGTTAAATTAATGCTTTACAAGGGGTATCCTTGAACTTCAATTTAAAAGCCTTCAATGTTTTACTTATTTTGATACCTACTATTACTTTTTGGTGGTCTTTATCATCTTGAGTTTATTTTTATCCTTAGAATTTCTATTAGGAATGCTGAATATCTGTAAACACCTTTCAATTACTATTGATACCATCCACATATTTTTTCTCCCTTTAATATACTGATGTAATAAATTATGTTGACAGATTCTTAATGCTGAAGCACTTTTGTATTCCTAGGAGAAGTCTTATTAACACATCATGTATTTTTCTTTCGGTAAACTAGATTTGGTTTATTAATATTCTATTTATATTTGGAAGAAATGTATTTTTCTAAGGTATATTTATAACTAGAGAAATTTTTCCATATTTTCTATGTTCTAGAATCGCTTAGTCATTCTGTCTCAAGGGCTTCTTATCCAAGCATCCAATTCGTCCTGATTCTTTAGTGCTGAGGAGGGACTGAGGTTGGTGTTCATAATAGCCATAACACTTTTCCTCCCCCTGCCTGTCCTTGCCCATTGTCTTCCTACTTTTAGTATTGGGGGGTGGGGGGAGAGAGAGTCCTGAGATTATTTTCCCATATAACTGTACGAGATGTTAGGTAGTCAATAATGAGTATAAAGTTTCCGAGGGAGAATTATAAAACCTTAATTTTCTTCTTTTAATTATGTATGGCTTGCAAACATGTAAGTGCTAAGAAGGGCAAGTAAAATCTATGCTAAGAACATTTCAAGAAAGAGGTGTAACACTTCTTTAGAAAGAACCCAGTTGTAGATTAGAATTCTGGAAAAGCAGTCTCTGAGATGGAAGTTAGTTCTCTGGGAGTAATTCTGAAATCAACACTTGCTGAAGAATGGAAGTAAGCAGGATTGGGCAAAGGGAGAACATGGCTTAGGAGTCCATGTCAATAAAGGCGTAACCTGACTTTACAGCAAGCAGTCTGTGGAGTTGTCAGCTGAGGCAAGGAGGCTGGTCTTCACACTCCCTCACTGACCAGGCATAGGAGGCAGGCTGCCTCAGAAAAAGTGGCGGAAGTCACTCTTCAACAGAAAGCAATCCCTGGGAAATGTTTTCAGCTAACAGAGCTCCCAATGTCTCTCAGTCCTGAAGAGAGATTTTGGTAGTGCTTCATATTACCCACCATAATTAACAAGAGGCAAAAATGATAGTTCTAGCTACCACTTTTCTTCCCCCTTAAATTAGTAGAGGAAAGATCTTCACATAGGAAAGTGTCCTAGTTTGGGCTGCAATAGCGAAGAACCCATAGATTGGGTGATTTATAAACAACAGAAATGTATTTCTCATAGTTCTGGAGGCAGGAAGCCTGAGGTCAGAGGGCCAGCACAGTCCTGACTCTTCTGGATTGTATATTTTCATTATATATCATCACGTGGTGGAAAGAGAACAAAAGAGCTCTCTGGTGTCCCTTTATAAAAGCATTAAACCCATCCTTAAAGGCTCCATCTTCATGACCTAATCACTTCCCAAAGGCCCAAATTACTAATACTATCATGTTGTGGGGTAAGATTGCAACATACTAATTTGGGGGTGCAGGGGAGAGGAGTGGGGTCACAAATATTCAGTCCAAACAGAAAGTTAAGGATAAATCTCTTGAAGAAAAAGATGAAGAGATAAGAGAACAACTAGGTCTCCACAGAAACATAAATCTTATCTAGAGGAGTTAAGAATACATGGACAGGCATCCTGAACCACTATTAATCATCTTTTTAGTATTGAAAAAAATATATTTGATATCTTATTAATAAATGTTTTTTAAAGTTTTTAAGTAAAACAAAAAATTAGTTTAGAGTCCTACTAAATGGTAAGAGCTTTTTGTTAAAGAATTGCAGAATGGTTTTGAAAATCACTTATCCCCCTTTGGAAAAAAAAAAATGTAGAAATCACTAGAAACTGGTGTATGGTGTATGACTCCAAGAACAAATGATATCATGTTTTTAGGGAGTTGCTAAGGATAGAGAGGTCCTTGCCTTTGAGTAACTTCCTGTCTAATAAGATAACCAGGGTTTTTGGTTTTTTTGTTTTTAAAGATTTTATTTATTTATTGACAGAGGAGAAAGGGAGAGTGTGCAAGTGGAGAAAGGGGCAGAGAGAAAGGCAGACGGTTCCTTGAGCAGGGAACCCAATGCCAGGCTTAATTCCCAAACCCCAGAATGATGACCTGAGCTGAAGGCAGATACTTAAATAACTGAGCCACCCAGGTGCCCCAAGATGACCAGTTTTTTGACCGAATAACTCAGATTGTATATTTGGTTTGGGATCTTATAATTTAGCTCTGCCTTACAAAAAAAAAAAAAAAAAAGAAGAAAGAAAGAAAGAAAAGTTCCTTCAGAAATGATGTTAACATTGTATTCAGGCCATTTATTCAAGTTTTGTTTTATATAAACACTCAAACAAAGTTACCAAATGGGTGGGATTGAGTTTGTTTTTAATGTTACATTGCAAATATCACCAAACACACAGATTGCACTTGATTTCCATGACTTTGGATGTAATATTTTCCTATTTCAAAATGTATTTTCAGGCGAGAATGGAGTATAAAAAAAAATTATCAAAATGATGGACTTTCTGTACTCAGACTTTCCAGTCTTATAAACCTTGGTAATATTTAGAACCGTGAATAGTGTGAATTTTCCCATTTTCATTTGTGTAATAACCCATTGTTTGCCATATGTGAATCTGGTTTTTTTTCTACTTTTCATTATTCCATGATGTACACTGGTTCTTGCCTATTAATATTTCTCATTCAATATTTCTTTATATTCTCCTCTCAGTCTCGTTTTAGCTTGAAATCGAGGATTTAAAATTTAGTGTAAAGTTTAAACTCTTGTAAACAGAACTATACTCCTGGGAGACTTCATTTATATCTCTAATGCTTCCCAATTTCTACTATTTTATTGGTTACTAAATTAATAACCTACATCAGTACTACATTCAATAGCAGATTCTTGAAAATATAAACAGGAGTTAAGGGAAAGGTATGATCTACTGCAATCTATATTCAATTACTAAATAGCAAAAAATCTAAGGTAGTTATAATTAATATAATCATAGTGTTTAGCTCAGCATTTTGCACAAAGAACCCACTCAAAACCTATGTTGAACAAATAAATGAGTTCATTAAAGCAGTTCCTGCTACTACTTCTATTTACGAACACTATTGATTTTTAGTCTGTGCTATTTTGTAACAAAACTGTATTTAAAGCAAATAAAAAGCCTTTTGTATAATACAAAAATATACTCTAAGTAATCCAATTTAAGTTTTCCTGTATTTAGGAAATTTAGCAATTATTTTAAATAGTTCTAAAACCTTTGAAATTGAGTTTCAGTCATGTAATAGAGGCTTTGCTAGATATTCTACTGTGGCTACGAGCTGTTTAAATTGTATTGTTAGAAGTAGAAAAAAAATGAGGTTTTGGTATTTTTTTTAAGTTCTCCACATTTAATAACCAAGTTTAGAACACTTAATAAGTCTTAAGTATAGCCATTTGTCTGACCTAAATATGTGCCCTAGCAAAAAGAAAATTAAAAGACCATATGCAGATAAAAATCTAAAAGGGTGGGGGTTTGGAGAGCTTCTGGCATGGAGGTCCTCCCCTTAGCACCTGTGAAGAAACTTTAGTACAGAGGTGAGAGTAGCCTTTATACGTTTCTTATCTTCCTTAGTCTACATGAAATGTGAAAGAAAACATAATCCTAATCTGCTCTTCTGTACACTCCCCTCTTCCCTATATCTCTCTTTAAGCATACATTCAACTTCAGTTAGAGAAAGATTTGCTTTAGCAGGCGCCTGGGTCGCTCAGTGGGTTAAGCCTCTGCCTTCGGCTCAGGTCATGTTCCCAGCGTCCTGGGATCAAGCCCTACACTGGGTTCCTGCTCAGCCTGCAGCCTGCTCCCCCTGCCCTCCAGCTCTCTCTCTGCCTGCCTCTCTTCCTACTTGTAATCTCTGTCAAATAAATAAAATAAAATAAAATAAAATAAAATAAAATAAAATAATAAAATAAAATAAAATGAAACATATCCAGATATGTTGTGTCATTGCAGGTAGGGGGATTTAGGGATAGTCAGAAAGATGAAGACTGGAATCTGGAAGTATGAGCCATGTATGGAGCAGGCAATCTTATACCAATTTTCATCATCTATCTTAATCAGAGACTTTTTTCCTTGTCTTAGTTAGGATCTTTGAAGTTCCAGTACAAACCTACTTAAAGTAACCTAAATTTTTAAAAAAGAAAAAAAAAAAAAGGAAAGAAAAAAAAAGAAAAGGAGACTTTCTTAGACGACTAAGATACTTCAGGGCAGCCAACAGCAGGTTGTGTCCTTGAGCCTCACAGAGGACCAGAAGCAGGAACAGAAAAGTTACCAGGTACCCAGTTGCTTTATGGGAATTCTTGGCCAAAACACAGCAGAAATACCCCTTTTTAACTAAACCACAAATGAAATAACTGTTTCCTGTACAAAGAGTTAGTGATTTAGAACTGTAAGAAATAGACTGTTGTCCCAGGAGTTTTTCATCAGGAACCACTTCATTATCTTCTCAGAATAGTATTATAAAATCAACAATATTCTCAAGAGAACATCTACTCACTGGGACAAAGACCTTTCTTCACCAAACTTTCTACCTCCTGATCTCTGGGGACAAGAGAGGTCTGTGTAATAGGAATACCATGGAACCTCCCCAGACTTTCTCAACAAAGATCAGGTTTGTGGCCCACACGTGGGGGACTAAAGCCAATATTCTTCAGACTGACTTGCTTCCACCAAAAAAGACTAAGGGCAAGCTTCAGATGCCACCCTTCCTTCTTCCTTAATATTCACTGTCAGTCTTGGGGGACAATTTCCTAAGCTCTTTATCCTGTTTTTGACAGATCCCAGAGGAGAGGACCCCATGGCTTAGTGTTTGGTCTTCATCTCCTTTCTCTCTGCTCCCATGGTCTGAAGGTCTCATCAGGTCAGACGGTTCATATTTGATAGAAGGTGTGAGAAGGACTTCCGCTCCCTCCGTAACAGCAAGGGGGGAAGGGGAAGGATAAACCAAAATTATATATGTACTTTTATAAGACTTTGAAAAAAATGTGGTTTCAAAAATTCCAGACGTGGAGGAAGTCATCATAGGTGAGCTAAGGGTCGCAATAATTTCATTCCTGGAGACAGGTGCGTAGTCTGGGTAAAGCAGACAGAGGATTGAGAGAGACTATTTAGGATGACAGACCCTCGAATATTAGTTTCCTTCCTGGTTGAATGGATTTGACCAGAAAGGAGAACAAAAGAACTGTCAAGGTAATAGAAATCTACTATATTTTTACTTGGTTGTTGGCTACACAGATGTGCACATTTTTTCCCACCTCGTCAGACTTTGATTTTGAGATTCGTTTGTTTCACAAGTAAGTTAAAAACAATAGAGAGGGTTAATTAAAACAAAGATGGCAGAGCATTAGTGGTTATTGCAGCTTGGTGGTGAGTGCTTGGGGATTGGATATACTCTTCTTTACTTGTGTCTTAAAACTTTTCGTAATAAAAAGTTTTTTTAAAAAATCAAATTACATCACTTTGTTTAAAACCCTCCAAAGACTCCCCATCCTGCTAAGAACAGAAGCCTAGTCCTTAAAACAGCTTACAAAGCTCCAGCGGGCACCATAAGAACTGGGCCCCCTTGGAATCCTTCTTGACCTCGTTCCTTATTAATCTGTCCCTCACTCACGCCACTGTACCATTCACAATAGCCACTCCAGATTGTTTCTTGAAGATGCCAGTCAAGTGCCCAAGTTATGCCTATGCAGTGGTTGTTCACTCTCCCTGTTCCTGTCTTTCCCACACACAATGCTGGACAATGCCCTTATTTCCTTTAATTCCTTAAAAAAATCACCTTGTCAATTAAGCCTACCTTAATATCTATACCTAAAAGTGAAAAATGTACCCTTCTCTGCCTTCTGACTTTTTTCCCCAAAGTGATTATCACTTTTTAACATGCATATACTTTCCATATTTATTATTCCTTGAATGTAAGCTCCGTAGGGTAAGGTAGAATGGTGCCTAGAACAGTACCTGACACATAATGGTGTTCCATAAATATTTAGTGGGTGAATGAATACATGATTTCTCAACCTTAGTCTGTAAAGCTTCCTTCCTTGATAAGCAGTGAAGGCCCCCTACCCTCTATTTTTCGGGAGTATACAAAGAGTAATTCTGTTGTCTTGAAATTTTGGGTCACAATCTAGGCCATCCTCCCTTTGAAATCTATTATTAACATTACTGTCAGGGATGATATCCACTTTACTTTTCTTTGTCAATTGGACATTGAGAGGAGAACTTGTAGAAATATTAGAAAATATTAAAATGCAAATATTCTCATGGCAGAACAAAACATAAAGAATTGAATATTTGTTAATACTTTTGTTTTCCTACCTTGTGCATTCATCAGGGTTCTCCAGAGAAACCAAATCAACAGGTGTGGAGGGCAGGGCACAGGATGGGGGAGAGGTAAGAAAAAAAGAGAGAAAGAGAGAGAGAGAGAGACATAGACTGTGTTATTTCAATAAATTGATTTATGCAATGTGGAGGTTTGATAATCCACAATATATAGGGTAGACCAGCAGCCTAGGAACTCAGAGGAGACTTGCAGTTTGAATCCAAAAGCAACTGGTTGGTCAAATTCCTTCTTGCTCAGAGGAAATCAATTTTGTTCTAGTAAGGCCTTCAAGTGATTGAATGAGGACCACTCAAATAAAGAAGAAAAATCTGTTTCACTAGAAGTCCACCAATTTAAATACTATCTCATCCAAAATAACCTGCCATCTCTCACAATCTGAGGCAGCAGCTCTTCCTATGAGCAGGTCCTGTCCCCATGCTTTAATAAAGCACCATTTTGCACCAATAAATAAATAAATAAATAAATGAATAAATAAATAAATAAAAACCCCATGAGAGAAATATACAGAATAACATTTAACCAAGTATTCGAGCACCTTCACCAAGTCACGTTAACCTATAAAATTAATCTTCACACCTTGTTACAAATTATAGAAGGTGTCCTTGTGGCATAAATTTCAAAACCATATGTTGTTGGCTTTATGGCCCAACTATCCTAATAAGTTAACCAAGAATACCTTTTTCTCAGATACACAAAAGGATTCAGTCTCTTTCCATATGTATTTTTTCCCTATGTTGCTTTCTTTTTCTTTTCTTCTCGCTTTCTTTTGTATGGTCTCTCTCTCTCTCTCTTTTTTTTTTTTTTTGCTTTTCTTTTTGTGAGGTTTTATGTTTGCTTTGGGTTTTTGTTTTTTGGGTTTTTTTTTTCCCCTCTCTCTTACTCTCTGGTTTTTACTCTATTGTTGTCTTGGTTTTGCTCAAGTTTATTACATTTGTACATCATCTTTTTTTTTTCCTTAAGACCAGATTTCTCTGTTTGCTTCTCAATATACAAGGTGACTCTCCAGCCTCAACCTTAAATGCCCTTGCCTATAGCTAACTTTCTATATTCTTTGTATCTCAATACACAATTCCTAGGAAACAGTCAGCTAGTTCAACCTGGTCAAGTTGTCCAGTTGTACGTGGTTAATTTTCTATTTCTCTGGGACCAAAAGGATGGATGATATGTGACTTCCTATCTGCTTTTTGGGACTTTGGAAGTAATCCAAATTTCCTAAGGAAAAAAAAGTGTTTCTGTAGAAAGAACACTGTTAAACTAAGAAATCTCTAATAAAGTACTCTTGACTTGGGTAAAGGGTTTAATAATTTAATATAACACTTAAAATAGTACTTAATACGATATTTATAGATTTTAGATTTTTTTTTTTTAATTTGTCAGAGAGAGAGAGAGACCGCGCGAGCTAGCACAGGCAGACAAAGTGGCAGCAGAGGCAGAGGGAAAAGCAGGCTCCCCTCCAAGCAAGGAGCCCGATGTGGGACTGGATCCCAGGACACTGGGATCATGACCTGAGCCGAAGGCAGCTGCTTAACCAACTGAGCCACCCAGGCATCCCTTAATACAATATTTGTAATAATGCACCAGTAACTTAATAGAAGAAAGACATTTCTATTATTATTAAGTTTCATTAGTTTTTTTGACAGCAGTCACGCCTATGAAAATGAGTAGGAAAGAATACATGTAAGGTCCAATATGACAAAAAAATTAAGTAATAAGTTAATGGGAAAATGAAAGAATTTATCATTTATGGAGCATTTATGTACATACTTTTATCCATGGGGGACAGGTGTGTGTGTTTAATATCTTGTTGTCCTGATCTGTTCAGTTGAAGTTGCCCTAGCTTTATCAAGATCTTTCATCTCTCTTAAGATCTGGGACCACAATGGCAAAGAGCATCCCTCCTATATCAATGTATCTTTCCAAGGAAAAATAAAAAATTGCATCTTCCTTCAAATTGCTTCGTAATTGCAGAACAGAAAGATAGTAGCTTATAAGTGGAGAAAACTGGCTAATGTTTTTTATGCAAGTGATCAAAAAAAAGACACTATAATGGAGCAGATCAATATCATGTGTCTCCTGATAGACACACTGAGGACACAGTATTACCTCTACATTATTCCTGCCCAAAAGACACAAACTGAATGTAATCAGAAGGAAACATTGGATAAATCCAAATGAAGGGGATTTTCAAAAATAACTGTCTCATCAGCCTCATGAAAGACTAAAGAAGACTGAACAAATCTCCCAGATTAAAGGAAACCAAAGACATGATATTAGAATGCAGTGTATGATCTGGTATTTTCTTTTTCTATAAAGAGTAAATTGGGATAATTAATGAAATTTGAATAGATCCGCAGATTAGGAAATACTATGGAATCAATATTAATTTCCTGATTCAGATAATTATATTCTGGGTAAGTAAAAATGTGTTATTATTCTTAGGAAACCCAGGTTGACATATCTAAAGAGTGATGGAACATCATGTTTGCAAGATTTTCTCAAATGGGTCAGAAAAATAGTTTACTATAGATAAAGAATACGAAAATGTGCAAATGGGTTAACATTTGGAATATCAGGGTGAATTATTATTTGTATTACTCTAGAAGCTTCTTGGTAAGTTTGAACTTAAGTTAAAGTATAAAATTAAAAGGAAAAAAATATTTCATCATAGAATCAAACCTACTTTATACCCATATACATGTTTCAGTTATTTTCTATGGTATAAGCCTAGACTAGAGACTTCTATTCCGAGGATATGTGGATTTTCTATTTTAATGTCAAATTACTCTCCAGAGTTGTTTCATCAGTTTATACTCCAGTAGTGCAGAATTCCCAAACTTTCATAACTTTCCTTAAATCTGACACTATTACACTGAAATGTTTAACAGTCTGATAAGTATGAAATTGTATTTTATTATTTGATTTGTAATTTTATATTGAATATATTTTCATGTATATGTAGAGAGTCTAGTATTATTTCTCCATGGGTTTTCCATATATTTTGTCCATTGTTAATGTTATTTTCTCTCTTATTATTGGTGTATATTTCTTTATACACTAATCTTTATTATATAGAATGGATGCTTTTTAAAGTATATGCACATGCTTGTCTAAAAATTACATTTGAAGATCAGAATAAGGGTCTATATGTTGAATAAATCAGTTAAAGCTCACCATGTGCTGTAGAGGATGAAGGCTCAGAGAAAGCCTAGAGTATCACCATGGTCACATAGTGCCAGTTAGACCTATTACATGTCAATAATTGCACTGCTGAATTTTTTTTTAATTATCATTAAAGCTTCCTATTTCCTGATTGCAAGTTATGTGGTAAAATAGGTTCAATAATATTGTCAGTCCTGGAAATTTGATAGAATAATTCAGTTCTGATCCTGTCTGTCGCCTCCTGCAAGGCATGTTTAAGTAAGGCTCCCAGGAGTCTGCAATTTACTTTGGGATTTTCTTTAAAGTACATGTCCCTCCTTCTCACACCTCATGAAAGATTACTACAGAAAACTGGTTTAAACCTGGTGATTGAAATATTTCTGATTTCGAGGGACATAAAAAACCCAGCAGAGTTGTTTTGGAATACAAGCAGGTTGATCTTCATCCCTCCTAAGAGATGTAAATATAATTTAGAAAATTTGATGTCTACAAACTGAATGAAGATTTGCAGAGGACCGTAATGAACATCCTCAACGCTGTACTTCTAAATTAAATATGACATTAATGGGAACCATTTAATGCAGTTCAGCTCTGCTCCACTGGCCATTTTAATTGGATCACTGCTGCGGTGAATGGAAAAGCTGCTGACAGTGTTAGAAAAAGTGGGCTTACACGAAAGCACCACTTCATATGGTGGATCTGAATTTTCATGTATAATCAGTCAAATTCACTCATCAAAGCCCTCTTTCAGAGGTGCAATCTGATACAGTGGTTGGACAAACAAACAGTGTCTCGTTGTCAATTTTATGGCCTATGTTCTGATGATAATAGTCTTTTTCCTGAACCAAGTTCCATATCTGTTTGCCCAGTGACTTCTAGTTACATCATGTAACTACACCACACAGGCCTTTCATCCTAAGGCAAGGCTTTCTACCAGTGATCATGAGTATTGAATGACAATGAGTTAAATAGGAAACTAAAAAAAGATAAAGTTCATTCCAGAAACAGAAATGACTCCAGTAATGTTCCCTTACCATACCAGTGTCCTATGCAGATCATTCTAATCTTTTTTCTTTTTTAAAAATCTTAAAATAAATTTTTTCAGCTGTATTGAGATATAATTGACATTGATTATTACATTGATGTGTCTAATTGACATTGATTATTCCATTGATACGTTTAAGGTGTACGAAACAATGATTTGATATACATATGTATTATAAAATGCTTATCACAATAAGGTTATTTAAGGGGTGCCTGGGAGGCTCAATGGGTTAAAGCCTCTGCCTTCAGCTCAGGTCATGATCCCAGGGTCCTGGGATCAAGCCCCGCTTTGGGCTCTCTGCTCGGCAGGGAGCCTGCTTCCCTTCCTCTCTCTGCCTGCTTCCCTGCCTATTTGTGATCTCTGACTGTCAAATAAATAAATAAAATCTTTTAAAAATAATAATAATAAGGTTAGTTAACACATCCATTACCTCATATACTGAAAAATTATGTGTGTGGTGAGAACATGTATTCTAGTCTCTTTGCAACTTTCAATGTATAACACAGTTTTGTTAACTATAGTCACCATGTAGAATATTAGAACTCTAGAACTTACTCATAACTGGAAGTTTATACCCTTTGACCAAGATCTCCCCCAACAAATCCACGCTCCAGGTCCTAGGACTACCATTCTACTCTCTGCTTTGCTTCTGAGTTGTTGTTGTTGTTTAATTCCACAGATAAGTGAGATCGTATGTTTTTCTTTCTCTGACTTAATTCACTTAGCATAATACTCTCAAGTTCCATCCGTGCTGTCACAAATGGCATGGATTTCACAACGGATTTCCTCCTTTTTATGGCTGAATATACATGTCTGAATATATACTATTATATACACATACCATATTTTCTTTATGCACTCATCCATCAGTGGATACTTAGGTTGTTCTTATGTCTTGACTTTTGTGAAGAATGCTGCAGTGAACGTGGGGGTGCAGATCTTTTTTTTTAAAGATTTTATTTATTTATTTGAGATACAGGGAGAAGGTGCAAGCAAGAGAGTGGGAGAGGGGAGCTAAGGGAGAGGGAGAGGCTCTCTGCTGAGCAGAGATCCTAACGTGGGGCTCAATCCCAGGGCCCTGGGTTCATGACCTGAGCTTAAGGCAGATGCTTAACCCTCCAGGAGTCTGAGCCATCATGACTGATGCTTCCAGGCATCCATCCTCATGACTGAGGCCCCTTCAGATATCTCTTTGAGATAATGATTTCATTTCCTCCAAATAAATACCCAGAAGTGGAATCGCTGGATCATATGGTGGCTTTATTTTTAATTTTTTTTTATTAATTTTTTTTATTTTTTATAAACATATAATATATTTTTATCCCCCTGGGTATAGGTATGTGAATTGCCAGGTTTACACACTTCACAGCACTCACCATAGCACATACCCTCCCCAATGTCCATAACCCCACCCCCCTTCTTCCAACCCCCCTCCCCCAGCAACCCTCAGTTTGTTGAACCTCCACATTATCTTCCATAGTGGCTTTACCATTTTTTTTTTTTTAAAGATTTTATTTATTTATTTATTTTTTTTTTAATTTTTTATTTTTTATAAACATATATTTTTTATATACATATATTTTTATCCCCAGGTCTGTGAATCACCAGGTTTACACACTTCACAGCACTCACCAAATCACATACCCTCCCCAATGTCCATAATCCCACCCCCTTCTCCCCAACCCTCTCCCCCCGGCAACCCTCAGTTTGTTTTGTGAGATTAAGAGTCACTTATGGTTTGTCTCCCTCCCAATCCCATCTTGTTTCATTTATTCTTCTACCCACTTAAGCCTCCATGTTGCATCACCACTTCCTCATATCAGGGAGATCATATGATAGTTGTCTTTCTCTGCTTGACTTATTTCGCTAAGCATGATACGCTCTAGTTCCATCCATGTTGTTGCAAATGGCAAGATTTCATTTCTTTTGATGGCTGCATAGTATTCCATTGTGTATATATACCACATCTTCTTGATCCATTCATCTGTTGATGGACATCTAGGTTCTTTCCATAGTTTGGCTATTGTGGACATTGCTGCTATAAACATTCGGGTGCATGTGTCCCTTTGGATCACTACATTTGTATCTTTAGGGTAAATACCCAATAGTGCAATTGCTGGGTCATAGGGCAGTTCTATTTTCAACATTTTGAGGAACCTCCATGCTGTTTTCCAGAGTGGCTGCACCAGCTTGCATTCCCACCAACAGTGTAGGAGGGTTCCCCTTTCTCCGCATCCTCGCCAGCATCTGTCATTTCCTGACTTGTTGATTTTAGCCATTCTGACTGGTGTGAGGTGATATCTCATTGTGGTTTTGATTTGTATTTCCCTGATGCCGAGTGATATGGAGCACTTTTTCATGTGTCTGTTCGCCATCTGGATGTCTTCTTTGCAGAAATGTCTGTTCATGTCTTCTGCCCATTTCTTGATTGGATTATTTGTTCTTTGGGTGTTGAGTTTGCTAAGTTCTTTATAGATTCTGGACACTAGTCCTTTATCTGATATGTCGTTCGCAAATATCTTCTCCCATTCTGTCAGTTGGCTTTACCATTTTTTATTCCCACCAACAGTGTGCTAGGGTTCCCGTTCCCCACATCCTCACTGACATTTACTATTTCTTGTCTAATTTTGATAATAGCCATTCCAGCACTTATGAGATGGTATTTTATTGTGATTATGATTGGCATTTCCCACAACAATTAATGACATTGAACATCTTTTCATGTACCTCTTGGATGTTTGTATGTCTTCTTTAGAAAAATGTCTGTACAAGCCCTCTGCCATTTCTCTTTTTTTTCCTAGTATAATTGAGATATAATTGACAAACACCCACATTTAAATCAGATTGTTTGCATTCTTGCTCTTAAATGTATGAATTCCTTATAATTTTTAAAATATTAATCCTTTATTAGATATATTGTTTGCAAATATTTTCTCCCATTCCATGGGTTGTCTTTTCATCCTGTTGTTTCTTTTGGTGTGTAGAAGCTTTTTAGCTTAATGTAGTCCTACTTGTTTATTTCGCTTTGTTGTTTGTGCTTTCGGTATCATATCGAAAAAAATCATTGTTAAAAGCCATGTAAAGGTGCTTTCTTCTAGGATTTTTATGATTTCGGGTCTTACCTTTAAGTCTTTTTATTCTATATAGAGTTAATTTGAATAGTATTAGATAGGGAGCCAATTTCATAATATCCCATTTAACCGGCGCCACATATTGAAGAGATTACCTTTTCCCCGTCAAGGATTCTTGGCTTTCTTGGCAAATGTGAGTTGACCACTGGGGTGTCTGGGTGGCTCAGTTGGTTAAGCATCTGCATTTGGCTCAGGTCAATATCAGGGTCTTGGGATCAAGTCCCGTGTTAGGTTCCTTGGTCATTGGAGAGCCTTTTCCTCCCTCTGTGTGCTCGTGCTCTCTTTCTCTCTCTGACAAATAAAGTCTTTATAAAAAAATGTGAGTTGACCATATGTGGGTGATTTTGATTCCTTGATTCCATTTCATTGGTTTAGATGTCTGGTTTTATAGCAGTACCATACTGTTTTCATTACCACAGCTTTGTAGCATAGCTTAAAATAAGAAAATGTATTGTCTTTAAATTAAGAAAGAAAGCCAATTGCTTTAACTATTCAGGATCTTTTGTGGTTTCATATGAATTTTAGGACAATTTTTCCTACTCATGAAAAACAATGCCTTTGTAATTTTGATAGAGACTGCATCCAATCTATAGATGGCTTTAGGTAGTACAAGCATCTTAACAATATTAATTTTTTCCAATCAATAACATGGATATTTTTTCCATTTATTTGTGTCTTCTCCAATTGCTTTCATCACTGTGTTACAGTTTGCTATGTATAGATTTTGTAGCTCCTTGGTTAAATTTATTCCTGAGTGTTTTATTGGTTATGATGCTATTGTGAATGTGTTTGTTTTTCTCTTTGAAAGGTTTTGTTGTTAGTGTATAGAAATGCAACTAATTTTTGTAGGTTGATTTTGTATCCTGCAACTTTATTGAATTCATTTATGAGTCTTTCAATTTGGTGGCATCTTTAGGTTTTTCTATACATAGGATCATATTATCTGCAAACAGAAACAATTTTCTTTCTTCCTTTTTAATTTGGATGCTTTTTATTTCCTGCCTAATTGATCTGGTGAGGATTTTCAGCACCATGCTGAGTAGCAATGGTGAGGGTAGGCATCCTTGTCTTATTCCTGATTTTAAAAGAGAATTTTTCAATTTTTCAATTGTCAAAAACAATTGAGGATGATATTGGCTGTGAGCTTTTCATATGAGGTTGCTTTTTGTTTTTTTTGTTTTTGTTTTTAATGTTGAATGATGTTCCTTCTATACCCAATCTGTTGAGAGATTTTATCGTGAACGGGTGTTGAATCTTGTCAAATGCTTTTTCTGTATCTATTGAGAGCTTAGTGTGATTTTTATTCTGCAGTCTCTTAATGTGGTATATCACACTTTTCAATTTACATAGCAACTTTGCATCCCAGGGATGCATCCCACTTGGTCTCGGTGTATGATCCTTTTTTTTTTTAATAAGTTTTTTTTTTTTAAAGGATTTTACTTATTTGTCAGAGAGAGAGAGTGAGCACAGGAGACAGAAGGGCAGGCAGAGGCAGAGGGAGAAGCAGGCTCCCTGCTGAGCAAGGAGCCCTGTGTGGGACTTGATCCCAGGACGCCGGGATCATGACCTGAGCCGAAGGCAGTCACTTAACCAACTGAACCACCCAGGTGTCCCAGTGTATGATCCTTTTGATGTGTTTGTGAATTTGGTTTATTAGAGTTTTGTTGAGAAAATTTCCATCTATATTAATCAGGGATTTGGACTGTTCTTTTTTTATTGAAATATAGTTCATATCCAATGTTATATTACTTTTAGGTGTACAGCATAGTGATTTAAAACTCTATACATTATGCTATGTTCACCACAAGTGTAGCTACCATCTCATACAACATTATTATGAAACCATTGATTATATTCTTTGTGCTGTAACTTTCTCCCCCATAATTTACACATTCAGTAACTGGCAGCCTGTAGTTTTCTTGCAGTGTCCTTCCTGGCTTTGGTATCAGGGTAATGCTGGCCTTGTAAAATGAGTTTGAGAGTATTTCTTTCTCAGTTTTTGGAAGAGTTTGAGAGGGATTCTCATTAATTCTTTAAATGTTTGGTAGGATAACTGGTAAAACCTTCTAGTACTGGGCTTTTCTTTGATTTGGGAGGGTTTTGATTACTGATTCAATTTCCTTAGTAATTAATAGTCTATTCAGATTTTCTGTCTCTTTGTGATTCAGGCTTGATACGTTGTATGCTTTTAGGAGTTTATCCATTGCTTTTAGATTATCCAATTGTTGGCCAGAGGTTTTGATATATTGTGTGTTCATTTGCCTCAAGATAACTTTCTGATTTCCCTTTTGATTTCTTCTTCGACCCATTGGTTGTTCAAAAGTGTGTTAAGTTGTATATATTTGTAAATTTTTCAGGCTTCCTTCTATTATTGATTTCTAGTTTCATAGCACTGTAGTCAGAAAACATGCTAGATATTATTTCAAACTTCTTAAATTTGTTAAGTTTTGCTTCATAGCCCAGTGTATGATCTATCCTTGAAAATGTTCTATGTGCACTTGAGAAGTATATATATTTTGATGCTGTTGAATGGAAGGCTCTGTATTTGTCTATGGGGTCTATTTGGTCTGTAGTGTTATCCAGATCTGTTGTTGTCTTATTAATTTTCTCTCTAGAGGATCTATTCAATGTTAAAAGTGAAAAGTGTACTATTAAAGTCCCCTACTAGGGCGCCTGGGTGGCTCAGTGGGTTAAGCCGCTGCCTTCGGCTCAGGTCATGATCTCAGGGTCCTGGGATCGAGTCCCGCATCGGGCTCTCTGCTCAGCAGGGAGCCTGCTTCCGTCTCTCTCTCTCTGCCTGCCTCTCCGACTACTTGTGATTTCTCTCTGTCAAATAAATAAATAAAATCTTTAAAAAAATAAAATAAAATAAAATAAAATCCCCTACTGTTATTGTACTGCTGTCTATTTCTCCCTTCAGTTCTGTTAACTTGCCTTAGATATTTCTGTCCTGCAAGTTTTGGTGCATATATATTTATAATTGTTATACTCTGTTGATGAGTTGATGAGTTTATACTTTTATCACTATAGAATGAACTTCATTGTCCCTTGTGACCAATTCTGACTAATGGTCTATCTTACTTGGTATAAAGATAGCCACTCCCGCTCTTTTTTATTACCAGCTGCATGGAATTCTTTTTCCATCCCTTCACTTTCAACCTGTGTGTGTTCTCAAAGATAAAGTGAGTATCAGGGCCCTGGGGTGGCTCAGTCTGTTAAGCATCTGGCTTTTGGTTTCTGCTCAAGTCCTGATCTCAGGGTCGTGAGATCGAGCCCCATGTCGGCCTCCACATTCACAGAAGATCTGCTTGGGGTTCCTTCTTTTTGCCCCTCCCCTGATCACACACTGTGTCTCTTTAAAACAAATAAACAAATAATCTTTTTAAAAAATCTTAAAAAAAAAAAATAAGTGAGTGTCCTGTAGGCTGCATATGGGTGGAGCTTTATAAATTTCCACTGGTCATATCATACTTGCCTAATTCCTTATCATCCACACAACCTTGCATTTATGTGTATGCATTTGAAGGAGACTTTTCTTCTTCCAGTCTCTACAGACTGGTTTCAGTCAATACAGACCTTCCGCTGTCTGATTCCTCAGCTGATGGGATTACCTCTGGAACTGAAGTCATACTGGGTTTGTGGTGGGATGCATGGTTGGTGAGCTTACTATCAGTGGTTTGGGTGGACATGGATCCTGTCCAGTCCCTGTGTGGATAGAATTACATCCAGTAACTGGTTCAATGGAGTGGCACTGAAGCATAGGTCCACTTCAGGGTCCACAGTTGGGTTCTCAGACAGCAGGCCTATTACGAGGTACATGGCAGATCTAGTTCCTGCCAGATTCCTGGAGAACTGTCATCTGCTCACTAGATAGGGTCCATGTGTGGGCAGGAATGGCCCTAGGCCATGGCTGAGAGGGTCTGGAACCAGCTCCTAGAGATTATTTCGGTTTCTCCACCAGAGTTTGAGTTCGGCAGACCAGGTTTTGGACATAAGAATAGGCTTGTCTCCTGCCAGGTCCTTGGGTAGTCTGGGCTGCCCATGAGTATGACTGGAGGGTCTGGAGCTGAATAGAAAGGCCGTCTCAGTGTCTTCTCAGATGCAGACATGAGCGTGTCCCACCTGCAGGTCATTTTTTCAAAATCAGTTTTGATTTCTTCTTTTTAAATCTTAAAAATAAAAGACCAGAAATTCTTTCTTTAATACCAAAGAATAAGAATCAGGGCTATTATTTACTTAGACTGCCTCTGAAAGAAGTTTTGAATTTAATATCAACTTACAGACTTGGGGCTATAACTGAATGAGAGAATTAGATTAGAGTCTCCAGGTCAGAAATAGTCATTCTGCAAACTGTCAAGAAGCCATTTTCTAGTATACTGCCATTTTTTTGTGTTAATTTTATTATATTATAAGCTGCATGAGTGGTTATACCCAGTTTATTACTTTCTCCCAATTTAATTATTCCTTCAATATCAATTGGAATTGACTATTCATGATTATTAATTTCTTCTTAAAAACTTTTAAGAAAAGTATTTAATAAACGAAGGTACTCCTATGCTCCCCCAACAAGCACTCGGATCACTCTATATTATTTAAACTCTGTTTATATTTCTTCAACACCATGCAAATGTGCAAATCATTTTATTTCTTTTCAGATTATTATTATTTTTTAAAGATTTTATTTATTTATTTGACAGGGAGAGAAAGGGGGGGAGCGCACAAGCATGAGGAGCAGCAGTCAGAGGGAAAGGGAGAGGCAGGCTTCCCCACTGAGCTGGGAGCCTGATGCGGGGCTCATGACCTGAGCTAAAGGCTGACACTTAACTGGCTGAGCCACCCAGGATCCCCCTTGTCAGATTATTAATGTAGGTTTCTTTACTGCTGAAATAACGTTCGTAGCCAGAAGCCAAACGCTACTGCTGTCAAAGGCTGTCACTTTTTGCAAAACCAAAGAATATATTTTTTAATTTGATTAGTTTGAAAATGAACTGAAGTTACTTTTCTTCATTTCTTCCACAATAGGAGAGTAGACATGGCAAGGTGAACATGTAAATTTTTAAATAATCTGGCATAATCCACCAGAAGCCTGAAATAACCTTTTTGTTTTCACACAGGAACATTTACTATAAAGCTAGATCTACGGTTCTGATGGCAGTGCTTCAAGAATAAGGGGGCTGTTCCAAAACTGCCACCTCCATAATCATTGGATTTTCACCTTAAGGAGGTAACTATTACAAGTGAAAGTGTGAGGCGAACGTGATAACCACTACACTACAGAAACTTATATGTGAAAGTGGTAGTAAGAATGATGTCTGATAAAATGCTCTATAAATACCTACCTATACGTAGGAATTGCTTTTTATCAAAATGCAAATTATTGGACCACATTCCCAAACTTACCCAATACTCTGGGATGTAGATTTCTTTTAACAAGCCCTCTGATGATTCTGCTGCATGCTTAAGTTTGAAAACCAATGGTCTAGAAGCAATCAGTTGTCAAAGGAGGGAATGGAGGTTTGATTGGACGCTGCATTGGAAAGGAGCTAGGCAAGTGCTGGCAAAGTGAACTCCTGTCTGGTGGCAATGCAGAGTATGCAGAGCCTGGCCATAGGCTCTATGGCTGAGACCAGGGCTATCTTCCACTAGCTCCTGGTTTAACCAGGAAAGCTTCCCAAATCTAGGGGACAAAAACCTTCTATACAGGTGATGAAGAACATTTCAAATTTGTTTCTGGTGAAACTATATTCATAAACCTGGTCCTGGTACGTTGAGACAATTGACATGCACTAAAATTATTTAAAACGTTTGCTTTAATTTGGGCAATCTTAGGCATTTACAATAAATTGAGCAAAGTACCTGTCTTAGGTAAAATATGATCTCTGAGCATGCAGCTAAGAGACTCCTGTCAGAGGCTATATAATCCTGAAAGAGTCTCTAAAACCAGTTACATAGTTTAGGAATATTTTATAGACTTATCGTGTCACATTGACATAATGAGAGCAAATCAAAAGAAGGCTATAGAATAAATGCATATATATTGAAAGTTCTGCACACCTATGCAAAATATGAGAAAATTACCAGCTTTTTATAATTGTGAGGGATTATCAAAATTTAAAATTATGAAAGTACTATGTGAATAAAAATAAAATGCCGTTTAGCAGATTTTTTCAAGTTATGAGTCTGAATTTCTTTTTACTAACATTAAATAAACTTTATAGTTCAAATTGGAAGATGTTTCAGAGTTAAGTTGGTTGCTATAATATGAACCTTTATTCATATCAAACATAGACTAATGCTATTAAAATTATTCAAAAGAAGCTGTCCTCAAGTGAAGAAGTTATAAATGGATACAGAAAGAATACTGTCAGTTTGACTGAAGCTTGATTCTGGGTGACTTTTCAGTATTTTCTAGGTAGGCCACATGTTTACCTAGCTGAATAGCTAAGAAGTTATATCTAACCAGTTTCAATGGCAATGCCATTCAATATTCCTCTTCAAACTTAAAGGACTTTTTCATCACTAATAAAAAAATCACTGGCTTCCTCACACTCATGCTAGCTGAGGAGGTTAATACCTTACCTCTCCTTTTAACTTAAATCTGAGACCCTGCCTGATATAAGGCCTTGTGTCTAGCTATGCCTTTGAATATATCTCTGGTTTTTGTGCCTACCATGCTCTGTTGGAGACTGGGGTTATTTTTCTATTATATAAATAATGCTACACTTTTTGTTGGATATTTTCCATTGCACCTCAATTAATTCTCTACTCATCTGCACCCTGCTCAGTGCCCCAGGAACCTGGCCTGTATAAGGGGCATCACCCCAGCTTCTTTACTCTGGTTTTGGTGTGCAGTCAGCCAGGATGAAGACATGGACAGGACAGAAAAATGTGCAAGGAGAGAAAAGTCCAAGAACTGATTCTCTCTGTCCCTCCCTGTGAGGTTAAGTCCAGCTGGTTTCATTCTTTACCAAAACTCATAGTTGTTGGTCAGCCTTCTCCTGTAGGTTCATTATGCTCTCTGAGTTCCATTAACTGTTGTTTCTCCTTCCCTTCCATTTCCCTGAACCCTGTCAAACTCTCATCCATTACCCATTTCAGTGGGCCATCTCTTCCCTTCAGAGACTGTGACTGATGTAATTCTTGACAGACATCACTGGGCACATAACAACAAAAGAGACAATGCAATACCAAAGCACTTTCTTTTGCCATTTACCTGAGGTTTTTGTATCACAGTGACATGTCTAATTCTAGTCTTAGCAAAGCAAAATAAATACCAGAGTAGAAGTACTAAAGCATTCCTTTAAAGCACTCAATAGAGAAAGAAATAGATGCAAGCCATAATGCCTCATGTCTACAGAACACTTTGTAGCTTATTAAATGTTCTCACAAACATCATCTCACTTTTTTAAAAGTCTGGGAAATGATGATAAAAGAAAGAGAAAAATTGACTTCATAACTTTGGAGCTTGGGTACAGTGTTTTATGTCTTTAGAGAACATCTTGTTCTATATCTATGTATGTAGCCATTTCCATGTATATAAAGCTCATGCATATGTAAATCCTCTTAGTAGACTTTCAGTAAATGATGGCTCCCTTCTCTAATTCCAAATGCAATATCTAATTTTGCTATAGCGTTGAATGGTATCTAAATAATAGCCCGGATTTTAAAATTTCAAACAAATGTTCTATGCTGGAGAAGCTTGCAATGCAGTTGGGAGGTAAGTAATACACTATTATTTTTCCTTTTATTATTTAAAGCATCATCTCAAAACTTCGTGGCTTAAAAATAATAATCATTTATAACATTTCTCAATTTGTGTGAGTCAGGAGTTTGGAAGTGGCTTAACTGGACAATTTATGACTTGGACCTCTCATATGGTCATTCATCTTGTCTAAACTATGGCTGGTGGGTTCATTTCTCAGGTGGCTCACTCATAAGGCTCACAGTTGATACTAGTAAATCTGTTTCTATCCATGTTGGCCTCTCCACAGGGCTGCTTGAGCATCCTTATGACATTTCTTCCAAGCAGTTGATCCAAGAGAGAAAGTTTGGAATTGTAATGCCTTTTATAACCTAGTCTAGTACTTCTGGGGGCGCCTGGGTGGCTCAGTGGGTTAAGCCTCTGCCTTCCGCTCAGGTCATGGTCCCAGGGCCCTGGGATCGAGCCCCACATTCCCTGCTCGCTGCTGTTAAAAAAAAAAAAAAATTTTTAATGTACTTCTGCCACACCCTTAGTCACAAAGACCAGCTCTGATTCAACATAAAAGTTGAACACAAAGGACTATAGATATTGGGAACTATCTTGGATAATTATTACCACATAAACCTAGAAAATAAAACAACAATGTGACTGGCTAACCAAATGGAGGCTATTATGAGACAATGGTACAGAAGAGTCATAAGAGGGAAGATCAGTATGTGTTGAAATTATAAGGAAGGTCTAAAGGATGATGTGATGCAGGTTTACAATGGTAGGACTTGTAAATATGGGGAGGAAAGGAAACATGCACAAAAAGAGCTCAATTTTTAGACAGTGAAACAAAGCAAGGATGATTATAATGTGTCTGAGTCTTTCTAAAAATGAATGGTGGCAATTTGGAACATAAGTGAGGGGCAAACTGGGAATTGGGATTTAATCCTTGCAGGCCATAGAAAAGCGTGTAACTGACATAATGAAATTAACACCATAAAATTAAACTGGGTAGTAAAAGATGTATTAGAGTAGGAGAGTAAGGAATCCATTGGAATTATTTAAATTTGAAGGGATAAAGACCTAGACTAAGTTATTGCTGGCAATTAAAAGTGAGGGAGGAAGGTAGGGATGGCAGGAACATTTTGGAACAACAATGAACAATGGTTAGTGTTAGACAATGTCTGAGGAGAACAAATGTTGACACCATGTCTTCGAACTCAAATAATCTAGAGAATGAGGGTGCTAATGGTGAAAACCAGAGAAGTTAGTTTAGGGGGGCTTGGGTCTGTGTTTAGACAGAATGGCTCTGAGATGGAACACAAAGCAAATAAAAAGGGTATGTCTCAATGCTTCAGAAAAAAAGAATAAAAAGGGTATGTCACAACTGCATTTGCTACCATCTGTGACTCTCTCTAGAAACACTCCTAAGTTTTTAGAAAGGAGCTTGTCCACAATATAGAATTCTTGTTAGGAATATCATATTATACACAGCTCCTGCAGACCCTGACCAATTCTCTCTAAGAACCTCACAATTTAGATTCAGTAGTCAAATAAATGGCAGCCTATCTAACAAGGGGGAGAAATGTGGAATTTTTTTTTACAGTTTTATGAACTGATGAGGTCACAATTGTTCACATTTCCTCTGTGAAAACACGTGCTATGACTCATCAATGTGGATACTAGCGATGGCCAATTCTGCACTCAGGCCAAAGGGCTACTGCAATTTGACCATTGTTACTTACCAAGTAATGACCAGTACTTCAGTCTCATGAGTATGAAAGATCCCCAGATCTTTCTGTGAAAAAAATATACATTTCTTAATAATTTCATTTTGGAACTGATATATGGAAAACACAAATAAAACCAGTTTTCCTTGGTACTGCTCCTGGCATCATGACTTGATTGATTTAAAGATAAACAGTCGTTATCAAAATATATTTACCAAGTATCTGATTATACAAAGAGCTGTGCCATAAATACTTGAAATGGTTCAAATGCCACTCACAGGCAAAATATGATCAGTTTTATAATATTGGTAGGGTGGTCGGGCTAATGGAGATCCTAAGAGGAAACCAATTAATTTTGGAAGGGGAAAGAGATGGGATGTGAGAGTGTTCAAAAAACATTAGAACATGTAATACTGCACATGCCAGGCATTTAGAACATTTCAGTATGAAAATTTCCATCATAGACAATAGTATAGGGGCACCTGGGTGGCTCAGTCAGTTAAGGCTCTGCCTTCAGCTCAGGTCACAATCCCAAGTTCCTGGGATCGAAACCCTCATCGGGCTTCCTGTTCTGCAGGAAGCCTGCTTCTCCCTCTCTCACTCCCCTTGCTTGTGTTCCCTTTCTCTCTGTATCTCTCCCTGTCAAATAAATAAATAAAATGTTTTTTTTTAAATAGTATAATGAAATCCCTTATACCATCACCCAGTTACAAAAATCACTGACCCACAAATGCCAAGTATTTGATTTGTTACTTTACATTAATACCCAAAGAGAGTACAAACTTTGGCCAAGAATACACAATTAGTAGACAGTAGGCCAAGAATACACAATTAGTAGACAGAAAGTTGGGGTTTGAATTCATATCTGTGCGATTTAAACATCCTGGCTTTCTCTGCAACAGTAGATGTAGAACAAGGAGATGATAAAACCTCTAAAAACACCTTCCCAGATATACTGTTGGTCTAATAAAAAATGTTATCCTCACCTTGGCAATGCTGGTATACATATATTATTTAGATCATACATAGAGTATGTGTAATTTTGAATCAGCACAGAATTAAAAATCAAAATACACATCATAAACACACAACCCTGACAAATATCCTTAATAGATACTTTTATGATCTGAAATGTCATTATCATCTTACAAAAGCTTGTAGAATCAAAAGCAAGGATATCAATGAGGAAAAGAAAAAAAGAAAGTCATTAAGTAGAATATGCAGCATGCCAGCTCATTCTGTAAATTAAAAAACTGAATGGCTTCCTTTCCCTGAATCCCAATAACCCTTACCACTGTTCTTGAACACTAGTTTGATGTTGACCCCTTAATTAGATTATAACCTTTGAAAGTATAGGGTATGATGGTCCGATTTCTATTTTGCCTCCCCCGCGGAGCCCAGAACTGCTCTCAGGACATAATCAGAACTCAGAATGTATTTGCGGAAGAATTCAACAAGTTGACTGAGGCTTAGAGTCTTGTTCTATTTCTCATCCACTCCATTGCTTGTATCAGTAGAGGGAAGGGTATAACTTCTGTCAGAATTGTCGTGTTAAATAAATGAGCATCCGGTTGTACTTGTCATAGTTATAGGATGCAGGGAAATGTGTTTTCACAATAAGCCCTGAGATCTGCCTGTGACTGTTGCTAAGGCAACAGGAGGAAGGGAAGCCATCTAGGGTCTTGCGCTGCATGACTCCCCTGGGACAGCTTTTTGATTCCACCAGTTGCTTCCACCCTCGCAGACACATGGGGGTCTGTGGTAATTTAAATATGCAGACAACTGCCAGGGTTTGATCTTTGTGTCTTATCAATTTTCTGCTTTCCTAAGGTTGGTGAAATTGACAGTGACTGGGAAGAAGGAATAGCATTAGAACAATGCAGCACATCAGAGATGAATATTTCTCAGTTTGAAGGTCATTACGCTGGATGAGTTCAGTGCAATAATGCCGCTAAAAACAGAGAATGTCTGGAGAGAGACCTTGGAAGTCAAGGAGAAAAACTCGTGAACACTCAGCCACCTGGCTGTATTTCAGAACATGACTCCTAGCTGAGAGCAAAGAGCAAGCCAAATTATTTTCAAAAGCATTCATGGGGGCCATTAAAGGTTTATGTCAACTTTATATATTGAAAATTTAAATTATAATTATGCAGTTTGAAATTACCACCATTCTCTGCTTTAAAGGAAGGCAGGAGTAAAGTCTTAGGAGTTGTATACATACAATCTTAATAGTAAATAAATTAAAGAGACCTCAAAGACATGGGGTCCAACATCTACACCATACTAGAATCATCTCTACAGTATCTCTATCTCCACAGTATCAGCCCCTTTAAGCATTCTGTGATACTGCGAACGTTCTAGAAATATGTTCTTGTCATGATGCTGAGGAACTCCTCATGAGGTAAAACTCAGTGATGAATTCTGGATTTTGATGTTTTATTAAGAAAGACAAGGACTGTGTAATATTAATCACTTATATATGGAATCTAAAAAAGTCAAACTCTTAAAAAGAGTAAAATAGTGGTTATCAAGGTATGAGGTGGAGGAAGAAGGTTGATGTCATTTAAGAAAACAAACACAAGGGTGTCTGGGTGGCTCAGTGGGTTAAAGCCTCTGCCTTCAGCTTAGGTCATGATTCCAGGGTCCTGGGATCGAGCCCCACATCAGGCTCTCTGCTCAGCGGGGAGCCTGCTTCCCTTCCTCTCTCTCTGCCTGCCTCTCTGCCTACTTGTGATCTCTGTCAAATAAATAAAATCTTAAAAAAAAAAAAAGAGCACACCATGATGTCATTTAAGAAAAAAACACAAAATGTATCAAATTAACATATTGTAACATATTTATTGTACACCTTAAATTTATATAATGTTATATGCCAAATATACTCAATTTTTAAAAATTTCCTTTTTCATATTGAAACAAATATTGCTCCTGCAACTTCTATCTTTTGACCATAGTGACAAGGCTTTGTGGCCTATTTTTCAGATGAAAAACTTCTCACTACTGGGCTGGCTCACTTATTTCTTCTCCTGGATCTGTGATGGGAAAGGCACAGGGATGGTGGGTTGTTTAGGGAGCCCTTTATTTCCTTTTCTTATACTCCCTTTCTCTCCTACCCTTCTCTGGTACATTTTCCCTTCTCCCTGGAAGTGGATTGAGTAGGAGAGAGGACTTGAGAACCAGGAAAGGTTTACTTGATGGGTATGGCACTGACATAATGTAGGTTTGACTCTGCCCGAGTTCCATCAGCCCTCTAAGAGAGTCTCTTGGGTCAAAATAACTCCAGGACAACAACACCATTCACTATTCCACCTTCCACACAAGCACAACGACTCCCAAAGCTGGCCGTTCTGCTCTGCTGTCCTGGGTAGCTGGCCAGCCACAGTCTTGCCTTTCGGCTTTTGGATGTGGGACTGGAACCAGTCTCTGTACCTCACAAACCGTGGTAGGAATGGGGTGGCAAAGGACGTTATGGCGCTCAATCAGCTGCTTCTGACGAAACGTCTCCAAACCCAGTGTGGCCTCTTTGTAAGGTCAACCTCCTAAATATCCCTAGATTTTCTTCTTTGCCTTTGCCTCACCTCCCACGCCCCTTCAGTTCCTGCATGGAGGATCTACCATCATACTCTGAAATACTAAAGGGGTACTCATACTTAGCAACTCTGTTTTTCCTTCCTTCTTAGAGTCTTCAACCAAAACTGGGGTGGAGAGAGTCCTGCTCTCCCCTCCTATTACACAAATACCGCCCTTCACTCACTTGCCCTTCCTTATCTACCCTTTACTCTGCAAGTTCAATTTTGATGTCAGATTCCTCTGGATAGCATTTTCCTCCGAACCCCTAGCCTATCCCACAATTTCTTCCTGTAGGATTTCCCATCTTTGCAAATATCCTGCCCTTGTCTGTGCTCACCCAATTCCCATGGTCTCCACTTTTTCCAGCCTATTGTTTTTTCTTTGGTGTCTCATTTTACAAATGTCTATGGTGGTTTCATACGGATCTACACAATTATTTTTAAAACCATTTTTCAAAGGCCTCATTTAGTTCCTTTTCCTTTCCCATGTCCTTCTGTTTCCTATTCACTCTGCCCACCCACTGCACTTAGGCTCTCTCCTTTGTCAAAACTGGGCCATGCTCTGACTACTGTCATTTGAGCATAATCACCAAGTGCTCCCTAAATCAAATACCTGCAGAGTATTTAGCACTCTTCTAGGCTTGCAAGATCAGGAAAATGTAAGGTCTGCCTTCAGGAAGTTTCATTTTTATTGGTCAGGACAGAATACACCAAAAGAAATACCAGAACATTCACTATGTTTAAATGTGTTATTTGACAAAGTGCAGGTTTTCCCTTAGATCATAAAGTTGCTTCTGTAAGGTTTAAAGAAATTCTGAAATCTCTCCTGCTTTGTGAGGTCTTCCCATATTGTTCACAGAAGGACCACTTGTTTCACTCTGACAAGTTTTGACATGTTAGGTCCACAGAGGTACCTGCCTTAGCCTTCCACCATGAGTGTAAATTTTCCCTAAACTTATACATGAGATACATTTTAATTTAGGTTTTGTGTACAGTAGTTAAGTCATTTTGCTTCCTGTTCTATCTGTGCATGATATTTAGCATCTAAATTGTTGGGTAAAGATCAGGTTCTTATCATTTCTTTTCATTCTTTTCCAACATATGGACTTATTAGACGTTCAGGACTTTGTGATGATGATAATGATGCTAATGACAATAATGACACCTTCCGTTTGTGTCGCACTTTATAAAAAAGTTGTATACATTATCTTATTTGATTCCAAAAATGCACTTGTGATGATTATAACTATTCTGTTTGTGACTGAACCTCTCAGAGCCCATAATAGCTGCCCTGTCACCCACAAGCTCTGTTCTTCATAGAAAGTCACACCCACTGAGTTCTATTGCTCAGGTAGATCTCCAGCCTCCTAAGCCCATTTATTCATGTTTCCGTGATCCTAAACACAAAGATGTTGATTTAATTTCCATTTTTGCTCTCCACTCTCTCCTTCTCAGGCCTGCCTTACTCCAGAACACAGACTTTGGTTCCACTTTGCTCTGTGCCCTATAGCCAAGTGCCATTAGCACCCAATCCCAGCTGCAGATCTTGAAATCATAGTCTTGACCCTGATCTCTGAAGGAGGGTGGCCATCAGTGTAATTACCAGCAAACAGAATAATCCAATACCCCAGCTTAAAGACCCTACATGAGTCGCTGTTTTCTTCCCACATGAAAACATGATTCTAGGACATGGTACAATCGGTGATGTAAGCCCATCATTTTAAAGGTCTACAGTTGTTGTTGATGTAGATCTGAAGTTAGCAAAATATGAAGTCAATTTTTCAACATTTGTCATAATATTTTAAGTCATCAGGACTATGAGAGATGATGCCCAATCCCATAACTTAGAGTTTTCTCAATGCTTTACTCAAGAAAACTTGACACCTACTATCTAGCTTTTGTTTTACAAAGCATTATAAAAACAGTTCCAGTTTTCATGAATTCTTCCTATATATTGAGCAATAGGAGTGCCAATGACTTGCAGGAATTAAAAGTCCAGCAGATAAATACAGAGATGGCAGAAAGCCTGAAAGATGAGGATAATGTTGGGAGATCACAGACAGTTGAGTGTTGCTGCTCCAGGAAGAGTTTGCACACGGCCTGTCTTTAGCCTAGACAAGGGTGTTTCTATTTTAAAGCAAGTTGTTGCATATTTCCTGAGGAAAACTGTTTTGAATGCTTTTACTTATAAGTTTAGAGCATTACAGAATGTGCTTTTATTCTTGTTATTAAAATAGATGTGATTTGTTACAAAATAGGCAAACCAATAACATTATGAAAGTGATTTATGTTAAGGGTTCTAAGAAATATAAACTGATTTCTTAATTTTCTTTTTTTTTTTTTAATTTTCACTCTACTCCCAGATATTGGAGAAGGTAAACATGATGTCGTGACCACTCGTTGACCTGAGAGCTAGTTCCAGGCAATTAGAGACTCCTTACCCACTCCTCTGTCCTTGGTATACACCCTCTGCCCTCTGTTCCCACAGCAGGAGCTGCCCAAGGACACAACCTTGAGAAAGTAAGGTGTTGTTGAGACCATCTGGACTGTGTATGTCCCTGAACCCAGTTAAGGCCTCTTCATAAACTTTTAAGATTCTGGTGGAGGAGTATGGAGATCTACTCATCCTGGGGTTGCCCAAGACAAGTTTCATGAGTAAGTTCCCTTGCTTATTAAACCTGCAACCTACCCATCTAGAGTGGACTGCCTTTTTCTTAGGTGGCTTTCTGCCATCTTTGCACATGAGCCACCGGGAAGCTCCTGAGGTTGCAAACTAACAGTGAGTCAGCCAGGAAACCAAGAAAATGGGCCTTGGGAGAGGTATCTTCCAGGGAAATCCCAATCCAGCCATTGACCTTTATGTGGGAAGGGGTGGCCCATATGTTAGATGCTTATGGACCACCACATGAATATAGGGGTACCCTGAAAACCCTGTCTCATACACTTGTTTGAAGCACTGCACAGAGCACATAAGAGCAGAGAAGGGGCCTGCATGGCTGCACAGTGGCCTGGCCTTTATATGAGCTGTGCTGCTGGACACTGCTGCCCAACCAGAGGTTAATGCTTAAGTTAGAAAGTTGGAGGAAGAGCTGAGGTTAGAGAAGGATGGGTGGCTGTGCATTGCTCTGCTGGTGTTGGGCTGGCATACAGGATGGGAGAGCAGGATCATCAGTTGTAGACCTTCGCATGCTGTTCTGCAAAGTTAAGAGGGCACAAGTTGCTGCAGATGAAGTTCCAAGCACTTGTGACTAAGCCTGCTTGGGTTGCAAAAAGGCAGGATCCCTGGGCAAGTGAGGAGAGTGGAGAGGAAGGATGTCATGGTGACAGCAAAGTGAGTGAAAAGCCCTGTGTTGTGCTGTCTGACACTTAATGGAAATGAAATCAAAAGCACAGCAACAGCAATCCCAGCTAGTGTGGCAGCTCCACATTTCAGTGTTCATGATAAGAGAATATATCCCTGCTAAGCTTATTGACACAGCTGCCTAGTTTGCAAAAAGCCAGGAAGAGTGTCCAGGCATGGGGAGTGTGGCTTTGGGAAGGCCAGGGGGAGGAGGGAGGTGTTTCTCTGACCTGACCTGGTAGGAGGCAAAGGAAATGAGCAACATCACGACACACAACGTTCTCTGACAGCATCCGCGTGGTGCTCGTGGTTCAAGGTACTTATTCCCTTATAGATTGGATCATTCTAGCCTAGGGGGGTGGGGGGGGTTGGCCCAATGAGGGGAACCTCCCTGGACACACAGATCCCTGGAAATCTACTGAGGAGTTACAACAAATTCTTAGAGCAGACAAGAGACAATGAGACAAGCGATCTACATCCTAGTCTCTGAAGGTCCTGATCTGGCCACATTCCCTGAAGGAATGAAAACCATTCTGCCCCAGCACCTGTATGGAACACTGATATCCATGCTGAGTGCAGCCATGGAACAAGTTATTTCTGATGTTGGACAATCCACTGCTGATCTGGAGGAAACTGATAAATCCCTGAGAGAGGTATGGGCAATAGGAAAGATCCAAAATGAAGAGGAAACTCGGAAAGCCAAAAGGTTTCCCAACTGGTTGTAAAAATAAGTCTGTAAAGATAACCTGGAAGCAAATGTACTTTGATCTCATTGCTGTGAGAACCCCATTCGACCAGATAGATCAACAACCCAACACTGTGTTGACTGGTCCATGGAAAGCCT
Source organism: Mustela lutreola (assembly GCF_030435805.1). NCBI lineage: Eukaryota > Metazoa > Chordata > Mammalia > Carnivora > Mustelidae > Mustela > Mustela lutreola. The sequence continues at coordinate 57,541,083 of NC_081295.1, read as the reverse complement.
TAAAAATATGAACAATAGTTCAGACCTGGCCACATCGGCTCCTACCATCCCTGTTGCCCTGCCTGCTCAGGGATAATTTTTATATGGAGTGGATGCTTCCCATGCCCTGAAGGTAAGATGCAGTCAGAATTGCCTCCATGTGAAGGTTATTGGAGGTGATCAAAGTCCTCATGTTGAACTCACTATTCACTGGTCCTCCAGAAACAAATTAAAAATAGCCATTCTGGTGGATACCTGAGCCAAAGGTCCTCTACTACATGACAAACCTCACAAGTTTTCTGGCCCCCTCAGCACCATTGATGGTTATGTGGAAAAACTATTACAGTCAGAAAGGTCCTTTTGACACAGCAAATTGGGCATTCTTCCCACCATTCCCAATAACATGAGGATTTCATTTCTCTAATACCAGAACATATTGGGCCTTGATAGCCTACAAGGTCAAATTCTGAAACCCTGTATTGATGAATTCCCCCTCCAGGTTAGAATAACAAAACCAGTGCTGAGGGAAAATGCCAGCTGGGAACCAATAAGCATTCCATCCCTGTAAAGAACTGTACTTGCCAAACAATAAAAATTGCCCAAGAGGCACAAAGGAGATAAGAGAAGCTATCCAAGAACCACATCCAGTGGGTATTTTATGCTTTGCCTATAGTACTTTCAATAGGCCATTATAGCTAATAGAAAGCCAGATGGCTCATGGCAGATTACAGTGGACTACCAAGAATTGAACAAGGTAATGCACCCATCCATGTGGCTGGGTGCCAACATGCCACCATCTAAAATACTTTGTCTATGGTCCTAGGAGTGTACCAGGCTGTGCTGTACTTACCGAATGCCTTTTTCAATATATTTCTGGCCACTAAGTCATAAGATTAGTTTGTCTTCATGGGGAGGGGCAACAATGGACTTGTCAAGGACTCCCCAAGGTTACCTACATAACCCAACTATATGTCATGGGATAGTAGCTAGAGACCTGTCCTTCTTTTTTCCGCACATCGATAAAATGGGCCCATTACATTGATTAAAAAAAGAGAGAGAGAGAGGTTAACTTGTATAGACTTTCCTCTGCTGTAAGACACTCTAGACTTTGCTGGAACATCTGGTAAGAAATGAGAATGGACAGTGAACACATAGAAAATTCAAGACCCAGGCCTTGGAAGTTTTGAAGAGTTGTTTGGTCAGGCAAGGTGCACATTGTCCCAAGGCTGTAATTTTTGAGGTACAAGTCTACTCAATCCCTAAACACATGAAAGGGGTGCAAGCCTTTATAGGGATTTGGGTGTTTGAAAGATTTTTAGGTCTCACTTAACACTTTGCCTCCATCCTTATACAGTCTGGTAAAGAAAGGGCATGTGTGGGACTGGGTTTCAGAGCAGGAAGCCTCCTCTGTAAGGGCAGAAATACTGGTGAAACAGACTAAAACTCTGAGCATCTCCCAAACAGGGCTACCATTGGAGTTAGATGCATTTATGATTCTGACAGATATACGTTGGGCACTATGACAGAGACAACAGAAGAAGAGTATTCTCTTCTCACAGAATTTTGGTCCCAATTCTAGAAGGAAGCAGAAACCGACATACCCCCACAGAGCAACAGCTCCTAACATTGTGCACAGTGCTCCTCCATGTACAGCTTCTTACGAAAGAATGGTAAACCATGGTAAGAACTTCCCTTTCTATCAAGGGGTGGATTAAAACTACATCCCATGGACCAACCTCCACATGGTTCAAACCCTCACTTTGATTAAGTGACAAACTTACTTGCAACAGAGGAGCACCCTGTCCACCACCCCACTGTCTCTAAAACTGTGGATACTAAGCCCTATAGTGTATGTAGATCTTCTACACATTCTTATTCCTCTGGTGGCCCCTGTGACCTGCCAGAAAGGAGCACAGGAAATTCCCACTTATGCCTGATCTATGGATTGGTCCAGCTAAGCCAATCTGTCCACATGAACTGCAGTTGTTATTCAGCACCATCTGGATGGAAACAGAAACAACCTGAAACAACCAGTGGGCTAAACTCAGAGCAGTTTGAATGGTGATCATCTGTGAGCCCTGGCCATTAACCCTTCGCACTAACATCTGGGCTATTCTATTCTAAAGGCATTAGCCCTATGACTCAGGCAATGGGAAGCCAAAAGATAGATGATCATAAATAAGCTTTTGTCGGGTCATAATATGTAAAAAAAGACATTTGGTTTCATCTACAAGAGCCTGAGGCAGTCCTCACTGTCTTCCATGTCCCCGGTCTTAAGATATCAACTCTCCCTGGCAATCAGAAAGCTGATCCCTCACTGAGTATGAGCCCTAGCAACAGACCCATCATCACATACAGATTAGATAGAGAGAAAGAGTGGCCACCACAGTGCATGAATGAGATGCCATATTGCCAAGGATGCCTGATTGCTCTTAAAATACAGTGAGTCAGTTTGTGCAGTAAGAGCATGCCCTGTATGTTCTAAACCATGCCCAAGGTAACTGCCGAAGGAGCTGGGGCCATCCACTAGAGTTGCCAACTGGTAATTGTCCCCCTCCCTGCAAGAGAGGATTCTAAATGTGTCTTGGCTCATGCAGATTCTGCATCTGGCCTAATCCAAGCTTCCCCCTAACGCTGTGCAAGTCAGGCTGCCACTTTTAGGAGATTAAAGAAGCTGGGGACCATACATGAATAATCTTGTAGAATAAACAGTGATGGTGGTCACATTGCAAAGGTCATGATGTACAAGACTGAACAAAAGAACATGACAGTGGATGAAGGTTCCACTGCAAGCGGTAGGGTTAATGGAAAAAAGAAAGAGAGAGACTATTAAAGCAACAGGTTTTTTAAAATAAAGCAGATAGTTAAATTACTAACAGGTAAACTCATCTTGGTCAGGTGAATTAAAATACTATGGCAGGTTTTAATACATCTAAATGATCAACCAGTAGGGCCTGTTGCCCCATTTGCCAGACTGGGGACCCCTCCCAAGATACCCAGTGCTGTAAAGGTATAGAGGTCAAGGGAAATAGCCATTGTCTCAACTCTTGCTCCCAACATGCTGTGCTGCTGATGGCACCAAACCACTTTATGCTCAGGAAAGGCATTATCTAATGGAATTTACAAGATGTCCCACTGGGATGGATGAGTTACTTTCTTCCCCTGGGTGATGGGGAACTATTTAGTCTCCTCTGGGATTCTATTGTCTTGCTACAAGCTATAACTGTTGAAATGCACTTTAGCTGGAATAGAACACATAACATGGAAAGAAGGGAAAGGGTTTGGATCTTGGTCTGTCATGTCCCACCCCTATTCCAAGTCTTCATACCTTCTTGGCCTTCTTCCTCTGGCCAAGCCAACATGCTTGGTATACAGAACCAACTCAAATTCTTAAAGCTGCCAATTTCCCTTTCCTCAAGGCCAGGTGGACATGTTTTATTTTCCACTAATATAATTAATTTGGCTGCCATTTTTATCTCATCCATTGGTCTGAAAAACATTATAATGCATATATATATGGGCTATTCTATATTATTCTATTCTATGGTATATATATATATATATATATATATATATATATATATATCATAGAAGTCCTTACTAAACTTATGCAACAACCCTAAATGATTGCTGGCAAAGCCTGTCCTTATTGAACACTGAAATGCCTCTAATGAAAAATGCCATCTACTAAAATAGGATGGCCTGGTATACTATTATTGTCTTGCAAGGAGGCTCCTGTACCATTATCCACCCCCCCAAAAAAATGTTCATTCCTGAAAATTCTGCTAACATATCATCTTTATTAAATCACATAAAAACACAAGTGAACACCCTGAGTGATCCAACTCAAGCCTAGAGGACACTTCGTCAATCAATGGCTCCTGGTGGAAAATTGTTATTTTGAGGATCATCTTAATCTGCTTCTCTTACATGTGCCTATATCGTTGCTATGGTTTCCACCTCCAATGCAGCCAGGTGGCCACCAAACAAACCTCCTCCATGCTTGTAAACCCTTTGCAGATGGCTCAGGGCACATGAAAAAAGAGAGGGGCATAAAAGATTGCAAGCACTGGTCATCAAGACAATGTGATCGCAAGTTGACCCTCAGACTGGACCCAGGCAATTAGAGGCTCCTCATTTCCATCCTGTCCTTGGAATGTACCCTCTGCCTATCATTCCCACCGTGGAAGCTGCCCAAGGACACAGCCTTGAGAGAGTAAGTTGAGACCATCTGGATGGTATATGTGGTTACACCCGACTAAGACGTCTCTATAAATTTTAAGATTCTGGAAGGTGGGCATGGAGATATACTCATTGTGTTGCCACCTAAGACAAGCCTCGTCTGTAAGCTCCCTTGCTTATTGAAATGGCCACCGGCAAATCTGGAGGGGCCCGCTTCTCCCTTCAGTCTCTCACTACCCTCCTTGAATAGGAAGGAGTTTTGGATTTCACCCAGGAAATTCCCAGGGTTGTAAACCAACACCAAAATTAAGTGCATTTTTTTTTTCAGAGAAAGGTAAAACAATAAAAACAAAAATCTATAAGAAGAGTTTCTACAGCGTGTTTAGAGGACAGGAAAATTCCCTCTGTTGAGGAATTGAGCCCCTTCCCCTAAAGACTGAAATCGCTCTCCTAGCGAAGCAGTCTGCCTGTTGGCTGAGGCAATTTTAAGACTGGGTTGGCATTTCCAACCAAGCTTAAGAAGCTTGTCGGAGGGGGTGTGCAGTCTGGAGTTTAGATAAGATTTCCCAGAGGTTTTAGTTGCTCTTCACTTATTTCAATTTGGCTTTCTCGTCAGCTGGCTCCTACATAGCATTTCGAGCTTGTGTTACTATCCTGGTTTTCAATAGTATCAAATCCTAGAGTCGTCTATAAAACTGCACTGCTGTGCCACACATAGAAAAACATACTTCTGCATCTCCTGCCACGGAATAGGACTCTAAAAACTGTCGGTCTCAGAAATGCCTCAACCCTTCAGTGTTCTAAGCAGTGGGCTTGTCATTTTCCTTCCATTTTATAGCTTTTAGAAAATGGAATACTGATTTAGTCAGGCTCTGGGGCTAAATTCTCTTCCGTGAGTGTGTTTTTCCTAGCATAGTGCATTCATATATGCAGGTAAAAGAATAACCTCCCCAGAAGAGAGCTATAGGATGGTTTTCTAGCTGAGGTGCCAGTATAATTTGACTCTAAATGCAACTCAAGGCAATCACTTATGAAGTCTCATCACTCAGTTTTATATTCACATTCCTGAGATATTTTCTTAAAACCGAGAGTGACTTTTTTCTCAGTGTAGACTTTGCCCCTGTCCCATCACTTTGCACCCATTTTACCTCAGCCACACTCACAAATCAGCTGCACCCAGACTCCAGGCCTGAATCTTGTACATCGAAAGTCCTCCCTGTCATCACAACCCTGGGGCCCCCCGCAGCTGCATCCCACACACCGGAACAGTGGCCCTTCGACAGGACAGCTTCAGATCACTGAGCCCTCCCATGCCCTAGCCTCCTTCAGCAATGTCAGGGGCTGCCTTCCAGCCGGATTCCACAATCAAAATGTGAGCTACATTCACACCACAATCCTTGATGTTCACGACTCCTGCTTAGTCCCCTGCCTCTCCATTCCAGATTCTGTTCTCTTCCTTCGGCCTCATGGGAGGAAGAGCAGAGCTAGGAGACAATTGTTTGGTCACCTGGTCTGGCCCTTGCATATTTCTGACCTTCCTCTGTGTGTTCCAGGCTTTTCAGCAACCTCGAAATTGCCTCTAATCTGCACACTGGCTCCAACCCTCCTCACTTTCTCCTTGGTAAATGCCCTACGTGAGAAAACAGAAAAGAGCTGGCGTGAATTCCCGCAAGTTCTTTCCTTCCCATGCTGAATGGTTTTTGTTCAGCTTTTGTTCACTCTTATTTTATCGCTTTCCATAAAGCTTCTTTCCAGGAATGCCTCCTCCACTTGTGTGCTTTGTCCCATCTGTCGGAGGGAGGCTCAGGGGAAGGAAGATTCCAATGGGAGGAAGGCATGAGCTGGGGAAGAGACTCTCTGCTTGTAACCATTACAGAGGCATCCAGAAATCACACCAGGACTGACTGTCACCAAAAAAGCCAGGTTTAAAGGCTTTGCTGGAATGAGACCTCTCTCAAGAAGGAGCTGGAGTGGACATGTTCTGGCTGTCCACCACCAGTTCTTCTTTCCTTGGGTAAAGGAGAACTCACCCTATTTTTTTCTTTAGGACATCAACCCTTCTGAAGATTTGGTGGGATTCCTGATCAAGACACCCCACTCCACTCTTGCCAAAGGATGGGCAAATGACCCCAGGTTGGCTGACTCATTAGCAGAATGGACTATGAACTGGTGATCTGATTCATGCTCACAGTGAAAAGATGACTGTTTCTGGAGACAAATGTCCAGCCCTGCTCTGAAGTCTAGTTCTTCCACTTTCCTTTCAATTCCATTGAGCTATCTTATGTACTTCAAAAAAATGTTTTTCTGAATTAAATTACCCCAAATCAGTTTATATTTTTTGCAAAAAAATCTCAGTCTCATGGCACTTGAATGAATGAAGGTAATACGATATTGAAGAAAAGCACTGGGTCGAGAGACATAGCCTTGGCTCTCCTTCTAGTTCTGCTACAGAGAGCTGCAGTTTATTTGTTCCTATCTTGCTTTATCTTCAGAATGAGACTCTCACCTGGAGAAGGCATATCCAGATTTCTCGGGTGGATTTTTAAAACCATACACATTCATTTCCCATGCAAATTCTGTCAAAAGTCTCTCGCTTGTCAACACCGCTCCCATGCGCTGCCTTACCACTGGCAATTAAAGTCCACTGAACCTCCATTCCTAACAGAAGTGTGTTCTAATCCTCAGAGGTGTTGGGTGGAAAATACTCTGCTGGACTAGTATATTTCCAAAAGTCCTTCTAGGTCTGACACCCTTTGAACTGATGAAACACTTTTTTAAAAATACAACTGTTTAGACAGGTTATGAAAGAAAATTTAAAGCAAAAGCAGATGGAGGTCTAGGAATAGAAACAGGAATCAAATCTCAAAAATTGGAGGAATAGTTTTGTAAGATTTTTGATGTGAGTTGCTTTAAATACAATGATAAAACTTGAAGCAAATGTATTCATTAGGACTCAATGAGAGTCTTCATATTTTAATTCCCTAGTGCAGAGGGCTTCAATTTTGTGAAAAGACTACTTAGCTTGAAAAAAATTCCTTGGTGTTTCTTTAGCACACTCTGTGTTTAGAAAATTTCTACTACATTAAATATTAAGACCGTCAACGTGCTCATTAAAAAAAACTAACATCCACTGTCAAAAAGAAAACATTTTTGAGGAGTTTAACTGAATGCTACTATTCTAAAACAACATGGTACCAAAACTTTCTGAAAAATTTGTTTTTCATTAATGAAACATGTAACAAATGTGAATAATACAAAAGGAAAATAGTTCAAATAAACCAGATATACACTAATGAGCTAAAATTAAACATGAATTAAACATTACGTAGTTAAATGTTAAAGAAATATCTAAATAAAAATTTAAATATAAATTTTAATAAGAGTCATTTCTGTTCTGTATTGCTGGTTTCTTTCAATGGAGAAATGTTAAGAACACTGAAATCAAAATCATAGTCGCTGACTGCCACTCAGCTTTGACATGATCGACTCCAAAGAGTCCAAATAATTATTTATAATGAATATACTTTAATTAAGTCATCAGTCATTTTTCTATTCTCTTTCTCCTTTACATTCATACACATATACACCACCCCCATAGTATTCAGGCCAACAATAATTGCTCTATTTTGGCACTTAAAAGAGCATACTCTTTGATATGATATTCTCTGCCCCTAAAATTGCTTAGGATCATATGGGATAGACCCATATGCTTATGATGTTCTGCAATTTCTGCAAACTGTTCACCATATGTTCCTACTGGAAATTTTAAAATTATGTTTTATCCTTGCTACATCGATAATTTCAGAGGCTGGTGCATGCATATAATTATAACTTCATCCTCTTCATTGCTTTTTGTATACCTTTTATAAGTTCTTTTTATATAACAGGTAAGCAACATTCGTTCAAAGAAATGAGGTAATTAAAAGTTAAGAGCTAATCATGAATCTAACTAGTTCCTTACCTTGGCAGTGAACATCCACTTAGGAAACTTCTAATTATTTCAACAATAATTATATTGGCAGGAGGACAATGGAGTATGTAATTTATGATCATAATTATACCACTTAACTGTATCTCACCTAAGCAAATCTTTGTGAGACCTGATGCTTGGTAATACTCTGGCTTATGTCAGGGTTGTATCACTCAGTTTGTTTTGCAAGTTTCATTCACTATTTCATCAATGGGGGATAAAATACAGTATATAACATGCTATAAATGGACAATGAAGTATGAAAGGAGAAACATGATACTTTTTGTGAGAACTTTATATTATATAGTTTCACCCATGATGCACTCAAATTTTACATCTTGCTTTTTGCTCAGCACTGGATAACAAAAGATTTTTCTGTACTGTTGTTTAATTTTGGGGAAGTGATGGAGGGAGTTTTTTTTACCATTGTGTTTATGAATTTGTTTAAGGACCCCAGGGGAAAAAAGCATTGCAGGACAATTTTAATTTCTATGGGAGGTTGTGGGGAAAATTAGAGAATTGTTTATTTAAAAAATTCAAAGATAACCATTTTATTTTTTTTAAAGGTTTTATTTATTTATTTGACAGAGAGAGATCACAAGTAGGCAGAGAGGCAGGCAGAGAGAGAGAGGAGGAAGCAGGCTCCCTGCCGAGCAGAGAGCCCGATGCGGGACTCGATCCCAGGACCCTGAGATCATGACCTGAGCCGAAAGCAGCGGCTTAACCCACTGAGCCACCCAGGCGCCCCAAAAATAACCATTTTAGAGAAGATGTAAAAATCTTTTACATCTCAGTTGGAGGTAAGAAAAAAAGCAGAAAATAGAGGAAAGGATAAACAGAAAACTGAAAGAAGATGGTATATACTTCAAATGTGCTAGTGATAACAACAAATATAAGTGGATAAGGTTTTAAATGTAGATAATATCAGATTTGGATTAAAAATAAAGAGATATGTGCTATCTATGAGAAATAAATCTGAAGTAAAAGACAGTTTTAAAACAAGATAACCCAGAAAGATACAGCTGACAAATACTAACAAAATAAATTACTATCAGATAAAAGAGTAATTTAAGGAGAAAAAGTTACTAAAAGAAATAATAGGAAATGCTACACTATGATTTTTCTCTCTTCTTCCTTTCTTTCTTTTTTAAAGAATTCTTTATTTGAGAAAGAGACAGAGCCCATGCTTGGGCCATGCACACACATGTGTACACACGTAAGGCGGTGGGTGAGGAGAAGACCGAGAGGGAGAGAAAATCCCAAGCAGACTCTGCACTAAACACAGCCCAACTCAGGGTAGATCCCAAGAAGCATGAGATCATGACCTGATTCAATGTAAGAGTTGAATACTTAACCAACCCAGTGGCCCCTTTTTTTACTTTTTTTTCTTTTTTTTAAATAAACCTACACCCATTATGGGGCTCAAATTCAACCAGAAGATCAAGAATCACAGGCTCTACAGACTGAGCCAGCCAGGTACCCCAACAGTATGATTTTTCTAAAAACCATATCATCAGGGCCTCTGGGTGGCTCAGTCATTAAGCATCTGCCTTCAGCTCAGGTCACGATCTCGTAGTCCTGGGATTGAGTTTCACATTGAGTTTCCTGCTCGGTGGGGAGCCTGCTTCTCCCTGTCCCACTCCCCCTTCTTGTGTTCCCTCTCTCGCTATGAAATAAATAAATAAATCATAAAAATAAATAAAAAGCCATATCTTCAAACTATATAAGTGAAAACCAATAGAATTATAAATGTTTAACAAATCTATAAAAGTATAGATTTAATAACATATATATTTGTTTAATTTACTATTTTTAACAGGTAAATTGAATCTGTACTTTTGTGGATATATATTCTATATCATCTACTACTTTTTTAATAGATAAAATATATGTGTGTGTGTGCATGCGTGTGATTAGAGATTAGTTTAAAATACCTGAAAATACCAGTTTGATACTTTTCATAGTTAGAATACTTTATTTTTTCTCTATTTTTTAATAAGTCAATGAATTTCTCCTTATAGGTGTGTCATATATTTTTGTCAATTTTTTGTGCAAAAGCTATAAAGAATTGGTTATCTTTATGTCATTGGAAACCAGAAATGTTACTCAAACTGTTCCATTTCACTTAAACTTGGACCATTTTATCCTCCTCAGGAAGCTACTAGCCATCAGAAAAAGTGAGAACCTCAAAAATGGCTGCACCCCCTCAAGCACTGCTTGCGTGAGTAAACACAGCACAGGTTACACCAGCCGTGGTCTGCAGGGGCAGCTTCCATCAAGAAGCCCACCAGCCCTTTCACACCTTGGTGAATACCAACCAGCCACCAGCTGCCCTACAACTAAAACCAGCAAAAAGCCTATCCCACCCCTTCAGGACAATAAACTTTACCTTAATTCCAAATATCATATCAGGCAGGAAGACACTGAATAGGGAAAGCCTGATGGCGACTGTAGCTTTGAATTGACTATATACTCGTCTGAGAGAGCTTGTTTTAACCTAAAGGAAATTACTAAACTGGGACAGAAAGAAATAGGATTTGGAAAATTTTAAATTCAATTTATTTATACACTAATGCCTCGCAGGGTATGGTCTCTTCAGAAAAAATAGATTAGTTATAGAAAAATAAGGAAAGCATACAGAAGTGTAGGAGTATAAATCATTACACAGTCTACATCACAGCGTAAATATATAATTCGCAATAGGCATCCTGTGTTCCTAGAAGTATTATAATTATGTATGGTCCCTTTTGGATACAGCTGTAGATACATATAGGTCTAGTACGGTAGATATTATAGTAGTATACTATAGTAGATCTATTTATTTATCTAATAGTGTTATATAGCTATATATGGTACAGGATTGTATGTAGACTATGTAGACAAGCTTGTATGTTCTCTCATATGTAAAATTTCAATTAAAAACTAAATTAATTAATTAATTATATAATACATAATATATATTATATAAATTATATGTATTTATTTATATATTTTATATATTATATAGATTACAAAATATATAATAAATTAATAATTTAATTAATTAAAATAATTAGATTTAATTAAAATTAAAAACTAAGTCATTTTCTGAGTTTTGTAATATTTTATGGAAGTAAAATTACAGTGGGAATAAACATTTTAAAGATTCATGAGATAGTTTGCCAAACTAGCTATACTTTATCTAAACCAGTTCGTTCTTGTAAAACAGCCAGGTATTTGGAATGATACAGGATAGAATAAGAGGCCATACCAGTGTAGAAGGGCATTTGTCGTCATTTATACTTTCATGGTCGGGAAAGCTGGATTTCGGGGGCTTATTTTCTTCTTCTAAGGGATTTTCTCTCTACAAAGAAAGACACCAGACACTAGCTGGAAGGTAGCACTGCATGTTTCCTTCATGTCATCTTCGGTTGGCCAGGCTCAAAGATATGCCTTTCCACTTAAATAGACTGTAATTAATTTAAGTATCATTATTAAGTACTTTCTGCACCAAGTCTCAAATACTATCAGTTGCACGAGGCTCATGGAGATTAATGCTTTCTCTTCAACCAAAATTTACTAACTTAGATATTTTAAATTTTGTATATAAAGACCTATGTAGGAATTCAAATGTAAAAAATAATAATAAAATGAGCCTGGTGGTGGGTATTATGGAGAGCACATATTGCATGGAGCATTGGTTGTGATGTATAAACAATGAACACTGAAAAAATAATGTTAAAAAGAATAACAATAATAATAATAAAATGAAAAATAATTGTGAATAAGCTTTGTAAAGAATGTAGCAATGTTTACTATATGCTACCTTCAGGAGCTTCCACTGAATTTTTCTACTGTCGATATTCTAGGCATCAAACAGCAATCCCCATCCTTTCAGGAAATAATCAATTCAGTGTTGGTTGAAGTTCACAGAAGGGACAGAGTTGGCACCATCATTTTTTCCTCCTTGTTTCACTTTGTTCTTTCAGTTAGAATCATGGAGGTCTTCACACTGTTCCCTTCGCATGTAATCATCCATACTGTGAATCGGGCTTTGAACTTATTTATTCCTGTGGGGTTACAGCTCTCTCCTCTGGCAGCACAATCTCTCAAAACCAGATTTGTGCTGAAATGTCTTAATTTTCACAATTAACATTGCACCACACATTATTCTAAGTATTTGAATGGATTAATATCATTTCTAGAGATGAGACAGTAGAGCGAAGTGTTAAATACGTGGAGGAAAAACAATGCAAAAACAAACACAACTATGTACTCTTGAAATCACCTAGAAAGGAAAATACACACACAGTTATACACAGATTTTTCTCTTTTGCAAGGACACTATATAAAAATTTGAACATCAATTTCTTTTACTCTGGAGTTTCTTCAGCATTAACTTGAAAAATTAGGCGAGGCCAACAATTGAAAAGAAATTTATTTTTTCTTAAAGATTTTATTTATTTATTTGACAGACAGAGATCACAAATAGGCAGAGAGGCAGGCGGGGGGGTGGGGGAAGCAGGCTCCCCGCTGAGCAGAGAGCCAGGTACGGGGCTCAATCCCAGGACCCTGGGATCATGACCTGTGTGGAAGGCAGAGGCTTTAACCCACTGAGCCACCCAAGCGCCCCAAAATGAGATTTAATTTTTTTTAATATTTTTTAAATATTTTACATGTGACTTTTCAATTTTTAATGCACATTTGTATTCCCTTGCTTTCATCCATTTTCTTAATTGACTTCAAAGAGACTATATTTTATTTAATATCTGTTTACATCTTCCAAAAATCTCTGGATCATTCTGAAAATGTACTCAAAGATGACCTTACTGATCAAAAAGATTCTCTTCTTCAATTTAAGAGTGCAGATATACATTTCATTCTGAATAGTATCAAGCTTTGAAAAGAGAAGCAACATTTCCCTTTATACTTGGTGGCAATTTTTGCTTTGTATAATCATTCATGGAGTTCAAAGACATTTTCTTCCACAGAGAACAGAAGTATTCCTGACTTAGCATTGTTCAAATGAATTTCATCCTGCTGCTTCTGGCAACCTTAGAGAGCCAGCATTATGTCCCCAACTATCCCAGAGCTAATACAATATTGTTTCTAAAAGACCAGTGAATGAGAGATAAGGTAAAGAGAATCAGGCATGTGGAGCTTGAAAGGGAGGATAGCAGTGTTAAATAGGGTGGCAAATTCTGAAGATGTCTTTTTCTAGGGACAAAGTGTAACAAGCAGAGGGAAGAGCTATCAGGAAGGCCGTAGGCAGGAGGGTTCAGGGTCCTCCTCTGCATATCTGAGGAGCAACAAGCTTCCTCTGCTGGAGCAAAGGAAGTCATGGGAGAGCGTAGCAGAAGAGGTTGTCTGGTTGTCTGGAGGTAATGGAGGTGAAGGAGGTAGAGTTTCAAGGCCCTTGTAAAGAATTGGCTTCTGGTCTTGGTGAATTTGAGAGCCAGTGGAGGGGAAAACAAAGAAATGATACTTGTAAATCTGACTTTTCTATTAAAAAGAAGATATACAGGGGCAAGGCTGAAAGAATGGAGACCAATTAGGACACAGCTGAAGTCATACAGGACAAAAAAAATGGCAGATATCTTCTCAGCAGATTGTATTTTTCAATATAAAACATGCCTCTTTGTCCTCTTCAATTCAAAGCCTTTGACTTGAATTTTCATTTACCCGATTTTATTAAATGTCCACATCTAATTCCTCATGCTAAGTATTTGCTGGAAATCTCTTTTTCCAATACTTTATTCTCAACTTTAAATGACATTTTGCTAAATGTGTTTCTTAATCCAGGGATGAGATCAATCTTTAGTTTACCTAATCTAAGAGTATATCTTAATTCCATTAATATTTATTTAAATGTGAATATTTAAATTTTTTTTACCATTTTATCTTGTACTTCCTGTTTATTATGTTTTCTTATTTTCTTTGGTTTTCTTCTTTTGCTCTGACTTTCTGCATTGATAGTTTTGTTTCTTTTCATTCCTTTATATTCTTTGGAGGTCCAAACGTTATACATCTTAATCCCACTGTTTCATCTGGCAGCCCTCAAAATTATCATACATGTATTTAAATTTGCATTTTCTTCAAAAATCAAAAAATATTATTTTAATTAATGATTATTTCCTTCTTCCTTTTATCTTATATCATCCTTCTGTAGTTTTCACGTTATCTCTCTGTGATTTTGAGCCAGTATTCCCCTTTTTCACATGCTCACGTACTTAACCTTCACTTGTTTTCCCCACTCCGAACACATTTCATCCATACATCTCATTTTTTGTACAACAGAGCCCTTCCTTCCCGTGAAGTTGTTAATCTATTACGTTGAATAGCATTGAATATCCAGATGTATCTCTCTCTTTCAGTATACAGTAGCTATTCTTCATGGTGGGAGAATCAGCCTAATTTTTAGGAAAGAGAACAATTATGCACATCACACAAAATTATATAATTCTTCTTGATTATAATTTATAATGCATACACACTCTCACATACATATTTTATTATGCATCTTTGGGCTTTATTTGAGGAAAAATGGTTTTTCTTCCCTTGCTGTGGCAGACTGTTTTACATGTTGTTTTGTTAACACAGTGAGGAAGACAAGATACTTCAGAAGACCTTAACATTCACATGCAATGCTGATACCTCATCTTCATTGCACATTAAAAGTCTCAAGAACCATTTGGAAGACTGCAGAGGCAGACACCATATTTTCTTTGCTCCAGTACTTCCTTTCATTAAACTAGAGAGTAACCCAGCTATTTCATTAAACTAGAGAGTAACCCAGTGTTGAAAAGTTATCCTTAGGGAAGTGTTGCTTTCAAATGGAGCAGAGTTTCCTTAAAACCACATTTCCAGATAGTACAGGAGAGTTCATAATCAAAACTGAGTTTTTCCATTAGGTTTTCCATTGAGAAGCAGTTCAATCAATAAATTATCTTTGATCACTAGATTCTCAAATTATTCTCAAATACTATCGACAAAAATATTAATTCACAGTAATTTGATAGTTTCAATAAAAAGCCAAAATTTTATAAAGGGGAAAAAACAAAACAAAACCTCTCTTCAGCCCCAGCCTTTTTCTGTCAATAT
Organism: Mustela lutreola; assembly: GCF_030435805.1. NCBI lineage: Eukaryota > Metazoa > Chordata > Mammalia > Carnivora > Mustelidae > Mustela > Mustela lutreola. The sequence continues at coordinate 57,525,872 of NC_081295.1, read as the reverse complement.
TAGCTATCTTTCTGTTTTTATTAAGCTGTTTTTATTTCCTAAAATGTTTTTCGCCTTATCCATCCAATCCAGCCATTACTTATCACATTATACCTTATTTTAGTTAAGTAAAATATTTACTGTAGTCTGACATACTTTATTTAATCTGTCCCTTAATTCACTTTTTTGACTGTCTAATCTCTTTCCCTATTGAAAGCAAAGGTCTTTTATATTATTTGATTCCATATTCCATAGGCACCTTCAGCAAGTCTTGGCATATATACTAGATGCTTAATGTATATTTCTCAAAATATAGAGAATACTACAATAGTTCAAATTTAAAACTTTAATTTTATCATCATATACTTAGGAAAAATAAAATTATAAGATAAAATATACTAGATTTTTAAACATTTGCAGAACTTGGATTTATTTATTCCCCTTAACTATCTTTAAGATGGTAAAAAATGAAAATATAAGATTTTAATATATTTTAAGGAATGATATATGTACATCATTGCAAAAAAATGAATGTCTTGTATAAATATTACTGATGATGTTTTGTAAAACAAGAAAACATTTTTAACCCTTTTTTATAAAAGAGTTGATAGATTTGTTTTTTAAGTAAAAAACATATATGATTATGATATTTTGATTTTGACTGAAAATCAAATACCCTAAAAACTGTTCTGTGTGACTAGTAGACCTCTTTGACACAGGTTAAAAAGATATTTGAGGGGGGTGCCTGGGTGGCTCAGTGGCTTAGGGCCTCTGCCTTTAGCTCAGGTCATGATCTCAGGGTCCTGGGATTGAGCTCCACATTGGACTCTCTGCTCGGCCAGGAGTCTGCTTCCCCGTGTTTCTCAGCCTGTCTCTCTGCCTACTTGTGATCTCTGTCAAATACATAAATAAAATCTTAAAAAAAGAAAAAAAAAGATATTTGAGGGAAAACAAAAGAAACAAATAATCCCCAATGATCAAAAAAGACAACTGTATCAACATCTTTCAGTAGGGAAGCTGAAAGTTTAAAAAAATCATAGATAGCATATAAGGCAAAACTTAGTAATAATATAAAACAGAAGATAAGTGAAATGAAATTTCTTCTTTTCCCACCTCCATCTGTCTGATATCTTAGATTAGATATTTTAAAAGCAGTGAATTTGCTTGTCTTCAATTAAAGATGAATATGAAAAATGAACTACCAAAATTACTGCCAAATTAACTGGTGCTAAGGAACTAAATCTAGGCGCAGAAAAATGCTGAAAAAAATATTTAGTTTCAACTTCAGACAGAAATTCTTTTAGTAAAATATAAAATTATCATATAAAACATGAATGCTAAAATAATGATTTACACAATCTGAGGCTTTTCCAGGTATGTTACCGGCATTTAAACGTCAAAATTTAAAGAAAAATAAAGTTTGTGGTTTCCCATAGGCTCATTGTGGTCACCTAACTTCAAATTCTCCCACATATACTCCTCTCCAAAACATTTATATCAAGAACAGCAGCAAATGACATCACCTATACCCTATGACAACACCAACGAGGTAGAGGATATTGAAAATTTTTATTTAGATGTAAGTAAACATTATCCGGCTTAAAAATCAGGGTAGAGGGTCGGATAGGGATGATGCAGAAGGGAACGGAATACACTAGAATCCTAGTCGTAGTAGAAGAGTGACTAAGGTTTGCCCCCAGGAGGGAAGGGTAGTATCTTGGAGAATACCATGAAAAGATCTAAAACCAAGTATATGAGAGCACTAACAATAGGGAGTAAAAAGAGAACATCTTAAAAAGTGCACAGGACCAGCAGAGACACCCTGAGGAAGGCACTGGTTCTGGGAAGAACATGACAGATTTGTCATGAAAATGCTTCCCAGAGGCTTAGTGGTAATGAGAAAGAAGGAAGCGTCTGATGATAATGCCTTTATAGATAACAAAATATTATCAAAGAATCAGGAGAAGAAAGACTGTCTCCAAAATGCACCCTTTATTAAAGAATATGTGCTTCATAGACAAAAGCGCTCTTGAATTAAGAAGATAAGTTGGGACACCTGCATGGCTCAGTTGGCTAAGCATCTGACTATGGCTTAGGCCAGGATCTCAAGATCTGCTTGCACAGCAGGGAGCTGTTTCTCCCTCTCCCTCTGCCACTTCCCCTATTGTGGAAACCATGTAAGCCACATTTTCTTCCACCCAAACCCAGCGTCCCCGGTCACCTTTTATTTCCAATACAGGAAAACCCAATGCAGCTAATAATGAACAAATAAACAAAATTTTCAATATTGATACAAAGTAACTTCAACCGGGGGGGGGGGGGGGCGGGCTTGGGGGTAGGGAAGAAAAAAATGAAGCAAGATGGGATCGGGAGGAAGACAAACCATAAGAGACTCTTAATGTCACAAAACAAACTGAGGGTTGCTGGGGGAAAGGGGGTTGGGAGAGGGTGGTTGGGTTACGGACACTGAGGAGGGTATGTGCTATGGTGAGTGCTGTGAAGTATGTAAACCTGGCGATTCACAGACCTGTACCCTGGGGCTAATAATACATTATATGTTAATAAAAATTAAAAATTTTTTAAAAATTAAACAGAAAATGAGAATGAAAAATTTTGAGTATATAAAAACACCAAAAATAGGATGAAAACGAAAAAACTGTAAGGCAACACTACTACATACAATTCACTAATTCATACAAATGATATTAAAAGGTAGTTGCCTATATGAAAAAATGCCATTAACTAAAATTCTGAAATGAAGGATTAGGTATGGACAAACAATAAGACAATGTCAAACAGGGATTAAACAAACTAGGGAGAAAGAGAAGACAAATTAATCTTGAAATTAAGATTGAGTTATACCCTGACTGAAAGCACAGTTAAGGTAGATATATTTTTTCAAAAATTGAAATAACTTCGAAAACAAAAAGAAAAGAAAGAAGCAAAGTGGATTAGAGTAAAATTCATAGTTTTGGAATATAGACCATAAAGATCTAATGTACATAAGATTAGAGAAAGAAGAAAAGCAAAAGAATAGGGCAGAAAAAAAATAATAATGATATAAATTATGCATATACCTTTTTATAAAGGCCCATTGTGTATCCGCAAACCTGATACACAATGGTCAACTCCAGGGCATAGCCCAGTAAAATGATTAAACTTTAAAGATAAAGAAAAATACAAACCTCTTGGTTTACAGGCAAAATACCAAATTACTTACAAAGGAAAGAAATCAGGATGTATTAGACTTCTAGACAGTAAATAAAATAAAAACTTTCAAGAATTCATGAAAAAAATTTTAGCTAAGGTTTTTATATCCAGCCAAATTTTCCTTGAATGTCAAACATATAGAAAAATAGTGTTAGCATATAAGATATGAGATAATATTTTTCTTATGAGCCCTTCTGAGAAATCTACTAAAGGATGAGTTTAATGAGAAGATTGGGGAAATTGCAACTGAAGAATTGTGTTAAGGATTGATTATACTTAATTATAAATGTAATATTAAAGTGAGATCTAGATGAAACTGGAAGTATAACATGTATATGTTATAGGCTCAGATAACATACAAATAATAGAATAAAAAAAGGAAAAGAGAGAAAAAGAAGGGAAAGAACAAGTGGAAAGAAGTATAAATTATTTCATTGCCTCAGATGTACTAAATAAGAGTCAAAGGATAGTACATAAAGCTGATAAATCAAACAATAAACAACCATAAAAAAAGAACTAAGGTCAGTATTTATAGGTATTAACATAGAGACAACTATCAGAACATGAATACAGGTCTTTCTAAATAGCAAAAGAAATACAAAACACAACCATTAACAGAGCACACAATGTAAGACATATAGTAATTACAGCAAGGCATGCAGAAAATAGAAGTTAAGCTATTTGACTTAGCTGAAACTAAACACATTTGATGAATCACTAATTTAAATGCAAATGGACTTTATTCATTAAAAGAGACTTATTTTTAGATTGGCTCACATAAAAAGTCTATAATTTTATGCTATCTTTAAGAGATGCACTTTGTTTTGATGTATCAGGTTTTTTGTTTAGTGTGTTCATGAATTATATATTTCCATTTTCTTTCAGTCTTTCTTTGTTCTTAAAATGTGTTCTTTATAAGCAGAATATAGTTGGGTTTTTTCAACCTAGTCTGACAGGTTTTTTCATTTATTTATAATACTTAGTCTATTTATATACAATGTAATTAATATATTTGGGTGGTTAAACTTATCATGATATTTTTTATTTGTCTCACATTTTCTTTTCTTAACTTATACTTTGTTTTGTTTTTCTGTTTTCTCCTTTCTTGTCTTCTTTTGGATTAATCAGGTTTTTTTCTCTTAATCATTCCACCTTCCCTCCATCTACTGATTCGTTTATTGGTTACATATATTTGAATTGTTTTTAAAATGATTATCCTAAGGGTTAGATATTTTCATATATCCAATTATTCGTGTATTTTAAACCTCACAATAACTACTTTTGTTATTTTAAACAGTGAAAGTTCCCGCACATTTAACCAGATATATATTGTTTACTCTTCATTCTTTCTCTGTGTATGTTGTTTCAACTGGAATCATTTCAACTGGAATCATTCTACCTGAAGAACACACTGTAGTATTTCTTTTATTGCATTTCTTCTTTGAAAATATTAAATTAAATTAAATCTTTGGCTTGATAGTTTTTGTCATTTTTGGAAAATTCTCTACCAATACCTCTTTAAAAAAATTTTTTTTCTGTTCTACTTTCTCCTTTTTTTCTGAGATACAAAATATACGCAGGTTAGATCTTTCCACCATTTTCTATCAGCCTCCTCTCTGTATTTTCTATTTTTTCCCTCTGCCCTTGAATCTGAATGTTTCTTACCACTGTATTTATTTTACACTTCACCAGCTTTTTCTACTCTGTCTAATCTGTTATATACCCTATAGCAAACTTTTAAGCAATAATATTTATTTCTGGGGAAAACTGACTATCCAAATCAGTTGCCCATTTTTAAATTGAATTATTTGTCTTTATTTTTCATTTGTATTCACTCTTATTTCTGTTCCTCGAAGTGGGCAACCTCAATTGACCTATCTTCAGGTTCACTGATGCATTTTTCTGCCTGCGCAGACCTATTGCTGAGCCATTCAAGTGAATTTTTATTTCAGTTTCATTCTCCAACTCCAGAGTTTCTATTTGGTTCCTCTTTATACTTTCTACCTTTTATTCATATTCTTTCTTTAGAGAGTGTTTTCAAACTTTCCTTGAGTTCTTCAGGATTCCTTCAATTCTTTACTTCTCTAGGTTTCTTAAGTTTTTTGATATATTTAAAATAGCTGATTTAAAGTTATTTTTATTTTTTTTCCTAGAAAATCCAATAGGCTTCCTTAGGAAAAAAACTGCTATGATTTTTCTTTTCCTATACATAAACCATACTTTCTTGTTTCTTTTCATGTCTCATGATTTTTTGTTGAAAACTGGACATTTTTAATATTACAAATGTGGCAATTCTGGAAATAAAATGCCCCCCCCCAACCTGGATTTGCTATTCTTGTGCTTATTATAGTTGTTGTTTATTTATTTCATGAATTTTCTAAACTAATTCTCTAAAATATTTATCCTTTGTTGTATAGACTATTTAAGTATCTGTATTCCATTAGCTTAGTAGTCAGGTAATGATTAGATTAAAATGTCTTTAAATACCTAGAATCAAAACATTTCCCAATCTCTACCAAAGGGCTCTGTGTGTGCATAGGGAGTTTACAACTCTGCCTTCACCTTCTTTTCCTGTTTCCTTAACCTCAAGATCAGCCAGGGGTAAAAGCTTAGGTTTTCCTGAGGTTAGCCCTAGGTTTATATGTGTTCTTCTAGAATATACCTTTATAGGTTTTCCTGAGGTTAGCCTTAGGTTTATATGTGTTCTTCTAGAATATACCTTTAAGAATATATCAGAGATTATGGACATGTTTTGCACCTGCATTTTCTCCCAAGTGTTTTGTTTAGTCTATTGTTTGCCCCAATGATATTTATCACCTTTGGCAGCAATAGCTAAAATATTTGTCTGTAAATGACCCCAATTAGCAGCCTTAGCACTGTGCTGGTTTTAGTCACGTGAAATAAAGATAATCCTTTTGAGCCAGTCTGCCAGGGGAGCCACCAGGCCAACCAAAACAAATTATAATTCTTTGCAAATCAAGTCCAACCTTCTCTTTCTAGTATTGAAAACCTGGGCTGTTGTTTTTAGACATACTGCTGAGCTGAGAAAGGGCACATGGGATTGGGAAACTTAAAATGCCACAGAGCTCATTGTGCTTACTTTCATTCAACCATTTTTCTTGAATAAATGCCCCCCAGGCCAGCAAGCCTTTGGTTAATTTCCAAAGTTCTTAAAATTCTGACAGTTTGGGCCAATCTTTAAATTTGTTTTTATGGAAGAGTAAACCTTCAGAGTTCCTTACTCCACTATCTTCATGACATAATTCTAATTAAAATTAATTAAAGCCTATATCTCCATTTAGCAATTTTAAATTAAATTTTAATTTTAATTTTATTTAATATATATTATATATTAATATATATAAATTTTATTTAACATATATATTTAAGTTTTAAATTTTATATCTCCATTTAGCAATTTAAAAAAACCCACAAATTCTTAAGCATTCCTCTTGTTGATAGGTAGGATCTATGTCCTTTCTCCTTGAATCTGCACAGCTTTTATATTTATTTGAGCCAAACAACACACATAAGTGATGCCATGTAATTTCCAATAATGTGTTATAAAGTGCCTACAGTTTCTGCCTAACTCTTTGGGGATGATTATACTTAGGGGAACCAGTTCCCATATAAGAAATGCAACTACACTAAAACCACAACTACTAGAGAGGCTATGAGTTGTTGCGCCCATTTAGCCCAAGTTGAATTCCCAGACAATAATCAGCATCAATTGCCAGACATGTGAAGAGTCACCTTGAATATATAGCCCAGTAAAGCCTGCAGATGGCTACAACCTTAATCAACATCTAACTGCAACCATTTGAAAGACCCCACATAAAAACTGCCAACCTCTTCCCAAATTCTTCATCCTCAAAATCATCAATATATTTGATACCACCAAGTTTTGGGATACCACGTTATACAAAATTAACTACCACACAATGATATCTAGATCATCAGTAGGTCTGTTTTTATTATCTATTTTTTCTCCTGCTTTTCATTTTGGTTATGTTTGCAACATTCTGTGTAATTTTTTATTGGAAGACAGACACTGAGGAGATAAAATCGTGGTGGAATAGGAGGACCCTAGGCAATCTGATCCCACAAATACAGCTAGATAACTATCAAATCATCCTAAATACATCAAAAATTGAACTGAAGACTGACAGAACAAATTCCACAAATAAAAGTAGAGAAGAGGTCACAGAGAAGAAGGTAGGGAGTACAGAGACACAATTTGGGTGAGAGGTTGTGGCCACGTGGTGGGGAAAGAGCCTCAGTTTCAGAGAAGGATGAGAGACAAACTAACACACAGCAGACCATGTAGAAAAGACAATTCCCCATACCAATTGGTTTGGAAAACAAGAGGGACCAAACTATGAATTCTTGCAAGCAGTGAGGATTAAAGCCTAGAGTTTTAAAAGTTAGTGGGCTTGGCTCAGGGACAGCCTGGAGGGCACTGAGGAAAGTTTATAGCAGTACCTCAAGAAGCAGGAAAAAATCTCAAATAAACCTTTTAATCTTACAACTAAAGACTCTAGGAAAGAAAATACAAAAAACAAAACCCCAAACCAGCAGAAGGAAGGAAATAATAATAATTAGAGAATACATAGATGAAATAGAAACTAAAAAAAACCAAACAAACAAAAACAAAAACAAAAAAACAAAAATTAGAACAGATAAATGAAACCAGGAGCTGATTCTTTGAAAAGATCAAAAATATTCATAAATCTCTGGGCAGACTCATCAAAAACAAACAGAAAGGATTCAAATAAATAAAACTGTAAATGAAAGAGGAGAGATAACAACCAAAACCACAAATGTCCAAACAATTCTAAAAGAAAGTTATGAAAAACTGTATGCCAACTAATTGGACAACTTTGAAGGAAGGGATAAAGTCCTAGAAAAATATAACCCACCAAAACTGAAAAAAAAAAGGAAAGAGAAAATTTGAACAGATCCATTACCAACAAGGAGATTGAATCAGTAATCAAAAAAACTCCAAGGAGCAAAAGTCCAGGACCAGATGTCTTTACAGGCAAATTCTGCCAAACATTTAAAGAAGAGGTAATATTATCACCACTGCTATTCAACATAGTACTAGAGGTCCTAGCCTCAGCAATCAGACAACAAAAGGAAATTAAAGGCATCCAAATCAGCAAAGAAGAAGTCAAATTATCACTCTTCGCAGATGATATGATACTATATGTGGAAAACCCAAAAGACTCCACTCCAAAACTGCTAGAACTTATACAGGAATTCAGTAAAGTGTCAGGATATAAAATCAATGCACAGAAATCAATTGCATTTCTCTACACCAACAGCAAGACAGAAGAAAGAGAAATTAAGGAGTCAATCCCATTTACAATTGCATCCCAAATCATAAGATACCTAGGAATAAACCTAACCAAAGAGACACAGAATCTATACTCAGAAAACTATAAAGTACTCATGAAAGAAATTGAGGAAGACACAAAGAAATGGAAAAATGTTCCATGCTCCTGGATTGAAAGAATAAATATTGTGAAAATGTCTATGCTACCTAAAGCAATCTACACATTTAATGCAATTCCTATCAAAGTACCATCCATCTTTTTCAAAGAAATGGAACAAATAATTCTAAAATTTATATGGAACCAGAAAAGACCTCGAATAGCCACAGGGATATTGAAAAAGAAAGCCAAAGTTGGTGGCATCACAATTCCGGACTTCAAGCTCTATTACAAAGCTGTCATCATCAAGACAGCATGGTAATGGCACAAAAACAGACACATAGATCAATGGAACAGAATAGAGAGCCCAGAAATAGACCCTCAACTCTATGGTCAACTAATCTTCGACAAAGCAGGAAAGAATGTCCAATGGAAAAAAGACAGCCTCTTCAATAAATGGTGCTGGGAAAATTGGACAGCCACATGCAGAAAAATGAAACTGGACGATTTCCTTACACCACACACAAAAATAAACTCAAAATGGATGAAGGACCTCAATGTGCGAAAGGAATCCATCAAAATCCTTGAGGAGAACACAGGCAGCAACCTCTTCGACCTCAGCCGCAGCAACATCTTCCTAGGAACAACGCCAAAGGCAAGGGAAGCAAGGGCAAAAATGAACTATTGGGATTTCATCAAGATCAAAAGCTTTTGCACAGCAAAGGTAACAGTTAACAAAATCAAAAGACAACTGACAGAATGGGAGAAGATATTTGCAAAAGACATATCAGATAAAGGACTAGTGTCCAGAATCTATAAAGAACTTAGCAAACTCAACACCCAAAGAACAAATAATCCAATCAAGAAATGGGCAGAGGACATGAACAGACATTTCTGCAAAGAAGACATCCAGATGGCCAACAGACACATGAAAAAGTGCTCCATATCACTGGGCATCAGGGAAATACAAATCAAAATCACAATGAGATATCACCTCACACCAGTCAGAATGGCTAAAATTAACAAGTCAGGAAATGACAGATGCTGGCGAGGATGCGGAGAAAGGGGAACCCTCCTACACTGTTGGTGGGAATGCAAGCTGGTGCAGCCACTCTGGAAAACAGCATGGAGGTTCCTCAAAATGTTGAAAATAGAGCTACGTTATGACCCAGCAATTGCACTACTGGGTATTTACCCTAAAGATACAAACGTAGTGATCCAAAGGGGCACGTGCACCCGAATGTTTATAGCAGCAATGTCCACAATAGCCAAACTATGGAAAGAACCTAGATGTCCATCAACAGATGAATGGATCAAGAAGATGTGGTATATATACACAATGGAATACTATGCAGCCATCAAAAGAAATGAAATCTTGCCATTTGCGACAACATGGATGGAACTAGAGCGTATCATGCTTAGCGAAATAAGTCAAGCAGAGAAAGACAACTATCATATGATCTCCCTGATATGAGGAAGTGGTGATGCAACATGGGGGCTTAAGTGGGTACGAGAAGAATAAATGAAACAAGATGGGATTGGGAGGGAGACAAACCATAAGTGACTCTTAATCTCACAAAACAAACTGAGGGTTGCTGGGGGGAGGGGGTTTGGGAGAAGGGGGTGGGATTATGGACATTGGGGAGGGTATGTGCTTTGGTGAGTGCTGTGAAGTGTGTAAACCTGGTGATTCACAGACCTGTATCCCTGGGGATAAAAATATATGTTTATAAAAAATAAAAAATTAAAAATTAAAAAAAGAGGTAATATTTATTCTTCTCAAACTATTCTAAAAATAGAAGAGGAAGGAAAACTTCCAAATTCATTCCATAAGGCCAGCATTACCATTACATTGATTCAGAACTGATAAAGGCACCTCAGAAAAAGAAAACTACAGGCCAATAAACTGCAAAAATCCTCAACAAAATACTAGCAAACAGAATCCAACAATACATTAAGAAAACATTGGCCACAATCAAGTGGGATTTATTACTGGGTTGCAAGGTGGTTCAATATTTGCAAATCAACCAATGCAAATCAACATCGCATCAGTAAGGAAAGGATAAGAACCATATGATCATTTCAAAAGATGCAGAAAAAACATTTGACAAAGTTTGACATGCATTCATGATAAAAACCCTCAACAAGGTAGGCTTAGAGGGAACATACCTCAATATAATGAAGGCCACATGTGAAAAACTCATAGCGAACATCATACTCAATGAGAAAGACCTGGCAGCTTTCCCACAAGGTCAAGAACAAGACAAGACTGTCACTCTCAGCACTTTTATTCAGTATTGTTCTGGAACTCTTGGCCACAGCAATTAGACAAAGAAAGATATAAAAGGTATCCAAATTGGTAAAGAAGAAGTAGAATTTTCACTATTTACAGATGACAAGATACTCTGCATAGAAAATGTTGAAGACTCCAACAAAAAACTACTAGAGCTAATAAATTAATGCATTAAATTCATAGGAAACAAAATCAATGTGCAGATATTTCTTGCATTTTTATACACTAACAATAAAAAGCAGCAGAAAGAGAAATTCTTTTTTGAAATCCTATTTACAATTGCACCAAAAATAATAAACTACCTAAGGAATAAACCCAACCAAAGAGGTGAAATTCCTGTACTCTGAAAACATAAAACACTTATGAAAGAGAGACACCGGGATAGCCCAGTCATTAAGCTTCTGCCCTCAGCTCAGTTCCAGTCCCAGAGTCCTGTGATCCAGCCCTGTGTCAGGGTTCCCACTCAGTGGAGAGCCTGCTTCTACCTCTCCCACTCCCCCTGATCATTTTCTCTCTCTCTCCCTCTCTCTCTCTCTCTCTCTCTGTCTGTCTCTCTCTCAAATAAATAAATAGTCTCTAAAAACAAATAAATGAATACTTATGAAAGAAATTGAAGATGACACAATGAAATGGAAAGACATTCCATGCTCATGGATTAGAAGAACAAATATTGCTGAAAATGTTTAAACTACCCAAAGCAATCTACACATTAATGCAATCCCTATCAAAGTACCATGAACAGTTTTCATAGAACTAGAACATAAAACCCTAAAATTTATATGAAACCACAAAAGACCCCAAATAGCCAAAGCAATTTTGAAAAAGAAAAACAAAGATGGAGACATCATAATTCCAGACTTCAAACTATATTACAAAGCTGTAGTTATCAAAACAGTATAATACTGGCACAAAAAATAAACATATAGGTCAATGAAACAGAATAGAAACCCAGAAATAAGCCTACAATTATATGGTCAATTAATCTTTGAGCAAGAAAGAATATCCAATGGAAAAAAGACCGTCTCTTCAAAAAATGTTGCTGGTAAAACTGGTCAGTTACATGCAAAAGAATGAAACTGGACCACTTCCTTACACCACACACACAAAATAAATTCAACATGTATTAAAGACTGAAGTGTGAGACCTGAAACCAAAAAAATCATAGGAAGAGCATGGGCAGTAAGGTCTCTAACATTAGCCATAGGGACATTTTTCTAGATATGTCTCATGAGACAAGGGAAATAAAAGCAAAAATAAACTATTGGGACTACATCAAAATAAAAAGTTCTCCACAGCAAAGGAAACACTCAAAAAAACTAAAAGACAACCTATGGAATGGAAGACAATATTTGTAAATGACATATCTGAGAAAAGGTTAGTATCCAAAATAAATAAAGAACTGATACAACTCAATACCCAAAAAACAAACAATCCAATTTAGAAACGGGCAAAAGGCATGAAAGTTGTTTCTCCAAAGAAGACATACACATGGCCAACATGAAAAGACACTCAGCATCACTTATCATTAGAGAAATGCAAATCAAAACTACAATAAGATATCACCTCACACCAGTCAGAATGACTAAAATCAACAACACAAGAAGCGAGTGTTGGCAAGGATGTGGAGAAAAAGGAACCCTCATGCACTGTTGGTGGGAATGTAAACTGGTATAGTCACTGTGTAAAAGAGTATAGAGGTTACTCAAAAAATTAAACATAAAATTACCCAAAGATTCATGAATCACCATACTGGGTATTTACCAAAAGAATACAAAACACTAATTCAAAGGGATACATGCATCTTTATGTTTATAGCAGCATTATTTCCAATAGCCAAATTATGGAAGTGGCCTAAGTATCCATTGATAGATCAATAAATAAAGAAGAGGTTATGTGTGTGTGTGTGTGTGTGTGTGTGTGTGTGTGTGTTTGGTGAATAGCTCTATTGTATACCTGAAACTAATATAACACTGTATGTCAACTATACTGGAATTAAAAAAAAATTTTAAGTTAAAAAAGTTAGAAAGTTTTTTTAAAGCTAAACAAGGAAAGGCAGACATCGTGTATGAGAAGTTGTGGAGGAACTGGGTGGTGCTATCTTCTTCCAAAGAGTTTTTAGTGTTATTGGAACATTTTAGTGTTATTGGAACAGATCTTCAACATACTGGTTGATCTTCTTCATCCAGCTGATGGTAGTTTATTCCTTGCTTACTCTTCTTCTTATGGCTTACTCCTGGGTTGTTGACCTCCTTGGCAGATTCACTTTTTTTTCTTGATACTGCAAAAAATTGCTCTTTGTTTTTTAGCTTCTTGTCACTGATTCAGCTTGGTTTCCTACAAAACTGTTTCATACATTCATAACTTTGGAGTCAGCAAATGCGGTCAAAGTGTTCCTCAAGGGGAAAATTGTGTACAGTATATCAGGTTCACATTTCTTCTAGAATTTTGTTTTTGAAGTCCTGGTTACCTTGGATAATCTCTGAGGTCTTCAAATATTTGTCCTTTTCATTTATTTTTATTCTAGACTTTATAGTTGTTTTTAGTAGGACAATTGGTTTGATAACAGTTACTCCATCAAATTCAAAGCAGAAGTTTATCCTCTTGTATTTTTTTCTCCATAATATGTTACATGCACTGTATTTACTTGGTCATTCTTTCTATGTCTCTTTAATGTAATGTCTTGAGAGCAGAACTGAGTTTTGTTCATTGTGAAGTCCCAAAGCCTAGAAAAATGACTAGTGTAAAGAAGGCACTTGGTAAATACGTTTGAAGGAAGGAAAGCAATCAACAGGCTTGATCCTCTCACCCAGGTACATACCTGGGAAACTTGGTTTAAAGACTTCTGTTTATCCTCTTTAATCAATAGATCTTAAACTTCCCCTAAACCCCCACTCTGCATATCCCATTAGCTACCAATTCTGATAATCCCATATTTTCAATATCTTTCCAATATGCCCTTTCTTCTTCATCCTGGCTATATGAATTTGGGAGTGTCATTATCTTTTACCTGGTTATTACATAAGTCTGTTAATTAATGTCTTATCTCTAGTTTTCCTTCCCTTGTTATATCTTTCCCTTACATAGTTTTCAGTATTTTTCTCTAATACAAATCTTATTATATTTCAGGGCTTTAAAATTTTTTAAAAATATCAATGGCTCAATGCAGTCTACTGGTAAATACCGGTAGGATAAATACCGAACTTTTATTTTCATGAAATACAAGGAAGTTCAAAATGTCTCTCAATGATAAAACAAGGACTTTTTAAACAAATCTCGAATGTCCATACTAAAGTGTCTGAAACTCCAAGATCATAAGCATATCACCATGATTTTATGCATAATTCTTGATAGTCCAAAATGACTCAGAGGAATTAGGATTAAACTGAATATATTAAGGATTAGACTAAAGAATAAAGTGGGATGTAAATATTCCATATAAATACTTGCTGCAGTTGGTTGGCAAGCAGTGGCATTCATACTTTCTTTTCAGTACATCTGAAAAGACTTACATTATATTACATTAAACTGATAGGACTTCTTATACTTCATGGCCTTTTAGAATTAAAGAGTTAAAATCATATTACTATTATTTTATTTCTTGAATACTTGCTGAGTGCCTGCTCTATGTCATGGCTGTCTAATTCTTCATGACATAAATATGTATAAGATATAGTTTTTCTCTCTCTCTCAACAGGCACAGAGAGTAGTGGTTCCACCTAATTGATTAATTGAAGCAAGCACTGTGTTGTGATTATTTTCTATTATATTTTTAACTTAAATATTATTTATTTGAAGTATGCAAATGTTGAAGATCCCCTAATGAAATATTCCCTCATCTGCCATTGGCTTCCCCACTTAATTGGCTGCATATGTAACACTTTCTATATCATTACCCAGACTATAAGAAACAATAATGTTAGTCAAACTTTCCATGAAGACTACAGAGGAAAGGGGCACCTGGGTGGCTCAGTGGGTTAAAGGCTCTGCCTTCGGCTTAGGTCATGATCCTGGGGTCCTGGGATCGAGCCCCGCATTGGGCTCTCTGCTCAGCAAGGAGTCTGCTTCTCCATCTCTCTCTGCCTGCCTCTCCCTACTTGTGATTTCTCTGTCAAATAAATAAATAAAATCTTTAAAAAAAAAAAAAACTACAGAGGAAAAAAGACAAGATTTGGGAAACTGCTCTGAAGGGTGGGTAGGAGAAAGACACTAGCAAAACAGACTTTTAAGGAGTCAGAACACTAAAAAGGAAAAAGTAAAGGGATGTAAATGTTTAAAACCTCGGTTTCCATATCTGCAGAATAGAAATACATATTTATTTCATACAATCAATGGGAAGAAAAAAGGATCAATGCTAGCAGACCTATTAGCATAATGCCTGATGTTTAGTAAATGCTCCTAAATATTGCTGTTTTTGTTTCACTAAAACTAATTTTGTGCTCAAGCAACCAAATCTATAACTAGATCATGAGCCAAATTCTTTATCAACAAGAGTACTGAAGATACCTGTTCTTTGAATCACTGCTTATCTTATTTGCTTAAGTAGAAAAATGAAAACAGAGATAAACATAGGCTAAAAATTTGCAACTTAACAGATGATTTATCCCATTGTATTTTCACTAAGGAGACATAATTCAGATAAAAGGCCATCCTTTTTTTTTTTTTTTCCAAAACATTCCCTTAGCTGTTGAAATCACGAGTTATTATGAGTGGCATGAGAATTGTAATGAAAAACTCTCATCAAAACGAATAGTACAAAATATAAGAAGCGGAAGTTTTAGGGTCCGGGAGCTATTTCATATGCGTTGACTTTGCAACATTTTGTTTTATGTGGGAGGTTTCACAGGCTTTGCCCTTACCTAAGGGGTGATGTAGAATGTCTAATGATACCCATTAACACCTTTGTCAGGGCTTCCGTGACTTACAGATTCTTTATGTTAATTGAGATTATGCTTCTGGCATATTTAGAAACCCACTACAATTTTTTTAAACTTTCAAGTCAAGTGATTTGAGAAAAGCTAAGCATAAGGCTTCAGGTGGTAGAGGTATTTCAGGAATGACAGCACCAAAGAAAAAATAATTAGCAAACACTTTCATGATAGCTAATTTTCACTGGGCCATGTGCAATCTATTTTTGAACCACCAGATGCCCCCCTTCAATGCAGTCTTATTTTTATTTACATAATAAGGTTATTTCTAAAGTTGACAGAGATCTGTCAATTTGTTCTAATTTTTTGAGAGAAAATTTGCCGGTATCACATGATAACATCTTCTGCCCCATGTATCCAAGCCTCATACTATATAAGGTGAGTTGCTCTAACATGAAGGTTGGAAATAACAAGCCTCCCTCACAAGCCCATGACGGAAAGTCTTTGCTATTCAGCTCATTTTGAGATCTTATCATCACTCACCAGCTAATTAAAACTTGAGCAGACTTATTCAGTTTGGTAAAATATTTCCAGCCGGTGCAATCAATGAAGTTTTTCCAAAGCTACCTACCAAATAGTGTTTTTCCTGAATTTCAGATTTTCAGTGGACTGTTTGTAAGTTCTTTGAACAACTCTGACAAGAATTTCCTCTAAGCTTTGAGATCTGAGTATATTATTTCTGGAGAGGAGGAGAATTTTAACTCAATAAAACAAGAAATTGGTTTTTATTACAAAATTATTTTAATTAGTTAAACCATAATGGTTATATGAACAAAGCCAATGAACATATAAAAGGGAACTTGATTCCATTGTAATCAGGAAAATGCAAATTAAAATTGAATGAGATAATATTTTATACCCACTAGAACAACAAAAATAAAAACAATAGACAACACAAGCATTAAAGAGGACGGAGAAAACTGGCACCACTGGTGCGAGTGTAAGTTGGTACATTTACTAAAGGTGAACAAACACATACCCTATCAATCCAGTTTCATTCATAGGTATTAACCAAGCAGAAATGTATATGGATATGCACCAAAAGACACACATAAGAAGGATCAGAACATTGTAACCTCTAACTGGGTGATTCTTTTCCTGAGGTCGGTAATGCATATGCTGATGAGTAAGCAGTTGAATATTCTTTGGGAAACTCTGAAAAACTGTAGGTTTCCCTGTCAGTTCTTCCCTTTCCAGTATTTATCCCATTAATTCTACCTGCCCTGTTCTTCCGGGTTCTCAGCTCTACCTTCTTCATTTGGGTAATCGGATAGGCTCTGTCCCTGTTCCCTCTCTGTGCACCATGACCTGGAAACTCTCTAATGCTGTAAGCTGAAGCATTAATAGAGACACACCATTTGTTTTTCATTTCTCAAGGATCATTTCCCATTATCTTCAAAACTGTTATTTCTACATTTTTTCCATTTTTTAAAAATCAGGCAGTTAGGTAAATCCAGTTCCTGATACTCCATCTTATCCAGGAGTTAACATCCTTAGGAATGCCGTATTTACTGGAAACAATTACAGAGGGCCAGCCTTTGCTTTTTCAGGATTGGGCTTTTGGCAGATTATTTTCCCTGCAATCAAGCAAGTAAGCCTGTCACTTCACAAAAAAACAAGTGTTAGCATTTGTTATCAATGATAAAATTCAAGCTTTCAAGAAAAATTTAGAATTGTAGAAAATATGTATCTGCCACGATTAGCTTGTTAACATCTGAAATACATAACCAGAAATACTTCTCTAATGAAAACAATGGGAATCCTCTCATATGTGATTTTTTTAACATTGTATAATGAAAGTAGTCAACACAGAAAAGGTTGCATTACTTGCTGCACTAATAATTGTGAAATGACCAATGCGGGGGCGCCTAAGGTAGCTCAGTTGGCTGGACAACCGCCTTCAACTCAGGTCCTGATCCTGGAGTTCCAGGATCGAGTCCCGCATCAGGCTCCCTATTCAACCGGGAGTCTGCTTCTCCCTCTGACCATCCCCCTTCTCATGCTCTCTCTCCCTCTCCCATTCTCTCAAGTAAATAAATAAAATCTTAAAAAAAAAAAAAAAAAGAAATGACCAAGGTATATCACAAAATCATGCATGGCTACAACATCTATTTTTAGTACAAGATAGACCAAAAGATTTTAAGGTAATATCACTGATACTGTTTCAGATTCTGTACTGCAACTAAATTTTAAGGAATTATCATTTCTTGAGTTCTGGTATTGTATCAAAGATGAATATACACAGTAATTTGAAAGGTTTTTATAATATTTCTACCATTTCCAAATATAGACCTCTATGTACCCAGATTTTTTTAATATTCCCAATGGAAAATACACTGCTCTGGATAGACAATATACTGCTTTTGAGACTGTCAATAATTTCTTAAGCATGTAAGGGACTTCTGAGACCAAACGTTGGTATAGAAAACCACAGGCCAGAAGACTTCTTTACAAGAGAAGTTGGTTGTTTTCTCACTTATTGTTTTCTCATTTGAAATTTTCCTCTTAATCTCCTGTGTCAGGCCCATGCTTGGTTCTTCTCATTAACACCCCAGCTCATTAGAGTCCTGCCCTGATGCCCCTCACGATTATGGATTTCTCTATATCCCACTCTTCAAATCCAGGCATCAGCTGTCAGAACTACTTTGTGCAACCATGGGCCTACCTGATCTCTGCCCATTGGCCCCTAACAGCTACACTGTGGACTCACAACACTGTGCTTCTTCTCTTTACTTTCTGTGTGACCTCTGTTAACCAGTGCATCTTCAAGGGCCTTTTCAGCTCTGTTTTCTCACTGCCCACTGTAAATCTGTATGCCTCTTTCTAAATTTCAGATGTTCTTTCCTACTTTCCAAGAGAGATGAACTCCACAGTCTGATAGATAAAAATAATCGTAGGGAAGGAGTTAAGATGGCAGAGTAGTCAGAGGACACTATGCTTGCCTCATCCCTCAAGCACAGCTAGATAAATATCAAATCATCCTGAAAACCTAGGAAATCGACCTGAGGACTGAGAGAACAAACTGCACAACTTGAAAGAGAAAAGAGGCCACACCATGGGAGGTAAGAGTTGTGGAGCTGTGCTTTGGGGGACAAAATGATCCCTTGTGCTGTGGATGGGAGGGAGCCATAATCAGAGTGAGAGGAGAGAGAGAGCAGGGTACAGAGCATTGCATAACAAAAACACTTTCCCCAAACCACTGATGGGGAAAATGAGAGGGGCTGAGAATTACAAGATTTTTCAAGCAGTGAAGCTCAAAATCTGAAGTTTTACAAGACTGTACCATCACTGGGTGGAGCCTGGTGGGCATAACTGGTGCTCCTATGAACAAGAGGTGGCGGGGGAGAAGTCCCAGAGAAGACACCTTGGTTTGAGGATTCCCTGAATCACACTGGGAGAGACAGTTCCTTTTCTAGGACTACATATGAGAGAGGTGACACTGCCTGTCCAGGGTCAAAAGAGCCAGCAGTCACCATTGGACTACCCTATTCATTAGTATAGGAGCAGAGGCCCCTGTGGAGGGCAGAAAATCTGGATGCCAGCTTTTTGCTACACTTCAGTCTAAACTCCAAGCCCCTGCATGTTCCTGCATCTGCCCTTCTGGGACAAACAAGCACCAACCACAGCTCAGCAAGACCCTACCTCCAGAGGATCTCTGTGGGTCTGTGCCATGACAGGTCCCTAACATTTGGAGTCAGCATAATATAAAAGATAAAATTATGAACAATAATAAAGCTGAAAAGAAGAGGGAAAGAAAGATATTGGATCAGGAATATAGACTTAGAGAACTCAGCAACTCCATAAAGCATACTAACATTCATATCATTGGAGCCCCAGAAAAAGAAGAAAAGGGAAAAGGGGCAGAAGGTTTATTTCAGCAAAAAATAGCTGAAAACTTTCCTAATCTGGGGAAGGAAACAGACATTCAATCCAGGAGGCACAGACAACTCCCAACAAAATCAACAAAAGCAGGTCAATACCAAGTACATATCATAGTAAAATTTGCAAAATACAGAGATAAGCAAAGAATTTGAAACTAACAAGGGAAAAGAAATCCCTAACCTACAAGGAAGGACAAGTAAGTTAAGCAGTAGATCTCTCCACAGAAACTAGAGAGGCCAGAAAAGAGTGGCGTAATATATTCAATGTGCCAAATGAGAAAAATATACAACTAAGAAAACTTTATTCAGTAGGCCTCTAGGTGGTTCAATTGGTTAATTATGTAACTTTTAGTTTCAGCTCAGATCAGCATCTCACAGTTGTGGGGTCGAGCCCTGCGTCAGGCTTTGCACTCAGCTTGGAGTCTGCTTCAGATTCTCTCTCTCTCTCCATCCCACTCTCTCTCTCACTTGCTCACATAAATAAATAAAATCTTTGAAAAAAAATTACTTTATCCATCAAGGCTGTCATTCAGAATAGGAGAGATAGTTTCCCAGACAAATAAAAATGAAAGGAGTTTGTGAACTCTAAATCAGCCCTGCAAAAAATATTAAAGGGGATTCTCTGAGTGGGAAAGAAAGACCAAAAACAATAAAGACTAGAAAGGAACAGAGAAAATCTCCAGAAACATCAACTTTACAGGTAATACAATGGCACTAAATTCATACCTATCAGTAATTACTCTGAATGTAAATGGACTAAGTGCTCCAGTCAAAAGACATAGGGTATCAGAATGGTTTAGAAGAAGAAGAAGACACATCTATATGCTGCCTACAGGAGACTCATTTTAGACACCTGTAGATTGAAAGTGAGAGGATAGAGAACCATTTATCATGCTTAATGGATGTCAAAAAAAAGCTGGAGTAGCCATACTTATATCAGACAAACTATGTTTTAAAACAAAGACTGTAACAAGAGATGAAGGACACTATATCTTAATAAAGCAGTCTGTCCAACAAGAAGATCTAACAATTGTAAATACTATGTCCCCAATTTGGAAGCAACCAAATATAAATCAGTTAATAACAAACATAAAGAAACTCATTGGTAACAATACAATAGGGGACTTTAATACCCTACTTACATCAATGCATAGATCATCTAACCAGAAAATCATTAAGGAAACAATGGTTTTGAATGATACACTGGATTGATGGACTTAACATATATATTCAGAACATTTCATCATAAAGTAGCAGAACACACATTGTTTTTGAGTGTACATGGAATAGTCTCCAGAATAAGTCACATACTGTGTCAAAAATCAGAGCTCAACAAGTACAAAATATTGAGTTCATACCATGCATATTTTCAGACCATTGTGCTATGAAACTTGAAGTCAACAACAACAACAAAAATTTGGAAAGACCACAAATACATGGAGATTAAAAAGAAAAGAAAAGAAAAAATCCTACAAGGGAATGAATGTTTTAGTCAGGAAATTTAAAAAGAAATAAAAAACTAAACCATGGAAACAAATGAAAGTGAAAATATAACCATTCAAAACCATTGGGATGCATGAAGGCAATCATAAGAGGAAAGTATATCATAATATAGGCCTACTTCAAGAAGCAAAAAAAGTCTCAAACATACACCTAACCTTCCAACTAAGGGAGCTAGAAAAAGAAAAACAAAAACAAATGAAGCCTAAAGACAATAGAAGAAGGGAAATAACAAAGATTAAAGCAGAAATAAATGATATAAAAACTAAAAAGAAGACAACAACAAAAAAACACAGTAGAACAGATCAATGAACCAGGAGCTAATTTGGAAAAATTAATAAAATTGATAAGCTACTAGCCAGACTTATCAAAAAGAAAAAAGACTCAAATAAAATCACAACTGAGAGAGGAGAAATAACAATGAACAGCACAGAATTACAAAGAATTATAGGAGAATATTATGAAAATTTATATGGCAACCAATTGGACAATCTGAAAGAAATGGATAAGTTCCTAGAAATGTATAAAGTACCTAAGCAGAAATAGGAAGAAATAGAAAACTTGAACAGACTCATAACCAGCAAAGAAATTGAGTCAATAATTAAAAATCTCGCAACAAAAAAAAAAGTTCAGGGCCACAAGGCTTCCCAGGAGAACTCTATCACACAATTAAAGAAAAGTTAATACTTATTCTTCTCAAACTATTACAAAAAATAGGCATGAAAGGAAAACTTCCAAACTTATCCTATGAGGCCAGCATTACCTTGATTCCAAAATTAGACAAAGGCCCCCTAAAAAGGAGAATTAAAGACCAATATCTCTGATGAGGCTAAGTGGGTTAAAGCTTCTGCCTTCAGCTTGGATCATGGTCTCAGGGTCCTGGGATCGAGCCCCACATTAGGCTCTCTGCTCAGCAGGGAGCCTGCTTCCCCCTCTTTCTCTGCCTACCTCTCTGCCTACTTGTGACCTCTCTCTCTCTCTTTCTCTGTCAAAAAAAAAAAAAAAATCCAACAGTACATTAAATGTTAAAAGAATCTTTCACCTCAGTCTAGTGGGATTTATTCCTGGGCTGCAAGGGTGGCTCAATATTTGCAAATCAGTCAACATGATACACCATATTAATAAAAGATAGATAGATACAGAAAAATATATTTGACAAATACACCATCCATTCTTGATAAAAACCCTTAACAAAGTAAAGATGGAACATACCTCAACAAAATAAAGACCATATATAAAAGACCCACAGTTAGTATCATCCTTAATGGGGAAAAGCTGAGAGCTTTTTTCTCTATGGTTAGCAACAAGACAAGACAGAGATGCCCAGTCTCACCATTGTTATTTAACATAGTACTGGAAGTCCAAGTCTCAGTAATCAGACAACAAAAAGAAGTAAAAGGCATCCATATCAGCAAGGAAGAAATAAAAATTTCTCTATTCTCAGATAACATGATCCTCTATGTAGAAAACCGGGAAGATGCTACTAAAAAATTGCCAGAACTGATACATGAATTCAGCAAAGTTTCAGGATGCAAAATCAATGTAAAGAAATCTGTGGCATTTTATACAGCAATAACACAATAGAAAAAGAAATCAAGGAATCAATCCCATTTACAATTGTACCACAAACCATAAGACACCTAACAATAAACCTAACCAAAGGTGTTAAAGATCTGTACTCTGAAAACTATAAAACACTAATGAAAAATATTGAAGATGACAGAAAGAAATGGAAAAAATATTCCACGATCATAGATTAGAAAAACAAATATTGTTAAAATGTCTCTACTACCAAAAGCAATCTATACATTTAAAGCAATCTCTATCAAAAGACCACCAGAATTTTCAATGAGCTAAAACAAACAATCCTAAAATGTGTATGGAACCACAAAAGACCCCAAATAGCCAGAACAATCTTAAAAAAGAAAAGCAAAGCTGGAGGCATCACAATCCCAAACCTTAAGATGTATCACAAAGCTGTAGTCATCAAGACAGTATGATAATAACACAAAAACAGACACACAGATAAATGGAACCGAATAGGAAAACAAATAGTGTTCTCTCAATTCTATGGCCAACTAATCTTTGACAAAGTCGGAAAGAGGATCCAGAAGAGACAAGACAGTCTCTTCCACAACTTGTGTTAGGAAAACTAGACAGCAGCATGCGGAAGAATGAAACTGGACCACTTTCTTATACCATACACAAAAATAAATTCAAAATAGATGAAAGACCTAAATGTGAGACAGGAAACCATCAAAATCCTACAGAAGAACACATACAGCAACCCCTTTGACTTTGGTTGTAGCAACTGTTTACTAGACATATCTTCAGAGGCAAGGGAAACAAAAGCAAAAATGAACTATTGGGACTTCATCAGGATAAAAAAAAGTTTCTGCACAGTGAGGGGAACAATCAATAAAACTAAAAGTCAACCTTCAGGATCGGAGAAGAGATTTGCAAATATTGAACTCTTTAGCTTCAAGTAATAGGTTCTTAGGACTGATAAAGGGTTAGTATCTAAAAAAAACATATGAAGAACTTAAAAAACTCAACATCCAGAAACCAAATGAATCAGTTAAAAAAAAAAAAAATGGGCAGAAGACAAGAATAGACATTTTCCCGAAAAAGACATAGAGATGGCTAACAGATACCTGAAAAGATGTTCAACATCACTCATCATTAGGGAAATACAAATCAAAGCTACTGTGAGATAACTCCTCATACCAATCAGCATGGGTAAAATTAACAACACTGGAAACAAAAGGTATTGGCGAAAATGTGGAGAAAGGGGAACCCTCTTACACTGCTGATGGCAATTCAAACTGGTGCAGCCACTCTGGAAAATAGTATAGAGATTGCTCACAAAGTTAAAAACAGGAGTACCTAGCTGCTATTTTTAATGGCACAGTCAGTTAAGCCTCATAACTCTTGGTTTTGGCTCAGGTCATGATCTCTGGGTCATGAGATCGAGCCCTGCATAGGGCTCCCTGCTCAGCTCAGTGTGGAGTCTGCTTGAGATTCTCTTTCCCTCTCCCCCTGTCCTTCCACAGCACTTTCTCCCACTTTCTCAAAGAAATAAATAAAATCTTTTTTTAAGAAATTTAAAAATAGAACTATCTCATGATCCAGCAATTGCAGTGTTAGCTATTTACCCAACGGATACAAAAATACTAATTCAATGGGACACATGCACCCCATTGTTTATAGCAGTGTTACCAACAATAGCCAAATTATGAAACAGACCAAATGTCCATCATCTGATGAATGATCAAAGAAGATGTGGTATGTATGTATGTATGTATGTATGTGTGTGTGGGGTGTGTGTGTGTGTATATATATATATATAACAAAATATTACTCAGTCACCAAAAAAATGAATCTTGCCATTTGGGCCAACGTGGATGGAACTGGAGTGTATTGTGCTAAGTAAAACAAGTCAGTCAGAGAAAGGCAAATACCATATGAATTCACTCATATGTGTAATTTAAGAAACAAAACAGAATGAACATAGGTGGAGGGGGTGAAAAGAGAGGGACACAAACTGTAAGAGACTCTTAATGATAGAGAATAAACTGAGAGTTAATGGAGAGAGGTGGGCTGGGGATGGACTGAATGGATGATGGGCATTAGGAGGGCACCTCCGATGAGCATTGGGTGTTCTATGTAAGTGATGAATCACTAAATTCTACTCCTGAAATCAATATTACACTATGCACACTAACTAAGATTTAAATAAAAACTTAGAAAAAAAAACTACATTTCCAAGGAGTGTTTGGGTTTAAAAGTATTTCTACAGAAGTGGTACATATCTTTAGTGGATCTTTAGTAATAAAATAAACTTTCCAATAGGAATGAGTGTATTTTCAGGGTCAGGAAGCCATCTGGGGATATAGGAAATTTTCTGATGCTCTGCCAGCCCAAGACATGTCTACTCTGCATAAGTGAAATTCCTTTTTGCCTGTTCCATTGCAATGATACAGAGAGCTTTTATTGAACTCTTTAGCTTCAAGTAAGGTACTTAGGACTCCCAAGCATTTTGTATATTACAACAAATAGCTGAAAGACCATAATGTTGTATTTATTCTTTAAATAGTTTTCCCAAGTCCCTTACTCTTGAAGTACTGTCTCTAAAACTATCCATGCCATTTTCCTGCAACTTATCCCAACACCCAATTTATTACCCAGAGAAACGTAATGCTATTTCTCTGAAGTTACTTGTATCAGATAATTTAGGAAAAAATATTACCTAAGATCAATCCTTGGTGTGGGTTAAGGAAGAGAGGTAGGAGAGAAGAAAATTATCACCATTCAGAGTTTTCCATCCAGATAAATATCTCATTCCCTGCAGTTCAGAAAACAAAAATTCTTACAGGTTTTTGAAAGAGCCAATTGTCTACTTTTCCCCTCTAATAGATAAAATGTAATGGGGTTATTTTTTTTTTAATTTTAAAAAGTCCTCTTGCTATAATTTCTCCCCAGTGATCTTTGAATGTATTCCAGCTGTGCAAAGATTGGATTGACATGGGTGGGATTTCCTGAGGAAATAATTTTCTTTTTCACTTTATCATTGTTAGTGTTTCCCTCATCAATTTGAGAATCTAGCAATCTCAGGTTAGGAGGTCAAAAAGTATTTAATTCATGAGTACTTTTCCCTTGGCATATGGCTCCATGGTCATTAGCTAACACAAAGGAAAGTAATGATGAACCAAGTACACCATCATGTATTACTAGGTATTTTGTTCCATTCTTCAGTTTGAAGAGAATGACTCCCATCTGTTTCTGAGCTTCCATGGTGGTACAATGCATGGGAAAGAACAGATAAAACTCAGGATGTTTCCAAGGTAAAGAATCAAATAAAAGATTGGATCCTGAAAGGGCTACACTCATAGTAAAAGTGAGAATTAGCATCAGACACAAAATAAACCTTACCATGTAAAGGGATCCTGAAAATATCTTCCTATCTCAGGTCCAAGGTCAAGTATAGGGGAAAAATCCTTCTTTGAATTTTTGTAATCCCAGAGTGACCCTTGCAGTGCACTTGAGATCTGAATTTATACTACCTGACTGACTCAAATACTCCTCCTAGAGTTTAATTTAAAGTGGTACCAAGCAACTGGCAAAATCAATGCAAATCTCTGTAGGATTCCAACTTCAACCTGGGTCTCAAAGAAAAATGACCAGCTCTCTATCTAAACTCACAAAACAGGAAAGGAAATAAAGAAATATGGTTGGGAACTAGCAGAAAAAATAGTTAACAGAGAAAAAAAATCAACACTAATTCAGATTTTGAAAATATCAGACATAATATCTAATAGCAATGTTTAATAAGAGAGACATTTGTAGTATGATCAGGGAATAATAAAATATGTGAAGGAGTCAGATAAAGCTTCAAGAAATAAAATAGTAAATATTAAAATAAAACATTAAATAGAAAATTAAACAGCCAATTAAATACACCTGAAGAAAATATCTGTGAACTGAAAAAACAGATATGAATAAATTATCTAGAATATATCTAGGAAAACAAGGAGATAAAAGATTAAAAGACACAAAATTCAAAAGTGGTTTTTTTTTAAGATTTTATTTATTTATTTGACACAGAGAGAGAGATCACAAGTAGGCAGAGAAGCAGGCAGAGAGATGGGGGAAGCAGGCTCCCTGCTGAGCAGAGAGCGGGAAATGGGGCTCGCTCGATCCCAGGACCCTAATATCATGACCTGAGCTGAAGGCAGAGGCTTAGCCCACTGAGCCACCCAGGTGTCCCAAAATTCAAAAGTATTAACATACATTTAATCAGTATTCCAGAGGGAATGATGTAGATAATAGGACACATAAAATATGAAAAGAAATAATCATCAAGTCCACAAATTTAAAATGAAGGGATTTTCAGGTAAACAAAACTTGCTTGACTAACAAATACCTTCACAAAAGGAAAAAGGATGCATTTTGGGTAGCTGAGAGAAAGCCATATATGTTTAAACAGTAAATATTAAAATAAAACTTTAAATAGAAAACTAAACAGCCAATTAAATATATCACATGTAAATATGGTTAATATTGTTAATTATAATGAATTGTTAATACTTTAACACCACATGTGTTGAGGTGGCACATGAGGGGAATGGAGTGCAGTGACACTGGGGAAATAAATGGGTAAATCCAACAAATCCTGATGTTTATGTCTCATTTGTAGGACCAATAAGTGAAACTAAATTAATGGACAAGAGCAGTTTACAGATTGGGACTAGGTGACTAGAAAAAAAAAAATTCTAAATTGTTTTTAATGTGTGGGAGGATTAAAAAATGAATAACCTAAATTATTTTAATTACCTAGATTAACAGGACATAGAGTATGTTACTATCAAACCATTTGTGGAAAAAATAATTGGATGAGAATGGGGGACAAAAAGAAGGCATAAAAGAGGAAGAAAAATAAAAATAAAAAATAAATTCATACATACATACATACATACATACATACATCCGTCCATATATACATACATATATACATACTACTACAGGTAGAAATAAGTAAATCCAAAGACAAAAGTAATCACTGTAAAGAATTTAAAATGAAAGATTTCAACCTGATTAAAAAAAAAAATCCAGTTACATATTGTCTATAAGGGAAAATATATGAAGTGTAAGGAAACAAAAATATTAAAAGTGAATAATGAAAAATCATTACTATTATTTACTACCAAGTAAATACTAACCAAAAAAATAGTTGATATATGGCAAAGGGCTTTAGGATTGAAATAAGCAAAGAAACCAATCAAAAACCTTTTTAGAAATGTGGCTTATTATACCATAATAAAAGGCTCAATTCACCAGTAAGACATAATAGTAGGAAACTATGTAAATAAAATATATATTCAATGAAATTTCCTTAAACTATTTAAAAATTTCAAGAAATCTACATGGAGAATAGTATCATGGTACAAAATTTTACTAGATTTCTCTCATTAACATAGAACTAAATCAGGGAAGGCTGTAGAAGGTTTGAAGAACATATTTAGCAATATTGATCTAATGGAGTTATATAAAGCTTTTATAACCATTAATAGTAGAATACAGTTTTATTCAAATGGGGGATACTGATGAAACTTGACTCCATGCTATACGTGGAAATTTAACCTGAACAAAAAAAAATTTTTTTAAGTTATTTATTTATTTATTTGACAGACAGAGATCATAAGTAGGCAGAAAGGCAGGCAGAGAGAAAAAGGAGGAAGAAGGCTCCCTGGTGAGCAGAGAGCCCAATGTGGGGCTTGATCCCAGGACCCTGGGATCACGACCTGAGCCCAAGGAAGAGGCTTTAACCCACTGAGCCACCCAAGTGCTACCTGAATAAAATCTTAAGAATCTTCACCTCCTTTAACCTCAATGAAATTAAGTCAGAAATAAGAAAGAAGAACTAGAAAAACTGATTATGTTTAGAAATTTCACAAATTTGTACAAAAATCTTATACATGTCTGTGCATGTATATGTGTTTATGGGCATGCATGTATATATATATATGTGCATATTAAAATATTTGTCCATATGTAATATATACATACATATATATACTTGTATCAGTGGTTGAAAAGACTATGATAATATATGGGGATACTTTATCTAAATATGTGAGCAAATGGGGGTGTTTAAAATTGTGTCATGGTAACAAATGAAATTGGGAGAATGTAGAATTATCATTTAGCTGTATTCCCCTTCAAATCCATACATACCAAATTTTGATACTAAATGTACGTGTGTATGTGTGTGCATATACTTACAAACAAATAAATGGCTCTTTCAAATGTAAAGGTGAAATGAAATACTTATATAATTTAGAAAATCCATTTTAAATACATAATTAAAACTTTTTTACAGTCAGGGCATCTGGGTGGTGCAATATGTTAAGCGTCTGACTCTTGTTTTCAGTTCAGATCACAATCTCAAGGTCCTGGGATCAAGCCCACATCGGGAGTGTTCAGCAGGGAGTCTGCTGAAGATTCTCTCTCTCCAACTCCTTTTGCCCTCCAGCTTGTGCTGTTTCTGTCTCTCCCTCTAAAATACATAAATAAAATCTTAAAAAAAAAAAAAAAAAACTTTTTCACTGTCTATGGTCACCTTATTTTGCTTGCTTCTTCCTCAAAGAGCCATCCAGATATTTTGATATTGGTCAATGATTCATCAAGAAAGAATTAGTTGCCTTGTATTCTGAAGATTTGCTAATAATTTCTTTATAATCAATATGGATTTTTACAGTTTTCTGAAAAAACATTTATGAAAATACACATTTATAAACTCTATGGATGATTCCTTGGGGCCACTTAACTCTTTACTTTTTGAAAGCAAGTTTCATGCTTCTTATAATCATTATAGAAAGAATACTAAAATTTCCCTAGATACCCCTTGGAGAATATAAGTCTTATTTACATTTGCAATTATTATGGAATATTGGCATTATTTAGTAAATTATTGTGATTTTTTTTAAATGAAAACCCTCCGTAGTGTCTCATTCTAACTGTATATAAATGCATACACCAAAATGAACTGAGGAGGCCATAAGAAAATCTCACGAGAAGGAAGAAGATTTCAGTAAGTAACTTGTGACATGCATCACTGCCAGAAAGTGGCTGGGAAGGAGAAGATCATAGGCAAATTTGCTGTTACAAGAGCAATAACCAGCTTACCATGAATAAATGTAGAAAATAACACGAAGTATAATATAACACAAGTTAACAGTTGCTGGCTCATGGTTGTTATCCTTATCTGAAAATATTATACTCAGCCCTCAACCTGTAGTAGGTGCTAAATAAATCTTTCGGATGAATGAACAATGTGTGCATGCATGCAAACCAACTAATCTGTCGTTGGACCATCTGCAACCTCTCTAAATCATTTTCATAGGGGAAGGAATAAGGGAGGAGGGTGGAGAGAGACATAGATTGAGAAAGTAACACCTTTCCAAATGAAGAGGATTTTCCATTTAATGAAAAATCCATTGTGTACTCCTTCTGCCCCCAAACCTACATTCTTTTAGTTGATCATTTCAATTATATACTTTCCTCTCTGAACTAATTCGGGGCTTATTTTGTGTCAAACAGGAAAAGATTAAGTTGAAGGTAGAGAAAATGAGGATGAGGATTGAAAGGAAATTAATTTTATTTATAAAAATATGGTACATAATCATATGAACAAAAAGAAAAGGAAATAAGAACAAGTATATTGATTCTTAATTTTCCTATTAAGTTATACTTTTTTGGGCAAGTAGCATTCTGAGTTATGTTTAAGTATCTACCCAAATATAGACAATCTTGAATTTTTTAATGTATATATTTTACACCTTTCTAATTTTGAATCACTTTATACATGATATCAAAAGATTATAAGACAACACTATTCAAATGGACTCTAAGAAAACAAAAGTTTTGAAGCTCAAACATGTTTGTTCATTATGCCCTGAGGTCTATTAGAGCTTAACTTAGTATGCATTACTTCATTTAATGCTCACAACAAGTTGGATTAAATAGAATTTTTGTTTTTATTTTACAGATAACAGAGGCACAAAATTAAACAATTTGCCCAAAGTTCTACTACTTATAGCAGAATTAGGATTCAAATGAGGCAATTCTGTCTCTACTGCATATGCTAAAAAAGCTGCCACCAGTGCCTCCCTTCTCCATTTAGATCAGCTAATCCATTCACTTAATTTTTTATTGTAAATATAGAAGAGTGATAAACGTCCTAAGAGGCTAGTCAGAGCCTGGGGCAAGGGAGATGAGGTGACTTATGGAGGTACAGGCAGATGAGTCTGGAGCAGGACATGGACTCCCCTTTGCTGATCTTAAATGTGGGCTCATTTTTCTTCTCAGCACCCAGAGGTGTGCAATTCATACAATGAGACAGGCTTGTTTGTAATGCTTGGCAGGACAGATTTTCTGAACAGAAAGAATTACTGAAGTCTATTCAATACAAACAAAATACTGAGTAGAATATAGAAAACAAGAAACGCTGCACAATGCTTATAAAATCTGTGTAACTTGAATCATGATGCCTATCCTAGAATATTTCAAACCTGCAAACGCAATTACGATTTCATTAATCCTAATACTCAAATCCGGAGAGCTCCAGTGCTTCCCGAGCGTATGTGGAAAACCCAGACCTTTCCTAAAGTCTCTCCAGGAATTTCTCTCATTTTACTTCTTGATTTATCATCCATCAGTCATTTGCTATTAGTAATCAACCACCATTGTTTGAAGCCAGTCCATAACAATTCTTCCCAGGCAATAATAAATGCTGTAAAGGAATTGGGGGGACATGACCATTCCCCCTGTGCTGGGCTCAGTTAGGGGAAGCCCAAAGTTATTTTGCCCCACAGTATTGCCAAACTTGAAAAAAGCTGGATCTATTTTCATCCATAGCCATTCTTCTCCCCAGGTGCTCACACGCCCAGAACAAATACAGTGGTTTGTCCCTGTGCTAGATTTACCAAGCAAGACTGGGTTGAATTTTTCTTCTCTTCTCTTGGGTTGAATTTTTCTCTCTAGGCATTAGAACATTCCTTCTTAGATTCAGTCTTGCCTCACACCAATCACAGTAGCAGTTAGAAAGATTTCCCCACAGCTGAAACCCTAGTTAATCAGTTGGGAAAGACACGCTGTGAGGAAGTGAGGGTCAAGTGTGAGGAAGACAGAAAACAGGACTCATCCAGTTTCACAGGACAGATTTATCTGCCAGTCCTGCCCAGAGCACCCATTTACATGCATGGGACAGAAAGTTCCAGAAAGGTCTTATCACAGCAGCCAAATCATTCACTGCAATATTGTTAGACAGTAAGTAGCAGGACATTAACTAAAAGGAACCAAAGATAAATTTTCTTGGAAAGAAATCAAGAGGCTGCAAAGTTTTTGATCACAAACCATCAAAGTTCAGTGTCCCCAAACATTCTTTATAGGCTCGCAGTGGGCCTCCCATGTGCCTTGTAGGTAAACCTTACCTGTGCTTCACCACGCAAGTGGGTCCCTGAGCCAGGAGAGGCGTTTCCTTTTCAGCATCCCACACAGAATCATGACATATGACATAGAAAAATTATTCACCACTAGTTAAAATGGTACAGAAATCTTCATTCACTACTACCACAATAGGGGTCAGCACCATGGCAACAGGGGAGGGAGAATGAACTCACCACTGAATACAATAGGGATGAATGGGGGATTTACAACCAAGGGGCAGAGTGAGGGGGTTGATGGATAGAAAATCATTTAGAAGAGATATTAAGCAGTGGGGGGATGGGATTCTTGCTAAAGTCAGGGCAAGGTCAAAAAAACATAATTAAGAAGAGGGTTCAGAAAAGCATGATAAAAATTTGGTCATGGAAGGAGTCTTGTCAGTAGCTGAGGGCAATGCCAAGAATGGATCTCACTAACCAGTTACACTTGGGCTTTGAGAACCACACTTTAAAAGCTCTAAAATGTAGAGAGACTGTTTATTTATTGCACTTCAATATTTATTCATCCAGTTTACTCAAGTGGTAACTTTCTGATCAGCTCATTTTCAAAATGTGTTAATTTGTGACTTTTTTTTGAAAAAGTCATAAAAGATGTTGAAATTGGGAAGTATGAAAATCATAATATTTAAATAATTTGACAGTAATTATCTCTGGATCCTCCCCCAAAATATCCATGCCCTTAGCTATTATTTTATAAATGATGGCTACCTTCCCATTTTATATCTTGCTCTACTATACCTCTCCCTTCCTATCTGCATCCGTAAACTTACCAATTTATTACATGGTCATTCATTTAGAAAAAGGACCTGGGGAAAATAAATCTGTCTCCTCCATTGTAATGTACTTTGGTTGGAAATGGTGTCCCTAATGCAGAAGTCCTGCTGCAACTGGAAAAGTCTTTAATGGTTGTCTCTTCCAAACCCTCATTTATCAATTCAGGAAACCAAGATCCAGATTAGTTAGTGATTTAATTAAATTTAGGTAGCTAACAGTAAGCTAAACTTAGGCTTTCATATCTTAAGTTTAACATCTTTCTTTATGTTAAAATAGTCATAATTGTGAATTTTTTAAGGCCTGTGTAGAACATCCCGGAAAATACCTTTTCCTCCTGCTCTTCTCAGAAGAGACAGGTAAGGACTGGTTGCCACTGTCTTTTGTTGTTGTTGTTGTAGTTTAATTATTATTATTTTTATTTTAATTTTATTAGGTTATATTATTATATTATATTATATAGTATGTCATTACTTTTTTGATGTAGTGACCCAAGATTCATTGTTTATGTATAACACCCAGTGCTCCATGCAATATGTGCCCTCCTTAATATCTGCAGATGACATTACAAAGGGCTGATATCCAAGATCTGTAAAAAAAAAAAACTCTGTTAGGGTGCAGAGTCGACCACCCCTCAATTATACAGAGAACACTCTCGATAATGCAAGTCATACACCGAGGTTTATTTCCAGCTAGCTGGGGTCCAAGTATCTGCCTGGCGCAGCGGGTTTCAACAAGGACCCCAAGCACTCAAAGCCAAGGGTTTACATAGCATTTTCAAGGCACTTTTTCATAGCTACATACATCTCTTGCGCCCCACTTTGACAGTTTAACTTTGTTTAACTTTTTGCCACCCCGGTGTCACCCTGGCGGTTAAGTGAGATTTAGGTTTAGAAGAATTTTCACCTTAATTACATTTCCTTCTGCCTCAGCCTCCTACAGTTTTATGGTGGGGAGGGCGACCTTTGGCCTCAGGGTACTAAGCCATTTGTCTCTGGAAATTTGGCCATTGAAAAGATGGCCTTTTTGTTGTAAATCACCAGGACATTTGCAAACCAAGGGAGACTTGGGTCTAGCAGGATTATGATCTCTGCAAGTTAACTATTTGTTTTTCTTCAACATTTGGTCCCTGTGGTTCCATCACCAAACTGTCCTGATGGTATATGCAGTGTCGGTCTGTTGGGGACACTCAGTAAAATGGTTTCCAGGCCTTCAGGATGGCCATTCTTATGCTAACCCACTCTTACAGTGCAAGGTGCCGGCTTTTGCTTTGCCAAGATGGCTGTACTTATGTCAGGGCCAGACCCGAGGTGGGTACAGTCTTGTTTTTCTTGGCCTCCACACCTGGAGCTGGTTTCTGGGACTTGATTTTAAGTCCTCTGGGGGAAGGGGAGCAGGGAGAGTTTAAGGGTTAAACAACAAAGTTATTGTTTAACCTCAATGGAAGCCTCTGGTTAAAATAAAAATATAAAATAGGTCCTTACAACTCAACACCCAAAAACCAAATAATCAAGTCAAAAAATGGGCAGAAGACATGAGCAGACACTTCTCCAAAGAAGACATACAAATGGCTAGTGCACCCGTAGTTGCCACTGTCTTTAGCTAAGAAAGAGTTGATATGATATTGGCTGGACTGAGGAGTTTCTAGAGCCTTGTAGGATCTGAAACTACTACTGAGTATGTTAAGTTTGTGAGTCCTATTCAAAGATAATTAGGAATGTTAGGAAAAACCTTAAACCTGGAGTTGAGATATCTGTACCTTTTTCCTGACATTGCCACTAACCCATTGGGCAATTTTTTCTTGGACAGTTTCTTCCCCACCCCCACAATCTCCTAATCTATAAAATAAGATGAAAGATCAGTACCTAGCTCCCTTACACTGGAAATACTGGTTTATTTTGTGCATTAAACTGGATGGGTGAATAAATTAGCATATACAAAGAAAGCAGTTCACACTGGGCTGGTGCACAGTAAATCCTCAAAATAAAGTTAACCCATTTTCTGGCTTTCCTCCTTACTCTTCCTTTTTTCCTTTCATCTTGCCTTTGTTACTTCCCTGTTTCCTTCCTTCCTTCCTTCCTTCTTTCCTTCCTTCCTTCCTTCCTTCCTTATTCCTTCCTTCCTTCCTTCCTGTGTGAGTTGGAAGATGAGAACTGGGTCAGGGGAATGGGGAGACTGAATGGGCAGGTGACCATTTGAGAGCAGACTGTGATCAGTTATCCACACCTTACCTTGTTAAGGTTTTAGCATATCCCATTTGTATCCTTGGGGAAAAACCACACAAAATAAGTTTATAAAAATGTCTATCCATCTAATAGAAGCAATATTAACAAGTCACCAATGTAATTTAACTTTTAAGAGTCAAATCCAGACATGTTCTCTCAAGAATACCTCTAAACATTATGTAGATTTGGTGTATCAAATGTCCAACATGAAATAGAAATATAAAACTGGTAATTAGCAGGTGTAGTCTTCATTCAGAGCCTTTCTCAAAAAGTATCCAACACTTTTAGGACCTTATGCCCCTCTTTCTCAGCAATCCCCTCATTCACCAGCCTAAGTGAGCATTTTAAATCCCATTTCTGTTTCCAACTGTTATCACTATGCTCTTTTTTTTTTTTTAAGATTTTCTATTTATTTATTTGAAAGACAGAGATCACAAGGAGGCAGAGAGGCAAGCAGAGAGAGAGGGGGAAGCAGGCTCCCTGCAGAGCAGAGAGCCTGATGTGGGGCTCCATTCCAGGACCCTGGGATCATGACCTGAGCCGAAGGCAGGGGCTTTAACCCACTGAGCCACCCAGGCACCCCTGCTCTTTCTTTTAAATTGGGATCTAAGTCTACTTAGAAGACTGGAAAATATTCCTATCCCAAAGAAATACTCCTGACAAATTTGAGAAGCTGAACAAAAATCATAAGCAGTGAGTCCGTTTTTGTATAGAAAGTTTAGTCATCTGGGCTTAATTAAAGGGGGTGATGGGCTTTGCTTTCCTTTGAATGCTCTGCAGTCAATACAGTCGGGATTGGAGAATGCATATGAATAGGAGGCAGCTGGGAGGTTTTCACATTCAGGGAGCAATTCTAAAAGGCAGTGCCACAGTTGTGTATAACAAAGTGCCAGCCAGCCTAGGAGAAAAGCAGGGAATGAAATAAAGATGACCAGATTAAAGACCAGACACAACCCGTTCTTCTGTACTGGCTTAAGCTCCATTCCTATGTACATTTACAGTAATGATAGAGCACTAAAGAGAAAACCCAGTGAATGCATGTATGTTGTATTAGGTGTCCTAAGAAAAAGATTCTCTTGTTTGGAGAGAAAAGGCCTCCTGAGGAGACTGGAAGTAACTTTCTGGAGGAGAGAAAAGGAGAGATAAATAAGGTCTCTGGAACAGAGGACACAGTGCAAGCAACAGTAAATGGTTTCTCTTAGTCCCAGCAAAATGTTTGCGTGTGGGTGATTATGAGCTCTAGTTAGGATTAAGCACATGAGGCCCTTCAGGAATTGGGACAGGCATTTCAGAGGGACCCTTGAAGAAAGAGAATCTTCAAGGACAAATGGAAGCTCAGCCAACCTTAAAAATAAGATATGGGTATATAAAGAAGATGGGACTTGATAGTTCATATATCATAGTACTGAAAGGCATAGACTTGGGAGCCATATTGCCTGGGCTCAAATCCCAGCTCTGCCACCAGCTGTGAGACCATAGGCAAGTACCTTAGCTTCCCATTTTCTCTTAGAGGAGAGCTTGGCACTAGTATGCACCTAATACATATTATTAAAATAACAATCAACAAATTTATGTTGTTTTATTATTTCATATGTATTTTATTTTATTTAATAAACTATACAGTGAGCCTGGGTGGCTTAGTTGGTTGAGTACCTGACTCTTGGTTTTGACTCGGGTCTTGGTCTCAGAGTCATGGTCTCAGAGTCAGAGGCAAACCCTGCCTTGGGCTCCACCCTTAGCAGGGAATCTGCTTGAGACTCACTCTCTTTCTCTCTCCTTCTCCCACTACCCAACCCCTAGCTCGTGTGCACTCTCTCTTTCTCTCTAATAAATAAATAAATCTTGAACCCTGTGCAGCAAATATGTCATGCCCTCTTTGCATGAAGTCAAGCAGGAAATTTACTGAAGAGATACTGTGTACAAAATTTTACATTTGAGCATTTTCTTTAGGAAAAGATCCTAACTTTCCTCAACTCTCAAAAGATTAGGTATTACTAGCTTACTCATCCATAAGCATTTTTATATAGATTATTTTATCACACACCTACCTTTAGCAACCAATTCAAAGCAATGTATGTATGTTACTCATAACTTAAAATATAGCTTGGTATTCAACTCGGCTATAACCCCACAGATGTCTATTAGAATTTTTATTAAGGTGGGAACAACATCAATACAACCAGAACTCAGTAAGTTTGTATGTAAAAGGCCATTTGTCACTCACTCTCCCATAAGCATATGTGCAATGTCAACCTACTCCCTAAAACCCAGCACAAGAAATTGCTAGGCCCATCAATTTACCACCATTAATGACTTGTTAAATGACTTGTTAATGAGTTGGTAAAAGATTCTTTCTTTTGCTTCAAGTACAAAGCAAGTAGGCCTATGGAAGTAGTATGTTCCTTGAGCCACAGGTGATTAAATACCAAAATTTCTACAGAGATATTAAAATATCATATTCTTTTACTTGTATTTTTCAGTTCTCTTTCTCTGTTTCTTTTTAGGTTTGTTTTTGATTATATAAGAAAATATATTTTCTAAAAATAGTTCAAGCTACAAAAATATTACACTGGATGACCAGATAGTCCAGTGTCACTTTCTGTCCATGTACCGGGATCGCCTTCCCCTTTCATGGGTCACCAGGGTTAACTGAAGGTTGTCAATTCTTCCAGCTCATGTATATAAGATATACATATATACATGTATGCATTTTTATCTACATATATATCTACACATAATGTTACTTATAAACAATCATCTGCTTAAATAATTATTATATGTAGTCCTATATGATTATGTCATAGTGCGGAAATCCCAGGGGTCAACTAATCTAGGACAATGGATGCGTAGGTTGATTCCAGTCTTTCGTTGCTATCAAACCCTTGTATTTCCATCTGTGGGCAAATGGGAGTTACTTCTCTAGAAAAGAAATTTGTTACTTGTCTTCTAATTCTTGCAACTTTCACCATTTTAAACTTTGTAATTTTATGTAGGCAAATGTGACAACTTTCTTCTTCATGATTCCTGAATTTAGAACCTTTCTCAGGAAACTCTTTCAGACCCTAAATTACAAGTGAATATTCTCTTTATTTTCTCCACATAATTTCATATTTGTTATTTATGTATAATTACTTGATATATTTCAAACAATTTTGTGAGGCTGTGAAATAAAGCAACACCTTTTTTTTTTAATTGTCAACTAATTGTCCCATGACTTTTTTATTAAACAGCCTATTCCTTTCCCCACTAAATTCCCAAGATAACATATGACAATGCTTTTGTCACATATGAACTTTCCCTAGGTTGCTGGATCTGATCTTGCACTACCCTTTTCTATGTAATCAAGCTGTCAATCCTGAACAATTACATAAGGGTTTAGGTACCATAGATTTACATTAGGTATTTTTAACATGAATGAGCAAATACCACCCTTTGGTCTTTTTCAAAATATTCTTGGCTATTATATTTTCATCTTCAATTGAACTTTAAGTTAAATCTGTCAAGCTCCAAAAATAGTTCTTTTAGGATTTTATATGGGATTGCATTAAATTTACAGATTAATTTGGAAAGAACTAACATCTTTTAAATGTTATGTATTCTCTTCCAGGAACAGGTTATGTCCCTGCATTTATTTAGGTTGGTTTATGTATCCTTTAGAAAATGTTACATTGTTTTTTAGACCTCTTACTAGGTTTAATTCTCACTGGGTATTTTTTTGGTTTCTGTTGCTATTGTGATTTGGGATGTTTTTCCATGATATGACCTAATTAGTTATTGCTCTATATAGAAAAGTTATTATGTACTGAATTTTGTATACAAGTACCTTTTTAATTTTAATAGTTTTTTTTCAATTGATTCTCTTGGATTTTCTAGGTAGATGATTACACTGTGTATAAATGACAGTTTTATCCCTCCTTAACTAATGCATACATATGAGCATGTGTGTCCCGTTTATATTCAGTCTTTATAAAATTTTGAATAGTAGTGTTGAGAATAGATACTATCATATTCATCCTGACCGCATAATGGCCATTCACAAATAAATAAGACATAATACTCCAAAGCTTCAAATTTCCTGTCACCTGTTTTATTCAGGGGATATTTGCATTTCTATAGCTGCAAAAATAACCACAAAATATAATACTGTGCAAATCAGCAATACTTCAAATCACTTCCATCTTTGCACATTGTCTGTTCCTCATAAAAGCCACTAAGGCTAAAATATGGTGTCTCTAATAAATTTTTATTGACTGACCAAATGAAATTAGTATAATAATATCATTCTGACATAAATCTCTATAATATTTTTTCACATGATATTTTATATCATATTGATAGATACAAACTGATATATTCAACAGATATACAAATTTTAATTATAATAGCAAAATAACTACTATGAAGCCATATTCAACTTAAGAGCTTCCATTTTTTGAGATTTATACAAATTAATTCATGATGTATGCAGTCCTAAACATTTTGCCATTCTGAGTATTATGTGGGTAAGATTTATCTGTGTTGTTGCATATTATTATAGTTTATTCATGTGTACCACTATTTAATATTCTATTATATAAATATGCAGCAATTTATTTTCATTTTATAGACATTTGGGGTTGTTTCTGGTTTTCTACAATATTAATAATAATGCTACAAGATGACTTCATATCCCTTTTGATGCATATGTATGAGAGTTTCCCTAGGGTATTTCTTAGAAATGAAATTTGTAGTGCAT
Organism: Mustela lutreola; assembly: GCF_030435805.1. Taxonomy (NCBI): domain Eukaryota; kingdom Metazoa; phylum Chordata; class Mammalia; order Carnivora; family Mustelidae; genus Mustela; species Mustela lutreola. The sequence goes on along the minus strand of NC_081295.1, from coordinate 57,485,918 downwards.
GGGGATTGTGAATGTCCAAATTTTCATAGTACCTGGTATGGTTTTATAAGAGATATACTTTATACAAAAAAAGGAAATTCTCTTTGATTCATAGCTTATTAATAGTCTTACATGAATAGTTGTCAAGTTTTATTAAATGTTTTTTCTACAGTGAATAAGGTAGCTTCTTTTTAAAAAAAATGCATAAAAAACCACCCCTAAAACTTAGTGTCGTAAAACAATAATTATTTATACACTATCATGTATCTGTGGGTAGGCTACAGTCAAAATGATCTAAGAAGGATCAAGGTGTACTTGGCTCCATGCTAGGGGTAGAATCTAGTCTGTCCCACATGTCTCTCATCCACCCTGAATTAGCAGGCTAACTGGTGAAGGTTCGTTTGTGGCAATAACAGAAGCATAAGAGCCAAGTTTGATATAAAAAAAACTGACCTCATAGTCCAATCATAATGTTACAATTGAATTTAATACTCATTTGCAAAACTATTGAGTCCTAGTATTTTCTTTGTTGGGAATTTTTATTTACTGATTCAATTCACTTAATGGTTATAGGACAATTTCAGCATCCTTTTTTAGTCTGTTCTGGACAGATTCTATTATTTATGGAATTTTTCCTTTTCATAAATTTTCAAAATTGGTAGCCTTCAGTCACTCATAATACTCACTTACTGTGTTTTAAATATCTATATTTTTAATTATGTGTCCTTTTTTGTTCCTAATACTGAGCAGGAGTATTTACTTTTACTTCTACAAGAAGTTAAAAGAATTTGTGTTCAGGGACCAATCTAGCCCCTTAAAGTTGTGTGGGCTAATGAAGAATTCCCAGTGTCAGCTTTTCTATCTTGTAAGTGGCAGAGATTTAGTTTCCCAATAGATGATAGAGCTAGAATAATCACTTGTCCTCAGAGCAACTTTGGCTATCTGTGATTGCTTCTTGTCCACTGATCCTTTATACCCTTTGGGTAGCTGTGCAGAATGCCACAAAAGATTTCTTTCACTTCTTACTTTGAGATCAGAAATAAATTTAAAGGACTATTTTATCCAGATAGAAATTACTTTTTTGCTTGTTTATTTTTTATAAAAACAAGAAATCTTCAGAGAATGTCCAAAATTACTGATTCCTATATATCATACTAATTCAGGGATAAAACAGTATATTGTTTCAGAAAAAGCATACCAGTTAGCTCCCTTTGAGAGGCTTGTCAAATCCTAGGTTCTGCCCATCAGAGATATTCCTAGCAGTAACCTAATATTAACCTAATAGTAACCTAATTATTACCATTCACTGTAGTGAGCACCTTAATAATAAATCCTCCAGCCCCAGTCAAGCCTTCAGATGACTGCTGCCCAATCCAGGATCTGATGATAGCTCATGAGAGACACTGAACCAAAACTGCCCAACTCTGCCACTCTTGAATTCATGACACACAGAAACAGTGAGATAATTGCTTACTGTTGTCCTAAACTGCTAAGTTTGGGATCATTTATGACACAGAGATGATAGTATACAAACTGTCATTGTTAGAAATTAGAATCTATTTTCTTTTTCCTAACAGAAAATGTGTGTATATTGTGTCTAAATTGAAATCAGTCTGATGCTCTAGTTTCTTTGTGGGTAATGTAATCAGACCATAAGCAACACATTTGGATGAATAAATATGTACAGACCCAACCATGAGCATTCACTGAGGCCATCAAACAAATGCCCAATAGCAAATCTTATGCCTGATTCAAGAGAAAATTCTATATTCCCTGTGAGGAGAGGCACTATAAGAACTGATAAACATGCTTCTCATCTTTCTTCTCTTTGGGGAACTATGAACATCCCACTGACAGAGTTCCTGTGTCTTATGTGCACACATTTACATTTTTTCTCTTGGATAACAGAGCACTACAGGATTTACAAATGGTAACTTCATGTTCACTGTGAAGCAGTACTATCAGCTAGGCAATAGTAACAAATAATATCTTTAGATAACAGAATATATTCAGCAATTTTTCCTAGTGTGAATTTTTAGGCTTTAAAGAAATCATGTTGGAAAAATATGATAATTTGCAATGAGATTTAAAATGTCTTATTCAAGTTGAATATAATGATTATTGTTAATGCTTGGAATATATAACAATTTTTGAAACGGAACTCACTTTGCTTGATCTACTTTTCATTAAAGCAAGCAGGTGACAATAAATGCTGTTAAAAGGTGATATGTTTAATCCTGGTTCACAATATCAAAGAAGATACCCTCTACTTATTTTTTCTATTTACTTAAGCAAAGTAATTGCTGTTAGTGTAAAATGGAAAAAGTATTCTATGTAATCTTTGCTTGGACAAAACAAGGAACTCTGGTCCATTTGTAGGCATAGTGCTTGAAAACCTCACATGCACTTGGAGAAAAGACTGTGCAGCTATTGAAGGCAGAAATTTACTGAAGCCTGAAGGCAGAAAATACAAGAAGTACCCATTTTGTTTTATGAATCTTTTTGCTTTAGATCAGCACTAATACCTATAGTCAGCTTTCTTGTCTTCATTTGTCACTATCCATACTCTTTGTCTCATTGCATTGATTATTTAGGTTGTGAATTATAGCTATCCCTTCTTCTTGATCCTGTGGTTTAAAAAATTACTTCAAGGGCAAGTGTAAAGAGCAATGTCTGAATACGTTGCATGGACAGCTCCATACAAAATAAAACTGTGGGTTGCCTTGGCACACGTCTTAGTATCTCTCATGTTCTGAGCTAACATGATCCTCATCAGTTTATTTGCTACATGTTGGTACAGTACTGGCACAATGGTAACTGTCAGTTAGAAGAACAAAAGCTCATCAAAGTTTCTTTCTCCTATTCTTTTTAAAATCAAAGCTTTGTCTTTTAGCATGGAATCGTCATTTAAATTTACATCACAGGTTGAAAGTAGCTTTGAAGATAATCCAGTTAAACCTGCTCATTTGTATTTGGAAGGCAGCTATGCTCACTGCTAAACCATCAATGCACACTAGTGTTTGAAACCTTTCTGTAGACACATAAGCTATGTGTCTAGCTAGTCCAGGTTCGAACTCCTCAGTGTAGCTGACTCTCCACAAACACAGGTAGCTCACTCAATCTTCAGCTGGTTATCACTGAAGATTGTTTCTACACCTTTTTTGAACAAAGGCAGCCAATTTGTTTTCTTTCCTCTTAAAACAAGGATGGAGACTTAAGGGTTTTTTTCAGCTTCCTATTTTTGAAGTTAGAATTTAAAGAGCAAGAGAACCAACATTCCACCATTTCCCTGGAGACTGAAACACTACTGGTGGTATTATTGCATTCATCCTCTTATCTACAGTAATGACAAAAAGGACCTCACGCTGTTAAGCAAGTGATTCATCCAGGCATAAAATTTGTTGCGGCGTGTCATGGTGACTTTGGATCAGAGCTCCAGAGAAAAGCAAGCAATTCTATATTAGTCAATAACAAGATGTAATGGTAAATAAGGGGACCTGAGCACATATTTCAATGGTCTTAAAGACACTTGCTTCTTAATAACTCCCTTGCTTTGTACTGAATTTATCTTTTATGCTTCCAGGCATAACTGTGATCAAACCCCTCACCTCTCACTTGTCAAGATATTTCTCTCATCTGCTCATTGGAGGTTTATCTCATAGAAACTATCTTAACAGGGACAACAGTTCTGCTTGGGTTTCTAAGTCTGTCTAAGATGTATAAGAAGCATTCAAAAGTTAAACTCACAGATATATCTTTCTAATGAGGATATGCCTTACAATGGCGTAAAAATATTAACAAATCAATCTACTCTGTTGAATGCCAGTTTTCGATACTCCTGAAGGGCTTCAGCTTTTACACAAATTGACTAATTCCTTTGGAAACCACCCAAAGTATCACGTCACTGATCAGAAACAGCTAAAAAATGGTTAGAATAATTGCAAAAAGCAAATAGGCTTTTCTGCTATTTTCTGTAATGATTTAGGATAGAGATCATTGCATTTAGGTAAAAAGTGTTAAATTCTGCAATTCATGTAAGTGGACTAATGAGATTTAAGTTTCAGGGACCCCCAAATGTATGGGTCCCTGCCAAAGCCAAAGAAGGTATCTTCAGAATTTTATACATTGTTTCTAAGAGGGCACCCCAAACTTTTTACAAGCTTCAATCCCCATAAATCTAAATCGACCTCTGCACCCAGTACAGTGATGAGGTGTCCTAAGGGACTAATATAATAAATGTCTATGTTTCTCATTCTCTAAAAGATAACAGTCCTCTTGAAGAATTAATGCACATCAAAGGACCATCTGTTATCATGTGAAAGGTATGAGGTTTAGAGTCAAGACATGAATTAAATATCCAAATCTCAGCTCTGCCACCTATATTCTGTTATGTGATTACAGACAAATTGTCTTCTTTCTGTTCACACAAAAAATAGAGACATGATACTTAAATGACAGGAATGTTCAGAGAATTAATAAAACTAAATATGTGAATGCCAAATGTCCATGTGAATGTCATTTGAATCATTAAATCCCAAATTGCATGGGTCCTAAAAGAAGGTTTTATTTAACCCTACCCCCTTCTCAATGTTTGGATTTTCTCTACAATATCCCCAAGACATTGGTATAGACATACTATAGACAACCATATCCCCAAGACATTGGGGATATTGTAGGTATGGTTGTCTATACTCACCTTGAATAGATACAGTGAAAAAGATAAGATAGTTCACTTCTTATCATTAATATCTTAAATATATGGCATAAGAGTTTGGGGAGGTTGTTTTTCAGTTTTGTTTGTTTGGTTTTGGGTTTTTTGGTGTTCAGGTATAGGTGTGTGATTCACATTACAAAGAAAACACTAGCATTGAGGATTGAGGAATAGGCTAGAAATTTCCTTTTGTGAGTACTAAGACGTGTGTGATAGTCAAAACCAATGCAGCAGCACATGTCTCAGCAGGGGAATGAGAGGTTCCCTGGGATGTAACCTTGGACCAATAAGGAATTCACAACAGGAAAGTTGGAGAAGCCTAGGAAGGAAGGATCAGAGAGAAAAGATGCAACCAGCAGACAGTAGTGTTGTGGAAACCCAGAGAGGAAAAGGAGGAGAATTTGACATTAGTAACGTCAAATGCTGAGGAATTATTCAAAGACATGTTCTGGTGATTATAGGACATCATCATTTGGAATCCAGGACATTGTTAGTGAGGTGGTGGAAAACTGAATGGGAATGACTTGCAGGAGGAGAGAATGGACACAGAACGTGTGCTCCCTTGGCCTTGCCTAGGAAGTCCAGGTCAACCTTGAGCAATTAAAAGGATGTTTCTGCTCCTGAGATTATAAGCAAGGATGGGGGGTGGGTGGGTAATAGGTAGACAAAAATTGACAGATTTGGAGATAGAAGCCAAGAAATGTCATGCTTGCAAGTCTTAGGTGGGCTCAGAGTTTTTAGGTATCTACTAATGCATGGACCAAGACAACAACTACAGCCAGTGTCTGGGGCTCCAAAGAGAGCATTACTGAGAGGTTACCCAGAGATAAAGCTGAAGATGGTCAGGACCAGCAGTTTGGGGGTAGAGAATATTCCCAAAGAGGATTCTGTCCTGGTTTTGGAGGTGGGAGATACTAAGGATAATTTCCTCTAAACTTTATCTTCTAAATACCCATAAAATTCCATAAACTTCTCTCTACCCAGACCTAGTTAAAACTCCAGTCTTCCTTTCCATAGACAACTGACTACAAAATGCCTCCTCACTAGTAATTCCCATCCACTTTTGATGCCTCCTACTAATGAGTTATACTATAGTGGGACTTATTTTTAAATATAGAAGTCTGGTTATGTGTGTTTTTGAAAAAATATATATACATAATTATATAAATATATACACAATTGTCACATTGCTCTTAGAATGAGGAAAAACCCTGAACATGACATGCAAGGCTATTCTCAATCTGATGCCTTGCCTCTGACCCCTTTCCTGTCTTACCCCCTGCCTCCTCCCTGGTGAAGTTCCTATCAAGTTGGTCTTTTCCAGGATCACAAAGCAGAGTATGTTTTTCCCCTACCTCATGTGTTCTCTTGACCAGCTCTGCCCTAGGCAAACCCTACGCATTATTCAGACTAAACCCAAAATTCATTTCTTGAAGGGAACATTTTCAGTACTTTTCCCATATACTCTTATAATCCCTATACTTTCAAATCACAAGTTTACCATGGCTTATAATTATCAACCAGTAGGGGGGAAGGGTGGAGGGAAAGATAGAGAGAGAATCTTAAATAGGCTCCATGCTCAGCCCAGAGCCAGACCCAGGGCTCAATCTCACAACCCTGAGATAATGACCTAAACTGAATTCAAGAATCAGACACTTAACCAGCTGAGCCACCCTGTGCCCCATCAACTTTTATTATTAATTGATTGATGTTAGTCTCCTCAACTGGACTATAAGGTTTTTTGAGAGCAATGCTCAGATCTGGTTTTGGTCATCATTCTGTAGAAGCACAAACAGTGCCTGGTGCATAGCAAACAATCAGAAATATTTGTTTCATGCGTGCATGCATGAATAAGTGAGTGAGTGAATGAATGAATGAATGAATGAATTGGTGTTAGCACCATGACTTTGAGATCTGAGTCTTTACCTAATGGAAGAGTACAGTTTCTCCTTTTCCTATTTCAGGACTTTCTTATGAAGATCAATAAAACTCAACAGAGGAAAGTCTTTTATATATTATTGTCTTCATCACGGTTACAGAGAAGACACTGACAAAAGTGTGTACTTTGGGAAAAGGAATTAATTTAACCAAGATAAAGAGTTCCGTTAGGGATCAAGCTGAGACTTGTAGTGTGCTCTCTCTTCTGGGTCTTTTCTCTCTGTTCCTTGGAGCATGAAGGCAAAGTAGCTTGATTGATGAGTGCCTTTCTGCTCACATCCTGATGGCATAAAATGTTCCTCGGTAACATCAAAAGATACTTCTTTTAGCCCACTGGCATATGAACTCAGAAAAATTTGAGTTCCCAAGTGAAGTCAACTTTAGTGTAACAGACATCTGTTTATATAAGAATTTATGTAATTAGAGCTGGGGAAAAAGAACTGTGAGCTGGTATGACGGAATTTTCTTTAAAGCTGTAGAACAATCATTAATACGGATGTTCCAACCGTTCAGAGAAACAGTCATCAAAACATCCCTCATCAAAACCCTTTGAGTGAAGAAAATAAAACAGGAGCAACAGTCTTGTTCCAGAACATGTAAATCCTGCTCCGTTTGATTTTCTATGGCTTGCATTTTGATGTTAAAGCCCAGGCAAGCCTGAGAAAACTATAGAGGGAATTGCTTCGAAGTTACGCCTCCAGCTACACCATCTAAGCAGTGAGGCTGGCTAAAGACAGATCTGATTATCAGGTAACGATACTCAGACCTGGGGAACAGACTCGGCCACCAGCAAGGACATAGAGGACTACTGCCCAACACCTGTCCTGGTCAGCTCCCAGGTGGTGCAGTAGTATCTACCAGACTACTCAGTAGACAAGACGGGGATGAGAAGAAGAAGTTGTTTTGTCAGTTGCTTTGGTGGACACTACTTCAAACCTGCTTACATAAACACCTGGCTCCTGAGATCTCTGGACCTTCTGTGATAGATATTTCTGGACCCTCCCCTGGCTCCTACAGGCTCAGACTCCTATCTTCTAAAGATAAAACAGAATTTATAAAATTCAATCCGGCATGGGAGAAAATGACTTTAAACTAACTATAGTGGAGCCAAGCGTAGTGGAATGTGGAAATTTGTACTCAAAAATTAGTTGCTCACACAGTTTGCCTTGACTTGCCTTCTCCCTTCTAGCAAAGATCCTTAATTCTAATAGGGCTGAAAAACTGAAAAAGGGCCCATACCTGCCGCTCCACTTCTTTATAAAGATCAACAGAAAGGAAACAAAGGAAAAATCAGAGTAGGCTGGCTTTGATGAAAGCATTCAGGGTATAGAATCATCCCGTGCTTCTACCAGATTCTGTGTAGCCTGAAGTTGGTAAGCTAGCCCTTGATGATGGGGGCTGGCACAGGTTTGGTTTGTGGAAAATGTTAAGTAGCTGAGATATGCAAATTCAATTTACTGGTAACTAAGGATGCTAGCGTGTTCTGACTGGGTTCATCAAGCATTGGGAGGAGCCACATTTCACGTGTGGCAAGATTCAGGGATGCATCTGACATTTGTAATAATAATAACAGCTCACATTTTCTGAGCACAGGCACTGTAGTATTTGTCACTTAACTTTTCTAAGTGGATGTTGTATCTAACAATACAAAGATTCAGACTCCCGTGACTATGAGTCCTAATAAGAATCACAAAATTTTTAATATTCAGATGAATTTGGAACAAACCTGATCAACAATAACAACAACAACAACAAAAAAAAACCTTGAAACATCCCTTTGTGTCCAAATTCAGATCTGGCAACATGCCTGGGGCACCAAAGAAGGTTGTGCAATACCCAACCTGTGTGGCCATGTATTTCAAGGTAGAATAGCCAGGAAGAGTCACACATTTCCTTTCCTCTTGCCCTCTTTGTTGTCCTAATTATCTTACTTCCTGAGAAGTTTCTGCCTGTAGTATATTGTGCCCATCTGGTGGAACTCAGAGCCATTGCCTCTGGCCATACTGATAGAAAAAATTGAGGTAACTGTAGACCCATCTGTCCTAAAGCACAAAGTTGAACTTCACTCCAGAAATTCGGAGGAGTAACTTTCCATTTGGTTACAATTATTTACAGGGTGCCTATTATTACAGAGTGGCAAAGAGTAGAGGAGGAAGGCTTAGTTAGAGGATTTGCTCTGTTCCGTAAGAACATATCTACACAGGGCTTGTGAAAATTTTCCACTCTGTGGGAGCCTATAGCTATCACAGTCTATCACCTACCTTCTGAGACATATAATAAGGTCAGTGAAATCTCCCAGTTGTTTACTGAGTCAACTTAGTTTACTTGTGTCTGATCCAGAATCCCAAGCACAAGGTCCTAAAGAAGAGAGGTATAAGTAGAAGTAACTGTTGCAATAAAAACTTACTCTTATTTTACAGATGTGGAAGCTTAAGGCTGAAAGAACTTAAATACTTGCCCAAGGTCTTCGAGCTGGAGTAGAAGAAAGAATTTGGAGCTGAGCCCTGAACCACCGAACTCTTGCCCCCGGTCTCTGAAAAAAGATTTTTATTACCTGATTTAGCACTGAGGCAGCCGCCCTCCAAGCAAGACAATAAACGCATGAATACAGGTCAAGGTAAGCCTTTGAGAGTGGGATAAAGCCACAGGGAAAGCCATGGGAGTCAGTGAAAGGAGGGGCAGCTGTGAATTGAGATGATTCAGGGAAAATTTTGGAGTCAGTAAGTGTCAAGCTAGATTAAGATGGCCAGGAGAGAGAGATGGGAATCCCTCTGCTGTCTGAGCATCTCCTTGCTGTCCAGGGTTGCCAGCCAGACTGAGCAGGACCAAGCCTCTTGCCTTTCATCGCTGCCATCTGCCACACAGCTCCAGAGGCCAAACTCAGCCGGCATCTTTTCCAGAGTTCCTTGCTTTTACAAAGTCATCCGGAGGCAAGCTACAGAGCAGTGTCCTCTAAATGACGCACAGCCCCAAATAAATGACTTTCCTGAAGAAGAGATGACAGCCAGCCGAGGAAGCTGCTTTCAGGGAGGAGGTGCACGCACGCTCACCTGCGCTCTCTTCATAGGTCCCCAAGCAGCACATGTCATCCACCCCCTCTTCCCCATCTGGAAGAAGGAGGAGAGGGGTGGTAGCCTTATTAAAGCCTGGCACAGGGCCAGCCTCGCTCAAGCTGTCTTTAATATTCAGTCTTTGGAAAGCACCTTGAAAATAAACAGTGACTGTCTCCTATCATGTATGTAGCACTGAGCAAATTGGAAGTGCTTAATAAAAGCCAATGAACCCAACATAAACCCTGACTATTAATATATATGTCCGACACACACTGAATGTGCAAATCAATAAGAAAATTAGCGTCTTGAGATTTTCAGGATTTCACTGAATAAGCATTACATTGAATTGAACAATGATTTTAATGCAGATTTGTGGTAATATTCACTACAAATATGCATTACAATGATTTCTGAATGCATAATTATTTTGCCGAGCACTGATTCTAAATGCAAGGACAATTAATTTAGGCTTTAGCCTTGGCACACTCATTTAAATGTTTCTAGTGATCCTCCCATTATCATGATAGCATATAACTTATAAATAAAAATCTTTATTGCAGGCTATCATATATCATTTCTACTAAAACTATTAAATAAATGCTAGTATTAAAATTTTGCAAATAGGTAGAGGAAAACTTTAGTGTGGGAGAGGTTTTTATTTCTGATCCTTGATTATTTTCTTTGTAATTTTTATTTTGAAATAATTTCAGAAAATTTGCAAGAATAAACAAAAATTCCTGTATATCCTGTACCCATATTCCCCAAGTGTTAAACTTTAACCATATGCAGTTCATCTCTCCCTCTATATATGTATGCATATGTACATATATGTATATATGTACAAATTATTGCTTTTCTGAACCATGTCAGAGTAAGTTACAACTCCTTAAATAACCACTATAATTACTAAAATCAGGACATCAACAGAATATTAATCAATTACTATTATCAAATCTTCAGACCTTATTTATATTTTACTAGTTGTCCCATTACTACCTAAAAAGCAGAAGAAAAAATGAACCCTTACCTTCATTTAAAAAAGTCTTAGTTACATATTATATCTCTCTCAGAAACATGTGGATTAATATAAAATGGGATTCAACCGGGTATCATTGGAGGACCATATATGTGATTGAAACATTAAGCAATGTGATCATTTCCTTAATAAAAATCTCAAAACATTATTTTGATTGAGTTCCTCCCTCCATTAATAAGTGTGGTTGTAATAAATGAATGCATGACAAAGTAATTAAAATTTGATGATGCTCCTTTATTTTTAAACATTTTAAATTATCATCTGCTTCTAGAGACAAAATCATTTTCAAAAATCTAACATGAATCTCTAGTTGGCTAAAGGTAAGTGAGAGAGAACTACATGGACAAAGGCCCCCTGGAAAGAGGTCACACGAGGAGTAGGTTGGCTTTGACCTCTGCCATGAAATCAGCTTCCCACCCGTGGCATTATTATTTACCATGTGCAACCTACCCTCAAGAAGACTGATGGAAAAGGCAACAGGCCCAGTGGCAGCACACCTCCCACCAGAAGAGTGAAATAACTTCCAGCACCAGCAACATGGCATGATTCCTGCTTTAGCAGCATGTAGGAATTCATTTTTAATGAATTCCTTGTAATATGAAGAGGGGACTGTAGTCACTGATTTTGGCATAGAAATTATCAGATCACTTTCAGAAAAAACTTAACAATATTTACGCAGCAGCCTTATCCCTTGATCCAGAAATTCCACTCCTGACATTCTTCCCCCAAAACAGTCTCTCTCTCTCTTTTTTTTTTTAAGATTTTATTTATTTATTTATTTGAGTGAGACAGAGAGAAAGAGCGTGTGTGAGCCAGAGGAGGGACAGGGAGGGAAGGAAGAGAGAATCTCAAGCTGACGCTATGCTGAGCACAGAGCGTTTGATCTCACAACCCCGAGATGATGACCTGAGCCAAAAACAAGTATAGGGCACCTAACCAACTGGGCCACCAAGGTGGCTCAAAATAGTCTTAATTACAGCAAAACCTTAGACACAAAGTTGTTCATTACCCCATGACCAACAGTAGTAAAAAAAAATGAAAAACTAAAACAAAAACAGCAAAGGGAAAAAAAAGAAAACCTAAAAGTTTAAAAGTACAGGAAAGGCAAGGCAAGTTATTATATACTGTAAGATAAAAATGGGATACAGATATAAATAAAGAGTATTAAGTAAAAAGGCAATAGCAATGGAAAGCATATAGGTTGAGAAATATAGTAAAAATTCGTTTCAAAATTGAATATATAACATGATCTCAAGCATATGAAAAACAAAAAAGGCATGGGAAAATAAGTCCACCTGCTAACAAAGGTACCTGGTTTGTCCAAACCCTCTACTGGCAATGGAGCAAGGATTAGCCCAAGGGGCCTTACCTCCTAGAGCATTTCTGATCTCCGTTCAAACTCACCTAGTCTCCAGTTCCAGGCTTTGTGAAATAGAGGAAGAAGAAGCCAATCAGAAACAAGAAAGTAGGCTCCAGGACGCTTCCTTCTAATACCATAAAGAGTGGCCTTAAGTGCTGGGTGGGCGAAATTGCTGAGCTTGTTTATAGATACAGAAACTTGATGGACAGGGTTGGTGTTGCAAATAGCTATTCCCTGTTTTCATTATGTTCCAATCTTCAAGGCAGAACAGTTATTAGTTTTATAATAATCATTTATAAAAGATTTTTAAAAATTAGCCCTTTGCTAAATGTCTTTATGATACATAAAATGATGTGAATTGTAAGAATAGAAGAAAAAAATTATCTATTGAGTTACTATGCAGCTGGAACTGAGAAAAGCACTCTCACAAATGAAATATAAATACAATCTCATTTAATACCATATTCTATTTCTGTATTTTGATTATATGCCATGCATCCTTACTCGAACCTAACATCTATAGCCATTCATAAGCTCCCTTTTCCTAATCCCTCAATTAAATCAATTACAAATGGCTGCCAATTTGATATTAATTTTTTTTCCAATTTTCCCTCTCTTTTTCATCCCTGTTTTGCATCCCTCATTATCTTATGAGTCAGTGGGCTCTAGGCTAGGCTGGGTAAGAAACTAAGTCTGAAATCTCCTTGACATAAGAGAGTACAGGTTTATTTCTCTCACGCACGAGGGCCAGTGGGAGAGAGTTAATTTTCTATTGTAGCTGTCCTCCATGTCATGACAACAGTTCAGGCGGCTTCCCCTTGGGGAGAATTTCAACTCAACAGTGGTACCCACAACTGCTATGCAGAAAGGGAAGAGATAGGATAGAGAAACTGCACTCATTTTTCTCTGATTCAGCCTGGAAGAGACAAAGCTGACCAAAACTGGTCATAGTCACATGGTCCTAACCTAAATGAAAAGGAGGCCAGGAAGCAGGGAGTGCGGGGCACTCGTGGGTATCTAGTGAGCGTCAGGTACCCCACCACAGTCTCCTCTGTGTTCTGTCTTCAATCTCCCCTCCACGCTGCTGCTAGATTTCTCTCTAAAATGCAAGCTGACCGGGTAGGTCTTTTCTTGATTACAAAAAAAATCTGGGGGAGGGCGCCTGGGTTGTTAGGCGTCTGCCTTCGGCTCAGGTCAGGGTCCCAGGGTCCTGGGATTGAGCCCTGCGTTGGGCTCCCTGCTTGGCGGGAAGCCTGCTTCTCTCTCTCCCACTGCCCCTGCTTGTGTTCCCTCTCTCGCTGTGTCTCTCTCTGTCAAATAAATAAATAAAATCTTTAAAAAAAAATGTTTTTTAAATACTTGTGTATTATCTAGAGTAGAATTTTTCAAGCCCCTATTATTTGGTAGAAGTAAATTTCTCCACCACTTGATCTGAGTACACACATGAACACATACATACATTTAAAATATTTTAAACTACTAAAAATGCACAAGCAAGTATCTTGCATACAGTTTCTTACATGAAAGTTTCCGTTTCATAAAAATACACATTATTCTCACTGTCCTCTGAATTATATAAATGTCAAACATTTTAAAATATACTAATAACATTTCACTTTTATTGGGTTTACATACTTGGCATTCTAGGTTGGATTTTATTATGTGGTGAGGAAGAGGGTCAGAGAGTTAAATACAGTTGGGAAGCACAGACCAGTGCACGGAGCTCCAGTGGGGAGAGCAACTTGTGCTTGCTTCTCCAGCCCAGCATCTTGCCCTTTTCTCCTTGCAACATTATGCTCCAGAACTTCTGAACTCCATGTAATTTCTCTAGGGCATTATGCTATTTCCTCTTCCTAGAGCAATAATACCCTCTTTTCCCACCCCACTTTACCCAGAAACTTCCTGCCAATTTTTCAAGACTCAGATCAGATATAGTTTGCGCCGCTTCTGCATTCTGATGGCTCCCTGTATACAATGCATTCAAAATTTGTGTTTATAACTTTTCCCTCTACTTTCTTTCGATAATTCCTTAGGGTCATCTTTATTCCTTGTACTGTAGCCCAGAGCTGGCCGACAGTGATCTCTCATCTTTCTAAGATGCTGAAGTGCACATTTATTTAGTCATTCAATAAATTTTAGTGAACACATCATATTCCAGGCACTGTTCAATACACTGTGAACTTGGGAGTCAAAGAGGCAAGTCTATTATCCTTGAGAAGAACCTAGCATAAGATGGCAACAATCCTAAGCATATAACATCCTCCATATCATTTTTATCATGTACAGCAAGCATTTAATATTTAAAACTTTCTCCTAGTCAATAAGATTTTAACAGCGATTCACACATCAATGGATGCAGGAAAGTAAACAACTGGTATTCACAAGAAGCCTAGAACAGAATACACAGGGAAATACTTGGCAAAGGTTGGATTTCTTTTGGCAAGTCAATTCCATCTCAGATCTAGAAAATTTCAGAAGCCTGAGAACCATTTCTTCTCCCAGAATTCTTTGCCAGCAGGATTCCTTAAATGAAGGTTGCTTCCCCTGACCATAACTATTTGGTATTAGAAGGGATTCTGGGAAGTTGACCATAAGATTTAGGCACCTAGGACTGTTTATCTAACCTAGTTAGATTTGAAGGAAATGATGACTTCAGTGCCAGAAGAAATATGAATATTGATCATTCACAGCATGCAAGTGCCAAAGTACTTAGTTAAATTATCAACTGTAGTTTCCAGGAAGATAATACCTACTAAAAACCTCATTTGTCAACAGAAGCTAGCCCTCTCCCCTATCTGATGGGGCTGCCACCCCCATAACTGAAAACCTTCTAATGGCCTCACTTGATTCATAGGGACAGGATGGGCTATGATGTAGTAACAACAACCGTAAGACTTTAGTGACTTAATATAATAAGAGTGTATTTCTCTTTCATGGTACCTGTCCCGTGCAGATAGCAGGGACTTTGTTCCACACAGACGTTTACAGCCCAGATTAGTTGAAGCTCAAGCAACTTGTAGGGGGGCTGGTGGAGCACATGGTAACCATTGATGGGGAAGAGGCAAAGGGAGATGCCCAAACCAGCTCTCAAACACCTCAGCCTAAAAATATCACATAGTCCTCCTTGTTAGTTCACAGCCTCAGGAAATCAGAAATCTAAAACCAGCTCCTTACAAGGAGGGCAGGGAGAGACCAAAGGAAGAGGGAGACCACTCCAGATTGGTAGGTGGCAGGTTTAATAAGCAAGGGAACTTACTCATGAGGCTTGTCTCAGGTGGCCACAAGATGAGTAGATCTCCTCACTCACATGCCAAAATCTTAAAAGTTTATATAGTGGCTTTAACTGGGTTTGGTTATATATGCTGTCCAGGTGATCCCAACACTACCTTACTATCTCAAGGGTGGGTCACTGGGCAGCTCCCACTTGCAGAACAGTAGGCAGAGGGTACATTCCAAGGACAGGGAAGGGGATGAGGAGTATCTGATTGCCCAAGTTCAGCTCGTGGGCCAACCAAAGGTCATGTCCTCACAGTGACCTCTTCCAACACTTCTGTTCATAGCACATTTACCAGAACTAGGAACACCATTGTTGCAAGGAGACTAAAAAGTGTGATAGGGCATGTAGTTATTTGGTGAGAAAAAAATATCTCTTCCACATCACCAGAAGCAGTTTCCTTACAAGGGAGTAAAACTGTTTCTCTGGACCTACCTACAGCCCTCCAAACTGCCTCTGGGTTCCATAACTAGAGTCAGATAACAGAAAACCTCAAAGCCTTGATTACAAATTTCAACCAAAGAAAAACAGGTTATAGGTGGAAATAATTAAAAGATTATGTCAAACTATATAAAAAAAATATATATAGGGAGTATGATAGCAATGAACTCTAAGTGTAGTAGACCAGGCAAGAACAAACATGATGTACTAAGTCAAATTTGTTGATATACGTACATTTACTTAAAAAAAAAATGTGGATTCAGTGTGTTAACTGAAACAGCCAGATATTTTTAACAATTTTCTGTAATTTTTTTTCTTTGATACCTGGATTCAACCATAATTTTCTTCAATAAAAAGAGCAGTATTTCTCAACCAGGGAATATTTTGCTCCCCTGGATCTTCCTCATGGGCCATTTATCAATGTCTCGAGATAATTTTGATTGTCATAAATGGAAGGGAGGAGCTACTGGCCTCTAGTTGGCAGAGGCCAGGGATGTTGATCAATATCCTGCAATGCACATGGTAGCAAACACAACAGAGAATTCTTTGATCCAAAATATCAATCATGCCAAGGTTGAAAAATCCTAATTATAGAGAAATTTGGAAGGTTAGTGAAATTGGGAAGCAATGAAGAGGTTAGAGTAAATTTATCATGGAGAGCACTTATTTATTTCTAACCATGTCCCCTAGGATGGCCCAGAAGACACTGCCTACTCCAAGGCATTAAGGAATACATTGCTGGGAGCATGGGATATTTGGTAAAGCTCTGCACGGGCTGTCTTCTGACAACTGGCAATGACAAAGGGACAGATTGCCACTGAGAGGGGCTTCCTTTTTTTGTTGTTGTTGGGGTTTTTTTTTGTTTTATTTTTTAGATTTTATTTATTGATTTGACAGACAGAGATCACAAGCAGGCAGAGAGGCAGCCGGGGGCGGGGGAAGCAGGCTCCCTGCCGAGCAGAGAGCCCGATGTGGGGCTCGATCCCAGGACCCTGGGATCACGACCTGAGCTGAAGGCAGAGGTTTTAACCCACTGAGCCATCCAGGTGCCCCTGCATCAGTGTAGATGATGGGATCCTGTAGTGCAGTTGTCACTTGATAGCCAGAGAAAGAGAGGGCATGTGTATGGATGGGGCAGCAGGACTGGGGCAATAATCGGGGATCTGGTCGTGACTACAACAGATTGTGGTGTCTAGGACTGAAATTGATGAGCAGCCTACTAAAATAATTACATAGTTTGTAGACACCAAAAATTCGAGCTACTGTAAACACAGCTGAGATTGAGGCCCCAGTTTTTCCAGCCTTTCACCAAATTCTCACATTAGAGCCAGGCTCCCTTGAGGAAGGAACCAAAGGCACTGCCACATGTTTACAAAGTAGGCTGTATAAATGGCCTCCTAGGCTTCCCAAAGGAACTTGCATCCATTTCCCAAGGGACTATGCATAGGTGAAAGGGGACATACTAATATTTTTGAGGTTTCTTGAGCATTGGCCCTGAACTGACACTCAAACACTTAATGATCCAATGTTAGTAGTTGTTAATCAGAGTGGAGTTTCACAGAGCCCAGTTATAACTCCCTTTCCTAATGGGATAGCCAACCAAATGTTACTGTATTCCCAGGACAACAGCAGTGACTACTGCCACCATCACTGACTTGGAAGCTGCATGGATGGTGATTCCTAGCACAATGCCATTAACTCACCTAACTGAACGTATGAATGAGTTTTTGATATTGATGGTGAAGTATCATAAATCCAATCAGGTGGTGACTGCAATTATAGCTATTGTTCTCCAGGCAAAGTCCTGGAGAAGGTGAAAGAATTTCCAGGAGAGGAACTAAACCTGTAACCAAGTAGAATATTTCAGAGACCTGACTAGAAACTCTCCTTGGCTTTCTGAGGACCTACAAACCTAGATCAACTAAGAGCCCAGTCCATACCTAGTGATAAAATTGAGGGGTAGGGATGGTCAGAAAACAATAGTTATCCCTAAAATCATAGTGAGGACAGAACAACAGAAAGCATCAAAGAGATTAATGCCACTTTAAATTTGTACCACCATTGTAGGACTGTGAGAACATAGGGCTCACTTAAGTGTATCTCATGTGTATCCAGAGATTCTCTCACCTCTGGATACACATGAGATACACTTAAGTGTATAATAAATAAATATATATGTATAGAGTCTCTGGGAGGATGTAATAGGGAATGATGTGGCCAAATAAGAAAAACCAGGAAATAGGGCCACCTGGGTGGCATAATTGGTTCAGTGGCCAGTTCTTGGGATTCTTGGTTCAGCTCAGTTCTTGATCTTGGGGTCATGAATTCAAGCCCTGCACTACACTCCGTGTTCAGTGGGGAGTCTGCTTAAGCTTCTTTCTCCCTCCCCCTCCCCCCCCACCCCCAGCCTGCTCATGCATGCATGCTCTCAAATAAATACATAAATCGAAGGGAAGGAAGGAAGGGAGGAAGGAAGGAAGGAAGGGAGGGAAGAAGAAAAAAAAAATAAGCAATGAACTTTGGTTCCAAAGGTCTGCACTTCAGATAGCCTTGTCTCCCAGGAAGGGGCATAAAAGGGTTGACTTAGGTAAGTAGTAATGTATACCTATCTAAAGGAACCCTGTGCTTGGGGGCTCCCCAAGGAATATCTCGTGTTATTATAAACAGAGCTGCCCAGAAGTGACATTCCCAGAGACTTTATTATTTTCATATAACCCATTATCACAAGCAACAGAGCTTCAAAAGGCATAATGTAGGAACTATTTAAATGGCAATAGATATAAATTATGTCTGTCATTGCAAAAACACTACCTAATTTATATGATTGGTAGGCAATATCTTTAATATGCTCACTTCAGCGGCATCTGTGGAAGAGAGACAATGAAGCACTAAGTGGATAGTGTATTATCCCCCAGAGTCAGGCAGGCACTTAAAGATGCACATTAAAAAATTCCATGTCCTATTTGGACAGAAATATGGGTCTTCTAGGATTATGGTGGATTATCATAAACCCATTAGGTGGTGTCTCTTACAGAATCATGTGCTACACTACTCCAATTAGATTTCTACACCATCTATGAGATACAAAAGTAAAACTTGGAACACTCACTTTATAAGAAGTCATTTTGGCATCCTGTGGAGAAGTCCCTGAGGCCACTCCAACTGATAAACCACTTTAAAGATTTACCTACTATTTTCATGTAGATACAAAGCCCATAAACCATAACACTAACTCAGTGTTTCTCCAAAGGCTTGAAGGACTTTGTAAATTGTCTTAAAATCACAACTTACTACTAAAGAATGACCTAACATGAAGGTAAATATGGTAATGAACCATATATCATTTTTCCAATATCCTAGTTACTTACATTAGAAGGTTTTGGTTAGGATAAAGGTCAGCGTTTTGTGTTCTCAGCAAGAGAACTTCAGCTGATTCCAGAGAAGTGGAGAAATGTACTTTGTTATTGGTGTCATTTATTTTGAGCACCTTGAGTTTTAGACTTCATTCCAAAATGGACTCATCTTGTCATTTAATAACATCCTACCGTTCTAGCTGCTCAGCCAATTCTGAGAAAGGACTAATCCATTTCAGCATCAGCAGCAAGATGGACACTCTAGTAGAGCAGATGTGCACTTTTCTCTGTAATTACTTTCAGCTCTTGCTTTGCCCTTTACTGTCTATTTGAAATTTAACCTTAATGGAATCAAAATGGCATTTACCCAGGGATCAGCTCTAGTTTTGTATAAAACTCACAAAAACAAAGGTTATAACATAGTAAGTCTACTAATCACTTTCTGTGACTAAAATTGACTAAAGGGCTTCTTTGAGTAGAAGAAATTAGGAATACCACATATTTATCTTAAGGTAGAAGACATTAATCATTCCTCTTCTCATTTTGCCCCAGGCCATCAACCACCATGTTAGCCTATACTATGACCTCAGAGTAACAGTCCAGGGCTCTGACACAGCATAAAGGATGGCCCATGCTATTGAAACAAATGATGTAACTATGAGATGCTAACCTGATAATCGAAGGTAGAGACTAAGTTGGCTGCTGGAAAGGTGGGGCTGGAGAATCAAAGAACGTTACAGATGGAGTGTCTAAACACAGCAAACATGGAATCAAGAAGTGTTCCAAATCTTCCGTATTCCGCTGCCAGAGCCCAGACTTAGATGAGAACTAAATGCTCATTTTCTTTTTAACAATAATAGCTAGATTTGCTTACTCAAGTACTTTACAAATGTTGCAGGAGGAAAAAAAAATTATTATTTAAATAGCCAGCTCCTGAATTTCTACTAAAAGAATTGTTTTCCTCTGGAGGAATCTGATTAAGTGATTGGGGGGAAAGCTCCAATTAAGGCTCTGTTTTTGAGTGTCTTCTAGACTTCAGAGGAGAAAGCTTCCTTACATAATCCACCATGGAGATTTGACTCCAGCAAGTGAACAGGAGAAAGAAGAGATGAGAGGGAGGGAGGAGAAGCAGCTTGGAGAGAGACTCAAGACTCCAAGAATGTGAATTTCAGCAGAACAATAGGGTGGGAGGGGTGCTGCTGACTATTGCTTCCAGGTTGTTGAAATTGCTGATATAACCTCCCCTCTCCACTGCACTCTTCTCCTTACCAATTTTCCACAAAAATCATTGAACAATTTTTTGATGGTGGCTTTTTAGTTATATTTTAATTTTTTAAAGTTTTTTATTTTTTATTTTATTTTTTATTTTTTTGAGGAAGCCACAGAAAGAAGAGAGGTCCCTTAGAGTGAGTACAGGGTACACAGAAGCCGCTACGGAGCACACAGAAGAGGGAAACCAAGTGACTGAAGAATATAAAATCCAAGGGGGTAAAGAGATTTGGAGAAAACTTTTAGACTTTTGAATATTATAAAACCAACAAAAGTGTAAGCCATATTGCCTTAGAACTTGATAGGCAGGTAGGTCTCAGGTTGACATCTAAGTAGAGAAACCATCTCATTCAATCCTCATAATAATCTGTATGAGGAAGATTCTGCTATTAGCTGCATTCTGCAGATGAGGAAATTCAGACCCAGAATCATCTCTAAAGTCACATACCTAGCAAGTGGCAAAGCAGGATTATAATACTAAGTCTAACTACTGGGGGCATAATCTCAACCAGTATAATACAAACTTTTTGTCTCATATTTTGAGACTGTATGAGTCCTTACACAGCCAAACCCTACCCATCCCTTAAGATTCATTTTTCCTCTCCCAAACTACACTGATGTCTCCCACTCAGAATTCCACATCCCTTATAGACTGTTTAAAGTTCTTTCCCTTCAACATATAAACATAATCAGATCTTGCCCATTTTTATAACAAGGTATCTTCTTCAACTATGTTTTCCTAATTCCATTTGTTTCTAATCAACTGCCTTGAAATGCTGTCTGTACTTTCTGCCCTCTTATTTATTCACTTTTCTGCCTATTGTTCCACCCTGCTCTGTGATATCCTCCTAATCCCAATACTCAACAGTCACCGTCAGCCTTCACCTCAAAAATTGTTTCCTCTGTAGCATCTGACACTGTTCACAAGGACCCACCTCCTCCTCTGTGACATCTTAGACTTGGCTTCATACTTGCATACTCCATCTATCTCCTTCCTATATTCCTCTTTTTTCAGCCATTCCTAAGATGCTCATGTGCCCATTGGTTTCTGCTGTTCTTAATTTCTACATGGGTACTTATCCTAGAGTCATCAAATAAGCCTCATATGCCCGTAAGGGAGCCTCCTATAATAACTACAAATTATTTTGTATATGTACATATTTTTCTGAGCAAAGGATTCTCTCATTCAGTATTATTTATTTCCATCAATATTTGTGGAGGGTCTTCATTGTGTTAGGTGCTCTTCTAGGTTCTTGAAATAAAGGAACTTAAAAGGAAAAAAAAAAAATAGAAGAAAAGACCCAAAGTGACAAATATAAGAAAGGGAACAGAGAAAATGTCCAGAATTGATTAAAAAAAAAGTGAAAAATGACACTAAACACTGATCTATCAATAATGACTCTGAAGTAAATGGACTAAATGCTCTAAGCAAAACACACAGGATTTCAGAGTGAATTAAAAAACAAGAGCCATGTATATGCTGACTACAAGAGACTTATTTCAGATCAAAAGACACCTGCAGATTGAAAGTGAGGGGATAGAAACCATTTATCATGCAAATGGATTTCAAAAGAAAGCCAGAGTAGTGATACTTACATCAGAAATACTAGATTTTTTTTTTAATTAAGTAGGCTCCACAACCATCATGGAGCCCAGTGTAGGGCTTGAACTCGTGACCCAGAGATCAAGACCTGAGCTGAGATCAATAGGTGGACACCTAAGTGATTGAGCCACCCAGACACCCCAGACAAACTGATTTTTTTTTTAGATATTTATTTATTTATTTATTTACTTTGGGGATGGGGTGGTGGAGGAAGAGGGAGAGAGAAAGCCATGCATACTCTGGGCTGAGCACAGAGCCTGACATACGGCTTGATCTCACAACTTTGAGATCAGACCTGAGTTGAAACCAAAAGTTAGACACTTAACTGACTGTACCACCCAGGAGCCCCCAAACAAAACTAGATTTTAAACCAAAGACTATAACAAGAGAGGAAGAAGGATATATCATAGAAAGGGAACTATCCAACAAGAAGATCTAACAATTGTAAATACTTATGCCCCCAACTTGGGAACACCCAAATATATAAAACAACTAATAACAAACATAAAGGAACTCATTGATAATAATACAATAATAGCAGGGGATTTTGACACCCCACTTACATCAGTGGATAGATCACCCAAACAGAAAATCAACAAGGAAACAATGGCTTTGAAAGAAACACTGGACCAGATGGACTTAGTAGATATATTCAGAACATTTCATTTGACAGCAGCAGAATACACATTCTTTTCAAGTGCACATGGTACATTCTCCAAAATAGATCACAAACTAGATCACAAATGAGACCTCAAAATATACAAAAAGATTAATACCACACCATGCACCTTCTCTGACCACATGCTATTAAACTTGAAGTCAACCACAAGAAAAAAATTTGGAAAGACCACAAATACACAGAGGTTAAAGAACATGCCACTAAAGAATGAAAGGGTCAACCAGGAAATTAAAGAAGAAATAAAAAAAAAAAAATACATAGAAATAGTGAAAATGAAAATCAACAGCCCAAAACATTTTGGATGCAGCAAAAGCGACCATCAAAGAGAAGAATATAGCAAGACAAGTCTACCTCAAGAAGCAAGAAAAATCGCAAATAAGTACCTAAACTTACACTTAACAGAGCTAGAAAAATGAGGTCTAAAACCAGCAGATGAAGAGAAATAAATGATACAAAAACTAAAAAACAAAACAACAACAAAGTAGAGCAGACCAATGAAACCAAAGCTAGTTAGAAAAAATTAATAAAATAGATAAAGACCTAGCCAGACTTACCAAAAAGAAGAAAGACTCAAGTAAACAAAATCACAAATGAGAGAGAAGAAATAACAATGAACACCTCAGAAATACAAAAAATTAGAAGAGAATATTATGAAAATTATACAGATTATACAAAAAAAATTATACTAATTGGGCAATCTGGAAGAAATGGATAAATTCCTAGAAATGTATAAACTACTAGAACTGAAATAGGAAGAATTAGAAAACTTGGACAGAATGATAACCAGCAAAGAAATTAAATCAATAACCAAAAATCTCCCAACAGGGGCACTTGGGTGGCTCAGTCAGTTGAATATCTGCCTTTGGCTCAGGTCATGACCCTGGAGTCCCAGGACTGAGTCCCACATAAGGCTCCCTTCTCAGCAGGGAGTCTGCTTTTCCCTTTGCCCTTCATTTCTCTCTCTATTGCACTCTCTCTCATTCAAATAAGTAAATAAAATCTTAAAAAAAAAAAATCTCCCAACAAACAAAGTCCAGAGCCAGATAGATTCACAGGTGAATTCTAACAAACATAAAAGAAGAGTTAATACCTATTCTTCTCAAACTATTCCAAAAAATGGACAAGAAAAACTTCTAAACCCATTTTATGGGAACACATGGGTGGCTCAGTTGGTTGAGCATCTGCCTTAGGCTTAGGTCCCAAGTCCTGGGATCAAGTCCCATGTCAGGCTCCTTGCACAGTGGGAAGCCTGCTTCTCCTCTCCCTTTCCCCTTACTTGCTACTCCACCTGCTGTGCCCTCTCTGTCAAATAAATAAATAAAATCTAAACTCATTATATGAAGTCAGCATTACCTTGATTCCAAAACCAAACAAAAACTCCATTAAAAGAGAAGACAATTAGCCAATATCCCTGCTGAACATAGATGCAAAAATTCTCAAAACACTAGTAAATTCAATCCAACAATGCATTAAAACAGTCATCTACCACAATCAAGAGGTCTTTATTACTGGGCTGTAGGGGTGGTTCAATATTCACAAATCAATCAACGGGATATACCACATTAATAAAAGAAAGGATAAGAACCATGTGATCCTCTCAATAGATGCAGAAAAAGAATCTGACAAAGTACAACAACAATTTATGATAAAAACCCTCAACAAAGTAGGGATAGAGGGAATATACCTCAATATCATAAAGGCCATATATAAAATAACCCACAGCTAATATCATCCACAGTGGGGGAAAACAGAGTTTTTCCTCTATGATCAGGAATAAAATGGAGATGTCCACTCTCACCACTGTTATTTAACATAGTATTGGAAGTCTTAAACTTAGTAATCAAAAAAGAAATAAAAGGTATCCAAATCAGCAAGGAAGAAGTTAAAGTTCACTCTGTGCAGACAAGATGATAGAAAACCCAAAAGACTCCACCAAAAATTTACCACTATTGATACATGAATTCAGAAAAGTTGCAGGATACAAAACCAAATACAGTAATCTGTGATATTTCTATACACCAATAATGAAGCAACAGAAAGAGAAATCAAGGAATCAGTCCCATTTACAATTGCACCACAAACCATAAGACACCTAACAATAAACCTAACCAAAGAAGTGAATGATCTGTACTCTGAAAACTATAAAATACTGATGAAAGATACTGAAGATGACACAAAGAAATAGAAAAACAATCCACAGTCATGGATTAGAAGAATAAATATTGTTAAAATGTCTATACTACCCAAAGCAATCTATTCATTTAATGCAATCTCTATTAAAAGGTCACCAGCATTTTTCACTGAGCTGAAACAAACACCTAAAATTTGTATGGAAACACAAAAGATCCCAAGTAGCCAAAACAATCTTGAAAAAGAAAAGCAAAGCTGGAGGCATCACAATTCCAAGCTTTAGGATATATTACAAAGCTGTAGTCATCAAGACAGTATAATAATGACAAAAAACAAACCCACAGATCAATGCAACAGAACAGAAAAACCAGAAATGGACCATCAACTCTACGGTCAACTAATCTTTGACAAAGCTGGAAAGAGTATCCAGCAGAAACAAGACAGTCTCTTCCACAACTAGTGATGGGGAAACTGGATAGCAACATGCAAAAGAATGAAACTGGACCACTCCCTTACACCATACACAAAAATAAATTCAAAATAGATGAAGACCTAAATGCGAGACAGGAAACCATCAAAATCCTGCAGGAGAACACAGAGAGTCAAACCTCTTTGACATTGGCCGTGACAACTTTTACTAGATATGTCTCCAGAGGCAAAGGGAAACAAAAGCAAAAATGAACTATTGGGACTTCATCAAGATAAAAATCTTCTGTATCGTGAAGGAAAAAGTCAACGAAACTAAAAGGCAACCTTCAGAATGGGAGAAGATATTTGCAAATGATGTATTTGATAAAGGGTTGGTATCTAAAATATATAAAGAACTTAAAAAACTCAACATCTGTAAACTAAACAAACCAGTTTAAAAAAATGGACAGAAAACAGGAATAGACACTTTTCTGAAAAAGACATATAGATGGCTAACAGATACATGATATGATGCTCAACATCACTCATCATTAGGAAAATACAAATCAAAGCTACAGTAAGATAGCACCTCCTACCAGTCAGCATGGACAAAATTAACAACACAGGAAACAACAGGTGTTGGGGAGAAAGGGGAACCTCTTATACTGTTGTTGGCGATACAAACTGGTACAGCCACTCTGGAAAACAATGTGGAGTTTCTTCAAAAAGTTAAAGATAGAGCTACCTTACGATACAGCAATTGCACTATTAGGTATTTACCAAAAGGGTGCAATAATACTTATTTGAAGGTATATATGCACCCTGATGTTTATAGCAACATTATCAATAATAGCCAAAGTATGGAAGGAGTCCAAATGTCCATTGACTGATAAATGGATAAAGAAGATGTACTGATGTATACACAATGGAATGCAATGGAATGGAATATTACTCAACCATAAAAAGAATGAAATCTTTTCATTCGCAATGATGTGGGTGGAGCTAAAGAGTATCATGTTATGTAAAAAAAGTCAGCCAGAGAAAGACAAATATTATATGATTTCAGCCATGTGTGGAACTTAAGAAACAAAACAGATGAACATGGGGGTAGAGAGGAGAGA
The DNA here is from genome assembly GCF_030435805.1 of Mustela lutreola. NCBI lineage: Eukaryota > Metazoa > Chordata > Mammalia > Carnivora > Mustelidae > Mustela > Mustela lutreola. Next base: position 57,459,563 of record NC_081295.1, on the reverse strand, counting down.
GGGGCAAACCAGAAAACAGATTCTAAACCACAGAGAAGAAACTGAGGGTTATTGGAGGGGAGTAGTGGGAGTGGGTTAAATGGATGATGGGTATTAAGGAGGGCACTTATTGTGATGAGCACTGAGTGTCATATGTAAGTGATGAATCACTAAATTCTATACCTGAGACGAGTATTACACTGTCTGTTAACTGAAATTTAAATTAAAACGTGGAAAAAGAAAATTTTTAAAAATACAAAGATCCTTGTAAACTTATATTAGGCAATAAGCTATGAAAACAATAAATAAGTACATTACATAATATTTGAATAATGGTAAGAGCTACATAAAACGTAGAACGAGGTAAAGGGGATCACAAGGGCCAGCACAGTGGGAAGGCAGTTGGTAAGCCTAAATACAGTAGTTAGGGTAGATTTCACTGAGAAGGTAATGGTTATTCAAAGACTTGAAAGACATGAGGAGTTAGCCCTGTATCTAACAAGTAAAGCAAAAGGAACAGCAAGTGCAAAGGTCCTAAGGCATGAGCATACTTGAAATGCAAGAACCAAAAGCAGGAAAAGGGGAGCATGGTAAGAAGATGAGCTCAGAAAGATGATGGTGACCAGGTCATGCAGGAATTTTTAGATTATTGTATTTTTACTCAGAGTGAAATAAACAGCCATTGTAGGGTTTTGAGCTTAGAAGTTATGCTCTGTGGCTTGTGTAGAAGAATCAGTCTGGCTGGTATATTCAGGATGGATGTAAAGATGCAGGAGTAGAAGTAGGAGACAAATCAGAAGGCTATTGCAGTTATCTGCACAAGAGATGGTGGTGGTTTATACAGGATGAGAATGCTGATGTGTGAGAAATGGTCAGTTCCTATTTATACCCAATACCCAATTGTATACAATACCCAACAGTATTTCCTAACAGACAAAAAAGAGTTAAGGACAACTCAATATCTAGAACTTAGTATCTAGAAGAATGGAGTTGCCATCACCTGAGATGAGGAAAACTGTGGGCAGACAATGTTGAGGGGAGACAGATGGTTGGAAGATCTGTTTGGGACCTGAAAGCTTGAAGTGTCTTCTACACAACTAACTGGAAATATTAAGGAAGCAGTTGAATATATAAGTCTGGAATTCAGAAGAACGGTCTAGACAGAAGTTATAAATTTAGGAGTCATTAGCATACACCCAGTATTTAAAGTTATATAACAGGATGATATGACTAAGAAAATGAGTTTTGATGGGAAATAGAAAAGGACCAAGAACTGAGACCTAGGGCAATCAAATATTAAGAGGGAAGACGCCAGCAATGGCAATTTAGAAGGAGGAATCAGCAATAGAGGACAAAAACAAAGAAAGCTGGAATGCCGGAAGCCAAAAGAAGTAACAAAGAGAAGGGAGTCATCAGCTATGTCAAGTGCTACAAAAAGGGACAATGAGAGCTTTGGTTTCCATGGAGGTCCCTGGTTTCCATGGAGGTCCCTGGTCACTTTGACAAGGGCAATTTTGGCGGAGATGAAGACCTGATTGAAAAAGGATTAAGAATGAACAGAAGGAGGGAAACTGGAATGTTGCAGCAGAGAGGAGCAAAATGACGGTGAGACAGAAGGTTATTTTTAATGGAGAACTATTTCAGTTTGTGTGTTGATGAGAATTGTTGAGCAGAGAGTGGAAAATTGATGAGATAGAGAGAGACTGCTGAAATGATGTCCTTGAGTAGGCAAGAGGACGCAGGATCTAGCGCATACATATTTGGGATGTCTGGCTTTCAATATGAATGTGGAGACTTTACTTCTGGCAATGGAAAAGAAAGCGAAGTATGTGTGCTAGATTCTTATGGGGAATAAAGGTGATGGAGGGATTCTGTCTGTGTTTTCAGTAAACTTTCCAATTATCTAATTTTCTCAGTGAAATAGAAAGCAAATTCATCTCGTGACAGTAAAGAAGAGATTAGGGATTGTTTGGGGAAGGGGGATTGAAGACACAAAAGAAGGTATAAATAGCCATCTAGTACAATAAGAGATAAAAATATCTTATCTGATTGCCAGGTAGCACTTGAAAGACCCACCTGAAATTCAAGGTCAAGAATGTAAAAATGAGACCAGATAGTGTGGTTGTGCACATGCACATGTGCGTGTGTGTGTTCCATTCACAATCAGTTGCACAGGCACAGGCACTGAAAGTAGGCAAAGGACTGGACTTAATCAGAGTTACTATTTGTCAAGTTAGTACAACAAAGCAAGAGGGAGCAAGAAAGTGATTAGAATGATTGACCATAAATTTAAGGTGCATAAGCAGGGACCCTGAGCATTGAAGGAGTAAGGGATAGTGAAAAAAATGGTCAAATACTATTTAATGAAAAAGATGTAAACACAGGACTGTAGGCCCCGGTAGGCATAGACACATCATTGGAGTTAGTACACTGGAGGGAATGACTTATAAATTTAGGAAGTAGTGGTCAGAGAGTAGGATGGATGAAATTAAGATTTTGGAAGAATAAGATGTATTGATAATGACGATGTCTCGGGTATGATCATGGGAGTGATCAAGCTATCAAAGAATTTAAGAACTACAAAATGGTCCACATCATTTTGTAGAGGATCCACATCTCTACATCTTCTCTGCATTAACTCTAGCCCTAAATATTGCATGTTTTGAGATGATGTCCTGTCTGTGTTACTAGCTAAGATACTCTTTACCTATTGGCTCTCTCCATTTGGATGCAGAAAAAATACCTCAAAATTAACATGCTCTGGGGTTAACTCATTGTTTTACCCTTTCCCTACCCCCTCCACAAGTAGACCCAGAGAATGTGCCATTTGTCTATTCTAGCTAAGCAAAAATCAATACTAACTAGACCTCCTTCCCTAACCAGCAACATTAAAAGAATTTACAGTCTCTGTTGATTCTATCACCTACATCTACATTTTAAGCTGTCTTCTTTCTCCAGTCACACTCTCACAGGCTGAAATTTATACCCTCAACATTTCAAAACTGGATTACTGATGCAGCTTCCCAGCCTCTTTGCTATGGTTTTGTCCGTTTTCAAAGCCATTATCCACATTCCTTCTGGAGTATTATTTCCAGGCTTTATATTACCTTCAGGATGAAATCCATACTCCCAGGCAAAGGCAGGCAGCTGCTTATCTCATGCCTGCCTGCATCCAACCTCACATTTCACTGCTTCTCAGCACACCACATCACCTTTTGCTCCAGCCACACAGAATTGCAGCCAACTCCTCAACTCTTTACCTTTGCAAATGTGTTTCTGTTTCCAGGAATGCTCTTCCCCATTCCACCACCTTTTTCAACTAGCTAATTATTGCTCATTCTTTACAGTTAACTCAATCTTGCCCCCTTCTGAAAAGCTTTCTCCAGGGTTCTTAGTGGGTTTAGGATTTCCACCTATGTGTTCCCAAAGCATCCTCTTCCTATCTACATCAAGACATTTTCCCTATTGTAAATTTCCCTATTGTAAATTCCCTATTGTAAATTTTTAATTTGTCTGCTTCTCTTCTGAATCTGAGCTCACTGAAGGCAGAACATTGGGGTTTTTTTTAGTTAAACTTTCTGTAGCTCCTAACACAATGTCTGGGTACATAATAGGTAAACAGTATGGGCTTTCAAAATGAAAGACTGGTTCTTAATTGAATCCAGCCATTATGGTGGTTTAAATATCTGTTCAAATCCTGAGATCTCCATTGCATGAAATTTCTTCAGGACAGTAATTCTCTTGTAGTTCCCAAAGTATATAGAAAAATAGCAACACAGAACAAGCACTTGGTGAACAGTGAACTGCATGAGTCCTGCGGTTTTTCCCTTGGTGATACAGCAGGGTCAGGACCTGCAAAAATCCCCCTCAGGCCAGCTGACCTCAGTTGTATTAGAACAGAACACAAGTGAGTGCAGTGGGCTAATACAGCACAGACTTTCCTTCCTAGGAAGGAAAACTGCCAAACAAAAGGAAATAATCATTTTTATATTAAACAAAGAATTACATTCTGACTTTGTGTAGTTGCCATACTTCAGCAAACCATGTTCACTTACTAAGCCAAAGATTCTCCCCTTTCCACTGCCCCTTCTTCCTAGGCATTTCTCAAGTGGAGCTTCACCAGTTGCCAGCATCAACTCAACTAACCTCCAGCACCAGCTCCCCCGTTTCTTTCTCCTGATCAAGAAGTACAGCGGGATTCCAGTGAAGGACCAGTGTAGGCTTGAAAACTCTGGGATATTCGCCCTACATCAACAAATGGAATATAACATCAGAAACAAGAGAATGAGAGAGTAATCGAATTACAGGTTTTTAAGGCTTATTGCTGTAGCTTTGTTTTACTTCACTCAACCATTCCTGAATTTCAGGTTAGCATGTGCCTGATGGGTTACTGTGCTAAGCGGGCACCAAGATACATAGTAGAACACATTGAAATAGAAGTGTGGCAAGAAGTGTATGGTTGAGAGGCAGGCAGGTCTGTACTGGAATCTCAATTCTGCTTCCAACCCAAAATATTGTGTGTCAGTTACTCAGTGTCCTTAAGCCTGAATTTTTCATCTGCAGACTGGAGAAGATTATGTCTTCCATAAAGGGCTATTGTGAAGAGGCACTAAGATCATACACATCATGTGCCTAATAAAGACTTGACAGAGTTGACAATTAATAAATGATACCTGTTCTCCCAAAGAGTTTACTATCCACCTGAGAGACAGAAATTTACATAACTTACCATAATAAAATGTTATTAAATACTATTGAGCAAATCCTGTGAGAGTAGAGACAAGGGAATAATTAATCCTGCTGGAACACGTAGCAGGGAAGACTTCACAACCAGGTGTCCAGATTTTGCTGTTTGACACTAACATTGACCAATTCACCTCTATAACCATTGAACATGCTCTAACAGCTCTGCTGTAAAAGGAAACAAATCAATCTTCTCTTGACCTTATACCACTCCCTCCAGCTTCTTGCTCATTTCTCTTAGATGATCTCATCTAGTCCCTTGACTTTACAGACAATTTATGCCCTGATGATGCCCAGATTTACATCTTCAAACTTGTACATTCAACTGCTGATTCGACATGAACACATCAGTAGGGTTCTCATACTTAATGGGTCTAACACAACTACTAATCCTGTCTAGTCTCCCCACAAAACAAAACAAATTAAAACAAAAATACTTGCTCCTTATTTATTTTTCCCTGTCCTGTAAATGTCAACACCACAGTCAACTTCGCTTGCCCTTGGTCCTTCACCCTGTTTCTAATCCATCAAGTCCCTGGACTCAAGCTCCTTGTTCCTTTCCCTCCATCTTTACTGCAACCACCATCACCCAAACCCCCACCATCCCTCAGCTAGACCTTGCATAGCCTCCTAACCCACCTTACAGTTGCCAATGCAGGCTCACTGCTCTGTCCATGTTCCACTTGTCTTCACAAAGTAATTACAGTGATTTTCATAAAATCAGCATGCCCCTTTTTTAACACTACCGTGCCTCCCCATTTCACTTGGAAAAAGTCCTCAGTGCCTTGCCATGACCTAGGAAGCCTTGTGCTGTCCAGCCCCACTTAGCTCCCTGCCCCCCTCTCCTGCCTCTCTCCAGTTCACTCACAATGCCCCAAGCACAAACAGCTTCTTTCCATTTCTCAAATGCAGCAAGTTATTCCCATTTGGGGAAAAAATGAATTTGTTCTTTGCTCTATGCAACACTTCCCCCAATCTCTGCATGGCCCATCCTTTCCCATATTTCAGATGTCAGTTCAAATGCCCCATCTCAGAAAGGCGACGCCCCAACCATCCATTATAGAGGAGCCTTGCACTCCCTCTCACGCCAATCGCTATTATGTCACTCACTTGTCTTCTTCACAACACTAATTCTTTTCTGAATTTGTGCTTGTTCGTTGTTTATTCCTCTCCCTCCAAAATATAAGATTCAGGTAAGCCCAGCCCTCAAGAGCTTGTTCACTGCTCTATCTCCAATGTCTAGACCAGTGTATGGCACTTCATAAGCATTCATACAATATTTGCTGAATAGATGAACATAGTTCTGGAAGTGTTTGGTAAGAGGAATTGTCAGATTTAATAATTATAACTAAAGGGGAGGGGGAAGGATACATAGACAGAGCACAGAGGACTTGGTGCATGAAATGACTCTGAATGACACTGTAAGTATGGACAGGTGTCATTATAAATTCCTCCCAACCCACAAAATGTGCAACACCAAGAGTAAACCATAATATAAACTATGGACTTGGGGTGATAATCACGTGTCAAGTATGTTTATAAATTGCAATAAATGTTCTATCTTGGTAGGGGATGGTGATCATGGGGGAGCTAGGCATGTGGGGGCTAGGGGCAGGAGGTATATGGGAAATATTTGCATTTTCACTCAGTTTTGCTAAGAACCTAAAACTGCTCTTAAAAAGAAGTCTATTAAAATTTTTTAAACTAAAAAAAATTAACTCTAGTATTCTTTATGGCTTCACTTGCCTTCTGTGCCACTTTCAATTGTCATTGAGAATTTGCTATAGGGTGAAACCAGGGGTAATGTTGGAGTGACTTTACTCACAGATGAACTTTGTGCTCTTGGAAAAATGGTACTTAGAAGGTCAACAATAAAGGTACAATTCAGCCTGCCAGGGCCCCTCTCCCAGGTCTGAAAGGGATCCTGCACAAAATGGTACATTTAAGGCACTTATTTAACTTGAGTGAGAGTGCATATTATTCTGAACCTCTTTTCTCCTAAATCAATGAGAAGTTTAAAAAGAATGAGAACAATTAAGAGGAGTAGAAGAAATTAAGAAACTATTCAAAGCAGTCATTTCTACAAAAACATGTTCAAATTAAATCAGGAACGCAGAGGCCTTTCTAAGTTATGTGCCTGTCAGGAGGCCCCAAAGGCTGTCTCTAGACATTTCTGTTCAGGGAAAGGTCCAGTCAGCAGAAGGTGGGAAGCCAGACCCTCCACAAACACGGACTGGTAACAGGGACGACACTCCTGCTTTCCTCCTCTAACTGCCCAGGTACTGAGCGTTTTTAAGTCTAGTACCTCATTTGTGGTCTCATGGATTCTAGAAAACAAAGTCCCTCATATGGAGTCGCCCGGTGTTATTTTTGCATTGAAATCCGAGACTGGAAGGCACAGAGTCCGTGCCTCCAAATCTGTTTTTCAAGGCTCTCTCTAATTGTTAGTGCAAAGGTGCTACCACACCTATGAGCCCTGTATCCCCTGGGTGGTCACTATCACTGGTGACAGAACACTCTCCTTCCTGACAGAACCAGCATGTGTCCTTCCTGAAGAGTCATGCAACCAACCTGACATACACCCGCACTTCATCTCTTTGCCTCCTGCACTATATAGTTGATCATTTTCATACCGAAAACTGAAGCAACAGAGAAGGAATAGAGGAATCTGCCTTTCGTTGTCCCACTCCCCCCAGTCTGGTGAGAACCACCCCCACGGCCACCGCCACCTTGGATCCTGGGGCAGTAGCAGTTAACAAGCCAGGCGAGGCTCCAGTGTGGAGCATTGGTGTTACCATCGCTTTAAAAAGGACAAGGTAAAAGTTGCTTTATTAAATGTTGACAACCTTTAAACAAAGCAAACACAGCTCAAGGTGACACTGTCAAGGAAATCTTGCCTCCTCTAGGAGTGTTTTTTCAACACTCTATGCACATTTGACTCACCTGGGGAGCTATTTTTATAAACTCACCGAGAGGTTATGATTTAATTGGTCTGAGGTAGGATGGTTCTAATGAGCTGCTACCGTGAAGAACCAGCACCCTAAGTAGGTAAGTAGAAACCTCCAGATTCTTAAAGAGCCAGGGAGAGCTCCTGGCATTGCAGTGCTGACCTTTGTAACTGAGAGGACACAAATAATAAATAACAAGAAAGCAAATGAACAAACACATCTCAATTAGCGCTGGAAACCAGTGAGGTGAGGAAGATTCATTCTACAGTTACAAGGTCTTAATCACAATTGTGTCATGTGTACAGTTATTTTTGGTAAGTGAAACAGTAAAAATGCTCTGTTGATAATAGCCTCAATTGGGCTTTGTTTTTTCTGATAATACTTTTGGTAACTTCACTTTGACTTTGTGAATTTACCTTTTCCAAATTGACTTTCATAGGAGTAAAACTCCCTGAGTTATTTCTTTGCCTGAAGCCCTGCTTTGATGTGTTTAAGGTAGGGGGGAAATCCTTTTAAATGAATTTCAAGGCTATGTCAAAAGCAGTTTAAAAGTTAGTAAAATATTGTCATAAAATTGCTAAAGTAAATACTTTTTTGAAATTTAACAGCAGCACATTGGACAGTTAAAAGTACAGTTCGGTCTGTATGTTGTGGGTTTTTGTGAGCTATTGGCTTTCTACCTAATCCTCTCAGACTCCTTCTGGAAAGGCTGTACTGTTTTGTTTTTGCCATGTCTATACCCAGTCCCTCAGGTTCATTGCTAAGATGTGAAGTTTGGTTGCCCGTACACTCTCAAGATCTTAACCATCACTCACTCCCACACAGACCCACTGGGCTGTCCACTAAGAGACAGATGCCATTGCCGACCCATGACAATCACCGAGTTCTCCCACAGTGGGGAGCGATTTGTACAGAGCCACCCACACTCAGCCGTCCGGTCCTTCTCAGAACTGTGGAAATAAATGAGCACCAACCAATGAGGAGAGTAAAGACTATTTATTCTGAACTAGCTATAGCAAGGGAGTCAGCCATTATCACTTGCATTTGGGTATAGACTCAAAGACAGGTAGGGGAGTTGGAAATTTTAAGGTGAAAAAGATAAGGCTTCAAGCGTGCCCTGATTGGAGGCTATTGGCACAAGGAAGCTGCAGGTGGGCTAACTATATGTGCTTCGTGATTGGTTAAGAATACAAATTTGGCAGGGCACTTGGGTGGCTCAGTCAGTTAAGTGTCTGCCTTCAGCTCAGGTCATGATCCCAAGTTCCTAGGATCGAGCCCCACATCAGGATTCCTGCTCAGGGAGAGCCTACTTCTCCCTCCCTTTCTCCCCCTACTTGTGCTCTCTCTCTCTGTCAAATAAATAAGTAAAATGTTAAAAAAAAAAAAAAAAAGAATACATATTGGGCTTTCTCTTGTTGGTCATAAACTGGACATGGGGGAAAAAATAGGCAAGGTCAGTTACTTTTTAAATTAAATTTTTAAAGATTTTATTTATCTATTTATTTACTTGAGAGAAAAAGAGAGAACATAAGCAGGGGAGAGGGATAGAGGGAGAAAGAGACTCCCCACTGAGTGGAGAGCCCAATGGGGCTCCATCCCAGGATCCTGGGATCATGACCTCAGCCAAAGGCAGACACTTAACCACCTGAGCCACCCAGGTGCCCCAAGAAAGTGTTAATTATTAATCAGGTTTTGGATCTTTGGCACAAACTATTGCAAAACTTTTTATTTAGAAAGAGAACTTCGTGAATTCTCACTACAGATAGAAATCTGGCTTCCTTCAAGTCTGAGTTACAGCAGGCTTTCTTCCTGGATTGTTTATTGTAGATAAGGGGTTGGTTTCTCAGGCAGGTTGCTGCAGGTTGTGGGTCAAAGTTCTATCTTTATATATGGTCTGGCCATTGTCCCTTCATATATTCAATCTCTCTGAACCAACAGATTATGGGTTATGGTGGCTTCTCTGCTTTCCAATCTCTCCTACCTCCTGCCTGCAATGATTAGCCACAAATATACTGATACTTTTATTCACTAAATATAACTTATATTTAAAAGGCAGAACAACTAGGGAATGGTCCAGAAGGATACTATTAGCTACTTCTTTTTTTATGATCTCATATTTCTGGGAAATCTTAACCTTTGGATTTAAAGATAGATAAAGGCTTTAAAGTAGAAGCTGTCCTATGACAGGCCTTTCTTTATTTGGTTTGTGCCAGGCACCATGAGAGCTGAATACATGTTTCATCATTACTTAGAAATAAGAAGGAAGAAGCTATGGCAAAATCAAGGTGTCTGAGCAGTATATTCCTGATTTCTCTGGATGCAAATCAGAGAGCAGTCCTCTGGCAGCTCTTCTTCAAGAGCTCTTCACTCTGCATTCTCTCTCTCTCTCTCTGGTTCCTAGAAGTGCCACTTACCTGTTGATAATGAGGCCTGAGCAACAGTCAAATCCAGGCTCCATCAGGAGGAGTATCCCACACCCTATGACTTGATTGCCCCTCCAGTTCAACTCAAGACGTCTGTAGCTGATCAGAACACATAGGCCAATATATACTTAAAAAGTACATTTCTGTCCAATTTCTTTTCATTTTTTGTTTAGAATATGCAAACATGGGAACAAATATTACATCAATTAGTTTCAGGCAAATATTATGCTGAGATTTAGTTTCTCATTGTACTTGAGATCCATTTAACCAGAGAATGGTAACCACCACCAATACTAAAGTCAAGGATGAACACTTACATACATTCTTTAGAGGAATTTACACAATTATGGGATAGAGACATTATTCCCATTTTGTACACGAGAAGAATGCAAGCCCTGGAAAGACCCAAGGGAATGCAACAAACAAATTGCACAGTTTTATTTCGTGTATCAAGAATCCTTGCTCCCGGTTACTCATACTATATTAGTTTTCCAGAGAAATGTGATCAGTAGGGAATCAGGAAAGCCGGGTGTGTACTTCAGTCTAAATCTAGAGGCCCAAGATTCAGGAGCACCAGTGTCAGAGACAGGAGAAGGTGAATGATGAATAGATGAATATTTCAGCACAAACAGAGAACAAATTTGCCCTCCCTCTGCCTTTTTGTTTCCATCAGGACTTCAGAGGAGTGCATGACATGTACTGACAAAATGGGAGTGATCTTGCCCCAGTTCGTTAATCCAAATACTCTCTGTTCTAGAAACACTCTCACAGACACACCCAGAAATGTTTTACCAGCTCTCTGGATGTTAACACATGACATTAACCATCACACATGTCCTGTGACAGCAGATATTTAAAGATGCTCCTAGGTCATTTTCACAGAATAACCAGAGGCACATGTTCTAAAGACAGCTTATCCCCTCCGAAGCCAGGGTTTTGGGGACCCAGGAGTCCTTTCTCGTGCTATATAGCAAATCATCCTTGGTTCTCCCCAAATGATAACACAAATTGCCTTGTAATAATGCCAGCATATATGATAAATTCCTTCTACACAAGCTCACAGATCACGTCCTGCCTCAGGGAGCAAAGCCTTGGTACGTTTGTCAAAGCTGCTGCCAAAACTGTCACTTACGATTCAATGGTGCCACATTCTCCATGTTCATTTCAACTTTATAGTTAATATAAAATCACTTCTTGCTTTTGTTATTTTCAGCTCTCCTCCAGCCACCTTATCAGTTTGATGTTTATATATGTTTATGATGTTATCAGTGTGAGATAGGGCATTTTTATTTTCTTAGCGGTTGGCAGAAATATTTATCATCAGAAGAAGAGATCCACCAGTGCTCAGAAAATTATTTGAAGCTTCTGGTTGAGTAGAAGCTAAGACCTTGGAGGGACTAAATGTAAGAATTTGCCCGCCAGAGGCAAGGAGAGGAAATTGTTTTCACTGGAGAGGGAAGAAGGAGCCAGGCAAAGACAGGAAAAGAGATAACACCCACAGTTGTTTATAACTCCTTGTAGCTCTCCACTAACACTTCAAGCCTACACTAATAAAATTCTGATTGTGATAAGAACTTTTGTGGACACTGATGAAGAGTATTCTCAGTCACAGTCTGTAGGAGGAAGAACCAAGATAGTGAGCTAGACCTAGTTGTATGAATCTTGTCTTTTTAACCATGTATTCTGATGCTTTGACATCTGGGGTCTTGCTGACCCTCCTACAGTTGGCCAGTTCCTAGAGATAGGAAACTACTCTCTTAGGAGAGAGCTCTTCAAAGACAAACCAAGTAATGCAGAGCATACACCTCCAACCATCTCCTTTCTTGCTCACACTCTGGGCCACTCTCCACCTACTCTCATCCCCTGGGACAATGAGGGACAGCTCCTATGCCCTCGAGCCTGATGAAATTGTTCCATGGATGGGCCAACCCCAAGCCTGCTTACCCTGTCTTGCCTGTTCCTTCCTGCAAAAGCATTGGGGGAAATCAGAGGGGGAAAATGAACCATGAAAGACTGTGAACTCTGAGAAACAAAATGAGGGTTTGGGAGGGGAGAGGAGTGGGGGGTTGTGTGACCCTGGTGCTAGGTATTAAGGAGGGCACGTATTGCATGGAGCACTGCGTATGCTGCATAAACAATAAATCTTGGAGCACTGAAAAAAAGTAAATTTGTTTTAAAAAGGTCTGTGAAGTAGTTTGCAAAGAGCAGAAATTTTAAAGCACATTAAAGCGCACACACACACACACACACACACACACACACAGCGAAGGCCCTTGTTCTGTTTCCCCTGCTTTCTCTCTTCAGGCTGACGCTCATGCTTCCCCGTGCAGGCCCACAAGGCTTGGCATGACTCCTGCTCTTGGGCATTGTGAGTAACTAGTTTTTCAAAGGCAGTCATCTCCCTATCTGTTGGCCTTACTCTACCTCAACGTTCCTATTATTATGCTATGTTTTTAAAACACAGTGGAAAAATCCAGAGGAAACCACAAAGGAGAAATATGTCAGAAGTTCCTATGTGGTGAGAAGAGCTCGGAATTCTCAGTCACTGAGCTGGGGCTGAGCCAAAATGACTTTAGTCTCGGAGGGGCAGGAAGGCCTCCCTCCTGGATATATCTTTGCCTCACCCCCAGCATTACACATCTCCCTTCTCCTCTTACCTGGTTGAATTAGCAAACCAATAAATCAATCCCTAACAGTTTGTTTTCATAACACGAGTGATTCTCCGTGAGAATCACGCGGTAGAAAGAGATATGAAAATACATATTTTCAGCTCTGAACAAAAACAAGAATCTTCAAACCGATGTCCATGGTCAAGTTTTATCTGAACTGGGTGGTAGATAAAGGGTAAAACATTTTTCTCTTTAGGGAAATTTCTCTTTTCAGTATTAAGGACACACCTAACAGAATAAACATTATACATGACAGGAAGGGAAGAAACATGAAAAATCAGTGTAAAAAAATTCATCCTTTCAGAAGATCTCTTGACATCTAACTAACCTATATGTTTAGGCTATTAGAAATTCCCGTTGGGCACGTCCTGAAACTTTAAGAAAAATGTAAACACTAAGATTTGAAATTATGTCTATGGTAAATCCAGAGCCCTAAAGTCACTTAGAAATAATGATAACTCAGAAGACAGGTGTGTATGATAGAAATTATTTTTAATTTCTATTTAAAATAATGTATTAAAATTTAGAATAATTATAATTATGCAAAATCTGTTCTTATTTTTATTCCATTATAAAATAAGAATTAAGCAATTCAAAGTCAGATACAAATTATGGCCTATAAAATATAGAACTGGCAGCCATTTTGGACTGTGGGGATATAACACTCAACACACAAACACGCACACACACACACACACTCAATTTTTTTTTTTATTTTAAAGGTGTGAGCAGATTCTTTGTGACCAATCAATTAAGCATGCATGAAAGCAATTTTGTGAAGAACTAAAAATAAGTATTAACTGTGTTTAAGAAAATATATATATTTGGTGTTATTCTTTTTAGAATAATCTTTAATGGAAAGCCATTCTTGTAAATTAAAATACTTTGAATTATTTTCACTCTGTAAGACAAAATTTTCTAGGACCCTTTTGCATGCAAACAATCCATGTAATTTAAGTAGTAAAAATTAAAGATTTCAAAAGTACTTGACCTAATTTTCAACAGATGCTTCCATATATGCCAGTTAAAGGAGTCAGAGTGAGTTAGGCATCTAGGATTTTCATCTTTGTGCCCTCACCACTGGCACAGTATCTGTCATCTTGTAGGTTCCAAACAGGTGTTTTAATAAATGAACAAAGGAGAATTAAGAATACAACTGTAATGATAGCCATTAAATGCCAAAGATCCTCCAGAGGTACGTGCTAGACAAATTAACATCAATTTCTCAAAGTGTGATGCATTAGGGAAGATTACTATGCACAAAAATCCACCCAAGCCACATAGGACTCCAGTTGGTTTCTATCCCTTGGAACTTACAAGACATTAAATGGCAAAAAACATTGAACATTTCCAAGTAACATGCACCATGGTTTAGACTTTCTGTCCTTAAACGCATTTATTTTTCTTTAAAAACTCAGCCTTCTATACGAGACACTGACGGTAAATAAGGCTAAGTCTTCGTAGATAAAACAGAGTTATTTCAAAGGAATCTAGGACAAATGTACAATTCGTAGAAAACATTATCAGACTATAAAACTGTAAAACAATTGACTGGAAGGAAAACAATCTGAAAGTCAAGTCTACATCTTAATAAGGATGTGGTTCCAAATGTTCTGACCACTTTCTAACCATAAGGGACCATTAAGAATTCTCCACTAGCTGAATCCACTTGGGATAAGGGGATCCTCTCTTCCTGATCCCCTCTGCCGTTACAAGTGTCCAAATTCACTTCTCTTCCTCTATCAGAGGCCACAGCTAGGGTTGCTGGCAGAGTGACTCCTGAACTTCTCCTGGTGGACAAGTGGGATTCAGGTATATGGGAGTGAAAAAAACTTCTTCCTTTTCCCTCAAGTTCAGTGACTGGGGCCTGAGAGTTAAACAAAAGGTAGACTAACAGTATGACAGAAAAGGCAAAAAAATTTTATCAATATTTAAAATTTTGTGTGCATGGGGACATCACAGAGAAGAGGTGAAAACCCAAAGGAGCAGCTAGACTCAGGGGCTTCATACCATTTTAACAAATGGCAATGAGCTACAGATACATGATTAGAAAAGAAAGGAGTCTGGGCTGCCAGGACTCACAAACTGTGGGAAGTCAGAAGGAAATACAGGGGAGAGCTAATCATGGAAGACAGGCATTATCTTAGTAAGGTTTGTCACCTTACTAATCTTACTTACCAATCTCAGTGCCAGCTCTCCATCTCCAGTGATCACTGTCTCTCTCTTAGTCCTGGTATGAGGTGGGGGTGGGGGGTGGGGATTTATTCCCTCTTTTCAGACAGATTGGGGGAGGGCAGGAAGCTCTTTTTTTGTCTGCTATTTCGTAACTGACTTTAACTCAAAATAATCAAATGTGCCAAAGTGGCAAAATTTGGGGTGGCATATTCTGGACCCCTTCACAGGAGTGGGTGAATTGTCACATATTCCAGGGGGGCACTGCTCAAAGTCCTCTTCAGTTCTATCTGAAATGTCCTTTGAGGTATCCATGAAAGGGCAACTTAAGAAACTTACACAGGGGCACCTGGTGGCTCAGTCAGCTGAGCATCCAGCTCTTGGTTTCAGCTCAGGTCATGATTTCAGGGTCCTGAGATCAAACCCTACTTGAGGCTCCATGCTTGGAGGGAAGCCTGCCTGAGATTCTCCTCTCCCTCGCCCTCTGCCCCTCCCCCCACTCACATGTGTGCTCTCTTTCTCTTAAATAAATAAATCTTGAAAGAAAGAAAGAAAGAAAGAAAGAAAGAAAGAAAGAAAGAAAGAAAGAAAGAAAAAGAAACTTATACAAGTGATAGCAGTATATGGAGAATATGCAGAAAATAATGAAGTCAACCGCTAAAGCAAAGAGATCTTACTGAAAGGCAAATTAACCTGGAAATAAAACAATCTTTACAAAGCCAGTTAGATCCTCTTCATCTCATGTCATTTTGTGGGTAATTTAAGCCAGAGCTCCTAGCTAGATCCCTCTAGATAGTTTAAATCTTGCTCTGGATTTTTCAGCCTCTATTATTTTGCATTTATTTTTTGTTGGTTTAATTGCATGCTCAATTTTGTCTTTGTATTTCATTTTGCTCATTGTGATTTTTGAGACCACTTCCTTCTTAGCACTTTCCATTGCTAGATTTAGATTTATGAGATTAAAGGGATGAGAAATATAGCCTTGAAAAAACACAAACAGGATGGAGCAAAGGATGCTCTTTTTTCTTAATCATGAAAAATGAATGACACTTAGGGTAATCAATACAGTCAAAATAAATTACTGTCTGTTCAAAGAATGATCCATGGATTCTGAAAGGTGTCTACACCAGCAAAAATATCATTATAAAATAATAAATCGAGGCTAGTATCAACTGCTAATCCATAGAATGAAAGAACATAGACTTTTGCCTATAAAGGTCTTCACAGAGGTCATCCAAGAAAATCTCAGTTTCCACAGGAGAATTCTGCAGCTCAGAAGTATTAAATGACTAGCCCAAGGCCATACAATAAATTTTGGCAGTATCAGAACTAGAAAAAACAAAGTTTAATGGTTCCAAATCTCCTGCCACTTCTATTGAAACAGTATCTTTGACATCTGAAGGAGGGAAAAAAGAAAAGAAAAGAAAAGAAAAAAAATACTTGTTTTGTATTTGGTTTTACCTAAAAGGAGGAACTTTTTTCAGGACATGGCTTGGAGATTTTTGAGACCACTTCCTACTTTGATTTTTGTTCTTCCCCTTTATTGGGCCATATTTCCCCTAGACTTCAAGAACTATGAAATGAAAAGGGAGAAATACATATCAGTATATTTTAGTCCTTATCAGCTGCTCTGATGGAAATCTTAAAGGAATGTTGAATGTGGGAGATCAAATGGGATCTTACACATCCCAGTTTTACCAACTTACCTAAAACATGTTTTTAAGTATTAATTGTAATTAATCTTCCTAATTCTGGTGTCAAAACACACACACACACACACACACATATATATAAATATATATATACACATATATATTTATACACATTTATACACATATATAAAATATACATACATATATAAACATATCTATATCTATATCTATATTTTTTTAAGTAACTCCTGTAATGGCCGAACCCCATCAAAAGGAGAAGAGAGACCAACCGCTAAGCTGGAGTTCAGTCTAACGGGAAAATGCAGCAGGCAGAATGGAGAAGCTCAGACCGAACAGGCTACACTGCCTGATGAATGACTCCCAGATGGTTGTGATGCCCTCACCTCCGTCAGGAAGGCCACACAGCCAGCTTGCTGTCTCCACACCCTTGCGGACCGCGAAACCCCACCTGCTCAGTGACAGAGTGAGTCACAATCGGCCTGGATTCTTGACTTGGTGCAGTTTGCTACCCCATTTTTGCAAGAACTGAACTGCCAACATTTATCTTCTCACTGTGTTAGTGAAAACCAGGCTGCTTGCAGCTCGCTAATGGACAGAAAATAGTGTCTTGCTTCTCTGAAAAATATAAAAAATAAAAAATAACCAGCCATTAGAATTACGCAGAAACAATTGGGAAATTGTATGGGGAAAGGGCAGGCTACAAGGCTGTGGATCCAAGTTCAGGCATAAAGTGTGCCTCAGGCAGAAAGCCGGACAAGCATCCTACACTAAAATGTAATACATTGGGGTTTTGGGGTTTTGTTTGTTTGTTTTGGGGGTGTTTTTTTTTTTTTGCTGCCTTGTAAAAGTGATAGGCTTAGTGTTTCTTAAGAGCAGAAGTTGGCGTGCCGGTAACAGCCTCAAAGCCTTAATAGGACATTAGATGACCAATCATGTCAGAAGTCAGGGCCTGTCCTCTGTCTAGCCCATGGTCGCAGGTCCTCTGAAGCCTGGGCTGGGATTACCTCTGTGAGAGGAACAGTGCATGGCCAGCAGCCTGCAGCCTCTCCCGTAGGCTCCTAGGAGAAGACGTCTTGACTATTGAATTTTTTCACAAAGTCATGATCTTTGTAGTCACAAATAAAATGACATAAAGCATTTGAAAGCTTTGAGCATATTCAATTCTCTTTAGGACCATAAGGTTAGAGAATACTGCAAGAACCTTTGGTTGAAATATCATCTTTGGCATTTTCTTTCCCATTATCTCTGCATTCAGTAGGTCATCCATATCACCAACCCAAAAGCCTAAATATCTCTGAAATCTATTCAGTTCTTTCCATCATTTCTGCATAGCCATTATCCCAGTCTGATCCACCATTGACTCTTACCTAAGCCATTAATTTGTCTCCTTGCTTCCATTCTGATGCCCTCCTGTGTGTTAGCAAACCCCACCGTGAAATCTCAGTGGCTTATGGCACCAGGCATTTGTTTTTCTGACTTGAGGCCTGGGGGTCGGCTTAGCTCAGGTTTGTCCGTCTCATCCTGGGACCAGTGGCACATGGACATGAGTCTCATGACTGACAGAGAAGCAAGAGGCCAAAACAAACCTTGGAAGCACATCCAGAGCCTCCACCAACATTCCATTGGGCAATGCATGTATTATTGCCAAGCCTGACATCCCACAGGCATGCACATATGCTGCCCCCATCTAGTGGGAAGGGGTACAAAGTCACAAGGTAAAAAACAAGGATCTGTTATTCCAACTGTGGAGGGAATGCAGAAGTGGAAAAGATAATGCAGTACAACACACTACCTATTGTGTCTTCTCCCATAAAACCAGAGAGGTCTTTTAAGTAAACAAATTCAAATAAACATGCCACTCCCCTTCCCATACTCTTTAATGACTGTATTACCAATTACAAAAAAGTGCCCTACAGGATCCAGCAGAAAAGCCCTGTGCTTACAGCTCCAGCCTAAACCTCTTGCCATCTATCTTCCTCCTCCATTCTAGGCTCTAGCCATACTGAATCTTCTGCCCTGCCAGCCTCTCCCCCACCTCGGAATTTGCTCAACATACTCTCTCTTCCTGCCTGGAATACATTCTCTCCCTTTTCCTTCATTGAAACTTATATCTGAATGATGTCACTTCTGAGAAATTTTCCCTGACCAACAAGACTGGATCAGGTCCCCTTATTAAACATTAATTCCTTCTAACCCTCCTTATGGCACTTATCCCAGTTGAAATTAATTGATACTTGGTAGTCTAATGATTATCTCTCTTGCAAAATTATAAGCTCCATGATTGTAGAAATAGTACTTCCTGTGGGGGAGGGGTGTTATTTTCTTAGCTTCAGGGTTCTGCATCATGAACACTCAAAACACACATACGTACATTCACATACACACACACTCACACACATATATTCCCATATGAAAAGTTTTTCTTTAATGATCTCTCCCAAGAGCAAGAGCCCTCAATTTCCACAAAGACCTGCCAACTTCACTCTCTATCCTCTTCCCTCTATAGTATTTTAAGAAGCTCCTAATCAAGCGTTCAGTTTATTTGGACTTCAAATACCTAAGAGAAAATATACCCTCAAGCATCCTCTCTGTAACTTTGATTAAGAACCCAAATAGGAAAAAAAATTACCTTTCACTCTCATTACAACCCTATCCATTTGTTATCAGAGACTAGGTCTTTGGAAACACCCTTGAAGTAGGACGCTGGTAGGTCTAATTCTGGAATACATTAAAATAAGGGGATATTTTACCAAATATGTCATGGTAATATGGGAAAGAAGATTCACATCATAGGGGTACCTGGGTGGCTCAGTCTGTTAAGCATCTGCCTACAGCTCAGGTTGTGATCCCAAGTCCTAGGATTAAGCCCCGCGACAGGCTCCTTACCTGGTGGGGAGTCTGTTTCTCTCTCTCCCTCTGCCCCTCCCCATGTTCGTGCTCTCTCTCACTTGCTCTCTTTCTCTCTCTCAAATAAATAAAATTTTTAAAAAAGGATGCACATGGTAGCAAAACCTACCCCAAACCCAATGTGATTCCTCATTGATCTCCCTTTTCTCACCCAAAACCTCTTCCCTGAAAACACATTTGTTTTCCATATGTTTCCTAAGAACTAAATTCAGTTCACACTCACTTCACTTGTTCTACTCAGTAAATCAAAAGTCTGGTACATAGCCTGCACCTAAGCAGCCTCAGAACCCCACCCCAAATAGAATTGTCAGAGTATTTATCAAATAAAACAAGGCTCTTCCTAGAGGAAAATTCTACTATTAAGAAAACATGGGTTCTCCACACTAGTATGCATGCTTTGAAGATCAATTTAAATGCCATGTCCTTCAGAAACCTCCTCTAACTCAACAAAATGGATAGACTCTTTCATATCCAGACTTCTGTGTAGTGGGTTGACTGATACACCCTGTAGACTTATATTAAGAATTTTTACTTTGAGGCTTCTGGGTCACTCAGCCAGTTAAGTGTCTAGCTCTTGATTTCAGCTCAGGTCATGATCTCAGGCTCAAGCTGGGTGTGAAGGCTGCTTAAGGTTCTTTGTCTTCTTCTCCCCCCTTCCCGTCCCTCCCCCACTCCCTCTCTAAAAAAAAAAAAAAATAGTGTAAACAACATTGAGGACTGAGCAAAGAGCTCAGAGCAAGGGAATATTTTACTCTTCATATTCACTGACAATAAATTGTTATACTCTTCAATTCCTCGCTCCCCCCCCCCAAATTTTTTTTAAATCCTAACATTGTAAACACTGATATTACAAAATATTCCCAAGGAACAGATGACAGAAATCTATCCATTATGGTAATGGAGCTGAGCATAGGAAAATTGCTAAGGGAAATTGCATCTGGATAAGCTGTCCCAGATGGTGCCTTATGATGAGCAGCCTGCCCTTCCTAGCACAAACTTATGGTCACAGGGTCCTCCATCCCAGAGGGAGAGTATGTGCAGCATAACAGGAAATTTTGCTAAGCCATATGGCTCTGTTTCTCTGCTACTACCTCACGTACCATGTACTTCATTATTCTCCATCACCTGCCTGGACATGATCTATAATATGCATCTATAAGCTGATAGCAGTTAAAATGACTCCGGGAGCTTTCCAACCAGAGTTAATGTGAATTTCCTTTTATTCATACATTGTAGAGTCCAGGATGACAAAAACTACATAAATTGGTAAATGCATTTATAGCTTTCAACCACCAAGTCAGAGAACCCCCTAAATACCTTCAATGATTATGGTTCTGTGTGGGTGAAGAGATTTCATGTCTTTTAGTCAAATGTCCCTGGCAGAAGTCTAAGTAAAGCACAGTGTAATAAAATTTGATTTTGACTTTTTAGTAATATAACTGGTTATACAACTCAAAGAACATTTCTGAATAAGATAGATAAACTATTTTCTTAGGAATCATTTTAAATGCACTGCTGAACTAGCACACACAAAAAATAGGAATCAAAAGATCCTAAAAATTAGGGGTAATAATAACTAAGGGAGTTAATAAATACCAAGACCGGCTTTTGTCCCAAAGGTTTTTGCTGAATGATGGAAAGCTAAGCTTCTGATTTGTTAGCTTCTTTGTACATGAAGGGAGGTAGGAAAAGTCTAGTACCCACTGAAGATGGGGAAGCCAGAAGGAGACCATGTATAAAGCAGGGACCCTAATGACACTAAAGGAGAAAGTAAGGATATTTGCATGTCTGAATTATGACCCTGGAAGAAAACACTTACCTGAGAACTTGAGAACTCAACCTGCCCTTCAAATGGGTTTGGGCACAAGTTCATGCTTCTTAGTCCAAAAAGTAAGAAATAAATTTGAAATCATTTTGAGTTGGATGTGTCACACAAAAGAGAATGCCATAAATAAATGTTAAGTCAGCTTTTACAGTGTCAGTCTGAACTCTGACCAAAGACTCAACACAGATACAGACCAAGACAATAAATAGTTCACCCTACAAGAGCCAAGGACTCACATGAACAAGTTACCATAAGGAGTAAACCATAGAAAGAGACTAAAAATAATTTCAGACATTAGAATTATTAAATAAAGAATGCAAAATCATTATGTTTAGTATGTTTAGATAATTTTTAAAAATTAAATAAACTTGAAACCATAAGCAAAGAACAAGACATGATAGAGAATGACCACATTTGATGAAGAACCAAATAAAACTGCATTTAAATAATACACCCAAAATAAATCATATTTAAATAAAAAACAAATAAATAAAGCTTTAATGATCAAATTAGAAATTTAAGAGTGATTAAACAGCAGATTAGATGCATGTTCACTGAGAATCAGAGAACTGAAACACAGCTATGAAGAAATTAGATGTAAAGTATGAAAACCAGATTGAAAGACATGGAAGATAGAGTGACCGGGCTATAATAATACTTCATTAGAGATTCATAAAAAGATGAATAAATGGGAATAGATAATATTTGAAGATAAAAAGGCTGAGAACTTTAAAGAAGTATTGAAAGACCTCCATATGCAGGACTCCAATACACCTCAAATAGAATAAATAAAAACTAATTCAATTTTAGACACATAATAGTGACACCGAGAAGTGAAAAAAGAAAAATATATTTAAAACACTCTAAGGAGTAAGACTAGATTATATGCAAGAGAAAGATAATTAGAGTGCTTGCTGACTTCACATCATAAAGGATGGAAACCAGAAGAATGCAGAAATACAGACTGATGGAAAATCACTGCCAACCTAAATTTCCATACCAAGCAAAAGTATCTTTCGAGAATGAAGAAAAAACAGAAACGTTTTCAGACAGAAGAAAAAGTGAGTTTACCACCTAAAGATCCCTACTACATGGATTCTAAACAATGTCTAAATCTTAAACAGAAGTAAAGTAATCCCAGGTGGAAGATTTTTACATGCAAAAAGGAATAGTGTGCAAAGGCATTGACTAACCAGTGACTGTATAAATCTATGAAATTATCATCTAGTTTATGGTGAAATGTAGGTGAAAAGTAAAATACCTCATAACAATAATATTTTCTTCTTCTTTTTCTTCTTGTTCCTCTTCTCCTCCCCCTCCCCCTTCTTCTCCTTCTCCTTCTTCTTCTTCTTCTCTCCCCCACCCCACCAGAAAGAAAGAGAGGAGGGGCAGAGGGAGAGAGAAAGAGAGAATCTTAATTAGGCTCCATAAGCAGCCCAATGCAAGGATCAATCTCGTGACCCTTAATTCATGACCTGAGCTGAAATCAACAGTCGGATGCTTAACTAACTAACTGAGCCACCCAGGTGCCATAATAGTATTTCTTTCTATCCTGCTTTCCTACCTTTGGACAGGCCTTTGACAACTTATTCTTTGAGTCCAGCAAATATGTCCCCAAAAATGGTTAATTTGATTTTATATGATTTTGATGATTACAAGGAAAAAAATGTGGAATTTACTCTTTGTTAAAGACAGCACCAAGGAGATTAATCTTCACCTAGGAACTCAGAATGCTTTACCTGATTCACGAAATTCATTCTGGCTCCCTTTCAAGTTGAACTTTTCTTCCTGTCCTCCTTCAGAACAGTGAGCCTTGCCAATTCACAAAAACACTAAAGGGACTACTCTTATATTGTTTAAATCGGGGTGGAAGACAAAATGGCACTTGTGTTGCCCATTCCCCAATCCTCTGCCTAGGTTAATGATTTTTGTTTGTTAATTAATCATGGCACTCTTTGCTGAGGGGACAACTGCCTTCACAATCTTCTCAAGGGTTGTAGACAGCCCCTCCAGTCATTCAAAGCTAGCATTTGACATTGAACCTACTTGCCTTTTCCAACTTAAATGCTGCTGGCTCTATTCTATATGGAAAACAGTCTGTGATTGCTATTTCTTTTCTTAGTTGTTACAGAGAGAAATGTAATTTTATTTTCTATCCTGGAAATATTTCTTCACTTCTGGTTGCTGGCCCGGGGTAAAAATTATAACAAGTAATAATACCAGCTTAGATGTTCACACTGGCTTAGGCATATACAGTCTGGTTATTTAGGTACACACATTCTATATTTGCTTATAAATAACTGAACAAAAATTATGTATTGGCCACATAACAATAAAGTCTCATATTTTGATAGTGCTTTACAGTTATCAAAGCACATTACCATAAATCTTTTGTCTCAGATTCTAAAACAAATATGTATTGCGCAATGGCATGTGACAGGCATTGTGCTGGATGTTGGGGATATAAAAGTTCTTGCTCCCTTGAGTTTATAGCTTAGTAGAGGAAACAGACACATAAACAAATAATGGGAACATAGGATGACACTTTCATAATGAAAAATAAGGGGGGGCAGTGTGATGAAGTGATTAAAAGTACGGACTTTGGAACCAGAAAAACCTTGAGTTCCTGTCCCTGCTTTATAGTTTCCCAGCTCCCTAAATAAGGCTCTGTATTAGTTAGGGTTCTCCAGAGAAATAGAAGCAACAGGATATGTATATGTACATCATATATAAATATTTATTATATATGCTTATATATAATATATATCTGATATACTTCAAGCATATCTTATATGTAATATATACTTTTATATAAATGTATATATACATACAGGCATAACTTAGGGATATTTCAGGGTCAGTTCCAGACCTTTGCAATAAGGTATATTCATAGTAAAACACATTGAATGATTTTTGTTTGTTTCCCAGTACATAGTAAGGTTAATATTCTTACATGACACTGTAGTCTATTAAGTGTATAATAACATTACATCTAAAAAAAATAATGCATAGACTTTAATTTAAAAAAATACCTTATTGCTAAAAAATGTTAACTATCACCTGAGCCTTCCGCAAGTTATAATCACCAATCACAGATAACCATAACAAATAAAAAAATGAAATATTTTGAAATATTAAGAGAATTGCCAAAATGAGACAGAGACACAAAGTAAGCAAATGCTGTTGGAATGATGGTGCTGATTGACTTGCTCAATGCAGGGCTGCTACAAGCCTTCAGATTTGTAAAAAACAGGATCTGCAGAGTTAAGTCAGTGAAGTACAACAGAACAAGGTATGTCTGTGTGTATGTGTAGGGGTGGAGAATATATATATATATATATATGTATATATATATGGTATATATGGGGGACAGGAAAATGAAGAGACAGGGAGAAGGAGAGAGAGAGCAAGAGACTGAGTCTAAGGAATTGGCTTACGTGATTGTGGGGGCTGACAAGTCTAAATTGAAATTCTGGCAGGAGCCATCTGGAGCCAGAATCCCTTCCTCATACGGGGCCTTCAGTCTTTTCTCTTAGCACCTTCAAATGATGCGATGAGGACCACCCAAGCTATGGCGGGTAATATGCTTTACTCAAAGTCTAATAGTTTATATGTTAATCACATCAACTCAGCAGACAGCCCAGTCAAGTGGACACATAAAATCAACCATCTCAGCCTCATTTCTTCATTAGTCAAATAACAATGAGTATGAGGCAAACTAATAACACCTGCCTCATAGGACCCCTGTGAGGTTGTACTGGACTCTGTACTATCAGTGCTTGGCATGGTGTCTGGAAAAAAGTGCGTGCTAGGGAGCGCTGGGGTAGCCTCAGCATCAGGTCACTTGCCACTCCTCTCCAGGGAACCACAAACCAGCCCCAGGTGCTGCCCTGCCTTTCCTCCCCACTGCCTTTGTGCCTGTGACCTCTTGTGGCTGGAACACTTCCACCAGTCCTTGTAGAGACACTAACTCACACCAAACACAAGGTGGCCCAGGAAAAATCAGCAATATTTGACTGTCGTTGATATACAGAAATCAGCCCTTTCACAGGTTCCACTTACTATAACCAAACTACTTTGTAATACTATCAGTGTAGTTTAAAAAGAAACTCCAGAATAACATCTAAAAACTATCAAAAATCAATGGGGGTGTTACATTTTTAATCCACAAATGAAATCTCAAAAGTTCATTTTCTTTCTTTCAGTCTCTCTCTCTCTCTCTCTCTCTCTCTCACACACACACACACACACACACACACACAGAGCTGTCTCCGTGGCCCAAATGTTCCTCTAAACCTAGCCTTGCCTCACAATCTTAACTTCCTTTTTTCTTCCCCTCCCGCCTTCTAGATTATTCTTCTGTGCTCTCATAAGTAGTTCCCTGACCTTTCTGATATAAACAACTAAAGCTCATGCTTCCTAAGAAAGGTGCAGTCTAGCAAAGACAAGACTCTGTAATGGAGAACATTAATTAAACTAACCTTTTTTTGCAGTCATAGCATTTTATGCATACATAATCTATTTCCAGATTCCATTACTTTTGTGTCTGCTGGTACTTTGAGTTCTACAACTAAAGCCACTCAATTAAATGGGGTGGGCGAGGGACCTCAGAGTTTTACATATTGCATTTTTGTCCCAGAACTAAATTTTTAAACAAACAATTCTTGTTGTGAACAGAATATATAAAAAGCTTGCCATGATTGCGCAGGCCTCAAACTGTATACTTGTGGAGATACCTTCAACTAATACCTTGGCGAACATGCTCTTCTCTTCCTTTGGGTGACTACCACTGACATATTTTTATTTTTTCCCTCATCTCCTTATGCAAAGCCAGAAGGTTCAAATGTATTTCTGATGAGCAGAGATCTTGCAAGTTACTTGACCCTGATATGATAGAACTTTCTGAGCTGAAAAGATGAAGAGTCCTTCCAAATTCCCCTGCCAGCCTCACCACAGCTTGGAGGTTAATAAGAGAGTATTTAGGAGGCAGAAAGTATTTAGAGCTTGGGGAATTGAGGTAACAAGTGGAGGAGGAGAAGCACTTACAATTATAAGGTAATATTGTGAATACAAGAAGTGTCAGCCCATTTTCTAGAAAGCAGTCTTTGGCATCAGGCTTTCTGAAAGGCTCTCTGGGAAACACTGAGCAGCAAGGCAACTTGAAGCACTTAGCTTATCCTCAAGCCGTATTCTCCTTGTGGTGACTGTCACCTCTCTGCTGAAGAAAGCTGACTTTCCTTTCCTTAAGAATATATGCAGCCATACCACGCAACCGATTGCGTCTCTGATTCCCGTTCTTTCTTTGAACACATCCAAAGTATTTACGATGATTTTCATTGAGACGTTTTGTGTTTGTAGTTATATTTTTTCATAGCAATCAAAGAAACTCTGGTGGTGTATATATGCAAATATTGTACAGAATCATGTTAAAAAGCAAGAAAGACCTTTGGCTCGTAGCAAATCATGGGATGCCTGAGGTCTGTTCTATCTCCAGTGTTATGTTACATCCATGTAAAAATAGAAAATAGAAGTATAGCAGTTTTAACAGTTCATCTGTGTGTATTTCACCGTACACATAGAAAAAAAGTTGTCCCTAGGGGCATCTGGGTGGCTCAGGCAGTTGAGAGTCCAACTCTTGATTTCAGTTCAGCTCACAATCTCAGGGTCATGGGATCAAGACCCATGAGGCTCCATGCTCAGCAGGGAGTTGGCTTCTCTCTCTCTGCCCCCTCCTTGCTCACTCGCTCTCTCTTTCTCTCTCTGTTTCCCCCTTTCCCCCGTAAAATAAATAAATAAATCTTTTAAAAATTCCTCTAAATATGCAGGCATGGTATCATTACAGCAGTGTTTCATTACAATCTTTAAATTCAGAAAGTATGTATTTTGGGAATAATCTTCCATCTGTCCATTTTCTGACAGGAGTTCACATAGCTGAAGGGGGGGAAAGTTTTCTTCAACCCTCTCAGGGTGCTTTCCTGGGTCTGAAAATTGAACTGTCAAAGACAGGTTAACAAGAGAAAAGCATACAAATTGTATTGAATTTTTACATGTACATGGGAGCCTTCACAAGAGAAGGAAGGCCTCATAAAGTCACCAGAGCAGGGAGCTTATATGTCTTTTAGACAAAGAGGCAATAAATTGGTGAAGAATTAGGACAAAGTGGTCCAGACTCGGGGTAGTAAATAATGGGGAAGAAACTAGGTGATAAGTATTAGTTTAACGAGGTTGGTTTTGGGGATTTCCCGTTCCTAAATTCCCTGTCTCTGATGATGAGAATGTCCTCTCCTCTCCTGATACAGGGAGGGCAACTTCTGCATGGGAGACTCATCTCCTGCATTCAGGTAAGAAAGTGAGATGGTAGGGAGGTGTGACCATTCTGTTTCTATTATTTTCTCAAACTTCATTGGCTTAAGATATTTGATACATCAAAGTGCCATATCTTGGGGGTACTATATCTGAACCCCACCAGAGTGACTACAAGCACTACTCTCTAGACTGGCTGCAGGAAGGAGTAGAGAGAAGGGAACAAGAAACCTAAAATAGCAAGGGGTGCCTGGGTGGCTCAGTAGGTTGGGGCCTCTGCCTTTGGCTCAGCTCATGATCTCAGGGTCCTGAGATCGAGCTCCGCACCAGGGTCCCTGCTCGGTGGGGAGCCTGTCCCCCCAGCCCCGCCTGCTTCTCTACCTACTTGTGATCTTTGTCTGTCAAATAAATAAATCAGTCAATCTTAAAAAAAAAAAAAGAAAAGAAAAGAAATCTAAAATATCAAGATGAAAGGGTCACATCACCTTCCTCTTCAACAAAATTGTAATTTGCCAAAATTGTCCTTGAGGAATAATAACTTACTAGGCTGCATTTTAGAATTTAGATTTAAATATGAGATAAATCTTCACAAACTTCCCAAGTACTAATATTGTAGGCATGGTAACAGTCTAAACTGGACTACTTTCTAACAGGATCATCCTTATGCAGAAGCTACTACAGGTCCTAGGGTTCCCTGGACCCCTCACCCCCACCCTCTATTACACTTGTATGAGGCCGGTGGGCCAGTGCCGAAAGTTTCATCATTATAACACTATCCCACTTAAAATGGAGATATATATATATATTTATCATGGAGGAAAGGTAATATGTGGTCATTATTTGTCTAGTATATACATCTGCAAGCCAGGAGCTTCCTGAGAGCAGGCATGTTGTCTTCATTTTTAGAATCCAGACACAGGCAAAATATTTGGTAAACAGAAGTCATCAACAATTTGTTGTAGAATATATAAATAAATTAATCCCAATTAGTTCTAGTGTGAATTATTTTTCCCATTTCTTACATTTCACCATCTATCTGGGAGCTGGCTGTCATGGGAAATAAGAAGGGGACATGAACAGGGAATGCCTAAAGCCTATGGAATTACCCAAAAGGACTAGAATTGAGTGCGTGTCATGGGAAGCCTAGAGACAATAAAGGCAAAGGATTTGGAAAAGTAAATAAAGCCAGTGTTCATCTCAACTTTCTACTTGTTAATTATGTGATTTGGGTCAAGTCCCTTCCTTTCTTCATCTCAGTTTCTGTGACCAGAATAATAAGAGTTGTGACAAATATAGCATAAGCTTATATGTAGGTAATAAATAATGGATAGAGATTAACTTGCAGCTATTTTAAATGATTTATAATAACCACTACAGTTATCCAATACCATTAGTGTCAATTAAAAAAATAATCACCTCCAGGAAAGGGGAAATTTTTTAAAGGATCGTAGAAGAGAGATAGAGAAATTTATTCCTTCATACTTTTTCTGCGGATGGCTCCTCTTCTCCAACTACATTCTCTCCCTAAAATGGATGGCCTTTTAACAGGTAAACACCAAGTCGATGTAGTAAATTAATTGATTCTGACTTCATAAGAAGCAAATCTCTTCACCACAGCTAATCTGAGACTGACGGACACAGTAATTATGTAAAGACGGCATAATCTACTCTTCTCTCTGTGGTCATAACTCAAACTCTTCAGATGTATAATTTATAAAGCCAAGATTAGTTCAGCAATCCAAGTAGTTCTGCGAAAGGAAGAACAAGAAGTAGCTTCATCCAACTGATCATCCAAAATTATAAAAGGCCCTATCCATGAAAGACACAAGACCCTGATACTGAACAGGTGATAGGAAGGTCACTTCTGGAGTACCACTGTCCATCTGGCTGGTTCTTATCCACATCAAATACTTGGACAACCTGGCACAAAGTGCTATGGATAGACCCAGACCTTGGAGACATCAGCCCAGGTGGCAAGAGTGAGGTCAGCAGAGAAATTCATCTAGAGAGACCAATTTGCCTCCATTGCAACTCTCCTCTCAGTAAATCAGTTCTGTTCAGTATGTATTCTGCCAACTTAGAATTTCCTGATACAATCCACACTATCCTTGAACTGAAATCATTGGAGATGTCTTAAAACATAAAATTCATAGAGCACTCATTATATAATAAATAACCTGGATCTTATTTTTCCAGTTGTTCAGGGAAAACTTCAGATCAG
This sequence comes from Mustela lutreola, assembly GCF_030435805.1. NCBI lineage: Eukaryota > Metazoa > Chordata > Mammalia > Carnivora > Mustelidae > Mustela > Mustela lutreola. The sequence continues at coordinate 57,429,700 of NC_081295.1, read as the reverse complement.
TGCTCAAGATTGGGATGGGGTGGACAAATTTTTTCTGTAAAGAGCCAGATAGCAAATATTTATGCTTTCTGAGTCATATAGACTCAATTCTCACAAAAGCAACCATGGACTTGTGCTTACAAGAACAGGCACATGGCAGGGTCTAGGCCACATACCATAGTTTACTATGCAAACTCCATATCAACATCTAAATCATGCCATAAAATTAAATACTCATGTATCATTCTCTCTGGTTGGAAACGTCATCAAACGAATGTGATTTTTCACCACATCAAGTAATGTCAGTAACTTAGAGCTAACACTACCATAGGTGTTCATAGTAGACAGTCAAACAATATTTGTTGAATGAATAAAGAGATATGTTAAAATATAGGGATATAGTTCTTCAATCATGCTGTATCTCCAGAGGTTGCAAGTTTTTAAAATACATCTCAAAAATACATCTGCCTTGGGACGCCTGGGTAGCTCAGTGGGTTAAAGCCTCTGCCTTCAGCTCAGGTCATGATCCCAGGGTCCTGGGATCAAGCCCCACGTCCGGGCTCTCTGCTCAGCAAGGGGCCTGCTTCCTCCTCTCTCTCTCTACCTGCCTCTCTGCCTACTTGTGATCTCTGTCAAATGAATAAATAAAATCTTAAAAAAAAAATACATCTGTGCTATGCTGAGGTTTCCCTTATTATTATTATTGTGTGTTAATATGCATTTTCAATAAGTTTGTTTGATAAAGTGTATGAGGTCCATAATTATTTATCCACTTTAAGGATAGATTTGGGGGAAAATTTTGAGTTTTCATATTTTACAAGATTCATGGAGGGTATATACTATATTATTTGTTCCCATTCCCTTCAAAGTCTGGGAGCACACCAGGTAATCAAATACCATAGTATTTCTCCAGTGAAACATATGAACATTCCTATCAAGTGAGATAAATAAAAGATTATAAGAATCCCGCTGTTCTCAAAGTATGATTTAGGGACAGCTGGGAATCTCCAAAACCTTTCAAAGGGTCTATGAAGCCAAAATTATTTTCATAAAAATACTTAGACACTTAACTTTCTCACTTTCCCTTTCTTCTGAACACATAGTGAAGTTTTCAAGGGGTTCCATGATGTGTGATATTAAGGGCAGATTAAATGTAGAAGCAGATAAAAGGATAAAAGACTCTGGCTGTCTCATGTTAAGTGAGTCTATATAGAGATTTGCAAGGATATAAAATAATCCTACTCTTCTTATTAAAATTTGGTTTGGGAAAGTATAGTTATTTTCATTTAATAATATTTCTGTCCTGACTCTGGGAAACAAACTTAGGATTGTGGAAAAGGAGGTGGGTAGGAGATGGGGTAACTCAGTTATGGGCATTAAGGAGGGCACATGATGTGATGAGCACTGGGTGTTATACTTAACTAACGAATCATGGAACACTATACTGAAAACTAATGATGTACTGTATGTTGGCTAATTGAATTTAAATAAAGACATATATATTATTTCTGTTAACATTTAATGGACTTGTTATTTGAGAACAAACGGATACATATTCATTTTTATTTCTAATATGACAACAATTGATGAATACAACTCACATAAGTAAAAGACCATTGGGGTCCACAGTAATATTCAAGAGTGAAAGGAGTCTGGAGACAAAAACATTTGATGAGTGCTATAGAAGGTTAACTTCAGTTCAGGTCAAGGGTAGCTGCCCAATGAGTGCTGCCAAAGCTTTTGCTATTCTGGGCACTTGCACATCCCAGTTAATGATGAGGGACGGTGGAATACCTAGGTGACTTGGGGTTAGGAGATCATCTAATGTTTGTTCTAAAGCAAAGTCCCAAATCTTGGTGTCTTGGGTTTAGAGGGCTTTCATAGGTTGTTAATTGAAATGCTTTCAGGATTCAGGCAGATAAACAAATTGTATGAAACAAGGCCAGTGCAGACCATGATATCTGGCCCATGGCAGGCCATGCAGGCAAGTGAGCCTGGTCTTTTTAAACCTTTGGAATTTAGGAAAAACTGGAAATCTAGTGTTTTTTTAATGTGAATTTTCCTTAGTTTAATCAATGTTTTAAAAAAATACCACTGGTAAATTAAGTCAGATCATCTGCTGGTTCTTGTTCACCTGTTACTCAGGTAGTTATGTGGACCTGGGTACACATAAGACTACACCCCATCTTTGAGAGGTGTTGACTAAAAGTTAGCTCTCTTTCCCTCAAGGCATGGACAGATGGAAATGTTGGTCAGATTTGGGAAACAAAAGGCATGGAGTAGCTCTACCACTGACTCTTCTATTAATGCTTCTTCTGTTCTAAAACCATATATTTAATAAACAGTCAGCTTTGTCAAATATTTTTAGTTGACTTTTGGTTTCATTTTGAAATAATCACTTTGAATTTTGTCTTCATATATTAGTTATAGAGCTATAACCAAAAGCTGTATATCCTGAACATGAAGGTTATTGATTTCTAAAATTAACTTTAGTAATACAATTCAGAAAATATTTCACTAAAAATATTCTGGAGAACATGGGTCATGGGATGACAATAATTAAACATGTAGAATCATAGTTCTTTTCCAAGATACATTTCAAGTGAATAAATACTGTGTTAAGTCTGTTATAAATAAAGCACAGGACAAAAGTAATGCACCTTGCCTCTCTATCCACTTGCCATTATAAAAAACTGCTTTATAAAAAACAGCTTAGAAGCCAGAAAACAGAATTAGGGAGATAAATGACACCATGAAATGTTCCAACATCAGAATTATTGGGATCCCTGAGTGGGTGGAAAAAGAAGACTAGAAGATATAGTTGAACAAATTCTGGATGAAAATTTTCCCAATCTGGGGAATGGAACCAGTGTTCGTGTCCAGAAAGAACATCCCCCAAAATCAATGAATCTAGAAAGACCTCAAGACACCTGATTGTGAGACTGATGAATCAGAATTTTAGACAAGAGCTTCTGAGGGCAGCTAGGAGGAAAAGATTCCTTACATACAGAGGAAGGTCCATCAGAATAATGTCACACCCAGGAAGCCAGAAAGGGCTGTCAAGACATATTCAGGACACTAAATGAGAAGAACATGAAGCCAAGAATACTTTATCCAGCAAGGCTGACATTCAAAATGGATGGAGAGATGAAGAGCTTCAAAGACTGGCAAGGTTTAAGAGTATGTGCCCACCAAGCTGGCACTACAAAAAATATTAAGGGGGGTTTTATAAAAAAAAAAAAAAAAAAAAAGAAAGAACCCAAGAGTGACATAGAACAGAAATTTATAGAGGCAATCTACAGAAACAAGGCAACATGATGTCAATAAAAACATCTTTCAATGATCACTCTCAACGTGAATGGCCTAAATGCTCCCATAAAACAGCACAGGGTTGCAGATTGGATAAAACAACAGGACCCATCCATATGCTGTCTACAAGAGACCATTTGGAACCTAAAGATACATCCAGGCTAAAAGTGACGTGATGGAGAAGCATCTTTCATGCCAATGGGCCTCAAAATATAGCTGGGGTAGTGATTCTCATATCAGATAAATTAGATTTTAAACTAAAGACTATAGTCAGAGATAAAGAAGGACAATACTTCATTCTTAAAGGGTCTATCCACCAAGAAGATCTAAAAATTGTAAATATTTATGCCCCCAATACAGGAGTAGCCAATTACATAAGACAATTGTTAATCAAGATAAGGAGTCATACTGATTATGTATTAATGTATTAATGAATACATTAATAGCAGGGATCTTAACATGCCACTCTCAGTAATAGACAAATCATCCAAGCAGAAAACCAATAAAGAAACAAGAGCATTGAATGACACATTGGACCAGATGGACCTCATAGATATATACAGACCATTTCACCCTAAAACAACAGAATACTCATTCTTCTTCTTTTTTTCTATTTTTTATTTTTTAATTTTTTGAATTTATTTATTTTCAGAAAAACAGTATTCATTATTTTTTCACCACACCCAGTGCTCCATGCAATCCATGCCCTCTATAATACCCACCACCTGGTACCCCAACTTCCCACACCCCCACCACTTCAAACCCCTCAGATTGTTTTTCAGAGTCCATAGTCTCTCATGATTCACCTCCCCTTCCAATTTACCCCAATTCCCTTCTCCTCTCTAACACCCCTTGTCCTCCATGCTATTTGTTATGCTCCACAAATAAGTGAAACCATATGATAATTGACTCTCTCTGCTTGACTTATTTCACTCAGCATAATCTCTTCCAGTCCCGTCCATGTAGCTACAAAAGTTGGGTATTCATCCTTTCTGATGGAGGCATAATACTCTATAGTGTATATGGACCACATCTTCCTTATCCATTCGTCTGTTGAAGGGCATCTTGGTTCTTTCCATAGTTTGGCGACCATGGCCATTGCTGCTATAAACATTGGGGTACAGATGGCCCTTCTTTTCACGATATCTGTATCTTTGGGGTAAATACCCAGGAGTGCAATTGCAGGATCATAGGGAAGTTCTATTTTTAATTTCTTGAGGAATCTTCACACTGTTCTCCAAAGAGGCTGCACCAATTTGCATTCCCACCAACAGTGTAAGAGGGTTCCCCTTTCTCCACATCCTCTCCAACACATGTTGTTTCCTGTTTTGTTAATTTTGGCCATTCTTACTGGTGTAAGGTGATATCTCAATGTGGTTTTAATTTGAATCTCCCTGAGGGCTAATGATGATGAACATTTTTTCATGTGTCTGATAGCCATTTGTATGTCTTGATTGAAGAAGTGTCTGTTCATATCTTCTGCCCATTTCTTGATATGTTTGCCTGTTTCGTGTGTATTGAGTTTGAGGAGTTCATTATAGATCCTGGATATCAACCTTTTGTCTGTACTGTCATTTGCAATTATCTTCTCCCATTCCGTGGGTTGCCTCTTTGTTTTTTTGACTGTTTCCTTTGCTGTGCAGAAGCTTTTGATTTTGATGAAGTCCCAAAAGTTTATTTTCACTTTCATCCTTTGCCTTTGGAGACATATCTTGAAAGAAGTTGCTGTGGCTGATATTGAAGAGATTACTGCCTATATTCTCCTCTAGAATTCTGATGGATTCCTGTCTCACATTGAGGTCTTTTATCCATTTTGAGTTTATCTTTGTGTACGGTGTAAGAGAATGGTCGAGTTTCATTCTTCTACATATAGCTGTCCAGTTTTCCCAGCACCATTTATTGAAGAGACTGTCTTTTTTCCACTGTACATTTTTTCCTGTTTTGTCGAAGATTAATTGACCATAGAGTTGAGGGTCCATATCTGGGCTCTCTCCTCTGTTCCACTGGTCTATGTGTCTGTTTTTATGCCAGTACCATGCTGTCTTGGTGATCACAGCTTTGTAATAAAGCTTGAAATCAGGTAATGTGATGCCCCCAGCTTTATTTTTGTTTTTCAACATTTCCTTAGTGACTCGGGGTCTCTTCTGATTCCATACAAATTTTAGGATTATTTGCTCCAGGTTTTTGAAGAATACTGGTGGAATTTTGATCAGAATGGCATTAAAAGTATATATTGCTCTAGGCAGTATAGACATTTTAACAATGTTTATTCTTCCAATCCAAGAGCATGGAATGGTCTTCCATCGTTTTGTGTCTTCTTCAATTTCTTTCATGAGTGTTCTGTAGTTCCTTGAATACAGATCCTTTACCTCTTTGGTTAGGTTTATTCCCAGGTATCTTATGGTTCTTGGTGCTATAGTAAATGGAATCGATTCTCTAATTTCCCTTTCTGTATTTTCATTGTTAGTGTATAAGAAAGCCACTGATTTCTGCACATTGACTTTGTATCCTGCCATGTTGCTGAATTGCTGTATGAGTTCTAGTAGTTTGGGGGTGGAGTCTTTTGGGTTTTCCATATAAAGAATCATGTCATCTGCGAAGAGAGAGAGTTTGACTTCTTCATTACCAATTTGGATACCTTTTATTTCTCTTTGTTGTCTGATTGCTGTTGCTAGGACTTCTAATACTATATTGAACAAGAGTGGTGAAAGTGGGCATCCTTGTCTTGTTCCTGATCTCAACGGGAAGGCTGCAAGCTTTTTCCCATTGAGAATGATATTTGCTGTGGGTCTTTCATAGATAGATTTGATGAGGTTCAGGAATGTTCCCTCTATCCCTATACTTTGAAACGTTTTAATCAGGAACGGATGCTGGATTTTGTCAAATGCTTTTTCTGCATCAATTGAGAGGACCATGTGGTTCTTCTCTCTTCTCATATTAATACAGAATACTCATTCTTCTTGAGCACACATGGAACTTTCTCCAGAATAGACCACATACTGGGTCACAAATCAGGGCTCAACTGATACAAAAAGGTTGAAATTGTACCCTGCATATTCTCAGACCACAGTACATTGAAACTGGAACTCAACCACAAAAAAAAGTTTGGAAAGAATTCAAACACTTGGACAGTAAAGAACACCCTGCTTAAGAATGTTTGGATCAACCAAGAAATCAAAGAAGAACTTAAACAATTCAGGGAAACCAATGAGAATAAAGACACATTGTTCCAAAATCTATGGGATATGCCAAAGTGGTCCTAAGAGAGAAATACATAGCAATCCAAGCCTCACTCAAAAAAATTGAAAAATCCAGAATACACAAGCTCTCTTTACACCTTAAAGAACTGGAAAGTCAACAACAAATTAAGCCAACCTGATGCACAAGAAGGGAAGTAAACAAGCTTAGAACAGATATCAATGAAACTAGAAGCTGTTTTTTTGAAAGAATCAATAAGATCAATAAACCACTGGCCAAACTAATCGAAAAGAAAAGAGAGAGGACCCCAATTAATAAAATTATGAATGAAAAGGGAGAGATCACAATTAACACCAAGGAAATAGAAACAATCATCAGAAATTATTATCAACAGTTATATGCCAGTAAGTTAAGCAACTTAGACGAAATGGAAACCTATAAACCTGGAAACCTATAAATGTCCAAAACTGAATCAGGAAGAAATTGACAACCTGAATAGACCATTATCTAGTAACAGGACTGAAGCAGTGATCGAAAACCTCCCAAAAAACAAGAGCCCAGGACCTGATGAATTCCCTGGAGAATTCTACCAAACATTCAAAGAAGAAATAATACCTATTCTCCTAAAGCTGTTTCGAAAAGTAGAAACAAAAGGGAAACTTCCAGACTCTTTCTGTGAAGCCAGCATTACCCTGATCCCCAAACTAGGCAAAGACCCCATCAACAAGGAGAATTTCAGACCAATATCCCTGATGAATATGGATGCCAAGGTTCTCAATAAGATCCTAGCTAATAGGATCCAACAGTACATTACAGAGATTATCCACCATGACCAGGTGGGATTTATCCCTAGGATGCAAATGTGGTTCAACATTCACAAATCAATCAATGTGATAGACCAAGTCAGTAAGAGAGAAAACCACATGGTCCTCTCAATTGATGCAGAAAAAGCATTTGACAAAATACAGCCATTCCTGATTAAAATTCTTCAAAGTGTAGGGATAAAGGGAACATTCCTCAACTTCATAAAATCTATGAAAAACCCACAGCAAATATCATTCTCAATGAGGAAAACTGACAACCTTCCTTATGGGATCAGGAACATGACAAGGATGTCCACTGGTGCCACTGTTGTTCAACATACTACTAGAAGTTCTAGCAATAACAATCAGAAAACACAGAGAAATAAAAGTTATTCAAAGTGTTAATTCCATACTTTATATGGAAACCCCAAAAGACTCTATCCCCAAACTATTAGAACTTATACAGCAATTCAGTAATATGGCAGGATACAAAATCATTGTACATAAATCAGTTGCTTCCTTATACACTAATAATGAAAATACAGAAAAGAAAATTAGAAAATCAATTCCATTTACTATAGCACCAAGAACTATAGGATTCCTGGGAATAAACCTAACCAACGAGGTAAAGGATCTGTACTTGAGGAACTACAGAACACTCATGAAAGAAATTGAAGAAGACACAAAAAGATGGAAAAGCATTCCATGTTCATGGATTGGAAGAATAAACATTATTAAAATGTCTATACTGCCTAGAGCAACCTATACTTTCAATGCCATCCCGATCAAAATTCCACCACCATTTTTCAGAGAACTAGAACAAATTATCCTAAAATTTGTATGGAACCAGAAGAGACCCCAAATTGCTAAGGAAATGTTGAAAAAGAAAAACAAAACTGGGGTCATCAAGTACCCTGATTTCAGGCTTTACTTCAAAGCTGTGATCACCAAGACAGTATGGTACTGGAACAAAAAAAGACACACAGACCAGTGGAACAGAGTAGAGAGCCCAAATATGGACCCGTAACTCTATGGTCAACTAATCTTTGACAAAGCAGGAAAAAATATACAGTGGAAAAAAGACAATTACTTCAATAAATAGTGCTGGGAAAATTTGACAGCTATGTATACAAGAATGAAATTTGATCATTCTCTTACAACATACAGAAAGATAAACTCAAAATGGATAAAAGACCTCAGCATGAGGCAGGAATCTATCAAAATCCTAGAGGAGAACATAGGCAGTAACCTTTTCAACATCAGTCACAGCAACTTCTTTCAAGACATGTCTCCAAAGGCAAAGGAAACAAATGAACTTTTCAGATTTCATCAAGATCAAAACCTTCTGCACAGCAAAGGAAAGAGTCAATGAAACAAAGAGGCAACCCACAGAATGGGAGAAGACATTCACAAATAACACTACATACAAAAGGCTGATATCCAAGATCTATAAAGAACTCCTCAAACTTAACACTCAAAAAACAGATAATCATGTCAAAAATTGGGCAGAAGACATGAACAGACATTTATCCAAAGAAGACATATAAATGACTAACAGACACATGAAAAAATGTTCATCATTAGCCCTCAGGGAGATTCAAATCAAAACCACATTGAGATACCACCTTACAACAGTTAGAATGACCAAAATCAACAAGACAGGAAACAACAAGTGTTGAAGAGGATGTGGAGAAAGGGGAACCCTCTTACACTGTTGGTGGGAATGCAAGTTGGTGCAGCCTTTTTGGAAAACAGTTTGGAGATTCCTTAAGAAATTAAAAATAGAGCTATCCTATGACTCTGCAATTGCACTCCTGGGTATTTACCCCAAAGATACAGATGTCGTGAAAAGAAGGGCCATCTGTACCCCAATGTTCACAGCAGCAATGACCATAGTTGCCAAACTGTGGAAAGAGTCAAGATGCCCTTCAACAGAAGAATGGATAAAGAAGATGTGGTCCATATATACAATGGAGTATTATGCCTCCATCTGAAAGGATGAATACCCAACTTTTGTATCAACTTGGACGGGACTGGAGGAGATAATGCTGAGTGAAATAAGTCAAGCAGACAAAGTCAATTATCATATGGTTTCACTTACTTGTGAAGTGTAAGAAATAACCTGGAGGACATTAGGAGACGGAGAGAAGTGAGTTGGGGGGAAATCAGAGGGGAAGACAAACCATGAGAGACTGAACACTGAGAAACAAACTGAGGGTTTTGGAGGGGAAGGGAGTGGGGGGGATTGGTGAGTCTGGTGGTGGGTGTTATAGAGAGCACGTATTGCATGGAACACTAGGTGTGGTGCATAAACAATAAATCTTGGAACACTGAAAAAAATAAATAAATAAAATAAATAAATTTAAAAAGACTTTAAAAAATAAAAATAAAAAACTGAGCCATTTATAATTTTTCTGAATATTAAAAAATGTATGTTCACTTTGGAAATTTTAGGAAGTTATAAACAATAAATAGAAGTCATCAGGCATCTCATCATTTGGGGAGAGCAAGGATTAGAGTGTACAGATGTAGATACAGGCATAGAGAGATATATTTACATTCCTAGCCATAAAAATATTTTTGGGTGTCTATTCTCCAAATACATATACATGCAGATATGTAAACAACAAAATTAGAGTAATTTTTTTGAAGATTTTATTTACTTATTTGACAGAGAGAAGAAAGAGCACAAGTAGGCAGAGCAGCAGGAAGAGGGAGAGGGAGAAACAGGCTCTCTGCCAAGCAGGGAGCCCGATGAGGGGTTCGAACCCAGGACACTGGAATCATGACCTTAGCTGAAGGCACATGGTTAACCAAATGAGCCATGCAGACATCCCTAGAGTAATATTCTATATACAATTTTGTTCTGCTTTTTTTTTTTTTTATTAATGAGCACCTTTTTAGTTTTGATTTGAAAATAGCATTTCTCATTTTACTAACACAGCACTGGAAGAAAGCAAGTGGAGGGTGTGGAGGCACAGCCATGCCCAGTAAGGACATACAAACAGCAGTTATTATTACAAATTATAGCCCTGAGTCAGTCAAGCCCTAATAACTGAACTATCATTTTTTCTCCCACTCCCTGACTCACATATCTTCTCTTATTTATATAATAACAATTGGATTACTAAATGCATATGAAGTACTTCCCAGCCCTTGGACCATTTATGAGGACCATGATTACCAAGAGACTAATTAAAAGTCTCCGTGCCAAACAGTGGCCCCAGTTTTTCTGTACACAAAAATCTGGTTGTTACTCATATGCAGAAAATCCTACTAGAGTCTGAAATTATATAGCTGGATATCACACAAACACAAAAGAAGGATGAGTATCATGCTAATTTAATGAGTTAAATAAAGTAGTAGAGTAGCAGGTATAAAATAATAAGTTCACAAATTCAGGTGTGCAAAAAACAGCACATATCTTTCTTTTCTAGACCAACCCATTTCTGGCCCAGATTGAAAGGAAATTCAATTTGAGTCAATGCCAAGGGCTCATTTCTCTGAGTTGATAGAGCATCCAGGTCTGAGGAGGCCACAATCACCTGTCCACATGAGTTATTTTGAGACAACAGTCTACATGATTTCTTCAGGATGAAAGACCCTGACACTTTGATGGTCTGCTCAGCTTGGTAGTTTGGGGGGAGGCTGAGTTCTGAGACCACAGCTGCTTCCTTCTCTGGCATACCCAGAGCTACTTGTCTGTTCACCGCTGACCCTGGGATGTTGCCTGGGAATTGCTGCCCAGTCTCCACTTCCCTGTGAGTCTTTAGCTCTCTTCTCCTGTCCCATTGCAGAGAACACGCTTCACTTTCTCAGGCTTCCTCTCGAAGACCTTCTCTTTTCTTTACTGCTACTCCAGCATACTAATATAATCAATTCTATGGATAAAGGTTTTACAAAATACAGGAAAAGCTGTTGTTTGAAGTTATTTAGCAGAGCTCATGGAAGAAATCATCCCAAATATGAGAGGGGTCTATCCATCTTGAACAAGCAGAAAAGAGTCAGGGCTTTCCAAGTAAGTGGAATTGTGAGTAAGGAGGTAGAGAGAAAATAGTCATATCCTAGTCAAGAAAGACCTGTAAAGACTGACTGGTTGGGAGTTCATAGAGTAGGGAGAGACCTATTTGGAGATGTAGTGGTCACTTTGTAGAAGGTATTAAAGGACAGATCATTGCTATTTTACTTGTTTTGAAAACAACAGAATGTATTAATGACATTTTTGAGGACTGGGACATGGAAAACACGATGAGATAGAGAATTACTGGCAAAGCTATCCTGGGATAATTGTTAGAGAAGACCTGTCTGAGGAACTGTGCATTGGGGTTGCACCATAAAGGGTGAGTCAAATCTTCCACTCATAATTGATTTCAGTATGGAGATTGATAAAGCCATTCAGGCACTAAGAGTGTATGAAAAGGTTTATTACTTACATAATGAGGCTTTTGAGGGAGAGCCATAGATATCCAAGCCAGTTCAAATGACATGAGCAAAAAGAGGGGCATGTGGCTTAGTTTTTTGTTGTGGTTAGGTGCTGGGGTTAGGGTGAGTGTTCCCATGAATGGGTTGGGTCTTGCATAATTTAAATTCCCACATGTACCTGTGTCAAGGGAGTGAGAGGGTAGACTGTCTTATTGGCTTTCCCAGAGGAGCAGGCTTGTAGCTATCTATGGTTAAGCATTAAACATGGAGACAGACTCTATTACAAGGCAATATTTCAGTTGGGACCTAAGGATGGAAGAGCCACGGGAAGAGCTGGAGGAAAAGAATCCCAGAGAGAGGGAATGTATGCAAAAAAATCCAAAGTTGTAAACGTTTCAGGAATAGAATGAAGCCAATGTGCATGGAGCACAATGAGTAGAAGAAGATAAGAGTAGAGAGGCCAGAAGAGTTCCTCTCATGCAGGGCTTACTACTGGCTGTGAGTTTGGATTTGATGGCCAAAGCAACAGGAAGTCATTACAAGATGGCAGCTTGGAGAAGTCAGAATTTTACTGCAAGCCTGAGAAAACCTGAGATCTGGATATGGTACAAGAGGAAAAATAGAAAAATCAATAAAACATCTCTTTTTTTTTTTTTCCACTTAGATATTGTATACCCAAATAGACCTAATCCTCTTGCATCAAAGGGTTTAGCCTAAGGGCTTAAGACAGGCTTTGAATCCCTGCAGAAATCTCTCTACCCACCCCTAGCCTCACACCATGGTGCTGCATAAATCATTAAACAAATGTAGAAAATAAGAAAAAAGTAAGTGATATAGAAAAGTAATAAACACATAACCATTCCTTCTTTAATGCTATTGAAAAGATGTACGGCAAGTTTCAGTCCAGCTCCATCAGTGTTTCTTTCCCCCTCCATGGTTACATGCCTTAGCTCCAGTCTATCAAGTATCCTTGGAAAAGAATGACTGGAAGTTAGAAGGAAGTTTCTGAAGCCCAAGATCAATAGCACGCACCTGCTAGAGAAAATCAAGTACCATCGCTTCTTTAGGAATGCTTGCAACAAAACCTGTATCACTTATTTTTGGCTAATATAGTTAGCCCTTGGTGATAGATGTGAAGTAGTCACCCATTTGTTTTCAAAAGCAATTGTTCAAAACCACTATTCCTTTAATAAGAATATAATGTAATATTTTCCTGTTTATTTAATTTCTCATTTGGAGAAACATTTATGATTAGAATGATTTCTACAACCTTTGAAATGATTGCACTACATATTTCTTATTATCACAATATTACCTTTGTATCTGTGACTTAAGCGAGGCAATAGGAAGCCACTGAACATCAGCATTACATCCACCCATTTGTACCTGGAAATAGGTAGCAGCCTCCTCACTGATGGGGTATGCCTATCAGTGCCCATCCAAAGGCCATCCTGTGAATTTTGCTTTTGAAGGCAATTAATCTATTTGAGAAACAGCTATGTTTCTGACCTTGCAAACTTCATTTTTACTGATTGTGTCTCATTCTAGGCCTTAAATTAATCCTAAACATCATAAAATTTCAGAATATCTATTCTGCTAAAATAAAACTACGTCAGTACCAAATTAGTTATCATTTTATGCTCAACTTCCTCTGTTGTTATTACCCAGAATCTTTTTTTTTTTTTAGCTATGTTTCAAAATTGTCAGTCATCAAGGAATACCCTGACAAACTGACATGTCTTGTGTGGGTTTTTATACTTGACTTAGGCAAATGAATTTAAAACCTCAATTGTCCCAGGGTTACTGCTCAGAGCAAGCAGGTATTTATGGAATGTGAACTTGGAGGTGACAAGAAGTGCCTCTCTTCTTGCTGGCCACAGCACTTTACACTTCCAACCAGCAGTCAGACCTAAACAAGGGTGTGGTAACCAAGCTCCTAAGGCACAAAATCTAAAGGGGCACTCACTGAGTAGTGCAAGCCCCTCTTTCGATTTTGCCATTTAGGCACCTGACCTACCTCGCCCTCTTCTAGGCCCTAAAGGCAGCGCATTAGGGATAAAGCTCAAAAGGACTCATTGTATGTGTCCTTTGTGTCCTATGTGTACAATTACATTCTCTAAATTCTCTAATAGTGTAACACCAGAAGACATGAGCAACCACCACGGAGAACTAGTTTATTAGACTAGAATCAAACTCACCAAAAAGATTCTCAGGAAAATGGGACCCTGAACAGGTAAGTTTTGAGAAATTAGAGGGCACTTGAGGTTTGGAAACTATGGCACTGCCCAAGGCACAGCATGTGACAGAAGAATCCTGATGACTACGGGGGAAGAGAGGTGTGGGTGGGTACAGAAGGAGGAAGAGGAAAAATCATCCAGTCTCTCAAGAGGACACAAGCTCTGCAAAATCTGCTTCTGTATGGTGTGGATGTGTGTATGGGGGGTGGCGAGGGGGTTACTACATTGTAACTCATGTGATCATATATATATATATATATATATATATATATGTGCACTCGTACATAAATACATAAAATAAGTATAATGTCATATATGTAACTACTCATAGATATGAAGACTAAAACACATACACACAGGGTGTGCATGTGTATGTAGTGGAGTATGTTGATAGGAAGTCTTGTATGAAACTTGACAGGACCACTAACATCAAAGCCTGTGTTACATTCACATGGAAGGTGACCCACCTAACCAGCAGCCCTTTAAATTTGCCTGGAGCTTATTTCCGTGTTTGTGCCAAAGAAAGGCTTAATCACCACTGTTACCATAATATAAGCCTCAGGAAGCTTTCAGCTTCATCCCACCAATGACCATCTCTGTTCTGTTTGTTTTGATTTTTTAAGATTTTATTTATTTATTTATTTGAGAGAGAGAGAAAGAGAGAGAGAGCTGGGAAAGGGGAAGAGGGAGAGGGAAAGAGAATCCCAAGCAAACTCCCCACTGAGCACAGAGTTCTAGGCCAGGCTCCATCCCATGACCCTGAAATCATGACCTGAGCTGAAATCGAGAGTTGGACACTCAACCAACTGAGCCACCGAGGCACCTCCTGCTTACCCCATTTCTTACGTATTAACCAGTGAAGGTTATTGAAGAGGAGATGCTTTCATGTGGCCTGAGAGGAAGAGAGACAAAAACCATTACCAACACCCAAAACAGCAAAGAACATTCAGAAGATACTGCAGGCCACCCTTCAAAATGCAAGTCAACCTTTTGTTGTACACTCCAATCAAAAGAAACTATTAAATTTCTTAAAAGAAGACTTTCTCTAAGGCGTTTTAGACCAGTGACTTTCAGCTGTTGCCTGGCAACAACCCTAAGGCGAAAGTAGCCTAAGGTCTGAAGAAATCTAGTAAATTAGGAAAGAAAAGCGCCTGGTGCCTGTGTCAAAGTCATTCTGGATTAGTAGTACAATAAAAGGACAGTGAAAATCCAATAAACAGAGTCTGGAATCTTCCTTAGAAATCACAAAACAGCAAGTTGACTTTGGCAAAGGGGAAACGTGCTCAGGACACTCCCTGTAAGCCCACCGTTTGTGAGTTAACATTGTCTCGGGCTCACGCCACCCTTCACAGGCACCATCTTAGAGCGTCTGCGGATGGTCAGGGAAATAGGTGCAGCAGGAGAACCTCGGGAGCCATTTAACAGCACCCCGTGCACACAAGCTCTTCTCAAACACCATGGTGACCCAGACACGGTTAACTGACTCATTGGAAGGTCAATAACTTTTCTTGACCAATCTATTTTTGAAAAGTTTCCTTAGACTACTCTTCCTTGAGAACTGGAATTGTTTCTAGATAACTTTCAAACATTTGTCGTCCATCTCCTATACCCTCTACCCTCTTTTAAATGGTATGATTAACACGAGCTACTACAACACAGAACCCCCCAACTTGGATGACTTGAAACAACAAAGGTTTATCTCTCGCTTAGGTAAAGTCCAATCCAAGCTGACCAGCCAGATCCATCATGGAGCTATACCATCTAGAACATGCTGCCAAGACAGGATAAAAGAAATTGGTGGGAGCAGACAGATTCTTATTGTTTGTGTCTGCAAAAGGAACCAAGACATCTGCTCCTAGCTCATTGGTCAGAACTAGCCACAGGCCCACAACAAAACTGCAGGGGAGCCTGAAAAATGTAAGAAAGTACATGAGACTTAGTGGGTGCTGTATCTGCCACACCCTGCTTCCCCAGCCAAGCACCCGGATGAGGCAGATATCATGATTTGATCCAACATGAGGCTATTGAATCCTAAAGCCAGATCATGCCAAGGAATGTGCCTGTGCTTCTATGATCATACAGAGAGAGCCCAATGGTCTTCCCCCAGAGTCTGACATCTGGCCCCACATTCCCCTTGCAATGCCCAGAATAGTGAATTTCCCCCACTATAGGCTGGATATTTAAAGAGCCTAGTGGTATGGCCACTCACCCTTGTTGTCAACTAGAAGCACTTCATATTTGTATTCCAGACTTAGAGATCAAGAATGTGACAGCATGAGGGAAGGCTGCCACATAATTAATGTCATTTTATGTTTATTAAGATTGCATTAATTAAAGTTGTTATTATAGCTCTATAATAAATATACTTGTTCTGCATTTCAGATTTTCCCAGGGGGCTAAGAATGAGATAATTGCCAGGAAATGGACTTCTCCTACAGGCCAAAACTCCTTGTTTTGTCATCTTACTCACAAACAGGAATCTGAAACTCAGAGACCGAGTGACCTATCTGTGCTTACATGACCTGTAAATGCAAAGCCAGAACAGGAGCCCAGATCTGTGACTCCCAATCCAGTGCAAGGTGCTTTGTTAAGGGCTTGCCAAGAACTAGATTCCAATCTCCTCCATGCTTTCTTTCTCTTTTCAAATGTCAGAATACCCACCTGACACTGCAAGGAAGAAAAAGATGGACAGCCAGGTTCTTGCTGATAATAGCACCTGTGGTGTCTCCTCCAGCCAAATAATAGGCAGCGGCAAATGCACATTTAAATCATGCAGAAATTAGCGGCATGATGAGGACAGTAAGAGTCCTCTGATGGAATAATTACTTCCCCCTGGGGTGTTCAAGCAGCTCCAGTGTTCTGGCGCCCAGACTATAAATGAGTTTGCACTGGAGGTGTCAACGTAGCCAATACAATGGAATTGAAGGGGGAGGAGGCAGCCACAGGCATGGAGTTTTCAAAACCAAGTGATATATGAGTTGCTGAAATGCTGTTCAGTAAAATTTACACCTCTTTAAAAGCTTTACACTTTGAAAAGGAAAAGGCAAAATGGCACTTCAGCATTGACTCTATCCTGACTCCTGCAAGGTTGGTGTAGTCAACATCTACTTTTGTAATAATAGCCTAGACAGATATTAAAAACCACACACCTGCTTAAGCAGCATGAATTTTACAAACATGTTTTGCTCTGTAGTCATACTAGAATCATTCTACTGTACTATCTAGGCAATCCATGATAATGTGAAGGGACGGACTGTTCAAGAACATTCAAGGGACCTCATAACCCTCCCCCCAACCCTGGCATGCTACCCACTGGCAGAATCAAGCATCACATTATGGAAAGTTCCTGATGAAACCAGAAAACTCATGCACCCTAGTGGCAATGGCAAATGCACTGGATTGATTTTCATTCATTTCTAGAATGATCAAGAAGTTACGTGAGATTGTAAGAGTATTATGTAAATATAATAGATGAAAATCTATGTCCCATTTCAAAGCATGTATCCAAATGCATTGTTTAAAAGCCCCCTTTGGGGATGCCTGAGTGGCTCAGTCAGTTAAGCCGCTGTCTTCAGCTCAGGTCATGATCCCAGGGTGCTGGGATCGAGTCCCGCATCGGGCTCCTTGCACAGGAGGGAGCATGCTTCTCTCTCCGCCTCTGCCTGCCTCTCTGCTTGCTTGTATGCGCGCTCTCTCTCTCTCTCTCTCTTTCTGACGAATAAATAAATAAATAAAATCTTTAAAAAAAAAAAAGCCCCCTTTGGCTTAGGTAGTTTCTGACTTTCTTATGCAGAGTAATAATTATTTACATTTGATAGTTTTTACACTTACACAGATTTTAATTGTATCTTGCTTGAGCTTCATACAGTGCTTTTAAAGTGGACAGATATTATTATCTCCACATTTTAAAATGAAGAAATGTGAGGTTCAGAGAAGTTACGTGCTTTCCCCAAAATCACACAGCTAGCAGGAAATAAAGCTACTATTCTTAGCCAAGGCTTACTTCCTGCTTCTTCTCCAAAGGCTGTAGGCCAGATTAATCTCATCATCCCAATATTTACCAGCCAGATTCTTTTTTTTTTTTTAAGATTTATTTATTTATTTGAGAGAGAGAGCACAAGCTGAGGGAAGAGACAGAGGGAGAGGGAGAAGCAGGTTCCTTGCTGAGCACAGAGTCTGACACAGGGTTCCAACCCAGGATCCTGGGATCATGACCTAAGCCAAAGGCAGATACTTAACCAACTGAGCCACCCAGGCATCCTGCATTTTTTTACAATACTTCCAGAAGTACACGCTGTATCTACAGTTTCTGGTACTTCCCAGAGGACATCTGAAAACAGGATGATTGAAGATATAGGCTACGAGCCTGGAATCTGTGGGCATTTGGGAGCTGGATCTGTGGATCCCCTTACACTTCTACAAAACATTATGTGTGGATTCATTTTTCCGGAGAGAGGGTCTATAGCTCTCAAAACTCTTCAAAAAATTAAGAGTCACTAAATAAAAAGTAATAAGAATGTCCTAAAAGAGTGTTTCTTAATCTTATAAACCTTCTTCTCTTTCATTTGCATAAAAATTCAATGCCCTTCTTTAAAACTATTTAAAAACCAAAATAAGTAAAAATCACCAAAAAAGAAACCACAAATAGGACATAGATCTGCTTTGTTTTTAAACTATACATTATCTTATTGTCCAAAGATTTTAATACACTCTGGCTTTCCATTCCCTCCTATCCCACAATTCCCACCCTGGAAGACTGTCTCCCCAGGCTGATTAAAAATACTTCTCCAGGGGCGCCTGTGTGGCTCAGTCAGTTAAGTGTCTGACTCTTGATTTTGGCTCAGGCCATGATCTCAGGATCATGAGCTGGAACCCCTTAAGGTTCTCTCTTTTCCTCTGCCTGTCTTCCTACCCCACACCCCCACTTCTCCCATACCCCCAGCCCCACTCACACGCTTTCTTGCTCTCTCTCAAACACACACACATACATACACACACACCCCAAAACAAAAACAAAACAAAACAAAAAAAAAACTGTTCTTCAGAAGCAATGTTACAAAGAGAGTGGAAAGAATCAGTCCCTGGTGTTGGATTTCTGGGGAAGGCCTACCTCTTCTGCACTTCCTTCACCTTTTGTTGTTCAATTAATGAGAGATTTATAGGAGAGTCTAGGGGTCAGATTTCAGGGGCAAGAAATACTGTCATTAGGACAACACAGTAGCAGTTTTTTCCCAATTTATACAATATCCCAAAGTACAAATCTGGCAGTTTAAAAGCCAATGAACAGGAATAAATAGCAACTTTTTCTTAAAAACAACTTTATTGAGATATAATTGATATAAACTTCACATACTGAAATGTATAATTTGATTAAGTTTTGATTCATGTAAACTCTGTGAAACTATCACCACAATCAAGAACATACCCATTAACCTCCCAAATTTCCTCATTCCCCTTCATAATCTATTTCTCCTACTCCGATCCCCATTCTCAGGCAATCACTCATTCATTTTTTATTTGCATTTTCTAGAGTTTTATATAAATGGAGTCAGTCACATACAATGTACTTTTTTTTGTCTGGTTTCATGTGCTGAGCATGATGATGATTTTGAGTCATTGCATATATCAGCCGACCATTCTTTCATTGACCTGTTCGTGGATAGGGTTGTTTGGGTTATTTCCATTGGAAATATAGTATTATATTGGGTTATTTCCAGTTTGGAGCTATTACAAATAAAACTGTATGAATGGAGTGCCTGGGTGGCTCAGTGGGTTAAGCCTCTGCCTTCAGCTTGGGTCACGATCTCACGGTCATGGGATTGAGCCCCAAATCAGGCTCTCTGCTCAGCAGGGAGCCTGCTTCCCCATTTCTCTCTCTCTCTGCCTGCCTATCTGCCCACTTGTGATCTCTCTCTGTGTCAAGTAAATAAATAAAATATTTTTTTTAAAAAAACTGTATGGATGTCTTTTTATAGCTATATGTTTTCATTTCTCCTGGGTAATATGTGGGAGTGGAAAGGCTGGATCACAGGGTGGGTATTAGGTTTCAAATTTTAAGGCAGCACCAAATTGTTTCCTAAAGGGTGTGCACCACTTATATTCCCAGCACCATTCTATGAAAGTTCCGTTTCTTCCGCATCTTCTCCAGTATTTGGTATGGTAAATCTTTTTAAGTTCAGCCATCCTAATAGGTGTATAGCAATATTTTATTAGGGTTTTAATTTGCATTTCCTTAATGGCAAATGATGCTCAGCATCTTTTCCTGTGTTGATGTGCCCTGTCTTTGGAAGATCTTCTTTGGTGAAATGTCTGTTCAAAACTTGCACATTTTTTTATTGAGTTGCTTACTTTTTATTATGTGTTGAGTTCTTTACATGTCCTGGGTGGAAGTCCTGTATCATATATATCATTTGAAAATATTTTCTCCCACTCTATGACTTATGTCTTTATACTCTTAAAAGTGTCTTTCAAATGCAGAAGTTTTAAATTTTGATTAAATCCAATTTCTTTTTTTTATGGATCGTGCATATGGTGTCGTGTCTAAGGAATCTTTGCCTAGCTCAATATCACAATAATTTTTTCCCAATGTTTTCTTCTAGCGAGTTTTAGATGTTCAGAATTTCTTTAGCATATTATCTAATTTTTAGTTAATTTCTTATATGGTGTGAGCTTTAAGTCAAAGATTTTTTGTTGTTATTGTGGGGCTTTTTTGCCCCTAGACATCCAACTGTTCCGGCACTATTTGTGGCAGAGACCATACTTTCTCTCCTGAATCACCTGTGTACATTGTCGAAGATCAGTTGTCATAGATATGTTAGTCTAATTCTGGACAACTATTCTGGTCCATTGATTTGTCCATCCATCTCTATGCCAATAATACACTGTCTTGATAACTGTGGCTTTATAGTAAGCATTTTCTGTAGAAAACAACTATGAAGACATCTGGCCCTGGAGTTGCCTTGTGGGAAAATTTCTATCTACAAAATTTTGTTAACTGATAAAGGACTACTCAGATTTTCTATTTCTTGCATGAACTTTGGTATTCTTACAAGAACTTTGGTAGTCTGTCTTTTAAGAAACCCATCCTTATTTGTCAACTTATGTTGTTTTCTTATTATCCTTCTAATATCTGTAGAATTTATAATTATGCACCATTCTCACTCCTGATCTAATTGGTTTCTTCTCCCTGCCTCCCACCCCGATCACTAGCTAGAGATTTATCAATTTCATTGACCTTCTCAAAGAAACAATTTTGGTGTAATTAATTTTTCTGTATGATATTTCTGTTTTCTATGTCATTGATTTCCAATATAATACTATTATTTCCTTTCTTCTAGTATTTAGGCCTAATTTTCTTTCATTTTTTTTTTCTTAGAGTGTAAGCTGATGTCATTGATTTGGGATCCTCTTTTCTAACACTGGCATTTAGTATTATTTATTTCCTGTGAACTATGACTTCAGAGACATTCCACAAATCTGGTATGCGGAATTTGATTTTCACTGAGTTCAAGTTGTTTATTGAGACTCTTCTTATGGCCCAGAATGTGGTCTGCCTTGGCAAATGATTCATGTGCACTTGAAAAGAATATGAATTCTATTTTGGGGTGGAATAATCTATAAATGTCAATTGGCTCAAGTTGGTGGCATTGTTTATGTTTTCTACATTCTTGTTGATTTTCTGACTACTGGATCAATTTTCAAGAGAGACTGAAATCTCCAACTATAATTGTGGATTTGTTTGTTTCTTCTTGCAATCCTATTAGCTTTCTCTTAATGTATTTTGAACCTCTATTTTTAGATCCATTAAACATTAAGGATTGTAATGTCTTCTTGATCCATCTACCCTTTTATAATTATGAAATGACCTTATTTATCCCTCATAATATTCCTGGCTCTAATATCTACTTTGATAAAATACAGCCATTACAGTTTTCTTTCAGCTTTCTTTGGTAGTGTTAGAATGGTATACATTTCATACTTTAACTTTTTACTTAGGAGTGTCTTCAAATTTAAAGTACCTTTCTTCTAGGCAGCTTACAATTGGGTCTGACAATGTGTGCCCTTTAATGGAATATTTAGACCCTTTACATTTGTTGTGCTTATGAATATGGCTATGTTTACCATTGCTATTTGTGAGGTTTTTTTGTTGGTTTTTTGGTTTTTTGTTTTTTGGGGTTTTTTGGTTTCTTTGGGTTTTTTTTTTTTGCCACATGTGTTTCCTTTGTCTTTTTCTTCTAACTTTTGGATTAATTGAATTTTATTTTCAATTTATTTCATCTTGTGGCTTTTTAGCAGTAACTCTCTGAACTGTTACTTTAGTGATTACTTTAGGTTTATAGCAGAAACCTCTAACTTACAACAGTCCATATTTAGATGATATTATACCACTTCACAATAATACAATAACCTTACAGTATACTTCCATTTTTTTTATCTTGGTCTTTGAGATTTGTACTTTTGTTTAGATTATAAACCATAGAACACATTGTTATTATTTTTGTTTGAAGAGTCATTTTTTTCAAAAATATTTTAATAATAAAAATGTCTTATAAATTTTCCCATGTAGGGAAAATTTTATGTCTCTTTATTCCTGGTTAGATCCGATTTTCCATTTGGTATCATTGTCTAAGGGATGTTCTTCAACATTTCACATAGTGTAAGTCTGCTATATGACTATGATATATATCATCATTTTTAGTTTTGTTTTGGCATACAATTAAGTTACTTGGAAAGAGTTTGATCTTTTTTGAGTCTTGCATTTAAAATATATTAAGCAGGACCAGAGTACACATTAGCTAAAGCTAATTTTGCCTCAATCATAATGCAAAGTCCTTTTACATACTTAACAAAATTTTCCATAAATTAGATTTTCCAGACTGGTTGGTAGGTACAGGCACAATTTCCAGGCCTGTGTGAATGCTGGGAACTTTCAAATCTCTTCCTTTTTTTTTTCCTCTCAGTCTAGTTCTCACCTCTCCAGGACTCTGTCCTGCAAACTCTAGCTGCTTTCATCAACCCAAACCCTCAGGGAGTCTCCTCAGGGAATAACCTAGATTTCCCCTCCCTGGGAGCAGGCTGGAATTTATTGCTAGAGGGTAAGCTGGGACAGTCACTGGGCTCCAGTCACTTGTCTCTCATCACTCAAGGTCTTTTATTGCTTGATGCATTGTGTCTTAAAAATCATTCTCTTATATATTTTGTCCAGTGTTTTGCTTGTTGAATGTGGGATACGAAATCTTTTTCCTGTTACATCATCTTCACAATCCTTTAAAAAAAAAAAAAAAAACTTGTCTTTTAAAAATTAATATAGAGATCTTATTCTTTTTTAAAAAGATTTATTTATTTATTTGACAGACAGAGATCACAAATAGGCAGAGAGGCAGGCAGAAGAGAGAGAGGAAGGGAAGCATGCTCCCTGCTGAGCAGAGAGCCCGATGCAGGGCTTGATCCCAGAACCCTAGAATCATGACCTGAGCCTAAGGCAGAGGCTTCAACCCACTGAGCCACCCAGGTGCCCTAGAGATCCTATTCTTTTTACTATTTTTCTGAGGTAAACTTTGGCACTCAGGGAGGAAGCAAGCAGCACACAGGTATAATGGCATTGTGCTCTCAAATACCAAAATACACCGTCAGAATTATTTATGCCTTGAAATTACATGACTCCTCTTTGTCATTGAGTCTATAGCCCAGACATCTATTTTTTGAGCAGTGTTAATATGAACAAAGAGAAGAGTGAATATCACTATATTTGAAAATAAAGAAATATGGTAAGTCATACACAAGATATACACTCAAAGATGCATTCCTTTATTTTGATCTTTATATATTGTGGAGATGATTATGTGTCCCCCCAAATTATCTTTCCTATTCATTAGTTTTGTTAAATTTAAAGACATAATTGACTTTATTCATAAATCCATGAATTGGGCAGCATCCTATCCAGCATGTAGAAAGAGCTCCCGTTCTTATTTATTAATAGCAATTTCTAACCCAAACCCAACCTTCAAAGAAAAAAATTTTAGAACTTAACATAATAGAAATAATTCTAGATATATCCCCAATCCAAAGAAATGCATATTTCCCACCTTATCTAAAACAAAACTTCAAATGAATTCTGATGGTCCTTAATGCTAATCTGCTTAAAAGAGTACTCAATAATTAATATAATCTTTATCTTTTTGTAGTATGGCTTCCAAGCTGACTACAACATTACCAAAAACTTCCTAATTGCCAAATCCAGTGAATGCTATTGGGGTTGGATTTTTTTATATTTCCTTTTACACATGACCTCTTTCAAGTATTTGAAAAATCTTCTTGAAATGTTCTTATTTCAATCACTTCGCTAGTTCACCCTCATAACATCTCCCCTAGATTCATGCAATAGCTGTGGAATTATGGAAAACATGCAGTAATTTGTAGGAGCACAATATAACAAAATATAAAAACAGCCGAATCAGGGATGCCCCATTTGAAAGAAACATTCTCATCTTACTATGCTGTTCTTATGATTAATGAGAAAAGTAAACCCGATACATGTTTCTATTTTGTACTCACTTTATTCAATAAAGAACTGCATTGCACATGGCTCAGAATATATGAATTACTAATATGCCTCAAAGTGTTATTCCTCATGCAGAGAGAGGAAGAGTGATTGCTGATGTTTATTCTCACATACACACTTTATAATCCACAACAGAGGACAAAATATTGAGAAACAAGTTGCACAAGAGTGAAAAATATCCTCTGCCCAGACTGCTGTGTTTATTCTCCTGCTGTGATCCATTAGTAAACAGCTGTTCCTTGACTTCTGTAGATAAGAATTCTCTCAGTACAGCAAGTTGGGGAAAGAAGAGACTCATTTTTTTTCGAACAGGTGAAGCCAGGGACAAAACATGATTTGCAATTCCTTGGATGTATCACACAAATTGAGTACCTAATTCATATATTCTAATTGTCATTACTGAACATAATTCTCACTTTACCCAAGTCTTACATCATTCCCAAGAGGAGAAAAAAATTAAAAAACACAAGAATTTGGGTTAAAGGAATATTTGATGAGATATAAAACATAACAAAATATCTAAAACTTTGAAGAGTATGCCATTTGAAGAGAATCCATATTCTCTATGAGTCAATTTATCAAAAGATTTGAAAATGAAAACTCAATGTTGGTGACATCTCATAAACAAAACCTCTGAATTAAATATAAGTTATGTATGCACAAATCAGAGAGTAATTTGCTTGGAAAATCACTTACATATTTAGCTGCCATTCACTCAACTGCAAAATATATTAAGGGCATGCTTCTCAGTTGCTGACAATGAACACCAAAGACCTCAGGATATGTTTCCCTGATGAATCACAATGAATTACACAGACAACTACAGTGTCTTAATAATGTGTGTTCAGTACATACAGGATTTGTAGACCTCATTGAGTATAGTATTGGCATGTTTATCTTCTGGTAAAAAAATATATAATCTCAGTTTTAACATTCCTTAATATTGGAAAGAACCTAATAAAAACTATGAGTGCTATAGGGAAATAAATTAATTTTACTTAAAGGCCTATTGATTCTTCTTTTAATAAGAATGGACAAATCATACAATTTATGAATAATTCCTTAGAGAACAGAATTAAAATTCCTCATGTGGAACATGCTTAACTTGGATAATTAAGTTATTTTTAAGAAATGCCCTTCAGGAAATTTTATTCTAGTTTCATTAGTAATCCCAAAGTTAATTCAAAGGCAATTCAAATTTGGGCAAATTATTAAGGAAAATTTTAATGTCTGTAAATTTAGTGAAAATCATATTAATTAGCACTCATTGTTCTAAATTGTTTTTCTTTGATATTATAAATGAATACAAACATTTCCACTTTTCTGATAAAAAAAAATCATCCCCAATTAAGTCATTCATTCACTTACCAAACTATTTTTGAGCACTTAGCATATGCCAGGAGTAATGCAAGATGACTAAAATATACTCTAGGACTTGTGTTTTGTACTCTGCAAACTTATACTTCTAGTATCAGAGGGAAACAAACAGATAAAGACTCAGGAACAATATATTGTGACAAATAGATGGATCAGGTCCATCAGGATACAGGATACATTGTTGTTCTGCAGAAATAACCCAAGTTTCCAAGTTTCTGGAATGTGTGGGACAGTCTGGAGGTGGTTTACAAAAGCAGCTACAACCGTGAGAGTAGGGACGAATTAGAGCTACCTCGAAATGGCTGTTGGTAAGGAAAGTATAACTTAAGGTGCTACTGGACAGAGCATTTCACTCTTTAACTTCTCATTTACATATGTGCTTGCTTCCATAAAATAAAAGGTACTTCATTTATGGAATCCAATAGAAGCTGAGTACCATTGCTGGGGTTGATATGCAGGTTACCGGAGAACAGCAAAGCAGAATATATAAAGCAGCAACAGGACAGAGGACTTTGTAAGAGATATGTTTAATGGGGCTTTGTCTGGGGCATGATGTGCAGCATGTGACTGTCATCTTTTCCAGTGCCTCCATAAATCTTAAGTAGAGACTACAAAACTAAGAAGAAGAGAATGATGATGAATGGTAAGTGGAATTGGATTTTATGTGAAAACCAATAAAGGGTCTGAGTTACATGTACCGATAGGTGTTAGGCCAAAAGAGGATCAGCCTGAATGGATGAGAAGATCACTAAGATTTGGGCTGCTCATGAAATGCACGGTCACTGCACCATTCAAATTTTAAAAGAAAGAAATGAGACAGAAGCAAAATAAAACTTGGAAAAAATAATCCCAACATCCAATTTCAGTTCTGACATGACATGCTTAGAAACTGTCAATGCCATTCTTAACTTAAGAAAAAACACTAAACAAACTGAAAATCAATGACCTCCATCAGAAAATTGAGGTCATAAGGCAAATTCAAATGCTGAAATTTGGAGAGACAGGAAAATACAGAAAACCACAGCCAACACCTATTTATCCAGCAGAGAAGTTGCTGGAGCCATACACTGTAGGTACACAAAATTGGCAAATTTGACAAATTGTTGGAGTCTGGGTGTGGATTTGAATGAGAATGAGAAACTCCTGGGGGCCACAATCTTTGAGAAAGTAAAGACTTCTGTGGATTTTACTTCCAGGAATCTCACAAGATAGACTATTTTCCCTACCTGGTGGAAGGTAGGGAAAATAGTCATATTGAAATATGCCGGAATAGTCTCCATAACAAAAGGAAAGCCTTTGTTATGAAGCCAAAGGACAACCACCTGTTAAAACACTGAAATTTAATCTTAAGATGATAAAATACTTCCTCTCACTCACACCAATACACCATGTTAAAACAGGACTTCAATATAAGAAGAGTGTATGACAGCCCAAAGTGCTGTAAGACACAGACTCTACTTTAGGAAGAGTTCTTAGAGAACCCTGAAGACAAAGTGGAGACCAGAACAAGGACATTGGAGGAACTGGAAGCCACTGACACCTACAATAAACATGAAACACATCCTGTCTCTTAGCCAGATAAACAACATGAAAGCTCACACCAGTGGCCACTTACCACAGTTCTTATTACCCAATACATCATGTCAAGCTTAAGATATATATAAAATAATAAATAATAATAATACAAGGCATACTGAAAGTAAAAAACACAGTCTAGAGATTCAAACCAGCATCAAAACCAGACTCAGATATGACATAGTTCTTCTAATATTAGCGTATTTAAAAATAACTATGGTTAATATGTTAAGGAATCCAATAGAAAACAGAAAACATACAAAAACAAATAAGCAATGTAGCACAGAGATGGAAACTCTAAAAATCAAAATGAAATGCTAGAAATCAAAAATATTGTAATAGAAGCAAAGAATGTTTTTGATGGGCTCGTTAGTAGACTGGACACAGACAAGGAAAGAATCAGTGAGCTAGAAGATATGTGAATAGACACAGTCAAACCGAAATGCAAAAAAGAAAAAAATGAAAAAAAAAAAAAAGATAGGATACTCAAGAACTATAGTAAATTCCAAAAGGCATACATCACACATATTTGGAATACAACATTAAGAAAAAAAAGTATAATGGAAATATTCTGGAATAAATATTGGAAATAATAATGTCTGAGAATTTTCCCAAATTAGTGACTGATACCAGATCACAAACATTTAACAGGATATTTAACAGGATAAACATCAAAACCCAGAGGCAGATCATTTTCAATCTGCAGAAAATCAAAGACAAACTACTAAAAGAAGCTCAGGGAATGGGAATGCCTTACCTATAGAGGAAGAAAAAGAAGAATAACAGCAGAATTCTCATCATAAACCACGCAAGTCAAAAAAAAAAAAAAAAGAATACAGTGAAATATTTAAGGTGCTGAAAGAAAAATATACCTTTCTAGAATTCTGCATGCAGCAATATTATCTTTTAAAAAAGAAAAGAAAATGAAAGAGAAAAAAAGTGAAAGAGAAAAAATTTCTCAGACAAACAGAAACAGAGAATTCATCAGCAGCAGACCTATCCTGCAAGAAGTATTAAAAGAAGTTCTTCACGGAGAAAGAAAATAATAATATAGGTCAGAAATTCAGATCTATTAAAAAAAGGAAAACAGGAATACATTAAGGTAAAATAAAATATTTTATTTTTAATTGATTTTAAAGATAATTTGTTGGGTTTTTTGTTTGTTTGTTTTTGTGGGGTTTTTTTTAGATTTTACTTGTTTATTTAAGAGAGAGAACACAAGCACGGGGAGTTGCAGGCAGAGGGAGAAGCAGGTTCCCCGCTGAGCAAGATCAAGTCCTGGGACTCCCAGGACCCTGGGATCATGACTTGAACTGAAGATAGAGGCATAACACACTGAGCCACCCAGGCATCCCTATTGTTTAAAGTAATAAAAGTAACAATGTATCAGATGATTATACCACATGGAAAAGTGAAATGAACATCAGAGGATGGAAGGAGGAACTAGGAATACTCTGTTAGGAGGTAGGGGCACTGCACCTAAAACACTACAGTGTGATCTGCAGATGGATTTAGATTAGATAAAAATGCATATTTTGAACTCTATGGCAACCATAAAACGTTTTTAAAAAGAAGCCTAAATGATATGCTAAGAGAGGAGATAAAATGGACCACGAAAAAAGGCCCAATTAAAACAGAGATAGTACAAGAAGATGGTAAAAGAAGAAACAATGAACAAGCACAACAAATAGCAAATAGTAACAAACACAATCCAGCCACATCAATAATCACTTTCAATGTGAATGGTCTGAATACACCAATTAAAAGAAAGGAATTATCAAAGTGGATAAAAATAAGACTGAGCTATATTTGTCTACAAGTAACTCACTTTAAATATCAAAACTCAGACAGATTAAAGCAAGGGGCTAGAGAAAGATATGCCATGCTAACAATAATCTTACCTAGAGTGGCTATATTAATTTAAGACACAGTGGACAAGTCATCAGGAATGCAAAAGGACAGGACATGGTGATAAAGGTGTCTCATTCTCCAAGAAGGCATAGTAATCATTAATTTGTATGTACCTAACAGCAGAACATCAACATATGGGAGCCTAAAACTGATGGAACTGCAACGAGAAATAGACAAACCCACTTCAGTGTACTTTTTCAGTAACTGATAAATCAAGCAGGCAGAGAATTAGTAAGGATTTTGTTGACCTGAAAAGCACCGTCAATCAACTTGTTCTATTTGATATTTACAAATTCCTCCATCCAATAACAGCAGAGTACACATTCTTCTCAGGATCCCATGAACATTCAGCAAGACAACCACATTCTGGGCCATAAAACACACATTACCAAATTTAAAAAAAAATAGAAACTATACAAAATATGTTCTCAAACTACAATGGAATTAAGCTAGAAATTAGCAACAGAAAGAAAATGGAAACTTCCAAACATCTGGAGATGAAACAACTCACTTCTAAATAACCCATGGGTCAAAGTGACAGTCTCAAGACAAATTAATGATTATTTTAATCTAAAACATAACAAAATTTGTGGAAGCAGCACAAGCAGTGCTTAGAGGGAAATTTGTAGCTTCATTAAATGTATACGTTAAAAAGAAAAAATATCTAAAATCAATCATCTAAATTTCCTCCTTAGAAAATGAGAGACAGAAGAACAATTTAAGACTAAAGCATTCAAAAGAAAATAATAAAAATTGCAGAGGGAATCAGCTAAATGAAAAGAACACAACAGTGATAATAAAACCAAAAGCTCTTTCTTAGAAAAAAATTAGTAAAATTAGGGGTAGGGGAAGAAGAAAGGAGGACACAAACTACCAATATAGGAAAGAAAAGATGGATTCTTATTGCTGATCTTATGGATATTAAGAAGAAAGGAACCTTATAAAAAATAAAAAATTTAAATAAATAAATAAATAAATAAATGAGGGCTCTAAGGCAGTAAAATAATAATAATAAATAAATAAATAAAAAATAAAAGTTCCAAAAAAAAAAAAAATTCTGTACCTACAAGTTCAATAACTTAGATGAAATGGACCAATTTCTTAAAAGATATATACTACCAAAGCTCACACAAGGAGAAATATATATTCTAAATATATTTTAATATGTAGATATTAATATTCTATTAAAGGAATTAAATCAATAATTAGTAACCTTCAAAAAAGGACAGCACAATACCCAGATAGTTTCACTGGTGGATTCTATCAAATACTTGGGTAAGAACTGATACTGATTCTCCACAATTTCTTCCAAGAAACAGAAACAGAGGAAATACTTGTTGACTCAATGTATGTTGCCCACATCACCGCAATTCCAAAACAAGAAGGATATCACAAGAAAGGAAAACTAGAGGCTACCACTGCACATAAACATACATGAAAAATCCTTAATGAAATATTAGCAAATTAAATCCTAAAATATACAAAAATTATACACCATGACCAAGTTGGGTTAATATCTTTGTTCATACATTTTTGTATACTTATTCAATTATTTCCTTAGGATAAATTCCTAGAAATTTTCCTTAGGATAAATTCCTAGAATTGCTAAATTGCAGGGTGTATACTACCTGAAGAATTGTAATAAACCTACATTAGAGTTGATCTAATACAAGAACCTAAGAGCTATTTGAGCCATTGATATATCATCTCTGGTGATCTTGTTTCGTTTCCATTTGGTTTTTTCCCAACTTTTTTTCATAGTAATTTATATATTAAGGACTTATACAAGTTTTTCATATTTTGTAGCTGATTTCCTGCTTTGTCATTGCCTTTTACCTCCATTTTTGGTGTTTTTTGTATTTTTAATACATATGCAATTAAATATCTATTTAATGCACAGTATGTTCTGGAATAATAATCCTTTCCACCACTAATTTTAGTTTTTAAAATTACAGTTATTCAATTATAAACTTGGGGGTCTTTTTTGTATTTTATTTGATTCTTCTGATATGCCTATCTTTTCTGATATCAGAACCATCTTGATTTAGTTATTGAAATTGTGTATTACCTTATAACTTTAATATTTCTTCTTTCTTTAAGATTAAATGTAAACTTATTTAATAAGTTCTCAGAAAAATGTTTCATATGGATTTTTTTAATATCATCAGAAATGAGCCATTTTTCTTTTTTCACATTTATTTGTTTTAGTAATTTGTACACCCAACATGGGGCTCAGACTCACAATCCCAAGACCGAGAGTCACATATTCTTTAAGTACATACTCTTTCAACAGATTATGCTTTTTCATTTGTTCAAATATACAAAGATGTAACATGTGTGTCATAGGTTTTTTATTTCACATTTTTATTGCTTTTTAAAATAAACTTCTAAACTTTTGGTGTTTAGCCACTTATTCTAGATAGAGCGCAAAACTATTGTTTTTTTGCATATGGATTTTGAAACCAGCCACGTTTCAACTAATTCATTTCCAGATTTGTTTTTTTAGTTAGGCCATTAAAGTATTACAAGTAACAATGGTATTTGGTTTTGCTTATGAAAGTTTTTATACCTTTCTTTTGTTTATCTTTAGTTCCTTGAGTAGCATGTGCAGAACAGTGTGCAATAATAACAATCATCAGCACTCCCGTCCGTATCGCGATTTGATGATGCCAGCCAGTGGCATATGGCCTCTCAGAACACAGTGTAATAAAACTGAGCATTAATAACAAAATGTTAGCTCAAAACAATAATACAGGTAAACTAACTGTTTCAAAATGCTAATACTATTCCTTAAAAGTCAAGGAAGTGTCCCTGCTAGTGGTATTTTTGTTTTTGTTTTTGTTTTTTTAAAAGATTTTATTCATTTATTTGACAGAGATAACAAGTAGGCAGAGAGGCAAGCAGAGAGAGAGGAGGAAGGAGGCTCCCTGCTGAGCAGAGAGCCCAATGCGGGCCTCCATCCCAGGAGCCTGAGATCAGGACCTGAGCCGAAGGCAGAAACTTTAACTCACTGAGCCACCTAGGTGCCCCCCTGCTAACATTTTAAAACACTAGTACTGCCTGTGTTTTAAAACAACATATCAATAATGTATGTTGTGATCAATCAAATGCATTTATTACTGTTTATTGAGATTAACAAATAATTTTTATCTTTTGATAAAATCCACTGAGATTTCCTGATGAAACATTCCTTTATGGTAGGTCATTACAAAACGTGTAACTTATTAGTGCTTTTTTATACTGCTGGATAAAATTTGCCGACATTTTATTTAAAATTTGACTATTTGCAAATAAATTGGTCTTCAGGATTTGCATGTGTATGCTCACACCTTCCATTTTCATATTATTCTTATATGGAAAACTTTCAATTCTCTTTATAGAATAGTTCCGGTGATGGAGAAATATTTATTTCTTGGAGGTTCCTAGAACTTCCATGTAATATAAACTTTGAATGTATTTTTCTAAATGTGTGTTTGGTTTTTTGAAAGCACTTTTTTCCTTAACATTTTTTATTTATTTATTGACAGATTTAGAGAGAACACAAGTAGGCAGGGTGGCAGGCAGAGGGAGAGGGAGAAGCAGGCTCTGCTGAGCAGAAAGCCCGATGTTGGGCTCGATCCCAGGATCCTGGGATCATGATTTGAGCCAAACACAGACACTCAAACAACTGAGCCACCCTGGCACCCCTGAAGGTAAGTTACGAATATAAACTTATTTCTTCTTTTCTTTTCCAGATTGCTTTTTCCTCATTATTTTTTATAATTTTAATTGTGCTAAAAAATCATGTTTCATTAAAATGTTCAAATATGTTTATATATGGCATTATATTCCCATTTCTTTAAAAAAAATCCTTTTAATCTGTAGTTTCACTGCTTATTTTCCGTATATTTGTACTTTCCTGATGTTTTTTCCTAGATTAACATTGCCAGAAGTTTTCTGTCTTTTGGTCTTTTCAAAGGGCTAGGTCTTATATATATCAAATCTACTTTTTTCTTCTAATTCATTCATTTCTGTTTAAATCTTAACTATCTATTCTTTATTTTTCCTTTTTAATTTTTTTCAAATTTCTTGAAGTGAATGTTTAATTTGTTTCCATTTGTTATATGTTTCGTATAGTGAAATTATTTTAGTACTATGGATTTTCTTCTGAGTATTCACTTCTCTACATCCCACAGGTTCTGTTTCTTTCTATAATTAGTCTCATCTTTATCAAAGGAAGATAATAGCTCTTAACTACAAGGAATGCCATTTTCCTTCAGAGGGCTTTAGGAAAAATGTAGGAGGATTTAGATTAGTCACATGCCCAGAAGGGGCTACTGGCATCCTTTACCCAAAAATTAGGTGAGCCAAACATCCTATAACACATAGGATGCCCCCCAGAAGAAAAGCATTGGCACCCAAAATGCCAGTAATGACCCTATTTGGAGACACTACAACATGTGCAGTATATAGCATAAACAAAAATATTCTCCCACATTCCCACCCCCATTCCACTTCCCAAAACAATCACTTTCTACTGCTTTTGCTATTTTGGGATTTGCCCACATCTCTACATAATATACATCTAATGCATACTTTCAACTATGTCAGACTTCCTCCTAATTATTCTGTTACATGAAAATCTGGTTTCCTCTTCCCCTCTTCCCATTTTCTCAAAATTGCTATATTACAACTTTTATAGTATATATATTGAATATTTTTATTAAAATTATGTAGATATTTTTTACTCTTTACTACATTATGACTTAATTCCTCTTCTTGTGTTTCTTCTGGTTCTTCCTGGAATTACAAAATACTTCTCTTTTATTTCATTTGTTTTCATTTCTTTAAATCTATTTGATGGCTTCCTACACCCTACACAATCTTATAAAAATACCACTCAATATACTTTTCTACACTGTCATACTGAAAAGTTATTAGTTCCATTTTTGAACTAAAGATACCTCTATTTCTCCTGGAACTCTCTTACCTTCTGGCTATCATATGGACTGGATTCTCTCTAAGCCTTCAACAGACTTGTCATCCTGAGATTCCTCTTTACTTTCTTCTATGCTGTATCCTGTTTCTTGGATCTTAGGTCTTCCTCATTCTTGGTTTATTTACTTATTTTGATAAGAACACATTCTTCATTAGGTTCTTAAGAAGTGCTGCACAGGAAATAAATTTTTAAAGACTTTATGTCTGAAAATATCTTATTCTGAATTTATATTGATTGATAGTTTGGCTGGGCATAGAACTGTTTTCCTAATAGAAGGCTGTTTCATTGTTTTCTAGCATCTAGTATTTATTTTGAGCCACTCAGATCCTTTGTATCTGACCTGTTTTTTTAATTTTGGGTAGCTTTTAGGGTCTTCTGGTATTCTAAAATAGCATGATTAAAGGTCTTGATATGACTTTTCTAATTATTTTTAAATATCCAGGAATAAAGTTTACTGAAAGTTATTGTGCTAAATAGTAAACTTTTTCAATATGGAAATTTACATTCCTCACTTTTGGATGATTTTCTTTTACTACATCTTTGATAATTTCCTCCCCAATGTATTATCTATGCTCCCTTTCTGAAATTTCTACTGTTTAAATACTGTACTTCCAGAGTTCGTTCTCCAATATATTTTTTTAAGATTTTATTTATTTATTTGGGATAGACCAGGAGCCAGCGGGGGGTGGGGAAGGGGGGAATAAGGGAGAAGCAGGCTCTCACTGAGCAGAGAGCCCTACAGAGAGTTCCATCCCAGGACCTTGAGATCCATGACATGAGCTGAAGGAAGATGCTTAACTGACTGAGCCACCCAGGCAACCCCTCTAATTTTCTTATCTTTCCTATACATTTTTTGTCATGTTCTACTTAGTGGAAAATTTCTTTATCTTTCAAACTCACTATTAAATTTTTTATTTCACTTATTATATCTTTAATTTTCAATAACTCTATTAATTATTTTCTGTAGCATCCTCTTATTTTTTTAAGGGGTGCCACAATTTCTCTTTTTTAATGTAAATTATAATTTTTTTGAAATTTTCATTTGTTTTCTATATTATCTGTACCCATTTCTGTATACTTTGATGTCTTTCTTACATACATTGGAAGACTACATGGTAATCCTTAGCTTTTCTTATATATTTAAGAGTGAAACATTAAAAAACTCATTAGACTCTGCCTTATATGTGTGATCATAGTTCTTTGTGGTTAAACTCCATTCTAGGTCATTCTGCCCATTCTTTTTAATGAATCACTTAAATATTTACAGCAAACTGTGTCATCTGTAAACATAGTATAACCCTCTATGTATATAAATTTCCTTTTACTTTCTTCAATAAAGTATTATAATTTTCTTCACAAATTCATATATAACCTTTTGGTAGAGTATCTTAGTTATAGTTTTTCTTTATGTTACAAAAGTTACATTTTTCTTTAAAAATTATATTTTCTGATTTATTATTTCCAAATATAGAAACGCTATCAAATTTTATCTGTTGATCTTACAACTGGCAACCTTGCTGAACTCTTAATTTTTCTAAGTTTCTGTATATTCTATTTTTTTTTAGCCATCACATCATCTGAGAAAAACCAATGTTATTTCCTTTTTTTCTTTCTTACATTTGTTATTTCCATTTTTATCTTATCATATTGGCTATATTACCATTTGTCTCTTTATATTTATTGTTTGAGATCACCCCAATTTTTATCCTTTTACACACACTTTTCTGTTGTTATACATTTTATAAGATGCCTGTTGTTTTATTCTCTTTACTTATCCATGAATAAGGCAAGTTGTGTTCCACTTGGAGATTTTCGCCTAATAGTAATCAATGCATTCACTCACTACCGTGAAACTGAATAAAGGAAACCTCATTTAAAATGGAAGTGAGTGTTATATGCAACTAATGAATCACTGAACACATCAAAAACCAATGATGTACTTTATGTTGGCTAACTGGACATTAAGAAAGAAAGAGAGAGAGAGGAAGTAAGAAAGAAAGAAAATAAATAATGGAATTGGGAAGCCGGAAGGCAGAAGCAGGAGTTCTCACACTGTACCACTCACAGCCTCTTTTAGCCTCAACAGGAAAAGGCATACCTTTCAGAAAGAAGCTTACTTTACACTTCCTGCAGGAGGAAGATTTTCTCCTTGCCTAGCAACAAGCCCAGTTGCGAAGAGACTATCAGAGCTCACTCAATGAAGAGCCACTACACTTCAAACTCCCAGTTTACTTCAATGAACTTTTTGTTATAATAGTCCTTCCCAACTCCCCCCTTTTCCACAAAGACCATTCCTCTCCTTTGTTCTCTGGATCTGCCTATGGTTTTTGCTGTAGTTCTCCCGTCCCAAATTGCAATTCCTCTTCTATTCCCAAATAAAGACATTTTGCTGGTAAAATAACTGCTGTTTTCCTCCTAAAGTCAATAGCTCTGTTCTCTGCACACTGTTACCTACAGTGAACAAATTCATAGCCAGAAGGCAAATGTCAGTCTGTGGCCAGATCTCAAACCTACTGAAGTTTCTAACAGAATTCTTCTATCATGTCTGCCTAGTTCTGTCATTTCTAACAAAAAACTGTATTCCTTCCATGCAACAACAACAAGTTTCTTCACTTACCACCTCCTACACTATTCCCCAACCTCCCAATCACACCCTTGCTCTTAGAGGGTTTTCATTTCAACATACACTTGTTACATTGTGACTTCCAGTAAGAAAAATGCATATTCCATTTTTGTCTGTGGTTCCTGGCTCATAGCTCCTACAAGCCTTGCCATTTCCTATATAAGGGTAAAAGGGACATCTTTGGTATAATATTTAGTTTTCTTCCTCGTTGCTGAAATAGTTCCTAAGTGATAAAGGTGAAATTAGTTTCTTTCGTTATTCCTAACAAGCCCCTTCCAACCACATCTGAGTTCATGTTAACAAAACAACTTTCAGAAAGCCCACAGGATGAAGACTGGTTGTGAAGAGAAGCAACCTGTGATTTAAATGTTGGAACTTTCAGCACCCCTCCTCCAAGGAGGTAAGAGGGTCTGGAGGTTGAATCAGTCACTGAAGGCCACTGATTTAATCAATTGTGCCTATGTAATAAAGCCTTCCTAAAAACCCAAAAGGACAAAGCTTGGAGAGCTTTCATATTGTGTACACATAGGGGTGCTGGGAGAGGGGCACACCTACAGAGTGCATGGAAGCTGTGTCTCTCCCACATATTTTTCCCTATACATTTCTTCCATCTAGTTGTTCCTTGTTTAAATCTTTTTATAACAAATTAGTACTCTAATAACTAAAATGTTGCTCTGAGTTCTGTGAGCTGCTCTAGCAAATTAATCAAACTAAATAACCCCAAGGAGGGGTTGTGAGAACTTCCAATTTATAGCGCAGTGGTTGGAAGCACAAGTGGCACCCCGGACTTGGGATTGGCATCTGAAGCAGGGGTGTGGGGCAGTCTTGTGGGACTGAGCCATTAACCTGCAAGATCTCATGGAATCACCAATTAGATAGCGTCAGAATTGAGTTAAATTGTAGGACATTCAGCAGGTGTCACAAAATTGCTTGGTCTAAGGGGAAAAAAATCACACATTTGGTGACCAGAAGTGTAAGAAACAAAGCAGTGTTGGAGTCGAGTGTGGAGAGTAGAAGAGACATACAAGAGGAATGGTTTTCCTTATTTTTCAATTTTCACCACTGGGTTTTGCAACATCTACCTGATTTGTAGGTATTGGCAATGACAGTTTCCTAAAGGGGGTGTTTCAGTCATCAACTTATTGCTTCTCAGTTCCAAATCCACTGTCTTTGCCTGTTTGTGAAATTAGAATGGTTTTCCCTTGCCAGGTGGCCTGATGTTAAGCTTGGTTAGGAGAAGGTGCTAGAAGGACACTGAAGGGGTTTTCTTCTGGTGCCTGGTTATGCTCTTCTCACTTGGCTCCCACAGCATCTGCAGCCCAGGACCACCTACAGGCAGCTCCCAATTGGCACCCTAGAGGGCAATATCTCAGCAAGTGGCCTCTCAGTGAGTTCTTCAGCAGGGCAGCTTTTCATGGACAGCTTCCCCTACACCAGAGGATCGAGTTCTGACAGCACTTTGGCAAGGTCTCCACCATACAGCAGGTCATGGTTGCAGATTCGCCAGGGTAAGTCTGAATCTCACCATGTGCTGGAGAGAGGAAGGTAGTTACCTTCCAAATTCCCTTCTTCCTTGGATGCTCCACCTCAGCCCTATAGGGGGAGCTATTTCCCATGTCTGCTATTATTCTCCCATTCTTCATATTTTCTTTACTCATTAGTAGATAATCCCACAACAGTTAATATTTTTTATATTAAACTTTCCCTTTTTACATTACTGTGTGATATATGTGTCTCCCGAATGGACTCTAATACCATATAAGATACAGCCTTCTTGGTATCACTTTACCTATGGTGACTACATCTCTCAGAATTCACCTTACCTGTTTTTGTTTAATTTAATGTAATTTAATTTAACTTAATTTAGTGCACTGACAGGTATATTTGCACCATTATCAAGTTACACCTAGCAAGGAATGACTTTCCTTTTGGTTTGACATCAATGACAACCAGATCATCTGCTAAGAGTATTACAGATCTGATCTTTGGAAGGATTTTCCACAGACTAGCTTCTGACTCTGTACCTTTCACATCTTGTATTCCTCCATTTCTCACAAATGTGTGGTGTTGGCCCCTGAAAGTCACATTCATAATATGATATGACCTCTGGCCCTGTACTTTCATGTTATAATGCCAGGTGGAGTCAGCACAGTGAGCAAGAGGAGTATTTCAGGAATACATTCTTATATCAGGATGGTTATCAATATTTTAACTTTGCCTTAAAGTGGCTGAAAAACTGCACAAACGTTTCCCATTAAATGCAAGTCCAATACCTCAATTCCATTTCCTTTTAGATAAGTCTCATAAATTCCTGGAACCACTTCACGATCATCTGAGGCAAGAGAAAGGGACATTGGAGTAGAAAAAAACAGTCTTAAGATTGAAATTGCTTACTTTTCCAAATTTTACCACAAAAAAGAATTGTTAACCAAATGATTGAGACATCTTGGGTCCAGAGACAGAGCAACAGAAGTGTTCTTGCTGGCATCCATGCCCTGTAGACTGTCTGTGGTCTCTGTGGTTGGCCATGGAGAAAAGAGCCACTGAAGTCATGCCCACTGGCGCAATGGCAGGCGCCGTGTCTAGCTGTGACCCTTTCAAGCCCGTGAAGCTGCAAATACCTTTAGTGTATGCCTTTTCTGCGCAAACTAAACTACCTAGAAAAGAAGCTGTTATTTCCTAAATTTTTTTCAAAAGAATTTTTTTCTTTAAAACCTGACTGCTAAAGTCAGTGAGCCTGACACCTTTAACTTGTGGGTTGTCCCAGTGACTGGATGGGAAGGAAACATTTCCCCATCGAGGTTCCTTTTGCTGTGTGCCCTCCTAGAACTGCAGTCAAGGCACTATTTTAGTTTCTAGTTACATTTTTATGTAATTAATTCATTGGCCTCTCTCCCCACAAAGACTAAGAATACTGAGTTCAGGGATTGTGTACATTTTAGTTCATTAGTACTTACCACTTGATGTTTAGTAAGTGCCCAATAAATATTTGTTTAAGAAAAATAAAAAGACTTATCAAATGAATCAATTCTTCCTGTTTTATATGTTTAACCTGTATTTGCCTTTATTACCATGTTTAACACATTCTGTTGATACTATTAGCATGTCTGTATACCCTACTTGATTATAAGCTCCTAGAAGTTTGACATTATTTCTTAATTATTTAGAAGTCCCTGGTAAGTAATAAATGTTTGCTGACCTGATCTGTGCCCTGAACTGGGAATTCGTATATCTGCCTGATATCTCAGGTGGATTATGTAGCTTCTTTGAGATTCATTTTTTTAAATCTGTAGACTGAAAAAGTTATTCTAGAAATAATCTCCTAGAATCCCTTCCAGTTAAAAAATCTGAAAGTTATGTGATTCTAAATACAAAATACATTTTCATATCCCAAACCACTAATGGGATCATAAGTAACTTAAATGGGGGGAAAAAAGCCTTCAGGGTAACTTTGAAGATGTGGGGAGAATTTTCATTAAAATATATAGGATGGAAATGTGTTGATTGATTTTTACCCACCAGAATTATAAACAATAAAATGTTTATTCAAAAAATCCAAACTGGATAACCATAAAGAGTCTATGTTCTTTGGGCCATGCAGAAAAATCTCTAAAATGTGTATACATTTTTAAAACTTATCATTTTAGGAAATAAAGTAGTTTGTACTTCTTGGGAATTTGAGAAATGTTATTATGCCTGCTGAATAATATTACCATATTCAAAGACTTGAAACTTTCCTTTAGGAATTTACTATCATACTCAAGAAAAATATATTAGACATTTGGGTACACTGGACCACTTAGGATAATTCTCTTTTAAACAAATTTGATTTCTAGTAGAGACTAAAACATATGTATATTTAAATAATTCAGTTTTAGCTTCACCCAGCTCTTACAAATGTAAATTTTATATTGACTCTACAAAAAGTTACTATTTTAGAAAATCTAACCCAGGCACAGAAGAATATCTGGAAATACTCTATTCAACATGAAATAATATTTTCTCCATGAAGAAAATCTTTCCCATTTAGTTTTATTATGATCTTCAAAATATATAATTAAAGAACACTAATTTGCTAAAAAGTGCACAGTATTTAGTGTCATTTGTTCCAGAATAATTTTCATAAATCAAATAGTTCATTATGATCTTTCAAAGAAAGAGAAAAGTAGAAGACAATTTGAGAAAAATAAGTAAGTCAGACTGGTGTTTTATTTCTCATGTTCTCCTGCAAAATACATCCCTTAGTTAACAATATTACTTCCTTTTGGAAAAATAGAATAAAGCACATTACCCCCAACTCCTTCCAACTTCTCCTTTCAAATAATCATGAGAATCTTAAACATAAGGATGGAGATGGTTTGCTAAAAGGTCAAAGTTTGGAAAACACTAATAAGGAACCTCCAAAGAGCACCTAGACCCTCCCAATGCCAGGGATTTCACTACTTAGGGTTCCTTTTTCAGGGATTTCTGAAGAGCAAGCAGGTCTCTTTTTGGTGTCTGATTTTGGGGACAGCATTAAATAGATCCAATTATTATTACTTAATCATGTTGCATCTAGAATTTAGAATACAGCCCAACCTTGATAGTAAGTCACAAGCAGGAGGAACATTTGATAGTTTGGAGAGAGAGGGGATATGGCCTATACCTGAGGAGGGCAGGCTGCAGAACCACAGTAAGGCATTCCTAGCATTCATGATGGTGGCCTCTTGTCACATGGGGGTTTGGGAGAGGGAAGGAAGGATGGAGAAGAGTAACACACTAAAGAGACAGCAACATGACAATGAAAGTTAAATAACAACTTTGCCAGGATAGATTATATGTGTTATGGTTTATTTATCACAGAAAAATCAATTTTTGAAAATCAGAAAGTGGCCTTAACTGTCAACCTGTGCTTTTGTGTGTGTGTGTGTGTGTGTGTGTGTGTGTGTGTGAGAGAGAGAGAGAGAGAGAAAGACTGCTCAGAATTTCCAGCAGCAATAATTATTCAACAATTATAATTAAAACAACATGCTATACTTGATAAGTAAAATACTCCCTTGGTTCAG
Source organism: Mustela lutreola (assembly GCF_030435805.1). NCBI lineage: Eukaryota > Metazoa > Chordata > Mammalia > Carnivora > Mustelidae > Mustela > Mustela lutreola. The sequence continues at coordinate 57,387,682 of NC_081295.1, read as the reverse complement.
CATGTTCTCATTGTGTAAAGGATTTTTCTGCTCCTTATCCTTTATAGAAACATTGGAAAAAAAAAAAAAACCATATTCTGAATAGCTTGAACACTAGTCCTAACTGTGATATCACTAACGCCTGGTACTTGGTCCGATAGATGTGTGTACCTCAACTGTTTCATTAGCTTTTCTCTTCTCTGAAACAGGTGATATACAGGAATTCTTCATTTTGAAGTTCAACCACAGAGAAAGGTGGAGGTATGATTATGCCGACTGCCAATCCCAAAAAGAATATATGTGGCTCAGAGGAAGACCAACATCGCTATCTTTCAAGAACACTTACATTCAGGGACGCCTGGTGGGCTTAGTTTTTTGAGCATCCAACTCAGTATTTCAGCTCAGGTCATGATCTCAGGATCATGAGATTGAGCTCCTCTGGGAGGATTCTCTCTATCCCTCGCCCTCAATACTTTGGATTTATTGATAAAGAAGCCATATATAATCCTACCTGTTCATTCTGCAGCTCTCTATCCTATTACAGGATACACCTCAAACCATGTGACTAGCTATGGAAATTTAATTCTGCCAATTGACAGCCTCTTTACCAATAGTCCAGATTCTTTTTCAATTTCACTTCCAACAAAAAAGGAAGAAAATGAAAACCAAATCCAGAAATAAATCCAGGAAATTCTGATGCCACATGAAAAGAAATCAATTGCACATGATTCTTGCATCCCCTGTCCAGCTATTTCAGTGTGCTGCATGAACGTCTGTAGGCAGCACACATGCATAAATTTAATATGGCATAGCTGTGTAATTAATTTCTTAGATATCTTCACTCTTTTTCCCCACTTGTATTTTGTACCTATAGAAATATAACCTCAGCACCCTGGTATAAATAAAAAAATGTATGCTCTTAAAAGCATGTATTTACATTTTATATTAATTTTTCATATTTAAATATTGTATTAAAATTTCATGTGGAAAACATTTCTAAATTACTAATCAAAATCTATTGGATTCTATGTCAAGACATAAATATTTGCTTCATAGTTTTTTTATTAAATATTTTAAATGTTAAAATTCTATTTGAAAATAGAATTTGGGTTGCCTTCAATACAGATTTAAAAGTAAATCAGCTATAAGGCAACACGGCATAATGGTGGAGAGTAGGGTTTATGGTATCAGACAGCCTGATGTTGATTCTGCGTATAACACTTACAAGCTGTGTGACCTTTCAGAAGGTATTAACTTCTCTGTACCTCAGTCTCTTCATCAGCAAATAAGAAGAATCTTAGTAAGTCCATCAAAGAATTGTTATGAAACCAAATTCATTTTAACCTATTACTGCTACTATTGTGTCTAGTACCAGAGTGATATCTTGATATTGCTTTCATCAGCAGCCTAAAGAATCAACTGTACACTCATAGCACATGTTTGGCCAGACACTATGTACAGGAATCCACTGCTTGAGCCCTCTCAAAATTTGCCAACACACACATGCACGCAACAATCTGTAACACAGCGGCTTACATATAGCTCTGTGATAATCCAATTAAGAACAGCATCTATGGATATGCTGTGCTGACATCAGAAACAAGACAAAAGGTGAAAAAGAAAAGAAAAGAAAAAAAAGGTGATGGCTGAGATATTCATTGAAGTCATGGGAATCCTGTATTCCAGGAGAAAAAGTGCAGGTCCCCTCTGGTTAATCTAGAAAGGTTTCATAAAACAGCAATGATCTTGGCAGTTTAATGGCAGGAGAGACACACAACTGGGGGGATTTAAAAGAAGAAACTGCTCTAGGCTTATGAGCCCGTTGCCTTAAATGCTTGGCATTTGGACTGGAATGACTGTATCATGAGTGTTTGGGACAGGTTTGTCTAACATGAGAAAAGGCCCATGAATCAATGAATAGAAACTAAGGAAATGAAGTTCCAGGCTTGTCCCTGACAGGCTGTGATGTATGGTATGTACATCTTAGAATCCTGGACAACATAACCAGTGACAAGGCACTACAAGGCTTTGAGGGAAGAGAGAGAAGGGTGTTTTAAGAAGAATGTTGAGAGGCTAAGAGATGGGAGGAAAAAACAACACAGACTGCATGGGGGACAATGATTTAAACATAAAAGATATAGGGAGGAAGTCCAGGAGAGTGACATTGATCAAGATACAAAACTAAGAAGTATCCGGGACAGGTTTGTTGCCAACAGGCATGAGAAAAAGGTGAGACAGACCTAAAGGGGGTGCATGAGATGAAAGGAAATTTGGTCTAGCAGTAAAAGGCATGAACAGAATGAAGATGACAGAGGAAGTGAAAATGCCACGAGTTCGTGGCTTGAAAGGGGATGGCACCGCTGCTCTGATGGACAGTGTGGCAGGGCAGAGGGTGGGTGAGGAGATAGGGCACGGCTCTTCAATCTTCAACTGGCATGTCGTCTCCATCCCAAGCTGCCCGATGCTCAGGGTAACATAAGCCAAAAGGAATAGCAAGTAAAAGGAAAATCACAAGTGTACTTCGAAGCTCTTGCTTTCTTGTGAGGTCAGCACCAGCTGTCGTAACCTTTCTTCGCTTCTCTCCTCTCCCTGACCTGTGTCACGACTAGTGGCTGGACACCTGACATGTTGCTCCTGAGCGTGGGGGGCAGACAGTACTCAGGACTCAGAAAGAGTTGTGTGTACTCACAGTGAGGTATGCATGCCCACACATACACACCTTAGCAAAGCCAGAAGTATCAGAACTAAACCATTTCATTAATCCCCTTTCTGTGTTCTTTTCTTTTGTAAAATGACTTTGCTTTCCACACTTAACTCACAGGGAAAAAAAAAATCTTTGTTAACCCCCTGAGCTGCTTTCACAGGTATCCCCTCCTAAGCAGTTCAAGATCTTACTAAGTGAGAGGAAATGTTCGTTTGGCCTCCTCAGTTGGTCATCTCTTTTCCAGAGGTACACAAGAAAAAAAGAGCATAGTCGACACTTCGTTAAACAGACTGGCACAGAGGAAATGCTTCTTTGCAGGCCCATTCAAGTTTAATGTATTTTGAGAGAGACATACACCGCTGAAGAAATTGATAGGCGTGTGCCACAGAGAAAAGAGCAAAGCAAGACAACTTACTCTCAGAACGAGCATCTAAGGGCCAGCTCCCCTCACGAGCTAAGTACCTCCACTTCAGAATAGACAACAAGCATCTAATTAACACAAATATCTAATTGCTTTAACTGATCAGGCAGCAAATTATGTCAAAGGGAAGAAATTAAACAGCAGGGGAAACAGAGAGAAAACAACTCAGATTATTTATTTGAGAAATATGATCATATTCACAAGTATCCTTGTCTTTAATGTACTTGGCTGAGACATCAACACAGCCAACAGCTCTTGTTTTATGAAACAGTAAAAGCAAACAAGCTCTTCCAACAGGAGGGCAGGGCTGGTATTTAGCCAGACAACTAAGAAACCAGTAAAATCCACACACGTCTAATACACTTGAGTAGTGCCCTGAGTCGATTTAATTTGATCTGACTCCCTAGTTGGCTTAAAGTTAAAATAATAAATGGGTAGACAGGCAGGACATGACCAGTCTGTCTCCCTAATCTCACAACAACCTACGAATTGTCAGTCAGTAAGCTAGAATTGGCTTCAAAAAGGATCAAATTCAAATTTGTTTCACCGACACCATATTGGATTTTCGTCAGGCATGTTTTAAAAGTGAAATCTTCATAAAGAATTCTGAATAAAAATCTTACATGGAAAGTACATGGAGAAGATGACTTACACCCAAACAAGCCAGTTTTGCGAACTCTACCTGATTTCAGGGGCTGACTCCTGTGGCAAAGGTGGTCATTTCTTTCTCCTGCAGGCTATGACCCTCCATGCCCTTTATGGAGAAGACACCCTCAGCTCACTCCATTTGGCCCAGACACGTTATTGACGTAGTCCCTAAACACATAATGTGAAACCCTCTGCCAAGCTACAGAATGTTCACAATTATTTAGGTTGTTCTATTTTCTTTACCCCGTCTTCTCCAACATCACTGGGGAGTGGCAAGGGCTGAGTATCAAGTTTTCTCTTTGAGCATCTTAGGACTTTGATACCTTCCTCCCATATCCTTTGGTTCCCTTGGTAAATGTTAGTCTGTAGCTTTTAATGTTCAAGGAAAAAGAGGAAATCAAAAGCTGACCTAAATCAATCATGTGAAGCAGAGATTATTAATTATGAAAAGGAGCTCAGAAGTCATATGATCAAATCTTCCATCCAGTAATCAATCCTCTCTAAAACATTTTGGAGGCAAATTTTTCAAATTCTGGCTTAAACTAATTTAGTAATGGGAAGCTCATTATCTCACAAAGAAATCTGTTTTACCATCTTCCAAGTCTATTTAGAGGGTCCTTTTTATTTATTTATTTATTTGACAGACAAAGAGATCACAAGTAGGCAGAGAGGCAGGCAGAGAGAGAGGGGGAAGCAGGCTCCCCGCTGAGCAGAGAGCCCGATGCAGGGCTCAATCCCAAGACCTCGAGATCATGACCTGAGCTGAAGGCAGAGGCTTAACCCACTGAGCCACCCAGTTGCCCCTAGAGAGTCCTTTCTTTAAGGAAGCAGAAATCTACCACCCTATAATTCTTGACAATGGATCTTACCTCCGCTCTCTGGAGCAGCAAGTACAAGGTAATTAATTGCTTTATTTATATACTGATCCCTCAAACATTTAAAAAGTGTCATTTCTTTCCACAGTCTCCTTTTCTCCAAGTGAATCTTCCTAAGCTCCTTTCCACATATTTTGATAATTACATCTAACTGAACAAACCCACCGTGATTGCTAAATGAGTGAAAACCCACACAACACCTGGAAGACAGGTGTTTGCATGGGTGTTCAAAAGGCGGAAATGCTCGTACAAAAAGATCTCGGAACCTTGTTTTCTCCATCTCTACTTCTGAAGAAATCAGAAGTCCTTTTCAGAAAATTGTCTAATCTGGAAATGTCAATCTCCTACTTCAAGCTTGACAGAACTGAATATAATCCTTCAATTGATTAGTAGTCAGAGTTTTGCATTTTTTGTGGTCAGGACCTGAGCACTCCTTGTTTGTATTTTTGTGTGTATAATGAGTCAGCCTCTCGTTGTTAGCCTTCTTAGCAGCAAAAACAAATGGCTGGCTCATTTAAACACCCTAGATTGTTTTCACTTCAACTACTACTAATCCAGGTTTCTCTCTTTTATGTTTTTGCAGAATATCTTATTGATAGCATTTCTACTATAGCTGTGGGAAGGTTGACTCCTGACTAAAATGTGGATTTGGTTTATGTGTCCTTTATGTCTGTCATTAAAAATGATGATCAAAAATTATATATCATAGGTCAAAAAGTCGTTCTTTGTGATCTGAAAAAAAAGAGACCGCTGAGAGAGAAGTTATAGTCTGTACTAACCACAAGTAATTTCGTGGAAGTAATATTTGGAGAGAGAAAATTGGCAAATGCTTCAGACTAAACTAGGACACATTTGCTTAGGACATCACAAAATTATCTTGCAAAAGAAACATGTTTTATATGATTTGTTATTCCTTAGGCACATCCAGGACCATGCAGCTATCTAAAAAATAAAATAACTTGTCTTTGCACACAACTCCAATCTCTGCGTGCCAGCGTGCAGGGTTCCTTTATCAATTTGGTTCATATATGTAATGATCCAGTATCCTCCAAAAAGTGTCACCTCCATTTTCTAATCATCAGCTTAATATCCTGAAAATATTTAGGGCATCTGGGTGGCTCAGTCAGTTATGTCTGACTCATCCTCAGCTTAGGCCTTGATCTAAGGGTCATGAGGTCAAAGCCCCATGTTGGGCTCCTCATTGGGCATAGAGCCTATTTGAAAAAGAAAACTTCACTGGGTGTTATACGTAAGTGATGAATCACTAAATTCTACTCCTGAAACTAATATTACATACTCTATGTTAACTAATGAATTTAAATAAAAACTTGAAACTAAATAAATAAAAATAAAAATACTCAAAACTTTATTGTGTACCTAAATTCAAGTCTTTTAAGGAATGAGTTAACAAATTTTCACTATCATTGAAGACAATAATATACTATAAATAGGCAAAAAATTAAGACTTAGTGCCAACTTTAAAAGGAAATACTGACAATGTAATGACACTGACTATAGTATCTGCAGTTTTCTCTGGGAGACAGAATTCCACTACTCAGAAACCTAAAAATGTAACAGGTCACTAAGTTTGCCTAATCTTTTAGTTGTGGGCTTTATTTATGACTTTCTGAGGACGACAGCTGTTTATATGTAGGAAAAACAGTATAAATATGTAGGAAGAACAGGTGGTCACAACAGATTATTTACTCTACTGATTACAAGAGAAATTATACAGATTCAGTACATTGTTGGATTAGTTAGAAAAAGAAAAGGAAAATACCCTCCTTCATCTGTAAAATTCTCGATGTGCAGGAAACTTAGGACAATGACCTAAATTCTAGTTCATTCTTGCTTAGTCATGAGAATGCATCTATCAATCAAATTAACACATAAGTATGGAGACATTCTGTAGGTTTGAGAAAATGTTCTGATATTTGTGTCCATGAGGTGAAGGTTAAAGGATAATACTATTTTCAGGATATCTTCATTTCCAAAAGTTAGAATTTTGCCCTGAAACATTTATGAATTTCACCTTTTTTTTGACATTTATACAATAATATTCATAATGTGAGGCTCTCTGTGGGGCAAGTGCTTCAACATGGCATTATTTCTTATCTAAAATATGACTTTGATATTACAAAATATACATATATCCACACCCACAGATAGGAACAAAGGGTTGGACAGAATATGACAAAATGTTAAGTGTTTGCTCTTGGTTATTTTCCTTTCAGATTCTTTGATTTTTTTTTTAATTTTTATTATTGAATTACAGTTGAGGTACAATGTTTTAGTAGTTTCAGGGGCACAACATAGTGACTGACAATTCTATACATTATACAATGCTCACCACAACAAGCATTGTTACCATCTGTCACCATATGATCACAGTATTATTGACTATATTGCCTAGGTTGTACTTTCCATCCTCATGACTTATTTATCTTATGACTGGAACCTGCTTGACCTATTTTACCCATTGCCCATCCCCCCTTCCTTTAAGTTTTTATTTAAATTCCAGTTAGTTAACACATGGTGTAATATTAATTTCAAGATTCCCCCTCCCTTCTGGCAGCCATTAGTTTGTTCTACTTATGAGTCTGTTTCTGGTCTTTGTTCATTTGTTTTGGTTTTTTAGATTCCACATATTAGTGAACTGAAATGGTGTCTTTTTCTGACTTAGTTCACTTAACATAACACACTCTGCATCCATCCATATTGTCATAAATGGCAAGATCTCATTCTTTTTCATTGTTGAATAATATTCCACTCTGGATATATACCACATCTTCTTCATCCATACATCTATTGATGGACACTTAGGTCACTTTCATATCTTGGCTATTGAAAATAATGCTGCAGTAAACACAGGGGTGCATATATCTTTTTGAATTAGTGTTATTGGTTTTTTTGGTTAAATACCCAGTCATGGCATTACTGGATCATATGGCTTTTCTATTTTTAGTTTCTTGAGGAACCTCCATATTATTTTCCACAATGACTGCACCAATTTATGTTCCACCAGAGTACACAAATGTTCCCTTTTCTCCACATCCTTGCCAGCACTTGTTATTTCTTGTCATTTTGATTTTAGCCATTCTGACTGGTGTGAAATAATAGCTCATTATAGTTTTGATTTGCATATCCCTGATGATTAGTGATGTTAAGCATCTTTTCATGTGTCTTTTGGCCATCTGTATGTCTTCTTTGAAAGAATGTCTACTCAGGTCATCTGTCCACTTTTTAAATTGGATTTTCAGTTTTTTGATGTTGAGTTATATACACTCTTTATATATTGAGGATATTAACCCTTTATCAGTTCTATCATATGCAAATATCCTCTCTGAATCAGTAGGATCCCTTGTCATTTTGTTGGTGGTTTCCTTTGCTGTGAAAAAGCCTTTTATTTTGTTGTAGTTCCAACTTTATTCTTGCTTTTCTCTTGCCTGAGGAAACATCCAGAAAAATGTTCCTATAGTGGATGTCAAAGAAATTACTGTCTATGCTTTCTTTTAGGTTTATGGTTTCAGGTCTCATGTTTAGGTCCTTAATCCATTTTGAGTTTATATATTGTATGGTGTTAGAAAGTGGTTCGGTTTCATTCTTTGCACATAGCTGTCTAGTTTCCCCAATACAATTTATTTGTAAAGACTGTTTTCCTCCCTTGTATATTCTTACCTCTTTTGTCATAGATTAACTAGCCATATAAATATGAGTTTGTTTCTGGGGTCTCTATACTATTCATTGATCTATGTGTCTATTTTTGTGCTATTATCATACTATTTTGATTACAACATCTTTGTATATATCTATTAAGATGTACTGATATATTAACATAAGATATATTAAGATTGTGATGCCTCCAGCTGTGTTCTTCTTTCTCAAGACTGCTTTGGCTATTTGGGGTCTTTTATGGTTCCATATAAATTTTAGGATTATTTGTTCTAGTTCTGTGAGAAATACTATTTGTATTTTGAGAGAGATTGCATTGAATCTATAAATTGCATGGCAACTATTTTGTGTACTGATTTGTACCTCTCTTTCTCCAAAAGGAATTAAATACAACATTTTATAATGTATCAAACAATATAGCAAAATGAAAATAAAATTTGAAACAAGAAAATGAGGCAATGGGGTAAAAATGGGTAGAAATAAAAAGCAGACCCAGGTAAAGTTAGTTCAAAATCTTATACTACATAATCCTAATTGTTACTGAGAAGAGGAAAACCGAATTATTAGTAAGCTTCACAGTTGCATAAAATATTGGTTTTTTATTGCTCAGGAAAATAGCAACTATGCTTAATCCTTGGCCAGATGGAATTTCTTCCATGAGATCACTCACTGGGAAAATACTGTGCAATGTAATACAATCAACAATACTCTTAGTGCATATAGTAATGCATTTCCTAAGAATGTTCTTTTTGTAAGGCCATTGGTATTAGCCTATGATGGCAAACCAAAGAGGAATTGAATACATGCAATTGTCAGCAAGAGATTGGGTTGAAAATGCAAAAGGATATTTTATAGGATCATGGCTTTCTGATATATGATATTTATTGTGATTCAATACCATTAAATACTAGTAGTATATAGAGAAATAGTTATTAAAATGCTTAACACAAGATAATAACAAAAGCAAGCCTTTGATAGTATTTTCATTAACGAATTACCCCAATCATTAACTTATATTTTTAAAAAGTTTTCATGAAATGTATTCCCCACATTTTTCTTAGATAAAACATAAATTAGACCTCAGCACAGGATCCAAAAAAGTATTTGGCTTCAATAATATAAGAGTGTGCAAAAGCCTATGTTGCTAAGCACTATTTACAAGTCCTCCCTAAAGAGTCTACAGTGCAGTGTGTTAAGTGCTTTAAGAGCAGCCAACATGGGGTCCTATGAAAAAGCCTGGGAGGAGCAAACTTGAAGACTCCTGAAGATATCTCAGAGAGGGTCACCTTGGAGACCTGTAGGAGGAATTGAAATGCCGGCCAGCCACAGATGGGAGGAAAGAGGACTCCAGGCAGAGAAAAGAAAATACATAAAAAACAGAGGATACAAAGTTCATAGAGCATTTCAGTAAGTAGCTATCACTGAAGAGTACTCATGGGGGATTTAGGAATGACAAGAGAGACTGGAGGGAAAGTGTGGTCTAGATCATAAGGTGCCTTATATGTCACAATAAGAACTCTTACACTTTTTCCGAAGAACAATGAGGAGCCATTGAGAAGTGATGAGCAAGGAAGAGAGTCACAGCTGACCTTCAGAACGGTTTCTCTGGTGCCCAGAAAGGGATAAGAATAGCAACAGAAAGATAAGTCAGGATCCTTTAGGAGACTGTCAGAGTGGATAGTTAGGAATGAACACACTTCAGAGGTGCGTAGGAGGTATAATTGAGAGAACGTGTTGAGTGATTAGAAGGGGGTAAGGGAAGGAGCTGGCAGACAGGACATTTGGTTTCCTGACTTGAGCAACTGGGGAGAAAGTGCTGCCATAGTCTGCCCAACAACAACAAAAATATGAGGGATTTGGCAAAAGAGGGAAAACTTCAGTTTGTGGCATACTGACTGGGAGATGTCCAAATAAAAATGTTTACAAAAAAATTTTGATATATAGTCCTAGACCTCAAGAAAGAGCTTTAGGGAAAAAAAGGAAGGAAGAAAGCTTTAGAATTGAGACTGAGATTTGGGTGTCACTGTGATAGATGATGATTGAGAAAATTCTGATTTAAAACGGCAAACACACTACTCCTCCTGACATCTAAGTGGAAAATTACAATGTAAAATTTGAAGACGGAAATCTACCTGCAACAATGGAGAGAAAGGTAAGAAGGATTACCCAGCAGATAAGATATTTCAGCATGAAAGAATGCTTTTGGAAGTGTGCTGACGGCGGGACAAAGTAACTAACAGAAAGAAAGCTGTGGCTAATGAGGAGACACAGAACCCCAGGGGCGGAGGATAATAATATGCTCAGAGTCACTGGGCTTAAAATTCTCAATTATAATGGAAGTTGGGAGATGGAAGAAATAAAAAATGGGATGGTGTGGTAATTGTAAGTCTGGCAATGAGGAGTAGGTCCTCGCAAACATTTTCTTTGTCATCCCTAACAGATTCTTTTTTAAAGCTAACAATAGAAAAGAGAAAGTATATCAAAAACATCCCGTAATTATCACTGTAATAATGCCAACATAAAGGAGGGTAAAGACAAGTGGATACAAGTCGATGTCAAAGTTCTTTCCCTGTAAGGTAGAAGAAATAATTAAAATCAGAAATAAAAACAAGACAGGAGAAAAGAGAAAAAGCAAAAACAATTTTTAAATAAAAACTAAACAAACAGAAATGAGCTCAAATAACCACAAAAAAGCAGAAATAGCTTAAGTCCCTGGAACCTGGGAGGTGCTAGGCAGTCATAAGCTTTGCTTGAATACCATTCTGTTAGAAATAGGGGATGCTTACCTTGTTTGTCCCACAATGGGTCCAAAATATTCACTGAAATTGTCTGGACCATAAATCCACTTTTAGGTTTGTCATTTAACATTAAGAAGGCAACAATAGGATCTCTATTGAACAAAAATATATTTCATTTTATTCAACAACCATATAAAGCAAACTAAATTGCGTTCAGTGAATTCTGAGTTTTCTCTAAGAACTGAGAAAAGGCTTGATAGGTGTGACAATGACAATTATCTACTCTATTCTGTTCCAGGTCCAGTTATCTATTCTTTCGCCATCCATTTTCTTCTGCATTTCTCCTTTGTAATCCGCACCACGTTCCGATGCTATGCCAGATCATTTAATACTGTTTACAGTTCAGGTTTTAAATGACAGCAATCCTATTCACTGAATACCAAGCATTATTTCCTGTAGTAATATTGGCATAATGCTTGATACAATCACAGTACAGGAATTCATCCTGTCTTTTATTTGAATGGCCCCATATTTTCTGTCTGCCTTGAAGTACTCTTTCAGCTACCTACAACTTATTCTTGGGTCTCTGTCCTTTGGTCTAATGATAATGTCCAGACTGTATTCAGCTTAAAGTTTTTCTCCCACAGATTCCTGGAAATCCTATCATATCCTCTAGCTACAGTAACCCAATGTCTGTGTAACTACTGCATTCCTACTATAATGTATATGAACCACATATTTCATGTAAACACCAAATTAATGCTAAGAAATCAAAGATAAACAAACAAAAATGATTTAGAAGACATCATTTAAAGGGGATAAAAGAGCTCCTCAGTACACGATCAATGATATAAAACATACAAATACATTTTTACCACATTCTAAATGACCTTACATGAGAAAAAAAAACAGCTAATTATTCATCAACAGAGTATTCTGAATGTGAATTCTAGTGGATTTTTGAATAGGTTTCATCAGGTAAGAACTTGTTCTGAGTTTATAATTTAAGTGTACAACAGGAAACACTGAACATTGTCATAGCAATCATCTTAAGTTTCTCTCATTTAAATTTCTACCTGAGAATTCTACTTTTTAAATGTGAAAAACCAATTCATATGCTCAGGGGATAAGTACTCCATTTCTGAAAAGTCTATTATTTTTACTGTTTCTTCCTCTGCAGTTTACCTTTTTCTTTTTCTTCTACTTCTTAAAAAAATATATATATTCTTTATACTCAGTATAATTTCTGTCTAAAGGTAGGGAAAAGAAGTCATAAATGCCAAGCCCTCCCCATCCATTTTATTTTTCGTTAGCTGCTTGGCTAGATGGTAACATTACCTGTGTCATTTAAGGCTTGGAGATTACCTGAAGGTGTAATTCTGTGGAGTGTTTTTGTTTATTGCCAAGAAAAAATGAAGAGAGTTTTCTCGGTAACTTCCATTTGGAGTTAGCTTTCAGCTAGCTAGGTAAGAACCACTGCTTAAAGGACAATAACAAGAAATCACAAATATATACAGGTTCCAAAGTCTAATAGATCCACTACGAATTACTTTTCTCTGTCACAAAATTCGAATTTGCGACAGAGAAATCATTCAAGAGCCTCTATCTCCCTTTCAACAACTATCCTCGGAAACCCACTTTTAGGCGCTGCTCCCAACAGAAGCCAAATGTAAAACATAAGCAGTTCAAATGATATCAGAAATCAAGATGTGTTTTAATGCCACGAGTGATGACAAAAACAGATACTGTTTTTTAAACTACAATATATGTGCTGGTAAGCAGTACCCATTAACAATGCCTTCCACTGTAAACAACAGAAAACGCCACTCTAACTGGCTCAAACACAAAGAAATAATCGTTTCACACAACAGAGGTAAAGAAGATGGGCAGATTTCAGGGCTCTTCCGGAGTAGCTCCAGCTTTGTCATCCCTTTCCTCCGTCCAGCTGTGTGGGCGTACTCCCAGGCTGGTAGGAAGATGGTTCTGCTCATGGCGACCACACATCCACACACAATCACCACCAAAGAAACAAAGAGCATCTCTTCCTGTAGTTCTTCCTCCAGAGTGAGAAAACTTTATCCAGAAGCCCTCAGAAATTCATCTAGTATCTCAGGGGCTTGGAAAAGAACACATGTTTTTTCTACAACCAATCTCTGTCACCAAGGAAAGGCTTATTTTTTGCTCAAGTCTGGGTTCCTGAACCTAAAACGAGAAGGTTTTCTGTCAGTGCTGTTTTGCTACCTTAGCAGCACTGTAAATGTGGCCTGACGGTCAGGCTAACCCTGTGGGGGGAGAAAAGGAAACTCAAGCTATTCTGGTCCCTTCCTCCAAATTTCCACTCTCCTCCAACCTTCTTGGGTTTTTCACCCTCCACAGATTTCAGATGGATATTGTCTGTAGTTTTGCAGTTTGAATTATGCCCCTGCCTCCAAACTTATATGCTGAAGGCCTAACTTCCAGTACCTCAGAATGAGACCTTATTCAGAAAGAAGGTCTTTGTGGATGTACCTAGTTAAGATGTCATACTGGAGTTGAGTGGACCCTTAATCCAAAGTGACTTGTATCCTTACAAAGAGGGGGAATTTGCACACAGACATACACACAGGGGCAACACCCTGTGAGGATGAAGGCAGAGGTAGGGGTGAAGCTTCTACCAACCAAGGAAAGCCAAAGGTTGCCAGGAAACTAGCAGAGAGGGCCTGGAACAGATCCTCCCTCACATTCCTCAAGGGAACGAGCCCTGCTGATTCCTTGACCTCACACCTGTAGCCTCCTAGACTGAAGCAGTAAATTTTTGCTATTTGAGTCACCCAGTATGTTAAGGCTGTCCTAGCAAACCAGCACATGCATTGCACAATGACCAGAGTTTATACAGGAAGGTCATTAGGAGCTTACTCCTCAAACCAGGGGTGAAACTATCTTACTTGCCTGAGAACAAGTTAGTGTCTTCCCTATGCCTCTTCCATTATCTAAAAAATAGGGGTAATGATGATATTTATCATAGCATTGTTGGGAAGATGATGTAAGCTGACTGATGGATAGCATAAGAGCACACTACATGGAACACATGTGCTCTCATAGTTATTAGCTGGTCTAGTCCTGCACTCACTGGACTATATACCAGGCACTCTAGGTACCTCACCAAACCAAACAGATATAAATTTTGGCCTTTCCGAGGTTTACACTGTAGTGAAAAGATGCAGACAATAAGACAAATAAGGAAATTATGTAACATATTGGCCAGGACTAAGCTCTATGAAGAGAAATGAATCAGAGAAGGAGGAAGGGGAGGGTTGGGGTTGGGGTGGCAGTTGCTGATAGGCTGGTCCAGACAGGCACTGTGGAGGAGGGCAGACACCAAGCTGATGCACACCAGGCAGACAGAAGAGCAAGTGCAAGTGGCCTGTGGTAGGAGCCAACTTGTATATTCATAGGGCAGGAAGACCAGTGTGGCTATAGCAGAATGAGGGGGGAGGTGATGGGAGAGGAGGTCAGAGGTGTAATGGGGGCAGGTAGATAAGTCCTGGGAGGGCTTAGGCTTGCACCCTGAATGACACAGCAAGTCAGTGGAGGTTTTGAGCAAAGAATGACATGATGTGACCAGGCATTTTTATAGGCTCACACTGGCCACGAAGTGAGAGTAGATATGAAGAAGAAAAGAACAGAGAAACCAAGTTACAACACGGTTTCTGGAGTCCAGTCAGTGGAGGGATTAAAACATAATTAGGCTTTATGTTCTTTGACAAGAGAAGTAACATGTTTCCCCAGTGGAGTGAATGTAATGTCTGAATGAAAGAGGAGTTAAGAATGACTCTGAGGTTCAAATCCAAGCCGGAGGATGTATGCTTCCATTAATCAAATTAGGAAAGTCTTTTGGAGCAAGAGAAGGAGAGAATAAAGTTATTACCAGTGTCCTGCCTTATCTGTAGTATTTTGCCTTTATTACTGTTAGAATGAATGAAGTAGTTGCTAATATTGTCCTTCCTCTTCCTGTTACTATGATTGCTGTTATTAGAATGAATGATTTTTTTGCTAGAATTTTTGTTACAGTTGTCCCTCCTCTCCCTTTACTATTACTGCCATTATTATTATTATTAAAGTGAGAGGTAGTTTAATCTACCCTTTCCTGTTTATTCTCAATTCCATCTTCTGTGGGAACTTCTTTTCCTTACAGGTAACAAGTCGCTTTGGAGTCAGCGCATTCTGCTCAGCTGCTCCTTTTTCTTCTTCCCCTCCTCCCCCTCCCTCCCTCCCCCTCCTCCCCCTCCTTCTTCTTTTTTTAAGATTTCATTTATTAGAGAGAGAGCATGACGAGCAGGGGGAGAAGCAGACTCCCTGCTGAGTGTAGAGCCCAACACGGAGCTCGATCCCAGGACCCCGAGATCATGACCTGAACCAAAGCTTGATGCTTAACCAACGAAACCCCCCAGGCACCAGCCGCCTTTTTTTAAGCTTTTCCTTATTTACAGCTGCTGCTTTTTCCTGCTGTAATCTAGTCCCAAAGGGAAGTCCGTGGCTACAGAGCATGCCCTTCTCTCTTGGGAACATAACCTTGAGTCACCTCTGTTCCTATGGTCACACCTGCCTTCTCCATCTCCCAAGACTATCTTTGTGAAAGGGAACCCCTGCCTTTTCTCCCTTTGGACATTTCGGTGCCCTTTGCTTTTTCTCATTGTAGCCATTTTTCTTCTGCTTCCTCCAGTTTTCATGAATCCTCGTACCAATTCTTCCCCACGCTCAGTATTGGCTGTTCTCGCTCGTGAATTCTGCTGTGACCCCTCAGTAAATCTGAACAAATCCCCTTCCTCACTGCTCCTTTCCCTCTGGGCCTCAATTAAAACTCCTGCTACACGAATTGTGGCTTGGTGTCCCTGGGGCTCAGTTTGCTCCTCTGAACAATAAAGGAAATACCCAGGTTAAATGCAAAGATCCTCAGCTGTAACTTTTGGACAGACTGACTCCGTGTTTTTCCTGTATGGCGAGTTCTCCCATCTATGTAACTTGTCTTCAGAGCCTGCCTTTCATTCCTCTCTTACTACCAAGGCCCCCAGCTCATTTTTTCATCTTTATCTCTTAGGCA
This sequence comes from Mustela lutreola, assembly GCF_030435805.1. Classification (NCBI taxonomy): domain Eukaryota; kingdom Metazoa; phylum Chordata; class Mammalia; order Carnivora; family Mustelidae; genus Mustela; species Mustela lutreola. The sequence continues at coordinate 57,371,565 of NC_081295.1, read as the reverse complement.
AAGCCAAGTGGCTTTCACCCACACCATTAGTTGGTCAGAAGAATGTGTTTATTTTTCTAGATATTTCCTAATGTTGCATACAAAATATTTCAGGGACCATGATTCATGTTTGAAGAAATAAACCCATTTGGGCATTTCTTAACCATGAGTGAGATTTCATGATTTTCTTTAAGAAATCTGTAACCAGAAAGCTTTGTTAATGCCAGTGACAAGTAGCTAATGACATCATTCCTGCTTTGATTTTCTGTGACACATTTTTGAGGTTTGCATCCTCACTTCTTTGCGGGGCCCTCACCTTTGTCTTCCTTTTGCCCTGTAACTGCCAATTTTCATCAGCAATTGAGAAAATAAGAGTGCAAGGAAAAACAATTTAGCTCAGCTGACTGCTTCTTCAAGGAAACTGTTTTTTAAATTTCAGACTAAGTTAATAAAAAAAAGTTTTAATCCTATAATCAGAGGTCATTTTAATGCTTTTATTCAGCAAAATTCCAGGTAATTTTGAAATACATTAGACATCTATTTATTGAGGACAAGAGAGGTTATTCCAAAACATTCTTTAATAGCCCTAAACTGATTTTTCCTATCAGAGGAAAAAGGAAAATCCACCTGGAAAGGTCTTTCTATAGTGGAGCTTACATAGCCGAGCTTCTTAGGCATTAAAAAAATTCACACACACACACACACACACACACACACACACACACACCATTGGTTAGAAATATTCCATTTTTAGTGTTAAGTTTTACACAACATATTATGATCATAAATGGGTTACTCAGATATAATAGTTATCTCTAGTTATTTTTAGCAAGGGGGCGAGATTTCATAATATTCAATCCTGCCTTATAAATTTAACTTGGAAACCTACAGGAGAAACGTGAGCTGTCTAGCATTCTCTGACAGATCAAAAGCCGTCGCCCCTGAGCCCCACAGTACCGATGTCCCTGCGTCCTCTGAACTCCAGTGGAACTTACCTTGGGTCCTTCTTATCCCCCATACTTCCTAATTCAGAGTCTCTCGTATCTATCAATAAATAATTACAGAAGAAAAAAAAAAGGAGCAGGAAAATAAGCAGGCATTGCAGTGTCATAGAACAAGGGTGTTGAATTAAACAAATGTAGCTTTCTCATTTCACCCATTTCTTCACCATGGATGCCGGGCAGCTGACTGAACTATCTGATCCTTCATCTTCTCGGCTCTATATTAGAGGTAATGAACTGCCCTCATAGGGTACCATGAAGGTTCAATTAAAATTGAAAAGCACCTGGCACACACAAGGCACCCGACAAAAGCTACTTCTCCTTCCCCCACTCCGGCATATCATCATAGATCAATCCTGCGGGAGGGCTGGTTGAACACTGGGTTATTTCTGGGCTGTGAGCTTTATGAAGGCAGGGTCTTGTTCATCTTTGTATTTCTAACAGAACCCTGGGTAGTGAGCCTCACATTCTGGGGGCACAGTAACTCTGTACTGGTTTAAACTGAGGGATGAAATAGGATGGCGCCTGAGCTGTGCAACAATCATTTACAGACTCGGGCTTTTCTGGTAGGACGGCTCCTCTCGTGAGCCATGGCTCAGGCCTCTCGGGTGCTGGCACAACCCACCATGTTTTAAGTCAGGTGGCACAAAATAGAACTACTTTCCTAAATTCCTTGGCAACTAATCAGAATACTGTTTCATTTCTCATTGTAGAAACTGCTGTAGAAAAACTGGCCTTATTCTAAGAGAAAGACACAGAATCCACTACCTTGTGCTGGAAAACCAACAAGTGGTGTTGAAAGCACTGAGACACATAAACATGGGCTTTAAACACCAGCTGGTCCCAGACCAGCCAAGAGACCTGAGGCAAGCTGTCTACGCTTGTTGAGCCTCAATTACACCAAAGAGAGAGACAATAGCTGTCCTGTGGTTGTCACACAGGGTTGTGGGTAGAGAAGGTAGTGCCTGGAACTGACTGGAACAACTGGGAAGCAGGATGTCAACACCAAGCCTAGAAAGCCATCAACTTTCAGTCAGGAGAGCTCCTCCTCTGTCTTAGTCCATGCTTCTATCCACAGTCCCTTCTTTGGCAACTGACCAGCTCTCATTGTATCCTTTCAGTTTAGTTGAGCAGAAAAGCTGTGTACCTGTGCATGCACCAAGGTGCAAGGAGTCCCATCAATGGATCCCCCATCTTTTGTTCTGCGGGTCACATTACAGTGCCATGAGAAGGTGTAGTGATTAAGCCGTAATACAACAGATGCATGCATTACTTTTCTGTCCAATGATAGAACACTGTGCAGTCCAATTGTTTGTGGCTTTTTCTCCTGTGTCAGTTAGTCACAGCTTCCACGGTGAAGAATTTCAAAGAAAATACAGCCCAATCAAAGCATGACAGAATGTCAACCCCAGACAAAAGGGGGCAGACTGCGGGCCAAGCCAAGTGACCAATCTTTTCAGTTCTGGTGGAATCTTTGTTTCTAGTCATTCTACTAACATCACCTAAGGAAACTGGGTTCCTAAGGAAAATGGGAGGGTGGGGAATCAGACAGGCCACCTACACACCACAGATGGAAGAACGAACCTTCCCAAATTTTTTAAAAAAGTCTTCTTCTGCCCGGGCCAGTGCGTCTTCGTCAATGTACACAGCCGGCCTTCGGGCCATGAGGAAGTACTGCACCTTCCTCAGATTCCAGCCCATCACGTACTGGAGCCAGCCGCACACGGCCGCCGTGGACCGGCCGACCCCGGCGTTGCAGTGAACGTACACGGTGTGTCCATTCTCGAGCAGCGCGTGCAGGAGACAGACCGCCTGGGGCAGCATCTGTACTCGGCCTGGGATTGAGAAAGCACAGCACAGACACATGAATAATGAAACCCCAATATCGCCACTAATGAGAGCTCCTCCAGTGCCTGGTGAGATGAGTGCCATGCAGGGAGGGGCAGGGGTATGCGAGCTTGCGCTATTCCTTTGTTGTGAGGGAAAGGGTGAGACAATGTCAAAACCTACTAATTATAAAGTAGAAAAAACACCCCAGAGGCAGTGGGTCAGCTCTGAAATTTCCCTGGTTTTTGCTCTGAGTGACTCCTGCATCAGTGCAAATTTCCTTTCAAAGAAAAGTTAACCATTGGCTATGGTCAGAAGAATGGATTTTTGCATCCATCAGAAGGGCTTGTACAGATGGGGCAGAGATTTACAGAAATCTCACCCAGACTTTCTTTAATCCAAATGGATCTTCCAGATCAATGCAAAACAGAGAATTAATCCATGTTGGTTAAAGGAGCCAATCTTATTCACTCAACATATGCCAATTTTCATTTGGCCAATAGGATGGCCAACATTAACTGACACGCATGCAATAACCGATCATTCTTTTATTCCCCCGTGATACAGAGTGTTCAAATGATTCCATTTCTCCTTTACTGGGCAATTGTGATTATAGTTACCATTACTTCATGACTACTATTTTGATTATTAGGTGATCATATGTCTTCTCCTTTTACACACTGAGAGGATACACAATGCTCTGCTCATACCTGCTAGATTCTCTTGTCTCGTGAGGCAGAGATCACCCTAAAGCCATCAAGCTCCTAGAGGCCTGGAATTTCTTCTGCACACAGGTTCTCAGAGCAAAGATAATGGGTTTGGTGGGGGTGTGAACGACAGTCACACGACGAAGTGGACAACTTCAAAAGGGGATAAAAGGGGGAACTGTAGAGAGTCCTGGATTATGAGCCCGTGCGTTGACGTTCACTAGTTACTCTGTGCTCTCAACCACACAGGCGCACGGTAGCGCTTCGCACTGCCACCCCACTGGATGAGGGGAGAGATGGGAAAAACTCCCCCCTCCAATGGTTTCACTGCAGATCCTGAGGCCTAGAATTCCGTGGTGGAATGGAGCCAGGAGGTCATGAGAACCACTCAAGTGAGTTCGAACTCCCCTCTTCAGATGTCCTCTTCCAAAATGTCAGTGCCTCTTAAGGACCCATACAACAAATGGCAGTCAGGCATCAGAGCCTTAGAAGGACAGAGGTTATAAGACCATGGTTTGAAGGCCCTCTCAGTTTCACTCCATCCCAGGTGGGTCTACCTTAGCTTCAGGCTCACCCTGTTCTGAGTTAGGAGCAGAAAATCTGCACTGAAGCCAAGATAATATTCTAATTTTGCTGCTGGTTCTCTATCCCTCTGTCTCACCAAAGCACCTCAAGCCACAGGCCCCACACAGCAGTGTAGAGACATTTGTAACTGGAATGCCTTTGGTCAGCGCACACTTAGCAATCCCTCAGGCTCCATCTCTCCCTGCTGTCTATCACCCTGTGTCCATGTTCCCTGCCTGATCTCTGAGGGCATCTAAGGGGAGTCCTGCCAGCTCCTCTGTGCTGCTTGATTCCTCAGAGCCCAAACTCAGCCATAAACTGTCATTGATGGGCACTTCCTCACTAGGTTTCGGGGTATGCTGAGGTTAGAGCTAGATGGGCATGCCACATAGCCAGTTGCTCAGGGCACTTCCCCAGAGGCAGTAAAACGTCCCCAGAAATGGAACAAAGTGTAGAAGGTCCTATGTACCAGAGTGACATCTCACTGTCTGTCTCAGGGAGACTACCATGTAGTTGATGCACCATTTGAGCTGGGAGATCAGAGGAGGCAAAACTTCCAAAGTACATTTGAGTGACCCTGCCAATATGAGTGAGGTCTGCCCACAGACAAGGATTTTTGTTCTGCTGAAGGGGTGTGAGAGGTGTAGCCCCACTAATACCAGCCGGGAAAGGAATGACAGCTGATCTAACTGGGAAGTTGGGTTCTTCCTGCCATGGCTGGCCTCACTGACCAAGTTTCCTGTTACAGATACCTCTCCAGCTACCATGTACATTGCCAGGAGATGAGCAGAAAAAAAATGTTTTTCATTGAAATACAGTGGACATACAATGTCAGTGTCAGGTATATAACACAGTGACCCAACAATTCTATCCCAGACACTATGCTCAGCACAGTAAGTATAGTCACCAACTGTCACCATACGACATTATTACGAGGTTACTGACTCTATTCCCTGTGCTGTATTTTTTATCCCCAAGAAGTATTTTTAACATGGGTTTTCATTAAATGCCCAGTATACAGACAGACCTCAGTGGTCTGAGGTAGGAGCTTCTAGAAGCAGAGTCCCAGCCCCCAGGCTCAGTTTCTGCAGCCTCAATGTCACGGGACCTACCCAAACTGGGGTTCACATGAACCTGTCAGGCTCCCTTCCCCCACCTGCTCTCTGGCCAGAGAGTCACTGAGGAAGGCTCTGCATCAAATGGCCCAAATGATGCACTATCTCTCCCTTTCCTTTTTATCTGTAAAAGATTCTTCAAGAGGCATGCACACAGTTTAGAAGTTGAAAAGGGATATGTGTGAGCTTGGAATTCTATGACCTCGGTCATGCAATCCTAGAAGGTAAGTGACAGCTGCCACTGGGAAGCTCCAGAAGGCTCCCGGTTTAAACACAGGTTTCACCCCTCAGTGGTCTTCTCCTAGAATCACTTAGCTGCTACACTTAAGAACTGTCAAACAAATATTTAAATAACATATAAAGGATGCCAGACGAGGACGTGGGCCAGGATGGCCACCTGTCTTAGCCTGGCCTCCACTGGAGCTCTTGCTTATTTTGATTTCTAGGGACTATAAATCACTCTGTGTTGATTGATGACAGCTCACATTTACTAAGCCCTTTCTACCCGCCAAGTGCTGTTCTGAGCACCGAGCAGGCAATAGTTGATTGGCAATCACCTTTTAACAACTATGAGGTTGGTACTACTTTTATCCTCAGTTTATATCAGAGGGAACTGAGGCAAGGAGACCTCCCCAAGCTTATTCCCCAGTGGCCACTGAAACCCAGCAGGTGCAACTCCAAAGCCTCTGGCCTTAACCACTGCACCAGTGCCCTTCCCTGACCTGCCTGCCCAGGGGCACTTGTGGGCCACCATGCTCTCAGTCTGAGTTCTTAGTCAGTCTCTATCCCCTACCTACCCTGTCACACGGTTGCTGTTAGCCCAGATAAGAGCAACAACTTCCTGGTGTTAGTTCCTCTTCCCTACCCTAGAGGGGCTCCCTGTGCCCAAAAGGCCATGTGGCTCTGCTAGAAAACCCGTTCTAGGGAGCCTGAGCTAACACAAAACCCACCAAGGAATAAACAGAGGGTGTCCAGAATCAGAGCTTACACAACATCAACAAGAGCCCCCAATTTTTTTTTAAGATTTTTTTTTTTATTTATTTGACAGATCACAAGTAGGCAGAGAGGCAAGCAGAAAGAGAGAGGGGGGGCACCTGGGTGGCTCAGTGGGTTAAGCCGCTGCCTTCGGCTCAGGTCATGATCTCGGGGTCCCGGGATCGAGTCCCACATCGGGCTCTCTGCTCAGCAGGGAGCCTGCTTCCTCCTCTCTCTCTCTGCCTGCCTCTCTGCCTACTTGTGATCTCTCTCTGTCAAATAAATAAATAAAATCTTTAAAAAAAAAAAAAAAAAAGAAAGAGAGAGGGGGAAGCAGGCTCCCTGCCGAGCAGAGAGCCCGATGTGGGACTCGATCCCAGGACCCCGAGATCATGACCTGAGCTGAAGGCAGAGGTCCCAACCCACTGAGCCACCCAGGTGCACCTAGCCCCTAATTTTTTATATTTCATGTATTTAGGCTCCATCCAGACCTTAATTAGATAAAAGGTTTCCATTCGTAAAAATAATACCTAAAGGCAAGAGAGAAATCCAGAATTTTTTTATAAAATATTCCAAATTCTAACTGTTGACAGCTAAGTTGAAAATTTTAAACCCTGTCCCGGTATAACAAAACATTTCACTGTTTGTGATTCTTATTTTGGAATATAAAACAGGCCTTGGCTCTCAGTAGATACTCAATAAGCATTCATTAAATGCATGAATAAAAAATAAAATGAAATAAAATCCAATAATACTCATTAGATCTGAGACACTACTGGACCCCTCTAATCTAACTTGTGGCCCACACCTTCTCCAGGCTAATCCAGCTCTGGAATGATTAAAAGCTTCCTGAAAGCAGGTACTGAGCAAACAAAGGTTGGGAGAAGGGGCGCCTAGGTGGCTCAGTGGGTTAAGCCTCTGCCTTCGGCTCAGGCCCTGATCCCAGGGTCCTGGGATTGAGCCCCACATTGGGCTCTCTGCTCTGCGGGGAGCCTGCTTCCTCCTCTCTCTCTGCCTGCCTCTCTGCCTACCTGTGATCTCTCTCTGTCAAATAAATAAATAAAATCTTAAAAAAAACAAAACAAAACAAAAAAAGGTTGGGAGAAGAGGGACACAGACATGCTGGGGACAGCCTGCGGCATTAGCGCCTGAAATCACGGAGAGGACTGGAAAAGGCCCTGAAGATGCCCTTTACCTAAGGTTGACCTTGAAAGGCATTATTTATGGAGTGATTTTCAGCCTTTCCAAGATTAACATGTGTGCGTGTGTATGTGTGTGTATGTGTTGTACACACACGCACACACGCATGCACGCACAGCCTTCTTTTTTCACTCCAGGCAGATTTATGACTGAATGTATTATTATTTTATTTGAACATATCTTCTTTTCCACCTTTGCAATATAATATAGATAAAATCCATATTATCTAGTACCAACTTCAGTAGAAACTTAAGAAGTTTGGACTAAAAATCTAGTCCCAACTTGGTGATTTTCAAAGCCCTTACATATCAATCATCTTATTCTATTGTTATAATCCCGCAAGGGAGAAATGATTACCCCATTTTCCAAGTGCAGGAAATAGCCCTCTCGCTATCACATAGCTAGGCAGTAGCATCCAGGCTCAAGCCCACACGCCGAGTCTCAAGCCCACACGCGTGGCTCCAAGGTCAGTGTCAGCATCACGGCAGAGCTGCACACGGTGTTGAGTCAGAGAACAGAGGGTGACAACAGAGGGGTAGCCGAGGACTCTGGGAAGCACATGCCCTGACTTGGGAGGCAAGGGCAGACCCTATGTTATCACCAGCACTGCCCTAACAGAGGCTGAAACACAGTCCGAGTGCTTCCTACGAAGGAAAACGGAATTTTAATGAACACATTTGGTTTTTTTCAGGTGAGTGCCTGATTTGTCTCAGGTGAAAGTTACAAACCAAAATTAAAAAAAAAAAAAAAAGGAAAGAAAAAAACCTATCTCCTTGGCATGTGACAAAATGTACCAGAGTAAGGATCGATAGTACAATTGATTGTAACGGGTCTGTGACAACTGGTGGTGACAGTCAGACCTAACACACTGTCTTCTTTCTCAGACTTTATCTGACAGCATTATGTTACAGCTCAAAACACTTCCAGATGGATTTTTCTCTGCGTTCCAAAAATAGCTGATTAATCTATATGTTCATTGTGCTAATATTGTCAGCCACCCAGATTAATCCGGTGGTCAGAACTTCCCTGGAGCCTCGGAAATGGTCGTTAACCCTTTGATTACTCCCCAGGTCATGCTGAACCAAAGAAAGCCTTCATTTAGTCTTATTGTTTGGCCTTTTGCAGCTGGAAACGCTCCTTCTGCTGTCCTGGTTGTTGCCAGAGGGCCTCCGTGTGGGAGGTGCTCTACTGATGTGACTGGCATGGGACCTGGTGACCCTGGGTTTTAACAAACTACGGTGTACCTTTGGGGATGGGGTTTTCCCTCAGGTTTTTGCATACCCCAAACTAGCAGGCAAATACCTATTGGTCACCAGGGCCCCTAGATAATCAGTGCAGGGATGGGACAGGATGCAGGTGAGATACACTAAGCTTTGTCTCACCTTATCCTCCAATGGGCAACAATGCTATGAAACCTGAAGTAAGGAAGCAAGAATCAGAACGCTCTCTGGAAGCTATAGGCAGTTGAACCTAACAATCTTCTGTTTTGAAACCAGAGAAACAAAGCGCTTTCATATCAATCATCTTACTCTATTATTTTGATCCCGTAAGGCAGAAATGATTATCCCATTTTCCAAGTGCAGGATCTAGTCGGCTGAATATCACACAGTTACTCGGGAACTCTCCTTCCACTGCCACGAGTGCTGCCAAACTGCCTCAGTGTGGAAGGTGCTCCACGGTCATGCTGCACTGGGACCCCAAAAAGACCATAACACAACTACAGTGGGCCTAGATTCAACCACTGATCTTCCGTGCAAGTGAAGTTATTTTTTTTTTCCTTGAAAAGAAGCAAAGCTCTTACAGCTACATGGACCACTGTTACCAAGAGGAGTATTTCTTCCCTCAGGAAAAAAAAAATTAAAATAAAAGTAAAAGTTATACCTCTTCCCTAGTGATGGTTCAGTCCAGCCTGGGAACCGCTTGAGATTCATAGTCAAGGTGGCCTACGTCCAGCTCCCTAGGATCCTTGAGAACTTTCTTCTGTCCCCACCCACATCCTGGACTGTTGACTCCGGAGAGACAAGCCACCTCCCTGCCCACTCACAACTTGTCTAAGTCCAGGTGATCACGACTACCAGGGACTGCAAGGGCGCTGGTCTGTGGAATGTGCATGCAGAGCCTCAGGGGGCATGCGGGGACAGGAGTCACCGCATGGTGTCTGCAGCAGTGGTGTGAGTCTAGCTGCCTGTCTTGAAATCCAGGCTACATCTGTCCGTTTTCCTATGGCCACATTATTGCACATTTTTGTACCTGTCTTTTCCTCTGCAAAATGGAGATAACTGCATCTGCCTGGAGTCTTGTCAGAATTAAATGAGGCAAGGCATGAAATCGCTTAGGAGAGTGTCTGATACATTATGTACTTTGGGGGCTGGAGATGGTAGAGTCGTTTCTGACTAGGCACAACTGCCTTTCAGTTCTCCTTTCCCGCAGAACTGCAATTCACCAAACTCCCGCGTCCTGTGCCGTTCCCACAGCTCTCTGCTGCCCCCTGCTGACATCTTGTTGATACTGGCAGTGTAACGGTTCTCAGCGTCAGATACCTCCTCAAGCACCCTACTCCACCACCAAGCTGAAACACAGAGCATTCCTGTAAAACCCCATGCCTTGGGGCTACGCCGATGCTGTTTCCTCCACCTGGCATACTCTTCCTCCCTCCCCACTGACCTGTCAAAACCAGGCCACTTCAAATGCCATGACACAGATACAGCCTCCCTGTGCTGTCCCCCGACACCTCATAAGCCACCAGGAGCACCTGACTCCTTCCTCACATCACATTCTTCTCTGTATTGTAATTACTTTTGAACTTCTCCTACCACCTTTTGCTCTGAGATCAAAACACCGCCTTACTCATCTCCTGTTTCCCCAGCAGCACCCATGTCATAACCCATCTTCACAAAGACATGCTCACTCCACCAGTGCTTGTGCTGGAACTACAGCCTTGCTATCGCCACCCAGCCCCGATCTGGGTCATCTCTCATGATCTCCCACTTCAACCACTATAGTGATCCCCTAACGGGGGTCCCCAGGTCCACTCTGGGCCCATTTCCCATCCCTTGTCCACAGTGCCAACTTTTACCTCCCGTGACACTCTACATTCTCCTGCCCCAGAGATGTCCCAAGCTGGCGGCCCTCTGGGGATCCTCTGGGATCTTCCTCTCTGGGAGGAGAGATCCTCTCTCCTACCTCACCCCCACTAGCCTTCAGACTTCGCTCAAACATACCCAAGCAAACCTTCCCTGACTCTCTTCCTACATCTGACTTGCCTGTGCATGCTCATAGCAGTATCTTCCTGTCAAAAATGTCATCATAGTTGTAAATCTCTATTTATGGTCATTTGACGATGCATGTCTTCTCCCTATGACTAGAAGCTCCATGGGGACAAGAGCTATACCTGCTTTGCCTCAGCACTCTATTTCTAGCTACCAGCATAATGCCACACATACCTTAGATACACATAAATACATAAATACATGTTCAATAAATAAGTCATAAGAACATAAATACATGTTCAATAAATAAGTCAAAGGAGCCATGTTAAACAGAATCTTAGCCAAGGTGCCAAAATACATTAAATATGTTAAATTAAAACCTTATATTGATTCCATTTCCACCATTCATGATTAAGTCATTCAATTATACACAGAAAGGTATGTAGGTAAGTAGATAGGTAGACAGATGGACAGACAGCAAGGGCGTCTCTGAAACACATTCAGCAAAAAGCCAGAAAGATTCTTCCGATGCTTACCTTCAGTGCTCATATCTGGCGTTGGCATCCAGATGTAGACCAAGCCTTCTTCCCTATAGAGCTTAATCATGGTGTCTGGTGTCATGGGTTCTGGGTAGCGGTTACAGCCTGAGGAATTCTGTATAATATCCCATTCAGTCTGGAAATTCATCACAGCTGTAATCCCCAATTCATGCTTCAGTTTGATGGTTATATGTTCCACTTGACGAGGGCAGCTACCCAGCCAGATATTTGGTAGAATTCTAATGAGAATATATAGAAGCAACTATTATTATTGTTACTGTCATGGCTTGAAATATGAGAAGCTGTAGAAAATATAATAAAATTTAGTAATAAAATGCAGTTAACCTTTAAATCTGGCACAGGAAGAGCTGCAGTAATAATATTAGATGGTGTAACAATATTATTGATATAATAACAATATTATTGAAAGAAAAAATACTGGGGCTGTCATTTTTAGGGAAATAAATAATCCTATTAACCAAAATGCTAGGAAATAAGCATTAGCAAGCTAAATCTTAAAACATATTAAAATAAGCCCACTAAGATGTATTTATTCCTTGAGTCTATATGTGGTTCAACATTAGGAAACTCATCAACATATTTCAAACACTAACAAGTTAAAGGCAAAACTCCAGTGATTAGATCAGTAAATTCTGGAAAACATTTTCAAAAATAGGCCATTATTCCTGTTTGAAACTCTACATAAAAATTTCAAACTCTACATTTCAAATTTCAAAAGTAGGAGAACTTTTCAACACCAGAAGCTAACCATCTCCTTTTAAACAAAATCAAAGTTAAGCTTATATACCTTAGTGCCCAACACTGTCCTATATATTTCATCTAATGCTCCAAGTTAAGAAGAAATAGAACTGTCTGAAAAATAAAAAAAGAAAGAAAATGTTGTCGATATTTTTTCAAGTATGTTTCTATATCTAATATCCCAAAGGCTGGACCCCACCATCAAAATTTCTGAGTCAGTAGATCTGGGTAGAGAATCCAGGAATTTAGAATTCTAACAAGTTCTTGGGCAATACTGATGCTGCTAGTTCAGTGCATCCTGAGAACCTGAGAACCACTGTCTAAAAGATTCAATTACAAAAGCTACGCAAAGTATTAAAAGTATTAAGATACATGGATGAGGGAAAATATACAAAAATCAAACAGCTTTTCTCTGTGTTCACAATAGCCAGGTACAAATGGAGAAATGGAGGAGACTCTCAAATATAAAAACAAAATTATAGAACATCTAGGAATACATTTAACCAGAAAGATTTATAAAATTTTACTGGACATTAAGAAAAAAAACAATAGACAGACATACTGTGATATTATGATTTATAATAAGAAATATGTATTTGGTCTTCATCTCACTTTCCAGCACAGTTTCCTGAGTGATAAGAGGCTTAAAGGTGTCTTTTGTTATACATTCATGAGTAATTCGGATGGTACCTATCTGATGGACTGGTTGCCAGGGGAACCAACTTTGTGACTAGAGGACAGAACTTTCAGTCCCACCTCTTGGCTTCTAGGAGGAAAGAGAGCTGGAGGTTGATCCAATCACCAATGGCCAATGACTTAATCAATCATCCCCAGGTAATGAAGCTTCCATAAAACCCAAAAGGTCAGGATTCCAAGAGCTTCCAGGTTGGCGATACAGGAAGAGTGGGGCTCCCTGAGAAGGTATAAAAGCTCTATGCAATTCCCTACCGTTCCTTGCCCAGTGCATCTATGCCATCTGGCTGTTCTTAAATTATACCTTCTTAAAATAAGCCAGTAATCAAGTAAAATGTTTTCTGAGCTCTATGAACTGCTCTAGCAAATTAATCAAACCCAAAATAGAAAAGGGTCATAGTACCTCTGATTTATAGCCAGTCTATCAGAAGCACAGTAACAACTTTGTTTGCACATGGCATCTGAAGTGAAGAGTGGAGGAGCATCCTATAGGACTATAGACCTATAGGACTAAATTCTTACCTTGCAGAAGCTAATGTTATCTCCAGGTGGATAGTGTAAGAATTAATCCAAACTGTTAGTGTCCAGAAAATTAGTTGGATGCATGGGGAAATACCCTCACTCTACACATGTTGAAATTGGGTTCCGGAACGCAAGAGACATACCACACAAACATCACAAAAATGTAAATATTTTCCAAATAACATATAAATGTAATGCACATTATTACAACTTGTTAGGTGTGGTATATATTGTCTTGCTCATTATTTCACATGTGTATATCCTCTCCAGAACTAATGGGTTCCTCCAGAAGTAATACTCTGTTTCAACTTTATTTCAGTCATGTCATCTAGAACTTTACTAGGCTCAATATAAAGCATTCAGAAATGATGATGGTGGTAAACATCACTTGATCCTCACCAGTATTCCCAGCATGAAGGACTAAACTACTTCTCTGCCTGAAAGAGCTCTCTGACTGACTTATATCAATAGACGTGTGTCCCTTCCAGAGGGACAGATTTAAGACCTACGCGCACAATGCTCTATGCTCTGTCTCTCCCTGCCACGACGATAATGGAAACACATGTGGATGCTGAGCTGCTAGAAGACTGAAGTAGCTTAGAATGGTGAGCTACCTCTGGAGGCCAGCTGCCCTGGAGAGCTGATGACTCATTGTATTAAGCCACTGTTTGCTCCCACAGGGGAATCTGACCAGTTTTAATACAATGCCTACATAATTAATTCCTTCAAGTCCCTAATGCCAGAAAAGAAGTTGAGCAGAAGGCCTACACTTTTATTCAGTTATTTTCATATTGAGCTTAAAGGAGTCCTTCTGAGCTGGGGATAATTTGGTTTCCCAAGGGATATCTGGCAATGATTATGGAGGCATTTTAGATGGTGACGCTGGGTGGTGCTGATGTCCCCTGGTAGACGGGAGGCCAGGGATGTTGCTAACCATCCTACAATGCACAGGACAGCTCCCACAACAAAGAATTATTGAGGCCAAAATGTCAATAATGCTGTGATTAAGAAGCCTTGTTTAGGACAATAAAAGTGGAATAGAACTCCTTATTGCCTGTAGGAAGAAAGGGAATACGAGGCAGGAATGAGACCAACATATCTGACACAGTTTGTGGCTCATAGGTGATGTCATTCATATGAAAATATGGTATCCCATGTCATATTTTAAGATATTTTATGTATGTATAGAAAGAGACAAGACCTAGAGGGTGAAGCAAAAGTCTAATATAACATAGTTGAACACCACTACAACATTTTAAGTGGTGTGTAATGGAAAGGGCACTAAACACAAGCAAGAAAAAATGCCAATCATAACACGATAATTTTAAAGCACTTGGTAATAACCGTCTATTATTAGGCCAAGTTAGTTATCATCTCTAAGCCTGTGGTGAGCTTCTCGCTAAAATGGGTCTAAAAGTAATTAATTCACAGAAAGAGAATACAATTAAATAAGGTATTTTGAATACGACTGATTCTAGTGGATGTACAATGAATGTAAGAGGAGTTTATGTCTATTTGTTATAATTTACTTACTTTAGTAATTTTGTATTATATTGACTATCCAGATAGTGTTCCATTGTTCTGTGTATCCTTCATTAGAACACCACAGAGTTTAGAATACTCATCCTATTTTTTTTAAGATTTTATTTATTTATTTGACAGACAAAAATTACAAGCAGGCAGAGAGGCAGGCAGAGAGAGAGGAGGAAGCAGGCTCCCTACTGAGCAGAGAGCCCAATGCAGCGCTCCATCCCAGGACCCTGGGATCATGACCAGAGCTGAAGGCAGAGGCTTTAACCCACTGAGCCACCCAGGCGCCCCTCGTCCTATTTTCTTAAATGAAATGAAATCTAGCTTGCTTTGTGTTTTGGTTCTTTTTTTTTTTTTCTTTTGGCTGTTGCTGTCATTGTTCATGCTAACGTAAGAGGCCAAGGGACTAATCCTCAAACGTGGGTATTCCCCATCCACAATGAAAATACCTCTCAAGATCCAGCTTCTCCTCTCCATCTCCCCATGTCCTCCATGCTATTTGTTATGCTCCACAAATAAGTGAAACCATATGATAATTGACTCTCTCTGCTTGACTTATTTCACTCAGCATAATCTCCTCCAGTTCCGTCCATGTTGCTACAAAAGTTGGGTATTCGTCCTTTATGATGGAGGCACAATACTCCATAGTGTATATGGGAGAAGGGAGTTGAGGGAAATTGGAAGGGTAGGTGAACCATGAGAGACTATGGACTGTGAAAAGCAATCTGAGGGTTTTGAAGGGGCGGGGGACTGGGAGGTTAGGGTACCAGGTGATGGGTATTAGAGAGGGCACGGATTGCATGGAGCACTGGGTGTGGTGCAAAAACAATGAATACTGTTACACTGAAAAGAAACAAAAAATTTTTTTAAAAAACTTTATAAAATTGAAAAAGAAAAAAAAAAAAGATCCAGCTTCACCTACAACTTGAATCCTACTTACCCTCCAGAAGATAAACCGATTTTTTATTGCTGCTTGGGCTTTAAGTCTAATAGCTTATTAGGCATTTCTTATGGGCTACTGAAGATGATTATGGAAAAAATAAAGAAACAAATTTTAAAATAAAGAGAATATTCAGAAACACAGAAAAGACGTAATGGTATTGTGAAGATGACGATGGGATTCAAAGGCCTTTCAGTTTATTCTTGACCCTAAAGCATTCTCCAACACTCCATTAGGCCAGTGGGCTGACAGAAAAGTCATTAGCAGGAACACGTTGAGAGTGCTCAAGGGATGCGCTTGACTAGGACATTGTTAGCTGAGTGTTCAGTCTTCACAGGAATGGAAAGGACGCACACCCTGGGTCATCAGCCCCTCCCTCTGGCTGCTGAGTGAGAGCAGGGACCAGCTCTATCTAAACACTCCACACCCCCTTCAATTGTCGCTTAAAGATTTCTCCTCCAGTTCCCTGCTGGATGTCCAGTGGACAGCAGTGGTGGGTTGTCAGACTATGCTGTGGGTTCTAACAGAGCACACTAAAGCATCCAAAGCTGGGGTTAGAAACCCCAGAGGTTTAACCAAGAAATATAACCTTTTGAACAACCATGCATTTTTACTGGTAAAATTTTGAAGTGGACTGGTAAAATATTAAAATGAATGAAATTCATGACAGGTATGCTAAATTCCAAATGTTACCCAGAGTTCTCCTGAATACGGTGCTCTCTGAGTCCATAGCCCTTAGTACCTACCTAGAGAATAAATGCCAATAGTGTCTGGCCCCAAGATTTGAATAAAGACAAAATAATAGCTCACAGAGATCTACAAAGCAAATCAGACAAAATAAGAAATCAGAATGCCAAACGAGCGTCAGTATATAGAATCATACTCTGTTACTGGGAACGAAAACAACAAAAGGGAAGGTGTTATTCTGCCATCTCATTCAGACCTGGTCTTCAACTAACTGGGGACCTCAGGAAATTCAGACCAGCTCAAAGGTAAACGGGCCCAAAGTTGGTACCTTTCCCACATCAAGTTTCTAATGGAAATAAGCCCTTGAAAGAGGCACTTACATACATTCCCATACACATGTCAACCCTAGCTTTTCAATCAGGAATTTCTAACTTTTTGGTAACAATTCTTCCTCTAGAAGTGCCACAAGTCAGAGTCCATATTGAAGAAATGAGTATAAATTCTTAAATTCCTGATTTTTTTTTAAGCAGTAAGTGCTGAACCTAGGAGATAGATCACTAAAGATAAATTCTGAAAACAAGTGCTGTGTTGAAGAATGGAGAAATAAAGTTAGAAAGTAAATGGTACTGAACTGTTATATTAGAGATGGAGCCAGAGGACGGAGTTTGTTGGAAACACACAAATCAATGGATCCTGCTTCCTCAGACAGCCTAAGTGCCCTTCCTATGGATCCTATCTCAGCTTGCTGTCTCTAATAACAGGTGATATATTTCCAGTTACATGATATGCTGGAGGTAATAAGATGCATGGTGTACTTTCTAAACAGTAATTACACTGTTACTTATCCATTCAGAAGAGAATGATTTGACACTATTAAAAATCAATTTTTACTCATCTCATCTTACTTTTAATCTTCTTTCAGCATCAATGACACTTTAAGCCATTTTAAAATCCAGATTTTGTTTTCTTAAGGTGAAAAGAAGCTTGTTGAAATATGGGATTTGGGGAATAAAAATCCTCTGTAAAGGTAGTTTCGAGGCAAGACATACAAAACTTCAAAGATAAAATAATGAAATAAAAAATATATAGTTCAAAGTTATATTCTAAATTACACTATAAAACTTGCAGAGAATTACTTTATGAATAGCTCAGTCTTGATCATGAGTTACATCAGATTTCCGGCAGCTCAACTATAGATTATCTGGAAAGGTCAGAGGAAACCACTGCACCTAATGGGTATGGACACACAAATGTTCCCAAACCTGACTGCATTCAAGCCACATCAGTTTTTATAAAAGCATATATTGCCAACATCTAGTCCAGAGGTAGTTATTAAGTGGCTGTGCAGTAAGATCTATGATTCTGTGGATTTTTTTTTCCAGGAAATTAACCAGGTTTATATATATATAGATATATAGATATGTATTTTCTATCTATAGATAGAAAATACATATCTATATATCTATATATATAATCTATATACCTATATATAGATCTGGCTGCATAGGGAATATATATATATATATATATATATATATATATTCCCTATGCAGCCAGATTCCAAAACCACTAGCCCGGCCAATCCCAATAAACATGTAGAAAGTTAGTATAGAGACCTCAATACCTTTTAATAGCAGCAAAAAAAATATGGCAATGAAAGGGCATGGATTGCTCAGCCCTACCCATCCACAGAAGAGTTTAGCCCTTCCCATTCTCCAAAAATACTTTCAAAACTAAAAATGATTCCCACACAGAGCATGGGGAATGGGAAACTGTTAGAAGAGAGCAGCTATGAGGCTGTGTGTCTACGTGTTTAATGAGTAGCATCTTCTAAAGAGTCAAAACTACATCTACTTCTGAGTCTTGACAAATATTTAATATAGCAATATTCATTAAGAATGTACTTTGGCAAAGAAAAAAAGAAAAGAACGTACTTTTGCAGATAAAAGTTTTATTCATTTGAGTATTGACTATTGCTATCATGATTCAACAAAAAGGTGTTTAAATAAAATCCATCCTAATAAGATCACAGCTTAGCTTAAGTCCAGGGGTTGGGGTTACAGAGGGTGGATGGATGGCTGACATTCTGGAACCTTACTTTGTTGGACGGCAAATCAAAATCAATTTCATTTGGGTGAATCTGGATTTGTGGTCCCAGGTAATTTCATCACTATACTACACTGTTCACTTCACCTGTCAGGCCAGGGCTCCTGTTACAACAGCAAGTGAAGCATATGAATCAGAGCCCACTTGTTCCATCTCTGCTGTCAGTCAAAGGAGGCCTTCCTGGCAATAATGCGTACATCATGAGCATCCAAGCACTTTGCAAAAAATACCATCGGGTATTGACAGAAGGGAGGAGCATGGGGGAAACAGAAGATATCAGCAAATAAGCCAGTAGTATGGACTCCACATCTCAGTTCCATCACTAATGGCCTTGAAAAATGGCAGAATAACCTTTTCCTGAAGGTGAAAATTAGCATTGTATTCTGTCCATAAGGAAAAAAAAAATGTCGGGAAACAAGGGATGATGGGATCAATGTATGAACATAGGATTTGTTTATTTCTTATCACCCCAGGAGACGACAGCTGTTGAACACAGTGCCTTCTTCCCAGCCATAAAAACACAGCACCATTTCAAAGAGGGAGAAAATGGATTTTGCTGAGGTTCCTTATAAAATCCAGCTAATGATTCAGGAGCAAAAAAAAAAAAAAAAATGATTAGCACATTTGCTAAGTTGGATAATTTTGTTGCATTTACCTTATTTAATATTTTATAGGCAATTCAATGTGAAATTAAATGTGATCTGGCTTTTAAATAATGGGAAAAGAAAAAAAGTCTATTAGTCCTATCATTTAGATCTCATTAGTGGGAAAGCAAGAGAAACGTTAAAATCAACCTCCAGTAAGCTCCAAGCTTCATTAGCACATATAAGTCCTGCTAAAAATCTGTCCTCTAGTGTTAAATGTTGTTATTATTACCAAACTTCCAGGTAAGACTCCAGGTAATGCTGAATGACTAAACAAAGACAAATCTCAATTTAGAGAGTCATTCTAATTTCCTTATTTAAAAAACAGTTTTATTATAGTTTGCTTATAAGCTATACACTATAGTATACAAAGAGCACATGCTAATTTCCACAGGTACACTTAGTTTCTTAGATTTTTTTTTTGGATGTGCTATGTAGTTTATAGCCACATATGTTTTTATTTTCTATATTAAAAATGCCATATAATAATTATTAAGGTCTGAAATGGATTGAATTGAGTTTCCCCAAAATTTCCAAATTGAAGTCCTAACCCCCAGCACCTTGATACCTCCTCACCTGGAGACAGGGTCTCTACAGAGGTGATCAAGTAAAAATGAAACCATTAGGGTACGCTCTGACCCAGTATGCCTGTTATTCTTATAAGGGAAAATTTGGACATGGACACATACAGAGAAGACGATGTGAAGATAAAAGAAGACAGCCGTCTACAAGGCAAGGAAAAAGCCTCGGAATAGATCCTTTTCTCAAAGCCTTCAGAATGAATCCACCCTGTAGACACATTGATCCCGAACTTTTAGCCTCTGGAACTGAAACAAATACATTTCTGTTGGTTAAAAACCTCCCCAGGGGCGCCTGGGTGGCTGGATGGGTTAAGCTCTTCTGCTCAGGTGATGATCTCAAGGTCCTGGGATCGAGCCTGCATTGGGCTCTCTGCTCAGCAGGGAGCCTGCTTCCCCCTTTCTCTCTGCCTGCCCTTCTGCCTACTTGTGATCTCCTCTCTCTGTGTCAAATAAGTAAAATATTTTTTTTTAATTTTTAAAAAATAAAAACTGCCCCAATTCGTGGCACTTTGTGAGAGCGGCCTCAGAAAACTAATACAAAGTCTAAACATCCAGACTTAAAATATATACATGCAATCATCCAGATTCTTCAAATATCCATACATCAGGTAAAACATTTTCATAGATATTTTTCACCTTTCATCCTGATCTCTGAAGTTCTACAGCTAACTTTTGATTGTGCCATCCCAGTTGTCCTCTTACACAATAGGACTAGCCACTCCCATTCCTTGACTCCTGTCCTTCAGTCTAGCACTTGAGTGTCTCCAACATGGCAGACAAGATCAGCAGGCCCCTGGTTGTGCTATTTGGGCTTCCTTCTTAATCTAATAACTCAGTTCCAAAGTTCTGAATTTTAGAACTAGATACCTAGTTTTGATAAATACAATACAGTCTTGAATCTCTTTGCTTGGCTTTCAGAGAATGG
Organism: Mustela lutreola; assembly: GCF_030435805.1. NCBI lineage: Eukaryota > Metazoa > Chordata > Mammalia > Carnivora > Mustelidae > Mustela > Mustela lutreola. The sequence continues at coordinate 57,351,062 of NC_081295.1, read as the reverse complement.
ATCTCAAAGGATAATCAACTGAAATGTGTAAGAGCACACTCTTCGGACTCACAACTTCTTAAGATTTTGAGTCCAAGGGATGCCTGGGTGACTCACTCCATTAAGCGTCTGCCTTCAGCTCAAGTCATGATCCCAGGATCCTGGGATCAAGCCCCACATTAGGTTCTCTGCTCAGTAGAGAATCTACTTCTCCCTTTCTCTCTCTCTCTCTCTACCTCTCTCCCTGCTTGTGCTCATGCTAATAAATAAAATCTGAAAAAAAAAAAAATTCTGTGTCTAGGAGAGTTTGGCTTTCTTGGTTTTGAGCCTTTGTTGTCCTGAAATTTGGCTTATATGCCACACTGACAGATTATAGCAATAAATAAGGCAACTGGCACACTTCACTTTCTTAAAGTCAGTCAAGGTAACACAGAGACTGAGGCAAATAACCAGGCTAAGCAGCCTCAGTTGATTACTGTGATACAAATTTCAACAAAATGTTCTATTAAAATAGCCTCTTGGCATGTTAATTTTGTTTCCAAAGCTGAGCACTCCTTGAAAGAGTAAAATGTCACATTTAATACTTTCTTACATAATGAACTTGAAAAGATTCCTTTAAAATTAATCACTTGCATAATGAACTAGGAACCACTGAAGATCAAGGAAGTAATTAAAAATTAAATGTAGGGGTTTTTTTTCTGTATTTGTTTGAAAGTCATTCCATCTATTTAACAAATAGGTAATGATGCCTGCTTTTTGCAGGCACTCAACAATCAATGGTGAGCGAGAGAGTCAAGGTATTCCCTCCTGTAAGCCTACATTCTTTGAGGAAGGCAGGCAGTGAGCAAGTAAATATGTAAAATGTATGAAATTTATTTGTAATGTGCTACTGTGGACATGAACAGGGAGTTAAAATAGAGAATCACAGGAAAGCTAGACTTCAGTTAAGACAGTGAGGAAGGGCCTCCCTGAAAAGGTGATATTAAAACCAAGACCTGATGTGGGAAAAGGAGTGAGACATTCAACATTCCTATGGTGAGAAAGAGTGAGGTAGACTTTGGGAACTGAGAGAAGCCTAAAGACATGGAGTGAGGTGGGCGAGAAAGGAATAGGGCGTGAGTTAGGTTGAGAAGACCATACCAGGCCTTACTGACATGCACGGGAATTTGTTTAACACTACAAATGCAATGAAAAAACAGTGACAGATTTTTAAGGAGAGGAGTTACACGGACTTGTTTTAGCATTTTTAAAGGGTGACTCTAGCTGTTAATTGAAAATAAATTGGGTAGAATCTAGAACAGGAAACTATGGAGGAAAAGGGAAGACCTTTGGGATAGTGACGGCTTGGAATACAGGTACTGGTGCAGATAAAGAAAAATGAATTAGCTCAAAATGCACTTTAGTGGTAGAACCAGCAGGATATGCACATTAAATAGATAAAAGAGTGGAGAGAAAGTGAAAATTCAAAAATGACTCCCAAGTTTACTAATGTGATATTATAATCTACAGTTTCTTAACCAGGTCTGCCTTCAGTGAAACCTATTGTTCCCTGAATTTGTTTACTATGTGTTTTTACAAGTTTCAGATTAACCAACATTTTATATACCAGCCATCATGCTCATGGCTTCACATGCTTAAAGGCTTGATGATATCAAACTATTCAAACTTCCTTTCAGTTTTCCACTCAAATCATTACATCCATTATTAAAATATTAATAACATAGGGTTTTTATTGATATAAGAACTTTGCATGCAGAATAAGTTGATCATCAACTAGATTTATCTCATATCAAGGAAATATGCACTGTAGACAAAGTGGTACACAGGAAACTGACTTATTTAATCAATTCACTAAAGAGATATTATTAAAATTTATTTTTTTATACCTGTGAGTCTTCATTTTAGCTTTAGAATTTAAAAAAAAAAAAGGAATTTAAAACACATGACAGCAAATGAAAAAAAACTCATTTTTCTTTTTTATACTAATTCTTCAATGCCAACCAATCATCTGCTTAATTAAAATACAAGGAATTTCTAGCATGAAAAAAAAATTCTATTCGGTACTTTGAACACAATAGGTGTTCACGCTATAATTTTCTTGACCATATAGTTTTCTTGAATGGTTACTGTTCATCTAGACCAGAGCTCCTCAAATATTAACGTGGAGAAGCAGCATCTGAGAATCATCTTAAGAGGCAGATGGTGAATCGGTAAGTCTGGGATGGAGCCTAAGATCCTGCATTTTCACAAGCTTCCTTGTACGACCAAGGCTGCTGGCCCCAGTAGCAAAGAGTACTCTACTAGGGGTGCCTGGGTGGTTCAGTGGGTTAAGCTCTGCCTTTGGCTCAGGTCATGATCTCAGGGTCCTGAGATCAAGCCCCACATCGGGCTCTCTGCTCAGCAGGGAGCCTGCTTCCACCTCTCTCTCTTTGCCTGCCTTTCTGCCTATTTGTGATCTCTGTCAAATAAATAAAATCTTAAAAAAAAAAAGAGTACTCTACTAATGATATTCAATCTAAATACTGTCATTATTTTATTACGCATCACAACAATTCATTACAACTCAGTACTCAGTACTTCAGTACTCAGGTACACTGACAAGTAAAAGAAAGTCCTCCAGCAAGAGCAAACAGAGAGACAAGCACTGTATCTCTGCTATTGATGCTAATATTAGAGGCCTAATATTAACCATGTAGAGAGAATGTTTTTATTTTTTATTATTCTAATTAGAGAATGTTTCTAAATCTCTTTAGCCCTCTTTCTTGATTTTCCAGTGAAGGTCCTGCAACAAGCCAAATGACGATCTTACATAACAACCTTCCTTGACTCTAAAACATTCTTCTTTTCTCCTTTGTTGGAGTGCTTATCAGCTTCATGATAGAGACCTAAAATTTCCTTTTGTGTTATCTTTTTAAAATGTAGTTGGAGATTTTTTACATGTAGATGCTGAAAATCAGGGAAAATTCACATAAGACTTGAGATTTATGGGGCCCAAAAGGAATTAAATGGGTGAAAACTCAGATGCCATTAGCACTTTTGGGGTGTTAGAAATTAGGTAAGGTTCCAGAAGGACAAACAAAAAACACCTCCTCCTCCCCTGTGAGATGTTAGTAGTTAGGATGGTGAGAACAGGAGAGATGTTAAACCACAAATATTCTAATATTGAGACATGCAAAATCCCTGACACGTTTTGCTTCTTTCTTTCAGCCTGAAGTCAGGCATATGCAGTATACTTCACAATGTATAGAGAGAAGCCATGAGAGCCAGTAAACCCTCCCAAGGATATGCAAATTGGAAAGGCCTCTGTTTTAAGTTACCCAGAGATCCTGAAGGTCCACCGCTATGGGAAAAGAGGCCAGGAAATAGGGATGTTTCATCTCCTTATGTTATCCCTAACTAGGAAAGGTGCTAAACAGTCAGACATGCAGTCTAATACAATTCACAAACAGGCTAAGTCCCAATCATACCCCAATCCAAACTGTTATATTTAGATTGGTAATCTTAAGCAACCCTAGTCATGGAGAGAGTGCACTCAGTTACATGGTGCTTTTATTGGCAGCTAATTTGTTCTGGCAAGACCTTCACAATACAGCTTTATTTAAGATCATCCATTCCACTGAGCACTCATTGAAGTGCTTAATTGGTAGAAATTGGCCTTAATTTTTTAAGCTAAAATTGCCTCTTCCATGTTTCATAACCCAGGACATTGTCATCTCCACCTTGCAAGTGCTTCGATTTTTTTCAAGACTTTGAAGATATTTACTCTGCATTCACAGCTGGGTTTCAGTGTATGGAGAAATGTTAGGATCTCAAACTTTTGAAACATGTTTGATATCTAAAGCACATGTCCCTTAAACAGTATGAACCACCCATAGGCTCCCACTAAGAGAATTCAGTTAGTGTCAGAGATCCAACACCCATCAAGTCCCATCTAGCACAACTGATACTCACACAGTTTAAGGTATTCCTCAGTTCTATCTCTGTTCCAGATTACATCCCTAGGTGGTAGTATGTATCCTCTTGATCACTTTCATTACCACACATACACCCAGTTTATTTTTACTATGCTTCTGTCTCCTTCATAAACCCTGCGTCCTCTATAAACCTTGTGAGTGTTTCTCAGAGTTCCAGACTGTAAGTCATCTCCCAAACACACACCGCCATCTATAACTGTCATCTACAACCTGGTAAATTCCAAAGCTATTGCCTCCAGCTCAGACCTCAATGTTCTACTGGAATTCTCCACTGAATGTGCTCTAAGTAGCAACTGAACTCATCTTCACCATCTTCCACTCTTTGCTCCCTACCCAAAAACTTAATTTTCCTCTGGTGTTTTTGATTTCTGTAAATTATCCCACAGTTGCCCATCTAAGGCAGGAAACTTAATTTTTCTCTCTTCCCCTTCTTACAGTCATTAACCCATATAAGTCAATCTCCTAAATAGCTGTCTACATTATCTAGTCTACATTATCTCCTGGTCTACATTATCATTGCTTCCCTTCAGATCTTCAACACTTAAAGAAGTGAATTACACCAACAGCCTTCTAAGTTACCAGTCTGTCTGTCTGCCACACTGTAACTAGAGTAATCTTTCTAAAACAGAAATCTGACCATGTGACTCCTCTACCTAAAACAGTCAGGTGCCTACCCATCACCTTCAATATAAAGTCTGTAAGTCTTTTTTTAAATTAACATATAATGTATTATTTGTTTCAGGGGTACAGGTCTGTGAATCATCAGTCTGACACAATTCACAGCACTCACCACAGCACATACTCCCCAATGTCCATCACCCAGCCACACTATCCCCCTGCCTCCAGCAACCCTCAGTAAAGTCTGTAAGTCTTTGGTCTGATCTTTGGAATCTGACCCCTACATACATCCCTGATTCCACATCCCCTTGTGAACCCCACCCTCCAATTTATGAGAGATATTTGTAATTCTCCTGAATGCCCCGTATTCTTTCCCTGCTGTTTAACCTGATGTTCTTCCTTTTGAAATGCATTTTTAGTGTTCATCTATCTGATTAAGGCCATTCAGTCTTCTCTGATTGCCCATAGTCTCACTTAGGTCTTCCTTCTTTGTGTCCCCATAACATAAATAAATGACCATACACCTTTATTTCCAGCTCTGGACTCTCTCACTCTGAAATGCTGATTGTACTGAGCATTTCCTCCTCTATACTATGAGCTCCTTGAGAACAAGAATGATCTTATTGAGCACCATATTCCCAGAAGTTAACAGTATATCCAGTATATTGTCAGCACTGCCAGAAAACTTAAAGACAAATTTAGTGTTTCATAGGAGTAGTTAGACCATCTCAAGGCCTGATAATTTCAATCCCATTTGGTCTCATAGGTGGTCTGTTTCTATGCTAAACTCCTCTACTATACATCATTTCTTTTCTAAAGTTTTCTATCATAAATGATTACATTTTTAAGTAGTTGAAGAATGGTGGCAGAACCTAATCCTCCAAAATACTTGTTTCTTCCACCATAAGTCCCAGGCATTAAACAGATAAAAAGGTAGAGAAGAGCCTCTATTTGAGTCATACAGACTTGTAGCAACCTACCCGAATCCTTGAGTTTTGAGTTAGTCTGCTTCTGCAGTTACACTTGTCAATCTAAAGGTCCCACTCACATAAAACTGATTGAATATTATAGCCACCAGCACAATTTATCTGCAATAATAAAGTTCCATTCATGTCTGGAATGTGGTAACATTTTTACTAATTATAACCCATAGCCCACATAAGTTTTGTTTCATTCCGTGTAGTATTTTAAATGTTAGCTGTTAAGGTCAGCAGACAAATTTAGGAGACCATAACAAATGTGATTCTAGAGCAGTGGTTCACAACACTAGACACATACTAGAAGCTCGTGGAGACATCTTAAATACAATAAAAAATAAATAAATAAAAAGAAAAAAAAAGAGAAGAAATACTTAAGCCGGATCCTCTATTAAACAGAATTTTGGGGGCACCCAGGTGGCTCAATCAGTTAAGCGGTTGCCTTCGCCTCAGGTCATGATCTCAGAGATCAAGTCCCATGTTGGGTTCTGCACTCAGCAGGGAGTCTGCTGGAAGATTCTCTCCCTCTGTCCCTCCCCTCCATGCTCCCCAATGCTCTTTCTCTCTCTCAAATAAATAAATAAATCTTTAAAAAATAAATAAATTTCTAAGGTGGTGGGGTAGGGCTCAGCATCATTTTTTCCCCAACTGATTCTGATGTGCTCTGAGTCTTGGAAATGCTGATTTGGAGCCTGAGAGACAAGTAAGAGATAGAAATAAAGATCTGCCTATCCCATTTTTTTAAAGTGAAAATAATTCCAACTTTTAAAAATCAAATATTTACCCCCACTGAAATGGAACTGGCTAGAAAAACCTGAATCGGAAAAAGGAAATTAGAGGTGGTTACTTATTTTTAAAAGGATCTTCTGTCTTTATAAAGGATTAATTTAAGCATTTCTTCAAGTGACAAGCAGTGATTTAATTGATTTGTAGACTTATCTCAGTTATTAATTATGCTTGTGACCCTTGCAAAGTCACTGGTGTCTCTCCAGACCTCATCTTCCTAATGGGTAAACTGAGAGAACTGGAGTAAAGAAGCACCTTCCCAGCTCACACAGTACTGACTGCACATCAATGACCAGATGTTACATGGAGGTGAAGGCAGCCAAGGGCACAGACTCTGGAGACAGGCTGCCTATCTCTGAACCCCAGCTCCACTCATTCTGTTACACCTTGGACAGATAACCTGCCAATGCCCCAAGTTTCATCAACTATAAAATGGCATTAACAATACTCACAGGGAAAGTAGATGAAATAATATGTCAGAGCACTTAGAACCATTCCAGGCACAGAGTAAGCACTGTTTAAGCATTAGTTATCATTCTTATTTCTAATGTTATACCCCTGAAAAAAATCAGGGCTTTAGTGTATTGATGCATCGGTGACCCTCTAAGAAAAGGAAAAATCATGCAGCATTTCAAAAACGTATTTGACCAGTTGATATTGATGCTCTATAGAGCACATTTTTGGGAAAGCTGTACTACATGATTGTTGTGTCCCTTATACTCTGGTACCGTGTGATTCATCTCTGTGTCTTGGAGATGCAGAAAACTATGGCCCATGGACCAAACCCAGCTCACCATCTGTTTTTGTAAATACAGTTTTAGTGGAACACTGCCATGCTCATTTGATGACATATTGTCTATATCTACTTTCACATTACAACAAAAGAGCTGACTACATGCAACAGAAACCATATGACCCAGCAAGCCTAAAATACACATTGCCCAACCCTCTACAGAAAAGCTTGAGAATCTTGCCTTACATATGTAATGTATTGGGGAGCCTATAGCTCTGCCCAGAGTAACTTAATCGCCAAGACAAATCTGACTTTCTGAATGAGCATTTTAAGTCCATCAACCCATTTGGGAGTAATCACTTCTAATTTCCTTTTTCCAATTCAGGTTTTTCTAGCCAGTTCCATTTCAGTGGGGTAAATATTTGATTTTTAAAAGGTGAAATTATTTTCACTTTTAAAAAATGGGGTAGAGGCACGTGGGTGGCTCAGTGGATTAAAGCCTCTGCCTTCGGCTCAGGTCATGATCCCAGGGTCCTGGGATGGAGCCTCGCATCAGGCTTTCTGCCCAGCAGGGATCCTGCTTCCCCCTCTCTCTCTCTCTGCCTGCCTCTCTGCATACTTGTGATCTCTGCCTGTGAAATAAATAAATGAATAAATCTTTAAAAAAAATTTAAAGATGGGATAGGCAGATCTTTATCTCCATCTTTCACCTCTCTCTCAGCACCTAAATTACCCTCACCCTGGTTGAAGGTACTAACATACGACGGGCACTCTCTCCCACTATCTCTCCAAAAGTCTGCACACCCTCCCTAAAATGTTAGCTTTTGTTTATAGTGACTACTATTAATCACGTACAATCCGGGGGGGGGGGCATTTTTTAGGCTCTTTGATTCTTATAGGATATTATCCTAATTTTATAGATGAATAAACCAAGTCATGAAAACTTTAAGAAACTTCCCCATATCTAATAAATGCTTGTACTCATAGTCACACACCAGCTTTTTTTAGTCTCAGATTTTCTATCATGCTCAACCAAAGATTTTCAATTCTAGAACTTCCTTTAAGTGCAGAGAGATGCTATCTAAAATTCTGATGACCAGGATTTCTTAGGCACAGTGCTCAATAATTGTTTATCGTTGGGAAACGCTCTATTATTTCTACCCATATTAATAATCTCTTGCTCTCCACAAGTTCCCCTCTTGGGTGGGGGTGAGGGACAATAGGAGATGGAGAAGCAAGGTGATACAAGGCATCTGCCTACATCCTGAATAGATAGCAGCCCTGATGAAATTTATCCTACCAGGAAAGATAAAGAAGGAGATTCATTCAATACGAATAACAACACAGGAAGCTATTAAAGAACAGACCAAAAAATGCACTGTTTGAAATGGCAGCTGCAAACCTTATCTCTTATATTCCATTGCTACAAAGACTACCCAGCTTTTCTCGCCAAATGTGAATTAGAAGAAACATAATTTAGTGTTTAGAAAATACGCCTAATTTTCCACCAAAGCTATACAATTTGCCTTGAAGTAAGGAATTCAACATCAGCTTTTTAAAATGATGGTGATTAAGTAGACTACAATATACTTTCAGTGTTCTGTTCTGTTCGTTATTTGTGGCACCCTGATGAAAAGTAATTATGCTTGGGCGGATTTTCCTCTTAGATGTAATTTGGACCACTTATCCAAGATTCTCAGAAGGGAGCTGACTTGACAACTAAAAGAGAACACCTGTTTCTATCAATGTAAAGGAAGCTTTTCTGAGAGCCCTTACCTCTGCCTAGCAATGCATAGCATGTCTGCAGCAAGAAATAGTGAGTGATATATTAATGAATTGCCTTCTCTATCCAGCAAACAGAATCAGGAATTAACTGGTGGATTTTTTTATATTTACATAAGGAAAGGAAGAAGAATGGTCATGAATATAAAATAACCACAACAGAAGAGGGAGCTTGGCAGAGATTGATAGCCCTAATACCGATGTCCACCTTATTGAACAACACACCTGCCACAGTATGCCCTTCAGCTACTCAAGAGCTTTTCTTAAAATTTTTCATAATTTGAGATTCTGTGATTTTATTATATAGATCAAAGGGATATGTAGAAAATGTTCATGTATGCTTTATTGTTTCCAATGCAAATTTCAGGTGTGAAAATTCTATCCATCCTCTTCTTGTTGATATTGAAAGTAGGCAGCTGGCATGATACTTTGGTACATAAAAGGAGGATGGTCCCCTGGCTTTACTGAAACACTAAATAATTCCATCTCCTGACTAGGACCCATGAAGCTTCAAATATACTTTTAAGAGGCTTTCTTTGTTTCTTTTATGATCTATAAAAAGCTATCGTGCTATTAGGTTGGCTTTTCCAGTGTGCTTTAGCAAACATCAGAAAGCACTTTCACAAATACAACCATTTGGTCTATCCCATTCTTGAGATAAACATCAACAAGTAAAATAAGTACAGTACCAGAAATCTAAAACACAATTTAAGTGGATCTACTGAAAATCAGTTAATGGGCTTCAAAATAAATTGTTTTTCTCTGCCTTTTATTTTACCAGCCCTAATTACTTGTTTTGAATGAGAACCTAACTTTCTGATGAAAACTACTGAAGAGAAAAGTCACAATAAGTCATTTTGGTTGTTTATCTTTGTAACACATTAGGACTTGTTTCACTCTATCAATTTTTTTAAGTATTTGCAAGACTGAGTATATGAACTTTTAAGAACTTGCAACTGAAAATGATATACATTAAATATATATATAAGTGGACTGCTCAATAAATCTTTTTACAAACTGAATATAAACATATAGCCAGCACCCAAATCCAGAAACAGAATTTCTACAAACCCTAGAAGACTCTCCTTCTACTCCATTCTAATCATTACAAGCATAGCCACTATCCTATCTTTCAGAATAAGAGAGATAGAGCTTACCAGACAAACAAAAGCTAAAGGAGTTCATGACCACTAAACCAGCCCTACAAGAAATATTAAAGGAGACTGTTTGAGTGGAAAGGAAAGACCGGAAGTAAAAGTAAGAAAAGTAGGAAGCACAACAGCAGAAAAAATATCTATAAAAATCAGAGAACTCACAAAATAAAAGGATGTAAAGACACCATATACCTAAAATGCAGAGAGGAGAGGAGTAAAGAATAGGTTCAAACTTAAGTGACCACCAACTTAATATAGACAGAAGATGTCATATACAAATCTAATAGTAACCACAAACCAAAAAACCAGTAATAGACACTCGACAAATAAAGAGAAAGATATGCAAGAATATCACTAAAGAAAAACCACAAACTATCAGAGAAAAGAGCAAAAGAAGAAAGGATCAGAGAAGAACTACAAAAACAACTACAAAACAAGTAAGGAAATGGCAATAAATATCTATCAATAATTACTCTGAGTGTAAATGGCATTTAGTCCATTCAAAGTAATATAAATGGACTAAACGTCCCAATCAAAAGACACATGGTGATGCAAGGGATAAAAAAAAAAAAAAAAAGACCCACCTATATGCTGCCTACAAGAGATTAATTTCAGACCTAAAGATATATGCAGATTGAAAGTGAGGGAATGCAGAAGCAATAATCATGCAAATGAATATCAAAGAAAGCTGGAGAAGCAATACTTACATTAAATAAAATAGACCTAAAAGCAAACAGTGTAACAAGAGACAAAGAAGAATGCTATGTAACAATAAAGGGGACAATCCAACAAAAAGATTTAACAATTGTAAATATTTATGCACCCAACATTGGAGCACCCAAGTACATAAAAGTTAATGACAAACATAAAGGAACTAATGGATAGTAATACAATAAAATACAATACATAATAGTAGGGGACTTTACATCCCCCACTTACATCAGTGGACAGACTATCCAAACAGAAAGTCAACAAGAAAATAGTAGCTTTGAATGACACACTGGATCAGATAGATTAACAGACAAATTCAGAACATTCCACCTTAAAACAGCAGACTACACTGTCTTTACAAGTACACATAGAACATTCTCAAAAATAGATCATATATTAGGCCACAAAACAAGTCTCAACACATTCAAAAAGATCAAAATCTACCATGCATCTATTCTGACCACAATACTTTAAAACTAAAAATCAGCCACAATAAGAAATCTGGAAAGGGCATAAATACTTGGAGAGTAGATAACATGCTACTAGACAATGAATGGGTCAAATAAGAAATCAAAGAGGAAATTAAAAATCCATGTAAACAAACAAAAATGAAAACACAACAGTCCAAAATATTTGAGATACAGCCAAAGCAGTTCTAAGAAGAAAGTTTATAACAATATAGGTCTACCACAGAAGCAAAAAAAAAAAAAAATCTCACACAATCTAATTTTAAAGCTAAGGAGTTAGAAAAGGAAAAATGCACAGAACCCAAAACTAGCAAAAGAAAGGAAATAAGAAAGATTAGAGAAGAAATAAATTATATGGAACCCCCCCCCAAAAAAAAACAAACAATAGAACATATCAATGAAACCAAAAGCTGGTTCTTTTAAAAGATCAACAAAATTAATAAACCTCTAGCCACATGCATCAAATAAAAAATAAAAGAAAGAGAGAGGAATCAAACAAAATCACAAATGAAAGAGGAGAAATAACAACCAAAACCACAGATACACAAAGGATTGTCAAGAGATTATGAAAAATTATATGCCAATAAATTGGACAACCTAATAGAAATGGATAAATTCCTAAAAACATATAACTTAACAAACTGAAATAAAAAATCTAAGAAATAAAAAATGTGAACAGACTGATCACCAGCAATGAATTGAACTGGTGATCAAAAAACTCGCAACAAACCAAAGTCCAAGACCAGATGGCTTCATAGACAAATTCTACCAAACTTCCAAAAAGTAGAAGAAGGCAAACTTCCAAATTCATTCTATGAGGCCAGCATTACCCTGATCACAAAACCAGACAGAAACACAACAACAAAAAAACAGAACAGTACAGGCTAATATCTCTGGTGAACACAGATGCAAAAATCCTCCACAAAACATTAGAAAACCAAATCTAACAATAAATTAAAAAGTAATTCACCATGATCAAGTAGGATTTGTTCTTAGAATACAAGGGTGATTCCATATTCACAAATCAATCAACATAATACATTGCATCAATAAGAGAAAGGATAAAAAAGATATGATCAAGTGATACAAAAGGGCACCTGCACCCCAATGTTTATAGCAGCAATGTCCACAACTGCAAAAATATGGAAAGAGGCCAAATGTCCATTGACATCGACAGATGAATGGATAAAGAAGATGTAGTATATGGGGCACCTGGGTGGCTTAGTGGTTCAAGCCTCTGTCTTTGGCTCGGGTCATGATCTCAGGGTCCTGGGATTGAGCCCTGCATCCAGTTCTCTGCTCAGCAGGGAACCTGCTTCCCCACCACCACCGCCCCCCCCGCCTGCCTCTCTGCCTACTTGTGATCTCTCTCTCAGTCAAATAAATAAATAAAAAGATGTGATATATATATATATATATGAATATTAATAAGCAATCAAAAAGAATGAAATCTTGTTATTCACAATGACATGGGTAGAACTAGAGGGTATTATGCTAGATTAAATAAGTCAGTAGAGAAAGATAAATACCATATTATTTCACTCATAAGGAATTTAAGGAAAAAAAACAGATGAACATAGGAGAAGGTAAGGAAAAATAAAACAAGAAGAAAACAGGCAGGCAGATAAACAGTAAGAGACTCTTGACTATATGGAACAAATTGAGGGTTGCTGGAGGGGTGGTGGGTGGGAGGATGGGGTAACAGGGTGAAGGGCATTATGAAGGGCGCTTGAAGTAATGAGCACTGGGTGCTGTATGCAACTGATGAATCAATGGATTCTACCTCTGAAATTAATAATACAGAAAATGTTAACTGAATTGAATTTAAATAATTTTTTTAAAAACCACATGATTGGGGTGCCTAGGTGGCTCAGATGGTTAAGCATCTGCCTTAGGCCCAGGTCATGATGTCAGGGTCCTGGGATCACACCCCGCATCACACATCAGGCTCTCTGCTTGGCGGGAAGCCTACTTTTCCCTCTCTCTCTGCCTGCCTCTGCCTGCTTGTGATCTCTCTCTCTCTCTCTCTGTCTGTCAAATAAATAAATAAAATCTTAAAAAAAAAAAAAAGTAAAACCAAGTATGCTATCTTTAAACACACACATACACACAACACACACACTCACACACACACACAATCATTTCAATAGATACAGAGAAAGCATTTGACAAGGCACAACATCCATCCATAATAAAAACCCTCAACAAAGTAGGCTTAAAGGGAATATACCTCAACATAATAAAGTCCTTATATGGAAAACCCACAATTAATATCATACTCAATGGTGAAAAACTGAGAGCTTTTCCCCTAAGGTCAGGAACAAGAAGACAAGGATGTCCATTCTTATCACTTTTATTCAACATAGTATTGGAAGTCCTAGACACAGCAATCAGACAAGAGAAAGGAATAAAATGTATCCAGATTAGTAAGAAAGAAGTAAAACTTTCACTATTTGTAAGTGACATGATACCATATAGAGAGAAAACACTAGACTCCACAAAAAAACTACTAGCACTGATAAATGATTTCAGTAAGGTTGCAAGATACAAAATTCAATGAACAGGAATCCACTGCATTTCTATACACCAATAATGAAGTAGCAGAAGAGAAATTAAGAAAACAGTCCCATTTACAATTACACCAAAAATAATAAGATTCCTAGGAATAAACTTTCCACTTTTAGCATATGTGCTGCTGAAGCAAGCACCCTAGGAATAAACTTAACCAAAGAGGCAAAAGACCTGTACTATGAAAACTATAAAACTCTGATGAAAGAAATTGAAGATGACACAAAGAAACAGAGAGGCATTCCATGCTTATGAGTTGAAAGTACAGATATTGTTAAAATGCCTATACTACCCAAAGCAATCTACACATTTAATGCAATCCCTATCAATACACCAACAGCATTTTTCACAACACTTAAACAAACAATACTAAAATTTGTATGGAACCACAAAAGACCCTGAATAGCCAATGTAATCTCAAAAAAGAAAAAAAAGCTGACAGTATCACAATTCTGGACTTCAAATTATATTACAAAGCTATAGTAATCAAGACAGTATGGTATTGGCACAATAATAGACACAAAGATTAATAGAGCAGACTAGAAATCCCAGAAATAACCTATAATTATATGGTCAATTAATCTTCTACAAAGGAGACAAGGAGAGGCAATAGGAAAAAGACAGTCTCTTCAACAAAGTGTTGGGAAAACACTGTTTGATGAAGAAAAGCTACATGCAAAAGAATGAAACTGGACCACTTTCTTATATCACACACAAAAATAAATGCAATATAAGCCAGGAATCCATCAGAATCCTAGAGGAGAACATAGGCAGTAACCTCTTCGATATCAGCCACAGCAACTTCTTTCAAGATATGTCTCCAAAGGCAAAGGAAACAAAAGCAAAAATGAACTTTTGGGACTTCATCAAGATCAAAAGTTTCTGCACAGCAAAGGAAACAGTCAACAAAACAAAGAGGTAACCCACGGAATTGGAGAAGATGTTTGCAAATGACAATACAGACAAACGACTGATATCCAAGATCTATAAAGAACTCCTCAAAATCAACACTCAAAAAACAGATAATCACATCAAAAAATGGGAAGAAGACAGGAGCAGACACTTCTCCAATGAAGACATACAAATAGCTAACAGACACATGAAAAAATGTTCCTCATCATTAGCCATCAGGGTGACTCAGATCAAAACCACATTGAGATACCACCTTCCACCAGTTAGAATGGCCAAAATTAACAAGACAGGAAACAACAAGTGTTGGAGAGGATGTGGAGAATGGGAAACCCTCTTACACTCTTGGCGGGAATGCAAGTTGGGGCAGCCACTTTGGAAAACAGTGTGGAGATTCCCTAAGAAATTAAAAATAGAGCTATGCTGTGACCCTGCAATTTCCCTACTGAGTATTTAGCCCAAAGATACAGATGTAGTGAAAAGAAGAGCCATCTGTACCCCAACGTTCATAGCAGCAGTGGCCATAGTTGCCAAACAGTGGAAAGAATCAAGATGCCCTTCAACAGATGAATGGATAAAGAAAATATGGACCATATATACAATGAAGTATTATGCCTCCATCAGAAAGGATGAATACCCAACTTTTGCAACAGCATGGAAGGGACTGCAGGAGATAATGCAGAGAGAGTCAGTTATCATAGGGTTTCACTTACTTGTGTAGCATAAGGAATAACACAGAGGACATTAGGAGATGGAGAAGAGAAGTGAATTGGGTGAAATCAAAGGGAGAGACAAACCATGAGAGACTGTGGACTCTGAGAAACAAACTGAGGGTTTTGAAGGAGAGAAAGGGGGGATGGGTGAGCCTGGTGATGTGTATTAAGGAGGGCACATATTGCATGGAGCACTGGGTATGGTGCATAAACAATGAATCTTGGTACAGTGAAAAAATAAAATAAAATATTTTTAAAAAGAGTTGCTACTGCTGGATATGTTTAGGTTTTGACCCCAAAATGCTGTCTGAGTATACAGATAAGATCTATTTTTCCTGCAGTAATTGAAAAGGAAATATTCAGAGCAAACCCATAAATCTAACATGTGAAAGGGTAGGGAAGTTATCAGTTAAGGTTTTAGATTTCAAAAGTCTATGATGATAAAAAATGAAGCCACAGAAACCACAATAAATTCTGCTACAGAAATATCAAAAAGTATGACTAATTTGGCCAGGTTCATGTGGCCAAATATGCTTTTAAAGAAGCATATATAGCAAACATAGGAGTCTTCTTCCTCATTCCCTATTTTCATTTCTGATCATTAGTATTTACTTTCACTACATTTTTAATAAGACAGCATAATACTTGGATAGCAGTCCTTAAAACCAAAAGTCTTGTGTTTGAATCCCAGTCCTACAATTTAGTGGCTACATTTATGGGTTAATGGATTTAACTTCTCCATGGTTTAGGGTCCTCATCATTAAAATGTGGATATTAACACCCATTTTATTAAGTGTTGGAAGAGTAAGATGAATTAGTGCAATTAGTTACCAATATAATAGAAGGTAGTAGGTGCTCCGTAAAATTTTATTTTCTTACTTACCTGCAGTGTTGGTCTTTTCTATGTTTTCAAGTGTTTTCCTGCTACTCATGAACTAAGAAAAATACATAAGCAATGTGATGAGCTCTGGGTGTTATATGCAACTAATGAATCTTTGAACACTACATCAAAAACTAATGATGTACTACTATATGCTACCTAATTGAACATAATTAATAAATAAGTAAAATAAAAAATCTTCTCTGGAAAAAAAAAGGCTAAATCTCAGCATCTTGTCGTTCCATTTATGGTTATCAATTTTGAACATTTAAAAGTAAATTTATTCCCACGAAAAATGGCAGCATGGTTACAGCCTTGCAAAACCTTCTTCCTAAAACACAACCAATCCAAAGTGAACAGGGTGAAGAATATATCACCAGGTCTGCAACGAAGAGAAGAGCCCAGCCTTGTACTACTAACCTTAGGAAATGGTCAAAATGTAAAACCACTGAACCAAGTCAAAAGAATCAGCACATTTCTTTATCTCATGTAAGCCTGTCAAGAGTCTATCAAAGTAAGTTTTGTTATTATCATTATCTTACAGATGATGCACAACAGTTAAGTAAGGTACCTAACAGCCGACTGCCAGGAAGTAGCAGAGCTGGAACTCAAACTGTGGCAGCCCAACTGAGAGCACACACTTTTAAGGACCACATTATATAAGCATGAAGTAACTTTTAAAAACAGTGGAACTTCAAGCTCTATTACAAAGCTGTCATCATCAAGACAGCATGGTACTGGCACAAAAACAGACACATAGATCAATGGAACAGAATAGAGAGCCCAGAAATAGACCCTCAACTCTACAGTCAACTAATCTTCGACAAAGCAGGAAAGAATGTCCAATGGAAAAAAGACAGCCTCTTCAATAAATGGTGCTGGGAAAATTGGACAGCCACATGCAGAAAAATGAAATTGGACCATTTCCTTACACCACACACAAAAATAGACTCAAAATGGATGAAGGACCTCAATGTGCAAAAGGAATCCATCAAAATCCTTGAGGAGAACACGGGCAGCAACCTCTTCAACCTCAGCCGCAGCAACATCTTCCTAGGAACAACGCCAAAGGCAAGGGAAGCAAGGGCAAAAATGAACTATTGGGATTTCATCAAGATCAAAAGCTTTTGCACAGCAAAGGTAACAGTTAACAAAATCAAAAGACAACTGACAGAATGGGAGAAGATATTTGCAAACGACATATCAGATAAAGGACTAGTGTCCAGAATCTATAAAGAACTTAGCAAACTCAACACCCAAAGAACAAATAATCCAATCAAGAAATGGGCAGAGGACATGAACAGACATTTCTGCAAAGAAGACATCCAGATGGCCAACAGACACATGAAAAAGTGCTCCATATCACTCGGCATCAGGGAAATACAAATCAAAACCACAATGAGATATCACCTCACACCAGTCAGAATGGCTAAAATCAACAAGTCAAGAAATGACAGATGCTGGCAAGGATGTGGAGAAAGGGGAACCCTCCTACACTGTTGGTGGGAATGCAAGCTGGTGCAGCCACTCTGGAAAACAGCATGGAGGTTCCTCAAAATGTTGAAAATAGAACTGCCCTATGACCCAGCAATTGCACTCTTGGGTATTTACCCTAAAGATACAAACATAGTGATCCAAAGGGGCACGTGCACCCGAATGTTTATAGCAGCAATGTCCACAATAGCCAAACTATGGAAAGAACCTAGATGTCCATCAACAGATGAATGGATCAAGAAGATGTGGTATATATACACAATGGAATACTATGCAGCCATCAAAAGAAATGAAATCTTGCCATTTGCGACAACATGGATGGAACTAGAGCGTATCATGCTTAGTGAAATAAGTCAAGCAGAGAAAGACAACTATCATATGATCTCCCTGATATGAGGAAGTGGTGATGCAACATGGGGGCTTAAGTGGGTAGGAGAAGAATCAATGAAACAAGATGGAATTGGGAGGGAGACAAACCATAAGTGACTCTTAATCTCACAAAACAAACTGAGGGTTGCTGGGGGGAGGGGGTTTGGGAGAAGGGGGTGGGATTATGGACATTGGGGAGGGTATGTGCTTTGGTGAGTGCTGTGAAGTGTGTAAACCTGGTGATTGACAGACCTGTACCCTGGGGGATAAAAATATATGTTTATAAAAAATAAAAAATTTTTTAAAAAGTGGAAAAAGTCCCATATTATAGGCACACCTGTCCCTTGGATTCCTACCAGCTGACCAGATATTTGTCTAAGGCAAAAAGGCTACCTGCAGCCCTGCTAATTAGTGGTGATGAGACTTCTGATAGCCTGCGGCCCTGGCTTGCATCATCAGCTCAAGACATTAGCTGGACTGGGTCCTACAAAGTGGGTATGCCACTCAAGACCACCCCAGTTTCTATGATTTGCTAGAAGATCTCACAGGACTCAGCATACAGTTATGTTCACAGCTGAGATTTATTGCAATGAAAGGATACAAAGCAAAATCAGCAAAGAGGAAAAGTGCATGGAAGAAGTTTGGATCAAACCAGGTGCCACATTCCAAGAGTCCCCTTCCAGGGTGTGCTTAATTCCTCTAGCAACGAGTTGTGACAGTAAATAAAAAGGATTATCTGACAGGGAGCTCATTAGAGACACTGCCAATGGTATTTACCGCTCTGTAGGCACTCCCTGCAAAGCATGTACCAGAATTCTGGACTCCCAAAAGGCAGGCAGGAATTAAGCATAAGTACATTCTTTGCATATTTTAGGCACAGTGAGCCACCACTTTCATTTAGGGAAAGTTTTCCATCAGTCTAGGGTACCATTACTGCCATATTTCCAGAGAACACTAGAAGGGCCAACCTTGCAAAGAGGCTTTTCTAAGAATAGGCAATCTCAGGCCTATTCTGCAGTGAACATGAAACACTTAACACCATGATCTGAGTTTCCCCTCTATGACCCTGTAACATTGCCCCACAACATTCTACAACTCTTTATTTATAATTTTCTTATAATTTCAATTTCTTCACCTTTCTCTATGCCCATCGGCCTACTCTATCCACTGAAATTTGTACTTATCAAAATTCAGTTACTTCTGAAAACGATCCCCTCTGAATTACTAACTACACAAGGGCAGACTCTCTGGTCCTCTGGAGAATCAAACAGAGAAGAAGGCATTGTGCCTGATGGTAGCCAAACTATAACTTTGTAGCAATTCAGTTATTTTCCCCTCTACCCCACCCTATGGCACCACACAAGACCTAATGATGAGTTTCCAAAGTTTGGTTAAGTTCCTAGAAGGCAAATAATAATGATCCATTAAAGTTCATGAAGTTGATCATTCAATGTACACATGTAACCATCAGTTATATGCAAGGCATTGTGTTAAAAGCAGTGAATAAATGTGAAGCTGAATTCAGACATACCCTACACTGACGGAGTATAGGTCTTCTGAGGAGGCATTTTTAAGTAACTCTCCCTTAAGATAAGAAGTGATCTAAATAAGCATACATAACCAAAGGGCAGAGAATACAAGCAAGGCCGGAAATATAATAGTGGATGAAATAGTCAAGGTTTCTTGACTAGAAGAATTACCAGAGAAGGATTTTAGGAGTTGGCATCAGAAAAAGGACCTGGCCAATACCTGCATATGTCAGTATGATGACATAATGTCAACATGATGGAAAAGAGTTGACATGGTTGTCAAAGGTTACCAAAGGAGCCAGCCACATGAAACTGGATGGGAGTTTCCTGATCCAGTGTGACTACTTAGTTCTTATTTACAAAATACTATGCACAGTATTTGATATCTCAAAGAAAAAAAATTTCCTGCTCTACAGGCTCTTCAACATTCCCTTCATAGCCTGGCAGCATGAATTTTGCCCTGTTTTGTAGATAAAAATGGACACTATTCAATAGTTCACTGATGGGATAAAAATTTGCATAGGTCTTAGGTTTATTATTAGGAAATGCTAGAAATATATTTTGTGTCTACTAATCAAATAAGGTAGGATTCATTTTAGACAATGTAATAGGCTTAGAATCAACAATAAAATCTGATGAGTGATAAACTACAATAAACAAAAGAATATGCTCCATTTTTTTTTGTTGTTTTGATTCAAGAAATTGAATTCTTCTGAGGCTATTTTTCCAGGCATGTGTTGTAGGGTTTTTTTTTTTTTGCTGTTTGTTTGTTTCTTTGTTTTATGGAAGTTATACTTCCCAGGTTGACAGGATTTATTCTCATCATTAGAATATACTTAGTTTTTCTTTCTGACCTTTGCTTTTTCTCATTTACATTCTTCTCTCTTCCTTTTCTCCCATGTGCTCTTTCCCTCTCTATGCTAGCTTCTCTTAAACACTTGACCCATAACCAGGGATCGGAGTTCCAATATAAGTGGTGTTTTTATAAGAACTTGTTTGGTCAGTTGGATCCTGATGTTATTATGGAGCAGGTATTTATTAGAAGTTGAAGAATATGAAGCAGACTTTAAAAAAGAGAGAGAGAGAGATTTTATTTATTTGAGGGAGAGATGGATAGTGACAGAGATAGCGAGAGAGGACAGGGAGAAGAGGCTCCCACTAAGCAGGGAGCCCAATGTGGGGCTAGATTCCAGGACTCTGGACTCGTGACCTGAGCTGAAGGCAGACACTTAACAGACTGAGCCACCCAGGCACCCCAAGAAGCAGCCTTTTGTTAAGATTTTCAAGTTCATTTTAAGGACCAATGTCATGCTCAAATTAAAAGACTGTCCTTTCACTCTAAAAACATCTGAAGATTTACAATCTCTGTGCCCAGTGTCTGCTGAACTCAGACATATAGGCACACAGGTGACACACTTCATTGGACTGCCCTTCAACTTTCTCCAAAATTGTAATGCCAAATTCCCACTGGCTTAGTATGTCCTGAAACTGTGTTTGTTTCCTCAACTCTTTGCTTCATTACCTTAATTTTTCTCAGTACTACGTTTATGTACACTCTTTCTTTACTATTTTGATTTTCCAAAAACAAGTCTATTTTCATTAGCAAGAAAGCAGCCCCAAACAAACATCTTTAAGTAAGTTGAAGAAATTAGTCAACAAGATGAAATACTTCAAGCTGAAGTTCAATAGTAAATGCTGTCTGCATCTATCCAAGCACGCAGTCATATTTTACCTCTCTCTTTATTTTGTATTTTATTTATAGATAAGTTCCATTAAATGACTGACCTGTTCTTCACTCTATAGCATTTTAAAATTTTACAGCCTTATTATTTTTCATGAAGATCTGTAGTTTGGATTCACTATTTACCACAAAATAGATGACTTTTGCTCCTAAACTCATTATTTGTCCTTATTACAATTATAGAACTCTGAAATTGTTTCAGTCAGAGTTAGTTGTTTCTTACTTTTATTTCTAAAAGCAGAAATCTCAGCAGATGCCTTCTCTATTCTTTTCACTTAAAATACAACTAAAAGATCTTATTTCAGTCTTATTCTGGAATGGTACAGTTCACTGAATTCCAAACGAAACTTAAGATATTTCCGTTAAAAGTCATAATTAAGCAATAAAAATTTTACTCCAGGATGACACATGCATTATAAGGCTATTTCAAAAACCTAAATATGTAGAAAAATCTACTTTGCTTTTTAAAGCAGGGAAAAGTTATACAGCTTTCTAAATTCAAAATCCAGAAGTAGTTGTGATTTTTTATGAAATTAATGCTAACTATTAATCTTATCAATAGCTTGAGGCCTTAATATAATTTTTTAATCTCAATTTTACTCCTTTATTTAGAAATATTTTCTAGACATTTCTAGGTTTTGATACTTCTCCCGACATAAGCTCCAGAAAGATTTTTCAGACTATTATTGCAGAGGAAAAAATTATTTTTCCTACTACCCTTCTAAGTTCTCTGGTTGAGGCTCTGTAAATTAGGCTGACAAAAGGCAGATTCACAAGAGAAAAGCATACAAATATATTTATACTAACATATAACTTTATATATTTAATATAATATTTAATATGGTTTTCATGACATGGAAGCCTTCAAAAGGAAAGGAGGACCTAAAGAAGAAGTTAAACCTGATCATTTTTATACTTGGTTTGATGAAGAGTGAAAAGTCGTAGGAAAATGGGACAGGGCAAAGGGATATGAGTTAAAGGTAGTAAACTGGGAGAAACTTAGCAAGGCCTGTGCATTTGGAGTCGTCCTAGTCTTCAGAGATACAGATGTTCCCTTCCTCCAGGTGAAAGGAAGGCACCTCTCACACAAGGGTCTTCTGATGGGAGGAAGATCAGAAAGTCCTTTCTGTACACGCTGTCTCTCAAATTCTGTCAGCTTAAAATATTCAATATCCCAAGGTGCCATATTTGGGGGTAGCATGTTCTAAACCTCAGCAATGTGAAGTTGGATGTGCTAAAGATTAAATAACATAAGAGGCATTACCTCAAGCAGAGTCCCAAAGGAGATACAATGGAGTATCAGTCACTTGACTAACAAAAAAGATTAATACAGGTAACTTCTTAGAACTTACTGTATCTTGGGCCCCAAATCTACTATAGAAATTTAAAGTACATATCAACCCAAAAGATTGATAAGGCCCACCAACTAGATTTTTATATGGTGTTTAAAATTATTATCCAACCAAGCCCTTCACAGACAGCAATGTAGCCTTCACACTGCACAGAGCAAGTGGGGTGGGAAAGGGCTGTCACAGACACTACGATACGAATCACATGCTCCGTAGTTGTGCAAGGCAATGGTCTTGGGAAGAGGTGCCTGGGTGGCTCAGTGGTTTAAGCCTCTGCCTTCAGCTCAGGTCATGATCTCAGGGTCCTGGAATCAAGCCCTGCATAAGGCTCTCTGCTCAGCAGGGAGCCCGCTTCTCCCTCTCTCTCTGCCTGCCTCTCCCAAGTAGGGATCTCTGTCTGTCAGGTAAATAAATACAATCTTTAAAAAAAAAATCAGGCCAGGGAGTATTATTCCCCTCTGCTCTATCCTGGGAATGTTTACTCATCTAAATGTAAGGAAATCTTTTCACAAAATGACACTTCTTTTCAAGTATGGGATAATGCTAAACAAGTTCATAAAAAAAGGTATTTTGAAATGTGGTATTCTGATGTTCAATTAACCACATGTATTTCCAGCTTTTGTGATACCATTTTTATTGACTCTGCCTTGACTCAATTAACAATATATCTGTCTTGAATATCCCAAATTAAAGAACAGCTCTCAAACCCCAGCAACTGTAAATAGTGATTATTCTGGCTGAGGACCATTGATCAATGCAGATCTCTCTGAAAATGCTTTTTCCTTTCACTGCATCCCTGGGCTTTGTTTTCTTTGAAAAGACCTGAAGTAATAAAAAAAAAAAAAAAACCTCATCATCATGGCTGTAATCAGTGAAACATATTAGAAACCGAAGCCCAAACCTCTGGTAACACCAGAAACAACAGACTATTCAGAAAGTTCAGAAAGAACTTTCAAGGGATAGAGCATGCTTCAGAAGGAAATGGGATTGAAAAAATAATCCACGTTACTACCTGCTATCCCAGAAAAATGGAGTGGAAAGTAGTCAAGACACCCTCCCCTGCCAAAAAAGTCTATATGCCTTCTTCCTTCCCGCTATCTTCTCTATCCTTCCTTCTTTTTTCTTCTTTTCTACTTGTTCTGTGATATGACTAAACATACAAGTAGCTTTACAGATACAGATACACTTCACTTTGTACAACAAAATGGCTCCTCATGTGTGTGAACCTATTATTTTTATAACAACTTGATCCCCTTCTTCTTGATTTGCCATTCATGAGTTCAGTTTCACTCCTGATTGATCATTAATTTTGGACCCTGGGATCATCCTGGGATCATGACTGGAGACAAAGGCTGATGCTTAACAACTAAGCCACCCAGGTGGCCCATCTCTCCTTTTTTTTTAATCATTAATTTTTCTCAAACATCTATGGGATAGTCTTTAACATTAAAACATTCTGCAATACCACCCATCTAAGAAATTATCTTCCCCTGGGGCACCGGGGTGGCTCAATCGGTTAAGCGTCCAACTCTTGATTTCAGCTTAGGTCGTGATCTCAGGGTTGTAAGATCAAGCCTGGCATCAGGCTCTGTGCTTAGCATGGAGTCAGTCTGCCCATCTCCCTCTGCTCCTCCCCCTGTTCACTCTCTTTCTCTCTCTCAAATACATAAATAAAATCTTTAAAAAAATAAAATAAAATAAAAAATAAACTACTCTCCAGTATCCTATATATGCTCATTTCTCTGTTCTCTTTGGTAATAAAAAATCCATATTTTTAGAGGAAAGTTTTCACATTTTGGGTACATAATGACTTAGGAATCCAATTTGCTTAATTTATATGATAGAATATTCCCTCTTTCTTACTATGATTCCTACCATTCAGACACGAGCTGAGATCTGATAATCAAGTTTCTTCCTTCAACCAAGCTTCTCTCTCATTTGGCAGTGCCCAAGACATTTCAATCATAAGTTAAATAACAACACAATAATATTCAAGGCAGCACAGAATCCAGCTACTATTTTTATACTTGTATGATTCCACAATAGCACACCAGAAAAATTTTTTTCTCCACAAATTTTAGCAGATATGTCTTAAGTAACTACTAAGAAACAAAATTTGAGGGGTGTGTTTGCATTTGTCCATACTACCATTAGAATACTATTATCTCTCACCAATATTTTTTAATATAATGTTGAAAATAAATCATCCCAATATAAGCATATATATAAAATATATAAAATATCTACTTTATTTAACATACTAAATATGTTTCATAGTAAATATATTTAAGCATAAGAAAAAGAAGATATCCCTTAATTAATTTGTCCTTATAAAATATGAACTTTATTTTTATAGGAAAAAGGATTTTTTTCATGCAATCTCACACATTCAGCTAAATAAAATTCACCCAATAAAAATAATTGCCTGATCAGAAGAATTAAACAGGAAAGAGAATTATGCTGTTTTCTTCTCTTACTAGGATGAACAATTACAATCCTGGTTTCAATGTTTAGAAAAATCTCAAATCATTCAATCAGATGTAAATGCCAGTTGAAATTAGATTCTTCCTTTAATCAATAATGTCTTGATAATGAACCGCGGAAGGACAATGAAATTGGTTCCTATTCACACCAAATTTTGTGGTTATTCTTTATTGACTCCAAAAGAGATTTCATGTCAAAATTTGATTACAAATATAAACAATGTAAAAATGTTCTAAGTATATACATACTTAATGATTATTTGTAAACAGGCTATAAAACGCATGTATTTCTAAATTTAGCTTCGTGAGTTGAACTGGGCTACATAACTGGGCTACAAAAATGAAAGAGAGTACCATCTACAGGCAAACACTGTTGCTGGCGTTTGGTCCCTGGATGCGAAACCAGAAAAGCTTGTATGGAATGTAGTCATAGGACAGTGTAACATATTGGCAAAATGTTGCATAACCCTCGGCTTTTTTAAATTATTTTTTATCCCCGTTTATTTGCAGAATTGCCTTTAACAGTCATCGAGTTCAACCAGTTCACTTTGCAAATTAG
The DNA here is from genome assembly GCF_030435805.1 of Mustela lutreola. Taxonomy (NCBI): domain Eukaryota; kingdom Metazoa; phylum Chordata; class Mammalia; order Carnivora; family Mustelidae; genus Mustela; species Mustela lutreola. The sequence goes on along the minus strand of NC_081295.1, from coordinate 57,325,287 downwards.
GAAACTGAAATCCACAATCATTCTAGGATTGTCCTAAGGTTACCCAGGGAAAAATGAAAGAACTGTATGGCACCCAAGTTCCTCACTCTCTCACCAAAGTAATTAATTTCATTCATTTTAGAAAAAGTGCTAGATACAACAGCATAATGTGCAAAACTATTATTCTACAGTGTTTAAAATAATTTTGAGTTTTGAAAATTATGGTGTATCTTTTCTTTACAAGTCACAGAAGCTACAAAGTAAAAGCATGTTTTCATAATATATTTTCTGAACTATAACTCTTTTTAAAAGCATGTAAAATGATTTTCATAAAGTCTAATTTATGTCTTGTAAAATGTGTTTATTTGGCAATAAGTCTTTTCAAGATACAGAAATTAGAATCTCTTTCCACAAAAGTTTTGCTAAATTAGTTACCTGTATCTTTAATGCAACTATTCATTCTTTTGCATTAAAAAATAAGTCTACTAAAGAGGGAAATATAGCTTGGTACCAAGTATAGCCTGAATGTGGCTGATTTTTAAAATCTTATTCTAGCAGGTAGCATCTTACCTGAGTCAGAAGAATAGGATAGGATAGAATATTGAAAAAAATATGTTAGAAGAAAAAAAAAAAGACAAAGATACCCAAAACAAAAATGACTCAGGCCAAGGTTCCAATATCTGAATCATAGGAGTTCCAAAAAAAAAAAAAAAGGAAAAGAAATCATCAAAGATATAATTCAAGAAATTTACTTTCTGGGGCTCCTGGGTGGCTCAGTGGCTTAACACCTCTGCCTTCAGCTCAGGTCATGACCTCAGGATCCTGGGATGGAGCCCCACATCAGGCTCACTGCTCAGTGGGGAGCCTGCTTCCCTTCCTCTCTCTCTGCCTCTGCCTCTCTGCCTACTTGTGATCTCTGTCTGTCAAATAAATAAATAAATAAAATCTTTAATAAAAAAAAAAAGTACCTGAGTTTGCAGAATTAAAAAAAGTCTACTCACTGAGAGCTCAGCAAAATAGATAAAAATAGCCCTACATCAAGATATACCATCAAGAAATTTCATAATATTGGAGATGAAAAGATTCTATACACTTCTGGGGGCAGGGGAAGCAATTAAAACATAAAGGATCAAGAGCCATAATGCCTTTATTTCTCAATAGCAACCCTGAAAGCTATACATTCTTCAAAGTAAATGTGGATACCTGTGAAGAGTTGGGGGTGTTAAATAGCATTTACACAGGCTTACCATAAATATGTAAAATAATGATTTCATCAAAATTACTGTATAACTATATTGGAAAAATTGAACAATAGAAAGGAAGTCACTGAGGTTCGTAGGGGAAAGGGACAAGAACAAAAGAGCTAAATCTTCATAGTTTGTGGTGTGAGATCAACAGGTAATACCTAAAACTAAAACTAAGAAGTGGCAATATAATGACATTATTTATCATTTGCCTGAAGGTAATTAGCAAATAATCAGCTTAACAATGTGAAAATGGTTGCCTGTGTAAAGACCAAATTGGGAAAGACACATGTATATAGGCAGACTTTTATTTTCATAATAAACCTTGTAAACCTACCGCATTTGTTAAATACTTGTATAACTTGGTTAAATTTTCAAACCAAAATGTACCACATAAACCCCCTAAACATAATTATATGACAAAATGGGTGTGGATCGCTACAAAAGAATTTCCAGAGTCCCAGAGTGTTTATCAGTGTAACTCTCTGGATCTGAATGAGGTACTAGAAGGTTCTCTTCTGGTTGACATGTTCTTTACGTTGTCCTATGTTCTGGTGTGTCCAGAACAGTCCTATTTTAATGTGTTGTGCAGGGTGATTATTAAAATTACCTCTTTTTACTCTCAAAATTATCCAAAATGGGCAAAACTATTTGGTCAGCTGAATATTACTCTCACACCTCCATATATTTGCACCTGCTATTGTCCTTACTTGACTTCCCTCCCTAAATGTGCTCCATCATGTTCCCATTCAAGCGTTATTCATCAATAGTTCCTTGAACTACAGACTTCTCCCCCCATCCCTCATTGCACCACATATACAACTTCAGAGTAACAAGATTCTCACTATATTGCAGCTGTTTACATTTTTGTGAGAACATGAGTTCCTGCTAGCAGAGATCATTGGCTCTCTGTCTTAAACTGTCCAGCACTGAAGACAGGGGTTACAAATAGGAACCCACACAATTCTCACTGAGGGAATGGAGTGAATGAATTTGCCACATTATATAAAACCTAATTGTTAGATATTGTATTCTTGAAAGTCCTGTCATTATGAAGGATAGTGACAATTCAGCTCTGATAAGATTTAACCCAACCATTAAAAAAAAAAAAGTACCACCTTACACCAGTTAGAATGGCCAAAATTAGCAAGACAGGAAACAACATGTGTTGGAGAGGATGTGGAGAAAGGGGAGCCCTCTTACACTGTTGGTGGGAATGCAAGTTGGTGCAGACTCTTTGGAGAACAGTGTGGAGATTCCTCAAGAAATTAAAAATAGAACTTCCCTATGACCCTGCCATTGCACTCCTGGGTATTTACCCCAAGGATACAGATGTGAAAAGAAGGGCCAATGTTTATAGCACCCAATGTTTATAGCAGCAATGGCCACGGTTGCCATACTGTGGAAAGAACCAAGATGCCCTTCAATGGATGAATGGATAAGGAAGATGTGGTCCATATACACTATGGAGTATTATGCCTCCATCAGAAAGGACGAATACCCAACTTTTGTAGCAACATGGATGGGACTGGAAGAGATTATGCTGAGTGAAATAAGTCAAGCAGAGAGAGTCAATTATCATATGGTTTCACTTATTTGTGGAGCATAACAAAAAGCATGGAGGACATGGGGAGTTAGAGAGAAGGGGGTTGGGGTAAATTGGAAGGGGAGGTGAATCATGAGAGACTATGGACTCTGAAAAACAATCTGAGGGGTTTGAAGTGGCAGAGGGTGGGAGGTCGGGGTACCAGGTGGTGGGTATTATAGAGGGCACGGATTGCATGGAGCACTGGGTGTGGTGAAAAAATAATGATACTGTTATGCTGAAAATAAATAAATGAAAGAAAAAAAAAGTGCAGGCATAATTCCACTCCCATATTCAAACTACAGAATGATCATTTGAGATTACAAAACTGTTAGATGAGTTTGAAGATCTCTACTATTACTTAAGTTCAAACATAACATATTGCATGTCTATTTCAACAGCTACAATAAATTCACAAATTATTTTAGCATTATAGTCAGATGAATATAACAAGCAAATAATTAGATGTTTTCAAGTTAATAATGAAATGTATGAATGTCTTTACAAATCTTTCCCTATAAACTGAACTCACATTTTTACCTTGCCCAGTTTCACATGAGAATGAATCAATTCATAAGGAGAGTTGAGCTAAAATGACTGAAGATACATAAAACAGTCCTTTTTTAAATTCCAAGTTACTATCTTTATGGACTAATCACACATATTCTCAAAGTTTTACGCCCATAAGAATCATATGGAAACACTGGATAAAAAAAGTTCCCAGGACTCCATGGGACCCACAAACTGTATTTTAAAAAGTCATGAGGCAGGTTCAGGATGGCAGTGTAGGGAGAACCTGAACTCACTTTTCCTATAGACACACCAAATCTACAGCTACATATACAACAACTCTGAAAAAGACCTGAAAACTAGCTGAGCAGATCTTCCACAACAAAGGATAAAAAAGCCAAACTGATATGGGTAAGAGAGGCAGAGACATAGTCTTGCAGAAACCACACCCCTGAACAGCAGGCCACAAGCAGATGGGATCTCACAAACACCTCACACATCCCTGAAGTGATGGGTTCAAGCCCCACCTCAGTTATCCCAGCCCTTGGGATCTTCACTTGAGAGAGGAGCCTGCCAAACATCCACTTTGAAACCAAGTACTACATCCAGGATACCCAATGAAATTCTTGGGATGTCTGGATGTCTCAGTAAGTTAAGCATCTTCCTTTGGCTCAGGTCATGATCTCGGGGTCCTAGGACTGAGCCTTGCATTGGGCGCCATGCTCAGCAGGGAACCTGCTTCTCCCTATGTGTGCCACTCCCTCTGCTTGTGTTCTCTCTCTCACACACACACAAATAAATAAATAAAATCTTTAAAAGAAAAAAAAGGAGGGCAGATGAAACTCTTGAAGGGGCATATACAGACTCACTCACCCTGGGATCCTAGTGCAAAAGCATCAGGTTGAAACACATCTAGGCCATAAGTGAAGGAGATTCATTGGCTAATCTTAAAGCATCTGCCAAAGGGGCAGTGGTCTATTGGAGCTATCTCTGGGGACAAAGGTGCTAGAAGTATGATTTCAACCTCAATAGTGCTGGCCCTAGAAGACACCATTTTTGTACCCTCTAATCTCTCTCTACCTCATTAGCACTACTTCCCAGCCCCCTACACTCTCCTGTGACCCTGCCCTGATAAACCTGGTTGGCAGGCTTGTCCTGGTCCAATGTTCCCCCACAATTATGCCCTACTAAACCTGGCAGGTGGGTAACCCCAACTCAGTACTACCCCCACAGTCCTGCCAAAGCCAGCAATAGCATCCAGACCACACAGAGGACTCCCCTTGAATGCCTGGAACTGGTGGCCAGTGGGCTTTATGCTTCTGGGCCCTACAGAGATGAAACATCAGAGATAGTTCTTGGCAGGCTATCTCCTAGAGGTAACCGTACAGACAGCGTACTGAAACATACCACCAGTCTTCCTGTGACCACTCCTTCAAGACTGAAAACGATATGTTTCACCTAATACATAAGAGTCAAGGCTTGACTCTTGAAAAAGACTTGACCTTGAAAAAGAGTCAAGGCTCCTAGATGGCTGTCCATTAAGTGGCCAACTCTTGATTTCACCTCCGGTCACGATCTCCCTGCATTGGGCTCTGTGCTCAGCTTGACATTCTCTTTCTCTCCCTCTCTGATCTTCCCCCTGCTCACACACTTTCTCTCTCTCTCTAAAATAAATAAAATCTTTTTTAAAAAAATTAACAGAGTTAAGCAAACTGAAGAAACATAGGAGTGTGTTCTAAACAAAAGAACAAGATAAAACCCCAGGAAAAAACCTTACAGAAACAAAGATAAGTAAAGTACCTGATTAAGAGATCATAAAGATGCTTACCAATCTTGGAAGAAGAATGGATGAACACAGAGAACTTCAAGTAAGTGATGGAAAACAGAAGAAAGTGCCAAACAAAAGTTGCAGAGCTGCGGAATACAATAACTGGAGTCAAAAATACACAAGAGTGGGTCAAGAGAAAACCAGATGAAGCAGAAGGAAGGACCACTGACATAGAAAACAGGGCTGTGGTACTCACCCAAGGAGAGCAGCAAAAAGAAAAAAGAATTTGAAAAGGTGAAAACAGCTTATGGAACCTACAGGACATAAAATGGAACAACATTCTTCTCATAGTAGTCCGAGAAGGAAAAGAAAGGGAAAGAAAACCTATCTGAAGAATTAGAGGCTGAAAACTTCCTTATCCTAGCAAAGGAAACAAACATCCAGATCCAGGAAGTTCAGAAATACCCAACTACAAGGAACCTGAAGAGATCCATACCAAGACCATTATAATTAAAATGTTAATTAATTTTAATGAAATAAAAGTAAAAGACAAAAAGAGAATCCTAGAAGCAGCAAGAGAAAAATAACTTGTCACATATAAGGGAAACCACACACATGAGAAGATGATATTCGCAAATGACACTGCAAATGGCTGATATCCAAGATCTATAAAGAACTCCTCAAACTCAACACTCAAAAAACAGATAATCATGTCAAAAAATGGGCAGAAGACATGAACAGACACTTCTCCAATGAAGACATACAAATAGCTAACAGACACATGAAAAAATATTCATCATCATTAGCCATCAGGGAGACTCAAATCAAAACCACATTGAGATACTACCTTACACCACTTAGAATGACCAGAATTGACAAGACAGGAAACAACAAGTGTTGGAGAAGATGTGGAGAAAGGGAAACCCTCTTACACTGTTGGTAGGAATGCAAGTTGGTGCAGCCACTTTGGAAAACAGCATGGAGATTCCTTAAGAAATTAAAAATAGAGCTACGCTGTGACCCTGTAATTACACTACTGGGTATTTACCCCAAAGATACAGGTGTAGTGAAAAGAAGAGTCATCTGTACCCCAAAGTTCATAGCAGCAATGGCCATAGTTGCCAAACAGTGGAAAGAACCAAGATGCCCTTCAACGGATGAATACATAAAGAAGATATGGTCCATATATACAATGGAGTATTATGCCTCCATTAGAAAGGATGAATACCCAAATTTTGTATGAACATTAATGGGACTGGAAGAGATTATGCTGAGTGAAATAAGTCAAGCAGAGTCAATTATCATAGGGTTTCACTTACTTGTGGAGCATAAGGAATAACCCAGAGGATATTAGGAGAAGGAAATGAAAAGTGAATTGTGGCAAATCGGAGGGGGAGATGAACCATGAGAGACTGTGGACTCTGAGAAACAAACTGAGGGTTTTGGAGGGTAGAGGATGGGGGTTAGGTGTGCCTGGTGGTAGGTATTAAGGAGGGCATGTATTGCATAGAGTACTGGGTATGGTACATAAACAATGAATTTTGGAACACACACAAAAATTAATTTAATTTAATTTAAAAATTAAATAAGTAAATCTTTAAAATAAATAAATAAGTAAAAATGTCAAGTGTGACATCAAAAACATAAAACATATGTAGCCTGTAATGTAGTAGTAATAAGTGCGTAAAAATGTAGTAGTAAAACTATAGAGTTTTAGAATGCATTCAAACTTATTTGGCTATCAACTTAAAACAGACTGGTATAGATACAGATAGATTGATATGTGTAAGCATCATTGTAGCCACAAAACAAAAAACAACAGCTAATACACAAAAGATAATAAACAAACTGAGGGTTTTGAGGTAAAGTGGTGGGGGAATGGGTGAACCTGGTGGTGGGAATTAAGGAGGGCACGTATTGCAAGGAGCACTGAGTGTGGTGCATAAACAATGAATCCTGGAACACTGAAAAAAATAAAAGAAAATTAAGCTGTTAAAAAAAAGATAATGAGAAGGGAATCTAAATATAACACTTTGGAAAGTCATCAAACCACAAGGGAGGAGAGCAAGAAAAGAAGAAAGGAACAGAAAGAAACTATATAACAGCCAGAAAAACAATTAACAAAAACAACAAGTAAATATCTACCTATAATTAACATAAATTCTGTAACAAAAAGACAGAGTGGTTGAATGGATTAAAACAAACAAACAAACAAAAGACCCTTCTATTTGCTGCCTACAAGTGACTAGCCTCAGATATAAGGACATACACATACTGAAACTAAAAGAAAAGAAAAGGATATTTTATGCAGATTGAAACCAAAAGAAACCTGGGCTAGCTCTGCTTATAGCAGAGAAATAAACTTTAAGACAAAGAATGAAATAAAAGAAAAGAAAGGGCATCACATAAGATAACGGGATATATAACATTTATAAATATGAATATGCTCAACATAGGAGCACCTAAATATGTAAAGCAAATATTAACAGACCTATGGGATAAATTGAAGACAATAATAAGAGAATTTAATACTCCACTATACACAGAATATTCCATTTAAAAGCAACAAAAGACACATTCTTCTTAAGTACACATGAGTATTCTCCAGGATAGATCATAATTTGGCTGCAAAACTAGATTCAATAAATGTAAGAAGATGAAGTCATATAAAATGTTTTTTTAGACCACAATGATATAAAACTAGAAATTAAACACAAAAAGAAACCTGAAAAAAGTCATAAATATATGAAGAACCAACATGCTACTGAACAAATAACTCAACAAAGAAATCAAAGGAGATATAAAAAAAAATACCTTGAGACAAATAAAGATTATAATACAATATACCAAAACCTATGGGGTATAACAAAAGTAGTTCTGGGAGGAAAATTCATAGTAAGGTAGGCAACCCTCAAGAGACAAGAAAAACCTCAAATAATCAAACATTACACCTAAATAGCTAGAAAAAGAGGGGGAAAATGATGCCTCAGTTAGTACATGGAAGGAAATAAAGCTCAGAACAAAAATCAATGAAATAAAAACTAAAAAGACAATAGAAAAAATAAAGAAACTAAGAACTGATTCTTTGGGAAAAAATTCAATTGATAAATATTTAGCTAGACTCACCTTAAAAAAGAGAAGGCTCAAATAAGTAACATCAGAAATTAAAGAGGGGAAGTTACAACTGATACTAAAGAAATACCAAAAAAATCACAAAGGACTATTATGAAAAATTATATGCCAAGAAATTGAACAACGTAGAAAAAATGGGTTAATTCTGGGGCACCTGGGTGGCTCAGTGGGTTAAGCCGCTGCCTTCGGCTCAGGTCATGATCTCAGGTTCCTGGGATCGAGTCCCGCATCAGGCTCTCTGCTCAGCAGGGAGCCTGCTTCCCTCTCTCTCTCTCTGCCTGCCTCTCCGTCTACTTGTGATTTCTCTCTGTCAAATAAATAAATAAAATCTTTAAAAAAAATGGGTTAATTCCTAGAAACAGAATATTTTAAGACTGAATCATGAAGAAATAGAAAATCTGAATAGACAGATTACTAGCAAGGAGATCTGTACACTAAAAACCTATAAGACACTAATGAAAGAAATTGAAGAATACACAAATAAGTGGAAAAATATTCTGTGCCCATGGATTTAAAAATTAATATTATTAAAAGGTCCATAATATCCAAAGCAATCTATAGAGTCAATGAAATCTATTCAAAATCTCAATGGCATTTTTCAAAAATATAGAACAATCCTAAAATTTCTATGGAACCGCAAAAGAACCCAAAGCAATCTTGAGAAAGAAGAACAAAGCAAAATAATACTCCTTGATTTCAAACTATATTACAAAGCTACAGTAACCAAAATAGTATGGTATTAGCATAAAAACAGACACAAAGATCAATAGGAAAAAATAGAAAGTCCAAAAATAAACTTTTGCATGTATGACCAATTTATATATGACAAAGGAGTAAAGAATATATAATGGAGATAGGAGATTCTTCAATAAACAGTATTGGGAGAACTGGACTGCCTTATGCAAAAGAATAAAACTGGACCACTATCCTACACTATGCAAAAATTAACTCAAAATGTAATAGAAGACTTGAATGTAAGACCTGAAACCATAAAATTCCTACAAGAAAAAACAGGCAATTATTTCCTTGTCATTGCTCTTCACAAAAATTTTTTTTGGGATCTGACTCTAAGGTAATGTCAACAAAAGCAATAATAAACAAAATGTGCTTATACCAAACTAAAAACCTCTGCACAACAGAGGAAACCATCAACAAAATAAAAGGGCAACCTACTGAATGGAAGAAAATATTTGCAAATCATATTATCTTACAAGGAGTTAATATCCAAAATGTATAAAGAACTCATACAATCCAATTAAAAAATGAGCAGAGGCTCTGAATAAACATTTCTCCATACAAATGGCAAAGAGGTACATGAAAAGAAGCTTGACATCACTAACATCAGGGAAATGCAAATCAAAATCACAATGAGTTATCATGCTAACATCTATCAGAATGGTTGCTATCAAAAAGACAAGAAATAACAAGTGTTGGTAAGGATATAGAGAAAAGGGAACCCTCATTCACTATTGGTGGGAACGCAAATTTGTGTGGTCACTGTGGAAAACAGTATGGAAATTATTCAAAAAACTAAAAATAGAACCACCACATGATCCAGCAATTCTACTTCTGGTTATTTATCTAAAGAAAAATGAAAACACTGATTTAAAAACATACACGCATCCCTACGTTCATTGCAGTATTATTCACAATACCAAAGAGATGGAAACAACCAGTGTCTGTTGATGGATGAATGGATGAAGACATAATCTCTCTCTCTCTCTCGCTCTCTCTCTCTCTCTCTCTCTCACACACACACACACATAGGAATACTATTCAGCCATTAAAAATCAAATCTTCATTTGCAACAACATGGATAGAACGTGAGAGTATACTGAGTGAAACGACTAAGAGAAAAAGACAAACACCATATGATTTCACTTATATGTGGAATCTAAAAAACAAAACAAAACTGAAAGATGAAGAGAACAGAATGATGGTTGCCAGATAGGAAAGGGATAAGAGGTGGGGTATGTGGGGGAGAAAAGGGTTAAAGAGTGCAAACTTACAGTCATAAATACACAAATCATAGAGATGTAATGTACAGCTTGATGATTATAGTCAATAACACCATATGTATATTATGTAATTTTATATAGTGACAAAGGAAACTAGACTTATTGTGGTGATCATTTCACAGGGTATACCAATACTGAATTATTGTCATACACCTGAAAGTAATATAATATTATATGTCAATTATGCCTCAATTCAAAATTTTTTTAAAAAATCACACCACCCAACTGATTTTCAAGTAGGTGACTTTGGGACCAAACTGTGAGAAATCTTGGAAGTTAATAGGACACCTTAAAAGTAAACATAGGCTCCAGGTCCACTATAAACAATTATTATTTATTACCAAGTTCCCAGGAATCTATGTTATAGAGATAGAGGAACAAAGGATACTACTATTAAGTCCAAAACTGATAAACCTGAGATTTTATGCCATTATAAATATATCCCAAGTATATAGGTATGCATTTTTTTTTAAAGATTTTATTTATTTATTTGACTGAGAGAAATCACAAGTAGTCGGAGAGGCAGGCAGAGAGAGAGAGGGGGAAGCAGGCTCCCCGCTGAGCAGAGAGCCTGATGCAGGACTCAATCCCAGGACCCCGAGATCATGACCCGAGCCGAAGGCAGCGGCCTAACCCACTGAGCCACCCAGGCGCCCCTAGGTATGCATTTTTATGTTATATATATATATTATACCTCAGGTATAACCATATGTTTATTATATATTATAAGTATTACTTAGATATTGTATCTTTTTATATACATTATATATCATTTCAACCTATTATTATCTTTCTGAGGTATAAATATGTATATTTGTGTGTGTATATATGTATATATTCATATTATATGTATATAAGGAAAATGAAAAGACATGACTAAATTCAACATCCATTTATGATAATAACTCTCAACAAACAGGTATGATATATATATACACACATATATATACAAACACAAAGACATATAAATAATATATACATGTACACATATACAGATACACACACACACAAAATATATACATATACACCTTAGAAGGATAGTAACAGGTTGAATTATCTGCAAATCCAGTAGAATAAAGACTTAGATGTAAAATTGAGTTGTTTTAAGGAAAATTTTTAAATATAGCTATCTTTGCATGACTGTGAAAGAACTATGAGTACATGTTTCATATTCACCCCACATACAGCTATGATACTATATATGAAGCTGAAGAAATTCCTTCTTTAAAAATTGAAACCTAGGGGTTCCTGGATGGCTCAGTTGTTAAGCCTTTGCCTTTGGTTCACATCATGATCTCAGGTCCTGGGATTGAGTCCCACTTCTGAGCTCCCTGCTCAGGAGCTCTCTGCTCCTCCCTCTCCCTCTCCCTCTGCCTGCTGCTCACCCTGCTTGTGCTCACTCTCCCTCTGTCAACTGAATAAATAAAATCTTTTTTTAAATAAATAAATAAATAAATTTTGGAAACTACATAGGGAACAAAGGCTCTCAGAGTGAGAAATGTGCCCTACACAGGTCCTCCTCATCTTCCAGTTCAGGGTGGGGTAGCAGTAGTACCCAGGCTGACTGTTTCTTTTCTCCCCAGGGAGACATGATCTGCCCAAATGCACACCATTGTGCTAATGCTATTAGAGGTACAGAAGCTAGTAATGGCAGAGGAAACTCATGCTCACCAAATTTAATAATCAACCTCCTCCTTCCAATAATAAATGTGAACAACTGAGAATTTCCAGTTACATTTAAAACCAACAACAAAAAAGAAAAAGGCCAAAATGAGTAGAGGACAACTGATTCTGGAGGGAACAAATAATTTCGGTAAGAGAAGAGGACTTCAAAACCATTCTCATTAATATTGTAAGAAAGACTTAAGAAGATATCCATTTACAAAGCAGAATAGGCTAATATGCAAAAAGGGAATAACAAAATAAGAATCCAGAAAAAATAAGGATACAATTATCAAAATGAAGGGAAAAATTAAAGGGAAAATTAAGGGAAAAAATTAGTTGAGTTGGAAGAAAAAAAAAGAAGTCTCCCAAAATGTAAAGCAATAAAACCTAGAGATGAAAATATTTTTTTTAAGTCAAGAATAAGATATAAATCCAGAAGGTCCAGCATCCATCTAAGGAGGATCTTTAACAACAGAACAAAGAAAACCTGGGTGGCTCAGTGGATTAAAGCGTCTGCCTTTATGATCTCAGGGTCCTGGAATCAAGCCCCACATCAGGCTCTCTGCTCAGCGGGGAGCCTGCTTCTCCCCACACTCTCCTCTCTACCCACCTCTCTGCCTGCCTCTCTGCCTACTTGTGATCGCTGTCAAATAAATAAATAAATGAAAAAATCTATCTTTTAAAAAAAGAACAAAGAAGCAGAAATAATCAAATAGTAGAAGAAAATTCTTAGAGCCTAAAACAGGACCCTTCAAAATGTGGTTCACCAAAAATGAAAAATAACTCAGAAACACGACCTCACTAAAGGTCAGGACATCTCAATGGGTGCTCCTTTTCAATTCTTTTCTCTGGATCCTCTTCTCTTTGTATGGACATGAGGCCTTATTATTTTCACTTCTTTCCTTTGTCTCTGCTATATTTCACTCATTCACTAAATGATCTCATCTAAACTCATCATTTTGGAGAGTGCTTGGTTGGCTCAGTCGGAAGGCATCTGACTCAATTACTGCTCAGGATCATATCGAGCCCGCTGTCAGGTTCCACACTCAGCAGAGAGTCTATTGGAGGATTCTTTCTCTTTCCCTCTTCCCCTCCCTCCACTTGGGCACTCTCTCTTAAAAAACAAAACAAAACAAAACAAAACCACACACACCTTAAAAATAAATAAATAATGGACTCATTACTTTGAATGTCGTCCATATATTGATAGCTCCAATTTTTTCTGTCCATTCACAATCTCTCCACAAAACTCCAGACATCAAATTGATTTCCTTTCTGCAATCTAACCTACATTTCAAATATATTACATCTACAATAGAATATCATCTCAATCCATACTCCAAACTGCTCATCTCCTTGTCTTCCTGTCTCAAAAAAGAGAACACCATTAATCCAGTTGCTCAGGCTACAAAATCACGGCTCATGCTGAACTCCTCTTCCTCATATTCTACCACGAATCCATCAGCAAGGTCAACATCTAGCACGGATTTACAAGAACGGTATGTCCAAGAAGAACATGAATTCCCTAACACTACAAAGGAGATGCATCCTCTCTCCTACCATTCACTGCCCTGTTTGTACTAATAACATCTCTCATTCAAAGCAATGCAGTTTTTAAGAACATGAGAATGCCTCTCTTTGTCCATGGCATAAACACTGCACATTCTACAGTAAATGATACTCACATGCTATTTCAAATGTTGAGAGTATTGGTTTCCATTCTCAAATTATCAAACTATAAAAAACTTAATTTACTAAATTAATTGTAAATTCTATAAACCTTGAAAATGTGAAAGTAATGCAAAACAGGCAGTAACAGGTAGAAGTAGATGTGGAGGAAAATATGAGGACAATAAATATCTGACTTACTCAGTAGGAAATCAAGAAACACTGTCAAAAATGAATAGGTCAAGAAATAGAATTTTTATGAAGTTAAATAAAAAAAGAATTTTTTTAATGAACTGGCAGGAAGTGGGAGTAGGGAAAGAAGACAAGTCTAAGTGAAATTAATATCTCATGCCACAGATGGGAAACAATAGCGATTTTTAAATTGATACATTAACAAATAAAGTGCATGGATATTATTTAAGACTTGAAATTAAACTCCAGAAAAACTAACCATAAAATCACTGGAAATAATTACTTCTGATGAGTGGTAATGAAGGTGAGTGTATTGAACTTTGCTTTTCAGTTAGCATCCTCGTCAGTGTTTGAATTTTTATTATGGCACATATTGCTGGCATAGCAATTATATAAACAAATAAAAATAAATATATTACTAAATAACAGAGCAAATGATCACATCTAAGCTAGTTTTATGTCTACATTTTCACACATTTACCTCCATAAAAATTTATAAAGAGACACCAGTTTTTGCTTCAGTGTTGTTCAGTAGCATAAGAGATAAATGTTGACCTAGGAGCCACTATGAAAGTACAAAGACTGGCTAAATACAATCTGGTCAAAATATCTAGATGCCAGAGAGTATAATTAGTAAAAGAATTTTATACAAAGGATCCTTCACATTTAGAACCAGAAAAGCTCACACAGTGATTCACTATAATTCATCTCCTTAAAGTACTGCAGGCCTATATGCCCCTTCAAAGGGAGATACTGCTGTTTTCAACACAGTTAACACTTCCATTGTCCTAATACTACCTCGTGTCCTATTTCTATGCTTATAAACATGGCACTATTTTTACCTTGAATAATGCATGGCTTGGTGGCCTGCAATATTAAAATAGAAGTCTGTGGTGTGCTTCATCTCATTGGTGTGCCCAGTGGCCTCAATCCAGTGTCCTATTGGGAGACAATAAACACCATCCACCAAGTTGTTTTCATTATAGGTACAGCAACGGTCATGGTGAGGTCCATTGCCTGGAACAAGAAGAAATGACAAACAGAGCAATTAAATCAATGTTTTGCTTAAACACCCGCAGAGTAGCTGATGCAAAATTAATAATAAGAAGAAAATAAATACAAAGCTTCTCAATCCACACATTTCATTATAAACAAAAATAGACTAGAGGGGAAAAACAGAAGAAATTTGTAATTACATATGAATTTCATAGAGTTCTGTGCTCCCTTTGAATACATGCGTATTACCAAGAGCATACTAACTCTCAGAATTTAATGGTACCTCTCAGTGCCCTAACTACTCGTTGTGAGTCATTTTGCAGCCTTTTTTTTCTTTTTGGTATGCAAATTCATAACTAAAATCAGTAATAAAAAAGAATCATTAATAAAGTGTTTTAGTATCAGCTCAAATAACAAATGAATTTTTAAAATAAATACATTAATAAATAATAAAACAAATTATCACATCCAAACTGGTCTGCATGTAAATCAGTGGTTAGTACTATTTTCAGATGGGAAATTGTCACAAAGATTAGTTATGTTGCCCAAGGTCACAAAACTAGTAAGTGCCAAGCTAGTAGCAAACTGATACCCCTAGATCCCCATCTTTCGGGCACCTGATACCTTCATGTTGTTTTCTGCCTGCTTCACAACCACCAGCACACACCATCCTCCCTCCATGGAGTGAATCAAAAGAGACAGAGATGGAAGAACATGTCTCTGAAAATACTATTTGCCTACATCACATTCTGCCCAGTATCAACTACACTAGTAAACAGATCCTTTACTTCTATGAAATTATAATTCATACATTATTTCTATTTGCCCGTCTTATGTGACCACCTCATTTCAAATCATTCCTTTCCTTAAACTACCTAATTTTCATATACTTCTTCAAAACAAAAAAAGTATAAGCAAAATAAAAATAGGAATAAGTCACATTTGTTACAAACATAAAAATCAGACACATTTGTTCCTTGATCTATCTTATAGAATATTTTACCTAAAGTTATTTGGCATAAAATCTCAAAAACAAAAAAATATTTAAGTCATTGGACCATTCTTTAGGATATAACTCCCTTGCACCAAGTAGGAGGTACAAGATGGTTCCCTTAACAAATCATCACTGATCCTCCTAGATCAGACTTCTCTTTTTCTCTTGATGGCTACAAGGCACTACACCAAGTGGTCCTTTACCCTTGATATATTAAATATCAATGATGATGAAAACCAAACTGTACTAGTAACCCCACTTCTAGAAACATATCAAATAGAAATATAACAAGAATAAAAGAGATACATAGAGATGCATGTGTGAATAATACTCTTTTAATAGCACACACTCTAAACTATATAAGTTCATCTATTCATTTTTCCACAAATACTTATTAAATGTCAAAAACATGATCTACACTACACTGTGCTGTCATGTTAAGGATTTTGGTATTTTCCATAGGAACAACAAAAAAATGAAATATTTTAAGTAGGCAGGTAACATCACCAAGTTTTATTTTAAAAGTATCTCTCTGGTTACAGAGTAAAAATGTAATTCAAATGCAATGAGATTAAAGCAAAAAGTCCATTTAAGAAACTACTGCTCTAGCCCAGACAGGAGATGACTGATGAAAGCCTGGAGGTAGAAGTGGAAAAGAGTGGGCAGATTCAGGAAGGAAAACCCACAGGACATGGTGATTAACTGGATATGGAAGGTGAAGGATAAAGGGAAGAAACAATGACTCTAGGCTTCTGGCAAATATAACTCAATATATGGTGGTATCATTCACTAAGATGTAAAATCTGACGGGAAGATCATCAGTCTAGTTTTTGGACTTGAAGTGCCATTTAGATACAAAAAAAAAAAAAAAAGAGAGAGAGATATTAAGTACAGAGTCGGCATTATCAGTTTGACATCAGACCAGAGATCTGAAGTAGAAAAACGAATTTATGAGTCATCTAAGTATAAACGGCAATTGAGGCAAGGCTATATAGATGAGTCACAATGAAAAACAATAGTGATATAGAAAAAAAAGGTTTCTAGAACCAAGTCTGAAAGCATCCCAACATTTGATACCTGGATAAAAAAGGATGAGCTTACAACGAACACACAGCATGCAAGAGATAGGGAGGGCAAGCAAGAAGAGGAGTAGAGAATGAGGGGGAGAGAGAGAGAAACCTAAGCAGACTCCATGCTAAGCACTGAGCCTGATGGGGTGGGGTGGGGGAAGGGGCTGATCTAACAACCCTGAGATCATAACCTGAGACAAAACCAAAAATTGGACACTTAACAGACTGAGCCACCCAGGTGCCCCAAGACTTACAACAATTTAAATGTTACAACTTAAATAAATACATTACTGAGGAGTTCAAATAGACATAAATGACAACATTCAAGAAAAATTATTTACACAACATCAACTTCCTAAGAATTCGTCATTCCTAGAATTAGTTTTTTGAATTACTCATTTTTACACATACATGTTTTAGGAGAAGTAACAAAACACTTCCATTTCTTTCAGCAAGGGAAGTGTCAGTGGAGGCCAAATGGAGAACTGGAACTCTCACCCCACTCAGTAGTAATAAAGTCAATCCCTTCAGTTGTCAGTGGGTGGGGAACCTGGGTAATGAGGTATCCCCACCCTCCTACTGGAGCAGTGCTAGGGGAATCCAGTTAAATCAGAAAATTTGAATAAGATCCAGGGACACATTATATAATACTCAACAGGTTCAGGTTTCAAATCCTTATATCAAAAATCACAAAGATCTCAAACTGAATAAAAATTAAAAATGCTTACAAGATGCCAACATCAAGATGACAGAGATGTTATAATTATCTGAAAAAGATATTAAAAAAAATGAACCAAGTGTATGATGTCTGGAAGAAACTTACTTCAAATTATAGGCAGGTACAAAGTAAAAGTGTAGAAAAAGATACACCATGCAAAATTAATCAAAAGAAAGAACAGGTGGTTATGTTAATATCATATAAAGTAGAACCTTCAGAGCAAAGATTACTATAAAGAGAAAGGGAAATTATATGATATTTAAAGTATTAATCTATCAAGAAGCTGTAAGAATTCTAAATGTGTACATAACAAAAAACTGAGCTGCAAATATATGAAACTAAAAACTAAGACAGCTAAATGGAGAAAAGACAAGTCTAGAATCATAGTTGGGAATTTAAACACCTCTTTCTCAAAAACTGATAGAACAACTAGACAAAAAATCAGCAAAGAATAAAATAACTCAACATCAACATCAACCAATGGAATCTAGTTGACAATTACAGAACACATTACCCAACAATAGCTGAATGCACACTTTCAAGTGTGCACAGAACATATACCAAGCTAAATCATATCCTGGACCATAAGACAATATCAAAACATTAAAATTAAATCACAGAAAGTGCTTTCTCTAACCTCAAAGGAATCAAATTAGAAATCAATAACAGATAATGGGGAAATTTTCAAACACTTGGAAACAAATATACATATTACTAAATAATCTATGGGTCAAAAACGAAGTCTCAAAGTTATTAAAAATACATTGCAATGAATGAAAATCAAAATAATATGTATCAAAATATGTGGGACACAGCTAAAGCAGTGCTGTGAGGGAAATTTATAGCATTTAATACATACAATAAAAATAGGAAAGTTTCAAATCAATCTAATCTCCTCTTCAAGAAATTAGAAAAAGGAAAGCAAAATAAACCCAAAGCAAAAATAAGAAATAAAGAATGAAAATAAATGAAATTAAAAACAGAAAAACATTAGAGAAAATCAAGAAACAAAGAGCTGGGTTTTTTAAAAGATCATTAAAACTGGCAAACCTCTAACAAGACTGGCAAAGAAAAGTGAGAAAAGGCAGTTGTTAGAAGTAATATGGAAAGATCCTGTGTAGCTTTCTATATTACTTCTAACAACTCCATGTGAATATACGATTACCTCAAAATAATAAGTTTAATAAACAAAACTTGGGTGCTTGTTATGTTTTGCTTTTTCCAAATAGACTGGAAATTTTTTAAGCTTCTAATTCACTTTCTATTCCATAAGACTGGCCTAAGAGTACAATATATATAAAACACATTATTTAATACCACAGTGATCTTTTATGCCTAGGAGCTCAGTTAACATTTCCAGGTCTCATCTACTTTATAAAAGGGCCAGCTGGCTAGGCTGTGAGAAGCCCAGATATGGACCTTCAACTCTATGGTCAAATAATCTTCAAAAAAGCAGGAAAAAATTTACAGTGAAAAAAAAGACAGCCTCTTTAATAAATGGTGCTGGAAAAATTGGACAGTTTTGTGTACAAGAATGAAACCCAACCATTCTCTTACACCATACACAAAGATAAGCTCGAAATGGATAAAAGACCTCAAAGTGAGACAGGAATCCATCAGAATCATGGAGGAGAACATAGGCAGTAACCTCTTTGATACCAGCCACAGCAACTTCTTTCAAGATATGTCTCCAAAGGCAAAGGAAACAAAAGTGAAAATGAACTTTTGGGACTTCAAGAAGATCAAAAGTTTCTGCACAACAAAGGAAACAGTCAACAGAACAAAGAGGCAACACATGGAATAGGAGAAGATATTTGCAAATGACACTAGAGACAAAGGGCTGATGTCCAAGATCTATAAAGAACTCCACAAACTTAGGGCACATGGGTGGCTGAGTGGGTTAAGCCTCTGCCTTCAGCTCAGGTCATGATCCCAGAGTCCTGTAATCGAGACCCGCATCAGGCTCTCTGCTCAGCAGGCAGCCTGCTTCCCCTCCTCCCCACCCACTCTGACTGACTCTCTGCCTACTTGTGATCTCTGTCAAAGAAATAAATAAAATCTTAAAAAAAAAAAAAAAGAACTCCTCAAACTCAACACACGCAAAATAGATAACCATGTCAAAAAATGGGCAGAAGACATGAACAGACACTTCTCCAATGAAGACATACAAATGGCTAACAGACACATGAAAAAATGTTCATCATCATTAGCCATCAGGGAGACTCAAATCAAAACCACATTGAGATACTACCTTACACCAGTTAGAATGGCCAAAATTAACAAGACAGGAAACAACAAGTGCTGGAGAAGATGTGGAGAATGAGAAACCCTCTTACACTGTTGGTAGGAATGTAAGTTGGTGCAGCTACTTTGGAAAACAGTGTAGAGATTCTTTAAGAAATTAAAAATAGAGAAAATAGAGCTACCCTATGACCCTGCAATTGCACTACTGGATATTTACCCCAAAGATACAGGTGTAGTGAAAAGAAGAGCCATCTATACCCCAATGTTCATAGCAGCAATGGCCATAGTTGCCAAACAGTGGAAAGAACCAAGATGCCCTTCAACGACAAATGGATAGGGAAGATATGGTCCATATATACAATGGAGTATTATGCCTCCATCAGAAAGGATAAATACCCAACTTTTGTATCAACATGGATGGGATTGGAGGAGATTACACTGAGTGAAATAAGTCAGCAGAGAGAGTCAATTATCTTATGGTTTCACTTACTTGTGAAGCATAAGGAATAACCTGGAGGACATTAGAAGAAGAAAAGGAAAAGTGAATTGTGGCAAATTGGAGGGGAGAAGAACCATGAGAGAATTTGGACTCTGAGAAACAAACTGAGGTTTTGAAGGGGAGAGGGTGGAGGGTTGGGTGAGCCTAGTGGTGGGTATTATGGAGGGCACGCATTGCATGGAGCACTGGGTGTGGTGCATAAACAATGAATTTTGGAACACTGAAAAAAAAATAAAGTTAAATTAAATAATTTTAAAAAGAAGGTTAAAGGAGTAACTTTGTGGCAGGGGAATAGGTGGGGGAGGAGGTGGAAGTGAATTATTTGTCCAGATTGGAGCTGGCCATTGTCAATTATTCATTAGCATTAATTTAAAATAAATAAACAGCTCACTAAGGTAGAACAAACTAATCTGTTATTGGCAGAAAAGTGGAAATGGATTGATTTAACTAACAATAAACACCTCTTTCCATAGAGCAAATTTGGCCATCATGTTATTTGTTCATCAAGGCAATATAGGTAAGTTAAAATAAAGTGTATAAATGTCAAGGAATAAGAGGCCTGCTTCCTGACACTCAAAAAAAAAAAAAAAAAAAAAAAAAAAACAACAACAACAAAAAAAAACAGAGAAGTAAGAAGCCTCAGAATTTAAAATCTTAACCAACACATTATTTCAAATAGTTCTACAAGTTTGAAAGTTCAGGTTAAAACAAGTATATTTTTTACAAAATCAGGAAGATTTTTTAATTTTTATTTCATTTCAATGTTCCAAAATTCATTGTTTATGCACCACACCCAGTGCTCTATGCAATTTACGCCCTCCTTAATACCCACCACCAGGTTTACCCTACCCCCCCAACCCCTCTCCCCTCCAAAACCCTGTTTGTTTCTCAGAAGTTTTTAAGTTATATTGCATAAACACAATCAATTGGATAGTGCAGTCCACTTAAAATTAAAATTCTTATTATTATTCATGATATTTTATTTGAATCAATCCTCTTTGGAGTTTAATTAGTTTAAAGTTTTTTTCTAGCACATGAACATTAAATCTGAACCTAACACATTAATCTCTAATTTTAGCTAGTAATTCACCCAAATCAAATTTCTCATGCCCCATCTATTACTGCCTCAGAAGCTACTGGTGCATTAAGTTGTACAAACATGGTATAATCATTACCAACTCTTTGGCATTTTGATATTCTGTTCCAGTGGCAAAAAGCAAAATCAGGGGTACCTGGGTGGCTCAGTGGGTTAAAGCCTCTGCCTTCGGCTTGGGTCATGATCCCAGGGTCCTGGGATGGAGCCCCACATCAGGCTCTCTGCTCAGCAGGGAGCCTGCTTCCCTTCCTCTCTCTCTGCCTGCCTCTCCGCCTACTTATGATCTATGTGTGTCAAATAAATAAATAAAATCTTCTTAAAAATTTTAAAAAAAATAAAATAAAACATAGAAAAATTCTTTTTGCTGAACCAACTGCCTTTCTAAAAGAGTGGATCCTGTTTGAGTTGAGCACTTTGATAAATTGCAATCTGCAATGGTAGAAAAAAAGCTGGGTTTGGGGCTGGGGATGGGAGATAGCTGAACTGCTTTGTAGACTAGGGGACTCAGATGCAATCAAGGAAGGAGAGGATGGGGGAAAAGGATGTTGAGATTCAGAAGAAGGAAAGGTAAGAAGGAGAAAGAGGAAAGAGAAGAGAGGATTCAGGTAGTAATAAACTACAAAAGGTGAAGCAGATAATCAAAACAAGCTGGTCAGGAGAACAACAAAGAGCAGGTAAAGGCAAGCATTTCAATATTTAATTTGCGTTGTCTGTCCTTCTGTTATTTCCTCTTTCCTCTTCACCAACTGCCAATATAACCCACTACACTCACACAAATTTCTTGTATAGAGAGAGAGAACAGTCCACTAATAAAAATTTATTTAAAAACCAGATTCCTTGCCTATGTTGACTTGATATAGAACAAGCAGAGCAGAAGCAAGAAAGCAAAGTCAAGAACGGCCATGAGGGGGCGCCTGGGTGCCTCAGTGGGTTAAAGCCTCTGCCTTCGGCTCAGGTCATGATCCCAGGGTCCTGGGATCGAGCCCCGCGTCGGACTCTCTGCTCAGCCGAGAGTCTGCTTCTCCCTCTCTTTCTCTCTGCCTGCCTCTCTGCCTGCTTGTGATCTCTGTCTGTCAAATAAATAAAATAAAAAATCTTTAAAAAAAAAAAAAAAAAAAAAGAACGGCCATGAGGATGTAAACCTTTGTTGCTTACACAGGCATCTTAGAGAGGTTCCAATCTCCCAAATCTACAGCAATAGAGACTAATTACATATATATAGTAGAATAAAGAGAATATATATATGAATACATACATATGTGTGTATTCTACACACACACAACAGAATGAAGTGTTAAGAAATAAAGCAATGAACTCTAATAGGAAAATAACCAATGCAAGACTTACGTAGAACATTTTCATTTAAAAAGATTTTTATCTTATTTCATTAAAGAAATGCACAAATCTTAATTAAAAAATATAAGTAGACAACACTTTCTGCTAATGGTAAAAAACAATGTTATTTGGCTAATGAAAACTAGGAAATCATTGACCACACGAGGATATGAAGGAAATTCTATACTAACTCAGACAGGTGGACAAAGCCCCATTCCTGTGTAACAGTACTGCACTAAGATAGGTTTATATAGTTAAGAGTGTCATGGCTACAGTTAGAGCTGAAATAACTCCTAAGAAAAATCCAGTATAAAGTAACCCAACAAATTTGAAAAGAGCTTTGAGGGATTTGGTTAAAAATAATAGTAACTACAAACACAAATGGTGGCCCACTTAGCAATGACAAAAACAGGAAATTAGACTTCGAGATAACAAGGATTTTCTATGGTAGATATGAAAATACTACTTGAGAAGGAGGATAGAGTTTGGAGCAACCAGAGAGAAAACATCAAATGTGACAAGGTGATTAAGGTAATGAACCAAACACCTGGCTCAGGTGTGTGTATGTGTATGTATGTGCAAGTGCATGTGTATGCACTTGTATATATATGCGTGTGCATTGTGTGACTGTCTTTCCAAGTAGAATTATTGATAAATGGTGATTGTTATTTTTATGGCAAATAAGTTGAAATGTGGGATACGTAAACATCTTCTCTTCAGAACATCTGGACATAGAAACTTATCTAACTCTTTTAGTCAAAAATGAGCCACTCAGCCTAAGACAATTACTTGATGGAATTCCAAGTCAGCAGGCTCATACCTTTGTACATAATAGGTCTGGCCTTTTTTGTTCTCATTAATAACCAGACTTAAGATCATTCAAATTCTATGAGAATGCTTCAAATTCTATGAAATGATCAACAAAAGTCCTTGAGTTGTTTGGTAGGTAGGTATGATGTGTTGGTCTTCTCAAAGGTGAGCTTGTTGTGTGCAGCAGGAATGATTAATAAAGCTTAACCCTGGACCCACTCTTGGCCAAGCCTCCAGAGGAGATCTTTTAAGTAAAACTCCTAGAATAATCTTGATCGGTTCCAGCTAAGAATTTTAAGAGGAAAAAAAAAAAAAATCAACGGCTGCCAACCATACAGAAAACATTAGAAGTGGAAATTAGGGGAAATTCCCAAGATTACAGAAAAGTATGGGGAAAATGGAAGTTTATATTAAGTTAGGCTGAAAACATATAAGAGAAGGAAAAAAAGAACTTACAGAAGAAGAAAAATTCAATAGTTCTTTTTTCTTAAAAGATTTACTAATATGTAATATCTTCATTGTTATGAACTAACTTATGTTTCCCCCAAATTTATACATCGAAGCTCTGAATCCCAATGTGGATTATACCTAGAAATAAGGCCTTTAGGGAGGTAAAATCAGAAGGGTGAGGCCCTAATCCAATAGGATTGGTGTCTACAAAAAGGGGAAGGGACACCAGAGCTGTGTCTCCAAGCAGGCCAGGATGAAAAACTGCATGAGGACATAGTGAGAAGGTAGCCATCGGCAAGCCTGAAAGACTTCTCACCAGAAAACAAAGCTGATGGCTCTCTGATCTGGGTCACCCTGCTTCTAGAACTGTGCAAAAATAAATGTTTGTCATAGGTCACCAGTCTATAATATTTTGCTGTAGCAGCCCAAGCAGACTAATGTAATCATATATACATGAAATATTCTAGAGTTTAATTCAGCTCACATTCAAGTATTACTGAGAACTCATGTACCCGTGCCGTGGTAGAGGGAGGTTGACAAATGAAATTTAAAACACAATTCCCACCATGAATGAACCCGTTTTCATTAGACAAAGGTTACATAAAGCAATCAGTGAATGAAATACAGCCACTTTAAATGATGAAAATAACTGTAAAACCATACCATAAAATACTAACACATAAACAGAATATTCAAGAATGGCAAATAGGCTTCCTTTCTGGTGCCATTTTCAACATATGGTGACTGATATTGTGTTGAAATGTACTGTAAGGAGCAACTGGCTCACTAGGAAAGAAAACGGTGATAGATTTATAATGTGTCCATGGATGTAGAAGACTGAAAACCAAGGATGACAGGCTCAGTGTGAGCCACAGTTTCCAAGACAGGATCTGTGACGGAGGTGACAGCTCTCAAGGTGTGACTGACAACAGGGTATGCTAATACATAACAGAGGGCACAGCAACGTATGAATAAGTAGGATTTAAAGCAGGAAATAGGTAACAGCAACAAATCTGTCTGTTCCAGTAGGTAGAGTGACAACCTAATAGTCATTGTGGGTTCATATTACTTACCAAATTCTAAAGCAAGCACTGTACAACAACTGACTTGCAAAACCAGAGAACCGAGTTACTAATTCTTTTTTTTTTTTAAGATTTTATTTATTTGACGGAGAGAGAGAAATCACAAGTAGGCAGAGAGGCAGACAGAGAGAGAGAGGGGAGGAAGCAGGCTCCCTGCTGTGCAGAGAGCCAGGGGCTCGATCCCAGAACCCTGGGATCATGACCTGAGCCGAAGGCAGAGGCTTTAACCCACTGAGCCACCCAGGCACCCCTCAAGTTACTAATTCTTTAGCCATTATGTAAGAAGTCAGATTTTTTTTTTTTGATGTGGAAGATTCATATTAACTAGTGATTCATGATGATACCCACATCTCAAAATGGTAGGCATCTCAGAGATTGAAGCTTTACTTGAAAAGGATCCCAAACAATGGCATAACCAGAAAATTATACTTCCATTTAAAATTAAATAGAGGGAACCAGGGTGGCTCAGTTGGTTAAGGGACTGCTTTCGGCTCAGGTCATGATCCTGGAGTCCTGTAATCAAGTCCCACATCAGGCTTTGCAGGCTCTGCAAGGAGCCTGTTTCTCCCTCTCCGTCTGCCTGCCACTCCCCCCCACCCCGCAACCCCCAGCCCTGTGCGTGTTCACTCACTCTCTCTGTCAAAAAAATAAACAAAATCTTCAAAAATAAGTAAATACAATTAAATACAATAACAGAGCTCTCCTTATACAATTTTTAGAGAAAATCTGAAACTCAGATTGTTCTTACTGGGCTTGACTCAAAGCACCAGACTGAATTATTAATAATTCATTCAATATTATGATAGTCAACAGCAAAGCCAAAAGGTCTGACCACCTGATTTGAAGGGATCAAATCTTTTTTTGTAGCTAACTATGCCATTACTCAAGGGATTGATTAAACAAGAAGATCGGCATATTAAGATGCTTCATCTCTGCATAATTGGATGTATTTGCTGGATACTGCATTTCCTTTCTATGTCACATGCAGAGATGTTTATTCATGTGCTTAATAAATTTTTGTTTAATTGCTCTAATAATTTTTAATGTTGATTTTCCCACTGTCATTTAAACAATTTTTATGGTAGTGTCTAGACTTTTGCTGTTTTATATGGGCAGGTCAATTTTTCTCTCCATAGCACTCTCCAAATTGACTAGAAATTACACTGTGTTTCATCATCTGAACACAAATCCAAGTCACACTCTAAAAATAGATAAAGCATCTATATTAATAGTAGACTCACTATATGAAGAAAATGCTTCCAGTCAGATTTCACTACTTCATTTTTCATACCTTCACACCCACTACAAAAGCTCCCATGTCACCCATCTTTGTGTACTTTAAGCCCAACAATGCAGAGGCAGAAGGTGATTAACTTTCCCTAGCTGCCATATCACAAGAGTGTGGACATTTAGATGCAGAGAACACAAAATAATCCTATTCATCCCAGGAACTCTGAAGAAGGTTGAGGATCATTTGCCTTTTAATCCCTTCCTAACCAGAAAGACACACATTTTGGCAGTTTCATAGTAAGCAAATGTTTTGGCATAAAATCTCTCTTCGATTAAGATTTTCTAGAATGTGAAACAAATGGTTTAATAAAACATTCCCTTGAACTGACCTAGTTCTGAAGTGAAAACCATCTCTAATGGCTTTTTGACTTGGTTTCTTCCACAGCACAAATATTTTATGATATGATAGAGTTAATGCAAACATCATGCAGGCGCTACTCTAGTTACTGGGGGAAAAAAACTAGAAATGCATAGCTAATTGAAATAGAGAACAGAGTGGTCAGATATCATTTTCAAAAACTAAATTGTTTCTGAAACTGAAAAGCCATATTGTTTTCAACCCTTTTAATGAGACACTATAGGCTGAAAAAAATAAAAGAGGCTCAATCAGAAAGATTATCTTATAGGTTACCAAAGCCATAAACTACATCTGTACAAGAAAAAGCTGAAGCAGGATTTTGCTTGTCTCAGGACTTTTTCTGATGCAAGCAACACAAAACATGACCAACAGTGAGTTCAACGAATACAGGTCTATCTGTCACATAATCAGAAGTATGAAGCCAGGCAGCCCAGAACTGATGTAATACCAAGTGCTTTCCCAATGTCCCCTTTGCCATCCTTCACACATTGACCTTGTTGTCACACTTGTCATCTCCTGTTCAAAGGGTGACTCTAGGCATCATATTTGGACACTCCACTTCCTAGACACAAAAAAGGACAACGAATCTCTGTTCCTCTTCATGAGAAAAGTGACAACTTTCCTGGGAACCTCACCTAGAGGACTTCTAACAGCTCATTAGCCAGAACTAGATGACACAGCTATCCTTAGACCAAGCGCTAGCCTGGGGGAATAGAGCATCACACGGATTAAAGCAATAATGACCCATCTCCAGTGCTACCACAACAAACCAGGATTCTGTTAGACAAGGAAAGTGAGGGGGAAATAAATGCTAATTAGGCCATTAAAGGTGATTATGATGGGTCTGAGCATGTCATCTTTCTCCAGCAAACCATTTCAGAGGAAAAACCATATGCTTTAGGTTTCAAGGCTCTACTTGATTTCATTCAAAAGTTCTCAATGCACTAAATGTGAATTGTAAAGTACTTTTAAATAAATCAACAATAAAACAAAAAGCATTTTTTAACATTTTTATTTATTTATTTATAGAGAGAGAGAGAAAAAAAAAAACACAAGGGGTGGGGGGTGGCAGCAGATGGAGAAGCAGGCTCCCTGCTGAGAAAAGAGTCAGATGCAGGACTTGATCACAGGACCCTGGGATCATGACCTGAGATGAAGGCAGACGCTTAAGCAACTGAGCCACCCAGGTGCCCCTAAAAGCATTTTTTAAGACACATATTTATTTATTTTAGAGAGAGAGCGTGCGTGCAGGTGTGGGGAGGGGCAGTGGGAAAGGTTGAGAAACCCAAGGGACTCCCCTCTGAGCACAGAGCCCAACTCAGGCTTGATCTCTTGACCCTGAGATCATGAGCACAGCCAAAACCGAAGAGTCAGATGCTTAATCAACTGAGCCACCTAGGTGCCCCAAAACCAAAAGCATTTTAATGTACTTTACACTCTTGAAAATTGCTGAAAAGACAGAGAGAGAACAGATTATTCATCTAGTTTCTGGTATGTTTGGTTTGTAGAACCTCTTTACTGTACAGAAAATCTCCTCCTTCCATTTCTGGCCATAAACCTCCCCCATGCCTCTACTTCCAGTTTTCCTGTGGACTTCCCTGCCATCATCTCTTATAACCTTATCTTTCCCCTGACCAGACCTGTCCTCACCAAATATACCCTCCTTCAATATTTATTCTTCAGGGCACTACAATTTGACATCTGCCCTCAACATTCCCACAAAAAAAACTTGAAATGAAGTCATCTCCTGTCAGATTCATTTTTCATCTTTCTTTACCTGCCTATGGCATTTAAAGATTGTGGCCACTCTCTGTTAAATCTTTCCCCTGTTGGCTTCATAATACTCCCCATCCCCTTCCAGAAGGCAGTCTAGTAGAGCCATTAAAGCAGGGGCTCATGATCTAGACTGGGAGTCCATTCCAAGCTCTACTACTTACTATAAAAAGTAATGATTAATTCATTTAAGCAATGTGTGCCTCCATTTCTGAAAAAGGAATCCTGGTACTATCTACTTCACAGGGTTGTAGTAAGGGAAGTCTATTAGATAATCCATTTAAAGGATTTAACGGAGGACCTACCTACCACAGCTGGTGTTCAATAAGAGCTCTTAACTACTGTTATTCCTCTCTTATCTCTCTCCCTGTCCTTCCTGTCTGTCTGCAAACTGTACACTGACTTACAGGACAGGTATATCCCAAAATGAGCTCAAATTGTTTCAATAACAGCTTTGTTCAGACCTGTATGTTTCAAGACAAAACTGCAATAACAGTAACTCTACATGGGCTCATGTTCCAAAGACAAGGTCCCTGATTTTTCTGGCAACTTCCCTACTTAAAAAATTCTGACCAATTTCTGCTCAAACCATGCTAGCTTCTCCTTAAAACCAAAACTAATTGAAGCTCCCAAATCTTTTCACTTTGAATTGTTCTCAAGGCAAATTTTTCTAGTTCTCCATTTTTATATAATGCCTTATCAATACAAATGTAAGAGCTGATTTTTATTTTATTTTTGGTTTATTCCTATTTCAGGGCCCTCATATTTCGAATACTGCTTCTCTCAGACACAACCGCCACTATCTCTCCCAGTTATCTTTTTTTTTTTTAAGATTTTATTCATTTATTTGACAGAGAGAGATTACAAGTAGGCAGAAAGGCAGGCGGAGAGAGAGGAGGAAGCAGGCTCCCTGATGAGCAGAGAGCCTGATGCGGGGCTCGATCCCAGGACCCTGAGATCATGACCTGGGCTGAAGGCAGAGGCTTAACCCACTGAGCCACCCAGGCGCCCTCTCCCAGTTATCTCTTATCAGGAAATTTGATAAGCATGCTTCATAAATTACTGATAAAAAGACTTAGCAGAAAAGGATCTAGAATAAAGTGACTTGTAAAAAGCCACTAGCCCTCACCCTCATGTTCTACGGGTTCATCAATCTGGGCACATTAGTCTCAGTTATTCAACATGCATGCATCCACCTAACTAATCTATCAGCCAGACATCACTTTCTAATTTGTAGACAAAAACATTGGGAGATTTTTCTAAAATTCTTCACTGAAACCAAGATGCACTATTCCTCCATTTTTCCTCTTACCCAAATCAGTATTGTTATTCGATAAGGTTAAGAATTCTAAAGCAAATTTACAGCTACTTAAAAATATGCAATGATGGTGAAATATTAGGGTTCTTTTTTACTTTTTGTGGATCATAAGTGCCGTTGAGAATCAATGCAAGGCTATAGATACTCTTACTCAAAAAAATAGTTTAAATGCTCATGCACCTCGGTGGCTCACTGGATTGGGTGTCTGCTTTCAGCTTGGGTCATGGTCCCAGAGTCCTGGGATTGAGCCCAACATCAGGCTCTCTACTCAGTGGGAAGTCTGCTTCTCCCTCTGCCCCTCATTCCGCTCGTGCTCTCTCTCTCAAATAAATAAAATCTTAAAAAAAAAAAAATGCTCATGCACCCAGTGCATATAGCTTATCATTATTATGTATACCAGGAAAAAATGAATTGTGCTTTATAATTATGGCTGCCAGAGAAAGAGATGAAATTTTCATTAACATATAAATTCAAGTTTAGACAACCATCTTTTTTTTTTAACTTACTCTTTTTTCCTCCCTGAAAACAGCAAAGACTTACTTGGCACAAAATTAGAATTTGCTATCAAATGTCACCATTTAAAAATGAAGACTTCTCTATCTACATCAAGTCTTATAAACAGTGTAATTTTTTCAAAGCAGCTACTTTCCCTTGTATAGAATGTAGTAATTTCAGTCACCTAAAAATCACATCAATGGTCTCCTTACAACTGAAAACTAAGATTCCATTATGTTGCTAAAAAAAATTTTTGATTTTTTAAGGCTACAGGACAAGACAACTCTGATAGACCTAGCTACCACTTACATTGAAGCCTCAATATCAACAGAAATCAGCAAGAAACCACTTACCAAGCTTTATAAGGGTAACTTCTCTTATTTAACTCATCTTGTAGAATTAATTCTCTAAAAAACTCTGGCACAGTTTACTGATACGGAACCATGACAAAGTGGAACCATGACAAAGTGGTCCTCAAATATATCACAGACATCAAAGAATCAGCACAGACCACGAGGGGCGGCGAGGGGGTGGGGCAGCTCTCAGCAAGCCGCGGAACAATGGAGCACAAAATCAGGACTCTTAAAAGTCTGCTCCACTGAGGGACATCGCTCCAGAGGCTAAACTGGGGTGAAGCCCCCGCGGGGTCAACGTGGCCCCAGGTCCCATGGGGTCACAGAAGGATCACGGGTGTCTGAGTGTCGCTGAGCTCACAGGTATTAGAGCAGGGAAGCCGGCTACAGAGACAGAGCAGAAGAGTGAGCTCTCAACTCGGGGTTACCTTGAACCATAATCGGTGGCACATTCCACTGCTCTGTGAGTGGGGTCCCCACAAGATCTAGGGAGACACCCCTTGGGGGAGCTCAGGGATCTGTGGGGTTCGGAGACTCCAGGTGGAGCTGTGTGCCAGAGACAGAGATGCTTGGTCACAGGCTGGGTGAGCTCGGAGCATGGCTGGAGGCCAGGGAGATGGGAGTGATTGAGCGCTTTTCTCTGAGGGCACACTGAGGAGTGGGGCCCCGAGCTCTCGGCTCCTCTGGGCCAGAGACTGGGAGGCCGCCATTTTCATTCCAGTCCTCTGGAACTCTACAGAAAGCACTCAGGGAACAAAAGCTCCGGAACGCAAACCCGAGCAGATTACTTAGCATGGCCCCTGGTAAGGGCCGTGCAATTCTGCCTCAGGCAAAGACACTTCAGAATCACTACAACAGGCCCCTCCCCCAGAAGATCAACAAGAAACCCAGCCAAGACCAAGTTCACTTACCAAGGAGAACACTGGAATTCCAGAGGAGAAAGCAAAGCATGGAATTCATGGCTTTCTCCCCATGATTCTTTAGTCTTGCAGTTAATTAATTTTTTTTATTTTTTTTATTTTTTTCTTCTGCTAAATTTTTCTTTAACTTTTACCCTTTCCTCTTTTAATGTTTTTAACTAGTTTATCTTAACAATACCTTTCTTTTTTGAACCTTCATTAATATAGTCATATTTTATCCTTCATTGTATCTAACTTTATTTTTTGTATACACATAGGGTTTTTTCTTCTAAAAAATTTGGGGTACAACTTCTAATAGATCAAAATGTACCCTAAATCTAGCTCCGGGCTTGTTCTAGTCTCCAGCCTAGGCAAATTCTCTCCACTTTATTTTCCTTTATTCTCCCAATCAACTTACTTTATCAACACCTTTGTTAGGAATTTTTTTAAAAAGGTTTTATTTCATCTCGATAGGCATATTCCATCCCTTCATTGTGTTTACCCTTATATATGTTTTTCATTCTTTAAATTTATGGGAGGTAGTTTCTTCTAAGAAACCAAAATAATCCCAAAATTAAGTGGGTGACCCTATTCTAGTCACCAGTCTAATATATATATTTTTTTCTTTTTTGTATTTTTTTCTTTATTTGTTTTCTTTTTTTAATTTTTTTTTCCTGAACTTTTTACTCCCTTTCCCCCACACCCCCGACAATTTGGGGTCTCTTCTGATTTGGCTAAAGCACATTTTCCTGGGGTCTTTGCCAGGCTTTTAGTATTTTATTTGCTACTTCATATATTCTTATCTGGACAAAATGACAAGGCAGGAAAACTCACCATATCAAAAAGAACAAGAGGCAGTACTGAAGACTAGGGACCTAATCAATATAGACATTGGTAATATGTCAGATCTAGAGCTCAGAATGAGAATTCTCAAGGTTCTAGCCAGACTCGAAAAAGGCATGGAAGATATTAGAGAAACTCTCTCCAGAGAGATAAAGGCCCTTTCTGGAGATATAAAAGAACTAAAATCTAAACAAGTTGAAATCCAAAAAGCTATTAATGAGATGCAATAAAAAAATGAAGGCTCTTACTGCTAGGATAAATGAGGCAGAAGAAAGAATCAGTGATATATAAAACCAAATGACAGAGAATAAAGAAGCTGAGCAAAAGAGAGACAAACAAATACTGGACCATGAGGGGAGAATAGGAGAGATAAGTGACACCATAAGACGAGACAACATTATAATAATTGGGATTCCAGAAGAAGAAGAAAGAGAGAGGGGAGCAGAAGGTGTATTAGAGAGAATTATTATAGAGAATTTCCCTAATATGGCAAAGGGAACAAGCACCAAAATCCAGGAGGTGCAGAGAACTCCCCTTAAAATCAATAAGAATAGGTTCACACCCCATCACCTAATAGTAAAATTTACAAGTCTTAGCGACAAAGAGAAAACCCTGAAAGCAGCCTGGGAAAAGAAGTTTGTAACATACAATGATAAAAATATTAGATTGGCAGCAGACTTATCCACAGAGACCTTGCAGGCCAGAAAGAACTGGCATGATATATTCAGAGCACTAAAAGAGAAAAACATGCAGCCAAGAATACTATATCCAGCTAGGCTATCATTGAAAATAGAAGGAGAGATCAAAGCTTCCAGGACAAACAAAAACTGAAAGAATTTGCAAACACCAAACCAGTCCTACAGGAAATATTGAAAGGAGTCCTCTAAGCAAAGAGAGAGCCTAAAAGTAGTAGATCAGAAAGAAACAGAGACAATATACAGTAACAGTCACCTTACAGGCACTAGAATGGCACTAAATTTATATCTCTCAATAGTTACCCTGAATGTTAATGGGCTAAATGCCCCAATCCAAAGACACAGGGTATCAGAATGAATAAAAAACAAAACCCACCAATATGCTGCCTACAAGAAACTCATTTGGGACCCAAAGACACCTCCAGATTTAAAGTGAGGGGGTGGAAAACAATATACCATGCTAATGGACATCAGAAGAAAGCTGGGGTAGCAATCCTTATATCAGATCAATTAGATTTTAAGCCAAAGACTATAATAAGAGATGAGGAAGAACACTATATCATACTCAAAGAGTCTATCCAACAAGAAGCTCTAACAATTTTAAATACCTACGCCCCTAACGTGGGAGCAGCCAACTATATAAACCAATTAATAACAAAATCAAAGAAACACATCAACAATAATACAATAATAGTAGGGGACTTTAACACTCCCCTCATTGAAATGGACAGATCATCCAAGCAAAAGATCAACAAGGAAATAAAGGCTTTAAATGACACACTGGACCAGATGCACATCACAGATATATTCAGAACATTCCATCCCAAAGCAACAGAATACACATTCTTCTCTAGTGCACATGGAACATTCTCCAGAATAGATCACATCCTCGGTCCTAAATCAGGACTCAACCGGTATCAAAAGATTGGGATCATTCCCTGCATATTTTCAGACCACAATGCTCTGAAGCTAGAACTCAACCACAAGAGGAAGTTTGGAAAGAACCCAAATACATGGAGACTAAACAGCATCCTTCTAAAGAATGAATGGGTCAACCAGGAAATTAAAGAAGAATTGAAAAAATCATGGAAACAAATGATAATGAAAACACAATGGTTCAAAATCTGTGGGACACAACAAAGGCAGTCCTGAGAGGAAAATATATAGCAGTACAAGCTTTTCTCAAGAAACAAGAAAGGTCTCTGGTACACAACCTAACTCTACACCTAAAGGAGCTGGAGAAAGAACAAGAAAGAAACCCTAAACCCAGCAGGAGAAGAGGAATCATAAAGATCAGAGCAGAAATCAATGAAATAGAAACCAAAAAAACAATAGAACAAATCAACGAAACTAGGAGCTGGTTCTTTGAAAGAATTAATAAAATTGATAAACCCCTGGCCAGACTTATCGAAAGGAAAAGAGAAAGGACCCAAATAAATAAAATCATGAATGAAAGAGGAGAGATCACAACTAACACCAAAGAAATACAAACAATTATAAGAACATACTATGAGCAACTCTACGCCAACAAATTTGACAATCTGGAAGAAATGGATGCATTCCTAGAGACATATAAACTACCACAACTGAACCAGGAAGAAATAGAAAGCCTGAACAGACCCATAACCAGTAAGGAGATTGAAACAGTCATCAAAAATCTCCAAACAAACAAAAGCCCAGGGCCAGACGGCTTCCCGGGGGAATTCTACCAATCATTTAAAGAAGAACTAATTCCTATTCTCCTGAAACTGTTCCAAAAAATAGAAATGGAAGGAAACTTCCAAACTCATTTTATGAGGCCAGCATCACCTTGATCCCAAAACCAGACAAGGATCCCATCAAAAAAGAGAACTACAAACCAATATCCTTGATGAACACAGATGCGAAAATTCTCACCAAAATACTAGCCAATAGGATTCAACAGTACATTAAAAGGATTATTCACCACAACCAAGTGGGATTTATTCCAGGGCTGCAAGGTTGGTTCAACATCCACAAATCAATGTGATACAATACATTAATAAAAGAAAGAACAAGAACCATATGATACTCGCAATAGATGCTTAAAAAGCACTTAACAAAGTAGAGCAACCCCTCCTGATCAAAACTCTTCAAAGTGTAGGGATAGAGGGCACATACCTCAATATTATCAAAGTCATCTATGAAAAAACCCACCAAAAATATCATTCTCAATGGAGAAAAACTGACACATGAAAAAGTGCTCCATATCACTCGGCATCAGGGAAATACAAATCAAAACCACAATGAGATATCACCTCACACCAGTCAGAATGGCTAAAATCAACAAGTCAGGAAATGACAGATGCTGGCAAGGATGTGGAGAAAGGGGAACCCTCCTACACTGTTGGTGGGAATGCAAGCTGGTGCAGCCACTCTGGAAAACAGCATGGAGGTTCCTCAAAATGTTGAAAATAGAACTGCCCTATGACCCAGCAATTGCACTCTTGGGTATTTACCCTAAAGATACAAACATAGTGATCCAAAGGGGCACGTGTACCCGAATGTTTATAGCAGCAATGTCCACAATAGCCAAACTATGGAAAGAACCTAGATGTCCATCAACAGATGAATAGATCAAGAAGATGTGGTATATATACACAATGGAATACTATGCAGCCATCAAAAGAAATGAAATCTTGCCATTTGCAACAACATGGATGGAACTAGAGCGTATCATGCTTAGCGAAATAAGTCAATCAGAGAAAGACAACTATCATATGATCTCCCTGATATGAGGAAATGGAGATGCAACATGGGGGGTTTGGGGGTAGGAAAAGAATAAATGAAACAAGATGGGATCGAGAGGGAGACAAACCATAAGAGACTCTTAATCTCACAGAACAAACTGAGGGTTGCTGGGGGGATGGGGGAGGGAAAGAGTGGTGGGGTTATGGACATTGCAGGGGTGGGGGGTGTCGTGGTGAGTACTGTGAAATGTGTAAACCTGGAGATTCAAAGACCTGTACCTCTGGGGCTAAAAATACATTATATGTTTATTTAAAAAATTTAAAAATTTAAAAAATAAAATAAAATAACTTAAAATAAGGAATCAGCACAACTATTTTATGATCTTATGATACACAGGATAAAATAAGCATCCATGGTATTATCAGTCAAAAATGTCTACATGAGTTTATTGAAAAAAATAATTGTGGGGGCGCCTGGGTGGCTCAGTGGGTTAAAGCCTCTGCCTTTGGCTCCGATCATGATCCCAGGGTCCTAGAATGGAGCCCCACATAAGGTTCTCTGCTCAGTGGGGAGCCTGCTTCCTCCTCTCTCTCTCTCTCTGCCTGCCTCTCTGCCTATTTGTGATCTCTGTCTGTCAAATAAATAAATAAAATCTTTTAAAAAAAATTTTTTTTAATTTAAAAAAATAATAATTGTGAAAGCATTCACCAAAAAAGTCAATGGCAAGATTTTTGTAGGTGATTTTTAACTGGTTTTAATTACCTACCTTAAAGTAATTTGCTTACATCTGAACAAAATTAAGCTAACACTTCTTCCAAATGAAGCACAAGTTCTGGATAAACTGCTTG
This sequence comes from Mustela lutreola, assembly GCF_030435805.1. Classification (NCBI taxonomy): domain Eukaryota; kingdom Metazoa; phylum Chordata; class Mammalia; order Carnivora; family Mustelidae; genus Mustela; species Mustela lutreola. Next base: position 57,288,651 of record NC_081295.1, on the reverse strand, counting down.
CTGTCTTAGAGTGCTTATCTTCACATTTATGTCATTAAATCTTTTTTAAATGGATGGTAACTTTTTCAGAATTGTTTTGGGAGATAGGGAGCGCACAGGATGAGAAAGTGGAGAGATAAGGTTGGGAAAGAATGAGATTGTGATTTAAACCCTTTTGTTTGAGATTGTATACAAACTACAGAATTAGAGTAGAATACAAGTGAAATACTGCCACCCAGTGGAATTATAACATAAATAAAATCTTCAAATTTGGAAAGATACAAGAATTTCCTATCAATTTTGAAAGAGCTTAATAATATTCAAAGTACTTTCAAATATACTATTCATCAAAAATAAAATGCAGGGGTACAGATGGGATAGGTGTGAGTTACACCTTTTCCAGAGTCTGAGGTTCTAGTCAATTAAATGACTTGACAGAATCTTTCGTGTATTTAGCAGCAAAGCAAGCACTGGAGCCCAAGACTGCCGGCTCCCAGTTCACCGCTGCTTACACCAGGGAGCCCCTCCTAAAGAGCCTTTGACTACTCTCATCTAAACACTGTTATTTCAGAGAAGAGGACACTGAGACTCGAAGATTATCAAGGCTTCTCCAAAATTTCCAAGGGGTCTTGGGAACATAGCTAGATGCAGTACCCTACTGTCATAAAAATTCTTTGAAGACTTGTATTTTTCCTTTAAAAATTCCTGTGAGGGGATGCCTGGGTGGCTCAGTCACTAAGCATCTGCCTTCAGCTCAGGTCATGATTCCAGGGTTCTGGGATACAGCCCTGCTTTGGGCTCCCTGCTCAGTGGGGAGCCTGCTTCTCCCTCTTCCTCTGTCTGCCACTTCCCCAGCCTGTGCGCTCTCTCTCTCTCTCTCTCTCTCTGTCAAATAAATAAATAAAATCTAAAAAAATAAAAATTCCTATGAGGTTTGTGTTCTATTCTGTATCATACACATGTCTCCTTCAATCTGAAATAATGGGTTTAGGTTTTTTTTTTTTTCCTCAAATGTCTTTTAGAAAAAAATATTGCTTTAAGACAATGATGCATTTCTATCCTGGTCTACAAACTCACATGTCCAGAACCACATTGAAGAAGGGAACACAGAGGGTATGAATATACCAATTTGAGACACCTGTAAAGTGCCTTTCTCAAGTTCATTCATTCATCAAGTATTTAATAAACACCTGCCAAATGTTAGGCATTGTTTTAGATCATAGGACATATTATGATAATAAACAACTGAGTTATCAGGTGGCACAGAAGAGCAAAGGTTTTCTTCTTGCCCACACTAGAGTTCACTGCAGACTGGCTAAGTAAGAGACATTCCTCACATTTTCATCATCTTCAAGCTGCGACCATCAGTCAGTGCAGTCGCTACTTGGAATATCAATAGTAATCTCTTCGCAGAGAGAAAAGAGTGCAACAAATCAACAGGAAGTGACATACATCATTTCCTCTTACATATTATTGACCAAAATAAGCCGTATGACAAAGATATTCTTCTTCAACAAAGCAAAGAATAATAATTCACCCACAGGGAGAGGATGGGGACACTGGTAACTAAGAGCATGTCATACCCCAACTTTTCCAAATATGCTGAGGAAAGGTGATTCTGGGTAATGTGGAGAAAAGAGGTAAGATCTCTCCATATGCCAGATGGAAACTCAAGCAATTTTACTTAAATGATAAAAGAGAGGGTTATCATAGAAGGCTAGAGGAATTGGAATGTGTAGGCATCAGACATGTGAGATCTACATGAGTATGAATTAAACAAGTAGACAGAAAGGTATTCAGAATGTTTGTAACTTTGACTTAAGGCTCTAAATTCCAGTATTGACATAACATTTTTATCAATAAAAACTCAGGAAAGTTGTCTGTATCCAATGAAGGATACCACATCTGATCAGAAGCAACATATCAGGGTTGTTTGATGTACATATATAAATGATGCACATATAAATATGTACATTATATGATGTACATATAAATAAAACGATGGGGTAGGGCCTCACAGCCAAATGTACACAAATTATATCTAGGATCAACACATTAGTGCCTAACTTAAATCTACATAAAACTCACAACCAGTTGGGGGGGGGGGGGGAGACGCAATAGAGGCAGCATATGCACTAGTCATATATATGACCAAACTATATTAGTTCATTAAACTGTGTTGTTTTCATAGCTTAGTAGGGCATACTCCATCTGGAAGGGTGAATACTATTCCTTCCCTCTGCTAATGCTGGAAGGTTAAATCTCTGAGCACAGGTTCTAATGAAAGCCTTCATACTGAATCCAATCAACACTGATGGCCTCGGCAGCTGCTCAAGAAAAAGAAAGGGATCTTTCCTACAATGCCACTAATGGACCATGACAGACACCCATGGAGATTAAGATACTAATCCCCTGTATATCCCTAATCCAAAGAAATAGGTATGTGCATGTGTGAGTGTTGTGCATTAATTTGGTTTGGTTTGGTTTACATAGATCCAATAACTTTACATTATAGAATCAATTGTCGCATTTAAAAATTGTATAATAAATACAAATTATTTGAAGAAGCTACCTCTGATTAGTTTTCATGTTGTTTCACCAAAGCCAATGGAATAATGTAGATGGTTCATTGCAGACGTAAGTTTGCCACTGTAGTGACAGATATTGAAGAAAAGGCAGAGCACTCTGAAAGAGCTGCATGAAACAGTGGGGAAAAATGGAATCTGGGTGGCTGAAACTTAGACTGTTTTCAGGAAGTGGCAGAAGTGCAGACAAAAGTAGATAATTGTGAGAAGCCTGAAAGGCCATAGTAAGAAGTTTAGATTTATTTTATAGGAAATAAGAACTTGACAAAGAATTCTTAATTGCACATGTGACATTATCCAATCTGTATTTTAAAAAGAAAATTCTGGTAGCAATGTGGAAGAAGGATTGAATAGAGAAAGGACACAAAGGAGTTAGATCATGTAAAAGGCCACTGAAATGCCAAGGAAACAAACCATAACCGAGGCAGCAGGATGAAAATAAAAAGAGGTAGTTGGGGGTAGGGTTGGGGGAGAACTGAAATATTTCAGCTTACAGAATCTTACAGAGACCTCCCAAACCAGCTGGTTATCAAAGGCACCTGGCTGGGGAAACTCTAAAATTCTTATTCCCTGGCCAATCCCAGAACTATTAAATCACAATCTCTTAAGATGTGGACTAGGAAATGCTTGGCATACCTCAGAGATTCATCATGCAATCAGCCCAGCCGAAGAAGTTATGCTTCCACACACTTGAGTGACTGAGCTAGTATCTTTACATCAGGAACACGGGGGGAAAAAAAGCTTTGTGAAGGTTTATCAGTAGTTGAGGTTTTGATATATTCAGCTTACAGTACTAACAGGACACCCAGATGAAAAAGTTGTATAGACAATAGAATACATCAGTCCAGAAGAGAAATTAGAGTTAGGGCTCGATCATCACAAGATTGGAGACAATCCTTCAAAGGAAGACTGTAGCTTGAGATAAGAGGTGATTTAGGGAAGAGGCTCAAAGAGCACCTACACTTAATGGTAGTGCACAAAAAGATGAACTTGGTAGCAGGGTTGGCCAAGGAAGATAAATGTATTTAACAGATAACTCCATTAAATCACCATTAAATCATATTGCCTTACATGTTTACAACAAAGTAAAGTACTATACAAAACCAATTCATGCATTTCAAGGTAAAGGCTTCATTGTTCAACCCAAGTTAGGTATGTCAGCTGCCTACCCTAGTTTCCTACGGCCCATCCAAGTATTATCTATATAGCCACCAGAGGAGAGTTTTAAAACACATGGACTCTTAAAAATGCAGCAACTGAAAGGCAAATAACCCAATTAAAGATGGACAGAGATATAAATAGATATTTCTCCAAGAAGATACACTCACAAATGGGTAACCTCTGGTTGACATATGACCAATAAGCACTGGAAAAGATGTTCAACATTATCAGTTATTAGAGAAATGCGAATCAAGACCATAATGAGATACTTCACACCCCTGCAATGGCTAAAATTAAAAATGCAGGCAATATCATATGTTGTAAAGGATATGGAGAAACTGAAACTCTCATGCAATGTTGGTGGGAATATAAAATGATAGTCACTTTGGAAAACGGTGTGACAATTTGTCAAATGATAAAACCAAAGAGTTATCACGACTCAGCAATTCCACTTCTGGATATATACCCAGAAGAAGTGAAAATGAACAAAGAAATAAAAAGAGATAAAAACATGTCTATGCAAAAGTTCATAGCAGCATTATTCAAAAAGTGAAAACAACCCATATGTCCATCAACTGATGAACAAATAAATGGAATGTGGTATAGCCATACAATGAATTGTTGCTCAGCAATAAAAGTATGAATGAAGCATGTATAGTCCGTTACAAGGAGTCACATGTTATATGGTTCCATTTATATGAAACATTCAGAATGGACAAATTCATAGAGACTGAAAGTACATTATTACATTTGCCAGAGGACAGGGAAGGGAGAAACGGGGACTGATTAGTAACAAGTAGAAAATTTTCTTTTGGAGTGGTGAAAACCTTGGGTAATTCATGTTGACTTTGTGAATATCCTAAAAACCGCTCAGTTCTATGCTTTAAAGGGGTGAATTTTATGATATGTAAATTATATCTCAATAAAACTCTTTTTGAAAGTACAGATTTCCAGGCTCCATTTTTGGAGATTCTGTAAGTCTGTGACTGACCCAAGAATCTGTATGTTTTTAAAGATATGCCAGTGATTCCCAATTAGGTGATCCTAATGCTCAGTCAGGTTAGGGAATCACTGGCATATCTAGAAAATTCGCTGAGAGTTACCTGAGTTACATTTGAAGAAAAAGAAAAGATGCCAACAGCAGTGGTCCAAACGAACAAAGCAGTGAGAGAGGCCTCAAGAAAGAAGGTCCTACTCACCACGCCATAAGCATAACCCCCACCCCCACATCTCCTGTAGACCCCTTCCCCCCTTCCTCCCATCCCCACCTTCCTCAACCAGCTGCCTGACAGCACTCTCCCTCAGCACTCCTTTCCCCAAAATCCTACAGCTCAGCCACCCATCACAGGACTCCAGAGGAATCCTACCACCAAAGGATTAAACACTTAAATGCCTTTGAAAAGACTCTGGCTTTTCCATGGTCACTTTAATAACACAAGGATTCTCACTCATAGAAGATCAAGTCAGAGCACCAATTTCCTCTTAGATTCACATCAGACAAATCCTTGGGAATAATTGCGTTGCTTCAGAAACGAGCAAGGGAGACAAACCATAAGAGACTCTTAATCTCAGGAAACAAACTGAAGGTTTCTGGAGGGGAGGGGGTGGGAGGGATGGGGTGGCTGGGTGATGGACACTGGGGAGGGCATGTGCTGTGGTGAGTGCTGTGAACTGTGTAAGTCTGATGAATCACAGACCTGTACCCCTGAAACAAATAATACATTATATGTTAATTTTTTTAAAAAAGGAATAAATGTGTTGCTTTTATTTTCATAATTACAGAAAAAAATAACAAGGGAAGAGCCTGTTTTTCTTTAAATACCAAGTTTAAAATACTATCCCCTCCATAAAGACTTCCTCAACCCGTCTCCCATTACTGATTACCGGATAAACCTCTGCCACTCCACTGTATACAGAATTTCAGATTGCTGTTACAATCCTTCCTTGATAAAAAGTCTTTTTTTCTCTCATCTAGAATACAAACCTCTTACACTCAAGAGCTGTGAATTTTTCATCAGTGTTTCCCAGCACTTATCACAATGTCAGGTGGATAACTGAATCTCATAATTGTGTATAAAATGAGTTGATCAGATGAATCAAATACATATTCTGATTTGTTAGGGTGCCTAAATGAGGAACGGAAAGTTATAGACGTCCTTTCTCAATGGCTAACACCAAAATAAGGTTTTAAGTAATAGTAAAATGTGAGGTTTAATGAGCTTAATACATTTTTATTTTCATAGCATTTTGTTCACCTTTGTAATAGCAGAGTACCTAAGAGTTCCCTTTTTTAAAGTTTAATTTGGGTTATATCTCTCCATATTCCTCATACCTGATTAGATTGATTCACTAATGAATTCTAAGCAAATCTCTCTGAAAAATAGTAAAACCTCTTGAACTTCAATTAAAAGACATCATCAAGTGAAAATTACAGATTCAAATTTCTAAATAGATTAAGTAAGTGAAAACTGAAGCCTTTGCAAAAATGTATACATAGTTCGGGGTAAAGTGCTTTTCTTAAAAAATTTTTATGGGAGGGCGCCTGGGTGGCTCAGTGGGTTAAGCCGCTGCCTTCGGCTCAGGTCATGATCTCAGGGTCCTGGGATTGAGCTCCGCATCCAGCTCTCTGCTCAGCAGGGAGCCTGCTTCCTCCTCTCTCTCTCTCTGCCTGTCTCTCTGCCTACTTATGATCTCTCTCTCTCCGTCAAATAAATAAATAAAATTTAAAAAAAAATTCTCTAAAAAAAAAATTTTATGGGATACTCCCTCATTGCAAATAAATGTGAAGTACCACCAGAAAATGATAAACATAAATAAGCCAATGACAAAATCTTGTCAATATTTTTAGTACAAAATAATCATTACTTCCATTTACAAAGAATGTTCACGTGTATTGGCTCAATGTTTCCTCATAATTATTCTGAACTAGTAAATGTTAAAGCAACACTTTAAGCCAATGTCTTCTTGTATCCCACACTCAGAATTTATACAACCTCAGAAATCAATAGGTGATATTTAGGATAGTTCTGAAACTAAGATCATGGAAATAGTAGTGTAACCCCCAAATATAATTTTCTGTGTATGGGAGTTCAAAATTTCTCCAGCTCTGGAATTGTTCTGGGTAATTGTTGTCATACTCATCAAACAGATAAATTTTTAGAGATTTCAACCAATAAAGAAGGTAATAAATTGATAATTTATGACAAAAGACATGGATTTAAATGTCATACTAACTTTTGCCAAAGGTACTAATAGTTCATAAAACCTATAAATATGACACCCAGAAATGTTGGCCATCATGGGTGAAATGTTGATAAAATTTTTCTTTGCTCACAGACATAATATAGAGCCTTTTACAACCACACTGAAAAGAAAATGATTTGATAGTAACCATTCCTCTAATTCTCTATAGTTTAATTAGCAAAAATTCAGGATCAAGCTCTGTGTTATGTTAATGTGACATTATGATTTAACATTTAAAACATGAAGGTCATAGAACTGAAAATGTCAACTTTCTCTTTCAGTGTAAATACAGACCTGAGCTAGATGGACAGAGCCCAGGATCCACCATCGGAGCAGAAAACATAACATTTCTAGGTAACAATATTCAAAGTTGAGGATGATCTTGGAATAATAAAACATTTTAATGAGCTTGCCTGATTGGAAGCCCTGGCACCATTGCCGGCCCAAAGACACAGAGCCATCTCTCACACCTGGCGGGAGCTCAGTGACTCAGACCTGACCTGCCAGCTGAGCCCATCTCGTTCACAGAAAGTTGAAATCTCCTCAGACTTGTCTCATCTCATTAAGCTATCCGTCCATTCTCTGGCTTTTTACAAATCCAATTTGTAAATCTTTCCCTCATTTACACTCACATCCCAAATCCTCCTGAGCATTATCTTTACACAAAGAAACATATTTAATGAAGTATAAAATCTCCACGGTATGCATTTTATCTTTCAATTAAACACCATAAAACACATTATACTCGTTTAATGCCTTATCCAACTGATATTTTGTCTCCACAGGAGCGCCAAATAACATTGCTAAGTTCGTAGTTGCTTTACCATCTTTTGGGAAAAAAAAAAAAAAAGTTCCTAACTTTTCTCCTTTCCCACTATGTGAGCATGCAACAATATTTTCTTTACATTTTCCTAAAATTGGGACCTCATTCTGCTTCTAGGGGACATGAACAGATCATCTAAAAACAGCAAGCACTTTCATTTCTGCTCCCATTAACTCTCTGGCAAATGAAGGAGGATCAGGTATGAGGGGAGATAGAGTAAGAAACTGCAGTAATATCTACTCCTGGATTATTTTCCTCTGCCTGATACAACTGGTTTTGATCCAAGAGAGGTAAAACGTGCTTTTCATTTTGGTTTGAATATCCTTCTTGATGTTGTTAAAACTTCAGGTCATTTGAGCTGATATAACACATTCAATGAATGCTCTGAAGAGAAAGGAGTGGAGAGGAGGGAAGAGAGAATACTAAGAGAAGGATCTTTTCGAGTAAACAGTCTCCATTGACCTCTCCATTTTTTCTCATTCTCTGTCAATTCCCTTTCTCACTGATGAAACAGAGATATCCTAGATCTTACGCAGCCAGAGTGAACTCCTTCTCATCTATGAAGTCTTTGATTTAGAGTTTGTGTATGGAATATGAAAATTCACTCACCAAATTTCCATGCCCTGCCTAGTGCCAAATCATGACACCTGCGTAAAGGTGTTTCCCACAGGTTAACAGTGTGTGGGCTTAGGATATTTGCTAAACCTCTCTCGGACCCACTTTCCCCATCACAAAATTAAATCATCATACAGTAATTTCAGCTGACCAAAAATCAGTTAAATTTTATTTATCACAATTTTCAGTCAGAATTTCTCATTCAACAGTAATAAACTATTACCAAAATAAATCTTTCTTTCTTGACCATGTCATATTCAAAGTTGAGGATGATCTTGGAATAATAAAACATTTTAATGAGCTTGCCTGATTGGAAGCCCTGGCACCATTAACAAGAAAGATATAGATTAGACTGTGTATGTGTCATGTCATATGTCACTCTTTAAAGTTTTCTTTATTCTTGTCATTCATATCTCATTAAGTTATTCTCGTGTAACTCTCAATTAGGTCCCTCTCTTTATATTGCCTTTTTAATGATTCCTCTGAGTGTAGTAAGCACAGCTATGTTCTTGAAAGACTCTCACCTCATAATGGATAAAACAAAGGACTAAGTTTGTATTTAGGAGATCTTTCTTCTAGTCAAAGTTTATCCCATTAATATTGAGCACACACCTCCTAACTATAAGAAACAAACTGAGGGTTGTTAGAGGGGAGGTGAGTGGGGGAATGGCGTAATTGTGTGATAGGCCTTAAGGAGGGATCTTGAAGCAATAAGCACTGGGAGTTGTACACAACTGATAAATCAATAAATTCTACTTCTGAAACTATTAATACAGTATATGTTAATTAAATTGAATTGAAATTTTAAAAGGATTAAAAATATAAAAGAATTCTGCAATTAGACGAAGAAACAAGTTACATGCACTCTATCCACAAAATTCAGCTGCAATGTGGATAACATCCCTTATGCAGTACATGTCCTTCTATCCTCCACTCAAACCCACTCTTCACCAAGGTACAGGATAGCTGAAGTACAAATGGGTAAGGCAAATAATTATTGGGAGGTTGCAGCAAAATCTAGAATATACTGGCAATGCTGGTATAGTTTGGGGTCAGTGTATGGATTAGTCCAATATTATATAAAACTGCTGCTGCTTCTATGAACATAAACTACCTTTAAGATCAATAAATTTCATCAATTGTTGGCTATCTTAAAGTCATAGCTACTACTTTGTTCTAGGCATTTTATAAGCTAGTCCTCATAACAACCACAGTATAGTTACTAATCATCCCTTTTAGAAGATACACCCAAGGAAAACAACCCAATTTTAACAAGAAAGATATAGATTAGACTGTGTATGTGTGTGAGTATGTCTGTGTATGAATATATCTACATATATATATATACACACATATATATAAATATATTATAAATAAATAATAAAATCAGGAATTCTTTTGCAAAATTATAAAAATATGCTGGAAAAATACCTACCTGCAAACTTTTAAAAATTAATCCAAGACTTTTTCTCCTGCGATAAAATAACTTAAAAAATGGCACAATGTATGAAACAATTGTTTTTAAATGTTGAACAAAAAGCAGCATAGGACTATAATCTCTGAGAGAAGAAAAAGAAACAAGGTGAACAATATGAATGCCACGGATTTCTGCCTGTAGAGAATTTCTGAACCATGATGCAGGAACAAGATTTGAACAGAACTCAGTGGTCTCAGTAACTGAGGAAATAGAAATCCAAGTTTGGGGAGAATAGGGTGATTGGAATTTGTAGGACCAAATTTCAGAAATGAAAAAGCCCTGAAGAGAAAGTTCCATGAACCTGCATCAATGTCTCTTAGATTCTTTGGCTTCATACCAATCTGTGGATGCATAAGATGAAATTTGATAGAGCCATACAAAGAACAGATAGCAAGCCATACAAAAAACAAACAATACATTTCTGAATATTGTATGCCAAAGAACTGGCAGAGTTCACACAGAATTGGGAAACATTTGCATTTCCATCAGAATGAGGAGATCTTATTTAATACATGGGGCATTTAAAAGAGAACACAGAAGGGTCATTCCTTAGTGGTAGAGCTAAATTAGTCCTACAGTAAAAGCTACCATAGACATGTCCTTATAAACCTTCAAGATAAACTTCAAAAGTAACAAACTTGATTGGATTATTTGTTCTTTGGGTGTTGAGTTTGCTAAGTTCTTTATAGATTTTGGACACTAGTCCTTTTTCTGATATGTCGTTTGTAAATATCTTCTCCCATTCTGTCAGTTGTCTTTTGATTTTGTTAACTGTTTCCTTTGCTGTGCAAAAGCTTTTGATCTTGATGAAATCCCAATAGTTCATTTTTGCCCTTGCTTCCCTTGCCTTTGGCGATGTTCCTAGGAAGATGTTGCTGCGGCTGAAGTCGAAGAGGTTGCTGCCTCTGTTCTCCTCAAGGATTTTGATGGTCCTTCACTGAGGTCCTTCACTGAGGTCCTTCATCCATTTTGAGTCTATTTTCGTGTGTGGTGTAAGGAAATGGTCTAATTTCATTTTTCTGCATGTGGCTGTCCAATTTTCCCAGCACCATTTATTGAAGAGGCTGTCTTTTTTCCATTGGACATTCTTTCCTGCTTTGTCGAAGATTAGTTGACCATAGAGTTGAGGGTCTATTTCTGGGCTCTCTATTCTGTTCCATTGATCTATGTGTCTGTTTTTGTGCCAGTACCAAACTCAACACCCAAAGAACAAATAAGCCAATCAAGAAATGGGCAGAGGACATGAACAGACATTTCTGCAAAGAAGACATCCAGATGGCCAACAGACACATGAAAAAGTGCTCCATATCACTCGGCATCAGGGAAATACAAATCAAAACCACAATGAGATATCACCTCACACCAGTCAAAATGGCTAAAATCAACAAGTCAGGAAATGACAGATGCTGGCGAGGATGCGGAGAAAGGGGAACCCTCCTACACTGTTGGTGGGAATGCAAGCTGGTGCAGCCACTCTGGAAAACAGCATGGAGGTTCCTCAAAATGTTGAAAATAGAGCTACGTTATGACCCAGCAATTGCACTACTGGGTATTTACCCTTAAGATACAAACATAGTGATCCAAAGGGGCACGTGCACCCGAATGTTTATAGCAGCAATGTCCACAATAGCCAAACTATGGAAAGAACCTAGATGTCCATCAACAGATGAATGGATCAAGAAGATGTGGTATATATACACAATGGAATACTATGCAGCCATCAAAAGAAATGAAATCTTGCCATTTGAGACAACATGGATGGAACTAGAGCGTATCATGCTTAGTGAAATAAGTCAAGCAGAGAAAGACAACTATCATATGATCTCCCTAATATGAGGAAGTGGTGATGCAACATGTGGGCTTAAGTGGGTAGAAGAAGAGTCAATGAAACAAGATGGAATTGGGAGGGAGACAAACCATAAGTGACTCTTAATCTCACAAAACAAACTGAGGGTTGCTGGGGGGAGGGGGTTTGGGAGAAGGGGGTGGGATTATGGACATTGGGGAGGGTATGTGCTTTGGTGAGTGCTGTGAAGTGTGTAAACCTGGTGATTCACAGACCTGTACCCCTGGGGATAAAAATATATGTTTATAAAAAATAAAAAATTTAAAAAAAAATGTAACAAACTTATCCACAAATAACTGCCAGAAAAAGTTTCCAACTCTAAAATGAAAAACTACAACATCCAAACATAAATGAATAGATATGAAAGTCAATTTCTTTCATATGTATCAGTGATGAACAATTGAAATCTACAATCAAAAAGGTTTTAAATATGCCATTTAAGCTAGCACCCTCCCCCACCAAAATATGTATAAATTTAACAGAACATGTACAGGATCTGTATGTGGAGAAAACTACAAAACACTAATGAAAAAAAACAAAGAAGATCTAATTAAATGGAGATGTACTCCAGGTTCATAGATTGAAAGACTTGATATGGTTAAGATGTCAATTTTTCTGAACTTTGAATATATATATATATATATATATATATATATATATATATTCTCAATGCAATCCCAATCAAATCACATTATTTTGTAATATCAACAAACTGATTCTACAATGTAAATGTAAACACCAAAAAGACCCAACACAATACTGAAGAAAACAAAGATGGAGGACTCATACTACTCATATTTCAAGATTAGCATAAAGCTACAGTAATCAACACACTGTGTGACATGGGTAAAAGAATGAGCACATAGATCAGTGCAAATATCTAAATTTTAATAAAGGCCCATCGCCCATCAAAAAAGGAAGGAAAGAATTTTCAACAAGTGATCCTGGAACAATTAGATACTCATTAAAAAAAAAAGAAAAAAAAGAATCTAGACACTTTGTATCATAGATAAAAATTAATACAAAATGGATTATAGACCTATATGTAACACACAAAATTATAAAAAGCTTCTAGAAGATAAAACAGAAAAAGAAATAGATGACCTTGGGTTTAGAAATGAGTTTTTTGATTCAAAACAAAAGGCATAACCCATTAAAGAAAAAAATGATAAAATGGACTGCATTAAAACTAAAAGTTTTACATTGTAAATAACACTGTTAAGAGAATGAAAAGATAAGTCTCAAACAGTGAGGAAATATTTGCAGATCACATATCTCTTTAGAACTTGTATCCAAATATTCAAAGAACTCTTAAAAATTAGCAATAAGAAAACAAACAACCTAACTAAAAAGTGGAAGAAAGATCTGAGCTGCCAATTTAAAAAGATATACAGATGGCAAATAGGCATATAAAAAGATGCTCAACATCATGTATTTTCACAAATTTAAAAAATCAGATACCAACCACCAACTATAAGAATACTTAAAACCCAAAATCTGAGCAAAATCAATTGCTGATGAGAATGTTTAGCAACAGGAACCCTCATTCATTGCTGGTGGGAATGAAAAACGCTACGGCCACTTCAGAAGATGGTTTGACAAGTTTCTTAAAAAGTTCAATACAGTTTCATATGCTCTGGCAAACCCATTCCTAGGTATTTACCCAACTGATTTGAAAACTAAGTTTACATAAAAACTTGCCCATCACTGTAGTAGCTTTATTCCTAATCACCAACTGAAAGGAAGTATGTGTGTTGTGGGGAAGAGTAATCTGCTGAGGTTGCAGCTTTCCAGATACACGGGACACCCACGGGTGATGCTGCCAATCTTCTCTCTCCTCCCATATTCCACTGGATGCAGATGTGATGACTAGACTGTCGTCTGTCTTGAGGAAAAAGACAAGAAAATGCAATGACACCTCTCCAGACATCCATGGGCTGTGGGCCATTACCACACCATCTCTCTATGTACTTTTTATAGCAGAAAGATTAACCTTTATTAGTTTAAACAACTGTTTGTTGTGTTTTCTGTGAACTTACAGCCCACCATATTCTAAACTGCCCCTGAAAGAGTCACTTTTGGGAGGAAAGTGTTCCTCCCCTACTTCAAAAAGTGTTTGCTGTTGGAAATACTCATGTACTCCCACCTCCCTGGCAAGAATGACTGGGTTCCAGGAAGGTAAATTCCCATCTCTCCCACACATTTTTCTAACGAGAGCTGTCGGGGAAGAATTTTTTTATCCTTCTCTTGGTTTGAGTATGTAAGCCTGGAGCTCCCTGTTGGGAAGTCTAGCTTGGTAGAGTCAGCTACCAAGGAATGAGGGAATGAGGATTTCCTCATTCCTTGGTATGAGGTCAGTACCAGAGTAAAGCAAACCCACAGGGAAGAGAGACAGCTGGAGAGCAAGCAAGAGCAGAGAGGTTAAACTCCATGTTTCTTTTAGTTTGTTTCTATGAGTTAATAATAATTTCTCTTTTTTGACTGGTTCACACTCCATTTCTATTACTTGCAATCAAAGAGTCTAGGCCAATATAACTAATGTGCTTTTAAACTGTGAGATGAGGTATGAAGAAAGGAAGAGCACTATGAGAAAGATTAAGGGGTGAGTTAGGGAAGACTTTTAAAAAAGCAACAGGTAAGAAGACCCCTAACAAGCACATGGATGCCAACCTGGAAAAGATTGCAAGGACAAGTTTCCCGCATGCCTCCTTCTGGCCCACCATATCCTCAACATGAATTCAGTGTGCTCTAAACATAGGAGGGAAGGGTTTTCGTGGAAAGGGCCCCAGGGCATATGGCTAGAGATCTAGGTGAACAGATCTTGAGATGTCTGTGGATCTACCAGTAGAGTTGAAGGTGACGAAGAAGAAGAAGGAGAAGGAAAAGGAGAAAAAAAAAAAAAGGAAAGAAAGAAAAGGCAACCCCATTTAGATATAAAATATGCTAAAATATATTTCCCCATAGTAAAGTTTCATTTGCTTGTTTGTTTTTACTTTGCTAATGGTAAGGACCTGGAGCTCACTGGCTCCCCAGCCTCACACCCTAAAGAAGGAAATCTGCCAAACTACATGCCCATGCATGTCCCCCCCACTTAGAGGGGATTTGGGCTAAAGATAAACAACTTAAACAAGAAATCAGCACAGCTGCCTGTACTAATCAACATATACTTTATTTATAAAAATGAATGGTCATCCAAGGATTGTCCAATATTTATGGAAAACTTACAGCATAAAAAAAAAAAAAAAAATTGCCCCTAGAGAAAAAAAAGTTAACGCAAGATAGAAACAACTTTTAATGAATTCTATCTAATGTCATCGGAAAGATTCAGGTATAAATTCTATCCATACAGGAAGAACAAGCAGCTATGAAAAAAGAAAAGAAATCAGATAATAACAGAAAAATGCAGAAGATTAAAAATATGATTGCCAAAAGTAAAAAAATCCAGTGTAAGGACTAAATGATGGAATAGTTAGTATTAAAAATCAAGCAGTGATCTGGGAAACATTATCAGGAAAATTCATCCAAACACAAACCATGGAAAATATAAGAGAAAAGAGATACTCACATGTATGCAGAATGTGGATTATATAGTTAATAGCCATTTCAGAGGAAAGAACAGAGAAAACAGGGGAGGAAATGAAATAATAAATTATCTCCCTGAGTTAAAAGCAACAATTACTTAAACTGAAAGATCCAACCCATTGTCAAGTGATAAAAACAAGAGACTCAGATACATCCTGGTAAAATAATTTAAGGAAAGGTTGTCTTCAAAAGAGGGAGGAAAAAACAGATTGCCTATAGAGGAATGGGCTTAGTTTGGCATCATAGTTATCCATTACAACGGGTACTACAAGGTATGAGGCAAAGGTTTCAAAGGGAAAACTAATTTGCGACTAGAATACCAAAGGATCAGTCAAGTGTGAAGGCAAAATACAGACATTTTCAAGAAACTGAGAATTCAGATATTTTATCTCCCATTTACTGTTTCTTCAAAATTATTTTAGGATACAACTCAACAAAATGAGTAAGATATTTAAGAAAGAGGAAGACATGGCATCCAAAACAATGTAACTAATCCGGGAGTTCAATTAAAAACAAAAAATCCCAGATAGTTGTGCTCTGAACGCACTACATCAATGAAAATTAGAACAAGAATCCCAATTTTTCAAGGCAAAAATTTTTCCAAAAAATGAGAAGTTTGCATTCATCAAATACTGCAGTCAAGCTAGGAAAATTCTGATGATCAATGTGCTGCTTCTGGTGTTAAAAAAAAAAAAAGAAAAAAAAACCTAGAAATTTTACACAAGATGTAGAAGAACATTACCACCCAAATATGAAGTAAAACAAACCGGGGTATCTTAACACTTACAGTGTTAAGGGAAAAGAATCCCTTCCCTGTGTTCCATGTCACAGAATTACACTTTTTATGAGTCTAATTGCACTACTTGGTTCTGCAATAATTATTTCCTAATTGTAACAGTAAAGATAACGATCACTATCACTTATTTAACACTTAATGTAAGTCCTCTTCTAATTCTTTTAGATTTATTAGCCAGCTTAGTTCTTTCAAAGACAGCACAGTAGAGCTGCCTGGGTGGCTCAGTGGGTTAAAGCCTCTGCCTTCTGCTCTGGTCAAGATCTGAGGTCCTGGGATCGAACCCCTCCTTCTGGCTCCCTGCTCAGAGGGAAGCCTGCTTCCCTTTCTCTCTCTGCCTGCCTCTCTGCCAACTGTGATCTCTGTCTGTCAAATAAATAAGTAAAATCTTTTCAAAATAAAAACCTAAAAAAAAAAACAAAGACAGCACAGTGAAATTAAGTAACTTGCCCAAGGTCACACATGGATTAGTAAACACAGGCATTCTGGCTCCAGAATCCTTACTCTTTTTTTTTTTAATATTTTATTTATTTATTTGACAGACAGAAATCACAAGTAGTCAGAGAGGCAGGCAGAGAGGGAGGAGGAAGCAGGCTCCCTGCTGAGCAGAGGGCCCGAGGCGGGGCTCAATCCCAGGACCCTGAGATCAGGACCTGAGCCGAAGGCAGAGGCTTTAACCCACGGAGCCACCCAGGTGCCCCCAGAATCCTTACTCTTAAACGCTGACCATGATGCTTCTCATAATGCTCTTTAACTTAACATTTTTAGAATCAAGTTATCAATCCAAAACAAGAAGGAATAGTAACAATTATAAAACACAATATAAATTATATAAAACTTACCAATAAAGAGAAAATAACCAAAGTAAGGAGAGGGAAAAGAATATGTGTCAGCTATTTTTCTTACCTTCTTGTACAGGGGTAACTTTCTGCACAGCAAAATTATTATAGCACAGAATTTTCTATATAATAGCAAGTCAACAATTATACATAGATAATTTTTATATAAAATAATAATATAAAAACCAGCAGGGAGGGGCACCTGGGTGGCTCAGTGGGTTAGGCCGCTGCCTTCAGCTCAGGTCATGATCTCAGGGTTCTGGGATTGAGCCCCGCCTCGGGCCCTCTGCTCAGCAGGGAGCCTGCTTCCTCCTCTCTCTCTGCCTGCCTCTCTGCCTGCTTGTGATCTATCAAATAAATAAATAAAATCTTTAAAAAAAAAAAAAAACAGCAGGGAGCAGAGAGATAAGGAATTTAAATTCCTCACATTTCACAGCAAGTATGATGGTTAAATTTATGGATACACAGTAGATACTGTCTAATTTTAATTTTAAAATGTTTTATAAAATTTATATAGAAACTCAAAATCTAAGATCACAAAAGCTACACGTAATACATTAAGAAATAGCAATAGAAGCAAATTATTTAGAACTTTGGGAGGATTATCAGAAAAGCTAAAAACAGAAATGGAGGAGAACTAGGGAGGGGAAAGTCCATAATTTTTATTAAAATTAGCAGATATTTTATTGTTAAAAATATTATGTAATTCTATTAATAAAAGTTGTATCCTGTAAAGAAGGGCATAAACTGGTGAGCACAGCCCTCCATTCAGGCACGGTAATACAAAATGAGAATAAATGCCACCCGTTCATAAAACCAAGTGGATAATACACAAACGTATTACAGAATACTTATGTTCTTTATTGATTCTTTGTTTCCACATCGTTAGGGACTAAATGGCCCATTTTTGTCATATATACTTCTAAAGAGACATTCATTTCATCAGCTTTAGACAACTGTTGATCACACATACTCCAATCCTCTACCTTGCACACCACTTTTAAAGAGCTGTCTAAATTCACACCTCGCTGGGGGAGGGGGGGGGGGCTTGGGGGTTGGGGTCTACACTGGTATAGCCTTTTCAGGGTATAATTTCGCAGTCCTTATTGAAATGTGAAATATGGCCACACGCTGACCTAACAAGTTCACCTCTCAGAATCTACCATATAGCAACACCCCCAAATACTCAAAGATAACTGCATACACGGACTTTCAGTGAAGCAACTACTGTTTAACACAGAGGAAAACGAAAACCATCTGAATGCGCACTAGTTAGACGCAAAATATTTTGTTGCCTTTTAAAAAATAAAATGCATCTATATGGAGTGACGCTAAAAAGTATTGGCAACATATCGTTAATCAAGAAAAAGCAAGATACAGAATCATATAGTTTGTGCGTGAGATAGATACATGATAGGTAGAGACAAACACGTACTGGGCAGAAGGCAGTGCAGGGAAGAAGTTTTTACTTTGAAATTTGATTTTTTTTTCTTTTTTTACAACTAGCATATATTGTTTTTATATCTTAGGAAATCAAAGTATATCTCAATAAATTAAAAAATTTAAAAGGAGAAAGACTCCATGTCTTTGCATTGGTTCGCTCTCAGATCTAAGGAAATAAAACCTCATACAGAAGCACGTGGATGAGGGAACAGGGCAGCTTCACCGGTTGGGTCATTTCTTAGGGGACCAGGGGGTAAACCGGGCCGCCGAAACACTAGGGCAGAGGTCTGGAGAGAACCCGTGAGCCCCAGCGCGGGCCAGGCGGCCAGGGACTCGCGCGGGGAGGACGGGTGCCCCGGGACGGGGGTTACTTAGGAAACCGGGACGCGCAGCCTACACGCCAGGAAACACCCCGGGAACCCGGCGCTTGGGAAAAAGGGCGGAGGGTCAGGGAGCGAAGGGGCGGGCCGGCGCGCAGGAGCGCGGCAGGGATCTAGGGACGCGCCCCGAGTCCGAGGCGCGGCAGGCGGACACTGTTTGGCCCACCGGGGCGGCCGGGGAGTTCGGGGGCAGCTTTCAAAGCCGGGGAGACGGGCAGAGCGCGCGGGGAGCGCGCAGCGGGCACCGGCGGGCGCCCCAGGCCGAGGCCGAGGCCGCAGTCCCCGGGGCGCGCTCGGGTGGGGACGCCAGCTCCAGTACCTTCCCAGGAGAGCTCTCCTCCGGGTTCCCGCTTCAGGAACTTGTACCAGAACGTGTCCACGCGGCCCGGCTCCGCCCCGTCCTGCGCCGCCTCCTCGGGCGCCAGCTCCACCTCCCCGAGCCACAGGCCGGGCTCCTGCAGCGCCAGCGCCCCCGCGCCCGCCGCCGTGCCCGCAGGCCTCAGGCGCACGGCCCCGCGCGGCTCCCAGCGCCCCAGCTCGGGCCGCGACCCCACGACCAGCAGCTCCGGCCCGGCCCCGGCCACCGCGGGCGGCACCACCACCCCGAACCGGAACCGCATGGCGGCGGGCGGCGCAGCTCCGGGTGTCGGTGCCCGGCGGCCGGCGGACGTGGCCCGAGCGCGAAGCGGCCGCGGCGATTGGGCGGCGGCGCAGGGGGCCTGGTCGCCAGGGGCCGGGGCGCCGGCGGGGACACGTGCGAGGCTGCACCTTTTTTGGGCTACATCACGCGGTCTAGAAGCCGGGCCTGGTCCAGCCCGGGGCCTGTGGCGACGGGAAGCGGGCGCGGGACGAGTGTCCTCTCGCGGAGAAGGACGCTTGCCCGGGCGGATCGCCTCTTCCCGCAGCGCGGCTCCGCGGGGCCGCTGGGGACGCGGCGGAGGCGACAAAAGGGAGTCTAAACGGGTTAGGAAAGGGAGGAAAACAGCCCAGAAACCCTGCGATTTTCCTGTCATCTTTCCCAAAAAGTCGAAATTATGTTTTTGTGGGTCGTAAAGAAAAATGGCCTGACATTAACAGTGAAGTTGGGGGAAGACCCTGGCCCTTAACAGGTCCCTTCCTCCGGGCCTCCGGTTTCTTTATCTGTAACGTGAGGGTATAAAATAACCATCTTGAACGACCCTGCTAACTCCGAAGGTCTCTCTGATTGGTGGAAGAGATGCCGTTCAGAGCCCAGAGCTGATGCAGAAAAACACTGGTTACTTTTCCCTTGCCTAGTCCAATTTGATGCCTGAAATGACACATGATCGCTTTCATTTTTTCAAAAAATATTCTATTTTTAGTATATGTAAAACGCGTTTGGAGTAAATACTTTCGAGTCCTTTTCAAGGTAAAACAATACGGACCATAATTCTATGATTACAAATGTGTGATATTTTTTTAATGGCATAAAAACAAAAAATGCTTAAAATTTGCTTTCAGTAAACCAAATACTGTCAAGAAATACAGATTTATAGCTGTTTGGTCAAAAGGAAAAACCTATTTACCTGGGTGGGGAGAGGGCTTTAATTTTTGTTACTGGTTTAAGATAACCATCCTTCCTGTTTACGTACTTGTTATTTTCTGGTTCTTTAATAAAATTGTTCTCCTGTTCTTACATTTGTATATTCACCACTTAACAACCAGAGACACATAAATATTCCTAGTTCATGTTTTTACCAGTATTTGAAAGCTTGTGAAAAATAGGGCGGGGGGAGTTAAAATTTCATGCATTAAGAATATCATAAGTAAAACAAAAAGAAATACAAATGTAAGCCATACAAACTGAGTCTGTCAGTGGAACAGTTAGTAAACTAATATGCTTTACTCTTAAATATTGATATTCCATTCAGTGTTTGGTTGGTTGCTAAGCTTAAGGATAAACACAAAGAAAAGAAGACAGCAAGGCTAGCCAAACATGGCTGATTCAGTAGCAAAGCAGACATTAAATCATGGTGGCATGTGAGTCAGCTTATTCAGATTGCTGTTAACAAAATATTCTTAGACTAATTTTAGGAAATTAAGAGTCGTTTGGCCGTGCAAGGACCCTGGGAACTGTCAATTCAGGACTTTCTTCTGTTGTTCTATGCAGCCTGTGTGTATGCTTTCCAAATGGCATTATTCCCACCAGCTCTTCCAGGGTGAGTATTGTCCATTCCGTAGATAAAACGAGGAGAAAAGGAGGAGGGGGAGAAAAGGAAGGAAGAAAAGAAAGAATGAAGGAGAAAGAGACAAAAGGGGCAACATATTTGATCAAGAGGCATTATTTCCTTTACTTTTCTATCATAAAGGAGTTGAGTAATTTTAACAGTCAGAAGTATCCCCTTAATCCCCAAACCAAATATGTAGTATTTTACAGCATAGATTGAAATATAGTAGATGTGATAGCTACATTGTACACTAAGTAAAATGCAGTTGGAAAGAAGAACAAGACCAAAAGGACATATTCCAAAGCCTCAATCATACTTCATCAATCATTTGAACTTATTAACCATAAAAATTATTATAGCCATTGAACCCTTATTATGAACTAAGCATGTGGTTTTCAAACTCATATTGTCTCATTTAATTCTCTTACCAGTCCTAAGAAGTAACTAATATGGCATCTCCATTTTTGTATGTGAGGAAAATGTGCAGAAAGTTTCAGTAAGCAACCCATAGCAAGGAAGGGACAGAGCTGGTGCTAAAAGTCATCCATTCAGCTTACAGTTAAAGATATATATAATATACATTATAAAAAATTTGATTTCTAGGAAAATCACTTACAGACTACCTTTAAATCCCAGCATATTTAAGTGAGTTATTCTCCACTAGCTCTTAATGAAAAACTAACTTCCTATAATTATTTCCTATAACCAATTTCATCCTTAGGAATGATGAAACAGATAAATCTAAACTAATAGACAAGTCTATAAGGACATAAATATTTTGGTACTTAGAATGGATTTGATCTCAGACCCCAGAAAATGGTCATTGTTATGCCTTTATACACCTGTCTTCTTGACAATGGAAATACAGATTTGGAAAGTCAAGGTAAAAGGGTGCCGGGGTGGCTCAGTTGGTTAAGCATCTGCCTTTGGCTCAGGTCATGATCTCAGGTTCCTGGATTGAGCCCTGTGTCTGGCTCCCTGCTCAACAGGGAGTCCGCTTCTCCCTTTCCCTCCCTGACCCCAGTTCTGCTCTTGTGTGCTCTCTCTTCCGAATAAATAAATAAAATCTTAAAAAAAAAAAAAAAAAGGTTTTTTTCCTGGTTGAGTCCTCCATCTGAGATTTCTTCTTACAGTTCAAAAAATTGTGGTATTTATTAGAAGTGATTATTTATGGAATCCGTTTGAAGTTAGATTCTTGATGCTATATGAAGACAAGTTGAATTTAGAGCTAGAGTTGGCTCAGTAAAGAAACATAATTTTGATAATTTTTAAAAGACCAAACTAATTTGTTGTCATTGAATTTCATTTCTATAGTGCTATCTTTTATAAAACTACAACATTTATTGAAGAATGGGTGATAAATTCACATTTAGAGTTTCAGGATCCAATTCAAATGTAAATTCTTTCAATGCTCCCTCAGGGAAAGCTATTATTTAGAACTATGGTAATTTATGTTTTCTGAAGAAATCTTTCACTAGTCAGTGAGTTATCATAAATCTTCCTTTATAACATTGTATATGTATACACACACTCACTAATGCAAACCATATTTCATCCAAATAGTTCAGGGACTGTTATAAGCATTAGTTTATTACTTGTCAGAACATACTAAGAGTTAAATGTGCCACATACACTATTTCCAATTCTGTGGTTTAAAAAAATAAAAAAATAAAAGCAAACAACAAAACCTTCCTGAAAGAATTTAATTATAGCTTAGAAAATTTGCATATTGCAGCTTACTTTTTTCTGGGTTGGAAAATTGTAGGTTAGGCTACTTGAAATCCCTTCAAGGATCTGAAGCAATAGACAGATTTGACCTATACCCAGGCTTTGTCTAAAAATTCCACAATTTCTCAACTATTTAAAAAATCCATGCCCCTTTCTGATACATATAAAAATCTCCTATCTGCAGGAGATTCCAATAATTCCACCTCCCACCCCATCCCACCATACAGACAAGAACTGCATTTTTAGGACATCACCAACAGTCAGTTTAGTCATGCATTTTTATGCAATTTATGCTACAGAAATATTGATTTTTTTAAATTGACCAGAGCCAAAGGCAGTCGCTCAACCAACTGAGTCACCCAGGTGTCCCAGAAATATTGATTTTTTTTAAATGGTCCAAGTATAAAATTACAGTGAAGCATATTTCTTTTCAAAAGATATTGACCTGCCCCTTCCCTGCCACGCATGTGTACACACACACACACACACACACACACACACACACGCCGGCTGCTGTCCGCTTTGTAAAACCCACACCTCCTCTCCGCACTTCTGAACTGAATGCCTCTTCTCAACAGGTCGTCTGAGCCTGGATTCTGTCAAGCAATGACCCCAACTGGCTCTTCCTAGCGAAAGTACAGGGCCAGGCCGGTTAGCTGGACCTTGAGTTCAGAGACACCAGTTCAGAGCTTCCTTCAGATTGAAAAAGAGCCTCCTAGGTCTGGGGTAATTTGAATGGCAGGTTAATTAACACCTCTCTCAAAAAGGGTAGAAGGGTCAACACCTCATCCACTAGGAATAAAAGAGTAGTGGCTAGGAAGGATGATTTGAAACTCCAACGGGAACTTTCGAGGAGTTTGAGAAAAGGGAAAGAGTTAGCTGGAAGCAGAGCAGGCTCCTTGATACTTAAGTGAAGAACTGAGACTAAGGTGGGGAAGGCGAGCAGCCCCGCGCGGGGGAGGGGCAGGAGGCAAGCCTGACAAGTAGTTTTCAGGAATTTGAACACTCTGTAATTCACCCTTTGCTGCTTTTTCCTAATCATTGTACGTGTTTCTATCAAGCCTACAGGTATTTTAAACGTGACGCTGTTTAGGATGCTTTTGTCTGGCGTGAGGAAAGGAGGACAAACAGAAGGTTGGTTTGGAAACATTGGTTTACTTCAACACCAGGGGGACAACGGTGAGGATCCCAGAAGGAAAGCAAGGATTGGTGATAGCTGGCAAGGAGAAGCCTGAAGTGAAACCCCATTGACCTTCGATAGGAAAAAAAGGGTAAAGCAGGAACTGTGTAAAGACCATGGGCTTCCCCGGCTAAACTCTAGTTCATACTAGGAGCTCAAGGATTCCCGGAAATGCAGAATCGTTGGGGAGAAGTTGTACTCCTGTTTAATTAAAGGAAGTAACCACTTATTCAAAACTATATCCTCGTCCAAGCATGCGCTATGGAGATTGTCAAAGTATAATTTTCCAAAATGACTCTCACATATATTAATGAAGAAACCAGCAGAATGATAAAAGTGGTTCAAAAAGAATTCCAGACCTAATATGTATAGACTCGGAAAGACTGGTAGATTACTAGATTAGATACAAAACTGATTAATATCCTACTGGGCACTAAAACTAACTTTTGGATTTATCTATCCTGCCACCCAGAAATCACTTGCATTTTAGACAGATAAACATCTACAATATTGAATAAATAGCTTTTGGAGGGAGGGCCCTAACCAATAGTAAACAGTAACATAAATCAGGCACAAATATTCTTGTAGAGGATGAAATAACTCGGAGGGTACTGAGGGTCCTGCTCCAATACGCAAGACAGGCAGTCACCCTTATATCTCAATTCTAGGTTTTGGATATTTTTTCTGTACAGTGTATAAAAATAACAATAATAACATCCAGATTATTGAACTCTTATCTACAATGGGCTTGGCATTGTGCTGGGTGTCAAACACCTCTTATCTAATTCTGTCCACATTTCCATGATGTAACTATGATCTCCATTATCCAGAAAAAGCCACAAATTGTTTGAGCATTAACTGATTTGCCTAAGGCCGTACAACTAATAAATGACGAAGACAGGAATGCCTGACTCAATAGCCTCTCCAGACAAGGACTCAGCACATAGTTGGGCACAGAAACACTAGGCTGAAGGGCTGGGGAGGCCTGGGGAGGGCTGAAATGCAATCCATGCTCCACTTGCAAAGCCTTTTGTTCTGGGTGCAGTTCTCCTCCCATAAACTGTCTGTTCCTGGGTAAGCCTAGTGCCACGAGGCAAATCTACATATGGAGCCTTGGGGGGTGCCATCTCTCAGGTCTAACACATTTCACTATTTCCTTCTCCAAGCAGGGAATTATTCCAATTCTCACAAAGACATATATAAACTAAAGCCCTACTCTAAAAGTGTTAAAAAAAAAAAAAATTAAGTTGTTTAGATCCAGTTGGCAAACCTCAGTAAAATTAGAGCTGTAAACAGATTATATGCAGCAGTCTGGACAAACACAGATGAATCTAACTAGATTTAGAACAGTACCCTAGACTTTATATACATTCACTATGACCATATCATCTGCCTTTGGGGTCTGCCCTGTGGGAGACTGCACTCTCTGCTAAGATTTTGTTATGCACGAACTTCACCAGAAACTCCACAGCCCTTCTGTAGTGCAGGGAACTCCAAGAGATGAATGAAACAGGAAACCAAAATTCTAAAGCTTCTTTCCTTGGAAGAAGGCCAGAAACTGCTATTATGAGAGAAACAAGTTTTCTTAATCTGACTTAGCACATTTCCCTTCGATTTCAGGTAGAAATGTGACTAGAGTGAGGTGTTAATATCTCTGTACCCCTACACAAAAAAGAGCTTGTAGAATTTATAAAGTCAGGGTAGGGGGTAAGGGTAGGGAGGAGTTCTAGATGGAGAAATTGTAAGAGTAACAGTTGCTCCCTCTGTGGGAAGTAACATAGTGGCTGCAACATCACTGGTCTGTGATCTTAGAAACCACTGGTACTTTCTGTAGCAGAGACCACAAAACTGCAGACCACAACCGACAGACATACATGGGCTTCTGTTTAATTCCTTGCCAAAATATAAATATTGGAAAATTTCACAGGAATATCCAAATTTTTATCTTCTCTTGAAAAAAAAGATTTAGCAAGAAGGGGCCACAGCTTCCAAGACACAATGGGTGGAGCTGAGAAGGGACTGTCTCCCCCTTTGGATGGGCTTGAACTCCCAACACTCCATTTTCCACCATGCCCATATTGTCTCCCTGAAATTGGGGCCAAGTTGTTGTTTATCCTGATACTCCAAGAGTTTTTGTTTGTTAGTTTTCATGACAGCATTAAAAAGGAAGTAGTGACGATATGAAGATACTGGAAGTTTTATTTAGGTTGATGAAAATGCAAAATAGTGCAGCCACTTTGGAAAACAATTTGACAGTTCCTCCAAAGGTAAAACATAGTGTTAACGTATGACCTAGCAATCCCACTCCTTCACAAGATATGGAAAACAATGTCCATTCAGAACTCTGCAAGTGAGGGGCGCCTGGGTGGCTCAGTGTGTTAAGCCGCTGCCTTCGGCTCAGGTCATGATCTCAGGGTCCTGGGATCGAGCCTCGCATCGGGCTCTCTGCTCAGCAGGGTGCCTGCTTCCCCCTCTTTCTCTGCCTGCTTCTCTGCCTACTTGTGATGTTTCTCTCTGTCAAATAAATAAATAAAATCTTAAAAAAAAAAAAGAACTCTGCAAGTGAATATACATGGCAACATTATTCCTAATAGCCAAAAATTGAAAACAACTCAAATTTCTATCACCTGATGACTAAATCAACAAAATGCGCTATATTTGGCCATAAAAAGAAATAAAGTACTGATGTATGTTATAACATGGCTTGATTTTGAAAATGTTATGCTGAGTCAAAAGGCCAGTTGCAAAAGAGCACATACTGTGTGATTCCAATTATATGAAATGTCCTGAATAGGCAAGTCTACAGATACGGAAAGGAGGTTTGTGATGTCTCAGATCAGAATCTATAGGGAAGGGAATGAGGAGTGACTAATAAAGGTATAGGGTTTGGGAAAGGAAGTGTTAAAAATATCCTAAAAGTGATTATAGTGATGGTTGCACAAATCTGTGAATATATTAAAATTAAAATTGTACACTTTAAATAGATGACTTCTATGAATAATATCTCAATAAAACTGTTCCAAAAACAGCAAGTCAACTATTAGAACAGCTGTGGGCCTCTTGAAGTCATGTGGGTTTTGAACCCCTGGTTTTTTGGTTTGTTTTAGATTTTATTTATTTCTTTGAAAGAAAGAGTGAGAGAGAGAAAGAGAAAGCCCATGAGCAGGGGCAGAGAGAGAGAGAGGGAAAATACGGTTTTACCTCCTGAGCTGGGAGCCCAACACAGGGCTTGATCCCAGGACCCTGGGATCATGACTTGAGCTGAAGGCAGATGCTTAGCTGACTGAGCCATCCAGGTATCCCGAACCCCTGTTTTTCAAAGGAAAATACACATAAACCTGATTCCTAAGAATCTGCAAGAGGAGGATTTGCTTCCTCCAGCATACACTGAGGTACTGATTTGCGATAGTACATAGAAGAATAACCTTTTTATTTTTTTCAGCTTCTTCCAAAAGTGATAACCATTTCACAAGAGACAATCTATATACAAATACTTTTGAAGATTTATTCATTTGAGAGAGAAAGAGAATGCAAGCATAGGGGGAAGGGGCAGAGAGAGAACGAAAGAGTCTTAAGCAGACTCCAGCACGATACAGAGCCCAACATGGGGATGGTCTCACGACCCTGAGGTCACAACCTGAGTTGAAACCAAGAGTTGGTCTCTTCAACCAACTGTACCACCCAGGCACCACAGTGTACAAATACTTTTGAAGTATACAGCATTGGGTAGGTGACTTGGAACGCACCAACAAATATAAAACGTGATTCTTGTTCTCATAGAGTTCATCAGTATAGTTGCTGGAAAGAAATACACATGAAAACTGTTACAACACAAAAAATTATTGTTTTCAAGTTTAACAATACTAAATTACTTGTCACCAAGCAGCTACGAACAACTAGCGGCAGGCATCATAAAGGTCGCAGAAGGACTGAAGCACCAAGGACCTAGACAGGTTGGGTCTGGTATCCGGTCATGAAGGACTTGCAACCAGAGCTTGGAATGGACAGAAGACAAGAAAGAGGTGGGGGTGAAGGGCCACTGGTATTCCGGTACACCGGTAACCACAGCAACAAAAGCAGAGACACAAAAAATCTCAAAGCATGTTTAATGTAATGTCAGACTAACAAAGGATACAGATCCCAGAAATTGTTTTTTCTCAGATAACTATATGACATATTCTGCACTAATCAATTATAGGTTAGACTAGTTCTGCATTCTTACTTATATGTTTTACAATTTCTATTAAAAATAACAAAGAGGAGCAGCTGGGTGGCTCAGTGGGTTAAGCCTCTGCCTTCGGCTCAGGTCATGATCTCAAGGACCTGGGATCGAGACCTGCATCAGGTTTTCTGCTCAGCAAGAAGCCTACTTCCCCCTCTCTCTCTGCCTGCCTCTGCCTACTTGTGATCTCTCTCTCTTTCTCTGTCAAATAAATAAATAAAATCTTTTTTTAAATAATAATTATAGAGAAACAAGCATATTATGGTAGTTCTATAATGAAGAAATGGGAAATAGAGAAAAGAAAATGTCTTGGGTGTTTACTGTCCAAAGAGAGAATATCTAACTTATTAAAATCAAGAGGTGAACGATTTCATACACTTTAGTTCAGTATGAAGATAAGTTCATTGTGCTATTTTATAATAGCAAAAATTAGCATACTGTAAATTGTTCTAATCTATTTGCTATTATCTTTGGCAGTGAGTATGTGAGTACACCACCTGCAAGCTTACCAGGCAAACAGTATTAATCATGGCAAGGCTAATATATATTTAATAATCTCATTTAGCTATCCGACTTCCTGAAGTATGATGTTAGATACATGAGATTGCATTTTTTAAGTAAATATCTTTGGATGCAGTAACATTCTTTTTAGAAAGTGTGATTTATTATCACTTTAAGGAAAAAATTGATTTTTCAGAATCTTTAATTTCCAATAAGTGTCCGGCTATGACATAGTCATTGCAAGGCCAGTAAATTCACCTGGGAAAAAAAATTCTGTGGTTTAATTAAGTTTGTATGTCCCAGGTGGAGGAGCAATTGATTCCATGATCAATTTAGAAATTCTTCCAAAGAATAAATGAGAATATAATTTATTTCACCAGATTAATACCTTTAGTAGTCAATCAGTTTAATATAGTTGGTTTCCCACATTGCTCTGAGTTAGAAAATTCAAAGAAAGAACAACTGTGCTTGGAACAGTAGAGTTCTAAGAACCAGAAGGAGCTCCATGTTCCTTTGTTTGATATATGAGGAAACTGGGATGCTTATTAAAAACAGGTTTTAAGTTTCTCATTTATTTGTTTTTATCCATACATCTAATTTTCTAAAACATAAAGGATTATCAGAGACACACACTTCCTTTTGTTTCCATGTCCTTCCTCTCCTGTGGTCACCTCAAGTGTCAATGATACAGCCACCGGAACATACATGATCCATGAGTGAGAAAAGTGATTTTCCTCAAGAAAATAAATATTAGTTATCTTTTGGTTTTCTGAACAATATGATTATAGAACTTTTTAAGAATAGCTTCAAATAGTCTTTAATGTGATGGTTCCATCCATCACCAGCATTTTAAGCCTACTCCCTCCCTTGAGATTTTCCAGGAAGCTGTATTGTCCTGGGTTATGTTCAAGAGCAATCTCAATGTTTTTTAGAGTAGAGAAATTTATTGCACTACCTTCAAATTAACCAGTCCAAAAAAGGAAGAGAGTCCTTGACACTTTGCAATAAAATAATGCATTGGTCTGTATATTCAGGAGTTGGAGGTATATCATTCTCATTATATGTTACTTTACCTTCCAGGTGAACAATACCCTCACTCCCAAGGACCTCAGAGTAAATGGGGATTGATCTTGCTGTTCCTGATCTCCCAGCTGGAAGACCACATGCAACACCCTCTTGACTTGACTCTCTCCTCCCCATTTCCAACCTATGAGATAGTCCCCATTGTTTTCCCTTTCTCCACACTCCCTTCAAGTGGGCCTTTTGGAAAAGGCTGAAGAACTAGGTGTTCAGTCAGGATTAGGTGATGCTTTGATAACAAATGTCCTCAAAATATCCATGACTTAAAACCACCAGCATTTATGTCTTACTCATATCACGTGTCCTTATTGGGTTGACTGAATTATCTGCCCTACATCGTACTCACTGCATGTCCCCCCACAAAAATTAACAGAAAATATAAAAAAGAGGTTAAGATATTTATATATCTTAACCTCTTTGTGCCTAAAATAAGTTAATTCTGGTATGTCCAGAATTCTGGCTCCCTTGAGTTTCCCTGAGGGGATTAAGCTGTAGTCATCCACAGTGGTAACTGCCTTGGAAAGAGTCCCTATATGATCTGCTTCTGCCTTGTCTATTTCCCCACCTCTACTGCTCTTCTTCCTGACTAAACTATTTCATGGAACCATAACTGGCATTTGTGTAGGTCACAAATGATTGAGTATCAGTAGTTTCATAAGTTTCAAATTAATTCCTGAACCAGAATCCTTGATTGAGGATTTGCTTCTAAGGCACGCATACAAACAAAGTTTCACTTGTTTTTTTGAATTTCGTAAAAATGAAACCATACTGCATGTTTTCTTTTGTAACAAGTCTTTTTCTCAACACTATGGCTTTGAAACACATACATCTTGTGGCATGTAAGTATAACTTAATTATTTTTGTTCATGTGTAGCATATTTCATTGCCTGAATATCCTATGCTTTATAAATTTTATTGTTAATAGGTGAATTTTTTTTTAAGATTTTATTTATTTGACAGACAGAGATCACAAGTAGGCAGAAAGGCAGGAAGAGAGAGAGGAAGGGAAGCAGGCTCCCTGCCGAGCAGAGAGCCCAACACCGGGCTCGATCCCAGGACCCTGGGACCATGACCTGAGCTGAAGGCAGAGGCTTTAACCCACTGAGCCACCCAGGTGCCCTAATAGGTGAATTATTTTGGGTATGGACCTATTATAAACATAAAGCTATCAACAGCCTAGTATGTACTTCACGTTGTACATTTGCACTAATTTCTCTAGGACCTATCACTATATAAGTAGTTCTATAAAAGAATTGCTAAATCATACAGTATGTTCATATTCTATTTGTTCTTGAAAAAATATTAAAAATAAGGAACAATAACCTTTACTGGGTGTAATCTAGTATGTACATCTACTGTCTTGCTACTTTCTACATAGCATATCTTCAATGTAAAAGTTTTCATTCTATGCAGACCTGAGTTGGAAAGCAGGCTGAGGATTTCGATTCCTCTCGGGATAGCTCCTCTGGATTTTCTCCTTGAAGAGTGTAATCTCCTTATGTTTACCCTTTTCTTCAAGCGATAAATAAATCCAACTCCTTTAGTTGTTTCTCTAGTTATTTCCATTGCTCTCTTCTGAACTGCCTCCAAATTTTTCAGATCCAGGGTGACCACATAACTTATTATCTTAAGCTGATAAATTTTGAGAATGAAAAGAGGTGTTAAAATAATTAACAATGTTAATTGATTTACAGTAGATGTAAACCAGATTCATGCCAGGCAAAACAGAATGTACTGTTACCCTACTCATATTATACTTTATTTAATGTGCTCTCAAAGCAAATAAAGAATGTTTCTGGAGGACGGGCACATGTTAAGTATTAAGGAGGCATGGTTGGCTACATGACGCGTTTCCATTTATAGCCCCAGTCTCAGAGGATTTACTATGAATTTATTATACACAAGTAACAACACATAATGGTATTTCTAAATAGGAAGTGTAGAAAACACTGGGCTTTTAGTGGCGATGAGGTAACATTAGCTAGGTTTCAGCTGTGTCCCTTAGGGAAATTGTGACTATCTATTTGATCTTCAGTTTGGCAACAGACACAAATCTCAATGGCAATTCAGTACAAAAAGGAGATTTTTCTGAAGTATTAGCTGGTTGCTAAGTAACATGGAAAAATGGTTAAATTAGGAAAAGTTTACTAAATTCCCTTGTATTTACTGGCTTCAGAAAACAGCTCTTGTTTAGATAGGATCTGTTTGACAACTTGTACTTGGAAAACTGAAAGTGTGACATTTTTCTACAAGCAGAAATATGCAAAACAAAACTATTTTAGGCATAAGAAATTTCACAGGGTTAGTATTTGTTTATACAGAACAGTCTATAATGCATCTCATTATTTAGATAAGCAAAACATCAGAATAAAAATGCAAAATATTTAGGAAACAGTCTAATTGCTTCAAAATACTTAGATGTTCTCAAATAGTTTGGTCATAATAGAAGTGATCATTTAATGGGAGCTACATTGTTGCAGTCACTGAGCTTCGGACTTTGGTTTTATTATCTAATAAAATTCTCTTAAGTAGAAATTAGGATTCCATTTTGCTGGTTAAGACACTGAAACTTAACTGGTTAATTAAATTTTTCTGTTACAAGCTAGCAAGTGGCTGAGTTGGTATTAAATCCAAAGCTTTTTGACTCCAAAGGCCTTACACTTATAATAAAATATTTGGAGGTTTTAATTTTATTGCTACCTCATAAAAAAATGCTACAGTTCAAGTGATGTTAAATTAATTGACACCGCAATTATAGTACAGAGATGTGAGGATATTATGTTATCAAAACAATTCAAAATGATGTGAGTAGATATATGGGGGCCCACTTTAAAAAATAGAAGCTATACCTACATTGAAAATGTATTTCTAAACTAAAAAAAAAAGTAATATTAATATTTAAACACTAAAGAGGCTGACTTAATCTAAGTATAAAAATACTATTTTTTAAATGTTGAATTTCACATTCTTGGGAATCAACTTAAGCAATGTCAATTTAGGGGGAAAGTAGGTATTAATCAGTACGATAATGTATATAATCAAGTAGGAGGACTTCAACCCCCAAATTCACAGAGGTAAGATATTTTCTGTTTGTCTCTCAAGTCTATCCAATTTTTGCTATGAAAAAAGTACACTTTGGTAGAGAAATTTTTAAACCACCTTATACTGAGTTTGGTATTATTCTGAAGCAGAAAACTTGAAATCTTTGGAGTAATGCTCCTGTGTAACCTAACCTTTTCAAAATATACTGAAAGTATCCTCAAAAAGTTGAAAATAGAGCTACCTTATGACCCAGCAATTGCACTACTGGGTATTTACCCTGGAGATACAAACATAGTGATCCAAAGGGGCAAGTGCATCTGAATGTTTATAGCAGCAGTGTCCACAATAGCCAAACTATGCAAAGAACCTAGATGTCCATCAACAGATGAATGGATAAAGAAGATGTGGTATATATATACAATGGAATACTATGCAGCCATCAAAAGAAACACAATCTTGCCATTTGCGACAATGTGGATGGAACAAGAGGGTATTATGCTTAGCGAAATAAGTCAATCAGAGAGAGACAACTATCATATGATCTCCCTGATATGAGGAAGGGGAGATGCAATGTTGGGGGTTTGAAGGTAGGAAAAGAATAAATGAAACAAGATGGGATTGGGAGGAAGACAAACCATAAGAAACTCTTAATCTCACAAAACAAACTGAGGGTTTCCGGGGGGGGCAGGTAGGGAGAGGGTGGTGGGGTTATGGACATTGGGGAGGGTATGTACTATGGTGAGTGCTGTGAAGTGTGTAACCTGGTGATTCACAGACCTGTACCCCTGGGGCTAATAATGCATTATATGTTAATTAATTTTTTTAAATTAATAAAAAGATATACTGAAAGTAGAAGCTTTAAGAAACATTCTTTGTCATGGTTCTCATTGCCCATCATGCATAGGAATTCTTTTGTTTTCTATTTTACTCTTCCATCTAATTTCCATAAGTTAATCATTATTTTCCTCTAATCTTCTCACTCTCTGGCCTACTTTCTTTTATTATCTTAGTTTTTAACTTCTGGCAAATTCTTTTGAAATGTTTGAGCCATGTTAGCTGCATTTCTTCCTTCACAGTACATTAAAAGTGATCCTTTATTAGGAAAAAAGTCATACTTTAAAGATCTATATGTATTATGAACTTTAGTCCTGCTGAGAATAAATACAAAGCTAATTACTGTGGTATGAGGGAAAAAGTTTTCAACTTTTGAATTACATATAAGTTCCCAAACAATACAAGCCACATCTTCAGTGGAAAATATTAAAAATGTCAAGATAACTTTTCTACTCACTATTTAGATGTGATTCTTTTATTGCTAGCTAAGTTAAAGATAACATAGGAAGAAAACTCTGGACAATAATTCTAACTTAGTGTCTCAAAATCAAGAATGATAGATTTCTATGAAACTTATACAACTTTGAAAAAAGATGAAAGGTAGCATTTTTCTTGATTTTTGAAAATTGTAAAATAATAAAGTAAATTTAATTTTATAGTTCTATAAAGAATATATTTCAATGTCTGATCAGTGAAGATTTGATTCTGAATGACTTAAAGATTTGGTTAAACTATAATATCATAATGCTTGGGATTGGCAAGTCCTCAAAGGAATAGTGAGTCTTTTTCAATAAAATGAAAAACTGTATCTGTTTAGTATGTATGAATGTGCTAATTAATAATATCAGAAGAAAAATAAACCATTAGATGAGTAATGAGGTCAATAATAAATAAACACCTTTCAGTGTAGTTCGGCTGTGTGTGGTGGGTGTGTGTGTGTGTGTGTGAGAGAGAGAGAGAGAGAGAAACTAATGTGTCTGGGGATAGAGGAGAGATATACCTGTAGTCATGGAGAAAAGCAGACACGAGAATCCCCAAATCACAAGGATGTGGATAGGACCAGTGGCTACTAGGAGATCATCTCAGGAGAAAAAAATAGTGATAGGAAGATATTTAATGTCTGAAATAAAACAGGTGACTTACCAACTTATAATTGTCTGGATTTGAAAACATTCACTAAGCACCAACTAGGCACATGGCCAACTAATCACAGCACCAACATCATCAGGAATGCAGAGCTTTTCATCGTTGTTGCCAGTGAAGATTAGTGTAAACTTTGCTTCTATGTTTTAGGTTTTGCAGCAGAAGTAAAAACTTCTACTAGATCGTGGGTTAGGAAAATAGTCAATGGGACACTCACCTGCTTTTGAAAATGATGTTTGTTAGAACGCAGGAAGGTTCACGCATTTGCTATTGCCCTCATGTACTTTCACACTAACCTGGCATTGTTGAGGACATGCAGCAGAAACCAACGTGCCTCCAAGCCTGAAATGTTTACTACCTTACCCTTTCCAGAAAAGCTTGTTCACCACTGCTCCACACCAGCGCTATTCTCTGCCTCAGCATTATCGACCTCTGGGGCCACATAATTATTTTGTGGGGCTTTTCTGTGCTTTGTAGGAAGTTTAGCAGCATCTGTGGCTTCTACCCCCTAGATACCAGTAGCACATCTGCAGTTGTGTCAACCAAAATGTCTCCAGATGTCACCAGATGTCCCCCAGGGTGTCATACCACCCATGATTGAGAACGAGGACTCAAGACACGTGTCATTTTTCTAAACTCCCTACGAGTTTCTGACACAAATTGCTCTTTCATGTCGACTTACATAGCAACAGATAAAAAAGCCAATTTGAAGAAATTTTGATTGAAAGTATACAAATAAAGGAAAATTACTAGATGCTATTGCTTCTCCCTTTTCTACCCAATAAAATATATGTGGATTCATACACTCTGCCTTCCCTCTCTTACAGTACATGTCAGTCCTCCTGGCTAAGGCTAACTCCAACTCCGCATGATCTCAGTTCCTCTCAGCTACTCAAGGGCATGACAATAGCCCTTCCCCCACCGTGCCACCAATTTCTTTTTCTTTCCTGGATCAGATACATCAGTAACACTTATATTACTATTTCTCTCATCTTGAAACAAACTAACTAAACCTCTCTTTCTCTATCTCCTTCTATTTACTGTTCACATTTCTTTGATATGACTTACAGTATGTCTTTTTGAGAAATATAAATCTTCAGATTCAAGAATGATGATGAATCCCAAATGGGACAAAAAATAATGCATAGCTGGATCTATCATAATGAAAACAAAGAACACCAGTGACCAAGAGTTTATCCTAAAAGCAGGCAGAGGGAAAACAAAAAAAAGGTAATATACAAAGGAAAGATAACTAGACTGACAGCTGTTTCCTCATAGCAAAAATGGAAGCCAGAGAATGGATGAATACTTTTTTTTTTTAAGATTTTATTTATTTATTTGACAGACAGAGATCACAAGTAGGGAGAGAGGCAGGGATGTGGGGAAGCAGATTCCCTGCTGAACAAGAGAGCCCGATGCCGGGCTCAATCCCAGGACCTGACCTGACCTGATCATGACCTGAGCCAAAGGCAGAGGATTAACCCACTGAGCCACCCAGGCGCCCTGGATGATACTTTTGAAGTACTTTGGGGAGTACTACTTACTCATGAATTCTCCTACAGAATCCTCAGCTTCTGTCATGTTGACTCAGCTGTATCATCTTTACTATAGGAGCAACGACAATTACACGGTACCTGTACTGTCTAGCTCACAGCAGATGAATAGATGCTGAATCCCAGTATAAGACTCATTGTGTTCTTCATTGCTCTTGACTTCTTGATTACATAACCATCTTTTGCATTATTATACATATATTTCACATTAAATAAATGTGGCCATATAATTACTAATCTGTTCAATTTTA
Source organism: Mustela lutreola (assembly GCF_030435805.1). NCBI lineage: Eukaryota > Metazoa > Chordata > Mammalia > Carnivora > Mustelidae > Mustela > Mustela lutreola. The sequence continues at coordinate 57,252,165 of NC_081295.1, read as the reverse complement.
ACATTTCGATGGTTTAGTATCAAAGCAAAAAGCCATTGGATAAATTAAAATGCCATAACTAGTAAAATACTCTAGGTCCAATGACATATTTGAACTATACATTGTACAAATCTATAAACTGTGAACAGATTTACTTTTTTAAAAGATTTATTTATTGAGTGAGTGAGTGAGCGAGAGAGAAAGCAGAGGGAGGGGCAGAGGGAGAGAATCTTTCAAGCAGACTCCCCACCGAGCACAGAGCCCCACAGAGGGCTCAGTTCCAGGACCCATGAGATCATGATCTGAGCTGAAACCAAGAATCAGAAGTTTAACTGCCTAAGCCACCCAGACGACCCTGAACAAACTTACCTTCTCTCTCTCTATATATATATATTTTTTTTTTTGATTAACATATAATGTATTATTAGCCCCGGGGTACAGGTCTGTGAATCGCCAGGTTTACACTTCACAGCACTTACCATAGCACATACCTTCCCCAATGTCCATAACCCAACCACCCTCTCCCAACCCCTCACCTGCCACCAGCAACCCTCAGTTTGTTTTGTGAGATTAAGAGTCTCTTATGGTTTGCCTCCCTTCTGATCCCATCTTGTTTCCGAATTTACCTTTTGATTAAACAAGTAAGTGGTAAAAACTTTGAGTATATTAGTATTAGACCAGTCATTATTTGTAATCAATATCTAAGGCAATTCTAGACAAGCAGATAGGTCAATGACATGCAACTGAATTGGTTGTATCAAATGAAATTAGGGGCATCTGGGTGGCTCAGTGGGATAAAGCCTCTGCCTTCGGCTTAGGTCATGATCCCAGGGTCCTGGGATCAAGCACCACATTGGGCTCTCTGCTCAGTGGGGAGCCTGCTTCCTCCTCTCTCTCTCTCTCTCTCTCTCTGCCTGCCTCTCTGCTGACTTGTAATCTCTGTCAAATAAATAAATAAATAAAAATCTTTAACAAAAAAAAAGAAAATGAAATTATTTAGTAACTGTCAATTGTCAGGAGCTAGTTATGGGATTTTAGGTATAAAATGTAATAACATTCATGCTTGAAAGATTTTTAAATTTTTTGATGCTCAATATCTATCTCCAGATAAATAAAAATATTTTTAAAGGTGTTTATTTTATATAAGTAGCAAAATGGATTTTTTCTGTCTTTTTTTCTTAACAAATTTCTTCATGTAATGGGACTCATACACACACACACACACACACACACACACACACAGGCGCGTACACGCGCACACTGTTGCTTCCCACTAATTCCTTCAGTCTCTAGTCCATCCCAAACTAGAACAATCAAAGAGAGAATCTAAGGCTTTGGCAGAGAGAAAAAATTCAGAGAGCCATTCAGGTTATACTATAAAAAAGCAGCAGTCTATTGGTAAGAAAAAATTTTCTCTCATCAAGGTTTCTCTTTGAGAACTAAAGGAACAAAAGCACTCACACCTAGGGAACAACTAACGGGAACAAAGGGTCTCAACATCTCTGCTCCTAACAACTGATCAACCCTCTTATTAAGGCATGCTTTTCGTAAGACAGATGAGGAAGGCTTTGTACATGTTGAACTCTGATATTTGCAGGCTTTGTACATGTTGAACTCTGATATTTGCAGGCCATCCAGGAGACATTAACTGGAAGACAACTGGGTCAATCACTTGGAGTTTAGAAGAGGTTTAAATTTAGGAGCTACCAAATCTGGTATACCTGAAGGTGAAAAGTAAACGGGATTATCCGTTTATATGGGCAGAATATGTGTGAAGAAGATGACCAAGGACGAAGCTCTGATGTCCACTAGTATTAGAGAAGAACCTTGAGATGGAGAAGGAGCATTTATTCACTTATTTGACAAATATTTGTGTGTTTGTTCTGTCTGATACACTAAGTTTGATAATAGGAAGACCAATAAGATGTGGTCCATGCACTTAAGAAGTCTAGCTAAGAGCAACCAAAATAAATACAAGGAAAAGTAGGAGGGTGTAGTAGAGGGGAGATATAGGAGCAAGAGTTTCAAGTGTCAAGTTGGAGTAAGATAAGAACATGAAAATATCCTAATGGAATTGATAATCCAAAAGGTTATTGCTGAACATGATTTATTTGCCTGTGTTGAAGGGAAATCAAATTGTTCAAGGTGCTTAATGAATAAGACCTGAGCTGGGGCAGAGTGAGAACCAAGCGCTCTTTCAAAAGACTCAACATAAAGAGTTGAGAGATAGGACGGGATAAGACCTGAGCTAGGGCAGAGTGAGAACCAACTGCTCTTTCAAAAGACTCAACATAAAGAGTTGAGAGATAGGACGGGATAAGACCTGAGCTAGGGCAGAGTGAGAACCAACCGCTCTTTCAAAAGACTCAACATAAAGAGTTGAGAGATAGGATGGGATAGATGGAAGTGAGGAGGGCAGTGAAGCACCGGTGGGGGTTTCTGTTTAACATTAGATGGAGAAGATAATCATATTTCCACACCGAGGGAAAGTCAGTATGGAGATAGAATTTGAATGTACAGAGCACCGAGTGCTGTTCAATGGAGCACATTCCCACTAAGGGGATCACATCCAGAGTGGCTGGGTGGCTCTGCATTCCTTTTAGCGTTTTGTCTAAAAAATTCTTTTTTGGCATTCAGTCTTATCAGCACCCTGACGGCAGGCAATGAGAACAATGAGTTCTAAGTCCCCACACAACCTTTGATATCAGGACTTCCTAAGGCCAACCTTTAACTCCCTAAGGTGGCAACTGCAACTTCAAGAAAGCATTGAGTGAAGGTCACAGAGAGCTGAATCATGGTAGCGTTGCAATACAAATACATCCAAAAAAGAGATACTAATTTTAGGAGGCTATGTTAGGAGGCTAATATTCAGTAACCCATGACTTGCATTGTTCTCAAGCTCTCAACTCCGGTGTCTCTTATAATAATTTCTGTTAGTGTCAAAGATCCGAAGTTTGACAGGAACACAGTGCTTAAAGTTCATCCCTGTACAAACATCACTCCCCCTCACTGGCTTTGCAGAAATGTTTGGTTGAGTGAGCAAGAATGGAGAGGATGTTAGAGTTAACATGAAGGGAATGGTAAATAGCCCAAGTCCATTTCTGTGCCACACTCATTATTGAGTGACAATGGCTGCTGAGCCTTTTCCTTTGCAGGATTAATGAGTTATTGAAAGTGCTTATGTGCTGTGATGTTACAATCGGTTTTATTTTTAATTTTGCACGTGGGTAAATTTTTCATGCAGATAAAGGCAAGGATAAATGAGGAAATTATGAGTGGTAGATCAACCTTGCCGCACGCAAATGAGATTCATGCTCTGAACATTTCTGTTTGTAACAACACACAGTGTTGATGATCAAATGAAAAGCAGACAATACAAGGTACAGGTGAAATTTTCAAAACTCTTTTTAAATGAACAATATTAAATTCTGTGAATTTTATACACTGGATATTTTAGTTTTTATTTTTTGAGAGAGAGAAAGTGTGGGAAGGGAGGCAGAGGGAGAGAGAGAATCCCAAACAGATCCATGCCCAGTAGGAAGCCAGACATGGGGCTCAATCTCATGACCCTGAGATCATGACCTGAGCTGAAATCAAGAGTCTGATGCTTAACCGACTGAGCCACCCAGGTACCCCATATTGGAGCATTTAAATTGAGACGTATTTGTAGGGTGTGCCATAGAATTTATTCTTTTTAAATGTAAAATTCGCTGCTTTATAGTGTATTCACAAAACATTTTCACTATCCTCCAAACCCAATACCCATAAATAGTAACTCCCCCCACCCTTTCTTACCTCAGTCCTTAGAAACAACTAATAAACTTTCCTTCCGTATGCATTTGCTTATTCCAGACATTTTGTGTAAATGGACTAATACAGTATGTGGCCCCATGAGTGGCTTCTCTCACGTAACACAATGTTTCAAGGTGCAACCAAGTCTTAGAATGTATTAGTAATTCATTCCTTTTTATCGCCAAAAAACATTTCATTGTATGGATATACCATATTCTGCCCCTCCCTCTCTCATTGACAGACATTTGCGTTGTTTCTCCTTTTTTGGCAAATACAAATAAAGCTCCCATGAACATCTGTGTGCAAGTTTTGTGTAACCATATGTTCACGATGCTCTCAGGTATAAATGCTTAGGAGTGGAATTACTAGGTGGTGGTACAGTAGCTCTACTTTTTAACTTTTAAAAATGAAAATCTTTAAAAAAATTAAAATTAAGACAGAGTTTTACCAGTTGTGAGTGCCTGCAGCATTTTCCATTCACATCAGCAATGTATGAATCTTCCAATTTCTTGGAAAGAGCCAATGCTCGTTACTTTTCTACTTTTTAATTATAGCTATCCTAGTGGGTGCAAAGAGCTATCTCATTGCGGTTTTGATTTGCATATCCCTAATGACTAAGGATTTTTTTTTAAGAGTTTATTTATTTATCTGATAGAAAGAGACACAACAAGAGAGGAACACAAGCAGGGAGAGTGAGAGAGGGTGAAGCAGGCCTCTCACCAAGAAGGGAGCCCAATGTGGGGCTCGACCCCAGGACCCTGGGCTCATGACCTGAGCCGAAGGCAGATGCTTAACGACTGAGCCACCCAGGTGCCTCATGACTAAGAATTTTGAGCAGCTTTCTATGTGCTACCGGCCGTTTGTGTATCATCTTTGGATGATACCTTGTCAATATATGACAAGGTTAAGTAAAAGTAAATTGAAGAATCTAAAGCTGGAAAATTTAGTGCTAGCAAAGGATGGCTTAATAATTTTAAAATGTTTGGCTTCTAGAATGTTAAAATAGATGAAAAATTTTTAAATTTTGATGAAGTCAAAAAAAATGTATGTTTTTAATTTTGTGGCTTGAGTTTTTGATGTCATATATAAGAAAGCATTGCCTAATCCAAAATCACAAATATTTATGTCTATATTATTTTTTTCTTCTTAAAGAAAACATCTTTAGATGTTCTTCAATTTCTTTTAACAATTTCTTTGCTAACCCTTGTTCAATTTTTTTCTTCTTAAAGAAAAAAATAATTTAGCTCTTATATTTAGAAAAAAATAGTTTAGCTCTTTTATTTAGATTATTGGTCCATTTTGAGTGAATTTTTATGTGTAGTATAAGGAAGGTGTCTAACATCCTTCTCTACTATGTGAATATCCAGTTGTCCCAAAACCATTTATTGAAAAAACTATTGTTTTTTTTTTTAAAGCATGCCAAGACAACTAAATGTTGTTGAAAATTTATACATGTAAAAGTTGAAAATTTATACATGTAGAAGTTGATTTCTGGACTCTCACTTGTACTGATTTATATGTCTATCTTTAGGTTGGTACTATAGTGTCTTGATTAACAGGTTTATAGTAAGCTTGAAAAGTGGAAAAGGTGAGAAAAAACTCTGTTCTTTTTCAGACTGTTTCAGCTATATTGTTTTGGCATCTCCATATGAATGTTAGGATCAGCTTGTCAATTTCTGTAAAAAATACATTTTGGAGATTTGATAGGAATTCTATTGATTATATAGATCAATCTGGGGACTACTGCCATCTTAACAATATTAAGTCTTCATAGGATGTTTTTCTGTTTATTTAGATGTTCTTCAATTTCTTTTAACAATATTTTGTAGCTTTTAGCATGTAGTCTGAATTTCTTTGGTTAAGTTTATTCTTTTCTTTTGTAAATAAAGTTTTATTAGAACAAGGCACACTCATTTGTTTAAGTTTTGTTTATGGCCATTTCCATGCTACAATGGCAGAGTTGAGTAGCTGTGGCCATATGAAACCATATGACCTGCTAAGCTTTAATTATTTACTATCTTGTGTTTTGCAGAAAAAGTTTGCTAACCCTTGTTCTACACCTCATTTGTGTTTTACTTTATTTTTTAAATTTATTTTTTATTTATTTTCAGCATAACAGTATTCATTATTTTTACATCACACCCAATGCTCCATGCAATCCGTGCCCTCTCTAATACCCACCACTTGGTACCCCAACCTCCCACCCCCCCCCCGCCACTTCAAACCCCTCAGATTGTTTTTCAGAGTCCATAGTCTCTCATGACTCACCTCCCCTTCCAATTTCCCCCAACTCCCTTCTCCTCTCTAACTCTCCATGTCCTCCATGCTATTTGTTATGCTCCACAAATAAGTGAAACCATATGATAATTGACTCTCTCTGCTTAACTTATTCACTCAGCATAATCTCTTCCAGTCCCGTCCATGTTGCTACAAAAGTTGGGTATTCATCCTTTCTGATGGAGGCATAATACTCTATAGTGGGTTAAGTATATTCTTAAGTATTTTTTTTTATTTTAATGCTACTATAAATTTAACTGATTTCTTAATTTTATTTTCAGATTGTTTGTTGCCACTTATAGAAATACAATTGATTTTTAAAATTTTTATTCAATTTACTTAATTGAAGTAAATCGATGATTTATTCTGCAAACCTGGTGAACTCATTCATTCGTTCTAATAGTTCTGTAGTACACTCCTTAGAATTTTTTATATACTAGATCTATCAGTCTGCAAATAGAGAATTCTACTTACTCCTTTCAAATTCTTTTTTTAAACTTATTTTTTAACTTTTTAATTTTTTTCCCCTAATTTTTCTGGTAAGTCCACTAATACAATGTTGAATAGAAATGGTGAGAAGAGTCATTCTTGTTTTGTCCCTGAACTTAGGAGAAAAGCTTTTAGTCTTTGCCATTAAGTTTAATGGTAGACGTGGATTTTCTGTATACACCCTTTAACAGGTTGAGAAAATTCCTTTCAATTCTTTGTTTGATGAGTTGTGTTTTGTTTTTTTAAGATTTTATTGAATTATTTGACAGAGAGAGAGACAGAGAGAGGGAACACAAGCAGGGGGAGTAAGAGGGGGAAAGGCAGGCTTCCCGCTGAGCAGGGAGCCTGACTGGGGACAATATCTCAGGACCCTGAGACTTGACCTGAATTGAAGGCAGATGCTTAATGACTGAGCCACTCAGGGGCGCCTTAATGGGTAGTTTTATCATGAAAGAGTGTTGAATTTTGTCACATGCTTTTCTACGGCTATTGAGTTAATTATGTGAGTTTTGTCCTTTATTCTGTTAATATCGTGTATCACATGAAATAATTTTATGTTGAACCGACCTTATAGATTCCCAATAATATATCAGAGCTTTGCAAAACCCCTCCATGGACATAGCATTTCTCAGCCTTTCCTTTTAAATAGTTTCATTAGATTATTGTTTGCCCCAGCTATTATCACAGCCTCACATAGCTACAAAGTTAAACTATCACTGGTTATTTCCAATAAATGCCCTTGGATGAAGGTTCTTCACATTGGGGGATCTCTCATTCAGATCAAATAAAGATACGCATTGCAAGTGGAATTTGCCAGGGAACTGCCAGATAAGTTAAATAATTACATTTCTCTGAGAAAGGGACTTTGAAATACCTCCAAACCCATTCTGCCTCCTCCTGTTGCTGCTAGCTGCTGGTTTGCACCATAATTATAAGCTCTTGGTTTTCAAGATTTCCATGGAGTTTAAGAGAGGACGATGTCACAAGCTTGCTGTTCCTACTGAGATTCAGCCATTTTCCTTGAATACATATTACGTGGATTGTTGCAAGTCTTTGGTTAATTTCCTGTGTTCAGGGTGGGGGAGGAAATTTTGACTATATTGCCAGTATTTTCATTATTCTTACGGAGAAGAGGATATTTGAGGTCCTTACTCTAACATTCTCAATATTGTCACTCTCATATTTTGAAATCTTAAATAATGAAATAAATTTATGATCTAACAGCATATATTACATAGTTTGTAAATGAAAAGATCCCTTGCTTTCCTTCTTTCCTTCCTGATGCTCTTCAGTTGTACAATTTCATTGCTCACATGCATCCATTAGAAAGAAAGAAAAGAAGAGCAAAGGATATAAAATTCAAATTGATCTTTCACTTTTCCTGGGTTGCTTTGGTAAAGAATTTCATGAAGATAGAATTGAATCTGATGACTAAATGAGAGATTTGAATTATCTTTATGGTAATTTTTCATGATAATTCATGATAATTGTCATCATATGCTTTACAAGTACTGGAGGCATCATAAATATAATATCTGCTAAGATATAGTCTAGTCAGAAATGGTTAACTCAATCTAACTTTCAATTTTCAGGTAATACAAGGGATGCAGGAAAAAGCTAAACGAGGAAGTAATCAGACAAAGGCAGCAGATGATTTTCACAGAAATCTGGTCAGGATTTTTCAGTAAGTCAGTGTCATAAAAAAGGATAGTGCTTGTTTAAAAAGACACTTACAATATATAACAACCAGATGTACTATGTGGGCTTAGATTAGATACTGCAGGGGACAAAGCAACTATAAAGAACATTTTGCAGAATTGGGTATTATTGAATATGGCCTGGGTATAGGTGGGACAAAACTTTACGGAAATAGAAAATAGAAATCACAAAATAATATTTACAGTATAGTATCATGTGGGTAAAAAATATGGTTAGGAAAAATCTAGAAATATAAAAATGAAAATGTTAAGTATGATTACTGTTGGGTGATAGAAATTTGATGTTAATATTTCTCACTTTTATCTATATTATCTATTTTCCTAGACTTAACATGTACTACTTTTTAATATTTTAAAACATCTACTTGTTAGAATGGTGGGTTTATCTCACGATCTCACATTAACAACATGTATTTTATGGTGTTCATTTCCAAAACTTCCCACGAATATACCTACATTATGCATGATGTATTTTCTCTGAACCACATGAGGGAGACTGATGCTTTATAAATCCCATTATCCTTTTGGTAGTATAATCTGCATGGATTTTAAGGCAATCTTACAAATATTATCAGACATCTTTGTTACTAGCAAAAGAATTCACTTAATTTACGGGGCGCCTGTGTGGCTCAGTCAGTTAAGCGTCTGCCTTCAGCTCAGATCATGATCTCAGGGTCCTGGGATCTAGCCCTGCATCTCTGCTCAGCCAGAGGCCTGTTTCTCCCTCTCCCTTTGCCCATTCCCCACCCCATCAGCCCCGCTTGCTCTCTCACTCTCTCAAATGAATAAATAAATAACTTAAAAAAAAAATTCCCCTCAGTGCCTCTATCACATTCGACCAAAGATGCAGTGTCCTTTACTGAGAGCCACAGACACAACTATCACAACACCAATTTTTTTCCCAAGGTTTTATTTAAATTTCACTAAGTTAGCCAACAGTATAATATTAGTTTCAAGAGTAGAATTTCGTGCTCATCACAAGCGCCCTCCTTGACCGATCACCCATTTAGCCCATCACCCAGCCCAACCCCCCGTCAGCAAACCCCGGTGTGCTGTCTATAGTTAAAAGACTGTTTTCTGGTTTGCTCCTCCCTTTTTTTTCTCCCTGTGTTCATCTTGTTTCTATTCCTTGCTCCACTATAACCTAGTCTCAATACAGCCAGAATGATCCCTTTAAAAGGACATTAGAGCATGGAGTAAGTCGGACTCAAAGCCATGAACTGACTCCCTACTTCTTGTAAAGCCAAAGTCTCACAAAAACCTTCCTTCAAGGCCCTTGATCTGGTCTCCCAGTGTTGCAGGATTGTAGGGTTCTTGTCTCACGGAGTGGAAGAATGAATCTCATGGACACAAAAGGGTGAAGTGAAGTGAAAGCTTATTAGATGAATGTGAGAGCAGAAAGGAAAGAAAAAGTTCTCTAGAGTGAGAGGGGTCCCAAATGGGCTTTTAGTGGCTGTCATTTATTGAAAACTTGACCAGGAAGCTTGAGGCCTTGAGATCTTGGGCCATCTTGGTTTGAGCAAGGACTATGGTAACATCCTTAAGAACTTACTTCTTTGAGGTCTGATCATTTTCTGTGATCATACTGTAGCCCCCAAAGAAAAATAGTCCCTCACATCTTGGGCGGAGCGGGGCGGGGGGGATGTCTATTGCTTATCTCTGTTTCACTCTCTTCTGGTGCTTCTGTCTGCCAGGAATAGATTCAGAGCCTAGTTAGGGGCCCCCTACCCCTCTCTGCCTGTACCTTAACCCTTTCCTTACTTGCCATTACCTCTTTGTCTCTCCTGCTATTTTCCCCACCACTCACTCCGCCCCAGCCACACTGGTTTTCTTGTCCTGCCTTGAAGCTATTTAACACATTGGGTCTCGGGGGCATCTGTACTTGCCGCTACCTACACTCTTCCCCTAGATAGCCACTCTGCTAACTTCTTCAAGTCTGCTCAAATGGTGTCTTCTTAAGGAGGCTTACTACGATTTTTTTTTTTTTTAATTGCGAAGTGCCTCTCATCCTCTCCTTCCTGATTCTTTTCTCCTGTTTTATTTATTTTCCATAGAGTTTCCTTTCCATAGCCTATCTTTTACCAGAGATCAAGCAAAACATTTCGTAAAAGTAAAAGGGTTCATTAGAAGACATAATAATAAAGTGAACACCTATGATGAACTTCAAAATACCTGAGGTAAAAACTGATAGAACCAAAAACAGAAATAAATCCATAATCACAGTTGGAGAAGAAAACACCCCTCTCTTAATCACTAATAGAGCAAGTGCTAAAAGAAATCAGTAAGAAGATAAAACATCTGCATGACATTTACTCACTGCTACAGCCCAAACTGCAGAATACACATCCTGTCCAAGTGCACACGGATTACCATCAACATTGGCCACATGCTGGGCCTTAAAATAAAAGTCACGATAAATTTCAAAAAGTTTTAAGTTTGAACACAATGGAATCAGAAATCAGGGGCAACTATTCTCTATAAAATTCCCCCAATTTGGAAATTTAATAACATACTTCTAAATAAATAAAAGAAGGAATCCCAGGAGAAGTGAAAAAGTATTTTGAACTAAGTGATAATGAAGTAACATCAAAATTTGTGGGATGCCACTGAAGCAGTGATTTGAGGGAATTTTCCATCTTTCGATGCCTATATTACAAAAGAAAAAATGTTTAAAATCAATTATCTAAGTTTCCACAATAACGAGCTGGGAAAAGAGCAAATCAGAGGCACCTTGGTGGCTTACTTGGTTCAGCATCCCACTCTTGCTTTTGGCTCAGGTCATGATCTCAGGGTTGTTGTATCTGGCAAGTCCCACATCAAGCTCCCATTCAGCAGGGAGTCTGCTCAAATTCTTTCCTTCTGCTCCCTCCCCTACTTGCCTGTGCACACATGTGCTCTCTCTCTCTCTCTCAAATAAATAAATAAATAAATCTTTTTTTACAAAGAGCAAATTAAACACAAGGTAGAAACGAAGGAAATAATAAGGAGAAGAGGCAAAAGTCAGTGTCACATAACAAACAAGGGATAAAATTAAGAAAGACAAAATTGGTTCTTTGAAAAAATTAATAAATTCATAATCCCCTAACAAAAGTGGTAAAGAAAAACAAAAAAAGGATACACAAATTACTATTATCAGCCATGAAAGATGGACCATGACTGTAGATCCTGTAAACACAAGTATAATGAGTCCCTTTTGTAACACAATCCTCCCCCTGCTGCTACCTTCGCTGCTCAGGAGTCGCTGGTCCCACAACACACCATCTCCTACCATTTGCAGCTGCTAAGACAGCCCTCAGGAATAAGTCCCCTCCAGCCCCTAATGCATTGCTACTCAGAATTAGTCCCATACATGAATTTTGGTCATAAATTCCCCAATTCAAAACATACATCTGAAGCCTACTAATTTATCAATGTTATATCTCCAGGGCTATTATTCTAATTTTGTAAACCGAACATAATTGGTGTTCTATGTGGCTGTCATTACACTGAGTTACATTCAAGGAAGCATGATTCATGAGTCCATGAGTTTTCAGAATAAGAATCCAAGCTTTATTTTTCTCTGCCAAAGAACATCAACAAATTCCACAACATAAGCAACATTAATATTTCTCAGAACAGCCTTTCTTCTGTTCCCTAGATCTCTACTACCACTCTGATACTCGGGACCCCAAAGTTTCCCAAACTTTTCTCCACTCTCCAGCTCTGGTATTTTTTCTCTATGCTTTGCATGTTTACCCCATACTACTCCAACATCCTTGAGAGAAAATCTTGCCACTATTTCTGCATCACAGTGGACCAGTATGGGGAAACTATAAGATCTGGTAACTTCCTGATCCTCCCTTGACCCCAGAGGAGTGAAACATAGAGGATTTTCAAGAATGTGATTCTTTTATTCTGACTCCATTTCCCTCAAGAAATTCTGAAGTTTCTCTGAGGAACAAAATTCAGTACTTTTTTACTCTCTCCAGTGTGCAAAAAAGAAAGAAAAAGCAAAGGATACTTTTGATTTTTAATTGTCCCTAATTTTAAATATTCAAGGGTTTTTATAAGAAAAATCTAAAGAGGGAAGGACAATCTACCGAATTGGGACCTTTCCTAAGCATTTGTGATAGACTAAAGTGGACATGATTCTCCCCGTTCCCATAAACACACTCATTTGCAACATGAGTTTGCTGCTCCTCCCATTGAGGTAGAGTCTATTTCTTCACCCCTTGAATGTGGACTTGGACATGTAACTGCTTTGGAAAATGGGACGTCATCAAACGGCATGCAGCGATTTGGAGTGGGCTTGCACAATGCGACTTACTCTCTTACTGTTCTTGCTACTCTCATGTAAATAAGCCGGGACTAGCCTGATAGATGATGAGAGACATGTAGCCTAATCATCCACATGACCCCAGTTAAAGATCACCAACTGCGAGACATGTCAGTAAGGCTGTGTTAGATCATCTAACCTTCAGCTGACCCATCAACTGACCATGGATATGTGAGCCAACCAAGCCAAGTCAAGCCAGACAAGAAGAGCCCAACCAACTAATCATGAATTAATTAAACGTCCTTCAAGCCATGAAGTTTTGGGGTGGTATGTTATGCAGCAAAAGCTAACTGAAACAGCATTAAAAATTATTTAATCATTGTCCATGATTAGTTCAACAGGCATCTCTGTGTGTATAAGGCCCTCTGCCAAGCCCAGGGATCCAAAGCCAAGTTAAGACGTGGTTTCTACCTAGAGGGATTCACAAAATATAAGTGTACAGGTACCAGCAAACAGGTAATAGGAGTGCAGTGTGATAAATACTGAAAAGAGGTACAAGCAAAAAAAGGGTGAGGAAGGTCATAGACAAGAGTGGCTCGGTGGATTGGAATGGTCTAGGAAGAAACAGGTGACATCAGAATTGGATCCTCACCAATGAACTAAAGTTTTGCCAGACAAAGAAGTTAGGGGAGGACATTCTAGGCAAAGGAAAGGGATAAGTAAAGGTGAGAGACATGAAAGTATATAATGCGTTTGGGAAATGGTACAGAAATGTAGCCTCCAGGGGATGGAATAAGAAGTGATGATTAAGGAAATATGGGTCAGATAATGCATTTGGCAATAAGTCCCAACTACCATAGAAATATTATAAAATCAAGTTAATGAGAAATCATCAAATATCACAATTATTATAGTATGAATTATTGCATTTATTTCACTTCCTCCCATTCTCTGATTTTAGACCATGTTGCAATGAGTAAAGCTATTAGAACACAAGGGTCATCTACTGTTTATTCTGATAGCTTAGTTCACACCATCAGCCTCACTCAGTTAATTTGCAAAGTTTTTTTTTTTTAAGATTTATTTATTTACTCAGAAGAGAGACAGTGGTGTGCGCAGAGGGGCAGAGGAAGAGGGAGGAGAGAAGCAGACTCCCTTCTGAGTGTGGAGCCTGACTAGACTAGGGTTCCATGACCCAGGAGATCATGACCTGAGCCAAAATCAAGAGTCTGACACTTAACCAACTGAGCCACCCAGGCACCCCTCATTTGGTTAATTTTATTATACTTATTTAACTTGGGGCATATACATACCTTAAGTGGCATATGTGCCCCCAATCATATCAGAGACACAGTTATTTGCAAAGTAACTTAACTTTTTTTAAACCAAGAATGCAATCAATAGTTTTCTAAAGCCAGCTCCTTAGAAAACAGTGGAAAATAATTGGCTTAAAGTAATATGAAAATACTTCTTCCCAAAGTCATGAAAGTAAACTTAATTGTTAATAATTGTGTCCTTTTAAGTAATAGATTTTTCATGATCATGTGTATTTTACTGCACAAAAGAACATTTCTTTAAAGTGTTTGGGGAAGATTTATGCGAAGAACCATTTAAAGCGAATCTCTACCTAAAGCATTTCCTTCTCTGGAACTTCTCCATTTGTCCATGTATCTAGCATAGTTACCTGATTTTAGGATTTGGAAGGGGAGGTGGAGAAAGATGATGAGGGGAAGGGAAGAAGTAGCAGTTCCCTGTGTAGACTTAGGCACGTCACAACCTTCCAGAATCAAGCCTCAGCTGTACCTGGTGTGAGTGGTCAACAAAAGCCTGTTGAACGAACACACGTACTGAAAAATTCAAGCTTTGATTTCTCCAAAAAGAAAATGAGACACTAAATGATCATTAAAGTACCTACCAATCTCAAGATTCAAATGTTTCTCCCATAAGATAAAACAAAAGAATACAAAATGTATACAATGATTCAATTTATTAATTTAGTCTTATGTAATACATCACTGTATTTGCTCTTTAAAAGGAACACAAAGTATAAAACTATAAAAAATGATCCTTAAAATTATACAAATTGTTTTTTCAAAGCATGATTTTAAAAACAGAACTTTAAAAAATGTGATTGAGAAGTTCCCCAAGGAATCATAAGGTAAAAAGTAAAATATGAACAATGACATGGAAGCCAATTGCTCACAGTCCAAATTGTATTAAAATAAATTGTGTTGAATTACAACTTTATTTCTGCTTTTGTTAGCCATACTTCTGTGATGGGATTCATGAATTTCATTAGGACCTTTACCTGAATAAATCCATCACATTGTTAATGCTATAAATTAATTCTAAACCATACTTGAGCATTTCATAAACCTTGAGAACAAGGTAATTTTTGGCTTTTGTAATAACTGCAAATTACTTGCACTTTGCAATTGTAGTTAAATACATATAACATAAAACTTACCATTTCAAAGTGTACAATTCAGTGGCATTTAGTACATTCACAATGTTGTATAATCAATATTATCTTGTTCTAGAATATTTTCATTACTAAAACAAAACCAGTACCCATTAAGCAGTCACTTCCCACGATCCCCACCCCTCCCCACCAGCCCCTAGCAACCATTAATCTCAATGGATTTAACTATTCTGGATATTTCACATAAATGGAATCACAATTTGTGGCAGCAAAGGGCAGGATCTTTCACTTAGCATATTTTTCAAGAAATACTATATCCCTTAGCATTTAAGGAAAAATCAACTATTAATGTAAATCAGGGGAATAACAGATACATTGGAATCTAAATGACAACCGAGGTAAGTGAATGAGTCAGTGCAATTACCTTTCAGAATGCATTCAAGTTTTTAGGATTGATTGGTGTTTAAACACTGATCAAGTGAACAATATAATTTTAACATTTTACATGCAGCACAAGAATCTTGAGAATTCATTTCCACTGAATTATTAACCATTCAAAGCAGTTTATTTCTTTATGTCAGAGTTTTTAATCACAAAGCTATTGGAATGTTGTAAGGGATCAATACCTTTCTCTACTTCAAATCTTTCTAATATAAGTCAGAGTTTTTAAAGTTATCAATTGATATAAAAGGCACCCACTTGACATAATTATTCACTGGGTAATTCTACTCTGGAACAGATGTTATACTTATGATTGTTTCCATTTCAACAGCTTGATTTCTTTGAATCAAATAGTTAAACCTGAATGCTGATACTTCAGTTTTTTATCACTACAAATTTGTGAGCTGAGACTTTAAAAGAAGCTGAATATGTTATTTAATCAAATCTAAACTTACTGACCAAAACTACTCAACATATGCTGATTAGAACAAGTTTTTAAAAACTCTGTGTACTTCATCTAGGTTATTTTGATCACCAGGTCAGAAAATTGAAGTCATAGCATAAAAAAGAAGTAATGACAATCAACATGGAAAAGAGGATTTCAGTGAAAATAAAATTCCAGGAAGGCAGCAAAGGGCAGGATCTCCTATCTTCAACTTCAATCTTTTGAGCAGTAACACATTATTGCTACTGTTTTTATCTTAGATCAGTGAATAATAATATAACAATGCTACTCTTTGACTGAAAGGGGCTGGGAAAGCTAACTCTAGTCAGTTCCTTTGCCAAAGAATGAAGCAACACATACATCAACCTATTTATCTGTTAAACGATCTTGTCTGAGAAAAAAATAATTCTAGCAATTTATATTAAAAAAACATAAAAATTAAACCTGATGAATTTGCTTTTCCTGGGAAAGGATAATTTGATTTGGTGAGTTGGTCAGTCTTAAAGAGTTCAACATAAATGCTGTTTTATTACTTTCAAACACACAATATTATCACCACTAAACTAGCTACGTATTGAAGAACCATTTCCTGTCACAATACTTGCATGCAAATAGATTTAAAAAATGAGTTAGGGGATGCTTAAAATCTTTGGTGTTAGTGAAAAGAAACATACTTATGTTGTTAGTTTTGCTTCAGAAATGCTTTTCTTCATAATGAACAATACTCAGACCAGCATGTCAAAAAGAAAAAAACAAAAAACAAAAAACAGGAGATTCATATCAATGACCTTTTACTGTATTTCTATAGAGCACATTCATGAAGCATCTTGATAACCTATTTCTGTGTAGTTATTAATGAAAAGTCAATCCCCAAATAACACATTTGAATGTCAAGCATTCTGAATACAAAATGTCAGTTCTGAAATGTTCTAAGATACAAAAAAAAGCACCTGAAGATGTATCTCCATTAACTTATCTCAAGATATATCAAAATCTACTTAGCCAATATATGAAGATTATATATGCAAATAAATATATGTAATAAACAATAAATTTATAGAATTTTATCAATCACAGATACAAAAAAATAATTGTAAAAACTCAGCAAAAGACCCAGTTTTTACGAAGGATTTTCAGAACAACATCCATACTTAATTTATTTCTACCTTTTTCCCTCTTGATATTACCTAATATTTCTTTCTAAAATACATATTAGGAATCAAGTATTGTAGGCAACAATATTCTCCAAAGTAATTTCCTTATATCTAACTGTCCCTTCTCTTTCATTAGTAAAGTAGAAACGTGAACATTTCTCTGAAATACCCCCAGTCATCAGTACCTCAGTGTTGAGTGCCTCAGTTTTTTCATCATTAAAATAGGAGCTTTTATCTTTTGAACTAACTTTGATCTTTTAAATCAAAGAAAATAATTACATAAAAGGTGACGCTAGGAAGAAACCATCTGTCTTCTTTTATTTAGAACAAAGTTTACTAAAGTTGGTCTATCCTTACTAACATACCTCAAAACTTATTTGAAATTCAGATTTAGATCAAAACCTAACTAAACCCATCACTGAATTACATTAAATACAGTGGATGAGTCATTGACAAGTTGATTTTCTTTAATGGGATAACTAATATTCTCTTACTTTCTAGGTCTCAGAAGTGTGTTAAGTGAAACTACTTACAGCAGTAGACAACCAGCCGGACACTTATCAGTGAAATTCTTTCCATCAAAAGACTTCATCCAGTTTACTGAGAGAATAAGGGCCAATTGTTTTCTTCTACTGCAATTCTGAACATCCACATCACATTCTAATATGGTGTGACATGCATGAAACACATTATTTAATGTTTGTATAACTATTGGGAAATTTTTAAAATTAATAAATCCTATGTCTTTTTAGGTTGGGATGCAATGTATGAAGAAATCTATTTTGCTTCTAAATGCCAAAAACTACATTTAGATTGGTAGGGGTTAACAATATGTTATCAATATAGTAATATAAGCTACCGTATTTTCAAGGGATATGTACGTTTTGTTGAAAATTTCATTATCTTCAAAGTTGCTAAGATCTCAATATCCGTTGTTAGGGGATAGTTAATAATAGCAACTATATTGATAGGATATGTAGCACAGGGTCAAAGACCAAAAAAGATTATATACTTATATACTTCTGATAATCCAGAAACTCAACCTTTAGGTTGAGTTGGAAGGATTCTTACAAATATTTTTGTAGGGATTTAACCCAGTGTTTGTGTACTTCTACTCTTTTTATCCTAGAAATCTATTATGTTCACATGACTCTACAACCATTCAACAAGAGTGAGAATGACGGCTAATCTAAAGCTTAATGCTAATGAATTATAAGTTGCACTGAAATTCACTTTGAACAGAAGAAATGCAAATGAAATGCTAGTAATAACAGTAAATTTTAAATCCTAGTAAATGCTAGTTTTTAAAAAAATGTCCAGCCACCATGGTACCCAATGTATTTTGTCATATAACTGTAAGACTGAGACAACATACATCATAACCATTCATAAATTACCACTACTCTTAATTTTGTAATATACATGTGTGTATATACATAGCCACTCCAATACCACACCATTCAGGAGGACTGGCATGTCCTAGGCTCTTCTTTAAGTTCTCATACTGTGAGTGAGAACTGTGCATCAGAATCCCCTGAAGTCCTTTGTTAAAGCAGATTACTGTTTTCCACCCCAAGTTTCTGGTTAAGTCTATAGAGAGACCCAAGAATCTGCATTTCTAACAAATTCCAGGGTGATGCTGATGCTACTGGCTCAGGGACCACATTCTGGGAACCTCTACTGTAAGGGATCTGTGAGTCTCAAAAGGCAATTGCAGAGAGAGACGAAGAGAGGGGAAGAAAGAGAGAAAATTATATAAAAGGTGACACTGGAGGCTGTAGTTATTAAATTAATGAAAATCGAGGGTGAGAGAGAGAAAAAGAGGGAGAGGGAGAGAGCGAACAAGCAAGAGTCCACTCTCAAGAGAGAAAGACATGCAGTTCTAGCAAAGGAGGCAGCAGATAAAAGTGAATACAGATACTGTCTTCCATCCTAGTACTTGCCCTTTATCTTGTTGGTTAGGAAAAAGTAAGAAATCATGAGGAGCCTGGGTGGATCAGGTTGTTGAGCCAGGGTCTTGGGATCAAGTCCTGCAGAAGGCTCTCTGCTCAGTAAGAAGTAGGCTTCTCCTTCTCACTCTCCCTCTGTGCTCTCTCAAATGAATAAATAAAATCTTAAAACAAAATGAAATGAAAAAAAACTAACAAATCAACAAAGACCTCTCAAATGATAATTAACTTAATTGACATACAAACCGTTTCACACTTAAAAGGCTAGATAGAGGGGCACCTGGGTGGCTCAATGGGTTAAGCCTCTGCCTTCAGGTCATAATCTCAGGGTCCTGGGATCAAGCCCCACATCGAGCCCTCCGCTAAGCAGAGAGCCTCCCTCTACCCCCCTTTCTCCCTGCCTGCCCCTCTGCCTACTTGGGATCTCTCTCTGCCAAATAAATAAAATCTTTAAAAAAAAAAAAAAAAGTCTAGATAGATTGTTCCCATTACAAGTTTTAGAAAAAAAGTATTGCCAGAAACTCGTCAGTCTTTCAATACCCCTAAATGGGACTACTTTCAGGAAAACACTAAAGGGGCACAGAAAGTTAACTAATGAGTTTTTCATATTAAAAAAAAAAAAAAAAAGGAATGTTCACCAGTAAAACATGGGTGAGAAATGATAATCAACAAACAACTCCAATTACATGCAGAAAATCTACTTAGAAACGCTGTGTGGAATCTTCAAACAAGTATTAAATTTTTATTTATATGAAAGTTTTTCCTTTAAAGTTACTGAGCCACATAAAGGGAAAATATTAATTTTATTAGAATTTGAACAAATGTTGCACAAAGAAAACATTTTAACAAAATTGTATGGTGGCACAACAAACAAAAAAGAAAACAGCCAAAGATGTGTAAAAGAAATATAAGGTGGAAAACTGTTAAATATCTCATGATCCAGTGTAGAAACAAGAAGTCTGAACTTAAAAACCAAAGAAGCACGACAATAGAACAAAGTTAATGTTTGTGCTATCCTAACCAGACACATTCTTCAGCAAAACTTTAAAAGGCAGTTATATTTTACAGTATTTGATCTTATTTCTGACTTTTTCAGAAATAGATTATTTATATAATTCAACCTCACAGTTCCAAGTTTAAGCACTGAGAA
This sequence comes from Mustela lutreola, assembly GCF_030435805.1. NCBI lineage: Eukaryota > Metazoa > Chordata > Mammalia > Carnivora > Mustelidae > Mustela > Mustela lutreola. Next base: position 57,232,094 of record NC_081295.1, on the reverse strand, counting down.
ATAATTATCCTAGTAACTGAAATCACAGGAGAGGCAAAACAATTGATTAGTTTTTAATGCTATATTTTCAACTGTAATAAGGGCTTGATCCAACAAAAGAAGTCAAAAGCAGATCAGAGTTCCCTTCTATTACCCAAGGAACACCTCTGCCCAATCTGACTGCCATAATATTGTTACCCTAGTTAACAAAAAGCATTCTCAGGGACCAATGTAGGAAGAGAAGACACACTAGAAGTTTGATATTGTATAGCAAGGTAACTTGTCACCATTTCAGACTACCAAATACCAGAAGTTACTTAAAACAAATTATTTAAGTGTTCCCCATCTTTGCGATTTATTTCTAAATAACTGATATATTCATTTTTTGAACTGACCATATCAGGTTAATAATAGTGTAAATCATTTGAAAACTATAATAGAATACTTCAAGAATAGGACTTTGAATATTTTTCTCTTATATCTTGATCTTTACACAAAGATGCAATTCTTACTCTCTTGGTAGAGAAGTCTATGGGAAATAAACCTGGAAATGTTTTAAGGAGATTGTCAACCAAGACAGGTTTCTCAATTTCATGATTGTCATCTAACAAAGATACCAAATTTCACATTCTTAAACATCTTAAAACAATATAGCTGTGATTTTATAGACATAAAAAGGCAAAAATTCTAAATACTTAGGAAAGAAAGCCCTTTGCATTCTAAATATTTGAAATTTATTCACACAATATGCCCAATCTGAACTTTTAAATGAGGTATATTTTCTTCTTTCCAAATATCAAAAACCTTGCAAATATATCATAACATGAACAGTTTCAAATTATAATAAATTCACAGGCGTTTTGTCAGTTTTCACTTTAACCTCTCATAAAACACACTGCTGTAAGTCTTTGGATGTGGTATCTAACAAAAAAGGAAGTTGCCCACGGTCACTCTCTGTATGAGAGTTGCAAACACATAAGGTGAAAACACTTTTGTGGGTATTTTTAAAACATGATAAATGCACTACCAATCATTAATCATGATTTAAAATATTACATAAATACATATTAAAGATCATCTAGGTATCCACAATCCTATAAGGGGAGCACTAGAAAATAAAAATCTTATAATGATCTTAGGGCAGTTCTTAAGCAATTGAATGTCTTTATCTGAAAAACCTATGCTGAAAAAATTTGCATCTAAGTTTTGCTTTCTGAATGCGCAGGTTATAACCCACAGAAAACATGAGGGACAAATGTTTGGTCAGGATCTTGTTAGTTTAAGAAACAAAAGATTTAAAAACCAAAATATGCACACCATTAAAAATACTAATTCTGGAAATTATGCAGCTAAAAATTAAAATCACCCTGTCCAGCAAGTTCCAAAAATTTCACACATTTCAAACATTAAGGCAACTTGTTTCCAACTAGACAGTACTTTATAAAAATATATGTCACTTCAAAACATTATATACATAGTGGCAATAAATTTAGCTAGTTGTAATCTTTAATACATTAATAAAGTGTCACATATTACAAAGAAATTATACTAGGTGTTTGCATGTATGCACAAGTGGAGTTACAGTTTTTAAAGTACAGGTTTTAAAACTGAGCGAAGTGAACGTCCCTCTTTAGTGAGTTCTCGTGTCACACACATACACGGCAATGGGATTGCTTCCTCTCGTTTCTCTACAATATTGTAACTGCATTTCTTCAAGTGGTCAGCCATGCTTAGGATGTCAGCAAATTTCCATTCATTAACAGAACAAAATGCAGTACTGAATCGCCATACCTAAAAGAAAATTCTACTTCAGATTTAAACAAGTCAATTTATAACAATCAAAATATACTTCTTACTCCAACTGCAAACATTTCTACTGTTTGAGAAATATCCAACATAAAGGTCCAAGCAGTTAGCTACAAAACTGAAAAGGAGTAAATCCATTTGGAGGCAGATCTGTTTATCAAACACTTGCAGGATAATCACTTCTATGACATTATAACTACAATAAATGCAGTAACCAAAAAGAAAGAAATAAAAAGCAAAACTCAACATTAAAAATGACATCCAACTTGGCTTACTAAGCAATTTTTTAAAAGATTTAGTCATTTATTTGAGAAAACAAAGAGATAGAGACAGTATGTAAATAGAGGGAGAGGGAGAGACACAAGAGACTCCCCAGCTGAGCATACAGATCCCAATATAGACCTCGATTCCAGAACTGAGCCAAAGTGAAACGCTTAACTGACTGAGCCACTAGCTGCTCCTAAGCAATTCTTTAAAAATCATAAACTTATAGGGATGCCTGGGTAGCTCAATCAGTTAAACATCTGCCTTCGGCTCAGGTCATGATCTCCAGGGTCCTGGGATCAAGCCCTGCATTGGGCTCCCTGTTCAGCATAGACTGTTTCTGCTTCTCCCTTCCCCTTTGTCTCTCTCCCTATTCACATGGCCCCCTCACTCCCCCCACCCTTGACCCCCTGGAGCTCACTCTCTCTCAAACAAGTAAAATATTTTTAAAAAAACACACTAATACTATACCAAGGTACCTTATCACTCCACCATTTATAAGTACCAAAAGTACTTAGTAATATTCATGAATACAGGTACTCAATTTATTTAAAATGTTTCTGAAAATTTACATAAAACACTTTTGTAATATCAATCTTATTTAATTCCAAATGCATTTCTAGGCAAAAATTCACCTGCTATCCCTATTCATGTATCTGTTGGTAAAAATATGAGCTACTTCCCCTTTTACCCACTCAGCAGCTCCAAGCCTTGAAACAATGTCATCTTATTAGTTCAGCAATGACAGCTGTGGCCCCTTCTCATCTTTACAATTCTAAATATAAAGCTATCTGAACACAGGAAATAAGCATGAATGGAGGACAGACGCAAGTAACAAGTATGAATGGGATAGATCAGGCCTAGGTATCCTAGCTAAGCTCATCAACAAGGAAATTTTAGAGCACACTAAATGCACAGTAAACAGCAGATACGCTAGAAAGTGGCTATGAATTTGAGGAAAGTCCTCAGCACTCAGAGCTTCTCAGGAAAGGAGAGCAATGCCTTCCCAGGAAGACTAGATGTCTTCCAATTCCGTGGGAACACTTTTACTTTTCAGCGGGCAAGAGAAATCACCACTGTTCCACACAAAGGGTAGTTACTCCCTATATTCCTTAGGGTTATCCATCAATTACGCCTCCTGTGGAGTTCTTTCTCAGGAGTCCATGAAGGTCTAGAGAGTAGCTACCAACAGATTACAAATACTGCTAGCCTCCCTTACAATCCCCTATACCTATGAAACTATGGGAAGAATGAGGAGTTCTGTTAAGCCTCAGCAGAACACATTCATGAGCGATTTCATGGTGACAGACAGCCTCCCAATTTCCACAAGAGTCTGGCGAAACAAACTCAGAAAAAAATGGACGATTCCCATCTCCTGATGCAAGGCTTCTTAGTAATGGGCCAATTTTTCTTTCCGAAGTATTCCTCAGGTACTTACTTAGTGCCCACTATATGGCAGTGCTGTTATACGCAGTGGATATTTTGGTTCCCAGAGAGTCTCACTTTTCAAGGAACTTACAATCTAAGGAAACCGGTAATTCATCACGAACAGCCTGGAGAGTACTCTAGCAGGGGTATACAGAGTAGGGGAAGAGAATGGGGCACCACACGAACCAGAGCTGTACACCTCCCTAAAAGCTTTAGGGTAGGGTTCTAGAAGGCTTTCCTGAAGATCTGTAGAGTGAGCAGGATCTGTAGTGAGAAGATGAAGATCACAAGCTCCAGAGACAGGTTCCCTAGATGTGAATCCATCAATTAGTTGGACAAGTTACTTCATCTCTTTAAACTTTGGTTTCTTCATCCATAATATAGAGACAGTAGATTAAACAGGTAAACAGAAGTACGTTTATCAGCACAACGCCCAGCATATTGTAAATGCTCAGATGTAGTTACTATATTAGAGACAGCACATTCAAAGGCCTTAAGGCAAGAAGTCAGAAAGAAAACATCAGGAGACTAAGTACATCAACATAGATGGAATATAAAGGGACAAGAAGAAACTAAGGAGGTAAGTAAAGACAGGATTATAAAAATTCTTAAAGGTTCATTAGGGAGTCTTTCTTTGTCCCAGTGCAATGAACAAACATTAGTTTTTAAACACTACAGTGTAAGAACTGTATTTAAGAAAATATTTAAAACTCTAGTCCTTATGTAGAGAGTATGTTGGAGAAGGGTCCAGTTAGGAACAGAAATCCCGTTAGGATCTTGTGGTAATCAAGAGAGAGATGAAGGGGAGAGAGTTAGGTAAATGGCAGTGGAAACAGTAAAGCAAACCTGAGAGGTATGAAGAAGGGAGACTCAAGAGAATATTAAGATTACCTAGATATGAAAATAAAGGGGAAAAAAAAAAAAAAGAAGTTCACCCTAATTCCCAAATTCCTAGTTTAGGCAACTTGATAGAAAATGCCACTTGCCGACATTTTTTTTTTTAATCAAGCTTTTTCCCAGCTTTTTTTTCTCTTTTTAAGATTTTGTTTATTTGAGAGAGAGACAGAGAAAAATGAGCAGTGGGTAGAGGCAGAGGAGGAGAGACAGAGAGAGAGACTGAGAGAAGCAGACTCCCCACTGAGCAGGAAGCCTAACATATCTGATGCAGGGCTTACTCCTAGGATCTAGAGATCATGACCTGAGCCAAAGGCAGACCCTTAAATGACTAAGCCACCCAGGCTCCCCACCACTTGCTGAGATAAAGAGGGGCAGAGAGGCACCTGGGTGGCTCAGTCAGTTGACCATCTGATTTTGGCTCTGATTTTGGCTCAGGTCATGATCTCAAGGTGGTGAGACTGAGCTCTACACTGGGCTCCGCACCCAGCCAAGTGTCTACCTGAGATTCTCTCTCTCCCTCTGCCCCTCTCCACTGTGCATGCAAGCTCTCTAAAATAAAATAAATCAATAAATCTTAAAAGAAAAAGGGGGGGGATAAAGATGTGAAGTGGGTTGGACATGCTGAGTTTGATGAAGCTCTGAGATAATCAAGAGCAGATACTTATATTTAATCCTCTGGAGTTCAGGAGAAAGTGGCCAGGATATAGACATGTAAGTAACCTGTATAAATGATGGCAATTTAAACTTCAAGAGTAGATGAGATTTCCTGCAGAAATAGAATCCCCAGAAAACATTTCACCCCACAGGTCAATACTAGTGGGCAAGGATAAAAATAATACTATGCTTGGAATATCCCATCCCAAATGAAGAAAGAAACCAAGTCCTCTGTATGTGTATACATACATATACACAGCAAGTATGGAACTTTCTGCCACCAAAATTCCTATTTGGAGAAAAAAAAATCATAAAAGAAATAGATTAGATGTTCATTTGTTGGTGAAAGCTTCAGAAAAACACAGAAAATGTAGAATTCTGAAGAACTGGAGCAGTGAGTAAAAGTCAGAAAAAACCTAAGGATGGTAAGAACAAAGTATTCAGAAATATGAACCTTGTGCAATCAAGGTGAAATTTACCAAATTTTTTCTACTTTATAAAATGCAAAATGTCATATTATAAATGTTCTAATATTAAAAACTCCTGAAATAAAAGATATTTATAGTGCCTTCTAGTTTCTACTAGACAGTGCCTCAAACATAAGGTGGGCAAAAGCAGGGGTGCCTGGCAGGCTCAGTCAGTAGAGCATGCAAATTTTTATCTCAGGGTTGTGAGTTTGAGCCCCATGCTGGGTGTAGAGATTATTTATAAATATGACACTACTACTACTACTAATAATAATAATAAGTGCAAAAGTGGATTTTCACAAAAGAAAATGGGGGACCCAAGACTTGCTCCCAGATCTGCCTAAATCTCCAAACTTCCTAAATCTCCTCAAGCCTCCAATATGCAACACTCTCTTGTACCATTCTAACCTAGACCCCCCACCACAATATCAAATCCAAGTATCCCACTCTTTCCTCACTTCAACCTAGCACATATCCACATCCTCATGGTTTCTAGTCTCCAAATATTCCACTGCTCACCTACCAGTAGCAGCAGTTATAACTTTTCTTTCTCCCTGAAATAACTAAGATCTAAGAAGGTTGCTAGGAATGCAGAGAAACTGCCAATTGTAAGCAGGAGAAAACCTTCTCCTTGCTTCCTCCGTTGTCCTATGATGAAACATCTCAGATGGAGCTCAAACTGGAAGATGGTTAACATGGACTCAAAAGGAACTGTTACAGAAGAACTGAGTATAGAAAAGCAGTATGAAAAAAACAGAAGTGGCTGTGGCCATGTTAGATTAGAACCTAGTATTAGGATGTCTGCAATAAATACATGATTATGACAAACTACTCTAACCCAGTTTTTCATTAATCATTATTTTAAAAAATGTCTGTCAGATTAAAGTGTAAGTTTTAAGGGCGGTCAATTTTGCAACAAGGTCTTAATTTTACTGATTCTACAACATTAAGTGTCTACTATATATAAAATATGGGGGTGATATGGTTAAGATTAAACTAACCTTTTCTTTTATTTGCCATGATGAATTTCCTTCTGGATACTTCCTTTTTCCCCACTGCAGTATGACCATTCCACGAGACTGAAGCAGGCTGCCACACACATCCCTCATTAACCTGGATACACATGAGAGCTGGCATAAACTGAAGCCATCTAGAAAGCCTGCAATATGTTGTAGGACCTCAAAAGGAAGACTACTTAGATGGTCACTATGCAATCCCAACACACAGTTTCTAGCAGGCTCTACTAATACTGTAGATACACATGGCTGAACTCCAAATGACCTCAAGTGGCGGTCATGTATAATCTTTGCTCCTTGTGTTGATGGACAAAATCTACGCTGAGAATAGGTACAACCATAATATGCTAAAGGACACCTCTGCTCCATCCAGCCATTGAGTCCAGCATGAATGTCACCATGCACGTTCTTAAAATGTGAAGAAAATTCTTTTCTTCTAAATAACTGTCCACAAACAAATGTAAACATTGAACGCTGCTTGGGTTGGTACCTAGCAACACATTCCAATACTAAATCCAGGCCAAGTGTCTGAAAAGGACTTGGATTTGAAAGCTGTGGGTTGGCATGATCACAAGCTGATGCTGAAGCTATTTCCCCAACCATTGTATTTGTAGCTAATATTGCAGATGGAAGTGAAAAAGTCTGAGTCCCAAAGTCAACGTGATAAACATCAACCATGCGACTATCAGATATACCCCTCCCTCCTGGAGAATCTCCTAGACAAAACAGCAATGCTGCTGTGATTAGGTCTATTCCTTGGAGGCCCATTGGATCTTCTGCAACTTCCAAATCTGATGTATCTACTGCTTTATCTTCTTTTGGTTTAGACCAACATGAGTTAGAAAGAAATTTGAATGAAGGAGGATGACTGAAAGATAAGACATCCACATTCCTCAAGTCCCCTAAGTCTACTTTTCTCCAACACAATGCTCCTTCATCCTCATCATCTGGCATGAGGATATGCTGAATTGTGCCATTAGGCAAAGCACCAGATGGTATTACTTCCTTAAGTTGTGCTGCTACGGAAAGTGAACTGGAAGGTTGTGAAGTGCCATCTGATGCCATACATTCTCCATTTGTTAAGTTACTTTGTTTTGAATCACCATGTAATTTCTGATTTTGGTCTATGGCCTGTGTACATATATTTTCCAAAGAAAAGCCATTACAGAGAGCAGAAGTGGCATAAGAACTGTTATTTGAGTCACACAATAAATCACTTGAACCATTTTGTTCAGACTGGACATTCAGACTTGTGTCATTATGGTCAATTCCACCTACTGCTCCTATCTCATCCTCATAAAAATGGTCCTGGTCTTTTAAGTGTCTATTCTGCAAGCTTCCTCTGGGATCTTGCTCTTCACTCATGTCATTTGGGGAAGCACAAAGACTTGTACTCAACATGCCAATGTCTCTTGTGGCAGTATTCAGGATATCTAAAGCAGCAGCCAAACTTCTGGTTGTTTCTACAGTAGCTTGATAAAGTGCACCATAAGATTCTTCATCAACAGACACCAAACCATTAGTATGTGGGATTTCTGGGACACTTGATTTAACTGAGATTTGTTCTCTAGATTCTGATACTTTATCAGTCGCTTTTGACATCATGGTGGCTACTTTGAGAGATTCTAAGAGCATCCTTTGGTCTTGAAGGGCCAAGGCCATATCTAATTGTGCCACTTCATCAACATCTCTGCTTAGATTTTCATACGATTTCCGATCTGCATAACTAACTGGCCATCGGTTCCACTCCATAGTACAGCACACCACACTTGCAGGACACATTTCTAGATGTTCAGCAACTTTATTTCGAGCCATTGTAAATGGACATCCGAAGTCACTATTTAAGCAAGGCACTCGTTCAAATGGACATAAAAGTCGATGTTCATCAGCTTTACAAGAATGGAAAACTGCTCCACACACCAACGGACAACCAATCAAGTCACAGGAAATCCCAGGCTCTGGTCTGATCATACACCGTCTACTGACACAATTCACACAGTGCGAGTGCTGCAGCTCCTCCTCCATAATGGCCAGTCCAGCTCTAGTTGTTGAGATGGGAAAAAGATAAGAAGTTAGGCAAAAAGTGGTTGATTTTTAAAACGGCTGAATAACAAAAATCAAGTCATAAAGAAATATATGTAAAATAAGCCTACTTAACAAGTTTATTTTACATATAATCAATTCATCTTGAAACAACTTAAGCACTCATTTCAAATAATAATGCAAAAGTTCATTTTTTCATATAATAATATGCCTAAGAGGCTAAATGTTTCAAAATATAATGCTTAAATTCTAGTATACTATGTAGTATATAAACTGATGCTAAATACAAATTAGCATATTTGACTTTTAGATTTCAAAGAATGCTTTAGCTTTTATTTTTAGTTTCAACTAAATGGACTCTGAAGCGCCCGTAGCACACTGACATCATCATATTCCTGAGAGAATGATCTGAGTTTCATGAATATACTTAACTAAAACTATTATAAATTTTTTATACCCTCTAAATATAGGAATCCATTTAAGATTTCATCTACTGATCATTCCTTCTACATACACCTTAATACCTTCTACAACGAATCACCATAGTAAGCCTTAATTAAAACATACATGGAATTTACCCAGAAAATCTAAATTCCAGCTCTAGTTCATCGGTTCATAACTATGGATAAATAACTATGGTGAAATGCTAGGTAGGTCTGAGAGATGGGGCTGGATAATAGAAATAAATCAGATCATGAGGACTGTGCTATATACTACTCTTACGAGTTCAGACTTTAAGTAACAGGAATTCACTAAAGATTTGAGCAGAGAAATAGTATCTATAAAATAACAGGAGAGGGGCACCTGGCCAGTCCAGCTCTAGTGGGTTAGTGGGTGGCTCAGTGGGTTAAAGCCTCTGCCTTCAGCTCAGGTCATGGTCGCGGGGTCCTGGGATAGAGCCCCGCGTGGTGCTCTCTGCTCAGCAGGGAGCCTGCTTCCCTTCTTCTCTGCCTACTTGTGATCTCTCTCTCTCTCTCTGTCAGAAAAATAAATAAAATCTTAAAAAAAAAATAACAGGAGAGATTTACAGATACCTAATGGTCCTTCCTTTTATCAAGAAAAATTTTATACAAAAATAGAGAAAGCATCAGCACAATATACTGATTCAATTATAATTATTAATCCTATTTGATGTATCTTTGTCTAAAATCTTCAACTTCTTTATTGGCTTGTCCCTATGAGCAGTAAAAACTTAAAACTATTTCATCTTTAAAAACCTAAATAATAAAACAATATCTCCCTTTTATTACTACTCTTTTTTCTTAAAATTTCCAAATCTTCAAGCTTCCGGAAAAAAAATTTCCAAATTTTGAAATTTCCAAATTTTCAAGCTTCCAGGAAAAAAAAAAAGAAATTAAAAAACAAACAAACAAAAACAACAAATAGGCTTCATGCCTCCCATATACTCTTCAGCCCTCTAATCTGGCTTTCTTGTGACCAACAGTCATTAAAACTGCTCTGAGATCCTTGGTGCTAAATTCAAAGGGCATTTTTTTCCCCAGACTTCATCTTCCTTGGCCATTTACCTCATTATGGTGAATAGGCCCTCCTTTTTGAACTACTTGTCTTTCCTTAGGATGTTACATTTCCCTGGTTTTCTCCCTATTTTTTTTTTTTTACCTTTTTTAATGTTTTAAAAAAATAAAAATAAAAGCATTCACAGCAATGAGCCTACAATATTTATTTTTATTTTTGGCTATTCCTTAATCTTTTCTAATCCTTAATATTTTCTAAAATATTCCTCTTCTCCAGGGATCATGTCATTTCTTGCTCATTCTATTCATTCCCTCTGAGTGCTCTCAATTTCTCAAAAGCGTCAATTACCACCCATATGCTGAAAACTTACTTCTTGCCCAGATCCCTCTCCCAGACTTCAGATCTCTACTAATAAGTCAATTACTTATACGTCTCTACACCTACATGGGACAAGCAACTCATCTTAACACTCCCCAAATTAAATTACACTGTAATGGGTAATAATTTTCTGGGTAAGAAGTAGATTCTTAGCCTATTTTCTTCACTTCAGTGCATAAAAGATTACTAGCTCTCTGACATATTTTTCCATACATGCTATCTGGGTTTCAGGTGGCTAAAGTAAGCTAATTAGTCCCGAAATTGCTATTTTTGTCCAATCCAGGGATGATTTTCCTCAAACAATAACAAAAAAGCCTACCTCATACTGACAGATCTCTACTGATTACGTAGAAAATTTCGGAGTTGATATTATGGCACTTACTGACACTAGGGGGCATGGAGGAGGCAGGGGGAACAGGGCATCATTTAACAAAAAACTGTATTTTTTATTGTATTTAAAAAATTACAAACTATGAATTAAATACTTCTGAATGTTTACCCCATAAATTTTATAGGTTAAGACAGAACCTGTAAGTTAAACACAGACATGCTAAGAGTCATAACAGAAGAACGACAGACTAATGATGAGAAACATTTGTAAATTAAGCCAATGTTCAAAGAACAATGTTAGTAAGAATTAAGACAAATTTTACTGAGTGCTTAGATTGTTAAAACAGTGGAAGCTTTCTTATTTTGCAACAAATAGAAGGAATTCATCTCACATGATGAGGGTTATAAACTTGACTGTTACTAAGAGAGAACCTAAAAATACAAGCAGTTCCAAAGAAGTAACCACTACTCTCATAACTTGCAGGAACACTTTATGTTACGTGCACATCACATGACCATACCAGGCAGAACACATTCAAAAACACCACTTAACTCAAAACTGTTTAAAACAGCAACGGCTACAAACAAGAAGTTAAATGCAAAACAGTAACAACTTTGAAAGGAAGACACAGAGGCTTCTCAAGCTTCAAAATAGTTCCACACTACTCCCCTTGGAATAAGAAAAATGTTTTAAATAAATAAATAAATAAAGGCATTCACAGCAATGAGCTAAATATTTATTTACTGAAGTAGACTTAGGAAGGAAAAAAGCACACTAATTATGTACCAATCTTCTCCTTACATACACCATTTCACTTAGTGTCCCATAATCCTCTTTAACAACCCCTAGGAAACTGAGGTTCAGACAGGCTTAAGGGACTCCCCTAAGGTCATCTCCCTGTTAAATGGCAGAGCTGGGACTTCAATCTATATCTGATTGAACATATCAGAAGATATGTTTACTCATAAAAGCTGAAGAAAACAGGCAGCACTTCAGTAACTGGTGATCCAATTTTAAGATGTTATTTGAGGAATGGAGGTTACACAACTTTGCTTGTAGTTCATTCCAACACTTAATCACCCCTGTGGTCAAGAAAGTCTTTTTGGTCCTTTGTAATTACAATAGCACATAACTTTGCTTTGAATGTCAGTATTTAAAACTACTTTTAAAATAACTTGCATTTATAATAGTATAAACTTACAGAACAAGAATATAAATTTAGCAAATCTCAAAACAGCAATATAAAGCAGGAATCAAGTTTAATTCCATTTTACAAGTAAATATATTAAGAAGTAAGTTAAGAAAAAGCACTAGATAATAACCAGAGTATTCTGAGGACAGAACCCTCAGCTTCAGAATTTAAAACTTCCAGATCCATCCTTTTTCTAATCAAGATCATTACCAGAGTAAATATTCCTCCATTAGGTAGTTTGCACTTGCACATAAATCCTGTGAAACGGGTTTATAAACATCATCCCTGATTTATCAGTTGAACAGTGACACAGCAGGCCCATTAGAAAACATGTTGCTAAAATTGAGGCTTCAAGTTCAAGATAAACTTAATTATAGAACTCCTCAATATTGTCTTCTTAAACCCTTTGAAAAAGAATCTGAACATTCCAAATAACATCTTTATAATTCACGTTTAAGTTGAATGACTGGGGAAAGTCTCATTAGACTAGAAAACATGTGTAAATGATTAAATGCTTTACAATAGTTTCAATTTTCTCCAATAAAAATTCTTGGCCAACTGATACTCTGTGACTAGCAATCCGTAAAAATAGTTTTAAGACATGGCATTTTCTCATACAGTGAAAGGAGGCCTTGTCATTTGAAGTTATTTTCTATACACAAAAATAATACTTCAAAAAAACATTTCTTTATTTTTCCAGATTCATTAAAATAATTAAGGAGATAAATAAATGAAGCACTGCAACTTAGCATGATTTTAAAAATGCTAGGTCAAGTCAGCCAAAGCACTCAACACAGCTTGCTGCTATCTGTGCCTCTGTTAGCAAGATACGTGAATACACGCAAGCACCCCTCCCCACAATCGCTGCCTAGGATCCTTAAGTCTCAGTTTAAATGTTACTTTCCACATACCAAAAGCAAGGTATAGATCCCATATTATGCTGTGTGCTCATTACACATTGGGTTTTTCCTTGTAATACTAGTCACAACACTAAGTAAATCACTATCCTTAAGTATCAAACCCCACAGGAAAACTGTAAGCTCCATGAAGGAAGCAGGGCCATCTCTTGTCTCATCCATCCATTCTTGTGTTTCCTATATTTCAGACTGTGCCTAATTGGAGCATCACTTATTTTAGAAATATGAATAAATGAAAGAGATATACTATAAGAAACAGCTAAATGGATTCCAAAACAAGGTTTTTTATTTCATCGAAAACTACACACTTCATGAAAAAATACAACCTTACAGACCTAGTATTACACAATCAGACTGAGTCAAAATTACTTTATTGTACCAGCTATAAAAAGTCAATAATAGTGTTCAAACATTTGCTGAGTACCTAAATCTATATGTTCCAAGCATTATATATAGAGTTAAGATAAATCATCCATGAAAATAGCAAGTCAAAGGGAAAAGAAGTCAGAGACAGGTAATTTCAACCTTCCATTATTTTAAAATCTTAAAAAATAGTCATAAAAGGCACAGAAGTAAACATTTACCAGTATATTGCTCCACTATTATTTTAACTCCCCAATCAACTCTGCGCTCTAGTTACTGGTTACTTGACTACAGAAGGCATCAGCTTCAAAAAGAAAAGCAGAGGTGAAAGTGTCCACACATGTGCACGTGCCTGAGTAGGTACTGCACTAAAAAGCTCAAAAAAGGAAGTGGTATCAGCCGACTGCTTGATACTGCAGTTCATATAGTACTAGATGAAACGCAATTGCACTTAAACAATAAAATATTGCTTCAATGTGAGGATGAAATGGACCTATAGACAGACTTGTTCAATTAGTTAACACAAGTAAGTCCATGACTGAAATTTTACATTTAGCAATCAGCTATAAGCTCCTCTAAGCAAGTCTCATCCTTTTTGTATAGTCGGAGGTACTAGTTATACTAATACAACTAACTGTACAATTAATATTAAATACAAACACCTCCTGGTTGATTTGCTGATCAAGCACAATCAGTTCTAAAGACCATAATAAACCTCAGCTGCACATCTTAACTGGTTTAAAAGGGGCGGGGGGTGAGGGGTGCGGTGCATCATGGTGACTAGGCAAGATCTAAAATCCACTATCCTTAAACTCCACTCAAAGCACATGCCCTCCTGATGAGTCTAAAATGGCTAAATAGGTTACACTGTATACATTCTTTTTATTAAATTATAGTTCTGACTTTTTATAGAATGATGACCTAATTAAATGGAAAATTCTGTCAAATTTTTCACCCTTCCAGCTATGATATAATCCAAACATACATCTTCTAAGTCTAAATATGGTCATGAGTAACTTATTTCAAAATGAAAGTTCTAACTACTTGCAATGTTCTTCACTAAATAAATAAAATTATGACAGACTTACAAAAGAAATTAAAATAATATAATATTTAATACTCAGACCAGAACCCGTTTGCACGGATTCTCAGATAAAAATAATCCACCCAAATGGTGGTACTCAATTTATTAAAATGGGCAGCAGGGCATTGGGGAATGGGCTTCCAAGGAATCTCAGCTTTGTGACCTTGAGGCAATTACTCTACTGTGAAAACAACCTAGAACTCTACAAAGGTTGGGTTATATTTTACGTGTGTGTCTAATGGAATACAACGTATTCCTCAGAAAAGGGATGTACTTCACTTTACACAACAGCCACGTTAACATACCCAAAGCTTTATGTAAAATTATTTTTTCTTTCAGGTCATTTAGACTTATAAAGCTTATAAAAAGCAGCTGTATGAGGAAATAACCTATGTTAAAAGTATTCACTCAATAAATAGACAGACAGACATACCCTTTTTGTAAAAGATGAGGTATGCTTTTCTGATTTAAGTATCTAACTATCTACACTATAAAAAGCATTAGCCCAATGCCAATCTCACGTATTTCATCAAACTGAATTTGAAATTAAATATTTTATATAGCCTTTTGATTGAGGACTTTGTCAAAGAATTCTACAAATACAATGTCCTTTTAATGATACAATCATAGGAACTTAGTTAAAAGATGTGTCCAAAATCATACAAAAATAGCATAGGGCTTATCCCATTAAAAGTCACATTTCAGTAATATAGTATATCAAACAGTAAACACACAGTAAGCAACACCTATGTGGTGACCTCAAAGTACCTAACTATATACATTACCTCAAAATATTACTGCCCTTAATTAAGTACTTTATTAGGACATTTTGTATTTTTCAGAAGTCTCCAATGCTAGAGATAGCAAAATATTGGGTTGAAATTAAATACCCAGCACACTTAGAATGTATAAAAGTTTGCCTACATCAGAAACTTCAGTTCTCTGATAACCCTCAAAAAACTCCACCCACCTACATTTCCAGAATCACAAAAAAAAGCTTCTGTCACTGCATTAAGGTACTAGATAAGAACGAAATGGCAACTTAAAAGTTACCAAAACACCACGTTATCGCTAATTAAGCTTCTGGAGTAAGAAACAGTGACTAAGCATATGGAACAGTGATTCAGCCAAAACTGCATATTGAAAAACCGAACCGTCAGAAAAATCCTAAACGTACATTTTATGCTGTTCTTTTCCCCTTCCTGAGCCGAAAACTGGAGTACTTTCTAAAACCTTAACAAATATGAGCAAATGCATAATCTGTTTCCATAGCCTGTGTCTCTCAAGGATACAACACAGTATTGGAATGCAGCGAAAGAAAGAAAGAATTTTAAAGTTCCAAACGTTTGGGAAGTTTTATGTTTAAAAGTGTTTCAACAGTTTTAAGTTCATCTACACTGACAGCAGAATGCCCATAAATAGGTTCCTCCTGGATCAGAGTCAACAGAGTAATTACGGAAGAAAAGGTCAATTCCTTCCCAAACGTCTTTTATCTGGGGCTTGCGATACGGCTCAGCAAGAAAAACAGGAGAGGGGAATGGAGTACAAGAACCATGGTAAACAACCCACTGCCCTGCCGGTTTCTGCCTCGTCTCCCGAAGACACACGCTGAAAACACACTCAAAGGAGATGACTTTGAATTCAACGTGCACTCTGCGGCCCCCTGCCGAGCAGCGTTCCACGGGACCGGACACAAATAACTTGGAAAGGGCCAGACCCCCCAGATCGAGAAAATCAGGAAGTTTCTCTTTAATAAGGACGGGGGCGAAGACGAAGATCCGCTCACTACCATGAATGGAAAAGTTACTAACTTCACGCATCCCGGGAAGACAGCGGAGGATGCCTCCCAATCGGACTTTTAACCCATCAGTCCCCAACCACCCCCAAGTTCTGAAAAGGCAAAAGGAAACAGAACCCGCGTTTTCAAGGTTCTCCGGGCTTTCCAAGTTTACCTCCCGCTTCAGCCACCACCTCCGCACCCCCCCCACCCCCCGCATACAGACGGACACGCAGGCCAGGTGACACGGGGGTCGGTCCCCGGCTGTGGGTCGCCATTTGCCGGCCGCCTCCACGGCCAGCCAGGCAGGACGGCGGGCGCGGACGCCCACGCGGCGGACGCCCTCTCCGCGCGCCAGGACGGCCGGCCCGGGACCCGCAGCGCCGCCGCGGACGCCGCTTCTGTACTGCGCCCAGGCCCCGCCCGCGGGACCCACGGCCGCCGCCGCCGCCGCCGCCCCGGCTGCAGGCCTCGCACGGCCCGGCCGCCGCCTCTGTCCCCGGCGCAGCCCGCGCCGCGCTGGCCTCCCCCGCCGGCCTCCCGACACTCACCGCCCCGCGCGGCCGAACCGCGGCCCAGGCCCTGGCTGCCGAGGACGCCGTGCTCGGCTGGTCCGCGCGGTCCCGGCTGCTCGGCGTCCCACACCCCCTTGCGGTCCGCCTCCTACTGGCCTCTCCCCGCGCCCGGCCGCCGCCTTTTCTCCTCCTGTCCAGCTCTTCGGCCTCCTCCCCCGGCGGCCGCCCTCCTCGCGCGCCCCGCCCCTCCCCGCCCAGCTCGGCCCCGCCCAGCTCGGCCCGGCTCCGCCCACCGGACCCAGCCCCGTCTCGGCAGCGGCTGCCAGCCCCGGCGGACACGCGCACGCCGGGCCCGGCGGGGACGCGTACGCTGAGTTCGGCGGGGACGCGCACACCGCCCGCGGATGCTGGAAGAGAAGCGGCAGGGTGGGGTCTAGGGAGTCCTGGGCTTCGCGTGTACAGCGAGGGGATTTCACTGGGACCCACGTGCCCTCCCTGACAGTGCTACCAAATCTTGTTGGACTTCAGCATCTTGTATCCCTGGAAGGAGTACTAGACCCGTAGTCTTGGAATTGAGGAAACGGGCCCTTGCAGACTGGCGTGTTTATCTCCCTAAATTGTAGAATAAGCAGACAAATACCTTACTTCTCCTGCGGTGCTCTTCCCATTAGGTCATACTTAGGAGGAAGCGGGGCAGCTCTCTTTGAACATCTTTGAAGATCGCTGCCGCAGGCCTTCCTGCCTGCTAACTCAATGCACCAGCGTTCTGTAGCTTAGTATCCTTTGTAGGGTTCTACCTACCAGGGACTGAGCTCCGACCAGGATTCAAGCGTCGCGAAGCTTTATTGGAGCCCAGGCGGGATAGAGAGATTCAAAATCTTGGGTGAGGGGTATCTCTCATCCGCTCACCCATGCACCAGTGTCCATCCCTTGGGCTCCTCTCCAGTACCAGTGCAAGAGAACTATGACAAAGAAAATGGCTGTAATCCTGGCCTTGGGCGTGGGGGTAGAGACAGGAAAACAGTGTTTTGTAATCTTTTCTGTGGACTCTCAGACCTTTAGATTTTAAAGACCAGTATATATAAAGCAAAACAAAATAAAAAACCAAAAACCTGAAGAAAGAACTTAGATTACTAACTAGCTTTTTATTGCGCTAAGAAGTAAAAATTGCACCTCTTGTATTAATGCTTCATTTCCTAAATTAAAGGAGATTTTAATACCATTAGCCAGGACATAATCACAGAATAAAGGTCAGTTCTTTAAATGAATAAATTTAGCTTTTGAAAAATTCAATCTGTTTTTCTTATTTTGTCAAATTTGGCCCCGGATGGACTCTGGTCCTCAGTCCAGAGTTTGAGAGACAGAAGTAGAAAGAAAGGCTAGTGAAACAGGTGGGTGCTGCTACAGCCTTGCCTTCCCCTGCTTCCTATCCTGGATTGAGTCACATATTTGCCCTTGACCTCAGTTGTCCTCCTATAAGATGAAGTGGCTAAAATAAATGATCCCTAGAACCCTTTCTAGCTTTAAAACCTCAGGATTCCATGATTGTACTTATTGAAATCTGGGGCTTTCCCCTTTACTAAGTCACCTGGTTGATACTAGGTCATCCCTCAGGCTGAGTCATTCAGGCTGTAAACTTTTGTCTCCTTTGCCCCTTCCATCTTAGTAAGTTTCCATGTCCAGGCAATCCAAAAACAAAAAACAAAACAAAAAATCCTTTCTTTCTGTCTTTCCCATTCATTCCCAGTTACCATCATAGGCACATTTGGGCTTCTGCTGGCCCCTAACCAGTCTTTCTGCCTCCAGTGTTTCCGACCTCAAACCAGTCATAGTTCTTCCTAAGAACTATTGACATAGTTCTTCCTAAGACATCCTTTTCATGATGTTATGTTTTTACTCAGATATCCATAATGACTAGGGCCCATGGGTAAAGCCTCAACTCCTGCCTTCAGCTGCTCAAAAAACATCTTTTATTCTAGCCTGATCAGTTTCCTTTTTTTCTCCACCCAACACCACACAGTCCAATTCCAAGTCACCTGTGCCCATGTAAGTTAGTGCCTGAACTTCTACCCTCTTAAGCTATAACCCCATGTCCTCTTGTGAGAGGTTTCTCTAACTCATATTATTTATTTTCAGCACTTTGACCTGTGCCCCATGACTCTATTACCTGTTTTTCAAACATATGTCAGCTTCAAGATTATCTCAACCCCCTAGAAGCATGTTTTTGCATTGTTTTGTATCTCCCCTCAGTCTCTGGTATCCTACCATGCATATTATAGATACTTAATGAATACTTGTTACTTCATAAACAAAACATATACTCCTCTCATTTCATCCTATCCCCATTTTCAGTTTCTGTCCTGTGTTCTAACTCCTCAGATAGACTTCTTTTAGTGCCCTATCAAGGAAATAAATCTAAAACTTCAGTGGCCAGCAAAGAGAATGCCAGGAATCACAGGTTTCCTCAAATGCTCTCTTCTCTAGTATACATAGAGTCGACTTCCAGAGAAAAGCTATCATATGTGTGGCTTAATCACCCAGAGGAGTGAAAGGGACCCTGGAAACTTAAAGTAAAAAAAAGGTATTGCTATAGGACATTGTTGAAATTGTCTATCGTGTGCATTTTAATGTTTCACAAATGAGTTTCACAATAAGGAGTAGACCTACATACTGCCTTAAAAAAAAAAAAAAAGAAAAAAAAGGAGACCCTCACAGCTCCTCACAACACTCTATACAGTTTGTCTCACACTGGTTTAGATGAGGCATAGCTCCTAGTGTTTTGTTTTGTTTTGTTTTCCTAGAGGCCATTCTCAAGATGGGGAGGGTATAAAAACCATAAGAATATAATAACACCACAAATAGAAATACAAAACGTAACCACCAGACTAGACTGTAGAGAGAAAAGTTGCCAAAGAATGAAAATTCAGTTGATAAAGCAAATTTAACAGCCAAACGAATTCATCTTCCCTTTGTTCAATGTCAGGCAAATAACGTCCATGTACAAGATTTTCTTTCCTGCGTAGACCAGCCAGTCCTCAGGTAGCCCAGGGACCAAGGCAACAGATAAGTCTGGACTGAAGTTTAAGTCATGTACTAATTAAGGAAAGCATCATTGGCCAGAGACAAGTGTGAGAGGGTGGGGGCTGATTTGCAGCTGTGAAATCATGGGACAATCGGAATTCCCAGCTGGGACTGCGGTGGGAAATACCATTCCTCTTTTGTGATATGCTCATAAAGAATTACAAGAGAGAAAGAGCCACTTTGATCACCTAATTGCCAGAGTTTAGAATCTAATAGCTGTAATTATATTTTCTATACAAGTTTCTTTGAAGTATGCAGAATATGACAATTAACATACAATTATATGGTAATTTAGAAAGAACCTGTCAAGGATCATATTCATAACCCCAACTCAACCTTGCAGTTTTATGTAAATAATCAGGGGAATTTGAGGCAAGGAAGCATGGAATGTTGAAAAAAGTAGAAAACCCAGGTATTGTTCTTGTATACCACATACTCCCCTAGGACTTTGTTGAAATTATTTATCACGTGAATTTAATTCATAATTTCAGTTATTATAATTAGATTTATTACTATAGATCCTAGCTTACAGAATATATGCCCATTGACTGCATAAAGGAACACATGAATAATTTTATCCTCAGAAAGCCTGAGTGCCAAGTTGTTGTATTTACATTTCAGGTAGCTACCACTAGGGGGAACTAGATCGTGTAGGAGCAGGTAAGCAGGTGGCCTGTCTAGTTGGGGTAATAAAGAAGCAGTCTTATCAAGTCTCTACAAATGTGAATGTAACTTTGTTAAGCTGACAGCACGTTTGGGGGTAATATTTAAATTCTATGTATAAATTTCACATTATTCAAAGAAATTTTATGTAGGTAAGGTATCTGGGAGAAAACGCTTTTAATTTACCTAATAAATGAGCTCACTATGCAGTGCTGATAGTGTCTTCTCTGTTCAATTGCAGAAGTAGCAAAGTTGCATGTCTGAAGCTCAGTGGCATGCTAGGAACAGGAAGAGGGTTTGAAGGGAGTTGTTGGAATCAGAGCAGCACGTTGTTGCAAAGTTGTTACTTAGTTCTAGCTCAGAGCTGCTGTTGCCTGAAAACGGAAGGAGGTTGTTAGGTATCTTTGGATGATTTTTGTAGAAGCTCCTGGAAATTTAGATAAATTGTGTCAAAACCACCTCAAGTTTTTTTTGAAAACCTGTCTGGGGGAAAAAGACCAACCACAAAAGAACCTGCATCATCAGCAACTCTTATTTTCCTAACTCACACAAAAGATGACACAAAAGAAAAACAGACTTACTTCTGTGGGCAGCCAGTCTCCAAACTGTCTTACTTCCCTCTGGAGCTAGACTTCTTGTGCACAAATGCTAGCTTGTCTATTAGTGGCTAATCCTGGGGAAATGTTATAGATTGAATGTTTGTGTCCCTGCCTAAAATTCATACGTTGCAGCCCAGTCTCCAAGGGGATAGAATTAGGAAGTGAGGCCTTTAGGAAGTGATTAGCTCGTGAGGGCAGAGGCCTCAAGAATGAGATTAGTGTTTTTATGAAATTGACCCTGCAAGGTTCCTGGGCCCCCTCTGCCACGTGAGATGACAGTGAATTGGAGTCTCACCAGACACTAAGTCTGCCAGGGATAAGATCTTGCTCTTCTCAGCCTCCAGAATGGGGCGGGGGGGGGGGGGTGTTGGGGGGGATATCTATTGTTTCTAAATCACTCAGTCTGTGGTATTTTATTACAGTAGCCCAAAAGGGTTAAGACTAAGAAAGTTAGTTAACCTCTCCTGTGACACACAGACACCCTGGGATGGCCCCAAATGACTCCTGTCTCCTAGTATGCACATTTTTGTGTAATCTTCTACACCTTGAGTATGGGCAGGAACTGTGACTTGCTTCTAAGCTGTAGAAGATGTCAAAGGCATTGGGCTATCACTTATAAAAGACTGTGACTTTCATCTCACTGGCAGACTCTCCTCTTACTGGCTTTGATGAAACAGGTCACCATGCTGGAGGGACCCATGTGACATGAAACTGAGGGCATCTGCTGGACAATACCCAGCTAGGAACCAAGAACCTCAATTCAGTGTGCCACAGGAATCTTGCCAACAACCATGTACATGAGATTGGAAACAGATTGCTTCCCAGTCTTTCAGCCTGAGACCAGAGCCCTAGCCAACACCTTGGTTGCATTCTTATAAGAGACCAGAGCCCTAGCCAACGCCTTGGTTGCATTCATGAATAGAGGCCCCCATTAAACTATGCTCTGACCCATAGAAAATGTGATAAAGTGTTTGTGGTCATTTGTTGTATAGCAATAGATAACTAATATACCATGCCTTCCCTTTCTCATCTCTAAAATGGAAAATATAAAGCACTGCCCACCCACACCCAACAGAGGCTATTGTGCAGCTTAAATGAGTTCGTCCATTCTAAGGAAAGTACTTAGAACAGTGCCCAGTGTATATGAGCCCTCTGAAGTGTTGTTTGTCTTTTCCTCAGGCAGATCTTAGATGTGAAGTCAGGCATCTTAGCAAGGAATGTATAGTGAACAGAAGCTGAAAGAGCTGTGTCAGTGCTGCTTGAAACCCAAGTGACAAATTCTGACACAGTGTTGGGCAGACAGAAATCTGTTCCCACTTGTGTACCACCAAGGGCAACTTTGCCACAGAACCTGACAGAGTTGTCGGCCTACCCATGGAAGCCGGGGAGCCATGCTCTCACAGAAGAGACAGCAGAGACTCAGCCTCTCCCTCAAACCAATGACCAGTGAGGAAGAACCCAGATGGAAGATCATCAGTGGATTTATTTTTGAGCACATGGGATAACCCCCCTGGGAAAACCCAGAAACATCTAAACCAGCCTATGAGACACGCCTCTGAAGGGTAGTATGCCCTACCACTGAGATTTGTAGCTGAATCCTTCCATTAAGTCTTATAGTTTCAGTCAGGTAACCCCAAGTGACCCAGAAGCAGAGTCTGTTGTCTGTCTTGTGCATTCCTGTATCCTCGAACCCAGGGGAGGATGACATATGTGATGTTAAATAAGTATTTGCTCAATGACACAGGTGTTACTTCGATATTTATGAATTATTAGTACTTCCTACTTTCAAATGACAGTACAATTTTCACAGACTTTCTCTCGCCTGACCTTATAACTGACAGTGAAAGAAAAAGGATGCGTAATAATATTGGCTCAGAACCTCACCTGCCCACAGGTGAGACACATTTCTGGGAACAAAGGCAAGCTGGTCCTCAGGGTGTTTGCTTTTCCACTCCAGGTCAATATGTGAGGTTTGCCAAAGTTAATTTAACTCGCTAGAATAGAAATTTTCCTTAATAAATAACTTAACCAACATTACTTTCATCTCTCTTTAGTTATATAAACAATTGATGTGTTCAGAGTGTGGATGATGGGACTGGTGAAAAAAGTGTGTAAGCAAATCAATAATTAGGAGGTGATACTGATGATCACTCAAGGTAGGTTAAGTCACTCTAGTAGGAAAACCTCTATCACTTAAGTCTCAAAAGTAAAAATGAAAACTTCAGGGAGTTTTCTCATTAGAAGAATTACATGTCTTTTAGAGCATGGAGGAGAGAACAGAAAGACCTAGAAAGCAAAAGTGGGCCTTTTAATTCTCTTTCCAGTATAAAAATGATTGAAAGGTAAAAGTGGTCTCCGTTTCTATCAGTATACAAAGCTGAAGTTAATATCTGGCAAAGGGCCCACTGGCTCATACCTGGACGGACTCCCCCTTGAGGAAAACAAAACCTGAGAAGTATGTGTCTTGTCCTCTCCCTCAAGATTGGGAAGTCTGAAGTGTACACCCAGCTATGTGAAAGTCGAGTGGGACACAAAATTGTCAGTGTGTTCCTTTGATGATTATGAGGTCTTCTAAAATAACCTAATAAAAAACCGATAACCATGGTCTAGGCAGTACTTTATTAAGGATTATGGACATTTTTGCAGCAACAGCAGATCTGAAGCATGGGAATAGGAGATGCTCTGTGCCAAAGGACCAAATGGAGAGATGGAGGCTTCCAAATTGAGCTCTGAAATTTCACCTCCTCTTTGTTCCCCTGTGGACTTGGGCCAGAAGCTAAACCTTCCACCCAAACCCCCTAAATTTGTATCTGTTTCTTTTTTTTTTCATGTGAATTGCACACTAATTCTGATATAACCAGAACTGGCATAGGATACAATTCTGACATCAACATGCCAAATTTATCTGGACCTTCCTGGGCAAATTTTGCTCCATGTAGATGTTTTATTGAATTTCATGGACACAAAGGAAGAACCAAAGTTAATTGCCCCTGATATCCTTCTCATAGAATTCCTGGAGCTAGTTTCACTGGCATTTTATGTTCCCCAGGGCATTTTGACTGTTCATATCACCCATATTTTGTAAGTAGTAAGGACAGTAAAATCAATTTCTGAGCCAGGGCCCAAGTATAGGACCTGACTCCCACACACTGTGATTTAATTAAGAATACATGGAAAACAAACACAACTCACACAAAAACTAAATTAATTCTAAATTGGCTTACAGTTCACTTATCAGATGCTTAATTTCATTTCCAATGTGATTTGGAAGGATCCAACGCAAGCCTGTGTAGGTCATTCATTAAAACCAATGTCAATACAATGCAAATACCTCATCATCTTCTTTGGGTATCAAAAAGGTATCCAAGTCTCTCTCAGACATTTCAGAGCCCAAAGAGCTGCCCACACCCCAATTCTGCTCCTCCACACTCTCTCTGCTTATCGTATGCAGAGAAACATTATAAACAACGTACGCTTCTATTCCTTCCCTTCCTTAGTGAAGTCACGTAACAATATTCTTTAGAGAAATAGAACTGACAGATGCCTCAGCACTAGAATAACTCTCAGCTACTTCCCACATTTGGTTAAAAGCTTTTAATGTTTATTAAAGAAGATAAACATTTATGAAATACGAGAAAGCAGACTTTGGAAAGAGACAGATGGAAAATAGTACTATTCAGGGCTGGCCTTAATGCAAAGTACATCAAAGTACCTCATCTAATGGTTGTACAAACTCATGGCTAAGACGGCCCTGACGTGGCATTATGTGAACCGCAGCATCAACTCATCCTTAAACAAAACAAACAAAAGAACAAATGAAAAGCATCCTTGAGTTCACCTAAGATGTCTGAAAACATAGAGATCTCAGGATCAGGGATGAGGGGTAAGTAAAAGATCCCTGAGACGAGGAGCTGGTCAAGGACATCTTCTTTATTCCCTAAGAGCCGCCGAGACATGTGAGTCTAGATGATTACAATAGCTTCCAGCCTCAGTCAGACTTCGCTTTAGTAAATGCAGGTGCCCTGGGCCAGAATGGATGAGATTGGCCCACACACCAGGTCAGGAAAAATATTCTCCCTTTTGACCCTCTGTTCTTGCCTCAGCCCTTGAAGTCCTGGCTTGGGCACCATTGTCCTGCTGTGCTGTTTTCATTAGCAAAGGCAAGTTCTCCTGCTCCAAAAGTCCGATAAATCCATCTTGATAAATACAATTGAACTAACCTAATTTTAGGTGAAAAGCCCCTTAAATTTGTATAATACATTTTAAGTTATTTTATTTTTTTAATTTTTTAAAGAGATTTTTACTTATTTATTTATCAGATAGAGAGAGCACAAGCAGGGGGAGCAGCAGGCAGAGAGAGAAGCAGGCAGAGGAAGAAGCAGGCTCCCGGCGAAGCAAGGAGCCTGATGCAAGACTTGATCCCAGGACCCTGGGATCATGGCCTGAGCTGAAGGCCGAGGCTTAACGACTGAGCCACCCAGGCACCCCCAGGCATCCCTTTTTAAAATTATTTTAAATAAATCATAATCTAATTATTGTAACTTTGCTATTATTTTTGTGTTATTCAAGTTATCCCTACTTAGCCTTGGGGGAAGCAGGAACAAAGAACATTTAAGCAAGTTCTACCTTCAGGTCTTTCAAAACAGGACTGGGAGTAGAGCTGAGATCCCCTGATGCTGTGTTCACCGTCTTGCAGGAACAAGATGAGCAAATACATTAGACCTTAGAGATAATTAACCCATCAATTTAGAAAAAAAGACGTCAGTGCAGACACTAAAGGCTGTGTAAGGCCAGTGCTAATCATTGTGGTCAGAACAACGTGGCCTCAGTAAACCTACTGTCTGGCACCCACACCACTTTGAGCATCACCTTGCTTTAAAAAGAGCAACCTGGGGGTACCTGCCTGGCTCAGTTGGTTGAGCATCTGACTCTTGATTTCAGCTCAGGTCATAAACTCGGGGTCAAGAGTTTAAGACCCGCGTCAGGCTCTGCTCTGGGTGTAAAGCTTACTTGGGATTCTCTCTCCCTCTGTTCTTCCCCCCACCCCCCACCAACTCACCACCCACTGGCTCTCTCTTAAAAAACAAAAGAAGGGGTGCCTGGGTGGCTCAGTGGGTTAGAGCCTCTGCCTTCGGCTCAGGTCATCATCCCAGGGTCCTGGGATCGAACCCCACATCGGGCTCTCTGCTCTGTGGGGAGCCTGCTTCCTCATCTCTCTGCCTGCCTCTCTGCCTACTTGTGAGCTCTGTTTGTCAAATAAATAAATAAAATCTTAAAAAAAAAAAAAGATCTATGTGTCTGTTTTTGTTCCAGTACCATGCTGTCTTGATGATGACAGCTTTGTAATAGAGCTTAAAGTCCGGAATTGTGATGCCACCAACGTTGGCTTTCTTTTTCAATATCCCTTTGGCTATTCGAGGTTTTTTCTGGTTCCATATAAATTTTAGAATTATTTGTTCCATTTCTTTGAAAAAGATGGATGGTACTTTGATAGGAATTGCATTAAATGTATAGATTGCTTTAGGTAGCATAGACATTTTCACAATATTTATTCTTCCAATCCAGGAGCATGGAACATTTTTCCATTTCTTTGTGTCTTCCTCAATTTCTTTCATGAGTACTTTATAGTTTTCTGAGTTTAGATTCTGTGTCTCTTTGGTTAGGTTTATTCCTAGGTATCTTATGGTTTTGGGTGCAATTGTAAATGGGATTGACTCCTTAATTTCCCTTTCTTCTGTCTTGCTGTTGGTGTAGAGAAATGCAACTGATTTCTGTGCATTGATTTTATATCCTGACACTTTACTGAATTCCTGTATAAGTTCTAGCAGTTTTGGAGTGGAGTCTTTTGGGTTTTCCACATATAGTATCATATCATCTGCGAAGAGTGATAATTTGACTTCTTCTTTGCCGATTTGGATGCCTTTAATTTCCTTTTGTTGTCTGATTGCTGAGGCTAGGACCTCTAGTACTATGTTGAATAGCAGTGGTGATAATGGACATCCCTGCCGTGTTCCTGACCTTAGCGGAAAAACTTTCAGTTTTGCTCCATTGAGAATGATATTTGCGGTGGGTTTTTCATAGATGGCTTTGATGATATTGAGGTATGTGCCCTCTATCCCTACACTTTGAAGAGTTTTGATCAGGAAGGGATGCTGTACTTTGTCAAATGCTTTTGCAGCATCTATTGAGAGTATCATATGGTTCTTGTTCTTTCTTTTATTGATGTGTTGTATCACATTGACTGATTTGCGGATGTTGAACCAACCTTGCAGCCCTGGAATAAATCCCACTTGGTCGTGGTGAATAATCTTTTTAATGTACTGTTGAATCCTATTGGCTAGAATTTTGTTGAGTATTTTTGCATCTGTGTTCATCAAGGATATTGGTCTATAGCTCTCTTTTTTGGTGGGATCCTTGTCTGGTTTTGGGATCAAGGTGATGCTGGCCTCATAAAATGAGATTGGAAGTTTTCCTTCCATTTCTATTTTTTGGAACAGTTTTAGGAGAATAGGAATTAGTTCTTCTTTAAATGTTTGGTAGAATTCCCCCGGGAAGCCGTCTGGCCCTGGGCTTTTGTTTGTTTGGAGATTTTTAATGACTGTTTCAATCTCCTTACTGGTTATGGGTCTGTTCAGGCTTTCTATTTCTTCCTGGTTCAGTTGTGGTAGTTTATATGTTTCTAGGAATGCATCCATTTCTTCCAGATTGTCAAATTTATTGCCGTAGAGTTGCTCATAGTATGTTCTTATAATTGTTTGTATTTCTTTGGTGTTAGTTGTGGTCTCTCCTCTTTCATTCATGATTTTATTTATTTGGGTCCTTTCTCTTTTTGATAAGTCGGGCCAGGGGTTTATCAATTTTATTAATTCTTTCAAAGAACCAGCTCCTACTTTCGTTGATTTGTTCTATTGTTTTTTTGGTTTCTATTTCATTGATTTCTGCTCTGATCTTTATGATTTCTCTTCTCCTGCTGGGCTTAGGGTTTCTTTCTTGTTCTTTCTCCAGCTCCTTTAGGTGTAGGGTTAGGTTGTGTACCTGAGACCTTTCTTGTTTCTTGAGAAAGGCTTGTACCGCTATATATTTTCCTCTCAAGACTGCCTTTGTTGTGTCCCACAGATTTTGAACCGTTGTATTTTCATTATCATTTGTTTCCATGATTTTTTTCAATTCTTCTTTAATTTCCCAGTTGACCCATTCATTCTTTAGAAGGATGCTGTTTAGTCTCCATGTATTTTGGTTCTTTTCAAAACAAAATACAAAAAGAGCAACACTGCTGTGGGGGAACTGATACCTCCATTTTCAGAGTATTTCCAAGTGTTGGTTTCTGGAGTCATGCTGCTCACAATTACCAATTCTAAATGAGGTGGCCCAGTGTGCGCTATTTCTGAAGTTGGTACGCATTATATACAGGCTAATGAAAGATCAAGTTTCGTTGCTTGCACATGAAATCATAACTTGTGAGGGTGGCAAGGAAATTGTTTAAAACTGAGTGTCTGTGTACATGGAGAGAAGAGAAAAGGAGATAGATAATTGAGGATTTGGGTGATGAAAATAGTAGCAACTAGATCTTGAAGCCATCCTACAGGCAGTAGGGATTTAAAAGATAGTTTGTTTCTAACATTAGATTGCACGTCATCTCAAAAAGTCATCTATACTGTTGTTGGGATTTTATTTTTTTTTTTAAGATTTTATTTATTTATTTGACAGAGAGAGAAGCAGGTTCCCTGCTGAGCAGGGAGCGGACACGGGACTCGATCCCAGGACCCTGGGATCATGACCTGAGTAGAAGGCAGACATTTAGCCGACTAAGCCACCCAGGCGCCCCAAAGTCATCTATATTGTAGTAAAATTTTGCTGTATGTGTGACATAGAACAGAATGACTGTGTCCTATTTCATTCACAAGTCCATTTAAATAATAAAGCATGCCATAAAAGGATTCTACTATAAACTACACAGGAAAGAAATATTACTTACTATTTTTGAATACATGAAAAAAGTCTTGAGATTATGTTTGGAAATAAAGCATTTAACTCTAAAAGAAAAAAAAAAATCCCACATCTCTCATAGAAGCCAGTCAGTCCAGGGGTGCCTGGGTGGCTCAGTTGGTTAAGTGTCTGCCTTTGGCTCAGGTCGTGATCCTGGGGTTACAGGATCAAGTCCCAAGTCTGGCTCCCTACTCAGAAAGGAGCCTGCTTCTCCCTCTCCCTCTGCTCCCCACCAATGCACACCCCCTCACAGGTTCTGTCAAATAAATAAATAAATAAAATCTTTTAAAAAGTCAGTCCAAATACAAATGTAGTGATCCAAAGGGACACATGCACCCGAATGTTTATAGCAGCAATGTCCACAATAGCCAAACTATGGAAAGAACCTAGATGTCCATCAACAGATGAATGGATCAAGAAGATGTGGTATATATACACAATGGAATACTATGCAGCCATCAAAAGAAATGAAATCTTGCCATTTGCGACAACATGGATGGAACTAGAGCGTATCATGCTTAGCGAAATAAGTCAAGCAGAGAAAGACAACTATCATATGATCTCCCTGATATGAGGAAGTGGTGATGCAACATGGGGGCTTAAGTGGGTAGGAGAAGAATCAATGAAACAAGATGGGATTGGGAGGGAGACAAACCATAAGTGACTCTTAATCTCACAAAACAAACTGAGGGTTGCTGGGGGGAGGGGGTTTGGGAGAACGGGGGGGGGGGGGATTATGGACATTGGGGAGGGTATGTGCTTTGGTGAGTGCTGTGAAGTGTGTAAACCTGGTAATTCACAGACCTGTACCCCTGGGGATAAAAATATATGTTTATAAAAAATAAAAAATTAAAAATAGAGCTTCCCTATGACCCTGCAATTGCACTCCTGGGTATTTGCCCCAAAGATACAGATGGAGTGAAAAGAAGGGCCATCTGTACCCCAATGTTTATAGCAGCAATGGCCATGGTCACCAAACTGTGGAAAGAACCAAGATGCCCTTCAATGGACGAATGGATAAGGAAAATGTGGTCCATATACACTATGGAGTATTATGCCTCCATCAGAAAGGATGAATACCCAACTTTTGTAGCAACATGGACGGGACTGGAAGAGATTATGCTGAGTGAAATAAGTCAAGCAGAGAGAGTCAATTATCATATGGTTTCACTTATTTGTGGAGCATAACAAATAGCATGGAGGACATGGGGAGTTAGAGAGGAGAAGGGATTGGGGGATATTGGAAGGGGATGTGAACCATGAGAGACTATGGACTCTGAAAAACAATCTGAGGGGTTTGAAGTGGCAGGGGGTGTGGGAGGTTGGGGTACCAGGTGGTGGGTATTATAGAGGGCACGGACTGCATGGAGCACTGGGTGTGGTGAAAAAAATAATGAATACTGTTATGCTGAAAATAAATAAAAAAATTAATTAAAAAAGAAAAAAAAAAAAGTCAGTCCAAATGGTTTATTGATTGTGTTTCTGCAATTTGCCCTGATTGACATTGGTTAAATATGTGATTAGTATCAACTTGAGACTCAGAATGAGCTTCTAAAGGGCTGGACACTAAGGAATTTACTGTCATTCAGAAGCTCTGGGGTGGGGGAGGGGAAGCAATGTAACTGGAGTCAGCACCTGAAGTACAACCACTTGTAGAATGTCTGGTCACAAGGAAAGGCAGGGCCAGGGCCGAGCCTTCCGTCCTGAGAACTCTGATAGGCCGCCCCCTGCTTTGACCTCCCCTGACCTGGCGGTCTCTGGCTGCATGCCCCAGGCTCCCTTGCCAGCTCTTTCTGGCATGGCTGCTGCTGGCTGCCTCCTGCTCTGCCTTGAGCCAGGCTGGTCCTGGCCCACTAGCACGGTGGTGTCCCCCTGCCTGGGGCCCTGGCTCTGTCTCTCTCTCAGCATCTTGTCCCTCCCTGACTCTCTTGGGAATGAAAAGCAGAGGCATATTAAAAGCCTGAAGGCTTTTTTTTTTTTTTTTACAAGTATACACTGGGAGAATTTCTTTTTTAAAATTAATAAAAGTGACTCCATCATAAAGAACCCTGTAGCATAAAATTATTAAGTATTCTGTCCTAAGATCCTATATAAGTATCTACTATTTTCCCTTATGAAAATCTGCATTTTCCAGGGGCACCTGGGTGGCTCAGTCAGTTAAGCGCCTGCCTTCAGCGCAGGTCATGACCCTGGCATTCTGGGATGGAGGTCCCTGTTGAGTTCCCTCCTCAGTGGGGAGACTGCTTCTCTCTCTCCTTCTGTCTACCACTCTGCTTCTCTCTCTCTCTCTCTCTCTCTCTGTCAAATAAAGAAAGGGCTTCTCTGTGTTCTTGCTCTCTCTCTATCAAATAAATAAATAAATGAAATCTTAAAAAAAAAAAGAAGGAAAGAAAATTTGCATTTCCCAGAGTTTAAAGCAAGAGTACATGAAATAAAACCCAGTAGGTATAGTTATACTAAATAGAACAGAAAAAACTCTAAACCCGGAAGACAATGAGCATTTCTAATAACAGACAAACCAATGACAGAAACTGACCGTGTTCTGTGGTTTCTACCACACATGTTAATTTGTTAAGGTTAGTGTAAGGACAGTGTAAGTGGTGATTCTGTGTTAATAATAGTCCAAAAGCTCAGACCTTCATATCTGACTATCAGGCTAGAACTAGCTTAGCGATGAAGCAAGTGTCTGAAAGCACGAACGGATACCAGACACGAAGGATTTCCAATTAAGATGTAAGCGAGCGTGCTCAGAACCATCTGGGAATTTAAAAAGCAACTCCTGCTGAGTTTCCATATTTGCCCTGCTTTCTCTGACAAAGATTTTTTTTTTCTGCCTTTTTTTTTTTCATTTTTTTCATAGAATGAGACGTTCAATTTTTTTTCTTTAAATTGCTGTATTTCTTTTAAGTCTCACTATCTTAGATATCTCATGTAAGGGGAATCGTGAAATATTTGTCCTGCAACTGGTTTCTTTCATTTAGCACAACACTCTCCAGGTTCTTCCCTGTTGTTGCAAATGGCAGGATTTCTTTCTTTTTTAATGCTGAATAATATTCTATCGTATGTATCTGCTGCATTTTTAAAGATTTTTTTAAGTTAATTAATTAATTTATTTGAGAGAGAGAGCAAGAGACAGCAAGAATGGTGGGGAGAAGCAGAGAGAAAGGGAGAGGAGAAGCAGGCTCCATGCTAAGCAGGGTCCCCAATGTGGGGCTTAATCCAGGATCCCAGGATCGCGACCCTAGTGGAAGCAGACTCAACCGACTGAGCTACCCAGGCACCCACATTTTCTTTATCCATTCATCCATCAGCGGACATTTAGGTTGTTTCTATATCTTGGCTATTATGAAAAATGCTGTAATGAATATGAAAAAGTAGATGTGATTTTAACATCCCGATTTCTTTTCTTTTGTACATATACCTAAAAGTGGTCATCAGGGACTGGGGAGGGGGAAAGAGGGAGCTGCTATTCAAACAGTATAAAGTTATAGGTATACAAGATGAATAAGCTCTAAAAATCTGCTATGGAACCTTGTGCCTACAGTTGATAGTACTTTACTCGGTCCTGAGGACAGTGTTGTAACTGGTGTTTATAATAACATTTTGTAGCACATAAGAAAAAGTGGACACGTTCAGGATCTGAACATGTGTATTTATCAAAATTTCTGTTTTATATGGTTAAAACAAACCAAAACAGCACAGCCAAATGATTTTCAAGCTGAAAAGAGTAACACTTAGTGACTTTTATTGCTTAACTTTTTAGAATATTTAATTCACAGAGTTTTCTGGAGAGTCACATTTTCACTGGAAATTTTTTTTTTTTAAGATTTCATTTATTTATTTGACAGACAGAGATCAAAAATAGGCAGAGACACAGGCAGAGAGGAGGCAGAGAGGAGGAAGCAGGCCCCCTGCCTACCAGAGAGCCCGATGTGGGGCTCGATCCCGGGACCCTGAGATCATGACCCGGGCCGAAGGCAGAGGATCAACCCACTGAGCCACCCAGGTGCCCCTCACTGGAAATTTATAATAGAATTTTCTCTAAGCAGAACTAACAATACCATTTAGGGCATCTGATTAATCAATTACATTGACACAGATGACTGGAGACACTCTCAATTTAAAGTCAAAATCACCTGAATTAACTCACTTCAATTTTGGCACAAAGAGTGAAAAAATAGTCTCCCTATTTACAAGAAGGAAACCCTCTGTCATATGCTTGTTGGAGTTCATTTAACAGGCATTTACTGAGTGCATCCTATGTACCAGACCATGGCTATTCCTTTAGGAGGAGTAGACAAGCATTACGTAAAATTAATCAATTAATGGTCATTCCTATATTCTTTTTCATGTATCTGATGAAAAATAAAGGGTAGAAATAAGCCAAGAATTTCTGTGTCATTTCTGATTTATTGTTATCTATTGATTTAACAGAGATCTACAGATTAAGTTTTATAATTTTGATATAAATAGCAGGTTTTCTATGTGGATGTAGAGAGTTTATCACGAAACTACATATAAAAATAAGAGTGAAAAGGAACTGATAGGTTAATTTCATTCCTGAATGGAGTCAGTAAATCAGAACAATTAATAAACTGGTATACTAATAAGATGCATGCTTATATGCATGCTGACAAAGCAAATTATAATGGATACATCCTTATATAAATTACAGGAATGGCTTCATAGATAAGCTAAAATTATTGACTGGTGACAGTAAAATGAATAATAATAATATATCCCTTGATCAATATCAATGATACCCAAACCCAAACTGTCATTTGGTGTACAGTTGATGCTACATAACTCCATTGGGATGAATAAATTTCACATTAGCACCACACTGAGTTCTCTGGGATACTTCTACTGTGGGATACTTCTGTTCCAGGTGGGCCCATTGGGATACAGTGTCCTAAAAAGGAACTACTCCACAGGCATGCATATAGACTTTGGAAACTACTTTTATAGATACACATGATACAATTTTGTAAAACATAAAGTAGGATATTTAATAATTTGTTTTATTAACTATTGCCTCCTCAAAGAAACAACAACAACAACAAAAAGGATAACGACTTCAAAGTCAGTTTTGGTTGAAAACTCTGTCTTTAAGTTATTATTAGGAATCAATGTAACATGACATCCTGTCTACTGATCTAGATGTACATTTGACAAGTAATCTCATGTGGACCCTAGGTCAAAATTTGGTGTTCCTGAGTGTATCCTAGGAATCTTACAATGTTGGGATCGGCAATCAGATATACTGATTTATAATTTTTGTCAACTAACTGTCAAGTTATCTGAGAAATTTGGGGCTTTTTGACAGTCTTTATTTTCTAAGGATGATCTTGGTTGGGCCTATGGAAATTCCCTTCTTCACCTCCAAGAGGAAGTGGAATGGCTTCAGGAAAAAGACATTAAGGTCTTTGTTTTTCCCAAGTTATCCATTCTAACCCTAGCTCTTTCCCTTAGAAGCCATATGAATGTGTCCTTAATTGGCAACAGAGAAGAGTTGCTAGTTACTTGCCAGAGATTCTTTCTTGAATTCTTTATTACTCAAGTATCTATTAAAAGCTCAACTAAGAGAAACAATGTACATGGATGATTTTGGAAAGATACACATTTCATTTATTCCTTTATATTTTGTCCCCTCTGTATTCCTAATATTTATGTCAGACAAGTAGTAGGTATTTCAAAATATTTGCTAACAGAATATATTGTTTTATCCCTTCCAAAATTATTCCTCAATTGTATTTTGTACGATGCTCTGGGATTATACTGAGAATGTCTCTATCAGTCCTCCTGTGGAACTCATGTCATCAGAATACACACTCTCTACTTCATGAAAAACCTTACAACATTTATTTTTCTGGTCCTATTATAACAAATAGTCTTGTTCATTTTTAGAATTTGATTTGCTTTATTTTATGCATATCATGAATTCTGTTACCAATCAGGTTCCCTTTTCCCAATTCCCTGCCATCAAGAAAAATCTGTAGCTCAAAATGCCACGATTGCATTTTTTAAAAAAGATTTTATTTATTTATTTGACAAACAGAGATCACAAGTAGGCAGAGAGGCAGGCAGAGAGAGAGAGGAAGGGAAGTGGGCTCCCTGCTGAACAGAGAGCCCGATGCAGGGCTCTATCCCAGGACCCTGGGACCATGACCTGAGCAGAAGGCAGAGGCTTACCCCACTGAGCCTCCCAGGCACCCCTGATTGCATTATTCAATTAATTCAATTCTACTTCTATTTTCTGCCCCATTTGTTTTTCCTTTTTCATCCTCATATAAATTGTAGTTTATGATTTGTTGGCATATTTAATTGTTAGTTTATTATATATTTTACATATCCTTTACAATAAAATTGGGTATCAGCAAATAAAATATTTAATCCATCAATTAAATTAAAGATTAAATTTATTGTATAGGAGAATTTGACAGTCATAATCTCTGGCTTTAAAAGCCACTGAGACAAGACAATCTTGTGGAGTCTACTTGCTTATTGTTCTACCCAAACCCTACTGCCTTCTTCTGGAAAAAAGCAACTCTATCTTCTGGAAACTGCTTCTCTTTCCACTGCAATCATGCTGTCCTCTGACCAACTCTGCCTCCTCGAAAGTGTTGGACATTCCAGGGATGGACTACTACACCAAACCGTTCTACTCCATCTTTTCAGTTGTTTCTTGGGGACAGGGATGTATTACGGGAGAGGCAGGCCTGTCCTATGATGGAATTGAGAGAAAACTTGGGTGCTGAGAGTGATCACATTTCCTGCCTCACAGAGAAAGCCTGGTTCAGTGTGCGAAAAATTTGGCACAAAGCAGAAACAGCAAATGAGAAACAGAAAATAAGTCAGAGATAGGAGAGAGCTGGCAACATTCAAATTCCTGATTCTATCCTTTCCTGATACCCAACTGATTCCTGGTTCTATCTTGTCCTGAGACCCAACTGAATCTTTGCTTTTCATGTGGTTTGGATGTTCACTCCTTCTTTATATTTTGTAAGATAACTACTTCTTTTTCTTTTTCTCTATGTTGGTTCTAAGTGGATTTCTCTCACTTTCAAGCAAGAGTCCTTGCTGATATATGTTGCCTCCAAGCTTTGTCGTGTGGAGTTTGGAGCACCAACCTGATTGCACAGAAAAGCTTTGTCCCTAATCCTAGTCAGCCCCACAGCCTACCTTTGCACAAAGATGTGACTTAATCTTCATTTTGCACAGGGTATAACTGGCTGTAATTTTCTTTTCTTTCTTTCTTTCATTTTTTAAAATTTTCTTTTCTTTACTATTATTTTCTTTCTTTTTCTTTTTTTCTTTTTTTTCTAATTTTTGTTTAAAAGAAATTCAGCAATGCCTCTTCTAGATCTGGTGTAAAAAAATATTTGTGTTTTCTTCTGCAAGATACCAGTATTGCAGTTACTTCCAGCAAACTCAAACTCAAAATTGTTTGCTCTTCTGATTATGTCAAAATTTGGACTTAAACAATGGTTCCTACAGATGTGGGGACATAATAACTAGCATTTTCCAGACTGTTTTACTTCTGTCTCTATATCAAATCAACATAATTGTACATTCTGGGTTAGGTAAAGTGGAAAGAAGATGGACTTTAGGTCAGGCAGACCTGGCTCCATGTCTTAGATTTACAACTTGGCCCAGTTCCCTGGGTTCTCTCAAGTCCCTCTTAGGTAACTTAGGGAAGATCAATAGCATGTACCCCATAAAGGTATTAGAGAAAACACATGTAAAGCCCCAGTGCAGTGTCAAGATATGTAAGTGGGAGTTGGAAGGCCATTTCTAGTGCTGGAAATACAGTAGACCTTTAGAAAGGTTATGTCTTCCATACTGACTGAGACTAACGATAATCTCAGTCATTTTATCTTATTTGGTCAGTGAAATCAGAATAGCCTCAAAGAGCAATGCCAGGTATCAACAGCTAAAATCTATAAGCGTCTTTAGAAAACAATTTTTCCCAATATCTTCCATGTATTTGAAGAATACATTATAATGCTGTTTAGAAGCAAAAAGGATCATCTCTCCATTCTACCAACAGAGAGGTTTAAAGTCACAAAAATAAATTTTCCTAGTCCACTGTAAATTAAAAAAAAAATTAAATGGACTTAGTTAATTTAAATTTAAAGGACTATCAATTTTCATACTCTTTGCAGTGAAAACAAAACAAAGAAAGATCCGAGGAATTTCTGCTTGGACCAATACAGAAAGGAGAGAGACAGCCTCTTCTCAGTCTCTGGTCTGTTTCACAACCTTGACAGTTAGGGGATTGTTTATCTTGTGAAATGCCTTTTATACAATCTGTTCTGGAAGGCATTTTGTTTATGGTCTAATACTGTTCCAGCTTTCACAAATTCCCTTCTTTCTCTTTTCTTTCTTGGTTGCTTTCATTGTTTCTTTCTCTTTACACCCTCTCTCACATCAAACACGAAAAACTGACTGTTCTGTCTTTGCAGCTCTTCCTCCCCCTTCCCACCAGCCCTGGGTCTCCCCTGCTGCGACCCCTAAGGTTGGCTACAAAGAACAGTAGATTGAGTAAACACATATCTATAAATTAAAGGGTTTTCCCTCTTCAATTATAAATATTTGTCGATATTTTATTCAAAGTACCTTATGTAAAGAAAGTTTTAAATGATCCTATGAATTTTCAGCGATAACCTAATGGGTTTTGGTCATACAGCACTATGTATATGCGTCAGAAATAGACACTTAGCCTGTTCATTTAGTCAGTCCCCCAAATGTCAGGATGGCAGGTATTTCTAGATAGTTTATTGATTGCAATTCTAACTGTCAAGCAGAGAGGTGCTCCCTTTTACTGGGATCTGCAGCCATGGGGATAATGGAGCTGTGAGAGGCCAGGGGCCATCTTTCCTGCACTTAGAAAGAGCCCACGAACAGGGACAATAGAGGAAAGAACAGCCAGAGATGGAGAAAAGAGAGAAAAGAGCCTGCTGATGTGGTCTTCTGACACTGTTCACAGCTGTCTTGCAATGATCTGCCCAGTTATTTAAGACAATAAATTCCTTCCTTTTTTTTTTGTTTTTGTTTTTTGTTTTGCCTTAACATGGTTTAAGATCAATGTCTAGCCTAACTTTGAGAAAGTTTCAACATGCCCATTGCTTTTAATTGGCCCATTGCCAATTGAAATGCAGTGTCACATGGTCATATTTGTTCTAAGACAGAATATGATTTTTATTTATTTTTACATCTCCAACCCCAAACCTTTCCTGGATGGGAAGCTTACCAGTTTGCTAATAGCATAGCTGTGGTATATTTGGTCTATAACATGGAGGAGAATGAGATCACTATTAAAAAAAAAAAAGGAAAAAAAATGGCTCTGTGTATACTAGAAAGGTTGTAACTATTACTGTACTTTGAAGAGACTTACAACAATGTTAAGCAGGTTGTTTGAGATAAACCAGACAGAAACAAAAAAAAAAAAAGAAAGAAAGAAAGAAAAAAGAAAAAAGGAATGAGGATTCGACTCCAATCAATATTTTTATATAATAATTTTTATATTTTCTATAAAGATGTTTCAAATAAAATTTTGCTTTCCTCAAAAAAAAAAAAAAACTCACAAAACTCAATGAACCTAGGTATCTGGATTTATTTTCTAGGGTTTTATTTTTTTCATTCATTATTTCCAATAGCGTTTTGTCCTTTCCAACTTGAGAACACCTAGGAATAATTAAGAAGATATAAAGCCTTGGATTATACTTGATCAGACACCAGGAATCCTGCTGTTGCCATGTACTAACTTATAGCGTCTTAGGCATTATTTTGTTCAAGGACCCTTGAATAAAGGAGCAATAAATGCAAAGACCAAACAGAGTTCATGTTAATTTTCTATTAGTTAAAAACCTCTTTTATCTGGGTTTAGCTTTGTATATGTCAGACCTGGTGGCTAGTCCCTCGTACAGAGAGGACAGCCAAGTAACCACATTACGCAGCTGTTGTACAAGATTTGGTTCTAACCTTGCCAAGTAGTTGTGACTATGCAACTTGCACTCCTGGGAAAATTAGGTTTGTCATTCTTTCTCAGCTAACCTACCCATGAGGTTTTGCCATTAGAACTTGAATTTTCCAGACCTAATACCTTTAAAAATAGAAGCAAGAATCTCAGTATCCTAATTCTGTCCAATGAGTCACTTTTTATTTCTGCCAACGACCCCTTTGGGAATTAGCCTAAGGTTAATTCCTGCAAGAGTCACGGATGTCTCTCCTAATGGTTATGCAGAAGGGTGTGGAATTTGTGGTTTAGGAATGAAAAGCAAAAGAACACCTGCTATTAAAATTCCTCCCCCAACCACCTAATATTTTAGCATCAAGGGGACAATCTCATGAATGAAGATAGAACATTTGTTAAATAAATTCCAGCAAATCACTCTTCTCTGAACCTTAATTTCTCTTTTATAGAAATGACAATTCACTTTCTTTTTTAAAAAAGATTTTATGTGTGTGGGTATGCATGTATGTATGTATTTATAGACTGTGAGTGAGGGTGGGGAGGGGAAGAGGAAGAGGGAGAGAACCTTAAGCAAACTCTCTTGAGCTGGGATCCTGACATACACTGGGCTTGAGCTCATGACCCTGAGATCATGACCTGAGCTGAAATCAGGAGGTGAACGCTTAACTGACTGAACCACCTGTGTGCCCCTAAGATTTTCTTTTTTAAATAATCTCCTATTGTGGCTCATGGGGCTCAAATGCACAATCCTGAGATCAAGAGTCACAAGCTCCAGCAACTGAGCCAGCCAGGTGTCCCAGACAGGACAGTTCACTTTCTGAGCATGTTTGTTGTGAAGAATAAATGAAGATTCAATATATAAATGTAGGCAGTGTTTAGAAATTAATTCTCACCAAACATGCCCATATGTTATCTGGTCCTACTTGCCTGTCCAGTCTTACCTTTCACTATTATCTGCTCTCATCCCTCCAAGCTCTATACTTAACCCTAAATCTGTCTGATCTCTCTTGCTTCTGTTTTTTTATGAAGTACTCTCTTTGTTGCAGATACTGTGTAAAATATGTGACATACATTATTTCCTCTACTGCTCCAACCAACCCAAAGGATATGTTCCTCATTGTAAACGTCAGTTTTACAGATGAGGGAAGAGGATCTAGAAAGGTCAGTGGTTCACTTAAGACTTTAGAGCACATGAGTGGTGGAATTAGGATTCCAAGCCAAGCTTGGAATTCAGAACCTAGAACATAACTGCCTTGCTCACTGGCCACATCGATTTCCTTCTCAAGAATGAACAATTACCTCTATTATCAGGACTGTAGTGAAAACACATATGAAATCAGAGTGTTCTAAGAAAAATAAGTACTTGGAAGAAAGGGTTTCAGTTTGTATTACGAAATTAAAACAAAAATAAAAATGGACATTACTGGGGTACCTGGGTGTTTAAGTGGGTTAAGTGTCTGACTCTTGGTTTTGGCTCGGGTTATGATCTCAGGATCATGAGACAATAAGTATTATGCAGTATTCTCCATAATAGCACAGAATGTCAAGCATCCCTGATGCCTGGCTTCCAGAAAATTCTGATACCTTCCACTATCCTGGAGCAAACCAAAAATTGTCTTTGTGTATTTTCTCAATTTGAGAAATTAAATTGTACAAATTAAATTGTAGATTCTGATATGCCTCATTTTATTAGTTATTAAGATGTCATTGTTGCTGATGCCTTCACAGTATTTTGGTCCAAATTTTACATATAAGTAAATACTATTCCTTCTATCCCAGCAATTTTCTCTTTCTCCCAACCCCTGTCCAAATCTGGCTAATCCCCATTCATCCTTCAGGTTCCAGTTCATATCTTACTTTCTTAATCTCCCCAAATTGGTTTTATGTATTTGATTACAGAGCTTCTTGTATCATTTGGTACTGTTACGAGTGAGTTGGACGGTTCAGTAGTAAGGGCCAGGGTCCCCAACGAGAAAATATGGAGTCAGGACAGCTAAGACAGAACAGCACTGACATCCTGTTTTGCATATTAGACATAAGCACACTAGCATTCTGCTTTGCAGCCTTTGCAGAAATGACTTCTGCAAAATGTCCTAAAATAAGGCAATTTACCACAAAACATCTGTTACTCTCACAGGCAAGGGGCAGTTAAGACATAAACCCCCAGATGTCAGCAAAAAAGACCATCAGCTTGATGACATTAACCCAATAGGTAGGCAGATACGTGACCAAAGCCCTGATGGGCATGACGAGCACACTCTGATGGCTTAAGATAGTCCCACAAAAGAGTGCATAAAAAGCTCTAATCTTAGAAGCTCCAGGGGCAACCCTCTTGGGTCCCCTCCCTCTCTGAGAGCTTTGTAGTGTTGCTCCATAAACTTTGCTGTGCTGCCCACCCCTCTTTGTCTGGTCTCCCTCTTCATTCTTTGAAGGGGCGTGACCAGAAACCTTGGGCACTAAAGGCAGAGAATCTCTGCAATGGTACTTGACTGTTTTTGTATTTGTCATCTTCCCTAGCAAGGCTTTGCAAATATCAAACCTGGTAATATGTGAAAGTTACTTTAAAAATTTTCAATTTGGATAATTATAGGTCTAAAACATGACTAAAAGAAATGAAAGAATATGGCTTGTAAAGTTTAATGTTGAGTTTTTCATAAATGATGTCCCATGACCTCCACTCTTTCTTGTGTAATGATCTGAACCCAGATGAACAATTTAACTTGAAAATAAGGAATGTAACTGAATAGATGCCATATTTACTAGGTTAGGGATGTGTCTTTCTAGATTAGAAAGGGAACACTTTTGTATAGGGTCTTGAAAACTGAAAATGTCTATCTGTTTAAAACAATGTCTTAGAAGATAATAATTCTATTTAGTCAAATGGGCTAAATTTATTGATCAGCATGTACATGGAAGTGTGTTGGGGGCCAACAGACACATGAAAAAATATTCAACATCACTTGGCATCAGGGAAATACAAATCAAAACCACAATGAGATACCACCTCACATCTATCAAAATGTCTCAAATGAACAAGTCAGGAAATGACAAATGTTGGCGAGGATTCAGAGAAAAGGGAACCCTCTTATACTGTTGGTAGGAATGGAAGCTGGTATAGCCACTCTGGAAAACAGTATGGAGCTTCCTCAGAAAACCAAAAATAGAGCTACCCTATAACACAGCAATTGCATTACTGGGTATTTACCCTAACGATACAAATGTGGTGATCCCCTCACACCAATGTTTATAGCAGCGATACCCACAATAGCCAAACTATGGAAAGAGCTCAGATGTCCATCAACAGATGAATGGATAAAGGAGATGTGGTGTATATCTACAATGGAATATTACTCACCATTAAAAAAAGAAATCTTGCCATTTGCAATGATGTGGATGGAACGAGAGGGTATTATGCTGAGAGAAGTCAGTTAGAGAAAGAATTATCATATGATCTCATTCACATGTGGAATTTAAGAAACAAAACAGGATCATAGGGGAAAGGAGGGAAAAATGAAACAAGATGAAATCGGAGAGGGAGACAAATCACGAGACTCCTTAAAAAAAAATTTTTTTTAAAGATTTTTATTTATTTCTTTGACAGAGAGAGAGAGAGAGATCACAAATAGGCAGAGAGGCAGGCAGAGAGACAAGGGGAAGCAGGCTCCCTGCTGAGTAGAGAGCCCAATGTGGGGCTTGATCCCAGGACCCTGAGATCATGACCCAAGCTGAAGGCAGAAGCTTAACCCACTGAGCCACCCAGATACCCCTTGAGACTCTTAATTATAGGAAACAAACAGGGTTGCTGGAGAGGAGGTGAGGGAAGATGGAGTAACTGGGTGATGGACATTAAGGAGGGCACTTGATGTAATGAGCACTGAGTATTATATAAGACCGATGAATCACTGACCTCTACCTCTGAAACTGATAGTATACTATATGTTAATTAATTGAATTTTTTTTTTAAAGTGTGTTAGGGGAGAGATGGGGAAACCAAGAAGGTTTTCACTGTGATTCAGAAGGTTTAATGACCCCTGTGGGGAAGGCCTTGCACCTGATGTGTTAAAGGGTAGATGTAAGATTGAAAATGGCCCAAAGAATTCCATTATTTTTTTGTCCTTTTTCTCCTGGGACTCCAACTATATTTGTAGGACTTAAACACATTTTGTTTGCACTTGATCATTAATTTTCTGTAAATTAACCTTCTGTATGAATATGGAAGAAAAAAACAATTGGGTTTTCCTTTATGCTCCAACTTTACACCTTGGAAATACTTATTTTTACCTCTTCTTATACAATGGAAGAGGAAAATGGCTTTGCTAATACAGGAGTAGGGCTTGAACGTCCTTGGTGCCTGCTTTCTCACAATACAGGT
Source organism: Mustela lutreola (assembly GCF_030435805.1). Classification (NCBI taxonomy): domain Eukaryota; kingdom Metazoa; phylum Chordata; class Mammalia; order Carnivora; family Mustelidae; genus Mustela; species Mustela lutreola. Next base: position 57,188,830 of record NC_081295.1, on the reverse strand, counting down.
GAAAAATCTGAGGCCCAGAGAGGCGAGAGGGGTCCTCCAAGACTTGGTGGAGGCAGGTTTAGCATCCAGGTGTCCTGGGATCTTTCCCCAACCCCTCCCTTTGGCTTTTGTCTTTCATCACTTGATCCGATCAACTCATGGGTCATTATGTCATCCAGGAACCTGCTTCTAGCTCATCATTGCCAAGACTGTGTGACCTGACAATATTTATACAGCTTCTCAGGAGCAGGAAGAATAAGTATGATTTATATTTGTTCTTTGAAAAATGATTTCACTTTAGAAAATAAACTAAGAGTACTTTGGGGCTAGTATGTGGTCAATATGAGTAACTGTTTTCAACTTTTTCCAAAAAGTGCTAAGACATGGCTATAAAACTATGAAGTTGGTGTTGATGGTGGCTTCAAAACAAATCTCTAAAGTCGCTTTCAAAAGAGGAGTTCCAACAAGTTTAGATCAATATCTGATATTTTTTATAAGTGGAAAGATCTCATTTTGCTATATAAGTGTTGTAATGTGTTCAAAGCATTATGCTTTATCAGCAAATATGATCTAAATTTTCACAGGATGGTCTGATTTTATTGAGTTTTAGTTATGCTACAAAGTGACATTTTGAATAGTGGAATGTTTCAGTTGTTTCTACAATAAACAAAAGAATCAAGAGCATTTTGCATTAGAAAATGAATTTAAGGTTATTCTTATGATCTTAAGTCTAAGCTTAAGGAAATCATAAGCCCTTCTGCTAAAGGACCAATTTCAGAATACCTTTAACCCCCCTCCGAATTTTTGTTTGGATAGACAGAAAGTGTATATTCTAAGAGAGAGTCTAAAGGTTCAAAATGCTAGTGCTGGGTGACAGTGTGACCCAACCCACCTACAACCGTCACAGAGAATGCAGCACTGTGCAGTTTGGATCTCCTCGTCCTTCATGAGGTGCTTACAGAAACAGACTTACTTGTGGGTGGCCCTGACCTTGTTCTCCTCATTTGCCAATATTTCTGTATAATTCATATTATAATGGCAAGTAAATTCAATACCAACACGTGTGCTTGTGATTATCATGGACCACATGTTCTTGGTAGTATGAGAAATATAATGTGGGCATCTTCAGAAGTGTAAAAAGCAACACAGAACTTTTGCTTAGGTGGTTTTTGTACATATATGTACTAGTTGAAGTTCAGACATACATGAAGGGCAAGTCCAACCACTTTTGAAGAATTGAATCCCAACTTTGAGCTCAGCAAAGGACTAACAATCTGATCTCATCTAATCAGCCTGTCATGTTAAATACAGTTTTCTTCTGATGTTTAGTTATTGTATTTTCCTAATTGATCTATGTATACTTTAGAAAGTATTACACTGTTCAAATGATGGATATACAACTCATGTTTGTTTAATATGGTGTGTGGCATCATTTACAGAGTTTGGGCAAAGGCTTTGGTTAGGGACTCTATGATAACATTGCGTCTATGGAAAAATCAGAATAAATTTTCAACATTGCAATGTAATGTGTTTTTTTTAACGGAATATTCTTTGCTATGAACATAGGGTCTACTTATATCTTAAATTATCTATGATCACTATGTTCAGAATAAATGATCTTGTAGTCAAATCAATGGTTGGCATTAGTAAAAAGCAATCTAGAAACAAAATTGTCTGTGTTCCAAAAGGCAATGTTGGAGTGTCTTTGGTTTCAAATAGTAGAAGACATTTGCAATACAAAAAAAAAAAAAAAAAGAAAGAAACAAAGAAACCAAAGGTCAACCATAGTAAAGGTCACAGCTTAACCAGAAGGAGGATTCCAGTTAGAATGAAAATATGATAATATACAGTTACAGAATTTGCTTTCATGTGATGATTCTGAGTCCAAAGCAATATAAAACATTGAGGAAGTTTGGTTGGCAATGGCCAAGTTTGCGGGCTATGAATACCACCATGGGGACATGCAGCAGCAGGTGTCGGAAAGGCAAGAGGAGGAGAAACTGGTTTTGAATCTTAAGTTGGATTCTGTTCTTTCTAAGTGGCAGAAATGAATATGCATTGAAGGTATATTAACAGTATCAAAGGTAGACTTTTGCTTAACAATTGTTAATCTTTTTTTTTTTTTTTAAAGATTTATTTACTTGAGAGAGAGAGAAACCACACAGGGTGATGAAGAAGCCGGGGAGAGGAAGGGGGAGTCCCAAACAGACTCCATGCTGAGCATGGAGCCCGACGCATGCGGGCTTGATCTCACAACACGACTTGAACAGAAAACAAGAGCCACTCAACCACCTGAGCCACCTGGGAACCCCTATTTATTGTTAATCTTTAAACAACATTTAGATTTTTTACAACCTAAATTTAAATTATATGTTAATATACCCCCTACACTGTTAAAATTATTTCTCGAACAGGCATTCATCAGTGATGAATGAAAAGTGTACTTGATTGAGGACAAGTATTCTGTATTCCCAGCCCCCAGAGCAGAGTTTACCAGTCACAGAGAGTGTGTTGAACAATTGCTTTTGTGTTTCAAGTCTTGAACCCTGTGTTCCAAATGTATAAGGCACTGCATTTCTCCCTGAAACTATGTTCATGTCTGTGTAAGAGTAATGAAGAAGTAGAGAACATTTTGCTTTTATTTTCCTGTTTTTTCTATCCAACTATTTCCATGAATGTCTTAGGAAACCTTCTCTCATATGCAAACAATGTATGAGATTATTCCCTTTTTTCCTGGATTATAGCCTGAGGCAGGAAGCAAGTTTTATTATAGCCCAAGGCAGGAATAAGTTTTATTAATTTCTGCATTCCCAGGGTCTGGCATGTTATAAGGACCGGGCACATAGTAGAGGTTCAGTTAATTTTGGTTGGATGAATGAGTAAGTGAAAGAGACTGAGCTGAATGCAGTGTTAAATCTCATTAAACTGGCATTTAACCCTAAGTAATAGCAGGTGTTGAGTGACAAGTATGTGTCTCTCGTTAGTGCTGAGGACACAGGTGCCTATAGCGGCCACACCTAGTCTGAAGTAGGTAGATAGGCAAACACATCTAATATAATGCCATGGTCTAAGCACCGTAAGTAAAGTATGAAAGAAGAGCTATGGAGGCACAGGGACAGAGGGGAAGTTCTTCATAAAAGTGCTACTTGTGTTGGGACTGGAACATAAGAAAAAGTGCAGTTTGGATTAAAGTTAACCAAGAATTCTTCAGAATAATGTGTTTAACGTAATCAAGACTAGCCCTTAAAAAAAAAGCAGATGTAGGTAAGACCAAGTTTCCAAAGAAATGCATGAATAAGTGCATGGATAAGTATGTTGCAGTGTCTCTCAAGTTGAAGTTGTATAGCTCCTTCAATAAGAAGCAAGTATTTTAAGCAACAACCTGCTTTAAGGACGAACCTGACAGCAGCAATTTGCTGTTCTGCCATAGCCTCTGTTGTTAAAAACACAGGGCAGGAGAAGGAGAGCGTTCTGGGTAGAGAAATAGCACATGAAAAGGCACTCAGGTGTTGAGGGAATGGGAGTTTAGTGGGATTAGAGTATTGTTCTGAAACAGTGGCTATTTTAATCTGCTTCAGCTTCCTTAACATAGTACCATAGACTGGAGGTTTAAATAACAGAAATTTGTTTCTCATCAGTTCCGGAGCCTGGGAAGTCCAAGATCAAGGTGCCAGCTGGTTCATTTTCTGGTCAAGGCTCTGTTTCTGGCTTGCCGACAGCAGCCTTGTCACTGTGTCCTCACATGGCCTTTCCTAGGTGCATGCTTAGGCTTATGGGGGAGCAAGGGCTCTGGTGTCTCTTCTTATAAGTCTATTAATCCCATCACGAGGGCCCCAACCTCATGACCTCTTGTAACTCTAATTATGTCTCAAAGGTTTCGTCTCCAAATACCATCAACTCGGGAATAGAGCCCAAAGTGTGAATCTGGGGGGACACAATTCAGTTCATAGAAGTGGCTGAGAAGGGACTAGACATGGAGGGCTTGGCCCGCTAATAGAGGACAATCTACCCCATGCCAGAGTTTGGGACACTTCCAATGTCAATAAGGAGCCAGTAAAATTTTTAAGAAGGGAAGCGACATGATCTAAGTATTTTTCAAAATGTACCTTTGATAAGCAGCATCTTCTGGCTCCTGCTTCCGCTGCCTTTAGCGACTCCTTCAGCGGCTGGCTATCAGGAGTCAGGACCTACATCCAGTAGGATACAAGGTAACTGAAGAATTACCTTATTCATGACGTATCATTGGGAAATTATTGCTGAACAGGTTGTGTTAATACCTTTTGTGATCATCTTTTTTACCTATTTTTTATCCACGTAAGTAATTTGTATCAAAAGTGTCTGGCGGTGGTTCCATGAACCTTCAAAGCATTTCTTCATGTCAGCGGCTTATTCTCTCATCTTGTGGACAAATTAGATCCTTTCTTCTCTCCTTGTGGTATGGCTTTAATTTCAGACAAATCCCACAGGCTGTTACTGAAAGTCTTATCTCCTTGTTTCATTATTCTCTTCACTTTTTACATTTTCTTGCTTTGGACTTTAATTTGGAAGTCTTCACATTATTCCTTAAGGACATTCATTACAGAGCAGCCCCTACTATTTTACTCACACCAAACATCTTTAAGCTGAAAAAGATCCTTGAAAAAAATAATTTAAAACATGTTTAAGTGAAAACAACAAGAAGAAGAAAATTAAAATAAAAAACAGAACGAATGATAATGTTTCTTGTAAAGAAGCAGTGTTTTGCTAATTGGTGTTAAGATTTTTGTTCCTTCTTTTTTTTCTAAGTCATTTAGCTTACGAACAAGATTTTTAAAGGTTTCAAGCATAAAGGCAAGAATTAAAAAAAAAAAAAAAAGAAAAAAGAACAGCAATTCTTTCCAAGTGAAAAGCCCAAAGGGACCACAAGCTTTAGTGATGTCCTAGATTTCAGGGACAGTCTGCACTGAAATGATTATTTGTTTCTTTTTGAGTTGCCACTTTTTTTTTTTTTTTTTTTTAGGTCATTGGTGGTAGGCAAAGTCATTAATACTACATTTTTTAGCTCAATAAGTCTAAGGCACTAAATACAAATTTAAAATACAAACACATAATTTGAGACTGATGTTTTTCTATTTTTTTCTAGTATGGAACAGCCAGAACAGTAAGCTGTCACATTTCCATAAACTGCTTTAGTTTTATTATTCTGGGCTGAAGATTTTCTTCCCTGTATCTGTGACCAAGCCAGGTCTCTTACTTAAGCACCTGTTTGCGTTCAACATATTGGCACTTTTGACTGCTCTTAGACAACTTCCATCTGAATTTGGAAGGAAGCAGACGGTAACTTTTCATTCTGATTCAAGTTGCTATTCCAACTGCCATGGGATGTTTGTATGCATTTAGCAAATTCCAAAGCTGGCCCCCTTTCAAGATTTTGTCCTGGTCAGAGGAGAGGTCTGGGTGGTCCCCCCAAGAGCTGGGTTTCGTGACATCTTGGTTTATTGACTGCTTCAGTAAGCATTTCAAGACACAGCAGGGCTGACTGTGGATACGGGAAGTCTCTAACTAGTTGACCTTTTATGCTCTCTTTGACCTACTTGCAAAATTTGGAGGCATCTTTATTCCACCTAATGAAGGAGACAAAGGAATCCCTTTCTCAGAAGCTGGGACCATGTGGGGGAGGGGGTGGTGGAACGAACTGTGTGTTTGGTGCCAGAAGGTGGCACCAAACTGTGTGTTTGGTGCCAGAAGGTGAGTGTGAATCTCACCTTCTAATTGGGAAACCCTATGTACTGCCTACACATCCTTCTTCAAGTGCTTTGATTTTGATGCCATGGGAGGTATTTTATAATTCTGTACATGATCAGTAACAGACATACAAAGTCTGGCCTCCTGGTATGAATTTTATTGACCTCTATCTCCCTCTGCCTCTTGTGGGATGGACAACAATTTTGCTTCCATTCACAATTAACTTCAAGCTTTCTTTGTTCCATAAAATATGTGCTTCTTGACTTTAAAAAAAAAAAAAAAGATTTTATTTATTTATTAGAGAGAGAGAGCGCACAAGCAGGGGGAGCACAAAGGGAGAAAAAGAAGCAGGCCCCCACGCTGAGCAGGGAGCCCCACTAGGGGCTCGATCCCAGGACCCTGGGATCATGACCTGAGCTGAAGGCAGACGCCCAACTGACTGAGTCACCCAGGTGCCCCTTGACTTCTTTTTTGAACCTGCTGTACTGTCTGCCTGGTTCTCTCATCAAATGAGTTTAACGAAATTTTTAGTGAACGTCCATTTTCCTCAATCTGTATGAAAGTCACTTTTTTTTTTTTTTTTTAAATTTGGCTAGTAGCTTTTTAAAACTCAACTTCCTCATTTGGAGAATGAGCATAATAATACCTCCTTCATGTTCCTTCCGGAGTTTTTGGAATTCACTGAATTATAATTACCTAGGTTGAAATAATACTTAAGAGCTGAAAATGTATGTTACCTCCTTTGGCATTCCTAGTATCTGGGAAAGAGAATCTGTACCAAAGTGCTCTTTAATGTAACATACGAGACTAATAGGAGGTATTTTGTTCTTAGCAGACAGGATCAGCAGTGCAGGAGCCGGCAACCTCTGACCTCATTTTGAAAGTGGCCAGAGTTCACCTTAGGTGGCGTCCAGAGTCAGAGGTAGAACGCTCACGTGCTGGGCAAACGGGGACATGATGGTTTCCGATTCCAGTGAAGAGGGTAAAGGTGACTTTCTGGGCCCTTTGCCACTAGGGGTTCAGAGGTCAAAAGTGCATTCTCCACCAAAACATCCTCTGGTCTAAGACACAGTTGGTCCAGACACAATTATTTGCCACTTCTCCTGGCCTTTAGCTGTGCAGGCTGAGGTGGGCGGATACAGAGCAGGACTTCCAGAATACAAAATCCCACAGTGAATATAAAGATTTGTCAAAATACTTAACGATTGCCAACACTTATTGGCTAGGTCTATATCCTACTTTTTTTTTTTTTCCATTCAACTTAACTTATTCCAGTTCCAAAATAGGACATATAAAACTTCCAAGTAGGAAGCTGAAGCTCAAAATGGAGGTCCCTACAGAAATGCTCTGTATTGGTTTTTAACAGTCCCGGCATTCTTAGTTTCCATTTCCCACTGTTTCTCCCTGACCTCAAAATGAACAGGTCCACTGAACCCCTTACTTATGAAACATTACTAGTACTGGAGATTCCCAGGAAGGCAACTTGAATTCACCCAGTGAGAATCTAAAGATGTCCGCTTAGATACACTCACAGGCTGCACAAGAGCTCATGAAGAGAGCATGTCCTGTCCCTGGGATCTGGAACCATTATTTTATGGAGAGACATGTCTTTATAAAGTGATTGAGTACAAGAGCTTAACAAGCGGAGATTATCTGTATTAACCTGGTGGGCCCTGGATACAATCACATGTATCATTCTGAAAGAGAGAATTCAAGTATCTTCTAACCACCTATTTCATAATAGCTTTGCATTTTCTGTTGGTTACATGATTATTTTATGTTAAATGTTATAAAACAACTAGAAAATCGATCTTTTCCTCCAGACAGTGTTTTCGACAGCAATTGTTGGTATATAGTGTCATTCTTTGACAAGTCTGGTATTTCCAAAGAGGTACAGAGATGATTGCATGATCAGACTCTTTTTTTTTCCTTTTTTTCTTTTCTTTTCTTTCCTTTTTTAACATGATCAGACTCTTTTTTTTTTCTTTTTCCTTTTCTTTTCTATCCTTTTTATTTATTTACTTGTCAGAGAGAAAGAGGGAGCACAAGCAGGGACAGCAGCAGTCAGTGGGAGAAGGGGACTCTCCATTGAGCAAGTAGCCTGATGTGAAACTCAATCCCAGGACCCTGGGATCATGACCTGAGCCAAAGGCAGACACTTGACCAACTGAGCCACCCAGGCATCCCTGATCAGACTCTTTCAAAAGCACGTGAACTCCTAGCCAGAGAATTGAGCTTTTTAATGTTGTTTAATTATGTGAAAAGAGGGCTTCCAGGTAATTGTAACATCCAAAAAGTACTCAAAAAGAGGATAAACTGTTTCCCTCATTTTCTTTATTTTCCATGGCTTAGTTCTAACTTCCAAACAAGAAGACTAATGATAAATAGATTCATGTATAGACAGTAAATGTATCTATTATCTGCTTTCCAAGCCATTAACTTACTTGAAAGAAGTTTTAAAAATTCATGGTATGTATAATTAGTTGACCATAACAGCTTTGAACCTTTTGGAGATTGCCTTGCTTCCACCTGTTAGAGTGGTAACCACCTGGGGAGAGAAAGATTGCCCTTCCAGTCCAGAATATCTATACAGGGAGGAAAACCCTACATTTAGGAATTTGAAATAAACCTATATTAATAAGGCTGGAAATTCTTGGTACAAATCAAAACAGTGACAACAAAACTGCTGGGATTTCCACATGATTAAATCTTTGGAACAAATGATTTCACTGATTTCTGCCTAAGATTTGATGTTGTTGGTCAAAACGCAACCTACTAGTAATGTGTGCTAATCTTAAGAGAAATCTTTATACCAAATTATTAGGGCATAGCTTCTCTTCTAGCTTTCCTCCATGTCTAGAGATTCAATTCACCCTCCTTTTTCCTGAACTGGGAAAAAACTCGTGTGGGGGCTCTCTGACCTACGTAGACTAATACGTATCCATACTGTTTCTCCGGGAATGCCTTCACTTAAAGTGAAAACATATTTGCCCTGGAAGTTTACAACAGTTGTCTTACTCTTCTTTTTACACACTATTTAAAGTTGGTTCCTCAGACACTGGTAAATTGTACTTATTTCATTCAGGGAGGATGACAGAACAATGCATTGATCCTTTTAAGCGGATGGCAGATAAATGCAGCTTGTTTTCTTTCTTTTCTTTTTTTTAAGATTTTGTTTATTTATTTGAGAGACAGAGTGAGAGCAAGAGAGCTAGCCCAAGCAGGCAGAGGAAGGGGCAGAGGGAGGGGTGGGGGGAGAGAAAGAAGCACACTCCCCAGTGAGCAGGGAGCCCAATGTGGCACTCGATCCCATGACCCAAGGATCATGATCTGTGGTGAAGGCAGACATCTACCGACGGAGCCACCCAAGCACCCTGTGGCTTGTTTGTCTATTTCAATATCATAGAACATTATAAAGTACTGGGATGTTGACACATCACATTTCCGACCAACCTATGGTCTTCACAGTTATGAAGGATTTGCACCATGACAGAGTTTCTCTGCAGGTACTGCATACATAGAGGAGGGGTTTCTCAGAGTGTGGTCTCTGGACCAGGAGATCAGCATTATCTGGGAACTTGTTAGAAATAATCAGTCCTCACTCAGACCTCCTGCATTAGAAACTCTGGGGGCAGGCCCCCCAGTCTGTGTTCTAGCAAGCCCCCCCAGAGGATTCTGAAGCAGGCTACATTGCTATAGTTTGAGAACTAATGAAACTGTACATTCCTATCCAAAGGATAAGACTTATCAAGATATTAAGCCCTTCTTAGGCCTGATGCAATTATGGGTAAAACAAAAGGGGTTGGGGGAGAAGCTATACTTGACACTGACATTCTTCTTGGTTACATTCTTGATTTCTTCTTAGAATAGGAATCTGTTGATGATAAAATTATGTTGCTTTATAGCTGAAACAAATTTAAATAAAGGACTTGAAATGAGAAGAAGATCTGGTAAGGGGAGTATTTTTAGAGAAATTCTTTAACAGGAATCTGGGAAAGATGCACTATAGAAAGTCCTCAAAAATCTCCAAATTTTGCCACCAGGAGAAACTGAAAGAGACCCTCATATCTGCCTTTGAGATCAGATGCCAGTTAAGTGATGTGTTATTCTTTACTTAAGCAAACATCTGAAGATTCAAAAAACCCAGAATTCAATTAGAAAACTGTTAAATGTTGCAGTAAGACCATAATAAGTATTATTGAATCGTGCTAAAATTTTTTTACTGTGTAAAAAGTCAGTGCTATTGCCTTGTGGATTAAAAATAATGATCTCTTGGGAGAAGCAGCTAAAGAGTTTCAATATATAGCTCCATATAAAAGAAAAATCAAAGGACATGGAAAAACATAGCTATAATTTTGCCTAGGTTGGGGAAGCAGTGGCTTGGGGAGGGGTATAAAAAAAAAATGGGGGGACGCCTGGGTGGCTCAGTTGGTTAAGCAGCTGCCTTCAGCTCAGGTCATGATCCCAGCGTCCTGGGATCGAGTCCCACATCGGGCTCCTTGCTCAGCAGGGAGCCTGCTTCTCCCTCTGCCTCTGCCTGCCATTCTGTCTGCCTGTGCTTGATCTCTCCCCCTCTCTCTCTGATAAATAAATAAAATCTTTAAAAAAAAAAAAATGGGAAGGCATTTAAGCTGGGCTCTGAAGTATGTAAAGATATCTATATCTATCTATCTATCTATCTATCTATCATCTAACTACCAACTATCTCTATCATCTATTATCTATATTTGTATTTTTAAATATATTTAATATTTTTATTTCCTAATAAGCTTTATTTTTAGAACAATTTTAGGACACAGAAGGTCCAGAAATTTCCCATATACATCTTGCCTCCACATGTGTATAACCTTTCCCATATCAATGCCTCCCACTAGAGAGGTAACTTGTTGCAATCAATGGACCCACATTGACACAAGGGGTCCCTCTTGGAGTCATACATTCTATGTGTTGGGACAAACTTGTGATGATATGGATCTACCATTATAGTATCATAGAGTAGTTTCACTGCCCTAGAAATCCTCATGCTCTCCCTATACATTCCTTCCTCCCCCCAGTCCTGGTAACCAGTGATCTTTCTACTGTCTCCATAATTTTACCTTTCCCAGAATATCGTAGAGTCGGGATCATACAGCACGTAGTGTTTTCAGATTCACTTCTTTCACTTACTAAGTTTGCATGGTTTTATTGCTCATTCTTTTTTGCACTAATATTTCACTGTCTGGATATACCACAGTTCTATTTATCCATTCACATACTGAAGGACATCTTTGTTTGCATCTAAGTTTTGGCAATTATGAATAAAGCTGCTACAAATAGGGGCACCTGTGTGGTTCAGTGGGTTAAGCTGCTGCCTTCAGCTCGGGTCATGATCTCAGGGTCCTGGGATCAAGCCCCATATCATGCACTCTGCTCAGCAGGGAGTCTGCTTCCCTCTCTCTCTCTTTGCCTGCCTCTCTGCCTGCCTCTCTGCCTACTTGTGATCTCTGTCATATAAATAAATAAAATCTTAAGGAAAAAAAAGCTGCTATGAATATACATATGTCGGTTTTTGTGGGGACATAAGTTTTGAACTCCTTCAGGTAAATACCATAGAGCATGACTGCTAGATCAGATGATGAGAGTATGTTTAGTTTCATGAGAAATCAACAACGTGTCTTCCAAAGGGGCTGTTCTAGTCTGCATTCTTTCCAGCAATGAATCAGAGTTCCTGTTCCTAAACATCCTAACTCACATTTGGTATCAGTGTTCTGGATTTTGGCCATTCTAACAGGTCTGTAATGGTATCTCATTGTAGTTTTAACTTGCATTTCCCCGATGACATAGGACATGGAGCCTCTCTTCATATGCTTATTTGCCATCTGTATATCTTCTTCTTTGGTGAGGTGTCTCTTAAGGTCTTTGGCTCATTTTTTAATCAGTCTTTTGTTTAGTTATTATTGAATTTTAAGGAATCTTTGCATATTTTGGATAATAGCTCTTTTTTTAAAAAAGAAGATTTTTTAAATTTGAGAGACAGAGATAACAAGTAGACAGAGAGAAAGAGAAGGAGGCTCCCCACTGAGAAGAGAGCCCAATGTAGGGCTCAATCCCAGGACTCTGGGAGCTGAAGGCAGAGGCTTTAACCCACTGAGCCACCGAGGCACCCCTGGTGATAGCTCTTTATCAGACGTGTCTTTTACAAATACATTCTCCTGGTTCATGGCTTCTCTTTTCATTCTCTTGGTAGTGTCTTTCACAAGGCAGAAAATTTTAATTTTAATGAAGTACATTTATCAATTCTTTCTTTTGTGGATTGTGCTTTTGGTGTTGTCTCTAAAAACTCATCAACAGACCCAAGTTCATCTATATTTCTCCTAGATTAATTCTGGGAGTTTTAGAATTCTGAGTTTTACATTTATGTCTGATCCAGTTTGAGCAAATTTTTGTTGAATATATAAGGTCTGTGTCCAGATTCTTTTTTCTTTTCTTTCTTTCTTTCTTTCTTTTTTTTTTTTTTTTTTTTGCATGTGGATGTCCAGTTGTTTCAGCACTGTCTGTGGAATTTTAGACTGTCCAGCTAGAGTATGGAAAATAAAGACTTTGGTTAAGCATAATTCTCATCTCATCCCAACAATCTCTAGTGACTGAATTATACCAATATGTTGTTGAGACTGGCTGAGCTAAACCAGATTTCTATTTCTCACATGAGAAAGCTGAGAGAATCACCGTCTTGCTCAAGGAGACTCCACTTGTGAATGATAAAGCTAGATCAAGTCAGAGCTCAAATAGTCTTACTCCAAACTGAGGCGCTGCTGGATACATTCAAAGGCAACTTAGAAACAAGTGTTTGGGGTCAGACGGAGAGTTGAAGAGGGGAAGTAAAGATTAGGGGGTCATTTATAAATGTTACAGTTGAAGCTGAAGCCATGATTGGTTATAAGGCAAAGGTCAATTAACAGGAACTAGTAAAAAAAAAAAAATAGAATCCATAATAACCAAAATGTATCCTATATTCTGCTTTAGGGAACAATGAGATAAATTATAAACTTTTGATTTTTTTTTAAACCCAACAATTTCTATGGGAAATCTTTAGAACAGTACTAATCCTAATGCCATCTATCATATGGTAAGACAAGATCTTATTCATTCATTTTTCCAACAAGTAGCTATTGAGCTCCTACTGTTTATCAGGTGCTGGGCTATAACAGTAAACAAAATAAAATTTCGGCTCTTAGGGACTTCATTTTCTATTGAGAAGACAGAAAAAAATAGATAAAAGAATATATGTCAGAGGTGATAAGAGCTTGAGAAAACGAATAAGGGGGATAGAATGATGGTGTGGATAGTAAAGGTGCAATTTTGTGTAGAATGCCCGAGAAGTCTTCACCGATAAACTGGCATTGGAGCCGAGGTTCACAAGAAGTGAGGCAGGGGGTCATACAAATATCTGGAGGAAGATCATTATAGGCAGAGGGAATAGCCACTTCAAGGCTCCGAGGGAGCCTCTTGGCATGTTGTAGATACAAGAAGCCCCCCATAGATAGACAGAGGGGTAGAGGAGGGTTGTGAGTGAGGAGGACAGAGGCACAGAGGCTCAGATCAGCAGGGGCCTTCCGTCCTGCATACAGATTTAGGTTTCTCTCTGAGTTGAATAACCATGGGAGGGCTTTGCACAAAGCTGGGATATTATGTGCCACGTGTCCTAGAAGGATCACACTGGCGGCTGTGTTGGGAAAAAACTCTGGGAGGCTGTGACAATGACCCAGTTAAGACAATCATGGCAGTGATGAGTTGTTTGCTCTGAAAGTGGTGACAAGTGGTTGGAGTCCAGATGCATTTCGAGAGTGAACTTAAGGATAGGATGGGAGGGGTGAGAAAAGAAAAAGACGTGAGGATGACTGCAAGGTGTGTGGCTTGAGCAAGAGAAAGATGGAGTGCCATTTACTGAGATACAGAAAACAGTAAGTTTATTCTTAACTCTTAGTTCACACAACTTCCAGTTAAGAAGTGTACTTTGTGTTTTTACTGCTCATGATGGTATATCCCTTTAGCAGGCATCTGTAGCCAATTCCATGGACGTGAACCTTGGGATCCCTCTTGGTAAAGCCTCCCATCCTGCTGCTAGGAGAGGCTAATGTGTCTATGCTTGCCTGCAGTGTCATTACAAAGGGTGTGGGTCACTGGCTTTAGGGTCTCAATGGTGCTTGTTAAAGGAAGTAGGAAGGGGGGCAGGGAGGGAGGAAGGAGGGAAAGTTAGCAACGACTTTATCCCATCTTTTAAAGACCATCCAGTCTATTTATGGTCCCCTTGAGGCAGGTGAAGACTTTTCAGTGGGAAAATGAATGTCACAAAGTGGTGTTATGTTAATGTTATGACATATCAAAATGTGTGGGCAGACGACGTCCATACCATAGCTTCAGAATGCAGAGTTCATATTTAAAACCCTTGAAGTACAATGTGTCAAAACTTTAATGACAATGTCCTTCATTCTTAAATGATTTAATTGGTAGACTAGAAGGACAATGAAAGTGAGCTCTACCATGCTGAGTTGGTGTCCTTAATGATAAAGACATACATAAGTGTATCTGCAAACTGTCAATAACAAATCTTTAACTATGTGGTAAAACTCAAAATTACATTCCTGATTTTTTTTAATGTTTCCATTTATGAGTGTCCAAGGACAGTCTTTTGCTATAATACAAACATTCATTCCTTCTGTGGCTCCAAGCTGGCATTTCAGCATTGGATTCAAATTTTAGATCATAATATAATCTTCCAAATAAAATTGGAAAAGAATATGGTCACCTAAATTTAGTAAGATCAACGGAACTGCTTTCTATAAAATATTCTGGATATTTCAAATCAATGAGCTTATACAAGTAAAGTAGAAATCAAACATGAATTTTTTCTTTTGGTCCTTGACTTATGGCAGTGGTTCTCAATTTTGCCCTCTAGGAAATATATGATAATGTCTGGAAACATTTTTTGGTTGTCATAACTTGGAGGTTAAAATGTGCTACTGGCATCTAGGGGACAGCAGTGAGGGATACTGTTAAAGATCTTACTAATGCCCAGGACAGTCCCCACAAGAGTGATCTGGCCCACAATGTCAGTAGTGCTGAGGTTAGGAATCACCGATAGATGCCACTGCTCAGTTTCTTCTACAGCTCATATCACAAGCCCATTCCTTTAAATGAGCCTCACAGTTCAACTGTTCAAGTCAATATCTGAGTGCAAAAGGTAGATTGGACTATGATGTATTTCTAGGATGGGACAAACACATCACTTTTAGGTTACATGATTATTGGTTCTTCATTCCTTGAGTTGAAAGACCATAGGATTCCTTATTAGAAACTGGCAAGTGTGCCAGTATGAAGGCTTTTCACAAGCATACTGTCAATGTTAGTGAATATTTTTTTTTTAGATTTTATTTTTTTGACAGATATCACAAGTATGCAGAGAGGCAGGCAGAGAGGTGGGGGGGGGGGGGAAGCAAGCTCTCTATGGAGCAGAAAGCCCAATGTGGGCTCTATCCCAGGACCCTGAGACCATGACCTGAGCCGAAGGCGGAGGCTTTAACCCACTGAGCCACCCAGGTACCCCATGGTTAGCGAATTTTTGAAAGATAATAGGCACCTTTGTTTTATTTCTAAGAACCTGATCTATTTACTCTTGTTTGGTCATTCCATTTCCATGGCTATTTATTCAGACGAATGACAACTACAACCAGTAATTCTAGACGTTACCACATTTAAATTGTAGCTTCCAGGTATCAATGAGATACACAGGCCCAGGGCACGATATTCTCTATAATGTGTGTGATATTTTGAAGAATGTCTGTTTTATTTTAATCTAGAATGGGCTCTGCCAAAACTTTTGCATGCCAAGTGGCTTAGGAAAAAAAACAAAAAACCTTTCTGCAATGTTAAAAAATGTTTTAAAATATTTTATTTAGTAGGGATAGGGTGGCTGGGTGATGGACATTGGGGAGGGTACATGCTATGGTGAGTGCTGTGAAATGTGTAAGCCTGATGATTTATAGACCTATACCCCTCGGGCAAATAATACCTTATCTGTTAAAAAAGAGAAATAAATGAGAAAGTAATGACAAGTGACATAAGTAAGAATATATATATATATATATATATATATATATATATATATTTTTTTTTTTTTTTTTTAAATTGGGATATAATTCACATACCACAAAATCCAGCCTTAATTTAAAGTATAGAATTCAGTGTTTCTTCAGTATATTCAGAGTTGTGCAACTATCTGTAAGACCTAAGTTTAGAACATTTTCATCATCCTGTAAAGAAACTTCATGCCGATTAATAGTCACTCCATGTGACTATTACATGTACCCAGCCCCTCTCTTAGGCCTAGGCAACCACAAATGTACTTTTTGACTCTATAGATTTGACTACTCTCAATATCTCCTACAGAGGCATACTTGATTTAATTACTGGTTCTTTCACTTCACATAATGTTTTCAAGATTCATTCTTTTGGGGGTGCCTGGGTGGCTCAGTGGGTTAAAGCCTCTGCTTTCAGCTCAGGTCATGATCTCAGGGTCCTGGGGTCGAGCCCCGCATCAGGCTCTCTGCTCAGCAGGGAGCCTGCTTCCTCCTCTCTCTCTGACTGCTTCTCTGCCTACTCGTGATCTCTCTCTGTCAAATAAATAAATAAAAATCTTCAAAAAAAAAAAAGATTTATTCTTTTGTAGCACATATCTGTACTTCATCTTTTTATATGTCCAAATAATATTCCATTATAAGTGTATACGCTTTCTCTATCCATCTGTCATTTGATGGACATTTGGATTTTTTCCACCTTTGCCTACTGTAGAGAATGTAGGTGACAACAAGTTTGAGGATGGGGCTGGAATCCAATATGAGTGGTGTCCTGAGAAGAAGAGAGGCATCAGGGGTGCAGGCCCTCAGAAGAGACACCACCTGAGGGGCAAGGGGAAAAGAATCTGTCTGCATGCTAAAGGGAAGCCTCAGAAGAAACCGGATCTACCAACACCCTGATCTTTCCAATTCCAGCCTCTAGAGCTGTGAGAAACACATTTCTCTGTGGAAGTCAATCAGTCTCTGGCATTTTGTTCTGGCAGCTGTAGCAATGGACCAGAGGTGTATGCCTGGGAGCAGAACTGCCGGGTCTTAGGGTAGCTCTGTGTTTAACTTGCAGGACCGCCAGACTATTCATATACAAATCCTTGTATGGATATTTGTTTTCTTTCCTTTTTAGTAAATATATAGGAGTGACATCACTGGTATGTGAATGTTTAACTTTTAAGGAATGAACCAACTATTTTCCAAAATGACTGTACCACTTTTCATTCCCACCAGCAGTATAGGAAGGCTCCGGATCAGGGGTCTTGGAAAACCTGACGACCCTGCCTGGTCACCCCGAAGATGTTATCCATAGTGCTGAAAGACTCCAGAGAAATCAGTAAATCCTTGATCTTTATGAGGAAGACATACTGTTCTGTAAAGCGTGTGGTAAGCCAACAGCGTAGGTCTTGGGGAGAATGAAAGCAGGAAAAGGAGCGAATAAAGCAGTTTTTTATGGGGTTTTCTCAGCAGCCTTGCTTCAATATATTTATCTTTCTGAGTCTGATTTATTTCACTTAGGGTTCACTCTTGGTGGTGTGCTCTCTATGGGTATACGTATGTACAGTAACATAGCCACCATCGTAGTTTCATACAGAATAGCTTCACTGTCCTAAAAATCCTCTGTGCCCTTATTCATCCCTCTCTTCCCCTCCTCCAACTCCTCATTATGGTTTTGATTTGCATTTTTCCTATTACTGTTATTCATTCTTTCTTTCCTTCCTTCCTTCCTTCTTTCCTTCCTTGTTTCCTCCCTCCCTCCTTCCTTCCTTTCTATCTCTGTTTCTATTTATTTGTCAGAGAGAGAGAGAGAGAGAGAGAGAGAGAATGAGCACAAGCAGGGGGAGCAGCAGGCACAGGGAGAAGCAGGCTCCCCGCTGAGCAAGGAGCCTGATGTGGGACTGGGTCCCAGACTTGTCTTCTCACGTGCTTGTTGACACTTATATACCTTTGTTTGCAAGGGAGGGAGATCTAGGTACAGACTTTCAGTTATAAGGTAAGTAAGTTCTGAGACTCTGAAGCACAGCACGGTGAGTACAGTTAACAATACCGTATTGTATACTTGTAACTTGCTGACAATAGATCTTAAGCTTTCTTACTACACACTCAAAAAGATGATTAATATGTGAGGTGGTGGGGTGTTATCTTCATAATCATTTCACAGTGTGTTTGTACATCAAATTGTACTCTTTAAATAGACATACAATTATATTTGTCAGTTATTCCTCTTGCTAAAGCTGAGAAAAAACCCTGCAAAGTTAAAATGCTACTATTTGTACTGATTACCTGATAATCATTTTTGAGGCCACACATTTAGTGTCGCTATATTGTGGCAATACAAAATACTCCAGATATTTCTTTTAGATTTCTTATGCTTTCAATGTCTTCATTTTGAAATAAAAATATGTCTCTCAAAAACACATGCAAATGCTTTGCCCACTTTTAAACTGGGTTATCTTTTTATTGTTGAATATCAGTGCTTTTTAAGGTCAAATTTGCTTCCAACTGGAGAGAAAAACAATCCATGATTTTGTCTAGTGTAGGGGCCCAGGGCAGGCTGCCCCAAGATGGGTCATTTTGGCATGAGGATTATTGAGTTAAACAGCAATCAAACTTCAGCAGATTCCGGAAGAGCTCTTTACCTCCCCCTCACTACTGTCTGAAAGAATTTCGGTAGAGGATCTGCTGCAGGAAGAGAGCTATCATCATAGCTAACTACATTATCCTATGAACTGGCTAAGGCTTGTTTGGTTAAAGTCCTCTGTGTCCCATTGTTTCTCAGCGCCCTAGAAAACATTTACTCTTTTTCATCTTCCTGTGAACTGCATTTCATCCTTCTGATGTCCCGGACCCCAACCCCCTTCTGCTTAGTTCAGAATGACATGTATACCTCATTTTGCCTGTCTTGAAATTTCCATGTCTGGGTGGATTCTCCATTCATTCAAGATTAAATTTGACTTTCTCGGGGCGCTGGGTGGTTCAGTTGGTTAAGCGTCTGTCTTTGGCTCAGGTCATCATCTCAGGGTCTGGGAATCTAACCCCTCTTTGAGCTCCCTGCTCAGTGGGGAGCCTGATTCTCCTTCTCCCTCCTTGAACGTGTGCACACTCTCTCTTTCAAATAAATAAAATCTTAAAAAGAATAAATAAATTTGACTTTCTCCAGTTAATTTGTCTCATGTCAATTTCTTAGTCCGTCTACAAAGACCTTGAAGGGAACATGAAATTCTTGCTTCCTGACACTTGTGTGAGAGAAACCCAGTAAGACTTGATTATGCTGGAAGGTGGCCTCTTCAGCAGATTCTCTGTCCCTTTGTATCTGCGATGCTCAGACAATACAGTTGACTTGTGACTTCAGGGCAAATCCAAGAAACCCAAACAGCTCAACACAACATTAAATAAATCATAGAGATAAAAGTTAGTTTGTGTAACAGTTACTGATATCAAAATCAAAGAATAAGAATCAAACAGCACTTACTATCAAATATGGAACACACAGGAATAGTATAGTTAGAAGTGTGAAATGATTTCTCAGGGTCTATTAGGCGGGTCTCTTTAGTGAACAGGATTTTTGCAAATGTTTCAGTAGCCCACAACTCTGCTCTGATGTGAATCATGTTAATCAGTTATTCCAATGAATTATAATTCAACACCGTGCCTCCCATTTACCACACACCCAATGGAAGGTGATGCTTTTTCTACTGAAATCATTGCATTCTTGATAAAAATTTTAAAAATAGTTGCATTTTCTGTTTATTAACTTTTTAGAAAAGGAAATAACAATGCCCCTTTATTCACTTGGGTAAAGAGATTCTGGAATTTAACACCATGCACTTTGGGAGAGAGAAAATAAAAACCTAAAATGGAAAATACTATAAGTATTTAACTAAAGGACTTAAAAGAACCTTAGAGTTCACTTTTAGTTAGATAAAAATCCTAGCCTTTTCTTAAAATCTTTTAGGAACAATTTCACTATCTCCTTCGAGTACCTATTTTGTGTTCTAAACTTCCTTTCTTTCAAAATTATATTGGACGCCATAGATCTCTCCTCTGCATTTAGTAGCAAAGGTGACTAGCTTCTCCCTACCACCTTGATCCAGAAATGAAACTCTTCAGCCTTCCTTGCCTGATGTATGAGAGCTCCCATCTCCATTTACATAGGTGACATGTGACTGCCATATATGCGGATGGGAATGAGGGTGTCACTATCGGTCCGCATATTAAATAAAAGGAAGCTTAATTTCTCTTTTTATAAATAATCCTCCCATTCAATAGAAGTTCTTTCCTTACCTTAATGGATCTCCTTGCCTGTTCCTCGAATGTGTCAGTGCCACACTGGATGGCATGATGGACGCCAGTGGTACTCATTTTAAAAGGCTTTCTCCCTCTACCCCTGCAATCTTCATTCTTCATTGATATAAACAGGATATGTTTAAACATTTTTGGATATATTTTCCAAGAAATACTACAATGCTATTTAAAAGTGGCATCCAAGGGTGGTGTATGTATCAGGGTTTGATCAGAGACACAAAAGCGGCAGGAGAGCTATATTAAAGGATTTATTGCTTGTGATCATGGAGATTGGTTTGGCAAGTCCAAAGTCATAGGGCAGGCAGGAACTCTCAAGAAGGCAGGAGTGGAAGCTGCTGTCCACAGGTGGACTTCTTCTGTAAGTTTCACTTCTGCTCATAATGCCTTTTTGCTGATTGAATCAAGTCCATTCAGGTCCTCTAGAATAATCTCCTTTAACTTGGCTAACTATGGATTTTAATCATACCCAAAAACACTTTCTCACACACACACACACACACACACACACACACACACACACACAGACACACACACCACTTTCATAACACCACACAGACTAATATTTGATTGAATGACTAAGACTGTGGTCTAACAGAAGTAACTCACACAACTCAACATCGCAGATGAGAATTAATTATCTCCACGGTCACAGAGTAATCACAGAATAAATATCACTGTTTCATTTTAAATTCATATGGAGAGAGCTTTTGGTTTAAAAAGTCAGCTGCTATATGCACCTCAACCATTTTTTTTTTTTTAAACCGTGCATGATGCAAAATTAAGTGGAAGTCATTATATACAAGATCCACCAAACTTGTATATATTGCTGCTGTTGTGTAGATTTTTTACCAGAAACTTTGGACTGTGATCAATAAAAATGTACATATAGAAAACTTACAAGCATGGCTAGAAAATTTTTGCCATTTCCTCCCTTGATCTTTTTTTTTTTTTTTAATTTATTTGATAGAGAGAGAGTGATCACAAGTAGGCAGAGGCAGCCAGAGAGAGGGGGAAGCAAGCTCCCTGCTGAGCAGAGAGCCTGATGAGGGGCTCGATCCCAGGACCCTGGGATCATGACCAGAGCCGAAGGCAGAGGCTTAACCCACTCACTGAGCCACCCAGATGCCCCTCCTCCCTTGATCTTAATGAACAAGTATTTAACTGAAGATATTTCAAAAATAAGCTATTGTAGTTGTTCAACTTTTTCATCTCAGGGCCTTGCATATACATCAAGATTATTGAGGGCCTTAGGGCTTTTGTTTATATGGGTCATGTCATTAGCTCAGGCTGCGATAGGGGCAGTGTACTCTCTCTAGGGAGCTGCAGACTGTATAGTTAGGAGAGGGGGGTGGGGGGGGAGGGTTGCCCTCTAAAGCTCATCTGAGGAGTCTCTTCCCCGCCCCCCACGCCCTCAGGAGACTGCTGAGTCCAGTTTAGGAGTGTTTAGGTAGGGGTATGGTAAGTACCCTTTTATATATAAACTACTTTTCTGATACAGAGACATACAGTCTCAAAACCGAGGGAGAACAGAAGAGATAGGAAGGAAGGACCGGTGGAAGAAATGAAGAAAGAAGAGAATTGTAAAGTGGCTTATTTAGTAAAGATCTTCATCTTAATGCTTGAAAGACCAAAACCATTTAAGAAGGAAACTTGCTCATCTTTTGCCAAATGCATAGAGAAAGATGGTGAGTAAAAATAATCATCCCTTTAAAAGTACTGCATAAATTAGATGTCTGCTTATCTGAGTTGTTCTTAGCAACTTAATAGGAAGACAGAAGTGCTATGTATTTATTTGTAGCATATCATGCTGGTAAGCAATTATGTGGGAAGTAGGGTAGAATGGTCACTTGCAGAGTAAGAGCAGTAACCTGATTATCCTTTAGAGACTTACAAAGTGAGATGCACTGAGGAAGTTTTAAGTAAATACAATATTCCACAATGATGCTTATTAGTTTAATAACTAACCACTGATAAACAATCTGATACAATAAAGCCAGATCAGGCACTAAAATACATTGTTTTCTAAAGCACAGGTTTGCATGTACCAAAGACATCTTTTTGTGACCGCCAAAGGGAAATATTTTCAACAAAATCAACAGGCAATAATGCTCTCATCTTAGTGGAAATTTTTATGAAGAGTTTGGAAAAAATCACTGGATGCAGCACTTACTTCATTATCGGAAGCTGGGAAACAGAAGGCATAACATGCCTTTGTAGTTCTGAGTACAGACTTAGGGATGTGGCAAATACAAACTAAATGGTCTTCCAAGAAACTAAACACAGGTAATTGCCATAGACATACTCTAAATAAACTGTTAATAAAGTGAGGAGAAGCTAGATTTCTAAGGAAATTTGGGGACATATATTTGCTCCATAAGGCAATGGAGGGGTCACTGATTGTAATTGTGCTGGGATACAAATCACAGATCTGCAAAGATCTCACACGTACTAAACCGGTCCTTGGTATCAGGGGTGTGGAGTATAAATAAGAACAGGTTTCCAGGAGACATGAAGATACCAAAGGGCTTTAGAGGAAGACCCTTAAGACTGAAGGGGTGGGTTATTTGTTCAGAAGAAAGACAAGGTTAAACGAACAATTTCCTAACAATAGACACCTACACAAAGGATCATTATACAGAGAAAGAAGGCTAACCTTTATTTCTAGTTTGCAAAAACAGGAGCTGCATACGTGAGCTACAGCACAAAGGATTCAGTTTCACTATATCTATTTAACAAACAAAATCAGTCTTAAGTCACTGATACTAAATAATGGAATAGAATCCGAGGGATGATGTGGGACCTTCAAAGACAAGAACGTGTGTCTCTGAAAGGCTGGCTGAAGGCAAGGAAAGACTTAAGTTCTCGTGCTATTTTCTGTGATACTGAGTGTTCTAGAATTCAGATGCAACACTGCACACCTATCACAAGACTAGGAATTCTCCTCAGATTACCAATTACCTGCAAACTCCTCCTCTAAAGGAAGGCTTTTAAGTGGTTCATATTCAACACTTAATGTGATAACATTCTTGTGGGGTTCACAATATAATAGATACATGGAGAGTCTCAAAAATTTTATAAAATATGTTAATTGGTCCTACTTTGAAGAAATATTATTAAAGATTAAATTTCCTTTACTAGAGTAGACAGGCTCAAAGTGCATTGCTTATACTGTACCGTTTTAATGACATTACATTTTTCTTTTGATATGCCAGTTAAAAATGATGAAATGACATGTTATTGGGGCGATTTTGCTTAAATTCTAGAAAAACTAAAATTACTTTTTAAAGTAGCCTCCATGCCCAACATGGGGCTCAAACTCAGGACTCTAAGATTTAAAAACTCACATGCTCTGACTCACATGAGTCAGCCAGGTGCCCCTGAAAAATATTTTTTATTTAATTTAACTATGTTAGGGGCGCCTGGGTGGCTCAGTGGGTTAAAGCCTCTACCTTCAGCTCAGGACATGATTCCAGGGTCCTGGGATCGAGCCCTGCATCCAGCTCTCTGCTCGGCAGGAAGCCTGCTTCCTCCTCTCTCTCTGCCTGCCTCTCTGCCTACTTGTGATCTATGCCTGTCAAATAAATAAATAAAATCTTAAAAAAAATTAACTATGTTAAATTAAAATTAGTTTAATTAATTGAATGATTAAGGTCATTTAGCATAGGTGATTTTGGCATTTCAAAAAAGCTATTCTGGAGTTTAATAAACAAAGAATTTAAGTACACTAAATCCAGTAAATGAGAGCAGAAGAAGATTTAAAAGACACTGTTCCTCTGTCCACTTGAAAGGGCAGGTTAAGTTGATAGCTAATTAATCATGCTTTGCTCAATTCCATTCCTAACTAGTTTGATGAATACTGTGAGTTTGATAATTATTCATAAAATATTTGTGGTTACATGCTCAATTATCATGTTGCTAGTTTTTAGTTTGTTGTTATTACTATGACCTGAAAAGAAGGAATCCCTAAAAACCAAACAGATGGATCATTCTGCCGCAATCACACACTAAGAGAAAAACTGAAACTACAATAAACAGTGAAGCTATCTGGGTTTAAGGCAAAGGATTACGGAATTAGCATATGTATTTTACATTGTATCTACCCCATCTCTTCAGTCCTAATAAACTCACTTGGATTCACCTAACAGAGAATGCTTCCCCAGAGCCAAACACACTGAAACTCTTGAAGGATTGTTATGATCTCATTTCTTCTCACGGGTTCATTAGTACAGCAGCCACTTCAGAACTATTTGTGAGCACAGTGATGGTTCAGAAAATACAAAATGTTTGAAGTAGGAAACTTGGCTTTGTTTGCAGCCAAGAAGATGTGGCATTAGATCTGTATTTGTGTTGAACGACTGTCTGGAAGAATTACCACAACTGGGGCGTCTGGGTGGCTCAGTGGGTTAAAGCCTCTGCCTTCGGCTCAGGTTATGATTCCAGGGTCCTGGGATAGAGCCCCACATTGGGCTTTCTGCTCAACAGGGAGCCTGCTTCCCCCTCTCTCTCTTTGCCTGCTCTCTGCCTACTCATGATCTCTGTCAAATAAATAAATAAAATCTTAAAAAAAAAATTACCACAACTGTTTTGAAGAAATAATGTCTATAAAATATGGAATCTTACAGTATAAACAATTTTGACACCTTTTGTTGAGAGACCAAAACAAAAAAAAACCAAGAAAATAGACTGTATGTTGTTTGGCTCAGAAATTAACAAATCCCCAAATTTCAATTTCCACTAAAATATTTATTTAATGATATCTTACAGAAATAAATAAGAACAGTTTTTCTCTAATACAGATAGGTATTATTTATATATATATATTTTTCCTTTTTTACAAAATCGAAGCATATCAAATTGTTTTCCCTAAAACTTTAGCTCAAAAAGGAATACTAGGAAACAAACAGAAATACTGAAATATGCTCATCATTAAATTACAACCATGGGCCCTTCTGAATCTCAGCATGACTTAAGATTTAGAGAAAGACCATGAGACTGGGAGTCAGGGGACCTGGACTCCACTCTTTCCTTGCTACGTGCCATAAGCACAGTTCTCTGTATTTCTGAACCTTGGTTCTCTACCTTTAGAAGGGGAATGTTATTAGTTATATCAACTTCACAGGATTGTTGGGCAAATTAAAGCTGAATGTGAATGTACAGGAAAGCTCTTCATAATATGTAAAGAGCTACAAAAATAATAGTTTTGTTTAATTTCATATAAAAGAATCAATGCATATCTTCCTTCAACTGCAGAATAAGCACCAGAAATGTGTGTGTATTTTCTTCAGTTGAATTATGTCACCCTATAAGCCTAGAATAAGAAAATGCACCTTAACTAAGCACCAAAGCTTCTTGGACAAATGTGATAGAAGGGATATTTCTATTACAGTTTTCTGGGCAGCTAAGTAGGAGCTAATGAGTCCTGAGGGTCATTTAAAACTCTAAAGGCTCAAAGAAAACAAAACAAGAACATTTGTATTACATCAAATGGCTAGGATAAAACAAGCTACTCATTATTTAATGATTTAAAAGTCCATTAATTCTTCACAGAAGAAGAAACACTCAGTTGTTATCGGTTACAATTATTTGCTTATGTAAATACGACATTCTCTTGTTCCAAAGATCAAATACTAGTCCTTGAGAGAGGTCCTAGTGAAATAAAATAACAAATATCACAAATTTAGATATTAGTGGTTAAAAGTCTAGTTTCCAAGGACACAGGAAAAGAAACCATGACATCAGTATAATAATTATTTAAAAAAAAAAAAAAAAGCAAAACCCTGCCATACTTCCATGTTATAATGATTAAGAGCTAAAATTATAAAAATTGCAATATTTACAGAAACATCAGTCTTAAAGTATGTAAAAGCAATAAGGAAAATTAAAAGTAGAGAAAGCAGTTTAGCTAACTTTATGATAAACATGAATACACTTAAAATGCTATTTAAAGTTCACTGCTTACACCAACACTACTTAACACATCACAGAAATAAGAAAAGTGTTCAATGTTTCAATTTTTAGTAGCAACATATAGAGAAAATAAATTCTTGTCTAATATTAACTTATTGTTAGGAATTGTATTACTGTAAAGTTACTATGCATGGAGTTATAGTCTAAAGCTACTTAAATAACTAGGAGTTAATATAATTCACCATCCACTTAAAATATTACTACCAAGATACTGGTGAATCATGTGCTAAAGATACTGAAGGCCCTTCCAAAACTGAGATTTAAGTGGGTCAAATATACCAGGTAGTACCAAGCTAGACAAGTTTAATTTCTCCCTTACTCCAACTCTTTTCAAGAGTGATCTTATCAAAAGTACACATTACCTCAATTCTCTTGCCTCATCAGATACAGATATTCTTTGGGACAAAAATAAATGTTTTCCCAGG
This sequence comes from Mustela lutreola, assembly GCF_030435805.1. Taxonomy (NCBI): domain Eukaryota; kingdom Metazoa; phylum Chordata; class Mammalia; order Carnivora; family Mustelidae; genus Mustela; species Mustela lutreola. The sequence continues at coordinate 57,162,330 of NC_081295.1, read as the reverse complement.
AGTGTAAAATTAAAAATCTTTATAGATCTTTTGGAAACAAGACACCTGGAAACAAGACACCTCAGTAACTACTAGGACACCGTACAACTGAAAAAAGAAATTCATCCAATGAAGAATAGTATTTACTGACATCTACTGGATTTTTTACTTATAACTTTGCTCTATAAGCTAGGAAAATTTTAAATACATCAAAGTCTGTGGACTGAACCAAGTGTACTTCATTCAAGTTCTTCAGTTTCTTTGGTAAAAAGGTCTGCCAGATCAGCCAAAGTTAAGACGGAGGCCTCTGGATGCTTCACTGATGAGTTTGTGTGACTGTAGGATTTTTCCAAGTGAGTAGAGTCAGAAAGAAACCAAGGAACAAATGATTACATTTGTGTTATATTTATTAAGACATAATGATAACATGAAAACATTCCCTCGTCAGTATTTGTGAGAGCCACATGAACCTCCAAGGACAAAGTCAGTAATAGGATCACTATTACACCTCATCAAAACTAGCCAAGACTTCTGTATAGCACTTTCCGGCTTTGTTACAAAAATGTCCTTTTCTCTCCACAATTCCTAAAACAAAGAAACAAAACCCATACCAACTGCTTCTAAGGCTCTCACTTTAGAATGTGCCTTCTTACTTCCCAAAGTTATTGTATTTCAAGAGAACTTCAACAGCTCTTCTAACTGCTATTTTATTTAAGCAGCTTAACTATAATCGCTGGATTCTGTTACACATGGAAACAACATTGACAATAAAAAGCCTCATGTCTGATGCAAACAGCTTTCATAGTAGACTCTCTGCTTCCCATAAACTATCAATGGAAGATTTCTGGTTTCCAATTGCTTTTTCGCTATGCACAGTGCCTCCGTAGAGACATCCCCCCAAGGCAATCATTCCTCTGTATCTGCCAACCATACCTATCTCGTAAGGATGTACTGAAGCACTGGTTTATGTTTTCAAAATGACTTGGAAGAAATTTACGGAATACATATTAGAAAGTTTTACAGTTCTAAAATTAAGTTTTTAACATTAAGCCTCCTCTGGTCTCCCCGCTTCTGTTCTGCCTTTGGAATGAATATCAAAATCACCAGCTGAGTTTAAGTCCAGATCTTTCTATGTGCACGTGACTGACATGTGTGATGTATAAAGCAACACTGTTAAGTTTCCTTTTATAGACATCCGAATTTTAGGGTGGGCATAAAGATAGATTTCTTTAAAAAGTAATCCAGTACGGCAAAGAAATGTAGGGCGGTTTAAATATTTTTAAACATTATAATCACTATTAATATATGAAATCAAATATAGGATGTCTAAAGCATTAACTGGGAAATTCTAGATAGGTAAAATGTCCTATCTTGCTTTTAAAAGTATCTGGTCATCTAAGTGAAGGAGGCCCAAACACTTGCATAACCGTATACAAACCGGAAACACCCATGAGCTGGTAGGAAATTGTTACCGACCTCTTCTCAGCAGTTTTCAGCATTGCTTGCATTCTTTCTTCTATTGTTGCCTTAATTAAGAATCTGTGTACAATGGTAGGTCTAGAAGGCACATAATAATGATAAGGTTAAAAACCTCTTAAAACCAACTAGAACAAAGAAGACTTCCCCTATTATATGCTATATTCATCAGTCATGTGGTGCCCACTGCGACAGCTGCTAATCAAGGTGCTGGGGGCGGGGTCAGCAGTGAATAAAACTAGTCTTAATGAACTAACATTCTAATGAAGGGAAACGCACAATAAACACAGAAACTGGATGGTACGGATAACGCCATGAGGAAGCTCACGTATGAGCTGCGACACGACTAATGGGAATGAGGCTACTAAGCCAAGAAGCAGAAGAGCATCCCAACAGAAGCAACAAGAACCAAAGGCAAGCTCTGGGGGAAGAGAACATGCTTAGAACAAGCCTAAAATGCTCAATGGCCAGAAAGAAGCCCTGCAGGGCAGAAGTGTATTGTAACGGAGGGCTAGAGAGTAGAAGTGAGATTGGAGAGCAGCAGGGAGCACATGCTGTAGGGTCTGGAGGGATATGGCAGGAATCTGGATTTTATTGTGGTTATGAGGGGAAGCCATCTGTGGGTTTTATGCATGATCTGATTTATACTTGAGTTTGCTTTAGACATCACTTTGGCTATTATATGGGTGATGGACTGTTAGGTAGCAGAAGTGAAGGCCAAGAAGCCAGTTAAGGAGTTCTGCAGGAGTCCAGGTAAGAGGGTAGGCTGTGCTCTGGTTGTATCAGTGGAAACAGTAAGTAGCAGGAAGTCTGGAGTATCTTTTCCAGGTAGTGTTGGCAAGACTTCAGTGACGGTTTCGATGTGTGGCATGAAAAGAGGAAGCATAGAAAAGCCCTAGATTTATGGTCTGAGAAACTACAGATGAGAGAGTCAGATTATAAGATGGGGAGGGCTGGGGGGTGGGAGTACAGTGGGAATACACTTTCTTTTACCATGTTCGACTTTACCATGAGTTTTCCATTAGCCAGGTATCTAAGGGGAGGGGCAGTCCAGATGTGTGTGAAGCAACAGAACGGGGTATGTGAGTCTGAGGCAGGAGCTGAAGGGGCATGTCTGGACTGGGGACAAATGTCTGAGAGTCATCCACATGTAAATGCTACTTAAAGCTCTAGGACTGGATAAGCTCATCTAGGAAGTGTGGGTGAGAACAAAATCCTCAGGGACCATGGGCAAGAAGCAGGTTATTAATAACATGAACTTCATTTCCGTGGTACAGTGAGGACAAAGCCCAAACAGAAAGGCTGAGAGGGGAGGGTTAAGGAAAGGGAGGTGGTGGTGGAAGGTAGAGGAGTGTTTTTGAAGACAGATAATATTAAGACATATTTATGTGGTCATGTATTACAAGAGGAATGTCCTTGAGAATATGAGAAGGGATGGGACCCATGACATTGGAATGGCTGGCTTTTCAAAAAAAAAAAAAAAAAAGGGACACTTCTCCCACTGTAATAAAAGGGAAGGACGTACTGTGCCTTTCTGCTTATTGCTACAGATGAAATATCTATACCCCTACCTACAACCACTCATGTGCTCGACATTATTCCGGCACTCTTTCCTCACTCTTGCTTCACTCGTTCTCTGTTTCTAATGAATCACTCCATTATTTCTTCCATATGAAAGGAAACAACAACAACAACAGACCTCCTGATCCCATACTCTTCCTTTTCTCTGCTCTTTGCAGCAAAACTGTTCAAAATACAAGTCCTATCAGAGATAAAGAGGCAGGAGTGCACCGTGCTTAGAAGCAGGGACTGGCGAGGCAGAGCAGCTGTGTTTGAAACCCGTTACCAGTTTTGCTGGCTATGTGACCTTGGACAAGTTACTTAACCCCTCCGTTAGGTGTTTATTAATAAATAAATAAATAAATAAAATCCTCTTCTCTCTGATACTCACATCAGGACATCGCCTCCACCACTACGATCTCTATGCTGCTAAATCTATGGGTCAATTCTTGATCTTTATCTTACTTGACTTCAGGAATATTTCTTCTGGTTTTCTTCCTTACTCATTGTTTGATCTTTATCTGTTACCTTGGCAGGTCCTTCTCTTCTCCCACAGCCTTCAACTTTGTGTGCTCTGGAGTCCAGTCCCTGGTCCTCTTCTCTACCTACACCTATTCCTTAGGTAATCTCACTCAGTCCTGAGACTTGAAAGTACCATTTTATGCCATTGACTTTCAAATGTATCTCTAGCACAGACTTCTGAACTTGGACTTGTATATACAATTACAGAATAGCTATCTCCATTTATAATAAATACCGGGTAAACATCTCAAATTTCTATTTAAAATACGTTTCTGTTTCCCTCACCAAACCTGCTCTACTCTGTAGTCTTCCCCAGCTCAGCTGAAAGCTACCTCATCTTCCAGTTATCTAGGTCAAAAACCACGGTACTGACCTTGACTTGCTCACGACCCATGTCCAGTCTATCCACACGTAACTACTGCTTCTACCTTTGAAATATGTCTAGAACCTGATCACTTCTCGCCATTTCCACTGCTGCTACCATGGTCCAGGTTGCCTTTAACTCTTAACCAGGACTATACAGCAGTGTCTTAACTGTTCTCCCTGCTTCCAGTCTCCTGGCCCTGCACATAGCACTCAAGAGTGATTCTCTCAAAGCTTAAGTTAGAACTTGTTGGTTCTTTGCTCAAAGACTTGCACTGGCTCCTTATCTTACATACACAGTGAAAGCAAGGTCCTCATAGCGACCTCCTAGGCCCTATAAAACCCCCTCTCCTACTTTCTAACTTCATCTCCTATTTTCTCCTCTTTGCTTATTCTGCTTTAGCAACTCTGGCTCCTTGCTATTCCTCAAATGTACCTCCTGACCGAGTCTTTGCACTGTGTGTGATCTTTGCTTGAATATTATACCCAATGACATTTGCATGGCTTTCTCAGCTCTTTCAAGTCCTTGTTCAGATGTTAACTTTCCCACAAAAGCTCGCATGCCAGGTGGTTCAGTGGGTTAAGCTTCTGACTCTTGATTTTGGCTCAGGTCACGATCTCAGGGTTGGGAGATCAAGCCCCAAGTTGGGCTCTGTGGAGCCTGCTTAAGATTCTGTTTCTCCCTCTGCTCCTCCCCCCTCTTTATTTTTCTCCCTCGCTAAAAAAATATCTTTTATGCCAACCTGCTCAGCCAAATATATATTTTTTTCTCTTTTAAACAGAGATCAAGACCTGAACTGAGATCAAGAGTCAGACATTTACTCAACTGGGCCACTCAGGGGCCCCTAGCCAAATCTTAATCCTCCTTACCCTGCTCTACTTTTCAAGCTCCTAACAGCATATATTTTACTTACATTATTGTTTACTATCTGTCTCTCTACCAACTGTCATAACTAGAAATTAAGTTCCATGAGGGGATCTCAGAAGGTGTTCAATAAAAATTTATTGAATAAATATGGGGGTATTGATGCAGGTAAACTGTTCAAACTGGTGATGAAAAGATGAGACCTTATTTGTTTTCCATGTATGAGACAAGACTTTCATCAGTGGGGCAGGAAGTTATAGAAGACTTTTACGATAGCCTCTTTAGAAAGTGGAAAAGTCTATCTACTAGGGAAGCACGGGTAATGCTGAATGGCCTTTTTAGACTGTGGTCTTACATCTGACCAGAATCCAGTCTACGCTTTGGAAAACACTGATAAGAAAAGAAAGCGGTATTTAAAAATATAAGAAAAAAAAAAAAAACACCAAAAAACAAAAACCAAATAAACCCCCAAACCAAATAAAATATAACTGCATTTTAAATGACACTCCATGGTACTTAGAACAAGTGTGTTTATTACAGTTATGTTACTTTGCCATTATTTTACTACAGGTTTGTTTGATGAACATGTCTCTTCTGCTGAAAACTAAAGTCCTCATTTATTATCCAGGCAACTGCTTCCAGAGCAATCCAGTTTTTTCAGTAGGTCATACGAAGATGGCATCTATTGTCACTCCTCTCCACATACTCTATACCTCAGCAATTCCAAACTCCTTATGGCCCCTAGGAAAATCATGGTGTTTATCTCTTCTGCGTTCTTGCACATGCAACTCTCTCTTTAGCTGTGTGAGCACCTTTTCCAGCCCAGCTTTGAAAGAACTTTTCCTTTAAGATTCAACAAAATGAAGCCTTTCCTGACTCTCTAGGCATAACTGACCACTCCCTTCTTTTATTATCACAGTACTTCTTTGTATTTTTGTACACTCTATTGCCATATTTCTTGTACTACACAGTGACCTCCTTGGGGGAACAGATTATGTCTTCCTCAATTTGAGTCTTCGGTATCTAGCATAATGAGTGACATATAGTTGCCACTCAATATTTATTTAATGACTACTCAATATGGGTGTTTTTTAAACATTCAAGGTATCTAACATCTAGGAGGTAATACACTAAGAGGTCTTATGAAAGATAACTGTCTATTTTGATATTTGAATAAAAGTAGTAGCTATTACACATTATACACTATTAGGTTTGGGCCCAGTATTAGGCTGAGCCTTAACTAAAACTAAATATGTCTTAGAATAGACCTAAGGGACTGACTTTTTCTAAGTGGAAGAATTTAAAAAGGAGTCATGAATGAAATATGCCTTCTTTTAAATTCAGGTTATTTTACACAATCAAAAATCAATTCTTTCAAAGTCATGATGGATGCCTTCAACTCTGCAGCTATCTTAAATATTTTAAGGAGGTGATCAGGATAGACTGAAGGGGGAAAGACAAAAATCTGGGAGAATTTGGGGATTTGCTGTTTGGAGGAGGGAGGGTTGGAAATCTCAAAATGTCTTTGGTCATATACTTGAAAACTTAGTAAGTAAGTGATTAAAAATGAATAGGTTGTAATAAACATAAATGAGTTTAAATACCAATTTTTATCTTAGACACATGAAGCAAATGTAACTGATGCTAATTTTAGTTCTTACTTTGTTTGTCCAATTCGGTGCACCCTCCCAATGGCCTGAAGCTCATGGGCAGGGTTCAGTATGGGCTCCACCAAGAGAACATGAGTTGCTTCAATGATAGTTAATCCATTAGAACCTGTGTGCAGGGGCAGCAGCAAAATATTGATTTGAGGATCATGTTTAAATGCTGAAAGGTTCTCCTGAAAAAGAGAAAGGTACATTTAAATTTTAGTTGGCTCACTTAAAAGTAAGAGCAGTATATTATAGGTCTTATTAAGAACCACAATAGGGGCGCCTGGGTGGCTCAGTGGGTTAAGCCTCTGCCTTTGGCTTGGGTCGTGGTCTCGGGGTCCTGGGATCGAGCCCCACATGGGGCTCTCTGCTCGGCGGGGAGCCTGCTTCCCCCATCTCTCTCTGCCTGCCTCTCTGCCTACTTGTGATCTCTCTCTCTATCAAATAAATAAATAAAATATTAAAAAAAAAAAAAAGAACCATAATAGAATCCAGGTCATTGTGAAATTAACAATTAAGACAATTAAATGTAAAATTACCAACTTTAGAAAATGTAAACTTGTTGCTTGACTTCATGAGGAGAAGTGTCACATAAGCTCCCTTGTTTTTTATGATACAATGGAAGCACAAGATACATGTATGTGATATATGCAAATTAAACTATATGAGCTTGGAGGGAAAAGAGAACGAGAGAATGTGTCAGAATGAGGATGAGAAGAGACATGAATCTGCTATGTTTTCACTTGGTCTTCTTTGTATTTTTGTCTCTTAGGGTGTACACCTATTGTTGTACTGAGTGTAACATAAGGAATTTGAACATACAGAGTTCTGCCTGACAGTGTCTTGAGGACCTAATCCCAGCATGAGGGGCCTGTCCATTCAACAGGTGTATTGTTGGCCATCTTTTCCTTTATTGAAGCAAATGACCTCAAGTCAGAAGATCTTAGAAAAAAAAAAAATCTTGCTATGGGTATAAATGGATAGAATATAATTACAGTTTCTCTACTTTGCTTTTGAATGTCAATTATATAATGAACCAGTAACTGAAACCCTTACACAAGACAATAAATCCAAGTAAACTTTTGATAGCAGTTTCAATTTGCAACTAAATTCACCGCCCCCCAAAAAGCAAGAAAAATCCTGACATACCTGAAATGTCTTAACACGACTGATCTGAGCAAATTCCATGTTGTTATCAGTGAGGGCTTTTGAAATAATGTCTAATACATCTTGCCACTAAAATACATCAAACAGTAAGAAAACAAATATTTACACATAGCTTTCACATAAAAAGGAGTTGAAAAGGAACTATATCCAAATAACTTTTGTACCTCAGAATTAAGAAAACATAAAAACAAACCTTCGAATGTGGTTCCATCAATATTATTTCATACTATCAAAAGGATAGTGTTTTTTTCCCTTGTTTGTTTTAAATCAAATGCTGGTTAAAGATGGGATAAAAGATATGCGTGTCTTTGCGAACTGAATTAAGATAAATATAAATAATAGAAAGTAAATAATGGAGTGCTTAATGGATATAACTGCTTACCTTTTAAAAACTAGAATTTTTACTCAATATTTTATTCAGTGGGTTACTTTAACTTTCTTTTTCTCAAGCAACAAATTTTACTTGTGAAATGACTTTCGACATTATAGATTTAATTTTTAACATATTAATATTAGAAAGGCCCCATGAAACACATTAATAGGAAATGTACCTATAGAAATTGCCTTATAAAATACTGTAATTTTTAACATATTAATATTAGAAAGGCCCCATGAAACATATTAATAGGAAATGTACCTATAGAAATTGCCTTATAAAATACTGTAATTTTTAACGTATTAATATTAGAAAGGCCCCATGAAACATATTAATAGGAAATATACCTATAGAAATTGCTTTATAAAACATCACCAAATTTCTCTGAAAATAATTCTATCTTATGGACATAGAAAAAAAAAAAGAACATGGAAAATCTAGCGGTAATTCTAAATCTCAACTATATTATGGTGAACATTACACACAAGTTCTCAGATATAAATTGATCAGAGACAGAAAGCCAGTCTGAGCTAAGACTCAGGATAAAAGCATTGACCGTACCGTTGAGAAGACGAGTGCTTTAGCGCCCGGGTCTCTAAGCTGGATTCTCATCAGAGTTCTGACCACAGCTTCCACTTTTGTAGAATGGCTACCCTTTGAACACAAACAAGGAAACACGTCACTAATAAAATCTAGTTTATAATAGAAAAGGAAACCAATGTAAAGCATTTGAATTACCAAAACTACATGTGTATCAAAACAATCAGGTACATATGTGTTTACTTTTCTTTATTTTGTATTTGCTGGAAATTTTCTTTAGCCTCAAACTGTAGATGCTATAAAACTTACACCCCAAGAAAACTAAATACGAAACGCATCAGCAAGTCATATAGTGACATGACTCTGAAGAGATTATTTTTAGTTAAAGTGGGTAAGGATTTGTAGTTACAAGATTTTCTTATTTCAGATAAGCAGAATTTATATTAGAAACACTTTTCACTTCAGATACCAGGGTATTAATACAATGAATCAAAACTCCAGTGTAAGTAAACTGTGAAGGATCCAACCTGGGAAAGATCCTTTATTACAAAGGATAGAGACAGAGGTAGAAACGACACCTACTTGGAAAGCAGCAGATTTCTACAAAGCTAGATAAATACTCAATGAGTGTTTTTTTTGCATTTTCTATAACCATTTCATCATAAAAGTATGAAAGGAAAGAAAGTGAAGAAATAACAAAATGAGGAAATGAGCAAATGTTTTTGTAGCCTTCATAGAGAAAGTTTTCCTCCTGGAATGCTCTGGGAGATGGCAATGGCATGAAGATAATAAGGGCATGGGATTTTGAGACAAATCTAAACTCAAAATTGACCAACCAGTTACACATTTTGCTGGTTATGCAGACTACTCTTTCCAAGGCTTAGTTCCCTAATCTGTCAAACAGGGATGGTAATTCTATTTCCAAAGATTGTTAAAATGGCTAAATGAGAGAAATACTTGTATAGCATTTAAATGAACACTTGGCAGAGCAGATACTCAGTAACTTCTTATCTTTCTAAGACATTAAGTATGAGCACAGATAATGACACAGATAATCTCACGAGAGCAGATCTAACCAAAAAGAAGTAAAAATATTCCCACAGCAGCATTACTCTTCTCCTCAATCCGAATCCTTGCACCACTTTTACAGAGACAGTCACAGGTAAAATATATCAATGAAACAAGAAAGAAAGGCTTATCAATTTGAAGTTAGCAAGACAGAATTATGGAACAAGTTTTAAAACCCTAAAACTAAAATCCTGAGTCTATATAATTATTTTTCTGGTACGCAGATTGTCAATCACACTGGAAAGGTTAAAAAATATAAAGAATCTGTTTCAGTATAAAGTGTCTTAAATAGAGCAAAATGTGTCTCCAATGAGAGAAAGCAGGAAATCAGCATGATGTATTGTTTAATGAGTTTAGAGAGAAACATTCATATCCCTTGCGAGGTCTCATTTTCAAAAATATTTTCAAATGAAATACCATAACTATGAAACCTTCCATCTATTAAGCTGCTTCTTACGAAAAGTTCAAAAGAAAACATAGCAATAACCTTTTATAAGCAAGATTTCAAACTAGAGTGCTAACTCTGTGAAGGAAAAGACCAGAACATCAGCTTTTATCAAAATCTGGACAGTTCAGTGGTAGCTTTCAATGACTCCTTGCAAATGTCACAGCTTGGAACCATTTGGTCCTAGTCCAGTTACTTACACTATGAAAGAATAATAAGCGTAGAAATCCAAAGCTCCGCTTGGCAGAAAGCTACATGGGGAGTGAGACTACCTTAATAACCTTTTCTTCCACTTGGACAGAAGTGGTCACTGACAGTAAGAACAATGGATGGCCTTCTTAGTGGGTGGCCCACGTATACTGGCAGGTCTTGGTTTGAGCATGCAGGCCATGCATAACTTTAAAAAACAAATCCAATAAATGCACAATCCTTATGTTAGGCTAATCTGTTAAGGTAGTTTTTGTCAAGACAAATCATTTCCTATATTAAACTACCTGAAGACATTTAAATTATCATAAATTGTCATTAAAATTGTTGCCTCCCAGTTGCAAGAAGATATGTTTTTTTTTTTTTTTTAAAGATTTACTTATTTACTAGAGAGAGAGAGAGCACATGTGTGCGTATGTGTTGGGGAAGGGACAGAGGGAGAGGGCGAGAGTCTTAAGCAGACTCTGCGTTGAACACAGAGCCCTACACAGGCCTCAATCCCAGGACCCAGAGATCATGACCTAAGCCAAAACCAAGAGTCAGATGCTCAACTGATTATGCCACCTAGGCACCCCTGTTTAGTTTATTTTAATAACAATTCCCAATTTGTTGCTAAATCGAAAGAAAATGCTATGCACAATGAAGGATTACTGACCTAAGAAGTTAACACAGAATGCAGTAAGTTATAGGAGAAAAACTGAATAGAAATTAGGTAAGGATCAAGTTTCTGTTTTATTTACTGTATCTATCACAAGCACATTTTGGATGACTTTAAAAAAATTACATAAAAGCAAAATAAGCTTATTGGATAACTAAGCTAACAGAAATACACAGAATTAAAGAAGTTAAATCCTTTTTTAAAGCCCTACCCTCTCAAAACACGATTAAGAACTGGCATTTATCCTGTTAGATTCCTTAGGCATTTTTGAAGCTTATATAAAAATACATATATATTCCACAAACATTTGTAAAAACATGTTTTATAAAGTGGCCTTTTAACTTGTATCTTAGTAATCTATTCATGTAGGACCTTTATTTTACTTCACCTCAACAGCTGCACATTTAGGGTATAACAATTTATTAAATATTTGGTTATTAACATCATTTAGATTCTTGCATTCATTTTGCTATTATAAACAATACTTCAGTGCTACTTGTTCTTATAGCTTTGGATGCATGTGAAGATATTTTTGTTGGATAGGCACATCCAAGTGGAATTGTTGGTTAAAGACTCAAAAAACTTACTAGATACTTGGATTTTGGAAGATTTTGGTGGATCAAATTGCCATCTAAAAATGCTGGAACTGGGGCACCTGGGTGGCTCAGTCAGTTAGGCATCTGCCTTCAGCTCAGGTCATGATCCTGGAGTCCTGGGATCCAACCCCATGTTGGTTCCCTGCTCCGCTGGGAGTCTGCTTCTCTCTCTCACTCTGTGCCTTCCCCTGCTCCTTGTCTCTCTCTCACTCACTTTCTCTAATAAATAAATAAAATCTTTAAAAACATAAAAAATTTTTTAAAAAAATGCTGGAACTTTAACAACCAGTGGTTAAAAATGTCTGTTTCTTTGCACACTTGTTTAAATTCAAATTTTTGCCAGTCTGATAGGTGAAATGAGGAGCCAAATTTTCATTTAGTCTACATTTTCCTGCCAGTGAATCTGAATATCATTAACTGGCCATTTAGAATTCCTCTTCTGTGAACTGTATTCCTATCTTTTGCCAATCAAAAACAAAAAAAAAACAAAAAAAAAACAAAACAAAACCCCAAAACCCTAAGTTTTCATTTCTTACTGATTTGTAAGATCTCTTGTATACTGTATATGCTAAATTTATGTTGTCAATATTTTCTTACCTCTGTATGTGGTAAATGCAATAATGTAAATTATTGTGTTAAATGCAATAATGTAAACAAAAGTGCTATCTTAATATATATTAGTTACAGTAACTCACAAATGTTTGAGGAATGACAATGGGTTTAAAATTAAGTATTCTTTATTCTTCTATAAGATTTTCCTGTGCTATACATTTAACTAGTATTTCATAAGGGAAATGGGATTTTTGGGGTAGATGAGCAGCTTTTTCTTCAATTGCCTTGCCATGGTTCTTTCTTCATTTTTCATTTAAATAGACTCCACCCAAATGAGGGGCTTGATCTTATAACCCTGAGCCTAAATTAAGTCAGATGCTTACTCAACAGAGCTACCCAGGCGCCCAAACCTGGTGGAACCTAGATTCCCATACCACATTATGCCCTTATTTATGAACTTTCCCCCCTCTTTTTTGTTTGTACTTTTTACTTCCAAATGAAAAAAGCAAGAGTCCCAAAATAATACTGAAAAGACTACAGTTGGTCTTATAGCAGAGTCAAAGTGAACAAGAGGGCAGACTTTCTTCTGCATTTTTCTCATCACCCAAATCTCTCCAATATTGCAAGTAAGTTCATATTTGATTATTCAAATCATTTATTTATTCAACAAAATGCCAAGAACTATATTAGGCACTGGATATACAAAGATCAAAAGATACACTCCCTTGCTCTCCAAAACATACCCTCTAATCATGTTACAGAGTATAGAAAACAACAAAAAAGATGGTTTATAATGCTGGTTTATTATAACATCTTAATGAGTACTATACACATTCTACTTCTTTTTTTTTTTTTTTTTAAAGATTTTATTTATTTATCAGAGAGAGAGAGGGGGAGAGAGCGAGCACAGGCAGACAAAATGGCAGGCAGAGGCAGAGGGAGAAGCAGGCTCCCCGCTGAGTAAGGAGCCGGATGTGGGACTCGATCCCAGGACGCTGGGATCATGACCTGAGCCGAAGGCAGCTGCTTAACCAACTGAGCCACCCAGGCGTCCCTCTACTTCTCTTTTTAATGTTTCTATCTAAAATGCATAAATGAAATTTGGCTCAAATCTGTCAGTTTCTTTTCTTTTTTTTAAAAGATTTTTAAAATTTATTTGACAGACAGAGATCACAAGAAGGCAGAGAGGCAGGCAGAGAAAGGGAGGAAGCAGGCTCCCTGCCAATCAGAGAGCCCGATGCGGGACTTGATCCCAGGACTCTGAGATCATGACCTGAGCCAAAGGCAGAGGCTCAACCCACTGAGCCACCCAGACACCCCATCTGTCGGTTTCTGAGAAGACTATTCAGTGTGGCTACTGCTACAGAAACTAGTACTCAGTTTGTTAAAAAAGGTTACAGCACAGAGAAGGGATGGGTTATATACAGGCAGGGCTAGAGGAGATCACAGAAGGGGCACAAAAGAGATGAGGATGAGGAATTGTGCACAAGAATCTATCCCTATGCAAGGTGTTAACAACGTATGGAAGTATGAATATTCTCAAGACAGATAAACTGGAAGCCTCAGTCCAATTTCTTATTTTTTTTAGCTGTATGAGTAAACATACGAATGCAAAATTAAGCTGGGATGATAAATATTTGTGAGGAGGATACATGGGAATAGAAATCCCACAAGACTGCCAGACTACTTCTTAACACTTATGTTGATAAAGTTGTATTTAATTATAAGCATAATTGGTCCTCTTCTGAAATTCCTTTAAAAAAAAAAACAACAAGATTCTATTTATTTATTTGAGAGAGAGATTGTGAGAGCACAAGAGGAAGCAGCAGACTCCTGCTGCTGAGCAGGGAGCCCAATGTGGGATGATTCTGGGACTCTGGGACTATAACCTGAGCCAAAGGCAGTCACTTAACCAACTGAGCCACCCAGGAGCCCTGAAATTCTTGTCCCTTTCTTTATTTCCATCCTTTCTTGAGAGTCTCTTTGGTTTTTCCAGATACACATCCACCAACCCTTACTTTGTGATGATTGCTTGGCTTTTCTTCATGTTTCTGAAACATCAATGATGAAGACCCAGCTTTGGAGTAAAGACACATCATCTGTCCTCTGCCTTCCCCAGACCATATCTTCATGGTTGTTCTTCCTAAGGCACTACTTCTAAGGTCAGCTGGAGAACCAGGATGGGAGATGTATGACGTGTCATCAGTCAGATCAAGTCAGTACCTCTCCTGGTGTTCCACTCATGAGGTAAGCAGTCAAGAGTACTTTTTAACAGTTAATGGGGAAAAAAAAAAAGGAATTCTCCTTCTTTATAGCAAAAGAATCATACAAAATATTTTTTATGAAAATCTTTGTTCTCTTGCTTATAATTTAATCAACAAAACCGAACAAGGTCTTCAAGCTACATATATACGGGCAGTCTTTCCACTTTCTGGAAAATAAACCACAAAGTTAAAAGCTCTAGACTTTTGGGTAGAAGTCGAGGCAATGAAAAAAACAGCAGATACCCATTAATACCAAAGGCCAACAAAGAATATTTCTTATGAATTCTGGCCTACAGGTTGTCTAGTTGCATACCTAAAGATCAGAAATGCCACGCAGCCTCTTAACTACTCCAAATAAGTGCAGCTAGCTTTTTTTCATCACAGAGTTAAACTTGATTGAGCAGCTCTACAGTCTTAGGTTTCTGTTATAAAATTCTAAGAATCTAAAGTTTGAGTTAAAATTTGTTAAATGTGTTAAAAGGATGGAAAACTCACTTCTGTTTGTCATATATTCAGTAGCCAGAAAGAATTCTAGTAATAATGCTCTCAAGTAGTATTTAGACTTTGACCAACACTCCTCCCCACCTATCCAAAATGGGACTACATATCTCATCAGGTCATTTGTAGAGCGAAGTGCTGCTTTTCCTTCCCTAAAGTCTTCTTATTGGGGAAAGAGGAGGGAATAGGTAAAACCTTTGAGTATGGTGTAGAAGATATGCAGTGGTTGGCTTCGCTCTATTACCTTCATGCTTACTTCCTATGGCTGAGAATCTCTGTTTAGGGAAGGCAGGAAAGGAAAGAGAAGATATGAAATCTCCCTACTATAGCAGCAAAGTGCTATTTGCACTTGATTTACAGAAATAAAACCAGTGCTCTATGACAGGAAAGTTACTGTTGCTTTGTATTATAGCCCTTTGTCACCAGTCTGCCCTTCTTCCCTTGAGTCCTCTCTTACTTTTTTGCTGTAGTATCTACGGATTCGCATGGTTATGGCTTTGCTCCACTGGCAGAATTAACGGCTAAAGTGGCTGCTGGGTTTTGAAGAACATTAGAAGAAAGTCGAACAGTGAAGATGATGAATGCAGTCTTATTTTTCACCAAATGTTAGAGAATATTATTTGGCAACTACTTTATGTCAATATACATATATTTAGAGAACTTACACACAAATATTCCATATATGTTAAATACATACACACTAGGATGTGAAACATATCAAATCATGGCTTACATTAAAGGAGGCTGTCAGTTACTTACCACTCAAAAGTGAAAGCAAAATGAAGTAATTTTCTGGAATTTGTCATTCACACACTCATCATGATAAAATTTCTTTAAGTGTACAGCACAGTGAAAAAATAGTACAATGAGCATTACAGGGATCTTAGTACCAGGTAAAGTTGACACAGACATTAAGAAAGCTTTCTAGAAAAACGTCAGAAGTTCCATTAGATGGGAGTGCTTGGAAGGTTTTTCTTCAAAAACAAAGTTTAAATCCCCAAGATTAGAATCATATTCCTTTCTACATGACTTCAATCACTCTGCATGGTTCTACAGTGTATAATATTGTTCACTATTTTACTGACTCCCTGTAGATATGGAAGACATACTGATAATTAAGTAATAAAATGTGAAAGCTATTAAATATCATAATATAAAAATGATACCATATGATACTATAACAAAAATTAGGATGTAGAAGAGAGACAAAAAACTGAAAGAGGAACAGATGCACTAATTTCCTCATATTCTGAAGTGAGGAGACAGCAGATCCGGTGTGTCCTAGTGTTTTAAGAAACAAAACCTATGTGTTTTATTGAAAGTCATACAGGTGATCTTTAGAACTAAAAACAGAAACTGATCATAGTGGCAAGGCAAATAAGGTAGAATGAAGGACAACTGCATTCCATTTTATTCTGAATTTATTTTTCTTTTGTGTAAATTATTACCACTAAAAAATAAATAAACTTTTTGTCTTCCCTTATTTCTTACAGATGGACAAGAGATCCAAGGGGATGGGAGGGAGGCCTATAACTTAAAGTTGTCACCTCACAGGCACACCAGCCCTCTGAATCTGTCAGGGCTTGAGAGCTGGGTGCTGCTGGTCCCGCAGGCCCTCCTCTTGCTCTAGGGTCAAATGGATGCCTAACCAGTGGCACCTGCCACAGCTAAGGAGTTTCAGCTTTGTGAGAGGTAAGGCAATCCCATCTGAAACACAGCACAGGTTTTATTTTAGTCTTCCAGTTATTACATGGATTGAGTTTTGCAGTCATTAAAACATACTACAAAGGAGCTGAGATTAGAGATTTTTTGGGAAGATTTCATCTGACTGAAAAACATCACTTTAAAGAAGACAAATTTAAACAACTTAATCCCCCCCCCCCTCAAAAAGGGAACTATGTCCTCTAACCAGTAACATGACCAACTGGATTTTAACATGGTGACAGATAACAGATTTTGTTCTCTAGGTTTTCATTGTGGGCTTATAACTTGCAAATAACTCGAAGTTCAGTATAAAGTTGTTTCTGTTTTGGTGTTACCTGACTTCTGTTACTTTTATTCTGGACACTTCTTTTGAAAGACATCTTACTCTTTGAATGAGCCTGTGCTATCCATGGTAGTTTCTGCAGAGTAAGATCAGTTAACATTGTTTTATTTCTGTCTGCACCTGTTCACCATGCTAAAAACCCATGTCAGTAGTGACAGATACAATTTAGTGCAGTTTTAGAGCTTACATGACTGGTTTCATGAAGTAGGATCACTTCTCAAGCATATGCCTGGGGCAAGGGCCGGATTCTTCAAGCATTCACGTGCTACTTGAATGAAGTTCAATGGAAATGCCACCCATACAGTGGGAAATCTTACAAGTGCACTAGGCCATGAAAATATCATTCTGTCCCTTTAAACACTTTGCATAAAGATTTTAAAGAGACAGGTTAGCAACTAGAAAAAAGTCAAAAATTTTATTTGCACCCAAAGGCTTTTAGAGATATTATATGTAAAAAGAGTAATCAACTGCTTATCTGTTCATCCGTCCGTCCATCCTTCCATCCATCCAACCATTTGTACTTACTGAGGACCTGTTATTTACCAGGTATTTTTCTAGATGCTGGGGATATAGTATTGAATAAACCGAAGTCCCCACTTCACGAACAACGTCCTTTCCACATTAATGGAGTTTATACCCAGCAAAGTGTAAGTTTTTCAGAATGGTAACTTCATAAAGATAATTTACATCTTAAAGTCTCTATTGTGTGCCTGATTTTTTGTAAGCTATTGCTAACTTAAATCCAGACTCTGAATTTGTAATTGAGTTGTAATTCTGAGCCCCAACAGTTCAGAATTACAACTGCTAACTTGGCCAATGAACAGAAAATGTTTTTTTGTGATTATAATTATACTTACTCATGCCATTTTTCTAACAAAAACAATTACATTCTAAAATTACCAGTTAATGTTCATATACAAGTATTTTATACAAAAATATTTAGATATACTTAAGTATATTCAAATAAATAAAGCTTATGGATTATATTCACCCAATTATTTTAGGCCCAGTCTCAATTTTGGAATCAGTTCTTTTCCATCCAGATGTTTCACTATATTTAGAAAGTACAAGATAGACTTCACAAGTCATCCTTGAATAACTGAACAAAAATTCAAGAAAAACAACAGAATTCTACATTTACAATGTGACACATGATACTGCTAAAATTCTTAGGGAGTGTGAGTGCAGAAATATAGTTTTGTTTTTTCCCCCCTCTACAAAGAGGCTGTGTAAGACAGCTCTATCATCAATAAACTTACTTATTAAAAATGCAGATACCTGGACAAGATGTCAGATCTAATTAGTTAAAAATTTAAATGAGAATGGGGCCTGACAAAAATCTTTATTTTAGGAAGCAGGCCAGTTATTTGACACTCCAAAGTTTGAGAAGATGAAGCAGTTGTGCCTGTGTGTAGGATGGGTGGGAAGGTTGCTGTTTTGCTGCGGCTATACCCATGTAGAGTATTTGCTCCTGGATAGAAACTTCTTATGACCTAAGAACTGTGTCCATCATACAGTCAGGCTTTCCACTGACAAAAATGAAACCTATCCAAACTTAGAACACAAGGAACATGCCACGTGGGGTGTATGTTCTGCCAGGAAGCCTACTTCACCATCCCAAATGCCTGGCAGTTGTCAGAACTTGCAAGGGGAATTTTGTTTACTTTGCGAAATGCCCAGTAGGTTCCAAGGGTCATTTAGGAATACCGACACACAGACATTAGAGTAAATAAAATCTTTAACTTACATGTGTCTGCTGAAGGGAACACTGTGATCACAATATTCAGTTTATATCTATTGTCCATCAATAGGATTCCTTATATTGTGAAATACCAGCAGAAAAAAATGTCTTATATTGTTTAATACTATCTTTATGTTTTCCAAATATCTTTTTTCCAAGACCAGCTATATGATTATGTATGATACACTGTCTGCTCTGAGAGTCTTGACATTACTACTTAGAGTGAAATAAACATTTCGGATGATACAAAAATTCAACAAAGTAAAAAAATTACTTCTTGGCATTATAATAAAGGCCAGAGATTTGAAATTCAACATAAAAGAAAAATTCCTAGGGCTAACAATAGTTTGAACTAATATTTATAAAATTTTAAAACAGTGCCTTACTTATTTATATAGAATTATCTTTATTTTATATATGATTACTCCTTCAACTTCACAACAGATAATATGACTGTTCAGCAGGGTAGTTATAGAAGCAGAGAGTGTCTGAGAGAACAATAGGCAGATGCTTCAAAGAGGAGGTGGCAGACAGTAGGGCAGAAATGTGACAGAAGTTAGAAAAGGGGACAGGCATGGGGCGCCTGGGTGGCTCAGTGGGTTAAAGCCTCTGCCTTCGGCTCAGGTCATGATCCCAGGGTCCTGGGATCGAGCCCCACATCGGGCTCTCTGCTCAGCGGGGAGCCTGCTTCCTCCTCTCTCTCTGCCTACTTGTGATCTCTGTCTGTCAAATAAATAAATAAAATCTTTAAAAAAAAAAAGGGGACAGGCAGCAGAAGGCAGAAGTGGCAGGAACAAATGGTGACAGTAAAGGCAGTGAGAGAAGCAAAGTAACTGTGGCAAGAAGTAATGTGAGAATGTGGAAGACAGATAAAACTTACAAGCATAGTGGGTATAATAATCAGTCATGTTTAATAAAAAGGAAATACAAGTGTACATGCACCTATGAGGACAAAAAAATTAACTTCAGTAAATTCTGTAACCATAACTTTTTATAAGATGCTTTAATTTATGTGTTTATTAGTACACAGGAAAGACAGGAAGAGAATAATAAACAGTATTTGTACACTGATATTCCTGTCCCAACAGGTCAGTGAATGTAACTGTCCTGACCTCTCTCCTGTGTGTCTAGGAAAGGTGCCATAAAACGAACAGGTGTTTGGGTTTGATGGGCTCCATGACTCAGTCTCACAGAGGCTGTGCTGTTTACTGGTAGCTAGAGAAATCACTTCCTAAACCTCACGGCGTGAAGCCTGACACAGCAGTTCTCACACTCGTTCCTTACAGTGTGATGAATGCTTTTACCTAAGGGTCAGCAGCCCTTCTTAGCCACGAGTGCCGTCGGTGGCCCTTGGGATGGCTGAGGCCAAAGGAAGAGACAGAAGAAGAAAAAGAAGGGCTAAGAAAAACTATTTTTAAGGGAAGGAGAGGAAAAGTGCAGGATTGGGAAGAAAGGGAGAGGAAAGCTGGGAGGAAAGCAGTTCTTTGGGCGGGGAGGAGGATCAAGCCTGACTATCAAATGCCTCATCAGGGCTGGTCAGCAGATTGCACCACAGACCACCTTCCTCTTCACTCAGCAACTTTTTGGCATTTGATTTAAAAATACACATTTATCCAGGGGATTCCCAGAGAGGGAGCAGAACTACACGACCCCTTGAAATCATGATCTTCTCATCACTTAACCTTGCCAGCTGTGTTATTCCCAGACTGCTCTACAGTTCCCTCCCATTCTCCACCCTCCCACTCTTTTCATTCCACTCCCAACTCCGGGAGTTCCCCATTACTAGTGCTTTATGGTCAACACACTCTGTCCCACTTTTAACCTTTTGTAGAAATACTGTGCTCTACTTCCTTGCTATAATTAGAACCCGGCTGTCCTTTGAGCACAGTGCTTTCTTGAACTATGACTACTGGTGTCCTCTAGTCTCTGATGCAGGTTTCAGATCATTATTTCTCATTTTTGTAAAAATTTCCATTCTTTTGGGCCTCATGAAATCCAGTTATCCCCTAATTCTACTCTTTGCTCTCATTTACTGAACACTACCTTTCATTCATGGAGGGATTTTGGTGCCTAACTCTATCTCAACTCTACATAGGACACTGTCTGTCCCCTTGGACAACCCCTCCAACGTTCAAGTCTTACCATTTCAGCTTCTGTCACCTTGTCTCCTCCACCTTACTTGGGTCACCTGCTTCTGCAGTTGGATCTGGAGTAGCTGTTCTTTCTGACATGACTAGGAGAGCCCATCCTCTGACAAGGACATTTACCCTTAAAGCTTTTCTGCTCAGTAGCCCAACCTCTCCCTGGTATGTGAATGAGATTTCTACTTTCTCTCTACATGTCAACACTCTTGTCTTTTGAAGAAACTTATTACATTGCAGATTATTCCTTCTCTTTCCTTTATCTTCAAACTATCCTTCTTTGCCAGAGATTAAACATACTCAAGAATCTTTACCATAAAAAAACCCTAAAACAAACACCCCCACCCCCAAAACCAAAAGCCAAAAAATCCCCATAAGCCCTCCCTGTGCACTTTCTACCTCTTACTGGTTATAATTCTCTTTTCTACTTCACAGCTAAATTTATAAAATGGTTGGATATTTTCTCTACTTATTCACTTCTTGTTCACTCTTTATTCCCTTCCAATCTAATCTGCCTTTTGCCTCTAAATTTCCATTGAAAGGCTCTTTTGAGGTTCATCAATGACCTCCATCAGCCAGACTGGTCCACAGGGTCACTGAGCCACCTCAGCATCACTGGATATGTCTGGTAACTGCCTCCTTAGGAAGTAGTTCTTTGGCCTCTCCTTGATTGCTGATGCCTCCAGTTGCTCCTTCCTGGTCTCCTTTTCAGCTTTTCCCCCTTTATTCAACTTAGCTCTGGAGTCCTAGGGGACATGGTCTGAAGCTAACTGCTGTGTTTCACCCTAGGTAATCTCATTTACTCTCATGGCTTCACACATCATTATGCCAGTGACTGCAAATTTTCTACCTCTTGCTCCACAGAGCAACACTTTGCTACATGGATGTCCTAGACATTCCAAATCCAGCATGTTTAAATGTACTCCTCCTCCAAATACCTCCTATCAGTAACTGTACTATTATCCATCTGATTTTTCACTTCAGAAACCAGGGGGTCTTTTACAAAATTGCAATCAATCCCTCCGGCATTCTATCTTACTAATCAACCTTCGAATACCTCATGACTATAACCGGTTCCTTCTACCTCCACTACCACTACTGATCTAATCAAAATCACCATCACTACTGCTGTGGCCTTCTGATCTGTCCTCTCCAAAGTTTTTCTGTTTGTTTTCCTATTCCTGCTAATCGAATTTCTACACTGCACAAAAGGGATCTTTTAAAGATTCAAATCTGATCATGATACTTCTCTACATATAACACGTAACACCTTTCAGTTTACAGGAAAAGAAAATTTTCAAATCTTCAGAAGGCCCTTCAGCATCTGGTCCCTCTTTGGATTCCAGATTCATTTCATTCACTTGTCCTTTGTGCCTTCTACACTGCAGCCACTGAGTTCCATTAAGATCTTCCTCATCTCAGACATTTCTATGTATTGTTTTCTTGTTTGTTTCTATCTGGCAGCCTCCTCCCACAAGGTCACGTCTCTCTTCCCTTGGCCTGGTGAATTCATTCATCCTTTAGGCACCTACTTAACTGTCATTCCCTCAGAGAAGCCAAGTTTGATTTTCTTTTGGAGGGCTTATCACAATTGTAATGCACTAATTATTTGCATAATGTCTGTTCCTGACTGCCCCAACTTAAATTCTGTCCTTCCATTGCCAAACTGTAAAATCAACGAGGACAGCAATCATGTCTGTTTTATTAAGGAGTGTTTGTTGTATCTGTGAGGCCCAGCATACTGCCTGCCACACACTATGTGTCCAATAAACCGGTATGGAATGAATGAATGTCCGTTCCAACTTTGGGATTTTGTTTATCAACACACTAGAGAGCAATGTTATTGGTATTTCCAGGTTTTACTCAAATAACAGTAAGGATAAACAGTACTTAAACGAACTTTAAATCAATCACACTTTTGTCAGGAGGGGGAGCCCTAACTCCTGATAGTTTCAGCTTGTTAATTTTCCTCAAAAAATACAATCCTTAAAAATAAGGATTTTTAACTATCAATTACTCCTTCAGGCCTATATTCCCTACTACATATATTGATTTGTCCTTTGTCTAAGTCTGATTAGGATGATAAAAAGAAGCAAGTTTAAGGAAGGCAAAGAACAAAAAATTCTAGTAAAGGTTTTTCATTAGATAAATGCCCCTTAGAAAGAAAGTCCAATTATCCTATTTGGATTTCAAATTCTAGTCATTTTCTTAGAATTCAGAAGGAAGCACAGGGAAAAAATTAGGAAAATAAAGCCAAGTTTTGGCTCTGAAATACCAATCTGTGTCATCTGAAAATATATACCTCCTTCTGTGACAGTCTCCATTAACTTCAGAAGCATTGTTTTTCCCTCCAATTAGGTTGGGCCTATCCCTTTTCCCTGCTATCTAGGGCGAATGAGAGAATGAGGAAGAAACTTTCTCTAAGTAAATTGCTAATTTAACCAGAGCTCTATTTGTAGTAGAAATACCAACAAAGATGATGGAGAACTGAAATTCTAAGATGTTAACTTTTCTGCCACAGTGGACCTGACGATGGCCAACCATGTTTGAAAAAGCCTTTTTGCCTTCCTCCCACATAGAAAGCGTAGATGGTAAAGCTGAGGCTTTCAGGCAGTGTTCGCACAGACAGAGAGAGTGGTTTCTACATATTCACTGGGCCGGCCTTGTTCTGATTTTGATGGTCTCACTATCAGATACTGATTGCTACTACATTGCTCTGACTATGCTTCCACATGTTCTTAACCTACTTTACCTTCACAGGGATATCTTCTTCCTGGTTGGCTTTCTCGGAGGTGAAGACATATGAGATTTCTTTGTGAGATGTGGTCTGGCGGCAGATGGCACACTTAATGGAGCTTCTATGAGACCCCACGCTGTACTGCTCAATAATAATTGAAATGCACTCGTTACAGAAACAGTGTCCACAGGTCAGTACTGCCCACTGAAAAAGAAAACACACAGAACATACCTCAGTGAGGCGCTATCAAAGATGCCTTCTAGGGGCACCTGGGTGGCTCAGTGGGTTAAGCCTCTGCCTTCTGCTCAGGTCATGATCTCAGGGTCCTGGGATCGAGTGTTCCATCGGGCTCTCTGCTCAGCAGGGAGCCTGCTTCCCCTCTCTCTCTCTCTGCCTGCCTCTCTGCCTATTGTGATCTCTGTCTCTCTCTGTCAAATAAATAAATAAATTTAAAAAATCTTAAAATCAATAAATATATTAAAAAGAGGATAAGGGAGTATAATTTCACTTCCTGAATATTTTATGATGTTAACACTCTATAAGTCATAAAAGCTAAGTTGTACTTCAAAATTAACTGTTTTTTAGTTCA
Source organism: Mustela lutreola (assembly GCF_030435805.1). Taxonomy (NCBI): domain Eukaryota; kingdom Metazoa; phylum Chordata; class Mammalia; order Carnivora; family Mustelidae; genus Mustela; species Mustela lutreola. The sequence continues at coordinate 57,138,287 of NC_081295.1, read as the reverse complement.
ACCAGAATATACTTTCAATCTTTAGTTCTACTCACTCTGTTAGCTTAACAGTCAGTCACCATTATTTTGTAAGAAGTTGGTGTTCTCATTTTGGTATTTAGGAAAAACGCAAACTACTGCTTTAGCACTGTAACAGCAGATACAGTAGAGGGACTGAGAACATTAATTTGGAGATATCATCTTCAATATATTCTATATAACCCATTAAATGGACTTCTATCTTTACATGTTACAGTATTTATTATATAGAAAATGAGATGGGCTAGTATCTCAGGTTTATTTAAAAGTGGTTCTAGATATATTAAAAAAAAAAACCAAATACATAAAAAGACATTTTTGAAAACCCCTTTGTCCTACACTTCAAGAAACGTACAATAGCTCTGACTCTTGGAGGATACCACGGAGACTCCCTGATATTGGCAATGAGGGGTGCAGAAGAGCACCAGTTTTAGGTGAGGGATCAGTTCTAAAAGCTATGGCATCTTATGCAAATTATTTAACTTTTTCACCTGGTAAACAACAACAACAAAAATTGAGTGGTATTACGAATGACTAGGTTCTAAGCACTAAGCTGTGTTTTTCTAGGAGTCAGAAATGTATGCATATGCACAGAAAGAAGCATGGTTGGGCCCATCTGGGGTGCTTTTGCAGGATTGACTAAAAAGTCACTTAGAAAAGAACTCACACTAAGGGAGAAGAAAAATGAGATATATAAACTTGGTTTGAAAATAATTTCTGAGAAGGGGGAGGGGCTTTTGGGGTTTTACTAGCTGAAGCTGTTCATGCTGTTGTCTAGCTGTGCATCTGTTCTCTCTTGTCTATTATCGGGAGCTGAGGCTGCATTAAAATTAAAGAGCTGTTTAACTAGCAATTTTCTTTTTTTAAATATTTATCTATTTTAGAGAAGGGGGAGCAGCAGGAGGAGAGGGAGAGAGTCCCAAGCAGACTCCGGGCTAAGCTGGATCCCATGACTCTGAGATCCTAACCTGAGCTGAAACCAAGAGTCTGTTGCTTAACCAACAGAGCCACCCACATGCCCCTCACTAGAATTTTTGTAAACACAGCAGTATTCTGTACCCTGTGTACCTTCAGTGCCAGCAGGGATGAGGGGCACTTCCTCTACTTGAGAGAACTTTTGTGGCTCATGTGAGCTCAGAGTGGACAAGCCGAAAGTCCATCTACACCTGCAATTCAGAAGAAATCACACACTTGGCTCCAGAGCCTTGAGAGTGACTGGAGGTTGACTGAAGCAGCCCAAACAGAAGACCAGACAAATGGCAATGCCTCCAGGGGGTATTAGCCAGTTTATGAGTTATCTCTGATTGATCCTCTAAGTTAGGAGGGGAAGAGGAGAACTGGGAAGATAAAACGATCTAGAGTTCCTACAGATTGCCGTGAGGAACAGAATTCAAAAAGAAAAGTATTGTTACTTTTATTGTATTCCAGTATGTTCTCCTAAATGAAGGAAATATGGGTTATACTAAAATTAAATGAAATTATGCATATGAAAGAGCTTTAAAAACTAGAAATGTTTAAGACATATATTAAAAATTCTGATTCACCCAGTTGTATGAATCTCATTGAAACTAAAAGTAAAAAAGGCACTACTTACCTTTTGATCCTTCCCATTCATGAATTTTATCATATTTTTACTAGTGATTTTTCTCAGAAATCAGCAGCATCTGTACATTACTATTCTGCTTGATCTCCAAAGTAATATTGGTGCATTTAAGATTTATTATCAATAAAATATCATTTAAAATCCCACTTTTTCATAAATTGTGGAGACCAAAAGATACTTTTTGTCTGATTATTGCTGGTCAGAATGTGGAGCTCATATATTTAACTTTTTACTCTTGGTTCCATAGAAAAAGGCAGCCAAGAACACTTTTACTCACTTCGATTAAGGAGCAATTAATACTCTGATATCATATATGATTTATGATACAAAGTAGATTCTACAAAGTAGATATTTGTAGTTTCAAAAATCACAGTTGGTAGGATAAAGAATCTCTTTGAGGAGAACTAATATGGTGTAATTAAGTTTATAGAAATTTGTACACCAATCTTAGAAAGATTTATTCTATTATAATGGCCTTGTGAACAATCACATCTAAATTTCACTAGGATAGATATTATTTACACTTTAAGGTCTAGTTTTTAAATATTAATAATCCCAAATAGGAGCCTTTGTAATAACTTCTTAAGTAAATGTATGATCTATTGTATTTCTGTACAACTACCAAATAAACATATTAAACTGACAAAGTCATATTACTTAGACTTGATCTTGTGACTGGAAAAAATATGCAAAACTATGCATTTTCAGTGAAAAATGTGGGGTTATTCTAGAAATACCTTTTCACCTATCACTTAAGAAGGATCACTGTTTAAACATGTGGCACTAATCTTCTCACTTAACCTTTGGTCCTATTTTTAAGGTGGAGGTCATTTTTTCCTTGGATATAAAATTGTCATGAGAGAAAAAGAGAGCTATTTTATATATATATATATATATATATATATTACACCTTTGAAAGGTAAGTTGTACTTCAAAATTAACTGTTTAGTTCAACCAGAATATACTTTCAATCTTTAGTTCTACTCACTCTGTTAGCTTAACAGTCCAGTCACCATTATTTTGTAAGAAGAACATATTTTGTATATGTTATTTATTATTTTACCTGTTTTCCCAGCTGCCGAGCACAGATTGGACAAGGTTCTGGATTAATGCCTCCTGATGTTTTATCTTGAGACTGTTCAAAAAAATAATTAAAAAAAGAGATTAGTTGCATTTTAAAACCTGATATGCATTTTACAACTCATTTATAAAAGTAAATGCTGGCAACTGCTATTTAAATAAACTTGATAATTAAGATGACTTACTAATGTATTACTACTTAATGCTAATATTCCCAGGATTAACAAGTAACATTCACAGAACAAATAAAAAATGCAAATAACTTTCCTTAGGGTTTATTACTATATTACTAATATTTGTGACTACTGTAAAAGGCAAAGTGAAGAGCAAATTGTGATATAACAGGTAAATTCTCAAAATTTTACATTCAAGCTAGCTTTTATTACAAAGAAATAATGTATTATTTTAAAAAATGTAATTTGGAATTCTGAAATAAATGCTCCTTAAAAAATATACAGTCAATATTTATTCTGTACATTTCACTGGACAAGCGATCACAAACTTGGGAAAGGGCAGCATTTATTTACAAATCTCCTTAATGCTAGTTTCTTCTCCATATTCTTTTGTTATCTCATTAAGGCAAAACAAATAACTAGAAAGCAGAAATATCTTTGAGACTCATTTTGCCTGAAAATTATATTAAAGTATAATAGTTCTCTTCAAAATCTCTAAAACTATCTCAAAAATTTTTGAGCTTCAAGAAAGTTACCAAATGGACAGTTTTTAATACTGAGGAAGACCTGAAGGAAAGTAAATTAGACTCAAAGATCACTGAAGTTTTAAAAGTCTTTGGTTTCATTAACCAAATAGTTAAACACTTTAAACAACTCTTTTTCATTATCTCTTGACTTTTGTTTAGTGGTGGGGGGGGTAAATTGTGCATGGATTCAGCAACTCTATGGTTCAAAATAATTCCATTAACGAAAATACAAGGATTTTTTTTTTTTAAAGTTGAATTATTTTCTTCTATTATTGATTTGTATCAGATAACATAACAAACCACCTAAAGTCTTAGTGGCTAAAACAAACAGGAGTTTCTCATGATTCTACAGGTCAACTGAGTAATCTGGGGGTGGGCTGAGTTGTGTGGGGCTGGATGGTCTATTATGGCCTCATGTTGATGTCTAGCAGTCAGCAGACAAGCTGGTCCAGGGAAAGGGTTAAGTGGAGATTTCTGCTCCTGAAGACAGGTAATCTGGGCTGCTTCACAATGACTCAAAGTTCCAAAGAGCAACAAGATTGGCAAACATCAATGTGCATGTACTCTTCAAATCTGTGTGCTTCTGTCACAGGCCAAAAGCAGATCATGTGACCAAACCCAGAGTCAGTGTGGGAAACCATCCATGGGCACATACAACAAGGGGCATTATGTAGCATTTTGTAAACAATTTTTCATAATCTACATCACCTCTTCTTTTAAAATTTACTTAAAGTGAGGATTACTATTTTTCCATAAAGGGCCAGGTTGGCTTTGTGGCCATATGATTTCAGTTGGAACTACTCAACTCTGCTAATGTAGCACAAAAGCAGCCATAAACAATATTTTAAGGAATGAGTGTGGCTAGTTTCCAACAAAACTTTACTATAATTACAAAATAGGCAGTGAGCTGGATTTGTCCCATGCATAGTATTTTCAGATCCCTGATTTAAAGTTTTAAATTTCCTCTAAGCACACCTTAGCTACACATTATCACAGGATTTTTATTTTTGTTCAGTTCAAAGCATTTTCTAATTTCTGGTGTGATTTCTTTAACTCATGGGTTATTCAAGAGTGTGTTGTTAATTTCTGAACATTTGGGGATTCATATTGATTTCTAACTTATTTCCTTTTGTCAGGAAACATAATCTTGTACAATTTTCATCTTTTACAAGTTTTAAGAGTTGCTCTTTTAACTAGCACAAGGTCTATTTGGGTAAATGTTCCACGTACCCCTAAGAAGAGTGTATTTTGTAGCCTCTATGTCAATTTGGTCATGGCTGTTTAGTGTTCAAATGTTAGATAACCTTACCGATTTCTTCTATCCATTTGTCTGGACAGAATGGAAGAATCTTGTAATAGTTAGCCTGTGCTTACCTTCTTCCTAAGTTATTGTTATGTATTTCAGTTCTGGGTATGTTGTATATCCTACACAAACATCAGCACTTCTGCTTTACACAGGGACCTATTTTTTTAAAAAATTTTATTTATTTATTCGACAGAGAGAGATCACAAGTAGGCAGAGAGGCAGGCAGAGAAGAGAGAGGAGGAAGCAGGCTCCCCACCAAGGAGAGAGCCCGATGCGGGACTCAATCCCAGGACCCTGGGATCATGACCTGAGCCGAAGACAGAGGCTTTAACCCTCCGAGCCACCCAGGCGCCCCAGTCAGTGATCTTTTTATTTACCTACATACTTAAGCTTTCTCTTGTCCTGCATTCTTCCCTGTAGTTCTATTCTTCAACCTGGGATAACGTCCCTTTGGTCCAAAGAAGCTCCTTTAATATTTGTTATAGTGTGAGTCTACTGGGAAGGAATTCTTTGAAGTTCCATAACATAAAAACATCTTAATTTCACTTTTAAATACAGCATTTTAAAGATGTTGTTCCACTGTTACCTGGTTACACAGCATAAAGCTACTGAAACCTGGTAACAGTGCAATGCCATCTTTAAAGTGTTAAAGCAAACAGTTCCTCTGTGTAGTCAATAAGGAGAAGGTATGTAGTCACCAAATTTTGTCCCAATTCTAGTTGCTTAAAATTTATTTTCAGGGTGCCTGGGTGGCTCAGTGGATTAAGCTGCTGCCTTCCGCTCAGGTCATGATCTCAGGGTCCTGAGATCGAGCCCCGCATCAGGCTCTCTGCTCAGCAGGAAATCTGCTTCCCCCTCTCTCTCTGCCTCTCTGCCTACTTGTGGTCTCTATCTGTCAAATAAATAAATAAAATCTTAAAAAATATGTATATATATATTTTTTTTTTCCCAAGACTTTTGGATTCTCGCAAGTTATAATATTCATAGGTGTTCTGAAAAGTTTTATTTTTATTCTGTTAGGGGTTCCCTGAGCTTCTTGAACCTATAAGACATTATCTATCTTCAGTTTTGGAAAACTCTCAGCCCTTATCTCTTCAAGTTGCTCTGGTACTATATAACTCTTTTTCTCCTGGAACTTCAATTACATATATTTCAATCATATGGCTGTGTCCCACATCTCTCTCACTATATCCTGTTCTTTATTTTTATTGATATGCTTCTTCAAACTGGGTATTTGTTATTGAACCATACTTGAATTCACTACTTCTGTCATTTTCTGTGTCTAGTCACTATCCAACCAGTTTTTAAATTTAGATACTAGATTTTGCCTTTCCAAAATGTCCATCTGATTCTACGGTATACATTCCAATTCATTCTATCTATGTTGGCCAGCCTTTCCTCTCTTTGATGTATAAATCACAATTGCTTTAAAGTCCTTTCCTGCTATATTCACAATCTGGATTATAGATCTGCTTCAATTGTTCATTTTTCCCCTTTTAATTACTGGTCACATTTTCCTGCCTTGCACATTTCTTATAATTTCTTTCTGTATGCTACACTTTTTAGTTTGTTTATATGAAAAAATGCACAGACAACATTAGATGCTATTTTCTTTCATGGAGGATTATTCCTACCCGGTAGGCAGTTAGGTTGAGAGGTGAGTTGCTGATTACCTCAATCTAGTAAAAAACTGAGCTGGTTCCAGGAATGGGTTTTAAGTTTAAAATCAAGCCACCATGTTTTCAAATGTCTCAAGGGTAATAAGACCTGTTATATGTTTGTTGTTGGTCACTTGCTCCCTTGGGGAGGAACGGTCTCTGAAGTACTGCTGAAACCAAGATTTCACTCTATATTTCTAGTTCAGGCCCAGCTGTCATGAAACTCTATCACTTAGCAAATGAGGAGAGTTTGTCATGCATCTGAAGCTCCTCGAAGTTCCAAAATGTAATACTAGCTCACCTGGCCATCCAAAGTTCCAAGTTTTCTTTCTCCTGTTTGAGTCCCTCTGCAATACTGACCTTAATCTCAGCCTGTATCCAGATTCTGCAAATGTTTTCAGGCAAGACAATGGCCAGCAATCTCAGCTCACCTAGAAAGAGCTCCTCCTTCCCTGGAATGTCATTTCACCTCAACCTTTTTGCTTCCATAAGACTCCACTGTCTTTAAAAATAGATGTTAATAAGCTAATGGTAAGACATCACTGCTATTCCCATACAGAAGTAGGAGTACCCAGACAAAGAAAGATCTCATGTGGTTGCTTAGTATTCAGAAAATTTCTTCTGAAGAACTTATTTTTTTAAACTGAGATATAATCGACACATAACATATTAATTTCAGGTATAACAGTGATTCAATGTATGTTTACTGGGAGATCTTCCTTATGCTTTGAAATCTTACTGGAAATTGACCAATTTTTTGTAACCCAACACTGAAAATTGCTGATCAATAATATAACATGTTCATCTTTAAATTTCTTCAGAATTCTTGAATGTATGTCATTCTATTACTTTTTTTTTTTAAGATTTTATTTATTTGACAGAGATCACAAGCAAGCAGAGAGGCAGGCAGAGAGAGAGAAAGAGAGGAGGAAGCAGGCTCCCTGCCGAGCGGAGAGCCCGATACGGGACTTGATCCCAGGACTCTGGGATCATGACCTGAGCCAAAGGCAGAGGCTTTAACCCTCTGAGCCACCCAGGTGCCCCACCATTTTATTATTTTAAGTGATCAATTAAATTCCTTGAGGCCAAGGACCAAGTCTGTCTATCTCAAGCTCCCACTATAATGCATAAACATCTCAGGTGCTCAATAAGTATTCGCTGACTGCCAGAAAATGTAAAAATTTGTTTCGCTTATTTTTTATTCAACTAAACAGTGATATAAAATTGGGATTATACTCCATTTATAATTTTATTTTTTAAATTTTATTTATTTCTTTCTCTCAACTTTCTAACATGAGCATTCTCTTATTTATTTTCTGAAGACACCATTTATAATATTTGTATCATAATTTCATTTTAACAATAATCCATGACTTTATATGTAAATATTGAACTTTTTTTGGACACTTAGTCTTCTAGTTTATTATTATTACAAACAAGACTACAGTAATTATCCTTTAATCTAATTCACTTCCCAAATTTCTATTTACTTAGAATACTCAGGAAAAAGTTTTAAGAATTACTGAGTTAAAGGATATGAATTCTCTAAAATTGTTAATACATGTTAAAGTATTTTCAGGAAAGGGCTATATAAATTTATTCTTATTGGTAATACATGAAATATCCATTCACTGCCCTTTCACCTCTGTGGAGTGTTATTTTAAAAATCTCTGCCTATTTGTTGGCAGGAAATGTTATCAGCTTAATATGATTATTCTTCATAATATTTTTTCTTTTATTATTAGCTGAATTTGATCTTCTAGGCAGATTATATATCCTTAGAATTTTAATTTTTAAAAAAATGATTCAACAAATACAGGATATCAATTTGTATCCTATAACTAACAATTAACTATCTCTTAGTTTTGACTTTCACATTTAAAGTACATTTAAAGTACAGAAATCTAACATTTAAAAAACTCACATTAAGGAATATCAAAAAGTTTTTTCCAAACGTTACTTCTCTAATGCTAGAATTTTGTGAGACTGAATTTTAAAAGTTTTCTCCATCTAGGGGCACTAGGGTGGCTCAGTCAGCTAAGTGTCATACTGTTGATTTCAGCTCAGGTTATGATATTGGGCTATGAGGTGGCGGGGCTCTGTACTTAGCGTGGAGTCTGCTTGAGATTCTCTCTTTCCTTCTCCCTCTGCCTCCCCCTCCCCATAAGATTGTTCGCTCTCTCTCTCTCAAATAAATAAGTCCTAAAAAAAAAAAAGTTCCTCCACATCTTTTTTTCCTGCCAGGATAATACTAGTAGTCATCACAGTAATATCAGTAACAATAGGATACTAATAGCAAAGACCTAGAAAGTGCATAGTAAGTCAGGAACAGCTCTAGCACTTCATATATAATTCATACAGTCCTCAAGAGAGCCCTACAAGGTAATGTTGTTATTCTTATTTTACAGATGAGGCAAAGAGAGGTAAATAACTTGAATAAAGTCCCATATGTAGGAAAGAGTGATGTCAAGATCCAAACCTGAACTGCCTAGGTCCCAAGACCATCTTCTCAACTACCATGGTATTTTACTTATAATGAATGTCCAACTTCTCATTTTATCATCACGGGGATTTACTGATTCATTTATATGTATTTTGTATCCATTTTCAGGACCAACTCTAGTCTACTGCTTTCCTTCATTTGTTCTATCCAAAAATCTATTATATCTCTTTCTGGTAAGGTACTGCCAACAGCCATTTATCCTTGCAATAAGATGGAACTACATTGATCACAACTCAGAAAATGTGGTTTGAATTACAATAATTTATCATTACATTTTGTGATTTAGTAGCTTCCAAACATTTTATAGTTCCAAATAACGAATTTTAAAAAATTCATTATGTATTAATGAATGCACGTATAAGTATATATAGATTATGCATTTTTTGCCCAAAGGTGGTTATACTTCCACTATTCAAGGCTTTGAATGAAAGTCTGTTTATACTGTTTTATACTCTAGAGTGCATACCTTTTACATAATCTGTGTAACTTAAATATTCTATAGGTCACCTGTTGTGATCGGTGCAGTTACTATAGATATGACTAGTGTTCTGACTGGTATAATTAACACAAACAAAAAATTAAAGAAAACCCTGTATCATTATGTGATTAACAGATTAAATGGAAGGAGTCACAAAGGTTTATTTGATATACAGCATGGGAAAAAGTAGCATCTTTAAACACAATACCTTCTCCAAGTTTGTTAGGTAAAGAAGCTGCCCAAGCTTTTTCTGAAGCTGTGAAGTAGCAACAGCTTTATCGTTTAGTAGTTTTATGCGATTTTGTTCTACCTAAAAAGCAAAACAACAAAACTTTTTATTCTCTCTCTTAGAAAGATGATAAAGTTATATTAAACATGTCAATGGGTTTAATAAAAATAGGACACACTTAAATTATTGTGTCCTATTTTTAGAAAATCCACTGACATGTGAAAACTCGAATTTGCAAAATGGATAGTAGATATTTTAAAAGGAAATAACACACACACACACACACACACACACACAGCTCTACGGAAGACAAAATTCAGTACAAAATTCTTTTAAACAGGAAGTTTCTGCATACACTTGAAATTGGTTAAAAATCAACCTGAATTCTATTTATGTACCATTTTTCAGTAATGTATCTATGGGATAGAGAAAAACTAAAAGATCTGCTGCTTTGGTCAAAGTGATTTTAGGAAACCCAGGGAGCACTCTCCCTTCACATGCCATTCACACCTACACCCATACCCCTTCCCAGCAGACAGACAATGATGAAAATAGTAGAAAACAGTAGACAGACGATTACGAAAATAAGATTATGAAAGTAAGAAATTTGGTTACGAGGAAAAAACTACTGATAAATTCATATTTTAAATTCTCAGATAGTATAAAATGAGTATTTTTAAATTTTTCTAAGGTAGTTTCCAAGCTTTATAGGAAGAGAAAGACTTAAAAGTTAAAACACATAGGGGCATTTGAGCGGCTCAGTCTTTATTTAAAGTGTCAGATTCTTGATCTCAAATCAGGTCTTGATCTAGGGGTCATGAATTCAAGCCCCCGTGCAGCTTATTTAAAGAAAACAAAACAAAACACCCCCCACCACATACAATGAATAAAACTATAAAGGAAATTATATTTTAATATGGGAGATAAAGGTTGGGAGAGTCATTTTTTTTAATCCTGGGATATAAAGAGGGATTTATTAGAAGAAAGTTGTCAATATCTGTTCATTAGTAGCAAAGGAAAAGTGCAAAAGAAAAGTTTTTGATTGTTCTTACGGAAGGTAAGAACAATCAAAAACTTTTCTTTTGCACTTTTCCTTTGAAAAAACTGAAATAAGAAGGAGATATGTCTAAAAACTGACTGAGATCCTCTTTAGATTCTGGCATATAGAAGGTGCTCAGAAACACAAGAATATGCAATTTGAAGAGAACAAATGAACCCAAATAGTGAATTCTATGCATGTATTAGATACGACATTGTTCCTTCTTGTCCATTTTGACATATAAAACCAAACACTTTTATACGGCTCAGACTAAGAGCAGAGATTAAGTCCATTCTTATGGAAGAGATCACTGTCCTGACTCTTCTATGGACTCTGGATTTTTGTGACATCTATAGGCTGTGTTCTTTTTTTTAATTTACTTGCAAATTACCTCATGTGGTTCAATGATATGAAGAACAGGTGGATTAGGCTTTGGCTCCTTAGGATGACGTACTCTTAATCGTTCTGTAGCCATTGCAAGTTCATCAATAGCAGATACACGATTCCTCAGAGCCATCCAATACTCATGAAGCAACTAGGAAAACAGAAAACACAAAGACAGTGGTAATTAATGCACAGAATTAAAATTGGTTAAAAACCACCAAAATGTGCCATGATCAAAAGTCTTCAGTGAGGTCTAAGATATATATATTTTTTTCACTAAGTGTCTAAGACACAAGCAATTTTTGGGCCATTTTTTAGGATGAGGTTGTATGACTGAATAACCTCCACAGGCCACTATAGAATATTTAACCTTTAGAATCCTAGGAACAGAATACCCAAAGAAGTTTGGTGGGACCACAGATCTTTATACGTCAATATTAGCCTGGAGGAATCTCTGCTTTAAGAAATATTTTTCATTATAAAATATTTCATATTTTCAAAATAATATGTATATATGATAATGAGCATACTAAAATATACAACTGAGTACTCAACATCCAATTTAAGAAAGAGAACAATACCAATGCCTTGGAAAGTCTCTGTTTCTGGATCAACTGCATCCCTCTTTCCTCACACATTCTTCCTTTAAGCCCCTACAATGGACTAACCACTACTCTGAATTGGACTTATTCTGTACTTTTCATTTGAGTCATAGTAATTTACATATTCTTAATAATTTGGTTATACATGTTTCTAAAATTTATGGAAATGTTATCAGTCAGTATAAAATCTTTGATATGCTTTTTTCACTAACATTATGCTCTGAGGTAGACCCTGAGTGATGTGTGTAACAGTAGCTTATTAATTTGCATTGGTGTATTAGAGTTCCGTCTGCAAGTTAAAAAGAAAAAAAAAAACTCACAAAGATCTGAGAAAACTGCATGATAGGCAATCCTCTAAGACATAGTATATCATCAAAATAAGTCCAGAGGTAAAATGCAGGGGCAACTGGACACTGTATATAGCACTGTTTTCCAATCGCTTGCTGTAATTATGTGTTAACATGCATTTGCATTTAGAATAATAATGTGAGAAGAAAAAAATTATTATGAATCAATGATTTCAACTATAAAAGTATTATCCTCCAATTTATCAAACATATGAGATGATAGTACCAATAGCATATTTTCTTTTTCTGAATAGAAATTTTCATCTTGCTTTAAAAGAACTTCAGATTTTTAAAGAAGACATAAATGGAATTATAATATTATAAATAAAGCAGTTCTTTCATTTCCTCACCCATCTCACCTGTAAAACAGGATAATGGATAACAAATTCAAATACAAAGAATAATTCAAAATTAATGAATTTTGGCATCTCAATCAAGTACAAAGTTGTGATATGATAAAATTATCAAAATATAAATATAAAGGGCTACTTTCTACTTTATTAACTGCAATGGTTTCCAGCCTTGTAGGTTGAGAAATATTTACCATGTTCTCTAATCTTCAAAGTTATTGATGTTTGGTTGTTATTCACAGAGCAAAAGCAAAGCAAAACAAAACACAACAAAAACAAACAAAACTCTAATTTCACAGAATTGCAATGTAAGATCAAGCTAAGAATAGAAGGAAACACTTTCACAGCTAAATAAAAGGCTTCATACCAATTTCATTTTAATAATGACTTCTTTTTAGCAATTTAATATATAGAAGTAGATTATTTGTTCAGCATTATTTTTCATTAAAATTATTACATTTTAGGGATACAGAAATTATGATACCTCAAGACTCTAAAGCAGATTTTTAGAAACTCTGAAAAGAGCAAAGAAAAGTAGTAATTAAAATTAATACAGAAAAGAAAAAATTTAATGTTGGAAAAAAAAAATTGAAATGTTGTACCTTATATTCTTTCTTCCATGCTTCAAAAAGGTCCATTGAAGTACTTCCTTCATCAATGAATTCAACATCAAATCTGTGTGACTTTGCAAATGATAGCAATGCTTTCATAGATCGTTCTGTCTCACTTACTGCCCACAGACCCCGGCTAGTGGTGGGTATTCGATCATCCACCAACCCTTCTTCATCTTCTATCATCTCCTCAAATATTGCAGTCTGGCCTTTGACACTGAAAACATGTAAGAACAAAACAACAGGAACTACTGTCAGTGGGTTAATAAGCATTGCGAAAGTCCTATTGGCAGAGTCAATAGAGAAACAAGTCTTTGGAAGACCATAGCAATTCTAAAAATGCTGGAGGCCTTATAAATTTGTCCAGTATCTTGACAGCAATCTGACGTAATAAAAAATGGCTATAAATTTTTATGCTAAAATCTAGCTCTGAGAATTATCACAATACAAAACACAAACTTACCACCACTACCACCCATGCAAAAGCAAAACAAAACAAAAACACTGGACAATCTCAAAGGACACCATCAATCTCTTTTTTTCAAGGCAATCAGAACTTAGCCTTTTCTCAATTTGTTTGTAAAACAGGAATAGTTTTGCTAATACCATAGCTATTATGCACTCACTGCTTGACACAGGATGGTAACTTCCAATTTGTGTTGGAGAAAGTATATTAATAAAAGCTAACCTTTTACAGAACTCTTACTATGTATCACACACTATGCTAAGCAATTATGTGCATTTTAAAATTTAATATTCATTGTGTATATATACCACATCTTCTTTATCCATTCATCTGTTGATGGACATCTAGGTTCTTTCCATAGTTTGGCTATTGTGGACATTGCTGCTATAAACATTCGGGTGCACGTGCCCCTTTGGATCACTACGTTTGTATCTTTAGGGTAAATATCCAGTAGTGCAATTGCTGGGTCATAGGGCAGTTCTATTTTCAACATTTTGAGGAACCTCCATGCTTTTTTTCAGAGTGGTTGCACCAGCTTGCATTCCCACCAACAGTGTAGGGCAGCCATCAAAAGAAATGAAATCTTGCCTTTTGCGACAACATGGATGGAACTAGAGCGTATCATGCTTAGCGAAATAAGTCAAGCAGAGAAAGACAACTATCATATGATCTCCCTGATATATGAGAAAGTGGTGATGCAACATGGGGGCTTAAGCAGGTAGGAGAAGAATCAATGAAACAAGATGGGATTGGGAGGGAGACAAACCATAAGTGACTCTTAATCTCACAAAACAAACTGAGGGTTGCTGGAGGGAGGGGGGTTGGAAGAAGGGGGGTGGGGTTATGGACACTGGGGAGGGTATGTGCTTTGGTGAGTGCTGTGAAGTGTGTAAACCTGGCGATTCACAGACCTGTACCCCTGGGGATAAAAATATATGTTTATAAAATTTAATATTCATAAAAAATTCAATGAGGTAAGTATTAGTTTGTCATTTCATGAATGAGGATACTGAGATTTACAGAGGCAATCTGCCCACAAGAGTGGGCAGGGATTCGAGCTGAAATGTGTTCAGACTTGAAAGTCTGTCAGTCCACTAAAATGTCCCTTCTTAACGTATTACTAAAGGACATGAGCATCCAGGGGTAATTTCTGTGTAAGTGAAACTGAACATGTTAAATGATCACATGCTAAAATTCACTGAACTCATGTAATTAAAGAAAAAACATAGGAGGGTTACTGTGAGGAAAATACACAGTCTTATAAATCAAAATACCAAGTCTTGTAAACATTTCATTCTCCTGATGGTTATTAATCAGAGAACTCACGTGTGGGAAAACAGCTTTGATTCATACTCTGTGAACAATTCATCAGCCTTACAAAAGACACAGCTGAAAAAGAAATGATCAGAGAAATATTTACAAACATAACTAGCAATTGGCTAATTTCTACAAGACTTAGTATTTTACACTTCATTTTTTCTTTACAGCACACATGCCATTTAAGAAAAAAAAAATACACAGTTTTCAGTATGTGGTCCTTGAAGAGTTTTTTAAAAGTTAGATTAATAATATATTTCCTTCCACTTCTGTTTGAATTTAAATGAAAAAACTTTTATTAGATGAGTCAGTTTCTTCTTTCAGAAGACATCTAGCTGAATGGAACTGACTCCATTTCACTGCATGACTGGTCTTATTACCTACCAGTTGAGAGGAAGTCTGGTTGGTCGGAGGTGGCAGATTGTTGCTGATTCAATAACATTACGAGAGGGAGGCCCCTCCAGGTTTTTTACAGCTTCTCTTACTAGCTTCTGGAATTTATTTAGCTCCTCCATTTGTGTTGTAAGTAAGAACTGAAGACCTCTGCAGTCATGGAACCTGATTCCCATGACCAGCATCACCCAAGACACAAAGAAAAGAAGAGTAGGTCAATTTCCTCAAAACCAGAAAATGGTTGCCAAATAAAATATTCAAGAAATTGTGCAACATTTTACCTAGCCTACTTTAGTGAATTTATCTTAGTAGTACCTTCAATCTACTGGCAGACAAGGTATAAGAACATTGGGTTTACTACAAAAGATATCAAAATTTTGATAGTGTGTCCTCAGGAACTGAAACAAAGTCTACAAAATCTGTCTCTGTCTCAGTATCTTTTGAAAGAACAAGACTGCCATACTGTTTCTTTTTTACTGTTGACTATAAATGTCCCTTCTGAAATCTTTGCTTTATAAGGAGAGGCAACCGCTGAATGAAAAATAAAGAGAAAAATTGAGAAGAAAGAAGAAAAATACCCAAGAGTTATACTGTTTGCTGCAAAGAGCTTATAGATATATGTATATTTATGACATGTGATATATACATGTATACACATATATATCACATATATTTTATAATACATATATATTACTTACATGTATATACATTTTATTAAGCATTTATTATATGATGCCAGATACTCTGCCAAGCTCTTTTCCTGTATAATCTCAACAGATACTACTGTGCATATGTTATGGATGAAGCTTAATGAATTAAAATAAAAGCTACAAAGCTATAATGTAGTAGAGCTAGGAGTTAAAACCAAACACAATACTTTTTTTTTTTTTTTTAGGATTTTACTTATTTATCTGAGAGAGAACCCGTGAGTGTGTGCACAAGTGGGGGTGGGGTGGAGTGAACTGGGTGGCAGGTAGAGGGAGAGGGAGAAGCAGGCTCCCTGCCATGCCTGAGATCATGACCTAGGCTGAAGGCAGACACTTAACCTACTGAGACACCCAGATGTCTCTCAAACACAATACTCTTTTAACTCTTTTAATAAACTGAGTAAAATGTGCCAAGGAAAGAAATGTACAGATGTACATGAATGGGTTTATGAAATGAGAAAGAAAATCTAGATTAATAAGGAATTAGAAAATGGGAAATACAAAATACAAATGGGATTTGATGGGTTTTTAAGTTAAGAGTATATCCCTTCTCCTTCCTAAAATGTCATACACCCATTTTTCTAAACCGTTCAGAAGAGTCTGCTCTCCTTCCTGAAAGCCTTCCAGTATTTTACACTAATCTGTTTCTTTCTGTCCATAAAATTCTTTGAAAATATCAGTCATTTTAGTATGTTGTCAAGTGTTTATACATATACTTATATTTCTCAGACTGTCATGGGTTAGTCTACTCATTAAGCTAATTTTTAGAAGGTAAGAATTAGATCATATCTTTAAAAAAATATGTAATAGACACAGAACAGCTGCTCAGTCATTTCTAAGACAATTTGCATACACAAACACAATTTGTGGATACACAAACACAATTAGGTTAGGTATCAATATTATTCACATCAGTATTATTCAATATTATTAGCAAATTATGCAACAGGGGCTAAAAAATTATCATAGATAGCATTTAGCTGTCTTATCAATATTCTTTCTTGCAGATCCTTTAATGGAAAAAGAACACATAATTACATGTTACTGGTAGGCACTATCCTAAGTACATAAGCACTTCGCATACATTAATTTACTAATCCCCACAACAATACTGTGTTGTTTTTTAGATAAGGAAACTAAGGCACAGAGCTTATCTAACTTTCCCAAGGTTACAGACCTAGTTAAGTGGTGGAGCTGGGATATGAACACAGGTATTCTGACTTGGGAATCTACCTGTGCTCTTAACCTAAGGAAAACTAAGGTTTTCTTTTCCTAAGAATTGGTAAGAAGCAAACATGAATAATTTGGCTTCTGAGATATGGATCTCATTGAAAAACACAGTAGCAGTATTAAAATGATCTTCAAATGTACATGCAGTAAAAAAAAAATATTAACTCTCCTAGGTGGTAAGTTATACATTAAAAAAAAATTTATTTTAGAAGTGTTTGTTACTTTCTATTTATGTCCAATGTATCTAAGAAAAATATGTGTAATGAACGACTTGTTTTATATTACCTATTTGTCCTGTCCCTGGGACCCCCAGACTTTTATTAGGGACTATGTTCTCCTATATAAGAATTTGCAACTTTTAAGTAGTTTTTATGTGATTTAAGAAAAACTACTTCAAAGTAACTTTAAGGTTTTCTTATCAGCTGATTCCACAATGCTGACAGAACACATCAGTATTTAGCTTTAAAACTGGATAAAATGAATCATGACTTAAAATGACAACTTATCCTGGAATGGTGACTCTCGGGTTAAACAGAGAAAAAGGAAGTGCACTCAAGAGTATATTGTACTCCATACACCTCAGAAATGAAGCCTGTCAAGTTGTATGGTGAAAAACATGATGACTATATATCTAAATTAGCAATGACACATGGAAAATCTAGCACATCTTCTTAAGATTTTAGCAGACATTTATAAAGTCTTTTGAAAGAATAAAAAACTTCAAAACATTTTAAAGATATTCTTATGCTGAATTTTTCACTGAAAACCAACATTAATCCAATACTTTATACTGGGATGTGATCTGAGAAGCAATAAAAACTCTCTCTCTGTCCCCTTCCTGGAATCAACAGTCCTGCCACAATACCTCAAGTTCCCACATTAGACTGACAGTTCTTTGGGTTAAATAACTGCGGATACTTTTTATAAAGAATAAGTTTGGTCTTTGGGAAGAATTATTCACCATTTATACAATAAAGAGCAATAATTCAACTTACCTACAAAGACCCTGAAGAATGATGAGGGTTAATGAGAAGAAAAAAAGATGGGGGAAAGAGCAGGTAACTCTACAACATAAAACCTGGGCCACTGTTGTGCTATTATGCTTAGCTCGTCGGGGGTGAATTACACAGTGGAAGCATAAATGTCTTATTACAAGGACAACTTTCTCCGAAAACAAAGTCTAGTTCAAGACTTTGCTTAGAGTTGGCTTTGGTATATCCAACAAAGATAAAATAAATATTTTATCTTTAAGCAGATTAAAAAAACACTAAAAACGAACTGTTTAAAAATGACTAATACACAGAAGAAACACAGTTTTCTTCTTTCAGACTTATAGATACCTAATGTTTGTTTGAAATGTATTTTTACAATATGTAAAATCCAGATGTTCATAACCACAATATATTCGGACAGTTAACTGTACCTCTTAACAACCAATGATCTGAATATTTTGGGTCATTACTCATAAAGTTATCCTATTTTGTACTACTTTCTTACTTCTCTGACATAGAAAGCTTGTCAATTTGTTGCTTGTAGTTGCTCGTTATTTCATTTCGCACTCGCTGAACAAGTTCCTCATCAATAGCAAATTCTATTGCTCTGTGGATCACATTCAGCCACCAAGGAGAATTAGAATAAATCTGTAAAAAAGACAACAGCTCATCAATTCATGTTTTCTCAGTGCTCACTCACTATGTTTTTCTATCACTGGGAAAGATGTTGTGAAAGTCAAAGGAAGCAATAAATGCTAGTCTCGAGGGAATTGTAACAGTGGGGGACACAAGTGGGGGAGACACACTCTATATAGAATAGGTGCGTACAAGTTTTGCATACATAATTTAAGAAAATACCTCTTGCCTGACTACTGTGGATGAATGAGAATTTACTGTATATATATTTGTGT
Organism: Mustela lutreola; assembly: GCF_030435805.1. NCBI lineage: Eukaryota > Metazoa > Chordata > Mammalia > Carnivora > Mustelidae > Mustela > Mustela lutreola. The sequence continues at coordinate 57,119,363 of NC_081295.1, read as the reverse complement.
AACACAGTTGTGCTAAAAAAATAATTACCAAAATGAAAACTTGGTATTCACTGTTTGTATTTGAAAAGGTGAAGAGATCTTTCTCAGCATAATAAAGACATCCTGCTAATCTTCAACTAATTGGACTAGATTCTACTCAATAATACTCTATGATTACTAGCAAAATTATATACCTGAATACTAAATAATGAATTGCGTTGAATAAAGTGTGGAGTAACTGGTTAAAATAAAAAAGGCCGTGTGTTCTATGGTAGCTTCCTCTTTAGGCTTGCTACTGATTTCATAAAAGTGAAATTTTAGAAATGACAAAAAGCACGTACCCCATAAGAAAAATACCGTGTTTCTAATGTTCTAATATCTTTAAAGAAAAGATTTTGGAAACATACATATCTAAGATCAAAAGGAGGTTACAGAAGTCTTTACTTTCTTCAAAAGACAACTTATTGTCTACACAAGATTAGAGAAAACCCATCATAGCTTAGAAAAAAAATAGGTGATTTATCTATACATCTGTTCATTCAGTTAACAAATGCTGTGAACAGCACATACATTTTTTATTACTGGACAGGCACCCTTGTAGGTGCTATGAATTCCAAGATGAGTAAGAAAGTTCAAGTTCTCCTCCAAACCAAGACAAAATCCAAAATGCTATATGGAGACAGACAGGTATGAAAAGTCGTTCTGGGGGTCTACCTTCCTCTGGAGCTCCCGTATGGTCTGCTGCACGGGCTGCAGAGCCTGCTGGGCTTCAGCTACTTCTGTGTTACACTTGCTCATATAATGCTCTCGCAGCTGTTTGGCCTGTGGTGAAAAAGGACAGAGATGTCAACTTTCATTCTAGGTCTAGAACATAATTCACTATAATGCTGTAAGAATAACGTGGTATATTTTAGATAGGCAAAGCTACTTAACACAGTTTAAGCACAGAGTTCCATAAGGATACTGTCAAGAACATGAGAGCCAAGCTGGAAATTCCCAAGACAGATATTAAAGAGACCACATTTACTTGTTAAGTAACAAATTTAAGAAATCCCAAGGGTCTGCTTCCTAAATTTCTATCTAATTTTTTAATTTTAAAAAAGGGGGGGATAGGAAGAATATCAGTATTTCAAAGCAGGAGGCAAAGCATCTTTTAGAATTTGTCTTACTTAGTTATTACAACTATTTGGAATTACTTCAGTTTGGAAATAATACTTGAGAGTATATAGTAACATAGGTGTTGTGGACATGGGATAGTGGGAGGAAAACCAGAAAGGCTCCTGAACAAAAAATTCTAACCCTTCCACTTAGAGGTGGGTTGACCCACATGAAATTGCCAACTCTAGACCCTTGGACTTACAAAAAATTGCAATTTCATGAGGTTCAACGGAATAGCTACATCTCTTTGGACTAGCCATTTTACTTCTCTAGGCTTCTGTTACTGTATTTGCAAATGTGGTGGCTGAAATAGATGATTTCTTGGATCTGTGATTTCATATTCTTTGGGAGACAAAAATAACATGGTCCTCCTTGGAAATCTATCCACCCAGTGTGACACATTTTTTCTTTCCCTTCTCCCATGATGCATTTTTCCTTTTCCTGTCACAACCTTCCAATTAATTTTCATTAAAATTCCTTGGCTATAATTATTTGGTCATTAGAGCTATCTACTAATAGACTGGACAGTCTCCCAGAATTTCCTGTCGCTGAAGGTATTTAAACAAGTGACTGATTTTATGTAAGATTAGATGCCTGCCATGGGAATGAGAGTTCACTTAAAAATCTCCAATACTTAGGGGCATCTGCCTTCGGCTCAGGTCATGATGCCAGGGTCCTGGGATAGAGCTCCACGTCAGGCTCCCCGCTCAGTGGGAAGCCTGCTTATCCCTTTCCCACTCCCCCCGTTTGTGTTCTCTTTCTCACTGTGTCTCTGTCAAATAAATAAATCAAATCTTTTAAAAAAATGTTAAAAAACCCCTCCAATACTTAGACTGTCATCTAACATTAAGAAAGGGCTGTACATACTTACACAATCTCACTTTGTATCTTAATTAAAATAAAAAAGGTCCCACTTACAGGTAAAATTCACTTCAAACATATCTATTATTCTCTTGATTTTAGTTTCATCATCTCTGACTTATAAAAAGGCAAAAATCCATGGGGGGAATTAGCACAATATGCTCATTAACTAATTACAGTGAAATGATTTACACCATCCTTTCCAATGAGGAAAGACTCACTGCAGGACGAACTTCTTTGAGAGGACCTAAGAAATACCACCAACACACCAAGTTTATTTCAGCAATACATAAAAAGGTGGAGGAAGCACAAAATGTTTTATTTTTACTAAACCACATCTTTTGATGAGATCAATAAGTTCTTTCTTTCTTTCTTTCTTTCTTTCTTTTTCTATGTGTTCCTTCCTTTTGTTTTCTATGTGCTGCTGGCTACCAACAGCCATATCTATAAAAACAGTTACCATGTAATTTCAAGTAGATCACAAGAGAAGCAAAATAACATGGAGTACTGCAATTCTCTCCTATCCAAAATCACCAAAGCAAAATTTGGAAAATAAAAGCAGCAGGAAAACATACAATTACTTTCATTTAGATGTTGAATGCCCTAGGAAATATTAACGATATGGAGGACAAAAATCTGAAAAAAACAAAAACAAAAACAAAAACAAAAACAAAACAAATCCTTTACAGACAGAATAAAAAAACAATTACCTCTTCCTCAAGTCTGCCATCTCGTAAGGTAGGAGGTATTCCTGGGTGTTTGGCTACCAACAGTTCCATCAAGTTATGGGTAGCATGAAGTCTCTACAAACACACAAAAGGCAGTAATTTTGAGAGCCAATGCAGTGGATTCTAAAGGAAGAATCTACTATTAATATGGCATAGAGAATACTAACATCACCGCAAGATCAGGTCATTGAAAACTTTTCCTCTAACACAATTTGAGCACCAACCTCCTCAGAGAAAACCAAAACCAGTTTCACAGTAAAGGTCTTAATTCATGATGGCATAAACTATCTTCAATTAAAATACACTGTCTTAAAAAATATTATGAAATATATCTATGCATTTAGCTGAATATGTAATATAGGTGTATTTCTTCTAGTATATGTGCTATTGTCTATATAGGGAACTATGATTATGCTAGGTAAGTCTACTAAAGTAGAAAGACTGCCCAGACTAGATTGATTCCTCTCCTCGGAAATGAGTCTGCATAAACCTAGCAATTATGATAAAAATAAGGACAATAAAATATGACCTGGATCTGTTGAACTTAATGGCTGAAAAGGGGAGAAGCTAGAGTTAAAGATGATATAGGAAAAAAGAGATAACTGCATCTATTTGGTATAAGCCAGGCTTCTCACTATGATATTTAGTCTGTAGCTGATTAAGAGGCTCCCTCTGGAGTCAAGGGCTGTGAGGAGAAATAAGTAATTTCCACCTGTTAACTTGACTCTTTACCTGGGAAGACAGCTTAGGGCTAAAGGATAATCAGGAAGAGAGTTCTGGTAAGATTGGATTTGCTGCTAGTGGTTTGAGACTATAAAGGTTAACTGGCTATGGATTTCAATGAACCTGTAAATGACACTATGGAAACAAAGTAGTAGAAACTCTGCTCCTCTTCTCCATGTGTGCTTGTGGAAGAGGATTTCTGTTGCTTCCTGAACACGGTGGTGCAACACACTGGGGAGAACACCTGTCTCTTTCTATCCCCTTATTATTTTATCCCCCCAAAAAACCAACAGAGTGGCTAATCTGACTGAACAGAACCAAAACATTCAGTGGGCCATGGTTTACAGTATACAGGATTATTAAAACCCAAAGGAAGAAACAGGCTGACTGCTTACTCTTCACTTCTGGACTCAGGCATACTGGACTCAGCTGTCTTCTTGCCCACTTTTCTACTTCTGCTTCTTTTTTTCAGGAGCCTATTACATTTCTATTTCTGCTTTCTTCCATGAGGCAAACACATTTGCTTAAGACTGAAGACCTGACTTCTGTAATCCTCACCCATACAGAATGTAAGTAGGCTTGTATTTAATTTTCTTCTCTTTCCCCCAAACACTCCTACTAATACTCGCTGAGGCACATGTGAACATGTGGGTCCCAAGGTCTTGATTGTGTATGATAAAGAAGTTCCATTAAGGACTCAAGCCTAAACTTAGGAAGATTAATAAAAGTGGTCCTTATTTACCATTTAGCTACAGAGCCTTGTATATATGATCCACTGAACAGGACTAAGAAAGAGAAGAGATTCAGTACTTAAAATAAATGTTATAATTCAAATACCCAGATTTTCCTAAGAGACTTCCAAAAATTAAATGAAAAGATCATCATGAAAAATTATTTTGTAAAAAATAAATAGACTATATACTTGAAATTGTTTAGTGATCACTTACCTGAAGTGAATCCGTTTTGAGTTTTCCTTTGTGTTCCTCAGATGAACGCAACACTTCTCTGTACAGCTCTGCTGCCAAGGCATACTCACCTGAAGAATTAAAATGTATTTAAAGCAAAAGAAAGCCATATATTTAACTCCCAATGAGATCTAGTAATCTATTACCTAGAAATGTCTACTGTAAAATATAACAATGATTATACCCCACTCTTTTTAAAAGAAAAGGAATTTGACTTGTATTAATATGACTGCCCAGTAAAAAAGCTGATGATTAACTCCATTTGCTAATTCCATAGCATAGAACACAAATCAGATATACTTATGCTTTAATATTATACTGAAAAACAAACTGAATAAACTCTTTTTAGATGACTTTCCTCTTACTGATGTTAAAGGGTGCCAATTAGTGGTCATTTTGAAGCTTGAAATTAAGAACTTTATAAATAAATATTCAAAACACTATGATCAACCTACACATAATTCTCAGATAAATAATACTCTCTTTTCATAACTACCATACTTATAAAAGATGGTAAAATGACTAAACTATAATATAAACAGTTGAATTTGAACTATTCACTATATCTTTTTTAAAATTTTTACTTAAAAAATACATGCCTTCTGGGAAACACATAAAAATAGGCATATTCATTAAGTTTATAAGCTTAAGCCAAATTTAGAAATACCCATTCTTTGCCACTTGATGGCACTAACATTTCCAAGTAAATAAATAGTACTGAATTTGATACGTACCAAGCAAATTTTCTCGAAAAAATACGTGCAGAAAACACATTGTACCAAGTTGGAATAATACTATGTTTTTAAAACCATAATCAGTGAGGACCTTAGAACATACATTATATATCATACATATATGTTTGTATATAATACAAACAAATCCCTTGAGTTTGCAGTTTATTTTACATTTCTTTTAGAAGTCAAAACCCACAAATTTCTCTGGGCAACTAATTTCTTTAAAGTTTTATCAGGTAAATTACAGGAAAATTGGTAAATTCTCTCCATGGCAACTCAAACAGAGTGGTGGATTAATAATCTTTGTGAGGTCAAAAGAATTGGAATTAATCAAAAAATGCCTTTCTAGTTCCAACAGCATAATACTAAATACATAAATTTTGTGAAAAGTGTAGATATAAAGAAGCATTTGTATACACGAAGTTATAAAATGCTTAAAACTGTACATTACTTCAGCATTATGAAATACTTACATGATTTTAAGAACTATATTCTACTTTGTGTTAGAGAGACTAAAATCAAATTATCTAAACCAAAGCTATTAAAGATTTTAATGGTAGATTTTATAAAAAGGCATATTTACATTAGTAATTTCCTCATTGTGTATAAGAATGGTCCCAAAGTCATTATGGCATCAAAGCTATAAAACTATGCAATCTTATTAAAAATGCAGTAATAGATGAGTAACAATAGACTCTGTTGAACAGGGTATTCAATGATTCATTAAAGTTGCAAAAACATAAGTTTAGTTCAGCCAGAAAAGTTATCAGAAAAATTAGAATAAATTTCTGCAAAGAATGAGCAATTCTAGGGACGCCTGGGTGGCTCAGTTGGTTGGGCAGCTGCCTTCGGCTCAGGTCATGATCCCAGCCTCCTGGGATCGAGTCCCACATCCGGCTCCTTGCTCGGCGGGGAGCCTGCTTCTCCCTCTGCCTCTGCCTGCTATTCTGTCTGCCTGTGCTTTATCTCTGATAAATAAATAAAATCTTTAAAAAAAAAAAAAAAAAAAAAGAATGAGCAATTCTAAAATAAAGACAGAGGCACTGAGCTCATTGCAGTTTATTATAAAAGTAAGCTGAGGTCATGGAAATGAAGCTAATGAGTAAATGAAGTAATAGAAAGATGGCTATACTATTTCATACTCTCGATATCAGTGTATGAATGAGAATCCACTTGTTTCTACATCCTTGACAACATTTTATCTGTTTAAGCCATTTCAATAAAGGCATATATAGGGATGTTCATGTGGTTTGCCTATACTTAATGACTAATGATGATATTTTCACATGCTTTTTAGCATCTCTATATATTGACTGAAATCTGTCCAAACATTTTGCCTATTTTCCTTGTGTTGTTGTCTTATCATTGGTTTTTAATAGTTCTTTTCATATTCTGAATACAAATCCTTTCTCAGTCTTGTGATTTGCAAATATCTTCTCTATTCAATGCCTTATCTTTTTATTTTCTTAAGAATGCCTTTTGAGAAGTAGAGGTTATTAATTTTTTAAAGATTTTATTTATTTATTTGACAGAGAGAGAGGCAGAGAGGCAGGCAGAGAGGGGGGGAAGCAGACTCCCTGTTGAGCAGAGAGCCCAATGTGGGCCTCGATCCCAGGACCCTGAGATCATGACCTGAACTGAAGGTAAAGGCTTAATTCACTGAGCCATCTAGGTGCCCTAAGAGGTTATTATTTTGATGAAGTGAAATGTATCAGTTTTTTATGGACTGTGCTTTTGGTGTCATCTCTAAATCTCTACCTAATCCTTAATCACAATTTTATTTTTTTTTAATCCTTGTGTCTTTCTCTAAGTTTTATAGTTTTAGGTTTTAATTTTGGTTGACTATCCTCTGTATTATGAACTTTCTATATGGTGCAACACTGAAGTTTTTTTTTTGAATAAAGGTATCTAATTGTTCTAGCACCATTTACTGAAAATACTGACTTTGCTTCACTGAAATACTTTTGTATCTTTGCCAAAAAATCAAATGAACATAAAATAGTAAGTGGGACTTTTTCTGGACTCTGTTCTGGTCCATTGGTCTACTCGCTTATCTTTATGCCTAGGTCACACTGCCCTGATTATTGCAGCTTTAAAATAAATTTTGGTTCAGGTAGTGTAAATCTTCCAATTGTTTTATGCTTTTCCGAAGTTGTTTTGCCTATTCTAGGTGAATTTCAGAATCAGCCTGTCAACTGCTATAAATAGCCTGATGAAATTTTGACTGGAAAATTCTGATTGCATTAACTATGCATCAATTTAGGATGAATCAGCATGTTAACTAACAGTAATGAGTTTTCTGATCCATGAACATGGTATTAAGTAGGTGTTCTTTAAATTTTCCTCAGCAATGTTTGTAATTTTCAATGTTTCTGTGAATACTATAAACATCTTACACATCTCTTTTCAAGCTGATGCTTAAGTATTTATTTTGTTTTGATACTACTATGAATGGCACTGTCATAATTTCTAACTGTTCATTTCTAGCATATAGGAGTAAAATAATTTTTTTAAAAGATGTTATTTATTTATTTGACAGAGAGACACAGCAAGAGAGGGAACACAAGCAGGGGGATGTGAGAGGGAGAAGCAGGCTTCCTGACGAGCAGGGAGCCTGATGCAGGGCTTGACTCCAGGCCCCTGAGATCATGATCTAAGCTGAAGGCAGTGGCTTAACCCAGTGAGCCACCCAGGTGCCCCAAAATAAATTTTTATATACTCTTCTTGTATGATGTAACTTTTCAGAACTCACTTACTAGTTTTAGTCGTTTTCCTACATGGACAATCATATTGTAGTAAATAAAGACAGTTTTACTTTTTTTCCTATTTAAACCGATAACTTTTATTTCTTTTGTTTTAACAGCACTGGAGAGAATTCAGATACAATATTGAAGAGAAGTGGTGATGGGACATTCTTCATTGTTCATGATCTTAGAAAAACATTCAGTTTTCAACCATTAAGTATAGCATTGGCTGTAAATTTTTTATAGATGTCTTTTATCAAAGTGAGTAAGTTTTCTTTCTGAAAAGAAAGAAAAGATTGCTGCCAGATTGCTGAAAAGTTTTTAATCAGGAATAGATACTGACTTTAGTCAAGTACTTTTCCTACATTTATTGAGATGTTTGCAAGGTTTTTCCTTCTTAGTTGTTAATTTGGTGAAACATATTAATTAATTTTTTTAAAAAGATTTTATTTATTTATTTATTTGGCAGAGAGAGAGAGAGAGATCACAAGTAGGCAGAGAGGCAGGCAGAGGGAGAGGAGGAAGCAGGCTCCTCGTGAAGCAGAGAGCCTGATGTGGAACTAGATCCCAGGACCCTGAGATCATGACTTGAGCCGAAGGCAGAGGCTTAACCCACTGAGCCACCCAGGTGCCCTCATATTAATTAATTTTTGAATATTAAGTCAACCCTGCATTCCCAGAATAAATTCCACTTGGTCATAACATAATTATTTTTATATATTATTGGATTCATTTTGTTAAAATTTTTTTAAAATTTTGCATCTATGTTTCTGAGTGATACTGGTCTATGGTTTCATAATCAGGATGATGCCTCAAGATAAGCTGGAAATTATTCTTTCCTTTTTAATTTTCTGGAAGAGTTTATACAGATTTGATATTTCTTCCTTAAATGTTTGATAAAATTCACCAAGGAAATCATCTGGGCCTAGAATTTTCTTTGTGGTTAAGTTTTTTAGCAATAAAATTAATGTCTTGAATAGATACAGTGCTACGCAGGTTATCTATTTCCAGTCAGTTTTTGTGGTTTGCCTTGCTGAGTAAGCTTTGGTAGTTTGTACTTCTTAAGTATTTGTTTACATAAGTTGTCATTTTTCTGCCATACAGTTGTTCATAAAATTCTTTTATAATCTTTTAAATATCTGTACACTCTGTAACGATGTCACCTCTCTCATTACTGATTCTTGATAACAGTAATTTGTGTAATTTCTTCTTCCCTAAACAGTTCGACTAAAGGTTTATAACCACTGATCTTCGCAAAGAATCAGTTTTTGATTTCATCCTTTCTCTCTACTGGTTTTGTTTTCCTCTTAATTGATTTCTGCATTATGTTTATTATATTCCATCTTTTGCTGACTTGGTATTTCTTTTTTTAGTTTCTTAAGGTATAAGCTGATGCCAATGATTTACAACTTTTTTCCAAGTTGGTGTTCGGTTTCCCTTTTAATTACTGATCAAGACTCTACAATTCTCAATGTTATGTTTTCATTTTACTTCACTTCAAAACACTTGTCAGTTTCCCTTTTGATTTGTTCATTAAGCCAAAGGTTGTTCAGAATTATTTTAATTAGTTTCAAAATATTTGGGGACTTTACAGTTTGACATCATTTTCTTTCTTTGACGTCCAATTTAAATCTAGTGTAGTCAGAGAATGTATTTAAGACTTGCATCCTTTTAAATTTTCTGAATTGGTTTATAGCCCAGAACATGCTTCGTCTTGGTAAACACTCCATGTGCACTTGAAAAGAATACGTATTATTTGGTGGGGTAAAGTGTATTTTAACTGTTGACTATGTTAATTGGTTGTTAGTGTTGAGTTTTCCATGCCTCTATTTTGTCTTCTTACTGTCAATAATTGGAAGAAGGATGTTGAAATCTCTGACTATAACTATAGTTCTGCCTATTTCTCACTGTAGTTTTATCAGTTCATGTTTTATTTTGAAGCCTTGGTTTTAGGTCCATAAACATTTAGGATTATTTTCCAGTGATAGAATAACACTGTGTCTTTGGAGTATTCTTGCCTGGTGGTAATACAGTCACTCCAGCTTTCTTTTGATTGGTGTAAATATGGCATATCTTTTTTTTATCCGTTTACACTTGCATCTTTAAATAAAAAGAGGTTTCTTGTAAATAATGTATTATCAGACATTGTTTTTTAAAATCCATTCTGAAAATCTCTGCCTAAAGGGGCATTTAGACCACTGCATCTAATGGGAACACTGATATGCTGATATGGGTTTAAATCTACTATGTGAACATGTTCCCACAGTACCCACTGATATGAGTTTAAATCTACTGTCTTGCTGTTTGTTTTATATTTGTCTCAGCTGTTCTATGTTTTACTGTTTTAAGATTTTTCATTATTACTTTTTAACTCATCTTTTAGATTATTACCTCTAACTTTTTGTTGTGTTTTCAGTAGTTGCTTTAGGTTATTTATATAGCATGTATCTTTGATTTGTCAGTCTACTGTCATGAATTACACCACTTCATATATAGTGTAAAAACTTTACAACATTACATGCCTGTGTGTTCTCCTCCCAGATATTGTGCTGTTATTGTTCTATACTTTACATTTTCATGTTATAACTTTGTATGTAATATTCATTTTCATAACATAACTTTATATTTCTTCATGTATTTTTCTTCAGAGACTTTAGTACATTTATATTACATTACTTGAAGTTATCTACAATCTCACTGTGGTCTTTTCAAATTTTTCAGTCTTTATCCTGTTTTTCATGTTGAATGGCTTCTATTGCTACTTTATTCTTTAATTTTTATGATTTTCTTTTCTCTAGTGTGTCTAACCTATTATTAAGTGTATTTTTTAATCAAATACTGAAATGCACATCTTTAGAAGTCTAAAATAATGTTTCAATGTCTCTACCCAACATGTTTAATATTTTTTTCTCTTGAGGCTATAAAATACAGCTTAATGATTCTCCTATTTATGTGGCAAGGGTTTTACTAAATGGTGCTCATTAAAAGAGCTAGTTAAGTATCTTCTGCTTTGGCCATTACAAAATAACAGGGAATATGAATTTACCCTCCTTTCTGAAACAAGTAAAATAACATGCAAAATATATGAAACAACAGACTGTCACTAGACATTAGGCAATAAAAAATGGTAATCCCTGAGAGATGAGAAACACCAATTAAACATTTTTCCACGAAAGATTCCCTTTTAATGTGCTTAATTGTGTGCATAACAGTAAAAGTGTAACTATAACCATACACATTGTATATCTGTCTATTTCTCCTTGTTAAGAATTTAAGCTCCATGAGATCAAAGACCTTACTTGGCTTTACTGTATTATTACAAGATCGTAACTGGTACATAACACTCTACTATGCACTGAAAGATGAATTTACAAACATTATTTTGTAAATCGATGACTAAGATGCCCTGAATGTGCCAAAATTTAACCATTCTTCTATTTCTAAATATTTTGCTTGATTTCAGTTGTTCACTACTACTGACTAAGGTTAATAATTTATTGCCAAATTTTGTTCAAAACCTACTTTCCCTAATCAATAACAACAACAAACTTCTAAAGTGGAAATGTTTGGTGAAAGCATATGTAAACTTTGAAAGTTTTTCAAATGTTCAGCATAAGTACTTTCCATATGTTTAAATCTACCTAAATTAAGATCAGTAGTGTGTGAGACTGTCTTTCTTCGGGGGATTTTGATTTCTACTATAACTAATCTGTCTCATTAAGTATTTATAAGAATCAGAGATAACAAAGCAATCACCTTCTACCTTTAATGATGTGGATGCCTGCTAAGCCATTGAGAGCACAAACTAGCTGCCGGTGTGCTTCTTCACATTCAGTTCCACATTTCTTCTGCAGAGATGTCAGCAGCTCTTCCATTGTCATAGTGCTAAAAGAAAAGGCAGATTTTTCAGAACTGAAAAGAAAATCCTAGATTAGTGTATTTCATCACATAAGATCAAGAGTATCTGACTCTTAAACAGTCGGTGTCTATCCTCAGATCTTTCTCTTAACCTCCATTTTTACCACTATCACTTTTTTTTAACTCCATTACTTCTTACTATTTTAGCAAGCATTCTATCTGATACCGTCATTCTTTCCTTTTTCCCCGTTTAGTCAATGGAGAAGGGAACTACAAAATTTTCCTAATATATGAACTACAACATGATATAATTAAAAGAGTATGGGTGTCAGAAGGTAAGTTTAAGTGTAAATCCCTAGTATTATGATTTAATTAATCTCCATGGGCCTGAATTTCTTTTTATCCATAAAAAAAGAAATACTTTTCAAGGATCAGATCAAATGCCATTTCCACCAAAAGGATGTCTAACATGAACAACAGCAATTATTTCCACATTCTGTCTGTAGCCATTTATATGTATCTCTTATAAAATATGCTTATTTGCCTTACATTATAGAAATTTATAATCTTTGTCATCTCCTTTATTTGCCTACCAACTGCGTAAGGGCAAAGACAAAAAAAAAATTCCTTTTCATATTTCTTAATAATACCTCATCCTTTTAATACCAGGTGCTAAAAAAAAAAAGGCCAGTTGCTGAGTCACACAGTCTGATGAAGGAAAACTTTCTGGCATAATAAACTACAGTGAACATAAATGCCTTATTAGGATGAAATAATCAAACAGAAAGACTTAGCACAATTACAAATAAAATATGTAATGGTACTCTAACTCATCTAATTCCCTGATGTGGGAACCAAAAGATATAATAAGAACAAAAATATCAGTCATATCTGAAGTATAACAAAACAAAACAAACAAAAAAACTAGAACAAAACAACAAAATCCCAAAATAGTTCTAACATTAAAAGAAACGTTTAGGGCGCCTGGGTGGCTCAGTGGGTTAAGCCACTGCCTTCGGCTCAGGTCATGATCTCAGGGTCCTGGGATCGAGTCCCGCATCGGGCTCTCTGCTCAGCAGGGAGCCTGCTTCCTCCTCTCTCTCTCTCTGCCTGCCTCTCTGCCTACTTGTGATCTCTCTCTGTCAAATAAATAAATAATATAAAAAAAAAAAAAAAAAAAAAAAAAAGAAACGTTTAAAACCATGAAACTAAGTGTGGTAACGTGACTCTTTCATAAATGGAGTTCCACACCAAAGAGAAACCACATTACTAAAAATAACTGACAAGTCTGTTAAAACACCCCTGAATGAAACTGTGGGCTAGGTAGCTAATAGCTTCCTGTCTATCACTACTACATTATCAATTGCAGTATAAGGAAACGGTAATAAAACCTTTTTTGGAGTGGCAAGAATTCCCCACGAACCGCCTGTGGGTGGCAGCAGGCCTGCCTGAGCCTCAGCAGTGGATATAGGATAGAGGTAACCGTCCTTCGGTCCAGGCTGCTGAGCTTCAGTGCCCAGTCAGAAATCTTCCTGAGTTTTACTACAGCATCCTGGCAGCATACTTCATGCTGACGGTGATAGAAATGCCTTTCCACTGGAGAAAAGTGAAGCCAGTGGATTTCTTCTGTCTGAGGAGGTATCTGGATCTGTCGGGAGAGGAAAAAAATGATTTCACCTGAAAATTTAACTTCCATCCCAACTCTTGTCTTCTCTTGTAATGTCCTTAATCAGTAAGAACTTATCCTACTCACTTGGTCAATCACATCTTTCTTTGCAGACCTCCAGAGTATCTCGGCAATAAAGCTGTAGAGGAGCTGAGGATTCTTCTTGCAGTAAGGGCGATAAAGAAGTCGAACCCACCAGTGTTTGACACAGTAAGGTTCAATACCAAGAAAGACCACCAACCCAAAAAGATCTGAGAACAAAATAAGAAAAGAGCATATTAAGAATAACTGTTTCTATATTTCCTCATTACTATTCTGAATAACCACTTTCACAGACATTATACATTACATGGTATTTCCCACAAACTAAAATATGGATTGTATAGACTCTTGAATCTGGAAGTTAACTCTACTTTGACTTACATTTCTGGGTATTTATTTTGCTCCAGATTTTGTGCTAGGAGCTAAAATGTGAAACCATTACATAAACCTTCTACTTAATTCAAAAGACCAGAATTTCCATCAGAAGTAAAACTAGCAAATGACTCATTAGTGTGAACCTGATCAAGAGATACATAAAAAGAGTCAGACACTGAAACTACTAGATGTAAGACTTGCTGGATTTGAAAATAAGTTTGAATGACATAGGTGATAATTCATTACACTTTTTGGTCTAATGATTCTACTTTGGAAAAATAAGACTAAAGCAATGATTAAAAAATAGAGACAAGATTAACCCAAATGATGATATTCATAGCAACAACAAACAAAATAAAAATGACTCCAATAAAGGGATGATTAAATGATAAATAATGAATGATGAAAGAAATTACATAGTATTCTCCATAACACAAAAGCTTTCTTTTTCTGATCCAGTATGTCCTGTGTTTGTTAGATTTACTGCATGGTACTTATGTATTTCACGATTGGGCACGCTCAATTTTATATACTATTTTCTGCTCACTTAACATACCCTACACAGTTTTCACATTTATGATGAATTTTTAAAACATGGAAAACTGCTTAAGATACAATGAAAAAAAGAATACAAAATGATGCATTGTAGTATGAGGATAAATATATAAACCTTTATATTAAAAATGGAATAGTGGATGTATCTTCAAATGAAGATTATGGATGAGTGTAATTTTCTTGCTATTTTTCTTTATTGTTGAAGATGTTCACATTGGGCTATACTCTTTAGAAATCATGAAAATTGTTTTTACCCATATTCTGAATATGCCCAACAAATATTTAGGTTGAATTAAGTTACTCTGATGATTTCTGACAGTTAACATCTGAAAGACACAATGCCTATATGCAGATATCAACGGATATATTATATACATTTCTGTTAAAATCAATCTAGTTGCTCTTCGAGGTCCTAAAGATGACAAAATCTGCCAAAACCAAATTCGTAATCTCTTTGCCCAAACATGCTTCTCTTCTAGTGCTATTGTAAATAATGTTACTGTCCATGGATACAAGTCGGAAATCTTGGCATCTCCTGATCACTGCTAAGCCTTACTTTTTTTCTTATCCACTTTTCCATTTCTTCAGGACAGTCCTACTTCAAATCAGGTGTCAGCATCACTTATCCAGATTACCTACTGTAGCCAACTTGAGATGATCCCCAACCACTCACTCTGTTTAAATCCTTTCAATAGCTTCTACTTTTCACTAAGAAATTAAAATTCTTTATCATGGCCTATAGAATCCTCTGTGGTCTGGTCTATATTCAACTATATAGTCTCTCAACCTACTGTGTTTTCCCTAGCTCTTTTATTATAGCCACACTGATTCCTTCTGTTCTCCTCCTGCCTGATCATCTTTATACTTTATTTCCTTTACAAAAGAGAATTCTTCCCTCCCTCTTTACCTAGCTCATATCAATATTTCAGATCCTGGCTCAGCCGTCATTTCCTTCTGTATCTCTATTATGTGATGTCACAGAACCAGACATCTTTCCTGAGCCTATTATAGCTTGAATTCTATATTTATTTCATACATTAAAGTTATCTTGACTGCAATCTTATACTTGTCTCAGTAATTAACAAATATATCTTCCCTTTAAGCTGTAAGCTCAAGAAGGTCAGGGACCTTGTCTGTTTTTTTTGCTATTATACTTCACAAAGAATAAATGAACCAATAAATGTACCACAAAGTACTCAAAGAAGCTAAAATGAATACATGAATATATAAATGGATAATAAGAAAAACAAAAAGCACTGAAAGCAGCTACTATTCATTGAATATTTAGTATCTGGCAGGTACTGTGCTCTACTTTTTGTATACTTCATTATAATTAATCTTAGGGACGCCTGGGTGGCTCAGTTGGTTAAGCAGCTGCCTTCGGCTCAGGTCATGATCCCAGCGTCCTGGGATCGAGTCCCACATCGGGCTTCTTGCTCAGCAGGGAGCCTGCTTCTCCCTCTGCCTCTGCCTGCCATTCTGTCTGCCTGTGCTCGCTCTCTCCCCCTCTCTCTCTCTGATAAATAAATAAAATTTAAAAAAAAAAAAACAAAAAAAAAAAAACATCTTACTTACAAATTAGGGAAAACAAAAATGTGAATGTTTATCTAACTTCTTTATGGATATAAAATTCAATATGTAGTCAACCTGGTTGTTGCAGAGTGGTACAATTTTGCCCTGAAGGGATATCTGGCAAGGTCCAAAATATATTCGTACGTGTCAGAACCGCAGAAGTGTTACTGCCATCTAGTGGGTGGAAGCCAAATATTTTAAGATGCATAACACCCGTCCCAACAACAAAAAAAATACCTAGTCCCAAATGTCAACAGAGCCAAGATTGAGAAACCTTGTTCTAAAATCAAAACAAAAAGAAAAAAAAGCAAATGATACTACCACTTCCAACTGCAACATCGTAAGTCCTGGCAGGCTAAGATTTCTAAAACAACTACAAAAAGAAGAGATACAATGAAGAATCATAGTGTTAGACATCAGGGAATTATGGAAGCAAAGATGAAGGATGAACTATACTTCCTGAAAGTTTAGAAAAGCTCTTTTTCAAGTAGTTTGGGCTTGAGGAAACTTTTGGGGCTGATCATCGTAACTGTGTAAATAGATTCACGGATATATATGTATGTCAAAAGCTCACAAATTTTATATTTTAAATATTTACAGTTTTATTATATGTCATTTATACCTCAATAAAGCTGTACAGACATTTCTCCAAAGAAGACATATAGATGGCTAACAGATACATGAAAAGATGCTCAACATCACTTATTATCAGGGAAATGCAAATCAAAACCACAAAGAGAGAGCATCTCATACCAGTCAGAATAGCTAAAATCAAAAACACAAGAAACAACCAATGTTGGTGAGGATGCAGAGAAAAAGAAAGTCTTGGTGGGAATGAAAACTGGTATAGCCACTGTGGAAAACAGTATGGAAGTTCCTCAAAAAAAAAAAATGAAATATAGAATTCTCATAGGATCCAGTAATTCCACTATTGGGTAGTTACCCAAAGAAAACAAAAACATTAATTCAAAAAGATGTATGTATCCCTATATTTATTGCAGCCTTATTTACAACAGCCAAATTGTGAAAGTGTCCATCAATAGGTGAATGGATAAAGATGTGTGGTATATATATGTATTATATATATATACACACACATGTATATGTGTATATATATATGAATATTACTCAGCCATAAAAAAGGAATGCAATCTTGCCCTATGCAACAACATGAATGGACCTAGAGAGTATATAATGCTAAGTGAAATGAGTCAGTCAGAAAAAGATAAATATTTAAAGATTTCACTCATATGTGGAATTTAAGAAACAAACAAACAAACAAACAAACAAAAAAAAAGACAAACAATAAAACAGACTCTTAAATACCGAAAACAAACTGATCGTTACCAGAAGGGAGGTGGGGGTGGGTAGGTGAAATGGTGAAGGGGATTAAGTGTACACTTACCATGGTGACCACTGAGTAATGTATACATATAATTGCTGAATCACTATACTGTAAACCTAAAATTAATGTAACACTAGATGAATTATATAGTTGAACTATATATAGATATATTTCATATATAGATGAATACTATAGTGGAATTAAAAAATACACTCAAGAATTTGTTAAATCATGTAAGTGCTTACACATCTACCAAACCTTACATATCCAAAAAACCTACCCAGGAAACTGAGGAATCATTGTCCATATTCTTTCAATGTTAAAATTTAAAAAATGTAAACCTGATACTCATTTTCATTTTCTTGTATCCTCTCAGCTAACTTTTGAGTCTAATGAGATCTTATTAACAACTAAACATCTATAATTTGGGCAATTTCCAAATGTAATAGCAGACCACTAAATTTGGCCTTTTAGTTAGCCTGATATTCTTGTACAAATGGGTATCTTAATGTAATTTACTAAAATTATACAAATATTTAACTTACATTTATAATTATACACATTTATATTATAATTTATAATTAAAATATAGTTAGCCTGATATTCTTGTACAAATAGGTATCTTAATGTAATTTAATAAAATTATACATTTAATTTATATTTACAATTATACAAATTTATATAATTTATAATATATAGTAGTTAATATATATTATAAATTATATAAATTTGTATAATATATAGTAGTTAATATATATTATAAATTATAATAATTTAAAATTATACACATATTTAAATACATACTTATAGCCTTCCTAGAAAACACTTTGCTCCTAAAATTAATCATCAAAAAGTAATTGTTTTTCAGATGACAGTAATGAATGCTGATATTTTTATTTTTAAAAAGTGGCAAGTTATGCTGTTGAAAACAATGTATAAAAACCTGAATTTCCAGAAAGAATTTTTTTATATAGAAAGATAAGCTTTAAGGATGAACATCTGTCACAGAACTTCAAGAATATCTACATTTTATAATTATATTTTAATGACAACTTTTCTGAAAATTTATTACGTAAAACATTTAGCAAAACTTTTAGTTTTAAATATTCACAACTTGAGGGTGCCTGGGTGACTTAGTGGGTTAAAGCCTCTGCTCAGGTCATGATCCCAGGGCCCTGGGATCAAGCCCCGCATTGGGCTCTCTACTCAGCAGAGAGCCTGCTTCCCCCCCCCCCCCGCCTGCCTCTCTGCTTGCTTGTGATCTCTGTCTGTCAAATAAATAAATAAAATATTTTAAAAAAATATTCACAACTTGAAAAAAACTTGTAAAAATGCAGTATCTGTTCTATAGAAGAATAAGCTATATAGGTGAGAGGAATGCAGAAGCATGAGTTAAAATGTGTGTGTGGGAGTGGGGGAGAGCTTGACACAATCTAAATGTCCAAGAGGAACAGCTGAAGGAATGATGGTGTAAGCATATGAAGTGGTATTTTATAAAGCTATGAATAGGGGTGCCTGGGTGGCTCAGTGGGTTAAGTCTCTGCCTTCGGCTCAGGTCATGATCCCAGGGTCCTGGGATCGAGTCCACGTCTGGCTCTCTGCTTGGCAGGGAGTCTGTTTCCTCCTCTCTGCCTGCCCCTCTGCCTATTTGTGATCTCTGTCTGTCAAGTAAATAAATAAAATCTTTAAAAAAAAAAATTAAAAAAAAGGGCTATGAATACTTTGTAACATCTACAATTAATAAAATTGTGATCCCACTATTTATGGGTCAGCCAATGAAAATTATGATCCTTATTTTTATAGATACAGCCAACTGAAATTAATTCCTCTTCCCTCTCCTCTCTTTTTTCTTAGGTTCTTTCTGTTTTATATGTACCATTTTGGAACTCTGAGTTCAGTTGAGACCTGCATCTACACTGCTGAGGAGGGCACAATGACTGTTCAACTTAGGACCACGGGACTACTCACTGTGTATCTGTCCTCATAAATAAAAACAAAAACCACTTAATTACATTTCAAAGACAAATGCTTGAAACCACTAGGAGTGAAATACAAATATATGTATAATCACTTAAGTAAGGATTTCAACAAAGGTTAAACATACTTGTTCTGAAGAAAAGCAAGCTTTTTAAATACATGCAAAATGTGAGGAAAGCACACATTACCCTCTAGTCCTCTCTGCACTGGAGTGCCACTGATGCACCAGCGATTAATCCCACTCAAGCGCTGAGCCATTTCTGCTGCCTAACAAGAGAGAAATATGAAAGAAAAAGAAAAAAAAAAGGACAGGGCAAATTAGGAATATGTTTACTCCTGAAAACAGCCCACGAAAAGCCATGCTTCAGGTCAGACATATCCACTCTTATTCAACAGTTATCACACACAAATTTGAATGTCAAAAATCATTGGGTCATCTTCTAGCACAGTGGCTCTCATTAGTAGCAGGCTCCCATGTGCCCTCTCAAAAGAGGAAGGGTAGTTCAAGTTCATGTAAAATGAAAAAGTTCCCTGAATGACTGATATATCCCCTAAACCGCCCCATCCCTCATATGTGAACTAATATATTAATAGATGAGATTCACAAATTGAATTTAGGTTACAAACTGGCCAAAGAAGATGTAATAAGGATATATGATGAACAAAGGCTGAATCAATACTCCATCTAAAGTAGCATGATCTGCTCTGATATGCTCTCTCCGATAAAAAACTGCTGAACTTTGGCCCAAACCTATCAGAGCCTACATGATGAGATTTCCACTTAGCGGAAATGGCTTATAAAAGTCCCCAAACAGGTTTAATTTCATCTGCACCATACAAAAACTGCCATCTTATTCAAATACGTATAGGCATTGTAAACAGAGCAATAATTCACATGGTACCAAAATAATTCCTAAGGGTTATGTAGTTCATGGCACAAAAGAAAAGCAAATGTATTGTGTGTAACAGCAAACTTTTGGCCAATATCAATACTGTGGGTCAATTACACTTAAATTATTAAATTTTTTAAGGAGAGCTTCCCCAATCTCTTTCCCCTTTTCTCTTCCCCAGTGCTCAAAAGATTTTGCAGAAATTCTCACTTTTACAGCAGGGCATTCAACCATCTGGGCTTCATCAAGGCAGATCCTCCACCACTCCACAGCTACAAGGGGGCTGGGAATGGCCATATAGCGCTTCTGGTTCCGCAGGCGACGCCCATCCTCACTGTTGCTATGTGGGATATCTACATAGTTTAGTTCTGAACGAAGGACATCGTAGGTAATGATAACTATATCCTGTTCAGCCAAAAAATGAGGTTGTAAAAAACCGTCTTTCTTCACTCCTTGGTATACCTAGGCAATAATCAGCACAGACAAAATTATTGCACAAAGGTTCATCAAAAGATAACTAAAATATTCATTCTTTAAATCCTTACCAAGTCCTTTCTATTTGTTTAGTACCAAACATGCTGTGAGATACATTCCACACAGCCTAGACAAAGATACATTTTAGGGCGAAAGACCAATGACATAAGCAATGTGAAAGGAAATATAACAGAAGTAAAAATGGTAGCAAAGGAGAAAGACCAATGTTGGAACTGAGAAGGTAAATTCAGAGAGGAGTGAAAATTTGAGGTGGATCTTGAAGAACATTTAGTTCTCCCTGGTGGAGCAAGGGGAAAAGGACGTCTAGGTAGGTAGGTAGGTAGGTAGGTACAAAAGCACAAAGATATGAAGTAGAACAGTAAGGGCTATGATTTAGTGAATGCCTTTTATGTTGCAGACACTAAGCTGAGCTTTATCTCTTAGCTTCAATAACAATCTTGTTAGTAATTATTATTCCCATCCCACACATAAGAAACATGAAGTTTCTTGCTCAAAACTGGCAGAGCCTAGATTTAAACCAACATTTATTTATCCCACAACACAGAGCTCATCAATGGTAAAGATGGTATTTTACTTATTACTGTATTCTCTCTCCATGTCTATGATAGTAGCTCAAATATTGAAAATCTTAAATAACATTTGTGTGGAAAGAAGGAAGGAAGAAGAAAGGGAGAGAAGAATACTAACATAACTCAACAAAAATAGGTCTGGAGGGAATATACCTTAACATAGCAAAGGCCACATATGACAAACCCACAGCTAACATTGTACTCAATGGTGAAAAACTAAAAGCTTTCCGTCTAGGATCAAGAATAAGAGAAGGATATCTGTTCTCACCACTTTTATTCAACATAGTATTGAAAGTCCTAGCTGCAGCAATCAGATTAGAAAAAGAAATAAAAGGTACCCAAACTGGTCCAAGTTGGTAAGAAAGAAGTATAACTGTCACTATTATCAGATGATGTAACAGAACATACAGAAAACCCTAAAGATTCCACCTAAAAACTATCAGAACCAATTAGTGAATTCAGTAAGGTTGCAGGATACAAAATTAATATACAGAAATCTATTCTACTAATTTATCTATTTTATACAGTAAAAAAAAGTAAAAGAAAGAGAAATTAGGAAAATGGTCCCATTTACAATTATATCAAAAAGAAAAAAAATCTAATAATCAATTTAACCAAGGAGGTGAAAAACCTGTATCTGAAAACAGTAAGACATTGGCGACAGAAATTGAAGATGAAATAAACAAATGGAAAGATAAACCATGGCCGTGGATTGAAAAAAATTAATATTGTTAAAATGTCCATTGTACCCAAAGCAATCCACAGACTCAATGCAATCCCTATCAGACTACCAAAAGCATTTTTTTTCTGTTGGTATTCTGTATTTGTTCTGAACAACAAATAGAACAAATAATCCTAAAACTGGTATGAAACCACAAAAGGCCTTGAAGAGCCAAAGCAATCTGCAAAAGAAGAACAGAGCTGGAGGTATCATAATCCCAGATTTCAAGCTACACTACAAAGTTAAAGTGATCAAGAATAGGGTATTAGCACAAAAAGAGACACATAGATCAATGGAACAGGACAGACAGCCCAGAAGTAAACCCATGCTTACATGGTTAGTTAATCTACAACAAAAAAAGGCAAGAATATACGATGGAGAAAAGACAGTGTCTTCAATAAATGGTGCTGGGAAAACTGGACAGCTACATGCAAAAGAATAAAAATTAACCACTTTCTTTCACCACATAAAAATTAATAAATGGAAATGGAAAAAAAATGGAATAAAAACCTAAATGTGAGACCTGCAACCATAAAACTCCTAGAAGTAAATATACGCAGTCACCTCTTAGATGTTGGCCTTGGCCACGTATTTATGGATACATCTTCTCAGGCAAGGGAAACAGAAACGTAAACTACTGGACTGCAGCAAAATAAAAACCTTTTGCACGGCAAAGGACACCATCAAAACAAAAAGGCAACCAGTGAATGTAAAAGATATTTGCAAGTGATATATCCATTAAGGAGTTAATATCTAAAATATACAAGAACTTATGTAGCTAAATGCCAAAAAAAAAAAAAAAAATCTGATTTAAAAAATAAGAATAGGATCTGAACAGACATTTCTCCAAAGAAGACATACAGATGGCCAACAGACACATAAAAAGATGCTCAACATCACTAAACAGAAATGCAAATCAAACCATAATGAGATTATCACCTCACTCCAGTCAGAATGACTAGTATCAAAAAAGGTAAGAGCTGACAGCTAACAGGAATGTAAATTGGTGCAACCATTGTAGAAAACAGTATGGAAATGTACCCCCAAATTAAAACAGAAATACTATTTGATCCAGGAATTCCACCATTTACCCAAAGAAAATGAAAATGCTAATTCAAAGACATAGTCACCCCCATGTTTACTGCAGCGCTATTAACAGCCAAGTTATGGAAGCAACCAGTGTTTACTGACAGATGAATGGATAAAAAGGATGTGGTATACAGTGGGATATTAGTTATAAAAAAGAATGAGATCTTGCCTCCTGTGACAACATGGGCCTAGAGGTATTAGCCTCAAGGAAGGAAGTCAGACAAAAATAAATCCCATATTTCACTTGTATGTGTAACCCTAAAAAACCAAATGAACAAACAGATATAAAATAGTATAAATATAGAGAAAAAACTGGTGGTTGACAGAGTGGAGGGAATTGAGGGGGTGGCTGAAAAAGGTGAAGAGAATTAAGAAGTACAGATTTCTAGTTATAAGATAAATCATAGGGATGAAAAGTACAGCATAGGTAATACAGTCAATAATACTGTATTAACATTGCATGGTGACAGATGGTAACCACATTTATCATGGTGAGCACAGTGGCATAATGTACAGATTTGTCAATTCACTGCTATATACCTGAAATTAATGTAACATTTTATGTCAACTATACTTTAATTAAAAAAAAATACCAACATTAATAAACTATAATGTACTATGTACCAGCACTTTATTATATC
This sequence comes from Mustela lutreola, assembly GCF_030435805.1. Classification (NCBI taxonomy): domain Eukaryota; kingdom Metazoa; phylum Chordata; class Mammalia; order Carnivora; family Mustelidae; genus Mustela; species Mustela lutreola. Next base: position 57,095,676 of record NC_081295.1, on the reverse strand, counting down.
ATTTAACCTTCACAATAAGTCTGTGAGGGGGTACTATTTTCAGAACTTAGCAGAATTCCTAGTATATTACAGGTGCTCAATAAATATTTGTTGAATGAGTAAATTCTTATTTTACAGATGAGGTAATTGAGGATTCAGAGGAAGATTCTGGAGCTAAGGGGTGGAGATAAGACAAGTAGCTATTGTTACACAATGCTGCCTTTAGGCTGCATTTCTAAGAATAGATACGCATGTATGAAGTCTTTTTTCTTTACATGATGAACTTTTTCAAAAGCTTTCACATCTTTTCACTCAAAGTGCTTTAACTTCTGAACTTCTGATGTCAGACAAGAATATAGAATCTACTGTTTTGTTTCTTATTCTTAATTTCCTCCTCAAGTTCTGATTTCATATTATCTCATTAATTTTGGGGATAAACAACAAAGTGACAAAGATGATAAAAATTATCACGAGGAAGCAAAAACACATTTTCCTATCACTTTCAAGAACCCAAACTGCCTTACCAAGACTCGAAGAGATGATGACCTCACATGCCTGTTGATTTCATCCACCCACTGATGACAGATGGAACTGGGCGAGATGATCAAAGTTGCTCTTGTTGATACTGGCTCCATCGCAACAAGGCAGTGGGGGCAGTAAAAAGGTTTAATCTTCAAATTCTTCTCTTCATAATTCACACATTTTGCATGTTGCCATAGGTGGCACTTCAGGCACTGAACACGAGGTTTACGGTCTACTTGGTCAAGTTCACCACATATGCACTCAAAGCGATAATCAGAGGAATTACAGGGACTTATCACAGTAGACTGTGGCATATCACCATCAGCAGGTGATTCAGCTTGGTCTCCTGCTGCATGTTCTTGCTTTCCTTCAAAGATACATGTACTTTTAGATGTGGTAACATCAGTAATTCCAGAGTCACTGGTAGCTGGACACTGATTTTGTGAACTGAGACTGATGTTAGGCTGACCTTTTCCCTTTTTTGTGGATGGAACAGTCTTTTTCCTGAATTTACTACGATTTTTCCGAGCCTTATAGTAATAATAGTAAGGATCATCATCATCATCAGATGTGTTTGATGGTAAGTATTCAGAATCTGTGTCTTTGTTCCCTGATTTTCTGGATTCTTTCTGAATTTTCCTTGGACTCCCTACCGCCTATGAAAAATATTATTTAATTAATTTATTTCAACATAATTACATTTCTGAAATTAAATTCCCAACCTTACTTATGAGTTTTCCATAAAAATCCAACAGTCACTCTTTGCAACCATTTTCCCAAGGGTGAATCATTCCTGATTGGTGGCTTTCAATCTGCCCCCTGTAGTCTGCAGGTCTAAAAAGGAAGGCTCTACTACTGTCTAAGTAAAATATGAGGAGAACAAAAATTAGAAAGATAGGGAGCTACTAATATTTTGACATTAACCTCTTATAATTTATAGTCTGCCTAAATCAATAAAAGACTAATAGTTTATAATACATAAATATACAAACTAGGGCCATTAGAAACATATGAAATACTAAAATACAGCATTTAAAGAAAATGAAAGTTAATCAATTAGTTACTGCAATTAGCAAATAAATTCCTTCTTTGTCCTTTCCACCTGTGTCCTTTTCTGAAATTATTCACTGGATATCAATTTTGTGCCAGGCATAGTGTTAGATGCTGGGGACAGAAATATGAGTATTTAGCTCCGTGTCTCCAAGGGGGTCTGTTGGAAATGGAAGAACAATAAAAAGTGAAACAACGGTACAGGAATGTGTAAGAAGAGGAGTATATAACAGAGGAGCTATGACAGGGTGGTAGGTGCCAGCAACAGCTTCCTAGAAGTGATGTCAGAGCTGAGGTCAAACAGAGGAGTTGGGACACTTAAAATAAAATGAATGACATTAATGGAAGATTTCCCTTTTTTAGTAACAGAAGGATTACTAGATGCACAGATGTTCATTGCAGCCTTCTACCCTGGCTGGGGAAAATGCTGGGAGACTCCCTATTCCAAAAAATGAACTTTATAATCTGCCATTTCTTTCACAGTAGACAAGTTGATAGTCCCACACTTTGACCGGTCATTAATTTTTACCCAAATTATTTATTTATCTACTTTTTAAAAAGATTTTATTTATTTGAGAGAGAGCAAGAGAGACCACAGAGGGAAAGGGGTTGGGAGAAGCAGACTCCCCGGTAAGCAAGGAGCCTAATGCAGGCCTCGACCCTGGGACCCTGAGATTATGACCCGAGCCAAAGGCAGATGCTTAACCAACTGAGCCACCCTGGTACCCCTATTTATTTTTTTAAAGTTAGTCAGTTTATTTATTTATGGTAATCTCTATACCCAATTTGGGGCTTGCACTTATGACCCTGAGATCAAGAGCTGCATACTGTTCTGACAGAGCCAGTCAAGTGCTTCCTTTACCTGATTTATGTATGCATAGCTATGTAACTAATTTTTTTAAAAAGCAAATTTGAAATTAATAGCCCCCAAAATAGCAGTTTTTAAACAAAATATCAAAATTTCATATGATGATGCCATGGGAAAAATGAGAATTTATATAAGAAACTGAAAATGTATATGAAGAGCTAAGCACATGTAAGATATCTAATACTATAGAACAATGCCTGGGTGGCTCAGTTGGTTGGTTAAGCATCTGTCTTCAGCTCACATCATGATCCCAGGGTCCTGGGACTGAGCTCCATGTCAGGCTCCTTGCTCAGTGGGGAGTTTGCTTCTCCCTCTGCCTGCTGGTCCCTCTGCTTGTACACTCTCTCTCTGACAAATAAGTAAAATCCTAAAAAACAAAAGAAACTATAGAACAGATTTTTTTTGAACTGCTGACAACAGCATAATGAATATAGAGTTGTTTTACTTATTTATTTCTTCCTTTTTAAAAAATATATTTTTAAGAGTTATTTTAAACTTTATATATGCTTAACCTACTAATACAATTCACTCTGTAAATACTTATTGAGTATATTTGCTATGTGCCAAGCATTCTTCTCTGGGTTTAGTAAACAAAATAATGTTTCTACTCTGATGACATGTATATTCAGGAAGTAAAAAAGTAAGTCACAGCCATATGTGATTTTCTTGGTTTGTTTTTTACCCTCAGTCTCTAAGAGCCTCGGTATCAAGTGGGATCTGTCAATGCTTTCCATAAGGCAACACATATGGCAACTAAACAAATATTCTGTTACCTGTTTTTTTGTTTTATCACATATATCCTCTTCCTTGTAATTCTTCCCCAATGTAAAAGTTCCAGAAAAACCATGGCCTTTGATCTGTTTCACAAGACCTTCAAAAATTAAACATTTCAGCATCCGTTTCAGAAGACTCCTGTTCCGCTGAACATCGTATCTATATATAGAACTGACATACTTATAGATGGAAAGGATGGAAACTCCTTTCTTTCCATTCATTTCTTTCACAGCTGTCAGGATCATCACACGTGTAGCTACATGCAAAAGGATATGCTAACTCAGTCAAAATAATTAAAATTAAAAAAAATAGAATGCAATTAATCTTAATATGCATTAAGAACTTAAGAAAAAATAAAACAGATTTACTGAAGATATGTTGTCTGCATACCACCATTTTGAAGAATATGTAATGAAAACTTATCTCATTAACAAATTACTGTAATGGAAAGAACTTAAGGAAAAATTACTCATTATTTTGTTAATCTGACAAAGCAACCATCATTTAAAATTGTATTTTAAAAAACCTCTCACAATTACCTATGTATATGCTACCATGAGTAAGGGAGACACTCATCTACTAGCAGAATTTGAAGTAGCTATGCCTGAAAATAAACAAAGCTTGGTTTAAACTGTAAGATAAAGAAATTCAAAAATAAAAAACTGAACAAGAAATATCTAGACTAAAAAAGAACGAAGCAATCAAGTGAAAGACTAAATCTTTACTTTTGTTAAGATAACATGACTTGTAACTGACTCCATTTATACAAAGTATGAACTATGTAAACAATTATAACAATTATAATAATCATAACAATTACAAGATAGCTCCATATAAGGAATGCAAGAACTATAACAAAGATGACTGTAAAAACATTTTTTTTAAAAGAGATTTCATACTTACGTGGGCACTGAACTTTTTCTTTTGGTTCAAATTCCATATTCTGGCTTTCTGTGTTTTTTACTTTTCCTCCAGAATAATGTGATGGAATGAAATAATTCACCACTTTTCCCTGATATAAACAACATTCAGTAGTCACACAGTGTTTTCCTTTCAGTAACTGGAGTTGCTTATTAAAATTAACCCTCCTTCTATTAAGGAGATGCAACAGAGTTGTAAAAAATGATGAAAAGAAAAAGCTAAAATGCTATTCATACATACAAACTTTATTTTTTATCTCAGAAGTTTACTGCTAGCCATCACTTTTTAAAATTGTACATATTATCTTAAATTACCTAAATGTTTAATTACCTTAAATTACCTAAATTAACTTTTCAAGGCTTGTTTAAATATGGAATTAATATAGAAGTTACCGACAGTTAACTGTTATATATTCCAGTTACATATTCCAAATCTTTTTTTTTTATTTTCACAATGAAATAGGTATTTTATATTCTGTACTCAAATCTACAAGGTTAACTCTGCAAACCTGACCCTATCAGAAGATCACATTATCACTAAAGTTGTGAGCCCAGTGGGCCCTACAGGTAATCAATTATCCCCTTAACTAGTATGTTGATTTTAGATTTGGTTATTGGAAATTATGAGCTATGAGCTGCATCTGCCTTAGTGGAGTTGTCCCCCCCCCCCCCCTCCATAAACTCTAAAATTTGTGCTTTTAAACAAAATTACACATTTTGGAACAAGAACTTGGAGTTTGATTCATTTAACAATCTAATTACTAATTATTAGATTCTATGATTTATAGATCTGTGGTTTGTGCAATTAAAAAAAAATCACTCAAAAATATTTAATGGTAATGTGGAGGCTTGCAGTACTGAAGTAACAGTCCTTCCCCTAAACGCTTCCCTGCCAACTAGAAGGAAGCTCAGTGAGTGACAGCACAACCCCTTCCTACCTGTCCAACCTCACTTAAAAAACCCTGCCAGGTCACAAACATCCTATTCTCTGTGCCCACTTGAAGTTAACTAATAACTTATAAAAATCATTGGCCTATGAGTAAACGGAGTGTTGGCTTAAGTGCCAAGCAAATGTTGGCCATATGATGCTTTTTGAGAACATATGTCCCCTGCTTTCTCAGCCCTATGGTATTCCTTCTACCTCGGGAAGAGTGAGAGCATCTTGTTTGACATCCTGTCGAGTATGTGTCAGAATCAGAGCCAAAACCTCCACTGTCTTTCCAAGACCCATCTCATCTGCTAAGATGCCACCAAGCAACTGTGGCCCAGCATTTGGGTAATCACGGATGATGCTAAAGGAAAAAACAAGAAAAACATATCACAGGAATGCAAGTAAAAATTATACTATTCCTAAAAAAACCTGGAAGAAATCCATAAAAGCCCAAGTTTTTAAAAACTACATTTTAGGGTGAAACAATTTGAAACCCTAGGTCCTGAATAAAGAACTGTGATAAAAAATGGCCAGAGCTGATAACTAAGTGTGCAGAGTGGTACTGGTAAATGCCTATCATGTTTTTCTCTTCTATAAATAACAGGAAGCATATCTGCATTCTTTTGTGTCTGTGAATAAAGTTAGGAGGACCATAACTGCAGATTCACCCAATATATTATTATATTTAGTGACTCCTAAGACTTTTATAATAGAAATTAACATATTTAATGAAAATGTAAAAATTGGTCCATAACATTAAGATTATAATTTCTTTAAACGTCAATAACTAAGCATCTTAAGTCTATTATATTGTATTCCATTTACTGAAAAATGACAGGCATTATTAATTTCTTGTTTGTCCTACCTATAAAAATGGTAAAAATATGAAGTCTAACAAAACTTTAACTTAGTATTTCTTCTTCAGGTTTTTGTCAAAGGTTCAAGTTACTGGTAGACATATGCTCCCAATCTCATACAGCTTTTCATAATATTTATTTCTAATACCAAGCTCATGAAGTTTGTCTTACCAGCCTGTATATGGATTATAGTAGAGTTTCAAACCTTCAGATGTAACAATCTCACGCCATAAGAAGTGCAGGGCATTTTCTAAAGAAAAATAGAACCGTAAGAGTAAGTTACTGTTTGTCTTCCCTTCTGCAGACAATCACATTAAAATACAAGTAAGTTAGCAGTCAGGATACCCTGGGAAGCCACATACACATGGGAAAAGGTTAGGATCTCACTCTTTTCTGAAGATCTTATTCTTGTGTTTATTCTCTTCTTTGCTTGGGACACCAATATTTTCTACATAAACAAGTGTTAAGATAGAAAAACAAAATACAGCAAATCACAGAGGTTTAATAGGAAAAGAAAACTAGTACGTGTAACCAGCTCCTACCTAATAAAGGAGAGTAGCTTATCCTTTATAAATCCTTCAGGAAGTTGCCTAAAGTTTTTAAATAACTCAATAGACATAGGCTAGTGGGCTAATACATTAACCTAAATCAGACCCAACCTTTTACATGGGTCTGAGAGTAGGAGGAAAGGCTTATTGCTTAAGTGGGGAAAAAGTATCCTAAAACACTGAAGTACTGTGTGTATTTCAATCAAAATCTTTCACTATCCTTTCCCTTAAAAATTTAAGTTGTTTAAATCAACTGACAAATTAGGAATTACATCTCTACCCACCAGTGAAAAGGCAAGTAATTTTTTGTTGTCTTCTTTACGGATTGATAGATGAAATAGGAATACAGATGTACAGGGTTTATAAAATGAAAACATTAAAAGATAAAAACTTCAATTTATGGGAGCCACAGGGAATATAAATATTAAATGATACATGGGATTTAATCAAGAAAATCTGTTCTATGGAGAAAAAAGAATGGATTACTGGTACATGCAGCATGGTTAAATCTCAAAAATATTATGTTGAAAGAGGCCAACTTCCCTTCAGCCTCAAGTGTCCATACTTTGCCATTCTGTTTATCATTTCAAAAAGAGGGAAACCTAATTTATGGTGGCAGCAGTTGCCTCCTAAGGGGCTGAAGCAGAACTGACTGGGCCATGAGGGAACTTTCTGGGGTGATGGAAATATTTCATGTCAGCATGCACAAAAGATATAAAAGAAATAAGTAAAATCAATTTTAACAATTTTATTTAGCATAATACAACCAATATCTTATCATTTCAATATGTAATCAATATAAAAATTATTAATGAGATATTTGGCATCCTTTTTTTGTCCTATCTGAAATCTGGCATATATTTTAAACTTACAACACGTAATTTGGAAGCCACTTCAAGTTTCAAGAGCCATGGGTGGCTAGTGCCTTCTGAGAAAATCTGGTTCTATGTCTTAATTGGGTCACTGGTGACACAGATACACAGACTTGTGCAAATTTATCAAACTGTGCCCTAAAGATCTGTGCATTTTATTAAGTTATAATTTGATAAAATTACTTAAAGAAACATTATTGCACTTTGGAGAAAAAAATAGTTCAGTCTGTGGGAGACTACATAGCTAACAGTTTCTTCAATGGATAAATTAAGAGAAAAGACAGAATGTGAGAAGACAAAAATCTATGGATTACAGAAATTTAAGAGACAACAACTAATTCCAATGCATGAATGCTACTGGTTTCAGATTTGACTCAATTGTTAGAAAGAGAAATAAAGAAATAAAAAGGGGAGGAGAAAAGATGATAGAGAGGGGAGAGATTTGGCAATTAAAGGAATTACTGGGTTTAAAAAGCTATTATAAGATTCATCTGTTGAAAGGAACCCTTTCCATTATAACATATATATATATATACACACACACACACACACACATATACTTTGTATCTGTTTAAAGGAATCCTTTCTTTAATAAACTGAAATATTATTAGATTAAATGATATGCTATGTGAAATTATTATTTCAAAATAATTTCTAATAAGGGATGAGGGGGAGTGGGAAGAAATAATGTTGGCTATAAACAGATATTTAAAAATAAAAAATTTTTTTAAAAAGAATTTTGTTGGATAAAAATGTACAAACTGGAACCTACAGGAGAAATAAGTAAGAGCTATCCACCATTAAAATAAATCTATACGGAGTGAAATAGTTAATATTTCACTTCCTAGAATCACAAAAATCCCACCTCATGCATATCTCTTTAAAGATAATGATAAAGAAGTGGCATAAGTGATGCCCATAAATTTACTTTTATGAAATCTCTTAATAGATAACATTCTTTTTTATTATTTATTTTATGGAGCAAAGAAAATAAATGCAAAGCTAGGAGAATCAGTCACACATTAGAATCCCACTTTTGTAAATTTGCTTTCTGTTGCTAAGATTCATCATCATTGTGAAGCCTCTAGCAGATGATTAGGAAGATTCCCATCTGGGGGAGGCGAACCATAAGAGGCTATGGAATCTGAGGAACTGAGGGTTTTGGAGGGGACAGGAGTGGGAGGTTGGGTGAGCCTGGTGGTAGGTACTGTGGAGGGCCCGTATTGCATGGAGCACTGGGTGTGGTGCATAAACAATGAATTCTGGAACACTGAAAAGAAATTTAAAAAATAGATAAAAATTAAAAACAAAATGAAAAGAGATTCACATCTGATCAGGTTCCAAAAGCAATTCTTAGATGGAAAGGCATGTAAAAAATGAATTTTTAAAAATTCCAATCAAGACATCCCTTATTTGGGCAAGAAAAATTAGTTCAAACAGTTATAGAATTTCTCTAGATTCAATTTTAAAGAATTTCTTAGACTATCATTTTGTTCATAGTAAAACCTATTCTACTCTAATTTTTCAGTATGATTTGTTTAACAATGTCCCCCATCCTAATTATCTCTTATATAATCCCTCTGATCAATCTGCCTTTCTTTAAGTATCTTATACTTGCCACTAGTAGGAGGGCTTCTGAAACGCTCTTGTCGTAGCATCCAATTGACAGCCTCTCTCTGGTATGGTCTCAACACAGGAATCAATGCAGGATGCTGGACATCCACTTGGATGGACTGTGCTTCTTGCTGATGTATTTGCTTCACAAACTGATAGAGCTCATCAATATCCTGTCCTTCTGGCTCACTCTCTGAATCATCCTCATCCTCTTCCAACACATCTGTACATCCAACAACAAATGTACTCAAAACAACCCAATCCACCTTTTATAACTATAAGCAATTCTTATTCTAAAAACATGCTACGTACTTTTCCATCTCTGGGGCCTTGCTCAGTGTGTTCTGGGACTGGAAGAACCCTAACCTTAATTCTTCGCTGATCAAAAAATCTACCTTTCAAGATAGTTCAGCTTTTTCCATGGCATTTTCTTTTGTTTTTCCTGGTTAGAATTAATGTTCTCCTCTGTGTTCGTGTAATGCTCTTCTACTTTGGATACAGTGATACGCTGCAATCTGTCTAGCAGAGCAATCATTTATGTGTATTCTTCCCTTGTGCACTGAAATGTTATGCAAAAGCTGTCTTTTGTTTTTATAGTTCCCCAGAGCACCTCACACATGCTTTGCCCATCGCAGATATTTAAAAAACATAAACATTTGAATATAAAGATCTTTTGCAGTTTATAAAGGGTAATTTACTTTACTTTTACATTTTAACATAAAATTCCTATGCAGACAAAATTTTTCTATGTCTAGTAAGACAAGAGTTCCCATTTTATTTCTTATGCTAAAAAAGGATAGGCATTTGGTAGTAGCAGGAGCCCACTAGGAATCAGCGCTTAAGCCATTAGTACAAATTTATAAAAAATATGATACATTTGTTGGGCACAAGTGCCCTGTGGAAAAGACTGGTGCCTACTATACCATGAAAAAAATTTCAAAATCTTGAATGAATGTACAAACCCACTTTAGCTTATGATTTATTTCTCAAAATAGTTAGTTCTCAAAAATTTAGTTACCAAAAAGGCCTATCCACTTTAATGGAACATACCTCACATGTCATAGGATGAAGACTATATCAAAAAATAAATAATTTACTTTTTTCAATAAAAAAATATGCCATGTGAGATTTTAAAAATTTTACAATTAATGTCTAGTTACATGTGTGGTTATTTCAGACTTTTACTATATTTGTGTTATCTAGTACTGATAACTAAATTGAAGTTTTCCTCTGAAATCCTGACATTTTCCTCTGAAACGCCCAACTTGTATTATTTTTAAAAGACAGAATAATTCTTTGCAACATTTTAAAAACTCTAGATGTATTTAAAAGTATCCCTTCCAATTCTGAAACTAGAGATTTTCCTCTTTTTAAGTCTTCAACATGCAAATGATTTAATTTTATTAGTATTTTTTTAATTAAGGAGGGCAACATGAGGCTTACACTCATGAACTTGATATCAAGAGGCACATGCTCTACCGAATGAGGTAGCTGGGCACCCCCACTTTTATTATTAGTATTATGAAGCTTTGCAAAGAATGCACTCAAGAAACAATTCAACAGTCAAGCTTAGAAACTGACCTCCCAAATATTCCAGTATGAAATGTTCTGTAATTTGCACCTGAAATAATGCTGACCCACCATGAGCAGGGCTTGGAGAATATGAGCTGTTTTTCCAGTAGTGTTGATGGGCTGCACCAAGCCATCCACACTCTCCCCTTGGAAACCAATGGCAGACAACTCTGAAGCTGCAGTCCTGACCAAGGATACAACATCTTGCCAAGAAACAGGAGGAAAGTTAACTGGTCTTTAAGGAAAGCAGGCTCTTGAGATTATTTGTCAGACTGCAAATGAGAGGTGGAATAAGGGCAGCCAAGAATCTCTGGCCATGACAAAATAAAAGCAAAAGAATAATGCAAAAATTCCAATCAGCTCAGATCCCTTTAGATTCTACTAACTGCAAACACTTCTTGAGTACTTACTATAGCTAAGCACAGTATTTAGCAAAGAAAGACACAAATTAGTGGGGGCATTTCAGATACATATAATTTTGTCATATCATGATTTTATAGAGATTGTTTAATTTTATTATGGTTTTATTGTTTTTCTGCTTGTTATATATACGATTTGGGAAAAACCCACAACTCATAAAAGTAACAGCCATTTTTAATTTACCTGGAATAACAAAATTGTGTAACTTTTCCATAACTCTTTTCATGAGTTGATTGAACTTCTTCATTCTTGAATTTGCATCACTCAAAAAGTCTAGTTTCGCTAGGCCACCTTCCAAAAGATAAATTCCAACCTACAAAAAATTAATCAACATAAACATAGCTTTAATTGTACTAATACATTCTTTATGAGGACATGAAAAAAATGTTTTCTAACCATTACTGTTTTTAAATGTATTCATAGTATTTGGCCCATAAACATTACATACATACCTACCAAATCTCCCTCACAAACTTTTACTTTCAACAACAAATTCATTTTTACTTTCAATACAGTGCCTACTAAGTGAGATGCACCATTCAAGTTGCTAGAAAACACTACTTTCTAAACTAGAACTGAACCTGGGAGAATGTGATGAGAATACTAATTCTACCTACCAAGTCAATGATTTCCAGACTTGATCAGTATCAGAATAATCAACGAAGCTGGTAAAAATGCAGATTTTCCCCAGAAGATTCTGACACACGTCGGGTTTTTTTTTTTTTTTTTTTTTAATTAACATATAATGTACTACTTGTTTCAGGTGTACAGGTCTGTCAATCATCAGTCTTACATAATTCATAGCACTCACCATAGCACATACCCTCCCCAGTGTCCATCACCCAGCCACACTCTCTCTCCCAACACCGCCCCCGCACCGAGATTAAGAGTCTCCTGTTTCCTGAGATTAAGAGTCTCTTATGGTTTGTCTCCCTCATGATCCCATCTCGCTTCATTTTCCCCTCCCTTCCCCCTAAAATCCCCTACCCTGCCTCTCCCAATTCCTCATATCAGAGAGATCATATGATAATTGTCTTTCTCTGATTGACTTATTTCACTTAGCATAATACCCTCCAGTTCCATCCACGTCATTGCAAATGGCAAGATTCTGGGGTTTTTGATGGCTGCATAGTATTCCATTATATATATATGCCACATCTTCTTTATCCATTCATCTGTTGACAGACATCTAGACTCTTTCCATCGTTTGGCTATTATGGACATTGCTGCTATGACATCCGGGTGCACATGCTCCTTCGGATCACTACATTTGTATTTTTAGGGTAAATACCCAGTAGTGCTATTGCTGGGTTGTAGGGTAGCTCTATTTTCAACTTTTTGAGGAACCTCCATGCTGTTTTCCAGAGTGGCTGCACCAATTTGCATTCCCACCAACAGTGTAGGAGGGTTCCCCTTTCTCCACATCCTCACCAACATCTGTTGTTTCCTGAGTGATTAATTTTAGCCATTCTGCCTGGTGTGGGATGGAATCTCACTGTAGTTTTGATTTGTATTTCTTAAGCAGAGTCAGGCTTGGGAATCCCTATTACTAGATTAAACACTAAAATGTACAGGAAAACAGATCTTGATTAAGGTATTATATCTTGATTCTGATAAAACAATGCAGTACGAAGTTCCGCAGTCAAAAGATTTGAAGTTGAATACTGGCATTGGTATTTAAGAGCTAAAACCCAGGCAAAGTAACTGATTTATTTTGACCCAAATGCTGTTATTTGCAAACTGGAGAGAAGCGTATATGAGATAGCCTATATAATACAATTTTAAAACTTCCTAATGGTAGATACTCAACAAATGCATCTTCTTTCATTTCCCTATGTTATCCTGGACCTGATTCCGTAATCACGGAGAGGCTCATATTCTTTTACTAAAGAACAAGAATCCAACTCAGCATTATATAGGAATGAGTAACAAAGAATTTATTTCATTATTATTTGTACTCTGCCTATGTCCACCTACAGTTAGCTTACCATAACATCACTAAATGTTTAAATATTTCTAAAAATTGGTATAAGAAAACAAAATAGATCAAGACTTGATCTATGGAGAAGGTGGACAGAACAGATACACAAACCGTGAATTCTTACGTACTTGCTATCACTGAGCCATCATTTTGGCATGCATGATCAACAAGGAGAGGGAATAAGTTGTTGCATAGTTTCATCTTCCAGGGAAGAATCAGTTACAATCAAATGCTTCTAAATTTTCTCCTTTCCTTTTGTCAGTGCAGAAAGTATACTAATAGAATTGTTTTTTAATGTGAGTAAGACACACAAGACACAGTTTTCAATTGAACAAAAGTGAATTTAACATTTTAGAATTTCTTTTCAAGTTTTGGCATAAAGGCCTATTAACCTGCTTCACAGTTTATAAAGGACAGCTACTTATAGTAGCTCACATGATTCTCAACATGACCGTATGAGGTAAAATGAATGATTATTTACATTTTACATAGAAAGATGATGAAATTAGAGCATTTAAGTGATTCACATAAAGTTACTTAGTAAATAGCTGAGCCTGAAATGAATTATAAATTTACTCTTTCATTTGTTAAAAATCTGTTCAGTATCAGGGCTATACTAGGCACTGAAGATAAATGACTTCATAGTTTGCTGAAGGAGAAAAATCTAAAATGTAAGTACACTACAAGTGGCCAAGGCAAAAGTAAATGTGTATAGAGTATTATGGGGGAAGAGCATGAACACTACCCATGAATTTTAAGAAAATATCTCCCTAGAGAAGTAAACTCTGAGCTGAATATTAGAGAATGCCCAGAAGTTATTAGGGAAAAGGAAGGGAACAATCCAGGCAGAGAACTGTGAAAACAAAAGCAAAGATGCAGAAATATGGCCAGAAAATATGCAGGAAATAAATCATTTTATAATTTCTGGAACAAAATAAAAAGCAGAGTGATAAAAATGAGGCTGAAAAAGTAGACAAGGGGCTATGAAAGAAGGGAGTTACTTGATTCTGCAGTGAAGAATAGAATTCCATTTCATTCACATTATACCAATTCAGAGACAAAGTAGATGGAGTTCAAAAAGACAAGCAAGGGCAATGGTTAAAGGACTGCTACAAGAAGACAAAGAGATGAAAACACATTGAGAGTAGAGCTGGAAGGGACGAATACGGGATATCTTGAAAAAGGACAGCCTAGAAATGATCACCTACAGCATACATTTCTTACAGTTATTGAAAGCCCAAAATAAAGTACACTCTGAAACTTAATAATGATAGGCTTATTTCTGGCTTTTTAGGCCATCCTTCTGAGTTAACTTCAAAATGGGAATGCCAAATGCAGAAGAACCTTAAAAGACACCACAGAATTTGAGTACCTTGATCATGTGATTTCCTTCTGGTTTTTGGTAAAGTTTTATTCTTCTTTTCTTTTGTAGCCACCCCAAATCTTCTAACATTTCACCACTGAAGGATGATTCCACTCTAATACCCTTGTCACAAATACTAATTGGCTCACTGAGTCCTTTTTCTTGTTTCTCTACATCTTCACATTCTGAATTAACATAGATCAGGAAATGATTGCTGGACTCTGAACTCATCAGTGTAAAACTCCTTTCAGAAAAATGTTCAATTAAACTCTGTTCAGGAAGTAGCTGAAGAGTTAATTCTCCCAGAAATGCCTTCCAAGAATTGTCGAAGTGATAGGGAGAAATCACAATATTCAGCTTTGCAGATAAAGGAGACAAAATGCCGCCAGTTTCTTCTTTATCCTTCGATTTTGAGATGCTCACTGCCTCGGAACACCTCTTCTTATCTTGGTGAGCCACTTCTTCCTTTAGACTATCATCTAGGATGATACAGTGAGCAGAAGAGAAATCTGAACCTGATGAGGGGTGCTCATCATCAGTTAGCGTGAGAGGTTCATTCCTTCTGTCTTCATGCATATTCCAATGAAGCTGCTGCTGCTTTTCCTCATTAACTCTCACTGGAGGAGCACGTTTCCGCCGGCTACTCATTTTCAAGTATTTTTTGGTTGGTAAATATGAACTCTAGAAGACAAATGCAACAAGTAAGCATTCCAAGAGAAGATTTAAGTATCAAAGTGTGCCCTGATGAACAACTCACCATAAACTAATGGCCCCCACCCAACATAACATTGAAATCTTAGAGAGATATATAAAGCAATGGTTAATTTTTTTTAATAAGTCAAATACAGCTAAGAAATACACTGACCATAATCTCATGTATCAAAGAAATTCTAATGGTTTTACTGATCCTTTAATGGATAAATTTAATAAAGACAATATGTTATATAAAATAAAACACATTCTAAAAATACATATAATAAGCAGCATGACAGTAAGGTAAATCTCCCAAATAGCCTGGAAATGTGTATTTGAAGAATTTAGTAACATTTAAACTCATATCATCACAACAAAAGTTCAATTTGTTTTTATAGTCCTAAGGGGTTAACAAAACTTCACTTAACCCTTAACACAGTTAAAAAATTCCTAAAAATATATTTTCTCTTTCAAAAGAAGAAGCTGAAAATACAGAACATATTTCTTTTTTGTGGGTTAGCAGAAACAAGAATAGCTGGGCAAGAAATAAGGTGATGATGGCAACCAGGGGAAATGGAGCAGAGACAATAAAAGAAAAAAGAAAAGAAAAAATGTAGGAAAAAAAGAAGATAGCTTTGTCATCTGAGAAGAGAAAACTGGTCTGACAGCAACTTGTATTAGGCTCAATGACTAGGAAGCCCCATTCAGGGGGCTTGATCTCATGCCCTGAGCCAAAGCCAAGAGTTGAATGTTTTAACTGACTGATCCACCCAGGCACCTGGTCAATTAAATTTTGAAAGAAATTCAAAGGCAGTCAATGGGCAAAAATATCCTTTTCAATAAACAGAGAGCTACATGCAAAAAAACGAACCTGGAGCTTTACCTCACACCACATATAAAAATTAACTTGAAATAGATCATAAACTGAAATACAAAAGCTAAAACTATAAAACTTCTAGAAGAAAATGGGATAAAATATAAGTGACATTAAATTAGGCAAAACAAATTAAAATAGGACACAAAAAGCAGAGAATATAAAAAACTGATTAAGTGAGTTTCAACAAAATTACAGATTTTGGAACTTCAAAAGGAGAGGGGAAGCCAGATGGGATGTAATATTAGTAAAACAAGTATCTGATGAAGGATTTGTATGTGGAATAAGAAAAAAAACTTTCATAAATCTGTAGTAAGACAAACTTATGAAAAAATGGAAATTTGGAAATAATTCTGAACACATACTTCATCTAAGATGATCTGTGAGTACCAAATAAGCACACGAAAATATCTTCACCACATCAGTCATTAAAGTAATGCAAATTTAACCTACATTCCACAATAAGAAACTGTGTATGCATTAGAATGGTTAAAATTTAAAAGACAGAAGAGGAAGAATAACCAAAACTGAATTTTCAAACATCAGGGAAAGTTTGTCAATTTCTTACAAAATTAAATACAAACTTTCTGTGCAGCCTAGTAATCTTACCTCTAGATATTTATGGAAGAGAAATAAAACCAAAGAAGACCGACAAAAAAGATTTATTTATTTATTTAAAGATTTTATTTATTTGTTTATTTATTTATCAGAGAGAGAGAGAGAGAGCGCACACGCAAGAGAGAGCGCGCACAAGCAGGAGGAGAAGCAGGTTCCCCTCTGAGCAATGAGGCCAACACAGGACTCTATCCCAAGACCCTCGGAACATGACCCAAGGTGAAGGCAGCTGCCCAACCAACTGAGCCACCCAGACATCCTGACATAAAAGATTTAAACTTGAATGTTAATAGCAGTTTTAACAAAAGCTAAAAACTGGAAAACCCAAGCATCCATTACCTGGTAAATGGATAAACGGGTGGGATACTTCTCAGTGATAAACTACTGATAGAACATATGATGACACAGATGAATTTTTAAAGCATTATGCTAAGTGAAGGAAGCCAGATGTGTAAGGCCATATGATTCTCTTTACATGAAATTCTAAAACAGGCAAGAACTTACTGATAGAAAACCGATGAGTGGTTACTAGAGGTGAAGAAGTGAGAAGAAGCAGACTTATATAGTAAGGAGCAGGAGGGAAAGATTTGGACTGACAGAAATGTTCAACTGGTGTTTACGTGATTGTATATACTTGTCAAACCTCATCAAATTGTACACTTAAATTGTTAGATTTTATTGTACATAAATTATACCTTAATAAAGCTGATTTTCAAAGTACAAACAAAAAGTAGACACAGAAAAGATTTAAAATTATTAAGAGAATGGGGCACCTGGGTGGCTCAGTCAGTTAAATGTTTGCCTTCAGCTCAGGTCATGATCCCAGGGTCCTAGGACGGAGGAGTCCATGTTGGGCTCCCTGCTCTTTGGGGAGTTTGTTCCTCTCTCTGCCCCTATCCCCCCATCCCCTGCTTGTGTTTTCTCTCTCAAATAAATAAAACCTTTAAAAAAAATAAAATTATAAGAGAATATTAGGAACAGCTTTATTCTAATAAACTTGAAAAATCTAAATAAAATGAGTAATTTACTGACAAAACATAAATGAATAAAATATATTTTCTTAGCAGTCATGCTACATGTAGTTTTTAATTTAAGTAAGATTAAATAATATCATAAACTCAGCTCCTCAGTCTCACTGGCTACACTTTAAGGGCTGAGCAGCCATATGTGATTAGTGGCTACTATACTATACAGTGCAAATACAAAACATTCTCAAAATTGCAAAAAGGCTATCAAGTAGTGCAGGTCTAAGTCAATTATGAGAATTCCGCTTCCTTAGCCGGTGCCTCCTTTATGAATGCACAGGTAATAAAGTATAAACACTCTCTTACTATGGTTAACTATAAGCATCTTACCTCCTATATTACCTTGGAAGAATAATACAGGAGGCCTCTCATACTCTATGTGTTTATCTTTGTCCAGTTCTCAACAGAATTATAACCTAGAATACTGGAATTTGGTCATTCTGCTGGGACTTTGAAAAGCTCAGCTATATCAGCTTATTAGTTAACTATGGCCACATATAGGCTGTATAACATACCACTCCAAAACTCAATGTCCTGAGATAGCAATCATCAAGAATATGGATATGAGGTAGGAATCACATAATCTACTACAACAAACAAAATATTAATATTAATAACATGACAATTATGGAACTGTTCACTCTAAAAGCCCCAAAAGCAACTGGCTAGAGAGTCTCACATCTGCAAAGCAATGTGATTTATAGGAGAAACGATTCTAATGCTAGCTTTGGCATTTACTAACTGTGTGGCATAGAAATAGTTATCTTTAAAAAAAAAAAAAAAGAAATAGTTATCTAACCTCTCTGTGCCAGTTTTCTCATTTCTAAAATGCAGATGATAGGATTATGCTTAGAAATAATGTAAGTGCAACAGTACAGTTAACAGAGATTTAGCATATATTCAGTGAGTGGTAGCTGCTATCACCATCATCTTCAGAACTATGTATTATATTTATAATAACTAAACTTTAAAGTGGCAGGATGGAGGACCATATATCTGTGTGTCTCAAACTCGACTGCACATTAGAATCACCTGGGGGAATTTTTAAAAATCCTGATGCCCAGGTACTATCCTAGCAATTAAACCAGAACTGAGCACACATTCATGAATTTAAAAAAAAAAAAAAAAAAAAAAAAAAAAAAAAAAAAAAAAAACTCGTTCCAACTGACTCTTTTCTTAAGGGATTTCTATCCAGGGATAACTTCTTGAACCAAGAAGATATTATTTGATCAAAACTACTTATAACCATAATGTTAACTTGCAGCTATTAAGTCATGTATTAGTAAAATTCTATACATTTCTAATAACATTCCAAACCCTTCTGGTGTTCTTCATACCACGAGTCCCACTTTTGACAACTCTACTTCTTATTCCTCCCTCTTAAATATCAGAGTTCGGTGAAACACTAGTTGCAGTTTTTAAATATGGACCACACTTTAATTGTCCTACATTTAAATGTACAAAGCCTTTTCCTTGAAATGCCCTTTCGCACTTTTCTACCTGTTGCTGTCCCAATCTTCCCCAGAAAACCTTCCATGACCAGGTGTACTGCATTAAGGGCCCTTCCTCCTCTATCCTAAATGCTATACTGTTCTAACTGTACGACTTTGAAAGCCATGAAAGCTGGGCAGCAACTGTATCCTACTCATCACTGTACCCCCAATGGCAGGTCAGTGCCAAGATGGAAATGACATACAAAAAAAAGGTGAAACAAATATCTCTAACTTCCTGAATACCTAATAACCTCCCTCTCTTTAAGATGTTTCTTTTTAGATAAGTCTCTTAACCATATTCTAGAAAATTACAGGTAATGTGAAATTATTCTTTACTATTTCTGGCCCTGAATGAGACAGAGAGCTGGCTGACCCATATCTTCAAGAGAAAATAAAGATGGGTTATTAGAAAAATAAACACAAATTGTTGTTACTAAAACAATATAACAAATGATTACCAATTAAACTTAGATTCAGATTTTTTTCCTTCTAAATTATTACCTCTTCATTAAAAGACACACACAAATCCTGACTTACAACAAATCCATGGTAGGCCTGGATCTAGAATTTAGGAACATTAAGAAGTATTCATCTGCCACACTGCTGCCCAAGGTGAGCCTTGCGCAAACAAAGCCCAATCATTCCGGATTAGTGAAAAGCTCCTAATGATCTAGCATTAACACAATCTTTCCATAGTAGTAATTTCAGGAAGATGAGAGTATTTTCATCTACTGAACCAAAATATGTTAGTCACATAAACTTTAAAAAATGCCCGCGGAAAAAGCTTTTTCACCAGCACATTCCATTTCCCCAAATCTTTGTAGGCTGAACTCTTAATAAAAGGTTTGTTTTAATAATTCTGCAAATGTAGTTCTTAGGCTTGGACAAAGAAGACATATAGATATAGTAGCATCTTTCAAAAGTAAGCTTCTATTCTCAACTGCTAGTTCACTGGCTAACTTGACCTAGGAAGCTCTAGGAAGCACAAGGTATCCAGTACAGGCACGCTTTTCTCACTGATGCTCAACAATACTGTTTCAAGCATGGTTTCTGATCATAAACCAATGAGTCTTTCTGGTAACAGTACAAATATTATGGATCATTTCTATTCATGGGAGTTTAAACAGTGTTGCTACCAACATCCAAGAAAATAATTTTAAAGAGCTATAATGACTTTAAAATTATTGAATTTCATTCAGTTAAAGCGTTAAGGTACTTTAAATACAAGTAGGAAAATATCAAACACCTAGTTTTCCTACCCCCTGGGTCACGTAAAGTCACTTAGAAAAAAGGCACGAGCTTAATGGCCATTAATTCACAGTACTAAATCTGAAAGTGACAGTCAATCATCAAAATAACACATCATTGTTCATAAACTAGCAACGATCACGGAGTCAAAATGGACCACGTACAAGGACGGTTTTGAGAGCGAAAAGTAATTAATCTGACTCCAAAGGTAACTGAGAGCTTGCAGACTAACTTGGAAGCCTCGCCTCCCTTTTACCACATTACAGCCCCGCGCACCCAGAAGCGAGGCAGCTGCCCGGATCCAGCCTCCAGGGGCGTGTGTGATGAGTGGTGATACCCAGTCGGTTTTCTTCCGAAACTCAGCAGCGGTTCACGGAGTCCGAGCGGGGCTGTCAGCGCCAGATCGCTCCCAGCAGGCCGGGCAAACAAGCTACCCGCGAGGCCGGGGAGCGCGACGGCAGTCCCTGGGACGCAGGCCCCAGCCCCCGAGGAGAAGCACAGCCTCCTTTCCCACCGCCCTTTCTTCTCCCGGGGGAGCCGTGGCGGTTCGGAGGCCCCCAAGTCTGGGATGGGAATGGGTCGGGGAAACTCGTGCTGCGTTTCCCCCTCAGCCCTTTGGCTTCCTGGGCTCCAGAACAACCAAGTCTTCCTTTCTCGGGACCTCAATATCCGTCTGCAGGCGTCTTCAGTCCCCGACCTCTGACCCCTGACCCTCCATCACCCAAGCGCCTACCTAGGCAGGTTCGCCAAGCTTCTTGAGCCTTTATGTCCCAAGCTCCGGGGCTCTTCTAAAGTCCCCGCAGGTCCCGGGCGCGCATTCGCCACCCACCGAACACCCGCCTCAAATGGGCACGCGCGCTTTACGCTGGTTTGTGTTGGGGTTCCCGGGGGGCCCAGAAACCACAGCTCCCAGCCGCCGAGTGCGCGCTGGAGCGTGGGGTCAAGATGAACGCGCACGTCGGAGCGCCCCGCCCCTTTTCTCCGGGAATGGCTTCAGGAGTCTCTTCTGCGCAAGTCCACATGGTTAAAGTCTATTGGAGGATACAGTTGGAATCTCGCGATAACGCTGCTCCGCGACATTAGTAGTACAGGATTGGCTGGAACTTTTAAGGAGGAGGCGGGAGTCTAAGCAGATATGAGGTGTGGGCGGGGCTCCCCGGAAGGGGCGGAACTCAGCTTGAAGCGAGTCACGGGGGTGGTTGGTGGCGTTGGTAAACAGGCAGAATATAGATAGAGTTCTAAGACGCGCTTTGTTCATTACTTCTAGAAAGCTGCAGCTACCCCCAGGAAACATCAGTCACTCGATACAATGAGTACCTGCTACGGACTCACCATTATGCTAAAAAGGGGTGTCTTGGCTTGGGTAAGCTCAGAAGCACAAAACTAAGTTCTTGCCTCAGAGAACATCCGTTGTAATTGCAGAGAGAGTTCAGAGGGGTCCATATCCTAACTAATACAGAACCTCCTCACAGACCTCTAAGCCCGAAAGAAGCCATTTACATAAACCAAACCCTGTAAAGTTTGGTGGAAATCAGTTATCCCAGGCTTCATGAGTATTACTTTAAATAAAAAGTTAATACTGATGCTAGGAGCAATGGGCAAGCATACTCCTCAAAGGGAGAACGATCATGTTACTAAATACAAAGTGATGGGCCCTGTCTTTGGAAGTGCAATTTGTGAAGCATTTAAATGTATATTGAGCTGTAAAAGGTTATCTTTGATAGTTTCATGTAACTTCTTATCATGCGAACAGGGAATTGAGCTCAGAATTTGAGTGAGTTTAGCTGAATGCCAGGCAAAAATTTTAAAAAATAAATAACAGCATTGTTTCATCAGCCACCTTAATTGGGGTAATTAATCTCTATAGACATACTTACTATTAGCCTGTGCAAAATAGTAAACTTCGGATTCAGTTGTAAGTGTGCAGAGATGCAGTTTCAACTATCTATATACTATGACTCAGTAGTTACAGTTAAACAAAATTCTTCCTCCTGAATGTTCCAATGGTGGGTTCAATCCTTTATTTGCAGAGTGAATGCTGTGTATATTTTTTGAAAAATTTCTCTGTGGAGTAACGTGTTTCAATATTAGAATAACCAGAGCTAATTTTAGAAAACATGGTTCATTTTTGCACTTTAGCTCTCTGGGAGCTCCCAGGTGTGAAACATCTGTTCGCCCCTGACAAAACGGAGGTCATCCACCTATTAGATCCTAATGATCTAATACTATCTCACAAATATAACCAAGATATAAACGAATGAGTGAACACTCAGTGTTCATAGACTTCAGCTGCTGCTTCTTAAAACTATAAATGTGATGAGAATCAGACGGCTTGTTTCCTGAGTGGTCTTACTAGGCCAAAGCTATACATCCAGTTCCTTTTGGTAAAAGTAGCTTTATATAGCCGTACCCTAACTCAAGTTTTCTTTTTGGAAATGAACAAGTTGTTCTTGAGGAGGACTGGTTGAGAGAGAATAGGTGAATTAATGTAAATTTAACTCCCTTTTTGGGTAGAAACAGGATAACTGATGATATATGAGCAGAACTTTATATTTTGCAAAGCTCTTTCATGTTTATTTTTTTTATTTGATTCTTAAAATGATAATATGAGATATTTAAAATTCTCATTTTACGGAAGAGGACTCTGAGAGAGAAATTTGGTGATTTGCCACTATTTAGTTCTGAGAGACAAGAGGACATAGAACTCCTCTTGACTACTCTGTCTAGGCTGTTTCCTCTTACTACTAAGTCATATAGTTGTCTATCAAATAAGAATAAGCAATTTATCACCAAATTTCCTAGGTTGGCATGGGAAAAATGAAGTCAAGAGGTTTGTAATTATTTGGTCACAGCAGGCTATGTATATCAATAATATAGATAAGTCAGGTCCAGGACTCTTTTTTCCTTTATAGATCATTAATACAAATGCTTGAGAAGTGTATTCTATATTCTGCTTGCTTTTACGTGCTCTCCATAAGTGGAGACAATGACCACTCAGTATGATTGAGGCTTGCCAAAGATAACCCTTTTTTGCCATATCCTCTACTACCAACCTGTCTTTGGGACTGCTTTTCCTCCTCCTGACATAATGAGAGTATTAGGGTAAAAGTCATTATTCCAGAGTGATTTGTAATGCCCAAAGCCATTGTTAAAATGTATGTAGTTTTAACAGAGAATGGAAGAAAGAAACACAGTCTTACAAAATTTGTGCTGGCTGGGGTGATCAGCTGTATATGAGGGAGTGATGCCAACTGGTATCAGAGGGACTGGGCACGTTTTGCTTTAGTATGAGTAGGATATGTCAAGGGGTAGGAGGTGTGTGACCCGAACACAAATCTTCATGGTTAGAACTTCACGGCTTTTCCTCAGGCTAGGTGTGGATAAGTTTGCTTATTAATTTTCAATTTAATTTTTCCATGGTGATTTGCAGGTCAGATTTATTTCAAACTCCAAAGTTTGTTCTGTCTCTCCTGCTGCAAACTCAGCCTGAAAACTGAAAATTCAAGCTGTGTCCCTTCTGCCTCTTCTAATTTGTAAAGCCAAATTTGCAATCTGTACACAAAATGCTGCATTGGACATGAACTTATGACATAAGGAGAAGGTAATTCACCATGTCTTTCTAAGTGTTTTTTTTTTTTTTGGTTGTTAATAAAGCAATACTTATAAACTATGTAAAATCAAGGAGAAGGTTGAAGCTGAGTCTGTTGGGTAAGGAAAGATGTGAGAATGTATTCAGTGTTTCTCAATGATAATGACATAATCTGTATCATTGGTCCCTTCCTCAGCTTCTCCCACTCTCCACTCCCAGTTGTTACTTTTTTCTGTTTTTTTTTTTCAGCCAGTTTTGTCAATGTGGCCTGTGGGCATTATGCAACAGGAATATTGTGGCTAATTCTTGTGACTTACAAGCTGATACTTATGACAAGTAATATTTATTATACAGTTTTAAAGAAAATACAGTAAAGTGTTTCTTGAATATTTCAAGGGTTACCACGTGTCATTGTAAATTACAAAAATAGCTATGAAACACTTTCAGAATGAACCTAAAATATCAAGCTTGGCCATAGTACACAGTTAACATAAAATGATACTTATCAGAGAATAAAGAATCTTTCCAAAGTTCCATCCACTCGAAGAGTAGCACCATGCTCAAACGTTATCATTGGTGTATTGTTTAAGTCAATTCTTGAAACAATGGCTAAAATAGTCTGAGTGCCATCTCCTTTAAATTCTGTTAAATTTTCGAATGCCTCTTTGAGTCCTTAGATCAATGTAAATACTTAAAATCTTAAATACTGCACAGTCATAGCATGTAATGATCAATCATGTCTATGTGCCATAATAACCCTGTTTTGATTATGTGCTCCTGAAAATTAATTTTTTTTTTATTTTTTAAAAGATTTTTATTTATTTATTTGACAGAGACCACAAGTAGGCAGAGAGGCAGGTAGAGAGAGAGAGGAAGGGAAACAGTCTCCCTGTTGAGCAGAGAGCCTGATGCGGGGCTCAATGTGGGACTCGATCCCAGTACTCTGGGATCATGACCTGAGCTGAAGGCAGAGGCTTTCACCCCCTGAGCCACCTGGGCTCCCCCTGAGAATTAATTTTTAAACCAAAAACGGAACTGTCCAATTATATCATTCGAGTGAAACCAATTTAAAGAGAGATGTTTAGGAGCCACTTGAGCAGATGATCTCCAACATATGACCTGATTTCTGCTTGGTTAATAAGCAAGCTCATGTAAATCAAATCCTTGGTTCCTATAGCCATGATGTTATAAACTAGGACTCCAATCCCAGAAACCTATATCATACCTTAGAAATACCAAAATTACTTTTACAAAACTTAACTCTCAATGAGTTACAGATCTAAATGTAAAATGCAAAACTATAAAACCCCTAGAAAATAATGTAAGAGAGAACCTAGATGACCGTGGATATGGTAATGACTTTTTAGATACTATACCAAAGGCATGTACTTGAAACAAATGATTGATAAGCTGGACTTCATTAAAATTAAAATCTTTGGCTCTGCACAATATAATAGCAAGAGAATTAGAAGACAAGCCAACCCCTGAACGCGCCTGATCTCGTCTGATCTTGGAAGCTAAGCAGGGTCGGGCCTGGTTAGTACTTGGATGGGAGAAAGCAAGCCAACATCTGGGAAACATATTTGCAGAAGACCCATCTGATAAAGGACTGTAACAATAATGATTAAAGAATACTCAAGATAAAAGAGATGTAAGATGATATAAAAATGGTGGGGAAATAAAACTGTAGAGCCGTACAGTATGATTAAATTTAAACTGTTATCAACTTAATATATATTCTGATAACTATAAGTTGTTATATGTAAGCCTCATGGTAACCACAAAGCAAAAACCTACAGTAGGTACACAAGAGAGAAGGAGATCACTAAAGAAAGTCATCAGATCCCGAAGGAGGAAAGCTTCCAACAAAATGACCATAAGTATATAGATATCAATAATTAATTTAATGAAAATGAAATAAATTCTCTAATCAAAAGACGTAAAGTAGCTGAATGGATAAAAACACAAGACTTATTTGTATGCTGCCTACAGTAGCTTCATTTCAGATATAAGGACACTTGCAGACTAAAAGTGAAGGGGTAGAAAAGAGATTATTTGCAAATGGAAACCAAGAAAATTGGGATAGCTATACTTAATAGCAGACAAAACAGAATTTAAAACAAAAACAGTAGTAAGAGATAAAGAAGGGCATTGCATGATGGTTAAAGAGGTCAGTCCAATAAGAGGATATAACATAAATATTTATGCACCCAACATAGGAGCATTTAAATACGGAAAGCAAATATTAACAGACCTAAAGGGAGAAATAGCAATAAAATAATAGCAGGGAACTTTAATATCTCACATCAATGAATAGATCATTTAGACAGAAAATCAGTAAGAAAATATTGGCCTTAAATGACCCATTATACCAGATGAACTTAAAAGATAGATGCAGGAACATTCCATCCGTAAGCAGCAAGATACACATTCTTCTCAAGTGCTCATGGAACATTCTCCAGAATAGATAATATATTAGGCCACAAAAGAAGTCTTAATAAATTTAAGAATATTGGAATAATAACAAGCATCTTTTTTTAAAAAAAGGAGTTTATTTAATACAGCAAGAGAGAGGGAGTGTGTGAACACAAGCAGGGGGAGCAGCAGATAGAGAGGGAGAAGCAGGCTCCCTGCTCAGTAGCCTAACATGGGGCTTGATCCTGGGACACTGAGATCATGACCTGAGCTGAAGACAGATGCTTAACCAAAAGCCACCCAGGCACCCCTCAAGTGTCTTTTTTGACCACAACAGTATAAGGGAAGAAATCTGAAAAATTAAAAAATATGTGGAGGTTAAACAACATGTACTGACAGCCAATGGTTCAAAAAAGAAATCAAAAGAGAAATAAAAAATATCTTGAGACAAATGACAATGAAAATACAGTAAACCAAAATTTATGGTTGCAGCCAAAGCAGTACTAGGAGGGAAGTTCATAACAATAAGTGCCTATATTAAGAAACAAGAAAAATGTCAAATAACCTAATAATAGTATGTACTACTACTACTAATATAACAAACATATATGTTCTCAATAGATGCAGAAAAAGCATTTGGTGAAGTTGAACGTCCATATATGATTAAAGTTTTCAAGGAAATAAATATAGAAGAAACTTACATCGACACAAAAAAGGCCATCTGAAAGAAAACAAAAACAATGCACAGTTAATGCCATGTTTAATGGGGAAAAAAACCTAACAGATTTCCTCTGAGGACCTAGAACAAAGCAAGAATGCCCACTTACCATTTCTACTTAACATAGTATTGGAAATTCTAGCCAGAACAATGGGACAAGAAAAGAGAAATAAAAGGCATTCAAATTGGAAAGGAAGAAGTAAAATAATATTGGTTTGCAGATGACATGATCATATATGTAGAAAACCCTAAAGATTCAACAAGAAAAAGTGTTGGAACTAATAAATTCATTTAGTAAAGTTGAGGTTCATAAAATCACATAAAAAATCAGTCACATTTCTATACACAAAACAAAAAACCACCCAAAAAGGAAATTAAGGAAACAATCCCATTCACAATAGCAACACAAAGAATAAAATACTTAGTGTAAACTTAACCAAAGAGGGAAAAGCCTTGTGCCCTGAAAAATATGAAACACTGATGAAGGAAATTAAAGAAGGCACAAATAAATGCAAAGATATTGTATGCTTATGGATTGAATATTATTAAAGTGTCCACTCTATTCAAAGCCATCTATAGATTCAACGTAATCCATATCAAAATCCCAATGGCATTCTTCACCGAAATAGTAAAAACAATCCTAAATTAATATGGGACCACAAATGACCCTGAATAGCCAAAGCAATCCTGAACAAGAAAAACAAAACTGGCAGCATCATACTTCCTGATTACAAAATATATTACAAAGTTATATCAAAACAATGTTACTAGCATAAAAAAGACATATACACCAATGTAACAGAATAGAGAGCCTAGAAATAAATCCATACACCTGTGGTCAACTGATCTTTGATAAGGGCGTTAAGAACACATAATGAGGAAAAGATACTTTCTCCAATAAATGGTTTTGGGAAGACTAGATGTCCTCATGGAAAAGAATGAAATTGGACCCTTCTTTCATACCATAAAAAAATCAACTAGAAATGGATTAAAGAACTAAAAGACCTGAAAGTGAAAGATTATTGAATAAAAACATAGAGAAAATTTTTGTTGACATTGGTCTGGGCAATGATTTTTTTGAATATAAGACCAAAAGCGCAGGTAACAAAAGTAAAATAGACAAGTGGGATTGCATCAAACTAAAAAGTTTCTGCACAGCAAAGGAAATAATCAAGAGTGCAAAAGAAACCTACAAAATAGGAGACAATATTTACAAACCATATATCTGATAAGAGATTAATATCCAAAATATATAAAGAACTCAACAGCAAAAAACCCAAATAACCCAATTGAAGATGGGCTAAGAACTTGAATAGCTCTTTCTCAAGAGGACATACAAACAGCCAACAGGCATATGAAAAAATCAGCATCACTAATCATCACGTTAATGCAAATCAAACCCACAATGAAATATTATCTTATACATGTTAGAATGGTTATTATCAAAAAGATAATAGATAACAAGTGTTGGCAATGATATGGAGAAAAATGAACCTTGGTACACTTGCTGGGAATGTAAATTAGTATAAACGTTACAGAAAATGGTATGGTGTTGGCTCAAAAAATTCAAAACAGAACCACCGTATGATTCAGAAATACCATTTCTAGATATATATCCCAAAGAAATGAAAGCAGTATCACAAAGAGAAATCTGCATCCCTACATTCATTGCAAAATTATGCACAATATCTGATATATATGAACAATGTAAGTCTATGTGTATACACAGCCTTAAAATAGAAGAAAATCTTGCCATTTGTATGAACCTGAAAGGTATTATGGCAAATGAAATAAGCCGGACGCAGACAAATACTGCATGATCTTACTCACATATGGAATCTAAGACATTTGAACTCATAAAAGCAGAGATTAGAAAGATGTTTGCCAGGGACTGAGAGATGGGGCAAATGGGGAGATGTTCAAGAGCTTAAAGATTCAGTTATGCAGGATGAGTAAGTTCTGGATAGCTAATGTACAGCATGGTGATTATAATAAATAATGTGTTATATACTTGAAGTTTGCTTAGAGAATTGATCTTAACTGTTCTCACTACCAAAAATATAGTAACTGTGTAACTACATTAACTTGATTGTAGTAATAATTTCACAATGTATATATATATTAAACCATCAGGTTGTATACCTTAAGTATATATATTTATTTGTCAGTACCTCACTAAAGTTGAAGAAAAAGAATGATCATTGAGAAATTTTAATAATTTGAACTGATCTCATAAAAAAATGATTTGTTTGTAGTCAAATAGATATTACATATTTCATTGTATTTTAATCCTTTGAAAGATGATTACCTATGTAGACAAAATTTTTAGCCAAACAGTATGACAATAGGTATAATGCATTGCCTGGCCCTGATATTTTGAACAAAGGGCTGTTTTCTATATTTTGCTTGACAAAGGGGTTGGGAGGTAACTTTTTTCCCTGTTTTTTTTTTTTTTTAAACCAAAAACCTATGAAGAGTCCTATTGCTTTAATGCCTATTTTCTCCTATGCAGAATATTTCTTCAGTTTCTTTCCAAATGAGTGTGATATGTTAAAATCAAACTGAAAAGTGGAAGTTTTCTATCATTAAGGAGAGTAATTCATAATGGATGTGTTGGCAGAAATAAAATATTTAATCAGGTATTTAAAATAAATTTAAATCATCAGTGTTTATTGCCCTGATTACAAAAGAGGCATCTATGTAAAATAGAATATTTATGAATGTGTGTTTTCAATCATTTTGAATATAGTTATTCATTTAGAAAACTCTTCAGGTTTATTGAAGTTCTTCTACTCTAAAGGACCAGTTTTACTTAGTAATTTTTTTCGTTATCCTCATCTTTTCATGCTGCATACTTAAAGGAGATATAATGGAATATTTCTCTAGTGACTTCTGGCTGTGCAATCATTAGAAAATTAAAAATATTGAAATGAATAATGGGAAAATATGTTTGTAGATGTAAATAAACCTTGCTTCTAGATTCTCTATACCCTATGCTTAATTTTCTACCTAGAAATAAATAAAACTACATGGAAGGAACATAAAATGTTCTTTGTTATTATTTCTTATGGGCCCCATTGCTGTTTCAGAGTGTTTTTTAAAAGCACTAAAATTACTTGTGGCAGTTATCACAATGTCAATCTCTACAGATTTTCTAACTTAGTCTGAACTCCTTATAATTTAATATCCTTCCATTTCTTAGAGAAACATGAGTGCCTTGCTGCCGTGGGAACAAGTCATAGGAAAATTGTCATCAACCACACTTTGAAGGAGAATGCTGTGGCTTTGTAGAGATCTTGCTTGAAAATTATGGGAACCTTTGCTAGTTTGGATGTGGTTTCAAATAATCCACAGTAGAGGTCAGAATAGAGGCCAATCTCTGTACAGTGTTGACGTCTCTGTCACCTTACTGCTAATATAATGTGGAGGAAATTTTATGAAGTCCATGAGCTAGATATATCCTGGGCAGACACAGTAGAAAAATAGTAATGTGAGAATAACTTACAACACAACTCCTCCATGTATAAAATATCTCACATCTGCCTTGGTTCTTGAAAGCATATAATTCAATATTTATTTCTTTGGGTAATGATACCACATATGGAGCAATCCTTTTTTTTTTTTTTAAAACCACTTTCTATATGATCAATTCTGCTTAGTGAAAGTGTTACAAAACTGTGTTTCAAACACTACAAAGTTTTGGGAATATAAAAATAAATGAAGTAGAATCCTTGCCAATTTTCTCACTGTCTAGTAAGAAAAGACAGACATATGTTAAATATAGTGTGATGAACTTTTTTATATGCTATGATAGAGTGCAGATTAGTGTGAGGGCACAGATGCGTGAATGACAAACTCTATTTGTTGGGATGATTAGAAATTGCTTCATAGAGGAAAGGATAATTTAGTGTTGAAGAATTAATGAATATGTTCCAGGTAGACAAGGAGATAAGATATCCTCAAGTAAAAAGAGCTCCTTAAATATGAAGTCCTAGAAATATAAAGCAGATTGGGTTATCCGATGAAATTGCATTCTGTTGGACATAGATGGAGTGAAAAATGAAAGTGAAGAAGTGGTGAGGGAAGAGCAAGAAGATAAGTAAAAGGGGAGGATTTTCCTTTAGAAACTGTTCCTTTGAGAACATTTTATTACCTGGATAAAGCATATGGAATTTATTCCATTGTCAACATGGGGGCATATAATGATTTCAGATGGGGAAGTGATATGGTTAGATTTATGTATTAGGCGATTTTAGTTATGCTTTTGAGAATGGAATGGATGAGAGACTTGAGGTAGAGAGACCATTACAATAGCACTGCAGCTGGTAAGCTCAGATATGGTCAGGCCTTGGACTAAGGCAGGATGAGGAGGAATGGAGAGGAGGGGAGCATCTATGAGTTGAGTAGTGTCCCTTATAAAGATAAAGAGCACATCCGCAGGTACAGTTTGGATAAAAAGATGATGTCAGTTTCAGTTTTTTGAGTTTCAGATGCCTGTGGGTAGATATGCCTATAAGGAACATGATTTAAGTGATTAAATGAATGACTACATTGGATTGGGGTTAGAGCAGAAGTCTGGCCTAGAAACAGAAATGAGCACAGGCGGCAGAAGAAATCAAGGGAAAGGATAGAATCACTCCAAGACAGCTTAAAAAAAAAAAAAAAAAAGGCAGGAAGAGACAAAAACAAGATTAGAACCGTGGTTTAAAGAGAAATGTAGCATGAAGAGCTGCAAAAGGGATGGAGAATTTGTGAGCTGCCTGGTCAGATGGGTAACCGGAAAGCATAAAGTGACAGAAACCAAGTGAAGACAGAGTTTTCCTGTTGGGGGAAGAGTTAGCAGCACTGAAACACTGGAGAGGGCTTAAGAATGCAGAGAACTAAAAAGATTGTGCGGATCTTTTAAGGGGTCATTGAGGAGTTTAAGTAGTGGTGAAAAGGGAACTTGCTTAGAGTGGGCTCAAGAGTGAATAAAGTGAACAGAAATGGTCATTCAGTATAGAGTTTACTTTTAGGAGGTTTTTTTTTTTTTTTAAAGATTTTATTTATTTAACAGACAGAGACCACAAGTAGGCAGAGAGGCAGGCAGGCAGAGAGGAAGGGAAGCAGGCTCCCTATCAAGCAGAGATGCAGAGATGCCCAATGCAGGGGTCAATCCCAGGACCCTGAGATCATGACCTGAGCCGGAGGCAGAGGCTTAACCCACTGAGCCACCCAGGCGCCCGTAAGAGTTGGTTTTAAGTGAAGAGAGAGAGATACTAAGAGATGGAGGGTCAGTGGAGGAATTTTTATTTATTCTTTATGATTATTTTTAACTGATTCATTGAGGTATAACTGACATATATGCATTGTGTATGCTCAAGGTATGCAACTTATAATGATTATTTTCTTGTGTTTGGTATCCTTTCCTGCCTTCAGTGCCATTGTCTTCTCAAATAGGTATTCATTCTGCACCACTCATTCTGTTCCTCCAGCAAATCTACCCCAAACAACCACTGAACTAGGATCAAGGAAACTTGGATTACAATCTCATGTCTCATTCCGAAAGGTTTTATGAACCTATACAAGTCACATATTTTCTTTGTCCCTCAGGTTACTTCGTTTTTTTTTTTTTTTTTAAAGATTGATTGATTGATTTGAGAAAGAAAGAAGACAGTGAGTGAGGGGAGGAGCAGAGAAAGAAGGAGAAGGAGGTGAAAGAATCCCAAAAGGATTCTGAGTGTGGAGCCAGATCCCAAGACCCTGAGATCATGATGTGAGCTGAAACCAAGAGTTGGACACTTAACCAACCGAGTCACCCATGTACCCCTCAGGTTACTTATTTTTAAACTATAGCCTCTGAGAAGGCCCTTTCCAGCTGTGTCTTTCTATGTTTCTTTGATAACTCTTGCATACAAAGGTGTAACACATTTGTTGACTGATAACAACTTAAATGGCATCTGTCTTTGGGGTCATTTGTGTTGTAATAGTTCTTATTATGTAGGATGGTTTTATTGACTCCTGTGCCCAGTGCATCCGAAGAGTTATATGAACATAGTTATTAGAGGTTAATGGTGCTCTTTTTGGGGTACTTCAGCTAGACACCAAAGAAAATACAGATAACCTCTTCTCACCTCTCCCTCTTCCTCAGTTTTCTGTGCAAGCCACACACCTAAGAAACAGTAGCAGAACAGGCCTCCCAAAACCACATTATCAGTGACCATACAGGCTTTCAATAACCCCAGGTAAAGTAGAATTGGGACACACATCTTAGATTCAAATCCTAAGCAGCAACCCTATCCTATTTGGCTCCATTCCTCACCTGGTTCATGGATACTCAAGTATGGAAGAATCAGTACAGAGAGAAGTCCAGAGAAATGAAAGGAGAGAGGAATGTGAAAAGCAGATATCCCTTCTCCAATCTAAGCCCCTAGAGTCACAGACCTAACTTGGATTAGGTTGGTGTGTAAGAAGGTCTTCAAATCAGATATGTAATAAAATTTTTAAAATGAAGAGGACTAAGTCTACAAAATTGAAATGGATTGTTCTAATAACTAACATAGCTAAAAAATTATATTATCTAGATATGATGGTGAGGGAGTATTTCCTCAGAAGGTAAAGGAGGCCCAATGGGAGAGATTTGGTATAGTATTTTTGCAAAAACACAAAACAACTATGTCATGTTTGTAACAAAATACACCAGTCTCATAGATAGGTTTTTGACTGTCAAGTACATAGTTGTCATGTCTGCACTGTAGTATGTATGTGTGTGTGTGTGTCTTTATGTAAGTATATACATATGAATTAATATATCTTTAACTATGACCTCAAAATAGAAAATAGAAAACTTATGTGAAAGGATAGCAAATTATTTAAATCAAGTAAAGGTCAAGGTCAATAGTAAAATAAGGCACCGGTGAATTTAACTGGGGAGAACTGATGTAGATGTAGTTAGTAGAAATTGATGTAGTTAGTATTTAGACCATGTCTGTCTAAATACACTAGACATTACTCACAAAGTAAGCATTATTCTTATGGAGCATATGCTATGAGTCAGTCACAGATTTAACTTTGTTTTCTAGAAGCCAGTACAAAGCAGAAGTGTATTTCTATAGTGATTCAAGGAGATATAATATAAAAATTAAATAGTTTCTTGAAAATATGGTCATCACTAATACTGAAACCACAAAGAGATGTCTCCTGAGTGTCTCCAAAGAACACTGTGTACTATGGCAACAATATCCTTAACATCATCCTTGCTGAAGAGCCAACGACAAATTTCCTGAGGTTGTATAAAAAATGAAAATTTGGATGAAATAAAATAACAGTAGCCATTCTGATTACAAAAATAAGTGTATCACCTATGATAAACATTACACTAGTCTTTACAAGGTACCCTTGGGATTTTTCTCATGGCACCTAACCTTGTATTTGAATGTAAGGGTTATCTGAGTTTAATGAAATCTCATAAGCCAGTTTTTCCATTTTAGTTCCTTCTTTTGAAGAGGAATGATGTATGTTGTTACTATAACATGTAATTTTGAAAGGAATGAAGATCAACTGGATTTTATTCCCTTAAATACCCACCTGTTTGCTGTTTCTGGTTCTTCAATATCAACATATTAGAACTAAAAACATGTGTTTTGATAGTTATTGATCCCTGCAGAAGAGTTTGGAATATATATGTAAGTGTGTATGAAGGTATGAGTGTGTGTGTGCGTGTACATGCATGCCTTTAACAAATATTTGCTGAATGAATAAATGAATGGATGAATATATTCCTTAGTTATTTATTGGACTGATTCCTGGAGTTTCTGATATTATACTTTATTATGTCTGAGACAAATTTTGAACACTTCCTATTGAAACAGACATTCAGCAAGGTTATCAGTATGCTTTAAAACATGGATGATACAATTTTTAATAATTTAGATACAGGATGAATATGTGAGTGTATAGTAACACTTTTATTTTTAAGCTTCAAAGTGAAATCAATAATTACGATAAAGACCTGACCCAAAATTAAGATCTGAAAATACTTAGTAACTAGTTATTAAGAACAACGTATATCCCCAAGCTGTTTTCTTTAGTAGACTGTTTCTATGTTGAAATCTGTAATTGGCAAAAACAAAGCAGAACAAAATTACATGGATAAGAGAAAAAAGCCAACTGCAACTCCTTTGTACCTTAGAGATATTCACTGTCTTTTTGTTCCATACCTTAGAGCAGCCTAGTAGCATGTTGTGAAACTTCTGATTTGGAACTCCTAAAAAACAAACAAATGAAAAACAGACAAAACAATCATGATGATTTAGGTATAAACTTTCTGGGAAGCGGTAGATAGTACAGATAACCCTACCCAGTCTTATCAATGCTTAAGTTGGTTTAATCCCCAAGTATATGTCTTCTTTTTCTTCCAAGCTAATCTTATTTTTCAGCTCTGTAATGCTTTATTTCCACATTACAATTTTCTTTTAACAGAGTTGATTTCCTGACAAGTTCTCCCCCCCACCTTGAAGCTTTAAACTGTAGAAATAATTATAATAAATAGTTATATGTGCTTAATCATTTCATCCTTATTAAGGATTTGAAACTAAATTCTAGTCTCTAATCTTTCATATCATTCTAAATCATCCTGGGTGGCCCCAGGTACCAAATAAAGTTACTCCTGCACTTTTTAAAAAAGTTGCTCAATTGATCTTATTGATTGATTGGTATTGATTGATCTTATTCTTCTTTTGCAGATAGACACTAGAAATTAATTAATTTTTGAAATATACTTGACATATAATGTTATTTCAGTTTCTGGCATACAGCATAGTGATTTGACAATTCAATATATAACTCAGTGCTTACCATGATAAGTGCAGTCACCATACAACATTGTTACAGTATTATTGACTATACCTCCTATGCTGTAATTCCTGGACATTTTAACATTCCTCATGTTGCTCCATCTGCCTCTCCAACTATCTTCTTTTTCATCACCTTAACTTAAATTGTTGGCCAATAATAGAGAAAAACATGTGGATTGGTGATTCGGATTTCAAAAATTTTACCCTAGGCTGAATTCCCATTATGTCTTTAAATTCCTCTATACTTATATCAGTGGGATTTCACCTTCACTTATACTTTACTTTCCCAGTTCTTTCCAGACATTTTGCTAAAGACTAAGGATGTAATCAGACATAGTGATTGACCTCAAAGAATTTTAATACCAGTTCTGGATATTAGTGATCAGATTTAGCTATAGCCCCATATATTTGCCATCCTTCAGTTCTGAATAGCATCTCATACTTGATGTGTCTCAGTGTGAATCTTTTTTTGTGTTTATCTTTCTTGGAAATTATTCAACTTGGATATGTATAGGCTTGTGTCTTTTACCAACTTTAGGGCAATTTTGATCATTGTTTCTTCAAAAGTTTTCTCTGTCCCTTTCTCTGTCTGACCCCTTCTGGGACTCCTGTTGTTCCATATGACTGTAGACTTGATGGAGTCTTGGTGGTGTTCCACAGATCTCTAAGGCTCTGTTAATTTCCTTCCTTTCCCTTTCCTTTCCTTTCCTTTCCTTTCCTTCTATGCCCCTCAGGCTGAATCATTTCTGCCCTATCTCAGTCTGACAATCATGACCTAATTTCAGGTTTGCTGATTCTTTTTTCTGCTTGCTCAAATATGTTATGAAACTTCTTGTGAATTTTTGTTTTTGTAATTTAAAAAATATTTATTTATTAGAGAGAGAAAGAAGAGAGAGTGGGTGAGAGTAAGAGCCTAAGTTGGGGTGGTATGGAAGGAGGGGAAGCAGAGGGAGAGGGAGAAGCAGACTCCCCACTGAGCAGGGAACCTGATGTGAGGCATGATCCCAGGACCCTGGGATCATGACCTGAGCTGAAGACAGATGCTTAACTAACTGAACCACCCAGGCTCCCCTGTTATTGTACTTTTTAGCTCTAGAATTTCTTTGGTTCCTTTTTATAAAATTTCTATCTCCATTAATATTCTGTATTTGTTGAGATTTTGTTAAGGTTTCTTTTATCTTTTTTCAACTGTCCCTTAGTTCTTTAAACATTTTTAAGACTAGTTGACTTGAAGTTTTGCTTTGTAAGCCCAAAGTCTATACTTCCCTGGGACATGATCAGTTAATTCTCATTGTGATTACATCACACTTTTTTTTCATTCTTTTTAATTTTTGTTGCAAATTGGATATTTAAAATATTATAATGTGATACCTCTGGGAACCAAATACTTCCCCCTCCTTAAAGTTTACTTTTATAATTTGCTGTAGGTTGTAATTGTTCATTTGTTTAATGAATTTTCTACACTATTTTTGTAACATCTGTATTCTTGTCTCATTGGAATCTCTGAACTGTTTAACATGCA
The DNA here is from genome assembly GCF_030435805.1 of Mustela lutreola. Lineage (NCBI taxonomy): Eukaryota > Metazoa > Chordata > Mammalia > Carnivora > Mustelidae > Mustela > Mustela lutreola. The sequence continues at coordinate 57,058,379 of NC_081295.1, read as the reverse complement.
TTTAGCTACAGTGTTGACAAAAAAGAACAAAACAAAAAAGAAAGGAAGAAAGGATGGAAGAAGGAAAAACTAAAAGAAAGAAAGAGTAACAAAAAAAGAGAGATAAAGGAAGAAAGGAAGGAAGAAAGAAAAAAGGAAAGGAAAGGAAAGGAAAAAAGAAAAGAAGAGAGGAGAGGAAAACAACAAAGTAAGTCTTGAGGTCCTTGCAGGTTTGTTTTCTGTTAGGAGGCACTCTTTCAAGTCAGCAAGGTTGTTTATAACTTAGCCTTAGAATTTTCTTCCTGCTTGTGCTAATCCTAAAGATCAGCCAGAGGTGAAAACCTAGACTTCTTAGGTTTAACTCTAAGCATGGGTCCTGTCCTGGTCATGCATGCAACTTTCTAGATTACCCTATTTGCAAGGATGTTTTTCAAAGAATCCCCCACCTTTTTTTTTTTTTTTTTTTTTTTTTTAAAGAAATACCTTTGCTCTTCCTGCCAGGCTTTCAGTACATGTATTGTTAACCTCAACTCTAACCTCTGGCTTTTTGGTGGCAGTGGGCTGCTCATTCGTCTTACACTTGTCTTAACCTCTGAATAGTGTTTTTCAGTCCTCTGAGCAGATGCTTTTTCACTCTAGAGAGTTCTGAGTTAAGTGAAACAAAGTCAAGCACCTTGCATCACCTCTTCCATGAGACCCCAGATAGGTTAAAACAGACAAACATAATTCTTTGAGAATTAGGTCTTCTCTATTCTTTCACAAACCAGGGACCAAATTTCCATAGTGGGAATATAGGCTATCTTCAGTATCACTGTCAAGCTGGGGAAGGGAACAGGGCAAGAGCAAGTGTAAATGCCATAGAGCTTTCCTACCATTCTAAAGTTCCCTTTTTTTCTTGATTCAGTGTTTAGTAGATTGTTATAAACCTTTGATTAATTTTCAGAGTTCTGATAAGATTGGTTTTGACAACTTTTGCTTTTTCTTTATGTTTCTATGGAGGGCTAAACCTTGGAGTTACTTATTCCACTATTTTTGCTGACATCATTTCTACAAATGGGTTTATATTTTTAAATGCTTTAAAAAATCAAAAGAATGCTATTTCATGGCCTGTGAAAATAATATGAAATTCAAAATTCTGTGCCCTTACATATTTATTGGAACATATCCATACTCATTCATTTAACTGTTGTCTTTGTTTTCATTATATAACAGTACAGTTGAGTAGTTGGGGCAGAGACATTTCTGCAGCCTAAAATACTTCCAGTGTCTCTTTACAACAAAAACTTGCCTGCTAACCCTGTTTTAAAGTACCTCAGCCTCTAGTTTTGTATCTCTTCTAACCCCCAAGCTGTTATTATAGAAATCTCATCCAAAATTGTTTTGATTTGTCCAAAATCTTAGTTTGGCTTACAAGGTGCTTATTAATCTGATTTCAAGTTGCTGTTTAAACCTTATCTCCATCCCTTCTCAATGTTCATCCTAATTATTTTACACTCCTTACTCTTTCCCTTAGATGGCATGCTCTTTCATGTTGTTTATTCATTGTCATATTCCATTATTTCTTGGGACAGTCTTTCAAACTTTTTTCATTTGTGAAAATTTGACTGCTTCTCAAATGGGTTGAATAATGACTCCCAAGGAAATATGCTCATCTGGAATCCATTAAGGTGCTCTTATTTGGGAAAAAAAAAAATCATTGTAATCAGGAGGAAGATCTTGAGGTTAAGATCTGGATTAGCATAGGCCCTCATCCAACGACAAGTTTCCTTAAAGAAGAGAGAAGGGGAAGACACCCAGAAGAGAAGGTGATATGAAGAGTTGGAGTGATTACATCTACAAGCTGGCAGCCATCAGAAACTAGGACTGTGGCAAAGCCTCTTGAAGGAATGGAGCCTACCAACACCAGGATTTCAGACTTCTGGCCTCTAAAACTACGAGAAGACAAATTTCTGTCATTTCCAGCCAAAGTTTGAAGTTATTTGTTAAGGCAGCATGCTCATCCTTCAAAGACCTGGATCACTTTCTGTGGGGTCACAGTGTTGCCCTTGACCTGGAAAAAATTATTTTCTCATTTCTCTCTTGTATTATAACATGTACCATGTTACACTTCAATTTATGAGTTTAAATATTTATCTCCTCTATCAGCTATGTACTTGCCCTTCATTCTTAACATGTTATCTGGCCTATAGTAGTACTCAGTGTTTATTGAATGACTGAATCATAGTAGAATATTAAGAGACATAGCAAACATTTCTTGAGTCAGATTATTAACATTTTACTTTTGGTTTGACACATAAAACCTTGGTCAAATGTCACTTTGGCTCTTGGCTTGCTCTTTGATGTACTATCAAATCAAAAGAATGCTATTTCATGAGAGTGGAATTAAGGCTTTCCTAGTTCTAAAATTTTAAGATGCATGGTTTCTTTTGGGTAATTTCTTTCATGTCACTGTTTCTGTAATAGAATCTGGAGAATCGTATCTTTAGATTTTTCAAGGCAAACTACTACACTAGTAACACTGAGGATTTTTAAAAGTACTTCAAAGTTTACCTCCCTTCTTTTATTTGTGGAACAAAATTGGAAGTAATGTGATAGGGATATGCAAAAGATTTTCTGTTGATACTTTCATAGTATATAAATGTTGCTTTAAGAGTTGAATTTTTGTGCTTTGATAATGAATCTAGCTTCAAAACTAAATTTTTTCAAAAAATATTTTATGATAGTAATTATTGATCATATAAGATGTATATATTGGAACTTTAAAATAGATGCATATAAAATACATGAAATTTATTATATAAATGACAAACAACTATAATATGCATAACTAGTTTATTGTTTATAATCAAATCTGAAATGGATTTTCTTTTTATGTATAATTCAAATTTTATTTTTCCTTCTATTATCTATTTTCAGTATTTTTGTTGTGGTAAAATGCTAAGACATCAGTCAGTTAATGATATATGCACTTGTGTATCCACATGTTAGGAAAGCAAGTTAAAAGCCAACCAAACATATTATTTGTACATTATTTGCATCATTGAAGATGCACCTTTATATAGGCCCTTTTTCACAATGTTATTAGAACTTTGACTCATCAGATCACTTACAAGGTAATTATTACAAGGTAATTATCCCCACAGAGATAAGAAAATAGAGTTGTCAGTATAGTCATAGAATCAAGGCTAAAAGTGAAAGCATTAGCTGAATTTGAGTCAGAAGTTGAGAACCCAAATTCATAGTGAAGCCAAGTGTTTTGTTTTGTTTTAAAGGAATTAGGAACTAACAGGGTTTTGGAGGGGTGGGGGGTGGGAGGTTGGGTGAGCCCGGTGGTTGGTGTCATGGAGGGCATGTATTAGATGGAGCACTGGGTGTGGTGCATAAACAATGAATTCTGGAACACTGAAAAGAAGTTAAAAAATAAATAAAAATAAAAAAAAAGAAAAGGAATTTGGAATCTTTATAATAAAAGCTCTTTGATTTGGGGAGCACTTAAAAACCACTCCACTCACTGAAGCTGGTGGAAAACTTAGAAATCTCTTACATTCCACATTTAGGTCTTTTCTTCCATGCTGTTCTCATAGTTTTCTAACTATTTTTCAATACAACATGTTTTTATTGAGAATCTCATATGTGCATGGATCTGTACCATAGGTTACAAGAATACAATTTAATTGATACTTACACTCAAGAATCATGTAGTCTTTTTTTCTTGATCATGTAAGACATGTACGATACAGATCCTTTCTTGTGGTAAATCTCAGTGACACAATCTAAAAGACACAAGAAAAGGCAGTAATCAGTGCAGAGCAGTGTTTTGTGAAAGCCTCCCAACAGGAGATGAAACAAGAGCTGGGCCTTCTGGGATGGATGATTTTGGCATGGCAGGGAGAAGACAAGCACAAGATCAAGAGGCAAGAATAAGAATAGCATTCATGAGGATGGTGGAGAGATACGTGAATATCGATAAGTGAATATTAACTATAGCCTGTGAGTCAGGCTAGAGAGATTGCAAGTAATTTATCCTAGAAATACAGTGTTGTAGCTCTTAAAGTCTCATGGAAGATTGAGCTCTTTAGTAACCGAAAGAACTTCATGGTTCTTTGAAGTAGAAAATACCTTATGAAATCCAATCCCCAGATTGGGAATAAATTATTAAGCCTATTTAGATTTTTCACATGTAGTACATATATCACAAATCTCCCTGTACAGGTCCTAAGATATCTCATATTGAATTGGGAGTGGTAAAGTCATTTTTGACATGGCAGTCAATGCCAAGTTCATTTTATCTCACTCTTCTACAATGTTTAAATTATTTATTTGCTTAATTAATTGCGATGATTACTTATTTGTTAATCATTAACTATATTGGCATTTATATTTTCTTATTTCTTTGTGGGAATGTCAATTGATTTTTTTCTTTCAAAGTAAGTTCACTTTAGAATTTAACCTAATCCCAGTCAAAATTTTGTTTTGTTTTGTTTTTTGGTTACATGCATGTACTATTTTTTAAAAAATGTATTTATTTTTATTTAAGTTAAATTAATATATAATGTATTATTGGTTTCAGAGGTAGAGGGCAGTGACTTATCAGTCTTATATAATACTCAGTGCTCATTACATCATGTATTCTCCTAATGTCCTTCACCCAATTACCCCATCCCCCTCACTCCTCTGCAACTCTCAGTTTGTTTCCTATGCTTAAGAGTCTCTGCTAGTTTGTCTTCCTCTCTGATTTTGTCTTGTTTTATTTTTTCCTCTCTTATCCTATGATCTTCTGTTTTGTTTCTTAAATTCCACAGGTCAGTGAGATCATATGATAATTGTCTTTCTCTGATTGACTTATTTCACTTAGCATAATACCCTCTAGTTCCATCCATGTTGTTGCGAATAGCAAGATTTCGAGGTTTTTTGATGACTGAATATTATTTCATTGTATATATATATATATATATATACACACATCTTCTTTATCCATTCAGCTGTCTATGGACATCTTTCTTTCCATAGTTTGACTATTGTAGACATTACTGCTATAAACATTCAAGTGCACGTGTCCCTTTGGATCACTGCATTTGTAACTTTGGGGTAAATACCCAATAGTGCAATTACTGAGTCCTAAGGTATCTCTATTTTCAACCTTTTGGAGAACATCCATACTGTTTTCCAGAGTGGCTACACCAGCTTGCATTCCCACCAATAGTGTAAGAGGTTTCCCCTTTCTCCACATCCTTACCAACATCTGTGGTTTCCTGAGTGGTTAATTTTAGCCAGTCAGAATGATGTGGGGTGGTATCTCATTGTGGTTTTGATTTGTATTTCCTGATATTGAGTGATTTTGAATATTTTTTCATGTGTCTGTTGACCATTTGGTTGTTTCTTTGGAGAAATGTCTGTTCATGTCTTCTGCCCATTCCTTGATTGGATTATTTGTTCTTTGGGTGTTGAGTTTGTTAAGTTCTTTATACATTTTGGTTACTAATCCTTTATCTGAGACATTTGCAAATATCTTTTCTGTTGGTTGTCATTTGGTTTTACTGACTGTTTCCTTTGCTATGCAAAGGTTTTTTTTTATCTTGATGAAATCCCAATAGTTCATTTTGGCCTTTGTTTCCCTTGCTTTTGGAAACACATCTAGCAGGAAGTTGCTGTGGATGAGGTCACAGAGGTTGCTGCCTGTGTTCTGCTATAGGATTTTAATGGATTCCTATCTCACATTAAGATCTTTCATCCACTTTGAGTATATTTTGGCGTGTGGTATAAGGAAATTGTCCAGTTTTATTCTTCTGTATTTGGCTGTCCAATTTTCCCAACACCATTTTTTGAAGAGACTGTCTTTTTTCCATTCAATATTTTTTCTTGCTTTGTTGAAGATTAGTTGATCATAGAGTTGACTGTTCATTTCTGGGTTCTCTATTCTGTTCCATTGATCTGTGTCTGTTTTTATGTCAGTACCATACTGTCTTGATGATTACAGCTTTGTAATAGAGCTTGAGGTCTGGAATTGTGATGCCACCAGCTTTGGTTTTCTTTTTCAACATTCCTTTGGCTGTTTGGGGTCTTTTCTGGTTCCAGACGCATTTTAGGATTGTTCCAACTCTGAAAAAAGTTGATGGTATTTTCATTGGGATTGCACTGAATATATAGATTGCTCTAGGTAGCACAGACATTTTAACAATATTTGTTCTTTCAATCCATGAGGATGGGACATTTTTCCATTTCTCTGTGTCTTCCTCAGTTTCATTTTTCAGAGTACAGATCCATTCCCTCCATTCTTAGGTTTATTCCTAGGTGTTTTATGATTTTGGGTACAATTGTAAATGGGATTGACTCTTTAATTTCTCTTTCTTCCATCTCAGTGTTAGTGTATAGAAACACAACTGATTTCTGTGCATTGATTTTATATCCTGTGACTGCTGAATTCCTGTATGATTTCTAGCAATTTTGGGGTAGAGACTTTTAGGTTTTCTACATAGAATATCATGTCATCTGCAAAGAGTGAGAGTTTAATTTCTTTGCTGATTCAGATGCCTTTTATTTCTTTTTATTGTCTGATTGCTGAGGCTAGGACTTCCAATACTGTGTTGCCAGTCACAATTAAAAATGTGAATATTCTATGACATTTGAGGTCCAAATTCCACCCTGACCTCCTCAAACCCTTCTAATACACATTTTAGAATTTTGAAACCATGATCAATAAGCTTCTTCCATCCTTAACCTTTTGAGAGCAGCAGAATACAGCAGTTAAGAACATAGACTAAAGAACCAGAGAGCCTTAAGTTGAAACCTAGCTGCGACACTTATTAATTAGCTGCATGATGTGGGCAAATTACTTTGTTTCCCTGTACTTAAAAGCTAATCAAAAGCCTTTGTGTTCATCTATGTATTGCAGGGTACTTTGGCTTGGCTTTTCTCTTAGGTAGCTTTAACATAAGAATACTTCTGTCATTCCTTTTGGACCCATCACTCATAAGATTATCCTCCAATTTCTTACATGGAAGACATAAAGCTGGATGCCAATTTTCAGACAGATGAGTAGGGGTGGAGCGCAGGGGAGTGGGTCTCATCATTCCAATCTGTATTTCCCTTCTGCTCTCCTCTGTAAAATGAGGGAGGAGGGGCAATTAACTAGCTATGTAGAATAAGTGAGGTGGTCTGAGGCTCTTTCTGCATCTTAAATTTTAACCAGTTCTTATTTTTTAGCCTCACCCTCATTTCTACTTGTAGAGGTAGCTGGTGCCTCCAATTTCTAGATATGGGTTCTGTGGTATAACTGCAGATTGCCTATGGCTTTTCTTACTGCCAATTTAAAATTTAACTTGCTTGAATCTTTTCAATCAGTTGCTTTTTAAGCTTACTTCCCTACCCCTCTCCACCACATTTTCTCATTTCCTATTCTCATTACCTTATAGATTTATGACTTAAAAATCGTCTTATTGTCATTTTAATGGGGTTTATTGAGGGAACAAAAGTAAATAAATGTGTACAATTTACCTTCTTTACCAGATCTAAAGAATATAGTTTTAAAAATTTTTACTTCTTTATTTGAGAGGGAGGGAGAGAGAGAGAGAGAATGCAAGTGGGGAAGGGAAAGGTATAAGCAGACTCCCCACCAAGTGCAGAGTCCAGTGCAGGGTTGAATCTCACCACCTTGAGATCATGGCATGAGCAGAAATCAAGAGTCAGAGTCAGATGTTCAACTGACCAAACCATCCAGGTGCCCCTAAAGAATATTTTTAATTAGATAATTTTCTCTTATCAGTATGTAGGAAAGAAGTTGGTTTTGGTATAACATATTTGCAGAACTCTCTTAATTCTTAAAAAATGTGTCTGTAAATTCTCTTGGGTTATTCTATATCTAATTAACTATACTTATCACTTCAAGTCTGTTTTCTACTCTTAGCAACTTGACCAAATTGCTCTTGCTAGGGCTACCAGTTTCCTCCATGTTGCTAAATTCAGGGGGTACTTTTCTGTTCTAATCATAATTTGTGTGTTTCAGCAGCAGCCTGCACAAATTACCCATTCCTCCTTGAGGGCCTCTTCTTTCTTAGCTTCTATAACATCTTCTCCTCCCAGTTTTTCTTATACTTCTCTGGAGGCTCGTCGCCTCTTATTGGTTTTCCTCCTTCAGCCACTTGGAATTTCTTAGAGCTTATACGGGGGCTCTTTTCTGCTCCTTTGTTTTCATCACCATCACTACCAAAAAGTATTGCTATTATCATTATTATTATATAATTAGCTTTCATAACTCCCATAACTCTTTTAGAAACCAGATTTTTATGCCATGGGCTTGAAAAATCAAGACTCTACAAATTTCCTAATTGTTTAAGCAATTGACAAATTCACGACATATCATGACTTACAGGGTAGGAAAAATGAGATTTAAGGAGGAAAAATAATTGGTATGGTTTGCTGGGGCCAGCTACCAGAATCAGTATGATAGTCCTAACTGTATTAATGATACAGCACACAGTGTATTGTAAATGCTTCCATGGTGAACTGGATTGACTGGTTTGGTTATGTGAAGAACTTATATATTAGTATAAGTTCAATATATCTGAATGGTTTAAATGAATTTATTCAAGTATCGGGAAATAACTTTATTTTTTATTTATTTATTTATTTTTTTACTCCTGCATTCTAAATATATTTTTTTTTTACTTTTACTTTTTTATTTTTTATGAACATATATTTTTATCCCCAGGGGTTTTTAAACCTACAAAGGAACTCTTTTCATGAAAATTCTGAGCTTTAGTGAATTATTCATACCCAAAGAATATACCTGTTCCAAGTAGATGTGCAGTTATGTACATAGTCTAGCTATAAGACCTTTGTTATATACATCTCTATCTCTATATCTGCCACCTATTTCCCATCTATAGTTTGAATTCTCATTTTCTTACTTATGTATTTTGAGAAACAGAGGTTTTAAATTTTGGTGAAGTCTAATTTCTCAATTTTTTGAATTTATGGTCACTGCGTTTTGTTTCTAAGATATCTTTTCATTCCTCAAATGTACAAAGATATTCTTCTCTAATTTCCTCTAAAAACCTTATAGTCCAGCAGCTTTTATACTGTTCTCCTTGCTTCTCACATTGTTGAAGTTCTTAATTTCAATTTTATCAGGGTCATTTTTCTAAATCTTAAGTATAATGATGTAGCTTATCTTTCTTCACCTAATTTCAATGTCATTAGGCCTATTTGCTACCACATCACCAAATTCTTTAACATGGCTTATGAAGTACTTCATTATATCTTTCTTTATCAAAGGAACACCTTACTTCTACTCCCATCCTCCATTACTTCGCATTAGCATTGCCAAACGATTTATGGTTCCCCCAAACACCACACTCTTCTTTGTTTCTGGACTATTGCTGTTTCGCTGCCTGGATTATATTTTTGCCTATTCATTCCTTTCTTCACCTAGGTAACTCCAGTTGTCTCTCAATCTTTATTTTATATTATTTTTTAAAAAAAAATTTATTAATTTCTTTGTCAGGGGGAGAGAGAGAGAGAGCACGCACAAGCAGGGAGTGGCAGGCAGAGGGACAGGCAGGCTCCCCACAGAGCAAGGAGCCTGATGCAATGTGGGGCTGGATCCCAGGACCCTGGATCGTCACCTGAGCCAAAGACAGACAACCACTTAACCACTTAACCGACCAAGCCACCAGGCATCCCTCTCAATCTTTATTTTAATATTCCTTTCCCTGGGAGGCCTCTCCTGATCTTTGAATACTGGTGCCCTTCTCACATGGTCCCATAGTGCTTTACTTTAGGATTTCCATGCTATTCTCCCCCAGGCCCCCACTATTCTGTACTGGTTATTTACCAGCTGTGTTTCTCACCGCAAGTTCCTGGAAGGCCAGAGATGTATCTTGTTTTTCTGTGGTGTCTGCAGTATTCAAAAGAGTTCTTATTACATAAAAGGAGTAATGGAATATCTTAGATGGTAGATGAGGCAAGTGCAGATAGCAGCTATAACCCAATAAACTTGGTTCTTTGAACCCACCATCATTTATAGAAGATATTTGGTAACCCTTTAATTTGCTTTCCATCTTAGTGTAGCATTTTAATACACTAACACATATTTATTGCAGAAATTTTAGGAAAGAATACAGAAAAAAATGAAATAATCTATTATGCTACATTCTGTAGCTAATAACTGTTAATATTTTAATGTAATTTCCTTCCAGTCTTTCTTAGTTGTATATGTCTCTTGCATGCTATTTAAAAATAAAACTTAAATCTAATAATGTATAGTTTTAAATTTTAATCACTATTTCCTAAATAACCACCAATAAATCCATACACAATATGTGACCAAAAATAATGATGATTACAAAATATAGGCTTATATTTTTATATCCAAATGATTGTTACTCCCTTCAGAAAGCCAGTGATTTTGTAGTTGTTTAAACATTTTTGGCCCCACTCTTCAGAATCGTTTTTAGGACCAAAGAAATATAATTTCCTCAGAATCACACTTCATTTTTTAATCAAAACTTATCTATTTATTCAACAAATAGTTGTTGAGGTATAGCAACTCTTTAAGGTTCCAGAGAGTCAATTGTGAGAAGACATAGTTCTCTCTCTTCAAGGAATTTGTTTACTTTTTACTATTTAAGAATTTTGGGGCGCCTGGGTGGCTCAGTGGGTTAAGCCGCTGCCTTCGGCTCAGGTCATGATCTCAGGGTCCTGGGATCGAATCCCACATTGGGCTCTCTGCTCAGCAGGGAGCCTGTTTCCTCCTCTCTCTCTCTCTGCCTGCCTCTCTGCCTACTTGTGATCTCTCTCTGTCAAATAAATAAATAAAATCTTAAAAAAAAAAAAGAATTTTGGTACCACTTGTTCATGTCCAGAAAATTAAATCCACACTCAAAGGATTATTATTTGTTACAATAAATGATATTAAAATAATACATTACTATTTATTAGGTATCTTTCATCACTGTTTCAAAAATATTTTTATTCATCATTATATAATTGGAATAAATCACTATTTTGAAAGTGATAACAACAATTGTGAATGAAGCTAGGTAAAATACAAATCTAAGACAATTAGTAATATTCTTTTACAGTGTTCTCTCACATAAAAGTGCCAAAGAAGCACTTCTTTTCATATTTCCTTCAGAACTGGAAGCTTGCATGGATAAGTTGAATTTGAAACAAGTTTTTGAAGAAGGACAAATATATGGAAAAGAAATGAAAGGGTTTTTTTGTTTTTTTTTTTTTTTGACGGAGTAAGAGGTATAAGCTTAGGTATGAAAAATGCAAGACTTATTCGATTAGAAAAATATAAGTAGGAGAATGGAATAGAATTTCATCAGTAGCTTTCAATTAAGAGTCATATCAGAGTTATCTAGGAAACTTTAAAAAACATGCCTTCACTGTTCTGATAACTCCTCCAGCCCATTTGAGACCGCTTTCTCTGGTCACCTGTTCACCTCCAACTTTGCCCACTTTAGGTAGGGGAAGGAGTGGATACAAATAGTTACCATGTTTTGCTTGAATGAACCCCCTCCTCAGTCATTGGGCTTTGGTTGCCAAGTTGAGGAATTTAGACATTATTCCATTAGTAATTATAATATATTATAGGTTTTGAACCATGCAGTTGAAAGGAGAAAGGCTGTGTTTTAGGTAGATCAATATTTTGGTGGTGTGCTAGCGGTATAAAAACCACATTGTAGATTTTCTGTTCTGTCAGGCAGGAATACAATATGTTGTTTTTTAAACAGGAATAATAATTTAATTTCTTGTGTAGGTGAAACTATAGTAATAAAAGCCTTTTCTAATGAGGGCTTTTATTGGATATGAAAATTTAGATACTTTTCCTTCTTAATTGTTCAGAAGTTGACTGTGGGACTGTGCAAGTAGGTTACTGCTGTTATTAGAACTGTTATAAAAGATGGCTATTTTAAGCAAATAGAACAATCACCTGTAATGCTTATGCCCTCAACTGGATGAAAGGCCCAAAGGAAAGGAATTCAAATTCATTTTCTTTATCACTCAAGCATTTTCTGAGAGGAAAGGATCAGTTTAAAGCCTAAGCAAAAATGAAAATAAGTAACACTTAGTCCATGTAGTTGGTTTTCATGAACTAATGAATTTGGAATAAATGTAGTATGATATGTTACTATCCCTGATTTTTTCACTAAGCTTAGGCAAAGAACAGATTCTTGGTTCCTCAGTTTCCCCTTCTATTAGACTAAAGATAATATGCCTGTTTTACACATCTCATCTGTTCCAATAGTTATTTTCAAATCACTAGCCACAACATTAGATAAAGGTGATTTCCATTTATGTGTTATCTTCTTTTTACCCTTACAAAGTTTTAAAGTTTTCATTTGTTATTGATGCAAATGCAGTACAATAATGAAAATTGTTTCTTCACATTTGGAACAAATACTTCCAGTGAAACAAGGTTGTACTATAAATATGTCTCAAATTATTTAATGCCAATTAGGTTAGTTATTTGCACCTGACAAATAGTTGCAAAGTGATTACTCTTCTAACATTATAAGAATAACTTAGAAATATCCATGAACTCCTTGCTTTGATATTTTTGAAGAAAGGCTTAAAAAAAGATGATATTTTTAGTGTCCAAGAAGAGTGTATGCATTCATTTACTCAACAAAATTTTAGCCCCTATTATGAACCAGACATTATTTTAGACAATAGGATATAGCACAGTATAAAGCAGATAATAATCATACACCTTATTATGTTTTCAGAATAATTGTGTTTTCCTTATTATCTTCAATTGCATTTTAATACTTTAAAAATAAATGCTTGGAAACTTGCAATGGATCAATATGTGGCAAAATGCATGTTTTCTAGTCTATCTGCATGAGTCCACAGGGCTATTGATGATTTCTATTTATTCATGAAACTGATGCTTTTGGTCCTATGTCTGCATATATAGTTATAGCCTAATTAATCAGAACAATAAAACAATTGAATGTATTTTAATTTGACTTATTTTAGTTCTTTTAAAATACTTTATTTACTTTGTTAATCACATTTTATAACAATATTTTGAGTTTCTAAAACAAAGAGGCTTTATTTTATGATTTTTATTGCCTTTGCTTCAGAGCACAAAGTTCTATGAAGATATAGCAATTTCCCTCTTGACTTAAGCAATGTACAAACAAAATTGGATAAAGAAACTGAAAAATCTCACTGAGGCTTGAGTTATCTTGTGAACCCATGAATTAAATGTAAGAATATAAGAAATGTCACACTAGATTAAATTAAGTGTCCATGGAACGTGTTATTTTATGGAAAAGCATGGTATTCACTCTCCACAACATTGATCTTCTTGAACATAATTCTATTTCCTTAGTAATACATTGTATTTCAATTTTCTACAAATCAATTTTCTACAAAGACCTTCTTTGATCCCATTTCTATTTTCAGTTGGTACTGCCTCTTCAGTGATGAGTCTCTTACCTCTTGTGTATTTTTCACCTCCATATTCCAATGACTGAGTAAACTACTTTTCAAAACACCCACTAGAGTACACTATAATTTGGAGTGTGTGATTAGCTTATTTATTTCTTTATTTAAAAAAAATCTTATTCTTGCTCCTTTGAAGTCCTTTATGATTGTAGAGCAATGAAAATTATGCCTACATTCCTAAGGAGAGTGAACACAGTTTTGTTTATGGATAATGTTGTTTTATTATCATATAAGAACAATGAGAATTTTGTTGTCTTTAGTGTTACAGCAGCACATTAAATCATTGTCTGGAGATAGTATGTTGGGTGTTGTTTTGATCAATCTTCATTGCATTTTGTATGAAATAGATTTACCAACCCAAAATACTCCTAACACTTTCTAATACTGAATGTAATATCTGCACTACTAGGACAGAATAAATATTCATACTGACAGCATTTCTGGACTCATGTACCTTTAACATTCTTTAAACTCTTATAGATTAGCATATATGCCTGTATTAGTGTATTCATCTATATTTATTAATTTATATGTAATTTATCCTCTTAGTAATTTTTTTTTACTCCTACTAATAGAACCTAACCTTAGATGTCTGTCCATGTATGACACCCTCCCTGCCTTTGTGAAGTCTTAATTTTCAGAAAGAGAAAGCAAATTTGGCTAATCTTGTCTTCTTCTTCCTCAATGCCGCCTTCTTGCCTTATTTCTGTCCTTATGCGTTCTAATGTTGGTCTTAAAAATTATCAATAAATTTAATTGACAATGTCAAATCAAGACATTTGAAGCTAAAAATTTTCCTAACACCTGTACTACTTAATTTATACACATATATAAACCTTCTATGTTAAAATCCCCAAGTTCTTCCTCTTTAAAATGATTTGTTTCAGCCAGTATAAATATATAGTTTTTACTTGGACTGCATTGAGAGCAAATAAGTCTGAATATTAATTGTTCCCTCAGTAGCAGATTTTTTTCCAAACTATGTCAATGTAATATATTAAAAATACTCAGCTTTGACGAGTACATATTGAAGCTAAATGTGGACTTCAGAGACATTTCTTTCTCTAATACTGTAAAACATATTTAATGGTCTATATATGCACAGAAATCTTTGTACATTCACTGTATCTATGAAATATTCCAGGGAGATCATATTTAAGACTTCTTTTACTAGAATAGCATTATCTAAAATGGAACTTACATGGCTATTAGAGGAAATGAGATAATATGATGTACTGTGAACACCTTCGGTTTGCTCTTCTTAGAGCAGACATCTTCCTAAGGGTACAGGCAGAGAATCATTTTACCCTATATGTGAAGAGAGAAACTGACTTCTTCCTATCTTCCTTGAGTAAACATATTATTACTTCCAGAACTGAGAACTTTTAGGTCTAAATGCTATTATCTGGTTCATTGTATTATTTGTGGAAAAAGAAAAAAAGATCCTATCCTCTTTATGTTGTCTAATTAAAGTCCAGAAAAATCTGACACTTGGGGAAAAAAGCAGAACCAGAAGGGAAAGAGGATCTGTTCTTGATAGGAGGTATTGTTTCCTTTCTTAAGTTGCATTGAACACACTAAAAGAGTATTTAAAATTGCACATGTGATTTGGCCCTTCCAGCTGGTGTGGCTCCAGTCCACAGAATAATGATGACACGAGCAAGGTGATTATAAAGGGACCCACATAAGCTGATCTCTCTTCTCTGCAGATGACACAAATAGAAAGCTTTGAGCAAGAGTGGAAAGGCACACTGCCACTTGCCTTTCCCCTCTGAAGAAGCGGGGACACATTCTGCTCAGCCAACATGTTCCCAGAGGAATGTGATTTAACTTCCACTTTTCACACAGTAAGAAGCAACACTGGAGACCTGTCGGGAGGGTGATAGCAGCCTGGGAGAAATTTGGATAAGTGTTTTTCACTCCAGTGTTTTCATGTGACTTGACTCTCATCTCAATTTAGTTACATCTTGACCTGGAAAATGCAGCCAATGTTTGCCTTTCTTCCTTTGGCTTACCTTGATTCATGATATGCATATCCCTCCTTTCCCCACTCCCACCCTATTCATCTTTTCCCCTGAAACCTACTAATAGACTTTCTCTAGATGTCTACAAATGCATTAACTCTGTTTCCCTCAGTATAGGCTTTACTTCCAGGGAGAGAAAATGTATTTCTCCTTGAAATATATACAAAGAATATTCACCTAAAGCAGCCTGAGAGATTCCCTACTCCTTTTGCTATTGATCTGACTATTCATATATCTGGCAGTTTCCTTAAGGACCCTCTGGTAGTAGAAAACTTAATACTTCTCACTTCTCCCTAAGCTTTCCCCCCTCCCTTCTCCATCAAACGACTGATTTTTATGCATGAGATAATAGACAAGCCTTGGGTGACCTGTTTTTTTCCCCCCTCCCCCTCCCTCTTTTTTCCTTGCGGTAAAATAGTGCTGAAGAAAGAGGGCACTAGTGTACAGCCCAGATCGCATCCTTGCACCGTCTGGATTAGAGCTGAGTCGTCTGCGAACCGAGCGTGGCCCGAGCGGTGTTCTGGCCCGAGGACCATAGCGCTGTCTACCCGGACTCAGGTACGTCTCAAGTCCAATTCTCCAAGCAGACCCAGGTGAGCAGACACCTCCGGGCGGTGAAACCCACCCACAGTGGCAGACACAGTCTCAATCTATGGGATTTCCTCCTGGTCCTAGGGGCATCTCCGCTTATTTCTTTTAGTCCAGCATCCCTGTGAAGCGTCGGGACCCGTGGATGCCTGGGTTGTCTTCCTCCTTTTGCCTGGCTCACCTCCTGTGCTCTTGCTCCCCGCCCGTTCCCCTAGCTCCTTTCTCCTCCGACTCTCACCTTGAGAAAGGGAGCTGGGGAGGAACGAGAGGGAGCCAACTTCAGCCCCAAAGGCGGCTGAGATTTGGCGCCTCTGCCCCCGAAGCGGACGGGTTTGAATATACCTGCCGAAACACTGGCTCCAAAAAGAGAGTGAGAATGGCGGGGGTGGGATGAGGGGGAGTCCAGGGGAGGGGTGTGTGTGTGTGTGTGTGTGTGTGTGTGTGTGTGTGTGTGTGTGTAAAGAACGCTGGGAGGAGGGTTGAAAGAGCGAAGTCGGGGGTTGGGAGGGGATCAAAGAATTGCAACTCGCTGGTCAAGGCGTCCCCTCCAGGCGCTGCGGGGGAATGTCTCTGCAGCAGGTCTGAGCACTGTCCAGGGTTCTGAAGGCGGCGGAGCTTGAGCTACGGCTGCAAGAGCTCTTCAGAATCTCCCCTTCCTTCCCTTTGTAGAAATGTGCAAAGCCAAAGGTCCCGATTTAGGCGAGTGCAGGGGCCCCCTCCACCCCCTCCCTCCATCCTCCATCTCGGGAGACAAGTTACCTTACCTGCACCCTTTCTCCCTGAACACCTACAGTAAGCCTGACTTCTTGGGTGTGTGTGGGGTTGGGGGGTGTGTGTGTGGGGGGGTGGGAGACATACTAAACTCCGACATGCCGAGACTTTACCAGGCGTTGCCTTAGTAACTAATATGGTTTTCCTCAACCTGACAAATCATATTTACTACTCGGGTTGTATGTTGAGGTCTCTTCAACCCCTCGAAGTTAAAGTAAAAGTACATTCCTTTTTTGCGTTCATCATGAAGTAATCCTTCCACCTTCATAATGAGTTTCCAGATTTCTTCTGGGAAAAGTTGATCTTTCCCAATCCGGAAAGTTCTTTTGGGTTAAAAGATTTAGCCCCGCCTCTCCTTTATTCCCTTCCCCGTCAAGTCTGTAAGTGTAATGGTATTTGGCGACCTGGAAAAGGCTTGAAGCTGAAGGAGGAAGAGGGTCGGTGGGGCTTTGGGCCTCCAGGGACCGATGAGGGCACTGCGGACAGGACGCACCACCTTCTGCCTTGGCCATAGCTGCCTGCGTCCAGCCGATATCATGAGGTGCTGGAATGAAATGGACCGGACAACTATTAACATCACTGACCCGGAGTTTTGAAACAGGTCCTGTGATAACGGAGCTTTGATTTTCTTCCTTTTTTGTCCGCAGCTTCTAGCCTAGGGCTTGCCACCGCGACGTCCATTGTACTCTTGAGCAGTTTACTTTGATGCGCCGGTGAAGAAGGGAGCTCGAATTCCCCTAGAAACGCCTCCAGGACAAGGAGGTGGTCCTGGAGGACCAGGAGGAGGAGGAGGAGGGGAAGGAGGCGGGGGCGCCGGCGGCGGCGGCGAAAGTGTTGGACCAGCGGTGTTGGCAAGAAGGACCGAGCTGGGGGAGGCAGGCGTCGGGCATCTGTCTACGTTGGGAGCCCGCAGAACCGGCTGGCAGGACGAGCGTGGGAAAGCGGCTGGCCGGCTGTGGACCGCGTCCTCAGCACAATGATCCGGCTCCTCTTAGTTTTTTTCCCAGCGATCTTTTTGGAGATGTCCCTTTTTCCCAGGGGACCCAGCAGGAAAGTGTTGCTGGCGGGAGCTTCGTCTCAGCGCTCGGTGGCCAGAATGGACGGAGATGTCATCATCGGAGCCCTCTTTTCAGTCCACCACCAGCCGCCGGCGGAGAAGGTGCCCGAGAGGAAATGTGGAGAGATCAGGGAGCAGTATGGCATCCAGAGAGTGGAGGCCATGTTCCATACATTGGATAAGATTAACGCGGACCCGGTCCTCCTGCCCAATATCACTCTAGGCAGTGAGATCCGGGACTCCTGCTGGCACTCTTCCGTGGCTTTGGAGCAGAGCATTGAGTTCATCAGGGACTCTTTGATTTCCATTCGAGATGAAAAGGATGGGCTCAACCGGTGCCTGCCTGATGGCCAGTCCCTCCTCTTAGGCAGGACTAAAAAGCCTATTGCGGGGGTGATCGGGCCAGGCTCCAGCTCCGTAGCCATTCAAGTGCAAAACCTGCTCCAGCTCTTCGACATCCCCCAGATTGCGTATTCTGCCACGAGCATCGACCTGAGTGACAAAACTTTGTACAAATACTTCCTGAGGGTTGTCCCTTCTGACACTTTGCAAGCAAGGGCAATGCTTGATATAGTCAAACGTTACAATTGGACCTATGTCTCTGCAGTCCACACAGAAGGTAGGCATTGTATCTGGGAAAGAAAGGTACAGAGAAAGCGAGAACATTGCATGATGTGCGATCGTGATCATAGTATTGTCTCTGTTTTTTAACAGCACTGTGGGGAACAGATTTTACCCTTGTCATACACGCCCACCAAGGCATTGCCTTTTATCCTCATTCTGTAATTATAGTGTAGGAAAACTGTGTGTCCCATGGTGTTCTGGGGATAGTAGGAGCCTATCAGATACAAACTCTCCATGAACAGTTTCCAACAGTAGTTTTTGGACTTAGATGTTTGTCCTCACATTCTAAGTTTGTGTTTGAAAGGCTTGTTTGCCCAAGGTGGTATACTACCCTTAAGTGACTGGCTATGATTTTCCAAGCTTCGTAGACTAATCGAATATGAGCAGTTAAGAAAACAAACAAATACCCAAACCCAAAACAAAACAAAAAACTTGTTGTCCCCTAAATTGGGCTTGAAAGCTTGATCTTATCTTGAATAGCTGAAGGTTCTTCTTTGTCTTAGTGTGTCGCTCCTTTCATGTCCAAAGTTTACCTGTGAATGTTGGATTAATGCAGTCATCTGTCTCCCTCAGTAAATCAGAAACTTACTTCAAATTCTGGAGTGTCTTAGATACAATGGAGAAGTAAATAATTTAAATCATTTATTTATTTTCTTTCTATTACATTTGTTAAAATTGTCCAGATGCCCTCAGTTCTCCCATGAATGTTCTTGTTTTTGAGAGATAGTACTGGTGACTTCTTGGGTTTGAGTTTTGGTTTCTAATTTTTTTCTTCTTACACAATGACTTTGCTCATTAGAATTTAGTTAGATCAATTACTAATAAAAGGATAGAAGCTATTAAAATGGCCTTTTAAAATGAAATAGACTTACTTGAGGTTAAAACTTTGATTTTTATAGACTCTCACTTACATGAATTCTCAAAGTATTTCTCATAAAGATTTCCTTTATTCTCCTCCTCTTAGCCTGTACAGATTTGGGGATAAAATGAGACTTGGAGTCTTCTATTCTTAACTCACTGACTATGTTTATAAAGAAACTGATTAAACATTAATGCCTAGGACAATTCACGTATATATGCTGGCATATGGAAGAGAATCTTGAGGATATTGCTGCATTCATATTTCTTCATATCAAATTACTAAAAGGAAGACCAGGAAAGAAAGGCATGACTTCATATTCCTTTAAGAGTTTTACAATATTCAGTTACTGGTGTGAATCTTATTTTAGAAATTAAGAAGGATTCTTACTGAATTGGTTATATGGTGATTGTTAATGAATACCAGTGCTTTAATTTATAAAGGGATCAGAGTTTTCAAGACAAAACAAAAGTAATGTAGAGTTATACATTATAATTTTGGAGAATGCTTTTGGGGAAAAAAAACTTTCTGCTGCAATATTGTGACTTCTAACAACTGACTCACTTTTCTGAATCTTGATTTTTAATAGAGAATTGCATACCTCTTTTTCAACAAAATCTCATACAACATTTTCAAGGCATAATTTTAATTTCAAACGTTAATCTCTCACACATTAATGTCTAATGTTAATTTCCTGTATTTTAATGTTTAACATAGTTTCCTCTAGTGTTTAGAAGGAACAACTTGAAAGCACAAATTAAAGATGTGTTAATTACCAGCATTAGATCTCTCTTAAAGGAAATGGCAAAATAGAGATGACATGTGACTTACTTAAATATTAAATTATTCTCCCTCCGTTGAGCTAGGTCATGGTTTATAGAGATAAGAAGTATAAATTCCTTCTTCAAGCAGTAGTACTTCATCACTTTTATACACTAGTTTTTTTTTTTTCCATATTTTAATATAATACCATTTAATTTGGGGGAAGAGAAGAATAGAGAAAAGACAATCTTCAATTTGTTTTCCAGTTGTATCACTTTGCTAAAAATAATTGCTAATAGTGGGTTGCTTTCTGACAAATAGAATTATGTTTTTGGAAAATTAATTGAACTATTTTGCCAATTTTGTTCAGGAAGGGCTCGTATTATAATTTCATCCTTATATTAGTTCGGATTACTCTGTTTTCTTTCTATGTTCTGAATGATGTGTGTGGCAGAGATTATGTCTCGATACTATTATAGTAGTTGATCCCAGACTACAAAGTGTTCCTAGAACAGCATCAGAGCTAACTTTTGTATCTATTACCAAGAGTTTATGTCATTCACCTTGCCTATTTTGTACAATCTTATATCTTCTAAAGGAGAATTTGTTTCTTTTCTTATTAGACATAATGTCTGTGGGAACTAAATTGATTTTATTTTCCTTTATCTGCAAAGAAAGATAACAATCTCTTTTGCTTAAGTTCCAGCTGAAAATTCATTTTTCCTGAGGTTCTGCCCTCCTGTTTCTCAGGGACTCATGATGTACTGGCCTGCAGGCATTTACTTGCATCATTTAGTAATTTTCCTGCCTTCAGACTGATGGGGTCACCTACTGGTGACAGTTCCTTGTCAAAAAGCAGCTAAGACCACATATCAGTGTTGTCTCTGCCATCTGGGCACTACTCAGGAAGGAGGCCAGTTTGGATATTAGCAATTTGGAACTTAGAAATTCTGGAAACTCCAGTGACCTTCACCTCTCCTTTTGAAATTAGCCTTCTCTAGTTAATTTATCATCATATATTTTTTTAAATTAGAAGTTAGGCTAGTACAGTTACCATCAAAGGTACTAAGTGATGAGGCTAACATGTCTTCATTTTCATGGTTGATTTTGATGGACTTTACAATCATGGTTGGGGCATCCTATTATTTGAATTATTTGTTTTTATATCTCTTTATTATTTTATTTTATTTTGAAGTTAAGCTTGGAGATATTTTCTGTTTGTTTGTTTAAACTAGCTAGAATTCAGTTGTTATATTCTTTTACAAGCTTTTCAATCTTCTACCACATCATCTGTGTCACACTTATCCTTTGGGCCATAACAACAGTCAGTTTACCGGACATAAAACAGAATTGGTGTATATGTAGTTACCTGCAGTAGGCGCTCCAGGAAATTTCAAGGATTGGTTCTTGAGGAGAATATTGAGGTAGAATCTGTTGAAGAATGGACGCTGAAGCAATAGAGACTTATTCACAAACAGAAATTGAGTGCATTTTGGAGGAAGCTATTCACCTGGAGTATGTGTCTTTAAATATGCTAAGCATAAAATACAAAAATAGCCTACTTCTGTGAAGACTATCTTGGGCAGGGACACTGTATTTCATCCTTGTGATGAAATGCAGATTCCCCATCAAGAATCAAATGTATCATTTCAAAAAGTTATAGAAAGCAGTACTTTAAAATAATTCTAGTTGACTACATTAAAAACATTGAACAAGTCCAATAAAGAATATTCCTTGAGTTTGTAGCTTCAAAAAAATTTTTTTTATTGGATACATTTTCATTTGTTTTAAGCCATTCTCTATCAGTATTTTGTCCTATAGTGTCAGATGAATATTGTTATGACAAAGGGCTTAATTATGGTCCTATAGAGTGCCCTTCACTATTTTTTTTTTTTTTTGTTTGCAGTTACATTTTCATTGTGGTGCACCTTTTTTTAATGCTTGCTTACATTTTATATGAAATTGGTCTTGTTGGGGGATTCTTTTCAAAATCTCATCTTTTGCTTTTTAGAAGCCTTTTTCTTTTTGATATAAAATTTACTTTAAAAGTCTAATGACATCAGAGGAAAACCCTTCAAAGTCAGTGAACTATCACTTTAGCTAATGAAGGTAGATATAAGAATTTTATTTCTACTAAATATCATATTTTCTACCTATACACCAGCAACTTTCTTTAGATCTTTCTTATCTTGATTCCAACCTATTTCACAATAAGTTACCTTAATAAATTGCTCTATCTTATCACAAAATATGAAATGAAAGTATCTTCAAAGGTTATTTAGGTCAACCAGTCAAAGAGGATTAAAACACCACTATCTTTATCAAATACTAGTTTCTATATGCTCTGAGTTTCTTATTTGTGGTTAGGATTTCTCACCAGAGTGGGAGAATTTAGGATTTAAAGTGAGAAGCAAAATTTCACCTATTAGCTTTCTATATAATGACCTGATTCCCTGAAATTTCCACTAATTCTCCATCAACCACTGGGAGTCATCCAAAACAATTTAAATTCCTCTTCCATGTGATATTTGTCATCAATAAATCCTCTCTTCTTTATGTTATACCACACCAGTTCTCTTACTTATTTATTCTAGTTTTTAATTCCTTTATCATCACAGATAACTCAAGCAGACCTTAGAAAAGTTATTATCCAGAAGTCTTTTAAAACATATTTACTGCTGCTGGGCCATATCGCTTTCTCTTGATGCTTGGACAATCATTAATATTGATATTTTTTTCCCTGAGAGTAGGACATTTTAATTTCTTTTTAAATGTAAAATTATTAGCTTAAATCTGCCTTGTTAATAAGTTCTGGGATTTGATTATTTAATTCATCTCTGCATCACTTTAGGACCAGGTTTGTGTCCTCCAGATTCAATTATATAATTGAAACTAAGTAAGAGAGGGTCGTATTGTCCATCACCAGCAAACTACTTCCTGGCTAACTCTGGTGGTCACTTGGCCTTTATAAATTTTCTTGACAGTATGTTTTTCCACTATATACTCTACCAGTTTATAGATAAATAAATCAGTATAAGTAATTTTTTTCAAAGATTTTGTTTATTATTTGACAGAGATCACAAGTAGACAGAGAGGCAAGCAGAGAGAGAGGAAAGGAAGCAGGCTCCCCGCCGAGCAGAGAGCCCGATGCGGAGCTCCATCCGAGGACCCTGGGATTATGACCTGAGCCGAAGGCAGAGGCAGAGGCTTTAGCCCACTGAGCCATCCAGGCACCACCCAATATAAGTAATTTTAAATGAAAAGCCATTATATATTCAACTCTAATTGAAGAATTACTATACCAAAAAGTGCATATTACAGATTTGAAGACTTGGTCGCAGTTACTAAGTACTTTACACTATGAAGGTGGTACAGTTGGAACACATGTAAAATAAACAAAAGATAAGTATAGATATTTAGAAACATGAATTTATATATGTTTAGGGAACATTGAAAGAATATATTGGTAAGTTTAATTAGCTAGAAAAAATCCAGAGAAAATAATATTGATTAATATGTGGGTTTTTTTTTTTTAATATGACATTTGTAAAAGTTAGAAGCAGTAGTAAGAATAAGGGGTAAAGTAGGTGGGTTAGCTTCATTGGAGTGGAGAGTATGGTCCAAGAACTGAGAATAAAAATAGCAACTCAAATGTGGATTCTTATATTCTGTGACTCTGTGACTGTTTATGATATGAAGGACAAAAAGTGGAGAATCTTGAAGCATATGCCAAAGAGTTTTGGTTTCAAAAAAGATATGCCCAAGTAGAGTTTGATGTGATTCAAAGATATTAAGTGAATTTTACTGAAATATATAGGGGAGATCTACTAAAGGAAACGGGTAAACTAACCATGAAAATGTTAGTTATTGTAGAATTCCTTTTTTTTGTAAATATTTAATTTATTTATTTGACAGGAAAGAGACAGTGAGAGAGGGAATACAAGCATGGGGCGTGGGGAGGGAGAAGCAGACTCCCCACAGAGAAAGGAGATTGATGCAGGCTCTATCCCAGGACCCTGGGACCATGACCCAAGCCGAAGGCAGATGCCAAAGGACCAAGTCACCCAGGTACCCCTGAATATTGTGGAATTCTGTGTATTAGGCTGTTGAAAATTTGGGAACAATAAAAGGTAATCCTTTGTCAGGGACAAAGAAGAGTCTGAACTATCTTTAGTTTTGCAATTCTGGAGGACCAGGAGAATTTTAATGTAATTTACAGGCATGACATGACCATGTTGCAAAACCATGATTCTTTAGGTTTAACAGCATGGGCTAAGATTTAGTATATTTAATTCAATGTGCACTTTGGCTAAGGTCACATACATTACTAGCAAACTTGGGTGTGTGTGCAAAAGAAAAGCCAGGGATGGTTATAAGGTTTGTATTTGTTATTTAAAAAAAAAAAAAAAGTTCACATCCAAATAAAACCTTTTACATCCAGAGCCTTGATTCTCCAGCTGACTTACCTGGGTACTTGAGGTTGGTTTCTTTAAACTCCAACTCTTTACATTTTAAAAATTGAATTATAGTTGAAATAAAATATTATGTTAGTTTCAGGTATGCAACATAGTTATTTGATGTTTTCATACATTATGAAGTGATCATCTCCATATGTCTAGTATCCTATACTATACATTTTAAACATTTTACAAGGTGATCTTTGCAAACTATACTATACAGTTTTCTGATATTTTTTAAAGTGTGCTAGGTTTAATAGACACTTTCCTTAAATATACAAAGTAGTCATTATGATTACCAATTGTTACATGTGCTAAGATACAGTGGTAATCTTGAAGCCTGTTGAAAAACATAAAGCCACTTATTCCTACTGAAAATGGCCCCAGATTGCCATACTTTTGAGTTTCTATATATGCTATTTTTTTCCTATATTAACTAGACTCATTAGGCCATTTTGTGAGTTTTTTAATCAGTAGTTAGTAAACAGCTACTATGTGCAAAGGATTAAGGTGAAATACAAAGATAAAAGAAAGACATCTTCATTATTTTGAGAAAAATTGAACTCTTCTTGATTCTTCTGCCATGCCATCAATCACCCTATGACTTCATTAGCTTTGAAACAAATTTTTCAAGTACCTGAGCTGCAGAGGGTAGAAGGTGATGGCAACCCCTATTTTATGTTTCTATCATGTGGCTTGGCAGTTGCCATTCCTCTTCAGGCAGTAAAATTTTTCTCTGTAGTGCTCTACGGTGTTAATATATAGTGACCGTTTTATGGATTTTTAAATAACTTTCCAGGCAGTGGCTAGAGTGTTATCATCATGAAAAAATTTGTCAGAAGCTGTATTTTCAACATGCTCCATAGTAAGACCAGAGAGGGCTGAAAAACCACAATGCAGGATAGGATACTTGAGTAAGCACATACAACCCCTGAAAAAACAACTCATAGGTCATGCATTCTGATATTAGGTTGGAAACAACATCTCAGTAGAAGATATTCAGAGAAGCTTTGGTTGAAAACCAGAATCAGGCTGAGATATAAAATGAAAATGATATGGTTGTCTTATCCATCAAAGAGCTATCATTGAAGTTTTAATATAGAAATATTTATGTAATTTATGTGTTCAAATTATATTTATTTTTTATTCATTCATTCATTCATTCATTATTTATTTATTTATTTATTCTATTTATTTTTCATGTCTAGCTGCTCTCTATGAATGTCCTTATAACATTTAAGATCTGAATTTACACAATGGAATACTATGCAAACATCAAAGGAAATGAAATCTTGCTATTTGCAACAATGTGAATGGAACTAAAGGGTATCATGCTGAGTGAAATAAGTCAATCGGGGAAAGACAGTTATCACATGATCTCCCTGATATGAGGCAGAATGGGGGTTTGGGGTAGGGAAGGAAAAAATGAAACAAGATGGGATCGGGAGGGAGACAAATCATAAGAGACTCTTAATCTCACAAAACAAACTGAGGGGTGCTGGGGGAAGGGAGGTATGGAGAAGGTGGTTGGGTTATGGACATTGGGGACGGTATATGATATGGTGAGTGCTGTGAAGTGTGTAAGCCTGACGATTCACAGACCTGTACCCCTGGGCAAATAATACATTATATGTTAATAAAAATACTTAAAAAAATCTGAATTTACAGGAAAAATTATAATTTTAACATCCTTCAATCTCATGGGAAGTTTTGCTTTCTTAGACTTGTGGTATTGTGGTATCAAGTATAGTGTTAATGTTTTTATGAAGAGAATTTATTGGTTTAGGTAGAAATTCTCATTTATCAATTTTAGAATTATCTATTTTGGTCACTTCATGGATAAGAAATTGAAAATTCAAGGTGATTATCTAAATGATTCTGATAAAACCCTGAATTGGCAACTGGAATACGAAATGATTTTGGGGAGAAATTCTTTGGTTACTAAGTAAACTTATTTTTGCATTCTAATGAAGACATGACAGTTTATGCATTGGCAAACACATTGAGTCTATTATATGTCAGACACTGGTGTTGGTAATAAGAATACATAAATTGAAGCGATTATAACTATTATTATTGCCATTCCTATTATTATTATTATCAAGGGTTCCATAGTTTGTCAGAAGAGACATACATGTGTAGGTAGTTATAGACTCAGGGGCTTAAAAAGTTAATCATTTGGAAAAAAAAAATAAATGCACAGAAGACTATCGGAAACATTTCATTTTATGTTTTATGTCATTTATGTTCATTTCATTTTATTTGTAAAATACGAATGATAATCACTGCTGTATTACTTACCTCATAATACTGTTTCAGAGAACAAGTAGATGGTCTATACAACTAACTTGCAGTGCTTTTGTTAATATGCCATGAAAGAAACAGATTCTTAAGACATTAGCTCTTCTTAGCTGATGAATATTGAGCAAATATGTAAAATCAGTTAATCAGATATACATTTTTGATTCAAAACCTGCTAAGATAAGACAAAAATTAAATTCACGGTTAAAAGTGTACCATGTGCTATAGATTTTAAGCATCTTTCTTTCTTGAGAAAACAAAGGTCCTGGAAAATAACATGACTTACCCAAGACCGTAATATTTGTGAGAAACAAAGCCAGAACTAATTCAACTTTGTGTTACTTAAAAAATTTTTTTTAATTAACATATAATGTATTATTTGCTCCAGGGGTAGAGGACTGTGAATCATCAGGCATACACATTTCATAGCACTCACCATAGCACATACCCTCCCCAATGTCCATAACCCAGTTATCTTATACCTACGCCCCCACTCTCCAGCAACCCTCACTTTGTTTCCTGAGATTAAAAGTCTTTTATGGTTTGTCTCCCTCCCGGTCCTATCTTGTTTCATTTTTTTCCCTTCCTACCCTCCACGATCCCCCCCGCCCTGCCTTTGAAATTCCTCATATTAGGGTGATCATATGATAATGGTCTTTCTCTGATTGACTTATTTTGCTCAGCATAATCCCTCTAGTTCCATCCACATTGTTGCAAATGGCAAGATTTTGTTTCTTTTGATGGCTGCATAGTATTCCATTGCATATGTATCCTACATCTTCTTTATCCATTCATCTGTTGATGGACATTTAGGTTCTTTCCATAGTTTGGCTATTGTGGACCTTGCTGCTATAAACATTTGGGTGCACATACCCCTTTGGATCACTACATTTGTATCTTCAGGGTAAATATGCAGTAGTGTGATTGCTGGATTGTAGGGTAGCTCTGTTTTCAACTTTTTGAGGAACCTCCATGCTGTTTTCCAGAGTGGCTGCACCAATTTGCATTCCCACCAACAGTGTAGGAGGGTCCCCTTTCTCCGCATCCTCTCCAACTTCTGTAGTTCCCTGACTTCTTAATTTTAGCCATTCTGACTGGTGTGATTTTGATTTGCATATTCCTGATGCCAATTGATGTTGAGTACTTTTTCATGTGTCTATTGGCCATTTGGATGTCTTCTTTGCCGAAATGTCTGTTCATGTCTTCTGCCGGCTTCTTGATTGGATTATTTGTACTTTGGGTGTTGAGTTTGATAAGTTCCTTGTAGATTTTGGATACTAGTAGCCTTTTATCTGATATGTCATTTGTGAATATCTTCTCCCATTCTGTCAGTTGTCTTTTGGTTTTGTTGAATGTTTCCTTTGCTGTGCAGAAGCTTTTGCTCTTGATGAAGTCCCAATAGTTCATTTTTGCCCCTGCTTCCCTTTCCTTTGGAGATGTTTCTAAGAAGAAGTTGCTGCAGCTGAGGTTGAAAAGGTTATTGTCTGTGTTCTCCTCAAGGATTTTGATGGATTCCTGTCTCACATTTAGGTCTTTCATCCATTTGAGTCTATTTTTGTGTGTGGTATAAGGAAGTGGTCCAGTTTCATTCTTCTGCATGTGGCTGTCCAATTTTCCCAACACCATTTTTTGAAGAGACTATCTTTATTCCATTGCACATTCTTTCCTGCTTTTTTGAAGATTACTTGACCATAGAGTTGAGGGTCTATTTCTGGGCTCTCAATTCTGTTCCATTGATCTCTGTGTCTGTTTTTGTGGCAGTTCCATACTGTCTTGATGATTAAAGCTTTGTATAGAGCTTGAAGTCTGGAATTGTGATGCCACCAACTTTGATTTTCTTTTTCAACATTCCTTTTGCTATTTGGGGTCTTTTCTGTTTCCATACAAATTTTAGGATTATTTGTTCCATTTCTTTGAAAAAAATAGATGGTATTTTGATAGAGATTGTGTCAAATGTGTAGATTGCTTTAGGTAGCATGCACATTTTCACAATATTTGTTCTTCTAATCCATGAGCATGGAACATTTTCCCCTTTCTTTTTGTCTTCCTCAATTTCTTTCATGAGTACTTTAGTTTTCTGAGTACAGATTCTTTGCCTCTTTGGTTAGGTTTATTCCTAGGTATCTTATGCTTTTGGGTGCAATTGTAAATGGGATTGACTCTTTAATTTCTCTTTCTTTTGTCTTGCTGTCGATGTATAGAAATGCAACTGATTTCTGTGCCTTGATTTATATCCTGACACTTTACTTAATTCCTGTACAAGTTCTAGCAGATTTGGAGTGGAGTCTTTTGGGTTTTCCACATAAAGTATCATATCATCTGCAAAGAGTGATAGTATGACTTCTTCTTTGCTGATTTGTATGCCTTTAATTTCTTTTTCTTTTTGTCTGATTGCTGAGGCTAGGACTTCTAGTACTATGTTGAATAGCAGTGGTGATAGTGGACATCCCCACCGTGTTCCTGATCTTAGCAGAAAAGCTTTCAGGTTTTCCCCATTGAGAATGATATTTGATGTGGGTTTTTCATTGATGGCTTTGATGATATTGAGGTATGCACCCTCTATGCCTACACTGTGAAGACTTTTGATCAAGAAAGGATGTGTATTTTGTCAAATGCTTTTTTCAGCATCTACTTAGAGTATCATATGGTTCTTGTTCTTTCTTTTATTAATGCATTTGTGGATGTTGAACCAACCTCGTAGCCCAGCAATAAATCCCACTTGGTCGTGGTGAATAATCCTTTTAATGTACTGTTGGATCCTGTTGGCTAGTATTTTGGTGAGAATTTTTGCACCATGTTCATCAAGGATATTAGTCTATAATTCTCCTGTTTGATGGGGTCTTTCCATAGTTTTGCTATGGGATCAAGGTAATACTGGCCTCATAAAATGAGTTTGAAAGTTTTCCTTCCATTTCTATTTTTTGGAACAGTTTCAGGAAAATAGGTATTAATTCTTTTTAAATGTTTGGTAGAATTCCCCTGGGAAGCCATCTGGCCCTGAGCTCTTGTTTTTTGGGAAATTTTTGGTGGCTGCTTCAATGTCCTTACGGGTCATGGGTCTGTTCAGGTTTTCTATTTCTTCCTGGTTCAGTTGTGGTAGTTTATATGTCTCTAGGTATGCATCCATTTCTTCTATATTGTCAAATTTGCTGGTGTATAGTTGCTCATAATATGTTCTTATAATTGTTTGTACTTCTTTGGTGTTGGTTGTGATCTCTCCTCTTTCATTCATGATTTTATTAATGTGGGTCCTTTCTCCTTTCTTTTTCATAAGTCTGGCCAGGGATTTACAAATTTTATTAATTCTTTCAAGGAAGCAGCTCCTAGTTTCATTGATTTGTTCCACTGTTCTTTTGGTTTCTATTTCATTGATTTCTGCTCTGATCTTTATCATTTCTCTTCTTCTGGGTTTAGGCTCTCTTTGCTGTTCTTTCTCTAGCTCCTTTAGGTGTAGGGTTAGATTGTATACTTGAGACTTTTCTTGTTTCTTGAGAAAGGCTTATATTGGTATATACTTTCCTCTCAGGACTGCCTTTGCTGTGTCCCAAAGATTTTGTTTTCATTTTCATGAATTTTAAAAGATTCTTCTTTAATATCCTGGTTGACCCATTCATTCCTTAGTACGGCGCTCTTTAACCTCCATATATTTGAGTTCTTTCCAACTTTCCTCTTTGTATTGAGTTCTAGTTTCAGAGCGCTGTGGTCTGAAAATATGTAGGGAATGATCCCAATCTCTTGGTGCTGGTTGAGACCTGATTTGTGACCCAGAATATGATCTATTCTGGAGAATGTTCCATGTGCACTGGAGAAGAATGTTATTCTGTTATTTTGGGATGGAATGTTCTAAATATATCTGTGACATCCATCTGGTCCAGTGTGTCATTTAAAGCCTTTATTTCCTTGTTCATCTTTTGCCTAGATGATCTGTCCATTCAAGTCAGGAGGGTGTTCAAGTCCCCTACTATTACTGTATTTTTTCAATGTGTTTCTTTGATTTTTGTCATTAATTGGTTTATATAGTTGGCTGTTCCCATGTTAGAGACATAGATATTTAAAATTGTTAGATCTTCTTGTTGGACAGACCCTTTAAGTATGATATAGTGTCCTTCCTCATCTCTTATTATAGTCTTTGGCTTAAAATCTAATTGATCTGATATAAGGATTGCCACCGCAGCTTTCTTCTGATGTCCATTAGCATAGTAAATTGTTTTCCACCTCCTCATTTTAAATCTGGAAGTGTCTTTGGGTCTAAAATGAGTTTCTTGTAGACAGCATATTGATGGGTCTGTTTTTTTATCCACTCTGAAACCTTGTGTCTTTTGATTGGGGGCATTTAGCCCATTTACAATCAGGGTAACTATTGAAAGATATGAATTTAGTACCATTGTATTGCCTGTAAGATTACTG
Source organism: Mustela lutreola (assembly GCF_030435805.1). Lineage (NCBI taxonomy): Eukaryota > Metazoa > Chordata > Mammalia > Carnivora > Mustelidae > Mustela > Mustela lutreola. Next base: position 57,027,089 of record NC_081295.1, on the reverse strand, counting down.
TTACTTTATATTGTCTCTTCCTTTTTGGTCTGTTCCTTTTAGGCTTTCTCTTTGATTAGAGGATTCCTTTCAATATTTCCTGTGGGGCTGGTATGGTGTTGGCAAATTCTTTTAATTGTTTTTGTCCTGGAAGCTTTTTATCTCTCCTTCTATTTTCAATGACAGACTAGCTGGACAAAGTATTCTTGGCTGCATATTTTTCTCATTCAGTGCTGTGAATATATCATGCTAGTTCTTTCTGGCCTGCCAGGTCTCTGTGGTTAGGTCTGTTGCCATTCTAATATTTCTAACATTGTATGTTACAGACCTCTTGTCTGAGCTGCTTTCAGGATTTTCTCTTTGTCAGTAAGACTTGTAAGTTTTGCTATTAGATGACGGGGTGTGGACCTATTTTTATTGATTTTGAGAGGGGTTCTCTGTGCCTCCTGGATTTTGATGCTTGTTCCCTTCACCAAATTGGGAACATTCTCTGCTATAATTTGCTCCAATATACCTTCTGTCCCTCTCTCTCTTTCTTCATCTGGGATCCCAATTATTCTAATATTGTTTTGTCTTATTGTATCACTTATCTCTTGAATTCTCCCCTTGTGGTCCAGTAGTTGTCTCTCTCTCTCGTTTACTCAGCTTCTTTATTTTCTATCCTTTGGCCTTCTATATCACTAATTCTCTCTTCTGCCTCATTTATCCTAGCAGTAAGAGCCTCCATTTTTTATTGTACCTCATTAATAGCTTTTTTGATTTCAACTTGGTTAGGTTTTAGTTCTTTTTTTTTTACTCCAGAAAGGGATTCTCTAAAATCTTCCGTGCTTTTTTGAGCCCAGCTAGCACTTGAGAATCATCAATCTGAACTCTAGTTCTGACGTATTACTAATGTCCGTATTGATTAGGTCCCTAGGCATCTGTACTTCTTCCTGTTCTTTTTTTTGCAGTGATTTTTTTCTGCCTTGTCATTTTATCCAGGTAAGAATAGGTGAATGAAAGAAGAAAATACTAAGAGAGTAGCAAAGACCCCAGAAAAACATATACTAACCAAATCAGAAGAAACCAGAACCCAGGGGGAGAAAAAAAAGGTGGGGGGAAGAAATATATATGTATGTGTGTGTGTTTGTGTATGTATATGTATGTGTGTGTGTGTGTGTGTGTGTGTGTGTATAGGACTGGCAAATAGAACAGAGCCACACACTCGATTTTGGATGTATTTTGATCTGTTAGAAGAAACTACCTCCCAAAATTTTAAAGAAAAATTTATATATATTTAAAAATAAGGTAAACACGATGAAAGGATGGAATATGAGTGTAAAGATGAAAATTAAAAAAAAATCCTAAAAAAGGAATTGATAAGATAAGAAGTTGGTTGAAAAAAGAAAAAAAGAGGAAAGAATATAATCAGGCTGGAGACTAGAACAAGGCTATGTGCTAGATTTAGGGTATATTTTGATATATTAGAAGAAATTGTATCCAAAATTTTAAAGAAAAAAACCACTATATACAAGAAATAAGGTTAAATACAAGGAAGGGATGAAATATAACAATGAAAATTTAAAAATATTTTTAAAAAAGTACTGATAAGATAAAATAGTTAAAAATGTTAAAATAGGAAAGAGGAAAAATAAAAAAAAATAGAATAAGAAAAAAATAAAAATAAAAAAATTGAACTTTGAAAGACTAAAGGGTTATGGGAAAAAGCCATGAATTCTCTGTGTTGCTTTCCCCTAGCTCTGGAGTTCTGCAGTTCTCACTGATTGGTGAGCTTGGTCTTGGCTGGATGTTCTTGCTGATCTTCTGGGGGAGGGGCCAATTGCAATGATTCTCAAATTTCTTTACCTGAAGTGGAATTGCATTGCCCTTCCCAGGGGCCGGGCTAAGTAACCTGCTTGGGTTTGCTCTCCATAGCTTTTGTTCCCTGAACACTTTCCATACAGCTTTGGAGGGTGGGAATGAAAATGGTGGCCTCCCAATCTCTGGCACCATGGGAGCTGAGAGCTCAGGGCCCCACTCTTCAATGTACCATCAGAGAAATACAGTCTATCCCTTCCATTTCCCTAGTCTCCGGCCGAACTCCAAGCTCACCTAGCTTGTGATGGAGCATTTCTGTCTCTGGCCCAGGGCCTCGTTTGCAGTCTCCAAACCCAGCAGACTCCTGCAGCATGCTCTCATGCCACTCCTCCTGGAGGAGGAAGAAGGGGGTGTCTCCTCGGATCTGCCACTTTGGTGTCTGTGCTCAAACAGCAGTGGTCCAACTGTGCCTTGGATCACATTTTAAGGTAATCCTGAGCTGAGAGCCTACTGCTTGGCTCCATCTCTGTAGCCAGCTTCCCTGCTCTGATACCTGGGAGCTCTCCCACATGCAGACATCCCTGGTCTTTTTGTATCCCTGTGGGTCCTGAGACCACATTGTCCCCACAAGGGTTCCACCACTCACTTAGCTTCAGGAATGATGTTTCTTGGTGGAGCAGACTTCTAAATGTTCTGATTTTGTGCTCCAGTGCTCTCTCACTTGCTGGGAGCTGGCACCTGCCCCTGAGATCTATCTTCCTGTCACTTTGGATTCACTTTTCTGCACGTTCTACCTTCTGGAAAGTGGTTGATTTTCTGTTCCTAGAGTTGATGCTCTTCTTCTCTTCTGTCTCCTATTGAGTTTATAGGTGTTCAGAATGGTTTGATAACTATCTAGCTGAACTCCTGGGACCTGATGGTATCTCGGTCTCCTACTGTTCTGCCATCTTGCTCTATTAGATACTTTTTTAAAACAAGATTCTATTGTTTGATTGATCGATTGTTTTTGAATCCCATGATCCATCTTCATGCATTCTTCTCTCCTGTGAGGTTTATATCATTTGGCCAAACTACATTCTTCCCAACATGAGTGCTATCATTTAGCAACTTCTGGGAGACTATTCTGTCACTGAAAACTCATTTTTTTTTTGTAGATTTTATTTATTTATTTATTTGACAGACAGAGATCACAAGAAGACAGAGAGGAAGGCAGAGAGAGAGAAAGGGGGGGAAGCAGGCTCCCCGCTGAGTAGAGAGCCTGGTATGGGGCTCAATCCTAGGACCCTGGGATCATGACCTGAGCCAAAGGCAGAGGTTTTAACCCACTGAACCACCCAGGTGCCCCTGAAAACTCATTCTTACTGTTGATTGTCCCCCTTTCAATACTGACTCTTTCCATACTTATGATTAATTCTAATAATTAGAACTTATTCTAATTATTGTGTGTGTGACCCATTGATACCTACCTCTTTTTTCCGTGACATCAACTCTGTGTCCTTTCCCTTCACTTCAGCAACCCACCTACACTTGACATCACCAAGAACTCTTCTATCTCTGAACTCTTAAACATCAGAATGCCTCTGTACAGTAGAAGCCCCTTCTTTTCAGCTTCTCTTGCTCTCAACTCATCTGCTCTTCACATTTCTCTGGAAAGCTTAGATAAAGCCATTTTCTTACTTGATCTGCTTTCTTCCCTGGATCTATGAAACTCTACCTCCATATTTGTGCTTGTTACCATCTAGTAATAAAACTCCTTTCTTAGAGAAAATGAACTTCCAACTTAAGTGTCTATTCCATATGAAACTCTAGTTGAGGCTTGTCATTTTTTCCATCCCCTTTCATACAGAAAAATAAAGACAAGAAAGGAGCACCCTTTTTAATGGAAGAATTCCATCCCTGTGAGGGCCGTGGTCAAGAGTGAGAGATCACACTTACTCAGATGGCTCTCTATAGCAAGTGGTCAGGGGTTATGTATAGTGTATAAGGATGAGAAGATTTGGAAAGTTTGCCTAGATCTGGACTCCAGGGATTAGGAATAGGATGGGCCTAGTGGGTTCATGGAATTAACCATGCTTAGAAATGCCGTCAGGATAAAATGTACAAAAATAATCCCTTAAGTTTATTGTGCAGATAAGATAGAGCTAGATAAATGTAAGATATTATTGTTGCTGTCAGGTTATTCCAACCTTAGTTTAAGTGATGTAAAGTAATGTGAAGTAATTATAATAATGTTCTAGAGTGAAGATGTGCAAATAAAGAGTAGTGGTATATCTTGCTGATTTGCTGACTTTGAGAAGCACATTCAGCTTCCTGTGTTCTTTCTTCTTAACAATTATATCCATAGCATGTGGCCATAGATGAGGGCTTTCTGTTACAGTTTGATAGATTATTCTATAGCTATTGCTCGATCCTTGGAGACAGTTCCCTCTGTTCTCTGCGATGCTCTGACACATTTACAATTTATATGTTATAAAGGGCTGAACAAAAATATCAATAAACAAATTGCTGACAGTATGTTGAAGAGGAGAAACTGTTTACAATAAAATTAAAAGGTAGTATGAGAATATTGAAACAGGGAAACAAACAATATCCCTTTTTCCTGGGTAAAAAAATATACTGTATTATTTTCACTTTTTGGTCGACAGGTATTACTCTGCGGGTAAAGAGAAAAATGTGTTCAGGTGACTGTCATAATTAAACAGATGTTTAGTGAGAACTTTCTCTGGGTCTCGCTCTGTTGTAGTCACTGATGGCTGGAGTTAAACTATAATTCCTCTATCAAGAATTTCATCATGTGGTGGTTACCATTTGGTTTGATAAATGCAACCATAGGAGTAGATGTGAATAGAGAAGTAACGGAGAAAAATGTCACTACCTTTTTCTGGGTGAGGGAAAGAAGTGAGAGTAACCTCATAGAAGATTCTCAAAGAAGGTAACATTGAAATTCCTCTATTAGAGGAATAGGAAGATATGGGAGAGTGAATATGAGTAAAAGTATTGATGTTGGTGCACCTAGGTGGCTCAGTTGTTAAGTGTCTGCATTCGGCTCAGGTCGTGATCCCAGGGTCCTGGGATTGAGCCCTGCATCAGGCTCTCTGCTCATCGGGAAGCCTGCTTCTCCCTCTTCTACTCTCTCTGCTTCTGTTCCCTCTCTCTCTGTGCCTTTCTCTGTCAAATGAACAAATAAAATCTTTTTTTTTTAAAAAAACTATTGATATAGACAACAAAGTAGGCTCAGGGAACTTAAACATATCACTAATTTGAGAATATATGTTCAGGGAAGAGGATTGGGGATAGATCAAGATGAAAAGGGAAGAAAGGCCTATGTCATGAAGGAGCAGGATTGCCATGCCAAGAAATTTAGATTCTATTTTGTAAACTTGGTGAAACAGTGAAGGATTTTAAACAGAGAGGAAACACAATCAGATTTATATTTTGGAAAATGTACACTGAAAATTTTGGAGAGGACAGATTAAGACAACAAATCATATTAGAAATTGGGACACAATTTGGTAGGCCACTGACAGTTGGGAAAGTGGTGGAGAAAAACCCAATTTAATTAATCAATTTTTTCAAAAGGTGATAAGAGCTTTACTAAAGGAAATGTCAATGGGCATGGAAAGGAGAAGGGATTTGACAGCAGATTAATAGACAGATTCGGATTTAATGACTGATAGGCTATGAGGGTCAAGGAGAAAGGGAAGTCAATAATAAATCCCAGGTTTCCATTTTGTACAACTCAGTAGAGAGAAAAGAGGAAATACAGATTGGGGGAACGTGAATTTTACAGTAGTTGAATTTGAGGTACCGATGGGACCATAAAGTTGAGAGATCCCATAGACAAAGATCTGGAGAGGGAGGTAGACTTGTGATTTGTTAGCAAAAGCTGTGGTTAAAACCAAAAGAGTGGATAAGATTACGAGGCAGATGGTATAGAGGCAAAAGAGGGACAAGCTGAGGGCAGAACTAGGAAGGCGAAAATGAGAAAGAGGATCCAGAAAAAGGATGGAGAAACTAGAAAACTAGAAAGAGAAAGAGGAAGAACCAGGAAAGAACTGGACATCATGGCAGCCAAGGAAGGAGAGATTTTCAGGAAGAGAACATTGACAAATATCACAGAGAGAAGGGAGAGTTATAGAAACAGTGCTCTGTACCACTAGCCTCCACTTCCTCCTAACTTCTGCCTCCCCAAGAATCTCTCTCTCTCTGTCTCTCTTTTAATTCTGAATACTTAAATGTGTATTTTCTACAAAAAGGGGTACTCTTGTACTTAACCAAAATACAACCATTAGAACCAGGAGATTATCAGTGACACATTACTACCATTTAACTCTCAGACCCCATTTGAGTTTTACTTAGTGTCCCAATAAAGTCTTTTGTAGCAGTAGGATCTGGTACAGAATTAGTTTTGTCTCTCAATCTCTTTCAATTTGGAGTAGTTTCTCAGTCTTTCCTTGATTTCATGATCTTGACAGTTTTGCAGACATCAAATCCAATTATTTTATAAAATGCCCCTCAATTTTGGTTCACTGATGTTTCCTCATGATTAGGTTTAAGTTACACATCTTTGCTAGGAATATTCCAGAAGTCATGCTGCATTCCTGTCACTGCACTGCTAAAAGATATATGATATAAATTTGTTCCACTACTAATGATGTTAATTTTGATCACTAGATTAGTAGTGTATCTCTCAGGCTTCTCTGCTGTGAAGTTACTCCTCTCTTCTTTGTAATTAATGAATATAACACAGGAAGTTGCTTTGAAACTCTGTAAGTATCCTTTTAACCATCAAGCTTTGGATTTATTCATTAATTTATTTATGTGAGTATGAAATTATGTATTCCTGTTTTATTCAGTGCATTTTCATCTATTATTATTTATTGTCTTTTTTTTTTTTAGTACTAAATTTTCAAGCTGGCTTTTGATGTGTACTATCATTCTCTGAGAACTCCCTTATTTCCTGGGACAAAAAGTTTTTTCAGGTTCACCTCTTACTTTTTCTTTTAATTTATTTGAGTATAGTTGAAACACAATGTTATATTAGTTTCGGGTGTACCACATAGAAATTCACCATCTCTATATGTTATGCTATGCTCACCACAAGTGGAACTATCATCTGTTACCACACAATAGTACTACAATACTGTTGACTCTATTCTCTGCACTGTACCTTTTATTCCCATGACTCATCCAAGGATCTCTTCATTTCTAAACCCACTGGAAGGGCAGAGGCCAGGAGGCAGTGGTGGCTGCAGGTATATAGCATGGTTCCTTGAGACTGAGAAGGGAACGTGAGAGAGGACAGAGATACACTTCTAAGTAAAAATATTTCCCAGGATGAGAAAGACTTAAGTAGTTTTAAGAGATGATGGAAGAGAATGATAGAAAAGGAAATTGAAGGATAATTGAAGAAGCAGAGTTGCTGAGGAGACAAGAAATCATGGCTGGGTCACACTGAATAGGAAAAGGTTTTCTTCTGGGTGGTGATAGAGTTAAGTCTGGGAAAGAGGAGAAAAGAAATAATGTTTGGTTGCCCTGGTTTTCTCAACTATTTATTGAGGGGGAAGGAGAAGGTAAGGGAGCAGTTCAAATACAAACAGGACAAATTATTAGAGGACCCAACTGAGATTGGAAAAACATGTATTTCTAGTATTATAAGTTCATATTGTTTTAATATTCTCTCCAGAAGTGTACAGTTCCCAGGAATAAGTGAGGAGTCCCAGGTCTCATAGCATTTCATTAATTTAGCCTCCAGCTGGCCCAATGTCCAAAACACTAGAATATTTCTGTAGTTAATTACACAGGATACCAGGAGTTCACCAGAGGTTATAGCCTAGAATTATCCTTTGTCCAGCTCATGTCACGAAGCCAGATGAAGGAACTGATATTTAAGAATATCATCTAAGAGATTATCAACCACTTTGCCTAAAGTTAACTTTCCAGAAGACTACATACCTGACTTTGTTTACTCTTTCTGAAGAATTGCTTTTCCTACGTTGCATTTTAGTACTTCCCTTTTCATTTCTTAAAGGTTAGAACAAACATTGGAAGTGTAAATAATTCCTTATAGTTTTCAGATATTTTTGTTGAAGATATTCCTTAGTATGTTGTTTAATGTCCCATGTATTAAGTCCATGGTTAACAATTCTTTTTAGATTTTAATACCATAATACCATTTATCTCTCTTGAAGAACTGACATGCTTCGCTTAATTGATATTTGAAGGTATTGTGTTTTGCATTTTTCTCTTTGCCTGTTAGGAAGCTCAAAGCTAAATTTGTTAGTCAATGAAGAAAATGTCTCAGTTACACGAGTAGGTTTTAGCTTCTTCTACCTTACTTCAATAGCGTTATTTTATGCTTTTTAAAATTGTGAAGTGCCACCACTCCATTTTAAGAGTAAGGATATTAATATATGTGTAAGTGGAAGTGACCCCACTGTAGGTACAGATCCCTTCTGAAGTTTCTGTATGTTATGAAGCAGTGAGTAATGACAAGCTGGGAGCTTCTTAACTGTGGACGAGGGAGAGTTTATGTTACACGCACAGATGAAGATGGAAGAAAAATTTGTTTCGTATTTAGTGTGACAGAAGAATCCTTTAGCATTGATGGTATACCCAAAGAGAATCAGACTCCTTTGGATTAGTGAAAAAGTCCTTCCTTGGCTCACAGATGCTTTGCCATGGCTGTCTTTTCCTTCTTTAGTAGATTCTAGGGTCTGCTATGTGGCTGTGCTGGGATATTTTGCCCTGCTTTGGTGGGGTGTATGTGTGCGTCAAGCATTCTTTTTTCCATGGTCAGTGCTGAGCAGGGCTGCTGTAACTTTGCAAATTTCTAACCGCTTCCTTTCCTGTTCTCCCCTCTTCTTATCCTTATGGAAAAATAAACCTGTAAAGTGACTGTTTAGTGACAAATGGAGAGAGAGCTTGCTTTCTACCCACTTTCTAGCTTTTCCAGGTGTTCTTATCATGTGCCTTCCTGAGGATAATTGCTTGAGAAAGTAAGCTTGATGGAGGATAAGACACCTGGAAAAATCCTATGTCTCTTACTCCAATTAGTAAAGACTTGTTAAATCACAGAGAGTAGAGGGAGGCCTTGTGCATTGATACAAGTGATGGATGACCTACCCTTTGTTTTTGGCTAGAAATGCCAGATTGGAACAATGAAAAGGCCGATTTCTTCTTTTCTTCATTGTTGATATGTGCCAAAGGAAAGGCTAGTATGTAATATTCTTAGTTTGTCATTTTAAAAGTAAAATTTTACTTGAAAAGAAATATATTTTTTTAAAAAATGAAAAGATACTGAGTGAGTGATTATTTTTTAAAGTGCTTATATTCTCCCTTTCAGGAGATTCTTTCTGGCTCTTCTGGGTGCAGAGGAATACACTAGAGCAGTGCTTCTCGAACCTCAGTGTGCATACAGATCACCTGGGAACTCACTAAACTGTAGATTCTGATTCAGTAGTCCTGGATGAACCTGAGAGTGCATTTCTACTACTCTCATGTGGTTCGTGGACCACATTTTGGGTAGAACCTCGGGACAGGAAGCTCCTTCTGATATATGTCTTGCTTATGTTAGTGCACTGTATATGCCTTCTCATGCATTTATTAGTTATTTCCTTCAGAATCATTTATACATGTCTCAAGGCAAAGTCCTATGCTCTTGAAAGGGGCAAAATGTGGTTTTCAAAATGTGTGGATTTACAAATGATAACTAAAGACATTTATGTATTCATTTCTTGCATTTAATGGTTTTAAAAAAATATGCTCCAGCCAGTTAGCTACCCTGAATACTTAATGAATGTGGCATTGGAGTTAATCAAATTTCTGGTTACATGTGTGCCTTCTGCTACTAGAATACTCTGCTCCAATAGCATATCCACCCTGATGGAAAGTAAATTTTTTGGATGATAGGAATCTTTGTTTTGTTTTGTTCACTGATGTATCACCAGCAATTAAAACAATGCCTTGCGCATAGTAGACATTCAATAAATATTAGTTTAATTGAATTATCTAAGGAGGGCTTTTGTTCCAGTGTCTATTTCTGCCTTAGTAAAATGGTTTGATGATTTAAGAGCTTGAGGTGCTTCCCATCACTTCTTATTGCCAGCACTGTAAATGTAAATGAAACAAGAGAGTAGACTAATTATTCAACTTCCAAAAACCAGCAACCTCAGAAGTATTTGTTTTTTGACTAAATTCTTTATAAATGATTTTTTATTTGCTTTTTTCTTATGATACTGGAATGAAACAAAGAAAATATCCAATTAATTGTATGTTTTGTGGGTAAACTCTTCTTAATATTCCTCTTCACCTTTACCTTTTTGATAAATGAGGAAAAATTACTATGTTTACTGTCAATTAGAACTCACAAATTATATATTTTTTCATCTTCTTTCTTTTTAAAGGATACTTTTTAAAAGTATTATTTTTTTTTTAAAGATTTTTTAAATTTATTTATCAGAGAGAGAGAGGGGGAGAGAGCAAGCACAGGCAGACAGAATGGTAGGCAGAGGCAGAGGAGAAGCAGGCTCCCTGCCGAGCAAGGAGCCTGATGTGGGACTCGATCCCAGGACGCTGGGATCATGACCTGAGCTGAAGGCAGCTGCTTAACCAACTGAGCCACCCAGGCGTCCCTAAAAGTATTATTTAAGAGAGAGAGAGACAGAGTGCACGAGTTGGGGCAGGGGGAGGGGCACTGGGAGAAGGGGAAGCAGACTGCTCAAAGTGACCCTGAGATCATGACCTGAGCTGAAACTAAGAGTCAGACGTTTAACTGACTGAACCAACTAGGCACTCCCCCACACCCCGTTTAATGAATATTGATGTCCCATACCAATAGTCTCCTTAGACTTTAATGCCCAGCATGCAACAGGAAGTTTTTACTGAGTGGGAGGAGCTGAGTTTGGCCTCATTTTCTCCATTAGCTACTCCATGTGACTATGGACAAGTCAACAAACCACTTCAAGTCTCTCTTCTCATCTGTAAAGAGTCTGTCATGCTCTTATCCCCGCCTCCTGTGAGGCCCATGTGAACTGATGTGGAATACTTTTGAAACTATAAAGTTTTTTTTTAAAGATTTTATTTATTTACTTTACAGACAAAGATCACAAGTAGGCAGAAAGTCAGGCAGTGAGAGAGGGGGAAGCAGGCTGAACACCCTGCTGAGTAGAGAGCCTGATGCAGGGCTTGATCCCAGGACCCTGGGATCATGACCTGAGCCAAAGGCAGAGGCTCAACCCACTGAGCCACCCAGACGCCCCTAGTTGCAGTATTTTTGATCCTACATTCTAACAGATTATTTTCTCATTTTAATTGTTAATAACTGCTTCCTGACCTGTGCTTTTCCTAGAATGTTATAAGCAGCCACTTCTATTTAGCATTTACTTAGAATGGTGAAGTTTGTGTTGAAGGAAATATTTCTCCAAGTCCCTATTTGAAAAGAAAAATTTTGATCTTAGATGATTTGCCCAAGGTTGCACACAGCTCAATACTATAAGAAGACTTTCACTCTAGCTCAGCTTTTTCTCTCTATAAACCCCAAACCATCTCTGATCATTTGCCTTTATCTCTTCATATTCTCTTTCTACTCTCTGATTTTCCTCCGCCCTTAATATTTCTATGTGGGCATAAAGGGCAAACATTAGCGTCATGTCTGTAAACCAAACATTGAATTAATCTATTCGACAAATACAGATTCCACTAATCAACTGGCAGTATACTGGGAATTCAGTACTAAGAATGAATTCAGACTGCAGGTGTCCTCAAGGGTGCTAATATAGGTAAATATCCATGAGAAATTATACCGATATCTATAGCTATACACACACACATATGTATATATATATGATACAGTTATGCAGTAAAATATTATCTATGTTTCCAGACTTTATGGATACCCTGTAGTTCCTACTATTGCTTAAAGTCCAGAAGGAAGGAGTAATAATTTTTGCCACCTCATTGTGTGGATGCATGTGGATGAGGAGAGGGTGTGGAGGTTCAAGAGAGGAGGAGATTACTTCTAGGTGGGAACATTGGTTATTTTGGAATAAGTAGCATTAGAACTTGGCCTTAGTGCTAGCTATCCTTGCAAAGGAAGAGCTAGATGGAAAGGGAATTTCCCATGAAGGAAGTCATGTAAATAAGGGCACTGAGTAAAATGCTAACATATGTACAGTGAATGGTGACCTGGTTAATTTGTCTGGGCAGCACTTACCTAAATGGGAGTTGTAAAAGAATTTATTGGAAAAGTAGACCCAGATCTTGAAGTACTGAGAAAGTCAGAATTTGAACTTGTCGTCCATCTGCTAATTTAGTCAAAATAGAGTACACCTGGGCGCCTGGGTGGCTCAGTGGGTTAAGCCGCTGCCTTCGGCTCAGGTCATGATCTCAGGGTCCTGGGATCGAGTCCCGCATCGGACTCTCTGCTCAGCAGGGAGCCTGCTTCCCTCTCTCTCTCTCTGCCTGCCTCTCCGTCTACTTGTGATTTCTCCCTGTCAGATAAATAAATAAAATCTTTAAAAAAAAAATAGAGTACACCTTCTTTTGCAAATTTCTACCAAAAACTGATAAATGGGGACTTATTTTTAACTTTTCCCACCCACTCAATTTTCTTGTCCTTTCCCCCTCCTTGTAGTCCTTGTTGCAGATAGTGACACCTTTGCAGAGAAGCCATCTTCTTTGTTCCTCTGGCAAAATGTCACTAATCATACTGTCCATTTATATTTCCATAGCAATATAAATATTTGGTCCTAAGAAGGTTGCAACTGAATGTATTGCAATCTTTTGCAGCTAGAGTTGGAGTCTACATGGACATGTGGCCTGCCTCTCAGTGAAGCAAGAGGCATATTACAAGCTGGTTTCTCAGCTGTGAAATGCCACTACTTAGGTCACATGCCTCAGTTTAAAAAACTGCCAGGAGCAATGCCTTCTTTTTGGTGGAGAGGTGTGCCACATGTCACCCCAAAGCTGCCATCCCCTCTGGCATCATGCGCGGGGAACTTTGATTCATATGGGGAGGTTGTGTTCTCTGCCTTTTGCAGCATATTTCTTCCGTGGTATTTATCTGGGGTGAATTCATTCTTGTTCTCATTGAATTGGGGATCGTTGTCCGTATTCATGGGGGCCACTTCTTAATCTAGAAGAATAGCTGTAGCCTTGGGGATAACAGTTGAGTGAAAATGTGAGTTGTCTCACATGTGAAAAATGGCGTATGACACGTGTATTTCCACTCAATACCTAGCTGTGATGCCACCCTTGGTGATCTGCAACATCACACTTTCTTTCACTGGGTAATGACATGCAAAGATTCCTGGAAATCAGCCTTTGAGAGCACACATTCTGGATTCATTAAAGACCACGTCCCATCAGCTCTTAAGGACTACAAAAAAGACATATAATTTGTATCTTCACAAACAGGGGCAATGCTTCTTACTGCATGTACCTTATTTTAGATTTCCCGCTTTGTAAGATCTGACATGGGCTTATGCACAAAATAAGTGCCTGATTAATACACTTTGAATGAATAATCAAACGGCGGTTCTGATAAAAGGTAATCTAATAGGCATTTGTCCTGGCCGTGATATTGGAATACTTTCGCTTCCTATTTTTCTAAGAAGGAAATATTTAAAACCCAAAAACTCTCTATGTTTATAGAGATATAAGTTCCATCTGCCATAATAATGCCATCTTGGCTCAGATGTTGGACTTTAGACTTTACAATGTGTTTTCTCTTGCATTTTGAGAGGTTCAAGGAAAAAAAAACTATTAAAATATGTACTTCTCCAGTTTTTTCAAATGTAATTCCCTTTTTTTTACCATCTGTTCTGTTTTTAACAGTTCATTTATTTATTTATTTATACTATGTTATGTTAGTCACCATACAGTACTTCATTCTTATTCTGGGTTGAATTGTGTCTTCTCAAAAACGTTTGAATCTTAATGTCCAGTTCCTCAGGATATGACCTTAACTGGTGATAGGTTGTTATAGAGGTAACCAAGTTAAAATGAGATCATTAGGTTGGGCACTAATGCCCAATATGACTGATATCCTTATAAAAAGGGGAAATTGGGGTATAAAGAGAGACCTGCAAACAGAGAAAATACCATGTGAAGATGAAGGTAGAGACTGAATGGCACATCTTTAAGCCATGAAATACCCAATTGCCAGCAAATCATTGGACTCTGGGAGAGAGGCCTCGAAAAGATGTTGCCTCCCCTCCCTCACATGGAACCAACCCTGCTGAATCTTGATCTTAGACTGCTAATCTCTCAAACTTTGAGACAATAAATTGTTTACACCATGTGGTTTGTGCGTTGTTACAGCAAGCATAGAAATGAATTACAGGTCTCAGGTTACTCTGTTGTGGAACCCTGTCTAATCTCAGTTGCTTCCTGAATGTGCTGAAAAACAAATCAAAACAGAACACACTAGTGTTTATGGGGAAACTGTTGCTCATCTGCTTATGGACTATTAGTTGCTTAGCCTTAACTAACCTCCCTCCCCAATCTGGCCCACCACATTCTATTCATAAATGGTAATATAACTTAGGTGTCTGTTATTATTATTGAAAAACAGTAATGATACCAGCACCATTGGCTGAGCATTTATTATGTGCCAGGCACTCTGCTGAGTGTTTTGTGTACATTAATTCATTTGGTCCTCCAAATAACCTTAAAAAGTAGGTGCTGTTATTATTCTGGAAAGATCAGAAATGTTTTTCTAAGTCCTACAGGTAAAAAAAGGCAGACACAGGGTCAGTCTCCTTCCAAAGCCCAAATGTCGGACTGCTATATTATTTGTATAAAGAGGTGCTACAATATTTCATAGGCTTATGACTTTGGGTCTAGATATTGTCAGCATTTGAATGGCTATTTAAATGAGTAAGGGAAATGTAAATGAAGGCAAAGACTGTACAACCTTAAGTCAGACAGTGTCTTAAAAAATGTCAGGTCCTCGAGCTAGATTGTGTCTAACGTACCTGCCCTAGTTAATCATGAGGACCACATAGTTCAGCCCATCACTTCTTCAGAAAAGAATAAAATGAATTCATTCTGGGTCTTCTTTTTCAGTTCTTTTCATGTTCAGAAATGTGTGTCCACTCTAAAGCTTGCTCATGTTGATTGTAGAAGGACAGACAGAGGGGGATGTCAGAGTGTGAAGATATATATGTATATATACCACTATTAACCTTTTTAATATGGATTTTCCTAGATTATTCTGTGTAGTTTATTCTTCTCTTAAATTTATTTATATTTTTCAAGTGGGGCTTGAACTCCTGACTCTGAGGTTGAGACCTGAGCTGAGACCAGGGGTGGATGCTTAACTGACAGAGCTACTCAGGCGCTCCTCTGTGTGTGTGTGTGTGTGTGTGTGTGTGTGTGTGTGTGTTTTAACTAAATATGGTATATGCTTTCTGTGAAAAATGAGAAATACAAAACAGTATTATTAAGAAAATGATAATTATCCATAATTCCAACTCCAGGAAATAACCAGTGTTCGCATTTTATCATATAAGATGGCAACATATTGATTTGTTCTAAAGCATACTTGACATTTCTTTAAAAACCTTCAAATTTGATATTCTTGGACATGCTGATATAAAAAAAAAAAAAAAAAACAACAACAACACCGTAAACCATGCCTTCTTTTTACTGTTTCCAGAACGTCAAACAAACATACCTATATTTCTAGAAATGAAAGATCTTTTTTCCAGTGGGCAAAGGGGAAGAAAAGGCTTCTCTCTGGAAATTCCTAGGACTTTAGTACTTGGGGAGTTTATTGCATTTTCTGATTTAACAATGGTCTAAACTAACTCATTCTCAAAAGCACAATGTACAAGCACTGCCAATTGATTTTATAATGGAGTGTTAGTCATGTGGAAGCCAGCCTCTACTGTTTGGTCCCTACTGTTATGGGTACATGTTTATGAGATTCTTGGTTTGTTGTAGGAAGAAAGCATGTGTTAAGGACTGAATGACTCCAAGCACCTGAGAGGCGGTGATTCTCAGATCTGAGTAGGAGTTCATTGAATCTATGGCTTTGTAACAGCAGTATGACCATCCCTTCCTGGGAGAGATGGCTTTGGCTCACCAGTGGAGCCATCAACCTTTTAATTTTGGCTCCTCCTTTGTTAGTTGTTCAGGCAGATGCACAATAAGAAGTGTGGGTATAAAGGAGGAGATAGTGGTTAAGAGGGAGGCTTCTGGACTCAGACCTGGTTTCTTATCCTGTCAGTCAGAGTTGAGCTGTGGCACTTTAAGCAAGTCTCTGAACTTCTCAGTCTCACTTCTCAAATATGTAAACTAGGGATTGTATTTATACTCACTTCTCATGGGATTAAACAAGATAATGGCTGGCATATCACGAGAATTCAGTAAAACATACACATGCATGCACACACATGCACATACATATATAAAAGCTAATAAGGAAGTGTAATATGGTGTGTTCTCTTTCAGTTAGTTTCTCTTGGGAAGCACGTTTCCTACCTTTGTAAATATAATACCTTCCAGAGTTGGCAAAGTATTTATTGGTAGAGGGGAAGAAAGGAGGCCTCATATACTACTTTACATCTGGGGGATTTGGACTGTTTAATAAGTTCCTGTTAAAAGGTAGTACCTTTAGAAAGAATAGCACTTAACGCTATTTTTCAGTAATTATCTCAAAGTTACCAGATCAGTTTAGGGTGTCCATGGCAGAGTGGCCCAGAGGGGAGAGCTGATCCGGCATAGACCCGTTGGAGGACATGAAAGGTTATTCTGATTTCATCATTTTTATTTGGTTCTAGCTAGGAACATATGTAGAGCATTGTTTCCTGAAAGTCTCTGATGATCATCTTTAATCATTATCACTACCATTTCTTAAGGAATCTTATATAATCTTGGTTTATATATAGTAATTGATTCTACTCTCTACAGTCTGAACTCTAAAATGGATGGCATCATAAAGGAAATGGTGTTATACAAGGTGGAGGCTTTAAGTCACATCAGTAAGATCATCTGAAAATAAATATTTGTGCTGGTTATAAGTTCTCGGGGTAGGATCTTTTTTTGGTGTGTGTGCGTGTGTGTGTGTGTGTATGTGTGTGTGTTATTCAGGTAGCATCTATCTCAACTCCTTGCAAGTAGATTGTAAATGTTAGTTGAAATAAATTAACCTTGTAAAGTATGAATTGTTTCTCAGATTAGTGAGATTGAGGAAAAGATATTCTTTATTTGTCTTAGGGAAGGAGTTAGAGATTTGGGGGCATCTTTAATACCAAACATTCTAAAACATTACATTTATTTTATTACATTCTCCTTCCATATTTTTTTTCTGGGCCATAAATTCAGTCCCTCTTCTGTTTGTATCTCAAGACTTTACTTTTTACTTAGGGCAATGATTCTCCTTTCTGGCTGTATATTGGACTCACTGGGGCAATTTTAAAACCTATAAATGCCTGATCTCACCTGCAGAGATTCTGCTGAAGTCTGGAAAGCAGATGTTGGTGTCCACACTCATGTATATGTGCAAGGCCCATCCTAAGGGACAAAGGGTCTGGAGGCAGAAAGAGAAGGTGGCAGAAAGTGGGTCTGGCCCTGGAGATAGAAAGGCTGAGCCTGTCTTGGTATCATCCAGTTTCACTTGTTCCATCCTTTCCCACTCGGTAGCCCTGGGCCTGCTTGCCATCCTTGAGCACACAAAAAAAGGATGCCTCTTCACCGAGGCCTTGGCATTAAGGCTCTCCTCTGGTGAGGATCCTTTTCCCTCAGATCTTTCAGTGGCGGGCCACTTCTTTTCACCCAGGGCTTACTTAGTTCAAATGTCATTTCCTCAGGGAGGCCTTCTCAATCTAACTTTATTACTTGTCTCCTGTCACTTTCCATACTCCTGCTCTGTTTTATTTGGTTTATGCTACTTATGAGAATCAGTAATTATCTAATTTCTGCAGTTGTTTACATATTTATTGTTAGTCTCACCTACTAACAGGATACTGCTGTATTTCCAGAGCCTAGAGCAGTGCTTGGCACCCATAAGGCTTACAATAGATATTTCTGAGTATCTGTTGTTTGTAGCAAGAATAGCAACCCTTTGTATAGACATTGCTAACTGCCTCTGGTATCTCTTCTCTTGGATTTAGTTGAGTTTCAGCTCAGGACAATTCTCAGTCATTCATAGTTTGCCTTAAATTTTTTTTTTTCATATTCCTGATTTAAAAAGTGATTTCTGGTGTATAGCAGTTGAGGAAATGAAGCTCGAAAACTTAAGCAATTTCTATTTGTCCTTTCAGTCTTTCATTCATTCACTAAAAAAATATTTAATGAGAATCTAGAATATAAGAATCAAGATTCAGGTTTTTCCAAGCATGTTTCCAGAAGTTGGATATTGTGCTCTATGCTTGGTCATAATGTTTTTCAGTATGTATTTTCTGAATTTAATTCAACAAGGGCTTTAAAACAGATACACAAGTACTTTATATAAGGCTATACAAGACAGGTGCAATGTATAATCTATAGTGTAGATTATAGGGTAGAATTAGAATTACCCTTTAGTAGAAGGGATTTCAGATCATCTATTTCAATGGCCTCATTTCATAGATGAAGGAGCTGAAATCCAGGGAGGATAATAGTTCATTTTTCTTGGATGCTCGTAGGATAAATAAAGAATTGACAGACTCCTGGTGCTCAAAGTCATGTGAGTACTTAGTGACACAACAGACATCAGAACCATGTTCTTGGTCCAGGGTTCTTTGTCTCCACCAGTGATCCTCAAATATATGTGATTAGAACTATCTGGAATATTGCTAGCTGCTGGGGATGGTGTTGTGGGCTTGCATTTTTAGCATTTGTCTCTCCCAGGTAATTCTATTGTATAGCCAGATCTGGGGACCATTATGTACACCATATTTTTATACATGAATTTGCCTCACCTGTAACTGCAAAGATGGGGAGGTTCTACATAATGTATGGAGAGTACCATTTGTAAGACTTTCAAGAAAAACTCTTCTGATTTTTGCTTAGCTGCACAGTATTAGTCTTTGAGTTAAATCTCAATAAAGACTTGCTTCTGACATTTGATTAAATGTAACAGTTATTGAGTGTGAGGGAAATAAAAATGAGTAAGACATACTTCTTAATATAGACTCTTTAAATCCTGCTTAAATAGAAGGAAATAAGTCAGAGAATCCTGGTATTCCCTTGAATTTTAAATCATTATGATTTGTCTGGCTGCTGGCAAAATGTCTTGTACCTTATAAGGTACACAGGGACGCTTAATTTGTTCTGATTTATTGTTAAATGAAAACAGCTTTTTACTTACTCAAGCTTTTTACTTTAGTATTGTGGAGTTACCTATCAAATTATAAGTACCTAAAGTGCTCTTTCATTATTTATATTCTATAAGTGATTGGAGGAAGAAACGAGAAGGAAATGCCATATTTTGTCCATCCCATGTTTTCAGATTGAGCAGTAATATAATAGATTTCATTATATCATAGGTGTAATAATTATATAGCAGGCACAATTTTTTTTTATGTTGGTAAAATATCCATAGAAAACACTGCTTCTCCTAAACAGTTTTCACTTCTATGCTTTGTCTTTTATCCTAAGGTATCTGTAGAGAATGTTGGGCCTGATATGTTTTATGTTAGAAGATACAGAAATTCATTTCTCATATTTATGGAAAGGAGAAGAGGAAAGAAAGATTCTAGAGACAGTCAGTCATGAGACTCAAAGAAACACTAGGAAATTCAGTGTACACTGAGGTGCCATATTTGTTTTTATGTTTGTTTTTTAATGATCTACCAGGAATGTTTCATAGTAAGTGGGCAAGGATTAAACTACTGGACAGTGGATTTATGGATATTATTTTTGCCAGATGCTTACTAGGACTGGGGAGTTGAAGGAGAAGGATATCTGAGTCATTTTTGGTGTCACTAACAGCCCTCTCCCTTGTCTGTTATGGCAGTGAAAATGTGTGGGAAAGTGTGGAAGGCAAATGACAAGACAGGGGTGATTGTGGTGGGTGGGTGACTGGGGCGAACTGAGCACAAGCTAAGTTGAGATGAGAAGGAACAGACTTGCTTGTCGTGGGTCTGGGCTATATCACCAATACCAGAATCTGCTTATCTTGTTTATGCTGCATCCCTGGAAACCAATAGAATGTTTGGCACATATCAGCTGTTGTTTAAAAATAAGTTAAATGAATCTATGTATGAATAACTGTTTGCACAACTATGCCAACTATTTTGAGGAAGTTGAGATTTAATAAATAGAAGTTGGAGGCTGAGGTGAGTGTCTTGGTTCTAGCATCATACCTTGCATGTAATTGGCACATAAGGAAGTATGTGGTTGGTTGGGCCTCCAGCATTCGTGTTGAGATCAACATTAGAGATTTTAATAGTTTAAATGCATGAAAGTGAAGTGAGAGCACTGATTTTTCTTAATTTTTTTGGAAAGTGTGCTTCTGTTTTCATTTTTAGTTTTTCAAAAAATCAAGTTTCCTTAAACAGAGAACTCATTTCACTCAAAATTGCAGTTACTCTAAAATCATAACTCCCAGTCTCTAATATATTAACTTTCTTATTCCTTCTCTTGTACATACCAACTTTTACATTGAAACTCTGAGTATAAACCTCACAGTCTATCATGGAGTGGTGTGTGTTCGTGTTTGTGGGAACAGAATTTCAGGGTTGGGTCGTGTGTTTATTTTCTGACAGTGTGTAGGCAGTATGTAGAACAATAAATAATTTCCCTTGGCAGCTGTAAAAATGGGTAATCTTTGGTTTTGCATTGGTAGATAAAATGAAGTAAAAATGATCACCAAAAAAATGGGAATGTTACTATAATGAAATAACTTAGGGAAATGGAAGTGGGATTGCCAGTGGTAAAAGAAATGCCCCTTTACCCTTGAAATAGTGAATTTTAGTGCTTTTTATTTATATACACATTCATTATATAAAAAAGGCAAAACAGTTGAATTTAGTCAATCATTAAATCAATTCAAAGAAGTTAGAGACTAACCAGTGAGAAAAACTTTCCGATGGATTCACTAGTTATTAACATATTTACTCTTTATAGGAATTCAGTCTCACCCAAAACCGTACAAAAAAATGGTTTCAGACAATAGGTTGCTGTATTTTGTCCCCACCAAACTAGCTTTTGTGTGTATAGTATAATCACTGCCAGGTTAGAACTCCTATTTCTCATCTTTGGGACATAGTGGAACAGTTGATACATTTGGCATATAATATCTTTCTATGAAATTAGTTACTTTTTAGCCTTTTTTTTTGTTTTAAGCATCTTGTGCTGCAGTAGGGACCACAAACCTTAATGTCTACAGAAGACAGGCATATGAGGATAAAAAAGTGAGGCTGACCTCGTGGGAACCTGAGGGACCAGGAGAGTGGGAGCCATGCCGTCTTTAGCCAACTGGAGCTACAGAAGAATGTGGAGCTGCTGTTGCCAGATCTCTTATTCCAAGAAAAGCTAGAAATTGGAAATTCTATGTGAAATTGTCTCTATCTTAAATTTTAGCAGCTGATTAAATTTTTAAAGCACTGTGTAGACCAAACAAAGCCTAGCGGGCTGCCAGTTTGTGACCCTGGCTGCCAGTCTGTGACCGCTGCTTTGGATAACCAAGCGTAGGAGGAAGAGCACATCCCCTAGGACCAGATACCCGGGATTCTAACTCAGCAGGAACTAAATATGGGTCCTTGGGCAAGTCACTCTCATTTTTAAAATTATGGATTTGGGCCAAATGATGTTCAGTTTAGTGACTTACCAAGTTTGACAACATCTATAATTTTATAAGGAGCAATAGCTGGTCTTCACGTTCATTACTGTTCATATTTTCACTGTGACTTGAGTGATTTCCCCAAATATTTGAAATCTGCCTACTGTTGGCCTCTTCGAGGGTTGTTTATGAACATTTGTTGGAACTGACCAGAGAAAATACTGTCAACTTGTCTCTGAGCCTAAGCAAATTGTTAACAGAGTTGCAGAACTTGGCTATCTCCTGCTGTAGTAAACATATTAATAAGCTCTCACCAGAAGAACTGTGAACAGATGCAGTTCTTGAAAACACAGTGTCCTTGTCGCGTTTCCTTGTCTGTTTCACAAGCCGTGCTTGTGATATCCTAGTAAATACTCTCCTTTTTGTCATAATGAGATCACAGTTCATGAATTCAGTAGAAACATCATTGTAACCAGTATCTTTAATGCACAGATCCAAGCCCCAAGGGAAGATACACAATGATATAAAATGACAAGGATTTTTTTTCTTCATTCTGTCACATATTTAAAAAAAAAAATTCTATTACCCAATTCCTTGGAGCCAGAACTAAGAATAGTACATTGCCTTTGTAGTCACTTTTCAATGTGGAAATTTAGGTGCTTTAAATACAATAAATGTATCCACACATATCTTAAGCGGTCAACTGGGAACCATCCCCAGTTCAGTAAAATAACCATAGGCTTAACACCTAAGCACATCTTTCCTTGCTGACTAGCTGGATGACCTTGAAAATTGCATACCTTTCTGAATTTCTATTTTCTCACCGATAAAAATGCTGTTTAAATATTTGCATCTCATAGAGTTGCAAGGATCACAAGAAAGCAATTAGATGTGAAAGTACTTTACAAAACAAAGCGTGGCGTGTCAGAGAGATAACATGCTAATCAATCACTTACCTCATTCAAACATGAGGAGTGGAAGTACAAATTGAATAAAGCAGCTTGTTATGCCCGATGCAGCTTTAATTCTTTGGGATTTGGAATTGGCCTCCCAGTTACATCCTTGCTTTCCTCCATTTAAAACCATCTCTCGTATCTCAACAGTTTAATTTATTTGTGTCTCTGGATACATGGAATCAAACTTGGAATCTGAGAGAAAAAAGGATTTGTCTGTTCCTTGAAGGACCTTACAAATAATCTTTTGGAATTACTCTTTTCTTTTTTTTTTTTTTAAAGAATTTATTTATTTATTTAACACAGAGAGAGATCACAAGTAGGCAGAGAGGCAGGCAGAGAGAGAGAGAGGGATGCAGGCTTCTTGCTGAGCAGAGAGCCCGATGCGGGGCTCGATCCCAGGACCCTGAGATCATGACCTGAGCTTAAGGCAGAGGTTTAACGTTTAACCCACTGAGCCACCCAGGCGCCCCTGGATTTACTCTTTATTTAAAAAGAATTATATGTTGGGGTGCTTGGGTGGCTCAGTAAGTTTAGGGGTGTCCAGGTGGCTCAGTTGGTTAAGCATCCGACTCTTGATTTCAGTTCAGGTGGAGATCTCAGGCTTGTGAGATCGAACCCCTCGTTGGGCTCCCTGCTAAGTGTGGTGCTAAGATTCTCTTTCTCCTTCTCCCTCTGCCCTTCCCTGCTTTTGCACTCTCTCTCAAAAAATAATAAAAAAAAAAGAGTTATATGTTTAATCACCACTTTCTTTCCTTCTTTCTGGACTTCTTCCAGTTTTTCTGCATTAAGTGTTAGAATCAAAGAACTTGAGTGATTGTAATGTCACTTACAGAATTATTTGGAGAACACATTATCACTTCTCTCCACTTAATCTTACATAATAAACTGTTTGCTAAGTTTCTACCTAGCTTCAGTTTTTACCATCTAAAATGGTGGCATGATATTCAAATACTGGATACACTAAATTTTCCTTCATTTTAAGCATTCCATGATTTTTCTGGTCTTTTTTATTTTTTGTTTTTGTTTTTTCTCCTCAAGTATATCCAGTAGTGTGCTGATTCCCAGAAAAATGCAAAAGCCCTGATTTGTACCGGTTGCTGATTTCTGTGGTGTAAATTCTGCCACCATATTGGTTCCAAGGTGATGATGTTATGTCACTGAACATGGAGCTGGGAAGAGTTAATGCCTAACCGGATCTCGTGAGCCAGAGTGAGCAGCTCCAGCCCAAAATGACATAGTGCTATGATGAACATACTAGTCAATGTGGAGAAGAAAAGTTCTAAGTATGTTTTTATCATTGACTTATTATTTATAAATTATACTTAAAATTTATATATTTCATGCAGCGAATATGATATATTTATTATATATCTATATAATAGCTTTTATATTTTAAAAACAGAATGAAAGAAATATATTATTGGATTTTAAGATTAATTTTTCTTATTTGATTTTTTTCTGTAGTTACAGTAATTATTTATAGTCACCAGTCTCAATAAGTAACTTCTCAATAAGTAAGTTACTCAATAAGTAACTTCTAAGTAACTTTTATCTTTAAAATTTTTCAAAGCTTACTTCACTCATGTTCTATCATCCATTTCCCCATGATATGGTTCTTACTGCATTTCAGCGTGGACATCATGGAGTAATGTTTTTTGCAGGAGAGGTATTTTGGTATCTAGTTTCTGAGATGTCACATGTCACAGTCCCCTAAATCTCTGAATCTGTGGCTTTATTGTCTTTCGGTTAACATTGTTTCAGGAGAAAAGTCTCTGGAAATCTCAATTTTGTTTCTTTTGAGGTGAATTTATTTTCTTTCAGCCTAGAGTTTGTAGCATTCTTTATCTTTGAGACAACAATAAAATGTAACAGTATGAATTTATGATGTCAAAGGTGGTTTTTTTCCCCTCCCATTTTGTGTGTAACCTTGTAAATTCTCAATTTCCACATCTTCCTGTAGTTGGTTTCTGCTCTTCCATTATGATCATTTCTTTTTTTTAAAAATTTTTTTATTTTTTATAAACATATATTTTTATCCCCAGGGGTACAGGTCTGTGAATCACCAGGTTTACACACTTCACAGCACTCACCAAAGCACATACCCTCCCCAATGTCCATAACCCCACCCCCTTCTCCCAACCCCCCTCCCCCCAGCAACCCTCAGTTTGTTTTGTGAGATTAAGAGTCACTTATGGTTTGTCTCCCTCCCAATTCCATCTTGTTTCATTGATTCTTCTTCTACCCACTTAAGCCCCCATGTTGCATCACCACTTCCTCATATCAGGGAGATCATATGATAGTTGTCTTTCTCCGCTTGACTTATTTCGCTAAGCATGATACGCTCTAGTTCCATCCATGTTGTTGCAAATGGCAAGATTTCATTTCTTTTGATGGCTGCATAGTATTCCATTGTGTATATATACCACATCTTCTTGATCCATTCATCTGTTGATGGACATCTAGGTTCTTTCCATAGTTTGGCTATTGTGGACATTGCTGCTATAAACATTCGGGTGCACGTGCCCCTTTGGATCACTACGTTTGTGTCTTTAGGGTAAATACCCAGTAGTGCAATTGGTGGGTCATAGGGCAATTCTATTTTCAACATTTTGAGGAACCTCCATGCTGTTTTCCAGAGTGGCTGCACCAGCTTGCATTCCCACCAACAGTGTAGGAGGGTTCCCCTTTCTCCATATCCTCGCCAGCATCTGTCATTTCCTGACTTGTTGATTTTAGCCATTCTGACTGGTGTGAGGTGATATCGCATTGTGGTTTTGATTTGTATTTCCCTGATGCCGAGTGATATGGAGCACTTTTTCATGTTTCTGTTGGCCATCTGGATGTCTTCTTTGCAGAAATGTCTGCTCATGTCCTCTGCCCATTTCTTGATTGGATTATTTGTTCTTTGGGTGTTGAGTTTGCTAAGTTCTTTATAGATTCTGGACACTAGTCCTTTATCTGATATGTCGTTTGCAAATATCTTCTCCCATTCTGTCAGTTGTCTTTTGATTTTGTGAACTGTTTCCTTTGCTGTGCAAAAGCTTTTGATCTTGATGAAATCCCAATAGTTCATTTTTGCCCTTGCTTCCCTTGCCTTTGGCGTTGTTCCTAGGAAAATGTTGCTGAGGCTGAGGTCGAAGAGGTTGCTGCCTGTGTTCTCCTCAAGGATTTTGATGGATTCCTTTCGCACATTGAGGTCCTTCATCCATTTTGAGTCTATTTTCATGTGTGGTGTAAGGAAATGGTCCAATTTCATTTTTCTGCATGTGGCTGTCCAATTTTCCCAGCACCATTTATTGAAGAGGCTGTCTTTTTTCCATTGGACAGTCTTTCCTGCTTTGTCAAAGATTAGTGGACTGTAGAGTTGAGGGTCTATTTCTGGACTCTCTATTCTGTTCCATTGATCTATGTGTCTGTTTTTGTGCCAGTACCATGCTGTCTTGATGATGACAGCTTTGTAATAGAGCTTGAAATCTGGAATTGTGATGCCACCAACTTTGGCTTTCTTTTTCAATATCCCTTTGGCTATTCGAGGTCCATTATGATCATTTCTATTGGCTTGTTGTCTTCTTTGTTGGCAGAGACTGCTATTCTATGTGTTGTCCTGCATATAACCTAATTTTTGTGTTTTATTTTTTCTTTTCTAATTTTTTGTTTTATATTTAAATTTGTCCACTTTATCACTAATGTAGCTTTCCACTTTATCTGTTTTGCCCTTTTTTCTCTCCAGTGTGATATTTTTGATATATTATTCTATTTTTAATAGAAAAGATATCTTTTTTAAAGATTTCTTTTAATTTTTTAAATTTTTATTCTTTTTTTTTTCTTTGAGAGAGAGAGCATGGGAGGAGGGGCAGAGGGAGAGAGAATATCCAGCAGCCTCTGCATTGAGTGGAGAGCCTGACAGGGGCTCCAAGTCACAGCCCTGAGATCATGACTGAGCTGAAATCAAGTAGTCCAAGGCTTCACTGGCTGAGCCACCTAGGCTCCCCTAAAGATCTCAAATGTCAAGGAGTTATTTTCTAAAGTTGCCTTACATTTCCTCAAAAAACTATTT
Organism: Mustela lutreola; assembly: GCF_030435805.1. Lineage (NCBI taxonomy): Eukaryota > Metazoa > Chordata > Mammalia > Carnivora > Mustelidae > Mustela > Mustela lutreola. The sequence continues at coordinate 57,000,589 of NC_081295.1, read as the reverse complement.
TTGAGATTCCCCATCCCCTGCCATGACTTCAGAGCATTGTTACTTTTTTTCTGTGCTACAAATTTTCTTTTATGGATCCATGATGACTGTTTCTCCCATTGCCCGTCTCTGGGTGGGGCAAAGTCTGGCCCTATCTGACAGGCCAAGGCAACTGGCAAACCTAACTCTCCTGACAGCTGCAATTGTCTGCTCCTCTGCCAGCAACCTGTGCTGCAAACCTGAGATTGGAGAGCAGCCTGACTTTAGGGCACTTGGCATGGCCTCCAGCACAAAGTAGCAACAACAGAGCAGGCATTCAGCACAGTTTCTTCTCCTACGTGAGAAAGAACTGGTCAAAATTTAATTTGGGGAGAGAAATCTTTGATATGGGTGAACAGAATTCAGATTGCTACCTACACTGCTTCCTAATCCAGCCCCTTCAGTATGAGAGTGTGTAGAAATGTTGACTGTATTTTAACAGATCATTTTCTTTGTGTTCATTGGTTTCCAAACTTATTGAGAAATTTTTCTCAACTTGGGTATTTTCTTGGACATTTTCATGGTGATTTGGGAAGGGAGTTATTTTATTTTCTTCTGTGTATAGCCTCTGTATTGCATCTATTTAGAAAAAAAATCCCTGAATTTTGTTTGCTTAGTTTGCTCCTCATAATATTTTACTTATTCAGTTCCACATAAAAAAAGGAAGCCAGATGATTTTTAGAACTATATTTTAGGTTTTTATTTTAGCACAGCCATCATTTATAGGCTGCATGATGCATTATTCCTTGTATCAATGTTATTGTTTCTTATTATTCCTCTTATGTTGCGTGCTCAGGTTGAGGAGGGTCATACATATGACACAGGAATCACTGCTGATCCTGATTAATAGGATAGGATAGGAGTTAATAATACTTAAATATATTATATATTCAAGTATAGTCAACAGATTATCTATGCCAATTAAATGATGCAAAGTCACAGAAATAGAAAGCAATCTAGAAACCATTTTTGTATTATTTTGAATTCATATGTATTCAAGGTTTTCTTTGTTTTGTATTTCCACACTTACAATTTCACCTAAACTTACATGCACACCAGCTTGGATTCTTTAAGAATTAACCAATTATCTAGATTAGCATACTGGTTCAAACCAAAAGGAAAAATAACCCAGCATATAAAAATCAAAATGGATAATTCTCAAAATGGATACTCTGCAAATAGTTAAGAATTGTCAAGTCTTTCTCAAGAATTTTTAAGAGTTCCTAGAGCGATATATATGGGTGTACATGTGTGTATGTGTTTGTATTGGAGGTGTGATTAGTATGAGAATAGTATTATATTTAATTAATACAGTGCAAATTATAGTTATATTTTTTCCCTCAGTGTCAAATTGAATGATAAATCTCTTACACGTTTTTTTCCATATTACTTCATTAAAGCCTATTTTTATGAGTTACTTTAGTTTAATTTAAACCTCTTTGAATGGGCTCCTGGGTGGTTCAGTCTGTTAAGCATCTGCCTTCAGCTCAGGTTATGATCCCAGGTCCTTGGATTAAGTCCACATGGGGCGGCTCCCTGTTCAATGGGGAGTCTGCTTCTCTCTCTTCCTCTGGCCTTTTCACCTCTCATGCTCTCTCTCTCCTCAAATAAATACATAAATTCTTTAAAAAATAAAACTCTTTGATTAATAAATACATTAAATAATATGTAACCTCTGCAATTCTATACTTGTATTCTACTCATTTTCCCCATTTCCAGAAAATATTCAAACACAAGACATTTATGTTCAAATTCATTTGAATTATTTTTTACTGAAACATAATGCTTCTCCTGATTCTATATAACATGTTCTACTTCCTGGGTCCACTAATTTTTAATTTCCCTCTCTTTCTCATGCCCCCCTGCCCCGAGAAACAAAAAAGTAGGGGTCAGACCTGTCCTCTTTAATTTTTTTCTTTTTAATGATGAATTTTTTTTTTCTATTTTATGATCCTGGTATGCACAATTTTTTTTCCTTGGTATTAGTCTTCCAGTTAACAAACCTCAATATATTAATAGTAGATGGCAATTTCCACACTGTTTCCCTGTATTAAGGGTAAGTTGCCAAGTTATAGTTGTTTTTTTTTTTTTTTAAGATTTTATTTATTTATTTGAGGGAGAATGAGTGAGAGAGGGCATGAGAGAGGAGAAGGTCAGAGGGAGAAGCAAACTCCCCAAGGAGCTGGGAGCCCAATGCGGGACTCGATCCTGGAAGTCCGGGATCATGACCTGAGCCGAAAGCAGTTGCTCAACCAATTGAGCCACCCAGGTGCCCCAAGTTATAGTTTGTTTTAAATCTCTGAAATTTTTATCTTGTATAACAGGTTTTTAACATTTTATTTTAAGACTCTTTTAATATAAAAAAGTACAGTAAATCACATTTTAAGCCTGTGTCATCTAGAGAAAGCATCTTTCATTTCTGTACTCTTCTGCATTCCCTGAACTACTATTTTAAATACAGAAGAGAACCTTCTTAACGTGAGCCCTGTAAAAAATATGTTTAAAAATTTCTCTATTATTAGCTTCTTTATTAATTTTCAAGGTTGGTTCTGAAAGAAAATGTAATAATTCTGTGCTGGTGTGGGCTCAGGTTGTGTGTGAGCCCCACTGAGATCTAGCTTCGCTCAGTGTCACAGAGTCAGGAGATGAGGCAGACTTGCACAAGGGTGAAGAGCACAGTTTCTGGACCACCTTTGTCCAAATCCAGGCTCTGCCAGCTACTAGACAAGTTCTTTAACCTCTCTGTGGTTCAGTTTCCTTACCTGTCAAGTGGGGATAATAATCTCTCACCTTAAGGTAATTAAATGACAAATGAAATCATGCCAGGCACACGGTACATTGTTGTAGAGTTTGTTCCCATTATTATTACCCATTCTGTAAAAGTGAGATATCCTATGTAAATTATGTAGCCGTAAAGGATACTTATTGACTTGTGCTGCTGGGCATGGCCTCTTCAGTTCTGTGAGCAAGAGGAGAAGCCAGGGAGTGGAAGCCCTATGGAATGGGATTCCCAAAGCCAAAAGGCAGTTGTCTAGGTTGGAGAAGGCAGAAGGAATGTTGGGCAAGTAGAAACAACAGATGTCCACTCTATATGGGGAAAGGTTATAGGAATCTTAAAGGGAAAGAAGCAAGAACAGTGGTCCTCATGATCAGAAGTACTGTTCTGTGAAAGAAGGATTAATCTTGTTCCATGTATTATAGAGTTTGAGAATGGGGCATATAGGTATGAGTTGCAGGACATTGGATTCCTCTAATTCAAAGGGATCAAACAAGCTAGCATTCTGTAGTGGAATAAATTGTAACATAGAACTGTGAGATTCCTGTTGCTAGTAAATACTATTAAACAGAGTTCTAAAAATCACTTGCTAAAGAGAAGGTCATATGTAATAATAGACAGGGAGGGAGAGATAACAGTAAACATGTCTAATTTCAACACTCCTATAAATGTTGGACCTTTAGGGGACACTCTCAGATCTTTGAGACCTTGCTCTGCTAATTGTCTTCTGCCACTCAGTCCTCCAAATTTCTAATGGAAAATGTTGACATTTTTATTCAACATTTGATTTCCCTGAGCTATAGTTTGGATGGGATTTTATTTTTTCTTTCATATTTAACTATATACAGTCTGATCCATGCTCATCAATGCTTACTGGAGACAGAGTCCAGAAACACTGCCAATTCTCAAAGCCCATTTTACCTAATAATGGCAGCCAGACTAAAGAACTAATAAGTTTCTGGCACGATACCTTTGTTTCTGGCATCAGTAAATTTTACTGAGAGAGCAATTTCATTTATTAATTGATCTTGTTAATAAAGCAATTAAATTCTCTTCAACAATGAGAATAAATTCCTTACAGAGAGTAAAATGTGAATTGGAAATTTGGTTATTTGTGTATTTATTGCTCAAATATGTATTCAGTACGATACGTGCCTTAAATCTCCCATAGAAGTAGGCAGTTTGTAAATTAAATGTGTCTGTCATTTTAGACATATTTCAGCCAGTATTATCATAAAGAGGTCTGTTTTGTTTCTATCTTGGTAGTATTTGGATTATACTTTAGATGGCCAATTACCAAACAGATAAATGTTTAACATGTTTAAGATTTATTTGAATGGGATAGAAAAATTAGTAAAATAACTATTATGATTATCTAAGTAGGAGAGAGGTAAATAAAGTAAAATAAAAAGAGTTAAATAAGTAACCCAAACATGATTCTCTGTAAAGTTATTTATTTTATTTTTTTTAAAGATTTTATTTATTTATTTGACAGACAGAGTTCACAATTAGGCAGAGAGGCAGGCAGAGAGAGGATGGGAAGCAGGCTTCCCACTGGGCAGAGAGCCTGATGTGGGGAGAGTCTGATGAGGGCTCAATCCAGGACCCTAGGATCATGACCTGAGCTGAAGGCAGAGGCTTTAACCCACTGAGCCACCCAGGCACCCCACTCTGTGAAGTTATTTAAAATCATCTTAAGTTAAATGATTTCAAAATAGGTTGTAATTAACCTATCTACCATAAGCTCTTTTTAGAAAAACAAGAGCATAGGATAAAAGCTAGGTTTATATTCTCCTTTATTATAAAAAGCCAAGTTAAATTCTTAAAATGAGCAAACAAAACAAGATTCAAAGGTGAAAGGAATCCCATCAATGACTCAGCAAATAATGCTACAAGTCCCCTAAAGTTCCCTAAACTCTACATGCTTATATTATGACATGATAAAATTAAAATGAACCATGATTTTTACAATTCTAAGAATAGGGGAAATTATTTGATTTTATATCTTATTTTCACTGATTTCATTTTGCTCAACTCCACTCATGTTATTCTAGCATTTGAAAGGAGAAATAATAAAGCTCTTTGTGTTTTAAAAGGTGGCTTATAGGTTCCCTGCAAGACAACTCTTGATTATTGGCAATAATTAATAGGATTCATGGCATATGTAATTTAAATACCATAAAATCTCTACATAATTCTTTTTAGACTTTGTGATGTGATATGGATGTTATTGTATCCATTTTTTCTATCTTTTTTCTCTCTTATCCTGAGTTAAAGTTAAAATCTATCTGTAGGATAAGGAGAGAAGACCCAGGAATGTGACAAATCATGAAGAATGCCTATTTGGAATTAAAATCTAGGCCATAGCTAATCTAAAACCTGTGTAACCAGATAATCATTAAATGATCTGTCTTGGAACACATACATGCAGTGAACCCAAGGTATAGCCTACATAGTTGAGAGTAGTATCAAAAGTATCAAAAGAGGACCACATATATCATGAATCAGAGAGCACAAATAGGAAGTAGTAAAGGCAAATAATAGATTTGAATTATCTTGAGGCTCCAATTCTATTTTGTGATTACAGTTACTTACCTGTAATTACTTACCAGTAGCATTTTCTTATTAAAAAAACTTACTTATGGGGGCACCTGAATGGTTCCATCTGTTAAGCATCTGCCTTTGGCTCAGGCCATGATCTCAGGGGCCTGGGATAGAGCCCCTGTTGGGGCAGACAGGGAGTCTGCTTCTCCCTCTCCCTCTGCCTCTCCCCCTGAATTGTGCTTCCTCTTTCTCTCTCTCACTTGCTCACTATCTCTCTCAAATGAATAAGTAAAATCTTTAAAAAATAACTTACTTATGTAATCCAACAATCCTTGAACATCAGTTGATAATTACATATTTTTTAAAACTGTATTTTGAAAGTGTAGCCAGGTTCTTTAAACATTTTAATAGGAAATTCACGTTTCAGATTGGCTGTGGGTTCCTCCGCTTCTATGGTTCTTATGAGGTTTCTAAATTTCTAATAGCCTTTAAACTATTGAACTGAGGACCTTTCTGTATCAGTGGGCCCCAAATATCAAAAACACGCGTGGAATTTTCAAATATAGATACTCTAAGTCTTCTTCGTAGACCTACAGAAGGAGAATGTCCAGACGTGGAGTACCAAGGTATGTCATTATTATTTTAAAAATGTTCCTGGTGAATATTGTCACTTCTTAGGTTTGGGAACACTTGATCTATACAACTCCTAGGATACTTATTGTATCTTAACTTCATGGTCATTTTGTACATTGTATTACATCTCCTGTACCAGGTTGCAAGCTTCTAAACAACAACACTCCTATTACATTACATTAATGCTGAGCTTTTCCATTTTTTCTAAAATAACTTGCATGTGTTAGACATTAAAAACATTTCTATGACCAAGGTTTGTTTTTTGTAGGAGGAATATGAAATTGTTTTTAAATATGCAGCTAATATTATAATGAAATGTTTTCTATTCCATTTATAATTGTTGACACCAGTTATTCACATTCCCTGGAGGCCAGTTTTAGTCACGTCCATCAGTAGTCCATACCCAACCCAAAGAATTCTTTAAATAAGGTCCATGAGTTTCTTTTTAACATTAGCTGTGTTTAAATAGCAAATATGATTCCACATTGAATTTAAAACATGACTCAATGTTCTCATATGATGGAAGATTTTTAACATTGTCTTATGAAATTATGAAAATTCCTGGGAAGCCAATGAAACAAGCTATTGAGTTTGAATGAATGTGTGTGTGTGTGTGTGTGTGTGTGTGTGTGTATTACCATAACTGTCATCGCCACTCTCTCCTACCATCATTGTTTACTACCTATTGAGTGTAATGCAAGGTGCTTTAAATATATAAACTCATTTACTTTTTATAATACTCTACTAGTAAAAGCATTTCTCTGCTATGTTCCACTGTTTATGTTTGGCTTGGGGAAATCAAGACAGATAGGACCTTGTCTCTACCCTTGAGGAGTTTATAGTCTCATGGAGGGTCCTCAAAACACTTTTACATATTTTCTTCCTTGCTATTAAAGTTATTATTTTTCATTTAATAAGTTTATTTCCCAGTGATCACCTGGACTCATTTTTAATGCCATTTAAACATACCGTAGAAAATTGCTTTAAAACTTAAAGCAGAAAGGACATAATTGAAATGATAGCATTAAGAAGAGATGGGTACATTTTGAGCCCTTAATATGCATGATTTCATTTAATACTTGTATTTTATATAAGATTTATGAAGGGGAAAATGAGGGTCATAGATGTTAAGAGGTATGCCAAAGGTCACTTATGTTCTAAGTAGAAAATGCCAGGATTTTATTCTTATCTGGAAGCATCCAAAGCCTTTACATTTCCTTTGGAATCATGCCATTTCTATCTTTCACATCGTTTTGGTGCCTGATTTCTAGTCTGGCAACTGTGAAAAAGAGAGAGTTCTCCAGGTAATCTGAGGTTTATATAGCAACAGTTAAGTTTTGCTATTATATGGGGTATATTAGTAGAATCCCTGTTAAAATACTTTTAAGATGTTAAAGTAAGAGGTAACAAAACCAGACTTAAGTAAATTTGGTTTTGACATCCATCCCATAAGAAATGCTGCTAAACCTATTTGTCAATTCCTGGCAGCAGAATCCTCACCTTACTTGTCATTCACAAATCCACTTGGTTCAAAGTCTTCTCTAAATGATGATCAGGAGGATTTGAGACTTTTTAACATAAATATTAGTTGGAAATATTAGTTGGATCAGGAGGATTTGAGATCTTGTAACATAAACATTAGTTGGAAATGGCTGGACTTACATCATGTAATGAGGACTATAAACACTTAACTGAAGCATAATTTATGCAGCAATTGTAACGACTATAAGGCAAGGTTTGATATAGATGTCTAGTTGTGATTCAATAATTACTGAGATACATCACTTTATGGGGCTGAGAGAATCACCTGCTTTTGGTCTCTGGATTTCTTTTCCAAATTTGCAAGTCATTCTCTTTATTCATGCTGTTCTTGTCTCATTCTGGTTTGCTTCTTTGCATCAAGGTTATTATTATATCTACAAGAAATTCTTGGGCTCTGTCCATGTGATTATTATTCTGAGGTCACTTTAAGTACAGAGTGTTTTTCTATTATCTTTAAAGGGGGACTACTACTTCTGATATACTTTCTGTTAGATAATGTCCAACTTAGTTTTTGTCTTTGGTAGAGCACTCTAGCACTGCCCCAGACTCTAATCCACTGCCCTCATGTTCTTCTCTGTGGCAGAAAGAAGGGATTTAACTTTGTTAACTTTCTACAAAAGAAATTCTGAATAGAAATTCAAGCTAGAAATGGATCTCATGTTATACAGAACTATGTATGCCATGTCACCTTGTGCTTAATATTGTTACATGTCTTCATTCACGCAGGCATTTCTGGAGTTTTACTCTAATCTTATTTCTGCTATAATTCCATGGGCTGAAAAAACAAAACTTTTCTTTAAGAAAAATGAAGCCTTATTAAGATCCATTCCTTTTTAGTTGTCTGATGTTGGGTCACCAGGAAGCAGACTCTGAGATAGAGATCACAGGAAGTTTATTAGGAATGCAGGAAGTTTATTAGGAATGTTTTTGGAATCCATACCTGTGAAGGAAGGTGAAGAAAGGATAGAGGATTGAGCACAGAAGGTTGCAGTGTGGTCTGGAGCCCTGGTTCACTGGACATGGAGCTCTGTAACTGAAGTATTGAACCAATCAGTTACATTCAGTTAGGGTGAGGACGTGACCCTTCATACCACGGCATTGTCATTGGTTGTAGGCTGCCCTTGAAGTTGACCTTGCATGAGGGAGCTCTTTCAGTGGAGGCAATTCTGGACAAAGGTTGACAGCTGAGAACTGTCTAAATAGCTGCAGAACAAATCCATCATTGCTAAAGACAGGATCTTAGCAGCACAACAGAGCATCCATGGTACTAGTGTTTCTTGAAGAGGAAATGGTGGCATAGATTAAATGAAGCTTTCTCAACTTTCAAAATCATTCCTCCTCTTGATAAACACAAAATGTGGCTCAGATACGTCTGAGGGAGGGGTAGTTGGCTCTTGAGTGACAATCTGTACACGCTGCACCTTTCCATTGGGTGAAAGTATATCCTACATCCTGATAATCATTAGAAGACATATATTTTCTTTTGTTTTCCTTCCCAGCCTCCCCTATGCAGAAGTCTGAACTGTAACATTTCTTGGTATTTTCTGAAAAATATCAGGATAAAATCTTCACAACAATGTTGTGATACCCCTTCCACTTTTTGTGACTATTCTATAATACCCTGAACCATGCCAGCACTATACCAAATGCTCACAAAAGATCAAGTGATTAATATGAAAAGGAGGAACCAATGGATAGTATCTGCTTTCACTCTCAAAAGCTTTTAGTAAAGGTCTACCTCAAAAACAAGGTAAATGAATAAATAGAACCTAAATTGGGTTTTTCTGTTTTGGTCCTGAAAAAAATTGAATTGCTACTAATTTTGAAGTCAAATGGCATGTATAGCAATCAGAGACATATCACATAGAAATCCACATTGAAATATGGGGATTACTAATTTGTACCAGTTAGAGGAAGGAATAGGTGGTGTGGGTGAAAGAAAATTAACTCTAAAATAAAGGATAATGACTGTTAAGGGATCAGAGAAGGAATTGATGATAAAAGAGAAGCTCTTTATAAATTTCTGAAGGCATTTGATATATTCACCAGCAAGCATTCATTCCTTATGATGTGCTAGATACCTGGGATACTAAGATGAACAAAGAATGCTGCCTACTGTCAACCAAATTGTTCTCTAGAGATAATACACAGAAAAAATGTGCAGGAGGGTCCTAGTAGCCAGCTGAATATGTATGTCCAGATGCTTACTCTATTGGGTAATACTCCTCTGACTTTCCCACTTCCTACTCTGTCTCTGTTTGAGATTAATATGTTAAGTAAAGTATCTATAGAGTAAATGCAATTCTGTATTATGTAATAAGTATATTTACATATATGAGGGTGCTATTATTAGCTTTGGGGAATATTGATTACTGTGATCAGAAAGACTGGGGAGAAATCGACAGCTCTGCAAGAGAGAAGATAAACTAGCTGGTTAGTGTGCCAAATGCTATGCTAGTTTGTTGACCTCAGTGGCTGGAAAAGGATATCTGGCACTGAAGCTGAGAAAGTCAAAACATTTTCACTGTGGGTTAAGACATTTTAAGGTTTTAGAAGAAAACATTTTAAAGTGCCATTTCTAATAAAGGAGAGACTTGCATTTTTTATTTTAAAGATTTTATTTATTTATTTGACACAGAGAGACACACAGTGAGAGAGGGAACACAAGCAGGGGGAGTGGGAGAGGGAGAAGCAGGCTTCCCACTAAGCAGGGAGCCTGATGCAGGGCTCAATCACAGGACACTGAGATCATGATCTGAGCTGAAGGCAGATGCTTACGGACTGAGCCACCCAGGCACTCCTAGACTTGCACTTTTGAGTAAGGTGGGGTGTTTTAAAATGTGAAAGAGGGAGATGAGTCAAAACGTTTCGTCACAGGGGATGCCTTGTTGGCTCAGTGTGTAAAGCACCTACTTGCAACTCAGGTCATGATCCTAGGGTTCTGAGATTGATTCCTGCATCAGGATCCCTGCTCAGCGGGGAATCTGCTTCTATCTCTCCCTCTGCACCTACCACTCCCCACCCTGCTCGGACTCTCTCTTTCGCTCTCAAATGAAATTAAAAAAAAAAAAAAATCTTAAAAGGGAAAAGAAAAAAGCCTCCACCTAGCCTAGCCTCCACTAGCTATGTGAATGGGCAAGCTGTTTCATTTGTATTTGGGGCTAATACTTGGCTTATTTATATAACCAGATCAAATGACACAGTGTATATGAATGCACTTTGAAAACTATAAAGCACAATGAAAATGTGATAAATTATTATAAAATTATAGGCTATAAGCTACCAAATATTAGCTGAAAAGGAAATCTAGGAGTCATTGTAGTTTGTTGCCTACAAAACTGGGAGTGATGGGAAAGAAAACAACTGAAAACCCGTACAGATGTGATTTAATAACAATTTTAAATGGCCGTAGAATATTGAGCATCATCTAGAAAGGTATTGAGAAAAATAGCTATGGTTGAACAAAGCCTCATGTATCTGCACCTGGAAAGATGAAATTCTAGAATTGAATTTTGAGAAAAAATAAATGTAAATGGATCAAAAAAAAAATAGTGGGCCAGAACACAATCAGTGTATATACACAGATGTCCAAATATGCAATGAATGGAAATAGTTGGCATTATCTAGTCTTAAAAAGTTGGTTAATATAATCTATGAATTAACATCTGTAAGATTCACAAAGATTAAGGATTGTAAAGATGTTTCATCATTACAGGAATACTAGATTTTAGGAGAAGCTATCCTTTGAAGTTTGAGAGGGGTGCTGAGATAAAAAGTTGAAGCTTCTACTTTACCCATGAAGTTACCTTGAGGGAGCACATGTACCAAAGACGGATGGGGTGGGAGGTGTGGAGACCAGATCACCTCACATCCCTCCTAGAGGAGGGGGAGGAGTGGCAGAGGCAAGATTGGGCAACCTTTGCCTTCTAAAGTGAGGGGTGTCCTGTTACTGTGATTTTGCCCTGTAGCTTTTCTAGTTACCTCCTTCATCCTAGGGGAAATTCAAGAAAAGACTAATAATATTGGCAATGTGTGGTTTATGTGCCTATTTACTTACTCCTCAGCCCTTGGGTACCATTCCCCTCCTTGCCTGAGAACATGCAGGGCCATTGGGATTCCCTTGAATTCAAGGCCACTAATAGTGTGCCTGGATTAAAGATTACCCAGACACCTGTATATCTTTCAATGAATGAATCAGCGAATCGTGGGACATGTCATGACCTTTCCTCCTGTACCCAGAGCTATGCTCACCTTCAACCTGAGTATAGTGAGGCTGGCAGATTTCTTCATTAGTAAGTTGCTTGTTTTCAGATGTTGGGTTCATGGTAATATTGGCCAGGGAGACTTTTTGTTAAATTGTTTTGGTTCCTTTTGCCTTTGGCTATAATTACTTGGGCTTCTGTCTTTTATAAATGACAACAGTGTTTTAATGAGAGTGGAGAGTAATAAATCTAACACAAATATCCCATAGGCAATGCCTATTTACTTTCACATACAGTTTAATGACTTTAAACCATGGTTCTGTGTCAGCTGGAGAGGTCCAAAATACCTGCCCAAATTACATATAATTAAGGGGCTTTAGCAGTTTAGGGAAATTCAGTTATGCTGCCAAGTAAGAACATTTTAATTCATAGAAAGTATAATTTGCTTTTCTTCCTGTCTCTACTTTACATCATTTTGCCTTTTACCATATAAATAAGGATCTATTTTTCCAGAGTTCCTATACTATGGAAACAATGTAACTGTATTTCCTCAAATTGGGTTCCATATATCTCCGTGCTTTGATGACTTCCTGACAGTGTTTCACATGGAAGAAGTATTTGATGTTATTAACCCTTTGCAAATAACAAGGAGTTATTTGGCACACTCCAGAAAAATATATGTTATTGCTTTGATTAACGAAGAAATCTCATAGCACATTTCATTGTTAGAAAGCCCAGAGCCAGACTCTAATGAAAGGAAGCACATTATTTCTCCTTAATTTACTTGGAAAATATTAATTGATCACCTACTATGTGCCAGATACTATGCTAAGTTCTAGGAGTATATCAGTGAACAAAATTCTCTGTTTTCAGAGAGCTGATATCCTACTGGAAAAATGCAATAAAAATGATAAATAAATTATATATTATGTTAAGAGCTAAACACCATGAAGCTGAGAAGCAGGGTAATGGTGGTATAGAGAGTCAGAGAGGGCTATATCTTAAATAAAGTTGTCAAGATGGGCTGCATTGAAGAGGGAACATCTGCACAAAGAATGGAAGATGGGTGTATTCATTTTCTGTGGCTTCTGTAACAAAATACCATAAAATAGTGGCTTAAAACAACAGAGATTTATGTTCCCATGGCTTTAGAGGTTAGAAGAGGCTAAGTCAATGTTGATAGGGCCATACTCTCTCTGAAACCTGTTGGGGAGAATCCTCCATTGCCTCATCCTACCTTCTGGTAGCTCCTGGCAATCCTTGACTTTCCTTGGTTTGTAGCTACATTACCCTGATCTCTGCCACCATCTCTTCACATGACCTTCTCTGTGTGTGGTCTCTGTGTGTCCTCTCCACTATTTATAAGAGCACAAGTCATGTTGGATTATGGCCCACCGCAATGACTGTATTTTTAACTTGATTACTTCTACGATGATCTTATTTTCAAATCAGGTCACATTCATGGGTACCAGGGATTAAGACTTCAACATATCTTCCTGAAAGACACATTTCAACCCATAAAAATGAGATAATCAGCCATGCAAATATTTGTGTTTTCAGCTAGAGTCCAGTACAAAGGCCCTGAGAGGGGAGCATGATGGCTGTGTTGGAGGAACATGAAGGAGGGAATTTTTCTGGTACAGGGTGAGTGGGGGAGAGTGGAAAGCAGGGTTGGTCAGAGTAGAACCAGGGATAGCCCATGAGGATCCTTATGGGCCATTTAGTGGGGCGTGGCTTTTTAATAAACAGTGAAATAGAGAGCTTTTGGAATTTGATTTTTGTCTTTAAATGTTCACTCCAGCAATTGTGTTGAGAATAAGTTACGGCAGCAGAGGCTGATGCAGGGAATCTGATTAGAAGTCTGTTGCAATATTCCAGGTAAAATAGGATCATGGTTTGTATCAGGATGCTAGCAGTGGAGATGGTGATACTTTGCTGGATTCTGGGTGTTTGAAATGTATAGCCCAAAGATTTCCTGACAGATATGAATGTGAGAAAGAAGATTCAGAGATGCCTCCAAGGAGTTGGACGTGAGCGTCTGGAAAAAATAGTGTTAGTGATAGGTTGAGATGCTCAGTTGAGGTCTTGCCAAGTTTGAGATGCTATTACAACTGGGGTGGAGATCCTGAATAGTTAGTTGCATATAAAAGTCTGAAGCTCATGGGAGACACCCAACAGAAGAGCTGCCTCTTGCCAGATGGCATTTGTGCAAATTAGGAAAAGGCACATCCTCTAGGCCAGCAAAACTCCAGACCAGGCCTCCACCTACATTTCCATCTGTCTGGGAGCCTTCCTGCAGTGTTAACCATGCGTACACCACTGGGAGGTGCTCAACAGGCCATTTCTTCCTTTCCTTCTCCATAAGCATCTAGATTCGGAGCTTTCATTTCTTTCAGTCAGAATGACCTTGGAAAAGATGTGAGGTAAGTAGGGGCATAAAGGCAAGAGGAGAGACTGATACTAGCATATTCTTTCCAGGGATTCAGGGGTCTGAATTCTTCATTGACCTTGCCTGGTGGTGAGACATTCCTGTAGGAAGCCAGGAACCTCCCCATGGCTAAGGGACTTGTCCAAACATGCAAGTTTTTTTCTTTATTTCTACCTGTCAACGACACACACAGTTCAATATATTCTCCATTTAAAATTTGTGTCTGAAAGATACTTCACTGGTTATTTATAAACTGTTAAGATTACTAAGTTTTGGTGATAAAATTGAAACAAGTGCATTTCAAAACTTATTGAGAACACTTAACTCAGTATTCTTTTTTTTTTTTTTAAACTTTAACTCAGTATTCTGCTGAAAATTGTAGTGCCCACCCAATACTTGGCATGCTTGCAAAACCTTTTCTGTGCAAGTCCCCACATGGATTGCTGGACTTACTGTACATTTCAAAAACGCCTTTTCTGTGAGCGTATTATGTGTTGTCCTGGGTTTGTCATGTTTGCCAATTGTTTTTCTTTCGGTGTTATGATTAAAAATGACCCTCAATTTACCTTTCTTATTTTCAATTAAATTTATTATGAGTTTTGTGATTGAAGCCCAGGTACAGAGTGAGTGGTACATATTTAAAGCAGAAATACTTGGGGCCTGGTTTCCAATAACTAGACTTGAACATCACCAAGCATTGTGGCTCAGATGGAAATAGGAATTATCCATACCACCACTGCTAAGGCATGCACAGTCAGGTACACACAATACATCCATTTCTGTCGTATTTTATTTGGATAGCAGGACACCTGGCTTTCTTCACCCAGGTGGGTTTAAGTCCATTGTTGCTCTGTCTCAGGGCCTGCTCTTATCTATTCCTCTTCTGGCACTGCTTCTTCTTGCTTTTCTTTTCGCATCTCCTCAATCACTGCTGCTCTAGTTCCGTCTCGAGGAGACAGAAATTTTCCACACCACGAAGGCAGTGTTAAGAAGCAGAGCAGTGTGGAGAACAAGCATGGTCTGGATATCTGTTGAATTTTAGAAGGAAATAAAACGAATAGCCAATTACTCTCTGTTTCCAAAAATTAGAAAATAAATCTTGTCTCCAAATAGTGCAGGGGCCCAAACTGGACACCCCCTAAAGTTTTACCAGGAAATTCAAAAGATCTCTTTTCACCTTCAAAAATTATTTCTAAATTACCCGACTTACTTTTTATATCCATAAGCGTTTACTGCATGCTTTCATGCACCAGGCACTCATCTGGACACAGAGCTAATTCTGTACTGCACTTTAGCAGAAGGATTTGATCTGAGAGGTCAGGGCAAGGCAGAGCTGCTCAGGGCTTGCTGTACTGCTCAGAGGAGACAGAAGGGCCGCTGATGGAGGTGACTGGGAACAAGGGCAGATACTAAGCTGACAATAGAGGAGAAAATACAGGTAGCGTGATAACGGTGTTCCATATTAAAATTCATTTAACAGAGCACATGCTAGCTTAGTCAACAGGTTCAACAAAATATAAGCAGACGAACATTATTAGGAAGATTTCCTTTTTTGATCTGTGTTATGAGAGGAGTAGGCATTTCCAGCAAAAATGTTGCACGGGCTGGAGATATTTCCTGGTGTTCCGTGTAGCAGCCCATCTAAAGAGTCTTCATTGTTATTCAGGTTGAGATCTGCTAGTGTGATGGAAGATGAAAGACAGGATTTTTGTTGCTAAACTCCTTTCCTGTGTCGAGTCTGAACTGGCTTCTTTATCTGTTGTTTCTAATGGCAGTCGGAGAGACCTCCAGATGAATAACTCACTTGAGAGCGCAGCTGTGGAAACACATTGTTAAAAAAAGATAAAGATTCTGCCTGTTTAGCACAAGTGCTAACTAAGACTGGCATTTAGATATGTGTTGGTTCAGCTGATATCTGCTGGGAGTCATTGATTGCCCTAAATGCTGGAATGGAGAGATTAAAGTAAAAGAAGGAACTGTATTTATCACCATCCCACTGGCATGAATTGTGGAGGTAGAGGTAAAGAAAGACCTATGCTATCACTAGATTTAATAATATACTTTAACTGTGGGGCAAATTATCTCATGTATTATTATTTATAGCATGATTTGTAATATTTAATACTAAATATTTCAGCAGGAATTTAGAAAACCGATATGGTTAGGGCACTGTATTATTATTTTTTTAATTTTTAAAAGATTTATTATTATTATTATTATTTTTTATCTATTTGACAGACAGAGATCACAAGTAGGCAGAGAGGCAGGCAGATAGAGAGGAAGGGAAGCAGGCTCCCAATATGGGGCTTGATCCCTGGACCCTGGGATCATGCATGACCTGAGCCGAAGGCAGAGGCTTTAACCCACTGAGCCACCCAGGCGTCCCATGGTTAGGGCACTTGAAATGTCTCAATCCTATATTTTGTTTCATAGAGGCTTTCTTAGAGTTATAAGAATGTGGTACCAAAACCATTGTCATAGATGTTGCGAAACCCACATGCTGGAAATCGGGACAAGTAGTATGCAGTTTCAGAACTGATTATTTTTTCATCTGATAAGGGTTTAATATCCAGAATATATAAAGAACTCTTACAACTCAACAACTAGAAGACAAAAAACCCATTTAAAAATGGACTAAGGGTGCACCTGGGTAGCTCAGTTGGTCAAGCATCCAACTCTTGATTTCAGCTCACGTCATGATCTCAGGGTTGTGAGACTGAGCCTGGTGTTGGGCTCATGTGCTGGGCATGGAGCCTGCTTAGGATTCTCTCAGAAGTGATTTTTATTCATTAAAACCTTAAGTTAAATATAAATGTTAGAACTCAGCAATGTTGGCTTTTAGATTTTATACAGTATTCGTTTGGTTTTGGTTTTGAGTGTATATAATACGGCGTTACCAGTATGGTTCCAATAGAGAGGAGTTAAATATATATTATTAAAGGAGACCTGTAGCAGTCAAAAGGTTTTATTGATTTAATGGCAAATAAAGGAGATTAATTAAAATGTTTTCATTTTTCCTGCTGTAATTCTGCATTAAGCTCACATGAAAATCATGATCCTAGAGTTTGGAATGCACAATTAATTGTTTCACCCTCAAGCTGGGAATATTTTTAAAAATAAATATTATAATATAGGTATCAAATTATTACCTCCCCACTTTGTGTTGAAATTTTTTTTTATTAAACTGATAAAACTTTGTTTCCATTGTATTCATAATGTTCTGTTATACATAACATTAAAATGTTCATTAAAATCAAAAAAAATAAAAAATAAAAAAAAATAAAAGCAACACCCCCTTCAGTGTCTTAGATATGAAGTTTATACAAATCTGAGGGGATAGCTGGAATAGGAAGGCAGACCATCTGTGAGTGAAATGGGAGAGGAGAAAGAGGAGATAGAGAAAAGGAGGTAACCTCCTATGAAGAAAAAAACCCCCAATTAACCTTCCTTATTGGGACATGTTATTGGAGAACCCTTTTGTGTTTGTTTTGAGATTATTGAAACTTTATAAGAAATACTCCTGTTATTAAAAACTTACTATCTTGTTCCAACTATCAAAAAGAACACATTTTTTTTTTTAAACTCTATGAGAGAAAACTAAGGCACAGATAGGGAGTCTGTCCAGCCTCCTGCTCCCCACCCCATCCTTCTACTTGGAACCTGGACATGTAGAGTTAAGTATGCATGAGTGCAAAAGGCATAGGTCTTATCTTTTTCTTCCTAAGTAATCAATAACATCCATGCCTTCTCAATTGTGAGGATGTATATGTTGATGACTCATGGATTATCAAAAATGAAAACCAGACTGACATTGCTTTTTGAAGCCAGGGGTTGTGAAGCAATGATCAGCTAGAATGTTCATTTTCATTGCCTGTTTGTGCATATCCATCATATCTCTTTAAAGTCATGGGCAGATTAAGCGGTGGTTAAGCAGGTACTTGGGTTTCACTTTGTACTTTGTTTTCTTTTCTCTTCAGTGAAAATGGGGCTTGAGGGGCTTTCTGAATTCTTCTTTAGAGATGTGCCACAGTAACAACACACCACTGTAAAGTGAGCATGGCACTGGCTAACTGTCACCAAGCAAGTAGGTATACATAACATTTTGGTGGCCCAGAGAATCACCATGTCTTCAAGAAACTATTGGTTAGGGAGAGATGGAGTCATAGCGTCCACTGAGGATGGTGATTCCACTTTACTCATATGTATAAGAAGCTGATGCTGAGGCGGATGCAGGAATTAAGCTTGCTCTATTTTATACATTTTGCTATTATGAGAATTTTATGTACACTATTATATGGATGGAGTGACAGTGCTTTGAACTAATAATCAATTATTTCCCTCTCTTTCCCTCTTCTGAGGATAAAAGTTTCTGCCTTCCCTGCTTTAAGAAAGGAGATATAACAAAAAATTATGGAAATAAGGAAATCAAGTCTTATCTTTTTTATTTCCAAAACCCTGGTCTTGGTGGTTGGGGATGGGGGCACAGAAAATAGAATTACCAATAATTGAGGGTAAGCCAGTTCTTGACTCCTGAAACTAGAAGAGGGTCCTTACATTAAGAAAGAAGGGAGAAAGTCACAAGGTTAGCAAAAGAGCTAGATGTTGAGAATTTCTAGAAGAAATTGAGACCTTGAGACCATCAAGTAGTTTGAGGGGACCTGAGAGTGGGGAAGATCCAGGCCTCAGTGGGGTATAGGAGAACGGGGTAGACCATAGCGGGTGGAGGGAAGAGGGTAATGCAGACAGGAATATTATCTTTTTGTGTTCCCAACTGTGGAACAGAAATGGTTGTGTGGCATCCAGGCATACAGGGCTAAGATAATGTCACAGTTCTTTGTATCCCAGCGAAGGTAAAGACAACACTGTTGTCTTTATGCTCAAATGTAGCATGGAGCTACCTTACACATTTCCACTGGATATCCCACGGTCCTCAGTGGAGCAGGAATGGCTTAATGTTCCCCAAGTGCCCTAGAGGGATATGGGGATGACTGAGAGAGCAGACCTATGTGACCTTGTTGCTGCAGTGAAGGTGATATGGCCATGTCCCATGAGAATCTATGAGCCAGGCAGGTAGAACAATGCCCATCTGGGCAAAGGATCATTTCAAACACCCAGAGTAGCTAAAATACTCTGAAATAAAGGGCATCCTGACTGCAATCTGATCACAAATATTTGGGGGTAGGGTGGGAAGATGGGACAAAGCAATTGTGATAAGAGCATTTGGGGAATCTGGGGAAGGACGTAGAAGGACGTAGAAATTCTTTGTATATTGCATATGTCCGAAATTATTTCAAAATACAAAGTTAAAAAACTAAAAAGAGAAAGAGAGAGAAAGCGAGAGGAAGAGAGGGAGGCTAAGAAATGAAAATTAAAGCTCATAGAGAGGTCAAGACTGACAGTATCATCATTTATTCAAAAATTGTAACCTTGCGGTACTGAATTCATAATATCTGGAAACCTACCTTTTCACATCTCAAAAAAGAAAGGGGAGAGCAGACTTAAAGGGGCTTGGAGAGATAGAGTAGCAGGAACTGAAGAGGAGTGATAATTTCTTTTAAGTTGAACTTAATATAAGGTGAACTAAATGTGACCTGAAGCAGCCCGTAGTTCACAGTATGGTAAGCTGAGAAAACTTGAACTTTTCATGAGTTAGGTAAGTGGCAAATGTCTCCTTTTATCTAGAAGCACTTACTTAAAATTAAATTAATTGTCTTTATTTGTTATTGAATTAACTGATAGAACGTATATACTTTTATAGAATACTAAACACTTCGTGCTAGGTATTATGGGGCTATAATGAAAATAGCTGTGGTGCATAAACAATGAATTTTGGAACGCTGAAAAAAATAAAATTAAATTTAAAAAATGGCTGGGTTGTAGCTATAAAGATGTAAGTTTTCAAGGTGATTATGAGTCTTAAAGAGTGACATATATAAAAACAATATGGAATTAAGTATTATGTAGAATGGCATAGCAACAAAATAAAAATTATTTTTGTTGGAGAGTCAGAAAAGGTTTTGTGGAGGAGGTGGCATTTCAAGCTAGAGTTTGAAGAAGGATCAGTAGGATTTTAGTAGATAGAGATGGGATGTTTAGATAAGGTGGGCTTAGTGATAAAGAAGAGCTGAATATGATAAATATGAGCTAAAATACAAGCACAGTGTAAGAGTGCTGAGTACAAGGAGGATAGGTAATTTACACAGGATGACTTTGGGACTGGGGAATAGGCTTGGTGGAGGAGGTAGGAACATGCCGATAGAAACATAGTCCACACCCTTGATTCCTTAAAGGAATTCAAGGGTTTCATCTTTTAAACATTTAACTTCTTTTCCTATTTGTAGGTTATTGTGATATCTGTTTCAATGTAAGGATCCAATAAAACACTGTATTCATCCTCTTACTCCACCCACAGCTAGTCCATTTTCCTAAACACCATTTATTAAAATATTGTATTTGACTTTTCCTTTCTCCACCTCCTTACACATCCAATAAATCACCAAGTGCTATCAATTCTCTCTAAATAGATCTCAAATGTTTTCATTTTCTCCATCTTCATCACCAACACTTTGAGGTACAATTATCTCTTACCCAAATTAGTTGAACAATGACACCAGTAGCCTTCTTGCTAGTGTTGGCGTTCACCCTTCTCATCCATTTTAAAGAGGCAAATCTGATCAAGTCATTTGCCTGCTTAAAATTCTTCAGTAGCTTCTCATTGCCCTTACATAAAGTTCAAAATCTCTAATATATCACCTGGAGTCTTGATGATCTGGCTCCTGCCTACTTCCGCAGATTCATTTCTTGCCAGGTTCTCATTAATTTCTCTATGTTCCAGCCCCGGGGAACTTCTTTCTGTTCACCATGCCCTTCTTTATGCCAGAACAATCTTCACCTAGCTGCTGCAGAGCTCAGCTTGGAAGTCGCTTTCTCATGAGCCGTCCCATATTCCTGAACATAGACTTGTTCATCCTTTAAAATTTTAACTCCCCCTGTGCCCCACACTTCTCCTTTTCCATATGTCTAACTACTTATTTTGTGGGATTGTCTTCCCCACTGAACTATAGACTCCACAGGGCAGGACCTTTGCCTTTCTTCTTTTCCCAGAACCCACTGGGGCTTGCGGCACATAGACATGCTTCAGATATATTTACTGAGTAATCAAATACATTCCTTCTCCTATGATTTAACAAAAGTATGTGTTGTAATGCATTTTTTGTTGTATAGTAACATCTTTATTTTAAAGTCTGTTTTGGGGTAGTCTATTTCAGTAATCTTGATCTCCCTCCCACCCCATCTATCATCATTCTTCTATATTTCTTAATATAACTAACCTTTATTTCAAGTGCGGCATCTTTTAAATATGTTTTGATGTCACCTTAAACATAAAAATTTATTGTACCTATTCTTTCCTGCATATTTTTCTAGATAAGCCCACACATCCTTAGTATTTTTACCCAGGATTTTAGAAAACCATATTTTGGAAAGAACTGGCACGTTTACAATCGTGTCAATATTTTACAATACTTTTCCTATATAGAAGCATGGTAAGGTTTTTCATTAGTCATGTCTTTTTTTGTCTTTAAGGAATGTGTGCAGTTTTTTATAACTATAAAAAACCTGGAAGAAAACACAAGTGCGTGTTTATTAAATATCTGGGCAGAAAATGATTTTCTAAACATTAAAACAATAGAAGAGCTAACAATGGAACAGCCTGATTGATATAGCTATATTATAACAATGAAAACAGTAGCATATGTTTAAACACATTATAAATAAAATCAAAGGACAAGTGAGAAGCTGGGATAATAATTGCAATAAAGATGGCAAATGGCTTCTATCTTTACCAAATAAAGAAATGACACAAGTTGATAAAAACACTAATTTTTCAAAGAAAAATGGGCAAAGAACTTGAGCAGGTTTTAGAGAAGGAACTAAAAATGACATAGCCTATTCTTTTTAAGTGATTCTGATTCTGACATGTCACTGCCTCAGCTGTTTTTAGATCACACCTAAGGCTGTTTGGTTGAATGACACCTTCCAGGTATTTAAAGTAACTAGATCCTTTGTTAAATTTAGGTCACAAGCTTTAAAATTTTATTTTAGCATCTTCTCAGTGCTTTTCTATTTAGATATCTAATAGGTAAAAAGAAATGAATAAAACTGGTATTTTCTGTATTTCATAGAGAGAGGAGAAAGATCTTGTTCCTTAATTGACTGTAAACATGTATCAATCAGAGTTCTTTTCAGTATACGTTGATTTGAATACCCTAAGAGTTTACTAATATTTTTGTTGTTGTTGTTGTTATTGATCTACGTATTATGCCTTTAGCTGTTTGAGGAATCAGGACCTGAGTTTTTTGGGATAATTTCTTTTGTTATATACATTTAAAATTGAGAATGATATTTTGATGTAAGTTCATCATGGAATTGATGAGTTTACTAAACAAAATCTGACACAGTTATCACTTTGTGTTGGCACAGTTTACATTCTGGGAATACATAAAGAGAAGACTGTGACAACTACCAAGATAGTGGAGTATGCACATGGTCTATCTTGCATCATTATGGTTGGTGACATATATTAGATTTGAAAGTAGCCAACACATAGTACCCTTCTTTTCTTTCCGGTTTAGGAATGATTATGGAGAAATCAGAGTTAGTATTCAAAGTATCACTTTTCTTTTTGTTAAGGCTAAGTTAGACTATTTGGCTTGACCTAGAGGTGATAATTAAGTTGCACAAATTCTGATTCACCATTCCTCCCCACAGCGTCCTACTGAATTGTGCTCACCTATCTAAAATAGCAGCTTTCTGTCTGAAGGACAAAACCTGTCCCAATTAGCTTACAACATGGGCTGGCAGAAAGGTGTGTGTCCCAAGACCAGACTACTCTTTAGGAGAAAGGGGCTGAGCCCCACACGCCCAGTTGCTTCTTCCCACAGCTGCTCATCAGGCAAGACAGTTATCCAACCATGGAGAGTCAGGGAGGGATCCAATACTATTGTTACCAGAGGAGTAGAATTTTCTCTCCTATATAATTTTGTAGAAAGCAGGAGATTAACACAACTCAAACACTTGCCCAAGTTTTTTGTTTTCTCAATCCATTTCTTGCCCTGTGGTTATGTGGGGTGTGACTGTCTCCCTCAGGGAGAGGAAATCATGAATCTATCCTGCTTTTACCTTCATGTACTCCTACTCCCAATACCATCTTACTCTGTCTTCTGAGACCACTGGTAGGCAGTGTAGACATGCAGTGGACTGGAAGTTTGTTAACTGGAAGTTAAATCAGTTGTAAGACCTTGCTGTCAACTAGGATTAGTAGTCATTCCCTGTTCTTATCCCCATCCCAAGTTATGTCTAGCTTTGTGATCTACATAACCCCCTGAAAGCTCTTCAGGAGATTGAATGGCAGCACAATGGTACTCCAAAACATTACAATGCAATATAAAGATGCCCCCAAATATGGATTTTCCCCCTTTATAAAGTTTCCATGTCAAAAAGATACCAAAATTACCCTGCTTTTGTCTGAAATATGAAGGTCCACAATATCTAAGTTAAAATGGAAAGGAATTGACTTTCAGAAATCATGTCACCCAGTATCTCTTTCTGCTTAGTGTCTGGTAGACCATGTATTCCACAGCCTGGGTAGAATTGGATTCCTGGCATAAGCAGCACTTTGGGCTGCCTTATATTGGAGTGAGTAAGATTCTGTCTGCTCTAATCCTCTCTTGTGCTTCAATTTTTAAATCTTTTTGTTTGACATGACTGTAGGTTTACATGTAGTTGTAAGAAGTAATTACGAAAAGGTCCTAAGTACCCTTTACCTAGTGTTCCCCAGTGGTAATAACTTACATGACAATAGGACAATATCAAGCCCAGGAAACCTTTACAATGGTACAATCCATAGGTTTTATTCAGATTTCACCAGTTTTATGTGCACTTGTGTGTATATATGTGTGTATATATAGTTCTGTGAGATTTTTGTCATATGTATAGATTTGTGTAACCACCACCACAATAAAAATATAGGACTGTTCCATCATCACAAAGATCCATTGTGCTACTCCTTTGTAGGCATACCCACACCTTCCACCTGTATCATTTCTGATCCTTGGCAGCCAGTAATCTGTTTTACATCGCTATGATTTTGTAATTTAAAGAATGTTGTAATTAGTGGGATCATACAGCAGGTGACCTTTCAAGTTTGGAGTTTTTCACCACCACAATGATCTTATGAGCCATTCAAGTTGTTGTGTGTATCAAGAGTTCATTTCTTTTTACTGGTGAGTGGTGTTCCATGGTATGGATGTATATGGTTTGTTTAACCATATCCCCTTAAAGGATTTGAATTATTTCCAGCTTTTAAATATTACAAATAAAGCTTCTATGAACACTTGTACGCATGTGGTTTGCATTGACAAACTTTTCATTTCTCTAAGATAAATACCCATTGCTGGGTGATAAGATAAGTTTGTATATGTTTAGATTTTTTAATTAAAGCGCCAAACTATTTTGCATAGTGGCTACACCACTTTATATTTCCACCATGGAAGTACACCAAGAGTGATATATTTTCTCTACATCTTTACCAGCATTTGGTGGTGTCACTATTTTTTTTTTTTTATTTTAGCCATTCTGATAGATGTGTAGTAATAATACATTGGAGTTTTGATTTGTTTCCCTAAAGGTTAGTGATGTTGATTATCTTTTCATGTATTTATTTTTCATGCATATATTCTCTTTAGTATAATATTTCCAGGTATTTTGTCTATATTCAAATTGAATTGTTTCTTTTCTTACTCTTGAGCTTTCAGAGTTTGCTCTTTTTTCCAGATGTAAATGTTTTGTCAGATATGTGGTCATATGCTTCATTTTTAAGGTTTAAAAGTGATTTAACACTAGACATTACAAACCAATCTCATTACCCATATTACTTGTGTTTTATTTCTGAGACTAGTCTAGTGTCTTGCCTCTGTTTTATTACAAACCAATCTCATAACCCATATTACTTGTGTTTTATTTCTGAGACTTAAAACAGAGGCAAAATTATGAATTACTAGAACCATAATCCCAAGTATAATAATCTTTCCAGAACTTGATATTTAGTCTAATGTAGATCTCCAAAACTGTCACCAAAGTTCATAATGGGAATTCCATGATATTTGAAGAAAGGAAGGTAGAGAGAAGTCATGTTATTTTAAGTTTTAGTAGGAGCCAGTGTATGCCAGTGGTCTAGACATCATAAGATACAAATTTAAACTGAACTAGGACAAACTGTTTATCAATATTTTAGTTTGGCAACAGGCATTTACCATAAATGGGGAGAAAAATCCACCTATCTGTGAGCAGGTCTCCTGATACCATGACTGCCACCTGTGCCTCTGGGTATGAAATCAACTTCCTAGAGGTGATTTTTTTCCCTGTCCCCTCATCTCTTTCTTCCTTAGCTGACTCCTTAAGAAAAGCTGCTATTGTTTCTTCTAAAGAAGAATTCCTTTAGGAGTCCATGAATGGGAGGGATTAATTATTTTATAAATTTAGGATCATCTTATTCAACTTCGCTGCATTTGCCTTTTCTCATTCAACAATGCCTTTGGAAATCCTGTGATATAAATTTATTCTTTATAATGACTGTGTGATATTGGATGGTATAAACACATGACAATTTACCTAACCTTCTTGAATTGATGGGATTTAACTTTTAGGGAGGTACAGACTCGAAGGAATGGGAATTCTGTGATGGCCATTCTTGGTGTTCACACCTTTGTGGTACATATGTAGGACCTTTGACTTCTAATCAACAGAATATGGCACAGGTGATGGGCTGTCACTCCTGTGATTATGTTACATTATATAAGACTCTGTCTTGCTGGAGATTCATTAATCTTTGCTGGCTTGATGAAGTGGCCATGATGAGGAGGCCCATCTGGCAAGGAATTGTGGGCCTCTTATATGTAACCAGGTAAATTCTGAGAGATTAGGGAACCCTCTAGCCAAGAACCAGAAAGAAGCCAGGGACCTCAGACCTATAGTCACAAAAAAATGAATTCTGCCAACAAACTGAGTGAGACTGGAAGTGGATTCTTCCCCAGTCAACTCACCAGATGAGAATGCAGCCTGGGTAATACCTCAATTGCAACCTCCTAAGACCCTAAGCAGAGTACCCAGCTAAGCTGTGCCCTGAGTCTGACCGATAGAAACTGTGAGATAATAAATGTATGCTGTTTAAAGTCACTAAATTGGTGGTAATTTATTACATAATAAAAAACCAATACAACCCCTCCTCCCAATTTTTATCTATCTATCTATCTATCTATCTATCAATCATCGTCCATCTACCTGTGTACTTATTTATTTATTTTTGCCCTGGAAAGAATGCTCAATAAATATTTTTGTTTTTATATCCTTATATATTAATGCCCTGGTTTTATAGGATAGATTTTTCAGGAGTGTGACTGCTGTTATGTTCTTTACAATTTTAATAGACAATGTCAGGTTATTTTCTAAAGACCCTCTTACAATTCACATTTTACCAGTAGTGTGTGACAGTGTAGCTTTTCTTGCAACATTACTGGTAATGGATCTTAACCAACATATATAATTCTTTCCAGTCTCAAAGCATAAAGAGATAACTTATTGTTACTTTAATTTAAATGTCTCTGCCTGTCAGTGACTTTGAGCATATTTTCATGTTTCTTGATCACGAGGTTAGCCCTTCCATGAATATATCTTTCATATTCATTGCCAGGTTTTTTCCTCTGAGTTTTTTTGGGGAGTATTCCTTTTTGGTTATTTTTTTTTCCCACAATAAAATCATTTATTATTTTATGCTTTCTTTGAGTATGCCTTTTGTTGTGCTCCTTACTTAATTAAATAAATAAATACACAGGTAGATGGACAATGTTTTTTTCTTTTATCTAAATGTAATCTCAAAATATGATTTTTAATTTCTCAGAAAATAAAAAAACATTAAATCTAACATGCTTGATTAGCAAGTTTCCTCTTTAAGATAGTTTAAAGTTCCATTTATGTTGTTATATATTTCTATTTTATGTATGTTTCATGGACATTCAAAAATTGTTTATTTTTTTAATTCCTATTGGATTGATGGTTATTCAATTTCTTGATGTTTTTACTTTTCAATTTTATTTTTATTTCAGATTTATATGAAAAGCAGTCCTAATTTAGTACCCTGATGATAAATATAGAACTAGGTCAAGGATTGCTGATTACTTGTCTTTTTTCATTGTATTCCTGGTACCTGTCTTGTTATTAACTTTTCTTTAGATAGTATACTTGTTGGAAAAGCTTCTGAACTCATAAAAAATTATCTAGTTGTGTGCGGGTCTTCTTTCCTTTCCTTTTCTCTGTGTTTAGAGCCAGATATTTGTGTTTATAATGTATTATGTATGCCTCATTGTGGTCACTTTGGCAGCACATATACTAACAGACTGTGCTTCTGCCCTGCTGCTTGAATTTCTGGATCTACGACCAGCATGTGTTCTCCTATTAGAACCATGTCTCAGAATGCAAGTTATTACTGTCCTGCATGCTTCCTTTTACTGTGATCCACTTTCCCTTGGTTATTGTCAATTATCCAAATTATCCATTATACATTTCTTAGGCATGTGCCTTTGAGGCACAGGCAATAATTGCATTTGTGTTAAAACACCTGTGTTTCCTGGGGCCCCTAGAAGGTTCAGTTGATTGAGTGTATGACTCTTGGTTTCAGCTCAGATCATGATCTCATGGGTCATGAGATGGAGCCCCACATCAGGCCCTATGCTCAGGGAGAGTCTGCTTGAAGATTCTCTCTCTCTGCCCCTTCCCTCACTTACATGCTTGCACTCTCTCTCTCTCAAATAAATAAATAAATCTTAAAAAAAAAAAAAAAGAAGCTGTGTTTTCTTAAAATATCTAACTTCCCAAAATATCTCGAGATTGTTCAGAGTGATCCCCACTTGCTTTTACTGCAGAATCTCTACAGGCAGCTTTAAGGGTGTACCACTCAATACTCCTGGTCACAAGTCCTTCTGGGGAAGCTTTCCAAGTTGCTCTCTGAGATCTTGCCTCTCTTGCTCTGTTAGATTTGATTGTGTTTCCATCCTGTTCAATCTAGTTATGTTAAAACATTTCTTTCTCTTCAAACACTCTTCATCAGTTAGACCCTGGCTCATTCTTTTATTTAATTTGTTCTTTGATGACTGTCTCACCTATACTCTGAAATCTCAACATTCCATCTGAGGAAAAGGCTTTTCCTCCCACTTATTCAACACCATTTTTGTTGAGCCCTTCCTTGGCTTTCTCAGTAAATGTGCTTCACAACAACAGTGTGTTCCAGGCCAAGGCATTTTAAATTGTCTCTTAGTCTCTGAGTTTGCAGCAATTTCTATTTTTTTAAAGATTTTATTTATTCATTTGAGAGAGAGAGACAGAAGGAGTATAAGCTGGAGGAGAGGAAGGAGGAGAGGGAGAAGAAGACTCCCCGCTGAGCTGGGATCCTGACATGTGGCTTGATCCCAAACATGGAGCCGAGGGCAGACACTTAACCATCTGACCCACCCAGGCACCCCTGCAATCATTTCATTTGTGGCTTATTTTTCTTCTTTCATGAGACACTGGTTCCCTTTTAGTGTTTTTTTTTTTTTTTTTTTTTTTTAGTTAGTTTGTTTTTTAAATAGTATTCATGTTCTTCTGTGTGAGGCCACTGTAAATCCATGAAATGCAAAATCAATTTCTTGGCCATTTTGATAACTAATCATAGCTTCCTTAAGGTCATGGGTTTGGAGAATACCTCTTAAAATTTTTGTGAAAAGCCTGCATGACGCCAATTGGCTAGTTTTTCCATAATTTTCTTTTTAACTACTGTATTTCAAAACAACATACATAAATGCAATCTGGAACAGCATACTTAGTACTATTTACTTACATCTGGTGTGAGGCCTCCTTCAGTAGGACTCTGTTCTGTGAGTAACTTAGTTGCTTCTGTACTTCAGATACCCAGTCTGTAGATATGACTGAGAAATGAAATAAAACAACTTAAATTTGATCCACTCATAAGTACCTAAAGAGTGTGCACTAAATCTAAGGTTCTGCCTATGTTAAGGTTAGCTGTTATTGGAGCAAAAGAGGTTCTTTTTCCTGTAATATAGTCCCTGTCCCATTGGCCTGCTTTAAGCCATAGCTCTGTTGGTATAAGTCAGGTCAAATTTAGCCACAGAGAACCACAGAGACCATGATTAGGAAGCCCCGCATTCCCTTAATAAAAAAATCCAACCACACAGTGACAATAAAAGCCAAGAAAAACCACTGAGGTCAAAACCCACGTGGATTAGGATTCCTAAGGTTTCAGACTCTTTTCAAACTATTTTCCTGTCTTTTCATGCAATGGTACATTCTGGCCCAGGGTTTATTATTCTGTATTTTTAGTTCTTAAGCTGGTAAATTAGGGCTGGAGAGGGCCAATCAGTAACATTCCTTTTTGCCTCCTGTGTTGCAAAAATGAACTGAAAAGCACATACAGGAAATCAAACAGATAATAGGAAAAAAATCTGCTTTTGTATTGATAATGATGGATTAGAGGATGTTGCTTGATCTACAGCCACACTTTGGCTCTCTCATATGTTCTCCTCACCTGTGAATTGAATTTATCTATTCAAAACTTGGGGTCTTCTAAAAACAGAACCTTCCTTGTATAGTTACTAACAGATAGGAGGAAAATGTGATTCCTAAATACTCTGCAGTCTGAAACAGAGAAAAGAACTGAACTATTTCTCTCAGTTCTTCTTCCCCATTGTCAAGGTTAGGGAGTCGCTCCTCCTTTGGGAAAGTATAGGCAAGGGGACAGACAGAATCCTGAGACGCGCTCCCACTCCACAATGGAAATGTGAGAGGAGTGGAGAAGCAGGTAAGTGCCCCTCTATGATCTTCACAGCTGATAAAGTATTTGCATTAGGATTAGTTTGGATTAGGATTTGGGTTGGGAAACAGGATTGTGACACGGAAGCTAAGCTTTAACAGAGGAGTAAAGTGTGCTAGATTTGGGGAGCTAGCAAGGTATCTTATTTTATTATTATTTTTTAAATTAAATTTATTTTCATCATAACAGTATTCATTATTTTTGCACCACACCCAGTGCTCCATGCAATCCGTGCCCTCTATAATACCCACAAGGTATTTTAGACACAGAAACAGCATAAGTAAGGAGGAGAGTCATAAAATTGCAGCATGTGTTTAGGGAGCAGGGGTGAGTCCGGTGTAGTCAGAACATTGAAGAAAGTGGTTAGGGACTAGGGTGGAGAGTCCTGCTGGACTAAGTTTTAAAGTGCACTTTATTTTGTACTTAAAAATTTGAAATTTGTCCTATAGAGACTCACTTAAAGTACACAAATGATTTTGAAATTTATATAAAGCTCAGCAGATAAATGGTCTGTGTGAAGAATTGTGAACAAGTCTATGCCTTCAATTTTAATAGAATTAGGAGACAAAACACGAAGTTGGGGAGTGGTTAAACACTTGTTTTTGTTGTTTATGCTGTAATTGTCATGTCCCCAAAATCACTGCCAAGACCAATACTGACAAATTTCCCCCTGTTTTCTTCTAAAAGTATTACGGTATCAGGTCCTATGTTTAAGTCTTTGATCTAATTTGAGTTAACTTTTGTGAGAAGTGTGAGATAAGGATCCAATTTCATTGTTCTATATGTGTTTGTTGAAGAGACTATCTTTTGTTGAAAGGTTGGATGTTCTTGGCTCCCTCATCAAACACTAATTAAGCATATATGCTGGGACTTAATTCTGGGCTCTATTCTGTTCTACTGATTTATGTGTTTATTTCTGTGCCAGTCTGATATTATTTTTATTACAATGACTTTATAGCATAGCTTGAAATCAGAAAGTGTGATACTTCCAGCTTTGCTTTTTCCTCAGGAATACTTTTGACCATTCAGGGTCTTGTGTGGTTCCATATACATTTTAGGATTGTTTCTTCTATTTCTGTGAGGAATACCTTTGGTATTTTGATGGGGATTGTGTCGAATCTGTAAATGGCTTTGGTAATATGGCCATTTTATCAATATTAATTCTCTTGATCCACAAACATGATATGTCTTTCCATTTGTTGGTGTCTTCTTTTACTTAATTGAACAAAGTCTTGTAGTTTTCATTGTACAAATCTGTTACATCCTTGGTTAAATTTCTCCCAAGTATTTTATTGCTTTTGATGTTAAAATGTTAATATTAATATGTTAAAATGATGTTAATATTTTTATTTTTCCAATGTTTTATCATTAGCGTGAAGGAAAGCCACTCATTTCTGTAAATTGATTTTATAAATCTGCCAGTATAAATTTACTGAAATTGTTGATTAATTACAATAGTTTTTTTGATTGACTCTTTGGGATTTTCTATATATGAGATCTCACCATCAGCAAATAGTGACAGTTTTACTTTTTTCTTCCCAATTTGGTTACATTTTATTTCTTTGTCTTGCCTAATTGCTCTAGCTAGATTACCAGTACTATGTTGAACAGGAGTGGTGAGAGTGGGCTACCTTGTTTTGTTCCTAATCTTAGAGGAAACACTTTCAATTTTTCACCACTGTATAATATTAGCTCTGGGTTTGTCATATGTGGCCTTTATTATATTGAAATAAGTTTTCTACTCCCAATCTGTTGAAGGTTTTTAACCATGAAAGGATGTTGTATTTTGTCAAATGCATGCTATGTGTCTATTGAGATGATTATGTGATTTTTATCTTTCATTCTATTGATGTGATGAATTACATTTATTAATTTGCATATGTTAAAGCATCCTTGCATCTCAGGAATAAATCCCGCTTGGTCATGGTATATAATCATTTTAATGTATACTGGAATTCAATTTACTAATATTTTGTTGAGAATTTTTACATTTATATTTATCAGGAATGTTGGTCTATAGTTGTGTATGTGTGTTAAAGAGAGAGATCCTTACCTGGTATTGGTATCAATTTAAATCTGGCTTCATAGAGTGACTTTGTGTTCTCTCTTCCTCAATATTCTGGAAGAGTTTGAGGATTGATATTAATTCTTTTTTAAATGTTTGGTAGAATTTACATGAAGCTAACTGGCCCTCGATTGTTTTGTCCTGGGAGTTTTTTGATTGTTGACTTGATATCTTGACTCTTTATTGGTCTTTCCAGATTTTCTGTTTTTTTCTGATTCAGTCTTGGTAGGTTGTATGGTAGGTTGTATGTTTCTAGAAATGTGTCCATTTGTTCTAGGTTATATAGTTTTTGGTATATAATGGTTGATAGTAGTTTCTTATGACCTATGTATTTGTACATACATAGTGTCTCCTCTTTCATTTCTAAGTTTGTTTGAGTCCTCCCCTTTCTCTCTCTCTCTCTGGTTTGCTTAGTCTATCTTAAGGTTTGTCAGTGTTGTTTATCATTTCAAAGAAATAGCTCTTGATTTTGTCGATCCTTTCTATTGTTTTTCTGGCCTCTATTTCATTTATTTCTGCTCTGATTTTCAGTATTTTCTTTTTTTCTATTAAATTCAGCTTCATTTCCCTCTTTTTCTAGCTTCTTGAGGTGTAAAGTCAGGTTAAGATATTTCTAATTCCTTAATATATGAATTTATTTCTAAAAACTTTTCTCTCAGAACTGCTTTTGTTACATCCCACAAATTTTGATATGTTGTATTTCATTTTCATTTGTTTTAATCTTTTATTTTTCTTTTGATTTCTTCTTTAACCCACTGGTTATTTAGAAGTTTGTTGTTTAGTTTTCACATATTTGTAGATCTATTCCCTTTTCTCTTGTATGATTTCAATCTTCCTAAATTTGCTAAGATTTGTTTTGTGACCTGCTATATGATTTAATTTAGAGAATGTTCCATGGGCACTGAGAATAATGTGTATTCTACTGCTGTTGAACAGAATGTTTTATATATTCTTTTAAGTCTATTTGTTCTAAAATGTGATTTAGTCTCTTTTTTTGGTCGTTGTTGTTGATTTTCTGTCTGGACAACCTATATTGCTGGTAGTGAACTGCTGAAGTCTCCTGCTATTATTGTATTATTGCCTATTTCTCCCTTAAGATATATTAGTATTTGCTTAATGTATTCCAATGCTCAGGTATTAAGATCATATACATGTATTATTGTTTTATCTTCTTGATGTAGTAATACCTTTATCATTATATAATAACCCTTTTTTGTCTCTTATTACCATTTTTAGCCTGAAGTCTATTTTGTCTGAAGGAAGGATGGCTATACCCACTTACTTTTGGTTACCCTTTGCTTGGAGTATTATCTTCCTACTTTTTCACTTTGAGCCTCTGTGTGTCTTGAGCTGAAATGAATATCTTAAAAGCAGCATTGTTTTTTAATCCATTCAGGTACTCTGTGCCTTTTGGCAAGTTCAATCCATTTACATTTAAGGGTGATTATTGCTATAAGGACTTACTATGCAATTTTATCTTTTGTTTTCTAGGAGTTTATATTTCCATTGTTTCTTTTTCCTTGTGTTTCTATCTACCTTTTTAAGTTGGTGGTTTTCCATGATGATTTTCCCAGTTTCCCCATTTCTAATGTTTCAAGTCTCTGCTCTGGATTTTTGTTTTGTGGCTACCATGAGGTGTGTA
This sequence comes from Mustela lutreola, assembly GCF_030435805.1. NCBI lineage: Eukaryota > Metazoa > Chordata > Mammalia > Carnivora > Mustelidae > Mustela > Mustela lutreola. The sequence goes on along the minus strand of NC_081295.1, from coordinate 56,966,820 downwards.
TAAAATGTCTCATAGATAAAGTAGACTTTTTATGCTAATAACTACTTATACTTATTTGCCTATACAGCTTCTGTCATTTTCCCCTTCCCTTTTATGTTTTTCTGTCACAAATTATCCTGTTTAATGAAATACCATAAAAAGGCATGCAACTTTTTTTTTTTTGTAACTTCTATTTCTACTTTGGAATCTCTCCGAGACCAGAGTCTGCCTGTATGTGTGTGTGTGTATATATGTTATGTGTACATATATGTGTATATATATATGTATACATATACATGTATATATATGTATATATGTGTATATATGTATACATATACACATGTATATATACACACACACATATATATATATAGTTTTGGTTTTATATCACATCAATGAATATTCTGAACAGAAATATTTACATTTAGTTGGAAATAAGCAAAATGGATGTTAAGTGAGAAAGGCTCTCTAGTCCTCAAGATCTAGGTGAGATTGGCTTGAACTCAATAATTCCATGTCTTTGTAAGATTTTTGTCAGTTCTCAGGGCTTTATATTTTTAAAGTCTTATTTGACTACTGATCTTCTGCTTCCACATGTGCTCTCTTGGTTAATTCAGAGGTAAACTTCAGAATGTTTGTTGGTTTATGCTCAAAGTATTTGTGAATATACACTAGGGTAGACTGGTGAGCTGATAATTAGGGAGAGGTGTCCCTTGATGCATAGCTCCTTCAAAAACTTATTCATCCAGGGGGAGGAGTCAAGATGGCGGAGAAGTAGCAGGCCCAGACTACTTCAGCTAGCCAGAGATCAGCTAGATAGCTTATCTAAAGATTGCAAACACCTGAAAATCCATCGGCAGATCGAAGAGAAGAAGAACAGCAATTCTGGAAACAGAAAACAACCACTTTCTGAAAGGTAGGACCAGCGGAGAAGTGAATCCAAAGCGACGGGAAGATAGACCCCGGGGGGAGGGGCCGGCTCCCGGCAAGCGGCGGAGCAACCGCGCACAAAATCAGGACTTTTAAAAGTCTGTTCCGCTGAGGGACATCGCTCCAGAGGCTACCCGGGGCAAAGCCCACACGGGGTCAGCGTGGCCTCAGGTCCCGCAGGGTCACAGAAGGATCGGGGGTGTCTGAGTGTCGCAGAGCTTGCGGGTATTGGAACGGGAAAGCCGGCTACAGAGACAGAGCCGACAGTAAGCTCGCACCTCGGGGTGACCTTGAACCGGTCGCAGGCTCGGTGAGCTCGGAGCGCGGCCGGAGGTCAGGCAGACGGGAGTAACTGGGCGCGGTTCTCTGAGCGCGCACTGAGGAGTGCGGCCCTGGGCTCTCGGCTCCTCTGGGCCGGAGACCAGGAGGCCGCCATTTGTATTCCCGTCCTCCGGAACTCTACGGAAAGCGCTCAGGGAACAAAAGCTCCTGAAAGCAAACCCAAGCGGATTACTCACCCCGGCCCCGGGTAAGGGCGGTGCAATTCCGCCTGGGGCAAAGACACTTGAGAATCACTACAACAGGCCCCTCCCCCAGAAGATCAACAAGAAATCCAGCCGAGACCAAGTTGACCTACCAAAGAGTGCGGTTTCAATACCAAGGAGAGCAGCAGAATTCTAGCGGAGGAGAAAGCAAAGCACGGAACTCATGGCTTTTGCCCTGTGATTTTTTTTAGTCTTGCGGTTAATTTAATTTTTTTCTTTTTCATTTTTTGTTTTTTTTTTCTCGCCTTCGGGTAAAAATTTTTTTTTTTTAACTGTTACCTTTTTCTTTTTTAACGATTTTTTACTAGTTTATCTAATACATATATTTTTTCTTTTTTATATTTTTCTTAGATGTTTTCTTTTTTTTTTTTAATTCTTTTCTTTTTTTTTCTTTCTTTTTTCTTTTTTTCTTTCTTCCTTTTTGAACCTCTTTTTATCCCCTTTCTCCCCCCTCACGATTTGGGATCTCTTCTAATTTGGTTAAAGCATATTTTCCTGGGGTTGTTGCCACCCTTTTAGTATTTTACTTGCCCCCTCATATACTCTTCTCTGGACAAAATGACAAGACGGAAAAATTCAACTCAAAAAAAAGAACAAGAGGCAGTACCGAAGGCTAGGGACCTAATCAATACAGACATTGGTAATATGTCAGATCTAGACTTCAGAATGACAATTCTCAAGGTTCTAGCCGGGCTCGAAAAAGGCATGGAAGATATTAGAGAAACCCTCTCGAGAGATATAAAAGCCCTTTCTGGAGAAATAAAAGAACTAAAATCTAACCAAGTTGAAATCAAAAAAGCTATTAATGAGGTGCAATCAAAAATGGAGGCTCTCACTGCTAGGATAAATGAGGCAGAAGAAAGAATTAGTGATATAGAAGACCAAATGACAGAGAATAAAGAAGCTGAGCAAAAGAGGGACAAACAGATACTGGACCATGAGGGGAGAATTCGAGAGATAAGTGACACCATAAGACGAAACAACATTAGAATAATTGGGATTCCAGAAGAAGAAGAAAGAGAGAGGGGAGCAGAAGGTATACTGGAGAGAATTATTGGGGAGAATTTCCCCAATATGGCAAAGGGAACGAGCATCAAAATTCAGGAGGTTCAGAGAACACCCCTCAATATCAATAAGAATAGGCCCACACCCCGTCACCTAATAGTAAAATTTACAAGTCTCAGTGACAAAGAGAAAATCCTGAAAGCAGCCCGGGAAAAGAAGTCTGTAACATACAATGGTAAAAATATTAGATTGGCAGCTGACTTATCCACAGAGACCTGGCGGGCCAGAAAGAGCTGGCATGATATTTTCAGAGCACTAAATGAGAAAAACATGCAGCCCAGAATACTATATCCAGCTAGGCTATCATTGAAAATAGAAGGAGAGATTAAAAGCTTTCAGGACAAACAACAACTGAAAGAATTTGCAAACACCAAACCAGCTCTACAGGAAATATTGAAAGGGGTCCTCTAAGCAAAGAGAGAGCCTACAAGTGGTAGATCAGAAAGGAACAGAGACTATATACAGTAACAGTCACCTTACAGGCAAAACAATGGCACTAAATTCATATCTCTCAATAGTTACCCTGAATGTTAATGGGCTAAATGCCCCTGTCAAAAGACACAGGGTATCAGAATGGATAAAAAAACAAAACCCATCCATATGTTGCCTCCAAGAAACTCATTTTAAACCCGAAGACACCTCCAGATTTAAAGTGAGGGGGTGGAAAAGAATTTACCATGCTAATGGACATCAGAAGAAAGCAGGAGTGGCAATCCTTATATCAGATCAATTAGATTTTAAGCCAAAGACTATAATAAGAGATGAGGAAGGACACTATATCATACTCAAAGGTTCTGTCCAACAAGAAGATTTAACAATTTTAAATATCTATGCCCCCAACGTGAGAGCAGCCAACTATATAAACCAATTAATAATAAAATCAAAGAAACACATCAACAATAATACAATAATAGTAGGGGACTTTAACACTCCCCTCACTGAAATGGACAGATCATCCAAGCAAAAGATCAGCAAGGAAATAAAGGCCTTAAACGACACACTGGACCAGATGGACATTACAGATATATTCAGAACATTTCATCCCAAAGCAACAGAATACACATTCTTTTCTAGTGCACATGGAACATTCTCCAGAATAGATCACATCCTGGGTCCTAAATCAGGACTCAACCGGTATCAAAAGATTGGGATCATTCCCTGCATATTTTCAGACCACAATGCTCTAAAGCTAGAACTCAACCACAAAAGGAAGTTTGAAAAGAACCAAAATACATGGAGACTAAACAGTATCCTTCTAAAGAATGAATGGGTCAACTGGGAAATTAAAGAAGAATTGAAAAAAATCATGGAAACAAATGATAATAAAAATACAACGGTTCAAAACCTGTGGGACACAACAAAGGCAGTCCTGAGAGGAAAATATATAGCGGTACAAGCCTTTCTCAAGAAACAAGAAAGGTCTCAGGTACACAATCTAACCCTACACCTAAAGGAGCTGGAGAAAAAACAAGAAAGAAACCCTAAGCCTAGCAGGAGAAGAGAAATCATAAAGATCAGAGCAGAAATCAATGAAATAGAAACCAAAAAAACAATAGAACAAATCAACGAAAGTAGGAGCTGGTTCTTTGAAAGAATTAATAAAATTGATAAACCCCTGGCCAGACTTATCAAAAAGAAAAGAGAAAGGACCCAAATAAATAAAATCATGAATGAAAGAGGAGAGATCACAACTAACACCAAAGAAATACAAACTATTATAAGAACATACTATGAGCAACTCTACGGCAATAAATTTGACAATCTGGAAGAAATGGATGCATTCCTAGAAACATATAAACTACCACAACTGAACCAGGAAGAAATAGAAAGCCTGAACAGACCCATAACCAGTAAGGAGATTGAAACAGTCATTAAAAATCTCCAAACAAACAAAAGCCCAGGGCCAGACGGCTTCCCGGGGGAATTCTACCAAACATTTAAAGAAGAACTAATTCCTATTCTCCTGAAACTGTTCCAAAAAATAGAAATGGAAGGAAAACTTCCAAACTCATTTTATGAGGCCAGCATCACCTTGATCCCAAAACCAGACAAGGATCCCACCAAAAAAGAGAGCTATAGACCAATATCCTTGATGAACACAGATGCGAAAATACTCAACAAAATACTAGCCAATAGGATTCAACAGTACATTAAAAAGATTATTCACCACGACCAAGTGGGATTTATTCCAGGGCTGCAAGGTTGGTTCAACATCCGCAAATCAGTCAATGTGATACAACACATCAATAAAAGTAAGAACAAGAACCATATGATACTCTCAATAGATGCTGAAAAAGCATTTGACAAAGTACAGCATCCCTTCCTGATCAAAACTCTTCAAAGTGTAGGGATAGAGGGCACATACCTCAATATCATCAAAGCCATCTATGAAAAACCCACTGCAAATATCATTCTCAATGGAGAAAAACTGAAAGCTTTTCCACTAAGGTCAGGAACACGGCAGGGATGTCCATTATCACCACTGCTATTCAACATAGTACTAGAGGTCCTAGCCTCAGCAATCAGACAACAAAAGGAAATTAAAGGCATCCAAATCGGCAAAGAAGAAGTCAAATTATCACTCTTCGCAGATGATATGATACTATATGTGGAAAACCCAAAAGACTCCACTCCAAAACTGCTAGAACTTATACAGGAATTCAGTAAAGTGTCAGGATATAAAATCAATGCACAGAAATCAGTTGCATTTCTCTACACCAACAGCAAGACAGAAGAAAGGGAAATTAAGGAGTCAATCCCATTTACAATTGCACCCAAAACCATAAGATACCTAGGAATAAACCTAACCAAAGAGACACAGAATCTATACTCAGAAAACTATAAAGTACTCATGAAAGAAATTGAGGAAGACACAAAGAAATGGAAAAATGTTCCATGCTCCTGGATTGGAAGAATAAATATTGTGAAAATGTCTATGCTACCTAAAGCAATCTACACATTTAATGCAATTCCTATCAAAGTACCATCCATCTTTTTCAAAGAAATGGAACAAATAATTCTAAAATTTATATGGAACCAGAAAAGACCTCGAATAGCTAAAGGGATATTGAAAAAGAAAGCCAACGTTGGTGGCATCACAATCCCGGACCTCAAGCTCTATTACAAAGCTGTCATCATCAAAACAGTATGGTACTGGCACAAAAACAGACCCATAGATCAATGGAACAGAATAGAGAGCCCAGAAATAGACTCTCAACTCTATGGTCAACTAATCTTCGACAAAGCAGGAAAGAATGTCCAGTGGAAAAAAGACAGCCTCTTCAATAAATGGTGCTGGGAAAATTGGACAGCCACATGCAGAAAAATGAAATTGGACCATTTCCTTACACCACACACAAAAATAGACTCAAAATGGATGAAGGACCTCAATGTGAGAAAGAAATCCATCAAAATCCTTGAGGAGAACACAGGCAGCAACCTCTTTGACCTCAGCCGCAGCAACATTTTCCTAGGAACAACGCCAAAGGCAAGGGAAGCAAGGGCAAAAATGAACTATTGGGATTTCATCAAGATCAAAAGCTTTTGCACAGCAAAGGAAACAGTTCACAAAATCAAAAGACAACTGACAGAATGGGAGAAGATATTTGCAAACGACATATCAGATAAAGGACTAGTGTCCAGAATCTATAAAGAACTTAGGAAACTCAACACCCAAAGAACAAATAATCCAATCAAGAAATGGGCAGAGGACATGAGCAGACATTTCTGCAAAGAAGACATCCGGATGGCCAACAGACACATGAAAAAGTGCTCCATATCACTCGGCATCAGGGAAATACAAGTCAAAACCACAATGCGATATCACCTCACACCAGTCAGAATGGCTAAAATCAACAAGTCAGGAAATGACAGATGCTGGCGAGGATGCGGAGAAAGGGGAACCCTCCTACACTGTTGGTGGGAATGCAAGCTGGTGCAACCTCTCTGGAAAACAGCATGGAGGTTCCTCAAAATGTTGAAAATAGAACTGCCCTATGACCCAGCAATTGCACTATTGGGCATTTACCCTAAAGATACAAACGTAGTGATCCAAAGGGGCACGTGTACTCGAATGTTTATAGCAGCAATGTCCACAATAGCCAAACTATGGAAAGAACCTAGATATCCATCAACAGATGAATGGATCAAGAAGATGTGGTATATATACACAATGGAATACTATGCAGCCATCAAAAGAAATGAAATCTTGCCATTTGCGACAACATGGATGGAACTAGAGCGTATCATGCTTAGCGAAATAAGTCAGGCGGAGAAAGACAACTATCATATGATCTCCCTGATATGAGGAAGTGGTGATGCAACATGGGGGCTTAAGTGGGTACGAGAAGAATAAATGAAAGAAGATGGGATTGGGAGGGAGACAAACCATAAGTGACTCTTAATCTCACAAAACAAACTGAGGGTTGTTGGGGGGAGGGGGTTTGGGAGAAGGGGGTGGTATTATGGACATTGGGGAGGGTATGTGTTTTGGTGAGTGCTGTGAAGTGTGTAAACCTGGTGATTCACAGACCTGTACCCCTGGGGATAAAAATATATGTTTATAAAAACTAAAAAAATTTATTAAAATTAAAAAAAAAAAAAAAAAAACTTATTCATCCATATTATGCTATGCTGTTATGTTATTCAAAACACTTTTTACTCCTCACTGGGGTTTTCTGTATCAGTCCTAGGCTCATGCATTTTTTCCCCATCCTTCTGTGAGTCTCTATTTTTACTTTTATTTCCCACACCCTTATTTCCACATTTCCCTAGATATTCTAAATAATTCAATCTCTATTATCCTAAGAAATCTAGCTTTCTCTACCTCTTTTTTCCAAACACACATGAACAAATCCACTAAGATGCTTAATAAAGGACTGCTCAAGAAGGTTCCATCCTCCTTAGAAACTATTTATAAAACAAATAGCAGGATTTTTATTTTTTTCCTGTTAGACTCAAAATAATATCCATTTATTTCTATGTTGATATTTTCTTTGAATAATAAAGGGATTAATATTAAAACTGTATTAAGAAATCTCAGTGTTCATATCATATCAGGCCTCCTAAAATATAGAACAAAAATAAGAAGATTCTTGCAGAATTTTACTTGGGGACCTAGAATTTAAACGTTTGTTTTTATTAATAGTACTTATAAAAAGCAAACAAAACCTCCCAAACTTCTCTGATGTCAATCAGTCACATGTCTTTCTTGGATACAGATACCTTTTGAATACATAAAGATAACTCTAGGGACAACGAAATCTTTAACAAGAAAGATCTACTGTAAACTCTGTGAAGTTCGAATTAAACACAATGAATTTTAGCTCTCTACCAACAGGAGATAGTAAGAGGTATACCCAAAACCACTGAGGCAGGGTGAGTGCTGGGAATAGTAGATCTGTGGTGGCTGTTCCTTTTCTTGATATGAGGAACCTACTCCCTCCAGGTGACAGGTGCTGTCAGTCACAGTCAGGGCATAACTTTTCTGGTAGTTACACATTAAAATAGATCTGAGGCATTATGATTCTTTTTTCCCCCATTTTTGTATATATTAACATTTCTATGTTGTAAGTTCTTGGAACAAATCACAATACTATCTTTGCAGGGCTGCTACAGGATATATTACTATATTTTAAATACTATATTAATCATTTCATAGTGACACCAGAAGATATGCATTTCAAACACCAGAAGATCTGCATTTCAAAAAAGATACTTAGGTTACTCTGTGTAAACATAATTAATCATTTCATTGTTAATAGTGTAATGTCAAATATTGAAAAAAAGTTATTCTAAATGGCATATATTAAGCATAGCAAAGAGTTGGAGACTCACTTCAAACTATAATTACTTATACTAGAATAGGATAATAATAAATAGGATAATAATCTCATTGAGATATGTCATGGAGGATTTACTATAGAATGATGACTAAACTCCTAAATCTTGAATATGTGCTAAGATCATGTAATAGTTTAAAAAGGGGGCCCAAAACAGTTAAAAAAAAAAAAAAGGCTGATATCTCATATGAGATACCATTAGATAATTCTTCTGAGCTAAAGGTAAAGTTTTATTGGTAATCAAAATTAAATTAAAAGCTGCTACTGAATTCTGATGTTCAGATAGTAGTACGTTGTCTAACTAAATGACCTGCTTGATCAAAGAGATAGAAATGCACTTAGGGTCAGCACTATTTTGAATGTATATTTATCAATGGAATTAAAAATTCAAGTCAATTACCATAGGAAATAAGTTCTAACTATATAAAGTCTTTTAAAAACTTTATATTGTTATTAAAATTGTATGTCAGTTTTCTGACATCACCCAAAGATAACTGTAATGTGATCCTAATTCCTCATCTACTGTGAACCCCTGTTCTAGTTCAACTTCTGATGGCAGGGTATACCTCATTGTCAGGGTATAACCCATTGGCCTTGTCTGATTGTCCTAATGGGTCAAGAATATGGGCAGAATTAGACTTTAAGGTAGGGGAACTAATGTATGTGTGTTATTTTCATGGCATTTAGTGAAACACATGGAATCTCAGGAATGGTAGGGTCTTAAAAATCATTATTCATCCCCTGCACCCGTCTTTCTTCAGGGCACTCCCCCACCTTAATCTCTTTCATAAACTCTGTATTGGTTCTCCATCCTCGTTCTGCAAACTTGGAAGTGATCTCTCTCTCTTTGTGGTATTTTATCTGTGCTTATTCTGTGTCACTTATCACTACTCCCCTAGTAGCTACCATGTTCCCTCTCATCTTATGCCTGAGAAGGGCAGTGTATTCTTCAAATCATCTTTGCATGCCCTATAGGACTTGAAGAAGGGTAGGGCTCAGAAAATGTGTTAGCTGAATATAACATAATGCTGATGCAATTTTGCTGTGGGATCCATGAGAAGAAAGAACACGGGATTCTGGCAGAGAAGCTTAGGGTGCCATTTTATATTTTAAGGTTGGAAATGATCTCAGAGCCCCACTTACAAGTTCCTCAACCACCCTGCCAGGTGAGCTCCCAGCCTTTCCTAGAATACTTCCAGTAATTGATGAACTTGTCTCTTCCTCAGGCAGTCCATTCCTCTCAAGCAGCTCCAAGTGTGCATCTCTTTCCCTTTGTGCTGACAGTACTCTGACTCTGACACTCAGATTTATTACCAGCCCAGCTAAGGTTACTTTAAGTTAACTAGGCTAAAAATATTCTTGTTTTAATCAGCCTAAAGCCTAGAGCCATTCACATTCTACCTGACTTTCCTGGGATTTTCTGCAGCAACAATTAAATTGTTGTTTCTTTCATGGACTCAGAGTTCTGGAAAGACCTAGAGACCAACTAGTTCACCTTACTTTTTTTTTTTTTAAGATTTTCTTTATTTATTTGAGGGAGAGAGAGAGACAAAGTGAGAGAGAGCATGAGAGGAGAGAAGGTCAGAGGGAGAAGCAGACTCCCCATGGAGCTGGGACCCCAATGTGGGACTCAATTCCAGGACTCCAGGATCATGACCTGAGCCAAAGGTCATGACCCTGACCACCGTGAGCCACCCAGGCACCCATAGTTCACCTTACTTAAATTTTCAGAGTATCAGATTGAGACTCGAGTGAGGAAGGAGATTGCTGAAGATCACACAGCTTTTGAGCCCTCAGTTGCTGTCTTCGAGTGCACTGGAAGTATAAGGGCCTATTTAGCCAGAGTGATTCCATCTTGGATTAAACAGTCATTTTGTTATTTATGCAGTAAAACTTAAACTGACCCTGCCCACCCCCGCAGGGGACTTGCTTAAAAGCAAGCCGGGAAACCAGTCCCAGGTAACAAAGCCCAAATACAAGGGTGGGTCAGGCCAGGTGGAGGTATCCAATCAGTGGGGGCGCATACTGTCTCCCTAGCTACCAAGGAGTATGGGCCCGCCCTTTGGGCGCCTTTTGGGTGCCAATTCTGACCAAGGTAATAGGCTAGTTCAAATGTCTACTATAGGGTAAATTGTAATCCATTTGGTCACTTATGTGTGACCTAACACGACTGTGCAGCTTTCTCTGTGTGTTACAATCTCTTTGGCCACCTGCGTGTGGCCAGGCTCAACCACATGGCCTTTGCCCTTAAAAGCTAGTCTGTAAGGCATAGAGAGGTCGCCCTCTCTGTAAGAGGCGTGGCCCTGGCTGGTCAGTTTGATTCTTGATGCTTGGCGTGAAATAAAGCTTTGCTTGACCTTCACTTTGTATCAGTTTTGCTCCTTTAATCACGGACCCATTGTTGGGGGACCTTTCAGGAGGAGTGGGGCATTCTCAGCCACTGGACTGCTTAAAGGACCCAGTAATTATTTATTCCCATATATTTCACACATGCATTAATACCATATGCCACAACAGAAGATTTTCAATTTGAAATACAGTATTAATATCATCAACTTAATCATAAGCATAAAAAATGGTCTCCCTCCTTTCAACCCCTTTATTCACTTGGTGGCATATCACCCATGAACAGGCAGACAACTGTTTTGTGTCAGCTGACTGAAGAGTGATGTGGATGTGTGTTAATTCTTAAGAAGAGGATAGAATGGGAAATTCACCATAAGAATGTGCTTGAGTAATAAATGCCACCCAGGCATCCCTTTTATAATTCTTAGCTATGCAGTTTTGATCCTCAAAAGGGATAATTTGTTATAATGTTAAGTAGCATTTAATGTTATCCAGTGAAATGTATTTGTGTTGAACGTAAGAAACAGATGATACTTGGAGTAAAAACACTGTGAATTTACTTCTTTTCTTTTTTTTCTCTTACAGATTGTTGCTTACTTTAAAAAAAATTATTTATTTATTTGAGAGAATGATAGAGCACAAACAAGGGGAGGAGCAGAGGGAGAGGGAGAAGCAGGCTTCCCACCAAGCAGGGAGCAGGACCCCAGCTCCATTCCAGGACCCTGAGATCATGACCTGGGCCCAAGCAGACAGATGCTCAACTGACTGAGCCACCCAGGCATCCTTTGTTGCATACTTTAAAACAATTTCATGTTCCTCTATGCCAGGGAATGACAGTTACATTAGATTATGTAACTGACATTAGTAAATTTGGGAAATAAATGGTTTGAGTTGAAAGGAGGTTCTGTTTATGACGAACATATCCAAAATGATACTGTACACATTTTAACTTTGTTCTGGAACTAAAATACAGACAATCTGGAGATAATCTGCTAAATTTTAGGGAGACTTTTGCCTAATAGGTGGGAAAGGGAGGTTTCCAAAGTGAATTCTGATTTTACTCTTTTTTCTCATCTTTCAGGCATGCCACTTGAGAAAAACCTTTCACGTCTATTTTTAAAATATTGTTTAATTAATGAATGAACTTATTTATTTACTTCCTTATTTTTTGCTGCAAAAAGCTTTATTGTTTCCATTTGGCCCACAGCTTGAGAGACAGCTGCAGGGTCGTTAAAAATCTGCCCAGGGGCCACAGGAAGAAGCTCAGGCAGAAACCCTGGCACCAGGCAGATGCCGAGGGACCCCTCAAAGGCTACTGGGTTCCGGAAGCTCCTAATTGTGCTCGAGCGCGAGCTTTTGTAAAAGCCACCGGCCAGTCCAGCCTTGGGGTGGGCAACTTCCGGGGAGTCAGGTGGTCGCCATCTTCGTGACCTTTCACCCTGTCGAGGCAGTCACAGAGAACCCAGCGCATGCCTGGTTCGGGTTCTTCTGTAGGCCCGAGCGGTTTCTGTGGTGTCAGGGTTTCACCCCGTTCATACTAGGACTGCTGCGGCATATCCCGGAAGGCGGCGCCACTGTGGCGCTGCTTTTGCGTCAGGAGACGCTCAGCGTCCTCGCGCTTCGCAGCCCACACGGTCCAGACACTCGTCGTCTTGGTTGACATAGAAGCCCAGAGAGGTCGGTACAGGAGGCCCCCAGAGGCGACTGACGGGGGACCTCCACCCCTGTGGAATGATTCCGATGAAGCTGGGAGCTCGTGGCTGATCCGCGATGAGGAGCTAAACTCGGAATACGGTGTTGGCTTGTCCCCGAGGCAGAGGATGGCAGGGGACACGGTGCAGAAGGCTGCCACCGGGAAACAGGTGGGAGGGTAGTCGGAGGCTGGAAGAAGGGGCATCCCTGGATCTGTTCCGTGCAAAAATTCCGGAAGCTTTAGTACAACAGAGTTTTAATTTGGGGCGGCAATAATACAAATACATGAAGCCGCAGGGCAGGTGCTTGCTAGTACTGGATACGAAGTACCTCCAGTAACAAGGCAATGTGGGTGAGGAAAATTTGTTAAATAGAATCTCATTAAGGTTTATAATTTTGGGATGTGTTTGCAAAACCGTGTGGCAGGTCGTATTTTTCTGTCTCGTGTTAGCGCTGGCTTAACCCAGTAACTCTAGAAAAATTAAAACTGTTTCTGTATTCTCAAAGATGGGTTCCAAACTGCCTGTCCAGTATCTTGTCTCTCAACGCCCCTGCACAGAATGAGTACTACCAGTTTATCAATCTCGTTTACAATCGTTGAGTGTATCCAGCACCTTTATCCTGTGCTGCTGCAGTTTCCTGCTTCTGCCGTGTGGGAGGAACTTGTTCAAATTCATGCACTGGTAGGGGCCGAACGTGGATTCTCTGTCTCCTTCAAATGACAGTCGGTCCTGATTTACCCCGTTTGCCTTAAATATTCCTACAGCGTATTACTTCCACCTCCGTTTAGCATATATATCAGTTTTGCTTTATGGCTAGTTTATTTCATACGGAACTATTAGACTTAGTTTTTGTGGCTTTCTCATTGGCCATGCATTATTCTCTTACATAACATCCTTCCCCACTCCTGGTGCATTGCCTTTCACAGTGCACACTGCTCCATATGTATTTGCGGAAGTCATAGCAATTAAAAGAATAAATATTGCTTCTAAGTCTCACAATCAGTTAATTCTAGGATAAATCAGAGTGGCGAACTCAGTTATTGAGTATTGGCCTCTAAAAGTAGATACCAAAGCACAGGGGAAGAAAACGAAATGTCTAAGATATGATCGTTTTTAATTCTGTAGTATGCTGAACTTCAGAATATATGGATTAGACAACTTATTTCAATAGGATAACATGTAACCAAATGCCTTGGTAAACTGCTTATCCATTTGAAAATGAAATTAATAATATTGCTGTCCTGTAGGACATCTACACAAATAGATTAGGATTTCTGGTGACCACAGAGTCCTCAGTAGTTAGAAAAGATCTTGAAGTATTTCTGAATTGAAGGTAAAAAAAGATCCAGCTTTCAATAGCATTTTTTTTTTTTTATGTTGGCTCTTGTTTACAGATAATTTAATATAAGCAGTGTAATTGAGTATGTGTTTCATCTTAGGTGTAGAGGCAAGCATGGTATGTAGATTATGTTCAGTCTCATAATAAGTTATTAGGTAAAGTTATTTTTCCCCACTAAAGTTAATCTCACCACTTATGCTTTTTTCTCCTTACACTTTTTATTAAGAAATATTACAAGAAATATTACTCGCACACAGACAAGTACATAAAATCCAAATGGACAGTTATATAAATAAAATAGAACAAATATCTATATAAGCATCGACGGGAGCAGGAAATAGAACATTTTATATAGAAGATTTGGAGTAACTACTGAAGGCAGAGTGACAGGAAACTAACCAGGTAAATTTATCCCAGTTGCAGACTCCTTCCTTTATCCTAGTGTTTACACTCAGCTGACTTTGATAGTAAAACTGATTTTGCTTATCTTTATGATTTTGCCACTGATGTGTTCATCTCTAATTAAAAAGGTTAATTTTTCTATTTTTGAACTTTATATAAGTGGGATCACATTGTACATATTCTTTTGTACCTTATTTTTGCTTATCTTATGGTGGTGGAGTTCATTCATGTCGTTGCATGGAACTTTAGTTTGGCACTCATTTTTAATACTGCATAGTGTCCAATTGAAGGAATATCACAGCTTATTTATGAATTTTACTGATAATGGCAATTTGGTAAGTTTCCAGTTATGGGCAATTATGAACAATGTCTCTTGGTGCATGCATTTAAGTTATATACCTGGCAGTGAGATTGCTGGATCAAAGGGTTATATGCTTTAGCTATTCTAGATAATGCCACTCCAAAAAGAGTGTGTGAATTTATACTCCCACCAGTGGTATATGACAATTTCTGATGCTCCAAATCCTGGCCAACTTTCGGTATTGGACTTTTAAATTTTTTCCAATTTTAAGGATGTTTAATGTTAACTTGTTTCAATTTGCATTTTCTTTATTACCAGTGAGGTTGAGTACATTTTTTAAAAAAATAAGTTTATTGGTGATTTGGATTTTGACTTCTGTGAAACTTCTTTTCAAGTTCTTTGTCTATTTTTCTATTGGATAGTGGGTGTTTTTTTTGGTTTTTTTGTTTTAATTTGAGTTTCTCACTGAGTTGGCTGTGTACTGAGATCAAGCATTATCAGCTTACAAATATCTTCCTTTTTGTGGTCTGTCTCTTTGCCTTTTCCATGGAGTCTTATAACAAGCAGAATTTCTCAGTTTTAATATAGTTAAAATTATTGATATCTTCCTTTATAGCAAGTGCTTATTAAATATTTATTAATAAGTGTCTTGTTAAAGATCCCTATCCCAAGATGAGGAAGATACTCATCTGTGTTCTTTTCTAAAAGTTTTAAAATTTTGCCTCTTCCACTCAGGTTTTTAATTCTCATGGAAGTGATTTTTACTTATGGATATAAGTATCCATTATAACAGTTCCATTGATTGAAAAGTCTGCCTTTTCTCCATTGCTTTGGAGTGCTAACTTGTTGTAACAAGTTAATAGCTTTTCTTGTATGTATGGAGTTGCTTCTGAACTTCAGTTATACTCTATTGATTTAAAAGTCCATCTTTGCAATAAATATGTATAGAGTTGCTTCTGAACTTCAGTTATATTCTGTTGATTTTAAAGTCCATCCTTGCAATAAATGTTCACCATCTTGATTACCTTAGCTTTATATAAGACTTGATATCTGGGTAAGTCCTTTCTACCATTTTCTTCTTCAAGTATGTCTGAGCTATTCATGGCCTTTTTAATGCACATATAAAATAACATGCTGGTGATATGGAATTCATTGACTCTGTATATTAATTTCAGGAGAAATATTTATTCTTGTAAGCTTTCCAATGTTTGAATCTGATACATATTTAATTATTTTAAATATGTGTTTATGTATATTTCCAGATGACTTTAATTTTTTATTTTTACTTTTCTTTTTGCCACAGATTTATTGAGGTCTGATTGATAAGTAAAAATTGTATATATTTAAGTTCCACAGTGTGATTTTTTTAAAAAGATTCACAATGTGATGATATAATATATATATACACTGTGAAATAATTATTTCAGTTTTTGGGATCATTTTTAATATAATCCAATAACACATTATGCTTCCTTGTTAGGTATTTGCTGAGGTACTTGATAGATTTTGATGCTGTTAGAAATTTACCTTTGCTCTTGAACATAGTCCAATGTAGTATTCCAAGAATCCTTCTCATTATTCCTTCTCTAACTTGTATCCTCACTCTTTCTTACTCCACTGACCCTTTAGTATATGAACATACTCTCCACACATTTAACAAAAGCCTCTGTTAGCTGCCTGTCTACTCCCCTCTTTCTTTCTTTGATGGCCAGCAATTTGGACATGCTGGCCTGCACTCTGTCTCTTCCCCTCCCTCTCAGTCAGTCACTTCCCAGCCTGCTGTGATCTGATCCACTGCCATCCACCACGCTGCATCTGCCCTGTCAGAGGATCTCCTCAGGACTAAAACCAGGGTCCATTTTTCAAAGTCCTTCTTTTGATGTTTTAAAAATTATGGAACATTGTTGATAATGATAATACTATAAATAGTTATAATCTACTAGTAATATTAGTGGTAAAATTGACCTGTGAGTGTTTTCATGTGGCAGCATGTTAGAGCTACTATTTTTGCAGCCAGATGTTATTATCAGAGGTGAAATGGCACATTCCAGGGTTCAAGGTAAGTTCTGTAGAGAAGCCTGTCTCATGTAACAGTCTAAACTTTGTCCAGTTCTTGTCTCTGTCTTACATTCTGGGCTCCTACTCTCCTCTAGTTCTCCTTTTACCTATTCAGCCTTTTCTTCTTAGTCTTTTCACGTTTCTCTTATCATGCCCATGTCCTCAGTCTTGATCCTTTCAAGAGTTCTGTCATTGGTTTTCTTCTCATTCCTCCTGTCCTTCCTTGCGTGGTGTCATCTACTTCCACAGCATCAGCTATCATTCAGCATACTAACTTCTTTTTATCTGGAACCCAGCATGGTACCTGGCTCGTAGCTAGTTGGATGGTAAGTGCATGAATGAATGAGTCTTTTAACTTATGTCTGCCAAATTCATATTCCTAGCTCAGCCTCCAGCAGACTGAGAGATCTAAAACTATCTTAAATCTCCACTGGATAGTGTCCAGCCATCTCCGCTGAAGATTTTAAAAACTGAGCTCTTAATCTTTCTCTCCCAAACTTGCTCCTTCTCTTACATATATCTTATCCTGGTTAAAAGCAACACACTTCATCTATTTGCTCATTCTGGAAACCTGGCAGTCACAGTCACAGCACTCTTTTCATTATGCTAGCCTCAGAAATCAGTAATCAGATTTACTAATGCAGATTTCTCAAATTCTGGTCTTTACTTCCCTGTCTCTTGGGACAGTCCTTTTTGGCACACCTATGTGTTTCATATGTTGGTGACTCATGTGTTGGACTATTCTAGAAGAAATGTAAAAAGTGCAGATTTTACCCTTTTAGGGGTAAATAGCATTACTATTTTCCCATGTAAAGAAAAAGAATCCCTCTAGTTTGGCAGCTTATATTTTGAGATTGCCCCAGAGAGAATCATACGACTATCTATTCCTGCCTACCCCTTCTTTTTCTTCTTCAAACTGTTAGGTATACAAAATAATAGAAGAAAAAACTTGTGAATAAACTGAAATATTTAGCCAGAAGTTAGATATTCAGATGCTTTGGCACTTAGTTGAGATTTTCAAAATTTTTATTTCCAATGTTCACAGAAATGTGGCTGAGAAAACTGAACTGTGCACTTCATTAATGTTAACTGCTGAACAACCAAATACCTTGTTTTCTGTCACTTCAGTCTTTCAAAGGAAGGCATATTAAATTCTCACTGCAAGGGTCTCTCCCTACAGCTTTTGTAATGTTATTCTGGGGGGTCTTATGTGTGGAGTGACTGACCTTTAGGAGTGTTGGCACAAGGCCAGAAGGAAGAAAACAAAGATTGTAATGGTAGAACTGCAACTTTTATGCCAAACATGGTGAAATTGGCAATTATAATATTTTCATAATGACGTAGATATATTTTGAGCCGCTGGAAATCTTATCTAATAGACATTATACATAACTTAGAATATTGATTTTTAAATTTTTAAAATTTATTTTTTATTTTTAAAGATCTTATTTATTTATTTGACAGAGATCAAATTTTTATGAGGAGAAAGCCCAATGGGGGACTTGATCCCAGGACCCTGGGATCATGACCTGAGCTGAAGGCAAAGGCCTTACCCACTGAGCCACCCAGGTGCCCCCTGATTTTTTTTTTTTTAAGAGTTTTTAAAAATTTGTTTTAGAGAGAGCTTGAGAGGGTGGGGGGCAGAGGAGCAGGGAGAGGAGAAGCAGATTCCTGCTGAGCAGGGAACCTGATGAGGGGTTTGATCCCAGGACCCAAGCCAAAGGCAGATGAACTGATTAGGTGCCCCAGAATATTGATTTATGAAATTCTTTTTAACAACATTTTATACTGTGGTGGACACTCTGAAGCTAGAATTGTGACTGGCAGTGTCAGTTTTAGTGGTAACAGCCCTTCAGGGATTGGCTAGGCTAAGGAGGTCATGCCTCTACTATTGCAGGGGAGGGAATACACAGCCCCAGCGTGGCTACCCCACTTTGGAACATTCTAGCCTCAGAATCCCTGGTAGTGTGGGAAAAGGCTTCCACTGAGACATCCCAACTTGACGTTTTCCTCAGTCCAGTCTTGCTTCTTTCTCTTTCTTTTCATTTCCTTCTACAGATGTTGGTTCCTAGAACATTACATAATAAACATCTCGCATGCTAGTCTTCATCTCAAAGTATGCTTCCGAGGGAACCCAACCTGCAACACCTACCACATAAAATTTTTATGCAGCTTTGGCAGGCAAACACAGCACGAATGTGAATGCTATGAGGCTTCCCCTACTCAGGAAACTCATAAAGGTTACCAAGTAAGCAGATTCCTTCATTCTGGCAACATTTACACACCAGGCACTCTTAGGGATACAGAGATGAATAAGACGTAATTCCTTGTCCTCTGCTGAGGGATACAGACATGCACAAATTGTCACAATACAACACAGTAAGTGTTGTAGTGGAGGATTGCACAATGCGCTCATGGAACACAGATGAAGGAGCAGTTAAAGCTGCCAGAGTGTTCCTGAAGACTTCACAGGAGGAAACATTTGATTGGCAAATTAAAGGGTAAAGATGGGAGATAGACTTCCAGGCTGGAGTTGTGGCATACGAAGAGGCACAAAGGTAAAGAGGAGAATGGCATTTTAGGGGGAATATCTATGTAAAATGTCTAGTGGGAAGGAAGGGTCTAGGCTGTATTGAGGGTGAAGGAAGGCAGGAGGTCATGAAGAATCTTTCTAGAAAAGTAGCTGGGGACCAGGGATAAGAGAAGGAGTGGTTGCCTAGTGATAATGGTCAAGGAGGAGATAAAGAAAGATGCCTAAAGAAGACCTGTATGTGGGGAGCATGAGGAAGAATACTTAGTAGAAACTCTGAAGAACAATCAAAGTGAGAAAAGGAAATCCTGGAGAGCTTTGCTGTAAAACAAAGGAGAGAAGAGAATTTCAAAGAGATAATGGTCAACTTTGTTAAATGCTCCAGAGAAGTTACCTGGGCTGAACACTTCAAAATAAGCCACTGTGTCCACACTGGAATGGGCAAGGAAATGGTGGTTTACTCATAAATAGAATTCATGCAAGAAAAAGATAAAAATGTGAAACATGATGTGAGTGAGAAAAGTCAGATAAGATACAGAGGCAGGTTTAATTAAACCCATAGTGCTTAGGAATACTTGCTTAGGTGATAAAAATGCAAAAGAAAACTAGGAGAATGAGTACTCTAAATTAGGACAGTAGTTCTTTGAAAGGAAGAAGGGGTAATGACCTAGATGGGCATGTGGCAATTGTTGAGGTCTGGTATGTTCTCCTTCTTGATCTGAGTGATGTTTGTATGGGTATTTCTTGTGGAAAAAATCTTTGGACTGTACATTTCTATTTTGTGAGCTTTTCTGTGTTGTAGTTTATATTTCACAATGGGTAGGGATAAAAATTAAGCAACCGGAATGATTAATTTCAGAGTAGTAGTAGCTTTTGGTGAGTAGTTTCAGGAGAGTGGTGGGTGGTAGTGGTCAGATTGTGCTTGGTTGAGGAACTAAAAGAACAAAATCTGGAAATTCAGATTGTCTTCTTCATTTGGTGGGGAATAGAAACAGATAATCTGGACTTTTGGAATAAGTAACCTTTAAATGAGTAATACTAAACTAAATGCCCTTAGTTAAAATTTATCACATATGCAAGTAAACAGGAGTAAATTGTAAATAATTGAATAAAACATTGTTGAAAACTCATGGTGACAAGCAAATAGCCTTTTTTAAAAATAGGTTTTTGAAAGCTTTGTTCATAGTTGTTATTTTATGTCAGTCTAATGAATGAGTTTTAGAAATGGAATAAAAAAAGGGAATACTCGAAAAAAAAGATAAGTAAACTAAAAAAACAGCTCATAAATATATGTCATTATTCATTTTTATTTAAGGGCCTGGAATCTTTAGAATATTAGTATTTTTTAGTTTTAGTACAGCATTCGTACCTTGTAATATTTTTGGTATAGCAAATTACAGCCACATATAACTTTATGAGAACCCAAATTTTGATATCTACACTAATATTCTCTTGCTAGAGTCAAGGAATGTTGAGACTAAGAGGGAACTTTTAAGGTAACTCATTTGACTAGTTGACTTGACAGTTGGCACTCTGAGGCCTTGGAGGCTGAATGTCAGAACCCCAGTTGCATAATGATTGGAAAGCCACCCAAGCTTGGGTCTCTTGCCTCTCAGTACTGTGATAACTTCCCTACAGCACCCTAGAACTCACACATCAAAGCTTTGTATGGCAAAAGATTCCAAACAAGTCCTAGAGTTTTGTGATAGTGGAATTTGGTCTGTGCCAATATTGAAAATGTTCTGTATTTAGAAATTGTTTTCTTTTAAGTTGTAGTTTGAAAACATTGAATACTTGATTAAGTGTTATTTGTAGTTACTCTTGGGGTGGTATTATTTATTTAAGGAGAACTCTTCCTTTGTAGAATGTGATTGGGAAAAAACTTGGTTAATGGAAATTCACTGTAACTGCAAGTCCTAATGCAAGCTTAAATTCTGAGACAGATGTTCAGGTGCATAATCTTGTCATCTTCCATATAACACACATATGTTGCCTAATTCAAGAATCTTGGATATCTTTGTGGATGGCCAGGACTTCCCTTTTCATGGTAGAGGGAGGAAAGAAATCCCTAACTGATTAAGTGGTCTCAGACAAACCCTGGCCTTCAGGAAACTTGTTCTTATTTTGCCCTTCTTATAGGAAACATTTCCTCCTTGAACAGTAGTGTCCATTCTGACATCTCATATGATGCAGGGAGCAAATTCTCAATTTAGTTCTCATCAGTATTTTTTCTTTTAATCACTGATTCTGTCATAAGGGCTACATCTCCCAAACTGAAGAGAACTTTGTATCCAGGGAGCCTCCAAGTCTCTATAGCTTTGACCTTCTAAGAGACTATCAACGAACAGTGTCTTCTAATTTATCACCTCACTGAGCTACTTTCATCATCTGTAATTCTCAATGCACTTAAATCTAGTCAGCTTTGTGGTATCATTCCCCGTGTCTATGGACCAGCTCCTCTGCTAGACTAGGTGTCTTGAAGACAGATTATGATGCTAGGAATGATTGTGCACTCCAGTGCACCTAGAATGATGATAAGTGAACACTATGTTATTAATAATTACTGGTTAAGCAAACACAAATGCTTTCTAGCCTTATTGCTTTTTGGATTCTGTCTGTACAAGGGTAGTGAACCTGCTTTTTGTGCTGTGGGTAGCATTTGGTGATAGGACCATAACTACTTTCTCCTCCCCTGGCCTCAGTGGCCTCTAATGTACCTTTATTCAAGTAAGCTGAATTTGCAAGATTTCCCTTGACACAATTCCTACAATGTTCTGTTCTTGTCATGGCCTTCTGTGACAACTCATATTTCTTCTCTTCTAGGATTAAAAAACACTTAAAACCTTCTTGATAATTTTTTTTCTGTGAATATTTGGTTTAAACAGTGTTACTATTCCAAAGGAGACAAAATACAAAAATATAATGTAGGAACAATATGCAAAATAAATACAAACATCTGGGCAAATGTAGTGGTATACTAGCTTAAGCATATATTTTTCTGTTGTCAGTGTCTACATAGTTTTTCTCTGTTTTTAATATTCACTTATGTACCTTTAATGCTTCCAGGCACAGTGAAAGAGCCCTAGGGCTTGACTGAGCTGAGCACCTTTAGAGCTTCCTTCAGGAAATTTCAGCTTTGTCTCAGCTGGCATCAGGTGGCTGTTCTTACTGGAACTTTTACCCTTCAAGCCAGAAATGGAAGGTTGTCCCAGAAATTCTGGGTTACCCCTGGGAACTTGCTATGTCTCTTTCACTGGTTGTTGATTTTCCTCGCTTTAATCACCTCTCAATTGCATTGATCTAGCAAAAAAATTAGAGAGATAAGCAAAAAAATTAGAGAGATAAGTAGATACATCTGACAGGTAGGTTTTGAGGAAATGCATACTTAAAGTGCATCTGTGGAATTTAGGAGGAATGCTTCCCATCCCTCCTGCCCAAAGACATCAATCTGAATCAGGACTTGGTTGTCTGGGTGTCATACTGGGATGTTAAGATTCAACACATAGTGTACTTCTACCATCTCCTACCAGAACGTTCTCCTGCTGTTCCAGAGATGGCATGTGCTTCTCCTGTCTGTGCTCACCCAATTTTTTCTCCCAGTCAGTTGTGAGATGACCCATTTTCCAAGGCTCTATTCAAGTCTACCACCTTCTTGAAAGTTGTCCCTGACAAAGCCAGTTTGGAGTGTGTTTTTTTTTTTTAAACAAATCCTTGTTATTTATGTCATTTATTTTGTGTTTACTCATGTGCTATTTTGTGTAGCTATTTGATTATGCCAAATTAGATACCTAGATAAGGTAAAAAACTGAGCTTTGGGCTCAAATCTTGACCACTGCTTACCAGCTTTATGGCCTTATATCTCTGTTAACTCATTTGTAAAGTAGAGATTTATTAATTCATTTAAAAATATTTGTTGATGCCTACTATATCCCAGGTGTGCACCGTGGTGAAAAAGATACAGCAAAGAGTGTGAGGGAGACAGACTAACAAATAATCAAAAGAATGTAAGCAAGTGTTCAATGATAAGAAAAATAAAACCAGATGATGAAGTAGTGACTGTGAAAAGGTCTATATTAGATAAAGGTGGTCATGGAACGTCTCTATGAAGAAGTTGATACTTGACCTGAGACTTGACTGATGTGTAGAATCAGTGTTCAAAAGACCCAATGAGGAGCTCTCCAGGCAGGAAGACTTGGCAGTGTGAAATCCTTGAGGTTTGAGGTACCTGGACTTATTGGAGAAACAGAAAGAAGGCCAGAATGGTTGGGGCATAGTAAGCAGGTGCTGTGATCCTATGGTAGGGGGTGAGATTGCTTAGGAAAAGAGGGATCAAATCATGGGGGGCTTTTTGTGGTGGGAAGGAGTTTGGATTTTATTCTAATTGCTGTAAGAAGTCAATGGAGGTGACCTCTCCCCACTCTTGGAGGTGCTGAATGGGTTGATACAGTAAAGCACTTAGCTCAATGCCTGCTAGTTAACTGTTCAACATATTGTTATTCCACCTTCATATATACATTTTATTACTATACCTATACTATAAGCTCCTTAAATGCTGGACTATACTGTCCTATACTATTGCTTTCCCTATACAGTGAGACGTAGAAAACCTGATAAGGTGTGTTAGATGTGAGTGTTTAGCCTAATGTGCTGTTCAGAGATAGCCTTTCTGTGTAGAGGATGTACTGTTCTGGGTAATCCAGCCAATGCATGAGGTTATCTGATGGGTTTGGGTAATAGCAACTTACATGCAGTGGAGTGTGCAAATATGCATAATTCTCACCTCACTTTATATTTAATTGTCATTTTGGAAGAATATTGACTTTTATATGATTATCTGAGAGAGGGAGAGAGAAGGAGAACAACACAAGTGTAAGGGACGAAGGCTCCATTTAGTGTTTTGGAAGAGAATATCTTCAGAAAAGTCTTTTTCTTTTTATTTGCCTCACCATCTGCTTTTCAGATAAGCAGAACTAGGGATTCCTTTAGTGAGATACATACTGTTACTGAGACCCTGAAAGTTTATTTCTTTTTGGAAATGCCAACACATTTGAATTTTTCTGTGCTTTAGACCATGTATTATTTTTTCTTTCTGACAGAAGAGAGATCAAGATAGAAACCCCTCTATCTGGGCTTCCTGGTAAAGATTTCTTCCTGAAGGACAACTTCCCAAGAGCCACTTGTCACTGTTTCTATGCATAAGAAGTGGGACGAACCTTATATTTTTCTTTTGAATGTTCACATTCAGATCACTCATTCAGGGACATGCACTGGTTTTTAAATTGTCTGCTGTTTGGAATTAAAGATGCCTCTTGGGTCTTATGCAACTCCAAAACTGAGCCAATTTAGCTCTTTCCTGAATTGGTGGTCCTTTTTGTTGTTTTTCTGCATTTTCTTCATAGAGGGTCACCTTCAGGTGATTCATAAGTGAATTGCCTTCAGCTTCAAAATACGTTTAAGGATATTTGATTTTCCATCAACTATTTAGCTTTCAAAAAATCAACAGAAAGGATAAAACTTTAATAAGCTAAAGGCAAGTCATTATTTGATAAAATTATCTCTTTATCCCTGTAAATCTTTAAGCTCTCTATTTCTTTTGACAAAACTATCAAATAAAATCTAATAAGATAAGAGCAAAGCCATGAGGTCAAAAGTACTTTTATTCCTTTGATGTGCTCAGTCTTTAATTGTAAGTGGGATGTCACTTTTGTTTCTCAGCCCAAACTGAAACTTTTTTGGGACAGATCATGCCATATATTTGTTTCTTCTATAGTGCCAAAACCTCATTAGATACACAACACACACATAGTAAGTTGGTTAGAACATTTGAACCGTTAAACTTGTATTATTGTTTGATGACTTCCTCCTGCAGTTTAAAACCTTAAGATACCCCCTGAGTTCTTGAATTTGGCACAGTGCAAGAGAAGGTGGAGTACTATCAGGGCCTTGTCTTCTACTAAATATATTGCTGCATTTGTGCTGTTAATTCAGGCCCTCCAGAAGAAAGCATATGTACTCTTAGGGGGGAAAAAAAAAGGAAGACTTTGAAAGTGAGAATTCAAATGAGGATAGCTTAATTTCATTCTCTTTTAAATCTGTGAAATACAGAGCAGTATTCTTCAAAGCTTTTCACTGAAGGCCAAGGGTGAGACGGTAATGATGTTATGATGTCTAGAACATCGACAGTTTTTCTCCCTAAGCTTTTGCAACAAGGATTATGAATAACAGTGAAACAGATGATACTTTTCAGAGTAAGGTCTTATGAAAACAAAAATATATGATTCACTTCTCTTAGGTATATTATGAAAGATATGAAGTGAACCATTAGTTGTAGCCATTTCTCATGAGAATCGGGGAGAGCTAATCTGAAGCAGATATTTTGAACCATAAATCCTGAATCTTCTCTCTGAATTGAAAAATGCTCTGTATTGGACATGGTTTCTTGCCCTAAGTCTTAAAAATTAAGCTATGTGCTCCTTCCAAATTTTTGGATCTATGTGATTGAACTCCTTTTATGTAATTACTACATTCGTTGACAACATGTTGAAACTGAAAAGAGAGAGGTAGAGGATATGTATTTAACACTTGGAATGTCTGTGGAGTCTGTTGCTTAATTTCACTACCTCAGAATTTAGAAAGGAAGGTCTCATTGATAAAAATAACTGTGTGTTAGGAACATTGTTTTAAGAGTTCAGTATAAGAATGGGGTGCCTGGGTGGTTCAGTCATTAAGTGTCTGCCTTTGGCTCAGGTCATGGTCCTAGGATCCTGGGATTGAGCCCTGCATCAGGCTCCCTGCTCGGTGGGAAGCCTGCTTTTTCCTCTCCCACTCCTGCTTTTGTTCCCTCTCTCTCGCTGTGTCTCTCTCTGTCAAATAAATAAAATCTTAAAAAAAAAAACACACCCCAAAACTGTTCAGTATAAGAAGGTTTAGAGCCTATTAAACTGACAAAATTAAATTTAAATAATGAAGACTCAAAGTTGCAAAGAGTTTGAAATTAATATTCCTGTATATTTGTGGTAGATTACTTTTCCATCATAACTTCAAAATCAATCTGGCATATGGATTGAAAATAAAAAAAATTATAGTCTTTCTTCAGGACTTCCATTTTTTTTTTTTTAAAGATTTTGTTTATTTATTTGACAGAGATTACATGTAGGCATAGAGGCAGGCGGAGAGAGAGGTGAAAGCAGGCTCCCTACTGAGCAGAGAGCCCGATGCGGGGCTCGATCTCCGGACCCTGAGATCATGACCTGAGCCGAAGGCAGAGGCTTAACCCACTGAGCCACCCAGGCACCCCAGGACTTCCATTTTTTATGGAAATAATTGGAAGTAGGAGACAACTGCACAGTTTATTGAGGTGCTAAGCGTAATTACAAAAGCAAGATGAAATGAACCTAAACTAAATGAGTAAATAGTTGTGGAATGCTGTGTAAGTAAGGATACCTCCATTCAGTAGAACATTATGTGGCCTTCAAAATCATGGTTTAATAGCAATATAAACATGATTAAAATTATTATACAATTAGTGAAAGTAGACTGACTCCTAAATTATTCTAGTATTACAACTATCAAACTGGTTCAGAAGAATAAAAAATTAAAATATTAGTTATGTTTGGATAATGGGATATTCATTTATTCAGTCAATAAATAGACTACATAAATCACATATATTCTCACATAATACTTATATTACTGCAATTTTTGCATTGCTATTCTATTTTAAAAACTAGGATAACACAGGGGCCCCTGGGTGGCTCAGTTGTTTAAACATCTGACTCTTGGTTTCAGTTTAAGTCATGATCTTATGGTCCTGAGATTATGCTCTGTGTTGGGCTCCATGCTCAGTGAGGAGTCTTCTACCCTCCGCCCCCACCCTCCTGCTTGCTCATGTACTCTTTCTCTCTCCCTACAATAAGTAAATAAATCTTTAAAAAAGAGATTAGGAAAATATATAAATATATATAAATAATAAAATTTTTATACAGGAAACTTAGTGGTCAGGCTAATTTTTCAGTTATCATTCCAATACTTTGGATAAGTCTTTATTTTTCCTTAAAAATGTATTGGTTTATCAACTGCATGACTAAGGACTAAAGCACATGAAGTTTCTTTCAACATCTCAGAACATCTGCACATCAAGTTGCTAAGATGTATAGTTCTAGTCAAAAACTTGATTATTGAGACATTTGCTATTTGGAGAAAACTGAGCAACTTCCCTCAATCCTATAGACTTTTAAGGTTGTTCCTATGTGACTTCAGATATATTACTTAACTTCTCCGAGGCCAATTTCATCATCTTCAAATGGTGATGATAATTATAGGGTTGTTTTGAGGATTAAATTGTGTGTGTGTGTGTGTGTGTGTGTGTGTTATATCTCCAACTTACAACAATGCTTAGCACATAGTAAGTTCTCAACAAGTGGCAGCCAGTACTGCGGTTGTGTTGATCTATTTGTAACTTTATATATAGCATGCTGTCTCCTCCCGTTATTCATTCTCCATATTACTTGATTATATTGTCTCCTTATTCTTCAAATTAACTTTGGCACTACCTACCAAATTTCAGTTAAACAAAGACAATGAAAATTAAGCTATATTATTTTGTAATGCTTGTCTTCCCGTTCACATAGGTCTGGCACATTTCTTATTCGGTTTATTCCTAGTAATTTTAGATTTTCTATTTCAATTGCAAATTAGAGGTTTTTCATAATATTTTTAATTGGTTATTAGAACAGTTACTGATTTTGGCTGGATGATATTGTATCTGGGCACCATGTATATCTTCATTTTTGTTCTAACTAGTTTTCTGGTTTATCTCGGTATTAACTACTAAATAGTCTACAAAATGACTTTTGTTGCTTTCCAGCTAATATTTAATGGCTCATCTCTTTTCTTGTCTTTTGCCTTAGCTATGAACAATGCAACATGATTACACCGGTAGTAGATATCTTTGTTTAAAGTCTTTTCAGGAGTCCCTGGGTGGCTCAGTTGTTAAGCGTCTGCCTTGGCTTAGGTCATGATCCCAGGGTCCTGGGATTGAGCCCCGCATCGGGCTCCCTGCTCAGCGGGGAAGCCTGCTTCTCTCTCTCAGACTCCCTGTTCTTGTGTTCCCTCTCTCACTGTCTTTCTTGGTCAAATAAATAAATAAATAAATAAAATCTTTTAAAAAACAGTCTTCTCAGTGTTTACTTCTTAATGTGTTTATTTGTATTTGATAGATACTATTCATTTTATGAATGTATGAACCATTTTATGAAAGATTTTATTTATATTCAACTTAGTATAATTTTTAAAACTCAAGAACAAGTCTTGAATTTTATCAAAGACTTCTGCCTCATTTGGGATGATCCTGTAATTAAATAGTTAACACATTGACTCTATTAATACATTTTTAATGTTGAATGATTCTTTTACTTCTAAGAATAAACTCAGCTTGGCAATTGAATAATGTATTCTTTTAATATCCTTCTATATTTTGTTCAACCAGATATATTTTGGAATTTTACATCTGTTTTCCAGAAGAGATAAAAATCCATAGTATAGTGTGTAGTGTATATGTGTGTGTACATGCATGTGTGCTGAATTTTTCCCTCTTTGTGATCAGTTTTGAAGTCTTTTATAGAATAAAATATAAAGTATACTAACTTTGGCTTCTCACTATTATTTGAAGCTTATAAGTTTAATAAAACTTACGTGGAAAGTTGTCTGAGCTTAGTATTTTCTGGAGAGAGATAGATCTTTGAATAATTTTCAGTTCCTTCTCTTATTTTTGATCTATTAAAAAATTTCAGTTTTTGTTAGATCAGTTTGGAAATTTATATTATTTTTCATTCTATAGATTGAAGGTTTTGGCATAGGACTATATCTCATTTTTAATACCTTTCCTTCATCTACCACTGTATCTTTCACCTCCCCACTTTGATACCCAGATTGGCTAACTTATGTTTTATTTTCTTTGTTTTCCCCTTGGCCAAATTTGGAAGAGATTGGTACTTTTTTTTTCAAGTCAGCTATTGGTTTTATTTTTGTCATATGTATTGTGGTATGTGTTCCTTTTTATTAACTTCTGTTTTTTTCTTTCATTTTAAAATTTCTTTGGTTTCATTTTGCCCTATTTTTTTACTAGCTTTTTGAGTTGGATGCTTATTAATATTTTGACATTGGATTTGGATTAAAACATCATGCTTATTATATATTCTCTTTTATATTCCAAAGAGGAGTGTCTATATATCTTATATATATATGCATAAATTTTACATTATATATATGTATTATGACCACTCTATTAAAATGAATTATCAGCAATGATGTATTCAACTTTTAATATATTTTAGTCTATTTTTCCTTACCAATGTTACTTATAACATATATTTTCTTTATTCTTGAATTCATTTTGAATTTTGCAATAATGCAGCCTAAAGAAAGTTTTTGTTCTTGTAGTTTTTTATTTTTTCCAGAAAATACACATGGGGTGTGTAGACTTAATGTGTCTTTATATGTCTCAGTTGTCTTTAGTTTGATCTTTTACCTGAATTATGACTTAGATCAAAATCTTTTTCCATCAGCTATTGGTATATACTATTCTTGCTTCATCCAGACTCTAATTTGTTT
Organism: Mustela lutreola; assembly: GCF_030435805.1. Classification (NCBI taxonomy): domain Eukaryota; kingdom Metazoa; phylum Chordata; class Mammalia; order Carnivora; family Mustelidae; genus Mustela; species Mustela lutreola. The sequence goes on along the minus strand of NC_081295.1, from coordinate 56,937,180 downwards.
TTTTAAGATTTTATTTATTTATTTGACAGAGACACAGTGAGAGAAGGAAAACAGCAGAGAGAGTGGAAGAGGGAGAAGCCCGGTGTGGTGCTGGATCCCAGGGCCCTGGGAAGGCAGATGCTTAACAATGGAGCCACCCAGATGCCCCAAGACTTTATTTTTAAAATGACATAATTCTGATGCCAATCTGATTTCAGCTTTTTTTGCAAATATTTTCCTTCATTGGTGACACTATAGGTTTTCTTCCTTATCTTTGGAATTAACCAGTTTTATTAGATGGCATTTAGATTATATTGCACAACTTACCCTATCCTTGCTACAGAATCCCTAGAGAAAATTCAAGTAATTACTCTCTGAAAATGTTAGTACTTCATCAGTTTAGTAAATTTTCTCTATTATTTATTTTTTTCATCATTTTCTACCTCTTACTTCTTCCTTGTTGGGTAGATGTTAGGTCTTCTGGATTTGCCCTGTCTCAATCTTTCTCATCTTTTTGTTCTGCTGCATTGAACATGGGAAGATTTCTCAGTACAGGCTTGTAGTTCACTAATGCAGCTTTAAGCCTGAATCATTCTGATGTCTTTTATTTGAATTTTTCATTCAAACGATCTTAGTTTTAGTTGCAAAAACAGTTTGTTGAGGTATGATTGATACACAAAAAGTTCTGCATTTTTAATGTACACAATTTGATGAGTTTGGAGGTAAAGTGAAACCATCATTGCAATCAATGCCGTAAGCATATCCAATTGCTTCTTTTTTCTAGTATCTTCATTAATTTTTGTGGATGTGACATCTCTTCAAATCTCTGATAATTCTACTTGTATTTATTTTAAACTTCTATGATGATTTTTATATTAACTCTATTTTTGAAGGTATTAGTTCTTTGGTTTAGTCTAACTGTTTTCACATTGTTGGTTTTTCTGAAATATTTGTATTTAGAATTGAGATCTGGGGTTGCTGAGTAATGATAGCTAGAGGTTTCCCAGCAGCAGAAGTGAATAAAATAATTTCTTCAATGAGTGAATTTAGGTTCTATTACAGAGATTTTGGTGGAAAGAGGGTGCATGGTTGTGGCCAGAAGATGTTTCTTCTTGAGTACCTATAGCGTTTTTTGTTTTTTGTTTTTTTTTTTAATTTTTAATTTTTTATAAACATATATTTTTATCCCCAGGGGTACAGGTCTGTGAATCACCAGGTTTACACACTTCACAGCACTCACCAAATCACATACCCTCCCCAATGTCCATAATCCCACCCCCTTCTCCCAAACCCCCTCCCCCCGGCAACCCTCAGTTTGTTTTGTGAGATTAAGAGTCACTTATGGTTTGTCTCCCTCCCAATCCCATCTTGTTTCATTTATTCTTCTCCTACCCACTTCAGCCCCCATGTTGCATCACCACTTCCTCATATCAGGGAGATCATATGATAGTTGTCTTTCTCTGCTTGACTTATTTCGCTAAGCATGATACGCTCTAGTTCCATCCATGTTGTTGCAAATGGCAAGATTTCATTTCTTTTGATGGCTGCATAGTATTCCATTGTGTATATATACCACATCTTCTTGATCCATTCATCTGTTGATGGACATCTAGGTTCTTTCCATAGTTTGGCTATTGTGGACATTGCTGCTATAAACATTCGGGTGCATGTGCCCCTTTGGATCACTACGTTTGTATCTTTAGGGTAAATACCCAATAGTGCAATTGCTGGGTCATAGGGCAGTTCTATTTTCAACATTTTGAGGAACCTCCATGCTGTTTTCCAGAGTGGCTGCACCAGCTTGCATTCCCACCAACAGTGTAGGAGGGTTCCCCTTTCTCCGCATCCTCGCCAGCATCTGTCATTTCCTGACTTGTTGATTTTAGCCATTCTGACTGGTGTGAGGTGATATCTCATTGTGGTTTTGATTTGTATTTCCCTGATGCCGAGTGATATGGAGCACTTTTTCATGTGTCTGTTGGCCATCTGGATGTCTTCTTTGCAGAAATGTCTGCTCATGTCCTCTGCCCATTTCTTGATTGGATTATTTGTTCTTTGGGTGTTGAGTTTGCTAAGTTCTTTATAGATTCTGGACACTAGTCCTTTATCTGATATGTCGTTTGCAAATATCTTCTCCCATTCTGTCAGTTGTCTTTTGATTTTGTGAACTGTTTCCTTTGCTGTGCAAAAGCTTTTGATCTTGATGAAATCCCAGTAGTTCATTTTTTCCCTTGCTTCCCTTGCCTTTTGCGTTGTTCCTAGGAAGATGTTGCTGCGGCAGAGGTCGAAGAGGTTGCTGCCCGTGTTCTCCTCAAGGATTTTGATGGATTCCTTTCGTACATTGAGGTCCTTCATCCATTTTGAGTCTATTTTTGTGTGTGGTGTAAGGGAATGGTCCAATTTCATTTTTCTGCATGTGGCTGTCCAATTTTCCCAGCACCATTTATTGAAAAGGCTGTCTTTTTTCCATTGGACATTCTTTCCTGCTTTGTCGAAGATTAGTTGACCATAGATTTGAGGGTCTATTTCTGGGCTCTCTATTCTGTTCCATTGATCTATGTGTCTGTTTTTGTGCCAGTACCATGCTGTCTTGATGATGACAGCTTTGTAATAGAGCCTGAAGTCCGGAATTGTGATGCCACCAACGTTGGCTTTCTTTTTCAATATCCCTTTGGCTATTCGAGGTCTTTTCTGGTTCCATATAAATTTTAGCATTATTTGTTCCATTATACTGGAGAGAATTATTGGGGAGAATTTCCCCAATATGGCAAAGGGAATGAGCATCAAAATTCAGGAGGTTCAGAGAACGCCCCTCAAAATCAATAAGAATAGGCCCACACCCCGTCACCTAATAGTAAAATTTACAAGTCTCAATGACAAAGAGAAAATCCTGAAAGCAGCCCGGGAAAAGAAGTCTGTAACATACAATGGTAAAAATATTAGATTGGCAGCTGACTTATCCACAGAGACCTGGCAGGCCAGAAAGAGCTGGCATGATATTTTCAGAGCACTAAACGAGAAAAACATGCAGCCAAGAATACTATATCCAGCTAGGCTATCATTGAAAATAGAAGGAGAGATTAAAAGCTTCCAGGACAAACAACAACTGAAAGAATTTGCAAATACCAAACCAGCTCTACAGGAAATATTGAAAGGGGTCCTCTAAGCAAAGAGAGAGCCTACAAGTGGTAGATCAGAAAGGAACAGAGACCATATACAGTAACAGTCACCTTACAGGCAATACAATGGCACTAAATTCATATCTCTCAATAGTTACCCTGAATGTGAATGGGCTAAATGCCCCTGTCAAAAGACACAGGGTATCAGAATGGATAAAAAAACAAAACCCATCTATATGTTGCCTCCAAGAAACACATTTTAAGCCCGAAGACACCTCCAGATTTAAAGTGAGGGGGTGGAAAAGAATTTACCATGCTAATGGACATCAGAAGAAAGCAGGAGTGGCAATCCTTATATCAGATCAATTAGATTTTAAGCCAAAGACTGTAATAAGAGATGAGGAAGGACACTATATCATACTCAAAGGGTCTGTCCAACAAGAAGATTTAACAATTTTAAATATCTATGCCCCCAATGTGGGAGCAGCCAACTATATAAACCAATTAATAACAAAATCAAAGAAACACATCAACAATAATACAATAATAGTAGGGGACTTTAACACTCCCCTCACTGAAATGGACAGGTCATCCAAGCAAAAGATCAGCAAGGAAATAAAGGCCTTAAACGACACACTGGACCAGATGGACATCACAGATATATTCAGAATATTTCATCCCAAAGCAACAGAATACACATTCTTCTCTAGTGCACATGGAACATTCTCCAGAATAGATCACATCCTCGGTCCTAAATCAGGACTCAACCGGTATCAAAAGATTGGGATCATTCCCTGCATGTTTTCCGACCACAATGCTCTAAAGCTAGAACTCAACCACAAAAGGAAGTTTGGAATGAACCCAAATACATGGAGACTAAACAGTATCCTTCTAAAGAATGAATGGGTCAACCGGGAAATTAAAGAAGAATTGAAAAAAATCATGGAAACAAATGATAATGAAAATACAACGGTTCAAAATCTGTGCGTTTGTTTAATAGATGTAGGGCCACGTGTTCACAAGGGAACCAGAAGTTACCTGGAGCATCACATGGTACTATCCTTCTTTTGTTCCAATAACTTAAGTAAGTTTCCTATGGCAGATCTTCCATTTTATTTAGAGAGGTCTATTTGAGGCTTTTGTCAGGAGGTCCAATCAGCAGTTACAGTCATTTTGCAGCTCACCATTCATCTACCCCTTTGTGCTTCCAGTCCCTGCTGTCTTTGACCTTGGTGCTCTTCTTGGTTCCTGGTGGGGGAACACTCATTTCTTTAGCGGTCTTCTCAGTGCTGCAGGTCAGCTCAGTGAGATTTTACCATCAATCTGAACCTATCTGCCTGTGTCTTCTAGAAATTCTCCACTGTTCTGGTCTGTGGCTGGCACTCTTCCATGATTTCTTGTGCTACCATGGATTCATTTTTATTTTTAAATATCTTGTAGTCTTTGAATGGCATCCTGGGAAGTAGGAAAGATTAATACGTATGCTCAGATATTCATCACAAAGCAGAAAACACTCAGTTTTTAGTATTATCAAAAAAAGTTTCTTAGTTCTCAGGAGTCAGCATAGTTTATTTTATAAAAGGCATTTTTCTTTCAGTTTAAGCTTTGGATAATTGTTTCAAAAATATTAAGGGCCAGGTCAGTGCCACATATTTTGCACATATTTTTCTGCATCTTCATAAACTGTAAAAATTCAATATTATTTTTTTGTTTTACAGATTAAAAAGCTAATGCTTGGGGAAATTGAACTAGTAAGTGATTTTAAACAACATAATGCTTTCCAAAGCCATATTTTTTAAAAAGATCAAATTAATTTAAATATAGAATACTGGAGACTCCATAGCAGAACTTAAAATGTTAAGTTTTATGTTTTCATAATTTGGCTCAAGACTACAGGTATATGTAATATTTTCCTCTTCTCAGACTTCAAAGAAGATATTAAATATTTGCATGGATTTTGGAAAAGATTGTCTCAATCCACTAAATGTTTAATTTCTCCAGATATATCATCCTATTGCCCATTTTTCTTATCCCTTTGACAATAGCATTCACTAAAATGTATTAGTAAATATGTATGTTTATCAACAGTTAAATCTATGTCACTTGTGGCAACAGTTATTTCTAAGTATCAGCTTAGAAAAAGTACCTTTTTCTGTGGCATAAATTTGGCCATAGTAAAATAAACATTGCTGAAATACAAATACCTAACAGTTGAATGATCAGAGTCATGAATAGGAATGAGGAATAGGGAAAACTGAAAGCATTTTTGGGACTTTCATAACTTTAAATACTTGCTTACCTTTTTAACAACTCATCTGTGGTCATTTATGATTTAGAGAATTTAGTCCGGTGCATTTCTTCAGGTTGCATTAATGACCAGAGAGCTCTGAGGAGTGCAAAATTACTTAGGTTTCTTGAAATACGGAAAGTTAAAAAATTTCAGCTCATTGTTTAAACAAAAGGATAAAGCTATTTCCAGTGAGTAAAATTATGTTAGCTATCTAATACTAATGACATCATTTAAGTGACAAAAGAATTCTTTAAAATGTTTTAACATTGGTCTAACTTGCTCTAGCTCCATACAAGTTTGTGTTTGAAGAATGATCCAGGCTACTTTTTATATTTCTTCTTTAACTTACCTTTGATAGTGCCACTTACCAAATCATGGAATTAGAAGAGATGCTGTTCTTATATTCTCTATGAAAGAAATGATTGACAAAAATACATCTTTACCACACCACCCACAAAACAGTTAACTTCATTTTATTTTTAATTGGTATTATTGCATTTGAAGCAGTTAAATATGCACAGAGAACATTGTGTCTTAATTGAGTCATTATATACCACTTTATTTTATCTATTTTCTGGCCATTTTTGGCTATTTGCAAAGTCTTTATTGTGATATAATTGGTATTTAGACCATAATTTTCTCCTTTTTCTTTCTCTCTTCCTTCTTTCAGTCCCTCTCTGCCCCTGTCCCTCCTTCTCTCTTTCCCTTCTTCCCTTCCCTTCCTTCCTTCCATTCCCTCCTCCCTTTATTATTATTTCTTTGTTTTTAGTTGTCACCACTTTATTATTAGATTGAAGGTATAATTTATAAATTGAGAGTTTCGGTCTATACTCTAAATATATCTGAGGCTAAGTGAATAATTTTGTTCTTATTGCCTTTAGTAGCTTCTTTAAGTAACTAGACCCTTTTATTTTTGCTTTATTTCTCCATTCTGAGTTGCTATTTATGTGAGTGCTTATCATATTTGCATATGTTCCCAGTTCTTTTCTATTCACTTACTCAGAGTCCTAATTAGCAGTGAATTACTCCTTCATTCTATCTCCTATTCTGAAAATGTTTAAAAGTAATGGAAATCAAACATGTGAAAATGAATTCACATGTTTGATTTTGAAAATGATTTAACTCAACCGATAAGAGTACTTGTCTTAGCAGTTTAAAGTTTGGATTGTTTTCTAATCATCTTTGTTTTTAATTTGATATTTTAAAATTCTGAATAATTGATACATTTCTACCAATTTCTAGTTAAATTGAATCCAGAAAGGAGAGAAAAATAATTTCAGTTGCAAAAAAGTTGCTACTTTATATTTTTGTATAGATCCTTAGAGAGGCTTCTTGTAACAGAGAGATCAAAATTTGGCCCAAACTCGGGAAACTGAATTAGTTTTAACTAAGCCTGAACTAAATGCAAATATAGTTGTATTTGAACTGTTATGCCCCAATAAAGGGTCCGTGGTTAAAGGAGCGAGACTGATATAAAGCTAAGGTCAAGCAAAGCTTTATTTTGCGCCAAGCATCAAGAATCTAACCGAACGTTCGGGGACGCATCTCTTACAAGAGAGGGCGACCCTTCTCTGTTTCACAGTCTAGCTTTTAAGGGCAAAGGCCATGCGGTTGGGCCTGGCCACGCACAGATGACCAATGAGATTGTAACACACACAGGAAACTCCAGTGATGCTAGGTGACCAATTGAGTTACAATTTACCCTAGTAGACCTATCACCTTGGTTGGGATTGGCACCCAAAAGGCTCCCAAAGGGCAGGGCCCATACTCCTTGGTAACCAGGGAGACAGTATGCATCCCCCCACTGATCAGATGTCTCCACCTGGCCTGACCCACCCTGTATCTGGGCTTTGTTACCTGGAGCTGGTTTCCGGGACTTGTTTTTAAGTGAATCCCCTGGGGGAAGGGGAGCAGGGACAGTTTAACTTTAATGAAAGCCTCTTGCTAAGTAGGTCCTTAGAGAACCACCTCTTAAAATAAAAGGTGTTCTTGACAAAGAACATAACATAAACATAATGAATGTTTATTTTTTATTTTTAATTGTAAACATATTCTACTTCCACTATAGAATGTTTCTAAAATAGAGGAAATAGAAAGGAAAGAAAGAAAATCTCAACACCAAGAGATATTTACTCTAACTTTTTGATATAATACTTTATTATATCTTTTTGGTACATGGATGTTTATACACAAATATACACATTTTTTTTAAAAACCATACTCTATATATAGTTTAACAAATTTATCAATGTTATTAGCTCAAATTAGAGCCAAGATCATTTTTTAAAATGTGCTAAAACAGGACATCAAAATATTCCCTGAATTAAACAATGATCTCATCTCAAACTGGTCCATTACAGAAGAATTTTCAAATCCTTGAGCGTTCTTCTAAATCCTTTATTAATTGCTTCATATCACTTTAATTTTTAATCACTGGGAAGAAGAGATAGATTCCCCTGTGTGTTTGGTTAGTAAAATCCTAATTTTATTCCTTAATTTGAGAAGCTCCAATAACCTGTACTATTGAAAGTTTTAATAGCTGCAGTGGGTGATCCATTTTTTAAAAAAAATTATTCAAATTCAATTTAGTATTACTAGTTTCAGAGTAGAATTTAGTGATTCATCAGTTGCCTGTAACACCCAGTGCTCGTTACATTAAGTGCTCTCCTTAATGCCCACCACCCAAGTAACCCCATCCCCGCCCCCAACCTCCCCTCAGTGATCCATTTTTGACTAAGCCACTCTCAGGAGTAGGGGCAGCCTCAAGGTTGTTGGGTCTGATTTGGAGGGCCTTCTTTAAGAAAAAAAAAATTTATATTGCACTTGGCAAATTTAATAAAAATACATGTTTGTAAGTATACTGCTGTTGCCCCTCCCAGAGTCTGGGAGGGAGCCCCTGTAAGTGAAGAGCTCTTAAGCTTACTCTTTCATTAGTTTCATAATAAATTTTTCTTGGCTCAGGAGTTAACATTAGTTTTCATTTGAGAAGCATTGTTACATTTCACAACACTCTTTCCAGTTGAAGTTTTATAGTTACTTATTTCCATGCAAAGAAGTAGTGAGAGCTGGGCCTATACTGATTGTCCTACAGGCCAAACCTCATAGAGGGACTCATATATGTGAGCCTTCAGATGAGGCCTAATGGGTGGTGTATTATTGGTGCATTATTATTTCAGGTTCAGAAGTCATAGAAGATAGTCTAAGCTGGTAGCCAAATAAGGAGAACGTCAGACACAAACAGAAATCCCCATATCAGGAGCCAAGAAAGTAACCAGAAAGGCAGTCTTGGGTGGATGCATGTGCTGTTGCCCATAGGTATCTGGGTGCAAACGATCAGAGACGGGATGTGATCGACCTACAGTGTGAGGATGAGCTTGGCATATGCTCAGGATATTCTTGAGGAAGACAACTTTCCAAATTTTAAATTATGGAAAGAGAACACGAGTTAGAATCAGAAAATATGCATTTGAGTTCAGTTGTTGCCTCTTAATAGCTGTGTAATCTTGGGCAAGATTCAGTTTCCTGAAATTTAGTAGCTTAAAATAATGAAATTACTTTTTTTCGTGAATCTGCTATTGAGTGGGGCTTAGTGGGGACAGCATGTGTCTTCTCTTCTTGGCATCAGATACTGTGGATCAAAGGCTGGGGGCGGGAATGATCTGAGATTTACTTACTGGTCTGGTGGTTGAAGCTGCCTGTCTGCCAGGATGCTTGGTTGTGGCTGGAACACCTATACATGGTGTCTCCACATGGCTGCTTGGCTTCCTCATGGTTTGGTAGCTGGTTTTCAAGTATCCCTAAATGACCAGGCAAAGTTGAATCACATTTATAAGTTAGCTTCAGAAATCAAAAGGGTCATTTCAAGGGGAGGGAACACAGACTCCATTTCTCAATAGAGGAGTGACAATGCCAAATATTAAGACAAACCTGTGGATGGGATATATTGGTGTCACTCTCTTTGGAAATACAATTTGTCACACGAATAATAATGGCACATATTTTTGAATACTTGATACCAAGTGCTAAGTGATTTACATATAGATTACCTTATTTAATTTTTCACCATAACACTCTTCAGTATGTATTATTATTCTGTTTATTTTATAGAGGAGGAATAAGAGGCATAGTGAGTTTTAGATCAGGAGTTAAGACTTGAACCCAGGTTCCTAGAGCTCATACATATTCTTAGCCCTAATAGCAGAATTGTTTTCAGGGTTAAACAAGGTAAAACACATGAAAGTGCTTTGTGAATTATAAATTTTCTATGCAAATTTAAATCATTTTGAGAAAAAAGTCTAGGAACATTTTCAGAAATGTTAATATTTCTGACTTAGCACAGTAGAGTTTGGGTAGGTTGCAAAATTAATTTAATAGATGATGTTAGTAATGGAGTTATTGGATGTTCCCAGATGGTAAAAACTCTGAAAGTCTTCTTTTCTTTTATACCCACTGATCATTCCATTTCCTATCTCAGCATCTTTGACCATGCCCTATATTTCCATTATAGAATCAAAGGAAGTTAAAGCTCTTGGAAGCCTTAGATGTTATATTGGCCCAACTCCTTTCTGTTCTCATGGAATTTTTAGTTGTGACCTCTAGAAACTTAATTACTTTTCAGAATAAATACTGTTGTGAAGTATTTCTCTCCCTGATGTTTTCATTTTAGCTGTTTAAACAACCCTAAAGAATGACAGATTTGAGGTGAAAGATTTTATTTTATTTTGGAGGTTAAATATTTGGGTTGAAATGTTCTTTTTGTCACCTATTAATATTTAACCAAATGGCAATATGTTTGTAGTACAGGAAGGAAAACAAGATAACATTCATCATGATCCTACAGCTTGCATTACATGAGAAGCAGCCTCCAGAAACACTGACTAGTTTCAGACTAGCAGAGACTTATCATTCAGGACATATGGATTTTTTGAAGTGTAGTTGTTTCATTTTACAAGACAAAGAAAGCCCATATGTGTCTTTGAGTGTGTGTGTGTGTGTGTGTGTGTCTGTGTGTGTCTGTGTCTGTGTGTTGGTGTTACAAGGAAATCAATTATTCTGTTCAACACCACTCTGCATCTTTTCCACTTGAACCCTACTGAGAATAGGCGGTGGGCAGGACAAATCCAGGACCTTCCTTGGAGCATTTCTGTAGTTCCCTGAGAGAGGCTGTGTGGAGTAACCTGGGAAGGTGATAAGCATGTGGTCCCTATTTGTCTTGAACTGAACCTTAAACTCGGTTCCTACTTCAGCTAGGCCACTCAGTGCCTGTTTGAATGAGAGATACATGTTGTTAAAAATATTTAACCCTAGCCCAGGACGGTCATGTGTGGCCAGGATTAGGGTCTCCATACTGTAAAGTCTTCTGCAACAGAAAGGGCCCTACTTAGTTTTCTTTGTGGTTGGGGCTTTCTGACTCCTGGGGGAACTTGAGTTATCAGTTCAGAATCATGGTTTGTCCAGAACGCAGATACCTACAGTTAGAGTAACAGATGTCAGAATTGTTTTGTTTGTCTTGTTTTTTGTTTTTGTTTTTGTTTTTTTCTATCCACATCAAAAAGATTAATCAGAACATAGGCATCCATTTTGCAATGTAGATATTTCTGGTGGTCAAACTATAAGATTTCAGGTATTTTGGTTATAACGAGGCAATTATAGGGAGAGAAATGTTGACTGTCAATACTCAGCCCTGATGCCGATTCAGTGTATAGTTAGAATAATTAGTGTAACTAGAAGTCATGGCTCATTCTACCACAATACAGTTTCAAATTACACTGCTGTGGCTCAAGATTTTGAGAATTGGTTAAAAAGAGGATTGATTATATTTGCACTACTGTTTTCTAAGGCTCTAAAGTTTAGTTTTTCCTCCCTTCCCCACCCCTTCCTCTTCCTCCCCTTATCTTTCCTCCCTCTCGATCTTCCTTCCTCCCTCCCTCCCTTCCTTCCTTCCTTTTTTTCCAGTAAAATACAAATAACTTTATAAGGCATTGTGTCAGTCAATGTATGAGTTATAACATATATTAAATGTAGATAAGTAATAATAAAAGTAAATAATAAAGTTTTTTAAGAATAACAGGTGAAGTCAAGAGAAAGAGGAAGAAAAGTTGAATAGTTGAGAATTAATTAGTTTGGGTTTATGTTTTTAAAGTTTTAATATTCTTTAAATTTTTATAGTAGGTAATACACAATACCATGCTACTATTTAGAGAAAACTTTGGGATGAGCTATTTTTTTTCCCTCAGTGAACTCACCTTTTACCATATTTTATTAATGATGAAATTATTTGGTGTTTTCAGAGGTAAAGCTTTAGATAATCTTACTTTCAATATTAAATCATCATTGGTTTCACTAAGAAAACCTGAGAAAGGAGGCAACTAATTTCTGAGGAGTTCAATAGTAAGAAGCAAGAGATTTTACCCAAGTTGAGGCTGTAACATTGTGCAGAGGGATGCATTTGTTGGGCTAAATTCTCTATGAAGTTCCTTATAATTACGTGAAGGAAATAAATATATGCACAAAAATGTATCTCCCACTATGATCTTCAACTTTCTCTCCTTTTTTTTTTTTTTAAGATTTTATTTATCTATTTGACAGACAGAGATAACAAGTAAGCAGACAGGCAGGCAGAGAGAGAGGGGGAAGCAGGCTCCCTGCGAAGCAGAGGATCCCAGGACCCTGAATGACCTGAGCTGAAGGCAGAGGCTTTAACCCACTGAGCCACCTAGGTGCCCCTCAACTTTCTCTCTTAAGTAATTCTTCCTAGAGTAGAGTTTCCACTGTTAGTGCTACCGATGACCTCAGATGGAAATGGCTGCCACTTTTGTAGCCAGCCTAGAGTAAACTGGAAGGTCCTAGGGAGCTCTTTCCCCCAAGGGCTACTCTTCCTCTCTAGAAGAAAGTTAGCTCCATAATAACTCTATTAAGACGCTGTATACTGTTTCCAGAATTAGAAAAGTTAAACACTTTCTACTCCACCAAGTGCCTATTTAATCAATTAAAACTTGGTAACTGAGAAGACAGCACATATTTCATTGATTATTTCATTGAACAGTTGCTGAGAACAAATTTGTTCCCACTGTCTCAGAATGCTATAATCTTAAAGTAAATTTCAAGACTGGTTTTCTCCTGCTGTGTAGAGTTCTGAATGGTAACCTAGAATTCTATTTTATGTGGCTGTGTGGTAGAGAGGTTGCTGTCCCCAAATTAGGAGCCCTGGGCTTTGATATGGTGCTGCTACTAACTACCTTTGTGACCATGGACGTTTTCTTCACTTTTCTGGAACTCAGTGGTAAAATAAGGGCTAGAGATAAAATAATCCCTAGGATTCCCCATGCTCTAAAGTTATAGATATATAATTTTATATGTGGCCCTTTAATGTTTTATATATATATATATGTGTGTGTGTGTGTGTGTGTATTTATATATATAACATTAAATATAACATATATAACACATATATAACATATATATATATATATATATATATATATATATATATATATATAAACAAACATTAAAGGGCCATGATACATACCTCCTGAATTCCTTTGGGACTTATAATCCAATATAATCACATTTCAATGGGATGAAGAGTTTATCAGGCAAACTAATCATATATTTGGTACCCGAATTGGTCAATAAATTACTCATAAATCATCCAATAAGAGTTACTGGATTGAAATATTGTCCATGATCTGCATTGAACAAAAAAGTGATACAGACATGGCCCTTACCTTCACAAATATACACACTAATGGAGTATACAAGCATTAAGCAAATAAGGACACTAATATATATGTGATCACATATTTATCCATGTCTCACCATAAGTGCTGTTAAGAAAATAAACAAGGTGTGGTGATAGGGCTAAGTGGGGGTCACTTAATATAAGATGGTTAGGGAAGACGTCTATAAGTAAGAGACAGAGCTAAGAAGCTGAAACCTGAATGATAAACAGAAGTAAGTCTAGTAAAGATGGAGGGAAGCAAATGAGTGTGGGTTCCAAGCAAGGAAAGAGCTTTCTACATTTGAAAACAGAAAGGAGTCCTAGGCAGCTGCAGAATGACTGCCAAAGTGATAAGAAGTGAAGCTGGTATGGCACTAAGGCAGGAGGTCACCCAGGGGGCCATGAGACTTTTGGATTCCATCCTAAGTGTCAGAGCAAACTGCTAAGAAGAGCTGAGCCAGTAAGTGAGTTGATCCAATTATGTCTAAGATAATCATAATTTCTGGGTTGAGAATAGATTGAGAGAAAAAAGAGTGGATGTGGGAAGACCCCGACATGGAAGAATTGTAGTAGTCACAGAGAGAGAGAAAATAAAGACTTGGATTAAGGTAATGACAATGGATAGGTTCAAGATAGATTAAGGAACTGTTAGATTATAGGTGAGAAAGAGTAAGGAAATCAAATGGTTTCATTTTTAAAGTACATATAAGTATATTTAAATTAACTTTCATTGGAGACAGCTTTTTCATGTACACACACAGATGGATGCATGTATGTGTCTGTGTATGTATATATGTGTATTTGTAATTTTCATACTTTTTTCCACTCATTTTTGTTTGTTTTTAACTGTAGAGACATAATTACCCCTATATTAGAAAGGCTTCAAGGAACAGACATATGTATAAGATATAGTTTCAGTGCTTTTACTTTCTGGTCCTTCAGAATCAAAATACCTAGCTTTAAAACCAAGTACAGCTTTCCCTTCCTTGGGGAAGACTTTCTTATTTTTCTCAGTGGATTTAGATACTCTCTCCTCTTGCCTACACTTCAGCATTATTTGTGAGGTGCAATCATTCCTTTGTGTGTCTGACTCTTCCAGAAACCTGAGTTTGTCTAGTGCATGGACTCTCTTCCACTCATTTGTTTGCTCACAAGGGCCAAACTCCACCTGGCACACATGTACTGGAAGATGCTGAACCACAAAGAGATCACATCCATTCTTGGGATATAATGCCTGTCTTCTGTGTTCCCTTGTGATGGTAGGAAACTGGAGATTAGAGAGTTGCTTATTTGAGTTTCTACATGTCGGCTCTCATTTCTCTGTAATGAGTTAGAGAATTGGAGGGCTATGATTTGGCAGTCATAGACCTTGGCAAAGTGTCATTGGAAGAGCTTAATCAACAGTTCCTGTGTGGTTCATCAACTCAAAGCTCTTTGAATTAGAAGGCAGCTCAGAGGAAATCTAATCCTACAAAGAATTCATTCTGCACTGCAATGTCATAGCCCAAGCTTACCTACAACACTTGATTCCCAATATTGGGCTCCTCAGAAATAATGTTTTCTTTCTTAGTTTTTACTAGTGAAACCAAATGATTTCATACCAAAATAGGAAACTGAACCATGACACATTCTCATTTTTTAGTTAATAAAATTATATATCATGTTAATACACAGAGATAAGGAAACAGATACCACATACAGATAAGGGAAATTACAGTGGATGATTTCTACTCAGGTTCTTTGTGAAGTCTTCCTTTAGATTTCATTTATAAGTATTTTAACCCTAGCATTCCCATTAACTGTGTTATCTTTGTGATCTCATTAAGTGCCCATACTGTTCCCTCTTGTTAGTCTTCCTGTCAAAATATATTGTGAAGATTTTATATAACAGTTGTAAAGAATTATTCACCATCAGAGTGTGTTTGCATATGTTCCAAGGATAACCATGGGAAAGTACCCGAGACCCAGTGTGTTGTGAAACTGACAAGCTGCCTTTGTGTACTGCTCTGCTTTGCAGCCTGGCATCTCTATAGCATCATGATCCTTCCAGCTGCCCACTGCTTTCAGAAAGATCTGCTAAGCCAAATAAGATCAGGATATCAGGGCTTTAGCGGGTTACCTCTCCCAGGAGCTTTTTTTTCCCCAGTAGAAAGAGGAAAGTCACATCTTGCTAATGGCAGAATTCCAGAATTTTTCAGGTATTGTTGAAGGAAGCATCTTGGGCTGGATGAGCCTTTGCTGTACTTTTAATAGCATTGTGTGTAGGCCTTTTTCCAAATACCCTGGCTGGAGGAGCAGATGAAATGCCCAGTGACATTTACTTCGTTGTGTTCTTAGCTGGCACTTCACTGACTCTGACTTGCTCATCATCACACATAGACACAGCCTGTCACCCTTCCTTGCAGTCTCCCTGACCGGTCTGATTCATCCCGCCAGGCCATACTCACGCATCTGGTCCCCCTATGGCATGTCAAATAAGATTGTGGGCTCTGAACTCTGACTACCAGGGCTTAGTCCCTTTCTCTCCTATCTACCATGTATGAATATAAATAACCTTTTCAAGCCGCAGTTTTTATCATATGATAATTAGTATGTTGTGGGTTTCAGAGGGAAAAAAGAGAGAATGATGTAAAGGGTTTCTGGTGCTTAGCACACAGAGCTCTAGAAATGTTAGTTAAATAAATAATAGACTCTCATAGAGTACTTATGATAAGCTAACATTTACATATATCAAGTCATTTAATTCTTAAACAGCTCTAAAAGGTGGTTACCATTATTTCCAGTTTACAGATGAACCAAAGCACAGAGAAATTAACAGACTTACTTGAAGTCCCATAGCTAATAAATGGGAGGTCAGAATTTGAACTTAGGGCTCTCTGGTTCCAGGGTTCTTGCTTTTCAACATTCTGCCATGCTTCCTCCTATAAACAAATACTACTATTTCCTGTAAACAAATACTACTATTCTAACAGTATTGACAACACCATTGGGAAGTGCCTCTGCATAACCTGAATCCAGGTAAAATGTAGGTCAAACACCAATGGTGTGGAATGAGCTTTCTCATCATGATACAGAAAACCAGAGCTAGACGGACAGCCTTGTAATAGGAGACCGCAGGAATTTTCCAGTACAACACATTCTCTTTACAGATACGGAAACTGGAACCCAGAGATGTCCAGGACTTTGTACATGGTTGTGGACCAAGGCAGAACCAAGCCTGGTTAGGTTTCACAGGTACAAATCGAGGGAGTTTTAGTTGATTATGTTTATTGCAGGAGGCACACTTGTCCTTTGGATCAAAGACAGTCTTTCTCCATAGGATAATTTCCTTTGACCCAAGGCAAAATCCATTTGACTTGGAATTTTATACTAATAAATGGAATTTTATACTAATGATGTAAAAAATATAAAAAGTGGGGTTAAATAAGAGGAAACCAAGAGGTTAGTGATAGGATTGTGTTAATTCCACTGAACAAAAGGTGGCTAAAAGTAGCTACTTGGAGGGGTAGAGTAACACCTGGATCCTGCTGAATGTCAGTCCAGTGGCATTGAACAGTATGTATTTCTATTACTTCTGATTCACCTAATGAGCTCGTTCTGTAGGCAGCTTTGTTTTCTCATATGTTGCCTGTTTCTACAGGGCAGTGTCTTGTTCTCTACACACCTAAAAGTTGGCAAAAATAAACCTGCAGGCAAGATACATTTTAAATGGTTACACAACAAATGCTTTCTCCTCCCTTACAGTAATACACTTGTAAAAGATCAGATTGGGGAAGGAAAAAAGCTGTTGAAAAAAATTTTGCTAAGCAGATGCTTACTCTGACTACTGAGAATATGAAATATGTTTTGACATGAAGATCTAGATTATGAAAGAGTGCTGATTCATATTGTTCTAGAATCACCAAATGTTCATGCTTTAGGGAAGCCTAAAGATCTAGTATGAACCTGCCTTCCAACATGAGCAAAAAAGATGGAATGATAAGCTGCTCAAGGTCAGAGCTAGTTAGAAACAGTCAAGACTTCTGGCCCTTGTCCTGGAATTTTTATAGTGTAATGTCATGTAGAGGACCAAGAAGAATGTGTTCATCTGCAAATAGCAGAAAACCATCCTAATGGTGGCTTAGCAGATAGGGATTTATCTTTCTCATACAAGAAGACATCCAGGAAAAGGCAGTGCAGAGCAGAATGAAATCATTCTAACAATCAAGCAATCATGCTAACAGGTACCTGGGCTGTCCGTCTTCTGCTATTCCAGGTTTTATGTATAGGCTTCCTTATCATCTTTCAACCACCATTTTTCCTACATGGCTGCAGTACCTCCAGGCTCAGGTCCATGTACTGGTATAAATCTCCAGGTTCAGATCCATGTACTGGTGTAAAGACAGAAGGGAAGGGGGGTGTCTAGGTGGTTCAGTCAGTTAAGCTCTGCCTTCAGCACAGGTCATGATCCCAGGGTCCTGGAATTGAGCCCTACATTGGGCTCCCTGCTTAGCAGAGAGCCTGCTTCTCTCGCTCCCTCAGTCTGCCACTCTGCCTACTTATGCTCTCTCTCTGTCAGATAAATAAATAAAAATCTTAAAAAAAAAAAAAAAAAAAAAAAAAAAAAAAAAAAAAGAAAAGACAAGACAGGAGAAAAGGCCTAAGAAGCATGCCAGCAATCTGACCTTTTTCAGATTTTCCCAGAGGCCTCACCCGGCCTTAACTCTCCTTGTCTGGAACTGGGTCACACATCTGCATCTAGCCACAAGAGAGTATGGGAAATTAGGTGCTTTTGGCTATGCACAGTGACCCTAGACAAAATCAAATATTTTTTAGTAAGGAAGGATGGGAGAATGGATAATGCGGAGGAAATAACTAGAGCCTGAAACACAAAGTAAGCTGAGATAGATAATTAAGGGCCATAGGCTTCAAAGTCAGACATATCTGAGTTTAAATTGCAGTTCTCACAGATTTTGGCTAAGTCACTTTATGTCCTAGGCCTATGCCTAGGCTTCATAAATGGAAATAATTACAGCAAAATGAGTAATAAGAGTGTAGCGAAGTTAAGATAATTAATACATAATAAGATCTTCATAAATTTTCACATTATACCACTGCTTTAGGATCTGGTAACATTAATATTGCTTACCCTCCCTGGGCCAAGCTTTATTCTGATTTCTTTAACTTCAGATGGAATGTTCAAGACACCAAGACACAGAAAGTGGTTAAACAGGCTCTATTCATTTTTATTCCCTATTAGAAATAATGCCCCTCGCCTGGGTGGCTCAGTGTGTTAAGCCTCTGCCTTCGGCTCAGGTCATGATCTCAGCGTCCTGGGATCGAGCCCCACATCAGGCTCTCTGTTCAGCGGGCAGCCTGCTTCTCCCTCTCTCTCTGCCTGCCTCTCTGCTTACTTGTGATTTCTCTCTCTGTCAAATAAATGAATAAAAAAAAAAGAAAAAAGAAAAAAAAAGAAATAATGCCCCTCCAAAAAACCAAAAACCAAAAAATGAAACAAAAGAAAAAATAATTCCCAAATCATATTTAAACATTATTCACTCTGCTTCTAGTCCTTTGCTCAAATGGGAGAGACTTTAATGGGCTAACTACTCTGACCTCAACCTGAAGTAAATCATTGTATGGAGAAGAGATGGTCAGACCTTGTAGGAAATTTATAGCAGAGAGGTGTTTTGAGCCTTTTATACCTTTTGTTAGGGCAGAGACTCAGTAGGTGAGGAAATTTTTTATCTCCCAAACTGAATCTCATTGAATCTTAAAGAAAAAGAGAGAGAGAGAGAGAAAGAGAGAGAAAGAGAATACTACCACTTTAATAAACTAGCTCACTTCAGGTTTTAGAATTCCAAACAGGAAACCTGCAATATTACATATGCTCTCTCAATCCAAGTATGTAGATATCTCAGGAAATGGCATAAGTTATATGGGCAACTTTGCTAAGAACATTAGTATTTCTTATTTTTGTTTATTTATTTTTAGGTAGAAAGATTGTTATGTAGTCCTTATGAGAGGTGCATTTCCCTTTCAGAAAAATTTGCCATGTAACCCATAATAGCTGTGTTTATCATGATAGTCAAATGAAAAGTGTATCATATGTAATTTTTTTTAAAGATTTTATTTATTTATTTATTTGACAGAGAGAGATTACAAGTAGACAGAGAGGCAGGCAGAGAGAGAGAGAGAGAGAGAGAGGGAAGCAGGCTCCCCGCTGAGCAGAGAGCCCGATGCGGGACTCGATCCCAGGACCCTGAGATCATGACCTGAGCCGAAGGCAATGGCTTAACCCACTGAGCCACCCAGGTGCCCCTCATATGTAATTTTATTTCATATGTTTTTTATTAACAAAATAATATATGATTATTTTAGGTAAATTAGAAGATAAAGATACTAAAAAATTAAAAAATGTGATTCTACCATCTATAGAAAACCACTGTTAATATTTTCAGGCATATTCTTTACTTTCTATCTATCTAAATATAAATACACAGTAGAATTGTATTTTTAAAATGTAAAATTTGGGGTGCCTGAGTGGCTCAGTGGGTTAAAGCCTCATGCCTTTGGCTCAGGTCATGATCTCAGGGTCCTGGGATCGAGCCCTGCATCAGGCTCTCTGCTTGGTGGGGAGCATGCTTCTGCCTCTCCACCTATTTGTGATCTCTCTCTCTCTGTCAAATAAATAAAATCTTAAAAAAATATATAAAAATTTACACTTTGCATACTATTTTAAATTTTTTTGTACTTAATATTACATAAATATTTTTGATGACATTGAACATAAGTTTACTTCAACTTTGGAAATGGTAGCTTGTGTTTTTAATGCAAATATACAATAATTATTTAACCTACCTCTTATTGTAGAGCTTGGGTTTATTTGTTTCTGCTGTGTTTTCTAATTATGTACTATGATGAATAGCCTTATAACTGGAACTTGGTGGGCAATGAAATTAATTTCTGAAAATTAAATTTTTGAGTAAAAAATACAAATGTAATTTAAAACATTGATAATATAAATTTTCTACCAAAAAGTTGGGAACAGTTTATGCTACTATTGGTAGCATATGAGAGTGCTCATTTCCATGAACTCTTGACAACACTGTGTTATCATTAAAATATAAGCCTAGTTTGTGTGTGTGTGTGTGTGTGTGTGTGTGTGTATTTTGGGGTACTTTTTCTGAACTTGTTGCTATATACAATTTTCCGAGTTTTGATTATATATACAATACTGGATAGGCAGGAGAAGTGGACAGATGTGATAGGGACTGCTTCTGTGAACCTGTTTCCTTCATGTGAAAACTGAAATGGAAAAATATGTCTTTTCTGCAGGAATAAGATCTCTTTTTGTATTTTTATACCACTTACATTTTTTCTTCTTTTAACTTCTTTCTCCATATCATAAAGGATTTGAGTGAGAGAAACAACAAACTGGGTTATTGCATAAAGCTTCAAAATAGATACAATGAGACATTTATGGCTGAAACTTGAACACTCAGTGACAGAGACTCAATATAGACAAACATAGACTGTTGAATGCATTTCATAAACACCAAAAATAAAATAGGGGAGGAATTGCTTTGTGCAAGTGTGTTAGAAAAAATAAACTGGGGACAACCTGGGAACAAGGTGACCATGACTGGATAGCAAAGTACTGTAGTTAAAAAAAAAAAAAAATCATGAGCTTGAGTTTTATAAATAGAACATGGTAATAAAGGAATCTAAAGCACTTGGGTCAGAGCTAAAGCTTATGTCCAACTTTAGAGTCTACAACTTGAGAGGGACATGGATGAACAGTAAAAATAGACACCACTCCCTGAACTTTTTATATGTTCTGGAAACTTTGTATTCATTAACACTTGATTTTATAATCATGACAAGTCTTCGAGATGCATATTATGATACCCATTTTATACAAGAGGAAACCCAATCTTAAAGAAAACACTTTAAGGCTAGATAGCTCCTTATTGAGGATCCAGGATGTAAACAAGGTTGATCTGCCTCCAAAGCTCATTCTCTTGAAAACATGGTATAGAAAAAGGGCAAGATTACTTGGCCTCAGTCCTATTGCATAGAGATGGCAGTCACTTTTGGGTCCATTTCCTTCTTCCACTTGGGTGCTGTAACTGTACCTGCCCAAACTGGGATTGTTAGAGGTAGGTCTGGGAAATTGCTGGTAAAAATGATTCCTTTTTTCTTTCAAAGCTCTGTGTGAGGAAGTTCCTGCACTGACCTTGCATATAAATTTCCTTACTCCCTCTACAGCAGGTGATGACTCACTTCTGATTGACCAGACCTATCATGCTGACTGCAGGTATAGGGATGGAAGCATGAGAGCTTCCATCCCTATGGAAGTGGGAGGACCAAACCAAAGGTTGCCAGGAAAGGTTAAGTACCAGGGATTATTTTTCTAGGAGAAGAGAAAACTAAATTTGTGTTTCCAGAAAGACTTAAAAAAAAAAAAGTTCAAACCAGCTGATATTTTTCTTCACTAAAAATGAAGAGGGAATGAATTTAAATTTCATTGTAAGACGTTTACATCAAGAAGAAAGATTTCCTGATAGTGATAGTTGTTGAATATTGCAGTGGGTTTCCAGAAGGTGCTGTGAAAACAACTTTTTCATCATAATTCTTTTAAAAATGAGTTATTATCTTATTTATCCAGAAGGCAGAGTAATCAATTTTCAAGCTCTCAGACAGGGACTGTCTCGCAACCCAAGGGATTTCATTATCCCGGAGCCTTAGACTACTGTGGAATACCAAGGAAAGTATGTAAGGTATGTAAGTGTGAAATAAAACAGGGATTAACAAAGTCTAGACCATAATACTGGTGGAGATTTCAAAGCAAAAGCATTTCTTCATTAAGGAGAGTGAAGAAAAATCTATATGTTTTCCCTGTATGAATGTTTTCTTCATATAACTGATAAAAATATATAGGGATGAACGATGTTGAATGTATTTGTTTGACCAGGATAATTTGTGAAGATGTAATAACAGGACTTGATCTTGGTTCAACATGATGGCTGAAATGTTATTATAGCCACCAAATAGAGCTCAGATTGTTTCTTGAATATAATCCCAGTATTTTAAGAGTAGAAGAAAAAATGATCAATGTAAGGACTAGTCTTCATTGGCTCTTTTTTGCTATGGTGGCAGTTCATACAGGTGATTATGAAATCTAAGACAATTTCATTCCATAGCTTGCTTGCTCAATGAAGCTTAGTTACAAAACAACTACAAATCAATCTTTTATGAATGGATGTCTATTGATTTTCTTGGATAATAGTCATATATATCTTATTTAAAATCACATGTAGCTTAGGAAATTCAGAGTTATAGCCATTATTTTTCTCTCGAGATATTTCTGTTTTTTACTACTATTCTCTGTACCTTTTAAAACTTTGCTCTGTATAGATAATAATATCTAGTTCTATTATGTTTAAGGTTTTTTTTTTAATTAATTTTCAAGAGATGCCTGGGTGACTCAGTGGGTTAAGTGTCTACTTTTGGCTCAGGTCATGATCCCAGGTCCTGGGATTGAGTCCCACATTGGGCTCCCTGATCAGTGGAGATCCTGTCTCTCCCTCTGCCTGCTACTCCCTCTGCTTATGCTCTCTCACTCTCTGACAAATAAATAAATAAATTCTTTTTAAAAATTAATTTTAAACAACACGAATTTCTTTGTAAACCTCATGTTCTCTCTCATAAATTTCCCCTAAGTTTTTTTTGGAAGCTTAATTTTATAGAAAATCTTGATTTACTCTGTAATTTATTTTGTCACATAAGATAGAAATAAAGATTTTTCAACATATTTTATTATTATATTTTAGGGGCTTTGTCAGATGCCACTCTTCCCTTTCTCTCTCACACTTTAGCTTTTAGGCAACATTGTAACAGTGATAAAGTCTGTTATAAAATCTGTTACAACACAGCAACATATAGCACATTTCCATGTTGCAAATCTTGTAGTGGTATGCCAGATGCTTCACTAGGGATCTGTTATATAGTGTGTCCTTCTATAAACCATGAACCTTCTGCTCCAATGGGACTTCTTACTCCTTGGCTCTAAAAATCTTTTTTTGTGGGTTCTCATTTGCCCCTTCACTCTGAATGCCAATGTAAGCTCTTGCTTGCATTCTTCAAAGTCCAGTTGCCTTCCTGTGTTTCAAAGAGGCATTCTCTGATCATCTCTGCTTTCTTATTCTGTAACTTCGTATTATGGTGTTTTCATTCCCAAGTAGCATTTTATAACTGATTATCGTTGCTGTGCTTGTGTCATGCTCTCACTAGTATACATAAGTCCATGTAGGAACAGTAGGAAATGGTGATAAGCAAAAGCTTCTGAGTTAGATGTGAAATCCTAGATCCTCCATTCTATGACCTTGAGCAAGTTACTTAACCTGTTAGAGCTTCTAGGCCTCATCTGTAAAAGGGGAGTTATAGCCTTTATATGGAGTTATGATGTATTAATGACATGCTAAGGTGCATAGCACAGTGCCAGACACAAAGTAAATATTTATCAAATTGAAGGCAGAACCCATGTCCGATATTTCTTGGCAACTCTGTATAAGTGCAGAGCCAGGATGTTTTTCAAGTTGAGAACTCAATGAACTATTTGCTAATTGAATGAAAATATGCAGGTTTCTATCAAGTTTGAGTGTTTACAATTACATGGCCCTTTTATTTTTTTTGAGAGTTTTGTTAAGAGTCAGTTTTTTTATACATTCACAGCTTCCTTCAGGGTTGCATGCAGAAGTATCTAAATAAATTCTTCAGTGTCAGGAAAGGCAAGAGAAGGCCTACACAGAAGAATGGAAGGGGGCAGGGACGCAGAGCGTGGACTCAGTGCTGAGTATTTTAGTTTCAGTCTGGCATTGTTTGCTCATGACCTGGAAGAGGGGCAAAGAGTGCCTGTCCCCTAATTTTCTATTTGTGGAAAATCTTTTTATATTTTAAGACCCAGAATAAATGTACCCACCCAACTGTATTGAGGTACAACTGACAAAACTGTATCTATTTAAGATGTACTGTGTGAAAGGATTACCACTATCAAGTTAATTCACACAGACATTACCTCACATAGTCAGGTGTGTGTATACACAGTAAGAATGTTTCATATCTATTCTCTTAGCAAATTTCAAGTATATAATATGTATCATTATGTATTATTATACATAATAATATATAGTCAACATGCTGTACATTAGATTCCCAGGACTTATTCCATCTTGTAACTGAAATTTTGTATCCTTTGACCAATATCTTCTCATCGTTTTGAATCTTCAGTCCCTGGTAACCAACATTCCACTCTCTGGTTCTATGAGTTTGACTCCCTTAGATACCACACATAAGTAAGATCCTGCAGTATTTGTCTTTCTATATTTGGCTTATTTCACCAGAAAGATAATGTCCTCCAGGTTTGTCCATGTTGTTGCAAATGGCAGGATTTCCTTCTTTTTTATGGCTAATATTCTGTCGTATATATAGACCACATTTTCTTTATATGTTCATCCCACTGATGAATACTTAGGTTGTTTTCATATCTTGACTATTGTGAATAATGCTGCCATGAACATGAGGGTGAAAATATCTCTTTGAAATACTGATTTTGCTTCCTTTAAATATATGTGTATTGTGTAATGTGTCTCTTGGATCGTATGGTAGTTCATTTAATTTTTTTTTTAAGAACCTCATACTGTTTTCCATAATGGTTGTACCAAGTTGTGTTCCCACCAACAGTGTACAGGGGTTACTTTTTCTCTATAACCTTTCCAACAAGTGGCATGTCTATTTTCCTGAATCCTAAGCCATAGCACCTTTATTAGATACTTAAAGTTGTCCGTGTCATGTCATTAGTTCTGTTGCTACAAATGAAAGTAACATGATTTTAAACTTCCTGGTGGCAATTTTCTTCCCATTTTTTTTTTCCTAGCACTGTTATCAATATGATGAGTACAATAAGGCTCTTCTAAGTATCAAATAAGAAAATGTTTATGAATGTAATTTTTAAATTATAAAGATTTATAAAGATACAAGTTATTGTTGTTCTTCCTTTTTTTTTTTTTAAAGATTTTATTTATTTATTTGACAGACAGAGTCACAAGTAGGCAGAGAGGCAGGCAGAGAGAGAGGAGGAAGCAGGCTCCCCGCTGAGCAGGGAGCCTGATGTGGGGCTCGATCCCAGGACCCTGAGATCATGACCCGAGCTGAAGGCAGGGGCGTAACCCACTGAGCCACCCAGGCGCCCCTGTTGTTCTTCCTATATTAGGACTGCTCTTGTGGAAATTTATGTGGCACTATGGTCTTTTAGGCATCCTGAGAAAAATGGGCAGTTGAAACATGGCCCAATGCATGATATTCATCTATCAATTTCTATAACGTAGAGTTGCTATCCAAATAAGAAAATATGAATACAGAAAGGGGGCCAAATATTTCATGAAATCAATTGACCTATACAGACATTTTTATTATGAAAACATACATATTTAATTGATTTAACTATTAAGAAAAATTAGCAGTAACCTAGGATTCAAGTCATTTAAAATTGCTCTAGTTCTAACACAAATAAACTTCTTGCTCATTGGTGAGCCATCACCCTTGTATGGTTCAGTTTCCTTGTCTGTAACCTGAGATATTTGGACAGAGTATATTTAAGGACTTTACTAGATTTATAAAAAAGATTTTCTTATTTGAATGCATAGAACATTGTTGCTCAATTAGTCTGCATATATTTTGATAAGGAAGTAGAATAGTTTTCTGTGATTGAAATCCAAGGATGGCACTTTAGCAATAAAGTTACTGCCCTTATAACACCATCTTCTGATAGACTGATAGTGCCATTTGCTAAGAGAGCTGGCTAGTGATGTCTGTGTACCTTGAAGATTCTTGAACATGCATTTACTATGGGAAAGTGGCATCTGATGTCCTTCTCAAATTCTCTTCTGCAGACAGATGAGCATCCACTTGCCACCTGCAGTTTTCTCCTTTTAAAATCAGTCATAGCTTCTTGTCTGAGCCATGATGTGTTTCCAAAGTCTATGGAGCTGAGGATTTTGTGACACATTAATACTTCCATTTGGGCTTCCCTTGACTGGACTAGGCCACTAAAAGTGGATAAATTAAAAGGCAAATACATTAACTGATAATTTAATCTTATGAAAAAGGAAATGAGAAAGCTTTCTTTTCAGCAATATAGGAAAATCTTACTTGGTTTCATTACAGTGCCCACAAAACTTTTATAGATGTCTAGATTTATTTAAGTCCTGGGGGACCTAGGTGGCTCAGTCAGTTAAGCATCTGACTTTAGCTCAGGTCATGATCTCAGGGTCCCAGGACTACATTGGGCTTTCTGTTCAACAGGGAGACTGCTTGTCCTTCTGCCTGTCCCCACCCTTCGTGCTCTCTCTCAAGTAAAAAAACAAAACAAAACTAAACTAAAAAAGAAGATTTAAGTCCTAAGTCCTTTTTTGGGGAGATAATAGCATTCTTTTACAATTATTTTGACTTAACTATTACTGTTCATATTATATATTGTATATATTGTATACTGATATTTACCTCAAAAATTTTGAAAAGTATTATCACATTGTCTACTAAAAGTTTGAACAGCTGTCATGAAAAGTAAATGTATTTGTGTCTTGCCAGCATTAAATATTATTAATCTTTGTAATTCTGGCACTATGATAGGTGAAAAAAACTATCTGGTTTTAATGGCACTCTTTTGATAATGATATTCAGTAATTTTTTCATATCTTACTCCCACTTTTACTTATTTTGTTTAAATTGCTTATTTATAACCTTTTCTCCTTTATTATGCTGTTAAAACAAATGCACTTTTACTGTACATTTGGTGTTTAGAACTATTCTAAGGTTTAATGATACATCATTGGATAAGTCATAAAAAGATGTTCTCATGGAGCTTATATTCTAGGGGGAAGAGAAAAATTAACAAGAAAAAGTGTCAGACATATGTTCTAAGATAAAATCAAGGGATATGATCAGGATCTTCTGGGGGGTTACTTTAAGCAAACTGATCAGGAAATGTTTTCCACAAAGGGTGATATTTATATTGAGACTAGACTGACAAGAACATCTGTAGAAGATCATCTTTTCAGGTGATACAAACAGCTAATATAGAGGCATAAATGAGTTAGGTAGTTTATGAATAGAAAGACAGCTATGGGTCTAGAGAAGGTGGGGGGGAAAAAGTGGGCAGAGATTGGTTTGGGCAAGCTGGAAGGCTCAGTCCACATGAAGACTGGTAATTTAGGGGGAGGAGTTTTGGTATCATTCCAAGTGTGTTGCGAAGTGATTGAAGCTTTTTGAAGAGGAGTGATATATTCTGATTTCCATCCTAACTAGTCACTCTGTTATGTGTGGAATGAGTAGCAGCAGGGAGAACAATCAGGGGGTAGGGGAATTATCTTGGCAAGAACTTAGAATAGAGGATGCTTTTGGCCTGCTCAGAGAACCTGTCTGCCCTGTGCACCACACTCCCAGCTACTGTGAAAGTAGGCTTTTATAAATCTCAGCTGACCCCTTCCTGGGAGGCTATACCTCCCCTGCCTTCTTATGGACCTTAGCCAATGACTGATTGACTAGCAGATTCTGTTGCCTAAAGATGGAGTTCACTGTGCTACAGTTTGTGCTGTAGCAGTTCCTTATGGAATCAGGCTAAAGCCAAATAATCACTAGCTGAGATGATATTCCTAGTTAGCATTCCCCACCTGTCCTTCAAAGATTCTCTTGCTCCACTTCTCAGCAAATAACTTGAACAAGAATCTTCATCTCAGCTCTGTTTTTAGGAAACCTTACCCAAGACACTCGGTTTAGGGTGGCAGAGGTTGAAATGGAATAGACTGGTTTAGAAATGTTTGAGAGCTAGAGTATGTGGAATGAGAGAAACTTTGTTACTGAGCAATGTGGTGGATAATGGCATTATTTACTAACCACAGATGTCTGGAAAGAGCAGGTTTGCAAGACCGAGAGGGAAAAAATTCAGTTTCAGATATGTTAAGTTTGAGATGTCTATAAATGGATGTATTAAGGATGCAATGGAATATTCTAATCTTTTGCTCCAAAGGCCAATCTAGTCCAAAGACCAGTATTTGGGATTCAACTATAATATTCAAATGGTGTTTGAAGGAATGTACTCTCACTTAAGGTACTCTCACTTAAGAGAGTAGAGATGGAAGAAGAGATCAGGCTGTGGCATAAAAATATTCAAGGTTGAGCAGAGGAAGAAAAATCTAGCACATACCTTGAGGAGTAGTCAGTGAGTGATGACTAAACTGTGAGAAGGTGTGTCACAGAGACTTAGAGTATAAAGTGTTTCAAGGGGGGTATTGATCAGCTATTGAGTGCAGCTGAGCAGTTAATGAAGATGAAGACAGAGAACATATCATGAAATAGGCGACAGGGAAATTTTTGGTGATCTTGACAGGAGAAAAGTTTGACAGGAAAAGTTTTTGAGGTAATGGGAAGACTGGTAAAGGAGAGAATGGGAGATGATGCAGCAAACACATTGATCTTGGCATTTATCATTGTTATGAATAGGACTAGCGAATGAAATAGTAACTTAAGTGGGGAAAAGAGTGCAAAGGTTCCTTTTTTAATTTTTATTTTTCATTAACACCATTAGAAGGAAAAAACTGGTTTTCACAAAAGAGAGGGGACAACTGCAAGATAAAGTCCTTGAATAGACAAAAAGCAATGAGACCTAGTGTTTATAAGTATGAGTTGGCTTTATCCTGAGGTGGAAATACTTCAAATTTACAACAGGAGGAATGCCAGAAATATAAGTGCCAACAAAGAAAGCTTTGTAGATGTGGTGTATGGCTAAGTTAGTTTGGGTCTGATTATTTCTGTGTCTTTATTGAAATATGAAATGAGGATCCCAGCTGAGGTGAGTGTCAGAGATGGGGCCAGTAATTTGGAGATTTAAGGAGGGAAGAGTAAGGATGAAATAATCATGTTAGAGTATTTTATTTATGGAGGAGATGTAGTATTATTTCCTTGCACTATTGAATACCCCTTTTGGCAGAATGCTCATGAATTTTTAATAAAACCAGTCATCAAGATTTTTAGTTTTTTCTAGACATACTTAGGTCCTCAGGAGTAGGTGTGGAATAGGTAAATGGTTGGGTTTAACTAGCATTGGGGTTTTGTCAGGGACCCAGAAGGCAGTCAAAGAATTTGTAAGGGAGTGATTATGCAGACAGGCTGTGAGATATGAGCTAGGCTAAGGGGCAAATGAGAGGGAGGATGGAAAGAAAGATGGGTTGGAGAATGGATTTGAGGTTGTGATAAGGTTGAAGAAATGTTCAAGTGGGGATAGTAGAATATATGAGCTTGAGAGATAAGAGAGAATAAAGAGACTGGGATGTTTGACATCCACATTCAGAGATATTAGAAACATTTGGAAGTAGGTGGATTATAGGAAGAATCATTGGTTGGAGGGGGGTTGAGAATCTTGGAGGACTTGGTGTTGGATCATTTACACAGGTGTCAAAATCCCCAAATTTGGGGAAAGGAATAGAATATAGAGGACACTAAGATGGGGGCTAAAGTCATCAGTGAAGTAGAGAAATGGGAAACTGGCATAGTGTGATATTTGCTTTATTTCATTGATTCCTATGAGTTCTTAGTTTTTTTTAACTATGTTTTATTCTAAGAATGATATTAAAAGTTAGAACATAAAGCCAAAATCTACCGTAATTTTGTCACTTCATCAGAGGATGGTGGATTTGGACTAAAACATGTAGCGGCTTCTTGTCTGCTTATTCTGGCTGGTCCAGGTGTTCCATTTGTTTAGCCTACCCTTCATGAAGTATATAGCAGGGTTTGCTACCATGGTGAGTGTCTGCCTCTTAGCTGGCAGCCAGCAAGAGTGAGCCCTCAAATGGAGAGGCCTTCTCATTGTGCTGGTTGACCTCCTACCCACACTGTGCTGATCTCTCCCATGTTTCTAAAATCTGTGACAACCCTTACTGATCACTGTTGTAAAATAGGGCAATAGCCCTTCATTTCTCAAAACTTGTTTCACTGTGGATGCCATGGTTAGATAGTTTCTCATTATTTCCTCAGTGTTGGTGAATTGATTGTATTTGGTCACTCTCTTGAATCCATCCATATCTTCTGTTAGTTCCAGTTATATTTACAAATTATTTGGCAAGTGTGTCCTTTCCATTCCTTGTGACTAATGAGTCTTTATTCCAGCTTGTAAGTGCTGCGCTGCCCAGGTTGTCTTGAACATTTGCTGATTGTTTCTGGACAGGGAACTATGGGGAGAGCGGAATGGATGCTTTCAAAGAGCTGGCTGCCCAGGAAGGCCTATGTATCGCCCATTCAGACAAAATCTACAGCAATGCTGGGGAAAAGAGCTTTGACCGACTCCTGCGCAAGCTCCGGGAGAGGCTTCCCAAGGCCAGAGTGGTGGTCTGCTTCTGCGAAGGTATGACGGTCCGAGGCCTCCTGAGTGCCATGAGGCGCTTGGGCGTCGTGGGAGAGTTCTCACTCATTGGAAGGTAAATTTCAATCTCTCTCTCTCTCTCTCTCTCACACACACACACACACACATACCACACTTTGGCCCACATACACTTGCTCTCACAAATCTGGATTTCCTGACTCCACTGAGGGTGAGATGTGTTCTGCTAGGCTGAACCTTAACTCTGGATCATGGAGAATGGGACCATCATCATTTTTCTGCTAGACAAGAACAGGGTAGTTGATGACAAGATGATGAGACTATTTCAATGAAAGGTGGGAAGTTATTGCCAGAATGTTTTGTTCTAAAGAATTATTCTTTTCATGTGCTCTGGCCCCTTTCAACCCTCCAGCCCCCAAACCACACACATGCTTATGTCTTCACACTTCCTAAACATAACAATCTTAATGGAGTATTGGTGAATGGAGGGTAGCAGTGAAGATGGAAATATATATTAAGACACAAAATTTAAAAGGCTGGTTATATGTAAGTGAAAATATATAGCGGAACTGTGGAACTTGATAATGTGCTCTTTTCATGCATGGGATGGCTGAGTGATGATTTCCGCATGTGACTCCTGAAATAGCCGGTGGTGGCTTCTAAAATCTCTGCTCTTCTTTCTAGATCATATGTATTTGTGTGGGAATAGATTTTCAGTATCATTGGTTTTTTAACGTAACAGGTATCTTGTTTAATTTGCCTGCTTATAATATTGCACAAAGCAACTGCTAAATTTTTCCAAGGAACCTACTGGGTTTACCTTAATGAAAGCCTCCACTGATCTCTGACTTAGTTACACTCATTTTCCAGATTGCCTTTTCTCTTTCTATCTCCTTTATTGGCTAGAATAAAATCTAAATCTCACATGTTGAAATACCTCAAGCACTAGCCCTCTTCTCTAGGAAGCTGAGTAGTAATGGTATGGACATCCTCTTCAGACCTTTCCCTCTGTCCTGGAACTTGTGGTAATGATTGCAATAGTAGTAACCACTGATCTCATCGTCATATGAAATTAGAGGTATAGGACACTTCAAAGACTTTAGAGAAGAAGGTAGGATATACAACTAAATAAAAAAGAAGTACTCTCTCATGAGGAGATATGGAATCAAGATCAAAATAGAATTCAAGATTAAGAAAATTTTTGAATTTAAGTATAATTGGCACACTGTCACAAAATGTCATTTTGGCTTCTTTAACACAATGCAGCTGTGTAAAGCCACTTAAGAAAATAAGTCTTCAAAACAAGTATTTAAAAAAGGAATATTATTTCCTTTATGACTGAAAAGGAGGTAAGCAGCATTGTTGAAATGTTATGCAGAATAAGGTTGGTAATATCTGTATCAGAACAGGTGGCCCACAGATATTCAGTCCTTTTTATTAATTTTGTGAAATTACTGATTTTATGAAAGGCACTTATTTTAAAAATATTTTCATGTTTACCATTTTTAAGAGAACAGTTGCTTATTTTTTTCAGAATTCATTCTCTTTAATATCCATAAAGACACTATCTACCTGGATTCTGAAGATCTTAAAGAGATGTGGCAAATATGTGGACTTTGGGATTTACAGACTGCCTAATTGTGAAATATAATTATAAAAATGTTGCAGTGAGTAACTGGAGTGTAAAGGAATCATTCCATCATCATTATTTAAAAGCTGAACAAAGATGGCAATATAAACTTATCTCTCTGGTTCTTGCTTAGCTGCAATATAGCTGAACTTATGCAAGTATTTCTGAGTCTCATGCATGTTTGCTCATGAAGAAGAGGTCAGCTACACGTGATATCTACCTCTTCTATTCATCTATTTCTCTGCCCTACCTCTGCTGGGTCCTACTGACACATTTTAGGCAACTGTCATGACAGTGAACACCTGAACTTCTGAGGATGCTGTTCCTTGTACCAGGGGTTATTGCCAGTGACTCATGGAGCCTTGAAATGCCAAAGCTGTGCCACACTTGCTGCTTCTCTGCCTTTCTGGACTGTATTCTTCAAGGGTCTATCAGAGCGGTATTGACTGTTGCTCTCATATCTTAGAGGATTAGGAGGAAAATGGCCTTTTCTCATTCTTGGTTCACAGTTATCTCCCTTCCCTAGGAGAGATATTGTTCAGATATGAATCTGTAGGGAGCTGAACAGGGAACCGAGCCAAGTAGTATCACTATACCATACCTAGAATTCGCTTTCCCTTCAGATGTTTGATTCTCCCACTTTCTGAGGGATAGATTCTACCCCAAACTCTCCTGTCACTCATGGCAATGGACATTTGGTGGGCTTGATTCTCTCATTTCTGCAGGCATGTTCAGAAGGGTGATAGTTTAACATCAAGTTGCAACTTCTAGATGCATATTCAGCATATCTCCCTCCTACTTGAAGGGGTTTCATTTACTAAATGATGATACTCTTTTGAGGTCAGGAGCCATTGTTTGGTTTCTTTCACAGCATGTGGTCTGTTTCTGGCTGCTGCCAGATTTACAAGAGGACATTGTGGAGATGGTGATGGACCTCTTTTCATAGAGGTGAAGATAAGTAAGTCATGGTTTAGATTGCAGCAAAAGATACTTAATTAAAAAAAAATTAGAACTTCCTGAGTGAAGATTTATAGTCCCTTGCCCCCACGATTCCTCTTTTCTCTCATACTTCCCAGGAACATAAGAGGAAATGTTTTGGTGGCACCATTCAAACATATCCAGACTTTGACAATTTATTGCTGTTCTTGTCACAGCCAGCCTGGTCCAAGGCAGATTCATCACTCATGTGGGTTATTGCAATATCCTCCTAATTGACCTTTGCCACATCCCCATCATCTCTTCTTAAGGCAAAGTGATCTTTTAAAATTTAAGTCAGGTAATTTAAATCTTTTAAAATTTAAGTCACTCTTTATATGCTTAATACCTCAAAATGTCTTCCCATTTTTTTCATAATGAAGTCTTACCATGGCCTTAAAATCCCACCTCTGTTGTTGGGGCTAAGTTTTTCATAATGGTATAATAAACTATGATAACAGAGATAGAACTTTTAAGTAGGAATTTTCAAACATAATACAAACATTCTATATTTAATGAATATAGGATAATGGGAAAACAAAATAAAAAGTTATATGGGCTGAGATTTCTAGCTCTGCCACAAAGTAATCATGTGATCTTGCTTAAGTCACTTTTGTCCAGAGTCTACTTTTTTTTTTCAAAAATTAACAACCTGTCACCTGTTAAGAACATATAATAAAACTATTATCAACATGAACATATTATTAGATTCATTTTTTCTAAAGTTATTCATAAATTTATGTTAATCTATTTAGATTTTCTTACCCACCACTTTATTAAAACCAGGAGAATTTGTTGAATACAGCTGGTTATATTAGTGTCTTAATGTGGCCATGGAATGTAGCCAGCAGGCCCATAGGAAAATCAAACCTTAGACTTTGGACAAATTGGCAGAACATTGTCACCAAGTAAGTTAACTAACCACAAGTTAATCATTATGCAAAAAGTAAGTTCCATCTTGGTTCTATGAAAATGCTTCTTTTGACCTGATTCTCAGAATTGTGCTCACCATATCTATAATTATAATTTTAATATGATGGTGATGATGATGAACACATTCGTTTGGTCCTTACTGTATGCCAGACACTGATCTAAGCACTTTGTATACTTTAACTTATCGTAATAGTATGATGAGAGAGTGCTAATACTATTCCCACTTTGATGTACAGAGAAGTAAACTTGTCAAAAGTGCTATAAAGCCAGAGATGGGATTTGAACCTAGCAGTTTGGCTTCAGAATTCATGTTCTTTATCTTGAAGTTATACTGTGTCAAGCTGTGATTGTTTTATTTAAGAGACATTAACATTACCCATAGTTTCCTTTCCATTTGATCTCTCTTCTAGAGATCTTATTGCTTAGATTCACCTTCTTTGGGAAAATCAGTAAAAAAAGTTTTACATTTGTAATTATTCTCTACTTCCTTGAATCCCTTTTTTTCTCCCAGTATTAAGTGTTTTGTGTGATAATTCAATAAAGGGACCATTTGTTTCAAGTTGATTATTTTTCATCATAACATGAGACTCCATAGTCTTATCCACCCTGTTTTCCTCATCTTAGGAAGCCCTTACAGCAGGTTTATATTCTATCTTCTTAGGAGCCTTTGGTTAAATATCTTGGGTATGCCATTTTTAACTGCATATTTCCTAGCCCCCTTTATTTGGATTATGAGCTCATCTTCTAATTTCTCCACTATATGAAAGAAATATCCAATAAAGACCATGAAGTCAATAACCTCTCATTTTGCCCCCTCTCCCTATTATATCCTGGCCAATTAAACTTAAATATAGAGCTCTTACATTTCAAATGCCTATCCCTTATTGGTGTGTGCTGTTTTATCTATCACCTCTCCCAACTCTTATCTTCTAACCCACTAGACCCACTTTCCATTATCTGTCACTGCAGAGAAATTCCTTCTAAAACTCGATCCACAAAAACACTGACACCATGGTTTTTGAGTTGAAAGCACAACAAACAACATTAAGCATGTATTTTTTTTTTTTTTTTAATGGCTGAAAAGGAGCAATTGCTTTTTCTGGAAAGAGAGCTACTGTAATTTTATTTATTTTATTTTTAATAATTTTTTATTATGTTATGTTAGTCACTATATAGTAAATCACTATATAGTATAGTTGTGTATAACACCCAGTTCTCCATGTAATACATGCCCTTCTTAATACCCATCACTGGGCTCACCTATTCCCTCACCCTCTCCCCTTTAAAACCCTCTGATTCATTCCCAGAGTCCATAGTCTCTCATGGTTCATTTCCCCCTGTGATTTCTCCCTCTTCATTTTCCCCTTCCTTCTCCTAATGTCCTCCATGCTATTCCTTATGTCCCATAGATAGGTGAAACCATATGATAATTGACTTTCTCTGCTTAATTCATTTCACTTAGCATAATCTCCTCCAGTTCCATCCATGTTGATGCAAATGTTGGGTATTCATCCTTTCTGATAGCTGAGTAATATTCCATTGTATATATGGACCACATCTTCTTTATCCATTCATCTGTTGAAGGGCATCTTGGCTCCTTCCACAGTTTGGCTGTTGTGGACAATGCTGCTATGAACATTGGGGTGCATATGGCCCTTCTTTTCACTACATCTGTATCTTTAGGGTAAATACCCAATAGTGCAATTGCCAGGTCATAGGGTAGTTCTCTTTTTAACTTTTTAAGGAACATCCACATAGTCTTGTCAACAGTTTCATTTTAAAACAAAGGAAATACCTGTTTTTTATTTTTAGTTTCTTGCTTTTTACAAGGCAGTCTTTTTGTCTTTTTCTTCCAATAACACATATTTGGAAGTGACCTTGATACCTTTGAACAAGATGATATATCATGGTGTTATGTTCACACACTTTATTATTTTTTTTAATGAAAAATGAATTATTTCAGATCCAATTTTTCTGCTGTGGAAAAAAATGGGGGAAATACCTAAAGTTTTCAGCCTTCAAACAAAATTGCAAAGGTTATATATTACAAAGTAAATTTGGATTTTCAGTGAAGTGTGACCTCCACCAAAATGGATTAAAATCAAGAGGCTGATGAGCATTTTCAGATGCATGATGGTTCAACTTACAGATACATAACCTGGCCTTCTCTAAGTTTCCAAGGGCAGAAAATGATTGCTAACCTGCTGACAGGTGATCCCTTCCTTAAAACATGTTTCCACAGGCAGATTAATGAGAGCTTTGTGGAAGAATACACTGCTAGAAAAAGACTGAAAAAATGTGTTCAAGGGAAGGAGATGGGATTTAGTGTAGAGTATGCTGGAGAATAAATACTATTTGTGGGATACTGACAAGTATTTTGAGCATAGATCTCAGCCACAGAAATGCTCAGGATTTTCACAATAATTGGGTGGCCGATTTGTATTTTAATAGCTCTTCTCTACACCAATACCTATTTCCATGTTTCCGATAATGGACATCTGAAAACTGAAAGACTAATACTGTGGTCTCTACTTGCCTTTTGGATACTAGAAACAGTGAAGGGTGTTGGGCCCTTTGTATTTGTAAGGCACTGGTTCAATTTGAATGGTTGAAAAAGGAAGTCATTATGGATTTAGTTTAGTTTGTATTTGAGGCTGATTGAAGACAACAGGGAATTTGTCTTAATACACTTTTTGTAATTCGTATGATAGTCTATTTGCAACCTGACTGCACAACAGAAGAAGCAAGGGCACTTAAAAATGCAGATTCTTGGATCCCACCCCATGCCATCAACACAATTTCTTGGTGAAGGACTTTGGATCTTCTTTTTTTAAAGACTGAAGATGAGTTAAGTTTCAGAACCATTACCCTCTGATGCCTACCTCTGTGCTTTGCACCCAGGTGGCAATCACTATGAATGAATTGCTTTCAGGACATATTTGAAAGGACAAATGAAGTTTAATTCTACTGCCTGTTATTCTGCCACTTTAGCTCTGTTTTTTTTTTTTTTTTTAATTCTTTAAATTTATTTGCCTTCAAGATTTTCTTTCAAAAGTAAGGATATATCTGAAAGTAGTAAATAATAATAACATTGACAGTAGTAGTGGCAGTAATAGTAATAAACACTATTTGAAGTTCTGTTATTTCTTATATTTCTACCCTCTCCTACCAGACTGGCCTGTTGATCTGTCCTGTGAAAGCATAATCATGTCCTAGTTTTCTGACTAATCAAGATGCAGAGTAGGAAGCATTTAAGCATGTGGCAGATTAGTCCAGTCATCTCTGAGCAATGAACTACTATTTCTTGCTGATTGTGGAATTGGGGTCTGATGACTGAGCTGCTCATCAGCTGCTTGTCTGTCTATACCATAAACCATAAAAACATCAGTTCCTAGGCTCCACCTTCTTCAAATCCTATTTCAGTATATTTGGGGATGGATTGAAGAGTATGTACATTTCCAATCAGCATTATTGAAATTCACAAATTTTAAGTGTTTCATTTGATGAGTTTTGGCAACTCTAAACGGTAATATAAGTACTCTAACTATGTAAATCACAGTATAGACTATTTCTATTACAATAAAACATTCCTTAATGCCCCTTGGCCAGCATTCCTCTCCAGCTTCTGGACACAGGCAACAACTGATCTGCTTTCTGTCCTTATACTTCCCCTTTTCTAGAATGTTGTATAAAGGAAATCATATGGAATGGAGTCTTTTATGTCTGACTTCTTTTAATTGGCAAAGTGTTTTTAGATACACCCATGCAGTTTTACATATTAGTTGCTTCTTTATTGCTGAGTAGCATTCTATGGCATGAATATGCTTCAATTTGCTTATCCATTCTCCTTTTGATGAACATTTGGGTCATTTCCAGTTTTGACTATAATGAATAATGCAGCTATAAACATCTATGTATAAGTCTTCGTGTGGACATATATGTTTAATGTTCTTAAAGAAATATCTAGGGGTGAGATTATGCGTCACATGGTAAGTCTATATTGCACTTTATAAGTTTCTTTATAAGAAAATGCCCAATTATTTTCTGAAGTGGCAGTAAAATTTTGTACTTCCACCAGTGTGTATGAAAGTTCTAATTCCTTTACATCTTCACCAAAATAGTATTGTCAGTCTTTTTACTTTTAGCTATTCTGGTGGGTGGGCAGTGGCATCTCTTTGTGGTTTTAATTTGCATTTTCATAATGACTAATAAAGTTGAATATTTTTATGTGCTTATTTGCCATTTTAATATCTTTTTTGGTGAAATCTTTTATAGACATATGTGTTCATCTTGTTATCAGGTTGTTGGTCTTATTATGAAGTTGTAGAAGTTCTTTGTAATTACTGGATCCAAATCATTTATAATATACATATATAGCATATATTTTCTCTTAGTATGTGTGTGAAAATTTGATTTTGTTAACAGGATCATTGGATGTTAAGATAGTTTAAATTTTTAAAGTCCAGTTATTAATTTCTTCTTTTATGACTTAGGTTCATTGTGTTCTGTCAAAGATAGCTTTACCTACTCCAACATCACAAATATTTTTTGTAGAAGTTTTATAGTGTTTCCTTCTATATTTAGATATATGATTAAGTTATATATTTGGAATTAGTTTTCATACATGTTGTGAGATAAGGGTGAATACTCTTTTTCTGACCTAAAATATCCAGTTGTTCCAGAACTGTTTTGTTGAAAAGACTATCATTTCTCCATTAAAATAGCCTACCATTTGTTGAAAACAATGGTGTATATATGTATGTAGGTTAGTTAAACATTTTTAATGTTTCATTTTATCTTTACCTTTGACTTACTGTAATTCTTTATTATTTTATGAATAGTTGATCTGGGGCCAGTAATATGTTTCTTTAAGTTATTAATATCCACACTCCAAGAATTTTATACCATATTACATATAGGCAATGAACTTTATAGCAATATATTTCTAATTCCCCCTCTTTATGTATGTTCTATTATTATTGTATATTTTACTTCTAATTCTGTTATAAAGTATAAAATAAACTTATTTTTCCTTAGTCAATTGTCTGTTTAAGAGACTAAAAATGAGAGAAAAATTACTTTCTTTAATTACCTCTATAATTACTTTTCCATTCCTTTGTGTAAATCCAACTTTCTTTTTTTTTCTTTTAAATCCAATTTTCTTCAGCATTATTTTTCTTCTCTCTGAAGAATGTTTTCTAACATTGCTTCTGAGGCTGGTCTGCTGAAATAAATTTGGCTGTAATGTTTTTATTTTACCTTAATTTAAAAACAATCAAATATCTGGTATAGAATTCTAGGTTGATTGGTGGTGTTTTTTACTTCCAATATTTGAGAGATATTATTCAATTCTATTTTTTTTTTTTTTTGGATTGCATAGCTTCTGAGGAAAAATCTGCTGTATCCTGTAATTCTTTGTTCCTTGAATAATGTGTATTTTTAACCTCTGATTGTTTTGAGTGTGTCTTTTTATCACTTGTTTTCAGCAATTTGATTATAAGCCTTGATGTGGTTCATAGTTTTTTCAAATCTAATTTGGAAAATAATTGCCTGTTATTTCCTTAAATATTATTTTTGTCCATGCCTTTCTTTTTATTTTCTATCTTGGGCTCCAATTTATGTATATTTGATTGCTTGATATTTTTGTACAGGAAAATTATATGTCTTTTTTTCACTTCCCTTTTTTTTTTGCTTCATTTTCTATAATTTCTATTGCTATGACTTGGAGTACACAGATTTTTTTGCCATTTCTAAACTATTCTTAATCACATAATGTATATTTTTAATTTCAAAGATTGTGCTTTTCATCTTCTAAAGTCATTTCATTATAATTAAGAACATTTTTGTGTGGTTTCATTCCCTTCGCATTTATTAAGTTTTGTTTTATTGCCTAGCATATGTTATTCTCTGAAGAATATTCCAAGTGTGCTTGAGGGGACTCTCTATTGTTGTTGGATTCAGGCTTCCATAAATACCTTTTAGGCCTAGTTTCTTCATATTGTTGTTAACGTTTTCTATTTCTGTTGATATTCTGTCTAGTTCTAACCATTATGAAAAATGGGATATTGAAGTCTCCAAATATTATTGTTGAGTTGTCTTTCTCTCCCTTTAACTTAGTTTTTGTTTCATATATTTTGAGTTTCTCTTGCTAGGTGTATGTATGTTTCAAATAGCTGTATTTTCCTGATAGATTATCATTAGAAAAATGTTCCTTTTTATATCAAGTGACTCTTTGTTTTAAAGCTTAAATTTTTCCTGATAAGTGTATAGCTACTCCTGTCTTTTAATGATCCTTATTTACATTGTATATCTTTTCCCATCCTTTCATTTTCAGCATAGTTGTAGTGTATATAAAATATTTCCTGTAGACAGCATGTAGTTGATCTTACTTTTTAAAATCTAGACTTACTGTCTCTATCTTTTTTAATTTTTATTTTTTTATAAACATATATTTTTTATAAACCTGGTGATTCACAGACCTGTCTCTATCTTTTGATTACATTGTTTAATCCTTTCATATATAATGTAATCCTTTCATATATAATGTAATTATTGATGTAGTTGGAGTTACATCTACCATTTTAAATTTTGTTTCTCAATGTTTCTTGTCTTTTTGTTCCTCAGTTATTCCTATAATCATTTTTTCACTGTATTTTAAAGAATTATTTTCTTAGTGGTTTTTCTAGGGCTTACCAGATAGCTTTAACCAATGAGTCCACTTCAAAATGATGCTAACCTAATTTCAGTGAGATATACAAATTTTATTTTTATATAGCTCTATTTCCTTTTTCTTCTTCTTATGCTATTGTTACACATTACATTTATACATATTAGAAATTTAGTAATACATTGTCATAGTTATTGTTTTAGAAGTTATATCTATTATAGAAGCTGACAAGACAAAAGGGAGAGGGAGTAAGTATAATATTATTTGGGATTTTTATATTTGACATTGGATTTACTATTTCAGATTCTCTACATTTTTTTCCCTATGGATGCAAGTTACCCCCTGGTGTCATTTATATACCAGATACACTGTTCCTACCTACCACCTTTGTGCTATTGTCAAATAAATTCCATTTCCCTATTTTATAGGTCCCCAAATAAAATTATATGCATGTTGTTTTATATAATTGCTTTTAAATCATTGAAGATAGAAAGAAGAAGAAATATGCATTTATACTATCTTTTATGATTGCTTGACTAACTTTACCTATGCAGGGGGGTGTGTGTGTGTGTGTTGAATTTCCATCTTGGATAACTTGCTATAAGCCTAAATTATTTCCTTTAATATTTAATCTACCTACCTACCTATTTATTTATTTATTTATTTTGGAGGGGGGGTAGGCCTTCCAGGAGTGAATTTACTCAGTGTTTTCTTATCTGGGAATATCTTTATTTCACTTTCATTTTTGAAAAATGGTTTTGCTGGATATAAGATACTTGGTCAACAGCTTCTTATTTCAGCACTTTGGATATGTCACCTAGCTGCCTTTTGGCCACCATTATTTTTCATAGGAGCTCATTTCTTGTTCTGACTAGAGGAGGTGAAAGTGTTGGGAGAAGGGGTGTTCCAATGTTCTACTGGAAAGGCCTTAACTCTTGGTAACCCTAATCCTGTCCCATTTCTCTTTATTATAATTTTAATGGATGGTAAAATAACTGCGGTTATTGCTTTAACTATTCTGGAGAGTAAAAAATCAATAACCACTTCTCATTGAATGATCATTCCAGAGTTTTAGCTATATATTGTGGAACACTGACATTTGCACAAAAGAAATTTATATTTTTTTCCTGAGGTACTTACCCAGAGCCCTAGTTGTAGCTACAGCCAATGTCTGGTGTGTTCTCATATTGGGAGAATTTGGATCTTTGCTTTTTACCTGACGTCTCTTAGAGGTGAGCTTGGTTTCTACATCGTTTTAAAATAACATTGAAGAGTGCCTGGGTGGCTCAGTGGGTTAAGCCGCTGCCTTCAGCTCAGGTCATGATCCCAGAGTCCTGGGATCGAGTCCCGCATCAGGCTCTCTGCTCAGCAGGGAGCCTGCTTCCCCCCCACTCTCTGCCTGCCTCTCTGCCTACTTGTGATTTCTCTCTCTGTCAAATAAATAAATAAAATCTTAAAAAAAAATAAAAATAAAATAAAATAACATTGAAGATTGGAAAAAAAGCATGCTTTGAACATTCCTTTTTACACTTTTTTCATAGTAATAATTTTCT
Source organism: Mustela lutreola (assembly GCF_030435805.1). Taxonomy (NCBI): domain Eukaryota; kingdom Metazoa; phylum Chordata; class Mammalia; order Carnivora; family Mustelidae; genus Mustela; species Mustela lutreola. The sequence continues at coordinate 56,894,901 of NC_081295.1, read as the reverse complement.
TTCTGCAAAAGTATACTTCCAAGAAATTACCATAGGCAATTTTTCAAATTGTAGATGCAGTTTCAGAGATTTATGGAAACACTACACAATAAGTAGGGAGTATAACCTAAAGGCCATCTAGGTTTGGGATTCCTCTCTAATGAGGAGATAAACAGGTGTATTTTTTTTTCCCTTCCTCACCAAATGTAACACATTGTATAGTTATTAAAACTCACTCTAGCCAATCCTTTAAGGATTGCAAACCTAGCTAAAAACTCAAGGGAACCAGAATTGCAAAAAATGTCTCAGTAACAAAGTACAGGCACACCTCATTCTATTGCATTTCTTTTTATTACACTTCACAGATATTGCATTTTTTTATAAATTGAAGGCTGGTGGCAACCTTGCAATGAGCAAGTCTGTCACGTCATTTTCCAATAGTGTTTGCTCTCTGTGTCACATTTTCATAATTCTCACAATATTTCAAACTTTTAATTATCATTATATTTGTTATGGAGATCTGAAATCAGTAGTCTTCGATGTTACCACTGTCATTGTTTGGGGGCAATACAAATCACATATATTTATGAAAAAACTAAACTGATGAATGTATGTATTCTGACTGCTCACTGACCAACAATTCTCCTCTTCTGTCTTGCTCCTTCTCCCCAGGCCTCCCTGTTGTCAGAGGCACAGGGAATAGTGCTTTATATTGAAAATTAAACCAATTAAGAACCCTGTAAGGGCCTGTAAGTGTTTAGGCCAGAGGACTTTTACTTTCAGTCAAAAGGGAGAAATGATGAAGCTTAGTGAGCATGTCAAAAGCTGAAATAGGCCAAATGCTTGGCCTCTTGTATCAAACAGATAGCAAAGTAGTGAATGCAAAGTAAAAATTCCTGAAGGAAATTAAAAATAGTAATTCAGTGAACATACAAATAATAAGAAAGTGAATCAGTCCTTTTGTTTATGTGGAGAATGTTTTAGTGGTCTAACTAGAAGATCAAACCAGCTATAACAGTACGTGTTAGGCCTAATCCAGAGGATGACCCCGACTTTCTTCAAATCTGTGAAAGCTTAGCAAGATGGAAAAGCTGCAAAAGAAGAGTCTGAAGGTAGGAGGGGTAGGTTCATGAGGTTTAAGGAAAGAAAATATATCCATATCATAAAACTGCAAGGTGAAGCAGTAAGTGCTTGTACTTAGAAGTACAGTAAGTGCTTGTACTGTAGAAGCTGCAGCAAGTTATTCAGAAGATCTAGCTGAGATCGTGATAAAGGTGGCTACCTTAAACAATAGATTTTTAGTGTAGATGAAATAACCTTCTGTTGGGAGAAGATGCCATCTAGGACTTCCACAGCTAGAGAGAAATCAATGCGTGGCTTCAAACTTCAAAGGAAAGACTGACTCTCTTATTAGGGGCTAATGCAGCTGGTGACTTGAAGTTGAACCAAGGCTCTTTTATTATTCTGAAAGTCCTAGGGCCCTTAAGAACTATGCTAAATTTACTTTGCCTGGGCTCTGTAAATGAACAGCAAAGTCTAGATGACAGCATATCTGTTTACAAGATGGTTCACTGAATATTTTAAGCCTAACGTTGAGACCTACTACTCAGAAAAAAAGGCTTCTTTCAAAATTGTACTGCTTACTGATGATGCACCTGGTCACCAAAGAACTCTGTTGGAGATGTACAATGAGATTAATGTTGTTTTCATGCCTGTGAAGGAACATCCATTCTGTGGCCCATGGATAAAAGGATTAATCGACTTTCTTATTATTTAAGAAATACATTTTTGTAAAGGTATAGCTGCCATAGTAATTCCTCTGATGAATTGGGCAAAGTAAATTGAAAGCTCTCTGAAAAGAATTCACCATTCTAGATACCATTGAGAGCATTCATGATTCATGGTGAGAGTTCAAAATAGCAACAGTAACAGGAGTGTGGAAGAAGTTGATTCTAATGTTCATGGATGAACTTTGAGGGGTTCAAGAAGAGTAAGTATCTACAGAAGTGGTAGAAATAGCATGAAAACTAAAATTATAAGTGGAGCCTGAACATATGACTGAATTGCTGTAATCTCATGATAAAACTTGAACTATGAGGAGTTTGCTATAAGGATAAGCAAAGAAAGTGGTTTCTTGAGATGGAATCTGTTCCAGAAGAAGCTATGAGGATTATTGAAATAATAGCAAAGGATTTAGAATACTACATAAATATAGTTGATAAAGCAGTGACAGAGCTTGAGAGGATTAACTCTAGTTTTGAAGGAAGTTCTAATGTGAGTAAAATCTATCAAACAGCATCACATGCTACAGAGAAATAATTTATTAAGGAAGAGTCAATCAATGTGGCAAACTTTATTGTATTCTTATTTTAAGAAATTGCCACAGCCACCCCAACCCTCAGGACCCACCACTCTGATCAGTCAGAAGCCATCAACATTGAGGCAAGACCTTCCACCAGCAGAAAGATTGTGACTTACTGAGAGCGCAGATGATGGGTAACATTTTCTAGTAATAAAGTGTTTTTAAGTTAAGTTATATACGTTGTGTTTTTTTTAGACGTAATGCTTTTGCACACTTAGTAGACTCCAGTATTGTATAACATAATTTTTATATGCACTAGGAAACCAAGAAATTCAGTTGACTTGCTTTATTGCAATATTTACTTTATTGAAGTGGTCTAGTACTGAACCCACAATATCTCTAAGGTTTATTATAGAAGAGTAGATTGCCTGCATGTTTTTCCAAAATAGAGTATTGAAAATTATTAGATCAATTTACTGATTTTTGCCGCTACGTCCTATTGGAAAAATTTACGTTGATTGTTACGAAATCACTTAATGAAGCTTACAATTTCAAAAGGATAACGCTGAGTTTATTAATTGCACTTCAGGCTATTAAATTAGTGGTATTTATACTTGTATAAATGTGGTATTAGTGGTATTTATACTTGTATTTATGTGTTGAGTTTTCTGTGAAGAAAGAAAGGTGTTTGCTAAGCTTGACTTTCTGTAGAGGAAGACTTGTGGAATGCTAAATGTTCATCTTTCCAACATCTTATTTCTCCAAAGCCCAACTTGATGAGAATATGTTTCCAAAGTCACTCACTTGGCTGTTGCCAGATCTCAAGCTCTTGCTGGCTATTTTGCTGGAGACGGTTCTTGCCACATGGACCTCTCCATGGGGCAGTTCACAGGATATCTGGCTTCTCTAGATTGAGAGTGAGAAACAGTAACACAGAACAAGAGAGAGAAAGGGAGGGAGAGATGTAAGTAACCTAATAATGGAAGTGATATCGCATTACTTTTGCCATATTCTATTCATTAGAAGTATATTGCTAGGTCAGTGCCTCAAGGGGAGGAAATTATATGAGAAAATGAATATCAGAATGTAAAACTATTTTAGAAGCTATCTATTACAATAGTATAAGCAGAACCACAGTATTTGAATTTATAGCTCACCTTTTAAAAATAAGTTTGGTTCTTAGACTTGTCATGGTCTTGTTTTTAAAGGCACTATGATAATAAGGTTAAAGCAAGAATCACAAAGAAACTTTTGCACAGCTATCATTAAAGGACATAAATACCCTCTGCTAACATTATTATCATGTGATTTTTTGGAAAATTTTAGAAGACACTTATTGCATCTCTACTTTTTCTAAATGTCTTTCATTTAAAAAGCTTTGGGAAGGCCTATCACCAGTTGTTTTAATATATTTATATATGTGATGTTTCTTGGCTAGATTTTTTTGTATTATCCATACGACCTTGAGAATGGCAGTATGTTTAAAACAGGAATATTTTACTTTATAGAAGTTGATTTGACTTTGTCAGTATTCCTTTAAAATGGTAAAATAGTAAAAATAAAACAATATAATATGAGTAAGTACAAATGCAGAATCCATCTCATAAATCCAAAATATCCTCTTCTGGTTCATTGGATTTTTTTAAAAATCACAAATGGAATTTTCAATTCTTTGTACACAATTTCTGTGAAAAAGAAAATATGTGAATGGTATATCTTCCTAGTAACATGAGAAAGAACTAATATCTTCCTTTTTCTTTTCTTTTTTTTTATGATTTTATTTATTTATTTGACAGAGAGTGATAGAGAGAACACAAGCAGGGGGAGTCAGAGAGGGAGGAGCAGGCTTCCCCCGGAGCAGGGAGCCCGACCGGGGGGTTTGATACCAGCACCCTGGGACCATGCATGATCTGAGCTGAAGGCAGATGCCCCACAACTGAGCCACCCAGGCATTCCAGAGCTGATATCTTCCTTAAAGATAATATGGGTTACGTTAGGCTTTGGAAGTATACTGATAAATTTTACAAAACATACCGTAACATTTGGTTTATGTACATCTATATGTTATAGGATTATTGTGGCCTTGGGAAAACCTCTAAGCCTCCTTCCTCACTTCTAAAAGAGACAAATATTGGTACTAAACATAGTTCCCATCTTTTTAGTTATCTTGCCAATTAAATGATAAAATGTAAGCATGATAAGAATAAGACCTTTGTTTAGCTCATTGCTGAATTTCTAGTACGGCTATAACAATTCCTGGAACTTAGTAGGTATTCAGTACATACTTGAATTGTGCCTGGGTGGCTCATTTGGTTAAATGTCTGACTCTTGGTTTCAGCTCAGGTGATGATCTCAGTGTCATGGGATCAAGCCCTATATCAGTCTGCATGCTCAGTGGGGAGTCTGCTTGAGATTCTCTCTTTCCCTCTCTTTGCCCCTTCCCCTGCTCTCTCTCTCTCTCTAAAATAAATACATAAATCTTTAAAAATTATATATACTTGATATTAGATAAGTCCAGTGTAGTACCTGACACATAGTAAACAGTAAATGATGGAAGTTATGATTATTCAATAAGATATGTTTCTCTAAAGTTAGTGAGAATTTTTTAACTGGGAATAGTCAAACAGAAATGACAGAACCACCTATCAGGAACTTTGAGAGAGTACTGTATTAGAAGATCTGTTGGTCTACATGATTTTAAGTCATGATATATTGTAAGTACTCTTTTAGAGTTGATGGCTCAATAGACTTACCTTCATTTTGAGTATTAAAAAACACAGTATAGTTTTAACATCTTCTCATGGGCTTCTCCAGGCAACTGTGTTGAGGAAATCAGTACTGAAGACTCAAGAGATACTGATCTACTAAAATTTTGGCTTAGATTACTTAGGTCTATCTCCTGTAGAATTAGCAGCTCGAAAATATTTGAAAACCAAAAAAATCTACAAGTTTCCCTTCAAGATAAATTAAATATTATAGTTCTTTCATGTTTTCCAAGCGAGGAGATTATATCTATTATATACAAAATAATTAGTTGTTTTAGTACATTCTTAGAAAAGATAATTAAATCTTTTAACTAACTTACGTCTCTAAATTGATCAGTGAATTACGTCAAATAATTACTCTAATAGAATAGTTTTTGACTAGCAGTCATAAGAATCAGAAATAATTGGGGGCACCTGGGTGGCTCAGTGGGTTAAGCCTCTGCCTTCGGCTCAGGTCATGATCTCAGGGTCCTGGGATAGAGCCCCACATTGGGCTCTCTGCTCGGCGGTGAGCCTGCTTCCCCCTCTCTCTGCCTGCCTCTCTGCCTCCTTGTGATCTCTCTCTCTCTCTCTCTCTCTGTGTGTCAAATAAATAAATAAAATCTTAAAAAAAAAAGAATCAGAAATAGTTGGATTATAACCCCAGCTTCCATATTCATTGCCAAAGATCTTGAGTAAGTTCTGTAACCTTTCTACAAAGTGGCACCAATACCAGTACCCTCCATTGCAACCTTGAATGGAGATGATAAAATTAAAATGCTTCATAGAATTTCCCTGCATGTCATTAAAGTAATACAGTTTAGCTGTAAATTTTAGTTATATTACTGAATGGACTTAGTCTGAGCTTTCTTTTCTTCTTAAAGGATTAAGTATTTGACTTCAAGTCTGTATATTATTTTCCTAACGCAGCACCAGGAGAAGAAGGAACAATGTAAGTGAGCCCTCTATGTCTGACCTTTAGAACATTGTTCCAACAAATGATTTCCTAATCCCAACCTGGTGGAGTAATAAGAGTTGACATGTATTCCCGTTGTGACTTTCTCTGACAACTCAGCAAGCTAGAATAGAATAGGCTGAGTCACTTTTTAAACTTAAAAAAAAAATTCTCTTCATTTCCTTTCTTTTTGGTATGTTCTGAAATAGTTTGCACAAGTTAAATGTCTTCTCTTTCTTTTACAATACTATGAAATGTGTATTTCTAAGATCTGACTCTGTTATTTTCTGTAATTATCAACGTATTTGTATTTTTTCATATGTTTAATGTTCCTAAATTTCTGTTTCAGAATTTTTATATCACATTAAAACGTGATATTGACATATTTGAAACTATTCTAAACTGAATAACTTATGAGTGATATTTTGATAACAATAATTTAGTCACTTTCTCAGTTACCATTATTTAGATGGTATCTCTGCTCTCATTGGATTGTTTTTACTGATGTTCTCATTAAACGTTAGTGTTTTTGAGATTTTAGTTTGGCCATTTCTAGTCCTTGCTTTTGAAAAATAGATTGTAAAGTTTCAGCCGAGGAAAATGACTGAACAACCACTTCTTCTTAGTTACGTAAGTACTGAACCCTATAGGTATACAGATAATTTATTTTTATAATAGGCCTATAGAATTCTCCCCTTTTGTGTATTATTTTGATAAACTTTATTTTTTAGGACAATTTTACTGTATTTAGGACAAGATTTATAGAACAATTGCTAAGATAGATTGGGTAACCCCTATAAACTCAGCCCTCAATTTCCCTTAACATCTTCCCTTTAGTTACAATTAATGAATCAATATTGATACATTATTATTAACTAAAATCCATACTTTATTCACATTATTTCAGTTTTTACCTAAGGTCCATTTTCTGTATTAGGATACACATTACATGTAGCTGTCATATCTCCTTAGGCTCCTCTTGACTGTCACGGTTTCCCAGACTTTGCTTATATGTGATGGCCTTGACAGTTTTGAGGTGTATTGGTCAGATATTTTATAGAAAGTTCTTCAACTTGGACTTGAATGATTATTTTTTTCCATAATTTGACTACAGTTGTAGCTTTGGGGAGTAAGACCACAGATGTAAAGTACCATTTTCTTCATATTATGTCAAGGGCAAATATTGTCAACATGATTAATCATTGTTGATAATGACCTTGATCATCTACATTTTGTATTTTTAAAAAATGATTTGCCCATTGAAAGTCCATTCTCTTGGTTACTAAATGCCTAGTTAGACATTGTGTTGATGTATTCATTTTGGGACTATCTGCTCTAGACCAACTTTTTCACTGTTTCATTACATACATCATTCATTGGCACTGCTTAAAGTAAAGCTGAGTAAGGAAGGAGCAGCTCTGTGATTTTAATTCAAAGCCATTAGTACATTCAAGGAAGGATTTTAATCTGGGCTGGAACTATAAGACTGAAAATGGGGATTGAGTATATTGACTTGGAAGAGATTCTTATCAGAAATAGACAGTGATCAAAATCCAGACACATGGACTCTTAGTAATCTATTTTCAGATAAGAAGCAAAGTAGCAGAGTACAAACTACCAGAGAATACCAGTTATACAAATTGGGAGAATATAGTGTGCTGAAGAAAATAAAATCAGCACTCTTATATGTATATGCATTCTCAGGACTAACACTAGTACCATAATCAGGACCTAAGGCAGCAAGAATATTTCAGACCCCAGAAATGCACTGGTTTCTGTAGGCAAGACAAGGCTTAGCTAGGCTTACAGAGAGATGACCTTGATGACCCCAGCTAAGTATTTGGAGAAGGAAAGGCTGCTTTTAGTATAGTGTCAATAGATGGAATACTCTGTTCATTCATTTACATGAGAGAAAATCAAAGGATAAGATGCCCATTGTTTAAATTGTAAAGAGTCACTAGCATGCCTAGTGCTAGAACTCAGAACCCTGAATTTTCCTATTCTTTATTCCTTTATCTTTTAAGAGTTTTTATAAATCTCTGTAAAATGTTATTTACATTTTTATATTATTTCTTTAGGTCATGTTTATTTTATCCAGATGTTTTATTTTAACTGATGTTTTTCACATTTTAGGACCATGTTATATAAGGGCTTTACTAGATTTTGTGGCTGTTTATATCAGAAACTCAGTTTTCTAATTACACATTATTTTCATTGATGATAAAAGGGCAAAACTGATCTTTGGTCTATTTCCATTGATTATGGAAGAGAGAAAAATAGTCTTCATTGATTCTCATATCATAGGTTATACTTAGAGAATTATCTCTTTTAAAAACAGATAAACTTTTTTTTTTTTTTTGCCTTTACATACAAATCAAATTAGATCTTAAAGCCCTTGGGAGAATTAAAGTGAAATCTATATTGTTTGGGGTGATTTCAGTTCTTTGCTATTTTAAGAAAGGGTTAACACTTTTTTGCTTTATTTTATCCTAAAATGTATTGCAATTTTCATTTTTTTAAAAAAAAAATGAAAAAGTAATTTTCATTTTTTTAAAAAAAAAGATGCACTGTAGCACCCAAATGTCATGAATGTAAACTTTATTAAAATTGGTTTTCTGCATAGGACCTTCACTAGTTTTGTTTTATTCTTTCCAGCCCAAAGGCTAGTTGTTCTTTTCACATGCTGAACTTCAGCTATATAACTATCTAAGAAAATAGTACTACTCTAAGACTCTATTCTAATGACCTGAAGCAAAGTCAGCTCTTAAGCTCTTAAGTAGGAACTCGTTTCCAATGAATATTTTGAAAAAGTAGACCTTACTGATTAGCTCTAGTTATAATCCCAAAATATGTATAATCCTGGCCTAACTAGAAATAACCTCAATGTGTAGAATACCCAAAAGCCACAGGATTATGAAATATAAAATTATAACAGAAAATCTACTAAGGAACACTTAGGGCAAGAAAAGAATGACACTGTTTTCACTGCCCATCAACTGAGGATAATTTGCAATGCACACCTTAGGTATACAAATAGATGTGTAGTGCACATGGATAACAAATAAGTTTCAGCAAGAGATTGCAGTGAATACAAAATGAGGTTAGAAAGAGGGTAGGAAACTTGAAATGTTCACACATAACTTGCCACCTCTTAAAAAAAAAAAAAAAGGAAAGAAAGAAAACAAAAACAAAACCCCATAAACTCTCCAAAGAGTAATGGTGGAAAAAAACGAAGTTTTTTTTTTTTTTTTAAAGATTTTATTTATTCATTTGATAGAGAGAGATCACAAGTAGGCAGAGAGGCAGGCAGAGAGAGAGGAAGGGAAGCAGGCCCCCTGCTGAGCAGAGAGCCCTATGTAGGACTCAATCCCAGGACCCCGAGATCATGACCTGAGCCGAAAGCAGCGGCTTAATCCACTGAGCCACCAGGCGCCCCCAAAAATGAAGTTTTTGAGGCAGTGAATAATGAAGTCTTCATGATAACTCCAATTCACTAAACAAAATACATCTTGTGCCATCATCCTAACTTATGAACAAGTTCACAAATAAAATAACTGCCAGTTTTCAAATGAGAAAAGGAAAGAAAGAATATGTATATCCTTTTTTTCATGATTTAAATTCAATTAGTCAACATATGGTACATCATTAGTTTTTGGTGTAGTGTTGAGTGATTCATTAGTTGGGTATAATACCCAGTGCTCATCACATCACGTGCTCTCCTTAATGCCCACCACCCAGTTACCGCATCCCGCCCTGCCCATCTCCTTTTCCACAACCCTCAGTTTGTTTCCCAGAGTCAAGGGTCTCTCATAGTTTGGCTTCTTGTATTTCACTTATGAGTGAAGCCATATGATACTTATCTTTCTCTGACTGACATTTCACTTAGCATATTACCTTCCAGTTCTATCCATGTCAATGTAAATGGTAGGTATTCATCCTTTCAGAGGGCTGGTATCCAAGATCTATAAAGGACTTACCAAACTCAACACCCAAATTTCTTGATGGAAGGAAGAAGATGGAGAATTTCCAGAGTAGGGGGAATGTTCAGAGTTATGTAGGAAATGAACATACTATGATAATGAACTTATGGTTAGAAGACATGTCTGTTGGGGCGGCTGGGTGGCTCAGTGGGTTAAGCTGCTGCCTTCAGCTCAGGTCATGGTCTCAGGGTCCTGGGATTGAGCCCCACGTTGGGCTCTCTGCTCAGCAAGGAGCTTGCTTCCTCCTCTCTCTCTGCCTGCGTCTCTGCCTACCTGTGATCTTTCTCTGTTGAGTACTCAGTGCCTGGTAGAGTGTCTAGCATAAAGTTGGTGTTTATAAATATTTGCTGATAGCAATCAAATAAAAACAATACAATTTACCTTAAAAAAACAAAACAAAACAAAACAAACCTAAACACCCAGAAGACATATATCCTTAACTCATCACTGTGCTGAATAAAAATTCACTTCACTATGATTACTGTTATATTCTTATTATATGTATAGCACATGGTATGTAATAGCCACTTTTAATGTATTTTTGCTGACTGACTTCCAGTGGAAAAATATTGGTAGAGATCAGAATAATAGCTGTGTTACAAATTCATAGGTTGACTCAAAATATCATATTAGCTTAAGCTGTTAATTTTTCCATCTCCCAGACCACAATAAGTAGAATAGGTTTAACTCCTTTTCCCTCCTTTGTCAGATGTACTGTGGACTGAATATCTAAATCTACTGATAGGTGAGAATAGAAAGTGGACAAATATTGAGTTAGGAGGATTGACAATGGTAATCAATTTGTAACCAATTTTGAGTATAAGTCCTCTATTAAATAAAAAGGGATGGAAAGAATATAGTTAGTAAGAGTAAGGAAGAATAATGGAGAAAGGGATATGTGTTTTAGTCATAAAAATGTTTTGAAAAATTATATCAAACATTTCCATAGTTCATTCAAGAAGTTCTCTTTCCATTGAAAGTAAAAGAAACTGATCATACATAGCACAAAAACTTATTAGCTTATTTTGTTACTTTCAACCTCACTTTCCACCCATATCTCCTTTTTATAGGATATACTTCAAAAATTCTTTTATGGTAAACCACACAGTTTTAAAGCCTAGGGTTTACAAACAGATTTATTTCATTAATAAGCAAGAAAGACAAGAAGCCTAATTGCTAGCATGATTTTTCCCTCCAAATTGTTTTTCTTTGAAATGTGTTTTCTAGAATTCTCTTCAGTAAAATTTCCAAATGACAGGTGGATAAAACGTTTCCTCTTTTGAATTTGTCTTGATTGCAAGAAATTAGCTAATTTCATCCCTCAGTTCTCCCCAAGTCAGTTACAGCTGTACAAACAGCATTATATGAATTAGAAATATACTTCAAAAAATCATTCATTTGCATGTCCTATTAGAACAGGCAAAACTCTAATGGCAATAATTACTTGCCCTTTCTTGTTGCTCTTTAAATAAAATACTTGACAAACCTCTACATAAATGTGCTCTAAAGTTTTGGATATTAGCTCATTCCTGTAGGATCCATTCTTAGAAAAAGTTTTTCTTAGCTTTGCTAAAGGAAATGAATACCCATTTCTAACATTGCAGATTGGCATATCAGGTGGTTTTATTTTGTTTTTTTTCCTGGGTTGGAATGAGACATGGTGATTGAAGATAAAATGATAAGATAAGTCATACATGATGGGGTTAAATCAATAAAATATTTCATTCTAATGCTTTTTTAAAAGAAAGGCACTAAATGGTCAAATATCCTAAGCAAACTGGGTATTAATATTTCCTCATAAAATTTTTAATAGGAATACTTATTTTGCCTTATTAATTAGAATATGAATTTAGTTACCACAATAAAAATGAAACACTTAATAATCTGGAGTTGGGCAGTTCAAGGTTAGTAGGGAGCTCTATACTCCATGAGGTCTTGTAGAGATTCTGGTTCCATCCAATTTATTGTTTGATCATCTCCTGTGATGTTGTTCCCAACTGCAGCATTCAAATTTTGGAAATAGGAAAGGGAACAAGTGGAGGTCTTCTTCCTTTGAGAACAGGACATGGATGTTGTACACAGTTATCACTTCCTTCACATCCTATTGACAAGAACTTTGTTACAATCTCCATGAGAGACTGAGAGGTTAATTTTTTATTTTGGTTGGTGATGTGTTCCCTTCAAGTAGGAACTCCTAATACGCAAGAAGAGAAGAATAGATTTTGGAAGACAATGCTTTTTCTATCCCTCTTCCCAATTCTTTGGATTACACTGAGGTAAAAAGAAAATTGACGGACCAAAGAAGATATAAATATTAGCTGATAAAACAGTAAAACATGGTAGTTATTGGTCTTGAAATAGGTTACAAGGACTGGGTGGGAATACAGCTAAATGACATGAAATAGATCCCTAAAATTTAGCTTTATCTATAAAGAGGGTCTAACTTAGATGGTCCGTATGTTTTTTTTCTATGCCTTGTATCTCTTGTACATAAAGTCTTAAAATTGTTTTTTTATTACCTCTCTTAAGTACTTTTGTGATCATCATTTAGAGCTTTCATGCCTAGGTGACTGCTTGGTATTATCTTGTCTAACTCAGGTATTTTTTTCCTCCTTAATCAGTTTTCTCTCCTTATTCTGGCTCCTGATGTCTAATTACAACCCTAACTTTTGTCTCTTGCTTATGGCAAAAAAATTTACATTTTGATAAGCTCTTTGTGTGGTTTTATAAAGTGAGGAACAAAGTTGAGAAAAGAAATGTATACCTTAGGATGTATAGCAATAATCAGGTCATTTAGTCTGTAAATCACAACTGGAGTCGGCAATTAAATAGGTCTCCTCCCCACTGAGCACCCTGAAGCACTGTAAAATGTAGGACCTGGAACATGCTGGATTTAGCCAGAAATTCAGTATTCAAATGGGTCACCTCAGACATACACTAATACTTGTCAGATGATAAAGTTGAATAAGATTATCATAAATCTTGTTTTCAGTCTAGGCACTCAGCTCCTATCTCATTTTAATTTGATTTGAAACAGAGGGGGAGATCATTACAATCAGAGAATCTTTGAATCAGAAGAAAATGTAATAATAATTTCATTCAACTTCCCTTCCAAAGCAGAACTCTGTTCAGTGCCTCAAACATATTCATTTTGTTTTTGCTTGATTGAAAACTCACTGCTGGGGCAGCTGGGTTGCTCAGTGGGTTAAAGCCTTTGCCTTCAGCTCAGGTCATGATCTCAGGGTCCTAGGATCGAGCCCCACATCAGGCTCTCTGCTCAGCAGGGAGCCTGCTTCCTCCTCTCTCTGCCTCTCTGCCTACCTCTGATCTCTGTCTGTTAAGTAAATTAAAAAAGAAAAAAAAGAAAAAAAAAAAAAAGAAAACTCACTTCTTTCTGAGAAAGCCTAAAACTCTATTGTTTACAATATTGAGAAATATTCTTGTCTTGTGCTGAATCTCTTTTCTACTTTCTGATTACCTATATATGGATTATCTGGATCAGACCTAATTGAATGCTGTGAGAATTCATTTAATTGCATTCTTTTTGACTTGGAGTTTTGTTACTTGATACTAAAGTGCCTGGATGAATTCAGTTCCATTAACCAGATCTTTATTCAATGCCTATAGTAAGCAAAGCATTGATTTTCTATAACTATGTATCTTGTATTAGTCAGACAGGTTATGTTCTGCTGTAGTAACAAGCAACTCTAACATCATAGTGGCTTCAAACAACAAGAATTTATTTATTGCTCACATTACATATAATCCCAGGTTTGTGGAGTTCTGCTTCCTGTTGTTTTCGTTTAGGAATGTGTAGCTTGATGAAGCTTTTATGATCTATAAGACTGATGTTTAATATAGAAACAGGAAAGAATTGCATTAATTCAAGTGTTTCTTTTAAAAACTTTCACCCTGAAGAGACGACATAGCCTCTACTCACATTTTGCTGGATACACTGTCTTATGAAGGGAAGTATAATCCTACCATTTGTCTGAAAGAAGGCCAACCAGAAATATTCATTCTTCAGTTAAATATTAATGACAAATGTTTAATATTTGTTCAACAAATGATCAAATTATTTTTATTACTATTTGCAAAATACAATTAACTCTTCCCAAAGAAGACAACCCAGAAATCTGTTAAATAACAAAAATTCAACTGAGTAAATTAAAGAAAAAAAATTTTATTTTTTTATAAACATATAATGTATTTTTAGCCTCAGGGATATAGGTCTGTGAATCACCAGGTCTACACACTTCACAGCACTCACCATAGCACATACCATCCCCAATGTCCATAACTCCACCACCCTCTCCAGACCCTTCTCCCCCCAGTAACCTTCAGTTTGTTTTGTGAGATTAAGAGTCTCTTATGGTTTGTCTCCCTCCCGATCCCATCTTGTTTCATTTATTCTTTTCCTACCCTGAAAACCCCCCACGTTGCATCTCTACTTCCTAATATCAGGGAGATCATATTTAACTGAGTAAATTTTAAAGATTTTCCAGTGCCAGCCACATTTTTAGTTTTGTAGCTTCTTTTTTTTTTTTTTTTAATAGTTGTCTCCTCTTCTTGTTCAAATGTCTGTATCAATCAAGATGCGCTAGATTATGCTTTGGTATAAAATACCCACAAAAATTTTAGTGGCTTTAAGCCACAAGGGCTTATTTATTGCTCACACTAATTATAATCGTAATTGGTTATATTCTACATTGTCTTCATTTGAGGATATAAGTGAGGGACACTCCACTATTTGATATCATGGCAGCCAGATAGGAATTTAAAGGCTTCGGCACAGAAAAAAGAAATGTCCGTGCTGTTTACATTTTATTGGTCAATACAAGTCACATGGTCACATCTAATTTAGGATGAGGGAAGAAATGCAATATTACTATGTGTCTAGAAGGAGAATGAGAAATATTGCTCATCAGTATTAATGACTACCCTACTCCTTTTAACTTCTAAGAGATTGGTTGCTTGTATTTAAAGTCTAGAGGGTCTGAAGCTCTAAACATTTTAGCTTTTCATATGAAACATCTCGATATGATTTCATTCAAACATTTGTAGGTCTAGAATATATTAATCAACTAACCATAATGAAATATTTGTATTGATACCAGCTGCTTTTCAGAATAAAGAAAAAATTAAGCCATTGTAAAATAAATCAAAACTCTGCATGAAGAATATTTATTTTCCAGTAGACTTCTAGAAGGTATAGTATTATCCAAATGAAGACATTTATAATTCATGCCACTCCATGAACTCTTTGACCAAGTAGAATTCATTTCTAATTTTTTGTTACTCTCCTTACATGTGTGTAAGGTACGCATTAGGGCACATTTATGAAGATGTCATTCAAAGGTCTTAGGATTTTGTTCCTTTGTACAGGGCAAAAGACTATCTTTTTAAAAAGGATTTATGGTGCTGATTAATTCGCTACATACATGAGAGGCAGAGACAGATTTTGTGAACAATAAAAAGGTGTTCTTTTAATATTGGCATTAATTTCACTGAAATGTGAATTATGGTTTCTAAGAAACAAAAAGAAAAAAAGTTTGCAACAATGAGGCACAAAAGGTATTTCCAATGAGATGTTTTTCTTTGGAAACAAAGACAACAAAACAAAACACAAGTCAAATAAGTAGAAAGAATTCTTTGAAATTATTTTCTATAATTAGTAAAGAATAGAAATTACTATTTCTCGGGGTGCCTGGGTGGCTCAGTGGGTTAAAGCCTCTGCCTTCAGCTCAGGTCATGATCTCAGGGTCCTGGGATTGAGCCCCGCATTGGGCTCTCTGCTTTGTGGGAAGCCTGCTTCCCCACCCACCCTCTCTCTCTGCCTGCCTCTCTGCCTACTTGTGATCTCTGTCAAATAAATAAATAAAATCTTAAAAAAAAAAAAAAAGGTAATTGCCATTTCTCTTTGAGCTATTATAGGGCATAGAATTAACAGGAATCCTAAATCCCTTCTGGCTACTATACCACTGAAGTGACTGTGGTATCATTTCTCTGGTTTCCTTTCTTCAAGGCAAATACAGTATCATTTGGGGTTTAGTAGAATGATTGTTTACCTACTGTTATTTATAGTCTTATTTTACTCTTCAAAAAGCTCTCAAAATTGAATATTCAGTTGGTCAAATAGCAAGACTTCTGTCTTGTGTAGGGTACCTTTTTTTGTAAAACTAAGGTCCATTATGTTTATCCCTGCACCTAATTATCAGTCTTTCTAAGTGCTTTCAGAAC
Organism: Mustela lutreola; assembly: GCF_030435805.1. Classification (NCBI taxonomy): domain Eukaryota; kingdom Metazoa; phylum Chordata; class Mammalia; order Carnivora; family Mustelidae; genus Mustela; species Mustela lutreola. Next base: position 56,878,701 of record NC_081295.1, on the reverse strand, counting down.
GGGATTACTATTTCTCTTCGAGCTATGATAGGGCATAGAATTAACAGGAATCTTAAAAACTCTTCTGGCTGCTATACCACTGAAGTGACTGCAGTATCATTTCTCTGGTTTCCTTTCTTCCAGACATCTCTTTCACATCCATCCTGCACCCCACTGTTAAATCAATCTTTCTAAAAGCATTTCTATGTCCTTATCAGTCCAAGACACAAATAACTTTGATTCCCTATTATTTATAGGACAATGTCCATATTTGTACTAGTATTCAAGATCCTCAATATCTCATTTCCAAACAACAAAAACCTTCCTCAATTTCTCCAGATTCTGTGCTTTAACTGAATAACATCATGCCTGTTATTCATGCATGTGAATTATAATCACTTTTGATGTTTTTTTGAAAAACTGGACTTGACTTCCAAATAGTATTATTTAGCAGATCAGAGTGAGGAAAAGCATTTGTACTTCTAAAAACTCCACAGGTAAGTCTGGTGGGAACATATCTGCTGAGACCACTGCCCTAATAGCTTGGAACTCTCAGTTATGCCGGTATTTTTTTTTTTTTTTAAATAAGAAGAAACCAACCTAGTCTTGATCGTCTTATTAAAAGTACTCACTATAATCTTTATCTTCTTCATTTTTACTTCCTCTTTCATACACTGGTTCATAATACTTGTTTTAGGTATAAAATATTTGTAGCTCTAGGACTGCTTCCCATCACACACAATTCAGTCCTATCACCATTATTTCACAATGCTTCACAAAGTCTCTTATTGACCACCTAAGCAAAATCGTCCGAGTGGCTTTCTAAATAGGCAAATTTATGGGCTTCACCACAGGCTTATTATTATAAACTATTATTGTATACTAAAGTTTGAAAACCACTCTAAACTAGTATTCACCATTCTATGATATATTCAGGTTTATCAGTGGTAAAAAACCTAAAATCATGATTGGCATGAAGCTTAAAAGAATGAATAGCTGTAGTATATTTATTTAACTTGATGATTTAATTACTTAAGGTGCAGGTTAAGCTGATATGTAAGGAGATGATCCAGAAATTCTGTGGCTTAATTAGATTAGAAGCTTGATTCTTACTCAGCAATCCAGAGATAAGTGGTACAAAGCTGGTGGGGTGATAGTGACCTATCAGTTCATCCAAAGACTGAGGCTGAAGATTTGTCTCTGTCATTCCTTTTTTTTTTCCCAAAGATTTTATTTATTTATTTGACAGAGAGAGATCACAAGTAGGCAGAGAGGCAGGCAGAGAGAGAGGAGGAAGCAGGCTCCCCACCGAGCAGAGAGCCCGATATGGGACTCAATCCCAGGACCCTGGGATCATGACCTGAGCTGAAGGCAGAGGCTTAACCCACTGAGCCACCCAGGCGCCCCTGTCTCTGTCATTCCTAACATGTGCCTTCCTTCTCTAAGTCCAAGATAACTGCCATATATATTGCCATTTTTTGATCAATAAGAGAAAAAGACTGCTCACAGCAAGTAGCCTTCTCTTTAAAAAAAACAAACAAAAAGGCCTGAAAGTAGTTCTGTTCATGATTTGTTAGTATGCACTTAGCTATCTGCTTAAACCTTGCTGTAAGGGAGGCTGATGGTCTTTCACTAGGTTAGTCATGTGCCCAGCTACCACTCCAGGATTCCTGTTAGATAAGAGAAGAGAAAAATGGATGCTAGGGGCCAATTAGTAGTCTCTGCCCCAGACAAACTCTGTCAGATTCTTTTTCTTTGCATTAACTTCTTGCAAGAAAATAGACTTTTGGGAAAAAAATATATATGTGATAGCTAAAGAATGGATTTGTAAAGTACATAAAATATATACTATATAGTATATATAATATATAAAATTATTTTCCTTACATGTCCCGAGACCCAACTACCAATGTGTGTGTGTATGTGGGATTCTCACACCAAAACCAATTGTCAGACACCACCTGCATATCCTAATATTCAACTCAATTCTGGCACTATCTACCTGGAGATAACTTTGGGTTCCACAGAATAAGGGCGTGGTCATACAAGACTGCTCCTCTTCCTTCCTTATTTCCACTTTAGATTCCAGTTGCAAGTCCAGGTTATCACCTGTGCTTCTGAATAACTGACTATAGATCATAGATTTCAGTGGTCCTTCCTTGGGCTTGTTCAATTTGCTGAGATGCTCACAGAACTCAAAGGAGCATTTTACTTCCTAGATTACCAGTTCATTATAAAAGGATATAACTCAGAACAGCCAGCTGGAAGGGATGCATAGGGCTTGGAGTTTCAATGCCCTCTCCAATCTTGCTGTTCCATTCTAACCTCTACATGTTCACCAACCCAGAAGCCCTCTGAACCCCATCCTTTTGAGTTTTCATGGAAGCTTCATTACATAGCCATGATTGATTATGATTACATCATTGGCCAATGGTGACTGATTGACCCTCCAGCCCTCTCCCCTCCTTAGCAGTAGGTGGAACTGAAAGCTCCAACCCTTTGATTTCATGGTGGTTTCCCCTGGCAATCAGCCCCCATCCCTAGGTGACCTATGATTTTACAGAAGTCACCTCATTAACATAACAAAAACAACTTTAGGGCTCTTATCACAGGAAATTGCATGGGTTTTAGAAGCTGTGAGCTAGTGACCAGTGGACCAAACCAAATACATACTTCTTACAAATCATAATATCACAGTTTTAATATTTAATTTTATTAATAGTTATAAGATTGTGTGTGTGTGTGTGTGTGTGTGTATTCTCCTTGTAATTTAGAACATCGTTAAGCAACATGTCCAACTGGTAGGTAACTATGGCATTTGAATCAAAAGCCTCACCAGTGTTTAATAAAATTACATTAGTTATTTCTTTGATCTACACAATCTGCCATTCCATTACAAAAATAATTTGATTTGGCATGATTTACTGTTCCCAAAGCTATTTCAGTTGTTCTGTGAGTCTTCCTTTGAGGCCTCATTTACAATACTTATGCTTTACTTTTTTCAGGAATCTGGCTGACTGGTGTGAGTTGCAGAGTTGGCCCTTTTCCACCCCCTTTAAAAATAGTACTTACTCCTTTGCTTTCTCCCACTTTCCAGAGGCCTCCTCTGTTCTCTCTGTGCACTCAAAGGAGGAGCTTGTGATTCTGTAATATAACCTGCCAATTCCAAGGTACCAAAACTCTTTGGAAAGACGCTCTTTGGTTTGCACAAGTCTTGATTTTGTTCAACATTGCACATGCCTCTTTTCCTTGGCTTTTGGTCCCTCCTATCATATCATTTTTCTAATTTGTCCATTCAACATTCAGTTATTCAAAGTAGACTCTATACTAGGCCACTGTGCCAAGGGCTGGAAATGGAGAAATTACTCCTTCTCTTGAAGAATATACAATGTAGTAGTGGAGACAGAAGCTAAGCCAATATATACAACAATGATCTGAGTGTTAAGATTAAATACAAATAAGTACAATGGGAAATACTTGAAGTTTAGTAGTATGACAATTCCAAAACCTCTGCTTCTTAAATATTGACAGTTTTTTCTAAGTATCATTTTGTCATTGGTTTACCTGTTCCACTTAATTGAAGAAAGTTTTCTCTTACATTTCTTATGCCTCTTAAACCTTTAGATGCTTGATCTGATTCCTATGCAAGTAGACTATTTTTGTTTTCCTTAGTGACCTGGCCTGTTTTGACTTTTTTTGTGGGATTTCCATCAGCCTTTTTAGCCTCTCACAGCTCTGGACTGAGCCACTCTGACATCCTGCTGCTTTCTCCATCTGTCCCATATTCCTGTAGGAAGTCCTATTCCTGTTGAAGCATGAGTTTAATGTGTGAGCTGACCTTTTAGACTTTCTTGCCTCTGAACTCTTCTTCTATCTGTATGTTTCTTATAAGCATCCTGGCCAGTCATCTTGAAATACTGGCACTTTCACTTCCTGATCCCAGGGTATCAAATAAAATAAAAGAAGCTTTTATATCATTATCATTATTTTTCACATTTTAGAGATCTTTACATGTGTCAAAATTATTTCTGTTCCCCACATTATATTAATGAAAAACTAGAGCACAGTGAGGGTATGTGATTTAATTGCAGTGTTATGATTAGTAGGAAAGTTAGGATTTATTTTTTAACAATTTATTATTTGTTGTTGTTATTATTTATTATGTTATGTTAGTCATCCAGGAAATGTTGGAAAGAAAACCAAAGCTGGAGGTATCATGTTGCCCAATTTTAAACTATATTACGAAGCTATGATCACCAAGACAGCATGGTACTTCCACAAAAACAGACACAGACCAATGGAGCAGAGTAGGGAGCCCAGATATGGACCCTCAACTCTCTGGTCAAATAATCTTTGAAAAAGCAGGAAAAAATATCCAATGGAAGGAAGACAGTCTCTATAATAAATGGTGCTGGGAAAATTGGACAGCTATATACAGAAGAATGAAACTTGACCATTCTCTTACACCATACACAAAGATAAACTCAAAATGGATGAAAGATCTCAATGTGAGACAGGAATCCATCAAAATTCGAAAGGAGAACATAGGTAGTAACCTCTTCAACATCGGCCACCACAACTTTTTTAAAGACACATCTTCAAAGGCAAGGGAAACAAAAAAAAATTAGGATTTAAACTCATATTCTGATTTCAAAGGCCATGAATATGTTGCATTCTTTGTAGAAATGACATTTTAGCTCTTTCCACCAAAGTAGTATCTTCTATGAACAACTTTTTTAGGCCTTTATCACCAGAGGTAATGTAAGTCTTTTTCCTGCTATTAATACATTAAATTCTAAGTGTATTTTAATTTATAAAAATTAATTTATAAAAAAGGAAGGGATTTGCTAGGTGCCAAAAGAAACTTAACACCAGAATGGTAAATTAGTGTTTGTTTTGACAGCTCTCAGACTTGGAGGGCAGGGATGTCAGATTAAGTCTCTGTATATGACTTTGGTACTAATGAGTGGAGGTGAATGCCCATTGTTGGAATATGATATGTGACCTTGGGCACAAATAAAGGAATGAGAACTAATAGCCATGCTCAAGCTGGCCCTCTACAAGAATGGAGTTAAAGAATAAATGGGAACTTTTACTCTGCCCAAAGATGCAACAAAGAATTTGACTCTGCCAAGGGCCTGGGTGGAGAAGAAAGAAATAGTCCAGTGGAAAATTGAAGTCTTAGGTCAGAACCAAAAATAGGCAGGGAGTATGAAGCTATTTTGTGAACTCTTTAAGAGAAAAAAAAATCAATTTTAAAACATTCCGAACTAGTGAACACACTGGGGGTTTGAGGAAGTAAAGACAAAACAATTATGTAACAACCAATCCAGGGTACATGGGACTGGTACAGGAAAAAAAAAAAATGCCACTAAAAATGAGCTGATGAGAAAAAAAAATGGAAAGTACACAAGGAAATATTACACCTTGAGGGAGACAGCCAACACACATTTAAGAGAAATAGCTCTCTGGAAACTTGAGATAATAGAGAAATTGTAAACAGGTCATGTGGTAATTACTATACTGTTAAAATTATTTAAAAAACAAAAAGAGGAGTGAGTTTTAGAGAATAAGACAATGACATATTAGCTTGAAGATTTGACAAAGCACAAAATAAAATATCTACCAGTTATCACTGAAACTAAAATTCATGAATTGGTTATATAGAACATTATACAACTGAAGAGATTTCCAGTGAGAGAAATCTGAGGATATTAACCAGAATGAAGTGCAGAGGATAAAGGGATGGGAAATGTGAAATAGAGGGTAAGAGATATGGAGTATAGAATGAAAATTTGATGATCAATGAGAACCACCTCTAAAAGTGAGTATGTAGAGGTTATTATTTGCTCTGAAGATTCACATGCAGAGAATGATCCTTCTGTCTCAAATTCCAGGATTGTGATGGAACCTCAATGTGATGCAGTATTGTAGACATTACTGGAAATCTGAAATGAGAGTTTAAGTGCCTCTAACTTTTTGGGAGGAGGTTGGGGGAAGTGTGGGTTTAAGAGAAGGTCCCAGAATTAGTTCATTTTATTTAATGCTGCAAACTTTTATAGCTCTAATATTTTTTTTAATCTTTCATCTTAATTATTTATACCTGTATTTGGTCTTTGTGTCCCTACCTATCTCAAGTCTGATTCCTTGTCTAGTCAGTCATTACATTTGGGATTTGATGTTTGAAAACTAATGTCTATTGTAACTAGTAATTAAGTCTGATTTTCTTTTCAGTCGGACATGCCTCACTGGCACCATAGGACAGAAAAGTAATTTGTCTCTTGACATGAACTTTTGAAGAATTTTTCCCCTTAACTAAGAATAGTACTTTGGAGAATCTAAATATATAAAACAACTATTAACAGATCTGTAAATTGCTGTATAGACTGCAATGCAATAATAGCAAAGGACTTCAATATCCCATTCTCAACAATGGGTAAATCATCAAGACAGAAAACCAATAAGGAAACATTGGACTTAAATGACACCTTAGATCAAATGGACCTAACAGACATATATAGAATATTCCATCCAACAGCAACAGAAAATAAATTCTTTTCAAGTGCACATGTAACATTTTCCAAGATACAGCAAGTGTTAGGCTACAAAACAAGGTTTAATAAAGTTAATAATATTGAAATCTATCAAGCATCTTTTCTGACCACAATGGTATGAACCTAGAAATCAATACAGAGAAAATGGAAAATTCACAAATACATGAAGATTAAACAACATGTTCCTAAACAACCAATGGCTTAAAGAAGAAATCAAAAGAGAAATAAAATATTTTGAGACACATGAAAATGGAAACAGAACATATTAATATTTATGACATGCGGCAATGGTATTTGCACAAAAACAGACACATAGACCAAAGGAAGAGAGTAAGGAGCCCAGATATGGACCCTCAACTCTATGGTCAAATAATCTTCGACAAAGAAGGGAAAAATATCCAATAGAATAAAGACAGTCCCTTTAATAAATGGTGCTGGGAAAATTGGACAGCTATATACAGAAGAATGAAACTTGACCATTCTAAGAGGAAAATTTATAGCAATAAATGTATACGTCAAGAAGAAAGAAATCCCTCAAATGAACAATTTAATTTTAAGCCTAAGGAACTAGGGAACAAACAAAGTCCTAAGGAACTAGGGAACAAACAAACTAAGTCCAAAGTTAGCAGAAGGAAGAACATAATGAAGATCAAATAGAGACTAAAGACACAATAGAAAAGATCTATTAAACTAAGAATTGTTTTTTTTTTGAAAAGATAAAGAAAATAGACAAACTGTTACCTAGTCTTACTAAGAAAAAAGGGATAGAGAACTCAAATATAATTAGAAATAAAATAAGGGATATTACAACTGATAGCACAGAAATACAAAAGATTATATGAAAGTACTATGAGTAGAGAACATACCTCAACTTAATAAAGACCATACATGAGAAACCCACAGGAAATATCACCCAACAGTGAAAAACTGAAAACTTTTCCTCTAAAATCAGAACAAGGCAAGGATGTACACGCTCATCACTTTCTCCACACAGTACTGGAAATCCTAGTTGGGGAAATCAGGCAAGAAAAAGAAAAGCCATCCAAATTGGAAGAAGTAAATTGTTTCCATTTGCAGATGACAAAGGAAAAAATTTAACCAAAAAGGTGAAAAATATATACCCTTAAAATTGTAAAGACATTGGTGAAAGATATTGTAGAAGTCACAAATAAATGGGGACATTTCTTATTCATGGATTAGAGTAATTAATATTGTTAAAATCTCAGTACCACCAAAGCAATCTATAGATTCAATAAAATCTCTATCAGAATTCCAATGGCCTTTGTCCCAGAATCAGAATAAATGGTCCTAAAATTTGTATGCAACTACAAAAGACCCCAAGTAACCAAAACAATCTTGAGAAAGAACAAAGCTGGAGGCATCATGCTTCCTAATTACAAATTGTATTACAAAGCTATAGTAATCAAAATTATCAAGAATTAGTATAAAAACAGACACATGAAAAAATTGAAAATAACAGCTCAGAAGTAAGCCTATGAATATACGGTCAGCTAATTTTTTTTTTATAAAAGAGCAAAGAATATACAATGGATAAAGGATAGTCTCTTCAATAAATGGTGTTGGGAAAACTGGATAACCACATGCAAAATAACTGGACCTGTGTCTTTCACCACACAAAAATCAGCTCTAAATGGATTTGGAAAAAAAGCAATGGCAGAAGAAAACATGGGTGGTAAGCTCTTTAACACTGGTCTTGGCAATGATTTTTTGAATCTGACTCCAAAAGTAAAGACAAAAAAAAAGCAAAAATAAACAAGTGACATGACATTACAACAAAGGGAACCATCAACAAAATGAAAAGGCAACCTACTGAATGGGAGAAAATATCTTTAAATCACATATCTGATAAGGGGTTAATACTAAAAATTTATAAGGAACTTCTACAACTCAATAGCAAAAAGCAAAACGAAATAACCCATTTAAAAAATGGGCAAGGACTAAATAGACATTTTTTCCATTGAAGATATATAGATGTCCAAGAGGAACTTCAAACGGTTCTCAACATCACCAATCATCAGGGTAATGCAAATCAAAACTACAATAAAATATTATTTCATACCTGTTAAGATGGCTATTATAAAAAAGAAAAGAGTTAACAAATGCTGACGAGGATGTAGAGAAAAGGGAGTCCTGTACAATGATGGTAAGAATATAAAGTGGTACATCCACTATGGAAAACAATGTGGAGTTTCCTTAAGAAATTAAAAATAGGACTACCATATGATCCAGCAATCCAACTTGTAGGTTTCCAAAGGAAATGAAATCATTATTTCAAAGAGGTATCTCCTGGGGTGCCTGGGTGGCTCAGTAGGTTAAAGCCTCTGCCTTCAGCTCAGGTCATGATCTCAGGGTCCTGAGATCGAGCCCCGCATCGGGCTCTCTGCTCAGCGGGGAGCCTGCTTCCTCCTCTCTCTCTCTGCCTGCCTCTCTGCCTACTTGTGACCTCTCTCTCTGTCAAATAAATAAATAATATCTTAAAAAAAAGAGAATCTCCTTGTACGTCCATGTTCATAGCAGCATTATTCACAATAACCAAGGTATGAAACAATTTAAGTGTCTGTCAATGTATGAATGATTTAAAAAATGTGATATATATATTATAAGTATTATAATTATATTACATATAAGTAACATATGTAATATAATATATATATACTAGAATACTATTTAGCCTTAAAAAAGAAGTCCTATCATTTGCAATAACATGGATGAAACTGGAGGGCATTTACTAAAGCAAGTAAGCCCAAAAGACAAAGATAAATACTGCATATTATTAAGTATATGTGGAAACAAAAAATCAAACTCATGGAGAGTGTAGGAAATTATTTGCTAGGGGCTAGGAGTGATAGAAATAGGAAAAGTTGGTACAAGGACACACATATTCACTTATGAGATAAATAAGGTCTGAGGATCTAATGTATAACATGGTGACTGTAATCAATAGCATTGTATTAATAATTGAAATTTGCTAGGAAAGTAGAACTTAAAGTATTTTTATCAAAACAAAGAATGGTCCTTTATGGGAAAGGGAGAAATACTGACACCTCCAGCAAAAGCTTCTTTTCAAATGGCAGTAGTCAATAATAAACCAATGATGATATATTGGGCCACATCTTTGTGGTAAAGGAGTAGTAGAATAAAAGCCCCGTTATTTCCAATTTATTCTTTAATCCACTGTAATCAGACGTTTGCCATTCTATGCCTGAACTTGTCTGGTAATACCTCCTAGTTGCTATGGCTAATGGGTACATTCTGTCCTTGTTTATTTGCTCCTCTGCTCCTTTGCTCCTCTGTTAAACATTTTCTTTTTCCTGGTCTTCTCTAATTCTGTTCTCCATTTACTATTGCCTCTATTATATTCCCTCTTGTCTTTGAAATGTCCTTTTCAGTCTCCAAGACCCTTGCTTTACTTCTGCTAGCTCCTTAAATGCTGCTATTTGGCAGGTTCCTTCTTTACTTGCTTTATTTCTGACCCTTTCCACTGTCCTTGGGGGAATCTCACTCAGTTTCAAGGATTCAGCCTTCATCAGTAATCTCTCCCGAACTCTGCAACCGTGCTTCTATGTACTCACTGAACATCTTCAGGCAAGACAAACTCCTTTTGTCTGAAGATGAATTCATCATCTTCCTCCTATCCCCACCATGTGCACTTCCTCTTTATTTACTGTCTCAGGGAGAGGTACTCCAAACTACTGTGCTATATCACCCAAGCCACACATCTAAAAGCTGCACGCCCATGCACACACGCGCATGCACACACACACACACACACACACACACACACAGCCATACATTTGGTCCCCATGTTTTGCTAACTATAACTAAACACTTCAGTAGTTTTTGGCTTTGTCCGCTTATCTCTATCTATATAACTCCTACCTTAGTTCAAGCCTTCATTTCTTTTTGTTTTGTTTTTATTTTTTTTTCAGCCTTCCTCACTTATGTGGATTACTGCTACAACTTCTATTTGACTCTCTTTACTTTGTCCTTGAGATTTTATCTCCCCTGATCTTGTCTCTATTCCCATCTGTTCTTCATATTGTTATATCAAAACACATCATTCCCCTGATTTAAATATTTAATGTGACTTGTAGTCTTTGGGATGGAGTCCAAAACCTTGGCATCCTATTCATGGCTTCTTTTGACCTGACCCCAGATTACATCTCCAATATCATCATACAACTGCCTTATTCTCTGTGCACCTGTAATTCTCTCTCTCACCTATGTGCCTGTGCGTGTTCGATCCCTGCTGTATATATGCCCCCTTTTCTAAATAACTTCTTTTAAGAAAGGCCACTGATTCATTCTCGCCCAAGCGTCTTCCCTAGTCTGAGTTAGGATGCTAATCCATATACGCACGCCCCCTTTTAAAAAATCTCCTGTCATGGCCTCTTATGTGTTCTTCTGTCCTAGCGCTTACCTCAGTGTGTTGTGATGATCTGTGTAGTAGTGTGATTCTCCCAACAGAATTGTGAATCCCTGGAGGGCAAGCACCAGGTTTTATGTGTATTCATTTCCCAAACATTCAGCACAGTGTCTGGCACAAACAGTGAGGGCTGCACCATGACTAAATCAGGTGGTTACAGAATTATTTTCTTTGAAAGGGTTTCTTCTTTATTCAATCCTTTTATTACTTTTACTTCTAACTTCCAGACCCTTTCTTGCTCAGCCCTTTTTCTTAAGTATTTCAAAGAGGATTTGCTTTGCTTCTATTAGCCCCCTGGATTTCTAGTCTTATCACTGTCCTCTATGCAAGGCTGTGCTCCATCATTTTACTTAAATCAGAGGGAGAAAATATTGAATTCTCTCTTTTTATTTTCCATCCCTTTTCTTTAATTAATCTTTTGGTCCATTAGTATCTCTATTACATTCTCCCATTTCCCTCCTTTTTCAAATATTTTATTCATTTCTTTAGGCTCCTTTGGTAAGCCCCATTTTCTTTTCCTTCTCTTATACTGAAACTAACACAGTGTGTCACCTTTTGTTCTTTCCTGTCAGTCAATCTGTGGTCCATGACAGATTAACATTTATAAGCTTTTCTATTGAATATATAATGGTTTCTCTCTGTGCTTAAAGAGGAACACACTGCACACAAACAAGCTGGGGAAAGGACTGTTTATCACAAGAGAAGTTGAAAAATTGGAATAAACTTATTGATCTGTCATAATCTTTTGATTGTATTAAAATGAGACCAAGTAACTAATCATCCAGAATACTTACTAGCTTCTTCACACATAAAATTTCTTATCTTCTAGCATAAATAAGATTTATGGCCTCCTAAGTCTATCTCTAAATGCTGGCATATGCCTATTGAAAAGGGAAAATTTATAGAATAGCAATGTTCTGAAATGCTGTTTTTTACTGCAAATATTTATGGTAATATTTTGAAACAAATATTGGCCATGACAATATTTGTCAGTATTTGACAAAATTGACAATTTGACAATAACAGCAAGTTAAAATAGGAAAAATGGGACCATGATCTACATTTTTAAAATGTTATTTCAAAAATTATTTTAATTCCGGTATAGTTAACATACAGTATTATATCACTTTCAGGTGTACAATTATCTCTATTTTTAATTAATGTAAACAATTTATAGAACAATGTCAGGACATATATGAAGGAAATATGTTATCCTGGTTATAGAAGAGGGGCACTAGAATCATATGGAGGTAGATTAGTGTTCTGGCTCTGCAATTTACTTGCCATTTGACCTTGGGCAAAACTTCAGGGTCTTCATATGTCAATTTGCCTAAGGATTAAAAGGGTCAAGGCATTAAAGTATTTAGTACAGTTACCTGAATTTAGAAAATACCCAGTAAATCATAAATATAATAATTATCATCTTTTCCCTTTATTCTTATTATCTAGTTTACCTAATTTCAGTACTCCCACTATTCTTCTTCCTAAACCAGTACTTTTCAAACGTGTGTTGTGACCCACTGGTGGGTCTTGAAATCAGTTTAATGGGTTGTGATCTGCATTAAAAAATACAGTAGAATAAAAAAACTAAAGTGAATTTTAAGTACTAAAAGCTAGTGATTTTGTGAAAATTTTCAATTATACATATAATTTAAGTGATATTTTAAAAGGGGTATTCTGGCTGCTATGTGTAGAATGTACTCAAGGTGGGCACAGATAGAAGTAGGAACCTATTGCAGTCATTCAGGGGAGAAGTAAGAGGGATCAGACTAGGGTAGAAGGAATAGTAGAGGTAAAAGTGGCCAGGTTATGGAAAAATTTTATGATTAGAGGCAATATTGATTCTTGCCCGATTTCTGTCTTTCATCAGTTTGCTCATCCTCTGAAAGGCCCCAATAAGAGGAATGATGCATAGTGAAATAGTGTTAAAGAGAAAACAAACTTAGAGAGACAGATACAGATGGAATGGGCCAGCAATAAATGATAGGATGGAGACTTGTTCATTTCTTTTTTTTTTAGAACAGTAAATCCATGGGATACCAGTGCTGGTGACTGATAAAAAAGGAATAGATCCAAGGACAGGAGGTGTTGAGGGTGCTTTATATAGCCACAAAAAGGGACTTTATATCCTGATATTTTGGGCACAGTTCAGGCGTATGCCTGCAACTCCAGTATTTTTTTTTTTCCAGTTTAGCATTTCCCTGAACAAAGGTATCCCAGTTTGGATAAGTAATTATATAGCTACCATAGGTATTATAGAAAGAACAAGGCTCTTCCTTGGTACATGATAGTGGGTAAAATAGACGAGCACTTTCATGAGACATGATTTTTAAGTGCTAGGTAGTCACATTTCTAGTTTTAAATGTCACCTAAAAAAAAGTCACCTAAAAATTGTGTATCACAAGATTTCTTTGAGAAAATATGGGCATTAATACAAGGATGACCAAGAAGTCTATTTTCACTTATCTTCTTCAGTGGTTCTCAGAGTGTAGTCCTGGAAACATCATTGTTACCTGGGAACTGTTAGAAAGGAAGATTCTCAAGAACTACCAGAATTATTGAATGAGACACTCTGAGAAGAAGGCCAGTAATCTGTAATTAATAAGCCCTCCAGATGAATTTGATACACAACAACATTTGAGAACCACTAAGCCAGTTTATATGTAGTAAGTGTGAAAGCAGGAATCTTATTGTGCTGTAATCTACCAATTGACTAATTTTTAAAGATTTTATTTATTTATTTGACAAACAGAAATCACAAGTAGGCAGAGAGGCAGGCAGAGAGAGAGAGGAGGAAGCAGGCTCCCCGCTGAGCAGAGAGCCCGACGTGGGGCTCGATCCCAGGACCCCGGGACCATGACCCAAGCCAAAGGCAGAGGCTTTAACCCCCTGAGCCACCCAGGTGCCCCTGACTAATTTTTAAAAGTCTACAAAAACCTGGGTTGGCTGTTTTTATACTAAGAAACATAAAACAGAACACACACACACACAAAACTAAAAGAAGCAGTTTCTACCCTTTATTTATTTTTTTTTTAAGATTTTATTTATTTATTTATTTATTATATTTATTTATTTGACAGACAGAGATCACAGAGAGGCAGGCAGAGAGAGACAGGGGGAAGCAGGCTCTCCACTGAGTAGAGAGCCCAACGCGGGGCTCGATCCCAGGACCTGAGATCATGACCTGAGCCAAAGGCAGAGGCTCAACCCACTGAGCCACCCAGGTGCCCCAGTTTCTACCCTTTAGAAGGTTACAATTTAGTTTGAGGAAATTACACCTGTGCCTATAAATTGTCTAGTAATTGAAAATGGTAAATAGCAAGGCAGGCTAAAATTTCCTACAGAATTCGGAAGAGAATTCCCAAAGTGAGAGCATAATCAGGAAAAATTTTGTGGAGCGCATAGAAGTAGGAGAGTAGAACAGATGGAAAATGGCAAGAACTGGGAGAATCTAGCAGAGAAAATAAGATCAATACACACCAAGCAGTAAGAAACAACTGAGAAGAGCAGTGTTTTCATCCATAGGGCATTTTACTGTTGGTAATTCAAAAAAGATTCAGAGTTAAAATATGTTATGGAAATTTGGGATTAAACAAAGTTAAATGAATTTTGTTTTGTTTTGTTTTGAACTACATATACTTCTCAGAATCTTTAAAATTCTACAGAGAAATGTTGTGCTCTAAAAAGGGATTATGGCACTACTTTAGTGATAGTCTTCAGCAAAGCCAATGCCAAAATGGGATTAGATCCTTGAATATTTTCTGAAGTGCAGTCATTGACTCATCGTAGCACCTGGGGCCTGCTACGGCATGCAGTGTGCTAGTGACCTCTTGCTTATTCTTTTGCAGCAGAATTATGTCATTAATATAACAGATCAAAGTGATGTTCTGTAGGATGGCCGGACAATCCACATCTTTTTGGCTTTTACTAAAATAGAATATGGGAGAAATAATAGCTTTGAGGTACAACTATAAATGAATATTTTTCATCCCATGTGAAAGGGAACTGTTTGTGATCTGCTCTTCTGTTTGTAATAAAAAGAGCACATTTTCCAGAACAATAGCAGCATAATCTGCTCTAGTAATGCCACATCTAGCACAGCTGTGGAAATGGGGGCTGATAGTTGGCTGAGCCTCTGGTAGTCTATAGTCATTCCTCAGGATCCATCTGATTTCTGTAAGAACTAGCCTGAGGAATTAAATAGAGGTGATAGCAGTGCCACCCCTGAATCCTTTAGGATTTTAATAGTGGCAATAGTTACTTTAATAGTGATTCTGTCTCCAACCACTAGGATAAAATATTTTTTTTTTATTTACTATTTTGACTAGAGTAGGGGTGGGGCCAATTTCAGAATTTTCCATTTCTTCTTTCCCAAGACCAGTGACACAATGTTGTGGTGACTCCAACTGCCAAATATATCGATATCAATTATATACCCAGAGAATAGAGAAATCACTCCTAGGTAGATCCATGAACCTGGAGGCCCCACTGTAAACTGGATACTATCTGGGTATTCATTTATTCCTAGCCTTCAACAGAGAGGCCATAATGATATTTTGGTTTTCCAGGTATCAATATCAATTCAGACCCTATGTCTAGTCCTTGAAATGTGGGTATTCCTTCTCCAGTGTTACAGTTACAGAGATATAGGGATGGAGGTCCCATTAGGGAAGGATCAAAAAAAGGCAGAATCCTTTCTTCTAAGAACCTAAGTGAATTTTTCATTCAAAGGTTTCCATATTTGAAAATTGGCTTAGGTCTGTGAACTGAGCAAGAGATTGTGACTTTTTATTGAAGCTCTTCCCTTCACCCTTCTGCTCCTTTGTTCTTGCTTTTTTCTAACTTCTCTGGGAATGACATACTGTAAAACGATTTCCACAACTTCCTCTAATTTAACCTATTTGACTGATCCTTCAACAACTTTGGTTAGCACAGTAATTTCAGTTTCCTGGTTTCTGTAGATAAAGCCCCATCAGAGACTCATCATCTCCATGGATATTAATAAGCTCATCTCTATAACTGCCTCTTCTATGGCCAGATGTAGTCAGCAGAGGAGAATCACCACTGAATAATTACATGATACTGATGTTCTTCTTATTAGTATATTTCTAGGGATTCCCATGTAACAAAATTCTTTGGCTATATTACTGTAGGTAATGTATCCATTACAGAATGCTTACTTTCTTCAGCTTCTTCATTCTTTCTTCTACTATCTGCCAGGACAGCTCAAACATATCCATCCATTTTGCTCAGGATTGGCTCTTGTTTCCTCCAGACTTTTAGAAGCTGATATATCCCTGTCCCCTGGCATCCTTGCCATGATGTTAAATCCCATTTCCCCAAGTCAATGAATTCTTGCATATCTAACCTTATATTCTGACACTCTCCATTAAACCCTGCCAAATTCAACCCCAGGGGTAATTGCCTGGATTTATGCAGTATGTTCTAGCTAATTCTTGAAGCACCTTCAGTGTATCATCTCTTTCCTTTGCTATCAGATCCAGCATATCTCCAGCCTAGTTAGACTGGGATTTAACCTCAGTTGCCTGCCTGATATCCAGGAGGGGGTGACCACTGCCTTGTGAAGAAGACATTTCTGTGGATTTATAAATATGAGAGAAGTGCCAGTTTTTTCTGTGGAAGAGTAGCACTGTCTTGTCAAGTCTTAAGGGTTCGGGGGATTCTGCAGAGCCAACATCCTCAGAGGCATCCATTCAGGTATCTTCATCTTATGTTTCAGCCTAGATTTTCCTACTCAGCGCCTTGACGTAACATAACAGACTTGCCTTGGCCCAATATTAAAACATTTCTGTAGCTCTGCAACTCTAACAGCTTGATCTTCAGCTTGCTACTTTTCTATGTGTGTCTTCCATTGCAGGAAGCAAGGGCCTCTTAGCAAGTTGCCAGAGAGGTTCTCTTGCTTGTTATGGCCCTGAGTTTCTCATTGTCCTTCTGTGTATCATCAGTTTAACTTAGCAGCAACCAGACAAGTCCCTGTCGTAGATATTGTTTCCATCATCTCTTTCAAACACCTGAATGTCTGTACCACAGACATTCCTCATCATTACCACGAACGAAGTATTTAGCCATTAGGCTACCGCCTCCAGCAGGGACTCTTCATAGCCCACACATCAAGTGGGATAGTGTCTTCTTTTTCTGTTCAGCAGAGAGTGATTGGCTCTCCAAACCCCCTCTTTCTGTTTTCTCATATCACTCCTGTCCCCATTTGTGATAGTTCGTGCATTCTAAGAAATAAATGTCAAGATGGGATTAGATGTTCAGGAGATTTTCTAGGGGGAGAGGGAGTAAAGTCTTATGAATAATAAAGGCAAGGGGAGAGCCTTCAGGCCACAATGTAGTTTGAAATCTTTAGAGAATAGGGAGCAGGGGGAGACACAAATAGAAGGAGTCTCAGATTGCAGTGAAGTTCTAAGAATATTTTAATAAGGTTGATGGGGAGTTTCAGGTTAAAATTGTCCATCAAAAGGGTCCTGTGTCTTGCATGAGCACTTTTGCTGTGTTTATTTATTGGCTGTGAGCAGACTGTGGAAAGCATCTCCTCTGTGAAACATAGAAGTAGATTTATGCCTTTATAATAGGAGATTGGAGTGGTGCATTTCATAGATGCCAAGGGTTATGTTTTCAAAACTTATTTGGTTATAGCTTTTCTTTGCAAAGGACTCTCAGGAGATTTTTTGTGAAATAACTAAAAAACTCTGCACTTTCTATTTGTGTTAAAATTTAGTTACTAATATAAATCACTTTAGGAATGCATTTGGTACTTCTTTAATGTCTCTGATTTTCATTGTTTAATTTTTTTGGTTAAGAGAATGCTCTACATTTTCATTATATTTGAAAGCAAGCATCTATATAGCAGATTACCATGTGCCAGACACAGCCTAAGGTTTCTAGAAGTATTCATTTACAGCAGTACATTTAAGATAGGCACTACTATTATCCTCGTTTTACAAATAAAGAAACCAAGGCTCAGAGAGGTTACATGACTTGCCCTGGATCCTATACCTAGTATTTGGTTGTGCCCAAAATTAAACCCACAGAGTCTGGCTCTAGTGTATATGCTCTCAACCACTAGGTAATGCTCTCATGTGGGCATTCTTGTGTGCCTGAGGCCCTACAAAAGAGACTTAGGAAGCTATTGCTGAACTATACCTAATAGGCCCTAGTTAATGAAGGACTGTCAGTGTCTGGTATATGAGAGCTTGGATGTCCCAAGGCAGGACCTTAAAGCCAGAGTGCATTTCCAAATGAACATTCACACAAACATGCATGCTCCAAGTACAAATTACTTGTATCATGCATCAATACCTATAGAAACCTGAACATACATGCCCCATCCATACTGAATGAATTGTGCAGCTATGCCATGTCTTATATGTTCATTACAAGTATATAGAGTCAGGATTTTCCCAGTATTCTCATGAATGCATTGGTAGTTGGTTAGCATGGGATCTGTAGAGTTTGAAGGCCTACAGACCTTTACTAATGAATATGGGATCTTGAGTAAGTTCCCTTCCTTCTTAGAACTTCAGTTGTCTCCTCAGCAAAAGCAGCTATCATCATACCTATCCTACAGGGTTGCTTGGGAGATTGTATGAAATAAGAGAAATTGAACTGCTCAGCACAGCCCAGCACTCAGAACTGCAGTAAAGTTTTGTTAAATTGATTTAAACATTACCTACAATTCTTAATACAATGAGTTTCTAGTGATTATTATTGAAACAAGCATGTATCATGTTAACCTGACTAGCTTCAGAATACACACCTGCTGGTTCTAATATGAAATCCAGGCTTCTTGTTTTTCTTTAGGCTGAACTCTTCAGGGGACCTGTATTCTTCCTAGCTGTTCCATTGTTCAGCCATATAATTGTAGACAAGCCACTTTCCTCTGTGGGCATGAATGTCTTCTCTTGTTTCTGGGTTGAGCTTTACAGATTCAGAGCCATGGATAGGTGCTGGGTTGTGTGCTTGAGAATCAAGAAAGAACTTTTAGAAACTGCATAGGCTTTCTCTTAGTGATTCCATTGTATAGATTTTGTTCATTAGGGTAACAGTTGCTACTATAAGAAACAAATCTCTGAATTTTAGTGGTTTAATACAGGAAAGTCTATTTCCTGGTCTGATGCAGGGGTTCCTAAGTGGTTGTCCTCCTCTCCTCATTATTGAGATTCCTTTCTTCCTTCCTTCCTTTCATTCTTTTTTTTTAAGATTTTATTTATTTATTTGATAGAGGTATAGCAAGAGAGGGAACACCAGCAGGGGGAGTGGGAGAGGAGTCTGATGCGGACTCAATCCCAAGGTCCTGGGATCATGACCTGAGCCGAAGGTGGAAGCTTAAAGACTGAGCCACCCAGGCGCCCCTGTTATTGAGATTTCATCTGCTTTCATCCTGTAGCTGTGCCAACCATTAGGCCCTTACAGTCTTCTATTTCCAGCTAGCAGACAGAGAAGGTCCATGTAGGAGCACACACATGCACAGTCACACACTTCACTTTCTGTTAGATCCCACTGACTAGAACTCGGTCAGATGATGCATCTAGATTCAAGGAGTGTGGGGAATGTAGCCCCTGAAGCCACATCCCAGTGACAGCTTTATGAGGAGTGCTAATTTCTCCCATGGACATCCAGCTCTCTCTACTATGCCCAGTTTATGAATCAGTGGGCTTGATGGCACCTAAACTTGTTTCCAGAGATTATCTGACTCATGTGTGAAGCATAGAGGAACCTTAGCTAACTTTTATTTAACATGGTTCTTAAGACTTCTTGAAATTGTAAAACTTGATTCTATATTCTAAATTTAAATTCCACAGGCAGGTGAAATATCAGAAAAGATTATGACCTACTTTATGTCTTACCTGAATTGCCCCCAAATTGGATGCTGGGGTGTTAACTACAGTCACTCTGTTAATTCTCTTATCTTTTGAGTGTGGGGATAGCAAAAATCTTTCACTTCAACAAGAAGAATATTTTCTTCAGTCACTATTTACACCAAACTTTTCGTCAGAATGAACTCTCTTGTTCTTCAACACATGTAGATTGTGTTATTTTTGAATATAATGTTCTTATTGAGTGTTAATTGCATGCACCTACAGTTTTCAAAGAAGTGATAACTAGACACTGTCAAACTGATAACAGCCAGTCTTCCATCTACCATTATGCCATGTGTTAATTTATAAGGTGGATTAGCAGGAACTTCACAAACCTCTTATTTTTGGGCCTCCTGATGATGTTAGTGAAGAAAGAAAAATGCAGATCTACTGCTCATATTTAAAATGTAAAAAGGGGACACCTGGGTGGCTCAGTGGGCTAATGCCTCTGCCTTCAGCTCAGGTCCAAGGTCCTGAGATCGAGCCCCACATCGGGCTCTCTGCTCAGTGGTGATCCTGCTTCCCCCTCTCTCTCTGCCTGCCTCTCTGCCTACTTGTGATCTCTGTCTGTCAAATAAAAAATAAAATCTTAAAAAAAATGTTGTAAAAAGTCAATGGGCAGGAGTACTGTAGCATAAAGGATTTTATTGATGAAAGCTTTTGCCAATTTACCCTAATTTTATAAGCTTTCCATGTTAGCACAAAAAGTACATGTAAGCCCAGAAGAAAACTGTCCATCTGGACATATTTAGTTCAGTTTTCTTAATAAACACACTCTCTTTTGGAATGATATCATGTAACTATAATAAAATAATTTTCAGAACACTTAGTCTACCCTCTACCTTTTTATGTAACTTCATAGTGTTCATGAGATCAGTAAGGATGAGTGTACCCAGGGCAGCATATTGGTGGGTTGTGCCCCCACTGAGAACTTCTTTATAATAAATATCAGTAATTTTTATGGTAATTCAGAAACAATTAAGATTTAAGTTTTCCTTAAAAAGAGTTTACTAAGTAAATTAATAATGTAACAAAATTATAAAAGAAACCCTCAATTTGTTAATTACAAAAAAAAAAAAAACCCAGAAAACTTGAAATCAATTTAGAACCTTGGTTCCATGTGCTTTGGAAATGCAGCTGAGGTGGTTTTGTATTGAGAGTTCTCGAATAGGTACAGGGAACAGAGATGAGATATAAGGCAGCAGCCCTGTTTTTGGCCACTCTAGATCCTACCTTTGTAGTTCATGTATCCTAATATCCTGTGAGGACAGGGGCTCTGTCTTTATAGGGCTCTTGCATTTTAGTTCTTACACAGAGGGGGCCCCTTTACACAGTGTTATGTAGTATTTTGCTAATGAATTAATTAATATATGAAAAATACATGTATTTAAAAATATGCAGTGATCTATTATTTTGATAATTTAAGCTGCTTCTAATTAATGAAATTTTTAACTGAAAAGTAGCTTTGGATGCCTTGAAGTTCAATTTAAGATGTGTTTGAAAGTACAGAATATTTTTAATAGTCAAAGATTTTTTTAAAAAATGACAAAGGAAATCATTGGGTTATGATTCCCTTGTTTTACAAAGCCATTCCCCCCCCCCCCCTTTTGAACCACTATCTTAAGTTCTTTCATAGCATACAAAATTTGTTTTAAAAGGTGACATTTATTTTCTGGGAAACTTTACAGTGTTCTGCTTTTTCTTTTTCTTTATTCTTTTCTGAGGGTTTATTTAACTCAGCATGTATATTTCAGGTAAGTGAAAATCTAAGAAGCAAACTTAATGGCTAGCTGATCTGACAGCTGATTCAAAAGGTTAAAGCCACAGAAATAGCATGGTGAAAGTTGCAGAAGGTTGGTGAATTCTTATGTGGAAATTTTTAAAGTTTATTTTTTAGTTAAATCAGTCAGGACCTGAATTGTCATCATAACAATTCCGTGTAATCTTCTTCTCCCTGAGGAATTAAGTGCAGAAAGGCAAAAAATCTTCAATAACTATACTTAGAAATGGCACACTGAAGTTAAATTGCTTTACTTTTTCTTCCTTTCTAAGTCAGATTCAGCCTTTTGTCTATTTTCAGTCCTTTTCTGGGACACACAGGTTTTCTAAAGGCAAACTGAAAGCACTATATCATCTTTGAATTGTAATCAAAGTGGGGGTCCGCTTTGCCTTTCCCCAATTAATATTTGTCCACTCACCTGCTTCTTCTCTCACATGTTGCACATGTGCAGGCATGTGTGAAGTCATGGGTATGCTTTCCTAGCGCAGTGGGAGCAGAGGTCTCCTTGTGGTAGCATAATCATGTTTCCCTGATCTCTATAGGATGTGGAATCTTTTAAGTGAATGTAGGAGTTCAAAGAAAGAAGTGTGCCATAGATAAGATAATGGTGGGCATCTGTAAGGTATGATCAGCATGACTAACTATTCTAGGAAACAAAATTAGGACAATCATTTTAGGACCTATACTGGGGGACTTTTTTGCTTTTGAGTGTAAGGCAGAAATGTGGTGAGGAACAGCAGATACAAAAGCAGGAGGTAGAGTCAGGCCACCTGGAGAGATTACGTACCTGAGAGAGAAGGGCAATTTTATTCATGTTTTTTCAGACCAGTCCACTGCTAGTCCCCTGCCTTCTTCATAGACAATTCTATTGAAGGGGAAAGTGACCTGAGATCTAACTATGATCAGTGGACAAGGTTATAATTCCTTAATAGGTTACAAAGCTATGCTTATACATTATTCTCTTTCTGGCTTCTTGTGGCTAGATTGGTAAGTAGTCCTTGTGGTCCCTTGGAGCTTGGCTAACACACACACTTACATACCCTCTCTGTCTCTTTCTGTCTCTCTCTGAAGCAGATTGGATCCCATTAGTCCTAAGATACAGCTTTAGAAGTTGTTGCTTCTTTTGAGTAATCTTTTCCCAGAGCTCTTTTCAAGTACTTGCACAGTTACTAGTTAAGTGACACTTCAACTCCTACTTTCTTTCTTTTTTTTTTTTTTAAATTTAATTTATTTATTTGACAAAGAGAGAGATCAAGATCACAAGTAGACAGAGAGGCAAGCAGAGAGAGAGAGGGGGAAGCAGGCTCCCTGCTGAGCAGGGAGCCCGATGTGGGGCTCGATCCCAGGACTCTGAGATAATGACCTGAGTCAAAGGCAGAGGCTTAACCCACTGAACCACCCAGGTGCCCTCAACTCCTACTTTCTTGCAGAGAGAAGGAATAATGGGCAATAAATAGAGATATGCCTAGATATTATCATAATATTGTCAACCACTACCCAAACCCCATCTATTTAAAATTGAGATGCTACTCAAAAAGGTAGGCAACTTGTTTGAATGAGAGAGAGAGAAGAAAAAGGCGTTAGGGGACAAACAGATCTGGGTTTGGATCCTAGCCCAAACACTTAGTGCCTGTAGGACCATGGCAAGTTATTTATTATATGTTAAGTTGTTTGAGCTTATTTTCTTGTCTGTAAAATGGAGCTTATAATGTTTGTCCTAAAGAACTCTTTCAAAAAGTCAGAGATAATGCACCAACCTTGACATACAGTAGACTCAGCATATAGGAGCTTTTAATCAGCTTCTAATGATTTTCCTCCTTTCCTCCCCTGTCGCACGTGACCTCTTTCTCTTTTTTGTATGCAGCCCCTAGACTCCCTGTCATCCTTCTGTGACTTCTCTTTTTTCCTGAAAGATTACCCTAATTTACTGGCATTAGACATCACCTGTGTAGAATTATAGGTAGCTGAAGGTTGAGTAAAGAAGGACACAAGTCCTAAGGGGTTATGATGACTTAGATCATACAGGCATATTAAATAGGTAATCTCCCCATCAACCAATTTGATGCTTTACATTGGTAACCCAAGAAGGCTAATAATGTGACCTACTTCCAAACTGATATTTTTTAAATACTTGGTCAACTTTTATTAAAGTGAACAGAGAAAGAGTCTCTCTTGAAAAATCATACACTTTTTTTTTTTTGGTATTGAAAATAAATATTAGTCACTAAAAGCATAAAATGTTAACTTATTGGAATGATATTTTCTCAGTTTTAAGTCACTCACAAACAGGGAACTTTTGTTATTCACAAAAAGAAACAGTGTTAACAAGACTGATGTCTTGTACATATATGTTGCCTTTCTTTTTTGTCTGCTTGGTTAATAAAATTAGCATCTAAATAAAAATTTACCTTATCCTTGTTCCTGGCCAATTTTTCTCCTTTCTGCTCATCTTGACATAAGAATTGATTATTGTAGTTTTGTGGTTGTTGTCAAGCATTTTGAAGTTAAGATAGGACTTTAATCTTTTTATTATAGATATATGTACATTTCAAATACACTTAAATGTATTATTATGGTTGTTAAATTATGTTATATTATATTATATATTTCTCCCTGGAAGAGAGATAAATGACTGTCAGTATTTGTCAATCATAGAAATTCATTTTGTGTTGTAACTTTGAGTCTCCAGCTCTCAGTTTAATTTTTTCATTTAAATTTTTATAATGACCACTTTTGTTCATAAAGTGTTTATGAGCAAAATAGTCTATTTTTTAAAAAACTCAAGGTAACTTGACTAGAACAATGATATTTTGCATGATTTTATAATGATATAAAAGTATCATCAATGGGTGAAAATATTAATGTAACCTTTGTATATTACTCTTAATGTCCTTATAGTTTATAGAAATCTTATATTGGTTATTTCAGTTAATCCTGACAGCAGCCCCCTAAAGTAGATATTAATAACACTATAGACAAAAAATAGAGACTCAAGTTATTTCATTTGCTCAAGAGTAAGAGCTTGATGTTGGGATAACCAGAATTCAAATATGAATCCATTAGCTCCAAATCCTATGCTGTTTTCTGTGACCATGTTGCGGTTAACAGATATTTTTATTTTTAGAAAATTGAGCAAATGCTCCAGAATTTAGGTTAAGAGTCAGAAAGGAAAGAATAGAAAATCATCCACCTGGGATGATCGTCCTAGAGAATGCAATTAACTTGGTCCCAAAATGGTTTAAAGATCTGGGACACATTTGATTAAGTAGGTGAAGGTTGGTAAAATTTGCCAACTTTTTCTATTCTGACTTCATTCACTTCTTTGTACTTTAAATGTAATTTCACAGGATAAAGAAGAAATGGAACATCACGTAAAAGGTTGATAGTCCATAGGTCCAGGCTTTTAGGCTTTTAAGATACCTTTTAATCCTACTATATAGGGTTTCAGAGGGAAACACACACACACACACACACACACACACACACACACACACATAGACTTAAAAGATTCATGGAAAATGAACTAGAAGCAAGTTGTATAAAGCAGAATGATGTTTTAGGATGAAAGGTTGTAATTCATTCATGGAAGGAGGTAAAGCATTACCATTGACATGTGAATATCAATTCATTAAGATTTTGTTCATTTATGATATAAATCCAATTGGTATTATTAATTTGGAGTCTATGATTCATTTCAGCCTGGTGTTGCTGATGGGTAGTAGATACCTTACTCTCAAAACATTATTTAGAAAACATTTTTTACAATGTCAGGAGGTAGGGGCAGAAGTGTAGGGAAGGTAGAGGTTGAAATAAACATTTCAGCTTTATGGGTCCAATTGAGCTTAAGAAATGTAGTGATATTATAATAATGTCTTAAATAGAAAGGAATCTTGAGGAATGCAGCATTGCCATTCTTTACAATGTGATTATGTGTAAAGAACAACCATATTGTATTTTTTGAAGGTAACTGTTATTTTGAGGTGAAAGATTAGGGTAGAATTATAAACAATTGCATTTTCAGTTGTAACATAGAGGTTCTCTTAGCTTTTCTATGTTCAGAATTTTTCAGTGACTCAGAGAAAATTGACTTGGAATGTTTGGAGAAGAAATCAAAAGGAAGGAACTTGGAATTAGAAGCAAGTCCTAAAAGGGTGAAAGGGAGAAATTCAAGTCACAGTAGCTTTGTAATTTGTCCGGAATTTCACAGCTTCTAACTTATGTTCCTGAACTCCATGTTCTTATAGTTCTATGAAATCTATGAAATAGGAGGAATAATAACCCTAATCTGTGATGTTGCTGTAGTATTAAACTAGAAAATAAAAGTGAAGTTCTTAACACAGTGTGAAGGACACACACTGTAAGATACTATAGCATTATAATGATGATAATAATAATGCTAATTCTATATCCTATGCTTTCTTTGCCTACCGCATTGTAACACAAGACAATTCAGTGGTGGAAGCAGAATTGGCAGAAAACCTGCTGCTCTTTTGTTCCTATAATGCTAGGAAGTGGCTGCATATGGGTAGGCATGTCAGGGACAGAGAGGGGGTTTGAGGTGGGAGGAAAAGGGAGGAGCACAGGGAGAACAGGACCATGGCACTATTGTGAAATTTAACATCCTCTTACCAGCCGTCCTGAGTTTACCGCCTACCTCATTGCTAGGCAAAGTATTTGAAAAAGGGCTTATTCACTTACTGTTTAATGTGAATAGATCTGTACAAATAAAAGAGACCCATTTGAGGCAATCCAGCAATCCACCAAAATGCAGTGGTTGCTTGCTTGGCACTGAGAACTATGTTTCTTGCTCCTGTGGTGCCCATGCAGGCATGTGTGTACTGAAGAATGGAGATTCATAGCAGAAATGGGAAAGAACCTTTTTAACCTCAAAATAAATTAAGCATATGGGGTAAAACAGAGTGCCTGTTCCACATACCACCCTTCTGATATGACTCTTTCAGAAAAACCTTCTCAGTATAAAGTAATTATAACCTAACTTACGCTGGTCTTCCCCTTGCTTTCAGCTCCACTGACTCATTCAACTGCTGTCAGTGTTACTTTGTATTTGAGTTATGGGAGGAGGGAGAGACCCATTTGGTTTAACTTGCTCTAGCATTTTTCAAAATCCAAGCATCGCTAGAGTTCTTGGAAAGTAATGACTATTGAATTTGTCTTTGGTCCAGAGAGTTTTTATCCCCATTCTTGGCAAGTTTTGACAGTTCTGACGTTTGGTCACTAGTATTTGGTGACCTGTGTGTCTCCAGTAACACTTGAAGAGACAAACCTAACTCTGATGATAGAAAACAAAGTAAAAGATTTTTCTTTCTTTCTTTTCTTTTTTTTAAACCACTTGCTATTGCAGATGGATAATTTTTATTTTAAGATAAAAGAAAAAAATAGTAAATGAAATTTTTCTTGGGTCTCTTAGATAGGAGCAGTCTGATCACTTAATTAGGTTAGAATTATGACCAAATAAAAGCAATCTGATTATCAGGAGACTTTTTTTTTTTTTTTTTTTTTACCATGAGGTCCAGTTAAGGCTTCAGTTTAATTGCTGAGTCATGTATCAAATGGCTAGAACAGGATCCACTAAGTTTTTATTTGAAAAGTATCCATAGACTTTTGGGGCACCTGGGTGGCTCAGTCAGTTAAGCCTGACTCTTGATTTTGCCTTAGGTCATGATCTCAGGGTTTGGGATTGAGCCCCACATCAAACTCTGTGCTCAGCCAGGGAGTCGGCTTGTGGATTCTCAGGCTTTCTCCCTCTGCCCCTCCCCCTACGTGAGTGTGCTTGCTCTCTCTCTCTCTCTCTCGAAAAAATAGATTTTTTTAAAATAAAGCATCCATGGGGCACCTGGGTGGCTCAGTGGGTTGGGCCTCTGCCTTCAGCTGTGATCATGATCTCAGGGTCCTGGGATCCAGCCCTGCATCAAACTCTCTGCTTGATGGGGAGCCTGCTTTCCCCTCTCTGCCTGCTGCTCTGCCTAATTGTGATATCTGTCTCTGTCAAATAAATAAATAGAATCTTTAAAAAAAAAGATCAGACATTTTAAATTGTACCTTTCAAAAGTCCATGATTATACTTAACCTTCTATGAACTAATAATTAAGATTATAAACAATAAGAAATGAACAACAGTGTTTGTTTTTAAACTTTTTCTAAATATTAATTAGACAGTTTTTTTTTTTTTTTTTTTTTTTTTTTTTGGTTTCATTTTTGCCTTCTGCTAACTAGCCTGGCTTCCAGGAAATTCCTTAATAACCTAGAGGACAATGTATGTATCAGTCAGGATCCAACTCAAGAAACAGGACCATTAGGATGTATATGTATTGCTAGCACTTGGCTATGAGATTGTGGAGGCTAGCTAGGCAAATTTAGAATCCATAGGGCAGGCCATCAGGAGGGGCAGACTGGAGCTCTCAGGTATATTCTATCTACAGGCAGAATATCTTCTTTCTCAGGGATGCCTCAGCTTGCTTTAAGACCTTTTAGCTGATGGAATCAGGCTTACCTAATTATCTAAGAAAATTCCCTTATTTGAAATCAACTGATGAAACGCTTTTATCGCATCAACAAAATACCTTCACAGTAATACCTAGGTCAGGGTTTAACTGAATAATTCAGGGGTTTAACCTAGCCACATTGACATATCAAATGATAAATACAATATGTCAATGTGTGACAGATCCATTCAAATAACAAAGAATTAATATTCATCAGTTGCTTGAGTCAAAAACAGCTTCTCTATGCTTTTCTGAAAAGACATAATTTTGAATATGTTTCAGCATTGCCTTCTAATTTGCAGTGTAGCTCAGAATAAATAAATTAGTTTGTGACCTGGATTTTTCCATTTGTGGACAATTTCTGAATTACCTAAACCAGGCTCACTGATGCTTTAGGCCTATAAATATCAGCACATAGCTCTGATTTTGGGGGGGGAGGGTGTTGAGGATGGGCTTATGTTGTTTTCCATTTCCATCTTCTTTCTAGTTCTAATGTGGAAAGTGTCCTTTCATTGAACTATTTGCTGCTATAGTAAAGGAGGACTTTTTCTTTTTTAAACAAAATCATGTTGAATACATGGTGGTTAATTTCCCAGGGTAGTCTTTCAAAATCCAGTTCAATGACCAAAAACTGTTCTCTTTAGGTATAAACATCCTAGTTTGGAAATTTCTTCCTTATGGCAACTAGCTTGAATTTATAGGTACATAGGGGGACACAAACTCCTAACTAATATCTGTTTCTTCATGTGCTCATTTGTTAACTTATTCTTCTGTTCCTCATTGGAGATTTTTTCTAATTGTTTCTCATAAGAAAGCATTTATTGAGTTTCAACCATGTGCTAGACTTGTTCCAGATGGTGTGGTATAAGACCACAAGAGTGAAGGAAACAACCTCACAGAACATAATTATACATTAAATTCAAGGTCATTGATGCTATGATAAAAGAAGTAAAAGGTTCTGTGGGGGAATATAGCAGGGAGACCAGAATTTAAGTTGCTGCTTAAATTCTTCTTGAACAAACTAATACCTTACGTGACATGAGGCTGGGTTAGGGCATGTGAGAGTGGGGAAGAGCCAAGAAGAGAGGAAACTTTTGCACAACAGCTGAGAGGTGAGAGAGCACATGATGGGCTATGGATTTAGAGAGATTTTTTAAAAATCAGGTTAAAGCACAGAATTCAAATGAGAATATTTAGATGTCCAGAGATGAGATAGGAAAAGTAAGTAAATGCTAGATATTGGAAGTCCTAGTTCACCATATTAATGAATTTTGAACTTCACCTATGAGAGATCAAAAGCCAGCAGAGAGTTAGAAATAATACAGCAAGGAATATTTTGGAAAAATCTCTCTAGATGTAATATGGATAATAAACTGGAGAAATGGACTCTGTAAATTCAGTGAGGGTAGTGGTGTTTCTATTTTAGACATTGCTGTGTTCAATATCCAACTGAATAGCTTATTGATTAGAATACAGTGGACAATGATTAATTAACTTAATGAATATTTATTAACTGGTAGTATAATATTATTGTTATATGCAGAGGAGACAGTGCTAGATAAGGTTGGCATGATCTAAGCCATCATAGGTCTGGTAGAGAAGGGAGAGAGGTCATAAACAATACATTTATAAATAAAATAATTACAATACTTTTCAAAGTGCCATGAAAGAAACCAAAGAATTTCTGTAATACAGAATGATGAGAGGTACCTATTTTAGGTAAGTTTGTCAGAAAAAGCCTACTTAAAAAGGTGGAGATATAAATTGTAAAATATGTATTTTAAAATAACTATAAAGAGTAAGATCAAGTGGGAACAAATGCAGTGATCCAGGGGGGTTATGATGAGTATCTGTGTGCCAGTGTAGTGGAAATGATCATGGAGAAAAGTGATGGATTTGAAGATATTAATGATCCTACAGGACTGGGTCATCAATTGGATGTGGAAACTGAAGGAGAGGAAGAGATAATGAATATCAAATGTAAATGGTGGCACCATTTCCTGGGGTAGAGATTCTGAGAGTAGAAGTAGCAGGATCTTGGTGCTGAGGTGATGATAGATTCCCTTTGGACATTTAGGTTTGAAAGGATTGGGAAATATCTTAGTGGCTATGCCAGACGAGGTGAGATATACAGCTTTGGAGTCCTGGAGAGAAGTCTTGCATGGGCAGAAATAGGAAGGAAGCAATGAATCATGTCACAAGAGCCACAGGAAGGATGGCATTTCACAGAGTAAGTAATGTCAAAGTTTGTGACCCAATTAAGTAAGATAAAGATTGCAAAACCCCTATAAACTATTGGATAAAGATTTTAAGATAGTGACCAATTGAAATCTTCTAGAGTTGGAGTTTGCCATGTAGGTGCTTCTGATAGATCATGGAGTAGTAGGGAGTTGAGAATTTTAATTTAGTTAAGGACAGATGTAAAGAAATTTATTGGGAGCAAAGGTAGGGATAAAGAAGAGCACCATCTGGAGGGAATGGAATGTTTTAGAAGTAACTGAGGAGAGCCGAAAATGTATAATGATAAATCATAAGCATCTAAATGTATAGTTTTAGTGGCCATAACTTTGAGGTGGTCGTAAGGCCTGGAGAGTTCTTTTTGCTGGAGCATTTGAGCCTTCCTGGAAGCAGCTGTGGCGTGATGACCTGCACCCTGGAGAGATCCTAGACCTTAAAAGGAGGCAGCCTCCATCTGGATTGATTGTGAAGGCTCCCAGAAGAAATCCATGAAGCTCAGGTTCTGGCGGATGTACACAGACAGGCACGGGATTCTGGCTGGACCTTGGCTCACATCCATATGTACAGGCCACACACATTACATCCATGGTATTATTTCTAGGCATTCAGCAAAGACTGCATATTTTGATATTGCTGGAATTTGATATAGTCAAACTTTGTTCATTCCTCTCTTTTATTAACAGCCATGTGTTGAGCTGAGACAAAGATCTGGTCACTGCCCTCAGAGAACTCCATTAAGTAGGGGGGTAAAAGAAGACAAGTGAAAAAATAATTGTGATGCAGTGTGTGCATAATTTAGTGGAGTCATGTCCAAAGTGCTTTGGAAGAATAAAAGAATAACTGCTTTGGAATATGTAGAGGAAGTCTTCAGAGATGGTGGACTTAGATCTTATTTTTGAAGAATGGGGAGGACTTCCCTGGTGAAAGGAGTGAGTGGGGTTCAGGGAAGTCTGAGAGAGGAGCCTGGAGAGAGGCAACAAAGAACATGGCATTCATGACAGTTAGGGACAGTTTGGGTGAATTTGTAGGAGACAGGCACTGAGGCTGGAGATGCAACATGGTGGCAGCTTATGATCTGCTTCACTCTGGAAAGGATATTCTGTCTGTGCTAATTCAGAGTTATGCCCTAGAATGGATTTGTTTGGGCTAAAATAGTCCCATTTTATGATGGTGACCCTATTCGACTTTTCCATGGTCTCAGTAGCTCAAGCTCTGTTGTTCCAGAATTATTCTTGCTTTCTGTAATGTTCATTCAAACCACCATTTCTGCCTTTATCTTGTCTGTTTTTCCAGTAGGCCAATCTAAATAAAATCATGATCATTTATAATTTTAATTTAGTTTTAAGAACATAGAGGGATCTCAGAGTCTTCTTTTTTTTTTCAATATAATTTTTTATTTTTTATAAACATATATTTTTATCCCCAGGGGTACAGGTCTGTGAATCACCAGGTTTACACACTTCACAGCACTCACCAAAACACATACCCTCCCCAATGTCCATAATACCACCCCCTTCTCCCAAACCCCCTCCCCCCAACAACCCTCAGTTTGTTTTGTGAGATTAAGAGTCACTTATGGTTTGTCTCCCTCCCAATCCCATCTTGTTTCATTTATTCTTCTCCTACTCACTTCAGCCCCCATGTTGCATCACCACTTCCTCATATCAGGGAGATCATATGATAGTTGTCTTTCTCTACTTGACTTATTTCGCTAAGCATGATACGCTCTAGTTCCATCCATGTTGTTGCAAATGGCAAGATTTCATTTCTTTTGATGGCTGCATAGTATTCCATTGTGTATATATACCACATCTTCTTGATCCATTCATCTGTTGATGGACATCTAGGTTCTTTCCATAGTTTGGCTATTGTGGACATTGCTGCTATAAACATTCGGGTGCATGTGCCCCTTTGGATCACTACGTTTGTATCTTTAGGGTAAATGCCCAATAGTGCAATTGCTGGGTCATAGGGCAGTTCTATTTTCAACATTTTGAGGAACCTCCATGCTGTTTTCCAGAGAGGTTGCACCAGCTTGCATTCCCACCAACAGTGTAGGAGGGTTCCCCTTTCTCCGCATCCTCGCCAGCATCTGTCATTTCCTGACTTGTTGATTTTAGCCATTCTGACTGGTGTGAGGTGATATTGCATTGTGGTTTTGATTTGTATTTCCCTGATGCCGAGTGATATGGAGCACTTTTTCATGTGTCTGTTGGCCATCTGGATGTCTTCTTTGCAGAAATGTCTGCTCATGTCCTCTGCCCATTTCTTGATTGGATTATTTGTTCTTTGGGTGTTGAGTTTGCTAAGTTCTTTATAGATTCTGGACACTAGTCCTTTATCTGATATGTTGTTTGCAAATATCTTCTCCCATTCTGTCAGTTGTCTTTTGATTTTGTGAACTGTTTCCTTTGCTGTGCAAAAGCTTTTGATCTTGATGAAATCCCAATAGTTCATTTTTGCCCTTGCTTCCCTTGCCTTTGGCGTTGTTCCTAGGAAGATGTTGCTGCGGCTGAGGTCAAAGAGGTTGCTGCCTGTGTTCTCCTCAAGGATTTTGATGGATTCCTTTCGCACAGTGAGGTCCTTCATCCATTTTGAGTCTATTTTCATGTGTGGTGTAAGGAAATGGTCCAATTTCATTTTTCTGCATGTGGCTGTCCAATTTTCCCAGCACCATTTATTGAAGAGGCTGTCTTTTTTCCATTGGACATTCTTTCCTGCTTTGTCGAAGATTAGTTGACCATAGAGTTGAGAGTCTATTTCTGGGCTCTCTATTCAGAGTCTTCTAATTTGTTCTCTTCCTTTAATAACAGTTATAGGACAATCAAGCAAATATTTATTTTTTTCTGTTGATGTTCTTATATCTTCTCTATCAAACCCCC
Organism: Mustela lutreola; assembly: GCF_030435805.1. NCBI lineage: Eukaryota > Metazoa > Chordata > Mammalia > Carnivora > Mustelidae > Mustela > Mustela lutreola. The sequence goes on along the minus strand of NC_081295.1, from coordinate 56,845,433 downwards.
ATCTCTTTTTTCAACTACTTTTTATATCCTTTTTTCTACTCTTTTCCTCCGTTGTACTTCCTGTTAAACAAGTCTACAGCTACCTTTCCTCCCACTAAATTTATTCTTCAAATAAGCAACAAATATATATAAATGATGTGGTAGAATCATTGAATTTTGTGCCCTCACTGAGATCATATTAAGATTTCGTTCTATAAGCAGTGACTTCTATTAAATAAAGTATAGCCACTATTAACTGACATTCTTAAAATGTCTGCTCTTCCATTTTAAAAAGTCACAACAAAAGCAATAATCTTCATTGTCCTAGTGGGACTATATGTTATAAAAATGCTATTCTAATAATAACTTATTCTAAGTTATTGTAAATCTGACTCCAGTACGTATTAGGCTTCTCCATATTAAAAGTGTTCTACTATCATTGTGACTTAAAATTGCTTTCTTCTTTTTTTAGTAAACGTAACTAATTCTAAAGACTGAAAATCAGGAATATACCTGCTCCCACTAAGAATTTTAATTTTAAAAATTAATTTTTAAAAGTTAATTTTGCTGGGTCATAGGGCAGTTCTATTTTCAACATTTTGAGGAACCTCCATGCTGTTTTCCAGAGTGGCTGCACCAGCTTGCATTCCCACCAAGCAATTGCACTATTGGGTATTTACCCTAAAGATACAAACGTAGTGATCCAAAGGGGCACATGCACCCGAATGTTTATAGCAGCAATGTCCACAATAGCCAAACTATGGAAAGAACCTAGATGTCCATCAACAGATGAATGGATCAAGAAGATGTGGTATATATACACAATGGAATACTATGCAGCCATCAAAAGAAATGAAATCTTGCCATTTGCAACAACATGGATGGAACTAGAGCGTATCATGCTTAGCGAAATAAGTCAAGCAGAGAAAGACAACTATCATATGATCTCCCTGATATGAGGAAGTGGTGATGCAACATGGGGGCTGAAGTGGGTAGGAGAAGAATAAATGAAACAAGATGGGATTGGGAGGGAGACAAACCATAAGTGACTCTTAATCTCACAAAACAAACTGAGGGTTGCTGGGGGGAGGGGGTTTGGGAGAAGGGGGTGGTATTATGGACATTGGGGAGGGTATGTACTTTGGTGAGTGCTGTGAAGTGTGTAAACCTGGTGATTCACAGACCTGTACCCCTGGGGATAAAAATATATGTTTATAAAATTTAAAAACATTTTTAAAAAGTTAATTTTAAAATTTAATTTTAATAATTAATTTTTAAAATTTAATTTTAATAAACTTATATCTAGTCATTTTTGAACCTGGAGTGGATAATTTAGTGGTAGAAAAACATAGAAGACTGATAGTTTGAGAACAGTTTCAAACATTGCTCTCTCAAAAACGGCACTTAAAATCATCTGGTCTATAATGTCATTTTCTTCTGAATGGTGAAAAGCGTTTGTTGCCATGTCAAGAGCTTGATCTAAAGTTCACTCTTCCCTGGCCTGCAGTGAAAAGAGAAGTATATTAGAGCTGGCTAGACAATTTAAAAGTGTAAAAGAGACTGGGACTAATGGAAAGTGTGGCTTGAAGGTACAGCATTTCACGTGGAAGAAGACTGTCCCTCTAAGCCACAGAACATTCACAGGAGAATGACTGTGCTCTCATGAGCTGCCTCACACACTTAAGTCCAGTTAGCACTCAATAAATTGTTGCTGAACCTTCCATTAGCAGTGGAATCTTTTAAAAAACCTTCCCCAAGTAAATACCACCTGTGACTGGCCACCAGTTTTCTGAGCAACATGATACCCAAACAAGATAGCCCATTTAGTTTTGGTTCCTAAGGCAGGCATTTTTCTTAGATCTTAAAGCACTATAAAACTAGAGAATATTTGGTATTGGAAGACTCTAAATATTCTGATAATGACCATTTATTGAGGAACAATTACTGTATATCAAGTACTGTGCTCGGCACCACTTATTAAAAAAAATGAATAAGACTGAAGAAGTTGTAGATAGACTTAGGCTTGTGGAAATTTATCCGTCAGTTGAGAAGGCAAATACATGTGACTACTAGTGATATAGGTTCTTATATGGGGCAGAGAAGTAAGAGAGGAGAAAGCAAAGTAAGGAAAACCACTAATTTGTTGTGTCAACAGAATACCTACTAGAATAAATTAACCTTTACTGGTTAACTTGTTCATTGCCAAATTTTCACCCAGGAAACAGTAATTTCAGTTGGTACACTGACTTCCTTAATCAAGATTTCTTCGGAGCATTCTGTTCAGAATGCTTGTCTTAAAGACTTTAAAACATTAGAATGATTCTTCTTTAACAAATATTTGAATTTGAATGAGTTGGATGTTCCCTGATTTAAGAGCTAATATGATATGATGGCTTCTTTCAGTGCCACAGTTAACCCCATAATCCTTCCAAGTAAAAATTAACAATAGCAAGTTATTCATTGTTACCCATCTGATGATTAGTTAATGTCTGCCTTTCATTTTTGTCAGACTACAAGTAAGACTCAGGTAACCCAGTTTTCAGACTTTAGAAATGTGTTGGTATTGTGACACAGTGCTTCATAAACAAGTCTTAGTGCATCCTTCTCAACTGATCACATTGTTTTGCTTATAAATAAAATTATAAATCATAAACATTAGTACAGGTGCAGTAGAGCTCCCAATTACTAGTATTTTAAGATATTCATCCGAGCAACTAAATAATGATATGACCTATTATGAAAAGTCATTAATATTTATTGTGCTCTCATAACATTTAGAATAAGGGATAGCTTATGCAGTAATAGTCATTTATTCAGTCAGGAGAGGAATATAAGTACTTTCTGTGCACCAAGTGCTGTAGTAGAGCACAGAAATGTAATACTAACTACACCATGGCTCTATTTTTAAGGAGCTACAATCTATATGAAGAGATAGATTCCTATTAATCACAATACAAAATGACAGTACTAATGGATGCTAGTAAAGTGTGTTTTGGGAGCATCAAAAATAGAGGAATATTTGCAAGGTTAAATTCTTCACAGAGAAGGCAACTTTAAAGCTGAATCTTGAAAGAAGAATAGATTTTATAAGGCAGATACGCTGTATTGTAATAGATAAACTGTGCTGTAATATGATAAAATTCTTTTATCATACATATTTACCAAGTACTTTATATCTTATTTCTTTGTGATATATATCTTACTTGTAATAACCCTGGGAGTAGATGCCATTATCATCTCCATCTAAGAGTAGAAAAATCACTAAGCTTAGAAAGTTGAGTAATTTGTCAAGGTCCCAGCCAGAGTAGGGAGCGAGGATCACTTTATAACTTGAGCTTTTACCCACCAAAATGAAACCATTTCTCACTGTGGGGGTAATATATTGAATAGACACAGTGGTCATGGAAAATTTAGCCTTATTTTCTGGTCCAGGTGACTGGAGTTTACTCCACTGTTTTCTAGTTTTGTTTAGATTGTAAAAGTTTGAGAATAAGGTCTAGTCCATTTCTTCCTAGGTAATTATAGATACAGACTCTTTTTTTGTACGTGTGAAAATATTTTTGAGGCACAAAATCATTTGCAAATGCAAAATAATACTTTGAAAATATTTGGAAAAAAGATATTCTCTGAAGGAAGTGCCTGCCCTACCATTGATTCATGAGTGCAGAGTCTTCACTTTACTAAAGAAACTGAGAAATAATAAATGATGTATAAAGCAGTGATGTACTTGCAAGATTCTGACAAAGTCAGTTAGTGTCAGAAGAACAGACATAAATAAATTAGTTCCTTGCTGAATAAAACATAAATAAATTAGAAGAATGAACCTAAAAGGATCCAGATCCTCCTTTAATTAAACAAGTAGTAGAATATGCCAACCATAAAATATCAGCATATCTGAATACATCCCTAATTCCAGATGTAACATCCTGCCTTTTGCTAAGACATTGTGTGTCAGTTTCTAGAAGTTCACTAGGTAAATGCAATATTTAAATAAAAGTGAAACTGAGAAAAGGAGACATGCTTCTTATGATAAGTATGGTTTATAACTTAAATTTTTCTAGAACTAATATTATAAGGACAGCATCATGACTGCAATCACAGTAAATCTGTTCTCTTATTTCTTTAGTGGAAAGATTTGGAGCCACCTACCCACGGTTTGCCTGATTTTTCCATCTTTCAAGAGCCAAATTACATTATGTTTTAGAAACGATTTTGAGATTTTTTTTTTTCTCCAATTTTTTTGATTGCTCAAGCCTTGGTTATTTTTAAAAGCTTTAGATTTTCTTTGCACTCATTTCTCATTTAGAGTTTGAAATGATGTGATCAAATACATCTTCCTTAAGAAATAGCATTCAAATCAGAATCTTGGTGGATAGGTTTGAAGTATTTTTTTTTTAACATAGAAAGCATTTTATTAACTAAAGTTTCTGCCCATGGGAATATTTTAAATGTGTGAAGATAAACAGAATATGTAATCTTCATAGCAGCTGGTGGGAGAAAGACAAGCCTTGGATTCACAGGTAGAACTTATACCCAGACTTTATGCAAAGAAGAGAATAATGATGAGAGATAAAGGATGAATGAAACAGGAGGTGGAATGATCAGTCTGTGGGGCAGCCTGGAGCAGTGATTTTCAAACTGTAGGTCACATCCCATTAGTGGGCATAGACTCAATGAATCGGTGGTCACCAGCCATATATATATATATTTGAGACTAGAATAGAAAATATCAGTGCATAACATGTAGTAAAGATTAAATATTGTTTTTAGAAAATAATTAGCATGTCATACATAGTAAAGATTGTTTTGTAAAATGTTCAATTTCATTTATATGCATAGTGTGTAAGTATATTTCTTATAAAATCTTGCTAAAAATAAATTATGAACAATGATCTACAAAGTAGAGAATTTCAAATTAATGGCAGAGTAGGGTTTTTTTGTGGGTTAAGGATGAAATCAAGAATTTACAAGTCCTCTATATCCATTGCTAAAACTTGAGTGAGTTCTGCTCTGAAATATGTTGTTTCATGTGTGTGTGTGTGTGTGTGTACACATTTATCTGTACACCCATGCAGGAATGTATAGGTGGAGTATTATGAACAGGGAGAATTTCAGGAAAGTAGGAAAGAATCATTTAGGATTTCCTAAATGAAATATATATTTCCTAAATGATTATACACACACACACACACACACACACACATACACACACACACATATATATTTCCTAAGTGATATATAAATATAGATATATCTATATCTATATATAGTATATGTATCTCCATATTTAAATGTCTTACATATACCTACATATAATGGATATTGCATTTACATTTTAGTTACATTTAAACAATTTTATCTTGAGATCAGAAACTAATAAAATTCAAATTGCTATATTAGGAAGGGAAAGCAATATAGACATAGTTACTTCATTAAAATATTCAAATTGATTTTGAGTTTCCTCACCTGAAATGAGAAGAATAATTAATTGAATGTATGTATCAGGTCCAATGCTAAAAATCACTTTATTTTTAATGAAACCTTTTCATACTGCTAAATTTTAATGCACTATCAGAAAGATCATCAGAATTTGCTACTTTTAATATTTTCTCACTAAAACTTTAGTCTTGAAAATCTTCACCTGTGTTTGTGTATGTGACTTTGTATTATACATATGCCCAATATTTTGTGTTAAAGTTTAGCATTATGTTTTTTCTGTTCTCTACAATTTATAGCTTATAAATTACTTTAGAAACAATTCAGAAACTACTGAACAATATCTTTTAGTATCTTCATTAAAGCAAACATTTTTTCCTTTTTTTCTTTCCTCTCAACATCCTTCCCTTCTTTTTTTCTTTCTCTCTCTCTGACATATAGAGTTCCTCCAAGGTGGCAGATGCCAGGAACAGTAGTGAATAAGGCAGATACCATCTTTGTTCTTGTATAGTTATGGTAAAGGGGAAGGACAGGTTTAAGAGTGCATGTGGGGAGGGACATTTAGCCTAAACTTGCAGTATTGGAGAAGGCCTTTGATTTAAATAACACATAAGATATCGGGTGAAGAATGAGAAGCTTGGCCAGGCAAGTCAGAGCTGGGATGAGGTGCACAATGTCACAGGCAAAAGGAATAGCATATTCATGGGATAGGAAGCAAGATGAGCATGGGTGGGAAAGGTGAGAGGATCAGAGAGAGGTAGGAAGGGGCTCAATCTCATCACAAAAGTCACTGAAACCAGGTAGGAAAATATGAGTTGTATCATAAAAGTAATGGGGAGTCACTGAGGGCATTTTAGCAGGTTTTACTTGATTTCTGCTTGAGAAGGAATGTATTTGTGGAAAGAGTCGAAAGCCACTCAAAGTGCAGTGTACACTCTAGACCAGAGTCAACAAATGTCTTCTGTAAAGGACTGGATATTAAATATGTGGACTTTGTGGATTATATGGATGATCTCTCTTATAACTACTCAACTTTTTTGTACTGTGAATGCAATTATAGCCAATATGTGAACAAATGAGTGTTATTGTATTCCAATGCCATTTTATTTAAGGACATTGAAATTTGATTTCATATTAGTTTCATGTATGGCAGTTATTCCATATTATTGTTTCAACAATTTAAAAATGATTCTTAGCATGTATGCCGTAGAAAAACAGTCTCTTGGCTGGTTTTGGCACACAGACTCCAGTGCATTGACCTCTATCTGCAGAACAAGGCAGGTGTGTAAATGAGGGATTAACACTGGGCAATACATGAGGATATTTACAGAGTAAAGGGCATGGGGCTAATTTTTGCTTCTGACTCTAATTCTGATGATAGGATGCAGAGATACTTTAAGCATTATGTACAATTGTGAAGTCCCTTAAATGGATAACTTTGAAGGGCAGTATATGTATTTATACATTCTAATATGGCTAGGGGGATTGATTAATTTAAAAAATTCAATTCTTGCAGTGTCATTGGTTAAAGTGGAAACAGTCATTAAATATAGAGATATCTATTTATAAGATTTTAAAGTAATGTGTGTATTACACATTTTAAAAAAGAAATGTGTTAGTCTGGGTTCTCCAGGGAAACAAAGCCAATAATCAGTAGACACTCTGATGCATTCAGTTTCAACACACTCTTAGCCATGTAAGAATGAGCCTTGGGCCTAGAACACCTCCTTATGAAAAGATAAAGAATCCTTACAGTGCTAGACTTATCACTTATTTTTCCTTGTTTCAGACTCATCATGTACTCCTTTGTTCTGTTAAACATATGTGTCATGTGGCACCTGGCCAACCCAACTACTATCTTTATCCTCTGTGGTGAGGAAACAAGTCCTTCTGCTGCAGCACAAAGAGGGTGCTGCTAGGAGGGACCCACTGGCCACAAGGAACTAATACTCATCATTTAAGCTGACCTTGCTCTGTGTCTTTATGTGAGTAAAGCATTGTTCCATGCAGTGCTTGCCTATGTTTGGCTTTTCTTGGTGACTCATATATTAAGATGCAGTGGGCAGAAGTGTTTGAACTTATATCCCTTGATAACAGGCAACAGATGCCATTTGGTTCCCATTTTATATCTATATCCATATCTATCTATATTTCTCTCTGTTCTCTCCCTATTTCTCTCTCTCTTTCTCTTTATAATGAGGGATTGGCTCACACAGTCATAAAAGCTGTATCCTCAGATCTATAGTCAGCAAGTTGGAGAAGAAGGAGAGCTGATAGTTTAAGTTCCAATCTGAGTCCAAGTTCAAAGGAAAGGGAAGGCTAATAACTCATCTCAAACACAGCCAAGTGGAGAATTCTTTCTACTCAACTGTTTAAAACTATTTAGGACGTCAGTCAACTGGTTGGGATCTATCCAAACTGGGGAGGTCAATCTCCTTTACTCAGTTTACCAATTTAAATGTTAATCTCATTCAGAAACATTCTCTGAGACATACAGAAATAATGTTCCATCAAATATCTGGTCACCTCATAGCCTATTCAAGTTGACATATGAAGTTTATCATCACAAAGAACAAGAGGGTTTATAAACTGGAATGGCACGACTCATAAACTTTAAAGAGTAGTAACTAAGAGGTGCCTGAGTGGCTCAGTGGGTTAAGCCTCTGCCTTTAGCTCGGGTCATGATCTCGGGGTCCTAGGATCAAGCCCCATGTCAGGCTCTCTGCTCAGCAGGGAACCTGCTTCCCCCTTTCTCTCTGCCTGCCTCTCTGTCTACTTGTGATTTCTCTCTGTCAAATAAATAAAATAACATCTTTAAAAAAAAAAAAAAAAGAGTAGTAACTAAGACCTGAGCTAAACAGATAAGCTTAACACAGAGGGGCTGGGTGTATTGAGGGTGAAGAAGAAAATTTTAGATGGGGAATCTACATGTGTTAGAATCCAGAAAAAGATGAGGACATAAGAAAGATCAGAAGAAGCACTTTATTTCTACAAGAGGTTTGCTGGCTTTTTAGGAAAAGCAGGATTAAGCAATGTAGGAACCCCAAGAAGGCTTTTATCTGTCTATTATCTCATTCAGGTTGAACCAGCTGTAGCAGCTACAGATCACTGATACCATTCAGTTCTCCAGAAATAAACACTCCCCTTAAGCAATGTGTCGCTGCACTACTTCTGTCTTTCCACCAGACTTTCTAAATAACTTCTTAGAGAAAAGACAATCAACTTCAGTGAAGGTTTCCAGTCTTCATTACAAAGTCCATAGTTGACGTTCTTGGCCCCAGAGAGCCCCTCCTCCTTGGGGGGAGGCACTCCACCAGGAGGACATCAGGTGTACATCATCCTTAGCATTAGGGAGAGGTCAGTTAGGCCTGTTGGTCACAGGTAAGTTCATGTGAAGGCTCTAACTTGGTTCTGTTAGCCTCAGGTCATATGCTGGAGAAACTGAACAAAGAATTTCATTTGTGCCAATTGCAGGAACTGTTTCTCACTGAAGGAAACAGTAAAAAAAAAATCATCAGTATCCTTGAAAAGATTTATTTTTGTCAGGAATATCATTAAAATATACTTGCACAAAAATGTTGTTTTTTAAAAGATTTTATTTATTTATTTGAGAGGGAGAGGAAGAGACAGATAGTGACAGAGATAGCCAGAGAGAGCACAAGGTGGGTGTAGAGGGAGAGAAACAGACTCCCATTGAGCAGGGAGCCCAATATGGGGCTTATTCCTAGGACTCTAGGATCATGACCTGAGCTGAAGGCAGACACTTAACCAACGAGCCCCCCAGGTGCCACACAAAATAATTTTTGCTGTGGGAAGTAAAGCAATCCCATTGTCTTTGGACTACCCTGTATAGAGCCAGCAGAATACACTCTTTCTGCCATATATTTTAGTACCACATGAAAAGAAATAAAAATCCAAGTACTGTGCAATGCAAGTACATTTATAATCTTTGTATATGGCACGCACCTTTTGATTATCAGTCTATCTATCTCCATTGTGATCCATGTTAAACCCCAGAAAAGTGAGTTTTCAGCATTTTAAATATGATGAAGATCATAGTTCCCTGGTCTGATGTAGTTTTAGTTACATTCTTTGGGCCCAGGCATATAGTGTAGATTCTTAACATTATGACAGATCCATTTTTGAGGGTGAAAAAAAAGCCCTATTATCTTCATAACTTATGAATAGTTTGGGCCTGGCTGCCAGAAATCCAGCTGTGTTACTATAGAAACCTCATTGGCCTAGATGTGATGTCATCACCCCACAAAAGCTAAAATTCAACTATTCTATTATAAATTGTTAATACAAATATATATTGAATCATCTAATTATTGGTTACAGATTATACTTTACAAGTGCTTTACTCTAAGGAGTTAAAAAATTCCACTAAATATGATTGGTCAATAATGAAATATCAGAGGGGGGATGGGGGTGGGGGTTGGCCAAAATGGTGAAATTTACGGTTTTTTAAAATACAGTGTAGCAAATGACTGCTGAAAATATATTCTAGTGACAAAATTATCTCAATAATGTTTTAAACAGCTAAGTACAACTTTCTAAATAAGTCCTGTGCTTCTCTATCTGATGACAGAAGAGGCTTGTAGCCATTATGTTCAAAGAGCAAAACTCAGAGGGTGCCATCATAAGGGAACCTTATTTTTCTCTACAACTCTCCCTTTAATCTTGCACTAAAGGGTGCTAATTTGTCTTCTGCCCTTAAATGACATTCAGGGTAGGTTTCATAACTTAGAAAATAAAAAGTCCCACATTCACTTCTCATTACAAAAGAGTCTCTGTTCAGTAATGATTATGTCCAGTCTAGTGTAAGAACAAACAACTTTGAATTTTAATTAAGCTAAAAGCTTCTGCCTTTCGCTACAAAGGGCCTAATAAAGGTAGGAATCTGCAATCTGACTGGATAAGGGCTTCGATAGCTTTTTTCTATTCCAGCATTATCTCCTCCACCAACAACTGCTGCTTGGGACAGGAGGCAGAGAACGAGAAGAGACAAGAGAATGCAGTGAGAACAGGTCTTATTTGACCACAATTGTCACTAGTATCAGTCCTCTGGAGAACACCAGGAATCAAATACCAGTGGATATGTATTCCTGGAGTACTTTCATGGGTTCCATCACAGGAAATATATCTCCAACTGGATGCTTGTTTTCCTCCATCATCCTGGGCATCTGGGGAAAGTGCTTCCTATCTGTCTCTGCTAGGATCTCTTTAATCCTCTAGGTAGTACTTTTGGGAAGACCTAAGGAAAATACGGCCTTGTTTTCTCTTCTGCATAACTAGTATCTGACCCACAGAAATCATGGAGTCGTCGACTCATCGTGAGTGGGAGTACAACCTTTTTGTTTCAGCTCTTTCAGGGGCTACCCCAGCCTTTTACCTACTAAATAGTTCAGACATGGTATCTAATAAGACCCAGGGCATACATCAAGCTTTCCTGTAGTTTCCTTGAAACACTGTCACTAGTTCAAGGTAAAGACAAGGAAGGTGGGGAGGTACTCACAGTATAGCAAGTCCTCCTACTAATGTTCAGTTTTCTCTGGCCAGTTCAACTTCAACCATATCATGCTCCCAATCTAAGAGAAGGGTAAGAGTAAAAAAAAAAAAATTTTAATTAACAAACAACTTTTTAAAAAATCCTGCTATATAGCTCATGCCTCACTTTGACATCTTGGAGTATTTGGCATCTATTCTTGGGGGGCCTCAATGAGAAATAAAATAGTTTCCCATTTTAATAGCAAGGTATAGTAGCCATTAATAGTCTTCTTATTTGAAAAAAGCTTAAATGATACCCAGATAGTAAGTTAACATGCAAATGTAATGGTATAATGAAATAAAATTTTGTGTGAGTATAAACCTTATACACGAATTGTCAGTGCATTCTTTTTTTTTTTTTTTTAAAGATTTTATTTATTTATTTGACAGAGAGAGATCACAAGTAGGCAGAGAGGCAGGCAGAAAGCGAGGGGGAAGCAGGCTCTCACTGAGCAGAGAGCCTGATGCGGGGCTTGATACCAGGACCCTGAGATCATGACCTGAGCTGAAGGCAGAGGTTCAACCTTCTGAGCCACCCAGGTGCCCCCCTGTCAGTGCATTCTTAGATGATGGTATTATTTAAGTATTTGGCTGTTCTTCTAAACATTAGGAATTATATATAACTAAAATTTACTTACTGAAACAAATGAATAAAATATTATTTTTTTAACTATGCAATATATTAATATTTATGAGTAGTGGTAAATCTGAACAAGCAGGTAAATACTCTTTGTTTGCATAGAATGACTCACACAGCTATCTGCTTGCATCTTGTTGTAACCTAGAACAGAACTTTGTTTGCTTTCAAATGCTTTCATGGTAATTGTATTCTAAATATCATTTAGGGGTGGGAGGTGCACCTGGGTGTCTCAGTTGGTTAAGCGTCTGCCTTCAGCTCAGGTCATGATCCCAGGGCCCTGGAATTGAGCCCTGCATTGGGCTCCTTACTCAATGGGAAGTCTGCTTCTCCTTCTTCCTCTCATGCTCATACTCTCTTTCTCTCAGGTAAGTAAATAAAATCTTAAAACAAACAAACAAACAAAACAAACCTAAAAAAAATGTATCACTTTGGGGATGTGATTTGAGTGGAATGTTCCATCTTGAACACCAAGAGCAAGTTCTGATTCATTTAAGCCTATCAGTAAAGTCATTTTCTAACTTCATGACTGGCTCTGAGGTAGGGATATAAAACAATCTGGCAAAATGAAAAATTTGTTGGTAACTTTTGGGAAAAGCATTTCCTCTTTATTTCCAGGAAACAATTAAGATAATTTCCCATCCTAAAGGGTAAGAACTAAGGAAAATATATTTCTAACAGCTATTGGTAGGTAATTTGAAATCTCTGGAAAGGCTAGATTAAAATGATAATCACCCTGTGGGAGACAGAAACCAGATGAAAGGAAACTAGGATTTTAATGACATCTTTGAATCACTGTAAGTAAACTAATCAAAGCCTGGCTTTCCTTTGGATTCTTCAGTTATCCAGCAATAAATTCTCTTTGTTCTTTAGGACAGATCTAGTAGATTTCCCATTGCTTGAAAATGAAAGCGTCTTTACTGCTAAAGTGCCAGTTCAGAACCTTATCTGGATATTGCTAACAATCCAGCTACTAGGGAGTATAACTGGGTATTCATTACTACCACCAAGGGCGCTTGGGCTTTCTCAGTTAAAATGGCTACTGTGTTTATGTTCTGATTCTTTATTAGCCCTCCAATTGATCTGTAGGTGATTGGTTTGACCAATTACTGCTCATGCTCTTTCTTCTTCTATAGTCATGATTACAGACTTGCAGTATGGTTGTCTATGATTCTCACTTTGTGATTGATCTCTCGACATAGGTCTCAGTTCTTTCCCACTCACTCTTCAGAATCTGGCATAGGATCTATTACTGCAGTTGCTCTTTTTCCTCAGGATTTCACCATTAAGAGATGAAGTTAACCCTGAGTAAATAGGAAACTCGTTCATCTGAAGAACCATACTCTGAGGTTATATACAAATAATCCTCAAGAAGTCTTTAAAAGAAAAAGGATTTATCTTAGCATTGTATTAATTTTATTTCTATGTTAATGGGATATTAATGAAAACCCTCTATCATATACATAAATCCCTTTTACTATTTTTTTCTTCTTTCTAGAGATATGTAGAAAAATATTTCAAGGGATTTCATAGTATTAGACAAGTGTCCTTCCTCTACAGAGATATCTGAGTTTGGAATATCCTAAAAGTTGACTCTAAGACAAGGATTTGCTTGTTGGTAGTTTATATGGGAGATAATTCAAGTTGTGGGGTGAAGGAGCTAAGAGAGTGAGATGAAGAAGGATAAAAGATCAATAAAAGGTACACTGTTGGTCTGGCTAGCAGTGTGGACTATGGGACTCAAAATTAATAGGACTCTCTACCACATAGAATGACCTAAGTTGTGTTATATATATCCCCATTCCTGTACCACTCACATTCATTATACCTTTTCCAAAGTGGAGATTCTCTACTACGAAGATAGTGAGCGACTACACATCACCCCCAAAATAGCTCCAGGAGGTGGGTCCAGTTACTTGGAGTTCTTCATTACAGGAGTAAAAGTCAACAATATCATTAAGTCTAATTGATTAACACATATATTTACTAGATGAAACCAGAGAGGGAAGCAAACCATAAGAGACTCTTAATCTCAGGAAACAAACCGAAGGTTGCTAAAGGGGAGGAGGGTGGGAGGGACAGGGTGGCTGGGTGATGGACACTGGGGAGGGTATGTGCTATGGTGAGAGCTGTGAATTGTGTGCGACTGATGATTCACAGACCTGTACCCCTGAAACAAATAATACATTGTATGTTAATAAAAAAATAAATAAAGACAAAATTTAAATCCCCCCCCCCCGCAAGGAATAGCAAATTGACAAATAAGTTAAATTCTAGGTAAAAAGAAAGAGTTCCATGAAATCAAATTGTAAAAACTAATCCTCCTGAAAATCTATTTTGGTTTTTTAAAAAGTATGCAGAAAACAATTATTGAAGACAACTTTTTTTTTGGGGGGGGTTATTTATCAGTTGGGACTGGCTGTATATATATATGATTTATCATTTGGGTTATTTATCAGTTGGGACTGGCTGTGTGTGTGTGTGTGTGTATATATATATATATATATATATATATATATATAAAATTTATCATTTGGGTTATTTATTAATTGCCTTTTTAAAAGGCTCTGTCATTCCCTTTTTAAAAGAAATGGCCTTCTTTCTAATATAGCAAGAAATCTTTGAATTTCTAGATATAAATATTTGTAGGAAAAAATAATGTTTTTTAATTAAAAAAGCCCTCTGTTTTCTACATACCATGAATGAGAAGCCCTAAGTGGTTCTTTTCTTTTCCTCTAACTTCTTTTCTTTTCTTTCTTTCTTTTTTTAAAGATTTTATTTATTTATTTGAGAGAGAAACTGAGCATGAGAGGAGAGACATATGTGGGAGAAGCAGACTCCCTGCTGAGCAAGGAGCCCGATGTGGGACTCGAACTCCAGGACCATAACCTGAGCTGAAGGCAGTCGCTTAACCAACTGAGCCACTCAGGCTCCCTGTGGTTCTTTTATTTTATGTCAAGGAGAATTGCGCATTAAATTCTGCCAATTTGTGCAACTCCTTGCACACAGATAGGAAAGAAATCTTGGCCGTGGGATTATTCACATCTTCTGCTATGGATTGACTGCTTATTAAAGATTTTTATTTATTTATTTGAGACAGAAAATGAAAGAGAGAGAGAGAGCAGGAAAGAGGAGCCGCGGGAGAAGGACAAGTTGACACTGTTCTAAGTGCAGAGCCCCACAGGGCTCCATTGCACAACCCTGGGATCATGACTTGAGCCAAAATCAAGAGTCTGATGATGCTCAACCAACTGAGCCACCCAGGGGCCTCTGAAGGGACCATTTCTCTTCTTGATTCACAATACTATATCGTAGGAAGAACAGTAACATCTGGGAAATTATCAAAACCTGCACAATGCCATGCCCTAAGAAAATCAAATAGTAATAGCAAGAACAATAGCAGTTAACACAGTTCCAAAGACTTGTCAGATGGATGTTCTTTCATTCTTTATATCACGGGAGACTTCTTGTGCTTTCTGACTCCATTGTCACAGTGGGGTCTGAGGATTGTTCCTGAGATAGACTTCTGCTCATAGGATTATAGAAAGACTAACTGATCCCTGATGATTAAAGAAACTACTGGTCTAGTTACAATCTTCCCAATCTTCATAAATTCAAAGTCTGATCAAATATCATACCAAGAGTGTAGTGTAAAATATGATTTTACTTTATTTTTAAAATATGATTTTTAAAAACACACAAAAATAACAAAGACATCAAGATATTGTATTTACAGATAGATTTAAAATCTGTCCTGACTTTGAGTCTTATTTTTTCCTTGTCAAAAGCACTGACGTGGGGTGCCTGGGTGGCTCAGCGGGTTAAAGCCTCTGCCTTCAGCCCAGGTCATGATCCCAGGGTCCTGGGATTGAGCCCCGCATTGGGCTCTCTGCTCAGTGCAGAGCCTGCTTCTCTCTCTTTCTCTCTCTCTCTGCCTGCCTCTCTGCCTACTTGTGTTCTCTGTCAAATAAGTAAATAAAATCTTAAAAAAAAAAAAAGCACTGATGTAACCACTAATTATAGTTAGGCACATTTGTATATTTTATCTCCACATCTAATAACAATGTTATTGTATTGTTACAGCATTGTATTGTTAATGTCTAATAACAAAACAATGTTGTCTATCATTTTCTTGAAAGATTTTATTTATTTGAGAGAGAGACTGCACCTGTATGCTGGGGCGGGGGTGCTGGGTGATGGGTAGAGTAGAAGGAGAGGGACAAGAGGGAAAGACAGATTCCACTCTGAGTGTGGAGTGAGTCAGGTTGCAGGGCTGCATCCCAGAACCTTGAAGTTATGACCTGAGCTGAAACCAAGAGTCAGATGCTTAATGGACTGAGCCACAAGGCTCCCCTATTGTCTATCATTTATTAAATAATCATAATGTTCCATGCACTATACTAAATGCCTTAATATGTTATTAACTTAATTCTTCAGTAATACCCTAAGTGGATATTATTAACTTCATTTCATGGATGAGAAGATGAAGACTTAGGTTAATTAATTCATACAAGGTCATAACATTAGTAAGTGAAGGAACTTGGATGTGATTCCAAGGCTTTCTGAATCCAAAGCCCAGGATTATCATCAAGTCACAAATTAATGACCTTACTAGAAGTTTAATAAAATACATTTGCCATACTTCTCAAAAAATAACAGTGGTAGGTTTTAACAAGATTCTATCTTCTATGAAGACAGCAGTGTTCAGGTGTAATTGTCAGATAAATGTTATATTTTGTTTCACTTGGGACAGTACTTTTTATCTTTTTAATTAGACTTTATTGTCTAGAGAAGTTTTAGGTTCACAGAGAAATTGAGCCGAAAATACAGTATTTCCATATCTCTTCTGTCCAATTCACCCTCAAGCACACCCTTTATTAGTATTGATAATCCTACACAAGAGTGGTATATTTGTTAGGATTGATGAAGTTGTATCAATACATAATTATCACCTATAGTCCATACTTTACATTAGGGTTTTACAGTGTATGGGTTTTGACAAAAGCATTATGACATATATCTACTATTCTAGTATCTTATAGAATAGTTTCACAACAATATTTTTTAATGATACTCATTGCATTAATTAATCTTCAATTTTTTAAAAAAAGATTTTTATCCATTAATTTGACAGAGAGATCACAAGTAGGCAGAGAGATAGGTGGGGTGGGGGGGGGGAGCAGGCTCCCTGCTGAGCAGAGAACCTGATGCATGGGTTGATCCCAGGACCCTGAGATCATGACCTGAGCCAAAGACAGAGGCTTAACCCACTGAGCTACCCAGGTGCCCCCCAATCTTCAATTTTTAATCCAATAAATAGGAACTAACAAAACTTATAAGAGACCTTAGAGATCCCGTCAAGTGAATATGGCTGAGCCAAGTAAATTTATTTTTTAAATTTTTATTGTGTTATGTTAAGATATTGGGTATTCTATTTGGAAGAACAATTTATTCAGTTTTAGAGGGCATTCTTACGTGCCAGTTACACTATAGAGAGCTGTATTTCTTAATAAGAGATTTTTTTCTTTTGTTAAGTGAGACCAAGAATTGAAAAACTTACCCTAAAAGTTCTCTCTGACATTTATGTCTTGTGTGGTAAATTGTGCAAAACTCTAGGACCTCATTATACATCTGCAAAGCACTTATCAACTGTTAACTAAAACCCAAAGCCAATGTTTGGTTCTTCTTGCAACACTTTTTTTAGCCCACATTTTTCCTGAAGTAAATTGATGTTTGATCAGGAACGTGTGTTTGATTCTTAAACTTGAACAGTAGAATGACAGTTGAATCCCCAAAGGATACAGCTCTTTTTCAACTGACAACATAGAGAAATTGCATTATACCTACATATAAGAGAGCTCAATCATGTTTGCTGCAGTCTACACCCTGTCAAAGGCTCTCTTGAGATGTCTGATATTTGACAGTCTTCTAGGCATATGAACTATTGATTCCTGTAGTTTCTCCAGTTTGTCTTTTTATTCAGTCACATCCTCTATAAATACAGCATCTAAAGTTTACTATCTTTGTGCCAATCCCATACTCCTGTCCTTGTTCCATATGATCGATTTACGCTACACTTTAGCTCTAGTAAATGTATTTGTTTATAATTGCTGTCAGTCTAGAAAACTTACTATTTAGAAGTTCGGAAAAGAGATTTAAGGCTGAATGTGAGTATGTGGAGAACACATAAAGATCTTGTTATTGTAAACTTATTTATGTTAGTCTTTGAAGGAGAGATAAACTTTACTAGCAGGAGAAGTTCCTTCTAAAATTTTAATTACTTTTAGTTGTAGAGAACTTGTGTTTCTGTGACATTTAGGAATTATGATAGAGTTACAGTTTCAAGGATATGAGGATTATTTTAGATTTATAAAATGTATTATGCTATTTTATGTGAATGAGTCTTTGACAGACAATCTTATACCCTACCTGAAGGACTTTTTAAAATTACCATTGAACCCAGTGTAGTTCCTTTTAAGGAGGTATTTGTAATAGATAGTTTGCATTTATGTGAGTCTTAAGGGCAGACTGGGCTCCACCTTCTACACGTGTCTTAGGCACCCAGCCCATTCCTTTGCTTCCAACAACCGAGGGCCAGGTAGTGATTAATGAGGATGGTGGCAGAGAATCTGAAATGGACTATTCTGGTGAATGTTTGCTGTGTGGCTTCCCTTAACTCCAGACTGTTTTCAAGTTTCTAAAGTCTTTTGTTAACATATGAGCCACCAAAAAAACTAAATAAAATACTTTTCTGTTTAGCAAAGCCAAAAACTCTGACTGATTAAGCATTTAACAATTCTGTGTAAACTGACATATTAAAGCTGCATGTAATTATAAATCCAGGTTCCAGAGGACATACCAGCTTCCTGGAGAAACACTGTAGTTTTGAATGAACCTATAATATCTGAATAGTGTGACACAGTTTAACTTCTCTGTGCACCAGAGTTCTTGTCTATAAATTAGAAGAAGGTCTGGTGGTGATTTTAATACTAGATCAGTGACTTTTGTGCCTCTAGACTTGCTAGGAATTCAAAGGAGCCCCCTCATGGCTACTAATGGGAAGCAGAGCGAGAGGGGGCATGATTAGGAAGTGATTTAGAACTTTGCTCTCTACCTTTTACAAAGAGTAATTAGTCATATTTGGTTTTACCCACTAGCTTGTCTTCAAGATTGCTTTTGAATAAAGGATTCATCAATATTTGAAAAAAATGTAATTAAAAAATGTCTAAAATGTTTTCTAACTACTATATTCTATGAGTTTGTGTTTTGTCCTGGAAATCTGTTCTCCATAGTATTCTCCAGAAATAATAGGAGGAAGCAGAATGTTATAGAGATAATATCTATAAAAAAATAGCCCACATTTCTAATAAGAATTACTATCATTTATTGAATTCTTACAGTATGCAAACACCAGTTTTGTAAGTGTTTAAATGAATAGTTTCATTTAATACTCACAACAACTCTGTAAGTTTGGTGTTGTACCTAAGATCATATAAGTATAGAAGGTGGACTCTTTACCTAGCTGGCTTACTCTAGAGCTCATATTCTTAATTATAATAATATCCTTTTAGCTTAGTAAAAGTACTTTAGAAGCTGAAGGCAACATATCAGTTGATCTCAGGAATAAGTGAATGGACAAGCATCTTTGGAAAGTTATGAGAATGCTTATAGTGAAGCTCTATGGTGTACATTTATCAGATGTAATCTGAATGGGATCACCAGACTGAAAAGTAATCGAGACATTGTTTTTGGCAGTTTTTATACATTGTTTCCTGTTAAGATTCTGACATGTGAACAACAACAACAAAAAAGTTGATTTAGGGGCATCACTTTAAGTATCTTTCCAACAGCAATGCCACATCAATTCCTCTGGGGGACTTCCAGCACTATATTAGGTATGTTGAGTAAGAGTGGTGAACGTGGGCAACTTTTCCTTATTCCTAATCTTAGGGGAACAGATAGATAGTTTCAACAAAATGATGAAAACTTAAAAAAAAATCAAATGGAAATGCTAGATTAAAAAAAACAAGATGATGGAAATTCAGTTTTCATTGCTAAATATGATTTTTTTGGGAATATGATATTATTGTGATCATGGCATATAACTTCTCTTTAGAAGTTTCTTAAGAGTTCTTCCCATGTGCAGATGTTGAATTTTGTTGTATAAGGCTTTTTCTGCGTCTATGAAAATGACCATGCATTTTTTTCTTTTGTCTGTTGATATGAATTGCATTGATCAATATTTGAGTGTTGAATCAGCCCTACATTTCCATGTGGTATTCCATTTTGGCCATAAAATATTTTATTTTTAATATATTCTTGGTTTGAATTTTCTGGTGTTTTATTGAGGCTTTCATATCTATGATCATGAGAGAAATTGGTTTATAATTCTATTTTCTTATAATACCTTTGTGTGCTTTTGCTTTCAGGGTACTGCTGATCTCATAAAGTGAATTAAAAAGTGTCCCCTTCTCTTCTGTATTCTGGGAGAATTTGTATAGAGTTGGTAATATTTCTTACTTAAATGTTTGGTAAATTTATGGGTAAAGCCATCTTGTCCTGGTGTTTTCTTCATTGATTTATTAACTACAAATCAATTACTTATATAGAGATTAGACAGTTTAGGTTATTTACTGAATGACGTTGGGCAAATTTGTGTCTGTATGTTTGCTAGGACTGCCATAACAACACGCCATGTGCTGGGTGGCTTAAACAGCTGAAATTTATTTTCTCAGGATTCTGGAGGCTGGAAGTGTAGGACAGGGTTGGCAGGTTTGTTTATGCTGAGTCCTCTCTGCTTGGCTTGTAGATGGCCATCTTCTCTTTCTGTTCTCACATGGTTGTCCTTTGGTTTTGTTGTTTGTGTTCTAATCTCTTCTTATAGGGACACCAGCCATATAAGATTAGGGTCCACCCATATAACCTTGTTTTATCTTAATTGCTTCCTTAAAGGCCCTCTGTCCAAATAAAGTCACATTCTGAGATACTGAGGATTAGGACTTCTATATATGAATTTTGAAGGAGACAAAGTTGAGCTGATAACAATGTTATGCAGAGTATCTCTTCACTTCATAGAAGTAGTTCAATTTATGGGTATAGATTTGTTCATAGTGTCTGCTTATTAATCTTTTAATATCTGTGGAATCTGTAGTTATGTTTCTTCTTTTGTTCTGGATGGTGAGATTTTGCATCTTCTCTCAATGTGGTCATGTGATTATCAATTATATTTGTATTTTTCAGAGAAACAGCTAATGATTTATTTTCTCTATTGTTTTCCTATCCTTAATTGCATTGGCTTTTATTTTATCTAAAATATTCTCTTTCTTCTCATTGCCTGGTTAGTTTACTCTTGTCATATTATCTTAAGCTGCAATATTAGATCATTGCTTTCAGATCGTTTTTACTGATATGACCATTTAATACTGTAAATATCCTTCTAAGCACTACTTCAGCTGCATCCAGTAGTGTGTTGGACCGGTTTACACTGGCATATAAGAACTGATTGTAGTATCTCTTCCCAACTTTGTTTTCTGTGCTGACAACCATGACAGAAATATTTACATCATGGAAATTTGCAAATACTACAAATAAGATTTTCTTTTTCAGAAGGCTGGTTACTTTTACACCATTCCCTGGGTTTTATAAATTTGATATGTTATGTTTTCTTTTTCATTTAAACTAAAATATATTTCCATTGCTCTCTTGATTTCCTCGTTGATTCATGAGTTATTTAAAGAGTGTTGTTTAACCTACAAAGTATTTTAGGAATTTTCTATTATTGATTTCTAGTTTATTTTAATTATAATACAAAAACATACTTTAGGGGCGCCTGGGTGGCTCAGTTGGTTGGACGACTGCCTTTGGCTCAGGTCATGATCCCGGAGTCCCGGGATCGAGTCCCGCATCGGGCTCCCAGCTCCATGGGGAATCTGCTTCTCCCTCTGACCTTCTCCTCGCTCATGCTCTCTCTCACTGTCTCTCTCTCAAATAAATAAATAAAATCTTTAAAAAAAAAAACATACTTTACATAATTGCAATCTTTTAAAATTTGCTAGGATTTGTTTATGGCATAGAATATAGTTTATTTATGGTCCAGAATGTTCTTTGGGCACTTGAAATGACTGTATATCCAGGTATGTTAGGTGAAAAAAATGTCAACTAGATCAAGTTGGTTCCTTGTATAGTTCTAGTCATCTGTATTTTGCTTAGTTATCTTTTTTACTTGTTCTATCATTTATGAAGAGAGGAGTACTGAAGTTTTCAGCTCTAATTGTAAATATATCTATTCTTTCAATTTTAATGCTTTTTACTTCATGTATTTTGAGATTCTTTTATTCTGTACACACACACACAGGATTGTCACATCCTCTTTTTGGATTAATTCTTTCATCTTTATGTAATGTTGCTCTTTATTTGGTTTGTCTGATAATTTACATAGCTAATTGAGCATTGCTTTTATTAGTATTTTCATTTTTAAAGTTTTTATTTTAATTCTAATTAGTTAACATATATTGTCATATTAGTTTCAGATGTACAATGTAGTGATTCAGGAACTCCATACCTCACCCTTTCATCACAGCAAGGGCCATCTTTAATCCCCAGCACATATTTGACTCATTCCCCACACCTCACCTCTCCTCTGGTAACCATCAGGTTTTTTTGTTTGTTTGTTTGTTTGTTTTTAATTTTTTATTTTTTATAAACATGCATTTTTATCCCCAGGGGTACAGGTCTGTGAATCAGCACTCACCAAAGCACATACCCTCCCCAATGTCCATAATCCCATCAGTTTGTTCTATAAGGCTAGCATCTTTTTCTTGGTTCGTCTATCTTTTTCCCCCCTTGCTTATTTGTTTTGTTTCTTAAATTCCACATATGAGTGAAATCATATGGTAATGGTCTTTCTCTGACTGACTTATGTCACTTAGCATTATACTCCCTATTCCATCCATGTCATTTTAAGTGGCAAGATTTCATTCTTTTGGCTGATTAATATTCCACTCTGTAAATATATATATAGCACATCTTCTTTATCCATTCATCAGTCAGTGGACACTTAGGCTGTTTCCATGTTGTGGCTATTGTAAATAGTGCTGCTATAAACATAGGGGTGCGTATTTCCCTCTGGATTAGTGTTTTTGTATTCTTGGTAAATACCCACGAGTGAGATTGCTGGATTGTAGAGTAGTTCTGTGTGTACCTTTTCCAGAAATCTCCATACTTGTTTTCCACGGTGGCTGCACAAGTTTGCATTCCTACCAAGAGTTCATGAGTGTCTTTTTTTTCTCCACATCCTCTCCAACACCTGTTATTTCTTGTGTTTTTTTTTTTTTTATTTTAGTCATTTTGACAGGGGTGAGGTGATATCTCATTGTAGTTTTGATATGCATTTCATTGATGATGAGTGATGATGAACACCTTTTTGTATATCTGTTGGCCATCTGTATATCTTCTTTTGAGAAATGTCTGTATCTTCAACCCATTTTTTAAAATTTGGATTGTCTGGTTTTTTGGATGTTGAGTTGTATAAGTTCTTTATATATTTTGGATACTAACCCTTTATCAGATATGTGATTTGCAAATATTCTCACATTCAGTAGGTTGTCTTTTGGTTTTGTTGATTGTTTCTTTTGCTGTGCAGAAACTTTTTATTTTTACATAGTCCCAATAGTTTATTTTTGTTTTTGTTTCTTCTGACTCAGGAGACGTATCTAGAAAAAAGTACAGCTGATGTTAGAGAAGTTACTGCCTATTCCTAGGATTTTTATGGTTTCAGATCTCACACTGAGTTCTTTAATCCATTTTGAATTTATTTTTGTGATGGTGTAAGAATGTGGTCTAGTTTCTTTCTTTTGCACATTGCTGTCCAGTTTCCCCAAGATCATTTGGCTTTTTCCTATTGCATATATTTTACTGATTTGTCAAAGATTAATTAATCATATAATTATGGGTTTATTTTTGAGTTTTCTATTTGGTTCCATTGATCTATGTGTCTGTTTTTGTGCCAATACCATACTGTTTTGATTACTTCAGCTTGGTAATATAACTTAAGTCTGGCATCATGATGTCTCCAGGTTTGCTTTGCTTTTTCAAGATTGATTTGGCTATTTGGGGTATTTTGTAATTCCATAACATTTTAGAATGGCTTGTTCTAGTTCTGTGAAAAATGCTATTAGTATTTTGATAGGGATTGCATTGTATGTGTAGATTGCTTTGGGTAGTATAGACATTTTAACAATATTTATTCTTCTAATCCATGAACATAAAATATCTCTGTGTTGTGTTCAGTTTCTTTCATTGTGTTTTATAGTTTTCAGAGGAAAGGTGTCTCACCTCTTTGGTTTGGTTTTTTTCCTGGGTATCTTGTTATTTTTGATGTAATTGCAAATCAGATTATTTTCTTAATTTCCTTTTATACTGCATCATTATTGGTGTATAAAAATACAACAGATATCTGCAGATTAATTTAGTATCCTGTGACTTTACTGAATTTATCAGTTCTAGCAGTTTTTTGGTAGAGCTTTCAGGTTTTCTATATATAGTATCCCGTTATCTGGAAATAGTGGACATTTTACTTCTTCCTTACCAATTTGAATACCTTTTATTCCTTTTTATTATCTGGTTGCTGTGGTTAAGATTTCTAGTACTATGTTGAATAAAAGTGGTGACAATGAAAATCTTTGTCTTGTTCCTACCTTAGGGGAAAAACTCTCAGTTTAATATCTCAGGATGATGTTAGCTGGGATTTTTCATATATGGCCTTTATTATGTTCCCTCTATCCCTACTTTGTTGAGGGTTTTTATTATGAATGGATGTGACGAATTATTTGTCGATGGATTCGAATTATGTGTTGAATCCATTATTATGAATGGATTTGTCGAATGTTTTTTGTACATCTATTGAAATGATTATATGGTTCTTATCTTTTCCTCTTATTAATGTGATATATCATGTTGATTGGTTGCAAATATTGAACAACCCTTGCATACCAGGAATAAGTCCTACTTGATTGTGATAAAAAAAATTCTTTTTTAACTTATTGCTGAATTCAGTTTGCTAGTATTATGTTGAGGACTTTTGCATCTATGTTCATATGAGATTTTGTCTTATAGTTCTCTTTCTTTGTATTATCTTCATCTGATTTTGGTATCAGGGTCACAGAATGAATTTGGAGGCTTTCTTTCCTCTTCTGTGTTTTGGAATAGTTTGGAAATAATAGGTTCTATTCTTTAAATGTCTGGTAGAATTCTCCTGTGAAGCCATCTGATCCCAGACTTTTGTTGGGAGTTTTTGGTTCCTGATTCAATTTCTTTGCTGGTTATCAGTCTGTTCAAATTTTCTTTTCTTTCTTTCTTTCTTTTTTTTTTTTTTAAGATTTTATTTATTTATTTGCCAGAAAAAGAGAGAGAGAACACAAGTGGGGGAACAGCAGACAGAGGGAGAAGCAGGGGTCCCTGCTGAGCAAGGAGCCTGATGCAAACTCGATCCTAGGACCCGGGATCATTACTTGAGTCAAAGATTGATGCTTAACTGACTGAGCCACTCAGGTGTCCCTCTGTTTAAATTTTCTATTTCCTCCTGTTTCAGTTTTGGTAGGTTATATGTTTGTAGGAATTTACCCACTCCTTCTAGGTTGTCAAATTTATTGGCATATAGATTTTCATAATATTTTCTTGTAATTATTTATATTTATGTGGACTTTGTTGTTATTTCTCCTCTCTCATTTGTGCCTTTATTTATTTGAGTACTTTGTCTTTTTTTCTATTTGTCTGGCTAGAGGTTTATCGAATTTATTGATTTTTTTTTTTTTTTTCAAGGAACCAGTTCCTGGGGTCATTGATCTGTTCTGTTGTTTTGTTTTTAGTTTATCATTTGTTTCTGCCTAATATCTTTTATTTCCTTCCTTCTGCTGGCTTTAGGTTTTGTTTTGTTCTTTCTAGTTCCCTTAGGTGTAAGGTTAAGTTGTGTATTTGGAATTTTTCTTGCCTGTATTGCTATTAACTTCCCTCTTGAAATAGCTTTTGCTGCATTCAGAGGTTTTGAAGCATGCGTTTTCACTTTCTTTTGTTCCCATGTACTTTATTATTATTATTATTTTTTATTTCTGGTTGACCCATTCATTGTTTGTTAGCATGTTATTTTACCCATATATTTGTGATCTTTCCAGATTTCCTGGAAAGACTGACTTCAAATTTCATAGCGCTGTGGTCAGAAAAGATGCATATTATGACTTTGATCTTTTTGAGTTTGTCAAGGCTTGTTTTGTAGCCTCATATGTGATCTATTTTGGAGAATGTTCCATATGCACTTGAAAAGAATGTGTATTCTGCTGTTTTAGGATGGAATGTTCTGAATATATCTGTTTAATCCATCTGGTCCAGTGTATCATTCAAAGCCATTATTTCCTTGTTGATTTTCTATTTAAATGATCTATCAATTGATGTAAGTAGGTTGTTAAAATCCCCTACTATTTTTGTATTATTATCAACTAATTCCTTTATGTTTGTTATTAATTGTTTTATGTATTTGGGTGCCCTATATTGGGTGCATAAATATTTGCAATTGTTATATCTTTTTGTTGGATTGTCCCTGTTATTGTCACATAGAGTCCTTTTTTGTCTCTTGTTAAAATATTTGTTTTAAAGTCTATTTTATCTGATATAAGTGTTGCTACTCCAGCTTTCTTTTGACATCCGTTTGCATGATATATATTTCTCCATCCTCCAACTTTCCATGTACATATGTCTTTAGATCTAAAATGAGTCTTTTAGATCTAAAATGGAGCATATAGATGGGTCTTGTTTTTTTTACTCACTCTGTCACCCTGTGTCTTTTGGTTGGATCATTTAGTCCATTACACTCAAAATAATTATTGATAGATATCTATTTACTGCCATTTTATTAGCTGTTTTATGGTTGTTTCTGAAGATTTTCTCTGATCGTTTCTTGCCTTTCTCTCTTTCATGGTTTGCTGGTTTTCCTCAGTGATTTTTTTTCTCTTTATTCTTTGCATATCAGTGATTTTTGATTTGTGGTTACTATTAGGTTTGTATATAACATGTGCATTTAGCAGTCCATATTAAATTGGTAGTAATTTAAGTTTGAGCCCATTCTTTACTCCTCTCCAGCTCCATGTTTTAGGTATTTAGTGTCATATTTTATATCCTTTTATTTGTGAGTTCCTTGACTTTTTTTTTTTTTTTTGGGGGGAAGTATTTATTTTTACCATTTTTGTGTTTCCTTCCTTCATACTGTCACTTTTGGTCTTTCCCTATTACTTCAAGTGTCCCTTTTAATATTTCTTGGCAAGGCTGGCTTTGTGGTCAATCAGTTTTTTTGGTTTTTGTCTATCTGGGAAACTCTTTATCTCTTCATCTATTCTGAATGATAGCCTTGCTAGATAGAGTATTCTGGGCTGCAGATTTTTCCTCATTCAGTGCTTTGATTATATCATGCCATTTTCTTGCAACTTGAAAAGTTTCTGCTAAAAAATTTGCTGATAGCCTTATGAAGTTCCCTTTTTATGTGACTATCATCTTTTGT
Organism: Mustela lutreola; assembly: GCF_030435805.1. Classification (NCBI taxonomy): domain Eukaryota; kingdom Metazoa; phylum Chordata; class Mammalia; order Carnivora; family Mustelidae; genus Mustela; species Mustela lutreola. The sequence continues at coordinate 56,818,287 of NC_081295.1, read as the reverse complement.
CTTGCTGTTTTTAAAATTTTTCTTTATCGCTATATTTTGTGATTTTTAATTATCTATATCTTGGTGTGTATCTGCTTTTGTTGACTTTGTTGGGGGTTCTTTGTGCCTCCTAGATCTTGATATCTGTTTCTTTCCCCAGATTAGGGAAGTTTTCAGCTATTATCTCTTAAGATATTTCATCTGCCCCCTTTTCTCTCTCTTCCTTTTCTGGCACTCCTATAATGTGAAAATTACTACGTTTGGTGAAGTCACTATGTTCCCTAAGTCTATTCTTGAGTATTTTAATGTCTTTTTTTGTTTCACTATTTTATAACAACTTTACTGAGATATAATTTGTATGCTATAAAATGAACTATTAAAATACAGAATTCCCTTGACATTAGCACATTAACAGAGTTGTGCAACTATCACTACTCTCTTAATTTTTGAAATATTTTTTATCAATTCATAAAGAAAACACTAATCTATTGGTAGTACCTCCCCATTATGTCTGACTTTTTTCATTAAGTAAAACGTTTTCATTTCCTTCATGCTGTAGTTTCTGTTAGTACCTCATTTTTTTTTTCATGGCTGAATAATATTCCAAGCAAGGATATATCATATTTTGTTTATTATTTCATTCATCCATCGATGGATAATTTAGTTGATTTTACTTTTTGTTATTTTATTTATAATCTTTTTATATTCTTATGGTTAAAGTACGTTTTTATAAACAGCATACAGTTGGATCTTGCTTCTATATTGATTCTAGCATTCTCTTTTCTTTAAATTGTTTTGTTTAAACCATTATAATTAAGTGATATGATATAGTTTCTATTTGTTGTTATATTTGCTCTTTTTTTTCTTTCTATTTCTCTTTGCTTATTTTGGAGTTGACCTTTTAAATGACATATTTATCTCCACAATTGCCTTATTATTTATATCTCTTTGAAGTATATTTGGGTGGTGGTTAATCAGGTTTATAGGATTCATCTTATTTCATAAGAACATGCCTTCAGATAACTTTATGACATTCATATGTAGTTTAAAGACATAATGACAGTATAGTCCCAATTCAATCTTCCCATACTTTCTGTCATTTTGTTATACATTTATTTTTACATATTTTATTTCAATTAATTTCATTTATTTTTGCTTTAGACAATCAGTTATATTTTTAGGAAATTAAATAATAAAAAGTGAATTTTATATTCATCCTCATTAATAGTCCTCTTCATTTTTATTTTTATGGATTCAAATTGCATTCTGTTATTACATTCTTCTGGCTAACAAACTATTTTTAACATCCTAGCGCAGGTCTACTAGTGATGGATTTTTTCTTTCTTTCTTTTATTTCCCCCAGAGAAATGTCTTTATTTCCCCTCTATTTTTGAAAGATATTTTCACAATGTATAAAATTCTGGATTGATTAATTTTTTCTTGTCTTTTGACACTTTAATGTTGTCATTCCTTTATCTTCTGGTTTGTATAATTTATAATGAGAAATCTTCCTAATTCTTATCTTTGTTTCTTTGTATATAATCTCTTTCTGTTCATCACTGGTTTCAGAAGTTTGAACATGAGATGTTTAGGAATTTATATATGTGTTTTGTATTTATTCCAGTTGTAATTCTATGAGATTCTTGGATTTGTGGTTTGGCACCAATCAAGAGAATTTTGGAAGATTCTCTTGCATAATATCTTCAAATTTCATTTATTTCTTTCTGTTCTTCTTCTGTTATTCCATATGTGTATGTTAGGTCATTTGATATTTTTTCACAGAAAAAATATTTTTCCTACTTGTTTCATTAATTTTTATCCTGCATCATCAATTTCACTATCAATTTCATTTCAATTTTCCATCTACTAATAAGTTCACCAAAGTCATTTTTTAACCTCTCATTCTGTTTATTTCTATAATTTTCATTTGATTTTTTTCTTAGTTTTATTTGTTTGTTGAAATGATCTGCCTGATCACATATGTTGCCCACTTTTTCCACTGGTGCTTTTTACATATTAATCATAATTATATTAATTTTCCTATTTGATGATTTCAACCTCTGGTTCATATCTATGTCTGCTTGTTTTGATTTTTTAAATTGCTTCCCATATGCCTCATACATTGTTTTTTTTTTGAAAGCTGAAAATTTTTTGTAGGAAGTAGAGACTGAAATAATGCATTTTGTTTTGTTTTGTTTTTTTGCCAGGCCTTTATTATAAGTGGTTGGTCTTATTAGGAATTGAACTGAGTATAAGCTTCAGGTTCTTCTAGTGCAGTATTCTCTAATGGAAACAGAATATAAAACATATGTAATTTAAAAGTTTTCAGCAGCTTTATTTTAAGTTTTTTAAATTATTTATTTATTATTTGAGAGATAGAGCTGAGCAAGAGAGAGAGCATGAGTGAGGGTGGAGGAGCAGATGGAGGAGAAGCATGCTCCCAAGAGCTCTGTCAGGAGCCTGATTTGGGGCTCAGCTAGATCCTAGGACCCTGAGATCATGACCTGAGCAGAAGGCAGACACTTAACCAACTGAGACATCCAGGCACTCCTCAGCAGCCTTATTTTAGAAAAGTAAAAATAGAAGTGAATTTAATTTAATAATTTTTTAATATAACCCAGTATATCCAAAATAATACCAACACATAGTTCTAGTTACATTTAAGTGCCCAATAGCTACATGTGTTTTGTGACAATAATATTAGATAACAAAATTTGAATATTTCCTGTGTGTAGGGTAGAAGTTGGTTTGTCCAAGAGTTTTTCTCAATGTCTTTTCTAGCCTTACCTTTAGATTTTTTGTTAATGCCTATCCTTTGGGAAATCTTCTCTCCATGTTCTTGACCCTCCCCTAGTAGTAGTACACTGCTGTTACTTTATTAATTAGGTGACTGGTAGTGGGCACTGGTGGGACGTTCTTTGTTGTTTTGGTTCAGCATTATTCTTGGCCAGTACTTTTTCCTTGCCTCTCAGGGTTGGGGCTTGCTTAATAATTTTTTTCTTCTCTCTAATGATCTGGACTCAATGTATATTTCTGCCCTCTCCAGGGTTAGAGAATGTTATTTGTTTTCTTATTCCAGTCACACAGTGTTGTTACCTGTGCCTTAAGTGTGTTGGTGTTTTCTTCATCCCCCCAGAGACTTATAGCTTTGTTCCATAGTAAAGATAAGGGAGACGGATACAGGTAGGTCTTTGTGCCCCCTTTCTTCACGGTTGCTGTTCCACTCCCCTGGGCCCTGTACTACAACAATGACTTTCTCAAGACTCTGGTCCTACCCCCAATTCTGGTAATATCCAGTGAGGTTTGTGGAGAGTCTGACAGTAAATGCAATTTACTGGTGTTTTTGCTTCCTGAGAGCCATATGCTGTCACACTAGCTCACATTCTACCTTTAGCAAGCTGGTAAATTTTAGTAGAATTACCCTCACTAACTTGTATAATGTTGGGTATCATCTGCCTCAGCTAATCAAGAGATAGTGTGCTGTTTCTCCTTGGAAACATTTGTTTTTCCTTAGATTTAAGGTTATTTGCTTGCTTTGTGATTCTGTTATCTTATAGATTCCAGAGACATTGTGATTTTGCAGATTTTTCTATTTTCTTAATGTAAGGGGAAATGACACTGTTTTCGGCTTTCTCTATCCTAAGCAGAAGCTAGAATTTCTGATGCTTACTTTTGAGAAATATAACCCTATTCTTTTGGAATCACCAATGTACCTCACTGGAAGTTACTGATCTTCAGAGAATAAAGTCTAACTCTTATAATAAAACCCTTCAAGTCATACTTCATAATGCTTCAGTTTATGTTGAGAAACAATATAATTTAGTTTTCCAAACTTTAAGTATAATAACTTAAAAATCCTTTTTAGTACCACAACCCGCCCCCCACACCGCCTTCAAAGAGGCTGATACCTCAAATAAAGGGAGGACTGTCCCTCTTTCCACTTCCTGGCGCATAGGAATCAATGTCATAGACATTTTTTGAGTAGAATAATGGGGGTTTATTGGTGTCATGGTGAGCAAGCAAATGAGACTGGGCAGTGACAATCTCTATATGCTCTCAGGCATGTGGAGCCACACTCTGTGATAGGGTGATATATAATTGGATATCCAGGGTTGATGCATTTACATTGTTTTACAAGGGAACAAGCTCAGACCATGTATTAAAGATTTATGTAGCCAGTACACTGGGCACTAAACATAGGTTAAAAATTTTTTTTTGGAATAAATTGTTTCTAATCTGACACTTTTACCTCCAGGTATGGATTGTTGCAATGACCTCAGCTTACAAATCACAGCTACTAACTAATGGACACTATGAGCCTGTGGCTTTATTGACACACACCATTTTTTGTGAGTGTTTCATGTTGTCTTTTTTTCTTTTTTTTTGCTGAAGCTTGCTGTGACAAGTTAGAGCCCATCTGTCTGCTCAGTAAAAAGCAAAATGACAAACATAACATAGGAAACGTTCAGATATCCAAGATTGTTTTCTACCATTTGATTTTATAAATATGCTAACATTTAGAACTGATAAATAAATGAAATATGGGTAGGACCTTGAAATTGGGATCATCTTTATGAGAACTGCATGATGGCAACAATATTTTTAAATGGTTATTTGTTTGTACTCACATTTGTTATGCATCTTATATTTAAGTCACTACCTCTCCAAAAGGTTCCAATGCTGTGAAATGAATTAGCTGTCATATTTTATACCAGTAGGGAAGCAAAAGAGCTGCCTTTCTCTTTAAAGCAGGATTGGTACATGAAGATGTGGACATGTGGTATGACTGGTATTTTTTTCCTCATCTAAGATTTTTTTTTAATTAAAAAAATCCTCCCTTCACTATATATATTTTTTCTACTATAGTTATTGAGATATTATGATAGAAAAATTTGTCTGTGATTAGATGTTGATTTGTGTACCTTTTAAAATCCTATTAGGAGGTGGATAATTTTTTTTTTTTTGTCTAGGCTGCCCATTGCTTTTTTTGTAGTGTTACACCTGTGCTTGGGAGATGCTCTGTGTTTTTTTGTTTAAGGTAAATTTAATTGAAAGAGTTAATAAATTAACAAAATAACTTAATCAGGGGCAATATACATTTGACACATTTTGTGCTCCTTCCCCAGCATATACCGTTGTCTCACCCAACTTTTCACAAAATACCTTGTATGTATGTATGTAGAAGGTTAAGCCTAAAAAATGTGCTCAATTGAATTCATGAAACCAGATCAGCTGACTGTGGGATACTCTCCTAATGATGGCATTTGACTATGAGATTCTCCCTCAACCTTCCTACCTTCCTAAATACTGCCTAACTTTGGCTCTAAAGCATGCATGAGCTAAAATATTGTGTAGTTCTTATACAAAAGACTTATAAATACCCACCATTATTGATGTTATTAATATTCTTTTGTTTTAAAGAGAAAAGTACCAGCTCCTCTCATCTTGAGAGCAAATAACACAACTGTAAAAGCTGTTGCCAAGCAACCTACATTCACAGCTCAGATGGGCTGAATTGTTTATATTCATATGTGGATAAAATTGACCCACTCCTTCTTTGAAAAAGATATATACGAAGTCTTTGAGATATTTCTACCAATATTTTAGTGTATGGGCCATGGCATTGTTCTGTAGGAGGTTCCAAAGCTAACACATTGGATGTATATACCTCTTTCACTACTCTTGCCAATTTAGAGTATAGGTATCTGGTTTGGGTGTGTTTCTGCATTAGATTGTGAGTTTTTGGAGGACAAGTATTGTTCTCCTCACACATAAAAGGATTCTATACATAGCTAGCATTCCATAACTGTGTGATAAGAGATGTGTTAAAAATGATCTATACAGTGTCTGTGCTATAGACACTTTCTGCAAAAAAAAAAAAAAATATTTGCTAAAACTTAGGAAGAAGAAATTTTTAAATTAAAGAATCCAGCAATATTAAATTATGATAAGCCAAAACTAAAGCAATAAGTTTAAAAAAAAACTAGAATTACAACATTTTAGAATTAGAAGAAACTTTATGGGACACTTATTCCAGTGGTCTCAAACTTAGTTCTTAGTTGAAACACCGAGGAGTTTATACAGTTAACTGGTCTAGGATAAAGTTTTGAGTTGGAGTATTTTTTTTTTTTTAACATTCCTCAGGTGATTCAACTGTAGGATTGAGAACCACTAATATAGTCCAACAGTCTCATTCTATGGTGGAGAAAATAGCCCCAGAAGATTGAGAAGTGTGAGATTGTAAATAGAACACAAGCTCTGGAAGTCACTGCAAACTACCAGCTAATGTGTGATTTTAGCCATCAGTTCATCATTGTAAAATGGAGACAATAATATCTGTGTGTGGGACTTCTGGAGAGATTGAATGGAGTGACATATATATTACAACTGGAATCATGCCTGGTGGGAGCCCGGCAAAAATTGACCCTTATCTTAACAATTTTATGGGTTGCAAACATAACTTGAATAGAACCTTGATCCACTGATTGCCTGAGCCTTCAGTACCATGGAAAGCAGCTTTAGCTCTGATGTTTTTACTGGAAAGGAGGAAGCTTTAATATATCTGTTAAGATCCCAGTAGGAAACACAAGAAGCATCCAGAAGGGTAAATGAAGAGAATTTAATGAATAAACTTTTTTCAAAGGTATAGTAAAGTTAAGGGGACCACCATAGTACCATGAAGCAAAATAGGGCCTGCCAGATAATGAGGTCAGAGTGGTCACTGGAACATGGTATGGCCTGTGGCTGCAAGAAATAGGTCACCAGGAAGAAGCTGCACCCCATTTAAAGGAGCAGAGCTAGTAACCAAACTGCAGCCTGGCAGGAAGAGGAAGTGGGAATGGATCTCTCTCTCCTGCTACTCTCCAGTTTTCTGCTGGTGATCACATTGGCTAAGACAGGGGACAAGAAAGCCCAATTGATAGAATTTGTAAAGGTCAGTCTCCTAGTGTGCAGAGCAGGGGGGAAAAAAGGAGAAGGCTCTGACAGGTAGGCAGCACTATGCTGAGTACTTTATGTGCATGATGTCTTTAAAGCGTGTGTTGCTTTGGGGCTAATTCAATTGAACATAAATTGTCTGAAATTACTGACATTCTCTGTGGCAAAGCTTTCAATGCTAGGAATTCACATATATCCATACTAACTTTGTCCTGAAATAAACGTTCTCAGGCAGTAAAACCTGAACTTCACAGCTGAATATGTGTCCACTATAGAAGATGCACAACTTCCGCTCTGGCAAATGGCTGGCTTTGTTGGAGTAGATTCAGCAGGGAAATCAGCATACAAAGCCTGCTAGCCAGGGATACAGAATAACCAACATCCACTCCTGTCTCAGCAGCTGCCTGCTTTTCCTGAGCTGTCTGTTCACCTCTTGGTTTTGTAATTTATCCACAAAGAAATGAGAAGAACACCTGTTTCTCATTACAAGATTGAGATGTTTTGAGGGAAAAGAAGATCATTCTTATGGAATAAAGATGCTGTCTACTTAAATACAAAGCTGAGGCAGGAGCCATTCTATTGGCACTAATTTTAGTCAGGAAAGAGGACACATAGAAGATACCTGACATTTTATTTCTTTTAATAAACCTATTTTTGAGAATCACCTGGAGAATCAGAGGAAAATAAGCAGGCTTTGCCTTTGAGGAGTTCATGGTCTTGTGGGAGGAATCATAAATGAAACCTTTCTTAAAAGGGAATAATATTGAATTAGATGAAGGTTTTGTTATCTCTTTAAAATGTGCTTTTATGCCCCAGGACAAACCATAAGTGACTCTTAATCTCACAAAACAAACTGAGGGTTGCTGGGGGGAGGGTTTGGGAGAAGGGGGTGGGATTATGGACATTGGGGAGGGTATGTGCTTTGGTGAGTGCTGTGAAGTGTGTAAACCTGGTGATTCACAGACCTGTACCCCTGGGGATAAAAATATATGTTTATAAAAAATTTAAAAAATGTGCTTTTATATTAAACTGGTGATAGCTAGCTATCTATATACTTATTCATCTACCTGTCTACTTAAATTTTGCTAGAAGCTGATCTGTGTAAACTCTTATTTTTTTCCAAGATTTTATTTATTTATTTGACAGACAGAGATCACAAGTAGGCAGAGAGGCAGGCAGAGAGAGGGGAGGAAGCAGGCTCCCTACTGTGCAGAGAGCCTGATGCGGGGCTCAATCCCAGGACACTGGGATCATGACCTGAGCTGAAGGCAGAGGATTTAACCCACTGAGCCACCCAGGCACCTGTGTAAATTCTTTCAGTACTTCAAATGCATCAAATTCTGAGCAAGAGTACCTCTTGGCACCTCTCCTGCCTGACAAGGCCTTCCCTTAAAATTTCCAAGGTTCTCGAACCATTCGTATCCATACCTTGGTTCTTTCCACAACACCAGGTGATTCTCCATTGGCTGAAGTCTTGTTCTGAATAATTTATCCTAACTCAGTTTGTCATTCTTTTATGGTAAATTTCCCTGTATTAACCCTACTTAGCATCCTCATCTCCTTTGCCAACTGGCAGGGGAGAAATTTTATGCAGTAATTTTATAAAATTCCTATTTTGGGGACCTACAGACAATGAATGTTCTGTTGCTTTTTTTCTCTTTGTTTAATGCTGGAGGGTGTGACCTTTTTCAGTAACTGGGATATTAAGACCAAGAACCAGGGAAATCTTAGGCTTATGAATAAATTCTCAGCCAGATTTATGACAGCTTAAAGTAAGAGATATCTCACAATAATATTGAGGGGGAATGAAGACCTCATAGTTGACATGACTGTGATCCAGAGGTGAAAGGGATAGCATTCCTAGGAGTAGCTTGAGCAAAGTTTCAGGGTCAGGTATGGGCACAGTGTGCTCAGGGGTACAGGGACAGCAACATCCTGTCTGGGATAAAGAGTTCTTGGTGGGATGGATTATGTCATCTAGCATTTATGGTGTGCCCACTGCCTATCTGGATCTGTGCCAGGTCACTTTTATTTATAACTTCCATTTTAGACTGAATGCTTTTGTTCTGCCCTCCAAATTCTTATGCTAAAATCCTACCTTCTAGGGCACCTGGGTAGCTAAGTTGGTTAAGCCTCTGCCTTTGGCTCAGGTCATGATCTCAGGGTCTTGGGACTGAGCCCTTCATCAGGATTCCCGCTCAGGGGGGAGTTTGCTTCTCCCCCTCCTTCTGCTCCTCCTTGCTCCACTCATTCTCTCAAATAAATAAAATCTTTAACCCTCCTCCCCCCAAAAAAACCCTCTTTAACTTCCCACAAATATAAAGGCCTTTAGAAGCAACTTAGGTAATGAGGGTAGAGGTTCCATGACTGGGATTAGTGCCCTTATAAAAGAGATACACCGGAGAGCACCCTCACTCTCTTTCCACTGCATGAGGATTTAATGAAGAAGGGACCATCTCCAACCCAAAAGAAGGCCCTCTCTAGAACTCAACTATATGGACATCCTGATCTCAGATGTTCAGTCTCTAGAACTCTGAGAAGTAAATTTCTGTTGCTTGTAAGCCACCCAGTCTATGGTATTCTGTTATGACTGCCTGAGCTAAGACAAGCTCAGATCTTCATGATACAGAAAATTGTGTTACACAGCTAGCAAGCAGTAGTGTCCTCTTAGGTGCTTAGCTCTGTCTGCTTTTTATCTCTTCCTGGCAGTATGGTGCCTTATTTTATAATGTGAGATTGGTGAAGGAGGATCAGATGTCAGGGTTCCTTGAGAACCAGAAATAAATAGTATGGGAAAGCTCTGGATGGCATTAGAAGCAATTTTTATGTGCATCATAATTTTAGGAGAATATTTTCTGAAATAATCATACCCCGCCTCCAAAGATTCTTCAGCACGCTAAGCACATTTCAATTTTTTTTAACTCTGCAAGTATTTTTTTATTCAAGTATTCACCCACTATAAAGTCAGTTGCATAAAATTCCTGTTTTCTGTCCAAATCCTCCTGAATCTGGTGATTATTTTTCTCTATTCATTGCCTGAGAAGTAGTAAGGATAATAAAGAGAATGAGAGATGGCCAGCTTCTACTGTGTCTTCTATCTTGTAGCACTTTTTTTATATTGGCTATGTGTCTGAAGGCTTAATAATGTTGTCCCTCTCCCATCTCCACCCTTTCAGAAAGAATTTTACACCACACTAAATATGCAGGACCTTGATATTATGCAATGTGAAGTATAGGAATTGCTTAATGCAGAGAAGAAAAATTCTGTAGGGAAACACTAGCATTCTTCACCTTTAGAGAATACATATGATATGTTTATCATGTTCAGTCCAGGGAAGGTCTTTATATATAGAATCAGAGGTAATTTAGAGGCAGTGGCAGCAAGGCTTCCAGTAATCTAGATCTTGGTTAATGTAGGAGATTTTGTTAAAAGGCATACTGAATGCCAGAAATGGATTTATACTAGTGAAATTGTTGTCTTAATTAGCACTATGAGTATTAGTAAATGGGCCTTCATTGGTGAAATAAAATGTATTCAAGATATGGCTTGGCTAAAATATTTAAGAGATACCCTAAATAGGGGAGAAGAATCTAGTTATGGCTATGGTCTGTAGCCTCAAGAAAGTTTCAAGGCTCAATTCTAAAGTGGTACTCTGTCTAGCCATTGGTTGAAGATAATGTCTGTTTCCCTAATGGAAATCATAGGGAAAACAGAATCCTATCTCTGGAATGTTATTGTATCTGCCTTGAGTAATTTTTTTCAGGGCTGGTATAATTAAAGCACCTCAAGTAATGCAAAAAAATGGAGAATCTTTTGACTTAAATAATGTAAATCATGAACTATATTGTGCCTTCTACCTAATAAATATTTGTTCAATAAATATCTATGTGTTTAGCATAAGTAGCTAAACTTTAAGTACTTCAGATCTTTAAAGACCACTGTTACAAGTCAAAAGAACCCAAGAGGTCTTAGATCAGTTGGTGACAGTTAAACTTACTTATATTATATTACTTTATTGGCTATGCAGGTTTTTGGGGGATTTAGACAGTACTGATAACTTTGTTATATATATATATAAAATTATAACTATAGTTATAATTATATATATATTATTATAACTATAGTTATAATTTTATATATATATATATATATATATATATATATATATATATATATAAGCAAAACCAGAAATATAGCCATTAGCCCTGTTCATCTGTGCTGCAGCCATACCTCTGGGTAGGTATCACCTATCACTGATAATTTAAGAACAGCTAAAATTGTAGATTTGATGACTGTGCCTGTTATGCCACTTCTACCCCCAACTTGATTTGTTTGTTTTTTTCCAAATTGATAGCTCCTGCATTTATTATGAATTTTTGTCAGTAAGAGTAAGTTTTGTTATTTGGTAAAATGATAAATTATTCTTTTGTTTTTAAGGTTAATTGCCATTCCTTTGTCCCATTCATGCTTTAATATTTCCTAATAGGTACAAGTAAACAAACCATTGAAAACATAAATACAATTGTGTGGGAAGATAGTGTAAAATAAAGATGGCAAATTCATTTACGTTTAGGGGCAGGAATGGTAATATAAATGTGCAAGAAGTAGGTATAAAGCAATAAGGAAAAAAGGATCTGTGGCCTCATTAAAAAACATTTTTAATACTTTTTTGAGCTGTTCAAATAAAACTGACCTCTGGGTGCCATGGATTGTACCAAGCAAAACATTGGAAATGAAATTGATGCTTTCTATAATTCAAGGTTTTTATGAATAAATATCTCGAAAAGATTGATATTCTCTAGCTTTAAAATATTTATCCTAGTTGTTGTTTATTTATACTATTACCAAAAATGATGTAAGGATAGAAATAGGTGGCTTCTAAGGCCCAGAGAATATGACCAGATTTTATACAGACTGAGACAACTATAGCAGGATCATAGAGCATGGTTAAATATTCAAAACCTCCATCTTTCTGTCACAAATGTATAGTGAGTGCATTCATTTTCCCAGAATACCTACATTTTATAGTCTTGTGATTAACATTCATATGGTAGTCATTATAGTTAGAAGTAAAATATAATTGAAAAACCTATAAGGAAAAAATACTTTTCTAATAACTACAAGCCAAATGTATAAATCTTATAAGATAGAAACTTCTTCTTCAACTGTCTGATATTTATGATCTTGGTGCCTTCGAAAGATGTGACTTGTGAATATTTATCTTAGTGATACAACAACATATAGTACCCTCATTGAATTGTGTTTTCATGGCTCAACTTTTCTTAATCCCCTAAAGTTCCTGCTGTTAGAAACATTTAGCTGAATTACATTTATACTTTTTTAAATTCTATAAATATTAGGATCCACAACAACAAGAACAAATGAATAGGACAGCCTCTTTGTGCTTGGAATCTTATTCCATAACATTCCAGGAGAAAATTCTCAGTTATTAGGAAATACACTCTATCACTAGTGTATGGACTAATTTGCCTTCAACAACTCCACAACATATGGTTTGTACCTGCTGCTTAGGTGACTGCCAAAGTAGTTTGCTCTAGCTGAGAGCAATAGCTTTGTTGACAGATTCTTTGGCTTGGAAAGGCAGTAGAATTCCTAGATCAGGCTTTGGTGGAGGGGTTAGGCTCAAAAGGAAGCTCCCCATCCAGGTGAGAAAGATGCCTCTGTGAAATAGCTTTGGAAGGTGGAGCTGATAATCTGGAGGAGTTGGTTTGTGGATGTACTCCTCAGCAAAGAGGAGATCAAAGGAATAATTAGGTTGAGAAACCAAGTGTTAAATATTATTTATTAATAGCTATACCTAGAATACATTCCACAGATAGGTCTGTTTTACCATGTTCTACCACAACTTGTGTTTTACACTTATTTCTTGATCAGTGCAATATCAAAAATGCCAGAACCATATTTTTTCACTTTGTATATTCAATACATGAAACACAACAGTATTTTATATATGTTGTCCTTTGATTAAACTGGACATAATAATAAAGACTCTTTTGGTTATAAATTACAGAAACAGATTTGTGACTTATGTGAAAAAGATGAATTTTAGTCAGGTAAAGACCACATCTAGGTATCAGAAAAGTAGCTAGTGCCAGGCATATAAATGTCAATAGGATATTTTCCCATCACTAACCCTCTGCAAAATACTTTCCTCTCCCTCCATGGACAAGCTTCCTCTTCTCCTTCAGCTCTCATGGTAGTACACATGATTGTAAATAAGCACCTACATTTACATGGTATAAGGTCAGTCTTCCAGTAAGGGTAAAAAAAGTATCTTTCTCAGCCCCAAGTCTAAATTCTTTGAGAGGCTCTTCGTTATGGCTTTTGATCACCTGCCTCTTTATATCTGGCAAGGGTCTTGGACCACCAGGCTCACTGTAGCCCAGTGATTGCATGGATGAGGGAAGCAGTTTTTAGGAAAGTGTAAATGAAACAATTCTAAGAGTAGGTGGCCCATTACTTTAGAAATATCAGTGTCAAAGCAGCTTAAGAGATACATATGTGTATATATTATATTATATTATTATATTATATATATTTTTGTCTACTAAATACGTTATATAATACTATGTACTGTATATAATAATCAATTATAACATAGAACATATATCATAAATAATAATATATAATGTGCATTACATATATAAATATGTATATATATATATTTATATATGTATAATGAGATCAATGTACCTTTTAGAGAGTCATCCTGCTCTTAGTTGCTGTACAACAAAGAAAACAATCGTATGAGAGGTTTCTTCAAGAATCTTTTGTTGGAGTTGGGTCTTAGGAATTGGGCAGGAAATAGATCCTTTGTTCCGGTGAAGCACTAGGTCTCCAGACAGGAGCTGTTGCTTAATAAAGGCTTCCTTCTTTGCGTCCTGCCTCCCTCTCTCCCTTCCTTTTCTCCCCCTGCTTCTTATAGGGTAACTCATAGCTGTGTGGCTGCTTCCATTTCTAAAAGGCCCTGCTAGTGAAAGAACATAGGCCTCATGAATGAAAAAAGAGTTGTAAAGATATGAGGAAAGCTATATAAATTACTGCTAAGATAAGTAAATTGAATTGGTGATAAATATAGTAGAGGGAGGCATATAGAGGTTTCATTGTATTTATGTAAATTGTTTTAGATATTGAAGACTTTATATGCACGTTTGCTATACTACACAGGTATTTTGGTATCCCCAGAGTTTACTACATATTTTTGATATATTTAACATTATGTTGAGCTCTTGTATTGTTCTAGGCCCCGTTCTTAGCATTTTACTTACCATCCATTTAATTGACATAATAACTTGTTAGCCTCTTTTAACAGAGAGAAAACTGAGTCATAGAGGTGTTAAGTAACTTGACAAACATCACACATGTATTGTGAAGCTAGGACTGAGCCTACTTGGTTCCAGAGCTCACCTTAGTGTACAGTCCATATAAATTTTGCCTACCTTTTCTGTGCAGTTACAGTGGCATGACAAATTATGTAGCTGATAAAGTTAAGGAACATATTACTGGAAATATTTTAGTGAGAACTATGACGTTATTATATAAAGGTGAGGAAAGGCATACCACAACTTCCTGTGCTTTTTTTGGCTCTAAGGTGACAGATGGGACTATTTTTAGGAAGATAAGTGTCTTAAAGAACTTTGGGGTTTCTAACATTTCATTTTTTAGTTCAGATGCAGTCATTTGATTAATGAAGTACTAGTGTGTTTCCTTAATTTTCAGCCTTAAAAATAAGATCACTGGAAGAATCTATGATAAGTTTAAGTAGCAAATATAGTAGGCATGTATCTCTTTCCAAATAGGACCATTTAAATGATCAGAATTGTCTACATTAAAACTGTAAACCTATGTTATGGCACTTCTGTCTTTTACCTCCCCACAAGAGGATATCTTAAATATCAACTCTACTTTTAATTGGCTGATGTCACTAAATCACCAGTAAAATAACTTCCAAATTAGTTTTCTAATTAGCTTGTCTAACCTCAGAGTCCTTTTATGTTTGTCCTTGCATTAATTTTATGTTCAGATGTGACTGACATGTTCACAAATGGACAGCCGTAGAGAAAGTAGATCATACACTATTCTTCTTTGAATTATCTGCGACCTAATATTCAAATAGTAGAAGTGAAGGACAGACTCACTGTATATATCTGGCAGGTGTTAGTTGGAAACTACCTTAGGCCAAAATCATCAGATGCTCTGTTTTCACAGTTGTTCATAAGCATCACATGAAAGTAAAGACACCTTATCTGTCTGATCTGGTCTCAGCATTTGATTGGGGTATTTGGATGAATCCAGGGCAGAATTTGTGCAGAGTGAACTTAGAAATCAACTCGGATCGCATCTTTTATCTACTTTGATCCCTTGCATGGCTTCCCATCTCATTCAAAGCTCATGCCCAATCCTCCATGACCTGGTCTCCTTTGGCTGTATCTTTTAACCCTGATGCCAGTCACTCTTTGTTGATTTCACCCAGCACAATCCTACCAGGCACCTTTGCATTTATAGTTCCCTCTGCTTGGAAAACTCCTCCTCAGACATTCCCAAGGCTCACACCATCTCCTGCTTTTTGTTCTAATTCAAATTTTGTTCTAATTCAAATGCAGCTCAGTAAAACTTTCCCTAACTACCCTCACAGAAGTGTCATCCCCTGTCACTGGTGCTTCTTTCTTTTCTTTCCTAAGAAGTTATATCTGCCTTTACTTTTGATATATTTTACTTGCTTTTCTTATTGATTGTTTTGCCTATGAATTTAGATATTTTTGTCTGTTTTACTCAGCTGGTATAACCTCAGAGTCTAGAATAGTGCCTCGGTAAAATAATGGTTGAATAAATAAATAAGAACAGATGATATATACAAAAAGTAGATATAAGAAAGGAGAGTGTGATTAACTCTCCAATGGTATTACAAAATTTTGGGAAGACTTCCTGGAAGAGGTAACATCAAATCTGGGGTTTTAAGGATCAACAGGATTTTTCCAGGGGGGCAGTTTGAAAGAGGGCATTTCATACAGTTAAAACAACATGATATAAAAACTACATATCATGTGTTTGGGAAACTCCAAGCTTTAAAATATTGATGAATATTGATGAATACTAATATGTATTAAAGTAAGGATAGTATAATTTATTCTTTAAATAATAGAAAGCCCATGAGGAGTTTCAAGCATGAATGATAAGAGAATCATGCTCTGCTCTGGTAGCAATGGAGAACATGGATTTGAGGAAATTGAAGTTTGACTTAAGACTAAAAGCTTTAACGATAATGTGTGTGGAGGGGTGATAACAAAAAGTCTTAACAGGAATAGATGATTGAGAGAGTGTGTGTGTGTGTGTGTGTGTGTGCGTGCATGTGTGTGTGTTTGGGGAGGAGTATTAGAGGAATGGAGGAGCTGAATTTATAATGTTGATGAATTATCCAGTCTATCTCTTATTTGTTGACACTGATACATTTCTTAGGATAATTTCTGAGTGTTCACCTTCATTTGATAGATCTTGAGAGTTCTAGAGCTCTGGTTTATTGCTAATGGGATTAATGGGATGCAACTAATATAATAGACCTTTCTTTCTTAAAATCAATGAAAATATCAGCAAAGCAGTCTAAGCTATATTTTTTCTCAACATGCATAATCTTAAAACTTTCTGTAAGATCTCAAGACTGTTGAATTTATTTTGAAGTTAATGGAAAACTTTGATTTTGATTCACTCAAATAAAACAAAAACTATTCTCTGACAAATCTTCTGCATAAAATTATTTTGCATATGAAATATATCAATGTTTGCTATTTTCAGCTCAGTGTGCATTATTTAATAGAAAGAGGATAAACCTTACATCACAGTGACCTGGTCTGAATATCATACCTGCAAGATGACCTTTGGCAAAATTACCAGATCACCATGAATCTTACTTTTCTCATCAGTAAAATAAAAATAATACCTACATCATAGGATAGTTTTGAGGCTTAACTGAGCCAATATATAAGTGTAGTGTCCTTCAATTAGAATAATAGAAATTGATTCCAGCTAATGAGCGCAAAGGATTTATCAGAAGGAAGTCAGGACTTAAAATATTGATAAGAAGCTAGAGAATGGGCAGCAACGGGCAGAAACTACGGCAACAGGAACCACAGCAACCACCAACCTAAACAGGTCTGGATGCCACCACTAGAAAGGGTCTGTGCCAACTGTTTACAACTTTTCATCTTTGTATCACCTGCTCAATATTCTAAATCTCAGGAAGGAGTATTTTGTTGGCTGATTTGGCTTCTCTCAGCTTCCATACCAGGAGGCTGATCTAGGAATTTCTATCTCAAGACCTCGAAAGGAAATTTGGACGCTTGGAAAAGTAAAATGAATTCTTGCTAGCCAAAAACCTGATGACTTTGGAGCTGTTTTGACCATAATCCACAGCAAAAAAAATACATTTTATATCATGACTTGAGGTTCACAGATGGCTATGTATGTGTGTATTTCTATATAACCGAGACCAGAGTTTCTTTAAACTTTTTCTTAGCATATGTGTTGTACTCAGTTTCATTTTATTTTATTCTATTTCACTTTTTAAAAGCTTGCTTCACGGGCCATCTTGTTGATTTTCTGACTTATGAATGGGTTTCAATACACAGGCTGAAAGCATTTTATTACAATATAATATCAGCGAATGATAGGAACTCTGTAAATGTCAAGTTCTCTTGTACCACCTTTCCCCCTTCATGCTCCCTCCCACTTTCCCATGGAATAAAACTGCAGACAGTGGCTAATAACCAGACACTTGAAGTCTCTTTCATTTTACTGACCTAGAGATACAGTGTTAATCATATTTTCCTAAACAAAGGAGTTTATTTAAAAATTAGGATGTTTAAAAGAAACAGGTTATAAAGAAAAACAGTACCGAAGCAGTGGTAGAATGAAGAGAATAAGGTCTGATTTAAGCCTCAGCAAAACCAGGATTTCCTTTCTGAAATAGCATAGAATAATTATTTGTTCCACACACGGCATCTATTGCTGTTCTCTGGGATAAGACTTGGAAGATTAAGCACACCTTTTCTCAGTTTCCCTGTATCGAAAGAGGTGTTTGGCCTTTTTTCCGTACAAAAATGTATTTTTATCTAAAATATTGGGTTTGTTTTTTGAGTGAGTGGCTTGAATTAGAAAAATAATGGATTCACTTGTTTATTTCATGTGTGTGTGTGTGTGTGTGGGGGTCATTTAGCCCCCAAAGCATTAGGCTCATAATGGATTTGTCCAGAAGGACTTGAATCGGTTTATATGCTTCAAACACAAGAAAAGTCATAGGTTTAAAATGTTATGAATTGCTTTTTGGTCACTATATATTGCTTAAACCATGTCAAAAAAACTTCCATCATGTATCCGCACTAGCGTGCCTCAGTTGGTTGTCACTTCTCAGCAATCTTTTGGTTATTGTTTATTGTTTATTGATACCCTATCCCATTTCCAAGGAGAACTGTGGCAGTTCCCCCTAGATTCAAGCCATCAGCACTCAATCTACCCTTGTCAAATCCTGAGTGATTTCTCCAATTTGTGTTTGAGGTATACCTCATCGAAACTCCTCTGTTTTTCTGTCTTCAAAGAACTCTGTGTCTTTCCACCAGAGATGCCTCTGATCTTAAGATATATTGTTTCTCAGTCTCATTTCTTCTTTCCTCTTCTGTAACCTAAGCCCCTGTGTTTGTTTCCTCTCATGTACATCTTCAAATTGTCCTTCTCCACTGGAAGTGTCTTCTCTTCTTATAAACTTCTCAGATACCATAACACACATCTTTGCTCAACTTTCCAGTTCTCATAAGCTGTCATACTGTAACTCTCCTTTCCTTCAAATGCTACTTTCTTGAAAATGCATTCTTGTTACTTCCACTTCTTCATATATATTCTTTTCTGTGTCTCTAGCCAAGCTTTTACCTCACCAGTCTCCTGAAACTGTTCTGAGTCTTCATGATAAGACTGCAGGAGGTGTTTTTTTCAGTTGGTTTCCCTCACAAAGCTTTATTCTAGTTCCTTGACTCCTTCTCAGTTCTCTGTCCTGGAACTGTACCCTGAGGAGTAAGCATTCTCTAGAGCCCTTTCCTGACATCTCCTGGGATGGCAGTTGGGGAGAGGATTCTGGAACCATATGGCCTTAGGTTTGGGATCTGCCACTAGGAGCTGTGCCATCTTGCCCAATTTACTTGTCATTTTCAACTTTGTAAGATGGAAATAATAATAGCACCTATATCCAAGGGTTTCTTGAATATTAGATGAGACAATGTCAGTAAGGGACATTAGGGAGTTTTTGCAGGTAGTAAATGTCAGCATCATTTCCCCCCCAATAAAATGGAAACCCTTCTGTTGCGGATGGGGAACCCTTTGCCAACTTCCTATTAAGGAGAGGTCCTCCATGATAGCACACTAGACCTCTCTCTGGCCCTTTACTCTCTCTTACCCTGGTATGTTAGGAGAAAGGGCCCTGGCATTTAATTTAACCCCCTCCTCTTCTTTTCTCTCTGCTTTCCTCCTTTATACCCCAAACTTTGTGGGGCAGTTTGCAGTGGCTAAGTCTATCATATGCTGGGGTTCCATATTAGGCAGTCTGTTGCTGCAACATCCCTAAGCCATGACCTTCAATACTTTTTATACTTGTCTGCCCTCTCCTTTATCAATTTGTTGATCCAAAAGTTGGCTAGAGAAAAGAGTGCCAACTCATTAGGACCCCTCAAACCTCAACTTGTATTGTTTTCTTTTTGTTTGTTATATTTGATTTTAAATTCCAGTCCGTCCCTGCTGTTGTCCGTCCTATGTACTCCTGCCTATAATCTTCCTAATAAAAAGCTCTTATAGTGTCCTCTCTTTTACAACAAATACAATTGCTCCATTATTTATAAACTTGTGTGTGGATTTTCCTGAAAACATTCATGCTCCTCCACAGCATGGTCTGATTCTCCCACTGCTGCTTTTGTGTTACTTAGTGCTCCATATGAACTAGACTTTTTCCTGAACAGCACATAAATTTCTGCCACTGTGCCTTGACTTATGCTGTTTATTCAACTTAGAATAGTGTCTGATCTTTATTTTTTTAAAATTCTTTTAAAAAAATATTTTATTTATTTGTTATAGAGAACTAGAGAGAGAATGAACAAGCAGGGGGAGCAGTAGGCAGAGAGAGAAGCAGGTTCCTGGTGAGCAAGGAGCCCAATGCAGGGCTGTATCCCAGGACCCTGGGATAACGACCTGAGCTGAAGGCAGCTTCTTAACTGACTGAGCCACCCTGGCATCCTATTTTTTTTTTTTTTTTATTCTGATAATATTCTGAGACCACCTCCAGGGTCATCTTTTCAGTAAAGACTTTCTTGACCCCCAGTCTGATATAATTTATTCCTTCTTTTGTATGTATTTTTCAATTCTTTGATGACACATTCTCCTAATTTTAAAATTTATAAATAGGCTATTTATTTTCCCTTGAACAGTAAGATCATACCCTATTTAAGGACAGGAGTTACAGCCTGTGTTTTTAAACTCCATAGTTTCTATTGAGCATTAAGCATGTAATCTTAATCTTAAAGATCCTGCAGTTAGTAAGCGCTCAATAAAAATTTTGTGCTTTAAATTGAGATTAATATATAATACAGGATACCCATTGGACACATTTTCTACCTATTTTTTCCTCTGTTAAAAAAGAATTTTTTCCCCAAGAAGATAACTGTGATTTTAGCTGCAGTAATAAGCCATTTCTTTTTTCTTTCTTTCTTTCTTTCTTTCTTTCTTTCTTTCTTTCTTTCTTTCTTTCTTTTTTTTTTAAGATTCTGTTTATTTATTTGGCATACAGAGATCACAAGTAGACAGAGAGGCAGGCAGAGAGAGAGAGAGGAGGAAGCAGGCTCCCCGCTAAGCAGAGAGCCTGATGTGGGGCTTGATCCTAGGACCCTGGGATCATGATTTGAGCTGAAGGCAGAGGCCTTAACCCACTGAGCCACCCACGCGCCCCAAAGCCATTTCTTAACTTAAGGGCACAGTGGATACAGTTGTCTGAGTAATTTTCTTGAAGTTTCCAGGCTGAAAAAGTTGATTAAGGTCTTAAAACCTGTAGTCGAATTAAAGGCAAAGGTAGCATTGGAATACTGGTTTGGCAGCAGGTAGTTATTATGGCAGCAGTGAGATTCATGCAAAGTTTTCATTGAAAGTGAGTCCGTAAGCACTCAAAGAATGCCCTCACTGCTTATTTTCTTTAATTCATTCCATAAAATATTTTTCATGGAATGATATGCACAAGGCATTGAGCTAGGCATACTAGGTATTCAAAACCTAATTTAGAAAGGCCATAATATAAAGGATGGACAGCCTGTTATACTTGAGAAAGTTTTTCATGGACCTTTGCTTTCTCCATCATAAATGTATTATTTCTGTTTTCTGTCATCGTTTCCTTCTTTCCCTTATTTCAGTTCCCTTCTTCCCTTTTGTTTTTAAGTCTTTTTTTTTTTTTTAAAGATTTATTTATTTGAGAAAGAGACAGAGAGAATGGGGGAGGCACAGGGGAAGAGTCTTCGGGTAGAATCCTGTTGAGCAGGGAGCCCTACATAGGGCTCTGTCTCAACCCATGAAGTCATGACCTGAGCTGAAGCCAAAAGTTGGACACTTAATTGCCTGAGGCACCCAGGCGCTGCTATTTATAATTTTTTTTTTTTAATATCCTGCACTCTTTTCTTCCTACATATATTTTTTTTTATTCTTGACTTATCTACCTGGGGATTTGTTCCACCAGATTGACTTCAGAGAGGTCACTGGAAGCAAAGAGCCTATAAGTAGACCTCACTGCATGCACAGCAGGAGTAAAATCCATGAGAGAAGACGTCATACCTCCCACAGTTGGTAATGTAGCCCAAAATCATGTTCTGCATTGAAATAGTAGATATAATTGCTGAATGAATAAATTAACAATAATTCTAATACACGAAGGAGGCCTCCATCACATCAGGATAAAAGTCTTCTTGCCCAGCCTGTACACTAAGAACTGATAAAGATTTTTCTGTTCACGCTCTAACCGTCTGCCCAGCAAAGTTTTGTTGTTCTCATTACCTGGCATGCTCATGATTAAAGGTTAGTGCTTCTAGAAAATTTCTTCCCTCCCATATTTTTTTCTTTGCTCACTCCTAATTAACTCATCCATCAGATCCTAGTTTAGTTTTCATACAACTCAAATCTAGGATGGGTGTCTGATCTTAGGTAACACTGCATTTTTCCAATCACCATGTTTATTATACCATTTTGAAATTTTTAGTTGACTTAGAAATTAGTTGAATAGAAATAGTTGTCTGTTTCTCCATTTACTATTACTTTCATTTGAACAGAGACCTGTATACCTTGTTCATGGCTATATTTTCAATATCTAAACATTTTACTTGGCAACAGCCAGGGTAGAGCCACTAAGTGAAAACCATTAGCTGAAATATTTAAATGGGACCTTTGGCTTAACCTGGCTTGTCATCTGAACTCTTCTGAAGAACTGGTAGAATCCTGGTGCCTGACTAAATCAGCTGCACGAAATCTGGCTTGAGTAAGGGAGTCAGGAAGGATTGATTGGCAGGTGACACACTGTGTGATCATGGAATAAATGAAGGACATTGTCCAGGCATGAAGCTAGAATGAAAGGCCAGGGGACAATTTGATTAAAACATCCATCTGGAAGGCATGGCCAGGAGCAGGTCCAATGCAATGGGGACTGAAACTAGAGACACACTGACATTTAAAATGAGTAGGAAAGGAAGGTGGGCTGAAGAGCCTGAAGGCCTTGCAACATATGCAAAGAATTGTTTTATAGAGCTTCTGACCTAGAGTGAAGAAAGAAAGTGAACTGTTTAAGCATGTCAGTCCAATTTGGATAGATGTTGCTATCTTCAATTTCCCACAAAATGCCCTTTAACATGGTGAAAAAAAGAACATAATAATTTCCCAACTAAATTTGACTGTAGAACTATTGTCAGTCTTGGGCAAATTTAACATTTTGGACTGAAGTGAGAACTAGTTGGTAATTAATAGATACTTAATAACTTAGAATAGAACAAGCTCCAGTACTTTAAAGGAAAGTGGGGAGACATTTGCATTCTCTGCTTTTTGGTACAGAGGTCTTGGCCCTCTGTATCTTCAGCAAGTGTCTTTTTATATTTAAAAAGTATATGACTACTGTCATAGAACTTCTCCTCCATACCTGTTTGACAATTTACCACATCTTAAGAAGTATCAGAGCAGAAGTATTTGTCGTGGCACATGGCATCCCAATAGGTGTATTTCCAGCAAGTAAATGTTGCTCCTCGTCAGACCCTTTTTATGCTGCCCTATTTTCTTTCCTAATGTGTAATAGCACTATTTGAAATTATCTTATTCATGTAGGTAATTATTATCTGCTTCCAGCAGTAACGTGTAAGCTCTAGCTTGTTCACCCCTGTATTCATTAGCACCTAGGACATTACCTAGCAGGGAGTAGGACTTTGTAAATATTTGTTAAATGATAAATTAAAGAAAATGGATGGAATTTGGAATACTTCTGACTTCAGTACAATTTATGGAGCATACTCTATCTCTTCAAACAATCAGAGAACCAGAGAGAGATGATAAGAGAAAAGCTCTCTCTAACTCAATAGAATAATGCTTGAGAATCTGTGCATACTGGTTCACATTCCAGCTGGATACTTGATGAGACATTCTTAGCAATCTATGGGACCAAGCCATACATCTTGTCCATTAGCAAAACTGAGCCTGGATAGAGCTCTTACTTTTGAAAATAGCATCTAATTAGAAAATAAGTTTAGAAAAATTCTTGACACACTTGATAGGATAAACAAGGCATGGTCTTCACGAAACAAGGACAGAGCGCCAAAAGATGAGAACATGAGGCAGACAGACACTGAATAAGGAAGGAATCAAAAAAAAAAAAAAAAGAAAAAGAAAAAAAGAAATAGTAAAAGTAGATTAAAATCTCTGCTAAAGAATTAAATTGATACTGAGGATAATTAAATGATGATGCATATGCAGATGCTGAAGCTATGGATGTTTAACATGTACTGAGCACTGTATATTTCAGAACATGCCCTAAGCCGTATGCATATGCCATTGGCTCCCTATCTTCCTAATCATGGCCTCACACTAGTATCAACTGGAGAAAAAATTTTAAACATCAACACTTTATGCCACATCCATATTCTGATTTAATTGGTCTAGAGTGGGACTTAGGCAGTTCCACATCACTGCACAACTCCAGCAATCACTACCAGCAGAGAATAGAATGTCTCATGAATTGTGCAATGTCATAGCCCTAAGCCTAGCCATCTTTATTATTATTACTACTACTATAAAATTTCACAAGTGATTCAAATAAAAAAACCAGTATTGAAAACTATTGGCAAATGTGATTTCATTTAATCCCATTTTGGGGGGATAGGCTTATGATTGTTTCCCAAAATACAGAGAGAAAAGAAATAAATAAAAGTAATGAGAAAGCATTCTATAGATATGGGAGAAAATAGGAAGGAAATGCAAACTAAGAATTACAGGCAGGCATTCTCATGAGAGAGGCCAAGGCTGTTAGAATACAAGTAATTATTTACAGCACAATTGAAAAATGTCTTCAGTTACAAAGGAAAGACTCATTGAAGGGCGTGCCATTCTTCAGATAAAATTAATAAGAAAAGAGACATCTAGACACATCCTTGTAATATTTATAAACTTCAAAAGTATAAAATATTCTTATGAATCACCTAGCCAGGATCAGAAAAGAAAATAGAAACAAACAAAAACTGACCACAAGAGTATAAACTTTGGGCTAGCTTCAGATTTTTATGATAGAAGAAAATTTTAAAGTGTTCACGGAATTTTGAGGAAAATGGTATGTTACCTATGACCAGCCAAGATGTTGCCCTTCACGTGAAAGCAAGAGATAAACATTTTCATTTAAGACGTTAAAAACCTGCTGAAAAGTTTTAAAAATATATCCTCCATCTGACTAGATTTTATAGTCATTAAATTTTTATCTCACAGCATAAACCAAATACATTTTAGACAGATTAAAAAACCATATATGTGTTTGTCTGTATCTATTTATAATTTACATTGTATATATTATATCAACAGTATACTGAAAGATGATATAAATAAATATTTCAAGGTAATGGAATGAATCAAAAAGGAAAGTATTTAAAAATTGGTTCTTTATATATCTTTTGCCTATAGAAGTTATTATAGACCAAATTTGATTCTTTTATTTTTTTTAGCACAAACACATTTAGTTACTAACCAAACAATTGTTTGTGTTAAAAGTAAGTGAACACAGTAAACAAAACAAAACAAAACAAAACCACTATGGAGAATTGCACATTGAATTGAGCTTGCCCATCCTCACAGCTAATTCCTGTCCAAAATGATGATGGAATTTTTACTCAGCTTTTTTCAAAGACCCAAGTACAAGAGACGATATTAATGACACATTCCACCAATAATTTTCTATCTTCCAATTTTTTTTCTTTCCCATCCCATTCCTGATGTTAAACCAATGTGCTCTTTGTGAAGTTGTAGACAGTCTAAGTTTTTCTGCCATCTGCTGTAATTTCTTCAAACTTCTCTCCCAGATTACATGAAAATTGTGTTGTTTTCTAAGTGTTCTCAGTTTTTATGATGAGGTTTTTCCCATCAGAAGAGATGATACAATCTGGTTGTCCATCACACCTACTTTTCACAGAGCCATTCCCATTCCTACTTCCTTTATGTATTCATCAGGACCTTTGTTCTTCACTAAGCGCCATCTTCCTCCCTGCTGCTGAATGGTGGCCATGGTGGGCCAAATTTTAAAGAAAACAATAAACAAGGAATATATTCTCAACATACATAGTAGACTCTGTCTATACATACAGACAAATATACACAAACATATATGTGTATGGGTATACACACACACACATACACACACTGTAATGTTGTAACAAATATGAAACAGATATTGGCAAATGACATTAAAAGGCAATTACCAAATAGAAATTATTTATTGAGTGAATGTGTAAGCAAAAATTTTATTTACTTTTTTCATTTTGGTGAGATATAACTCAACATATATCATTGTATAAATTTAAGGCATACAACATGTTGATCTGATACACTGATATATTGTGAAATGATTACAACAGTATGGTTAGTTAACACTTCTGTCACCTCACATAATTACCAATTCTTTCTTTCAAGTATATAATATAATATTGTTAGGTATAATCACTGTGCTATACACTAGAGTTCCAAAACATATTCATCTTATAACTGGAAGTTTGTCCCCTTTAACCAACATTTTCCCATTTCCCCACACCCAAACCCGTGGGAACTACTCTTCTACTTTCTGTTTCTGTTTCTATGAGTTGTGTGTTATGTGTGTGTGTGTTTTAACGATTCCACATATAAGTGAGATCATACAGTATTTATCTTCCTCTGTCCGGCTTATTTTTCTTAGCATAATGCCCTCAAGATCCATCCATGCTTTTGCAAATATATGTCCTTTTTTATGGCTGAATAATATTTGTATATATATATATATATGTGTATGTGTGTGTATCTTTATCTATATCTGTATCTATATCTATCTATCTATCTATCTATCTATCTATTTATATCACATCTTCCTTATTCATCCATGGTCAGGTATTTGGGTTGTTTATATGTCTTGGCTATTGTGAATAATGCTGCAGTGAACATGAGAGCACAGATATCTCTTTGAGGTACTGATTTCATTTCCTTTGAATGTATACATAGAACTAAGATTGCTGATTCATATGGTAGCTCTACCTTCAGTTTTTCTACCTTCACCTTTCTACCTTTCCACCTTCAGATTTTACAAAGTAGCTGCACCAATTTACATTCCACAAACAGTGTACAAGAGTTCCCTTTCCTTCACACTCACTGATACTTTTGTTTCTTGTCTTTCCAAAGCAGTCATTCTAACAAGTGTAAGGTGATCTCCATTGTGGGCTTGATTTGCATTTTCCTGATGATTAGTGATATTGCATATTTTCATGTAATCATTTGCCATTTGTATGTCTTTGGAAAAATGAACTATTTGGCTTCACTGCCCATTGTTTAATAAGACTGTTTTTTTGCTCTTGAGCTATATGTGTTTCTTATAGATTTTGGATATTAACCCCTTATCACATAATTTCCAAATATTTTTTCTTATTTCATTTGTTGCCTTTTCACTTGGTGATGGTTTCTTTTGATGTACAGAAGCCTTTAGTTTGACATCATTCTACAGTGTGCTAATAAAGAGCAATTTAGAAAGACTCCAAATTAGATCCTTATCTTACCATGCACAGAAGCATACATTTATTTATTGCTTTAACACAGTATTTTCTATGTCTTTCTGTATGAGAGCACCATAACCTTTTGCATCTTGATTTCTTTTGTATTGCAATGACTAAAATTTCTACATGATTTTAGGGATAAAAATAACAAAATGGCTAGGTTATTTTAATCTATTTTCACAAAAAACAAGTACACAGTTGTAGAAATATCAAGTCTTTCATTTATACCTGTATCTTTAATTTTCTCATAAGAAAAAAAAAAGTAGGCTAATGCATGAGTTCTTAGCCTTTTGCTGTAATGCCATTACAAATCAATTTGAAAGAATGTGTGCAATTCTTATACTGCAGGGAATATTTGGCAATTACATTACTTCAGGATTCTGTTTTTTTATAGAATGTGTACTCACTAAAGAGATAAGTAATGTTAAATAAATTAGCATCTTAATGAAAACTGTATATTAATATTGTTCCTGTTCGTAAGTAGTGATTTAATTCTAGTAAATCACAGAATTCAATTTTTGCTAAATAAATATCATTGTCTTGAAAAGTATAATGCTACAACTAAGCATTTGCTGTACTCCCTGATATTTAGAGATGGCCATTATTAAAAGAGGAAATGTATTCATTTTAAAGACTAGATGGCTTGGAAATTTTACTTACTGATGGGGCAAATTAGATAGGCATATTCAATACTCTCAATTCATTAGGTAATCCAGTTTTGGAATGTGATACTTTTATATTGTATCACTCAAGTAATAGAATTTTAGCAACAGTTCTATCATAATTTTGATTTCATTAAAAGATGCAGCCTAGCCACGAAGAATAAGAGTAAGATTCTTACCACACAGTATAATGGTTAGAGGATAGTTTTTAAATAGCATTTTTAATCCAAAAGAATTTAACTTTAAATGAAATTAAGACCTCAGTGTGATTTTAAAAAATAATGTATATTAGAGTTAACTTTAAAAATACCATATATGTTAGTAAATATGAAATTCCAGCTGAAGTGAGCAAATATTTAAGAAATTTCCAAGTTTTACTTTTATTTTTATTTATTTATGTTTATGTATTTATTTTATTTAATGTTTTATTTTGAACTATAGTTTCTGTTGGGTATTAGATTCAGTGAATAATGGTTATATAAATCACTTTTTGTCATGGAGTATAAGGCTTGTGTGCGTGTGTGTATGTGTGTGTACTTTTCATGCTTAACATGGTTTATGAGGTGGTTCGAACTGTAGTTTCCAAAGTCTCTCAAGACTTACTTTCCTGTTCATTTTTTCCTACTCTTGAGTTCTCAGAAACATCTTTGGTCTTGATTAGTGCCTTGAAATTTTGACCACTGCCTGCTCTTTTGCCTTCTTAACTCAGAATGCAGAAGATACAGTGTACTATGATACATGCAAAATCATGTATGAACAGTATTTGTTGAGTGCTTATTATATATAAAATTCTGTGCCATTTTTTACCTGTTATCTAAGACTATTGGCAAGTCATATCACAGATGAGCAAGCTGAAACTCAGATGTTAAGTCACTTTCAAAGATGCTGTAAATATAAAAGATTAGTGATCGATTTGGGGTTTGTTCTTAGATGTGTCTGAATTCAAAATCTATAACAAGTTGAGAAGATAAATTGAGTATGCATATCAGTTTTTTCATCTGATCAGATGCTCCATGTCTGTTAAAAGGCCCTATACAACTTTCTCAAAAATATGTTAGTTGTCCTTTAGTATCCTTGTTTTATGGTCTGGAATCACTAAGCTGAGGTATACTGGAATCAAATTAATCAAGACTCACTGGACTTTTAATGCTACTGGTCAATGGCAGCATCTTATCAATGAACTTGAAGAGTCTGTACCATGAGCTAGGGATCTGCTTTTTCTTGCTGGCTGCCAGTAGACTTGTTAGCCCAGGCTGCATATCTTCAAATTCCCTCAGAGACTTTTTCAGTTGAAGGTACACTGAACCTAGCTGAGTCAGAAGATTCTAGAGACCATCTCCAAGTTCAATGATTTGCTAGGAGTACTCACAGCACTCAGTATGTAGAGGCCCTCATGGCTATAATTTTTTTTACAGTGAAAAGATACAGAGCAAATCAGCAAAGGGGAAAAACACATGAGGCAAAGTTGGGAGAAGCCAGGCAAATGTTAAAATGCCTTTTTAAAGAATTATTTAAATATTTCAAATATATAGATAGTACAGGGAATAATGTAACAAGTAGTCATGTAACCACCAGTCATATTTAACAAATGTTAATATATTGTTGTTTTGCTTCCAGTTGTTTTAAAGCTACAGATATATTTGAAGCCTATTTCCTTTACTAATTGCTAGTTCAGTTGCTATTTCCCCAGAGCTGGATCATTATGTAGCTCACCTCCTAGGGCACTATTTTTGTAAAATATAGTGCAAATGGTTGCATGGAGAGGAGCAATGCTGCTGTTCTGCCCTTCAATTAGTCTATATCTGAGAGTTGGTAAGGGATTTCCTGACAATGCTCTTATACTTTTATTACATGTGTATGGACCCACAAATAATTTGTAGTATTATTTTTGAATTTTCAAAGATAAACATAAATACTAGCAGGCTCTTTGTAGCTAAATCTAAGGAAACATTTTCAGTGTTCATCTTGTTTGACCTCTCCATAGCATTTGGACTACTTGTCCTTCTTTAAACTCTTTCTTGAGCACATTAGTACCCTGATTCTCCTCCTCCCTCTTGGCACTCAGTTAATAAAGTCTCCTTCCTTGACTCTTTTCAAATATTTTGTGTCTTTTTTTTGTTAAACCCAATCTTATGGGGATTTTATTCATACCCATATATTCTTGTAGTACCTCACATAGATGGTGATTACTGCCTCATTTGGGTCTTCATTCCTGGCTTTATGCCTTCATTAATATCCTTATAAGACTGATTACTGGGGCACCTGGCTAGCTTAGCGGGTTAAGCCTCTGCCTGCGGCTCAGGTCATGACCTCAGGGTCCTGGGATCAAGCCCCACATCAGGCTCTCTGCTCAGCAGGGAGGCTGCTCCCCCCCCCCCCCACTTGTGATCTCTCTTTCTGTCAAATAAATAAATAAAATCTTTAAAAAAAAAAAAGGACTGATCAGGTCTATATCATATATTCCATGCTTTATTTTAAGCCATAGATTAGGTACAGATGAGTAATAAAATAAACCTATAAATCTGAAATTTACTTTTATTTTGGTGCTATATTTTTCTAATAGACAAGATGTTTTTTAGTTAGCAAGGTTATAAATTTATTATTCCTCTTGAATGCACTTCTTATTTTTAGTCCCAGCAAATGGCATTAATCATTCAATCAGAATGGACTAGCCACCATTATTTACTTTTTTTTTTTTACGTCGCTACCAACACCTAATCACCAGGTTCCACTGGAACTCCTTTCATGCCTCTGCAGTCATTCATTTATTTCCAACCATATCCCCACTGACCTAGTAAAGAACCTTATCAGTTCTCATCTGTATTGATCTTTCTTTGTAACTTGTTTTCCTTATGCTAATCTCACAACATAATAACCTCTTCCAACAATTCATTATTCTTCTGCTTCTAGAGGGATCTTATTACAACACAACTCTGCTCATGCCTGACCCATTCTTACAATTCACACCTTCTTTGATCACTTTCACTAACCACTATGCTTTCCAGTCACATGAAACTAACAACATTTCTTAAGATTTTTTATGTTTTCTCTTAGCTCAAGAGTTTTTTACTTGGTAAGGTATAAGTAACTTACAGTTTTTGATGACTAAATCCATTACCACCTCCCAGAACTTCCCCTGACTGAGTTCTATAATATCTGCTTGTCTTAACAAAAGTTGGCTTATTCACCACTTCTTCCCCAAAAGACTTTTTAAAAAAATATTTTATCATTTTATTTATTTGACAGAGAGAGACAAAGTGAGAGAGGGAACACAAGCAGAAGGAATGGGAGAAGGAGAAGCAGGCTTCCTGCTGAGCAGGGAGCCCAATGTGGGGCTCGATTCCAGAACCCTGAGATCATGACCTGAGCCGAAGGCAGATGCTTAATGACTGAGTCACCCAGGCCCCTCCCCTTGAGAAGCAAAGGCTTTCTTAATCTTCAGTTCTTCCTTTTCCCAGGTGGTGAAAGTACTTCATCATCTCCACTGGCTACATTGTATTATGATCTGTTTACTTATTTATCTCTCTTGCATTTCCTGATAACAAATACTTATTCATATTTGTATCCTCAATGACAACCACATACTTAACAGAAGATGCCCAATAAATATATATTGAATAGTGGGATAAATGAAATTCTGTTGTAGAGATTAATATTTTAAAAAGTCTATTAAAATCATCCTACCAAGGCTTAGCTCACAAACTGCCTCCTAATTAAGCCTTTGAGATTCTTTTCCCTGTGTAACATGGTTATGACTTTTCTTCCCCAAAGAAAGAATTTTCTTTCCTTTCTCATAACTAATGATATTCTGTCTTGTATAATTTATGTGTATGTGTGTCTTTGGGCTATTCCAGTTTTAAGCTCCTGGGGACACTGATCCCAGGTTTTCCTTTTCTCCGTATCCCCAGCACCAAGCCCTGTCCTTTAAGGCAGTGGATTGTTATATGCTAAGTGGATTTTGAATTTCTTTAACTGCCATAACATGATCAGGCTACAGTATCAGTATCCGGTCCAGACCACATATCAGTTATATTTTAGATCTACTGGAAATAAAAACATTTGTTGCTTAAACTATTATATTAAAATAAATTCTCAGTAAAGCAGTGGATCGTATTTTCTATGAAACAGAAGCGTGAGATCAGAATGATGTGATGAAGTGATTATCCATTTGTCTTTCTTCCTCTCTATCTCCTGGTACAATGTTGGAAACAGAATGCTCGTTACATGATAATTATTATTTTATGATATTTAAGTAATCAACATGGACTTACTAGAATACTTATGGGTATTGTTTATACTTCTCTAATGGCTATCCCAATGATATAGGAAGACATCAGATATTCCTCATTAAAACCATTGTTCTGAATTTTAAAATTTTTCAGAAAACACTATCAACATTCTATTTATGCCATCACGAGATCATTTGAGTCATAGGTATCATAGTCTGATCATTGGGTTTTGTTAGATATTCCCAGTATTTTTTAGGAAAGAAGCTAATTTTTGAATGAATTTTAAACAAATATACTTGAAAACAACTAATACAAATCAGACACAATCATAATTCACCAGAGTAGAATACTTAATGTATATCATGATCTAGGTTATAATTACATTTAGCAAGGATTTATCAAATACCTACGTGAGTAAAAGGCTATAATTTTTTATAAAATTTTGTTAGAAAAATTTAACTTTTACTTTTCTCTGTTTTAATGGGGATTGTCAGGGGCTAGAGAAAGGACAGGGGGAGGTATTGGTCAAGGGATACAAATTTCCAGTTCCGAAAGATGAATAAGTTCTGGAGATTTAATGTATAGTAATGTGACTATAATTAAGATATAATTAACAATGCTGATATATATACTTGATGTTTGCTAACAAATAGGTCATAAAATGTTCTCACCACACAAAAGAAGCTTTGCTCGACTGTGGTGATTATTTCTTGATGTATACATATTTCAAAGTATCAAATGCCATACTTTAAATATATACAATTTTTTTGGTTAATTATACTTTAATAAAGCTTGAAAATAATAAAGAAAATAAAGCCAGAATTGCTCTGCTAAGGAGTACAAGTTCATATTCACTTTAGAACCATTACAAAAAATGTGCTACATACTTGCTAAGATGAATAGGTATGTAGGTATCTTTCTTGCATTGTTTTTCTAAATGAGCAACATGGAGATAATTACTTCACAATTAGATCTTGTTGAGGGCATGTTCTACAGTGAGTGCTTTAAAGGCACCATTTAATTAACCTATGAGGCACAGAGAAGTAAGCTAAGGAATAGCACTATAGCAGTACATATTTCAACTTAAACAGATGGATTTAAGAGCCATTGATGTTAGCCACTATGCAATATTGGTATAATGATTTCTTTTACAAGAGGAAATGTAAAAAGCAAATTTCTTAAAAATGCATTTTTATATTTGGTATCTGCAATTTTATCATTTTCTAAAGAAAAATTTCTTATTAGTAACTCTGAAAGTTTTCTAATACCAATTAAAATGCAGCCTGACCATGACTTATTTTATTTTCTGTTTAGTTCCAAGTGAATGTCTGCGATAATTCACAAATAGTTGACTTATTGTGTTGCATATCATTTTAAAAAAATCACATTTCATAATAACAGTACATTTATCACCATACAAATTGCATTAAATTTTTACCCACAGCGAGGCTGTGGTGCAAAAATAAACGTAACATTCATCTCATTCTGAGGTAGCCACTTGACAAATAGCTGAAATGGAGATCTGGAAAACAGGTCTGTTGCGGACTTCCCCAGCCAGTGTAGCCCGCAGCCATTTTCAAATGGACATTAATAAAGGTACTCTGCAATGTTTGAGAGGGCAATAAATAACAGACAAGAAATATGCCATCATTTGTGCAAAAGGTTCATTAGAATACTAATTAACTTTTTTCTTATAAAAGATATTTAAGATTAATAAGTACAGGAAAAAAAAACAAGCGTGTATCCCTTAAGGAAAGAACTTCTTTTCTACCACCCAGACTCCTTCTAAAGCAGGCCACGTGAAATGCGTACATGCAAATTAAGTAAATGTTGACATTATGATTCTATCAGCTGACCCATAAGGTAAATGCTGCCCCCATTCTGAAATGGATATCAAGGTAGATCCCCTAAGTTACCAAATCATAAAAATATAAGCATCAATGCATGATTTTGCATGTCTCTAAGTCATATATACATGTCCTTTTATAGTTTCAAAGTGAGTTTATGCCTCCTATTCATGTAATCACAACAATCTTTGAGTTGACATAGAATTTAAAACTGAAAGAGACAATGGGGGTCATGGAATGCACACACACTTTGCAGATAAAGAAATCTGGAACCAACCTCATATTTCAGAGGACAATTAACAGAATGGTGAGGGAACTCAAATCCAGGAGAAAGCTTGTGCCCAAGAAATATTTGCCAAACTGGATTAAATGAAATAATGTTGCAGGAATTCTCTGTTCTTGGTGCCTGTAGTTCTTAGTCATGGCACTTTGAAGAATGAAGCTGTGGACTAGATGAAGAGTGGTGGGCAGAAAAGCAAAGTTTATTGAGCAAAAGCTCAATACAAAGTTCAGGATGGGAGGGAGGCCCTTGGGGTTTCCAAGTTTAGGGGTTTTTATGAGCTCTTTTGCCGAACTATCGTAAGCAATCAGAATGTGCTGAGTCTTGCCAATCAGGGCTTTGGTCACGTTTCTGTCTACCTATTAAGTTAAAGTCAATGGGCTGATGGTCTTTTTTGCTGACATCTGGGGGCTTATGTCTTAACTGCCCCTTGCCTATGATAGTAACAGACACTTTGTGGTTAGTTGTCTTATTTTAAGGCATTTTGCAGAATGTAAAGGCTGTAAAGGCTGTAAAGCAGAATGCTAGGGTGGTCCTGTCTAAGCTGCAAAACAGGGTGTTGGTACTGTCTTATTTTAGCTGCCCTGACTCCATATTTTCTCATTGTGGACCCCAGCCCAGACTACCTAA
This sequence comes from Mustela lutreola, assembly GCF_030435805.1. NCBI lineage: Eukaryota > Metazoa > Chordata > Mammalia > Carnivora > Mustelidae > Mustela > Mustela lutreola. The sequence goes on along the minus strand of NC_081295.1, from coordinate 56,783,387 downwards.
CTGTCCAACTCACTTCTAACAATGTAATGGAGAAATGTTATTGGTTTAGTTATGAATCAAAAAAATGGTAGAAAATCAATTTTCATGGAATTCAGATACAAAATGGCATTGACAAAGCCTAAATTTATATATTCTTTGCATATGGTAAATTAAAGATTTATATTTTCATCTGTCAGAAGAATATGCTAGCTGGAAAAATTACATTTTAGGCGGATGAACTTTTTCCTGAACAGGAAAAAAGTTTTTTGATTTCAAGAATTCAGGAAAAAAAAAAAAAAAAAAAAGAGAGAGAGAGAGAGAGAGGCACTTATTAAAATTGTTTTCTTAAAAAGAGATTCAGGATGCAACATTTTCTTTTTCCTTTTCCTTTCTTTTATTTCACCCCCCAAAGACATGCTTGGCATATAAGATATTTTAAAAATAAAATGAAGCAACGCAGAACTCAGTAAGCATTTTTATCTGGTTCAGTGCCTTTAAGTCCTTCATTAAAACTTTGTCTATTTGCTACTGGCAGAAGAACTTTCTATGTCAATATTTTAAGAGCAATATTGGAAAGAAATGTTGCTTTTCAATGATTCCCCCTGCCCCCCCGCCCCAATTAAGTTTTGTGGGAAAGAATTCCAAAACAAAGGCGGAGAAAAATCTATCACTGAAGGGCATCTTCCCTGTAGATACAGAGCCGGAGTTACTGCTAACCCTTTGAAGTTTCCCATTCTTCCACCTCCCTCCTCCCCTTCCTCCTATGTGACATCTGAACTTCCTGGTCAGTCTTGGTCCAGGAGAAACTGAATTGGCCTAATCCACATGGAAATTGATCCCACATACTCAGCTTCATAAACACCATTTTGGGGAAGATCATACTTACGGTTTCTCCTAACTGCTGAGTTTTTAATATTTTATCTTTTTTTTTTTTTTTTTTTTTTTTTTTAAAGTAAAGCTCTAGTGATATCCAGTTGAGGATATCCAGAGAGATTGCCAGGGCTGTTTGGCCTAAAGCCTGGAACAAGACTGTGAGTAATGAGGTGGGAGGGATTTATTATGGTTCTTTGAAGAGCCTTGTTGGGAAGCTGGTGAAGGAGGGTGGAGAAGGAGACTGCAGGAAAGAAGATAAAGGAGCCCCTTAGGGAGTCCTGGAGGGAGGGAGGAAACTTAGCTCCAGAAAGGCTTCTGATAGGCAGGTGGTCCTTTGGATATTTATCTCACTAAAACCAAATTTCTAAGTCTTTAGAGGTTTGCCTGCCATTAGGTTTTGTAGCATAGTGTTACATTTTTCTAAATGTTGGTTATTTGTCTCCTTGAAAATCGCTTGCCTTGTTCGTAGAAAAGAATGAAGAGTAGCTGTCCAAGCAAGAGACTTCAATTTCTTCTCAGGGAGTGTAGTCCATTAAATGGCTATTACAAATAAATCTCATAGTTCACAGATATTGCTTCTTTATGATTTATCAGCTAAATCTTCTATTAGAAGAATGAGTCTTCAGTGTGATGAAGTCCCAGAACCTAAGTCAGGTTCGGTGGGGTGAGGAGGTTTGGAGCCGACGACTAAAGAAAGAATTCTTAAGACGTCGTTGGTGCAAAATGGTGGTTTATTAAAGCACGGGGACAGGACCCATGGGCAGGAAGAGCTGCTGCCCCGGGTTGTGAGGGTCGGCATGTTATATACCTCGCGGTTGGGGGGAGGTGGTGAAGGGATGGGAGGTTTCAACAGAGTTTTCACATGTTACGGAGGGCCTACAAGGTGCCCGTGGGGAGGCCTTGCCCTTATGGCCTGATCAATGTCGTCTTTAGGTCAGGCACTAACATCAAGATAGTTGGGAGATTCTTGGTGGGGTGTTATGATCCTGCTGTCATTTACATTCCCTTCTACCTCAGTCTCCTCCAGTTTATGGTGGGGAGGGAGACATTAGGGCTTCAGGAACCGAGAGTTATATGCCTCTGGAAATTTGTGCTATTGATAAGGTAACCTCCCTGTTTAGGTCTCTAGGACATCTGTAGAGCAAGGGAGATTCCTGTTCTGCAGGATTGTGATCCCTGCAAGTTAACTATTTATTGTTTTATGGCAGTCAGGGGTGCCTGAGGAATGCTACACATATGGAGGGGAGCGAGTGAAGAGGGGGTGCAAGGCGCCAGCTTTTGCTTTGTCCTCAGCCAGCCTCCTGCTCCCTCATCAAGTGGACAGATAGGGCGAAAATTCTTAATTCCAAAATATGGTAGTCCTTTATTGAAACAATAATTTGCAGCTTTTGTCAAGGTGTGTATTCCTGCCTGTAGCCATAGTTCTGAAAAAAATAGTAGTTCCTTTTCAATTTTGCCCAGTGGTCCTCCACACTTTTACATTCTATCAGTGTTTGCTATGTTCTAAGATTATGTCAAGATACAGAGCCATGTTATCTCTGCCTTCCCAAATGGATCTATAGTAATACATCCCCCATGAGTATGATGGATGCATGAAGTAGGTATTCAGCTATTTTCTGTAATTTGAGAAGCTCAAAGAAAATTCATCTTCCCAAAACATCACTGAAGGATGCTTGGGGACCTCTTCTGAGCTCATTGTTTTTAAAAATGCAAATTCTCCTTAGTATATTAATATGATAATCTCCTAATGCTTGAGCTAGGATTTATTTTATCACATGAGTTTCAATCAGCAACCATTTGTTGGCCACATTTTATGTTTGAAATACAAAGTTATTTACTCTGTTGGACATGAATATAGAAGTTATCCTTGCACCTGGATAGCTTATAGACTGCCAGATTGTGAGTTGCTTAAAGGCAGAGTGTCTTTTCTAGTGCCTAGAATGGTAGAGTTAATAAACAGTATTTAGGAATAAACACATTACTGAATGATTCCGGTAGATTCCTCATGTAACAAATATCTGTGGTCCATAGAGTACATTATGAACATCATGAGAGTATTTAAAAAGTTTTTCTAAAGAGGCATGTGAGGACTGATAGGAGCTTTGTAAAGTATGTTTCACATGCCTTCGATGTAGTTTTGGAAGGTTGGTATGGTCTGGAACTGACAACCAAGAAAGAATTCTTGAGACATCTTTGGTGCAAAAAAGAGATTTTATTAAAGCACAGAAACAGGACCCATGGGCAGAAAGAGCTACTGCACTGGGGTTGTGAGGAATGGCTAATTATATACTTGGGATTTGGGGGAGGTTAGGAAAGGGAGATGTCCCAAAGGACTTTCATATGTTAAAGAAGACTCTCTGGATACTGGAGGCCTTGCTATTATCAAGCTAAAGTTGTTTTTCCCTCTAGCAAAGCATTAATAGTTAGACAGTTCGGAGTTTCCTGGAGGAAGGTCACACATATCCCACCCAGGAGTTGGGGTAGGGGGTTTGAGGGGTGTCAGCTTGTGCTTTGTCCTCAGCTTTCCTTCTGTTCCCTCATCATCTTGATTATTGGGTAAGATTTAGGCACCTTTTGCAAAAGGGTTGTGGAATTTTTGTTAATAGTAAAGACAGAGTTCCAGAGATTAAAAATTAAAGAGTTGATCCTATTTAGGAATTGACCAGTGCTATTTAGGAATTTACTGTGAGGCAGGAAGTGAAAAAAACAAGAAAACAAGGCTTGCGGCCATAAATGGAGTCTTATGAATGCCTTGTAAAGAAATGCAGATTTTATTCCTAAAATAAGCAATAGGGACCTATTGATCATTGTAACAAAAAGATCATGGAATATGTGAGATAAAATGAAAATAGTCTGGGGACAAAAGTCAGTTTTTGCCTACACCACAAGTTGATAAAGTTAGCCTAGAGTTCAATGAATCCAAGAAGAATATTGCATAAGTTATTTGAATACTAACTCTCTACATAAGAAGATATTTCTATGTCAATTTACTTTTGCAACAAAATTTAATGCCCTCCTTTTCTTGGTCCTTTTGATGAAGTTTTAGAATATAAGTGAGGTTCCGTGGGGTAGAGTCCTGAGCCAATGACCAAGAAAGAATTCTTGGTGCAAAATGGTGGTTTGTTAAAGCATGGGGACAGGACCCCTGGGCAGAAAGAGTTGCTGCCCCCTGGTTGTGAGGGGTGGCTGATTATATACTATGGGATTGGGGGAAGTAAGGAAAAGAGAGGGTTTGAAAGAACTTTCATATGCTAAAGAGGACCTACAGGATACCCAGGACCTTGCCATTGTGAAGTTAAGGTTGTTTTTCCCCTCTAGAAAGGCATTAACATTAAGATAGTTGGGAGATTTGGGGAAGAATGTCCCACCTGTCCTACCCAGAAGTGGGGTGGTAGGGGGAGGTTGTAGGGTGTCAGCTTGTGCTGTCCTCAGCTTGCTTTCTATTCCCTCATCATTCTGGCACTTTTATTAGGGCATTAGGTGACTGGATTCATTGGTTCTGTGAATAGTATGGGACTTCCTTGGTGTAGAACTCAAACAGTGAGGACCCTTTGGCTGATGAGCAGAGGGGCCTATGGAACACTTGGACCATGCCCTGGGAAAAGGGTGGAGCCCCAGTGGGGAAGAAAAAAATTCCACAGGGTTTTTTACATGAGAAAATAAGTCACTGGAAGGAGGTATTCTCCAAACATAAAGCAAAAACACTGCAAAAGAATCTGGGATAATATCTTATTGTTAATACTGTTGCCTGTGTCTTCTAAAATATCAGTTAAATGTCTTGAAAGCTAACCACAATGAGCAAAAACACCCACTCAGTTGGTTTTTACCCTTACAAACTCTAAGTGGTGCCAGAGGCTTATGTGGCACCATTCTCATAGATTTTTAATGGCAGTCACATGATCTCTCTTTTAATTTCCCCAGATTAAGATTTAGAAAGTGCTCCTTTTATAAATCAGAGGATATATGCAAAATGCCCCCTTTAAAGGCAGCTGCTCACAGCGCAGCAGTACAAAGGATTGGATTCAGTGCTTTGGAACTTGCCCCCACTTTTTTTTTTTTCCCAGATGGATAATTGTTAGAGGGTTATTAGAGGTAATGTTAAGTGGAAGGCAATTATGAGAAGACTACCTTCATTTTGCTTTGAATGTTGAAACATTCACAGTATTTGTTGTGTGTTCCTGGTAATGGAATTCAACACTTTATCCTTGTTAAAATGTTCTTCAAATACATACGATTGTGTGGATGTGTAGGAATAAAGTATGTATTACAGAGTTAGTCTCTCTGCAAATTGTTCTCCTGTTAGAACAAATGTAAAGTCTTTTTTATTATGTAACTTCAACAAGAATGTGACTTTTTAAGTTCTTAAGGGGCCTTTTATTTATTTTTAAGGTCCATGCATTTTAGTACAGCCTTAGAGGTACCAAACACAGGAATGTTGCCGAAGTATCTTTTAAAAAAAAAAAAAAATTATTTGAAAGACTTAGGGCATGCGTTGGGGAGGGGCAGAGGGAGAGAGAGAATCTTAAGCAGACCCCTCTCTCAAATGATGTAGGGCTTGATCCCAGGACCCTGAGATACTGATGGAACTGAAACCAAGAGTCAGAGGCTTAACTGACTGAACCACCCAGTAATCCCTCAGGGTATCTTTTGAATAAGTGAAAACTTTTGGAAAAAATAATGGCAAGTAAACTATTTCACTCTATTTTTATATTCTATCTGAATGTTTTCAATTACATTAACATCAAAATATTTTTTAAAAATTGCATACTTGCAACACATATTGTCCAGATCTTTGAGCCATTTCAATAAAAATCAATCTAGTTGTTGTTGTTTTATTTTAAAGAACATTGCAGAAAATATAACCTCTATAGTCTTAAGAAATAGGTAATTTGGAAGTGATGTTTACATTTATGCATAAGGTATTTAGTTTGGCTACAAAGTCTCTGACTAGGACAAATTGTCAACTGTTGCTAATCATTCTTATTCTTAAAATATTTTAAAAAAATGTACTTGCAAAAGAAAAAATGTCCTTGATTATTTTAGAAGCAAATATAAGAGTCACTGCTGTTATGATGCTTATTTGCATGTTTCAGAATGTTGAATATATTAGTAATTAATATTTATCTCACTTCAATGATACAGGCTTGGAATAGTAAAAGAATGCCTGATTTATGAATGCAGAGACAGAAGACAGCTTAGTTCGAAGAAGACTCATTGCTTTAATAATGATAACATGAAATTGAAATGCACTAGGACAGGGATCTTAGTGTCTAATTATTCTCAGAAATTGGTGTTCAGCCATAAAAGACTTCATTGAAACATTTATGTTGAAGGACTGCTGTGAGCACTGTGGCAACTGTAAAAAACTAAATGGAGTGGATATTTATTTCAAAAAGCTAAACTGGAGGAGAAAAAGAATGTAAATAGTATAGGAATTCAAAAGTGGGAGTTGTCACCGTGAGTTACAGTTGGCAAGATGGGCTTAATTTAGACCATTTAAAGTGGTTGGAATTTGGAATTGAGGAAGGAAAAATTAAGAACATTGAAGAAAGTGAATGACAGCCAAGCATGTTCATGGGACCATTTATACATGCAGGGACTCTGGAACAGGAGTATCAGTCTGCAAAGCTCAAACCATTCATCTGCTGAAAAATCCAGCTGTTCAAATAAAAAATTAAGTTTCTCTGCCTTGAACTTTTTCCCTCATTTTGTTTCCTTTTCTTATTGTGCTGTCCTCATTAAGATTATTGTTTTATTTTCAAGACTCAGTTCAGATGCCACTGAAAGTCTGTATTTATTTAGCTTTTAATTCCATATGGTATTGAAGTTTGTCCAGTATTAAGAAAAAGAGAATTTATTAAAAACATACTACCTGTCTTTAGATCATCTGAGATATTTTTATATCTATTATCAACTTTTCAATATTTAGTTATTGTAGATAATTTGGCATCAAGATTGAAGTGATTGCTTTTTCTCTCATTGGTTTATTAGCATATATAACCATGTGATAAAGAACCCCAAAAGAAATACTATATTTCTTCAAATCATATTATTTGGAAGACCCAAAGTGTACCAAAATCTGTGCCATGTAATTTAAATATAATATCTTTGGCCTTTAATTTTCAGTACAACACAGAGATGTATTCTTAATCTTGTTTTATAGTGGAGAAAAATTTGGCTTAGAAAGTTAAATTACCAAGGTCATACAGCTGCAAAGTGGTAAAGGTATTATTTTAATTAAGATCTCTTGGACATTAAGTTTATACTGTTCTACGACAACATAAATTCACTCATAGGACATGTTACCTATTCCTTATCTAGCAGTGTATAGAGAAATGACTTTTACACCAATTTTATTTCTTCCTTGAGTATTTAATGGAAATCATCAATGAAGCTGTAGAGGGCTGCAGTTTTCTTTGTGGTCATGCTTTTAATTGCAAATTTATTTTTATTAACAGGTATAGGATTATTGGCTTTTTTCCAATATCTTTTTATATCTGTTTTTCTTCAGTTCCAATTTTGTCCTAATATGTTAGCATTATTGGCATGTAACTTATCATAGTAATTTCTTATCTTTTTAATGTTTGTAGAATCTATAGTGATGTTTTCTTTTTTCATTGCTGTTATTGGTAATATATATTTTTTCTCTATTTTGATCATTATACCTAGAGAGTTAGAACTTCTATGGATTTTCCAAATAATCGTCTTGGTTTCTCTGGTTTTTCTTTATTGTTTATGCTTGTACCTCCATCCTTTTGTCCCTTTCTTCTGAATAATTTCAATTCACGTTGACATTCATTTGCTGGCTTACTAAAGTGGAAACAACATTAATTTTTAATCATTCTGCTTTTCTTTGATGTGAACCTACAGGTAATAATTTTCCTCTTATCAAAGCTTTAACTGTATCCCATGAATTTTAATATCTTGTGTTTTAATTTTCATTCAGCTCAAAGATTTTGTAATTACTCATGTGATTTATTCTTTAATCTATGGATTATATATGTGTGTTGCTTAACTTCAAATATTTGATTACTTTCCTGATTGTTTTGTTATTGGTTTCTAAGTTTATTTACTTATTTATTTATTTTTTAAAGATTTATTTTTTTATTTGACAGATATCACAAGTAGGCAGAGAGGCAGGCAGAGAGAGAGAGAGAGAGAGAGAGAGAGAGGAGGAAGCAGGCTCCCCGCTGAGCAGAGAGCCGGATGTGGGGCTCGATCCCAAGACCCTGAGATTATGACCTGAGCTGAAAGCAGAGGCTTTAACCCACTGAGCCATTCAGGCACCCCTGATTTCTAAGTTGAATTGAGTTTTATTGAGATGTGTATTGTGGCCCAGGAGCGTCTGTCTTGGTGCATGTTTCATGTGCACTGAAAATAATGTCTTCTCCATGTGTTTGATATAATGTTTTATAAATGTCTATTAGGATAAATTTGGTTTATATTAGTTGTTTTCTTAAAATATATAAAATATACAACTGTATTTGTGAATTTGTATGTTCTCCTATTAGTTCTGTCTGATTTTGTTCCACATATTTTGAAACTCTGTTATTAGGATTGGTATGTATGCTTGGTTTTATCACTATAAAATATCCTGCTCCATTTTTGGGAATATTCCTTTTTCTGAAGCCTCTTTGAATTAATATAAATATAGTTGTGCCAGATTTTTATGCTTATTATTTGTATGATACTGATTTTTTTTTGTCCTTTTGCTCTCAACTCATTTAGGTCTTTATATTTAAACTGCATTTTTAAAGTTTATAGTAGCTTTATAATGTAGTTTGTAATCAGAAAGTATGATGCCTACAGTTTTGTTCTTCTTTATCAAGATACTCTTGGCCATCTTAGATCTTTTGTGTTTTCATAAGAATTTAAGGATTGTTTTTTATTTCTATGAAAAATGGCAGTAGAATTTTGATTGAGATTGAATTGAATCTGTAGATTGCTTTGGGTGGTATACCTCCTTGCTTAGATTTGTTATAAAATATTTAGTTTTATTATTTTTGATGTTATCATAAGTGGCATTGTTTCCTTAATTTCTTTTTCCAGAAGTTTATTGTTAGCATATAGAAATGCAACTGGTTTTGTATATTGATTTTATATCCTGCAACTTTACTGAATTTGTCTATTAGTTCTAACAGATTTTTGGGAAGTCCTTAGGGTTTTCGTATAAGATCATGTCATCTACAAAAAGAGACAGAAGAAAAAACTTTTCAGCTTTCACTGTTGAGCATGATGTTAGCTGTGGGTTTGGCTATTTATGGCCTTTTTATGTAGAGGTGCATTCTTCTATACCTAATTTGTTGAAAGCTTTTAATGTGAAAGTTGATGACCTTTGTCAAATATTTTAACCAACAAAATGAAAAAATAACCTACAGTTACCTGCGAGAAAATATCTGTGAATTATATATTTGATAAGAGGTTAATATCCAAAATATACAAGGAACCTATACAACTCAATAACAAAAAATCCCACAAATATCCCCATTAAAAAATGGGCAAAGAAATTGAATAGATATTTTTCCAAAGAAGACATTCAGATGACCTACAGGTACATAAAACAGTGCTCAACATCACTGATCATTAAGGAAATGCAAATCAATACCACAATGAGATATCACTTCACACCTATTAGGATATCTTTTATGAAAAAAAAATAGATAACAGGGCGCCTGGGTGGCTCAGTGGGTTAAGCCGCTGCCTTTGGCTCAGGTCATGATCTCAGGGTCCTGGGATCGAGTCCCACATCGGGCTCTCTGCTCGGCAGGGAGCCTGCTTCCTCCTCTCTCTCTCTGCCTGCCTCTCTGCCTACTTGTAATCTCTCTCTGTCAAATAAATAAATAAAATCTTAAAAAAAAATAGATAACAAATGTTGGTGAGGATATGTAGAAAAAGGAAACCTTGCATATTGTTGGTGGGAATGTAAATTGTTGTAGTCATTATGGAAAAAAATATGGAGGTTTCATAAAAAATTATACATAGATTTAAAATATGATCCAACTGTCCTACTGGGTATATATCTGAAGGCAATGAAATCTACACTACCATGTTGCAATATTATTGACAATAATCAAGACATGGAAACACTAAATATCCATTGATGGATGAATGGATGAAGTACACGTATATATACACACATACCTATGATGGAATATTATTCAACATGGGAAAGTAAGAAACTTTACTATTTGCATAAACATGGATAAACTTAGATGACATTATGATAAGTGAAATTGGCAAGAAAGACAAATACTATATGATCTCACTCATATGTGTAATCTATAAGAAAAATAGTTGAACTTGACCACATAGTATCAGAGAGTAGAATGGTGGTTACTAGGAGCTGGGCAGTGGAGGAGGTGGGAAGGTGATGGTCAAAGGGTACAAGCTTCAGTTAAGAGATGAGTAAATTCTTGGGACGTAATGTATTGCCTGGTGACTATAGTTAGTAATACTGTAGTGTATATTTGAATTTGCTAAGAGAGTAGACCTTAAACATTCTTAACACACACACAGATATGCACACAAAGTGGCTATGTGAGGTGTTAGATGTGTTAATTAACATGATTATGGTAATCATTTCACCATATTACATATTTATATACAATTTTAATTGTCAATTATATCTCAATGAAACTGAAAAAAATTTTTAAAAAGTTGTGCATAATCGCAGATTAGCTCCTGGATCCAAACTGTTTAAAATGACCTGATTGGGGAATTTTAAACTACATTTCTGAGTGTATATTAGATAGTATTGTGTCACTACTAAATTTTCTGAACATCGTATTTTGGTTATTAAGGAGAATATTCTTAGTCTTTAGAGATACATACTGAGCTATTTATGAGTAAAGTATCATGATATCTGCAATTACCTCAATTAATTCAGAGGGGAAAGATAAAACAGTGTACGTAATGTTGACAACTGGTGACTTTAAGTGATGAATAGTTGAGGATTCATTGTACTATCCTTGCAGCTCTTCTGTAAGTTTAAAATTTCTTTCAAAATAGAAATCTGGGAAAAATACCTTTAATTCACCTTCCTTTTTTGAAGAACATTTTACTCTAGGTTGATTTTTTTTTTTTTCTTTCATCACTTGTCTTCTCCCTTGTGTTATTTTCTGATGACAAGAGCATGATCATTCTTATTACAGTTTATGAATATGTGATGGGACTTTTTTCCTCTGGCTATTTTAAGAGTTCCTCTTTTTTCTTTGGTCTATAGAAATTTGATGGAACTGGTGTGGTTTTCTTTATCTTTGTCCCTTTATATATATATATATATATAGATATAGATATAGATATAGATATATAGATATATATATTAATTTGGAGCCTCAATTTTAATTAAAATACTATAATTTGAATTTGAGTATTGAGGAGTAACAATGAAACATGTTTTTAATTTCTAAAGTTAATGATTAGCTGTATTTATTTTAAAGCAGTCCTTTGTATTTTATTGAGCTTCTAGGAAGTGTGGGTTAATATTTTTAATCAAAATTAAGAATTTTAATTCTTATTTATCTAAATATTTTTTCCATTTCCATCTCTCCTTGAGACTCAATTACTTGTATATTCATCATTTGACATTATCTCATCTTTCTGTGAAGCTCATTTATTTATGTATGTATGTCTTCCTATATGTTCTTTAGTTTAGTCTCTATTACCCTGTCATTTTCAAGTTCACTTTTTGTCTCCCTTTACCCCAGCCAGTGAATTTTTAAAAATTCCAGTGTATTACAGCCCTAGAATTTCCATTTCTTTCCTTTTTATGGTTTCCATTTCTCTTTTGTGATTCCTCATTATGTCCATCTTTTCTTATAAATACTTTAAGGTTCTCATCTACATATTCCAATATTGTTGTCATTTAAAGGTTTATATCTGTTGACTTTTTTCTTCTGCATATGAGTCATATTTTTCTGCTTAGGCACATATCTCGTATTTTTTATTTTTTATTGTAAGCAGGTGATTATGAATGTTACATTGTTGAGAGTCTGGATGTTGTCTTGGAGTTGTTCTTGCAGAGCCGTAATTTACTGATGGATCAGCTATATCCTTTTAAGGCTTGCTTTTAGGCTTGGTTAGGATAGATATGCATCAGGTCTTTCTGACTACAGTACTGACATTTTGCACTGAATTATTACCTGTTTTGGGAAACATAGCATCTTTGTGCAATGTAACATCTCTGATACTACTCATTAGATACTAGTCACACTTCCTACCCCATCCCCAAAGCATAACAAATGGCAAGATGTCTAGCCATTGCCAAAGGTTCCCTGGAAAGGGGTTAAAATCATCCCAGTTGGGAATCACTGACCTACAGTAGCCATTACACTGGGATCAGAATAGCTCTTCTCCTCATGGGTGACCTCAACTGAATGTATAGAATGTTTAATGAGATAGCTCCACTCTGGCTGATCAGGGCTCCATGGCCTTTCACGACTATGTAGCCTCGGGAATCAGCTCAGCTCACATCCTCTCAATAGCCATTTAATGTTAGGCCTCATGGAGTCTTGGTCTATACATTTTCAGTTTATATTCAGCCAAAGACTCAAGTGGACTTCTTTGCAGATTTGTGGAATTTTTTCTCAATTTAGCTCCCTCAACTAGGTTACTCTGCCTTGCAAATTTCTACCAGCACCTGCTACTCTGAATTCTGAATTTTCTTTCTTCTACCTACCAAGACTTCCATTCTCTGTTGAGCTCTACTGCCCAGTGGAGTGATTTGGATAATGTTCCCCAGCAGAAAGCTGAGGCTAATGTGGACATTATCTTGTGTGGTTGGTTCCCTGTCTCAGTGATCACAGCCCTGAGCTATCTGTTTTCCTATGCTTGAAAATAGTTGCTACACACATTTATCCAGTTTTATTATTATTTATAGTGAGAACTTAACACAGGATGAGCATTACTTTTTCATAGCTTATTCTCATAACTGTCACTCTGTTACGACCATGAATGTTTCTAGTTGCTATTGTGGTCTTAAGAACTTTTCCATTTGTATGTTTGTTGTCAGGTTAAAGAAGCATCACAGACAGCTCTGCAATAGACTATGTGTCTTTGTCAGCCTTACTGGGTTAATAATTACATGCCTTGATATATGCATATCATCATGGGCCCAGGATTATATAATTTTTCTTTCCTGAAAACATGAATATTTTCTATGTAATAGATTGTATCTCCTTTGTCTTAATTTTATTCATTACTTCTTTTACATTATTATGTATTTATTTTTAACACCAATCTTGCCTACATTTTCTTGCTTTAGGAAAAACCTTTATATTGAGAGCTAATTTCTTTGACTATAGATAGTATATTATTTAGATAAGAATTAACTAACATTTCTAAATAGAGCTTAAAATTTTTTAAAATGCTACAACAAAAAAAAATTTGGAAGAATTAATTTTTGATTAATACTGTTTTTCCCCTATTCTTTTTGCTTATAACTTCTTCTGAGCCTAATTTTGTGATTGAGAATTTTACCTTAAACCAAATTCCCAGGCTTTTTTATAACTAGTAAAATAAGAAGTGAACTGATCAGGGACTTGTGGATCAGGATTTTAAGCCACAGTTTTGCTCTTGACTAGTTATATGATATTTAGCAAATTACTTAGCACATTTGGTCTCAGTGTCCAAATCCTTAATGGACTGGATGCTCTCAAATGTCCTTTTCAGTTCTGAATTCTATTTTAAGTCTTAAAGGTAACTGAAATGTTTCTTTTTTCCCAAGGTAACTAACTTGGACTCTGAAAGACATTATAGTTATTTAAAATGGTCTTTTACTATAGATAACAGAGGACAAAATATGATTAATATGAAAACAATTAGAAAACATTTAAGGTACTTTAGTAATATAATTTCCTATTAAAATTTTAGGGAAGCAAAAATAGTCTTACTCATTTTTTATGTTCTTGTGGATCTTATACATGGTAAATCTTGAATTGTTTCATATTTTTATATTTCTGAAGAAAGAGAATAAAGGCTGAAGTCATTTCTCATGAAAAAAGGAATATGGCTCTCCTCTTTTCAAAATGTGGCCTTTTTGTGGTGACTCTCTCACTGCCCCTTCCACCTGTTTGATCTGAATTCTGAATTTTAAGTGAGTGTTCCCATCTTGACCCTATACCATGACTGAATTCTAAACCGTAGGAAGTTGGGACTCATGCCTGTGTGCAATTGACAACCTTGTGTTGAATGAAGCTCTGTACTAGGTGCCATGAATAAAGAAGCTGCTAAGCTACTGAAATCTGCTCTAAGGAGCTCAAGGTCCAGTGGAGGAGATTAATAGGACAGCCAATAATTATAAATCCATGTGTTCAGTACACAAGGTACTAGGGAATTAAAGGCAGGAAATCAAAGTAAGAAATATAAATGGCTTTTTCAGTTCAAGATTGGAGTTGAGAAGTTTCTACATGTGTTCTCCTCTAGGATTTTGATGGTTTCCTGTCTCACATTTAGATCTTTCATCTATTTTGAATTTATTTTTGTGTATAGTGTAAGAAGTCAGCCCAGTTTCACTCTTCTGTATGTCATTGTCCAGTTTTCCAGGTTCTTTGGACCTCACATAAGTCAAGCTCTTTCCTGTCTCAGTGTCTTTGCTCTAGAATTTTCTTTGTATCTTCACTTTGTTGACTCCAAGTTTCAGTTCAAGTATCACCTTCTTTAAGACCTTCCCTGTTTAGCATATCTAAAATAGTCTCACCTTCATTATTTAATTTCCCTAATAGTTTACTTTCAGCTACTTACCATTATTCACAATTAACTTATTGTGTCACTGTTTATTGTCTGTTCCTCAATTGGTAGGAACCTGTTTTGATCACTTCTAGATCCCTGTTATCTAGAATATGCCCAGCTTGTAGAAGTCAAGTCATATTTGTCTAATGGAAGGAAGATGGAATGAATGAAGGAAGTGGAGAGTAAGTGTTTCTCCTTCTACCTATCCCTAATGTCCAAAAGTATTAGTATAGAAAAATTAGGCCATTAGTATAGAAAAATTACCCTCAATATTTCATGTTCATTAATTCAGAAAATATTTATTGAGTTAAGCATTGTTCTAGACCAGAGTTAATGATATGTAATAACAAGCATTCTACATTGTTAAGAAAAATATTTTTTTATTACTTGCTTATTTCTATTGCTGGTCAGTATGCTTGAACTATATAAAACCTAAAGTCTCAAAATGAATCATTCTACCTTCCTTCCTTGCTTCCTTCCTTCCTTCCTTCCTCCCTTTCTGCTTAAGCCTTTGTTTTTTTTCGCCAAGATTTTATTTAAATTTAAGTTAGTTAACATATAGTGTAGTGGTTTCAGGAGTAGAATTTAGTGATTCATTACTTACATATAATGCCCAGTGCTCATCACAACACATACCCTTCTTAATGCTCATCCCCCATTTAGCTCATCTCCCCTCTCTTCTCCCATGCAATAGCCCTCAGTTTATTCTCTGTAGATAAGAGTCTCTGTAGTTAAAAAATAAATAAAATTTTTTAAAAAAGATTCTCTGTAGTTGAGTTTATTCTCTGTAATTAAGAGTCTCTTATGGTTTGCCTCCTTCTCTGTTTTTATCTTACTTTATTTTTCTTTCCCTTCCACTGTGTCCATCTGTTTTGTTTCTTAAATTATACATATGAGTGCAGTCATGTGGTATTTGTCTTTCTCTGGCTGACTTATTTCACTTAGTATAATACACTCTAGTTCCACCCACATCATTGTAAATGGCAAGATTTCATTCTTTTGATGGCTGAGTAATATTCCATAGTGTATATACAACATCTAAATTATCCATTCATCCGTTAATAATTATCCATAATTTATTGTTGATAGTGCTGCTATAAACATTGAGGTACATATGCCCCTTTGAATCAGTATTTTTGTATCTTTTGGATAAATACCCAGTAGTGCAATTGTTGGGTTATAAGGTAGTTCTATTTTTAACTTTTTGAGGAACATCCAAACAATGTTCCAGAGTGGCTGCACCAGTTTGCATTCCCATGAACAGAGTGAGAGGGTTCTCCTTTCTCTGCATCCTCCCCAACATCTATTGTTCCCTGAGCAGTTAATTTTAGCCATTTTGACAGGTGGATCTCATTGTGGTTTTGATTTGTATTTCTTTGATGATGAGTGATTTCGAGCATTTTTTCATGTGTCTATTGGCCATTTGTATGTCTTCTTTGGGGAAGTCTTCTGATGTCTTCTGCCCATTTCTTAATTAGATTATTTAGTTTTTTGGTGTTGAGTTTGATAAGTTCTTTATAGATTTTGGATAGTAGCCCTTTATCTGATATGTCATTTGCAAATATCTTTGGTCATTCTATAAATTGCCTTTAGTTTTCTTCATTGTTTCTTTTGCTGTGCAGAAGCTTTTTATCTTGTTGAATTTCCAATAGTTCATTTTTTCTTACTTCCCATGCCTCCAGAGGCATGTGTAATAAGAAGTTTCTATGGATGATTTCAAAGAAGTTTCTACCTGTGTTCACCTCTAAGATTTTGATGGTTTCCTTTCTTACATTTAGGTCTTTCATCTATTTCGAATTTATTTTTGTGTATGGTGTAAGGAGTCAGTCCAGTTTCACTCTTTTGCATATTGTTGTCTAGTTTTCCCAATACCATTTGTTGAAGGGAATGTCTTTTCCATTGGATATTCTTTCTTGCTTTGCTGAAGATTGGTTCACCAGACAGTTGTGGGTCCACTTCTGTGTTCTCTATTCCATTCCAATGATCAATGTGTCTGTTTATGTGCCAGTACCATACTGTCTTGATGATTATAGAAAATTTGAAGAGACCCATAACCAGCAAAGAAATTGAATCAGTAAACAAAAATCTCCCAACACACAAGAGTCCAGGGATGGTTGGCTTTCTGGGGCAATTCTACCAGCATTTAAAGAAGAATTAGTACCTATTCTTCTGAAGCTGTTTCAAAAAATAGAAATGGAAGAAAAGCTTCCAAACACATTCTATGAGACCAGGATTACCTTGATTCCAAGACCTGACAAAGACCCCACTAAAAAGGAGAATAGCAGACCAATATCCCTGATGAATATGGATGCAAAAATCCTCAACAAGATACTAGCTAATTGAACCCAACAGTACATTAAAAGGATTAGTCACTATAATCAAGTGGGATTTATTCCTGGGCTGCAGAGGTGGTTCAATATCTGCAAATCAAGCAATGTGATATACCACATTAATAAAAGAAAGAATAAGAACCAGATGATCCTTCCAATAGATGCAGAAAAAGCATTTGACAAAATACAGCATCCTTTCTTGATTAAAAATCTTTACAGTGTAGGGATAGAGGGTATATACCTCAGCATCCTAAAAGCCATGTATGTAAGAACTATAGCTAATATCATCCTCAATGGGGAAAAGTTGAGAGATTTTCCCCCTAAGGTTAGAAACATGACAGGTATGTCCATTCTCATCACTGTTGTTTTCAACATAGTACTGGAAGTCCTAGCTTCAGCAATAAGACAACAAAAAAGAAATAAAGGGCATCCAAACTGGCAAGTAAGAAATCAAGCTTTCACTCTTCATAGCCGACATGATACCTTATATAGAAAACCCAAAAGAGCCACCAAAAAATTATTAGAACTGATAAAGGGATTCAACAAAGTTGCAGCATAAAATATTAATGCACAGAAACCTGTTGCGTTTCTGTATGCCAATAATGAAGCAGCAGAAAGAGAAATCAAGGAACTGATCCATTTACAATAGCACCAAAACCCATAAGATACCTAGGAATAAATCTAACCAAAGAGGTAAAACAACTGTACCCTGAAAACTATAGAACACTTATGAAAGCAACTGCAGAAAGCATAAAGAAATGGAAAAACATTGCATGCTCATGGATTGGAAGAAGAAATATTATTAAAATATCAATGCTACCCGAAGCAATCTGCACACTTAATTCAATTCCTAACAAAATAACACCAGCATTTTTCGTGAACTAGAACAAATAATTCTAAAATGTGTATGGAACCAGAAAGGACCCCAAATAGCCAAAGTTATGTCTAAAAAGAAAACCAAAGCTGGGGACATCACAATTCTGGACTTCAAAATGAATCATTTAAAATGTAAGCATACATAAGATGTGAAATAATGATTATTGTATTGGCAGCAGCGAAGTCTAGTATGATAGATTAGGTAACTGAGAGACATACTTGCCTACCTCCCTCCTTGTTCCAGAAGAAGGGGTTTACCTGCGTGTTTCTTGATTTTTTGAGATAAGCCATATTACTTGCTTAGACTGATAAAACATTAGCAAATCTAACACAAAAAAAGACTTGAAGTTTCTTGCACAGTTGGGTTTGTCATCTTGTGCTTCTGCCTTCACCATAAGCCACACTTCACCAAATAGCTGCTGCTCCCCTCCTCTCAGACCATGCCCAGGATGAGTATATAAGTAGTAGACATGAGGCTGATGCCCATCAGCTTGGAGCTGAGCATCTCATTAAAGCTCAGCCTAAATCAGTCATACCTGTCCCACCTGCAGTGAATGAGGATAAATGATCGCAGTTTTAAGCCACTGGAGTGGTTTGTTGTGGTTCATAAATAACCAGTGTGCCTACTAGAATGTGAAACTCAGCCAGATACAAGACTCAGGAGTGTGGTTGAAATCCTGAGTTAAGATATTTAAATATACATGTAACCTTTGGTTTTATGGAAATTATTTAGGAAAACATAAAATGGGCCCATGAACTAGAAAGGCGTAAGAAAGGAGGTTTCGTAGCATTCTTATGCAAGAAGAACCCTCACAATTTGCCTTGTAATTTAAGCCAGTTTAGCATATTATAGAAAACTTTTTGTTGATCTGTGGTTTTTCTCTCTTGTGTTAAATATGTGTCCTTTGGAAAAGACCTGGAGAAAATGATAATAATGCATATTTATTGAGCACTTGCTATGACAGACAGTTTCAGGAGCTCGTCATTCAATTAGGACTCTGCAGAGAGACGAGGTGGAAATATTATTTCCACTTAGTAGATGAGAAAACTGAGGTTCTGAATCTATAAGTAATTTGTCCAAGGTCACAAAGCTGGACAGTGGCATAGATAAAATTCCAACCAAACAACATGGTTCCAAGATCTATACACTTAACTATAATGCAGCATTGGAGTATTTCTGGCCTATGACTCATATATTACTCACATATAATACAGAAACATCTGGCTTCTCAGTACTGTTTCCCTCACAAATTTCAAATAGCTCAAAATTGATTTTAAATACTGCAGTTTTGGCAATTTAAGGATTGCTAAGTGCACGTGTTCTGAGTGTGTCCCTTAGTATTGGGTCTGCAACTGCCTTCTTAAGCTTCTGCCCATCAGAATAGGGAAGACAGCAGAACATCAAAGACCAGCATATAGGAAATGGACACCTGGGGGGTGATAGTCATATATCTAACTTCCTTTTTGTAGCTGATCAAGAAATGTGATTTTAAAAAATTAGTAAAAAATAATAATAATTGTAATAATAATGTGAATATGCAGTTTATTATGGAAGATGGACAATGGCATATTTGAAGTTATTTCAAAAGAGAAAGAAAGAAAAATGTTTTCCAAACCCATTATTTTTCTTTAGTGGATAAGTATAACAATTTTTATCTACAAATGTATATATTAAAGAGAGAACCAGCACATGATTGAGCATTCTTTGTCCTGGATGCTAAAGTAATAAATCATGCTTTATTACAATTATAATGCAAAGAGAGCCTTTTAAAATTAACTGCTATGAATTTTAGGGTTGTGTAGAAATCAGAAATTTTAGCTTCAGCTAATCTGCTTTTTCCTTAGTGATGGAGAAGTTCATGGAGCAAATCAGATATAAAATGAACAAGTCTTGGTCGTGAGCATCTCACCCAATCAGACCAAACTTAATAGCTCACAATGTTCTCTTCGGGCTCCTCTCTTCTCTTCCCATACAATCACAGAGTTTTAAAAATGGAAGAGACTTTCATGTCACCTAGGCAAATGTCATTTTGTTCTTGAATTTCCTCTGTTGGAGGAGTGTACCATTTCTGGGGTATATCCAGCTTCACACCAGATGCATTTAGTTGAACATCTCAAACTTAACATGTCCTGAACCTACTTGCTCAAGTCAGTAATACTCATTATTGTCCCACCCCCCTTCATCCTTAACATATAGCCCATCACCAAGTTATTCTGAGGATAATGCAAATATCTTATGTATATCTTCACTTCCCTATGTGTTAACTTTGCTGTGTCACAAATTGGGTCCCAGACACTATAATCTGTTTTGCATATTGATTTAATAGTCTCTAATTTCTCTGGTTCTTTACCTACATCTTTTAAATTTGTACTTCTAGCAAGCCAGAGGCTTTTTTTTTCTTCAGTGTAAATCACATCTTTTACTCCCTTCTGTTAAACCCTTCACCCTTCAACAGATTCATATTGTGTTTAGATATAACTATAAATTTTGGCCCTACGTTCTTTGATATTTTCATATCAGAAAACTACTTTCTTTGATTGCATTACACATCATTCCCATTCCCACTTTAAGTTAAGAATTAAAAAGTATAATATGTGGTATAATATAATATATATAACATAATATATGGTACAATATAATGGTATAATAATACATAAATAATAAACGGTATATTGCAGTAAAGCACTCAGAATTGTGCCTAACAAATAGACTTAATAGGTACATAGCTACTTTTATTATATTGCTAGTATTTATTTATTCTATGCCTGCTTCTCTGTTAGAATTTGAAGGGATCGGCTGTGTCTATTTTGTTCAATGGCTCATAGTTCAATACCTGGAAAATACAGTATTTGTATTTCATAATTTTATTTTATTCATTTTATTCTTTTAAAGATTTTATTTATTTATTTGCAAGAGAGGGAGCAGAAAGCATAAACAGGAGGGTAGGGGAGAGGGGCAGAGGAAGAGGGAGAAACAGACTCCCTGCTGAGTGGGAAGCCCAATTCAGGGCTTGATCCTAGAACCCTGAGATCATGACTCAATGGAAGGCAGACCCTTAATCGACTGAGCCACCTGGGTGCCCTGTGTATTTCATAATTTTAAAATATATGTTGAATAAAATCTACATTTAGAAAGGTCTAGCCTATTTCTATAGTTATTATTAAAGATTTATCTATTTACTTCATTGAGGATAGAGCAAGAGAGAGAGAGAGAGAGCTCACATGAGGGAGACAAGCAGGGCTCTCTCTCAGGATCCCGAGATCATAGCCTGAGCCAAAATCAAGAGTTGAATGTTCGAGCAACTGAGCCACCCAGGGCCCCTAGATGATTATTTTTTTATATTGAGTTGAAATTTGTCATCCAAATGTTAGTCCTATTATAACTTTAGGACTTTCTAAGTTACAACCTCTTGTGTAGTTACAGATAATTTATATTTATCTTTTTGTTAAGTTTTTATTTTAGTTCCAATTAACATAGAGTGTTATGTTAGTTTCAGGTGTACAATATAATGATTCAACAATTCCATATGTCACCTAGTGTTCATTACATCAAGTTCTCTCTATAACCCCCATCACCTATTTAGTCCATCTCTCCATTCCCCTCCTCTTTGGTAACCACCAATTTGTTCTCTATAACTAAGGGTCTGTTTCTTGATTTCTCTTATTTTTTCCCCTTATTTGTTAGTTTTCTTTTTAAATCCCACATGTGAGTGAAATCACAAGGTATTTATTTTTCTCTAACTTATTTTACTTAGCATTATACTCTCTAGCTTCATCCATGTCCTTGCAAATGGCAAGATTTCGTTTTTTTAAGTAATCTCTACACCCAGTATGGTGCTCAAACTTAAAACTCCAAGACCAAAAGTTGAATGCTCTAACTGAACCAGCCAGTTTCCATTCTTTTCTTTTTTTTATTAACCTGAATATTATTATTAACCTGAATAATATTCCATTATATATATACCACATTTTCTTTATCCATTCATTGATCAGTAGATACTTGGGCTGTTTCCATATCTTGAATATTGAAAATAATGCTGCTGTAAACTTAGGGGTGTGTGTATCTCTTTGAATTAGTTTACTTACATTCTTTGAGAAAATATCTGGTAGTGAGATTGCTGGATTATAGGATAGTTTTATTTTTAACTTTTTGGGGAATCTCCAAACTATTTTCCACAGTGGCTGCACCAGTTTGCATTCCAACCAACAGTACACAAGTGTTCCTTTCTGTCCACATCCTTGCCAACACCTGTTGTTTCTTATATTGTTTATTGTAGCCATTTTGACTGGAGAGAGTTGATATCTCATTGTAGTTTTGATTTGATGGTAAGGGATAATGAGTTTTGATTTGTAGTTTTGATTTACCCTGATGGTAAGTGAAAGTGAGTATCTTTTCATGTGTCTCTTGGCCATTTGGATGTCTTTGAAGAAATGTCTTTTCATGTCTTCTGCCCATTTTTTTATTGGACTATTTGGGGATTTAGGGGTGTTGGTTATATAGGTTATTTTATATATTTTGAATACTAACCCTCTATTGGATATGTTATTTGCAAATATCTTCTATTCGTAGGTTGCCTTTTAGTCTTGTTAATTGTTTTCTTTGCTGTGAAGAAAACTTTATTTTGATGTGGTTCCAATTGTCTATTTTTGCTTTTGTTTTACTTGTTTCAAGAGACATATATAGAAATTAGTTGCTATGGCCAATGTCTAAGAAGTTTCTGCCTGTGTTGTCTGCTAGGATTTTTATGGTTTCAGGTCTCACATTTTCACATATTCAACCATTTGAATTTGTTTTTATGTATGGTATAAGAAATTGGTCCACATTCATTCTTTTGTATGTTGCTGCCTGGTTTTCACAGCACCATTTCTTGAAGAGACTGTTCTTTTCCCCCATTGGATATTCTTTCCTGCTTTGTCAAAGATTACTGGACCATATAAATTGTGGGTTTATTTCTGGATTTTCTGTTCTGATCCATAGATATATGTGTCTATTTTTGTGCCAGTACCATAATGTTTTAGTTACTACTGCTTGGTAATATAACTTGAAGTCTGGAGTTGTGATGGCTCCAGCTTTGCTTTTCTAAGGTTGCTTTGGCTATTTGAGCTCTTTTGTGGTTCTATATAAATTTTAGGATTCTTTGTTCTACAGATAATTGTATTGTCACCTATCTTTGCTATCACTACTGAATTACATTGAATTCATCAATGTCTCTTGAAATTATTGAATTATTAAATTTTTAAAATTCTAATAATTCTATAAATCCTAATAATTTAAAAAAAGTCATTATTGTCACATAAATATAGGTCTCTAAGCGTTTAAATTTCCTACAAATTTCCAAAAGTTATATAGTATAAGAAAACTCAGTATACAAAATTTTCACTTTTTATTTATCAAATGATACTTTACTTTAGAAGATTTTACATTTAAAAAGTATGTTATTTCAACATAGCACTTGTGTTCATTTTTTAGAAACTTAATTTATTAGTAAAATAAAGTGGCTTTTATCAACAAACTATAAACCAAAGTACTCCTCTTTTATTAATATAGTAAGTTCAAGTTCTTAAATGAAGTTCTTAAATTTATAAATAAATTCTTTAAATTTTGCCAGTGTGTCAGCAAAGAAATATGCTTTCAGTTAAGTTTTCAATATAATGATGAAAAGGACTACATGTTTATATAGGAAGGAACAAAAAGATGGGAAGCCTCAGTTGTTAGCAAGTTTTGCTGGAAGGGGCTTGAAAATTGGCTTTAAAAAATACCTAACTCAAGGGATATTGATAACATCTGCTGGTTACTGAAAACCCCATAATGATAAAAAGTACTGGCAGATGTGCTGCTCCTGAAAAAAAGTCTAAAAACTGACAGCCTCTTGTATAGATTTTTGAGAAGTAGTATGGACATAAACAGTATGTTGTAAAGGGAATTCAGGGTAACAATTATCCTGGCAATGGCTAGATTGGAGAAAACAATTAGTGACAACATAGAATCGCTAAGGGCAGAAGTGAAAGCCACTGGGAAGAAGTTAAAAATGCTATCAATGAGATCCAATCTAATCTAATACTCTAACAGCTAGGGTAACTGAGGCAGAAGATAGAATTAGTGATCTAGAGGATAAACTGATAGAAAAAAAGGATCAGGAGGAGGCATGGAAGAAACAGTTTAGAAGCCATGAAAACAGAATTAGGGAAATAAATGATGCCATGAAACTTTCCAACATTAAATTATTGGGATCCCTGAGGGGGTGGAGAAAGAGAGAAGACTAGAAGATACAGTTGAACAAATTCTGCATGGAAATTTTCCCATGGAACCAGCGTTCATGTCCTAGAGGCAGAAGGAACACCCCCAAGATCAATGAATCTAGAAAGACCTCGAGACATTTGACTGTGAGACTGATGAGTCATAATTTTTAAACAAGAGCTTCTGAGGGCAGCTAGGGGGAAGAGATTTCTTCCATGCAGGGGAAAGTCAATTAGTATAATGTCAGACCTGTCCACAGAAACCTGGCAAGCCAGAAAGGGCTGGCAAGACATATTCAGGGTACTAAATAAGAAGAATATGCAGCCAAGAATTCTTTATCCAGCAAGGCTGACATTCAAAGTGGATGGAGAGATAAAGACCTTTCCAAGACTTACAAGGTTTGAAAGAGTATGTGACCACCAAGTTGGCACTACAAGAAATACTAAGGGGAGTTCTATAAAAGAAAGAACCCAAGAGTGACATAGAACAGAAATTTACAGAGACAATCTATAGAAACAAGAACTTCACCAGCAACATGATGTCTATAAAAACATTGATATAAAGATAAAAAATTTATATAAAGATATAAAATATCTTTCAATAATCACTGTCAACATGAACGGCCTAAATGCGTCCATAAAACAGCACAGGGCTACAAATTGGATAAAATGACAGGACCCATCCATATGCTGTCTTCAGGAGACCCATTTGGAACCTAAAGATACATCCAGACTGAAAGTGAAAGGATGGAGAAGCATCTTTCATGCCAATGGGCCTCAAAAGAAAGCTGGGGTAGCGATTCGCATATCAGATAAATTAGGTTTTAAACTAAAGATTTTAGTCAGAGATAAAGAAGGACACTACATAATTCTTAAATTGTCTATCCACCAAGAAGGTCTAACAATTGTAAATATTTATGCCCCCAATATGGGAGCAGCCAACTACATAAGCCAACTGTTAATCATGATAAAGAGTCATATTGATATGAACACATTAATAGTTTGGGATCTTAACATGCCACTCTCAGTAATAGACAGATCATCCAAGCAGAAAATCAATAAAGAAACAAGAGCATTGAATGGCACATTGGACCAGATGGACCTCATAGATAATATAAAGAACATTCCACCACAAAACAAGGGAAATAGTAAAGAACCTCAAATGATAATAGCATTAAATGGCAAGCATATTATCCCTCCAGGGGAAAATATAATGAAAATCAAATGTTTTAATGGTGTACAAACATTACATGAGATGGTGAGATAGACAATGGTTTATGTTTGATTAGTGTGGACAGCCAATCTTATAACTTGATTCAGAAGAAAATGAATACAATTTCAGAGGATCTGAGCGACATTTTTATTCAAATAATCTAGATTATTACTTCAATTTTAAATAGCTATTGGTGAAGAAATTTTCTTTTTAATGGAAAGAAGTATTTCCTGTAATAATAAGTGTTGAAACACTCTTTCCAGAATTTTGGCTGAGGGCTATATAAAAGAAGTTCAGTACACCCCCTTGGCTTATTCTACTTTTTATTACTTCATTTAACCATTTTGATATGAAATTATTGTTCCACATTTAGAAAATGTCTTAAAGTATACATACAAAATCATATTACTTAAACTAACTGAACTCATAAATCAAACTATTCATGATTTTTTTGTGTAGGCTTCAATATCCTGACTCTTCTACAGCTACCAGAGCTTTCTCTAAAGTAGATTTCATTCTGTTGCTCTTTATCTTCAAAATACTCAATCTGCAGCATAAAGTGTGAGCTTCCTCCCTTGCCTAATGTTCCACCTCTGTGATAATAGTCACCCAGACTGCGTTTACAATATAAGTCAGTCTCTCAGCCTTACAACCTCTCTTAGAGCCTCGCCCTCGAGATATGATTTCCCTCTCATAGCTTACTTATCCATACTGTCACTTCCTCTGACTTGCATGTGCCCCGATTTGTCTAACTGGACAAGTCATATTCTTGCTCCAAGTCCTGTTTCAAGAGTATTCTCTCATTTGCTTTCTGTGGTAGGCAGAATAATACAAACAAACAAACAAACAAACAAGATGTCCATGTTCTAATCCGTGGAACATGTGAGTAGATTACCTTACATATGCAAAGAGACTTTGGGGATGTGCTTAAATTGAAGATCTTGAGATGGGAGATTATCCAGAATTATCTAGGTAGACTGATTAGGGGTCCTTGTCAAGTAAAAAGGAAGTGGGGTAGTTAGAGAAACAGGCGTGATGATGGAACAAAAGGTCAGCATATGCAGTTTCTCGCTTTGAATGAAAGAAAGCCACTAGGCAGGGAATGCAGATAGCTTGTGTAGTCTGTAAAGGGAGAAGAATAGATTCTGGTTCTGTTGCCTCCGGAAGAAATATAGCCATAATACCCTCGTTATAGCCCAGTGAGATCCATTTTGGAATTCTGGCCTCCAGGTGATATAAAACAATAAATTTGTGTTGTTGCAAGCCACCAAAATTGTGGTAATTTTTTTTATAGCACCAATAGGACACTAATGCAGATCTAAGTACCTGGAAATGGCGTGCTGATATAAATAAATTCATAAAAATATGGAATGAACTTGGAGTTGGGCAAAGGGCAGAGGCTGGAAGAATTTCAGGAGCATGAGAGTAGAAACCTAGATTGCCTTGAATAGACTGTTAGAAATATGGATATTAATGACTGTGCTAGTGAGGACTTGGAAGAATGTGAGGGGGAGTCCGGTAGAAAAAGCATGTGTTGTTGGTTTTAAAGAATACCCAAATCATCTTCAACAAACAGTTAGGAAATAAGAATATTGAAGGCAATACTGATGAAGAGTCAGATGGAAATGAAGAACATGTTATTAGAAAGTGGAGAAGAGGGATATCTGGGTGGCTTAGTTAATCATCTGCCTTTAGCTCAGGTCATGATCCCATGATTCTGGGATCCAGTCCCACATCAGGCTCCTTGCTCAGCAGGGAGCCTGCTTCTCCTTCTGCCTGATGCTTCCCCTGCTTGTATTCTCGCTCTCTCTCTCTCCCATGCTCTTTCTCTCTCTCCCACACTCTCTGGCAAATAAATAAATAAAATCTTTAAAAAAAAAATAAAAAGAGAGAGAGAAAGAGGATGAGAAAGGATTTTTCTTATATAGTGGCAAGGAACTTAGCTGAATTGTGTCCTGCAATTATATAGAAAACAAAGCATGCAAATTATGAATTTGGGTGTTTTGTTTAGCTGAGCAGATTTTCAAGCAAAATGTTAAAAGGTGCATACTACTTTCTTTTGGTTGTTTATAGTAAAATGTGACAGGAAGTAGATCCATTTAGGGAAGAACTTCTAGGGAAAAATGAATGATTCGAGAAATTTTCAGACTATCTGGATTATAGATATGTAAAAATTAGGAGATTCACTGTCAAAGAAATGTGCTTTGGAGAAAAATCCAAGGGTCTGGGTCGATGACTGTTCGCTAATTCATGGGAGGCCTCAGAGAATCAGATTATTCAGTCGAATAGTGGACTCTTTGAAGAGATTAGATGTTCTACTCCTGATCCCCTCAGCTGTGTGTGAATGCAAAATAGAGATAGGATTATGTAGGAAAGATCTGTGAAGGAGCCTCATGTCTAATGGGACAGATTTCCTTGACATATACAAGAGACCCACAAGGTTTTTGAGTATGTTCTGCTAACATAAAACACTGACAACTTTGACTCAAAAGGACAAGTATATAAAATGAAATAAAACTGTCAGACTTACATAACTATAAATGAAGGAAATAGGCTCATCAACCTCAGCTGCAAAGTGTATTATACTTAATACAAAAGGAAGAATTCCTCTAAGGACAGAAAACCTCAAGACCAGAAGGCAGAGCCTTAGACTACAGGGAATTATTTCCAGGCCTTGAAATCTATGTTGCTTGCCCAGCTAGATTTTGAAGTTGTTTGGGATTGGTGGCTCTATTTTTCCTCCCATTTCCTTTCTTCTTTGAATGGGAATGTTTGTAACTTGTACCCCATGCCTGTCCCACTATTATATTTTGGGAGCAGATAACTTGTTTTCTAATTTCACAAATGCACAGATTGAGATGACTTTTGCCCCAGAATAGATCAGGTCTTACTCATACCTGATTCAGATGTTTTAAATGATGGAATCAGGGAATTTTGAGTTGATGAGATAGAGATGAGATTTTGGACTTAAGTTGATGATATAAGGGATTGATTTTTTTGGAAGTGTTGAGATGGAGTGAATGTATTTTCAATATGAGATTGATGTGAATTTTTATGTTCCAGAGGGTAGACAGTGATAGACAAAGTAATGTGCCCCAATGATGTTCATAAGTGATGATCTTAATCATCTGAACTTATAAACATATTATGTCATATGACAAGGGGAATTAATGTTTCAGATGGAAGTAAATCTTCTTTGATATTAAAGTTGTGTTATATTGTTTCTTTTTGCTTACATTTATCTGGTATACTCTTGCACATCTTGTTATTTTCAAGTTTCCTAAAAAATTTTGTTATAAGTGAACCTATTTGACATGCCACAGTTTTATTGTTTCTTTGGAATCCAATCTAATATATTACTTTTATTATAATCAGTGAGTAAAACTAGTATTCCTTTTATTGAAGTGAAAAGTATATTCAATTCAATTTCTGCCAAATTATTATTTTGTTCATTTTATACTTTAAAACCCCTTCACTACTGTTTTATTTGCTTTGCTCCTGTAGTGTGCATGTGTGTATGTGGGTGTGCATGGTAGTTTTTTGGATTGCTAGGAAAGTTTTAATTATCCTATGAGTTGATTTCATGTTTTACTTTTAAAATATACTTATTTTTTAGCTATTACATTCATACAGAAAAGCACACAAAATATGCACAACTCAGTGAATTTCCACAAAGTGGAAACACCCATTTTAATCATGGCTGAAGTAAGGAAATTCCATATGCCCTGTACCCACAAAGTCCCTTTATGTACTCTTCCAGTTACTACCACACTTTTTAAAAAAATATAACTATGTGATTGTGGCTTCAAACTATAAATTATTTTTGCCTCCTTAGAACTGTATATAATTTGAATCGTATTGAAGTTACTCTTTTGTGTTGTCTTGAACAACATTATGTTTATGAGATTTATCCATGCTATTACATATACAATAGTTTGCTCATTCCCATTGCTCTGTACCTGTATGGCTATAACACCACTTATCTCTTTTAGTTTTAATAAATGTTTAGGTTGATTATAGCTCTTAGCTATTAGAAACACTGATGCAATGAAAATGCTTCTTCATGTCTGATAGGGCACAAATGTACAGATTTCAGATGAGTGTATAACTAGAAGTAAATTTCTTCACATAGTGTATACAAATATTTAGGTACGGGATTTTCCTGATACCTTTTTGCAAGTTAAAACCATTTTCTTTACTTTTATTTTCTGTCTGTGTGTCTGGTGTGTGTTAAAATCTTGAACAGATATTAAACTTTATGCAATGATCTTTTTTATATGTATTTAGACAACCCTTTAATATGTTGTTGTGGTACATTATATTGAATAATGTTCAGAAATTAAACCATCCCCAGCAAATTAGATGCTATAGATGAAATGGGAAAAGTTCCCAGAAACACGCAAACACCAAAAACTAAATAGACCTTCCACAAGTAAAGAGATTGACTCAGTAATCAAAATTTTCCCAACAAAGAAAAGTCCAGGATTAGATGGCTTCACTTGTGAATTTTACCAGTCTTTCAAAAACATATTTTATTTATTTATTTGAGAGAGAGAGAGCATTAGTGAGAGAGTGAGAGAGAACATGAGCAAGGGCGAGGGGCAGTGGTAGAAGCAGACTCCCTTAGCAGGGAGCCCTACACAGGGCTCAGTCCCAGGACTCTGGGATAATGACCCGAGCTCAAGGCAGGTGCTTAACTGACTGACCCACCCAGGTGCCCCTTTACCAAACATTTACAGAAGAATTAACACCAAATCTTTCTTAAACTATTCTGGAAATGAAAAAGGAGGAAACTCTTTTCCTAACTCATTCTATGAGGCCAGGATTATGAAAGCCAAATAAAGATTCCACAAGAATGAAAATTACAGACCAATATCCCTTAGGAATATAGAAGCAAAAATTTTCAACAAAATACTAACAAAATAAATCCAACAGCATTTTAAAAGGATTATATGCCATAGACCCAGTAGTATTTATTCCAGGAATGCATGGGTGGATTAATATAAGACTACCAATCAATGTAATGTACCACATTAATAGAACAAAGGAAAAAAATATGGTAATCTCAATCGACATAGGGAAAGCATTTGATAAAATCCAATACCCTTTTCTGATTAAAAACACAAAGAAAACAAAAAGAAACCTAAGAATGGAAGAAATCACCCTTAACATGATATGAAAACGTTTATGAAAAACCTATGGAAACATCTACTCAAGACTAAAAGACTAAAAGCTTTCCTTCTAAGAGACCAACTATTGTCATTTCTATTCAACGTTGTACTGGAAGTTCTTACAAGAGCAATTAGGTAATAAAAACAAATAAAAATAATCCATATTGGAAAAAAAAAAGTAAAGCTATCTCTATCCACAGTTGACATGATTCTATAATAAATTCCAAAGAACCTACAAAAAAAACTTACTTGTGCTAATAAACGAATTCAGAAAAGTTGCAGGGCACGGGATCAATACACAAAATTCAACTGGATTTCTACATACCTGCAATGAAGAATCCTAAAATGAAATTAAGAAAACAATTCTATTTACAATAGCATCTAAAAAATAAAATACCTAGGAATAAATTTAACCAAGAAGATGAAAGTCTTGTTCCTGAAAACTATAAAACGTTGCAGAACAACAAAAAAAAATAAATAAATAGAAAGACATCTTGTGTTTATGGATTGGAACACTTAACATGGTTAATATGGCAATACTATGTTTCCTGAGACTGGGAGAGGAAAATGCGGAGTAAATGTGTAACGAACATGAGCTTTTATTTTGGGGTGATGAAACTTTTTTGGAATTACATAGAGATAGTGATTGCACATTTTGAATATTCTAAATGCTGCTGAACTGTTCACTTTAAAATGGTTGATTTACAAAATAGATGAACAGAGAGGGGGCAAAAGAGAGGCAAACCAGGAAACAGTCCCTCAATTATGGAGAATAAACTGATGGTAACTGGAGGTGGGGGATGTAGGGGGATGGGCTAAATTGGTGATGGGTCTTAAGGAGGGCACGTGTTGTGATGAACACTGGGTATTGTATATAAGTAAAGAATCACTAAATTCTATAGCTAATATATACTATATGTCAAATAACTGGAATTTAAATAAAAACTTGAAAAAATAAAATTAAATAAAAGAATAAAATTGTTGATTTATATTATGGGAATTCTAACTTTAAAAAAAAAATAAGAGAACAATTTCAAAAAAGGAAAGGAGGGAAGATGCTTGATGAAAATAAACTAGAAACAGCTGGTGACTCTATAGGACTCTGACTTTTGCTAGTTCATTAAATAAAGCCAACCAATTATAAGTGTTTAAAGAAATCACTGCATTACTTAATTTATTCAAGAGGGTTATAGTGTATTTTTTTATATCTTCCTGAATTTGATTTTGTAATACTAAATTTGTTTACACCTATCCAATGAGTGGTATTGACATACATTTTCAAATATCTTTTATCTTTGGTTTTGGTATAGAAATTTTATTAAATGAATTGAAGAATATTTACTTTTTAAATCTCTAGTTGAATTTGTATAAGATAATAATTCTTTGACACTTGAAAAACCATCTGGTAAATCTAGTATTTTTTTCAATGAATCAATTTTGACTGCTGATTTTATTGTTTGAGTAAATCTGTGATTATTCAAGTTGTATATTTCTTCTTGAGTCAAGTTGGCTAAGTAAACTTTTCTAAGAAAAAGTTCTGGGTTAAAATTTGTTGGCTTCAAGTTTTTTGTGGTATTTTATAATTTTTTCCCTTGTGTATTTTATGTTCTTTATTTTATTCAAAATATCGTTTATATGTGACTTCTCTCTTTTTATCCATATCGATAACCTCAGAGGATTTTTTATTTTATTGGTGTTTTCTAAGAATTAATTTTTACCTTGGTTTCTCATCTATATTGTATCTTTTTCTTCAATTTTATTAGTTAGTTTTATTTTAGATTTATTCTCTGTGATTTTTTAACTTTTTTTTTACTTTTAATGTTCATATTTTAGATGGATCTGTTATAAACAAGAGATCACTATTTATGATGGTTTTTTCATGTTTTTACCCAAATGAAAATCTCTCTTTTTACCTAGTGAATTTAGTTTTAATTATTGAGTATTTGAAATTAGTGGCAACACCTTATGTCATACTTGCTATTTATCCTATATTTTCAGTGCTTTTCCTCCATCCTGCTTTCCTGCTTGCTGTTGATTGTTTAGAAGTTGATTTTATTTTTCTTTTTTTAAGATGCTTACTGGTTTGTTTTTATTTTAATTTCAGTAAAATTAACAATCAGTGTTATATTAGTTTCAGGTGTACAATATTGTGATTCTACAATTATATACATTACTTAGTGCTCATCATAAGTATACCCTTAATCTCCTTTACCTATTTCACGCATTCCCCCCTCCCCCCTGCTCTGGTATCACCAATTCTCTAAATTTAAGAGTCTGTTTTTTGTTTTTCTCTTTTTTCCTTTGTTTTGTTTCTTAAATTTCACATTTAGGTCTTTAATCCATTTTGAATTTAATTCTGTGTATGTAGTAAGAAAATGTTCCAGGTTCATTCCCTTGCATGTAGCTATCCAGTTTTCCCAATGCCATTTGTCAAAAAGACTCTTGTTTCCCACTGAATATTCTTTCCTGCTTTGTTAGGATTAATTGGCCTTATAATCATGGATTTATTTCTGGGCTCTCTATTCTATTCTGTTGATCTGTGTGTCTACTTTTGTGCCAGTACCATACCGTTTTGATTACTACAGTTTTGTAGTATATCTTGAAATCTAGGATTCTGATACCTTCAGTTTTGTTGTTTTTCAAGATTACTTTGGCTGTTTCATGTCTTTTGTGGTTTCATATGAGTTTTAGTTTTGCTTATTCTAGTTCTGTGAAAAATGCTGTTGGTATTTTGATTGGGATTACATTGAGCCCATACATTGCTTTGGGTAGTTTGAAAACTATAACAGTATTTGTTCTTCCAGTCCATGAGCATGAATTATCATTCCACTTGTTTGTTTTATCTCCAATTCCTTTCATCAGTGTTTTAGAGTTTTCAGAGTTCAGGTCTTTCACCTCCTTGGTAAGGTTTATTCCTAGGTATTTTATTATTTTTGATATGATAGTAAACAAGAGTGATTTCTTAATTTCTCTTTCTGCTACTTCATTATTTGTGTATATAAATTCAAAGGATTTCTGTACGTTGACTTTGAATCCTGTGATCTTACTGAATTCATTTGTTAGCTCTAGTAGTTTTTTGGTAAAGTCTTTTGAATTTTCTATATATAATATCATGTCATCTGCAAATACTGAAAGTTTTACTTCTTCCTTACCTAGTTGGTTGCCTTTTATTCCTTTTGGTTGTAAGGTTGCTATGGCTAGGATTTCCAGGACTATGTTGAATAAAAGTGATGAGAGTGAGCACGTTTGTCTTTTTCCTGATCTTAGAGGAAAAGTTCTAGGTTTTGCCTTATTGAGTATGATGTCAGCTTTTCATACATGGCCTTTATGATATTGAAGTATGTTCCCCTGAATCTACTTTGTTGAGGATTTTTATCATGAATGGATGTTGTACTCTGTCAAATGCTTTTTTTTTTTTTTGCATCTATTAAAATAATCATTTTTTTATCCTTTCTCTTTTTGATATGATGTATCACATTGATTGATTTGTGATATTGAACCACTCTTGCATCCCAGGAACAAATCCACTTGATGGTGATGAATGATTTTTTTTTTTTAAAGATTTTATTTATTTATTTGACAGAGAGAGATCACAAGCAGGCAGAGAGGCAGGCAGAAAGAGGAGGAAGCAGGCTCCCTGCCGAGCAGAGAGCCCGATGCGGGGCTCGATCCCAGGACTCTGAGAACATGACCTGAGCCGAAGGCAGCGGCTTAACCCACTGAGCCACCCAGGCGCCACCGATGAATGATTTTTTTAAATGTATTGTTGGACCCTGTTTGCTAGTTGAAAATTATTTGCATCTATGTTCATCATATTGGTCTACAATTCTCTTTTTTTATAGTGTTTTTGTTGGTTTTGGTACCAGGGTAATCCTGGCCTCATAGAATGAATTTGGAAGCTTTCCTTCCTCTTCTATTTTTTGGCATAGTTAGAGAAGAATAGGAACTAACTCTTCTTTATATGTTTGGTATATTCACCTGTGAAGTTGTCTAGTCCTAGAGTTTTGCTTGTAGAGAGTTATTTAATTACTGATTCAATCTCTTTAATCAGTTTGAAAATCATCAAATTTTCTATTTCTTACTGATTTAGTTGGGGAGGTTATATCTTTCTAGGAATTTAACCATTTTTTCTTCTGTTGCCTAATTTATTGGTGTATAAATTTTCATAATATTCTCTTATAATCCTTTGCATTTTTTGGTGTCAGTTGTTATTTTTCCTTTTATTATTTCTGATTTTGTTTATTTGAGTTCTCTCTCTCTCTCTCTTTGAGGATTCTGGCTAAAGGTTTAATTGTTAATCTTTTCAGAGAACCAGTTCTCAGTTCACTGGTCTGTTCTATTTCTCCTTCTCCTCCCCCCTCCTTCCCTTCTCCCTTTCTTCTTTTTAGTTTTTATTTCCTTTACTTGTGGTCTGATCTTTATTATTTCCCCTTTATACTGCTTTTTGGTTTTGCTGTTCTTTTTCTAGCTCCTCTATGTGTAAGGTTATGTTGTTCATTTAGAATTTTTCTTGCTTCTTGAGGTAGACCTATAGTGCTATAAACTTCCTTCTTAATACTGCTTTTGCTACATCCCCAAATTTCTGGATCACTGTATTTTCATTTTCATTTGTTTCCGTGCATTTTTTATTTCCTCTTTGATTTCTTGGTTGACTTATTCATTATTTAGTAGCATGTGATCTACCCTTCATGTATTTGTGCTCTTTCCAGATTTTTTCCTGTGGCTGATTTTTAGTTCCATAGCATTGTGATCTGAAAATATGCATAGTGAGACTTTGATCTTTTTGAATTTTCCAAGGCTTATTTGGTGGCCTAATATGTGATCTATTCTGGAGAATGTTTTATGTCCACTTGAAAACAATATGTATTCTGACGTTTTAAGATAGAATGTTCTGTATATATCTGTTAGAGCCATCTGGTCCAATTTGCCATTCAAAGCCACTGTTCTCTTGTTGATTTTCTGTTTGGATGATCTATCTATTGATGTAAGTGGGATGTTAAATTCCCCTACTATTATATTCTTGAAATTGACTAGTTCCATTATGTTTGTTATTAACTTCTTTATGTATTTGGGTGCTCCCATGTTGGTGCATAAATATTTGTAACTGTTATAGCTTCTCATTGGGTTGCTCCCTTTATGATTATATAGTGTCCTTCTTTCTCTCTTGTTACAGTTTTTGTTTTAAAGTCTATTTTGCCTGATACAACTTTTGCTACCATGAGTTTCTTTTCACTCCCATTTGTGTGATAAATGGTTTTCCATCCCTTCACTTTCAATCTACATGTGTCTTTTTGTCTGAAATGTGTCTCTCATAGGCAGCAAATAGGTGGGTCCTGCTTTTTTATTCATTCTATCACCCTATGTCTTTTGATTGGAGCAGTTAGTCTATTTACATTCAAAGTAACTATTGATAGGGGTGTGCTTATTGTCATTTTTTAAACTTGTTTTCTGCTTATTTTTATATTTCCTCTGTGTTCCTTTGTTCTCTTGCTCTATACTATCAGTTTGCTGGCTTTCTTTAGTGATATACTTGGATTCCTTTCTCTTAATTTTTTGGATATCTATTACCAGTTTTTAATTTGTGATTATCATCAGGTTGTATACAACATCTTTTGCACATAGCAGTCTATATTAAGTTGATAGTTGCTTATGTTTGAATTCATTCTAAAATCACTTAATTTTTACTCTTCTCCCCCCTACATTTTAGGTATATGATGTCATACTTTATATCCTTTTATTTTGTGTGTCCCCTGACTGAATTTTATAGATATAATTAAATTTACTGCTTTTGTGTTTCCTTACTTTACTCCTACTTATGGTTTTTCCTTTCCCCTCAGAGTTCCCTTTAACATTTCTTATAGGGCTGGTTGAGTGGTCATGAATTCCTTTAACTTCTCTTTGTCTGGGAAATTCTTTATCTCTCCTTTAACAAAAAAAGATTTATTTATGTGTTTTAGAAAGAGACAGAGAGCATGGGAGAAAGGACAGAGGGGTAGAAAGAGAATCTTTAGCAGACTCCATGCCAAGCATGGAGCCCAACATGGAGCCCAACATGGGGCTTAATTTCATGATTCTGAGCTAAAACCAAGAGTCAGATGCTTAACTGAGCCACCCAGGTGCCCCTTTATCTCTCCTTCTATTCTGAATGATAGCCTTGCTGGATAAAGTATTGTTCACTGCAGATTTTTTCCTTTCAGTGCTTTGTGGCTGTATCATGCCACTTTCTTCTGGCCTGCAAAGTTTCCACTGAAAAAGCAGCTTATGTGGCTTCCCTTGTCTGTAATTGTTTTCTTTTCTCTTGTTGCTTTTAAAATTTTCTCCTTATCAATACATTTTGCTATTTTAATACTGTATGTCTTGATATGGATCTCCTTGGGTTGATTTTATTGTGGGTTTTCTGTGCCTCTTGGATCTGGATTTCTGTTTCCTTCTTTAGATTTGGGAAGTTTTCAGCTATAATTTCTTCAAATAAGTTTTCTACCCTCTTAACTCTCTCTTCTTCTTCTGAGATCCCCATGATGGCAATGTTATGGATAATGGTGTTACTGAGTTCCCTAAGTCTATTTTCTTTTCTTTCTTTTTTCTCTTTCTTTCTTTTTTTCTTTCCTTTCTTTCACAGAGAGACACACAGCAAGAGAGGAAACATAAGCAGGGGGAGTGGGAGAGGGAGAAGCAGGCTTCCTGCTGATCCAGGGAGCCCAATTCGGGGCTTGATTCCAGGACCCTGGGATCAGGACCTGAGCCAAAAGCAGAAGCTTAATGACTGAGCCACCCAGGCCCCCACCCCCAAGTCTATTTTAATTTATTATTATTATTATTTTCTCTCCTTTTCAGCTTGATTGGTTTCCATTACCAATGCTAATCCATTTTTCTGCTTCCTCTAGTCTATGCCAGTGTAGACTGTCTCTATAATTCTCTATCATATTACTTAATCTCCATTTCATTTAGCTCTCTTGCTGTGATTTTATCTTGTTCTTTCACATAAAACATTCCTCTGTCTTCCTTATTTTGTATAACACCCTATGTCTGTTTCTTTGTTTTAGGAAAGTCAGCTAGGTCTCCTGCACAAGACATTAATGGTCTTATGAAGAAGAGGTCTTATAGTGCCTTCCCTTGGGATGATCCCTGTTTACCAGAACCTGACACTTCAGGGGTATCTCCTATGTTTGTTTCATGTGTGGGGGCAGTTTTTGGTTCCTGTCTTGTTAGTGGGCCAGTCTGGGGCTTCCTTAGGCTTCATTTGTACCAGACCGGCATTTCTCAGAGCTACTATAGCACCCAACTGCAGCACAATTTCTCTGTGCTGTCCCCTGAAAAACTTTCATTGGTAGGTAGGGCCTGCAGTCAAGCTAGATGTTTTCTTCCAGCCCACTGCTGGGGCTGCAGTCAAACTGTTGTATATGGTTATCTTCACATTTCCCCAGGGTAGGAGTCACTTTGGAGTGGTATTAGCCCCTGTTGGGGCTGCTTGCACACTGGCAAGCTCATGAAACTTCTTTGGATGTACTTCTGCCAAGGGTATGTTGGAGGGTAGGGGTCTGCAGAACACAGATATGTGGTCTGTGGTGCCAGCAAGGTCTGCACAGGTCTGCTGCAGGAGAGTGCCTCTAGTTACCTGGGGAAAGTCTTGCCAGGGCTGGGCTGGAGGGGGCAAGTAGATGGAAAAATGTTAAGAGTGGGGTGTGCTATTAGCAAGGTAGGTTAAGAGTGTCTGGGCTATGCTGCTTCCCACAGGTGTGCATGTATTTAGGCTGAGGGTAGGGTGGAGGAGGAAAATGGTGCCTGCCAGCTCTTTTGTTTGTGTAAAAGTCTCCCAAAGATTGCTGCTTCTCCAGCAGATGTGCTGAGATTTGTGAATAAATCTTCCCATATCCTAGGTGATTTTCAAGCTGTTGCTTCTACACTGTATCTTAGTGGGGCATTTGTTTTGCTGTCTCTTTAAGGGAAGGGACTCAGTTTCTTGTTGCCCTGTGGCTCTCCCAGAGTCAAGCCCCCGATTTTTTTCCACATGTTAAACCCCATTGATTGTAAGAACTCATGAAATTAGGCCCCTCTGGTTTTCAAAGCCAAATATTATGAGGATTTGTCTTCCCAATGCAGGTCTCCCATGCCTGATGGTGGACTCTCTTCCTCTCCTTTCTCTGTGCCAGCAGTGTCTCTTCCTTCTATGGACAGTCCCGTGGGTCAGTTTAGCTCCCAACTATATCTCTGCCCCTCCTACCCTTTTTGATGTTGCCTCTTCACTACATTTAGCTTTGGAGAGTCTGTCCTTCTTGTCCTCAGGTCAGTTTCTGGGTTATTTACATTAATGTGGGCATTTTTTAGGTGTATCCTAGGTGTATTCTAGGATCTTTCTAGTCTACCATCTTATGGAAGTTTATTTTTTAAAGAAAATTTAAATTTGTTACTGCCACTTTTCCATGAATAAGATCTTTGATCACATTTCTTTCAACCATTTTATATTACTATTTATGAAATTTCTAATAACATAGCTAGATTTTTAAATCTAGTTTTAGAATAGTCTTTTAAAAGGAAATTTCCACCCATTTGTGGATTTAATATTAATTTAGTACTCCTGTGTGTGTGTGTGTGTGTATGTGTTTATGAGTTTATCTTTATCTTAGTGGATTTATTTTTTTTATGGGGATTTAGAGTTCCTTATATTTTGAAAGTATTTTTAAATATTGACTTTCAATGACATTTCACTTGGATTCTAGAGGGCTTTAATAATCTTTGGCTGATTTTTTATGATAATTTCTATACTTTTAGCTCTTGTTCCATATAGGTTTTATAAATTCAGACATCACACATGTGCACTGTGAGTTTTTTGCTATGTTTTGTTAACCCTTGTCCCTGGACTGACTTCAAGTCTCCTCAGTCTAGTTGGCAACACTTCTCAGTTCCAGTTCCATTCTGTTAGGTTTTGCAACTTGTTAAGACCCCCAACTTTTTATAGGGTGTTAGTACCAACCCCTCTGACCTCCATCATTCATGAAACCATCTTTCACATCACCAAATGGCTGTTAGGACCTATTTCCAATTCTTTAGGGTTTTCTCTAAGGAAGCCAAGCTCTTGTGGCCTGCTGCTGCATTACCTCGTGCTTATTGTTTGGCTTTGATTCTGCTTGCCATTTCTAGTACCTGAGAATTGCTTTTTGTTCTTGATCGTATTTTACTTTGTATTTTCAGGTAATTGTACTGAGAGGAATATCTGTATGAACTTAATTTATCATGTGTGATAATTTTTAGCAATTTTTAAAAAAATCTACTTTCAGTGAAAAAAGTCAGGAACAGTATGAACACTTTGGATTAGTTAACAAGTCATGTATCTATTGATGTAAATTTGGTGAGGACTTTTTTCCCCCTTCAAGTGGTAGAATCTAGAAATTAGAGATCAGGATAATTTGCATGGGGTCTGTTAAGAGAATTCATGAATGAAGTTACTGAACCATTGGATTAGCTTTTGAAAAGTCATGAATTGCTGTGCTTTGACCTTTTGTTCAAGGATGAAAAATAAATCAGTTTAAAAAAAGAACTGCAAATGATCTTGACAGCATGGTTGTCATCTTAGAATATAGGGAAGGAAGCAACACCAGAAACATCCTTCTACATGTGCACTGCTAACTTTCCCAACACTGTGTACCTCATATGCTTATTTCTTATTCCCTCTTTCTCTCTTCCTTCCTCTGTTCTTTTTTTCCTTCATTTCTTCTGCAGATAGCTACTGAGGGCACAAGGTTTTATTATCTGTAGCACTGAAGAATTATTCTTGTTCTAAGACCTCTTATCTGGGAGTTTCAATTTAGTCATTCAGTGACTCTACAACTGAAGAAATTCTGTGTGCCCAGCCACACACAATTGCAGAGAAGAATTCAAGATCTTCATAACTCATTTCTGCTTTATTTTCATTTTATAAACCTCTTACTCTTATTGTTCATATGAAAAAAACATACCTTCTCTGCCTCCATGTGTACTCATGTACCCTTTTCTCATCTGATATTAAATTAAAAGAGGTTGGAGTATCTACTGTCTTCCATAAAGGAACACTTCTTTTTTTTTTTTTCCTCTTTCATAGAAACATGCGTAGCTTTTACTTCCAGTCCACTGGGTCTAAGCAGAGCCCTTCTGTCAACCGTGAGACTGCTTTAGAAACAGAGGCCACTAAAAGAGAAATGGTAATAGAAATTTTAGTAATGAGGTGGAACCCATTGGATAGTTCAGTTTTAATCCCCTTGAAGTCAGAAGCTAAAAGTCTCAGATTCAAACCTTGTAGAATTTAAGCTCCAAATGGGCCCATTATGTCCTAGTCCTAGAGGGATCCTATAGGTAATAACTTGCTATAACACAATGTGATTTTTGAGTTGAGTTTCCTTAGGGCATGATTTTACAATTTTGTTGAAGGGAACTTGGGATATTTTTGTAATTTGAACATGGAGGTATTTCTGGACTCATAGTTACATAGAAAACAGGGTATGCTATGTGAGGTGCATGTAAGATTTGTGACTTGATTTGAGCTCCAGTGGTCTTACAGATTTCTGCAGCTTTGCTCTCAGGATCACTTATCTGGGTAACTAAAATAGTAAGACCACCTTCTCATTGTCCAAGAAAGACTTAAAAATACTAAAAACAATTAGAAAATGTATAGTATCTTAGAGAAGTGAATATATGGTGTACAGGATATAGTACATCCTGTTCTGATCAATGTAAATATTTTGAGCCTACATATTTTGGCAGGTGAGCAATGTACAGCCACAGGTACTTATTCCTACCTCAGGGACTTTGCACTAGCTACCTAACGTCCTCTTCTCTCTGAACTCTATATGGGCCATGGCTTCACACAGCTCAGATCTGCACTTATGTGTTATCTTTTCAGAGGTGCTTCCCTGACCACCCAATGTAAAATATACTTCCTTCATTTATATCACATGACTCTTTAAAAACCCTCTACTTAACCTATATCACCATGTGATAGCTTTTTGTCATTATTTGTTACTTTAATACTTCTTTTCCTCCTCACTCCACATATAAATTTATATGCCTGATAATATTTATTGGATGCCATACATTGTGAATTTTACCTTCTTGGTACTGGAAATTTTGGGTACTGGAAATTTTATATTTCTTAAAAATATTCTTGAGCTACTTATGGGAGGAGGTGACATTACTTAGAAGTAATTTGGTCTTTTTGTATCTTGCTTTTAAGCTGTGTTAGCCAAGACCAGAGTAGCATTTAGTCCAGGGCTAGTTTTTCCCAACTCCTGAAGCAAGATCTTTCTTAGTACTTTAGCTGTCTTCCTGTGAAACATGATTTTTGTGTTCTGGATATTGGGAGCAGTTAATATTCCCAATTCTATTCTATATGAACCCCAGCCACTATGCTCTCAAATTTTCTTAGTTGGTTGTTTTCTCAGCCTTAAGTAATTTCATCACATGCACGGGCTGTCTATATTCAACTGAATACTTTTGGGAGAATTATTGTAGACTGTTCTGTCTTTACAGCTCTACCCTCTCCAGTGATTTGCCCTGTGGACTCTGGCCACCTTGGTTTTTCCTGACACCCAACTCCGTTCATTCCTCTCAGTGAATCCACTGGACTGTACCTGAGCATATCCCTTCCTATTTCCCTCTCCCCTGCCTGCTTCCGAGCCATGACTTGGAAATCTCCAAACAATGCACTCAAAATATTTTAAGGCTTATCATCTCATTTTTTGCTCACTTCGCAGAGATCACTGTCTTTCACTGCCTGATGTAAAATGTCTTAAGAGCCTTTGTTTTATATATTTTGTCCAATGTCTTTGTTGTTTCAGACAGAAGAGTAAATTTGGTTCTTGTTACTCTGTCTAGGTTAGTAGAAGTCCAACCTATGAATTTAAATGAGAGCAGGGATATTTCCAGTCTTATTCATTAATGTATTTTCAGGTCCTAACAGTGCTTGGCACTAAGTAGGATATCAGTAAATATTTATCAAATGAAAAAATGCAAAAGATTTGAATCAGCTAATGTTGGAGGATCTAGATTTGTTCTTTAATGAATCAAAGGGTATTCTAAATGAATTACATGAACGTAAAATAAAAAATATATGATTCCTTTCTACTCATTTTTCTGTATTATCAGAATGATGTGTTATGTCCCAGATACAATCCAGTTCATCATTAAGAATAACTCAAAGCTGAGGGACCTAAAGCTTACAAAAGTGTACATATCTAATTTTAATGCAGAACCTATAATTATTGTTCCCAAATTCAAATAACTGCAGTCATAAACTATAAATCTTCTTTTTAAAAGTTAATAGTATGTGTTAGGTTAAAACCATTTTGGTCAGTTTCTGGGTACTTTATATATTTTTGATGCTTCTTAGCATGTAATTATTTGCTCTTGAGAAAAAAATAAAGTAATCCAAATGTATAAATTATATAATCAAAGTTTTTGTAAGCTGTTTATTTAAAAAAATAATATCTTTTAATTTCTATTGTTTCTATTTTAGAGCTAAACAATATTCATTTAAATCATATTTAACGCATCTAACAGGTAGGTCAGAGTTTACAACTAATCCTGAATTTCAGAGAAAATGTCACAGCATGTTCTGGTTAGTGGTATGCTGTAAATGTTTAACAACTGGCTCTCTTAAAAAATGAA
This sequence comes from Mustela lutreola, assembly GCF_030435805.1. Lineage (NCBI taxonomy): Eukaryota > Metazoa > Chordata > Mammalia > Carnivora > Mustelidae > Mustela > Mustela lutreola. The sequence goes on along the minus strand of NC_081295.1, from coordinate 56,740,344 downwards.
ACAAAGCAGAACAATAAAGCTTTGATTTCTAGTGTTTGCTAATTTTTATCTATTGAATTATGTCTTCTTAAAAAAATATGTAAAATTCCTAATCCCCAATACCTCAAAATATGGCCTTATTTGAAACAGAATCGTTCTAGGTGTAATTAGTTAAGATGAAGTTCTAGTGGAGTGGGGCATACCTTTAATCCAATATGGCTGCTGTCCTTTTAAGTGTAGGAGACACAAAGGCACAGAGGCAGAGATTGGGGCAATGCAGCTGCAAGCTCTGGAGTGCCATGGGTGGATGGTCACCAACAGAAGCTCAGAAGAGTCAAGGAAGGATCCAGAGTCTTAGAGGGAGCATTGTCCTGCTGGCACGTCGATTTCAGACTTTATAGCCTCTGAAACTATGAGAGAATAAGTTTTATTTGTGACTCTTCCTGTTTATGGAACTTTATTAGAAAATCTGATAAACCCATGAAGTCAACACTTTCACTAGGGCCAGTTTCAACTTTCTGACATGCAGTTACTTAATACAGAGGTGAGAAAAGATGCTAACAATGGATTCTTGCCAGCTGGTTTGAGCCACCTCCAGCTTATCTCTCTTATAGTGTTCTCTGTGAATTCTTGAATTCAAATTGGTTCATAGATTTTTATCCATTAATTCAATTAATTTAACTATTATAAACACCTACTATGAGCCAACAACTGTTATAAATGCTGCCGCTACGTAAGTGGACAAAAAGGATAAAAAAAAATCTCTCTGCCTATGTGGAACTTTCATTTTACTAGAGGGAAAAAGAAAATATGTTTATATGGTATGTCAGGTAGTGATAAGCTTAAACAAGGAAAAGGAATAAAAGAGAAGGGACACAATTTTAAATAGAGAAAGATCTCTCTGAAAATGTGGTATTTGAGAAGGCATGAGAGAAATGAGAGTGAGCCATGAAAATACCCAAGTGAAGAGAATTCCAGAATTTTAGGCAGAGAGAATAGCCAGTGCAAAGATTCTAAGGCCAGGGCATCCTTGTTCGTTGAGGAACAGTAGGGCAGTCAGTGTGGCTGGAGCAGGGCAAAGGTTAAATTTGCACAGTTGAGAAAGGTAATGAGGCTCAGAGTGTGTAGGGTCTTTTGAGGTACTCATTGAAAGTCTTTGTGTGAGAAGGAAAGGCATTGGTGGATTTTAAGCAAAGAAATGCCAGGATCTGATATCTGATTTGCTTTAATCAGAATCACTCTGGCTCTTTATTACATTCTTTTTTTTTTTTTTTTTTTTTTTTTAATGGGTCTCTTGCTTCCCTTCAGTTGGTTCTTAACAATTACATGGGAAACTGCAACCCCTCACTCAGTTGGCATAAAGGGGCATGAAAAGTAAAGGTTCGGTAGCAACAAAACAACCAGGGACTTAACACAGAGAGCAAAGATTGGTAATTTAGATCTGTAAAATTTTGCACTAAGGAATGAAGACACCACAACCTTCCCAACAAAATGAAAAGTCTTGACTTCGTTGTCATGGTTTCATTTACCATGAACATCAAGGTGGAGTTTGGAGGTATCCCTTTTTGAACCGTTTTTTAGCTAGCATAGTCTTTACCTTAACAACTTCTCACAAATTTACCTTAACATTTAATGAAGTACTTTTTGAAGTCTTTATCTTCTTTTTCTTCTTCTCTTTTTTAAAAATTCCAATCTAGTTAGGAATTGTACTTTGGCAAATTATAATAAAGAAAAACTGCTAGAAAGTCAAATACAACATGAAGATAAGCAGAATATAAGCGTAAAATTGTATTATTAGATTTAACAGACATAAAATCTCACTTCAGTAAATATAATAAAAATGAACAAAATAAATTGATGGAAATTATCAAGACAATACTCATTGTCCATTGAAAGTGTGTGCCCAGGTGATTAACAGAGAAAATTACTATTACACTTAGGACTTTTAGATGTTCTAAAATTGTAAATAAAAAGTTTTAAGAGGGGGTGCCTGGGTAGCTCAGTTGGTTAAGTGTCTGAATCTTGATCTCACCTCAGAACTTAACGTCAGCATCATGAGTTCAAGCCACATGATGGGCTCTACCCTGAGCGTAGAACCTACTTAACAAAAAATGTTTTTAGTGAAGTAGAAGTTTCCTATGTTAAATGCCTATATGTGCACTTTAAACAAACACCATGCCTATCAATATTTAGAATTTTAATATGCTAAATGAATTTATTAAATTATCTAATCTGATTTGGATTAACAATTATACTTGCATAGTACATGCATATATACTACTGTTCTTTATTTAATTTTCATAACATTCCTAGTAGAATAACCAGCCTTACTGAGGTCTGCTGATGGAAATGGAAGAAAGATTTTATAGCAATTTCAGTGAGTTTGGGGTATTCATTTAAAATTCTTTTATCCCCAGTGAAGTGAGTGATGTTCTGTTTTCAAAAGCCATCTTTAATCTTTAATCACTAGCTAGTTTTCATAATCTATCCCATAACTTTTTAGTTCAGTTTAAATACCTTTTGATGAAATAAAAGAATTCTGGATCCACTTCCAATTTCTTTTAAGAGGATTTTTTTTAAATGCATATCAAATTTAATAAAACTCCATCTGCTATGGACTGAATTGTGTCCCCTCAAAATTCATATGTCAAAACCTTAACCTCCAATGTGACTCTTTTGGGAGATAGGGCCTTTAGAAAGATACTTAAGGTTAAATGCTGTCATGAGGGTAGGACCTTGATCCAATAGAATTAGTGTCCTTATAAGAAAAAAACCAAAACAAAACAGCAGAGAGCTTGTTCTGTCTTTCTCAAACTGTGTGTATGTACGCACTGAGGAAAGGCCATGTGAGGACATTGTCTGCAAGCCAGGAAGAGAACTCTCACTAGAAACTGAATTGGAATCTTGGTTTTAGACCTCTGTTCTCCAAAACTATGAGAAAATAAATTTCTGTTGTTTAAGCCAACAGTCTCTAGTCTTTCTTTGGCAGCCCAAGGAGGCAAAGACAATTCAATTCATGAAGTATTTGCTGACAATACTTTGTAGATGATAATATTGAGATCATTTTCTACTCATTGACAATTATTTTTAAATTAAAATTGTGGTACAGCAATCTATAACAAAACTTGTTCTTTAAAGTTTCCAACTTTAATTTTGTTCTTTGACCTCAGCTCCTATTTAAAAAAAAAAAAAAATGAAAAAAGAATTCTTTCTTTCCAGGAAATACAGAGGCTGTTAAATATATCAAATGCGAGTCAGTAGAGCAAGTTAGGCTTTCCTATTGATATTTAAATATTTGAACCAAACTAATTTCTTATCCTGAAGAAACACCAAGTGTGTTCCATAGTTCACTCTTGACATAGCTTCGCCCATCAATACCAAAAATTGCTGTTTATGGTCAGGTTCCACATTATCACAATGAGCTGGCTGCATAGGGGGAAGAACACCAATATAACAGAAGCCCTAATTTGTACCGTTTACTGATTTTCCTTGATGAATAACTTCCATCATGAATAACTTCAACCTACCACTGTTAAGTCATAGAACACAACATTTGGAAAAAATGTGAACGATTTGTTCTTTTGGGCCAGTGAAAGTCACCTTCAGTGCATTTGTTTTTACCTAACTTGAAATTTGTACTGTCACTAATTGTTGTTTACGTCAGCTGATTTTTTTTTTTTTTTTTTTTTTTTTTTTTAATCAAGACCTCTCAACGAAGAAAGCATCGCACTGAGTTACATTCTCTCATAAGCTACGTGGGTACCTACTCCAGATGTTTCCTGGTTGGCAGTTGCAGCATCAGAACACATCCCTATACAAAACATAAAGTGCCAATCACATTTTTTGACAAAGTAATTCTTCATAATTTTATCATATCTAGAGCTCATTGTGCTTATCAGCATTGAAGCTAAAAGAGAATTTAAATAAGAGCAGAGTTTTCTTCCTTTAAATCTTCCTTTTCAAATTGCACGCATACTAAAAGAACTGCCACATAAGAATTTATCTGCACATTTGTCAAGTTACAATGAAAGAATGCTTTGCTAGCTTCATTTATTCAATGAGTTGGTTTTCCATATCATTAGGCGGTTTCAGAAATCACTGAGCGATGATGGCTCAGAAAGTAAAACTTGAGCTACTTTCTTTGCCGGAATCAGCAAACATTTCTAAGCAAATATCTTTGATGCAGTCATTCACTAATGTCTTGGCAACTGTATGTGTATTTTAGTCTTAGCAAGCCCAAATGCTACTTTATAAAAACCCATGAAACACTAATGTTTTATGCAGAATATTGAACATATACTTCTGTTGGGTTTTTAATACTTTTTGTTTCCAAGAATTACATGGTTTTTAATTTTTTAATGTTTTGTATATAAAAGATTAGTATATTTTGATGGTTTCATAAATTCATTGGGTAAAACAACTCCATAAAAATAATACACTATGGTTTTAGCACTTCACCATCAATTGGGGATAAAAGCCAAATTCAATATATGAGCTGACATTTTCAGGTAAATTTAATCAGAACTCTTTTCTCCTTGTTTCTGTGGAATCATTGCCACTATCTACATTCAAATACTACTGTTGCCACAGTCAGCAGATTGTATACATTTTTTCATAAAAAAATAAATAAATAAAAATTCAGTCAGTGAAGCTTGTGTGGCCATTTAATTAGAGTTAAAGTAAATAATGAGGGCGCCTGGGTGGCTCAGTGGGTTAGGCCGCTGCCTTTGGCTCAGGTCACGATCTCAGGGTCCTGGGATCAAGCCCCGCATCGGGCTCTCTGCTCAGCAGGGAGCCTGCTTCCTCCTCTCTCTCTGCCTGCCTCTCTGCCTACTTGCGATCTCTCTCTGTAAAATAAATAAATAAAATCTTTAAAGTAAATAATGAGAATTTGTTCTCCTAATTTAGAAGCTAATCTTATAGGATAGATTATAAAATAGGCTTGATTAAAATTTAAAGTATTATAAAAACATGTATAAAAATAAATGGGAATATATTCTTGGATATTATATACTTTTGTGTTACAGTTGCAAAGCAACCTTGAAATGTCACGCACTGTCACATGGTTCTACTGCATGTGACCTGCATACAGCTTGAGCTACAAGCAGTTCACCATGTAAATTGAAAAACCCCATGTTTATACTGTATACAATGACATGAGTCCACCTATCATGTTCTTAGACCTTGCAACAGTGTCTAACAGCTGTAGATTTTCCTAAATGCTTAGTCTCAGTCTCTGTCTTACTTCCTCTTGACTGGTAACAGTTTATGAATTGATATCCATCTTTGGACCACATGATTAGTAGTGCTTTCATAGAGAAATCCTTCCCATATGTATTTATAGCTCAGACATTGGTTGGATCATGAGGAGATTGATGATAAAGAGTTGTTAATATCTAGTAAGATTTCATCATGTCAGATGATTGAGGCTTAAGATGCCAGGGGTGCGTTGGGGGGTAGGGGTTAGGAAAAGATGGAAAATAAGAATTACTGATCTGACCTTGATCTCCTTCACATGAAGTTTCCATTTCGTGAGAATTCCCTTCATTCTTCCTGTTTTGACCTTTGACACCATCCCATTCCCTCCCCCACCTTGGTCACTTTTCTACTGAAATACCACAGGACTAGAAGTTTTCTGTTTGAGTTGTAATTTCAGCAGCACAGGACAACCAAAGGTGAAGGTACTCCCTCATCTTCAATTTTTCAGTGAGCTGAGGGACCTCTAAGTGCTTGTACTACATAATTAAATTAAAAATACCTACATTTTGGGGCCCTTGGGCAACTCAGTTGGTTGAGCGACTGCCTTCAGCTCAGGTTATTATCCTGGAGTCCTGGGATGGAGTCCCATGTCAGGCTCCCAGCTCCACGGGGAGTCTGCTTCTCCCTCTGACCTTCTCCCCACTCACGTTTTCTCTCACTCACTCTCTTTCTCTCTCAAATGGATAAAGAAAATTTTAATCTTAAAAAAAAAAAGAACCTACATTTTGTGTCAGTTTTATATTTGTGGTGGGTTTGCAGCAACTGATTTTAAAATTAAATATAGACTAATTGTGACCACTACCCCAATTCCTGGTTCATCAGTGCTTCCACACCATCAACACCTGCCTTCATATTATAGTGTAAATGTATGTGTGCATGTGTGTGTGTGTGTGCGCCCATGTCTGTGTGTGTGTTTCCATAGTTTCTGTCTGCGAGTTCTAGAACCAAAGAACCTCCACAAGTATCTACACTGTAAGTACTTTCTAGAATGACCTTTCTAAAACAAATCTAATCATGTCATATCCCTGTTTAAAATCTGAATAATTTCTCACCATCATAAAAATAAAATCCAAAATCTTTAACAATGATGTTCAGGTTCTTCTAGATCTCACTGGCATGACCTATCATTCCTTTACCTGGCACACTCTAAGCAAACTGAACACCTTGCTGTTTGATAGCTTTGTACTCTCCTGAGCTGGTCTTTCTTCCTTCTCCCTCTTTACTGTGTAGCTTCAATATATCCTTTAAGTCTCATCTTAGATGCTACTTCTCAGTCAAAACCTCCCTTGACAGGGCCCTTCCCCTTTTCCATGCTTCTGTAGCCCATGTTCCTTTCCTTTCAGCTACAACAACTTCCTATGGCTATTAATGTATTCAGTGGCTAGTCTTCCCCACCACTGTGATTGCTTGAGAATACAGGCCTTGCCTGTACTGCTTAGCAGTGTATCTGTAGCAATAAGCAAAATGCCTAACTCATACAGGGTTCTTAGCAAATAAATGTCAAATGGAGAAAGCCAGTCTGAATTCTTATTGAAAAAGCTGCCATTACCACCATAAAATTTCTCACAATTAACATCACTTGATTTAATTTGCATCATGTGACATTTCTTCAGCCTTTATGAGTATGGTTAGCATTGTATTTATAGAATTTTGTGCTTGTTTACTTATGTTTTTGAAAATATTTTTATTAACCTTTTCTCACTTTCTTATATGATAATCTCTGGATTATTTTTAAAGATGATAGCTTTATTATCAGGTACACATAGTTACTTGTACTCAATACAAATCATATGCTTTGCTCCTAGATTGTAATTATTTTAATTGAATATAAATACGTTTTTCTAAAATGTTTTTAAACAATTTTTAAATGAATACTATTGTATTCCTGTTTTTTACTATCAATTTGCTTGTTAAATGATTTTAATTTATATAATGTAAAAGTGACACTCATGCAGCTCCTGTCCAGGTATAATTGATAGAATTAGAGACAATATTTTCCTATTCTTTCCATCAGAATTTATTCAGTGGAAGAAATCTTATTATTATTCAGGTTGTAACTGTAGAATTTCACAGAGACTAGAGCAATGATTTTGGGGATGAAGACAGCCTTGTGAAAGAACTGTAGTATAAAAAAGTTGAGGGGGGACAAGGAACAAGGATTCTTGTATTTTGTGAGGAATACTTAAAGACATATAGCTGTCTTAAATGTTCACCTGTTTATCCACATTCTGCAGCTTTATTTCCAGATAGGAAAAGGAACTCATCACTGGGGAGCAGATGGGGCAGCAGAAGTTGCTGGAGGCTGTGAATATGCCTCCCAGAGTTCAGCACCCAGCACAGCAGGATTCACTGCAGAAGCCTGGGGTGAGCAGGTGCCTGCAGTCATCTCTGATAGCATGGTCCACACTACCACCACCACTATCAACAACAGTAACAAAAGTAAACATGCAAACCAGGTGTCAGGAGAGCTGCTGCTTCCCTGTTTTCAAGTGTGCTTCACGGAGAATTCACCAAAACAGTATCCTTGTAAAAAATTCCAACACAACTGAACAGCAAATATCCTTTAAAATTCTTTGTAAATACATTTGGCAAGTGGTCTGTAGACAAAATGATTTAAACATACAAACACCAAGAGTTGCGTTATGGATGTTTTTCAGCAGCTTTTGTTAGCATTCCATAACATCTTATCTGTGATCCATTCAAGATCTCATATGAATAGAGATTAACATTTCAAAAGTATTCACTAACCAATCCTAGCTGAATATTTTTTCTTTTTAAGATTTTATTTATTTATTTATTTATTTTAAGATTTTATTTATTCATTTGACAGAGAGAGATCACAAGTAAGCAGAGAGGCAGGCAGAGAGAGAGGAAGGGAAGCAAGCTCCCTGCTGAGCAGAGAGCCCAATTCGGGACTTGATCCCAGGACCCTGAGATCATGACCTGAGCTGAAGGCAGCGGCTTAACCCACTGAGCCACCCAGGCACCCCAGATTTTATTTATTTTTTTGACAGAGATCACAAGCAGGCAGAGAGGCAGGCAGAGAGAGTGGAGGAAGCAGGCTCCCCGTGGAGCCCATGTGGGGCTCAGTTGTGGGGCTCGATCCCAGGACCCTGAGATCATGACCTGAGCCTAAGGCAGAGGCTTTAGAGCCACCTTGGTACCCCTGGTTCTCCTTGATTTCACTTATGACTTCTTGGATTTAACATCAACTCTGATTTCTGGAATGAGATCATCAATAGTGAGGAGGAAGAGCTTTAACCAATGGCTCTGCCCCACTAAACCACATGACTTCAAATCTATATTCAGATTAACTCCCATGATTTGCTCCTATGTTGGAGGGCAAAAGGGCAGGAGGTCATACTTTCTTTGCTTCCAGCACTGACACATGATACTTCCTTTTATAAATTGGGAATGATTTAAAAAATAAAAAAGAAATGCAAATAAACAATATAAAAGATTCATTTCATACACTTAAAAAAATTGTGGGTTTCTTATTCAGACTATACATTCACACATAGAGAAGTCTTATGTAATAGTAAATCTTGGGGAGAAACACACTTCAATCTTAAATTTTATATCAAAAAGGAATTTTTTTCTTCAAATTATAAGTCATTTTGATTCTAAATATATACTCACAAGCAGAATTTCTTGAGAGCGTAACTGTTTTTGTTTTTTTTTTTTCTTTACCTTTGACCCTATAGTTCAGGTCTTCAGATTGCTATAGGTGTAGTTATGATATAGTGTAAATAAATCTAAATAATTAAGCTAGCCTTTCTAAGTAGACTGAACTTATAGAAAGATAAAAGAGTCTGTCTTCTTTTTTAAATCAATTTGACTGGCCATCTTATTCAGTGATGGTGAGTAGAGCGACTTGTTAGAAAAACTCAGTCAGTCTCCACCAGGGGGCAGAGCTCAGTGGCCTTATGTAATAGGCTTACAACACTTTGAGGACTTCCTACAATCCTTAGGCTAATGGTTACTAAGCTGAAATTTATGCCCACACTCTGTCTCCTGTCACAGCTATATTGACTCTCCAAATTCTTTGGATGACCCATGCTCTTTCCTGTATATTAGATAATATACCAGGAGCCTTCTATACCAGCCTTCTATACCAACTCAGAAGTAACTTTCTTAAGATAGTCATCCCTCATTACTTTCTCCCTACCCACACTTATATACATACATACACACCTGACTAAGTTAAGCCCCCAAGACCCTCCTCCCCACAGTCCTAGTCACTTCCTTACAACATTTGTAATTCTTGTTTAGTGTCTTTTTCCCCACAAGTCTGTAACACTAGGGGCAAAGGATAGTGTGTCTCATTCTTAATAGAATCTTGAGCATAGCAGAGCATCTAGGTAAATGCAAAAGGAAGGAAGGACAGAAGGAAGGAAAGAAGAAAATGATGGGGGGGATACAGGAGGGAAGGAAAGGTCTGTGCAAGATCGTAAAATCTCTGTCCCAATGGATTTAGAAGAAGTGTATAAATACTCTGTGATCTGGCTGGTTAGACCATACTAAACCTCAAGGTCCCTTTAGTTCTGGATCATGTTAAGTCAGCTATACCTTCTACAGCCTTTGGTCTGTTAAAAAATATAGCTCCTGTTGATTCACTAGGAAGATTCTGGAGCAGAACTGCACCGATGGTGCAACTAAGTGGAGGACACACACTTACTCCAATTGATCTCAGTTTAACAAGGGGTGAGCTATGGTTGGTCTCATATATTTGGCCCAGGCCTCTGCTCTGTGAGGAGCAAAACAAAACACTTTCTCTGGCAGACAGTTATGTTCCACAAACTGCAGGGTGGAACTCCATGGGTATAAATAAATCTACCTCTTGACCAAGATAATCCTTAACCCTCTTCTCAGTTTGACTCAAAGCTAGACAAGTCTCTTCCTCAGTATGGGCCCCTTGACTTCCCTTTCCTTAGAGCATTTAATTTTTAAAATGCCATTATAAATTCTTTCTCTGTCCCTTGGAGGTATACATTTTCTCCTAGCCTCTTGCCAGTTTTTATAGCAGAGAAATTTCTTTCTTAAGATCTGGAAGCCATCCCTTTGAAGTGTAATCATCAAGAGTGATAGCAAACCCTAGCTCCCCATTTCTGTGGGAAGGTGGGAGCCTAACTTAGATAAATGACAGTTATCAAACACAGATGGCTAATCACATTGACCAAGCTCCCCTCGATGTCCTGTAGGGCACTTGCTCACTAGCTCGTCTCAACATTTAAATCTCCACAACTTTTGGAGAGTGGAGTCAGTGTCTCTTGGCTGTTGGAAGAGTCTTGAATAAAATCTTTTTTGCCTGTTTTAATTCTAGTGCACTTTTTCTTTGGCACCTGATGGGGAGAGATCACATGAGGTTTGTCCCAGCTCATATGTACACTTGAGTTAAACTGGAGCTACATCACTCATGACCAATGTGAATATTCTAGAAGGTGACCAAATTTAAAACAAAAAAATGATTTCACTGAATAAAATGTCAATTAACTTCCTTTTAGTGAGCACGAGGATTATTCTTATTTGGGAAAGTGGGATTGTTTTCTTTTAATGCTGCTATTTTGGGATAACATTGAGGGGGAAGCATCTCATCACTTCTAGACAATGCAAGTTTGAACAATGTCCAGGCACAAAATCTGTAGTTGCATGCTTCTGAGCTAAATCAATTTTCTATCCCATAAATGCAGCTCATATAATGGTCTTGGCTGCAACCTTGAAACCTTGCTGAGCTCTTATTGTGAAGGTCCTGAGTGCCTGGGTTTTATTTTATTCTGATTTGGACAGCAGCTGGTGGGTTTTATGGCCTAAAGAGCACTGGGTTTGGGAGCCAGACTGCTTGGGTCCGTATTCTGGGTCCACTCGGACTTCAGTTAGTTGCTGAACATCTGACTGAGTAAAAGAAAATAGTACAGAAACTGATGCCTAGTAAATGCTCAATAAATGTTAGTTCTTTTCATTGCTGCTATCATCACCTTAATTGTCACTTTCACTACTGTGAAAAACAAACAGGACTTCACGATTTCAGAATTTCTACTTTCCACCAAAAAAAACCAAAAAACAAAATAAAACAAGTTATTGATAGGTAGGATTCTGACTTACAATAGACTTTCAGCCCTGCTGAATTGCTTCATTCATGCATAATGCTGAGCCCTATTTGTGAGACCTTTGTCTTTCTCTCTCCCTACCCCAATCCCTGAATTTTTTAGTGATGGATGGGCAGACAGAGATGAAGTCATTGAAGGTTATGAGGTGGAAGCCAACGGGGGAATCACAATAAAGCTGCAGTCTCCAGAGGTCAGGTCATTTGATGATTATTTCCTGAAACTGAGGCTGGACACTAATACAAGGAATCCCTGGTTCCCTGAGTTCTGGCAACATCGGTTCCAGTGCCGCCTACCGGGACACCTTCTGGAAAATCCCAACTTTAAAAGAATCTGCACAGGTAATTCGCGTTCACAAAATAACAGCTCAGAGGTTATAACTCTAGCCCCATTGCAACTTATTGAATGAAAGTAGAAGGTGTCAAGGCTGCAGTTCCAAAGACTGAATTGCCATCTTAATTTATAAAATAGCTAGAATGAGGAGAGTGTGTGTATTACCACAAGGATTCATGTTTCTATATTCTGGAAAAACTGCTTTGGTCCCTTGTGGAGCAAGTTGTAAGAAGAAATAGTGCAGGTAAAGGAAAAGCAGACTGATAATTCAGGTATCTAGTATTCAAGCCAGAGGAAATAGATTTTATTGCAAGCATGCTTAGGAAACGTTAGCTGAAGACATAAGTAAGCAGCACTGGTTTGATCTCTTATTCTTCTTTATGACTCGCTTCAAAATATGAGTCTGAAGAAGATGAGATAATGTTACTCAGGGCCATACCACTTACATGGGTGTATGTGGACATAGGTGGCAAGAAGCTCAACACTCTCATCTGTAAATAGGAGTGACATTTCCTGGTGTGACAGGTAATTCCCATGTACTGCTCCCTGAAGGCATGCCAGGAAAGGACAGCACATTGTTCCAGGTCTTTCAGGGCTTGGTGAGCTCTACTGGATGTCCTTTTCTGACCACCAAGAACTACCACATTTCTTAACAGACTTCTTAGCACGGTAAGTTTTATGAGTGTTATTACTGCATAGAGACATTGCTGTCTACTGTCCTTTTTCAGTATTGCTTAATGTGGCAAAAATAGATCCCCTTTGGTCTACCGTAGTGCCATTCAAAACCAGTTGTCTATGCTCGGTTGATAGCAGAGCATGATTGACAGGCATTAAAGATGGGGTCACCATTGACTGAGATGGGAAAGACTCCAGGACTCCAAGGAAAGCAGAAAGGATCAGGAGCTACATTGCAGATGGGTTAATTTTGAGATATCTATTAGTGATGTAGCTGTATATGTCACTTGGTCATTGCGTTTTATTGGTAAAATTTAGAATGCTATTTATTAAACATACCTGGATATCTTTTTGCAAGGATTTCCAAGAAAATATCTTGTGACCTAAGCTTTCAAAACAAAGTTAGAATTCTGTAGCCATGTATGTTTTGAATATCATTTTGGGTTTTCAGTTGTCACAGTTCATGCCAATGTCAAGGTTAAAATCTGAACTTGGTTAATGTTCATAGTAGAAAATAATTAAAAAAATGCACATCCATGAATTGCTCTTATATTATGCTTGACTCTCAGCTATTTTTAAGAGCTTCTTAGGTGATTACAACTTTTAATAAACATGTTTATGTTTGCATTTCATTCTGCAGTCAAGGTTAGCAAATATTTCCCTTTGTTCTTAGTTCTAAGGAAGACTGAAGGCTTATTTAACTTTTATATTTGGAACTAATTCATGAAATTTATTGCTCTCTTCTGCTACAGGAATCCTAGAATTTTATCTTTAATTTATCTTCAGCAGTGTTTATGGTATCTGTATGTGTATACATTCATGTAAATTTACTTTGCTCTTCAGTTTTAATGTCTGCATTTCTATGAAATTGGCTTCAATGCTATAGAAGAACAACTGCACTTTCACTTCATGTATCATTCTTATCTAGTTGAGATCCTTGAATGGCAAATAAATTGCATAGTCTTCTAATAAATATGCAGACACATTTATGAAAATTTATGTGAGGAAGTTGAATGAACCCTTCTATACTATCCATAGCTGCTCTTTCCATCACTTGCTTTTACCTCTTCTAATTGGATCATTTTTGGTGTTTTGGAAAGTTTTGATATTGCAGTTAGTTTCCATGGAAACCTTTATTGAGCTCAATCTCGGATGTCACTATTTAAATAAAGAGTTTACATGCAGTAGATTGTTATTTTGAATATTAAGGGTCCTGTGCCCAGGCTCAATAATTTGGGAATCACTGTGGCTAATTAAAAATTACTTCATGCAAAGTCTACACTGCTTAATTAGTTGGGCATATCAAGGGATTGGAGATGTGTTGGAAAGGTACTAACTGAAACATCAAAGCCTAACTTTTTTTTTTAAAAGATTTTATTTATTTATTTGACAGAGAGAGATACAGCTAGAGAGGAAACACAGCAGGGGGAGTGGGAGAGGGAGAAGCAGGCTTCCCGTGAAGCAGGAAGCCCGATATGGGGCTGGATCCCAGGACCCTGGGATCATGACCTGAGGCGAAGGCAGATGCTTAACAACTGAGCTACCCAGTCTCCCCTTACTTTTTTTATTTATTAAGATTTTATTTATTTATTTGAGAGAGACAGAAGTGGGAGGAGGAAAGAGGGAGAGGGAGAATCAGGCTCCCCGCTAAGCAGGGTTCTGTGGGATCATGACCTGAGCCAAAGGCAGAGAATTAACCTACAGAGCCACCCAGGCAAAAAGCCTAATTAAAAAAAAAAAAAGAAGAAGAGGAAGAAGAAGAAATCAATCTTTGTGAGGACAATGGAAGGAATAGGTATGAAACAAATCGAAGTCACTCTCTTCCAGTAAGAGTCTTAGTTGTTTATAGCGTTTCTGTTATGTTTGCAATAGCATGGTGCTTTATCCTTCCTGATGAGAATTGTGAAAATGATTCCATGGATCTGTGAGAGCATTTGCAAGATTAACCACTGGGTCCAACACTGGTTTGGTCAGTATCTGCCAAATGACTTGGAGGACTTTACTTAATTTCTGAATCAATTTCTGCATCTGTAGCATGGTAACACTTTACACAGGTGTGAGAATAGAATGAATAATACAAGTGAGATACTTTGCAAATTATAAATCCTAACATAAATGCAAAGTGTTATTATTAGTGTCATATCTTACCAGAAGGCAAATAAGTATAGCGTGGGTCACTTTATTAATATTACAGGTTTTGAAATTGCAAATTTAGCATAACTACATTCCAAGATGTGGAAACTAGAAAAACAAGCACACAATTCTTAATCAACCACCCTTATATCGTGCCAATACAGATACTTTATTTTTTTCTTACTTAGGCTTTTACAATTTTTTTCTGATTATAAAAGTAATACCTACTACTGTGACTATTGTATATAAATTGGAAATAATAGAAAAACATAAGAAAGATGATAAGTATTAAGAATTTTCTTTTATATAACCTTTGTTAATCACTATTAATTTTTAATATATTTCCAACAAATACACGCTAAATTTTTGTTATATTTTTATCTGTATGTACTTTTAAATTATAAAGTCAGTATTATTTTATATATTGTTTTTAAAATGAATATTGCCTTTTCTTTCTTTTTTTTTTTTTTTAAAGATTTTATTTATTTATTTGACAGATCACAAGTAGGCAGAGAGGCAGGCAGAGAGAGAGGAGGAAGCAGGCTCCCTGCTGAGCAGAGAGCCCGATGCGGGGCTTGATCCCAGGACCCTGAGATCATGACCTGAGCCGAAGGCAGAGGCTTTAACCCACTGAGCCACCTAGGCGCCCCTGCCTTTTCTTTTAAATGTATAAATTTATCATTAATTTATTTTATTCTTCACAGCCTCAAAATACTCTGCACATGAGTGAGCCTAGCTGAGATAAGTCATGTCCAGCCCAGAGTAGCAAAACTTCCTAGTTGACTCTCAGATTCATGAACTAAATAAATACTTGTTGTTTTAAGCCACTAAGCCTTGGGGTGGTTTGTTATGCTGCATTATTGTGGAAATTGGTAAGTGATTAAAGGATTTTGATAGCCCTATAATCCATGATCCTCACATGGAACAATAGTTGATTTAATTTAGGGAACATAATTTCTCAACCTAATGCTAGAATTCTCAATCTTTTCCCCCTTCAGGAGGAATGATACAATACTGTACCCTATATCTCTGAAGCAAAGCCAAACATTTTTATGATTCTACAACGACGATTTAAAGCCCCCGATCCAAAGCAGTAAAACTATTCTACTTTGGAATTCTGGAAGTGCTAACAAATGGGACACAGTTACAGCTGAGCCAAACAAACATCCCCAAAACAAAAAAGTTAATAGGTTCTCACACAATGTGCTGGTAGAAATTGCTTAATGGACATATGTTTTAAAAGCTTTGGATGCTGCTTTACTCAGTTTGGGATGCTATAACAAATTACGGTAGGCTGGGCGACTTAAACAACAAAAGTTTATTTCTCATTGTTCTGGAGGCTAGAAAGTCTATACTTAGGGTGCCTGCATGGTAGGATTCTGATGAGAGCCTTCTTCCTGCTTTCCTCACATGATGGAGAAAAAGAAAAGAAAGAAGTCTCCTAAGTGCACTAATCAGATCATAAGAGGTACACCCTTAAGACCTAATTACCTCCCCAAACCCCATCTCCAAATATCATCATCACATTGGGTATCAGAGTTTAAACATGTGAATTTGGCAGTGACACAAACATTGGGTCTGTAATAGATCTATTTATATCTTTTCTTGAAAGAATGAAAGTAAACTGACCTTGTGTCACTTTTGGACATTATAATTTCTCAGAAAACCTCACACAGAGATGAAACTGAAAATAATATCATAGTATAAGCATAGTCTGGGTCTGCTTAACTCTTAATACTTTTGACCTGCCCTGTCAACTGTGGTAGCTACTAGCCATGTGTATTTTTTATATTTAAATTTAAATTAATTAATATGAAGTTAAACACTCATTTTCTTAATCTTACTAGTCATATTTCATATGTCAACGACTGCATGTGGCTAGTGACTACATCTTGCATAGCACAGATGCAGAAAAATTCCATTATTACAGAGAGTTCTGTTGAACAGTGCTACGTTCTAATTTTCTTCTTCTTCTCCTTCTCCTTCTCTTTCTCCTCCTCCTCCTCCCCCTCTTCCTTCTTCTTCTTTTTAGAGAGGGACAGGGGAGGGGCAGAGATTGAGGGAGAGAGAGAATTTTAAGCAGGCTCCATGACCTCACAAAAAATCATGACCTCAGCCAAAATCAAGACTGAGATACTTAACCAACTAAGTCACCTAGGTACCCCTGCATTCTAATTTTCTAACCCCATAAATGCAGATTTGTTTGTTTGTATGGTTATTTGGATCTAATTCATAATTTAATGTTCCCAGCATGATCAACTTGTTGAACATCCTAAGTACAACAGCTGAAAGATGTTATGAGCCACAGCTTCCACCTTGCTTCTGATTCCCACAGAGCTTCCAACCAAAATAGGGCAGACTTATTCTTTTGAAGACCAGGTATATCTTCACTCACCTATTAAGGTTCAGGATAGTTTATTCTTCCATGTCATTCTAATAATTGAATGGATTTATAAAAATGTGTTCTATCATTCAAAAGACATAAAGATGGACGCAGGTACACACGTTTTCTATCATTTTACTTTATATTCATCATGATTTTGTTTTGAAAGGGCTTGAATAATTTTTAGCATCAAGCAGATATGGACTTCAGGTATAAAAATGGAAATTTTTTGAGGCCAGCAATGCTTATTGTAACAGTGATCAGTTGTTATTTTATCTTTAATAGAAATATCTCATTTACAATTATGTAATGTTGGATATGTTAGTGAACTTTCTGCTATGTAAACTAGTTACCTAGAGAATGGCCTAAGGTTTATTAGTTTACTTTATTAATAAATCCTTCAATTAGATCAATTTCTCCTTATTGAACAATTTATATACTTCCAAAATTTAATGCTTCCACCTATGGTCTAGCCTAACTTCTAAACAAATTTGAGAATGGATATTTTTAATGATTAAACAAACTGAGGGTTGCTGGGGGGAGGGGTTTTGGGAGAAGGGGGTGGTATTATGGACATTGGGGAGGGTATGTGTTTTGGTGAGTGCTGTGAAGTGTGTAAACCTGGTGATTCACAGACCTGTACCCCTGGGGATAAAAATATATGTTTATAAAAAATAAAAAATTATATTAAAAAAAAAAAGAGAAAAAAAAATCTATGGCTATTCTTTATGAAGAGTTCACCTTGACATAAAAGGCTGCTATATATTTAGATATTCCCAAATGGCTACATATGGGATTACTCTATATCATATAAGTTGTATTGCTTCTCATCAGGAGAATAGTTTTGCATTTTACATCTTGTGCACATTTGCTGCTGGGAAAACTTACATGAAGTAAAATCATAATTTCAGCCATCATAAGAAGTTAGTCTTTTCATGATGGGTGGACCAAACATACTTGGCATATGGCCCATTTACTTTTTTTCCTGTATTTTTATTTTCTTGTTGAGGTACAATTGACATACATAAAACTACATGTATTTAACTTGAACTATTTGACAAATTTTGACATGTGTGTATGCCCATAAAATCATCACCACAATCAAGATAATGAATATATCACTCCCCAAATTCCTTTCTGTCTCAGGGAAAATTCCTCCCTCCCACTATTTCCCACCCCTCTCCTCCCTCCTATTCACATGCAATTTTCTGTCACAGTAGTTCATTTGCAATTTCTACTTTTTTTTTTTTTTTAATGTTTTGTTTATTTATTTGAGGGAGGGAGGAGGAAGAGGGACAAGGAGACTGTGTTGAGCACAGAGTCCTACTTGGGGCTCAATCCCATGACCTTGAGATCATGACCTGAGCTAGGATCAAGAGTTGGAGCCTTATTCACTTGAGCCACACAGGCACCCCCTACTCTTTCATATGAATGAGACTGTGTGCTGAGAACTGCTTTCTGTCTGCATTCTTTCACTCAGCACAGTTAATTTGAGATTCATCATTGTATTGCAGGTATCAACAGGTCATTTTTTAAAAATTGCTGGGCGGTGTTCCATTAACTGGTCATAACAAAATTTGTTTATCCTTTTACCTGGATGTGGATTTGAGTTGTTTCCTGAACCAAGTGGCTAAGAACATCCATGTACAATTTTTGTACAGACATATGCTTTCTTTTCGTTTGGGGCAAATCCTAGCTGTGGAATGCCTGGATCCCATGGGAGATATATACTTGACTTTTTAAATTTATTCTTTGGTCCTATTCATTATGGAGATACATAATTGGGAAAACAACATCATAAAGGAATCAAACACTGAAAAGATAAATGGTTTGTTAGAATTCAAGAATCTGTTTGTTAGAATTCAAGAAACTTTTGAGCTTGTTCTTGAGGATGTTTCATCATTCCATTATTTCTGCTGTGTGGAGGTAACAGTTAAGGTGAAGGAGAAGATAATTCTGTATCCATATCCCGAGCCAAGTTTTGGGTTATTATAGCTACTAAATATGATTCCTTATTAGATGCTATAAAATGGAGGTTGACATGTCTCTGGACAAATTCTTCAGTATGTTCTCTGGAGGTAAATTCTCTAGTGCTAGCTTTTTTTTTTTTTTTTTGAAAACTAACCTCATACCTGAAGTTATTATATACATTTGTGCCCTAATGAGTGGGGTACTATGTAATCAACCTACCAGTTACATTTATAATTTAGGTCCTGTGTCTCTGGGCCACTATAGCACATTTGAGTATTATAGTATATATCCAGGACCTGCTTGTCAAACCTCACGCCAAAGATCTGTGTAAAGTAGTAATAAACCTGCTAACATAGTCACCTGTGCCTCTGTCGATGTCATGTCATAATTCTATATGGCCATTCTATTTAGTTACTAATTGAATGTTCTCTGGAGTATCAGTGGCTGGTAAACAGCATTATTTGTGACCACAAACCCTTATAGAAGTTCGATGGGCATCCATGGGTACTACATGGGACAAGTATTAAAATTTGTTAGAAATATAAAAAAATTGAATCCATAAGTACTTACCTCAAATAGATTGGTCTAATAATGTAATCAACAGAACACTATTATCCATTCCATTTGGATAAATTAATAGCCCAGATCCTAAGATGATATGAAGAAGAATCTTATCCTTTAGAGCAATGATTCTCAAGGCTGGCTTATTAAAGTCATCATGAAAGCTTTTTAAAAAGGCTCTCCAATTTATGTAAACAGAAATGTCTGAATAACACACAGCATGTTTTGTTTGGGAAAAAGAAAAAGTTACTTCACAGTACCAAGTTCTCACACCACACCAACTGAATCAAAATCTCTGGAGTGGAGCCAACGACTTAGGTTAAGGACAGGAAGAAATACATAGTTAAAATTTATGATCCTTTTAGCTCTTCTTTTTTTTTTTAATTTTTAAAATTTGGAATTTATCTATCATTGTCCAAGTTGACAGCTTGCCAAGGTTTTGGCTGTGGCTATGGCAACTGCAGTAGCTAATGAGAATTTAGTAATTTCTCATGCTGAATGAATCTCTTCCATTTGTTTTATTTATTTATTGGTAGGCTTGTTGAAGCATTAGCATTCCAAAATCAATAAGTCATGGCTATATACTCTTTTTCTATGTCCAGATTGGGCAATTATGAGATGTATTAATTTTATATTGCTGCCATAACAAATTACCATAAAGTCAGTGCTTTAAAATAATCCAAATTTATTATTCTACAGTTTCATGGGCATCTTGGTGGACCAACAGGTCCACCACAGTAGATATTTAGACAGAGTGAGGGATTAGCTTTCTAATAGCTACTTCTTTCGCTCTTTTGCAGCAGACCTGCTCTATTAACAGTTGCAATGAGAAAGGACACAACTCTTTAGGTACATATTTAAATACCCAATTTCATTGTATTTCTGTGAAAGGTAGAACATTTAGACCATTAAGACATGTGCCTCTGGCTGACCAGAATGGCATCGGAATGCATGGACACTTTCCTTTGTATTTCTCTAATCCCTGTTTTTTCGTTTTCCATTGCTGGATTTGTTCTTCTCCTCTCCCAAACACTATGCTCTTACCACAGAGAAATAAAGAACTAATTTCTTGGCTAATTGAAATTTTTGTATAGCCATATGTGTCCTTACAGATATTTTTTGTCCAGCTCCCAGTTCACTTCACATGAATGATTTTTATCTTTCTCCCATAGATATGCATCAAGATATCAGACATTCTCCAGGAGTCTTGCTATATCTTAAAGCTAGAGCCTAACTAGAGTTTTAGTATCCTCTCTCATCAGTTGTCATCATTTGAAAGATTTATGGATGCCAAATTAATTCCCTCAAAGATTTTATCACAAAAATAAGAGTTTTTATTTGGTCCTTGCCATGAAGTTGAGTTTTCATTTGTTCTTTGTAGCATAAACTTCTGTTTTATCTGTTAAGAGTTGGAAGTGAGGGGCACCTGGGTGGCTTGGTCGGTTGAACATCTGCCTTCAGCTCAGGTCATGATCCCAGGGTCTTGGGATGGAGTACCACATTGGGATCTTTGTTTGGCAGGGAGCCTGCTTCTCCCTCTGCCACTTCCCCTGCTTGTGCTCTCTCTCTCTCTAACAAAGAAGTTAATAAAATCTTTAAAAAAAAAAAAAAGGAGTTGGAAGTGAGTCAATTTCATTTTTATCTCTGCCCATTTAATATACCTACCTCCTTGCTTAAACATGCAACCTCATTTAATAAAATACCTGCCTTCCAAGTTATTTTAAGTGACAATGTTACTGAATGTTTTGCTGCTGAATAATAATGGATTTATGTATTTTATGACACTGGTCACAGTCTCCTCACCATCTGCTGCCAGTTTTTATAAGCCTCATACTTAATGATTCATTGTCATTTTTAATGTATTTTTTTTTTAAGTATACTCCATGGCTAGCGTGGCGCCCAATGCAGAGTTTAAACTCATGACCCTAATATCAAGATCTGAACTGAGACAAAGAGTCAGATGCTTAACTGACCGAGCCATCCAGGTGCTCCTTATGATCATTTTATTGTTGTTTCAGCATTCCCCTACTTTTAGGGGAACCTAACCAAAAAGGGAATAGGTTAGGTTAGGTGAGGATACATGCTATAACAGATAACCCCTAACTTAATATCTTTCAAGAAGAAAAAATTATTTCTTGTTCTTGCCATATATCTATGACGTATGAGTTAAGAAACTGCTCCATGTTTTCTGCACCTAACACCCTGTCTGATAGACCAACTTCAGTCTGGAACATTGATAGTTGTGGTAAGGAAACAGAATGTGACCAGTGTGATCTGGAGTTAAAGCTTCTGCTAAAAGTTATACATGTCGCTTCAATAACATTTCATTGACCAAAGCCAGTCCTATGGTTCAACAAAATATCGATGGAGAGAAGATACAGAAACCATCCTAAGGTATCTAATATTTATGGGTAATAATATAATCTATGAAAATATTTAATGAAAATTCACACTGCAGCTATTTATTTAGGAGGTTGATGTGTATAAAATGTATGTTTAGAATTTTTGGTTTTGAACTCACTTAAACCTTTATTTGGCAGGATTACCTTGTCAAAATGCATTTTCATGCCCTTCCAATGCATTTTTGCCAAAGGTAAAGAGGTATTTCCTTCTTATTTACCAGGAGCTAAATTAATTGTAGAAATTTTTATTTATTTTTTAATTTTTTTTAAGATTTTATTTTTATTTATTTGACAGAGAGAGATCACAGGTAGGCAGAGAGGCAGGCAGAGAGAGAGAGAGAGGAGGAAGCAGGCTCCCCGCTGAGCAGAGAGCCCGATGCGGGGCTCGATCCCAGGACCCTGAGATCATGACCTGAGCGGAAGGCAGCGGCTTAACCCACTGAGCCACCCAGGCGCCCCTAGAAATTTTTATTAAGACAGTGAATGAAAAATTCAGAACTCCAAGACCAAGAGACATCAACCAAAAGGGCTTATCAACAAAATGCCTATCTTTTCTAATCAAGGTAGGATTAAGTAATAATTAAGTACTTCTGTACTGAGATTTCATGTTTCTGCTAGTGAAGACATCTTTATTTAGAGGCTTTGGAAATTTAGAGCTTATTCCCATCTTAGGAAGAACAAAAAGAACGTGATTCATGTATAGTCAGTTATAACCAACTATTCTCTACTTAAGGCCCCACCTCTTATGTTTAACCTACAATGATTGACACTCAAGAGCAGTTTCAGGATTTCCTTTCTTATGTGGGACATGATAAGTCAACATTACTGCTTAATAACACATATAGTTCTTGCAAAAAAAAAAAAAAAAAAACCCTCGTGTGCAGAAATTCTTACAGCATAGTACAAATGTCATTGAAGACCTTGGGCTTGTATTTTCCCCTTATAAAGAGATTAATTTACATCGTCTTCTAGGAATAAAATGTCCTTAGCCTTGCAGCACTGTGCTCTCTTACTGATATTTTTGCAAGTCTGTATGTGCAGAAAGTAAGAAGAAATTGTCATGTAGCAAATGGTTAAGAATCCCCCCATTCTGTGCTCTAGCCTTTCCCTATGGGATTCTGCAGAAGTCCCTGGCACACTATTTTTAGGCATTATACTTTTCAAAATTCCCAAAATAATATGTGAAAATTAGTGTCATATTAATTCTTATCTTATCATTACTAAGGCAGAATATTTCCTCAGCTTTTATAATTTTTCAAAATTTTAACTTCTGTACCTTCTTTACTGTGCTGTCAGATTACCCTTTCTTAAAATTAAAATTATTTTGTTTTTAAAATTCTTATTATAAAACTTGTACTTCTTCATTTTAAAACCTTTACACAAAATAAAAGAAATAAGTCCTGGCCTTTGAGTCCTCAAAATCATGTCATTAGTGACTTACTCATTTTGTAGGAAAGTTTAGGTCACAAAAGCGTGTATTTTAGACTCTACCGTGATGTGAACAAGTTAGGAAAGTGATCACATAGCTATTAGAATGAGGTTTGTTGGAAAGAAAACATACAAACAAAAGCTAAATTGTATTTTTGAGATACAACTATGTATCATCATTTTAAAAAAAAAGGTGACATGGATAAATAATAAAAATACAAACAAATGCAAATAAAAGAGGTACAATCTTTCCATTATAAAATAAGTAAGTCAGAGAATGTATGTATAGCATGGTGACTATAGTTAATAATATTGTGTTTCATATTTGAAAGTTGCTTAGACAGTAAATCTCACAAGTTCTTATCACACACACACAAAAAAAGATCAAGATATAGGTTGTAGGAAATGTTCAGAAGTCTTCTAGCTATTTGGAACAGCCCATATAGACTTAAGACATTATGAAAAACTGGGCATAAGGCTAGACTAACTAAAGGGTTATGTATACATATTTATATGCATTTTATGCACTAATACCTAGACTTTTTCCAGTAATTATTTAAGGCAATCCAAAAAACTTCCAACAATATGACTTTTTTCAAATTAAATGAATAGAAAATAAATATTGTAAGAAGTTAGTTATGGTATAAGATATGATCCCTTTTATATGGCCTTGACTTGCTTTAATACACTTTTTTTTAAGAATAGTTTTGGATTTACAGAAAAACTGTGAGGAGAGGACAGAGAGTCTATATATCTGACAATCAGTTTTCTGTATTATTAACATGCTATGTTAGTATACTATATTTGTTATAATTAATAAAACAATAGTGACACATTACTATTAACTGAAGTCCATATTTTATTCCTATTTTCTTGCTTTTTATCCAATGTCCTTTTTTAAATTTTTTTCTATTCCAGGCTACCGCCCAATGGATACCACATTACATTTAGTCATCATGTCTTCTTAGGCTCCTCTTGGCTGTGACAGTTAAAATATGACTTTTTAAAATATGGAAATTTTGCAAAATAAGGATAGGGGAAAATCAGATAAAGTCAAAGTTGTGATTAGAGACAAAATAATACATGTTATGAGATTAGGTTCTGTGGCTAGAGATGGGGAACAAATGTGGCTTTCAACCTCAGTGTCCAAAACATATGAAAACACCAGTTGCTTATGATATTTCATAGAAATGGAACTCTTCCTGGTATAGTCCTGAGAGAACTTTCTCTTGGGGTCATAATTAAGACTTTTTAATATCCTAAACATCTTCCTTAACATTATGTTTATGGAAAATTTAAATATGTCTTATTAAGGCTATTTCCTATATTATTATTATTATTATTATTATTTTTTTTTTATTATCTTAAAGGTGGGCCAAGTCATGATGACTAAATGCATTTTAGGTGTCTGAGGAGTAGGGTCAATGCAGTACAGTTATCTAAACTCATTGTGGGATTGATCACTTACCCTAAACAGCTCTTCCTACACGGCTTTTTCCAAGGATTCCAAGGAGAATCAGATAAATCAGTAGAGGTAATATTGATGATTTCAGTTTGGATCCTTCTCACCCACCTCACCCCAGACTTTCCCTCATCATCTTCGTTGATGCAAGACAAACAAAAGACTTTAAACATGGGTACTTGAAAAGAACTCTCCATGGGGGTGATTTAGAATAGGAAGACTAAAGTTCAGGTTGGTGAAACTATGAGGGCTGAGTTTTGAGACAGGTGTTCCAGGCACCTCACAGATTGAGGGATAGCTGCCTGCTCTGTCTTTCCTTGCTTTACACTGCATTTGTTCTAGCTCAGGGGCAGCTGTTCATAAAAATGAATTATATTTTCTTTGGCTACATTGTGTACAGTGCAGGATTGCAAAGTTTGAAGGTATCTTTTCTATGCAATTATAATATGCCAGATGAGATTTTCTGTAATCACAATTACTTATATTCTTTAGATTTAACATTTCTCTGTGGGGAGTATTGCTAATTAAAGTACTGCTACAATTAAAATAGAAGTGTGACCTACTGTCCTTAAGCTTCTTCAAAATATCACATACATCCCTAACTCCTACTCTGGCCTAGTTCTGTACACAAGGTTTAGTAGATCCTTATTTGATTTCTGACGTTATTCCTTGATATGTGTGACTATGGAAAAATTTTCTAACATTTTGAAGTCTCATCCATAACATGGGAAGTGTATACCAGTGTTAAAGGGCAAAGATTTAAATTAAATGAAATAAATTATGTGATGCTCTTATACAAATATTTAGGTAGTATTACTGTCTTAATGATGTTATCTATCTATGATATATACATACATATATATATTTTTAAAGAATTTATTTATTTATTTGACAGAGAGAGACACAGCGAGAGAGGGAACAACAAGCAGGGAAGCAGCAGAGGGAGAGGGAGATGCGGGTTTCCTGCTGAGCAGGGAATCCGATGCGGGGCTCCATCCCAGGAACCTGGGATCATGACCTGAGCCGAAGGCAGACACTTAATGACTGATCCACCCAGGCGCCCCCATAAATATATTTAAAAACATTTATTTATCTATACATGATATATGATGTCCAGCTTATATATCATAATTTTTAAATCATTGTGCCCTTTTCATGTTTGTCAAAGGTTTAGCTGGTATTTCTTTCTGCTCTTTTAAATTCTCCAACTTCCTTGCTGTCAGATATATTCACAAGCTTCCAGGATACTCAGCTTAGGGGAATTTTACTGTTTTTGAGAAGTTGGGAATTTTATCCCAGCCTTTTATTTGATTCCTTACCTGAGGAGAAAGAATCCCATGACTCAAAGAAGGATACTAGCTTCAACCTGAGTGACCGTTCATCTCTAGTAGGTCAGGTGAGGTTAGTGATGTGGGGCTGACTAACCTGTCCATCTGTTGGTATATACCATGTAGGTGGACCCTTTCAATCCCACCTTCCCTGACCTTGGACAATCACTTACCTGCTCATCTTTGAATTCTCCCTAGAGAGTCTCTGTGTTTCTTACTGGGATTGTCAAACTTCCCTCTAAGTCATAGTTTTCTTAAAAGTTATAAATGTAAGATATACTTTTACATTCCCTCCCTCGCTAGGCACAATGACAAGATGAGTGTGTAATACAGTGAGTTGAATGAATGGATGAGTGATGAGATTGGGCTTCACTCAGAGATTCCCCGGCTCAAATGTCTTATTGTCTGAAAACTCCTATTACCTATTATACCATCAGTGCTTTCTTGGTTGGACGCATGTGACTATCTTGAATGCCACCTTATGTTTCATAGTGGAGGGCAGGGCCCTAAGGAATTAGCTCACACATTTTGTGGAGGACTGGGGCCCAGAGCAGTCAGGGTTCTGTGATATCCTTTTTTCTTGACTAAGGTAGGGTATAGAGGAGAGAGGGCATCATGAAAACATTGATAAGAGTTTGGGGACCTCAGATGAAGTGATCAGAGGTATACAGACACAGAGAGAGGCCCCCAAAGTGAATATTCTCAGACTTTTAAACATAACTTTAAATGATTTCTCTACAAGTTATTTCTCAAATTTTCCAAGTGTTCATTCTGACCAACCTACCATATCAATGTCAAGCAAGCTTTTTATTAGCTTCAGGGGTAAAAACAGTGCAAAACTATTTAAACTACAAAGCTGGTTTACCAAATTGTGCAACAGGAAGTTTCTTCAATGAAGGGATGGGTGTGTGGTCATGACTACGCAACTGAGGAGTGCTGTGCCTCCCTTCAAATCCACTGATTAGGAAGGAAAATTTCGAACACTCATGGTGGATTGGTTTTCACTTTTCCTGTGAAAAGAACCTTTTTCATTGTCTTAGATACAATCATTTTATTTAGTTTGGGGAATAACTCAAGAGACAGAGAACTTTCCAGAGAAAATCCGTGTCCTTCTTTTGTTTTTGATGACTTTTTCTTTTTTCTTAATTCAGACTTCTTTTTTAGAGCAGATTTAGGTTCACGGCAAAATTGAGAGGAGGTACACAGATTTCTCCATATACTTCCTGCCTCCACATACATTGCCTGCCCCATTATCAACACCTCCATCACAGTGGTAACATTTCTTATAATTGATAAATCTATACTGACCCATTATTATCACTCAAAGTCCATAGTTTACATTAGGACTCACTCTTGGTGTTGTACATTATATGGGTTTGGACAAGTGTATAAAGACATATACCACTATTATGATATTATACAGAGTATTTTCACTGCCCTCAAAATCCTCTGTGTTCTGCCTATTCATCAGTCCACACTCCTCCCAGCCCTTGAAAACCACTGGTCTTTTTACTGATTCCCTAGGAATACATCTGACACTCTCATCATCTTATCAAATTTGTTTTCACTTTTTTTTAGATTTTAAAAAATTTTATTTTTGCCTGTGCATGAGCTTCAGCAGGGGGAGGAGAGAAAGAAGTAGCTCTTAATGTTATTTTCCTTTCTTTTTTTTATATTAGGATATTAAAGAGATAAATTAATGTCATCTGTCTGATAAGTTTTAAACAAGGCTTTAAAGACCACTTGAAACCTCCTAGTGCTGGAGCTAAATGTTAAAGCTGCTAGAATTAAACAAGTTACCAGGAATTAAAGAACGAAAAAAAAAAAAAAAAGACAAAAATTGAGAGGCAAAATAACCTTCAATGCAGCAACCTCTTAGAGAGTTCTAGTCAATACAAAACTACCTGATTCAAGTTGCAGCTATTAAAGTCAACCCAGAAGCAAAGTGTGGGAAAATATGAGAATACACACCTGATGTTCTTCATGGAAAATTCTCTGTTAGGGACAAGCCTTATAACCACTGAGTTTGTTGTTTTTGTTTGGTAATGGCTATTAAATATTTATTATATATTTTCAGAATTATGTTGGTGTCCCCAGTACAAATTTTTTAAGCCATGGTTGTCTAGTGGATGTGTTATTGTTAAGCATTGAGACTGTAATTGCTCTTGAATTTCTTTGGGATTGATATTTCTTTGGGATCGGTATTTAGGGCGATCATATAACTTATTGTCCAAATTGGGCCACTTTCAGCAGTGAAGTAATGATTTTGGAAGCACAGTTGTAAAGAAGACAGACTGGTCAAACACTGATGTTTCTTGAGTCACATTGGTCTCTAACTATATCTGTTTACTGATATTATTTTGGGTAATACATATACATGTATTACTCATACAAATACATATAACATGAAATACATGTACTTTGTATACATACATACATAAATGTACAATAATCAGTAGACTACTGTCTACTGATTTTACATTTATCTAATGTTAGTACTAGCTACTAGTTTTTGGATTGTTTAAAGAATATTCAAATAATGAGTTCATGATAATCTTGCCAAGTAGACATGAATCTCACCATTTACAAGTGAGAAAAGAGCAGTGGTATCTAAATGCCCTCCTGATCCTTGTTCTCTCTGTTACTCTCAGTGGCAGTGTGGGTGCAGATACAGAAATCTACAGAAGCAGCACTTTTCTGGTGACTGACAAGAGGGCATCCTACTATGGGCCAGAATTATTGTCCAGTTGTTTTGGGGCTTCTCCTTAGGATCCTTCCAGATGAGCACAGCTGTCTTTCTGAGTAGAAGTACTGGCACCCAACCTTTTAGCACCAAACAATGACAAAGCTCATCCGGTCAGTATTCATCATACAGCCAGCCAGAAAGCTAGGCACTCGTTTTCAGGAAATATTTGTGATTCACACGCCTTTCCAGCTTGTGCTTTAGTATAAATCTGAAGCGAGCACATGCACTTCCCTACCCTGCAGGTCTGCTGGGTCTGCACATGAAGGGGGCGCCACCATCAGGAAGAACTCTCTCTCCAGCTACCGCCCCAGCTCAGTGTGAACTGGCATTTGGGAAGGTGCAACATAGAAAATCATCTGGCCTTTACAGGGCCACTTTCTTTGCCATAGCAACTGTCTCAGATAATGTTGCAAGGATCTATCACTGAACAAACAGAGTATGTTACAGGTGTTTCTGTCCCCCCCTCTAAATCCTATGTTTTCATGAACAGTGAATAGAGAATTCAAACTAATAATATTGTCACTTGGTGGGAAGGTGAAAACACTGTGGTTCCCTGAGCTTTAGTACCTTTTCATAACCCTAGTCGCAGAGTTTTTAGTGAGAAAGGGATTTTATGATCCAGTGTTCTTTGGTGCGTTAACTGTTACAGACCACGAGGGTATCATTAAATCATTACCTTTTCTAATAGAATAAATAGAATCAAATAATTGTAGTTGACTATGTTTATTTACCTTCAAAAGAATACCTGCCTAACTACTGCAGATCCAACAGAGTGGATTGTGAAAATAGCTACCTTGATTCTAAGCAGTAATCTTGTTCTGACTGCTAAAGAACAACACGGACTACAAATAGCTGCCTGAGTGAGGCAGTGCACAAGGCCTCCATGGGGGTGGGAAGTGACTGCGTACCTTCTGAAAACAGGAAATTCATGGTGGTTGGAGGGAAGGGTTGGCGATTTTATCTGCTGCCAGTGAGGTTGGCTATTCTGCAGAGTGGTAGAGCAGAAAGAACTCTGGACCAGACCTGGGACCCAGACACAGTGCTGCTATAATGTGTCAACAGTGCATTTCCAACAAGCCAGGGAACTTTGATAAGGATCTAGACCTCCTTGGGTCTTAGTCTCCTAATTAAAAAAGAAAAAAAAAATACAAGTGGGTCAGATTATCTTTCTGAAGATCTCTTGCCCCTCCAAGGTTTCTATGCTTTGCTTTTTCATTTCTACATTTACTAGTACTTGGCAAAGCCATTCACATAGATTATCTTTCTACTGTTTATGTAACTCTATGAGATAGGTTCTATGATCACCGTTTTTCACATGTGAAGACTAAAGTTAAGTCACAATTGGGGGCTTCTTTCACTTCAGTTAATTCCTCTTGTTCTTCTTTCCCTTCAGTTAATGCTTCCATCGAAGAGACTTCTAATTAAGAAGCACCTCAGCTCTTTTGGCTTACTTAATAGGAAAAGATGAGTGATTCATCTTAAAAAACTGGGCATGCTCAGCTCCACCCCTTGCTCTCTTGTCTTGGAGGCAATAGCTTGACATTCCTCAAAGGTTCTGGTTGGTTCTGAGGCCTTGGGCAAGTGTGGGCTGTCTTTGTGTAGCCTTGTCAGTAGGCCTGACAGATGAATCTTTAGTTCTAAGATCAAGTAATGAAAAGTCTATCCTGGTCACATATCTAATCTATGTCCTTAATCCAGTGTGGTTATCTTTTTTTCAGTTAGTTAGGGTTTTTGTTTGTTTGTTTGTTTGGGGTTTTTTTGTTGATGTCGTTATTGTTAAATTGAAAAAAAATTTTAGTTTTCCTGGTTGGCTCAGTCAGTGGAGCATGCAACTCTTGATCTCAGGGTCATAGTTTGAAGTCCATGTTCAGTGTGGAGATGACTTAAAAATAAAATCTTTAAAAAAATTAATTGAAGTAGAACTCACATATGGTAAAGTGCAGAAATCTTTATTGTATAGATCAATAAATGTTTACATAAGTACATACCCATGTAACTCCTGCCCATATCATGATTTAGAACATGTCCAGAGGCTTTCACTTATTTAGAGCATCCTAAATTCATTCCAGCAATGTTTCATAGTTTTTCAGTGGGCAGAATGTAGGTATTTGATTTTTATTATGCTGCAACAATTGATATATCTGAAAAAAAAATTAAGTTATTTGTTGCTAGTATATAGAAGCACTCTTGATAGTTGTATTTTGGCTCACAAGTTTGCTAAATTAATTAATTAATTCCAATTTTTAATAAATTCTTTTGAGTTTTCCACATATAGAGTCACCTTAATAATAAAACATATTTTATCCTCATCTGTTTGACCCCTGGGTCTGCTTCTTAGCTGCATCAGTTTTGGGAAAGGAGTACATTATCTGTCCCACTGAAATCCCAGGGGTCTTGAACTTTTTCTGAGGTTTTAATAATGTCCCAGTTTGAATTTCCAAAGTGAAAGGATAAAGCATATAGATTGAGAGAATGTTGAACTGTAATAGAGTACTTTTGATGATGATTGCTCTATTTCATTAGAGAAACCCCACCACTATGCATAACTCTAGTTATGTTACCTTTTCAAATTTAGACCCTCAGCATTAACTTCAAACTAAAAAGAAACAAAACAGCATTCTTCTATCTCATCATAAAACAAGGATGTATTTTGGGAAACAATGGTAAACATAACTGCCCCAGAGAAAATATTCTGATTTCTTGGCATTTATAACTCTGCACTACCTCTCTTTCTGAAAGTGTTATATACTCAGTATATCATTTGATAAAATCTCAGTTCAAATCAAAATAGAAAGGGCTGTATTATTTTATATTGTTAAGATAATAAATTTCATATTCCTCTAAATGACCCAAATATTAGATTAACTGAAGGAAGATTAATCAGATCATTTTAAAAATAATGAACTCAAAAGATGAAAGTGCCCTTAGTTTTTCTCGAAAACTTGGACTGTTAAATTTTCTTTATAGTTTTCTAGGGAGAATTTGTGTTGAGATTCACAACTGTCTAGACTTGTCCATGCTCAAGCCTAGGATCTATGAATTTTTGTTTACTCTGACTCTGTATTTTCCTTTTTCCCTGTAAAGTTTTCTCTGTTCACACTACAGAATAATATGACCTCTCATTATTTTCTGCATAGTTTATTAAAATGTAAATTAACTCCTGTGTCGAATAGAAGAAAGGAGCGTTCATTTAACAGAGGATGTGTTATTATCACTGTTACTATTAGTTGAGTTTCTATTGCTTAAACCCACCTGATTTTAACATATGTGAGCAGTACAGACATTTTTCTAAATACACCATCACAGTCTATTGTTAAGAGAGAAATTCTCCACTTACATGACACGTGAACAGCAGGCTCCCTGCAAATTGATGATGATATATGGTAAGCGTCAATTCCCTGAAAATACAATGTACTTTAGGTAATTCATTCAAAAAATTATAGTGTATGTGAAAAACAAGTAAGGACAATTACTGCTGTGTTTTAATGATGCGGAGGATCAGTCAGTGACATTCCTTTGAACCAGAAGGGTAGTTCAGAGAAAACAAAGGCAGCTCGCTATGTGTCTTTGCCTTGATTATTGATCTGGCACAAAACGCTGTCATGAAATTATAAACCACTCCCCCTGGAGTAACTAATCTTTGTAGGTCTGCAGTAAGCATTTGGCAGGTAATCATAGAGATAAAGTATGTTACAGAGAGTTGGCTGCTTTAACCACGGCGGGAAGTTAAAGTGGTGTTAAAATTCATCAGGCACCAACTCTCTTCTCAACAACCTTCTGGGTCAGAATTCTTGCATATTCCTCTGGGCCTCTATCAAAGTCTAAGAAAGCATATCTATGCACATAGCCCCACTTCTAATTATTTGTGGGTGATAGGAAACATGCTTTCTTTTACATATGTAAAAGAGTTCCATGATTTAATGTTATTATGGTCCATTTTGAGTTCCTGTCAATGGTTTATCCCTTATAAAGTACCTCTAGTTTTATGTTGCTGTGTTTGGACTGAGCTAATGGGTTAGACTGGATTTTGCAGAAATACAAGAGCTATTTGTAAATATTCTATTCATCTCTGACCTATTTAATTTGTATTTAACATAGTATTTTCTGGTTGGCAATATAGAGTCTTATTCATTACAAAAACAATATCATAGAATTATATGGCATTGGCATCTTAATTCCACTTTCATAATTGACTTCTTATTAATACAGTTAATATCTATAACTTGACAAAATACCATACATAAAAAAGTATACCTTGAGGCATATTAGAGAATTTCATATCCTTCAGCCTTTTCCTTAGAATTCATGTGCCAAGTGGTAAACTAGAAGCCTAGACTAGAAGCCTCTAATGTTCTAAACAGAATCTGGGGTTTAAATATTAGGTCATAAGGTTTACTACCATGCCTGTACCACCTAAGAATGAGATATACTATGGATTTTAATTTAGGGTTCATCTTCCTGGGTCACTATAAATTGATATTTTATGTTGATATTTTAAGTAGCCAATAGCCCAAGTAGATCACAATACTATCTGTCCCAATGTTGCAACTATTGGGATTTCTTGAGTGGCATATTGCCTTTTATGCAGGGTCTCCCAACAGCATTTCTTGAAAGAATCAAATTCTTATTTTCTAAGGCCCCAATAAGAACTCATGGCTAGTGAGACTTTGGCCAATCAATATGTGTCACAGAAACTGAAAGAGTACTTTTTAAGATTAATGTCAAGTGCATATAGGAAAAGAATTCTTAGCAGAATCTGTTGATAAAACAAATATAGGGTGCAGACTTTATGCAAATGTGCTTGGATGTCAACTATTCTCCTCAACTTGTAAAGCACATATTTATAGAAATAAGAATGCTCAGTATAGAGGATTAGTCTTACAGTTTTATAGGACTCAGTAGTCCCATAAGAAGGACTTCCTTGAGAGGTCACAGGGCTGATCTGAATCTATTAAAATTGTATTCAGAAATGAAACATAAGCAATATACTCTAGTTGGCCAAATTATTTCTCATGGAGCATGGGTTAACAATTCTGAAATAACTGTACATGCACCAAGGTTGAACAAATAAATAAGTGCATGGTAGATGGTAGAAGCCAAGTTTGCCACAGTTGGAGTAGGAAGTTACAGACAAGCAAAGGGGGAAAACTGGAATAGACCATGTGGTAATGGAATCGAGTTGGAGGCTTTACACGAATTCAAGTTTAGCAGTTTTTATTTATCAATTTATCAATACTGATAAATATCTGTATTTATCAATACATATATTGATAAGCTAACATAGAAATAATTATATGTGTATATATTTAAATGTGGACTGGTATACATATATTTCCCAACTCAGTGGGCTGAAGCAATAATACCCAGATAGTATACCCAGTGTCCAGGTCTTGGTTTCTAATACCATTCTCCAATAAAAAGGATTAGGATTCCTTTGTAGAAATAAACAGTTGTAGGGCTGGGGCAGGAAATGCCAAGATGAGCCTAGAGCATCCTGCAGTGCCAGAAAGTAAGGAAGTGCTTAAAAAACAAAACAAGTTATATGTTAAAGGGACGCTAGACTCAACTGAAAGACTATCAAAGCCCAAAGAGCTTTCCTAAAGCTGAACAATTTAAGCAACAAAATAAGCAATATAATATTGAATTATAACCCAGAGTTTAAAATATACTCACAAGTCCATGTTTATATACATAAATTATATATATATATATATAAATTATATTATAAGTTATATATATAAATTATATACATATATAAATAAATTATATATATTAAGTTAAAAAAATAAATGGGGAAGAAGAGATAAATCTATACAGAAGAATTCCCAAAATACTATGCCCTGCTCTCAAGAAGGTGGAGAAAAATTTCCCATCCGCTAGGTGTGGGATACACTTAGTGACTTTCTTTCAAAGAGCACAACATTAAAAGGGTATAAAAAGAGAAACCTGGTAAATACTATCTTAGCCAGGTGATCAGTGTTAATATCATCAGTAATGTGTCAATGTGTTCATATGTTAATATTAATATGTTGTACTGAGAAAGACACTTCACCTCTGTGGTCTTTCTCCCAAAACCTACAATCCCAGTCTGACTATGAGAAATACATCTGCCAAACTCAACTTTAGGAACTTTCTACAAAATTTCTGACCAGAAGTTCTAAAAACTGTCAAGGTCGTCAGAAATAAGGGAAATTCAAGAGTTGTCACAACTGAGAGGTGCCTAAGGAGACAATATAAATGAATGAAATGTGATATCCTGAATGAAATCCTGGAACAGAAAAAGGAGAACTGATGAAATATGAAAAAAAATACAGAGTTCAGCTAATACTAATGTACCAATCTTGGCTTATTAATTGTGGCAAATGTAACACAGCAATATGAAATATTCACAACAGGAGAAACTGGGTACAGAGTACATAAGAAGTCCCTGATAAAAATGTGCAAATTTTCTTTAAAACTTCTCTAAAATACAAACTTTGTTTTTTAAAAAATGTGCAAGAATTACATCAAACCTGGCCCAGCATCACATACAGAGACAACATGATCAAATGCTTGCTACGTGACAGGAATTTAATTAGATGCTTTACATGTATTATCCATCTTACCATGACTCATGAAATCAGTGATATTACTCTATCTGGCTTACTCACAGAAAAATCCAGGAACTAGTGGGTTGAATGACTTGTCCAAGATCACACAGCTGGATAGTGGTGGTAACTCGACTGACACCCAGCTGGTGTGACTCCAGAGTTCTCATTCTTAAGTATTATGTCTCTCTGTCTCTCACTTAGCTGTAATCCAATAGTGATATTTTACTCAGCAGGTTCATGGAAAGATGTGTATTTGCCACCACAGGAATAAATGTTTGTGTGTGCAAAATAAAATATGCCCTTGCTTATAGATTATATAATCTTATTATAAAGAGGACTTCCACACATTTCATCGCATTGTGAGGTCACCATAGTTCATTTCACATGGAAGGTGTAGATATACCGGCAAAATATTTTGCATGTCTCTTTCATATAGATGTTCCATTCATTACTACATAGGGAAAGTTAAAAAGCAACAGACAAAATTTTTTGGAAAGAAAAACATCACTAAGAATCAATATACTAGATTCTATGACACTCAGACTGACCTAGTCACAAGAAACTATGAACTGATTTACTAAGGTTTTATCTGTGTTCCCAGACTACTCCAAGGTCAATCCTTCTGGGCACAATTGTTTGTGTGCTTAGCTGGGAGTGTACCTTAGTTCCTGGGGAAATAATCATGGAGATTAACTTAAAAATCTAATTAAATAAGAGCCCTTGAGGCAGGCATATAGTCTTGGTTGGTAATAACAGTTTGGCAGTCACAGGATAAGAACAAACTTAGAGGAGGCTCTTAATATACCACAAGGAACTCTCATGTAGCATATATGTGCCTGTCTGTCACTGTCGTTAACCTGGACTGCTAACCTAAATTATTAGGGTTAGGTCTTTGCAAACTGACCTTGCTCAATCTCATCAAATCACACTCATCAAAAAATGCATTTGAGGACCATATGGAATTTAGCATCGCTGGGCCAATATTTCTGTTGACTGTGGGACTTTTTAAGTGTTTTATGGGAATTTTGCTTTCTAGGATGCCAGGTGTTACACCATTTTTGGATGATGCCTTGATCATGGGATTCAGTTCTACTGAAGTAATTGGGCAATGTATCAAGATTTTTCCCTCATGGCTTCTATTTATTTTTAGATGAGGGTATATGAGACAAGCACAAATGTGTTCAACATGGTGCTCTGTCTCCACCTATTTCTTGTTCATTGTACCCAAAGTAGACTTTTTCTCTAGTGAAATAAAGCTAATTATTTTTCATTAGGACTTGGAATTTAGATGAGGTACAAGTGCCTGACTACCCCTTAATGTATCTGATTCTCAAAAAGATAGAAACAAGTATCCACCTCTAGAGAGAAGGAAGAACACAGAAACCTTGACATCCACTGAGGTTCAAAATTGAGACAGCAGATAAAATGGGCAGGGTTAGTCATAACCAAGGCTAGATTGAAGGAATGAAGGTTAGATAACTGAAACTCATCATAAAGGTAGGACAAGTCTAAGCTGATATACAAGATTTATACCAAAGCCTGTGTAATTTGAGGATAATCCTAGCTTCAGGTGTAAAATTGAGTGATAGTAGAACTCTTTCTGACCGTGTGTGTGTGTGTGTGTGCACATGTGTGCGTACTTGCACATGCTTGGGGTTAAATAGATACATTTGTGCATTCAAAGTACTGTACTGTCTTGAAGCCTGATATGCTGCAGCATTCTTCAAATGAACATAAAAAAGGCGAAGCCTCCTTCTGATTAACACAAGGCATGCTGAGTCGTCACAGTACTCTGGATGAGTTTAGAAACATGGCATTAGTCCCTCTTCGCTGATTTCTTTGATAACTAGAAACAAAAAGGCAATGGTGGGGATGAATTCCACCCTTAACTAGGGATGAGAAAGTCAATGTAGAGGGGCACCTGAAGGTTCAGAAGGTTAAACATCTGACTCTTAATTTTAGCTTAGGTCATGAACTCAGGGCCCTGAGATCAGGTCCTTCCTCAGGCTCTGTTCTGGGCATGGAGCCTGGTTAAGATCTGCTCTCTCAACCTCTGCCCCTCCATGCTGTACTCCTTCTTTCTTTCTCTCCGTCTTTCTTAAATAAATAAATAAAAATCCAATATAGAGATTAGTTTGCTGAGAAATGAGCATTGGAACCAAAGCTTATATATTCATCCTGTATATGTTCAGAAATATTTGGGAAGGATAAAGCAGGGAAGAGATTAAGCAGCATGACACGGTCACATTGATCAAATATGACAGCTGCTTCTAGTGGGGAGGTCAATAGGAAACCTATTAAAAGCCTCTTCTCAAGAATATTTGGCATTGATATTTCAGTTGTGCCCCCTCAAAGTTCACAGAACTTATATGTGAAGGCAGCAATGATTTCGCTTTCCTCCATAACTGCTGAATCAGAATTACCAGATATGTCTGCAACTGCTTATATAGACTAGAACAGCATAAAAATACACTGGTGTATTTTTTCAAGTTATATTAGTCTAGGGGAAAATTCTTGTTTTGTGTACCAAGGGATACTGTGGTTTATTGGTGAATTTCCATTGCCCCTGGCTTCCTTGAATGTGATAAAGATACAAGTTTTAGAAGCTCAGATTAGCTTGTATACAAAGAGTAAGGATAGCTGGGGGCCATTGTGTTGCCAGAAATGCACGGCAACATATCCCCTATTTCTACTGCCAATTGAAAAGTCACCAACATATTGTCAGAATAGACCCTACCTGCAGTAGAAACACACTTTACCTGTTTCCATGCAGTAATAAGAGTTATTTAGACAGTTGTCTTCTATATTATCTCAATGTTTCTCATAGTGAATGACTGACAGCTCAGGAGAAGGATTATGACCTAACTGAGGCTTGACTATTATTGATGGTGACTAGAATACACTTGAGGACATTCAAAAGGAAACCTAATGTGATGACTATAAGCTATTACTTGAGAAGACTGAATATAACCCAATATAGATGAAGTGTCTGTTTAATACATTAGTCAAATTAGAAGTACTTAACATCTGTAGAAATAAAATTGTGTATAAATGGGAAAAATGAAGGTTGGGAAGTTCAGGCAATTATTTCAGTCTGAAGCAGTAAGTGAGAAAGTGTTTCAAATCTCTTAAAAGATAGAACCAAAGTTCTGTTCCATTTTAAGCTT
This sequence comes from Mustela lutreola, assembly GCF_030435805.1. Classification (NCBI taxonomy): domain Eukaryota; kingdom Metazoa; phylum Chordata; class Mammalia; order Carnivora; family Mustelidae; genus Mustela; species Mustela lutreola. The sequence goes on along the minus strand of NC_081295.1, from coordinate 56,701,823 downwards.
GTGAACTGAGGATTGTAGGAGGAGAGCTGTTCAAGGCTCATATCCACCCAATTATCTGAGGGAAGGAAGATGTTAGTACCTGGAATAATAGGAATTTATAATATCTTTTAAAAAATAAAATTTTAATGATAATGCAAGCTTATATATTTATTTAACAGAATAAGAATTTCATACCGTAGTGACTACATTCTCAGTTTGAAAATCACTCAGCCGTCCATGGTACGCATTCCATATGCATTACATATGTTGGACTCCGTGCTGTTTGTATATTTTAAAGAGTCAAATTTTGTGTGACTCAACTCTAAGGATGAGAATTTAGAAAAGGAATCAATCACTGTAAAATTCTAGGCAGGCTTCATGCAGGAGATTGGATACAGACTGCTGTTAAGCAGGTGTAAGACACTGAGTAAAGAAAGAAAGAAGAGGAGGCTTCCTGCATAGCAATATTGACAGAGGTACAAATACACGGTATGGAGGAAACAGTAAAAACCCAAGCCTTGGGGCGCCTGGGTGGCTCAGTGGGTTAAAGCTCCTGCCTTCGGCTCAGGTCATGGTCCCAGGATGCTCAGCAGGGAGCCTGCTTCCTCCTCTCTCTCTGCCTGCTTCTCTGCCTACTTGTGATCTCCGTCTGTCAAGTAAATAAATAAATAAATAAAATATTACAAAAAAAAAAGCCCAAGCCTTTATAATAACCTGGCTAATAAAGATACCAATAATACTAGTTACCATTTATTGAACTTTAAATAGCCAGTCAGAGAGTTTTAGACAAAGTAATAAGCCAAAGGGAGTCCCGGCAGGCTTTCAGTACAGAAGGCTCAGGCTTCTTTCTGGCACCTTCACTCCTTCTTAGGCCTTATTTTCTAGATGGTTGCCTAGCCCTCCGTGACTGTTTTCAACAGGCATAAGCTCAGGGTCTTATTCTAACTCAGTGACACTCATGAGGTCCTGAGGAAGATAGGTGAACTTAGACTTACCATAGAAGCTGCTAGGGAAGGTATTCAGACAGGTATTGGACTGAGCAAATGATAAAGCCAAGAGCTCAAGAATAGGAGGAATAAAGAAGATTCTTGTTGAGTTGAGGGATGTAGCAGATACTATTTCCCAGAACACCTTTCCCAGCCAGAATACTCATAGCCCTGATATGCTGATAACAACTCCCAGCTAAATCCTTCTATGGAGAATTGCTCTCACACAACCTGGAAATTCCTCACCAGGAAGGCTGCACCTCCCTCACCACTTCTGTCCCCCAGAGGCTCTTGGCAAAATGACTGACTGACTCTAAAGTTCAAAAACTGGTTCTCTTGCTAATTCTGTGGTCAATCTGTATTCCAGAGCATACTTGTGGGATCTTTTCTCCAGCTGAGAAATAGCTAGCTTATTACCCAGCCTTATCCTGATTCCCTCCCTTTCTTCCTCATGAGAACACAACTCAATAAATCAGTAGCAAAAGAATCTTTGCCTTAGGTTTTACTTCTCGGGAACTCAAGCTAGATAAGATTTGTGGCCTGGAATCTACTACACCCTAGTTAATAGATTCAAGATTCTATAAACCTTTCCAACTTTTCCACTCCACATCAGATTTGATTGTGAGGCACTTTTCTCAACTACTATCAGCATTGGACCCTTTCAAGGTATCTGCTAAAATGAAAATTCCTGGGCTGTATCATAAATCTACTAAAAAAGCATCACCATTGTTGAGGCTCAGAGTACCCTGGGAGAGTCTCACACACTTTAAAGATTAATAGTGATATTCCAGGGCTTGGAGTAATAAGAAGTTTATTGATGAAAATCAAGTAGGTGGGGGCAAATGGACCACAGGAGTTGGGCACCAGGCTGAAGCAGAAGTTGAGGGTTGAATGCATAGTGATCACAATGTAATACAAATAAGAGGAAACTTAGTAGTGAAAGCAACTTTCCCAGAGAGGGATTCAGAACTTAGATATATCTACCAGGGAATTATGTTTTATGTATTTTTCTGTCACTTCCTTGACCCTTAAGATTCCGCCTTATAAAGTAGAGATAGTGAGACCTTCTACCTAACAACTTACATGCATGTCATGGAGATAGACCAAAACAATGTCCTAGGTGCTTTAAACCAGTTGGAAGAAAGGACATTACATAAATACAAATTTTAACACCATTGGTAACTTCCTGGCTGAGTTTCAAAACCACAGTCAAGTTTTGAAACCTCATAATATTCATGAAGCTATAATGAAGTTCAAGAGGCTTCAGATTTAATCTTCAAAATGTCAGTCAATGAAAGGGAAGGCAGATAGTACCTACAAGAATAAGTCTGCATAATGAATAAGTTTCTCATTAAATTTTGGTTGAATTTCTAAGAGAAAAACATTTCAAATGAAGAAAAATTCTGTATACAGGAATTCAAGAAAGAATGAGGGACGGTCATATATCACCAGGACCATGTAATAGTCTTGGGCTAAGAGAAAATACAGTTGTCAAAACAAAGGCTTCAAGCTTATGGTGATTTATTAGTGGGAAGCCATGAAACCATTGCACACTAATAGCATGTGAAGATGTGGGCAATGACACATTGGTGCTTTCTAGCATACAAAACCACTGCAGTACAGCATACCCTCTTTCCTTAGGACTGTTCCACATCCAGCCAGATATAAGCTGGTGGGAAGCATGTATGAGAGAGAATAGCAGATTTTCATTCTGGTCTTAGCTTATTTATGTTGATTCTTATTTAATGCATCTGTAACTCAGTAACAAATTCTGGCTTTGAAATCTCCATATATACTCAGGAAAAAATAGGGCCAGCTTTCTAGACATCGTTTGAGAAAATTTACATGACATTTGGCGTTGCGTGGCTATGTATAGGTAGTCAATGTTTCTGGGTCCAGCTTCATCAGCTTACAAAATAATTTGGATTCTAATTATGCCCAGATGTTTATATTACAGATAATCCATAGGTGGAGAACAGGGCCACTCAGTTATAGATGGCTGTTGCTGGCATTTAGCAAAGAGGACTAAAGAGTCCAACTTTCTGGTCACTGGTTTTCACCTTCTCGTTTCCCAAACCTCACACAAGTAATTAGGGTCAGATGTACCTGTGCATTTCACTTATTTACTTCTGTTCATTCTTGTTAGAAATCCTAATTAGCAGTGAAATGGTTGAAGGAGAAGTGAGCCAAAGAGAGGAAGAGAAAAATCAGTCTGAAGAACTAAAATTTTAAAACAAGAACGGGTGATCTGAGCATTGGAACCAAAGACACAATGTGTCTTTCTAGACTGTGTGTGTGTGTGTGTATGTGTGTGTGTCTTTCTAGACTTGAAGGAAATAAATACTGGAAAGGTAAAGAATGAATCCGTGATTATTTTCTTGAACTCGGTTAAAAAAAATATGACCAGTAATAAAACATGGATACAAGAATTAGCTCCTCAGGATTTAGGCTTTTGTCTTTGGATTCTTCAGATTCATTCACAGCCATTGCAGCCATTGTTTGCACCCATATGAGGATGAGTTTAACTCCCTTCTGGGGAGCAATACATCCTCAATGACAGCACGGGTCCTCGTCAGGAAACCAGAGTCTCTCCTACCAGCTGAATTCTACCCATGACACCAGAAGATTTAGCATCTATGTTTGCCCACATTATCAAGAAATGTAGTACAATCTATTTCTAATTCCTTTCCTGACCATTGTCCCAAATAATGTATAGAGAAAAATATTAAGGTTTAGTGAAGCATGGCTGTCAATGAGAAACCTTTTTTTTTTTTTTTTCTCCCTATTTGGTAATCTAGAAAATAGATCCTATAACTGAGAACTGTAACAGGGATGGGGAGAAACACTTGTCACTCATATCAAGTGAGAATCCACAATAAGTAAGCACATATTCGAGGCATATCAGTGTCTGTTAAATGCCAGGAGCTACTCCTCTGAGAGATCACATTCCAAGCCTATTAGATGGCAGGGGTAACCAAGATCATTCAAATGAAATAAAAAAATGTTTTTTTAGAAGACAATATGCTCTGAAAATAGATAAAAAGTAATAGCTTTTAACTTTTTGTGGTAAGCACAATGGCCCCCTGCAGGTGTCAAAATCTCTGCAACCTTTGAATGTTATGTTACATGGCAAAGATACTTTGCAGAGATAATTAAGGTTAAAGGCCCTTAAAAATAAGGGGATTTTTTCTGGATTATCCAGATGACCCAATCTAAACCACATGAGTTTAGATGCAGAAAAATGTGGCAAAAGGATAAGTTGGAGAGATTTAAAGCATGAGAAGTACTCTACTCCTCTTTGTCAGAGTGTCCATATGGACAGTGTGAAAAAGTATGTAGAAAACTTATAGGAATAACTGCTGGCTGACAGGTAACAGAGAGACAGGGACCCCTGTACTACAGCTACAAAGAACATAATTCAGCCAACAACTTACATGAATTTGGTAAGGATTCATCTCCAGATTCTTATGAGATGCTACACGAGAGAACTGAGCCAAGCTATACTGAGCCCTCTAACCTACAGAACTATGTGATGATAAGTGGGTATTATTTTAAGCTGGTAACTGTGATCATTAGTCAAGGCTGATACACATGGTATACTAGCCTCCATCCACCTACAGAAAGTAGATAAGAGACCCCATGGAGAAGACAACTAGCTTTCATAAAATCAAGCATCACAATAAATACTGTAGTGATCTAAGGAATATTTAAGAAATGAAGAAATATTTATTTATCTGAAATGTTAACTGGACAGTGTGCTGTCTCCACTCTACTTCTGTGATCTTTTCTGATTTCCAAGTCATCAGAGACACTGAAGACCTGCTTTTCAACCAACCTGCTGACTTTAAGGCCATCCTTCAAAGGCAGTTGTTGCCCAGACTTTATTTTTTTACTCCCATCATCTCAACTAGACTATAAACTTCTTTGTGCACAAATAATCAGTCTATTAACTTTTTGTACCCCTTAGATTGGCATTATGCATTCACACAGTATTAGGGATACAATAGCACAAATAAATATCTGATAGATTTATTTATATTTAACCCCAAATAGGTGATGGATCCTGCCTTGTTACAGAATATATGTATTAAGCCCTCTTTGCTCTGGTCAAAACATCAAGACATTTTAAATAAAGCAGCATTGTAAAATAAAATAATTAATAGAGTGGAAATAATAGCAGGTTAACAATGTAGTGTTTAGATGTGGGTAAGAGATGGAAACAAATAAGAAGAAAAAATATTTTTTTAAAATCCAAGATAAAATTGAGATTTTAGGAAAACAACATAGCTATAACATATAAGGGTTGGTTATGTATGATATGAAATTTATAATGTAAAAAAGATAAGTGAGGATGCCTGTGTGGCTCATTAAGCATCTGCCTTCTGCTCAGGTCATGATACCAGGGTCCTGGGATCAAGTCTTGCACAGGCTGCTTGCTCAGCAGGGGAGCCTTTTTCTCCCTCTGCTTGTGCTCTCTCTCTGTCTCTCACACACACAAACAAATAAATAAAATCTTTTTAAAATATGTTTAAAATATAACATTTTAGGGATGACTGGGTGGTATAGTCAGTTAAGCATGTGTCTCTTGGTTTGGGCTCAGGTTGCGATCTCAAGTTTGTGAGATTAAGCCCCACGTCAGGCTCCATACTCAACTTGGAGTCTGCTTAGGATTCTCTTTCCCTCTCCTTCTGCCTCTCCCAATGATGCTCTCACTCTCTCTCTCAAATAAATAAATAAATCTTTAAAAAAATAATTTTTTAGAAATGTTATATTTCATCTTAAGCTCAACATCAAAGTCAAAGCTCTTTACCATTTCTTCCAAACACTCCTACCTTGCCTCATTTCTCTGCTACTCCGTAGCAGGAAACTTAGTGTCCAGTGGCCTACTAGGCTGGAACAAAGAGGTCAGGTGGCTGGGGGTTCAAGGACTCCCCTATTGTTCTCAGTTCCCATCAACGGCTGAACTCATGACCTTTCCCAGCTTCTAGCACCTGGAGCATACATAGCATAGATCCCTCACTATTGGTCAGGGGTGGTAGAAGGAAAGCCCCCCAAAGAGAGAAGTTATTTTCTGGAACTAGGTACAAAATCTCTGAATTATGCCAGTGATGTGTTTCAAATCTATTTTGTTTTTCAAGCCTATTATCTGTTTTCAACCAAATCCAACTGGGTTCTGAATTTCTTTTTTTTTTTTTGAAGGTCAAGCAAGCTTTATTTCACACCAAGCATCGAGAATCAACCTGACCAGCCAGGGCCATCTCTTGAAAAGAGGCAACCCCTCCCAGCCTCACAGACTAACTTTTATAGAGTAAAGGCCATGTGGTTGAGCCTGGCCACACACAGGTGGCCAATTAAATTATAATTCGCCCTATAGTAGCTATTTGAACTAGCTTATCACTCTGGTCAGAATTGGCGCCCAAAAGGCAGGGCCCACATTCTTGGGTGGTTAGGGAGGTGCTTTTCTGATTGGATGTCTCCACCTGGCTTGACTCATCCTTGTATTCTGGGCTCTGTTACCTCCCCCTGACCTGGCCTCCCCAATGTGGCGGGGGAAAGGGCCTCGGGGCCCACCAGAGTACTGTCGTGCACAATAGGGATGCTATAAAAGTTTGCTCAACTGGTCCCCATGGATGACTTCCCTAAAATCAGCAATTGCAGGCCCCCTTGTTTTATAATAATGTTACTTTTTGGCCCCTGCATTATAAATGCCCTAATGTCATTTGTATAGAAAAATTAGGGTTCTGAATTTCTTATCCATGCATAACTCCAAAAGCTTAGACTTCTGATATGGTGCTCATATCTAACTTTATACTGTTCTTGGGAAACTTGCTAGCAATTGTGAAACTTTGGTCACTGTGACTTAGGTATAAATGATTGCAGTGTTTTAAAAATTCATGGGTAAAGGTTAAAGGCTAAAATTAAATGTGTAGTATGACTTTTCCATCAAGAAACAATTTACCTGAGTTTCTAATAATCAGAAAATCTGATTCAGTTATTTGTATACTGTCAACCATATATAAGGAGAGATTCTTATTACCTAGTTTTTTTTAATCTGGTTTTTTTTTTTTTTTTTGGCCCTAGAGATCATAAAATTAGTGGAATCATCGAAAGAAAATAACAGGGTTTAGGTAATACACAAACTGAGTTATTTTAGATTGTGAATTGTCATAGAGGATATAAAAAACACTTTTTTAGTACCGTGATATAGGGAGACTTTTAATATAAGTCTCTGTGAACCAAGACAGAATGAGTTATTTTCACTGCTCCTTAAGGATTTCCTTGCAATATTTGAAAGTTCTTTATCTTTGCCTCTATGGAGTGTGTTTCATATGTTATGAAACCATTATTGAGTTCAGAAAATAAAATTGAATAAACTATTTGTAGATAGAATTAGAACTAGTTACATGTATAAGGCTAGAACAAGTGGACTTGGCTTTTCCTTCCTCTAAGACCAAATGCTGAAAAGCATTTGAGGATTAAACATGCACTCCTAGACCTCATTATCACAACCCTGTTAGCAGTCTGTTTTGTGTTGCAGGCAATGAAAGCTTAGAAGAAAACTATGTCCAGGACAGTAAGATGGGGTTTGTCATCAATGCCATCTACGCCATGGCTCATGGGCTGCAGAACATGCACCACGCCCTCTGCCCAGGCCATGTGGGCCTCTGTGATGCCATGAAGCCCATCGATGGCAGCAAACTCCTGGACTTCCTCATCAAGTCCACGTTCATCGGTGTGTCTGGAGAGGAGGTGTGGTTTGATGAGAAAGGGGATGCTCCTGGAAGGTAAAGCAGTCTTTTCTATAATGTGTTTGAATAACCATATGGTCCTCTCTGAGCTGAACAGACGGCAACTCTGGTCCCTTTGGTTTCATGGTTCCCAGGTGTTATAAGGATAGATACAACTAGAAAGGTCAAAAGATGGAGCTAATCTTAGATGGAAATTATGTTATAAAACATTGAAAACTTATTGGTGAACACCCACAATCCTGTATTCTTCCAGTGCCACCCTCTTATCCAGCTATTACCCTGATCCTTCCCTCAGAACACATGGGACCTCCTACAAGCCCAAGAAATGGAAGAAATTATACCTGAGTAGCAGGCTCCTCCCTGGCAGTTCCAGCACCAGATCAGCATCTTTCTGATTGATTGGTCCCAAGGCCATGCTGGTTGTGTAATATTTTAATAAGAGCTTAATATATGGGGCTCCTGGGTAACTCAGTTTGTTACATGTCAGCCTTTAGCTCAGGTCATGATCCTGGGGTCCTGGGAACGAGTCCCGCATTGAGTCCTGCATTGGGCTCCCTGTTCAGCAAGGAGACTGGATCTCCCTCTTCAGCCCCTCCTTCCTGCTCATGCTCTTTCTGTGTGTGTGTGTGTGTGTGTGTGTGTGTGTGTGTGTGTGTAATAAATAAAGAAATGAATCTTTAAAAAAGAGTAAAAGCTTACTATATGAAGAGAACCAAGTCCTCCTCATGTATCCTGTTTCCTCAGGCTAACTTATGTTTCTGCTAACATGTGTCTTGAAACAAAAAAGAAAAGAGTTTTCTTTCTGCTGTCAACTCTCTATGGTTTCCAAAGAATTATTCAGGAAGCAAAGAAAAATGAAACCTAACAAATATATATGTTTTTCCTCAAGTCATTTTATACATACTCTGTTCTGCAATAGCTGCTTTTATGATATGTTAGCTCACATGTGACTGATAGAGAATGATGTCAGTTTAAAGAGCAGTTGTGTTCGTTCATATGAATTTTTCTAGGCAAGGGATAATCAGAATCGTGGGAAAAGATTAAAGTCTGCTAAAGGAAAGAAAAAGGCCCTCAGCTTGGCTGCTATACAGTATGCCCACAATCTTGGTTGTTTTTTGTTGTTTTTTTTTTTTTCCCCTTCTCATAAGCCCTGTTATCTTCCAGTATATGATTTTACGGAATGAGAAATTTTAGGAAAGCATATGTTGTGTTAAAATGGAACATCAAATCATTTAATCCTCATTGCTATAGGCATATCATTATCCTCTTTTACAGATGATAAACTGAGTGTCAGAGAAACTAAGAAACTCACCTAAATTCATGCAGAGAGTCGCTGGTAGAGGCAATGCCATCTGAATCTGACGCTTATAATCTTTTTGCCACATCACGCTGCCTTTTAGCTAATCCTAAAATTAGGCAAAGATGCTGGCAGCCTGCTTAATGTCATTTCAAAGATACTGTTAGAGACTATCTGACCCTAAGTAATTCTCAACATATCTCTTCCTTCATATAAGCTTAAAGTTCTGTGTGCCGTGCTCAGACAACGTTCAGACAATAACGAATTTATCCGATTCCTTCCAGGCTGCCAGTTAGGTAGGAGGAGATGTAGATCCAAATGTGAGTGGGGTGGATTGAATAATTTAGGGCCTGGGGATGTGGAAATCTTCCAGGTGCTGGGCACTCTGGGAAACAGTACCAGCAGGAACAAATGGACCTGAGATTCAAAACACTGAGCACTCTCTCCTTCAAGCCCATGGTTGTCATCCTGGGTTCCACTGGAAACTAGGCTCCCTAAACTGTAAGATTTGGAATAGGAACCTTCCTTCATGATTCTCTAAGGCAATGTACACAGTGTGCACTCTACAGGACCAGATGCCTTTTAGACGCTCCATACATACGAGTTTCCTCCTGCTCTCTTTATTTGCAAGTTATCCAAAATATAGGCACATAGTTTTAGCTTGTTTTTCCTCCACGTGTAATTACATGTTCAAATTATGAGCTTTCCGCTGGGTTCCTTTTCAAGGATCATTTCCTCATGCTTGAAACTGGTCAGCTTAATCTGCGCTCAGCTTCTGTTTTAACCACCTCCCTCTGCTCGCATGCCCTCTCATACCACCATGCATGCTCTTGGTCCCTCTTGTGATTATTTTAGTTAATCATCATGCAGCATAAACTGAGTGCATCGAGAGGATGCTATACAATTGTAATGTACAGCATGAGGATATTCCAAATAAATGCCAACATGCTGAGGAGGGACTCTGGGGTCAAGAGAAAAGAGCAGTGTTCATTAACACACATAGCACAGGGGAAGGCTTCTGTTTAGTGTCTCAGTTTTTTCCCTTGGTATCTTTCAGTATTTTTGTCCTCTGGCTTTTGGAGCTTTTTAAAAACGTGTTTTCATGCCAAAATGTTATGAATTTTTCAGTTTCTAAATGCTAATAAAGTGTGAACTGATTTCTCCTATTGAAGAGCAAATGAGGATTGAAATAAGACTTAGAAAACTTGATGTGAGGGTGCCTGGGTGGCTCAGTGGGTTAAGTATCTGCCTTCGGCTCAGGTCATGATCCCAGGGCCCGCCATGGCATCAGGCTCCCTGCTCAGTGGGAAGCCTGCTTTACCCTCTCCCATTGACCCTGCTTGTATTCCCTCTCTCACTGTGTTTCCTTCTGTCAAATAAATAAATAAAATCTTTTTTAAAAAGGAAACTTGATGTGGTTTTGGAATATAGGTGAGATTCAGTGGGGTGAGGTATGGAGCCCATGACAAGAAAAAATTCTTCAAATGTCTCTGGTGCAAAATGGTAGTTTTATTAAAGCGTGGGGACAGGATCCATGGGCAGAAAAAGCTGCTGCCCAGGCTTTGTGAGGGGTAGCTGATTATATACTATGGGGTTGGGGACTATAAGGGAAAGTGAGGTTTCAAAAGGATTTTCATATGTTAAAGAAGACTCACAGGATACTAGAGGCCTTGCCTTTTTCAAGTTAAGGTTGTTTTTCCCTCTAGCAAGGCATTAACATAAGATAGTTGGGAGCTTCCAGGAGGAACATTGCACTCTGCCCACTTCAAGTATCTGTCAATGGGCTGCAGGTTATAAGGACATATAATTGTATCTAAATTTCCTTCTGGAAGCTAGGTTATTGACAGAAATGCTTTGTTCTCATAGATTGCTAAAACGTTTGTAAACTGGGAGAGACTCATGTCTTACAGGACTGTGATCTCTATAGGTTAACTAATTGCTTTTTCTTAGCTTTAGGGCAGGCAGTAGTGCCTGAGGAATGCCACATACATCCCATCTTGGGGAGGGGTATTGTGGGTTGTCAGCTTCTACCTTGTCCTCAGTTTGCCTTTGTTTCCTCATCAAACTGATTTATAGGAAAAAGATACTATAAAGCCAGCATTGCACCAAAGTCTTCAGTGAAAATATTTAAGGAGAGTCAACAACAATATGGGGTACAACATAAAAATTAAAGGAAATGAAAAAGGAAATTATTCACCAAACATTCACAATAGGTTCTATAACCATGACTTTAACATGCAAAGTTTTGGAGATGTAGATTAGCATCACTGATCCTCAAGATGTGTAGGAGCCATCTGCACGCGGTTAATAGCCACTTGGATATCCCTCAGAAAGCTACTCTGCAGAACATCCTGGGATGGCTCCACAGCTAGAAGAATGAGAACCTTTATTTCTCAGCCCAAAGTCAGAACAACAAAGAGATTAATACTGTGTTCCAGGTGTGCCGGTTTTTCCTTCTCACCTGGTAGGTTCCATTCTCCTGGAAAAGTAGGGGAGAAACTTCCTTTCTTCTCCCAGAGTCCCCTTTCCCTTTAGAGAAATTGCCAGAATGTGGATGTGGAGAAGCCCCTAGCCATCCTGTGGTTGGCAGAATGCATTTGCATGTTAAGAACAGACAGAAAAGCCAACAAAGGATAATAGTTATCTAGATAAAGAACTAATCCAGAAAAAGCCAGTAGGTTTTGGATGCCCGCTGAGATTAATGATAGCTTCCAGGAGTGCTGAGCTAAGGAGGACTCTGAGTCTGAATCTGGTTAGAGAGAAAGAATTGCAAAATGGATTAGGTAAGGGTGTTGGGGGTTGGGAGGTGAAGAAGAGGAATACATGTTCGGTAGTTGCCATCTATTTCTTCCGGTCAAGCACAAAGAGCAAGAAACCATGCCTCTTAAATTCAGTGCAGGACCGTGAGAACTGCGCAGGTAATGCAGCAAAAAGAATCCCATTTTGCAGAGCAGTAAGAGGGAGTCAGGCATACATTTTTGGGAAACTGCCACATGAGTTACAGCTTACTTGGAGTAAATAGCAACATGGCAGAAAGATTGAAGATTGCCAGAGGATTTCCAATGACTGCGAGAGAGACAGCTTTTGTTCTCCAGTTTTCTTATGGTAATGAACATAACCAGAGTATTTTAGGACATTCATAGTAATATAAATATGAGTGATGTAGTGATATTGCCTTACATATGCAATTGTGAAATCGTTTTTTTTACGTGGCTTATGTTAATTAATCCCTACAAGAACCCCGTGGACCTTTAAGAGTTCAGGGACATTCCTAAGTAGTATAATCTATTGCGAAAATGTTAGAAAAAAGAGTCTAGCTTACGCATTCGAATGTCAAGTCCAGTGCTCTTTTCATTGCTTTGGAGAATGTTCTCCATTGTCCACACTGAAAAATGATGAGGTCTGGCCCCCAGAGCACACTCAGCTGCAGTGAGCATTTCAAAATGTAGATTTTGCCATAGTGTAGCATTGCAGCATTTGAAATTACTGGAATAACTGACGCTGATTATTTAGATTCAGAAATGTTTGTCCTAATCAGGGAAGAGACCAGTTTAAATGTCAGTGCTCAAGATGTTAAATCCCCAACATCCTTGTTAATTAAAGCTGTGTTTCTCAGATTTCTTGCTTTATTAGCACCTTAAATAGGTTCCAGACTTGGTAAAACTCACTTCTCTTAATCCAGCGTGATGAAAATGACAACTGAATGTGAAAAAGGACATTAGAATGAAAGTAATCAAGTTAAGAAATTAATGTTCTCCAGAATCATGACTCGTTCAAAGAATAAATTAGTGAGTAATGATTTGAAGGAAATGAAAAACAACTCAGCACATATAGGATTATTTGGGGGGAGAATTAACAGAGTAAAGTGTAGGAGTAATACATTCTTTAGCAGATATAGACAATACACAGACTGTAGATGAAACACATTTTGGAAAATCAGAGGAAACCTTAGAAATGAAATAAAATATTGACAGGCATTAGGAAGTGCGATGATTCTTGCTCTTAGCTTCCTTCTGGTGTGTCTGTTTACTGAATTTTTCCATTTTCTGCGTCATGCCTATACTCTCCAAGACACATGTGTTGTTTCCTCTGTAGGTATGATATCATGAATCTTCAGTACACAGAAGCTAATCGCTATGACTACGTACATGTAGGAACCTGGCACGAAGGTGTGTTGAACATCGATGATTACAAAATCCAAATGAACAAGAGTGGAGTGGTACGGTCTGTGTGCAGTGAGCCTTGCTTAAAGGGTCAAATTAAGGTAAGCTGACCACAGATGTATTCTAGGACAGGAAGAGACCACCTGCATGGGCCTATATAAAGAAAAACAGACATTTTTCTTAGACAAGACTGCTCAGAAAGGGTGTGTCAAGCTTTCTGTTTTTGTAATTGTGTTTAGCTAAAATTGGGAAAACAGAGAAAGATCAGGAAATGAAATAGGCAAACCATTCAAATATTTAAGAATAGTCCTTATCTGAATTGCAATGATGAGCCAGAATCTTCAATCCAATATAGAAAGCAAGGAGACAAATACTTGAATTAAAAATTAAAACAAGTAAATGTGGAAACCAAAACCAGTGATAATGCTTAGTCATAGTTGTAGCTATTGTTAAAGAAAGCAGAAGCTGAACAATACAAAATAAGTGCATAATAAACATAAAAGAAGTTGAAATGAGCTACTGCAGAAGCTGCTTATCAGTTATCTTTTCACCACCACATTTTTAAATTTTTCCTGAAATTGGCATTTTCTAGCCAAGAGAGAGTCCTCACTTCTTAATTATTCTTAGAAGCTTTTTTTTTTTTTTTTTTTTTTTTTTCATCAGCCTGGGGCAAGTGAGTAACCATGATATAGCTGTATGCATAACAGTAGAGTAAATACACATCGCCTTTGGCTGGGAGATCTAGAGAGAATTCTTAGTAAAGAAGACATGGCAACAATGCTCCCTGAATTCATGCTATTTAAAACCAAACTAGATGATACACTAGGAAATGGAGTGTAGGGCAGTGATTGCCAACTGGCAGGAGGATGGATTAAATGACCTGCTAGGTCTTTCCCCTCACTAATTTTCTGTGATTCAACTCTGGGAGCAGACAGGCTGTCACATAAATGTCACACAGCACAGCTGGGCTGGAGTAGACACCGTGGGAGGTGCTGGCCCCTCCAGCCACGCCGGCCCCTCCAGCCACACCACCACTGCCCTTCTTGGGAGCCGTGGACCGCCCCTGCAGGGAGAAGCCCTGACAGGTACACTGAGCAGTCTGGTCGTGTGTGGAAGTGCTGGTGCAGAAAATGGAAGAGCTTCACATCTGCAGCTCCGTGAAGGCAGAGGATTTGGAAACCGCAACATCTTTTGAAGAGCTATTGTGATGAACTCAAACTCTCAGTGATACCGGATACTCTGAGGAAGCAGTAGACTTCTGAGACCATTCACCCCAGTTTGTTTGATTGATGGGTTGATTGATTGCATCTTCATTTTTTTAAATGGAGTATGGTTGACACACAAAGCTATATTCATTTTATTCACCCTAGTTGTAGATGTCTTGTGCCTTCTATGCAGGTGTGATATTTAAAGTACTTAAGTATTGTCATGACTCTAACCAATTCAGCTGGACTCCTTCTTTGTGCTCCTGCCAAGCCCAGGGTTAGTCCTTGGATTGTGGGAAGATATGGGCAAGCAGTCCTGCAAGGTTGGAGTAGTGCGGGGGCGTTCAGGAGGCTCGAAGATACCATGAGTTTCCACTCTGCACAGAAGTGTTTCAGCAGTGAAAGCATGCTTGCAGCCACCCCAGTGTGATCGGATCCTCCCCAGGAATCCCATTTCTGATTCTTGTCCTGATGAAATTCTTCCACGTGAGGCTATCTGGTGGTTTAAAATCCAGAGGCCTGTAGCTTCTTGACTATTTCCACGAAATGCCAGACCACTGGATTCTATGTTTGTCATCCTTCCTGAATGGTGAGGAAACATGACATTTGAGACAGAGGTCATACCATGGGGACAAAAGAGAAACCCTGAGCTCATGGACTTCTGTGACTCAAAAAGGATCACATGTCTGGCTCAGGCCTTTTCAGCTTGTGTGGTAGCATTGTCTATGCTGCACACAACCACTGTAAAACAGTTTATGGAACTAAAAGTTGGGTTTTTCAGAGTGTAAGAAAAACCAACCAACCCTGGCAAGAGAAAACTAATCATTCTAAAGATTCTCTGAACTCCAGCCCCCTTTCACAATTCCCTGCTATTGCTGTGATTGCTGGCAGGCCATGTACAGAGCCTCACATACCGTATGGATTCGGATTTGTACAGTCCAGAAGAAAGGCCTTCCCTCCCCAAGTTCAGAGGAAAGGCTGTCTGCATACATCTCTATGCCTAGATACTAAAGTATTTCTGGCAACACGTTTGCATTACGCCCATGCAGTGTTTGTTATTGAAGAAGATCCCAGAAATCATCGCGGAGCCATTACAGAACACTCGCTATAAATGCAAATCTCTTGGGGTCTAATTTTAGAAATATTTTGTACCCTGCAGGAGGAAAATATGCCTGTTCTCAATGGCACCTGGAGTGGAGGTGGGGGTGTGTGTGGAATGTTTGTTTGTTTCCCATAAGCACCAGGGGAGGTATGGAAACAAATGAAATCTGAATCCCATTTACCAAATGATAGCACTTAGATTCTTACACCACCAATTTGCCACCTACCAGGCCCAGGATGCAGAGAGCCAGATCCCTCAGTAGCCACTACAAAGACAGGAAGGAGAGAGGCAATGAGAGAGGGGATTGTAGGACTTGCCCTTGCATTAACTGGGAAATACACTGTTGAGAAAAGGAGTATTCATTTTGAATATCAAATGCCATTTAAAGTGCTAAAATAAATGATTTGACTCTTTATGATAACCCACAGAACTCTCTTATGGTAATTTCTCTCAAAGTAGCTAAAAGTCCAGTTTTCTTATGTTATTGGTTTTTAGAAATATATATATAATATCTTGTAAATATCTTACAGAAACAGAAATTTATTTTAACCTTTCCATAAACACAGTTAAATAAGATCAAACATTTTATGGTTGTGTGTTACATTAGTCAGGGTTCAGACAGGAAGAAAGAACCCTTGCCAGGTTGTTTGATAAAAGGAATTTAATATAAGAAATTGGTTATAGAAGTGAAAGAGGATTCCCAGGGCACCTCAGAGGTAACCAACAGCTAGAATCATCTTCACCCTGGGTCAGAGGGACACAAGGAGGAGTCACAGCTGCTCCTGAGATGCCCCCTGAACTGGGCATGAGAGGATACTTTGGCTTCTCCTCTCTCCTTTTCTTGGGTCTCCCGTTAGGTCCTTGCATTTTGTCAACACCATCCAGAAGACATTAGCAAGAAAGCCTGGACAATGTAGTTCACAGGTTTCTTGAGACCTTACGACTAAGCAAGGCTTAAGTGCTAATGCATTACTGGGAAGAAGAATCTCAGAGATGCAAGAATGAAGGGGAAGGGGAAAGGAGCCATGGGAGCATGGAGAAACACCAGCACCACCACCATCACTGAAGCAATGCTTTACTGAGCAGGATGCCACTTCACTGAATACAACTAGTTGTTCAGCTTCACAGAGATCTCTGAACAGGCTGCTCAGACTGTCTACTGGAGCAGAGGGGAGAAGGATGTGTGCACCTGTGCCATGCCATTTTCTGCTCCTCTGGTCAAAGTTTGCTCATGGGAAGTAACACCATCTGATCCCTTTAGGCAGCCACTGGGGAAGCCAGAATCCATGTCCCGTTCCATGGTCCTTTTTCAAATTAGAAAGAGTTAGGGACCAAAGCCTCTGTAAGTCCCCTGCAGTCTGGTCTGAGTTTCTGTGTACAGTGTACTTCTGCGTACAATGGAGTCTCTTCTGAAACCCAGTGACGGAATCAAGGGAGAGACAGACAGGTGGAGGAGCCTGAAATAAGGCAACAGTGATAGAGGCTGAGGTAAGGGTTGCAGAAGGGTCCAGGACTTCCCAAGAGCCAGTGGCCAAGGGCTTAAGAGACAGACTTGAGGAAGAACATCTGAGGCAGCACACAACGTGTGGACAATGGATCTGTGAGCAAACACCAAAGCCCTGGCACATATGGTGGTCTCCCGTATCAAGTGTGCAGCGATTTTTGTTGGTGTGGTGCAGGATAGGAAAGAGCCGAGAAGGGGCAGGAAAGCGAAAGGAGGCAGTGAAAGGAAGGAGAAGGGAGACAATAGAGGTCGGAGATGAATGTTTATCAAGCATACTCTTGTGCAAGTACAACCATAGGTGCATTACAGTCATCATTTTAATTATCCCTTAAAACAATGCTTTTAAAGCTGATACTATGGCCCCCATGAGAAATCTGAGGCCCAGAGAGGCTGAGTCACTTGCCTCAAGCCTTCTCAATCTAGAGAGTGCCAAAGCTGGGCCCAGAGCCAGCCTGAAGCTCTCATCAGCGAACTGCATCAGGTTGTTCAACTACCTGTCATTAGAGGATATGATGTTATTTCCTCCAAATGCAAGTCTCAGTTGCTAAGCCTTATTTTCTCAGTAGTTGACAATAAAATTATAAATAGAGATCGACTTTAATAGGTAATAGAATCTAGAATTGTGGAAGCAATATTAGTGAGGGATCTTGGGAGAGTTTAATAGAAGCAGGGAAACCAGTAGAGAAGTTGAGGGAAAGGATCCTGCAGATTTTTTTCACTGGCTCTTATTCTTTTTTTCCTCCCCTTAAGTTTGCCTTTGGGGTTTTTACTTAAGAGGATGGTTTTGGGGCTAGGGGTTTGGGCATGAAGAATGAAGAGCCCTGATTCCTCCTATTCTCACCCAGCCAGTCAAAACAGAATTCTGGAGAATTGCGTGAACATAATAGAATACATCACAAATGTTTCCTCATTCACACATTCCATATTGTCATATAATAAAATTCACCTTACATACGTATAGAAAAGCCCAGGTACACATACCTTACAAACTACAGGCTTTGAAATAAAGTTAACTAATTTCCTTTCAAGGGATGAGTCTGATTCCTTCCTATTTGTTGGCATTTTCTATTGGAAAGATAAAAGTTTACTTTCAAAAGGTATTAGCAGTGTGGACCTCAGAAGACTCTTTAACTGAAAACTGCTAAAGCCCTTTGCTCAACTTCAGCTTCCATGTCGCTCTGTTTACCATTCCATTTAGATCAGCAAATAGGCCAAACCACAGAATTGTTCAGTATCAAACTGAAAGGGACATGTTCATTTTCATTGTGATTCAAGATGTCTTCAAAGATGAAAGAACACTCAGACAGTCTATCAAGAAACCATTTACATTGACCTTTAATGTAATTATGTGTCCTTAGATTTAATAATGCCATAAGCATGATTAGGTAATGCTGCTAGAGGAGTTTGTCTTTGGATTTTTCTGTAACTTCCTTGAGAGAAGTTGCCAATGTAGGAAACTTATAGTTTCTAGTAATATCTTTCTTTCAATATATGATTGCTAATATTAATTTTCACATTGACATTATCACCTTTCAACATAGGCCAGTGATTAAAAAGCAGCCGCTTTGTTGTAGATCTTTTATTTCAAGACTCTGCAAAGATTAGGGATGAGAGCCTCACATTCCAGAATATTTGTCATTTTAGCCACCCAACATCATCCTTTAATGCCTGCTTTTAAACCATTCTTTCTGTAGCCTCTTTAGCATGATTTTTCTCTTCCTCTGTACATTTTCCTGTTCTTGAAAGAACTCTTTCTATATTTACAGTTGCTTATTTAACCCAATTCCAGCATTATTCTGCAAGGGGTGCTGTCTCTCTGAAAGACTGAACCCCCATTTCACCCAAAATCATCAAGCAATTAGTGCCACCCTACCTTTCCAAATGATAATAAAATAAATGTGTTAAGGATGAATTTTATATGATAGAACATATATTATTTGCCAACAATCCTTCATGCAGAAATAACTGTAGGAAATAGATGTGTCTTGAGCCCATGCTATCCAGTATCAAAGTTGAAAAGAAAATATAGGCCTATCATAATGTTTGTACTTCAGATCACAACACACCTGCCAATATTACAATTAAATATCCTCAGGGAGTAAAACAACTTTGATAATGTGATAGAATATGAAACATTGTATTATGTGAAATCAGATAGATGAACTTTGAAAAGTGTTATCATTTCATTTATTTTGCAATGATGAGAACATTGCAAAAGTTTCATTAAAATATAAAATAACCAAAGAGAGGCTATAGCACCATTTCCTGGTAATTTACCACTTGAGGAGATACTACTCTCCCTTTAATCCCAATACCTGGGATTGGGAGGTTAAAACAGTGGGGTGGGAAGAACTCATATGATGCACCCCCTTGCACTCTTCCTACCCTCACACTGAATCAGCTCACCTGCTGATTTTCTTTTAGGTTACATTATGGATAATGCAGGACAAATTATTTTATGTGCAGCTTTTCCATCTGCAATTGCTCCAAAATTCAGAGTTCAAAGTGTGTCATGCTGTAGCTGCAGTTCTTTATACTTGTAGCTATTTTTGTTTTCATATGTTAGGCCACAGCATTTGGAATGGTTTCATTCTCCTCCAGTGTGTGTGCTTTGAAATTGCTTGGATATGCTGTCTTCTCTTCATGGCAGTAGGAAGAGGAATTTTGTCTTGAATTTGGTGGCAAGAGAATCATTTTAAACTGACATCTACCTTGAACAAATATTCTCATGGTGCAAGCAATCGTTATTCCCTGGTCACTATGTAGCTTGCACGGGTGTGTCATGGCCTCTCCCCACTACCCAGCCCATCCAGCCCATTTGCCTGAAGCTTTCGGAAATTTTTTGAAGTTATCGCAAGCCTACTAGCTGTAAATTCTCTCTGGAAACTCCCTGTATCTGTAATGATATATCTTTCTTCCTATTTGCTCTTTCTTCCTATTTGCTCATAATTTTGATCTCGTTAGTACTTCCCACATTTTTCCTCACTTTCAAATGTGAAAAAAAAAAAACACATTAAATTGACCACTCATGCAGCCACCAACTACAATCAGTAATTATGAATCCTTCACTATATTTCCTCTCCCCGCACCCTTCTCTTAATTTCTTTATTCCTCTCTCTTTTTCCCCACCTAGTGTTCTCCCTGAACCCGAGCCATTTGAAAGTAAGGTGCAAATAGGAAACTCCACGCCTTAATACCTCAGCTTGTGTTTTCTCAAAATAAGATTATCCGCATAGAACCATGAGCTGAGCTAAGAAGTTAGCTATAATATCATCAGCCACAACTGCCCCATCCACCTCCACTTTCTCTTTCTCTTGTGATTCAAAGCAAACTACCCACTTAAACTGTTCATAGTTAATGCAGCCATTTTGGCAACCAAGTGAAATGATGATATGCTTTGTCCATTATATAATACTTTCTAAATCCCACTGCAGGATGGCAATATCTGAATATAAATTTCCCACAAGAATATAAAATTTTTCTTTTTATCTGAGAAGGCTGTGATTGCATAACAACAATACGATCTGCTCTGGTGACTAAAAACATATTGGCTATGATTTTTTTAAAAAATGAAGATAAAACACCCTTTTTTTGGTATCTTATTGTGCATGTGAAAACATGAAATTATTATAGACCCTCTGAATGAGAAAAAAAATTCTTTAAGCACTAATCATAATGAGAAATTCTTGGAATTATTAATTTATCCACAGCCACTTTGAGTAATACCTATATGCTTGCCTCTCATAGGTTGACCAGAGCTATGTTAATCACACATTTACTGAAGTTGTTGGTGATCCCCCTAGTTTCAGACCCAGCTTGCCAATTTCTGGGGATGAGTCCTGCTAGGTGCTGCTGCTAATCACATGATATTGGACAGTGGCAGTGGCAGAAACAGGGCCCATTTGTTTTTGTAAGTAAAGAGTTCTTGAAGTATAAGAATTTAAGGAGTTTCTCACTCTCAAGGTTGTGCAAGTGCAGGGTGCATACTTACACAACCCTGAAGGAGAGTGTCTCTTTAAATGTGGCCCCTAGGTGCTACACTAACACATTGCGTTAGATTTTGAGCCTTAACAATTGGGTTTCTCAAAAATTTATGCCATGTATAGCACCATGTCTGGCACACAGCACCACTAAACAAAGGTTGATTAATTGAGTATATATCTACCAGCCTCTGAGATGTAATTTTTGTTCTCAGCACAACATGTCATCACCCTGGCAGCCATTGTTACACTGGGAAGAGCCTAGCTTTGAAAGTAACTGAACATAACATGACTGAGAGCCTAGCTTTGAAAGTAACTGAACATAACATGACTGAGATTTGCCCAAGACATGGATCTCTTCTGTAGTGACTTCCTCACCTGCAGAACTCACATAATTAACTCCACCCCCTGGAGTGGTTGTGCAGGGTTAGTGTAATTTTGTACAAAGGTCCTAGCATATAGCCTGGTTCAATATATGTCTGCTCTTGTGATGATTTTATATTACTATACCATTTTTATTACATTTTCCTTGTAATAAATTACAGTGTGGGGAGTTTTTTCATTGGCATTTTTTATTTAGTTTTTGTAAGGTTTTCTTAACTTTAATTTTTCATTCTCTTTGAATTCATTTACATTTTTTCTGTTTATGTCATAGTCTATATTATTTTTCTGTTTTCTTCCATCTGCATTATTGAGTAATTAATATATGCCAAGAACCATGCCAGTGATGTAGCATGGTTACGAGGACCCAGAGGAAGATCCCATAAGACCAACCTAGAGGGCCCTTGGCTTCACACAGGATAGAAATCAAACATGAAACAAAACAAAATAAAACAAACCAGGAGCCAGAGAAAGTGAAAGAAGAGTTTATTGAATAGCATGAGTGGCAGAGAATGGCAGACAGAGTATCTGGGAGACTCAGAAAGGAAAGGAGAATGAATCTTGTCATTGTTTGGGGTTAGAGGTTTATATTAGAAAAGGGTCTAGGATTCATGTTTCTTCAGCAGTCCAGGTAGGAATCCAGTCCAATCGAGGTGTCAGGTGAACAGGTTATTCCATAAGGTAGCGGAAGCTGAGTCTTGATGCCAGTATCAGCCGAGGTTGGTTTGAAGCGAACATCCTGGGACATGTTGGGGATCTGGATTTTCTTAAGTGCTATCAGGGATTTGGAGCTTAGAACAAAATTCAGAGAACAATTAACTTTATTTCCCCCTTGAAAGGAGAACAGAGCTTTCTCGACTTGTTTAGAAGTAAAATATGAAACATGATTATCGGGGTCCTGTAGAAAAACGAGATGGAGCTTTTCTAAAACGGAGTCCCTTCAGCTTCTGTACTGCACTAGCTCTGTGAATGTGAAGGAAACTTAAACTTCCTTTGAGGAACTCAGTGAGTGGGAGAAAAACCTCACTCAAGTTGACTGTTGCCCCAGCTCACATACAGGACATGATAGGAAAGAAGAGGGCAGCGCTAGCTCTTCTCTCATGCAGCTGACTCTCCTGCAGTCCTCATCAGAGTAGACTCAGCTTCTCTATTCTGTTTAGTCTTTTGGGCATTTCTCTTCTGAAGAAAATTTTTTCTGTTTCCTCTGATTCACAGTTATCTTTCTTTCATTACATTCTCTTGAGATGCTATTTATTTTCTTTCTTTTTTTTTTTTTAAGATTTATTTATGTGAAAGAGAGCATGCATGCATATTGGGGGAGAAGCGGAGGGAGGGGCAGAGGGAGAAAATCTTAAGAAGACTCCCCACAGAGTCTGGAGCCTTACAGGGGACTCTATCTCTCGACCCTGAGATCATGACCTGAGCGGAAATCAAGAGTCTGATGCTTAACCAACCAAACCACCCAGGCACTCATATCCTTTCTCTAAATAAAACCTTAATTTAAAAAATCCATTTCAAGTTACTTCAGAAACTTAGTCACAAAATGAACACTTGATTTCCTTGCATAAATACTTTAAGACTCCTACAGGGTCTATGTAATTGAATCATGGCATTGTATGTACCAGCAGCTCACCTGGTCTCACTAATAATGAATAGCTCTGTGTGCACAGGACATAAAAAGAATCAAAGCAGGCTCTGGGCCTTAGTAAGCCTTGGTCCTTTAAGGGCACTTTCAGTAAAATATCAAAACTGTCATTGTGACTCAAAGATATCATAAAAAGTACTTGTGACAAAAGTGAAAACATACTTTAGTCAGTTACTGAATATATACTATAATAGACCCCTCTTGGGGAGCCTGGGTGGCTCAGTGGGTTAGGGCCTCTGCCTTTGGCTCAGGTCATGATCCCAGGATCCTGGGATTGAGCCCCCCATCGGGCTCTCTGCCCTTTTATTAGAAAAGGGTCTAGGATTCATGTTTCTTCAGCAGTCCAGGTAGGAATCCAGGAGGAGCCTGCTTCCTCCTCTCTGTCTGCCTCTCTGCCTACTTGTGATCTCTCTCTGTCAAATAAATAAATAAAATCTTGAAAAAAAAATTAAAAATATAATAGTCCCCTCTTATTTGGGGGATATGTTCCAAGACACCCTCTTCCTAAAACCACAGATAGTTCTAAACTAATATATACGATGTTTTCTCCTAGATCTACATACCTATGATAAAGTTTAATTTATAAATAAAATTTATAAATAAAAGATTAATTGCAGTAACTGATAATGCCACATAATAATTATAACAATATTGTGCTAGGGTGAGTGCTGTGAAAAGTGTAAACCTGGCGATTCACAGACCTGTACCCCTGGGGCTAAAAATACAGTATATGTTTATAAAAAATTAAAACATTAAAAAAATTATAACAATAACCTGTAATAAAAGTTTTGTGAATGTGGTCTCTATCTTTTTCAAAATATCTTACTATACTGTACTTAGCCTTCTTTCTGGGATGATTTGAGATGATAAAATGATGAGATGATAAAACGTGATGAGATGAAGTGAGGTGAATGATGTCGGCACTGTGATAAATTGTTAGGCTGCTATTGACCTCCTGATAATATGTCAGGAGGATTGTATGCTTCTGAACAAAGACTGACCGTGGATCAGGAGGGGCTGCTATACATGCAAAAGAAATATCAGTAACCATGACTCATATAAAGATACAGAAAATATAAAAATAATCAACAATATGCTATTGGGAAGATTTGGATATAAATCAGAGACAATAACAGGAATTAAAAAGAACTGTATCTGGATGAAACATATCTATTATATAGATATTTATTTGTTTACTATGTTGATTCCATGTGAGAGCCATGGATTAAAACACACACATATAAAAGGCGCAGAAGCATGTGTGTGCGCACACACCCAGACACACACACCCACAGACACACCCCTTCATTCTTTTTTCTCTGTCTTTAAACTCTATTCTTCAATAGCAGCCAGAATACTCCTTGTAGAAAGCAAGTCAGGTGAAACACAAATTCAATGATGTCTCTACTGTACTTGAAACCTTCCTCCAAAACAAATCAGACAGTTATGTGGACATTAATGAAGACACAATGAGGGGCTGGGACAGAAATTAATAACAGAAAATGTTGGTGCAGAAACAAGGACCAGGGACTAAGTGAATGCCTGTCTGAAGAGCTTATTTTGCAAAAGTATAGGGGCAGGGAGGCACTAAAATTCTTTAAGTGGTTTAATTGTGTTTTTTTTTAAAGATTTATTCAATACCCATCCATTGGCCACCACTGTGTGTTTTTGATACCTATTTGTCCCTTGATGACTAAATCTGAAAACAGTGAAAGTCAGCTTGGTCCCTTCTCTTGAGGAGCCATGGGCTATTTGGGTGATCTTGGCAGCTGTGTGCATGTTACTCTAGTGCAAAAAGAAATTAGAGCAATGTTGTATGATTAGGAGGCAGGGACAAGAATTCAGGTGTAAGATGATAAAACCTCAGTCTAGAGGGGTGACTGAGAGTTGGAAAAGACAAGTCAAGGGATCCTGGGTGGCTCAGTCAGTTAAGCATCTGACTCTTGATTTCGGCTCAGATTATGATCTCAGAGTTAGGGAAACAGCCCCCCATTGAGCTCTGTGCTGGGCATGGAGCCCACTTAAGATTCTCTCTCTTTCCCCCTCTGACCCTCCCCAACCCCTTCCCCAATCTCTCTTTAAAAAAATTAAATTAAAAAAAAAAAAAAGGCAAACCAAATATTACAGACGTGTATGCCAAAGTACACATCCTTGATGGCAGAACAAAGAAGAAATCATGAAGTATAACTCTATTTAAGCAGCTCCATTTTCATTATTTATTAAAGAGGTAAGCTAATCATTTATTGATTCATTTATTCAGTCATATAAAACCTGATTTGAAATACTTTCCAAGTACCAGCTAATCACAAGATCTACCCTCACTATTCATTCTGCAAAAATCAATTTGTTTAGCATTACCACCTTTTGAATTTGTTGAATTAGTAGCATTATTTTTATAGTAAGAGAAAGAGACAAAGCTGACGAAAGGGAGATACAGTATTTTGTGATGGCTTTTACTGTACTTTTATGCCAATTAAAATAAAGCGGTATTCATTTACTCAATTTTTCTCATCTCACTTAAAAAATTATTATTTGGAATGTAAATTTCCCACACTTATTTTGAGGTTGTGGAGAGTCTTTTTTTTTTTTTAAGACTTAATTTGATTCTACTTTCTAAAGTTTTCTGAAAGTAGAAGAAAAAAAGAAAAACTCACATTTTCTGAAAATATACTGTCATTTTTATTTATGTAATTCTAAGATAGTGGGATAAATTTTGACCTGCTCTGTGAGAATATAGTTTTATTTTCACAAAGACTAGAGTTTGTATGATTTTAAGGTCTAGCAATATTTACAGTTTGATTTCTAATTTTTTCATATGTATTAGGGAAAACTTGTGCTTCTATCCCTGAAAGAGTAACAGAGCCCAGACTGCATTTTGGTGTAAACAACTAGAAAACTTGACATAATATATGAAATAACTGTTCAGATGTTGGAAAATGGTGCATGACCTTGATTCCAGGGAAGTGAAGGCCAATAAACAAGGTGAACCCTAAAATCACTCAGGCTTTCTGCCTGGAGGCAATTTCCTTGTTGTTCAGTAAAAGAGAACAGAGAGCTTGGAGATCTTGATAATTAAAGAAGACAGAAATCAAAGTTTAGGAAGGCCAAGGCAGTGAGTATTTGTAGTGTGGTATAAGGGATAGAATTATTCTGAAAATGTCCTAGAAGTTAACATACAGGTTCTCTTAAGCATTTGGCTGAACACAGGTCTGCACCTGTGTGCACGAGTAGGACAAAATTCAAAAATTCAAGTGAGAAAGAGTTACTAGGAAGCTGGAATCCCTGAGCATACACAGATCCAGGAATTCTCTTATTTTCCACAAACCAGAGTGGAGATACCTTGTTGAATTCACAAGGGATTAAGTAGAAACCCCAGGGAGTCACACCTTAATAATGAGGCTTAATTATTCCTAGAGTAGAGACTCTTCTAGACTTCTAAAAGTTTAAAAACAATGCTCTAACTGAGTCACAAGCAGTTTAGCTGCCTGCCAGAATAAAGACCAGTATTTCTTCAAGGAAAAACATCCAGCACACTATACCTTATGTACATGATGTCCAGCATCTGGTCTGAATCTTCATTTCCAACCACACCAATGATAATACTAAATGTAAATGTATGAAATATTTTAATAAAAAGCAGAAGTTCTCAGACTGCAGATGAAAGCAAGATCTAAATATGTGCTTACAAGAAAATCCCTTTAAATGCAGTGTGATTGGACTTTTTTTGGTATCATGTCAAGTGAAATTTGATTACCAAACAGATTGAAAATTGGAGAAAGTTTAAACTACTACAGTTCAATAATAAACGATTCTTCAGTAATTTTGGACTAGTAATTTTTCTTCCAACAATTTATGTAATCTTTTAAGTACACTAGAGCAAGTCACAGGCCAATAACAGGATTGGTTTTCTTAGCAATCATTCTGTTTTTATGTATATAAAGTTACTGAGACTTTCATAATTATAAAATTCCATAATTCCTCAGATTTTTCTGCATTAATAAGAAAATAATATATAAGAACTTCTGTGGTTAAACATTGCTCTTTCAGAGAAGAAAAATTTATTTTTATTTTTTTGAGGATAATACAAATGAATATAAATAATAAAATTCAATTGTTTCATTTTTTAACTCTGAAAGAGATAATGTCATCAATTCTCTTTATGAAATATATTATTTTTGAAAAGCCTCCAAACCCAGTATAAAATGACCTGAAATTCACATCTGAACTCTTAAGATAATCAGGTATATTTAAATGCATGTACTTAAGGTTCCTTTTTTGAAGAATTACTCTTTTTTTTTATTATAGTATAAAAACAAGTCCATATTGATATAGAAGGCTTTCTGGGGGAAACCCTCTTTAAGGCATATGGACTATCCCTGTGTTACAGGTCATACGGAAAGGAGAAGTGAGTTGCTGCTGGATTTGCACAGCCTGCAAAGAGAATGAATATGTGCAAGACGAGTTCACCTGTAAAGCCTGTGACTTAGGGTGGTGGCCCAGTGCAGATCTAACAGGTAAGAAGTGCCCTACTTTAGATCTTGTGCCTGATTGTGGACCTTCTTAATATGCCCATTGTTTAAAATATGAATGAGCAACTCTTGTCCTTTTTGATGTTTAAATAACGTGTGCACTTTTTAATGCTTATGCCAAAGAGCACATAGAAACCTTTATAAGTTTTCAATCATCCATATTGAAAAGCAAGCTCATTTTTTAAATCTAAATAAAAGTGTATTAAATGGGTATTCTGGTATGCCAGTTGTTTTCTGTTTTTCTTTTTAAAAATTTTATTTGAAGATATTTCTAGTTACCTGCATTTATGTTTGCAAACATTTCTCGAACATGTGTGAGGCAGTACTTTTTTTGCTTTAAATGTATCTTGCTTTATTACTTTATTTTGCTTAAAACTTATCAGGGAAGAAACATGTAAAAATAATATAAAATTGTTATTAATATAGAAGAGATATTTATAGTGCATAAAGTTCGTTAGGAAGATAAGGAGATGAAAGAAATTCCAGAGAAAAACTAGAAGAAGAGAAAATGAAAGCCTATAACACATTTGGGGGATACCACAAAATAAGTGTGTGGGGTTGGTTAGTAGACATAAGGACCTAGCAAAGGGCAGAAATGAGACTGGTGGTGGATGATACAAGATTCTTCCTGACCTTTTCCTAAGAATTTGGACTGTGGTTTTAAGCGCAGGAGAACCACTGAAAAATTTAAATAGGCAAATAGCACCTTGGTATTTGTGTCTCAGAAAGATGCTTCTACTAGCTCAGACTAGCAGTCTGAGGAGTATAGTGAGATTGGATGAAAAACAGAAGCTAGAAACTGTTGCATTGGTTCAAATGAGTAATTTCCAAGGGCATGCATGAGGGCAGCAGCAGCAGCAGGAATAGAGGAATATATGAATGCGAGAGATGGTTTATTAGTAAAATCAATGGGTATCATATGGATAGATTATATGAGTTTGTAAATTTCATAAGAGCAATGTTCAAATATGTGAATTTTGTTTTCCACACACATGAGAGATGTTTCACAAATACTTTTCACAAATTTTAAGAGTAATAGAGCCATGGAAACTGTCATCTGAATACATTTTGTCATGTGAGTAATCTCATTCCTCCTTTCAGAAAGGGGAAGTTGAGGCCCAAAGAGGTGTACTTGTGTGCCCAAGGTCATGCAAATAGTTAGAAGCAGAGCCCAGTTCATTGCCTCCCTGGGTATTATTGAAAATCATTACAAAGGGTAACATTTCTTATTGTTTTTTACTTTTTCATCTGTTCCCAAATAAGAATAGCAACTAAGAAATTGTATGACTTATTCAGAACACATCAAAAATGACAGGGTAAGTAGAACCAGGTCACATAATGAAAATTTGACTTATTCAGTGAGAGTACCTTATAAAATGGTAATCTTTGTTGGAGAAAGTTAATCTAAAACGAGGGTCAGAAAGCTTTTAGAAATTATTCAGTACAAAGGCCTTTTTTTTTTTTTTTTAAAGAAAAGGAAGTTAGATTAGAATATATTTGAAGATAAAAGCTGTATCTCAATCATATTTTTATTCTGTCATGGAAAACTGATTTTCAACTTTAATATGCCTAAAAGTTACCCAGATATTACCCATTTGCAGAGAATCCTGTTCACCAGTTCTGAGAAGGGACCCTGCAAATTCTGAGGCACCTGGTTCTGTCTCATCCTATGAGAAACATTATTCTCTGGCTCATAGTCTAGTGCCTTGAACACAATAGCTGTCTAATAAAAGTTCTATTGAGAGAAGTAGAAAGAAGAAGGGACTTACCTAAGTTCATCCAGGTCAATGGATTTGGTTAATAGAGAAGCCACTGTGAGAACTCAGGATTTTTATCCCTAGGTCTAACTTATATCCTTGTTGCATGCAATAGACTGGCTTGGAAAAGCTTTTTCAGCCACTTTTGGACAACAAGACCTCTCTCCCACTCATGCTGTGTCTCTGTTCACATCTTTATCCTCTTTCATAGTGTGTGCTTCCAGCTGGGCCTTTTTATATCAAATAGAGGGTTGACTTACTAGTCAGTCCTCTCTGTTATTTGACTGAGACTGCAGCTGCCTGGGAAGAGGCTCAAAGACAAAGAAAGCTAGCCTTTCTCAGGTTGATTTTAGAAATCAGAAGTCCTGGCTTTGAGGTGTAAGAATTTTTCTTTTGTCTACATTTTTTGGGGGCTTCCCCAAATTTTTCCTAAGGCTCCTTTTTTTTACTTTGATTGGAGCTTATCTCATACCTGGTAAAGAACTTCTGTCCTATTTTAAGACAGTAAACTAAAAACAAAAAAAGGTTTTTTTAAAAGATCCAATATGTTACAATAATGAACTCAAAGTCATATATTTTATTCCCTAGAGATCTCCCATTGTAGGTATATTTTTTGCCCACTAACAAATGAGGATCACCATTGATTGATTTAAGGCTCTTTCAGTTAATAAAGCATAAAAAAAAAACCTTCCTTCACTATACTTAGATATTTAATGTGATTATTTTCTAAAATATTCAGTCTATCATCCATCTCATGCATAAAAGTCACCTTAGCATCAAATGAGTTGAACCAAGCAACAACTCAGACAGCCTTTTTTTTTTTTTTTTTTAAATCATTTCTGATTTTTTATTCAGACAACCCTTTTCTAATAGCAAAATAGGCAAGTGGCTACTTTTGGAGCATATATTTAATTATTGTGCCAATTTATGTTTAGGGTCTTTCAGAGTACAAATCTCTGATTTAGCTTATACTTAGTTTTAATGACACCTATCATTTCTGGATTCCTTTCAGTCTTACGCATGAATGGACAGTGTGGTCTCATTTGCCACTCATTTGGTGCCATGTCAGGCTCAGAGCAAGTGTGCACTACATGGCAATGTGTTTTTGGTGGTTGCCATGGTAGCAGTAGTTGTGAAAAGAGAAAACCCACAAGCAGAGAATACCAAAAACCAGTAGAAATACTCGGAGGAGTAATGCATAGCCTTTAAGTAGGTGTTTTGTTTTCACAAGGTGGATTTCTCTTTTTTTTGGACTGAATTTTAGTTAAAATGAGAAATCGTTCTTCTTTAGGAAATGGTGTTTTTTTACTGAATGTAAAGGTTGTTAATAGGCATAAAATTATTTTATGAGATAGTTACTTTCCACACATGCTCCAAAAGCTCTAATATTAATGAATAAATACCTGTTTATAAATGTGTTATTGTTTTCATTAGAATATATTGTTTGTTGGCTATAAAGAAAAAAATGATACATTACTTAGAGGATGCACTTGCTGAAGCTGTTAATAAGTTTCTCACATTTTCTTCTTAGGAAAATGTACATTTTAATTCAGCATAAAATTTCACACTTTATTTCTTATGATGCATAAACAGGGATTTCTTCTGTCATGGTATAAAATTTGACAGTAGTTTAACAATTCATGAACCAATTATATATAATCCGATGCTACTTATTTCTTTTTAAAAATCGAATAGGGTAAGAAGGTTCCTCAGAAAACCAAACTACTTTAAATTTTATCATTAAAATATTAAGTAATAGAAATTAATTTTTACTATTTTTCTCTATCCCAACAGTTGCTATGACTTCTTACACTATCTACTTACTTACTTAAATTTCATATTATACACTACCACCTACTTTGTACCAAGCATTTTTTGGAGAAACTGGAAACATACACGTGAATGAAATAAAGTTTATATCCTGGGTAGGAGCTACCTATGAAACTAGACAATTTTAAGTCCTACAACAGGAGTGTGTACAAAATGTCATATGAACAACTGAGAAAAAAATAATTATTTCTCCCTGCAAAGAAGAGAGGAGCCTTCATAGAGAAGGTGACATTTAAGTTGAGCACTGACCATGAAACAGAATTTCTCCTTGTACGTAATTGATATTAATGTAATAACACTAAAGAAAGCATTTTGATGATGCTTTATTAATTATGAAGTATTATTGTAACTGCTATTAAATGTCCGAAGACCTGTGGACTTTATTTCTTTGATTCATATTAAATATGTCTTAACCTAATTGGGAAGAAATCCAGTATTAAAATTAGCTTCCTCCAATGCATTTGGATCTTACAAGTGAACCAATATATGTTTAAAAATTAGGACTAATTTCCTATTCCTCAGATCAGAGTTATTACCACTTGTCTTGGATTTTGCTCAGGAATTTGTAGTCTGATAGCTCTGGATTCTTGGGAAATGAACTTGTCTGATAGGTCTGGATTCTCTGGGAATTTGCAATTGTTTCAGTTAATGCCTCCACCTTTACAATTTGTCCTAATTGATTTAATTACAAATGATACAAATGAAGCATAAACTGGCCACATCTGCTGTCCTGGAAATGTTTCCCCGATAGTGTTTAATTTTGTGGCCAGTTTGTCCCTACTTGAAATGAATTTTTTCATTTGTTCCATCAGGATTTTATCCAATCCCTGGTAGATTTTTTTTTTTTTTTTTGGCACTGTCAGATGGCCATTATGGTTTTGTCAGATATTATCTTCATGAATCTTAGAACACAATCATGAAATATTTGGAATTTCTTTTAAGAACTTCTTTTCTGGTCACATTTTATGTATCTATAATTGAATACTGGAACTTCTTCATGGATTTGTTACTATCATAAATTATTTGTTTTATATGAGATGCTTTTATCAGGGTTTTTAGTCAGAGCACTCTGCTTAGCATGATAATCTCTAAAATATTTCCATTGTATTTCTAAGTATTTTATAGTATCTATAACTTTTACAGTACCCTTTTTTTACTGTGAACCTACCACAATGAGCAGTGGCTCTTTGATATGGTCTATGTTGTTGAATTAATACATCTAGATTATGGTGTATCATTTTCATATTTACACACAAAAAATGATTTACGATAATCTAGGTACATGTGATAATCTATATGTTTATCTGCTCCGTTCCAATCCATCTTCCTATTTCTGTGAAGTCTTTTGTCCATAGGGATTCTGGGGCTAACAGTATTCCTTAATTTTTTAAAATTATACATAGTATAGATATTTTCATGACTAGAACAGCTATAATTTGATCATCTGTAGGGAACCATAGTATATTTTGTCTAGAAGTTAATCCTACCTATTAAAATTGTGGGTCTTGTGTCACAGAGAATAATTTATCCTTCTAATAATAATCTCAAAGTACAAGTTTTGGGTTGGGGCATAAGATTGTTAACGATTTTCATCATTTCTTCGGTTTTATTAAGCCAATTATCTGATGTTCTATTAATAATGAGTTATTGGTAGACATTAAGACACTTATATCAACAAAAAAGAGGTATTGCCTCCCTTAGGATTTCAGGGGAAGAACAAGGAGTTCTTGGGTAACAACAGCCTTTGCCGTGGAGTTAAGTCACTGGACAGATTTCAAGTAGTAGTCTGGAATTTTAGCTAATGTGGGACATTGGTTCTTTAAATGACACTTCTGTTTAGTATCTATAGGTTTCCTTTTGTACAGGTTCCCAGGTCATAGAGAATAGAGGCCCCTTTAGTTGTTTAACCTAAAGATCCACAATAATATTCTCTTTGGTTCCCCTAATTCAAGTCTGAGCCCACTTACAGAAAGAGAAGGTATAGTTTTTCTTGTCAGGTGTTGAGTCTACCTCAGAATTATTTGAAGATGTCATAAAGTCTATGTTTTATCTTTATTTAGTTTATAATTTTGCATCTTTGTTTAAAGAAAAGCTTTCAAAATTGTCTTATGTAATGCATTTTGTGTTTTTTACACTTTACACCACTAGGTTATTTAAATCTTCTCTTTTCTAATCTGCTGCTTTTATTCCATGAAGCTAACAATTAAATTAATTGGTGCATATCTGTAGTATAGGACTATAAGTGTCTAATAAAAATCCTGAATTCTACAGAAAATATTTTGCTTTTATCTCTGACGTTTAGGAAAATTATTAATTATAGCTCTTAATTTGGCTCTAGACCAGGGTTTTAATTCAAATTCCACAGATCTAACTTGTGTTCTAAAAATATAAAATGTGACATTCTTTTCTAATGAAAACTCTAAGGACAGACTAGCTCATTTACAAAACCAGGTAAAGTTGCATAGAAAAAAAGAATGAAAAGAAGGCTAGCTTTCAGAATATAAAGGCCTTGACAAAGACTATATTGGAATTTGAATTTTATTTAGCAAGCCCAATATGCCAATTAAAAAAAGCTTAGTATTGACTATTCAATATTTTATCTCATTTATCTCTTAAATATTTTAAGTCATTGAATATGTTCTATCAAAAGCCCCCTGTAATAGTTCCTGTTATTCTAAATTATGTGTCTAGCTAATCACTTTTCTAAACTTTTTCAAGGAAATGAGAAGATTTAGGATTAAAATGTGACTTTTTAGGGGAAGCAGAAGTTCTCCCAGGAAGATTGAGACTTTGAATAGATAAACCTCTGACACAAGAGAAAGGGGCCACTGTGATCAGTCAAGACTGTGTGCTTGTGAGTGGCTGGAGCTCATTTATTGCCTTGAGTCTGTTCCTACTTGGGTGATTATCAGAAGAAAGGGTTGACACTGACTGACTGGCTTATAGAAATCATGTTCATTGAAGGGAGCTGTTGTTGATTGAACAGGAGTAAAAGGTTCTGATGGTTTCTGTTCCCATGGCTGTAGAACAATAAGTCTTTTTAATAAAGTTAGGGATGTATTTTTATTCTCACAATTTGGGAAAGACTGGCCCCAGACCAAACACAAGTATCTCCGATGGGGTTGTCTCCAGGACTGGACAAATTTCTCTCTCTCCATAAAATACAAAACAGTCTTTATTCTCTGAGGGAAAAGATGAGCCAACTATTTAGGAACATCTCTCCTTTTAAGAGATGGGTGACAGGGGCATTCATCCTTCCTTGGTATATCTAGTAGAAGCTGATAACACAAGTGCCCCCAGATGCCACAGATGGATCATACATAACTCAAGGGGTGAGACAAAGCAAGTAACATGTAATAAATAGGGAAAATGCAGATTCTTCTAAAGAATTCATATAAAATATATGTATAAAACACTCTGTTGGCCAAAATAGTACTTGTCTATGAGTTAGACTTACCTCTGGACAATAGCTATGTGGAAATAAAAATTTTGTTAGTGTATTTCTTACTAACTTATTCTGTCACATCATCACTAATTTAACCTTCCCAGGAAACAGTTTAGTTTCCTTTTTCTCTTTTTTTGAAAGTGTAGAACGAAGTTCCACCCACAGAGTGGCACCCATTTATAAAGCTGGTGTTGGGAGAAAAGATTATTTTTGTAGGCTCAAGTGTGTCACATTAGTCTTGTGATGAGATCTGGTTTGGGAATACAATTGTCTTGACAAGATAATGGTATACATTTATTAGTGTAATAATGAGGCATTTCAAAAAATAATTAAAATAACACAAAATGTGGAAGATGTACACCTAGCTATGCCTCTGGTAACTAGTAAGCAGTGTTATTACTGATCAGCAGAAATCTTGGATTTTAAAACTTTTTTTCTTGGGGCTCCAGGGTGACCCAGTTGATTAAGCATCTGAATCTTGATCTCAGCTCAGGTCTTGATCTCAGGGTTGTGAGTTCAAGGCCCCCATTTGGCTCCATGATGGGTATGAAGCCTACTTGAAAAGAAAAAGTTAAAAAAAAAATTAAAACTGTTTTTCTCATTACAGGCTGTGAACCTATTCCTGTGCGCTATCTTGAGTGGAGCAACATAGAATCCATTATAGCCATCGCCTTTTCCTGCCTGGGCATACTTGTTACCTTGTTTGTTACTCTCATCTTTGTGCTGTACCGGGACACACCAGTGGTCAAATCCTCCAGTCGGGAGCTCTGCTACATTATTCTAGCTGGCATCTTCCTCGGTTATGTGTGCCCTTTTACCCTCATTGCCAAGCCTACCACCACATCCTGCTACCTCCAGCGCCTTCTGGTTGGCCTCTCCTCTGCCATGTGCTATTCTGCTTTAGTGACCAAAACCAACCGAATTGCACGTATCCTAGCTGGAAGCAAGAAGAAAATCTGTACCCGGAAGCCCAGGTTCATGAGTGCCTGGGCCCAGGTGATCATCGCCTCAATCCTGATTAGTGTGCAGCTAACGCTGGTGGTAACCTTGATCATCATGGAGCCCCCCATGCCCATCCTGTCCTACCCAAGTATCAAGGAAGTCTACCTTATCTGCAATACCAGCAACCTGGGTGTGGTGGCCCCTCTGGGCTACAATGGACTCCTCATCATGAGCTGTACCTATTATGCCTTCAAGACCCGCAATGTGCCCGCCAACT
The DNA here is from genome assembly GCF_030435805.1 of Mustela lutreola. Classification (NCBI taxonomy): domain Eukaryota; kingdom Metazoa; phylum Chordata; class Mammalia; order Carnivora; family Mustelidae; genus Mustela; species Mustela lutreola. The sequence goes on along the minus strand of NC_081295.1, from coordinate 56,666,052 downwards.
TCAATGAGGCCAAATATATTGCCTTTACCATGTACACCACCTGCATCATCTGGCTGGCTTTTGTGCCCATTTACTTTGGGAGCAACTACAAGATCATTACCACCTGCTTTGCAGTGAGCCTCAGTGTAACAGTGGCCCTGGGGTGCATGTTCACTCCCAAGATGTACATCATTATTGCCAAGCCTGAGAGGAATGTCCGCAGTGCCTTCACCACCTCTGACGTAGTCCGCATGCATGTTGGCGATGGCAAGCTGCCCTGCCGCTCCAACACTTTCCTCAACATTTTCCGAAGAAAGAAGCCAGGGGCAGGGAATGCCAAGTGAGTTATCTGACCCAGCTTTACCTCCCCCTCTCTCTTTTCTCTTTACTTCTATTTGACTAACTATGTTCTTCCATTTCCCCAACAGTTTTCACTTCCTTTCTTACTCTTTTCTCCTTTTTTCCAAATTTCACATTCTCTGGCAGTAGGAATACTAAAGGTCTTCTTTGTTCTCATTCCCTTGCAAAAACAAGGAGCATAAAGGTTGTTGTTGGGGTTGTTGTAGAAGTGACAACCAGCTGAGCATATTCTTATTCTTACCTAGAATCTTTAGCTTCTTTTCTAATACATTTTTCCTTTCTCATGGGTCCCCTCCTTTATGGAATATCAACACTTCTCTGAGGTCTGGGTTTGAGATGCAAACTCTAATTCTAATCTCTAGTTTAGACTATGATTGAATAAAGTTTCTGAGTTATTTTTATCATTCACTAATCATTGGGATGGAGAGAAGGAAATTCAGCACCTGGGGAAATCCGACTATTTCATAATTTGAGTGCAACTAGCAACAAGTCTGCCCTGGAATAAGTTCCCTTGAGCAGCGTCCTTCCATGCCCCTCTTACTTACTGAGCATCAATGGGTGTTGTAATAAAGACGTTCCATAATGCTACACAAGAGTTGTGCTGCCTCTACTGCAAGGGTACAAGCAGAATGGTTTGTTTCTGAGCTATAAAGCACCAGAAGAAATAAGAAACTAGATAAGGTTGAAGAGCTCCAAACTGACACAGATACTTGAAATTCTAAAGATAGTTTAACCATCCAAAAAGTCCTCAATTTCCCGCATTAACACTGTTAATTTTTTTCTGAAACAACCGTTTAAAAGTGAAGACTTGTAATACAAATAATAATAACATATATGATTATTGTATATTTTTTCACCTACCTGAACAAGCCAGGAAGACAAGGGGCATCGGTCTTATTTTTCCTTCATTTTATAAGTGAGGAAACTCAGTCACTGTGAAGTTCTATGACTTGTGAATGTAATTCTATTTAGTTAGATATTATTTGCCTAAGTCTTAATTGGCATGAAATTTCTCATCTTACCTTATGTCAAAAAATGTACATGCCTTAAACCTCTGTGTTTTGTATCTTTACTTGCCATATCATTGGTTTGAGGATCTGATGAAGGAGTCTGTGGGAAAAAATATATATATTTTTTTATTTTTAAGATTTTTTTTTTTTATTTGTTTACTTGACAGAGAGGGAGATCACAAGTAGACAGAGAGGCAGGCAGAGAGAGAGGGGGAAGCAAGCTCCCCGCTGAGCAGAGAACCCAATGCGGGGCTCGATCCCAGAACCCTGAGATCATGACCTGAGCTGAAGGCAGAGACTTAACCCACTGAGCTACCCAGGCACCCCCAAAATGTGTTTTTTAATCTATGAAATTATTATTATTTCAAGTAATAAATAGTAATTTTTCAGTGTTAAGGATTAAGATCATAATGCATGTTTACTCATTGGTAGATCCATTTTAAGTCCTAAATAAAACACTGATAATAAAAGTTACATAGTCATTTTTTCCCTTGCCAGGCTTTTCATGCTAGCCAGCATGCCATCAGGAGCAGCCCCCTGGCAGGGACTCAACAGTAAGCATGAAGGCAAATGAACAGTGCCATGAAATGAGAAAAAAATAATAGACCATAGCCACAGAGTCCAGATGTAAAATGGCATCATAACAATTTCCATTAAGAGGGAAGGAGTGGGAAGAAACACAATGAGAAAGAGAACACTCTAAGCTGGACTGTTTGTAGATACTAAGAGATTTCCTTTGTCCCATGTCATATGGCTTCATGAGGGATCCATTCTACCACCTACCATTAAAATTTCTGATTTTTCTGCCTTTATTATGGTTCTTCAGAAACTTTTATGTGATTTTTTGGATCATTGTTATTTCTGAAAGCTGTTCCAACCATTTGATGAAAGAAGATACCTATGTGATCATGGTATCTTTCTTGGTACCCAGGGATATGCATCTACGGAAGCTCTCCCAATGATTTTATGCACACTTGTGCATAGAACTCCATGAGCACCTGTCCTAGAGCAGTGACTGATGAATAGTATACCGTGCTTGCTGCCGGGATAAGCTGATGTGACTTTAACCGTTCTTATTAGCAACTCGCTTGCAGCCAGACATTGTTGTACATTCTGATCATCTTCTTGTAAATGGAATTTCTTTCCTTATAAGCCTGAGACTATACCTTTCACTATTATGAAGTTAGAAATCCATTTTATTTGGGATCCTGCTTTTAAGAGAGAAATCAGTTTGTTCTAAATTAGATTGATTGTCTAGGAGGTGCTATTTAACCAATAGCTTGCTTATCTGTTAGCTATAATTTATCAACACTCTCAGAGTAATATGGTATACTTCTAATTAATAGCATGCAGGTTTCTTAGTATGATCTGTAGCCTCTGCAGGATGTAGCACACAGCTGAGCCGACCCACAGAGTATTTGAGGCTACAGCTCTATGGAACACAGCCACTTATTTATTTATTTTTCTGATTCATTCTTCTGTGGCTTCTCTTTTAACTCTCTATGAGACTATAATTTTAAAATAATAATAATCTCAGTGCCTTACCTTTTTTCTTGCTATCTTATGTGCTTCTGGTTTGTCTCCAAATTTACAAAAACCACAACAATCTAATATTTTTCTACAGCAACTAAAATCTAGCAGAGTTTTGCCAACTGTAGCAAAGGGTCTGAAAACTCTGGAGAGCATATCACCCGATGAGTTTATTACCATTCTGGATGTGTAATTCCTAGGTTTATGGTGCACTGAGGGTGTTCGGCAGTCTGCATATGTAGCTATAAACACAGAACAGCTGCTGTAATGAAGAGCTTCCAACTGATCTGTTTGAATATTATTGTGAAGAGTTGCAAGTCCGACTACATCCTCATAAGAGGCTGTTTCTGAGATACTTGGGATGGATGACGTCGTGGGTCTGTTTTTGAAAAGTTTTCTGCAGTTTTTAAATTTAATTCACAACTAACCATGTGATACGACCAAAGGTCTGGACACTTCTTTTATATTTTCTGAAGTGTAATTTAAAAGGAGTTTAACCAATAAATTGTGTGTTCGGGTTACTTACAGTTAGATGCCTAATTAAGCATAATCCTACTCTAGAAGGTTGATTGAATAGCATAATTGCCTTTGACAGCTCTAATTTCTTTAGCTGAAGTAACTCAATGTATTCTGATAGGAAAATATTTAAGCTTAACCTTATATAAAGATAGTGGTAAAATTCTTTTCTTGGCAATAGAGGGAATATAGAAATTTTCAGGCATTCATAATTAAATTATTTAGATCCAAATTATTTATCACTTCTCTTTAAGCAAAATGAGTTAACACTATGCAACCAAAAAGTTAAAATAATATGTAAATGACATGCTTTTTAAAAAAAATAGGTATATTAATGACTAAATGTCAAACACACACTCCTATTTTCTGGGTAAATAACCTCAGTGAGTGCCAGTCTAACAGTACATGGAGCTGAAATGTGACAGTTCACCCCATGGCCTTTTGCATGCAGGACTGAAAACAATTACAATCACAAAAAGGCATTAGATTCATGCAAAAAAGTAATTTGAAAATCTAGGTCCCTAGGGGCACCTGGGTGGCTCAGTAGGTTAAGCCACCAACTCTGAGTTTTGGCTCGGATCATTCATCCCAGGATCCTGAGATCGAGCCCTGCTCCTGTGCTCTATGCTCAACCTGGAATCTGCCCGAGATTCTTTCCCCCTACGTCTCCCTCCTCCTTTACTCCCCCACCCCCACCACTGCTCGCACTCTCTCTCTTTCAAATAAATAAAGCCTTTAAAAAAAGCATAGGTTCCTAAATAAATAGAATATTATTATGCTCTTGCAATTGTTTCTTACGCATTTGAATGTATGTTTCTACTGAGTGCAAAAGCTAAGTGACATACTGAATAGAATGATGCTCTGAGGAAATTTTTCTCTTGGTCGGCTAGAAACATTTTTGTCCACAAGTAGAGGTCACTAAGCCCGCAGCATTCATGATTATGCCCCGGGTATGCCTTTTAATTTGTCTTTCTTCCTTTGATTATGAAAGGAAATATGGTAAGGTGCCAACAGACATCACAATCAAATAGAAATAACTTGTTTGCTTTCATAGAAAGAACTCAGTCACTATTCTAATAAGCTTGTAAATGAGAAATTTGTCATTTTGAAATTATTTTTGCTGTAATCATACAATAAATGGCTTTAAAAGTATTATAGAAAAATGACAGTATTGTAAATATTCCCTTGCTTTTAGAGTAAATATCAAAAGATTTTATCTAAGTACTTGTCATAGAATTTTACTACTTGAGAGTAATATTTACGGAGGATGAATTGTTTATTCATTCATTTATTCAATCAGTCATTGTTTCAAGAGTAAACTTAAAAGCACATACATACTTGATGTGGTGCTAGGTAATATTTAGGATAAAAAAAAGATATAAGAAGCAGGCACAGACTGCATCAGTCTTGTGATATGGTAAGGGAAACAAAAAATATAACTAACTATGCTGGGTTAGGTGCCATAATACCACAGTATAACATTGTGGGTGTCAGGAAAGAAAGAGATTAGGTCCAGCTAATGGAGCAGTACCTGCTGAAGGATAGGACAAAATTTCTTTTCTTTTTTTTTTTTTTTTAAGATTTTATTTATTTATTTGCAGAGAGAGATCACAAGTAGCCTGAGAGGCAGGAAGAGAGAGAGAGGAGGAAGCAGGCTCTCTGCTCCGCAGAGATGCAGGGCTCAATCCCAGGACCCTGGGATCATGACCCGAGCTGAAGGCAGAGGCTTTAACCCACTGAGCCACCCAGGCACCCCAGGAAAAAATTTCTTGATGAAAGTGGCGTTTGAACTTGGCCTGAAAGGTTGTTTTCAACAGGAGAAAACATTTGCATGTCATGTAATGAAGCTTTAGAAATGTGAATGCATTTTCTGGCCACACGGTGGAATCTGATATGAATGAAGTACATGGAGAAGTATAGTGGTGGGCAAATTTGTCCTACAAAAAGAGGATAGATTATTGATAATAATTGATAATAATCAGTGTCTTAAGAAGGAACTTAGGTATTTTTTATATAAGCTGCAAGGTACATTAAGGATTTTTGTGATTTTTATGGTCATGTGTAAGCTTTATGGGAAGAGATTGACTGCTGAAAGATTAATCAATAGAGTGTTACAGTAACCCAAATGACAGGTTAAGAATTTTAAAATAGAGCAGTGAAGTAAAAGTCCAACCCCAGGTATGAATATGAAACACTTTTCTGAGCTTGATACATTAGAGTTGGATTATTGGTTTGCAGAGAGGAATGAAGAAATAAAACCTAGAATACAACTCTCATGATTTGACCCTGTATGACTGGAAAAATACAGCTAGAAGGAAGGTGGAATACAGATGTAGAACTGGGGAGATGCGGATGAGTTGGGTTTCAGACTTAATCAATTGAAGATGCAGTAAAGGCATTCCAAATAGAGGCAGCCATAAGTTATTTAGAGATTTAAGTCAGGAGCTCAAAAGAAAGGTCTGAGCCAGAGCTCTAGATTTGAGGCTTAATTGTTAGAATGTTTAAAGTGGCCAAAAGTGTGGTTATGACTTAAGAAGAAAGTAGGAGGAAGAACATTAGGGAACACTTGCACTTGAGAAATAAGATATAAATAAGGAAAACCTAAAGGCAATAAACACAAGGGAATCAAAAAGAATGGGGGAAACAAGAGGACTGCAGTATCCTGGAAACCAAGGAGGAGACTGTGTCTTAGTTAGCTTGGGTTGCCATAGTAAAATCCCACAGACTGGATGCTTAAACAACAGACATTTATTTTCTCACAGTTCTGGAGTCCAGAATTCCCAGATCAGAATGCCAGCATGATTGGTTTCTGGTGAGATCTCTCATCTTGGGTTGCAGATGGCTGCCTTCTAGCTGTGTGCTCGTGTAACTTCTTGTCTGTGCAAGCATGGGGATAGGGAGAGGGGAAGAGGAGGGAGAGAGAACTATGTGGTCTCACTTTTTGTAAGAGCACCAATCCCAGATGAAGGCCCCACTCTGAGGACCTCCTGTAAACCTAATTACCTCCCAAAGTCTCCACATTCTAATAACATTACACCGGGGGTTAGAGCTCAATTTAGGAATTTGGGGGAACACAACCATTCAGTGTATAACAGACTGTTCCAAGAAGATCGAGCTTGGAATCCTTGGTTCCCAAAGGATGGAGACTCTATGGTTATCCTTGAGTGACTTCAGTGTTGTGATGTGGATAGAATTTCTATTAGAATAAGTTGAGTTTGGCATTAAGGGAACTTAAAATTCTAGATAGTATTTAAGGAGAGAGGAGTGATATAAGAGAGGAGAGATTTAAGCTTGTTTGTATCTAAGAAAAGAGGCATGTGTTTATGCTGAGCCACCTGACTCAGACCTGTGCCATTACAATACAGTCATTCGCCGTCTATTGACAACTCTGTGACCAATGAAGCATCAACTCTGAAGAACATGCTGATTATGTTTGATAATGGTTCTCACTTAACTACACGTGTGTTGCTTGACATTAAAAAATAAAAATAAAAATAAAAAAATCAGGCTGGAAATTTATAGGAATTTTAATTAAAATCCAAAAATAAAAAAAGAAAGTAAGAAAATACAACCCTTGTTACTGATTTTATCAGACGTCTGGACTTACAGTGTAGGATTTGAGAAGGGACATATGAAAGAAAGTCTGGAAAGTACCTCATGCTTTCCTGGAATGAGTGGGGGAGCTAGAGGATCCGTAGCTGATAAGTAGCAGTTGTTTGTAGAAGAAAGAAGGATGTTGTGGATCCAGAGACAGACTCAGCTGGGGCTAACACAGGTACCTTTATTCAGCTGTGATTGAAAGGAGCTGGAAATCTTTGGATCTCTCCCTGACAGCTAGTCATAGTGCTGGAGCCTGCCAGCATGAGGACATTTTATTGGGGGTAAAGACTTAATGCCCCCCACCAAAAAACCAAGCCAAAATGTTTTCACTTCCTGAAAGATAGAACATTGTGCCACCGGAAGCATATTAGCCATAATTTAGAATGAAAATAGAGAAGTCGGTATGTCTGTCACATGTGGAGAAGTTGCTGCTGTGAGGGACCAGCTACAGAGGCCATGGGCTTAGGTGTGGGGAAAGGATGCACAACAGGACAAAGGAGGGATGGACACAACTTGTCCCCCATCAGGTGCTGCAAATTTGCAGTCATCACTATTTTCTTATTTTTTTTTAATCTTTTTAATAATACACTCATTTTGCAAATAACACAGAAGTAGCTCCTTTTGAAACTTGTATTTTATGTTTTCAAGTTCTACACTGAGACCATAAGGTACAGATTATGTTGCAGCTTCAAAGAGAACATAGTTCCTTTTGAATATAGGTCACCTTTTACATTTCTTTCAGATTCAAATAAACTTACATGACTGATCCACATTCAAGCTCCCAAACATAATATTTTATCCTCATATGTTAACAGTACATAGTTTTCCAACTGAATTAAGAATATTCTTTTTTTTTTTTAAGAAAAAAAGATTTATTTATTTTAGAGATAGAGAAAAAGAGAAGTGAGGGGCAGAGGGAGAGGAAGAGAAACTTGAGCAGACTGTGCTAAATGGAGAGACCAACCCAGGGTTTGATCTAATGATCCTGAGATCATGACCCTGAGACTATGACCTGAGCCAAAACGAAAAACTGGACACTTAACTGATTGTGCCACTGAAGGGCCCCTGAATTCAGAATATTCTATATGAATATCCATAATGGCCCAAGAGAGGTCCGTATAACACAATTGTGCAAAGAACCTAAGGCTTGAAAAGCTCAAGCCATTTTTATAAGAGAAAGAGTTGAGACTAAAATCATTGAGGATGTTTGTTTGGATAAAACCATCACTCTAATAGCTGTTTATGCCTGCAACCTCAATAATGTATTTATTCATTCATGTATTCAATAAAATGAATAAGACATGTAGACTGCCCTCAAGAAGTTCATAGTTTATTGATATAACACACCATTATAATAAATTTGAGTGAGTGGGAAGGACAGGAAATGATATAATGTGGTGATTCAGGTGAATGGTAAATTTAGAGCCAGAAATTTATTAGGTTATCTACCCCACTCTATGTAACAGCCACCTGTTAAAGAAACTATTGGAAGACCCATTGGAGACCTGCAGGCTGAACCTGACCATGGATATTCTCAGATCATGGGAACAGAGCCTATAGATTCACTAATTAAAACTCGTAAGCTGCAAGTTATAGAAATCAACTTAAGTTAGCCTAAGCAAATTTATTTTCCATTCATATAAAATAAATGGGAAAATGTACCAAAAGAGCATTGTGCAGTGCCTAGCACATAGTCAAATCTCAATAGCTGTTACTAGTGACACTGAAATTTTGAAAATAGGGGATGATGTATGAGAATTTATATACTAGCATAACTCTGCGTTACACTATCCTATAAAGAGAGTTTTGAAAACTGGCAGTGTGCATCACCATTATCATTAGTTCATGGCATCTATGCTATGTAGAATGGAAGGGCATGTATCTGCTGAAAGTGGGCACATGCAGGTGTGACTTAGCATGAGATGTGTGTGGGGAAGGACACCCTGTTTGACATGGTTTGGCAACCTGTCCGTACTTGGCCATAGCTAAAGAAAGATGAGGTCATTTGCATTCCATCTGTTAGTGTTCAGTGTAAAGTGTTACCTACTCTAAAGGGAAGCAGGCCATGTGAGCAACGTGTTTGTAAAGCTAGTTCAAGAGAAAAAATATTAACAGCTTGCAGAATGAAGAACATAAGAAGAAGAAAGTACCAGTGGATTTGTAAGCTTCAGCTCATGAGAAGAGACCCTTAGGCTCCCTAATTAGAACTCTCTGGCTACAAATTATAGGAGCCAACTTAAGCTAGTCTGAGTGGAAAGGGTTGGACTATTTACAGAAAGAATATAAGGACTACTTTCAAGTATCCCATGGTAACAAGATTTGGAATGCTTATGGGACACATGGGGTTTGGGCTCCTGAGGAGAAAGCTCTCAGGGTCACCTCCTGTCTCCTCCCTGCCTGCCTCCTTCATCTTCTCCTCATAAATCTGCCTTCTTCATGTCATGGGCCCTCATGGTCCATCCAAAGACAACCATCCCTATGCTCCTGAGTTTACACGCAGTATTTATAGATCCAGCTACCCAAAGAGACCGCTTTCATTTTCTCTACCCATGTTGCTCTACATAACACAGAAACTGACTGGCTAAGCCTGTCTCATGTGTCTACCTCAGTTCAAGGAGGTGAAGGACAATCATCTATCTGTATAAATCATAAGTTATTATTCCAAATTCTAGTAGCTATGCCAATGGAGGGGAAAGAAAATGTCATAGCTCTGACACAGCATTTATTATAAAGGTATGCACTATAGAAACAAACAAATTAAACAACAACAACAACAACAACAACAACAACAAAAACCCTGTCTTTACTACTTTTATAAAGAATCCTGACTATAAGATGCTTCTCAGTTGCCTAAAGATGATCAAAAAGGAGGGGGAAAGGTGTTTTATTTTGTTAAAGGAAAATAGGTCATTGGGACATTGTCTTCTGAATGAATTAAAATATGTATAAGGGGGCGCCTGGGTGGCTCAGTGGGTTAAAGCCTCTGCCTTCAGCTCAGGTCATGATCTCAGGGTCTTGGGATTGAGCCCCGCATCAGGCTCTCTGCTCAGCGGGGAGCCTGCTTCCCTTCCTCTCTCTGCCTGCCTCTCTGCCTACTTGTGATCTCTCTCTCTGTGTCAAATAAATAAATAAAATCTTTAAAAATAAATAAATAAAAATAAAATAAAATACATATAAATTAAAGGCCAACAATAAAACATTGCTTATTATTAACATTGGTTATAGAATAGAAGAAGAAAATTATATGACTATAATTTGATTTTGTTTCAAAAGGGTAAACGAGAACTCCTATAATTTAAGACACCTTAAGGATACCTTCTATGCAAATTTTTTTCAATATAAATGAGGAGTCCACTGCTAATAAAATTAAGACAAGTCCTAGTGATTCTGCTAAACATGTTGAAAATCAACCCTGTAAAAGAAATCAGTAAGAAATATTTTCCTGGGACGCCTGGGTGGCTCAGTTGGTTAAGCATCTGCCTTCGGCTCAGGTCATGATCCCAGGGTCCTGGGATAAATAAAGTCCCTCATCGGCCTCCTTGCTTGACAGGGAGCCTGCTTCCCCCTCTCCCTCTGCTGCTTGCCCTGCTTGTGCTCTCTCTGACAAATAAATAAATAAGATCTTTTAAAAAAGAGAAATATTTTCCTTTCCCTGATTTTTCCAGCTATAAAAATGTATAGTTAGTTTGCTCCTAGTAAGTTCTCTCAAACATTGTGGGAATTAATATCATTTTCCATTTTGCACTGCTTATGTTACCTGGATTAGATGGCTATGGGAGGGGGAGTGGGAAAGATTAACCAAGAAAAAAAAATTAAGACATACATGATCAAAAGTAAATAAATAAATAAATAAATAAATAAATAAATTAAAAAAAAAAGAAAAAAAAAGACATACGTGATCAAAGTATAATAGAAGGATTTATGACCAGAGGGCAGGGGTAACAGTGAAGAAACGGAAGGATGGATCTATGTCACTAGCCAACTCCGTGACTTTAGCCATTGATTCTGTCAGTGTCTTATTGCAAATTTTAGTATTTCAAGCAATTTTAGTTAAGTTTTCATAATTCAGTCCTTTGCTTAAAAAAAAATATGGAGGGCTTACTACTTTACAAACTGTGGACAATTTACCGGTGAAAAAATATTGAATGATCTATAATCCCACAGAATTTTGAATTGAGCAGAGGACACCAGCAAGAGCCCTGACAACAATGTGGCAGTGTAGTCCTAGGACAGAAAGGATGGATAGCATGTTCAGGAGACATAACAGAAGGGGCCTCCAGTGTAGACCATGGATGGAGTCAGGCAGGGATCTAAGATAGCTAAGAATAATGGCTGCCATTAGCTAGACCAAGCAGTGGGTTAAGGTTGGGGAAGGTACAGGGAAAATGTTTAAGGCAGAGAAAGATGTAGAGGCAAGAGATACTGTAGCATAGTTGGGGGCGGGGGGGGGGCGGGATGGGGGTGTTTCCAATAGGGCTGACAGTAACTCTTCTTACAAAAAATATTTAGCTCTGAATGTTTAAAGTCAAAAGTTACTCCAGAGCTTATCCTAGTATAAAATCACTTTTGCTCTGATAGTTAGTATGGTTTCAAGACTTGATACATACCTTTTAAGTTTGGTAAGAGAACCACTAATGACTCATTCACTCAACAAATGATTTTCAAGTGCCTAGTATGTGCCTAGTACTGGAACAGTGCAGGAAATAGAGTGGTGAGCAAAACAGATCCACCCTATGCCTTTATGGAGGTGAAAATCTAGCCAGGAAACCAGACATGGAACAGGTAAATACAAGTGTAGTTAGTGTTGTTAAGACTAAATACAAAGAGTTATGGAGTGTCATTAGAGGGATCTAACCAGTCGCAGTGCAGGGAGCCTGGCCATGTTCCAGGAAGCAGCATTATTTAAATAAGACTTCTGAAGCAGAGAAGGGGTTAGCTAGGGATGGCAGGAGGGGACTAATGGAGTAGAGCAGTCAAGGAATCAGAATGTAAAGGCACTGTACAGAAAAAATACTCAAGGCTAAAGGAAATGAAGCAATTCCAGGATGCCCGCAGACAAGAAAGAATGAAAAGTATGATGAGAAGAAACTGGACCAGTCAGCTATGACCAGATAGGGTCTAGTTTGAGGGCTTTGGAGCTTGGATCTTACCATCTGAACCATGAAAATCCACTAAGGTCATCCGGCCATCCGTGAGCTACGAGTTTTATAATTGGCACTCCAGCCTCAGCACGGAGGAGTGCTGGGGACCAAGATTCAAGACCCTGGACTTGGGGAGTAGGCTCCAGGTGGGAGACTATAGTGGCCTGACTCAGGGCTTGGGCAGGTGGTGGTGAAAAGAGAGATCTCAGATAAATAATTAATAAATAAGGCAAAAAGTGAGGTTGCTCACAAAATTCCCTTTTAAGACCTATAAAATAAACAGAGATATGCAGTCACCTCAGGATGGTTTGGCTCCAAAGCCTATAACATTTAACTGTTACCAGACTAAATGTGTTAGCACATCTATACCATGATTGATCTATAAGAGTGGGGGTTGATCAGACATTAAAGCAAAGAAGAACAGTCACCAAAACAAACATTAGAAATGGTCATAGACCTCTGTGATGTGGAGATGGGTGAAGGTGCTGAAGACCCATGGGCTCTTTGAAAATTTAAGTCCCAACGACAAGAGGATCCCTAGAATTAATAGAGTGAAATAAGCTGTCTTAGCTCAATGCTATCAAATGTTTAATTATTAAAGTGTGTAAGGCTGTTCTCAGCCTTTATGATCCAGAAGTTCATAACTCATATGTTATTTTCTACACATATGTATTTCCTTTATTCTACAGGAAGAATCCTAGTTTCCAAGGAAACAGGAGATGGTAGGATTGAAATGTCTCAGAGGTAGATAGTTATGTTATTCCACAGTAGCCATTCAAGTGTCTTAGGATAACTACTAATACTACCACAACCAATTAATTACTCAAAAAATGTTAAATATGGTAGTTCACATCTGATCTTCTCATCCTTCCCTTTTAAACTAATTTTACTGTATCTACATTATCTGAGTATATAGTCATTACATACTATATGTTCTCCCTTTTAACCTTCATTTAATTTTAGTCCTACAATAAAGGATGGGTTTTTTTTATTTTTAAAATTTTTATTTTTTTATTTGACAGAGAGAGATCACAAGTAGGCAGAGAGGCAGGTAGAGAGAGAGGGGGAAGCAGGCTCCGCCTGAGCAGAGAGCCCGATGTGGGGCTTGATCCCAGGATCCTGAGATCATGACCTGAGCTGAAGACAGAGGCTTAACCCATTGACCCACCCAGGTGCCCCAAGGATGGGTTTAATACTTAACTTCCAGTCTTCATGATGATGTCTTCCTAGTTATTTTGGTAGTCTGAAGCCCATAAGCTTAGCCCAGAATAGATTTTTCGGGGATTTAATCACAGGGACAATAGTCACTCAATTTTTGCTTCTTGAAAACAGTTCATCTACAGCTTTTATGTCAAATATTGGTTTTGCTGGCTATAAAATTTAGGGAGCACATTTTGTTTTCAATTTGCCTTTCTAGTTACAGCTAACATAGAGATCTATTGCCCCAAATTCTGATGATTATCTATTTTCCCTTATAAATCACCTGCTAGTTTTTTCCTAGACATCCAAAATAAAATATTTCCATTTCCTATGAAGTCTGCTTGTTTTACTAGAACATGTCTTCATATTGGTTTTCCTCTGTCAGTACTTTCAATGTGTAGTTACAGGTCTTTTTTTTACAATTTCAGGAAAATTTTCTTGAGCTATATATAATCTTCAGTATTCATTTCCTTGCTTTTTTTTCCCCTTCAAACATTTCTAATATCTGTATATTGAAACTTTTTTGGCCAACTTCAATATGTACATTTTCTTTCTAATCTTTTTTATCCTTTCATTTCGTATTCTTTTTTATTGAAGCATAGTTACATAATTATATCACTATGCATAGATTTTTTTTAAGGATTTTATTTATTTATCTGTTAGAGAGAGAGAGCGTGTGAGCACAGGCAGACAGAGTGGTAGGGAGAGGCAGAGGGAGAAGCAGGCTCCCTGCTGAGCAAGGAGCCTGATGAGGGACTCGATCCCAGGACACTGGGATCATGACCTGAGCCAAAGGCAGCCGCTTAACCAACTGAGCCATCCAGGCATCCCAACTATGTGTAGATTTTAATGGCAGTTTGATTAACTTAGAAAATTTCATGATATACCCCATTAACGCACCTGCAGTCAAAATAAAGAGCATTGTCTTCACCATAGAACTTTCCCTCATTCTTTTCTAATCTCTTCCACTTTCCAATCACCACTACTGTGATTTCAATCCCCATAGATTAATTTGCCTGTTCTTGAATTTCAAAATATTGAAATCATATAGTAGATTTCTCTTATATCGCCATTCCTCATGTTGTGTGAAAGACATTGGTCCACATTCTTGCATGGATCATCAGTTTATTCCTTTTAATTGCTGATTAATATTATGTTGTATAAATATACTAAAATTTGTTTCATCTAATGTGCTAATGGGCATTTAGTTTGTTTCCAACTCTCACTATCATACATAGAGCTACAATCAACATATATATACTAGGTTTTATGAACATATATTTTCATTCTTCGTACGTATATGCCTAGAAGTGGAATTGCTGGATGATAAGGCAGCTGCATATTTAATTTACAAGAAACTGCCAAAGAGATTTTGCCATTTCATACTCCTACTAAGAGTGTATGAGATCCATTTGGTGTTGATAATTTTTCACATTTTAGTCATTCTAATGAGTACGTCATAGAATTTAATTATAGTTTCAAATGGCATTTTCCTGATGACTAATGACCTCAAAATTCTTTTCATGTACTTTTTGATCGTTTATATGTCCTCTTTTATGAAATATCTATCCAAATTCTTGCCTATTTTTTACTGGGTCATTTGTATTTTAGTATTTATTTTTAGGGCTTCTTTTTATAATCTGGATATGAGATTTTGCCAGATACATGTATTATAGTATTTTCTCAATCTGTGACTTGACTTTTCATTTTCTTAGTGGTATCTTTTGATGAGTTTTTAATTTTAATGAAGTTCAATTTATCATTTCTTTTATGGTTAGTGCTTTTTGTGTTCAGTTTAAAAAATTTTGCCTACTCTAGGTCCTCAAAATTTTCTTCTAGGACCTTTATAATTTATAATTCATAATTAGGACCTTTATAATTTTGACTTTTACATTTAGTACTGTAATACTTTTAAAATACATGGTGTAAGGAATAGGTCAAGGTTCTTTTAACTTTTTGAAAATAGAAATTGTTTTGCCAGCTTAATTTTTTTTAATTTATTTTTTTATTAATTAATTTATTTTCAGAAAAACAGTATTCATTATTTTTTCACCACACCCAGTGCTCCATGCAATCCGTGCCCTCTATAATACCCACCACCTGGTACCTCAACCTCCCACCCCCCTGCCACTTCAAACCCCTCAGATTGTTTTTCAGAGTTCATAGTCTCTCATGATTCACCTCCCCTTCCAATTTACCCCAACTCCCTTCTCCTCTCTAACACCCCTTGTCCTCCATGATATTTGTTATGCTCCACAAATAAGTGAAACCATATGATAATTGACTCTCTCTGCTTGACTTATTTCACTCAGCATAATCTCTTCCAGTCCCGTCCATGTTGCTACAAAAGTTGGGTATTCGTCCTTTCTGATGGAGGCATAATACTCCATAGTGTATATAGACCACATCTTCCTTATCCATTCGTCCGTTGAAGGGCATCTTGGTTCTTTCCATAGTTTGGCGACCGTGATCATTGCTGCTATAAAAATTGGGGTACAGATGGCCCTTCTTTTCACTTCATCTGTATCTTTGGGGTAAATACCCAGGAGTGCAATTGCAGGGTCATAGGGAAGTTCTATTTTTAATTTCTTGAGGAATCTCCACACTGTTCTCCAAAGAGACTGCACCAACTTGCATTCCCACCAGCAGTGGAAGAGGGTTCCCCTTTCTCCACATCCTCTCCAACACATGTTGTTTCCTGTTTTGTTAATTTTGGCCATTCTAACTGGTGTAAAGTGATATCTTAATGTGGTTTTAATTTGAATCTCCCTGAGGGCTAGTGATGATGAACATTTTTTCATGTGTCTGCTAGCCATTTGTATGTCTTGATTGGAGAAGTGTCTGTTCATATCTTCTGCCCAGCTTAATTTTTGAAAAGACTTTCCTTCCCTCATTAAATGACATTGGTGTTTTAGTCCCAGTTATGGACTCTCTATTCTGTTCTATTGATATATTTGCCTATCTTTACGAAAATACCACACTGTTTTCTATTCCTAAGTCTTGTATTGTCTTAAAATTAAGTAATATAACTACTCCAGCATTATTACTGTTTTGGCCATTCTGGCTCTGGACATCATTACCATTACTCAAAATTTCATCATTGTACATGACATTACATCCAGGGTTTTTCATAATTTAGCTTTATCAGGTTGGGGATACTCCTATATACCCTCGGTTTGCTGAGAAATCTATCATACATGGAATTGAATTTCGTCAAAATCTTTTTATCTGCATCACTTGAAATATCCGATTTTTTTTTCTACTTTACTCTGTTAACATGGGGGAATAAACTGAATTATTATTGAATACTAATCCATTCCTGGATTTCCTAAAATAAATTCTCCTTGGTTCTCTTCTATATTGGTTAGCCAAAATAGAGTCTACCTTGTCTGACACTGGTGTAGCTAATAGCTTTTAGTTTTGGTTAATGTTTGCTTGTTATACATTTTCCATCCTTTGTTTTTCAGCTTTTTTGTTCCTTATGTTTAAAGAATATCTCTCATAAGCTGCACATGGTTAGATTTAGATTTTGTCTCTTAATCATTTTGATAATACTTATATTTGAATTAGAATATTTAGCTAACTTCAGTTGGTCTAATTGCTGGCATAATCATATTTATATCTACTTAATTTCTGCTTGTCTCGGTGGAATGATTACTTCCATTTATGTTTATTCTCCTTTTGTTTTTCTCTTCTTTCTTACCTTCTTTGGATTAATACAGCATTTTAATACTCAATTTTCCCATCTACTAATTTTTTAGCTTAACATTTTTTTAATTATTCTTTTTATGGTTACCCTAGAGAGTAAAATAAGGATTTCCTGACTTTTGTAATCTTAAATAAATTAGTAGTTTAACACTTCCCAAACAAAGTCAGGATCTTAAAATACTTTAATTGCATTTGCTTTGTGTCAACTTTTGTGCTTTTCTGTTGTGCATTTTAATTCTGCACACATTTTACATCTCATATTACATGACTATTATTGTTTTGCACAATCGATACATGCTGGTATATTCCTGATATGTACACCCTTCGGTGATTTACTGAGATGATTTGAGTGTGTATTTTAGTTTTGTAAAGTTTATTCTGCTTCAGCTGGCACATCCTTTTACTAGAGTACAGCTCTCCAGGGGTCCTGTGGGTCCCCACTCTTTCCATAGGCTCCACATTATTTAAATGCCTTTAACTTCAAATGTGATTCCTCAGTGCTGTGAGACTTCCAGAAACTTCATTCTGATTTCCTGCAGCTTTCTACTTAACTTTGTATCCTGTGCTTTGTGCAGCCTGAGATTTGTACAGTTTTCATGAGGGAACCTCCTAAGTGTTAGTCTCTTTGTGTGTGTGTGTGTGTGTGTGAGAGAGAGAGAGAGAGAGAGAGAGAGAGATTGAGACCTCCTTCCAGAATCTTGGCTCCTCAAGTCCTTGTTGCCTTGGAAGACTTGAAATCAGTTTTTATGTCTATAGGCCTATGCATTTATAAAGTTTTTCTTGCTGCTTTCCCTCTTCGTTAAGATCCTCTGCCTGCATGCTCAGTCTGTTTTTCCTGAACCAAGAATCATCAAGTGTTCCCAGAGCAAAATAGTTTGAAGATTATCCACTTACTTTTCTGACTTGGATTTCTGACTTGGTACGTTGGATTCTGGTTGCCATGACAGTTTTCAATGTCTGTAAATGAGTTTTAAAAATATTGAATCTGCTTTTTCTAGTTGTTCTCAGTGAGAGAGTTGTTTTACCCCAAGGTATTACATATTAGCTGGAAGCCGATGTCCTCTTATACCAATTTTAGTATCTCCCCCTCTCATTTTTCAGTAAGCTACGATATCATTATAATTTCTTTTAGGGCTATGGGGACTATACATCTAATACAAGGAAATCACAAGATAATTGCTATTTGATTCTTTTTCAGGTTTGATGGGTGGTGACATGAAGATATTAATGCCTCTGCTTAAAGAGAAATGATAGCATAAAATAAACTTTAATAGAAACTTACCTAATACTGTGAATGCCATAGACAAGAATATCAGAAGCCTCACACAATTCTAGATTTAAGTGACCTAAGTCCTTTTTGTTATCATTACTTCAATTTTAAGCTTCTTACCAAAGTAATTATTTCTTTCTTTTTTTTTCAATTTTTTAAATATTTTGTCAAGGGGTAGGCAAATAGTTGACTGACAATCATGGTCTTTTTAGCAAATCAAATATATAACAAGAATTCATCATTTTTAAAAAAGATTTATTTATTTATTTTAGAGAGTGGGGAAAGGCAAAGGGAGAGAGAATCTTAAGCAGACTCTGTGCTAAGCACTGAGACCAATTCAGGGCTTAATTTCACCCTGAGATCACTCACAACCCTGAGCTATAATCAATAGTCAGATGCTTAACTGACTGTACCAGGTGGGTGCCCCAAGGAGTCATCATTTTTAATTGATCAAAATTAAACTGAACTTGAAATTATGATTAATGAATCACAAGTTATTTATTATTTGAGAGAGAGAGAGAGAGAGCATAAGCAGGAGGCGCAGTGGGAGAGGGAGGGAGAGAGAGAGAGAATTTCAAGCACACTTCTCAATGAGTGTGGAGCCCTTCTTGGGACTCAATCTCATGACCCTGAGATCATGACCTGAGCTGAAATCAAGAAGCAGATGCTCAACTGACTGAGCCACCTAGGCACCCCCATGAATCACAAGTTATGATGAGTTATCAGCAACTATTTTCTGTTTTCTAAACACCTGCATTAATTTGCCATGATCACTTAATTTCTATGCCATATATAACATGTTTGGCAAACGTGATTTTTTCATATTTTATTTAGATATTTGTCAAATGCTAGAGATACAAGAAACTTAACATGATTCATGTTCAAATTGAGATAAGCACATATGTAAAAGTACAAAATATACAAAAACTTTATGGATTCTATGATTTAGGTCAATTTAGGTAACTGAGACCCCCCCCATCTGTATTCACAGAGATACATAAAATTAATAGTTTGTATCACTGTGGACTATAATTAACTTCATAAGAAGAGTCTTCAGTTAAATGAATATTAGTTCTGAGAGAAATTTGAGATAATCTAGTTTTCCAATTTTTAACTGATATTCCCCCCCCCCCGTTTTTTTTTAATTCAGGTATAAGTGACATATAAACTATTAGTTTTAAGTGTACCATATAATGATTTGATATTTGGGCACATTGTGAAATGATCACCATAATAAGTCTAGTTAGCACCTATCACCACACAAAGTCACAAAAGTTGTGTGTGTGCTTTTTTTTGGTTTTTTTTTTGTTTTTGTTTTTGTCATGGGATAGGAACTTTTGATTTATTCTCTTGGCAACTTTAAATTACACATTACAATATTATACTGGTTTTCATAAAGGTATTAGTTTGAATTTCCAAATTCTATACTTTTTATTTGATATTGTTCTTTAGTAGCTCATATTTTAATATGTATTTGTAGAGTTTTTATTTCAACCCTTTTTTTCAGCAGAAGAAAATATATTCACAGATCCTAGGCAATGCCGTAGTTTACTGGGGTAAAGCTATGAGGAGAAGGAATTTTACTCCCAAATTATATTATTATAAACTTTTTTAGAATAATATTTATTTATTGTGCTTATTTTTCATATTTAAAAAAGTGATAAATATTTATTGTAGTCAATTTGGAAAATATAGGAAAGCACAAATTATCTATAATTCTATGAATACACAGAAGTAAAACCACGATTACCATTTTTTTGGTACATCCTCATTTTTACGCACACATATAAATACATACATGTTATTTTTACTTATTATTTGTAAACTTAATTTTCAGTGGGGATTTTATGACATTCAATATTTAATATTAAAATTAATTTAGGAATTAGTTATAAAAACAATTAGCGTTTTTGATATTCCTGAAACTACCAAAGTGATAAAGAAATTCAGAAGTATTTCTGGTTTATTTTCCTATTAGGATTATTTCTCCATTCTGTTTTGTTTTTTTCAGTCATTCATTCATTTACTCTAAGTGGGTGCCCATATGTATTTTCACGTCCTCCACCAAAGTCCCTGGTTATGCATTTTGTCATAAGATGACTTTTAAATCACTCCCTTCATTCTTAAAAGTGATCATTCTTTGCATGAGAGATTATATGGTTTCCTTTTATTTCCAAAAGTTGGGGCAGGAAAAAAGGGAGATAAGAAGCACACAATGGTAAACCTGATATAGAATCTGCCCTTCAGAAACTATGGCCTATCAAATGTAGGAGATAAGAATTAACATCAATAACTTATATAATACAAAGTGAAAAGGATCACGGGGGAGATGCAAAGAAATAATATACATTGTAATGTGGTCAAAAACTTGATAAATATGTTTGAATGCTAAAGGAAATATGTGCAAAATCTTGTGAAGAGTAAAGAAATTTCAGGAATGTATATAAAAGAACAAAAACTTTTTTTTATCAGGGAGTTACTGAAGTGATAAGGAGAGTGAGACTAGAATACCAGAGAGAGGAGAACCAAGAAGTGAACCAGTGATCTGCAGCTGCTTTTCTCAGGGAGCATCTGCCAACTCCAGGCCGCACTGAGGGAATAGAATCCAGGCATGACCCAAGCTGAGTATCCAGTCATGGCCCAAGCAGAGTCAGTGGAGGGAGGAGAGAAAGCAGAAGAGATGCTGTGGCCATCAGACTGAAGTGCTAAGAAGAGAGAGAGAGAGAGAGAGAGAGGCTTCAACACATGTCTAGCTTCTCTCTCAAAACATTTGCAATTGCCTGCAATTGAGCAGATCAGAAGGGTTAAAAGATAAACTAAACACTTCTGACATAGAGTGGTATTTTCATGGAGTCTTTCAATAAAGGAGACAGACCCACCTTTGGGGGGAATAAAAAAACAGAAATGCCTTTAGCAACCACTTGATGCTGGACTGACAAAATTGGAGATTCAGAGGCACTCAGTCTTAGGGTCAGGGCTCCCCATCATTTGCCTAATTCTGAAGTTGTGTGGGTCAGGAAGCCAAAAATCTAAGCTGAAAATCTTTGAAAAGCTGGCCAGAAGCTCCCATAGCCTCTTAATGCTGAGGTGATAAACACCCACCAGATGAGGTGTACTAGTGCACAGTCAGATGCTCTGTTGAAAGTCCTGAAGGGATATACCATAGAGTAGACCAGTTCCTGTCCCAGTTATAAAATAACTTTGACTCAGCTCAGTTCTGGATTAGATTAAGATAATCTGTCCTCTTCTGCTTAACAGATAAGGTGGTAAAGCAACTCTAGCACAGATAATACCATCTACCATGTACTGCCTCTATAGAATCTTATTTTATATGTGTATGTGTGCTTTTGAATATGTGTGTGTGTGTGTGTGTGTGTGTGTGTGTGTGTGTGTGCGCTTTATGTGTTTAAGTGTGAAGGTATCATAGGTTTAGGCATGGAAAAGTTCGGATAATATTACAAAAAGTCAAGGAAACAATTAGACAATGGAAGCAGAGCCACAGGTGATACACTGATCGCTGTTGGAGGGTGTTAGAAAACCAAATCATTATTCTGAACATTTCTAAAGAAAAGAAAAGAATCATCCATTTGTCTTGTGTTTTCTGTTTGAACTCTACATCAAAGGAACTAAGTATCTGATGAGGGGAAATTCTACTTTAGAAAAGAAATCTAACTGACAAATACAGAAAGGATGATAGAATCGTAATAATGCCATTTTGCATTATGCATTATGCATCATCTCCATAATGATCATCAGTGACTGCTAAAACCATTAGATGAAAGGCTGATGGGAAGTTTTGTAACATATGCATTAGGCTGATCACACCTGAACCTACTGATCAATCTTAATGTGATTAATAGACACCCCAATTTATGTGCCTTTTGGTCTGGTATGATAGGGAGCAAACACTATCTCCTATATGTTATACTCCTTGCACAATCATGATTCTGATCAAGCCCTCAGAACTAACTATCATTTCATAGGCAATATAGGTGGCAGAGGAACATATTTTACTCAACCAGTAAACCAGAGGAACATTTTACTCAACTAGTAAAATCTATAATCTGGGAAACAATCAGTATTTTTTCAACAAATAAATAGTCATCAAAAAAGGAGAAGGGAACATCTATAGATTAAAAAAAGCTTAAGAGAGTCACCAACAAAATGCACTACGCAGATCTTGTTTGGATGCTGATTTGAAAATCAAAAGTAAAATAAAAATATATGAGATAATCAGGGAAATCCAAATAGTGACTTTAATAGTAAACATTTAATATCAAATATTAAAGAATTACTATGAATGTATTTTAGATGTAATAATATTATTATTTTTCTTTTTATTATAAAAATGTGCACTTATATTATAGGCCTAGATACTGAATTACTTATGGATGAAACATAATGATTTAACTTTTCTTTAAATAAATGTCAGTATAGACAGAACAAGATTCACATATATATTATTATTGAAGCTGAATAGGGATATGGTGTTCATTTTAGTATTTTCTTCATGTTTTTATATTTTTGAAAATTTTCATAATAAAAGCCTTTTTTAAAAAAAAAAAGATGTCTGAAAAACAAACAGAAACAATAATATGAATTCTCACATACTAGTCTAAATTGGGCAAGCACTTGGTAGAGCAATTTGGCCATATATAAGAAAGATGAACATACCCTCACAACAATCCACCAACTCTACTTCTAAGTCCATAACTTAGGAAAACTCTCCCATATATGTGTATAGGAGACATAATCTAGAATGTTTACTGTGCATTGCTTAAAATAGCAAAATGTAGGAAACAACCTAAGTGGACATCAGTAGAATTGAGCATATTTTTGGTAGTGTGGTATGTATTCAGTTTAATTTAAGCAACTGAATTAGAACTGTTCTTGGAACACTACATCAAAAACTAATGATGTATTGTCTGGTGAATAACATAACACACACACACACACAGATTAGAACTGTACCTATTAATGTAATACAAAATGGAAAAAAATGGGCAAATTACTGAATGAAAATAGTGTGATGCCATGTCAATAAAATCTAATAACATGGTAAACACTACCATATATTATTTATTAACACATATGAATATATGTTGTAAAACTATTAAATTCTGCCAAGCAATGATTCATATACCAAGTTTTCCCTGGGAAAGGCTAGATTAGTATTAAGAATAATATACAGAGGGCTTCAAATATGTTCTTAATGTTTTCAAAAGAAAGAAAATCTTATATAAGGAAAAAATGTTCATATTTGGCAAATCTATAATAATTAAATTGAATTTTATTAGGTCATTTTCTATAAGCTCTTATTAGCTTAGAAATCTTTATAATTAAAATTCTCTTTAAAGAACAGTATTTACACCTCTCTGGAGAAACTGCATTCTGTGTTTATATAAAGAACATTAATGTACAGTATTAGATATCCATGTACTAAAATGAAGAGTAGAAGAAATTACCATTTACAGAGGGCTTTCATATACAATCAGAGCTCCACTCTCCTCTCTGACGAACAAATATTTAGAAATAAATATTTAAATTCAGATAAGAAAAAAAATGCATTTGGCTTTGGAAAACAATCAGAGGCATAAATTATCCTATATTTATCTATAACCACTACAAATAAAAGGTGGACTACACTCTGCTAAAATGGTCTTGAATGGTTGCTGCCAATCTTTATGATTACTTTGGACAGCTGCCACATTATTATTTCCATGGTAAACTGACCATCTGGAATTGTATAGACTGCTTCTCTCTGCTAAAAGTAGACTCACCACCAAACCCCTCACAGAAACGCAACTGCAGACAGATGGTTAACCTGCTCTGTCCCTAGCTTTCACCCGCTCCTGCCACATCCATTCAGTGTCACTAGTGTTCCCCACCCCACCCCACAAACACCATCCTCCACAATCTGAAGAGAGTTTATTTTTTAGTAGAAATTATTGAAATTCTTAAATACATTCTGAAGTACAATGAAGTAAACTTTGAGATACTCTGGTTTAGTCTACTTTAAATCTCACTGGGATTTAAAATATCTGGGTCTTTTGTCTGTGCTTTTGTTCCTCCATCCTTCAGAGAAAGGGTTTTAATAGTGATACCTTAAGCTGCGATAACATTTTGCTACTTAGAATCATTTTCACATTTATTCTTTCAACAACCCGTTATGGATGAGAAAACTGAATATGAGAGGGGCAGATACACAGTTGGAGAGTGCCTGGTTTCCTGGGCCTTTATCCAGCCATCCTACTTCTGCACTACCGTGAGTGAAACCTGTTTGTAACAACTTCTCAAGTTCATGTGAAGAATCATTCCTTGAACAGAAACTGACATATGAATGAACTACTGTAAGGAAAATAACACATTATGGGGCGCCTGGGTGGCTCAGTCATTAAGCATCTGCCTTTGGCTCAGGTCATGATCCCAGGGTCCTGGGATCGAGCTCCACGTCAGACTCCCCGCTCAGTGGGAAGCCTGCTTCTCCCTCTCCCACTCCCCCTGCTTGTGTTCCCTCTCTCACTGTGTTTCTCTCTGTCAAATAAATAAAATCTTAAAAAAAAAAAAAAAAGAAAGAAAATAACACATTAAAACAAAGTTATATGGGACTAAGTACACCCAAAGAGAGAAGGTCTCTTCTACAAAGGACAGTTGAACAATCGGACAATGAGAACAGATGGGAGAAACTTGTCATAAGCAGTGACTCTATAGGAAGAGCAGAGGAGAGCAGAAGAGAAGGAAGGAGGAAAGGAAAAAAGAAAAGAAAAGAGGATGAAAGAAAAATAGAAGGAAAGAAGAGAAAGGAAAAAAGAGCAAAAGAAAAGAAAAAAAACTGCACTTTCAGAAGAAATTGAAGAGGAATCTTTCTTACTAAATTTCTGGGGTTTCTTTAAATCCATGGTTTCTGCCAAAAGATTCAAGCACAGATTTGGGACTTATATTTGACAAGTCTCCATATGCTGCATTTTCCCTCCAAGCTTTTACTCCGGCTTGCCGAATCTGGTTGGTTGAGTATGTGGTTTTACAGTTGCTAAAAATACCCTGAAGTCAAGTTCCTCTCAGTTTCTGTGCAGTGATAAAATGGACACTCTGGCATTAGATTTTTCAAGGCTCTGGCCTCTAACCTTTAATCCACCACCCCTTTCATAAAAGTAAGATCTGTAGGCATAGGGCATATACATTTCACTTCAACACAAAGAGAGTCAGAGACCAAAGAAAATGGCTCTATGAAGGAAATGTTGTAATTTTTTCAACTATTTCAATCAATAGTGAATTAAGGTGGCTTTGGGATTGCTGGAAGTTACTGTGTGGAGTTTGGCTGTCAATATGACTGCCACTTCTAAAGGATCCACAGAACTGTCCACAAACTGCCTCAGTTAATTCCAAGTCTGTGCCAGAGGCCGCAGATTTCCCTCCCCCGTTCCTGGGAGACCGAAGGGCTATCGTCCAGGCATGCCACACTCTGTGCACCTATGCGAATGTCAGCATGACAAGTCTTTGAGCTGTCAAGGTTTTTCCCTGTGGTTTTTAGCATCATCATACACCCAGCAGACAAGACCAGCTACATCATTTGCACGGCCCGGTACAAAAAGAAAACATGAGGCCCTTGGTTGAACATACAGAGGGAAATGTCACAGAGACTATTATATAAAGCCTTTTCTCCTGTCGTCTCTCTCTCAACCTGTCTTTGTGGTTTTTTGTTTGCCATTTATTGTCGCACTCCCATGCAGGGTGTGGGGGAGGAGATTTGGGGGACAAGTGTGTACTCTACCAAGTGTTGCAGCCCTCACTCAGCGACTCCATGCTGGTGCAAACTTCAGGCCGCCAGATTCCCACCCATCCAGTCCCTGGCCTAACACTACAGGGAAATGGAACCAAACATCTCCCCGCACCCCTCCCCCCTACCCTAGCCCCTGGCAGACCAGTGATCTTCAAGGGAATTACGACAACAGCAGGTGGACTAGAAGTGCCTGCACAGAGGATGGATGAAAGGCTCACTCCTGTGGTGTTGCCTGTCAAACGCACTGTGGCCCTGCTAGTCCAGGGAGGGGAAGACCCATCACTGCCTGAGGTGCTCCAGAGCACGTGCACTTGACCCTGATTTGATCTTCCTGCTCTCATGCCCAGAGCCCTTGCCACTGGTGGAAAGTGACGGTGATCCCTGGGCAGGTCAAGGTAGTGAAGCCTCCGAGGGTCCCGGGGGCACCAGGGAAGTCAGGGAGGCAGGACCCTGGGTAAGCCTGAGCCTCCAAGCCCTGAGTGCATGCTCCATTTCCCCAACAAACATCACTGACAAAACACAAATTAAGTGATACAAGGATTACAGTTTTCAAAATGATGACTGTAGACCACTAAATCCCAAGTGCAGGGGCCTTCTGATGAGGAACAAGTGGTGCATCTGTACTGGCCAGAGGGCCCTGAGCCAGCCTGGGTGGGGTCCTGGCTTTCCAGCACCCTGGGACCAGGCCACATGCAGACATTATCTACAGGTAGAATTAACTGGGGGATTCAAGGGACGCCGGCAGTTTAGCAAGGGAAAGACAAATGCCTTGAGTGTATTTTCTGCCTTTCTTCCTGAGAAATGAAGTTGTCCTATTATTTTGTAGGTTAAGTATTCTTTCTTACTGATAACTTCATTTATATAGTGAAGCATCATACTTTTATCCCTTGTCATCTACTTGCTGGTATTTTCATTGTTGTCATTATTTTTGTGATTTCAGGTGGCCTTACTGAATGTCAGGGACAAATTACTTCAGCAAGGTTAATAGCAAACATTATCTTTTTTGTCTGTTTTTTAAAATAAATGGATCATTACAGTAGTAATGAAGTTACAACAAGGTGTTTCAAGTTTTTATCTCTGGGTGAGGATTTCAAATTATTCTGGGACTTTGAAATGATTTATTGAATGACCCAAACTTGGCAGGCATACGCATAGAGATTAATTTTATTTTTCTCTTTTACCTTCAACTGTGCTATGGAAGACTTTTTTCCTACCTTCTACTTTCAGATGAGATTCCTTGAATTCAGGAATTCTAGTGTATTCTTGTTTCAAACCTCAAATTCACATCTCTCCTTTCTCGCACGTGCCAGGCCTCAGTCTGGAAGATGTGGAATGGGAGGGGGCGTGGTCTTCTCCTGCAATATCGCTGGCTCCTCCCTCTTCTGTTTCCCCTCTTGTGTCCACTTTAGTGGGAAAAAAAGATAGGAAACATAGCCAAAGACTTTGACTTGACTGTGACTGTTGTGGTCCTCTTCTGATTAACACTGGATAGTTGTCACCAGAATCTGGGGGTAGGTGCTCAATGCTGATACTTAGGGAATATTTGTGGGCTTTTAGGGATCCCTAGAGGGGACTTCATCTCTGAGAGTTCCTTCAGATTGAGATTCCCCCATCCATCCACCCAGAGTCCACCCACTGATGGTTCACCTTTAGCCTCTTGTTCCTGAAATTCTTTTCTGTGATTGGCAGCTGTCTTATGTGGAGTGGCAACAAGATGGCTTTTTCCCACTACCTTCTGAAGTGCTGCTTAATTCATGGGAAACCCACTTATCCTCACTCCAACAAATGATGGTAAAAAGCCAGCTGCCCGTGTTTGCCCGTTAGCCTTGCCATGACCATTCAATGCTCTTCTCCCCTTATCAGATCATCCTATGTGCTGTATAAGGAGACCTTTAGCCAGGGAATCAGATGGCATTCTCCCCAAGTGGCAGATTCCTCCAGTCTCTCGCCACTCTCCCTCTCTCTACCATCAGATACACTCTGTCTGCGAGGGCCAAGAGATAAATGGAACTTTATAGGAAGTGACAACAATGCTTTTGTGATAACATAAAATGAAGGAAAACTAACAATGCAATTAAAATTCACAATGTAAGACATAAATCCACAAACACCCTTTAAGAGGGGTGATGGTCAGAGAGATTCAGCCTGCATCGGTGTGAGTGGAGATGGAGCCCACTGCCATGAGGAGGACAGGGGAATGTCAAGAGTGGAGGGAAAGAACTGATTTTGGACAGACAGACACACAGCAGAAAAAGCATCTGCCACTTGGAAAGAGTAAAAGAGTACCTTACTTTGAAAGGTAAAAGAAAGAATGCACTCCACTGATGTGGCTTTCAGAAATGAGCCTAGCAGCAAGAAACAGCCAATGCAAGGGAGACACATGGGGTTGGAGATGACATGGAGAAAGGCTCAGGAGCCAGGCAAGGCCCTGGACCAAGCCCAGGCACCACCTGAGTGGTGGGATCACTATATCTGTACACATGTATAACCACTCACTCACTGGGTGTCTTTTTCTTTTCAATCTTCAGGAAGAGGCAGCCAGAGTTCTCGCCCACCAGCCAATGTCCGTCGGCACATGTGCAGCTTTGAAAACCCCCACACTGCAGTGAATGTGTAAGAGAAGCTGCATGGACAATGTAGTGGTTTGCCCCTTGCTTTCTCTCTCCTGGGTTTTTCTACTTTCTAACATGGAAACAGATGTGATGCATGCCATCAAGAATGAGGAACCATTTACGTGCTGTGCACGACTGCCTTAATTTGATTGTCCATCGTTCTTAAAAGGGCACTGTCAAGTTGTTAGTCTTTTTGCTTTTTTAAGTTTCAATGCAAGACACAATACTTTTTCCAATTCTGGAGATTCACTTTTGTTTGTGACTCCCACTCGCAAGCTTGGAAGTGAATTTTCCCCCTTCATGAATTTGTCAGCTTTTTTCTTGGCAAACAGAGCTCTTTGCTTTTCTTCTTCTTTTTTCTTTCTTTCTTTCTTTTTTTTTTTTTTTTTTTTTGTATTTTTGTTTGCTTTTTTGCTGTTGCACAATTGTTTGAAATGATGCTGTCTGCATTAAAGTAAAAGCCACACCTTGAACTTATGGAGAGTTCCATAATATCAGTTTGAGGGGGTGGGCCCTGACAGGAGCCTCTGCTGGGTGCCTCCCACATCCTGGGGTGCACAAAACAAAAGTTTTGTGAGTCCCATGAAAAGAGTTTTAAGAAAAGGAAATGTGGTTATTTCTCCAGAATTCTGAGTGTTTTTATCAGATTTTCAACATCTGATAAAAATGGTGCATGTTTGGTCCAATTTTTGACCTTTAGATCTTGACAGTGTCTCTTTAAGTTAACAAAAGAACATAGACCATGTTCAATTCATTGTGCATGGAGTCTGTGGTCATTTTCAGCTGTTCCTTTACAGCCCTTCAAACTCCTGGGAGAGTCAAAGGTACACATTCCTGCAGCAGGAGGGAGTCCACTGATAAGGTGTCTGTGGCTTGAATAGCTCTTCAGATGAGAAGAGCCCAATTTGTTCAAATGTTTGCTACTGAACCTGGCTGTGGAGGCCAGCGTATGAGGCCATGGTGTCTCTTCACTCAGTGGAGTGCATTGGAAAATCTGTGTTTTGATATTCCCTTAAAAAGCCCAAATAGGAAGAGTGTGGTCTCACTCAAATCATACTGATTCTTTAAGGGGAGAATATGGTAGCCATGCCAGTATGCTTTAGGTGGTGGTCAGGAGGACCCTGCTCATCTAGATCAAAGTCACTCTAGTCTGCTTGGATGCACCGTCTGTAATTTTCCCAAGTCAAAATGCATTGGGGATTTCTTACAGCATGGGTTGAGTCTGACCAAGGGCACAACAAGGAGATCCTGATCATGACAGCTGCTGGCTGCCTGTCAAAAGGGATTGATGGGAATAGTAGATGTGTTTGTCTTGCTGTGACAGCAGGGCCAGAAAGAGAGGAGAGTCACCTAATTTCATTATTTAAAGGTGAGTGCCTAAAAGCAAAAGCAAAGACTGAATGTGGGTACATTCTTGGTAGGTGATGACACAAAACAAAACAAAACAAAACAAAACAAAACAAAACAAAACCCTGATCAGCAAAGCTCATAGGTTGGTTTTTAAGAATTCTCGGAAAAGGATCTATTCAAGCCTTCTTTCAGGAGACTATAAAGGATCAGGAAAGGATTGAGAAGAGACTGGCTATTTATAGCCTTGGCTGTTCCTCAACAAACAACAACAAAAATGATATGTTCTCTGTGTCACCTTCAGTTCCCACAGCTTTTGTGAACAATCAAGGCAAAGGGACTAGTGATGGAGATAAAGTTGCCTACTGGACCGTTATGGTCTGCCTAGATCTATCTTGTCTCTGAGGAATAATCCCAGCAGAGCAATGCACTGTCCTATGTTTCCAGAGCAAACTGCGAGGACTCCAGGAGTAGAGTAGAGTTGAGTTGAGGAACATCAAATGACTTGCTATTAAAATTACAGGTCTGGTAGCATGGAGCATGGAAGATACAATAACGCTTAACTTGAAGTTTCTTAAAAGGGAATGGAATCTAGACTCATCTAGACTTCCTGGAGGAATATAATTACAACTTGTATACCTCTGCTAGAACAATACTCCTGTACCAACATGATGTCTTCAGTAAACTTTGGCATGAGAATTTCTTTCCTCAGCCAGTAATCATGATTAGGTTGAACTAATGGCCATTTAAAATGTACTTAGGAAAAATTTAGTAACCATCAGAATTCTATTCAATAGTTTGAAACAGATTTGTCAGTTTTCTCAAGACAGTAGACCCTATGCTTGGACAAAGTTTATGGAGCCTCCCGTTCTTTGGTGAGCTCATTTTGTTTGTGGATGTCTTTATCTTAATTGATTCACTGAAGAGAGCACAAAGCTTAATAAAGGCAAACTGATTTCCTTTGTGCTGTCGTGTATCCTGTATCATAACTTTAACATATAGAATGTGATTCATCTAAAGATTTTAAAAAGAGGACTTATATTTAGACTTTGAGATATTGTAAATTTCGGTAAGCCAAGTGGTTCTCTGACTAACTTATGATGTTAGAATCAGAGGAGAGGGATAAAATTCACAATGCTATTTAAGACTGATATCCGCAGAAGCCACCAAGTTCCCATGTAGTCAAAATGCAATTGTGTCCAATAACACATTCAGAGATTTTCTACCTTACTAGTGGTGAATCAAAAAGGTGAGAAATTTTAATTATGTTCACATAGGCTCCCGGGGATTATATACTGAATATGCAGATTTTTCTGGAAAGCCTTCAAAAGTGTAACTGGCATCAGTGGAAGTCCTTTGTACTGAAGATTAACTTGGTGTTGCCTGGGAAAACAAGAGTCTGACTCATATGGCTTCAAATAGTTCCTCTGCCTGCGAGTCTACAAGAATCACTACTCAGACTTCCTTCTGGTACCAGCTCCTTGAAGCAGGAAGAGGCAAGGCATTTGGACAACACATATCTGGCATCCCTTTCCGAGTGTCTCAGTTGGGGGTGCAGTCTTTTTGGAAAGGCCTTGTGTGCCCACCTTGGCCACTCGGCCATAGGAAAACTGCCCGTAAGCCTGTAGCTTTGGTTTCTTCTCTGGACTTGGTAAGCCATTCTCTCCATGCTGTGACTCAATGGAACTTCCTGTTTCCACTGTCATTTTCAGAGAAAACAAATGCTAACCTCTTTAGGTTCCAAGGAGTGAGTCTCCCCTCCTTCTGCGAAGGTCTTGCCTTGTCTGTGGGCTCTCTGGATGCCATCCTTATGTTTGTCATGAAGCGATGAAGCCTCGTGGCAAAGACTGGAATTGGACATAAGGGAGACAGGTGCTGTGGAAGCTTCCCCCTCAGGCAGCTTGTGCAGGATGCTTCCCTCCTGATCTCAAACACCCACCCACTGTTATTCCCATTTTAGACCTCTCTGGAGCAGAGAGCGGTGTACCCTGCAGATGTAACTAGTACTTACTGAAACAAATAAAACAGACAAGATCACTCCGAATGCTGAAGATATACTAATCTGTTTACGCCGCCCACTTCCAACCATTCTCTAAAGTGCTGTAAATATTGGGTTTTCTGTTTGGGGGGATTGTTAGACTTATCTAATGAGAGAAAAACCAAAGCAAGATCCCAAGTCTGTCATAGCTGGCATGGCAGCCCCAGGCCTGCTTGGCTCTGCACACTCCCAGTACAGATCACCATCTACATCCTGGTGCCTCTCCAGCCTAACAGACTTTTCCTTCAATAACTTCTGTATCGATAAATATCTTTTGCCACCTGAGGTATTCACGCCAAATGTTACTGAATTTGATCTTTGAATATGAGGTGGTTTTAAGCCTGGGGTCTGCCTTCTGAAGTGAGAGCAGGAAGGATGGGGTGTTTTATGACAATTATGTGGTGTTTATAGATCACGCTTTTCCTAATACTTCTATTTAGGAAATGAAGTAAAATTGAATAATAGAAGGAAGCAGTTGGTGACTGAAACAGAAGGCATTAAAGTTATCTGGGATTAAACCGAAGATTTATTTCATAGTAATATTGCACTTTGATAATGCATTTACTCCTTTTGGCTGCCCCCTATTTTATACATTTTTTCTCTTCTTAATATCATAGCAGTGGACTCCCAGCCTTTTCAAATAGGGTAATCCCTTTTCACACCAAAATGCTTATTAAACCTCCACCCAAATCAGTGATAGTAATCGTACTGTTTTTTTAGTAGCCACTTGACCACAAAACACAAAAAAGCTTCTCAGAATTTAGCTACACTTGTATCTAGCAACACACTTTATTGTGATAGCATTTACATGCATTTCAATATAACAATGTACAATCTATCAAGACATAGTACCGATCCAGTCTAAAAGCATAGCTCATCCCATGTGTAGATTCATGGACCATTCGAGCTGTATATGAACCCAATGTCAGAAAAACCTGATTCAGGAGAACTAAACTTTATACTCTGGGCTGAAGTTTCTATGAGATGATACATTTCCTTCACTATCTCTGGTTTGTAGGAAGCAATTTGTTTTGTCCTTGGGAAAAAAAAAAAAAGGTTAATCTAATTTTCTTAATCTAATAAATGCCCTGGGACATTAGAACTGTTTCCTAATTAAACAGTTCTTTACAGCAAATCTAGAGCAAGACTCTGAGGGGAAGGAAAGCTGCTAATTTTGACAGCCAGGGTAAAAACCTCCCATTTCATGAATAAAAATGGTATTGGATTAAAACAGAACTAAGATGTGATTTTATCTATACGCAAGATGATTAATAATGCCATTAAAATAGGGAAGCGCATGATTTAAATAGAGGCCCACATAGGGCCCTGGGAAGTGAGGAAAACAGCCCATGTGAGTGAGTGAATGAAGTAAGTCCCGAGAATAGAAGAATGCCTTTTTGCTGGGATGTATGGAGACTGGAATAATTGCTTGTTGGGGTATGTAAGTCTGGTGGTTAAGTAAACACCCACACATACACACACATATGCACACACACACACACACACACACAACTAAATAAAGACTCAAAGCATCATTTTAGTTTAATGAATTAAAAAAAAAAATAAGCTTTGAGAGGCAGGCATTGGAAGAAGGAAAAAATGTATCCATTGCAATTCAAAGAGATGCAAATCAGGGGCTCCTGGGTGGCTCAATCCATTAAGGATTTGACTCTTGATTTCTGCTTAGGTCATGATCTCAGGGTCCTGGGATTGAGGCCCTCATTGCGCTGCATGCTCAGGGTGGAGTCCACACTCAGGAAGGAGTCTGCTTGTCTCTCTCCCTCCCCCATACCCCTCTCCCCAGTCATACTCTTCCTCTCTCTCTCAAATAAATAAATAAAATCTCTTTTTAAAAAAGTGATGCAAATCATTGAGGTTGAATGGTACACTAAAGCATATTTAAGAGATAAGACAAGAGGCAAATCAGTTTTATACTTTCTGGAAGAGTCATAATGAATGTGTTAAGAGAGAGAGAGAGACAGCCTGAGTGAAGTAGGGATTGGAGGAAGTTGAGAAAGAAGGAGGTGGGAGGTGAGCTCACCTAGAGTTTCAAACTCAGAACTGTGGATTGTGGTCTTGGTTGCTGACTGGTTGACTGTGTGTTCATACTGGGAACACAAACCGTCTGTTCTATAGTTGACTCATCTCAGAAGAAAGGTATTCTAACAATAGTGTAGAAGCTGAAAAGCCAGTAATTTTGCATTTACAAGTACTTCTACATTCTCAGGGAATATATTAAGCATATATTTCAGAGAAATTTTAAGTTTCACATAGTATTTTAGAGATGAGATTTTTCTTAGATAATTAAACATATAGCCTAAATGCGGTGCCTGGGTGGCTCAGTCAGTTGAGTATTTAAGTCTTGGTTTCAGCTCAGGTAGTGATCTCAGGGTTGCAAGGTCGAGCCCCCCCCCCCCAACCCCACTGTTGGGTTCCACACTCAGCAGGGAGTCTGCTCAAGATTGTCTCTCCCTCACTCTCTGCCCCTCTTCCCACCTGCATGCTCTCTCTCTCTCTCTCAAATAAATAAATAAATAAATAAATATACATATATATATATATATATATATATATATATACACACACACATATGGCATATAAATTATAAGATAGAGGAACTACCTTTTCATAAATAATGAAATTTTAACTAATTTTATTATTATTTATATATTATTTAACAAAATTTTAACTAATATTTAACTATTCTAAGACTTTTAAATCCAGAGTATACCATAATAGGTATCAGAATTTCTGCAAGACTCTGTATTTATTTGGCTCACTTCACTTTTCAAGATTATAATATATAAAATGTCAAAATATTATCATCCTCATAGATGCAACATGCAAAATTTTTGAAGTATTCGTTCTTGTATTTTCAAAATGACTAAATAAATCATTATATTAACTATTGATCACTTCCTACATTTTTCGAAACAAAAGACCATGATACAGAATAGTCTATTTCACACATCCACCTAAGAAAAAAAATGTTCGTGATTCCTATTCCTTTTACTGTCAAAAATGTGTTGACATTGTGCTACTTTCTCTGTTGTTTTCATGGATACAGTGAAAAAGCAAACTCAAAAAAAAAAAAAAAAAAGAACAACACACACACACACAAGAAAAAATATCCTGATGTAAGTATTAACACTGATGTTATTAATAGTATGCTATGGTAAGGTACCGCCATCTGCTAAAAGTTGTACAGGGAAAAAAAAAAAAAGCCAGAAGTCCAAAAGTAATTCGAGAGTTGTTACAACATACAGAATAGAATCTGAGTGCTAGGCACAGTACTTCTCTTTTCTTCCACCTTCTCCTCCTCTTCCTTCTCCCGCTTCTTTCTCTTCTTCTTCATCCTTCTCCTCTTCCTTCTCCTAATTGACTGGTTTTTTGATGGTCCTGTAAAGAATGAAAGGTCCAAAAGCAGGAGGGCTGCTGGTACCCTAACCTTTTTCTTCTCCAAAGCTCATCAAGGAAAAGGGCAGGCAGGGACCTTTGCCTCTGTAACTTCTGCTTTCTCTGAATCTCCATTTTGTCTTGTTTGCGTCACCAGCTATGTTGAAGGGCTAAACCAGGGTCTGA
Source organism: Mustela lutreola (assembly GCF_030435805.1). Lineage (NCBI taxonomy): Eukaryota > Metazoa > Chordata > Mammalia > Carnivora > Mustelidae > Mustela > Mustela lutreola. The sequence goes on along the minus strand of NC_081295.1, from coordinate 56,630,379 downwards.
GCATCCGTGTTTTGCTGGGCTTCCTGGTTCTATAACTTTTCAAACACACCTAGTGAAAAGTCCCCAGCGGGGAAATCCCAAACTAACAGCTGTGAATCAGGGCCTTTATGTGAATTGTGATTCATTGTATGTGTCGGGAATAATGCGTTGAAATAAAAAGAAAGGCAAAAGTTATGACACACTGAAGTGGAAAATGGGCCTGGGTTTTCTGTCATCTGCTTTTTTCTCTTCTGTACAGGTGCCACGTGCCTGCCCTTGCTACTCTGGTACCAGGAGATACCCGCCTAGAAAGGGCGACTGAGGGGATGTATTTTATAACCTCACGGGACAATGAGAGTAGCTTAATCTGTGGGTTTTAATTTGTTCCAGGGGCTTCAGAAGAAAGGAAGGCAAGGGCTATGGTGGTTATGTTCTCTTGTCCATGCGCATCTGTAGTTTTATTTCTTATTTGTTTCCTCCATCGATTTTGGAATCTTTCAAGGGCTTGCACTGAGTGGCAACATTGTGGTTACCTTAAGTGTATGTGTGAGTATGTGAGTGTGTAATAACTTTGTGAAATCTCAGGCAGAAATGAACATAGCTGCTTCTGCAGCAGGCTGGTGTTTCTCCCCCCTCCGACTTTCTTAGGGTCAAAGTGTTCTGCCTCGCCTTGGGGTTGATGGAATCACTGACTGCAGCTACAGAGGCAAGCTGTGGTCACTGCCATTTTTGGTCTTTGACCTGTAAGAAAGGGAGGTTAAGGGTATGGAGGCCAGGCATACAGTCGGGCGGGGAAGGGGGGAGTGGGGGTATCAAATTGCATTGAGCTGGGATTGCATATAATTTATATGTATTTTCTCCTGTATGCATGATATATCTGCAAATAAATCCATCTCTATTTTATTCATAGTTCTAATGGCAAGTCTGTGTCATGGTCTGAACCAGGTGGAAGACAGGTGCCCAAGGGACAGCACATGTGGCACCGCCTCTCTGTGCACGTGAAGACCAATGAGACGGCCTGCAACCAAACAGCCGTCATCAAGCCCCTCACTAAAAGTTACCAGGGCTCCGGCAAGAGCCTCACCTTTTCAGATACCAGCACCAAGACCCTATACAACGTAGAGGAGGAGGATGCCCAGCCGGTTGGCTTCAGTCCTCCCAACAGTCCTTCTATGGTGGTGCACCGACGGGTGCCAACTGCGGTGAGCACCCCACCTCTGCCGCCCCACCTGACCACAGAGGAGACCCCCCTGTTCCTGGCAGACCCGGCCATCCCCAAGGGCTTGCCCCCTCCGCTCCAGCAGCCACCGCAACCGCAGAAATCCCTGATGGACCAGCTACAGGGAGTGGTCAACAATTTCAGCACCGGGATCCCGGATTTCAATGCTGTGCTCGCAGTTCCTGGGGGCCCGGGGAACGGGGTGCGCTCGCTGTACCCGCCCCCGGCGGCCCCGCAGCACCTGCAAATGCTCCCGCTGCAGCTGAGCACCTTCGGGGAGGAGCCCACCTCCCCGCCAGCAGACGACGACGACGAGGACGACAGCGAGAGGTTCAAGCTCCTCCAAGAGTACTTGTATGAGCGGGAAGGGAACACGGAGGAAGACGAACTGGAAGAGGAAGACGAAGATCTGCAGGCGGCCAGCAAACCCGCCCCTGAGGATTCGCCTGCCCTGACGCCTCCGTCGCCTTTCCGTGACTCCGTGGCCTCGGGCAGCTCGGTGCCCAGCTCCCCCGTGTCCGAGTCGGTGCTCTGCACCCCTCCCAACGTGACCTACGCCTCGGTCATCCTGAGGGACTATAAGCAAAGCTCTTCCACCCTGTAGGAAGGAGGTGTCCACTTGGAAAGCACGAGAAACCAGGGAGCACCAGCACCTCTGGAGATGTGCGGCTAGCTGGGAGGAGGAGATGGGAGAGGAGCGTGAAGTGTGCGAGAAAGGGAGACAATGCTGCTGCTGCCTTAGGGAAGGCCAGAGGAAACTGCTCTGCAAGCAAAAAAAAAAAAAAAAAAAAAAAAAAAAGAAAAAAAAGAAAAAATATCCCAGCGAGGATCCCGATTCTTGAATTATTCAAAAGCCTTCTCTGGGAAGAAAGGGAATTCTGACAAAGCACAATCCCATATAGTGTACAACTTTCACCGCATAAATAAATAAATACATGCGTACATAAACAAACAAATAATCTCTTCTTTTGGACAATTGTGCATAGATACACTCACCCACACGCGCTTGGCTTGAGGAGACAGCACCTGTGGACCAGCCAGGTGAATCCTTAATTGACATCATGGTATTCATGGCAGTCGTGGCGAGCGTGGGGGCAGCCAGACCCAGCAGGTGGGTGAAGGAGGGCCAGGGATGGAACCACCCGTGCGACAGCAGCTCATTTTTCTCTATCCCTTCTCCTTATCAGTGTTCAGGAGCCTAGGGAATTGGCCCAGACAGGGGCCTCTCTTCACCCATTACACCTGAGGCAGAGCCAGCCTTGTCACACTTGGAAAAAAAATGTATGGACACCCTGCTGCTCTGTGATGTTTCTCTACTTAGGAAAACAGGAATCAGAGCAAAAGCATCACCAAAAACTGCTTCATCAAGAGTGCTAAGGCAAGATGGAATGAGACAGGACATAAGCGTGAGGTGGTGAACACATTCAGCGCAGGTAACGTTCCATAGCTGATACTCGCTTATTGGTGATTTTGGAAAAAATGCTAGAACAAGATTGTTTGGAGAGTGGCAGAAGATGTTTTGTGGATGATCTTGTGTTTGTGCCAAGGGGGCTCTTCTCTGCCCTTCAATAAAAGAGAACAAAACATGTGGCAAAATTGTTACCTTACATTTACTGTAGCAAATATTATTACCAGTTGAACTTCTAAGATGCAGTATGTGTACTTGGTGCCATTGTTTCTCCTATGTACTAAGGAAACAAATGATCTTCGAACTTAATGATGTACTCATAGCAACTATTACTGGTTCAATGACAAATAATTCTTTCCTCTTGTCATCCAAGTCCCTATAACTAGTATGTAAATGTGTTCCTATGTCCTTGTGTACATGTGATAATAAAATTTGTGCAATGTAATGTCAATGGAATTGCAACCGGAAGGTTGTCTTTCCAATAGAGTATAGATATTTTTATGTTCTAAAAATGTTTTATATATTGTCACCAATATTTACAGAAGTTCTTTGAAGGTTTGAGTGCTGCGGTCTCGTGGTTTTTATATGCTGCTCAGATGGTTCTTCCTCATCTAAGAGGGAATTTATTTTTCAGATATTTAATGATGTGGAACACGTTATTAATGAAGTGGCTTGAAAATTTGTCACGTTAAAAATTCACAAAAAACTGTGGGTAACAATAAAGAGGTACATTTTATAAATTTTCACACATCATTATTAAAACATGAGATTGAAATGACAGTATTAAGATTATTTCAGGTCACTTTAGATTTTTTTAAAAAAGATTTTCCACAGTAACGTGAGCTTTCAGTGATTGAAATATATATTAACCTCTATGTCTGGTCATATTTTTTCAAGTCATCTATCTATCACTTCTTACTCTCTTTCAATTGTTATTTCCATGTACTTTTATTCCTCCATTTTCACTGTCATCGCTTTTCTTTATGTTTTTGTCATTTGCTGTATGTAATATCCATGTATGTGTAATCCAGTTGTTTCATTTTTACCTCCTCATTACACCCAATGAAAGCAATTTTTCTTGCTGTTTTGATTTCTTCTATTATTTGTGGAATGAAGCTCACCCCTTTAAATATCTGTTTATGCCTTATGTGCAGTCATATTTTAATATGCTTCCTTCATGTGGAAGCTGATTTCTCAGCCAAAAATCATCTTAGAATCTTTAAATACCCACTGCATCATTTGTTCAGAATTTAACATCAGCTCCAATGTTTGAGGCCCATGTTTCTTATGTCTTCCCATATTCTACTGCCAAGTTTAGTTGGTTCCATATCAAGAATGGACTGCCTTTCCCTTAAAAAATTATTTGTAACCCCTTTGGTAGAAAGACCTTGTGACTGAAACAAATTTTAGTTCCATGTTTTCACAATGAAGCAGAGTGAGGAATGTAGATGGTTCCAGTGCTTAATAGATGGTCTGCTTACTGGAAAACTAGCAACTAAAAGCTTACTATCTATTATTTGTGAAACATGTTTTTTTTTAAATCTTAATGCCACTAATATATGTCCTTGATATCACAGGACTTGTGCATTCAGATTTTTTTTTTTTTTTTTTAAGTAAGAATAGACCAGGAAAGCTGCTCTACTATTCAAATAATATAAGATGTCAGTTTGTTCTGAGGTTTTAGTCTGAGACATTTGGTGAACACATTCAACACCTATTACATTATTTCTCTGAATGCCTAATATTATCATGATTAAAAGTTTTCTTGAACATAATACAGTATTAGCTCTTATAGCATAATTGTTCAAAATTGGAAATGTACACATAGGTACCCTGTACCAAAAGGGCAGATACTCTTCACCTTAATGTATGTGCTTATACAAGTTGTTTAGCTTCTTGTAAAAGTGTATTCCTTTGGCTCATTACTGCCTTTTGTCTGATAATCTTGATAATGCTGTATAATAAATGTTTTCTATTTATTAAATGTGTGTATTCTTTATGCTTTGTCAGAGTTACAGTAGGAGAAATAGATTGTTATAAAAAAACAATTACGGTGGCTTGATTTTGCTCACAACTTGTCTTCTAGATCAAAGTGGGAGAACATCATATAAAATCTGTAGGCCAGGTAGGTGACAGAGTACATTTTGATTGTAAGAAAAGTGGTACCTGAAACTCTAAATTTAAAATTAAATCCAGAATTTGAATATTTAATGCTATGGCAGACATTGTCTTTCATCTTTTTCATAGAAAGTCTGAGCCTTAACAAACTCCTGGGTCTCCCGCAGAGTTCTGCAGACAGAGGCACTGAAGGCTGCCATCTCTCTTTTATTTGTGCACCACAAGACTCATACTCTAGAGGAACCTGGTTTCTTACTTTGTTGACATTCTCCTTCTAATCCCTTTAATTTCAATGGAGACTTCACTGGTCTTCAAAACAAAGAAGCCATTATTTGTCTCTTGCCATAAGATACCTACAAAGTAAAGCACCTACACGGTGTTAGGCAAGAGGAGAGCAATGCTAGTACAAGGGCCAAATCCATGAGATTGTGATGTATTTAGATTGTGGGAGCAAGGTGTATATAGAAAGGCTGATGTTGGAGAAATCTCCAGAATCTGGGGCTGAGACACCAGGGGGTTTCTTCACTGTGTCCAGAAAATAGAATGAGAAATCATGAAAAGGGTGCTTGATGTCTGAGAGAGAAAAGTCATAGGAGAGGGAATGAGAAAGAAGAGAAATGAAGAAAAAGAAAAATGGAAATGTTTCAGATGCATAGTCCAAAAATACCCTCAGATTGCCCAGTAGGTCATAAGGACCGCCACTTGGAGAGTATAGAAGCTTCACCATAAGGAAGACATTTGAAGCGGTGGGGTCTAGAATCCAGATACCACAAATGAGGTGTGAGTAACTGCCCCAACAATTTCTACATAAACCTTCCTGCAGCAACATTTCATCCGCTTACACTGTGCCAGACATTATCCTAGGTTCTTTACATTCTCATTTAATCTTTCAGGTAATACTGCTCCATGGATATTTTGGAGTACTGAAATAATTTGCCCAGAGTCTCTCAGCTAGCAAGTGGCCACATGGGATTTGAGCTCCATCCTAAGCTGGCACAGGGCCTGTGAATTCGTATTCCTTTGCAGAGCTCAGGAGAGTATCACCCTTTTGTATTCCCATAACATTTTATTCACATCTTAACCACATTATAGTTTGCACGTCTCTTTCCCTTAATAGATTTAGGGTCCTTTTTGTTTGCGATACTTTTTCTTTTTTCCTAATTTATGAGGCTTCAGGGCAAAGCAGATACTCAGTAAATGTCGAAAAAAGGAAGTAAGTGTTGTAACACCATGTAATTTTCCTAGCTTAATACTTTGAAGATTTATTCCGAGAGCCTTATGGGGTCCAGAGCTCTATATTTCCACCTACTGATCCTAACTCTGCCAACTGGAACAACACATGTTTTCATCATGAAAAACAAGCTCTCCTTTTGGCATCAGAAAGATTTGTCCCACTGGGCAGCAGGTCTGCTTTTCTTGCAGAAGAACATGGCAATACTCAGTGTCCACTGAGCCCAGTCAGAGGTCTGGCAAAGCAATAGGTGTGGGAAACAGTGTCCTCTTCAGGAGAACTGCCAGTAACACATAGATTGCTAAAGTGGGACCTCCATTAAAGTGAGGGCACTTGAAGTAATGACACCATTAAACCAGAAACTGGCTTCATTCTCTCTCGGTAGCTTGAGAAGCAAAACTTGTAAGTTAATAAGAAAAGAAGGGGAAGAAGAAAAAGAAGAGGAGGGAGGAGGAGGGGGAGGAGGGGGAGGAGGGGCAGAAGGGTGAGGAGGAGGGGGAAAGAAGGAGGAGGAAGAAAGAGGAGAAGAGGGAGGGGGAGAAGGAACTTAAGAATGAATATGGAGAAACTGAAAAGGAAAATAATTGTAAAAAATTACAGAGTTGGAAGTAAATTAAGAAGTCATTTAAAATAAGCTATCATCTGGAGTGCCTGGGTGGCTCCGTTGGTTAAGTGTCTGATTCTGGGTTTTGGCTCAGGTCATGATCTCAGGGTCATGAGCTGGAGCCCTGAGTTGGCTCCATGCTAAGCGCAGAGTCTACTTGAGCTTGTCTCTCTCCCCCTCTACCCTTCCCCTCACTCACATGCTCTCTCTCTCTCAAATAAAATAAATAAATAAATAAATAAATAAATAAAATAAAATAAAATAAAATAAAGTAAGCTATCACCCCATTCAGGATTCTATTTCTCTGTGTCCTGTCCTCTTCCTGTGTTAGAAAGGGGTAGGTGAGGAAGTCACTTCTGACTGGGGTGGAACAGGTGGAGGGACTGGAGTAGAATGTCTATTACCTCCAGCTGTACACAAAGAGAGCAGATAGCTCCTAAGTTATTTCACTATAGTTACGTGCCTATTTTTTTTGGCGATCATTTTTATTTGAACTGGGAGAGCATCTATATTGCCTGGGAGAGCAATGTCCAAAATGACACTGTTAATCCATGAAGGTAGCCACGGAACAGAACTAAGACATAAATTCAGAATGAAGGTATTGGAGGAAAATAAGGGGGTAGGAGCAGGGAGGCTCATAACAGGCTGGTAGTCTGAAGGAATGCCCCAAACAGAATCCTGGTTATTGAAATGAGCTTTTGATGAGACTCACAGAGGCTTACATTTGGGACCTAGCTTTATTTTAAGGAATGGGGTAGATCCAGGTGATTTTTTGCCATCTGCGGAAATATTTCCAGAGACTGGGATTTTGAATTTGATAAGAGAAAGCTCTGATCATTAGAAGAAGTTTTTGTTTTACTTTTGCCCAATCAGAGATCTGCCCTCTGGAAAGAGATTGAATAAATGTAATGTATTGTGTACATGACTTCCCTTCAGCCACTTGAAGACTGATTATGCCATTTCTTAGTAGTTTATTCTCTAAGCCAAATAGCTCACTTCCTTTAACTGTTCTTTTTGTTATTAGGTTCCTAAACTCCTAAGGCAATGGATATTCCAATTTTAAGAATCCTTTAAGAAATTTTGCATCCAGAACTGGAAATAATACTTAAACTGCACAGATACCTTGATTCACTTTAACCATTATTCTAGTATTGCTGCCTGAGATTGTGCTAATTTTGTTAGCAGCCTTGCCACATTTTGCACTAGGCTTAGCTCAGAGCTAGCTATAATCCATGAGCCTTTTTCTTATGAACTGCAGGAAATGAATATGAATGAGTATCTTATTAAGATGGATTTCCCCAGAAGAGACCCTGAGAAGAGGATTTGAGGGAAAGTAGTGTACTGGGGAGTGATTCTTGGAAGCACCAATAGAAATGTGGGGAGGCAAGGCAGTGACTGATATGCAGCCAATAAAGGGTATGTTACCAGGCAGGTTACCACCATGGGGCTCAATCCTGCTGGCGACTCTGGGAAACAATGGAGCGCATGCCTCATATGGTCCACCATCCCCATGGGACAAGGATGTGGGGGAGCATTTACTTACTTCCTATCATGGTGGAGGACTACTGGGGAGGCAGGTGCATGCTAATTCCAACTACTTCCAATGTGTCTTCTATGCAGGGTCCAATCTCTAAAGAAAGCCTTCAGGCAAAGAGTTACAGCTCCTGGCAGTTGGAAACCTGAGAGTTGGCCTGTGTGGGGAAAGTGAGTGCCAAGAGGGGGCAGGGCACTAACTAGCATCAGCCAAAGAAACTCCTGTCTCCTTGTAGCAAGGTAAAGTCACAAAAGAAAATTAAAGTACAATGGTTCTTTAAATGAATTTGATGTTAGCCTCTGGATTATTTTCTTAAAACAACTTCTAAAATTGTGTCATTTTTCTGTTAAAAAAAAAACAAGAGGGGCATCTGGGTAGCTCAGTGGGTTAAGCGGCTGCCTTCAGCTCATGTCATCATCCCAGGGTCCTGGGATTGGGGTCCTCATCAGGCTCTCTGTTGAATCTGGGCAAGGATCACCAGAAGGGCTTGAGCAGACAGGTGGTGAGTAAGCCCCTCAAAATCTAGTGTACTTAGTGATGGAGTGGTTGTGTAGCTCAGTGGCAAGAATGGATCTCTAGAGGTCTAACAAATTTTCCAGTTACCATCACCCAAAACCCCACATGTAAAATTTAGAAGAAGCCAAAAGAAGAGCAGGGATCTTCCTGTAGGTCAGCAGGAAAGATAAGCATAGATCATGAGGGTCAGAGCCCCTATTTTGGTCTCGCTGAGCAGAAGGCCAGCTAATAAGTGGAAAGCAGTACAGATAACATCAACAGAGATCCAGAGCAGGGGATACTGAGCTCTAAGCACAGCAAGGCAGAGAGTCTCAAAGGATGTTAGAGGTCAAGATCAGTGCCACCACACTGGCAGTTCAGGCCAGGAATAGATAGGGAGAGATGGCTATGCAAGGATCATCCACAGGGACAAGTAACTGCAGGCAGTAGCCAGAAAAGATTGCAAAGCAGTAGCTAAAACAGGAAGGCAGAAGTGCAGGCTCTGTGCAAGTTATACGAAAGCAGATGAAATTACATGTTTTCTCTTCAAAGACAACACAATTAGGAAATACCACATTTTGCCATGTGAGGGCTTAGAGTTAAATCATTCAAGTGACCTACTTAATATTCACATGTAAAAAGCATTAAAAGCATTTCTTGCTGATATTAACAAAAATACCCCATAAACTTCATCATGTGGATATCTTGTAAGTTTTTTGATCACACTTACTGTTAGACACTTAGATTGTTTAAAACTTTTTGAGTCCTACAAATAGTGTGAGAATTATTCCACACCAAAGATTTATCCTATAGATAATATTTCTTTTTTTTTTTTTTAAGATTTTACTTATTTATTTGAGGAAGAGTGTGGGTATGCGTCCATGAGCATGAGTTGGGGGGAAGGGACAACAGAGAGGGAGAGAGAGAATCTTAAGTAGATGCCCATGCCCAGCCTGAAGTGCGGCTCAGTCTCGCAGCCCTGAGATCATAATCTGAGGCAAAATCAAGAGTCAGATGCTTAAGTGATTGAGCCACTGGTTGCTCCAAATATAGATTTCCTTAGTCTGGTTTCCAAAATTATGTTATTAGTCATTTGATAATAATTATTATTTATTCCCTGAATTTTACATTGACATTATTTATTTATTTATTTATTTATTAAGATTTTATTTATTTGACAGAGATCACAAGTAGGCAGAGAGGCAGGCAGAGAGAGAGGAGGAAGCAGGCTCCCTGCTGAGCAGAGAGCCCGATGCAAGGCTCCATCCAAGGACACTGGGATCAAGACCTGAGCTGAAGGCAGAGGCTTTAACACACTGAGCCACCCAGGCACCCCTACATTTACATTTTACTCCACATTTAACTTTGTAATATCCTTTGAAGAAGTAGGGCTTCTTCTCCTTTTATAAATGAGAAAACTGAGGTTCAAAAAAAAAAAAAAAAAGAAGTAACTTGCCTAAGATCACAAAGCCATTGGGACGTGGAGCTGTGGTGCACTTCCAGGGTGCCAAAGCCTGGCGCCCATCCTCTGAAACACCACACTGGGTTGAAAATTATGCTGATACTATTTTTAAAATAGTACACTGAAAACTGTTCTGTAAACTCTTGATACAAACAAGCACACTTGGTCTGAACATCAGTGTAATAGAAAATTTATATTGCCTGCTCTAGAAATGTAAGTGGAAAGAGTTAGGAGTCCCCAGAAAAAGAAAGATGAGACTTAATTTTCAGGACACCAGAGAAGTCCGTTTTAGAATGCCATTGATTTTCTTTGATCTATGCCCTACTTCCTGGATCTACAGACTTCTTGCAGAACTTTCTAGGAGGTGTTAGAATTACAAAGAAATGCAAAAGCCTTAGTAGTTAAGGGTTTTAAGGGAACAAAAAGAATGCAAAAACTAAGTCTCTACCAGGCCAGGAAAGAGCCTAACCATAACAGAGACAATACATCAATGGTAAGATTTCCAGTGCTGTATCAGAAGTAAGTAAGGCCCTGAATTCTTTTTTTTAAGATTTTTTTTTTATTTACTTGTTTGAGAGAGAGAGAGAGAGACAGTGAGAGAGAGCATGAGTGAGGAGAAGGTCAGAGGGAGACGCAGACTCCCTATGGAGCTGGGAGCCTGATGCAGGACTCGATCCAGGGACTCCGGTATCATGACCTGAGCCGAAGGCAGTCTCTTAACCAACTGAGCCACCCAGGTGCCCCAAGGCCCTGAATTCTTCACCTGTGATCATGAGCCCAAGACTCCCACCAGTTTATGCGGGCTCTGGCTCTTAGAGCACACCCATAGCCCCTTCCCCCTGTCCCTGCTTTATTATAATGTGAAAGTCTCTGCCCTACAGAAGAGTACAAGCTTCAGTAACATAACATAGAATACATATATCAGCATGTTTCCTAAATAAGCCTGTGCAACCTTATGCCCATCTGTACACGTGATGACAAAGCTCCCCTCTCTGAGTATTCATCTTAACCCTAAAAAAAAAGAACACACTCATCTTTGCTCAGGAGTCCTGGCTTTGGAAGTTATGCTCTATAATAACTGCAAATAAAGCTTCCTTTGTGACAACTCCACCAGACAGTACTTACTCTACCTGTAGCTAACCAAAGAGCAGACTTTCATTAGTTCCATTACAAAATCACCAGTGAGGAGCTAAGTGTGAATTATTTCCCAAATAGCTTTTAGATTTCATACAGCTACAGATGTTTGTCCTATCCACAAGCAGAATCATCACTGCATATTAACTCACAATGAAAATCTACAGAAAAAAATTCTAACTCAAAATCAGTTTAATTGTAGTAATTTATAAGAACACTAGAAAACTACTTGAAGTAAAAAAAATTATATATATTTATATATACACACATATTTATATTTATAGTAATTATGGTATTTGTAAGGTAGCAAATTTTACCACCCCAAGATATGCCTCTTGGCATACTGATTATTTTAAAGAGGTTATTTTTTAAGAAACTGCAAACACAGGAGAAGCTCTGAAAACCAAGTAGAAGTTACCCTTTTGTAAGAAATAGTTACATTTACAAGAAAAATTTCCATTTGTAAGAGTGTTGGGGAGGAAAATGTTTTCTCTACCATTCAAAGATTTTCTAGCTGGCTCAAGAGTCAACTTGACATGAGACAGATTGACAGGAGAAAATCAAACAAAAGTTCTGTAACATGTATACCTCCTATATACTTGAGAGAGACGCAGGAAAAGTGAGTAACTCCCTGGAAGGCCAAAGACATCACTTTAATACCATCTTCAGCCAAAGATAAAAGCAGATACTGGGGTTGGGGAGTCAGTTATGGGAGGTTACTAGGAAAAGCACAGGAAACAAGGGTAAGGTTGTTATGGATCTTTAAGTAGTTGTCTTTTCCATTGATAAGACTTTCTAGAGATTTAGATTCATCCCTTCTCTTCCTGTTATAGCAAAGTAGGCACCTTAGAAATGGAGATTTCTCTAATATGTGTAACAGTATCTATAAAAGGATAACTTTTACTTGGATTTCAGAGTTTCTCCTGTTTGAAGTTTCTTAAAAATGACTAGCTTAAATTAACCAATATGTCAAACAGGCATATCTGGGGGTGGCAAAATATGCCCCCCCTACATATTCTATGAATATAATAATTAACATGAAATCCTAAAGTAATGTGTTTCTGGGAATTTCTCAAAGGGTCACTTTTTTTTTTTTTTTTTAGTAGATAATTACTACTTCCAGAATGTTTACTAAAAGAACTTTAAAGTATAAAAAAAAAAAAAATAGAGAAGAAATGACCCCTCTCCTCAAAAATGTGGAAATTTTCATGAATGTGTTGGGTTCATTATCAAAGGAATGAGACTGAGACAAAGTGAAAAGTTATGCAAAGCCTTATTCTATGCCAAGCATTAGAAGTTAGACTGACCAGCCAGGGCCTCCTCTGAAGAGAGCGACCTCTCCTTGGTCTTACAGGTTCGTTTTATAGGGTGCAACCGCAGACCTCTATGTATGTGGCTTTGACTGATTGGATGTCTCCTACCTGTGTGTTTTAGTAACCAGAACCGATACTAGTAACAGCTGAGGTATTTACTAAACAACAAAATGGCCTCGTTTTAGGTATTTGTTTTAGCAACGGTTTCCTGGAACCGGTATCGGTAACTGCTGAGTCATTTATTAAACAACAAAATGGCGAACTAGGCAACACGGAGTCACTATGGCTAAGTAGGCCCAGGCAGGCCCTAGTGGTTTAACAGGTTTTAACGTGGAATCGGCCCCAACAAATGGATATAGAGATAGTTAAATTATTAATAAGTACTGATGTGGGAAACAAAAGAGGGAGAAAAAATTTTTAATTTCCTTACTATTTAAAACCCATTTACAAGTCCTTGAAACCGGGAGTGACATTCCTCTAGGAACTCAGCTGTTTTGATGTTAATACTTTGCTAAGGATAGCAGGTCATCCTTGGCCTGACCCCAGGATGCTTTAAGTCTACTTTAACATATAAAATTTCCTTCAGAAACTTAATTTATCCCATCCCCTCCCTTCCCAAGATACATGTTTGCAATCATCCTCCAAGCCTATGACCCACCAATATACGTCTGAAGGGTCTCGTGACAATAATAAATGACATTTTCCCAGCAATAGCTAGTTCCCTCAGGATCCTGGAAAACCTTGTTTCCAAATACCTAGGGGACTTATACTATCCCTAACCACCTCCCAACTTGAAAGTATATAATGGGCCACTCCTCAGGACTCCAGGGCTTCAATTTCTGCCCATGGGTCCTGCCCCCATGCTTTAATGTCTCAAGGATTCTTTCTTGGCCCTTGGTTTTGAACCCTAACATCTTTCCTACATCAAATACCACCCAAGAATTACAAGATTGAGAGCAGCATTGTTAGGTTATCACTGAAACTTCCTCATGTTGAAGGAGCAAAAGGCAAGCTGGGGACAAAGCAAAGCTGACACTCCACAACTTCTCCTCCACCAGTGGGATATATGTGATGTTCCTCAGGTACTCCTGGCTGCCCTAATGGAAAAATAATTAAATTCATAGAGACCACAATCCTGCAAGGCTTGAGTCTTCCTCAGTTGACAAATGTATACAAGAACAAAGCATTTCTATCAATAGCCTAGCTTCCAGAAGGAAATATAGATAAAATTAAATGTCCTAAAAACCTGCAGCCCATTGACGGATACTTGAAGTGGGCAGAGTGTAATGTTCCTCCAGGAAGCTCCCTATTATCTTCATGTTAATATCTTGTTAGAGGGGAAAACAACAACAACAACAATAACAAAAGAACCCCTTAACTTGAAAATGGCAATGTCTCTGGTATCCTGTGAGTCTTCTTTAACATCTGAGAATCCTTTTGAAACCTCCCTTTTCCTTACCTCCTCCATCCACATAATATATAATCATCCACCCCTCCCAACCCTGGGACAGCAGCTCTTTCTGTCCATGGGTCCTGTCCCCGTGCTTTAATAAACCACCATTTTGCACCAAAAGACATCTCAAGAGTTCTTTCTTGGTCATTGGCTCAGGAGTCCACCCCACTGAACCTCATCCATAACTCCAAAACCCCATCAATGTTAGCTACTTTCTTGAAATAAATTCAGCTGTTATTTTTAATAGACTAAACTCATTAAACGGATTCAATGTACCTAAATGTCTCTTTCAGTGAAGTGGTACATGTAGTTTAGGGGGCAGATTGCAATACATTTTAAAGAACCCTAGGTTGGAAATCTTTAGCTATACTAAAAATTAGCTGTTTGGCTGTGGCCCCAGCATTTTAATCTCTAATATAATGAGTTTGGGTGATATAAAATAATAATAAATGTATTAAACTTTTTATGTGTCCCTGTGTACCCAGTCTTATATACTTAATATGTTTAATTCTTACAACAGTGTGAAATAGGTGTAAAGTTTGCATTAATCAGGATACGCTAGATTGTGCTTAGTATCAATAAAGAAGGAAGGAAGGAAGGAAAGAAGTGATGTGGGGAGCAAAGGCAGAAGGAAATGTAGATAAAATTAAATGTCCTTATAACCAGAAGCCCATGGACAAATACTCGAGGCAGGCAGAGTGTAACATTCCTGCAGGAAACTCCCAACGGTCTTCATGTTAATGCTTTGCTAGAAGGAAGACACACAACAACCTTAGCTGGACAGGATGGGGGAGTCTTGTTTAGCATATGAAAGTCCCTTTGGAAACTTCCCTTCATCTTTCCTCCCCCAGCTGCAAAGTATACCATCAGCCCTTCCTCACAACCACAGTGCTGCTCCTTCTGCCCACAGGTTCTGTCCCTGTGCTTTAATAAAACCACGTTTTTACACAAAAGGTGTCTCAAGAATTCTTTCTTGGCTGTTGGCTTGAAGCCTTGCCACTCCAGACCATCCTTAGAAGGAAGGAAGGAAAGAAGGAAGGAAGGAACAAAGAGGAAGGCATGCGGAGGAGAGGGAGCAAGGAGAAAGGAGTGGAAAGGCAAGAATGGGAGAGAGGACTGATTTTGAAGAAGAAAATTACCCAGAGCAGGCCCAGGCCTGGAGGCCCCAGAAGGTGGAAAATCACTAACAATAAACTAGAGCTAGCCAGAAGCCCTACTGGGAGCAAGGGATAGCCAGCCGCTTCTGTTTCTTTAAACAGGCTTCCCACTACAGGCTCCCTGCACTACTGTTCCCTCTTACAGCAGCCCCCACTCCCCCTGTTTAAACCCACCTATCAGCAGTCAGCATAGCCCTTGAAACCTATTTGCAGTCCCCTATAAAAGCCCTATAACCCCATTGCTCGAGGCACAGAACTTGAAGCATGAACTCATCCGGGTTCCCTGCATAAATAAATCCAAGTTCTCCTACTTCTCCAAGTGTTACTTGGTCTCTTGCAGGTCTGATTATTTTTCTGCAACAAAATCTTCTAACCAAACTAGAGCTTGTCTGTCCAATGAGCACCAAGCTTTAGCAGTGAAGAAATACAGATTATTTAGTTGTGTGATGCCACCCAGGAGAACAGGGAACTAATGCTCAAAATCCTAAACTCTCCGGGACTTACAAGTGAGGGTTTTTAAAGGCAAAAATTAGGGTATCTGGGTGGAGCTGATGTAGTTTTAGAATATAGGTAAAGTTTGGTGGGGTGGGGTCCGGGGCCGAAGACCAAGAAAGAATTCTTGAGACCTCTTGGGTGCAAAGAGGTGGTTTTATGAAGCACAGGGACAGGACCCATGGGCAGAAAGGCGGTTGTGAGGAGCAATTGATTATATACTATGGGGTCGGGGGAGGTAAGGAAAAAGGGAGGTTTTCTCAAGGACTTTCATATACAAAGAAGACCCAGGATCTTGGAGGCCTAGCTACTGTCAAGCTAAGATTGTTTTTTCCTGTAGTAAAGCATTAACATTAAGATAGTTGGGAGCCTCCTGAAAGATGGCCACACATATCCCACCCAGGAGTGGGGTGAGGGGACAAGGGAGGTTTCAGGGTGTCAGCTTATGCTTTGTCTTCAGCTAGCCTTCTGCTCCCTCATTAGGGTGACATTCAATGATTGGTGGAGAATGAAATCAAGTTCTTGACATCTTACTTCCTGTTCTTTGACTCCGGTGTGTCTGGTTGAAAAGGGATCTGTTCCACTCAACGATGGTAACTCTAAAAACATCTCTATTCAGTCAGTGAGTTAATAAAACAGTATAATGGGGCAATACATCCTGTGATTCCTACCAGCAGTAATTTTTTACGTTTAAGTGACTGTGTAAGTATTCTCCATTACTGACTACAATGCTCTTATACAACATGTGCCTAAAATTCTACCACGTTGATGAATAGTGGCGGACGTGCAGTTTCACATATTCTGCCTACATTCCGTTTCCCCCACTGTTGTTCCCAGAAGTCTTCAATCTCAGTGCCTTAATAAAATAACATTTACTTCGTGCTCACATCCACTCACATTCAGGTTAGCGACTCTCCTTCAGGCCTGCAGCAACCCCAGGTGGGACATATGGTTTCTAAGTCATGGCAGTGTGTCCGCTGGAGGCTTGTGTGGGAGGTTTGTGGGAGCCAGACTGAGAATGGATGGTGGTTATGTGGCCCCTGGAACCTAAGCAGCAAGGGAGGTGGGGAAAGCTATAAACGGTGAACGTGTTTCACTGTTTCTGCCAGTTCTTATCCTCATTCTATAGATAAGAAAACTGGGGCTTAGCTGTACATGTAGGATACCTAGTGCCACACAGCTCATACGCGATGACAGAATTCATAGGACCATCAGAATCTAGGGCTTACCGTACTGACACTAAACCATCAAAACCCCTAAATCGTGCACTGAAACTGAGTCGGCAACTAATATCAGCCTTCTGTGACTATTTCAAGTAACCTCAAGGAAGAATCAAAAACAGGAGGAACCAGAAAACCAGTTAAAAAGAGACATGTCAGGGTTGGGGCCGAGGGCAGGCCACCCCAAGATGGGCCACTCTGGCATGAGGATTATTTTAAGTTGAAGACAATCAAGAACCTGCAGGCTTAAAAGAAATATTTCGCGTCCCTTAACTACACAGTAGAATCTAAATTGGAGGTGTTCCCCAAAATAATAGGTATTATCAGAAATAATCTTTATCTGGGCCACCCATCTGTAGGCCAGGGCAAATATCTAATTACCAGACATTCGCTTTTCTTACTGCCCTCTGAACTGCATACCTTTCCTCTAAAGCCCCAGACCCCCAAAACCTTCAGGATGATGTAGACACCTCATTTTACCTGTCTTTAGAATTTCTGTGTCTATATGGATTCTCCATCTTTACACTAGTAATCAGTTTTCTCCTCTTAATCTAGTTCATATCAATTTGTTTCTTGATCTGGCTAGGAGGACCCTTAAAGGAGACAAGAATTTTGCCCCCTGACACAAGCAATATTATAAACAATCAGATATGATAGAAATATAATATATTAAGATGACCTAAGGGTCATTCTCATGTCTGTGTGGAAATCAGGAAATCTTAATTTTATCAATAGTAGTAGATTCAACCTTGTGACACACTGTATTTGGAGAACCGCTTCCTAGTATATATATTCCTTTCCCTTTTTGTATATATAATCCCCTGTAGCAAGTAGCTTCAGAGCAGTTCTGCAGAGCAGCCTGATAGTTTCCTGA
The DNA here is from genome assembly GCF_030435805.1 of Mustela lutreola. Classification (NCBI taxonomy): domain Eukaryota; kingdom Metazoa; phylum Chordata; class Mammalia; order Carnivora; family Mustelidae; genus Mustela; species Mustela lutreola. Next base: position 56,612,686 of record NC_081295.1, on the reverse strand, counting down.
GCTATTGTCCTTAGTAAGACAATAAATAAAACATTTACAAATCTCCTCTGAGGTTGATTTTCTTTCAGTTGACAACATCTCTTGTATCTTCAGCATATTCGCTACCTCAGCTACCCCGGTAAGCACAGTACTTGCTGATGTAGGAAAGAACATTAGGGTTCAAAGCTAACGGCTAAGAAAGAATTCTTGAGACATCTTTGGTGCAAAAAGGTGTTTTTTTTAAAGCACGGGGACAGGACCCGTGGGCAGAAAGAGCTGCACTGGTCAGGTGGCATGGCAGATTGTATACTTTCAAGTTGGGAGAGGGGGTTAGGAATAGCCTAAGTCTCTGAGGAATTTTGGAAACAAGGCTTCTAAGACCTTGAGGTGGCTAGCTATTGTTACCATCTTATAAAATCTGAGTCATGAGACCCTTCAGATGTGTATTGGTGGTTCATATGCTTGGAGGAGGATTGCCAACATGTATCTTTGGGATAGAGATGCAGGAAGTTTCTGAAAAAAATTTTATATCTGAAAATAGACTTACAGCGTCCTGGGGGGTGGGGTAATGTTACCTGTTGCCCTTAGCAAAGTCTTAACATAGAGACAACTGTGTCACCCTGCCTGTTTCAAGAACTTGTCAGTGGCCTATAAGTAGTAAGGACATGTAATTTTCCCACATCACTTGCTAGTGCAGATTCTTTTAATATGTTTTCTTTTCTTTTTTTCAGTTTTTCACTACAGTCTGTTTCCATGTAGCCATGTTCACTAGCACATAACAGAAACTTATAGCACAGAGTGACTTAAATAACCTTAATCCTTCCATAGTGAGATGTTTAATTTACCATAAGCACTGATGTTGGGGGGGGGAGCACTTTTTTTGTTTGTTCCTTTGTTGGTTGGTTTAAGTAGGTTCTATGCTCATTGGGGGCACAAAGTGGGGGTGGGTGGGTAGGGGTGTGGAGACCTGGGCTGAGATCAGGGATCAGATGCTTAACTGCCTGGGGCACCCAGGCCCCCTGGGGGGGAAAGCACTTTTAAATGATTGAAAACATCATCAAAGTTCCTAACATCCTTATAAGTTTTTAATCAAATGTCAATTAATGTCTCTTCTTACTGCTTAATTGTTAAAGAACTAGTTAAAGCACAATGAGCTAGGGAGGGTGTGAAATTCATACACCCACAGGATTACTGCAGAACCCTAGTGATACAGTGAAATACTTCTCTAGGAGGGAGGACATCTACTATGAGCAGTTTCTGCTCATTCAGACTGGCAACATCTGACTTGATGAAACACAATCTACTTCTCCTATAGAACTAAATACCATTTGTTACTTGGTTAGATAAAATTTCTTTCTCCTGTAAAGAGCATACCCTTAATGGAGAGAGTGTTGCAGTCTCCCCAGCAAAAGAGAGGTGCAGAGGTTCAAGGCTGAGACCCAGAAAGATGGAAGTGATACAGGGGATCTGCCCAGGGAGTGATCCACATTCACAGTGCCTAGTGAGCCCTATAAATTGACGTGACTATTCCAAGATATAAGAAAGTTGTAATTCATGGCATCATTTATATTCACTTTTTTTTTTTTCAAGAGATTTTATTTATTTATTTGACAGAGAGTGAGAGCACAAGGAGGCAGAGTGGTAGGAAGAGGGAGAGGGGGAGGGAGAAGCAGTCTCCCCGTTGACCAGGGAGCCGGACATGGGGCTTGATCCAAGGACCCCGGGATCATGACCTGAGTCCAAGGCAGACGCTTAACTGACTGAGTCACCCAGTTGCCCCCATATTCACTTTTCTGATCAGGTTTTCTGCTGCACAGATTTTCAGAGGATTCCCACCCATTCTAAGAGGTAGTAAAATACTGACCAAAAGATGTTTTGTTCAGCATGTTCTGCCTTCAGAAAGACTGTTCATTGCTCTTTTACCCCAGGTTTGAATCTACAGATCTGAGCTTTGAACCTCAGAGACTATAAATACTATCCACCTTTCCTTTTCTACTCAGCTATTATAAATTTGCCTAAATATAAAGCCTAACCCAGCAGGCAAATATGCACTCATGAAAGATTAAGTTTTCCCTGATTATCATCTTGCTGTTTACCGTTTCTATTGGCATAGGCAGGAAAAACTGAATAAAAAAATTCGATGTTCTCTGGTTATTCTGTATGTTAAAATAATGATACAGAGCATTATGTATAAAGTACAAAGCAGTTTCACTTTGAATCGAAAGTATCTATGTTTCTCTTCTTTACAACCAACATAAATATGAGGCAAGTTTTAATTTTAGCTCCAAAAATATTTATCAAAAGCTTAAGAAACACCATCTCTGTGTATTTAACATAAAATAAAAATATTTCCAAGCTGATTAAGCTACAGTCTGGAAAGATTCCTAAACCATGACTGAATATTAAAAATGAATTTCATCCCCACCGCCTGAGTTAGAGGAAAGAGGAAAATCTTTTTCACATTTTGGAAATCATAGGCTCACTTCAGATCTTGGAAAGAAAACCTGAAATTTTGGTGAATTTAATTTTTTAGCAAATACTTTATCCTTTATATTAAAAAATGAAGTTGGGAAGGGTTATCTATGCATATACCATTGCCCTCTTTAACCATGTACCTGCTCAGAGAATTGTTGCAGGTTTTTCCAGAGATGGTAAATAAAGTACCAATTGCTACTCCACTGGCCAAAGGCATAAGTGAGGTTCTTTTCTTTTTGGAGACCTTTATGTACAAATGAGTATCACAGCAGTTCACACATGTAGTAGATTTTTGCTGGGAATCAGGGGTCCAGATGGGAACCTCACCGTCTTGTGGTTTTCAACCATGCTCCTTCTGGCAGAAGTAAACCCTCATTGTTGGAAACAGACAACCAGCATCATCAGGGCCTTTCAAGCCTGAGGTTTTAAATAAAGCAGTTAATAATAATGAATGTGAAAAATACAGTGGAGTGCTTTTAAGGCAGTGTTTCTTAACCAGAGCTGCATTGTGGAAAGCCCCAGAGAGCTTACAAATAAATAAAACACATCTGGGCCTCATCTCCCAGAGTTTCTATTGTGTAGCCAGGTTTGAAAATCACTGTCTTAAGAGTATGAGTATAGACACTAAATTTAAGGGAAAAAAAAAAAAAAGGGTGAGAAGCCAACCTCACAATCTACAGAAAAATCTATTTTAAAAATATGCTCCTCCCTATAATCCTGGTTCATAAATTGTATAATAAACTAATAGCTCAGCCCTCATGGCCTAGGAAGCCCCCATAGAATCCAGCAAATAGAGGAAGAAAAGTCACATTAAATAACATTAAACAGCAACTGTTAAGGGATGAAGAAGTTTCTTGACTTCATTACTCTTCATCTTCCAACAGGAACCAGTCTGCTCCAGTAGGAGCGGGGTTTAGATTGAATACTGAACAAGGCAGTGTGGGAACAGGGTGGGAACAGAGAGGCAGATAAACTCTCTGTGCTTTCAACAGCAACAACAAAATCACTGGTTTTTACGCTCTATATTTTCCTCTCCATATAGATATGGATTCCCTTTTCTCTTAATCTGTGTTCCCTCAGACCTCCCATGGTTCTTGTATTGTCTATGAAGAATCCCATACTTGATTCACTAAGAAGCCAATTCAAAGAGGGCCAAGCATTTTGCTCTGTTCTAAGAATTCACAGGCAATTCATAAACTAGACACGTACGCAAAATGTCCAGGAACACAAGAGTGGGAGTGACCCATTCTGGTTCCCACGGCCGCCTGTGTCTGCTGCATGGTTAGCCTGCCTGGCCAGACAGAAGAGAGCTGTTTAGCAAGAGGTGCTCAGTGAGCGTATAAATGTTCTACCAAGGTTTACATCTTCCAGAGTGCCTTGTGTGTAGTAACTGCCCAGTAAATACCCATTAATCAAACAATAGCAAACACTAAATTTCAGAGGGAGATTGTCTTCAATGGTGTCTTTCCTGCAGCCATTAATAATAAAGGAAATTTAGAGGAGATTGTCAGTTTAGATGGTATTGTGTGCTCCTGACACCCACCTGTGAGTTGTGGGATTTTCTTACAGTTTCATTTCTTTCCTTTCCTTTTCTTTTTTTTCTCTTCTCTTCTTTTTTTTTTTTTTTCTAAGATTTTATTTATTTATTTGTCAGAGAGAGAAAAAGTACAAGCAGGTGGAGGGGCAGAGGCAGAGAGAGAAACAGACTCGCTGCTGAGCAAGGAGCCTGATATGGGGCTGGATCCCAGGACCCTGAGATCATGACCTGAGACAAAGGCAGATGCTTAACCACTTAACCCACTGAACCAACTAGTCATCCCTTTCTTATAATTTTTAAGAAGAAATGCACTATGAGTGGTATGTGTGAGGGTGGAGGTGGGGTTTCTGTGTATAAAAGGTAAGACCTGTCCTAGATACTCTTGAGACTACAAAGAAGGATAAGAAGGAAGCCCATAGCAGCAGAAACTATAATAGACCTGTTCTGCAAGTGGTGTCATTTAATTTATTATTACTTAATGTATTATTATTTATTATTTAATTTGATTTTATCCTTCACAACAACCTTATGAGTTTAGGTAAGTACTTTTTCTTAGATTTGTTGCCAGATCTTCTTCAATAAGTCCATCTTTTTCTTCTTTTTTTTTTTTTTTTTAATTTTTATTTATTTATTTATTTGACAGACAGAGATCACAAGTAGGCAGAGAGGCAGGCAGAGAGAGAGAGAGGAGGAAGCAGGCTCCCCGCTGAGCAGAGAGCCCGATGCGGGACTCGATCCCAGGACCCTGGGATCACGACCTGAGCCGAAGGCAGCGGCTTAACCCACTGAGCCACCCAGGCGCCCCCCATCTTTTTCTTCTAAACTAGAATTTCCTCCCCTCAAAATTTATGTATTAAAACAGAATATTAAGAGTATTTTATGTTCAAATGATTTTGTAAACTCCCAACTAAACAAAATTAAAGATGTTTCCTTATTTCAGAGCATCTTAGAGCTTTTATGTTTTTTATTTTTATTTTTTTTGAATATTATAAACATATATTTTTATCCCCAGGGGTACAGGTCTGTGAATCACCAGGTTTACACACTTCACAGCACTCACCAAAGCACATACCCTCCCCAATGTCCATAACCCCACCCCCTTCTCCCAACCCCCCTCCCCCCAGCAACCCTCAGTTTGTTTTGTGAGATTAAGAGTCACTTATGGTTTGTCTCCCTCCCAATTCCATCTTGTTTCATTGATTCTTCTTCTACCCACTTAAGCCCCCATGTTGCATCACCACTTCCTCATATCAGGGAGATCATATGATAGTTGTCTTTCTCCGCTTGACTTATTTCGCTAAGCATGATACGCTCTAGTTCCATCCATGTTGTCGCAAATGGCAAGATTTCATTTCTTTTGATGGCTGCATAGTATTCCATTGTGTATATATACCACATCTTCTTGATCCATTCATCTGTTGATGGACATCTAGGTTCTTTCCATAGTTTGGCTATTGTGGACATTGCTGCTATAAACATTCGAGTGCACGTGCCCCTTTGGATCACTACGTTTGTATCTTTAGGGTAAATACCCAATAGTGCAATTGCTGGGTCATAGGGCAGTTCTATTTTCAACATTTTGAGGAACCTCCATGCTGTTTTCCAGAGAGGTTGCACCAGCTTGCATTCCCACCAACAGTGTAGGAGGGTTCCCCTTTCTCCGCATCCTCGCCAGCATCTGTCATTTCCTGACTTGTTGATTTTAGCCATTCTGACTGGTGTGAGGTAATATCTCATTGTGGTTTTGATTTGTATTTCCCTGATGCCGAGTGATATAGAGCACTTTTTCATGTGTCTGTTGGCCATCTGGATGTCTTCTTTGCAGAAATGTCTGTTCATGTCCTCTGCCCATTTCCTGATTGGATTTTTAAATGCAATATTCATTGGAAGTCTCTAAGAGAGTGATATGCACACAATACCGAATCTGGCAACCATCTTGCCAGTTCAGATGGAAGAATGAAAACTAGAGATCATATTGCTTTCCAGACATGCCTGGACTGGCCAAGGATCCTATAGGAATGCAAACTCACTAGCTTAAATATAATCACCAAATATACTTCATGAAACTTCTAACATAAGGAATAAAGACACTTTTCAGATTTTAAGTCTTTCTCAAGAGAGAAAAGACCTGTGGCGTCTGGGCTGCTCAGTTGGTTAAGTGGCTGCCTTTGGCTCAAGTCATGATCCAAGGGTCCTGCAATCAAGCCCTCAGTCATGCTCTCTACTCAATAAGAGTCTGTTTCTCCCTCTCCATCTGCCTCTTCCCCACTTTGCCCCTCCCTCCACTCGTGCTCCCTCTTTCTTGCTCTGCTCTTTCTTTCAAATAAATAAATAAATAAAATCTTAAAAAAAAAAAATGACAAACAAGAGAGAGAAAAGACCCCCAGAGGATCAGACAAAGTAGTACCAGAGCACCCGCCAACACGACTTCGTTGTCCTCCCATCAATGGTGTCTACTGTTTCAGGAGACACCTGCCCCAAGTTTTGTCCTCAAATATCTTCACTTGCCAGCCGTCTGGGAGTTCAGGACTTTGGGGTATTAGCTCCCTGTTTCCCTGGGTGGCACCACACCAATAAACTATTTTTCTTTGCTGCAAAAGCTTGGTGTCAGTTGCATTTTTTTTTAATTAACATAAAATGTATTAATTGTTTCAGGGGTACAGGTCTGTGAATCATCAATCTTACACAATTCACAGCGCTCACCATAGCACATGCCCTCTCCAGTGTCCATCACTCAGCCACCCCATCCCTCCGTACCTCCCTCTCCAGCAACCCTCAGTTTGTTTCCTGAGATTAAGAGTCTCTTATGGTTTGTCTCCCTCTCTGGTTTCATCTTGTTTCATTTTCCCCTCCCTTTCCCTAAGATCATCTCTCTTGTTTCTCAAATTCCTCACATCAGTGAGATTATATGATAATTGTTTTTCTCTGAGTGACTTATTTTGCTTAGCGAAATTTGGTGTTCATTTTTATTGGCTTGCTGCACACTGGTGGGCAAACTCTTATTGGGTTCTGCCACAATAATAATTCAACTGCTTTGGCCATGGAATCCTTTGTTAAGATGACTTCTCTTGAGGACATGTCTAGAGAAAACTTTTCATATAGTCCTTCTCCAAGAAGAGTTTAATAAAGGCACAAATGCCTAGTTTAAAGACAGAATGTGGTCAGTGTTCTCAGAGAGATTGAGATAGAAGTCAGGGAGGTTCAGAGAAAAGACAAAAATAGCTCCAGGTGCTAGAATAGGCTGCCTGGGAAATATGACATTTGTACTCTATTATCAGTGGCATAATTTTCCTCCCAGGACCCCATATTCCAAAAAAAACAGTGATTAGCAATCTTTGCTGCAATTTGGAATCCCTGGGAAGCTTTACCAAATGCTAATGTAGCTAATGTATGGTTCCTACTCTAGACAGTCTGATCTATCTGGTTTGGGATGTGACCTAGGCTTTAGGATTTTTAAAGTTGGCTGCATGATATAATGAGCAGACAAAGCTGAGACCGTAGCTGTTCACCTTGGCAAAATCTGTGACTTGACCTATCCAGAATGAAGTACTGATGCTTTCTCTGCAATAATTCTCATGCTACTCCTAGTTCTTCCCATAACCAAAAGCCATGAGACAGGTTTTAGGTTTTAATCTTATTTATATTTACACTAGTATTGTAGATGCTTTCCAGATTTGCTTCCTTCTTTCAGATTTAAAAAAGTAAGGCTACAGACACATTTCAGACAAGATCGGCCATGTTCACGGTGGTATGGCCATAGACTATAGAATCATTTCAAAGACAGTATAATAGAGTCACTAAAGAGCACAGGCTCAGTGTCAAACTCTCAGAATTCAAATATATTTATAAACTTAGGTAAGATATCTAACTTTTTAAGTCCCAGTTCCCTCATTTGTAAAACCAGGTGAATAATAATACCAACCCCTTTTAGGTTGTCCTGGGGATTTTAACAAATTAACCCTCAAAATATCCAGTACAGCATCTGGTTCATTTTTAGGGGTCCAGCACAAGTTGCCCCAAGATGTGTCACTTTGACATGCAAATTATTTCAGCTGAAAATAATCAAGACCCAAGAGACGCAGGAAGAAATGTTGACCTTGTCCCTAACCGCCTAAAAAAAATTTAGGTAGAGAGGGCGCCTGGGTGGCTCAGTGGGTTAAAGCCTCTGCCTTTCGCTCAGTTCATGATCTCAGGGTCCTAGGTTGGAGCCCCGCATCAAGCCCCACATCAAGCCCCGCATTGGGCTCTCTGCTCAGCAGGGAGCCTGCTTTCCTCTCTCTCTCTCTGTCTGCCTCTCTGCCTACTTGTGATCTCTGTCTGTCAGATACATAAATAAAATCTTAAAAAAAAAATTAGTGGACATGTTCCTGAAAGAGACCTATTGTCATAGGTAACTACATTATGAAATGAATTAGGGTGGTAATCAAGGAGGAACTTAGCAAAGTCTGTTTATTAAAATTCCTCTCTATGTCCCATTGTTTCTGGATGGCCGAGCAAACAACTGTTCACTAAGTGTTTACTCTTCCTGTTCTTCCTGTGAATTCCTCTCATTCCCTCTGAAGCCCCAAATGCTTACTCCCTCTCTTCTTAGCTCAGGATGACATATATACCTTGTTTTGCCTGTCTTTGTTTACGTGGATTGCCTGTACATTGTAATCCAATTTGATTTTCTACTGTTAATTTGTCTCAGGTCAATCTGATTCTTAGACCAACGAGAAGAATTTTAGAGGTTAGAGAAAAAATTTCCCTCCCAACAGCATTCATTAATTGTTAGCTGTTTTCATCATCATTTTATCACTTTTTCAATTACCTCGCTAAAACTGTCTAGAAATTGGAGAAAGCTTGTTAGAAGCCTGTTAGGAGCTGGAATCTCGGGCTTTATTCCAGACCTGCATTTTCAAGGTGACCTGTATGCTCATTCAGGTTAGAGAGGCACTGCTTTGGTTCAGTGGTTCTCAGCTTTGCTACAGATTGGAATCACCTGAGGCACTTTTTAAAAATCTGCCCCAGACCAATTAAATCAGCATTTCTGAGGCTGAAACTGAGGCATCAGTATTTTTAGTGTCATGGGTGATTCCAGCATGGAGCTAAAGTTGAGAAACTATGACTTAGCTCTAGAGATTACCAATAGCACCCAAAGTCCTATTTCTCTCCCCTTCCTCACTCTCATGCTCTTTCTCCCCTTTCCTCTCTCCATTTCTCTTTCTGCTTCCTTCTCTGTCTGCTCATCTACTTTAGCCAGATTCTATTTCCCTTTCCAAATATTTATGCTTATTCTTTCCTCAACCTATGTTCAGATTTTGAACTCTAACTCTAACTCGATAGTTGATAACCCCCTTATTTGACAGAGGATAAGCTGGTTATTCCAAACTCATTAATCCTTTGCCACTTTCTAGATGAGTCCCCACACCTGTGATTACTTTAATTCAGCCTCAGCACCACCTGCTCATATGACATCCTTTACACTTTAATCTGTTAAAGGGAAGTGTCTATATGTATTTATACTTCTGGTAGGTGAACATTTCTAGTCACAAAACAAACAATAAAAACTTTATTTAAATAAATTTTCCAGAATAATTTACCAAGAGGACAAAAGGATAGATTGTAACGCCTATTTTTATTTATTTATTTATTTATTTATTTATTTATTTGACAGAGATCACAAGTAGGCAAAGAGGCAGGCAGAGAGAGGGGGGAAGCAGGCTCCCCGCTGAGCAGAGAGCCCAATGTGGGGCTCAATCGCAGGACCCTGGGATCATGACCTGAGCTGCAGGCAGAGGCTTTAACCCACTGAGCCACCCAGGCACCCAACTCCTATTTTTTTTTTTTTTTATAGCTTTCAGACTTCTTTTACTTTCATGATCCCATGTGATTCTCACAACAGGCCTTTAAAGTATTCTCAACACATTTTGCACTCAAAGTGATGTTCAGAGGATTTAAGTGACTTGCCCATGTCTGCAGAGCTAATGAGAGACTAAGCCAGGCCTTAAACACTTACTTTCTCATATATTTGAGACTGTATCTCTTACACCATGCTCCAAGTCAGAAGTTCCAAAATGTGATTGCTCATACTCAGTGTCAGGTAGTGCCAGGTAATGAAAATAAAGTGGAACACTGTGAGCCCATGCTTGTCTATCTATGTCGGGATGCCTAGCAAAACCTGCTTCTGGGGCTTACACGTTCTGTATTAGACAAGAAACAGAATTCTGGGATTTTGAATCTATTTTTCTTCTGTTTATTCATTCAAAAATATACTAGTCCCTGGTCAAGCTTCTGTATAAAACCACTACATAATTTTCCTGGATAATGGGTTTGCAGCAATGTCTTCAATCTGAAATTTATCTGATTCCCACAGACTCACTCAGCCTGCTCCTCTCACTGAATATGGTTCTGGAATAGAAGGGAAAGGGCATGGAAGGAGAGCTCCAAATAATAGAAAAACAAAGCAAACAAATAATAAGTAGGAAACTGCATCACTTATTTCTCAAGAGCATTGAATTAAATGATAAAGCACCAGTAAAAAAGCAACAAGACATTCTGCTCAAAAGTAAGCTCGTTACATTTTTAATTTCATTCATCATATGTTTTAGCTCCAGAATTTGTTTCATTCTTTTTATTGTATAATTGAAATTTGCTAAGAGGGTAGATCTTAATGTTCTTACCACAAAAAAAAGGAGGGGGTAATTATGTGAGGTGATAGATATGTAATTAACTTGATTATGGTGATCATTCATTTCACAATGTATATGTATATCAAAATAAGTTGTGTCTATTAAATGTATACAATTATTATTTGTCAAAAAAGTTAAATGCAGAGCAGTGTGTCTATAATTCATTTCAATAAAACTAAAAGGTTATGGTCATATACCCATAGGTACATACTATTTGCATAAGATAGCAGTTGTCCTGGAGAATAGAAATGAAGAGTTATTTATTTTTACCTGTCCTCTTTAAATAAAAATTGAATATCAAGAAGAGGAAGAATAGACCAGAAGTTTATTCAACAGTCTGTCAGGCTTTAAATTAAAAATATTTTTAATATTGAATATTAAAAATAATATTTTTAATATGAGCATTAAAAATGCTCATAACTTTGTGATGAATGCTCTTTTGAACACAACCCCAATTTTTTAATACATATGCATAATGTACCTATCAATACTACAAGTTACTTGTAGTATTTTATTGCCACCAAATAAGTGTTTTAATGAAATGGAAGGCCCAGAGACTTTCTTTAGAAATGATATCAGTCACTCCTTTATATCAATAATATATTGTCTGTTTCCCTATTATAGCACATGGATGTGTCTATCCCAACCACTAGACTAATAGATATCAGGAGAGCATGTGATATCGTTTAACATTTTTTTGTATCGTAACAAAGCCTTGTTCAGTACTGAATATTGTATACACATGTATTAAATGTTGGCTACTTGGGACTGTATTGAAAAACATTTAAATAATTGTTGAGATGCTGTCTCTTTTCCCAATGCCTACAACGGTGCTTTGCACTAAGTGGGCCTTTAATTGTTATTAATTAATGAATAAGCTAACAAAGTGAATGAACAAATGATTTATTATTTTAAAAAAATGAGTATAGAGGACACCTGGTTGGCTCAGTCAGTTAAGCATCCAACTCTTGATTTTGGCTCAGGTCATGATCTCTAGGTTGTGAGATCAAGCCCCACATTGGGCTCTGTGCTCAGCAAGAGATTCTTGTTCGAGATTTTCTCTCTCTACTTCTGCCCCTCCCCCCACTCTCTTTCTCTCTCTCTCTAAAATAAATAAATCTTTAAAAAAATGGGTATGCTTTAAAAAAAGGCTAATTTATTTAGCAAGTTCTAAAAATTTGAAGTAATTAAGACTTGCTAAATGAAAGTAGCCATGTATTGCTATAAATAAGTGAATAAGTTTTAGCCTGGTTATTTCTGTTATTTTCTGAGTTCATTTGTTACATCTCAACTACCCAAATTTGACATCTGTTGGGCAAGGGGCTTTCAGATTTTCGAAGTCCTCCTATGACAATTACTAGGAATGAATGCTTTTTAGCTGGTAGTGAAGCAAAGCTTGAAGGAACTTCAAGGAGAAATAGATGAATCCATTATCGTAGTTGGAGACTTCAACACCCTTTCTATCAGAAATGAATAAATCCAGTAGGCATAAAATTATTAAGAACTTAGTTGAACTCAATAACACCATCAATCAACTGGATGCAACTGACATCTATAGATTATGCAGCAACACCAGAATACACATTCTTCTCAAGCTTCCATGGAACACTCACCATGAGAGACCACATTCTGAGGTACAAAACATACCTTAAACATTTTTAAACCTATAATAGTTACAAGGCCTCCTCTCAGACTACAGTGGACTTAAACTAGAAATCAGCAACAGAAGGACAACTGGAAAAGCCCAAAACATATGGAAGCTAATAGCACCCTTCTAAATAACACACAGATTAAAAAAGAAATCTCAAAAAAAAAATTTTAAAATACATGAAAATGAAAACATGTGGGATAAAGTAAAAACAGTACTTAGAGAGAAATTAATGCATTAGAGAAGAAGAAAGATCTAAAAACCTCACCCTAGGAAGCTAGAAAGCCAAGAGCAAATAAAACACAAAGTAAGCAAAAGGAAAAAAAAAAAAAAAAACGAAAAACAAGACAGAGCAGAAATCAATGACATTGAAAACAAGAAATCAATAGAGAAAATCAGCAAAACCAAACTTGTTCTTTGAAAAGATCAGTAAAATTGATAAGCCTCTAGCCAGGCTAACTAAGGAAAAAAGGAAAGAGGACACAAGTTACTGCTATAAATTAAAGAAGGAAAAAAATAAATGAAGGGATATTATTACACATCTCATGTAAATTAGAAGGAATAATAAAAGAATACTATAAACAACTCTATGTTCACAAACTTGATAAATTAAGTGAAATGAACCATTTTCTTATAAGACACAATCTACCAAAACTCACATAAGAAGGAATAGATAAGGGCTAGGCAATGGGAAAAATGGGTGAAGGGGAGATGGAGATATAGGCTTCCAGTTATAGAATAAGTAAGTCACAGATATAAAAGGCACAGGATAAGGCATACAGTCAATGATATTGTAATACTAAAGTAAAAGGACAGACAGTAGTTACACTTGTGAACAGACCATAGTGTATATGGTATAAAAATCACTCAGTTGCCCATACAATGTCAACTATACTTAAAAGAAAAAAAGAAATAGATAAAATATTTTCAATAAAATAAGAAAAGGGGAACTTTATCAACCTAATAAGAAATATCTACAAGAACCTAAAGCTGATACTAAATGATGGAAAGTTTGAAGCTTTCCCACTAAGATCAGATACAGGCAAAAATGTCACCTCTGACACTTCTTTTCAACATGTATTAAAAATCCGTACTAATACGATAAAGCATTAAAAGGAAATAAAAGATATACAGATTGGGAAGAATGATTTTTTTTTTTTTTTGGGGGGAGAATGATTTAAAACTTCGTCTGCAGGTAATAGGATTGTCTATGTAGAAAACCCAAAAATCTTGACCAACCCCTCCCCCAACTGGAATTAATAAGTGATTTTGGCATAGTTGCAGGATACAAGTTTAATGTATAAAAGTCAATTCCTTTCCTATAAACCAGCAGTGAATAAGTGAATTTTGAAATTGGAAATACAATATCCTTACAATAACATCTCAAAAAGTTAAATACTAGGTATAAATCTAACACTATATGTACAAGATCTATATGAGGAAAACTACAAAACTCTGATTAATGAAATTAAAGAACTAAATAGAGATATTCCATGTTTACAGATAGTAACACTCAGTATTGTCAAGATGCGTCCATTCTTCCTAATTTGATCTATAAATTCAATGCAATCCCAAACAAAATTTGCCAATATTGACAAACTGATTCTAAAGTTTATACAAAGAGGCCAAAGACTCAGAATAACCAACATGATATTAAAGTAGAAGAACAAAGTTAGAGAACTGATGCTACCCAACTTCAAGACTTCTAGATCAAGACAATTTACAGTATTGGCAAAAGAATAGACAAATATGTTGGTGGAACAGAATAAAGAGCCCAGAAACAAGTATAAATATAATCAATGGATATTTGAGCAAAAATTGTTTTTTAACAAATAGTGTTGGAACAATTAGACATCTATTATACAAAAATGAATTTAGACACAGACTTTACAACGGTCATAAAATTAACTCAAAATGGATCATAGACCTAAATGTAAACCACCAAGTTATAAAACTCCCAGAAGATAACAGGAGAAAATCTAGATGATTTTGGGTATAGCAATAACTTTATAGATACAACACCAAAATCATGATTCATGAAATAAATAATTAATAAGCTGGACTTCATTAAAATTAAAAATGTCTGCACTGCAATGTCAAGAGAATTAGAAGACAAGCCACAGACTGGCAGAAAATATTTGGGAAAAGGCACGTCTGAAAAAGGACTGCTATCCAAAGTATATAAAGAACTTTTAAAATTCAACAATAAGAAAACAAACAATCAAATTAAAAAATACCAAAGACCTTAATAGACACTGGACCGAAAAGGAGGTACAGATGACAAATAAGCATATGACAAGATGCTCCACATTGTATGTCACCAGGTAAATGCAAATTAAAACAACAATAAAATGCTACTATACACCCTACTCTAGAATGGCTAAAATCTGGAACACTGACAACATCAAATGGTGGTGTGATATGGAAAAACAGAAATTTCATTCATTCCTGGTGGGAATGACGAATGGCACAGCCACTTTGGAAGACAGTTTCGCAGTTTCTTACAAAGCTAAGCATGCTCTTACCATACTATCTAGCCATTGGGCTCCCTGGTATTTACCCAAAGGAATTGCAAAGTATGTCCACACAAAAACCCGCACGTGGATGTTTAAAGCAGCTTTCTTTATAATTGTCAAAACTTGGAAGCAACCAAGATGCCTGCCCTTCAGTTGAATGGAATAAATAAACCATGTTACATGCAAACAATGGAGTATTATTCAGCAATAAAAAGTAATGAACAGACAAACCATAAAAAGGTATAGAGAAGCCTTAAATGCATATTGGAAGTGAAAGAAACCAATCTGACAAGGCTACACACTGTATCATTTTCAACTCCATGATATTCTGAAAAAGGCAAAACTGTGCAGACAGTGAAAAGAGCAGTGGTTTCTGGGCCGGGATTGAGGAGGAGGGGGGATAGTGGTGGAGGTGGGTGGTGTGGGATGTATAGGCAGAGAACAGAGAATAGTTGACGTAGTGAAAATACTCTTTATGATATACTAATGATAGATACATGTCATTATACATTTGTCATTATGCATGTCATAGAATGTACAGAATCAAGAGGGAACACTAAGGTAAACTATGGGATTTAGGCCATAATGACATGTTAATGTAGATTATAACAAATGTACAGTATCAATTGTAACAAATGTCTCACTTTGGTGTATGATGTTGATAATAGGAGAGGATACACATGTACGGAGGAATGGAATATATGAGAAATCTCTGTAAATTTGTCTAAATTTTGCTGTGAACCTAAAACTGCCTTAAAAAATAAATTCCTAAGGGGCGCCTGGGTGGCTCAGTTGGTTCGGCATTTGATTCTTGCTTTCGGCTCAGGATGTGATACCGGAGTCCTGAGACTGAGCCCCGTGTCGGGCTCTGTGCTTGGGATAGAGTCTTGTTGGGATTCTCTCTCTCTCTCTCCCTCTGACGCTCCTGATCTTGCACTTTCTCTCTCTCTCTCAAATAAAGAAAAAAAGAAAGAAAGGAGGAAAGAAAGAAAGAAAACTTTAAAAAAGTCTTAAGAAACAGTTATTGTTGGGCTCAGTGGGTTAAACCCTCTGCTTTCGGCTCAGGTCATGATCCCAGGGTCCTGGGATGGAGAGCCATGTCTGGCTTTCTGCTCAGCAGGGGTTCTGCTTCCTTCTCTGTCTTTGCCTGCCTCTCTGCTTACTTGTGATCTCTGTCTGTCAAATAAATAAAATCTTTTTTTTTTTAAAAAAAGAAAAAGTTATTGTTAATTGCGTTAGGAAATATAATAGCATTATGGATACTCAAGTAAAAAAACTATATATTTTTAGCAATATACATTGAAGTGCTTACTGATGAAATGATGTAATATATAGTACATACATTAAAAATAACTCAAAAATAAAATAGAAAAAATAAAAAAAGACACAAGTGTGGAAAATTCAGATAACTATTGAAAATTAATGATGAATAATAGGATATTATTATGCGATTATCTATACTTCCATAATACATTTTATTTAACATTACATTTTAACAACAAGAAAATGGTACACACTAAAACCTGAGCCTAGAGTTATAGTTCTTCCTGAAGGTGAACAATTTTTTTCAGACCTTGTTATCCTTTAAGAATTATCCTACATATCAATAATTAGATTACTCTATATTCTACTTATGAGACCATGCCATCTACCCTGTTTGGTATTTTGCTGTTTCACTTATTTTGGGGTTTGCATAACATTACATAGAGAGCTGTATCATGTTTCTTAATATCTGCATGTAATTCCATCTCACAAACCATTTTAACGAATGTTGTTGTATCTGTTCATATTCGTGATAGAGAAAATGACTACAAGGTTAAAAAAAATCTATAGAAACATTTTTTCCCACTCTCCAATGATGCATGCCTGACCCTTAGCAGGGAAGAGGCCTTTTAGCCATAAGCCCATCACTAATGGGAAAGCTGGCACAGGCTCATCATTTCCTAGTCTTTCCTGACCCCATATGCAGCATCAAATGCCAAATGTACATGTGTATGCCTGGGTATCTGATAAAAAATGTTTTTTCTTTGCCAAAATGAATGAAATAACGTTACCCACTGGCAAGAAGAGAGAAGGAACAGAAAGTTTAAGAACAGAAAATATATTCCCCCTGCCAAAAAAGAAAATATATTTCTCTTGAGGTTAAAAGGACACAACTTTATATAAAAGATCAATCTAAAATAAAGAATATTTATTATCCAGAAAGTCGTACAAAATATCTTTCAAAGGGCACTTGGGTGGCTCTGTCGGTTAAGCATCTGCCTTCTGCTCAGGTCTTGATCCCAGGGTCCTGGGATAAGGCCATGTGGGCTCCCTGCTCAATGAGGAGCCTGTTTCTTCCTCTCCCTCTCCCTCTGCCACCCCTCCCCCACTTGTGCTCTCTTGCTTGCTCTCTCAAATAAATAAATGAATTCTTTAAAAAAAAAAATCCTTTCAGAATGAAATGTAGGTTTTTTCAGAGGTTTGAAGCCAAAATAAGAAAGATAAGACTATTATTCTAGTTTAATTCTCTCCTTCTTGTTCTTCTAAAGTAAAAATAATCATTTAAAATATTTTAAATACTAAAGGATTAAAATTAAAAGTTGTAATTGTTAAGGTTTTATTTTTAAGAAAGAAGGACAAACATTAAAATATAGAAGCAATTTGTACATTATAGTTTGAATATATTCACATTCAATTAGGAAAATGACTAAAGGATGCCTAGAAATTCAACCAGAAATAATAAGCTATGAAAAAGTTTGTTTCTTACTATCTCCTAATACACTGGTATACAGAATGATAAAACTGACTCTCACTATAAAGTAAGAAAAAAATTTTTTTTCTATTAAGGGCTGTAGACATTGCTCAATGTGATCCCATACCAACCCACATAAAAATTAGGAAAAAATTCTATATATCTCCTATTTTTCTACTATTTACTCAATAATTTAATAAGAGTTATGTGAAATATAAAAGTATACGTATTTAATATTTGTCTATCTCTCTCTAAATATTTTCTTTTTCCAATAATGCCCACCATTACTAAAGAATAAAATGTGGTTCTTGATCTCTATGGTGATGTTATAGTCACAACTATATCCATAATAGAGTTTCCCATTAACATTGTCCTCTTTGATAACTGTAAGCATTTCCAGACTTGCTCCTGGAAGCCTTTGCCACTCTAGGGCACACATCCTTAGGATGTTAGTTTTATCTTCATTTATTCCCTCAACTCTGATTTCATTATTCAAAACCTAAAACAGAATAATAAAATGATTTAGAAAGAAGGGACCTTGAGGTGCCCAAATGTGACTCCATCAACACTGCATTACTAATAACTATCATTCATTGAGAAATGATTGTATACCAGGCACTGTGCTAAGAACTTTTCATATATCACATCATTTAGTCATCCAAGCAATTCTATGCAATAGATACTATAATTATCTCCAACTGATGGTAAGATAAAAGTGGTTCATAAATGTTAACTATCTTGTTCAAGCTTACTGTAGAAACTAATTAATTTTGTCTACTCAGGATTCACTTGTCATTCTCCTGATACTCCAGTTTTCCTTTAAGAAACCTGACATATCTTCCTGCTCTCAGTCAATAATCGAGTTGAAGATGACCCTATCCTGGTTCCAGGAGAGGAAATCTGCTCAAGACCATGAAAACCAGAAGCCTGGTTCAAGGGTAGGTATATGTCCTAAAGAGGAGTAATCTAAATAAATCCAAGGGTAAATGATGGTGCTTTGGGAAAAGAGGTACCCTCATTCTGGGGAGGTTGCTGAACTGATAAGGTATAAACTTGGATCTCACAATTCAGAAAAAAAGTGGAAAGGGATGAGACAGCCTCCTAATAACATAAATCAGGTCTGAAGTCTGAGCTATTCGTGGGTAGGCGTTATATAAATTCCCTTTTGTAAAGTTGGCTTGAGTTGATATTCTTCCTGTTGCACTGGAATGAATGATGAATGATCCAGTCATTAAGCTGATTCAGGACAGAGCCAGGAAGTAAACCCAGGTGTCCTGTTCTAATCCCTTTATGCCACAGTATTGGGATTTGATTTAATCCGCTGTTACGTCTAAAGAACTAGAACAATTTAGAACAAGATTTAGCCGTAGAAGGTGATCCAGAATTAGACCCTGAGTCAAAGGTCTTTATGAAGTAATTTAGTGAGGACATGCTACCAAGGGAAACTAGTAAGGAAGGGGGAAAGCAGAGGTGAAAAGGAAAAGAAACCAAGCAAAAGTGAAATTTCTGGCAGCCCCAGCCTGATGTGTGAGGGAGCTTTGAAATGTAAATTACATTGCAGAGTTTGTCCTGCCTTGAGCAGGGAACTGGGCTTCTTGATTGGATTCTAGTCAGCCACTGGCAAGTGGGCCACCCTCGGTGGAGGGAGCATACATTTCCAGGTATTTGCCCTCTTTGCACATACTGGACACAAAGCTTCAGTAACCCAAGAGCAGCCCTCTGAAGGACCACTACAGAAAGTAGGTCTGGATTAGAGGAACCTTTCCTGGTTATCTGGCATGACCAGCTTTTCTGGAGTAGAATCCTGGATATGGTTTGGCTAATAGAAACGTCTCAGTAAGTGACGTGAGAGAGATTGGCGTTCAAGTTGTTTCCTTGACTCCTTACAATGTTTCCCAATTCGTGGACAACATTTATCCAAGTCTGCAATTTTCTTTCATTTCTCTTGGTGCCAGAGAACGCTTCCCCAGCTGCACAATGTTGACCCTACCAAATATCCTTAACTTCACTTAGCATGAATTTTTTTCACATTTACAGTGGAGAAAAGAATAGAGCACATATCGATAAGTTCTTTTTAAATTAAATGACAAAATGCATTGTCATAATACCTAATACTAAGCTATTTGTAAGTTATAGCCAATATGAGTTGAATTATGTCTCTGCCAAATTGATTGGTTAGAGCTCTAACCCACAATACCTCTGAAGGTGACTTATTTGGAGAAAAGGCCTTTAAAGAGGTGATTAAGTTAAAATGAGGCTATTGTACTTTCTAATCTGCTAGTGTACTTATAAGATGAAATTTGAACAAAAAAGAGATAATGAGCATGCCCACACACGGAAAGAAGACCATGTGCAGACATAGCAAGAAGGTAGCCATCTGCAAACAGAGGCCCAAGGAGAAACCAAACTTGAGGCCACTGGCCTCCAGTATTGATCTTGGACTACCAGCCTCCAGTAAGTAAGAAAATAAATTCCTGTTGTCAAGCCACCCAGGCTGTGGTGTTTTGTTATGGTATCCTAGCAGACTCATCTCACACATATCAGAACTGCTCCTTCCTTAATTTTTCATTCCAGTATCTTATCATTCCTATGTATGAGTAGACAGCTTTATGTCAGGAAAAGAAGGTGTCTCTTGAGTGTTTTGGGTCTACCAGGTTGATTATTTGAGAAACAAACCGTAAAAGAAAATGGAATAATTTTCCCAGAAGGAAATATTAAATAGATTCATATTCCATATTCTCTGATACTGTAGTGCCCGCAGGCAGGAAATTATTCTCCATGCATTAGCTCAGAGACCACAGCAATGTCAGCATGAAGACCAGGTAGAATAAAGCCAGAGTTTAACTGCATTTATTTTCAGAGCATCAGTAAAAGTTGGGTTGGAGTGAAGGTTGGTTCTTTCTTTGGCCTCTCAGGTCTAATTTGGACTCATCAGCTCTATAAATGCTACTTAGGAACACTAGTTACTTAATAGAAGCTGAACAACCTCCCCATGTCATGTCTATGATTCTGAAAAATGAATCTAGGAAATCAAAGTCATAAATCTCTGTATAACTGCCTTCCAAAGGAAATGATTTCTTAAATGATTTTTATTGGAATAGTAGGTCCAACACATAAATCCAGAGATGTAATGAAGCTTCTCAAGATGGAAACAGAAAAAAATGAGTTAATATATTAGAACAGAGAAAGAGAACTATGTGGTATTCTTTTTTGAAATCCTGGTTAATGATCCTGAAGCAAAAAGAATGGTTTGGTCTGTTCACAGAATGGCTTGGTCTGTTCACAGAGCATCTCTATGGGCATTATCCCATTTGAAACCCAGAATAATGCAAGAGATTAATCAGGGAAGGTAACATAAGGCCAAAGAATTTACCAGGTATTTTGCCTGAGAACAAAACAGTAAGTGAATGAAAATAAATCAAATTTTACAGCATTTCCTATGTAGGCATCTAATACAACATTCATAATGATAAAGGTGAATTACATTCAGGTTGATTAATGTCCTGTCAAGCAAGAAGACTTGCCTTATTGTGCTTTTCTATTAAAAATATTGTTGTTGTTTAATAAAACTTTAAAATTGTATTCTTCATAATTTATGGACAGTGATTAAATATAAGAAGCCAAATGGAAGGGATAGAAACTATTGATCACTCTGTAACATTCCAAGATGAAGAGCTAGAACCAGCACGTGAGATCCATAAGGGATCTAGTTTCGTGGTCTCGTAAGGAACTTGGAAAGATAAATTCTCCCAGCCATTCTTCTATCTTGTCATTTGTTCAGCCAGGAAAATCCAGCTCTGTACATACAGATGAGGGTCTGTATGAGTTGGGGTCTGGTGGGGAGACAAAAACTGTAATGTGGTGGTCTTTGGCTGTGTGTCTGCTTGGCCAGGCTGCAGTCCCCAGTCATTCAATCCAACACCAATCTAGGTGTTGCCATGAAGGCATTTTGCAGCTGGTGATTGAAGTCCATAATCAGTTGACTTTAAGTAAGGGTGGTTAAATCCAGGTGGTCCTGATTCGGTTTGCTGCAAGGTCTTCAGAGCACAGCTGAGGTTTGAAAAAGAAATCCTGTCCTTGGATGGCAGCTTCAGCCATGCCCAGGGGTTCCAGACATTCATGCAAGCCAATTCCTTGTTTTATACAGAAACACCCACACACATATATACATATATATAATTCCTTGTTTATTAGGAATAATTCCTTGTTTAAATTCCTCAATATATATATATATAAATTGTTATATATACAAATTTTTATATATAGTTTTATTTTCTATAAATATTTATTTTATATATTATTTATATATATTTTATATATAAAAATATTTATCTAATCTCCTGCTCGTTCTACTTTGGTTGAACCTGAACTCACATACCAGTTATTTGAACAGTGAGAATTTAATACAAATAATTGCTAAGTCGGTGAAAAAAATTGTTAACTGGGTAACTGGAAGGATAAAAAAGAATGCTGAGATATCACAGAGTTAGCAAGAGAGGAGACAGATACCATCTCTAGTGCTCAGGGCACAAAGAAAAGCATGATGCTGGAATTACTACATTTGAGAAATTTAGAGGACTGAGACCCTGGCCCTGGGAGGCAGTGCTAGCTGACTGGTGCTGGTGTCTCTGAGTAGGCATTGTAAGGCTGGTTTGGAGAAGAGGGGAAGACTGTAAATTGGCTTCTGCGGCTGCTATAGAAAGGCGCTGCCTGAGGGCAGAAGCAAGGGACAGGGGGATGCTGACAGGAACCGCCCCAGACAGGTAGGAAGCAAACAGGAAGGGGCGTGTCCACTCTTTCTCCCAGAGTCTTGCGATCTCCTTCTGGTGTTCCCTATATTTTGACAAAGCAAAAATGTGGTTGGCATTGGATTCAAACATTCAAAAAGATAAAGTTAAATTAGATCGAGTGATGAATTTCCTATCAATCAAGAAGACTTGACTTCATGCACTGTTCTGTCCAAGCAGGTAAGTTTGGCACTGAGAGAAAATGGCTTATTAACTGGAATGCGATGTATATATTGCTCAGAATATATATATGTGAAAAAAGTTATGTTTTCCCAAAGAAGAACCAAGAAAAGCATGTGAGTGGACACATCTGCAGCATTATCACTTCTTAGGTCTCTACTTTCTTAAATATAGTGAAATCAAAATTATCTACCACTACAGTTTATCCTTTAAAGATCAGCAATTTAAATCCTCTTCTGCTTAAAAACTCACTTCATATTCGAGTCCTTATAAATTGCCTCTATCGGTCCATTGAAAAGTCAGCAAGAGTCACACCAATTACCCAAACACCTGTAAAAATACTCAGCCAAACTAATTACATTCTTTGACTTGGGTCAGAAGTGGAGACAGTGTAGGAGTATACACCAGCTCCTAGGGGGTCTGTGCAATGTTTCAGCTGTGAGCAGAAAGTGCTGCAGGAATAGAAAGTGACATGATAAAGTGGTAAAAATTAGGAGGTGAGAAATGGCCAGATTTGGAGACCAACTTGGGCTAAAGAATGAAGAAAGAGGGAAATATGGATCAATCACCCTGAGGTGGTTGCAGGCAGAGGCCAATAACAACACAGCAGCCCCTCACGCGGCGTGGCTCACAGATGTTCATTGCACCGACCCTCCTGCATGCCTTCTTTTCGTGTCCTAGACATCAACCTTAAGTGTTTTGAAAATGCCTATAACTTGTTCATGTGCCTATAACTTCTCACAGGTTCTGCCTTCTGCCTGGGATGTCTTTCTTTCCTTATCTATGAATGACTTACTTCAACTTCCAGTCTCACTTCTCAGTAACACCTTCTCTGACCCAGGGCCACAGCACTGCCATGACCCAGGAGTGTAATACACCTTCGTTTTACGTAAGTGTTTTCCCTTGGAGTCACGCAACATGGCAGCCTCCCTCTGACCTCCTCCAGGCACCAGTCATCCTGCTCCCTCTTCCTCTCTGCCTTCCTTTCCCTTCCATTCTCTTCCCCTCCCTCCCTCTTTCCTTCTTCCCTCCTTCCCTCATTCCCTTCCTCTCTCTGTCTCTATCTATCTTCATCATCATCATCATCTACATCATTATTAGTCACCTAGGGCTGCTGTAACAAAAAATAACAAAGCACAGACTGGGTGACTGAGACTATGGAAATTTATTTTCTCACAGTTCTGGAGGCTGGAAGACTAAGATCAAGGGGCTGTCGGGACTGGTTTCTGGTGAGGCCTCTATTCCTGCCATGTACACAGCCATCTTCTCCCTTTCTTCTTACATGACCTCTCCCTGGGTACACTCTGAAAAAGAGACATCTCTGATGTCTCTTCCTCTTTTTATTTTTTTAATTATTTTTAATCAAGTATAATTAACACACAGTGTTATGTTAGTTTCAGGTGCACAATATAATGATTCAACAATTAGATACCTTACTCACTGCTCATCACAATAAAGGTACTTTTAATCCCCTTCACCTATTTCACAACGCCCCCCCCACCCCCCGCACACCCACCTCCCCTCTGGTAACTACCAGTTCGTTCTCTATAGGTAAGATTTTGGTTTTTTGTTTTTCTTGCCTTTCTTCATTTTGTTTTCTTAAATTCCACATCCTTTGTGATGTGAAATCATATGATATTTGTCTTTCTCTGACTGACTTATTTTGCTTAGCATTATGCCCTCTAGATCCACCCATGTTGTTGCAAATTGAAAGATTTCACTTTTTGAATGGTTGAGTAATATTCCATTATATGTTACACACCACTCCTTTACTTCATTCATCTATGGTTGAACACTTGGGTTGCTTCCATATCTTGGCTATTGTGAATAATGCTGCAATTAATGTAGGGGTGCATATATCTTTCCAAAGTAGTATTTTCATATTCTTTGGATAAATTCCCAGTAGTGGAATTATATGACCATATACTATCCTATTTTTAATTTTTTGAAGAATCTATGTACTGTCTTCCACAGTGGCTTCACCAGCTTGCGTTTCCACCAACAATGCACAAGTGTTCCTTTTTATCCATATCTTCACTAACACTTATTGTTTCTTGTGTTTTTTATTTTAGTCATTCTGACAGGTGTGAGGGTATATCTCATTGTGATTTTGATTTGCATTTCCCTAATGATGAATGATGTTGAGCATCATTTCATGTCTATTGGCCATATGTATTTCTTCTTTGGAAAATATCTGTTCATGTCTTCTGCCCATTTTATTTTTAAATTTTTATTTTTTATTAAATTTTTAAATTTTTTTATAAACATATAATGTATTTTTATCCCCAGGGGTACAGGTCTGTGAATCGCCAGGTTTACACACTTCATAGCACTCACCATAGCATATACCCTCCCCAATGTCCATAACCCCACCCCCCTCTCTCAGCCCCCTCTGCCCAGCAACCCTCAGTTTGTTTTGTGAGATTAAGAGTCACTTATGGTTTGTCACCCTCCCAATCCCATCTTGTTTCATTTATTCTTTTCCTACCCCCCAAACCCCTCACATTGCATCTCCACTTCCTCATATCAGGGAGATCATATGATAGTTGTCTTTCTCCAATTGACTTATTTTGCTAAGTATAATACCCTCTAGTTCTATCCACGTTGTCACAAATGGCAAGATTTCATTTCTTTTGATGGCTGCATAGTATTCCATTGTGTATACATACCACATCTTCTTTATCCATTCATCTCTTGATGGACAGCTAGGTTCTTTCCATAGTTTGGCTATTGTGGACATTGCTGCTATAAACATTCGGGTGCACGTGCCCCTTCGGATCACTATGTTTGTATCTTTGGGGTAAATACCCAGTAGTGCAATTGCTGGGTCATAGGGTAATTCTATTTTCAACATTTTGAGGAACCTCCATGCTGTTTTCCAGAGTGGTTGCACCGGCTTGCATTCCCGCCAACAGTGTATCCTAGCCAGCATCTGTCATTTCCTGACTTGTTAATTTTAGCCATTCTGAATGGTGTGAGGTGATATCTCAGTGTGGTTTTGATTTGTATTTCCCTGATGCCGAGTGATATGGAGCACTTTTTCATGTGTCTGTTGGCCATCTGGATGTCTTCTTTGCAGAAATGTCTGTTCATGTCCTCTGCCCATTTCTTGATTGGATTATTTGTTCTTTGGGTGTTGAGTTTGCTAAGCTCTTTATAGATTTTGGATACTAGCCCTTTATCTGATATGTCGTTTACAAATATCTTCTCCCATTCTGTCAGTTGTCTTTTGGTTTTGTTAACTGTTTCCTTTGCTGTGCAAAAGCTTTTGATCTTGATGAAATCCCAATAGTTCATTTTTTCCCTTGCTTCCCTTGCCTTTGGCGATGTTCCTAGGAAGAAGTTGCTGAGGCTGAGGTCGAAGAGGTTGCTGCCTGTGTTCTCCTCAAGGATTTTGATGGATTCTTTTCTCACATTGAGGTTCTTCATCCATTTTTTAGTCTATTTTCGTGTGTGCTGTGAGGAAATGGTCCAATATCATTTTTCTGCATGTGGCAGTCCAATTTTCCCAACACCATTTATTGAAGAGGCTGTCTTTTTTCCACTGGACATTCTTTCCTGCTTTATTGAAGATTAGTTGACCACCGAGTTGAGGGTCTATTTCTGGGCTCTGTATTCTGTTCCATTCATCTATGTGTCTGCTTTTGTGCCAGTACCATACTGTCTTGATGATGAAAGCTTTGTAATAGAGCTTGAAGTCCGGAATTGTGATGCCACCGACTTTGGCTTTCTTTTTTTCTCCCTTCTTTCTTTCTTTCTTTTTTTTTTAAAAGATTTTATTTATGTGTTTGACAGACAGAGATCATAAGTAGGCGGAGAGAGAGGAAGGTGGAAGCAGGCTCCGCCAAAGCAGAGAGCCTGATGCAGGGCTCGATCTCAGGACCCTGAGATCATGACCTGAGCTGAAGTCAGAGGCTTTAACCCACTGAGCCACCCAGGTGCCCCGGCTTTCTTTTTCAATATTCTGTTGGCTATTTGAGGTCTTTTCTGGTTCCATATAAATATTAGGATTATTTGTTCCATTTCTTTGAAAAAAATGGATGGGATTTTGATAGGGATTGCATTAAATGTGTAGATTGCTTTAGGTAGCATAGATATTTTCACAATGTTTATTCTTCCAATCCAGGGGCATGGAACATTTTTCCATTTCCTTGTGTCTTCCTCAATTTCTTTCATGAGTACTTCATAGTTTTCTGAGTATAGATTCTTTGCTTCTTTGGTTAGGTTTATTCCTATGTATCTTATGGTTTTGGGTGCAACTATAAATGGGCTTGACTCCTTAATTTCTCTTTTTTCTTTCTTGTTGTTGATGTAAAGAAATGCAACTATTTCTGTGCATTTATTTTATATCCTGACACTTTACTGAATTCCTGTACAAGTTATAGCAGTTTTGGAATGGAGCCTTTTGGGTTTTCTACATAGAGTATCATATCATCTGCAAAGAGTGATAGTTTGACCTCTTCTTTGCCAATTTGGATGCTTTTAATTTCTTTTTGTTGTCTGAGTGCTGAGGCTAGGACTTCTAGTACTATGTTGAATAGCAGTGGTGATAATGGACATCCCTGCCATGTTCCTGACCTTAGTGGAAAAGCTTTCAGTTTTTCTCCATTGAGAATGATATTTGCAATGGGTTTTTAGCTTTGATGATATTGAGGTATGTGCTCTCTATCCCTACACTTTGAAGAGTTTTGATCAGGAAGGGATGCTGTACTTTGTCACATGCTTTTTCAGCATCTATTGAGAGTATAATATGGTTCTTGTTCCTTCTTTTATTAATGTATTGTATCATATTGATTGATTTGTGGATGTTGAACCAACCTTGCAGCCCTGGAATAAATCCCACTTGGTCGTGATGAATAATCTTTTTAATATACTGTTGGATCCTATTAGCTAGTATTTTGGTGGGAATTTTTGCATCTGTGTTCATCAAGGATGTTGGTCTGTAGTTCTCTTTTTTGATAGGATCCTTGTCTGGTTTTGGGATCAAGGTGATGCTGGCCTCATAAAATGAGTTTGGAAGTTTTCCTTCTATTTCTATTTTTTGGAACAGTTTCAGGAGAATAGGAATTAGTTCTTCTTTAAATGTTTGGTAGAATTCCCCTGGGAAGCCATCTGGCCCTGGGCTTTTGTTTGTTTGGAGATTTTTGATAACTGTTTCAGTCTCCTTACTGGTTATGGGTCTGTTCATGTTTTCTATTTCTTCCTGGTTCAGTTGTGGTAGTTTATATGTCTCCAGAAATGCATCCATTTCTTCCAGATTGTCAAATTTATTGCCATAGAGTTGTTCATAATATGTTCTTATAATTGTTTGTATTTCTTTGCTGTTGGTTATGATCTCTCCTCTTTCATTCATGATTTTATTTATTTGAGTCCTTTCTCTTTTCTTTTTGGTAAGTCTGGCCAGTGGTTTATCAATCTTATTAATTCTTTCAAAGAACCAGCTCCTAGTTTCATTGATTTGTTCTATTGCTTTTTTGGTTTTGATTTCATTGATTTCTGCTCTGATCTTTATGATTTCTCTTCTCCTGCTGGGTTTAGACTTTCTTTCTTGTTCTTTCTCGAGCTCCTTTAGTTGTAGTGTTAGGTTGGTATTTGAGACCTTTCTTGTTTCTTGAGAACGGCTTGTACTGCTATATATTTTCCTCTTAGGACTGCCTTTGCTGTGTCCCACAGATTTTGAATAGTTGTGTTTTCATTATCATTTGTTTCCATGATTTTTTTCAATTCTTCCTTAATTTCTTGCTTGACCCATTCATTATTTAGAAGGACCCATGTATTTGGGTTCTTTCCAAATTTCCTCTTGTGATTGAGTTCTAGCTTCAGAGCATTGTGGTCTGAAAATATGCAGGGAATGATCATTGGAATGATCCCAATCTTTTGATACCAGTTGAGACCTGATTTGTGACCCAGGATGTGATCTATTCTGGAGAATGTTCCATGTGCACTAGAGAAGAATGTGTATTCTGTTGCTTTGGGATTAAATGTTCTGAATATATCTGTGATGTGCATCTGGTCCAGTGTGTGTCTTTTGCTTGGATGATCTGTCCATTTCAGTGAGGGGAGTGTTAAAGTCCCCTACTATTATTGTCTTATTGTCAATGTACTTCTTTGATTTTGTTATTAATTTGTTTATATAGTTGGCTGCTCCCATGTTAGGGGCATAGATATTTAAAATTGTTAGATCTTCTTGTTGTACAGACCCTTTGAATATGATATAGTGTCCTTCCTCATCTCTTGTTATAGTCTTTGGCTTAAAATCTAGTTCATCTGATATAAGGATTGCCACCCCAGCCTTCTTCTGATATCCATTAGCATGGTAAATTGTTTTCCACCCCCTGACTTTAGATTTGAAGGTGTCTTTTCATCCCAAATGAGTTTCTTGTAGGCAGTATATTGATGGGTTTTGTTTTTTTATCCATTCTGATACCCTGTGTCTTTTGATTGGGGCATTTAGCCCATTAAAATTCAGGGTAACTATTGATAGATATGAGTTTAGTGCCATTGTATTGCCTGTAAGGTGACTGTTACTGTGTATTGTCTGTTCCTTTCTGATCTACTACTTTTAGGGTCTCTTTTTGCTTAGAGGACCCCTTTCAATGTTTCCTGTAGAGCTGGTTTGGTAGTTGCAAATTCTTTCAGTTTTTGTTTGTCCTGGAAGCTTTTTATCTCTCCTTCTATTTTCAATGATAGCCTAACTGGATATAGTATTCCTGGCTGCATGTTTTTCTCATTTAGTGCTCTGAATATATCATGCCAGTTCTTTCTGGCCTGCCAGGTTTCTGTGGATAAGTCTGCTGCCAATCTAATATTTTTACCATTGTATGTTACAGACTTCTTTTCCCGGGCTGCTTTCAGGATTTTCTCTTTGTTGCTAAGACTTGTAAATTTTATTATTAGGTGACATGGTGTGGACCTATTCTAATTGATTTTGAGGGGGGATATCTATACCTCCTGGATTTGGATGCTTGTTCTTTTTGCCATATTAGGGAAATTCTCTACAATAATTCTTTCCAATATACCTTCTGCTCTCCTCTCTCTTTCTTCTTCTTCTGGAATCTCAATTATTCTAATGTTGTTTCGTCTTATGGTGTCACTTATCTCTTGAATTCTCCCCTTGTGGTCCAGAATTTGTTTGTCTCTCTTTTGCTCAGCTTCTTTATTCTCTGTCATTTGGTCTTCTATATCACTAATTCTTTCTTCTGCCTCATTTATCCTAGCAGTAAGAGCCTCCATTTTTTATTGCACCTCATTAATAGCTTTTTTTATTTTAACTTGGTTAGATTTTAGTTATTTTATTTCTCCAGAAAGGGCTTTTATCTCTCCAGAAAGGGTTTCTCTAATATCTTCCATGCCTTTTTTTGAGCCTGGCTAGAATCTTGAGAATTGTTATTCTGAACACTAGATCTGACATATTACCAATGTCCATATTGACTAGGGCCCTAGCCTTTGGTATTGCCTCTTGTTCTTTTTTTTGTGGTGAGTTTTTCCACCTTGTCATTTTGTCCAGATAAGAATATATGAAGAAGCAAATAAAGTACTAAAAGGGTGGCAAAGACCCTAGGAAAATGCGCTTTAACCAAATCAGAAGAGACCCCAAATCATGGAGGGGAGAAAGGGGATAAAAAGATGTTCAGAAAAAAAAAAAAAGAAAAAAATAAGAAAACAAATTTTAAAAAATATAAAAAAGAAAAAAATATATATTATACTGGTGACTAGAACAGGGTCACCCACTTAATTTGGGGAGTATTTTGGTTTCTTAGAAGAAAGTGTCTCCCAAAATTTTAAAGAATGAAAAACATATATAAGGGTAAACACAATGAAGGGATGGAATATGCTTATAAAGATGAAAAAAAATTTTGTCTTTTTAATTTCTAAAAAAGGTGTTGATAAAGTAAATTGGTTGGGAGAATAAAGAAAAAGAAAGTGGAGAGATTTTGCTTGGGCTTGTAACTAGAACAAGGCCGGAGCTAGATTTAGGGCATATTTTGATTATTAGGAGGAGTTGTACCCCAAATTTTTTAGAAGAAAAAATCCTAAAGTTAGATACAATGAAGGATAAAATATGACTATAATAATGAAGGTTCAAAAGATTATTTTTTTAATGAAATTTATTGTTAAGATAAACTAGTTAAAAAACGTTAAAAGAGGAAAGGGTAAAACTTAAAAAATTAGTAGAAAAAAATAAAATTAAAAAATATTAAATTAACTGCAAGAATAAGGAATCATGGGGATAAAGCCATGAATTCCATGCTTTGCTTTCTCCTTCTCTGGGATTCTGCTGTTCTCCTTGGTATATGAACTTAGTCTTGGCTGGACTTCTTGTTGATCTTCTGTGGGAGGGGCCTGTTGTAGTGATTCTCAAGTGTCTTTGCCCCAGGCAGAATTACATCGCCCTTAGCAGGGACCCGGCTAAGTAATCCGCTTGCATTCGCTTTTGGGAGCTTTTGTTCCCTGAATGCTTTCTGTAGAGTTTTGAAGAACAGGAATGAAAATGTCAGCTTCCCAATCTCTGGCCAAGAGGAGCTGAGAGCTTGGGGCCCGACTCCTCAGTGTGCCCTCAGAGACAAGCGCTTAATCACTCCTGTGTCCCTGGCCTCTGGCTGCGCTCTGAGCTCCTCCAGCCTGCTACCGGTTCAAGATAACCCTCAGCTCGAGAGCTCACTCCTCGGCTCTGTCTCTGTAGCTGGCTTCCCCACTCTAATACCTGCGAGCTCTGCGAACCTCAGACACTCCTGATACTTCTGTGACCCTGTGGGACCTGGGGCCACACTGACCCCACGTGGGATTCACCCCAGTTTAGCCTCTGGAGCAATGTCCCTCAGTGGAGCAGACTTTTAAAAGTCCTGATTTTGTGCTCTGTTGCTCTGCCCCTTGCCAGGAGTTGGCCCCTTCCCCTGTGGTCTACCTTCCTGTCACTTGGATTCACTTCTCCGCCAGTCCTACCTTTCAGAAAGTGGTCAATTTTGTTTCTAGAATTGTTGCTGCTCTTCTTTTCGATCTCCTGTTGGATTTGTAGATGTCCGCGGGTGGGGGGTGGTGGTAAGATGGCGGGGAAGTAGGAGGAGGCGCCTTTTCAACCTGTACCCTAAAGTGAGCAGATTACCTACTAAAGAACTCCGATCACCCATGAAATCAGCCTGAGATCATAATCATACACGTTTGGATCTCTACAGGGGCAGAAGATACCAGTGGGCAGGTAAAGCGGAGTGGGAACCGCGGACTGATATCGGAAGATAAACAAAAGGGGGAGGGAGCCACCAGAGGCGACTGGTTGGAAAGTAATACTCCAATACGAGCGAGAGTGCCCTGTGTCTGGGGACCAGCATTAAGTTGGAGACTGGTTGAAAGCACTCCAAAAGAGCAAAGGATCGCGGGGGGAAATTGTGGGAATTGGGGCGGCTAGGGACAGGAGCTTAAGTCCTTGGCCCCAGGAGAGCCTCCCCTGGTGGTGAGCAAGAGAGAGTGTGGCGGAGAAACCAGCTCTTGGTCCCCAAGCTGCCAGCGCACCCAAGAATGTGTGGGTTCTGGCTCCTGTGAGGGGATGGGAGCCACGCCAGACGGCAGAACACGCGAACCCTGCTACAAAGCCTGAGATACACGCACACGTCCCTCATGCTCCCCTGAGAGAGTTACAAAGGCCCGGCCGGCTCTCTTTGACCCGCACCATTGTTTCAGAGCCTAAGACTGCGCGTCCCAGTCTCTCCCCTGACAGAGGTGCGCAAAACCCCAGCCTGGTGCTTTTGGACCTGCGCCCCATTCTCAGTGCCTGAGATGCACGCACGACCTATAGCCGCCTTTGAAAGAGATGCACGCAAGCGAGGCACTCTTAGACCCAGAAAGACCAGGCATTCCCAACCCAGGCCAGCAGAAAAATCTCAGTGTGCGATCGCTGCTTGGAACCTCTTTGGCGGTCTGGAGCTTCCAGACTGCCGCCGCTGCCATGGTTTTGGGTACAAGCAAAAGATCCTGCGTCCCCAGGGACCATGACTCTGAACCTGCTCTGCCAGCGGCAATGGAGGAACTCATCTGGGCTCTGCAGCCATACTGAGGCTTCTCTCTGAGAGGAACATCAGGGTGCAGTCTGCTTTCCTCTAAGGCTACAAAACCCATCAAAATCGGTCAAGGGATTTGTAGATGTTCGCAATGGATTGATAAGCTATCTAGCTGATCCGCTACCTGATGTAGTCTCAGCCTGCTACTTCAGCATCTTGACTCTTCCTCGTCTCTTCCTGTTCTGAAGAAAGATATAAGCCCTATCAGATTAGAGCCCCATCTTTATGACCTCATTTAACCTTAATTACTTCCCTACATGCCTTATCTCCAAATACAATCAACTCAGAGGTTAGGACATGAACATATGAATTCTGAGGAACGCGAAACTGTAACACTAACCATCTCTATTGGAGCCTTTGCCATTTCATGCGTGTTTACCCCTTGAGCCTGATTATACCAGGTATACTGTTTGTCCTTAATTGAAAGGTTGGCACAGCTCCCACAGAAAGCACATTTTGGAGAATTAGCTGACTGGGGTAGAAGATAATAAATTCAACCTTAGGTGTATAGATTTTATGATGATGGTAGGACAGTGTCTAAATGAGGAATTGGAAGGAGGAACTGAAGCCCAGTGTTAACAAGTGAAGTTGGAGATGGGCTTGAGGAAGTTCAGAATCAGAAGTCAGCCTAACCATTGGCACACTGATGCAATCAAAACAACAGATTTGACCACCTTCTTTTATTGTAGTTCATATTATTGTTTCAGCTTTCAGGTCTCGAGCTCTACACTAAACCTAAGTCTTTCATCTAACAAGGGCGGTGTGCAGGGGAATGATGTGGGCTCAGTGGGATTCATTTTCC
Organism: Mustela lutreola; assembly: GCF_030435805.1. Taxonomy (NCBI): domain Eukaryota; kingdom Metazoa; phylum Chordata; class Mammalia; order Carnivora; family Mustelidae; genus Mustela; species Mustela lutreola. The sequence continues at coordinate 56,579,305 of NC_081295.1, read as the reverse complement.
ATTAGCAGTGTTTTTCTTCATAAAAATTCAAACTCAATTCCACACTGCTTTTCACAAGAGTACCATGTCAGTGAGTCAACATGCCTTCCCATGGGATTCTCAGCTCCCCCAACATGTCAAACTGTCTCATGAAAATGCCTCATTAATTTTATAAGATAGGATGGTTTATTAAATTGCTTTTTACGCCTATTAGGAAAGAGTAGATTTTATTGTGGCGAGGGGGGGGATCCCTCCAGGTTTGACATTCCACACTTTCTTTCCAATTAGTGGTTAATGAAGATTTAAATTCTATTCAGTCATCCCTACCTAGTCTTGCACAATGATAAATCCTTCAAGTGGATAGGCTGCAATAGGTTAGAATGGAGAAAAAAGGAATACCATCTTACACTGTTTGTTCCATGATATTCAATTACATTCATTCATGTAAAACTGGATATAACTGTTAGGTAATAGATAGACTTGTTTTACATTAGGCATTTAGGATTTGCCTTTTTGAGAATTAGCATAAACATGTAATTTCAGAGTGTTCACAAGGGAATAGTTGTGTATTACTGAGTATTTGCAGAATGACAAATGACTTGGAAGGAAAAAGGAGAACAGCAGCATATTGAATAAATAACAGAATTTGAAAAGATATTTTCATTAAACACTAATGTGAATATTATCCCAATGCCTAAATTTCATCTCCCATTTTCACTTTTATATAGTCTTACTATATTTTATTCTTATGATAAGAAAGGACACTTGAAAAACCATGGTTCATAGAAGATGTTATCATCCCAACACATTGTCTTCTGGTGATGTTCATGAATCTCCATTTTACTTTTTAGAGAGTTTATGTTAGGTCCCATGCAAATGGCATTCTATATTATAACATTTAAGATTCATCTTTCTCTCTATAGGCATCTACCTTCTAACTGAAATTTTTTATAGGAGTTTTCATGAGTCGTTTCATAAAATTATTATTTCTGAATTCTTAATCTCATTCTGTTTGCCATTTATTGTCATAGGAAGACAGTAAAGCTTTGAATCATGGTTTGCAATATATATCATTATATAGCAAATATAACAAGAAGACTATAGCAAACAGAATGGTATCAAGAATATTAATCAAATTATGATATTTTTCACTTGGGTTTAATAGGACAGCTGTCCAAAATGTATACTGGGATTTTTAGGATTTTGTATGAGGTCTAAGCTAACCTCATGAGAACGGACTGCATCATATACAATAGATCATCTTTAAGAAAGTGACATCACTTTATTTTTTTCTTTTAAAATTTTTATTTATTTATTTGAGAGAAAGATAAAGAGAGGAAGCATGAATGGGGAAAGGGCAGAGGGAGAGGGAGAAGCAGACTCCACACTAAGTATGGAGCCCAATGCAAGGGCTTGATCCCAGGACCCCGAGATCATGGCCTGAACTGAGGGCAGACACTTAACTGACTGAGTCACCCAGGTGTCCCAAAAGTCAAATTACTTTAGACATATTTGGTTTTAGTAAGTATTACTTTTTTATTTTTTTATATCTCTGGACAAAACCACAAATGTGGAAGAATTTCTAGTGTTTTAGAGGGCATATATACTGGGATGCCTGGGTGGCTCAGTTGATTGGGTGTCTGCCTTTGGCTGGAGTCATGGTCCAATATCATATAATAACAGAAGAAAGACTTTTAAAAAATATTTAAAACCAAGCCTACAAGCTACTGATAGGGATTTCTATCAGTAAACTGCTTTTGGAGATGCCTGGGTGGCTCAGTTGGTTAAGCGACTGCCTTCAGCTCAGGTCATGATCCCAGCGTTCTGGGATGGTGTCCTACATTGGGCTCCTTGCTCAGCAGGGAGCCTGTTTCTCCCTCTGCCTCTGCCTGCCACTCTTGTCTACCTGTCCTCACTCTCTCTGACAAATAAATAAATAAAATCTTAAAAAAAAAAGAGTAAACTGCTTTTGATTACAAGGCTTAGATTCTTTAGAATATTGATTTCTAAATGCCCACCCACAGACCCATTTGGTTTCACAGGGCTTCCATTAGTCTGTGGTAGAATGAATCATCTATGGGCAACACAATACTTTTATCATAGAATTAAATATATCTTACTGGAAAGAAAGTTCTTCTAATTCAAATACATTTCTTTAAAAAGTTTTGATGTTAAAATGGTTTTTGTATTATAAAATGTCAATAAATATGGTATTTTTTTTAATGATTTGTTTTTTAAAGGAAAGAAACTGGCACCCTTACCTCCATCCACCATTTTATATGAATTTGTACTTAGCTCTAGAACCTGAAAGTTTGGAAGCTGCTTAGTGCAGGGATCCCTAACGAACCTTTTGAGATCCTCTATTCCCTTTGTCCTCTACTGTGGCAGCCACTTCCCAGTATAGGTTCAGGCCACCATGATCTACAGAATCTTGCAAACAATAGGAAAGACCCTTGTCCAAGCAACAGGTTGCTTCCTTCTAGGCATTATACCTGCAATTCTGCCACTAGCGTGGGCCATCAACAACCAGCCTGTTATCCAGAGTAGTAGCCCAGTGTCAGAGATGACCTTGTCAAGAGGTTGTGAGAGAAGGAATCTACTTCTGTTTACCTCCACAGGCAAGGATAAAGTTATCTTATCTCATTGCTTCGTTGAATCCTCACATCCCATTTACAGAAAAACATAACCGGATTCAGAAAGATTTGTGGTTTGTTTATGGTCTCATAGCAAGTGGCAGACTTAGAAATCACAAATCTCTGACTTTTCCGAGTATCAAGTGACAGCTTTGCAAAGAAGAATCTTTGAGGCAAGATTTGAAAATTATCTGCTGAGGCGTCCAGACTGCAAACAACTGAAGTAAATTTTATGGGGGTTGTGAGAATGAGGCACCTGAAAGTATAACAATTATTTGTGAAATATGGCTCTCATGTAATATTTCATGAAATGATCCCAGTGTTTATCCAGGCCCTGAAATGTTCTGCAATCATTGGCAACTTGTTATTCTGCTGGAGATAAAACACATTCTAGTCTCTCTACTTAGTTCCACACAGTTAAATGACTCCTTCAGTTCACAGCTATTTTTTAATTAAAGGAAATGCGGCTCCCCTCTGGCTATGCTTCTCAACACTGAGAAAAGTCATGTAACAGAACCAAGGCAAGATCACCCCCCACAACCAAAAGCTTTGTGACAGCACATCTTCCTAAGGATATTGTGTTTGGCAGTTCTGTGGCTAGTGGACTTGGTCTGGTTTTTCCAAGAGAGAAGGTTTAGATGATTTGTAAGTTTTTTTCTAAATGAAAGAGCAGTTGGGGAACACAGGTGAGTAGGTAGAGTATGTTCAAGCCATCCCTCACTCCATCCTGAAACACTGCACTGGGCAAAGAACATGGTTTGAGCCCAGTTTGTCAAAAGGTTCACACCTGAAGGCTAATTTAGAACAAGATTTTTTTTTAAAAGATTTTATTTATTTATTTGACAGAGAGAGAGAGATCACAAGTAGGCAGAGAGGCAGACAGAGAGGGAGGGGGAAGCGGGCTCCCTGCTGAGCAGAGATCCTGATGCAGGCCTGGATCCCAGGACCCTGAGATCATGACCTGAGCTGAAAGCAGAGGCTTTAACCCACTGAGCCACCCAGATGCCCCTTAGAACAAGATTTGGAGCTGTTCATTTACTTCCTGCTGCTTTCTTCAACACTCTTAGTTTTCTTTTCTCTTGCAAAATATTCCAGACATTATTAATTTGTGGTTGTAAAATCTAAGGACTGCTATTACACTGTTGGCCATTACACTTCAAACCCAAACAGGCCTTTATAGACATCATTGCTATTCTCAGCAAAACTAGTCTGTCTGGATTTTATCTAGGTTGCAGGTATCTGCAAAAATCAGCCTTAAGAATAAGTCCTTTTATTTAGATTTATAGCTTTTCCTGGTGCATTTCTTTTACTTCCCTTGCCCTAGGGGGACGCTTAATGAGCAACAAGCCCGGTGTTGCTGCTAAGCTCTGGTGAGTCGGCCCTTTGGGAGACCTGAAGTTTGACATTTTGTTTTGACTTTGAATCTGAAAACCAGAAAGAGGGGAACCATGTAGGTGTTGCGGGAAATAGTATGTGGGAAGTGGCTACCAGAGGGGCCAAGGTCAGTCTCCGTTTGGATTAGTCAGTTTATTTCAATGAGCAGACCTATAACACGAGATGAGTGTGTGAGACTATCTGGAGGAATGAAAAGCTGGGATGAAGAGCTTTAAATACTGCTGGCTGTGCAAACTGGTCTTTCTGGGGGAAAGGGGAAATGAGGTAGTTAAAAGGGAGTTGCTGACTGCTGCATAACCCTAAACCGTTAAAATGCTCTACGGTGTCACTGCTGCAACCCTAGAGGGCCCTGGGAGCCAGAGAGCCACAGAAGGACGAAGAAGAAAAAGTGTTTTATACTCGAGGAAACTGGGGGTCCCCCTGCTCTCACTTGGGAAGTGAATATTGTAATAAGACCCTATAAGCCACTTTGTGAGTCAGGCTCCTCTCTCCCAGTCTTGCCTTGTGTAGCCCCTGACAGCTGGATGATCCAGAGTAGCATGACGTGTCCCTGTTCGTGGACCAGTCCTGAGAGAGTGGAGGACATGTGGCAGGAATCCCCACAGTCCCTGTGTATGGGATGTGCAATTGATTCGGACTCCTTGATGTTGCCTTCCGTACTCTGTACTCTGCCCAGCTGTACTGCCTGGTGCTCTAGTCTCTTCGGAAAAGGAGAGCCCTCTACCCCCCAACCTGTTTGACTTGTGCCTTTGTGCACTGACCTACTTCTGTTGACCAGGGGAAGGGGACAAAGAGAAGAATTTGTCTCTTTCCTACCTCCTCCCAACTAGTCGGGGTCCTAGCCCATAGGAACAATCAATCTTTCACAGTGGTATCCATCCCTGACGCCAGTCTTGCCTTCCAAAGCTGGACCTTACCTCGAAATATGAGAAACAGGATACCAAAGTGGCTAATAAGGTCACGGCAGCAGGCTGCCTGGGTTCTAATCCCCAGCTCCATCATCTACTAAAATCATGAATTAGGACAACTTATTCAACCTATCTGGATTTCAGTTTTCTTATCAGGAAAATGAAAGTCATATTATACTTAGTTCTTTGAGTTGGTATGAAAATTAAATGAGAACATATTAAATTCTTGGGGACACCAAGCTACTATTATTGATGACTTACTATTCCCATACTTAGTATGTCTGATCAAATGCCCCATTTTGAATTCTGTGATTATTTGGAGTGGCATACACCTAAAAAGCACAGCAAGTATCATATCACTATACTACCCCGCTATTTCTTCAGGCCCACAGGGAAATTACTAGAGATAATAGTAATTTGGGGAAGAAATGCTTAAACTTTTTTTTTTTTTAATTTTCAAGTGATCTTTTAGAAAGTTTGAAATAACATTAGACATGAAAAGTAAAAAGACTATTATAAAGAAATACCAACATACTCTTTATCCAGAGGTCATTTTAAGTTTGGCCAATGGCCCAGTCATGCCTTTTATCGTAAGAGTACAATTCCAGGACCTCTTACTGTACCCAGTTGCCATGTCTCTCTAGGCTCCTTCAATCTGGAGCAAGGCTTTAGTCACTCCTTGACCTTCATGACCTTGACATTTCTGAAGTTGAGTATTCATTTTGTAGAGTTTTCCTCAATGTGGATTCGTCTAACATTTCCTCTAGAAGAGGAGCACATTATGCATTTTTGGCAAGAATACTGCAGAAGGGAGGTGGTGGTTTCATTATATTCTATTAGGTGGCACATGATGCTAATTTGTTCCATTACTGATAGTGCTAATTTGATTACTTGATAAATATTATGTCTGCCAGGACTCTCCTCTGGAACATTACTTTGGAATTACTGACTTTTTTGTTTTGTTTTGTTTTTTGTTTTTTTTTGTGGAAATACTTTGGTTTCATGCAAATATCCCATTCTTCAGCTCACGTTCACCTCTAGATGCAGCATGTATTGAATTTGTTATTGCTATAATGGGTATTTCAAATTGCAACACTTTTCCTACATTTATTTTTTGATATTCTATTCTAAAGAATGGTTTCTCTAATCTCTACCTATTTTTATTAGTTCAGTGGTTTGTAACCCATCCATATGATTATTTTGATGCTGAAATTTTCTCATATTTGGACAGGAGGAACCCCTCCAGTTAGATATGTCTTCCAACCTGTTTTGGCATAAAAAGATGTTCCAAGCTCATTCTCTACTTTCCTTGACCCTGATTTGGATAAGCTACTTGGTTCTTTTAGTGAAGAATAGTATGTAGAAATCAGGGCCTGCTTGCAAGTTTGGTTCATTGATACTGAGGCCTCAAAGTTTGGCTTGCCTTTTATTTACATTTTCTACTAAACCTCTTATTCCATTCTACACCGCAGAGTTGATGAGCCATTGGAATCTTCTCCTGTTCCGTATTTGTATTCACTTCTTCATCAGTGAGAAACCAAGCCCCATCATCCTCAGCATATTTTCTTATTTGCTCAACCCCTTATGTAGGCAATTTCCTAGCTTATAAAGCTCCCTAACCCCAATGCTAATACTCCATCCTTGCACAGCCACCATTACAGGACCTTCCTGATGTCAAGGAAAGAAAAAAAGGGGAGAAAGAGGAAAAGAGCATTAACAGAATTGTCTGAGGTTGGTTATAGCTTCAATGGATGCTTATATTACTTAAAATATTCCTAAAATTACCATTGGGTTTTACTTTTGTTGATCCTTCTGCACCTATGAAATTGCTCTGGTTTCATTTTTTGGTTATTATTTGGTTCCTTTCACATCCTTTGTCATAAGCAGTTTCTTATCCACTGAAAGTAGTAATGGAAGGGATAGATAATCAGTATGGTCAGTAATGCACACAAACCTTGGACCTTTCATTTTGTCAGGATAATATAGTACCATGATTGACAGCACTAATAAAATCCCATGGGTGTGTGTGTGTGTGTGTGCATGCATGTGTGTGTGTGTCTGGGGAGGGGGCAGGGAGCAGTTTGCCATAGGAATGGGGAAGTTTATTTCCAAAAGAAGGAAGGAAAAATTGTGTATCCTCTTTTCAATCTGCATCTCTCTTCTGATTCATCGTGATGGTCCCCAAACTCATCTCTTTACCTTTGATCATCTCCAAACTTAGGTTTTTTAGTGGAGACCATGCGTTGTTCTTCATCAACCTGATGTCTCTTTATCCTCTACCACTCTGGGTCCAGTTTTTCCAGGTGGTATCTCCATTGTATTGCAATAACAATAATTTGAATTTTGTCATTATCAAGAAACTCTGAGGTTCTCTGCAGCAGGAATCATTTGATCTGTCTTTAATCCCAAGTCTGAAAGTACTGCAAATTTAGTAAGTACACAATAAACATTTGCTAAATGGATAAATGCTAAATGGATAAACAGATATATGAGATCTACTTAAGGAAGCTAGTATTAGATATTGTCATCTCTTCCTTTACAAGTAAGCTTTTGCAGTTGATTATTTTGGAGAATTTCAGGAGTCTGCATTTTTAACAAGAGTCCCCAAGCGATTCTATTCAGGTCACACTTTAAGAAAAATTGAGATTTGCTTTCATGTTCCTGATTTCAAGTTTAAAAGGAGAATTTCATTCTTCAGGGTCAATATTAGAGTAATTTTTTTTTTATCATTACAGACATTATGATTATGTGTTTTATAAGGAGTTGAGATGCAACCCTAATTGCCTATTGACCTTCCAGGATGCAGCTTAACATGGCTTTATTTTTTTTCTACAGTATCATGTGTGCCACTTAAATATTTATTTACATTCCTTCAAATAACTCTTTACTATCTATGCACTTAGTGGCTGAATCTAAAATGAAACTTCCTGTTTCTAAGAAATATGGACATACAGTTACTCTTGATACATCAAATGCAATAGGCAACTTTTTAAGATTATAAAATTATTAATGCATGAGCACAAATGCAGTGGGCTCAAAAGTATATTGACATCTAGAGAACATTTATAGATAACCTGCTCTGAGATACTATGCACAGGACTAGGTAAGTGGCAAACAGCTTTCGTTATCATGGCATATCTTTCTTTCCCAAGTACGCAGGCTGATATTAATAGATTTTTATCATTTTCTGAATGGCTGGATTGCTTTGTATATTTTCTCACTGAATAATCCCATAGAGAAAACAAAGAATTATTCCCACTTATATCTACTTTTGTTCAACAAAAACCAGAGAGTTGTGAAAGATATATGTGAATTGCATATTCTCTTTGCCTAGTAAGATCTACAAGTGTTTGTGTTTTAGGAAAAATAATAAGAAAAAGCTAGCCTGTTCATGTCTGTCATGTCTGCAGATGTGAGCATGTCAGTTGTCTTCATACAGAGAAAAATCTGTACTTTCTCCAGTGGGAGCCTTCACTCTGGATAGAGAGTGGAAGTCTTCAGTGACAAGCTTTAACCCCAGGTCAGATCAGCAGGGCACTTGGCTTATTGCCACACTACTTAAAGAGGCTGAAGCAGGGAGGTCAGAGACATGGTCCACTACTCCAAAGCCCCAGGACCAGACTCTGGGTCTCTCACCAAATCAGTCACATCCCATTATCACATTTGATGCATACAGTTGTCTGTTTCATTCACCTGTTGACCTTTGTATTTTATCATTACATTTTATATCCTCTAGCCTACTCTCGAGACTCCTACTTTCTTTTGTACCTGGAAGTTTACAACAGAGCCCCAGGATCCTGAACAAATGGATTATATGCTCAAAGTATGGTTGCCCATTTGGCAAGAAGAGTTTGAATTGCACTCTTCCTATATTGATTTACAGAAAGGAAAAAAGGGACATTATCATGGATAAAATCTGTGAATTAATCTCTTTCTCTTTCCTTCCTACTTTAAGGGGGAAAACAGGGAAAAATTTTAGAGAAATATAGTCAGAGAAAGAATTTTTTAAAGTATATCACAGTGGAAAAATGGAAATAAACCATTTATATACCAGTAGTCACTACTATAAAAGTGACTTATATAGTATATCAATATCATTTCCCAACACTAACACAAACATTTTACTACACTCACAATATTGACAGGTTTTTGAGTGTCAAGTGATGCTAAAGAAAAGTGAAATTGAGAAATGAGCTATTAATCAACAAAGGTTACTCTCTGAATGTTACATTCTCTTAAGGACACCTCTGCATTAGAGGTTATGGTTTCAAAGTCCAATTATTCCTGAAATTCTCTGCCTGTGTGGATAAATGTTTATGCTCAGTCATCAGTTTATTCAGTAAACTGTGGTATACAACGTAGTTACCTAGTGAGTATGATTAATCAGTGTTCACCAAAGTAGCAGAATTTGGCTCCAATGGCAGTAATGTTCTCAAGAGAGGACTATGTTATTAAGACAGGTCATTAAGGAAAACATGGACCAAGTACTCTTTCTTATAGATTTTTATTTATTTATTTGACAGAGATCACAAGTAGGCAGAGAGGCAGGTGGGGAGAGAGAGGAGGAAGCAGGCTCTCTGCTTTGTATACAGAGAAGAATCTGTACTTTATCCTGTAGGAGCCTTCACTCTGGATAGAGAGTTGAAGTCTTCAGTGACAAGCTTTAACGCCAGGTCAGATAAGCAGGGCACTTGGCTTATTGCCACACTACTTAAAGAGGCTGAAGCAGGGAGGTCAGAGACATGGTCCGCTACTCCAAAGCCCCAGGACCAGATTTTGGGTCTCTCACCAAATCAGTTAATATGGGCTTGGTCCTAGGACCCTGGGATCATGACCTGAGCCGAAGGCAGAGGCTTTAACCCACTGAGCCACCCATGCGCCCCCCAAGTACTCTTTCATACTTGAATATACCTATTCAACCATGACAAACCAGCAAGGCTGGTAGTCAATGAAGGTAAGAGAAAAAGCCTAGCCTATGTTAGTCTTAACTCTGCTAACTTGTTTTCCACAGATCAGGCAGGCTATGCCACTGGCATTCCTCAGAGGAATTAGCAATATAGTTGCCACTTAATTACAGTACTCTACCATAGATCAATTTTTACTTCAGAGAATGATGCTGGGAAAAGTGCCTAAGGAGTTTTATTTCTCTCTACATATATAGAGAGTTTCTTTCTGCTATCTTAAAAAAAAAAAAAACCAAAAACAAACATTTCACAGAAAAGATAGACTAAGGCTCTTTGACTATCAGAAAAGCCAGAGCTGTCAAAGCTTCCTTAAATTTATATCTCTAGAAATGGGAACATTCACAGTATAACAGGACTGGGAGAAATTTATAGGAAGCTGCTCCTTCCCGTGAAAGAGAGAGAGAAAAAATGCTTAATGAACCAGGAAAGGAAAGACAGGCATGAGTTCTTAAAGTAAAGGAGGCAGTGAGTTTTTTCCTTCCTCTTACCTCAAATTCCAGATCATATTATTGCCCAGAATGCATCAAAATCAATTAAGAGACCACCCCTCACATCAGATTTGGGTAAGATTTAATTAATGAAAGGAAGTATAGTTAAAGTCAGCCCCATCACTAACTTGTTCTGTAGTCTTGGGAGATTTCCTAATATCCCCATCTGTAAGGTGGGAATAATACTACTATATTCTTGTGAAAGGCAAATTTGTTATAAATATTAAAGAAAAGAATGTATATAAAGCTTAAACTCTTAGACATTTACTTTTTGGTTGATTGTTTTTTAGTAGAAATAAATATATTAACTTTTAAAAATTGAATTTGACATATAACATTATGTATGCTTAAGGTGTATGTGTTAATTTGATACATTTATATATTTAACATTTTTGCCATTGTTGCAATAGCTAGTGCCTCTATCACATCACATAATTATCATTTCTCATTTTAATGACCTCTTTTAATGTTTAGGCTTAGTGATTATTAGGCTTAGTGATTATTAAACTATATAATAATAACTATATTATTAAACTAAATATAGTTTAATAATCACTTAGTTTTACAAAGCAAAACTATGCTTTCGGTACATGTTGGTAAAGACATGTAAAGAAATTAATATTTATGTTGCACCTGGATGGCTCAGTTGTTAAATGTCTGCCTTCTGCTCAGGTCATGATCTCAGTCCTGGGATGGAGCCCCACATTGGGCTCTATGCTCGGCAGGAAGCCTGCTTGCTTCTCATTCTCTCACTCCCCCTTCTTGTGTTCCCACTCTCTCTTTCTGGCAAATATATAAATAAAAGCTTAAAACAAATTAAAAAAATTTAAAAAGAAATTAATATTTACTAAATGTCCTCAACATCTACTACATTTCCATATGGTAGATGGTAAAATTTTCATCCAAAGTGAAAAAAAAAATTAGGCCCAGGGAAGTTAAATAGTGTTTTTAATATATCAATAATTTTCTAAGCTTTTCAATTATAAGAACCTTTTTGAAGATATAAGAATATCACAGACCATTTCATAATAGTGATAAGCATTGTAATTGTTGAATAAGAAAATACACAGTGATAATAATTGAGTATAAATGTATAGCATATCAATCATGATTTTAAAAAAATTAAAACTTAAAAAGTAGGTTGATATTTTTATATTACCTATAAATTATGATGTATACATTAGTTCATATCAAGACTTCTTGCAGTAACTCTGTATGGAACCAGAGGGCTTTTTAATCAACAGTCTTAAGAACCTCACACTACATTATTATATATATTATAATGATTAATTATTATACTAATTGATTATATAATTGTTATTAATTATGTAGTGATTATGGGTTACATATTACTGGTTATTATATCACTGGTTTATGATCATTGAGTATGTAACGCATTTCACAGCAGTTTTTTTTTCTTTTTAATTTCTTTTCAGCATAACAAAATTCATTGTTTACGCACCACACCCAGTACTCCATGCAATACCTGCCTTCCATAATAGCCACCACCTGGCTCCCCCAAACTCCCACCCCCTGCCCCTTCAAAACCCTCAGATTGTTTTTCAGAGTCCATAGTCTCTCATGGTTCATCTCCCCTTCCAGTTTACCTCAGATCCCTTCTTTTCTCCATCTCCCTATGCCCTCCATGTTGTTATGCTCCACAAGTAAGTGAAACCATATGATAATTCACTCTCTCTGCTTGACTTATTTCACTCAGCATCATCTCTTCCAGTCCCGTCCATGTTGCTACAAAACTTGTGTATTCATCCTTTCTGATGGAGGCATAATACTCCATAGTGTATATGGACCACATCTTCCTATCCATTCGTCCATTGAAGAGCATCTTGGTTCTTTCCACAGTTTGGAGACCGTGGCCATTGCTGCTATAAACATTGGGGTACAGATGGCCCTTCTTTTCACAACATCTGTATCTTTGGGGTAAATACCCAGTAGTGCAATTGCAGGGTAATAGGGAAGCTCTATTTTTAATTTCTTTTCTTTTGGAATTTTAAAGAAATTTTTATTTTTTATAAACATATAAAAAACAGGGTACAGGTCTGTGAATCGCCAGGTTTACACATTTCACAGCACTCACCATAACACATACCCTCCCCAATGTCCATAACCCCATCCCCCTTCCTAAACTCCCTCTCCCCAGCAACCCTCAGTTTGTTTTGTGAAATTAAGAGTCACTTATGGTTTGTCTCCCTCCCGATCCCATCTTGTTTCATTTATTCTTCTCCTACCCTCTTAACCCCCCATATTGCATCTCAACTTCCTCATATCAGGGAGATCATATGATAGTTGTCTTTCTCCAATTGACTTATTTCGCTAAACATGATACCCTCTAGTTCCATCCACGTTATTGCAAATGGCAAGATTTCATTTCTTTTGATGGCTGCATAGTATTCCATTGTGTATATATATCACATCTTCTTTATCCACTCATCTGTTGATGGACATCTAGGTTCTTTCCATAGTTTGGCTATCGTGGACATTGCTGCTATAAACATTCGGGTGCACGTGCCCCTTCGGATCACTACGTTTGTATCTTTAGGGTAAATACCCTATTTTCAACATTTTGAGGAACCTCCATACTATTTTCCAGAGTGGTTGCACCAGCTTGCATTTCCACCAACAGTGTAGGAGGGTTCCCCTTTCTCCGCATCCTCGCCAGCATCTGTCATTTTTTGACTTGTTAATTTTAGCCATTCTGACTGCTGTGAGGTGGTATCTCATTGTTGTTTTGATTTGTATTTGATTTGTATTTCCTTGATGCTGAGTGATATGGAGCACTTTTTCGTGTGTCTGTTGGCCATCTGGACGTCTTCATTGTAATATCTGTTCATGTCCTCTGCCCATTTCTTGATTGGATTATTTGTTCTTTGGGTGTTGCGTTTGCTAAGCTTTTTATAGATTTTGGACACTAGCCCTTTATCTGATATGTCGTTTGCAAGTATCTTCTCCCATTCTGTCAGTTGTCTTTTGGTTTTGTTAACTGTTCCCTTGGCTGTGCAAAACTTTTGATCTTGATGAAGTCCCAATAGTTCATTTTTGCCCTTGCTTCCCTTGCCTTTGGTGATGTTCCTAGGAAGAAGTTGCTGAGGCTGAGGTCGAAGAGGTTGCTGCCTGTGTTCTCCTCAAGGATTTTGATGGATTCCTTTCTCACATTGAGGTCCTTCATCCATTTTGAGTCTATTTTCATTTGTGGTGTAAGGAAATGGTCCAATTTCATTTTTCCTGCATGTGGCTGTCCAATTTTCCCAACACCATTTATTTAAGAGGATGGACATTTTTCCATTGGACATTCTTTCCTGCTTTGTTGAAGATTAGTTGACCATAGAGTTGAGGGTCTATTTCTGGGCTTTCTATTCTGTTCCATTGATCTATGTGTCTGTTTTTGTGCCAGTACCATGCTATCTTGATAACGACAGCTTGGTAATAGAGCTTGAAGTCTAGAATTGTGATGCCACCAACTTTGGCTTTCTTTTTCAATATTCTTTTGGCTATTTGAGGTCTTTTCTGGTTCCATATAAATTTTAGGATTATTTGTTCCATTTCTTTGAAAAAAAATGGGTGGGATATTGATAGGGATTGCATTAAATGTGTAGATTGCTTTAGGTAGAATAGACATTTTCACAATATTTATTCTTCCAATCCAGGAGCATGGAACATTTTTCCATTTCTTTGTGTCTTCCTCAATTTCTTTCATGAGTACTTTATAGTTTTCTGAGTATAGATTCTTAGCCTCTTTGGTTAGGTTATTCCTAGGTGTCTTATAGTTTTGGGTGCAATTGTAAATGGGATTGACTCCTTAATTTCTCTTTCTTCTGTCTTGTTGTTGGTGTAGAGAAATGCAACTGATTTCTTCACAGCAGTTTTGAAACATTTTTAGGTAGTTGGTTTTTCTCACTGTTTCACTTATATTAAGTTTACTAAAAATATAATATTTATATAAATAAGTTTTAATAAACATAAATTTTAATGGATATCTTTTATTGCAATTAAAATAAACACTCATGTAGAGTATATGTAGTTTAGGCAATATTTTTGTGGGACTTCACATTAATAAGAAAAAGTCACTTTGAGTAATGCAGTGAGTGACAATTTCAGAACCAACATTAGAAAGTTTTTTGTATACAAATCTGCTTTATATTCTAGTCACAGTAACATTAGGAAATGAGTAGTTATCATCAAAATTGATTTAAAACTCACCAGCTGATGAGTTCCCTTTGTTTGATCTGCTTTGAAGTTCTGAGAACTGGAAATCTCATCCCCTCTGACTCTATTTTAGAAATCCCCTTTAATACAACACTTGAGGAGGACTGCCTCTGGCTATGTTACCTAAAATGACCGACAGTGATGACTTTCAGATACCACTTTTTTTGAGGTGAGAAGACAAAAACACAATTATGGTAAAATACATAAAGACTGTAAAATTTCCCTTACTTTTGTTTGTTCTTTCCATTTGTACAATTTGTGTAAATAGAATATAAGAAACAGAATATGGTAAGACTACTATTGTGCCATACTTTCTTAAAGGCAGTTGACAAAATCCATATATTTAGAGAATGAAGCAATACTGTCTCTTGAAAAGTGGCTATTCTGACATGCATAAAGGAGAGTAGGCTACTAAAACATTATAAAATTTACTTAGTTAAAAACAAATTTCTTTGTTGCTGTTGTTACGAGTTTGCCATGAGAACACAGGTCTTATAAAAAACATCACTAAGTTTAAGACAAAATGGAAAAGGAAAAGATTCCCATCATACTGCTGTCATTGGACATGTAAATTCAAGCAAGTCTATTACTACCAGCCATCTGTTCTACACATATGGCTGGAATCAACAGAATAACCATCAATGTTTTTGAGAATGAATCTGCTGAAATGGGAAAGTTTCCTTTAGATATGCCTAGATCTTGGAAAAACTTAAACTTGAATGTGAATAAGGTATGGCCCTGGGTATCTCCTTGTGGAAATTTGAGACCAGTAAATATGTGGCCTTCACTAATATTTCAGGACACAGAGACTTTATAAAAAATATGATCACAGATACACCTCAGGCTGACAGTGTTGTTCTGATCTTTGCTGCTGATATTTGTAAATTTAAAGCTAGTGTCTCCAAGATTGTGTGGACCTATCAGCATGCCCTACTGGTTTACATGTTGGGTTTGAACCAAATAACTGTTGGTGTTAATACAGTGGATTCTACCAAGCCATTCTATAATTAAAAGAGATTTGAGGAAGTCAGCCTCTACATTAAGAAAAATTTCCATAAACTTAACACAGTAACATTTGTGCCAACTTCTGATTTGAGTGGTGGAATGTGTTGGAACCAAGTGCTAAAATACCTTGGTTCAAGAGCTGGAAATTCACTAGAAGGATGGAAGTGCCAGTGGAATTACACTGCTTGAAGCTCTGGATTATATCCTGCCACCAAGTCATACAATTGACAAGTCCTTCATCTCTCCCTCCAGATTGTTTATAAAATTGGTGGTAGTAGTATAGCTGCTGTGAGCTGAGTGGAGACTAGTGTTCTAAACCAGACATAATGGAGCACCTGGCTGGCTCAGTTGATGGAGGATACAATTCTTGATCTCAGCATTGTGAGTTTGAGATCCAGCATAGAGTATGCTTAATAAAAAATGAACCAGGCAAAACAACCATCTTTGCTTCATTCAGCATGACAACTGAAATAAAGTCTGTTGGAATGCATTTTGAAAATTTGTGTGAAGCATGGGCTTCAATGTCAAGGACATGTCTGTCAAAAATGCTTGTGACAATGCGGCTGGTGACAGCAAAAATGACTTACTAATGAAATAAACTGGCTTCACTGTTCAAGTGATTATCCCAAACCATTTGGGCCAGATTAATGCTGTTACCCACGTGAGCTGGAGTGTTCCACTCCTCACGTTGCTTGTAAGTTTGCCAAGCAGTGGAAGGAGAGATTGTAGCTGCTCTATTAAGAAGATGCCAGTTGGCCCAAATTGTTGAAATCTAGGGGTGCTGCTATCATTTAAATGATTGCTAACAAAATTATGTGTGTTGAACATTTTTATTGTCCTCTGGGTCACTTTGCTGTTCATGGTATGATGCAGACAGTTGTTACAAGTGCCATCATGGCAGCGGACAGCACACGCTGCTGGGGCTGGCAAAGTCACGAACTAGGATCAGAAAACCCAGACTGGCTACATGAATATTCTCTAGAACATTGCACTGTCCTGACTGTGGAAGAATGTCTATGAGCTCTTTGTCTCATTTGCTATTTAAGTTTAATAGTGAAAGACTGATGAATGATATAAATGCTATGTAAAACCTTCAAAAGGAAAGGAATGTTTTCCAGACCATTTTTGAGGTGGTTTTAAACTGTGAGATTTTAAAATCAGTTCTTCTAAAGTAGGAACATCTTGACCAAAATCTGTCAGAGAATTTTGAGACCCATTAAAGTGAAGTTTGATAAACTTGTCTTCTTTTTGTCAATACCAAAAGCTTCCAACAGAATTTCTTAGGCAAAAAGACTTAAGGAAAAAAAGTTGACCATGATCTATTTCGGGTGCTCCATTTGCCAAAATTTGGTGAATTTGATATTTCAGAATTAATTCATTTTTCTCAGGACAGTGATTAAAGTGTTTTTTTTCTAAGAAAAAAAGGTTGGGTTTTTTTTTCCCCCCCTTCATGTACCTCTCTTAAGTTGATTTAGATATTAGGTAAAAAAGTTATGGGAAGCATTTTTCATTTTGAATATTTCTTATTTCTTGGAATAAGTAAGCTAAGAATAACTTGTAGTATTGTATGTTACCTTATAAGGGGTCCAAAATTCTGCAATATTAAAAGCCCTGTGTGTTACATAGAGAATTTAATTTTATGTATTCTATCAATATTTAGATAACTTGTTGGCACAAACTCTTACATTTCATTTCCCAGTTTTTAAATGTATTTTTACATTTACAAATAATGCAGTAGAGTTTGTTAAAATAGAAGAATCTGACTTATGAGGTTAAGTATTTTTGGAGTGACCTGCTTTTAAGAGTTAATGGTGTCTTGGGGCGCCTGGGTGGCTCAGTGGGTTCAAGCCTCTGCCTTCAGCTCAGGTCATGATCCCAGGATCCTGGGATGGAACCTCTGCTCAGCAGGGAGCTTGCTTCCCCTCTCTCTCTGCCTGCCACTCTGCCTACTTGTGCTGTCTATCAAATAAATTTAAAAAAATTAATAAAAAAGTGTTAATGGTGTCTAGTTTCTATGGAAAATAAAGATACTGAAAGTTAAAAAATAAAAGCTGTTTCAGAGTTCTTTTTCTTATAAGGATGAAATAGTTTGTTGACTTTCAATACCTTCACCAAAAACAAACAGAAAAGCAGATGTGATAAGCAAAAAAAAAAAAAAAAAAAAAAAAAAAGTTTGATATCATCAAACATATTTTGTTATCAAAAAGCAGATAAGCAAAAAAATATGTTTGATATCATTGAAGAGATATCAAGGTAACCAAGGCATCAACAGTTAGGATCCTGAAATAAAGAAACAAAAATTGGGCTAAACCCCACATTACAACTATTCTAAAAATTTTACTACTTTTAGGAGTGCCTGGGTGGCTCAGTGGTCTAAAGCCTCTGTCTTTGGCTCAGGTCATGATCCCCAGGATCCTGGGATTGAGCTCCACATCGGGCTCTCTGCTCAGCAGGGAGCCTGCTTCCCTTCCTCTCTCTCTACCTGCCTCTCTGTCTACTTGTAATCTCTGTCAAATAAATAAATAAAATCTTTTAAAAAATTTACTACTTTTAAAATACTTTTAGGGCATTTTTAAGCACTTCAACATGAAAAGGCTAAAAAGATAAGCAGAATGTGGTGGTAATAAGAAATTAGCAAGTTGAAGAGAAATTCCAGCAATTTTGTGGAAACATGAAAACAAAAATTATAGTTTAGGTCCACTGAAGGGCATTCTGACTTCCAGTTTGAGTCCAAAACTTATACACTCTAAGGATAAAATCCAATCAAAAATAGACTAACCTGCATAAAAGAGTGAAATCCAGCTTTTAATTCTATGAAATCTGCCCTATTTTAATAGCTTCCCTGAAAGCAAAATTACATCCTCTATGAAAAAAGATAATGATAATAAGGGCCTTGAATTATATTTATGATTTTATATACTTATTATCTGGAATTCAATAAAAAATGATCAAGTATGCCACAGGAATAACTAACCAAAAAAACAAAAACAAAAGAAGAACCCAAAACACAAGAGAGAGAAAAAAAAAGAGCAAATCCATAAAGGATTACAGGTGTTAGAGTTACCAGTTGTGAACATTAATATAATTGATTCATATATTCAATAAAGTAGATTACAAGATTAAGAAATTCAAAAAAAAACTGGAATATATGAAAATATTTTGAAGGAAAAGCAAAATTAAAAGATGTAGCAAATGACATAATAATTTTTTTAAAAGAATAAGCACATAACAGTAAATTAGATACAGCAGATTTAAGAAATATGAACCAAAAACCAAGTCACTAGAAAATATACAGATTAAAACATTGCAAAATTAAAAAGAGATGAAAGTATCTTAAGCCATCTATAAGCAAGAAAGAAAAAAAGCCTGTTATATGTAAATTTGTAATCTTAGGAGGGAAGAGTGTGAAAAGACAGAAATTACTGATGAGATCATAGCTAAGAATTTTTTCAAAACTTAGAAACAATAATAATCCACAGATTAGAGAAGTTCTGTGAATCTCCAGAAGAGTAAATCAAAGAAAACTATATCTGGAACTCTGGGAATGTTATATTAAAATGGATGAAAACCAAAGGCACAAAGAAAAATCCTAAAAGTAGGCAGAGGGCAGCAAATCACATAATACTTTTACTCTGATACCTGACTTTTCCACAGAAACTACGGAGGCAGAAGACTATGTTTAAAATGCAGAAAGGAATTAATTGCCAACTTAGTAAAAATTTCCTTCAAAAACAAAAGAAGGGGGTGGGATTATGGACATTGTGGAGGGTATGTGCTTTGGTGAGTGCTGTGAAGTGTGTAAACCTGGTGATTCACAGACCTGTACCCCTGGGGATAAAAATATATGTTTATAAAAAAAAAAGTACATCAAAGACACTTTTACACAAGAAAAATTGGGGAGAACCATAACCAATAATATCTCACACTAAAAACAAAATGAAATAAAAGAACAAACACAGGGAATTCCTCAGGTAGAAGAAAAGTTATTACAGTTGGAAAAACAGAAATACACAACATAGTGATGAGAAATGGGACTAAATAAATATTAGAAGTATAAAGTCATGGCATTTAAAATATATGTAGAATTAAAATGCATTAAAATAATAACACCAATTTGGGAAGGAAAAAAATGGAATTAACTAATCTAAGATTCATGTATTGACTGGATTTAGTATGTGTAATTTTTAAATATTATGTTCTATAAATTAAGGAGGTGTGTTATACTTCCTATACAGTAATTCCAAAAGGTAAAACAATTAACTAATAAGCTAAATAAAGCAAAACTAAAATGAAAAAAAAAATGATACAAAGAAAGTAAGAAAATAGAGAAATACATCCATAATGGAGAAGCTGGTATTGGCTTATACTCCTACAGTCAACAATTATAAAACTGGGCCAAAAATAAAAACTATTAAATTACATAAAAATTATAAAATCATTAAACAATCTAAAAATTATTAGTGGCTTCTGAATAATAATTAGCAAAAAGATATATTTGATAGAAGGAAAACCTATGAAAAGGACTTCATATCAATCCAGGCTTTCAAACTGAGGAAGTTTCCAAAGTGTAATTTAAGGACAAAAGACCAAATAGAAAGTGATTATATAGGTGGGCAGAAGAAAAGAGAAGCTGAAATTTGGGGATGATAAGGCAATTGGGATTTGTGGGTCATAATATTGGACAGGTCAAAACTTCATAGACATAGCCACAAAAGTCTAAATTAAATTTCTTCTTGGGGCATCTTACTCTTGATTTTGGCTCAGGTCATGATCTCAGGGTTATGGGATCAAGCCCCATGTTGGGAATCTCAGCAGGGAGTCTGCTTGAGATTCTCAATCTTTCTCCCCCTCCATTCCTCCTTCATCTTTCTAAAATAAATAAATAAATAAATCTTTAAAAATAATTTCCTCTTAGGTCCCTGGATAATTCATAAGCTGGGCATATACATATGGTAAGACTCAAAGGCATGGCAGACAAAGGGAAAACTGGGAAACTAAATAGCTGAGTGAAGACTTCAGATATCATTAAGTGTGGAGAAGAGGTTGGTGTTCAGCATAACCAAAATAGAGACCATGGAAAACACTATGGGCTTTTAAATGAGACTCCAGAAATTGCGTGTATATAGAGTACAATTCAGATCCTAGAAATAGAGCCATAATTAAAATAGACGTGTTCTAACAAAGTTTAAAATCAGGCATCAACAGATGTGTAAAAGATGACTTATCAATAGTTAAACTGTCTGAGCAACAAAACCTAACCTTCTTTGGAAGAATACAACACAATCCATAAACTCTACACTATATCTTTCCCAATCTTTAGCATATAATTATTAGTTATTGAGTTGCCAGAAAACTGACAGTAAAGAAAGAAAAAAAAGTCAGTAGAAGCAGACTCAGAGGTTGATCATAATATTGGAAATAACAGATAAAAATTCCAAAATAACTATGATTAATATGTTAGGAAAATAAAGGAAATGGAGAATTTCAGCACAAATTTAGAAGCTATAGAAAATCATTGGGTACTTTAGAAACAAGAATATTATATCTATAGTTCAGAGTCACATGGAGAGTTTTAAATTCAAAAAGGGTACAGCACAAAACAGGATTAGCTGAGTCAAGAAAAATTAATAGAAAATATGCAAACAGAGAAAAAAAAGGAAAAAATAAACAGGAAACATAAAACCACATATGTAACTAGAGTCACATAAGGAGAGGAGAGGACAAAACAGAACCGTATTTGAGAAAGTAAAAGAAAGTAAAAAAAAAAGTAAAAGGCAAAATATTTTTCAGCTCTGACGAATGACATGGACCCATTAATCAAAGAAAATCAGTATTCTCCAAGTAGGATAGAAACAAAGAAAAATACAGCCAGGTATATTATTAGGTCATTGTTAAAGGAAAAAAAATAAGAGATAGAATACATAATAAGTATTAAGGTAGTAGATTTAATCTCAACTCTATCAGTATTTAAATTACAAGGAAATTGTTTAAATACTGTAATTAAAAGATGATATAAACATAAGGCCATATAAAACTTAAAAATAAAGAACAGTAAAATATAAGACATGAAAACAGTAACCAAATTAAAGCTCATTGATATTATCAGATAAAGTACCTTTGAGGTAATATATACAACTAAGGAAGGATCTTTGTATTTAAACAACAGCAAAAAGCACACAATTTGGGAGGAAAATAATGGCAAGAAATTTGGACAGATATTGCACAAAAGTAGCTATCCATTTGGCCGTTAAACATAGAAAAAAGTATTCAGCTTTATTAGTCATCATGGAAATTCAAATTAAAACCACAAAGAACTGTCTCTACACGCCTACCAGAATGCCTAAAACAAAAATGTCTGATGATACTGAGAAATTGGAACTCTCATAAACATATAAGATGATGAAAAAGAAAAATTGAAAAGGATCTAGAAAGAAGACAGATTTATTCTAGCTAAGCCTGGTAAAGTCTCTTGGAGGTTATTATTCTATACTAACTTTATCCTAGAGCATTTCTTTTTTTAAAAAATCTGAAATTATTTGAGAAAAAAAAATACACATACTTATGCACTATATTTGAATATATTCAAACACATAATCCAAATATTTATTGATATATATTGAATGAATATTGATTCACATTTATAAACACAAATACATATTTAAGATAAATATTTAGTGAACATTATTTAGTTTTGTCATCTTGTGATATGTTCATTACTGAATAATGATTTCCTGGTCATCATACCCCCTTAATAGTGCTAATTAGTAAGTATACTCATTAGAGATTCAGGTGTCCTGAATACGTAGACTAGAAAACCCTCCCATATTATAGTGAATGCTTGAGTAAGGCTTGTTCCTTTCTATATACTGAGGGCTATTTTGGAGATGTCAACCTCCAAAAAATGGAAGTAACCTCTTATTTCATAAACAAAGAGAAAAATTGCAGCTTGCAAAGCATATTTTGGCATCATAAAAATTGAATTGAATTTAATATTTTCTAATTTTAGTGCTAAATTTGTTTAAACTTTGTATAATGAGAATCTTCCCCAAATCCTCCAGCATTCTCAGTCTTTTCCTTTAGTGCTCCATAAAATTATTTGATACTTCATCTCAACTGTTGTGAGAACTCCAGCATGGTCCTTAAAATTCCCAGAGACTTTCAGGAATCTTCACATTCCCCTGGACACTTCATACACACTTTTTACTGTCCATGGTATATTTTCAGTAAGCCTCTCAGCATGTTACTGCATCTCTCCTCTTTTCTATTTGCAGAGATTTACTCCAAATCAATCTAGGCTTTTCCTTTTTTCCTAAGGCACCATCAACATAAGTTACACTGAAGAATTTTAGTCGCATTACACAGAAAAAATATTTAAAAATAAGTATTAGACACCATTGTTCAGAAAAACAGTGTGACCTCTCTAGTCATTCTCCCTGGACCTGATTTCCTACTATGCTCCAGTTGCTTTCCTTCTCCCAAAACCACTCTAAGATCATGCAAACATTTTCTCTAACAACCTGGAGAACAATCCCCTGATACTTGTTACTCTATTATACAGAGAAATGGATCTCTTTTGTCTTCTTATTCCTACTCATTTTGCCCAGTCCTAGCCAGCAAGCATTTTGAACACATCAACCTCTCAACACACACACACACACACACACACATTCATACTCCTACATGCATGCTCCCACACACACATTTGCCAATCTACCATGGCAGTCTATTCACAGGCAAATAAGTCAGGGCTTCTACTTTCCAGGATTTCACATGCCTTGGAAGAGGTATGTACAAAAGTAATTAGGATGTCAGAATAGGGAGATAAAGAAAGGTTCACCAGAACTAAATCTTAAAGGAGGATGAAAGTCTATTATCAATAAGTGAGTGGGACTCTAATCAGGAAACTTAGAGAGAGACAATGATGTGAGAAAGTCACCTCCATTGTCAAAGACCATGACATGTGCTGAAAATAGTCATCTGAAGTTACTAGAGAAGAGATTGTGTGTGTGTGTGTGTGTGTGTGTGTGTGTTTGTCTGTGTGACGTTTACAATTAGACAGCCAAGTAAACATATCTATCAGGCACCCCAAGGGCTAGAGCTTAGAAGACAGAAGCAGACTGAAAAACACATTTTTTTTCCATTGTCTGGAAAAAAAAAAAAAGCTTCTTAAATACAAAATCTCAGAAGTACCATAGCAGTGTACCACATAAATGCCTAATCTATGTAATTTCTTAGGTGATGAGAAGACAAATAGACTTATTTTAAAAGCACAAATTTGCCAGTAGTTAGGTTCATCTGGTTGGGTTGATTCTGCAAATAGGTGAAAATCATTTCTGCCATTATCAATATTGTTGAGGCAACGAGCCTTGCAAGTATAAAACCAAAGTCTTTGAGGAATATCTGGAGAACTACTTCATCCGTCTCTTCTTTAACAAGAGATCTTGAATTATGTCTTACATAAAATACGGCTTTATTTAAATGAATCATCAACTGATTCATTATAATATAAATATGTGTAATAAAATAATCAGCATTTATAAAGCGTTCTAAGAGCATGTGCATTATTTAACCCTCCAAAGTATTAGATTTTTAAGTTTCAGATATAATTTTTTAAAGGGATTTTATTTATTCATTTGACACAGAGAGAGAGCACAAGCAAGGAGAGAAGCAGGCTCCCAGCTGAACAGGGAGCCTGGTGAGGGGCTGGATCCCAGGCCTCTGGCATCATGCCCTGAGTCAAAGTTAGACACTTACCTGACTGAGCCACCCAGACGTCCCTCAAGATAATTTTTAACAGTACAATAGCATTTCCTTTTATCATACATTCTAGAATTCATCCAAATGTATTTTGGTGGGGCAAGGGAAGGTGAATATCAAAGTGCTGTTTCGTTTTTGTTTTTGTTTTTCCTTTCCAGCAGTGGCTTGATCGTTAAGGCTAAATCATGCAACTTGAACTTTTCAGGGATGAAGAGTGTAGGGAGAGTTTAAAATCAAGTGGTCATTCTTATAAATACAGAGAACAAACTGATGGTTTTCAGAGGGGAGGGGAGAGGGCAGATGGGCAAAATGGGTGAAGTGAAGTGGGAGATACAAGCTTCTATTATGGAATGAGTAAGTTGTGGTAATAAAGGCACAGCGTAAGAAATATAGTCAATGATACTGTAATACTGGTGTGTGGTGACAGATGGTAACTACACTTGTGGAGAATGTAGCATAATGTTTAGAAAAGTTGAATAACCATGTTGCACACCTGAAATCCATGTAACATTGTCAATTATACTTGAACTTTTTTCAAATAAAAACAAAAATGAAATAAAATCAAGTGGTCAATGTGTATACTACGGCATTTGAATCTTTACAATGACAATAGTCTTTAAAACCAAAATTCATCAGAAAAAGAAGTAAAAGGATTTTGTATCTTTTAATAGGTTCCCTTACACAATAGGAAGAAATAGTTTTGCTCCCAACATAGAATACAAAAAATAAAATGTAATAGAATTCACACTCCATTTGTGTTAGGAAGGAGGGGAGTTTGGAAGGGGTGAGGCAGGGTTTGGATGCTCATAGATTAGTTTCTCCCCAGCTTCCCCACACTCCACTCCACTGCCACCACCAGCAGGGCTGCTGTCAGAACAAATGGATTCAGTGTGAATTTTAAAAAGAAGAAGAAACATGCACTAAGGAAAAAGCCAAAACAAAGAAAGGGACCTGATGTCTTATCCATGTCCGATATTTTGGGAGAATCAAGAGCCTATCTAGGGATGGCCTCTGCGGAGCAGAATTGATAGTACAAACAAACATGTTGTGTTTAGAGCTCCTTTAAAAATGAGCCACACAATCTTCAGTCAGACACCTTTAACTTTAGGAGGAGCACTGAAAGAGAGCAGGATGAAAGATTGAATTACTCTGGCTTCCCAGGAGGTTCAAGTACCAGCGGAGAAAGCAGCATGAGGATCCGTCCTTCCTCTAACACTATAAAGAAATAGAACCTGTTTTTCCCAGTCCCTCTGGGAGTGGGGCCGGGGGACATAAAGGAGAAGGGGAGAGTAGGAAATGTGAATTTTTAAAATTTATTTATCATTTAAAAAATCTCATAAAAATGAACTTTTCTTTAGAATGGTTTTGGATTTTTTAAAAGATTTCATTTATTTATTTGACAGAGAGAGACACAGAGAGAGGGAACACAAGCAGGGGAAGCTGGAGAGGAGAGACAGGCTTCCCGCTGAGCAGGGAGCCTGATGTGGACCTCAACCCCAGGACCCTGGGATCATGACCCGAGCCAAAGGCAGCTGCTTAACAACTGAGCCACGCAGGTGCCCTGGTTTCAGACATTTTTTTAAAAAGGGAGATCATACATAAAGTTCTCATGTACCCATACCCAGTTTCCCTTACTGCTAACATCTTTACAAGTATGATACATTTGTTATAATTGTGAAACAATATTGATACATAATTATAAAATTATAAAATCACAAAAGTATATAACTGTAGTCCATACTTTATTCAGATTATCTTAGTTTTTACCTAATGTCATTTTCTGTCTCAGAATATTTATGCTTCATTTAGTCATCTTGTCTCTACTTAACATTTTGAATACTAAAAATATATTTGTTTTAATGTCCTTGTCTACCAATTCTATTGTACGTTTCAATTCTTGGTAAATTCATGCCTTACAATCCTTACAAAAACCTTGTCCAGCTTACTATTATTATTCCTATTTCACAAATAAGGAAACTGAGGCATAGAGAAATCAAGTAACTTGCCCAAAGTCACACAACAATAAATAATGGAACCAGGACATGAACCAGGTAGTCTGGCTCCATGGGAGTGAATGGAGACCAAAAATCTGTTACTTCAAATTGTCTCAAATTTCTTAATTAGACTCTGAAATTTTAGGTTCTCATAGTTCCCAGAGTTTCTGGGCTCTCATAAAGAAATAGAGAGACATGAGCATCTTTGCCACGGTATTAGCCATAAAAACAAATCTGGGTTCTTGACATTCTTCTGCCTCCAGTCTTGTCTGTCAAGTGAGGGGAATGGACTAGTGTGTCAAAAAAGTCACATCAATATGCAACATTTTATAAGTCAATGAGAAGATAAAATCCAATTCTATTGATTTGAGCATTTCAAGCAAGATCAGCTTAGGCTATGGCAACTCAGAGGCTTGTGTTGGTTTTGTCTTTAAAGAATTTTGAGCAACTTACTTTATTTCTCGAAACTCACTTTGTCTATAAAATGAGGTATCATAGAATCTACCTTATGTGGTTATTGTAGGGACTAGAGGAAATACATATAAAATATCTAACATGTAGTTTCTTTTCCTCCCTTGTCATAATACATGGAGTAGTCAGAAGACAGAAATAGTACCTTTTTTTAAAAGATTTTATTTTATTTATTTGACACAGAGAGAGAGAGAGCACACAAACAGGGGGAGCAGCAGGCAAAAGGGGAGGGAAAATAGGCTCCCTGCGGAGCAGGGAATCCCTCGATCCTAGGACCATGGGATCATGACCAGAGCTAAAGGCTTAACTGACTGAGCCACCTAGGCACCCTAAAATGACTCCTTCTAATACTCTGAAATGGTAGTTATTTCTCTAAGAAGTTTGTAATAATCAAATCATAGCAAGTACAGTACTATAATCTCCAGAAACTTCAGGTTTACAAGTGACTCATTTGTTTACAGGCCAAGGACTTTTTTTTTTTTTTTAAGATCAAAAGAAAGCACCAACAGTTGTGCCCTACTTAGAAATATTACACTTCTTGCCTTTTATTCTGTTCATTGAAAGTCCTTTATATGGATATAGTAATTGCCATGACATGAATGGTCAGTAGATTGAAAGTGAACATAAGTTTCATTTCAGGGCTATCCTTGAAAATTTCTTTAAGTGATAGGAACTCCTTTTCTATGATGCAAACAAACCTAGGTTAGGTTAAATCTTCTGATTCATGACATATTAGTACAGCTAGGTTAGTATAATACTGTCCATCCTAGGGAAGTGGTTTTGACCGATATGGGGAAGTAAGGAGAAGACAGAAAAAGCCATGCACCAGCAAACATCAGGTTCCACAGTTTCAAGTGATCTCTGACATTAACATTCCAAATGACCTCCTCATGTCTTTACTACAGGTATTAAAGGATTCACTGGCTTTGGAAACTTTGAGAAGTTCCCATCTATGAATTCTGAACATTGCTGGCATTGCTATATCTGCTTCATATGGCAAACATGGATTCAGTTATAACTTTTCTTATATTCATCATTTGAAATAAAACTGCTTCTATGTTAATAGCTGGATGATAGATGTGAGATTTTCTATCGCCCTCGCCCGGCAAGGACGACAAGAACCCTGGTTCGGATGCATCTTCTCTCTATTTCCGCAAGTCTACACACTTATATACGCTTACATGACCAATCAGTGAGCAGGGTACAGGAGGGAGCAAATCAGGCTGTGCACCTAAACTAACAACTTCGCTAGCAACCAATGCTGTTTACTTCCTCTTTGGGCGTTCTGCTTAGTCTCACGAGGCAATCCTAACCTGGCAACTAGCCAGGCGCCATCTTTTAATGGCGGAGGCCGCCCTGGCCAGGGGCCTGCCTCCGACAATTTTCTTCAAAGTCTGGTATCAAAAGAATGGATCTTTTTGACTACCCTCATTTTGAGATGAGAGCACTACACAATCCTCTTTGGATATTAATTTGACATATACAAATGAGTTAACTGAGTGTTATAAGAAGAAGGGTACTATCTGATACATTTCTTTTCATCTGTGATGTCAGCAGGAGACATTTCAGAAGATGACTCAGTTGTAAACAGAATTACTCTTCAAAAACTTGAAAGAAGGAAAACCTTGCTTTTTATCAAAGAATGCTGATGTCATGTCAAGATTAATGTTATCTTACTATGCCAAGGTAGTGGTTGTTTTTTGTAGCACGCAAATTATCTAATTCTGACCAATAATCAGGATAAGGAGAAGAGTGGAAGATTCTGGGGCTCTAGGGAAAGTGTATACAATGAAGCTAGGTACTCAGAATCAAAACTTGTTAAAGTTACTTTGCTGTTTCTTGACCCTTCATGAAGCAGCAACAGAATAGCCCAACTGATTGAAATAATCAAGCTTTGAATGTATTAGTACACACAGATTTCAAATAGTAATCAGATTTATTGAAATTACAATTATGCTCCAGAAGAGATTGCATTTGAAGATATCCAGAAGATAACATTTGAAGATCTACTGGTTTAAATAGCAAGTGATATGTGGAAGGGGAAGGACCAGTCTAATGCTGGGATTTTGCACCTGCTTTATCAGATATAATCTCTTCATAAGACAAGGTAATGAAGATTGTATCACAAGAAATGTGTAGCACGAAACACTATCATTTCAAAGTCTTTCCACAGTTATGCATAGAACAAGATATGCATAGAAAAAGAAAAAGGAAAATAAAAGCCCTAGGCAGAGCAGATGGCTTGATGCACACTACCAGTGATTTGTGTACACACAGTTTAAAATGACAGTCTTTATTGTTCCCTGAACATGACTTCTGATGACAGAAGCAAAGTCAACAGGCTTAAAAATATGCAGACGTGTTAATGTAATTTTATAAATGGAGACTGTACTTCATCTATTTAAAAAACTCAAGGTCATTCCTTACCATATGTCATAAAGATATTGGCTTTGGGGAAGCTGAGTGGCTTGGTGGGTTAAGCCTCTGCCTTCAGCTCAGGTCATGATCTCAGGGTCCTGGGATTGAGCTCCTGCATTGGGCTATCTGCTCAGAAGGGAGTCTGCTTTCCCCTCTCTCTCTGCCTGCTTCTCTGCCTACTTGTGATCTCTCTTCCTGTCAAATAAATAAATAAAATCTAAAAAAAGAATTTAAAAAAGATATTGGCTTTACTGATAGATGAAAAATACAATCTGGAAAGAGCTATGAGACAGCAGCCACAAACTTCTAAAATAGAGTCATAAGAGAAGGAAATACTGAGGGACATTTGTCTTTGAAAAATACTGTGGCTACCATTAGAAAGAATCAGCCCCGGCAAATTCATTTAAATTTGGAATGTCAAGACCAATAACATAAAATAAAATATAATTTTAAAAATTAGAAAACAAAAAACACACAGAACAAGATAGTGTGCAGAGTAAGCATCTGTTCTTAAAGAGATTATTCAGTAGAAGATTTTAAGAGTATTTAAGGAAAAATTCAGGGTTATAAATCTGAAACAAGAACTTTTTTATTAATTAGTAAGACTTTGACTATGGGGGGAAAACTTAATTCAAGTCTGCCTTTAAGTTGGACTTACTTCGTTTTAGTGGGGGAAGAAGGAGTCTAAGTGAGAGCTAAAAAGGTGTGACTATTTAAAAATCCAGATAGGGAATATAAAATGTATTCAATAAAGATACAGAGAACCCAAACTACGTTTCTCTTCCATATGGTGTTCAGCTCAAGGAAAGAACCAAAAAATTCTGGAATAAAAGGGAAAAGGATAAAAGATAGCTGGGGAAGGAAAGAAAAGCAAGGGAGAGAAAAGCCAGTAGACTCACTCATGGATGAATAGTGGATTGCTGCTATTGAAGCCCAAGAGGTTGAAGTCACATCATAGATGGTGCTAGAAGATCAAAAGGCAATTTGTCCTTTGTCTGGTTACCAGATGAGGTGGTTGGAAAATAAATGGTAGAAAGTGTTAATGCCTTGACTATTCTCACTCTGAATATATCCACAGAGAAAAGAGTACTACATCTGTCTTAAATGTAAGAACTCCTGGGCTCTGCTACCGTCTGCAAAACTGGGATGAATTTAAGCTTGAGGTCCCAGAACCAAGGGAATAATACTGTACACGCATTCTGGATGTCTCACTCCTTCAGATAAGGCTACAGGGATGGAGTTTTGGATGGGTTCTGGGGATCCACTAGCCCCTTGAAATTGCATGCCGATATTTGATTTGCATTTTTCGTATGCATTTTTCTGGAAGGAAAGAGGACACTTGCATCAGGTTTTCATAAGGGCTCAATTAAAACAAAATGTTAAGAACCACTGTAAAACAAACTGAACTTTGTACATGACACAGGTAAGCAGGTAAGATAATAGCTATGCACATATCTATAATGCTAACTTCATTTACTACCTACCTGTGTCAATTACTGTGTTATGATAATGATATAAATGTATATCCAGTATATAAATTATAAAACCGAGGCCAAGGATAGATTAAAAAAAACAACAACAAAAAACCCAACACATGAACTGTCACACAAGTGATTAACATTTCAGGCTCTCAGTTTAGTCTCTGCTGTAATTGTTGATGTCCCACGGGGCTTTGCCCTAAAACCTCTCTTCTGCCAACTTCTTTGGGTGTTCTCTTCCTCTAACTTCAATAGCTATCTCCATGTTTCTAGTTACCAAATCTGTGTCTTTTTTTTTTTTTAAGATTTTTATTTAGTTATTTGACAGAGAGAGATCACAAGTAGGCAGAGAGGCAGGCAGAGAGAGAGAGAGAGAGAGAGGAAAGCAGGCTCCCCGCTGAGCAGAGAGCCTGATGCTGCATTCGATCCCAGGACCCTGAGATCATAACCTGAGCTGAAGGCAGAGGCTTTAACCCACTGAGCCACCAGGTGCCCCCAAATCTGTGTCTTGAAGATACAGCTTCCTGCTAAGCTCCAGGACAGTAAATACAATTGCATATGAGACCGTTGTAGTTATAGGACCTCAAAGTCTGTAGGCTTTTTATTCAAAATGAGATCATTTTCTGTTAGTATTTCCTTTTAAAGCCTCTGGAATTACCATTATCAACTATCTGGTGACACAGAGAGGAAAATTAAAAATAGAGTAAAAAATAAAATTACAGTTGATTCCTTATTGTCTCTTCACACACACACCCAGACACTTACCCTGTATACTCAGCTTCCTAAATATTTCTAGAACTTGTGATTTCTGTGTTGTTCCTCTGCTTATATCTCTTTTTTCCATTTTATTGAGATATCATTAACATATAACATTATATAAGTTTAAGATGCACAACAGATGATTTGATATATGTATATATTATGAAATGATAGTCACGATAATTTAGGTAACATATCCATCACCTTACATAGTTATATATTTTTTCTTGTGGTGAGAACTTTTAAGATCTATTTTCGTAGTAATTTTCAAATATATAATACAGTAGTAATAACTATAGTCATCATACTGTACCTTGCATTCTCAAAATTTATTTATCTTAAAACTGGAAGTTTGTACCTTTTTTACCCCCTTCACCCAATTCCCCTCCCCCCACACAACCCACCACTTATGGCAACTGACAATCTGTTTTCTATATCTATTAGTTCAGTTTTTTAATATTTTATATATTTGAGAGAAGGACAGAGAGAGCATGAGAGATACAGAGACAGCATGAGAGAGACAGACAGAGCATGAGCTGGGGGAGGGGTAGAAGGAGAGGGAAAAGCAGATTCTCCACAGAGCAGGGAGTCAAACTCAGGGCTTAATCCCAGGACCCTGAGATCAAGACCTGAGCTGAAGGCAGGTATTTAACCAGACTGAGCCACCCAAGCACCCCTGAATTTAGTTTTTAGATTACATATATAAGTAGGATCACATATTTGTCTTTCTTTGCCTGACATTTCATTTAGCACAATGTCCTCCAGATGCATCTCTGTTGTTGAAAATGACAGGAATATATATATATATATAAAATATTTTCCACATTTTCTTGATCCATTTGTCCATCAATGGACACTTAAGTTATTTCCATGTCTTGGCTATTGTGAATAACGGTGCAATGAACATAGGAGTGTAGGTTCATCTTCAAGATAGTGATTCCCTTTCTTTCAGATGTATACCCAGAAGTGGAATTGTAGGATCATACAGTAGTACCATTTCATGGTTGTCATAAGGCCAACTCCACTTCTCCATCCCAATTTAACCTCCAGTAACTAAGCCCTATTTATTCTCCTGAAATCCCTTTGATGCAAGACCCCAGTGGACGTTCCATGTAGTGTCCCTCTATGCTGGAGGAACTGGATGTCTACCCTGGACTTTCTGTTTCCCACTGGAGAAACCACAGGTCCAAAGGGGTCCTCTTGGTGCCATTCTGTGACAGCCAGATGAAGTGGCTATCTGGTCAGGGTGTAGCCACGCCTCTTACTCTTCTAATATGGTCCTTCCAGGTCCCTGTGGTCCAGGGAGAGGTGCTTCAGCCCTGAGTTCTGAGATATTTGCAATGGTACTTGTTTATGATAGTTGCTAGTTGGTCTTGTGAGAAGTTACTGAAATGGAGAATGTTCTACGTCACCATCCTGATGACCTACTAATATTTCTTATGCAAATTTGATCACATGATCTTCTCCATATCTATCCTTGGCCTGTTGAGCTTTCTATTTCCCTTAGGATAGCCTCCAGATTTCCTGCTTCTAAGGCCTTTCATAATCTAGTTCTTGCTTCAGACACATGTTTTGTAACTCCACACTCCAGTCTCAGTGAACCATTTGCATCTTCTTGAACGATCCCAGCCCAGTCTCTTACATTTGCTATTTCCTCTACCAGCAACACTTACCCTGCTCCTTCTTCTGACCATCAACTACAAATGTTTCAGATTTGGATTTAGTCATATGTTTGGGGAAGATGTTCTGACCCTTCTGGAAAGAGTTGATCTTCCTAGTGTGTGTGTGCATAACACCCTGTGCTTCCTCCCCCACAGCACATAGATACAATAGTCTTATTCTTGTACTTATTCTTGTACTCCCAATGTTAAGCAGAGTGTCTGACAAATGTTAGGTATCTCATTAATCCTGATGAGTGAATAAATCTAACTCAATCCTATGAGTGGATCCTCTTTATACAGTCCTGGCTGATGCTGACTTGGTTAAAGTTGCCAGATAAAATACATTTTGCCCAGTTAACTTTGAATTTCAGATAAACAATGAAAAAAATGGTAGTATAAGTAAATCCCAGATATTGCATGGGATATACTTATACATATATATATACATACATATATATATATATGTATATATATATATACATATATATATATATAAAATCTGAAATTCAAACTTAACTGGGAAACCAGTATTTTATTTGTTAAATTTGACTACCTTATTAACTTTGGCATTTGCATGGCCCTTTTTCAGTGACTGTGCAGATTGTTTTTCTTTTCTTCACACTAAAACTACATCTCCTAGAGGCTTCAAAGGTGCTCATGCTTGGCAGTAACTTTCATCATGCACTCTTTGAACTGCTAGGGCTCTACCTTTGACTCATCACCAGCTCTATTGCTCACTCAGCTTCTGAATTTCTCCTTACATAGGTCCCAATGCCCACTTGCTTTCCCACTACTGACAATGGCCTAATGACTACATCTTAATGATGTTTTTTCACTCACTAATATCTAGCATTATGGCTACTAAGTCCATTGCCTTGGACTCTGCCTCTGCTATCACCATCCTTGGAGGATCACAGTTAAAATTAATGATGAGAGGTCTTAGACTCTCTGTTACATTTGTGGATAGTTCTAATTGTTAGGGAATTTTTGTGGTAAGT
This sequence comes from Mustela lutreola, assembly GCF_030435805.1. Taxonomy (NCBI): domain Eukaryota; kingdom Metazoa; phylum Chordata; class Mammalia; order Carnivora; family Mustelidae; genus Mustela; species Mustela lutreola. The sequence goes on along the minus strand of NC_081295.1, from coordinate 56,545,176 downwards.
AGGAATTGTCTTCCCTGAAGCTTTTACCTATTCGACCTTCCATAGAGAGTTTGCTTCTTGAAAGTAGAGAAATATTTGCTTTGGTATCTCCAACATCTTTGACAGTGACTGGCACATGAAGTTTCTCATAAATGTCTACTAAATAAAAATGAATATTATTGTCTTTGGAGCTACACTGTGTAAACCAAATCTCTTCCTGCAGTCTTTCAAATATTTTCTCTATAACTAAGTTATAGAGAGAGGTCTGCATCAATCTTGTCTGTTATAGGCTAGGCATTCCCAGTTCCTTAAATCATTTTTTATTTGAGAAGTGGTATATTTGGCACAGAAGCAGCACTTGATAAATGTTTGTCTATGAAGAATTTATCCATATTTAATTTAAAGTGGCAAATGTTGATATGAAAATTTAATGCTAGATACAGCTTCAAAAAATAGACATTACTATAGATAGTGAAGGTAAAAAAACATTAATGGTCAAAATAATCATTATATCCCCTAAAAATGTATACCAGGCTAACTGTTCAATGAAGAGTAGACTAACTAAAAAAAAAAAAAAAAAAAAAAAAAAAAAAAAGAGTAGACTAACTGAATATATATTGCCTAGATCGTTTGAAAATACAGCTGTGTGTACACATACCCAAATATGCCCACAATTTGAAATATTTTAATTTTAAATACATTACTCTTAATTTTTATGCTATGTTTTGTAAAAACTTTAACAATTCTCCAGTGTTGCTACTTGCCCACATGAAGTATTTAGTTATTATTGGCCTCAACATTTAACATGTTCCAGGAGAGTATCCAGTATTCTTTTTTTATGAAACACATTTATTTCCATTTTCTTCTGAAATAATTAGCAAGAGGAATGATTATACCATCCATTGTTGTTTTCCAAAGAAATCTATAGAGGAATAAATAAAGGAGGAGGAGAAACCAATGATTCAATGTAATAATTAGAAGAAAACATCATGCTGGAAAATGGTAAGGTGAACATCTAGGTGTTAGACTAGCTTTAATTAGTTACTAAAAAGGGAAGTAATTATCAACATATCTTCAAAATTGCATCCTATCCTTCAGCTCACTTCCTAATCTGAATAGCTCTATTTGATCATTTGTAGTAAGTAGAAAAACTAAGAGATATTTTTCTTATTAAATTATTTGGGGGGGGGCGCCTGGGTGGCTCAGTGAGTTAAAGCCTCTGCCTTTGGCTCACGTAATAATCTCAGGGTCCTGGGATTGAGCCCCACATTGGGCTTTCTGCTCAGCGGGGAGCCTGCTTCCCTCCCCTCCCCCACCTTTTTCCTACTTGTGATCTCTGTCAACTAAATAAATAAAATCTTTTAAATAAATAAATAAATAATTTTTTCAACCAGAAACATCTGAAGTGGAATGAGGAAGTTAACACTTTCCTGCCTTTTCTTAGAACCCATGCTAGTTGTTCAGATGGCATATTGACATATTCTTTATTTAAATCTGACTTGAGGTTGTGTAAACAGTCTCTCATTTCTGTGGTCTAACCAATATGATTGAGGTATGAGGAGAAACAATCTTACTCTGCATTCAAGTTTTCATGTGACCACACTACAGAACCATGGCTAGTTTGGCTGTTAGAGAAAGTTCAGGCATAATTAAATGGCTGGGAAATAAAGAGGATTCCTCTCAGCAAGATTCCCTAAAGGAAGCATGTCTTAATCACACACATAGGGGAAAATGTTGAAGAAATTTGGTTGTTTGCCTATAATCAAAGGGTTCATCTTAAAGACAAGAGTTTCTGAATAGAAAGCCCTGTTTTAGAGTGTGGGTGGGTGGGTGTATTTACCAGAGAAGGAGAGGGAAAGGAAGAAGGGGATTTTACCCACTGTCATCTGGTATCAAAATGCACAGTAGCTCTGGGAATAATCCTGAGACTCTGCAGTACTTGAAATAATTTCTACTTTAGTCTGTTCAGTTTGCTGCAACAAAGTGCCAAAGACTGTGCGGCTTTCAAACAAAAGAAATTTATTTCTCATACTTCTGCAGCCTGGTAAGTTCAAGATCAAGGTGTTAGAAGATTTGGTACCTGGTGAGAGCCCACTTCCTCATTCACAGATAAATGTCTTCTCTGTATGTCCTCACCTGGTGCGAATAGGTGAGAGAGCTCTCTGGGTCCTCTTCCATAAGGGCACTAATCACCTCCCAAGGGCCAAGCCTCCTAACTCATGACATTGGGGGTTAGGTTTCAATACATGAATTACTGGGGAGACATAAACACTGTTCATAACAGTCTTTTCCCCAGCAAATGCAACAGCCAACATGTATCAAATTGTGGAGAGCCTCTATGTTCTAGCTGCAGATCACCTGTTTATCCTCCCTCCCTAAAGGACTAGCAGTGGTCTCCTTGCCCATCCCCCTCCCCCTGCCATTGCCTCTGCTCCAATTGCTATCTTTTTTCTTAAATTGGAGATTTGAAGGGAATCCCTGCAATAGATTATAATAGGTCGCCAGAGAAAGTGCTTCTATTTTAAAAGAAAAAGCAAGAAAAAGAAGGTTCTGCTGACTCTGTGATACTCCCTTTGACAAAAGGCTGCTTAGAAGGCAAAAATCCATTGCTGCTATACCTGCCAGAGTACTTGGAAGACAGTTGTGGGAGAAAACCCCTATATTACAAATCTTTTTCTTCTGAGGGTACAGTGTGGGAGGCGTGATCAACCTTCCCTAAGAAAAAGGGGATGAGGGGTTCTGTGCTGGAACACTCTTAGGAAGAGATACATTAGAGGTCTGGTAAAATGATACAGAAGCTCTTCATGCCATATGTTGCAAATGACGGTGAGACTGAATTGACTTCCTGCTCACTCGTCTCTCTGCTGCTGTGTCAGAGTCAGGAACCTGAGAGCTTTGGGGTTTTCTTTATTTGAATTATAGCATTTGTTCAAACTATATACCTAAACCCCTGACTGAGCTACTAAAAATAGTATGACTCCCAAGATAAATAATGAGTAATACTCTTCAGGAGCCATAGGAGAGGGAGGAGAATGCTTTCAGCTGAGATTTGAAGAAGAATCAGTGAGAGAGAGAGGGAAAGAAAGCCTGCAAGAGCTGGTATTAGAAACACTCAGGTCCCGTCCAGTTGTCTCTCGTTTTGTCTTCTCCAACAGACAAAATGGAGGAGTTTCAGAAACATTCACCGATATTGAAGACATTCTCTGAGAGTTGTTCTTGGATAATTTAAGAGCAATGTGAAATGACTTTTAAAATTAAAAAAAAAAAAAAAGATATCCAGGGGAATTGTACATGACCCTACTGATTAAACCACATTTGACTCCTGTAAAAAGGACAAATATATTAATTGTAAAAGGTTTCATTCCAATTTGAATAATTTGATGACATCAGTGCCTTAAAACACATTGCCACCTTCTGAGAAGCAGGAACAATCTAGACAAACCCCGGTTTTGGTTCTTTTTAGCACAGACCCATGAAACAAAGCCCTGGGCTTTTCATCACACTGGGAAAATTGAAAAACTCTAGTATGTCCCTTATGTTCCTTGTGGCTAACTATAAATTAAATAAAGAGGACTAACCATCATTAATCACTTAAAATAGATGGGATTAGTTTGGCAAATGGCATGAGATGTTAGATCCTCAAGGTAAGGGTGAATTGGTGTTGATCCCTAAATCCTGCCAAAGCAACTAATTTAGATGATACTACAGGAAATGATTTTTTAAAAAAGATTTTATTTATTTATTTGACAAAGAGAGAAACAGTAAGAGACGAATGCAAGCACAGGGAGCAGGAGAGGGAGAAAAAGGCTCCCCACTGAGCAGGGAGCCTGACAATGGGCTCCATCCCAGGACCCTGGGATCATGACCCCAGCCCAGGGCAGACACTTAACAACTGAGCCACCCAGGCATCCCTATGAAAGGATTTTTCAAGTTAATGTAACTCAGATGATTTTGAAAATTAATCTCCATAAAAAGTTAATTTAATTTTTATAGTTCAGATAAAGTACAGGGGAAAAAAACAAAACAGTTCTTTCCACCTAAGTGAACAACATTGACTTTGAGGGCAGTTGTCTTCAGACTTTAAAACAGAAAAATAAGTATCTCCCATACCTACTCCATAAATCAATTGTTATCTTATGCTTTATAGGTTTCTATCCAAAACTCTGCTGTGGTTATTAAGGCAGCTGTCCCAGAAAATCCTACAAGAATTTATTAATTCATTTTTATATTATATTAAGACTCAAATTTGATATAACTGTAGGAACTCTGCCTTTAACTTCAAATGATACTCATGAATCACCTGTCCAACATTGTTATCATCATTATTATTATTTATAGAGAGGGAGAGATCCACATTTCCCCAAACACTGAAGATTGATTTTTAAATCAATGATCCACTGGTAATAAAGTGACAAATAGGATGTTCTTCTCTCAAAGCATCAAGTGAGAGTTTCAAAGAACATCACAGAGCAATAAGTCACTGACAGATTTTGGTGGCCTCATCCAAATGAGGCCTCTCTACAGTCTCATTTCAGCAGTAGAATTAGGGGTACAGACAGGTTGAAAGCACTGTTGAGAGTTAAGTTTGGGGGAAATGACTCTTTCCTATACAGTCAAAGAAGACTTTCTCATGAATTCTGGTAACAAGAGTAAAGGCTAACTCTGACCTAATCTGGAGCACCTGTCTAAAGCAACGATATTAAATTCTTTCAGTGGTGAGTCTAGTGAGACTTTTTCATTTAAAAATAACCTAGCTCACCCTAAAATTATGGCCCATGAGATAAGAATTGTCTTATTTCACCTAACCTCTAGACTGAAGATTTGGAGTCTGGCTCCAAACAATTATATCTTCTCTGGACATAAGGACAAAATAAAAAGGCCAAAAGTTCATCAAAATGTATCCTGATAGTCTGGCAAAAAAAAAAAAAAAAAAAAAAAAAGAGTCTCTAGAGGAGGATTCTCAGTGTCCCTGAGACATATCATTGGCTTCTAGGGCAAATGATCTTCAAGGGAAGGAATGGGGTATTTTTTGCTTAGACTGAAATACAAATACAAATTAAGTCATACTTAAGTGATCTATTATGCTTAAATGGATTGAAGAAGGAAGGAAGGAAGGAAGGGAGGGAAGAAGGCAGGCAGGCAGGCAGGCAGATGCAGCAAATGTAAATTCTAGTATTAATTTCCACAGCTCTTTTCAAGAGGCTAAACCAATTTTATGCTACAAACATGTTTAAGCACCTGAACTATACAGTGTGGTAAGCTGAGAAGTAGAGAGAGTGAGGGTATGAAGAGAACAGTAATTCAATTCTATCAATATTTAACAAGTGTACTAGCAGGAAGGTACTGTGGGAAACACCCTCCATGGGACCCAAGACCCCAACAGGCCCTACAATGATTTCCCTTCCACAGGAACACAGGAGGTTAACAGGTACTGTCCACGTGCCCCCTTGGAGGGCTGGACTACTCATCTGCAGTGAGGGAAGCAAAAGGAATGTCGCAAAGCCTCGTAAAGATCCTTTGTGGAGAAAATATGCCTGCTGGTGTTCTATATTTTTATAAATATTAAAAAGCTTGTTTCTTTGTAGCTCAAATAGGGCAAACAGAAATTATAATTGCATGCTACCACGGACGCCCAGCTTCTACCCAGGGGAGCATAAATAGAAGTGAGGAGAACACCCTATCTTTGCCGGAACGCTTAGTGGGCTTCCCTGTGGGCTTAAACTACAGAATGAAGACAAAACAACTCCGTGTTTTCCAAAGCAGCATCACACACCCTGAGGCCCGGAAGCGGAAGCAGAAGAGGAAGCCGAAGCAGAAGAGGAAGCCGAAGCAGAGGAGGCGGAAGAATGTCACCTGCCACAGGGGTGTGCAAACATTGCAAGGACTGGCTATGTGGTGTTTAGCATGGTGGTTACAGGGGAATAAAGGGAGAGTGTAAGCCTTCTAGAATACTGCAATTGCTGTCTCATCAAGATTCAAAAGAATTCAAGATTGGGCTCAACCACAGGCAGCAGTTATGCGACAAAGCATCTTCTAGGATCAGGGGTTTACAAAAATCAGCCCTTGCCCTTAAGCCACTTTTCTTTCAGGAACAAAGTCAATAAACAGCTAACAAAAAGGTATACACAAGAGTTGAAAATCTAGTAATTAATAATAGCAATAATAATATAAATCAGGATTTGGTCCTTGTTAAAAAAAGGAAAAAAGAAAAAAAAACACATCATGCTGTTAGAAGAAAAAGAAGAGAAATTATTTCTAAGACATTCGAAGGATAATCAGTGATAACTGAGAATTGCAATTGAAACTTTTTTGGTCAATACTTAGATATTACTGAGAGAAGAACAAAAACTAGGAATGAAGTGCTAAAGGGGAAATAAAACCAAAATGAACTAGTTATTTTCTAGCTCAGTCTTACAGAATAGTTGAGTAGGCTGGTTCCATGAGCTCGTACTTTACTTTGCTCATCCTAAACCCAACGTAAGATAGAAAACAAGTTGGAAATAATCAATTTTCTTCCTGTTTAATGGAGAATCCTAGGAGGATGGCTGAATTGCTCCCAATATGATCTTTGGAGCTTTTCAGCAGAGAAAGAGGTGAATTGTATTACTATGAACAAGGTACTAAAGGATGCACTAGCACACAAAAAAGGTTGTATTATAGTAGTCTGTGCATCTGAGATAGGAAAAGAGATTACTCTGATGTATCCTGTTTCGTATGAACAAGTTTGCATTATCTAAGATTCTAGGATTTAAAAAAAAAAAAGATTCTAGGATTTTTTAAGAATTCATAATACTTATGGCTATTTTTTAAATTTCAGCCAAGTTATGAGAAGATAATCCACTATTAGAAGACATTAGGTTAGATGCTGGCAGTAAAACAATAATGAAGATATTTCTGATCCTCAAGAGGCCAACAGAAATGAGGTAAAGTCACAAGAACGTTAGTGCAGTCAGATTCTGTGGCAGACAGATGTACAACAGATATAACAGAGAAGAAAAAGCAACTAAGTCTACAAAGAACTCAGAAAAGAGTTCACCAAGAAGGCAATATTGGAACTGGATCATACAGCCAGAATTGGCAAGACCTAGGTGATAGGGCAAAAGTAGACTAAGCATAGGAGGCAGACCAAGTTCATGTAAATGTTCAAATTTATCAAAGAAGACACAGAATGATAAAAGATTCCATGTGGCTGGAGTGGAGGTGAGGTCAAGTCAGGTAGTGCAAGCTGAATAAACAACCAGTGCTCGTATGGCATGGATACCTTTTCTTAAATTTCAATTTTATTTTTTTCAGGCCTGCCAAGTAATTTTTTTTTTTTCTGAGAGTATCTGCACATGGACTCCCTTATTTTTTTTAAGATTTATTTATCTATTTGACAGAGATCACAAGCAGGTGGGGCGGGGGGGGGGGAGCAGGCTTAATCCCAGGACCCTGAGATCATGACGGAGGCTGAAGGCAGAGGCTTTAACCCATTGAGCCACCCATGTGCCCCACATGGATTCCTTTAAACAATGATTTCTCAACTGTTGTAGCCTTCTCCTGGATTGAAATGGTGTCCTACAAAGTTCACTATCTAAGGATCAAAGTGCATGTATTTATTTCCTTCTTCATAGTTCACCTGGCTTCAGAGTTTATCCACACGGGTAATTTTGAGGTGATTAATTTGACATGGAGAGCCATAAACCACTGAATGCTAATGACTTGTACCACCTCCCAGGGGCTTTGTAACCACCTATTTACAACAGGCTTCCTATTTAACACTTTAGTAAATATGGAAAACAAGTCACAACAAAAAGACGGGATACTTAATTTTTAGACTTGAAAGTTTTCACTTAATTTGGATAGAACAGAATGTTAATGTGGTCGCAGGGAAGCTCAAGTTCCTGCTCCCGAGAATAACTGGCACATGGATCTAGTATAAGCTGACTCACAAATATAGACCCTTTATCTAAAGGACTATCAACATACTTGTAAATTAACAGATTATAGAATGTCAGGATTGAAGATAATTCAATAAATATTTATTGAGTGCATGATCTTTTCCAGGCACTGCTGCAGGAAATGGGAGTTATAGCAGTGAGCCAAACAAAGTGCTAGCCTTCCAAGATGGAGGGGACTGACAAGATGTACATACAGACATGCATATCTAAAACACGGAAGGGGAAGAGAGAGTGATGGAGATAACTATGCTGTAGTATACTGAAGATCAGGGAAGGCCTCTGCAGTTACATGATATTTTAGAGATCTCAAGTGTGGGACTAGCCAAGCCCCAAGAACGAAGGTCCTGTGTTGTGAGCTGCTTAAGGTGTTCAAGGGGGGAAAGTAAGAGGTTGGTGTGGCTACAGCAAAGTCAGAGAGAACAGGATGCTAGTGGGTATTGGAGCAATAGCAGGGCCAAGATCATAGAGAGCCTTGTGGGTTTTGTTATGGACTCTGGATTTTGTTCATGGTGGGCTTTGGTTCCCAAGGGAGCCATTGGTTATGTGCAGAGAAAAAAGCATGGTCTGAGTTATATCTTCAAATGATATGAGAAGAGATGGTGGGGACATGGAGTGGAAGCCTGAGGCTCCTGCCATAATTTGGTGACAGGTGGGTGGTGGTGTCTCAAGTGGTAACAGTGGTCATATGTAGGAGGTGAAAGGTGGCTTGATTGTCAATCTGTTTTAAAGGGCACCTGGGTGGCTCAGTTGGTTAAGTGTCTGCCTTCCGCTCAGGTTGTGGCCCTGGGGTCCTGGGATGGAGCCCCGCGTTGGACTCCTGCCTCAATGGGAGCCTACTTTTCCCTGTGCCCCTCCCTGCTGCTCATGCTTTCATGCTCTCTCTTAAATAAATAAAATCTTAAAAAAAAAAAGTTCACTGCAACCTGAGGGCAGAGATCTTGTCTGCTTTATTCTCTCTGTATCTATAGCTTTTAGATCAGTAGCAGACACACAGCATTCGATTTTAAATATTTTTATAATATGGAGTGAAGAGAATGGCTGGATTAGATGGGGAGTGAGAGAAAGAACAGATTCAAGGATGGCTCCAGGACTTGGGGTCTAATTAACAAGAAAATGGAGATGACACTTGTTGAGATGGTGAAAACTTCGGGACAACAAGTTCTGGGGTGGTAATTGAGAGTCTGGTTTAAGCTGTGGTAAGTAGGTGGTGGGTGTAACAGTCTAAAGTTCAGAGCACAAGTCAGGGGTGGGCATTTGGAAATCAACAAAATACACACAATATATAGAAGCATAAGATGGGGTGATTTTAACCATCAAAAAATATAAGAAGAAAACTGGGATCTTTGGGAATACGACCATCTCATTGTATTGAGGATAATGGAGAATCACAAAGGAAGTCTGAGAAAGAATGTTGAAGAGGAAGGAGAAGTAGAGAGTGGCTCCTGGGGCTGGGGCAGGGTGGGGGGAGGGCGCGGAGGAGATCATGTGTCAATGTTGGGAGTCCTCCCCTGCACAGAAGCAACCAGGGGCCCAGGAAGCAAAGCTCAGGGCTGACAATGCCCTAGTCCTAGGGAGATTACTGCTATCCCTACAATGGAGAATGAGAAGAACTGAGTGAGTAGAGGTAACTTCTGTACATTTTTTTCTGTATATGGGAACAGGGGGAAAAGGAGAAGGAGCAAGGTGGCTGTAGCTGGAGGAGAGTGTGGGGTTGAGGGAAGGTCCTGTAGGGAGGAAAAACCCAGTGGTGTAAGAACGAGCTAGATAAATTCAAGGTCGGCTGACAATACAGTATTTCATGAGCAGTACAAATATTAAAATAATCATCCTTTGAATCTCAGAATCCTGCTTTACGGGAACAGAATGGACTTCAAACACCTTTGTGGACTCGATCCCTCCACTAATACGTCTGATTCTGGAGTGGTTTTGCCTCTGCAATACCTTCTCTCCTTCCTCCTTCTTTCTCTTCACTAATATGAAGGTCAGAAGTGGCTAGAACAGCGGAGTGCATTTGATGACCACATTGCTCACCAGTCTTCTGCTCATCCCTCTTTAGCACTGGTGTGTCTTCGGGCCAGCTGCCTCCTTTCCTGGGGAAACGACCCATTCTCTGGACCTCCACCTCCGTGTCCTTTCACTCAATGAGGCAGAGGAGGGCTTTTCTTTGTTGCTACTACTTGACAGAAAGGAACCTCATAATTATCAGCCAGAATCAAAAACTGGTGGTGGCTAAATTGCTACATAGTTTTACAGAATCTTGTATGAAGGATGAATTATTTAAAGCCATGAAAATTGCTATGAAAATTTTAAGAGTCATGCTATTATTATTTCTGAAATACTGTCAGCAGAGACACCTAAGCATATTAATTGGACTGGCTCTACAAAATAAACTTATCATGCAAAAAAAAGCAATAAACCTTGGGATATTCAGGAAATTAAAATCTAATGAGAAAGCATCTTCAATTTAACTTATTTCACTGAAGCTTACCTTGTGCAAGGCACTATGAGGGCCTGTTGAATAAGGAATAGTTCCATCATTAAAAAAAGGAGAAACCAAAATTCAGTATCAAGTTATAATTATTTATAGCAACCCACACCACACAGACCCCAAATTACTCTCCAAATGCATCAAGCATTTTCATATTTAGTTTTTCTGCACAGTTATTCCAACTCCCTAAGGCATCCTTCCTCCAATTCTCTGCCTTTGAAATCCTAATCCTTCAAGATCAGCTTCCTGGGGACTCTGGATCTTTACAATAAGAATTAACTCCTTCCTCCCCACTTGACAACTGGACCATTTTCCTGCTAATACGTATATGTCTGCTCAGGCCATCAGACTGTGACCACTTTAAAGACAGGTGTTAGATTTTATTATTTCTAAATAAGTGCCTTGTCCTTAGTGTCTACCCCAGGGTCTTGACCATTGTAAGAATGTAATAAATTTTTGTGGAAATAAAACATTTCATAGATCATCACCCTGGGAATTCTCAGTCAAAAATGAAAAACCAACGTAATTGCTGGAGTCCTGATAACATTGATTAGAATTTATGGGACTTAGTCTATGCCAGAAACTATGTAATGTATGTCTATACTATGTCTAATCCTCACTTTAATCCTTAGAAAGTGCCTCTTTGCCATCTGTACCCCAATGTTTATAGCAGCAATGGCCATGGTCGCCAAACTGTGGAAAGAACCAAGATGCCCTTCAATGGATGAATGGATAAGGAAGATGTGGTCCATATAAACTATGGAGTATTATGCCTCCATCAGAAAGGATGAACTACCCAACTTTTGTATTAACATGGACGGGACTGGAAGAGATTATGCTGAGTGAAATAAGTCAAGCAGAGAGAGTCAATTATCATATGGTTTCACTAATTTACAGAGCATAACAAATAACATGGAGGACAAGGGGAGATGGAGAGGAGAAGGGAGTTGAGGGAAATTGGAAGGGGAGGTGAACCATGAGAGACTATGGACTCTAAAAAATAACCTGAGGGTTTTGAAGGGGTGGGGGGTGGGAGGTTGGGGGAACCAGGTGGTGGGTATTAGGGAGGGCACATATTGCATGAAGCACTGGGTGTGGTGCAAAAATAGTGAATTCTGTTATGCTGAAAAGAAATTTTTAAAAAAATTTTTAAAAAAAGAAAGTGCCTCTTTGAGATATGTTTTATTAAGCTTCATTTAAAGATGAGAAAGCCGAGGGTCAAAAAGATTACCTAGAGTGATCAAGATAGCACGCTTGCAAGGTGCAGGTCTGAATCTAAGTCTAGGTCTAAATCAATATAGATTGGAATCTAGTTTTGTCTGACTCAGAATCTGTGCTTTTATTTACTATTCAAGCCTCCCCAGCTCCACCCAACAGTCATCTGCCCAGCTCCTTCATTTTGACAGACAGGAGGAGCTCTTCAATTACTGAGTACCACCCCCAAAACCACCCTGGTGCCGGGCCTCCACAATGGCACGCATGTCATCTCAGTAGATGTTCAGGAAACTTCTACAGGAACGACTTAAAGAGGCTTGGAGAATGTAAGTCAATTTTTGAAGCTAGCTTGGCTAGAAGTGGCCAAGTTGAGACGTCTGCCCTGGGCTCTGCTCCTAACCAGGATACTGATACTGTAAAAAACCTTTTGGACACTAACAGAGCTATGCCAGAGATGCCGCTGCTCACTGAGCCCCCTTTGCCTTCCCAGGTTATTTTTACTGCTCCTGATGCCACTTCCCCTGCCCTCTTCCCACTTCCCTCTTCTTAGAGAAGCATGTTTTCCAATCCTGTGTCCATAAGCTGCACCCCTTCATTGCCACCTCCCTTCCCGGAGCTCCCTTCTCTGGATGAAGAGGGAACCTGTCCCCCAGGACTTTCAGGCACCCATGGGCAAACCTCCAGGAGATTCAGCCCAGAGAGGCTGTCCCTCCCGCACTACATATTTGTACCCCCTCCCTACCCAAGTAACAAAGACACTGAAACTTCCTCCCCTCCCCCAGCTCTTTCCCCTAGTTCTCCACCTCTTTAAACTGCTCTTCCTGCCCATAGATCTCTCCAGTTTTACTCTTGCAAGATTTGTCAAATTGAGTGGACAAATGCTGCCCCTCCCACTGTTTATTTCTGCACGGGGCACAAAGGGAAACTGAGTGGGGATGAGTCTCAGTGAGGAGTTTTTGACCTCGGACAACACAAGGACTGCTAAAACTGCCAGCAGTGACCCATGCAGAAGATGCCAAATGCAGAAAGAAGGGACCCACTTCAATGCCTCAGATCAGGAAAAGAAGTGGGATTTCACACAGGGGCAGGCAGACCTGCCCAGAGGGTAACAGTGAGGCTGACCTAGTGAGGTAACAGCAGGGCAGGAAAAGGGGTGAGTCACAATTTGCTAGTTGTGCAGGTGGATGACCAAAGGACAAGCACAATATAGGTCAAGGCTAAGCGAGAGGTGAACTGATTCAGACTGAAGAGAAAAGAGCACTGAAGGGCTTGGATGCTTCCATGTGAGAAAATCACCTTTGTACCTTCTCTGATTTCCAAACAAGGAATTTAAAACATCATCAGTAATAATCCCCAGTGTCATAGGCAGGAGACAAATGCACCAAGGCCGTCTGGTACACTTTATGTAGTGTGTTGTCATTTAATTGGCCACACTGTTAAATTATACGTTGATAGACAATCACACGTATGCTAGTGAATCTCCACATTTTTAAAAATCTTTCTTAAACTGAAAACTTAAGTACTAAGACATAGTCAGCACAAGAGGCAAAACAAGTTTGCTCCAAGTGACCATAGTTCAACCCTTGGGTGAATGAACTGCCCAGTGAGCCTCCAGCAGACCACACTTTCAGAAATTATATTGTCTGTTGTTATATGAATGATTCCTTCTTTATTTTTTATTTTAAAGATTTTATTTATTTACTTGAGAGAGAGTGAGAGAGAGAGTGCATGATCTAGGAGAGGGTCAGAGGGAGAAGGGAGTCCAGTGCAGGACTCGATCCTTGGGTCTCCAGGATCATGACCTGAGGCTGAAGGCAGTTGCTCAACCAACTGAGCCCCCCAGGCACCTGCATCCCTTCTTTAAATTTTACTTTATTTCAGGGGCACCTGGGTGGCTCAGTTGGTTAAGCCTCTGCCTTCCGCTCAGTTCATGTCCCTGGGTCTTGAGATTGAACCCCGCATCGGGCTCCCTGCTTAGTGGAGAGCCAGCTTCTCCCTCTGCCTCTGCCCCTCCCTGCTGTTTATGCTCACTCTCCTTCATGTTCTCTCTCAAATAAATAAAATTTTCATTAAGAAAAGGTGGATTTTTTGTTTTGTTTTGTTTTGTTTTCTGAGAGTGAGAGAGTGGGGGGAGGGGCAGAGGGAAAGGGAGAGAGAATCTTAAGTAGGTTTCATGCCGAGTACAGAGCCCAATATGGGGCTGCATCTCACGATCGTGACCCTGAGATCATCATCTGAGCTGAATCAAGAGCCGTTGCTTAACCTACTGAGCCACCCAGGTGCCCCGAAAGATCCCTTCTCTAAACCTAATCATACTCATTCACTTTTCTTCTGCTTCAGGGACATAGAGGTCCAGGGTTTTTTTGTTTGTTTGCTTGTGTTTTGTTTTGTTTTAATTTTTAATGCTTTCCTGTAGTGCTCAGTAGGATTCGTTTGAATCAACATTGGAGAACACTGTGAAGAGAAGGGCATCTGTGTCAGGCAACTCTTCAGACAACACCTGCCTGCAGGTTTGGGGCTTAGCAGCATTTTTCACAATTCTCCCCTCTCACAGCTCAGACTACGGCGCTTTCCTCTCTTCTTTTTTTTTTTTTTTTTTTTTTTTTTTTTTTTTTTTTAATTTTTTATATATTTTTATTTTATTATTTTTTTTTTATTTTTTATTTTTTATAAACATATATTTTTTATATACATATATTTTTATCCCCAGGTCTGTGAATCACCAGGTTTACACACTTCACAGCACTCACCAAATCACATACCCTCCCCAATGTCCATAATCCCACCCCCTTCTCCCCAACCCCCTCCCCCCGGCAACCCTCAGTTTGTTTTGTGAGATTAAGAGTCACTTATGGTTTGTCTCCCTCCCAATCCCATCTTGTTTCATTTATTCTTCTACCCACTTAAGCCTCCATGTTGCATCACCACTTCCTCATATCAGGGAGATCATATGATAGTTGTCTTTCTCTGCTTGACTTATTTCGCTAAGCATGATACGCTCTAGTTCCATCCATGTTGTTGCAAATGGCAAGATTTCATTTCTTTTGATGGCTGCATAGTATTCCATTGTGTATATATACCACATCTTCTTGATCCATTCATCTGTTGATGGACATCTAGGTTCTTTCCATAGTTTGGCTATTGTGGACATTGCTGCTATAAACATTCGGGTGCATGTGTCCCTTTGGATCACTACATTTGTATCTTTAGGGTAAATACCCAATAGTGCAATTGCTGGGTCATAGGGCAGTTCTATTTTCAACATTTTGAGGAACCTCCATGCTGTTTTCCAGAGTGGCTGCACCAGCTTGCATTCCCACCAACAGTGTAGGAGGGTTCCCCTTTCTCCGCATCCTCGCCAGCATCTGTCATTTCCTGACTTGTTGATTTTAGCCATTCTGACTGGTGTGAGGTGATATCGCATTGTGGTTTTGATTTGTATTTCCCTGATGCCAAGTGATATGGAGCACTTTTTCATGTGTCTGTTGGCCATCTGGATGTCTTCTTTGCAGAAATGTCTGTTCATGTCTTCTGCCCATTTCTTGATTGGATTATTTGTTCTTTGGGTGTTGAGTTTGCTAAGTTCTTTATAGATTCTGGACACTAGTCCTTTATCTGATATGTCGTTTGAAAAATGTTCCATGCTCCTGGATTGGAAGAATAAATATTGTGAAAATGTCTATGCTACCTAAAGCAATCTACACATTTAATGCAATTCCTATCAAAGTACCATCCATCTTTTTCAAAGAAATGGAACAAATAATTCTAAAATTTATATGGAACCAGAAAAGACCTCGAATAGCCAAAGGGATATTGAAAAAGAAAGCCAACGTTGGTGGCATCACAATTCCGGACTTCAAGCTCTATTACAAAGCTGTCATCATCAAGACAGCATGGTACTGGCACAAAAACAGACACATAGATCAATGGAACAGAATAGAGAGCCCAGAAATAGACCCTCAACTCTATGGTCAACTAATCTTCGACAAAGCAGGAAAGAATGTCCAATGGAAAAAAGACAGCCTTTTCAATAAATGGTGCTGGGAAAATTGGACAGCCACATGCAGAAAAATGAAATTGGACCATTTCCTTACACCACACACAAAAATAGACTCAAAATGGATGAAGGACCTCAATGTACGAAAGGAATCCATCAAAATCCTTGAGGAGAACACGGGCAGCAACCTCTTCGACCTCTGCCGCAGCAACATCTTCCTAGGAACAACGCAAAAGGCAAGGGAAGCAAGGGAAAAAATGAACTACTGGGATTTCATCAAGATCAAAAGCTTTTGCACAGCAAAGGAAACAGTTAACAAAATCAAAAGACAACTGACAGAATGGGAGAAGATATTTGCTTTCCTCTCTTCTTGATGCGCTGAGCATCAAGAAATGAATTTCATTTCTGACTACCCACAGAGAAAAGGCACTGAAAAATAGAAACGAAATTCAACATTCTCTTTGTTCCGTTGCCTCCTATCATTTCTTCCTTTCTCTTGCAGGGTCTCTACTGCTTCTCTGATGGTCCTGTGGGTGAAGAGCTACCCCTGGAAGCACTGGGAACCTTTCTTGAAGCACTTAATTACCACCAGTACAATTTTACATTAGTTTGCCTCTTTTATCCACTCGACTGTGAGTCTCCTGAGAGCAGGAACTGGACCTTTTATCTCTTTATCCTCTGTGGCGATAATAGTGCCTGTCCAACAGGAGGGACTCAATAAACACTTATGCATATTTATGAGTCTGGAGTGAAAGGATTTAGAAAGAGTCATCTCCCTGTCATTTATTCACCTTGGGATATGGACAAAGTATTTCACCTTTTTCAGCTTGTGTCCTTGTGTTAAATATAATACACCATTCTCTTCTAATTATGTTACTAATTGAGATGAGGTCATGTAGTGTTTTATAGAGTGTAAAGCATATATGCGTGCAGATGTTACTGTGTTAACTCGAAGGTTTGGTGCTGAAGGAGGATGTTTCAAACCAGTGGTTCTCAGAGACATGTATGTGGCATGTCTGGAGGCGTATTTGTTTGTCACATCTGGGTGTAGAGGGGGTGTTGGCTATTGGCATCCAGTGGGGAGGGACCAGAGATGCAGCTAAGTATCGTACAGAGCCCTGAAGAGCCCCCTACAACAAAAATCATCAGTAACACCAAGGATCAACCATGGTTCAAGCTTAAAAACATATGATGGGTAAAAACACTTCCTTTAATATATTTGCCACTGGACAGTTGTCTGAGTTTTAGCTTTTCATACATCCATAGGGACCCTCATGTGAATGCACTTCAACTACTAGAATAACTCCTTATCTCTCACAATCGAAATGTGTTTGCTTTCTCTCTGTCTAGCCTTTCAGTAACTGTAATGTACATATGTGAGAAACTTCTGGTGTCCTCTCCTTCTGGACACATGGTAGACTTCTATTTTTCTAATCCCTGTATATACAGACAGGCTTTCATGACCAGCACTCACCAATGCCTTTTAAACAGAAGCAAAGTGTGTCACATCAGGGCCAAAGCATTCACCAGCTGGTTCAAGACTGTTTCGTTCTCTCTTGCCCTGGTTTAGTCATTATAGAGGCAGCAGCTGAGAGGGCGGCACCACGATATGGGAGCAGCCTGGATCCCAAGCATCATGGAGCGCAGAGCTGCCCAGAGCCTGGCCCAGATCTACATCAGATTCTCCATGAGCAAAAAATAAAAGTGTTCTCGATTAAGCCACTGAGGTTTGAGGGTGTTTTTTTAATGAAGTTTAACTTAGACTTACTTGACCACCACCTATGAAAGTGAAAGCAATATTGGTTGCATCGAAATTCTTTACTCAACTTGAACAGTTCCTAGAATGGAACAGGCCTCAACAAATATGTTAACGTAGAATTGATGGGAGAGAGGAAAAGGAAATTATTGACCTGTATCTTACTTTTCAGAGTATTTCTATCCAACTATGACAACTATGCTGATTCTGGCCTCATGGTTTTGTTTTCAAAGAGCCAGAGTCTGGAAACTTTGACAAAGTCATTTGTTATATATCATTCTTTAACCCCTAGTACGTATTTAATTAGTATGTAGCAAAGCTTGAAACCCTCTTGATAGTCTTTCTGACTCAAAAGGCTCTAACCATATACATTGGACAAGCCACTGCTCGATGGTCTTTCCTACAAGGAATCTCCTAGGTAAAATAGTTCAGCACTTTTTCTATCACTGTTAGCAGGATTGAATTTGCAAAGCTTGCCCCCTTGCGGCCAAAAGTTCCAATCCACAGATTGTTTTACCTGAATGACAGAGAATGGTCTACTTGGCCTTGAACCTACTACCTGGTTCAAGGTACCAGGTATGAGTGCTATTACCTGGTTCAAGGTACCAGGTATGAGTACCAGAATCAGCAGCACTGTGGCGTGAAGAACAGGAACTCTGGAAACAGATGTCTGGGATTGTGCCTGGGACTACCACCTCCTATCTGTGTTATCTAGGGTCCATTCCCTCATCTATAAACTATGAGTAGGAAAAGTACCCATATTATAGGGCTGTTCCATTAAAGGTAATACAGGTGTAGGACTTAAAATACTATTTGCCACAGAGCAAGGGTTCAAATAAGGTAAATTTACATTGCCTACAGTGACTCTGAACTAGTATCCGCACACAATTTCCTCAAAGTGTTACATACATTAACTAGACAAGCAGTCACATTCTTCAAGAGGCTATATGCTTTACCAACTGAACATTTCAAAATATATCCGAAACAGATTAAAAGTATGATATAATCTATGTTGATGCGTGCCTTTCAATTCCTCTCTTAAAAAAAATCCCTATCCAAAAAAAAAAAAGCCCTACCAAACTGTGAAAACATTCCCATTAAGACATTTGAACTTTTTTAAACATTAAGATTTATAATAAATCTTCACAAATGATGTTCTTAAATGGTTCAGAGAAAAGAGGCCTTTGTTAAATGTTCTTCGTCCTACCTTTTTCATTTCCTTTTAAAATTTCCAGGCAATCAAATAAACATTGTAATGACTAGTTAAGACATGAAAGTCACATTGCAAATTTAAAAAGTAGATAAATTTATTTTAAAATGGCCTTTGGTTGATTCAAAGAGGATTTTCAATTCAATAGAGAAATCAGTCATAAAATTGATTACTGTGCATTTTCTGGAAGATGGTATCAATTAGCTCTGTAAAGAAATAGTTAAAAGTATATCCTGCCCCCACATAATAGTGGGGTCTCCACACTGAGTATGCAACACAAAATACAATCTCCTACAAAATGAGATGTTATAATTGTATTTGGCTCTTTGATCTCATGAATATCAGATTATCCTGCACAATGTAGAAACAGAAGGCAATAAAGAGAATTGTCCAAATTGGCTAGAATTTCATTTATATTTTTCCAAGCTGTTCTACATTAACTGTTGAAAATTATATAAAAATGAACATGGAATTAAAACTATAATGCCTAAACAAGAAATATTTAACCTATGGGAAAATACTGCAAAATTTAATTGTCTGGTACTTTAAAAGTACTTTATAATTTATAATTAGTTAAAGTTATGTTGATAATAGGGCACTTTGTACTTTTGCTCTTAATCACATTATAGGATATTATTATAGACACGTACAAAAAATGAGGGGCTGATAATTTAAACATAAGGACACACAGGAAAGCCACTTAAACATACACAGCAAAGAACGTGTCTGGGAACACAGTACTAGGTATTCAATAACTTCTTAAAGCATGACTGATTTTTAGCGTATTTTATGCTTTTATAAAGTGAACTTCATATTTATCAATATTATCTATGTATCACTTCGTACAGTCAACAGTTCATGTATTTGAACTCCATTTAAAGCTGAGAAAATGGGGATTGGAGAGGTGATGATCTCCTGAGATTATAGAAGAAATGGCCGAGCCAGAAACTGACCTCACTATATTCTCTAAACAGTATGCTCTTTACCTATTCAAAGATCACAGAGTTGGTCAATGGAGGAAACTGGATGTGAACTCAGGCCTTTGATTAGAGTCTAGTGCTCATTTGGTATTCATTCATCAAATTTTTAATGGGTACCTGCTACATAGATACTCAACGTTGATGTTCCTATAGTGAGAAGACCAAGTCCCTGATTAGACTTCATAAGGCAGAGTGGGACATACAGTAGTAAACTTACATTGTAACTCAGGGCCCAAGTGACTAGCGTAACACTGGATGCTATTGTGAAGAAATAACGGACACCCATCCCAGCTTGGGGGAAGGGAAAAGGGCAGATGATGTTTGAGCTGAAACATGAAGGCTGTGAGGAGCTAAACAAAGGAAGGGAGAGGAAGAGGAATTCAGAGAAAATGCCCTAAGATAAAAGAGAACATGGTATCTTAGGAAAACAGATGAATTTTAGTAAGGAGCTACAGAGATAGTATGAGTAGAAGTGGAAATGTTGAGAAGCAACAAATGTCATCTTACAAGATTTAGACTGCCAATTGAATTTTGTGTGGAACCACTGATGATTTTTAAACAGGGTTAAGGCACGATTTGGTTTGAATTCTGGTTAAACAAGGCATATTGAAGGCCTGTGTTTATCTCCGTTTGCTCCCAAAAGTCCAGTAACATGACAACAGATGAATTTTAGAAGTTTAGAAAACCCCCAAATCAAACAGATTGAGAAAGGAGACAACAGGGAATGAGAAACAGCTACGGATATTTTGAAAATGGAAAGCTTACAGAGCATGGTAACTGACAAAACACAGCTGAGAATGCAGAGAGATCCAGGTATTTGCAAGAGAGGTGCTTATGTGAGACAACGTAATCCATAGGGCGGACCTGGAAAAATTTAGGAACTGGAGAGAAAGATTCTTTGGAGGGCAATGATAGAGTTGTAAGGTAGACTCTGAACAGTTTAAAGTTGGTTTAATATCACTTCAAAGTTCAATTACTTGATGAGATCCTCTCTGCAGTTTTGTAGGGCAGCTAACCCTTTACATGTCTATAGAATACCTAAGGTTCATTCTAAGGAGGGATTACGCTGAAGAGGATGCTCCGCACGGTATAATGAAGGGCAAAGTGCCATCCTGGAAAGAGGGGAGTGAGTGAACATGTGTGGGCTGAGCACTGAGAATTCTATGCTCTCTAATTAGCAATGAGGCTTATATCTCTCAGAAAAGAGACTGAAAATTATTTTCTGGAAAACTTGAGTAGCCAAACAGAAAAGTTCGGCAGACACTGATATGGAGGGGAGCAACAAAACAGTTCCTTCTCCCATCCAATTATCCTACAGTGAAACTCACCAGTCAATAATCCGTCTTCATGCTCAAAGAATTCCATTTAATGATAATGTCTCATTCTTGAATCAATGAAGTACCACTAGATATGTAAGTATAGCCTCCAATATGTACAACAGAGACATAATAAAAATAAAAAAAAAACCCAAAAGAAATTTAGAAAGCAAGACAAAAAAAATTTGAGAAATAGAAGGAAAAAATTTAATTCTTCAGATAAATATGAGAAAATTTTTTTCATTCAAATTAAAATGGTGCTGTTAGAAAGAATAAAGAGCAAAAAGAATTCTTAGAAATAAAATATATAATGGCAAAAATTGAACAGGAAATCACTGAGAAAGAAAAACCTCACTAAAAATGAAATCTATGTGAGATAAATTATTTTTCAGAAAATATTTCCTCCTTTCCCTCACAGAGTCGATGATATTTTCCTCCTCCATTGATGTTGAGTTAGAACTACAAGGCCAAAAGGATGTGTGTAGAAGTAACAGTGTGTTATTTCCAAACCAAAGTCTTCAGTGGCACATGAATTTCTATTTACCTTCTTGAACATCTGCCATTTGAGAAGCCACTGGCCCAAGGAAGATGAGAAACGCATGGAGCAGAAAACCCTGATTTGCCAGGACCATGTGACTCCAGCCAAACCTTGCAGAGCCCCAGCCAACTATAGACCAGTGAGGACAAAAAGAAACAAACAAATAAACAAAAAAAAAACTTGCTTTTGTGTGACACTGAGCTCTAGAGAAGTTTGTTATAGACATTATTGCAGTACTGACTAATATAAGACAAAAATATAAAAGTGAAGACAAAGAAAAATGACTCAATCTAAGATTTTTAACAGCTACATAACAGAAATTTCATGAAAAGAGAACCAAAAAAATTTTAGGGGAAAATGTAGAAAAAAAATATATGAGAAATTCCTCAGATTGAGTGACATAAATTTCCATATCGAAAGGGCCCAATATACAAATAGATCTACACCAAGACAGATTGGAAGAAATTTCAGAATATCACTGATAAAGTAAATTAAAATTTCCAGTCAAAATAAAGAGGTTACATATAAAAAAAAATATTAACCACAATGGCATTGATCTTAACAGAACAATACAGAAAGCAAGAATTCAGTAAACAAATGCCTTTGAAATTAAAATTGAGAAGGCTGGGACACCTGGGTGGCTCAGTTGTTTAAGGAGTTGCCTTCAGCTCAGGTTAGGATCCCAGTGTCCTGGAATCAAGTCCCCTCACCCACTCACCGGCAATTGGGCTCCCTGCTCAGCAGGGAACCTGCTCTTCCTGCATCTCTCTCTGCCTCTGTCCTACCCCCTCCCCTGCCTGTGCTCTCTCTGAAATAAATAAATAAAACCTTTAAAAAAATAAAATTAAGAAAGTAAAGATTCTAGTCTAAAGTCATGTAATGATTCAAACATTGAATCAAGTAGGAGGGTAAAGTAATAGTATTTTCAGGCATGTAGACACTCAAAATTATTTACTTTCAAAACATTTTTTTTTCAGAACGTTATTAAGGAATATCAGTAAGATGAGGTAGTCTTGAGATCAACGCAGTGAGAGCTCCAACATATGAGAAGTGAAGAAAGAATTCAGAATAATGGCAAAGGAAAGTTCCAAAACAGCTGTGTAGCCAACCAAATCAGTCCAAACTAGAGAAAGGCAATGAAAGCCTTCAGGAGGAATATCTTCATGGAAAATAATGAACCTAGCAGCCTAATTGTTTACCTGATATACTTGACTATCTTGAGGGAGATTTTACAGGTCTTTTTGAGAGCCTGAGGACATAAACAGAAAGCAGAAACAAAAAGCAGAAAAGGTGAAAAGAAACATTACTATTTTCAGGAAAAATCAAGACCCCTTGAAGGTCTGAGGTTTCCATAAAGGACCTTTGCATGCATATAGTATTTTTTCCTGCACATTTGAATTACATGTACTGCATGCCTTAGTTTGGATTTCCTCAGAAGCTGCCTCAAAGGAAATGTTTCAAAAGTAAGTAGTTCATTTGGGAAGTAAAGGAAACAATGGAAGGAGAAACAATGAGAGGAAGGAAAAGAAACTCACAGAGCAAGTGAGAAACTAAAAGGCAACAGCAAATTGTTCTCCATGCCGATACCATAAGATTTTGTACCATAAAAATAATTTTAAAACCTACTTTTTTCACTCAACATTATATTTTTGAGATGTCTTTATATATCCATGTAGAATTCCCTTTGTTATCTCCTGTATCTTATCTCACTATCTAAATAAATCATAGCTTATTTATTCATTCTTCTTGTTTTTGCTTTTCCCTATCACACTCAGTGATGCAATACCTATTTTTGTACATGCTTCTAGTGAATATTTGTAAAAGATTGGATTTTGGTTTTTGCTTTTTGCTTTTAGCACTGATATTGGATTATTAGGTGTGATGGTTAATTTTTTTGAGTCAACTTGCCCAAGATACAATATCCAGATATCAGTCAAACATGTCTTGGATGTTGCTGTGAAGGTATTTTTTTGGATGAGATGAATGTTAAAATCAGACTTTGAGTAAAGCGGATTACTCTCCATAAAGTAGGTGAACCTTATCCAAGCAGTTGAAAGTCTTAAGAAAAAGCCTGAATTCCCTGAGAAGGGAATTCCCCCGGCAGGGCCCTCAGACTTGAGCAGTAGCCTTCTTTCCCAGTCTCCACCCTGCCAGCCTACCCTGCATATTTCAGACTTGCCAGCATCTGTAATCATGGTACAAATTATTTCCTTAAATTAAGGGAATTCCTCCCTAGATCTAGAGATCAGAAACGAGAAATATGTGTGTGTTTATACCTACATAAACAGGAAGCAAGAACTCCTGTCCCCTTCAAGATCCTTTTAGCCAGACTAAGAATCAAATTGATAGGAGACAGTAGAAAATCAGTAGAAAATAAAATTCAATCTTGTATGGATGGGGAATCCATGAAGACATGGAAATTCCAAAGATAGACAAAATGAGGTATACATGTCATTTGGAACTAAGGAAGAGGGGTCAGGGGTCTGGGGCTTCACAGGGAAGGACTGCAATTCATAGTAAGATGAAAAAGAGTACATGTTTGGTAAACAGATGTTTGCTGGGCCATTCAGAAACAATGGGCACAGAGGTCTTGAACAAAATAGACCTTTCTAGGTCTCTCCC
This sequence comes from Mustela lutreola, assembly GCF_030435805.1. Lineage (NCBI taxonomy): Eukaryota > Metazoa > Chordata > Mammalia > Carnivora > Mustelidae > Mustela > Mustela lutreola. The sequence goes on along the minus strand of NC_081295.1, from coordinate 56,521,135 downwards.
TGGCTGTTATACCTAGTTCATAGGATAATGTAGTTATCTCTGGTAAGAGCTCTCTTCTGGAGCAGGTTCTGTATCTAAATTCCTTTTAGGCTGTTGTGAGAAAGGTAAAGAGCTTTCCCTGCATCTGCTAGGTTCCTTCCCCCAAGATTTACTTATATATTTGAGAGACAGTGTGAGTGTGGGGAGGGATTGAGGGAGAGGGAGAAGCAGACTCCTCATTAATTGCAGAGCCCATGTAGGGCTGGACCCCAGGATCCTGAAATCATGACCTGAGCCAAAGCAAAGGGTTAGCCACTTATCTGACTGAGCCACTCAGGGGCCCCCAAATCGCTGGGTTTTGACTGTATTTTAACTTAAAATAATTGTAATGCCAAAGTGGTCTACATTGGGGCAGACTACCCTTGGCCTCTTACAACACTTACACGTCCTACTAAGTCTATTTCTTCGGACAACCCTTCTAAATCATTGGATGCATACACATAGCACTTTACTGGATATTGCCATAATGTTCTATAAATATTCTAGGATTTTTACATTCTCAACAGCAGTTAGGAGAATGATCATTTCTTACATTACTACCAGCATTTCATACTATAATATTTTTGACTATAATATAATGTGATGATTGTGAAATATTATCGTTTTTTCATTTGTATTTTTCCCACTGCTATTACTTCTTGACTTAAAAATTTTCAAATATCCATTTGTTCCTTCATATATATACTTCTTTTAAAAAAGCACATTAAAAGTGATTTTAATAAACTTCCATTAGGGTATAATCCACAAAGAGAAAGTTCAAAAGTTGAAAGTGTAGGATTTGATGAATTATCACTAAACACTTCTACTATAACCACTATTTAGTATTTAGAATCTAGACTGAAAAAAAAAAAATGACCACCACCCAAACCTAGAATGTACCTTCTAAGTACTGTACTTTTTCTTATTCCCAAAGAATAAACACTATCCTGAAAGCTAATATTATTGATTAGTCTTATCATTTTATAGAAGTGGAACTAAACCACATAAACGACATTGCATCTGGTTTTCCTCAATATATCTGTGACATTAGTCCATGCTATAGAATAGAGCTACTGCTGATAATTGTAACTGCTGCATAATTTATTGTGTTACTGCACAAAAATTTATTTCTCTAGGGGCACCAGGGTTGCTCAGTGGATTAAGCACCTGCCTTCAGCTCAGGCCATGATCCCTGCATCCTGGAATTGAGCCCTGTGTCAGGCTTCCTGCTCAGCGGGGAGTCAGCTGGTCCCTCTTCCTCTGTCGCGCACCCCCCACTCACACTCTCTCTTGCACATGTGCTCTCTCTCAAATAAAATATTTTTAAAAAATTTTTTAATAAAGATTTTATTTATTCATCTGGGACAGAGAGAGAGCATGAGCAGGGGGAGAGGGAGAGGGAGAAGCAGACTCCCTGTTTATGTGAGACTTGATCCCAGGACCCTGGGATCATAACCTGAACAGAAGGCATATACTTAACCATCTGAGCCACCCAGGCACCCCAAATAAAATCTTTAAAAAATTTTATTTCTCTAATCTGTTGTTGATTAAATGTGATGCTATTATATAACATTTTAATGCATGTTTTTCAGTACACACAAGTATAATGTTAACCTTCATCTTCAGTGGATAAAAGTTCTCCAAATGGTTGTACAAGTTTACACTCTCAACTGTAATTCATGTGAGCTCTGGATTCTCTGCCCTAGCCAACAATTGGTATTGTCAGCACTTTTTAATTTTAGCCAATCTAGGAGGTGTGAAAAGATATTGATTCATGGTTTAAATGATTGTTTTCCTGATGACTGATGAGGTGGATCACATTTGCATATGTTTGTTGGTTATTTGGATCCTCTGAAGTATCTTTTCAACTCTTTTTCTCCCATTCTTCTATTTTGTCATATGTGTTTTCTTACTGAATTTTATAAATTATTACATATTTGAAATTAGAGCACTTTGTTTTTATTGTGTCGCAAATGGATTTCCCTACTCTGTTAACGTATCTTTGCTCTCTTACTGGCTTATTTAAGGGCAAATTTTTAAAGGTTTATGTAGTTTAACTCAGCATAATTTCCTTTATAATTATCACTATTTTTGTGACTGTTTAAAAAATCCCAAGTTATCCTAAAATCATAAAGATATCCTCTTTTGTCATGTTCTATAACAGTGCTGTCTGAAATAGAACTACCATATGATCTAGCAATTCCATTTCAGTGTGTATTTCTGAAGGAAATGAAAACAAGATAGCAAAGAAATGTCTGCATTCCCATGCTTATTGCAGTACTATCCACAACAGCCACGATGTGGAAACAACCTAAGTGTTGTTTCCAACATTGGACAACACTGTCCAATGGATGAACAGACAAAAACAATATGACACGTGCATGAGCACGTGCGCATGCACACACACATGAATATTACACAGCCACAAGAAAGAAGGAAATCATGCCGTTTGAAACAGTATGGCTAGATCTTCAGGGCATTATGTTATGTGAAATTAGACAGAAAAAGATAAACATTTCAGGGTATCATTTATATGTGAAATCTAAAAAGGCTAGTGAGGGGTCTGGGGACATATTGGTTAAAGGGTATACACTTGCAATGATAAGATGAAGAAGTTCTGGGGATCTAGTACACAGCATGATAACTATAATTAACAATACTGTATTATATACTTGCAAGTTGCTAAGAGAGTGAATCTTACATGTCCTCACCACAAAAAAGAAATAGTAATTATGAGGTGTGATGGAGATGTTAATTAATACCACAGTGGTAATCCTTTTTCAATATATAAGTTTATCAACTCAGCACGTTGTACATCTTAAACTTGCACAATGTTATATGTTACCTTTATCTCCATAAAGATGGGAGAAGAAAACCTACAATGATAGAAATGTTTTTTATCTGTTTCAAAACAGTACAGTAGCCACTGAATGCATGTGGCTATTGAGCACTTAAAATATAGCTCCTGGGACTGAGAGAATCCTTTAAAACTTTAATTTTAATTAATTGAAATGGAAATTGCAACATGTGGCCAGTGGCTGCCATATTGGACAGAAATCATTCAATTATATGTCCCTTCGTAGGATTAAACTAGAAACCAGTAATATAAACAGCCAGGGAATACCAAACTATTTGGAAATTAACATAACTCCTAATAATACATGGGCCAAAGAAGAAGTATCAAGATAAATTTTAAAATATTGTGAACTAAATAAAAGAAACTACAATTTATCAAATTGTGGAATGCAGTGAAAAGAGCACTTAGAAGTAAATATATAGCAGAAAATTCATGTTTGAAAAGAAGAAAGATCTAAATCCTAATCTTCTGGGGCACCTGGGTAGCTCAGTGGGTTAAGCCCCTGCCTTTGGCTCAGGTAATGATCCTGGGATCAAGCCCACATTGGGCTCTCTACTCAGCGGGGAGCCTGCTTCCCTTTCTCTCTCTCTCTCTCTGCCTACTTGTAATCTGTGTGTGTCAAATAAATAAATAAAATCTTAAAAAAAAACAAGAACAAAAACAAACCTAATCTTCTACTTTAGACAACTAGGTAAAGTAGCCTAAAATAAACAGAAAAAAAATAATAAAAATTATAGTGGAAAACAATTAAATCAATGGAGAAGACTTAATAAATCCAAAGCTGCTTTTTTTAAAACAAATAAAATCCATACATTGAGTCTTGCTAAACCAGGAAAAAACAGGCAAATGACTGATACAATAAATGAAAAAAGAAGTCATGACTATCACTACAGAGCCCATGAAAAGCATAACAAAGAAATATTATAAACAACTTTAGGGACGCAAATTTGATAACTTAGATGAAATGGACCACTTCCTTATACCAACTCTCACACTGGGAGAATTGGATAACCTGAATATCTATCTATTAAAGAAACTGAATCAATAGTTTATAAACTGCCCCAAACTAGAGCACGGACATATAACTTCTGTGAAGTTATATGAATAGTAGAATAGTAGAATTCTCTGAATTCTACTAAATGTCTACAGAAAAAATAAGACCAAGTCTTCACAATCTCGGACAGAAAATAGAAGCACAGGGAACACTTCCTATCCCATTCTATAAGTTTAGAATTATCCCAATATCAATCCAGATAAACTGATATAAAGAAGTGATAGAATGAATAAATGAGAGAAAGGAGACAAATCTACCACACGGAAGAATTCAGAAGTATTTATGTAACAACTGTACCCTCAGGGATGAGGCGCATACTCCCCACTCCTTAAGCGCTGGCTGTTCACAGTGATTTCATTCCAGAAAAACCATATGGAAAGGGATGGGGGTGGGGAACAAACAGCTTTACGGTGGAGAAATCTGACAAAGATTACCTCAGCCAAGTGTTCAGGACGAACGTCAATCATAGTGACAGCATATGCCTTTGAGGTGACATGAGAGTGGAATGTGCTCCCTGAGAGGTCTTCCTCCCCGAAACCTATAACTGTAATCATGAGGAACACATCAGACAAACCCAATTAAGGCACATTCTACAAAATACCTAACCAGTACTCCTCAAAATTGTTAAGGTCATAAGAAACATGGAAAGTCTGAGAAACCTGTATAGTCAAAAGGAGCCTAAGGGGGTATATTAATTAAATGTAATAGGGTACCCTGGATGGCATCCTGGAATAGAAAGAAGGCATTAGGTCAATGCCCTTAGGTCAAAGGACAGACATCTGTATTAGATCAAACAAGGACATCTGAATAAAGCAGGGACTTTATTACTTGTATAAATGTTGGTTCACTAATTGTGAAAAATGTATCATAACTAATATATTTGCAACAAGGGAAACAAGGTATGAGGTATATAGGAACTCTCTGTACTCTTTTAACTTTTCTGTAAATCTAATACTGTTTTAAAACAAAAAGGCCATTAAAAGAAATTAACGGGACTGTGTTGAAAATTGGGTTGCCTACTATCTTCAATTTTATTCAAAATTATGTTGGAAGTCTTAGCCAGTGAAATGAAATAGGAACAATAAATTAAAAAGAAAGAAAGAAAAAGGAATAGAATAAAATGTATCAGGATTGGAAAAAAAATACATTTCTATACATAAATGCACTTCCATAAATTAACTTTTAGACTCATCATAGTCACTGAAACTAAATTCTTTCTACACAAATCAATTTTATTTTTATTCTTATATATCAATTACAAAAAATTCAAGATCTGTTCGTGTTCTTGAAAGATATTAAGATCTACATAAATGATAGATACACCACATCAATATTTTTGAAGACTCAGTGCTTTCAATTCTCCTCAAATTATTTTTTGAATTAAATATAATTCCAATAAAAATCACAGCAGGTACATTTTTGGATAATTGATATGTCAATACTAAGATTTATATGGAAATGCAAAGGAACAAGAATGGCTATAACAAACTTGAAAAAGAATTACACAGTGAGAGGATCTGATTTGCCCGAAAAGAAAATTTATAGAAAGCTACTATATTTAGGGCAGGTAAGAATTGGTACAAGTGCAGACACACAGACCAGTGGGAGGAAAGAAAGAGTGAAATACAGACCATTCTCATATGAGCCCCTGAATTAAGACCAAGAAAGTAAATATTTCTGGGTCAACAGGTTACTCAAGTGGGGAACAATTGGCACTTGATACCTACTCTCACTATTTTCTATAGGATAGGCCTGCTGATTAGTGTAGCTTTTATTATTCACTCAGAGTTCATCAACTAGTGGCATTTTCCCATTTAATTTTCTTCGTAAAATCTATATCTATCAGAAACTATCCCATTTACTTGATTGCTTTTTAATATTCTGCCTTGCTTCTACTACACTATAAAGTCTTTGAGAGCAAGAATTTTGTCTATTCTCATCACTGTACTTGGAATATCTAAGTACTTGTATAAATGTTGGCACAATCATAATCTTTCTAATAAATGAATGGGTAAATCTGCCAGGGAAATTCAGAGTGAAAAGGACAGGTAATTCCTTGATCCAGCATTTGAATGCTGAGGAGGGGTTTATAGGGAAGAGCCTTGGGATTTTTATAGGAATTACATTTAATTCAAAGGTAATGGTCTGGGGCGCCTGGGTGGCTCAGTAGGTTAAAGCCTCTGCCTTCAGCTCGGGTCATGGTCTCAGGGTCCTGAAATCAAGCCCCACATTGGACTCTGCTCCGCAGGGAGCCTGCTTCCCTCTCTCTCTCTGCCGGCCTCTGCCTACTTGTGATCTCTGTCTGTCAAATAAATAAAATCTTTAAAACAAAACAAAACAAATAAAACAAAGGTAATGGTCTGAGACCTATTCCAGGTAGAGAGCACAGCAAGGATGCAAGGTGATGAATGTGCTGGGGAGCATCACAAGGGGGTTTTCTGAGCAGGCCATTCCTATATGCGGCAAATGGAAATGTTAAAGCATCAATTAGTCAGTCACATGTCTCAGATTATTTGTATTATTTTCTCTTCATTTTATATACAGATAAACACTCACTTCCCCACCGAAATATAAGCCGATGATTTTGAAGACTTGTGCACTCACCAGACCCAACTCCCAACTGGGAGTTTTCCAACTGGGGCTGCATAAGCAGACGTTACTCAGCGCTTACTTACATTACGTGGCATTATTTAAGTCAGTGGTTCTGTATGTCAAGTGTGGGTCATGCTCACCTTTTTGCCTTTGTTTGTTTGTTTATTTTTAAATATACCTTCTTGGGCTTTCCTTCAGGAAGATTAAAATGGAACGCCTGAGTAAGGTTGATAGCTGGCTCCCCAGAGGTCCTAGTTTGGGCTGATATAACAAATTACTGTAATAATTACTATAACAAATTACCCTAGACTGAGTAGCTTAAACAACAGACATTTATTTCTCACAGTTCTGGAATCCAAGAAGTCCAAGTTCAAAGTGTCAGCAGATTCGGTTTCTGTTGAGACCCACTTCCTGGTTTACAGACTTCTGTTTTCTTGCTGTGTCCTTACAGGGTGGAGGGGAGAACTTTTAGGAGTCTCTTTTAAAAAGGCACTAATCTCATTCATGAGAGCTCTACTTTCATGCCCCGATCACTTCTGGCCCACGTCCCAATACCATCATATTGGTAGTTAGGATTTCAACACTCAAAAGAGTTTTGGGGATTACATTCAGTCCATAACTTCGGGTGAGCCAAATACAGAGCAAATATGGAAACTCCTAAATTCTAATCTAAACCCTTCCTAACCGAAGTGTGGTCCACTAACACCATTTGCATCACATGGGAACTTATTTCAAATCCTGTATCTCGGGCCCCACCCTGCATATACTCAGTCAGAACCTGCTTTCCTAAGATCCTAGATGGTTCATATGAACTTTTAAGTTTGAGAAGCAAGCATTGATGTAAATCACTGTGCCCCTAGACCTGAGGCATCAGCATCAACTGGGAACTTGTCCCTTATGCAACTTATCTGGCTTCATTTCCCCCCCTCACCCCCAGTTCTGGGGGATCAGAACCCCTCTGGAGGTAGGCCTGGTGATGTTTTAACACTCAAGTTTGAGAAGAACTGGATTCAAGCCATTATCCTTTTAGCTGTGACCATTTTTAACTTTAAACCATTTGTTGCCTATGATTTTTAGCACCACGACTCTATTTCTAATGTCAGTGGAAACCTAGGAGAGCCGGAAAAGGAGGAACCTGGAAAAATCCATGGTAATAATGTATCTATGGGACAATATGCTACACTTACGGCAATAAATAGAGGATTTCCTCTCTCCCCAAGCTGGAGACATATTGAAAGGACTCTCTAGATGGGCGAACATAAAAGCCATATGCTGGTAGGCCATAAAACTTGTTTAAAGACATATCCATGCTTTTTCAATAGCTATTTTAGTAAAGGTTTTACTCCCACCTTGACGTCTAAATTTTAAAACGCCTCCACCTCTGAAAAACATTTTTCAAAGATTGTCAGATGATAGCAGAGCGAACAGCCTCTTAGTTGATTTAAGGACGCTACCAGAGTCTATCAGCTCCAGGTGTTCCTAATTATGGGGGAGGTTATCCTCGATGTTAAAAACACGGCAAGCGAGGCGAGGCTTCCTATCTTTGTTCTTTAAAATTAAACCCCTCAAAACTACCTCCTACTTTTCAGTCAATTCCTGGGATTTATCTCAGAGCCTCTACTAGGTGGAAGACTTCGAGAAGATTGTTCTAACGATTCTACGTCTTTTTCCTCAGACCCAGTCCTTCCCTTAATACTGAAGCCTTATCAGTCCTTTGTCAAGTTCAGGGTCAATCTGCCATCCCCTTTCTCCTCAAAAGTGGGCCGCGAGAAAGAAATCAGAGGCAGACATCTCCAGGGGTTAAGCCCTCTCTGGGCAGAAGCAGGACGGAGGTTGCGCCCCAGGCCAGCGTCGCGCGCCGGGACCACGCAGCCCGCCCTTCCGCGCTCGGCCTCGGCACTTTTTCAGGCCCACCTGGCGCGGCCGGGGTCCCCGCGGCTCCGGGCCCGCTCCCCGGGGCCAGCAGGGGGCGGCCGGGCTCCGCGTCCCCCGACGAGGAGGGGACGGCCCGGCGGAGGAAGTGCCGAACTCCAGCCGGCCCGCCCGGAGCGCAGGCGGCGGCGGCGGGAAGCGGCCTCCTCGCCGGGTCCTCCCCCGCAGGCCAGCCCCCCTCACCCCCCGCCCCCCCGGCCTCTCCCCGCCCCGCGCGGCTGCCGCGGCGGCCGGTTCCGGGTCCTGTGACCCGTCGGGCGGCGGCCCGGGCGCAGGGCGGCCGGCCTCGGGGACGTTGCGACGGCCGGCGGGGGCTCCGAGGGCGCGCGCGGGGACGGCGCGGCAGGGCGGGGGCCCCGGCGCGGAGCCCGAGCTGGCGGGGGGCGGCCGGCCGGCTCGAGCGGGGCCGGGGGTGCTCATGGCGGGGGGGGGACCCGGGGACCCGGGCCAGGGGGCGGAGGGGGCGGCCGCGCCCGAGACCCGCGAGCACCTCTTCAAGGTGCTGGTCATCGGCGAGCTCGGCGTGGGCAAGACCAGCATTATCAAGCGCTACGTCCATCAGCTCTTCTCCCAGCACTACCGGGCCACCATTGGGGTGGACTTCGCCCTCAAGGTCCTCAACTGGGACAACCGGACGCTGGTGCGCCTGCAGCTCTGGGACATCGCGGGTAAGCGGCGGGGCGGCGGCCTCCGTCGGGAGCCTGCGGCCACTGGGCTCCGCTCAGTCTCCTGCCCTCTTTCTCTGTCCGCAGCCTGCACTGGCCCGCCCCGGAGGTATGGAAGAGACTAACGCCGCCGGGGACAAGGAAAGGGCCGTGGCCGGGTGAACTACTGGACCATGGAACGGGCAGTAGTGGTAGTTGAGGGATTTAAAAGCAGGATAAGATAGATAAATGCATACATAACTAACCCTGGTGAGATGCCTCTACTATGTCTGTAGAAAGCATCTCGTTTTTAAGAGGTCTCAGAGAGGAGGCCTCCACTCCAGCCACCTGACCGGCGGTGGGACAAGCCATGGAGGCTTTTCCAGAAGTTGAACTCTGAAGGTTGACAAGCTTATAATACATCAGGAAAAGTTAAGGGGAGGCGTGGGCTCCTCCCAACTGGCTTTAACATCTCAGAGATGAGCGCTGGAGTTGAATGGTTCACCCAAAGTCAGTACTTACTGTCACTACTTAGTGACATAACCAACACTAGCAACTAGATTCCTTTTTAGAATGTTTTTCATCACGACCTTGGATCCGAGACCCTTCGTTGTGAGTGAAACTCCATCCTTGAGACAGGGTGCTCTGCTAGGTCATGCCTGTCCTCTGCCTGTGAAGATCTGGGGAGGCTGCTCTTGCATCCTTCCTGCCTCCCTAAACCAACTTCTCTCCCCACTCCTGGCCCCCTCTCAACCCTACACTCCAGTAGATTGTTTCTCTGTCATTTGCTTTCTGTTGTCATTTAGGAGCATAATATCCCTCTTGGAGAGGATACTTACTCTCCTTGCTTTAATTTATGAAAACTTGAACTCTGTCCGGTGGGGTGGGTGGGGGGTGGGCATTTAAGAAGATGTTAACTTTGGAAAGCTTAAATATGGAAATGATACTGAAAGTTACCCTGTTCAGTCATTGCTGGTAGGAAGCTCAGTGTGCAGTAGAGAATTTTTATGGGAGAAGGTTCAGAGCTGGAGAGACCATCCTTCATCCTATAGATGCATCAACCCTAGAAGTTTGGGTCACCCTTCGGGTAGCGGGGTGGGGGTGGGGCACAGCGACATAGGTCTGTCTGCTAGGTAGTGCTCTTTTCATCAACAGTTTATCCCATATGAGAGAGTATTGAAGAATTATAACTCATATACGCACTAATTTAAGAACAGACTTCTCTGCCTCAGATATGAGAATAAATTTAAATAAATAAATTTATGTATGTCAGTTCCTCAGAGAAAGGGGGATGATCAGCTCTGGGCTCAGCTTTTTTTGTCTTTTGGTTAGAGAAAACCAAAAGTTCGTTTGAAAAGTCATCTTTTGAAGCCAGAGGCTTCTTTCGAAATACTTCCTGTGTTTCACAGAACACTTATGAATACTAGTATTGCTTTTTGACAAGGTCGTAAATTCTAAAGGTTGCCTTGCCATGTGATAGTCATTCTCCAGGAATCTTCAGTGTAGCTGTAGATTTCCATGAAGATGATTTTAAACCCCCATCTAGGAGCTTTATTCTTCTTGTAAAACAGTATCATGTTTAGCTATTAAATTATCCCTGGGCCTCACTGCAGGTAAATAAAAGATTTTATTGGCACATTTGTGTTTTTAAGCTTCATGCAAAAATGCATATATTTAAAGAATTGGGAAAGCAAAATCATGAGTAATTTTCTCCCTGGGTATCACCTCTTCCCTTTTTTTGTCCTCCTTGAACAGACCTATGCAGCCAGGAAGGGAACATAGTCAGTCTTGTCAGACTCTGGTACATATTGAAATAGATGAAAAGTGCTTGCGCTTTTGCCTAAGTCCAAAGGTTGAGCTTTGCTAGGAAGGAAAGCAAGATTTTAAGATCTTTAAAAGGGATTCCTGGATGCGAGATACCATTCAGCAGGTACACACCAGATGTTAACAAGATTTGAAGTAAACTAATGAGGTAATTAGAAATTACTAGGCTCACCTTACAAATAAGATTTTCAGAGATGGGGTCTTAATATATAAGGAAGCTACCACAAAAATAATTTGGCTTTCACTTGAGGTTTGGGGAGCTACATCATTAAGTACTTTGCTTTGAATATTTGACCTGTTAGTGAATCCTAGCTGATAACATTTGAATTAAGTCGTAATGATGTAATGAAGGCAAATTGAAGGCCACTCCAGAAAGTTCCCCAGGGCTAAACAACAATGAATCATATTGAATTCTCAAAGGATAGAAATACTCCTTGATTACAAAACAGTAGGTAGAACTGGCCAGTTGATACGACTAACTTAAGCTGTGGTGCTATTACTAGTTTTTTCGTCGCGGCTTTGGAGATGAGAAAGCTGGCAAAGGATTACATTGAGTCTCTCTATACTTGGAAACTTTGGCAGGTATTTGGTAGGTATTTGGCAGGTGGGAGTTGTCCAGACATTTCCCATAAACGTGGCCAAGCAGTTTCAGCTCAACTCTTCAAATCAGGAACCACAGTGTCTCTTGGGTGCAGGCCTTTGGAATGCTTGCTTATTGCGAGAAATGAGTGTAGCTTTAAAATCCAGATGCAATCCAATTTTTGTGTTAGGCCACTGTCTCTTCCTTCATATGTGTTTTGAGATTGCTCTTAACACATTAACCGAAATACACTAAGTTACTGAAGTCGTCAAAAAAATTTTAGGAAGTTTAATAAATACTACTAAAATTTAAGATGTAGCAAGAGATGTCTCTGAGCTTCCTTTTGTTGTTGTTACATAAATTAACCCGTTTTTCATAGGTCAGCAATGTATTAAATGGTGGAACTACTACCATTTCAATTATCCTCATGATATTCCTGACGGGGCCCCATATTTACTGGTGATTTCAACCTTTTTGGTGCATTTTGCCATGTCACAGCACACTAGGGTATTTCCTAGAGTGGGATCTGATCTGTACTTTCATATATAGTGCGTATGAAATGGTATTTGATTACAACTTATGATAACTTTATTAGCAGCTATAGGATTTTCCAGGTAGGTTGAATGGCTGGTCTAGACTAAATCTTTAAAAGAAAGAAACTGGTGTGTCCATTTGGATCTAATACAGTGTAGTCTTCTTGTATTTGCTGAAGTAATTTTCTTTTGCAGGGAAGACATAATTTTATCTGTGCCTTTTTAAAGTTCTCAGCAAGGCCTGAAAATCAAATCGATGCTAGACAAATTAGCAGCAGAAATTTGTTTCATGTAAGTTTTCTGTGACACAGGAGCCCTCATAGGAAAGTGAACACCCAAAGAAGTGGCAAAACCTAAATGGTTTTATAACAGGTTGAACAAAGAGAGGAAATTGTGGAAAAATAATTAATATGGGCAAGCTAAGGGAAAATAAGAGTTATTTTATAAGGTCTGTTTGTAGAGACTTCTCTCAGCTTTGACTCCCATCCCCGGTGATAAGAATATTTCTTTCCTCCTAGAAAAGAGAGGATATTTCTCGCATGGGAATATTCTCATCTACTTTCAGGGAGAAAAAGGGGAAGATTAGAGCACTCTTCTTACACCTGATCTTTTTTAAGTGCCTTTCGTTCAAAATGATCCTTATGCCAAAGTGGCATTTTTTAATTATTATTATTTTTTTTGCCACATTTCACTTTTTAGAATCAGTATTTCTCTATAAAAATCTGAATGGATAACCCTCCTTTGGGCTCAAGAACAGATCAGGAACATTTTACTCAGAAGTTCCTGTAAATGTTATCTACCTAGAGCATAAAGTGCGTGGTTGGAAGACATTATAAGTTCTATAAACCATACTTAGATTCACTTTTTATTTTTTTTTTTTTTGATTCCCATCCTAAATTAGAACACGGATCCATCTTCCACATTGACAGTCCCTGTCCCTCGTGGCCTCCTGTTATCTGCTTTCATAACTCTCCTTTAACCCTCATGAACAAGAATCTGGAATAGTATCTCAGATGCTTTCTTGACCTTCAAAGTATCTATTAGTCAAGAATTACTAATGTTCAGATTTCTTCTAAATATGAAGAAGCAGTGCTCTGAGGAATTAGTCTATAGTTATTTGTAGTCTCTGTCTTAAACACTGACTATTACAATGACTTTCCAATTACTTAACTCATTTAAAGGAATTTTTTTTTTTTAAATCTATATTTTATCTGACTTTTGCCATCCTGAGCATTACACAGACTCAACTGCTGTGCTGAATTACAAGCGAAGTCTAGCATCTCATTTTACATTTTTAAATCTTCCTCAATTCATGACTCTGGAGACCTCTTTGGGTGCCCCAGTCTGAACTTTGAACCCACAATTGCCCAGGCAGGCTTAGCATAACAGCATATTTCTGTTACTGCATGTGGAAATTCTCCTGAAAATTATACGCTTACTGCCTTTCTTTCCTTTTTTTTTTTTTTTTTTTTTTTTTTTTGTTTTAAATTATTATGTTACCATTCTCAGTTGCCTTAGTTTCCCACATAGGCTGAAAAGTGCCCAGGTTAGCGATAGAGAGAGAGGGAGACATTGATAAAAACCACTAAAATTTGACCTTTTTCCCGTTTTCCTAATCATTCTGTTGTTTGAATTGAAGGTGTTGGAGGCTTTTATAGATCCCATAGTCTAAATACAGAGAAGTGTAGTAAGTTGACCAAGAAAACACAGATAATCAGTGGCACTGTACAGAGATACATCTCATGACTCTGAAATATGAAATATGAAAACTAGCTTTTAATAGTGTAGCAGATTTTTGGTTCACTGGTGTCAAAACAGTCTGAAGATTGTTGTCCAACAGTCTAACAGACTCTTGTCTAAATTTGCAAATGCTCTGGTCATTCTTACAGTAGCTCATATGACTCTTCTCATATACCCATTCTAATAATTCCATCTCTTTATGTTATCAGTCCAGAATTTCCAGTTATACTCTTCTTAACACAGAATGTCCAGTGTGTATATTTTTTGATTGGCTCCATCATTTGGGGGGGGCATTTTGAAAGACTGTGTCCACAGTGTGGACTGTCTGAAGATAACAAAGCCTTTTTATTGATAAATATGTGTAGAGCGCATGTATTTATCAAGGTGATAATTATAGATGTTTGCATAGTCTACTCTGTGATCTCACTGATCAAACCTGTCAGCCATGCATTATCCTAGAGAGGCGGTGTTACTTTCCAATGTATTCTAGGAGAAATTTTATCCATTATGTATATGTTTTCTTGACCTTCTGACTTTCTTAAGCTTCTGATGTGGAAATTTCAGTGATTCTTATTCTTATTCTTATTAAAGCATACCCAGGATTTTGTTTTTATCAGGTGTGGTAAAGCCACATTAGAAGATCATTACTATTGAAAAGATGGTTTGTTATTCATAGTTCCAGGAGAAGGAAGCACGCTGCCCTATGCTGGAGACCACATGGGGAAGCACCAGGGTTGGTCCAGAGGCAGAAGGAGCCAGGGAAGAATGTGGGCTAGAGACTTTATTGTAGTTTTTGCAGGAAGAAATGGCCAAGGCAACATAGGCAACTGAGCAAGTTTAGGATTGGTTAGTTTGGTATATTTGAGTGGAGTTGGACTATAGGGGTGGTCCCTGATTGTTTTAGTACCTGGCCATGGGTGGTTTAGGGCAGGAGGATAGTGTCCTAGTCTGCAGGAGCCTGAAAAAGGAGGCAGATGGGTGGTGAGGACTCTGGATTGGTTTGCTTATCAAAGATGTGCTTTCAGCAAGTCCTTCATTGTCTGTAAGAACTAGCTAGCTGGAAGGGGCAGTCCCTCCCTTGGTCCCAAGGCCCCAAGATGTCAACGCATTATAAAATATAGAAAATTTAAAAACACGATTGATACGTATTTCTAGGCATTTGTTAGAAAAGATTGAGAGATGAAAGAAAGTGCTCGTCCAAAGAAGAAAACTTTGAAGGCCTTAGAAATGTGTAGCCCGAGGATAGCATATCCTTAAACTGGTGATGATTTCACACTTAATCAACACTTAAATAGTAGCAAGTGGGCTTAGTGGACAAGTTTGGGTTGTGTTGTGGTTGCAGAGATCTTCTGGGGGGAGAACAGGGCAGACATATAAATGGAGGGGGATGGTGGAATTCTGCAGGGTAAGGTAAAAGATCAAGATAAAAGTACATTTGGTAAACAAGCCCATAGCTGCTATGGTAAAGCCCTAGGAAACTTAGAAAAAGGGATTACCTTGTGTATTAGGGCTATGCTGTGCTTGAGGAGAGTCACCCTCAGCCCATGGGACTGCCTTGGGTCTGTTTGAAAACATGGGACATAAGGAGCAATGTGTACTCCAGAAAGTCTTTGGCTAACAAATTGGACAGCACATTAGATAACAAATAATTTGGGAATTGGAGTAGTTTTCCGTCCCTGGGATTTTATTTTCTCATCTATAAAACAAGAGAGGTTGGACTAGATGATATGGGACGTCACCTTTCAGTTACAGTGTTGTCCATCTAAGTGATGGTCAGGAAGGCATGGAAGTGGTTCCTCCTCCAGTCAGAAATGACTATGGCACTGGTTAAAGAGATGGTGTTGCTTAGCATCTTCCCACTGTCTGAGCTACTTGCTGTTTAGAGGAAGATCTCCCAGGTCCTGCTGGATTTTTATATTGCCATAAGCTTTAACTCTACACACACACACTCATTAGCACTCATGTGTTTCACACTCATGTGAACAAAACCCATGGATCTGACTTTGTGTTTAATAACTGCAGGCTTCTCTACCCCATCTTCTCCTGTAGGGGAACATAACCCAGGAGCATTCAACATGGTAGGAATTCCCTGCATTTTATTTGCATGTTTGTGGAAAGTAGAATCCAAGAATAATAAAGTTCTTTTGGACTGAACTTAGAATGGTTGATTGACTACTTCCCAGAGAGTATTCTTTGTATTTTTTGTCTAAAATTAAGAAAAAAAAATTCTGAACCTACAGAATTCCTGTGCAATTCTAATGTGAATGTGAAAGTCTTTAGCCCTTTTTTAAACTTAGGGCTAACTCCCAAAGCATTGTGAAAGGGAAGTAGTAGAATGCATCATTCTCTCTCTCTCTCTCTCTATTTTAAAGATTATTTACTTATCAGAGAGCATGTGTGCATGAGCGGGGGTGGGGGGGAGGCAGAGGGACAGCGAGTGGTTTAAAATAATCATCCCTCACTCTTTCTATATGTCCATAGTGAGGATGGAGGTTGGGGTGTGGCGGAGGGAGGGATATGAGGGCAGTTTTGCATTGGAGCTACCTGGACTCAGGCTAACAGAGGCTCTACTATCTCTTGGTAGTGTCTTTTCAAAATTAGGGTTCCAGCCTGCTGCAGCAGGACAAGGACACTGTCGCCCAAGTGATTCTGCTTAGAAATGACACTTCTGTTTACATTTCATGGTCCAAGACTAGTTCATAGCCACTCCTAATTTAGTGAGGCCAGGAGAATGTGATCCTTCATGCATCTAGAAGTGGAAGAGAATGGAATATTTGTGAACAGTATTTTTGTTTTCCACTATAGTTCTTTCTTTTAGGCAATAATAAGGGAATATATAAAATTACCCAGAGAGTAATAATAACAAAGTTATGGGATGCAACTGTTACTCTAGTAGCAAAGTTTTCTTTATTTTTCAGTTTAACAGTTGGAAGAGCTTGACATATCTATGCATTCCAACCTTTGAAACCAACGTAGTTAAATCTAGGTTTTACCTTGTTAGGGCTTTTTGTTGTTGTTGTTGGTTGTTTTGTTTTTGTTTTTGTTTTTTAGAATAGCTCTTAATTTTATGTTAAGGTTATTATCTTAAATAAGTTCATTGTATCTTTCTCTATTCTATAATTATACTTAATGCATTTTAGAAATGTGTGTGTGTGTGTGTGTGTGTGTGTTTTTACTTGTTTTGACCAGTTCAGGAATATCTCTGAAGTGGTAATGGATTACTTTAGAATTTTTTAAAAAGGAGATAATGAACTCAGTAAAATAAGAAGTATACTGTACTGTTTTGTTGGAAAGTATGCTGTGTATGGCTTGGCCTTTCGATGCTGGACTATTTACATTCAATCCCCACTGCTGTCTGGATTCAGTGATTGCAGAATCTGTAGAAAATCATTACAACATTAAAATTATGACAGAGAAATTTAAAACATCAGAAGGGAGAGCTGGGAGGGTTTAGAAGATTCCTAAAGATCTGTAAAGACACTTCACTTATTTAGGCGGAGAAAGTTACTTGCTTGGGGTTTCTTGATCTTTCGTGCTTGATATTTTGATTCTCTAGTATACTTGTATTTTCCTCAAGTTCATTTTCCTTTGCCAACTGTTTTCACCACTATAGTTTACGACATATAACTAGTTTAAGGCTTTGCCATGTTTAATTGCACCATTTTAAAGAGGATGCTCAGGCTTTTATCATGTAATACCTTTATTGAGCACTTTATAATAATACTAGCTAACATTTACATTGTGCTTACTAGGCCCTGATGTTTTACCTTTTGAACTTAAGGTCTGTGCATGTAAATTATAGTTTAAGTACATGCTGTCATGAATTTTTATTTAGCACTTCTAGTTCAAGATAGACCATCCCTGACCCCCTAGAACAGAAGTAGCAAATATTTTAGATTTTGTGGGCCATTCACTCCTTGTTGCAACTACTCAACTCTGCTATGGTAGAATGAAAACAGTTGTAGAAGCCCATAAACAGAAATAGGTGGCAAGATTCCGATAAAACGTTAGCTGAATTTGACCATGAATTATAGTTTATTGCACTCTGCCCTAAAAGACTCCCAGGCATTTACATTAAACCTTCCCAGTGAGCCTCTGAGGTAGGTATTATTTTTTATTATTTTATTGATATATGACTGACATGCAACAAACTGTACAATTTGATGTTTTGCCATATGTAAACATAGTGAAACAGTATAATCAAGATTGCCGACATTTCCATCACACCAAAAATATTTCCTCTTGCCACCCCCCCCTTTTTAAAGATTTTATTTATTTGACAGAGAAAGAGGTAACAAGAGAGGGAACACAAGCAGGGGAGTGGGGCTCGGCATGGGGCTTGATCCCAAGGCAGACACTTAACAAAGACAGGTGCCCCTCCACTTTCCCTCACCCAGGTGCCCCTCCTCTTTCCCCTTGTAACTCCTCTCTCTGCCTTGCTGAGGACAATCATTGATGTGCTTCCTCTTACTAAGTTTTTATTTTATTTTATTTTTTTTATTTTACTACAGTTTTTATTTTTAAGGATTTGATATAAGTGTATTCATGGAGTACTACCCATTCCCTCTGAGTTCTGGCTGCTTCTACTCAGCATCATTGCTTTGAGAGTCATCTGTCTTGTTACTTATATCCATAGTCTGTTCCTTTCCTTTCTATTGTTATATTCATTGTATGGATATACCATACTTTATTCATTACTATTTTGGCTGTAAAAATAAAACACTGATGAGCATTCATGAAGATGACTTTGTGTAGACATGGGCTTTCATTTTGTTTGGGCAGATACCTAGGAGTAAAATGTGTTGGTTGTATGGTAGATTCATGTCTAAATATTTATTTTTTTTAATTTATTTAAAAAAAATTTTTTTTAAGATTTTATTTATTTGACAGAGAGAGAGAGGTCACAAGTAGGTAGAGAGGCACCAGAGAAAGAAGGGAAAGCAGGCTCCCCACTGAGCAGAGAGCCCAAAGTGGGGCTTGATCCCAGGACCCTGAGATCATGACCTGAGCCAAAGGCAGAGGCTTAACCCACTGAGCCACCCAGGCACCCCCCATGTCCAAATTTTTAAAAACTATCAAATTGTTTACCAAATTGGATGTACTATTTTAAATTCTTATTCCTACCAGCAGTGCACAAGAACTGATTGCTCCACATCTTCGCCAGTACTGGGTATAATCAGACTTTTTATTTTCGCCAGTACTGGGTATAATCAGACTTTTTATTTTAGCCATTCTTGTGAGCATGAAGCCGCAGCTCATTGTGATTTAAATTTGCATTTCTCTAATAATTAATGATGCTGGGCATCTTTACCTCTACTTGGTTGTCATTGTATACGTTCTTTGATAAAGTGTCTATTCCAGTCTTTTGCTTACTTTATTAATTAGATTTTTTTTTTATCTTCTTACTTGGGAGTTTTGAGAGTTCTTTATATATTCTGGGTATAAGTCCTTTACTAGATACAGAATTTGTATCTTTTTTCTCCCAGGTTATACCTTTCCTTTTCATTTGCTGAATAGTGTAATTGACACTATTTTGAGCTGCCCTATGGTGTGGTTGTTACAGAGCAGTCTGAGACCATCCGAGGGTTTTGAGTCTTAACCTCGGAACCCAGGGAAAATAACTTGAGGTTTCTAAGCCACAGGGTCCGCCTCAAAAATTCTTGTCATACATGTTTCTGATTTTCTTATGTTTTACCAAGAAGTTTATATGAGGACAAATTTGAATATGATTTAGTATGATTGGTTGAAAGTAGTATTTTTAGGGATTTAGAAATGATTCAGGAAAAAAGTAGCAGTCATTAACCTTAATTGTTCTTCATAACTTCTGGATTTCTATACTTTTACTAGTTTGGCACCCTACCCTCTTTTCTAAATTGAAGGAGTATTCCAAAAGAGTACTTTCTTATAACTGTGAAATAATCTTATAATCTGGACTATCTTGTTGCCATAGTCATTTTATACTTAGTAATTAAGATTTATAAAAATAAAAGTCAGTAGTATGTGCTCTCTATTTAAAATTGAAGTTGGAACAAATTTAATGCAATCTACCTAGTCTTTCTGAAGAATAGTAATACTGACTTTGACCAGTTGGTACATCCTCTGTGACTTTGCCATGTGTGATTATTGTGTATGTTTAAGGAAAGTGTTACAATGTTAACTTTGTGTAAATGTCAGCATTGTGATCAAATAAGTTATACAATTGTCTGGTCAGATTTAACTTACCAATAAAACATGAACGTGATAGTGGGGTTTCATATGTGGCCATTTGTTACCTCGAAGTTCAGACATCTGGGCCATCATTGTATGGCTTCAGATAAGCCCATATGATGGGTTGTCACAAACCAAATCAACTTTCTATTTTTTATTTTTAAAAAGATTTTATTTATTTATTTGACAGAGAGAGACACAGTGAGAGAGGGAACACAAGCAGGGGATGTGGGAGAGGGAGAAGCAGCTTCTTGCTGAGCAGGGAGCCCAACACCAGACTCCATCTCAGGACCCTGGGATCATGACCTTAGTGGAAAGTAGACGCTTAATGACTGAGCCACCAAGGCACCCCCAAGATGAACTTAAAGCGTATCCATTTACATTTGCCTTTTGTTTTCTTCTTCCATTATCTCACTAAGCGATATCTAAAATTGTATGATGCTATAGTAAAATTTGGAGAAGAAGGAATTTTTTTTGGTGGGTAGCTTTGCATTTGTTACTATCAATAACATGTAGATAAAGTGTGTTTTTCATCATGTGTTTTAACAGGAAAGGGTCCTGTCAGTTTTTGTTTTTATCATTGGTCAATTACCCATGTTAGATTTGCACTGATTGCCATTTTTCCTGACCACTGTAGTCCGTAACTTGACAGAATGAAAAGTGAACATCTTAGAAGTCAAGGTGACTGCAGGATAGTTCAGAATGCCCAGCATCATATTAACGTGGGTGCATGGCAGCCAGGAGACCTGGGTTCTGGTCCCACAGTATGTCGTCAGGGCCACTGTCATCCTGCCCAAGCAGCTCTCAGCATGGTTTTTCTTCTGTCAGCTGAAGATTAGGGTCCCTCCTGCGTCAAAGAGCGATACCAGACGGAAAGGAGATACATGAAGCAGTAGAATGTTCCCCAAAGTATTTAACATGTTAAATATTTTTAAAAGCATGATAGTTGAAGAGCTCTACAGTTGTTCCTTCTTTTAGTCACACGGCCACATGGGCCATTTTTTGTAAGCAGGTTTGCATGTATCTGCCTTCTTAGAGGAGAGCAATCTTGCATGCAGAGGCAAAAGTGGGTGCGGGCTAGAGATGGGGAGGAAGGATAAGCTCCTTTATCTCGTAGCCAGTCCTAGTCTTTTGACTACATTTTGCCCACCATGCTTATCTTCTTCCTGCAAGCTTCATTTTCTTCTATTCTCGTCTCTTCTCCCCCTCCACTACCAACTGTCTTTTTTCCTCTCGTACCTCTTCTCTTAGACCAGAGGGAGGGCGACAAGGGGATCAGGGGAAGGATGGCTCTGTAGCTTTAAGCACTGTCATCTATCTGGATGGTTATGGAGCATGTGTCAGACACGCGCAGAGCATTAAGCTAGTTGACTGTGTACTCAGACCCCATGATCAGCCATGTGCTTCTGTACATCCTTTATCCCACCAATTTTCTTTGCTTTGTAATGGGAGACATGTGTTTATAGCACTATTCTTAGGGTCAGAGGGGTTATATCTAAATATAGACTCTGCTGAATGATGAGCTCTTAACCTCTTATTATATTTATTTTTAGGGCAGGAGCGATTTGGCAACATGACCCGGGTATACTACAAAGAAGCTGTTGGTGCTTTTGTAGTCTTTGATATATCAAGAGGTTCCACGTTTGAGGCCGTCTTAAAATGGAAAAGTGATCTGGATAGTAAAGTCCACCTTCCAAATGGCAGTCCTATTCCTGCTGTCCTCTTAGCTAATAAATGTGACCAAAAAAAGGATGGTGGCCAGAATCCTCCCCAGATGGACCAATTCTGCAAAGAACATGGTTTCACTGGATGGTTCGAAACTTCTGCAAAGGTGAGGTCTGCTTTGTGTTTGTATCTGCTCTGCTCTTCATTCTTAAATCTGAGCTGTAACTATAAAATATTTAGATGAGTTTATGTGTGCAGTTTTTGGGAGCCTAGAAAAAAGCAAAGTATAGCATGGATTTGTTATAGCTTCTTTGAGAGGGCAGCAGGAATGCTTTCAAAATTGGCTGATATGGAAGTGAATAGAATAGAATAGAAGGTTTTCCATCAAAATAAAAATTAGCTATTATTTAGAGTGAAGAACAATGATGTTCTCTGAGTTTGAGCCTTTAAATAAAGCACTTCTGCAACTGGAGTTCATGGGGAGGATAAAGTGTCTTGTCAAGCACAAGCATTTTTTATTTTTACTGAAGGCTTCACAAAATCTAGGGACATAGATGACACTGGTCAATGTGTAGGTCATGTGCAGTACTAACAAAAATGGACTCTGAAAATGTCAGAGATGTATTCAGTTGGTGTTTGAAGAGTTTTAGATTGTGTATAGAAATTTGAAAGAAATGTGAAAGAATCTGAACAAGAGGCAAGTATCAGCATTTGTGGCATGCGGCATGAAGAGTGGAGGGGGAATTTTTTCTTTCATCTATTATGGGATTCGGTGTTTTATGAAGAAAAACAAAAATACTAAGCTTGTTAAAAATCTTGCCAGCCTAGGTATATAAGAAAGTAAAAGTGAAAATCGCAAGCACAAAATATTAAGTGGGGACGGAGTTTGTTTACATGCATTGGAAATTTCACATTAGAGGTCAATAATTATCGGACTGATGTCAGAATGATGATATGTTGGAGAAATTCTGTAATGACAGAGTCAAAACCATAAGACTGTATATCTTAACACAGTCTCAGCATTTGGGATACCCTCTGTGGATTTCTTGTATGAAATTTTAAAAAGCCTTTAAAAAGCCTTTTAAAAAGCCTTTTCCTCTCAGTTAACAAATGTGACCAGATTTACCTACTGGTCAGATTACCTACTTACCACTAGGTCCCTTTTAGTTTTACCAGAAACCCATCCCAAAAGTAGAAGATCATTTGATGCCACCGATGATCAGAATAAGGAAAGTAAAGCTATGAGAGCCTGCACAGAAAAGCTGTTCTGGAGATAACTGAGTGATGTTGTCATCCGAAAAACTAGTGTCTGCTAAAACCAGAAGTTTCTACTCTTAAGCTAAAGGCTATTTGTTTAAATAAATACATTCTAGAATCTTCAGTTTTAGTTTAATGCATAAAAAGTGGTGTCAGAAGAAAGTTGCTACGTGAGCACTTACACAGGCAGGAAGGAAGAAATGGCAGAAGGGGAGGCTTTTTTCATGGAGGCACATGTCCTAGAAGCTACACGTTTGGTCTCTTGTCTTTGGCAGGTCTGTCAGGTGATTTGCTTGACTTCCCAGCTTTGTTAGGCAATAATCAGTGGTATGTGCAATGTTTATTAGAACATGGGATTTATAGGAAGAGATGCATGTATTACAGATAAAATTTCTTCTCCGAGTTTTATTTGAATTAATTATTCAGGTAATAAATCCAAATTCGTCCCCAGAAACAATAGTGTTATATGGCGTGTATCTTGGGACTGTAAGTCATCAGCGTTGTTGCATTTATAGACACAGTTCCCTGTGGAGTGGAGAAGGAAAACATTGATTAATAGATGTTTCAGGTCTGTTCTGTGCTTTCCTACAAATACATTAGCAACACCTTTTGCAGAATGTCCTTAGTAGTAAACCAGGGATTTCCAAGAGGATAATAGTAATATGAAATTTAGGTTAAAATTGTAGTTAAGACTTAAAGTACTGCCCTAGTGTCACTAATGCCTGTATTTCAGAGCCGGCCGGCAGCTGACTTGACAGCTGATTTCTGCTTGAAATGCAGTGATCTGAATTTTAATGGGAACACAGCCAAAAGACAGTCTTGAATTCATGAACTTCATCTTTCACCTTTATGGCAAATAATGGATTTCCTATACGAAAATGTGTTACTAATTACAATATGGGAATTTCAGTTCCTTATCAATTGCTACTAAATGCAGTTAGAGAGCATTATAATTCTTTGAGATAATGGGAATGGTGGGGGCTAAATGACATTTGGACATTCCAAGATCAATACTTTAATTAAAGTTAATACTTATCTTGGTAGTGGAGGTTAAAAAAAAAAAGTGCTGGAACAGATACCTGAATGAATAGTCCGAGTGTAGGTTTATCACTGTCTGAGAAGGTAAACAGATAAGGGAGACAGCTAGAATAAACCTAATGTTCTTGGACTGAAATTGGGGAGATCGGTATGAACTTAATGATTTATATGCATGTAGAAATATATATGTTTCTGTGTTTGTATGTGTTTATAGACACGTGTATATATGTGTATACATACATGTCTATATACACACATGTATAAACAGATAAATGTAGAAATTGATGTCTATGTATCTGTGGAGGCGTATGTGTATTTACTAGTTCTCCTTGCTTAGGAGCAATGGTACCACAGATCCAATGAGCTTCCTAGTCCCCAGAATTTGTTCTTTATTTTTTTAAAAGACTTTATTTATTTTAGATAGCATGAGCTGGGGAAGGGGCAGAGGGAGAGACTCTCCAGCAGACTCCCCACTGAGCACAGAACCGGATGTGGGGCTCAATCTCACCACCCTGAGTTTGTGACCTTGAGCCAAAATAAGAGACAGTTAACCAACTGAGCCTCCCAGGCACCCCCAGAACTTGTTTTTTTATTAAATACTGTTCTCCTATAAAAAGAACGGGGTCTCATGGAGAAATTATTGCTTCCAGGATTGGTGGGACAAGGAAAGTAAAGATACGACAGAGATATTTTGTGGTGCTGGAAACTAAGGAAACACAAAATGATGGAGACCGGTCAAAAAGAAACAAGACCCTACTTAATAGGAGCTCCAAAAATCCAAGACAATTGGAGCAGCAAAGTAAATAACTATTGCAGTGGATCTAATCCATAGAATAAAAGAATAAAGTAATAATCCATGATAAGAGTAAACCAATGAAAAACTCTTCCTAACAGTAGAATTCCAACTAATAATTAAAAAAGCAATGATGGATACAGTCAGTCACCTTTAATCACCATGGAAATAGCTGTTTTAGGAAAGAATAAATTGATGTTGAAGTTAATGGGAAAAACTCTGATGAAAAATAGGGTATTTCCATATTTGAGCTTACTAAATACAAATGAGAAATAGTGACTATTCAGTGGAGAAGACTGACAGACATGACTTTAAGCAAGTGTGCCTCTCGGATGCTGAGAGAGACACATCACTTACTCCTGTCAAAAATGTGTAACTTGAGTTTAATGATATGGAAACATCAAACAAGCCCAAATTGAGGGATATTCTCTGGCCAGTATGCTCCAAGAGTGTCAAGGTCATGAAAGGCAAGGTGACTGAAGAACTGTCCCAGGTTAAAGGAGACCAAGAAGACATGAGCATGAAATATAGCTGGTCACCTGGATCACACATAGGATGCTGAGACAATGGGGACATTTGAATAAGGTTCATAATCAGTTCTGACACTATTATTGAATTTCCGGATTTTATCTGGAAATCTGGTTATCCAAGATGTTAATACTTTAGGAATATGAGTGAAAGGTATGTAGGAATTTTTGCTATTTTTGCAATGTTTTTGTCAACCCCAAATTATTTAGAAATGAAAAGTTAAATATTAAAAAAATAAAGCCCAGATTTTGCTATGTGTTAGTTGTGTATTTAATGACAGCTAAATCTGTCACACAAATGTTGTGATAGCTAGTGACTCCTTAGGGTATTTTTTAATGGACATCACACCTACAACATTGTTTCAGAAACTAAGGAAATTAATTTACACATGACAACTAGAAGTAATAACCTGTACTCAGAGAGGGGAAATGACATGATGCATTTATCATATTTTAATGTGTGAGCCCATTGATGTTCCTCTTCCTAATGTATCCTGAATGCTTGACCTTAAATGTTTAAAGGCAGGAACTTTTTTGTCCTCGTGCTTTCATTTATGGGAGTGGCAACTCAGCAGGGATGACAATTCCTTTTCAACCGTTAGGATAGTTCACTGAACCTCAGGGACAAAAAGTTTGAAACAGGAACATCAGGAAGGGGAATCCTTTGTGAAAAGAGGAAAGTTCTATATCCACGTTACTGAATGGCATTAAACTCTGAGGGTGTGTGTACCCTGGAGTGAGGGCGAAGATGGTAGCCTGTGTATTCTGAGGTCCCCTCTGACAAACTGCACTCGTACCATTACTACTCTTCGTGCTTTTTTCTAAGCATGAATCCTTGGAATTCATCCTGGTCATCATTTCTGCATTATAGGATAACATAAACATCGATGAAGCAGCCCGGTTCCTCGTGGAGAATATTCTTGCAAACCACCAAAGCTTTCCTAATGAAGAAAACGACAGGGACAAAGTTAAACTGGATCAGGACACCTTGACCGCAGAGAGCAAGTCCCAGTGTTGCTGACATGGCTTCTGCTTCTGTCCCACGAGCAGATGCAGCCTGCCTGGGCTGGAGCCAGGCCTGAGTATGGATAAGGTGGCAGATGTGCTGTCCTGTGAGTCTTCCCAGGGCTGCACTTTAAAGGAATGCTCTGGTTTTTCCTCAGGTTGGATATATCTTTCTCCCTGTTCTGAATGACAGTGACAGCACCCCCGGGAGCCTGGCCCACACAGGGCTTTTCTGGTGGTTGCCATAAGTTCAGGATAATGTTTACATCCTCCGTAACATCTTTTTAAATGATGTCTCTCCCTCAGCCCCCGCCCCACCCCTTTACCAACTTCCAAGTTGTGCCTTGTGGCGGGAGTGCTGAGGTGAGAAACCGGACCTACAGTCTTTGAGCAAGGCTGTGGGGCTCTGTCTTGTCTCCATATCCTGGTCTCACTCTCCAGGCTCTGAAGGCTGCAGGCTCTGGTTGTCACAGAAGGCTTGAAGTTCCTGTTTTTACAGCCTTTCTTTCTTTTTCCTTCCTTCCTTCCTTCCTTCCTTCCTTCCTTCCTTCCTCTCTCTCTTTCTGTCTCTCTCTCTCTCTTTCTTTTCCTACTTAAAACTTTGGTACTTCATGTAAAATTGTTATCCTTAAGTATAATAATTTCATGAGCCCTAGCCAGGGTAGCGTGCCCTTGCTAAGGACTCAGCATGGCCGGCATTCTGGCTTTGGTTGCTGCCAGTTGGAAACGATATAAATAGACATTCCTTCTCTCTCTCCAGTCTTTTGTTCTGTTTTTTGTTTTTGGGTTTTTTTTTTTTTTTTCCCTCTTCCTTCTGGTTGTTTATTTTTTACCTAGAGCCTGGCTGGTATTACTGTTGCAATTATCTCCAACTGGAGCTAGTCTTTTTAAATCTGTATTAGTAATGGTCATAGAGAGGAGTCACTTCGAAACATGTACCATGAAAGCTGAGGTTCTATATTATGAATTATGAAAGAGAGTAGGTCATGTGTGGTTTTCTGTAGAGTTTGGGACATTTTAAGTATAACACATGAGAAGCTTAAGGCAGCCTCATAATATTTGTATTACCATTTAACCCAGTTAAGGAAAAGAATAAATTTTTTGACTGAAACCTTGTTTTTGTGAATTAATGTGATTATGTGAAGGTAAATGGGGTGTACTTTTCTGCCTTACAAAACTTGGTGTCTCTTCACTTTTTCCTTTTGTTTTTAAGGGACTTGCTATCATCTGAAAGATCCAGCGTATTTCTTTCAGAGGAATTTTCAAAGTGTTTGTGACATAACCCAGAGCTAATGCAAAATGAGGCATTGATTAAATTGTCTTACACAGTATTATGAATGTGGGTAGGGAAAATCCATGCATTTATTGAGAGCAGGAAGAAAAGAACTAGCAAGAATTGTGTTTGCTCTGACAGGAACATTCTGGGAGTAAATAGTTATCGTGGGCCATAAAATATAGCTTGCTTTTCTGGTTAAATGTAAGCTTTGCCTAGGGCTTGCAAATGTATTTATATGTTCTTCATTTAAGTAAATAAACCCTTTGATCTTTTGGGACATGTATTCTATATAGAATCAGATTTTCTGAAGTTAAGGAAAATAAAGAAGCCCCTTATTTAAATATTACTTACCATTTAGTTAATATAGCCCCTCTTAATTAAAAAAAAAATTGCATTTAATCTTGCTTTCTAAGAAACATATATGTCATACTCTAAAATTTTTTCTGGTTTAGGTACAAAGCACTTTTTTTTTTTTTAAGATTTTATTTATTTAAGAAGGAAAGACAGGAATAGCAATAGAGATGGAGAGGAGTCTGAGGAGCAGGGAGTACAATGTGGGGCTCCATCCCAGGACCCTGAGATCATGACCTGACCTGAAGGCAGATGCTTAACCCACTGAGCCACCCAGTGCCCCAAACTACAACTTCTTAATCTATATTGATTCCAAAGTCCAATTGTGTAAGTAGTATGAAAAGTTGGTGCCAAAACCTAAATGTTAGAAACCTAAAGCTTAACTCTGGGTGGTCACTGAAAGCAGCAATTCTTCTTGGAATTTTCTTTTTGTACATATTGGCTTTCATTTTTACAAGAAATTAATTGTGTTTAAATTGAGCAAAATCAGGGGTATTGCACTCTCTGTGCCCACCTTTACCACATTTGTTCCCCTCTCTGAGGATAATTTTAAGGATTGAGAGTCCCTTAGATAATGGTTTTTCTATAAACCCTGAGGGTTCTGTTTGTCAGTATGAGATAATTTATTCTATTTATCATTTCTTACACTTTAGAAGTAAAACTCAGTATTTTGCTTTACTCTTAAATTCTCACCACAATTTGTTTTCGTAACATAAAATTGAATTTAGGGTAAGTTACATAAATGGCTAAAGGAGAGAAGAGAATACCTTGACTTCCTTATTCACTTAATTGCTTATTAAAATTCCTGAGCCTCACTTCAGACTTACTTAAATATTTTTCTGGGGATGGGGGCTTAGAAATTTCCTTTTTAAAAAAATCTGGTGAGGGGTGCCTGAGTGGCTCAGTTGGTTAAGCATCTGACGGACTCTTGGTTTTGGCTCAGGTCATGGTCTCAGGGTGATGAGATTGAGCCCCACATCAGGCTCTGTGCTCAGTGGGGAGTGTACTTGAGATTCCCTCTCTCCCTCTCCTGTTCCTTCACTCTCTCTCTACAGTAAATAAATAAATCTTTTTTAAAAAAGCTGGTGATATTCCTTCAGAAATCCCTTATAGTAAACAGCAACAGTTAAAGTGTTACTGAGTTTGAAATCTATGACACTGCCTAAAACATGAACATTTTTAATATATAGCACTTTTATTTCCATTTATACATGTTATTAAAAAGTCTGAATGGCTTAAGCAGTGAACAAGCAGTATAAATCTGCTTTCATCCCACTGGAAAAAAAAATAGAGGCTTAAGGATTCTGACAGGCTGGACTAATTTCTAAGTAACTTTGTACAGTTAGCCGTCTGGAAAAAAAATAAGTCCTATCTCTATTGTGCTATTCCTCAAAATGATAAGTCTGGAAATTAATAACCTAAATGTAAAAACAAGAAATACAACTAACAAAACTTTGCCATGTGTGGTAAAAATTTTGACATCAGACTGAGAAATTCCTTTTTAAATCCCCAAATGCTTAAAGCCAAAGAGGAAAAAAATAGATACATAGGGTACATCAATATCATATCTAAGAAGAGGATATAAGTAAAATTATAACAAGCAACAGACAAAAGAAAATGTATGTAATCCATTTAATTGGGTGAAGGTCAATGAAACAGGATAATAAAAAACTCTAAGGCAGTAAAAATTGGTAAAAAATATAAAACCAGCATTTTTGGAAGAAGCAATTCCTGTGTTAAATCTTGGTAACCAGAAAACGTAAAAAATAAGATGTTATCAGATTCCACAAGAAATATGTAAATTTGATTGTTATCCCTGACGTTGGTGAACACAGGAAAATCGGTGTTCACAATCTGCCATTCCACCAGGTTTGGTAGATATCTCCCCGTTTCCCTCCAGTGTTGCTGTGCACTTGACACTCTGCCCACATCTTGCTGAAAAGCCAAACTGCTATTGTTGGGGAAATAACAAACTATCCTCCCACTCAGAAGACAGCTCCACAGAAGTAGAAGGGAGAGAAAGCAATGTTTATTGAATAAGCACGAAGCCAGAATGATTGCCTCAGGGGCAGTAGCTAAGGGATTATAAAGGCCCTTTTGCATAGCTCAGCAGATATAACTCCCCCCCACCCCTACCATGCTTGTTCTCAAGGTAAATGAGGTATACCAGAAGTCAAGAGGACTTGGTATCACCTTTTGTCACAGAGGGTACATCCTAAATGCACTTAATAGTTGGAGTATTAGCTAATTGGCTTTTTCCAAAGGAGAAATCACTTTTTATATCTTCATGGCAAGAGGTGGTTGTGCAAGTTGGTGTGAGATTTCTCCCCTTCCAAAGAAATTGGGAGATAGGGACTCTCTCTGCTCAAAATATTTCAAAGAGATGGCTCCCAAAGATGTCCTTGAGAAAGCCTGGAGAGAGTCTTGTTTAGCTTTAAAACAGATTTACATACATATCAAAGAGACAGAGAAAGACCTTACAAGATGAATGTATAGAAAAGATATGGTCCACATAAACAATGGAGTATTATGCCTCCATTAGAAAGGATGAATACCCAACTTTTCTATCAACATGGATGGGACTGGGGGAGATTATGCTGAGTGAAGTAAGTCAAGCAGAGACAGTCAATTATCATATGGTTTCTCTTGTGGAGCATAAGGAATAACATGGAAGACATTGGGAGATGGAGAGGAGAAGTAAGTTGGGGGAAATCAGAGGGGGAGACAAACCATAAGAGACTGTGAGAAACAAACTGAGGGTTTTGGAGGGGACGGGAGGGCAGGGGTGAGCCTGGCAGTGGGCATGAAGGAGGGCACGTATTGCATGGAGCACTGGGTGTGGTGCGTAAACAATGAATCTTGGAACATGAAAAAAATAAAATTAAGATCTTAAAAAAAAAACAAACAAGTTTTCAAACGTAAACACTGAGAAAACGGAAGGGGCATGGATGGAGGAGTTTCTTCCCTTAACTTCAATGAAGAGACTTAAGCTTCTTCTTTTTAATTTGTATTTGCCTTTACTGTCCAGCCTGGGTAAACATTTGCTTGTGTATAAGGAATACAGAGAAATCTGTTCACCGCAGCATTGTTGGGATATGTATGGAGGTATGTGTGCAAATGATAATAATAATAATAATAATCAACATGCTCATCTACAGGGGAAAAATGGAAAATTGTATACCCATACAAGGAGATACTGTGAAGCAGTTTAGTAATATTTTTAAGAAAGTATTAAGAATTTAAAGGCTGTGTGAGTCATGTAAAAAGTTTAATACCAAATTCCTGATTGTAAGGGCCAGAACTGTGGGTGTCAGTTAAAGCTCACTTGAGGTTTTTAGTTAATGTTTACAATTTTATGGTGCAATTTATTTTACTCTGATCAGTAAGTTTCCTACACTGTCACTGAAATCAAGCAACGTTCCTGTTTGGAGCATAATACTTAGAAAAATAATAAACACTTTGGATTATCTTTACTTTTTACTGCACTTAATAGCATTGCCTATAATTTTGCCATTCTGGGATCTTAGGTGTATTATGAATATGTCATATGTACATATCAAGCTTCTGTTCTTATTTCTGGTTCTCCAAATCGCGCGTGCACGTGTGTGTGTGTGTGTGTGTGTGTGTGTGTGTGTGTGTGTGTTGGGAGGGGAGGTAGGAATGTAGATGATAAGGTACGAGTTGCATATAAAATACTGCTGGGACTGTGTACATTTCAGTACTTGAATCTACTGTGTCCCTGAAATCCCCTGAATACCATGTGGTATTGCCCCGCCCATCTGTTAGCATTTCTCAAACCAAACCCATTATCTTTCAATCTTACTGCCAAGCCCACTCTAGAGGTTTAAACGTTTATATATCATAATTTAAATAAGTTTTATGTGCATTCTAAGTTCACCGGTAATGCTATCTTTGAGGGGTATGATTATTTTGCCGATTTGTTTGAAGCCCACTAAATGTATAGCTGCCATTTTCCTCCCTTTACGAAAACTCTGCTTTTGAGTCTCTAGTATCGCTTTAGTCATGTTGCTAAATTGTGATTTGAGAGCTTTAAAGCAATATGGTAATTGCTCTAAGGGAAGTCTTATAATAACCTGGCTCCAATTTCAAATCAACATACTACTTCATCTGTGATTTAAAGATGAAATTTTGTGGATTTCTTTTCTTTTATTGATAACAAAACTGAAGTACCCTCCAAAAACTTTTCTTTTTTGGAAGTTTTAGCAAAGTACTAATACTAGTACTTTCATTCTGGTTTGATTCGGAACCATTTTAATAGCTGGGAGTGGAATCTAATTTTTCATAACATAATACCTTTGAAAAATCAGATATATACTTTTTCTCTTGACTGTTTTTGTGGTACTAGTTGAGCATATTTCTATCCAATCCTATTTAACAAGAAGATGATTTCATTATAAATTCCATGCATGTTGCTAATCATGTGTAGTTTGTATAGTGGACACTAAACCGAAATGAATTATGCTTAGAACAGGAACTGATGACAGGGTAGAAATGTAAGCCATTCCTTGGGTATACTCAATATTAAGTACATTGTGTTTTAAAATCATAGTCATCGCTAACTGGAAATCAGCTTGTGTTCCAACATTTAAAGACCTGTGACAGTTTAATATGAAGACAGAATGTTAAATTGATGTTCTGTTGAAAATACTATGCTCTGATATTTTAAATGTGTGTGTGAGAATATTCCATTATTGTCTTACCATACATTTCTCTTTAACTGTCAAGGAAACATAAAGCAAATACTTCACTCTGTAGCAAGCTTTTTTTTTTTTTTTCTTTTTTAAGATTTTATTTATTTATTTGACAGAGAGAGATCACAAGTAGGCAGAGAGGCAGGCAGAGAGAGGGGGAAGCAGGCTCCCTGCTGAGCAGAGAGCCCGATGCAGGACTCGATCCCAGGATCCTGAGATCATCACCTGAGCCGAAAGCAGAAGCTTAACCACTGAGCCACCCAGGAGCCCCTGTAGCAGGTTTTTAAGATATTTCACAACTTAGACCCTAAAGAAGAATTTTCTTCATGTAAATTTTACTATCACTGTAGGCTGAATCAAACTCAGCTGAATTGTTAGTACATGAAATCCACTCCTGCACCCTATTTCTTGGACTCATTATGATTTAAGACCATTCTGAATCGTGGACAAAAGGTTCTGATTTGATAACTGACCTTTTACTCAAAGTGGTGGATGTGTGTAGGCATGAACCACCATTGAAATGTCAGCACCAAAATCCTGTGCTTAGGATTCAAGGGCGACAAGTAAAGATGTTCTCCTTTCTTTAATGCCCCATGTATTAAGTCAACAGATACAGAAGGGAAGGGGAGACTTTTTATTTCCCCCGAAACAGTTGGAGACGCCTCCAAATGGCTCTTCAGTTATTTTTGGAACTGCACATTATAAAAGAGTGAGTCTGTCTTTTAACCTTTACTAAATGACATATTTGTAAGTATACTTTTGAGGCCTTTTTGTTCTTTTCAAACCAAGGCTAATGGCAAACTTGGTAAGAAAATGAAGCAGGTCTGTCTAATGGAATTACCTATGAGCTTCTCTGCCCACTCAGTCTGCTTAGATTAGAGAAGTTTTATCCAACTCCCACCAGGTCCTTACATGTGATTTTCATTCTTTTATCAGTCCCAAGTTTTAAATAAAATGTCCAGTATATCCTGGTTGGCTAATTGTTCTAACATTGGCTTTGGAAGTCACTTGAAAATGCTGGAGTTTATTATTTCCAGGTCAGCATTAGTATATGTCCTAGATATTAGAAAATTAACATTATCTCTTTTAAAAAATGAGTTTGAAGTAAAGATGAGGTTTTATACACTAAATTCATAATCATTGTCCTATTTAACAAAAATGATTATTAGCTTTTTAAAAATCATTTTGTTGTATAATAACACACTTGCATTTTAAAAGAAATGACATTGTTAGCTAGCTATTTTTCAACTTTATAGCCAGGTCAGAATTTATACAAAGATACCAGGGGAAAAAAAAAATAGGTACAGGAACCAAAAGTGACAAACCCTTAGCTAAAAAATTTTACCAAGGAGCAGCTGTATAAACAACATTTCCAAGACTTTTCTTCAATGAAACAATTATTAAATATAAGAGATAGGTCAGAATCAGGAACTCAGGACAGATACACCTGTTAAGGGTCAAATTGTGTCTCCCTTAATGGTATGTTGAAGTACTACCCTCCAGCACCTCAAAACATGACCTTATTTAGAAATAGGATGGTAGCAGATGCAGTGAGTTAAGATGAGGTCACATTGGAGTAAGAGGGGCTCCTAAAACAATGTGACTCTGTCCTCATGGGAGGATTGTCTTGTGAAGTCACACAAAGGGAGAATGCCATGTGAAGACAAGGGATTGGAGTGATGGGTCTATAAGTCAAGGAACAGCACAGCAAACCACCAGAAGGGAAGAAGAGTCCAGGAAGGATTCTTCTACAGGCTTCCAGGGAGAATGGCCCTCTCTGCTGACACCTTGGTTGCAGACTTCTGGCCTCCAGAACTATGGAACAATTCATTCCTGCTATTTTAAGCCACTCAGTTTGGGGCACTTTGTTATGGTAACTGTAAGAAAGGAATACACACCCAACATCAGCTCTGTTTCCAGGTCAGGGAAAAACACTGTAGTACAAGATTTCGGTTGGGGTTTCCTCAATCAAGTGTGAGATAATATAAGGTAGATTCTCTGCAACACACACACACACACACACACACACACACACACACTTCTCCTGCCCCCACCGCCCAAGGAAATAACTTGTTTTTCAGTAATGGTAGAAAAATCAATCACAAGTCACCTGGACTAGCTATAACAAAACCTCAAATTCCTTAAAAATAAGGTTGACAACATTCATCACAAAGCAATAAAATCAGAAAATAGCAGAAGGTACCCAACCAAGACAACTAAAGACAAACTAACTTGGACATGTATTTTAGGCCAAGGAGAAACTCTAATCTAAAATTATAGAATGTCTGGAAAATCAATATGACAAAGATACCATTGATAGAAACCACTGAACTGCAGATAGCAATGCCAAAACCAAAATGCTTACTTCTAAATAATTAAGAAATACAAGTGAATGGAGTAAACTGCCAATGCAAGAATTTAGAAGACCAGTGAAGGGAGGAATTAATGCTAGCAGCAGAAGTTTGTTTACTAGAAAATATATTATGAGGTTTTTTGGCAGGAGAAGATGAAATAGGTAAATTTGAAAATTATGGTGAAAAAATAATCACATTTACGTGAGGAGGTTAAAAAATCCTAATTGAAACTTTTGTTCAACACCACGCAAATGAATTCAAAGGAAAGCATACATTTCCTAAACTGCCTCAGGTAGAAAGATAATCTAATTTTTATATTTGAGAAATAAGTGGTCAAATATCTAACCTTTACTGAGCTCACCCTCTTTGTAACCACTGTCACCAAAAATGCACCAGATCTAGACGGGATTACAGGGAACTCAATAAAAACATCTAAGGAACTGATCTTCTCAGTATCACGTAAATAGTTTCAAATGTGAAGCCCAGGAAAGTCTCCATTTTAAGGAAGTTAGCTTGAAGTGTAAGAGGTATCTCATTGCTCGACAAGTTGCACTGCTGATAATGGTCACTTCCCAGACAGTTCATGGATAGCGTCTGTCATCCTATAATCAGAACAAGACTAGTTATTAGCAAACAGGGATCTGAGAGGTGCTGTGAGATGAGTAATTTGGGGGATGAAAAGCAAGTGAGTCCCAAGGGCTCCAAAAACATTGACCGCCTGCACACCCACGCTTGTATTATTATGTCGGAGGCAGAGGAAGGCAGTGAGGGGAAAGAGAAGCAAACTCTAAATTCTATGACTTCAGCCTAGCTGGTGTCTCATTACCATCCTAGGCTTCCTATCAAGGATGAAACATCTCACTGTTGCAGAGTGGATGATTACCCAAATATTGAAATTCTTAACCAGAAACGAAAAGTTATTTGCTGGGGGAAAAAAAGAACCCTTTATAGTGAAAAAAAACGATCAAACCATAAAGTTTTTCTAGGATTTAAAAGCATAATAAAGAACGTCAGCATGATATGTATACTGAAACCTGACAAAACTGCATAAAAATAGCGAACTAGCCCCAACCTTGTAACGATGCAAAAAGCCCACATAAATAATCAGCAAATGAAACCAAGAGCACAATAAAGATCCAGGTAGGATGCTCAATAGGGGTTTTATGAAGTTGTTCACTATTAAGACTGTTAGGAAAGCTATTAATGAAATTTGCTATGAAAACAAACAATGTAATTCTTCTGTAAATGCTGTAAAGGAATTTTATAAAAGCTGATGGTGACTTGTAAACATTGGGGTAAGTGGTTATTTCCTGAATGTGATTTTTTTTTTTTTAAGTTTATCCATTGTGCCCAGAAGCTTACATCCAAGGAAAATGCTAACATTGGTGAGGATCCAAAATACCTGAGATGCAGATAAAAATTGAGACAATTTTATTATTTTGAAAAACAGTATTTTCCCTGAAGTCAAATATTAAATGATTGGTAAATATCATGTATGAAATACACTCTCTAGCATATTAGTTCTGCTACTTCTTCCACAGTTTCCAGCAAACTAATTATATTCTCTGCAAGCAGCCATTGGTTATTAGTAAAACTTAAGATACTTAACAATTTAGGATTTTTCTGTGGTTTTTATTGAGCTTCCCTTTTTAGCATGTACTAACTTCCATTTTATCATGCTTAAACATTTCATAATTAGTGATTGTGAAAATAATTTTATATGGAAAAACAATTAGTAATAAATGTCTTTAAATATAGAAGGAGATTGACAGTTAATACCAATATTCAGAGTATATTTAGAACACAAGGTCGTGTCCTTTTTGAAGTAATGAGTATTTGGAGAAATGTAATATAAGGCAAAATTTATTCATGTTTATACAAATTTAGTATAAGAATCAGCAGGTTATTGGAAGCTGCTTTGGTAGCTTTTTGTCCAGGCTCGGTGACCCCTGATCATTTTACTCTTGATCAAATCCTCCTTGAAACACTAACTTAGAGTGTTTACCTCCACTGGATCCAAGATAAATCAGAATCAAACTGAGGATCATCTAGGAGATCAAGCAACTAGACTTCATTGTCAGTATTCTTCATAAAGAGTAACCAGGATTAAGCAGCCACAGGGAAGGATGAGGTCTAGTAAAATAATTCCAGAGAGGACTATATAACTACACAGGGATCAAGGCTGAAGGGCTTTCTGAGGTAAGATAGAGCAGGTTCACCTAACCTCCTCTCTTACGACCCTGCTGAGTGACTGGATAGTGAAAACTTCCTGGGAGTTCTAAGATAGAAGTTGGGAGTTGGTTATGACTTTGGAAGCACTCTGTGTGGTTACCTGTCTTGTGTCCTTTCTCAAAGCTACAGAAACTTAATGCTAGTAGAACCCTACTTTGTCTCACAATTTCACATTTGGACCCTAGGCATTGCTGTTAGTAATAGAAGAGAATTCTAACCTATAGGCTTCTGATCATTGCAGAATTGTTTAACCAGATGGTTACATTTGTAACATTAATTAACTATCCTTTAAGAACTGCATTTCAGTTTGGTTGATTCCCTTTCAAACAAGGGTCCTTCAAGAAAAAGTTCCTCGTGAGAAATCTTTAAATCTAGTTAAGATAAATTAAAACCAGACTGTTAATTTTTCTTCTTGTGTAATTGACGTGACAAGAACCTCAAAATCATGTACAACATCTGTGTTAGATTATCCTTAAGCCAGACATTATGATGAATCTAAGTAAAAATAAGAAAAAATAAGTCTTAGAGAAAAACAAAATATTCGAAACACATTTCCTTCCACCATTCAGAATTCGAAAGACTTGTTTAGGGTGTTCAAATGAAACAATTACCTGGTTTGGGGTCTTTGGCAACTAAGAATTTAACGAACAATATCACTGAGAAGATTGCTGTGAGTTTCCAACAATTTTCAATACATGAACGGAAGAATTTTTTAGGTTTTCTTAAGTTATGAATTGTAGTAAAAATTCATTTTAGAAGTCATTCCTAAAAGACATTTTTTTTCCTGTATTACATTTTGCTGTTCAAAAAAACTATTTTTATGTCAACGTTGTTAAGTGTACTCTTCTGATACTTACATTTCAGGCATTTGGACATGGGGGTAGTAAGTTTGACAGCATGACAGATTAATAATATATTCAATAATGCTTTTTTACTTAATTGTAGAGAGATTTCTACGTCTCACTCTGAAATCAGCACAGTGAAAGGGAATGAAAATGTTTAGAGAGTAGAAAAGAATAAAGAAAAGTGACAAAATTGACAACAGAACAGGTATGTTGTAGACTATTAAAGATTTAGTTAGCACTCTTCATTTTGGAACTGTCTGTTCTGAACATAGATGTTTCAACATGTAGAACAGAATCCATTACATGTAAAAGGGAATCTGAATAAAAACTACAAAAAGATCTTTTAATTATTAAGTGATCTAAGTTCTGTTGATCATCTATGGTTGCTTGCACAAAATATAATTAGTTTGCTGGAAACTGTTAATGAAGTAACCAATGAGTACGTAAAAGAGTACATCTATTTCTTATGCAATATTTGCTATGAGAGCATTTTATCATTCAACCCCAGGGAAAATACTGACCTTGACAAGGAACCTATCTAAACTTTTATGTTTAACTTCTAAATTTGGCTGCTAAAATGTTTTTTTTAATAACTGTTATCATTAAATTTTTGATGCAATTTCTATTTGCTCTTGTATGCCAAAAAGTTCCTTCTGTGATGATTATGTTAAGTTTGGGTCATTCGATATCCTGCTGAAATAAGTGTTCTGTATACCTCTAAATTGTAAAACAATTTGGTATTAGCTTAAGAATAGCCAGACTGATCAAAGAATCAAAAAGTCAAAAATGAATGTAAGAGCATTTGGAAGTGTCAAATATGAAAGCGGTGTTATTTGAAACCAGCAAACAAAATCTGATTATTTTATTAAGATATGTTGAGAAAAGAGAGTGGTCACACAGGGAAAAATGTTGACTCCTTACTTCTCATTATTTATTCAAACAAATTTCACACATGTGAATCATTTCAATTTAATAATCACTAAGGTAAAACATGGGATTTTTAAAATATCTTGAAATTAGAGAAACCTTTCTAAGGATGACACAAAGACCATAAACTCTGATATATTCAACCACAGAAGATAAATAAATACATTGCCAAAACTCACCATAAGTAAACTCAAATGATCATCCTGGAAAATTAACCCAAGTTATAGTTACACTGCTATTGCCCTTGATTTCTAAAGAACTCTTACAGGTCAAAACAATCAAACAAACAAACAAACTTAGCAGCCAAATAGAAAAATAACCAAAGAGTAAGCAGAAACAGTTCACCAAAAAGGAAATACAAATGACTATTAAGCAGATGAAAAGATGATCAAACACACTCACAGAAATGCAAATTCAAAACTACCCTGAGATACCATTTTTCATCTATTAGGTTGGCCGAAAATGTATTTGCTAAAATGATTCAAGTGTAGTAAAACAGCGTCTCATATTGCTGAAGGGGGTGGAACTTAACAAAATGAAGGTCAAATGGACAAGAACTGTGAAAATTATAAATGTTGTGTTGCATCATGTTTGCCAGTAGACATTTATTCTACAGATATACCTGAACATTTGTAAATGTAATTCATGTTGTGAGGATGTTCATTGCAGTAATTTTAATGAAAGCAAAACTAGTGGAAAGAACAGATTAGAAGCAGAGCGGTATTGTGGTATTCCTTTCATAATCAGATAAAACATGGGTACAGAAAATGTACAAAGGCTTTGCATAGGAACATAGCAATTTCATAAGTTACCCGGAGTCCTTTGAAAATCAAGTGCTAAAGCAACGATAGTCCATTTGGCGTTGTAGAAGTAAAAGCTTTCTTATGCAACGTGTGGTATGTCCTTGATTTAACAATGAGAGCTCAGCTGTGACTGTGGTTGTGGTTGTCCTTGTGACTATATGCCATAAACTCTGCTGAGCACTTGAAAAGGTTATTTAACCTGCTTTTAATAAGATGTTCCCCTACGACGGCTTTTCTATTGCCAGTGACTCTGCATACTTTTTTCCAAGAAATCTGTTATGACACACAGGCACTCTAATAACTGTTTTCTAGATTATGATCCTGTTATTCAAATGTTAACTTACTGCTCTAGGAAGTAAAAATAGTTTCTTCTGCTCCGAGAAGATGCTTGGCATCTTCTCTGTCAGTTCTCATGCAGGGAGAACAAGCAATGCTGAGCCCCATCCCCATGTTGGAAAAACAACAAACAAGTACCAGCTGTCAGGTAATGCCATGTCCTGGTCAGGACTCAATCCAAACCGTGCTGGAAAGATGAAAGAACTTTTCTGCTTTCCTGCTTTCTTTCCTGCTTCTGAAGAGCTTATAAGACAAACAGTATCAAATGACGAAAAAGTAATCTGTTGTCCTCCTCTTTTATTGGTGTGATACAGCTCTGAATGATTTAGAAATTCTCTCAGATATCAGCTAAATTTTACTTAATTCAAAAACTGTATAGCTAGGTGGGGCGCCTGGGTGGCTCAGTCGTTAAGCGTCTGCCTTCGGCTCAGGTCATGATCCCAGGGTCCTGAGATTGAGCCCCACAATGAGCCCCACATGGGGCTCGTGGCTCAGCGGGGAGGCTGCTTCTCCCTCTCCCTTTGCCTCCTACTCCCCCTGTTTGTGTTCCTTCTCTCTCTGTCTCTCTCTGGGTTAAATAAATAAATAAACAAATACCTTAAAAAAACCAACCTGTATAGCTATGTACATAAATCAATAATAACTCACCACTGGTGAATAAATGGGTGGGTGTCACCCAGGCGTGATTTCACTGCAGAGGCTTACTACATTATCAGAAGGAAGGAAACAAACACTCAGCACTTCCTACACGGCAGGCACTATTTTTATTTTAAATGTGTGTGTTCGTGTGTTTAATCATTATGGATTAGTAAGATACATAACATCAAACATCCTTACAGGTGAGAAGGCAAAGACTCAAATAGATTAAGACATTTGTCAAAGACAACTCAGTATGCCGCCGTCAATTCTGAGTAACTCACTCATTGACAAATCTGGTAAATGATTACAACTATTGTTGTTGTTGTGAAACAATTGTAGCTATTGTAGTATCTCATCAAAGGTGAGATGCAAAACACATCACTGTTCAATGTTCCACTGAAAAAATAAAACTGCAAATCATAGGATAATATACACACTATGCCGTATTATCCTCTACTAAATTGCAGGTGAATAAAAATTTAGGATAACAATGTGTCTGACAAATTGATGTTTGATGTCTTAATGATAATCCTTCAAAAATTGATCACCTCGGCTTCTTACTATCTTGGAATTTCTACTGTTCTGAGGCTTCAGTTATATAGGCAATCTTTTTAAATGTATTTTAGTAACAAGATACAACAGTTTTAGCTCTTTATAAGAGTCTTCCTTTCTTAGGGACAATAATAAAAAGAAAAAAGAAAAAAATTTGTTATTTCTCAAATGACAAATATTGTTTGATCAATATCAATCTTATGCCCTGTTGTTTTTGCAGTACATTTTTTGCACACACATTAACCTTTTATTTCAAAGCAAGATATGCTATAACCTTTTTGAAGACGTATTTAAATAGAACTTAAATTCAGCACACTTAGTAGCAACAACCCATGGAACTTGGATATGAATGAGGAACCGAGATATTAACATATTCTCTTATGTTAAGGAAATGGCAATCACTTTATGTCTCCCATGTAGCTGACAATAATTATAAGACTTCATCAATTATAAGGTACATCTTGATTTCAAGGATCTTAAAATGTGAGAAGAAAAGTTAAAATATATGGAAAAAAGTTCAGTGTTAAGAACTGAAATACCAAGAAGTAATAGAGTCTTGTCCCTCATGCTGCTAACTGCCTAGTGTGGGTAGACAAGTAAGCCAACAATTAGTGTACAGTGTGATGAGAAAAATGATATATATTTACACAATTCTTTATATACACCCCTTTATGTGCTAATGTATTTAATCTTTATAGTTATCCCATGAGGCAGGTACATGATAGGGGTAAAAACCTGTCTGGATATCCAGGAAGGGTATCTAAACTATCCTGTGTGGGTAGAAAGCCTTTTGTGGGAGACATCTCATAGGTGTGAGTACTGGAGGAAAAGGGAAGAATTAAAATTCCAGGCAATAGCACTCCATTAGCACAGTTGGAGAGGCAGAGAAAGTGGGACACCTGAGGACTACCCAGGGTGGAATAATAAAGGGCTCATGGGGGTGACAGGGAGGAATCAGGAGCAAGTGGTAGGCCACCACCACCCCCGCCCCCACCATACTAAGGAATTATGCTATTATCCTACAGATTGAGGAGTGCTATGGCTGGATCAGAGGGAGTTGTAATTGGGACCAGAGAGGTCCCTTCGGAACTGTTTCAAAAATCTAAGTAAAAACAGTAAGAACTTACATTTAGGTCAATGGTAATTCGTAAAATACTAAACACTAATATTAAAAAGGTGTAGTCAGCAAAAACAGCCCAGTAAGGAACTCCCAAGTTCTGCCCCTCCATAAAAGGAACAAAGAACTGCTAAAACTATGAGAATTTACTTTTTTTTTTTTTTTTTTGGAACCATGAAAATTAACGATAGGCTTCTAGCGAAATGAGAATCTTGAAAACAGTGAAAGAGAAGTGATTTCACAAGGGACCGTCCATAAGATTCACAGTGGTTTCTTACTAGAAGCCATGGATGCCAGAAGGCAATGGGATGGCATAAAGTACTGAAAGAAAAAACTTTCACCCAAGAATGCTACATCTGACAGGATTACCCTTCAACGATGAAGGAGAAATTTACACGTTCCGGAAATAAATAAAACTGTGAGTTTGTCATTAGCAGACCTAACCCATAACAAATGCTGGTCATTTGTTTGCTAGAGCCATTAAGCAGGAAACAAAAAGGCAATACACAGTAATGCAAATCCATGTGAAGAAATAGAGAATACTAACTTCCTAGGTAAGTGTAAAAGTATATAAATACGTTTCTTGTTTGTGATTCTATTTTTTTCTAATTTCAAAGACAGCTACATAAGTCAATAATTGCAAATCTGTATCAACTGACATATAATGTATAAAGTTGTAATTTCTGACAATATCAGCATTGAAGGTGAAGGGTGGAGAAATACAGGAGCAAAATTTTTGCATATTATTGATATCAAGTTAGCATTAATCTAAACTAAAGGAGAAATATAAAATCTGAGTAGACTTACAAGTAGAGAGATTGAGTAATCAACTTCCAAAAAGAAAATCATAGGACCGGATGGCTTTACTGGTGAATTCAAACCTTTAAGAATAAATGCCAAATTTTCACTAACTCTTCTGAAAAACAGAGGAAAGGGAACACTTCCCAACTTACTCGAGGCAGCTAGTATTACATCAATATTAAAGGCAGAAAAAGGCATCACAAGAAGTGAAAACCACAGACCCTAAACCCTATGAATAGTGATCAAAAATTCTCAAAAAAAAATATTAGCAAACCAAAGCTAGCAGTATATAAAAGTAATTATACACCAGAAAAAGTGGGATTTTCCCCAGGAATACAAGATTGGTTCAACCTAGAAAAATAAATATAAAACATCATATTAATAAAATAAAGGAACAAAGATACATGATCATCTAAATATATGGAGAAAAAGCATTTGACAAAATCCAACACCATTTCTTAATAAGTACACCCAACAAATTCAGAATAGAAGAGAACTTTCTCAATCTGATGAAGGCCATCTATTGAAAATCCACAGTAAACATCATGCTTTTTTTTCTTCTTGTACTATGTGATACTTTGTTGCATTTATAGATTATAGTGTGGTTACCAATTTGACCACATAATATAACAATATTGACCACATAATATTTTTTACTATATTCCATATACTATACAATAGATCTGTATAGCTTATTGGTACTTATTACAAGTTTGTACCCTTAAATATCATCAATCTTATCCACCCTCCTATCCCCAGGTAACCATGATTTTACTGTCTGTATTTTTTTTTTTTACAAGTTTGACAGATTTAAATTCTACATATAGGTGATATCACGCAGTAGTTATCTTTCTCCATCTGACTTGCTTGACTTAGCATAATGTGCTCAAGGTCCATCCTGCAAATGCTTGGATATCCTCCTTTTTCATGGCTGAATAATAGTCCATTACATGTATGTATCACATCTTTTTCATCCTTTAATCTGTTGTTGGCTTTTGGGTTGTTTCCATACCTTTGCTATTGTGAATAATGCTGTGATAAACACGGGGGTGCATATATCTTGTCAAGAGCCTGTTTTCATTTCCCTGGGGTAAATACCCAGAAGTGGAATTGCTGAATCATATGATAGATCTATTTTTAGTTTTTTTGTTTTTTTTTTTAAGGGCTCCATATTGTTTTCTATAGAGTTTGGAGGAGACATAGTATTTCATGGGGAAAACTAAAAGCTTTCAGATACAAGACAAAGATGACTGCTCTTGCCAC
The DNA here is from genome assembly GCF_030435805.1 of Mustela lutreola. Lineage (NCBI taxonomy): Eukaryota > Metazoa > Chordata > Mammalia > Carnivora > Mustelidae > Mustela > Mustela lutreola. The sequence goes on along the minus strand of NC_081295.1, from coordinate 56,476,661 downwards.
TTCTATTCAATACTGTACTGGAGGGTATAGCCAGGGCAATTAGTGAAGAAAAAGAATTAAAAGGCATCCATATTGTAAAAAAAGAGGTAAAATTATTTCTATTTGTAAAAGAAACTATTATCTTATATATAGAAAACCCTAAAGAACCCATTAAAAAATTTAAACTAGTAAGTTTAGTTTTTAATAAGCTAGTACAGCAAAGTGGCAATCTACAAGATTGATGTACAATATATAAAAATTAGTTGTATTTCTATGCAGGAGTGATGAGCAATCTGAAATTAAAAAGTAATTCCATTTATGGTACTATTAATAAAATACCTAAATAAATTTAATCAAGGAAGTATAAGATTTATACACTGAAACCAGGAAACAGTATTGAAAGAAATGAAAGATCTAAATAAATGGAAAGACACCATGATTAGAAGACCTAACAATGTTGGGGCGCCTGGGTGGCTCAGTGGGTTAAAGCCTATGCCTTCAGCTCGGGTTGTGATCCCAGTGTCCTGGGATAGAGCCCCACATCAGGCTCTCTGCTCAGCGGGGAGCCTGATTTCTCCTCTCTCTCTGCCTGCCTCTCTGCCTATTTGTGATCTCTATCTGTCAAATAAATAAATAAAATCTTAAAAAAAAAAAAATGAAGACGACCTAACAATGTTAAAAAGACAATAGTCCTCAAAATGACTTACAGATTAAATGCAATCCTTATCAGAGCCCAGTTACTTTTTCACAGCAAAGGATAAACTGATCCTAAAATTATATGGAAATGCATGGGGCACCAAATAGTCAACATAATCTCAAAGAAGGATTTGCACCTCCTGATTTAAAAACTCACTACATTACATAAAGTCATATAATATAATAATATTGGGTAATATAATAAGTAAATTCTTATGTGCTAAACAAATAAACATGTCAAACAAATTTTCCAACAAGAGCTTATGTTAATGAAAGGGAAAACACTAAATCTCAAATTAAATTTGCAACTTACAGCTGTATGTTGAATTTGCTTGTATAGGAATATACCTGTTCTGACACTTATAAGAAAGAAAAAAGAATCTGGGTCATTTGCAGAGTTTAGTATTAAATTGCAAGTATGACACTGTGGCTTCTTTCTGTTGCTATGGGCAAGTTTCTTGAATGATTTCAACAGATCCTTGAACTGAACAGAAATTGCTTCCCACTCAGTTATAATTTTACCATGCAGAGGGTAGAAATTGGGAATAAATAATGAAAGAGGTCATGCAAGTTCACATGTAATGCTCTGTGTGGGATGTAGCTGATGATTGGAGAGGGGAACCGTGACCTGGTGATAGAAAGATACTGCTTCATGATCTGAAAGACATTCTGGCAGCTCTGACTTTAATTTCACGTAAGAAAATGGGGAGAAAGTACCTACATGAAGGAACAAATATGGTTGCTGAAGTTGTGCCTTTAAAGTTGTACCAGAAAGAAGTAGACAATCCCTGATTAAGAAAAGTGCAGAATGCAGACAGCAATCTGATTATCATTGTGGCATTATTTGCCACATAGCTACCATATCACTGAGACAAACATGCAGAGATGAAAGACATATAAAATGTTTTCCCAAAAAAAAAAAAAAAACCACCAAACTTTTATGTGATCCATAGATTTCTTTCTTTCTTTTTTTTTGAAGAAAAGAGAGAGAGAGAGAGAGAGAGAGAGAACAAGCAGGAGGAGCAGCAGAGGGAGAAGAAGCAGGCTCCGTGATAAGCAGGGAGCCCAAAGTGGGGCTTGATCCCGAGACCCTGAGGTCATGACCTGAGCCCAAGGCAGACACTTAACTGACCTCTGGGAATACTGACTCCTGAAATTCTCCCTCTCAGAACCTAACTGCCATCCTGTGAAAGGCCCAACCCCATGAAGGGTCATGTGAGATGTTGTGGTCAAGCTCCAGTTTCTGGCAAGTGTCAACTGAGAGCCATATGAGTGAGCCATTTGGATGTTTCAGCTCAAGAGAGCCACCCAACAACTGTGGCCCCAAGTGACATCCCAGAACCAGAACCGCCAGGGTGATCTCAATCAATACAGAGAACTGTGAGGAGTAATAATATGGCTGCTTTAAAGTATTACCTTTTGGCTGGTTTGTCACACACCAACAGATAATCGAAGCAATCATGTACATAAAGATGTATGTTAAGTTGTGTTAAAACTTAGGTTTACAGAGGGCATGGTAAAAAAATGAGTAAATTTGATCTATGTCAACAACTCTGTTTATAATCCAATGGTCTCCTCAGAACTTCCTCAAGGGAATTTTAGCAACTCAGTAGCCTGCCTTCAGACCTGATCTCTTTTCTAAAACCAAGCTTTATATTCCACTGGGTCCTAGACAAAGAGTCTGTGAAAGACCTCTTAGTACCTCCAACTTAACACGTCAAAAGTTCTCCCTCTTCTCTAAAGTTGAAGCCTGCAGACAAAGCTTTTATTCAGAACTTTACCTTAGTTAAGATTGTTCACTTGTTTTATTTTAATAAGATGAGATGAGAGCAGAAGGATGTTAACAAATTTTAGATGGAACTTTGATGTTGATATGATATGTTTTAAAAGAGATTAAAATAAAACAAAACAAAAGCAGACCACCTCAAGAGATAATCAACCTAGTTATCCTGAAAGAAAACTTCAGATTCAGTACATGGTACATTGAAATCTCTATGTGTTGAGCTTATTTTTGAGTTTGGTTTCTGAGTCTGTCATCTGAATTTTCTCAGAATGAATCAAAATTGAGTTATTTTGTCCCTTTTAGGTTTTAGATTTTGCCTTGGATACCCAACTTGAGTTAAATGTCAGTACATGCTTTTGTGGATTGACAAGACACATTTACTACTATAGTCCACTAAGAAAGAAAGTACACGTGGAATGAGACCTGTCTTCTGGGATGGTTTGAGGAAAAACTAGCCATCTGTATAATTTTGAGAAAGTGGCTAACACACTTTCCCCTCAATACCTAAATCAGGAAAAAAATAACTGTCTTCGCCCTGTTTATCTGGAAGAACTGTTCTTCAAAATCAAGTGATCTTACACGTATGTGAGTCTATTTAAGGAGTGAAAAGTTTTTTTTAAAACTAAAATTCTTTCATTGTTAGTCATGATAATTCTGCTTCTAGTAATTGCATAGTTTTTTTCTGTCATTTCCAGAAACTATTTTATTATACTTTTCTGAGTTCCAAAGTTGATCTTTTTTTCAGATTGTGGTAACTTTGCCTGCTTTGCTCACAAAGGCCTCTGAAGTTAACTGATAATTAGTTGAAACATAAACCACGGTAGAAATATTGGGGAGAGAAGAGAAAAAAATTGTAGACAGAAAATGATAATTTCAAGCATTTAAACCTCTACCCAAACTTTCTTTCTTTTTATCTCATTTTAACCTATCCGGGACCTATACATTATAATCCTGAGATTTACTGACCACCAGGTCCTGTGTCCTCAGTTTCTCTGCACATCCAGCTTCGATACCATGACTTGACATTATAATCACACCTTCGCAAATATTATTACTCCCTTCCTCTTCTTACATATTATGTATTTCTCCTAGAATTTTATGTACACGGAATTACATAGTAAACACTGTTGTGCTTTGCTTAACTCTTAAACCTAATTTTTAAAATGATTTATTCCCTGTATGTACCTGTAGTTCAATCTTTAAATCCTGAATGGTATTAGTCGCATTTTGTTTATTCTCCTATTGATGGACTTTTAGGTTATTTCCAACTGCTGCGGTCATGAATAAAGCCGCTATAAATTTCTTGTACAAATCTTTGTGTGAAGATGTGTTTTCATTTCTCTTAGGTAAATACCTAAAACTGGAATTGCTGGATATTGAGGTAGGTGTGTGTTTACCTTTATAAAAGAAACTGCCAAATAGTTTTCCAGAGTCATATCCCAGCATCAGTGAAATTGGTCATTGCTTTGTCATCCTCTCAACATTTTATATGCAAATTACTTAGTTTTTGCTTCATAACAAATGTCCCACATAACTTAGAACCGTTAAACAACACTGATTTGAGCCAGCTCATTGGAACTTGATGGCCTCGGATAGCCTCACTTGCGTATTTGATGGTTGCTTCACTGTCACCTGGGATAACAGGCATGACTTGCCCATGGGTGTTAGAAACTAGCCAGGACTCAGCCACATGGCAACAGGGTTACACAATCAGTAAGAGAAGATAAGCTCTGATATACTTTCATTTCCCAATCCTCTGCCTGGTTGATGTTTGCTAATATCCCAGTAGCCACAGAAAGTCATGAAATAAGGGTTTTGTTATAGGAATTAGATCTTATGCAAAGATGAAGTAAATGGAAGGGAAGGATGCTGGAGGATAAGAAGGAGTTACTAACGAGACTGCCTACCGTACTGCTCCAGGTAGACCAGTTAGAGCTTGCAGGAAAATCTGAGAAACTCAGCATATCTGGCCACTGTAGAAGGATTAAGAAGAGGAAGTTCATGGTGAGATTTATGGGAAGTTGTTGCCTTTGTGTAGCTACCATCTTTGTAGGTCCACAGCCAAGCAACTCCCCCCCACCCCCTCCGCTACAAGCATCTGATGGTTGACTGGGGCTGCTTTTGTTCTGCCTGGAAGGAGAGTTAAACAGCTTGGCAAAATGAGATCATACTGTGACCCGGGGACACATTTGTACCTGTTTGACACTAAATCTGACACCGATAGAGAGTAATGAGAATAATGGTCACTGCTTCCTTATAGGCTTTAAATAGTACACAAGTTCCTCTTTTGGCCAAATCTAAAAAAGAAAATGAAATTCTGGGAAACGTAGTCCTCAGTTTAACTAGGTTTGCATGGAATAATCCGGTGCGTTTTTAGTAGTCATATTTTTTAAATCTCAGCAGTACTGTAGGTCTGTATCTACTCCATTGCATTGAGGTTTGATTTTTAATTTTCTTAACAGTAACTATTTTGAACAGACATTTTAATGAAGTTCAGTTCATCAAACTTTTTATTATGGTTTTGTGTGTTCTAGGAAATTTTTGAATACCTTCCAAGTTTGCAAAGATACTCTCCAATATTTTTTAATGATTTAAATTATTTTTAATGATTTAAAATATTTTTAATAATTTATTTTTTAATGATTTTTAAATTTTTAATTCCAGTATAGTTAAAATAGTATGCTATACTACTTTTAGGTATACAATATAGTGATTCAACAATTCCATGCATTACTCAGTGCTCACCATGATCCTCCTCACCTATTTTGTCCAATTCCTCCCCCCATCTCTCCTCTGGTAACCATCAGTTTGTTTTCTTTAGTTGAGTCTGATTTTTTGTTTGTTTGTCTCTTTCTTCTTTGTTAGTTTTCTTTTTTATTAAATTCCTCATAGGAGTGAAATCATATGGTATTTGTCTTTCTCTGACTGACTTATTCACTTAGCATCAGACCCTCTAGATCCATTGATGTTGTTGCATGCAAATGGCAAGTTTTCTCTACAATGAGATCTTCATGCTATCTTGAGTTAATTCTTGTATATGGAGTGAGGTACTGTTCAAACTGCATTTTTTTTTTCCATGAAGACATCCAGTTCTTCTGGTACTACATGCTGAAAAACACATATAATCTTTTCCATATTAAATTTCACTGGTGTCTTTATAAAAATAAATTTACTACATTTCATCATACAAGTCTCTATTTCAGGGCTTCCTATTTTAATTTATTATCTTTTCTTATTCCATATCAATAATTATCATGGATTTATGGTAATTCTTCAAATAACACAACTCTTTCAAATTTGTTCTATTTAAACATTTTAAAAAATTATTCTAAGTCATTGATAGCTCTATATTAATATCAGTACAAAAAATAAACTGCATTTTCTTTTTTTTAAGATTTTATTTATTTATTTGTCAGAGAGAGAGGGAGAGAGTGAGCGAGCTCAGGCAGACAGAGTGGCCGGCAGAAGCAGAGGGAGAAGCAGGCTTCCTGCCGAGCAAGGAGCCCGATGTGGGACTCAATCCCAGGCCTCTGGGATCATGACCTGAGCCGAAGGCAGCCGCTTAACTGACTGAGCCACCCAGGCATCCCACCTGCATGAGTTTTAATTGGAAATGCATCAAATCTAGAGAATTTTGGAAAATTGACATTATTACAATTTAAACCTTCTAATCTAGGAATATGATGTATTTCTCTACTTATTTAGGTCTTCTTTAATTTTAGCAATAAAATATTTGGGTAAAGCCTTGTATGGATCTTCTTAAATTTATTACTAAGTGATTTTTCGTGCTAGCATTATAAATGGTATTATTTTTAATCCTTTGTCACCACTTCAATCTATTGTCGATAGAACAGCCAATTATTTTTATTAAAATGGAAATTGAGTATTACTCCCCATTTCATAACCAACAAATCAGTAACTATTTTGAACAGACATTTTAATGAAGTTCAGTTCATCAAACTTTTTATTATGTTTCTTTTTCATAGAAGAAACATAATAAACACTAGAATTATTTTAAGAACCAGAAATCTCTACATCATCCTGCCTCAACACCTACCATTGTTTTCCATGTTCCCTCTCCAACAACTGCATTGACCCCTTTGCTCTTTCTCGAGATGCCTCTCTCCTCCAGAGACTTTTCATTGTTGTTCCTTTGCCTGCAGTTGTCTACTCCAGATACATCCATGTCTTTCTCCTTCATGGTTTTCAGGTCTCTCCTTAGATGTCACCATATCACCTGACCCCTGATTACTGTATTTGAAATAAACCCGACTCACTCGTTCCGCACCCCCAAACCAATTTATCTGGGTGACTCACAGTTTCATTTGCCCATGCTGGGCACTCCAGCTTATGTCTGCCGTCCTGGCATCCCACTTAGTTTTCAACTGTTTTTAATTATAAAATGTGTCCCAATTTGGACATTAAATTACTTATCACCCTACCTTTATCATGATTCATTTTTCTTCATGGCCCTTTTCATTTGTGTGTCATATTATAGATTTGCAGGTTTGTTTTCCAGCTCCCCCAAAGAGACTATAAATGTCATGTGATGAGCATTTTTATTGTTGAGTGTTTTACCTCAGCCCCTAGAGCATCACCGGCACCTCACACTAAGTAAATATTTGTTGTATTAATAAATAATTAGTAAGTATACAAGCTGAATGACTTTGCTTTTGAACTCCCCCCAACCCTTCCTGTAAAATGAAGTCCTACAAGGAATGAGGTGATTAAGATCATTCTGGCTATACATGTCATGATTGCTTGTGAAACCTGATCCAAATTTCATTTAAGTCAACAGCTGCTTTGTGTAGAGGGAGAACAGGAGAGCAATGTTCTTCATAAGTTAGAATAGTCAGCTAAAGCAATAAAAGACATTGTTCTAAAGTGGAATTTTGTCTAAGTAGAATGGATTGATTTAAAAATAATAACCAGAATGACTTTACTTGCAGAAGGACTCAAGTGGAAAATCATATTAATCCTTTTCTGACCTAACTGAATTTTTCCATACATTGTTATAACGCTAAAACACATTTTACAGTACAGGTGACGTTATTTAGGGATTTCATTTTATGATTATGACCCCCAAATTTCTATCTAGAGCCTACATCTTTCCCCTAAACTCCAGACTCATATTCAGCTTTCTGTGAATTCTTTGCTTATGCTTCTAGTAGAAATCTAAAAATGAACTCGTTCAAACCCGAACTCCAAGTTTTCTCCCCCAACCTTCTGTTCCCACAATTTTTCTCTTCTCAGTGGACAGCTGCTTTTAGTTACTCAGGCCAAAATCCTTGCTGCCTGCCTTAATTTCCCTTCTATCTCATACACTGTAGACCTTTTTGGTTATCCATTGAAATGTACCCAGAATCAGACCAGTCTCACTCTCCTACACTTCTTCCCTAATATGGACAATATTGTATCTCTCTGAATCCCAGCCATAGCATTTTCACTGGTTTTCCCCAGCTTTTTTGCCCCCCACCCCCACTTCCATACTCACCATGCCTACTTTCAGCAAAGCATCCCAAAAGATCACTTTAAAACCTAAATTGCCAGATCCTGTAACCTCTCTGTCCCAAATCCTCAAATTGTTTTCATGTGACTCAGAATGACGGCCATGTTCCTGATAGGGGTCTATAGGATCTGCCATTCTAAGGTCTGATTTTTTCTTTTATATCAAAATATGATATATTATTTGTTTCAGAAGTACAGGTCTGTGAATCATCAGTCTTACACAATTCATAGCACTCACCATAGTGCATACCTTCCCCAATGTCCATCACCCAGCCACCACCAACCCTCCTACCCCCCTCCTCTCCAGCAACCCTCAGTTTGTTTCCTAAGATTAAGAGTCTCTTATGGTTTGTCTCCCTCTCTGGTTTCATCTTGTTTCATATTTCTAAAGTGTACATTTGATGAAGTGTTTTTATTGTTGAAGTACGATCGCCATGAAACATTTTATTAGTTTCAGTTGTGCAACTGAAACTGAAACTGCAATTGATTCAACAGTTCCCTATGTGACTCACTGAGCACCTCCATTGAGTGTGGTCACTGTCTGACTTCCATCTTTTACTACTTTTCTCCTTGTTCTGTTTGTTCTACTGATCGGTGGCAATAGAACACACTGCATACCCTCCTACCTCAAAAGATAACCCACTATTGACTCTCCTGGAATCAGCTTTCCCTAGGAGGAAGGAATGGTTCTATCTTTTACACACTTCAGGTCTCTCTCTTCAGACAGAGTGGTCATTGCTGCACCCTTGATCCGAAATAACAACTTCCTCCTCATTCCCACATTTCCTATTTTCTTTACCCTAATTCCTTTTCCTGCTTAGTAATTAGCCTCATCTGATGCACTGGAACAACATACAGTATTTTGTGTGTGTGTCATCTGTCTCTCTCTCCTAGAATGTAAGCTCAAGAGGTCTGGAGCATTGTCTGTTTTGTATCCTCCCTATAGCTCTCCATCCCTGGGAACTGGGACTGGAACATAGTAGATGTTCAATAAGTATTTGTGGAATGAGAGAATGAATGAATCTCTTTGCTTGACAAAGTTTTTCTTATCCAGTGCTCTTCTTTCTCTTCCAGTCTTCAGCTCCATTCAACGACAAAAAGAAAACACTCCTTGATAAAGCAAACATTTCAAATGCGTTCTCTTTAATGTGTATTTGTAGACCGTGTTTTTCAGAAACTTGTTTATGAGGCTGAAAATAGGCACAAATGCCAACAGGGTAAAATGCCAAGCACACCTGTAAACATCACCCTCCAAAAGACCCATGCATATTTGGAGTCTCAAAGAGATGGCAAGGTTGGCTGTCAGTCCTCTTTCGTTCTCAGAGGAAACAGCTGGTAGAAGCAGAGGTATTTTGATGCTTTCCCACTTTTCCCAGGGCCACTACTCACTCCTTGCTGTTTTAGTTCTGCCAACAACCCACAAACTATATGTCCTTATGCTACCTTCCCATTGTTGAGCGTTCCCCACCTCGGACCCTCCCCACCAAAGTGTTCTCGCATCCTGGAAGTGCTGGCATCTAGGTTCAACCTGAAAATTTTCTAAGTGAGAAAACTGGGAACTCTGAGAGGGGAAATGACTTACCCAAAACCACTCAGAACTGGCCCTGGAGGTCAGGCCTCAGTCCTCTCTCCTGTCAGTCTTGACTGCATTGAGTTTCATCAGCCTTGTAGTCTCATCATTAAATAAATAGAAGAAATAACCTGAATTCCAACAATAAGACGATGGTTAAGTATACTCATATGATGGTTTACGACAGAGCTATGAAACATCATGATGTAGAAAATTCTTAAATAACAATGGTAAATGTAGGCAACATAGAGAACTGAAAAACCCAAGTAGTATAATCACCATTTCATGTTTATGATTTGTGTATATATGGGAAGGCTCTATACATCAAATCTGTGGTCATTTCTGGAAGATGAGATCGTGAGGTATATTTTCTTGTCTTTATATTTTATGATTCCAACGTTGTACTTTTATTTTTACCTTTATTTAAACACTTTATTTATTTATTTGACAGAGAGAGAGACAGCAAGAGTAGGAACACAAATAGGGGGAGTGGGAGAGGCAGGCTCCCCGCAGAGCAGGGAACCTGACATAGGGCTCGATCCTGGGACCCCAGGATCATGACCCAAGCCAAAGGCAGATGCTTGACTGAGCCACCCAGGCATTCCCCAAATCAATACTTTTAGAATAAAATGGTATTTTATCCCTGCACCACACTTCTGATTAGTTCAAAGGTGTGTATATTTATTTATTTATTTAAATTAAAAAAAAATTTAATTTTTTATAAACATATATTTTTATCCCCAGGGGTACAGGTCTGTGAATCACCAGGTTTACACACTTCACAGCACTCACCAAAGCACATACCCTCCCCAATGTCCATAATCCCACCCCCTTCTCCCAACCCCCCTCCCCCCAGCAACCCTCAGTTTGTTTTGAGAGATTAAGAGTCACTTATGGTTTGTCTCCCTCCCAATCCCATCTTGTTTCATTTACTCTTCTCCTACCCACTTAAGCCCCCATATTTTTAAACACTATGATATATTTATAAACATTAACTTTTCTTATATAAATAGCATTCATACAATATGCATGAGACATAAATGTGTGGAAAACTGAATGAGCTTCATGAATGTAAGGAATTACTTGGGGGGTGGGGTGTGCCTCTGGGGCTCAGTTTGTTAAGCGTCTGCCTTCAGCTGAGGTCATGATCCCAGGTCCTAGGTCCTAGGATTGAGCCACATGGGGCTCCCTGCTTGGCGGGGAGCCTGCTTCTCCCTCTCTCTCTGCCTGCCTCTTTGCCTACTTGTGCTCTCTCTACCTCTGTCAGATAAATAAATAAAATCTTAAAAAAAGGAAAACAGAATTACTAGAGGGGTGCCTGCATGGCCCAGTCAGGTTAGCATCTGGTTCTTGATTTTGGCTCAGGTCATGATCTCAGGGCCCTGGGATGGAGCCCCACATTGGGCTCTACACTCAGCAGGGAAGTCTGCTTGAGGATTCTCTCTCTCCCTCTCTTTCTGCCTTTCCCCCAGCTTGTGCTCTCTCTCCTCTCTCTTTCTCTCTCAAATAAAAAACAAATCTTTAAAAAAATTACTAAAATTAAATTGAAAGAGAGAAGGACTTTTAACTCTCTTCCTCAGGTATATAATGTGGAGGTTTTTTAATGCAAATACATTATTATAATCAGGAAGCCTTGCTTTTTCACTTGAAACTCTCATACTCTAAAATTATACTTCAATCTAATTTATTTTTTACCCTCCCCTAAATTTTTGAAGTTGTTTAAAGTTCTCATAGGTCACCCTAACACAAAATTCTGTCAGTCCCTTCTTTGCAATTGTAGTTTGGGGCACTACTTTAGAACTGCACAGAGATAAATAATAGTGCTTCATAGGAGAATGGCGATGCTAAACTTTGTTTTGTTGTTTCTAACATATGAATCTCAATCAATCATCCCAATAATCTATTTATAACCTTTGGTGGGGGCGGGAGGACAAATACAATGAGGTTCAAAGAGTCTTAAATAGCACGCTTTCTAGTATGTGATGGAGTTTGGTTGAAGATCAGCTCTACCCACTAATAAACTCACGCTCTGCTGTCTGTCCACAGTCCTTTAACTTAACTTGGTGGCCTTTCTCTGCACAAGTGTCCTTTCATCACGTTGTTCGCTCTTCCCAGGCTCTCAAAGCGCCACCTCTCACCATCCACAACTTAGGGCTGCGGCAAGTTGCCCAGGGCTGCTCCATGACCCAGATCTGAATTGTCACTCTCACTGTCACCATTTATCTCTTCTGTGCCTATGCCCATGTGTCAGCGACTTTCCCTAGATGCTTGTCACTGGTCACCCGTCCTGTGGACACCCCCTTGGATAGCTGTACTTGAGGCTTCCTTTGTGTCTGACTCACTCTTTCCCATTGAACTCATTGCATCATTTTGTAAGTATTTGTTCTGGTTTCTGTTTTTTCCATAAGATCAATTCCTTCAGGAACAGAAACCAAATCTTATTGATCTACTTAGAAATTCCCTAGGCATAAAGTTAAATCTCCAAGTAAACTAAACTTCCAGATAAACACAAGTTAAAGTTACAAAAGAAACAAATATTATAGTATATGCTGCCAGCATCCTACATGGTAAAATTCACAATGTCTTGTAACTAATAAAAAATGTAGCAAATAAGGAGAACAATATACCCCATTAAGAGGGGAAAAATTAAATTAACTGAAATTGACCTAGAAGTGTCATAGGTGACAATTTAATAGATGGATATATTAAAATATTTATATTATACTATAATTATATTTCATATTGTAAAATGGTAACAGCCTTCCAGTTTTTCAGTTCTTCCAATAACTATTTACTGAACCTCTCATCGGCCTGAGAAATACCTGTTGATGCATTTTCTTCCACAAACTCGCTGTTCTAGTTTACCACAGCTGAGGTCAAACTTATGTCGTGCTGTTGATGTTCCATCTGTACCTGTGATGGGCTCCTCCTTACCAGCTGATCAGATCCCAGTTTCCAAATTAAAATCTTCCCTTTAACTGTGTTTCTAATCAATCCGATCATGATTTCATTTTTCTAGGTATAGATGTTTTCATTTTTATTGGGTTTGGGGTTTATTGAGTTCCTAGAATTTATGGACTTGACAAAATTTGGAAAATTTTCAATCATTATTTTTCCATTTGAGGTTTCTGTATTTCTTTACCCACCGGCCTACCCTCCCTGCCCATTCAGGGACTTTAACTGCACATGTATTAGTCTCTTTGAGGTTGTTTCATAGCTCCCTATGCTTTTCTCCTCCCCCTCCTCCTCCTCCTCTTCCTCCTCTTCTTCCTCCTTCTTCTTGTCTTTTTCCTCTGTGTTTCATTTTGGATTGATTGTATTGCTGTCTTCAAATTCACTAATTCACAATTCACTAATTCACTGTTCTGCAGTGTCTAATTTGCCCTCAACCCCATCCCATATACAGTTTTTCAACATGAACATTGTATTTGAAGTTTTAGATGCTATTCAGCTGAACTTCACATATTCAATTTTCCTGCTAACTTCTTGAACACAGTTAAAATAACTATTTTAATATCCTGCTTAATTCCATCATCCATTCTTTCTTTCTCATTCCTTTTCAATTGGTTGGTCTTTTCCTCCTTTTAGTAGGAATATTTTCATGCTTCTTTTCAAGCCTGGTAATCTTTATTGGGTACCAGTAATTTTGAATTCTACCTGTTGGGTGTTGGCTATTTTACTACTACCTCTGAACATTCTTAAGATCTGTTCAGGGAATCTGTTAACTTACATGGAAACAGTGTGATCATTTCAGGTTCTGCTTCTAAGGTTTGTTAGATGCGACAATGAAGTATCAGTACAGAGTGAAATTTTCATCCCTACTGAGGTGAACTCAAAGAAGGTTGCTCCTTGTAATCGTCTCCTGTGGTTTTACTGTGGCCTCAGGACATTTTTTCACGTGCTTGTGCAGACTGGCACTCAGACAGACATTGAGGGCCTGCCCTCAAGTTTCTCCTCTCTGTATAGCTCACTCCTCCACATACTCTGAGTTGGAAACTTTAGCCACAAAGCTTCCCTGGATTCAAGCTCTGTCTCCCCAAATCAGGGGCACCATCAGCCTCTGCCAGTGTTCCCCGCCCTATGTCAGAGCCTCACAGTAAGCTAGGACCATTATAAAGCCTGTCTTTTGTTTCTACCTCTTGGGGGAACATTGCCTTTCATTGCCAATGTCCTCATCTATTTCATTCGGTGTGTTAGTTATTTTGCACGAGAAGGTAAATGCAGTTCCTGTTACTTCCTTTTGTTTGGGAGCAGAAACTTTTCCAACTCTCCTTTGAGAGTCCGCTTTCTAGAATCAAGCCTGAGATCAACAGCGCTGTGTCAGTTTTCAGGAAACGAACTCCAGCACTCAGAGAGTTGAATGGTTGATGTTTACTAGTAACATCTCTAAATGGAAGGCAAGCAGGATGAGACAGAGGATAGAGTGCAGTGTCGTTGTGACCAAAGTCTCCACCAGTAGCAAGGGAGCTCTGGAAAGAGAAGAAACTTTCAGGATTGTGGAGGTTTTATCCCCTCCCTTTATGCACTAATGAGATGCAGGCAGCTGTCCAGAAGTCATGACCTTGGGCTGAGTGACATAACCGCCTCTCATAGGAGAGGTGACTGCATCATTATTCAACTTCAGGTTCCTATGCAACCCCATGAAGTGTTTTATTACTCCCTGGAAAACTATTGCTTCAGATTTAAACAACTAATTCAAATGGAAATTATTTTTCGGCCACTATCCTGAAAATATCTTAATTCCTTAGTCTCCCATTTTTGTTAAGAATCCCCACTCTCAAAGATAATTAAAACCGTAAGTTAATATCTACCCAGACTAATGAGACTATCTTGAGCAGGGACATTTGGCTTCATATTTGCAAGGTTCAAATCCTTCATAACTAGTGGGGTCTGGAGAGGCAGAACATCTGGGGACAAGACTGAATCTAAGTTGCAATTTTTAATATTTTCCATGACCTGGAGTAACCATTCCTCTACACTCCCTCTGAATGGGGCATGGTAGCAGAGGGCTGACGAGCAGCCACAAGTATAAAGTTTTAGTTTCGCAAGATGAATAAATTCTAGGGATCTGTTGTACAGCATTGTGTCTACAATGAACAACACCGTATTGTACATTCAGAAATATGTTAATATCATCTATTAAGTGTTGTTACCACAGTAAAGAAATACAATACGTTACAACACAACATGACGTAATAGTGTGCACTCCAAAACCAGACTGCTCACATTTACACTGTGCCTCCACTCCCTCTGTGCTTTGGACTTTGGCCAAAAGCTCACTTTTCTTCTCTATAAAATGGGCTGATTGTACACCTCATAGGGCTGCGATACTGAGTTCAAGGCAGATTAATGGGATTGTAAAGAGCATTGGTCGGCGCTAGACCGCGTGGTGAGAATCCTGCCTGACACTTACTAATTTAACTTAACCTTTCTGCCTGTTTCCTTGTTTACACAAAAAAGGGATTGTAATATTAACAAATTCCTAGGTTGTTTCTATGAATTATGTGAGTTAATGCAGGAAAAGAGCTTTGTAGAGAGCCAAGCAGACAGCGAATTCTCAGTAGGTGTGAGCTCGGATGATGAGATGTTGAGGGAGTTTGCAACTTTGAACCAAATTTGGTGAGCACTCAAACAGATCCTGCTCTCGTGCCCTTGGAGGCTAGCACGTGAGAAGGGCCAGGGCATAAGGCCATAAGGGCATAAGAAAGCAGAATATTGTAAGAATTTTAGGATGCATAAAGCTCTGTGGCAAATAAAGGAAAATAAAGTCAACCGTACAGAAGAATGGCACTCTAAGGACAAAATTTGAAAGGTCAAGTCGCCAAAACCAGAAGCAGAACGCGTAGAATTTACACCTTCTCATCTGATTGCTTAAATTCTAGGGGACTTATACCTGACCTGACTGCAAAGACAGGTTGAAAAGCACCATGGATGTTAAGTATTTCTAGGCATGGGACCGAGTGTCTAAAGGCACCCAGAACTAAGGCTTAAGAAACAGGAATACTGCCCCTCTCCTTGCCGGACCCTGCCTAGTTCCAGTCATCTGGAGCTCCCAATGGTGGGTGGAGAAGTGATTACCAAAGTTCACTTCCCCATTTCAGCAGATCCCCAACTAGTCCAAAGAGAAAGCGCTGCCTGTTCTGTTTCTCCAGGCATGGGGAAGTGAGTGTTTCTAACGACTTCCCTGTGGAGCCTGGGAGTGTTCCTGTTGCCTGAAGTCAAAAAACTCTTCCTCAAAAAGTAAGTACAGATCGGAGAGAAACTGCACTGTGGGTAGTAAGCTCTAAGCACAGGTAAGCCCTGTTTCTCAGCCTTTGAAAGTTATTCAACAGCCAGAGAACTTAGAAATCCTGGCTGGAGCTGAGTTGCAGGGCAATCGTCTGGATTTGTGACTCTGAAAGATTGCAACAAGGTTGGTTAGCCTGGGATATTGCCGAGAACAAAGGCTGTGGAGTTTGGCTCAGCCTGCTCTGCCCACTTCCCCATGCACCCGCAAACCTCTTAACCTCTCTGCACTATAGCTTCTTTACTTGTGAAATATGATATTAGCTATCATTATTTGAGTGTTTATGATGTCCCCAAACACAACATTTGAGCTAAGTATTATCTTTCCCTTTTCACAAAGAGAATGGAATCCAGAGGGTATGAATATCTTACCCAAGGTAACTCAGCTAATGAGTCAGCATTAAAATTCATGTTTTCCCTCTAAAGCCTGTGCGTGCCCTAAGGAGCTAGCACCCCTCCCTAAGTCAGGCATATAGAAGGAATGCAATAAATCACAATTATTACTGGTATTTCAAAATGGCATTGGCCATGATTACCATCTGTATAGAACACAAATGTTTTTCTTAAAAGATACATGTAGGGCCAATTGTCTTTTTTTTGCACTGACACATACGAATACCATTTTATGGCTTATAGGGGAGCATGTTTGCCGCTTAGAATAATGGCCTGCCTATATAGCGTAATAAAGGAGGAAGAACATTGGACTAAGAATCAATTAAGGACTTTATATTTTCAAAAAATTTTTTTTATTATCTCTTTTCATTATTATGTCATTCTTAAGTCTTATATCCCTTATTTTTGTCCTAATTTAATAGAAGAGAAAACAGTTTCTGAGTGGGAGTACTGATATATTTGGCTTAGACCAGTGTTCCTCCCTTTTAGTGCCTCTAATCCGGACTATACCAGTAGCTGTGAAACTTTCGGCAAGACACTTTCCTTGGTCTGGAGGTTTTCATCTATAACATATGGGTGGGCCGAGGAGGATTTGATTTCTAAAACTTTTCTTTTCTAAGGTTCTTTAACAATGAGTTCAGGGATGACCTTGGCTCAAGGTGAAACTCACCTGTTTGTGGGTTGGTTTCTTAAAATTTTGCTGTTTATACTCAATAGTCTTTGTATTTGCTTCTGGGTATGCATTTGATTACTTTGATAAGAGCTGGTATTCAACAATATTTTCTCAAAGTTTGGTCCTGTATTTTCATTCAGGAGTTCTCTGGAAATTTCAATCCTGGGATAAATGAGGTGGAGCCCTCAAGATGCCTTTTTTTTTGTCTTCACATATATAGGAGATGTTTGTCACAACATTAACACTACAGACTCTGAAGTTATTTATCTTCCATATAGAAATACAATGATATTGCTGTCCAATTGATTGTCATTTGTGTAATGCCCCAAAACAATAAGATTGGGACAGTGTGTCAGGCAAAGGCTATGCTGAGTTCAGAGGGCTGGGCATTCATTTGTCAAAAGAGCAGAAAGATTTGCTTTATAGGAGGCTGGTTTTCCCCTGTGGAATTGGGCCTCTGAGCAATGCTCAGTCCCAAGATTATATGAAGGGGATTATTTAAAGATAGTTAATTATTTCTAGGCTCACGGGAGCCGCCAAGGAACTTCATAGGGGTTCTAAACCTCAGGCCTGTGCATAGCCAGACTTCACTATAGTGAGGTTGTTTTTGGCCCACACAATATTTTGCTTTGTTATAATAAGTTTTAAAGCATTTCCAGTCTAAACATGGCTGGATTTCATTCATTCATGGCATCTGCCCGCTCCTTGAAGCAGGGGCCCCCTATTTGCCGTGCGTTCATCGTGTGCCAAGCATTTTACATACTTTTTTTTTTTTTTTTCAAGAGAAAATCATGAGTTAGATATTAGCATCTCCTGTTTACAAACGAGTAAATGAGGCTCAAAAGAAAAACTTGCCAAAGGCAACCAGTAAATACCACTATGGACCAGCAGAGCATTAGGTTTGAGCCTTAATGGGTCTTGGTTTGCTTGGATCTGTTTCTTCTTCTCCAGTGCCTTCCCAAGTATATCAGTGTATCAATATATATGATACACATATATGAGTGTATCAAGGGCCACTTGACTCTATGACTAGGATTTATTCTTCAATATGAAAAATGGAGACCCTGGGCTTTTCCATCACAGACTTCATTCATTATTAGCTAAACTTGGGCAACTAAGGGTGTCAGGATCTCGTCTTCCCTTCTGGGACACCCCTGCACCCACCCTATTCTCCTGGACAGCCCTTTTCAAGCCATTAGCAATTCGGAGCGTCCGTAATGTGTCCTTAGTTGCAAATGAAAGAGCTTGCTCAGCGGAGACAAGACCAGAGGAGAGGCGACATCGCATAAGAAACCGTCTTCAAATAATTGAAAATCCAAAAGAGAAGAGTATGTCCATGGTTCCAAAGAGCAAAGCCAGGTAGAGCGGACTTGATAGAGCTGCGGTTTATGAGAGCTGCCCATCACCCCTAACGTCAAATCCATGCCAAGGCCCCCCGGATTCCTCCCCAGTCACCCTACCCCTAGGCCACCTGGAGGTGGAGACCTGAGCTCGCCGCGCCAGCGTCCCCGGTCGCCGCCCCCAGAGCCGCTGCACAGGAGCCTAGGGGGACCCGCCCTTCTGCTGCGGCTGCGAAGCCGCCGTCTCCTTGGCAACCGCAGACGCGGAGCGGCCCGGGTGCCACTCCTCGCTCAGAGCTCGGTCGCCACTTGGTTCCCGGGTCCGAGTCTGCCTCTACCATGGCCTCCAAACAAACCAAAAAGAAAGAGGTGCATCGTATCAACTCGGCGCACGGATCGGATAAATCTAAAGAGTAAGGGACCTCTGCCTGCCGGTACCAACCTGGCCTAGCCTGGTCCTGGGGCTGCTCTCGGGCAGCACGTTCTGCCAGGGCGGGAGTGGGGCCGGCCTACTCGCAGCTCCTCTGTCTTCTCTGGGAGATTCATGCTCCCATTCCTTCCTCATGCCTACCTCCACCCTCCCCCTTCCCAGAGCGCCTGGTTTCTCTGCCTCAGGTGCCCAGTGGCACTGTTGGATTCCCGCCGTGAACCTCCCACTCTTCCCGCCCCTCCCCTCCTTCATAGCCTACCCAGGTACATCCCGGGGCGCAGCTGCCTGAGGAAAGAGGCGTAACTCAAAGGATGTCCCGTTAGGGTCACATCTTCCTGGCCCCAATAATGACAGACACACACACACAGAGACAGAGAGATTTGAACTCAGTGCTTAATGGCGATTCCCTGGCTTCTATGGGCCCCATCCAACAACTAAAGAACTTGTATCAGATGACATCAGAAGTAAAATGGTTTTAAAACGTTAAACCTAGGGACGCTGGGAGGCTCAGTTGGGTCTGGGTTGGGTCTCTGCCTTTGGCTCAGGTCATGATTTCCGTGCTAGGATCAGCCCCCTGTCAGGCTCTCTGCTCAGAGGGGAGCCTGCTTCCCCATCTTGCTGCCTGCCTCTCTACCTACTTGTGATCTCTCTCTCTGTCAAATAAATAAATAAAATCTTTTTTTTTTTAAAGTTAAAACTATATAAATATATGGTTCATGTTACTAATGTAACTCCTTTCCTACACACATCCTGATTCCTGATTCTCTAGTTCCCAGTTCTGTCTTCCCTCCTAAGCAGGCTTCCAGCTATCTGGCAGATAATCCATTCATTTTATCAACTTAAATTTTAGATACTATATTACATATATAGGTGATTTTAACAAGATCTTATAAATCAGGTCATTTTAACATTTACCAAGGATTTTCATTCCTCTAGGTCCAAGTCTTACAAGGCCCTGTAGGATCAGACCCCTATTACTTTTCTAACTTTATCACTCCTTTGTTTACATACTAGTCTCCTCTCCACTCCCTGGAACACCTGTGTTGTTCCTACCTCAGGATCTTTGCACTTGCTATTTCTACTGTGGAAAAACTCTTCTCCCCAGATTTTTATGTGGTCTTCTCCCTCACCACCTTTAGGTGTGTACTTAAATGTCCTTTTCTTGTGTCAGCTTCTTGGGCCAACTGGTTTAAAATCATAGCCTCCATTTTCTTGCCATCCCTATTTTGCTGCTTTATCTTTCTTGAAGTTTTTATTCATTTAACATACCTTTATATTTTGCTTTTTAAAAATTATGTTTATTTATGTATCTTCCTCATAGAATGTAAGTTCCGCAAGGGCAGAGATTCTTTTTTTTTTTTAATTTTATATACTATTGACTCCTTAGTATTTCAAGTGATTCTTGCCTTGTACATAGCAGACACTCAGAAATGCTTATTTAATGAGAGAATGACTAATTTAATAAGAGATTATAAAAGGGTTGCAATGGAATTTTTGAATATTTTTAAAAAACCCTTAGTCAATGATGGTTATAATTAATGAACTTTGACGGCTGACAACTCTCAAGGAGTTTTGGGGAAATATTTTGACTTTAAAGAGTTTATGTTTTGAAAGAGATGAGATTGTTAATTCTCATGGGGGAGAGATACCATAAATCATAGTACATGGCCTGGGCCGGTGATGGTTGTCACATGAGAGAGACAAGGTGCTTGCTGGTAAGATTCTAACTTTCCTTGCAAGCAGTTCCCATTTCTTTTTGAGATAATAATGTTATTTCTAACATGTTTATTTCTTCCAGAAAATATTCGAGTTGAATTGCATCAATAAAGCTGTATATGTAAATGTATGAAGATACAAGCGTAAAGGCCAATAGTTACACAAAAGCTAGGCATTGCTAGAAACTATTGAGCATTAAACATCAAATCATTAGATTTTGCTGTACATAATATAATAAAATGTGAAGTTTATTATAAATCAAGTCTCCCTTTAAAATTTTTCTGGAAATTCAAGCATAGATATCAGGCTGTCATCAACAAAAGATAAGTTGTCACCCTGCCTGGGACCTAGAGAACAAAGTCTATCAAGGCTTCAGTGTCATTGTCATTTGAAATAGTCTGGGGATATTTACAGTAAGCTTCCCTACATCATTTTACTGTACCTTATGGTTACACATCCAATAAATGCAACCAACTCTAACATGGTCCTAGACATGGAAAGGAGAGGAAGGGTCTTCAGAGCTTTGAAAATAACAATCTCTAGCATACCTCTTTTATTCCCTCAAATTATTTGTCCTAATGGGGACAAATACCATGTTTGGCTCTCACCTAGCGTGGTGGCTAATAGTGACCATTTCCACTTGTTGATTGAATGAGCTCATAGTTTAGTGACCCAGCTTGGTTTCCATTCCTTCTGAATTAGATTAAAGCCTGGTTCTCCTTCTCTTTTAATCTGTTTTGCTGAGATGACAAAGTACAAAAACTGAGAACTTAAAACTGAGAAAGCAGGGTCATCTATGTCCAGCTCTGACCAAATTCACATGTCAGTATGACTTTGAATCATCAAGCAATGTTATGCCAGGGAACTGTGTTGTCAGTCCTCACATTAGACTCACTTACTATCATTTGGTCTATTTTCCTGACTCAGGAAGGATGGAATTTCTGTTATAGGGTTCATTCTGGCACAAATTTTCTGTGACATTGGACATGTCATTTTTCTATTCTGACATTCAGTGTTTTTCTTCTTTAAATGAAGAACCACCTAATTAAAATTGCCCCAGATCCAACATCTTCTGTCCTCCCTTTTCTGCTGTATTTTCCCTTTCAGCTCTAAACTTCCATTACTTAATCAGATTAAACAAACAAACAAACAAACAAACAAAAAAACAAAAAATCTACTGTGTCCACAATGGGTGAGAGAATTTTGTTATAGTTAAGTATTTAACACTTTGATTTAATTCATTTTTCCAGTAGAAGTTATCTTTTAAAAATTCTATGTTCAGGAGCAGTAACTGTCATAACAACTGTCACAAATTATAACTTTCAGTATCAAATATATAATGATAATTAAAAATTATAAACCAGTCTAACTTAATCAATTTGAAAACTGATAGACATGGCAAATACACCTTCATTAGGTAGATGCTATTAGAAGAGTTTGTAGTGACACTTTAAGTCAAAACTTTGATTTTCTTGGAAGTACTGAATATAAGCCTTTGTGTTACCATGGCTAACTTAAAAGAAAGAAAAGAAAGTATGCTTTTTAAATATTAGGAGTTATTAGAAGTGTTAAAGCTTTCATTTGTAAACACCAAACTCTTTGGAACTGTAATGGGCATTTGAGGTGGAGACAGGATTTGGTGTTTATACTAAACAAAGTTTTGTTTCACTTCCAATAGCACCTTCAAACCAAGCTCAAACAAATAGATAATCTGTTAAACTAGCAAGGATTATGCAACCTTCCAGATTCTTAATGATGATGAAATATCATTAACCCTCTTTCCAAAACAGAATGAAATTTCATAATGCTCAGTAATCTATCCTTACTGATTGAAAAGCACATCTAAATATTTTGTAGGCTTTTCAAAAAAGAACAACGTATCAGTCCATATGAAAATTTGAAAACAGGACTAATTGTGATCAATGTTATAAAAGCAACACAAAATAGAAGAATAATTATCTTACTGAGGATTAAATTAAGTGGGTTCTTGGTCATCAGAGGTTCAAGAGGGAGAGCACATTAAATGAAAACATGCCATAGTGGTTGGTAGGTAATATGTTCCTCCACCTTCAGGGATCAGGAAAGAAATTCCCCATGAGAGAGTGGGAAGGTGCCTATGGCACCATGTCCAGTCCTCATAGCTCCACAGAGGAAGGCAAAGGTAAGAGAGCCAGTGGAGGACAAAACAACCCAGGGCTCACAATGAGTTTTGTGATTTTCCCAGATGACCTCTATTGACCCCAACAACTAAGGTCAATTAACAAATTTAAAAAGTTACTTCCTGTGACAGAAGCTTCCTTAGAGCAAAGCTTTTTCTTTGTGTCAATTACTCAAGCATTCAGTGAGTACTTCTCATGCCCAACTCACTTGTAGGTCTGAGAGGACAAGGAATTGTGAAACATGGTACCTTTTCTCTAGGGATATGTGATCTAGGAAGAAAAAATATCCCCTAAAATTCACACCGAAGTAACTAGGAGGTATACGGTGATTCCATGTTGGTCAGGGGTACTTGTTGGAAATAATGCAAGAGGCCGTATGTTCGCATGGAATTAAATGAGAGACATCATGAGAGTCCTACAATGAGGGCTCTATAGGGAAGAGGAGAGGAAGATCACGTCCAAACAGAGGTGGTCTGTCCTCACTCCTCTACCAGCCAATCCCCAATTCAGAAGGCACCAGTTAGCAAGACAGTCAGTGCAGGCTATGGGCCTGTAAATGGCACAGAAAGCCAACCAGATGGCTGGCGTAGAGTGTCTGTGTCTGAATGGACTGGCCCCTAAAGCATCTAAAATGAATATGCAGCAGAATGAGAGGGACGGATTCAGGGATTTAAACTTAATTAAGGGATTTGAAGTATAAGGGAAAAACACGGATGTTTTTCTATATTAAAATAATGATTTATGAGAAATAATTCGACACTTGTCTGCATAGACTATATGTTGGATTAAGAATCATAATAGCAAGAAATGAGTGGTGGGCTGAGATAATGGGGAATGCCTTGATTTGGAGAGCTCTCCATGGCAATGAGGGACATTATGAAAGGGGAACTCTTGAGGATAGTGGGGGACATTTTTAAAAAATTAGTTTCAGAGGTAGAATTTAGTGATTTATCAGTTGCATCTAACACCCAGTGCTCATTCCATCACATGCCCTCCTTAGTACCCATCACCCAGTGATCCCCTTCACCCACCCGCCCTCCGACCAGCAACTAGCGAGGGATATTTTTATTTATTTATTTTTTTATTTTTAAAGACTTTAAAAAAATTTATTTGCAAGAGAGAGAGAGAAAGAGAGCATGAGCAGGGGGGAAAGGCAGAGGGAGATGCAGATTCCTGGCCAAGGAGGGAGTTCATATGGCGCTCCATCCCAGGATCCTGAGATCATGATCTGAGCCCAAAGCAGACACGTAACTGACCAAGGCACCCAGGTGTCCCAGTGAGCAATATATTTAAAGGGGAACTGTCAATGGTAATGAAAAACATTTATAAATATGGGTGCAGAGCTGATCTGTAAGATAATTTTGTTGTCGAAGTCTACAAAAGCCAAATTTCTGATCTTCAGTTGCGGTGGTAATACTTGTTGTGATGTCCAGGAAATGATTCCACCTTGTCTGAAAGAGAAAAGTGGAAATAAAGTTCAGTGGCAAATTTCTGAAGGCCTTGCCTGGTTTATCTGGCTTATCTGCATTCTCTCAGGGCCTGGTACAGTGTGTGTTTAACAAATGTGTCTAATTTAATTGAGTTGAACTGGAACCCTGATGGGGTTGCTTGGCCATAAAACCCCTCTGGGTCAGAACCAGAATGAGACTGCAAGAGTAAGGAAGACGGCCTGTTGGACATACCCCAGAACGCAGGGTAATTCTTGGCACACACTAGGGCATTACGTAAATGTCTGTTGCGTATCTTTAAATGTAAAATCTCAGCCCCAAAATTCTGCTTAATGAGGAAAGAAGTCCACATTTGTCTTGGGGAATGCCATTTGTTCTCTTTTTAAAATAAACCTAATCTGGGATGCTTGGGTGGCTCAGTTGGTTAAGCTGCTGCCTTTAGCTCGGGTCATGATCCCAGGGTCCTGGGGTCGAGTCCTGCATGGGGCTCCTTGCTCGGCAGGGAGCCCGTTTCTCTCGCTGCCTCTCTGCCTGCTTGTGTGTACTCTCTCTCTCTGGCAAATAAATAAAATCTTAAAAAAAAAATAAACCTAATCTGTACATTTAAAAAAATTTATTAAGATTTTTTTGTTGTTTAAGAATCATTGCTGGCAGTGAAATCTATTTTTTTTTTTTTTTTTTTTTTTTTTAGCATCACCCAAATTTTAATTTGTTTAGTTTTGGAGAAGAAATGGTTCCCTCTAAAGTTGATTTGGTAACATTATTAGAGAAGTAGATGCTACCTTAAAAAGATGTAAGTTTATAAACTCATGAATTTGTATTTCATTGTTCCCTAAAAACATAATCAGATGTGTACGTTGAAACTAGTAGTGTTGTTGCTAATGCCTCTAGATGTGCAAGCTAATGTTGCCTTTATCAAAGGTGAGTATTTTAAAATATTTTCATTGACTTTAATATTTCTTTGACATTTCTAGGTCACAGGTTATTTAATTCAAGGGATTAAATAATCTATAAACTGATTATACTACTTGGTGTGAGATGAAATGGCTAAAAAGTGTATTTAAGACAGATTAAAAATAAATCTTTGATATGAGCTATATAATTTGATATGTTTTGTGTAATGTGAAAAATTGAATAGAAATATTACTATCGGGGCACCTGGGTGGCTCAGTGGGTTAAAGCCTCTGCCTTCGGCTCAGGTCATGATCTCATGGTCCTGGGATCGAGCCCCACATAGGACTTTCTGATTGGCGGGGAGCCTGCTTCCTCCTCTCTCTCTCTCTCTGCCTGCCTCTTGCCTACTTGTGATCTTTGTCTGTCAAATAAATAAATAAATAAAATCTTAAAAAAAAAAAGAAATATCACTACCACTTTTACTCTCAACAATGAAGATGCACATATATTGTCATAAGAAGTATAGGTTCGGGCTAACTAATTCTAAATTCTGGGGCTACACCTCTGCTAATTTGTAGGGCTGAATTCACATATGCGACCTGTTTAAAGCGAACATTTACTTCTATTTTGTATGGGTTTTTTTGCTTGTCTGTTTTTTGTTTTTGCTGGTGTCAAAACAAATGCTGTGGTCCAAATACTTTATATTTATTTTTTTTTGCCATAGGATGAATATCAGAATTACATATATTACTCCAGTTGTAGTTCTTAAAAAAAAAAAAATCACTGTGCCCTTTCTACCCTCGAGGTTAGTTATAAATTAGTGTGAAAGTCTCCAGCTTGTAAAACCTCATAGATCCAGAGGCAAAAGGAGAGGAAGCAGGAAGAATGAGCTGTTTTGCTTGCTTTGGTCCCAGGTATGAGTCAGAAACACAGAGTTTAAGCAGGTAAGGTCAAGGTCAAAGGTGAAGGCTGTACTGCACACACTGCCAACAAGGCCCTTTCTGCATACAATTATAATGAATGAATTAGCTCCATGTTTGCTACACCTTGGGTCAAAGTCTAGGAGAAATTAAGGACTGGTTTGCACCACCAACAAAGAATGAGATCATGAGGAAACGAGCTGGAGTTAGAGTAAAAGAAAAACACCATGTGCTCTTTATAAATATCAGCTTTGCTGGTGGAAGGTGTCAGATCCTGGGAAGCGGGAGAAGCATAAGGTCCTCATGTACTTTGACTCGGGACTGGAAAAGCAGATGCAGCTGCCTCTTCTTCAGCTCTCATTACTCCTCCTTTCTTTCCAGAGGGTTTAGCTGCCTCCCAGGGGAGCATGGGTCACTCCAGCTGAATCTCACCTCTCTTGCCCTTTCCCTGAGGTCTCTCTTCTCTCGGGGCCTGCCCCTGCCTTGCTTGCTTGCTTCTGCCCCCCTGCATGAAGTCATTCTGCAGTGGTCTCACTCACCTGTCCTCTCACCGATTTGTCTCCTTTTTGATCATCTAAAACAGTCATTCCTGATTAAAGTGGACTAAATTAGCATCTGTGGTCCTTTTCATGTAATTGAGCTTAGGTTCAAGTGGACAAATCCACTCGGAGGTGGTCTATTGCTCTAGGTTAAATATGTCGAAAATGGAGTTCCTATTTTTTCTCTCCAATGTACGTATTTCCCGTGTGGTTCATTTTGAAGAATCTTATTACCATCCGCGCTGACCCTCTCGAACTCCAAAGTTCAGTCATGGTTGACTTTCCCCTGCCCAGCATCTGGTTCGTCCCTTTGTTCTTTTGATTTTACGTTCAAATTTCTTCTCTAGCCTGGCTCAACCTTCCTTTTCTTCCCTGTCATTTTCTAGTTTGGGTCTTTTGATAACTCCAGGTGGAACCGTTGAGAAAGCATTCCAACTTGTTGTTTTCTTCAGTCTAGTCCCAATCTTCTTTCTATGCCGTACTGTTGGTCACCTTCTCAACACACTATTCCACTAGCAGGATGTTCCTGCTTTACAAAAGAAAAACGGAAGGGAGGAAGGAAAAGAAGGAGGAAGAAGGCCTGGAACTAGCTGGCAGGGCCATAGCCCACTCAGACTCCTTACTAGTCTCTGTTACCAGCCAAACACTAACACACGATGGACATCCTCCCACTTTTCTACCTCTGTGCCTTTCCCCATCCTCTCTTCTCTGCTTATGGTTGCTTTGGCCTTACCCCTGCCATTGTATGAATATCTTAAGACCTGCTTTTCCTTGCAGCCATCACGGATTGGCTAAATTAGAAATCATCTTCCTCCTCTTCTGTGCAGATAAAGCACTTAGTTTTTAACTTTTTTCAAGCCCTTTCAACTTTTGCCTTTGCGGTTTTCTTACTGGGTGTATTGATGCTCACTAATTTTAAGTTATTTGAGAACAGAAACTGAGTCTTAAGCCATCTTCATATTTACTCAAGCACAATGTATTGGAAAAAAATGATGAACTTTAAAAATTTAGTATCCAATTAAATAATTTTAATAAAACCAAGAGGATAAAAGGTCAGCACGACAACCTGGCTTTAACTATTTTTAATTGAAATTTTTTTAAGATTGCAATTTGTTTCCTTACATATGTGAGGTTTCTAAAGAGTATGGCTCAGAATGTCCCAACCCAAATTAAGTCAGTTGTGTAATTGTGTTCATATTCTAATTCTTTCAGGGTATTAGCTGACACTACTTAAGAAGGCCTGCTGATTGCACAGTGGACAAATAAACAGCCTCCCACTATGACTAATATTGTGTCTTAACTCTGAACAGCATGCTTGAAGAAAAAAAATGGCAAAATTCCAGACCCTCATTTTATTGAAGTTTTAATCCCCACAGTGAAAATAATCTAATTAAAGCACATATAGGACTGTGTATATGTAAATCAGCTTCTGATTTTCTTTCTTTCTTTCTTTTTTGCTTAGAAGTTTCTAATAACTTTGTACCAGCTAAAGTTTTCTTTGAAGATTTTCAACTCTTAGACATTTTCTATTGTATTAATTATTCTTCTTAATTGATTTAAGAATTTTTAAAAAATCATTTTGTCATCTTTGCAAGGAATGTGATTAATGTGTTTTTAAGTTTTAAAAAATTATTTATTCATGTTTTATGAATAATTGGATTATAAAATACATTTTAATACAATTATGGATTACTTTCATTATATATAAAGATAGTTTTGACTTCTTCCCAATTCCAGATTATTCAGGATATTTAATTTATCAGGAATAGGTATACATGAAAAACAAAATATATAGACAAAATATATTTTATTGCATATAACTCAGTAATCAAATATATCATACAATATGGATTTAATTTTACTATGTATTATGACTCTAGGAACGGATAATATTGCTATCACGGTATGGTGTTCGGAATTTCCTTAATTTGCCTTTTATAATTCCCAGGCTTGTTTTCTTTTTATTTCTGAGATCAAGACCTGAGCCAAGATCAAGATTTGGATGTTTAACACACTGAGCCACCCAGACACCCCTTTTTCTCTTTCTTTTTTAAAAACAGGTTTATTTTTTAAAATTCTTTTTTTTTTTAAAGATTTTATTTATTTATTTGACAGACAGAGATCACAAGCAGGCAGAGAGGCAGGCAGAGAGAGAGAGAGAGGAGGAAGCAGGCTCCCTGCTGAGCAGAGAGCCCAATGTGGGACTCGATTCTGGGACCCCGAGATCATGACCCGAGCCGAAGGCAGCGGCTCAACCCACTGAGCCACCCAGGTGCCCCTATGTTTTAAAATTCTTAAAAAAGGATTTTATTTATTTATTTATTTGGCAGAGGGAGAGAGCACAAGTGGGGGGAGGGGCAGAGAAAGAGGCAGAAACAGACTCCCCACTGAGCTGGAAGACTGACAAGAGGTTGATCCCAGGAGCCTGGGATCATGACCTGAGCCAAAGGCAGACACCTAACTGACTGAGCCAGCCAGGCAACCCTAAAAACAGGTTTATTCATGTAAATCTGACATACAGAAAATTCCATGTATTTAAAGGATATATTTTGATAAGTTTTGAAGTACATCTACACACATGAAAATCCACATGATTAAGACAACAAAGACATTTACCTTTCAAAAAGATTTTCATGATTTCTTGGTGATCCCTACCTTCTGTCCCTTCCTCACCCCAGTCTCCAGGAAACCACTCTTTTGTGTTCTGTTACTATAGATTAGTTTTAATTTTCCTAGAGTTTTATATAAATAGAATGATGTATACTCTCTGTGTGGTTTCTTTCATTCATTATATTTATTTTACTTTCATATTCTTTCATGTTGTTTCTAGCTGGTAGGGTAGAATTGGTATTATTTCTTCATTGAATATTTAGTAGACTTCACCAATGAAGCCATTTGGACCTGGACTTTTCTTTGTAGGGAAGTTTTTAATGACAAATTCACTTTCTTTAATAGACACAGGGATACTCAGTATCTCCAATCCAACCTCTGAGTTATTCTTAATTTATGTCCTTCAAGAAATTGTTCCATTTCATCTAAGTTATTGAATATATGGACTTAAGAGTTGTTTGTAGTATTTCTTTATTCTCCTTTTAATGTCTAGAATCATTAGTGATGGCCCACTTTGGCTTCTGATATTGGTAGTTTGTGTCTTTTGTCTTATATTCTGATCAATCTGACCAGAGTTTGATTAATTTTGATGATCTCAAAGAACTGGACTTTGGATTCATTGATTTTTCTCTATCATTTTTCTATTTCTATTGATTTGATATAATCTTAATTTTCTTGCTTTATTTAGTTTAGATTTTACCAGTTTAAGGTAGAAACTGAGTATATTGAAACTTTGACTCTTTCCTCATATAGGTTTTTTTGGCTATTATTTCTCCCTTATGTACTGCTTCAGTAGGATCCTGTAGATTTTAATGTTTTCTCCATCTTTATTCAGTTCAAATACTTTCTAACTCCCTTTTTGATTTCTCCTTTAACATATTGGTTAATCATAAGTGTTTTATTTCTGTTATATTTCTAGCTTAGAATTTTCCATATTTCTTCTGTGATTTCTAATGTAATTCCATTGGTCAGAGAAGATACTTTTTATAATTTGAATTCTTTTAAATTTGTTGAGACGTTCTATGTCTTGGATTGTGGTCCATCTTTATAAATATAATGTGTGTTCTTGAAAAGAATATGCATCTTATTGTGATAAATGTTCTATAAATGTCAATTAGGTCAATTTTAATGGATATTGTTCTATATTGGATAGTGTTCTATATACTGTATCTTCTGCAGCCTTATTGATTTTCCATCTGGTATTTTTTTTTTCTTCTACTTAAAGGCCTTCTTTTATCTTTTTATTGTGCTAAGGATTTTCTGCTGATGAATGCTTTCAGCTATTTATGTCAGGAAAAAAGTGTTTATGTCATTTTCACTTTTTAGAAATATTTTTGCTAGGTGTATAATTCTAGCTTGACAGATTTTTTTCCTTTTAATTTTTAAAAGATATTCCCCATTTATTTGAATTGTTTTTAAGAGAAATTGATTGTTTTCCTTTTTCTTTGTTCCTCTGCATGTAATATGTGTCTTTTTTTCCCTCCAGTTATTAGCACTTTTTTTTCAACAGAACTTTTGAGTCATTTGCTTATGTTGTACTTAAGCATGATATTCTTAATGTTTCTTGAGTTTCAGGCTTATTGAAATTCCTGAACTCGTGGATTTGTAGTTTGCATTTAATTTTTAAAAGTTTGACCATAAATTCTTCCAATTTTTTTTCTTCCTCCGAGCCCTCCTTTGAGGACATAATCCCCAGATTGTTTGAAATTGTCCTAGAATTCACTGATGCTCTGTTTACTTTCAATTCATCTTCATGTTTCATTTTGGGTTATTTCTATTGCTATTGTTTTAAGTTCCTTAGTCTTCAGTATTTTTTTCTCAAACACTTTAGTTTCCATTTCAGGTATTTCAATCATTAAAAAAAAAAATCTCATGTGTGTGAGAAACTACCCAAGGTCAAAGAAAAAAGTACTCAAAAGGATTGGAGGACTCACACAGAGCTAATTCTATTGTTATCATCCACAAAACCCAAAGTAAGTAGAAAGAAAGGAATAATAAAGATTAGAGAATAAATAAATGAAATAGAAAATAGCAAAACAATAAATAAAATCAATAAACCCCAAATTGGTTCTTTGAAAAAATCAACAAAATTGACAAATGTTTAGCTAGGTTGAATAAGAAAAAAAAGAGGAAAAACTCAAATTACTAAAATCAGAAATGAAAGTGGGGACATCACTACCAGTTCTATACAAATAAAAAGGATAACAAGAGTTCTACGGACAATTGCATGCCAACAAATTAGATAACCCAGAAGAAGTGGACAAATTCCTAAAACTGCAAAATCTACCAGAATAACTCATGAAAAAACAGAAAATCTAAATAAGCTTGTAACTACTAAGGAAACTTAATCAGTAATCAAATATCAATATCTCTCAAAATGAAAGGCTTTGGACCTGATGGCTGCACTGATGAATTCCACCAAACACTGAAAGAAAATTTAATACCAATTTTTCCCAAACTTTCATGAAAAATTGAAGAGGAAGGAATATTTTCCAATTCATGCCATGAGGCCAGCATTACCCTGATAACAAAGCCAGCCAGAGACCAAAAACTTTTTTTTAAAATTTTTATTTATTTATTTGACAGAGAGAGATCACAAGTAGGCTTAGAGGCAGGCAGAGAGAGAGGAAGGCAGAGAGAGAGGAAGGGAAGCAGACTCCCTGTTGAGCAGAGAGCCTGATGTGGGGCTCGATCCCAGGACCCTGGGATCACGACCTGAGCCGAAGGCAGAGGCTTAACCCACTGAGCCATCCAGGTGCCGCGAGACCAAAAACTTTTAAAGACATTGAGGCAAAGATCATCAACAAAATCATTGCAAACAGAATTCAGAGAGGTAGTGAAAAGAATATACACCCAGCCACGTGGGATTTATTCTTGGAATGCAAGATTGGTTTAACGTATGACAATAAATCAATATGATACACCATATAAACAGAATAAAGATAAAACCCACACAATTATCTCAATTAATTCAGAAAAAGCATTTGATGAAATTCAGTGCCCTTTCATAATAAAAACACTCAACAAGCCAGGAATAGAAGGAAAGTACCTCAACATAATAAAACCATACATGAAAAGTCCATGGAGGATATCATACTCAATTATGAAAAGCTAAAAGCTAAAAGTGTGCTCACCTTCACCATTTCTGTTCAACATAGGACTAGAAGTACTAGCCAGAACAATTAGACAAGAAAAGAAAATAATTTAAATTGTAAAGGAGGAAGAAGAATTCTCTTTGCAGATGATATGATCTTACATGTAGGAAATGCTAAAGATTCCACAAAAAACCTGTTAGTACAATAAATTTATCAAAGTGGCAGGCTACAAAGTTCACAGCACATGAAAATCTGTTGCATTTCTATACATGGACAATGAACAATCTGAGAAGAAAATGACAAAAACAATATTTACAATAGCACCAAGAAGAATAAAATACTTAGGAACTAAACCAACAAAGGAGGTGAAAGACCTATACAATAAAAACTAAGCAACATTGCTGAAAGAAATTAAAGGCATAAAAAAAATGGAAACACTTCCCATGTTCATGGATTGAAAGTCTTAATGACATCTTAATGTCATTACCATCCAAAGCAATCTACAGATTAAATGCAATTCCTATTAAAATATCAGTGATTTTTGTTTTTGCAGAAATGGAAAAACTCACACTATAATATATATGGAATGGGTGACCCTCTGAAGATCTCAGCAGTTCTTTCTGTGAAGCTCTCTGTTTTAGTCTCTGTTGCAAACTCTAGCAGATCTGGTCTCCTCCAGACTCTCACCTCCTGTTCCTCTACTCAAGGAATCTGCTATGATATGCCTGGATGACCTCTTCTTGTACTGCAGCCCCAAATTCTCAGACAGACATAAACTGAGGGAGTTATAAGGCTCACCTCATTTGGTTCCTATTTTTTGAGAAGCACCATCCTTCATCACTTGATGTCTGCCTTGAAAACCAGTTTCATGTGTTTTGCTCAGGTTTTGGTTGCCTTAGGTGGGAAGATAAATTCAGTCCTCATTATTGCAACTGAAATGAATATGACATCTCTTAGGTTTGTTACCTAAATTTTACATTTTATTTCTAAATATTAAGATGGGAGGGTTTGAAGCAGTATTTAAAAATATATATTCACAAATAATATATTGCGGGTATGGGTACAATTCTTTCCCCAAAAGTTAAATCCTAAATTATATGTAATTGACAGTATATATTATCTCCTAAAATACTGGTTTTTGATATAGTAGAGACATCTTGTTATAAGAATTTTAATTAAAAGAACGCAACTTACAGATGTGATGGGGATCATCTTTAATCACATTTTCATAATAATTATCTTTGTGCTCATTTTTGAGTTGTATTGAAACTTCAGAGTTCCTCAAGCATTCTGTTTTAAAACTGATGGTCCATTATGGGTAAACATTACATACCATATATCTAAGAATAAAATGTTCATTTTTATACAATGGGCAAAGTGTTTATCTTTTTTTTTTTTTAAGATTTTATTTATTTATTTGACAGAGAGAGATCACAAGTAGGCAGAGAGGCAGGCAGAGAGAGAGAGAGGAGGAAGCAGGCTTCCTGCTGAGCAGAGAGCCCGATGTGGGACTTGATCCCAGGACCCTGAGATCGTGACCTGAGCTGAAGGCAGCAGCTTAACCCAGGCGCCCCTAGCCTGTTTATTTTGTATTGCTTCCCAACCTAATTTCCCCGCTATTTTATACTATATGCTCATGCAGTGCTGAAAAGCTCATAGTTCCCTGCACCCACTCTGCTATTTCTTGCCTCTTACTGTCTCTTATGGTCTTCTCTTTTCTTACTGATGCCCTTTCTGTTTTTACAACCTGGAAGATTTCTTGTTATCTTTCAAAACAGCTTAGATGCTATTTATCTCCGGGAGTTTTGTCTAATTGCCTTACATTGGGCACAATGCCATCTGTGAATGTTTCCATCTCTGTGTATACCACATTATATTGACATCATCTGTTTACCTGTTTGAATTCTAAAATAAACTCAAGATTAGAGACATGTATTTATGAGTCTGTAACCCTATCATCAAGCACAGAGCTTGTCACAGAGCAGGTGTTCAATAAATGTTAGTTAAAAATAAGTGAACTGTTGGGTGAGTGAGATGCCTTTCTCATTCTGAAACAGTATTTTTCTTTAAAATCGTTTAGGCTCCAGACAGATTGGTTGATTTGATCTTTATGAAAATAATTCTGCATTCTCAATTTCCCATCTACCTAAGGCAGAGTTTATACTGAGTTGTCTTCTAATATCAGGTCCACTCTTTGGCTCTTTCTCAGTTTGGAAGTTTTAAATTTTATCTCTTGAAGTGTCTTTGCAATGGCTTGAATATTTGTTAACCCTAAAATTTGTATATTGAAATCCTAATCCAAATGCAATGATGTTGGATATGGGCATCTGAGAGGCAATGAGGTCATGAGTGTGATGCTCTCATGAATAGGATTAGCATCTTTTTAAGAAGAGGACAGAGAGAGGGGCAGCTGGGTGGCTCAGTTGGTTAAGCATCTGACTCTTGGTTCTGGCTCAGGTCATGATCTCCTGGGTTGTGGGATGGAGTCCTGTGTGGGAGTGGGGAGTCTGCAAGATTCTCTCTGTCCCTCTGCCTATCCCCCAACTCGTGCATGCTCTCTCTCTCTCAAATAAATAAATAGATATTAAAAGGAGAGGAAGAAGAAGAAGAAGGAGGAGGAGGAGGAGAAGGAGAAGAAGAAGGGGAGGACAGAGAGCTATCTAGCTCTCTTTCTACCATGTGAGGACACAATGAGGATTTGGCCGTCTGCAACCCAGAGGATGTCTCTCATTAGAACTTGATCATACTAGCATCTTGATGTCAGACTTCTGGCCTCCAGAACTGTGAGGAATAAATTTCTGTTGTTTCTAAGTCATGCAATCCATGGTATTATGTTAGAGCAGCCCAAACTGACTAAGACAATCCTTATTTTAAAAACAGATTTATCTTCAAATACTTTCCTAAGTAGTCTACAGTTACAATTATTCCTAAAGAAAAAACAGGCACACTGTGTCCATCAGAATTCCCTTTCCCACCTCACTTATATTTGATAGTTTTTAAAAACCCAGAGTTATTGTAATCATTATTTGTTAGTAGGAAATATTTTTTAGAATTTTGCCAAAATATATTGACTAATTTGTTTGCCATTGCTATTTATAGCCTACACTTTCAATCTAGGTTCATTTCCTGTTTTCCTTAGATAAATCCTTCAGTAAATATTTTTATAGGAATCTATTATGGTAAATTCACAATTTTAAATATTTTTAGATAATTTAAGATAAATGTTTCTACCTCACTTTTAAATAAGAGCTTAATTGGATCTTAATTTCAAGATTGACAGTTTTTTTACCTCAGCTTTGATGATACTGCTTCCTTATATTACTGTGACTGTGATTGCTGTCAGTTTGATAGTTTTTACATTTATTTCTTTGTGTAGATAGATACTTATTTATGTAGATAGATTTTCATCTTCATCATTTATCTACAATGTTAGTTGATATATCTAGAGGCAGATTTGAACCCCCTGACCTCCCATTTATCTTATGTTATTGCTTGATGTATTTTTTTCCATCTGAAGACATATCTTCCATCAATTCTGAAGATTTTTCAGCAGTCCCATTTCCAGATATTTCTCCCTACCCCCATCCTAACTATTTTATCTGTCTGCACCTTCTTTTAGGCATGCCCTGGAGTTCTTCAATCTATCCACATCCTTAGTTCACATTTTCTATCTATGCAAACATTTTATTTTATTTTATTTTATTTGTTTTATTTTATTTTTCAAGCTTTTATTTGTATTCCATTTAGTTAACATACAGTGTAATATTCATTTCAGGTGTACAGTATAGTGATTCCACACTTCCATAGAGCACCCCTTGCTCTTCAAAACAAGTGCCCTCCTTGGGCCCTGTCACCTACGTCACCCATCCCTCCACCCACCTACCTCCCCTCTGGTAACCATCACTTTGCTCTCTATAGTTAACAGTCTGTTTCAAACACTCGATTTAAAAAATTCTACCTTTTAAATCCCTAGTCCTCTCCTTTCTTTGGCTTTTTCTAGTCTATTCTTTCAACAGCTGATGTTGTCATTGCTGCAATTTTCCAATCAATATGTCTTTGTTTATATTGATCTCGTTTTTTGTTTGTTTGCTTAATATCTTCCTGTGCTTGTTGCAAAGCAGAACATTCCCTCCTTTATCTTTTCAGTAATTCTAAACATTTAAATATCTCTTAAATTTGCTACATTATTCTCTTTTCTTGGGTGTGATTTTTTAAAAATTTATTTACTGACTGTCCTTTGTAATTTTAAATTTCTTTTTTTCCTTTTTAGTGTTAGTTTTTCGGTTTACATTTTTAAAAATTTATTTTATTTTATTTTATTTTTATTTATTTATTTGACAGAGAGAGATCACAAGTAGGCAGAGAGGCAGGCAGAGAGAGAGAGAGAGGAGGAAGCAGGCTCCCTCCTGAGCAGAGAGCCCGATGCGGGACTCGATCCCAGGACCCTGAGATCATGACATGAGCTGAAGGCAGCGGCTTAACCCACTGAGCCACCCAGGCACCCCTAAAGCATAACAGTATTCATTATTTTTGCACCACACCCAGTGCCCCATGCAGTCCGTGCCCTCTATAATACCCACCACCTGGTACTCCAACCTCCCAGCCCCTGCCCCTTGAAAAACCCTCAGATTGTTTTTCAGAGTCCATAGTCTCTCATGGTTCACCTCCCCTTCCAATTTCCCCCAACTCCCTTCTCCTAACTCCCCATGTCCTCCATGCTATTTGTTATGCTCCACAAATAAGTGAAACCATATGATTTATTTCACTCAGCATAATCTCTTCTAATCCCGTCCATGTTGCTACAAAATTTGGGTGTTCGTCCTTTCTGATGGAGGCATAATACTCCATAGTGTATATGGACCACATCTTCCTTATCCATTCGTCCATTGAAGGGCATCTTGGTTCTTTCCACAGTCTGGCGACCGTGGCCATTGTTGCTATAAACATTGGGGTACAGATGGCCCTTCTTTTCACTACATCTGTATCTTTGGGGTAAATACCCAGTAGTGCAATGGCAGGGTCATAGGGAAGTTCTATTTTTAATTTCTTGAGGAATCTCCACACTGTTCTCCAAAGAGGCTGTACCAACTTGCATTCCCACCAACAGTGTAAGAGGCTTCCCCTTTCTCCACATCCTCTCCAACACATGTTGTTTCTTGTCTTGCTAATTTTGGCCATTCTAACTGGTGTAAGGTGATATCTCAATGTAGGTTAGTAATGATGAACATTTTTTCATGTGTCTGATGGCCATTTGTATGTCTTTATTGGAGAAGTGTCTGTCCATATCTTCTGCCCATTTTTTGATATGCTTGTCTGTTTTGTGTGTGTTTTGTGTGTGTTGAGTTTGAGGAGTTCATTATAGATCCTGGATATCAACCTTTTGTCTGTACTGTCATTTGCAAATATCTTCTCCCATTCCGTGGGTTGCCTCTTTGTTTTCTTGACTGTTTCCTTTGCTGTGCAGAAGCTTTTGACTTTGATGAAGTCCCAAAAGTTCATTTTTGCTTTTGTTTCCTTTGCCTTGGAGACATATCTTGAAAGAAGTTGCTGTGGCTGATATCAAAGAGATGACTGCCTGTGTTCTCCTCTAGGATTCTGATGGATTCCTGTCTCACGTTGAGGTCTTTTGTAGGTATTTTAAACTCATGTATACTGTTCTTTGCCATGTGATTGGGATGGTTTTCCAGAATAAGTCAGTCCCTACCCATTGCAACATCCTGTTGTGATAGACTACTGAAAAGGATAGGGCAGTTGTTACAATATTGAAATACTTCCTTATCAGTTGACAAATAGCCACTTTTTTGAGGTTTCCAAAGAATCTTTTGGACTCTGACCTCTCTGAAAACCTCATGACCTATTCATAATTTAGTTACTAATTGATTAAGGGACCAGTAGAGGGTCTCTAGCACACTGTTCTAGCACACACACAGTATAAAATTTTTCTGATTAGAGGTGCATTTTTGTATTACCCTGCTCCCACTCAAGTCTTAGCATTGGAAGGTTGAAGGCTTTTCTCCCATGTGGAAAGTGCTATCCCTGATACCACCCGCCCATATCCATTTTTTTTTCTATAGCCAACCTATTTCCTCTTAGAATCATAAGAAAGTGGCACATTGCCTGTTATGCCATAAACTATAGGAGGAGTTATACCAGCCCAAGTTCAAAGTTAGAAGCTCATGAGTAGCTCTAGCTACGTGATTATTCATGAATCGTACTTCTGATCTCTTGACACTTACAGGGTAAACTTTGCTTTTTTTTCAAAATGAACTTAGAGACTTTTAAGCTTGGACTACCACTGTTCGAATCGAATTCCAGTACCTACTTGCAGATTGCACTATCTCAACTCCCTATGCACCCCTACAGGTTCTTTCTAATTAGTGCATCGACTTCTTTTTTAAACTGAGATATAATTTGCATATAATATTATATTAGCTCAGGTGTACCACATAATGATTTGATATTTGTAGATACTGAGAAGTGATCACCACAGTTAAGTCTGGTTAACATCTATCACCACACATAGTTAACAATTTTTTTTTTCTTCTGATGAGAATTTTTGATCTGCTCTCTTACCAACTTTCAAATATTCAATACAATATTATTAACTATAATCATCATGCTGTACATTACATTCTGCATGACTTAGTTATTTTATAATTGGAAGTTTTTACATCTTGACACCTGCACCCATTTTGCCCCTCTCCTTCCTACCTCTGCAAACACTCATTCACATTTTTCAATGTCTTTTAATCATGATCAGTTCATTTCAGTCACAAATATATATATGGAACTAATAGCTATATTAGTTCCATATATATAAGATATATATATATGTATTTTATATATAATCATATTAACAACTCTAAACCTATTGCTTATTTAATATATCATTTTTGTGTCAGACTATTCTGTCCAACCTGACCTGCTGTTATAAATTTGCTTCCTTTCTACTGTTGCTTCTCTTTTCCCCAGGAGCATCTTTATATTTTATGTATCTACTCTGGAAATCAGCCCGTTGTCTGGCTCTGTGGAATTTTTTTCTCCCTCCAAGCATCAGTTTCCTTTAAAATATCATTTGGCATTTTGAATGTACAGGCTTGATGTTATAAACATTCCTCATTGACATTAAGTTTTTTAAAAATAATAAATTTCCATAAATATGCTTTGTCTACAGATTTCTAGCCTCTCCTAAAAGTGTGGGTGAGACTTCCTCTATCTCAATAGCATATTTAGACTCACTGTGTAGAAGGGAGTATTTAGTCATATATTCTGAGGATATGTTTATCTTTCAAATCTCTTATACAGCTTATAATTTTAATGGATTGCTAGTACTTGGGTATGTTGCTGTGCGAATAAAATAACTCCGGGTACCCCTGATACTTTAGCGTGTCAGGTGTGATTTCTCTGCACCTATGAGTTTTCCTAGAATCTGGCACTTTTTATCTCCCAGTATTACCAGTTCACAAATCTTCAAAAGTCCTGAGCTACTTCTGTGTTTAAAGATTAGCTTGTTCTCAGAATTGATGAGACCAGGAATAGTGTACTTTGAGTGTCTGAGGGTCTCAGCTATCCCATAGCAGCACGTACATTCTGGCAATGAGTGTCAAAGGCACACTGGGCTGACTGTTTCAAAAATAACACATTTGAATCAAATCTACTGTATATTTGACATTGGGCCGTATTTTACTATTGTTTATATTATGTGAGTAACACTATAAGTGAGCTATGGAGCTGGTATGAAATGCCTCAAATGAGAGTATTTTTTAAGTGATCTTCAACACAGACAGAATCAAATTTGATATGTTTACAAGAGAAG
This sequence comes from Mustela lutreola, assembly GCF_030435805.1. Lineage (NCBI taxonomy): Eukaryota > Metazoa > Chordata > Mammalia > Carnivora > Mustelidae > Mustela > Mustela lutreola. Next base: position 56,436,807 of record NC_081295.1, on the reverse strand, counting down.
TAGGCCAATTAGTGATAAAGCTTAATAGTTTAAGGGAGGAAGCCAGAACATTCATTTACACTTGACAGAAAGAAGAGGAGAGCAAAACATAATCTCAGCAGAGCCTTTATTTCTTTTAAGAAATTAGATCCTCCCCTTACAAAAACAGCTTTTAAGGAGACTGAGCTTCCTGAATGAGTTAAATTTTATCATGATTTTGTTGGCTACATAGTCATGGATTTCTTTTTATCTCTACAGTTGTAACAAAATTGAATAAAGCAAAGGTACTCTTAGTTTACTATTTTATGCCTTTGTTTTCCTATTAATATTTTGAAAAATTTTCCTTTCTTCCTGAAAACTATTCTAATCATCTTTCTGTCACCTTTTCTTAGATGCTTCTTAGAAATACTCCTTTACAATGGATATATTCTTAGACTTTCTTTTCCAGCAACATAGTGGATTAAGACAAAAAACAAAACAAAACAAAACAAAGAACAAAAACAAAAACCTAATCCTTACAAATGCCTACCTAAAGAAATAAAAAATCTTCAGGATCCAGAAATGAGGAGGGAACTGAAAGTCAGGATATTTTAACTCTAAGCTGAGACTACAGTTTCCCTGGGGAAGGCTTAGCAGCCTTAGGAAAGTAGACTCTTTTGTTTTAACATATATAGGACAAATGATGAAAGGGAGTGCTCCAACCTTGGATGAAGGCATGACTTTCCAAAAGTTTAATTCTTTTTAAAAGGTGAATAAGAAAAATCTGCCTTATAATCTTAGATTATAAGCTTTTCTACGCTTAGTGTCTGGCTGGAAAATAAAAAAATCTTCCTTGAGAAATGGAAATCTTGGGATTGAGACTCTGGTAGGTTTGAGATCTGATTTTAAAGTACTTATGGGTTCCTGGATGCCTTCTTTATTTGGGATTTCTGAAAGAAGAAAATTCCATATTAACATTGAAAAAGCATTCTTTCAATACAGGATTGCCTTGGGGAAAGGGGATTGGAGAAAAAGAACACCCTGATAAGGATGGGCTCATAATAGAAGTGTCCTAAAACATGAGAATATACCAAAAACCATAAAAAAAAATCCCAAAACAAGAAACAAACAAAAACAATAAAAATCACAAGAAAAAAGAATCAAGTGTCAAAGACTCAAGATAGTAAAAAGTAATGTATAAGTAAATTACCACGTGTAATGATATAATGATTTATAATGCTAAAAGTCATAAAAGAAGAAATCCAAACCCTAAAAAAATAATTATACCCTTTATATTTGTCAATGTTAACAATCAATGCTAGCTACACTATCAAAGAAGCAAGTAGGAAGTAATCAATGTTAGCTACAATACCAGATAAACCCCAGATCACACAGCAAAGGATATTTCTCATTTATATTAGAGTTTGATTGGGAATTTAGGAGTGGCCTTCCATGTGCTACATAAGGATTTTTGGCTCTTTCCATCTTGTGGCATTACTGATGAGGGAACAGAAGGCAAGCTGAGGACAAAGCAGAAGCTGACACCCCACAACACCCCCCAAGCCCCAGATGGTATCTGTGTGACATTTCTCATGCACTCTTGGCTCCCTAAAGCTATAGAAAGGAAAAACAAATAGTTAACTTCTAGAGATCACATTCCTGCAAGTCTCCCTCGGTTTACAAATGTCTTAGCAATCTATAAGAACAAAGCACTTCCATCAATAACCTAGCTTTGAAGGAAGAAGGAAATGTAGATACAGTTAAACGTTCTTATAACCTGCAGCCCATTGACAGATACTTGAAGCAGGCAGAGTGTAATGTTTCTCCAGGAAGCTTCCAACTATCCTAACATTAATGCCTTGCTGGTGGGGGGGAGACAACTTTAACTTGACAACAGCAAGGCCTCAGGTATCCTGTGAGTCTTCTTCAACATATGAAAATTCTTTTGAAACCCCCATGTTCCCTACCTCCCCCAACTCCCAAGTATATAAGCAGCCACACCTCACAACCCTGGTGCAACAGCTCTTTCTGCCCACGGGTCCTGTCCCAGTGCTTTCATAAAACCACCGTTTTGCACCTAAGATGTCTCAAGAATTCTTTCTTGGTCATCAGCTCCAGACTTCACCCCACTGAACCTCACCTATATTCCAAAACCCCACGAATTACCATTTCCCAAGATCTTCTCTGAAGGATTGAGCATGCAGACAAGTATATCATAGGATGTTTTGTGAGCCTAGAGGTAGGATACAAATATCTCCCTATACATGCTATTGTCTAAAACACCACCACAAAGTACCAGCCAAACTGCAAAGGACTGGGAAATATAAGAAATGAGGAACAGGACTAGTGAGCCACCTGATCAACCTTTACCTATTCATAAAACCTTGAAACAGTCCTAATTAGAAATGTTAGAAATAGTATGTCAAGACATTCGTTCTTTTATTTCATGTAAATAGATGGCAGAGAGGGAGACAGATTTCTTATGTTATCCAGGCATTGTTTTAATTGCTGGAGATAGAAGGAGTGAACAAAAAACCCATGGATCCTACCCCTGTGAAGCTTCCAAAGCCTACCTGTGGAAACACACAAGCACCAAAGGATTAGTGAGAGAACCATCAAGTGCTATCAAAATGAAGCAATATGAAAGGAGGCAGAGGGGTTGCTATTCTAGATAGGATGTTCGAGAAAGTTCCTCCCACCCCCTGCCTCAGAAGGTGAAATTTGAGAAAGACCTTTCACCTTCTTGTTGCTAGATTCGACATTTATTTGTTCATATTTCATTCTGTTGATCTATTAGCAGCATTTGGATCTGCTGAACATTCTCTTACTTAAAAAAAATGTTTTACTTGACTTTTAAGGCATAACCCTCTACTGTTTTATTTCTGTTTCTTTTTCTTAATGCTGCTATAATAAAATACCACAAACTTAGTGGCTTAAACATTACAAAACTATTATTGTGCAATTCTCGAGGTCTGAAGTCCAAAATGGGTCTCACTGAGCTAACGTGAAGGAACCAACAGGGCTGCCTTCCTCTCTAGAGGCTCACAGAGAGAATCCATTTCCTTGCCTTTTTCAGCTTCAAGAAGCTGCTCACTCTCTTGGGCATGTGGCCTCCTCCTTCTGTCTTCAGAACCTAACAGTTTTGCATTTTTCTATTCATTCTTCTGGAGTAAAATCTCCCTCTGACGACTTCTGTCTCCCTCCACTTTTGAGAACACATGTGACTGCACTGAACCCATGCAGACACCAGGATAACCTCCCATCTCAAATATTTAAAGTTATCTACAAACCATCTCTTGCCAGGAAAGGTAACCTATCCCCCAGTTCAGAAATTCGGGTGTGGACATGGGTGGCTGGAGGAGCGAGAGGTGGGGGAGGGGGAGGATGCATTATTCTGTCCCCCACACTCACAGACTGCTTTTCTCAGTTTTCTTCCTACTATTTCTGACTTTCCACTTGGAGTATCAGAGCAGGCATACAGCTGTACTGATAGTCAGAATACTGAAATATTTTAATATTGATTGTGGAATAACCTTAACAATAACATTACCAATAACCCTGAGCCCTAGACATTTCTGTCTTCTGCTTGCCCTGAGCCCATGACCCATCCTGAAGACCTCATACTCCTGACCCCGCGACTCAAATAAATAATGTCTAACATTACGAGGCTTTAAGGTTTGGTCAATTGCTCACCTGTTGTTAGGTGTCTTGAATAGCTTTAAGTCTTAATAGCTTGAAGTCTTAAGACTTCAGATACCATCTAAACGCCGATGACTCCAATTTTCATTTTAGACTGATTCTTTCTCCCAAAGCCTTAGAATCCTATGTCTAACTAACTATTCAACATCACCACAAACATGTGATAAACACAGCTCATTTACAAGTGAAATGCTGCTTTACTCTTTACCTCTGTTTTGCCCAAACCCATAGTCTTCTGTCTTGCAGGAAACATCAGTTCAATCTATGGGCTTTCTCTTAAAAACGGGGTCCTCTCTCTCGCTGCCTCACCATCAGCAACCTGGTCCACATCACCATCGGCTCTCACCTGTTATTTCAGCGCCTTCTAAATTCTCTCTCTTGTTCCCTTTGCCTTTTTCTCAACATAGCCGCAGGCACGAATGCTTATAAACGTCCCTGCTCAAAACTCTCCTCTGGCTTCCTTTCTCACCTAGGGAAATCGATGTCTTTCCTTTGGCTTACATCACCTTTATAATCTCTGCATCTCCTGTTCCCTCTCTGAAATTATCTCCTTTTACTTTCCTTCAGCCCCACTGATCTCTTTATTCTTCAGATAAGCCAGGATGCGCTCCGCATCTGGAAGACTCTGCCGTGCGGCTTGTACTTGCCAGTTCCGGTCTCCAGAGCAGCCTTCCCCGGATCCACACCGCTCGATCCTTCATGTTCTTTCCCCGTTGAGTGAACGATTGCCCTATGATGGAGTGCTTTCCTTAACCACTGTATTAAAATTGTGTACCTTAACTCTTCAGTTCCCCCTTCCTATTTTATGATTCCCCCTAATTTTTCACTTTCTAATGCATTCTATATTTTAGTTAATTTATCCTGTGATTTTATGTTTCTACCCAGTAGAATATGAACTCTATAAAGGTAGAGATTCTTGTCCGGTTTGTTCACTGCCTATCCAAGGGTCTAGAGCAGGGTTGTAGTCATTCATAGTTAAAACTCAAAAAATTAAATGAGACACGTATTTTAGACTTTAAAGGTTACAATAATAAAAAAAAAGGCAAAAGTCAAGGTTTAGAGATATAGAATTGCAACATGATGATGAGTTTATAAAACAAGTCCAACTTCTCTGTAGATAATTAGTGAAAATATATCACAAACTTTAAATATGCATATATTTGGGTACTTTACGTTCTCTTATTAAAATCTATCCTAAAAAAAGAATTAATAAGGAATGCAAAGATTTGGGAATAAGGAAAGCCTCTAAACTCTTGTTTATAATAGTGAAAAAAGGGGTACCTTGGTGGCTCAGTTAGTTAAGAGTATGTCTTTAGCTCAGATTATGATCCCGGGGTCCTGGGATCGAGCCCCGTGTTGGACTTACTGCTCAGGTGGGGAGCCTGCTTCTCTCTGTCCCTCTGCCTCTCCTCCTGCTTGTGCTTTCTCTCCCTCCCCCTCTGTGTCAAATAAATAAATAAAATGTTTTAAAAATATGAAATAGTGAAAAAAATTTTAAATCAAAACCTTCATGTTTTTAAATACAGAAACTTAGACAAAAAGAAGTATATTTATACAATTGAACAGTATGCAATCATTAAATTTGTATTTAGATAAATTCTCATAGACGTAGGAACTATTTATGATATGCTGGTAAATGGAAATAAACAGTCTATAAAGAGAATGTGCTAAATGATGCTATTTTTGAAGAAGAAATGTATATCTTTGGACACTTGTTAACAATGTGGTTTATAGAATGGAGTGGGAATGTCTTTCCTACTTACCTAATCTTTAAAAAAAATTTATTTCAAAATAACGATCACATAGCACACTTATACTGGGAAAAATCAAAATTACATTCATCGTGATCTTCAGAAAGCCATTAATATTATACGTGCAAAGGATTTTAAGTGTGAATTGTATATAAATATGCCCCTTCATGGCATTTTATGTGTTTATGATGAATATCCTACATTAGTAAGTAGGGCCTAAGGCTCGAAATTTGTTTACAGAATAATCTCTTCAGGTATTTTAGTTTCTTTGAACCCTAACCTGTGGAAGCTGTCTGGCTACAGGTAACAACGATTGAAAAATGTCTTTAACATGACTGCTGACAAGACCATTGAAGTCAAACCATGCAATGAACCCAATATTTTACCTCAGAGATTTGACTTAAAACTAACCCATCTCCCTGCTCTGTTTCTAGGCAGTACTACTTGGGCAGTAGCGCGCAGCCTAGTTCCGTGGAGCAGAAGAAGGGGAAGTTCCCAATCTGGCCGGAATGGAGCGAGGCTGACGTCAATGCAGAGAAGTGGGACGCAGGCAAAGGTGGAAAAGAAAAGGACAAAGCAGGAAAAAGCCCTCTATTCGTGAGTCCGCTGGGATGTGGCTAGAGGTCATTTTAGTCCTAATGTAATAGTAGCTTAAGATGTGTTAGCATGGGAGAGTGCTCATTCTTCTCCAGAGGCTCCCTTCAAGCGAGAAATTTTGTCTTTGTCCACCTGTCTCCCTCCATCCTAGCCTGTCTTTCCAAGCCTTAGACCTGGGCTTTGCTAATTCCATCTGAGTAAGAAAAGGGGAGAGATGATCAGAGGGCCATAATGAAATAAAGGGGAAATTGATAGAACAAGTCAGATAGTAGATTTTGGACAGGGTTGGGAACAAGGCATTTCGAGTAGTTTAGAAAATGAAAGCCCCAGCAGACCTGTGAACTGTTACCTAGTGATGATAGGAGATTTTTTTTTTTTTATAAAAGTTGTTACTGTTACTGAGATAAAGATTGAATCTCTTAATATTGCCCCCCTGAAGATATTTGGGGAAGGATTTCAGGTACTCTTTGTTTATCTATGGCCATTGAAACATGATGGGATTGGAGCTGAGAACAGTGTGCCTACATTTTCCAAGTATATTATCTTAGGTTCTTTTGCCTTTTTAAAAATGTTTACTCTATTTCTAAAGACTTCTTTTTGAGGGTATGAGTCTGGGTTGCATTTTAAATATGACCCTTTGGGGCATCTGGGTGGCTCAGTCAGTGAAGTGTCTTCCTTTGGCTCAGGTCATGATCCCGGGGTCCTCCCATGGAGCCCAGCATCAGGCAACCTGCTCACTGCTCAGCTCAATGTCTGCCGCTCCCCCTGCTGGTGCACGTGCTCGCGCTCTCTCTCTCTCTCTCTCTCTCTCAAATAAATAAAGAAAATCTTTAAAAAAAAAATTAAAAAAAATATGACCCATTTATTTGGTGCAACAATTCATTTAACCAAAATGTTTATGAAACACAATGCAGTTTCAAAACACAAACAAAATTGCCAGAATGACCATGATGAACTCTGGGGTGTTTATTTGCATCGAGAACTCTGGAAGGGTTCTTATTAGCAATTATATTTTGTTCACAAAATGCAGAAGTATAAACTGCATAATTCATTACAGTAATTTGTTTACAAAAGATAACAAATGTAACTAATTGCTGATTCTGTTAGTACCTGAACAATTTCAGATTAGGAACGTATGAGGGAATACATTCTTTTCACCATACCTAGGGTGACTGTGGAACTTTTAGACGGACAGGGTTTTTGAACTCTCTGGGTTCAAATGACAATGGTCATAGCCTACATATTTTTAACATAAATTTACAACTAATGGGGGTTGAGTGTGAATGTACATCAGGAAGATAGACTGTGCAAATCCTCAGGTAAGCACTGAGCTCTAGAAAAGACCTAAAGACAAGGCACTGTAGAGTGTGAAGGATAACAGGGTGAAGAGCAGCGTGTCTGAGAACTGAAATAGGAAATAAGCTATAAACTGTAACATGTTAGGGCCCTTGAAGTGTAAGTAAGCCTTTACCAGGTGACGACGGAGAAATCCTGCAGATCTCTGGGAGGTTAGGCATCAAATTCTAGAACTTACCAATGTTATTGAAACAAGGGCACATCTGTTGAAAGAATATTTATTGGAGAAAAACCACTGAGACTGGAAGAGTAACATGTGTGCTGGATACTTGATGCCCATTTCATTTGGGGGCAACATATAGGAATGTTGCTAAGTGAACATCAGACTCCAACCTTGGTTCTGTGATCGTCAGACCATGTATAAAACTGCACAATCAGGGCAGCACCAGCCCTTCTCCTGTGGTGAATTGGGACTATTCCAATGGCATGTGACACTTCAGAACCTGAGCCAACATTCCATTCTGCCTCTGCCATCTTCACAAGATGGAAGAGTATCAGGTCAAACCCTGGTTCTTACAACAGCCCAGATACCATATGGGATACAATCTTGCTTCCCACTCCCAGTTCTGTTCTACAGTCTCAACATTCATGGCTGTGAAGTGACAGTCCCTCATGGGAGTGAGTGGTGGACACCCCAAGCATGTCACAGTTGCAACATCCACGTTTACCAGGGCCAATTACCTTAATCATATGACCATAGCAAGTATCCTTGGAATTTTATAGAAAGTCTCTTCTTTAGATGTGAGGCTAGTGATCAGGAAATCAGCATCAGATAAACTAACCCTTCCCTGTAATTTCAGAGTCAAGTCTCAATTCTTTTGCTAAGTGACAGCAACAAAAAGACATGGTGGATGAACCAAACTGAGATATATATAATGAAGCATCGTAAGGTGCATATAAGAAATACACCTAAGGCAAAATGACATAGAAAGATTACCATTTACCACTAACTTAACATGGAGAAAAGGGAATCATACCAGATTATGATATGGTAAACTCCCATTTACCTTTTTTTTTCTCTCCTTAAAGACATTTAATAATTCAAGGCATGACAACGAAAGGTCAAACAGAAAGTAGTGGCTGGGGTTTATGCCAGTTTTTCTGGGCTGAAGAGAGAGAGGATATTGACTGGGGCTGCGAAAGCAGCCAAAACTAGAACCCAAATCCCAGAGGTAATTACAGAACCACAATCTGAATGTTTCCCTTATAATTTTATTTCAAGACATTTAACCAAATCCTAAGCTATATGTGTGAAGATTTTGCTGCTGAGCAAATTAGTAAAAAACAGTTTGGAAGTTAAATAACAGAAAATATTTCATGATGCTATGGCAAGAGATTGGAATTTAGGGTATACCAAGGTGAAGGGACTCAAACCCTCCAGCTTTTCAGTGAGTACCCAAACATGGCAATAGCATTCTGTGTTGAGTAAGGGTAAACCAAGCCTACACCAGCCCAGTCAAACCCTGAGACCCAGTGTTGATGGGGTCAAGTTCATTTTGTACTTTGATGCCAGAAAGGATGAAGTCCTCCTCTCTGGAGGAAGGCATCATTATTTAGGACCATATACATTTTTATATGCAACATTTATCATACAACCCAAATTTATCACACATGAAAAGTGTGATAAAAAAGTGGCTGAAAAACAAGAGGAAAATTAAATAATAGAAATAGATCCACGAGTGACTCTGATTTGGGGTTGTCAGATAAGGGACTTTAAAATAACTGAATTATTTGTAAGGGAGGAAAACAAAACAACGTGAGGCAACCCCAGAAGTCTAGTGTGTCTCTTGGAAACATCAGTCTATTATTCAGGGACTCATTCTTGGATTATTTTGACTAGATATTGGGATTGCCTTTATCTTCATTCAAAGTATTTCAGAATCTTAAATATGGCCCAGATACACATAGACACTTTGTGAAAAAGCTCAGACAGGGCCCTCAAATATAACCAATTTCTCAGGTCACACTAGCATTTGGATAAAAATGTGATTACCATAAAAATCACAAAATAGTATTTACTTCCCCCCTGTCACTATTAACTCAGGTGAAATTTAGTACTCCTTATTTTTCAATACAGATAGTTTATACTCCTACAGCATTGTTTTTGTACTCCCAGCACTTTCCATTTTCTGTAAGGCTCACCACCACAACTTAACTATTTTAGGATCTGTGAGAACTTTTACACAGTAGCTACTTGAAATCTAATTTGCTATATTGCTAGCATGCGAGAGTAGATATTTGGATATCATTCTTCCTCCAGAGCTCACTAACCCATTCTAAGGACTCAAAAATTAATAAATTAATTGCGTTCCTGGACATTTACCTCTGAGAAACGGAAACTTATGTTCATATAAAAACCTGTAAGCTATATGCAAAAATTTATAGCAGCTTTATAAGTAAGAGCCCCAAATTAGAAACAGCCCAAATGTCCTTCAATGAACAGATGGTAAACAAACAAATATCCATATCATGAAATATTGCTCATCAATAAACAAAACAAACTGCAAATTGATACTGCAACAGCTTGAATGAATTGAATATCCCAGGAATTAGGCGGAGAGAGAAAAAAGCCAATCCAGAATGTTACATGATATATGATTCCATTCATATAACATTATTTTTGGGGGAAGATTTATTATTTGTTTATTTGAGAGAGAGTGCATGCATGTGAGATCAGAGAAGGGGGCAGAGGGAGGAGTTGTGAGAATCTAAAGCAGATTCCCTGCTGAGCACAGAGCCCAAAGCAGGGCTTGATCTCACTACCCCAAGATCATGACCAGAGCTGAAACCAAGAGTCAGACGCTTAAACCAACTGAGTCACCCAGGTGCCCCTCATATAACACTATTGAAATGACAAAAAGAGACCAGATTAATGATTGCCAGGTGGTAGGGATTAAACAGGTGGTAAGGGGTTGGGGGGGGGGGTGGGCATGGCCATAAAAGGGCCTAGGAAGGATCCTTGTGCTCCTGGAACTGTGGTATACCATGACTGTCAATGTCAGTATCCTGGTGGTGACATTGCACTCTGGTTTTGGAAGATTTCCCACTGGAGAAACCGAGTAGAGAGAACACAGGAACTCTCTTTATTATTTCACAGCATGAGTTGTGAATCTATAATTATCTCAAAATAACATGTTTAATTTTAAAAATTAATAAATGAAAGTCAGATCCAAGGTTCAAAATTTCACTGGCATACAATCATATTTATGATTTTTTAATTTTCTCAAATAAAAACAAGAACAATCTTTTCAGTGCAAAATATGTCCATATCTGGCCCATCCAAATTGCTTTCCTACCATACCTACCTCACATACCACAGCAGCTCATGCTCATTTTGATTGCGTCCTCTGCAATAAAATGTTACTCAACAACTGAGGTTTTGTTCACTAAATACAGTATTATAAACTTCCATATTCACCAAATACTACATGAGATACTTCTGAGAGCAATTATACAAATTGCTCTATAAATGCATATTTATTGATTGAATCTATGAACTTACTGATTTTTATTAGTATTGAGTTGGTTTCATATTTTTAGAATCATATGGAGACAAAAAACTCAATATATATTTTTTTATATAGCATTTTTTTGAAGACCCCGAAGGAAAGATTGAATTACCACCATCGTTGAAAATTTATTCCTGGAAACGTCCACAGGATTTTTTAATTAATCGGGTAAGAAACATTTTCACTATTGAACAAAATACATGTTAACTGTGGGCTATAATATCCTAGTTATGAAAATTCTCATTTTTAAAACAATGTAGGGTAAATTTTTCCCATGGTATTTAGTAAGAAAAAGGAATTACTTTTTGACATTTAATAGAGATAAATGTGTATCAGCATAGTTTAATATCACTTGTACTGGCTCCCAAGAGCATATTGAAATTTTGTGTAAAGTCTTGAGGTTTTTTTTTTTTTTCTTTTTTACATGATATCAAAGAAGAGCCTAAAAGGTGTGGGAAGTTACTCCTTAATTTCTGACTGACAGAATTACCCTTTACTGCTGCTTAGCAGGAATTTATGTGACCTGAAGGTCTGTTTACTCTAGTGTTTACCAGCGCTAATTTTCTAGCCCAGGAGACTGGCACTTGGCTCTCTGTGTTCCAGGTATTCCTGAAGCATTTTCCAAGGGCCATCTTCATTTCTGGACTTGACACCCAGCCACTTGAGTCACATTGACTGGGACATCTCCAGAGAAGCCATCCTTTAAAATAGCATTATGTACATGAAAACTTTAGATCCACTGGTCTGCCTTCTTAACAGTCATGTTAGTTTGAACATATTTGCTGTGTCCAAGGGTCTAATTATCACGAACTCCTTTTTTTTTAGTTTGTGACTCTCCTAGAATTTTCATTTAATGCACGGAAAGCCAGTAGGCTAAAATTGTTATTTAGTATTAACCAAATGGTTGTAAAGGAGCTGATTCTTCCATCGATTATGGAATCCACTGAATCAGTTTCACACAAAGTGATTTTATTCCTAAAATTTTTAGCCTTTATAAGCACCACTACTATTGCAAGAAAATATAGTTTATGCACCATATTTTCAATTGCTGTTACTAGCCGAAGTCAGCTAATCCTAATTAAAAATATATTTAGTAAAATAAAAGAATAAGATATTTCAACAGAATATTTATTGAATGCCTACTTGTAAGATATTTTAAATAAATCAAATGTCCATGAACCAAGACTTTAAATTACTTATAATGTTAGATAATACTGGTATGAAGAATATAAGTTCTTTAGTGTTAATAGAGTGCACTTAATAATAGTGTATTATTCATAATATTCAGGCTCTGTGCAGTGGAAATGCAGGGTTTACATTCCACGCAAATAAAGGATATTAAGTCCCTAAAGTGAGAGTGTTTCAAATGTGAATAAGTAGAAAAGTTTCACACCACCTTTTTCTTTTTAACATACCTTAGTTCTGAGAGGTAACACTTGTATTATAAGTGAATTCATCCGTTGGTGGTGGTAACACTTCTCCTGGCATTTATCGTAATGTTGCTGCCTAACTCAACACCTGTTCTGTGCTGACCTCTTCCTCCTGATCTTGTGCATGAACTCCTCTTGGAGTGTGGACCAGAACAGCCACAGCTAAAAGTCTAGCTAGCTAGGATAGTCTTAGAATAATGTTTTTTAAGTTTTAATGTCTAGATCCACAGTGGTAAGTATATTTTACATGGAAATAACTGTGGGCATACAGAAAGCTCAGACAAAAATTTAGCAAAACAATATCGACCTTCCTACATGAGATTGACTCTATTCTACTCTAAGCCAAATATGAAGTCAGAGGACACGATTTAAGTCAGAGAGAAGCTAAATTATGAACAAACTTAAAAGCCTTGATTCAAGATATCACAATCAACATGGGCTATACAGCTGAGGAAGTTAACAAGCTCTGACCACTGAGGGAATGATCAGTTTTGTATATTTCTGAGAATCAGGTGTGGATGGTTCAGGTCCTTGAGTAATGATGATATTGAGCAGATGTAAATTGTCTGAAGATGGATTCTGTCTCAAGGACAGGTGTAGGAAATAAGTAGAGACGTCTACCTTAATATTTGCTGTCTTTTACACACCATCAGCTTCTATCTTATATCGATTGGCAGGCAGTTATTAAGACTCCACCTCAAATTTTAGTTATTCAATATTTAATCTATAATCAATTTAAATGTATGTTGTTACTTGGAGAAGAGTGTGGCCATTTTAGAATTGCAATTAGCCAAAACAGAAGTTAAAATATACATTTTGTATAAAATATTTTATGTAAAACTTACTATGATCACAAATTATAAACTAAGAGTCAACTCAGGCCTTCAAGGTAGTTTGGGTTAATTTCTCTCAGGCATAAAGAAATATTTTATTGAGTTTTCAAGATGCTCATTATACATGTGATTGAGAGTAGTTGGTGACAGTAGTTTCCATGAAAATCTTTTATTAATCAAAATCATATTTATGTTAATTTGATATGTTAAGTATATAAGCTTAATATGAATTGTAACAAATTTTTAAAAACTGTTATAAATCATATGTTCCCTTATTATGTTTATTCCTTAGTGATCTAAACATACAAAAGCATATTTAGATATATACCAATTAAATAATGACCACCATATGATTTTTTTAAAGATAAGAGGATTTGAAATTTGGCAAGATTTTAAAGAGCTGTGATACCTAGTATGTTTTATCAAAGGGATGAAGATATTTTTCCTGGTAGCATGTGTTAACTAAGCTTCAGGTTTAACTTGAAAGGCTAATTTAAATTTTGTCATTTTTTAAACTCTCAGACTGTGTGTGTATGCATGCTGAGACCATATGCATATATTATATCTGATAACATTTCATATGTATATGAAAATACTGTGTTTGATAGGTATTACATTATGAAGTGAATGGCACCCATAACTCTAAAAGGGTTATCTTACGGAATAATGAGCTTCACTTATCTTTTTTTTCTTTTAATTCCTCTGGTTGTGAGAAATGAGATCAGGTTTGACTTGTTTATACTGCATGAAACTATATTTCATTCAGCTACATTTCCTTTATTTTTCTTAATGAGGAATATCTCTTTTTACATATATTTTTAATTTCAGGCTCCAGTAGTTGTGAGAAATGAAATCCTGTTTGATTTGTTTTCAGCAAATGAACATTTACTCTGCAGTGAGGTATGTAAGGAAGTTTTAACTGAAGCCTGTTTTCAGGCTTCATTTTCCAGACCTGCTTAAAATAATTCCCAGACCATCAATTTCAGTTCTCCCTTGTGCACCTCTAAGTTTTGGTGTAACTCAGTATTTTATACACCAGACATTCAAAGAGGTAGAGAAGCCTCTTCAGTTAAGTTTAATGAGCAGATGGTGGGAAAATGTTAGCATTAGCTTTGCTGTGCCCCTACTCTCCTGCCCCATAAACCCACAGTAGCTGGGGTCTCATGATCTGGGCTTTCTCCTCTCAGTGCAAGTGCCTAGCGATAGACATGAAGTTGCTTGGAACTTGCTCAACATAGTGCTCAAGGGCAGGGTGTCCTGATGTTGTTTGACTTGCTAATACAGGGAAAATCTCACCTAAACACCTCTATCTCTCCACCCTGGGTTTTCTCCTTCAGAAGCGGACTCTGTTCCACTTCCCTAAGACAGTTATGTCAGAAGCAGGTCTTTTCATTTAAAATTATTTTCTCCCAGAAAAAAATTCTGTGCCAGTGAGAATTAATAGTCATTATTGACTCAAACACTTTGCCTTTCTTATCTTAAATATCTTTATTTTAAAAGATTTTTATTTATTTATTTGACAGAGAAAGATCACAAGTAGGCAGAGAGGTAGGCAGAAAGAGAAGGAGAGAGAGAGGGAAGCAGGCTACCTGCTGAGCAAAGAGCCCAATGTGGGACTTGATCCCAGGACCCTGAGGTCATGACCTGATCCGAAGGCAGCGGCTTAACCCACTGAGCCACCCAGGAACCCATCTTATCTTAAATATCTTGACCAAGATTAAAGTCAAAACATTTCTTTCTCCAACCAGGTTGTACTGAGTAGTATAATATATCTAAAGTGTTTTATATTTTACAATTTAGTCTAAAATATGCTTATTTTATAATCCAAAGCATGCATAGACTTCAGCTTTTCATTTTTAAAGGAAGTATAAAATATTCTAGCAAAATTCCGAGGTGTACATACAGCAAGACACTTGATTTACCTTTCATTTTCAACTAAACTAAACTTGAAGAAACATCCTAGATAATGTAAATTAAGGAAAACATGAATCTTATAAGGTTAGTCTCAAGTATTTAATCTTCTTATAAACCAGGCAGTTAAACGCAAGACGATTATTTCAGAAAATCCCATGCTACCAGGGTAATGTCTTTACTTAACAACCACTGTGACCCAGAGATTTTTTTTATACATTGTTTCTATTCCCTATAAAATGCTGAAAAATAGATAGCATAATCTGCATTTTACAGACAGCATTACATAAATTGCAATTTAAAGATGGTGAAATGACATTCCCCAGAGCAGAAGGATCTGAAGGGAGATTCAAATCCGGTCTGTTTCCACTGCAAAGCTCAACTCCCCACTGCGCCTTGTTGCCCATTGAAAACTCTGCAGGTGGGAATTTTGTTCAGAGCCCTTCTGCCCCCACAGATTGGCATATGAAATATGAGACTTAGAGGATATTTAAATGTGTGTGCAATTTTCTTTCTCATATCTCATTCCTTGTCTGGTTGACCCTATTGACATAGAAGAGATCATTTTCTTTGCAAACTTCTCAACATTTACAGAGGGGTAGCTTAATCATTTATAAAATGTTAATCCCAAAATAATATCACTGCTCTCAGGAGCATTCATTCTCTCTCTCTCTCTCTCTGTGTCACACACACACACACACACACACACACACACAGTTGAAATGAAGGTCAATGTCAAAAGGAAGTCGATGTCAAACCTCTAGTAGTTTACTCTGGAAGACAGCTCTTAGCTGAGTGTGTTTAATATTAACTCTTTTTAGCATGTATTGTGACTATATTTCCTGACAACAAAGGCAATAGCCATGACTTTATTCTGTAGATCGGAAATCAAAATGTGAAGCACAAGTAGAATTAAATATGAAAAAGTAGATTGGAAATGGATTTTGACTTGTTTCCCACCTAAATTACAGTACCAACAATTGAAGAACAACTGATTAACACGAATGGCTTTTGTCTCTAGCTGATGAGATGGATTATCAGCGAAATCTATGCAGTGTGGAAGATCTTCAATGGAGCTACTTTGAACAATTATTTTAAAGGGAATGCAGGGGAACCCCCTCCTCTCATCTGGAAGCCCTGGGAACACATCTATTCTCTGTGCAAGGCTGTGAAAGGTCACATGCCTTTATTCAATAACTATGGGAAGTATATTGTGAAACTTTATTGGATGGTAAGTTAGTTCATATTCACGTGCATTGAAATTTGTCTGACCTTCATATGGAAATATATTTGTCTTACACGCTGTTACCTAGGCTATTAGAAGATACAGGACGTCAACTGTGCAGACACTGGGAAGATAGGTCCTACATGTGTAATTTGGGGTCAATAACAAACATCGTTGTTTGTCCTGAGACCCCAAATCCCACACGCTTTTTATACTGCAGTTGCTTGGACCATGGAAGGGTGGTCCTCTGCTATTTGTCCTGTCAGGCAGGTGGCCTGGGTGGACAGGTGGATGCATGGGGCTCTCTTCCTTCCTCCTTTGTCTGTGATTGTGGATAAGGTCTTGAGCATAGGGAGTGCTTGAGCCTGATTCATTCTTTCTCCCCTGGTATTTGCTGCTCCTGAGGGGCCTGGTCCCACCCAGGCTTTGCCCTAAATTTGAGATTTGTACTCAAGTTAACAAATCTTGGCTTGACAAGACGTTTTTGCTTCTGCCTGAAAAGGAGCAAATGGGATAGTAGAAATAGAGTATTTTTAAAAATCCCCTAGTTAATAAGGCAAAGTAGGCTCACACCACATTCGGCAAAACTAGATTACTAAACACCTTTGAGTTTTTGTTGGTGGCTTCTTTCTAAAGGCCCAGATTCACAGGCAGGGCCAGCTACATGTTTTACAGAGCCCCTTGTTAAAATGAAAATTATTAAGAATGTCAATATGGTGATAGTAGTACTTAAAAAAAAAGAGCATAGGGTCCTTCTAAGCGTGAGGTTCCTTGTGACTGTACAGGTTGTACACTCCTGAAGCTGGTCCTAGTCACGAAGGAAGAATGTTCTCGAACATTTGAGGATGTGGAGAAGTATGAAAAGTGAATCATTCCATTCTGTATTTCTAAAGAACATGACTTTACCCAGGGAGCCTGGGCCAATCTTTCCTGGGATGGGGGGATGCTGAAAGGCCAATGCTTAGGAGTTAATAGGATCATTACAGCAGGAAGGTAAGAGTAAAGAAGGTGGTATTAGCCTCTGATCTCTAAAATAGGGTTCTTGGTGTTTTGATGTTTACTGCAAGACAACAGACTTTGAAAGTAAAAACTTTGTGAGGAGTTGAAAATGACTTCCTAAATGTCTTTGTCTTCTTTATTTACCAAGCAGGAGGCAGATTTGGTAGACAAGAGTTCAAAGTTTTAATGTGCACCAAGGAGTGAGAGTGAGGCTGTGGTGTTAAGAAGGTGGGTGCCCCGTGAGTATGGATGAGGCATTCCAGAGAGAAGGCGAACACAGAGGTCAAAGGTCAGGGTATCTGCCTCCTTCCCCATTTTCCACACATTTGCTCACACTTGCGGTAGGAGCGAGTTCAAAATCATCAAGTATTACAAAGCAGCATCAGTAGAATATTAGACCAACCCCATCAGTTTCTCTTTCTCTGCTTCTTGACATCCTTCCTTCCTTTGCAAATTTCCTTCTGGACAGAGGTCAACCTTTATTAACACTACATCTCATTTTACAATTTTACACGGTGATTTATTTCTCTTTAATTGTACTGATTCCTCATAAGCCCAAATCCACCTGGATTCAGAATTAAAACAAAAATATTTACTCCAATGAACCAATCATTGAAGCAGTCTAGAAAAGGTAGCCCTGGGGAAAGGAAGGGCCTGATGTCCAGTGGCTTCTTCGAGTTTCTCACTGGTCTCTCCTGAGGAATGGCTTGTGGGGCCTGCTGCTAAGCTGTTGAGCACTGAGATAGAACTTGTTCCATATGAATTATTTTTGTAGACAATTTGTTGACCTGAGCTGAAATCAGAGTTGGACACTGACTGATTGAGCCACCCAAGTGCCCCTTTTCTTATCCTTTTTAAATACCATATTGCTTTAGTTGTCACGAATTTATTGTTTGATTTAATATTTTAGAACAAAATCCACCTAAAATTTTTTTGCTTCAATATTTTCTTAACATATATGTTTTTTGAATGAACATTTTTGTTGGTATTTATCTCTGAACACATTTATAATAATGTATCCTTTATTTCCTCTATAAAAGGGTTTAGTGTTTATCATCCTGCTCAACTTCTCTCTTGAGCATTTTATTTTCATCCATCTTTCATTCAGCTGGAATGTGCATTCTAGAATTTTATTCACTTAGAATATATATGCTGTTTATTTTGGGTCTATTTTCCTTTATATATGATTATTATATGAATGTGATTTGCTTACAGATGGAATACTTGGGTAATACCCTTTTGTTTTAGAACACAACAGCCAATGTCTGCATATCATCTCAGTTTAATGTTAAAAACACTCATTTAGGGATGCCTGGGTGGCTCAGTTGGTTGGACGACTGCCTTCGGCTCGGGTCATGATCCCGGAGTCCCGGGATCGAGTCCTACATTAGGCTCCCAGCTCCATGGGGAGTCTGCTTCGCTCTCTGACCTTCTCCTCGCTCATGCTCTCTCTCACTGTCTCTCTCTCAAATAAATAAATAAAATCTTAAAAAAAACACACACACACACATTTACTCTATATCTTATCTGAAACCCTAATACCTTATCTCACCAGTCCCTGCTTCATTTTTTTTCCAGAGCACTTGAGTATGGAGTACCCCATACCCCATCCTCCTAGTGAATTCATCAGTGTATGTAAAAATATACAAGAAGCTATAGCCCTCTAGATGCTTTCTTCATTCAGGCATTTTGCTTCAATGTATCTTTCTTATATTCATAAATTGGTCTAATCTACAGGTTTTTTTTAATTACTAAAGTACAAAAGACACACAAGTTACATTAGTTTCAGGTATACAGCATAACAATTCACTAAGTTTATACATTAGGCTATGCTTACCACAAGTGCAGCTACCATCTGTCACCTTTCAACTGTCATACTGCCATTGACTGTATTCCCCGTGCTGTGTCTTTTATCCCCATGACTTATTCTTTCCATAACTGGAAGCCTGCATCTCCCACTCCCCTTCACCCATTTTGCCCATCCTCCCATACTCTTACTTCCTCCATTCTAGCAACCACCAGTTTGTTCTCTGCATTTATGGGTCTCTTTCCGCTTTTTGCTTGTTATTTTATTCATTTGTTTTTGGTTTTGTTTTTTGCTTCTATGCATAAGTGAAATCATATGGTATTTGTCTTTCTCTGACTGACTTATTTCACTTAGCATGGTACTACCCTCTAGGTCCATCCATGTTGTCACAAAGGGCAAGATCTCATTCTTCTTTATGGCTGAGTAATATTCCATTGTGTGTGTGTGTGTGTGTGTGTGTGTGTGTGTGTGTGTGTATCCCGCATCTTTTTCTATTCATGTATCAGTGGACACCAGGTTGCTTCCATATCTTGGCTATTGTAAATAATGCTGCAATAAACATAGGGGTGCATATATCTTTTCAAATTAGTGTTTTAGTTTTCTTTGTTTTTCTAGTAGTGGAATTCCTGGATCATGTAACATTTCTATTTTTAATTTTTTTGAGGAACCTCTATACTGTTTTCCACAAAGGCCACAACAATTTACATTCCCACCAACAGTGCACAAGAGTTTCTTTTTCTCCAATATCCTCTTCAACACATGTTATTTCTTATCTTTTTTATTTACCCATTCTGCCACCTGTAAAGTGATATCTCATTGTGGTTCTGGTTTGCATTTCCCTGGTGATGAGTGATGTTGAGCATCTTTTCATGTGTCTGTTAACCTGTTTGTCTTATTTGGTAAAATGTCTATTTAGAATCCCTGTCAGTTTATTAACTGGGGTATTTGTTTTTTGGTGCTGACTTGTATAAATTCTTTATTTATTCTGGATAATAACTCCTTACTGTAGATATCATTTGTAACTATCTTCTCCTACTCACTATGTTGCCCTTTTCATGGCTTTGTCTGCTGTGCAAAGCTTTTTATTTTGGTGTAGTCCCAATAGTTTATTTTTGCTTTTGTTTTCCTTGCCTTAGGAGGCATAGCTAGAAAAATGTTTCTATAGCTAATGTCAAAGAAATTACTGACTATGTTTTCTTCTGGAAGTTTTATAAATTCAGGTCTCATATTTAATCCATTTTTGAGGTCTTTCTTCCATTTAGAGTTTATTTTTGTGTATGGTGTAAGAAAGTGGTCCCATGTCATTCTTTTGCATGTAGCTGTCCAGTTTTCCCCAGCACCATTTATGGAAGACACTTTCCCCATCATGTATTTTTGCCTCTTCCTTTGTCATAGATCAACTGACCATATAAGAATAGGTTTATTTCTGGACTCTTTGTTATTTTTTTTTTATTTTATTTAATTATTTGACAGAAGGAGAGAGAGATCACAAGTAGACAGAGAGGCAGACAGAAAGAAAGGGGAAAGCAGGCTCCCTGCTAAGCAGAGAGCCCGATGCGGGCCTCGATTCCAGGATCCTGAGATCATGACCTGAGCTGAAAGCAGAGGCTTAACCCACTGAGCCATCCAGGTGCCCCTGGGCTCTCTGTTCTATTCCATTGATCTATATATCTATTTTTGTGCCAGTACCATACTGTTCTGACTACTAAGGATCATGGTATACCTGAAATCTGGGATTATGATACCTCCAGATTTGTTCTTCTTTCTCAAGATTGCTTGGGGCTACTTGGGGTCTTCTGTGGGTCCTTACAAATTTTAATCTTTTTTATTCCAGTTTGTGAAAAGTGTTGTTGGTATTTTGATAGGGATTGCATTGAATCTGTAGATTTCTTTCAGCAAGAAGGATATTTTAACAAAATTATTCTTCTAATCCATGAGCATGGGCTATCTTTCCATTTGTTTGTATCATCTTCAATTTTTTTTCATCAGTATTGTAAAGTTTTCAGAGTACAGGCCTTTCACCTCCCTCGTTAAGTTTATTCCTAGGTATTTTGTTCTTTTGGGTATAATTGTAAATGGGATTGTTGTCTTCATTTCTCTATCTGCTACTTCATTATTAGTGTATAGAAACACACTGATTTTTATATATTAATTTTGTATCTGTAAGTTTACTGAATTCATTTATTCTAATAGTTTTGGAGTGAAGTCTTTAAGATTTTCTCTATATATATAGCATCATGTAATCTGCAAATATTGCCTTCAGTTCCTTTTGTAAGGTAAATACACAAGCTAGGTCACTCTACTCTCCTACTAGTTTTTCCCTATTTTGGTCTATTCTTTAAAATTGGAATTGTAGTTCTTGAAAGGATATCGAATACAGATAACAGGGATAATAAATAGATGCAATTTTTACAGGGCAAAAAACAAGGACTTTGCTATCTCAGAGGCTGCATTCATGTGATAGGGAGATGGTACCTTGTTTTCTGGTTGGTAGAAATTTGTTTTCTCAGGGCCAGGGGAAAATATTTTTATTTGTTTCTACCTAATCCCCAGGTGGCAGGGCTGAGTCAACATCTATGTGCATGGCAGTTGTAATAAAGAATTAGAGTAACTTCTTTCTGACAAGATAGACATTTTTTTTTCTTTTTAAAAATCTCTTTCTAGATATACACAATTTAATTTTTGACTTTTTTCCTTCTAATTCTAGTTCAGTATTTATATGTCTATTCTTTGTTTTTCACTTCAAATGTTTGAGGAACATATTCATAGCAATAAGCTCTGTTACCTTCTACTGCTTGATTTGGTATAAGGAGATGGACTCATCTTGGTTCTACACTTTTCCTTCCCCTGTCACCTCTCCTACAGTCGTGTTCCCCTTGCTGTCTTTTTCTTTTTTTCCTTTTTGTCTTCCATTTCTTGATGCTTGCTCACCTTTTTGTTATTGGGCACTGATTTTCCTTCTCTGCCTTCTTGCACATGTATCTCCTTCCCCTTTCCTACTGTCCCTCCAAGCATTTATCTTAACCATTCTTTGAAGCAAACCCTCCTGTCAGAAACTCTCTGCCTGACATTTAAGGTGCAGATTTTTACACCAGCATATCATTTTCCCCATAGAAGTATTTCTACTATTTCCAGTTCGGATTCTAAGGACCTGGAATCAAAGTTCTTCGACACCAGTCAGACAAATATTTGTTGAGGAGCATAAGGAACAATGTTATAAAACAGAGAATTTCCTCTTTTCCTCTCCGTGGAAGTGATGGTACACTACTGGGGTCACATGCAGCTGGGTCCTGTTCCCTCTGTTTTCAGCATTCCTCTGGCCCCTTGATAGAAGCAATTAAGTGAGCACTTTCCACTCACAACATGTATTGCTCTCGGCTGCTTTGCTGGAAGTGTCCCAGTGCTTTCATCTGTCTCTGAATTAAACAGGGAAAATATACACATTGGGAACAATAATTTTCTCCAGTCACCATCAATCTATTGATATGTAAAAAAGAAGTATTAGCTTTTGTTTCTGATAGATCCTTACACTTTTTAAGGGCAAAATTATTGTCAAATTCAGTTTCTTAGACAGTAAGGTGCAGAAAACCACCAGTACCAACACGACCTCTTTTGTTTCCCAAGCCCCAGCCCTGACCCCCTGAGAGAAGTTTCTGGCCAAATCCGTGCACTCCAGCATTTGACGCACACTCTCTCCCAGCCAGTGACATTTTTGTTCTTTAAGCTTCAGCAACAGTGTTTTCAAGATATATACCATGACAAATTATTTTTCTATCATTAAGTTACTTTTTACAAAATAGAAATGTTTTTGTTATTTCATTATTATTAACATTGTAAATGCTTTTAGTAAAACAAATTCAAACATTAAAATCGTTCAAAGTAGAGAATGAAAATTCATTATTGTTCTGCCTACATGGACAATCATAATAAATGACTTACGAGTATCTTCCTAAACATTTTTCTTATAAATATATGTAAGCCTACTACATATAATTTACAGTAATAGTGGGATGGTATGGTACTTCCTGTTCTGTAATGTATTTTTTCCCCTAACTCTAGGAATTATTTATGCTAACATATATACTGATCTACCTTGTACTCCTTTGTTCAAATGTAACAATAACCATACATATTTCATTAATTTCATCTTGACATTTAGATTATGACCAGTGTTTTACCAATACAATTCTGTAAAATAGCATCTTTGTGTATATATTTTGCCCATTTATATGACTATTTTTTTGTGGGATTTCTACATGTGGAATTATTATATACAAATTCTTAATTTTTATAAGTATATCCAAGCTACTCTTACATTTTAATTTCTGTGCAATTAGCATTTGATATAATTAGGATTTAAGCCTGGTATTTTATTACTTGTATACTCTGCTACTTCTGTTATTTATTTTTTTTGTATCTGTTTCCTTTTTTCTGTGTGTTTCTTGAACATTCTTTGGGATTCCATTTTGAGTTATTTCTGGTGTTTAGTATGTCTCTATGTATTACTTTTTTGTCTAGTAGTTGCTCTAGGGATTAAAATATACATGCTTAGCTTTTCACAGTCCAGTAATAGCAGCATTTTGCCACTTGATATTGGAACATAGATACTTAACCATCATTTGGGCCCCTTTATCACCCTCCCTTTATAGCATAGCTGTCTAGATATTTTCTTTCTACATAATCAGAACCTACTCATAAGTATTGTTTTTAAATGTCAAATATAATTTTTAAAGCTCAAGAGGCAAAGAATACTTTATAACCATTTTGTATTATTGTATAGCCATACATAGCTTATACTTTATTTATAGCTATACATATGTTTATATTTTTTTCTTTGCTCTTTATTCATGCCTGATGTCCGAAGATTTCTTCCATTTCCTTTTTTTTTTTAATAAGAATTTCCTTTTACCATTCTTTTTTGGGGTCAGTCTTCTGGCGATAAATTATCTTAACCTTTTTTGGTCTGGAAAAAAATTTTTTTAAAAGGTTCATTTATTTATTTCAGTGAAAGAGATTGCAGAAAGTGAGCCAGAGGAAAAAGGAGAGTGAAGCTCAAACAGACTTCACACTGAACACAGGGCATAACTTGGGGCTCAATCTCACGACCTTGAGATTAAGATCTGAGCTGACACTAAGAGTCAGACACTTAACTGAATGGGCCACCCAGGTGCCCCTTGTCTGAAAATGTTTTATTTCACCCTTATTCCTAATAGGTATTTTCACTCAATACAGCGTTGTGAGTTGGCAGGCTTTGACGGGCATAGATTTCTTTGGGATTATCCTCTTTGGGATATTCTGAGCTACCTGAAACTGTTGAGTCGTGTCTTATGACAAATTTGGAAAGTTTTCAGCCATTATTCATTTAAATGTTTTTCTGGCCCCCCATTTTTTCCCCTCATTTCTGGGGACTCCGATGACACACTAGTCATATCTTCTTCTCTTGTTCCACAGATCTTTGAGGTTCATGTCATTTAAAAACTTTTCCTAGTTGTTCATAATTTCTATTGAACTGACTTCTAGTTCACTAATTTCTTTGCTATTTGCATCTGGCTATTGATCTTTCCCTGTTTTGTTTGTTTAAGTTTAGTATTTCTGGTTGTTTCCTCTTTCACATTTTTTTTACTTCTTTGCTGAGATACCCTATTTTTTGTTTGCTTCAAAAGTATTCATAATTGCTTCCTGGAGCATTTTTATGACATCAGCTTTAAATTTCTTAACTAAAAATTCCAAATTCCCTGTCCTTTCGGCATTGTGGTCTGTTGACTGTATTTTCTCATTGAAATTTAGATTTTCCTGGTTTTTGCATGATGAATAATTTTGGAGAGTTTCCTGGACATTTTTAGTGTTCTATTTTATGACCGTTTTCTAATTAAATTTTTTATTTAGCACATACTCAACCTGTTTAGATTCAGAGTACACATCCTGGCTCACTTCCGTGGGCTGTGTTTCGAATGTTACTTTAGTTTATAGAGCCTGTGCAATGCTACTTGGCTCTGCCACTCTTGTTTGTTATCCAGGTGATAAGATTCCATCCCACAGTATCCTGAGCACCACCAGAGGAGGGGGAAGTGTACCTCCTCATTCCTGCATGGGCAGAGTGGGGAAATAAGAGTTTTTCCAACAGGCTCTACTAATGCAGAAAACACTTCCTCCTTACTGCAGAAGGAAGACAGAAGTCCTAATTCTGTCCCCTGACTCCACTGGGGAGAGAGACCACCTTGTTTGCTTCAGGACAGGCAAGGAAGTCAGAGTTCCACCTTCAGGCACTGTATGGGAGGGGCACCGCCTGTTACCCTGGTGAAGGTGGGGAAGTATGGTCTGAGCTCTTTCTTCTCTGCATAATTATGCTCATTCAGGTTGCTTGCTCAAGTCTCTGTCCCTGATCTTTTGGAATTGTGATTGATGTGATTAACTAAAAAGCATTTTTTATTATCCCTTTAGCATTGTCATAGGAGGAAGAGGATATAAATTTATGTAGGTATTTAGTTATCTTGACCTAGGAAGATATTAAGATTCCAATACAACTGCATTCTAAAGTGACTTTTGGTAATTTATATTTATACTAATAAAGGAGGCGCCCTTCTTCATAAGCATGTAAAATAATTAAATATTTTGATAGTTGTGGTGCTAACACAGTAATCTCAGTAAAAACTGCCCAATATTCGTCATTTACATGCAGTTAAAAAAAAGGTGTAAAAATGATTCAGTGTTCTATAAGGACTCAAATAAGTAAACTCAATGTTCTATGATGACATCTTCTATGTATTTACATTATATACTATTTATATATTATATATTTATGTGTAATATATTTCTTTTTTTTTTTTTAAGATTTTATTTATTTATTTGACAGGCAGAGATCACAGGCCAAAAGGCAGGCAGAGGGAAAGGGAGAAGCAGGCTTCTGCTGAGCAGAAAGCCCAATGCGGGGTTTGATCCCAGGACCCTGAGACCATGACCTGAGCCAAAAGCATAGGCTTTAACCCACTGAGCCACCCAGACACCCCATGTAATATATTTTTTAAAGTATTTATTTGAGAGAGAGAGTGAGCATAAGTGAGGGGGTGGGCCAGAGGGAGAGAGACAAGCAGACTTCCTGCTGAGCCCTTAAATCATGACCTGAGCTGAACAGACCCTTAACAACTGGACCACCCAGGGGCCCCTATATATATAATATTTAATTTCTTCATAAACTTTAAGGAAGCAACCCAACCAATGTATTAATATCAAGGAATCAAAAAAATTCCTAAGAAAATTGTGATATCTAGTTAAATTATGTTTTAGATATATAATACTGAACGCATTTTCCGAGTTATTTCTCATAATAGCTGTTTTGAGATGCAATCACATACCATGTAGTCCATCTATTTAGACTGTACAGTTCGATGGTATTTAGCAATCAAAGCATTCTCAATTGAGATATGTTATTGATTAGCTGGAAGCAGATGACATTCGTTGAACTGGTTTAAGTTAAGTTCCTATGTTGGCTTAAAACTTTTCCTTCATAGGGATTCAGTTGGTTCCTTCAAAAATTTTTTTGAAAATTAAAGTGTAGAAAGAGAACTGCTATTATTAGTTTTTCATTGTGGTAAAATATACATGACATAATATTTAGCATTTAACCGTACAATTTGAATTTACAATTCAGAGGCATTACATATTTTTGCAAGGTTGTACAACCATCAAGACTATCTCCTTCTACAACTTTTTCATCATCCCAAAAAGAAACTCTATACCTATTAATATCATCCCAAACAGAAATTCTACCTATTAACATCATCCCAAACAGAAACTCTGTACCTATTAAACAGTAATTTTTCATCCTCCTTTTCACCCAGTCCCTGGTAACCTCTATCATGTCTCTTGCCTGCAAATTTGCTTTTTTCCAGATACATCATCTAAGTAGAAGTATACAATATTTGTCCTTTGTGTCTGACTTATCTCACTAGGTATTCTTTTGGGTTATATCATTTGAAATTAGAAGAGAGAGTGGCTAAACTCCAGTGTTTAATCCTGTCTTGTCCTATCTCAACTCTTAGGGAAGAAAGAAAGATATATAACCACTAGGGCAGGCGATCTGAGTTCAGACTTACAGGTGCCATGCAAAGAGACCAGGTTTCACCCTATTGCTCCTATCTACTTGTGAAAAGTGGACCGTTCTTTGAATCTTCAATTGAGATGTTAACTTCTTGTGAAGACTTCCACAAGCTATATTTGTCACGCGTTCTTTTCTGGTCCTAGAACATTTTGAACTATTATGTATGATACTGTTTGCATATATGTCTTCCCTCACTAGACTTGAAACAATGCAATGGTTTAGGCCAGGTGTTTTCCAGATTTTTATGTTCACAGTGGTCACACTACTACTGAAAATATTTCTTGGGCAAAGGAATAAATCCATGATAAAATTTTACATGTAAAACCAAAATCTAAAAAAATACATAGTTTTTTGACTTCATAATCATTAATGTTATCATTTGTCTTAAACTTTTAATTATGAAGTCATATGTATACAGGAAAATATATCATGATTTTATTAAATAAAGTATCAATCAACTTCATATTAAGAATGAGATCTTTAATTAGGAGCAGAAGCAATCTGATAATTAGAAGTTTAATATCACTGACTCCAGCAGGATAAAAAATAATTACTTACATTTGGGGAATTTGTGTTATGACTATATTGAGTTATTTAATTATGGCCAAACTTATCTATGGCTGTATAATGTTTTGGTTCTGCTATTGGAAACTCTTTAATTTCCTGTGTTATGCAGGATGGGATACCCAAGAATATGTTTACAAGACTTCAGAAAGAGATTCCTAAGCATCTTTCTTTCTTTGGCTCAGGTCATGATCCCAGGGTCTAGGATCGAGCCCCACTTTGGGCTTCCTTCTCGGGAAGCGTGCTTCTCCCTGTCCCAATCCCCTACTGCTTATGTTCCCTCTCTTCCTCTCTCTCTCTTTCTGTCAAATAAATAAAATGAAAAAAAAAAAAAAGACCTCAGAAATAGTGACATATTTGACATGATGATATATCAACATATCTGTTGATATAGATAGGGATGTGCTGACTTTACATAAAATAATCCACTCAAATTCCCGGCCATGGTAGTATTGAAAACCAGTATGCTAGGCTTTAGATGTAAGAAGCTAAGGTAAAATAAAAAAAACACTGGAAAGTCACATCAGTGCTGTACAATAATGGATGAGAGAAAATAATGTTAGTCACTGATGCATTCCTTTTTTTCTCTTGTTTAGGGTTGCTGGAGAAAGATAACTATTGATGACTTTCTGCCTTTTGATGAAGACAACAATCTATTGCTTCCAGCCACAACCTGTGAATTTGAACTCTGGCCAATGCTTCTGTGTAAAGCTATCATTAAGCTGGCAAATGTTGAGTACGTGGAAAGAAGAATGATCATTCAGTTATATAAAAACAAAAAGACAACAGACAACTATACATCTATATCATATAGCTTTCTTTTTTTTTTAAATCAATGTAAAGGAGTTTTCTTTGCAGACAATGTAAATGTTCTAATATAAAAATGAATATGCCAAAATCACTAATTGGAAATACTGGGTTAGTCAGCAATAAGATGGCATTCTCCCAAGAAAAAATATTCAAAAATTATTCTATATTCAGTGCTTTCTTGCAAATGGCTAGTGATCATGAGAAATAATATTTTGGCTTAGTGTGAGAAAAAAGTTGGTTTGTAGGGGGAAATATTGGTTCATCTAAATACAAAATAATATATCCTGGATCCAGTTCAAATGTTAGGTTCTGTGTGTGTGCAGCAATAATTTACTAATCTTGAAAACCTGAACTCTTCTGAGGGATGTCAGTATGTTCCTCATGTTTTTGGTAACATTGGTCCCTTTTAATACATTCGTAATAAAAACTACTCATATTTGCTTCAGTACTTGTGAAATCTGCTTGCCACCTTCCATTCCTGAATGTCTTGTGCATCAACGTATATGAGACATGTCTGCTGTGTTCATTCTCTTGGCTTCCACCTACAGACACCCTAGGCCAATCCATCCCCCACCCAGCCATGCAAAAACAGTTTAGATGCTTGTGTTGCAAAGGCATGGCAACTTTGTATCATTGCTCAGTGGGAGAATTCTCACATACATGGCACTGGCTTGAATTTGATACCCTTCACCCTCCTACAGTGTGTGAGAGCATCTCATTCTCAATGGAACACCCACAGGCTCAAACAGAGACCACTTTAGCCCTTTGCTCAAATCTCAACCTCCTCCCCTTCAGGAAATATAACCTTGTCTGTCATCAGACCTCTGCTCTGCTTTTTGTGGATTTTGTTTTGGCTCCCCTTTCTCTCTCTTTCCCATGGATACACAACAAAACCAGCCACTCCTACTGCAATCCTTGTCATCTCTTTTTTCTCTCACCAACCCTTGATTTTCTGTTTGGAATTTGTTTTACCCAGCTCACAACTCTTAATTTCAATGATTTTTTTTTTTTTTTTTTTAAACTCAGCCCAGATCTTTTTAGGTAGCTAAATAGTACTAAGTATTCATACTGGTGACAGCTATGTTTGTTTGTTTTGAAAGAAAATAATGTTCCTCACATTCCTAATTCTCAGACCTAACTTGAATTTCTGAGAATTAGAGCTGAATTAATATCAGTGAAGTGTTAAACCTGTGACCTAGAAAATTGGAGTGGCAATTTGTCTTTCTTAAAGCTACAGTTCCATAGAATTTTATAGCAACCTAAGAAATAAGATTATTTTTATTTTAAAAAATAGATAAATCCAGCCTGAAAATAAAGGACCAGACTAGATGTAAGACATTTCTGAGGCTTTCTAGTGGATACCTGAACTGTGTGGTACAATTTATATTTGTCTATACATTTTTCCCTCAGATTTAATAGTATATAGCAATTATTTTCATATGAGTTTTATCTTTCTACATTAAAAATTAATGTGCAGTAATTATGTCAATACCATTGTGAGCTATGCAAAGGACAGAACATTTTTTTTTAGATTATTTATTTATTTATTTGACAGTCAGTGATCACAAGTAGGCAGAGAGGCAGGCAGAGAGAGAGGAGGAAGCAGCTCCCCGCTGAGCAGAGAGCCCGATGCGGGGCTTGATCCTAGGACCCTGGGATCATTACCCGAGCCGAAGGCAGAGGCTTTAACCCACTGAGCCACCCAGGCGCCTCAAGAACATTATTTTTATGAGGTTTGCCAGTTGTTACCTAAGTAGGATTATCCACAGAGGAGTTTAGACTAGACTGTGAACTACCCCAAGTGATTTTTGTTATCTGTGACATATGTAGACCCATCAAAATTAATAATCTATGGGGCGCCTGGGTGGCTCAATGGGTTAGGACTCTGCCTTCGGCTCAGGTCATGATCCTGGGGTCCTGGGATCGAGCCCCGCATTGGGCTCTCTGCTCAGCGGGGAGCCTTCTTTCCCCTCTCTTTCTGCCTGCCTCTCTGCCTGCTTGTGATTTCTCAGTCAAATAAATAAATAAAATCTTAAAAAAAAAAAGGAACTGAAATCACAAGGATAAAAGACACTGTTCTCTTTTTTAAAGAACATGTTAGTATACTGAATATATAAAATATATATAATCTAAATTTACATATTTTATAATATATGTGAATATGTTTTATGTATATGACATGAATATTACCATATATTTTTAAAATAAGGCTTATAGCATGTTTCTAAAATAAACATAAAATTTTATCTTTGGATCTCTTTAAACACTTTAACAAAACAAATCATCTGGCTTTTACAATAGTATTTTCTTGTATTTAATAGGTAACCACTATGACCCCTACATTTTTTATGGCTATATCATTGTTTATTATTATTTTTATTATCATTGCTACTAACTATGCTATTGTGCATTTGCCTCTTTAGCATCCATATAGCAGAGAGGAGAGAACTAGGGGAGTTCACTGTTATCCACGCACTCACAGGATGGTTACCAGAAGTGATCTCTCTCCAGTAGGTTTTACCATTAACTTCTTCATATATTTTTTTTTCTTCCCATGTAATGTTTCTTGAATTAAACATTTTTAATCTTTAAGAAAACATCAAGAAATGACATATTTTACAAAATGTTTGTGAAAACACTATTCTATAGTATTCTATAAAATTCCTTGAGAATTTCAGGATAACTTCTGTTTCCTTAAAAAGACTGTGAATTTAATCTTTAAATATCTGGATGACAAATATGAAAACAATGTTAATTCTTTATTGTAGTAAACTATTTACATGCATTCCTTTATATTATACAGTTACTAAACTTATTCAATACAGAAACATAAAGGCAACTTTTAATTAGCCACACGTATAGGAAATAATAATAATGAAATACCTACTAGGTATTAGGTACTTTAATATAATATCTCTAATCAGAAACCACAGTCTTGAAAATATTTAATCATTCATATGGCCTCATCAGCTGGGTATGTGTCATTACAAACAAGGAAACTGAAGCCCAGAGTGGTTTAGTTTTTATAAAATCAAATCCATAGCATAGTTATTGGATCATCTCCGATCTTTGATTTTTACTGGAAATGTGCCATTCTCAAAGGATCCAGGTTAGAGGAGATTGAATTCAGTCCCCAGTAACTTGGATTCTACCATCTGAAACATCTTTTTAGCAGGATAAACTAGCTTTTGCTTGGTTCAAATAAACATATCTATAAGGTGAAAAAAGAAGAAGAAAAGTAGACCCCTTCCTCAAGGGACTGCTTCCTGAAGGGAGAGCTGATCATGTTTTTTAGGGGATGATCTAGATAGGTCTTCTCACGGAAAATCCTTTTGGATATCTAAGCAAAGAGAATATTTCTTGAAATACTATGAGTAATATTGGTGGAGGGAGGTTTAAGATGAGGTTTAAAACTGGACTTTTCTAAATTTTTATCTTCAGCATTGATGGAATGCTTATAATTGTGCCTTAATTTTTCCTGTGCGATAGTGAATAAATACAGCCAAGACATGAAATCCTCAGAAGTCCATTGAAAGATGGTGAAGAAATAGGAAATCAAAATAATTTACAACTAGAAAATTAGTCCATTAGAAATTGTGAATTATCTCTTGCCAGAGTCATACATGAAAACTGAAAAGTGTTTCATACACTACCTTAAAATTAATTTTAAAAATTTTAAGAAGTTTTAGGCATACTCTTTGCATGAATTTCTGGTTGCTATGCAATTTCTATGAAAATGATATAAAGGGGGAAATCTTGAGCTTTGGAGTCAGAACTATATAGCTAGATTTTTGTTCTGACACTTCAGTTTCAAGCTGTGTGAATTTTGCAAGTAACGTAATTTCTCTGGGTCCCAGTTTCTTCATATGTAAAGTGGGGATAAAATGACCTATTCTATATGGTTGTTCCAAAGATAAGTGAGTAGGTGATAGAAAAAGTAGCTACTGTATGGTAGACACATAATTACTGTAAGTTTCTTTTCCTCTCTAGTAGCTATCACTAGATTATTTAGCATTATCTAGATATATGTATAATAATTAGTAGTTAAACTTTGAAAACAGGGAAAATTCTCAAGAATACATGAGACTGATCCAAGCATTCAAATTTATCAATTTTCTCCTAAATACAACTAAAAAGTAAAAAAATACATACTTTGGGGGAGCCTGGATGGCTCAGTTGATTGGACGACTGCCTTCAGCTCAGGTCATAATCCTGGAGTCCCGGGATCAAGTCCCGCATCGGGCTCCCAGCTCCATGGGGAGTCTGCTTCTCCCTCTGACCTTCTCCTCGCTCACTGCTGTCTCTCACTCTCTCTCTCTCAAATAAATAAATAAAATCTTTAAAAAAAAACATACTTTGATCTATGTATGATTTATACTTTTTCCCATGGGTATTCTGTCACATTATTCATATAGTTTAAAATTATAATATACTATAAAATTGCAAAATTTATTTATGCATACCTATGTACTATTAAATGAAAAGGATGTCATGAAATACTATATAGATGATTGTCATGAAATGTTTAGGTTGAAATATGGAAGCAATTGCCATCAGCCAAGGATGCAAGTGGGGGTCAGGTAGGGTTTCATGGAGAGTGTTCTCACTTGGTCTGAGTCTTTACTGGGTTTGTCTGAAGGAGGGGATGGAGAGGCCCAGTAAGGGCAGGAGAACAATATTCTCAGTGTCACATGATGTATTCAGGAGTGGGATGTTTGTGTTACCAGGAAGTATTAGAATGTGAAGAGAAGGCCTTTGAGGGACCTGCAGGAGTGTTCATGGTTTTACAGGGGTCAAGGAGAATTAAAATGCTGAAGTTCCAAGCTCGTGTTGACTATTAGAACTTTTTCCCATGTGAAGATCAGTTAGGATGAAAGTGTTCTGTGGCATTTCCAACAGACACATTCCCTTCCACTCTCCGGTGGGTGTACCAGAGGGAAGCACTGGTCTACATACATTTATTGGCCTTGCCTCTTATATTTTCCTTCAATTAGTGCAGTTTTACCATCTGAAAAGAAAGAAAGAAACCTTTTGACCCTCCGTATAATAATAGAAACAATCAATGATATGTCTCTGTGGATATAAGAAGATTATTTCAAATTAAGAGATGATTAGTTCCTAGGCACACTTCTCTGATGTTTGCATGGTTCATCCGTAATAGAGCAACTGGTCACCTTCCTTTTTAAAACTGAAATATAATTGGCATACAATATCCTGTTAGTTTTAGGTATTGATCATGGTGATTCAATATTTTTATATATTACTAGATAATCTCCGTGATGTCTAATCACCATCTGTTACAATATAGTTATGACAATATTATTGACTATATTCTCTATGTTCTATGTTGCATCACCGTGACTATTTTATAACTGGAAATTTGGACCTCTTAATCCCTTCGCCTATTTCACTCCACCCCAATGCCTCCCCCTCAAACAGCCAATGGTTTATTTCCTGTATCTGTGTGTCTGTTTTTGTTTTCTTTGGTTTGTTTGTTTGTTTTCAGGTTTCTGGCTCAGGAATTTTTTCTTAAAATTTAATTTTTTCAGTGTCCCAAGGTTCATTGTTTATGCACCATATTCAGTGCTTCATGCAATATATGCCCTCCTTAATACCCACTAACAGGATCACCCACTCCCCCAACCCCCTCCCCTCCAAAACCCCCAGTTTGTTTCTCAGAGTCCACAGTATCTCATGGTTTGTCTCCCCCTCCAATTTCTCCCAACTCACTTCTCTCCATCTCCCAGTGTCCTCCATGTTATTCCTCCACAAGTAAGTAAAACCATACGATAATTGACTCTCTGTGCTTGACTTATTTCACTCAGCATAATTTCCTCCAGGCCTGTCCATGTTGATACAGAAGTTGGGTATTCATCCTTTCTGATGGAGGCATAATACTCCATAGTATATATGGACCATATCCTCTTTATCCATTTGTCTGTTGAAGGGCATCTTGGCTCTTTCCACAGTTTGGCAACTGTGGCCATTGCTGCTGTGAACATTGGAGTACAGATATTTGGGGAAAATACTTTTGTTTGTTTTGTCTTTTACATTCTACATATAAATGAAATCATATGGTATTTGTCTTTGACTTTTTACATCTAGCATTATACCCTCTAGATCCATCCATGTTGTTACAAATGGAAAGATTTCAATCTTTTTTTATGGCTGATAATATTCCATTATATATATATATATATATAAATATAATATATATATATACATATATATAATGAAAGTGTTATTCATGCATATATATAATATGCCACACCTTCCTTATCCATATCTTAGCTCTTGTAAATAATGCTGCAGTAAACACAGTGTGCACATATCTCTTCATACTGGTGTTTTCCTTTTATTCAAATAATTCCAGAATTGGAATTGGATCATATGGTAGTTCTTTTTCAATTTTT
This sequence comes from Mustela lutreola, assembly GCF_030435805.1. Lineage (NCBI taxonomy): Eukaryota > Metazoa > Chordata > Mammalia > Carnivora > Mustelidae > Mustela > Mustela lutreola. The sequence goes on along the minus strand of NC_081295.1, from coordinate 56,401,847 downwards.
TTGAAGATACTCCATGCTGTTTTCCATAGTGGGTGCAGCAATTTACAACAATGCATAAAGTTGCTTTTTCCACATCTTTGCCATACTTGTTATTTCTTGTTTTTTGATAACAGCCATGCTAAAAGTTATGAAGTAAAATCTCATTGTGGTTTTGATTTGTATTTCCTTGATGATTAGTGATGCTGAATATCTTTTCATGTATCTTCGATTATCCATATGGTTTTTTTTTTAATTTCTTAGTTCTCTATTGTGATCCATTGATCTAAGTGTCTGTATGTCAATAGTATATTGTTTGATCATTATAGATTGGTGACATAGTTTGAAATCAAGAAGTGTGAGTCCTCCAGCTTTGTTCTTTCTCACACTAGCTTTGGCTATTAAGAGTTTTTTTGTGGTTCAATACAAATTTTATGATTGTTTTTCCTATTTCTCTGAAAAATGTCATTAGAATTTTGATAGGGATTGCTTTGAATCTGTCGATGACTTTGGGTAGTCTGGACATTTTTACAATATTAATTCTTCCAGTCAATGAGCACAGAATGTCTTTCCATTTATTTGTGTCATCTTCAATTTCTTTTATTAATGTCCTATAGTTTTAAGTATACAAGTCTTTCACCTCCTTGGTTAAATTTACTCCTTTCGATGAGATTGTAAATGGGATTGTTTTCTTTATTTGTGTTTCTGATGATTCATCTAGTGTATAGAATGCAACAGATTTTTGTATATTGATTTTGTATCCTGCAACCTGACTGAAGTCATTTATTGGCTTCATAGTTTCTGGCGGCGTCTTTTGAGTTTTCTCTCTTTTTTATATCATTTGCAAATAGCGACCATTTTACTTCTTCCTAGCTAATTTGGATGCCTTTTATTTCTCTTTCTTGCCTACTTGCTTTGGTTAAGAACTGCAATACTATTGAATAAAAATGGTGAGAGTTGGCATCCTTGTATTGTTCCTAATCTTGAGGAAAAAATTTTAGATTTTCACAGTTGACTGAGTATGATATTAGCTGTGGGCTAGTCATATATGGTCATAATTATGTTGCAGTATGTTCTCTCTATACCCACTTTGCTGAAAGTTTTTATCATAAATGGATATTAAATTTTGTCAGTGTTTTTTTTTCCATCTATTGAGATGACCTTATGATTTTTATCATTCATTTTTAATGTGGTGTATCACATAGATTTGCAAATGTTGAATCTTAGTTACTTACATCCCTGGAATTAATCTCACTTATTTAATGTGTTATTGAATTCTATTTGCTAATATTTTGTTGAGGATTTTTGCATCTATGCTCATCAGAGATTTTGGTTAGTAATTTCTTTTACTTGTGGTATCTTTATCTGGTTTTGGTATCAAAGTAATGATGGCTTTATAAAACAAGTTAGAAGGTGTTCCTTCTATATTTTTCCACAGAGTTTGAGAAGAATTGGTATTAATTACTCTTTAAATGTTTGGTGGAATTCACTAGTGAAGCCTGGAGTTTTGTTTTTGTGGATTATTTTGATTGCTGATTCAATACCTTTGCTAGTAATTGGTCTGTTAAGATTTTTTATTTCTTTTTGACTTGGAAATTAATGTTGATGTGTTTTATCTAAGCCCAGGATATATGGACAAAGTATGGGAGCTCTTGAAAGAAATATTGCCTGAATTTAAGCTGTCAGATGAGTCCAGCTCTGAAAGCAAAATAGCTATGTTAGATGCCAAGTTAAAGGAACCAGTGAAGGACAGCAAAGAATTCAAACCTGAAGGTTCAATGACAGCTCTAAAGGTACCTGAGAAAAGTGACAAAACTCCAAAGGGTAAGACATTTCATATTACAATGTCATTCATATGTATGGATATTGTGTATAAGTGATTTACATTCATTGCTTAATTTAATGATTATTTGTTGTCATTATCATTTACTGTGTTGTGAAAATAATCAGGATCTAATCTTTCTAGGATTTTAGAACTAGTAATGTTATTTACTAGATGTTAGTTATTATTCCACATTTTGCTCTCTTTAAAAATCAAGGGCAACTATATGTTTTGATGATACTAAAGTAATGTAGTATTAACATAGGAAGACACATTAAGCATCAATTTCCATCAGACACACTTCCTTATATGTTATATGTAGAGTGGAATGGAGCAAAACTGCAAAGGGGAAAGTTGTCCTATTTTTTTTTTTTTCTTCTACCAAGGAAATTCAAAATAGACACAGTATGGATTTTGTTTTGCTGACCATTTGTTGTAAGGTTTAAGTTCAAATTTGAAAATAAAATAATGTCAAGTTATTTTCAAAGTCTAAGATCTTAAAGTGAGAAACATATTGAATAATTATTTTATATTTTCTAAAATATTTCATATAGCTATACATATGAATAATAATGCTTTTATAGTAAAGTAGAATTAAATATACTATGATGTATTCAGATTTTTGTATACCTTAAAAGCATCTATAATGATCTTTAAAATATTTATGAAATCTTATATTTTGCCCAAATTTTTCCTTAGCAAGATCTTATCTACCAACTTTTACCATGCAGAAGTTATTGCTATAAATATTCCTCAAGAGTTTACCAAGATCAAGTGTATGAGTGATATCTGCCTATCATAAGCCCTTCTTTAAATGACCTAATGTGCATTAGTTTATGAAGGGAAACAGGAAAAGAAGGCTGATTAAATTTGTTTTACCTAGCATATCTCAAATTAGTTTGAACTTAGAAGCCTTTTTTCATGTATCACAAATTAACATATGTATATCCATCCATTCAGATATATTATTTTCTGAGTAGAATTCCAATAAATGTTCCAGGAACTAATAATAATCTGGTGAACAAAATCAGATGTGGAACTTATCTCCTAGTGCTTATGACTAGTGAGAGAGACTAACATTAATTTTAATTCTAAAAACCATTACTATATACTAAGACATGAGCCTTGAAGGAAAATACAGAAAAGTATGGGAGTGCATACTTAGTCTAGGGCATCAGGGAAGAATTCCCTAAGGAATTTTGAGCTATGTTTACAAAGATGAGAGGGATTTCTTGAGGAAGATGAGGGAATGTGGAAAGAGCATTTTCTGTGAGAAAATAGTAGATATACATCTTATGATGCTGGAGGAAGAATGAGAAAACTAGCCTCATTCCAAAATGAGAAAACTAACTTAAAATTATATATAGTATACAAAATTATATATTGTTAGATATACATTATATTCAAATGATCATCTCCATTTAGCAAAATAAATGTATAATCAATAACCAATAATTCTTCACGTCTTTGGCAGTACATCACCAATTTTCAAAGTTTTCTATTGCTTTATTTTGATGTTTCTAATTAGAGGTGGGTAGTGCTTTGGGAAATATGTGGCTATGGTTTTACATTTAAATAACATTATTGTTTTGGCCACCTTTTCAACATAATAACTGAATAAGTAATATAATTTGAGATTTTGTAGTTAAAAGATTTATCATATATATTTTTAATATGTTAGAAAAAGCAGATGCAAAAGATGTTGGGAAGAAAAAGAGTAAAAATGGAGAAAAAGAAAAGGAAAAAGAAAAATTCAAATGGTCACTTCATGCTTCAAGACCCTCATCAGATGTACAGTACTCACTGCAGTCTCTGTCAGATTGTAAGATTTCAGTATTCTAGAATAATAGCTATTTTAGTTGTATCCTAAAATGTTGGGAAAATTTGGAGTTTCCAAAGTTGGAATACAACTTTGGAACATAAAAGTGTATTGCCTGTTTAGGCATATCTAAATAAGTTTGCTCGAGTTTGCCCATAATTGTTGAACTCTCAAATCAACATGCATGCATGTGGGGGCAAAGCTTGCATGTGTGACAGAAGCCAAGGTTATCCCAGTTCTTATGGTACAACAGTCACAGAAGTGTTTGCATGGAGGAGGACATATACTAATAAATGTATATGTTATGTATTAACATAAAGCAATCTGTTACATATTGTTATATATAGCATATTATAATATATAAAACATACTACATAAAATACAATCTATATTATATGACACATTGTAAAATATCCATAAATATTTATATATAGTTATATAAACTATATAAATATAAAATATAATTACATATTAGTATATATACATATTAGTATATATACATATTAGTATATATACATATTAGTATAAATATATGTTGGTATATGCTTCCTCTGTATAAATAAACTATATCTATATATCTACATCCATATATATATATATGTGTGTGTATTCCTAGATTCAGGTCTCTGCTCCATGAAAAATATACAAAGTTTAATTTAAATGTAAAAAATATGTTTGCATAAGTTTCATATATTTTACCTTTTAATCTTTTCTAGATTGATCCTGGTTCATATTTAACTTGTATTTTATGGCTCTAAAAATATTTCTCTTTAATAAAAATCCAATACAGTTCAATATTAGTACTTGAATTTGTAAAGGGATAAAACAAACTTTTTAATTAAAAATAAAGATAATAGAGAAAAATAAATTATACCATTTTAGCCAGACTCTTTAAAGAACAAACGCATACTGAATCAAATATAGTAATTTCAGGCCTGTTAAGAAATACGTGAAAAAATAAGTGATGCTCAGAAACATTAAATATTAAGTAGCTCATATTGTATACCTGAAACTAATACAACACTGTATGCTAACTATCCTGGAAATAGATGATAGATAGATAGATAGATAGAGAGATAGATAGGAACTTCCTGGCCAAATGTATCTATGTTTTCTTTCTTCTTGAAATGACATAGAAAGTTCTAGCCTGCTTTAAATTCAAAATAAGATTTTATTTATGAAAGCTAAAAAGTTTCAATTTTAAAATCATTCCTTTTGAATATAATCATTTGTAGACTATTATAAGTGACATTGACTAATAGAGTTTTTTGATAACTTTTTTATAGTGACATTAAATGATTTCTTAAGCAATTAAATGGTATTATGATGAAGGCAAAACTAATGAGATGTTCTATAAAATAGATGCATATGTGACATTTAACATTTATTAAATGAGTTTACAGTCATTTACCTATTTTTCACCATGCAAAGATGTGCTCATTAAGGAATTTGAACAATCTGGAATGATCTACTGACAGACCCATTTGGCTAGAATTTCCATGACATGGTATATGTTTTTTCTACAGGTTCTTCAGCAATACAATCTCCACACATGGTTGTATATGCTACGTTTACACCCCTATATTTGTTCGAAAAAAAGATCTTTTCATTAGAAAAAATGGTAAGCACTCAAGGCCAGGAAGCATAGGGTGTGTGTGTGTGTGTGTGTGTGTGTGTGTATGAGTATATGATAGAGTGTGTGTGTGTGTGTATGAGTAGGTGGATGAGAGAGAGAGGGCAGTGGGGAGGGAGAGAGGAATAAAGAGAGAGGTTATTTGTTGTCGTAGAAGGTATATCATAATTTAATTAAATTCTATACCTGGATTTCAGTCTACTTATGTTTAAAATATTAAACACTTAAACACAGGGACCTGGAACATTCAAAATAGCAACATGGACGGGACTGGAAGAGATTATGCTGAGTGAAATAAGTCAAGCAGAGAGAGTCAGTTATCATATGGTTTCACTTATTTGTGGAGCATAACAAATAGCATGGAGGACAAGGGGTGTTAGAGAGGAGAGGGGAGTTGGGGTAAATTGGAAGGGGAGGTGAATCATGAGAGACTATGGACTGTGAAAAACAATCTGAGGGGTTTGAAGTGGCGGGGGGGTGGAAGGTTGGGGTACCAGGTGGTGGGTATTATAGAGGGCACGAATTGCATGGAGCACTGGGTGTGGTGAAAAAATAATGAATACTGTTATGATGAAAATAAATAAATGAATAAAAAATGAAAAAAATTATCTTAGATGATTGCAAGTTTCTTGTCAAAAAAAGTATCATTTTTCCATTCTAAGCAAAAGAAAAGGCATATGAGTTATATATTTCAGTATGAATCATGTAAACATATCTAAATAATAATAAATTAACTTTCCATAACAGATCATTATTATTTTCTTAACATAAGATGATTTAAATGAACTCACAACCACAGCTGGCAAACTACTATTATAACCTCCTTGTAATCTTTAGATAATATACACAAAAAATGTTAATTGATTTTTCTTGTAAGTCTAACAATTTGGAAGAAATTTAGAAAATGTACATAAAGGCATTGGAATTAAAATATTCATAGTATAAATACCTAGACATATGCAATGTTAACATTCTGGGATATACCCTTTGATTTTTTCTTCTGTGCATATATTCTGTATAAATATGTGTATATACTGTTTTACAGAGTGGAATTAAATTTTATGAATTTATTACATTTTGGAAGCCAGTTTTTCACTTTACACTCTATCATTAATTTTTTTCCATGATGTTAAATATTTGACCACATAATATTTAGTAGTGGTATGGTGTATTTAGGTTTATAAACATGTATATATATTTAAGTAAATTAAGTAAGCATGTGTATATATTTAAATATATATATATATTTAAGTAAATATATATTTACCCATTTCTCCCCACCTTCTGCCTCTGACAACTCTACCAATCTGCTCTCTATTTCTGTGAGCTTGTTTTGTTTTGTTTTGTTTCAGATTCCACATATGAGAGATCATGTGGTATTTGTCCTTCTCTGAATTATTTCACTCAGCATAATGACCTTGAGGTCCATCTATGTTGTCATGAATGGAAAGATTTCATTCTTTTTATGGCTGATTAATATTCCATCATTCCATTTTCATTTTGCTGCTCTAATAGTTTGAGTTCCACTGTCTTGTCTCTGAGCTGACTTATCCTTTCTCCCGCTTCTTCTAGTCTGTTGCTGAACTTTTCTAGTGCATTTTTCAGTTTAGTTACTGTATTCTTCAGCCCTTTGACTACTCTTTGGTACTTTCTTGTATTTCCATCTTTTTGTTGAAGTTCCCACTGTGTTCATCCATTTTTCTCCCCAATTTAATGAGCATTTTTATGACAACTATGCTAAATTTTATTATCAGACAAATTACTTATCTCCCTTTTATTAAAGTTTTTCTCTGAGTTTTTATCTTGTTCTTCCTCTCTCTCCTTTTGGAACATATTCCTCTGTTCTTTATCTTGCTTAATTCTATTAGCTTCTATACAGGTGATGAACAATCATCTCTCCCAGTCTTGAAGGAGTGGCTCCATGCAGTAGATGAAGCTTATCATTTAAGTGACAACTTAAACCTTTGTGCTTGTCTGGGCAGAAGCTATCATATTTTTAATAGCCTCCCATCAGTGAGGATGTGCTAAGACCTGTCAACATCCCTAAGGGGAGGATCTTAGCACTTAGATTCAGGCAATTAGGAAGTCAGACCTGTAAGCCGCAGCTTTTAAAAGTATGTAAATATACATAGTCCTAGGGCTTGCAAGTGGCCAGGCTCTCTGGTGGTGTCCCCTGGTTGGCAGCCACAGAAAGGTAGGGCTCCAAATGATTAAAAAGCCCTTTTCTGAGATCCCAGTGAGTGGCAACAAGGCAGAGGGAGCATCCAAGACGGTGTCCACAGCCTGTACTCCTTGAGAGCAGGCAACTCCATAGTTCACTACGTGTGGCCAAGTTTGATGTCCCTGAAGCCTGCATCAGGTAGGCTCCAGGGCAAGCCAAGAGTCCTGCTTTATAGGCTCAATTTGCCCCTGCACAGTGCCCATGGGTGACAGCCTGCAAAAGACTGTCTCTCCACTTGCCACAGTCCTGTGGCACCCAGGAATGCAAACCACCACTTGCTATCAGAGCCAGACAATCAAGAGGCTTCCTTAAAGTGGTAGCTGCAAAAATCGGGATGCCACCCATAAAAAGCAGAGCACCAGCCACATGTAAATCCCCCCTACAGGAGACACGGGGACTCTGGAGTGTGGTGGAGGAAAGAACAAAGATAGTGGTTGCCCTCCGAGGTCTCTGGGAAGGATCACTGTCAGTCCCATGGTGTGTGTTGAATTAGAAATCTGCCCCTCAGGCAGCAGCCAGGAGGATTACTTAATAGGCCTCCTCCATGGAAAGACTGACCTCCTGATCTGTTGCCTCTCGTTGTGCCCCAGGTGTGGCAGCTGGTTAACAACTCTTTCTCGATAGGTTATAGTCTGGTGGGGGCCACAAGCAGAAGCTTCATTGGTTGGAGAGGTGTCCCCTGGCAGCAGTCACAAAATCAGGGCACCAGATGGGAATATGAGCTCCTTTCTGGGTGTCACTAGTTCTTATAATCCCATAGGACCAGGAATGCAAGTTCCCTGGCCTCCAGAGCCAGGTGGTCAAGAGGCATTCCCTGGGTGGCAGCTACAAAGATCGGGCATCAGAGGCTTATGGAAAGCATCTTCCAGGAGATACTGGCATTCTGGAGTTGGCAAAGGGAGAGTACGAAGCTGGCTCGCTGCCCCCCCACACACACACCCGGGTTCCTGGAGAATGTTCCAGCAGGCACCTACGTGTGTGTATGAAATAAGATGCTGGTCCCTCAGGAGGAGACTCTAATATGAGCAGGTGAGCCTCTTTCACTTTGGGTGCAATCGACCAGACTTGGATTGGATATAAAAACAACTTTTCTCCTTCTCTTTGGAAAGGGTGAAGTCCACCAGATTACTTGCTCTTCACTCTGCTTAGACAAACACAATATTGGATTTGGAGCTTACCGAATCCTAACTCCTTGGGGGACTCCCAGACATGCAGCACTTTGGTTAAAGATTTCCGCGTGCTCTGAAATCATTTCACTTAAAGCATGAGTAGACTAGCTGGTATAGTGATATAAACATAAATGTTCAGTGGGCTAGTTAGAAAGAGCTAGATAGTAAAAATTCAATGACAGTTTGGTTGAAGTGTAAACCATCCAGGTGACTGCTCATTGCACTTTACTATACAGTATATTTATCTTCTAGATCATTTGCCCAGGCGGCATAATATCACTCCTTCTCTCTCCCTCCTCCTTCCTCCAGCTTCTCCTCTCCTGCCTTCTCTTCCTTTTCCTGCTCCTTTGTCCTTTTTGAATTGAAACCATTTCTTCATGAGAAAATCTGCCACTTAACAGGGGTAATACTATCAAGATGACAGGGCACAATGTGCCTTTATGAATGTAGAGACAGGGGCAGTTTCTCTGATTTTAATTCAAAGTTAATTAACTTTAGTCATTGGCTAAATCCAAGTACGCTTCCTTGACCTCCCACCAAATTAAGTCTCTGATTCAGCGTTGAGCTGGCCATCTATCTCAGGCCTCAGTTTTAAAGTAAAAGTTCATGTGGCACTGGCTCAGCTGTTGTCTTACGTATTCCAAAGTTTTAAGACCATGGACTGCAAAATGACCAGAGCCATGCTTTGGGGAGTGCCATGGTCTCTTAAAGGGAAGTACTCCAACACTTCTTAAAACTACAAAATATAAAAGTACTTGGTTGTCCTACTGAGAAATTAGTATTTAAACACAAAGTTAGTTTTGAATTTAAAGGACAAAAAAGATCACCCATGTTTGTTGTTAATTCATCACGCATCTATTGATTAACTGTTATGTGCTAAACAATGATTTAGTCTTTGAGGACCTGGTAACAAGCAAGTCTAAGAGAATTCCCTCCTTATAAAACCCAGAGTCTAATGAAGAAGACAGACAAGCCAACAAGAGTAATAAAGTTAGAAAACTGGTACAACAGAGATCATACAAAGTATCTGGCATATAATAGAAAGAGTGTTCAAATATTGTGTGTTGGATGAGTGACCAACTGAATGAGTCAGTGAGCAGAAAAATGAATATGGTGCACACAGCAGCTATACATCTTTCTAATGGTTGACTAAGGAAGTCTTCCCAAAGAAAGAAGGGTTTAAGTGATGGCCTTAAGAAGTTAGCGTAATAAATGGGGAAAAGTGTGCTCAAAGCAGATGTCTCTTTTGGAAAATCTGGAGGTACAGGAGAGCTCACTGGGTTCAGAGAAGTACTAGAAATTGAGCAAATGGCAAGGGGTAAAGACTAGAGGCAGCTCGAGATGTGGGAGGGAGTCAGGACCTACAAAGTGTTATAAATCGTTCCTCTGGGGGTTGAAAATGGCTTAAAGGACCCAGAGGTTCAGGAGTTAGCCCAATGTCTGTAATAATATCAAATGAACTATTTCACACATCTCCCCACCCACCTCCCATCTGATAACCATCAGCTTGTTCTCTATAGTTAAGAGTCTGTTTCTTGGGTGAAGTAGATTACAGGAATTAAGGAGCACGCTTGTGATAAGAACTGGGTGAATTATTGAATCACTGTATTGTATACCTGAAACTGATATATTGATAAATCAACTTCAAGGCTGTAATAAACCGGCTATAGCCTCACGGTCTCCCTAACTTACCTGCTGATTCTTTTCCATTAGCTATTAGGCTAATCTAGTTCTCCTGGCCAATCAGAATGAGATACAATGTTTTAAAGAAAAATCAACACAAAAAGAATTCTAATAGAGTTTTTTTTTTTTTTTAAGGATTTTATTTATTTATTTGACAGACAGAGATCACAAGTAGGCAGAGAGGCAGGCAGAGAGAGAGAGGAGGAAGCAGGCTCCTTGCTGAGCAGAGAGCCTGACATGGGGCTCGATCCCAGGACCCTGGGATCATGACCTGAGCCAAAGGCAGAGGCTTTAACCCACTGAGCCACCCAGGCGCCCCCTAATAGAGTTTTGTTAAATGCAGTATGTCGTTAAAAATTTTAGCCCAAAGACAATGAGACCAATAAGTAAAATAAAGGCAACACTTTCCATTTCTTGAAAGAATTGGTCCAGAATACAAGAGAAAGAACACTTGGAAAGGAACAAGATGGCATGAATTACCCCATTTTCTTGCTTTTGGATATTTGAAATAGTTTTGGTTTTATTTAAATAAGTAATCTGCAATTTCTAAGAAAACCTCCCACTTGCTCAAACTCCTACTTTTAGACGATTTCAGGTATCTGGCTGGCTCAGTTGGTAGAGCATGTGACTCTTGATCTCAGGGTTGTGAGTTCTAGTCCCACCTTGGGGCTAGAAAGAAAAAAAAAGAATGTTTGAGGTGGGATGGCCAGAGGGGTGAAAGGGGCTTGTGGGCAAGGAAAATTCTAATATAAGTCTATAGATGAAATATTCAAAAATATTTCTCAAGTGCCTACTCAGGGTTTCATCCGAGTGAAACTTTACCATTCTAAATCTCTCTCTGCCCCTAACTCTAATCTAAGAAAATATGAGGTCCTTTAACAAAGTCTCTCGATATCAAAATATAACTATTATCCAAATTATTATAAATTATTACATCATTCAGAAGTATCTTAAAATATGTTAGAAATAAAATGAAGTATGAGGAATCAGCTTACTTTCCTTAAATCTAGCTAGTATTTTTGTGGATTATTCAAACAATACCATAGATGTTAATGCTATACTTAATTATTTGACACGAGACCTTACATTTTCAAATGCTTTAAATAACTTTATTTCCTGATGCTTTATGGCTCCAAAAAGAGTAAAGAATCTATATATTTGGTTGCAGTTAAAAGAAGGATTTGAGATGTATAGGCCAAATTTAATGAATAATAAAGTATCTGGAAATGATTCTGTTTATAAATACTACTTTGAGCAGGGCTTCTATTTTGGAGATGAAGTATAAATTTTTTTTTAAAGATTTTATTTGACTAAGAGACAGCCAGAGAAGGAACACAAGCAGGTGGAGTGGGGAAGGAAGTAGGCTTCTCACAGAGCAGGAAGGCCTACATGGGGCTGAAGGTATGATCTGAGCTGAAGGCAGATGCTTAATACCTGAGCCACCCAGGTACCCTTCAGGTATAAATTTTATAGTGTTCTTTTTTTGGTTACTATCCCGAGGCATTGCTTATTGAATAACAAATAAATTCTCCCATAAATTCCCATTTTGAGTGACGGGAAACTTTTAAATTTGTCGGGATAAAAGTTGTAGAAAAAGGTTTAGACTTTAGAATATCTATGAGAAAACATTTTTAAGCCATTATAATACCAGAGGTTTCCACTTTTTTCTCAAGAAATTGCTAACATTCACCAAAAGGATAAAAGAGATGTAACTATTTCCTTTGCTTTTTTATTTTTTTTTCCCTGAAGTGGGTTCCACACCCAATATGGAGCCCAACATGGGATATGAATTCACAACCCTGAAATCAAGACCTGAGCTGAGATTAAGAGTGGGATGCTTAACCGATTGAGCCACCCAGGAGCCACTCCTCTGCTTTTTAATTAGGCCTTTTCCCCCTTTAAACATTGAATCAGTTTCTTCTTTATTTGGCACATTTTTAGCACTTTTAAGTGGCTTTTCTGGACTCAACAGTGCACTGATAAGCTCTTTCCAATTATTAATTAATTGTTACAATCATTAGTTAATCCCTGGATTCAGAAAGAACTGTTTTATTTCACAGACACCCCACCTATTTTGCTTCTCCCGGAAATATAGATTGAGCTATAGAGAAACAAAGCATCAGGGCAAGGCATGTTCTGGCTGAGGCAATAGTTTGGAACAGGCTAATTGATGGGTTTCTGGTCCTCATTTAAATGACTGTTTTATAAATTTACATTTTCAAGCATTGCTATTCGCAGAGAAATCAATAATGCAAAATCACTAGGAAGAAAAATAGTTATTGGCAAAACTGACTTAAATGTACTTATTTTATTTTACTTGAAATGTTTCAACATTTAGATTCCGAATGCCAGAATTTGCTACAGAATATATTACTTTAACTCTCACAGACTTTTTGATTTCTTATGGCATATTTCAGCCATCAGTGAGTTACTGAAATTCTCCTTAAACATGATTCTGAATTGTTCCAAAGCAACACAGCAGCTTTAGGAGATCTGAATGTTTGCATGGGGGAAGCATCTTGGGGAATTACTTGATTTGGCAGGATTTGGGACAGCCTTTCTCCTCTGGCTTTCTATGAGTGGCTCCATTGTGGGGAGAGATTGTGGAGATTTCCTGTGGGAGAGCCTCTTTTTGAGGGTGAGGTGTAAACTACAGACAAGGAACTAGTTATCACCACATTGACCTGACCTACTAAGTGCAGTGGGTTTTTTTTCTTTAATACTATGTAGCGGTTGCTGGTGACTAAACAAACAAACAAACAAAAACTTCACATATTAAGCACTTTTATCAAATCTTTAACTGAGCGTAATAATAATGGTTGATTTATTTTGGACCAAAACTGATGTACTAAGATTTTTTTTTTTTTCCCAATCTCAGAAGGTCTTAAGTTTTTAGAACTGAAAAGTGGCTTCTAGCTCTAGCCTCTCATTTTGTATATGAGTAAATGGGGGCCTCAGAAAAATAAAAACATGAAGAGAAATACAAATGATAATAGTGCTTATATTAGGAGGTGGAAATATAGGTTATTTTTCCTTTATTAACACTTTATTGTGGTACCAGTATTCTTGTAACGACAAAAAAGTGGTTTATTTAAATGCACAAGGCAATTTCACGTATCCCTTTACATGTGCCTTCTGCCCTTTAGGCTGGTTCTGCGGAGAAGCTGAGAGAATACGGCCTCTCCCACATCTGTAGCCACCCCGTGCTGGTAACCAGGACTAGGTCTTGCCCCCTCATAGCACCTCCGAAATCACCTCCTGTACCTGCCTGGAAACTCTTTCGTCAAAAAAAGGAAACTGTTATCACAGATGAAGCTCAAGGTATTGTTCCTGTTGTCTGCAGATCTTTCTAACAAGCCTTTCTCTGCATGAAGGTCTTAATAGTTTCATTTGTAATGAAAGATGTAGATCAAGGCAAACCACCTAACATCATACCTAAAGCCTACATTCAATTTTATATCTAAATTTTATGTCTTTAAAGGATCAATTCTCTCTACATGTCAGAAGCTGAGTAGTTTGGTTTGCATCTAAACTGACCAGCCGTGGTGCCTGGGTGGTTCAGTTGGTTGGGCATCTGCTTTCGGCTCAGGTCACGCATGGTCTCGGAGCCCTGGGATCGAGCCCTGTGTTGGGAGTCCCTCCTTGGGGGAGTCTGTTTCTCCCTCTCCCTCTGCTGCTGCTCCCCGCTCCCCCAGCTTTAATGGTTTCCTTAAAATAAATAAACAAATTGACCAGCTATATCCAGGCCGTTCTTTGGGTGAGGGTATTGTCATTATTGTGACAGAAAATGATTTGTAACAAATAATAGAAAAAAACGTAAAGAGCATATTTAAGCCACTGGTGTGAAATCACTCTAGTGTACCCTGTAGAACATAACTTTTGAATTAACTGATTTCTGTTTAGAATATAGGAACGGAACTTCTGCCCTGGACTGGCTTCTATGGGAATGTTGTTCTAAGCCACCCTGAATGGCTGTTGGGCTAGAAATAAAGAGGTTCCTGTGGCTTTGGGGAGTAAGAGGGGCAGGGGATGGTGCCCACCTGGCTCTTATTCTCAGTTCACTTCTAACTTCTTCACAATCTAAATTCTTCACAATCCCAAATCCTTCAATGTTTCTTCCCTCCAAGTCTTCATTCTTACTCTATTATTTTTCATGAGCACCAAGTTTGAATGGCAAAAGATGTGAGCAAGGGCATTAATTAAAAAAAAAAAATCAATTTTAACATGGAAGCATGAATCTGAGCATATGTGATTAAAAAAAGGGAAAAAATAATAATTTAAAAATTATGGCTTGGCAGAATAGCTCACAATTTTTCTTTAGGCTACATCTACTGCATTTCTGTGCCTAATTTAGAACTTGCAGTTTCTCATAAAGGATGATAAAGAATTGACCTGTCATGGATTATTTATCTATATATAGGCCTCTGTGCCTGTGGATATATATATCTTTCTTATTCCAAAACACTTCAGTTGCTTTAATTGTCTTTGTTCAAAAAAGCTTTTTTTTTTTTTTTTTTTAATGTCTTTTGTGTTTGTCTCCTTGCTTTTGCTTTTTCTCCCTTTGTCTTTGCTGATTGCTCATTGTTTTCTAATTGCATTCCTCCAGCACTGAGGATATCACATTCTAGAGGTTTTCACATTAGGGGTCCTGTTAACAGGTCTGTTAGACCCTAAGGAACAATGAAAGCAAAGCTCTTGCCTGCTTACTAATGGCATCACTGGGAAGCTCAGAAGTAGGCTTTAAGCCTTTGGTGCCCTGCAGTCAGGCTTGTACCTTCTCTTGGTATTGTTTCCTGTGGCTCCAGCTACCAGTTCAAGACTAGTTGATTCCCCATTGCTGGTGATCAGAGGGCCACCCCTGGGTTCATGATGTAATCCCGAAGTCTGGGTGGTACTCAGAACCCTAAATCTTCCATGGCCACAGAGATTGGAATATTGACCTGTTCCCTGCATTCTACTTCCAACCATAATTTACATGTTTTAAAAATACAAATTATAACTGTTAACCATGTAATTTTCCTCACATTTGCTTTTTGCCCTACATGATACAAATAGTGCATCGGGTAGCAAAGATTTTCTAGCATAAGGTATTTTATCTTTTCCAGAAAAGAATAGAGACTAAAGAAATAATCTGGTTTAAAGGGAAGATGAAATGGTCAATTCTTTTTTTATCTTTTCTTTTCTTTCTTTCTTTCTTCTTCTTTTTTTTTTTTTAACTAGGCCTATCTGCCTCTCTCTTTCCTGCTTGATTATTCCATTTCTTTACATCCTTTGAGCTTGTGCAGTGAGCTGTTGATGCCTGCTTGGGATACAGAACTTTCCAATTTTTATTCCTCCCTCCCACACCCCCTCCTCCTTCCCTGACCTCCTCTTTCCTGTTCTCTGTCTTTCTGAATCAGAGATCAGCTTTCACATGATACTTGAAAGAAAGTCTTTTGCTTTTAAATGCTATATTTTAGTTCAGTGTGTAGAGCCACACTGAAAACAGTTGTTCATTCAGAGCTTTGAGGAATAGTTGGATGAAGCGAAAAATATTGACCCCACAGACCTTTTTTGATTTCAGAACTGATTGTAATGTTGTTCTAGGTAAGTGATGGCTCTGATGCAAGCTGGGGAAGAAAAATCTAAAATCGGTGGAAATCCATATCTGGTATGCCACCTCGAGTCTCACCCTGTAACCTCATCTTTTTTTTTTTTTTTTTTAATTTTATTTATTTATTTGAGAGAGAGAGCATGAGAGGGGAGAAGGTCAGAGGGAGAAGCAAGCTCCCCATGGAGCTGGGAGTCCGATGCAGGACTCAATCCCAGGACTCTGGGATCACGACCTGAGCCAAAGGCAGTCGCCCAACAAACTGAGCCAACCAGGCGCCCTGTAACTTTCTTTCTTCTATGTATTCAGTTTAATATTTAAGGGGAAAATTAACAGGGAGAGAAAGAGAGAGAAAGAGAGATCATTTTAGTGGTGACCATGGAACAAGGAGAAAAAATTATGTACTTGTTTCAAAGCTTTACTTTTTTTTTTTCCCCCAATAGTTACCCTTTCCACTGCTGGAGAAGCTTTTGTTAAAACAATCATCTCTAATGTTTAATGGGATGCTTGGGCTCTGTGCCATATGCATTGAGAGTTTCTTCCTTATAGATCAATTTCAGACTCCTTAGGAGACTCCACAAGGCCTTTCTTGATCCACTGCTTTCTCTTCTACCCATGACCTTCACTTTGTTACATTTTCTGTGCTTCTACTACCATCTCCAGGTGTTAGTCTGCATTTTCTCTTCATGTTTCAGCAATTGTATTGCAGAGGTCAACTAAAAGAACACAGTTTTAAGTGAAAAACATTTAAAGAAGTAACAGTTGGGGATGCTTGGGTAGCTCAATAAGTTAAGCGTTTAACTTTGGCTCAGGTCATGATCCCCGGGTCCTGGGATCAAGGCCCACACTGGGCTCCTCAATCAGTGAGGAGTCTGTTTCTCCCTTTGCCTGCTGCTCCCCCTGCTTATGCTCTCTCTCTCTGTCAAATAAATAAATAAAAATTAAAAAAAAAAAAAAGTAGGAATGAACGTCCAGTAATAACAAGGAGATGTTGTTAACTTTCTCCCTTGAGATTTGATTGCTTCACGTTTAAGTCTGGAAATCAATAGAGAAGTAGACTTTAAATATCTAATATTGGCAGGATGTATAAAGCCTTTCAATATAAAATCTACGTATCCCAGTACATTCCTATTTCCCTCTTTTGAAATTTGTTGGATAAATAATTAGTGTTATCAGTACTATAATAGAAGTTAAGTTATGCATTTAATCTTAGAAGATTTTAAAAAGTACATTATGCCACCTGTTTCTTTTAGAATTAATAACCAAGAAGCCCGAACAATTTCTTGAAATTTCAAGTCCGTTCTTGAATTATAGGATGACTCCATTTACCATTCCAACAGAAACGTAAGTATGTAACATTCTTTCCCACCAATACATCTTGCTGACAAATGAAGTATTTTGTGAATTGTGTGGTTAGAAATGTATGCTTTGGTGACAGATATACTAAACTTTGTATCACTGCGGTGATTACAGGAAAACCATATTTTTAGATTCTTTTTCACAGTAATAAGTAGAGAAGATAAATCCTGAATAGGTAAAAATAAAGCTTAACTATGCCTGGCTTTACAGCTTTGGCTACTGTTTTAGAAGAGTAAAGTACTTTGTTTTACTTAAACATTAACACTAACAAATGCTTTTGGTTGTTATCTGATAATGAAATCGTTGTTATCTGATAATGAAATCGTAAGAGCAGAGGGTTGTCATAGAAACCAGAGAGATGAAGTGTGTCAGTCTTAGGGAAAACAAAAACAAAAACAAAAACAAAAACTAAGTAGAACAACAAAGACAATCAAGTAAAAGGAGGAAGAGGAGAAAGAGAAATCCAAATATACTAATATTTGTCTATGGCAAAAGGGATAAAAATAAAGACTATCATCCTGAATCTAAAATTTCTAATGAGCTCAGAGAAGTGAACAGCAAGTCCACAAATAGCAATAAATGAGAAGAATTAGTGAGGGTTATAAGGGGAAAATATGATTATCACCACTAAAACAGTGGTAATTTGTTATGCAGTGTTAAGTAACTAACACATGGGTATATACATATGTCGAAGATTACCAAATTTATAGCCTAAGCTTGTGGAGCTAACTGTACTTCAATTATCCACCAATAGCATTGTAATGCATAAGGATAAATAATAATGTGTAAAATGGTTTTAAAAAAATAGGGATTCTAAGAATTCAAGAATTCAAGGGATACAATAATAGCTGAAAGTAAGGATTCGGCAGATGTGTTTCATCAGAGATTAGATACAGCAAAAAAGACAACTGGCAAAATGGAAAACAGATCAGAGATAATATCCAGACTGAAAGATTAAGACTAAACATTAATAAGTAAATGAGGAAAAGTACAATAAAAACTAAAGGGACAAGTTGAAAAAGACCCACATATTTGCAAGTGGGTCTCAGAAATAGAGAGAATGGAGAATAATGACAAACTAAAAATATAATGGCAAAATATCCTAAAGTAAAAGAGAAATAAAATCAAGTCAAGAATCAATCAGAAAGTTCTGACATCAAGCAACGTAAACATAAAAAAACCTGCAACTAGACACATCTGGTAGAACCGAAGACAGAGAGGGTACAAGGATATGTAGGGATAAAGTCAAAGTCCTGCCTCACAAACCAACATGGATGAATGTCACACAAAATTATTAGACCGAAGAAGTCTAGTGTCAAAGGTACATGGGTTGCTTTTAATTATCCTACTAACAGACATTATGCAGAGAAAAATAAAAAGCAATCCATGGTCTTGGAAATCATGATGGTGGTTTTCGGTGGTGAGGAGGTCCAGCCATGCTTGGGAGACACTCGGCACAGCTCAGGGGGCACTGGCAACATTAGCATCCCTTGGTCTGAATCATGGTGACATGGCCATGCTTCCTTTGAGATTTTCCAGCAAGTTTAACACTTATGATTTGGTTCTTTGTTCAATGTCTTTTAAACTTAATAAAACTTCATGAAACATTTTGAATAGTTTATATTATAGGTCACCCAGTGCCCAGGAGTGAGGGGTTACCTTTCTTTGGATGTAGGGAGATCCATGACCGGAATGTAAGCTGAGGAAGAAGAGCAGTTAAACTTGAGATCAGAAGTCAGTTCGTTGCATTGTTTTACTTTTAGAGCCTCTTTACATCACAGCCAGTTAATTGACATTGTATGAACTCTATTTAAGTTGAAAATATTAGATTCTTCAAAGCAGTTACTGTCAAGGCTCCTGTCAGTTCTGTGTACCAACAACTGACCACTGAGAAGGGGGTTAGGAGGGACCCCTTGGTAACACTCCTCTGGATAGTCCTTGGCAGTTAGTAATGTCAAGCCTTGAGGGACAGCTTTATCAACTGAAAACATGGTTTGCTGCTACTTTGATTTCAAAAATTTGTTACTGTTACAAATTTGTAAACCCAGTTTTCTTCAAACTTTTGTTTTAACTCTTCATAAAATCTTATTTTATACTTAAATCTGTGAATTTCCATAGAAGTTTTAAATATACTTAGTTTTTAAATTTATTTAAATATTTTAGATGGCATTTGCTATATCACTATGTTTTGTTATCTCCCCAAGAACTTTAAAAGACAGAAATCATAGGAAATAAAATCTTGCCAAGTCTTTAAATCTTTATTAAAGTTCAAATAATCAAACTCGAATATAGAACCTTAATTTTTCCTATATATGCTATTAGTTTTTACAAACCAAAATTTTCTTATATGTTGTAACTTAATCATGAAGCTAAAATTAAATATGTCATACATTTTAAAGCCTAATTTGTTGGATTATGTAACATGCTAAGTTCTTTCATATGTTATAAATACAAAAGCATATCTACATAGAGTTTTCCTGAACTTAATATAAAAATGTTAGTGTTTCATAATTTTTCTAAATTTTATACTTAGTATTACCCACTAAATGATTTTTCCATTCCAAGTAACTTTGAATCATCTCTCAACTGAGGAGATTGCATACTGATCAGAGATTTTGTGCATTTTGAAAGCCAGAGCTGCAAACTATCAGGAAAAATTTCCTCATGACCCAGACTTTTACAATCTCTGTGCCAATAAGCACAGGTTGGTTTCATAGCCTGAATTCCTTGAGTTACTCCCTTACTCGATTTTCTTATATTTTCTTTCAGCTTCATTATATGGTCAAGGTGGACAGAAGTCTAAAACCCAGATCTAAGTGACTCTGACACCTGATTGGATTCAACTAGTCACTGTTTGAATCTGTTATGAGTTTCCTGGCTTTATTCAATCCAGCAGAAGCAAAAACAAATGTGAATGACATTTCATCCTACATGAAAGAAAAGTCACTTGTCCTACTTTGCTGTGCAGTCAGAGTTCTCAGGTCAACATGAGTGCAATCCCTTTTTTTGGCAAGTCCTTGAGAGTGACTGCTATCCCATGTGATTTTCCCCTTGGAACTCTGTCTCTGCTAGCAACATGCCAAATTTGCCCATTCTTGGCTCCTGGCCTTGTGGGAATCAGAACCTCACAAATATGACTGTGCTACCCTCTAGTGGCAGTTTCAGGTAAATCAGACATGGCTAGCTTGAGACCAATTAATTAAGAACTTTTTCACTGAACACAAGGAAAAAAAGGAAAGTGTAGGAAATCTGTATACATGAAATTTAATTTTATCTTTGTGAAGTATATAACCTAAAATGTATTTATCACAACAAATGTCTTTTTATTGTGCTTGTAAGCTCGTAGGAATGACAATGGCAATTCAAGGTCATGTCAGCAATGACTTGAAAGAAAATATCCTACACTTCTGTAGCTAGCATGAATGTCACGCTTATAAACTCAAGTGTTCAAGACTCACTCAGACTTCTGACTCTGAGTCCCATTTCTGATACATTAATACTAAGTTAGATCAGATCTAAATGTCAAATTCCTACATTCTGATCATCAACATTTAAAGATGACCACCATAGTTTTAAAATAGCATTCCAGAAAAGTTTTACGACAATGCATTGACTGATATGGATATTTCTTCAGTAGTGTAGAAGGCAAGTCAGTGTTTTTAACAGGAAATAAAATTTGTTATCAGATATAAAAGGAGATGATACAATGAACAAAATCAGAAGTTCCTACTCTTGACAAAACTGCTGTTATTAATATACAACGTAGTATCAGTCAGCTATAAAAAAGAAGGAAATCTTGCCATTTGTGACAATGTGGCTGGAACTTAAGGGCATTCTGCTAAGTGAAATAAATCAGAGAAAGACAAATGCCGTGTGATCTCACTTGTATGTGGAATCTAAAAAGTCAAAACCAAACACAAACACCCAAGATACAGAGAACAGATTGATGGTTGCCAGAGGAAGGAGGTACATGAAACGGGTAAAGTGGGGTCAAAAGGTACAAACTTCCAGTTATAAAATACACAAGTCATGAGATATAATGCCCAGGACGACTGCAGGTAACAATGTTGTATTGTATACTCGGAAGTTGCTAAGAGAGGAGATTCTAAGAGTTCTCATGACAAAGAAAAAAGACTGCAACTATGTGTGGTGATGGATATTAACTATGCTTGTGATCTTCTTACAATATATATGAATATCAAATCATCATGTTGTACACCTGAAACTAATATGGTGTTATATAGGAGTTATAACTCAATTTAAAAAATGACAGTTATTTATTAGTAACTTCAAATAAGAAATTAGGATAACAGAAGTTTTTTTTTTTTTTTTATTAGCCACTTTGTACAGTCTTTTATTAAGAAAGGGGTGCCTCCTAGATTTGATTTATCATCCATTACTGAAAATGATGAAACCGCCACCATTAGTCAGCCAGACTTAAGCCAACTGACAGGAGCAGTTTCTCAGGTAACTATGTTACTCTTATTATCAGCCCATTCTTACTTATAAAATATCTTTTCTTAACTTGTGAAATATATTATACACAAAAGACTGCATAACATGCAATTGAACAGACTAAAGAATGTTATGAAAATAAGCTTTTTAGATTATGAAGTAACATATTCATTCCTTATAGAAGTCCCTTGTGTGGGGCGCCTGGGTGGCTCAGTGGGTTAAAGCCTGTCTTCTGCTCAGGTCATGATCCAAGGGTCCTGGGATCGAGCCCCATATGGGGCTCTCTGCTCAGCAGGGAGCCTGCTTCCTCCTCTCTCTCTGCCTGCCTCTCTGTCTACTTGTTATCTCTGTCTGTCAAATAAATAAATAAAATCTAAAAAAAAAAAAAAAAAAAGAAAAGAAAAGAAAAAAGAAGTCCCGTGTGCATCTCCTATCTTCCATTCAGAGTTTGGTGTTAATCAAGCCCATACTCTTCTTCTACTTCTTCCTTTTTTTTTTTTTTTTTTTTTTTTTAAAGATTTTATTTATTTGAGAGAGGAAGAGAGAGCACATGAGCAGTACAGCAGAGGGAGAGTGAGAAGCAGACTTCCCGCTGAGCAGGGAGCTGGATGCAGGGCTTAACCCCAGGACCCTGAGATCATGACCCAAACTGAAGGCAGACTCAAACCAGCTGAATCACCAGGCATCCAAACCCATACTCTTCTAATTTTGCCAATTACATATATACATTTATAAACGGTATAACCTTAGTTTAATTGTTATATAATTTTCTTTAAATGGACCCATTAATTCCTCTGGGACTTCCTTCACTTAGCATCATTTATGAGCTTTACCTGGTGTTGTATGTCATAGTTCATTCATTTCAACTGGTTGAAATTTAATATATAACCAAACTACTTTTTTTTTTTTTTAAATCACCACATTGTTAATGGCTATAGTCATTGCTCCTTGTTTCTTATTTCTTCTTTCAGATTTTTATTTAAATTCTAGTTAGTTAGCATAAAGTGTAATATTGATTTCTGGAGTAGAATTTAGCGATTCATCACTTACATGTAATAGCCAGTCACGAAAACAAGTGCCCTCCTTCATGCCCATCACCCATTCAGCTCACCCCCCACCCACCTTTCTCCATCAACCCTCAGTTTGTTCTCTGTCTTTAAGTGTCTCTTCTTATGGTGTGCTTCTCTCTCTTTTCTTCCCCCTTTCCCATAAGCTCATCTGCTTTGTTTCTTAAATTCCACATATGAGTGAAATCATAAGGCATTTGTCTTTCACTATTTTGCTTAGCGTAATATACCCTAGTTCCATCCATGTTGCTGCAAATGCCAAGATTTCATTCTTTTTGACAGCTGAGTAATATTCCATTGTACATATACACTACCTCTTCTTTATCCATTCATCAGTCAGTGGGCATTTTGGCTCTTTCTGTAGTTTGGCTATTGTGGACATTGCCACTATGAACATTGGGAGCTTCTTGTTTCTTACTATGGTAAGCAGTGGTACCATGACCATTCTTGTATGTCCCTGTACACATGCTCCAGCGTTTCCAGAGTTCTAGAGTTTGTAACCTTTTATGCACTGTGGCTCCTGTTGCCAATTTTGTAAAACTTCAGCACACAATGAAAATAACTGCATCTGGGTATTAGTTGAGTATCAATGACAGGGAATGATGGAAAACTAAATAGATGTTTGGGTTAGCACCATGAGAACACATCACTTCACTGTTTGGTGGAGGAATGACTGCTAAGTGTAGCTGCCAAATGGTTGGCCAGCTGCAGGTCATGGAAGTATCTGTAGGGAGTAACACATGACTACTTGAACCTAACAATGGGCCCCATAATTGCAATTTCAGAGTAGTGATCAACATATGTGACATTTGAAGATATTTGCAACAACTGTAATTATATGTAAAATAGTGTAATTTCTTCCATAAAGTCACAGTTATTGCTAATAATATTGTGGCTTTACTTACCTGCATTGATAAACCGATAACTGATGAAAATGTTGAACTTGGACTAAAGATGAATTTTTTTCAACTCTTCATGTTCATGGATTCCTGAAATTTTAACTCTGGACCCCAAAGGACACTCGACTAGGAAGTCTTCGTCCAGAATGTGAATCTTGGGAGCATAATTGATGGGTCATGGGTCATTTACCCATTTGACATTACAACAAAATGCCAAACAATTTTCCAATACAGGTGTATCAATATCCACTTCTGTCATCCCTGGATAAGCAATTTCTTTGTAGGCATCATGTCCAACACTCATATTACCTAATATTTCAAATTTTGCCAGTGTGGTCAGTGTCAAAGAGTATTTATTTCTTAATAGGTAATATATTCACATGTTCAAAAATAAAAATATAAGAGACCCCTGGGTTGCACAGTCAGTTAAGCATCTGATTCTTGGTTTTAGCTCAGGTCATGATCTCAGGGCTGTGAGATTGAGCCCCATGTCAGGTTCCACGCTCAGCACAGAGTCTGCTTGGAATTCTTCCTCCCTCTCCCTCGGCTCTTCCCACTCATGCTCTCTCTCTCTCCAACAAATAAATCTTTAAAAAAATAAAAAATAAATAAAAATATAAGGCATACATGAAGAACTCTTGTTCCTATTAATATGCTACATTTTCACTGCTCTGCACTCCGTAGGACATTTGTTACATTTTGTTATGCAAATTCAGAGAAACACACAGATAATATTCCATAGCCTCCCTTCTTCGATTCAAAATTTAACAAAAGAGTTTTTACTTAGTAAGTACTGGAGATGGTTTCATATCTATACATAAAGAGTGTCTCTATTCTTAAAGTTGCATAATATTTCATTAGGTGACTGAACCCTAGTTCATTTCTACTCACCTCTCTAGATGGCATAAGATACCTTGCAGGGCACACCATTGCATTCAAGTGAGCAATTTTTTTTTTTTTTCTGTATTAGTTGGAAAGCAGACAAACAATTGAGCTTGAATAGATTTGAACATTTTTAAGAGTTTTTCTTTAGTTTTAAGCTATTCCATGCAGTAGTTTTAGAGAGTCAAGAACACCATAAAAATAGTCAATCTGTCTTATTCCTCCTTATTGCCTTATTCTTCCTCCCCAGAGTCAATCCCTTTTATTAGTGTTTCTTCTGGTGCTTAGCTCTACATTTCTAAATAGTAGGCACGCACACCGTTGTTGTTGTTTATCAGCACTGGTGAAAATGCTTGACATATGGCAAACATAGTTATATAGTTATTCAATGATGGGATTCTATTATTTCTTGATCTATCAGTTTAGATATTACCCCTTGTTGGGGAAGATAAGTGTTTAGCACTGCTGTCCTCTCTCACAATGGCAAACCTTCACTTTCCTCTGTCTTCCAGATTAGTTTACTTCTGAAGTCTTTGTTGGAAATATATTCTAGCTATATAAGGATAATTACTGTGGAGACAATAAAGAAAAGAAATTCCCATGTCTGTCTATCTATCTATCTATCTATCTGTCTATCAATCATCTATCGACATATCACACTTTATTTATTCATTCATCCATCAAAGGACACCTGGTGAATAATTCTGGTCTGACCATGGGTGTAAAAATATCTCCTTGAGATACTGCCTTCAATTCTGTTGGGTTTTTATCCAGATGTGGAATTGTTAGAGCACATGGTAAGTCTACTTTAATTTTTCAGGAGCTACCATACAGTTTTTCACTTTATAGTCCACTAGGAGTGCACAAGACTTCCAGTTGCTTCACATCCTCACCAACATGCCCTCCTGTTTTATTTTTTTATAATAGTAGCCATCATAATGGGTGTGAGGTTATAACTCATTATACTTCTGATCTGCATTTCCCTAATGATTAGTGATATTGAACATCTTTTCTTGGTCACTTGTATATCTTCTTTGTATAAATATCTAAGTCTTTTGCCATTTTTAAATTAGTTTATTTGATTTTTGTTGTTCTTTGTATAAGTTCTTTATATATTGTTGATGCTACCCTTTTATCAGATACATGATTTACAGATATTCTCTCCCATTCCACAGGTTTCATCTTCATGGTATTGATGCACAGAATTTTCTATTTTGATGTAGTCCAGCTTATCTTTTTGTACATTTGTTATTGCTGCTGTTTAGTATGATATCCAAGAAATCATCACCAAATCCAATGTCATGAAGCTTTTGCCCTATTTTCTTCTAAAAAATTTATAGTTCTAATCTCTTTGTCTCTGTGTCAACCTTGTCATCCAAACTTTCTGTTGAGTTTATCTCACTTTCCTATTTTTAGTTTCTAAGAGCTCTCATTCTTCATTGTATTTTTTGTAGAAGTTTTTTATTTTGTAGATGGATGTTCTCTGATCTTTCTGATATTACCAATTTAAAAAATGTATCCTTATATATTGTTTTTGTTTTCTATTACTGTCTCCACCCACATACTTTAGTTTCTTTCTTTGATCTAAGTTTCCTTCCTCAATTGTCTGGTGATACTTTGTTGCACATATATATCCAAGGAATTCATGACATTAATTAGCTGCTGATTGGAGGTGGCTTTATAGAATGGCTAGAGCTTGTCAGCCGGTAGGATAATTAACTTAGGATAATTGGAGGATAAATGAGTTTCATTTGGGGGTGAGATTAGCTCCAAAGGTAGATTCTTTGGGGGTTTTTTCCTTGGCCTTGGTCAGTTTCTCCAGTTAAGAGTCTTCTAATCTCCCTCCAGGGGTGGAATGAGTCACAGGGATTGGCATACACTTATCCATCAGTGTTCTTACAGCCAAGCAGTACAGGGGAGCCAAGAGTTTCAAAGTTCAGCATGGGGACTTTCACTTAATTCCTCCCTTCTCTTTAGAGTAGCGCTGTTTCCCACAGTACCTGTGAACCCAGGTCTGGAGAGTCTCATTTAATTTCTCCATGTGAAGCAATCTCCAATGTCCCATATAGGCAGAAGAAGGCTAGATGTTAAATCACAAAGGATTATAGCAAAATGGGGGTTTGTCTCTTCCTTAAATAGTCATTTAACCCATTCCTGTATTTTATATAAGGCCGTATAGCATTCTCTCCTTCTCAGATGCCCACTATTCATTTCTGGGGCCCTAAGGCATGTGACGGGCTTGCTTCCCCCTTGCTTCTCAGGTAGCTCTGTTCTGTTATTACCTGCATCTCTTTACATCATCCAAAATATTGTTGCCATCATCCATTATGTCTGAATGACTTTGTACCGTTTAACCTTTTATACATATTTTGATTGTGTCACAGAGGAAATGGAGTTGCACAAATGAATTCAACTTCATTTCCCTGTTTAAATTTGAAGGAAGCATTTTTATAATTTGAAACACAAATATCTTCTCCCATTCTGTCAGTTGTCTTTTGATTTTGTGAACTGTTTCCTTTGCTGTGCAAAAGCTTTTGATCTTGATGAAATCCCAATAGTTCATTTTTGCCCTTGCTTCCCTTGCCTTTGGCGTTGTTCCTAGGAAAATGTTGCTGCGGCTGAGGTCAAAGAGGTTGCTGCCTGTGTTCTCCTCAAGGATTTTGATGGATTTCTTTCTCACATTGAGGTCCTTCATCCATTTTGAGTCTATTTTTGTGTGTGGTGTAAGGAAATGGTCCAATTTCATTTTTCTGCATGTGGCTGTCCAATTTTCCCAGCACCATTTATTGAAGAGGCTGTCTTTTTTCCACTGGACATTCTTTCCTGCTTTGTCGAAGATTAGTTGACCATAGAGTTGAGAGTCTATTTCTGGGCTCTCTATTCTGTTCCATTGATCTATGGGTCTGTTTTTGTGCCAGTACCATGCTGTTTTGATGATGACAGCTTTGTAATAGAGCTTGAGGTCCGGGATTGTGATGCCACCAACGTTGGCTTTCTTTTTCAATATCCCTTTAGCTATTCGAGGTCTTTTCTGGTTCCATATAAATTTTAGAATTATTTGTTCCATTTCTTTGAAAAAGATGGATGGTACTTTGATAGGAATTGCATTAAATGTGTAGATTGCTTTAGGTAGCATAGACATTTTCACAATATTTATTCTTCCAATCCAGGAGCATGGAACATTTTTCCATTTCTTTGTGTCTTCCTCAATTTCTTTCATGAGTACTTTATAGTTTTCTGAGTATAGATTCTGTGTCTCTTTGGTTAGGTTTATTCCTAGGTATCTTATGGTTTTGGGTGCAATTGTAAATGGGATTGACTCCTTAATTTCCCTTTCTTCTGTCTTGCTGTTGGTGTAGAGAAATGCAACTGATTTCTGTGCATTGATTTTATATCCTGACACTTTACTGAATTCCTGTATAAGTTCTAGCAGTTTTGGAGTGGAGTCTTTTGGGTTTTCCACATATAGTATCATATCATCTGCGAAGAGTGATAATTTGACTTCTTCTTTGCCGATTTGGATGCCTTTAATTTCCTTTTGTTGTCTGATTGCTGAGGCTAGGACCTCTAGTACTATGTTGAATAGCAGTGGTGATAATGGACATCCCTGCCGTGTTCCTGACCTTAGTGAAACACACCTTCCTAGTTTCCGTACATTAACTGCCAATTATAATCTCATCTCATTGTATTTGATCTGTAATCATATCAGGTGCTTCATACCAAGCCGAATAACTACTTGAGGATATTATTGTTTTAATTTAACTTGTATTTTAAGACTCAATTATTTAATAAACTCTCATATTCTGGGTTTTAATTTCAAAAATTTAAACCCTCAAGCAATTATTAAAATAAATTCACATCTTTGAACTTTAAGGTTAAAAACAAAGTTTCTGCTTTACCATGTTTTAGGAACTATTTGCAGAAATTTGTTTCTTCAATGATTAAAAGACAGTATTAACTCTTTTAAAAGCATTGGTGCTTTAAATAGCTAACATGTTTTGCTGAATTTATAAATCGTTTCTTAATGTGTTCCTTTCATTTCACAGGGTAATGTTATTTCACAAGCTATACTTGGAAAAGGTAAATTAATAATCTCATGACTTTCACAAACATCAAAACACAAAAGGATCTCTGCTTCTTGACAGCTCTTAGAGGTCCCTTCTTCTGGCTCTTGGTGGCCTGTCTCCAATGTCTCCTCTGATGTGTTAACTTTAATCTGCTCTGGGCTAGAAAACTCAGATAATCTCACTTGTTAAATTCATTCTTAAAGTCAAAATCAAAGATATCTGATAAAGGGCCCATGAGTACAGTTCATGTGTTTTTTTCCCCTCTATAATTTTGCATATCTCAATAACTTAATATTTAATGACATAGGTGCAATTGACATGTTTGTCTTCTGCTATGCACAGACGAACTGATAGACCTTGGATTGAATGATGCAACCCATCAAGGGGAAGGATTAAGTTTGGAAAGAGATTTGGTCAGCCTGACAACAGCAACACAGGATAAATCACAGGAGGAGCTTGCAACCATAAATAATAATGTTTCTAAAGAAATATGGTTGGATTTTGAAGACTTCTGTGTTTGTTTTCAGTAAGTATAAATTTTTTAATGTGTATTAAATATAGTGGATATATAAGCCATTAATTTTTACCTATCATTCAAAAGAGTTAAATCAATATTAGTCTGATATTGATATGATTCCCAGTAAAAATGTTAGAGAGAAAAACAAGTGAGTTGATAGTCCACATAGAATATTATTAATAGCCTAACAGATCTCAGGCCAGTGTCTGCTCATCCTCAGAGACTTATTTGTTAATGAAGTGAAAGATAGTTTATTTACTGAGAGGGATCATATTTGTCTCCTTCGGACAACTAATTCAATGCAGTTGTTATTCTTTTCTCCTGGCTTTATTGACCTAAGAGTTCATAAATAAAATTATAAGATATTTATATATCTTAAATATATATATATATCTTAAACATATCTAAATATAAATATTATATATATTATATATCTTAATGTACATGGTGATGAATCAATATACATTATGAAAGATTCTCCCTTGAGTTAACATACAACACCTCACACATTTGCCAATTGGTAGGAGGGGGCAGGAATATTTAAGTTATACTCTCCTAGAAAATTTCAGTGATACAATCCAGTATTATCAAGAACAGTCACCATGTTATACATTAGATCCTCAGACGTTATTCATCTTATAACTGAACATTTGTATCCACTTACCAACCTCTTCTCATCTCCCCCGCCCTCAGCCCCTGGCAACCACTGTTTTCCTGGGTGGTTGTTATATAAGTTTTTTTAAATTTTCATCTGTCTTTTCCTTGTTCTGCCTGTAATTATTTGATTCCATGAAACTTAGCATGTAGTACTAGTTCATATGGTGACAGTAACCTGTTATAAATAATGTTTTTCAGGAACATATATATTTTCCACAAGCCCAATTCATACTGCCTTAGCTTTCAAAAAACAGAATTCAAGGTAAATATATTATGATCTCTTCTCTTTTCCTTTTATGTAAATTTTTATTAAATCATACTAGTACAAAACACCTTCAAATCTATCAAGCATTTCCAATTTGTAATTATATTAACAAAATCAATTCCTAGAGTCTTCTACTGATCTCTTATCCAGACAATAAGCAAGATTCTGCTACCTTGTATCTCCAAGTATTATTCATCTGATTATGTTCAATCCTGAGCTGCATTATTATGTAAATTCACGTTAAAGATGTTTGATTTATGAATAACTAAAGCACAAATAAATTCACTATATTGGATTTCAATTAGTGTCTATTGAATTGCATGCTATTCCTAAAACAAAAGCACATTTCTACTACCATTTCTGCTTTTTTTGTCCATGTTCTTCTGTCTACATGGAGCCATTTCCCTTTCATCTTTATTGCCTTCATCTGGCTAATGCTAGAAGTCTTTCAGAACAGCATCAATGTCCTTGACCTGGTGAGACTTTCTTCCTTGGCCACAGAGTCTAGGTCAAGTACCTTGCACTCTGTGTGACCTATACTTACCCTTCTCTGTCCCAGTGGCCTGATTACTTCTCTGTGCTCCTCCTCCCACCCACTCGCTTGATGTTATCATCTTGAGAAGGACTCTGTCCTTTTGTGTATTATTACAATGCTGGTCCTGGGATAAGGCAGAAATTCAATAAAAAATTAAAGACTAGATTAATTAACAAATCTCACATTGTGGGGTATTTTGGAGAAAACTATGAAACATAGTCTAGGAAACTGGCTTGTACTGAAACTCTTATATTGCTTGTAGGGGGGCATTCAAGCCCCCAGGGATAATGGCACATCTCTATAAGGCTGGTGCAGGGGTGGGGGAAGAAAGAAGTGTTGGAGATGACATTTCTCATTGCTAATCGGCAATAACTGAACCCAGAGTATGGGGGTGAGAATAACATAGAGTTTACAGGTCACTGCAGCATATTTCCATATTCCCACTGTGGGCAATAATAAGATGAAGTCATTTAGAGGTGCTTACTCTGTTGTCGGCCCTGCACTAGGTTCTTTATTGTATTAACTCTGCATAGCAAACCCTAGAAAAGGACTCTTATGATCAACATTTTTCAGGGAAGGAAACTGAGGCAGGTCAAGGCTGAGTAAACTGCCCAAGACCACCTACCTGGTAAGTGGCACAAGCATCCTGAGAATTGTGCCTGATGTGAAGCCTGTGCCTTTGTCACTAGTTCTTCCCTCTTACTAGGTTTGCCGGGTTGGTGGCCTGGAACCAGGCTGCCTGGTTTTGAATTCATGTTTCATTTGGGGTGGGATCTGACTAAGTTCATTCCTTTTTGCCTCCATTTTCTCATCTATGAAATTATTGCAGTATGAGCCCTATAGATAGGGTTGGGAAATAATGGAGAGAATGTATGTAAAGCACTTGGAAGAATGCCTATTATTAACAAGGGATAATCAGTGTTGGTGGTCATTGTTACTAAAGGCAGTTTGGTTATGCATTTGCTATTACACCACTATCCCAACACATATGTGTGTGTGTGTGTATGTGTGTGTGTGTGTGTGTGTGTGTGTGTGTGTTTGTGTGTGTGTAAA
Organism: Mustela lutreola; assembly: GCF_030435805.1. Taxonomy (NCBI): domain Eukaryota; kingdom Metazoa; phylum Chordata; class Mammalia; order Carnivora; family Mustelidae; genus Mustela; species Mustela lutreola. Next base: position 56,370,178 of record NC_081295.1, on the reverse strand, counting down.
ACAATGGCCAACTGTTCTTTATTCTGATCCTATTTTTACAAAGTGATGTAAATACGGATTTCTCAGTCCCTTCTTCATTCCCCTGAATTTTTTTTCTTTTTAACATCAATGGTATGAGCAAACAATAATTTTTTTCTTAGAGGGCTTTGGAATCCAAACTTAAAGCCTTTGGGATGGCCTGAAAGGAAGGGTTGGTTGTGGTCTAAGGCCAGGCATTCCTGATTTTAGGCCACAGGCACTGCCAGCTGAGCCTGAGGCTCCTTCCAGCACATTCTATGGATGTTCCATTGGTGCTCCATGTGAAGGTGGGGCAGGGGGTTCCCAAAGGTGCCCTGTGCAGGCACCAGAGCACCTCTGTGTGACCTCTAGGGCCACACTGTCCCTAAATTCTCAGACTCTCAAAAATGGCAGCAAATGAGCTCTGTGCTGAAACTCCTCCTCCAGCATGCACAGGTAGGCTGGCAAACCCAAGCTTCCTTCATAATTTTAGAGAGTGAATACTTGCAACAACTGCCTTTATAACCAACGTGTGGCAGCCAGAAGGAAACAAAGAAGATAAATGGCAAATGCTTATTATTGAAAAATATCAGGGGAAGCAATCATTTAAAACATGGTCATGTTGTATCAAGCATTTCCAGCAATCTTGTCACACTTGATTACATAACAAGGTTGTGTTTTTCACAGTATCACTAGAGATTTTTCTTTCATATTTTAATTGTTTATTTAAATATCACTGTGTAATAAAATGAAAGCTTAAATCTATAATAGCAATGAAATTAATTTAACACACTTACTATATGCCATCATCAGAATTATGTTGAAGCACCAGTCAGTTGAGAGACAATAAAAGTACAATAGTCTCAAAGACCAGTCCTAGAGCAGGGCGCCTGGGTGGCTCAGTGGGTTAAAGCCTCTGCCTTTGGCTCAGGTCATGATCCCAAGGTCCTGGGATTGAGCACCATGTCAGGCTCTCTGCTCAGCAAGGGGCCTGCTTCCCCCTCCCTCTCTCTCTGCCTGCCTCTCTGCCTACTTGTGATCTCTGTCTGTCAAATAAATTTAAAAAAAAAATCTAAAAAAAAAAAAAAAACAAACCAGTCCTGGAGCTGGTCAATAGAAAGACCTACTTTTGACTCCTAGCTTTGCTATCTGCAAATTCTGTCACCTTTGGCAAATTACCTATTCTCTTTGTCTCAGTTTCTCCATCCACGATTATGCATATAATAGTACCCAATTAGGATGGACTGAGTTCATGTTCATGTAACTCTTACATGGCTGTCCTTTAAGGGAAATTCTGGTTTTACTCAGTACTCTCTTGCATCTTCAAAACAAAAACCCAGCCTGTTGCATTGGTGTTCAATGGCTGTATTTCTGAAGATAACTGTAAAAAAAAGGACAAAAGTGTTTATATCACATACCACCCTGCAAAATACCTTAATAGAACCCATTAGACATTTCCATTCTCTGCTAAGATTACTCTGTGGCCTATTATCAAGGACCAATATATATTCTTTGAGCACTGTTCCGCTTCTAGCCCAGTCTCCTCCATTTGTTATTTCTGGAACAAGCATATCCCTTTTCTTTGCTCTTGGAGAAGAGTTTTGACTCTCTGTGATGGGACAACCAATCTTACACACAGGTCCTACAGACCCATCTTCCATAGACTATTGCCAACATTTACCTAGTGTGATTTTCTTCGTATCATCAAAGCTGTGAAATATTTATCACAGTGTCTAGGGCATAGTAGGTTCTCTCTAAATGTTAGGTATTGTATGATTGTTACAAGTGGCAAATACAGAATTAATAAACTAATACTAAATTCAGTGATTTATCTGATTTCTTGTAGTTCTCAGATGAACGTGTGCCCTACTATCTATTTGTGGATAGTCTAAAACCTATCGAACTGCTGGTTTGCTTTTCTGCATTGGTACGATGGGGAGAATCTGGAGGTAAGAGAGCTTTGAGAAAATTACACTCTTTTTAAATTTTTAAAATTTTTTTCAGTGTTAATTACAGTCTTAAATCCCAGCCTACTTTCATTGAGTCCAGGGGAAATACAAGATGTTTAAGCTGTAGATGCAGGAACTTACTTCCTCTCCAGAGTGTCTAAGAAAGGCTTCCTTACATCACCTTTCAGGAGGCTCTTCCTGCTCAGACATTGTGGGTTATGCTCACTCTTGCCACCTACACCTCTCCTTGTCTTAGTCCTGTGTTCCCCTCTTTGGCATGATACCTACATTTTTTTTTCCTTTCCCCTTCCACCTGTCATCATTCTTGAGTCTTTTAAAAATCTATTAAAAAACATGCAGTCTTTCTTTGATTTGACAATTCTGAAGTTCTTTTATGCCCTCTCAACTTGGCCTTTGTTTTCATAATTATATTCTAGAAGGTACCTGCCAATAACCGTGCCATCTCAAATATCTCAATTTCAGGCTCTGACTACAGGACCTGACTCTCCAGTTCACTCTTCCTAAAACCCTTACTCTTATAATCCTTTGACTCTTCTGGGACCACCGTCTACTGACCCTCCTACTTTCCTCTGTCCTCCTTCTCCTCATGTCCCTATTTCTCTCATCCCCAGTGTCCATGTCCCGCCATTGTAATAGTAGCCTTGGCCACACCTCAGTGTGATTGCTTTTCTTTCCCTCTCAGCTTCCTTTCCTGGCAAAACCTTGATATTGGTTGATTCAACAGATGAACTCTGCATCTTACCTGTGTGCATCAGAGCAGCTAAATGTGACTAGAGAAAAAAATAATCCTATGATCTAGCCTCACTTTCACCTGAGGGCCACAGATTTCAAAATGGCCCTTAAACACTGCTGATATTTCCCTGGTTCATGTATTCTCCACTCTTGTCCAAATGGAAGATTATCTCAAACCTCCAGATCTCTCCAACAGTTGCTTTCATCCTTGTGCATTTTTAGCTAATGACCTTACTGCTATTTCCACTGGCAGGATAGACAAAAATCAAGAATGACCCACCTCATCTTCCCATAATGAGCTCTTCACAATACTGGTCATCTTCCCTCCTGCTCTCATGGAGGGACTATTCTTGCTTCTCTCTAAGACAAGCCCCTTGCACATTTGCACACATACACAAAACATCATTCTTCAAGTCTCTGTCCTGTTGGGTTAAAGTTAAATCTGTTTATCTAAAAACAGGCAAGGAAACAGCATTTTTCCCCCCTTACCAATCGTAGTTTTACCTATGGTTTGTTTTCAATCTTACCTGCACATTTATTTTTAACTAAGATAAACTTGGCTAAGCAGATCACATTTTCCCCTTTAAGGAAAATATGTATAATCGAAAGTTTTCTTGATTTTGATAAAATTCAAAGTAGTACCTCCTGTGTCAGATGAAAAAACGATTTTTACTGGATTTCCCAAGATCAGTCATGTTAATTCTATGTGATCAATGAAAAGCCATGGCTCTTACAGAAAAAGTAAAGCCTAAACAGCAAAATCAAATCATCTATAGTTCAAATTTATAATACCTGGCACTGTGGAGGTACAATAAAATTTTGCTAAATGCTGACTATTAAAGGTCCTACCAACTTTGACAGCAGGGACTATGATTTTCCACTCAGTTATACCCAGTGTTGTGAATGGTGTCTAGTGTAGCCATAGAAAATAAGTATTCATTGAATAAATTTGCCAAACTTCAGTGGTATAAGCTTAGTATATCTACTAACTAATAACTCCTAAGCCACACTATGTCTTCGAACATTGAAATTCGATGTGTGTGGAGGTGTTTCAGGTCATGTTTTACCCTTATATGCTCAGTTTATAAATAGGGTAAAAATATAAGCTAATTCCTGAAGATGTAATGTACACCAAAGTGTCTATAGTTAACAACACTATACTATATTGTATATTTGAAAATTGCTAAGCGAGTAAATCAAAGTTTCTCATTACAAGAAAAAAAATTGTAATTGTGTATAGTAATGGATGTTAACTAAATTTTCATGGTAATTATTTCACAATATGTGCAAATAGCAATCATTATATGATACACCTGAAACTAATAAAATGTCTTGTGTCAATGTTGTCTCAATTACATTTTTTTAAATTTAAAAAGTCTTTTGGCTTTAGCTACTAATGAAAATTAGTTAATACTCTTTATTCATTTTAAGAGGAACACTTAATATGAAAATTAAATTTTTGTCCATTATTTGCTATTTCTACACATAGTCAAAGCTAAGAATCAAAATTAACAACTTTGATTAAACAATGGGGTATTTTGATCTTGCTTTGCCACTATCTAAGGAAAATCTTTTATTTTCCCAGATGTGGTGTCTTTCCCCCTTAAAACTGCATCTAGAGAGATATTGTGATTTCTGCCACAGATGATTAAATGGGATAGTCTGGTCTGTACTTTTATTAACTCTCCCACTCCTGGTTTCTTTAGTGAGAGATGATTCTGAGGAGGAAAAATGGACAGAGAGGAAGATCTGAGTCTCACCAGTGTTATTTCTAGTAGTTATTTACCCATAGTATTTTCTCTGGGTTTTATGAATAATTTCAGAAAATCTCTAATTCCTGATATTATTATTGTTACTAATGTTGTAAAGACCAGCTAAGCTGTCATGGTCAAATTTTAACCTTTCTCCCTCTCCTCCTAGCTTTAGCAAAAGACAGTCCCCAAATAGAGCCTGGGCTGCTTACAGCTGAATCAGTTTCTTGGAAATCTCTGAAATCCCGGGAACTTGTTACAAAGATTCATACATATGCTACTAAGGCTACGGTGGTTCGCCTGCCTGTTGGGTATGGAGTGACTTCATTTTTCCCATATGAAGAATTTTTTGAAGCCTTGTAAACCACTGGCTACCAAATAAGTAAACAATATGGGACCCAGAATATTGTCTCCTGAAGTGATTTTGTAAGAAACAAAGCTATCACTAAGATTCTTGAGAAAAATGATTCCATGAACAAAGAAATTGAAGAAATGCTGTTCAGTGAATCTCCTTTTGGAATACTCATGATTGTCAAAGTCTGGTAATTTCTTAAGGAAGAATATAGTTTAGGGGCACTGAGGGTGGCTCAGTCGTTAAGCATCTGCCTTCAGCTCAGGTCATGGTCCCAGGGTCCTGGGATCAAGCCCGGCAATGGGCTTCCTGCTCCGCGGGAAGCCTGCTTCTCCCCACTTTCCCTGATTGTGTTCCCTCTCTCGCTGTCTCTCTCTCTGTCAAATAAATAAATAAAATCTTTTTTTTTTTTTTTAAAAAAGAAAGAATATGGTTTAAAATAGCATTTCTAAAATTCATTTATTAAACTATCCTTTTTGTTTTCTGGTAAATCTTATATCCCTTAGTAAAACTATGATTTTATTTAAAAACAGATTGACAAACATAGCATTTTTTCCCCTATGGTTTCTTTATTTTTAACCTGTGGTTTGCTTTTAATCTTACCTATAGTTTTATTTTTAATTAAGATAACTTTGAGATAACATTTTCCATTTTAAAGAAAATATGTATAGTTGAAGCTTTCTTGATTTTGATAACTAAAATTCAAAACATAACTTCCTATTTCAGATGAAATAAATATTTTTACTGGATTTCCTAAGATCAATCATGTTAATTCTATGTAATCAGTGAAAAGCTACAGCTCTTATAGAAAAAGCAAAGCCTACACAGCAAAAGCAAATGCTAAAATAATGTGTGGCAAGCACCCAGTATTCCTAGAAAATAATAAATTTTAAAACTTCAGAGTTTCTCACTTCTACCCTAAAAACTTTGTCATAAAGAGACTTTCCCAGAAGTCATTATTCTGTCTGAGTGCTCATCCATCACAACAACCAAAACCAGGGAATTAATGAAGAACCTTCTTATATATATCCAAGTGTTTCCCCCAGGACCTAATCTATCTGTGTGAGTGTTTTATGAATGTTCCAAGTGCTCAGTAACTGAGGAGAAATGAGCATTGCTGCTCTCAGTGATACCACAACCTGGTAGGAGAGGCACAAACAGCATAGGTGAAATGACACATTTGTGAGAAAATGACTATGAAATGAATCTGAAATCTACAAAGCCTTAAGCACCATGAATTATTGTTAGGGAAAAATCATCTCCTGGGATGTGACTGTGGTATATGGCAGAGAGCTCCCTCATGGTCAAGTTCATCATTTAGTGTAACTATTTTCTGTCCTATATAATTAATGCAATTAAATCCCATGACCTCTGATGATTCTTTCAGAATGAAAATTCAAAGGTCTTTATCCCATCTGTGTTAAAAAATTCAAGTCTCACTAATGTTTGACTTCATTTGAGCACAGACTGTCATCAAGCAACTAACAGAGGCTAGAACTACAACAAAGGAGCCCATTGGTCCTTATATATTTTCCATTGTCTTTAGGAGACATATGCTGCTCTTCACTGCATACTCCCCAGTAGGACATTCCATACACATCTGCAGCATGGTGACTTTTGTTGTTGGAGATGAAGATGTTGTGCTACCCCACTTTGAGCCCGTAAGTATTTAAGCAACCATGATTTTGTGTGTGTGTGTGTGTGTGTGTGTGTTTCCAAAAATTCGGAACTAAATCATATTCCTTACTTTTTTTTTTTTTTTACCTTTTAAAACTGTTAATTAAGAATTAAGAACTAAGAATTTTAAGAAACTCCTCCCAAATGTATTTATGTATAATAAATAGTCTAAACTCTGTTAACAATACAGATACAAATAAAATAATTTTAGTTTTTCCCCAACAACTGCCTTCACCGCTGCTCTGTGGAATTCCCTGTCACATCCACATTTTTGGTAGATCCCATAGCATATTGGTCGTTTGGGATGTATAGAGGGTCAGTACAGACCTTTTCATTAAAGCTTAAAATTGTGGTATCATATTGCCCTTGTGCCCCTTCACTGACCTAAAGAATTTGGAGTGTTTGACTCTGGAATCCAGGGAGAGAGGATCCGTGGATAGTTTTGTCATTCTTGCTCATCTCTTCTTCTCTTGGCCTCTTCTTAGTTTCTCTTACTCCTCTGTTCTGAAACATCTGAAAGAAGAAACAATGTAAACGAACCCAGCATTTCCCCTGAGAGCCTGTCTTAGTTTTAGATGATCTCCATAAGACATCTTCTTTAGATATGTTGCCTGATGCTTTGGGGAGGGCCCAATTTGTGTGAGGCATTCCTGCTGCATAGTCCGGTTTTACACCCTCTACCAAACCCATCTCCCTGTAGCACCTCCTCATATTAATGAAGCAGGATCTTCTCAGCCAGTCAGTAAACTTCTGGGCCCAGGTAGCAACAAGATGCCTCAGAAGCAGCTCTTTTATGTTAATGTTGCTGTGGCCCAGATGTGCTCAGTCATGAATTCTTGCCTCTCTGGGCAGTGGTTGTATAGGATTGCCCATGGCTGCCCCCTCTCTGCTGTGCTGTTTCTCACCTGTCCTCTCCCTCCTGCTCCATAGACAGAAGATCAACAAGCCCACCTTATAAATACATGTCTCTTATTCCCTTAATTATGTTTATCTTGTTTATTTTAAATTCTTTTTTTAAAAAATCTTATTTATTTATTTATTTATTTGACAGACAGAAATCACAAGTAGGCAGAGAGGCAGGCAGAGAGAGAGGGGGAAGCAGGCTCCCCGCTGAGCAGAGAGCCCGATGCGGGACTCAATCCCAAGACCCTGAAATCATGACCCAAGGTGAAGGCATAGGCCCAACCCACTGAGCCACCCAGGTGCCCCTATCTTGCTTATTTAAATTCTTATTTCATTTTTTCTTTGTTTCCCTTAAAAAAAAAAAAAAAAGATTCTGCTTCAGTTAGTATGGATTATCCAGTTTGTCTCTTTCTTTAGGTGACTTAACTTTATAAATGTTTAGTTATTTTAGTCTGCGAACTCATCTTTCCCTGGGGTTATCAGTTCCTCCATCTTGTAAAAATTACTGGGCCTGAAAACCAGGACCTATTATTATTCTTTAGTTTTAATGAAGAAACAAGAGATAGACTAGTCCAAGGGCAGAGAGACAGATACTCCTCAGAGCCATACATGATCACTCCCAGTGCTATCATTTAACCAATTTTTCTGGTCATGGCTTCACCTCAGGGAGAAACACCATGAGAAGATGCTTTCTCTAGGCTTTCAGAGGCTGGGGTAGAAGGTAATAGAATGACGAATGCATTGAGGGGGCAATTCAGTTGCATCTGTCTTCATCCGGTCACCCCAGCAGGGTATCTATACCGTCCAGGCATAGCTGCTAGACCATTCCTCACAATTTCTGCAGGGAACCAAGGAACAATGATGGCACCATGGTGCACCCTAGGAAGGAATGAAAACACTTCACAATTTCACCCTCTTCATGCTGTCTCAAAGCACCCTCTGCTTTGGGTAGCTTCTCCTCTAGCCACCAACTACCTACTACACACCGATCAAAATAATCTGTAAATTCCTTTTCCTCTCAGGGTTCTCTTCCTCTCTCTCTCTCTCTCCTCCTCTCTCTTTCTCTGCTCCCCCACCCCACACTGACTCTCTTTTTGTGTTTGACCTACAGATTTGCAATTTGACATCCAATTTCTTTTTTCTGTCAGCTTTATTGAGGTAAAATAGACAAATAAAATCCTAAGTTATACAAACTGTACATTGTGGTCATGTGATATACATAAACATTGTGAAAGGATACCCACCATCTAGTTAATTAACACAACCATCACCTCTCATACTTATCTTTTTGTTGTTAACAACATTTTTTTGGGGGGGGTGACATTTGAGTTCTGGTCTCTTAGATACCAATTATACAATACAGTGTTATCAACTATAGTCACTATGGTTTACATATAGATCTTCAGACTTTGTTCATCTTGTAGTTGAAGGTGCATATCCTTTCATGAACCACTCATTTTACCCACTTCCTAGCCCCTGACAACCACTTTTCTACCCTCTGATTTTGAGTTTGTTTTTAAATATTCCACACATAAATGATACTGTGCAGTCTTTGTTTTTCCCTGTCTGGTTTATTTCACTTAGCATAATGCCTTCAAAGTCTATCTATCCATGTTGTCACAAATGGCAGGATTTCCTTCTTTCTCATGGCTAATAATATTCCATTGTCTCTGTGTGTTTGTGTGTGTGTGTATAAAGTATATATATATAAAATATATGTGTGTACATATTACACATATATACTACAGCTTTACATATATATAGTTATGTGTAATGGATATATAATATATATATACATACTACATCTGTATTTATATATACACATACATCTATCTATACACACACATACACTACATCTTCTCTATCCATTTATCCACTGATGGACACTTAGGTTGTTTCCATGTCCTGGCTAATATGTATAATGCTACAATGAGTATGGGGATGCAGATATGTTTTCAATGTCCTGTTTTCATTTTCTTTGGTTATATACCCAAAGTAAGATTGCTAGAATAGATGATAGTTCTATTTTAAAATTTTTGAGGAACTTCCATACTGTTTTCCATATCCCTATCCCCCTTTTGCATTCATTTTCTCCTCAGAGTCAATAGCAGGACTTATCTTTTTACCTTTTTCACCCACTTATCTTTTTAATCTTTATCACTCTCTCCCTAAACTCTTCTCTGCCAATCAGTTCTCCAGTCCCACACAATTGTGTCAAAGTAACTCCTCGATGTCCTTGGGACTAAGTCTAGGTATCAATACTCTGGAGAAATTTCCTCTGGCTCCCAGTATGAGGTAGGTGTCCTTCCCATGTGTCCCCACTACAGCAGGAATTATAACACTTGTTTTATATCTTTGAGATCATAGACCCTAGGAAAATGCCTTGATCAAGCAAGGGTTTCATAAATAACTATTGAATCAACTATACAGAAGAGGTTTATTATACCAATAGAAATTAAATTTGTATAAGCTTAATTACACTTTAATAAAAATGAAAAAGAAAGTAAGGCTGGCTGCTATGCTTTGTCTCCACAGGAGAGCTACCGATTCACAGAGCAGTCTCTAACGATTTTGAAAGCTGTTGGACATGTGATTGCTAGTTTCAAAGATAAGGGTAAACTCTCTGTGGCTATGAAGGATTTACAAGCGGCTCACTACCCTGTACCCCTCCACAATAAAGAACTAACTACACAGCACTTCAGGGTAAGCACATCTAAGTTATGATGTTTCTAGAAGGATAATTTCCATTTGCCAAAAAAAAAAAAAAAATAGTAGGTGATCTTCAAAATTTAGCCTTTTGAAAAAGACTTACATACATTTCACAGAGAAAGAGAAAGAACTTGCAATAGTAAATTTCTGAAAGAGGTGTCTAAGAAAAAGGGAGGGAAATAGTTTCTTCTTTTATTTTCCATAGAGAGAATTAAGCCTTTCTCTTGTAATTTGTTTTTGCCTTTATAGTATCTTGTATTCTATCTGGCAACTCTACCTGGGACATAGTTCACCCCTAATTGAGAACTGTTCACCTATAGCATGAATAATCTGCAAGAAATACCTGCCATGATTTACTCTTCAACCAATCTGATTTCCCCCCTTAAGTGAACTCTGTTATCAATCCACTCTTTAAGGTGGTGGTTCTAGATGGCTTAAGGCGGTATTCCCAAACCTTAAAAATAAACAAATAATTAAATCATCATAGGACTAGAAAGTTGTGGTCTCCATTGCTACATCTGGTCCTGAAGCCATAGTTGGTATTCAACATCTCTCTCCTCTACCAACCATTCTAGAGTTCTCCTTTCTTCCATCCAAAGCTTCAGTTGTTCTTGTTGCCTGGTGGGTGACCTAGACTTCTAATACTGATGTGCCCAAGACCTTGATTGCCTTACTCTTTTCAGGCTGTGATTAATCATTTACTGCGGAAGCACCAAGAAGTGTCCCAGTGAATTCAAACATAATTCTTCTTGTCCCCATTATGGAGTAGAAACCCTAGTACTTCATGACAGTCAGGGTAAATTCTCCCCACACAGCATTATATTTTTTCCTTTTCTCCTACTCGCATACCTGAATGAGAAGCTCAAAGCAACCAGGCCTATATCATAACTTAGGTTTATTGTAAATCATAACACGTTGCCTGATGGAAACATCCGTTGCGAAATAATGGTGAGAGAGGCCAATCTTACTTCTAATTTTTGAATCCCTATGTGTCTTAGCTTTTACAGATACAACACTGCATGTTGGTTTTTGGTTCTGTTCATGTATACCATGCCCTGGAAGATATCCTGTCAGTTCTACAAGATGTCATCACAAGGATGGCCTCTTAGCTGAGACTTTTATATGCCATTTCAATTTACCAGGAGTTTTGTCGGTTCCTTCTGCAGTATATATTAGGCCCATTGAGTCCGAGACATTCTCCAGTGGTTAAATCTTCTCTGTATAATATGACCTTGCTCCCAGGGGATGTTAGGTTGGATCTAATGTTTGTAAATCAGACTTTCCATAACCCCTTGGACAATGATACTGGCAGAGGCACCAAAGAAAGAGAAAGCAAACTCATATTTGAGGTAAGTGTCAATGCTAGGAAGGACAAAATGGAGACAGGAAGTATTATGTCTGAATTTGCTGGGACATGTCTTGGTGCTTCTGTATACCCTTGATAGAAGCCCACTGAAATAAACTTGCTACCATACAACTGACTGGAATCCCCTGAGGATGGTATTGTATTAAAGTTTCTGCTACTGACAGATTGCTAAACCTGGATAAAAGAGAGCCCAAACTGTTGGAGCCCTTCGCAGTTCCTGTCTCTGCCACCCAGATTACTTGTGCATGAATCTGCTGTCGCTAGGCCAGATCTAATATGTAAAGGACCTTTGTGCATGCTTCATTTACACAAAAGGGAGCAATTTTGGTAACGAAATACTTTAAATTTTTGAATACTTTTACATTTTTATATTACATAGTTATGTGACACTTTTTTAGAGCCACATCCCATAAATCAATAAATTTCAAATTTATCTACCATAAACAATTCCAGATGGGTCAGGTAAGTATCCCACAGATAAGGACTCTCTCACTAGTGAATAACACTAGTGTGTTTTCTGGGAGATCTTTCATTAGCAATGTTTATAACACAATTGGACAAGGTGATCTTTCTTTGTTTCCCACGGTGCTCAAATCTCCTAGAGATCTTTCTTTTGCTTTGGATTCTGCTCAACCTTAAGGCCTTCTAAGTCATTCAGTAAATGATTGGAATAATATTCCCCAAAGCAGAATATTTTATCAGGAATTCCAGAGAAGACTATGAAGGACTGGCCTCTTTCTTAATTGTAGTATCTTATCCTTTACCTTAGAAGGGATGTCCCAGCATGCCTAATCCTCTAGACCCCTGAAATCACTGATATGGTGAATCCATGAATCTGTGAGATTATTCCCTACTCTCTAACATGCATGTGTCTTAATCAGGATGTCAGAGTAAGGGCCCCTTCCTGCCCTCAGGTCCGAGTTCACTGCTGTCATCAACATTCACACAGAACCCAGATTGATATCCTGTAGAACACCAACATGATCAAGGACACTGAACACTTAAGTGTAGGAGAGTAGGAGGATTAATATAACCAGTTATTTTTTTTTATTTTTATCTTAGACACTGAAATACTTAGAGCATTTTGTTAGCATGGCACAAAAAACAAATCTAACTCATTTAAGTCATAACAAGGAGTTAGTTGTGCTAATTTATTATAAGGATATAGGGAGGTCTTGGCTCCCAAGGATAGGAAGGACTCAGTGGAGAACTTTAAAGAAGGGATAGACAGCCTTTGGAACATATCTTCTTCATTTTGTTTTTCTTCTTGTAAACATGTTGTCTCTACTCCTAAATTCATATCATGGAAAAACTGACTCCTGACTTGCATCACTTTCCCATATGAGGCCAGTTTAGAATGTCTTGATCCTGATTTCAAACTATTCAACCAAAGTAACAATGATTTGCTCAGCATGGGTTAGGTGGTTTCTTGCAGGCTTATCCACCATTGTCAGTTGATGGGGCAGTTACAAATATAGATTATGAGATTAAGTCCTTTTCTCTAAACATATGGAGAAGGGTGAGAAGTAGTCAGAAAATGTGGACTAAGCAGGAAGTACAATAATCATATGTCTTTGAAGAGCACTGTATTTCACCAATTCTAAGGGGCACATTTCTTTCCACATTTTAACATGAGAAGGAAATCAGAGTCTGCCTTGTAATTGGTGGTTCCTTATAGTTATTGCTGGCCAGGTAGCCTTCAGAATTCTCTGCACACACATGGACATGTTCATAAGGGTTCATACTGTTACTGCTTCTAAAGAAATATGTGTATTGTTTGACAAAGGCCTAATCCTTCTGGGAAGAGAAATCACATTAGAGAGCCTCTGAAAAAAACAAGATAGCAGAGGGATTTTCCCCACACCAGACTGATACCTCTCCCCACCTCCGGGGCCCAGGGAAAAGAGAGAGAAGGAGAAGAGAATGTGGCTAAAAATCATCTCAGATGCTGTCCCAGGCACCTTACATAATCCACTAAGCACATTACTCCCTGTGGACAAATAAATAGATAAAAATAATCCAGCAGCAAGGTGCTGGGCCTTGGTTGGCATTCTCAGTGGAAAGACTGGGTAAATGGAATCTCAGAATTTCAAGATAAAAACTATGAAAATAAAATTGGAAGAAGAAATATGTGTTCTGGTTATGGTCTAAAAACCTTCCATGGGTGGTCTTTGGTAGGATCAGGAGTGAGTCAGCACCAGCACTTACTGACGGGGTCGGTGGTTTGAGTGAAACCCCAGGGACAAAAGTAGAATGCACTTTAGGCAATGGTGCTTCAAAGCTTGACAACATAAAGGACAAAATTATATAGGAAAACACACATATTAAATATCTTCAAAAAGTGACTTGCAAGGGTAAGAGTTTGAATATGAATGTTTTCAGAATTCTTAACCAAAACTTAGGCAGCTCATTTTATTTCTTCATGTGTGTTTCGGTGTGATGAATGATGGAAAAGCTCTGTCTAAACAAATCTAAAAGAGCTTTTTCAGTAGGAAGCAAGTATTCATAGATGAAAATAAGCAAGTAATAAAAAATCCAAACAGCATATTTTCTTTTTTGGTAACACATGAAACAATAGTGTGTCTTACAGTGGATGACATTTTAGAACAAATGAAATATAATATTCAATTTGCTTAATTAAGGACACGGGCCATATTTTTCATCTTATGCTTTATCTCTTTAAACAGTTATATTCTGATTGAGGGTACATTATAAACGTTATAGTGATTAAATTTTATTAAACTAGAAATAGTAAGGTGATAAGTAATTTTGCTTTCTTCCTGGGTGAGTGAGACTTCAAAATCTTCTGTTATTGTGCATCTGAGAAATACGTATTTTTATTTTTAGAGTATTTAAAGTTCTTTAGAGCCTCTTTGGCCAGGTAATGCCATTTTCTTGGTTTAAAAAAAATGTACTAACATATTTTCTCTTTTTCAGGTTTTTCATATTTCTTTATGGCGCTTAATGAAAAAAACTCAGCTAACAAAACCTCCTCCCAACTTTAAATTTGCATTTCGTGCTATGGTTTTGGATTTGGAGTTACTCAATTTCTCCTTAGAAGAGGTTTCTTTAGGTACTGAATAGTTTAGATACTTGTTTGACAAAAGGCTTTCTAGGCTTATAGAAGAGAAGTAATTTGAAAAAAGCACAAAGTTTTTGTGGAGTAGGTAGAGACATGGAGAATTCAAGCTGTGCTCTGGGAAGCCCACAGTTCTCCAAGGATCTGTCATGTGTCCCCAACTTCCATATTTCCAGGGAAGCCCAGAATTTCCCTGTTCTATTTGTTTCTTCCCTGAAAGACTATGAATGTCGCTAACATTTATGGTATGATTTGAGGAATTCTGGGAAGATCTTCAGATCCAAGATCTCCTTTCCTGCTCTCCCTATGCTCTAGTCATGCAATTTTAATATTTTCTTTCAATTTTGAGAGAAACTCCTCACTATTTTCACAGAATAATTAATAGAAGCTTACTCATGGGTCAATATGTAGTGTTTCCCTTTTCCAGAGTGTTTACATTCTAAAAAAGGGCCACCTGCAGAGCAGAATATTAATTATAAAAATAAATCTATCATTGTGGCGCTTTATATGTCAGGGTACTTTAGCAGTTAAAAGCATTGAGAACTGGGGAAAGGATTAAATACTTTAAGTTAAACTTCAGTCCAAAATTTTTTTTCTCTTTCCAGCGGAATGGGTCGATGTTAAATACTCTCTACCAGTGAGTGATAAAGAATATTCTCCCGAGGAAGTAGCAGCAGCAATTAAAATTCAAGCCATGTGGAGAGGGACTTATGTCAGATTGCTTATGAAAGCTAGAACACCAGGTATCATGCTCTAGTCATTTATAAAATAAACTTGTGTATGTAAGAAGGAATATTTGTGTGCTAAGGAAAAACATTTTGGAGTCATCTTACTTTACTATTGGGCTGATTCTTTATAACTTTATAAATATTGAAATTCCAGGGCACCTGAGTGGCTTAGTGGGTTAAAGCCTCTGCCTTCGGCTCAGGTCATGATCCCAGGGTTCTGGGATCGAGCCCCGCATCGGGCTCTCTGCTTGGCGGGAAGCCTGCTTCTGCCTCTCTCTCTTCTTGCCTCTCTGTCTACTTGTGATCTCTGTCTGTCAAGTAAATAAATAAAATCTTAAAAAAAAAAAAATTGAAATTCCTTGAGGTCAGAATGCATGTCAGCACCCTTACTTTCTAGCTGCCAGAATTGACCACAGTACCTGGTACAGAGTAAGCACATAGCAAATATGTGCTGGAAGAAAGAATGAAGGAGTCAGTGGAAGATCCGCTGTGTCTTTCCAGTCTGTTGTGAGTCTTAAAACACTGACAGCCCGTCTTTTCCTCCATGCATCTCCAATACCTAGCAGAATGCTACAGCAGTCAGCTTCAGCTAAGTCATGGATATTTTATATTTGTAGACCATTTTTCAAAGAAATAAATGAATGAATGGGTAAATGAATGAATGAACTGAATGAAGGAAGCTTTCATATGTCCATGTGGTATATGTTTAGGGTACACAGAATGCGTTTGCAGTGTATTCTAGCTGTTAAGCCAAATTATCAGTGTATCCTATTAAATTATTTAGGTATGTATAATGAACTTTTTGTGAAAAAGGTTATTTTATTTTAGCTTTCTATCAACTTAAAATAAAACACTGCAGGGCAAAACTATATTTAATTATTTTCATTCTGCAGATTTTGTTTCATAAAAAAAGTTTCAAAAGAAAATTCCAATAGAATTCTTTTTGAGGGTTTTATTTATTTGAGAGGGGACAGAGAGAGAGAGCGCACGCGTGCTTGCAAATGCACAAGTCAGGGGAAAGGGAGAGGGAGGAGCAGACAACCCCCTGAGCAGGGAGCCCAACTCTGGGCTCCATCTGGGGACTCTGAGATCATGACCTGAGCTGAAGGCAGACACTTAACTGACTGAGACACCCAGATGCACCAGCCAATAGAATTCTTTGAATGTACTGAAACATTTTGTTGTAAAGTGTCTCTATTGGAAGTATTTAATGGGAATAATCAAAATGTCCATCTCAGCGGGGAAAACTACAGATACACAAATGTAAAGTTAATTAACTGTATTGTATAATTGTGTGTGAGAAAAATATTACTGTTGCTTAATTTTGCTATTATTCTATTAGAAAAAGTAAAGATAGATTTATCAAATCAAATATATAGTAAAATATATTTTTTGTCCACAAATGCTGTAAAAATTATATTTAAACAATGGTTTTCTTTCTCTTTTGAGACATAAAAACTTGAACAACTTAATAATGTTTTAATAATTAATAATATATGCATTTCTTTCACTTAACGCTTATTTATTGTGTGCACAGCACTGTTCTAAATTCTGACTCTGTTGAAGTCAGGTAAACTGACAGTTTCTGCTTTGATGAACCTTGTGTTCTAGTGGTGATAGACATAAAATGGACAAGTAAATATATTAAGATATCAATTTCAGATGCTAGTAAGTGTTATGAAGACATTACAATAGGATAATTTGGGAAAAAGTCAGTTTCTGACATGTTAAATTTGAGCCAGCTAGTATGTATTTGCATTTTTCTTACCATTTTCATTTACTCCTAAACAAATGTGGATTATGGGATTGAGCTTTAGTGGGATCCCATTAGCCATTGTTTTTTAGAAAAAATTGGATGAATTTTTTTTTTTCTGTCGTAAAAACTTTCATAAGGAACTTTTGGTGACAAAAGGTCTCCTGATATAAACTCTTTGATGAGACTCTTCAATTAGATCAAGGGACACTTTGTGATTTTTAAACTGAAGATGAAGGGAAACAGCACAAATTGATGAGCAGAGCTGTTGACTAGAAGTTTATAACTTTATATTTTAGCAAAATTTTGCTGCTAATAAAGCCTGTGGCTTTGGATACCACCTTGTAAATTTCAGCTTCTTTATCTGTAAAAGGAGAGCTTTGAACAAGATGATCTTTCAGACATCTCGCAGTTTTTATATTGCATTTTTAATTACTATTTTTAGATACAAAAGAAAATGCCAGTGTTGCAGACACTCTTCAAAAAGTTTGGAGTATATTGGAACCGAATATAGAACAGTATGCAGTTTCTCTCTTAAGGTAAAGCAGTATAATGAAGTTTCTTATTATAGTATCTTGGTATCCTTCAAGTTCCTGTTCAAGTGCTACCATGTTCATTGAGTGTTCCTAATCACCACAGTGAGAAACCGCTTCTTCTGAACTTCCACAATATTTTATCTGAAGCATTTCTATGGTACTTGTTGCTTTTGATTTATTGTAATTACACTTAATTAAGATCCTAAACAGAAAACCTCTGAGAAGCAGAGCAAAGTTTCCTGTGCTGATGTGACCACAGTCAGAGTTTAGGACCTACTAGGGGAGGGGACTCCAGCAAATAATTAGAATTGTCAGTTGAGGGGCGCCTGGGTGGCTCAGTGGGTTAAAGCCTCTGCCTTCGGCTCAGGTCATGATCCAGGGTTCTGGGATCCAGCCCCGCATCGGGCTCTCTGCTCAGCAGGGAGCCTGCTTCCTCCTCTCTCTCTCTGCCTGCCTCTCTGTCTAGTTATGATCTCTGTCAAATAAATAAATAAATAAATGTTGGTTGAAATCTCTGAACAGTAACAATCTAGAAATAGGGATAAACTGGAAGTAGACTGAGCCTCAACAAAGTACTGTAGCCACAAACCATATCTGAGCAACAGGATAACTTGAACAAAACTGAGAAATTATAAATTATAAGTTACTTATATATATATGTGCATATCTATCTATATATATGCACATACAGACATATATAAAAGAAGCAAATCCTCTGGTGATGTTGGAGTTAGCAAGCAAAATGTCAAAACCTGATTGCACTGGTAATGCCAAAGAAAATAAAGAATAAGAAAAGTTGGATTAAAACTTCAGATGAATAAAGCAGAGTCAAATGGAAATTACATAAATGATTTTAACAACTATATTAAAGATTTACTTGTAGGTTTAACAGCAGATTAGTCAGAACAGAAGAAGAGATTGGTGAACTTGGAGATAGGTCAATAGAAAAGTATCCAAACTGAAGCCTAGGAGAAAATGAATAGGAAGTAAGAAAGGAGCATAAGGGACATATGGAATATGCTCAAAAGTCCAAATATCATCACTATAGCCCTGGACTATAAAAAGATAATAACTGAGAACTTTCCAAAACTGGTAAAATGTATCAACTCACATTTTCAGGAGACTGCAAGCCGACTCCATGCAGAAAGGTTACAAAGAAAAGTATTCCTATACTCACTACAGTCAAACTACTGAAAAAAAAAAAAAAAAAAGACCAAAAGAAAAACCTTCAAATCAGCCAGAAAAATAATGCATATTATCTTCAAAGAGCAATCAACAAATAGCTACATATAAAAATAAATTCATGACCTAAAGCAATGAAAAAAGTAGATGTTAGGTATAAATTTTTAAAGAGTTCTAAGGTTATAACATTATGCAGAAATGGTAAAAGTAATAATTTAAATGAAATGCTAACAGAGGAGGAATGCATGATACCCTTTCTAGCAATATACTAATGAAAAGCTAGTGAATTTAGGAAGAAATAATATTAATCTCACAAATCTTCTAGAGAACAGAAAAAGAAGAAACACTAACCAATTCATAATCTTGATTTAAAAAATTCAACAAGGTCAGTAAAAAAATGAAATTGCAAACTAATCACCTTCTTCAAATTGCAAACCAATGACCCTTTGAATAGATGCAAAAAATATGGAATAAAACATTTAAAAATCAACATTAGAATTAAATAAAAAGGAAAATGTCTTATAATTCAATGGGCCTCTCATTCCCAGAGATATACTGCTGGTTTAAGTTTAGAAGATTTATCATTTTAAGTCAGTACAATGACAGAAAAGCAACAAATGATTTGATCCTCCAGATAGATTCAGTTAAAAACATTTGATAGGATTTAACATTAATTAAAAATTATTATTTTTTGTTTGTTTTTAGAAAACTTGGACTTTTAGAGAAGAAAAATTTAGAGAAGTCTTTCATTAATATGGTATTAGTATCTGGTATTTTCAAGACTTAACTACAAACATGACTAGTGGTGAGATTTTGAAAGCATTTTCTTGGGTTGTTCTCATTTCTTGGGAAATGAGACAAAAATGTCTGCCTGATAACTTCCATTCACAATAACCCTGGAATAATTCTGAGGACAAAGTGTCAATAAAACAAAATGAAGGTCATTAGAATTTGAAGGGAAAAAATAAAACCACCACTGTTTACAGATAATATGAGTGTATAAGTAGAAAATACTTTAAAATCTAAAGAAAAATTATTAGAGTTAATAAGAGAATTAAGAAGAGTTTCTGGAGATAAGGTCAATATAAAATAACAATTGGATTTCTACTTATAAGCAACAGACAAATCAAAATTATATATGAAAATATATCAAAATGTAAAATAACCTTAAAAATAATGAAAAAATCATGATGAACCAAATACCAAAATTTTAAACATGGGGAAAATCGAAATCTATACAGTACTTGCTTAACCCTTAGGGTAAGTGTGTTATTCACCTCACCCTAATCCTGGCCCATGGACACTGATCATCCAGCCTGACTGATTTGCACACATCTTTCAGTATGACTCCTGATCTATTCATTATCAGGTGTGTGACCTGGGTAAGTCTCTTATCCTCTCTAAGGTTAAAATTAAAATTTCATTAATAATATGAAATATTTTATTAATAATATTTAATATAGGGAAATAATTTTAATATAGGAGAAACAATATCTATCTCATAGTACTATTCTTTTATAAGGCTGTAAAGAAAATTTAAGGTAACACAGGAAAAGTACTTAGCACAAACTACAGAATACTCATTACAAAGCCTTAATTATAAATACTACTTTATTATTACTACTAAATGGGGAACTTTGAGGTCCTGGAATCCAGCCTTAACACTCTCAGATCTTAGGCAGAGAACTTTCCCAAGTGAACTCTGGGCAAGGCTCAGTTTACTGATATAACTTTCTTTCTGTACTAGGATGTAAAGTTAAAAGAAAATCTTTCAAGTTGGCGGGAATATTTCTCTGGGTCATTCAATATAGTGCATCAGAGTTTTGATGGCCCAATATGCATTGGAATTTCCCGAGACTTATGAAAAAATATGAAATGTATGATGGGAACAATGACTGGGGTACCTCTAAATCCCTCCCTTGTCTTAGAATGGGAACTGGTCCCATTACAGTCAGTTTCCTCAGTGACCTGTTTAGCTGCTGTGTTGGCTCAGTCAACACCCACATTTGAATTAGGCCAGCTCCCACGTGTAGGTGCCCTGTATTGACAGACCACCACACTAAAGTTTTCAGTTAGGGCTATCAGGTTATTTATCATTTGAACTGGGACAGTTTTACAAAAGGGACAGAGGAAACATAATAATTATGACAAGATTATGAGTATAAACCAGGACTGCCCCAGGCAAACCAGGATTTGTGGTCAATCTTTGTTCTCATAACTAAACTAAAAGGCTTAAAACTCTCCCCAAAATAAATCTGTCAATTTCCTTCCATCATCAAAGATCAGTGATCAAATGAAGCATGTGAATTCTATCTTCTCACCTATGGTACAATCAAGCCATCTGCCTCCTGGAAGGCAAGAATACCACTAGATCTGTCTATACCTCTAATACAGAACAATTTTCTATGGCCATTATGGCTTCCATCCCAGCTAATTCCCATAGATATTATACAAAAGACCCTAGATTGCTGGTGCTACTGAAGCTAGATCCAGTTCCTGGCCATGGAAGGAAAAGAACCTAGAGCCTCTCTCACATGACTTCCATCAAGCTCTGAAATATGCCACAGCCCTCCAGGGGCAAACACGGAGAAATCTCACTCCATAATTCTTTTAACCAGTTGCACATAACACTCTCTTATGGGCCAGAAATTACGCAGAAGGAAAACTGACATTCTCCCCTTGATCATGGCCTTAGTTTTTTGTTTTAATTCTTTTTTACAAATCCATTCCTTACTTTAAACTCCATTCTACTATCGATTCCCATGGGAATTCCAGACCTTGAGTGGACCTCACCTAGATTTATTGCTACTTTGCCTCTTCCTGTTTTCCTACCCTTGTAGTTTGAGCTTTGGTGCTGATTTCCCATCTCTAAACTGTAATTACTTTCTTGATCATGAATTAAGTTCCCCTTTGATTAAGAACTTCAGATAACTTTAAAGACCTTTGAGAGACATCTTTCATAGTTGACCTGGAATGGGCTCCCTGAACTGAGTGCCCTGCACTATGAACTCCATAGCCTTTGATCAAGGACTCAATCCAGCCAACAACAGACTGTGATACTTGTGTTACTTTCCCTACTTCTTTTTTTGTAAATAAAAACTTATTTTAAAAGTTGCCTTTGTCATTGGAACTTAATTTATTTTTACATTTCTAGACTAATGTTTAAAAGCAAGTGCAAGTCTATTGAATCTTATCCATGCTATCAAGATGAGGAAACTAAGATCGTTTTTGCTGACTATACTGTGACTTATGCAGACCAGCTACCAAATAGTTGGTTTATAGTATTCAGGTGAGGCTATTATAAATCCGTATATGATGTCATCTTTAAATAGCATGCAATAGTCATATATATAGAGTTTTATTTATGGTAGTAGTAAAAATATGAATTTACAGGTTGTTTTCACAACTTAACACTTCTTCCCCATCTGTTATGCATAAATGAGATTTATAGGAATTTTATCCATATTTTTTTAAATAAAATATGAAGAATGTGAAACTTATTAGTATTTTTACGAGTATGATAAACATAATAAATTGATGTTACCAGTATAGAAAGAAATTATTTAATTTTCAAGCAATATCATATTAGGTAAAAGTCATGAATTACTTAAAAAATGGGATTTCTTAAAGGGCTTGCATTTACACTACAAAATAGTATATTAATAATGAAAAAATATGTATACTGTGTAGATATTTGAAATTTTAGACTTTTTTCTTTCTTGCCTGAAACCAAATTTCAAACTTTTTTTATGATTCGCATCAAGATGAAGTTCATTGTTTTTAATTGCAGAGAAACATTTTTGGTTCCTCAAGATATGATTTTGGTTCCCAAAGTATATACTACACTTCCAGTCTGCATGCTCCACATTGTTAATAATGACACAATGGAACAAGTGCCAAAGGTGTTCCAAAGAGTAGTGCCTTATCATTATACCAAAAATAAGGTATGTGTAAAATTTATTTTCCCCATATGTTAGATTGGCAGTGAGAAGCCAGCACCTTAATAAGGGTTCAGGAGCAGGTAGAACACATGTGCTTTTCAACCTACTTAACAGAGGAATAGGGTCCTGGTCTTCTTCTGTAGAAGTCCCATTTATTTGACAACCCAAGCTACTTAATTTGAGTGCTAGAACATTCATCTCTCAGCTCTTTTTTTTCTCTTCCTCTGTGAAGAAAATATAACAAAAGGAAAGTATTGGAGATTCCTATTAAAATCATAAAATCATACAAATCCTTAAAATGGAAATGGAGGTGAAGGTGGACTCATTTAGTCCAATTCTTCAATCAAATTAGCTGGTTGTCTCAGTTTCCCACTGGGTTTTTATTCCAGCCCTAAATATCTCAGAAGATTGTGCTTACAGGGGCACTCGTCACCCACCACCCCAGTCTTTTCTAGGGCTACACAGATTCCTTAAAAAACACTTGGTGCATTATTCCTGAAGCATGATAGACCTTGATTTCTGATGATCCCTCTCAAATCATGTTGCCTGTTTATTTGTATCTCAAATTTGTGTTTTTGATTATTTCCTCTAAGAGGGGAAGCATAACAAAAGGGCGTATACACCCACACTGGAAACTGGGAGATTTGTTTTGGCTCTGATTTCATTCTTTCATTCTTTACCTATATGGCTTTGAATCTTTTCATTTTTCTCTTTGAGCTATGGTTGTATTTGATTTTCAAAGTTCATTTCAGCCCATGATTCTGTGTATTACTTTGCACACATTAAGACATACTTATCTAATAAATACTGGTTTATAGGAATGAATGATAAATTTTTAAAAACATTAACTCCACAAAAAACCTAATTGCTCTTTTGAGTTGTTTAAGAGGTTTTTTAAAATTGAAATTTATATTTTTTTAAGGTTTAGAAGGGTTTTGGGACACCTGGATGGCTCAGTCAGTTAAGCCTCTGCTTTTGGCTTAGGGTCATGGGAGCCAGCCCCATGTTCGGCTCCCTGCTCTGTGGAGAGCCTGCTTCTCCCTCTCCCTCTGCCTGCTGCCCGCCCTGTTTGTGCCATCTTTCTCTCAAATAAAGAAATTTTTCTAAAAAAAAAAAAGCTTTGGAAGAGTTTAAAGACTTCATTGCAACTCTTAGTAGCAATAAATGAGAGCAGTTTTAGCTTCACAACAAAACCGAGAGGAAAACACAGAGATTTCCCATATACACCCTGCCCCTACATGTGCACAGCCTCTCCCATTATCGACAAGCCCTAGCAGAGTGGCACACTTATTAAGTTGATCATCCTACCTTGAAACATTATAATCCCCCGAAGTCCATAGTTTATATTATGGTTCACTGTTGGTGGTGTACACGCTATGGGTTTGGATGGATGTAAAATGACATGTGTCCGTTATCATGGTATCATAAAGAGTGTTTTATAGTCCTAAAAAATCCTCTGTGGACTCTTAATCTCACAAAACAAACTGAGGGTTGCCGGGAGGAGGGAGGTAAGGAGAGGGTGGTTGGGTTATGGACATTGGGAAAGGTATGTGCTAAGGTGAATGCTGTGATGTGTGTAAACCTGGTGATTCACAGACCTGTACCCCTGGGGCTAATAATACATTGTATGTTAATAAAAAAATTAAAAAGAAAAAAGAAATGTGCTTATAAAAGTAAAAAATAAAATCCTCTGTGATCCATCTATGTATTCCTCCTCCCCCTCGCCCGACCTTTTGTGTGTCTCCATAGTTTTGTCTTTTCCAGAATGTGGTAAAGTTGGAATCCTATAGTGTGTAATCTTTTCAGATTGGTTTCTTTCACTAAAAAACATACATTTAAGATCTTTCCATGTCTATTTGTGGCTTAATAGCTCATTTCTTTTTAATAATAATATTCCGCTGCTGCTTGTATCAAAATTCTTCTGCCTATTCACCTACCGAAGGACATCTTGGTTGCTTCCAAGTCATGGTAGTTATGAACAAAGCACCTACAAATGTTTGTGTGCAAGTTTTTGTGCGGACATAAATTTTTAACATAAATACCAAGGAGCACTATTGCTGGACTGTATAATAAGAATTTTGTAAGAAACCACCAAACTGTCCTTCAAAGTGTCTGTACTATTTTCATTCCAACCAGCAGTGAATGAAAGTTCCTGATGCTGCTCTGTATCCTCATTGGCATTTGGTATTTCCGGTGTTATGGACTGGGGCTATTCTAATAGGAATGTAGTTGTATCTCATGGTGGTTTGAGTTTCTCTGCTAATATACAATATGAAACATCTTTTTGTCTGCCTATTTGCTGTCTATATATCTTCTCTGGTGAGAAGTCTGTTGAAAGTTTTAACTAGGTTTTTTGTTTTCTTATTTTCTTATTTTTTTTTTCTTGTTTTCTTGTTTATCTTTGTTTTTCTTGTTTTCTTATTTTTCTTATTTTGTTTTAACTAGGTTTTTTGTTTTCTTATTTTCTTATTTTTTTTCTTGTTTTCTTATTTTTCTTGTTTTCTTATTTTGTTTTAACTAGGTTTTTGTTTTCTTATTTTCTTATTTTGTTTTCTTATTTCTTATTTTAGGTAACTCCTTTATTATATGTGTCTTTTGCAAATATGGAAGTATTCAGGAATAAATTACTCAGGAGCCTTGAAGTTGTTTAGAATAGTCAGGTTCACTCTTAAAACCCTATCCCTGGTTTAGCTTTAGACTTCCACTTATCGATATCTATCCCACCATTTTATAACACTTTTTTTCCTTCTCAAACTTTTTCTCTGAGCCTAGACAAACACAAAATCAGAGTCATGTCATTTTATTTTGCTTCTGAATGCATTAGTACTACAAGCTCAAAAAATAATGAGAATTGCAATAAATCTATGCATTATACAAGTAAAAATACTTTAGCATATATGAATTTATCTTCCTTTATTTCCTTCCCCAAAAATAATGTTAAACGGTCTTTATTGGTGTTGTAATTCTCATCTCATTATGGGTATTGAAATTCTGGGTAATATTCCTAGATGTTTATTGCAATGTGTTGAATTCATTCTGTCTTATATATTTTTACTTTTTATTTCTGGAAATCTAAACACATCAGAGAGTTTCCTTTGTATCAGAATTGACAGGAATACAAATCTGTATTTTTCTTCCTTATTAGAAGTGTCTGGAATTACAAACTCAGAATTACTTTGAACTTTTGTATCTCATTATGATATCATGCTCTTGCTTCACTGACATTTTTGCCAAATGGATATCCAATTATATAGAACCAAGTTATTACCCACTATGATATTATCCCAGGTTACTTAGGGGCTTCTTTTCCCCAACCTAAAGAGCTCATCTCCATACTCCTATCTGGTTTCCCTCAAACCAGATCTTTTGTTAACTTGATAGCTTTATCTGTCAGTTGTCATTCTGAGGGAATTACATTTCCATAAATGCTTCTGTTCCTCTCATCTTGTATTTAAAAAACAGGGACATTTCTTAGGAAGTTATTGGGTTACTGCAGGGTGATGCAGTGATAAAAATCTACCTTAACCAACATTAGCAGAATTGGAAGAAAATTTAACAATCATATGTCAGAGTTACAAACTTTGTGTTATAGCTTGAGAACCACACAAACAAAAGCGTTAGAGTTACTAATTTTCTATGAAAACATGTAAGATCCTCTATGAGGAATTTCCAAAATGTAATGCTAATGATTTTCTTTTGTGAAGGGATCTTGGGATTTTCATGTATATAGAGATAATAAAGCATTTTACTACTGTGAAGCCATGTGTTGTACCTTTGAGAGATCAGTAACGGTAAGCCTTACTTCTGTCTAATTCTCTTTCCTCTAGAAAGGCTATACATTTGTGGCCGAAGCATTTACTGGTGACACATACGTACCATCCTCACGATGGAAACTGCGCATCATTGGGTCCTGTAATCCACTCCCATGCCTATCTCGAGAGTCTCCATGCAACACTTTTACTATAAAGGAAATCAGAGATTACTACATACCCAATGATAAGAAAATTTTATTCAGGTATAAGTATATGGCAGAAGGGAAATGCCCCAACTGGCATTTTTTGTCACCAGTTGGGTGCTAATACGTTGTCCTTCACCAACTATGTCTACAGAGGTTGGACCTCTAGATACGCACAGGGCTCAGGGCTTGACCACACTTAACTATTAGTATATGACTATATTATTGAGGAAGTAAGGGTCACCTGTAATCAAACAACCTAGAAACAATCACTGTTAGTATCTTGTTACATTTTCTTATGGTGGTTTTTCCTAGTCATAGATTAACATTATTGAAATCCTAACATAATTAAAGTTTTATAATCTGACCTTTTTACTTAGCATTATGGTGTGCACATTTCCCAATGCTGTTAAGACATTTTGTGAACTCTTTTTCATAATTACGTGGTAATCATTTGTAGGAAAATACAACAATTTACTGATTATTTTTTGTTACAATCTTCCCATTTCTACTTTTTCTGTAGTATTAATAGAGATGTGATAGGTGTACTTTATTGTAAATATTAAAGTAAATTTTTGATTATTGTCTAAAGATTTATTATTTTAAAGAGATTATATATTTTAAAGATTCCATATATATTGGTAAATTTGTTTACTAAAGAAACACCTAAGTCTATTTGACAATATATGTATAAATATAATTTTCTGCATTCTGGCTAGTTTTCCCCTCTAACTCTTAGTTATTTGTGTTTTAAAACTTTTTGTCTTTTAAAGAACTAGCATGCATTTTTGTATTATAAAATAACCAGTAGTGGGCGCATGGGTGGCTCAGTCATTAAGTGGCTGACTTCCTCTCAGGTCTTGATCCCAGGGTCCTAGGATCCAGGCCCATATCCTGCCTCTTCTCCTTTTGCCAATCCTCCTACTTGCGTTCCCTCTCTCTCTATGTCTTTCTACATCAATATATCCAGTATATACATCAATATATACAGTATATACCCAGCATTTGTTTTAGTTTTTCTATTTGTTTATATATTTTATATGTAGGTAAAAGTTTAGAGAAAATACTGAAAGAAAATATATGAACTGGGGCTAGTAGCTGGGGCAGAAAATTCTCTTTTTTTAAATTTTATTTTATTTCTCAGTGTTCCAAAGTTCATTGTTTGTGCACCACACCCAGTGCTCCATGCAATATGTGCCCTCCGTAACACCCACCACCATGCTCACCCAACCCCCACTCTCCTCCCCTCAAAAATCCTCAGTTTGTTTTTCAGAGTCCACAGTTCTCATGGTTTGTCTTCTCCTCCAATTTCCCCCAAGTCACTTCTCCTCTCTCTTTTTAATTTGTCTGCCTCTTGTCATGTATCTGCACATTGGCTCTTAGAAAGAAAGCAAGAAAAAAAGGGAAAAAAGTAGGAAGGAAACATACAAGCAATTAAAAATTACAACTGTGATAAGATAGTTTTACTACTCTAGCAGGAGGCCACTGTATCACACTGCAAGACCACTAACAGGCTAACGAGCGATATTTAACGCAATATCTAAATTTGTCCTAGAAGCTGGTCCTAAAGCTGTGAAGCTTAGTGGGGGGCAAGGTGAGGAGGGAACTATTTCATGAGCAAATGTGATAGTTCAGAAATTAAGAAGTGTATGACCTTCTCAGGGAACTGAAGACGTTTGTTTGCAAAGTGGGGCTCTAGAAGGCTCTGGCACGGGTAAGGGTAGAGAGGCAGGCAAAACCCTTTCCTGAAGAGCCTCATAAAGCAAGAGATTAAGACTTTATCTCAGAGGCAAAACATGCTTTGAGGAGTTTTAAGAGAAATGGCCACAACAGACTTGTGTTGAGACATTATGTCTGCAAAGCATGGATTGAAAAAATACATATTTTAAATATAATTTCTAAGAGCAGAAATGTTGTTAGAACCATATTATTGTGAAATTATATGTAATCATACAAAGTACAGAATATGGAATAACGAAAAATTCAAAAGACTGCAGTGTGCTGAATGGACAAAGGGCAGTGTAACTGGAGACAGAGGAACCAGACAGGAAGAAGCTTTGAAATAACCCAGGTGTGTTCTGATGACAACCTGGAGCATGTCAGTGGAGTCGTTTGCTAGTGCTGCCATAACAAAATTCCACAAAGTGGCGAAGTAGGTGCCCTCAATAACCGAAATCAATTGTCTCATAGTCTCACGGTTTTGGATGCCAGAAGACCGAAATCAAAGTATCAGCAGGAATGGTGCCTACTGGTGCTGTGAGGGACAAGCTATTCCATGCTTTCTCCTAGCCTCTGGAGGTTTCTGATAATCCTTGGTGTTCTTTGACATATACTTATCACCATGGTCTTTGTATTCATCTTTACTTGGCATTCGCTCTGTGTCTCTGTTTCCAAATTTCCTGTCTCATAAGGACATCTATCGGTTATATTGGATTAAGGCCCACCCTAATGACCTCATGTGAACTTGATTCCCTCAGAAAGAAATGTCCAAAAAAGGTGACATTGTGTGGTATTGCAGATACTCCAGGTCCTGGACTCCAACATAGCATGTATGGCGGGGCACAAATGAAACCATACTAGGCAGTGACAGTGGATCTGGAGAGAAGAGAAAGGGTTTTAAGACATGAGGAAGTCAAATTGACAGTCCTGATTGGTTGGGACTCCTGGGATCTGACTTGGGATCAGGGGACAGTAAGTGTCCTTTACTTAGTGGTTACAGGGAGAAAACCCCATTTTCAGGTTGGGCAATAGGAAGATAATTAGTTCATTTTTAGATGTTAATTATGGGTAGGTCAGTGAAATGTCCAAGTGATATTGCATAAGGAATGGGGCTGGAGGCACAAATCTGAGAACTATTATTCTGTTTCTGTCCATGGAAATGCCCAGGGAAGTTTGTCCCATAACAGTCAGACTTGGACAGAACATTAAGATTCTCTGATACTTATAGGAATGTCAATGGGGAAAGAAGTCTATAAAACAGCAACACCAAAATAGGAGGTACAGAAATTGTTACATGTGTCAGAGAAGAGTTTTTGAAGAAGAGTAAATGAGGGTTGACTCAACCTTATCAAATTCTCCTGAGAAGTCAAGAAAGATGAGAACTGAAATTTCTACAGGGTGGTGACAAGCTGCTGAAATTTGCAAGAGCAAGGTTAGCACTCCTATTGGGGACTGAGTAGAATATCGTGAGCCAATAGAAAGAGATGGGGTTGTGGACAGTGGCAATCAACCACTCTCCTTTGATGTCAAGCTGGGGAGGAGTGAAAAAATCAGCAGAGGCCATATGTACCTCAGGGTGGGTTGAAGGTTTGTTTGTTTGTGTTTTTGGTTTGTTTTGCTTTTGTTTTTCGTTAAAAGATGGGTGAGACCTTTACATGTACAAAAAAAAAACTGATGGCAAGAAAAAAAGAAGGGGAGATTTAAGATACAGGAGAAAGACAAGATTCAGAAAAGCAAATTTCTAGAGCAGTTGAGAGTTTATAAGGTCCTGAGCATTTGTGAAGATTCACCAAAACTAGGAAAAAGAACTCCAACAAGATAAAAAATGAAACAGAACAAAATGTCTTCAATTGTGTCAAGAGAAGGGTTGGGATGGTGCTATACTGTACATTTTTTCTTTTTGTAAAAGGTTTCCAATTTGTAATGGTAAAGGTTGAGAGTACAAGTGGTGGATACTAATCTTGACTTCTCTGTATTTTTATGAATCAAAGAAAACGTGATAAACAGTGAAGCTTTGAAGGATGCTGTCAGTTATCCAACTGGAGAGGAGGGTCTAACGGGACGTTTTGGTGTGGCCATAGTGTGCAGATCTTTCATGTTTTATAAGTGTTTATCATATCTAAAAATAAGTTATATTTCCTGCTTGGGATCTGATGATAATAAATGACTATGCTGTTTCATTTTACCATAGCATATTGAGATCTTTTGTTACAGTCTATAATAGCAATAATGTTTCCAGGATTTGGGTCAATTTTACACAATGGATTTATTTTAGATTACCGTATTAGCAAATTATACAGTTTCCTCTACTGACATGAGGGAAAGATCAACAAACTTCTTATAAGTCAAATGTTTTCCTTTATAGGTATTCCATTAAAGTTGCCTTACCACATCCTGTTACAGTACAGGTACGCACGTCTAAACCAGATGTATTCATCAAGCTACAGATCTTAGAAAATGAGGAAATTGTTGTCAGCTCCACTGGGAAAGGCCATGCTATAATCCCAGCAATCAACTTCTTGGGGAGTGAAAAAGTTGTGAGCTCTCAGTGTAAGTGTGTCTCTTGCGTTTTTAAATGTGTTATTTAGATCTGTAAATAAATATTTATGTGTATGCAACTGATTTTAAATTATTTTCTTTAAGGTAAAATAGAAAATAAGCTATTATTTATATCTGTAAATATATCTGTAAAACTTGATACTATTTTTTAAATAGTAAATAGTAAAATATTTTTTAAAACTTTCATTTGTGTGTCAGATTAGTCTCTGAAGATCAATAGATATAATTCTACTTTAACGACTTTCTTATATATACCTTCTTAGAATTCTGATTAAGAAATAACATTTTTATTATCTTGGGAGAAGTTTTCACTGTTCTTTTATCCCTACTTCATTATTTTAAAACTATAAAAATTAAGAGAACCTTTAAAATCATTACTTTCAATATAAGTCATAAGAACTATTAATTAATAAAATAAAATTGTTTCTGAAATAATGGAAGACAGAGATACTGAGATACAGATTCAATTATTTTTGTAATGATTCTGAACATAAAAATAATACATTGCCCAATGTAGAAGATTTTGAAACAGAAAACTGTAAATAAGAGAACAGTAAGTCCCTTGTGCTTTCCCTGAATTCTGCCATTATGTTTTTTTTTAAATAATTGATTATATCTTTTATTTTTTTTTCAAGGATTTATTTATTTATCTGGGGCACCTGGGTGGCTCAGTCCGTTGGATGTCTACCTTTTGCTCAGGTCATGATCCCGGATCCCAGGATGGAGCCTTGTGTCAGTGTCCCTGCTCAGCAGGGAGTCTGCTTGTCCCTCTATCCCTCATCCCGCTAGTGCTCTCTCTCTCTCTATCAAATAAATACATAAAATCTTTAAAAAAAATAATGATTTATTTGAAAGAGACTGCATATATGGGGGGCAGGTAGAGGGAAAGAGAGGGAGAGAATCTCAAGCAGACTCCCAGCTGGGTGCAGAGCCCTACATGGGTCTCAATCTCACAACCCTGAGATCATGACCTGAGCTGAAATCAAAAGTTAGACATTTACCTGACTGAGCCAACCCAGCATCCATAAATAATTGATTACATCTTATAGTTGACTTTTGCATAACAATTTGTAGCCATTATCCTTCCTAAACTCTCATTCCCAATAGTGCTTATGTTGATTATCTTAAGTGTATCAGCAAATTACTAAAAATGACTTTCTACCTATCTTATAATATTTGAATGTTTCTTTTTTTTCTTCTTCTTTTCTGTCTTTTTTAGAATAGATGCCCCTAAAGCAGGGCTCTCTTTATTTTTTCTTATTAAGCCCAGAAACAATATGTGAGTTGTCATTGTAGAAGGGAATATTCCCTTCTAATATGAATAAGAATTTGGAGGACCAGAGAATTAAAGACCTCACACTATAATGGCACAGGGAAGTGGGAAATGCACTTTATTAGATTAGTAAGACTGAACTTGAGTACAATTGCAAATTAAACGATTCTTTGGATCCTGTCTCCTTCTTCTCCCATCATTTGCCCTTCATCCTGAAGATACCCAGGGTTGTTTTCAGTACTCAATTCACATTACTACACATGGTTTTTCATTCAAATCTGCCTGAACTCCATTTATATCTTTTCCTTCGATATGTTAAGACTGTCAAACTACTGTTAAGTTCTGCTAGTCTGACTCCTGCTCTTACTCTTTAAAAAATTGGCTCTGTTTTCTTCGTTCTAATCTATTCTACACAGATAGTATAGTTTTCATAGTTTGCTTCATGCAGGGATACCTTAATTCCATAACTTTAGCAGGCATAGCATACCAACACTCCTATGGTATTTGTGGCCTCATGTTTTTGTTTTGTTTTAATGTATATATATAACTCATTAACAGAAAATCCTTTGTTTCAAATAGTAGAGTCGGGGCACCTGAGTGGCTCAGTCAGTTAAGCATCTGCCTTCGGCTCAACTCATGATCCCAGGGGACTTGGTCAAGTCCTGTGTCAGTTTCCCTGCTCAGTGGGGATCCTGCTTCTCCCTTCGCCTCTTCCACTCCCCATTGCTCATGCCTTTGTGCGCTCTTTCTCTTTCTCTCCCCACTCTCTCAAATGAATAAATAAAATCTTCAAATTAGTAGAGTCTAACACTGCTTATAGTTTGTCACATAGGTCATCATTATTTCACTTCATAGGTCACTATTTCCAAGAAAATTACACATAACCATTTAAATAATTTTATAAGTTTACTTATGGCAAAGAAAGGGACAGAAATGGAGAAGGGTAACTGGAACAGAATTCAGAAATTAATCCAAAATTACAGTCATTATCCAAAATTGTTCTTCTTTTACAAGATATTTCTATTTTCACATTTGTGATCTTCAGTATAATTTTTTTGGATTCCCTTCAAACATGTAAAAATCTATCATTTTCCTTCTGATTGCCTTGACTATGTAGATTAGTTAATTTGAGAATGGATACCTTTATGGTACTGAATTCATATGCAAGTAAAAACTATTTCTTTCCATTCACTCATGACTCTTTATGTTTCACAGATTAGATTTTAAAATATCTCCAGAGATACTTATAGAATTGTTACTGTGAGTTAGATTATTTCTTGATTTAGATTTCAAACAGGTTATCATTTTTAAAGGGATGCTATTAATTTGCATTTATGAACCACATAAGAAGACACTGAAATTCCTTTTTCTCTTTTTAAACATTTTTTAGCTGCTTCTCTTAGAAATATATTCATTTACGAATTCTTTATGACCTGTACTGGAGTACCTCCACCAATATGCATGTAAAAAAAAGTGTGTGTGTGTATGTGCACATAATATTTGTAGGAGAATAGGATGTGGCAGACTATAATATTTATTCTGTAAGCAAGCATTCTATTGTAAAAAAGAAGAAATAAACTCCTTTGCAAAGATTTAGAAGGCTCTGAAGTGACCCAGTAACAAAATCTTAAGTATAGGCTCTTCAGGTTTTGTTTGATCTCACGAGAAATTGAAAGAATGTCAATATAGTTCATATAATTTTTAAAAAGATTTTATTTATTTATTTTTTGAAGAAAGAGACACAGCGAGAGAAGGAGCACAAGGAGGGGGGTGTGGGAGAGGGAGAAGCAGGCTTCCCGCTGAGCAGAGAGCCTGATGCAGGGCTCAATCCCAGGACCCTGGGATCATACCTGAGCCAAAGGCAGGCGCTTAATGACTGAGCCACTCAGGCACCCCTATTTCATATGATTTTTAAGAATAAAATCTTATAGGAGTACTCATGCTATAGAGTTAATATTAAATTTTGAATTTTCCACAGATTTTACAATCTAAGAAATTGGGTCTTTGAGAAAGTACTATGGATTAGGGATAGTAAAATATTTTATTTCATATGGCTGTATAAGGCTGTATAAGACACTGAAATTCCTTTTTCTCTTTTTAAACATTTTTTAGCTGCTTCTCTTAGAAATATATTCATTTACGAATTCTTAATAATATACTATAATTAATGTAGTCAGTCATCTAGTGATAGTGATTTGTGATAACTTTAATTTTATATTTACATAAAGAACGCTTTTTTTTTAAACTCATGTATATTCTTGTCTGAACTTGTATATGCATATATATTGGATAAATGCTTAGATGTAGAACTCTGGGGTCAAGGGTATGTACAGTTTAATTTTGGTATATATTGCCAAATTGTCCTCCATGGAGTTTGCCTAAATTTACCTTATTTTATCCTTTATTCCAAATTATCATATTCTTGATTTTTATCAATGTGACTGCTAAAAATATTAATTTATAATGTACTTAGAGTTAGTGATGTTCAAGCATGTATGATTTTATATATCTTACTTATATTCCTTTTATATTTTCTTCTTCAAAATTTTCCTGTGTGTTATGCTTGCTTTTCTGTTAGAATTAACTTATTTTCTGATTGATTTGTAGATTCTCATGTATTAAGGAAGATTTTCTTCTTTTTAATATATGGTTAAAAGATGGATTGAATGAATGACTTAATGTCTGAAGGAAGTAATGAAGGAATTACTTCACAAGGGTAGAGACTTTGTGTCATTCATTCTTAACTGCTAATCAAAGTATAATTTATATAGAGGAAAAGGCACAAATCTAATTTGATGAATTTGGTAAGTGCATACACTAGTGTGACCCACACTTCTAACGAGATATAGACATTTCTATTTACCCACAAGATCTCTCAAGGCCATTTCTTTTTTTTTTTTTTTGAAATTTTAATATAATTTTTTATTTTTTATAAACATATATTTTTATCCCCAGGGTCTTAAGGCCATTTCTATTCAATTCTCATCTCCCCAAAGATGTAACCACTGTTCACATTTCATCACAGTATAGTAATTTTACCTGTTCTAGAACTCCACGAAACCCTACAAAAACTCTTTTGGCACTGGTATCTTAAGCTCAGAATAATGTTTTTAAGATAGGTTCCTATTGTTGCTATTGCATTTCTTTTTATATTGAAGTATTATCCCATTGTATGGAAATACTACACTTTATTTATTTATTCCTTTATTGGGCATATGAGTTTATTCCAGTTTTAGGGTATGATAATTAAAGCTGTTAGAGACATACTTGTATATTTTTTAAACAATATTTTCATTTTTCTTGAATCAATATTCAGGAGTTAAATTAACATGCCATGGCTTGACATATGTATATTTTATCTTTTTTGACTTAGCCAAAAATTTTGTCAAAGGGACTCCATCATTTTATACTCCCATCAGCAAAGTATATGAGTTCTGGTTTCTCCATATTTTTGCTAACATTTATTGCCAATGTTTTTTATTTTGGTCACTCTGGTGGGCATGTAGTGCTATTTCTTTGTGGTTTAAATTTTCTGACTAATGATGTTGAGCTTATTGGGCATATGTGTGCTTATTGGCCATATGTACAACTCATTGACTGAATTATCTATTCATTCCTTATGGCCATTATTTTTAATGGGTTGTCTTTTTTTTAATATATATTCTGGATACACATCTTCATCAAATATTTGCTTAGCAAAGACGATCTCTTGTCTTTTCATTTCCTTAGCAATAGCTTTTTAAAAAAAAGATATTATTTTTTTAATTGAGATAGAGTGAGAGCAAATGAGAGAGAGAGGTTGAGAGGGAGTAGGGCAAAGTGAGAGGGAGAAGCAGGCTCTCCACCGAGCCGGGAGCCTGATGCAGGACTTGGGACTCATGACCTGAGCAGAAGGCAGAACTTTAACTGACTGGGTCACCCAGGTTCCCCAGCAATAACTTCTTAAGAGCTTTTAATTTTGATGAAGTCAGTCATCATTTAGAAAAAAATTACTAATGCAGTTTGTGTATTATCTCAGAAATCTTTCTTTAATCCAAGGACATAAATATAACATGTCATATTTTATACTATACATTTAATAATCTCAACATCTATGTTTAATTTTATGACCCATCTTGAATGTTTGTATATAATGTAAGGTAGAGGATCTGTTTCTATTTATTCCCATATGGATATCCAGTTGTTCTGACACTATATGTTGGAAAGCCATTATTTTGCACATTGAATTCCCTTGACACTTTTGTCAAAAATCAATTGACTATGTGTGCATGGGTCTGTTTTGGAACTCTATTTTGATCAACCGATATTCAATCAATCAATATTCCTCTTAGTCCAACACCACTTTTCGTGAAAATTGTAGCTTTAGATTTTGATTGGGATTGTGTTGAACTTGGGGAGAATTGGCATCTGAACAAACTTGAGTTTGCTGGTCCCATGAACACAGTATATCTCTCAACCTATTGGTCTTTAATTTCTCTCAACAGTGTTCTATACTTTCAATGTATTGACTTTACACATATTTTCTTAAGTTCATACATAAATATTTTGTTTTTATATTAGTGCCATATAGGACTAGGAATACGTGTATTTTAGATCACTTGATATGTGTATTAATTTCCTAAGGCTCCTATAACAAATTTCCCCAAAGTGGGTGGCTTAAACCAACAAAAATTAATTCTCTTATAGTTCTGGAAGTCACAGGCTCAAAATTAAGGTGTTGTCAAGGCCAAGAAGATTCTCTTGTCCCATCAAAGTTTCTACAAGAGAATCCTCCTTTACCTCTTCCATTTTTTGGTGGCTCTTCACATTTCTCGGCTTGTGATGGCACACCTTTGGCAATCTCTGCTTCTCTCGTCACATAGCCTTCTTCTTTCTGTGTGACTTTTTGTCATCTCATTTTCATTCTCTTTTAAGGACACCCATCATTATACTTAGGGCCATACTAATCCAAGTTGATCTCACCTTGGGACCCTTACCTTAATCATAGCTGCATATACCCTTCTGTCAAATAAGATCACATTCTGGATAGACCTATCTTTCTGCATGAATCACATTCCACCCACTACACTCTAATACTAGAGGCAGTTAGCCTCTATTCATTTTTTTTTTCACTCTATGCTTCTATTTAGATCGTGTTGATTGCTTATATGCAAGTTTACTAATCTTTTCTTCTGATTTAACTATGTGCTTTTAAAGTCAATCCAGAAATGGGGCTTTTGGGTAGCTCAGTTAGTTGTCTGCCTTTGGCTCAGGTCATGATCCTAGGATGCTGGGATCAAGACCTACATCTGGCTCCCTGTTCAGCAGAGAACCTGCTTCTCCCTCTTCCTCTCCTTGCTGCTCTGCCTACTTGTGCTCTTGCACTCTCTGTTAATTAATTAATTAATTAATTCTTTTAAAAAAATGCATTCAGGAATGTATCATTCCAGATACCAGATATAGTCCAACCTTGAATTTCTTTTTCTCTTTTCCATTTTTCTGTTGATATTCACCATTAATTCTTTCAATATGTTGATCTTTTCTCTTAAACCCTTAAACAACACATTTCTTTTTTTTTTTTCTTGTTTTGGCCATAATAGTAATGACAATTTTTAAAAATTTAATTTAATTTAATTTGTGTGTGTGTGTGTTCCAAAATTCATTTTTTATGCACCTCACCCAGTGCTCCATGTAATATATGCCCTCCATAATACCCACCACCAGGTCACCCAATACCCCAGCCCCCTGCCCTCCAAAACCCTCAGTTTGTTTCTCAGAGACCACAATATCTCATGGTTTTTCTCCTTCAATTTCCCCCAACTCCTTTCTCTCTTCTCACAATGTCCTCCATGTTATTCCTTATGCTCCACAAGTAAGTGAAATCATAAGATAATTGACTCTCTCTGCTTGGCTTATTTTACTCAGCATAATCTCCTCCAGTCCCATCCATGTTGATAAAAAGTTGGGTATTCATCCTTTCTGATGGAGGCATAATACTCCATTGTACATATGGACCACATCCTCTTTATTCATTCATCTGCTGAAGGACATTTGGCTCTTTCCACAGTTTGGTGTCTGTGGCCATTGCTGTTATGAACATTGGGGTACAGATGGCCCTTCTTTTTTTTTTAAAGATTTATTTATTTATTTATTTGTTTGTCAGAGAGAGGGGGAGAGAGAGCAAGCACAGGTGGACAGAATGGCAGGCAGAGGCAGAGGGAGAAGCAGGCTCCCTGCCAAGCAAGGAGCCCGATGTGGGACTCCATCCCAGGATGCTGGGATCATGACCCGAGCCGAAGGCAGCTGCTCAACCAACTGAGCCACCCAGGCATCCCATAGATGGCCCTTCTTTTCACTACATCTGTATTTTTGTGGTGAATACCCAGTAGTGCAAATGCAGGGTCATAGGGTAGTGCACCAAATTGCACTCCCACCAACAGTGGGGAAGAGGGTTCTCCATTCTCCACATCCTCTCCAACACTTGTTTACTGTCTTGTTAATTTTGGACATTCTAACTGGTGTAAGGTGATATCTCAATGTAGTTTTGATTTGAATTTCCCTGATGGCTAATGATGATGAACATTTTTTTTTCATGTGTCTTTTAGCCATTTGTATGTTTCCTTTGGAGAAGTGTCTGTTCTTGTCTTCTGCCCATTTTTTGACGTGATTATCTGTTTTGTGAGTGGTGAGTTTGAGGAGTTCTTTATAGATCTTGGATATCAGCCCTTTGTCTGTAGTGTCATTTGCGAATATCTTCTCCCATTCCATGGGTTGCCTCTTTGTTTTGTTGACTGTTTCCTTAGCTGTGCAGAAGCTTTTCATCTTGATGAAGTCCCAAAAGTTCATTTTCACTTTTGTTTCCTTTGCCTTTGAGGACATGTCTTGAAAGAAGTTGCTGTGGCTGATGTTGAAGAGGCTACTGCCTATGTTCTCCTCCAGGATTTTGATAGATTCCTGCCTCACGTTGAGGTCCTTTATCCATTTCGAGTTTATCTTTGTGTATGGTGTAGAAGAATGGTTGAGTTTCATTCTTTTATACATAGCTGTCCAATTTTCCCAACACCATTTATTGAAGAGACTATCTTTTTTCCACTGTATATTTTTCCCTGCTTTGTCGAAGATTATTTGACCTTAACATTGGGGTCCATATCTGGGCTCTCTACTCTGTTCTAGTGGTCTATGTGCCTGTTTTCATGGCAGTTCCATGCTGTCTTGGTGATCACAGCTTTGTAGTAAAGCTTGAAATCAGGCAATATGATACTCCCAGTTTTGGTTTTCTTTTTCAACATTTCCTTAGCAATTTGGGGTCTATTCTGGTTTCATTAAAATTTTAGGATTGTTTGTTCTAGCTCTTTGAAAAGGACTGGTGGAATTTTGATTGGGGTGGCATTGAAAGTATAGACTGCTCTAGGCAGTATAGACATTTTAGCAATGTTTATTCTGATCCATGAGCATGGAATGCTCTTCTATCTTTTTGTCTTCTTCAGTTTCTTTCATAAGTGTTCTGTAGTTCCCCAAATACAGATCCTTTACCTCTTTGGTTAGGTTTATTCCCAGGTATCTCATGATTCTTGGTGCTATAGTAAATGGAATCAATTCTCTAATTTCCCTTTCTATATTTTCATTGTTACTGTATAAGAAAGCAACTTATTTCTGTGTATTAATTTTGTATCCTGTCACATTACTGAATTTCTGTATGAGTTCTAGTAGTTTTGGGGTGGAGTCTTTTGGGTTTTCCATATAAAGTATCATGTCATCTGCAAAGAGGGAGAATTTGACTTCTTCTTTGCCAATTTAAATGCCTTTTATTTCTTTTTGTTGTCTGATTGCTGTTGCTAGGACTTCTAGTACTATGTTGAACAACTGGTGAGAGTGGACATTCCTGTCGTGTTTCTGATCTCAAAGGGAAGTCTGCAGCTTTTCCCCATTGAGTATGATATTTACTGTGGGTTTTTCATAGATAGATTTTATGAAGTTGAGGAATGTTGTTCTCTCTATCCCTATACCTTGAAGGGTTTTAACCAGGAATGGATGCTGTATCTTATCAAATGCTTTTTCTGCATCAGTTGAGAGGACCATGTGTTTCTTCTGTCTTCTCTTATCGAATTGTTCTATCACATTGATTGATTTGTGAATGTTGAACCACCCTTGCATCCCATGAATAAATCCCACCTGGTCATGATGGATAATCTTTTTTTTTTTTTTTTTTTTTTAAATCTTTTTAATGCACTGTTGGATCCTATTAGCGAAGATCTTGTTGAGAACCTTGGCATTCATATTCATCAGGAGTATTGCTCTGAAATTCTCTTTTCTGGTGGGGTCTCTGCCTGGTTTGGGGATCAGGGTAATGCTGGCTTCATAAAAAGAATCTGGAAGTCTTCCCTCAGTTTCTATTTTTTACAACAGCTTCAGGAGAATAAGTATTAGTTCTTCTTTGAAAGTTTGGTAGAATTCTCCAGGGAAACATCAGGTCCTGGGCTGTGGTTCTTTGGGAGGTTTTTGATCACCGCTTCAATCTCATTACTAGATATTGGTCTATTCAGGTCGTCAATTTCTTCCTGATTCAGTTTTGGAAGTTTATAGGTTTCCATGAATGCATCCATTTCATCTAGGTTGCTTAACTTATTGACATATAACTATTGATAATAATTTCTGATGATTGTTTCTGTTTCCTTGGTGTTAGTCATAATCTCTCCCTTTTCATTCATAATTTTATTAATTTGGGTCATTACTCCTTTATTTTGGATTAGTTTGGCCAATGGTTTATCAATCTTATTGATTCTTTCAAAAAAAAATCAGCTTATAGTTTTATTGATGTGTTCGATTCTATCCCTAGTTTCTATCTCATTGATCTTGAGTCTAATCTTATTTTCTTTATTGTGTGTGGGGTTGGCTTAATTTGTTGTTGATTCTCTAGTTCTTTAAGGTGTAAAGAGAGCTGGTATATTATGGATTTTTCAATTTTTTTGAGGGAGGCTTGGGTGACTATGTATTTCTCCCTTAGGACCAACTGTGCTGTATCTTAGAGGTTTTGGACCAAAGTGTCTTCATTCTCATTGGTTTCTATGAATTGTTTACGTTCTTCTTTGATTTCCTGGTTAATCCAAACATTCTTAAGCTGGGTGGTCTTTAGCTTCCAAATGTTTGAATTCCTTCCAAAATTTCCTTGTGGTTGAGTTCCAGTTTCAAAGCATTGTGGTCTGAGAATATGCAGGGAATAATCTTAATCTTTGGGTATCGGTTGAGCCCTGATTTGTGACCAAGTATGTGGTCTCTTCTGGAGAAAGTTCATGTGTGCTCGAAAAGAACGAACGAGTATCCTGTTGTTTTAGGATCCAATGTTCTGTATATATCTATGAGGTCCATCTGGTCCAATGCACCATTAAATGCTCTTGTTTCTTTATTGATTTTCTGCTTGGATGATCTATTACTGAGAGTGGCATGTTAAGATTCCCTACTATTAATGTATTCATATCAATATGATTCTTTTTACATCTTTTTTTAAAAAGATTTTATTTATTTATTTGACAGAGATCACAAGCAGGCAGAGAGGGAAGCAGAGAGAGAGGCGGGGAAGCAGGCTCCCTGCTGAGCAGAGAGCCTGATGTGGGGCTTGATCCAAGGACCCTGTATTTATGACCTGAGCTGAAGGCACAGGCTTTAACCCACTGAGCCACCCAGGTACCCCAATATGACTCTTTATCCTGCTTAACAGTTGGCTTATGTAGTTGGCTTCTCCCCTATTGGGGGCATAAATATTTACAGTTGTTAGATCTTCTTGGTAGATAGACCCTTTAAGAATGATATAATGTCCTTCTATATCTCTGACTGCAGTCTTTAGTTCAAAATTGAATTTATATGATATGAGAATTGCTACTCCAGCTTTCTTTTGAGGCCCATTGGCATGAAAGATGCTTCTTCATCCCTTCACTTTCAGTCTGGATGTATCTTTTGGTTCCAAATGGGTCTCTTGTAGACAGCATATGGATGGGTCCTGATGTTTTATCCAATCTGCTACCTTGTGTCATTTTATGAAAGCATTTAAACCCTTAAACACATTTCTCATAGCTATTTTAAAGTATTCATTTGTTAAAGTTTTTCATTTTGTTTTATTGCTAACTCCAACATCTGTGTCATTATTTCTATTGACTTTTTTCTCAAATTATGTTCATATTTTTGGCTTCTTCACATATCAGACTGATTGTGTACTGCACATAGTACAAGCTACATTGCTAAGAGTCAAGATTATGCTCTCTTCATTGAAAGAGTTTTTAATTTTGCTCTAGTAAGTGGTTTATTGACAGCTTAGTTTAATCCTCTCAAGACTTTGTTCTAAGCTTTCTTAAATTGGGTCTAGAGCTTCCATTACTCTAGGGTTAGTATTGTACTAGCTTAAAGAATAGCTTTTGTTGAGTCTCACCTGATGCCCTGTGTTTTCATTAAATTTTCATACTTTGGCAGAACTTCAATGTCTTTCAACACTGTACAAACTTCAGAATCTCTATTTAGCTCACAATCTCCTGGGAGTTGTCTGCCAGGCCCCATTAGGTATTTGTACAAATCAAGTTTAGAATTCAGTTAAAGACCCAAGCGGACACCCTATGTGTATTTCTGGGTGCCATTCTCTCCACCCCACCCCACCAGTACCCTGCCTCACAAATTTTAGTTGTCTCAGGAGCCTCAAACTATAATCTTGCTTCCTGAACCTGACAATACTGCTGTTCACTGCTTGGACTCTGCTTCTCTGTGCCACAGTCAAGAAGGTGCTCACAGGCAGAAATCTGCAGATTTCTTTCTTTCAAGGATTACAGTCCTGGGTTGCACATTGTTCAATGGCGAAAAACAGTTGCTTTACACATTTTACCTAATTTTATTTTTTCATGACTTTGAGTAAATCCAATGCCCATTACTCTGTCATGGCTAGAACTGGACTTTCTCTGTGATTTAATTATGTTCTCTCAATATATGTTTGATCAATTAATTACACTGGGCACATTTCTTTTTTTATCCCTCTAAATGGTAGTTTTATTATCTTTTAATTACAAAAAAAAAGAATAGAGAAAAAATAAAATAGGAGTCTTACATAAGTAATAACACAAAAGAAGTACTGAAGAAGTCAGAATATATGTTATTAGTTTAGTGTCATTCAGAATGTATGTTATTAGCTTAGTGTCATTCAAGTGGCATTTAGTGTCACACAAAACGAATGAAAAATTGTGGAATTGTTGTACATTCTTTTAGCAATCAGTTGGTTGCTCAGAATATGCATTACTCTATGCAAGTCACAGGCTATTATATAAGTTTCTTTAAGATTGGAATATCTCCCAAGAGCCAGTGATATTGCTTTTTATCTCATTAAAACAAAACAAATTGACCTGTTCCTTTGAGTGTCTTATAAAAGGATATACCTAAAGAACACAGTCAGTCATAACTATGCATTTCACACATTTTAAGTTAAGTGTAATACATCTCTCCTTTTCAGCTAGCAAACAAGTTCTTTTAATGCACTCTGCATCCAAGAAGGAGCAAGAATTGTACAGCAAGAAGAAATCTACCCAGGGAAGTCAGAAATCCTATAAGGGCAGACCTGCAAGTGCAACTGTAGACCCTGGGCAGCCCATTCTGGAGGAGGAAGTTGTCAGTATGCCTACCATAGAAGAAAATGCTAGCACTGCACAACAGGTATAGTTATGCTTAAGAGAATCCTTTGGTGATTCTCTTACCATTTAAAGGTAATCTGGTATTACTCCTAAAAATCTAACAAATATAATGATGATTCCTTTCCTAAGCATTATCAATATGTATATGATATTTTCTATCTTCATTGCCTCCAGTGTATAACAGAATCAAGGGATTGAACATTATTTAATGGTTTCTCTGTGCCAAGATATTAAAATAAATAGCAAGTTTAGTGTGTATACTAACTCTATAATGTAGATGTAAATATCTAATGTTACATGAGTTATGAGGCTAATTATAAAAAAAGGTCACATATTAATAAAAACTAATTTGTATATATCTTAAGTTAAAAACATATATATATATATGTAAAATAAAGGGCAATTCATGTAATTTCAGAAAAAAATGATGTATCCATCAGAAAGAAAACAAATAAATAAATAAAAAGAAATAAAAATAAGAGGCTAGAAGTAAATCCTAATATGACTAATGACAATAAACACAAATGAAATATTAATCAATTGAAAGAATAAAAAATTAAAGTTAGATTAAAAAGTAAGATTCAACTATAAGGAGCCTAAAAGTGACACTTTTTAAAACAAAATGGTACTGAAAATTCAAAGTTGGACCGAGAGAACTGTGATGATATATTAACATCTCAGGGCATAGAATTTATGAAGGATATTATGTAAAAATAAAAGGAAGAATATAACAAGCAAATATGATCATAACTCTACAGCATAACCTAACTGTCCAG
Source organism: Mustela lutreola (assembly GCF_030435805.1). Taxonomy (NCBI): domain Eukaryota; kingdom Metazoa; phylum Chordata; class Mammalia; order Carnivora; family Mustelidae; genus Mustela; species Mustela lutreola. The sequence goes on along the minus strand of NC_081295.1, from coordinate 56,325,581 downwards.
ACTCAATGAATAAAAAGTAAAAGTTGTTTAGAATTACAGAGAAAAATAAAATTAGTTAATAGTTGAAGACTTTAATAAACAACTCTCAGAAACCAATAGATTTAGCTGAAAAAATACATATGATTACTAGGATTTGAAAAATTTAAGTATTTATTGTTTAGATATTTATAAAACACTTACCTACTAAATTGAGAATATACTTTTTCATAGTACACATGTGAAGCCTCAATAAAATCCTATACTTTACAGATGTTATTAGAATGTAGTGCAATAATACAGAAATTAGTAAATAACAACCTAAAATCCCATAAATGTAGAAGCAAAAGAGCATATGCTAAATAGTTCTTCAGTTACAAAGAACAGCTAAAAAAGAAATGAATACTAAGAACTCAGTAACAACTAAAAAATACAAATCAAAATTTATAACATCTAAAACAGCCTTCAGTGGAATGTTGACTTTCAAATTAATCCATCAGAAAGTATGAATGGTTAAAAACAAATGAGCTAAGCTATCAAAACAAAAATTTAGAAAAAGCAAAAGAATAACTCAAAGATAAAAGAAGAAAATGTTTTAATAAAAGTGAGGTAGAAATTAGAAAAACAAAGAACAAAATTTAGCAAAATGTGTTAGCTCTAAGCTTTTTTTTTTTAAGATTTTTTTTTTTTAAAGATTTTATTTATTTGACACACAGAGAGAGATCACAAGTAGGCAGTTGGGGGGGGGGAAGCAGGCTCCCTACTGAGCAGAAAGCCCAATGCAGGGCTCAATCCCAGGACCCTGAGATCATGACCTGGGCCGAAGGCAGAGGCTTAACCCACTGAGCCACCCAGGTGCCTTAACTCTAAGCTTTTTTAAGATGATTAAGTGGGCAGGCTTCTTGTAAGACCAGCTAAGCAAGAAAAAAAAAAAAAAAAGGTAAATAAATCAAATACAGAACAACAAAAATAGAGTGGAGGTATAAATGCAACCAATAGGTTTAAAAAAGAAAAATTAACTATTAAGCACAACTCTATGCTAGTGAATTTAAGACTTAAGGGAAAAAAGATGTAACAAATGCCAGGCATGGAAGAGGACTGGCAAACTACTTTAGGAGAAGATAGAAAATATAAAATAATAATAATAATCGTAAAGAATAATAACATTGAAATGATAATCAGAGTTTTAACTTTTCCAAAAGTCATAGGCCCAGCTTGCTTCACAGAATAGATCTAACAGAACTTCAAGGAGTACGTTGTTCTAGAAAACAGAAAAACAATACAAACTTTTCAATCCTTTTAAAGAGATTACTGTAATCCTGACTCCCAAACTGACAAGGAACAAAAATAAAATGATTAAGTTTCATTTTTAAGCATGGATGCAAAAAGTATAAACACTAGACTATACAATTGCAGGTGTGGGTTGGGATGTGAGGATAAATTTTATAGACTGATACTACAAAATTTTGGAGAACATCTGATAGTATTTGACCAAACTATGATTGTGTGATATAGAAAATTATGCACTTATTATGTGCTTATTAGGCATATGCTATATTTATTCTTATCGTTTGTGTTTAAATATCACGTTTTATTTCACAGGTTAACAAGTACATTATACAGTGTTTGGTATTATACAACAGTTGGCCTCTCACTGAAAGTCAGCAGACATTTGTTCAAGCATTGAAAGAATTGGAAAAAAGTGATAGCAAAGGTATGCCCTCCTAAATGTTAGTCATATACCTTGTATTTTATATAAATATTTAATAGTAAATTAATCATGTAATTATTAAAACATTATTGTTTACAATTTGCATTTCATATCCAGTGGCACTTTCTGCTTTATTAATTGAGTATGTCTCAAAATCTTTACTGCCTGGTTAGTAAGAACTAAAAATATATGATTATTTAGGCCTAGTTTAAATGTGTTTAGTCCAGTTAATAAAAATTACTTGATGATTATCTAAGAAGTGTACAGAAGACTTTTCTGTTATAAAATTATATTTGTCTAAGTTGTTGAGATAGTATAACCCTAAAGGTTAGTTCTTAAAATATTTAAGAGAAGGAGAATCTCCAACTGAAAAAGGGTCCAGGTTTATTTTTTCAAATATAAGCTACTCTTAAAATTCCTGAGCAGGCTGCCCTATGACCCAGCAATTGCACTATTGGGTATTTACCCTAAAGATACAAACGTAGTGATCCGAAGGGGCACGTGCACCCGAATGTTTATAGCAGCAATGTCCACAATAGCCAAACTATGGAAAGAACCTAGATGTCCATCAACAGATGAATGGATCAAGAAGATGTGGTATATATACACAATGGAATATTATGCAGCCATCAAAAGAAATGAAATCTTGCCATTTGCGACAACATGGATGGAACTAGAGCGTATCATGCTTAGCGAAATAAGTCAAGCAGAGAAAGACAACTATCATATGATCTCCCTGATATGAGGAAGTGGTGATGCAGCATGGGGGCTTAAGTGGGTAGGAGAAGAATAAATGAAACAAGATGGGATTGGGAGGGAGACAAACCATAAGTGACTCTTAATCTCACAAAACAAACTGAGGGTTGCTGGGGGGAGGGGGTTTGGGAGAAGGGGGTGGTATTATGGACATTGGGGAGGGTATGTGCTTTGGTGAGTGCTGTGAAGTGTGTAAACATGGTGATTCACAGACCTGTACCCCTGGGGATAAAAATATATGTTTATAAAAAATAAAAAATTAATTAAAAAAAAATTCCTGAGCAGGGAGTTTGATGCATTAGAAAAAGATATTCACAAGTGGACCCACATAGTTCAAACACATCTTGTACAGATCGCCTTGGTGTCTCAGTTGGTTAAGGGTCTGCCTTCAACTCAGGTCATCTGGCTCCTTCTCATCAGGAAGCCTGCTTTTCCCTCTGGCTGTGCTCCCACTGATTGTGTGATCTCTTTCTCTGACAAATAAATAAATAAAATCTTAAAAAAAAAAAAAAAAAACAGGGAGCCTCGGTGGCTCAGTGAGTTAAGCCTCTGCCTTCGGCTCAGGTCATAATCTCAGGGTCCTGGGATCGAGTCCTGTATCAGGCTCCCTGCTTGGCAGGGAGCCTGCTTCCTCCTCTCTCTCTCTCTGCCTGCCTCTCTGCCTGCTTGTGATTTCTCTCTGTCAAATAAATAAAATCTTTAAAAGAAAAAGCAAAAACAAAAACAAAATCCATATTGTTCAAGGGTCAGCAGTATTTCCTACGAGAACATGATGCCTTTGAGGTCAGGGAGTTCCATAGATTATTACCTGTTCAATCCTGCATTATCCATAGTGCAGACAATGCACACAGTAATCACTCCATGATATTTGTCAAGTAAGAAAGAAAGGATACATCTAAACTACTCTTATTTTTGTTATTATTATTCACTAATTGTCAAAAACCCTGTTCATGTATTTGCTTGCTTATACTAACTTCATGAACCTGTTCATTTTAAGGCTTGATAAAGGTTTATCACCAAAGTTAAGAGAAAGCTATTATTACTGAACTAAATCTTTGTTAAGAAGGGACCTATTCTAGGGCAAGACATCAAAGCCAAAGAAAATTGATAAAACTAATGACACTGAGAGTCCCCATTTCCTTTCCACTGTATTGTGTGCATCCACAGAACATGCATTCTACGGGAATCTTGAACTTGTCTGCCTCCCCACTGCCCCTCTCGTGCTGGGCAAGGGACTCTGCCTCAGCTTCATCATTGCATCTCCAGAACCAGATAGAAGCTGTTAGTAAATGTTTGTTGAATAATGGATGAGCATGCAATGCTAGGAACAGCAGGAGTATTTCACTTCTAATGGCATCCCGGCCTGGGGTCTTGAAAGGATTCTGGGCTGTTTTGGGATCAGCGAGAAAGAGTTGTGAACTTCCGTCGGTGTCTAGCATGGACACATGTAGAGAAAGTGGTGAGACCAGAACCACATTGTTCCCACCTCTTTGCTATTCATATGTGTTGTGTGTTTCACCCACGCCAAGTGCCCACCTACATCTGACTTATTCGAAAGCTCAGAACCTTTCCACTCTACCATTTTGTCCTTTAAAGACTTCCTAACTAGTAGCATTGACACAGTACTAATGCTCATAGAAGTTATAGTGGGTAACATTTATGTCAGAAGCTTTTGAAGTTTTATGTGGAACTGTCAATTGGTGAAGGAATCCTCATGATAAACTTATGAGGTGGATGCTGTAACTACTATCATTTTACATACAACACTAAAGCACACACTGTCCATGAAACTTGCCCATGGTCACATAGCTAGTTACTGCACAGCTGTGATTTTAAATGGGAGTTAATTATCTACTAAGGGTGTCTGGGTGGAAAAAACAATAATACATGGTAGTACTAATTTCAAGCCTTTATTGTGTCCTCAATAAGAGTCTTTATTTAGGGAACTGTCTATATTTCTTTATTGAACATACAAGTTTGCAGAAAGGGTCTTACCATGGTTTCTCTGAAGATCTAATAAGTTTCTCACCTTAAGTTGTCCAACACAAATGGAGTTCTGTAAACGAACCAACATGATAAACTATCATATTTAATACACTTAGGTATATTAATGGATAAATGTTAAAATTCCAGAGGAAACTAAAAAATTAATATCTGAAATAAACACAGTAGTATAATTCATGAAATAGTATAATGTATAGAGTTGGGTAATGTTACAAAATTATAAATATATAGATTAGAAAATATAAGTTTTTTGTAAGTTAACATTTATTAGACTTATAGTGGTGATCATTTTCCAACATGTACAAATATCAAATTATTAAGTTGTCTACCTGAAAACTAATAGTGTTTTATGTCAATCATACCTCAATAAAAAAATGAAAATCAAAAAAGAAGGAAAAAAAAAAGGAAGTTACTGTTAAGTGGAGAAATACAGCATAGCAGCAAAAATTCCTTAGACTACCTAAACCTCAGTTATTTATCACCTGAGAAATTAGAATAATAACTCCTATCTTTCAGAGTTGTCGTGAAGTTTCAAGATAATGTATATAAAGTTTCTAGAACCAAGTAGCCCTCACAAAAATGGCATTCTCATTATTAGGTACCTAAATAGAAAAGAAGTCTCTGGGAATAATTGCATCTTCTTTTTTTGACATAACATTTGACAATTTTATGTGTGAATGAGCAGCTACCAAAATTAAATTACATGTTGCATTGTATCATACATTTGCTGCTGAAAGCAGCTAGCAAATAAATCCAGAATTGAATTGTATTATAAACTAGGAAATTTTTTTCTCTTATAAAAGCATTTGGTCAATCTTATGAAAGTTAAGCAGCTTTTGAATTTAGAATAATCAGTATCACATTTATAAATGTGAATTTTTAGGCAGCCAGCTTGTTTAAATGAAAACATATCAATGTACGCTTACATATGTCAATTATATTTACAATTTAAGACCTAGAAACTTCAATTTTAAGGGTATGATGTATTTTTTAAAAGATTTTTTAAATTTTTTTGAGAGAGAGAGCACAAGCTAGGGAGTGGGGTGGAGAGGCAAAGAAAGAAGCAGACTCCACACTGAGCAGGGAGCCTGGTGTGGGGCTGGATCCCAGAATCCTGGGATCATGACCTGAGCTGAAGGCAGCAGCTTAACAGCTAAGCCACCCAGACATCTGGGTATGATGTATTTTAGAAAAATCATGACAAATACCTTCAATCTTTTAAAAAAGATTATTTAATTATTTATTTTAGAGAGGGAGAGTGGGCAAGAAAGAGAGCATAAGCTAGGAAGGGATGGGGAGGCAGAGGCAGAGGGCTCAATCCCAGGATCCAGGGATCATGGCCCAAGCTGAAGGCAAATGCGTAACTGACTGAGCCACCTAGGCACCCCCTAATGTCTTCACTTATTAACTTAGCTTACTTTTACAATTACAAATATTTTAGATCAAATAGAAATTAATCAAATTTTTTTCATTATTATATTGGTACCCTAATTTAAAATTTTATGTATATCCTGAATTCAGTGGAAATATCACATTTACTCATTTAAATTTAACATTTAATTTCTATGAGAAAGAAAATATTTAATTTTTTCTAAAAATTCACATCTTTATAACTCACAATAAAAAAGGAAGGCCTAAAATATAACTGCGTTCAACTCAGAATATTTCTGTTATAACTGTTTAGGAAGCTTGTCCTCTGGTTAACATGAGACAACAGTGCCACCTTTAGTGTATTTTAATACCTAGGTTTTAGTAAAAATTGCTTGCTGAGACAGGTGACTTTTTCTTAAGGAAATAGGAATTGGAGGATCTGGAGCAGGTAACCCTTTGTGATACCAACTACCTCATACATAATTAATTGTGTTGTTATTTTAACGTCTTTTTGCCAATATGTTACATTTTTATGTTACTGGTCTGGGCCTTTCAGGTTCTAGTCTATTTGTAAAGTCACATATGTACTTTGTTTATCATTCTCAAAATCTTTGTTTTCAAGCCCCACCCAATTTTATTAGCATGACTATAACACTATTTCCTTAACTCTAATTAATGATATATTGTTCTTTCTTAGGCACAATGTATGCATGGTCTTTCCAATTCATGGTCTTTGAAGTAACCAAACATGATGAGATTATCATCTATCTATTATTTGTCTGTCTATCTATCTATCTATCCATCGTCTAAAGATTTTCCTGTTTACATTTACCAAGTACAATCACACTTGGTAAATGTATACCTTATCCTGAGCAACTATTCTAGTTTAGAAATTATGTTAATGTTCTCATCCCATTCAGATTTTAGGTCCTGGATACATAAATCTGAATTTTAATCATAAAAATATGTTTCTGTAACTTTTATGTCTTATTATCCACTGAAGATTTCAGTCTCCTATATTCTGGATAAATGTAAGGTAACATAAGAGGAAAACTATTACGACTAAAGTCATAAAGCTAAAGGTCTTTTCCAGTTCATTTCCTCAACAGATACTGCCTGAGCATTTCTTCTCTGCACGGGGTTTATTAGTTTGTGTCAATGGTCATTTACTCTAGAACCCCTCTAATTACATGAATATGCAATGTGAGGTCACGTTTTTCACGGGTTTTGAATTAGTAGGATATTTATTCTTATACCCTACTGATACCTTACTGCTCTCAACACAAACAGTTTCCCTAAAATCTTCACATACAATCTGATCATGAGTTAAACAATCTGATCAAGTTAAACAATCTGATCATGAATACATACTATGAATTCAGAAATATACTAGGTGAGATTAGGGATCAAAATGAGGTGTATAATGACATTCTGGCCTCTAGAGAACTTGCAATGCATGGGAGAGAAGGTTACTATACTGTATGCCATTAAAGAATAAGGAAATTATTTTATTTTATATATTCATAACATAAAAAAAGATGATGTGCCCTTGCTATATGCCTGGCACCACACTATGTGCTGACATATGTAAACTTGAATATTAGAATATGTTAATTTGAAGGGAATCAAATACACCTATATATATGATTCAAACTCTAAGACCTATGGATAGTGAGAAAAAGAGCCCAGAAATACTTATTGGTGCTGTTTGAGATTCAATTTTAGCTCACATTTGTTAATATCTTAAAACCCAGTGTGTATGATACTAGGTACAATCCTATTTTAAATGACCTATATAGTTTATTTGTAAACCCCATGGGCATGGTATTAACATCTCCATTACACAGAGGAAAAAACAAAATCAAAAGAATGTAATAAATCTGCCAAAGTGAACCTATTTAGTGGCTGATCCAAGATTCACCTCCAAATCATTTGATGACATGACCAAAGATTTTCCCTAGTACAACACTTCACAGCAACTGGGATTGTTGACAGAAAGACAAGTTGCCCCCTTGTAAAACTGTGGTACATATAGTCCCTTTGCAGTCATGCAGGATAATCTTCCCTAATTTGAAAGTAGCTAATAACTGGCGCGAAGCCATTCTTGACAATTACTATTTAACTTTCCTAATGGGATGACTTAGAGACTACAGTTTTGAAAGGGGCTAACATGTCCTTTGAACTCATTTGAATGCTAACTCAACCCTAACAGCTGGGGGAATGTAAGCAAATTTTTGCTTCTGCTCTGTTTGGATGCTTTGAGAATTAAAAAAAAAAAAAAGAAGAAGAAAACATAGTAAGGATTCAACAAATGTTATCTGTTCCTCTGCCACTGGTTATGTAGAAAGAATGACTAGAACATAAGGCAAAAAACCCTTCACATCCTCTTCTGAGGAAGCAGAGGGAAGAGAATAATACATATGATAGCAGAGATGAACACATTCAGTACTGTGGTGGGGATCCTGGCCAAGGAAATTAGGTGAGAAAATGTACTGAAAGCATTCAGATTGGAAACACATTAGATAGTGATAATTTTTGCCTAATCTTACAAATAAATTAAAACCTACTGATTTCTCTACTTCAGTGGTGTATGGTATGTGAATTGGAGTCACACAGATCTTTATAAAATATTTCTTTGAAAAAGAAAAGAAATCCAAACCTCTTCAACTAACAACTTTTTACTGACTTGCTCCCCTTTTCCTGCATGACATGATTTTATTGTTGTGATTCACTGGTTTCCATTTTTATGTCTCTCTAGCTCATGGAGAGAAACACGAGGAATTAGTTACCTTGGGAAGCCCAGATTCCCATACTATTAGTGAGGGGCAGAAATCTTCAGGAACTTCTAAAACAAGGAAAGGCAAAGAAAAGTCTTCGGAGAAAGACAAGACAGCCAGAGAAAAACAAGCCCCTCGCTTTGAGCCTCAGGTGGGTGTACTACTTTTTCTCATTGGAGTCATTTCATAAATGTATGTCCATTGATTTCCCACTTGTCTATCTCTCCCAAGGACAAAACTGAAAAATCCCACCTCCTTGATTCTAGCAACCATCTAGATAACCTTATGGACATTCCTTGGACACCTTCTGCAAGCTGCTTTTCCCAGTTCAGTATCGAAAATGGTTAATCAAACTTTTAAGACATGTATGTCTATAAGACACTGTTTTGGAGCTTTGGGTTTCTAATATTAATATTATACAGTCCCTATCTTCAAAGAACTTGCAGTCTAATGGAGGCGACTGAAGGTAAACAGAGTTTTAATGTTAAATATTACATGTGAAGTGGTAGGATGAAGAGGTACTTATTCTAGCCTCTTTCTCCTAGAGGAGCCAAATCCGGACCTGAGTCAATGAGCAAAGATATTCTAAGGTGAAAGTGAACACAATCTCTGTGTTTTGTTTTTCTGGTTTTGTTTTGTTTTGTTTTTTTCCTTTTCCGGCACTGAAGTATGAGAGATGGGGCTGGGGCGGTAAATAAGAGTCAGAACGAGAAAGGCCTTTAAGCCTCATTAAGAGGCTGGGATTCTGTTTATAGCCAAGAGGTCATTCCTTCCAAATTCCTTCAGGGCCAGTTCGGTAATTGCAATGACAGGGGTAAAGAAGAGGATGTGATGGCAGAGTTGAGGAGTGCGAGTATAGGCCGAAAGATACTCAAATTTAGGTTATTTAAAAACACTGAACTCAAAATACCTATGAGGATAAAATCTTCCCAACATTTGTCATCACTGTTTAGGCTCAGCAAGGCGGGGGGTGGGTTGGGAGACAGGAGGTTAAAAAAACTTATTGGCACGATCAGATTTATATTTCAGATATGCTGGTAGCTTTTAAAAATATACATTTAAGGGGGGAAAGACTAGGGATGGGGAGAATAACTCAAGAAAGTACTGCAGTAGTCCAGGCAAAAGAGGGCAAGTTGTATCAGGTACAGGTGAGAAAGGAAGAAGACAACAAAAAGAACTATCGAGGGGGTGCCTGGGTGGCTCAGTGGGTTAAAGCCTCTGCCTTCAGCTCAGGTCATGGTCCCAGGGTCCTGGGATCGAGCCCCAGATTGGGCTCTCTGCTCTGCAGGGAGCCTGCTTCCCCCTCTCTCTGCCTGCCTCTCTGCCTACTTGTGATCTCTGTCTGTCAAATAAATAAATAAAATCTTAAAAAAAAAAAAAAGAACTATCAAGGAAACAAATAGTTTATGTAGTTATTAATCCCAAATGGGTGATAAGGAACAAGAAAAAATAAAAGATATCTCTCAGGTTTACAGCTGAATCAACTGAACAGGATGTTGGTACCACTAGTACAGAACTTTAAAGGGAAATTAATAAATTAAGGGGAAGAGGCAGTGATCATGTCCTACAATTCAGTAGTAGAAAAGCTGTCCACCTGCATTGCCAAGTTTGTCTGTCTATCTATCTGTCTTTCTTTCTTTGCTTTCTAGATTTTATTTATTTTTCTGATAGAGAGAGTGCTTGTGAATATATGTGTGGGGAGGAGGGACAGGAGAAAGAGTCCTGAGCAGACTCTATGCTGAGTGCAGAGCCTGATGCTGGGCTCCTTTTCATGACCCTGAGATAGGTCCTGAGCTGAAACCAAGAGTTGGATGCTTAACAGACCGAGCCACTCTGGTGCCCCACCAAAGTTTAATTTCCCAGTTGGAGTCTGCCTTTGGAAACATGATGAAATAAAGCATAACCTGACCTCTGCTGAGAGTAGAATAGAACTGATGGTGGGGGAGGGTGGGTAATCCCTTGGGTGGGGCTCTTCCCTTGTGTTGGAATTCAGTTAGTGCAGGCTGACCTAGTCAATGTCAGTGTTGGGAAGAGGCAAGTTGCCAAGGCTGCAGAAGTTGCAACCTGCATCCCATGAAACAAGAAGTCTTGGAAGGAGAGAAACAGCTGCATTTTTTTGTGCTCACCCAAAGATTATTGGAGGATAAATCACATCAGTCTACAAAGAGGTTTTCATACAAGCAAAATAAGATGTAAATGAACCAAAAGAGAAGCCGATTTTATGGTAAATCCTGTTATTCTTCGAACACCCATAGTTTACAAATTGAAATTTTAAAGCTTTAGGACTTCAGCTCCCAATGGACTTATACAAGTGATCATCCCTATGTCCTATTTTTATTTATTTATTTATTTATTTTTGGTAAAGATTTATTTACTTATTTGAGAGAGAGCACAAGTCAGGGGAGAACAGTGGGAGAAGAAGAGGGAGAGAATCTCCAGCAGATGCACACAGAGCCCCATATAAGACTCAGTCTCAGGACACTGAGGTCATGACGGGACCTGAAATCAAAAGTTGGACGCTTAACCGACTGAGCCACCCAGGTGCCACACAAATGTCCTATTTTTAAAAATACTTTGAAATTTGTTTTGAAGGTTGTTTTTATCCATTAGAATGTAAAGATTTCACATTTAGCTCAAGGTAAAGCAAGGTAAAGCAAGTTTAAGAGTATTTAAAAAAAGTCAGTTAGTGACTCGTTAAAACAGAAAAACATTAAACAAACCATCAAATCTCTGAAGAAATACAGTGTTCTGTATAAGAGCAAAAAATAGTCTTTTTGTGGGGGGATGTCATGGTGTGAATGAAGACAAAGATAGACAAAGTAAAGCCTTTTATTATACAAATAGTTATTACCACAAAATTTGAAGAGTCATTCCAATTTCTACCAAATCATATTAATTCAAACTTCAGGTGTGAGGGAAAAAATGCCTTATAAAAAGAAAATAAACATTTCCAGGACAAATCAGAAATTAAAGATAAACACATTGAAGAAGAAAAATCCAGTTCTCCAGGTCCTAGCATCCTGACTGACAGAAGTTATGCTCATATTTTCTTTATACGCCATGGACAAGCCTGCAAGCCCCACTGGGACAGCTGAGATTCTTCCAGTTTCAACAAAACAAAGTACTGCTAAACTTACTTTCTTATCCCATTGAAGGGTACAAGCCTAATAGCCAGTTATACTGGTGGGCTTATCCCCAGATCAAAGTATGATAGAGTCAGAAGAATAAAAACAGGTGATCAAAGCTGAGCAGACTATGGCAAAGACAAACAAGCAAAGGAGAGAAAGAGTTTATCTCTTCAGCAAGAAAAGGGTACAAAGGTGAATATTAATGACAGAACCTGAGCTTGAGTTCAAACATTAAGAACAGCAGACCCAAAGCTTGGCATTAATAGGATTGAAGAACTGATTCTTTATCTACTGGAATGTCTTGAGGGAAAAGAAGAGGATTTTGTGGAAAGAGTTAATTTATATTTATTACAACTGATATAAAATGGCGCTTTTTAGGCCTTAATTGGCTTCATGAAGCCAATGAAAAGAGATATCCAAAGTCTCACAGCTGATGGCAGAGGAGCAAGGGGATGTGGTTGCTCTTCAGATACTTTGAAAATTAGTTGAAATTACTTAGAACCCATTTCCTCAGCATCTTGACTGCATTGTAGGTATAAGCAAAGGGCCATATGAGCTTGCATATTTGGGTTGTTTCATAGGGCCCTGGGTGAATGTAAGGAACTTTATAAAAAATTAGCATCACATATGTTTTTATTAAATGTCATTGTTAAAGCAGTCAAAATGAGTTGGAGCCAGGCATTTTATGAGTCAAACATGGGGAAGTACTCTTAAGGTTAGAATGAGATATGAACTAATGACTGAATGAGTAAGAAGGCCCAGCTGTGTTGTGGTAGCTGCAGTATGTACCATGATAAACAGGGGAAGAATGCCAAAAGCTTTTGTGCTCAAAAACTATGGTTATTTCCCCGGAGTCAAGTCTCACTATTTGGGAAACTGTCCATATAAAATGTGGCAGGACATTTGAGCCTCATCTGCTACTCTAGGCTACTTTGCAGATTGTAGATTTGATGAAATGATCTTCATCAAGGTGGTTTGCTTCTGAATAACTTCTAAGTGTTAGCACTGCATGAGCATAAACATTTTGGCCAGATGTCCCATAAATACATAGTATCCCTAGGCACTGGACATTATAAGAGACATGTGAGAGATACCATGATATCCATAAGTTTGAAAACGAAACTGTCTAATGTTACAAACTGCTATAGATATGGAAGTCCATATAGATCTTGATTTATTACTTCCTGATATCTATTGTAGATTTAATCCTATAATGTGTGAAAACATACCTCTAGATGAAAGTCAAAATGAAAAGCTGAAGTTGGAAGGGTTGAGGTACATTAAAAAAAAAAAAAATTTAAATAAAGAAAAGAAAAAGATGGCGGAGGAGTAAAGGACCTTCTTTTAACCAATCCCCTGAATTGTGCTGGATATCTACCAGACCATTCTGAACACCCATGAAATCAGCTTTTGATATAAGAAGATATATCTGATCTCTACAAACAGAATATTTTAGGTGGTTGGTCTTGAGGTAGGAAGCAGGGATTCATGATTCTACGGGCATCCATGAAGATAAATGGAAGAGGGAGGGAGCCTCTGGGATCCTGTGCTACTGGAGCACAAAAGCCTGCCATTACTGGGGACTGGGCACAGACTTGCAGACTGGTAGCAGTGAGGAAAGGACTTTAGGGCAGCACCCTAGACTGAAACCTGGAGCTGCAAGGACAGCTGCGAACTGAGGGCGACTGGAGGTTTTAGAAGCACAAAGGACAGAGACATACCTGGACCTGGAAGCAAGAGCTCAGAGAGCTGCTGTGGGGCTCACAACCAGGATGCTGTGGTTTTTGGCAGCACAGACAGAAGTGGAGACAGTGTGGCCTGGAGAGCTCACTGAGGGGCAGACTGCAATCTCTCTGTTCTGAGACAGAGGTTTGGATACAGATACTTCTGCTCTGACTCTTAAGAGGGCGGGGGGATGCAGAAAGCTGCCAGAGAAAGCCACCAGAGAACAAAAGTCCCCCAAACTTGGTTTTCACTGAGCCCATTCCCCCTCCACAGTGGGCAGAACAATTCTACCCAAAGAGGGTTACCTGAGTAACAGTGTGACAGTCCCCTCCCTCAGAAGACAGGCTGGAAGAACAAGAGGCTGACAACCCTAAGGTCTCTATAAAACAAGTGCATCTTCCTTGGCTTGTGGTCAATAATTTGGACTTCCTTCAACCACCTCTCAACAGAATGACTAAGAGGAGGAACCCCCAACATAGGAAAGACCAGAGACTATGATCTCTGTCACAGAAATAATGGATATATAAGCAAGAGGTCAGAAGCAGAATTCAGGGGAACAGTTACACAGACAATAGCTAGGATGGAGAAAACTATTAATGGCAACATAGATTTTCTAAGGGCAGAAATGAGAACTGATCTGGTAGAACTTAAAAAATGCTATCAATTAGATCCAATCTAGTCTAGATACTCTAATACCTAGGGTAAATGAAGCAGAAGGATGAATTAGTAATCTAGAAGACAAGCTGATGGATAAGAAGAAACAGGAGGAAGCCTGAAACAAACAGTTTAAAATCCATGAAAACAGAATTAGAGAAATAAATGATGCCATGAAACATTCCATTGTCAGAATTGTTGGGATCCCTGAGGGGGTGGAGAAAGAGAGAGGACTAGAAAATATATTTGACTAAATTGTAGCTGAGAATGTCCTAATCTGGGGAATGAAACAGTATTTGTGTCCTAGAGGCAGAGAGGACCCCTCCCAAGATCAAGGGGAACAGACCAATGCCCTGGCATGTAATAGTAAATCTTGCAAAACTTAGAATCAAGGAAACCATTTTAAGGGCAATTAGGGGGAAGAGATTCCTTACATACAGAGGGAGGAATATCAGAATAATGTCAGACCTATCCACAGAAACCTGGCAAGCCAGACTGGCAAGACATATTCAGGGAACTAAATGAGAAGAACATGCAGCCAAGAATTCTTTATCCAGAAAGACTGTCCTTCAGAAAGGATGGAGAGATAATGAGTTTCCAGAAGCAGCAGAAACTGAAACAACGTTACCACTAAGCTGGCCCTGCAAGAAATATTAAGGGGGGTTCTATAAAAGGAAAAAGATCCCAAGAGTGATATCGAACAGAAATATACGGAGACAATCTATAGAAACAAGGACTTCACAGGCAACATGATTGACAATAAAATCATATCTTTCAATAATCACTCCCAATGTGAATGGCCTAAATGCTCCCATAAAATGGCACAGGGTTGCAAACTGGATAAAAAGACAGGACCCATCCATATGCTTTCTACAAGAGACTCACTTTGAACCTAAAGATACATCCAGACTGAAAGAGAAGAGATGGAGAACCATCTGTCATCCCAACGGACCTCAAAAGAAAGCTGGGGTAGCATTTCTCATGTCAGACAAATTAGATTTTAAGCTAAAGACTGAATTAGAGATACAGACGGACATTATTTCACTCTTAAAGGGTCCATCTAACAAGAAGACCTAACAATTGTAAATATCTATGTCCCCAACATAGGAGCAGCCAACTACATAAGCCAAATGTTAACCTAAATAGACATATTGATGATAATACATTAATTGTAGGGGACCTTAACACTTCACTCTCAGTAATGACAAATCATCTAGGCAGAAAATCAACAAAGAAACAAGAGCTTTGAATGGCACACTGGACTGGATGGACCTCAAAGATATATATAGAACATTCCACCCTAAAACAACAGAATATTCATTCTTCTTGAGCACACATGGACTATCTCCAGAATAGACTACATACTGGATCACAAATCAGGTCTCAACTAATACCAAAAGACTGAAATTATTCTCTGCATATTCTCAGACCACAATGCTTTCAAACTATAATTCAATCACAAGAAAAAGTTTGGAAGAAATTCAAACACTTGGAAGGTAAAGACCATCTTGCTCAAGAATGTTTCAGTCAACTAGTAAATCAAAGAAGAAATTCATCAATTTATGGAAACCAATGAGAACAAAAAACACATGTGTCCAAAAACTATGGGTTATAGCAAAGGCAGTCCTAAGGGGGAAAACATAGTCATCCAAGCATCACTCAAAAAAACCAGAAAAATCCCAAACACACAAACTGTCTTTACACCTTAAAGAACTGGAGAATCAATAACAAATTAAGCTTAACCCACACACAAGAAGGGAAATAATTAAGATTAAAGGAGAGATCAATGAATAAGAAATCAGAAATACAGTAGAACACATCAACAAAATTAGAAGTTGGTTCTTTGAAAAAATTAAGAAGGTTGATAAACCACTGGCCAGACTTATCCAAAAGAAAAGAGAAAGGACCCAAATTAATAAAATTATGAATGAAAAGGGAGAGATCATGACTAACACCAAGGAAATAGAAATGATTATCAGAAATTATTATCAACAGCTATATGCCAATAAATTAAGCAACCTGGAAGAAATGGATTCATTCCTGGAAACCTATAAACTACCAAGACTAAATCAGGAAGAAATTGACAACCTGAATAGACCAGTATCTAGTAATACTGATTGAAGCAGTGATCAAAAACCTCCCAAAGAACAAGAGCCCAGGACCTGATGGATTCCCTGGAGAATTCTACCAAACATTCAAAGAACTAATACCTATTCTCCTGGAGCTGTTGCAAAAAATAGAAACTGAAGGAAGACTTCCTGATTCTTTTTATGAAGCCAGCATTACCCTGATTCCCAAACCAGGCAAAGACCCCACCAGAGAGGAGAATTTCAGACCAATATTCCTGATGAATATGGATGCCAAGATTCTCAACAAGATCCTAGCTAATAGGATCGAACAGTGCATTAAAAAGATTATCCACCATGACCAGGTGGGATTTATTCATGGGATACAAGGTGGTTCAACATTTGCAAATCAATCAATGTGTTAGAACAAATCAATAAGAGAAGAGAAAAGAAACACATGGTCCTCTCAATTGATGCAGAAAAAGCATTTGACAAAATACAGCATCATTTTCTGATTAAAACTCTTCAGAATATAGGGATAGAGAGAATATTCCTCAACTTCATAAGATCCATCTATGAAAAACTCACACCAAATATCATTCTCAATAGGGAATAGCTGAGATCCTTTCCCTTCAGATCAGGAACATGACAAGGATGCCCACTCTCACCACAGTTGTTCAACATAGTACTAGAAGTCCTAGCAACAGCAATCAGACAACAACAACAAAAATAATAAAAGATATTCAAAATGGCAAAGAAGTCAAACTCTCTCTCTCTTCACAGATCACATGATACTTCGTGTGGAAAACCCAGAAGACTCCACCCCAAACTACTAGCAATTCAGAAATTCAGAAATGTGGCAGGATACAAAATCATTGAACAGAAATCAGTTGCTTTCATATACACTAACAATGTAACTGTAGAAAGAGAAATTAGAGAATTGATTCCATTTACAATAGCACCCAAAACCATAAGATACCTTGGAATTTATGTAACCAAAGAGGTTAAAGATCTATACTCTAGGAAATACAGAACAGTCATGATAGAAATTGAAGGCACAAAAACATTCCATGTTCATGAATCAGAAGAATAAACATTGTTAAAATGTCTATACTGCCTAGAGCCATCTATACTTTCAATGCCATCCTGATCAAAATGCCAATGACATTTTTCAAATTGCTAGAACAAACAACCCTAAAATTTTTATGGAATAGAAAAGACCCAAATCGCTAAGGAAATGTTGAAAAAGAAAAACAAAACTGGGGGCATCATGTTGCCTGATTTCAAGCTATATTACAATCTGTGATCACCAAGACAGCACGATACTGGCACAAAAACATAGACCAATGGAACAGAAGAGAGAGCCCAAATATGGACCCTCAACTCTAAGGTTAAATAATCTTCAACAAAGCAGGAAAAAAATTATACAGTGAAAAAAAAAGACAGTTTCTTCAATAAATGGTGCTGGGAAAATTAGACAGCTATACACCATACACAAAGATAAACTTAAAATGGATGAAAGACCTCAATATGAGAGAGGAATCCATCAAAATCCTAGAGGATAACATAGGCAATACCCTCTTTGACATCAGCCACAGCAAATTCTTTCAAGACAGTCTCCAAAGACAAGGGAAACAAAAATGAAAATGAACCTTTGGGCTTCATCAAGATAAAAACCTTCGGCACAGCAAAGGAAACAGTCAATACATCAGAGGCAACCCATGGAATGGGAGAAGATATTTGCAAATGACACCACAAAGGGCTGATATATATATATATATATATATATATATATATATATATATATATATATATCAGAACTATAAAGAACTCAAACTCAGCATCCAAAAAACAATCAAGTCAAAAAATAGGCAGAAGACATGAACAGACACTTCTCAAAAGAATACATACTAATGGCTAACAGACAGATGAAAAAATATTCATTATCATTAGCCATCAGGAAAATTCAAATCAAAACCACATTGAGATAACACCTTACACCAGTGAGAATGGCAAAAATTGACAGGGCAAGAAACAACAAATGTTAGAAAGGTTGTGGAGAAAGGTGAACCCTTTTACATTGTTGGTGGAAATGCAAGTTGGCACAGCCACTTTGGAAAACAGTGTGGAGGTTCCTCAAAAAATTAAAAATGGAACTACCCAGCAATTGCACTACTGGGGATTTACCTCAAAGATACAGATGTAGTGAAAAGAAGGGCCATAAGCACCCCAATGTTCATAGTAGCAATGTCCACAACAGCCAAACTGTGGAAAGAGCTGAGATGCCCTTCAACAGATGAATAGATAAAGAAGATGTGTTCCATATATACAATGGAGTATTACTCAGCCATCAGAAAGGATGAATACCAAATTTTGCATCAACACAGATGGGACTGGAGATTATGATAAGTGAAATAAATCAAGCAGAGAAAGTCAATTATCATATGGTTTCACTTATTTGTGGAACATAAGGAATAGCATGGAGGACATTAGGAGAAGGAAGGGAAAAATGAAGGGGAGGAAATCGGAGTGGGGGATGAACCATGAGAGACTATGGACTCCAAGAAACAAAGTGAGGGTTTTAGAGGGGAAGGGGTAGGGAGATGGGTTAGCCTGGTGGTGGGTATTAAGGAGGGCATGGATTGCATGGAGCAGTGAGTGTTATATGCAAATAATGAATCACAGAACACTACATCAAAAATTAATGATGTACTGTATGGTAACTAACATAACAAAATAAATAAGGAAATGAAAAAATGAAAAATCTTGCAAAAATACTAAGTCAAGGAAAAGTAATTCTGCAGAAAATTAATGACTGGATAAAACTAAAAACTAACATGTTTGGTGGTTTTCCACTGTTTTTGAAATTGTGATAAATGTGCACATATATAATAAAAAATGAGAAGCTTGTTCAGAAAATCCATCATTTAATAAGGAATTATGGGATTCATCCTGAGATAACTTTGAAATGCTCTTGAATTCTGGGGAATACTGAAAAAGATGGTGTTTGGATCAGTTTGCATAGCACCAAATGTATTCTTGGTTACAGAATTCATATCAGAATTCGGTTTTTAGGATATTAATAACTAAGCTTTAGGAATCTTAATATTGTGCCAGTTGTTTGGTAGACCTTGGTGTTTTATCTTTTCATGTTTTAAAATGTATTAATACATGTGCCAAACAAGAAACTGAAAACTATTATATTTTGTATTTTTACTTTAATTACCATAATCATGTTGAATTTATTTGATCATTGATTTTATTTCATGCGGAAAAGCTAATTTCTTCTTAAATTTATATCACTTGTGTTTTCACTAGCTACATTTTATAAACCAAATGCTACTTTTATTGTAATATCTAAATGGATATAGAAAAAGAGAAGTTTCTCTACCAAGGGATTATTACTTTTGAAAGGACCAGATACAGTTTTCTTTTTAAAATTAGGTTATTTTAATATTGTTTTGTTAGAAAATATAGGTGAAGTGGTTTCAAGAAAGTATTTTGTTCCTCTTGAACGAGATAATGTTGTGTGTTAACTTTTCTAGCTGTAGCTCCAGTTTATTATTTAGTGTTAGAAAATCAATTATTTGAAGGCACTGAAAAAATATTCTTATCATCAACAAAATAAATTATTGAAATTTAAAACAAATTGAAATTTAAAACAAATAAGCTTAACTCAATCCATAAACTGTTACAGTGCCCCCCTAGTCCTTCATCATACTCCCTTTCCTGATCCCAGAGTTTCTGATTAACTCATCATCAAATATAAAAGATGATAAAATCTTTTGTACCATGTTGTAAAAGGAAGAGAGAAAAGAATTTCCGATTGTGAGATTTAAGTTCTCATCAGAATATTAGAGGAATATTGTAGAAAGCAATGAGATCTTTTTGGTAACATTGAAACCAAACTGCCCACAACAACTTTATTCAGTGGCCCTACCAATCTTCATTATTCCCCATCTTCATTATTCAACATGAATAATTAACAATTGTCACGTGTAAAGTGCTAGTAACCACATTAGATCCAAGCCTCTCTCTCTACCAGATTGTCACCAATGAGCGTCACTCATCTAGATATTTCCAGTCCTAAATCAATCTGCTCCCAGCTTATGGCTTATAAAAATGAAAATAATCCTAGAAGATATTAAAATGTTACTTTTATAATGAATATATATCCAGTGTATCCACACCTGGCATGATCAACTATCCCTACCCTAATTTTTGTAAAGAGGTGCCACAAAACTCTAAATGTAATTTAAAATTTTTTTTCTTTACAATTTTAGATAAAATTTGTGTTTAGTGAAATGCAGTAAAATTAATTGCACAATTCAATGAATTTTGACTAGTGCATTCAATGCTGTAATCTACATCTCTATCAAGGTATAAAGTATAGATCATTTCCATAAGGTTGGAGAGTCCCTCAAACCTCTTTGCAATGGACTCTGTCATCTTCATACCTTACCCCAGGCAGCTGTTTTTGCCTGTTCTGGAATTTCAAACAAATGAGTCACCCAAGTTGTATTCTTTTATGCTCGGCTTCTTTTTCTCAGTATGATGTCTATCTGTAAGATCCATCTGCACTGTGGTATACTTCAATAGTTTATTACTTTTTATTGTTAAGGTAGTATTCAATGATATAAATATACGATAATTCGTTTATCTATTTATCAATTGATAGACATTTATATTGTCTCCTCCTTTTCTTGGCTATTATGAGCATAAAGCTGTAATGAATTTTTCTGTCCAAGTATTTTTGTGAACATGTGTTTTCATTTCTCCTGGGTACATACTTAATAGTGAAATTATGGGTCGTGAGCTAAAAATCCAGACCCTTTTGACTGGAGGGCAATACCTAACCCAAAGGTTTTTATTTATCAGATATCCACTGTTCACCCTCAACAAGAAGATCCAAATAAACCCTACTGGATTTTGAGGTTGGTCACAGAACACAATGAAGCAGAATTTTTTGAAGTGAAAAAGGATACAGAACGAGCAGATGAAATCCGAGCCATGAAGCAAGCCTGGGAGATGACTGAGCCAGGAAGAGCTATCAAGGTCACTTGAGTGGGAAATGTTGTTCTTTAACTTTCCATTCCTAGGCACCAGTCTGAAGTGAGAGCCATGAGAGTGAAAGCACATAGTCTTTCCTTTAGGAATGGTATCTGGAATTTTGTTAGACACTCACTTACTACATGTTAAGACCATATTTAAACACACTGTGAAATGTACAGAATGGCTGATACCAGATGATTCACAAAAGTGAAGCACATGATGGTGCCACTTTATTGGCCCAAATTGTGGGTTCCCTTGTTCTTTTACATAGTGTGGGCTGTATTGATGTGGTTTTGGAATATACATGAGGTTCAGTGTGGTGAGGTCTGGAGCCAATGACCAAGAAAGATGTCTTTGGTGCAAAATGTTGGTTTATTGAAGCACAGGGACAGGACCCACAGGCAGAAAGAGCTGCTGCCCAAAGTTGTGAGGGGTGGCTGACTATATACTATGGGGTTGGGAGAGGTAAGGAAGAAGAGAGGTTTCTGAAAGAACTTTCATTGTTAAAGAAGACTCACAGGATACTAGAGGCCTTGCGACTGTCAAATTAAGTTGTTTTAGCCTCTAGCACTGCATTAACATGAAGATAGTTGGAAACTTCCTGGAGGAACATTATACTCTGCCTGCTTCAAGTATCTGTGAATAGGCTGCAGGTTATAAGCACATATAATTGCATCTACATTTCCTTCTGGAAGCTAGGCTATTTTTTAAAATTTTTTATTTCTTTTCAGCTAACAGTATTTATTGTTTTTGCACCACACCCAGTGCTCTATGCAATCCGTGCCCTCTCTAAAACCCACCACCTGGTTCCCCCAACCTCCCACCCCCTGCCCCTTCAAAACCCTCAGATTGTTTTTCAGAGTTCATAGTCTCTCATGGTTCACCTCCCCTTCCAATCTCCCTCAATTCCCTTCTCCTCTCCATCTCCCCTTGTCCTCCATGTTATTTGTTATGCTGCACAAATAAGTGAAACCATATGATAATTGACTCTCTCTGCTTGACTTATTTCACTCAGCATAATCTCTTCCAGTCCCGTCCATGTTGCTACAAAAGTTGGGTATTCATCCTTTATGATGGAGGCATAATACTCCATAGTGTATATGGACCACATCTTCCTTATCTATTCATCCATTGAAGGGCATCTTGGTTCTTTCCACAGTTTGGCGACCGTGGCCATTGTTGCTATAAACATTGGGGTACAGATGGCCCTTCTTTTCACTATATCTCTATCTTTGGGGTAAATACCCAGTAGTGCAATTGCAGGGTCATAGGAAAGCTCTATTTTTAATTTCTTGAGGAATCTCCACACTGTTCTCCAAAAAGGCTGCACCAACTTGCATTCCCACCAACAGTGTAAGAGGTTTCCCCTTTCTCCATATCCTCTCCAATACATGTTGTTTCCTGTCTTGCTAATTTTGGCCATTCTAACTGGTATAAGGTGGTGTCTCAATGTGGTTTTAATTTGAATCTCCCTGATGGCTAGTGATGATGAACATTTTTTCATGTGTCTGATTGCCATTTGTATGTCTTCATAGGAGAAGTGTCTGTTCATATCTTCTGCCCATTTTTTTATATGATTGTCTGATTTGTGGGTGTTGAGTTTGAGGAGTTCTCTATAGATCCTAGATATCAACCTTTTGTCTGTACTGTCATTTGCAAATATCTTCTCCCATTCTGTGGGTTGCCTCTTTGTTTTGTTAACTGTTTCCTTTGCTGTGCAGAAGCTTTTGATCTTGATGTAGTCCCAAAAGTTCATTTTTGCTTTTGTTTCCTTTGCCTTTGGAGACATATCTTGAAAGAAGTTGCTGTGGCTGATATTGAAGAGGTTACTGCCTATGTTCTCCTCTAGGATTCTGATGGATTCCTGCCTCATGTTGAGGTCTTTTACCCATTTTGAGTTTATCTTTGTGTACAGTGTAAGAGAATGGTCGAGTTTCATTCTTCTACATATAGCTGTCTAGTTTTCCCAGCACCATTTATTGAAGAGACTGTTTTTTTTTCACTGTATATTTTTTCCTGTTTTGTCAAAGATTATTTGCCCATAGAGTTGAGGTCCATATCTGGGCTCTCTACTCTGTTCCACTGGTCTATGTGTCTGTTTTCATTCCAATCAAAATTCCACCAGTATTTTTCAAAGAGCTGGAGCAAATAATCCTAAAATTTGTAAGGAATCAGAAGAGACCCCGAATTGCTAAGGAAATGTTGAAAAACAAAAATAAAACTGGGGGCATCACGTTACCTGATTTTACGCTTTACTACAAAGCTGTGATCACCAAGACAGCATGGTACTGGAAGCTAGGCTATTGATAGAAGTTCTTCGTTCTTATAAATTGCTGAGGCATTTGTAAACTGAGGGAGACTTGGGTCTTGCAGGATTTTGATCTCTATAGATTAACTATTTGTTTTTCCTTTCCTTAGTTTTAGGGCAGCCAGAAAGTGCCTGAGGAATGTCACATAGATCCCATTGGTGGGGGTGGGGGGTAGGTTGTGGGATGTCAGGTTCTGCTTTGTCCTCAGCTTGCCTTCTGTTTCCTCATCAGTATCCACGTCTGTCCTCACACTCCTAAGTAAGAAAGCATAAACATGTTTAATATGGTTTTCATATACTTTGAACAGCCTTGAGTGGATAAAAAAAGCCTGTGCTGCCCCTTGTGGAATATACATACTTCACATCTCCCTCCCTACTCTATGTAAGAATCATCGCTATAGTGAGCCATTTTATTACTCATATGTGTTTCATGGCCTTACTCAGGGTTATTAAGCCAGATGAAAAAGCTTCAGGAGCAACTGGACCTAAGGCTGCATGCCTTGTGTATCCGTTTTAAGACTGCTTCTTTGTGGGATGCCTGGGTGGCTCAGTTGGTTAAGCAGCTGCCTTTGGCTCAGGTCATGATCCCAGTGTCCTGGGATCAAGTCCCACATCAGGCTCCTTGCTCAGCAGGGAGCCTGCTTCTCCCTCTGCCTCTGCCTGCCATTCTGTCTGCCTGTGCTCACTCTCTCTCCCTCTCTCTCTGATAAATAAATAAAATCTTAAAAAAAAAAAAAACCTGCTTCTTTGTTAGCTCTCAGAACTGTCAGAATTATGGATGGCTTAGAATTTGAGTTTATTGGATAATAAGAGCTGGCCTAGTTCAAACTGCCATATTTATTCTCATTTTCCTCTTTCTTTTATGCACTCTTGACATGTTGTTTCCAGGGCCATTCATTGATAATGTTTGTTCTGTAGGCTTCCCAGGCTCGCCTGCATTACCTCAGCCGGTTCATTAAGAAAATACCAGATGCGGACAGCATGCCTGTGTCTGAGAGCCAAACCAAAGCTCTGGAGGAAGGTCAGTGAGCCCTGCCCCAGCCATCTCAGAGCACAGAGCTGTGCTTTGCACCTCTTAAAAGACAGAGGATTCTACAGGATAGGAAAATAGATTCTGATTTTTTTTTTTTTTTAATCAAGCAGATGTTTGCTTTCTCCCCAAGTAGATATGGTTTTCTCCATTTAAGAAAAGATGAAACCAGAAATAAGAGTGAAGCCTAGGTCAAGATAGCAGTGTGTGAATTTGAAGGCAAGCCCACGACTGTTAATCTGGCACCTTTCTAGTAACAATAGCTGTGAATAATAACAATAAGATAAAGCTAACCACTTTTATTGAGTGATTGTTTTGGGCCCAGAACTGAAAATACTAATTATTTCATTGAACACTCACATGAATTCACTATAATCTGTAATCTATAATATGATTTCTGGTTTACCAATAAGGACACAGGCTCAGAGTGATTTTCTTTGCAATTTGCTGAATTCACAAGATACCCAGAGACAGGCCAGCTTACAGATAGCTCTCCATGACCCCAGAGCACCTTCACTAACCCTTCACTGCCCCTATCTATAACCTCCTTGGGATGCCAGGGAGGCCGAAGACGTTAACATTCCCAACCATGCTTTTCCATGTTTATGTTCTTAGGAATGAAATTCAATGATTTTTATAATGATAATGCCCCTTCGCTTTTTATAAAAAGAGTATAAACAGCAAGTATCACCCTGATTTTGTTTCTTGGAATGGGTACTCTTCACAGAACTTTTTATCTCCTTTTAACCTACAGCAGCAATGAGGTAGACACTATTATTCCTTTGTACAGATAAAGAGACCAATGCTCAGAGAGTCACTAAACTTCCTAAGTCACAGATCTAAAAGGTGATAGAGTAGGATTTGAAATATTTCTAACTCCCAAAGTACTCACTTTTCTAAATGTAAAAGTCTAATGTCATATCGAGTATACAAAAGTGAATAGGTTTTATTATGATTTTATCATCTCATTATTTTGAATTTTATTATTTTATTAGAGTTTATTATTGTTTTTAAAAATGTATTAAGTTATATGCAAAAGAAAAATGTTGCACAGGACACTTGTTAAAAATGACAAGAAACACTATTCAAACTATTGCAATAGGAGTCAAGACTATTGTAGTAGGAGAGAGAGAGAGATTGAATTCAACTTTGAATACAGCAGGGAAAAGTGGGGTTTTATAGTGACTAGGTAGGGAATGGGTGGAAAGTTACCCAGAAAACTTGGTTAGATATCGAAGGTAGGGGGAAGAGAGAAGTTGGATTGGAATATCAAAGCGGGGTTGGGGGGCATTTCTTGATAAATTAATCCAGCAGTATTCTTTGCCTAAACTGGAATTTACAAACCAAGGACAAGGCCTAGTCGAGAGCAAGGCTCAGAGGAGGCTGACCTTGTCCTACAGCATTCACGCAGTGAAGACACAAATATTGTACAATTTGACAAATTTTTATATCCGTACACACTCCGGAACCACCATTATCAAGATATAAAACACTTAAACATCCCCAAAGTCTTCCTCATTCCCCTTCCGTCAACCATTTTCTCCCTCAAAGTAACAACTAGTCTGACCTCTATTACCCTGTTTCCATTTTGCCTGTTCTTGAACTTCATATATTTGGACTACTACAGTATATACTTTCCATCCCTCACCATGAAGCTCTTCTAACATTTCTTTTGTCAGATTAGTAAGATGTGTTTTAAAAGAAATTTGTCTATTTTATGTAAGTTAAACTTCCTAAAATAAATTTATTTTTAATTTTTTTTTATCCATTTTGTCTGAAGGGTACATCAGTTTTAATAATATGTTAAAATGTGTATTTATTTTAACATTTCTCCATGCTTTCAATTACTAACCTCTTACCACCTTTTATTCAAAGCAGAATATAACATTAATTAAATTATCTACAATTGATAAATGGGGGGGGGAATGTCTGTATAATGTGGAGGTTGTGATAGGTTTTACACAGTTTTTTTCTCCCCCAGGCATAAAGATCTAGAACAGTGGGAGTAGAATTGTAGCATTAAGGAAAAACTTCCCAGCTTTGCAACTTCACAAGCAAGAGCTCTTCCCACCTCTATTTTAAGATAATTTAGACAAGTGCCTAGACACAGAGCTCCCTCTCCAGAGAGAATTGCATTCACATACATTTCCCATACAAGGCAGGTTGCTACCTCTACCAGGGCCCACCCTAGCAGTGGTCCCAGTGTTCAGAGATCCCATTTCCTCTTGCAATGTCTCACCTCCCCAAAGCCTCTATTTTTATGTGATGTGTTTGTATCCTGAGGTATACTTCCAGACACATTGGTGGTCTGGGCCATCCAAATAATTTCTGAGGCTACCAATGATTATTTTCGCTAGTCCTCTCGTTGGAGGTGGCAAAGCTTTCCAGTCAGCTCCAAACCTGGTTCCCACAAGCCCTCGCTAGTTTCTGCATATGATTTTATAGAATACAAGCTTGTCTTGGCTAACGCACATGTCGTGTTGTAGTTGAAACTTTGTCAAGTGCCACAAGAGAGTCAGACACAAAGAGTTCTGTGAGTTCCGATAACAAAGATGTCATACCGTCAGGGAACATGCTGTGGAAGAAGTGGCAAATGGGGAAGGGCTTGAAGGATCTTTCCAAATCGGGGAGCAGCGAAAGTGGAGGAACGTCCCCAGCAGGGAAGGAGGAGCAGAGCATGCGGAAGGAGATCAGTAAGTGGTGTTCTCGTCTGTAAGAAAAATATGTACTTGGAAATAAAAATTCTGGAAAGACACTGACAAAACACATGTGATGTGTAGGGTTATAGCTACGAAAATACGTATT
This sequence comes from Mustela lutreola, assembly GCF_030435805.1. Taxonomy (NCBI): domain Eukaryota; kingdom Metazoa; phylum Chordata; class Mammalia; order Carnivora; family Mustelidae; genus Mustela; species Mustela lutreola. The sequence goes on along the minus strand of NC_081295.1, from coordinate 56,298,218 downwards.
TTGGATTCATAGGTCTTCATTTTGCTTATCAGAGTAGATAATTGGTTCAATGACCTCATTGCTCAGTAGTTAACTTAAAGGTAGAAGTGAACCAAAACAAAAAACAAAAAACAGGAGGTGTATTTTTGTACACTTCTATGTGTCTACAAACACTAAAAATAAAATTGCAGTGACCACGCATGCCATTGTCACCAAACACAGATCCTTTTTTTTTTTTTTTTTTTTTTAAATCTATCATAGGCTTCATGGTGTATTTTCTTTTTACCTTTTATAACAAATTTTAAATATTTGGATTCTAAAAATTTTGGAGGAGAGGAGTGAGTTTTCAGTGGTGCACAAGCCACACTGATTTGGTTCATTTTTGTATAGTGGGGATTCGTAGTTGTTCACTAAAATGAATGTAAATCCTCTACGGAAGTTTTTAACAGAGAAACGTCTTTCCATGCCGGGTCTCCCTGAGGAAGGATTTCCTCTCCCCAACTCCTGGATGAAGGGACAAAATTGCTAAGGGACTAAGTGTCCTCTGTGGTTGAAACAATAAATCTGGCTGCCCATAGGGGATCCTGAGTCCCTTACTTGTCCCCGAGTTAGAACCACTACTTATGGTAGTGAGGTGAATGGCAGGGGCCATCTGGCTGTCGCATTCTGTGACTGTGGCCCATTTGCCTCTCACATGGAGCTACATTCTCCAATTATACCTGTATCAGTGGCAAAAATCTTAATCTTTATTTCTCTACTTGTTCAGAACCCAGGCAGGTAAGAAAGATATTTTGAAAGGATTCATCCTCAGGAACACCAACAGCAATGGTTCTTTTCTCAAAACTGCTAAACCAGTCTGGGAATTTTTAAATTAAAAACTGCTTATGGCTAAACCATGTCCTTGAAGGAGTTCCACAAGGAAGAGGAAAATTCCAAAATTCAAAGGGCTCTTTTACTGCGGTAACAGGAGATTCCATTTTTTTAGCCAATATTTTGAAAGTAGGCACTCGTTTAATAAATAATGACATACAGGATGTAACACTAAAACTTATTTCAAATAGCAGCTATCATTCTATATTAATATTTAATTTGTAGAGTGGTTTTACATCTATTATCTCACTGGAGCCTCTATGAACTAGACAAAGCATATACTGCTATCTCTGCCTCAAAATTTAAGTGATTGATAAATGTCTCACGCGAGGGCAGGAAGCTGAAACAATGTGGCATGAATCAGGACTCAAATCCTAGTTCTTTTCATTCCACATGTTGTGATCTCTAATGGAACACAAACTTTTCGTCACACTTGGTTAAAGACTTGTGAAATGAAAATCTAATTACGTTTGGAGGTCGACCTGTTTATATGCTAACAAAGTAATTTTTTCAAGTTGCAAAAATGGAATGTAATCATGATTCTTCACTCCAGCCTTGGAAAGTGTGTCCCCTCAGTCATGGTGTGGAATCATTTTCTGTGCAGAGCCCCAGACCAGTGTGTTGGGAGGGACTGCTTCTGTGTCAGCTTTGGTGTTCTTCATTTCTTCACACTTTTGGCCTTTGGTCTTTAGTCCTTTCTATTAAAGTTCACAGCACTGTGAAAGAGTCTACTTTGGGATGGAAAGGAGTGGGTAGGAAACAGGGAGGAAAGATAAATGTGATTGGAAATGAAGAACTGACGCCAAAGTGGTCTGTCCTCAACCAAAAATGTCTTCCACACATTCTGAAATGTGTTTTATTATCACTTTTATTGAATGCAAATAATATATGTATAATATAATATACATACATATTATATTACATGTAAAATAAAATATAAATTTACTCACACAATATCAAGAAAAGTCGACTCCTTCTCCCTCCAAGAAAAGGTGTGCTGTTTGGTTTCCAGTACCTCTTACAGCACTGAAACATGACCATGGACTTTGGGTATGGGGGTTGTAGAAGGACTCTTGCTTGAGAACAATGGGTCTGGTTGTTCAGCTGTTCTCTGGAACTCCATATGATGCTCTTATCTCCGCTGTTGGTGCCCCATACTAGCCCTCACTCCTGGAGAAGCATTACCTGTAAGAGATTACAGACCCTGGGAGAACTTTGCATGATCTGGTCTCTTTATTCCATTTGAAATTTGTAATTCCCACAAAACTGTGTTATTCTTGGGTGATTGGATGGCTCATTTTGTTAAGATCTGCCTTTGGCTCAGTTCATGACCCCAGAGTCCTAGGATCAAGTCCCACATCAGGCTCCCTGCTCAGCATGGAGTCTGCTTCTCCCTCTGCCCTTCACCTCATTCATGCTCTCTCTCTCTCTAATAAATACATAAAATCTCTAAAAACAAAACAAAACAAAAACCTACCTTATTCTTGCTACTTCCTATTTTCATACAGTAGGTAACTTAGAACAATTTCCTTCATAGTAGCAGAGGGCATATGAAAATGATATTACTGTGGATTTCACATCTAAGCATTCTTTCTCAATACCAAAGCCATCGTCAAGTTCAGCAATCTAAACATTGCTTTCCACTTCCCCTTTATCTCTGGGAGCCTCTAGAAAATGCTGTTTACAAATGTTGCAGGTGATCTTTGTCTTTATTCCTACATCTTTTCCCCAGGCTTCACAATCACTATGCCCTTGAACAGCGATTTTTAGACTATCTATGACGAAGTAAGTTTTCTCCCTTAGTCCGTTGGAAACATACCAGGCTGTCATAATACACATCCTATTTTGACACAAAAGAGTTTAGTAGCCAGAACATGAAGATTAGGAGTGCCTGGGTGGCTCAGTGTGTTAAAGCTTCTGCCTTCGACTCAGGTCATGATCCCAGGGTCCTGGGATTGAGTCCTGCATCGGGCTCTCTGCTCAGCAGGGAGCTTACTTCCTCCTCTCTCTCTGCCTGCTACTCTGTGATCTCCATCGGTCAAATAAATAAATAAAATCTTTAAAAAAAGAGAGAGAAAAGAACATGAAGGCTAAACTTCTCTGCCCCTTTCCCACACCCTCTTCTGTTTGTAGAGTGGTTTTCTGTTATCTGGCAGAAGGCAAGAAAACACAACTATCTAATTAATCACTGATTAATTAAAAGTAATTACCTTCCTGTCAAAGTCAGCAGAGTTAGTGTCTTATTAAAACAACTCATGTTTGAAATGCCAAAAATATAGCCAACATAAGTAGATATGTTCACAAGAAAAGCCAATGAACTTTAGAAACCTAAGATCCCATAGTCATCACAATGATAAAAGAAAAGTTATTGGCTACTGGTTCCTACAATACATATTATAGAATGTTAATTCTTCAATATAATAATGTTTTATGTTATAAAATGAAAGACATGATTGAATTGATGTTTTCATCATAGAGTTGAGTTGGGATATTTTTTTATTTCACATGTACCATGTCTTCATGTGTTTTCAAAAAAAATGAATAATTTGTACATCATGTCTAAAATGTTTTTTAAAGGTTTATATTAGATTGAATTTCTGAATGAGTGATCACTTTTAACAAGTTGTTACAAATTAAGCACTTTCTAATATTGTGGGAGGCGATCGCAACCCTGTGTAAAAAGTAAGACTAAATAGTCTGTGGGCATGAGATGTCCTGATGGCAAAGTTAGGACTTAATATAACCTCTCCCCCAAAGCACTAATAAACTAAAAATTAATTAAAAGACATGTTAAAACTCTGAAGACTTATAACTAAATAATATACAAGATACAAGATTAATATACAAAAATTACTTTCATCTCTACATAATACCAATGAGTGATCAAAAAAGGAAATTAAGACCCTTTTATTCACAGTAATGTCAGTAATAAATGTATGGAAATAAATTTATAAAAGTGCAAGACCTGTATACCAAAAACTATAAAATGTCACTAAAGGAAATTTTTAAAAATCTAAAGAAAGAAGGAGGCAGTCCATGCTTTGGACTAGAAGACTCAATTTGGTCAGATGGCATTTCTCCCCTAATTGATCTATAAATTCAGTATAATCTCCATCAAAATTCTAGTAGACATTTTATAGAATTTATCAACCTGATCCCAAAACTTACTTGGAAATGCAAAAGACCTGAAATGACCCAAGTAATTTTGATAAAGAAATAAGGGGAAAGATCTTTACTTCATGTTTTCAGAATTTGTTATGAGGTTAACCGTAATCAAAACACAATGATTTGACAGTTTCTTAAAAAGTTAGGTGTCATTTTACTATTCTTAGTTACATGGAATATTCAAGAAAGACAGATTTATAAAGACAAAGTACATCAATGGCTGCCCTAGGTTTATGATGGGAATGAAGAAGGTCTGTAGAAGGCACAAGAGATTTTACGTGGAGAATGGAAATGTTTTGAGACTGAATTTGGGTGCTGATCACACAACTCTGTAAATGTATGAAAAAGCCTTAACTTATACTTTTAAAATGGGTGAATTTGTGGCATGTAAATTATACTCCAATAATTTTTTAAAAAGGAGATTAAATGTCCTGTAAAGTCTGAGTGGTTAATATTATAGTCTCTAAAATCTCCTTATTAAGTTTGTTCCTGTGGGTTCATATGCGTTTCGGGAGTAGAAATTTCCTGCTAACTTGATTGTCACGGTTTACCTGCTATATATTGCCTATTCCACTGGATCTGCAAGTTTCTTAAAGTAGACTACTGTGTTGTAATTATTTTTATATCCCACCCCTGGTAGTGTTTATGATGATTTTTACCTCTAGATGAAGCACTTTAAATATTAGGGTCATTTAATTTGTGTGTGGTGAAATACAGCATGACTTTTGCTTCTTGTCTCCATCTCCATTTAACTACCAGTGGGGTAACATTCTGTTACCCTTCTTATAGAGTATATTCACTTTGCCATCTCCCTCAAGTAACTATAAGTATAGTAACACCAACTAGAAGATAAATATGAAATATATTTTAATAAAGTTGCATTGAATCAGATGAAAATCATATTAGACAAGTCCAATCAATGTTTTTTTAAACAGAAGATATTATTTTTAATTAAAATAAGATATAACGGTCATGTAGGCAGTGTTGATTCTTTTTTTGAAATCCTGGGACTTATTTTCTTAACAGGATCTCGTTCACGATCCCCAACAATTTTGGAAATGTCTCCACGACTTATTCGAAAAGCACTAGAATGTGTAAACTTAAATCAGTATGTACGGTAAGTTTTAATAAACATGATCAATGCAGAATCTGTGTTCACAGAATTTTGGATACATTAGTAAGCAGTTGCTAAACAACTGAAAATTTGAACTTAAATACTTAATATACATCAGTGTATTCAAATTTTTAGGGGTACGTGATTTTACCCCTTAAATTTAGCAAATGTTTTATTAAGTCAATCATAAAAGCATTTGAATATTTTCTGTAAAGATTTAATTTGTAAGTTGATTAAGGTGAGGTGAGCTGCAGAAAATTCCCACTATGCCTGCTGGCATTATTTAAGTACATTTAATTTTATCATGAACCAGACAGTAGGATTAACAGAGAGAGATAGTGACTCAAGCATACTTATAAGTTTGAAAATATATTCAACATTATTTAGCTGCATAAATTAAAAAAGGAAAAACCTCCAAATACTCTCATACTTTTCAACACGAATTCCATGAACACCTCATCAGATGAAGCATCTGATTTTCCTTGTACTTTCCTAGAATTGTTTCCTAAAATATTAGTGACTCAATAAACGGAGAATAACCCATCAAAAAATAGTAAGTTTGTCCTTCTATTCCTAACATTTGATTGGATTCAGACCACCTCACTGTTCATATGATTTTAAATTATTTGAATTCCAGCATTCCAAAATGATTTATGCATCTCTTTTGATGTTTTTATAGAAAAACAATGGACTATGACCCTATGCTACAAACAGAGGAATCGAACCAGCATCAGGCAATGCAAAAGGCAGAGGAGGTTCATCAGTTCCGCCAGTATAGGACCAGAGTCCTCAGCGTTCGAGACATTGACCAAGAAGAACAGCTTAAAATAAAGGATAAAATCCTGGAGATGTATGGGGAGATGCGGGTGAGTCTCAACATACAGAATACCACTGACACATTCTCTTATAATGTTAAAAAAAATATCATAGAATCAGATAGGACTTGGGTGGGAAGCAGTCTTGAAAGCGTTTAGTTCCCAGCTCCTCAGAAAAGATGGAGGATCGGTGAAACACACCGAATTTCACTTATTTCCTTAAACCCCTCCAAAATGCCGTATTGAGGATCTATCCACAAAAATGAGAGGAAGGAGAAAGAAGACAACAAAGAAATATGTGTGAAGGTAAAAAGAGCTGGGTGAAGATGGTATTCAGAGACTTGAGGCAGCCCAATTCTAAGCTGGTAGTAGAAAAGCTCTTAAAATAATCAACCCAATTTGCTCCATGGAATCTTTGAAAGGCTCAGAAATATGTCTAGTTGGCATATCCTCTTGCTTGTCCAATAGGCACCTTCAGCATACCTCCACCAATCCAGATTCTATCATTCTTGCCCTCTTTCTCACATCAACCCAAACGTATCACCTGCACCAACATTCCCCACTCAGGAAGGGCAGTTGTGCTCTCTCAGTTGCTCAGAGCACAGATTTCAGAGACATCCTTGACTTCTCTCACCTCTTTCACCTAATCCATTATCAATACTTGTCCGCATCACCTTGAAAAATATACCTATAATTCAATCACTTTTCGTTCTCTCTATGCCTACCACCCTAGTCCAAACCCCTGGTAATTTCTATTCAGAGTTATCACCACTGCCTCCTGACTGATCTCACTGCTGCCATCTTGTTCTTCTGCAATGGAATCTCTGCTTCAAACCAAAATGATTGTAACCATCAGGAAAATGATTTTATCCTGTGGTAACAAATAGCATCAGTGTCTCAGTGGCTTAAGACAGGGATTAGCAAACTTGTTTTCTGTAAAGGGCCAGATAGTAAATATTTTTGCCTTTGCAGGTCAGGTATGGTATCTACTCAGCTCTGCTGTTGTTCATACAAATTCAGTCAAAGATAATGTCTACGTGTGTTCCAGTAAACCTTTATTTAGAAAAATAGGCAATGAGCCAGATTTTTCCACAGGCCTCCATTTGCCAACTCCTGGATTGAAACAACCAAAGAGTATTTCTCCTTCTAGCTGCATATACAGGGAAGGTCCGCAGAGGGCCCTTCTCAGCACATTTATGTTTCATAGTCATATTTCACTGGTCAAAGCTAGTCACATGGTCACATACAATGACGGTGAAGGAGTTAGCCTTGCGGACACCTTGATTTCAAATTTCTAGCATCACTAATGCTGAAACCATAAATTCTGGTTCCTTAAGATACCCAGTTTGTGGCACTTTGTAACAAAAGCCCTAGCAGACTAAAACTAAGACTAAGACTAAGAGTTCTTTGCTACTTTATGCCTGGAGAACTGCGAATATTTTATGAGTTGCACTAGTGGTGATCATAGTTCATAGTGCATAGTACATAGTACATCTCTAAAATTTCACTCCTGTAACTACTTCACATTTCACTAAGAAAAAGATGTCTTTATTAGGGTGTCTAGAGTTCTATATAATGTATAAAATCTAGTGCCCGCTTTCCTCTCTGATCTTTTTCTTCCATAAGAAGAAAGTTTTTTCCAAACTGACTTCACCTTTTTACTAATAGCCAGACATGTTCCCACCTCTGGGGTCTTTAACTTGCTCTTAACCTTGTCCTAGAATATTCTTCCCCCTAGAGAGTCAAAGGGTTTACAGCTTTACTTTTTGAGATCTTATATCTATTGCCACTTTATTAGAGAGATCTTCTCTGGCTACCCTTTTATAGTTAGCATCCTTCAATATCTGAAGGCCCATGCCTGGCCTTATTATTTTCTTTAAAACAATCATCCTATATGCGTATTTGTTTATTGATTTAACATGAAAAGGTATGTTTATTTTATACATATTATTTATAAATATTATAAATATTTATTTATCATATAAAATATATACTATATAAGCATATATATATATATATATAAAGTATGTGCACACTTTAAATCTGTCTTCTATAGAATTTAGTTTGAATGTGAATAGGATGTATGAGGTACAAAACCCCTAGTTTTGGTTGAATCAAACTTAATAGAAGCATTGTCAGTATCACATTTCTTATTAGATGGGAGAAAAAGATACCGATCCTCAAGAGATTACTAGCCTATATTAAACTTACTTTATCCTAAATCCTTTAGATGACTTTCTTTCTCTTCTTAATATGGTACTACTACCATCTTGTACAATTGATTTAGCGAAGCCAATTTTATTGTGGTGGATACAGTAATTTTCTTTCATCAAAAGATTTGAAAAAAGTCTCATTTTGACATTCAGCTCTTCCATAATCTCTACCACAGTCATGCATGTTGCAAAACCACAGAAAATTTCTTAAAGAATTTAGCAATGCAGACAAAACAGCCATTTCTAGATGCTTCTCTTCTGGTTAGCATCAGTTCATTAATTTTTTTTTTTTAATTATATCGTTTTTGAAATAGGAAACAATCAACAGGGTGGACCGTGATTGTGCTCATACTATCAGATATCCAAATGAAATAAGAAAGCCAAAGCTTCTTAGGAAAGCTACATTGGGACTTAGTTATATTACTGCTTTATTTGTGAACATATTTAGGATGGTGCCTGGAGCTGACATTAAGCTTTGAAAATTACCCTTCTTTTTGAAAATATAAACTATAATACAAATCTAGTTATATATATATATTTTGAAAGTAGAATCAGGATTTCCTGATGGATTGTTGGTATACTATAAGAGAAAGTAAAGAGTCAAGAAATGCTCTAAGGTTTTTGGCTAAACAACTGATCAGGTTGAGTTGCCATTGGATCTGATGGCTTGAAAGAAAATACAAAGATTTCAATTTGGGAAATTTTTGGATATACCTATTATATTAAAAAAAAGGCATTCTTAAGTATTACAGTCATGTGGAGATACTGAATAGAAGTTAGATATACGGTTCTGGAATTTAGGAGCGAGATCTGGGCTGGAGATTAAAGAAGTAGGGGACCCATCAGTGTAGAAATGGAATTTAAAGCCATGGGGCTAGATTAAAAAAACCACCAAGGAAAGAAGTCTAAGATTTAAGACGTGGCCACTTCCTAATTAAGAAATAAAGGAGAAGAGGGAAAGTCAGCAGAGACAACTGACAAGGAGCAGTTAGTGAAGTAGAAGAAAAGTCAGTGGGGCCTGAGGTCCAGAAAACCAAGTGAATCAGTTGATCCAGGAGGAGAGGGTAGGGGTAAGTAAGAATTGGACCAAGATGTGGTCTCTCATTTAAAATTAAACTTAACGACAGCCAAACTGACGATAACAAAGATAAGCAGTGAACTGGGTGATGGTATTTGAAAGTTCTTCAAATACATGCCAAACACATTTCATCGGGTCTAGTACAAGTAACTTACTAATACAGTATATCAGGTCTAGTATAGTAACTCACCAGTACAGTATATCAGGTCTAGTACATCAGGTCTAGTACAGTAACTCACTAGTATAGTACATCAGGTCTAGTAGAGTAACTCACTAGTACAGTATCTAGTATAGTAACTCACTAGTACAGCACATCAGGTCTAGTACAGTAACTCACTAGTACAGTGTATCAGGTCTAGTATAAGTAACTCACTAGTACAGTACATCAGGTCTAGTATAGGTAACTCACTAGTACAGTACATCAGGTCTAGTACAGTAACTCACTAGTACAGTACATCAGGTCTAGTACAGTAACTCACTAGTACAGTATATCCAGTCTAGTACAGTAACTCACTAGCATAGTATATCAGCTCTAGTTCAAGTAACTTACTAGTACAGTGTATCAGGTCTAGTACAGTAACTTACTGAGCACAATTACGGTGAGAGTCGCTCTGAGCCACATGTTTTCTAGAGATTATATTTGAACTCTTGCCTATCTCTTCACCTTTCTGTCTCTTTTTCCTGTTGATGCTTCTATTCACCATTTTGTTAAAATCTCATGTGCTTTTTGTTGCTGTCTCACGTTTCATGTGTTGATAAACATTTGAGACCATAACCTAAATTTTTTGGTCTCTCTTCAGTAATTTGCCACAGAAATCTATTGGCATGAGGAAGAGATAAGGGGATTGTTTTGTTTTGATTTTTGTTTTTTAATTTTTTTCTGGGACCATGAGCTTTTATTAGTAAATCTTAATTGCTTAGGATTTTGTTTTGAAATAGGACTCTTTAGATGAAGCCCGACAGAAGATCTTCGATATCCGGGAAGAGTATAGAAACAAGTTGCTGGAAGCTGAGCGCCTAAGATTAGAAGCTCTGGCTGTGGAGGAGGCAACAAGTCCAGTGGAGCCAGAGAAGAAGACACTGTCTCCAGACACACAGAAAAAAAAGAAAGGAAAGAAGAAGTAACCAGCAGGTGCCCAATATTTGCCTTTTTCTGGAGAGGAAAACCCCCTTTTTCCTTCCTTCTTTCTTTGCTCCCTTCTTTCCTTCTTCTGTCTCTTTTTTGTGACCTATAAACTTCCCTGCTGATGAGGGATTAGGTTTTCCTTCTTAGAATGCCTTCCTGCGTTTTAATGTTCAATTGTTGGTTTCTCCCAGAAAACTATAATTTGAATAGCCATTACAGTTTCAATTTTTCTGATTTCAATAAAAGTGCCTCAAAATATTTAAAATACAATAACATTGATGTGTTTCCCTCTGAATTGCTGCATTTTTGGTAAGCAGTAAAACAAGATCATGAATGGGCTAACAGGATTGCATTTGAAGACTTTGAACAATAAGAAAAATAACTATGGTTCTTAGAGGAAATTTTGTTTCTAAGTGTAAAAAAATATTGTAACTTATAATTTTAAAAATATGCTTCAGATTTGTGCTCCCCCACCCCCCAAAAAAGCTGAACTTCCAGAAATGTCCTTCACTGTTTGAAGGGCAAGAGCTGTTATGGGTTAAGCTCAATCAAAGTGTTTGAACTCAGAATCCTGACAGTCAGGTCACCCAGACACAAAGAGAGTGACCACAAATACGCCCCTTGTCATCAGTCCCAGCGCTTTGTTTTTTGTAAGTCACAGAGCATGTTCTCTAATACCAGTTTTAGAAAACTGCAATAGATTAACTGAGGCATGTAACTGGAAATGGGCTTCTCCCAAAAGCACACTTCTAGTTCATGCCTTCCTGAGATAAAAACTCCAGTGATATATTGTAATCAGTCAGAGCTGGGAGTGCCTAGCTGGCTTAGTTGGTTAAGCCACTGCCCTTGGCTCAGATCCTGGAGTCCCAGTATCCAGTCCCATATCAGGCTCCCAGCTCCGCGGGGAATCTGCTTCTCTCCCTCTGACCTTCTCCCCTCTCATGCACTTTCTCTCATTCTCTCTCTCTCAAATAAATAAATAAAATATTTTTAAAGAAGCTGTTCCTCTTTGATAGGTGATTTTTCTTTTTTCGTGTACTTAAAGCTTTTTAAAATGTTTAGTTATATATATATATACGTATATATATATGTAATTCTACTTAAATATGCAAACACATGCACTTTTCCCCTATTATTCTTGTCTAACCTTTTTTTCATCACCCTGTGTTCTTCCAACCCCACAAAATAATACATGATAATAACCTAGTACAAATATTTCTGTTCTTCACTCACCTGATATAACATCAACATTTTATATCATGACCTATTTTACAAAATGGCATTTTATTATACATTCTTGACTGTGTCTTGATTTTTCACACCAAACAATACAAAATCTCTTTGAGACAAAAATAATTCATTCTTTTTAATTACTGTGAAATATTTCATGGTACAAATACATTGTCATTGATTCAGCTAATTCTCCTGTGATGAATATTTGCTTTGTTTCTAAACTTTTCTGTACAAGAAAAATGGGTAAGAATAGAAAAAAAGGTAGCAAGATGGTAGACTTAACTAAGTATTTTCTAATAAAAAGAAATATAGTGTCTGACCTTTAAAATAAAGGAAAAATAAAATCAAAATATTTTGCAAAAAGATACTATAGATATTATTATATAAATAAATGCTTGGAGTGACTACACTGGAAATACATGGGACACAGAACGCCAAGGGCAATGTTTATGCCTATACTTGGAATCACTGACAATGCAGTATGTACAAATAAATGCAGACCATTCAAATCTTAGAGAGGTAAGATAATTCTTTGTTGCATGTGATTCTTTCGAAGATTGGGGATATCCAACATCCTTGACATTCAACCAGTAAAAATAGCAATAGTTTTCTGCCATTCTTGGGCCAATCCAAACTGCCCCTACATTTTTCCTAAATATCCTCTAGAGGGCTTTCACTGTCCCTACTGAGATCACCTCCATGTAGAAGAACAGTAAAGATTACTAAGAAGCTGAAGATAGTAATCTGTGAATAGTAGTTAATAAATAACTCCATTAGAATGCATAGCAGCATAAAGACCCTCAATTGTGTTAATTGCATTAACCAAGGTTTGTGTATAAAGTATACCAGCTTCCTACAATCCCTAGATCATTGTCTTTGACAAATGTATGGTTTCTCATTCAGTTTCAGTTTCTTTCTCCATCTCGTATCATCTACCTCTTTACATCTTCCCAAGTACTTCAAGGTCAACTCTCCATCCCCTTTCTCAGGGGCTCTTGTAAGAGTAGAGAAAAATCTTTTTCTTCTGCAATCAAAGGCTTGCTTCTGAGTAATAATCCCCAGGGTGCAACTCTGGTGATAATGAAACATCATTATAAGAGCAATTTAATCATTGTCTCTAACACCTCCATTGAAGAATAGGATTGTGGCTTTCCCTTTTAGCAAAATCAAAGTGTCCACTAAAGTGTTTTCTGAAATTTAAGAAAGGACAGCCTTCATTTAAATGAATCCGAAAATTGCTGACAACCTCACTAAACTTTTAACTGGCTTTTAGAAATCAAGTTTTCAGGGCGGCTGGGTGGCTCAATCCTTTAGAGTATGACTTCTGGTTTTGGCTCAGATCATGATCTCAGGGTTGTGATACAGAGCCCCCTGCTGGGCTCAGTGTGGAACCCGACTGTAATCTCTCTCCCCCACTCCTTTGCCCTTCTCCCACTTGCACTTTCTCTCTTTCTAAAATTAAAAAAAAAAAAAAATCCTTTAAAAAATAGAAATCAAGCTTTCAAAAACAAAAAGATTTCTAGTCTCCGAGCCCTCTGTTTTATATAGACTATTTTCAAACATTAAAAACATGTTGCATGGTATTCTGATGTTTAGCTCATGTCTCTAACTCATTTCAATGAAACTCTTATATCTAATGCCTCTTGGAAAAGAGAGAAGTAGAGGGGGAAGTGGCAAGAAGAGCCAGATAGTAATGGAATTTGCCTCAAAGAAGAAACTGCATGCCCTGAGCAATATCCCAAGTGGGATCACTAATAACAGATTAATAAAAGTTTCAATGACCTTCCCATTTCTGAAATTAACATTACGAAGGAACTTTGTTTTAAGCTGATACAGTATTTTTTGTCTAATCAATTATAAAACAAATTCTATTCATCTTAATTTAGATAAAATAGTTTCCAACCACAGGTGTGTTTTTTATGGAACAGTTTCATTACATATTGAAGACTTTGCATATGCTTAGGCTAAATATCCTTGTTTTTGGTATGGGCATAGATGGCAGCATCAACACACAGTATGATTTATTTTTTAAGTGAACCTATATAACAAATTACCATTGTATGATCATTTCAATCCATAAATAAAAAATCTGTTTATCCATATAAACCAACCATTTTAAATACATTTTATTAATAATAAAAATTCACTTACCTAATGTGTAAATCCTTTTCCCATCTGGCATAAAATATAATGATATCCTTTATTTTCATTGTTCATCAAACCATTGATTTCAGAATTAGAAATTCAGATGGCACATGGATATCTTCTTCATTCCACATTCAACTGTGGGTGGTTGATATATTGATACAGATACAAAGAAAATTCATTAAAAATGATGTTTGGCTTTGTGAAAAAGATTCCAAACTAATACGTTAAACAGTAATGACTTATTAGCTATTAAACTGTTGAATAATATAAATCAATATAGCTCATTGGTGAAACTGGGATCAGTTGGTTAACATCTTTATAGTATTTTACAGGTTTGAATAGAAAATTTTCATGCTGTTTTCAACAGTAAGATTAAAGTTGTGTAAATGGTTAAAATCATATTAGATACAAACTCACCAATGACTATTTGATTAGTGATAAAATTACTGATTAAATTGTTATACAATTAATAGAATAACAAAATTTTTGCTGTATATTTTTTCTGAAGGAACTTTGAAGTCTTCCTGTATTTTTTCATGAACTTAGCCGATTTTTTTAACTGAAGTTGCTTCTGGAGTAGCAGGTGCCCAAAGTCCACATATTTTATACCATAATGTGTGAAAAACATTAGACTTTTGGCAGATATTAAACTTCTGCCTAAGACCATCATATCTGGAGCAAATCATCTGAATCATTAGCGATTAAAATAAGACTTCATGGAAATAGTTTTTAAAATGGTCAACTTGAGGATGCCTGGCATCTGCCTTCAGTTCAAGTCATGATCCCAGGGTCCTGGGACGGAGTCCTATGTTGGGCTCTCTGTTCAGTGTGGAGTCTGCTTCTCCCTCTCCCTCTGCCCCTTTTCTCTTTCTTATGCTCCCCACCCCTCACTCTCAAATAAATAAAATCTTAAAATAAATAAATAAATGGTTAACTTGAATTCAAAAGCTGCTTTCCAATTTATGATTCATACAGACTGCCTGTATTTACTTTTGCTTTTCATTTATCAACTTTTAAATAATCTCTGGCTCTATAAAGACAAAGAGGAAGAAAGCAGGGGGAAATCCAGAGTTTCATTTGTGGTTTGAAGATATGACCAAAAAAAAATGTCCTAAAGGGAAGTTAAAATTCCTTATGAGATACACATATATGATTTGCAGATTTCAACAACTCTTGGCCTTCAGGAAATTGGGTGCTTCAGATTTGTCCGATAAGCTTTATTTCTTCTGTTGCATCATTACTGTTTAATTAGCTTGTCACATTAGGGCCATTTCTAATACTTTGTGTAAAGATTTCATCTCTCTTTTGTACAATGGCTTTTATATTACTTGACTGCAAGGACTATATTGTAATTGTCATATACTATGCATTTTAATCACCCACAAATCATAGCACAAAACCTTACAAAGTGGGCTTTCAATAGATTATAATCAGATAAACTACACTATTTCCATTATGTGGGCTATTAAGCTGATGTTAAAATGGGTCTAAAGCAGTGTTTATGATCATTTCCAAAAATCTATCAGATTAGCCTTCAAGTGAAAATATTGAAAAATACAGTTTATAGGACCGGATACAAGATTCATACCCCTAAGAGACTGTGATAATACCAGATGGCAGGTTGTCAACAATGGTATTCTGCAGTATTCACAGAAGATATGTATCAGAGTCTAGTCAACACAGCTTCATTTTCCAAATAGGACCTTAATTTATATACCACTAATGCAACCAGGGAGCTCATCATGTTCATGCAATTAAAGTAAAAATATTCCAAACTGTTACTAGTGATTTGGGAAACAGAGGCAAAAGAAATGGAACTTAAATTAAAATCTCCTTATGGCTGGCTTTGCCCAGGGATAGATCCCGGAAACATGCAGAGTATGACCTTCCTCAAGGACTCAGGGCTGCTTTTGTGCCTTAATGTTTTAAAGGAACCTTATCTTGGCAGCAGCTGGCCCCTCAATGTCCTAAAAGCCTTGCTTCCACATTCCTTGGAGACTTGTGAGATCCCTAACCCCACTAATTAAAAAGTATACAATCTGTCATTACTCACAATCCCACTATAGCTCTTGCTGCCCACAGGTCCTATCCCATGAGGAGGGAAGGGGGGAAGGTATAGGCAGAAGAGATAGGAGGCTCCTGGCGAACCCCTGACTGGGCCCTGAAGCTACAGGTGGAGACCCTGAGATAGAGCTGCACAAGAGATAATGGAACAAACGAAGAGGGCACAAGAATCTCAAAGGCCTCTAGCTTCCCAGTCAGTTCTCATTAAATGACTGGCACTAAAAGCCCTCAGTGGCAACCTATTGAGACCCTTCTCACTCTGGAGAGCTTTCTTTACTACTCTCAGCTTCACTTAATAAGCTTTCACTTCACTTCACCCTTTTGTGTCCATGAGATTCATTCTTCAACTCTGTGAGACAGGAACCCTGCAATCCTGCAACCATAGTCCCTGGTGTTTACTCTTGTCTTTGGTCAGAGGAACACCCTTTTTTTGTTGTTTTTTTTGCCCATTGCTCTCACACAAACCCAATATGTAACTGCGGATCAGACTCTCAGCAGTCAATCCGAAATGAGAAGAATGCTTTGAAGTGGGGGGGGTGGGAGGTTGGGGTACAAGGTGGTGGGTATTATAGAGGGCGCGGGTTGCATGGAACACTGGGTGTGGTGAAAAAATACTGAATACTGTTATGCTGAAAAAAAAAATGGAAGACACACACACACACATGCGCACACTTCACAGCAACTCTGAAATTCCTCAGTATAGACAAGGTGAAGGCCTCCTTCCCACCCCCCAAGAAGTAGGGAATTCCATGATCAGGTCTGACTTTGTGCTCTAAAAAGACTGGTCTGTTTAGTTTATATCCATGGCCTCTGGTTTCATCTTCTGAGAATATCTTCTTGTCTATTATACTCTTGGGGCGCATGTGAAGTGGTTATTGGAAAGTTCTTCTTGGAGGTTGACCAGCCTTTGTATCCCAGTTCCTCAAAATTCATGTACATATGTTACAAGCAGGCATAAGTTAGTAAGAAGTAAGAGTATAATTGTGGTTATAATCAAAATATTAAACAACATTGAAGATAAAGCAGTCGTTTCCATTCTTCTCAGAAGTCTGTGGCTTCTGTAATGGGCATTTCCTGTTTCTGCCTACCCTGCATCCTTTTCTGCTATTGTTTTGGTAGTAGTAACAAAAGAGCTGAAGTTGAGTCATCATGAGACTGCTGCATTAGTATCTGCTAAAGACTTGAAGTCATTTCTGGTCTGGTGTTTTTCTTCAAATCTGTGAGTTACTCAAAAATATTTCTTCTTAAGTTAACCAGAGTTTGAGGCTCCTGGGTGGCTCAGTGGGTTAAGCCTCTGCCTTTGGCTCATGCCATGATCTCAGGGTATTGGGATCAAGCCCTGCATCGGGCTCTCTGCTCAGCGGGGAGCCTGTCCCCACCCCCCCCACCTGCCTTCTTGCCTACCTGAGATCTCTATCAAATAAATAAATAAATAAAATCGTTAAAAATAAATAAATAAAACCCACTCATTTCAATCTTAGTCTGTCCTGACCACACCTAAAACTCTTTCTGAAGATTTCCCTTCACAAACCTTCTAACTTTCCTTTGCATTCAGGTTTTGTCCCAAGCCATTTCCTTCCAAACAACCACCTCATTTAGGACAAAATTACCTTCTTTTACCTTCAACAAAATGCATTCCCATTCCTTATTTTTTTTTACATATCTCCCACATACAGAGCTGTTTCCCTTATTTCCATCAGTCTTAGTTGCAGTTAGCAGAATTTTGTACTCTTAGAAACACCTTAATCTCTAGTGAAGACTAAGTATTAACCAATTGTGAGCTGTTACAACAGAATTCTTTAGATGGCCAATTTATTAATCAGTTAAGCATAAAATATGGTTACCAACAGATTTAGTATTGTTTTCTATGCAGTAAGAAGTCAAAAGCACAAACCTACATCCAGTAATTAATGACTCAGCATTTTATCTTATTTTAAAAGACCTAGATGTCTAACAAATTTAATTCCATTTGTCATCCAAACAAAACTATAAACTTTCAGGTTACCAAAGACTCTGAAAGCGATCTCAGCAATTATCCATGAAAACTTTGAGACAGACAATGAACCATCAGTTTAGTCATCTTTTTGCTAACAACCCAACAGAGTTAACACAAGGTTATTTGACCTTCAGTAAACCTTGATAGAATAAAAGTTTCACATTTACTGCTGTAAATTCTAATTCATGTCTATCTTAATTAAACCAACAAACTTAACTTAGTTTAAATACTGATTTATGTTCCACCTGGGCCCACCCCATTTTCAGTGTTTACCTGAGACATAGGTGGAGAAATTTAGAATGGGAAGTGTTATGTCCGGCGGTGCTTTTCTTGCTCCTTGACAGTGAAGAGAGAAGGAACCATGGTGCAGGAGGCACTGAGGATGATCTAGAGGCCAGTTATCCAAGCCACATCCAAGTTGGTGCAGAAACAGGAGAAGGGGGAGACAGAAGAAACAAAGTGCTGCCAAAGGAAGAGAAAGCGTTCCCGATTTTAGAGCTCATCAGCCAATAGAGGAGCAGACATCATGTTTTCCTACCAACAAGTGGGGGAGAAGTTAGGCAGTCCATGTTGAGCCAGAGAGACAGGGAATTTCCCCAAAACAAAGGCAGTTTCGGCAGCTGCTTGGGAATATTCCTTAAACTCTCCATCCCAAGTTAGACTAGCCTCAGTTGGCTCCAGTTATAGTCATTAACATGGGAAATGAGTGAGGGAGAAGCCCCCACATCTATCAGGAAGAATATATAGAGAGAAAGTCAGAGTCCCCTTTGCTAAGGATGGCCTGTGTATCCTCCAGCAACCTGGGTTTACCAGGCGGTGGCTTACTTAGATAATTATCACCCAATATGTCAGGAGGGAGTTTACTAGCTGACCCATTCAGGCAAACATATTCTGCAAAAGGCCCTTCGGTTGGGGTCTTGGTGTAGAGAAATGAAGGTATCCTAGGTCCGTTTGCCCTATTTCCTGCAGAGGAGATCTAATTGATAGATCCACTGAGGCCATGCAGTGTTTCAGGAGCTCAGTCCTTTCCTAGGTTTTACAATACAATTTGTCTCCAGTGGGTTAAAAGGCACCCCAAGGTAGAGCCCTTGGGAACTAAAGAAGCCTATTGAGGCCATGCTCCCAGAAAAGTAAAGAAGGTCAATTACCAAATCTCCCCTGACTCCTGGGTGGAGTCCCACGCAGGATATGTCAGAGGTTCCCATTTGTCAAAAGCGACTGGAGGCATCCCGCAGACAAGACATCGCTATTGACCATGGTCTTGCCTTCCCATGAAGGCATTCCTGCCATAAAAGGCCCTGGAGGGGTGCCAGCGCCCCTTCCCTACCCCAGCACATCCTAGGCTGCTGATGGGTGCCTGGTGAATGGACTAAAATACTGTCCCATACCATGCCATCATCTGTACTGAAGGTTGCATACTGTTCTGCCATTTTAACCCATGGGAAATACTAGAAAATTTTACAAGGGGAAATTACTGAATTCTGTAGCTCTAAGTAGTTGTAAAGGACACTGACAAGAAACAGTAAAGAATGAAATCCATCATGGTCTAAGCGACATTCCAACACATGTGGTCCTTACAGCCAACTTCCCTAAGAAACGGTCCCCAACTTCCCTAGGAAATAGTCCCAGTTGGGTTTTAATTCAATCGAGTACTGGTTTCATCTGGCTCCCTGTGGAGGTCCTGTGGCCAGAAGTGCTAGACAAAGTATAAAGAGGGGATCACATTAGATCCATCAAGAGGAAACGTCACATGGGAGTCTTAGATGGGCAGCTGTCCTGTTTACTTAGGTGGCTGTCCCATGCCCAACACAGACAACTTTATATAAGAACAGGAATAAAGAGAGGGCATCAGGTTTCTGGGTCTTATTACCATTCCGGCCAGGGTACTAACTTCAAGCAAAGGTAGACATTCTCCTCCCCATAAAGTAGCCATGGGCTAAAGGATTACAGCCTGAGCAATCAACATGGAAGTGTTCCAATAAGACCATACTCTTTGAAAAGCCCCTGAAATGAGAGTAAAGGGAGAAGTGAGAAAGTACTCACCAATTTTGCACCGAAGCTCAGCATTCAAATGTAAAGACTCAAAGTCCCACGTTTGGGTGCCAAATGATGAAGTTTTAGAATATAGGTGAGGTTCAGTGGGGTGGAGTCCAGAGCTGATGACCCAGAAAGAATTCTTGAGGCATCTTTGGTGCAAAATGGTGGTTTATTAAAGCACAGGGACAGGACCCGTGGGCAGAAAGAGCTGCTGCCCTGGAAATGTGAGGGGTGGCAGGTTATGTAGGATGGGGTTGGGGAGGTAATAAGGAACTTTCATATGCTAAAGAGGACCTATAAGATACCAGAGGCATTGAGGCCTTGACATTGTCAAGGTCATGTTTCCCTCCAGCAAGGTATTAACATTAAGATAGTTGGGAGAGGGGTGCCTGAATGGCTCAGGGGGTTAAATCTTCTGCCTTCAGCTCAGGTCATGATTTCAAGCCCCACTTCGGGCTCTCTGCTCAGCGGTGAGCCTGCTTCTTCCTCTCTCCCTCTCTGCCTGCCTCTCTGCCTACTTGTGATCTTTGTCTGTCAAATAAATAAATAAAACCTTAAAAAAAAAAAAAAAAGACAGTTGGGAGATTCCTAAAGAATGGCTCCTATGTCCCACCCCGGAGTGGGGGTGGGAGAAGGTTGCAGGGTATCAGCTTTTGCTTTGTCCTCAACCAGCCTTCCGTTCCCTCATCAAAAACTACTTATATTTCAGAATGAGGGCTCTATACCTGGGGCTTTGGGTGGACTTTAGGTGACCTGTAAGCCTTCTGCAATTATATATCTTCTTTTGGTTAAAAAAAAAATAGCTTTGATCAGATTATTAAAGGACCCTGCAACGCATAAAATTCTAACGATTACTGCTCTACAAATTTACTTTCAATTTTTCATTAGCATACGCGATATTACTGAAAATTATTATTTTTCTTTGAAGAATGCCTTAATGCCTATAATACTGATGAGGAAAGAGAAGGCAAGCTGAGGACAAAGCAGAAGCTGACACCCCACAATGCCCTCCGCCCCCATGGGATCTGTGTGACATTCCTTAGGCTGCCCTAAAGCTAAGGAAAGGAAAAACAAATAGTTAACTTACAGAGATCACAATCTAGTGAGGAGATTCGAGTCTCCCTCAGTTTACAAATGTCTCAGTAATTTACAAGAACAAAGCGTTTCTATCAATGGCCTAGCTTCCAGAAGGAAATATAGGTACATTTAAATGTCCTTATAACCTGCAGCCACTGACAGATACTTGAAGTGGGCAAAATGTAATGTTCCTCTAGGAAGCTCCAGACTGTCTTCACTGTAATGCCTTGCTAGAAGGAAAAGCAACCTTAAATTGGCAATGGCAAGGTCTCTGGTATCTTATAGGTCCTCTTTAGCATATGAAAGTTCTTTTGAAATCTCCCTTAAAAAAAAAAAAGAAAGAAAGAAAGAAAGAGAAAAAGAAAAGAAGCGAAGGGAAGCTTTCCTCTTCCTTACCTCCCACAACTCCCAAGTATATAATCAACCAACCCTCAAAACCACTCAGCAGCTCTTTCTGCCCACGGGTCCTGTCCCTGTGCTTTAATAAACCACCTTTTTGCACCAAAGACGTCTCAAGAATTCCTTCTTTGTTGTCAGCTCTGGACCTCACTCCGTTGAACCTCACCTATATTCCCAAACCCCATCATTACTTGTAGAAATTTACTTGGAAATAAACCTATTCAATATTAGAATGTATCTGCAAAAGACATTATGAAACTTATCTCCCTGGAGGTTCTTAAATACAATGTAAATTGTTTGATTTACATTTGTCCTTAAAAAGATTGAGTTGGACATCTTGTGAATTCTATATTTTTAAGATTCTATCTTTTGGGAAAAAATAGGGTGGTATCTAAATACAAAATACCGTATGGGGTCAGAATCTGGCCCACAGTCATTAAGGACATAAGTGCAAAGATATTTAAATGGGAGGTGTTCAGTTGAGAAAGAAAGGTAGAGATACTTTCTTCAGTTCTACTTATGGGGAAAAAAAGGCAGAAGGAAATGCAGATAAAACTAAACGTCCTTATAAGCTGCAGCCCATTGACAAATCCTTGAGGCACGCAGAGTCTAACCTTCCTTCAGGAAACTCCCAAAGGTCTTCATGTTAATGCTTTGCTAGAAGGAAGAACAGCCTTAGCTGGACAGTAGCTAGGCCTGCGGGATCCAGGAAGTCTTCTTTAGCATATGAAAGTCCCTTTGGAAACTTCCCTTCATCTTTCCTCCCCCAGCTGCAAATTATACCATCAGCCCTTCCTCACAACCTCAGTGCTGCTGCTTCTGCCCAGGAGTCCTATCCCTTTGCTTTAATAAAACCACCATTTTAGCCCGAAAATGTCTCAAGAATTCTTTTTTGGCTGTGGGCTCCGAACCCCAACATTTTCTACATCAGAACTAGCATGTGGGAGGGTAAAGGACCGAGGTAGGTGCGGATTCATTGGCAGGCGCTGGTACACTCATCCAAATGAAATGTCAACATGATTTTTTTCCCCCAGCAAACAGATCTCTTTATTTTCACAAAAGTATGAAACAGATTCAAAAACAATGGCAAGAAAAATAAGGAGGTTTCAATCAGGGAGAGAAGGAGAGTGTTTCTTCAAGTACACAGTTTGCAGGCTTGGGTAACAGTGTAAATTGGGGCATGGGGTGGGGAATTCATCAAAAGGTGTTTCATCTCCAGGCAGCTCTCTGTAGAACTCGGCGTCTATCTCAGTGTGCACAGCCATCCTGTTCCACTAGTTAAAGACAGAACATGAAGAAGACTGCATGTGATTTACACTGCCAAGGGAATTTGGAAGACCAGTGTACTTATTCAAATTGGAATTTAGCCCAGACTCTATTTTTGTCAAAGGAAAAAAAAAAGGGGGGGGAAAGAAAAAAGTTTAAGCATTTTAATAAAGCACAAGAACATCAGTTAATTGGGGATATGGCACACATTCTTCAGGCTCTGAGATTTCTCTTCAATTCTGTATAAAGGGTCAAGGGTGGTTCTTGATATACCAGTATCTTCTTTATTGAAAAACATAGTTGCTTATCTATTGCCTTTTAAAATATCTGTGTGATAGATTCTGACTTCTGATCTTATCCTTGCTCTTCTCCACTAAGCACAACTGTAGAGTCTAGAAATGATGCCCCAGATAACCAAAAGGGGGATCCTGACAATGGGCGTGAAAGGGAGCTGGTTTGGGGCTTTCGTACTGGAGAAATGGTGCAGAAGCAGGCATCTTTCTGCTCCCCACACAACATAGAAAGACCACCCAGACCCATTGTTTTCTGATCACCAAATTACCAGAAAAAGAAAATCACCTAGGTGTATTTGTTAGGAGTGAGTTGGACAGTTCCATAGTCAGGGTGGGATTCTCAACAAGAAAATATGGAGTCAGGACAGCTAAGATCAGACAGCACTGATATCTGGTTTTGCAGCTTAGCCAGGACCATTCTAGCATTCTGCTTTGTGGCCTTTGCAGAAGTCACTTCTGCAAAATGTCCTAAAATAAGACAATTAACCACAGAGCATTTGTCCCTATCATGGGCAAGGGACAGTTAAAGCTTAAGCTGCCAGATGTCAGCAAAAAATGACCATCAGCTCATAAACATTAACCTAATAGATATACAGACATGTGACCAGAGCCCTGATTGGCAAGACTCAGCACACCCTGATTGCTTAAGCTAGTTCCACAAAAGAGTTCATAAAAACCCCTAAATGTAGACACTCCAGGGACAATCCTCTTGGGAGTCTTTGTCTCTGGAAGTTTTGTGCTCTTGCTCAATAAACCTTGCTCTACTGCACCACTCTTCCTCTGGTTCACCTCTTCATCCTCTGAAGCTGTGTGACCAAGAACTGGGGGCGCTAAAGTCAGAGAATTCCTGCAATACATTTTTCTTCTGTTAGAAAAGGAATCTCTCTCACAACCACAGATGAGCTGACACCACTGTCAAGGATAACCAGCTGAGAGCCCCACTACAAATAAACAGCTGAAGGAAACATTGTCCTTCCTAGCAGGGCCTGTGATTCCCTTTTTTCACTTAGATACGAGGCATTTAGTGGAGCTGGTGGGAGGGACCCAGGTACAGCTGGTACTTGGTCAAGGAAGCATCTCTGTCTTCATGAGCCCAAGAGTCTCTAGATCATAAGCCCTAGGGCAGCTAAAACAATGGTGACAGGAGAGAAATTACTATAACCAATATTAAGGCAAACTGCTTAGCTATGATGATCAAAACAATGAAATATCGTCAACATTGTAGAAAATAGATCAATGGAACAGAGTAGAGAATCCAGAAAGAGATCCACACAAATATACCCTACTGATTTTTGACCAATGTGCAAAAGCATGCAACCATGTCAGTGGAGGAAAGATAGCTTTGCAAAAAATGGCCCCAGAGCAAATGGAATTCCATAAACAAAAGAAAAAAAGAAAGAGAGAGAGAGAAGAAAAATATAAAAGAACCTCAACCTAAACCTATTTACTCAGACAAGATTTAACCCAAAATAGACCATGAATTTAACTTGGGACTTTTAGAAAAAACATAGGACAAAATCTTTGGGACTTTTGGCAAAGAGGTTTACTTACAGTTGACATCCAAATCACAACCCCAAGAGAGGAAAATTTGCTAAATTGGCTTCATCAGAAAAATCTTCTCTGCAGAACATCGTAGGAAGAGTCAAACTACAAATCATGTATCGGACAAAGCACCAGTATCTGAAATACATAAATAACTCAAAATCCATCAGTAAGCAAATGATACAATTAGGAAATAGGCAAATAACATTGAAAAGCCCTCACCAAAGAAGAAAGAGAGATGATAAATAAGCACAAGGTGTACAACATCATTAGCAATCAGGGAAATATAAATTAAAACCACAATGAAATATTACTATATACCCACCAGACAGCTAAAAAAATATTGACAACAGCTGAGAAGGATAAAAAGAAACTAGATTACTCATATATTGCTGGTAGTAATATAAAACAGTACCATCAGTATGGCAAATTTGGCAGTTCCTCAAAAAAATTAAACATGCAGTATCATATGACTCAGCAATAGAACTCTTGGACATTTACCTCAGAAAATGAAAACTTTGTTCTCTCAAAAACTTCTACATGAATGCCCATAGAGGCTTTATTCCCAATTGCCAAAAACTAGAATCAGTGCATTGTACCTGAACAGTTGAGTGATGAAGTAAACAGTGACAGACATGTACCATGGAATGGTACTCACCAATCAAAAGGAATGAACGATGGATACACATAACAACATGGAGAAATCCCTAGGAAATTATATTCGGTGAAAAAAGTCAATCCCAAAAGGTTACATCATTTATGATTCCATTTATATCACACTGCTGAAATGATAAAGTTGTAGAAATGGAGGACAAATTCACGGTTGTCAAGATTTGGAGAGGGGATCCTGGTTGTGTTATTAAGAGCCATTGCAAGGTAGCCCTGTGGGGTTACAAGTGCTCAGTGTCTTGACTGTGGTAGGAGATACACAATCCTACACAGGTGATAAAACTGTATAGTACTAAACACACATGCACACAAAGGAGTACAAAAAAACCCTGCAGAAACCTGAGTAAGGTTGGTGGATGGTATCAATATCAATATTCTTGATCTGACATTGTATTACAGCAGAAGCCTATGTGCTTGAGGATTGGGGGTTTGGGGTTTGCTTGGGATGGTCCTGACTATGTTTTTCTGGCTCTGTTCCTGTGTAGGAACAGGGCTGACTCACAGTAGGTTAATACTGGTAGGGTCAGCTGCTCTCAGGAGCAATGAGTGGTGTGAAGAGCTCAGGACCCAGGACATAGGCCATGATCCATGACGACCATGATGACCCTTCTGAAATGGGGATCTTTCTTTACATGCTCAGAAGCATTACCCGCATTTTTAATCCACATACCTGTGTTCCAAACCCCAAGTATTTGAAACACAACCTGAGTTATTTGAAATCATTATGTTATTCCAGCTTTCAAAGAGAAAGTAAAACTATTTCATTAGTGTTTCTTCCCAAGCGACTTTCCCCATCTGTTGTACTTTAATTTGGCTGGAATTTTGTGTGTTGAAGCACACAGTGGAGACAAGTCAATTATGAGGTAACTTGATGCTTCATTTAAAGAGCTGTTGAAGTGTGAAATGATTCTCAAGCCTCAGATATAAGCCTGAGTGATGGAACACCCAGAATAACTCCTGATCTGTGAGGACCAAAAACCAGGCAGGCCAAGGGGAAGAAAGTTTGATGTCTCAAGTTGATTTCCTTCAGTTTCCAGCAAAATTAAAAGTTCATTATGTAATTTGTGTTGTGGATAAAGCAAGGAATAAAAGCTACATCTTTATAAAACTGGAGTGAGTGCATGTCCTTCCCTTAGGTCTCCCAAACCTTTCCCCTTTTAGTTTTCACCTTCCAGATAGCCTCCTCCTCACAATGTGGGGAGATAACGCATTTGTTTATGTTTCAAGGAAAAGAAGGTCTCTTTGCTCCATGTTCTTTGAGTGCTTCCTACGTAGACTCACTCTACCACAGAATGTTGTCACTGAGTAGATAATCTAAGTCTGGTTTAGTGTCATTTTGCTTTCCTTTAACCCTTATTAGTTGACCTATAAGGTCCCTCAGTTTCTGGTGGGGCAGCAGACAGAGATTTACTACCATATTCCAAGAGCGCCCCGCTTCCTTAACTAACCCCATTTATCAGTGTCCCCAGAAGGCAGGTGAGTGGAAATCAGGAACTCAGTATTTCCACATTAACCTCATGACCATGTCCCTTCTCTCAAAAAATGAAGACAAAAAAGAACATAAAGAGAAGCAATAATTAATAAATGGCAGGTATTTATACCTTATGTGAAAAAATACATATATTCCACTTATCATTTAAAATTTCACTACATAAATAAATAAAACTTAAAAAAAAATTCCAGCACTCAAAATAGTATGGGCAAAATGGGTGAAGATGGTCACAAAGGATTAAATAATTTTATGGTGTTCAAAATTTGAAGAACTGCTTTACCTAGAAGTGTAAAGCTAGAGAAGCATCTTTACCAGGGAGTAGAGAGAGTGTGGAAATAGAGCTAGTATTAGACCCAGGAATTGATAGTTAAGTCGTAGAAACATTTATTCAAACTTATTCAAATGTACATACTTATGTAAGTTATTCAGGACAGTGCTGCAAAACCTATGTGGTAGAGGAAAACCTATTCCAAAAGCTCAGTAGACCTTATAGGTTTATTTTCTTTCTTTCTTTCTTTCTTTTTTTTACAAATTTATTACATGTTTATTTTTAAATAAACTTGAACAATACAGAAATGTAAAAAAAAAAAAAAAAAAAAAACAAAGAAAGAAAGAAAAAAGTAGTACCCATAGATGCAATGTGAAGTTTATCTACTGTATGTGATAGTTAATTACTTTATTTAATAATCACAAATACCTTGTGAAGTAATTGTTATTCTGGATATTCAGGTTAAAGAGAAAACTGAGGCTAAGGAGTAAAGAGTTAGGTTGTCCAAAGTCTTATAATTAACAAGTTATGGAGGCAGATGTGATCCTTTACAGTACTTCTCAGGGTCTTAGAACTATAACTAGTGTTCTATATAAGCCCAGAAAAAAATCACTATTAATAGGACATGGAGAGATAGAGAAGAGAAGGGAGTTGGGGGAAATTGGAAGGGGGGGTGAACTATGAGAGACTATGGACTCTGAAAAACAATCTGAGGGTTTTGAAGGGGCGGAGGGTGGGAGTTTGGGGTACCAGGTGGTGGGTATTAGAGAGGGCACGGATTGCATGGAGCACTGGGTGTGGTACAAAAACAATGAATACTGTTATGCTGAAAAAAAATTTAAAAAAAATTTAAAAAAAGAAACTGAAAAAAGTAAGCCCAATTTTATATAAACCTCATAAATGTAAACAGTTTCAAATCACCATTTCATAAAGAGATGGTCAGATATTAAAAAAAAAATAGTGTCATTCTGGATCATTCCAGATCATTTTTACAAAAACAAGGTCATAACTTATAAAATAGCCAGTAACTTGCTTTTTCTCATGCAATTATCATAGAAAACTTTGAACATCATTATGCAAAATTTCCTTAATACACTTATATCTTGTTTAACAATTTTAATTAATACCTGAAACCATGCCACTAAGTAGAAAGTAATGAAATTGTAAGGAAATATTTATATCAATTTTAATGAAAAAATTATGATTCCTTTCAATCCAACTTAATATGCCACAATGATTTTCACAGGAAAAATAGATTCATTGACAGTGAAATCAAGTTTACATAAGCAATAAGAAACAATTTGAGGGAAAACAAAATCTGTTTTTCATAAATATAGTAATGTCATGAAGGCTCTGTGTATTCACTGAGGAATAGACAGAGAGGAGTGGTGTGAGGGAGGTGTTCTAAGGAAGACGGGGGAAGGTCAGTAACTGACTTTCAGTCAGGCTTACAGTACTTACATTCTAATTTGTTTAGATTTGACTTTGTTTGTGGTACTCCTTAATACAATATTTTAAAAGTAAAAACATTTTGACATATTTTGTAACTAAATTTAACTTTTTTTGTTGTTAGGACAGCTGAATTCTTTATCTTGCTTATATAGGTTTTGTCCACCATTAGTGTATCACAAAACAGTAGCCAGTATTTTTTCTGTCATGATTATGATATATAATTTATATCAGATATATCTAAAAATATTTTTAAGTATGTACAATAAACCCTATTAATGTCCCCCAGTATCTGATTCTCCTCTCCTGCCTAGACTCCCAGCCTCCAGGTAGATAAAGAAGGCTCTATGGCTTTTGTGGCAAATGGTGTAGTCGGTGTGATGCGTGTTTCATTTCCATGCTGGAACAGAACACAGCCCCTTTGTGGTTTAACACCTGTGGCTTCTCTGTTGGTAGCAAGTGTGGGGTCTATCTATTTAATGTCGGAGCCATGAGAACCAAATAGCTTGGATCTCTGAGTCACAGGTGGCAGACAAATAGCCATGGCGGCTCACCTCATCTGTGGTGGATTTTGCATGAATAAGAAATAAACACTGTGCTAATTCACTAAGATGTTACAGATATTTTACTACCCTTACATTACTACATAAGCTTAATATACCTTGACAAATAAAATGTAATATACTATGACTACAACATGAACAGGTGATAGTTAGAATTTTCTTCCAAATGAATAGATAGTTGAACCCAAACCACCAACATCAGTAAACATCACAAATGTAAGCTAAACAAAAGAATGAATACACAACAGAATGTGTTTTAAGTGATTTCATTAATACAAAGTTTGAAAACAAAACTAAATTATTGTGTCAAAATTGGAAAAGTGGTTACCTATAGGAAAGGGAGAGTTTGCCAAGGGACAAGAAATTGTGAGATGACATTATTAAACTATTTTTCGTTTAAGTGATGGTTATATGAACATTACCATATGTTCAGCAGAGATTTAAAACTGAATTTACATGGTGTTGTTATTATATATGTTATAAAGTGATTTTTTTCTCAGATGTATGTATGCCAATACACATAGATTCCATCAAAAATTTTGTTCTCCAAAATTTAAAAATACGTCATGGCTTTTTTCTCACCTGGGTATTATAACTAAGGTAAGGAAAATTCATTTTCTAAATGTTTTCCTTCACTATGCTCTTTTGTAATCTAGAACAAAATGACATGACTTGAGGACAAAGCTACCCACTGTTTCCTTAAAAACAGAAGCTCAAACATGGTTATATTTCTCTGTCACTATTGCTCCTAATGTATTCTGACCCACCCATATTATAATTTTTAACCAAAGTAACTGACTTTCTTTTCTCAGAGAAACTTGGGGTTGTAAAATTGAAGACTACCATATACTGGCATATCAACAGATTGTAAAAGTCATGAATATACACAACTCAGATTTTCCTGACATATTTAAATAATTTTTCTTAATGCTCACTGCAATATCTGTAATTCTATTCCTTCTGGACTGGCTTTTTCCTTATCGTAAAAAATATATCTTTCACTCATTGTTTCATTGAGCAACCACACGGCAAACTTTCTTTGCCCCTTTATCACTCTTGCAAGAGAATTTGACACAAAGGGAACTCTGGAGAGACAACTTCCTGAAGCATTCTGAAGATATCGTTTGACTGACCTCTGGCGTCTATTTTAGCTGATAAGAAGTTTGACCTCAATCTAATTGTAATTCTGTTGAAGGCAATGTGATTTCTTTCTCTCTGGTGGCATTTAAGATGTTACCATGACCCTTGTTTTGCAAGTCCACCTAATGTGTGTAGTGTGAGCTTATTTCTGTTTATCTTGATCAGCGCTCAGTGTATACTTTCAATCTGAGAAATTATATCTTTGTTTGGTTCTGAAAAACTCTCAGCTGATGTCTCCTTAGAGACAGTGTTTATATAGTGTCAGAAATGGTTTTTCTCAGGCATTCTCTCATGCCTCTACTTTTAGGACTTCTATGAGATCCAAGCTGAAATCCTTCTTTCTAGTCACCAGGACTGTTAACATCTGTTTCATACATTTGGTTTTTTTATCTTGCAGTGTCAAATTCTAGGTAAATGACTCAGTGCGACTGCACGCCGTCATCTGATAACTATGTCTTTTTTTTTCTTTCTCTTTTCCTTTCTTCTTTTAGAGAGGGGGACAGAGAGAGAGATAGAGGCAGAGTAGGGGCAGAGGGAGAGGGGGAGAGAGGATCACAAGCAGGCTCCACACCCAGAGTAGAGCCTGATGTGGGGCTCTATCCCACAGCCCTGAGATCATGACCTAAGCCAAAATCAAGAGTCAGACACTCAACTGACTGAGCCTCCCAGGCACTCCTGTCAAATATATCTTGTTAAAGTTCATTTTCTACTGGGGATGTTTCTTTGTCTTTCCCAGCATGCCACCCATCCCCCACCTCACTTTACAGTTTTTTAATATCCACCTATGATTTTTATGTCATTCTTTAAATTTCATAATTTATTATTCCATTCAACTTGATTTCATAATTTGTTGTTCTTTATAATTTCATACTCTTGTTGAATCTATAATTCTGCACTCTCAGTGGAAAGATGTCCTAGTGTTACTTCCTAAATTTCCCTGCACTTCGGTTTTTCTCTTTTATAAAGCAAGGACAATAGTACCTGTTTCATAATGCTATTGTCTTGAACAAATGCTATAATACATGTGAAGTTCTTAGGACAATGTCTGTCTGGATATTAAACACAATTATGCTTTAATTCTATACAGAGTGTTCTCTTACTTGTGATTTGTTGAAAATAACTTGAGTTTCTGTGTTGGTTTTGTTGGATGCCTCTCTCAGCAATCGCTTTCTTGGGTTGTGTTCGAACTTCAGTTTGTAGGTTGCACTTAAATGTAACCCTCTCTGCCTTCGTCTTCCTTCCCTTTCTAGCTAGGCCCTTTACTATCGTTCAGTGCTCCTCTCTAGTAATGACATCAGAGACATTAAAAGTCTGTGCATGGAGATGGCAGGTGGCTTGGCTCAGGTACTAGTTGTAATACTACTTTCTTCCCATCATGCACGTTTGACAAGTCACAGCCCTTGACAGTGAGCAGGCTTGTTTCTCAGTCTCCTTTTATTGGAGGGAGAAAGCCAACCTAGCTCCCAATTTTATACCCTGACTTTGGCTATGGTTCTTTCCCATCTGCTGAGTATGTCTGCGCTCCATCACCTATGGAATCAAATGCCTGTTTCTGTTCCTGGAAGCTCATATAGCCACAGATTCAGCTCTAGTTTCTACTGTGTGGCTCTGTTCTACACTTCTTTCTTTCTTTCTTTCTTTCTTTCTTTCTTTCTTTCTTTTCTTTTCTTTCTTTCTTTTGTTCTGTTTGTCTTACAAACAATTAAATTTTGAGTGAACTACATCCTTTTGATTAAAATTTAAGAACTTTATCTGTCATTCCTAATTATTCATTTCTAGGGAGGGAAGAGTAGTGAGGATGTGTGGGGTGCAGTGGAATTCAGCTTAAAGCAAAGATACAGATGTAGTGAAAAGAAGGGCCATATGTACCCCAATGTTCATAGTAGCAATGGCCACAATCACCAAACTGTGGAAAGAGCCAAGATGCCCTTCCACAGATGAATGGATAAAGAAGATATTGTCCATACATACAATGGAATATTACATCTCCATCAGAAAGGATGAATACCCAACTTTTTATCAACATGGATGGAATTGGAAGAGATTATGTTAAGTGAAATAAGTCGAGCAGAGAGAATCAATTATCATATAGTTTCACTTACTTGTGGAGCATAAGGAATAACATGGAGGACATTAGGAAATAAAAAGTGAATTGTGGGGGAGATGAATCATGAGAGACTGTGGACTCTGAGAAACAAACTGAGGGTTTTGGAAAGGGAGGGGTGTGGGGGATAGGTGAGCCTGGTGGTGGGTATTAAGGAGGGTACGTATTGCATGGAGCACTGGGTGTGGTGCATAAAC
Organism: Mustela lutreola; assembly: GCF_030435805.1. Classification (NCBI taxonomy): domain Eukaryota; kingdom Metazoa; phylum Chordata; class Mammalia; order Carnivora; family Mustelidae; genus Mustela; species Mustela lutreola. Next base: position 56,265,921 of record NC_081295.1, on the reverse strand, counting down.
AATGAGTCTTGGAACACTGAAAAAATAAAATAAAATTTTAGAAAAAAGTAGCTAAAAAGTAAATGCTAAACACCATCTTGACTAAAAAATACCCAGAAGCTTATGACTAAGGACTTCCCACTGTGCCAAAAACAAATTCATACCAAGCTAAAAGATACTGCATTCTGTGAAGCTAAAATCCCAATGACATTCCAGAACCCTATCCTGGAGTTCTCTAAACAGTGTTAGATGTAGGCATGTATGGTTTATGAAGCTACTTTCCTGCCATGTTGTTTTTTTCTCTCAGTCTTTTGTAGGGCTTGAGTATCTGAGATGGACTCTTAAATGATAGCTTACTAGAGATTCTTAAATTTTCTTTGTACAAACAAAAAACCTTTGAAAAGGTTCATATTTTACACATTTCACCTCCTATTTTTTGTAAGTAGTGGAAGTTTTAGGGTACAAATAAAGAACATTCTCCTTTACCTTTACTGGCTTCCAAAACTTGAGAAAAGAGACAGGAATCAGTGGTTTATTAGAAAGAGAGAACAGGATTGGAAAGCATGGGTTAATTTCAATCCACAATCAGATCTCCTAGAACATCTATCCACCACCCCTTCCAAGCTTACCAACCCCAAATTTCAGATCCCCTTTGCAAAGGCAGAGTGTGCCCTGGATATTATGTTACTGGGTGCACAGAGGCTGTAGACCTCTTGAGAATAGGATACCCTGACCCTGACAGACTTATCTCTTCGAGAGATCCCAGTCTTGGCTGAGTCACCCATTCTCCAATCCTTTTCTCAAACTCACCCATCAGCTCAGTCTGTCTTCCTCAAGGGAAGAAAGTGTAGGGTGGTGGGGACAGAGGGAAGGTGATCTAGTTCGGGTTTCCTCAGAAGCAGATCCTGAGGAAGAACTTGAATACAAATAGTTTATGTGGGATATGATCCCACTCCACAATGGGTTGGGAAAGTGAGACCCAGAAGGGACGGGAGCCAATATGGGGCATCAGTGAACACGTGGCTACTAGGAGCCTGTGCCTTACTGTGAATAGCACATCTGAAAGCTGCCCCATCCAGTCAGAGAGGCTCCTGGGGTATTATCAACCAATTCTTCCCATCATCAGAGGAGAGCTGCTCCTGGAGGCAAAGACTTTTCAGTAGTTCTGGTGGCCCCAACTCAGGAGAGCAAGTTCCTATGGCCATAGTTCCAAAGTCCTCTGGTAGAGACTCCCACTTGGCTTGCAGGAAAAAAGCTGTAGACCTAAGAGGAGTGGTAAGTGTTGTGGGGATATGGGCAGGGCATTGCCAGCTTCTGTTATCCATGCACAAGTGACTTTCCCTGGTACTTCTCAAAAGATGAAGTTACTATTTTATATAGGCCATGATCATGCATATAACATAAGCATATAATAAAAGCATAACTATGACTTTTTCATTCTTTTTTAAAGATTTTATTTATTTATTTTATTTTAGAGAGTGAGAGAGAGCACATATGCAAGCAGGGGGAGGGGCAGAGGCAGAGAATCTCAAGCAGACTCCTCACTCAGCATGGAGCCCAATGCAGGGTTCAATCTCAGGACCCTGAGATCACAACCTATGCTGAATCCAGGAGTCAGGTGCCTAATTGACTGAGCCACCCACACACTCCACTATAACTTTTCTAATACCTTACAGTTTCTATGGATCAGAAATTTAGGAGGATGATTCTAGCTCAGGGTCTGTCCTAAGTTTGCTGTCCAGATTTTGGCAAGGGCTGTGGCATGGAAAGCTCAACTGGGGATGGGAGATCCATTGTTAAAATGGCTCACTTAGAAAGCTGGTGACAGAGGTCTTAGTTTCTTGCCACATAGACTTCTTCAGGGGTTGTATGAGTATCTTCACAAGAAAGAAAAGAAGTAAGCAGGAAGCCTTTTTATGATCTCATCTTGGAAGACTCATATCCTCACTGTCTTTCTATTCTTTTTCTAGAAACAAGCCACAAAGTCCAGCCTGCACTTAAGGGCAAGGAAATTAGGTCCCACTTTTCAAAGGGTGGAGTTTTATACAAATTATAAACATATTTTAAAACCACAAAAGGGAGAAGTTTTATGCAAATTATAAACATATTTTAAAACCACAACGAGCGGCAACTACTTCTATGTTCTAAGGTGAGGTACTTGATCTCACTTCTAATTTTATTAGAGACTAAGATGTAAGAGTCCAGAGAACTTATCTGGATTTAGTTATGTTCCCTAAATCCTCCCAATATGGGAAGAGGGATGGGTGCCCCTTACCTTAAGCCCAAGTGAAAGGGGTTTTAAGGAGACTCTTTAAAGAGTTGTACCTGAGTGTCCAGGAATGTAAGGACTAGATTCAGAGAGACACTTGAAAAGTCTAAAGATCAGAGGCCATGAGCATAAACCTCTTATAGGAGAATAAACCACATGAACAGGCAAAGATTTGAGTTTTTCAGAGAAGTATGAATACCAGGGGGGAGCTGGCTAGAGATAATCTAGGAAAGAGTCACCCACAGGGAATGCCTGGAGTCAAGTATTACTCCAAGAGAGGGGCTGAGCACCGGACTGCAGGGCCCGAGCTGGGAGTCACAGCTGACTGCCAGATGACAGGGGACAGGTACCTCCCATTTGTAGAGAACTTCAGGTCAAGGCGTCCAGAAAGAGGACCGCCAAAGATTAACAAACATCTCACGAGATACCTTCAAACAACTAACATGGCCGTGGGTCACCAGCACTAGATGACAGCTGTCCCAGCCTCTAACCCTTTACAACTCCCCAATCGTCTGTTCCCCTGGACCCAATCCCAGAGGAATTAAAAAGCAGCAACTAGTAGTGAGGACTCAGGGAGAAGGCAACCTTGCTCCCACCCTTCTGTCTGGTCTGGTCAAAACCTCTGTTAAGCCCAAGTTGGAGGAAGGAGGAACTTCAGACTGTCTGAGCATTCAGAGTTTGCATTATAACAGTTGCCTGGAATCATGTAATTATTAGACTGGGCAAGGCTTTTTAAAGTCAAATTAGGGAATATATGCTTGTATTCAAGACCTCACCAAAGTCCTTTCCCCCAACTCAGGATGGAAAAAGAACTTTTTTCCTTCCACTTTTACCTAAGAGCTTCCAGATTTACCTAACTATTCCATTGCATTAAATGCACCAGTTACATTTCAAATGTTAGCTGGGAAGAGAATGGATTCCACTAAATTATGAAGCAGGTCATTCTCAAGTGACTAATAAGAAGCATTGTTTTGCTTCAAGCACTGACAGAAACTCTGTGCTATTAATTCTATATTGAATCAAAAAATGAGAAAGGAAACAATCTTAGTTGTTCATGAAAAATTGGTCAGCTTCAAGCCTGGAGATATAATCCCTGAGGGCCAGCCTAGTCCAAGCTGAGACCTATTTTCATTCTGTTCATGTCTTCACCAGTTGGCTCCTTTCTAGCGATACACTTGCCCCAGAAGGGCTCCATCTGGTGCTACACTTCACGGTATGAATTTAACTGTTTCCAAACCCACCGAACTTGAATTCTGCCGTACATTTTCCTTTTAGTTCTCCTATTGTTTACACTCACCTGAGAAGCTACTACACTTCGGTGTATATGGGGAAAGAGAAACGTTCCAGAAAGAGTCTGAAAAAGATACTATTTCTGGTCTCAGTGAGTTCACCCACGAGTCTGGGCAGCAGACTGGATTTGCCTAGACTCCCCCGGTAGGTATTGTTGTTCCTGAGTCTCTTGGATGGGTTTGCATCCTGTCCCTGCTCAACACATGGCACCTTGGTACTCCGCTTCAACCACCCCCAGGCACCCCAAATTCCACAGGCTCTGTGGGCTCAGCAAGATTCTTCTGGCACATCAACTCCTAGAAACAAAGGCAGCCCTGCCATCCTCTCTTCTGAATCAGTTATGAGACTTCAAATTCTTCCCCTCTCCTCCTCTTTCTTGTTTTGCTGTCTTCTGTCTCTCACCCTCCAAGCAGGAAGGGAGGACTTCACGAGATGAATGCCAGCAGTAAATATGGGTTGCTTTGAGGTCTTTTCTCATCAACATTAGCCTACTGACCCATCTCCCTATGCCTGTGTTGAAGTTTTGCACCCCTGGTTTTTGGCCTACTCTTAGTTTTTGTTTGTTTGTTTGTTTGTTTGCGTTTTTTGTTTGTTTTTTGCCTACTCTTTGTTATTTGTTAATTTGCTAATGGCAATATTTTAGCATTCTGGTTTTTCAATATTTATGCAGAATATTGCATATGCATAATATTGCATATGCATAATATGCATAATAATAAATATGCAATATTTAGCTTACCTGTTTTTGCCCTTCACAGTCTTCATTCTTTTTTTTTAATTAATTTATTTATTTTCAGCACAACAGTATTCATTATTTTTTCACCACACCCAGTGCTCCATGCAATCTGTGCCCTCTATAATACCCACCACCTGGTACCCCAAACTCCCACACCCCCCCGCCACTTCAAACCCCTCAGATTGTTTTTCAGAGTTCATAGTCTCTCATGATTCACCTCCCCTTCCAATTTACCCCAACTCCCTTCTCCTCTCTAACTTACCATGTCTTCCATGCTATTTGTTATGCTCCACAAATAAGTGAAGCTCTCTCTGCTTGACTTATTTCACTCAGCATAATCTCTTCCAGTCCCACCCATGTTGCTATAAAAGTTGGGTATTCATCCTTTCTGATGGAGGCATAATACTCCATAGTGTATATGGACCACATTTTCCTTATCCATTGGTCCGTTGAAGGGCATCTTGGTTCTTTCCATAGTTTGGCGACCGTGGCCATTGCTGCTATAAACATTGGGGTATAGATGGCCCTTCTTTTCACAACATCTGTATCTTTGGGGTAAATACCCAGGAGTGCAATTGCAGGGTCATAGGGAAGTTCTATTTTTAATTTCTTGAGGAATCTCCACACTGTTCTCCAAAGAGGCTGCACCAACTAGCATTCCCACCAACAGTGTAAGAGGGTTCCCCTTTCTCCACATCCTCTCCAACACATGTTGTCTTCATTCTTTTATTCAGTTTTCATTCTTTTATTCATTCACTGACTTGTTGCATTCATCAAACACTGCTGAGTTCCTATTCTGTACTAAGTCATGTCCTTCAAGATAGGAAAGTAAAGACTAGGGTAGTGCTTTTAAACCTTGGTCCATCCGCATAGTCAACCCAGAATCTTAAAAAGAAAATACAGTTGCCCTGGTTCCTCTCTCCAGAGATTCTGATTTAATTATTCTGGGGCATAGCCTGAACATCGGCGATTTTTAAAAGCTCCCTAGGTGATTCTAAAGTGCAGCCAGGATTGAGAACCATGAGAAGACAAGATCATAAATAACTTGGACCAAAATTAAATGCCAAGGATTCCCTTAAAGATTCTGACAGAATACTCTGGGGGCCCGTGTTTTTCGCCCGCACCATGCTCTCAGCCCCTCAATCTCTACTCAGCCCAGGCACAAGGGAGCCATGGCTCAGGTGGGAGATTTGTCACATCTGTCACATCCTGAGCAAAGGAAAGGTGACAGTATCATTAACTTTTCCTCTGCTGAACAATAATGATACCTCCGTGCCGAAGTGCAAGCGCACTGCCCTGCGGGAAAGTGGGTGCTGCCACAGCTCACCCAAGCTCAGCGGTCTTAAAACTTTGCAAATCCAAGTTAGAAGCAAGCCTCCAATGTCTCTGATACTCTTATTGCTAGATGATTCTCACTTCAAGGAAGATTACTGCGATTCTACAGAATGGGCACGCAGTTCGTCTAGACTGGAGTAAGGGGGGAGAAAGCGAAGGACATCCCTGCAATCTGTGGGTCCCTCTGCTTCTGTGATCTGACGCACAGTTAAAACAAGAGACGGCTGCAAAGCTGCCGCCCAGGCTTAAGGTACCCACCCCGGACCCCGGTCCCTGCTCTACCCTTGTCAGACAGAGGCCTGGTTGCTCCACTTCCCAGGCTTAAGAACGACTCTACTGACTGATGCCCCAGTGGATGCTCTATGGTGCGAGGTTAAGGTTCATGGCTTCTCTTCCTGGGCAGAAAATTCCCCTCTGGTGGTGATGTGGTGAGAAAAGACCACTACACCTGGTGAAAGCGTGGGGCAAGGAGCGGAGGGTGGCGAAAGCGCCGTTTCCCCGCTTGTCCAGCAGGGGGAGCTTACGACCAGAGCGCGGGAGGATTATGTAACGCCGAGGGCGCATGCTCGGCCCGGGACCGCCCCGCCGGCAGGTGCTGACGCAGGCAGGAGTCGGGGCTGAGAGGCACATCTGCGGCCCAAGTGGCCCATTTCCCCTGAGGGGAGACCGGCTCTTAGGACTCTTCATCCTTTCCGTGAAACCCTGGAAACGGCTCAGTAGTTCTTCTGGTTGACTTGCTGCTGTACACAGCTGTCAGCTGACTGTGAACTGGGTGACCCTAGCTCAGGGCTCCTGCTTGTTTTCCAAAAACTGTTGTCCTGATTTTAATTTTTTACACTAAATAATAATAATCCTAGGCACCTTTTCCTAAGCAGCTCCCAAATGCCTTCGCTAAGCTAGGTGCTTGACGGGCACCGCGGATCTTTTTCAGCTCTGCATTTTTCTCTTCCCCATCCTGCAGTGAGGGGTCCCACCAGCGCCTTACATCAGACTGTGCTGCTTCGTGAACACAGCTCGTTTTTGAAAGGGAGAGAGGGGGAGGGAGGAAACCAACCCTTTCCCGCATTTACTGGACTTATCAAACAGAAAGCTTACGTTTAGAGAACAAGCAGGGAACTGAGTATTGTTTGATTCTTTTCTTTTGAAATCAGTTGCATCTTGCCGCTATTTTACAGTTTAAGGGGTGTGTGTGTGTGTGTGTGTGTGGCTTTGTTTTGTTTTCAATTTCCCTCACATGTGTTGGTGATCTTTTCTGATATCCTATTCTAAAGAAAATACTGGTTTAAAAGGAGACAAAGGTACTATGGAGTTCTTTTTGGTAGGGTAAGAGGACTGTTTGTTTTATCCCTTTCCCGTCTTAATTATACCGTAAGGAAAATTATGAAATAATTTTTTAAAGAAGAAGAAAGAGGTCAAAGCCCAGCTTCCTTCATTGAAGACAAGTTAACTGTGGAAAATTTGTCAAGTATAGATCTGGAAAATTAAAGAAGATAAAATTCATCCATAATCCTTTAGCCTAGAGATAATTGTTATTTAATTTAGTGTATGAATTGATGGCCTTCTGTTCTAACATTTTAAATGCTATGCTACAAAGTGTTATAATAAATATACTGGTTTATAATCTGTTTTTCTTCTTTAATATATGTGGCAATCTTTAATTCCTGCATAGTATGCCTTGTCATTTATCATATAAATGTAGCATGATACGTTCAGTTCATACCATAAGGATGGACATTAAATCTATTTTCATTTTTTTTTTTTTACAATGGTAAACATCACTGGGATAGATAATAGTCTTTATATACATATGTATTTCCTTAGGAAAATTTCTACCAGAGAAATTAAAGATCAACAGATATTTTAAGATACTGTGTGTTTGCAAATGCCCTTCCAGAAAACATGGTTCCAATTTGTCTTTTCATCAATTCTGAGCCAACACCGATATCGTTCCTTTTTGTATGCTTTGCCAGTTTTATAAATTACAAATAGTGTTTTGTTGTTGTTCTAATTTGTATTCCTCTGCTGTTTTCTTTTGAATTACTCAGATTTTCTTTAAGGACCTTTTTAACGGGCCTAGATTCTGATGTAAACAATAAAAGATAAGAGTGTACAGCAGCCAAAGAAGGCCATGCAGTGGGAGGCACTGGCATTTAAGACATCTGAGACTTGATGAAACAAAGCCCCTTGCATAGACTGAGGCATTTATAGAGACTCAGGACCTTTAGTGGGAAGGATTCATGGCCAAGAAAATCAGAGAGAGACTGTGCATAGGGATCCAGGTTTAAATAATGCTTAAATTTGGTTACTCAGCTTTAATAGCTGAAAGAACCACCAAGTGGGATGGCTGGGCTCAGTTAGTTGAGCTTCTCCTTTGGCTCAGGTCTCAATACCAGAGTCCTGGGATGGAGCCAGGACTCCCAGCCCAACTCCATTGGGCTCCCTGCTCAACGGGGGGCTTGCTTTTCCCTTTGCTTGCCACTCCCCCTGTTTGTGCGCTCTCTCTCTCTCTGATTAAGTAAATAAAATCTAAAGTAAATGTATAAATAAATAAATAAATAAATAACCCACCATGGCTGGAAAGACTAAGCACAAGATTCTGGTGATTTTTGCTCCCAAGGTGGCCTACCATAAGGTGAGATTGTTGCATGGGGGAAGAGATGACCTTTCAAAAATCCTTCTTCACCTGGTGTCTCAAACCCCATAACCGGTTTGGACATACAAGTATGCATTCATGCATAGTTGGGTATGCATGTCTTTGCAGATTTTGTCCCTTCTTATTTTAACTGAGTGTTAAAGGGATAGGAGCCTCTCTCCTCTAGGAAAGAGAGAGACAAGTAGGAGATAGTTCTGCTTTGGGGAAGGCAAGTCAATGTACAGAGCCACCAATTTACTGAAACACAATCTGCCAAGTGCTCAATTTGCAAGACTTTGGGGACATTTTAAAAATTTATTTTATCCTTGCCCTGTGCTTTCTCCTACCCCCTCTCAGAGGTTTGCCAGGCTGTTTTGCCTGGGAGGCAGGGTCAATCTCAGAGGCAGAGGTAGGGGTAGGAACTAAACTAAAATTTATAAGCAAAGCCCTCAAAGAGTCAGGCTATTGGCCATTCATGAAATTAATTTTAGTAAATTAGCTTTCAACAGAACGCCTGGATGGCTCAGTGGGTTAAGCCTCTGCCTTCAGATCAAGTCATGATCTCAGGGTCCTCTGATTGAGGTCCACATCAGGCTCTCTGCTCAGCACGGAGCCTGCTTCCCCTCTCTATCTCTGTCTGCCTCCTTGTGACCTCTTTGTCAAATAAATAAATAAAATCTTTTTTAAAAAATCAGTTTTCAACAAACTGGCCCAGAGCCCTGTTATGGCACCTTCTTCTAGAAATATCTCCTTTCCTTTTCAATCCTTTGTCATCCAAAGCTGTACTTCAGCTAGACCTTGAGATTGTGCTCGTCGTAATTATAACCCCAGCACTCATTACTTACTTTGGGACATGAAGGTTTAACTATTAGCTGGATCAGTGCTTATATGGAACCTTAGAGGACTTTTAATAATGTCGAATAATACATTCAAAATCCATGAGATTGTGCTGATTTGAAAATAACTTCTCTTACCTGTTTCAGCCTGCCCTCCAGCCATCTGTGGTCCTAGGGCCTTAGTGAGCCCCACTTTGGACAGAGAGGCCCCTGTTCCTCACCAGACGTGCCTCTTCCTGTGACCTCTTTATAGCCTGATCATCACCCACAAAAAAAAAAAAAAAAAAAAAAAAAAAAAACTAAACTAAAAATAAATAACAATTTCTGCTACCACCACTGCCTCTTCCCCTGGGGTGTGTGACTAGGTGTTTGATCCGCCTCTGGACAGAGACCTTTGAGAGCGTGGAGACTGGCAAGGAGGGCAGGTCCCTCGTGGTCATCTGGCCTGTGAGAGCACACATTTTGCACTGAGATTAGCTTCCTGCCAGTTTTCTCACAAGTTTTCCTAAAAGTTCATCTCCTTCCCAGCCTGATTACATTTTCAAAGCTGTGGTAGCTTTGATAGCTGCTAGCCTGTAGGGAGGATTAAGGGGATGGGGATGGTGGAAAGGGTGAGTCCAAGATCAAAGCTATCCCACCACACAAGGGGTCAAAGCAGACATTGGGCAAGTTCTCTTTGTCTCTGTAAGGGAAATGCAAAGTTTAGTTATACAGTTACAGCGTCCAGATGGATAAAAATGCGTTTGTAAAAATTTCGATACAAGGTGTTAATGTGCTAAATGGTAAGGTTCCAGGAGGATCATAGACTTCTCAGGGCACCACGAATGTTGGCAGAGGTGGCTTGAGAAGCGAAATCGTGAGTTTGGTGTTGAAATGATTAAGGAAGAGGGAAGAATGAACTGAAAGACAATGTCAAGGGCACATTAACATACGGCCCAAATGTAAAAGAGGAGACATAATTGAGGAGTGGATGTAGAACACTTTCATCTCTCACTTTGGAAATCTAGCAGGTGACCGAAGTCAACCTTAAAGAACCCTAGAGCTGAGGATAATTTGTCTGCAGGGACAAATCAGATTTGCTCTGCATGAAGCATGGAAACACATTAAATATGTAGCCTTATTGCTATATTCATAGAGATATAGGTACATTTTTGTGAATTAAGGCAGATCATAACCCAATAGATAACAGACTCTCTGTGTTCTTTTTTATTTTTTTAATCCTCATTCTATCCAACAGAAGGAACAATTTCATGCTTTACAAAAGGCAGTGTCACCTCTGATCTATGAACCATTTTATTTCGAACACAACTTATTGTTACAATTTTGTCTACTGCTTGGTTGCGAAAAGGCCTTTCTATATCTCACTCATGGCAGAGCAATCCAATTTTCTTGTAATATCCATCTGGTGTTTATATCCATCTCTTGAAATGTAGGGGCTATTAGAATTAGATCAGAAATATTCCATGTAGGATGGAGCCGAGAGTCATGTCACTGACAACCAGAGAGAGGGGGAGAGAGAGAGAGAGAGAGAGAGAGGGAAGCAGGGAGAGAGAAGGTAATAGCATAACAGAGGCCGGATGGACACCCTCATGGATCTCTGGAAGGCCAGCAGCACATCCTTCCTGATCTGTCCTTGCAAGGTTAACTCCGAGGTCCTGGATGGCATCCACCTTTGGCCTGAGGTAGCAGAGCCCTGACCTATTCTGGTGTGATCATGTGGTTAGCTTTTCTCTGTAATCTCCAGAATACACGGTTTGGTTATCCTGTGTCATTTCAGAAGGCCCATGTCAGCTCTTCCCACCATTTATTTGTTGACACTAGGAAATCTTCTTCTTCTTCCTCCTCCTCATCCTCTTCTTCATTTTTTTAAAAAAGACTTTATGTATATATTTGAGAGACAGAGAGCTAGAGAACATGAGCCAGGGTAGGTGGGGATGGCCAGAGGGAGCAGCAGAGGCCAAGAGAATAGCAGGCTGTCCAGGGAGCAGGCTGCTCGATGCAGGGCTCGAAACTGCGACCCAGAGATCATGACCAGAACTGAAGACAAACATTTAACTGACTGAGCCACCCAGGCACCCTAGGAGTTCTTTTTTAAGAGGAATAAATCTTTTCATTCTGGTTGAAATAAAGCTTTATTTCAATGGTGGCATGTTGCTTTTAGCTCACACTTAGCTCTACAGGTTCTACTACAAGGTGGGTCTCAAAACTTCATCTAGGAGCAAGTTTCTTCGCAGGAAAGACTGCTTAAGGGTGGTGGGTCATGGGCAGCTCTCAGCAGAGGGAAAAACAGAGGCTGGAGGTCTCAGACTCATCTCAGGACATGGAGCAGGGCACGACTTCCTTTACTCTCTGTGTTCTATTTCTAAGCACTTTCAAGGAATTCAGTATATGTATTAAAAACCAAACTACTACAACTGCATTATTTGCATTAATAAGTTGAGTCTTCAGGTTTGTTGCTTGTTGAAGGACTGTATCAGTTTGTTTCTGAAAATCAAATGTTTTTCTTTCAAGTCAGGTACTAATGCTGCCCTTGCTCATGCTGGCCCTCCAGCAAGAGTTATGAGTTATGTGTCAAAACAAGAAGGATCGTCTCATTACAGAATTTGGCATCATCAACTAGAAAGGGAACTTCAAGGTCACCAAGTTCAGCCTCGGAGATGATACAGGAATTCTCTTTACAGCATCCTTATAGGGGGCCCTCAAGTCTCTACCCACATAGGTATTCACCCAGGCTGGGGCTGTCCAGAACCTAGAGGAAAACCCATTGTGCTGCCCAGGAACCTCAGTTGTAGGAAACATTTGTGTTGTTTGAGCAAGATATATTTTTGTATAACTTTGGTTGATTGGCTCCCCACCAGCAACCCAGAAAACAGTGCATTGCCTTGGACCTCAGTGCCCCCTAACTGAAAGTCAGCCACAAAATACACTGGGCATGGGAGTAAGTTTCTGGAGTCCATATTTGATTCTTAGCTCTGCTAGAAATGAATACCCTTAGTTTAAATTCAGTATTTCCCTGAGGATGTCATTGGTGAGTTTCTTTTTAAAGATCTGTGTCTCTACATTTCAAGTGGAAAAAAATTGTTAATACATTGAAGTATTTTAGTTTAAACAGAGATAGGGTTTAACTATTACTTTTTATAATGCAGAATTTCAAACATATACAGAAATTGATGTGATAGGATAATGGAAACTCCTGATAGTTAGCAGCCAACTGTAAACATATCCACCCGTGATAATTCTTATTTCACAAGACCTCCATCCATCCTTCCTCGGTGAGAGGATGCGGTTGTCCACACATGACCAGCTTTGCCACTAATTGGCTCTACTCAGGATAGCAAGTGCTGTTGAGCAGTGGAGGCTGTGAGGAGGCCCAGAGGAAGGTGGGAAGTGGTAAAAAGATGCTCATCCTCATCCAACGTACCTCCTCCCTAGGTTTTTCTTGAAGCAAATCCCAGATACCATACCATATCATCCATAACAATTCAGTTTTCTAAGACCTAAGGACTCTGACTTTGTAACAACCCCAAACCATTATCTTCTCCCAAATAAAAAAAAAAAAAATTCCTATATATTTTAACTATACAAGGAGATGTTCATATTTCTCCAACATGTACAACTCCCCACCTTGCCCTCTGTCCCTCTTTGCTTCAGTCAAGATGCAAATAAGGGCCTATCATTTCAATTAAGTCTATTTTAATCTATAGGGGCCCCTTGTCAATTTTATTTTAATTTTTTCCTTACAATTTTGTTAAGGAAACTAGATTATATGGGATTAGTATACAATTGGTAGCTTTGTGAATTTGTACTCTTTTGTTGTGTTTTTCATTTTCATGGGTATATCTGTGTAGTGATATACTAGAAATGGAATTTCTGGATCAAAGTATAAGTGTACATGTAATTTCTCAAAATATTGTCAACTCTTGCAGTATTACAAAATATTTCCATAGGTCTTATACTACTTTGCCTTCTTGCCTTCGGTAAGGCTGTTAAACTGATGTGTTGGAGGTTGCTAAAGATCTAAAATTATGGAATATTTGATGAGAACTCCCATGTTTCCATGGATCTTCTCTTTTTCAGGCTAAACTTACTTTTTGTCGCACACATTTGAGAAACATATCTTCTGTGTCTGCAGCCATTAATAAATTTCTAAACAGGAGTGGATTGAATAAGACACCTTGACAAGTATCAGGAGAATTCCAGGCTGACGTTGGTTGACCATCTTGGATTTATCTAAACACACATCTCACATTTTTCCATCTATCATGAGATTATATCCAGTGGCACTTGAAATTATAATACCATCGTCTACATCTTTCCTCTAAAGGACAGTGTAGTGTACTCATTAGGGTGACCTCTGAACTTAGGCTGCTTGGGCTCTATCTTGTCCCATCATTTCATAACTGTGTTCCATTGGATTGGTTATTTCAATTCTAGTACCTCAGCTGTTGTGATGACTTTAAAAGATAACATGTAGAGTCCCTGAAACAATACCTGGCGAGTACTAGATCTTTTTCAAGCATTTGCTATAAGATAAAGCTACTGATCTGATAACAAGCTCCAAATAAATGACGGTAATTTGACAATAACTATTCTTTTTGAATTTGTCTTATCTTCTAAAGCTCGCCATTTCCTTCCCTAAATATTTTCAAGGTGACTTAAAATTCTTCCTAAGGGTTTTTCCCAGGATTTACATGCAGTTGTCTTTAGTCCTTGAAACCCATTCATAGTTTCTGGAAATTTTTTCAGTTAGGATTAGGTTCAGCTGCATGATTCTCCATTAATAACATAATCTCATTTAACTAGATTAACTAACATTAATCTCATTTAACTAGACATGTTTTTGTTTTTGTTTTTTTTCCTGAAATATCCAGGGTGGACAGTTCAGAGGCAGACATTCCACGGACCCATGAAGAATCCAGGTTTTAATAGCCACCTTCACTATTCTCAGCATTTAACTTCCGTCCTTCAGACTCTGGTGTGGTCCAAGATGGCTTCACTACAGGGTGACAGTAATCAGAACAGTGAAGAGACAAAAGAGCCACTCTTTCCAACTCAGGGATCTTGGTCAACCCAGAAATCGTATTGACACCTGTCCTTATATTTCGTTGACCAGAATACTGTCACATGGCCATAGGAAGCTGGAAGAGAGGCTGAGAAATGCATATGGTTCACTGAAAATATTGCCTCCGAATGAAATCAGTTTAGTTAGTTCTGTATAGGTCGCTGCAGTTCTGTTACTAAAGAAGAAAAGGAGACTAGCTATTGGGATAGGCAACCAGATGTCTCTGCCACAGTATTTTTGCACCTTTTGACACCTCTCTCATTCTTTATGTGTCATCCCATCAACGGTGATGCCGGAATCTCATCAGTCACTTATAAGAACTTGGGATAAAATTTCTCTAAATGGAGTAATGAGAGAAATGTGGTGACTCTCGTATTACAGTGGCTATTGGAGTTGAGCAGATGAATAAAATAGGGCCATACTCCAGTCCCTATATGGGTCTGTAAAAATTGATTCTTCTTTATGCATTAGCCCTTCCTTTTTCTAATCTAACCACTTTTGGAAGTAGTTAGTGAGCCCTTTTCTATTGCAGTAGTTTAATAAACTGCTATATTATCAAGGTCTTCCAAGATTGTATCACTACAATATTTTGAGAATCTCATTCCTTTTTGAGCTGTCTTTACTTTTTAAAATCTTCAGTCATGGAATTGTTCCTATATTTTCTTTCTGATCACTTAAAATCCTGTGTATTGTGTTTTCTCTGTATTTCCCTCCATGTTCATTATGAAAACTAAGATGACATGGTCACTGTCTCCCAACATCCTTTACCATTTCCCTTCACTTCACATTTTATTCCCAGTTGCTCTGACTTCAGTCCATCATAGCAATTTTATTTTTCTTTTCTCTACCTTCTGAAAAAGTGAGCCTTGTGACAAAATAAGTTAAGAATTCTCAGAAGAACTGCATGCACCCGGATGATTCTCTCTGCCAATATTCATATGATCAAATTTTAAAATTGAGCATGGACTATGATTCAGTTATATTGTCTGCATGCACAGAAAAGGGGAAAACAACCACTGTATGCATGGGGTAAAAAAATCAGACCAAGTGATCATTATGTGATAATGTATTAATAATAGATGGTATAATGAACCAAAATGAGCTTGGCAAAATTCCCAGGTACTTTTCATAAAATAATTTCCATGATCTGCTTTGCCTATGAAGAGTACAATACATTATCCCACATTTACTTAGGAGTGGAGGGCTGGCACAGATCCAAGGACTGGACCGGTGACTCTATTCTTGACTCTACACCTCTCCAAAATCCTTGGCCTTTCCCCCTTAGACTGTATGTATTTGTGGGAAGGAGCCTAAGACTCTGACTGTGCTCCAGAGACTGAACTCCCATATCCCTGAGCTCTTCCCAGAAAACAGGCATGGGAGCACCTCTGATAACTGCAGAAATCCAGTTCCTAGGAAGAGTAGATCAGTTTCCGTTGTTCATTTGAAATGATGTAGTATAAATGCACATAACAAACTGTATGCGATCTAGTAATATATTTCCTTGTTATATTATTCAGCAATACAGTACTAAGGTTGACCAGGGGATGAAGCTGACCTTCAGAGGTCCATGATTGGCCCAAGAAACAGTCAATATATGGAGAAATGACAGTTACAAAAGGAAAAGCTGGGGCTTGCTTTTCACTCCAAATCCTGTATTCTACAACAAGGTCAGTACCTGCTTCAATTGTACCAGTCATCAGCCCTCCAAGGAGTTAGGCCATATGTCCCTAAATCTTCAAATATAAATTTATGTGTTAAACTAAATTATATGGGACAGGCCATGAAGAACACAGAAGAACTATAGCTGGAGTTTCGTGAGTAATTTGGTTTGGACATCAGAATTAGGTGTGTTCTGTGTTGCAGCTTCAACACCTCTAGAAGAAGGACCACTAGGGCGTATGTGTTACTCAGCATTGTTGACCTGCACCAGAAAGGTTGCTCTCGGCCTTCGGCACAAGAAGGGCAGTGGAAGTGAAATGGAGTTATTCAATGAGAAGCTCAAGTCCTTTGCTGGTTTGCAGAGTGTTTTAGTTTAGCAACATGCATTATAAATTCCATATTTCAAGTTTATTTCCATAAGCAGGGTTTTGAATGGGGTTTCATTCACTTCCACATACTCATTTATAAATTATGGGTACCAAAAAATAATTGTGTAAGGAAGAACAAAGTAAAGCTATCAGGAACCTTTTCAGTTATCTAACTTATATGGCGCCTCTGAGAAGTGTTGAGCAGAGGCTTGGTAGAGAAGTGGAGAAAACCAACTTGCCAGCAGCAAAATTAATAATGGAAATAACCAAATAAGTACAGATATAATGCCAGTCACTAGCAGGCTATCTCAAGAGCATAAGTAATCTTCTTATATATTATTTTTTTAACTGTACTTTAATTATTACAAGATCCTATTTGTTTTGTAGCAAACCTTGAATATGTGCTGTTAATGTGCCACATCGGGTGAAAATATGGTGGTCCTTCAAAACTTAAGGAGAATACATGTGCAAGAAATTATTTTGCTTACTTAACTGTACATTAAATGGCATTATCTTATCAGTAAAATGGAGAAAATGCCCACTAAGGTAAAACATCAGTTTAAGTATATTATATTTTCATTCAAAATTAGGTGTTCATTAAATAATTATAATAAAGGTTGCTCTCTGAAGATTCACTGTTTCTTCTTTCACTTTTTCTAATGTATTCTTCCCATGCCTGTCCATTTCAGCATAGCATCCACCAACACATTTAAAGTCCATGAGCTCTTTAAAATACTGGATTACAGAATTTTAGAACGAGAATTATCTACAGATTAGTTGAGATGATGATATTCACGTGTAGCCAGGACGAGTCACTTTTTTTCAGCTTGCTGTTTAAGATTATATTTCTTTTTAAATTCCTATTCCCTCTCGATTAATTTTTGAAGCCCAACATTTTTATTAGAAAAATATCTGCTCATTTTAATCAGGTTCCCTCTTACCAACTTAACCAAGAACACTACGTGCTTACTCATTCGAGAATGTTGTTTTTTTTTTTGTTTTGTTTTGTTTTGTTTTTAAGTAAAAATGCCTTTATTTACACATGAAATAATTATTGGGTGAAAATCCAAAGAAGGACAGGTGGTGGGTCAAAGAGAGGGAAAAATACAAAATCTGGCAAACACACTAACAAAGTGGACACCAGGCTCTACTGTGGGTGACCAGATCTGCATAATCTGAATTGATTCTTCTTGCCTAAGGCTCAAGGCCTTTTTGTTGTACCTGAGTAACCAGGGCAGTTTAACCCATCTCACCTCCTTTCCTTTTCTAAAACCCCAGGGATTCTTATGCAAACCGATATACCTTCTCTGATTTAGAAAGGGCAGCCTTTCTCAAACTGTTGGAGGTCTTGGTCTGTTCTTCCCCCAGGATAGTAAATATCTCTCCAACCTACACAGGCATCACCAAGAGGGGCTTCAGGTCACCCTGGGCAGAACCAAGAATATCTGCCCCAAGGTACCTCCCACAAAGAAGATGGTGTGTGCTTACAAAAGGATCCCGCCCCTACTCAACGCCTAGTAATATCTGGAATTCCTTTGTTTTGCACAAGTTCTAAAAGTGAGGGATAGAAATATTCCCAGGTCATGTCTTTCCACTAGCCCTAGTTATTTTTTGTGACGTTGGGCAAATTGTTACATCTCTCTGTAGGGACAGACTAGGAATTTTCAATCCTCTTTAATAGAACAGAAGTTTTAAAAGTTTTTTTTTTTTTTTTAAATCACAAGATTTTTTTTCACCTGGAAGTTTATAAATATGTACTTTTACCATAATGTTCTCAGGTGCTGCTGAGATTTTATTTTCTAAAACTAATTTTTAATGTATGACTCTGAACCCCCTAATTTGTCTTCTGTAGAAAACTTGATTCAACCAATTCCATTTGAAGCTAATAAGATTTGATGATTTCTCAGTCACTATGGGTTGAAAATTCAGACATATTCAAAACCACTTAAACTTTTTCTAAAACTTCCTCATCTGGAGAGGGACATGGTAAAACTGAACATGGTAAAATTGAAGACAGTGTTTCCAAGGGGAGTCAGGACACTTTATAATTTCACATTTGTGTACCAGCTGTGGCAAATGTCCCAGGATTTATTTATAGAACAACTTCCCCTCTGTTCACACACAGCTATCCTCAGCTCACCCTCCTCTGTTCCCTAATCCATTCACTCTTTTCCCATTTCATATGTTGCCACTTTTAATATTTTCTCTAAAAGATGAAGAATATAGGTTTTCATTCTCTATCAGAAGTGGTGTGTTGGTTAATATTATCTGTTGACTGGCTACAAGGTTCCCAGATTTAACATTAGCTTTGTGTGTGTCTGCAAGGGTGTTTCTAGGTGAGTTCAGTGTTTTAAGTTGGGGGACATGGTAAATCTAATGCTCTCCCAAATGTGGGTGGGCACCTCCAAACTGTTAAAGGCCTGAACAGAACAAAAGGCGGAGGAAGGAAGAATTTGCCACCTTTTTCGTTTCTGTCTGTCTCCTTGCTCAAGTGGGGTCATCTCATCTCATCTTCTCTAGTCTTTGGACTTGGATTTGTACCATTGGCTTCCTTGGTGCCCAGGCCTTTGAACTTATGCTTGGATTAGATCACACCATTGGCTTTCCTGAATCTCTAGCTTGCAGATGGCAGATTGTGGAAGTTCTCAGACTGCATAAACATGTGAGTCAATTCTCATAATAAATACATTCCTGTATATATTTATATGTAAATATTTATATCCTACATATAAATATATAAATATATATAGATATATATACACATATAGTGTGTGTGTGTGTGTGTGTGTGTGTGTGTGTGTGTCTTCTACTCATTCTGTTTCTCTGGAGAATCCTGACTGATAACAAGTAGATTAAGAGAAAAGAGACCTAGCTGTGGCCCTACTCCACTCTCCATATGATTTTGGCAATTCACTTGACCTCTCTAAGGCTTTGTCATTAGTAAAATAAAGAAATTAGATGTTTTCAAAGCTTCTCCCACTTCTGAAGTTCTATGACCTATGAATTCTGAATGCTCAGGTTCTTGGACTCTCCCATGTCCTCTAGAACCACTCGTATAGCTTCTCAAAAATAAATATCACACAATTATAGTCTTTAGCATTTCTACAATTTACATGCAGTTCAAGTAGTTCAAGTGGACTTGTTGTCACTTACTTTAACCTTTTACAGCTCTCTGGACCTTTTTACAGATCTCTGGACATAAAGGTTTTGCCTTCTACTGTAAAATTAGCAACTTGAGGTATTACAGCCACAGGGGGAGAATGTGGATTTGAGACTGAAGCACACTGAAAGTCAGGCAAGCAAGGTTTGGACACTCCGACCTCTGAAAATGACTCACCAAGTCCCTCTGGTTCCTATAGAGTGGACATAACAACATCTTCACTACCTACTTCATGGGATGGTTTTGAGGCAATAAATCCCAAAAGCTGACCAGACCAGACTTACATTCACTTAGTCACCTGCCACCAGACACCATAGCTATAGGCCACCCCAGACTAGAAAGCCTTTTATTCCTGATAGGGAAGTATGAGACATTCTCTAATATCCATTTGATCATATGTCTAGATAGATATATAGATAGATAGATATCTCAGCACACTGTATAAAATGTAAATTAGTCATCTTCTGGTATCACAGTAATCACTTTTAGAATCTTTACTTCTTTGTTTATGCCATTTGCTCACTTCTTGAATGCTGTTTTCTTCCATGAATAAATATCCAACAAAATCCAAACATTTTTTTTTTTTAAGATTTTATTTATTTATTTGACAGAGAGAAATCACAAGTAGATGGAGAGGCAGGCAGAGAGAGAGAGAGGGAAGCAGGCTCCCTGCTGAGCAGAGAGCCCGATGCGGGACTCAATCCCAGGACCCTGAGATCATGACCTGAGCCGAAGGCAGCGGCTTAACCCACTGAGCCACCCAGGCGCCCCAAACATTTTTATGGAAAAAAAAAATCACTCTGATAAGAGTTTCCACACTTACTTTTATTGTAGCTATTTTTTTGCATGTAAATTTTTCTACTATGCATCTACTCCTGTGGTCACCAGACTGTGTCTTATGTTTATACAGTCCCAAAGCAGCTAGCCTACAACACTTCACTTATAGAAGTCAACAAGTACTCAGTATGTCATTGATAAAGAATTAATGAAAACAGACCCAAGAGCCCAAAAATCATTTCTTAGCTATGTAACTTGCTTGATTTTGGCTTGCCATATGGTTAGGCAGGACAGAGGGTATTTCTTGACTTGCCTAAAGTGGTAGTTGTTATATATCTGATGTCATTAAACCCATAGCCCCAACAGCCACAGATCCTTTCCATTTCTGAGCATGTCTGTTGGGCAGAAAGTAAAAGTCTTTATAATAGGACTAGACATTTTAATAGCCCCTGGAGAAATAAAAGCACTTTTTGAAGGTTATTTTTGTTTTCTGAACAAAAGCAGTCTATGCATAGAACAGCCAGGAAATGTGTAGTAATTAGAAAAAAATTAGGCTGTTTTCCTAAAATCATAATACTGATAAATGACATTTATTGAATTTTTATCATATGCCACAGTATTGGATGCATTATTTCATCTAAGCTTCTCAATACACATCATTATCTCAGTTTTCCAGACAAGGAAACTGTAATAGAAAGTTGTCAAGTCCATGGCTCAGGGCAGCAACACAGATCCCAAGTGACAGAATAGATATCTTGGCTATGACTAGAACGCCCTATCTGGACATAAGCATTTTTGGAATTTCAAAATAAGACTGTTTCTCTATTCCAGGACTCAAACTTTGGTCTCTAAGATATCTGAATATGAAAATGAATAGGACTAATCATGATTACTATATAACCTCTGTTAAGTTAGCCTTGAACCTTAGTTATCTTCTCTCTCTCTCTCTCTCTCATTTTCTTTGGAGAAAGGAAAAAAAAAAAAAAAGAAAACAAACTTGGTTTCCAGAGTTGTCAACCATAGTCACTAGAGGATAAACAGGGCCCTATGACTTTTTGCCCTGAATTTTCTGTGCATGACTGAGGCATCAACAGCCAGCAGAAGCCACACAACAAAGATACCTATTGTCAGGTGCCTCTGCCCCACAGAGAAGCAGGGACTCCCGGCTTGCTGGTACCGCTCTGACAAATGCCAGAGGTACAAGGTCCTTCGTGCCACTTTCTTCCACCAGGAAAGGCACCAAACAGCTCATTGGTAAACCCTTTCACCCAACAGAGGAGGCTGAAAGGCAGCAGCTATTCAAGCCAGGTGCTGGAGAGCAGAGGAAGAGAGGGTCATATGGAATTTAGTACAATAGGGAGCAAGCTGATTCTTCCTACACATGGTGCAGTTTTTACTAAAAGGAAATACAGACTGGGAATTCTGATCATTGAAGAAGCCACACACATGGCACAGAGAACATGAGTAGATGTTGCATCTTCCACAGAAGGACCTCTGTATGGCTGAGTGATCTATAAATCATCAGACTTGAAAAAATGCTCCCATTTGTTCTATCACCTAACCCAACACTAAGGAGCTAAAAGTTGAAAGCACCATGTCTTGCTTCTTCAAACAGCTCTGGAGGACCACTTATATTACTTTTTTAAAATTTATTTTATTTTATTTTTTTAACCATTGCCTGACAGCTCCATCTGTTACTGATCCATAAAAGATGCAGGTGCATTTCATGCATTTTATAGACACTGGCAACACTGGGCGGTTTCCTGTTTATACCACTCTCCAGCCTTTTTTTTTTCTCTAGTTTCCAGGCAGATATCTTTTCTAAGGACATGGGTAAGGCACACAATCCTTCTGTGATTGCAGCGTAGAAGCCTCCCGTAATACTGAGAACCAATGACCTCATACTGCTCCGTACAATAAAATACAGGGTGGCCTTAGCAAGAGGAGTCTTCTGAGTGTTTTACAAGAGAAGAAACATAAAAAAAAAAAAACTGTTTTGTTTTGTTTTTTGTTTTTCCAGATTTTTCTCTTGCTATAATCTGCTCAGGCCATATTTTATTGGTGCTCATTACCAAGGTAGAGAGTGATAAATGTGGAAACCATAGAAACATATTATGGCCAAATTGATGTTGCTTCGAAACCCTAGTGACTCACGCTGTGAAACACTACACATTATCCATCAAGGTGTCTCCTGGACTTTCGTCAAGAGGGCTTTCCTTTCACGTGCTCATTCTGGGCTCAAGTTCAGCCACAAACTCACTGAGAGCGTGGATGGGCCTCTGAAGTAAAAAGACATCGCAAGTCATTAGAAGTTTCCCAGAACTGATGAAAAGAGGCTACAAATTGCACATCATCTTTGAACAATTTTATCCAACCTAATATCTTAAGTTATAAGGCATGTTTATTTATTTATTTATTTAAAAATTTTATTTATTTATTTGTCAGAGAGAGGGGAGCTAGAGCGAGCACAAGCAGACAGAGTGGCAGGCAAAGGCAAGGGGGAGAAGCAGGCTCCCTGCCAAGCAAGGAGCCTGATGTGGGACTCGATCCCAGGACCCTGGGATCATGACCTGAGCGGAAGGCAGCCGCTTAACCACCTGAGCCACCCAGGCGTCCCAGTTATAAGGCATATTTAAATACAACTAAATATTTAAGACATTTACAGTGCTTGCCCCACCCTCTCTTTTTATTTATATTTATTTATTTGTATTTAAATTTTGCGAGTTAACATGCAGTGCAGAGTGGGTTTGCAGAGTAGAATGCACGGACTGATCACTGACAGACAACACCCAGTCCTCATCACGGACGCTCTCCTTAATGCCCATCTTCCAGCTGGCCCATCCCCCACCTCCCTTCCTTCATCAACCATCAGTTTATTCTCTATCATTAAGAGTCACTATGGCTTCTTTTCCTCTTTTTTTTTTTTTTTTTTTTTTCATTTTCCCCCTTCCCATATGTTCATCTGTTTTCTTTCTTAAATTCCACATATGAGGCCCCCAACTTCTCTTGATCCAAATTATTTCCCTCTGCTTTTAAAAACTTGATATAACTACACACATTGTCAATGTAGTATATCCACACAAACGTTAAGTTTCAATGTTCTATAGCTGATAAAAATAAACACATCACAGTAGGTTATTAAATTTGTGAGTTTCCCAAACTTATGAACACATAAAGCCAACACCACACCTCGAAGAGTGTCATTAAAACAGGTTACAGAGTCCTTTTGTATACATAACCTTGAGCTTTATTTATTTTTTTTAAAGATTTTATTATTTATTTGACAGAGAGAGATCACAAGTAGGCAGAGAGGCAGGCAGAGAGAGAGAGAGAGAGAGAGGAGGAAGCAGGCTCCCTGCTGAGAGAGCCCGATGTGGGGCTCGATCCCAGGACCCAGAGATCATGACTCGCCGAAGGCAGCGGCTTAACCCACTGAGCCACCCAGGGACCCCAACCTTGGGCTTTATACAGTCTTAAAAGTCAAATCTATTTCTTAACTAGTATATGAGCTCAGACTATAACATTATATAAACACAAAGTTTTGGGTAGTTTAAATGATAATCTTAAATTTTTGATTACTATTTTTGTCAGAATCAATGATGCAAAGTTTCTGCAATGTAAGTGAGTAAGAGTAGGAATTTTCAAAATAAACATCAAATATTTATTGACTGTGTACAAGGTACTTATGTAGGTGATGCCATCTCTGTGGGATGGATAGCAAAGCTAGGAGAGTCTTGGCCAGTGCTCCAGCCCCACTACATATTTCCATCAGCTCTCATCACCTCATCTTTTAAGATGGGCCAATTTCCTATGAAGATGACAAGTCAAACATCAGAAGACTGATTCTTCTGATGATGGTAGCTCTGATATGTGGTGAAGTTTGAATCATCATTTAAAGCATGCTGACATAAACATAGCTAAAATGAAATAAACTTTTAAAATTTTTTTGTTTTTTAATAATATCTACCTTTCAAAAATAGTTACAAAAGGAACAAATGTTCTGTGCAGGTAACTTAAGAAGCTGAAAAATCACAGAGAAGCACTCATTGTCTGTAATCCAGCACTGATATATAATCCTTCACTTTTTGCTATTTACTATTCTTTTTCATTTGTTTAAATATTATTTTACAAAAATAGTGTCACACTCTGACATCTTACATTTTATTTTTTGGCTCTATATTGTGAATATATTCTCTTACCAGTAAGCATTTTCTATTAACACTTTCAATGACTAAATATAAGTCTACAGTAAATATATAACATAATTTATATAATCCCCTACTCAAAGAAACTTTAGACTTCTTTAAGTTGACCTTTTTATGAATTATGCTGATTGAACTCCATCTTTATTTACTTCTGATAGACCCCTAAAACTAGTAGGTCCAAGTGTATAGACATTTTAAAGGCTTAGGAAATCTATTTTCAAATTGCCCTTTAAAAGTTTATTTCAATTTACTTACTTCTCAGTATGAAAATGCTTGCTGTCCCACACCCTAATCAACCCTAGGAATTATATATCCTTCATGTCTACCCATTTGATACGTGAAAAGAGGTCCTGTTATTGTTTCAGTTTGCATTTCTATATTAATGATATTTAACATTTTTTTCATAAGGTTGATGTTTTTTAAAAAATAACCTGTGTGAATTGCTTGTTCATGCCTTTTTCTTTTTACGATATATAGATGACTATATTTTCCTTCTCAGTTGGTAGGAGTTTTCCACTTGTTCAACACAGGTTGAAACATTTCTCCTCTGTTGATCACTTGCCCTTAAATTCTGTTCATCTCATACTGTTCAAGTGCAGAAATTCTCATGATATCTCATCAAATCTCATTTATTTTCCCTTATAATTTCCCTTTTCTGTTTTATTCCTTTAAAGGTCTTTCTGAACCCAAGACATTTGTTCATATTTTGTAGTGGTGCTTTTACAGTTTTATCTGCATTTAGTTCTTAAATCCACTTTGAACATATTTTGGTATACAGTAAAACACAGTGCTTGCTCCCATATTCATATCATAGAAAGTACACATAGAAAATGATTATTTTATGATACTTTGGAGTAAACAAATGAGGCTGTTCACAGAATTTATTAGCCACTCCTGTCTCTACAAAGATGGCATCCCAGCTCATCTACAACCCACTATTGGCATACCACTGGCACTTCTGCTATAAGACATGACTTTATAAAAAAATAATTAATCAATCATCCAAGTTATTGAGTAATTCATTCTTTCCTCACCCATTTGAAATGTCATTTTCATTGTATGCTAAAAACATGTATACATGGGTCTTTTTCTGGTGTTTCTACTGTTTTGTTCATTTGTGTACCTGTCCTGACACCAACACGACCCATTCCACATTCCATAGCTTTTTAATATGTTCAAATCTCTGGCAATGCAAGTTTCAACTTAAGATTTTCTTTCAAAAATGGTGAGTCTCAGCTCTTTATCCTTCCAAATGAACTTTAGAATGTTTCTCAAAAATTCACGTTTGAAAAGAATTGAATTAAATATAAACATCACTTTAGAAAGCATTGACATCACACAATATTTTGTTTTTTTTTCCATTTGGAAGATATTTATTCACATCTATCTGTGTGACTCTCAGTGAACTTTAGTAGTTTTTTCTATATGGATAGACCCTTCTTTTAAGGTCTTTGCTATGGGTTTTGAATTTTTGTTGCTATTTTTAATAATATCTTTTTCCCATTATATTTTCTAGATTTGCATAAAGGAAAACCATAAATTCAGTTTGTACAGTCACCAGACTATTAAATATGGTCCATTTGTTTGTACACATATTCTGTATGTAAGGACACCAATATGGAGAAAAACACTGTCCTCTGATAACAGTCTTGGGACTGTACAGCATAAACTCGGAGCATAATTCTGCATTACTTGAGTGGTTTCTTATTTTTAAAAAATATATTTGTATAAATCCATGAAAAGACAAAATCACAGAATATTTTTTTTCATCTTCTCAATTTGATTTTAGCTTTTAAACCTAAAAATGTTGGAAGATATACTCTTAAAATAACAAATGGTTTAAAGGCTAAAATATTCCATATAGTTACTTTAGAATTTATAGGCGTTTAGATTTTTTATAAACCTCTCTATTTTATTTCCCCAAATTATTTCCATGCTCAATAGTGATCTCACCAATGATATTTGTGATGGCAAGACACAGAGATAACCAGAACCAAATTGGTGAATTTCATAAGCAAATCTCCTTTTCCTACAGTGGTATCATTAGTTAAAAAAAAATCAAAGATTTCAATAAACGATTTCAAAGGTTCAAATCAAGTTCCCAAGTCAGGAAACAAACAGCTCTAAGTTATTTCTTCTTCCAAAATTGGGCCGAAAGAAAGTGGTTGAGCAGGTTGTGAAATGCTATCAGCATCTTGTAGAGGGATGACTGTCTTCCAGCCTTGCAGATGCTGTGTTTTAGAGAAAAGGAGAGAAATCAGCAGATCTTTGAGTTTTCCTGGGACTAGACTAAACAGATTTTTAAACCAGTTACTTTCAGCTACTTCAGGTGCATGAAAACGGCTCTCAGGCTTTATTGAATTGCAGGTTAATAGACAGGAACTAAATTAGGTCTATAATTTCAGATGTCCTTTTTTAATGACTCATTTTTCTGTCAATAAAATTGACAACAGAGACCAGTACAGTTCCTTAGCCCACTTCTGACCAGTCTTCTTGAGTCATGTGACCCAGTCCAGGGTTGCCAGATATAGGCTGCCCTTCTCTACTGGCCTTTTCATGGAAATAAGATTAGAGAAATGTAGCCTGAGAAAACCCAGGGAGGTCTGCAGCAGACATGAGGGATGGCATCAATCATTCACCAGAAGGTCTCACATACGACATTTTCATTGATAGTGCAGACTTTATTTGTGTATTAAAAGATGAAGTACATTGCTTTTCTGGTAAAAGTCATCTCCTTTGGCATGGAGCTCCTTATCGACCTCAGAAGCTCCTAAAAGATTCAGATAGCTTATCTCTTTCAGAGACTGAGAATCTCTTAGATGAAATAGGGAAGTTAGGTTTAACCATGAACTGAAGTCACATAAAGAATTTGCAAAATGTGCTCATCACAAGGAAAAAACTCTAGTAATCCTTTTCAAAGGAGGAAAAGATGGATAATCCTCAGCTTTATTCTGACATTTACTCCCCTGATGCCAAAGTTGTCATTTATTGGATAATGTACTCAGATAGACTGTAATAATTCAAGATTTAAAGACAGACAACAAAGGGACAGCTATATAAGCTTGCCAATGGAGTCACATTGTGATATGCTAAATAAAAGCTATCTTGATGATAATCCATTTTGCACACACATACACACCGCTCCACTTTTAGAAGAGAAAA
Source organism: Mustela lutreola (assembly GCF_030435805.1). Taxonomy (NCBI): domain Eukaryota; kingdom Metazoa; phylum Chordata; class Mammalia; order Carnivora; family Mustelidae; genus Mustela; species Mustela lutreola. The sequence goes on along the minus strand of NC_081295.1, from coordinate 56,238,448 downwards.
ATTAAGATGTCTAGAGAGAATTACGAGGTCAAGTACACAGTTTATATCACTAAGATATGAATACATGTTAAGCATCATTAATTTTTTTAATTTAATTAATTAAATGAAAAGATAAAAGAATATTTTTTCAAACTGATGCTAGCTGTTCAAGAAATAAAAATGACAAATTTATGATAAGATGCTCATTCTCAAAGTAAAGAAAAAAAGAAAACATTTTGCATAGATTAAATTGACAATGATATACATTTTTTTAACTTAAATAACATGCTCACTGACCAGGATATGGGAAACTGGCATTCTCATCTTTTGTTGTTGTGAATATAAGTTGGTAGAAGTTCTATAGAGAGCAATTTGGGCATATCCATCAAAATCACAGATGCAGCCTAATGTTTCAGTAAGTGCTAATTTGAGGAAATGATTCTACTGATATACTCCCACTCATGCAAAATGTTTTTGATAAAGATATTAATTGAAGAATTGCTGGCACTACCAAAACCAAAAAACTTGAAAACAAGTGTGCATCAGTAGAGAGCTATTAAATATATAGCCTTGGCTTTTAGATGTGAACAATGATGTATGACCTCTTAGAAGAAGGATAAGGCAGACAACCAGGTAAAAACTCGTGGGATTCAGGTTTAATGACAAAACCAAAATGCAGAATAATGTGCAAAATACAATTCTATTTCCACGTATAATACAATTCTATTTCCACGTATAGTCTTATCAGTGCATAGATTAGCTCCAGAGAGATGCATTAAAAAAACAACAAAAGTGGTTACATATGGGGATAAAAATGAGAAAACATTTAAATTTATATCATACACAGATGTTACCCAGAGCAAAAAAAAAATAATAATAATAATGAAATTAAATGGAGAAAGAAAGAGAAAAAGAAAACATAAAAATTTTGTGTGCAATCAACTCAACATAATAAGTAAAACACTTACTGTATGATAGGCAATATGACTTTATTGGTAATTATTCTATCTGTTTTTATAGGATTTTATATTTTTAAAACATTTTCCTAAAGTTGGTGCAGGAGATCTATGTTTGAAAACTTGGACCCATGCTGACTCATTGCCTAATTGTGAGGAAGTCGTTTTATCTTTTTATACTTTTATGTCTTACTCTTTGTACAATGACTATAAAACTTCTATCTTTCTATTTTTTCAAAACCAAATGTAATGTTGAAAAATAAACCACAGAATGGAATGATTTCTCTTTTTTAGCAAGCATGCTCCCATAGTTCTAAAAATGGTTTCCTTGGAATTCTTAGAGAAGGAGTAGATTATTTTAATGTTATTCTTTTTAATTCAAAGAATTATTTCCCTAAACCTTTCCTTTTTCTTGTGTTTTCTCTGGTTTGAGTTAACATATTTTAGCAGCTTCTGTTCTCATTTGGGTTTTTGATGTCAGGCTTTATTTAGCTGCTGCCGCCAATGCAATGGGTTACCTATACTTTTAACATTGCCAGTCTCATCCTTGCAACTACCATGTGCCTGCCCAGCCTCCCTGAAGTACCTTAGGTACTCTGTTTTCATACAGTTCCAATAATTTTCTTTCATATTTCCACCAAGCCAGGTTCTTGCTCATACTGTTGTTAGTTTTGCTGAGGCTAGGAGCTGCTGTCAGCTCTGATTAGATTCTACTTCTCAGCTACAAGTATATTGTGGAATGTGCTTCCATAATAAAATTTAGTCTGAAATAGACTGTGTGCTAAAGGTCAAACTAAATTAGCCTTTGGCTTCCCCCTAGATTCTAAATTGATGTGCTAGTTCACAAATCTCCTCTATTTGTTTGCAGAATGGCATAACCTTAGCGGAAAAGAGTTCTGATAATCCACCCAGCTGGCCCCATTATCTTCTGGTGGCTTTACTTGGAATGGTTGGATTCCAGGAGTCTGAAATCCTTGCTGCTCTAAAATTTGATAATCTGGATCAATCCAAGTTCTCTCCTTTCTGGAACCCCCACTGATATATCTTCTTTTAATTGTATATGCCGTCTTCCTTCCCATTGGTTTCTGTATTGGTTCTGCTCTTAGGCTAGTCCTTGATAGACTTATATAATGCTAGTACCACAAGGGAATGGGGAAGCTCTTTAAGTATTAATTTATAGGAGATAACCAAGACCCCAGTGAGATCTCAGACACTAGAGTAGAAGTGAATCTCAACTATGAGGCCTTTATTAAGTACCTATTATTTAGCCTCAAATAGCATTTAATATAGTTGGGGAGATGAGACATGGACACGTGAATAGGCTGTAGAAAATGGTAAATGATGAGTACTGAATAAATGGTACATAAATTCAAACATTTTGGAATTGAATAATCAAAACCCAATCACCTCCAGCTTGGATAAGCATGGAAGACTTCTTGGGCAATTTCAATTGAGTTTTTAAGGATGTGATGGACTTAGGCCATTGAAGTGGGGGGAATACTACTCATGGAAGAGAAGGCATAAACCAAAGATTAAAAAGGAGCAACAAGCAATGAAATAGTTTCAGGGTACAGTAAGAAGACACAATAACTAGAATGGAGGTTTTTTGAAATGTAGTTCATAGGCCTTGCCATACCCAGAGACCCCTTCTTTCAGAAACTCTCCAGCCATAGCCTCCTGCTTAGGCAAGAAGACCTAGCCTCCCTCCCTTTTTCATAACTCAGGCAAAAGACTCCAAAGTGAGTGAATTACCGCTAGGATAGTGTTCCAGTGTGACAGCCTCTGCCCAGAAGAGAAGAGAGTGCTTGGTTGTTAACTTATGTATGCCAGCCACCTTTGGAGTTTGAAGATTGGTCATGTGTTAGCAAAAGGAAGCAAAGACAGCGTGACAGAGTGGCCAAATGGGACATGATCCCTCATTCACTCCCTTAGATCTTGAGTCTCTTCTCGGCATCTGCAAGAAGGCAACGGCCCCGGTGGTTCCTATAAGAGACGAGCAGGTTGAAGCTCCTGGGGCAGGGCTCTTAACGTCAGGCTCTTAACCTGGGAATTTATGGAAATATCCATAATGCCTCAGCTCCCCCACCCCAGTGGCCAGAGAAACTGGGCTACCATGGGGTGAAGATGAGGAGAGCACAGGGGCCATGCTGCCTTTCAACTTACGAGGCTTCTTTCCCAGTTTACAAATTGTGGGACTTAATCCATTTATAAATAGCATTACCTGGAGGAGAGACACGTATCTTTGTCTTTATTTGGAGAGGCAGTATAGCCTAGGGGTTAGAAGTCCAAAAATCAGTCATCTAAGTATTTAGAATTAAATCCCATTATTAGCTGTTTAACCCAGGGCAGGTTACCATGTCTCTGGGCCTCCCATTCCACCTCTGAAAACAACCAGGAAGATGGCACTATTTACATCTACCTCACAGGGCTGTCCCACGAATTCTATAAAGTACTTAGCACAGAGCACAAAGTAAGAACTACATGAGCATTGTTAAATAAACACAGCCTCTTTTTATATCCATAGATTCCATATAAGTACAGTGGGCACCTCACAGATTTCTGTCCCATCTCAGGCCCCTATGAATTTAGGTAACAGTCATTTTCATAATAAATATATGATACGATGGCATAAGGAGTCTTGTCTGGGGACCCTGCTAGCAGCATAAATAAAAAAGGTACATTTTTAAAAAGGACTCCAGAATTTCTTTCTTTCCACAATATGGAACAGCAGGGAGAGAAAACTATAGGCCCTCCTGCTGGGACTACAGAACCCATGGCAGAACAGCAGGATGCATTCTCTCCGTGTGCAAGAACACGGCCCATCAGAGTGGCAAGATGGCCAGAGCAGTAACACAGTGGTCAGGTCAACAAAGCCGTTTTAAAACCACTTATTATTTGAGGGGCACCTCTGTGGCTAAGTGGAAAAGCCTCTGCCTTCAGCTCAAGTCATGATCCCAGGGTCCTGGGATCGAGCCCCGCATCAGGCTTTCTCTCTGCTCAGGATGGAGCCTGCTTCCCTTCCTCTCTCTCTGCCTGCCTCTCTGCCTACTTGTGATCTCTGCCTGTCAAATACACAAATAAAGTCTTTTTTAAAAAATCACTTATTATTTGAAATTCTCTAAAGCTGAACAAGGACAGCAGTATCTCAAACCCATGCAAGCTGACTGTCACTGCCACGGCATGGCTTGGCTCTCTCCCCACCCTGTAATGGCAGACCATAAGCAGAACAGTGGAACCCTCAAAGACAGAAAGAGGGAAGGACTTGAGAGCCCAAGCCAGTGACCAGCAGTTTCCGATGACAACGGGGCTGACAAAATCTTAGAAGTGCCAGGTTTTCAGACCCATCTGCTTTCCAGTCTCATCAAAACACCCTTGAAACTTGGGGTGAGGTAGGGTGGTTTGTCTTTCTCTCCAAGCCCCCAGCAAGAAGAGTCTTTGCTGATTTTAGACCCACATGAGGCTTTCCTTGGGTTCTCACACACCTAACTTCTAGCAGAGCCTCACTTTTTGAGCATACCTTACCCCATCTGTGCTCTCTAGACACGCTTTGTCTCGGTCTTCACCTTGCTGATCAAAGCAAGATCGTCCTCTCCCTGAAACTGCTCCATCTTAAAACCTCCTTCCTCTTCTGGTTTCAATTGTCCTCCATCTATTCAAAATACTTGAAAGGACTTCTTCTTCCCAAGCGTCACTTCATCGCAATGTTTCCTTTCTCAGAATTCTGCAGTTGCTCTTTGTTGCTTCCTGAATGCCATTAAAATCTGACCATGGGCTTCACTGTCTTCCAGCCATTGGACCCCACCTCCTCCCCTATTTTATTCTGACCCCGACTGCCTATCTGCCATCAGGGCACCTTCTGCTGCCATCAGAGAGTGTTACACATTGTCCCCCCCCTCACCCCTCATCCCTCATGCTGCCTCTTCCCTCTGAATACACCTGCCCCACTCTTGCCCCAACCATGGCTTTAAAAACCCTCAGGATGACGGCTTTCACTCAAAAATTGCTTAGAATTAGCTTTCCCACACAGGAAATCATTTTTCTTCCTCCTCCTCAATTCCTGAGAACCCTGCCATGATACACACAGAGGATGATGAAGAAGATAATGGTGAGAGTTTGGATAAATAACAGCAACAGCTCACATCTGGGTGGAAGGCTGCCGTCTGCCTACCAGCTCCTCTCACACACACACTCCTAGTGCTCTTGTGATAATCGCTCTTGTTTCATTAGCAGACACCGGGTCCTAAACATCTTTCTTCTTCGTGCCCTCCTACATTTTACATTGTGCTTCACATACATAGAGTGAAAGAAAGCTAGATAGGAAAACTTGAGTTTTTACTGTATGGTTTTAGAAAGTAATTTCTCCTCGAGTCTTTCAGTTTTCTCACTTCAGAGGTTGGGATGTTAAGTAATTGGCTCCCCCTTCCCTCTACCAGGAGAGCTTTGAAGATGAATGATAGAATTAGGAAAAAGATTCATGTTTACAAAATCACCAAGAGAAGAAGTGGAATTTAAGAGAATTGGAGCCCAAAGGGGCACCCAGACTGATCATGTTCTCCTGTTTCCTTCCTATATGCATTCCAGCATAAAAGATATGATGTAGGCCCAGCTAAAGAAAGAATATGCCAGAACCCTAAAGACTTTATCCTAAAAATCAAGACGCACACTGGCCACTAGTACTGTTGACCAGGAGGTTTGACAGAAATATCTTTCAATGGTACACAATTAACTGTGCACATAATTCAGGCCCCTGAGGCAACTTCCAACTAAATGTTCATCATTTCTACAGGCATTAAAACCTATTACCTTGAGGAAGAATGTTCTCAGGAAAGATAGTCTTGGATTTGCGTTACTAAATCTCCTCTCTGAAATAATGTTTGCTGTATTTTCATTTTGTTGAGAAATGTTAGTATTCTGGGTACTGTTTTTTATCCCCTTAACTACTGAATTTCTTCCTCCCTTAATCCTGGCAAATATTTAATATGCAATCCCATGAGATGTCCCTTTTGGAGAACAAAACAATCTTTCAGAGCTGTCAATTATTGCCACTTGGCATTTTGTGCTTTATGTTTTTTTAGAAACTACTTTTTTTTTTTTTTTAGGGCAATGTAACTGGACCCAAGGTATATTTAACCGTAATGAGAGCTTCTCATGAATGGAGGAAAGTGAACACATGTAGTAAAGGAAAAAGGAGGAAAGAGGAAAAGGTGATCAACACAAAATGAGCATAGACGTGGTGCCTGATGGAATGCTAGGTATTCTGCTCTAACTACATGGTAAATATTTTATTTTGAAAAATTTGAAAAAAATCCTACAATAAACACATATACACTTCACTTATATTTACTGATTGTTAACATTTTGCCCCATTTGAACACTTTTCTGTGTCTCTACGCTTATCTGTATTATCTGTAGATAAGATGAAATGTATATCTGTATTATATTGGATATAGATGGAGAGAAAGGAATTTACACATAGACATATATTTATGTGTGTATATGTATATGTATATGTGTATATGTATATGTGTATATGTAAAAAGACACATTTATTATGTATGTGTGGATGTATATGTGGCGTGTAATATATGTTTATATTTATTATATGAGTATATATACATAATGATATATTTTAAAGGAAGTTAGAGACATCATAACACCTCACCTCTAAATACTTCAGCATGAATCTCCCCAGACCATAAAATCTGTACCATTATCACTCTCTTTATTAGTATTATTATTTTTGATGTCTTGGAAATGTCTCAATGATAAGATCACTTATAATTTCTTAATTGCAAAAACACATTTTCTTATAATTTGAAGGGAATACAGGTTGGAGAATAGGAAGTCTAAGAATATCCCTTTCTTCAACAATGTTTCACCTATCTTAATATCCATTGGTGACCCTGGATTGTTTATTACAAAAATAATATTCCCATTTTCCTGATGAGGAAACCAAGCTGCACTTTCTTTATATTAACCAACTCGTGTGTGACTAAGCCAGGTTTTGAAACAAGTCTCCAGACTCACAATCTACTGCTACCTGGTGTCATGCCACCCCATTAAGTTCATGATGAGATTGATTCCAATTCCCATGCCACAACCCAGAAAATAGCCATTGCCCTTCTCAAGACCCCTGTAAATCCCTCTGGGACTTATACTTTCATGGATACTCTGGGGTCTAGCTTCCTGGCCCAGATGGACTGATGTTTGTTAGTCCACACTAACCCTAATGTTAAGCCCAGTTTCTTCCTTTGATTTCTATACATAAAGGAGCTTCTATGTGGGTAGAAGACTTTATTGAAGGTTTATAGAGATAGTAAAGAGAAGGACAAAGTTAACTCTGCCTCTCCACTAGGAATCTGGAGTTGGACATTAGACATTTCTGTTCTTAAAAGTTATTTGTCTTGCCTCCATCCCCCTGCCTCACCTACAAAACTTCTCTGTATTTCTCCTGTTATGAACACAGAGATGAACTTCCTTGAATATTTTGATGAAAAATAATTCAGCCATAATTCTGTAACCCCTATAGTTAATTCCACTGTGCCTGCCTTCCAATGTGTATCTAGACTCAGCCAAAGCTTTAAATCACAACCTGGTCAAGATTTGATAAAGCGTTTGGCTTCCACTTCTTTCTCAAACTTTCTGAGGAAAACAGAAGAAGGTAGAAGTGGACTTCTTATTATACAATATTTTGGGAAAATCAATGTATTAATCTAAGGCCCTAAAATAAGGGCAGATCTTAGCTTATATACTTTTAAATTTCCTTGGAGGTAAAACACTGACTATGGGTTACTGGAAGGAGTGGTAAGAGGTTGGTGGTTTTAGTTGAAACAATGTTGAGGATTGAGTTTCAGATTTACTGTAGCTGGTTTGGGACTATACATGGTGTTAAGTTTTTCCATAGAAGAAAGTGACATTTACGTGTCTAAAAAGAATAAGGGGAAGGGAAACTTTTTATAGTGATATTATGGAGTAAATATAGCTATTTGGGAAGTGATGTCAAACTCAATGAATTATTTTCTGTCTCTGAAAGAATCAAGACAGAATCTTGAAAGGAGAGAGAGATACCAAATATTCCCATGTCAGACCAAAATCTCAACCATGGCCTGATTTACCATAAGAGAGAAAAAAGCCAGTCATGATCATAAGAGAGTTTGCAAAAGTTGGCTTAATTTTGTAAATATTTTTGGAATATTTTATGAGGTTAGTCATTTTTCAAGCACTGTCTTTTTCTATCACAAAGACTGATACAGGGAAAAATGTCAGAACTTTAGGCAACTTCCATGCACGCTTTCAAATTTGTACACACATCTAAGGAAATTTTTATGGGTATTAAACATTAATGTACTTTATTCAAAGGATATTGCCAAAACGTTCCCCCAAACAAAATCCATTCCCAAAACAACCAGTTTTCCCCAAACAGCCACTTATTCCAGGCTTTTCTTTTATATGTACAACTTTGGGGTAACAGACTGTGAGGCATCCAGTTTATCTAATGCACAGCCTTTCATTGCTTTGAAATCTAGAAAACGATGTTGATTTCTAAATGCTGTTTTGGGATGAGAGGAAATACTAAAGATTTTCTAATATGTTTCTCCATCAGCTTGTCCCAGCAAAGCAAACAAAATTTGTAAATGGGACAAGGCCCCTGGTTCTGTTGGGATAAAACTGAACGACATCCCTCTGAGATGACAGTACTTTGCTTCCCTGCAACGATTTGATACCATCTGCCCACCTGTCCTCCCCTTCTGGGTCTCCCAGCTCCACATTTCCAACCATCGATTGCTTCTGAGATTTGAAAGAGTTTTCTCCCCTGTGGAAAGGCCTGTGCCAGAGTTAATAAAAGTTTCACCATGCTGTGCCTCTCTCTCTCACCATCTCAAGAGTAATAATCAGACAAGAGCTATTTCTAAAAGGAAAAAAGAAAAGCCAAGGAGCATTAAGATAAATTTAAGACACTCATCTTTTGAAGATCTCTCTGCTGAAAGGATTGAGATGAACTGCTCCCCACCTTGGTGTCTTGTTACAATCTCCTGTGGACAGACCTGCTCCATATTTATTTACATCTGGCTTCTAGAAATTATGTAGACAATACAGAAATGGTGGAAAGATCATGGTGACAAGTCCAAGGTAGCCAGAAGGATGACTTTGAAAGCCTGGAGGTAATGATGTAAGGAAGTGTCCGTTTATTGGAAGGGGAATTTCAGAAAAGGAAGTAAGAATAGGCAGGATGGAAAAAGCTGGAGGGTTGCTGGTTTGCCCTTGGTAACAAAACCCAGATAGCTCTAGGGAACCATAGGCCAGCCATTTATGTTCTAAGAGAAAGTATATTTTCTTTCCAGGAGTAGAAAATAGAACAAATTATGCACATTTCCCACAAATTTAAAAGGAATCCATTAGCTTTGTAAAAAGATTCAGTTTTTTTTTAATCATATAATTATCAAATTATGGTGCTGTGATATAACAAATAATATATTGTTCACAATTTTTCTTAAGCTTGGTATGAGTTAGGCATTATAAAGGCACTGCTTGGATTACTCCCAGTTTCTAGATGAGGAAATGAAAGTTAAAAGATACAAAACAGGGGTGCCTGGTGACTCAGTCGGTTAAGTGTCTGACTTCAGCTCAGGTCATGATCCCAGGACCGAGCCTGGCATCACACTACATTGGGCTCCCTGCTCAGCAGAGACTCTGCTTCTCACTCTCCTCTGCTCATGCTCTCTCTCTCTCTCAAATAAATAAATAAAAATCTTAAAAAAAAAAAAAAAGGAACAAAATAACCTTCCAAAGTGTCCAATTTTACATGAGTAGTAACTGGTGGAACCACACAAACCTTCACAACCTACTGAAGACCCTATACACTAAAGCTGGATTAGCCAATAAAAGAAAACGCCAAAAGAAATATTTGGGGTCTATGGGAAATCGGGGATTATGCAATCCTAATATCCTATCTATGGCTCTACCCGTTCCTCCAAAATGGAGTTCTGGTTAATTTTATTGATGCCACTTTAAGGCCAACCAAATAAAAATGTAGGAATAGGAAAAAAAAAAAAAAAAAGATCACCAAGAAAGGGTAGTAAGGATAGATAGAAAGGTAAAGAGACAACCATGGCCATGGCATTCTCCCATGGCCATGAATGCATTTGACCAGAAAAGATTGACACAAAGGGGGCGCCTGGGTGGCTCAGTTGGTTAAGCATCTGCCTTTGGCTCAAGTCAGATCCCTGTGGCCTGGTACCAAGGCCTGCCTTAGGCTCACTGCTCAGCGGAGGTCCCTTCTTCCTCTGCTCCCCTCCCCATTTTGTGTTCTCTCTCTTTCAAATAAATAAACAAAATCTTTAAAAAAAAGAGAGAGAGAGAGATTCACACGCAGTGGAGGAAAGGATGATGAAAGATGTTTGCCAAGAAGAAATAGCATTGCGAACTTGCCTGATGGTGACGACGAGGCACCAGTTTTGAGGTAGAAAGAGAACAGGGAGCTCTAACTAAACCACGCTGCCTCAGTCTCCCCAAAGGGAAGGATATAGGGAACTCCTTGTTGCCATTCACAAGTCACAGAGTTTGACATAGTAATTGGAGCCTTAAAGTGGAAATGCATATGGGGTTCTTAATTGTTTCTAAATCCCTGCTTCATTTAAGCCTTCTGGGGTAAGTCAACACCAGCAACACTTTCCAATCAAACTGGCAAATATTTTATCTTTCTGTTTGCTTCCAGTCAACAATTTGTCTTCAATATTTCAGCTGGATCAGTGTTCAGAAATGGGACTTTGAAGAATCAAGGCCTTTCACCTTGCATTAATTCCTCTGCCTGCCCAATAACAGAAATAGCTGTGCACTGCTCAGGAGTCTCACTGCAGATAAATTAGCTAATGTCTGTGGGGGATAATGAAGATTAAAGTGGTGCGTGTACATAATTGTCATGAGTAATGAACACATTAGCTATACGTCGTTACTTCAAACACACATATTACAGCTTATCGATTAGGCAACCTGTGACATTTTACTAGGCAATGGCTCAACTTAAAAGGAGACCCTTTTGAAAAATGATCTACTGACTTTAAATAAGATTTTAAAATAATTTTTCTATTTCAAACCATTAACTGTTTATTTAGGATCCCATCTTATACAGTCATTCTTTATTGGCCAAGTCGTTTTGAGCATTTCATTAAAGGATTTCAAATAGGGCCAGATTTTTTTTTTTTTTCTGACCTAGTTGCTAAGGGCCCTTCTTGAAAAAATTTTCAGAGAATTGGAAAACATAGTAAGAAAAAAATAAGTAGAACTGAATTATGAGCTCCTACCCACTTGTCGGAATTCCTAAGTCCTCCTATTGCTGTCACTTAGCCCAGCCCCTGGTGTGACCCACGTGACATGCTTCTCCCAGCTGTGCCCTCTAGTCACTTACCCCCTCTACTTAACTGTCCAATCCACCCCTATTCTGATATCTGGATCCACGATGAATCTTTTAGATTTTGGTAGTGGTTTATGTGACCAAGCAATCATCTATGGTAACGGATTCTAGAATAACTACAGGTAAGTAACATCTTCATCTTTTCACGTGGGACCCCCCCATCACGTGATATCTGTACTCTAAGGTCCGCGTGCATCACAGAGATTGTTGGCCTGGTCCCTGTCCTCTTGGTGTTGACTCTGTGACCCCTGCACTCTCGTCACTCCAGGAATTCTCTATGCTCACCTCCAACCCTCCCCTGGGGCTTCTTTGGCCCTTTATTTATTGTGCAAACTGTAAATCTGTGATGACATGTCCCTTGCCACTTCCACTGGACGAATTTCTTTACTAGAAAGAATTTTAAACTAATCTGCTCTCTGTGGCTGCCAGTTGGGGATTTTATGATTCTCAGAGACAGAGCCACAAAGGAGAAAGCCAGTGAGAAAGAGAAACTCGAGTTGTTCATGTTTGAACAAAATCCTAGAATAAGAAAGCTTTCCAAATGTGCACAGAGTTTCTGCTGCATCTGTGTGTCCAACATGCAGCAAGGAGTTGCATGTTCTGCTTATCTTGGGGACCACAAGGCATGTTAAAAAGGGTTCCATATCTTGCCGCCATTCCCCACTAATACTGGCGATGCCGGCACTGTCTGGCAAGGCAGGAGTCCTCGTGGAGAAGGAGATAGAATGTCTACAGAAGGAAAGCTGAAAGATCTGTCTCTTAGACACTGCCACTGGCCCTCTCCAAACTCAGGGCTGAGTTTGGAGCATTGGAGAGAAAGGTGAGGGAAACGAGCTGGCAATGATTTATATGGGATTCATGGAGAAGCAAAAAAATTTTCTAAAGAAAGTCTTTGGCTGAGAGGGAACATGTGAAAAGACTGTTTCTTTATCTTGGTGTTAAATGAACTTCTTAAAGCTGAAAGTTTTAGCTTGGCTTCTGTGGAACTCCTTACGGTTCATGGTGGGGGGTCGGGAGGGTTCAAGGGAATTCTGCAATTGGACACAGAGTCATGTGGTGTGTACTGGGTAAGGAGAAAATTTCAAGGATAGAGTTCTTAAATGTTCTCAGAGTATCAAAGGATAGTTCATGACCTCAAAACATGTATAAAATTGAATAAAAATTACACATGTAGCAAATTACCCTATGGAAATACTACACCTAAGTATTGTTTCATAGAGGTGATGATAAGGATGATCAATGTAAACAAGAGACACTATTTACTTATTGTTATCGTTATTTATTGCTCCTTTTTGATGCACAAACCCAGTGGCAGCAGGATACCTCATGGAAGGCAGTGTAGGTCATAGGATTAACAGGACTCTGGGATCCTAGGGAGTCACGGCAACTCTCTAAGCCTCTTTTTCAACTCTAAAATTGGGATTAGTTCTTGTGATATTTCAAGTGACCTTTCAACTCTGAACTTCTACCGCACAGACCTTTCCCATACTATGATTTCAATGTTTGTGCTCAAGTATATACATTAAATGCAAACTTTTAAAATAAAAAAGAAAAATTAGGTTAAAAATCCCAAGCTCTTGCATTCTCTTAAAGCCTCTCCAAAAATTATGGCACTTTGACGTCAAAAAATCACTTTGTAATATCAACAGAATTTGGCCTGAAGTACTAGCTGCGTATGGTTCGGTGGCAGTCATTGAAAAGAGAATTATAGTTTTGGGGATGCCCAATTTATGAATGACTAAACACTGGCAATAGTTCTTAACCTTTAGTCTACATTAGAATTACCTGGAAGGCTTGTTAAGATACAGATTTCACGGCACCAAACCCAGAATTTCTGGTTCAGTACATTGCTGGTGTAGAGTGTGTGAAATTGTGTTTCTCACATGTTCCCAGGTGACGCTGATGCTCTTGGTCCATAGACAGCCGGCCCTTTACCTCTGCCCTATCCTAATCTCCACACTAGGAGGTGGTCTGGACCTAGGAACAACCTGTTTTGATAGTCACAGAGGAGGCTTAGATCTGTTTTTGTTTTTTTCTTAAATCTCTGAGAGAAGATAAAAGATGTTTAGAAATTTATAATTTTGTCAGAAAACTTTGCTCCTTACATCCAGGTATAAATTTATTCTTAAACTAGCAGTTTCATTGACTTATTCTGACCTCTAGGTGGCAGCAGCTGTAATCGCTCTCATTTCCCCAAAGAGAAGAAAGGAGCACTTCACAGGTTTAAGAGAGAGAGGGAGGGAGGGAGAGAGACTAACAGCACTGAGCCTCAGGTCTTGGCCAGGCAGAAGCAGAGGCCAACGTTCCTGTCATGGCTCCAGAGGCATGAAATGAATAACGTCCCGGGAATCCTGGGGGACAGACAGCACGGGCTTACTGGAACGTCCTTGCTGTCACCTACTCATGACGACTCACTCAAAGTCAATTTGGGATTTTGGGTTTGTTGTCCTTCCTGGGCTTGAACCTAGTATTTTCTCAGTACCTGTTTTTTAATTCCACGGAAGATACTGCTGTGTCTGAGGAACCAGAAATGAGATGAGCAAGAGAGACCAAAGCCCGGCCTGAGCTCCAGTTCTACTATGTAACCTTCCTGAACTCCTATTTCCTTGTTAGTCAAGGGGGAACTAAGTGGATTGTCACAAGCCCTTGAAGAAGCTATGCAGTTTCTTTCACTGCCCATTGCCTGTAGGTAAATCTTCATTAACCGTGTGCTCTATCCCCCACTTTCAAAGGTCACGTATAGATCAGAACTGTTTAGATGACACATAAGTGAAATTTGTCAACTTTTATTGATCATACAAACTCTACTTTCTACATAGTTAAATAAAACCTTTGTATTAATATTTTTAGACACACTGCTAAGTCTTAGTAAAACTCCTCTTAAATTTTCAATCAGTAAGTAGGACTTATCTAGGAAGTGTTTGTGAGCCTACTAGGTTTAAGGTATTATCCTAGACCCGAGAGGGCCAGGGTTCTCTTGAGCAGCATCAGCAGCAACAGCAGCACTTGGGAACTTTTAGAAATGTAGATTCTTGGGCCCCTTCCCTGAACTGCGGAGTCCAAAACTCCAGGGTGGGGTCAGCAGTCTGTGTTTTAACCAGATGCCCAGGTAGTTCTGCTGCTTCCTGAAGTTTGAGAACCCCTGCCCGTGGGAAATTCAAGAAAGTATGAAACATGCTGGTGCAGTGGAGATCAGACTCCAACTAGCTGCACACAAGGTGCTATGTAACAGCTGAGTGTGATAGAACTTGGGAGTTCCATGCAGAAATAGGGCGCTTTAAGATGGAGTATTAATAGAGGTATTCATAGGGAGGGTATAGTAATACAGTAAGGAGTAAAGGATCTTAAAATGTAGAGCAAGGGAGAAGGACAAAATAAGCTGCAGGAAGAGTCTGAGCTAAGTTTTGGAAGGAGGTTCATGATTAATTCAGAGAAACTCTGGGTGTTGAATCGGAAGAGGCAGAAAAGCATTACCTCATGGAGAATTTGGAACACTGTGCTAGAATTTACTTGCAAGACAGTGGGAAGCCACTGCAGGCTTTTGGGAGAAAGTTACTCTAGCTTATCTTTATTTTAGAAAAATAACTCTAGAAGTAAGGTGAGGGATTTGGCGTACGAGTTTAAAGGCAGACAATGATGTGTTGGAGCTCTTCTATGGGTGACTCTGAGTCCTAATTTAAGATTGCCAATGTGCCTTAAAAACTGCAGCATTGCATTAAGGATGACAAGTTTTGTTTAAATGAAAAATGCTACCAGTCACATTGCATTCTGATACATACCATGCAGTTACATAAATCTACATCATTTGGTTAAATTAACAGTTGCTTATTTGAATGCTTTAGCATTACAAAACAAATAAAATGAAGTAAGATAGCATTTCTCTTCCATAGCTTCCCTGTCATGCTAAAATATGATTTCAAATTAGTAGTCTTGTGCTTATGTGTCACCCTAACTTCTTCTTTCCTGATAAGATGACCTGACCTTTCCTGTTTACCAGTACATCTGGCATGTTGGTCAGTTCCTTCTACCCTTCATGAGATGGTTCCCATTCAGAATCTCCCTACTATTTATAACACTCAAGCTTCTCCAGATAGTTCATTCTATACATCACTGGAAGGTCAACCACGACCTCACCTCTTCTTTCCTAAATAGACCCATCCCCACCCCCAAAAGTCATTCTCCAGCTGGGAATGGTCTATGTATTATTGGTCAATTTAGTGGGACTTAAAGAATGGGTAGGGACTTGGTAGGCATTGGGGAGGGAACACAGGAACTTGAAACACATTTGGAATAGCATTTCGGTTTCTTTTAACCTAACTTCTTATGAGCGGTGATGTTCAGGATCTAGGTGTTGATGAACCTGTTTTTAAAACTTACTGTATGATCTTTGGTTTCTCATTCTCTCTTCATTTATTCTTATTTAAAATGGACATAATCCTTGGAGTTAGAGCAAGATATGATGATTAGCACTAGACTGTTACTATCATTACTAAATTGTTGCAAGCAAATTGAAGCCCATTCATCTGAGAAAAAAAACTATCCATCTTGACCATTAAATTGTTAATAATGGAGAAGATACGCATTGGCTATTATGATTCAATGATATCTATTTTATTCTAAGTATTTAAAAGGAGAATAGGGTGTAGTTTGTTCAGCAAATGCAGAAGGAGAAACACTTTAACTTCAGTCATAGAGTTGAAGTATAGAATTCTTATATAGCAATATATACTCACTTTAATTTTTAAGACTATAATACATCAAATTATGCAGAAAGTAGACTTTAAGATTTATTCCTGTAAAATGAAAGAGAGGCATTGAAAATTGCTTTTCAAGCTAATTTTACCCTAATGTCAGAGTACTTTAACCAACACTTTGGGCTATAGTGATAACTATTCCATTTCGCACTGAAGAAGAGCATCAAAAAGAGAAGGAAGTTTCTTAAATTCATATATCACAGAGTAGAATCTCCTACAAGAATTACATCAGTCTCAGTGTCACAGGCAGGTCACAGAGGACATTTAAGGTAGTGAAATACTCTGATATTGTAAAGATGGATATGTGTCATTATGTTTGCCCAAGCCCATAGAATGTATAATACCAGGAGTGATTCCTAAGGCAAACAATGGACTTTGGCTGATTATGATGAGTCAATGTAGGTTCAATTCTTGCTTAAAAATAGACCATTCTGGGGCGCCTGGGTGGCTCAGTGGGTTAAGCCACTGCCTTCGGCTCAGGTCATGATCTCAGGGTCCTGGGATCGAGTCCCACATAGGGCTCTCTGCTCAGCAGGGAGCCTGCTTCCTCCTCTCTCTCTCTCTCTGCCTGCCTCTCTGACTACTTGTGATTTCTCTCTGTCAAATAAATAAATAAAATCTTAAAAAAAAAAAAAAAATAGACCATTCTGGTGATGCTAATAATGGGGGAGACCTAAAACTGCCTTAAATTTTTTTCTTAAGAAACCCGACTTTCTTTTTCCTTAGGATGGAGTTAATGCTAATTGGACCATAAAGATCCATGAGGATAAAGTAGGAGCTTCCAGGAAATTCACATCAGAGAAGGGAAGAGAAAGAGGATTCTGTAAGTAGTTAAAGCCCATTGAAGTGACCAAGATGGGATTTTAGAGTCATGCATTGATATGTAAGAATATGAATGTTAATACTAATTAATAAGATCCAACCCTGTCAACTCCTGGAACATGGTAGAATAAACAATAAATGAGAACCACAGAGAAGTACTCTTTGTAAACCTGAAAATTAAAAAAAAAAATACATGATCATTCTTTATAAAACCATAAATCAATTCATGATGGATCATAGCAGATATATAAAAGTTGTCTAAAAAAATCTAGAGTGAGTCCTGGCCCTCAAGACTAGACAACAACCTGATTATGAAGTCATATCAGACCTAAAATAATGTCTCCTTAGAAGTGGAGGTGGCCTTATCATGGAATCAGAGAGAAGGGGGTCAACATTTAGAGCCAATAGTAATAAGAGTGGGTTGGAGACCATAAGATTTGAGTGCATGCGTATTCTTGGCTATATAATATTCACCAGAATCATCAGTTGATGATGAGGTTTGAACTGAGAAGACCTGTATCTAGATTGATCCATGGTTGGGATTTAGCTGTGTAGGTGAAATAGAACAGGTGAGCAAGAACATTAATAAAGTGACCAAAGTGATACACAATAGGATCTAAGTTGGCTGAGAGAGCAGTAAAGGTGGGAGGAGGAGGATGGATAGAGAGGCAGAGGAATAGTGGGTTGAAGCCCTTGATTAAGCTGAAGAACAGAATTTGTGGACCTTGGGCTGAGAAAGCTGAAAACAAGTATAGGATGCTGTGATCAGAAAAGGGTCATGGTGAGTGCAGGATCACAAGAATGAAGAGCTACTATGGGGAAAGGTGAAGGCTACTGGACCTAAGAAGATAAAAATTCAAGAGGTCAGGGTGTTATGTGTGTGATCCATATAAACAGGAGAGTAACTCATGATGGAGAGGAAGCTTGGGAAGGAGAATGAAGTTGTAAGCCTGGTCTTCCAAAGAATGTGGGAGACACCTAAGAATTTGGTAGAAGAATGGGATGAGAGATGGTGATTTAGTTGGGTGTTCCAAGTCTCAAAAGAGCAAGAATTTTTACCTGAGATGGGAGGACTCATGATGTGGAAAGAGCTTGGAGGATGAGAAGCATCCTGCCCAAGTTACTGGAGTTAGGGTACTAGATCACCCCTAGTGAGGGAAGCAATGTCATCAGGGTGAGTCAGGCATCAGGGACGTCAAGAATGTGGAGGGAATGATGAGGGAAGGAACCTAAGGTATAAGGAGGTATGGATACAGGAAAAGAATAGGCACCAAAGAAAAGCTGGGAGGGGGCAGGATGAAAGGAAAAGTTGAGTAATAGGAAGAAAAACACAGACATGTTTGGGCATCCAAAGTAGGAAGAAGACAGAGGGAGAGGAGCTTACATTCTGGACGGCCACCAAAGCAACAGAGAGAGGAGGCATTTGTTACATCAGTC
This sequence comes from Mustela lutreola, assembly GCF_030435805.1. Classification (NCBI taxonomy): domain Eukaryota; kingdom Metazoa; phylum Chordata; class Mammalia; order Carnivora; family Mustelidae; genus Mustela; species Mustela lutreola. The sequence goes on along the minus strand of NC_081295.1, from coordinate 56,220,089 downwards.
TCCAGTGACTGGGAGGAGATATTGTCAGGAAAGGTTGGATAAAGCTTCCATGGAAAGAATTAATTGTGACCTGTGTCGATGGGACTTTTTAGGGCTGGGGAGGTTGGGCTATATTAGCCATAGGAGAAAGACAAAAAAGGTAGGGTGAGTGTTGAATTGGGGCAAGACACTTCTTTTTCACTATTTGTCCTCAAATCACCTGGATCCCAAAGGCATGTTAGCTGAATGCCTCTAAGAAAATAAGCTGAACCCCCTCTCCATTCCTTCCTGGAGCTCCTGTTCGGCTCAGAACATTTCCTCATGATGTGAGTACTCTGAGCCACTTGGGTAAAAACAATGTAGATCACAGAAGAGTGCACACACCAAAGGAAGGTAGGCATCTTATAAAATGTCCACAATATTGTAAATATTTTAACATTTAAGTGCCAGGAAATTAGTGTGTTGAATCCAGGACCAAAAAGTATACTGCGTTGTTGTAGCACTCGGTAGCATTGCAGAGCAGTACTTCGTACCTTCTACTCTAGCATTCTTTTGGAAGGATTGCACTACTCCTTGTATATACTGCAGTCCCTGTCTTCCTTTGGCTTAAAACAATATCTTACAAACAGCAGACTTTCAGAGAAGAGATAAGAGGTTTTGGAATTGTCCAAATGCAGCCTGTGCAGACTTGGCTCTTATCTGTTCAGATTCCCTTGCACTCATTAACTATTAAATGCTAACCTTTCCTATTTAACAGGAGAAGACTCTAATTTTTCACAGCCTGATGAGATGTGGAGGTCTATCAAGGCCACATCTTTCACAGCTCTGCCTCCTGGAAGACGCGCGCGCACACACACACACACACACACACACACACCAAACCCCCTCATTAAACATTTCTAACCACTGTCATGATTCTATTTGCCCTTCTCTTAATCTAGACCTGGTTAGCTGAATTTTATGTTCTCTGTATCAACAGAGATTATGTTTACAAGTGCTCACGGAAAATAATGGAAACAGTCCTTGTAGCTACTTTGGCTTGTGGGGTTGGTAAGTCTCCCCCAGGCATAGTCTGTCTGTGCCTTGAGGTGTCTGGTGGTGTTCCTGAGCTGTGGCTCAGTCCCTTTCCCTCGACATTTCTCTTTTCTTTTGTTGTGCATTTTCCCTTCCTAAACCTTTGAACATCAGACAGTTAAGACAACCCAAGTCTGATCACAGAACATTCTAATTCCAGAAGCAAAGTTCTCAAAAAATCACCTAGTTAAGTGTTCTTTCAACATACAGATAAGGTGGATATAATTTTAAAAATTTTAAAATTAACTCCTGAGACCCAGGACTGAGCCAATAATTTGTTGCCCCCTTTAAACTGATGGCTTAAAAACACTTGTTCAACATGTATTATTAAGGAGAAAGGTTATATGTTTTTGATGGTGGTGCTGAAAAGGCGGCCTGCTCCTAGCTGTGCTGAACCCTTCTGAGTAACTCCGTTCTGATCCCAGACATGCCTAGCACCTACTCCGCAAGCATATGCTGTTTATTTCCCCAACCCATTCTCATGAGAATCAGGTTAGAGATTCTTTATCATTACCTGAGCATGAGTCTTGGAAGCCTCTGCACTCATCCCCAGAGTCTTAGCAAAGTAAATCTTCTGACTGCTTGTCTCTAGAGGAATTCTAGTAAATGTGATTTCTTCTGCTTTTTATATCCTTGTTGATATCTTTGACTTAGTGACATTTAGCCCTCCTTATAGATGGATGCCCTGGGCTCCTTGCCCTTTGACTCAGCTTGGCTAATAACTAAGGTTCCAAAAAATACACAAATGTACAATTTTAATGCTGTGGTGGAAATAAAATAACAAGGGGATGCTGTTATGTAGAGCAAAATGATGGCCAAAATTGGAAACAAAACTCACAAAGATTTTGATAACTGTTAAAGTTTCTTTTTCACTTAAGTTTTTAATGCTGAATTCTAAATTTTAAGGAATTCTAAACATTTACCAATTACCTGAGAAAAATGTATTTGAAAGGATGTATTTATTTCCATTTTAGCAAAACAGTGGGCAAACTTTCTGCTCTATGTTTAGATACAAGATAAGTATAAGGAAAAGATAATGTGGGCATAATTTTTTATTTTTACTTTTTATTTTGGAAAATTTCAAGCATAAGCAAAAATGGACAGGATGGTAAAATGAGCCCCTATGTACTTGTCATTTAATTTTAGTCACTTACCTCACATGACTAATTTCATGTCTTCATGCCATCACCTTCCCCACTGCCACCAAGTTTTATAAACTCTCAAAAAACTAAGATATATCAGTATAAACAAGGTGAAATTCCATCAGCATACACAGAAAATTCTCCTTTTCAGGATTTTTAAATGTGTGTCTTTTAATCAACTTAATTGATTTTAATTTTAAGGGTAAAAAAAAAAAACAAAAACTGGCTTTAAAAGAACTGCTGAAGGATGCCTGGGTGGCTCAGTCTGTTAAGCCACTACCTTCAGCTCAGGTCATGGACTGAGTCCCGCATCGGGCTCCTTGCTTGGCGGGAACTTCTCTCTCTTCCTCTGCCTGCATCTCTGCCTGCTTGTGCGCACTCTCTCTCTGTGTCTCTCTGATAGATACATAAATAAATAGAATAAATAAATATATAGAAGAACTTTTGAGGGAAAGATCTGAATGGGTCAGCTCAATATAAATTAGTTTCATAAGAGAATTTCTCAACAAATAGGCACCAGCTAAACCAACAGAAAAAATGATTTTTAGATAGAAGAAATCATCATAGGCTCTTGTCTTGTGGGTTCTTTGCTGAGATGCTATCTTTAACTATGAATACCACATTTTAAGGAGGATAATGTACAAATAATCCTGGGGAACCCCTAGAAGTGGTGAAGATTCTAAAAAAATCATACAGTGAGCAAAAGAATAAATGGGCATTTCTCATTTAGATTGGAAATAATTAAAAAGTTGAGAGACAAGAAAACTGCTTTGGTAACTGAATCATTGTCCACTGAAAAGGGACTCATTTTGCCAAATTAAAAATATGGTCGTTTTTTTTCTGACCCTTTGCAGGTTTCTTTTGGTTTAATTTGGTGATAGATTTTAGACTTTTTAACAGTCTTTATTGTAGTATAAACTACATACCAGACATACTAAAAACTATCTTTCAGATGCCGACTGTTTTCTAAAGGAAAAATGGATCAAATATGGATTTGAAAAATACTGTCAATATGGGCTTTGGAAATGAATAATTTAAGCATCCCTAGTAATGATACCTTGGGAATCTACTAAGGGGGGATGAAAGTTATTTTTTTATTAAAAAAAAAAAGGAAGAAGAAGAAGAACTAGATCTTAGGGACATTGCACTATGAATTGAACTTTCCAGAAAAGAAGAATAGGTTATTAAGGGAGAGGGAAAGGAAGTGTGATTAACAACAAAAGAAGCCAGAAGATCAGAATATATCTAACACTTATTACTTCTTAAAACAGAGTGTAAAATGTGATTTCTAAACCTCACTGTGAGACGAAATCAGATAGTTTAGGACAACTTAATGGTTTTAAAGCAATGTATTAACTTGAAAAATTCTAAAAATTCTTTGTTTTTAAAAATAGGAAAGAAAGAAAAAAAAACCTTTAAAGCATGAGAGATGTAACTTAGGTTCAAAAAACATTTCTATTGATGTTTTAAATATCGAAATGGGGCATCAAAATGGTTATTAAATCTTCTCTGAAGGACTTCACAGTAGAACTGATTCTTCCCTGTGATGTTTTGATTGTGTCTTTGTCAGCAAGCAGGTGCCCAGATACTCCCGATAACCAGCCTGGTGACAATCTCAGGAAATGAGAATATTATTCTTTGGTCATAAAATCAGTGATCTTTAAGTGCTTTTTTAAAGAATAATGGGAAATACAATGTGAAGGATGGTGTGTTCCATGTTTAAGGAGTTGTGATGTGTGCTGATCCCACGGACCACGGGAAAGCTGATCTCAGCTTCCCCTCAACCTCATCGCTGTCTCCCCCCCTACCCCCACCCCAACAACAAGAACTGTGTAATATGCAGAATCTTTAGGAGGCAGCACCAACGCCAGGTGAAGAGTTCTCTTCAGTCGGATTTTAACAGTTTTTAACAGTTTTACTTCAACCTGTTCAAATTGTTCCCATGTTTGGGCAAAAGAAATCCCTCCTTGGAGGCAGGACAGGCTGCAGACAGTGCTTGGTGGTGCCTGTGCTACCAGCCCCCCAAAATGAATGGTTGGTAGTGTGAGCTATGTGCAGAGTTGTGTTTACAGTGCAGGTGAGTGAAGCGTGCAGACCACCTGATACTCTGAGTGCCTCTGCTCTGAGCATGTACCATTGGGCTGGAATTTGTTTCTTTTCTATCAAGAGCATAAATCTAAAATCCCAAACAACCCATTATGTGTCACAAGTGCCAATTTCTCTATAGTAATGCGGGCACACAGTTATTTTCCTCATGTCTCCCTTTCAAGTACTTTGCGTGAACAAAGGTGGGGCGTCACTGGGTTGGTAACCTAAGCTAAGGCTCCATTTATTGTCACAGTATTTCAGTTTAGTTATAAGATGTAATTTAAATATGAAAATATGGAAAATCAAGTATGAATATGTGCTGAAATTCTATACTTGGACTTAAGAAAAAAACCGTAATCTGTATGGAAAATACCAATTGTTTTTTACAAAATTAAAAGAAATCCTTGGGGGGCACCTGGGTAGCTCAGTGAGTTAAAGCCTCTGCCTTCAGCTCAGGTCATGATCCCAGGGTCCTGGGATCGAGCCCCACATCAGGCTCTCTGCTCAGCAGGGAGCCTGCTTCCCTTCCTCACTCTCTCTGCCTGCCTCTCTGCCTACTTGTGATCTCTCTCTGTCAAATAAATAAATAAATAAATAAAATCTTAAAATAAATAAATAAATAAATAATTAAAAAAGAAAAGAAAAGAAAAAAGAAATGCTTGGGTATTTCCAGATTCTGCTCTCAATAAGACCTTTTCTTCTTAGCCTGCTATGATCCCTCCAAGAAAAACCCATTTGATCAGCTACCGGGCTTGGTGCATAAAAACATCAAGCTCAGGGCTAGTCTGGTGCCAACTTAAATCCACCATTTTTTAGTTTTGGTGCATTGAATAACTGCTTGGTGTGTTGGTTTTCTCATCTGTGAAATGGGATTCTATCAGATTCAACCGCACAGTCTATAGAGAGGACATATTAGATAAAACATGCAAAAGAACCCAATGCCTGGTGTTTAGACATCTGTTTCTTGATGAGCCAGGTATAAGCCTGCCTCAGTGCTTTGCTTGACCCTCTCTTGTGCCGCACGTATTTGCAAAGCTCACTCTCCTTTGTCCTTCAAGTTTTGATTCCAGTGTCACTTTCTCAATGAGGCTTTCCCTTGCCACCTTACATAAAATGACAACTCCCCCTCAATGATCCCTCTTTCTCATTACCTGCTTTTCTCCTTAGTTCTTATCATCCTCTAATGATAGTATATTTGACTTGTTTATTGTCTGCACACAGAACTCACTCTAAATATTAGTTGAATGAGTGAAGGAAAAGACACACATAAGCCACTCTTAAAACTAATGCACTTATTTTCACTTACTGTCATAAACTCTGATGTAGTATCCTTCTCCATTCCCTTTTTGTGTATTTTCCTCCCTTACGTTAGGTCACGAGCTCCTATTATTTGGTTGTTTTCATCTAACATTTGGCAGAGACTCGGTTTCTCTACAGACTCTAGCCTCCACGGTGAGGGCCCATATCTCTGGTCAAGTTTGCACAAGGAAGAAGTAAGTTCACCTTCTTACACATTTCTAGGTACAACAGGGTATGACGAGGCTCTTGCTTGTGTATGTATCTCTGACAATTCATCCACTGGTGCATCTGCTACTTAGAGGACTGTACATGTAGACAAGTTATAAGACCGACCGTGATGCCAGTTTATTGAAAAAAAGTAAAAAAAAAGTCTTAGGATTGATTGAGGTTTTCTGCATGGTCAGAGTGTGAACGATGTAAGAGTATTACATTATAGGAAATGGTGGTGGCAACATCAGCGGGTCACAAGGCAGTTTTATCAGTAAAAAACCATGAGTCCTAGAATCTATTATCATAATCATCATAATTTGTCATAGCTCTTGAGATTTTGCCTGAGCTGGGATCTATAGTGAAGTTGTTTTCTGTTGACTCCCCACAATACCCACTTCCATGAACATAGATCATTCCCCATGGTGCATTCTGGCACATTGGGCCATCACACCCTTCGTGTGGTGTACACATTATAATGCAGGAAGAGGATTTTTACTCTAAGGAATATTGGTTTAGCATTTTAGAAAGTTTGAAGTAGAGGCAATTTGGAAAATGTAGTGGTAGGTATCTCCATGAGGTGGCACTCATTATCTTCTTTATTCTTTATTTAAAGTTTTTAACATATTCATATTCATAGTTATGGAGTATGGATGTACATATATGCATATATATATATACACATAAATATGTGTGTGTGTTTATCTTTGGTTTTATGATTTACCTAGATCATTCATATTCTTTTAATAATTCAATCACATTTTTTACAAATTGCCATTCATTTGGGACCCTTGAGAATCTTGGGATGGGTAGTGTGTGGGGTACTATGTTGGTGGGAGAGGGAATCACTAGCTTTATCCTCTTCACTTCCACCCTATGCTCTTTTTATGCTAGAGGACAAAAATACAAAGCTGCCTGTGAGCCTAGGAATCTATGCACAGTAGGCAGGGATGAAGCCCAAAACCACGGAGACAGAATAAACAGGAATGTAATGAGATAAGCTATTTATAGAAAGGGTACTATCTAGGGCGCCTGGGTGGCTCAGTGGGTTAAGCCGCTGCCTTCGGCTCAGGTCATGATCTCAGGGTCCTGGGATCGAGTCCCGCATCGGGCTCTCTGCTCAGCAGGGAGCCTGCTTCCCTCTCTCTCTCTCTCTGCCAGCCTCTCCGACTACTTGTGATTTCTCTCTGTCAAATAAATAAATAAATAAATCTTAAAAAAAAAAAAAAAGAAAGAAAGAAAGGGTACTATCTAGATTGTTGGGGGACTGAGCAGGCTAGTAATTTGAAAAGCTAATGACTCTGTAGAAAAAAAACCCCCCAGAAAACAGAGGTTCACTTGCTCCTGTTAGCATCTGAGACCTGAAAATAACTCTCTTCTCCTTTGTTAAGTAAGGCCAAATATGAATTAAAATAAGGTCTCCTGTATTTGAGGTTCTCTCACTAGCCACTGCGTCCTGGGCTCCTGTTAGAATGCTCCAGAAGTGACAGACCTCAGCATGGATTTTGAGGTCACAGACTCAATTGTAGTCAGCTGGAGAATCAACCAGGCTCTGGATCATTATGGCATAATTTTGTTTTCATTACATTAGCACTAAAAGGGGGGAAAGAGCAGGAATTTAGACTCTATAAAAAAGCACATCAGATCATCTATGGGGGAAATACGAGCTTCTCAGCGACATCATCAACCCCTATCAGCAGGCTGGATATTGCACTCAAATTGACCTTGTAGGCATTCAAACCAAGTAGGCCCTTGGGAGACTGAGACGGAGAAGGCACATCTCGCATTTTCTCATGTCACACCTTAACTAATGGCAGCCAGTCCTACCTGCCTTTTCAGGAAACTCTTCTGCACATGGCCCCTTCCTCACTCGGAGAGCCCTCTGCATTAGTTTTCCTCTATGTAAATCCCTAATATCATGACTTATATTTATACAGCACTGCGTTAATTTCAAAGTATTTTGACATCTAAGGATCACCTTTATTTCTTTTAACCACAATACTATGGAGGTTGACAGATATGTTCATCCTAATTTCACAGGTAAGAATCCTGAATAGGGGAGGTGACTTATCTGAGGTCACAAAGGAGACAGAATCAAAGTCTGAAATGGACAGAAACGGGTCCCCAGACCAGTAGCACATTCTGCCTTCTGCATGATCATGTGAAAAGCCCTGTGTTGATATATCATAGGAACTAAAGGCTCTATTTCCTTCCCTAGCGAAAACAGGGGTAGGGTAAGTTAACACTGTCTTCCCAGAGGATATATTACATGTGGTGATTTCCGTCCCTAAATATTATTTGCTATAACCTTCTTGAGGATGACCTCAGGAAAAAGGCACACTGTACTAAATTTCTTCTTGTCCCCAGACTGGATTCTCATTCCGACCACTGCCCAATTCTTTTTCAGTACTGCCCCAGGCATAGCAAAAGAGCTTATTTTCATATAGCAAGGTTATTATTCAGGAGACAATTTGAATGTGGCCATTTGCGTATTTTTTTTCTAAAGCTAGTGTTTGGATAACCTGCAGGGAAATCTTAAAATACCCTGAAAATGAATGTAATTTCCTATCTGGTAGATACACATATATAGAACATTGAATCATTCTCAGTGCGTGTGTGTGTGTGTGTGTGTGTGTGTGTGTGTGTGTGTGTTGGAGAAATAGGAGATGTGTTCTTTGGAAAACAGCTGATCCGATCCATACACTCTCATTAATTCATAGGCCAACAAGTCAGTGCTTTATTTTCCAGTCCTTTCCTACTAGATTTAGTCTGAGGATACAGAAACAAATCAAGAAAAAAGCCAAAAGTCTGAGGTATAAAAAGTATCAAAGAAACATTCAATTTGCCTTCTTCAAAGATCTTGTTCAAGCTACCCAGAACAGCCTAAGACATGTCAGACCTGTGCATGGTTGACGCGACTCTACCCAGTAACTTTCTGCTTGCTGCTTGGCAACCAGCAACCAGCATGTCATTGTTCCCATGCATACATATGTGTAAACTATGCCTGCCTCTCTCACATTCTCATTCTCTGTATGTTCTCTGTGTATGTATGTGCCATATGTATGTTTAAAGCCATTTTTCTCTTTGAATTTTGGCTTCTTCTTTTTTTTTCTTTTTTTTTTTCTTATTTTTTGAAAGACCAAAGGAAAGGAGTTGAAAGAAAGCAGGTTGCATAAAAAAAATCTGTTTCACCAAATTGGCTTCAGACTCCTGTACTTGTACTTAGACTCACGCACACACACACATACAAAAACCTCTTTACCCCCTCTGTCGTGATTTAAATAATTAATAGCTGCTTTTTCTCAGGCCCTTTGGAAGAAGTACTCTCAGGCATTAGAAACTCCACGATTCCTCTGCCAAAATGCAGCAGATTCTTCTTCAAAGCTGTGACCCTGTCGATTTTGCTCACTGCCAAATTTCACATCATGAAAAAAATAGCCTGATATTGAAGTGATTAAATTTCAGGGAGAGCTGACAGAATGGAATTCTTCAAAACCCAAATTCTGCCAATTTTGATGTCTTTAATTTATTCCAACAACCATTTAAGTCTAAATGCCTCCATTTTAATCATATTAACAGTAGATTACAAAGACACTGAACACCCAGAGAACTCCAGTTGCAAAATCAAGTTGGCTCTTCCCCCTCCTCTTTATGTTTGGAATGATCAAATATCTTCTGGCAGAAGCCATTAGCCAGAGCCTGCTCTTTTGTAATTTCCCTTTGGTTCCCTCTGTTTCTTCAGCCAGAGGCCTGGACCTTGGCACTTGCCCAGATAGCACAGGGGAAATAAACGCACCTACTATCCAAACAACAGCAAAGGTACTGAGTTCTCTGTGCCAGCATTTAGCTAACTCACCTTGAGAGCTCACATCTTCCTTGCATATGAAAGGTGCTACAGAGAACTGAGGTTGAAACTAACCCACATCAATTCACAGCAACTCAGAGCCCTGATCTGACTGGCATCATGCTCTAACCAGGGAAGCAACAGCAATGGCCCCCCAGGCCGGCCGTGGGCTCTTGGCCCCCCTTTTGGATGGTACTAGTTGGTAGTGTATTAGGCCTTCAATGGGGCCAATGTAGAGATCTGTTCAAGCCAAGCTCGAGCCCTTGCCAGCTTGCCCATTTCTCTGGTAGTGTACTCCCATAAAGCTGCAGGAAACCTGAATATTTAATGCAGATATTTTATTTGAAACCAAGCGCCTCTGTTCTCTAGGGTCTACTTTCTGTCACCAGCCTACATCATAGGAAACAGAATAAACATTTTTCTGCCCTGCACAAGCCAAGCTATTTTCATATTTTGTTTCCCAGAAGTCATCCAACTGCATGTACGCACAGATTCTAAAAACTCTAATAACTCCTCACTGTTTTTGCAATATTACCTGGTGGGTCCAAACCTGGGCTTTCCCCTCAGCTAGCCCGTGTGTACCTCCCAGGAATGTCCCTCACTAGGCGACATGCAGCAAGCTAACCATGCTCTCTGAGATTTGGTTTTCTCCATTATTGAGGTGGAAAAAATAATTGTGTCTCCTTACACAGTGCTACTGTGAGAAACAAGAGAGATAATGCACAAAACGTACTTAACAGAGTCTGGCCTATAGTAAGTGCTTAATAATGCACTTAATATAGTAAGTGCCTAAGTGCTTCACCAGTGGTATTGTTAATATGATCATTATTAATATTATCCACTTATAAATGGCTTAAATTGAAGATTTATCATGACTTGATAACTACACAGAAAGAGATGAGGGAGCTGTAAGCTACAAGAATTGCTATACAGGAAGGGCTTTAGGGGAGCAATGTTCTTGGAAGAGGAGCTGGGGTATTGCCTTGTGTTGCATTCACATACTAAGCGCACTCAATTTCCTTAGATTGTGTAATGATTCAAGGTGTCTTGGTGAATATAGGCAGTGATGGAAACCTACGACACCATCCTACAGGATCTTCACATTATACTCCTTCTACTCTACCCCTTGAGTATTCCATGGCAGACTTTTCCTGAAATTTTGTCTCTGATGGTGAAGAACATTTAACAATTTTTGAAAATTATTTTACAAGTATCTTATTCCTGCTTAAAAAAAAAAAAAATCTTTGAGATACACCGTGAAATAGAATTAAATACCTAAGCACAGGTTGTTTTCTTCCTTTGTGCTGAATCAAGGAGGAATCTTCTAAAGCTGGGTTCTGTTGATAACCTTGGGAGATATCACTATAACCTTTAAGGATGGAATCCCATACTGAAAGATGAAGTGAATGAATCATATATGAGGTAATTTTCCTCAATCAGGCAATAAAGGTAATGGAAAAACAAGATTTTTTTAAAGTTTACCTTTCATTCAATCGACATATACTTTAGAGTATAAACAAGAAGGCTTTGAGATTGTGAAATGTGAAATGAAATGTTTCTGGTACCTCAGAGTAGATAGAAAATCAAATTTTTGTTCAATAGAAGTCAGTAATATTCTCATATATTGGTTTAAGACTTGGATCTAGTTCAATAAACAAAGCTAGAATGGGCTATTTTTTTTTTCTTGAAACGATAGGCCCTGCACACAGAGACGCAGACTCAAAAGAAACAGTAAAATACAAGTATGAATTAATGCCATCTCTGAGCTTCCTGAAAGAGGATTCCCTAGCCAAAGAGACAAATGAAGTGTTAAAATTTCTCACCTCCTCCAGGAAGAGTCTGATGTTTACATTTGATAAGGGAGACTGAAATCTGGGGGGCATTCATGGGTCCTCAAGAAAGCGGTCTACTCTTTTTTTTTTTTTATAAGTTTTTATTTATTTGGCAGAGAGAGAGAGACAGTGGGAGAGAGAACACACGCAGGGGGAGTGGGAAAGGAAGAAGCAGGCTTCCTGAGGAACAGGGAGCTCACGATCCCTGGACTCTGGGATCATGACCTGAGCCAAAGGCAGAGGCTTAGTGACTGAACCACCCAGGTTCCCCAGCAGGGTCCAGTCTTATGTGGCTGTCTGTAGAACTCAATAGAATTAAGGCTTTGAGTTTGTGCCCTGTTGTCTTAAATTGTCCTGGAGTTAGGACACTGGGTTCCCTTTTGGTTGGGTCCTTTGAGGTATATACTGAATTAAGTGTAAATAGTCAGTCAAAGAACAGTCAGCCCAACCATTGGGGATTGGTCGTCAGAAATCTGGGTCAGTTTGCTGAAAACACCAAAGTATTCAGCCACTGAGACTTCATAAATGTTACTCAATGGCCATCTTTAAAATGTGAGTAAAGGCCAATCACACTTATTTAGAGACATAGCCTTGACTAGAAAACTACTTCAGCCAGCTACATGTCTAAGATCTAGAAAACAGTCTGTGGACCAGAAAACAAAAAGTCTCTTTAAATGTAGCATTTTCTTGGAGGATTCTAGGTCTCAGAAACTGAAAACACTTCCAACACATAAGGGGAAATAAAATTTCTCAAATGAATAGGATAAAAGAAACAAGGTTTTCAAACTTGTTATCAAAGTTGGGATTCTGAGCACCAAAATGCATTATTTTTTATAGCAATTTCTTTTTGAAAGCTGAGGATATTTGGAAGACACTGTTTCCTACAGAACATTGATGAAGCACAAGTAACTTCAGTCTATGCACAAGAGGACATGCGTCCTATTAACATGTTTCTAGTTGATGTTAAGATACATAGCTTAGCTCCTTCAGAACATTCTGAAATAAAAAAAATATGGTGACACCAATAACAAATGTAGAGAAATGACTTTTCTTTTTTACCTTTTATGACACCGCTTCTGCCAAGCTGCCTTTCTCTTAGACATATAGACTCTGAAACTTCAGTGTTTTAATCCTTACTAATATTCTTCTAAATCTCTTCTTAATTTTTACTTCCATCTTTGACACCAACTATCTGAGATATTTACTGATCTCTTTGTGTCCTGTCATTCTCTCTGGCTTACAGAGCCTGAGTCATTTATGTGCATTTAGAGCTATCTTTGGATGCAAACCCGCTAAAGCACAAGGCAGTCTGATGATGAAGTACCTTTCCCATTTACACTTGTGTAAAAGAATACCATCCACTTATCTGCAGTGTACTTCTCAAGTAAAGCAAGTTAGAGATTTGTTCCTATGTCGGCCTTTGTGTCCAATTTCTTTTAACTCTTAATCATTCTGGCAGCAAGTGCGTTTGACATTAAGTGGACCACATACTGTGTCTTTGCATATAGTGTCTCCAAGTATTCGGAAAAAATCTCAATGTCAATGCTAGAAAAAGAAATGTAATAAAACAAGATTGGAGAAATCAAGTCAGTTACTTAGGAAAGTATGCCCAGTTATGATATAATCTGCACAGTATGTACCATGAGTATTTTAGAAATAAAGCAATGTTGTCTGTAGGGAGAGATTAATGCTGAAACTAAACAGTTTCTGAAGAGCAAACATAAATGAATGTACTGACTCTTAAGACCTTGGCATAGAAAATACAATAATGAGTTTTTTTGACAAGTCCAAAAAATGTTTCTGTCTCTCCTCTTTCCTATCATCTGGCATCTCTTTTACCTCATATTGATTTGTTCCTCATTTCCCTTGCAACAAAATTTACCTTCTTATAAACATATCATATGATATTCTTTCCACAAAGACTATTTCTAGAGCTTCTACCTTCTTACTAAACGATTTACTACTTTTTCGTTTGCACCTTTTTATTACTTCTCCTTCCACTGCAAAACCAAAACCAAAACCAAAACCAAAAATTTAACCAGCACAGAAGAAAACACTACATTTTCCCAAATTGTCCAGGGAGTGAAGACAAAGATGGATATGGAGTTCAGTGTAGACGGCCATCTCAGCTATGCAGACGAATAGTACTAAGGCTCCTTTGAACCCCAAGTCTTTGTCTCCAAGAGGATCTCCAAGTCTGTCTTGTAACTAGATTGTTAATAACTGTTCTTCCTGCGTCTCCATGTTACAGTGGGTGGACACACCCCTTCCTACTTCTTCCCATCCTTGGCTCTTCCCACGTGTTCAGCTACGGTGGAGAGATAGGAGACAAGATGAACTTCCAAAGGGGAGGAGGATGCTGAATTCAGTCAATAGAATTGTGATAAACAAGGTCCCTGTCATTATGGGTACTTAATCACACTTTCCTTTTTAAAGTTTATTTATTTTTATTTATTAAAAGATGTTATTTATGTATTTAACAGAGACACAGTGAGAGAGGGAACACAAGCAGGGCGAGTGGGAGAGGGAGAAGCAGGCTTCGCATTGAGCAGGGAGCCTGACATGGACTCAATCCCAGGACCCCAGGATCATGACCTGAGCCGTAAACAGACATTTAACCAACTGAATCACCAAGAGTCCCTGTTTTTAATGTTTAGATTTTGTCTAATGTTCCTGACTGGATGTTCCTTTTCTTTTCAAGTGCTAAGTTGTTTCTCAAAGGTAAGTTCTAGATCACATTGTTCTCATACTCTTCACCAAGGTAAGGACCCCTCAGATGTGCACAGGGCTGTTTGAATAAAGCATTTGTTTCTTCAGGCGAAATGTATGTCCTCCCTGCAGATTGCATAGCAAGACACTACGGCCCTCTTCTGCCTTTTCCTCTCCTCAGAGGGGATCATATTCCTGATTGGGAAACCATGATTATTGAAAAAGTAAAGCTGAATTGAACAATTTTCTCTGGATTATTATCAGGACTTAACCTATATTAAACAAGCTAGCTTTTGAGTTTTAGAAGTTCAGCTCATCACATTGCTTTCAGTTCGATGGCTTTAAAACCCGTCAATATGCCCCAATCCAAATCTTATGTTTTATAAACGAGAAAACAAGGCTGAGAATGGTGAAGTGACTTACTCAAGGCTAGATAACTACCTTGTGGAAGAAAAGTCGCTTGTATCTCAGATTTTCTGATGCTTTCATTTACTGCAACATAAATGAAAAAAATTTTGCAATAGTTCCACAGATATGTATGTGAAGACCACATGCACCCATTGAATATGTTTAAATTGATCTTTATGTTGAGAGTTCCTTCCTATGTGGGTCAGTATGGTATCTCCCTCAGAGTGGAGTAGCCCACCAGTGCCGAGATGACCTCCTAATCCTTTAGCTAGAAGACAGCTCACAGTTGCTCAGCACTGTACATTCATAAAAGGCTTTCACACACACGTGCTGGCATTCTTCCCTCACTCTAGCTCTAAGAGGTTGATATAATTAATAGTTTTACATTTTAGATGAGGACACCAAACATTCTCAAGTAAAATCTTCTCTGTTGCTCAAACGACAAGACTTCATGTTGAGAAAGACCTTGCCCAAGCTTGGGATCCATTTAGATACCCTTCAAAATTAGTGGGTGTGTCTATACTCCCTTAGCTAGAGAGCCCTGAGAGAAGAGCTCTGCTGGATGAGATTCAGAGAAAGCACTATCTGACTTCACATTTTTGCCCCATGCAGCACACCTGGGCAGGTACACACATGTGCGTACATGTAAGTTTTGAGGGAATGGCATATGAATGATTGATCTCCAAGTGTTTTACATTAATGATGATGAATCCTATTTGGTGGTACCCCAGATTTAAAATTTTAAATTAGTTTAGAGTTGGAAAGCAGTGATAGTTCCTGTTAAGTTATTTTGGACAAAAACATTTTGTAAACAAGCAAGCATCGAAACAAATATTTTTGCTTAAACTTCTACTTTATGAATCATTTAAGAAATGCACACAAATCATGGCAAAGTGTTTTTTTCCCCCTCTGGATGACTTTTATTTCAACTTTCCCATCTCCAAGAACACTTTCAATTATTTATAATCACATTTTATAAAGTTGCTTTGCTGCTAGAGCCAAGATAAAGGCATATGTAATTTAGCTTCACATTTTATTTCTGTCTTCACCAGTAAGATATCTGTTTTCCCAAGAGGGTTATACTGTCATGAGGGGATATTCCAATAGTTCTGTTGAAGTATATAAAAAATATTAATATTTCTTCTAAAATGGAAAAGACATGTAACAAAAGCAATTTTTAATATAAAAGTTGATAGTGGTGCACATTGGTGGTTAGTGTTCATCCTGAGAAGAGACCCACAATATAGCCCACCTAATATGAAAATAAATAAAACTCTCACTTCTCTAAGGAGTCTCAATGCAGAAAGAAAAATATACCCAATACACTCAGAAAATTAATAGCATATCATTAATAGGAACATTCTGATTTTGCATAAAGTCATCAAAATAATCCCATTGTCATGGAATTATCAGTATTGGAGAATTGACATGGAGAGCAACAGAAAAAGAACACCTCATATAGACCAGAGACAGAAAGATGGCCTGGGCAGGGCTGGGAAGAAAGTGAGGTATGGCCTACGCATTGCCTATCTCCCTCCCCTGCTTCTCCTCTTAGGGTCACTCTGGGGTCTTGCATCAGCATGCCTCCTGTGCCTGCCTCCTAAATGCCATCCAGTCCCTGCTCCAGCCCTACCCATCTATTTTAGGTGCTACTGCTAGAGGCAATGGCTCTCAACTTCCTGATTCCTTAGAAAACATTCTGATGAAATGAAGCTCACTAAAGCGTTTGTGACTGACAGTGGAGACAACGGATCACATGCCCCTGATCACTGACAGTCCATGAGATGCAAGCCTTGGTTCAAAGTGCCAACAGGAGGTAGAGTGTTCGACCACTAGCCTTGTTAATTGTTCTAGAGTAAGAAAGTATTAAGAAAAGAAAAAAAAAGAAGGAGATCTGCGTTCAAGCTCTGGCTTACAATCAAGCGACTCCCCTGCCTTGAATAAGCCACATGACCTGCCTATGCTTTCATCTTGCCATGTAGTTAATGAAGATTTAAAGGGTGTTTTGTGACAGAACAAAACAGATTGCCAATTATTTTTATTACTGCTGGTATTACAGGAGTTTCAAAATCATTCTGCCTCTCCTGTACATTTCTTATGCAAGACATAAGTCAGCCACACTACTACAATAGTTTTCAAACACCAACAATATAGGACACACAAAGAAAACCAGAGTAAACTAATTTTCCCTTCTTTTACATTCATTTTTGTTTCTTTCAAATACAAAGATTCACACCTAACTACAGACTGATGGACTTTCTAGCCTTAGAGCTGGTCAATATTTGATAAAGGAGTAGGGAAAATGCAGGTGTGCAAGAACTGGGTGCTTCTGAGCCTCGGGTCTCCCCAACTCCCTGGGCAGGTGGTCAGCGGGGGAGGTGGTGCCCCTGGCCAGTAGGCCTCTCCCAGCTGGTGGAGAGCTTCCCTGTGGGCTCTGCTGGCTCACGGGCCTGCTTCTTCCCTAGCTGCGCAGTTCAAAACTGCTGATTCACGCTCATGATACAAGTCTAATGACCAGGAATGCGCTCTGATTTTTTTTTTCTTCAGGCACATTTTCTTGGTAACCAGGCTTATGAGATGCTAATACAAATTGGCAGACTTGAACTGAAACAACAAAAATACGATCTGCCACTTGGAAGGAACAAAGCACAGAAGACTCTAAGGCTGCCCTTTTGCCTTGGGTTTTCCTTTCAGTGGCGAAGGCACACAGTAAGTGCTCAACAAAGAGACGGGGCTTTCAGGGGAGACCCATGGTGACCATTAGGCAGTAATTCCTTTCATTTAAAATAAATTTCCTTCGAGCCCTTTTAGTAATGTGGCATTAAGAGACTCTGCTAGTTTCTCTCTTTGTGTCAAATAGCTCTGGGTCAGCAGCATCTACCAAATCCAGGGAGGCAGAAAAGTCACATTTTGCCTTTTCTCCAAATCCATCTTGGCCACAACCTGGCCACATCTTGCTTCTGAGTCATATAGGAAAGGTTCATGGGAGGTCACCCCAGTTCCATAGACTAATTTGGAGTTTTAATGTATTGCTGTTGAAATAATGCTTAATCTCTTCTTGTCAGCTGACTGAATGATACAATGATAGTCTCCTGTGAAAGCTGAGCAGCACAGCAAGTCCTCCTTGGACAGCCGGCAGCAGACAGCAGCCTCACAAGAAAGCGCAGAAGATTTTGCAGAAGAACCACACAGATATTCCCAGAAAGACAATTCTGAGACCGGTTCATTAGTGGCTGTGTTTTCATGGCACTGCTAAGTGGAATGCCAGGGCTCTTGGCTCCTGTTTTATTAGGGTTTTCCTCTATCTGACTGGGACTCACATATTTTCTGACCACAGACTTGAAATTTACTATAAAGTGAGGGAGCTGATATGAACCAATCAAAATTCTCCAAGCAAATTCAACTCAGATTTAAAGTTGTCTCTATTGTGAAAAGAGCTTTTTCTTGATTATCTGGGAATGGGTCAGGTAGGCAGGTCTGGGTGTTAAAGATGGTGTTAAGAAGTTAAAATAAACAAACAAACAAACAAACAAATCACCTTGGGTAATTTCGTGCCAGAGGCTACAACCTCCTGTTGATAAAAAGGAAGATGTGTAGTTTCAATTGGAAAGGTCATGCTCTGCTACACTGATTTTAAAAGTTATATGGTGATAAGCATAGAAAAGGGTAAAGAAATTCCTTACAAAGCAGAATGAAGATGAGAATTTTTTTTTTTTTCATCGCAAAGGAATAAGATTCAAATCAAAGTCCTGAGAAAAAGGTCGTTTTGAGATACAGAGAATTATAGGTTAGTTCTAATTTGTTGAAGTTTATATAACCTGCTTCTAACTGTTTCTTTAATCAGTTCAGCACTTAAGAACAATCTTGACGTGGTTATTACCACCTTATAATAAAAGTACTAAAAATGAGAATTTTATTTTATCTTCTGCATTGTGGAATGCCAAATCTTAGTGTCATCTAAACAACCCAGTTCCTACTTTATCTTTGGAAGCCATCCAGACACAACAATCTGTTTAGAAATAGAATGGGATAGGATAACGATAACAGTGATGGTTGGATTAACCCTAGATGATGAACCAAGAAGCAGCAGTCACCAGAATCCCTTCAGGTCTCTAGGGCTGTCACCAAGTAGCACTGTGGGCAATATCTGAAGACTGATCTCTGTGAAACTGGAGGGCTACAAACATCACTCCTATGAGGAGTATCCAGAGCCACAGAGGCCCAGACAGAACAGCCCTTGCCTTTGGACTCTAGAGAAAGTATCTAGGAAGGAAATTTTTAGAAGGAAGTTATTTTAAAATCTCTATCCTCATTATTTGGATGCAGAAATGAGGCACAAAGCAGTCAGTAACTCCTCCACATTCCAGCAACCAAGGAATGAATTAGAATCCATTTTTTTTCCTGCCCTGTGCTTTAAGTTGGCCCTGCATCCGACCATGCCACCTCCTTTTGCGAAAGGAAAATAAGAAATAGAAAATTGGATAAATAAGCACAAAAGCTGAATTCTGAGGTCATAGATAAATCCAAGATGACACAATAGGAGCAATTTTCCAATGATCTGTTGTTTGAAGACTGGGGACAGGTTCCAGGAAGGACCAAGAAACAAGGTCCATTTGAAAAGTAATATTTGACCCAGAGCAAGTATATTGAACAAAATTATGAAAAGTTGATCCTGACATTATATATTTCCTTCTAATAGCTGGCCAGGTTAGTCGAGGAATTAAATTCTCTATCTATACCCCCCCACACACACTGCACCCTCCTGCAACTAAAGAAGGGCTAATTCAATCCTCCAAGAGCCTATATCCATATCCCAAGTAGCTGAGCAGTAACAAATGATTAACTTGGAAATGGTCCAAATAGCATGTCTTTCCTATGCAAAAACTATCTAATGGAAGGAAAATATGTTGGATTAAGAGCCTGCTTGTTTTAAGACAGAATATGTGAGGAGAGATGGAATAAAAAGGGCAACGATTAGGAAAGCAGAAAAGATGGCAATAAAACTGGACAGGCCAGAGGAGCCTTGACTTGGGACCACTGACCTCTCTGATCTTGTCCTTGACAATGGTCATCTTGTCACCCTCTGTGCCCAGCTCCAGGGTTTGTACTGTTACCTGGAAGACTCTTGTTCCCATTAGAGTGTCGGAGCTGTAGCCCAGCTCTGTTCAGGACCCCAGCCCAGTCCATGTTATGAAAGGAAAACAAAACGCAATGTAACAACTGGAAGTGAAGACTCCTTTTTTTTTTTTAAGTATTTTTTTAAGAGTTTATTTATTTATTTTTCAGAGAGAGAGAGCGCGTGTGCGAGTGCACAAGCAGGCAGAGTGGCAGACAGAGGCAGAGAGAGAAGCAGGCTCCCCACTGAGCAAGGAGCCTGATGTGGGTCCTGGGATGATGACCTGAGCCAAAGACAGTGGCTTAACCAACTGAGCCACTCAGCCATCCTGGAAGTGAAGACTCTTAACTAAGAATTTCTAAAACGTTACAGACAACTGACTGAAATAAGCAAAAGAGCAAGTACCTTCATTGAACATTTATTGAGCAAGTATTATATATCAGTTATCATACCAGAAACTCTCCCTGTTTGCTCTTTGAATGTTCTTAAGAACCATAGATGTGGAACTGTCCCCCTTTTACTAGCATCAAGAGCATACTGCTATAAATAAAAGGACTGGTATTCACTTCCTGGTAGATTTTAATTTCCAACTAATAAAGATACAAGTGGTATTTCTGCACATATGGTAAATGCACATAAATATTTCAAAATGCATGATGATTAACAAATATCTTTGTTATAAAATTATAACAGATTATCACAGGCCAAAACTTGATGAGGTAAAATTTTCCATCTATCATTTTGAACCCAATGAAATTGAAACAAGTAATTCTCAATGAGAGGAGTCAGGGGAAGAGGAGCACATCAATATTACTTGTGCAACGTGTTCAAGCACATCTTCCATTCCTATTCCCTTCCCAGCGCACTTCGCTTCCTTTGGTCAATGTTATTGGTAGACTGTGTCTTATTCCTTACAAGTGCTCAGTCATTAAGAGAAAAAACAAAACAAAACAAAACAAAACAAAAACAAAAAACAGTGTCCTGACATCACTTTGTAAATTTCCATACAAGCAAATGTTTCTATGCTTCTTCATTATCCAATATATATGGGATATGTCATTCCCTATGTCTAGGATATATTCTTCAGGTAAAGGAATTTCTAGATAATCTGTTCTCAAGTTATTTAGATTCTCATATGTTTAGTTAGTTCATTTATGTCACATACAATTGTATGGGTACAATAGTCTCATGATAAGATGAATAATTTATATCTTTTTTTGGCTTCATTGACATACTCTGCACATACAAATACAGTTTCATCAAGATACTGACTTCTGATCAGATTAAAAATAAAGTAACTTACTTCATTAGAAAATAACAAATCTCCTAAAATGGTATAGGAAATGATTTCAGGGAATCTCTCTACTTTATCATGTATTCATTAACTTAATCAATATTGATTTATTATTGACAGGTACATGATAAGTAGTTGGGCTTTACCTGTTAAAGTAAAATTTATGCCCCTGCCTTTTTGAGACTCATTTGCTTATTTTGGAGAAATCGCTTTCAGACTATGGATGTACTGAATGATACTAAAGATATTCAGAAACATCAGACTTACTGTTGCTTCACTCTTGAGTGACTATTTTTATAGTCACTCAAGATAAAGCATTCATGTTTCTCAGGTGACACTTTCCAGATGTGAGCATTTAGTAATAATTATTAGTAATGGTTTAAATCACTGCCACTTAGCTTGTTATGTAGGCTAAAATTTGGGCTTTGAAGAACATTGAGTTCATTAAACTATAATGAAAACATGGACCAAACATACTGAAATGGGCCCTATGGACTCTTAAGTACCGTAGCAGTGCTGATTTAGGGAATTCAGAGTAAAACTCTGATCTGTGGGTGGATCTACACCAGTAGCCTGCACTACACTCCCCAAGTCACCAGAAGAATGAGAGAGAGACACCTGGGACTGGCAATCTTTTTTTTTTTTTTTTTTTTTTTAAGATTTCATCCATTTATTTGGCAGACAGAGATCACAAGTAGGTGGAGAGGCAGGCAGTGAGAGAGGGGGGAAGCAGGCCCCCCGCTGAGCAGAGAGCCTGATGTGGGACTCGATTCCAGGACCCTGAGATCATGACCTGACCCAAAGGCAGAGGCTTAACCACTGAACCACCCAGGTGCCCCTGGGACTGGCAATCTTAAGGCCTGCATCTGAATCTTAGTTTGCAAGTTTGGAAATCACAGATAAATCTCTTAATCTCTCTGAATTCCTGTTACTTCATCTGTAAAGAAAATAATGGTTTTGCTCCTATCACTGGAATATTATAAAGATCAAATTATCTAAGGTTTGTGAAATGTTCCAGAAACTGTAAAATGATATAGTATAAAATACTAGTTCTAAAAAAAATTTTCAGAAACTGTAAAATAATATATTAAAGTATTAGTTTTTGCTACCAATGTCAAAATTTTATCTTAAAATTTATAATCATATTTAGGCTTATTTACTATAATATACTTGCTCATTATAAACAATCTACAAGAGTCAGAGAAGGGGCAATATAGTATAAAGGCAAGAACTCAGGGTTGGAATCAGCGAACTTGAATCCCAGTTACATAATTTATTGGGCAAGATCCTTTGCCCATGTTGCTTCTCTGAACCTGTTACCTCATCTGTAAAACATACATAAGGATACCTACCTGCATTAAAGGATACAATGTATATAAACATGTAGACACAATCAATGAGAAATATTTCTATCATTACAAAGTTATAATGGTCTTTGCTTTCCCCACTAACCATGGTTACAAATGTCCATCTGGCTCAAGGATTTTATCATATTCTGCTAGTTTTTTAGTGTGCTCTTTTTTTTTTTCTTTTCATAATCCTTTCCAAAAGCAAAGGATTCACAACTACCATAACTATGAAAATGTATTAGATATGTAATTAACAAGTTAGTACTACGGTTATTTTGTTACACTAGAGGTTATATCCTACTAAGATACCAGTGAGCTTGGTTTGAAAGGCAACATAAGAAGAGGGTCATGTGTAATTGGAGACCTGTTCTTATCAAGGTGATTCTTGTTGAGGTTATAGCCTCAATTTGGTACTGTTGAATTTCGTATTTTCTTTTTCTTAAGGTGAATGTTTTGAAAATATTATCTCACCTGAAAGAATCTGGTAATTGGTAAAATGATGGTTTGTCTAAGAGAGAAAACACTGCTGCAAAAAAGTCCGATTTAGTATCATAACTTTTATTCATTTTTAATGCAGAATTTCATGGCTCATCAAGGAGTAAGCTGGTCTATCATAAGTTGTCTTTTTGTTCATTTTAGAAATTTCCCTGCTGTTATCGTGTGTGTGCTTTTGAAAAATCAACACTATTTAAAAGGAAGGGGGCTGGTAGTCTGTTCTCTTTCCCCTCCCTCTTTCCAAGTTCACTGTGTTTGCCCTAAAAGTCCCTCTCAGAGTTTTCCCAATTCCTGCCTGCAGTCCATATTATTGAGTGTCATAGCTTATGAACAATCATCATTTCACATTAAACTTACAGTTCAGCTAATGTGATGGAATGGTCTCCATGCCAGAATCTCTTAATTTCTTTTTCTTTCTTCCACACAACTGCAGACTGGAACCAAATGCTTAGTCAAATATCTTTCTTACCTAACAAGAGGTGAGTGTTTTCCTGGTTTTCTTCCTCTCTCACCCTTATTCTCTATCTCCTTCTGAATTTATAGAACTGGCTTTAATTATAATTGAACAATGTGCCAAGGGCCCATCAGTGATCCTCCAGATGGCTCAAACCAACCCATGAGAGTATCTTTCTTTCCAAATTTGATATTCAAATAGCCAGTATGTTTCTAGCAAGAACTGATTAAGCAGGTGATCTGTCTATTTGCAATTAGTTTCTAATTACCTCCTTTCTGATGATGAATACTAATATTGCTTAATATTATTGGTTTGGCTAGGCATCTCTCCATATTTTCCCCTTTTGGATTTTGTGAATACTTACTCTGTGGATCAGTTGGAGGGAAGCCTTTAATTTTAAAAAAATATACTTCATTATTTAAACCCATTTTTCCTGCAGCATATGCTACAACTTCTGAATGAAGGTCTTAAACTGCATGACAAGGAGTACCAGATATTTATTTGTAAAGAATTTCTGAGAAAGTGAAAAGTATAGCAATAAGCAAATGAAGAGAAAGGGAAGATGGGGAAGAGTAAGGTATTATGTTTTACATCTTCCATTTCCCCTCATCAAATTAATTCCCTGCCAAAGTGTTTAAAATAAAGATATATAATACTAAGGTGGCTACTGTAATGAAGTACTTGTACCATAAGCACAGATTCTGTATTTCTTTAATCCTCAAATAATAGAAAATAGGGGCTCCAGAATGATCCTAAGAACTGCAAATGAATCAACAATGGCAAAGTATTTTTTAGAAATAGTAGCATGTGCTTGCTTGTGCATGTATGAGTGTGTGTGTGTGTGTGACCCCATTGCCTTCCCTGATCTAAAATCAATTAATGTAACAATAATATTTTTGTAGTAAGTAGGTGAAAATATTCTTTCCCAGTTTGTTTGAATTGTCAAAATGTTTTTATCAAAACGAAAGAAGTAGAACTACTATTAAAATTCTAACAGACTGTAAAAATGTGAAGTTTATGTTCATACATAAGTTCATATGTGAGTAAACCTAAAAGCTTTAATTTTCAGTGTCTATTCTGACCGTTCATGGTAATTCTACTCAATCATTTATTCAATTATTTGCTCATCTGGCAGACCTACTATATGAATATATACCAGTGGAGTGAGGAGGGTAAAAAGAAGAAAACTAAAGGCATTTTGAGGAAATTTCAAGCAGAGTGTAGCACATGAATGGAGAGGTGCCATTTATGATTTTTATCTTGCTTTCTCTACAGCATAAGAAGAGGGTCACAGCGGACATAATTGAGAGAATGCAGATGGATTTCTATGCCATACTCTGGAACTAGGATTTAGCCCCTTTGTCACAGATAAGGGGGAAATGGAATACCTTTTGAGAGGGTGATTTTCACATATTATTGAATTTCAGTGGATTTTCACTGTGACAGCAGTGTGAAGGGTGTCTGGAGAGCACCTGAAACTCCAAAAAAATACATATAGGAAGCCACTGCCATAGTTGATGTGAGATGAGATGGGCCTGAATCAAAACTAGAGAAGTAGGGATTTACAAAGACACAGTTTATAGGTTGTAGTGATGATTACACATCAGAGATCAAAGAAAGACACCAGTCTAGGGTTTTTTGCTTGAACAGCTGGGTGAACTTCTAAAATGAGGAATGAGGAAGGAAAGGCAGGTTGGTAGAAGATGGTGAGATCAGATTGGGACATGTTGTGAAGTAGGAGACATAGCTTTGTGGTAGAAAACTGAGGCACATAGGTCTCAAGCTCAGTGGGGAGAGGCCTGAGATGGATAAAAAGATTTGTTTGTCAGATTGGGAGCCAACAGCATAGATGACTGTTGAAATCCAGACAGTAATGAGATTTCACAGAGAGAGCCTAGTTGGAGGAAAAAGTCCTAATAACAGAGCTCTGGAGAATACAAACACTTAAGCTATCATTAGAAGAGAAATTAGAAAAGAAGGATTTTTTAAATAGGAAGGAAGACTGTCAGGACAGAGTCATGATTTAGAAAGGAAGGGAAAAAACACTTTCAAAATTAAATAAGATGAGGACTGAATGATAATATTGTCTTCACCCATAATTATGTCATTGGTAAACCATGCCAGAGCAGATTAGTATAGTAGATTGCAGAGGCTATGACCAGTAAAATTTAATATGCACCAATTTTATCAATGGATCTAGCCATCAATTCTAAAAATTACTCAAAAATAACTTATTCAAAAGAATAAATGCATTTAAAAATGAAAGTGTCTGTATACACTATATATAAAAATGTTTTCTAAAAGAAAATTCCTTCAAATTAGAAAAATTCTGATGAAAATAATTGTATTTTGGAGATGCAAAGCCATGCTTTTGGCCAACAGATACTGGACTAGTAGTACATAACTAGAATGCTAAATAAAATATATAAAAATGTCAGACATTGGACAATAGGCAGCACAAGGCAGTAGTATCTCTGGGAATGGAAATAAGAAAACACTCTTTCTCATCGCCTGGGTTTTCTGGCAGAGGCAAGGAAAGGAATCCATGCAAAGCACAAAGATCTCACTAACCAGAGTTTGGAGAGATTGGAGTATTTGGAATAGCAGGATAGAACAATGGAGAGAAAGAGTACACTCAGCAAGAGCTCCAGAAACCTGCACAGGGCTATCCTTGAAACTCAGTGTAATAAAAAATTGTCCATGTTAAGAACACTTACAAGGTTGAGATAACCATCAGGAAACAGTTCAGCAACTGTTGAGGTCTGCACAGAGCTAGACCATTTTGTAACCAATCAATCAGTTTAAGAGACCTTAATGCACATCCTGAATAGTCAGTAGAGATCAGAAAAAGACCATGATTTAGCATAAGGCCTAACTTAGCTATATAATAAAACATGCTTGAGACCAGCCTTACCAAGTTTTAAAACAAATGTTGAAAAGATCAAGCTGATTCCCACATAAGTAGATTTCTGACCAAAAAAAATTCAATACTCTTTAAAGGAAGATAATAAAATCCAGAATTTCAACAATTAAATATTCAAAATTTCCAGCATGTAGTTAAAAAATAATTACTAGATATGTAAAGAAATAGGGAAATAAGACCCATAACTGTAAGGAAAAATTAATCAATAGAAACAGACCCAGAAATCATTGAGGTGATGGAATCAGTATGCAAGGTCTTGAACAGCTACTATAAATATATTCAAAGATTTAAAAGGTATAGTAAACAAAATGAGAAGAAAAATTGAACCTATTAAAAATTGGAATCTCTAGATTTGAAAAATGCAATATCTAAAATTAAAAATTCACTGGTTGAGCTTAAAAGCGGAGTCAATGCTAGAGAAGAAATGACCAAGGAACTTAAAAGCAGAAAAATAGGCTCCAAATAGAAACACCAAGAAAACAGGTTTATACCAATATACTAGACACCTTAGATGAAATGGACAAATTTCTTAAAAAATTTAAATTGATAAAGCTGACATAAGAAAATAGAAAATTTAAATAGCCTTAAATCTATTAAAGAAATTAAATCCTTAATTTAAAATCTCACAAAAATAAAAGCAAAACAAAACAAAACAAAATCCAGATATGGATAGTTTCACACAATTTTATCAAATGCTTGGAAAAGAAATAACCACAATCATACATGTATTACCTAAGAAAATAAACATAGGGAACACTTCTCAGGAATTACATTACAAAATAGTGAGAATCATTTCAACAAGGACTTAACACAAGTTCTTAGAAAGGAAAGATTTCTTCTGGATATTATGGTCAGGAATAAAGCTACAGAGAACTGGAAAATTAAACATATTTAAAGGATCTCTATAGGATGAAAATGGGTCATTCATTCTAATTTGGGGGAATGACATAAAATAACATGAAGCAAGAAAGCATATGTGCATGGAACATTAAATAGAATTAGACTATGTCACAGAGTAACTAAAGATGCCCTAACACAAGTGAGGGAGTTTGAATTTTATTCCATAAGCAGTTGTAAAGTCAATGAAAATTTTTGAGCAAGAGAGTGGCACATACAATAGAGATTTTGCAGTCTTGATTTCATAAAAGCTATCTGGATTGAAGGGAAGAAAGCTTAGTGACAGAGTAAAGAGGAAAAATCTCTGAAATGGCTTGGAATGTTTCTTTGGGAATGTCTGAGAAAGACACAGCCCAGAGGAAGTCTAGCCATAGATTCAAAGAACAGCAGCTACAAAGTTAATCACATTTTCCAAGTAAAGGTAAAAATATATATGAGCTAGTCTAGATTCTAATTCCCAAGCTCAGAAAGAACCTCATATGGTGTGGACTACTAAGATCTCACTATGAGAGAAGATAAATATTATTATAATTTATGCTGTGGTTTTGGTTGGAAAAGATACTTAATTTAGTCCTATATATCTACACATGAAAATTTAGGTAAGATCCATGTAGTTCTTTCCCACAATTTTTTAACATGAAGCCCGGTTCAAGTAAATTCATAATGGGAAACAATTGTACATTGTACATTTACTGGATTTTCCATTGATTTTAGGAGGGTAGATTAATCTAGTGAATTTGAAAATGATCAATACTGATTAAATCAGTTAAATTTGAAGTCATCCATAGTTTAATTTTTTTGTTCTCAACTTGAAATTTAATGGGTACTTTTTTCTCTCTTCAGTTAACCAAGGCTCATGTACATATATCTTTGAGGTAGCACCGAATTCTCTGTGAATGTTATCAGGGGACTAAGGCAGAAAAGAATTTGATATGTTGTGATTTTTCAGCAGTAAACAAATCACAGTGAAGAGAGCAGCAATTAACATTGTGAATTTGTTAACACCACCATTGATATAAAAGAATTTTCTTGACAACCAGCCTAAAGAAAGGCTTGCTGTTTTTACAGTAGTCTTCTTTAAAGAAAAATCAAAACAAATAGAAAATCTTTAAGAAATGAGTAAGTGAAGGATGCAGGATATTTATAAATGCTTTGAGTTTGTTCATTGGACTGAATATAGAAAATTTCACTTGCCCATTCATTCATTCAACAAGCATATGCTGAATACTGTTCTCTCTGGGACCGGCCATAGTTTGAAGTAAGTGAGTTCCAGAGCCAGCCACAAGGGGAAGGAGGACATGTACTCATGTGACTACAGAAAATTTCTGTAGGTAATATTGTAAGCAAAAGCTTCCCTTAAACATTTCCCTATGCTTGAAAAGAATTCTTTTTAAACATCATGGAAACAAAAGAATGCATAACAACTTAAAGTTTCTGTTTTACTATTCACATCAGTTCTCGGAGATTTTAAATATTTTCCTAGCCTGGTGCAAACCTCCTCTCCTTAAGAATTCATATTGCACTAAGCTAGTGAACATTTATTGTTTGACGAAAACTGTGGTAAGAGCTGTTCCTTTCCTGGAAAAGCTCACAGACTAAGGGTAGGATGCCTCTTGTTTGTATTACCCTTTACAATTTAGCAAGGGATTTATTTTTTAACCTATTTGGTCTCCATAACATCTTGTGAGTTGGCAGGCAGTCAGTTCTATTTTTCTAGAGATAAGTTGGAGCTCTAAGATTTTGTGTTTGTACTTCTGGTGAGTGGTGGAATCAAGACATGAACATGAATCATCTAATTCTTAATTCAGTGTTTTTTCAAACACAATACCCCGTACCTATATGTGTATGTGTGTTAGTAATATGTGTGTATTTATCTATCTATTTATCTACCGTGTGTTTATCTAGTCATAGGAAATGGGATTACTGTAAATACATTCCCTTTCAAGTTCTCTGTCCTACATAATTTGTGGTTAAGGAATGGTAAGTTTAAGAAAATATTTTCTTAAATTTTTTCTCACTATATTAAATTATAACTCTATAGTTGGGCATCTCATGTTCAGATTGGCACAGGCTTTATAGTTATATAGGACCTATTGCATGCCAGGCACATTTCCTAACTACACCGTATGTATTAAATCAATTAAACATCAGGACAGCCTTATAAAGTAACTTCTCTTTTATCCCCTGTGTATATATGTGTGTATAATATAGATATATATATATCTATATCTATATATGTATGTGTATAATATAGATATATATCTATATATATGTATGTGTATATATATGTATATACATATATAGATATATATCTATATTATACACACTCACTTTATATATGTAGCACAGAGAAGTTAACTAACTTGCCCAAGATGATACAATCAAAAAGTAATAGAAATGTAATATGAGGCAATTTGGTTCCAGAGCTAGCACCATAATATATGATGACATTTAAGAGGGAAAGAGTCTTATTAGCCAAGTACAATGTCTGATGGAGACTTCAGTGGTTACCTTTTAAGGCAAATATTATTATATACCATGTATTACATATAAGGTGAATTTCAAATACATGCCTGATAACACTTTGGCATGGATTGTTTCATTGTATGAGCTACTTGCTATTTACATAGCTTAGCTATTAGGATTGGGTCACAGGACAGAAACATTTTAAGGTGGATGAATGTAGAATGATAAAAAACATGAAGAAACTTCTAAAAGATTATGACAATACAGGGATTGTTGTAGAGGAGCACTTAGAAGCCATGGGGATGCTATGGAGACACTGAATGCTTAGTCTGTGTTAGAAAAGGGCATAATGGGCTCAAGAGGAAGGACCAATGTCAAAGGACATCCCATAAGGAGTTCTTAGTCCAGGAAGGAAGGCAGATATATCATACACAATTATACTATCTTGAGGCATATGTTGAAATAGAGGTATGTGCTTGGTTCAAAGAGGTTTCAGAGGAATGCTGATTTTACCAGAGGTAGGAAGAAAGGTCAAGAAAAAAGACATGTCTGGGGAGACAGCTTCTAAAGAATGGATAGATCAGGCAGAAAGGGGTTATGTAAGCGGTTATGACAATGTTTTGATTTCTAAAGCATTTAAAAGTATTTCAAAGGCATAAAATGCTTAAAGCATTTCAAATAAAGAATAAAACATTTTATTTTACTATTAAAGATAGTATATTTCAGGAAAGTATCAAAATAACTGATAATAGTTTCTTTTCTGCCACAGGTTTGAATTGGTAATAAGCCAACCACAGAGCACCAACTGTGTGAGAACTGGGGGAAGAGGCCATCACTATAGGAAGTGGGGAGGGTAGAATTTAATGAGCTTCTATTACATAGTATTTTGGGTTGTTGTTTATAGCCTTTCATTGAGTTTTCAAAACAACCCCATCACGTGGTATATGCCCATTTACAGATGAGAAAACAGAAATGTAGAGAAGTATTTGCTATCAGTAAATGATAATCTAAAATCTGAATTCAAACAGGTTTGTCAATTCCAAAGTTCATGCTCCATTCACCCTGAATTTTCACTCTAATCTCCTCAGGAAATACAGATATGGAAGGTCTATCAAGGACCTAAATGAACCCCTGCAGCAGTGCTCAGCAAACCCATGCTCAGGGTTGGCCAAGTGGAATCTTTGGGAGGAAAGAATCAGGGGATTACCAAATCTCTTCCTCCTCCAGCATGTTCTTAGTTTTGATAAGATTTGAAGCAAGATGTTTCTTTTGTTGCTGTGGGTCTTCATCTCTGGATATCTGACAGGGGTAGTAGGACAAGGGAGGACACTGGAGAGAGGACTGTGCAGAATTTGGCTATGTATAAGAGTTTGAGGAAAAGGGAAAGATCATGACATCTCTACTTTGCCCAACTGAGTTCTCCAGAGCAGAAGAGCAGAGAAGCCTTCAAAGAAAAAGCCCCAGGGAGGAAAAAGTCTGAATTTACTTGTATTAGCACCTAAACACAATTGTAGGTGGCTGAATGAAGCATAAGTCTCATAGAGGTAAATGTTCCTTAATGTACATCATCAGAGGTAGGAACAGTTGCAAAAGCAAAGATGCATGCAGCCAGTTTTCCCACCTCTCACTAGTGTCATAAAGGGAAAGAGAGTGATGGAAAGTTCAGATCTTTGGAAAGGAGACTTACCCTGCTGGAATATCAGAGGAGAGAAGAAAAGGTGTTCATAAGAACTAGGATTGACTAGAGATCCAAGGGAGTGCTAAATGTAAAGGACGTTAATGAGAAGGATAGCAGTCACCAGGTCAAGAGAGTTTTACTACCTCGTACGCTGCTCTTACTCTCTCTCTCTTCCTTATCCAGCATTCTTTTCTCTCTCCTCTTACCAGGACCTTGATTCTGCTCTGAAGTCTTTAATAGCTTTTTTTTTTCTTTGCTTACAGAATGATGCATGGTTCCCAAATAGGCATTCAGTATGCTCTACAATGTGGCACAAATTTCCTTTCCTACCTGGTCATCTACTCTTACTATAGGAAATCTTCACCATTAAATTGTTGTATGCCCCATTCTTTTTTTTTTAATTTTTTATTTTTTATAAACCTATATTTGTATCCCCAGGGGTACAGGTCTGTGAATCACCAGGTTTACACACTTCACAGCACTCACCAAAGCACATACCCTCCTCAATGTCCATAATCCCACCCCCTTCTCCCAAACCCCCTCCCCCCAGCAACCCTCAGTTTGTTTTGTGAGATTAAGAGTCACTTATGGTTTGTCTCCCTCCCAGTCCCATCTTGTTTCATTTATTCTTCTCCTACCCACTTAAGCCCCCATGTTGCATCACCACTTCCTCATATCAGGGAAATCATATGATAGTTGTCTTTCTCCGCTTGACTTATTTCGCTAAGCATGATATGCTCTAGTTCCATCCCTGTTGTCGCAAATGGCAAGATTTCATTTCTTTTGATGGCTGCATAGTATTCCATTGTGTATATATACCACATCTTCTTGATCCATTCATCTGTTGATGGACATCTAGGTTCTTTCCATAGTTTGGCTATTGTGGACATTGCTGCTATAAACATTCGGGTGCACGTGCCCCTTTGGATCACTACGTTTGTATCTTTAGGGTAAATACCCAATAGTTGTATGCCCCATTCTTAAATACATTGTGCTTTCTTACCTTCATATGTTGGCTCTCCATATAGCCTCTACCTAAATGCTCCTTTGTCTGATTTCCCATTCTTGCTGTCTTTGAACTTTATACATAGTATGAAGCACACAAAAGTTGCCCCATAGAGCCTAATAGGGATTACATCTTTATGTCTCATCTCCTTTTGATTTTGTAAATTCTTGAAGGTCAATAAAATGTTCATATAATGCATTATTCCAAGGCATAATTCCTTGTACATAATAGGTACTCAATATGTAACTGATAAATGAAGATATTAAAAAGAAATTATGATTCTATTAACTAAGGAGATCTGGAAGGATCATTTGCTAGCATCTAGCCTAATGCTTTCATTTTAGAGATGAGGAAACTGAATCCCAAGAAGTTAATGATCTTGATCTTCATAAAAACTACTTCAGCCACAGCCAGCACTAAGAATAATAGCTAACATCATTTGACTATCTACCACACACCATACACCATACACGAAGTCTTTAGTTATTTCAACTGTTTTAACCTTTTAGCAATCCTATGACATACTCAATAAGCTCATTTGGTAGAAAAATAGTATCACGCAGAAAGACTGAATAATTCATACAAAGTCACATACCTTTGTAAAGAGTGGAATCAAGATTTGACCACACTTTGATTTTAGAGTATGCATGCTTAACCATGACTCCATTTAGTTGGACCTATTAATCTAGTCCTCATTCTACTATGCCATTCTATCTCTGTAGGGTATACAAATATTGGCTGACCCAGGCCCTTGCTGGCTTATAAAAATGAAAGGCTTATGAAAAATCACACATATGTAGGCATTCACTATTACTAATTTAGCTAATTAATATTACTAATAAAGCTAATAAAGAAAATGAAGTTAGTACAAGCTAACAGCAATGTGATTTTAGTTGAGAAATGAAGTGTAGACCCTATTTAACAAAATTTAGTATTTTAGTTTCTACAATTCAGTTTTCCTTACAGCAAGTAACAAACAGATCCAATAAAGAGAAACAGCCTTGGCTGTTCTAAACCTGCCATCTCTTCAGTTTTTATTGTAAACTACTCAAGAGGAAAAAAAAAAAAAAAGACCTGTTGGTAGGTCTCATGGAGGTTTATGGATTTAGGTTCTAGTCGATGACGATGATGATGATGGTAACAATATTTCAATGCCACATTTTTTTTCTGTGTATGAGTAAGCTTATTTTCTAACGCTTCAGAAACCAAAGCCTGCCTCAAGCAAGCCTATTTTGAATTGCTTTATGCTTAGTTTTCCCTGCTAATTAAATTCCAGTTTATAATTTATTACAGTGTTCCTTTTTCTCATTCACTGTATTTCTGTGTGAGCTATTTCTAGACTAGAATTTTTAAATTTTCTCAAGGAAATATAAACCTTGCCTTTCTGTAAATTGTAAGAGCAATTGTGACCACAGGATAATTATGGAAAAGCAATTAAGCAGTGCTTTGATTTTCTCCAAAGTTGTACATTCGTAGTTAAAATTTAAATGTTTTGAGGTTCTCCTATCTGGACCCCTTTCATAGGGAGCACCCTCCTCCCAACATCTCTCGATGTCAGCCTCTGCTTTCCCAGTGCAACCAAAGACCCTCCAAAAATACAAACTTGCTCCTGTTTTTCCACTGCATACAGCCCTTCTATATTTTCTCCTTACTCACTCTCTTAGTATGGCAACTTCTTTGTCCCTTTGACCCTCTGTACTCTCCAGCCTCATCTCTCACCACCTCAGGTCCTAGCAATCAACTCACAACCATGTTGCCATTTTTCCCAATAGGAAATCTAGAGAATAAATCTAATACTTCTTCCTCATGACCATCTCTTAAGTATTTAAGTGCAGCTATTGTAGGTTACCAGAGTTTTCTATTTTCCAGGTTAATTTCTCTGATTCTGGACATTCTTCAATAATTATGCTCTAATGTGTCCATGTCTTTGTAAAACCTGTTAAAATGGAATTCAACATTTTGTTAGGGTTTGTATTCTTCAGAGAACAGTGAGCTCTTCTCATTCTGCACCCTTAATTTTCACTCATGGAAAAGAAAATTTCATAAACCTTTTCATTATCCACATCCACTCAATTTGCTCTAGCTAACTAAAATTTTACATTGATTTTCCTTATATTAAAGTTCCCCAAATCTGTTCGTTGCATTTATTGTTCTAAATATAGATATGGTAATTAATATTCAATTCTGTTGCATTGCATCTCATTAATTTTTAACTTATCATTTCACCCTATGTTTGCATCATTTAAAATTGGATAAATAGGCTGTCTTTGTCTTCATGCAATTTATAGATAAAAAAGTTGAAAAGCACAGGGCCAAATACCTAGTCTGTGGGCAGCTGTTGTATTACTATGATTAAAGTCATATTTCACCATCTTTTTCATGAAGAAGTTTATAGACCTTTTACAAATATACTCTTCTCAAGAGTATCAAGTCACATTACATAATCTTGGTGAAACCATGTTAGCTCTTTGTGATCCCAAAGCATCCTTATAATCAAAATCCTTTTTGAAAGAACGTTAAACATTGAAATCACAGATATGACCCCAGAATAAACCTTCTTCCTTTTAGAAAACTTGAAAAGAAAACTGAGATAAAGAAAAAATTCTGAGGAACTTCCTCTACTTTCCATAAGTTTTCAAAGATAATTTATAATGGCTCCACAAACATATCAGCAACTTTTTATAATGAAAGAAATATGGTGTAATCATCTCTTCACCCCTATTGTTATTTGGTGTTTTTCATAACCGCAGTGACTCTACTCTTTCTAATGTGAAATTTTTCTTGATAAGGAAGATAAAAGTAAAACAGGAGTTCATTTTCTAAAGTCTGAATTGGTTTTAATTTTACTTATATTTGCCCAAATCACACTAAATGAGATTTGAAGAATTCTCAAAATTGTTTAAAAAACATTATTTTTTTAAAACTCCACCTTTTCCAGCAGAGTTTCCTAAGGCCATATCCTCTCTTCCATGAGCCAGTTTCCCCAGACTCACGAAGGAAGGTCAAATGGGTTTTGTTCATGTGCTTCTGAATGTCTTGGTGGATGAATCCCTTGATTTGGGGTGACCAATGGTACTCCTTTGTCAAGGCCACTCCTGTTATCATGTCCTTCTTTCTCCTCTGTCTCACCTGTCTGTGGTGTCACAGTTGCATCTTGCCACCCTAATGCTTTCTGCTACCTGCCATGGGCTTTTGTGCACTGCATAGTTCCCGATTGTTTCTCCTGCTCCTGCTCCTAACTACTCTAAAATCACTGCTGCTTCCTTGTCTTTTCTTCTTGACACAAACAAGTCACCTTGCTAAAGCAAAGGAATGCCTTTCTCTCACAGCAAGCTGTGTGGCTGTGTGCGCTATTACTTCCTCTTCTTCCTGGGATTCTCACACAAATCTTGGTGTCAGCTAAGTAGCACACACCCAGGCATACTCCAAATTCTCCCTCCCTTTTGATAGAGGCTCATTATATTTCAGCAAACTCTTGACTCTAAACTCTCTACTACATTGGGTTCAGGATAATCCAAAATAATCTCCCTACCTCAAGGTCAGATGATCACCAGCATCAATTCTACCTGCAACTTTAATTCCCTTCCATGTAACTTAATATATTCACAGGTACCATGGATTATGACATAGACATCTTTAAAAGACCATTATTTCACCTACTACATCCACTACCCTGCAGGCTACATCTGTCTATAAGAAATACTGATGCCTTGCTCTAACAAACAGAGTTCTGACTCCAACACAGCCATTTCAATGTATGACCACAAGGCACTTGAGCTTTCTTAGGCATGACCAGGCACCAAGTTGTCTGTAACATTTAACTTCAAGGAACACATTTCTGTGTAGTCCTCTCTGTGGCACCCACTTTAGAATGCTATCATATCTCTTCTTCTCCCTCTTAGAAATAATTCCCTTGTAGGTTTTCTCTCCAGTCTCTGATCCTTTCTTGTAAATCCTTCACCTGGATTAATAGGTCCCAAACCATTTCTAAAACATTTTATCTTTGTAAGCCTTGCAAAAGGAAATCCATTTTAGAACTACCTTAGTATTTAAAGCTCATTTTATTGGCACCTTAATAGAAATGTAATTTTTAATATCTTGTTACATGGTACCTTCAATTGTTTAGTATTATAAATGATTCTTTAGTGAATGTTCTTATACACACATCAGTTCAAAAATATTCAAGATGTTAGATAAGTCCAAGAAGTGAAGTTAATAACTAAAAAGTGTTCCCCATTTTGACTTCTGATGGACACTGCTAAAATGATGTTTATACAGGTGTATCCTCCTATATATAAGTATACACTAGTTTACACTCTCAGAAGCAAATAATTGTGGAAGACTGGTTTTCCACACTACTACTAACAAGACATGATGTAGACATTTTTGGCTTTGACTATTAAATTTATGCTAGAATATATTTTATTGCATTTCCCTTCCTCTGATTGGAAATGGACATGTTATGATTGAGAGATATTTGCAATTATAGACATTTCCCATGTGTTCTTTATGTTTTAGAATGTAGAATACTCTGATCATTTTTAACTGACTTTTGACAATTCAAGTGACATGAGGCCAAAGTGTGACTGGAACTAATCTTGAGACTCTTCCCAGGGGAAAGTATCAGGAAAAGAGGATATGAGCAACAAGTGTCAATAACCAGAGC
This sequence comes from Mustela lutreola, assembly GCF_030435805.1. NCBI lineage: Eukaryota > Metazoa > Chordata > Mammalia > Carnivora > Mustelidae > Mustela > Mustela lutreola. The sequence continues at coordinate 56,183,163 of NC_081295.1, read as the reverse complement.
CAAGATTCCATCAGAATCCTCTGATTCCTCTAAATTTTACTGATCACTTACCACTTGAAGAGTAATAATCATGAAGATATTCTTATGACTCTAATACTATCTCTTTCTCTCAGGAGAGGATATAGAAGTGGAGGCTCTGTTACAAGAAATGTAGAGGAAATCTTTCTTTGATTGGGCCTCAATTGGAAAAGGTCAGGGTTAATATTACAAGATCCTGAATTAAGAAGGAACACTCTTAAGGATACTGGCATATAAGTAATCCTTAAAATGTGCAGAAACTCTTAAATACAATGTGTTACATTTAAATGGATAGGAAACAGATGACCAAACTATTTAGGCTTATTTTCAATTTAAGAACCTCAGGAGTCTATAAATATCAAAATAAAATTGATGCTTACTTGGAGAACTTTAAATTTTGTGTTCTTTCTCAAGTTAGATAAAATGACTATAATGCTTTCTGTGTTATTTCAGATGAACGTTGACATTCAGTGCCCTTTAGTGTGAGATCTTACACAATTCAAGTTCTATATTGAGCATATAATTTATGTCCAATGACACGCTCTCTTGAACTGCTGAAGGAAAAAGACTCCTTCCCTGTGAAAAATATAGGGCCAGGAAATGAGAATGCAGACTTCAGGTATTTTGATCTATTTAGAGAATCCTTGGTTCTGAATAATCCAAACAGATGAAGTTTTGTGACACTATTTAATGGTGATTAAAGTTGGATCAAAAAACATCCCAAGGATAGTATAATTTACTGTGTTTGAAAAAAAGTTTGTTTTCAAGGCTCTTGCCCAAACAGCATAATAATTTTTCTCAGATGATCTTTCTTACTCCTTTTATTCGATTAGGATTGCCCCCAAAATAGTACAGGTAGTCCTCATTTTGCGTGGTAATGTAGGACCACAGAAATGGCTATGTAAGATCAGACCATACAGAGTAATCTTAACTGATGAGAAAAATTACAATTGTTCCATGACCTTTAAAGATATTTGTCAAACTTTTAAAACTCTTTTAGTATATAAATAAAGGAAAATGTAAAAAAAAAAAAGTGTAAAAATAATATTTACTTAGTGTTTGTTAATTTAAAATATTTCAGCCGTTGAGAATTAAAATTATTTATCTGTACTTTCATCATGAACAGTTTGTACAGTATTTGGGTTCTCCTTGTAGTTGTATAACTTAAGATACAAAGGAGTATCTTTCCTGCTTTGGGGAATTGTCATAGAGTTTTCTACATTTTGATCAGCTTCAAACATTTTAGCCTTTGTGCTTTCAATATTGTGAAACAACTCTGAGTGTTCTTTTACTGTGAAGAAGTTACCTTTTTTAGGACAGCTTTATCTTTTTGTCACAATCACTTTCCTCATGTGTTTTGGTACATTCACCAAATTTTTTCACTAAGTATTTTCACTAAGTTTCTCCAACTGCGTGTCTACAGTCTATCAAATGGGCTAATGCCAACATTCCCACAGTTGGCCATTTCTTCTATAGTTCCATTTGTGTTAATTCAATTTGCTATCACTTATCTTTTCACTGTACTCTCATCATTGTTGGCAAATTCGCTCTGTTAATTATTCATTTGTGTAAAATGTCACTTTAGGTCTATCACTCAGAGACAAGGAAACAACACAACTACATGCTTTGCTGTCTGTATGTGAACTGAATAACAGATGTGCAGTGACCAATCACAGACAAATTCTAAAAGTGACACGATTTGTTCCTGTTCATAATGCACATCTGTTATTGGCATAATGATAGTAGACTGAAGAGCTAGCAGGAAATTTGTACCATATGCACTTATTCGGTTCATATGCTATAGAGATAGAAATTTGAACCATGTTGCTAAAGGACTGGTATTAATAAACCATGGTAGCTGAAATTCATGCATATGGGAACTGTGCAAAGCAAAAATTGACTTGCTATAAATAGGAATGATATATTTACTTCTTTATTTATAAAGTCTGCCTTTTGAAAACAAATAGTTCCTTTTTCCAAATCTAGTATAAAAAAATGGGAAAAGAAAGGGGACAAAATACTAAGATCTGATTAAAGATTTTTTTTATGAAAGATAATTTTGATGAAAGCTCTGGATTTTACTTTTTTAATCAAATAATTTACATAATATCTACTATGTTAGGAATTCTTCTAGAAGCTTTACAAACATAAGCCTTTTTAATAATCTTAGTAACAATGAAGTAGTCACCATCATTTTCCCTTCTTAAAGATGAAAAAACAGGAAGAAGTCCCTTGTGTAAGGTTTATAACTTATAAATGGCAAGCATGATTCAAATCTATGAAGCCTGGTTTTAGAGGCTGTGCTTTCAATCACTGAATATTTCTGCCTTGTATCATCAATCTATGTTGCTAATTCTGCAAAGTAACACATTATCAGATCATTGCTCTTCCTGATAGAGTTAGGTCTATCTCATTCATTGTTGCAGTTTATGACTGTAGGTTCAGAATTCAGCACACAAAACTGACATTATTTATGATAGAGATTACTAGGGCTCCACAGAGCTTAGGGGAGAGGTTGTGCCTTTCTCTCGGGGAAGTAATAAATGCAAAGAGAATGATTTGAAAGAAAGGGAATATAGCTGCTGACATCTCAAGGCCTGAGTTAACTAGTTCAGAGGGTCAGAAGGGTGAAGTTCTGAGCATGAAGCTCTCCCTGAAGGTAGAAAAGAACACCAGAGATAATGGAATGAATAAGTTATTTACTCTATTTCTACTCAGATTACAAGGGTCTCTTTAAAGAAACCCTCCACCTAACTTCACTGACACTTAAATGGCATCAGTTTGGGGCTGCCTGGGTGGCTCAGTGGGTTAAGCCTCTGCCTTCATGCTCAGGTCATGATCCCAGCGTCCTGGGATTGAGTCCCGTATCAGGCTCTCTGCTAGGCAGGGGGCCTGCTTCCTCCTCTCCCCCGCCCTCTCTCTCTCTTCTTGTGATCTCTCTCTGTCAAATAAATAAAATCTTTTTTTAAAAAAATAAATAAATAAAATAAATGGCATCAATTTTACTTTGCTTTGCAAACAACTGTCCATGATTCCAGCCACTAAACCTGAGCATTATAAATTTAGTAAACCTGACAAAAATATTAACAACTATATTAAGTAGACACAACAGTTAGAACACAGCAAGTTCAAAAGTATTATCCCATTTCTTTTATTAAATGTCTAGAGAATACCAGTAATCAGATAACTTAATCTGCTTCTCTGGAATTGTGGTTAAAGATTAAAATGGTTGTTTATTTTTAAATCGTCTTGTGTTTCATGGCCACTTCCTGAGTGTCTGCTTGGTGCCTAGCAACTGCCAAGCATCCAATTTTCAGTGCTAATCCTTTTCTCTTTGGCAAGTAAAAAGAAAAAAATCAAAGGTTAGGCAGGCTGTTACTAGAAATAACTTATTTAATAAAACAATATGAATGACCAAGAATAAACCATTCATGAATAGAAGGTCACAAAGAACACAGTACAGGGTCTATTTCTCATGGAGTTTTTCCAACAATTTCCAAGTCCAGCTCCACGAGTTGGGACAATTCTTTCATTATGTGTACAATAAATCTTGGTTCCTGAGCGATTTCACTTAAAAAGAGGAAAAGAGGGGAAGATCAGTACTGAATAAAAACTAGTAAATTTGTGTATTGGTGGTGGGTGGTAATGGTAAAAAGCATATGAACTAATGACAAGAGACAGATTTGTGTTCCAGACAAGTGTTGACCCCAAGTAGGCATCGGTTTTCTTTAAGAAGAAAGAATTGAGCTATTTGATCTCTAAATTCCCTTTAAGGTCAGCATTTGAATAATACTACAAAAGCCTTTAATTATGTCAAGGTCATCTAATAAACTAACATTCATTAGCTCATGACACTCATGCTGAAATACCTCCACTGGGTTTCCATTTCTCTTAGAATAAAATCCACCTTCTTTATCACAGCCCAGAAAGCTCCGATTGATCTGTCTCTCCACAACCATCTCTTCATTCACACAGCTCTCTGTTCATGCCCAGTTCAGTCACCCACACTTGGCAAAATTCAAGTCTGTCTTGAGGCTTTTACCTTTTCTTTAACATCCTCTGTCCACATCTAAGCTTATCAAGGGCCTTCAATTTCTTGTCTTTTGGGTCTCAGCTCAAATGTCATCTCCTCCTTCTCAGACAGGGTCTCCCTGTCCAGCTGACCTGAAGGAGCTTTTCCCAAATTAATCTCTATCACCTAGCCAAGTTTAATTTTCTCTGTAACAACTTGCAATGGTTTTATTCATTTACTTGTCCTTATCTGCTTTCTCCTATACAAATGCATAACCTATTGAAAGCAGGGATCTTATCCATCTTACTCCTCTGTGTACCCTCTGGAACAGTGCCTAATAGGCACTAAATATTTTGAGAATAAATGAATGGTCATATGCCACCAATGCCAAAGCACAATGCTTGGTACCTAGTGGGCATTCAGTAAATATTTTCTCAATGTAACTCAGTGAGTGAACTTGGTCACCTTCTTATAAAGGTGACAGTATGAATTATTTATTATTTGTTCTGTATTAGTTTCCTATCACTGCTGTAAATAGAGTACCACAAACTTGACTTAAAACAACAACAGCTATTATTTTGTAGTTCTGGAGATCTGTTAGTTCTGGAAATCTAATGAGTCTTATGGGGCTAACATCAAGGTATTGAAAGGACTATATTCATTCTGGGAATTCTAGGGAAGAATCTATTACTTCGCCTTTTCCAGCTTGTAGAGGCTGCCTGCATTCCCTGGCTCATAGCCCCCTCCCATCTTCAACACTTGCAGTGGCCAGTTGAATCTCTATCATGCTGTATCATTCTGACACTAAATCTCCTGCCTCTCCTGTGATTTTATGGGCCTATTTGGATAATTCAGAATAATCTCATCTAAAATTTCTTAATTTAGTCACATCTACAATATTCTTTTGCCATGTAATATAACATATTCATAAGGTTCCAGGGATTAGGGCATGAACATCTTGTGATGGGCCAATTATTTTGCCTACCACATTGTCATTTTGAGTGATCTGCAACAAATCGCCCTTGTCTTCGGTGATCTTATGGAAACCTCTTATCTTTCAAATATGCTGCATGGTCACATTCTGGAAAGGATTCCCCAGAATCTTATATCTCATTCTCCCATCTTAGGGCTATGGCTTGAGGGGGTGAGTAATGCTACTTTGCATACAATTGACCAAAGGTTTTATACTCCTACCACCTATGCATTTAAACAGCCTAAAAATAAGCAGATGCTGACATCTCTGGACAGGCTAAAAATCTATTTCTATTGCTGGTTGAGGATAATTACAAGAAGGGAAAACACAAAATTTCTATTCTTACAAAAAGAGAAAATAAGGACAATAGTGTATATTATAAGAAGATAAAATTCAGTGAGAGTCAAGGAAATTGCACCATTATTAGAAAGATCTATCTTAAGCCTGGAAGGCAGCGGGGAGAAGGGCTGTATGATAGACTCCAAAATTTGCATTGAGCTAAGGCACTCTTTTTCACTTGCCTAGGCTAAGTGGGTCCATACAATTAAGCAAACCCGGGGCCTCACACATTAACTTGCCTTCAATATATTCTAACTGCCATGGCACAGCTAGTATTTCTGGCATTATTTATGAAGGCAGTCTTGCTATATTTGCACAGCATGCAGCATTGTTCATAACAGGCTACAGATTATTGTCAATGAATAATGCCAGAAAAGCTCCTAAGCCTTTGTGCTTATGCCTAGTAACTAAATAACAGTAGCTGCTTTTCTGTGTTCTGTTTAAGATTATAGCACAGCCATAAATAAACTACTAGTAGCAGGATCCATTCAGCATCAGTGACTACCACTGCAAAGTTATGAGATCATATTGTTCCCTGTTATACTATAAACAATGTTCATACTAAGATTTCTTTAAGTTGATGAATCCTAAATATGGACATCAAATTTTCTGAAATCTCCTATTTCTTGAATTGTTAATCCAGTGAAAGTACATAGCAGGTCTTGCTTGGGAATTTTCCTTTGTGAAGAGTAATCACAGAGAAACGGGAATTCCTATAAGTCATTCTTATCTCTGAATTATTAAAGAATTGCATGGGAGTGTATCTTTTTTTTTTTAAGATTTTATTTATTTATTTGACAGAGAGAGATCACAAGTAGTCAGAGAGGCAGGCAGAGAGTGAGAGAGAGGGAAGCAGGCTCCCTGCTGAGCAGAGAGCCCGATTTGGGACTCGATCCCAGGACCCTGAGATCATGACCTGAGCCGAAGGCAGTGGCTTAACCCACTGAGCCACCCAGGTGCCCCTGGAAGTGTATCTTTTAACATTCACTGGAGGGTTGGGCTTTTTCTCCTCACAGCCCAGTTCGGTAAAGGCAAAAATCTCTCAGAGATTTCCCCTTTACCTCCTCTTAGAGGCCACATTAGAAACTCTTTACCAAAATCAACAGGAAAACCATTGCTCCCATTGCCAAAACACTATAGAGGGCAATCTCTGTGCTGCCTAGTTTAACCCTCTCTATGAGACCACCACTCAATGCAAGACTCATAACTTAAAGAAGGTCATATAAATGAAGTGCCACAAACACTGGACACTGATGCAGAGCAAGAGTCTTGGACAGAACTGTAGTCATGAGGGACTTCACCACCAAGGAGATCAGGAGTTTTCCTTACTCTTCTGGATTTCACCTGGCTTCATCATCTCACCAGAGTGTATTTGTTTCCTGAGACCACCAAAACTAATCAATACAATCCAGGTGGTTTTAAACCTGTGAAATGTATTCTCTCACAGTTCTGGAGTCCAGAAGTTCAAAATCAAGGTGTCAGCACAATGGTCCTTTCTTGGAAAGCTCTAGAGGAGAGTCTTTCCTTGGTTTTTCTAGCTTCTGGTGGTTCCAGGTTCTCCTTGTTTTGTGACTAGATAACTCCAGTCTCTGCTCCATCTTCACATGGTCTTCTTCCCTGTGTACCTCTGTGACAGAATCTCCCTCTCTTTTCTCTTATAAAGACACAAGCCTTGATTGTATCATCAAGATGTTTAACTAATTAGATCTGCAAAAACTATTTCCATTCAGATGTTCCAGATGGACATGTGTTTTTGGGTGGGTGGACACTCTTCAATCCACTCCATGGTATTTGGTTCCTCCACCTGGGCCAGGCTGCTTGAGAAGAATTGCATTCCCATGGTTCCCAAACTTCCCTCATTTTGCCCCAGCCCTATTCCCCAGGTCCTTACAAGAGGCATAGGAAACTGGGGCCTGGACTGATGCTGAACAGAAAACTTCCTACACCCTGCTGACTGTCTCTCTTGTCCTGTTCCACAACAGCCATGCTTTCTCCCTGCAGAATACCTAGGAAGGCTGCCTCCACCCAGTCTCCCACATTTCTGGAGAAACGGACCTCTGTCTCTGCGGTTCCCTTCATCTCACTGAAAGATTTTGAGACCTTCCACTCAGCACTCAGGCAACTTCAAATTGTTTAACTTTATATTCAAAATACTTTTTTTTTCTTCTGTAAACATGATGCAACTTTATTACAAGATTATTTTTTAAACACATCATAGTACCAAAAAGACAAAAATCATCATTGATCCCACCACATAGAGGTAACAACTACTACTGTTTAAATGAATTCCCCAAAAATCTTTCTCTATGAAATATATAATACACCTTTTTAAAAGGAGTTAGGACAAGAGCGCACATGTTGCTTCCCAACCCCTTTGAATCTCAGATGCACAGAACGGAATTAACTTATAAATTATTTTTATGATATGATAAACACCCAGGGGAAAAAACACACAAGAATGAGAATATTTTTAACTTGCTCTTTTCACATTCTGTCCTAATCATTTCCTCATGTCACTAAATAATCTTTAAAACACAATTTTAATGGCTGCTTCTTATTTCATCTTATACCTTCATTGCAATTAATGTAAATAATCCTACATTATGAACAAAATCCAATTTTAATTAAATAATAAAGTAATATGTACCTTTATTTTTAATCTTCTTGAATATGGCTGATACATTTCTTTTTTTTTTTTTAAGATTTATTTATTTATTTATTTGACAGAGAGATCACAAGTAGACAGAGAGGCAGGCAGAGAGAGAGAGAAGCAGGCTCCCTGCTGAGCAGAGAGCCCAACATGGGACTCGCCCCTGCTGATACATTTCTTAATCAAAAGACAAAGAGACAAGATGCCCTTCGGCAGACAAATGGATAAAGAAGATGTGGTCGGGGCGCCTGGGTGGCTCAGTGGGTTAAAGCCTCGGCCTTTGGCTTAGGTCATGATCCCAGGGTCCTGGGATCGAGCCCCACATCAGACTTTCTGCTCTGCAGGGAGCCTGCTTCCCTCTCCCTCTCTCTGCCTGCCTCTCTGCCTACTTGTGATCTCTGTCTGTCAAATAAATAAAAATCTTAAAAAAAAAAAAAAGAAGATGTGGTCCATTTACACAATGGAATATTATTCAGCCATTAGGAAGGATGAATACCTCCCATTTGCATAGAGTTGGATGGAACTGGAGGGGGTTATGCTAAGTGAAATAAGTCAAGCAGAGAAACACAACTATCACATGGTTTCACTTATTTGTGGAACATAAGGAATAGCATGGAGGACATTAGGAGAAGGAAGGAAAAAATAAAGGAAAAAAAATACTTTATTTAAAAATAAATTAATCAAAGTGGGAGATGAACCACGAGAGACTATGGACTCCAGGAAACAAACTGAGAGTTTTAGAAGGGAGGCAGGTGAGGGCACGGGTGACCCTGGTGATGAGTGTTAAAGAGGGCATGGACTGCATGGAGCACTGTGTGTTTTATGTAAACAATGAGTCATGGAACACTACATCAAAAACTAATGATGTACTGTATGGTGACTAACATAACATAATAAAAAAAAGACAAAGATGTTTTAAAGTTTTTGATACATATAACAAAATCTCTAGTTTATAACAATTTATAATTCCACAATCTAGTTCATTATTCTCTTCAGACGCTATTAACTATATCAACTTTGGCTAACTTAAGAGACAGACTATGTTATAGCATTTTAATTTGCATTTCTTTTATTACTAGTAAGGTTAGAGATTCTTATATATTTATGAATCATTATACTTCTTTTGCAGTGGTCTTTCCAAATTCTTTACCTATATTTTTCTATTTGGATATTTATGTTTTCAGTAATTCATTTGTTCATTCAACAAATTTTTATTGTCTACATTGTGCCAGACAGTGGGCTAGACTGAGGGGAAAGAATGTTAGACGTTAAGAGGAAAATGGCTGGCTTATGTATTAAGGCTACGAATTCTTTGTTATGTGTCATTAACATTTACCGGTTTGTCATTTGTTAATTTTGTGTTTGATAAGTATTGTTTTATGGAAGTTTGGGAGATATAATTTGTATTTTTCTTCACTTTGGGGGGCAAGAAAGGCGTTATTTTTCAGAGAAATTCCTCACCAAAATATCCAGCCATTGTTCTTCTCATTTGCTTGCATTTTTATTCCTTTCATATAATTCCCCATTTGGATTTTATTTTGATATATGGAATGAGGCTTTAGAACTTTCTTATTTTCCAAATGTTAATTATCCCAGTGCCATGAACTAATGATCTGTACTTTCTCATTGTTTAGAAGCTTGTATTTATCATATATTAACATTTTATAACTATCGGAGTCAGCCTAAGATTTCCGTTCCATTTCATTATTCTATTCTTGGGCCAATATCACAGTATTTATTATTAAAGCTTTAGGCTTTAGTATATGACAATGCCAATTCTCACATTTTCTTCACTCTCTTCTTTTTCTTGATCCAGTATGACTTTATTATAAACACGAAACATACAAATCAAAGACTCCTATGGAGTCTTTGATTGGAATTGGCATAATTTTCCTTTAGACTAAATCTATTACATTTAGTTCCACTCCCCTCAATTTCCATTTGTGAAGCAATTCTTCCTAATTATCTTTTACTCCACAGTCCCTTGTAATATATATCCCTAATGCCACCCCTTACCAGACCACACTGAAAAGGCCTGTTAGTTCAGGTCTTCTGTTTCAAACTTGACCTCGTAAATGAAGAGGGTTGTAGGAAAAAAGGAAAGTTCTTTAGAACTTAAAAGAAAAGATTGTTTCAAATCCAAATTTTATTACCAATGCAAATTTATGAATTAAGGTAAATAAAATGCACTTCATCTTCTTTTTGTTGGTTAAAATAGTACAAACATTTGATATACTTTATCCCAAAAGAAAAGTATTCCAGATACTTTATGATTATTAAAAGATTTGTTGACTAGGCTGATACAATATAGCATTGTCCTGGAGAATAGAACAAAATAGATGTTCCCTAACATTCTTATTTTAACTATAAGAAATGTACTGAGTTAAGATGGCCATTTCCTGGAGTTTTTCACTCAATACATATATGAAATTTTTTGCTCCTTCTGAATCTGCTAAAAGTCCAACATTGCTCTTGTCTCTTGCTGTCTAGTCTACAACATTTGCCTCTTGCTTTGGCCATCTTCTTTGTATTTGCTTATGAAAGCACAAGCTTAAGTACTGGATCACAAACAAATGTCTATATAGTTTCCATGAGCTTTCAAAAAAGAAATTAAATGATGGAACTCATCTAAATTTCCCAGAGAGTATCAGCAGATAAGGAATCATCTTTATTTTCTATGAATCTTGATAAGACTGAATAGTTAGGTTGCTACAGTTATCCCGGTATAAGCAATAACAGCTTGCTTAAAACTTTGCAGTCCAACCTGTACCTCCTGAGGCAAATAATACATTATATATTAATAAAAATAATTAATAAAAAAAAAAAACTTCGCAGTCCATTCCAAACAACACAACTCACAAAAACAAACAAACATGGAATTCACTAATACACTAATTAAAAATAGGCCACATTTCTGCCTCAAAGGTCCTCAAAGAAATTTACCTATCTATGTTAGGCTTTTTGTCATTGTTTCCTTTTCAAGAACTGGGTTGAAGCAAATCAGGTACCTCTTAGTGAAAGCACTGAAAGTAATTACAGTGGAAGACATAATCCTAGGAGGCAAAAGATAAAGGCCATTGAAAGCCATGAAAACAGGCAAACATTCAGTGAGCCCTTCTATGTGGTATTTGTTTTTTCATATGCATGGATCTCAACCTTACTACTTTTTAAGTAGTTAGTTTCTCAATGCCAGCAACTGTGTCTCTTCCATGATTAGATGGGACTTGGTATTTGAAGATTTTCTGCACAGGGAAATCTAGCATCATCACTAAAGTTTTCCCTGGGGAGTCTCAAGACTTGAACATGTCACCCCACAATGCTGCAGAGTCCTTAGCAAACACCATTGCTGAAAATATGTGTTAGAACTGAAGTTCTTACTCACCTAAATAATCACAAGTGTGCCACAGGCCAAAAACCCTGCCTCAACCATGCAGGCATCAAACTGGCTATACATTTTAAGTAGATCCTCTTCAAAATTTTCTTTTCCTTTGAAATGTCTTATTTTTTCCCAATTTCAGTTGGCAATCACTGTGTAACTGGATATAATTTCATTTACATATAAATGAAATTATATCTTCATTTCCATTTATGTTTCAAATGAAGCTGAAAAAAGTCACTATGTCTGGCTTATTAAAAACTAAACAATTGAGTAGAATGAGTCTCCCTACATAGACTAAAGATAGAATTCTAAATTATATTTATACTGTTCAATTTAATGACATGATCATATTGAATTAAACTTGTGACATTATCTAAAATGTCTAGAGTTTTCTCACTCTGCAAATTTTTAGTCCACTCTCATGAAAAGCTTGGGAACTCGTCTCACATTTTTTTTCTGATCTCACATTGATATTAGAGTCATCATACATTTTCGTGGCAATTTCTTAGAGCAGAAGATAACAGGTTGCTGAATCTAAAATTTACCTGGACTTAGTGAAGTCACTTACTCTTATGATTGCTTTATGTATGTCTAAATTAATTTTTAAAATTCCTACCTTACCCTGGATCTTTGTCATGGAGCATTCCACTAGTGTAATACTGCAATCGAAGTTGACCAAAATTGAGTGACATAGACTTCATTGGGTCTATGTATCGTGTCATGTAATTAAAATATGTATGACATTGCTTAATTAAACAGATAAATGCTCAGGAACATATAATTAAGTATCCCTTTTATATACTGAATTAATTAAAAATAGGTGACTTATGTTTAATATTACATATAAGCCATCTAAGATTAATTTTTAAAATAAATTAAAAAATAGGGATACCTAGGTGACTCAATTGATTGTCTTCAACTCAGGTCACGATCCCAGGGTTCTGGGATCCAAACCCACAGGGGATTCCCTCCTCACCAGGGAGTCTGCTTCTCTCTCTCTCTCTGCCTCTGCCCCCCACTTGTCCTCTCTTTCTCTCTCAAAAAATGAATATAATATTAAATAAATAAATACCCAGAAATTATGTGGGTCTTATAAATAGTAATAACTAATGTTTATATATTAGTTACATTTTGATGTGCTGAGCACTTTACGTATAACATACATTTTTATTTTTTACAACAACTTTAAGTTAGATGCTATCATGCCCACTTCATGAATTAAAAAGCTAACGTACAGGAAAGTTAACTAACTTGCCCCAAGTCACATATCTAGTGGCAGCAGAGCCCAGATTCAAACTCATGCCCCCTGACTCCAAACTCATTTTCTTAACCAGTATGCAATGCTACCCTTAAAGCTTATTCCCAGGAAGTTTTCCATCCAAGCTTTACCCAAGAGCCTGACCTTCTACTGTGAGGTGAGTTTTGACTAATGCATGTAGCTATGCAGGTTGGAATCTACAGTCCTGCAAAAACACACAAAATTCTTTCTTGGACTAAAAGTAACCAATAGATGGAAGGTCCTGATTTAGAAATGCCAGATTTAACAAATAAAAATATAGGATGCCCAGGTGAATGTGAATTTTAGGTAAATGTAGTTTTTAAAAATATAAATATGTTCAAGTTCAGGATATGGTTAAACCCCTGTATTGCCACTCCTGCCAGGCAACCAGTCCCCCTTGGTAACAAGTCATCAGGCCCACTACCTAAGCAGTATGATTTGATGGACTGAATTACAGGGAAGTCCCTTATCCAAAGGTTTCATCCATCTCTTTTTATTTCAAGTGAAGACTGAGTCACAAAGGATAAGGTATTTTGATGCCAAAACATCAGCAAAAATTGTCACAAACTCCTGGTGGTCATTTTCACTCCCACTACACTCTTGGCCCTCAATCTTCAGTGCAATGAACTATTCAAAACTTCACATTGAGAAAAATGTCTTTCTCATTCAGTTGCTTTCTGTGTATTCAGTTTCAGTCATAAAATGTAAAGACCAGATGGACGTGGTCTTTGAACATCTGAGGACAGAATTTGGTCCTGGATGTTTTGTGTAGACAGCCTCAAAGCCTACAGTGAGGATCAGGCCAAAACACATGATTCCATGTAAAATTAATTACTGGGTAAGCTTCCCATTACTGAGTTCACAGTGGCCTTGAAAAATATTGTCCTTCGAAGTATGCCAAGTCAAAATCATGCAAAGTGCTATTTAATTGATACATTGAGCTTAAAAGCAGCCAACTCTATCATATTAGCCCTGTGTTGGGCACATCAGCAACAGCTCAGTAAATAACTTGTTGACTGCTTGACTGAAAGGATATTGGAAAGGTACTGGGTGATTCTCTGCTGCATGACCAGATGTCCTTTGCAAGGTTAAACCCAGCAGGGCAATGGAAAGTTGCTGAAAATTATTCATGAGAGCAAAACAAGAGAAGCACATTATCTGCATTCTATGGTGGATGCACAAGCATTGGAAATGGGAGTTGTCACAACAGTGATAGCAGAGAAAATGGCACAGAATTGGGAGTTGGGACGCTTGAATTTTGGTGCTTTCCAACAACCCTGTGGGAGGCTATGGAAAAGACCGTTTACATTCTCTCTGGAAGTTTGGTTAAATGTTTTCTAAGGACACTTCCATTCTTTAATTCTACAATTTTTCTTCTGACTCGGGTTTACATGATTTAAACATCAAGAAGTTTTAAGTCTCTGCCTCTTTTCAAGTATTGATTTCCTTCTTTGATTCCTCAACTTTCTAAGCATATTTCATACTTGAAAAATGTGACATGAATTTCTTATGAATATCCCGACTTGTAAGGGAGTTCAGTTAGTTAGGTTAATCAGTGTGGTCCTAGAGTTGTCATATAATCAATCCTTTTATAATCATTCATTCTTTTATTCAGTGAATGCTGAAATTTTTGTAATAGTTAATATTTATTAAGAACCTACTACATATTATGCAGTGAACCAGGTGCTAGTGAGAAGGTTCCTATTCTCAAAGGGCTTAAAGTCTGTATAGAGAAACAGGAATGTAAACAGAATTTCAACGCATTGTAGTAGGTACTAAATAGAAGTGTTTACAAAGAGCCACAATATGTTAGAGGGAAGGGGACAATCTCCTATCTGAACCAATCAAAGAAAACTGGTACAGATGAGAGACCACTTGAGCTGAACCTTGAAAGATGAGGCCGTCAGAAGGGTTAGAAGAGGCATTCTATCAGAAGACGCAATATTATTCTACAATAACATGCACAACTTGTATGGGTTTGAGGATAAAGAGAAGTTGAGAAGGCTCAAGAAGCCAGGTTAGCTAATATACCCCAAATTAAGAGATAAGTGAGGGATCAAAACAGGAAAAAAAATCATAAAAAAGTGTTAAAATAAGTATGTATTTGTGATGCAAATGTGCAGGAGAGATTAAGAACATGAATCCTTGCCCTGCAGAAGATTGTACTGAATATTACATGATCTTCCACAGGCCAGTCCTGGGAGCAGACATTTTGTTGTAGCTTCAATCGATGGTTCTGCACTGGGTTTCCCATTTTCCTTAATGCTAGGCCTTCACAAAGGTTAGATCTCTTTGTCCCTCAAACTAAAGTTGCTCTTCTGTCCCCCAGCAAGTACTCTCCATTGTGTGACCCTGTTGATCACAACTTGGAAGTGCCTTGTCTGTTCATCTGTTTATTTGCCTTCGATTCAGAAAAGATGTGGTCCCTTCCACAGACAATGATCATTTGAGCTTCTGCTTCTACCCTTCAAAAAAGCATTCATTTTCTGGGTGTTGTAAAGTGATCAGTGCCTAGCACCACGTTTGACATATCAAAGCCAAAAATCCCATAGTAACAGCTGGGAGCCGGAGCCATAATTTCTTCTTATCCTGCACTAACCATCACAACATCTCATATTTCCAGGGGCCGTGTAACTCTTCAATAAGTAGTGGTAAAATTGCTATTTCATATTTGTATTACATTTTATATTTTAAAAAGCTCTGAAGTTGGCTCCTCAGTCTTAAAGAAACCAGTTTCTGGGGTGCCTGGGTAGCTCAGTGGGTTAAAGCCTCTGCCTTTGGCTCAGGTCATGATCTCAGGGTCCTGGGATCAAGCCCCGCATCAGGCTCTCTGCTCAGCAGGGAGCCTGCTTCCTCCTCTCTCTCTGCCTGCCTCTCTGCCTACTTGTGATCTCTGTCTGTTAAATAAATAAACAAAATCTTAAAACAAACAAACAAAAAAACCTATTTCTTTCTTTGCTAGAATGAGTTAAAGTGCTAGAATAAGAACAGATGGAAAAAAGTGGTATAATTAGGAACCAGCAGAAACAGTGGCTTTCCTATTTGTACTGCATGGTTCCTTTCATTGAGTGCAATGTACAAGCTCCAGTATAATATGTAATGTGGTCATCAATTTTAATTTTGCTAGCTATTCATTTGACTGTTGCTGCCATTCCCATCCAAATCTTCAAAGGGCAGTGCCAGGATGATTAGCACAGCCACCAGCTCTTTTTCCTGGAATATCACTGAATCTGATCAACCGATTTTCTTTGCATCTTAGGATCACAGATAGAGAGCTCTTGAACTCACTCTCTCTGATAATCATTTGTCCAAAAGCACAAATTTTCAAAGAGTAGTAATCACAATTGCATATTCTGTGTATAACTCATTTAATGTAATGATAATGTTAATGTAATTCACCTCGGGCTCATTTACATGTGGTCCTATTCCATGTGTAAATGTTTATAGCACCTTGACTTGCACACTCCTTCCTCTGCTTAGTTAAAACGGGGTTCATATCCTCAACTGAGGAGATGAGAAAAGAAAGCATACCCAAAAATTGGCCACTTAGCTGAATGATCTCTCTGATGTTTAAATGTTTCACCTGCAAATCACTATTCCAAATGCATATAAAAGCCAGGAGTCCCCTTCTTGTACACTGATATTGTGTTTTGCACATCTTTATTGCACACAAGCCAAGTTTATTCAGGAATCAATACTTAGCACTAAAACTCATGAACAAATGTGACTTCAGTCAGTGTTTAAGCTCAAGGAAGATGCTTTTAACACAAATCTACATAGGTAGACTTGCTTAATTATCAACTTCAGCGGATGTTTATAGTCTCAGAGTTCATTT
This sequence comes from Mustela lutreola, assembly GCF_030435805.1. Classification (NCBI taxonomy): domain Eukaryota; kingdom Metazoa; phylum Chordata; class Mammalia; order Carnivora; family Mustelidae; genus Mustela; species Mustela lutreola. Next base: position 56,166,678 of record NC_081295.1, on the reverse strand, counting down.
GAGACTCAAAAATAAGAAGTCAAAGCTTTTTTATCAGGCTGGTGGTTATCTGCTTTTCTCTAAAATTTGAAGAAATTCACATGGTGTCTGATTATAACTTTACCATCTGATAAATGTCTTTCCCCTGGGATAGTAAAATATACAAGTGACTTCTCCAGTTATTATATGATGTTACCAAGGAAAACTATGCAAACCATAGGTTCTAAATTTCCTACAATTCTTTCAAAGCTAAACAGACAAAATTTCTATGTTGGCTTCCTTGCTGGCTGGAATCTACTTCACTAATTACGGATTATTGTTTTTCCCACCTAATTCCATTACTCATGTAATTCTTAAAGGCTCTCATAAAATGAATATAGGTATTACTTCATCTGTGCTCCTGAGATGAATTTACTGCTAGAACTTTTTAGCCTTTAATGACAGTAGAAACTCCTTATTGAAACTAATAGTATTGTGAACATAGTTGACAATTTATGCCACAGAGTTCAACTCTTTGTAAGTACTCAGACATATACATCCACACCTATACAATGAGATTACAAATAATGGCATTCTGTATGGCAAGTGATTGCATTCTCAATAATCAGTGCACTTTAATATTCTCAATATTCTTATCAGTTATTGTGCTTCAAATTAAGACCAATGTAATTGCAATACTAATGGCATTAAGTTCTCCACTGACTTGGAAGGCCCATAAGGTGTTCATTCTTGTTCACCACTCTATCCTCCTTGTCTAGGTCAGTGACTGAATTATAGTAGGTCTCTTTCTTAAAAATTGTGTTTTAAAAAATAAGTAAATAAATAACCTAAAAAATTAAGTGGAAAGTAATTTCCTCCTTTTTAAATTCCTTTGTGGTAAAGCAGTGTTGAGGTGGATATTATTTTGGTTCAAGAGAAATCAAAATTTTTTTAAAGATTTTATTTCTTTAGGGACACCTAGGTGACTCAGTCCTTAAGCGTCTGTCTTCAGCTCAGATCATGATCTCACAGTCCTGGGATCCAGCCCTGTGTTGGTGTAGGGCACCCTGCTCAGTAGAAAGTCTACGTTTCCCTCTGCCTCTGCCCATCCTCCTGTTTTTGTTCTCTCTCTAGCTCATGCTGTCTCTCTAATAAAAAGTGAAATCTTATTTTAAAAATTTATTTATTCATTTATTTTTCAGATTGAGAAAGAGAGAGAGAGCGCACAATGAAGGGGAAGTGTCAGGCAAAGAGAGAAGCAGGCTCCTGGCTAAGCAGGGAGACTCATGCAAGATTCAATCCCAGAACCCTGGGATCATAACCTGAAAGGATAGCAGATGCTTAACTGACTGAGCCACCCAGGCATCCTGAAAAATCACAAATTTGATTCCCTTACATTTCGTACAGACACAGTGGCCAACTGGGCAGGATTTGAAGGTGAGTATTTCCTCTTTAAAGGAGAATCTATTATTAACTAAATGTTGAAAAATCACAATGATTTACAGTTGCTGAAAAACCTTAGAGGCAGCAAATTATAGCAGCCAAGGAGATAAGTGGGTAAGGGTTGACAGAAAAGTCAGAAATGAATTTGAGTAAATGCCCTGAACTCAAACTATCTGTGGGCCATGTGTCGAAGATGATGCTCTTACCTGCTTAGATCTAATGAGTAAGCATCTCTCTGGTTGGAGATGCTTCATATACTGTACCCAGCCTGTGGAGAAAAGCACACAATGTGCCTAGTCCATGGGAAAATACAGTCCTCCAGGAAGTGATAGCACTTGGCCTGCTATGCAGCGAGGCCATTACTATGGTAATACCCCCATTTTCTCTCGTCTGAGTTCTACAGCTCATTCTTTTGTGTGTGATCAGTAGGAAAACAGAATGATGGAAAGACTTGATGATTTCTAACAAGGCAACGTCTTCGCCAACCAATTCATGACATAAAACAAGTACCTGATGTTCCCATTTATTCTGCTCCTTCTTAGCCTAGCCTAAGTCCAAAAGTACAAATCCAGTTGACTCCATTGGTCCAAGCTGACTCCCTAATTCACCGCCCCCATCCTTTTATCAGGACTGCTCCAAAGTTCTTGCTGAGGAATTCACTGTGCTAATAGGAATGTCTGGAGGGATAAAATCCACTTCTCTGATTTTTAATTAAATCAGAAGATGCCTGCTTGTGAACTCAAAATATTATGTTCTGTCTTTCTAAATAATCCTACTACATTTTGGAACATGAAGATAAGTAAACGGAAAGGAAAGAAAAATAATAATAAAAAGGAAAACTAAAGTAGAAAAAAAAAAAAGCTGAAGACTTCACACCTTTGGGGTTTTTCCATCCTTCCAGCTATTTTTGCTTGCTAACTCTGCCATCCACCACACATCATGGGTGATGTGTGCTTCTCTGGCTGGGTGATTGACATCATGCTAGTCACACTGTCAGTTCCAGAACCCCCTTTCCCTTCCAAGCACAGCCAGAAAGGTGTCACTGGAAAAGCTGAAACACTGTGTATAACAGACAAAAAAGAAGACACTAACTGGGACATCTCGCCCAGGGAAGGAGGCTACGGAAAAGTTGTGTGGTTGCATTCAGACCAGTAGGAGGTGCCTGCCCGGCTAGCTGAACTTTGTTTCCCGTCAACACTGATCTAAATAAAAACCTGAGGATTTTACTGATTGAAATTTATCTGGCCCAACATCCTCGCTTTAGAGTCAAGACATTTATGATTGAGATATAATCCTTCAAGACTAAAAGACAGAACCTGACAATCACTCCTATCCTGCAAAGATCAGCGCACGGAAGGCATGGCCGAGCTAAGACTTCATAGATTCGTCTTCTATTACGCAAGATGACTTTGAGTGGCTCAAAGACAGATGTATATTTTAAAAGTTCTGTATTGGGGTGCCCGGGTGGCTCAGTTGATTGAGCACCTGATTCTTGATATCAGCTCAGGTCTTGATCTCAGGTTACTGGGATTAAGCCCCACATCGAGCTCCATGCTCAGTGGGAAGTCTGCTTAAGATTCTCTCTCCCTCTCCCTTTGTTCCTCCCCCCACTTGCACTCTTCTCTCTCAAATAAATAAACAAATCTTTAAAAATAGTTATGTATTTATTTCCATATATATTTTAAAAAATAGAATCAGTACATCAGTCAAGTAATATACACTTTTCTGTAAGTGAAAATAAACAAATCCCATGATGTGCCAAGGAGAAATTACTCTCTTGGAAATGTGGCATAGTATTTGCCCTTGATCTTCAGTGTGCCATCTCAGTCACCTCCTTACAAGTGGAATAATACTAAGCTGGAGGAAATTGGAGCTTCTTTGAGGGGCCAACAATGAGGAAGATTTTTCTTACTATCAAAGCTTGTTATTTTCAAGGGAAATCGGGACACTCCTGAGGTTAGAATTCCCCTGGAAGTTTCTCTGGAAAATATTAAACCCAACCTTCCTTTAATTAAAGGAAATTAAATAAATTTTTCACCTATTTCCATCCATAACTGTCTGTGATTATTGAAAAAATATGAAAAATGGTAATGCTGCCATAACAATAGTGATACATTTAATATCTAAAATTTGTCATGTGGCTGATAAATCAAGTATTAAATTAAAACCTTGTATTAGATAAGCCCAATATCTTATCATAGGTTTTGAGTAAAATAGCAGTAAAACAGGAAAGGAATCAACTTTGAGAAAATCTAAGGAAATTTAGGGAGTGTGTATCATTATTATTTCTATAAACTTTGGGGACTTATGTACCCCCCAAATCAACACAGGTGTTAAATGACAATATTTTGACATTGAGCCCCAGTCTCTCAGAATGAATGAAGAATAGAAGCCCCAGAATCAGGTCTTGTTTCTTTACCAAAGCCAAGATAGATGCTGATAGACAGTTGTAATACTTTATAGACACAGTTCTATTAGAAAATCATCTGGGTGGACTACATGCTATCACTGAGCATGGAATGAAGCCTGGTAAGGATCTTTGGACCACTCCATTTGAGGGCAGCTGTGGTGTCTGCACCACATTCTCAAACAAATCTTCTGATGAAAAGATGCAATGGTGACATCATACCTGAGATTCCTGCCCACGAATTTATTTACTCAACCAAATTAAATGAATAAATATCGAAAGGGCATAGTATTTGGTGATTGGTTTTCATAAATGACTACAGAACTTTGGTTTTTGCAGGCCTGAAAAATGTGTGATGAGACCCAAGAGATTCCCAGCTACTTTCAGAAAAGACAACCAGAATCCCAAAGTTCCTGCTTAGTCACTTCTCAGGAACAGCAGCTGCCTTCTAAGATTTATTCCAAGTCTTCTGGCAGAGGATCCACTGCTACATTTTTTGTTTTGTTTTGTTTTGTTTTGGCTTTTTTTTTTTTTTCAGAATTAGTTTTAGGCCATTAAATATAATTTACACCAAAGCTCTCAGGCCAATTACTCCTAGAAAACTTTCATGTTTCCAAGATGATGTGTCAACTGCCTTCTGGACTAATAACATAATTGACCTGTCAAAATAAACTCTTTATGAGCAGAAAATATGTTATAAGTAATTAATGGTTTAGATTCAACTGGCTTTCTCATTCCTAGCCACCCACCCCTTTTTTATCATTATGAGATACAGGTCAATTTAGGGCCTTATAGAATTAATAAAGAGCTTTGCTTCCTCTGAAGACGTAGGTCAAGGACAACCTCTAAGATGACAACTTCCAGTGGAGTGAGCATAACAAGTTCTTGGATACATGGTAAAAAAGTTATGAGGGAAACAAAAAAATCATCCCAGGATTAACCCATACCTGCATATTTTATGTGTAAGGGTTTATTATTAGGTAAAAGTCCTCAATAAAATGTTGTGATTATGCAAGTTATAAAGACAAAACCAGGGACACAGTTAAGTATATACTTTCCTCATTTTTCTTTATATAATAATCTCAGTCTTCACTAATAGTCATAAGTCAGCCTAATGACTTCTTATTGGAATAATAAATACTGATCAAACCTAAGAATTTTCTATTTATGACTCATTATTGAAAGCAACAAGCTTTTTGCAAGTTCATCACTTGTTAAATAGATATCAAATGTTAAATGGATTCTCTAGGTTAGATCATAAATTAACCAAAAATTATTTCACTTACAATTCAGCTCATTGTACTTCTTTTCTACTGCTTTTGGTTCCTTTGACTTGATGCCAGTTGACATACTGATGAACTTTGAATTCAATGGTGTGTATGAAGTTAGTTTGTTGGGATCTCCTGTCCATGACTTAAATACTAGAATGCTGCAATACTTAATTCTTTGGTGATCTCTTTCAGTTCTGTGGCTTTAAATACCTGCTCTGTTTTGTTAACTTTCAGATTTATGTCTAGCCAGGCCATTGCACTTGGAACACAGACCTATATGAAATTGTCCACTTCTCAACTCCTCCTCCATCCATTTCAGGCATTAGACCTAATATGACCAAAATAAATGGCTCACCTTTACATCAAACCTGCTTTGCTTCACATGTTCTACTTCTCAATTTATAGCAACTCTAACCTTCCAAGTTCTTTGCCCCAAGTCAGTGATTTCATCTTTGAATTCTTTCTTCCTTACCTCCCACATTCAACCTGTCAGAAAATCCTACTCTTCCTACCTTTAAAATATTTCCAGAACCTGAGAAATTTTCATCTTACCTACTGCTTCCAATCTAGTTCAAGCTTCTATTACCTCTCACCTGGACTTTTGGGATCTTTCTGGGGTCCTTTCTTTAAATCTTTATGGCTTAGTGGTTTAGTCTCACCATACAGTAGCCAGACTGATCTTTTTAAAAGTTAAATCATACCATGCTCTTCTCTGCCTCAAACTCTCTAATGGTTTACCATGCCATTCAAAGTAATGGCCCAAGTCCCAACATGTCTACAAGGTTCCATATGATCTATCTCCATCTCTAGTCTACAATAGTTCTTTGACTCTTGCCCTGCTACTGTCATCCTAGCTGGGGTCTAGATAACTAGGTTGTGAGGAAGGAGAGGAAAGAATAGACTGGAACCACAGATAAAAGTGTTTTCATTCTGTGGGGATTTTTTTTCGCAAAAAGATTTTTGCATGACTCATTTATGATGACAGGAGTAAACTTGGTTGTGAAGAAAACAATACAGCTTCTGGCCATGGTGACAGTGCACTTATTTCCCCCTTCCAGAACAAAGACTGTGTCTCTTTTGTCTTTTGCATTTTGGAATGCTGACCAACACCTAACATAGAGTAAAAACAAACAAAACAAGACCAGAAAATGTTTGATTAGTCCTAAAGTGCTGTATAGAACACTTGGTTCTTTCAATAATTTCAGCAAATAGCCTTTTAAAAATGGAATGAAACATATCTTGATCAGTTAATGATATATCACACCCTATATCCATACACTCATGCTATTTAAGGATGTGTTCACCAATACTTCAGTATCTCTGTGCCATTAGCCACATAGTTCCTAGGCTTCCCTGTTAGTGACTAGGACATCCAATGCCAGGTTAAGTGAGTAGTTGAAAGACCCATTTCTAGACTTCATTTTAAGGGTTTCTGAATGTAGAACTTTCTCAATATGACTCTTGTTTGTGCAGACTTATGCTCTATGTCTTTGAATTTACAGGTAGTTTCCTGATCAAACTTTCTAAGCCTAGATATCTATATCTGACCAAAGAAATTTCCCAGAATTTATATTTCCTACACTCTATTGACTCAGGATAGATTTCTTTCTCTACATATTAAAAATGTAATTTATGGAATAGTTGTTCCTTTAATTTCTGTAACACAAAATTATGCAAGCTTACCGAATAGAAAATTCTCTGGAGGCATTTCGAATGTCAAATTGAAGAGCACATCAGAGAATTTCAGCATGAAGTTTCATTTCCAAAATGATCCACAACAAGTTGTCTAAGAAATTACAGTAGTGGAATCGTATTTGGAAAGGTGATATGGCTGTGAAACGGCATAAGCATGGATCCTTTTATTAGAATGTAAAAATCTCTTCATAAGTTTTAACCTCTAGTCCTGACTGAATGGTGATGGTCAACAAGATCCTGCAATATTTTAGTGGTTTAATAATGTCTCAAGCATAGTTCAAGGGTGGCCTGGATGTAAAGATTTTATGAAGACATATATTTAGGCCCCAAAGACTGAAAGAATGTATGTCTTATCTACTTTTTCTTATGTTTCATGTGCTCCTAATTTATTTTCTTCCAGGTAAAATAAAAGAACACCAAGATGATGACAAATATTAAACTTTTCCAAAAGCAACCCGTTTTTATCATGGTGTCCACAGCATCCCTTGTATGTAATATTCCTTCTATTTCTAATACTTTTTGCCTTGTTCAGAGAATTCTTACTTATTCTCCAAAGAGTAATTCAGGTGTCAATCACTATCCTATTTTCTTTGAGGAATCCCACCCCTCCCCAACACATCCTGGTCAGCCTTACAGCATCTCTCATATTATTTAGTACTACCTGCTTCTGTCTTTCTCACTGGGTTGTGACTCTTGGGATGCCAAACCCAATATCATTTCTATCTCCACATTCTCAGTGCAAATTGAATAAAATGTTAAACAATATTTGGGATTTGAAGGAATTAAAGCAACCAACATCATAATGTCTTTAGGTCAGTCACTCAAAGACCCCTTTTATAAAATTTTAGCTCTGCAATTGTCAATCTTAAGAAAGTGTCACTTGACTTGAGTGACAGTCAGAAGGTCTTAGCTGATAAGGTGATGAGTGTGCATTTCCTGGCATCTGGGCTGATCTCATTAGCCAGAATTATCTACACTGGATTTTGGACAGCATGTATAGGAGAAACTGCCTTAGCAATTTCAGTAACAAAGTACGTTGATCTTTCTAAAAGTGGAGTCATACGGGGCGTCTGGGTGGCTCAGTTGGTTAAAGCCTCTGCCTTCGGCTCAGGTCATGGTCCCAGGGTTCTGGGATCGAGCCCCGCATCGGGCTCTCTGTTCGGCGAGGAGTCTGCTTCCTCCTCTCTCTCTCTCTCTCTCTACCTGCCTCTCTGCCTACTTGTGTTCTCTGTCTGTCAAATAAATAAATAAAATCTTAAAAAAAAAAAAAAGACTATATAAAAGTGGAGTCATACTACTTATTCTCACTCTGATTTCCTCTAACAGAGTCCCGTTCACAATGAATGTGTTGGACAATAGAGAAATTAAAGGAATCAACAACAGCTCCTCCCAGCCACTTTTTTATGAAAAAACTACCTTGAACCACCAGTACTCAAACCCCCATTATCCTCAAACCCAGGCAACTCTGGAAGTGACTGAGTAAGACTTGACCTACCACCATGCTTCCAGCAGCCAGAAACTAGAGTGTTTTTTTATACAAGCATAGACTACAAAGGGAAAAACCACTAAAAGGAAGGCACTGAATTGAAAAGGAGAGAAAATGAGTTTAACAGGTACAGATACTAATTTCACTACTTTCAGGAGCATTACTTCATTTCATAAAATAAATACACACAGCAATAGGCTTTCTTGGTTTGGTATTCCTGCTCCCTCTGAAACACAGCTGCAAAGGCGGTCCAATATTTTGGCAGTGGAAAGGGACAGCAGCAGTGCTTTTAAAACTCCTAAAACAGGTAGGAGAGCAGAGGCAGAGAGGGTATCTCTGGGTCAGGCTTCAAGATCCAGGTTTATTTTATTGATGTGGATGTTGTTGTTTTATGTTGTGATTTCATAAAAGATGCGGGGGAGGGGGCATACTGGATTTTTCCAGGGTCCTTGCGTGCTAATAGTCATTCACCACTGACACTTGAACAGTTTAACACATTGGAAAATAAGTCTGTGTTTCAAATCCTCTACACCATGGAACTAAGTGTTCCCAGCTTGTTCTATTTTTGCCGTTGGACCATTTCATTTGAAGACACACTTGGGGAAGATGACAGCATTAATTTAGCTAACAATATTCATTTTGTTTTCATTAGTTGTTTTTGTAGTTTCATATTTTGATGCTTGATCTGATAAATGCATAATACCCAGAGGGTGCCTGTGTTTGTATTAATAACAGCATCTCATTCACACTTCATCAATCCTAACACAGCTCAGCTCCACTGTCAAAGGAGCATGAATCAGAAATGTTCATGAGAGGAGGGACATTTCTAATGCAGACGGGAACTACAGGGAGAGGGTGCGGTGAGCCGGGAGGAGAGCCATAATCTGAGGTACTAGGCACTATACAGGACTAGCACGCATGGGTTCTCCAAACAGTTCAGTGACTTGGGCGAGTCATTTAAACCGTCGAAACCTCAGTCTTTGTGTCTTAAAAATGGGTGTGGGTCAGTTATACTACAAAAAAAAAAAAAAAAATTCATGATTCTGTAATTGTATACTCGTATACATGGAGTTTATGATTTTATCAGCTTTGTTTAGCTTGACGTTGATAATCCTTGTGATTGCAGAACAGAAAATCTTAGAAGAGAGAAATATATGGTGCAAATAATTTTTGTAGTCAACAAATTATATGAACCATTTATGGATGTTTGCTTATGTGACAACAGTATGCTGATTTATACATGTTGTATTAGTTAATTAATCACGATTACTATGTTGTTTGAAATACAAGTATTTGAATTTATTTTATTAATTGCTCGTGAATGTTGGCTCAGAATGCCTACATCCAGGAAAATGTATTTATATTTCGGTTATTATCCTTAACACCTATTTATACTTTGGTTATTATCCTTAACACATTAGGCAAAATTATCTTTACATGTTTGTTTCCCTCATCAGACTTGATATTTCTGAAAATGAGGGACTGAGCCTTCTGTATTTTTAAATTTCCAGCACATAACCCAATGTTATATACAGAAAAAAAAATAATAAACACTGCCTATACATAATTTAATGAATAAGCACTTCCCCAAAACCAATTTATCTTGAAAATTTACTCGGTATCTCCTTCTTTGTGAGCCTCTGAGAGAAAAAGGAAAGGTTAAAAAAAAAAAAAAAAGGAAATGTTTAATTCTCTTAAAGTGGAAAGCCCAAAGCTGAGGCTTAAGAAGAAATTGAATCTTTAAAATATGGTTAAATGTCCACACAAAGGAGGAAATAGTGCTATCTAAATCTAAATGCTAACTAAATCCTACCAATGAGGTAGGTGGCTTGAAAACTACTTTTTGAAATGTGTATGTTCTTTATCTGATATAATTATAGGAAAAAATTTTAATAGCATTTCCTATGCGATAACTTACATTAACCTCAAGTACCTTTCCCAATTCTATGATAAGGACATTTATCTTATTTTTATTTATTTATTTTCTTAGATTTTTATTTATCTATTTGACAGAGATTACAAGTCAGCAGAGAGGCAGGCAGAGAGAGAGAGAGGAGGAAGCAGGCTCCCCACTGAGCAGAGAGCCTGATGCGGGGCTCGATCCCAGGACCCTGAGATCATGACCTGAGCTGAAGGCAATAGCTTTAACCCACTGCGCCACCCAGGCGCCCCCGATAAGGGCATTAAAAAAAACAGGCCATTGTTATGATCCAGATGACCCATGGGGAACTGAGCCTAGGAGCATCTGAAAAAACATGGCATTAGAAGAGACCAACAAAGTAATCTGGTCATAAACTATGGTATAAAACGTGAAGGCGTGAAAAGAGACCAGAACGAAGAGTTGCACTGTCATAGTAGGATGTCTCCTTGATCATCCCCAGGGGCAGGTAGCTATGTTGTTCTTCTCCTCATCCTCCTCATCAGAATACCAGAGTAAATAATATCCCAGTGTAGCTATGTGCATAGAAGACGAATCTATAGTTACCCCAGGTTAAATTTCTCATCTCCTTACAGAATGTGTCTGCGTCAGTGGCCATGAGTCATACCAAATAAATGACCATCACTTCTTAACCAAGCTCTTGAAATATGTACAAAAATAGCTACTTCACTTAAATCCCCATTGAGTGCTTTGAATGCTGAATCAGAAGGATTATTTGGTGTTTAAAATTTTCATGTTTTCTTTTCTATTCTTTTTCTTATTGTTTGCGATGAGAAAATAAAGAAATCTAAGTCATATTGGGGGGGACTCACATTAGCATAAGCATTGCTCTTTTCTATGCAATTTAATTGTTCTTATGATTAAGAAAACAGGAGAATGAAATCCGTTGCTCTTTTGCACAATGGGAATAATACCGTGCAATCAATAACAATTTTGCATAAAAGCATTTCTTTTATTTAAGTGGTAGAGATAACATTAAGTGGTGACCATCTCTGCATTCCTTCTGCTTTCATTAAATAGCTCCTCAGTTCTGTCACTAAAAGACAGGAGCACCTTGATAGGAATCTGAGATTGTGAAAATCAGTGAACAAAACTCATTGTGTAGTTTTTTTCCAGTTTATTCCTGCCCCAGATACTCTTTTCTCCCTTTGATGCCTTTCTCTGTCCCAGGAGACTGATGCCCCTGCACCAGCAGGCTCCTTGCTGCTCTGCCCTACTAGTCAGGGGAATGAGAGGTTAGGTTATCCTCTTCCTCCCTGCTTTGGATGGGACCCCTTCCCTACCACAGCTCCTGCCTGGCAGTCCTTTCTCCCTGCTCAAGCTCTCTCTGATTCAGAGAACACCATTTTTCCCCCCATTTCAGCTTCCTGCTGCTGCTTATCTCTCAGTGTCTAATACCAATCTGTTCCCTGACCCAGCAATTCATTCTTTCACTAAACTCTCTTCATTGGAGTGGATTCTATTTTCTACTGAGCCTTGATGGATAACCATGGTGAATGTGAAAGTAGACTAATGTTTCTATTCCAATCCCTCAACTCTGTTGAAGTATCTATGAAAGATAACAGCCCTTCTCTTTGTGTAATTGAGGTGGGGTTGAAACAGTTTAACAGTCCTACCTGGGTCTCTGTAGCCAGAAGGGATTTTTCATCCTGATAATCAGAGAACATAGTGATGTTCATGGATTTTGTATACTGGAGTGCTTCTTCTCCTGGGTTTCACTGTGAAGTCACCCTTCTTGCCAAAGGGAATGGGCTATCATACTCCCTCTTACTGCCTTGAGAACAGAGGCAGAGCAGCACTCAGAAGGTGATCCGAGAGCAGTGCTGTTGGAGCCATATTGGTCAAGAGATGAAATGAAAAACCAGTGACACTGATCACATCTTGATTGAAATATTTTGTGTTTGGGTCATCAGGGATTTTTTGCATTAACTTAAATTTTTAATATACTGGATGTAAAATTTTTATCTTGATAACTGAGTTGGTCTCCACCTTCCATCATATCCTGTACCTGAGGTGAGTGCCTCGCTGCCCTCTCCCTAGTCCAGACCCTATCGGAAAGACTCAGATAATGGAAACCTCCCTTAACATGAAAGAGAGCCAAGGTAGGCTATGTTATTGTTATTGAAAAAGCCAACTTGCAGTTTACACAGACCTAAGTTTGGGTTTTTCTCCTGCCACTTACTAGTTATAACCTTGGGTGAGTACTTTAAACTCTCTAAACTTTCATTTCTTCGCTGCAGTTTGAAGGTGATGGTATAGATCAACAAACTCTGGGCTGCATGCCAAACCCAAAATGTTCTAGAACCAAACGCTCATTCATACATTCAACGCAAGCAAATTCTGACTGAACTGAAGTAAGGCTATTCATAGTCTTTCTATGTTCCCAGTAAAATGTGAATCCTTACGGTGGGGGAAGGAGGCGACACCAATTAGGTGCAAGACATGTGGGCCACACAGCCTGTCTAAAATCTGAAAGTTCTTTATTTTAAAACTTAGCTGAGCCTCAGGCTATGGAGAGTGATGGTGACTCTGTAATAGTTTTTCCTGGGGATTCAATGACACGCTGCCTGAGAGCGCACCACAGAATGGGGGCACCTGGGAATACTCAACTGGAACACAGGCTTTCCCAGAACCGTGGAGACTCAGAAGCAGAGACTCCACTCAGGCATCCAGGCCCTAACACTGCTGGCTCCCTGGTGAAAGACGCATCTTGCCAGTACTGAGTTGGGTTCGAGAAGCAAAGAGGTTGTTATATAAACCCTTCCAGAAAATGATGCCAACCCCGAATTTGAAAAGGCAGTGGCATGGCATGGCAAGAATGATGATTTGTCCTCTATGTGGGCACAATGCCTCAGGCAGCTGTGGGGTCCTGTTACATTTGGAGGGAAGCTAGGAAGCTACGTTGAGATGCGCAGCATATGCTCTTATCCTATATGGCTACCTCTCTTCTGATTAGGTTTGCATCTTTGGCTAATTAAATCAGGAACCTGATGTAACCTTGAAGGACGTACATGGGCTGGGAGTGGCTCTCATCCTGTCAGTCTGTAACGGAGCTGAAACACTGCAGTGCTCAGTAAACATTGTCTATTACTGTCATCTTAATCATGATTATTTCCTCACTGGCAACAGGCATTTTTCAGAAGTGAAGCTTTCTTAGAAATCAGTTGATTTACAGTATAATCTTTGAGCAATTGCAGATGCAGAGACCAAAATTTCACCGTAATTATGACTAAAAGCTTGATGGAAGAAAGGGGAAACGTCATCCAGTCTGGGGTGGGATGCTAACTATATCAGCAAAACATGAATGATGAAGAGACAGCTAGACTGGACCATAACAAAGACAACTCTCTTCCTTGTACATGACTAAGGATTTTACCCATTTCCAATAAGCATCGGGAAGTAATTTCAAAGCCTGTTTAAAATTCTTCAGTGTTCCTTGTATTTAATTATGCCTAAACTAACTTGGGAGAACAAAATAGTTTTTATTCTACAGGGTGGGTTTAGTCATTGTCATTTTTTTTTTTTTTAAGATTTTATTTATTTGACAGATCACAAGTAGGCAGAGAGGCAGGCAGAGAGAGAGGAGGAAGCAGGCCCCCTGCTGAGCAGAGAGCCCAACGCGGGGCTCGATCCCAGGACCCTGGGACCATGACCTGAGCCGAAAGCAGAGGCTTTAACCCACTGAGCCACCCAGGCGCCCCGTCATTGTCATTTTTTAAATTGTCTACACATTGTCTTTGGAATGTCAGATGATTAATCTGGCTGAAGACCCATCTGTAACTTCAGACAGACTCTGGCACTCACACTGGAGTCTTGTACCTGGGGAGTTACCTGAGAAGGTGACCCAGTAATCATACAAATACCCCTCAGGCTCGCTAAGATTAATGGGGAGTCTCTGTACTGACGAGAATCATCTCATGACATACAATGAAAGCAAATAACTTCTCTCATGGAATCTGTTTTTCTTATTTATAACATTTGGAAGTTTCTCTAGAATTTTTCCAATACTTTTTTTTTCTGATCTATAATATTACTTTTTTTTAAAGTAGGAAGCCAAAATATGACAGATACAAAAACAGAGGCATTCTGTTTGAAGAAGTCAAGGTGCTGAGGCCCCCTTGGTTTCCTGTCCCTTCCTAATGCATTTACAAAGCAGGTTAGAGTCCAAAGGGTCTTATTAGAATCAATGGGCCAGATGGTTCCTAAGAAAGAAATCTTTCTACTCTAGCAGTTGTCTAAATCCACAAATCTTTTGAGTTTCAGACAGTTACCTTTTATGAAGTATCTAAGAAGTACAAAGCCTGGAGTAAGCATTTCATACACAGTACCCTATTTAAGCTTTAGAAAGACCTTACAAGGTCTTTCCTTACAAGGAAAGAACCACTTATCCCCTGATACAGATTAAGGAAATAAGGCTCTAAGGTTTAAGTAACTTTACTGAGGTCACAGAGCCAGTAAGAGTGGCTATAGAATTCAAGCTCAGTTCAGCTGACCCCAAAGCCTCATGCTAACCAGCATGTCTGTCATGGAATCCAAAAGAGAAAAATTAGCCTGGTGAATAAATTTCTGGAAATATTATGGCCTGAAACTCAGCTTAAAAGGTCCTGGGCCGTATACTGGATTCTCTTCCACTCTGTACAGTAGCTTTCTCTCCCCTGTCACCCCTCCACCCCCTACCACCTCCCATACTCCCCACTGCATTCCACTCCATTCCCCTCTCTTCCCTTCCCCTCCCTTCCTCTTCTCTCTCCAAACCACCTCTCTAGGTTTCTAGAAATTTATGTCAGGAAACATGGCCACTGACGGCTGCTCAGTCTCATAACTCATACCCTAGTAACACAGACAACAAATACCTAGGGCATTTCTTAAGGGGTAGTTGCCCCTATATGAATCTTTTCACTGTGGTCCATTCAATGGCACAGAATAAGGGTGCAATATGGTTATTAATGTTACAGATGCATAGCAGTCTTCATAGAAGAGATGGTAAGGTACTAGCACTCTGAAAAAAGTATTCAAAGGTGGGTTCATTTCACAGAAAGATGGTCCTGACTGGATTTGCAAAAGATTGCCCTTGTTTTTCTTTTCTGATTGAAATAATTGTTAAGTACTTTCTTTGATCATGTTGTATGAATATATAAAAATATGGAAGTCTAAATATACAGTTTTATCTAGAGTTTTCCACTCACTACTTATACAGATTACTATTTGGACAAATGTCTTCTCTGCTAGTTCAGTTTGTTTGCTTGTGGGATGCTTGTGTTTTGGGTTTTATTTTTTGGTTTTTGATATATTAAATGAAACAGTATTCTTTAAAGAGTTCTTGGTCACTTATATTTTCTAGGTTGGTAGATCTGTTCAAAAATATTGTTAATGCTAAATATAATTCCAACCATTGAGGAGATCAAAACATACTTTTCATATGTGTAGTTGCTTAAGTTTTATATTTGACCTTCTCTACAATTCTGTAGGATGCTAGTCCAGATGTCATGATGTCTTTACACTTCTGTGCAAGGCAGAAATACATCAAGAGGTTAAGTAATTTGTTCATAATCATGTAAGTAATGGGTTGAACTCAGGTCTCCTAATTTACAGTCAATATGCCTTGGTCATCTAGATAATTTCCCATGATAGCTAGCCATCAGAAAGGCTCAATTTCAGTCATTGTCATTCTCCATCTGATACTGGTTCCTAGTTCTGATTAGAAGGAAACATAGTAGATTCTCTAGAATTCTGTCTAGACCTCTTCTTGAAAGACCCTCCTTCTTTAAAGCAGTTCTTCCTTTGGCATTTCCAGGTGGTGGGATCAGTTTCATCACCAGTAGAGATGCAGCCTACCTCATTCTGGAGCATCAGTCAACAGAACTCGCAGGTCTGGTCTGTTTAATAATCCATAAAGGGGAACCATGAACATCTAATCTTAATAAGTTCATTGTGCTTTATAGATGGGGGGAAGGGGCATACAAGAAAAGAAAAACAAAGTAGGCAATGCATCTTATCTGTAATTTGTTGTTTCATTTACTCCCAGTTCACCTCTTGTACCCAAACTAACCTTCTATCTCCTTCTAAACAAGGTTAGTCAGGATACCCAGTGAGAATGTGCCTTGTTTAACCAATCCTCTGCACAAAACAGTCCTAATAATGCACTATTTTCAGTTTTGATGGGAAAAGCTAGCTTTAGCTTAAAAAGAATTTTTATAATTCAATCATTTCAGTATCAATCGCCACATATGTACCTAAATCAATTTTAGATCAGACCTTAACTTGGATCAGTAGGAAATAATATCAGGACAATTAAATAATAGAATAGATAAAGCCATAGCCCCCTGGGTGCATCTCTTTTATTTCTCCCTCTTCAATTCTTTGAATTCAGCTTTTGTATCCATCAGTGAGTACCAAAATAGCATTATTAAAAGAGATTATTGCCCTCGTAAGCGTCCAAATCAATGGCCCTTTTCCAAGTTTTGATCTTTGTACATAATATCGGACTCTAGTAACCATTCCTCATTAAAATATTCTTTCTCTGATTCTGAGGATAAGAAGCCATTGCATTCCTTTTATTTTCTGCAAGTCTCAAGTACCTTCCTTCTTCACTTGCTCCCAATTTTATCTTCCTCCTCTCTCTTTCTACCTCAGATGTCATATCTTGTTCCCAGCTTTAAATATCATTATAGGAAAGACCTCCAAATGTAAGTAATAATAGATTTCCTAGCAGAAATAAATGAAACAGGAGAAGGGACGGTACTGTCCAATGCACACACTGCTCATCACCCACTGAAAACACTGTGTGTTTCCTGAAAAGGGGACAAACTGAATTCACAATTTATAAACTGTTCAAAATTTTATTTCTATTTATAAAGCTAATAGAGATCCCCTTCCTACTTTTGGAAAACGTTCTTGAATCCTCTCTACATAAACTTTGCCTCTCTGTTTCTCCTTTCCAAACATATAGGGACTTGTATTATTTGGATTTGATATCTACATTTATTGATGTGAGAGTCATCAGGTTTTTAACTCATGATCTTCATGTCATGCTACATAGAAATAGACCATGCATGCAGTAAGATCTGATCAAGTAAAACTTACCAAAACCCATTTAAATATGGGGCACTGGGTGGCTCAGGGGGTTAAGCCTCTGCCTTAGGCTCAGGTCATGATCTCAGGGTCCTGGGATCAAGCCCTAACCACATCGGGCTCTCTGCTCAGCAGGAGCCTGCTTCTGCCTCTCTCTCTGCCTGTCTTTCTGCCTACTTGTGATCTCTCTGTCAAATAAAATAAAATCTTAAAAAAAAACTTATAAAAACCTCTATGAAAAATATTAAAATGAAATTGTTTCTGGTAGTTTTATAGATATCCTCCCTAGAACCTGCACACTTTTATCTGCATAAAGATTCTTCTTTTTTATATGAATTGTAACTTTTGTACTTACTGTAATTAAGAGAACACTGGGGAACATGAGCCCCTGGGTCAAGACTCAGGTCCCATAGAGGCTCCACAACCTTCTATTCAACCTCTATCTCTTTATTTCTGAAGCAGAATTATCAAATGCCTGTAAACATTCTTGAAAGGATTAAAGGTAATGATGTAAAATGAGTAGAGCATAGTAGATGTTCAATAAAAAGACACTGTTCTCTCAGTAAGTGCTTCCGTGGTAATGCAGAAGGATGAGGAGGCTAAAGGAAGTACACATGGAATAAAGGAAGGCAGCCAGCAACTCAGTCAAAACCAGGAAGCCAAGTTGGAGACAGATCCAGATATTCTGCTTTCTACCTCTATGCACTATTTGCAACAGGTACAATTACAACTATTATTTAAGGTTTTTTTCTTTTTTTAATTAGGGTTATAATGGCAAGAGCTAAATAATAGGGCAAAATCCAAGATGGTGGAGGGTTCTGGTGTATATGACAAGACAAGTCAAGAACTGTGAGGACTGCTTAGGTGGTGTGTTGTTCCATGAAGGCGTTTGTTTACTGGTTTACTTGTATTATAGGATCATTCAGCTTTAGCCTCCTTTATTGAAACACTGGATCTTGGTTAAGAGAGATCTTGGATCATGTTTAAGAGAACCTGAACAATGAGCCTTATCAGGTTTAGATGCAGGAAAGGAGAGGTTGGTGCTATGCATCTGGCATCCCGGGTTGTCTGCAGGTATTCAAGTACATTTGTATAGCTATAGAGTAGGTTTTTAAATTTTTTCTCAAGTCTCTCTGAAATAAACTTTGATGTAAATGCTCTCTGCTCCATAAGCCTTAGTAGACTCAGATCTTCATGCAGTGAAAGGATGTTTCCTCGGTTTTAAAAATCAATCATTGCAAACAGCAGAGGGAACTTGAACTCCCTCATATTGATGTCAAGCTTAAAGAAAAGAGAAAAGAAGATCCCTTACTGCATGAGGATGAACAACAAAATCCTAGCGACTGACCTTCAAGTAGTTATAGGAAGATGCTCTGTTTGTTTCCCTGAGCCAATTGAATCATGATGCTCCCTGTACCCTGGAAAAAGATCAACTTCAATCAGAAATAAAAAAGAAAAAAAAACCTGAATAGAATGTTTGATCAGTTAATGACTTCATCTTAATCACATCTTCTTTAGCAGGATAGACCTAAAAGCGTAGGCCTATAACAAAAGCTACAAAACAACTACCCTACTTTAGGTTATTCCTAGAAAGCCTTGGGTTTATAGCCTAGAAAATGAACAAAGAAATCATGATACATTTAATCAATTTTCAAATATCCAGAAGCTGATTATTCCATTTGTGGATGGTTCATATCTCTGTTCTCCTTCTGCTTTTTTTGACCGAATGCCTTTCGGCTATGATATTGTCTGCATGCACTTCCACAAGAGAATGGGTAGGGAGAGAGATCAGGAAGCCTACAAATCAAGAGACCCATAAAAGTGAGAGAATAGAGTCTCATGTATTACCTATAGATCTAAAAATTCCACGTTTTCTGTAAAATCATATTATGATGTCTTGCTAGCTCAAGGCTTTGTATCATCAGCACTCAATAAATCTCAGTAGAAAGAAAGGGTAGCACAGTGGTAGAGATCCCAGCTCTAGAGCTGAGTTCCCTGTGTTCACACTCAATTTCTAACCTTAAAGTTGATTGACTGACTTACTTGACCTCACTATGCCTTATTTTTGTTATCTCAAAATAACATTGTTATAGGCTGTATTGTTATCCAAATGTGTTAAAGGGGCAATGTCTGAAGACAAGGATAGACCAAGGGAGAAAGACTAATTGAATTTTGCCATTTTCACAGCTTCTGATCAACAACAATAAAGGCAGCTATCTATGGTGGAGAAAACATATATACCATCCCAAATGGAAAGTCTACAGACCATGGGACAGTCCTCTCAAACACCTTATCACTAATGTGATTAGTTCACATGAAGAAGATGAATCCATAACTGTTGCCTATACCCCTTGGCAGGAAAGGATAATTTCTACCTTTCCAAATTGGACTGTGGTACCATTATTCAAATATTGGGAAAAGCTACACAAATTTTATTAAATGACCCAGCTGTGACTGAAAAAGATTCAACTTTCTTTCTACAAATCTCAGGCTTCTGAATCCCTAAAATGTGGAATATCTGGTGTATGATAAACTAAATTGTTCAACTTATATTTGGAGAAGGATCTGAATAAATCCCTACAAAATAGGTAGTCAATCCAAGAATAAAACCACACTATCTGGGGACATAGGGGATCAAGCTTACATAAACCCATGTTATTCAAATAATGGAGGAAGAGTGGAAAAACTAGGCAAGAAGGAGTATTTAAAAGTTACAAAATGAATATAGTATACAAAAGCTAGATTTAAATATTGATTCTAGATTTTTTGGAGAGAAAATACATTATAGTCTCAAGAAAATTTAAAAAAATACACAGACTTTGTTAAACAATAAATAAAAGATGAGGTAGATCACAGGCTAAATAGGATAAATTGAAGAATCAAAGAAAAAAAATTTAAAGAACTTCTGACAAAAGATGAGCAAGTGAGCTCCCTTTAAAACCATGAAAACAGGAAAATGGTGTTGAGTAGAGAAATAATGAAGCTAGGAAATGGCTATAACCCAAACAAATTTTTGACAAAATTGGGAAAAGACAGAGTGCCAATATATCATAATACCTATAACTCTGAAAAACATCCTGGAGATCAGAAAGGAGGAGGAAATATGTGGTCAGTTTTGTTGCTGCTAAACAAAGTTAAATGAGCTAAGTCAACACCAAATGGCAAACAGAGGATGTGAATGCACAAGAGCTTTCTTCTAAGTCACTACAGTCTCCACCCAGCATAGTGCATGCTTACTGCAGGAGAGCCTCTAGGCTTTAGACTCAACCAACCAGAACCTTTCGGAACGGAGACTAGGAATCTGCTTTAACAGCATCATGGGAGCTTCAGATAATGGGAAATTAATGATTATGGTGACTCACATTATATATACATATATACACATAAATACATGTATATATGTGTATGTGTGTATATATATACACATATATACATATATGTGTATACATATATACATATGTGTATATATATACAAACACACGCACGCACACACAGATATAATGCTAATATATAATATAATGTTTATATTTATTATTTTATATATATTATATATTTTAAGATGAAATACAGAAAACATATACAGAGAGGGAGAAAGATAATTAAGTGTGTGTGCATATGTATAATATATGGCACTTATTTACTGTGTATATCACCATAAAGAGAATTCATCATAAAGTATCCACAGATCATTTGTTAAAGTTGATCATATATTTTTTTAAAAGATTTTATTTATTTATTTGACAGACGGAGATCACAAGTAGGCAGAGAGGCAGGCAGAAAGACAGGAAGGGAAGCAGACTCCCCGCTTAGCAGAGAGCCCAACATGGGGTTGGATCCCAGGACCCCAGGGACCATGACCTGAGGGGAAGGCAGAGGTTTTAACCCACTGAGCCACCCAGGTGGCTCAAAGTTGATCATATATTAAGCCTCAAGGAAAACTTAATAACAAAAGGTACAAATAATCAGATCACTTTTCTTCATCTAGAATTCAATAACCTAGCAAATAATAATATAAATCTAATTTAAATGTAAAGCAATCATCCCAACCTTTTTGAAATTTAAAAACTCTCTTTCACAAAATTTATGATTAAAAGAACAAATCAAGGGGCGCCTGGGTGGCTCAGTGGGTTAAGCCGCTGCCTTCGGCTCAGGTCATGATCTCAGGGTCCTGGAATCGAGTCCCGCATCGGGCTCTCTGCTCAGCAGGGAGCCTGCTTCCTTCTCTCTCTCTCTGCCTGCCTCCTCTCAGTGTACTTGTAATTTCTCTCTGTCAAATAAATAAATAAAATCTTTAAAAAAAATAACAAATCAAGGTTAACATTGCAGAATTATAAAATAATGAAAACAAAAATTTAAACTAAGACATAGGGTGCCTGGGTGGCTTAGTCGGTTAACTGACTGCCTTTGGCTCAGTTCATGATCCCAGGATCCTGGGATAAAGCCCTGCATTGTGCTCCCTGCTCAGAAAGGAGTTTGCTTCATCCTCTGCCCCTCCCCCCTACTCATGCTCTCTTTTTCTATCTCAAATAAATAAATAAAATCTTTAAAAAATATATAATAAAACTAAGACATATAAGCAAAGCCATACATACAGGAAAAAAATTTAGTCTTAAACACATCACTAAATAATAATGTATTCAATTAAATAAGGCATTTGGTTCAAGAACTTGGAACAAATAGAGTAAGAAACAAACCTGTAAGGCAAAAATGAAGGAATGAATAAAGATGAAACCAGAAATTAGCAAATAGAAGTGAACAGAAAATAGAAGACTAAAATTGTAACTGGTAAATATATATGAAAGTACATTATTTTCAGGAGGATGGAAAAGTTACTTTAAAACACATACCACTAAATAATCATTAAGAGGGAAAGAAGAACAAATGTTTCTTAAATTGAAATAAAAATTAAAATATAAAAGAGAAAATAATAAAATATACAAAGAAAAATTCTGAATGTGTAAAAGATTACTTCATATAACTCTGAAAATAAGGGTTTTTTTTTTTAAGATTTTTTTATTTATTTATTTATTTATTTATTTATTTGACAGAGAGAAATCACAAGTAGATGGAGAGGCAGGCAGAGAGAGAGAGAGAGGGAAGCAGGCTCTCTGCTGAGCAGAGAGCCCGATGCGGGACTCGATCCCAGGACTCTGAGATCATGACCTGAGCCGAAGGCAGTGGCTTAACCCACTGAGCCACCCAGGCGCCCTGAAAATAAGTTTTTAACCATGAATAAAACTGATAGTTTTCTAGGAAAATATAAATTATCAAAAGAAATCCAGAACATATAAGAAACCTACATAGACCAAAAAGAATAAGTGAAATAAAGTTACTCCTTCAAACTACCAGTTCTCATAGAAAATCCTTCCAGCTCATATAGAAATAATTTTTATGTTATTTAAATATTTTCAGATATAGAGAGAAAGACAAGAGCTTCCTATTATTTTGTCAAAGCTTGAATAAGACTCATAACATAACCGGACAAGAAGTTTTCATTATTTTTTTGAAAATTGAAAATAAATGAATATTTAACTCAAGTAATTTGAATAATTAAAACACACAATAATGTCAACATGAAGAAACTAATAAAAAAATAAAGAATACTGAATTAAAAATAGAAAAAGAAACAGATTTAATAAGTAAACATAAGAACTAAGAGTGTGAGGATAATAATATGAATCACCATATCCTGAGGTTCTCTTAAAAAGGCACTGAAGTAGTCTTTCTCTTCAAATCTCCAAGTTTTTCCTTTGTTCTATTTTTTTTTTACAAATATCAAATTTGATTTAGAAATAATACAACATGCTCCTAAAATGTATTCTTATTCCTAAAATGGGTAAAGCTCCATGTCTTAAAATTCAGTTCAGCCCAATTAATGTCCTATTCATAATAGGACTGGTATTCAAAGAGGAGATGATCACTGTTTTCCTGTAGCTCAGTCTAACAGGGAAGACAAACCTATACAGAGAAATTCACTCTTAAGATAGTAAGCATGTAGTAATGGAGTTAAAGGAATAATAATAATCCATTGTTTTCTTTTTTCCTATTGAACAAAGACAATTTATTCTGTTCAAGACAAATTATTGCACAAAAAACTGTAATGGGGAAAAACAAAATTGATGTGATTTGAGTTACTATTTTATATTGTCATAAAATCATAGAGAAATCACTTCAATTTCTTGAGCTCTTTCATCTCAGAAACTAGGATGACGACTATACCTATAGTACTGAGCTCATCAGGTGTGAAGCCCAAATGAGATAATGTTCCTGAAAACCCTTTTAAATGTGCTATATGCAAAAGTTATTTTCATTAAAATCATTAACATAAAAGTGTAAATGATTGTGAATTTCACAAGTATAGTTGAATTTCACACTTCTTCCATTTGGTCTAGAAAATCATCTTCAGTCACCACTTTTAAAAGTCAACACTTTCTTAAATGAACAGTGTACAAAGGATCCGATTCATAAACGTAATGGCTGTTCTTCTTCATCTTAAAATCAGAATCTTAACCTAAATTAGTTAAGATCAGTATGTGATCCAGAATGTTAAGTTCTTCATAGCTTACATAATAAGGCTCTTCAGGAGATGCTGTGCTTACTCTTCCTGACTATATATTCATTATTTAGACAATTTTTACTAATCATGTATTTAAAACATAATGACAATTACAAAACAATAGTTCCCCTAACTGACCTCAGGTTAGCATATCTTATTTACTCTGCTACAGTGAATGCTCACACTAATAAAACATCCAGAATGTTGACATTCTGTTCCTATATTTGAGTGATATGCTTACTAAAAGTTGATAGCTATTCACAATCTATTCATGTTGATTGTACTGGTAATTACATGCAAGTAATTTAATTTACTACTGAATAAACTAATTAACTGTAACTAGGGAAAAATAGAATTATTATTTTCATCAGTGTGAAACTGAATGGTTTGAAAGATGAAAAAAAACAGTCCATTCACTTAAAAACCCACTGTCAAATGAGTTGTGGACAAGGCAGCTGTATAAGGTTAAGAGAAATGAAAATAAAAAACCTAAAAGGATTCTGAACTGATATTGTGTCATAAGAATCTAACTTCTCACTCTACTTCCAGTGGAAGTAGAAATTCAAGATTATGCCTTATGTTTGTGGTTAATGTAATATAATAAAGATACATCAGGACTTTTATCAGTGGACCCAAAGAATAGGATATAAATGGCCAAAGAACAGGCCTGAGCTCTATCTCAAAAGTTGCTGAATAAAGGTATACTTCATGTCTTAAAAGTTAGAATTTTTAAAGTACACCAGAATCTCCTTTATGATTCTCCATTGACTATTTCTAAATTAGAACATATATTCAAAGAACATTTATGATTATTTCAAAGTTCCATTAAACAAATAAATATGGATTAATTCCCAACTCAGATCAGTATAATAACAGACACAGTCGGGAGTGGAAGATGAATAAAGCTATGTAACTACTTCCAAGGCATGGAAAACTCACATATTTCTCATATTTGAGAAAATTCTCAGATCTTCAGACCAGTCCTAAGATCTGAAGTTTTGTAGATGACAATTTGCATTAACAATTAGAATGGCCTGCCCGATATAATGCAGTCCAAACATAATGCATCTTTGGTTTTGGTGAACCAATCAGATACAAGTGCTAAAAATACAACCTGATGTTTTAAAGTTGGTATTATCCATCAGCCCTATTAGTCATTTTTATTGATAGGAATTGTCACTACATTCCTACAGCTGTGTTAGAAAGAGAATCTAAGAAGAAAAAAAGAAAACTCAGGTTAAATGTTCAGTAATTTTTATACCAAATATACGTTTGTTCATCATTCATTGATTCTTTTCATTTTTTTCAGTGGACATTGAGTTCCTACAGGGTACCAGACTTGTAAGTGACGGAGTAGGAAGAAAATACAATGATTAACAAGATCTCTGAATTACTTTCAAAGAGAAATGGAAGGTCCTTGTAGGGTCTTAAAGGTAAAGACATTAACTAGTTTATATTTTTAAATCTCTCAGGTTAGAAAAAGAAGAAAGGGTTGCAGCAGAGAGGAAAAGGGAATCAAAGAAACGATAAATGATATTCATATGCTGTGTTATCTTCAAGTTTCTGATACCATTATACCATGTTTAAGGTGTGTGGGAATGTGCCTCAACTTTCTTATCCTGGGTTCTAAGCTCTTTGTTATTAGGAATCACAAATCATACTTCTTGATAAATAGGTGCAGAATTTTCTTGAATTATCTTGATTTAAAAGTTTGTCCTGAAATTTCTATATACTATAACAAAGAACATACCAGAAAATCTAGTAGGTTGGCCTCCAAACAACATCTCACCACCTCTTGCACCCAGAAGCCCAATAAAGCCTTCATTTTGGCTCAGAATATATAGTCACTTTACTCAAGGTACCTCACACACAGTAAGTGTAACTCAATGCATAGTTTTTAAAAAACTACCTTCAGATAACTTTAGAAAATGTGAGAAGATGAAAAAAATTATATCAATTCTTTTGTCATTTTCAGCTACTTTCCTAAAACTGGATGCATTTGCTATTTATCATTTTTCTTTACTTTGGACTCATCAGCCAATTTTCAAGGCAATTTGAGTTCACTTTTTGTAAAAGAGGCTTCAGGAAAGTATTCTGTCAAGGGCTTTGGGACAATCAAGATAAATGAAACCCCTACATTTTTCTCATACTAATCACCCCTTTATGAATCCATCCAGAAGAATGCATTTATCTGTGCCATGCTGCTCCTTATATACCCCTGGCTCTGCTGCCCTCAGTGCTCTCTGCTCCACACATTACATTTCATTCCATCATCTTTTCCTGGTGAGCAACCTCCCTACCCGAGGTTCTATTCTCAGCACAGTCCTTCCTGGGATTTTGAACATTAAGGATTAGCATTTTGGAAGGATGAAAGAATTTAATTTTTATGTAACTCTCACTGCCAGTCTTCAGATATTTATATTTTTCTATTTCTCTACTTATACTTTAGGTCATCTGTCAAAACAAAACAAAACAAAAATACATATAGTAAATTTGGGGAAATTTGAGTTTACCCCTTGGATTATCTACAAGTTTTTGTCAAATGTTTTCTAAAACCCCCACGGATAATATAAAAGAAAAGAAGTATTACACAGCAATAATTGTCTGGTAATATAACCAAAGAATGGGATTTTTAAACTTTCTCGAATCCAGGCTGGAATAGGAAGGGATCATAAATGGGATTCAAATTTATGTGCATGATGTGGTAGAAAGAATGTAGAACTGAAATCCAAGAGAACTTCAGATACTGAGGGTTTGTTGTAAACATATAGATGGACAAAAGGGCCAAGCAAATCTCTACTAATCCAGTAAAAGGTATATTCTGGACCTCGAAGAGTAAGAATAAGGTTTGGAAATTAGAAAATTATTTACTTTACTACCAACATTAACTTGTAACTTTACTACCAACATTACTTTACTACCAACATTAACTTGTAACTCTCTGGACAATTTCTTGCCAATACTGTGACTCAGCTCCTCTATCTCTGCTGATGTATATCTCTTTACTTTCTGCTTAGTCATGACATCTGTACTTTGAACTTGAAAGTATTCATAACCTCTACATACTCACAGTTTCTTATGACCACTGCTGTATTATAGTCTCTGATAACTGACTTCCCTGTATTTTTCAGCATCGGTCTTTATTACCAGGGCGAACACACTCCTTGTATATTTCATTCAAATTCTCCAAGGAAAAGAATTTGAGGAGAGTTATTCACTATCAGTTTGTTTGGGCCAGGGTCACATACTAGCATGGACTGCTACCACCCAATAGGTGAATCTGTAATCCTGGAGTAAATTTCCCAACCCTGACCTAATCAGCTGCTATTGGTGGGATACAAACGTGTGGTAATTGTCTGTGGAGTTTTATTGTTCAAGAAGCTATCTATCCTCTAGTGCTATGGGTGGGGCACCAGAACTCTTCCCCAGTGAGTTTGACTTCTTCAAGACCTGTTATCACATCTATAGCAGGAAAAGTCAGATCACATACTCATTAAAGTTATTTCAAACTCTAATGTACAAGAATCTATCTTTTGGGTTTGTTTACTTTTCTCTTTTTTTTCTTTTCTTTTTTCTTTCTTTTTTTTTTTCTTTTGTTACTACTGTGTTTGGTATTCTAGGTATACAGCAGTGATTGAGATAGACGAAGAGTATAACAAAGTTCTGACAGGAATAAAAATTTACCACAGATCGTACAAATTAAGTGGTTTTAATGAAAGAGCTACTTAGATATATTAGGAAATATTTAGGAAGTAAACTAAGGAAATTGATGCACCCCAAGATTAGCAACAGTGAGAAGCCACTACCACATCTAATGTTGAAGGTGTTACAAAAAACAATGAGACTTTGAGTCATGGAAGAGGAGATGCCTGGAAGAAGCTATAATTACGAGGGATACAGATAGACACAGAGACACAGTCTCTCTTCTCCCACAATTCAGTCCCCTATTACAACTTCGCATTAGCCAAATCCAGCTGGAAATATGAGAACAGGTGAGTCAAGGTGGTGTAGTCTCCAACCTCTGAGAGTGCAGAGACAGGAAGTCAGAAAACGGATAGAAGAGGGTCAAATAGAGAACAATTGGCACATGAATCTTATCATCAAATGGAGTAAACTGGTTAAAAAGTAAACTAATGTAATACAGTATAAAATACAATACAAAATAATACAATATAAAATATTAAACAATATCTGATAAAAGTAAGTATAATAATGAGAAGGTGTAAAGAGAATAGATCTTTAGGTAGGGAGGGATTGTTCTAGAATATTGGAAAAAATAGCAGACATAATAAAGAGAGAAAGGGCACTTGCCTTGGACTTTTTTGCTTTGGAATATGTGGATCTGTGTGACATATACAAATTATGAACATAAAATATAAAACACCTGTGAATCACCACCAATTGAAAAAGAAAATATTTTCAGCAACATTGACTTTGTTGTTCATCATTCTATTCTTTCTCACTCTACACCAGTAGAAATCACTAGGCTGCATTTTAATTTTTTATCACATTCTTTCTTTTCTTTTAATGTATTTTTCTGTTGTGCTTATTTTTAAAAATTTATAATTGAAATCTTACATTCATTCCTTAGGGTCTTATTTTTTTTACTCAATATTACTTTTTAATATTCACCCATGGGGATGCACATTGTTGTAGCTCAACCTCACTATCAAATGGATGTTTCATTATGTGAATATTGTATAATTTGCTCATCCATGTTCCTAAGAACATTGTGTTATTGCCAATTTGGTGCCATTATGATGCTGATACAAATATTCCTATACTCTACTCTCTTTTGGATTTATGAGCAAGTGTTTTTTATGATATATAATGCATGCGGGAATAGAATTGTTGAGTTATGGAAACTCTGCGTGTCCAACTATACAAAATAATGTCTCTTGTTTTTCAGTTGGTTGTGTCTGTGTACACTCTCACCAGCAACATTTAATAGTTTCCCCTTAATTCACTTGATCTCTAGCATTATGTCCTATGGGATGAATGCTTGTATCTCCCACAATTCATATGATGAAATCCTAGTCCCCAAGATGATAGAATTAGGGGTTTTGGAAGGTGATTGGATCATGAATGGTATTATTACCCTTATGAAAAAGTACCCAGATAGCTCTCACCCTTTCTGCCATGTGAGGTTACAGTGAAAAGATGGCCATCTGTGATGAAGCAGATTCTCACCAGACACCAAATCTGCTAGCACCTTGATCTTGGACTTCCCAGACTCTGGAACTGTTAGAAATAAATTTTAGTTGTTTATAAATTGCTTGGGCTGTTTGTTTTAAGGCAGCCCAAATGTACTAACACACACTAGGTATGGTTAGATTTTGTGTATTTATTAATACGGCAAGAATGTAATGGTAATTCATTGTGCTTTTAAATGTCACTACCATAATGAGGTTTATTGCTGTTTTATACAATTAATGCCTACTGTGTCTCCATTTCTGTGAAATACCTGTTCATATCTATTACTCATTTTTCTATCTTGTTGTTGTTTTAATTTTCTTTTTAATTATTAGGAGTTCTTTCTATATTTTGAATACTAATTCTTAATCCATCTCTGTATTGCCAGTCTCCTTCCACTTTGGAGATTTGCCTTTTCTCATTCTTTACAAAATCTTTTGATAAACAGAAATTTCTTTTACTGTTGTTGAATTATTCGATGTTTCCTCTCACCTGTGCACTTTTTTCTTACTTTAAGAAGTCTTTCTTGGAGAGACATAGAAGATGGTGGACTAGGACTTCCTTACCATCATCTTTCCTCAGAACTTCAATTTTGGCTGTCACCCACAGAAGAGAGCACTTCATGGGTGTCGGGAATCCTACAGAGTTTTGACACATCATGGGAGCCCCCCCTAAAAAATCCAAGCATAAACACGTTGAAGAAGAGGGCGGTTTCACTTTGCCTGTGTCACCCCTCACCCTAGGTGGCCCAGCTTGGTGTCAGGTGAGACCCTTAGCTTGTGATTTCTCCCACAAGGGGAAATGAGTGTGTGTCATTGAACTCTGACTTCCCCAATTGTACAGGACACTGCCCAAGAGGGTCACCTCCTCCTCACCTAACAATAATGGTGTTATATTGTGTGGTTATTGTCATGCACATAGTGGACACAGCAGGTCTTCTTTGATATCTTTTAGTAGTTTAATTATTTTTAATAAAGGTTTGCATATCTTTTATTTGATTTATTTCTCTATGTGTTATTTTTATATTGCTAAATATACTTTTTTTATTTTAAGCTCTACTGATATTTTTAGATCATAATCTTACATTCAAGAACATTGCTAAACTAGCATTATTGCTAATCTTTTGGCAGTGTATCACTTTGGATGCACTATGACAAAAGTCATGACTGTTTTCTTTCTTTCCAATCATTTTATATATTTTTAAAAGATTTTATCTATTTGAGAGAAAGAAAATGAGAGAGAGAGATCATGAGGTGGGGGAGGGTCAGAGGGAGAAGCAGACTCCCCACTGAGCAGGGAGCTTAATGTGGGACTTGATCCCAGGACACCAGGATCATGACCTGTGTCAAAGGTAGTCACTTAACCAACTGAGCCACCCAGGCACCCCAATCATTTTACATTTTATTTTATCTTTCTCTGATAAAGATAAATTAGGATGTCAAGAACAACGATAAATTAGTGATAGTGGTCAATTGTTGCATTCCTGGTTTTAAAAAGAATTCCTGTAATATTTCACTAATACTATGTTTATCATAGATGATTGGTCAGTGTCTTTGTCAGGTTAGAAAATGTGCCTTCTATTCCTATTTTCAGGAGTTTTCCCTTATGCGTTATTTATTTATTTTTATTTATAAATTATATCAAATATTTTGCTGCAAATGTTGATAAGAACATTTTCCCTGTTAACCTGTTAATATAATATGTCATCTAATATTAAGCTATTTTTGTATGCCTGGAACATACAGAAATAGTAATACCTTACTTCTGTTAATTAGGATTTAATATGTTAATGTTGGACTTAATGTATCAATATTGCATTAATTCATGGAACTCACATATAATTATTTTTTTCTCTCATTGCCTTTGTTTGGAGTTGGTGTTATCATTAGTTTAGCCTATAGAATGTGATGAAAGTATGTTTCCTTCTTTTAATGTTCCAAAAGAATTTACATAGGTTACAGATAGGTGTTCCTTGAATATTCCAGAACTTTTACTTATAAAATATCTTGACTTTGCAGTTTCCTTGTAGGAAGAGTTTAAATTATTGATTCAATTTCATTTATGGTTATAGAATCATTCAGGTTTTCTATTTCTTCTTGAATAAACTTTGTTGTATTTTATTTTTTTTTCTTCTTTTTTTTATTAATTTTTTATTTTTTATAAACATATATTTTTATCCCCAGGGGTACAGGTCTGTGAATCACTAATATTTGTCTATTTTGTCTTTTATCTCTGTTTTGTCTCTAGTGATAGCTCTTTTTTTTATTTCTCATATTATTTATCTGGGTCTTTTTGTTGTTCTTGTACATCAATTAAGTCAGAGTTGGATGATTTTTTTTCTTTCTAAAGAAGCAATTTTTGTTTTTATTCTCTCTAACATCTGTTTGTTTTCCATTTCATTGAGTTATACTCCTCTTTTTTAAGTGCTATCCTCTGTTTCATTTAAGTTTGTTCTTCACCTCCTTTTGTAGCTACTATTGTGGATGCTTAGCCCTTGATTTGGGACCATTATTTTTTTCTCGTAAGTGAGTTTAGGTCTGTAAGTTTGCCTCTAAGCACTACTTAATCTGTATCCTACAAGCTGAGAAAGAGTCTTAAAATTATTATTTTAATTATTCTACATATGCTATTCTTCATTTCTGGTATTATCTTTGGCCTGAATTATTATTCAACATGTTTTTAAATTTATAAAGGTAGGGGATTTTTGAAAATTCTTTGCTTCTTGCACTGTGTATAGTATTGACTCATCAAAGTTTTTTCACACTTATTCTATGGTCAACAAACTTTGTATTTCTCGGATGCAATTCCCCTGATATTTATTGAGACTTAATTGGTGATCTTAAATATAATTGATTTCCAATAATCTTTCTTGTGATCTTGAAAAATATGTCTATTCTGCAACAGAAAAATCATTGTCTATTACATGATGCTTCTTCATTGTGTTATGTAAATGTTCCATATACTTGCTGGGTCATTTATCAAGAACTGAGAGTGTTGTATTAAAATATCCCAATGCACCTGGGTGGCTCAGTTGGTTAAGCACCTGCCTTTGGCTCAGGTCATGATCTCACAGTGCTAGGATCAAGCCCTGCATCAGGCTCTCTGCTCAGAGGGGAATCTGCTTCTCCCTCTCACTCTGCCTCTGTGTTCTCTCACTTTCTCTCTCTCTCAAATAAATAAATAAAATATTAAAAAAGAAACCCCCCCTATAATTCAGGATTTTATGTATATTCCTGTAATTTTGTCAATTTTTTTGCTTTATTTATTTTTAATCTTTGCTGCTACATTCTTAAGATGTATTGTGTTCTCCTGGCAGATTCAAACTTTATTAATATACAATGATACTCTTTATCTCATATGACAAAGTGCTGTCTAAAATTCTACATTATGTGATACTATGATATTAGCTAGAACCATAAGAAAGCACCGGTTTTGTAGATCACATTGGCAATTTCATGTTTCAGTCTAATAGTGTTGTCAGTTTTGTTGTTGTTCTCTTTGTGCTTATGTGTTACGTATGTCTCTTGAAAAGAGAACTTAGCTTGATTTATCACTTTTTAATGATCTGTGCCAGTTTTTAGTGTTTCTTGATGTACTTGGTATACTTGGATTTATTTCCATCATTTTATTTTTTACTCTCAATTTGTCCCAAACTTTGTGATTTTTCATCTCTTGTCATGTCTTCTTTTAGATTGAATTTTTCCCTTTTATTTTCCAGTTTTTTCCTTTAATAACTTTGGAATGTAAATATCCAACTATTTAACTATTATCTGAAAATTTTGATATACATACTTAGCAAAAATCTAACAGTAATGGGTATCTTTACCCTTTGCCCAATAACACATCAACAATTCCTAGGAGGAAGTAATTTCAACAACTTCTTCTCAATTTCCAGCTATTATTGTCTAAACATTTAACTCTTTATTGCTTTGTTTTTACCCCACATAATAAGCTTTATTATTATTTATTTATATAAAAATATATAAATTTTGTCCTTTAGGAATTTCAGTTAGATACATGTTGGTATTTATATTCCATTTCCATGTATATCAATGTTACTTATATTTTCCATCTACTTGTCACTACCTTCTGCATTTTATAGGATTTTTAAAGATCTATATCACAGTTCACTAATTTTCTATTTATTTGCTTCTATTATCCTATTAACACTTTCATTAAGCTTTAAATTCATTGATTATGGTTTTCAATTCTACGATTTCTAGAAGCTAATGCTTCTTTAATTATATAGCTTAACAACATTCCAGCCCAACGTTAGAGTTCTGCTCTCAGAATCTAATGTTGATTCCAACTAATTTTTTGTGCTCTGCTTCAGAATGCAATAGGCCAAACACCTCCTACTACTTCTAGTTCCATTGGTTTACCCCCTAATATACTGGTGTGTGGTCTAATAGTTTCTACTTATTTGCTTACAAGCAGTACTGAATTAGGATTCTAGACAATATCACCACAATAAGCAAATGAAATGAGTACTTTACCTAACAGCTACTAAGTCTTACTACAAGGTTGTTACATTAAAAATAGTATCATATCAATGCAAAAAGAGACAAACTGACCTGAAGATCATAATTGCTGTGATAGACTCCCTCATATCTCAGAATTTATTACATAATAAAGGTGGCATCACTAATCAGACTGTTTAGTAAATGATGATAATTGTTCATAATGGAGAAATGTGCAAACCTACTACCACATACAAAGATGGAATCTGGGCATATTAAAGAAATAAATCTAGAGAAACCACAAAGGTGGAAATAATGTGCTTTAGATTTGGGGAGGAACTTCTTTCTTTTTTTTTTAAAGATTTATTTGAGAGAATGTATGTGTACATGAGGTAGGGGAGAAGCAGAGGAAGAGAGAGAGGGGAAGCAGATTCCCCACTGAGCAGGGAGCCCAACACCTGGGGCTTGATCTCAGGACCTTGAGAACATGACCAGAGCTGAAACCAACGGTCAGACACTTAACTGACTGAGCCACTCAGGGACCCTGGGGGAAACTTATTGAACATAATTCCAAAAACATCATTAATGAATTTAATCACATCAAACTAACAATTTCTGTGAATAAAGTTAACATAAAGATGTTGTAGAGATATGATATTTGCCATGTCTAAAAATCAAAGGAGGGCGCCTGGGTGGCTCAGTGGGTTAAGCCACTGCCTTCGGCTCAGGTCATGATCTCAGGGTCCTGGGATCGAGTCCCGCATCGGGCTCTCTGCTCAGCAGGGAGCCTGCTTCCTCCTCTCTCTCTGCCTGCCTCTCTGCCTACTTGTGTTCTGTCAAATAAATAAAAATTAAAAAAATAAAATAAAATAAAATAAATCTTAAAAATCAAAGGAAATTTTTATCTAAGACATACAAAGAACTTATATACACATTAATAAAAATACATAAATTTCAAATCTTAAAGATGAGTAAATTATATTTTAGCCAATTCATAGCCAAAGAAACACAAAGATTTAACAAAATGTAGGATTATTGTCCAAAATCACTAGTCATCAGAGAAATGAAACTTAAAACAAAAAAGGTGATACTACTTTAGGCTCATCAGATCCTAAATACAAACTGTTGAGTGACAAAAACAAGAAACACAATACCATCCATGTATGTAAGTTAAAACTACATGAAATGATGCATGGTTTACACTAATGGCTTAAAAGAGAATAATATAAGCCAAATATATGTTGGGAAATTAAGAAGTGAGGAGTGGACCAGAGGTTTTGCAAAGATCAATGAACACCAGATGACCAAAACTGCAGACAATTTCCTAAGGAACACTTGGGTCATTAACATAAAGCAAATCCATGGAACACAGGTGAAACTACACTATTGTCATGTTGGATCTCAGTTTCATCTTGGGAGTCCTACCCACAAGACACCCAGCTCAAAAGCACTATCATCTAAACTCTACTTTCCTGTGAATTCCCTGGAAGGCCTAATCATTTTTCTATAGGCTGAGGATAAGAGGACTCTTTACCTAGTCTTCCATATATTTATATTCCTATAAAAATGTAGCACCAGTGGCCAACAGACACATGAAAAAGTGCTCCATATAACTCGGCATCAGGGAAATACAAATCAAAACCACAATGAGATATCACCTCACACCAGTCAGAATGGCTAAAATCAACAAGTCAGGAAATGACAGATGCTGGCGAGGATGCGGAGAAAGGGGAACCCTCCTACACTGTTGGTGGGAATGCAAGCTGGTGCAACCTCTCTGGAAAACAGCATGGAGGTTCCTCAAAATGTTGAAAATAGAACTGCCCTATGACCCAGCAATTGCACTATTGGGTATTTACCCTAAAGATACAAACGTAGTGATCCAAAGGGGCACGTGTACCCGAATGTTTATAGCAGCAATGTCCACAATAGCCAAACTATGGAAAGAACCTAGATGTCCATCAACAGATGAATGGATCAAGAAGATGTGGTATATATACACAATGGAATACTATGCAGCCATCAAAAGAAATGAAATCTTGCCATTTGCGACAACATGGATGGAACTAGAGCGTATCATGCTTAGCGAAATAAGTCAAGCAGAGAAAGACAACTATCATATGATCTCCCTGATATGAGGAAGTGGTGATGCACCATGGAGGCTTAAGTGGGTACGAGAAGAATAAATGAAAGAAGATGGGATTGGGAGGGAGACAAAACATAAGTGACTCTTAATCTCACAAAACAAACTGAGGGTTGCTGGAGGGAGGGGGTTTGGGAGAAGGGGGTGGGATTATGGACATTGGGGAGGGTATGTGCTTTAGTGAGTGCTGTGAAGTGTGTAAACCTGGCGATTCACAGACCTGTACCCCTGGGGATAAAAATATATCTTTATATAAAAATAAAAAAATAAAAAATAAAAAAATAAAAAAATAAAATAAAATTAAAAAAAAAAAAATGTAGCACCAGGATAAGCAAGTGATGGGTAAATATATATATCTCAAAGTCTTTTTTTTTTTTTAAGATTTTTATTTATTTATTTGACAGAGAGAGATCACAAGTAGACAGAGAGGCAGGCAGAGAGAGAGAGAGAGGGAAGCAGGCTCCCTGCCGAGCAGAGAGCCCGATGTAGGACTCGATCCCAGGACCCTGAGATCATGACCTGTGCCACTGAGCCACCCAGGCGCCCTATATATCTCAAAGTCTTAATCAAAACTTTTTTCTCTCATTTTCTGGTATCCTTTTTTGCCACCCATTCACTCAAAAAAAAAAAAAAATGCATTGCCTCAGGGATGGGATAATATAGTAGAAAAGTAGAGAAAACCTTTTTGGTGTTAAAAGTATAGCTATGAAGAACACAACTTCTAGGCCATAAAACATAATATTTGGAAAATTAGATAAAGAACCATTCAGCTTGTCCTTAGCCTACATTAAGATAGTCGGGATTGCAGGAATCAAGGGGAGTCACAGAAGAAGCAGAGCTTACATGACTGTGGGTTCTTGAGCAACATGTCCTGTAAGGAGATCTCCCAAGAGGGAGCTGGGAATCCAACATCAGACCCAGCTGGACTGCTACCCCGAGGGGGAACCTAGAGCCAACAAGATTCCTGTGTTCCTACTCCTCAGCTTGTTTCCTCAGCATGGCATGGGGAAAGGCCTGAGGCCACATCATGGCACACTTTGACATAACACAAGAACAGTCCTTGTGCCTGAGAGCAGAACAGATACAGCTGCTCCGAGAGTCCCTCATAGTTTCAAGGACCTAAACTCACAGAAGGAATAGAGACCCCTTGGATGATTCTATGTGGATGAAGAATGATTTGAAAGAAATACCTTCTCTACCCGCTCTTAAGTCTCTGTCCTGGAACTTAGATATAACCTCACAAAAAGGAAGAGCATTCCACTGAACAAGTGGTTCTCAAAGTGGTGCTATTTTGCCTTTTGGCAGACATCTGGCAAAGTCTGGAGACACACGTTATTGTCCCAGTGAGGAAGTACTACTGGAATCTGGTAGGCAGAGGTCAGGGAAACTGCTCAACATTCTATGGTGTACAGAACAATCCCCCCAAAACAGAATTACCTAACCCAAAATGTCTGTACTAGCCCAGTACTGCCAAGGTTGAGAAACATTTCCTTAGACTGAGGTGAAATCTGGAGCACTTGGCATAATAAAAATAATAAGAAGAAGAATAAAAAATACGTAATATAAATCATTCATTTATAAACAAAGAAAATTACATCTAGTTCCTGTGTTGAACAGTGCAACCATCTATTTATGTTAAACAATATATGATCTAATATAAAATCTTAACAATTGTCAGTTTTGTGTTTAATGAAGAGGTTCTGAGAAGGGAAGAAAAGTTGAAGTGGCTTTAAAGTAAGATAAAGTGCCCCTATACAAGGAAGGAAGAGAAACAGAGGCATGAAAATAGACACTAGAAGGTCACAGCAATATCAGAAACCAAAAAGAGAGACGAGCTCTCCAGAAAGTCATCTCTGGAGCAGCTTTCAGAGGCAAATGTGTTGTTCCTGGGCAAGGACAATGAGGAACATCAGCATTTTGCAGAGAGGTGAGATTGTATTTCTTCCAGAGTCTACACTTCAAGTTTACTGAGAAGGAGGCATGAGAACCCCAAGACCACCCACTTGCCAGGAAGAAAGCAGAAGGGAAACTTGGAAGCACTTTCAAAATATCATGAATGAAAGCTAAAGCCAGAAACAATTTTAAAAAAAAGAAAAAAGGAGCAAAGGAGAAGGGAAGCGGGGAGGAGAGAGGATAAAGGAATAGAGGAAGGGAGGCTTTGGGGGGGGAGAGAATGAATGAGCTAGAAACAATTGTGAGGGCTAATAAATAAACTACTCCTATGTTAATGACATGTCAAAGAGTTCCATTTTTATGTGAAAGCAAATAACTATGAAGTATCACCAACATAAACACTGATTAAAGGAGATTAAATGTCTTGAGATGAAATGTCATAACATTACACGGTGTCAGTCTGTGGTGTTCTCAAAATGTTAATGACCTCCAGCTTTTGCTGCTTCCATTGCCGGTGATCTCAGGGGAGAGAAACCTCAGCTGCAGGGCTCCCAGGAGGAGCTCAGAGCCTGGTCCCATCTCCTCGCTGTTAATAGATAAAATTTCACTGAAAATGATTCGGTGACATTTGGCCATAATTCAGAAGGGACTACATTTTTTTTTTAAAGAATTTTTCTTTTATCAGAAAGTACTTGAATTTATCTTACCATTTCAATAATGTTCCAGACCTGATTCAGTCAGTCTTCAGTACTCTTTGGAATAAGTCTTCTATCCTCTAACAGTGACATTTCCCCAGCAACGATGCATCCACATGAAACTTGGGAAGTGAGAGTTCATCATTTTACAGACTAATCTGGACCCCAAAAGCATGGATCAGGATGAATTTTAACTATTTTACTAGGACTGATCCCAGCATTCTTCATCAAGTGTTAATTTAGAGTGCACTCTCAGTGGTCATGTCCCCTCATTTATTTTAATAAAAACCATTAGCACTTTCGATCTCCACCATTATTTTTGTCTCTAAGCCAAATAAAATAGGTTAACACCCTGTGGTCACTTTATGGATTAGTCATCCTCTCTAACCTATTCTACTGACCCAGTTCCTCTCACACAGCCAGGACATGTGCTTTCCATCTCACTGGCGACATTTGTGAACACGTGGCCCTCAGTACATATGTATCTGTTGCCTTGGTGCTTCTACGGGGCCTAAGTGTGTACCCATGGTTTTGGTTGGTGCAATTTTGTCTGCATTTGTTCAACAAATGCTTATTGAGTTTTTACTAAACGCAAGCCCTCTAATCAGTTCCTTCTCTCAAGAAATTTCTAATATCAACAGCGATGGAAAGAACAATGTGGGGCGGTATAAATAAGTGCCACTTCTGGTGTCCAATTAGAGTGTTCAGTAATTAAGAGAAACAAGAGAAATCTTTCTGTTGGAGATACCAGAGAAAACTTCAGGAGGGTTACACAAAAGGGATTTTGTAAATTCTGACAGAATATTGACAGAGATGAAAATATTCTATCTGCCCTGAGTAGCCACAAGCCCTTTGTGGTTACTTAAATTTAAATTAAGCCACAGAAATAAAATTTAAAATCCAATCACACTGCTCACACTTCTAGTGTTCAATAGCCACGTGTGGCTAGTGGCTACCATCTTGGACATTACCATCCCTAAAAAAAAAAAAAAAATGTATCGCATAGCTTTGTTCTAAGCTGAAGAAATGGAATCATTATACATGAGAAACTCCAGGTGTTTTATAGCTGACAGAGACCAGGAAACACCCCACATTTGCTGGATCATAGGTGGGAATAAAATAGTAGTGGAAGAGAGGACTGGAAAAGCAGCTTGAAATCAAATTGCAGTTGGTCTTGAATACATTCATCTGGAATCAAGGCTCTGTTTGGAGCAGAGAACTGAGACTTAGGATGAATCTTTGATAACGTATAAAATGATGACCTGAAAAAGTTACTGAACAAGGAGTTCTCAGCCATGACTGAACATTAGAATATGGAAAAAATCTCTTACCCAATATCCAGGCCACATCCCAGATGAATTAAACGAGAATCACTGAAGGTGAGACTCAGACATCAGTGGTTTTTACATCTCTACAGGTGATTTCGACAGGCAGGCACTCAGGGACAGCCACTGTTTCTGCGTGCACAATTCTGCATGTCATTTCATCCTCCTTCGTCAATAATAACCTCTTTCCTCTGATTAACATTCCCTTATACTTTCTGCCCAATGCTGGTGGAGTTGCCAATCACAGTAAGCTAATTCCCTGGTTACAAGAGGTGGTCTTGGAACCAAGTGCTGGCAAATCCCTATATGCTGGTATTGCTGGCTATGGTGATTGGCCCAGAGTTAGACTACAATGCAAGTTAGACAAATGAGGGCCTGTTCTGGGATTTAGCACACATATTCCTGGTTAGAAGCCTCTCTATTTCATCTAGGAGGTCACTACACTGGGATGGCATCAGCCTGGGTCCAGTCATATGAGTCAAGAAATTACTTACTATTCCTGTTTATCTTAAATTTATGATGTGTTTTAATCATTTTAAATAGTAAAAAATATAGAGAGGTGTGGAACGTAGATTTACCAAACATGTTTGACACAGAACCCTCTTTCTTAGAATACCTATTAATCACTTCTGGGACACTAACATTTTTTTCAAAAGAGCTAGAGTATAACCAAAATACAAGGGCTTTCTTGAAGTATGATAACCATGGCAAAACTCACTTGTAAACTAAGAGCAAAAGATAACAAATTGACTTAAGGGAACCAAAGAGCAAGAGGGAAGATGTGTGAGAGCCCTGAGGTACCTAAAAGGTAGGTGGGAAAGGGAAGTGAGTCCAGAGAAGAAAGCCAAGGAAGGGCA
Source organism: Mustela lutreola (assembly GCF_030435805.1). Classification (NCBI taxonomy): domain Eukaryota; kingdom Metazoa; phylum Chordata; class Mammalia; order Carnivora; family Mustelidae; genus Mustela; species Mustela lutreola. The sequence goes on along the minus strand of NC_081295.1, from coordinate 56,126,286 downwards.
GTAAAAAGGGTTCTCTCATCTTCTTTCCCTGGCCACAATGCAGAGCCTCAGTCTTGTGCCATTCTGAAGGAGATCTGGCTTGGGTCAATCCCAAGACTAACTTAGGCTCCTGATGGAGGCTTGGTGTGAAGAACAAAAACTATCAAAGCTCACATGTCCACATAGTTTATTATTATTGGCTTTTGTCTCAGGTGATTGTTTTACTTTGGATTGCTTCTTTCTTAGTAACTCCACAGAAGATATTTATTAAAATGAACGCAGGGCACCTGGGTGGCTCAGCCAGTTAAGCATCTGACTTTGGCTCAGGTAATGATCTCAAGGTCCTGGGATCAAACCCTGCATCGGGCTCCCTGCTCAGCAGGGAGTCTGCTTTCTCCTTTCCTTCTACCCCTGCTCCCACTCATGCTCTCTCTTTCTCTCTCAAATAAATAAATACAATCTTTTAAAATAAAATAAAATAAAAAACCCAAGGCCACTTTCAGTTCAAAAGAGCTATCTCTCTACATGATGAGATCGACATCCTTGGAAAAATATTTTTAGCCTGTGACCAAACCAAAGTGTGTATGTAAGGGTAAGGGCTCAAATGACCAAATTTAATCAAAGAATGGGAGGACAGATGAAAATTTCTATAGTGCATGCACACTCCTATCCAGTTCACTGTTCCCAAATACCCTCTTTTGAATCTGTTTAGTTGACCAGATTTAGGGATCACAGCCAGTTCTCAATCTCTTTCCACTTAGAAAATACAATTGACAACCTACTCAGCCCTCTTCCAGCCATCTCCAGCTATTGATTAATTAATAATATGGATTCATGGATTAATAGCTTATTTTTCTCTGTGTTCATGAATCATGAGTGGAGGCCAGTGAAACAGACCATGTGTCAGAAGCAGGAAACATAAGTGGTTAGATAAGAAAAGTAGATGGGAATTAGATCTCACAGGAAGCAGAAATAAGGCTTTGATCAAAGAAGAAAATATCTGGTAGTGTAGGCATTATTTCATCCCTGAAATCCTTCCATTGCTGAGATTACCTATTACTTTTACTTGAGGACCCAACCTTTACCTCACACCACCTTGGGCATTTTATGTAACTAAGCTCAGGTAATTTTCAGATGCCAGTCCCTATAGGATGTGCACTGTACTTTAAAGAAATTTTACAATATATTTCCATTTACAACATTTTCGAATGTAGGTTTCTATGACATATGGTAAAGAGAAGTCTCTTTCCTGATAGGAGTTTGCTCAAGATGTCCTTTATAAGAACTCTTCCAGTTCTAATAGTGAATTACTATATTTAAAAATGTACATGTTGTGTGAATACAGAAAAAAAGTCCAAGATAAGATCCTAAAATTCATAAGTGGAGAATGGAGAGAATGTAGGAAATTTTGTTCTATTGTTTCCATAATCAGGGTTGGGGAGGGGGGCAGTTTTAGGCAGATCCCTTTGGATTTGCTAAATAAACATATTTGCGGATGGAAAATTGAAGAGACTTTTGGCGGTTGTCTCAATATTCACTGTGTCAATTCTACAAAGACACTTGATTTTCACCAAACTTCATGAGGTCCAGATCACCTGGCAAAGATGAAGTGAAGGTTGTATGTTCTGAATAATAGGCTACTTGATCATTAGGAGCCCATGCATTATCCAAAATCGGGCTGGATTTGTCAAAGTCACAAGGATTTAGATACCTTCCTCATGAAAAATATCTTCCCAATCTATCAATTCATTAAAAAAAAAAAAAAAGAGTACCTGGCACATAGGATGCATTCAAATGTTAGCCATTTTATAATTATCTTTATTTAGAAACGATTGATAGCCTATTAAGTGTGTCCTGTATGACCTCAGGAAATAAAGTTTTTCCTTGGTGACATCTGTTTTAGTTCCTTTACCTCCATTATCTATGCCCAATCCTACAGGGCTTTGCTGTCAGCTCTGCTTCCAAGCTGCAAATTGAATTGATAAAATAATCCCTCATGATTGTTTAAGATGTTTCTCCTCCCAGGAACATTTGCATTTTTATAGGAGACTCCAGAAGATACAAAAACTTCCTAGTTCTTACAAATTAATTGCTATTTCAGGCCATTCAGACTGGGATGCTACAGTGCACAACCTCAGGGGATGCCATATTTCTCAACCAATGAAGAAAATAATTGGGTATAGTGGTTTTTAAAACACACACGGGAATCTCTGGGATTCTGAGGGAATAGCAAAACAAAACAAAACAAAACAAAAACAAAAACAAAAACAAAACAAACTTGAAGTACTCTATTTCCCCCCATCACCTGTAGAATCTTTTATCTAATTTTCATATTGGGCTTCTATAGACTTTAAAAGGAAATTTTGAAGTCCACAGCTTTAGAGTATGATACTTTTTTTTTTTTAATGAATGAATCAATAGAATAAGGCAGTATTTCTCACCAGAGGATATGTAGATCCCTGTGACTTTGACAAAACGAGACCGATTTTGGATTATGCACGGGCTCCTTATAGTCAAGTAGTCTGTTATTCAGAACACATAACTTCACTTCAAATCTTTGCCAGGTGATCTGTGTTTGTGTGTTTATATATATATACATACATGTCTTCTTTATCCATTCATCTATCAGTAGGGATAGGTTGCTTCCATATTTGGCTTTCTGGGATTTTTTTGGTCATTTGTTTTGTTTTTTAGATTTTACATATAAGTAAAATCATATGGTATTTGTCTTTGTCTGACTTATTTTATTTTGCATATTACCTCTTGGTCCATCCATTGTCACAAATAGCAAGATTTCATTCTTCATTATGGCTGAATAATAGTTTGCTGTGTTTGTGTTTCACAGAAGCCAAATGAATTTATGAAGTTCAGAGATGGGGTTCATAGATGCTATAAACACAGGAGAGTTTATTTTTCTTTCCATGGATTTTTTTCTTTTCTTTTCTTTTCTTTTTTTTTTTTTTTTTTTTTTTGTCTGCCTCATTCATAGTTTTTGATTAGTTTAATTGAATTATAATTTACATACAACAGAATTCAACCATTTTAAGAACACAGTGAGTTTTGACAAGCATAAATAGGCTGAGTAATACCTCACACTATCTATATTCACATATATATATATATATAAAATATATGTATACACACACAAAGGTTGATTCCAAATCTGGCTTTCATACATAATGCTGCAATGAATATAGGGTTGCATGTATCTTTTCAAATTATTTGCATTTTCTTTGGGTAAATACCAAACAGTGGAATTACTGGATCATATGGCATTTCCATTCCTAATTTTTTGAGGAACCCCTATACTGTTTCCCATAGTGACCACCAATTTACATTCCTACAAACAGTGCATACAGATTCCTACATCCTTGCAAACACTTACTTCTTATTTTATGATAGTCACCATTCTGATTCATATGAGGTGATACTTCATGTGGTTTTGATTTTTATTTCTCTAATGATTAGTGGTGTTGAGCACCTTTCATGTAACTATTGGCCATTTATGTGTCCTCTATGGAAAAATGTCTGTTCAGATCCTTTGCTCATTTTTTAATTGGATTTTTATGGGGTTTTTTTGTTTGTTTTTACTATTGAGTCATATGAATTTGTTTTCTTTGTTTGCTTTTTGGATATTAACCTCTTATTAGATATGTAGTAAGTAAGTACTTTTCCCATTCCATATGTTGCCTTTTTATTATGTTGATGGTTTCTTTTGCAAAACAGAAGCTTTTTAGTTTGATGTATTTCCACTTGTTTATTTTTGCTTTTATTATCTTTTTGGTGTCAAATTTAAAAAGTTATTGTCAAATTCAAAAAAATAACGTCAAGCAGCTTACTTCCTATGTTTTAGGAGTTTTATGGTTTCAGGTCTTATGTTCAAATATTTAATCTATGTTGAGTTGACTTCTGTTAGTGATGTAAGTAAGGTTAAGTGTCATTCTTTGCATGACTAACCAGTTTCCCCAGGACCATTTATTGAGACCATCATTTTCCCATTGTTGGCTCTTTTGTAGAAAATCAATTGACCATATATGTATGGGTTTATTTCTGGGCTCTCTGTTCTGTTCCACTGATCTATATGTCTGTTTTTATGTCAGTACTACACTGTTTTGATTACTGTAGCTTTGTAGTAGAGTTTGGAATCAGGAAGTTGTGATGCTTCCAGTTTTTCTCTTTTTTCTCGTTTGCTTTGACTAGTCAGGGTTTTTGTGGCTCCATACACATTTTAGGATTTTTTTTCTATTTCTATGACAAATGTCATGGGAATTTTGATGGGATGGCGTTGACTCTGTACATATCTGTACACTGTTTTGGGTAGTATGGACATTTTAATATTAGTTCTTCTGATCCATGAACATGGAATATCTTTCCATTTATTTGTGGCCTCTTCAACTTATTTTGCCAATGTCTTATTGTTTTTAGTATACAGATATTTTACCTCCTTGGTTAAATTTATTTCTAAGTAATTTGTTATTTTTTATGACAATTTAAATGATTTTATTTTCTTAATTTGTTTTTCTGATATTTTGTTGTTGAGTGTATAGAAATGCAATTCATTTTTGTGTGTTATTTTTGTATTGTGCAACTTTACTGAAATCACTTTTTAGTTTTAATATTTTTTTGTGGATAAAAGACTCAATACTTTAAAATTTCCCCCAACTAATGTTGAGGCAATGCAATGCAATAAAACCCTCATCAAGCTTCCTTTTTCATATTCTTCTTCTTCTTCTTCTTTTTTTTTCCTTTTTTGGAAATTAGTGATCTGATTATAAAATTTATGTAGACTAACCAAAATAATATGGGAAAAGAGTAAAGAAGTTGGAGAACATACTCCATTGATTTCAAGATTTTCTATACTACCTTAGTAATCAAAACAGCATGCTATGGTATAAAAATAGACATGCAGGTCAATGGAACCAAATAGACATTTTAGAAATAAACTCACATTTATATAGTCAATTGATTTAAACAAGTTTCCAGGGTAATTCATTTGGGAAACAATAATCTTTTCAACAAATGGTACTTGAACAATTAGATAGCTAAGGTCAAAACAAAATAAATCCAATCCACCTTTACCTCACACCATATATAAAATCTAAAAATGCATTATGGACCTACAAATATAAGACTAATACTACTAAATTTCTGGGAAGAAACATAAAGAAGATTTGTGACCTTGAATTAGGCCAGATTTCTTAAATAGGACATAAAAAAAACACAAAAAAATGATAAAGTAGATTTCAAGAATGAAAACATTTGATTTTCAAAAGATTTTTAAGAAAGATAAAAGGCAATCCCATAGGCTAAAATAAAATATTTGTAAAGTATAGATCTACTAAATGACTTACATTCAGAAGGTATAAAAAACTCACACGACCTAATAACAAAAAAAATCATTTTTTAAATGAATAATAGATTTGAATAGAAAGCTCAGTAAAGAATATATATAGATGGCAAAGAAACATAAGAAAAGATCTTCAACATGATTAGCCATTAGCAAATGCAAACTGAAACCACAAAGAGGTACTACACATCCACAAGAATTGCTAAAATTACCAGGTGTTTGAAAGAAGGTAAGCAACTGGAATCCCCATACATTGCATTTGGAACACACTTCAGAAAACAGTCTGGCCACCCCTTACAAAGATAAATATACACTTACTCTATGACCCAGCAATTTCTCCTTTATACATTTACTTAGAGAAAAGAAAGCATACGTCCACACAAAAATTTGTATGCAAATGTTGATAGGAGCTTTCTTCATAACAGCCCAAAATGGAAAGAATCTAAATATCTATCAGCTGAAGCATGCATAAACAAATGTGATTCTTTTCCTACAGTAGATGATGACTCAGCAATTAGAAAGGAACAAAGAACACATGGATACAACAATATGGATGATTCAAAAGTATTACAGTAAGTAATACAAAGACTATGCACTTTATGAATTCACTTTTTATTGAATTCTAGAAAAAAGAAAATCAGTGGTTGCCTGGGTCCAAAAAGTTAGAGAAGGGGAGTGATTACAAAAACACATCTGGAGATATTGATGTAACAGAAATATTCTACATAAAATGTTGGTGGGTTGTCCTACTGTACAAAATTCTCAAAAATTCAACAAATTGGACACAAAGTTGGTGAACTTTTTTATATGTAAATCAATAAAACTGATAAAAAAATAACAAAAAATATCACTATATCACTATATAACCCTTTCTAGAAATAGAAAATAAGAAATGAAAGAAAATTAAATGTTTTTAATGAGAAAACAAGGTAGTTATCAAAAATATTTGGCTTTATATAATGACGTGTTATCAATGAGGGTTTCAGAGAAACAGAACCAATATGATCTATAAATTTATATATAGGAGGAGAGAGAGAGAAATTTATTTTAAGGAATTGTCTCATGGAATGGGGGAAGTTACGTCCAAAATCTGCAGGGCAGGCCAGCAGGCTGGAGACCTAGGAAGAGTCACAGTTCAAAGCTGAAGTTGGCAGCATTTCCCCCTCTTCTGAAAAAGTCAATCTTTTCAATTGGATGATGTCCACTCCCATTATGGAGGGTAATATGCCTTTCTCAGAGCCTACTGATTTGAACATTAATCACATATAAACAGGTCTTTCACAGAAACATCTAGAAGATTATTTGGCCAAACATCTGTGTACCATAGCCTGGCCAGTTTGACACATGACAGTATGTAACTGAAAAAGTTCTACTTCACATGTTCTCTCATGTGTTCCTCATATAAGCCAAACAGATAGAAGTTACAACTCCTACTATATTTTGAGCAAGAAATTTCAAGAAGGCAAATGACTGCCCATTTCTCATAGCTAGCAAAGGGTAGCTCAGCAACTCAGGGCTATCATCCTATCTCCAGACTGCATGCTCTTTCGTCCTCAGTACACTAGAGAGAGACAGTGAAAGTAAGGGATTAAATATATCCTTTGTTCCTTATAAATTCTTCCCTGGCATTTCTCCAAGCCCAAGACATTTAAGGGTTATATAATTTTTCATGTTCACTTTTAGAGTTAGGTAAAATCGATAATATCTTTTATAAAGACTTACTTCACTTTTATCTCCTGACAAGATGAAGTTAACAAACCAGCAAACCACTGATTAAATAGAAGCAGAAAGAAAATAACATCTAAAAATGAAATTCCTACTGGCTTTCTTCTGCTATTTGTTTCAAAGGCGGTATTATCAAAGAAGTGGGAGGGAGTCATGGACTCGACAAAAACCTGCCAACACATGTAGAAAAGAAAAGTAAGAAAAGAGAAAAACTTTACAGGGTGATAAACTCTGGGTCTTCCAAACTAATTTATCTAAGTGGCATTTTTCCTCACTAACTAACAAATAGCACAAAATTTGTTTTAAAACTTTATCATTTTCTAAATTTTCGAAGTAAAGGGTTAGAAATTTCTCCCACTTCATGACTTTTACTTAATTTTAAATTCACTGGAGCTCTCACACAAAGAGCCCTTTATGTAAACACCATGAACATTTGCCTTTATGAAGAAAGGTGGAAGAAATTCCCTAGATGTTGCATTTTCCTTCCCACTAGGTGGCTGACTGACCTTGGAGAGAGCCAGCTCAGTACCTTGGGTCTCCATCTGTAAAATTAAGTATAATATTGACTTCATGTAAGTGTTGGGGGAAGATACATTAATAAGCATCTAAGCAATTGGAGACGTGGCATCAAGGCTTTGATCCCCATGCCCTTGTGCTGTGCAGTCTCAAGACTCCTCAGCAAGGCCTACTCATGGCTACAGCCTCATGGCCTTTCATCCCAGGCCCAACTCCATCCTGATTCTTCTTGGCCCATCTAGGTGGTCTTTGCATTCCCACTTCAACCAGGGCTCCCAAACTACCAAGAGACACCAGGAACCAGATGCCTTTCACTCTTCAACACAGCCTTTTAAGGGGCGATGACATCTAAGAGACCTCACAGAACAATAGCAATTGTTCACAGGCAGACAAAGATTTCTGATTCTTGATGTGCACAAAAGAAGGATGTTTTTTAAAGGACCAGCACAAGAATCTGTCCTACAGTAGAATACTGACAGCTAACCGGAAATGAGCATAGAGTGAAATGTTAACAATAACAATGATAACCAGTAACCTGTTATAGTGAATCCTTGTTCAAGGCCAGGAATGAACTCTGTTATTTAATTCTTACATCAGCTAAGCAAGGTAGTTGTGACAATTACTATTTTACAGATAAAAAAATTGATCAGAGCTAAAGAAGTGAAAGAATTTGCTGACAGTAATAAAGTCAAGGTTTGACCCCAAGTGAAAGAGGACAACCCTGTACATTTATTCATCATTCAATACTTGTGCACGGAATAAAAGAGCGAATATGAACTTCTCTAAAAGGATAGTGAGAACAAGTGATACAGGAAGAGGATGTGAGAAGTAGGGGAACCTGACACTAACTTTTTCCTCCTGAAGCCATGAACCCAGGTCAAGGCACTAAGTAGACAAGCGTGAAAGGAAGGAAGAGAGGGTGTGTGCTCTGAAACAGAGGGCACCAACTCTTCCCTCCTGGCACCCCCACGCTCCCCAAAGACTTGGAGTTGACAGTTTTTACTTTCTGCCATATTTTTCCATCATCTAAAATTCTTAGAAATGTTATTAATAGGCACATATTTTATGCAAAGCTTTCTTTTGGAAATTGATTGGAAGCAAGTAGGTGGGTGAGGCAGCAGGGGAAAACACTAAGAAGAAAAGGTGGCAAGTGGGTGGGTAGGTCACCAGAGAGAAAAAGAAATCAGAAATATATTTCTACTCGCTTGGAAAAATGACTAAGTAAAATAAGTGTGATCATTTGAGGCAGCCAGTTAGTCTGACCTTTATAAAAAGAGCAGGATGATTCTACTTTTCCCCAACTCCAAGTCATTTTAAAGCAATCCACAAGGATTCACTTTTTCCAGAGAGTAGTGGGATGTTGTTGTAGATCTGTGATCCACAAAAAGAATTTCAGAGGGTCAGCATATGCTTTTATTAAAGTTTAGGGTGGTGGACCCCAGAGAAAATGTGGGAGGTTATTCTTGCTTGACTCATCATGGGTGGAACATGTAGACAAGCTGGATGAAATTATCTTAAGGGGAAACTTGATAGGAACAAAATGGTAAGCTACCATATCTTTTTTTTTTAATTTTTTATTTTTTATAAACATATATTTTTATCCCCAGGGGTACAGGTCTGTGAATCACCAGGTTTACACACTTCACAGCACTCACCGAAGCACATACCCTCCCCAATGTCCATAATCCCACCCCCTTTCTCCCAAAACCCCTCCCCCCAGCAACCCTCAGTTTGTTTTGTGAGATTAAGAGTCACTTATGGTTTGTCTCCCTCCCAATCCCATCTTGCTACCATATCTTTTAAGCCATCTCAACATTTTATCTCCTGCTGTACTCCAGGGCTGGGCAGGAGAGAGATGCCACAGAGCGTAGACGGGGCTGTGGCCCCGAGTAACTCCTCAGCAGTGATCCAGAGTGAATGAAAAACAGGTAGACAATCTCATTTCCTCATTGAATGAGAAGATTCTCACCTGTAGCCTGTGAAAAGACCATTTATGAGGAAAAAAGAACAAAAATGGAAGCTCATGTGTATTCATCTTAAAAGGTTTTCAAGTCTAGTGACAGGAATTTGTGATCTTCACTGTGTCCAAAGGCTTAAGAGACACTATTGCTCATTAACGTAGAAAGTCAAGGCTTCCCTAAACCTTTATTAGTTTCTTAGTGCTTCTTTAACAAAGCATGGCAAACTGAGGGGATTTAAACAACAGAAATCTATTGTTTCACAATTCTGGGGGCCAGAAGTCTGAATCAGGGTGTTAGCAGAGCTGTGGTCTCTCTGAAGCTGTGGGGGAGACTCTCCCCTTGTTTCTTCCTAAATTCTGGAAGAAGCTGTCAATCCTTAGTACTCCTTGCCTTGTAGCTGCATCATTTCAGTCTTTGCCTCTGTCATCACGTGGCATTCCCCCTATGTTTCTATGACATCACATGCCATTTTCCTCTTCTAATAAAGACAACAGTCCTATTGGATTAGTGGCCACTCTAATGACCTCATCTTAACTTGAATAAGTCTATATATCTATATCCAGTTAAAGTCACAATTCACAGATATTGCAGATTAGGACTTCAACCTATCTTTTGGGGGAACCCCAACTGCTCGTGTTCATATCTTTCATTCGGTCTCCAAGGAAAACACATCTGCTTTGTGTCTGTTGATTCCTAGAGGAGAAGGGGACTACAGAGTGGGAGATAGGTAGAAGTATTCAGGACGGAAAGGCTTGACAAAATTCCAATAAGAGACAGCAAGAGTCAGGTAGGTTAAGAAGCAGCAGATGAGACCAAGAATTTATCACTTCATAGTACCGAATACAGAAGAGAAAGGGAGTAAGTAGCAGTGTCAAATTCACAGTGAAGTTAACGAGCTAAGGTCTGAAAAACAACAACAGAATGACTACTTCCTCTCACATTCAGTGAGGAAGATTATAGCTTTAATGCAAGTTTTAGAACATATTTTACCAAGGTTGAAATTTTTCCAATAAAATAAAGCCATGCATGTACTTCTGAAACCCACTCTAAAAACTTTAAACTACATTTTAGTTCAGAACAGTGGAGCCAGGAAAGATAAATTACATTAATAAAGGCACTAAACTGTAAAATATTTGAAAATCTATTTTTTCAAAGATAGATATTTTTTTAAAGATTTTATTTATTTATTTGAAAGAGAGAGAGAGCATGAGAGGGGAGAAGGTCAGAGGGAGAAGCAGATTCCCCATGGAACTGGGAGTCCGATGTGGGACTCAATCCCGGGACTCCAGGATCATGACTTGAGCCAAAGGCAATTGTTTAACCAACTGAGCCACACAGGTGCCCCTCAAAGATAGATATTAACTAAAATTAGCCTAATACATGTTGCCTTTTCTGGGAATATGAGTGACTCAGTTGTTATAGACTCTATTTCTACTCTAAACATATGTAGAAATACTTGGTAAATATAACACTTCTAAAATACAAAACTAATCTTATAAGATATATATATATATATATATATACTATATATATATATATTAGACTCAGAAATGAAAGAATAAATGTAAGAGTTGATTCCTCTACCTCAGGATGAAAACGAACCCATCGGATCTCAACATAAATCTTGACCGCAGAAGGCTAGGTTTTTAATGCCTGTCCAGGAACATGAGATACGGAAATAATGCACCTAGTAAAAGCCAGGAACTTAAAATAGCCATGTTTTCTATGCAAAGGGAACTAGAAATGGCAAAGAAATCCATAGTGTGTTACAAATATTGGATAGGGAAAGGTTAAATTTCCCAAGAGAAATTAAAATTGTGTATTTAATTAAGTGTGAGACCTAAATGTGTACTATGTCAATTGGCACAAGATATTCAATTTGGGAAATGAGTTAAAAAAAAAAACTGATTCTAGATCAATGGAAAATAGTATTTCTCACAGAAATAAACAGGCAAAACAACAAAAAGACACTACTTTATAAAGAACCCAGATCACACATGACTCCCACAGATAAATAATTCTGAAGGTGAGCTAACCCTAAGAAATAATACAAGGAAAGGGAACACTATGGGAAAGTCAGCAAATACAAGAGGATAATTATCATGCTAACTAAAACCTTAAAATAGTATAAAGACTCTCAAATAAGTGTTTTTAAGTGATTAAAAAATAAGAATGTGAAATAAAGCACTAATAAAATCAATGACACTGTTTAGAAAGACTAATTAGAAAAGATTTAAATATATTTCTAGAAATTAAAAAAATTATTGCTAAAACCTAAAATGCAAGGAATGGGTAAAATAGTGCCTAACATAATCAGAGAAGACTAATGAACTGGGAAATAGTCTGGAAAAAATTACTAAGAGCTGCAAACAATAGAAGATACATATACAAAATTAAAAAAGAAGAACAAATTGAAAAAATCCAACATACTTTCAGTATGAGATTCAGAAGAATAATATAGAAAATAGTGACAACACAGAAATGTAAAACTAGTAGCAGACAATTTTCCAGAACAGATCATCAGTCTATAAACAAATATAGTAAATCCTTTAGGACAAAAAGTATATTTGCCCAAGACACATCAGAATAAAATTTCAAAATACAAAATCAAAGAGAAAATATTGAAAGCAAGTTGGAGAAACAGAGATCACCTATAAGAAAGTGACTATTAGAAAGTTCGTGGATTTTATATCAGCAAAAATAGAGCCTAGAAGACAATGGGGAAAAAAATCTGTCAGTTTGATTTTATAAAAGCTGAGCAATTATTCAAAAATAAGAAACAAAAACAATCAGCAGCTAACAACAAAAACCCCATTATAAATAGAAGAGATAAACTAAGGTAATCAAAATGAATCCAAATTATTCATCACAAGAGATATAAGAAATAAACAGATTAATCTTAACTGTAAGAAGACAGAAATTTTAAGATGGAACTTTTTAAAAAGTTATTTGTTGTTTGCACTCAATGTACTTAATACTTAAATATACAAAAGTATTCGTTTAATAAATAGCAAAAAATAAACAATACTAAAGGGACAAAAACTACTGTTGCAATATTAATATCAGGCAAAATAATAATTTTTAATAGCGTAAGGACAGTTCCACAGGAAGATGATTCTGAATGTACCTCATAACATGGTCTTAAAATAGAAAGGAAAAGATGGATAGAAATTTTTAAAAAATCCTTGGTAAGAGTGAATAAAATATTCTCTCAAACAATATATATATATGTATGAATTAAACTTATATAGATATGAAAATCATTAGGATTTTAAGACAAAAATTATCTTCACTGTCATCTTATTTATATTTTTCCCATCACGTTATTTTTTGAATATAAATATAAATAGTTTAAATATAAAGAGTTAAGCTTCTTAAAACAAGTTTCTTAAAATCACTTTTTATATAGCGGATTTCTGCATATAAAGAAACTCCCATAAACATTGATGCTCAGAGGAAGTAGGTCACAGAGAACATCTAATAACTAAGACTAAGCCTAGGGCTCCTAACTGTAAAAATCAATGTTCTTTACATGTTACCAACTGCCTCTCGGTCATCTTGAAGAAATCATTAGAAAAATAAAATCACTATCAACCAGTATTTACTATGTGTGTGTTCTGTCTAAAAAGTGCATATGATAACGAATCAGACCTCTACAGACCATGTGTATTATCTTAAACACAGATTTCCTTGTTTTCCATTTGTGACCTTCCTCCATCTTTCTCACCACTCTTTCTTGGTCTCCCCTGGGGGCTACCCTTGCCATGCCCTATCTTTACCTCATCTCTAGGATTCCAACTCTGCCCTGTTGCATTCTAGGTTTATACATTTTGATTTGGCCCTCTCATTCATTATATTTGTTTCAAGTACCAAGTACTGGGTAAGCTGATGACTCCTAGAACTGTAACTTCATCTAGATCTCTGTTTTAAACACAAGAACAAATATCCATTGCATATTGGGCATCTCCATATACATAAACTCACTGGCTATACCCTCAACTTCTTCAGCAGCTGAGTATTACTAAAGTAGATTTTGTGGCTCTACTTCTTGGACCTCTACACATTTATTCTAACCTATAGTTTATTACCTCTTCCTTCCTCAATATTGTCTAATCTAAACTTCATTACCGCTAAAGACACCAATTTCAAAAATGCGATTTCCACAATCAGAGCGAAAGGATGACCCTAGCTATTACTTCACTGAGAAATTGCTACATATAAACTTCCTCACCTTACCTCTTGTGCTCTCCCAATTTTTCACTATTGTATCCATGTCCTTTTCTTCCCTCTGACTCCTATTTCAGAAGAAGATGAGTTTATTTTGCTTATAGAGATATTCCAATAAGGCAGATGGGGGTGTCAGCAAGATATTCCTCATAACTTCTAGTTTGCATGCTGAGAATGAAATTGGGAGAAGTGTAATTAATGAGATTAGCCATCTGTACAAGAAGTGTCCCTCAGTAATGAGTGGCTAAAGTGTTTCAGGAACATCCAGGCTCAGTGCCCTCCACATCCTCTCAGAAAATCATTAGCCTCTTTGGACTTGTAGTTAATCAACTGGATCATAATGACATGAAATTTGGAAGCAGACAGTTTAAATTCAAGTAAATGATTTCTAATATAGATTTGTTCAATTTATGTAACTTTTCTATGTCTCATCTATAGAATAAAGTTAGTGCTACATATTTCACATTACTGTGAGAATTAGGTGAGTCGATTTATATACAGCTCATACACAGTATCAATAAGTGATGGAGACTAAAATTAGAAATTTACTAATAATGGTAGTAATTGTTTGCCATTGTTCATTTTAAAGTGTAAATAAAAACAATAAGCATGAAACAGAAAAAAATAAAAATGGTGTCCAAGGGCAATATGACCCTCTACCCCTGTTCAGTGGATCTAAATTAGCTCTCCTGAAAGGTAGATTCCCATGTTGCACTTTGTGCTACCATAGCTCAGTAAGCATTAACTATTAATATTACAATTAATTCTTGTTATTCTGATTCTGTACTCACCAACCAACCTACTGCTTATAATTTGACTTCTTAGGTAACTTTCTTATATAAAAGAATATATTGATTAGCCCAAAAAAACAGTCCAGTCTTTGTGAAATATTTACTTTCCATTGTAAAACATCTGGTTTACACACCAATATCTTGTGAGTTGAAGCAGTACAATTCACCTCTAAGAGATCTGTTATCTGTGTGCATATGGGCTGAGATATAATAGTATATATATATTTGGTCTTTGCCTCTATTTCTTAGCACACAGCTTCTAAAATCTTTGGAATCTCTGAAAAAAATAATGCTAACGAAATGAGTGGTGGCTGGAGCTCCTGGATAGCCCACCTGCAATGGAGAGATGGTTGCTAAGGGAACCAATCAGGTGATTATAGAGTTGGAACTTTCAAACCCACTCTCTGACACTTGGGAGATGGAGGGATTGGAGATTGAGTAATTATCAATAGCCAGTGTTTTAATCAATTTTGTCTATACAATGAAACCTCTATAAAAATCCTAACCAAAGGGGATTAAAGAACTTGTGGGTTGGAGAACGTGTGGAAGTACTGGGAGAGCTATGCATCCGGAGAGGGCATAGAAGTTCCACACTTTCCCCCAAACCTTGCCCTAGACATATATTCCATCTGGCTATTTCTGAGTTGTGTCCTTTTATAATAAATGGGTAATCAGGTAGATAAACTGGTTTCCTGAGTTCTGTGAGCCATTCTGGCAAATTATCAAACCCAAGGAGGGGATCATGGGAACTTCTATGTATAGAGAGCAAAATGGAGTCTCTGATGTCAAGCAGGAGCCTGTGACAGTGACACAGGCAGTTAAAAGTACTGCCACTAGAAGATATCACTAGGACCAACATCATCTGACACCCCAGAACTGATAAAAAGCAGAAACAGAGGAGGTCTGTGGGCACCTGAAATGGATTAAGTCCCTTTAAAAAGAGGAGGATTTTGGCAGCAAGCTGTCAAACTCTTCAGACATGACCCCTCTATGTCTGACCACTTAAAAAACGCAACTTCCACCAAAGGCTCTGCTGGATTGATGTCTGAACAGAAGTGAGATCCTTCACTGCTTGAACTTAAGCAGCAGTAAGTGCTGAGAGCTGAGCCACAACAAACCAAGGCCTTATCTCAACTGTATGCCCACAGACTGACTGACTTTGAGTTTGGTTCCTTAACTTCCGGCACCCTTCTGTTATCTTGTTTGTTGTGTGGTTGGTCTTATGTCTCTGTGCTGCTCTGGGCTCTGTGTAAGAAGCAAAATTGAATCACATGGTGAAATGTCATGAGTTTGGAATCCTGAACCTGCTTTAGCATTGTGGCTTAACTTTGTTTTATGATTGAATGAAGCTGACATTGTGGACGACACAACTTGTGTATATGCCTTCATAGTGTGCTCATGACACTCTGTTGTATAGTTAGTCAGTCACAAGCACAGGTGACAAACTGGACTTGTAATTGGTATCTGAAGTGGTGGTGATGAGGGGGTGGTCTTATGGGACTGAGTTCTTAACTTGTGGAATCTGAGACTAACTCCAGACAGATAGTGTCATATCTGAATTGAATCTTGGGACAGCTAGCTGCTGGCGGAGAACTGGTATGGAGCGGAAGTAAGAAAGATATAATCAAGTTAAATCTCTAAAAGAGTTAATACTCTTAACCATGGCTTAATAGCCCCCATGATATGATGCCTGAGATATCTGACCAGTTTCACTCATGCCAAATCTATATCCTTATCTTTTAAGTTCTACAAAAGTCCCACTTAGACTTGTAATACCAACCCTTTAGTCTCTATCACAATCCTCCCCCCTTCCTATTTTAAAATGAAATTTTTCTTTGTGGTTCCACCATTACTTCTCTCCACAAGCACATTTTTTTTAAGATTTTATGATTTATTTTACAGAGAGAGATCACAAGTAGACAGAGAGGCAGGCAGAGAGAGAGAGGGAAGCAGGCTCCCTGCTGAGCAGAGAGCCTGATGTGGGACTCGATCCCAGGACCCTGAGATTATGACCTGAGCCGAAGGCAGCGACTTAACCCACTGAGCCACCCAGGCACCCTCCACAAGCACATTTTACTGTCCTGTATACCAGAAGTTCTTTTATTTACCAGCTTTCCTCTCAAACCACTGTTCTTTTATCATACACTTTTTATTGCAAATATTCTTTAAAGACTAATTTAAGATAAATATGGTTGACATGACATACTCTCCTCAAAATATATAAAATCACAGAGATAATTTTTCAAAAGTGTCTAATTGAGTTCCAAAAGGAAAAATAAATAACAAAATAAAACTCCAGGTGTCAAAAATAAAAGACTATTCCACAGAGGTATGCAAAAGTTGAAACAAGGGGCACCTGGGTTGCTCAGTGGGTTAACACCTCTGCCTTCAGCTCAGGTCATGAACCCAGGGTCCTGGGATGGAGCCCTGCATCGGGCTCTCTGCTCACCAGGGAACCTGCTTCCCTTCCTCTCTCTCTGCCTGCCTCTTTGCCTACTTGTGATCTCTGTCTGTCCAATAAATAAATAAATTTTTAAAGATTTTATTTATTTATTGGACAGACAGAGATCACAGGTAGGTAGAAAGGCAGGCAAAGAGAGATAAGGAAGCAGGATCCCTGCTGAGCAGAGAGCCCAATGTGGGGCTCGATCCCAAGACCCTGGGATCGTGACCTGAGCTGAAGGCAAAGGCATTATCCCACTGAGCCACCCAGGCACCCCTAAATAAATAAAATCTTAAAAAAAAAAAGTTGAAACAAAAAGACTCATGAAACCTGGGACCACACACAGACTGTGAGTTTTGGGACACTGACAAAAACAGAAAGCCTGGAAACTAAGCCTTGCATCCCACAAATTGTAGGAGGCTGAAACCTACATGAGTATCAATTCCCAATGGATAAAATTGAGCAATAATTTAAAAATAAAGAGGCAGTTTGTTCTGTGAGATTAAGAGTCACTTATGGTTTGTCTCCCTCCCAATCCCATGTTGTTTCATTTATTCTTCTTATATTTTCATTTCTTTATGACTTTCTTCACTTTCTCTTCTCCAGCTTACTTTTTTAAGAGTACAGTATATAATACAAATAACATACAAAATATGTGTTAGTTGACTGTTTCTGTTTTCAGTAAGGCTTCTTCTGATTAATAGTAGGCTATAAGTAGTTAAGTTTTGGGGTTACCAAAATTATACATAGAAGAGAAAAGATAAAAACCATCTGATCATTTTAATAGATGCAGAAAAAAATTTTGATGAAGTACAACACTGATTCATGATAAAAGCCTTCAACAAAGTAGGTTTAAAAGGAGCATACCTCAACATCATAAAAGCCATATATGAAAAACCCAGAGTTAGCATCATACTCCATGGTGAGAAACTGAGAGCTTTTCCCCTAAGATCAGGAATAGGACAAGGATGTCCATTCTCCCCACTTTTATTCAACATAGTACTGGGAGTCTTAGCCACAGCAATCAGACAAAAAAATAATAATAATAATAAAAATTATCTCAATTGGGAAGGGAGAAGCAAAACTTTCACTAATTGAAGATGACATGGTACTATATAGAGAAAACTCTAAAGACTCCACCAAAAATCTACTAGAACCAATAAATGAATTCAGTAAGGTAGCAAGATACAAAATGAGTATAGAAAAATCTGTTGCATTTCTGTGCACTAACAATGAAATAGCAGAAAGAGAAATTAAGAAAACAATCTTATTTACAATGGCACAAAAAAGAGTAAAATATCTAGGAATAAACTTGAAAGATGATAGATCTGTACTCTGAGAACTATAAAACATTGATGAAAGAAATTGAAGACCATCCAGGCAAATGAAAAGATATTCCATGCTCATGGATGGGAAAAACAAATCCCCATACTACCCAAGCAGTCTACAGATTTAATGCAATCCCTATAAAAATATCCACAGCATTTTTCACAGAACTAGAAGAAATAATCCTTAAAAATATATGGAACCTCAAAACCTAAAATTTGTATGGAACCCAAATAACCAAAGCAATCTTGAAAAATAACAAAACTGGAAGTATCACAATCCCAGATTTTAAAATATACTACAAAGCTGCAATAATCAAAACAGTATGGTACTGGTACAAAAAATAGATATATAATTAGTAGAACAGAACAGAGAGCCCAAAAATATACATACAATTATATGGCCAATTAATCTTTGACAGAGGGAGTAAGAATATGCAATGGGAAAGAGTCAAGTCTCTTCAACAAATAAAGCTGAGAAAACTAGGCAGCAAAAGAGTGTAACTGGACCACTTTCTTACACCATAACTAAAAATCAACTCAAAATGGATTAAAGACATAAATGTGAGATCTGAAACCATAAAGATCCTAAGAGAGAACACAAGCAGTAATTTCTCTGACATCAGCCATAGCAACATTTTTCTAGATATGTCTCCTGAGGTAAGAGAAGCAAAAACAAACAAAAATTAACTTTTAGGACTACATCAAAATAAGGTTTATGCACAGCAAAGAAGGTAATCAGCAAAACTACAAGGCAACCCACTGAATGGAAGTAAATATTTGCAAATGATATACCCAATACGGGGTTAGTATCCTAAATATATAAAGAATTTGTACAGCTCAACACCCAAAAAACCCAAATAATCCAAATAAAAGTGGGCAGCACATGAACAGACATTTTTCTAAAGAAAACATACAAATGGCCAACAGACCACAGAAAGATGCTCAATATCACTCTCATCATCAGCAAAATGCAAATTCAAACTACTATGAGATATCACTTCACACCTGTCAGAATAGTTAAAACCAAAAACACAAGAAATAAGTGTTGGAAAGGATGTAGAGAAAAAAAAAACCCTCATGCACTGTTGATGGGAATGCAAACTGATACAGTCACTGTGGAAAATAGTAGTATGAAGAATCCTCAAAAAACTAAAAAGTAGACCTACCATAAAATCCTCATTCAAAAGGATATATTCACCCTTAGGTTTATTGCAGCATTATTTGTGGTATCTGAATTATGGATGCAGACCAAGTGTCCACTGATAAATGACTGGGTAAAGAAGAAGTTATTACATATAGATATAGATATAGATATAGAAATAGATAGATATAGACATAGATATATATACAGATATAGATATAAACTTTTCAGTTTATGAGCCAAAACCAAGAGTCCAACATGCAAACACACACACACACATAGACAGAGACTGGAATATTACTCAACAATAAAATGAATGAAACATTGCCTTTTGCAACAACATGGATGGATCTAGAGGCTATAGTGTTAAATGAAATAGGTCAATCAGAGAAAGACAAATACCATATAATTTCATGCATTTGTGGAATTTAGGAAACAAAACAAACTAAGACAAAAAGAGACAAACCAAAAAAAAAAAAAAAAAAAAAAAAATAGACCCTTAACTATAGAGAACAAACTGATGGTTACTAGAAAGGAGGTAAGTGGGAGGGATGGATGAAATAGGTGAAAGGAGTTAAGAGTACACTTATTTTGATGAGCATTGAGTAAGGAATAGAATTGTTGAACTACTATATTGTACACCTGCAACTAATATAACACTGTATTTTAAATATTTGGGGATTAAAATTTTAAAAAAATTTATATGTGGATTTTCCACTCAGTGGGAGGGTTGGGGGGAGGTGGCACTTCCAAACCCTGTGTTGTTCAATGGCCAATCCTACAACAAAACAGACTGTGATAAAACTACAGATCATCAAAGAGGAAGAGAAATTCCAAATAACTACAAAGGAGAAAGTACTAACACTGATAACAGACTTATGTGACCTAAAGTGGATCCAGAAGTGGATCCAGAAGAAATAACGTTCTGAGCAAAAATAGTTATCAGTCTAGAATTTTACACCCAGTCAAATTACAAATCAGGAATTATCTAAGAAAGAAAGAATAGAGGAGGGAAGGAAGGAAGGAAGCAAGGGAGGGAGGGAGGAAGGGAGGATCCAGAAAGTTATTAGCCATAGACTTCCAAAGATAACACCACTAAAGATACAGTTTAGCAAGAATAATGAGGCCAATGGGAAGGAATGAAATGTCAGAAACAGATATGAGTAAGCTGATAAAATATGGTGATAATCTATTTTGAAAATAACTATGATATCAGTTATCTTTATGTGTGCTTAAAAACAGCAAGTAGTATTATTCAAACAAAAAATGTGTTGGGAGATCTTCTTGAAGGGTCTCTTACATTTCTGTAGCACTTCCAAACAGAGACCCTGACTACCTTATCCATAGAGTGTGCATCTCTTTCTTGAGCAAAGGGCAATTTTCCATACAGCCTTGAAAGAGTGAGATAGTTCCTTCTTTCAGAACGAAAAACATTTAAGCTTATTGCCCATTATAAATGTTCAGGGTGTCCTTCCTATAATGCAACCCACTGTGGGTCCAGGAGTCACCTGGTCTCTTGATATCACTCTTTGGGAACTGGAGCCCCAGGAAATGGAGAAGAGAATACTAATACTCTGGCTATTGTTACTACTGTAAAGTAATAAAGTCTTTAATCTCTGGCCTAGGTTGTGTCTTCTGCATATCCATGAAACTATGGCAAGTGAATATGTTAGATTGTAAGTAGAGTAGAATCCCAGATCCTTCATAGTTCTTGAGAGGTGGGGGTAGGAAGGGGTATTGGGGAAAAGTAAAAATATGCCTAGTTTGAGAAAAGGAAAATGATATTCACTGACTTTAGAATATCTCAGAAAAACATAAATTTATGTATGCTTGTTAAAATATAGAGGTCAAATTTGGAACTCTGAAATTGGCAGAGGAAATTAAAAGTAATTTTAAGAAATTATTTTTATTTTTTAAAGATTTGTTTATTTATGTTATATATATATAGAGAGAGAACATGTGAGGGAGTGGGAGAGAGAGAGAGAAAATCCCAAGCAGACTCTGCACTGAGCTCTGGACCTGATGCAGGCCTCAGATCCCATGATCCATGAGATCATGACCTGAGCCAAAACCAAGAGTCCAACACCCAAACAATTGCTCCACCCAGGTGTCCCTAAAATTTTTTTTTAATTGACCATTTTCACAAAAGGCAAGGGTAAGAAAACCAAAGATATAACAAACAGAAAAAGCATAAAGTAGATTGGCAAAAATAAGTCCAAACATATCAATAAATAAGTAAATTAGCATATCTAAAATAATTGAAGGAATGAGTCCAACTCAGTTTATGAGGAATTTTTATTGTAGTTAGATACTGCCCATGAGAAGATGATGCTAGTGTGTTTATCTAGTTACTAGAAGTCACTAAAAAGAGGTAAAGTAGGGGAAAATCACACTCCAGAAGCTCTCAGATATCTTGGATGAGATGTTTAAAGGAGGAGGTTAAAGTCATAGACTAAAAGATAACATTCTTGAGGATCCACACTCAATGTGGTGTCTGCTTGAGATTCTCTATCCTTCTTCCTCTGCCCCTCCCACTGTGTGTAGCCTTTTTCTCTCTCTCAAATAAATAAGTAAATAAATAAATATATATTTTTTAAAAAGATAACTTTCTTAGATTGAATTTTAAATATCTGGTCAAATTTTATTTATAAAAGTTATGACTGAATTAAAGGAATACAAAATGTTTAAAGAGTCAGAAAAAGGATCTACTAGACAATTAGTAACCAAAGGAAGTCAGGAATGCCAGTATTTATGTAAACAAATACAAATTACCAAAATTGAGTCTATTTACCAATCACCAAATACATAAACCAAAATAGTGACCAAAGTTTTCCTTTCCTTTCCTTACCCCATAGTCTACATCCCCCATCAATGAATATTTTTAAGGCCCAAAAGCATGTTCAAAGAAACTTAATAGACAGACTTTCAAGGGACAGAGAACCCCAACTTTATACTAGATCTTCCAGAAAAAGAAAAAATAATAAAAGCCGTTCACCTTATTTTATTAGACCAATAAATCCCTGATATTGAAACTATCAGAGTACAAGAAAATATACACGCTGGCCAATTTTACTTATGAAATATATATAAGTAGCCAAATAAACTTTTGCAGATCAAATCCAATAAAAAAAATATATGCTCACAAACATACAATTTTATCCTTTCTTGGAAGATAAGAATGACTAAGCAATAAGAAAAATCTATCAGTAAAACTCACCATGTCAACAAATTAAAAAAGAAAAGTCATCTCACCACTTAATTTTTTTTTAAGATTTTATTTATTTATTTGACATAGAGAGACACAGCAAGAGAGGGGACACAGCAAATGAATGGGAGAGGGAGAAGCAGGCTTTCCACTGAGCAGGGAGCCCAATGCGGGCCTTGATACCATGACCTGGGGTCATGACCAGAGCTGAAGGAAGAAGCTTAATGATTGAGCCACCCGGCTGCCCCACCACTTAAGTATTTTTAAGGCCCAAAAGCATGTGAAAAAAAAAATCAACATTTATTCTTGCTTTTTAAGCTGTTAAAATAGAATTAGAAAGGAAACTGTCTTAACCTGACAAAATGAATTTACAAATATCTTTAAAGCAAGCATCATGCTTAAAGATGGAACTTTGAGGGAGAGGAGTCAAGATGGAGGAAGAGTAGCAGGCTGAGATAACATCAGGTAAAAGAAGATCAGCTAGATAGTTTATCAAACCATTCTGAACACCACAAATCGAACAGGGGATTGAAGAGAAGAAGAACAGCAATTCTAGAAACAAAAAATTGACCACTTTCTGAAAGGTAGGACCTGTGGAGAAGTGAATCCAAAGCAATGGGAAGAGAGACTGCAGTGGGAGGGGCTGGCTCCTGGCAAGTGGCAGAGCAACAGAGCACAAAATCTGAACTTTTAAAAGTCTGCTCCACTGAGGGACATTGCTCTAGAGGCTAAGCAGGGGTGGAACCCTCACGGGGACAGTGTGGTCTCAAGCCCCCGGGGTCACCAAAGGATTGGAGGTGTCTGAGTATTGCAGAGCTTGCAGGTATTAGAGCAGAGAAGCTGGCTACAGAGACAGAGCTGAGGAGTGAGCTCTCAGCTCAGGGTTACCTGAAACTGTGATCTGTGGTACAGTCAGACCACTGCTCTTTGAGCAGGGACCCCACAAGTGGCAGATCCAGGGTGACCACCCTGGAAGAGCACCTGTGACCTGCTGGGTTTGGAGACTCCAGGTGGGGCTGTGTGCCAGAGACAGAGATGCTGGGTCCACAGTCCAAGTGAGCTCAACGCACAGCGAGAGGCCAGGGATACAGGAGTGATTGAGGGTTTTTCTCTGAGGGCGCACTGACAAGTGGGTCGCCAAGCTCTTGTCTCCTCTGTGCTGGGGATTGGGAGGTCACCATTTTCATTCCAGTTTTCCAGAACTCTAAGGAAAGTGATCAGGGAACAAAGGTTTCCGAGAGCAAATAGGAACAGATTACTTAGCCCAGGCCCTAGCAAGGGTGATGCAATTCTGCCTCAGGCAGAGACACTTGAGAATCACTACAACAGGCCCCTCTCCTAGAAGATCAGCAAGAAATCCAGCAAAGACCAAGCTCACTTATCAAGAAGAGCGGAATTCCAGAGGAGAAGAAAGCAAAGCATGGAATTGATGGCTTTCTCCACATGATTTTTCAGTCTTGCAATGTTATTTTTTATTAAATTTTATTTTTTCTTATTCTAATTTTTTTAACTTTTACTCTTTCCTCTTTTAACATTTTTTAACTAGTTTATCTTAACAATACCTTTCAAAAAAATCTTTTTGAACCTTCATTATTTTTTTTCTTTTTTAAGATTTTATTTATTTATTTGAAAGATGTAGATCACAAGTAGGCAGAGAAGGAAGCAGAGAGAAAGAGGAGGGAACAGGCTCCACACTGAGCAGAGAGCCCAATGTGAGGCTAGATCCCAGGACCCTGGGATCATGACCTGAGCTGAAGGTCGAGGCTTTAACTCACTGAGCCACCCAGAGGCCCCTTGAACCTTCATTATTATAGTCATATTTTATACTTTAGTGTATCTAACTTTACTGTTTTGTATACACATAGGTTTTTTCTTCAAAAAAAATTTTCTTGGGATACAACTTCTTCTAATAGATCAAAATATACCCTAAATCTAGCACAGGGCTTTGTTCTAGTCTCCAGGCTGAGCAAATTTTCTCCACTTTCTTTTTCTTTCTTTTCCCAACCAACTTATCCTATCAACTCTTTTTTTAGAATTTTTAAAAAATTTTCATCTTTATAGTCATATTCCATCCCTTTATTTTGTTTACCCTTATTTATGTGTGTGTGTGTGTGTGCATCTTCTTTGGTCTTCTAAGAGACCAAAGTATTCCCAGAATTAAGTGGGAGGCTCTGTTCTATTCACCAGTCTAATATCTATATGATCTTTTTTTTTAAATTTTTTTAACTTCTTTTTATCCCCTTTCTTACCCCCATGATCTGGGGTCTCTTCTGATTTGGTTAACACACATTTTTCTGTGGTCTTTGTCACCCTTTTAGTATTTTATTCTCTCTGTATATTTTTACCTGGATAAAATGACAAGGCAGAAAATCTCACCACAAAAAAAAGAACAAGAAGCAGTACTGAAAGCTAGGGACCTAATCAATACGGACATTGGTAATATGTCAGATCTAGAGTTCAGAATGACGATTCTCAGGGTGCTAGCTGGGCTCAAAAAAGGTATGGATGATATTAGAGAAACCCTGTCTGGAGAAATAAAAACCCTTTCTGGAGAAATAAAAGAAATAAATCTAATCAAGCTGAAATAAAAAAAGCCATTAATGAGGTGCAATAAAAAATGGAGGCTCTTACTGCTACGATAAATGAGGCAGAAGAGAGAATTGGTGATATAAAAGACCAAATGTTGGAGAATAAAGAAGCTGAGCAAAAGAGAGACAAGCAACTACTGGACCATGAGGAAAGAATTTGAGAGATAAGTAATACCATAAGACAAAACAACATTAGAATAATTGGGATTCCAGAAGAAGAAGAAAGACAGAGGGGAGCAGAAGGTATATTGGTATGAATTATTGTAGAGAATTTGCCTAATATGGCAAAGGGAACAAGCATCGAAATCCAGGAGGCACAGAGAAACCCCCTCAATATCAGTAAGAATGGGTCCACAACCCCATCATCTAATAGTAAAACTTACAAGTCTTAGTGACAAAGAGAAAATCCTGAAAGCAGCCCAGGACAAGAAGTCTGTAACATACAATGGTAAAAATATTAGATTGACAGCAGACTTATTCACAGAGACCTGGCAGCCCAGAAAGAACTGGCATGATATATTCAGAGCACTAAATGAGAAAAACATGCAGCCAAGAATACTACATCCATATAGGCTATCATTGAAAATAAAAGGAGAGTTAAAAAGCTTCCAGGACAAACAAAAACTGAAAGAATTTGTAAACACCAAACCAACCTTACATGAAATATTGAAAGGGGTTCTCTAAGCAAAGAGAGCCTAAAAATAGTAGACCAGAAAGGCACAGAGATAATATACAGTAACAGTCACCTATAGGCAATACAATGGCACTAAATTCATATCTCTCAATAGTTATCCTGAATGTAAATGGGCTAAATCCCCCAATCAAAAGACACAGGGTATTAGAATGGATAAAAAACAAAGCCCATTAAAATACTGTCTACAAGAAACTCATTTTAGACCCAAAGAACCTCCAGATTTAAAGTGAGGGGGTAGAAAACCATTTACCATGCCAATGGACATCAAAAGAAAGCTGGGGTGGCAATCCTCATATCAGATAAATTAGATTTTAAACCAAATATTATAATAAGGGATGAGGAAGGACACTGTATCATACTCAAAGGGTCTGTCCAACAAGAATATCTAACAATTTTAAATATCTATGCCCCAACATGAGAGCAGCCAACTATATAAACCAATTAATAACAAAATCAAAGAAACACAACAATAATATGATAATTATAAGGGAACTTTAACACCCTCCTCACTAAAATGGACAGATCATCCAAGCAAAAGATCAACAAGGAAATATAGGCCTTAAATGACACACTGGACCAGATGGACATCACAGATATATTCAGAACATTCCATCCCAAAGCAACAGAATACACATTCTTCTCTAGTGCACATGGAACAGTCTACAGAATAGATCACATCCTGGGTCACAAATTGGGCCTCAAAAGACTGGGATCATTCCCTGCATATTTTCAGACCATAATGCTCTGAAGTTAGAACTCAATCATAAGAGGAAATTTGGAAAGAACCCAAATACATGGAGGTTAAAGAACATCCTTCTAAAGAATGAATGGGCCAACCAGGAAATTAAAGAAGAATTGAAAAAATTCATGGAAACAAATGATAATGAAAACACAATGGTTCCAAATGTGCGGGACACAGCAAAGGCAGTCCTGAGAGGAAAATATATAGCGATACGAGCCTTTCACAAGAAACAAGAAAGGTCTCAAGTATATGACCTAACCCGACACCTAAAGGAGCTGGACAAAGAACAGCAAAGAAAGCCTAAACCCAGCAGGAAAAGAGAAATAATAAAGATCAGAAATCAATGAAACAGAAATAAACAAAAAACAAAAACAAAAACAAAAACAAAACAAAACAAAACAATAGAACAAGTCAACAAAACTAGGAGCTTGTTCTTTGAAAGAATTAATAAGATTGATAAACCCCTGGCCAGACTTATCAAAAGGAAAAGATATAGGATCCAAATAAATAAAATCATGAATGAAAAAGGAGAGATCACAAGCAACACCAAAGAAATATAAACAATTATAAGAACATTATGAGCAACTATACCCCAGCAAATCTGACAATCTGGAAGAAATTGATGCAGTCCTAGAGACACATAAACTACTAAAACTGAACCAGGAAGAAATAGAAAACCTGAACAGACCCATAATCAGTAAGGAGATTGAAGCAGTCATCAAAAATCTCTCAACAAACAAGAACCAGGGCCAGATGACTTCCCAAGGGAATTCTACCAAACATTTAAAGAAGAATTAATTCATATTCTCCTGAAACTGTTCCAAAAAATAGAAATGGAAGGAAAACTTCCAAACTCATTTTATGGGGCCAGAATTACCTTGATCCCAAAACCAGACAAGGATCCCATCAAAAAGAGAACTACAGGCCAATATCCTTGATGAACACAGCTGCGAAAATTCTCATGAAAATACTAGCCAATAGGATCCAACAGTACATTAAAAGGATTATTCACCATGACCAAGTAGGATTTATTCCAGGGATGCAAGATTGGTTCAACATCTGCAAATCAATCAATATGATAAAATACATTAGTAAAAGAAAGAATAAAAACCACATGATACTCTCAATAGATGCTGAAAAAGCATTTGACAAAGAACAGCATCCTTTCTTGATCAAAACTCTTCAAAGTATAGGGATAGAGGGTACATACCTTAATATCATCAAAGCCATATATGAAAAACACACGGCAAGTATCATTCTCAATGGAGAAAAACTGAGAGATTTTCCACAAAGGTCAGAAACATGGCAGGAAGGTCCATTATCTCCATTGCTATTCAACACAATACTAGAAGTCCTAGCCTCAGCAATAAGACAACAAAAAGAAATAAAAGGCATCCAAATTAGCAAAGAAGAAGTCAAACTATCAGTCTTTGAAGATGATATGATACTTTATGTGGAAAACCCAATAGACTCCACTCCAAAACTGCTAGAACTTGTACAGGAATTCAGTAAAGTGTCAGGATATAACATCAGTGCACAGAAGTCAGTTGCATTTCTATACACCAACAGCAAGACATAAAAAAGAGAAATAAAGGAGTCAATCCCATTTACAATTGCACCCAAAACCATAAGATACCTAGAAATAAACCTAACCAAAGAGGCAAAGAATCTGTACTCAGAAAACTATAAAGTACTCATGAGAGAAGTTGAGGAAGACACAAAGAAATGGAAAAATGTTCCATGCTCCTGTATTGGAAGAACAAATATTGTGAAAATGTCTATGCTACAAAGCAATCTACACATTCAATGCAATACAATGGCACTAAATTAATATCTCTCAAAATATTCATATCTATCAAAATACCATCCTTTTTTTCCCAAAGAAATAGAAAAAATAATCCTAAAATTTATATGGAACCAGAAAAGACCTCAAATAGCCAGAGGAATGTTGAAAAAGAAAGCTAAAGTTAGTGGCATCACAATTCCAGACTTCAAGCTCTATTACAAAGCTGTCATCATCAAGACAGTATGGTACTGGCACAAAAACAGACACATAAATCAATGGAACAGAATGGAAAGCCAAGAAATAGACCCTCAACTCTATGGTCAACTAATCTTCGACAAAGCAGGAAAGAATGTCCAATGGAAAAAAGACAGTCTCTTCAACAAATAGTGTAGGGAAAATTGGACAGCCACATGCAGAAAAATGAAACTGGACCATGTCCTTATACCACGTATGAAAAGAGACTCAAAATGGATGAAGGACCTCGATGGGAGAAAGGAAATCCTTGAGGAGAACATAGGCAGCAACCTCTTCAACCTCAGCTGCAGCAACTTCTTCCTAGGCACATCGCCAAAGGCAAGGAAAGCAAGAGCAAAAATGAATAATTGAGACTTCATCAAGATCAAAAACTTCTGCACAGCAAAGGAAACAGTTAACCAAACCAAAAGACAAGTGACAGAATGGGAGAAGATATTTGCAAGCAACGTATCAGATAAAGGGCAAGTATCCAAGATCTATAAAGAATTTAGCAAACTCAACACCCAAAGAATAAATAATCCAATCAAGAAAAGGGCAGAGGGGCACCTGGGTGGCTCAGTGGGTTAAAGTCTTTGCCTTTGGCTCAGGTCATGATCCCAGGGTCTTGGGATCAAGCCCTGTGTCACGCTCTCTGCTCATCAAGGAGCCTACTTCCTCCTCTCTCTCTGCCTGCTTCTCTGCCTACTTGTGATCTCTGTCGAATAAATAAATAAAATCTTTTAAATAAACAAACAAGTAAATAAATAAATAAAAAGGGCAGAGGACATGAACAGACATTTCAGCAAAGACGACATCCAGATGGCCAAAAGACACATGAAAAAGTGCTCCATATCACTTAGCATCAGGGAAATGCAAATCAAAACCACAGTGAGATATAACCTCACAGCAGTCATAATGGCTAATATTAACAAGTTTGGGAATAACAGATGCTGGTGAGGATGTGGAGAAAGGTGACCCCTCCTACACTGTTGCTGGGAATGCAAGCTGGTGTAGCCCCTCTGGAAAACAGCATGGAAGTTCCTTAAAAAGTTGAAAATAGAGCCACCCCATGACCCAGGAATCACACTACTGGGTATTTACCCTAAAGATACAAATGAAGTGATCTGAAGGGGCATGTGCACCTGAATGTTTATAGCAGCAATGTCCGCAATAGCCAAACTATGGAAAGAACCCACATGCCCATCAACAGATGAATGGATAAAGAAGATGTGATATATACAATGGAATACTATGCAGCCATCAAAAGAAATTGGACCATTTCCTTACACCACACACAAAAATAGACTCAAAATGGATGAAGGACCTCAATGTACGAAAGGAATCCATCAAAATCCTTGAGAAGAACACGGGCAGCAACCTCTTCGACCTCTGCCGCAGCAACATCTTCCTAGGAACAACGCAAAAGGCAAGGGAAGCAAGGGATAAAATGAACTACTGGGATTTCATCAAGATCAAAAGCTTTTGCACAGCAAAGGAAACAGTTAACAAAATCAAAAGACAACTGACAGAATGGGAGAAGATATTTGCAAACGACATATCAGATAAAGGACTAGTGTCCAGAATCTATAAAGAACTTAACAAACTCAACACCCAAAGAACAAATAATCCAATCAAGAAATGGGCAGAGGACATGAACAGACATTTCTGCAAAGAAGACATCCAGATGGCCAACAGACACATGAAAAAGTGCTCCATATCACTCGGCATCAGGGAAATACAAATCAAAACCACAATGAGATATCACCTCACACCAGTCAGAATGGCTAAAATCAACAAGTCAGGAAATGACAGATGCTGGCGAGGATGCGGAGAAAGGGGAACCCTCCTACACTGTTGGTGGGAATGCAAGCTGGTGCAGCCACTCTGGAAAACAGCATGGAGGTTCCTCAAAATGTTGAAAATAGAACTGCCCTATGACCCAGCAATTGCACTATTGGGTATTTACCCTAAAGATACAAATGTAGTGATCCAAAGGAGCACATGCACCCGAATGTTTATAGCAGCAATGTCCACAATAGCCAAACTATGGAAAGAACCTAGATGTCCATCAACAGATGAATGGATCAAGAAGATGTGGTATATATACACAATGGAATACTATGCAGCCATCAAAAGAAATGAAATCTTGCCATTTGCAACAACATGGATGGAACTAGAGCGTATCATGCTTAGCGAAATAAGTCAAGCAGAGAAAGACAACTATCATATGATCTCCCTGATATGAGGAAGTGGTGATGCACCATGGAGGCTTAAGTGGGTAGAAGAAGAATAAATGAAACAAGATGGGATTGGGAGGGAGACAAACCATAAGTGACTCTTAATCTCACAAAACAAACTGAGGGTTGCCGAGGGGAGGGGGTTTGGGAGAAGGGGTTGGGATTATGGACATTGGGGAGGGCATGTGATTTGGTGAGTGCTGTGAAGTGTGTAAACCTGGTGATTCACAGACCTGTACCCCTGGGGATAAAAATATATGTTTATAAAAAATTTAAAAAAGTATAAAAAAAAAAAAAAGAAATGAAATCTTGCCATTTGTGATGACGTGGATGGAACTAGAAGGTATTATGCTGAGTGAAATAAGTTGATCAGAAAAAGACAATTATCATATGATCTCCCTGATATGAGAAAGTTGAGGGGCAACGTGGGTGGGGGGGTTGGAGGGTAGGAAAGGTAGGAAACCAGATGTGATTGGGAGGGAGACAAACCATAAGAAACTCTTAATCTCACAAAACAAACTGAGGGTTGATGGGGGGAGGGGATTAGGGAGAGGGTGGTTGGATTATGGACATTGGGGAAGGTATGGGATATGATGAGTGCTGTGAAGTGTGAACCTAGTGATTCACAGACCTGTATCCCTGGGGCTAATACTACATTATATATTAATAAAAAAATAAAAAGATGGAACTTTGAAGCATTCTCCTTAAAGTCAGCTATAACAACAACAATAACAAAAACTTATTACTTCTGCTATGCAGTTTTGTATTGGATGTTCAAGTCAATACAATAATACAGTAAAAATAAATAAAGATAAAAAGACTGAAGAAGACACAGATTCCCTTTTTTCCATCTTTCAGATTGCTTCATCACTTACATAGAAAACATTAGTAGACAGATAATTAAACTTTACAAAACATAAGAACATTTGACGAGTTTGCTGGATACATGAAACATGGGGTGCTGGGACCCTGAGTCATGAGGACAAGTGGATGAGGTCACTGTAAGAGGGAAAAGGGTGTCCACCAATACACAATTCACTCATCTGCCTCCTATTTCCTCCATATTCTGAGATGGATCATCTAGTTCATCTGCCTTCTTCACTTGTGGGCCAATACATGCCAGCATCACCTCAGCTCACTTTGCAAAATGGCTGGCCAAGTGTGAAAATGTCCCTAAATTTGGATCTGTGCTGAGAAATCAGGTGAGATTATCATTGACCTTTATTATAAGCTGTGTATTCCAAACAAGACAACATAAGAAGCCCTGGCAGTAACCCAGCTAATAAATGGTATCTTGCTTACCATTTTTCCCTTTGGAAATTTCAAGGGGAAAGGATAATTAGTTGAGACAGAATTTTGCATTCCCTTTGGGGGGGGGGGTTGTTTGTTGTTGTTTGTAACATCAAACTATTACCTTGAATGCTAACTTCCTCATGTACACTTTCATGTTCCAGTAATGTTGCTCACACTCTTTCTTCAATCAAGAATTATTTTTCCCTTCTCCAATCAAAAGTTTATTCTTCATA
Source organism: Mustela lutreola (assembly GCF_030435805.1). NCBI lineage: Eukaryota > Metazoa > Chordata > Mammalia > Carnivora > Mustelidae > Mustela > Mustela lutreola. The sequence goes on along the minus strand of NC_081295.1, from coordinate 56,093,816 downwards.
AAAATTCTGTTCAAGTGTATGAAGCTTCTAGATACTTCCCAACTAGAGTCAGCCATGTGTTCAGATGTATCTATGTTGGTGTCTGTATTGTGTTTACATATTTAGCTCCCTGAAGGATTTTATTTGCTGAAGGCAAGAAGAAAGTCCATTTCTGCATTACTATGGAGCATCAAGCAGTGGATAGGAAAGTATCCTAACTATATCTGTTGACTATTTTCTTTAAAGATTTTATTTATTTATTTGACAGACAGAGATCACAAGTAGGCAGAGAGAGAGAGGAGGAGGAGGAAGCAGGCTCCCTGCTGAGCAGAGAGCCCAATGTGGGGCTCAATCCCAGGACCCTGGGATCACGACCTGAGCTGTAGGCATAGGCTTTAACCCACTGAGCCATCCAGGTGCCCCTCTGTTGACTATTTTAAAGTTGATCCCAGTATTACCCAATAGCATTTTCTGCAATAAATGGAAATGTCATTTCAGCATTCTGCAAAACTATAGTGACTATCCATATATAGCTAATAAGCACTTGAAATGTGACTGGTATGACTAAAGAAATGAGTTTTTAATTTTATTTCACTTTAATAAGTTTAATTGTAAATAATAGAGTTTGAAAGATTTCTTATGACAGAAAATGAAAATTATGTAAACTAATATGACATTCCATTTGCCTTAGCTGACAAATAAGTAAAATCAAGTTCATTTCCAACTTTGGTTCTCATCTTAGGTGCTCGGTAGCACCTAAGATGCTCTTTCTAAGTCTCTGTGGTTGGAGTGGGCTTCACCCCACTGATACACCCTCAGCCCCAGAGCCCATAATCTTGGCCCAAGTCTGGGATAAATGACTGGGCTGAACCTGCAGTGTTTGAGCCATAAGGATCACCATGGTTCTGATTTAGGACTGAGATACGTCTCCCAGGTAGAAAAGAAAGTCTGTTCATTTCATAGGAAATGTGACACAATGTAAGATGTTCATCTCTGAAAACGCCAACAGCTTCCGACTTTCCCACAGCTGTGACTTTGGCATTCACAAGTGTGGGAAGCTGCAGTTTTGGCAATGGCACCTGGCATGTTAGCAGAGGTGCTCAGGACTTTCATGCACTTTTTGAATAGACTTCTTAATTCATGATTGAAAAAGCAAGATGAAGATGAACTCCAAAATAGTACACATTTGGTTTATGTGAATATAACTCACTCAAAACTCAAGCTTAAATGTCTGCTAAAAAACTCATGGAGGGGTGCCTGGGTGGCTCAGTGGGTTAAGCCTCTGCCTTCAGCTCAGGTCATAATCTCAGGGTCCTGGATCAAGCCCCGCATCGAGCTCTCTGCTCAGCAGGGAGCCTGCCTCTTTCTGCCTGCTTTTCTGCCTACTTGTGATTTCTGTCTCTCTCTGCTCTCTCTCTGCCTGCTTTTCTGCCTACTTGTGATTTCTGTCTGTCAAATAAATAAATAAAATTAAAAAAAAAAAAACTCATGGAGTGTAAGAGCTGATTTTCCCCACATTAGATCTCTGAACTGCTCAAATTCTCTCTCCAGGTTTGCATAGACCATGCATTATTAGTACCTTCAGAAAGCTCAGGATTCTACTAAACTCATGTAGACCTAGCATAGAAGAAGACCTCAACAAAAATACATAAAAAATCTATACTTTTAAAAAGCCTTTCTCCATTGATTTCACTAAGTTAAATTAGACAGATTTGAGCTTCGTTTCTAGATCTACCAACTACAAACTGGAGTCCTTACACAAATTATTAGCTTACTTGAGTAAGTTTATTGACATTTTAATGGTGACTAATACAAAATTTTAGAAAAGGGCACATGATATGATGAGTACTGGGTGTTAAGTGCAACTAATGAATCATTGAACACTTCATCAAAAACTAATGATATACTATATGTTGTCTAATTGAACATAATAAATAAAAAATAAATAAAGCCAATAGACTATTATATGTATCACACCAAGCACAGTGCCTGGTACACAATACACACATGAATGGTAGATATTACTGTTACTTCTACTGTTGCTATTACCTCTACTACTCCTACTGTTACTATTACTTATACCACTACTATAACCACTACTATTACACTATTACTACTACTACTATTAAGTGACCAAAGATGAACACAGAAAACTCTGGATATGAGAGCAATAAGGAGGGTTCACTTGCTTTTAGCTTATAGAAATATAAAATTAAAAGTGATGACTATATCAGATCATTGTGTTGTGCACTTGAAACTAATGTAACATTGTGTGTCAACAATACAGCATAATTTTTTAACTAAAAAAAGTAATGACCAGGATGCTTGGGTAGCTCAGTTGGTTAAGCATCTGCCTTTGGCCCAGGATCCTGGGATCAAGCCTCATATGGAACTCCCTTATATATTCCATTTATAATTTATAAATTCCATTTATTATTTAACAGTATATTCCATTTACTGCTTCTCCTTCTGCCTGCTACTACCCCTCCTTGAGCGCTCTCTCTGTCTCGGTGATCACAAAAAAAGAAAAAGGAAGAAGCAATAATGAGAAAGAGAAGAAAGATGCACAGGACATATTAACCAACTGGGTATGCGGAAATTAAGTGCCTACCAAGAATAAAAGAATGAGTCCAAAGTTCTTAAGCCTTGATGCTTAAAAAGAATTATGGGCTCCACAGAAATTGAGCCAGAAGTGTAGAGAATGGCCAGGAAAAGTGGAGCCAGATGACAATGACATGAGACAGATGAGACATGGGCATTACTGTAGGAAACCTGTAGGGATGGAGATACAGATTTGGGGCCAAGCAACCTTGAGGTGTAGGGGAGAAGGCACATAGAAGGCATCTAGAGAGTCAAAGGACAAGGACTTGATCCTAGAGATATGATAATCAGAAGACATTAGGTCTCAGAAGCCAGCATTGGTGTGCCTTTAGGAGAAAGGAGAAATAGCTCTAAAATTAAGAATTTCTCAGAAACCATTTCTCTGAAACAAGCTCTACCTGTTTTTTGAACTATACATATAACAAAAATGGGATTTATGATTTTTGCAACAAATTCTTTAATGTGTCCCAGTGTGCCAGACACAGTTCAAGGGATGGAGACAGGAAGAAAACCAATGAATTGAACATAAGGCTCTCAAGTCTCTGCCTCTTACCTGTTCAAAGTCACTAATGCTTGACAATGACAGCCAATCTCACCCACTCCAAAGACAATCTTAGACCAATGTGATTAGGTGGAAGAACCCAGGATCAGTCTTGCCACAGAAAGTTGATACCTGGATGTATCCATGGTCAAAACCACCCCCCTCCCTGCCCACCACCAGCCTTCCATATTAGTCTCCATTCTATACACTGATCATAACCAAAATGTTCTCCTTGAAGACAGTGCAATTTGGACCACGGCTTAACTTCGCTAAATTCTACCTCCCCGCAGTAGAGTTAGTGCCACTAAATCAGGCCTATCTTTTCTCATTTCCTTAAGTTCCCTACACTCTACTCAAGAAATATTTAATTGACTCTATTCTATTCTAAGGAGTATCTGAGTAGTGCTCATGAAAAAAAAAAAACAAAAAACCCACAACTCTCCAGTTTTACATATATCTCAAGAAACATGTTCACTAACAATCTCAAAATAATCTTGACCCCTTCCATGAAAAGGACAGCCTCAGCTTCAACTTTCTAATGGACAACTTAGCAAGGCAGAAAGACTTTCCATATTTAGAGAGGTGCCCAAACATCAGAGCCCATGAATTCCCACCCAGGTAGCTCTGAGTTACCCCTGTCTTCTGTCAATGATTCATATCTGTGTTCATCAGGGCTTACAGTCTTCTGGCCCTTAGTAGTTTTACATATTTCATTCACTCTTTTTCAGAACTGCAATTGGACCAAAAATGTATAAAAGATCCCAAAAGGGAAAAACCTAACTAGTCCCAGAACATCAAAAACTAAATAAGAAAAGTTCTTTGCCTTGTGTTAAGCTGCAAGCCAGATTGCAAAATTCCAATTCCATTTACTTAATGAGTTGCTTATAATATCACAACAGCAATAAATCTAGTCTCAGAAGACTAAGGAAGTGAAACATGAGCAATGACTTAAGAGTTTTGTCTATAATACAGTGAATTATTCACTAAGAGGGTTTTTTTCTTCTGATGTGTAGACCTAGTCTAGATTCAAAAGAGATTCAGTTCAATAGATATTTGCACATTACCAGATGTGTGCAGATGAGTAACATTCCACGGTGTTTATTTCTAGGAGTTCCAATTCTTAAAAGTCAAGGGTGAGGGTTAGCATAGATAGAGACCCAAGAGCCAGAAAGGTATGCTGGGATGAAGGAAATGAACTTTATACCATGTGGTTGCAGGAAGGGGTAGACATTGAACTATTTTATGTTGGAGCATGATGCAATCCAATTTGCATTTTAGACAAAAGATCACTATGGTGATGATGGGTTGCCACAGCAGTGGCAAAGCCAAATAAAGGGACTACTTAGGGAGATATATGATAAATAGAATCTGATTGGACCTGGGTCAATCTCAGAGGAGGTAATTCCTCTGAGAGTTTCTATGTTGCTCACAATATTCTCAACACTGAAGGTTCTGCCTTCAGTGTCTCTCTGAAGGCACTGTCTCTCTGCCCAGGCACCTCCCTTTTACCTCTTACTTATCAAGCCTGCTTTATATTCTAAGTCCTAATGGCAACAAATGTTTTTCAAAGTGAACTGGGATAATCCAATCTGATCTTCACATTTATTATTGTTGAATTTATTCTCGCATTTTCTTCACTAAGCCTGAGGCAATAGAAATGACACAAAACTATGGAAGTCAGGTGAGTGGTCTTGGGATTTTAATGCAGACTTGTTTGTAATCAGAGATGTGACCTTGGGAAAATCACTTACCTCCTCTGAATCTCATTTTGTCTATAAAATGAGCAATTACTCCAGCTATAAATAAAACCCCTTCCAGATATGTCTATTTTTTCCAAATAATTCTGTTCTAGTCTATCAACCAGTTATTAGTATGCAAAAAAAAAAAAAAAACTGATTAACCCCCAGAGCAGTTCAGATAGGTTATATACTAAATGACTTCTTCAAAAGGAAAGTCCCTGAGGCACAATGGACAAAGAAAAAATAATAGACTTCTCTAAATTAAGACAAAGACATAAAGGAAGTGAAACAATTCAATGGGACTTGATTGCTGGAAATGTGCTGATCTTGAATTAGATATCTAAGTATGTTAAGAAAATCACCCAATGAGTTTAACTGCCTGGGACTAAAAACTAAGAAGAGGTATGCCCAACTTCTCAACCAGTAAATCTTTATTCCCTAGTTGCTGAGATAACTTCTGATTCCCGCTGGTCATCGCAAAAATGAACAATTTTAGTGAACACTTGCCGCTTGGGTTTTTAATTATTTTGTTTTGGTTTTGTCTAGTAGCCCTCTCTTCCTTAGAGAACGACATCCCTCAGTTTTTGGGGAAATGCCCCTTAACCAACTGTGGGTTTATGGTCTGAGCTGCTAAATACTCCGTAATCTTGGCTCCTTTTTCACAGCAATTTGACCATGGTTGGGCTTCTGATCTAATCTGCTCACTACTCTTTTTAATATTTTTCCTTGTGTACCTAAAATGTAGAATCCTTTGCTTTCTGATGCTAAATCTGGGAAGATGCAGCCTTAAAGCTTTCTGTTAGTGGAAAGTGTTCTAGGGGGAAAAAAAAAAAAGATGAGAGATGGAAAGAAAGCAAGTCTTGGCAGGGTTCAAATGCCAGTCCCTAATATTCCTGGAATTGCTCCTTGCCTTGTAAAAATTTCTTTAACTCATCTTTTAATTCTTAAGCCTAGATTTTCCACCAAAATTAGTTCAAGTTGGATTTCTGTATTTTGCAACCAAGAAAGGTTATGACTGATCTAGTAATTTTCACAATAAGGAAGAAAAGTAGAAAAAAGTGATTTAGCTCATTTCATTATCACCACTGGAAAAAATAATTAATGTGCCCAAGTAATAGGAGCACTCCAATATTTAGATACGTTGATCAACAGTGTGTATTCTCTGAGCTATTGTACTTGCTGAGCCAAACAAACACAAAATGGTCCTTGACAAAAATAATTATATTTAAAAGGTTTTGGTTTTATTATGTTGTCCTCAAAACACAACAAGGTGTGAATCATTTGCAAGAACTTCATGGACTTCCTTAAGTGCTGCTGGTCTTCAGTAAGACATGTATGAAAGAAAAATCTATGTGATGTGTAAAATTAGTTGCCCACACAGATCACAGCCTCACAGGACATTGTTAGGGAGTAGAGACATGTAGGAGAGAGGCATAGATCTGACCAATATGAAGGTCACCTTGACCACCTCAAAAGAACACAATAGGGTTCAACTGAAATGGCTAGCTTATCCACCTCCCATCTTGTCTCTGAGAACAAACGAAATTAAAATGATTTTCTACCTACAGGGGTGCCAGGATGGCTTGGTTAGTTAAATGTCAGACTCTTGATTTCAACTCAGATCATGATCTCAGGGTCTTGAGATTGAGCCCTGCATGGGGCTCCATACTGGGTGTGGAGCCTGCTTATGATTCTCTCTCTTCCTCTGTCCCTCCCCACCACTTTAAAAAAATTAATTAAATAAATAAAATTATTTTCTACCTACAGGAAAAAATAGGCACCAACAGCTGGAAGGAAACGATAAGGAAAATAAAAATGAAAATAACTACAAATCACTTCTCATGGGAGTCACTTACTAAACTTGAGCAGCTGGGCCTTGAAAGGCTTGAGACATATTCAACAAGCAAGGGTTAGATTCATTATGTTCTCACTTCTACTCTGTGGTAAACCGGTTTGACAAAAACCTTCTTCACAAATTGTTTTATTATCAGATCAAGTGTGTAAATAAAAGAAAAGTGAGTTCCCAAGAAGAAAGGTAAGAGAAAATGTCACTTGAAAAATGAACAGATTCATGCACAAGGAATTTTAAAGGTTCTCTACCTTTGTGCTCCATAGATCCCTTTGTCAGTTTTGTGAATCCCATGGGCCCCTTTATCTCAATAAAGAGCATTACCACTTCCCCAACATTCCAAGTCAAATATACAGAAATTTTGCAAGGTCACATAATTACAAACTTAGATATAACTTTAACTACAAACTTAACCACAAACTCAGGTATCAGCTATCAGCAAGTTCCATTAGCCCTGCCTCCCTCCCCAATTCTTTCATCCTAGTCAAACCTACCTGATCTAAGTTACTGCGAACTCCTGCAAACTATACCACATCTACTCCTCTTCTACCCCATACTCCAATCTATGCATGGCAGGAAAAATTATTCTTTAAAACTTCAAATCATATTTCCTCACTCCCTGCTTGAACTATTACTATGACTTCATATTTAATTTGCATAAAATAAAAATATGTTACTATGGTCTATGAAGCCCTCATGGCATGAAACCTGAACCAATGATATAATAATGATAGTTAACATTTACTGAATACCTACATATTGCAGACCCTGTTGTAATCATTATTTATGTCTTGTTTTTCATCTTTGAATAATTGCCTAAGTTGTGTATTACTCATACTTAAAGATGCAGAAACTGAGACACAGATAGGCAAGGTAATTTGTGCAATGCCAAATAAATAACAAATGGCAGGTCTTTATTTGAACCTAGGCACTAGATGCTAGGTAAAAAAGAGAAAAAGGAAAAAAGGGAGTCGAGCCTGGATTCTTTATTTTTTTTTTAAAGATTTTATTTATTTATTTGACAGAGATCACAAGTAGGCAGAGAAGCAGGCAGAAAGAGAGGAGGAAGCAGGCTCCCTGCTGAGCAGAGAGCCCGATGAGACGTGGGGCTCGATCCCAAGACCCTGAGATCAAGACCCGAGCCAAAGGCAAAGGTTTAACCCTCTGAGCCACCCAGGCGCCCCGAGCCTGGATTCTTAAACACTACACTATTTCACTTCTTACCTTCTCCCTTTCCCCTGTTACTAATACACTGTGTTTCAACTCCACATCTTTCTGTTCCTTAATATACCAAGTTACTTTCTATTCTCAAGGACTTGCACCTGTTTTTCCCTTCTCTGGAGTACCCTTCCCCAGATCTTCATATGGTTAACTCCTTCTCATTGATCAGGACTCAGCATATCATAGGCACTTGTGGTTGCCTATTCAAATCTATGCCCTCTTTTTTCACTAATTTTTTGGTAGTTTAACTTTCTCTGGCCAACCCTGTACTTTAGAAAAGTGACTCAAATCCCAGTTCCAGGAGCTGAACTTTAATTAGTTTAAGTCTTAAACTCTAGGCCAGTCCTGGTAATTTCATTTCCCATGCAGGTGATATAATTTGGGTCAATAGATGCAATGCAAAGTCTTCTGGGAACAGAGAACTCTTGCTGGTGTGTGTGTGTGTTTCTGTATGTCTGTGGTCTGTGAAAGAGAGAGAGACAGAGAGAAAGACACCTATGGAAAGAAGTTGTCATTTTTACTTAAGGACTCGACCTAAGGTGCCTGAGTATGGAATGCCTAGGAATGATGTTCTCATCTTGCAAGCAGGAAAATAGCTAATCCACATGCCAAAATAGGTTTGTAAGAACCAGTATTTTCTTACATCTACTAGTCTCTGGCTAATGCTAGAGCCCATCTACCTTAAGACATCTTTTTTATGTAAGATAACTAACTCTTCTATCATTTAAACTATTTTGTGCTCAGGTTGTTTGTTACTTGCAGATGAAAGTATCCTGGCTGACCCACAGTTAGTAGCCTCTCCAGAGAGGCTTCTCTGACAATCTGATAGAGTTATATTACCCCCTGTCATTCTACCACATCCCACATTTACTTTTCTTCATAGTACTTATCATCTGAAAGTATCTTATTATTTATTTTCCATCTGCTTATTTCCCTGGAATGTAAATTCCTTATAAAAAGGAATCTTCTTCATTTTATCCATTGCTAAATTGCCTATACCCAGAATATGGTCATATTCCTCCTCTCAAAATCTATGTGACCTTGGAAAAATGTGCTTACTATCCCTCTATGGTAGTGAGATTATAAAGATCAAATAATCTTTGCGTATTATTACTTGGTCTTTAGACCTCAATGTGAGGCAGAAATCTAGCAAAATCCTAGAGAAGAACATAGGCAGTAACTCCTATGACATTGGCCACAGCAACTTCTTTTAAGACACATCTCCAAAGGCAAAGGAAACAAAAGCAAAAATGAACTTTTGGGACTTCATCAAGATCAAAAACTTCTGCATAGTGATGGAAACAGTCAACAAAACAAAGAGGCAACCCATGGAAAGGGAGAAGATATTCTCAAATGACACTACAAAGAAAGGGCTGATATCCAAGATCTATAAAGAACTTCTCAAACTCAACACACACAAAATAGATAATCGTGTCAAAAAATGGGCAGAAGACATGAGCAGACACTTTTGCAAAGAAGACATACAAATGGCTAACAGACACACACAGAAAATATTAATCATTAGCCACCAGGGAAATTCAAATTAAAACCACATTGAGATACCACCTCATACCAGTTAGAATGGCCAAAATTAACAGAACAGGAAACAAATGTTGGAGAGGATGTGGAGAATGGGGAACCCTCTTACACTGTTGGTGGGAATGTAAGTTGGTGTAGTCACCTGGGAAATAGCGTGGAGATTCCTCAAAATATTAAAAATAGAGCTACCTTATGACCCTACAATTGCACTACTGGGTATTTACCACAAAGATACAGATGTAGTGAAAAGACCGTAATGTTCATAGCAGCAATGTCCACAATCGCCAAACTGTGGAAAGAGCCAAGACACCCTTTAACAGACAAATGGATAAAGAAGATATGGTCCATATATACAGTGGAATATTACGCCTCCATCAGAAAGGATGAATACCCAACTTTTGTATCAATATGGATGGGACTGGAGGAGATTATGCTAAGTGAAATAAATCAAGCAGAGAGAGTCAATTATCATATGGTTTCACTTACTTGTGGAGCATAAGGAATAACATTGAGGACATTAGGAGAAGGAAAGGAAAAGTGAATTGGGATAAATTGGAGGGTGAGACAAAGTATGAGAGACTATGGACTCTAAGAAACAAACTGAGGGTTTCGGAGGTGAGAGGGTGGGTGGTTGGGTGAGCCTTGTGGCGAGTATTATGGAGGGCACATATTGTATGGAACACTGGGTGTGTGGTGCATAAACAATGAATCTTGGAATCTTGGAACACTGAAAAAATTTTTAAAAAATTAAAATCAAATAGTTAATTCATATAAAGTAATTTAAAAACTGCCTGGCACACCGTTAATGCTCAATAACTTATTACTATTCTTATTATAGGCATTCAGTATTAGTTGAATGAATGAAGTTATTAAAAAAATAAATCTGTAAGATGTGATGAGTCATTCCAAAATTAGAACATAATGATAGAAGAACTTGTCTCACTCAAAAGAAAAGGAGCAATGGAGTAGTGCTAAAGGTAAGAAAATTAACATCTGCACAGAAATCTTCATTCGCTGAAGACAGAAGCACACTAGAGAGTACTGAATAAGTAAAAAAATAATAGTAACCACCATGGAGCACCCAATGTGGTGTGGATATTAGGGCTGAACAAGACAGGAGAGGCTTTTGTCCTTAAGAACAGTGAAAGAAGACTTCAACTGTCCATTTTATTTGGCTAAAAGTCAACCATATAAGGGTGCTTAAATATCAATAATGACAATTTAATCTCTAAGAAGCAAGGACAGAGCTAGAAGAAATTACCAGTTTGCACCTGGTTCTGACAGTAAGAAGAATTGATTGGTAAAGTGAAAATAATGTGGATTTTGAAAAAAAGGGACCATGATATCCTAATTTTATTTTTGTCCAAGAAAAAGAAAACTGGACATCATGGATTGTACACTCTGCACTATGTGAATGTCTTCAAAACGTTTAGAACAAAGATATGTATTATTCATGGCATGAGACTCCTAAAGAGATTATGACTCAAAAATGTCATGTTCTCAGGCACCTGGGTGGCTCAGTGGGTTAAAGCCTCTGCCTTCGGCTCAGGTCGTGATCCCAGAATCCTGGGATCGAGCCCCACATCGGGCTCTCTGCTCAGCGGGGAGCCTGCTTTCCCCTCTCTCTCTGTCTCCCTCTCTGCCTATTTGTGATCTCTGTTGGTCAAATAAATAAATAAAAATCTTTTTAAAAATGTCATGTTCTCAAAAATGCAATTGAGTACAATTACAAATAATAAAATGAGGAGGAAAGTACAAAGAAAACTTAAAAAGTAGCTACAGATATTTTAAAAAGAAAATATTCCTCCTAACGATGATGAATTATAAACTATGATGAAAATAATTTGCAAGATCGCTGAGTACTAACAGCATTATTAATATTAAAAATATTAATATTTTAACATTATTGCTGGGTACTAACAGCAATATTATTAATATTTTAATATTAATATAAATATATTTATATTTATGAAAATATTAAAATATTACAAAGACCAGAGATTGATGAAAGAGTCAAAACAGTACATTCAAAAATCTATAGGGAGGTGAATCTGTGATTGGTTCCTAGCTGCATTCTGCATGGCTGATCAAAAAGCAAATTCAAGCCATATTTTCTCCCTTAATAACATTATTAATATGATAGGTCATTATTAATCCAGAAGATCATCTGGGCTTACATAAGAGGGTTCACATGCTCATAATCTGAATAAAATGTCTTTGAGCAATCTAGAATAATAAGGTTGGGGGCTAGCTTAAGTTGGTGAATTAGTGATTGGCTATGCTAAAGGATAGTTAATGGTTTATGTCAACCTAGAAGAAATAGCTGAGTTGAATGCCACATCTTAAAAATTTTGAGGTTATAGTCATTGCATTTTTCAATGATAAATAGCTTGCTAGTATTGCAAAAACACTACCCAAAAAAATAAGGCTCCAAATGGTTTTGGTGGCTTGGGATAACAGACTGAATTTAATATGATTGGGTTTAATAAGAATAAAAGAATGATCCTGAACCAAAGTCCAGAATATTAGTGGCACAAAACCAGGCTATAAGAAGAACTCTGACTCCATTTTTTGATGTTTGCTGACACATTTTATTCCTCACCCCATCCTCTTCCTCTTTTTCCCTACACCTGGGCAAGCTTTTTTTTTTTTTTTTTTTTTTTTTAAGATTTTTTATTTTTTATTTCTATTTGTCAGGGAGAGAGAGAGAGATATAAAGATAGGGAGAAGCAAGCTTCCTGCTGAGCAGAAAGCCTGATTCGGGACTTGATTCCAGGACCCCGGGATCATGACCTGAGCGGAAGGTAGATGCTTAACCAACTGAGCCACCCAGGTACCCCGGGCAAGCTTTTAAGAAAGCCTGAGCACTTCTTTCTTTGGCTCTGGCAAGAGATTCAAACCATGCAAGCCCCTTCTTGTGCATAGAAATTCCCACCAAGCCCTGACTTCTAACCAAAACAAACATAAGAAGCCAACTCTTTGCCTTGCTTTCTCAAGCCATTTCAGTTCTGCTTGAGAGGACTGCCCTCATCTCTTAGGAGACCTTAACTGTGCATGAATCTTTTTATATCCTTTTGGTATGAACTCATAGCATCATCAGTCTCCATGTTCAAACCAAACTTCGTGGGGTGGGGGGGATCCATCTGCCCCTGCAAGGTGAATACAGCAAGCAGGATTGACAGGGAGGAAGAGGATACAATTTAGGAGTAACACAAAACAGATTTCCATGAGTCTAAGAAAGACTGAGAGTATATAGGTGAAAAAGTCAGGAACAAAAAGCACAGTAGAAGTCCATGGTATGGTAGAATTGCCATAAGGACAAATATGATCTTAGGGGCTTCAGAACAAGGGGTATCAAGATAGGAGGCACTCTCTCCAATTCTCTGTGGGTCATGCACCCTGGGGTTTCAAGTTTTCAGGGCTGCCTCTTGATCTCTTCTTTAATATCACTCACTTCCTTAGTGATATTGTCTAAGCTCTTCCATTTACACCCCATCTATATGTTGGTAATTCCTGGGTGTTTATCTCAACATAGACTAGAATGGCCCTCCCCAGTGTGAGGTAGGCCTCATCCTAGACAGTGGAGGCTTAGGTAGGAAAACAAAATGATGAGTAAGGGAAAATGTGTTCTTTTTGCCTGATTGTCCTTGAAATAAGACATTGGTCTTCTGCCTTTGGATTCAGAGTCAGACTGGAGTTCACCATCAGCTCTCCTGGGTCTCCAGCTTGCCAACTACAAAGCATGGGACCTCTCAGCCTTCATAACCACATCAATCAATTCCTTAAACAAATTTCATGATCAATAAGTGATAGATGATTGAAAGATAGATAGATAGATGTATCAATATGTCCTTATATCCTATTTGTTCTCTTTCTCTGGAAAACCAGACTAATATACTTACCTTCTCAGTGAGGACTCCCCTGGGCATTTTAGCCAAGGACTATAACACCATTTCCTCCACCCCCATTTTGTATGATTGTCCTAGTTTATTTTCCTCTCTTAAGTACTTATCACTCTCAAAGTTACTTTATATTATTTATCTCATATATTTTCTCTCCTCCCCACTTAAATGTAAATTCCATGAGGTTATTTTAATCCATTGTGTCCACTGCTTTATCCTTAGTATCAAGCACAGTGCTCTAGTGGGTATTCAGTAAATATTTTCTTGAATGAATGAATGACTAAATGACCCTTGAAATATTTTGTCTTAATTGTGATATTGAAGGATATTGCCACACTGATTTTGGTTTTTTTTTGTAGGAGTTTTATTTTGTTTTGTGAATGAAAGAACTTCAAATCATATCCCATACAGAACAGAAGAAAATGAATACTTTTAGCTCGAGGGATAGGAAACAAGGAGTTGGAAGAGGAGAATGGAAATTGGTATGATATGGTAGATAACTTCAAATATTTCAGGTCTCTTAAGAAAAGGGATAATCATATTCTATTTGTATTTCTAAATGATCAACTTGTATAAATATATGGAAATCATAGGCAGACAGATTTCGATTCAATTCAGAATTTTTTACATAACCCAAGCTTTCCACTAAACACTTGGGCTTCCATTGAAGGAGCTAGTTTCTCCTTCTTGAAGGTTTAAAATGAATGAACACTTCACGGGATCTTAATATTATGCTAGAATATAACACATTTATTTTGAGAATGAAATCGTATGGTTGCCTAGTACTGAACTTGGAGGACATATTTACAAATGAAGGAGAGGGGAAAAAACTCAATAGCTTCCAAATATGAATTTGATTTAGTAATTTTTCCAGCTTCCTAAACTAGTTGAAAAAGTTTTAATACCTAAAAAAAAGTACTCTGTTATATGGGGAAAAAAATCCCCAACTTCTCAAGTTTTAATACTGTCATCTGAACCCTTCTTTACTCTGCTTTTTTCTCTCCAACACACACACACATTCAAGTTCTAATCACTATAATTATAGGTTTCTGACTCTGATATTTCTAGAATTCTCTTAATCTTTCCTCAGATTATCATTAAAAACAGAGGCTAAAGGGTGCTGCTTGAACATCTCCTTTATATATATATATATATATATATAATTTTTAAATAGCTGCTTTAGAAAATAGTGTAGTACTCTAACTTCCTTTCGAAAGCTGAAATTCCATGCTACTACCCTGTCAATAGACAAGAACCCCATGTATCTGACATAAACTCTGTCTCAAGGACAGAGACCACAGCTTTCCTTTGCATCTTCCCACAGGATCTATTAAGGTAACTAATACTCATTAAATGTTGACTGTCTAATACATGGATTCCTAAAGACCCATTGTATGGGAAACAAACTGAGGGTTGCGGAAGGGGAGGTGGGCAACAGGATGGGGTAATTTAATGATGGGCATGAAGGAGGGCATGTGATATGATGAGCACTGGGTGTTATATACAACTAATAAATTACTGAACTCTACATCCGAAACTACTGCTGTACTTATATGTTGTCTAATTGAATTTAAATTAAAAAAAAAAAAGAAAAGAAAAGCATTTGTCTTTATCCTATCTTCCTCATTTTTAAAGGTTTCAAAGGACTTTCATAAAAAGATAATTTAAATAAGCTGATATGTTAATAATCATGCTATGAATTGATCCCATAGGATTAGAACTGTCCTACTTCATTTAGATTGCTTTTAATAGAGTTATCTATCTTTTCTAATTTTCTTGATTACAGATCATCAGCTATGATCATCTTTTCCCCTTCAGATCTGGGTAAAACTGGACTAATTCCCATTCTGCATCCTATTGAAAATCTCATGCAAATTTTGAGGAAGTAAGGTGAGGATGTGTTTGGGGTGGGTAGGGTATGTTATGACTTACCTCCCAATGTTTACTTCTGCTAGATTAGCTCAGTGTCTTTCATCTCACTGTCTTTACTGTCAAGTTGTACAAAATCTCAGCCATATGAGTCATTCAGCCCCTGTTCTTGATTTCCACCAAAAAGCAGGGGGAGAAAGGAAACAAAAAGGAACATTCAGAAATCCTTGCATGTATTGCAGATTTCAGAGATGATTTTGGAATAATAGAGGGAGTTTTAATCATAGCAATACAGCAATACACCTCAAAACTGCTTTTCAGACATTCCACTTCTTCAAATACCCCCTTCTACTGAGTCCTAGCTCCCAAAAAGTTCTAGAGTTCTCCCCTTTTTGTTTTCCTTCACCCACAAATCCCTTCTTATTTCTTAAGTAGAGAAGTATGGCAATGTTAAGATTTATTAGAAATCCAGTAAAACAGTCTTCTTTCATGCTACCTTTTTTTATATCTCTTTATCTCTCTTTATATTTTTATATCTCTTTTTTTATATATCTTTTTATATATAATAAATTATATATAATTTATTTTTGTCTTTCAAACATCATTCAGAATGAACTCCTTTTCTTTCCTACTCTCTGGTCTGTAGCTCAGTTCCACAAATCTACCACACTTTCTTTCTTTGTCCCCTTCAATACATAGCCTGACCGAATGTATGATAATGTATTTACTCAGATTCACTCCCTGCTTCAAAGCTTGCCAGCAATTTCTCTCTTCTCACTTAGAGATTTGAAGATCACTTATACCTACACCCATTCTGTATCTTTCCACGTTAATTTCCTAATGCATACCTCATAGCTCACACACAGCCTATACCATTTTGCCTTTGGTCTTGATATATTCACAATCTATGGCAGTCCCCTATATCTCCTTTGTTTCAATGTTATGCATATTTGAAGATCATTCTCCTAATCCCACCTCATCTTATAGATTTCAAGCCTATAATTTTCTCTTCCTTTACCAAATTATTATTTAGAAAGCAGTACACAGAAATCCAACTACTTCAAGTATTTTTGTTTATTTGTATGTTTGTTTCCCAAATTTGAATTGAACTGATAGGAATAAGGAAGACTCTATTTTATTTGTGTTTATGTCTTCTTACTGAGCCAATGTCAAGTCTGGACATACAGATGCTATTTTAGTAGGCTAAAGTGTTTGACAGTTAAAAACTTGGGCTGGATATGACAACCATTTACTAGCTATGAGATCTCAAGGCAAATTTCTTAACTTCTCTAGGCTTTTGTTTGTAAATGTGAGTGACAAAGGTCATCACAAAGATTAAGTGATACAATGAATGTAAATCACTTAGACTGTCTGTGGCATGTTAGCCAAGCCATTTTGAAGGATCAAGTGGAAAGAGCATTCGAGGTCATCTACACCAACACCTTCATTTCTCAGGTAAGGATATTAACTTCCAGAGAGTTTTAGAGCCTTCTTCTAGGACAAGCGCTTGGTGACTTTCTCAAGATAATTATTGATTTGGGCTGATCAAAAACTAGGACCCATCTCCTGACTTTCAGCCCATTTCCCTTTCCGTGGCATCCCAATGCCACCAGAATTTATTTGGAAGGTGGAAAATGTTCATGTGATTGACAAAACTTTAGATTGATATACTTGAGGTACTGTGGAAGATTCTAGAGGATAGCTTTTAAGATGCTTTTAGGTCATTCTGATAACAATTTAATTTAAAAAATCAATAAAGAATTAAAAGATGTTATCTGTAATTCTAAACAAGAGGATATTGTTAAATTGTTTTTCTCCCTTAGAAGAAAATAAAATGAATTTTAGTATTTACTTTCTCAATGCTCTTTAACTCCAAGCCCTATTCATAAGTTTTGAGAAGTATGTGGGTGTTCTATTATAATGAGCATTATGTAATACATGGAATTGTTGAAATACTTATGTTGTACACTTGAAACTAATATAACATTGTATTTCAATTATACTTAAATAATTTTAAAAAGTTTTAAAAGTAAGTATGTGTGTGTTTGTGTGTGTGTGTGTGTTTACATATGTAAAGTGTGGACTTGAGCAGATTCTTTTGCTCATTTAGTGGGAAAGAAATCTACAATATCTGCTGGATTAGTTACTACATTGCTATCTCAACGCTTGACATCAGAAATGAAGAGGCTCCACAAAGCAGACTGGGTAAATTCAGACAGAATACTGATTGGAGAAGATCCCTATAGCTTACTTCTTGTCTGCAAGAATATCAGGGACAGTGGTGACTTCAAGAGACCATCAGAGATTCATTATTCCTATAGTGCAATCTGTAATAGTTACGGCCCACCACTCAGTACACAGTGGGTATTTTCAATCTCCATCTGGCTGTATTGCTCATGCTATCTTGGACCAGGCCTCCTTCTCCCCACCCACACACATGATGCCTCATGTACATATATATACACACACATACTTAGAAACCTTAGGGTTTCCACTCTGCTTGTAGAAACTGCCTCATGTTTGCTAAATCAGAGTCCCATTGGGAAATTGACTCACTTCCTGGGAATTCCAAAGGAATGAAAATAAAACTTGTTTCTTCTATGTTCAGATGAACAAGGAAATTTTGGAAACTAAAATTTACCAAATATTTTCCGTGTTTCAACTACTCTTCTAGGGCTCAAACATGGACAGTATTGTTCACTTCTGTAATATTTATAACTCTTTGGTCAGCTCCTATAATAAGACCCATAGATCCTCAAAAAATATTTAGTAAATGATTTCCAAATGAACTTGTCCAAGGTCACACAGTAAGTAGCAAAACCAGAAATCAAACTAAAATGTAACTGACTTCAGAGACGTACTTCTTAGCCACTAAACTATACCACCTTCACTCCTACATTGTATATCTCCTCTGAATCTGTAACCTTCTTGTTATTGACTGAATGTATGTGTCCTCCTAAAAGTCATGTCGAAACTCTAATTCCATAGGTGGCTATATTTGGAGATGGGGCCTCTAAGTAAGTAATTAAGATTAAATGAGCTCAGAAGGAGGGGACTACAAAGAAATAGGATTAGTGTCCTTAAAGAAGAGACACCAGAGAGCTCTCTCTCTCCCTCCTTACGTACACACTCTGAGGAAAGGCCACATGGGAACATGACGAGAAGGCATTCATCTGAAAGCCAGAAACAGATCTTAATTGGAAATCAAATCAGCTGAAAACTTGACCTTGAACTTCTAGCCTCCAGAATTGTGAAGAAATAAATTTTGTTTAACTCTCCAGTCTGTGGCATTCTATTTAGTCTACCTCGACCTGAGGTAGACTAATACACTTCTAATACATAAAATTTGCTAGCCTTGAACTTTACAGGACCCTGTGTCCTGAGTTAATATTGTGCACAAGAGGGTCTATGTCACATGGAAAACAAATATATATCATATCAAAGTATAGGAAACAATCACCCATTTAATATATAGTCACATGCAGAACTTCAGCACATTCAAAAGGAAGCTTCTATCAAGCTCTGCCCATACCACTCACCCACCCCAGCTGAAACTTTATGGGAAGGAAAGGTGGGTAGATTGCGACAAAATACTCAGTGTTATTGTATGTTCAAAACTGTTATTAAAAACATAGATTGGAAAATGATTCATAATTTGGATAAGAGTAAGTTGAATATCAAAGCAGTAGTATCTTTTTACCTCAAGCATTCTCCTTGATTTCTACTTTTTTACATAGTAGATGACAAGATCTACAAAGAAATATTTATAGCCACACAGCGGAGTGCCAAGTTGAAGTGGAGCCCAGAGCTCTCTGACAGTGCTGCAGGCTCCCTCTCTGGAACTTTGGAACCTTGGACAGCTCCAGAACTCACCAAGGGCTAGTGGGCAGTACTTTCACACATGCGCACTCTGAGGGCTGGAGTAGGGAAATGCAATGAGGTCAAACCCATCTGAGCGCCTTTGCAAATGGCCTCCACGTCAGTAAAAATATCTGAATGGTGTATGTACTAATTTGGCACTCTTGTGGAAAGATTCCCTGTGGTCTGCTGATACAAACCACTGCACAGCCTGTTCCATGGGTATCAGGCTCAAAATTATTCAGCACAATGTCCCCAGTATCCAATTTATCGTAGAAACACAGTAAACCATCCTTTCCTGCATCAACACAATTCCAATTAGACATTTGCAGACAAGAAATCTGCACTTGCCTAGAAAACTCTTCTCAACACTGAGGAACATGACAGTCTGAAATTAGGATCCCACTGAAATGTTTCATCAGGCAGACCTAGTTTTTCTATAAAGAAGCTACCTCCCACATGTATCTGAAACTTATTTATTCCTCCCCCAAACTGGTGGCTGGCCGTAATATAGTCATCACTGCAATGTAGAATGGATCTTGCTCAGAGGCATCCTCCTGAAGCACATACATTCAACAGTCATAAGGTTGTAGAATGTTAGAGATAAGGAGTGGCAGGCGATCATTCAGTCCAACTGTTTCATTTTAGAAATGAAAGTCCAGAGTGTTCAAATAACTTACCAAAAGTCACATAGGTAAGTCAGTGCATTATATTTCTCCATTAATTTCCTATTTTCTTACAAACCTCTCTCTTTACCTACTTCTTCCCTCTTCTCTGGCCCTAGTCCTTGTTTCACTATGGTCTCAGTTATAGACAACAAAGGAGGTGACATAACCCGGGCAGTTATCTTCCTGCAAACAGATTCTCACCGGAAAACTGGCACTCGGAGCCTTGGCAGGCAATGTGCTAAAGCAGGAGCAGAGAAGTGGCCACCATCTGGACAGCATGATGCTTGGTGCCAAATGGGCCCCAGCCATAGGGAGGGAAGAAAAGCGAAGGGTGTCACGCGAGTGCACGCATTTATTTTCACTTTGAGGGGATTTGTTAGTAACCATGTTATTTGAGTGGAAACTGTTGTAGGTGG
Organism: Mustela lutreola; assembly: GCF_030435805.1. Taxonomy (NCBI): domain Eukaryota; kingdom Metazoa; phylum Chordata; class Mammalia; order Carnivora; family Mustelidae; genus Mustela; species Mustela lutreola. The sequence goes on along the minus strand of NC_081295.1, from coordinate 56,073,634 downwards.
TTCTGATGGCTGACAAATGTGTAGGCAAAGATGAAACAAGGTGAGTGGTAGCCAGGCAATTTGGAAATGATTTGTGAGCCAGAAATAGCGGTGTCTGATTACCATGTATGACTGAAAGGATGCATGTTTAAAGGGTAAAACTATGTGTCTGCTTCTCCCCCTCTACTATTCCTCTAACATTTTAGAAAAGTAGTAAGCATAAGGATTTCTCTGACAGTACCTAGAAAAAAATCTTATATTTGGCACAACCCATTGACATCCCTCTCTTGTTGCTAACTTTTAATCATATTAACATTTTCCTATGCTATAGATCTTATGTACATAATAATTATACTTATGTACATAATGATTTTCAGTGGCCAGTTTGCAAAATCAACGTTGCTATGGTTGTTTTCCTCTAAGTGATCCTGGTTTTCTATACTCATATTGCACTTGGCAATACTTTTCAAAGTATATCTTAACTCTTATTGTCCATGTTTGTTATATAGATGACTCCAGTGAACTATGCCATTAACAGGATATGGGTGTTTTAAAGTGTCTTATCCACTTTAAGAATCATGTTGAACTTTCCATAATATAACCACAATCTATCATTTCCATTGTTTGGCATTTTATAGTTTACAAAACACCTTCACTTACAGGGGCCATTTTAATTTTGATGGTGGTAATCTTATGTTGGTAGTTCTTCCTACTTGACATAAATACTAAAAGCCTTGTCAAATAGAATGCAGCCCCCAAGGAGCATTGTGGCATGTGGAGGAAGCACTCACTTTGGATCAGATGAACTTGGGTTTGATACTCAAAACTTCCTGTGACTCAGGGCAAACAGAGTGAACATCTCTAAGCTTCAATGGTAGCAATCTCTGCTTCTAAGATTCATGTGCATCCAAATAAGATAATAATGGGATATGGTGTGGGGACACCTGTCTATGTCTTTTTCCCTTCTCAGCTAACCCCAGATTTCATGCTTTTCTATTACACATGATGCCTTCCCCCTCCTTCTTTTTTTTTTTTTTTTTTTTTTTTTTGGCCTTTTTATAACCAGTGAGACAGATTCTGAAATATCTGTATTAGATGAAGAAAATAAAACCTTTGGCCATGGAACACATCCATGAGAAATAGTTGATACAAGGGGAAAATATTATGCTTCAAAATGGGGCTAACCAGCCCAATCAACACTATTGTTAATTATTAACTTAATATGGTCACCACTTTCCTTTTATTTTTTTAAAGATTTTATTTATTTATTTGACAGACAGAGATCACAAGTAGGCAGAGAGGCAGGCAGAGAGAGAGAGAGGAGGAAACAGGCTCTCTGCTTAGCAGAGAGCCTGTTTCAGGGCTCAATCCCAGGACCCTGAGATCATGACCTGAGCCGAAGGCAGAGGCTTTAACCCACTGAGCCACCCAGGCACCCCAGTTTCCTTTTATTTTTTTAAAAGGTCTTTAAGACCTGCATCATAAGTAACCCAAAGTTAATATCTCTTTTCTCTTTTGCAGTGATTTAAATTCATATTTAGTAAAAAGTTGGCTACTCGTAACCAAAGTGCTGAAATCTAATAAGCTTCTTCTTCTGAAACGATTTTGCTCTATTTGTTGCTGCAGTAATATAAAATCTAATGACCAAGACAAAAAAAAAAAAAAAAGAAGTGTGCTCCAGCTGTTCCATTCAGATTCTGTTCAGGCCAGGATGATAGCCTGAAGGCAAAATCCTTAGTACTTGGAATATCCTCTCAGTTCATCAGGATTCAACCTCTGCGAAATAACACTTGATGCCTTTAATAGTTAATTCTTCAGCCAAGAAGTCACTGCATCCCTGCTAACAGGAATCCATTTGTTACATTGTGTCTTTCTTTGAATATGACCAAGGCTGGGTGACCACATAATTTCATTACTCTTCAGTAGAGCATCTAAGTAAGACTCAAATATTGGAGGCATAAGGATTTCCTCCTCCTTCTGTGAGGGGATGCTTCTGTCTGCTCTTCCTGTTTCTTTCCACATGGAGGGCACTGGGCTCACTCTCCTAGGCCCTCTTCTCCCCTCCATGCCACCCTTTGGCAGTAGGGCTAACTCAAGTCTATTAGTCTTGAAGGGAAAATCTGGAATGCAGAATCCAGCTTACTTCTCTGAATTTCTGTTCAAAAAATGATTGTCCCAGGGCGCCTGGGTGGCTCTGTGGGTTAAAGCCTCTGCCTTGGGCTTGAGTCGTGGTCTCAGGGTCCTGGTATGAGCCCCGCATCGCATTGGGCTCTCTGCTCAGTAGGGAGCCTGCTTCCTCCTTTCTCTCTCTCTGCCTGCCTCTCTCTGCCTACTTGTGATCTCTGTCTGTCAAATAAATAAAATCTTTAAAAAAAAAAAAAAATGATTGTCCCACTAGCCTGTAATCTGGCAACCCAGGACACGATGGACAGAGGAAACATCCACAAATCCAAAAACCATATGACCCAACTGGACGGAATAACCAAAAGCTGGCATTTGACCTTGCAACTGCAGATTTGTAACCAAAAGTTAGAATGAGTTCTATAGCTATAATGGAGTTAATATCTACCTTTTGAGAGGACAGTAGTATTCACTATTTAATATATTTTTATATATTTATTTCATTGAATAAAATCTACTACTACAACTCCAAAATATAAAATCCTGACAGAAAGAAGCCACTAATTAAACTATATTTCATTTTTAAGGCATATTCACAATCTAATCTACCTGCCCATTTATATATATATATATAATTTATATTATTCATATTATATAAAATATATAAAAATTTATATAATTTATATTATACATAAGATTTGATGTGATATATTGGAGAGAGAGAGGGAGAGAGATGAAAATTTCATCTATTAGATTTGCATTTCCACAAATCATGAGATGTGATATCTTTTTTCCAATTCTAACTGCCCAGGTGATATTAAGTATAGGATAAGGGAATTTAACAATCAACTATAAATAATATATCTCATCAGTCACATAAATTTTTGAAAATATACATATTAAGATAAACTTCCAAACAAATATTTATTAATCAAAGAAATTGAGTCATCACTCTTTTCATGACTAAATTACCCCAAATATCCAGGCACATGGATATAGTGAAGTAGTCTACTTGAAACCCAGCATATTAGACAATGAAAGAATAAGCCATAAGTGTTCTCATGTGTTCAGGTATTAGTCATTTTCCATGGGTGGCAGGATATTCCCCCCCTCCAGCCCTGGAAAGTCATCTTAAATCTAGGTCATCAGGCAGACCACAGAGGAGCTGCCTCAGCCTCAGAGGCCACTGGGTTCTGTCCAGCCTGCCCGTCTCTACATCAAGTACACTGTGTGTTCATTTAACTCTTCCTCACTGTCTCAAACTTCCTACAATTTTGATATCCTTTAGGCAATGCCCAAAATTTCAATTTCTCTTCAGAATTCCAATTCAGAGCTCCATTTAATTTGACAGTCTTTCCCTCCACTTATGACAAAAATGAGCAGCTTCACTTTAGCCAAAAACAAGGGAAAACAATGTCTCTCCTTTACTTTGAGAATATATAGTTATGAGGTATATCATAGGGATAAAGACACTGAGGGCATAAAAACATAAAGGGCTGATGAACATATATCTAAACACATTGCACAAAAGTTAAGGAAAATGCCATTATTTCAGACCTTATTTCATCAGAAATCTTGAAGGGTTTATATCCTAACATAAATTTACCTTTATGCCATATGTTTACATATACTTTAAAGTATATTGACCGGTTCAATAGGAATGTTAACATTAAAGCAATTGAAGAAAGCGGGTGTTTTAAGTTTCATTAAGAGTCTATAAAGTTTCATCTAATTTTATTTGGTGCATGTTTTAAGTTATTATAGTGCATGTGTTATGTAATACCTACTCTATGTCTTCCTAAATATATTTTCACAGTTAGTTTACACGTTCCATGAATCTTCAGAATACAGAAACAATCATTATGAAATTACAATCATTAAAATCATTAAAAAATATTTGCTATAAAATGGGGCATGGGGATTGATCAAGTTGAGAACTGTGACCCTGTTGGGATGGACTTCATGATCCAACTGCAGTAGTCTTCTGGGCAGCCCAAAACTTCTGCCCACCTTGCTACTTCTTAGACCCACCATGCCTGCTTCTGTCATAGAACATTTGCACTTACTACTCCACTGCCTCGAATACTTTCCCCAAGTTATTTATTTGGGATCTCTCCCTTTAGTTAGGTCTTGGTTGAAGATTATCTTATCAGAAAGGCTATACATGGTCATCCTTTTAAAACAGTTCTCTGCACGGACTCATACAGTATTGACTATCCTCACACTCTACCTAGTATGGGCTGAATGTTTGAGTCCTCTCACATTTATATGATGAAGCTGTAATGCCCAGGTAGCTATTTTAGGAGATGGAGTCTCTAAAGAAGTAAGTATAGTTAAATGAGATCATAGAGTAAGGCCTTAATCTGATAAGTGTCCTCATATGTAGAGATGTCAGAGTGTTCCCTCTCCCTCTCTGTGCATTCACAGAAGACTATGTGAGTACACAGCAAGACAGTAGCCTCCTACCAGCTAATAGAAGAGGCCTCAGAATGAAATCTACCCTGCCTGCTCCTTGATCTTGGACTTCTTAGACTTCAGAACTGTGATCAATAATTTTTTGTTGCCACCCAGTCACCTAGTTGATATAGGGTAAAAACCTTTCTTTTTTAATTAGTTTAATATAATTCATTAATAAATATTTAGCAATTTTCCCTATGATTAAAATATAAATTTATTAGACTATATCCTACTTTTTATTAGTTTTATACATATATCTGAAGAGTAAATTTTTCTGAAAATAATTTTGGAAAATATTTATGGCAGACTGAGCAGATTAATACACTACCCTATTATCACAACAGCAAGGAAGAAAAATATGTCTTAAAATACACTAATAAAATACGCCCTCATTATACGTATCATAACCTATCATTACATTTCTGTCTTGGTGTGTCTTTCATCTAGAAAGGAGAGAACTTGAGAACAAGGTCTTCATTTTGTTCATCGTTGAACTCACGGTAGTGTATATACTTAGCAATGGATGTTAAATAAACAAATTTTAAAATGCTATTAAGTCTATTTTCTGTTATTTGATTATCCCTTTCTCTAGTTTGTCTGAAATGGCAAGATTTTTCCAAAACAAAAATCAGGCGAGAAAGTGCATTTTATGTGTTCTCTGGTTTGTAGTTAAGAGACACAGCAAGAGTATGAAATGTACTTCTCTAGTGTCCAAAATAGAGTATACCGCCACCACCTGTGATATTGGAGAGAGGAAGAAAACAGGGGAGAAAAGAGCAAAAGGAAAGTACGAACATTTCATGAGCAAACAGGGAAGCCATTCCAATTTGAAATTATTTTTGATGATGTATAATAAGAGAGGTAGCATGGAAATAAGACAAAAATACACCATTTCTTGCTATTTTGGAGGGAAGAGCAGTTACATTTTCTCTTATCGTTGTCAAATGTGTTCTTCCTGTATTACATGGATCCATTATAGCCAGCTAGAAACTGTGGGCTGACAATTCTATTGATAGACTTGAGCAACATACTGCTTGCAGTCTGTCAAGTCTCACATTTACATCTCAGGCTCTAATCTGTTTTTCTTTCTTTCGTGAAATCAATTCTGTAGCAATTAAATAACCAGCCTACAAGGCAGTTTAATAACCAAGCACCTATCTATATATAGCCCAGAGAGGGAAAGGTAATTAGAACTGACCTACTAGAGCTGGTGCATGGAGACAAGTTAGACAAATCAGTGCTTCATCATTACTTTAAAAAGGTACCACTAAATCTGCTTCATTCTTGATTCAATTCTTCTCAGTGACATGCTGTTGAGTCCTTTTATTTGATTCCTAACAGACTCTAAAATGGTTGTCATTATCTGGGATTTTGTTTCATTTTCTGTGAATTTAAGGCATCACTGAAATAGACTCTGTTTTTAGCTGTGGGATGATATCGTCACATGCACACAGCATTGGATGAAGTAGGCTTTTAAAGATATGAAAAGGCTCAAGGAAAATGACTTTCTAGATTCTCATCCATTTGAGTGTTTTGAGCTGAGCCCTGCAGGTTAAAAATTTCTTGTCTAAGTGATTTAAGAAAAAATAACAAGGAATTGCCACAAGATCCAAGGAAATTGTATTGTCTTTCTCTTTAAAAATATAACTTACTACCTCAGATCCATAGCTTGTGTATAGAACAGTTATGGTAGCGTCTAAAAAGCACAGAGTTTGACTGCAAAAGATCCAACTCCAACTCCTGACTCTAACTAGCTACTAGAAGTCATGAAAATCCCGGAGCCTGGATTTTTTTCATTATATAATGGTAGTAAAAATACCATTCTTTGATTATAATATGCACATTTTCTCCATTTTAGCAACTGAAGTTGAGATGTATCCTATAACGTGCGGTTGCTTTCAATTATCCGTGTTAGTGTTTGTGACCAAGCTCCTGCTTGGGGCTGCTCTGGACCCCAGAACTGTGAAGGTGAGTACTTGGTCATGACCCTGTCACCACCTTTCCAACCCATCTCCCTGGCTGGTTTCACACAGTACCTTTTTTCCAACCCCCTAAACCCAAGTTTGAAAGCCTCTAGGCTAAGAACTCATGAATTTAATATGGGGCAAGCAGAGCACAGGGCAAGGTAGATTTCCCTCATTTATTACCTAGTTCTATTACCTCTTTTTTATGTTAACACACCTACTACAGACACTTTAAGTATTAAGTCACATAGAGAATACTTAGCAAACTCACCTGGAGTGAAGGGAAAGAAAATGCAATTATAATAAGCATAATAACATTATTTCTAGGTAATTAAAAACATTGTATCATGGTTAAATAGAATTATTTTTTGCTTTCATAATGGTACATTTTTAAAAGTACATTTGTAATCTATGGCATGATAAAGTCAATGAAACAGAGTACTTGAGATAATGTAAGTATAAGTGTTTTGTAAATGATGAAGTCAATCCAAATGAAAAATATGATAGTAAGACACAATCAGGAATCTGTTTAAAGATAAGAAAAAGCACTCCAGGTATTTTAAGCATAAAAAAAATTATCAAGGTTTCTACATAATCAGTGGGAGGACAAAATGAGACATTGCCTATGAGAAGGACTCTCAGAATACTGAAGTAGTACTAGGCTCTCATGACATTTGCTATCTCTGCCACAGTCAGAAAAGTGGGGCCAACCTTTGTGAGCCTAGTTCCACTTATTCCTAATCCATGCCAGGTGGGGGATCAGGAAGTCACCTCTGCAAGTGTTAACTCCAAAAATATGCTATCTTAACTATACTCCAGAGATTACAGAATTACCATCAGGATTGTTCACTCCAGAGCCTGCCACATACCAGATAAATAAATGCCTCATAGTCCATGGCCTGCTTCTCCACTAACACAAAACTAATTACAGGTCACAGGGACCTATGCTAACACGGTCACAGAAACACCCACTGCTTCCATGACCATGCTTAATAGCAAAAAAACAGAAGAAGCAACTGAAAGACAGCCTCAGATTTATTTATCCCTTTGCATTTCATGGGGGTGCACCTAACTAGCCAAACCTAAATCACACTTGAAGCCTTAGCTGCAAAGAAGTCTTAAATGTAGTTTCCAGCTTTACAGAATCAGAATATGAGGAAGCACACTGGGATGAGAGAGAAATAAATGTAAAGAGACAATTTAGAGGATTTAGGGAGACCACATCTCCCTTCCACCCTTAAAATGAGAAAGCCTACATTAACTATTAAATATTAGCTAATATTAAGTATATAATATTAACTTTAAATAATACTTTTCTTTAAAATCCATCCAAGAGCTGGGATGTAAAATCTATTTCATTCATTGCCTGTGTTTGTGTGACCTCTAAGCTAAGAATGTTTTTCATATTTTAAAGGTTGGAGAAACATAATAAGAAGAATATGTGATAGGGGTACCTGCATGGCTCAGTCGGTTTGATGTCTGACTTTGGATCAGATCATTATCCCAGGGTCCTTGGATCAAGCCCCATATCTGACTCCGTGCTCAGTGGGGAGTTCAGCATCTTCCTCTGCCTCTGCTTCTCCCCCATCTTGCACACATTCTCTCTTTCAAATAAATATGTATTTAAAAAAAAAAAAAGAATATGTGATAGGCCATATGTGGCCACAAAGCCACACACAGCAAGAAAATTTTATTGATCCCTAATCTGGAGGTTGGCATTTGAGACTTCCTTGATTTGTGTCGCAGTGAATTTCTGGCCTCATTTGCAGAATCCAATATCCAACAATAGTAAATTACTTAAAGTTACCCAAAAATGTGTTTTGCATTTAATATACCCACAGCTTCCAACATGCTCTTTCTTCTGCCTACCATGACATGATCAGATGCTTATTTCAAAAAATTGGTGACTGTTCCAAGGATAGGTTTTGATAGGTTGTAGGGATCAGGTGGGAACAGAACAGGATTCAGGACAAAGGCCAATAGTTCAAGGAGATGATATCAAAATAACGAAAATCTGAAAAAGGCAAAAAGAATGGTGTAGTGGAGAAAAATAGGAAGGTTTTTTCTTAATTTGGGATATTGTAACAGCATATCATAGACTTGGCGTCATAAAAAGCAAATATTGATTTATTTCTCACAGTTCTAAAGAATAAAAGTCCAAGATCAGGGTGCCAGCATGGCTGGATTCTTGGTGAGGGTCCTTCTCTTAGTTCACAGACAACTGCCTTCTCACTGTTACCTCAACATGGTGGAAAGAGAAAGCTCTGGTCCCTTCATCACCTTTTAAGGGTACCAGATCTCATCTTGGAGGCTTCGCCCTCATGCCCTCATCTAAAACTAATTACCCCCCAATACCATTACATAAGGGATTAGAGCTTTAACATACAAATTTGGGGGACACAACATTCAGTCTATAGCAGATATGGAGCATATTTATTAGTTATGGGGACCAAGAAGGAGTCTAGGAAACCAACAAAGCCTGGGAATGTAGTAAGAGTATGAAGGTGCTATTGGTATTTACAGTGAAGCAGTCTGGGAGGAAGATAATGGGTTCAACTTCCTAGCTGTTGCATTTGCAGTTTCTGTGTGAAGCATCCATGGGGATCTTGTAAGCAGCTAGACATAATATTTTGAATTGAGATGAAAGGTCTACATTGAAGAGAGAGAGTTAAATGACTGATTTGGCACCACAAGTATAGACAAGATTATTGTGGTAACCCAAGAAACACTAACCTACAGGGAGCAAAAAGAGGTAAAACTGTCAATGAAGGAGACTGAGTAGTGACCAGAATAAGAAATAACCAGGACAAAATTGTATCAACAGAAATGAAAAAAAAAAAAAAGAGTATGCTTCATGGCACCAAGTCCTGCAGAAAAATCAAGACCAAGAAAGATTGACACTTATTACTGCATTGGCCATTAAACAGTATCAACAGGATATCACTACTTTCCTCCTAAAGTCTGGAAATTAGGGAAGTGCAGAAAACAAGTATAGGCTCATCAGAGAACTACACTATAATTGTTAAAAGCTATAGATTCAAACATTCTGGCTTTAAATCCTGGATCAGCTTCTTATTTTCTGTGTGACGTAATTCTGTTTTCTAGATGGCAGTTTCCCCATCTTTAAAATGAAAACAACACTAATTACACATGGCTATTTTGAGATGTTCATTAAATAATAGATGTTAAAGTGCTTAATATATACCAAATATTTAATAATCAATATAAATTATTATTTATCAAATACTATCAAAATTGTGGGTTTATAAGAAGACAGGATGATAGTTACAGGAGGGCACAAGATCAAAAGAAAAACATAGATTTCCATTTTGAAAAGTAGGAATATTTACAGACTATAGACTTGATGTTTGTAGAAATAGAACTTATTATTTATCAAGCATACTCCTAAAGGGTATAGAAAAAGACAAAATCAAAAGCACAGTTGATAAATCAAGATCATTTTTTTAAAAATTCAGTATATAGATGTGTATGTATGAGAGAGATATGGAGTGGGAGGAGGGTTGAAAGAGGAAAGAGATAATTAAAGATGATGGAGTTCCCTTCTGATTAATAAAATTACTGAGAAAGCCAGTTTAAAGCTTCCCAAGAGACCCACCTATATGAGGTATTAAAATATCACTGGAAAATTATTTTTACCAGAACTTTTCTCAAAGAGACTGCAATATTATATGTGAGGGAGGCAAATTTGATTGTTTCTTGGGGCAGAGGAATGTAAGACAGCCTTCTTTTAACCAGCAAGGCTCGAGCTCAAGTATTAACAGAATGTGACTAAACTACTTGCCAAGAAATGAGGCTTTGATGGCCTGCAGAGCTGCTGCTCTTCTGAAGCGGTTGTGCAGGTCTGGGGCCAGAGTGGAAGTTCGTGGAATAACAGAAGAAAAGCTAAGCTGGCACCTGCCCCTCCTTCCTCTTCAATCACTATCTGAACAGCACTGGCTTGAAAGGCTCTAAGGCACCATTCTACGTGGGGTGCTTAAATCTTGGTGTCCGTTAAGAATGGAAATTTTCTGGAAAAGAGCCAAGTGATGGGAAGTGGGTTAGGGTTATTGAAGAGTGCTGGGAGTAATAAGAGATTCTGTGAGAAATGTGAAACAGCTAGGGAAGATAGAAACGGTACAGATGCTGACCCAGCAAGAGAAAAGGGAAAGATCAAGTGACCAGAACTCTCTGTACTTTCTTACCTTCTCTTTAAGGTTTTCCATTTTGCCAATTCTTTCTGCTGACTTTCTTTGAAACTATGTCTTCCTCCCCTCTTTCTTCCCCCTCTTTGCCACTCTACCTCATTTTTGGCTTCTATCTTAGGTCAGTATTCACCTGGGTATACTGCTTCGCTGAGCTCTGCAGGTGAACAACTACCTTATTTGATCTTATTGGCAGGATATCATGCTTTCCTTTGCACTGAGGGGAAAAGAATAATAAATAAATTCCAATTTCAATGACCAAAAAATGGAATCTAACATATTTAAATATGCCTTCCTTTTCATACATACATAATTTAGCTCTCATATTTTGCTCAGTCCTCTCTCATAGACCCACCCATATCAAAGTCCCTTCAGTCCATCCAGTACAAGAAGAATCAAGAAGTTCATTGTTAAATACGTTTATTCGAGTCAGAGTACTAACTTCAAAATAAGACATTTCCCAGGAGTAATGACTGTTACAGTTAATGACCTGTAGCATGGTTCGGTCTGTCAACTCCTCCCAGATGGTTAATATTCCCTTAGGAAATGCCCTGTGTCTCAATCATTATTGACTAATTACTCCAGCTTTCCTGGATGCTTCTATGTTTCTATGACATCACACCTCCAACAGCTGTGTTTGGTTATCCACTAACCAAATGCTGTTGTCTAATTTCAGATCCTTCCAGACTAATATTGATTGATGTTTTAGTTTACTTTCCCATAATTACTTAAAAAAATTTTTTTAAAGAAGTAAGAATATACCATAAAATGCAACTTCCCAAACAAAGCAGGCTTTTTTCTGAGATAAATATCTACGAGCCCTGGAAGACTAAGCAAGTTAACTAACCTCTTTTGACCTTCATCTCATCATCTCTAATATAAGGATAATAAGGGGTGCCTGGGTGGCTTGGTTCGATGAACATTTGACTCTTGGTTTCAGCACAGACAATGATCTCATGGGTTGTGAGGCCGAACACTGCATTAGTCTTCACACTCAGCTGGGATTCTGCTTGAAGATTCTCTCTTTCTTACATGCTACTCCCCCAACTTGCACTCACATACTCTTTCTCTCTCTAAAATATACAACTCTTAAAAAATAAAATGAGGGGGTGCCTGGGTGGCTCAGTGTGTTAAGCCTCTGCCTTTGGCTCATGATCTCAGGGTCCTGGCTTCGAGCCCCGCATTGGGCTCTCTGCTTGGTAGGGAGCCTACTTCTCCCTCTCTCTCTGCTTGCCTCTCTGCCTACTTGTGATCTCTCTCTCTCCGTCAAATAAATAAATAAAATCTTTAAAAAATAAAATAAAATGAGGATAATAATAGCATCTGCTATCACAGGGATCTTGTAAGAATTAAAAGACAATGCAGAGAAGGCCTATAGAACAGTGTATGATAAACAATAAGTATTAAGTAAGTGGAAATTTTCTAATAAATAAATTGGTATTTACTATTTTCTTCGCTACAAACACAGAAGGCACATAGCGCTGGTATAGAAAATTTTACACTGTTTACATGCTCACCTCAATGCCATATTTTGGGCCCTTTCTCCTAAAACAAATCCAAAAAAAAATTTACACAATGTTCATGGCTTCTTAGTTCTGAGAAGGAATATAAGGAAGGAAGGGGAGAAAATCACAACAGATTTCTTTTCTCACACAATCAGTTTTTGAGTGTAAAATTGCTTAGCCAGCTGTGCATTTTATGGTCTCCGTTGCAATAATGATACTAGAAATGATGACAAATTCCATTTGAGTATGGCCTTAAAAAACTTGCTTCTACGTATTATCCCATATTATTTTCCAAAAAGCTCTGAGAAATAAATAGGTAAGATATTATTGCTCCATTTAAAAGAAAAAGGAATGAAAAGTCAAGATTTGATCTACCAAAGCTGAGTGCATGATTAAGGCCCACTCAGTGCGTCACATGACTTCACGCTCATTTCAATTCCATGCCAGTCCACAAGCCAACCAGAGCTTCCCAAAGGAGAATGCCAGTGGGAACTACTTGGGCCCCCCGCCCGCTGTGCATTCTAAAAATGTATTAAAAGTGAAGGATAAAAATATATGTATATAAAAAATATATGTTTATAAAAAATAAAAAATTAAAAAAAAAAAAAAAGTGAAGGAGAAAGAAAACAGAGTGAGAATGTACAAAATTGTATACTTCGACCCAATTATTACCCTTCTCTTTAATATCGGTAGTCTTCAAATGTGACCACTGAAAGTGGTGAATGACCTGAATGAAAGAAACCATGAGGTGAAGGTTCTGATATGCTTTCAGACCCAGATTTGTGCATTCAGACTAAAGAATTAAAATTGCCTAGTGATGAGTTTGAGGCCACAAGCCCAGTGGAAAGTGTGGTAGCATAGAAGCCAGCTGACTGGGATGCTCTCTGGCAGCTCAACACAGCTTTCTACCAGGCAGGTGCTACTGAAGTGGCCATGGCTCCGTGGTAATGTGCCCTTGGGAACAACAGTGCCCTTTGGAGTAGAAGAGCTATCATTTCTGCTGACCCTCCCTGTGTCTCTCTCCTGTCTGTCTCTCATACGAACAACTTGGCCTCCTTGAAATCTAGAAGAAGAAATAATTGCCAACGAACTGAAAAGACTCAAACTTGCCTCATCTCATGTTATCTGTTATGTGAATCATTACAAGTCAATGGCCTGAGCATTTTTTTTAATTTCCAAAATCTTATTACATCCTTTAATAGACTTCTTTTGTGAATAAAAGTGATTCACTGCTTTTGAGTAAAATCCTTCCTGCTTATAAATGTCAGTTGGAATCTCACAAGTGCAGTAAGTTATAAATGGGAAAGTAATAGACTTTTGGTGGAAGTGCGGAACAGTATATATTCTTTTAAATCATAGAAACAAAAATATACAGCTCCCAATTGTTATAAATAAAATCACAGTAATTTACCCCTAGGCTATCATTTCAACATTTTTAAATCAATACATTAAAGGAAAACACATGATGAAATATTTATGTGTTAATAACTTAAAATAGTGGCACTATTCGTTTCACTGAAATGTCTGAATATAGCCTTTAGCTTAGAATTTACTCCATGTCTAAGTATCAGAGAGGGTCACAAAAGAATTTCTTAACAGCAAGACCCTTGGTTCCCAATTTAATTTCTGCTGAAACTCCTGATGACTTGAAAGAAAGTGCAATTGAAATGGGAAATGCAGGTGGATCCCAATAATGGCAGAATTGTGCAGTGTGAAATTTCAAGCCATAAAATGCATATAATTTACTACTGTAAATATACGGAAAATTGGGATCTGCCCTATTTGCTTTGGAAAGTAAAAAGACCTTGGGAAGAGATGTCCTGTCAGGAAGATTTTTTATTTCTTCTCAAAATGATTTCATAGTTAGCCTTGCCATGCTAAACATGCCCTTCACTGAGAAATAGCAGCCCAGGAACAAACTCATTTCCAATAAAGCTGATGCAGCTGTTTGATGTACAGAAGCACTCATAAGGATTCCAGAAGCAAGAGTAGTGTTTATTCAGTATGCTGGCAGAAAAGAATCTTTCATTTAGATGCTCAGATCACATAATGAGATTTATCAAAAAGCAATGGTGGCACCAGAAACTGTCAAGATAAAAACAAAGGGATGGAGACTTCATTTTACATCAAGCAAGCCATCATCTCCCTCCAATGGGCTCATAAAAACAGACAAGTTATGCCCAGGAGCAGGAGAATTTTGATGGGTCAGTCTTGTAACCCATAGAACTCACTCTTTTCATATTGATATGATAATAACATACTAGTAGATGATGTGAGAAAACAGTTTGTTTCTCTATCATTAAGAGGTAACAATTTTGTGTTCATCACTCCAACAGTGGTTATTCAACCAAGAAAGCCGGTGTGTTTGTTGTGTGTGTGTGTGTGTGTATGTGTTAGGAGGAGGTGTTTTATCAAAGCATAGGTGCCAGAATGATATCAGAGGATATGGGGTCTGGTCCACACAACAGTCATGAAAAAAAAACGATGGTTGTTCTGGATTTTAGACCTATCCAATTTAATTGAACATCATCCTAAGATGACCTTATCAACTCTCTCTCCGGGGTATGAAGGTTAGTATCTTTTTTATTTTTATTTTTTAACATAAGCTCCATGCGCAGCATGGAGCCCAATGTGGGACTTGAATTTACAATCCTAAAATCAAGAGCTGATATGAGATCAAGAGGAGAATGCTTAATCAACTGAACCACCCAGGCACCCCTAAAATTTAGTATCTTTAACCTATTTTTTTTTTTTAATCAGGGGGCTCTGGTTCCCTAAGTAATGCTGTGCATTGAGTAGAATTTATTTTCAGGGCTTGGAGGAAGCAACAAGCATCTCTCTAAAGTTGTTAATCTTTTTTCTTTGAGGCAGTGTGGCACAAACTGAAAGGAAGATGCAGGAATTGCCTTTCTTGGCCCATGCACAGAATCGTGAAGAACAGACGCCAACTTGTGGGCCATCTTTTGTGAGCCTAGCCCCACTTATTCCTAATCCATGCCAGGAGGCCTTTGAAAGAAAAGAGTTAGAAGCTTTCTAAATGGAAGACAGTGTCCTGGCCGGCAGAAAGCATGCTGGCAAAGTCAAAGGGCAGAAGTTGCACCTTATCTGCTCTCAGAAGGAGTTACTTATCATTTATGAGAGATGCCAATTAACTCCCTAGCCAGCAATGTAAGAAGTGAACCAGAACTGCAAAAATGTATAAAAGACACAAAGCACATTGGCGGACATTCTAAGACACTAACCTTTACAAAAAGAAAAAAGAAAGAAAGAAAGGGAAGAAAAGCTTCCTTCACTGTAAAGGCCACTGTAAAGGAAAATGGCTATAGAAATTTACTCTGGAAAATCAGTCACTTTGAAAAAAGAGTCCTTTCTCAAATCAGTCAAAATATCATGTCTCTGGAGTTAATTGTTACTTCATTTTTACCATGACCGAGACCATGACTTTGATTCCGGCTGTGAAAATTTTGCTTAAAATCTAATGCAGAGGATGTGAAGGGGCACAACAGTACAGAATCTACACTGAGGCGGAAAGCCTTGAACAAAAGCTGTGGGCCCACATGGGGGAGAAAGTCCTAATTGGCCAATTATATGAGGAATCCTTCAAAGTTATAAGACGGAAGGCAGGAAGGGTGGAAAAGAAAGAGAGGTGGAAACTCAAAAGAGCAATAGCCTCAAATCTATAAATACTAGAGGAAGTAAGAACAAAATCAAAAGTTAAAGTAATGTTAATTCAGAAACTTTATACCAAAGAGTCAGGTTCAACAATCGCCTTTATTCGGGTTAGTCATCTTTAGGCCTTTCTTACCTGGAGCTCCTCAGAGACTAAAGCCCTAATACCTTAGGGTATCCTAAGGTAAGTAATGAATGGGTTCACCTTTCTCCTCAGCATCCAGAATACCAGTTACATACCATCTGGGAGAGAACCAAGAAAACAGGAACTCAAGTAATTTTCTTTTTTTGTGGTTCAAGTTAGGAACTCAATCTAAAGAAATAATTTCCTGGGATGCTTTGGTAGCTCTGTCAGTTAAGCATCCAACTCTCAGTTTAGGCTCAAGTCATGATCTCAGGGTCCTGGGATTGAGCCCCATGTGGGGTTCTGTGCTCAGCAGGGAGTCTGCTTGAGATTTTCTCCTCCTCTCTCTCTTCTCTTTTATTTATCTGTTTCACTCTAAAACAGATAAATCTTTAAAAATATATATTTAAAGAAATAATTTCCTAAAACACTCAAATACTTTCCTCTCTCCTCTGCCTGCCTCCTTCCCTCTATTACAATGAACCTAAACTTAAGAATGCCGCACTTCAACTCAGCCCTCTAGCCTCTCTATAACTATTCCTCCTCCCACTGAAGATTTTATCTTCCCAGAAGCCTTTCCTGACCTCTCCCAGGCTGTTTTTGCTGTGTTCTTCCAACTCTCAAAGTACCTATTGCTTTGTTCTATTTTTAGCACTCACTGTTGTAATCAATTGTGGATTGTCCCCTTTCCCCTTTCCTTGAATTCAGGAAAAGTTATCTGAGATTTTCTTTTTTTAATTCCCACAGACTGACTTAGACTTCAAAATAAGAGGTGCTCTCTAAGTGTTTACTGCTTGATTTTTATAAAAACTTTATAATAACACCCTAAAATATGTTAAGGGAAGCAGAAGCCATAATCTTGTTTGGTATTTAATGATCTTTATTATCTGTCAAAATGTCCATCCAACACTATTCTTTAGAATCTCAGGATTCCTTACATGAATTTATGGTCAACACAATACTCAAAAATAAACTCCCATTAGATGAAACACCTAAATGTAAAATCTAAAACAATGAAACTCCTAAAAAAAATAGGCAATATTTTCTTGGACATCAGCCTTAGCAACATTTTTCTGGATATATCTCTTTAGGCAAGGGAAGCAAAAACAAGAATAAACAACTGGGACTACATCAAACTAAAAAGCTTTTGCATAGCAAAGGAAGCCATCAACAAAATGAAAAGGCAACCTACTGAATGAAAGAAGACATTTGAAAATGATATATCCAATAAGAAACAAATATTCAAAATATGTAAAGATCTCATACAACACCAAAACATCCTAATAGCCCAATTAAAAAAATGGGCAGAGGACCTGAATAGATATTTTTCCAAGGAAGACCTTCAGAGAGCTAACAGGCACATAAAAAGATGCTCAATACCATAATCATCAGGGAAATGCAAATCAAAATCACAATGAGATATCACTTTACACCAGTCAGAATGACTAGCATCAAAAAAAGAAGAAATAACAGTTGTTAGCGTGGATGTGGAAGAAAGGGAACCCTCAATGCACTGTTGGTGAGAATGCAAACTGGTGTAGCATCTGTGGAAGACAGTATGGAAGTTCCTCAAAAAATTAAAAATAGAAAAAAACATATGACCTAATAGTTCCACAGCTGGATATTTGCCCCCCCAAAAAACCAAAAATGCTAATTCTAAAAGATATATGCACCCGTTTATTGCTGCATGATTTATAATAGTCAAGATATAGAAGCAGCCTAAATGTCCATTGATAGATGAATGGATAAGATGTGATCCCTACACACACACATGAAGATTACTGAGCCATAAAAAAAAAATGAAACCAAATTTACCACAACCTGGATGGATGTAGAGGGTATTATGCTAAGTGAAATAAGTTAGAGAAAGACAAATACCACATGATTTCACTTATATGGGGACTCTAAAAAACAAAACAAACAAATAGCAAACAACAATAGCAACAAAATAAGAGAAATAGACTCACTAATAAAGAGAACTAACTGGTGCGTGCCAGAGGGGAGGGAGGTGAGGGGATGGGCAAAATAGATGAAGGCGATTAAGCAGTTCAAGCTTCCAGTTATAAAACAAGCTACAGGGATGAAAAGTACAGCACAGGGAATATGGTCCATAATATTATAATAACTTTGTATGGTGGTGACAGATGGTAACTACACTTATCATGGTAAACATTGTATAATGTTGGATCACTATGTAGTACATCTGAAACAAAAATGACATTATATGTCATCTAAACTTCGATTATAAAAAAAGAATTTATAGTCAGTTTCTATGTATATTTGCTCAGTAAATACTGAATGAATGAATGAATGGCCAAATGAAAGAATGAATGAATGAAATATGTAGGAGATGTGAAAAATAGTAGGTGTTTCAAATCCATTTTAGAAAAAAGAATTGAGAATATAAATAACATCTTTGCTTCATATTTTTGTAGTTTTATTGCTTCATAGTTTTTAAATTACAGATTTATGATTTTTATGAACATTTCTAAGACTTTAAGCCTCTTTATAGCTTAGACCATGTCATAGATTATTTATTGTACCTAGAATTCTAAGCATAATGATCTTCATAGAGCAGGTACTTGATAAAGTCATTAGTAGCAGCATTAACTGAAATGAACACAAATTGTCTTTTAGAAATGATATATTGAGTGCTTCCATATAAAGAATATTTAGCATCAAATATGTCTTCAAATAATACTTGTTATTTTGACCATCACAACTCACATCACATCTAGAAAATACAACAAGTTGATTAAAATATGGAATTTTAAAATTATGTTTCCAATGCACTATACTTTTAAAAACTCTTTGGTTACTTTTTTTAAATAAAGGAGACAACATTGACAGAAAAAATAATGGAAAAATAATAAGGAAGACCAAATGGCTTTTAGGGGGCAATGTTTCAAATATCAGTTTAAGGAATTTTGTCTGAATTTAACTCAGGAAATGGGGGAGCTTTCCTCAAAGTCTTTTCAACAAAGTTTTACATAAAATATGTGCTTACATTTGAGAGACTCAGAAAAATTCATGACACTAACACTTCATTTAAAATACATAAGAACATTAGTTGGCTCTACAGAAATCGTGGCACAGCTTAGTTGTTGGGAACACGGATGTGGAACCAGGCCATCTGAGTTCAGGTCCCAGCAAACCCACTTGCTGGCTAGACAAGGGAAGTCACTAAATCATTCAGTGCCTCTGTAGTTTGCTCATCTTTAAGATGGAAATAATAATAAAATCTGTCCCGTGAGATTATTGGGAGAATTAACCAAGATAATACATCTAAAACACTTAGCAGTGACTAGCACATAATAAATACATGTAAATTTTAGTAATTAATATCACTGTAGGGATATTTATAGCTTAAACCATGTCATAGAAACTATTTTTACACCCAATAGAAGGTTAAAATGAGAGGAAGTGAAGATTTTATCGTAGGAGGTTCATTATTACTTTTCCCCCAAATGTTCATTTCTCACTTCCTGTCCCCTGAAAGTCTGTCTCTCCCATTAGCCAAGAAAACTTGAGGGAATAAAAATTGGAATGGAAGGTTTTACTCAGTTTTAGATAAAAATTACTTACAAGCATTCAGAAGGAGAAAAATGATGGGAAAGCAAAAAGAAATCAACACAAAAATCAAAATGGAAGAGCTGCCCTGGGGGACAGAAAGGTTCTGCATAAAAGAGAAATCCATCAAAGTCCACCTCCCTTCCCCTGAAAACCCTCCCCACGAGTGCTCTCAGGACCGGCATCCATGCGAAGAGCATCCATCTGGAAGTGTGTACTTCACAACCCGTCGCCGAGACCAGATGGCCCAGCATGGAGACTTCATTTCTGAGTGCAAATGATTTTGTAAATCAGAAGATGAAGCCTTCTGAGTAAGCACGGCATCCTAGGAGGATTCCACAAACCGAAGTCTCTGACCCACCCACAGGTCAAAATATCTCGAGAAAGCCCCTTCTCCGGCACTTCCTGCACATATGGTCTCTTTTACAGAACAAACTTGAGAAGCATTAGAGATGACAGCTCCAGACTGAGAAAGAGAAGGAGCCAGGGAATGAAGAACACATATAGAAATGGTGATGGTGTCCTAACTGACTCCACACTACGAAGCCCTGGGTGAAGGAAATCTTCACTGAGAAAACATTTAGTGAGTGCTCATTCATGTGGCACACAGGTTATCCTACGAAGCATGCAGAGGTGAAGAGGCAACCTTCAGCTTTCACCACACCTACATTCTAGATGAAGGAGGAAACAGTCCCAAGCCGCATAAGTAAATAGATAATATCATATCATGTGGGGAAATGTCTGAAGATTATGCAAAATAGGACAGACACTTTAGAAAGTAGTCCAATGGTTTCTCACAAAACTAAATGTATGCTATACAATACAGCTCTTGTGCTCCTTGATATTTACCCAAAGGATTTGGAAATCTGTACCTACACAAAAATGTTCACGTGGTTTTAGCAGCTTTTTTTCATAATTGCCAAGATTTTGAAGCCATCAAAATTTCCTTGAGTAGGTGAATGGATAAATAAGCGGTGGTATGTCCAGATAGTGGACTATTACTCAGCAGTGAAAAGAAATTAGGTATCAAGCCATGAAAAGACATGAAGGGAACTTAAATACATAATTACTTAAATACATAAATTACTAAGTGAAACATGACAATTTGGAAAGGCTACATACTATATGATTCCAACTATATGACATTCTAAAAAAGGCAAAACTATGAAAATAGTTAAAAATTTTTTTTTTCTTAAATTCAGTAGTTGTCAGAGTTCAGAGAGAGAGAGGAGGAATGGTTAGATGAAGCACAAAGGATTTTTAAGGCTGTGGATACTCTGTATGCTATCCAATGATGGACACATGTCATTAGACATTGGCCCAAATCTATAGAAGGTACAACACCAAGACTAACCCCTAATGTAAACTATGGATTTGGGGTGATTATAATGATTCCATGTAGGCTCATCAATCATAACAAATGTTCCACTCTGGTGAGGGATATTGGTAATGAGGGACGTGGTGCCTATGGGGGGGCAGGGGCTATAGGGGAAATCTCTGCACATTCCTTTTAATTTTGCTGTGAACATAACTCTGCTGCAGGAAAGAATTTCTCTTTAAAAAAAAAAAAAAAGATTAAGGAGAGATATAAATGTGGGAATAAGTGCATCCTCACTAGTCAGTGTTTAGAACTGAGACCACCTGGTGTGTTAATAAAGATACGGTGAAGAAAGAAGGAAGGAAAGAAGGCAATCAGAAAAATGTACATCTCAAAGATGAGCAAGAAATTTTCAAGGGCGGGATCTTATAATCTTAATGTCCAAGCCACGGTACCTGGCCAGACCCATGGCAACCTTCAATCCATGTTGACTAGATAAATTAATTTGCTAATTTCATAAACCAAATACAAATCATAAACTTCCTCAAGATCCCTCTGCCCACCAAACTCTTAAAAGCTTTGAAAACAGTTTTAATTAATAGTAGCCAGAACACATTTTGGGCCTCCCAAATCTATAGCCCCAGCTCCCGATAAAAGCACAAAAGTTTAGACTGCCCAAAGTTTTGAGATCAAATCAGGACACCTACTATCTACTTGAGTGGTGTGTTCACTATATTCTGTGCCATTAGTTTTCTTAAATAATCGATTATTTACTACTTACGATGCACTCTTTTACAAGGATTTTTTTCATTTCATCTCACCCCCAAACACAAGTTTCATATTACTTTTATCCACATCTTACAGATAAGGCTATTGAACTAGAGAGAGAAGAGGTGATTGATACAAGATCAAAAAGCTAGTAAGAAATGTAGCTGCCATTCCAACCCAGGGAGCCAGTTTCCAGAAATACTACTAAAAGCACTACTTAAAAACAACCTTATTGGGGCACCTGGGTGGCTCAGTGGATTGAGGCCTCTGCCTTCAGCTCAGGTCGTGATCTCGGGTCCTGAAGTTAAGTCCCGCATCGAGCTCTCTGCTTGGTGGGGAGCCTGCTTCTCCCTCTCTCTCTCTGCCTGCCTCTCTGCCTATTTGTGATCTCTCTCTGTGTCAAAAAAATAAGTAAAACCTTAAAAAATAAACAAACAAACTTTATTCAAGAAGGCGCCTTAGGGAAACTAGCACTTAAAAAATAAAACTCCAATATATCACCTCCTCAAAAAGCTGTGCCCCTGAATATAATAGATGTGGGTCAATTAGAAGAATGCAAGTGAGTATATTTAATAACTAGCTATAAATTCTCTCTACACCTCAGACAAAAATGATATTGTGTATACATTAAAAACTTGCTTAGCTAAGAAGGAAAATGCCTTTAAAATTTTCACTTAAAATTAAATTAAAATTAAAATTAAATTTTTAAAAATGCCTTTTAAAAAATTAAAGGGAATAGCAGCAGATTCAAAGACAACATTAACACTCGAGTTGCCGCCCACAAGCAGGTAAACACTAGCACAGGAGCCAAGTCAAAGCAGGTCAAGTGTTCACAGCGCTGACCTTACGCCACCATTGTTGGAGCTGTCAGTGAGGCCCGCATACACCTGGCGAAGGACCACTGGGTCACAGGCCGGCAAGTACAGATCCAAGAGGAGAGAAACTGAGTCTACACGCGGCATCACCTCCAGCAGCCCCAAAACTTCTAAAGCAAATGCCTGCAGTTGGGAACTGAACCAGCATATTCAGGAAACCAGATCAATAGGAGATAAACCGTAAAATCTTTTTCTGTATCTTGACAAGCTATGACAGGAGAAACCAGCATAGGTAATGTTTTCTTAACAACAGAACAAACCCCCCCCCACTGCCCCCCCACCCAAGGGACACATCTCAGGGAAATGTTCCATTTGAACCAGTATGTTCTGTCCTATTTAAAAGATGTCTCCAGCAAATCCCTTTACGGTGTTTTTTTGTTTTGTTTTGTTTTTGTTTTCTTCTCTCTTGTAAATAATAAAACCCAGGGAACTGTGTGGGCAAAGGCTACCTGTAAACGCTAAGCCTACCTCCTTTTAACGGTTCAATATAATAAGATTTAGCACTTCCGAGTATGCAACCTGCTTACATTAGGATGTTGAATCCTCTCAATAATGTTGTGGATTATTTCTAGCCCCTCTTTGTAGGCAAAAACACAAGAGCTGAGATCACGTAGTTTGGGGCCAGAACACGGGTCAAAGCTTCCATCTGCCAAAGAGGAAGCCCTCTACCTTATGGATAACCCTGGTTATCAATCAAACACAAATAATCACAGTTTAAAAATGAGAACCAGGTTTTTGTCACTGTAGGACAATCAGCAGCTGGCATTGCTCTCCTCTCGACAAGGTGAGAGAGGCCATACGGGAACCTCAGAGAAGGTGAGAGATAGGCAAGATCAGAGCTAACCCTTGACAAACCTCCGAGGAACGAGGGCACAGAAAGAGACAAATCGGAAGCTAAGAAAAACTGGAACAAACCTTCTCAACGTGAATTTGATTTGGCATGGGGGCCTCTGACACTTTCAGATTCAATCTCTTAAGGTTCTCTTTGTATTTTTCCATTTTACTGCCTGCTCACTACTCCCTGTCTGAGGGAGTCCCTGGTGCTTGATTTTAGTGATTTACCTAAAACTGGCAAAGAAAGCTGTTTAGTGCCATGTCGTTTGGAATAGAAGGAACAGTTGATTATTAGAATTACTAGCGAAGAGAGTCCTGATTGCTGGAGCAGTAAGCCAAGGAGTCCCTGTAGAGAGGTGCCATTTGCAACCACCCAAGCCAATGGAATACAGTTTGAGGAGGGAGGGGGATGGCCATGAACTTCTTGAGAAAAATAGCACTGACTTTGAGTTGTCAATGAAAAATCAAGAGTGATTTTACTGCAATAAAACAACGCAGAATTGAAATAAACCTGTACGAATTCAAAGTTGCGTCCATGAAATAGAGTCAGAGAACACTGCGTTTACTCTCCCAGAGAGCACTAATAAATACGCAACTGGACTTCCATGGTTTAAAATTCTATCCGGACTTTGAAAATGGTAGCAGAACACCTACTGAGTCTCAGAGGAACATCTGGGATGAGGCCAGGTGAGGGGGCTGCCTTGATTAATTCTTTAGTAAGTGAAATTCTACCAGCAGTCATGTTGAGAGTTAAACAATCAATTCATGTTCATAGGAAAATGTGGCAAAGTTAGCACGGGGTGGATAAAATTAGGAACTGTTTTTCTTGAAGTTTTAAAAAGAGGTGTTTTTTTTTAAATTTTAATTCCATTATAGTTCATATACAGTGTTATATTAGTTTCAGATGTATAATATAGCGATCCCACAACTTAGAGACTTTTTTAAAAAATTGGATATGTATGCCTGAATATTATCGTCAGTTAGAGGGTAAATGCTGGATGCCATAAAATTTTAATTTTTTAAAAAATCAGGATATGATATTTGAACTGGCATTTTATTAATTGTTTTCCCCCCAAAATATCTTATTTGAAAATAAGCTGTGGCAACAAAAAGAATACTCATAAACACATAACAATACTGTCCTAAAAATGTAAGTTTCCTAATATTTTTGAAACATTCTCATCAGAAAATAACCCCCCGGGATAGGAAGCAGTCAGGACTCCCTTGCTTAACCATCCATAGGGACAGCTCCAATATTTTGCCCAAATCCCGCCTATGCTATTGCTGCCTTCCCTTGATGACCTCCTCTAAGCCTGACCTTGGTGCCCATCTAGGCAAAAAGCTAGCAAAATAACATGTACTGGGTTTGGTGCTTAAAAAATGTGTTGACTAGGGGCGCCTGGGTGGCTCAGTGGATTAAGCCACTGCCTTCGGCTCGGGTCAT
The DNA here is from genome assembly GCF_030435805.1 of Mustela lutreola. NCBI lineage: Eukaryota > Metazoa > Chordata > Mammalia > Carnivora > Mustelidae > Mustela > Mustela lutreola. The sequence goes on along the minus strand of NC_081295.1, from coordinate 56,048,804 downwards.
GATCTCAGGGTCCTGGAATCGAGTCCTGCTCTCCTTTGGCCTTCATGGCAATGCTGTGAGATGGTAGGGCAAGTATCACCAGTGGCATTTTACAGAATAAGAAGGTAAAAGGAAATTCAATGACTTGTCCAACTTCACGGATCCTATAAATATCAGAATGAAGATCCAAATCCGAATCATCAAGACGTTGTCACTTTTGTCTCCAGAAGTTTCATTGTTAAATAAATTTTTAGGATTCCAAGTGATTGAGGCTGAAGAATTTTAGGAATTCAAGGTTTTAGCACTTTCATGTCGAATGCTTTTATTTTATATTTTACAGAAAGGTTATCTCTTGCTGATGGTTCACTTAGTACTTCCTAGGCCTTTTGTGTAGCTGTTTGACAACATTGTTTGATCACATTCCTTGAGCTGTCAAACATCCTGCAGACCTATTCCTTGCCATGTACATGCATGGATGGTTGAATAGATTCTGTTTACCAAAGAAGTCAAATAATGAAACGTGACATACAAAGAAGGTCAAAGATAACCAAACCGAATTATCCTGCACTGTTTTGCAAACTGTTGATTCTGGTAATTTTAACACTTTCCCAATGTAAACATACAACATAAATGTCATGATGAACAGGAGTTTATACTCAGCAACTCTAGCTCACTTTACAAACTGGTTTGCTTGCATTCCTTCCAATGATAGCTACATGAAAGTTGTCACTCTAGGGGTGGAGTTAGCCTCGAAAAGAAGGACTAGGAGAAGGAGAATGATGTAAAGGAATGAATATATGAAGGTGGAGAGAATTTAACTCTCCAAGTTCTGGTTTCCTTTTAGTGTCCTAGTACTCAAAGGTGATGGTTGTTGGTTGACCCCAAGGTATACAGTATGCAATTTCCTCTTTGTATGAGCCTCTCAAAGTCTCAGGAAATGCAGAATTCCTCCAGTGGGCTTTGGTTTTCAATTTCTGAGTTAAGCAATAAATTGTTATAAGTTTAAGAACTATGTTTTCAAATATTCTATGTTGTCAGACTCTTATTAACAATTACAGTTAATCATCCCAGGTAATCATTTCCACATTCTAGGAGAAACATTTTTATTTTAAGATGTCTACCTATTATTTAATACTTATCTGATTTTTCCTTTCCATCCTCCAATTAGTAATTTGACTACATCAGATATATAACATTTCCAAAAGCATTAAACATGTTTTATAGGCAGGTGCTTACCATAAAACCACAGTATTTTTCTTTATGTTTTGGGGATTTTTTGTGTTTTGGAGGTTTTTTTGGAGGGTTAGGGTTATCCTTTGACCTAGGTTTAGAAGAAGCTAACTTGTTGAATCAACAGGTCAGCTCCTGGGCATGACATTTTACAAGGATATTGAATCATTAAAGTGTTTTCCCATTAAGAAGAGTGCTTGTGTTAAATAAGTAGCCAAGTTATGTAAAATGCCTACATTACCCAAAGTCGAGTTCATTTTTCTCCTACACAACTCAAAAGGTGAGTAGCGATATTTTCTGACAACTCAGGCAGCTGAGCAGAGAGCAGATTACCAACCAGAAGAGGAGTTGCTCCATCACCACACATGCATGGGCTTGATGGTATGAGGCCAGCAAGTAAATTGGGAGGACTGGCTGGCACTTGAGTATAGTTGAGGCCATCTCCTTCTGAACTCACATAATAATTCACCTGTACACTCTTATGGCACTTTGGCTTTCTACCTCCTATTCAAGTGATTCATAAAACCTACTTGTCTCCTACTGGATTAGAAGAACCTTGAAGGCAGTACCCATGACTGGTTCATAATCATTTCCCCACCACCAAGCCCAATGTTTTGGCCCAAATTTATGATAATTAAATACTTGTTGGCCACCTGAAACCACACATAAAGAGTTTATAAATTTTCTCTTCCAGGACCTCTCCTGGATGCTCACTTGTATCAGTGGAGAGTGGAAAGAATGAAGTCTCTGTAGTACCATACTACTTGCAAGAACCCTTATGAATGAAAGATGTAATACCTTTAGATAAAGGTAAGCTCTGTCTACATTTGTCCACTCTCAACTTTCCCCTTTCCCTTATGAGGAGAAAAGGAGGACAAGAAGGTCTCTTCTCCTCAAGAGCTAGGTTACTCCGGACATCAAGAAAACCAAGAGTACTCAGTGAGAAAAAGAGGATGTATATACATTTCTCAGAAGACCTAAATGATAGTGATTTTAGGCAATATAAGTATAGAACTTCTTTCATCTCTCTTATGAATCTACCAAAAGTAGAGTTTCATATTTTATCCATTTTGTTTCCTCATAATCATAGATACAACGGGTGAAATTCTGGTCTTTAATGCATGCTCACAGTTGCTATTAAATTAATCGGGAGCTGTGCTCATGCATTCAACAACTAAATTTGCTGCCATGGAATATTTCTTGACTTGATGCTACATTTGTACATGTCTTAAATATTGCTCAAGAAATACAAATTATTCCAATCCAAAAAAATACCAAGAAAGGCAAACGAAAAACATAAATTCCTGATATCAAGTATTTTAAAAACAAATATGCAACTCAGTCACAGACTAAGCTCAACATGCCTTTTGTTTTGCATTGTCCTTATACACTATGTACCATTTCTTAAATAATGCTGTTACAAACACAGGACTTGCAGAGTCTTCTGCCAAAACCCACTTTAGGTTAGAAATAGCAAACACCTCTTCCACCATACTCGTACTTAACAGATATTGCTATTAATCTTTTCTGCTAAACCTTAGAATCCTTGCATTAAACTATTTAAACATTTATTTCAGTAGTTAAGATAAAACCTACTTGCCATCTTTGCTCTAGACTAGTTCTTAGCCTTTTGAATCAGAAACACATGAAAATTCAAGAAAAAAAAATCTACCTACCCAGAAAAATTCACATATGGCAAAAAAATATTTTTATACTATTGTTTTAGTCTTGGTATTCTTAAAGCTTATCTATTAATATTCATGAGGTCTATCAACTCATGGGAACAGCCTCTGCTCTAGACCCTGTATTTTCTAAAAAAAAATTCAGAAAACAATGGAAAGTCTTCATCATGAAAATGAATACTTGATTTCTCATTTTTCTCCTTAAATTCCCTCTCTCTTTCCTCCCCCCAATATATATATGTAACTAAATATAGCTAAGATTTATAGCAGTTTCTTTTTCTCCAAGTGGTGACCAGCCAAAGAGTGAGTCAAACTCTCCACAAGTAGGTGGGAGTATCTTAGCATTGATATTCTCTGAGGCACCTCCTACAGAGATTCATCAGGGGTGGAGAAAATTATGTGGGTGGACAACACAGCAGTCTGTGATATGAGAATGGCAACTGTAGATAAACAGGTAAATACCTTTCATTGATACCAAAGATCATATTTTTAACTGTTGTTAAAATTGTTATTTAACCTTCTTTCTTTAGAAATGCAAAGGAAATGTTATGCTGGATTCAGATTTATCATTCAAAAGTATTACAAATGTTGTGCAAAAATTCAGCTGTCTCCACCTTGAGGCTTTCATAAGACCTCCAACTATGTCCTTGATAGAGAGGTGCTAATTAATCCATTAGTATTTAATAGGCTAACAAGCAAGCTTGGAATCTATAGAAAGCAGACTTGAATGTTAAACTATTATGATGTCTTTAGAATGTAAACTCTGCCCAAGTGGCTCAATCAAATGGCAGTACTTTCCCACATTATTAGTTTCTTGAACATAGTGCTCTATTAATTTCCTATTAAGGGGTGCCTGGGTTAAAGCCTCTGCCTTCGGCTCCGGTCATGATCCTAGAGTCCTGGGATGGAGCCCTGCATCGGGCTCCCTGCTCAACAGGAAGCCTGCTTCCCTTCCTCTCTCTCTCTCTCTCTCTCTGCCTGCCTCTCTGCCTACTTAAGATGTCTGTCAAATAAATAAATAAAATCTTAAAAAAAATTTTCCTATTAAATTTCACATGTCATGCGATACTATGTTTTTAGGTACTTATTAAAAACTTTGACACTGTTGGGGTGCTTGGATGACTAGATCAGTTAAGTGTCAGACTCTTGATTTCGGCTCAGATTGTGATCCCAGGGTCCTGAGATCAAGCCCTGCAAAGGGTGCAGCACTCAGCACAGAGTCTGCTAGTCCCTCTCCCTTCCCCTCTACCTCTATTTCCACTCACCTGCGAGTGCTCTTTTGCTCTCTCTTGATTTTTCTCAAATAAATAAATAAATAAAATCTAAAAAAAAAAAAAAAAACCCACAAGATTTTGACAGTGTTTTTCTTTGGGCATCCTAGAAAATATTTAGCCATAAATTGTATATCCTATGTTCCTTTCTTCTTTTACTGTTTTTCCTTCTCCCGCCTTATTCCATTTGTTTTTGTAAATTCTCATTCTGTTCTAAGGAGATGATCTCTTTTGGTTCACAGGGTCTTCCAAATCCATATGAATGACAATGTAGCCGACAAAATTACCATAATTTATGAGGTTGTCCCCCAACCTCCAGTCAGTCTCTTGTGGCCTTTTCTACCCCCTTGAAATTGTCTCCATTACCTCACTGGGCATCCCTGAGCCTTCAAAATACTCTGATATGCTGAAAGAACTCAATATCCTCCTGGAAAGGACTGAGAGATTCCAGCATCCGAATTTTATTCAATAAGCGTTAAGCAAGGCCTACCTTTGTCAGAGAAAATGTTGACAAAGAGCTGCTAAGAGTTTTTGAAAGGTAAGTTCTTCTCTTTGTTTGCTTGTAGGAATACTGTGAATCATAATATAGATCTCAGCAGGTTTATGAGATTGCAAAAAAGCAGAGAGGGATGTATAGGGAGGCAAATTGTTTCCACACGAGCCAAGGCTAACTGGGTCTCATTTCCAACTTGACACTGACAACTGGACTCAAAGCCAGGGTCAAGACTCAGCAGAGATGAAGGAACAGGGTTAGAGGGCCAAGAGAACCATGTGCTACCTTTCTAAAAAGGCTGCTGCTCTGCTTTTCTTTTCCCCTTTAAGGGAATCTCTTTCTACCTTCACATCTGAGTCACTTACAAAAAATATAAATCAAAAGATTATTCAGTAAAAAGTACTTCTACTTGAGGGATGTAAGAACTTCACCCATAACTGGTTTCCCAATGACAGTTTCGTGGAAGGGGCAGAAGATGATCCCATATCCATGCACTGCTTATGTGTGGGAGTACACATCTGAAGAAGCAAATTCTAGACAGATACACCCATCTCATTTTCTTGAGAGAATAATGCCTAGAATGGGGAAAGAGCATGCTTTTTACAGGGTGAAAAACATTTAGCATGGAGTTAAATGTGGAGAAATAAAATTATGTGAAACCAACCCTTTTACCCATTGAATCACTTGGCACTTGTTTCCTAAGTGAAAAGATAGATAGAGCTGAGAATGTAAGAGTCAGTTGAGTTTATAAATAGATTTTGGAACTCAGAGCAAAAACAGTAGTTTTTAAAAGCCATGGTGTTTTTGATTTGCAAGTATCAACCTTTTTTAAATAACAAGGTGTTTGAGTACCAAAAGCTTGATTTTAAACATAAAGAGCCAAAATCCTGAAGGACCCATAAACAGAAGCTAAAAAAAAAAAAAATAGTTGCCCTCTTCAGTTGTTCCAGTCTTTCAGAAGGAGCAGATTTCTGAGCTAGTGAGGGGAACGTTCAAGAGAGAAAAGAAATTGGGGCCCCTGGGTGGCTAGCACGTGGGTGGCTCAGTGGGTTAAGCCTCTGCCTTAGGCGCAGGTCTTGATCTCAGAGTCCTGGTATGGAGCCCTGCACTGGGATCCCTGATCAGCAGGGTGCCTGCTTCTCCCTCTCCTCCTGCTCCTCCCCACTGCTCATACTCTCTGTTTCTGTCTCTCTCTCAAATGAATAAGTAAAATCTTAAAAAAAGAGAGAGAGAAAGAGAGAACTAACTCTTATTGGTTCTCTGAGAAAGAGAGCCCTTCCCCTCAGCCCATGAAAAGAGCTAAGCCTAGGGTATGAAAACACTTTGACACTGTTGGGGTGCTTGGGTGGCTAGTTTGGTGGTGTCCCAAAAAGAGAAGTTGCATGCCTCCCTTCTCAAAGTATAGCCTAGAGAGGCTTCAGACTTTGTGATGGAGGCCCTAATCAACATAGCTCCAGAACAGTAAGATGGCTTCTGCAAACTAAACCATCTAAACCAAGGAGCCTAAAAGCAGGCTAACAAAGTCACGGACACCCTACAGTGCTTAAAGACAATTTCCAACCCTTTAAAGAGGAAGTACATAAGGCTGGGAGTGGGTCTTGCAGTTTGAAAGAGGAAACTTCATAGAGGACTTGGTTGTGGAATCCAGGAACTATGGACATCAGGAGCAGATGCCAAAAGCCAATAAGGGATACTGTGTGGCATTGGCGAAGGTAGACAGAGAACACTCAAGGAGCAGACTCACCTTCTTCACTAATGCTCTATGTTGTGATCCTATTGTAAGCATCCTGGAACTTAAACACAATTCAATAAGGAGAAGCAAGGAAACCTGAACTTGACTGAGTGTACAACCAAATTAGCCTTTACTTTGACCAAGTTTACCTGAATGGAAATAAATTCACTTTTCTGCTAGCTGATGGAACTGGCATCTCATGCAAACAAACATATTTTATTTAAAAAAATAAAGCAATTAATTCGAACTTGAATTTTTCTAAGTTCAAGTTTTTCCCTGTGAAATTTCCACAATTTACATGTGATTTCTAATCCCTATTGTATTTTAATACAGGGTTTACTTTCAGATTGTGTGTGTGTGTGTGTGTGTGTGTGTGTGTGTGTATTTTCACTCTTGTAATCATCCTTGTGATATCTTGGTTTACTTCCCTGGTTATTCTCCTGCACATATCCATTGTATGGAGATTTCACTCCTTAGATTTTATGATATTGCTCCAAACTAAAAGAGCTATCCAATGCTTTTCAAAGTTGGTTTAGAATTTTTTGAGTAAAGATGCCAGAAAGTAGCTGAACAAATATGCCTTGTAGATGTGCAAAAAAAGAGGGGCAGAGAACAGCTAGCCTACCCTTCCCCAGCAAACTTAAGGAGAGGAACAACCACGGTTCTTTTGTGTCCTCAATCTTGCTGCAGTGCTTAGCACAATAAAACTGCACATTATAGATGCTTAGTTAATAGTTATGTGTGGCATTGGATTGAAAGAAATAGAATTTAAGTAAATTGGTATAAGTATGGCTTGTTTTCAGTGTTCTTGATACGTTGATATACGATAGTACTTGCAAATAACTTACTTTGCCAAGCTCACTAATTGAGTAAAAGGGTAAATGGCTAAGTGCAGATAGGTGGGGAGGTAAGTGTAAATAAATACTAATCACAAGTGCACTGTTTTGAGAGAGCTTTGCTTGGCCTCTGTAGTCTTAGCATGGGATTGGTTCCTTAACAACCTTTCCATCCCTGATCTCTCAAATCTTGCTGAGTCTCCTGAGATGTTGTTAACCCTCAGCCTCGGTTGTTGTGGTGAATAAAAAGAACACCACCTTTGGAACCCCCTTGAATATTCAAGGCCTGATCCACTAATAGTATGACCTCCAGAAAGTTAATCAACCTCTTTAAGCTTTGTATTCTTGATCTATAAAACAGGAATAATATTACTACCCTCATTAGATAGCTGTAGATATTGAATTTGATGTAAAACATTTGAATGCTTAGCACTTTATTGGTAAAGTTCACAGCAGGGCATAAATTCAGTAGCTGGTGGCCCTTAATGAAATCATCATGTAAAAGTGCCATGACTGGATGCTATTCTGTAAATATTATAGGGATGAAAATGTCACTTATCTGCTCTCTCTTGAATATTTGGTGTGAAACAAAGGCATCTTTCTCTGAAGTGATAATCATATTATAGCACATGTATCTACACATACAATATATTGTGGCTAAAAGTGATGGATTTGTATTCCAAAGAGTTATCTAGATATCCCCAAAGGTATTCAGAAATCGTCATTTATTATATTGTCATCAAGCAAAGTCATTTGTTCAGCACACCTCGGCCCATCTCCGTGTGCCATACTGGGTATTGCAAGTGAACAGATGGGATCCCGGTCCTCCGGTGGCTTCAAATGAAAACTTCCTGACACCAGACTATCTTACATAGAATCAACTGAACAAACACCGAGTGAATAAACACATTTAAAAATTAAATAAGCACAAAGCATGTTAACAACATGAAGCATAGAGTTCAGCCAGGGGACAGTATCTTCTAACTAGGTCAACATGTAGGAAATAAAACATCTTAACATTCTCCCTGCTGGTTTAGAAAATATACAAGAAACAAATCACATGTGATCTGACTCTGCTGAACTCCCTTTAATCCCCATTCAGCTCCAAATACACTATGGATTTCCAAAAAACACCGAAAGAATATTAAGGAGTCAGACATGCTGCCATTTCACTTATCTTTTAGGAATGCATATTCATTTTTGTATCTCTTTTCTGGCAGAGTTGTGAAAACTATGTGAAGCATTGTATCAATACGAAGCATTATTATTTTTATTATTTCGTGAAATTCAGCAATCTCTATGCACATGCCGGGGGCTATGAATGTTTTTACAATCCAGAATCAGCCACAGATGCTATTACTGCCGGCTTCTTTGCATACGTATCTCTGAGGGTGGCCTCATTTCTTAAATGTAGCAGGGACAACACGGCAAAGAAGCTACATGAAAAGTGAAACTCATTTAGTCTTCCAGATGTTCTCGTTAACATGACACCAAACAATGGAATGATTGATTGATTGACTGAACCTCCCCTTTGTATTTGAATTTTTGTGTATTGTGTCTCACAGAGCTATTTTTTTTAAATATATAGATGTTATTTATTTATTTGACAGAAAGAAAGAGCACAAGTAGGGGGAGCAGCAGACAGAGGGAGGAACAGGCTCCCTGCTGAGCAGAGAGAGCCTGACTCTGGGCTGGATCCCAGGATGACAGGGAACATGGCCTGAGCCCAAGATGGACGCTCAATGACTAAGCCACTCAGGTGCCCCTCACAGATTTAAATTTAATCCAACAGTTGCACCATCAGCATTTCTGTGAATTTGAGGTTGCCCATATATAGTGAAATAGCAGCTCACAACTCCATCACAATTCGGTTAGATGCTTCTTGAGAGCATGAGGATAATGATCGATTGAAAAGCTGTTTTCTTATTTTCTGAGTAAACTGGGATGTCTTTTTGGTTTAATATCTTTACCACTGATCAGACAACTCAAACAAGAAACTGATTCATCCTTGACACCTCTTTTTGCCACACTTTCTGGAGTGCTTTTGGGTTCCAGCCCCATTTTAATTGTCCTACTTTTAAACTCTCAGGATCTTTACCTTGGATTTTGTTTTGGTTTTGTAATTTTTAAAAGGCAGTTCAGTGGAGATTGCTGTAAAAGTACGGCTTCTGCCATCAGATCAATGAGTTCAAACCTGATCCCACCACTGACTTGCTAGGTAACCTGTATAGCTTCCTCATCTATTAAATGGGGTTTATATTGGGACCTACTTCCTGGCATTGTCTTGAGTAGATAAGATGTGGGAAACACTTAGAACATACTCAGCACAAATATATTTAAAACCATGCAAGTGTTGGACATCCATTCTTCCTCTTCTGTTGTCATCCTCCTCCCAAATGTGGTTCTCTTTCCAAAATAATGTCATTTTGGAAATGTGTGAAAGCCTCCTCCCTGTAAACAATGCCATTCAAAGCTATCACCTCCTTGTCCCAGAGTGACAGTCCAGCCTTCTCCTGGCACATGCCCTGGTGCTTCAGCCACATCAGACTTCGCCATATTTTACACACCTGTGTGCTTCAGGTCTCCTAGCTTTGTTCACATCATTCTCTTTGATGAAAACACTCTTTCTTATAGTCGACCTGGTCATAGTCTATGCTTCCTTCAAGCCCCCTTCACATGGCAAGTTCTTAGGGAAATCTTCCTTGAAACAACGTTAAGCAGAAGGAGTCATTCCTACATGTGTCCCTCCACTTGTCCGACACCAGCTTGTGACTCGTTACATTATCAGATATTACCATGACTTGCTTATGAAACTCTTTGTTTTTCTGAAGAAGGGGAAGGGCAAAGGGAGAGGGAGAGAGAGAATCTTAGGTAGGTGCCACGCTCAGCACAGAGCCCAATGTGAGGCTCGATCTCATGACCCTGAGATAATGACCTGAGCCAAAATCAAGAGTTGGATGCTTAACTGACTGAGACACCCTGGCATGCCTATGAAACTGTTTTTACCCTGAGGTTTGTGTTCCTTGAAGAGAAGAATCAAATCCTAATTTTATATATATATATATATATATATATATATATACACACACACACACACACACACACACACACACACATATATATATATGGACAGTCTAGCATACTGTTTATAAATTCTAGGAGTCAAATAAGAGGTTATTACCCCTTATCAGAAATTCACTTCTCTCTTTCACAAGATTCCAAGTGGAGTCCTAATTCCTTCAAAAACTTTCCCATCAGAAAACAAAAACAAAACAAATCAACAAAAAAAGCCACAAAACCTTCCCATCTGCCTCAGCTCAAATGATATCTCCCACTTTCAACCCCTTTACTATTCGTTTGATCTGTCATTCATCTGACATTTATAAGATATTGCAGTGTGATTTTGGTTTCTTTTTTTTTTTCATGTATCTATAACTCAGATGTCAGTTAGGGCCTTTCTACCAATTAAGATCTATCTCTGTGTGTCTCAAACCCCTTTTCTGCCCGTCCTTAACACACCACAAAATTCTGATGAATTGCTGGGTATGGTTTACACTTCTATTCATCTTTGGCTCTGAACCCTTTCTTCTTTTCAATTAATTCAGTGTGTGGATCATCTTCCTCTCCTATCCTTGCTGCTCTTATTGTGCCCTTGGTCAATACAGATGTAGAAATCAACTCCTTTCCCTGATGTCTGCAAAACAAAACCAACCAATGATAAGCAAATAAGCCTCATTCATATAAGATTTTATATAAATAATAGACTTAATCAAAAGTTTGGAGAACAGAAGAAATGTATATCACAATTACAGAAATATCTAGTCAGTTGATATTTTGCATATTATTCCTTCAGAAATGTGTGTGTGTGTGTGTGTGTGTGTGCGCATGTGCACGCTCAATGGCACAGGGATGTATGTATCCTATGTCATATATTGTACAAGGAGTGAGCATACCTATCTTCACCTATCTTCACCAATCTGCACTCGACAGTCCTTATCGAATAAGTGGGGAAACCTAGCAGGGTCTACATCACAATAGTCCAAAAAAGGCCACTCACCCTCCTGTCAGCCTCAATCCCTTCCCTGTCCCTTCTGGATCAACTTCTAGAAACTATATTTTCGTTCTGTTTGGTAGAACAATTCAATTCCCTCCAGTTCTCTCTGCTCAAAATCAGGCCTACATTTGTGTATGCAAATCTATCAAGGTCCTCAGACAAATAAAATGGCCTATCGTTTAATAGGATGTATTTGGAAGACTGCTGTGTCTTACCCCAAAATTTGTTTTTCCTCCTTACTCATATGTTTTATGGTGCTCATTAGATTTTAAATTCCTTAAAGACCAAGATAATCTTGTACTACTTTGAGCTCTCAAAACATATACTGTATCTTTAAAATTAGTGATTCATCCATTCAATAAATATGTATTGAGCAGTTGCTATATATATGGTGGTACAGTATAAGCAATCCCCATTCTTGCCCTCAAGATGCTCTTAGGAGGACCTGATAGGTAGTCATAGGAACAGAGAGAGTAGCAATACAGTATGGAAACTTTCCTAACATTGCAGTGCAAGCTTCATTTTGGAGGGCCACACAAGAGGAATTCTGCTCAGAGTTCTCAACCTTGTCTCCAACACTTCCACAAGCCAGTATATTCTCCGGAACTAGAACGCAACACTCCACAATGGAGATTCCTACTCACTGTGAAAGCAAGAGGGAAGAATCCCCATTCCCTTTGGAAGGACAGAGCAGAAAAGGAGTGGGGTGGTACATGGGAATTTTCAAAAAAAACCTATAATCATCTGTCATTCTGAGAAACCTGCTCAGAGAGCATGCCCTCGGGGATTCACTGATAAAAAACTTTTTTTAGGACGCCTGGGTGGCTCAGTGGGTTAAAGCCTCTGCCTTTGGCTCAGGTCATGATCTCAGGGTCCTGGGATCAAGCCCTGCTTTGAGCCCTGCATAGGGCTCTCTGCTCAGCAGGGAGCCTGCTTCCCCTCTCTCTCTCTCTGCCTGCCTCTCTGCCTGCTTGTGATCTCTGTTAAATAAATAAAATCTTAAAAAAAAAAAAACTTTAAAAAATATTTTTTATGTATTTGACAGAGAGAGACACAGTGAGAGAGGGAACACAAGCAGGGGAAGTGGGAGAGGGAGAAAAAGACTTCCTGCTGAGCGGGGCGCCTGATGCAGGGCTCCATCCCAGGACTCTGGGATCATGACCTGACCCAAAGGCAGAGGCTTAACGACAGCCACCCGGGCACCCCGATATAAAACTTTTAAGATACAATTAAATTAGGACACAATTTTTCAAAAAAGTGTTAATTCCATAAAATGAGAACACCTGCTTTAAGGTATGAAGCCCCTTCAGCTATATTGCACATGGATACTGAAGAATTGAAGAATTGAAAAAATTGAAGAATTGAAACAATTTTCTGAGCAGTTATTAGAGGCCTTTGATCTGCTGTATCCAGCAGAAAAGAGGAGGAAAAAAAAATGGGAGTGTTTGCAATCAGTGGACTTGAATTAATGGGGGTCATTCACTGTGGCACTTAGTAGGACTCAGTTCTGTGGGCATCTTCTGACTCCCTTTTGCACACAAAAATTTAAGTACTGTATGTCTAGCCACCCTAATCCAGTAAGGGTAGATCAGGGCCTATCTGTACGAGTGCCAGCAACTGGTAAATGTATCTGCATAGCAATCCCTGTGACATTTGCTTAACTCACTAGCCCAAAGGCATAAACAACTTGCTTCAGGTCTGTTTGTAATGGCAGTATAATGAGGTCTCCAGGGTCCTGAGCTGAAAATGACGAGATTTCTCTTTGCGAATATACTTTAGTTGCTGTGAATTGGTTTTGCTTTATGCAATGCTCAGAATGAGAAGAAAAAAATCATTTCATAGCGATTTTTTTTTCCAAATGGGAATACAGTCTCGGCTATTTTTAGATCATTGTTCTAAATCCTTAAGACTGTTTTATTATGTCTTTTTCAAATACAGCCAGGTGTATGTTGCAAGTTATTTGTTAAATCCTTTCTTTAAAAAAAAAAAGCCAGTAATAAGCATATAATCTCCAGAGAACAATTTACTTTCAGATTGAAATCACCTGATAAATCCACCCAGCTCAGTGAAGTGGAAGTTTGTTTGCTTTTAGATCATGTTCCTCTGCTTTATAAAGTAGACATCTAAAGATCCATGCAAGACTACAGAGGAAATCACAATTTAAACCCAGACCATTATTTGCGTATTAAAAGAGCGAACAAGAAAGATACAGACAGAAACTAGGTAGAAACTTTTTCTTGAGAGAACTCAGATCTTCTGTAACTTAAATGTTTATCTCTGCTAAGGGCCACTCAGGCCTTTTTGGGGTTTATAACCAGTCTCCTAAAAGGGCTAACTCAAAGAAAAAGCACCAAGTTAAATTTAGTAGAACATATATTTATTGACAGTTACTAACTTATGCATACTCATTCTCATTGCCAAAAGGAATACTTAAGTTTTATTACAAATGTTAATAATTGCTTTAAAGTATGCAGCCCCTTCAGGCTATCTCTTACATAGATAGGAAATGAAGAATTAAAACCATTTTCTGAGCAACCCACTCATTAAAACACTTTTATCTGCTATCTCCAGCAGAAAGGAGGAAAAAAAAAAAAAAGAAGAAGAAGAAAAATGTTATCTTGCTGTTCCCTCTGCTTGGAATCTTCTTCCCCCCAGAAATATGCATGATTTGCTTCCTCCTATCATTCAAATCTTTTTTCAGATGACACTTTCTCAGTGAGACTTTCTCTAAGCAGGGGAAATTTGTAACCCTCCCTCTGCCTCCAGTTCTATTGGTTTTCCAAGATTCTTTTTCTCAATAGCTAAGCATCTTCTAATAAGCTACGTAATGTACTTATCCATTTTGCCTATTGTCTGTTTCCTTCCTATATACGTAGGCTCCATGAAGGTAGCAATTCCTGTTTCTTTTATTTTCTGCTCTATCGGCAGGTATCCGGCTCATAGTGGGTGCTCAAAAAATATGTGTACAATAAATGATGGAGAGAATGTATGCCTTAGAGTATGTGGTCCTTTCATGCTACGTTCTACATGGATACTGATGTGAAGAACTGAAATAATTTTCTGAGCAGCCAGGTCATTAGTTCTTTGATCTGCTGTATCCAGCAGGAAGGAGGAAGGGGGATAATGGGAGTATATGCAATCAGTGCACCTGAACTGATGGAACTCATTCACTGTGGCACTTAGATGGGCTCAGCTCTATGGGCATCTTCTGACTCCCTTCCACACACAAAAATTTAACTACCCCGTGTCTAGTTACGCTGACCCATAAATTCCTGTGAACTGCCCTAAAGGACAACATACCTTTATGCTATAAAAGATCATGTAGTTGATGAGATTTTCAGAGTAACTTGGCAGACTGAAGCTATCACATTCTCTCCCACCACAACTAAATAAATTTACAAATTTTAAGTAAAACAAGACATAAAAAACTAAACCAGTAGCAATCAAACATAAGAAGAGGCACAGCCTTATGCCTACTCTGTGAAAAACATAAGCTGAAGAGGGGGAGGAGATGGGAAGAAAGATTATTCCAGGAACTAGTATAGCTACTAATAGTGAAGGAAAAAAATAAAAAGGGAGAGAGAGGACAAAGTTTTATACACACACACGCACACACACACACACACACACATATATATACAAACACACATATACATGAAAAATATATATATATATATGAAAAACTAAATATATATGAAAAGAATACTTCCAAGGTAGGAGGAAGACCAAAGGTATAGAAAGTCCAAAGAAAGAAAACATAAAAATCTAGCTGTGTTCCCCCAGAATAAGGAAAAAAAATTTCCAGAGTTTATTATCTATTTCAAGTCCTTTTTTTTTTTTTCCAGCTCAGAGCAAAGCTGCAAAGAGAAGGCAGACTATTCACAATGACCTAGGGCTAATTATATCCAACAAAATATATGCATCTAGCGGAAACAGAACACCAAAAACAAAACAAACAAACAAAAAAGATATGAACAGAAGAGACTTAAAACAAACTCCTTTGAAAATGATAAAGGCCCAGGATGAAGGCACAAAGGACCCCAGGTGTTAAGCCACTCCTTCCCAGCCTGTGATGAGGTTATAGGTCCAGCCCACAAATTTTATCTTCGTTTGGGTCATTAGAACCCCAGTTGGGAAGAAGCAGGTGAAGAAAGCAGAGCTTATCTCTGTGTGAGGAATAGTTTGCAGAATTTACCCTATATTGGATCTCTCTCCGGGCTTCAGACATGACCTCACATTGTTGTCGTAAACCCTGGGCAAGGCTTTGGACAAACTGGAGTAGTGAAAGCAGAAACAAGTCTCACAAAATGTGGCTTTCCAGAATCCAGATGAGCTGTCCTCCTTTCTCCTGTCCCTCCTACACAGAAAAGAAGCACAAGACACATTACCCAGCCCCCATGAAAAGCTCTAAAAGATACAAACCAGTCTCAAATATGATGTGAAAAGAGTAAAAGAGATCTCACTACCACAACATCAGAAAAAACCAAGCATCTTAAACACTAGTGACAGCTAACACTTATTGTTTACTGTGTGGCAGGCACTAAGTACTTTACATCTATTAAGTCATTGAATCCATAAACAATCTAATAAGGTAGGTACTACTATTGGTACACAATTCCATACTCAAAACTCTAAAGTCAAATGTGTCTTGAAATTCAGATTTTTTTCAGATTTTAGAAAGGGAATAAGGTATCTATGCCATGAAAGACAAGATATCCACAGACCCTACAGAAATACTCTGTATTCAAGCATGTTAATATTGATCAAATCTATGAATATTCACACTAATTGGAAAAAAATAAATTCAATAAGGTAGCTTATATCAATTCAAATCAAGCCAGGTTTTGCCCCCAAATAAATCTGTGGCAAACATACACAAACTTAAGAATTTTTGAAGACTTTGAGACTATGGATTTGTAAGTAAGAGACTCAGACTTGTAGCAGGTACCCTTGAACGAGGGGGCTAATACAGAGGAAGGTTCGGGTCACAGGTTCCTGTCAGTCAAACAGGCAAACGTAATGAAACCTAGATAAAGACCCAGACTCCAGAGTCTAAAATTTTAACTCCCAGTTGATGGAGTCACCTGTGCAGATCCATTCACTCAGCAAATATTTATTAAACAACTACTATAGGAGCCAGGGATACAGCAATGAAGGAGATGGGCAGAGTCCCATCCTCATGGAGCTTATAGTTTAGGGGGACAATAAGCAAATATATAGTAAGTGCTAGAGGTGCCCCAGTGACTATCTTTCAGATTCGGTCCTCCTTAACTCCTTGTAAAACAGTAATTCAATTTCCCTTTGGTAATAGGGACCAGGCATTATGGCTTCATTGCTTCAGTGCCTTGGAGAGCCTGAAATAATGGGGGAGGCATTCTCTCTAATTTACTGCAACATGACTGTATATCCTAATGGAAACACCCATCCTTTGGGCAATATGACTCAACTCACCCAGCCAATGTTGCAAAAGTGCAAAGCAGAAATTCTAGATTATCAGGTATAATAGCAAGAAGAGTCACTCACAACTCCACTTCTGAGTTCCCAGATTATATGGTCCGACTGTAAGAAATGAGTTTCTTGGTCAAAGATGATGTTGTCAAGAACACTGTGGCATTTTGCGGTTTTCTCAATAGTAAATGGTGGTACTAACTAAAGAAATGTGGGGGGGCGCCTGGGTAGCTCAGTGGGTTAAAGCCTCTGCCTTTGGCTCAGGTCATGATCTCAGGGTCCTGGGATTGAGCCCCACATTGGGCTCTCTGCTGAGTGGGGAGCCTGGTTCCCTTCCTCTCTCTCTGCCTGCCTCTCTGCCTGCTTGTGATCTCTGTCAAATAAATAAATAAAATCTTAAAAAAGAAAAAGAAACATGGGAAAGGAAGACAAATCTTTCATCAGAACATCAGTCCTATAAGGATAGCCTCAATCAGTAAACTCAGTTTATCACTGGGTGGCTCGCTTGTTCCTCCAAAGAATGAAGCCATACTGGCAGGAAGTAGATAGGATGGACACTCAGCAATAGCAAGTCTAATTAGCCTTGATAAAGGAGAGTCTATGCTGTCAAGCCTATGTATAGCTTCCATCCCTGATGGTATGTCCACTTTGTAAATGAGTCCTTTGGGCAGGCACTGTGGCTGGTAAAAAGAAGCTGATATCTACCGCACAGGTCATCTTGTCCCTTCATTACTGAGAGCCTGCCATGGATGGGCATTCCCTTTTTCTAAGGCCTTCTTGTCACCATATCTGCCATTTTTCTAAGAACCTGATTTTTCAGCTAACCCCCGAGCAGGCCTATGAGCCCATGCATATCTATACTTCAGGCCATCCTTCTAAGGACAAAAGACCACCAGATGGGCTACTGAAGTTCTGCCCATTAGGAAGCTCTCCTATACCAGTGACCATGAAGATATGCTTAACGAAGTCAGTAGAAATATTTTAGCTCTCTGAAACCAGCCTTTGCCAGCCAATTATACACACTCACATGTAAACCAGGCTTTCAATTTCTCTTCTCCTATTCATTGGTCATAGGTAACTCCCCATGGGGCTATATGTGTGAGATGAAAGAAAGGTGGTGAAGGAGAAAATGATACCATAAGAGCCTGAGCCACCTTTTCATCAAATTTACTAGCACCCTCTGGACCTGCTCCAACCCAGACCCACTGTGAATTAATGATGGATTGCTGTCAATTTAGGATATGGAAGATCAGAAAACACCAGGCAATGATGATGAGTTTCTCAGATCTTAGAGTCATTGGTGTCTCATGGCCAGTTATTCCATCTTTCTAAGGAACCCATCGCAAAACAGGGGCTGCTTCTCACACAGAGAATCTTGACAGTAGAAAAGGTCAGAGTTTACTCTGAAATCCTGGGGTGTGAAAGCCAATACACAGTGATCCTCCTACAGAGGCTTGCTGGAGGCCATAGATAAAGCAAGAATCATCAGGTCCCAGTGTAAGGCAGCTCGTACCACAGTGCAAAATTCTATAGAGCTCCCTTTAGATCTCTTCTCAAAAATAATAAACTTGTAAGCAAGTCAGCAAATGAGTCAGAGTAAAATACACAAAGGTGGTTTATAGAGCTTCCCAAATCCAAAAAGGCCTACGCAAAATCATTTGTGGTAGACAGTTCAAGTTATAATAACTTGACTTTCACTTTAAGAGTATCCAGATAAACACAAGAATGTTAGAATTCCAGCACCTCACCAACATGGCAGATCCTCGAATTTTTGTAGAGTTTATTCGCTTAGCCACAGACACACAAAAGTCTTACCAAGGTAAGTGCTATTTTTCACTCACCAGTTCTGATCAACATGTCATCAATGCAACGGATCAGTGTAAATTTTTGCAGGTCATCAATATGATCAAGGTGCTTCTAGTACTTTAAAACACAGAGCAGTAGAATTGACATAGTCTATTAAAGAATTTACTCTGGCCACTTTCTCTGTAAAAATGAAAATTGCTTTGGATTTTACTATTGGATATAGAAATTATTTCTTGGTTCTTATCATTATTATTATTAATTTTGATAGGTCATAGCTGCAAACAAGGAGCAGGACTGTATTGATTTACTTTAGGAAAATACCATATCTGAAGAGCAGCTATAATGGTATTACTACTTAAGTTAATGATAACCCATTGTCATTCTTCAAGATCTGCTTAGCTTTTCGACAAACAACATCAGTAAATTAAATGGAAGTATGACAAAACTTCTTGACCAAATATCAGAAAAAACACCAAGGGGAACGTGTTAGTATGGTTAGATAAAACAATATATGCAAAATATTGATAATTGTTAAAGTGGAGAATGAGTATATTATTATAACTTTTCTATATGCCTCTAGGTGTTTGAAACCTTTCCACAATGGGCTTAAAGTTTTTTCATAATGGTAATTTGTTTAAAAATGATTCCGTCATCTAACTCCAAAAGTCCCCACACTGACTGATAGGTAGGTCACAACGGCATAATGTGTATTTAGTGATCAGCCTCAACCCAGAGTATCTTATATGGAAGATCTGGGAAATTCCCTCTCCCCAAAGCACAATCACCCTATAAATGGCCTGTGGGAAATGCTTCAAAAAAGATTTATAGTTTACATTTGTGGCTGTGTCATTTTCGACAGGAGACTTCACAGAGACCCAGCTTTTCCTCAGTTATCCCCCTAGTTCTGAACTGGCTTAAGTCTAGACTTGATGAGAGCCAGTGAAGTCTCATAACAGAGTTTCTCTAATCCTGTTTATGCCACAAGGTTCTATAGCTCAGTCAATATCTTAGTAGAATACACATTCGTTTTATACCTATAGGCCACGATCAACTCACCACCACCACAGATTCCAAGTGAAGCAGTTGGCCACTCTGACCCTGCCTATAATAGAGACTGTGCCTACTTTGTCTCGCTAATGGTTAAACACCACCACCTGGCCTCTGCTTAGCCAGGATCTCATTATCCCCACTAAAATTAGGATCCCAATTTAATAGTGACACTTGAAACTATTATCTCCAGGATATGGAACATGATTCAGCAAAATTTCTCTGTAAAGAGACCAATTGTAAATAGTTTTTAGCTGTTAGAGCCAGTCTCTCTCATGACGGTTCACCTTGCAGAGCAAAATTACCCACAGCCCAAAGGGCATGGCAGCATCCCAATAAAGCTTTATTGATGGACACTGAAATTTGAATTTTTGTATCATTTCCAGATGACATAAAATACTTTCTTTTCCAGCCATGTAGAAACATAAAAATCATTCTTCGTTTGCATGTCATACAAAAGCAGGTGGTGGGCCATTGGCCTATGAGTCAAAGCTTGCAAATCCCTCATCTCAGCCATTAAAATCTATTCTCTCGTGTCCTAGCCCCTGGGTTTTGGCCCATCTAAAAGTAACTGTAGTTCCTTTGGTCTATGTACTATACCCTATGTCCCTCAAGTGAATGTGCAGTTCTCCTCTGTGCCATATTGTGATTTAACTCTCCTTCTGAGTCTGGAGGCCTTGTGGGTAGGTCTAAAGGAATAGGCATTCTCCTGGTAAGGCAACAGCTTCAGGAAATACAATTGCAAGGCCTCAGGAAGAGAAAAGGGTGATTTCCTGAGACAGGGGAGGAGGAACTATTTGCAATAGCAAGGGGCATTCAGGATGATTTGGGGATTCAAATCGTGTCTGTAACAAATGTCCCTATCTCAGAATCTCTTCTTTCCCAACCAGTGTTCCAACCTTAGCAAAAGAGATGCAGGCTTCACTGGAGCTGTAATTCTGTGACCCAACAATTGAGTTTTCGGTCTGATACTCATTCAGGTCTGTTCTGCAGCTCTAGGCAAGAAGGGATTCTTTTAAGGTCTCCATACAACCTTTCTGGTTCCTCACTTTTGTCTTGAATAGAAGGTGAAGTGATCTATTTTTATACAAGCTCTCTGGCATAGTCAGAAGCAGGCCACACTGCCTGTGATGTTTGTCAGCCTCCTTGTCATAATATCAGGGAGTACAACAGCTTGGTTATCTTCCAAAGCCTTGCCCTCACTGGCTCTGCAGCTCACATCACTACCAGAGTAATTGTGATCACGATGCCACCCATTGCATGTGGCCTATGGTCCCGAACATAGAGGTTATGCAGGAAATGGTTGTCAGCAAGCCAGTCTGAGAGTTCTATCTCCAGGGCCATTCCTCCTAAGGACTGTATCAGTCAGGATCCTGGCAGGCAACACAGTTCACCGCAGACACTTCAAATAAGAGACTAAAAGAGAAACTGCTCAGAAAGGTCAAGAAAAGCGTAAGTTGAAGGTTAGTTCATGGTTAAAGGTTAGAAGTTAAAGGAAGGTTGGTCAAAGTTAAAGAAAGAACAAGGTCTGGCAGGATAGATGGAAAACAGGGGTAGAATACCATCCCTCTCCCCCTGGGACTGAGGAGTGACAGGAGGAAGCAGTGTTGTCAGAGTCCAGTGAGAGCTGCAGCTAAGAGGAGGGGCCACCTTCAGGGACCATACTCACAAGGGGTGCAATAGGGAGAAAACAAAAAAGAAATACCCACCTCGCCCTTCCCCACCCCTGCCACCTGATATCCTGCAAGCCCCTTCCCCTTGGCCCAATCTAGCTGGAAGCCAGCAATCAGGCAGATCAGATGATGTAGAGAGCAGTAGTCAGCCTCCTGGGGTGCAGAATGAGACAGTGCAGGGTCCTGAGTATGAAGGGGGGCCAACAAATAGAATAAAGAACACATACAGGGTCCCCTCTTTTAAGGAGGAAACTGATCAGTTATTTGCTCAAGGTCACATAGTGAGTGGCAAAGCTAGAATTTAAAATTAAGATGCCCACCCACAGAGCCTTAACAAGTATAATACAGAGCCACACACAGGTATTTCCAAGCGCTGGAGAACAAGGGGAGAGAAAAGTCACAAGAGCTTCTTTAAGAAGGGGATGCTATGTGATCACCAATAAAGACAGGACTACAGAATCCATGGTAAAGGCATTAATGATGAGCAGTAAATAAATAAATGTGTGGGAGAATGATTATGGAGGAAAATCCTATGAATATGATAAATTTAACAATGGTAAGACAAACCAAATGTGGAGGTAGTGGCAGAAGGTAACTTAAGTGCAGTGATTTCATCTTTCTTCGTGGGTCATCAACAGCAACAAAGTTAATGATTAAGAAATAAAATTGGAGTCTGTTTTTTAGTATGAATATAATCCTATTTTTCAAATGCTATACCTCTTTTTTATCTGTGTCTCCCCAATTTGTTATGGGTCCAAAAAAAGAGAGTTAATGTTACCATCATTGTGTCTCTGTCCATTTCTAAACACATTTGTCCATTTCTGTCCAAATGCATTTGTTACATTTCCTGCTTTTTATGCATGATATACCTTGATGCTGTAGTAGAAAAATTTGAGCAATAAGACAACATTTATAGCAGAGCTCAGGCTTCAGGAGAACTGGATTTCCTGAATAAAGGATATAGCCAGTATTTAAAAGATTAAAAAACACAAGGTTACAGTTTATCTGTCCATTATTCCCATTAGTGGTAAGGAGCCATTTTCCCTGGCATAATTATCCTATCTGCAAGAATTAATGCCTATCTTCTGATGTTTGAGATAACCTTGCTCTCTCCTAAGAGTCAGCAACTTTCACAGGAAAGAGCCTCGAGGCTTTGTTTCAGGAGGGGACTCAAGCGTTCTTCGTTTTTCACATTTTATCTCAGATGGAAAATATTTCTTTCTCTGATGATGATATAGGGTGTATACATCGCACAGGGGTGACCAGGCCAACCATCAGCTTTTGTTTTTCATTTTGGTATTTATTGATGAAGTTCAAAACAGTCCCAACCCTTTGTGGATTTTTACCCTTTATTATTCTTTTTTTTTTTTTTCTTTAAGATTTTGTTTATTTATCTGACACAGAACGAGACAACGAGAGGCGAGAGAGGGAACATGGGAACACAAGCAGGGGGAGTGGGAGAGGGAGAAGCAGGCTCTCCGCTGAGCAGGGAGCCCTACCCGGGGCTGGATCCCAGGACCCCAGGATCATCGTGACCTCAGCCAAACAAAGGGTTAGCCACCCAGGTGCCCCACCCTTTATTACTCTTTAAATACATTCCTTGCCTCATTTTGCCCCATGGCCTGATGTTAGTATCCTAAATCTGTCTTTTTCCCTTAGCATTTACTTCTGATTCCCTTGTCTACCTTTTTAACCTTTCTGAACTGTTTTGGGTGTGTCCTTCTTAGTCTGATTCTTCAGCCAACCCAAAAATTGGTTCATGAAAGATGATTATAGCAAGGTAGCCGCATTTCAGCAACATATAGGAAATACATAGGAAATGTAATAGTTCATTTCTAAATATTTTAAAATTTGTACTGTAGTTTCCTTTCTAATCTGTGGAATTTAAAGGTGATTTTTTCTTGTTCCCAAACGTATTTTTTTAAAGTGCTCTTCTTTCTTTCTTTCTTTCTTTTTTTTTTTTTTTTAAGATTTTATTTATTTGTCAGACAGTGAGAGAGAGCATGTGCAAGCAGGAAGAGAGGCAGGCTCCCCAGTAAGCAAGGAGCCAGGTGTGGGACTCAATTCCAAGACCCTAGGATCATGACCAAAGCCTAAGGCAGGCACTTAACTGACTGAGCCACCTAGGCGTCCCTCTTCTCTTATTTCTAATCTAATTGCAATAGAGATTCTAGTCTCTGTGATATTAGTTTTTTAACCCATAGAGATATTTCTTTAGACTGTAGCTTGATTGGTGGTCAGTTTTTGTAAATGTTCAATATAAACTCAGTAAGAATGTACATTCTTTAATATTGGAGCAAGATATATATATGCTCATCTGTATGGATCAACCTTGTCAACTGTGCTATTCAGATTTTCTAATCCTCATTCATTCATTGGAACATTTAATTTGTTTCTAATTGAGCTATGTGTAAATAACCCAGTATGATTGTCAATTTGTCGGTATCCACTTTTATTAATTTATCTTTTAGTATGAAATGTCTACAGTAGCCCAAATCTGGAAACAATCTAAATGTTGCTCAACAGACAAATAGTTAAATAAATAGTGGTGTAGCCATCAATAGTATAACCATCAGTGATTGGCAATAACAAAACCATTGGTATTTATAAAGCACCATGAATGATTCTCAAAAACATGTTCGGGAGGGAAAAAGCCATAAACACAAGAAGAAATACTACATAATTCCATTTACATCAATTTCAAGATCATAATTTGTAAATAGAAATCAACACAGTAGTTACCGACAGGGTGGGGAGTAGGAATTGCCCCGAAGGAAGCACAAGGGAAATCTGGGGAGCGCCAGACACAGTCTATATCTTGACTAAGGTGTGGATTATATGAATTTCTGTATTTACAAAATGAGTATCTCCTTTTATATCAGTTCATACATTATGTTACCCATGGCTATGTTGTTAGATGTGTACAAGTTCATAAGTCCAACTTCTTGATGGAATGTCCATTTAATCATCATTTCACATCATTCTTATGTTTAACTATTAATGGCCTTGCTTTAAATTTTGTTTTTTCCTTATATTATTATTGCTATCCAGCTTTCTTCAGGTTAGGATTTTCTTTTTTTTTTAAGATTTTATTTATTATTTATTTGACAGAGATCACAAGCAGGCAGAGAGCCAGGCAGAGAGAGAGAAAGAAGTAGGCTCCCCACTGGAGAGAGAGCCCAACCTGGGGCTCAATCTAGGATCCCCGGACCATGACCCTAACCGAAGGCAGAGGCTCAACCCACTAAGGCACTCAGGTGCCCCGGTTAGTATTTTCTTAATGTAGTTCTTTATATAGCTTTGTTTTAGGTATAGCTCATAAATAATAAATAACTATACTTTTAAAAATCCATTAAACTTGGGTGTATTTGCACCTATTGTAAATACTAATGTATTTGTACTTACATGTACCATTTTATTTTGTTTTCTGTTTACTATCCTTTTTCCCTTTTTTAAATCTTCTTTCCTGCCTTCCATTGTATATGTAAACATTTTTATTTTTCTTGTTTTTCTTCTGTTAGTACAAAATCTATAACTCGTTCTCTATTTTCATTGCTATTACATTTTATCATGCAAACTTACCTATATATTTTAAACAAAACAATTATTCAGTATTTCCATTTTCATCTTGACCATTCCTTAACTATCTAAAGAAAACCAAAGCAGTCCCCATTATCTTATCTTTAGGGGTACTAGTTTTATTTTTTAAGAATAATTATCCTTATAGGTCACCTGGGTGGCTCAGTGGGTTAAGCCTCTGCCTTCGGCTCAGGTCATGATCTCAGGATCCTGGGATTGAGCCCTGCATTGGGCTCTCTGCTCAGCAGGGAGCCTGCTTCCCTGTCTCTGCCTGCCTCTCTGCCTACTTGTGATGTTTCTCTCTCTCTGTCAAATAAAATCTTAAAAAAAAAAAAAAAGAATAGTTATCCTTATATTAAATAGTTAAGTGAATCAACATTTTTGAATCAGTTCCTGTGCTCATTGTGCTCTATAACTGGTCCTAACTACTGGGTTCACTTTTCCATAACATATCACTTTTGCTAATTTTTGTTGAGTTAATGGGAGAATAAACTATTACATGTCTTTGTATATCTGATATATTTGCATTTTACCCCTCCTTTATCCACTGGAGTAGTGAATCTGGCTGTGGTTCTCCATATGGAACTGAGTTTATATGGTCTCCTCTACTCAGTAAGAGCTGTAATCCCCACTGAGAACCGGGAGACCAGTCTCCTGTACCTCCCACCCTGCCCCCCACCCTCTTGCCAGTTCTGCTGGATGGCAATGTCCATCTTCTTTGTTATCTAGCTATGTCGCTTTGCTTTCTCCTCTTATGTATTACCTTTCATTGCAGTACATTTGATGGAGAAAGGGGTGTTTGAATCTGTTTTCTCCATTTCAAACTCTTGTTTTCTTTGTTTTGTTTTGTTTTGTTTTGTTTAAATTATTTATCCTGAAGTTTGGTTTGTTAGGGTACAGCTTTTGAATAGAATGAATAAATCAGAGGTTGTTAAGTGTCTGCCTTTAGCTCAGGTCGTGATCCCAGAGTCTTTGTTCAGCCGGGAGCTTGCTTCTCCTTCTCCCACTGCCTGCTGTTCCCACTATTTGTGCTTGATCTCTGTCAAATGAATAAATAAAATCTTTAAAAAAAAAAAAAAAAGAATGAGAAAATCAAAACTTTCTTCTTCTGACATTGACACAGATCCCCCCCCCCGGTAAAATCTATGTTAAATAATTAAATAATCGATTGTGTAAATCAAGCATGTTATACTTTTTTAAACTATTAAATTCAAGTTCAGTCAAGGTTTATGGACGTTTAGTGAGCTGTTAATTCTAACCAGGATTAGAGAAGCATTCATAGATTAAGGGACATTTGGTCTGTGCCATACTAGAAAATGATGAGACGTTTAGAGCCAAAAAGCAGGGGTCACAAAACAACCCAGATACAAACGGTCTTGCAGTGTGATTTCAAAATATGAGCCCATATCTCAAAACCAAGGAACTCCAATAAAAAGCAGGATTTCAGAAAAATAAAAATAAAAGTTTTGGTAAAACGGAACCCAGCCCTCCAGCACTCCCACTGGGCTGTAGATAAGTAGTTCTGCCCCTTTCAGATACCTGTGGAATCTTCTTAGTCTTCTCTCCCCATATACAAGCTGCTGGTCCCCTCTAGGCTCACATGCAAGCCCTGTAGAAAGTCTGGAAGACTACAAAGTTGCACAATGAATTCTGAAAAGGTTTCCAAACAAGAGAGTAATGTGATCCGATCTTTGTTTCCATGAAGCAAGCTCAGTGGTGAAGGATGGTGGGTGTGTGGAGACTGCATGTAGCCATCCACTAAGACAGAGATCTCAGAAGAAAGCAAAAGTTTTAGAGGATAAATAATTGTGGTTTTGTGCATGTGTGGGTGACCTCTTTGAATCAGAGCCTGGGTCTTAGTTATCTTTGTGTCCCCAGCTTCTAACACATCTAATAAAAGAGTTCAATCAATGAATGTTGAATTGAACTCAATTTAGCTAATTGGGTTTTAGGTGTTTGTGGGAAGGTCATACAGGTGGAAAAGTCCAGAAGTCAATTTGTCATTTTAGAGCTTGAAAGAAAGGTTAAAGCTGGAAATTAATTGGGGGTATTATCAACATATTTCTTTTCTTGACTGATTTTCATGAGTTGTATTGTGTTAAGACATACTTATTGAGAGTATATCTTGATTAAAAGTTTATGATTTTGTTTATTTATGTGATTGTCACACGTGCTTAATGTATTGTATTATTGAGGATCTATTGATATTTTCACCAAATCTTCTGTGCTTTCAGCAGGTTATATATATTTATAATCTACTGAAGGCACAGAAGATGATTTTTTTTCACCCAAAAGATGTTTCTGACAGATACTAAAATCACAACAAGTTTAACTTATTATAGAGTCATCAGACAATGTGAAAGGAGCTCAAGTGATTTAAGCACAAATACATCAACTCTAACTTGACTGAAGTTTCAAGTAGCAATTTCAGGAAAAAAAAAAAAAAAAAGAACATTCAAAAATGTTAAAAGCCCTGTTCTAAACAAACACTGATTTTTCCCTCAAAAATAGTGTCTACATGGTATAATTTTTTTCAAATGAAGTAGTAATTTAAATTGTTAAGTTAGTTTTTAACTTAAACTTGCTCTCTTTAAGGAAAAAAGAAACATGGTCTGTATTTTTACATTCACGTCCTCTCCTGGGTTTATCTTTCCTTTAGAAAACATGTAAGTAGGGAAGGAAGGAAGGGAGGAAGGAAGGAAGGAAGGAAGGAAGAAAATATACATAGCTTTTTTCCCAGTTCCCAGTAGTGTTTGGTAATTCAACACTTAAATCTCAAGGGATCCTGACCCCATAATTCTAGCATGTTCCCTGCCTGGAGACACAACAGAGTTGTTACTTTGGTGACCATTCTAGAAGAAATCAGCACTACCCAGAATCAAGTACAAAAACACAATGACATAAAAGAGAAACAGGAATTCACAATGTGCACTTCTCTGTTTCCCTTTCCCTCTCTTTTTACCTTTCATTGACAAGAATACAGAATACAAAAAAAAAAAAAAAAGTGGAATATGATTTCCCCATGCACCTGTCACCTAGTTACAAAAGGCTTCAACTTAGGGCTTCACTTGTTGTATCTATTTTACCATTTGCTTCTTTCCTTCCCTATAACGAAGGGAATAGTTTGAGCCAAATCCTTGCTATTGTATTATTTCATCCATAAATATGTCAGTATGCATCTAAAAAAGATAATAACTTTTTAAAACATAATCAGAATGTCATTATTTTTGTCCCTCAAAAGAAGGTGGTATTCTCAAACATCATCAAATATCCACTGTTTGAGTTTCTCTTATTGTAATGAAACACATATGTTTGTTTGTTTTTTATAAACGATTAGGTTGGCTTGGATGTAGATCCAAATAAGATCCACACATTGCATTTGTTTGTTAGGTCCTCTATCTCTTTTAATTGATAGGGCCCTCCTCTCTCATTTTTCTCCTGGCAATCCATTTGTTAAAGAAACCAGAGAATTTATTCCTGCAGAGTTCATCATATTCTAAGATTTTGCTGACTGCATCTCTATCGTGCCATTTAATATGTTCCTGAAATTGTAGTTTGATCTAGAAGCATGATTTAATTCAGGCTCAGGTCTGGAGTAGAATGCTTGTTGAGTACATAAAATTCAGCTCTCTTTTAGACATCTACAACTCAACAGCCATCAATGGATCAAATACCTAGATCCATTGTTTCATGAGCGGTTTAAAATATGGTGATATTTTCTCATTCCTTTGCCATCTATTAGCTGACTTGCTTATATGAACAGAAATCTTCATCAGTTCTATAGGTATCCTGAATATAACTCTTCCACACAATAGAATTCTTGATTCTTTCCTCTAATTTACTAGTTTTTAGGTAACAGGTTGGCTCCCTCACAGACACCAATGTTTAAAAAGTTAGTTTTTTATTATCATTTTGTACTACTCAAATTTAAAGTGGTATGTGTCAGCCCCTTCCAATAATTTCCTATTGATGCTCAAATTATCCTGTCTTTGGCCAGTAGAAGCCTCTTCAAGGTGGCTCCTAAATCCTTTGACACAATACCAGTAATCTGTTGAGTTCCTTCCTCTTTGGTATAACAAGATAGATATCCAGGCTATTTCCTATTCTAAACCAAGATTCAGACATTTTCCCAAAGAACTCTCTCTGTTTTTAACAGCATATTATATTTAGGGACCAGAGTTTGGGAATATTCTGATTTTTAGTGCTATAAAGTGTGAGAAATATCAACTACAGGGGCTGTATTTTCCCTCCTCAAACGTGCTCCTTCCCACCAGAAGTCACTTACACCTGCCATTCCCTCTTGTCTGGAATGCGCTTCTCTCTTCTCTCCGCTTTTTACCTACTTATCTCTCTCCATTCAGCTTTCATCTTTCAGCTCAAATCTCATTGTCTGTTCTACATGGATAGATGTTTCTGCGACTTGTCCCCCATAATAGACCATTGCACGTATACAAACATGCTAAAAAGTGCTGTTTGTGAGACTCATGCTATGTAAATGATCTTGGGAAACTGGTTATTTGAAATATATTATCTGGTCTCCAGGTAAGAACTGGCCTTTCTGTTCTGGACGCCAAGAGTTCTAAATCATGCCTCACATCCCCTCCTCTTCCAGGCTGGGCTGGCCCCCTGTGGTGGAATCCTAGAGGGAAGGCAGACACACATATCCCAGGCTCCTTAAAAATACAAAAACACAGTAACATAGAAGTGTGGCTCTCTCCAAACTGCACATAGGCAAACAAATGTGTAACTTCAAACCAAATTATTTGCCCTATAAATATGGCCCTTATTGGGGATGGCCAGTTGGAAGTCTCACCTAAGGGGAAGATGCTCCACCCAGGTCTCTCAATGGGGACACCAGCCTGGCTGTCTCCATGGGGCTTCCGCAGCTGATGAGGTTAGATGTTGTAAGTACCCAAAGTTAAATTGATGTAACTTTGCCTTATTCTCATTTATCACCTACTATTACCTTCATCTATGTGTAGATTCCTTTCCTCTCCTGTTTCTATTAGGTTTCTATAATAATAATAATAATAATAATAATAATGTTTTCTTTTCTTTTTGAAACCAAAAACATGGCTGTTGTGAATCTTTTTCCTAGAACACTGTCTGAGGTTTTTTCAACTTCTTGACATGATCAATTTCTCCTGCTACATGTGCCCGAAGGGCACATGCCCTTGCATATACTTAGCACTCTTGAAAACACTGTTTGATGTATACTTAATCTCCACGATAGACTATAACATCCAACAGAGCAGGAACCATATTGCTTTTTGCTCATCATTGGGCCTTGAGTACCAAATCAATTGCCTGATATAGAATAACACTCTGTAGTGGTTGGTTAATGTCTCTCCCCTCATCCCTCCAGAATTCATGACTCCAGAAAGCCTCAGATTGTAACCTTCTTTGGAAATAAGGTCTTTGTAGATGTACTTAGTCCAGATGAAATCTTAGGGAATTAAGGTGGTCCCAAAATTCAATGACAGGTGTCCCCACGGGAAGAGGAAAGAACACAGACACAGGGAATAAGGCCATGTGAAGAAGTAAAGACAGGCACAGAGATTGGATTGGTGCATCTGTAGGCCAAGGAATGTAGAAGATGGCAGGGGTTCTACCAGAAGCTGGAAAAGGCGAGGAAGGATTTTTCCCTAAAGCCTCCAGAGAGAGGACAGCCCTGCTGACAGCGTGAGTGCAGACTTCTAGCCTCTAGTACTATGTGTGAGTGAATACATTTATATTATTTTAAACCACCTGATTTCTGGTACTTTGTAATGCCACCCCTAGGAAACTAATATGGGGGACTATGTTTTAAAACTGCAATAGAAGTGTGATTGCTTTAAAAAATCAATGTGTCATGGAATATAATTAATCTGATTAATCAAATCACCACAAATCTGGTATTCCAAGTACAAAAGGAGTGCTCCCCATCCTTTTTTCCCATAAAGAGAATCTCCCACCTTATAAGCGCCACATGCTCCCCATGTCTGAGAGCTCTCCAAGCCTGCTGATGGCTAATGGAGAAGATCATGACTAGAATATACCACACAGTATAGAGGTTCCTGTTTGGGAGAAATTGGGGTAGATGGGAGGATTCGTTTTGAAGCTGCTAGGAAAGCAGGAGTGAATAGTTACAGAAGAAAAAGCCAAGATGCAAAGGAAAAGTAGATCTTTACAACAGAAGTATGTAAAGCTCTGGGGACATGGAGTTGCTATTGAATTTTCAGTATGAGCAAGAGTGTCATCTTAATGAGACCCACCCAAGACATCTTTGGTCGCCAATCTGTGCCTGTTACAATATTTGCCATTTCATTCTACAGCTATTCTCACCTTGTCGGTAGTCGAGGAAGCTATATTTCCTTCCTGAAATCCTCCCTTTCGTTGCACCACAACTTCTCACTCATCATCATGTCATGACATGAGAACATTCCTGCTCTTCATCCATTATTCAAAATACCCTCAACAGCTAAACTCTGATATTGAGCAAATCTCTTTAATCAATGAAGGGTTTAGTCTGTGATTCCATCAAGCAACTAAAACCAAAATAATCTCTTCTAAAGTGCTACAAAATACAGACTAGACATCATGGAACCCAGAAATTATGCATGACAATTATGAAGTTATATTATGATTTTAAACTAATGCAAAATTATAAATTATCTAATTTCTTTGTTTCAAAGAAAATATGGATCAAGGGTTTTCTCAGAGAATTGCTACCAAAGATCCCACCTCTAAAATTCTACTTTATGTCATACTGAGCTTGATTGAGAGATTAGCTTCCTACGTAGGAACACTACTCAACTTGAAGTCATAAGACCTAGATTTGAGACCTGTTATGTCTAAGCAGGGAAAAGTTGATCAGGCCACTTAAACATGATAAAATGAGGTGGGGGGTAGTATATAAGTATCTAAGTGTAGTGTCTGGTATGCGGTTGGCATTTAACAAAGATGGACGTGGCATATAATTAGATCCAGAGTATGAGTAGAAGTAGTAAGGGTCTGTGGAATGAAATGGAACCAGGCTCAAATTCTGATTCTGTTTCTCACCAGCGACAAATGTTGACATATTTTAGGGACTTTCTTAGCCTCAGCATCTTCCTATGTAAAGAGGGGAGTTCATTTCTACCTCATAGGGCTCTTACAAACATTAAAAAATATCATGCATAAGAAGAACTTAACACAGCGTCTAACACCTTGGAAGTCCTCAATAAATATTTTTGTTATTATCATTATTCATATAATGTAATGTTTCAGAGAGATGCCCTATAGTGATTCTAAGCTTTTAGGCATTTAAAATACTAAGATATTTAGATAAAATAGTATTTGAGGTACCTTTTTCTAATTAAATTCAAATCGATGCTAAACCATCACAGGCTAAAATCTGAACTTTGAAATTATGATAATGATATTAGCAGAAGTAAAATGTAACAACAAGGGAATGCCAAAATATTTCATTACCAGAATATAATACATAGAAGATCCATCCAAGCCATATTATTTCTCTAATAGGACAAGCAAAACATATTTGATGGGAAGATACAAGATAGGTAAAAGCACATTCTAATGCATCTTCCTTTTATTACTTTTGAGGCACTTGGAAATGATCTTTTCCCAAACTGTCTCCTGTTTCCTGATGTTCACCATTGAGTCATTATACAGTTAGTCCTTTGACTTAAAAACATTCTCTGGCAGGAAAACAACATGTTATCAGATATAAACATCTAAGTGGACATGAGGTTATCAAAGACATTCCAGAAACAGATCTTGGATTCACAAATACCCTAGAGCCAGAAAGGATAGCTACCCAAAGAGAAAAGGTAGGTGAACAGATGCTCCCAGTGTCAGCTGTCTCCAACACTGACACGGGAGACCAGGAACTTCTTATGGACAAGCACTGATTTTATTTAACCACAAAATCATATGTGGTCTTGCATTTGTGTAATTGTGAAAATAGATGATTTAAAGATTCCAAAGGCTTTAGGCTATTTTTTTTTCTTTCAAATTCTGTCAATGATCCTAATACTTGAGAAATTTGCATAAAAGCACATGATACTGTTATAGAACACTGCCCTATCTAAAATGTTTTTATAATATCTATTGTCGAGCTAGAATTTCACTAAGCACAACACAATGAAATGACAAACTCTTAAAAATCACCTATTTTTAGTCTTTGCTTATACATAAAAATAATATAAAAATATTCATTAGATTGGCATGTCTATCCTTTGGCAGCCAGAGGCACAGCACCAA
The DNA here is from genome assembly GCF_030435805.1 of Mustela lutreola. NCBI lineage: Eukaryota > Metazoa > Chordata > Mammalia > Carnivora > Mustelidae > Mustela > Mustela lutreola. The sequence continues at coordinate 56,015,730 of NC_081295.1, read as the reverse complement.
AAATGTATAATTATGAAATCACTCAGCAACTATTTTGTCATGTAGCATGGCAGGTAAATAATGGTTGCTTTAATGTGTGAATTATTTTAGTATCTGGTTATGCAAATGTAGACATTTGTTCAAGTGAAGGTTAAGCCTCTGGGAGGTAATGGCTAATATACCCTGAGAATATTCTCTATTCTCAACAAAGGAAGTATAAGTTTTTCCTCTGAGTCCTTCTTTAAAAAGTATTTATAAAGTTTTAAAGGAAATGTGTACATTTTCCTCTTAAATTCCAATATACAGAAGTATGAAGTAAATTATGAATAGCCCCATATCATCTACTCTCTCCTGATTCAGTCTGTCATGTTACCTTTATACAGGTGTATGTGTGCACATGGACACAGATACAGAAAGAAACATTCTTCAATGTGTTACCAATGTTTTCAAAATCGGAGATTTTACAACAGCTGAAGATGAATCCTTGTAGCTGTGGGGATCTTCTGAATCAGACCTTTTTACCCTCATCTAAAGCAACTGTCTTATGATCAAATCCTTAAGCTATTCAAACAGGAATCATGGATATTTATAGCCCAGTGTAGTCCAATTCAGCATTCCCCAGTTCTAGCTGCTAAAACAAACAAACAAAAAAAAGCAGGGAAAAGGGTCAGGGGCATCAATATGTAAACCGAAGTTTTTTGAAAATCAGTTTAAACATTTACCTCAAATTTTAGAGAAGTTCCTTAAAGTTGCCCAGTTGGGTTTTCTTTTTAAAGTTTTGTGTGGGTTTTTTAAAATTTTATTTAAATTCTACTCAGCATCTAGTATATTATTGGTTTCAGGAGTAGAATTTAATAATTCAACACTTGCCCATAATACTCAGTGCTCATCATAACAAAAAAGGTGCCCAGTTTTTATGAGTCCGCACATCTACTAAATGGGAAGAAGTCTAATGAGCACTTGACCTCCTTGGAGAGAGGAAGGGCTGCCTCCTCTGTGGAGAGAAAAGCGCTCTGAGAAGCTATGCTCATGGGATGGTGGCGCATTGTTTTCAGTCCTAATTGAAACTAGGAAACACAGGGAAGTGTGATAATGAAAACAACAGGATCAAGGGAGTGTGGAAATTAGCTGACTTTTCCCCACAAAATCTGTAAAAAACAGACTAGGTTGAGTTAGGGGTGTGATTTCTGGGTTATATGTGAGAAGAGGTGTCTTAGCGCAAACACCATGAAAGCAGCAAGGGAATATCCTTCACTTCCCTGTGACTCTAGGCATAAGCTGCAAAAACACTGCTTAGGAATATGCACTGGACTGTCCCCAAAAGTAAAAATGCAGAGCTGAGTCTGAGGGTGGTGATCCATTCAAATCAGACCTAGTTCATACAGTTTTGAGTATTCTGTGAGTCTCTATGTGAATAGACAGCATAGTGCCCACTTTACAGAAGCACTCAATAAATGGTCATTGGTGCAGTTGTTGTTAATACTTTATTCTAAATCTAAGGGCATGATGTGTCATCCTGAAGAGTAGTGCTTCTTTGTTAATGGCTACACAAATCACTGGCAATTGGGAAAATGTTTCCTGGCCATCTGAAACATTAAAAGCGACTTCTAAATGTTATTATCTAAAATATGTAAAGAACTTATACAACTCAACACCAAAAGCCACATGTGATACAATTAAAAAATGGGCAAAAGACATAAACTACATTTCTCCAAAGAAGACATCCAGATGGCCAACAGACATATGGAAGATGCTCAACATCACTCATCCTCAGGGAAATGCAAATCAGGACCATAATGAGGTATCACCTCACACCTCTCAGAATGGCTAAAATCACAAACACAAGAAACAATAAGTGTTGGCAAGGGTATGAGGAAAGAGAAACCCCTGTGCTTTGTTGGTAAGAATGCAAATGGGCAGCCACTGTGGAAAACAGTATGGAGGTTCCTCAGAAAATGTAAAAATAGAATTACCATATGATCCAGTTATTCTACTACTATTTACCCAAAGAATACAAAACACTAAATTGAAAAGATAAATGTCCCCCTGTGTTTATTCCAATATTATTTATAGTAGCCAAATTATGGAAGCAATCCAACTGTCCATGGACAAATAAATGTATAAAGTGATAGATACGTACCTTGGAATATTGTTCAGCCATAAAGAAGAATGAAATCTTACCACTTGCAACAACATGGGTGGATGTAGAGAGCAGAATGCTCAATGAAATAAGTCAGCCAAAGAAAGACAAATTCCTTACAATTTTATTCATATGTGGAATTCAAGAAACAAAGTAAATGAGCAATTGAAAAAAGAGACAAACCGAAACACAGACTCTAAAGTATAGAGAACTAACTGGCAGTTACACGAGGGGAGGAGAGTGGGGGGATGGGTGAAAGAGGGGAAGGGGATCGAGAGAACACTTATCATGATGAGAACTGAGCAATGTATGGAATTGTCAAATCAGTATATTGTACACCTGAAACTAAAATTACTTATTAACTAGACTGCAATTAGATTTTTTAAATGACCTCTAAAAGGGAGAAAAAAAAATATTTGTATCTGTGTTCTAGATTGTAAATCCCTTGGTAAATTTTTCTCTCTCCAGTGTCAGTGCCTAGCATAATGCATGACATATAGCAGGACCTCAGTAAAAATTTCCATAGAAGGCAGTGGTTAAGAGGACAAACTCCAGAGTCAACCTATGTGGGTTCTTAACAGCTGTGTAATCTTGAGCAAGTTACTGAACCCCTATGTACTTCAGGATCCTCATTTGTAAAATGGGGGTGGATAATATTTCCCACTTTCCTGAGCTACCCTGAGGTTCAAATGATTTATTACATGCAAATGGCTCAGAATGGTGCCTACCACAGGAGTTGCTATATATTTGCTATTATTATTGTGAGAGTGGTGATGATGATGGTGATGATGAGCTCTCCTCCAACCCTTAAGCACTAGCTTAAGAAATAGAGCATAAGACCATGCTCTCAGTCACAACTCCTGGTGCATACTGACGCTCTGAGAAAGGTATATGGTCATCCTTTTTATATCCAATAATCGATTGTGACAACAGCTACTAAGTGGAACACATTCTACCTAACTGTAGTTTTTTCAAGCAAAACCGATAACAGAAGCTTCCAAGAGTCTCTGCTGTAGTTTTCAAAAGGCCAAGTTAAATCTTTTCTTGCTTTGGTTAGAACATCATCTGAAAATGGTTAGAATTGTAACATTTGTGCTCTATTCAAGAAAATAATATTTTCTAAATTATTGGGTAAGTGATATTTACTAGTGGCACTGTTAACCCTAATAGGGTTTTTGGATCCAATTAGCTCATTTAAGAAAAAATAAAGCACAATAAACCTATTCTTTCTAAAAATCAATAAATAATGCTTTTAATTCACTTTGATTACTGGACTTGGCAGGAGAGTAATCATGTCATGAAACTGACACCACAACAAAAAAGCATTATGCTGACAAAAACAAGTAAGAATAAGCCAACAACTGAGCTGCAGAAAGAAAACATTATGCCCGGAAGTGTTTCTGTCCCGAAATGAGGCTCTTGGGCTCTGCCATTGGCTGCAGCAAGAAGAGGAGCAATTCTCTCTTGCAAATTGCACTCATTGCAGCTGAATGACATTATCTCCACCTGTGCAACAGTCCTTTCCGCCAACGGTTTCCATAAGCAGTGTGAAAACTGCCTCTGACGTCTCCTTAGGAAACTGTGCTAGCAGACGAGATGACAGAGCAAATGGAGGATGAACTCAATTCATTTATCAGGATAACAGGACCACCGACTCCTGCTTGCAATGTGCCAAGCCTGATGATGTCATTCTACAATGCCAGGGAACAGCCACACTCATTTCCAAGAGGCGATAATTGTTGCTAATTTCAGTTAACAAATTTCATGTAAAGCATCCCCCCCCCTGTGTTTCCTAGAATTTAAAATGAGAGTTTAAAAGGAAGGGAGGTTGAAGGTCAATAAGAGAAGCCCAGGAAGAGGTCCCTGCCCCGATGGAGCAGAAGGATGATGCCTGTAGCATCAGGAAGACCTGCTCGGATTCTCAGCTTTGCCTTCGGCTCATTGTCGCCCTGAGCAAGTTTACTTCCTTCCCATCCACAGACTCCGTTTCCTCAGGAGCAGAAGGGAATAGTAAAATCCATCTCAGGGCTACTATCAGAATTTAATGAAATATGGAGGCATCCAGCACATGGTACAATATATACACAATGAATAGTATGAAAATTATCTGAAAAATGACTCTTTTTCTTGGCCTCTGATATACAGCAGAGACCCCATGGCTGTTCTGTGTAAGAGGACTGAAGCCATGCTGGATAACCCTGGAAGGTGAGGTGAAATCACAGGAGTCTGAAGGTTTGGGCCCCTGCTGCTTACAGCAAGTCAAGAGATCTGGACTGCAGAGTCTGTCCACTGGAAGTGAGGTTATCACCTGGAATGCAATCAGGAGGGCCCTGAAGTCCCTCTCTCTGCTCTCCCATCTCACTGCAATCATCTCTCACCACACCCACCCCACTCCCTTTACCAAACCACTGCAGGAGGAGGAAGCCATTACCATACTATGCAGGCCCCCCAAGGAGGCTTACAAAAGGCTCTGCGTACTGACAGCTCTCACACTATCAGCATTACTTGCACAAACCCTTTCTAAGATTCTTTGAACAGTGAGAATGTTAAAAGCCTAGAGCAAGGATATGACTCCAATGTGAGCACCTCAGGCTTATGTATATACTTGGATGGGAAGAAGAATGACTTTTCTTAATTTTTACTTTAGAGATTGTCATTGCTATAGTATCCATACCTCTCTCTGACAGAATAGAGGACATAGAATCAATAATTCACAAACACTATCGGGGAGAAAACACTATCTTACACACATCCAAAATCCAAAAACTAGAAGTCAAATGTAGGGTATGCAGTTAGAAGCAAAGAGTTCCAACTGAAACCCGAGTCACACTTGTAACATCTTCAGATGAAGGAGCACAATGTGGGCCTCAGTTCTCTCTGCCCACGGCCTCCACCCTAATAATACCCAGGAGGATATGGTTTAATAGTGCCTCAGGCAAAGAAGAAAAGGCAAGAGAGAGGATTGTTGTTCTTTTCCTTTCTCCCTCTTTTAAGCTCCAAGGAAAAGTGTGTTTCCAGTGGCAGGCAGTGAATAAGACTGAAGAGAGGTTTCATTTCACCTCTTTTCACCTCAGGTTAAATAAAATTTTTGCCAGAAAACATCCTGGCACTATATCTATAGCTAAAGGTTTGGCAGATCTAACTCCATTCATAGCCAGGCACCCATCCCCTTTCCCATTGCTCCCCTCCTCTTGTGAACGCCCAAGGAATACACGGGAAAGAGCAGGAAGAGGCTACACAGTTGATTCAATATTTTTTCCCAACTAATTCTTATGCAAAAACAGACTCATCAAAAAATATACACTAAACACATCTATAGTGTGTTATATTTCACTCCTTCCTTCATGCATTCTCAGACAACACAGCCTCTTATCTTTATTTCATCATAATGAGATATGGTTGGTACCAAGATATGGCTGGTACTTTGGTTGGTACCAACGTAGCATGTTGCAACCTTGATTATACGCTTCAGTGTAACGTGGTTAAGAGCATAGGGTCTGAGCACAGGCAATACTGTAAAGGACACCATGAAGATAGTGAAAGGCAATGTATGGAATGGGAGAAAATATTTGCAAACCATTATCTGATGAGGGATTAAAATCCAGAGTATATAAAGAACGTCTACAACTCAAAAAACAAAACAAAACAAAACAACCCTATTTGAAAATGAACAAAGGATTGAAATAGACATTTTTCCAAAGAGGATTTATAAATCACATGAAAAGATGCTCAACATCACTAATCACTAGGGAAATGCAAATCAAAAGCAAAGTGAGATACCATTAGGGAGGCTCATAGGAAAAAAAAAATGTTGACAGGAAGGTAGAGAAATTGCAAACCTTATACATTGTCCATGGAATTTTAAAATGGTGCAGCCACTATGGAAAACAGTATACAACATCTCAAAAAAAAAAAAAAAAAAGAAAAAAAGAAAGAAACCCATTTAGAATTACCATAAGTTGTAGCAATTGTACTTCTGGTATATATATAAAAGACTCAGATATTTGAACACCTTTGTGGTATATATATACTTTACCAAAATAAAACATATCTAAGAATTTGAAAAAAAAGAGCCTAACTTCTGGAGCCAAAGTTCCATATTTGCCACCCAAACTACCCCACCTTAGCCTTTGGGCAAGTAATTTAACTTTCTGTTTTCTCAATTGTAAAATGGAATAGGCAGAGTGCCTAAGTCATAGTTTGTTGTGAGGTTCATGCCAGATGATAAAAAGCAAAAAACTCTGGCAGATAATAAGTGCACAGAGTATGCTAGCTATTATTATTGCTTCTTTGTATAGATGCTAAAAAGCCCAAAGCCATGGACAAATATATTTGTTTTTTTATTTTCTCTATCCATCTTAGAGCCTCCTCTATATATTACTAAATACTTCTTGACTGATTGAATTCTTCATATACAAAGGTGAACCTTGTTGACTCGATTTCCGTGGCTGTTTTTCCAACACAGAATACAAATTAATATCGATCCATTCATATTCTCGAATAAGCCTCTTTGAACCAAAGATATAAATTTGTAGACATTTGGGTATTATCTTGAACATATAGATAATGCTGAAGTATTTTCATGAAAAGGACTTACTTTATATGGCTATATTCCAAGGTCAGGAGAATCATGAAGTCTTCCCATTTTTGTTATTGCTAACCAACCTACAGAACCAATCACAGGGTACAATGTAACTGGGATATCACCATCTAAAGATAGATTCAAAGGAAGTTAAATAGATGGTAAAATCTCTGAGCCTCCAAAGCTGATACCTTCCTGGGTCTTTTACATGAGGAAGGGGTTGAGGTGTGAAGGACCTACAGGCCACCCTTAGTTAGCTCTGGATCAGATGATGTTGGGGATCCATATTTAAATTAAAAGTAAATATATCTAAAGACGCTATGGGCTTTGTGTTGACAGCATGAGGTATAGGGCATTTGTTAATTCTCCCCATTTTTAAAAATTTTTAAATAAAAAACCTCTATCCAAAATCTGTTGTAATATAATATTAACAATCATTCTCAGAAATAACAGGTGATTTCTGAAATGTACAGCATTTTTACAAGCTTTTCCTAAAATGAGCTTTTTTAAAATCTTGGCTGCTGCTGGCTTCTAAAATCATCTTCAATCTGAGTGAGAGCAAATTCATTTAACGGTTTATTTCTCCAACAATTTGAGTGACTATTTCCCCTAGATATCTTTTTCAGAGCCCACACCCTAAAGCTTCATAATTCCATTAAATCAGCACACAGCTGGGCAATTCTTTCTTTGCTCACATTATAGTGGTCCCCAGGGAATTTATGTAAATCTATGGAAATTCATTTTAAAGTCTGTACTCTGAAAGGGAGGATGCATCCTCATTAAGTAAACGATTATATCTACAAACAAGCTAAAAGCAACATGCTGGAGAGCTAAATTAAACTTTCCATCAAGAAAACTAAGCCATTCACTTTCAATAGGCTTTACCCAAATGCTACCAAAATCATAAGACAAAAGATTTTGAAGAAGTCCAAACAGATATCAAGGAAAGTGTGGCTGAGCCACCATGGCAGGGCACAGCCTCCTTTCTGATATAACCACTTAACGTCACCTTGGGCCATGGTACAGGAAGTGGTTCATCCTTATCATTCACAGGCTATCGGGAAAGACTTCTCATAAAAGTGTAAAAGGAAATGAACTCACAAAGTCCTTCAAAGTTCACCCAAGTCAACTCTAAGATCTCTAAATAAGACTAGATGGTCTGAAGCTTACAAGAGAGAATATTATGTACCGAAAAGAGGACACAAGCTTTACAGTTAGACTTTTCTACTTCTTGTCCCCACCTCCTTCACTGAATAACTGAATAAATCACCTAGACTTCACAACATCTGTTTTCTTATTTGTAAATAGGCAATAATAATTCTTGAGATGATTTTTTAATGAAATAAACTATATAAAGCATTTACTCCAATGCCTAGAACATGGTTGCCATTCAAATGCCTTCAACTGAACCAAAAAAAAAAAGTGAAGTCTGAGCAAGATCTGATCTCTAGAAATCAGGAACTAACTGGAAGGGAAAGGAAAGAAGTCCTCCACTTAAAAGTTTTAGGTTCTCAAAAATCTATGGTACCTTCCCACTTTGGAGATCTGCTCACCTTTCTTACTGCTGAGAAAGTAGGGCTAAGGCAATTTATGGTAACATTGACTCAATATTGCCTTAAGCCCTTTCTTCTTAAGTCATTCCAACATTTACTATTTTCTCATATCTGAAAACTCCGTACTCTGCACAAGTGACATCTTGGTTCTGAAGTCAAAATCCAAAGTGAAAATATAAAATGAAATATAAAATACACCCATGAAAATCCTTTAGGTAGATTTAGCACTGGAATAGTCTCTCAGGAAGTTAAGCATATGCCATTTCTCATCCATTATTGGGACAGATTGCTGATTCTTCAGTTGAGCCCAAGTGAATCAGTTAGCTTAATTTTGAGATCCATGTCATCCCCAAAACATTTGAATAGACATAGATATAGATACAGTTTCCAATAGTAGATTCATATTCCAATTAGCAAGATTCTCATATTCCATAGGAGGTAAGTGGAACAGAGACCAACAGATGAAAGGGTCGATTCCTATCTCCATGCACACACTGAATGCAGTAACTGGTGGAATAGCCTACATTACTTATATATTTATTTTAGTATGTCTTTATTTCGCAAAGCAGTATGACATTTGCATACATTGAATATGTGTTAATCAAATGCAAGCATGATATTATGCCACATTTTAGTTTTGCGTTATGGAAATTAGATTGTATTCAATGGTAAACCGTACTAACCAGGCCACATATAAGGACTGGTAATTCTACTGCTCAAAGGAAAAAAAGAGAGACACATTCACATTTTAGGAATTAAGACAAAGCTTAGTCACTAAAGTAAAATCTGGAGAGAACAGTAAAAATCTGGAGAGAACAAAAATATATGGAGGGTAAATAACATGCTGTTAAACAATGATGGGACCAATCAAGAAATCAAAGAGGAAATTTTAAAATTTAAAATTTTAAATTTAAATTTTAAAATTTAAAATTTTAAATTTTAAAAATGCACGGAGACAAATGAAAATGAAAGCACAATGGTCTAAAATCTTTGGGATACAGCAAAACTAGTCCTAAGAGGGAAGTTTATAGCAGCACAGGCCTACCTCAAGAGGAAAAAAAATCTCAAATAAATGCCTTAAACTTACATCTAAAGGAGCTAGAAAAATAACAAACAAAACTAGAACCAGTAGAAGGAAGGAAATAAAGATTAGAGTAGAAATAAATAAATAGAAACATATATATATATATATATATAGAGAGAGAGAGAGAGAGAGAGAGTACAGATCAATGAAACTAGGAACTGCTTTTTTAAAAAAATGAACAAAATTGATAAACCTTTAATAAGACTCACCAAAAAAAAAAAAAAGAGAGAGAGAGAGAGAGAGAACAGATCAATGAAACTAGGAACTGCTTTTTTAAAAAAATGAACAAAATTGATAAACCTTTAATAAGACTCACCAAAAAAAAAAAGAGAGAGAGAGATAGAGAGAGAGAAAAGGACTCAAACAAAATCAGAAATGAAAGAAGAGAAATAACTGATACCATAGAAATACAAAGGATTATAAGAGAATATTATAAAAATAAGTATGTCACCAAGTTGGACAACATAGAAGAAATGGTTAAATTCCTAGGAACATATAACCTCCCAAAACCAAATCAGGAAGAAATAGAAAAATCTGAACAGATAACAAGCAATGAAATTGAATCAGTAATCAAAAAACCCAACAAACCAAAGTCCAGGACCAAATGGCTTCACATATGAATTCTACCAAACATTTAAAGAAGAGCCAATACCTATTCTAAAAAGCAAAAGAGGAAGGAAAGCTTCCAAATTCATTCTATGAGGCCACCATTACCCTGATACCAAAAGCTGATGAAGAGACCACTAAAAAAGAGAACTGCAGGCCATTATCTCCGATGAACATAGATATAAAAATCGTCAACAGAGTATTAGCAAACTGAATCCTAAAATAAATTTTTAAAATTCAGCATGATCAAGTGGGATTTATTCCTGAGATACAAGGTGGTTCAATATTCACAAATCAACGTAATACACAACATCAGCAAAAAAAAAAAAAAAAAAAAAAAAAAAAAAAAAAGGATACAAACCATTCGATCATTTCAATAGATGCAGAAAAAAGCTTTTGACAAAGTACAGTACCCATTCATGATCAAAACCCTCAACAAAGCAGATTTAGAGGAAACATACCTCAACATAAAAAAAGGCCATATATGAAAAAAACACAGCTAACATCATAATCAATGGTGGAAAACTGAGAGCTTTTCTCTCAAGGCCAGGAACAAGACAGGGATGTCCACTCTCACCACCTTTATTCAACATATTACTGGAAGTCCCAGCCACAGAAGAGAAGAAAGTTTAATAAAAGACATCTAAACTGGAAAGGAAGAAGTTAAACTTTCACTATTTGCAGGAGACATGATACTCTATATTTAAAAAAAACAAACAAACCTGGGGCACCTCGGTGGCTCAGTGGGTTAAAGCCTCTGCCTTCAGGTCATAATCTCAGGGTCCTGGGATCGAGCCCCACATCAGGTTCTCTGCTCAGCGGTGAGCCTGCTTCTTCCTCCCTCCCTCTCTGTCTGCCTCTCTGCCTACTTCTGATCTCTGCCTGTCAAATAAATAAATAAATCTTTAAATAAATAAATAAATAAATAACCTAAAGACCCCATCAAAAAATGTTAGAATTGATAAGTGAATTCAGTAATGTTATTGGATAACAAAACCAATATACAGAAATTCATTGCATTTTTATACACTAATAATGAAGTAGCAGAATGAGAAATTAAGAAAATAATCCCATTTACAACTGCACCAAAATTACTAAAATATCTAGGGATAAACTTAACCAAAGAGTTGAACAACTCATAGTCCACGAAGTACAAAATAACTGCTGGAAGAAATTGAAGATGACACAAACAAATGGAAATATTTCCCATACTGATGGGTTGCAAGAAAACTACTGTTAAAATCTCCCTATTACCCAAAACAATCTATACATTTAATGCAATCCCTAACCAAATACCAACAGTATTTTTCACAGAACTACAACAAACAACCCTAAAGTTTGTATGGACCACAAAAAAACTCTGAATAGCCAAAGCAATGTTGAAAAAGGAGAACAAAACTGGAAGCCTCACAACCCCACATTTCAAGATATACTATAAAGTTATAATAATCTAAACAGTATGGTATTGCCACAAAAATAGACACATAGATCAACAGAACCCTGGAGAGTGCAGAAATAAACCCATGATTTATGGTCAATTAATCTTTGACAGAGGAGGTAAGCTGTTTCTGCAAGTCCCCAAAAGTCAGTGTGGTATCAGGAACTCAGTCCCTGCCTCTGGCTATAGGGATACAGGGCAAGAATGGGGAGCAGCAGGATCTTTGAGTTGCTCCTCTAGGCAAGTCTTTGGAATGCCCCCAAATAGCCATTAATGGGAAAAAAGACAGTTTCTTCAACAAATAGTGTTGGAAAACTGGACATTGACATGCAAAAGAAATGAAACTTGTCCACTTTCTTACACCATACACAAAAATAAACTCAAAATGGATTAAGGACCTAAATGTAAGACCTGAAACTATAAAAAGCTAGAACACAGGCAGAAATTTCTCTGACATCTGCTGTAGCAACATTTTTCTAGATATGTCTCCTGAGGCAAGAGAAACAAAAGCAAAAACTAACTATTAAGATTACATCAAAATAAAAAGCTTCTGCACAACAAAGGAATCAAAACAAAAAAGACAACCTATGGATTGAGAAGTGATATTGGTAAATGATATATCTGATAAAGGGCTAGTTATCCTATATATATATATATATATATATATATATATATATACACATATATATATATATATATATATATATATATACACATACACAACTCAATAACATCAAAAAGTTCAATTGAAAAATGTACAGAAGACACAGACATTCCTCCAAGGAATGCCTTGGAGATCCAGATGGCCAACAGACACAAGGAAAGATGTTCAACATCACTCATTATCAGGGAAATATAAATCAAAACCACAATGAGATATCACCTCACACCTGTCAGATTGGTTAAAATTAAAAACTCAAGTGTATAAAAGCTCAAGAAACAATGAGTGTTGGTGAGGATGTGGAGAAAAGAAACCTTTGAATACTGTTAGTGCGGATGCAAACTGGGGCAGTCACTATAGAAAAAGTACAGAGCTTCATCAAGAAAGTACAAATAGAACCACCATAGTAGTTCCACTGCTGGGTATTTACCCAAAGAATACAAAAACACTAATTTGAAAAAATATATATGTATCTCTATGTTTATTGCAGCATTATCTACAATAGCCAAATTATGGAAGCCGTCCAGTGTCCATCAATAGATGAATAGATAAAGATGTGATACATGATGGGTAGATAGATAGATAACAAATATTGCTCAGCCATAAAAAAAAGAATGAAATGTTGTCTTTTGCAACAGCATGGATGAATCTAGACAGTGAAATGTTAAGTATAATAAGTCAAAGAACGATAAATACCATATGATTTCACTCATATGCACGACTCAAGAAACAAAACAAATAAACAAAGGAAAAAAACAAATGAAAAACCAGACTCTGAAGTACAAGGAACAAATTCATGGTTACCAGAAGGGAGGGGGGAGAATAGGTGAAATAGGCCAAGGGGATTAAGAGTACACTTACCATGATGAGCACTGAATAAGGAATAGAATTATAGAACCACTACATTGTACACCTGAAACCGATAGAACACTGTAGGTTAACTATATTGGAATTAATTTTTTTTTTAAAAAAGACAGATCTTGGGCAGGATGCACAATCTAGTCACTGTTTCACTTCAGGTAGCCCCAGAGTAACAGCTATCCATTTCTGTTTGTCCAGACCTCTCTTGTTGCTTGGGTTCTGTCCGTCCTACATAGAACATCTCTTCAATTTTATTTCATTTCTTTGGGAAAAGGAAAGAAAGAGAAAAGAACATTCTCTTCTGGCAGCAGCATCAGATTTTGATCCAGAAAACCTGGAATACCTAATCTTTCAAATCTATCTCCAGATCTCTATTTTGTCTTCAGCTCTTGCCCTTTTCACTCCTTCAGTCTCGACATGGAAGGAGAAGGAAAATAAACATGTATGGGTAACGTGCAATGTTTAACAATGACTCTAGTCTTAGAAACTGGTATATGCAGAGATTCTGGTATATCATTTTTAAAGTAAACCCAGCTGCATTGTGCTGTAACATGAAAACCAAAAAAAAAAATGACCATTCATTTCCTGAAAAGGGAGAAATAAGTTGTTTATAAATTCTTAATTTCTATTTTCAATATGAAATATCTAAAATGTAAAGGTATCATTTAAATAAATAGAGAGGCAGAGATACAGGGGCTCTAAAGATGTGTTGTAAATATTTTGTAAGGAAACTGGCTTCACATTATTATCAAAATTTTAGTTTTAATCATTAAAGCCACATTTAATCTTCTACAAAGACTCTGTTCCTCCTGCAGGCACAGCTCCCTGCGGCTCCCTCCTCCGTGCTTCTCTTGTGCACATTTATCATAAGCGATGATATTAACACATTTTCTTATATTTCAAATTTATACACATCTGTTTCCTCCATGTGATGGTAAAGCTTCTTGCTTATTTTGGGGAAGTAAATTCAGTTTCTTTCAAAGAGTAGAGGCTCAATGAATATTGACTGGGCTTTATTTGAATTATTCTGTTTTGAGCTTTGGAACTGATGAGAGCACCTTTGCTTCCTTCCATTTGGACCATTCCTCACCCTCTCAACTAGCTGTCTTTTGCTGCTTTCTATATACACCACCCCTCATACACCAGTTCACAATCTCTTGGGCTCATGTGTCTTTTGCTTCAACTGCTGCTGCAGTAACCAGATCTGCATGGGTTGGAAATGATTTTATTCATACAAACTTGACAGTACATTACTTTAAGGCCAAACCATGAGTTTCTCACCAACCCAGAACTTCCTTGTTGACAATGCCCACAGTTGCAGTCTGGAACTTCTGGGGAGTGAGGTCCCAGGACAGCAAACTTTTAACCAATGGCCAACAACAACAACAAAATAAATAAATCCTTTGTCTTTCTCAATTGTCTGTGGTCCTGAGATGCAGCTGATGTGATCTTTCATGGGATACCCCGACAGAATAAAGCAGCCTACATCATCAGCACACTCCCCCAGCTAGCCCTTTCTCCCTCCCTATCTCAAATTTTTTTAGACTCACCCCTGTCCCTCTTAATAAAAACATATTCATGAATTCTTACATTGGATTCTGTTTTCTGGGGTCTTGGGCTACAATGCCTGTCCACGTCACAGCCCCCTACCAAGTGGACACAGTCATGTCTGCTTCAGATAATCTTCTCTGCTTTTTAGAGGAGGATTTCACAGGGCTGCACACCTAACACAAAGGCAAGCACTAACTAAGCCAGCCAGCAAGACTCTAAACCTGGTATGACAAGAAGCTGAGCAAGTTGAAATCATCTCTTAGGGAATTCAGAAGTGAAGAATAAAACATGAAGGTGGAGTGGCAGGCAGAAGGTGGTAGGGCAGCCATGATGTTCTAATTGCTCAATTCAGTAACAATTCTTATGGCATATTGCTTCCTTCTCTCCTTCAACTCCTCCGTAGTTGCTACCAATACTTAAGTCAGAGAATACTGTTCATTTCCAGGCCCCAGTTTTCATCTTAAGTAAGACCCTTACCATCCTATCTGATTAATTGGAAAACCATTTCTAACCTGGCTCTTCTGAGCTCAGTCTCTTCTTAACAGTTCATATTGTTTATCATTGCGATCCCATTGCTTCTCGGCCTCTTGGCCAAGATCAAGTGTATAACTGCCATCCTTTCCGATGGCATTCATCATATCAATTTCTCTTCTATGAGAGAAGCTTGATAACTTTAACTTTTTTGATAAAGGTAACATTAAGTGGCTCCCCTCTTTGTCAGTCTATCAACATTAAATTCAACTTCATTTTTCACTCTATTTTTTTTTTTAACTACAATTCTACCCTCAAGCCTTATTCCTAAAATGTAGTTTATGGACTTCCAGTTTAAAGAATACTACTTTATACCATGTGTTCAACAACTCAGTATGCTAAAACTATTGAAATGACCAACAAATTTTAAAGCTAAAACATGTATCTATGTTAGAATATATGGAAAGTTTCCTTTAAAAGATAGAAAACTTAACAGTTTCTATAAAATGCGATACATGACGGGTCAGATGAAGAGCTATACTGAACACAATTCATAACAGCCAACAGAGGATTGAAGAAATTAGTATGTCCAGGGAATTTGAATGACATGATACTAAGGCTAAGAAAGAAAGAAGGAAAGAAGCATAGAAAAAAATGGACGAAGAGAAAGCACAAACTAAGATCACAGAAATAAGTAAATATACATCACTAATCACAATATTTATGTATATAGACCAAACTTGCCAGTTAAAAACAGAAATCTTAAGGCTGGATAAACAAAAATTCAACTATATGCTCTGTATGAGAGACACATCAAAAATATAAAAGCAGAACATGACTCAGAGATCTACCCAGCAAATAAAAGCCCAAAGAAAGCTGGGAAAGCTATATTAATGTTATAAAAATGGTCTTTAAGGTTAAAAAAAAATCCATTATCAGGAAGAAGTGGTGATACTACATGAAGAGTAAAGTTTTTTCCAATAAGATTTAACAATTAGTTATGTATTATGAACCTACCTCAAATTACATAGTGCAAAACATTCAAGAACTACAGAGAGAAACTGACAAATCATCATCATAATATGAAGAATAAACATAAGTTTCTTGATTATCCATTATTCAAGCAGGAAAAAATCTATAAATATCTAAAAAAATCCATTAAAAAATCGTTGGACTACCAATCTTGACTTAATGGATATATAGAGATAGAGAAATTCCATATTTTCCTCTCAAGTACACAAGTTACATTTACCAAAATTGAACACATTAATCCATAAAGCAAAACTCATTATGTATGCATATATCTGTGTGTGTAATGTATTCACTATATCATATAGAGAGAATATATATAGTGTTCATATATATGTATAGATTATATATTCCCATAAACATATATATATATGAAAACTATATACTATATATACTCTATATACTCTTGCCCTCAAGCCACAATGCAACTAAATCAGAAATTATTCGAGATAAACTTTTAACATTTTCTTATGAAAAAGGTCTCTCACACACAAGAATAAATATAGTATATGGAATGTCTTTGTATCCTTCAGTGGTCTTCAATAATCATTCAACTCCTAGTCAATCTTTTATTACATATACACCTACTCCCGTCTGAATTTTTCTGAAGCAGATTCACTCCATAAATATTTGTAACTCTATTTATAAGGGACACTTTTAAATAACCATTATACCATTATATATTTTTTTAAGTATACAAAAGTTCCTCAAATATCCAGTGTTCAAGTTTTCCTGATTATCTCATTTTTTTTAATTTGTTCAAGTCAGAATCCATATAAGAATCACAAATTGCATTTGGTAAGTGTCCTTGAAGTCCCAAATAGATACATTATTAAAACCCCATACAACAGAAATTTTAAAACCACACTTCCAAATAACTCATAGGTCACAAAAGAAATGATAATGGAACACTGACAATATTTGTAACTGAACAAAGAGAAAAATATCAATGTAGCTAAAACTTTGAAATACAATGAAAGCAATAATTGGAAAAAAATGTTTACCCTTCAATGTTTATAGTAGAAGAAATATTGGAAATTAATGATTTGAATATTCAATGTAAGAATTTGGTCGGGGGGAAACAATATAAACAAACAACAACAACAACAGAATAGGGGTGCCTGGGTGGCTGAGTGGGTTAGGGCCTCTGCCTTCATCTCGGGTCATGATCCCGGGGTCCCTGGGATTGAGCCCTGCATCGGGCTCTCTGCTCAGCGGGGAGCCTGCTTCCTCCTCTCTCTCTGCCTGCCTCTCTGCCTACTGTGATCTCTGTCTGTCAAATAAATAAATAAAATCTTTAAAAAAAAAAAAAAAAAGAACAACAGAACAGAAGGAAGAAACAAAGAAAAGAATAGATTATTGAGGAGCACCTGGGTGGCTCCCTCGGTGAAGCATGTTTGTTTGATTTGGGCTCAGATCATGATCTCAGGGTTATGATCTCATGGTGGTGAGATCAAGCCCCATGGTGGGCTCTACCCTCAGCAGGGAATCTGCTTGAGATTCTCCCTCTTTATCTCCTTCCTCCCCTCTCCCTGTGCATGCTCTATCTCTCTCTCTCTCTCTTTCTCTCTCTCTCTACATATATATATACATATATATAAATCTTTAAAAATAAAGATAGATTATTGAAATTAAAGACCAAAGTACAAGATGGGATCAATGCAAGGGAATAAATATAGCTCCAATTCTTTGACACTCATTCCTGTGATTGGAGGGATCCATTTCCCCCACCCCTTGAATCTTTGTTCTATGACTGCTCTAATCATATGGCAGAAGTGATGTTTTGCCAGTTCTAGGTCTAGACTGTAAGAAAACTTGTAATTTCTACTGTCCGTTTCTATGTACATTTTCAGAGTTCTGAACTGTAATGTAAGAAGGCTCCATACTCTGTTGGAGAGGCCATGTGGCAAGGCTCTGTGCTGCATGGGTAGAGGGAGAAACCCATCTGAGCTTAGCCTCCTCAGTTTCCTTGCCAAGGCATCAGGCACCTGAGTGATGCAATCTTTTTTTTTTTTTTTTTTTAAGATTTTATTTATTTATTTGACACAGAGAAAGAGAGAGAGAGAGAGAGAGAGAGAGAGCACAACCAGGGGGAGCAGCAAACAGAGAGGAAAAAGGAGGCTCGCCGCTGAGCAGAGAGCCTGGCATGCGTGCAGGACTAGATTCCAAAAACCTGGGATCATGACTTGAGCCAAAGGCAGATCCTTAACCGAGGCACCCCCTGAGTGAAGCAGTCTTAGACTCTCCAGACCACACCAACAACCAACAGAATACCACCACATATAGCCAGTCAAGACCTCAAGAAGCAGAACAACAACCCAAGCAAACTCTACCTGAATTCTTGACTCACAAAATCATGAAATAATGAAATGGTGGTTGTTTTAAACCAGTCTGTATTAAGGATAGTTTGTTACACAGTAAAAGATATATGATAGCAATAAATAAAGCTGAAGTTGGCTCTTTGAAAAGACTAATTAAATTTGTCAATAATCTCTAGTGAGATTTTCCAAGGGGAAAAAAAAATAAAACCAAGAAAACTAAGAAAAAATACATTAAGAAAAAAAGAACTGTGTATCAGACTATGTAACAGAGAGATGATTAGATTCAAGACACCAGGCAGAATCAGGACAATCTGATGTGGCAGAACGAGCAGTTGGTTGAGACACATATTCTTCCACCAGCTAACTTTGGGCAAGTCATTTAAGTCTACTGGACCGCAGTTTGATTACAAAATAAAACAAAACAAAAAACTAAAGCTCCTTCCATAGGTTGATTTTTTGATGTGACGTCTCAGTGTATGTTTAATCCCTGCTATTTAGAGGGGTTGTACTTAAAAAAATGGCGGAATATAGAACAAGGAACAAAGTAGAATTCAAAAGTGAACCAACCATCATGGCTTCCTCTCTTTGCTTAAGATGGAAAAAAAAAAGTGGAGAGTGACTTTTTTTTTTTTTTTTTTTTTTTTTACAAAATTTTAGTATGCATATTCAGGACCTTCTCATGGTAATAAAGTCAATAAAAATGTGTTTGAATTAAATTAACACAAACACACTGAAAGTCTTTTTCCCAGTACAAAAAGTAACCACATTAGCAGTTTGATAAACAGAATGCCTATAATGAAAGAACTAATTTTTACTCTTATATGTCTATAAAACACTATATAGTAAACTCTAGTTTTTAAAAGATTTTGCAAGATTTTGGTACGCATACAAATGTCTTGTGCTGTGATATGATGTGGAGTTCAAATGGAATTAAGTACTTATCAAAAACATGGCCCCGAGTTCTACTTTGCTCTACATTTTTCAACAGTAACTTAAAATTTTTCCAAGACTTGAGAAACTATTTATGTCTTTCTGAGAGTTATTTAACATGGAATTTAGCTAATGAAGTTTTGTAGTGTGTTAAATATCTTTCTGATATTTTGGAATGATTTTGAAACATATGGGTAGAGGAGGTGGGAAGGGCCATAGTTCTATCAAAATGTTCTAGCTTGTTACCTTAGATATAATTAAAAGCTACATGTTATCACCTTAGTTTCTGGTGAGGAAGTTTATTAGTTTAAATGCCTTTTCAAATTCCAAAATAAATTCAACTCTGAAATTTATTGTATAATAAAAATCTAGACAAATTGACATAATGAACAGGATACAGGCTCCAATGGAAAGATTTAGTCTGTCTAAAAAAGGATATCATTAAAATTTTCTTATTTTATTTTAAATTAGCAAAGCAATTTCACTTATTTAGTTGTTTTCTAATTAGGATAAGCATTTGCATGCTAAAATAAACATTTATGGTTTAACATATACAGTATAAACATGAGAAGCATCATACCCATTAATAGATACAGATCAATCTTTTACTTTCCCACTCTGAAACATATAAAAACATCTTTAAATAGATATAGCTATATAATATGACATATTTATGTAAGAGTTCACATTCTTATTAAAATTAAGATTAGGACATCAATCATATTCGTTACCCATTACTATTTCAAAAAATGAAAATAAAATCCCTAGCTATATGCTTTTTTAAAATTTTCAAGTGTCCTCTTTATCTTTGTGAGCTAGCTAGTTACCTATCACAAGGCATTAGTAATTCCTTTCTTTCCAAGTTATTTTTAGGGTGCTTTTGCTTTATTAAGATGTCCACCAAATGCTAAAACATTAAATACTGAGTTCCTTCTTCTATGTCTGCCCCACAGAGAGGAGATTTCTTGCTTCAAACCTCAGTGCACACATGTAAACACAATTACTCAAAACAAGGCAACAAGTGAGAAGCAGGGTTAAAATAAGAACTCAGACAATCTGACTCACAATCCAGCATTCAACTCCCTATAACTTGCTGTTTTCCTTTGTCCTCTTTGCTGTGAACCAAGATACTTGTTCTTTAGCAGGGTGTTTCTGCTGCAAATCCAGTTGCTACTGCATTATGCAATGAAGTCAGAAGCCTGAGCTTGTGACATCAATATAGGTTGCTATGGTAACTCTTTCCATAAGTATTACAGGTTCATTGTAGGCTCAAAAAAGAGGACTTCAGCACAGTAGCAAAATAGCTGGCATTAGTCAGCCTAAATTACGATAATAACTGATGCAAAGAAATGTTTTTTTACTAGCTATAATAAATACAGATTTTTATATTTATGTTTTGTGTCATTATCAAAAGTCATTTTTCAAATATATTAATTTTTTTAAATGAAATTCTCCATAGAGATAACATTGCTACTGACCTTCTGATATAACAGATCCAAAGATCCAGGAAGAAGAGAGTCTCGCTGTAACACAGCTTATTATTCCATGCCTTGTGTCATTCCAGAAGTCAAGTAATGTTATGCATTATCTGTTTGGAATTAATTCATAATAGTATGATTTAAATTGTTGTCAGATTACAGAAATTATAAAAAGGTTTCAAGGAGTTGCACGTATGAAAGCAATTTTAGGTGAGAAGTTTTCCCAGGGAATGTGTCCACTTTTAACATAACAATAGTAAAGATCACTTTTTATTGCACCTGCTCACCCTTATTTCCCTAGAATATTTTTTGCCAGTGCCTCAGTTCAAATGATTAAATCCACCTCCCTGTGTAGGAGACATTTAGAAAGATTCTTTTACCATTACATTTTTTTTTTTCATTACATTTTTAAAATCTAAATTCGAAGCACAGGGCTGAGTAATTACAAAGGCTGAATTTTTTTCTTCCGTAGCTCCTTTTTGTTTGCTTATCCCCCACCACCATCAGCATCATGAGGAACTCAGTTCAGTTCTGCAACCATGCCTGGGCTAGCCATTGCTGTTACATGTGCTAGGCTTCAGGTATAAGATATGTAAGACAGTCCCTTCCATGAAAAGCTCAGGCAGGTAACAGCAACATCAATCGTAGTATTTACTGAGTACCTGCCATGTGCCAGACACCATACTAAGCACTTTCCGTTCATTATCTTATTTAATCCTCACCCTACATTGTGGGAGAGAGGAACTGTTTTCTCCCCATTGCCCAGATTAAAGAACTGAAACTCTAAGGAAGAGTCACTGATCTGAAGTCACACATGTAGTTAGGAACACTGTCGCCATTTTATTTTAGGATTAACAGACTCCAAATATTGGTGTTCTAACAGAAATTACAATAATTTCTTGTTACCATGGTAAAAAAATGGAAACTGGATCATAATCCCACTGAGCAAGGACTGCTTGACATAGAGTTCACTGAAGCAGAAAGCAGATGAGAGTCTTCGTGAACACTTTCCATGATGGGCTTTTCTGTTTCTGTAACACTCGGCAGTTTAGAAAGAATTTGCCTGAAGACATTGTTATTTCCCCAGGGTTATAAATGAAAATCTCTCTCAAAAACATTGGTTCTATCCCTTTCCTTAGATGGCTGCACTGATATTCTAACATGCTCCAAGCTACTATACTATCTTGAGATCAGGTAAATATATTAGCACCTTAATGTGTATAGTGTGTCGTATTTTACAAATGCTACCAAACATTCATCCATTCAGCACAAATGCATCGAGCCACTATTACGAGTCAGGCACTGTGTTAAATGTTAGAAATGACCCTACAGCAAAAAGTTAAAATAGTCTCCAAAGGAAAGGAGCATGTAGTCTTAAAGGAGAGAAAGTCATCGATCAAATAACAACAGAAATAAATGTAAAATTGGAACTGTGTCCGGAGAGTAGAAAATAAGAAAGTCTGAAAATAGATAACCCAGGCATTCAACCCTAAATGATATAAAAAGAACAGAAGAAACACAAAGAAGTAGAGGGAAGAAACGAAGAAGAAAAGTAAAGCCAAAGGAAATGTAATACAACATACAGCAGGACTATTAGCAAAACCAAACCGGCTCTTTGAAAAGATCAATAAAATGGACAAACCTCTGGCAAGATTGCTCAAGAAAACAGACAAGGCAAAGGTAAACAACATTTGAAATAACATAAAGAACACAGAGACACAATCAAGATTTTAAAAGAAATAAGATCAAATGACGTTTATGCTAGTACGTTTGGAAGCATGGATAAAAAGGACAAACAAAACTGATCAAGAAGAAACAGGAATTTGGATAGACACAGACACTGAAGAAATTGAGTTATTATGGGTCATATGTCAGTGCTCTTTGCATCATTTGAGGAGCCACCATATTGTTTTTTGTAGTGGCCACACCAGTTTCCATTTCTCCACATTCCCGCCAGCACACGTTACCTCTTCTCTCTTTGGTAAGAGCTGTTCCAACAGGTGCAAAGTGATAGCTCATTGTGGTTTTGACTTGTGGTTCCCGGATGATTAAGGACATTGAGCACCTTTTCATATACTTGCCAGTTTGCACGTCCTCTCTGGAAAAAGGTCAGACCTGTTCAGGTCCTTTGTCTATTTCTTTATATTATTTGGTTTTGCTGCTGCTGCTGCTCCTGCTGTTGTTAGAGAGCTAGGAGCTCCTTATGTATTTTGGATGTTAACTCTTTATCAGAGAATGGCTTGCAAGTATTTTCTTCCCTAGGTTGCCTTTTAATCTTTTTGATGACTTCCTTTGCTATGCAGAAACTTTTAAGTTTGATATAGTCCCATTTGTTGATTTTTGCTTTTGTTTCTTGTTGTTTTGGTGTCATATAAAAAAAAAAAAATTACTGAAACCAGTGTAGATCAGCTTTACCTCGTTTTCTTTTAGGAATTTTACAGTTTCAGGTCTTAAATGTAAGTCTTTAATCCTTTTCAAGTTAATTTTTGTGAGTAGTATAAAATAAGGGTCCAATTTTATTATTTTGCTTGTGAATATTCAGTTACCCCAACACCATTTATTGAGGAGACTATCTGTCCCCCTTGAGTATTTTTTACTATCTTGACAAATATTAGTTGACAATATATGGATGGATGTCTTTCCAGACTCTTGATTCTGTTGCACTGGCCTATGTGTCTGCTTTTTTATGTGAGTATCATTCTGTTTCAATTACTACAGCTTTGTTATATAGTTTGAAATCAGGAAGTGTGATGCCTCCAGCTTTGTTCTTTCTCAAGTTTGCTTTGGCTATATAGTTTTCTGTGGTTCCACCTAGATTTTAGAATTATTTTTTCTTTTTCTGTGAAAAACATTGGAGTTTTGATAGGATTTGCTTTGAATCTTTTGATGGCTTTGGATAGTATGGACATTTTTAACAATATTAGCTCTTTTGATCCATGAACACAGGATTTATTCATTTGTGTGTTCTTCAATTTCTTTCATCAGTATCTTAGAGTTTTCAGTGTACAGAGCTCTTACCTCCTTGATTAAATTGATTTCTAAGTATTTTATTCCCTTTGATGTTACAATGAATGAGATTGTTTCTTTCTTTCCCAGGTAGTTTGTTGTTAGTGTATAAAAACACAACTGATTTGTGTGTGTTGATTTTGTAACTTTACTGAATTGATTTATTCTATGCATTTTTTGTGTGTGTGGAGCCTTTAAGGTTTTCTGTATATAAGATCGTGTCATCCATGAACAAAGACAGTTTTACCTCTTCCTTTTCAATTTGGATGCTTTTTATTTCATTACCTTGCCTGATTTTCTGACAAAGACTTCCAGTACTATGTTGAATAGGAGGGGTAAGGATGGGCACACTTGCCATGTTCCAATCTTAGACTAGAGGAAAATCTTTCAGCCTTTCACCATTGAGTGTGATGTTAACTATGGACATATTACATATGACCTGTAGTATGCTGAAGTTCATTCCTTTTATACCCACTTTATTGAGACGGTTTATCATGAAAGGATGTTGAATTTTCTCAAATGTTTTTTCTGTTTCTTTTGAGATGACTATATTATTTTTATCATTCATTCTATTAATGTGGTGTATCACATTTATTGAATGGTGAATGTTGAACCATCCTTATATCCCGAGAGTAAATGCCACTGGATTACAACGTATAATCCTTTTAATGCGCTCTTGAATTTGATTTGCAAGTATTTTGTTGAGAATTTTTGCATCTTTATTCATCAGGGATATTAGTCTGTATTTTCTTTTCTTGTGGTGTCCTTATCTGGCTTTGGTATCAGGATATAGTTGGCCTCACAAAATAAGTTTGGAAGTGTTCCCTCCTCTTCTATTTTTTGTAAAAATTTAAGCAGGACTGGCATTAACTCTGTCCCATCAGTTTTGTAGGGCTTCTGACTTGTTTCCCTTCCCTGTTAGCTACAGGATGTACTCCATAGACCCCCAGCATTTTTGGCCAAGTTTCCTGGTTTGGTGGGGCTGTGCTCAGCAGTTGGGCAGGGCTGGTGAATTACTTTCCTGGTTATGTGCAGATCTAGAATGGGCTCTGAGGTCAGAACAGATCTATAGTTGGGACCTAAATAAAGCAGGCAGAATGGCTAGACAAGGTTCCCAACCAGATGGGGCTGTCCATCTTTAACCTTAATGCTTTGCTACTTGTCATTCTACCCCAATCATAGTCTGTATAATCCATTTCTGTACCAAGCTTGATTTTAGAGTTCTGCCTTTTTAACTCAATTCAGAAATTCAGACAATATTTTTAGAAGGTTCCTTTATTTTAGTTTTCATTTTAGTTCCAGCTAGTTAACATACAGTGTTATATTAGTTTAAGGTATACAACCATATAGTGATTCAACAATTCCATACAATTGGTGGTCATCACAACAAATGCATTCCGTAATCACCACCAACTATTTAACCCATACCATTCACCTCTCCTCTGTTAACTATCATTTTGTTCTCTATATTTAAGTATCTTTGTTCATTTGTTTCTCTTTTCCCCTTTGCTCCTTTATTTCTTAAATTTCACATGGGAGTGAAATCATATGGTATTTGCCTTTCTCTAACTAACTTATTTCACTTAGCACCATACTCTCTAGCTCCATTCATGTTATTGCAAATGGCAAGATTTTGTTCTTTTCTGGCTGAATATATATATGTGTGGGGGGGTGTATTTTCAGCAGTTATATATATATATATATATATATATATATATATATATAATCACTTCTTGTTTATCCATTCAATTATCAGTGGACACTTGGGTTGCTCCCATATCTTGGCTATTGTAAATAATGCCGCTATAAACATAGTGCTGCATGTATCCTTTTGAATTAGTGTTTTCATGTTCTTTCAGTAAATATCCAGTAGAGTAATTGCTGGACCATAGGGTAGATTTCTTTTTAACTGTCTTCCACAGTGACTGTACCAGTTTGCATTCCTACCAACAGTGCATGAGGGTTCCTTTTTCTCTACATTCTCATCAACTCCTGCTGTTTCTTGTATTGTTGATTTCAGCCATTCTGACAGGTGTGAGGTGATATATCATTGAGGTTTAGGATGATTTGATAGTTATCTGGTCGTACTTGTGGGATGAAGCCAGCCTAGGGTCCTCCTATTCTGCCACCATCTTCTCTCCGGGAGGATCCTTTTGTAAAGTCTTATTTAGTGACTATGGAACATACCCATTTGGCTTCCACCACACTTACAATACAAAATTCTCCTGAATTTCCTACTTCTGCTTTCCCAAAACTCTACCTTTCTTCTCAAAACACTCTGTTTTATAAAACATTGCAATTTTTAGGCTCAAAATCTATTGCCTTTATCTATATAAGGATATAAAAGGATATCCCTTATCCAGTTGGTTCTGAGTTCATGCTCATGCTTTCAAACTGACCATCCTCTCTCATGCATTTTCTTCCTCTCTTCTCTTTGCTACTAACCACATCTGAGCCCTCATCCCTTCATGCAACAAGCATCTCAATAGCTTTCTGCAATGACTCTCTCCTTAATCCTTTTCCCTAAGAGTTCAAAGTGCAGATAACTATAGATTTAATTCCTGAAAACATCTAAAAATTTAACTTAATCATATTGCAGCTCCTATACCACCAGAATACTTTTAGTCACTCCCCTTTCCAGAAAGTTGAAATTTTAACTCTTTAACCTGACACTCCAGGCTTTTAAAAATCTGACTACAGTGTAACTACTCAGTCTTTGAAGCCATCACTGGCCTGCAAGAATTATCTCCCAAACCAACTGCATGAATTACTAGTCTCTAAATACGCATTTTACTTTTCCATCTTTCAGCTTTGTCCATGCCATGTCACCCTTAGAATGTCCCACCCTTTGTCTGCACCTCTCTTTACCTTTTAAAATTCTAAATATCCTCCTACACTCAATATGAATTATTGACTGGAGAGCTGTATTGTCCTTTTGTTTGTTACTCTGTGTGTCTGTGTCTGTTTTACCTTCTCAGCTAGACTGCAAGCTTCTTGAGAAAAGAAACTATATCCTTTATCTGCTACAGCATGACACAAATATGGCACTTAGTTATTACTTAGTTGAGGTCACATCCCAGAGCAACAAAAACTTATTCAGATATTTGCTCAGGCAAATGTTTGTATTACTAACTCTGTGACCATGGCTTCCTTGGAACATTACAGATTCAGATTCTTCTGTTTGTTTTTTTAAAAGCCCTTCTAACAGTAGAACATAGAATAAGATTTCCTGCTTGACTACATAGAGCAAATAATTTACCTGGTGTGTGTGTATATATATGTATGTATACATGTATGTATATATGTATATATATATACATATATGTATATATATATATGAACTTTCAGTGCACTCTTCCAAGTAAAGATAGTAAGAACTGTGAGTTTTTGTTTATATTAGTCAAGATCCTTCCAGTTGAAAATAAAAATATTTAACTTGAAAATAAAAGATATCTAACTTATAATTAGTTTAAGTGAAAACGATAATGTATTGGCTCATGGAGTAGAGAAATTCATGGCTAAATCTGGTTTTAGTAACAATTAGATCTAGAAGATTCATTGGTATTAGTAAGTCTTACTCTCCTTTTTCTGAGTGCTCATGTTATTCTCTGCAGCTGCAGATAAGCCAACTCTATGTAGTAAAGACAATGCTAAATACAATTTTCATTTCATGTTATGCCAAAATGGCAACCCCAATTAAAGAAGAATCTCTCTCAATCTTTCTCTCTCCCATTCCATAACCATAAAGAAAGTTCAGGGACAACTGTTGAAACTTAAATAGGTCATATACCTATCTTAGTAAAGTCACTGGACCAGAAAGAAGAAGAACACTTGAGAATAATTCAGCCTGAGCATGTATTCGTGCCAGTGGCCAAGATGGCAGTCAAATATATTGACGCGCTATGTCTCCAAGACCCTACAGTGTTAAGGAAAGATAAGGAATGGCTACTTCCTAAGAAAGAAAGTAATAAAAAGAAAGAAAGAGAGGGAGGGATGGGGGGAGGGAGAAAGAAAGGAGGAAAGAAAGAGAAAAGAAAGGATAGCAGAAATAGTCATTTCTTCCTTTAAGTCAGGGAGATCATTTGGGTCCTGAATCATCTAGATTGTCTTTAAATTCTGAGGTGGTAAGCCATTCAATTATCCTCAAATATTTATTCTGTACCTACTATGTATTAGTCACTCTGTTAGACCCCATTGAAGATAAAAGATTATTAGCTTTGACTCATAAGAGTGAGAAAGGTAGTATACTTATACTAATTCTGACCCAAAGTAGGATTTGGTATGTGTCATAAAAGTGGGACTAAAGATAAGGGTGTCAGTTTCATATATATAGAAGCAACAATGTAAGTAGCATAGACAGATCACATTGAAGTTTTGAGGGACAGAATAAAGAGACAAGAGAAATGAAGACTAAAGAGAAAAAGAACTTAAAATAAACTCATACCCAAGTTCAAGTTTTATTCTCTAGAATGTGAGCTCCTTAAGGGTAACACTTTAATCTTGGGGCACGTGAGTGGCTCAGTCAGTTGAGACTCCATCTTGGCTTCAGCTCAAGTTATGATCTCAGTGTCATGAGATAAAGCCCCACATCAAGCTCTGTGTCAGTCTCCACATTCAATGGGGAGTCTGCTTGAGATTCTCTCTGTCCCTCTGCCCTCCCACCTCTCTAAAATAAATAAATTAATTTTTAAAAACCTTGAATCTTGGTTTGAACAACAAAAATATTGATAATAGAGAAATAAAATAACAGTTAATACTGAATAATATTTATTGAGTGTTTACCATGATAGAAATTGTGTTAATTTTCTCATTCAATCTTCAAAACAATCTTATGAATTAGATATTAATTTCAACTCCTTATTTTATAGATGAAAATGCTGAGACTCAGAAATGTTCAATAATCTGCTTAAGCAAATTGTAGGTGTAGGTTCTTATCAAGTCCAGAGTGTGACCTCCTAATATATTATAGCAAATATTTTCAAAGATAGCCTCCTCTCATGTGAGTCAAGGAACAGATTCAGTATAAATTACCCAGAAATGGTGTTCTTTGAGCTCTTAGTTAGGCTCATGTGATCTCAGCTTCTTGTACAATGTAACTCCTAATATCAATCTCTCCTTAGATTCATCCAGTGGACTTATACCATTAAGGAACTCTGTTGTTTGAGAGGAAAATGAGTGGGAAGACCGGGTAGGGGGGGGGACATTGTTATCACATGGTTGAGGATTTGTCTTTGTACTAGCAAAACAAAACTCAGTGATACTGTTATGGATTGAATTATATCATTGAAGTCCTCAATTCAAGTATCTCAGGATGTAACCTTATTTGGAAATAGGGTCTTTACAAGGATAATCAAGGGAAATTAAAGTCATTAGGATGGTTCTAATCCAGTACAGCTGTGTACACAAACCAGTGGGAAATTTGGACAGATGAGCATTCACAGAGGAAACACTACATGAAGAGATTCAAAGGAGAACATGATGTAAATGTGAAGGCAAATATTGAGAGTGATGGATCTACAAAGCAAGAAATATCAAAGATGGCCAGATAACCAACAGAATCTAGGAGAGAGCGGCCTGGAACAGATTCTCCCTCAGAGCTCCTAGGAGGAACCAAAGCTGCCAACACCTTGGTTTTGAACTTCTACCCTCCAGAATTGTAAGACAATAAATTCCTATTGTTTCAACCACCCAGTTTGTGGTGTTTTGTTACAACAGTCCTAGGAAATTAATTTAAGTATCTTCAACAAAACAGAACAAATCTAAGCCTCTTGCAAATGAAAAAAGCAACTCCCAATATGTTCTTTCATGGGGGTGTCATGTTAGTAGAGCCAGTTCATAATTTAAAAGGTTGGATCAAACTTCTATCTGTGATTTTATAGCCTCATGGGGAATGTCTGCAAATAATTTTACATGGATATTACATTTTGTGTTTGTTCCCTAATTTGTTGCCATCATTTGCTAAAAGAAGGTTAATATGTTTTTCTGAAAAGAACATTTTTCTTTCTTCCAGAAAACTTACACCTGATTCATAAGTGACCATTTATACTTTTTATTCTGGCTCCTAGGGCCACACCTAGATACTCAGAACAGATTGTAGACCCATCAGTTTATACTCCAAATTCACATTAAAATGTTCTCAAATATCAAGAAAATGTTTTTATTTTAAGAACAATCAGCAGCTCATCTAATTGCTAACTTTAAGGGGTCTTTTGGTAAGCATGGTGGAAGATCCTTATTTGAGGTTTTGTAAAGAAGATAAAACATAACATGAATTATATTTGGGATCTACATTCATAGCCACATTACCAAGGAGATACAAAACTAAAAACTTAAACATTTACTATGTTCTTGTGTAAACTGAGACTGTGAGTAAAATGTATCAGTGTTTAACACAACAATCTCCTGAGGGAAAAGGTCATACACAAATGTGCTGAAGTGGGCTTATTTTTCCAGGGAGGAAACTTTATGGGACTTGATGGACATTCTGAGCCAGCAGAATTGTTACTCATGTGCACCCTCAGGAAGAAGCATGATTTTTAGCAAAATCTAGCAGAGTCACTGATCCTGTTCCTGGACCTGATATTCTTGCCTTCCTCTCTTTCTGCCTTGCTTCTTCTTTCCTTCCTTCCTTTTCAGTATAAATATGTTTTTTCTATTATGGTAACACATGTTTGGAGTTGTAAAGAAGCCTCATTGTCTTGTTCCTAAGTCTGACAGAATAAAGGAGCATCCTGAAGCAGGCATCCTGTCTCTAATTTTCTCAATTCTGAGTAAAAATTTAGCAACATCAAACTTTGGTTAAACACTGATTTTGAAGTCAAAATAGCCCTTGTTTTAAACTGACAGATCCTCTTACTACCTGTATATAATTTTAGGAGCAGTCCTTAGCTACTGTATGCTTCCTCACCTACAAATGAAGGATGATCATTGTACCTCCATCACATGGTCTGAGAACAAAAACAAAATAAAACAAATAAATAAACAAAGGTGGTACCTGAAGCAGATATCTTAGGGAGAACCCACTGGTGAATATTTAATAAATGCAAGCTAGTAATTATGCTTATCAAGAAAACAATTACAGGGGCACCTGGGTGGCTCAGTGGGTTAAGCCTCTGCCTTCGGCTCAGGTCATGATCCCAGGGTCCTGGGATCGAGCCCCACATTGGGCTCTCTGCGCTGCAGGGAGCCTGCTTCCTCCTCTCTCTCTGCCTGCCTCTCTGCCTACTTGTGATCTCTGTCAGATAAATAAAGAAAAAATATTTTTAAAAAAAGAAGAAAACAATTACATGACATTCTGGAAAACTCAGAAAACTCTGGAAAACTATAGCAATGGTTAAAAAGATCAATGGTTACCAGGGATTTGGAGGGTAGAGGAGTATTAGGTGAGCATTGAATACATGAAACACTTTTTGGAAGATGGTAAAACTCAATTCTGTATGATAATGCAATGGTGGATATATAGCATTATGTATGTCAAAATACCTAGAACTTTTTAGCATAAGGAGTGAAACTTTCTGCATGCAATTTTTTTTGAAAGCTATTTTAGAGGTCAGGGTATCACAAGATGAAATGTAGAATTTGATAAAACTACCTATATTACAACTGTGTGAAACAAATATAACCATGCAACAAATATATGAAGCAACCTTACAAAAGGGGGCAAAAGGTAACCTAAGTAATTTTGGAAATGAATGGAACCTGTGAACTAAAAGCAAAATAAACTATATATAAGTACTTGGGCAGGTTGATAAAGTTATCTCTTTGGGGTATACAGTTAATTTTGATACTGCTGTACATATACACTGGTATTGGACAATTAAGTAACTGGGTGCTGGATGTTGGGAACCAGGTCTCTCAGTGTTGCAGTGGAAGATTACAGAGAGCAAGAGAGGAGGCTAGAATGAGCCATGTGATAATTGATTAGAGTTGGAGACATCAGTATGAACTCATGGCTAGCTTAGGATAGACACAGATGATTACATATAGAAATAATTATAAGTACACAGATATGAACAGGCT
This sequence comes from Mustela lutreola, assembly GCF_030435805.1. Taxonomy (NCBI): domain Eukaryota; kingdom Metazoa; phylum Chordata; class Mammalia; order Carnivora; family Mustelidae; genus Mustela; species Mustela lutreola. The sequence continues at coordinate 55,984,021 of NC_081295.1, read as the reverse complement.
GATATCCACACACAGAACTCCTTGCTTTGTCAGTGAAGAGGGCCTGGAAGCTGTGACACCTCAGTACCAACAAGCACTCCCACCACCCAGATCTTGTTTTCTAATACCATTTTCTTATGAAGGGAATCAGGGCTCCTTGGAGAAAGGGCCAATTCTAGGACTGGGCAGAAAATATGTAAGATGAGCTCAGAGTATCTTGTAGATACTAGCCATAAAGTAAGGAAATGTCTTTAAAAAAATGATGATGTATGCAAAAGATATATTAGACAATTAAAAGAGTCCCCAATGGTCAGCTACAAAATTTGTCCCCAAAATTGTAGTCCCCAAAGCTACAAAATTTGAGCAAAGTGGTATTGGCTTATAACCCAAAATAAAAGATAAAATTTTGATCCCATACTGATAAATAACAAATAAATAATAAATAAGGGAGAATAAACAAATTTTCCATGCAGAAGAATTCTAAATAATTAGTGTAGGTATTCTGTCCTCAAGGAGGTGAAGTGGAAGTCCCCACTGACATTCTTCCACAGAGTAGTACAATATAGGAAAGGGATAAAAGAATAATTTTACAGAGGATAAACCTCACAAACACTAACTCAGTTAGTTGGTCAAGGTAAACATCAACAGTGCTAAGTCATGTTGATAGTGTGTACTCTTAATATGATGTGATGAAAATGGCACTTTAGCTATATGGTCTTCCTCCCCAAAACTCATAACCCCAGTCTAATCATGAGAGAAAAAAATCAGACACATACCAATTGAGGAACATTTTACAAGACTGTACAAAACTGACCAGTAATTTTCTAAACTGTCAAGATCACCAAAAACAAGGAAAGTTTGATAAACTGTCACAGCCAAGGGGGGTCTAAGGACACATGAGGACTAAATGTAATGTAGTATCCTGGAGGGGACCCTCAAACAGAAAAAGGATATTAGGTAAAAACAAAAGAAATAAAAATAAATTATAGACTTTAATTAAAGTAACAGATCAGTATTGATTCAACAATTGCAAACAAATATAATATAAATGTACAAATATAAGACATTAATAATAGGAAAAAATAGGTCTGGGGTATATGAGAACTCTGTACTATCTTAAACTGTTTTGAGATTTCAAATTTATTTTAGAAGAAAAAATGTGAAGGTAGAACTATCCAATTAAACCTGAAAACAAAAACATTAACCAGTATTACTAAATATTATTATTATTTTGTAATTTGGTAAACAATTAGTAAAAGAAATACCTGGCAACTACTGAAAAGTTTTTAATCATTGTTACAACTAACCCTGGTCTAATTCTTAGATTTTATTCAACTCATGTTGAATCTCTTCTTAATATTAGACCTTCCTTGAACTTTGCCTGGTACATTCAACAACTTTACCGCTCACTTCAATTTGCCTATGAGGAAATCTTGCAGATGTCTGTGAATTTTATGTTCAATAGTCAATTCCTAACACTCTAAATGTTCCATTATTCAGCACTCCTTGATCTATAGATTAAGGATAAATTTTCCTTTTTAATCAGTGTAAAACCACCCAAAAGTAATAGGTTAGTCACAAATTACATTGACCTACTAGTCACACAAATCTTTCCACTATTTTTCCTAATAAAAGTATATTTCACATCATTTATGTCTCCATGTTTAGTTCTTTGCTTTGGAGTCAGGATTTACAGATTTAGCTTTTTTTCAAGTAAACCTTCTTCTAACAAACTTCACCATGTATAGTAGATTTTATGTGGCACTATTTTCTTTAAAAAGTAGGTAGGTACCAATCCAGACTATACCAGGAATAACTAAAAGACATACTTAAACCATATGAGTGGAGCACCTGGGTTGCTCAGTCAGTTAATTGTTTGCCTTCGGCTCAGCTCATGATCTCTGGGTACTGGAATTGAGCCCACATTGGGCTTTCTACTCAGCAGCTAAATCTCTCTGTCTTTCTCTCTCTCCCTCTGTCCTTCCCACTGCTCATTCTCAAATAAATAAAATATTTTAAAAAATAAATAAATAAACAATATGAGTTTTAAAATAATCATTTAGGGGCGCCTGGGTGGCTCAGTGGTTTGGGCTGCTGCCTTCGGCTCGGGTCATGATCTCAGGGTCCTGGGATCGAGCCCCGCATTGGGCTCCCTGCTCCGTGGGAAGCCTGCTTCCCTCTCTCTCTCTCTCTCTCTGCCTGCCTCTCTGCCTACTTGTGATCTCTGTCTGTCAAATAAATAAATAAAATCTTTAAAAAAAAATAATCATTTAATAATTTTCTATATACTCCCAGGAATTTGCCCCCTCCCTCCCTACTACAATATAGAAATGTACATCTCTGAATCAAAATCTTCCATGAACCTGTGCTTTGGGGGCTTGAGGGTGAATAAAGGAGCAGAGTGATTAAAAGAAACAACAGAGACAGGTAGCTGACTCCCCCCATCACATAACGTCCTGCCATAAATCTCTAAGTCAGCCTTCTTGAGACTTGCATATCGAGATCGGATAGGAGTATGGTATAAGCATACTCTAGAATTTTATGGGTCTTCACAAGTTCCTAAAACATACAGTGACAACGGTCTTCGATGCAGATGGAACAGATGGAAATACCGATGAAAGAACATTAAGAAATCTTACCACTTTTCAAAGTGCTCAAAACCATTAAGTTCAAAGCCAACTCATTTACTCTTGAGCTCAGTGAGCTTTTGCTCCACACCAAAATTTTCCATGTGCCTACCACCCCAAGCCAACTTTAAACTACATATGGAGGCTATGGACCATTGTTTTGTGAGTATTCCCTTTGCTCTTCATAGTAAAGTAGAAAGTGATGTGGTAACTTGGGGCTCAGTGCTCCTGCCTACAGAATAGGGATTCCGAGAGAAATGGAAAAAGCAAGTGCAGCCAATTTACAAACCTTGTAATTCTTTAATATATCTGGTAACTCATATAAGTCTTACAAAACTTTGTGCACCTGAAATTTGGGGTCTATGTTGAACATGTGTGTGTGTTGGGCTGGTTGCCTTTTTAATGCATCTAAAACATCAGTTTCAGGGGTACCCAGCGCAGTTGTTAAGCTTCGACTCTTGGTTTTAGCTCAGGTGGTGATCTCAATGTCAGGCTCCACACTCAGCACAGAATCTGCTTAAGATTCTTTCTCCCTCTCCCTCTGTCCCTTCCTGCCTCTCTCACACATGCTCTCTCCCCTCTTCTTCTTTCTCTCAAATAAATAAAATAAAATAAAAGTCAGTCTCAGATGAAGTTAAGCTATAATGTGGTCCTCGAATTCTTTTGACTGCAGTACTTGTGACAATAACTGCTATGTATTTTATGAAATGACACAGACTTAAATTGATATATATTTTTAAGTTGCGGGATCTTTTTGAGTTTAACTGTAAAAACAAGGTTACACACACGGGAGCTGCTGGATCCCCGTGGAACCATAAGGCAATGTGGTACAGAAGACAGCAGAGCTATTTAAACCTTGCCTCCCCTCCAATTCTGGAAGCTGGTATCTGGTCTCATGTACCTCATTCTATTCCACAGAGACCCTGTAAATCTTACTTCACCCCTGGTCATTTTCAGTCTCTGTAAGGGTGAGATTACCTTACAGTCAAACCTCAGAAATGTGCCTTCCCTGGGGTAGACTGAGCAAACCAAGCAATTTAACACCTCAGCTTTCTTAGCCATATCAGACCTAACCTAAAATTAACCCGTACATACAAAATGATTCAAATCCGGTGTCTCAATGCAGAGACTCTGATGAGATGGCATTCGAAGCTGAGACCTGTTGAAGTCGTATGTATACATGACTGTTCTATTATAATGCAGTTCTGAGACTGGATTTCCCACAGGGTAAATTTGAGGTGGATATTTATGGATATAGGTCTAACCTCCATACCTTTCTCTAGGTGTCTTTTTTTCCCCCAATCTTTTTTTCCTCTGTCTCCTGATCTAATCTTCCTCTCTTTATACTTCTCTGTTTACAGGTCACCTTTCTCTCTCTTACCTTCCCCTTCTCCCTATATCTTCTATTTCACTTTTTCTATGGCTCCCCACAAACCTGTTGTAACCTCTCTGCAATGTTTTTCTTGACTTCTTAAAAATGTGTCTGTCTGACCCACTGGTTCCACTTGCATCTCCACTCTGACATGTCTCTTATTTCTCTTCCTACCGTAAAGCAAACTAAAGCAAAACTTTGTATTGTTTGCAGATTTAGCAAATAAAGTCTTATATTTGCTTCTCTAAAGTAGTTATGTCATTCTTCCCTTACTTTGGTCCCTGAGTTCTCTTTTGGTGGGGCCTTCCTAGGAAAAAAATTGAGTGTGCCATGTTATACCACATAAATAATATGTAAATATTAGAACATTTTTACTTACTTTAGTTCTCTTGACTGCATGTGAACTTTTTTTCTTTTAGAGAGAGAATGTGTGCATGAGGGTGGGTCAAGGGGCTTGTGAACTTTAAAACACATTGTATTTTATATTTGGAGGAAACATGTGGCCCAGTTACAGATGAATTTTGTCTCTGATATTTTCAGAAGCAACATTTTAGAATTTATATGAAATGGAAATGAACTTTCTTCATTGTATGCTTTTAACTGCAATCTCATTAATGTGTTTCAATTATTTTCTCTACCATAATAGTATGCAATTATCTATACTTATTAAAGCCATCTTAATAGAACTCTTATTAAAACTGGGAAGGCTTAGACATAATAATGAAATACTGAAAATATTTATTCTCAGTGACAGCCTTATAAAGAACATACTTTTCCTCAGAAAGGAACTTTGTACAGAATTATTTTGTATTAATTTCATTCTAATAAAATCAAAGTACACTTTACAAATTAATATGTAAAGTACACATTCTAGAGGATTATTTCTAAATTTTAGTTTCGATTTTCTTCAATGAAACCGGAAGTTTGAAACGATCTTCAAATTCAAGAAACGACTTGAAACAGATTGAGTAAAGATGTGAAAGACCAATATTCTTTACCTAATGGCAAAAACATTTGAACATTGTCCAATGACACTCGCCATAAAGGCATATTCCCCTATTCATTCTCATTTTAGAAATATGGTAAATATTTGCCTATTTATCTGGGAAAGCAAACAGTGAGAAGACACATCCTCAAACTGATGAAACTCCTCATTTAGATAATACTACTGCTGACATTACTCTTGAGCCAGAGATTTCCTTTGTATGCTCATGCAGACTGTTTTATCTTGCTGATAGCTTTGACCTACTGGAGGTTATATTTGACCTTGTAGCCTGAACGGAATTTTTTTCTTCCTTAAAAAGAAATGATCCTTTGCCTTCTGAATTTAAGAACATGCAGGCCCATTTTCCGGAAGATGAATTATTGCAAAGAGGAAGTGCTAAGTGTGAGAGGACCCCAGGTGAGACAGGAGCACCAGTGGAGTCCCTGGGATGAGCCAGAGATCTGGGGCATCGTCCACTGGGTATTTACTTCATTCCACACCAGGGCTTCAAGGAGTAATTTAAGGACAGACTGAAGTGTTAAACAGAAAAGATTGTTTTCACCGTGTTCTCAAGAAAAAACCCACTGAGTCCTTTGCACTTGACCCTTCTGGCATAACTTCTTCATGCCTCAATCTCCTTGGCTCAAAAATGGAAATAATAAGACCAAATTCATAGGGTTGTTCTGGGGATTGAATTAGCTAATTCAATTAAAGCACTTAAAATCATACCTGAAACACATTGCTCAGTTGGTTAATGCTAATTACTGTTATTGCTGCTGCCTATAAGGTAGCTAACAGCACCAAACGCAATTAGGACACTATGTACATGGTGGTGAGGCTTAATAGAATCAGTAAATCTGAAACCTGTAAACAACCGAGGAGCTAGAAACATGCAACTTTGCCATCTTTTTCCTCAGAGTATCATCAGATATGCTTCATAATTAAGCAGATCTTCAGCCACTTCTAATTACCCAGAAAAAAAAATAGCTTGTGAGTCTAGTCTTGTGTTTGAAAATGCTTTGAAGACCAGAGAAGATAAGCTCAAGCTGTGGTCCTAGTGTGAAAGAAACAACGAACATGAAAGACTATTATCACTCATGGGAGCATCCTTTAGAAACCATGGGATTTACTATGTAGAACTTTGTCCATTTTGGTAACTTGCTTACAAAATGGCTGAGAATATGCTTCTCTGTATCATGAAGAGTCCCCTCCTGTGATGACTCTGGGTCTGGCTATGGGACTTGCTTTGGCCAGTGGAACAACAGCAAACATGATTTAAGTAGCAGAGTAAAAAGTGTTTGTATTGGGGTTCTCCAAGAAAATGGGACCAATAGGTTTTAGTATTATATAAAATTTATTAATATATAAAATTTTATTAATATATCATGTGTCTTAATATTATATTTAAAACTTAATATTTTAATATTAGAATATTAATATAAAATATAAGTATATATTTATAATTTAACATATTATAAAATAATATATATATATAAACTATTAGTTTTGTTTATACATATATTAATTATATATATATATTTAATATAAAAATCTGTATATAGGATATAATCTAGAACAAGAGTGAGAAAGATTTATTATATGGAATTGATTCACATGATTAGGGAGGCTGAGAATCTCATCCAGTTCAGTCAGCAAGCTGGAGTCCCAAAAGAGTTGGTAGTGTTAAGTTCTAACTCAAGAGCAGAAGACTGATGTCCTAGCTGGAAAACAGGCAGAAAAAACAAATTCTCTTTTATCCCTTCTCTTCTTCTATTCAGACATCCAGTAAAAATTGGTTGAGGCCCACCCACCTTGGGGAGGGCAATTGGCTTTACTTAGTCTATTGTCCCAAGTGTTAGTATCACCCAGAACCAAATACCTGAAAGCCTAAAGGCACATGAAGTTGACACACAAAACTAACATCTCAGTGCTCACACAGTGGCTCCCCTTCTTGCTGCTGGACAGTTCCCCCATCAGGTGAAGAAGCCTGTGCTAGCTTAGTGCAGGCTGAGAGATCACATGGCTAGCTATCTTAGCAGAGGTGCCAGATAGTTGAATGAACCTACCTCATCTCAACCGGATTAAAAATAATAATAAAAAATAAAATGATTTAAAAATTTTTAAAATAATTTTTTGATGCTTTAATCACCATGTTTTAGAACTGTTTTTCATATAGCAAAAGTAATCTAATTTGACAATTGAACACAACTTTAAAAGTTGATGTCATACTTAACAGCAAGACCATATTATAATCGTGCTCAATACATTTTAGTCTAAAACAGGAAATTATACTCTATACCTTTTGCTTGCATATAGAAATTTTAAAATATGTAAATTGTTTTGATCCTTTGTTATGAGCATCAAAGGAATTACACAATGGATTTTTATCATAGCAGATTAAACTTTAAATATTGTAGTTGAGTAGGCACAAATATAAAGTGAATCTCAAGAGCAAGTTTCAAAAAATGTCACAAAGTAGATTAAATGTTATGTGAATATTGAAAATATTGGAGATGCCATTCCAACTCTAAAATGATTATCTAAAAATTAATTTCAAGGACCTTCAATATCCAATAGTAAAAGTCTTTGGCAAAATAATTCACATACCATAAAATTCACTATTTTTAAATTGTGCCATTCAATGGATTCTGGCATATTCAGAATTGTGCAACCATCACTACCACCAATATCAGGGTATTTTCATCACCCCAGAAAGAAACCCTGCATCTGTTAATAGTCACTCCCCATTCTCCTTCTTTCCTTGTCCCTAACAAATACTAATCTACCTTCTGTCACTGTGGATTTGCATATTTTGGACACTTTACATAAACAGAATTACACTATCTATGGCCTTTGGAGTCAGGCTTTTATCATTTAGCCTAGCATTCAAGTTCATCCGTGTTGTAGAATTTATCAGGACTTTATTTCTTTTTGTTACTCAATAATGTTGTATGGATAGACCACAGTTGGCTTATCCATACATTAGCTGATAAGCATTTAGGTTGCTTCCACTTTTTTATTATTATAATTAATACCACTATAAACATCTGTGTACAACTCTGTGTATAAACATATGTCATAATTCCCTTGGATATACACTTAGAGGTGAAGGTGTTGGGTCACATGGAAACTCTATGTTCAACATTTTGTGGAACTGTCAAACTATTTTTCACAGTGCCTGGACTATTTTACATTCTAATCAGGAATGCAAGAGAGTTCTAATCCCTTCTAAGCCTCAACAACAATTGTTATTTTCCTTCTTTATATATATATTTTTAATATTGAGAGAGTGTGTGTGTGCAAGCAACAAGAGGGGCAAAGGCAGAGGGAAAAAGAGAATCTCAATCTCAATCTCATTTCGGGGATGGATTTATGACCCTGAGGTCATGACCTAAGCTGAAACCAAGAGTCCAATGCTTAACCCACTGAGCCACCCAAGAGCTCTCCACTTTTTTTTTTTTTTAATTTTATATCTCCATCCTTGTAGGTGTGAGGTAATATCTCATTTTGGTTTGATTTGCATTCCACTGATAACTCATGTGTTGAACATCTTTTTATATGCTATAACTCATGTGTTGAACACCTTTTTATATGTTAAGGTTTCATCTGCATGTCTTCATTGAGAATTATCTGTTCAAATCTTTTTACCCTATTTTAATTGGGATATTTGTCTTTTTATTGTTCAGTGTAAGTGTTCTTTATACCTTCTTGATACAAGATCTTTATCAGATATATAACATGCAATGTTTTAAACCATTCTGTGGGTCTTTTTTTTTTTTTTAACTTTTCTGATAACATCACTTGAAGTACAAAAATTTTTAATTTTGATGGAGTATATTTATCTATTTTTTCTTGCGTTATTTATGCTTTTGTGTCATATTTCAAAAACTAATGCTTAAACTAGGGTTATAAATATTTACTCCAATGTTTTGTATCTAAGAGTTCTATCATTTTAGGTGTTTGTATAAGTTTAATACATTTTTAGGTAATATTGTAGATGGTGGAGACAGGGTCTAGCTTTATTCTTCTGTGTATGAATATACAGATGTCCTGAGGTCATTTGCTAAAAACACTGTTCTTTCCCCCATTGAATTGTCTTGGGACCCTTGTCAAAGATCAACTGACCATAGATGTATGGGTTTATTTCTGGACTCTCAGGTTAAATATTATGTGATCTTTTTGTCTGTCTTTATGTCAGTACCAGACTGACTTGATTAATTTGTACTAAGTTTTTAAATGAGGAGGTGTGATTCATCCAAGTCTTTTTATTTTTTTCAAGATTGTTTTGACTATTCTCAGTCTCTTGCATTTACTTGTGAGTTTTAGGATTAATTTATACATTATTGCCAAAAAAGGAGTTGGAATTTTAACAATATTAAGTCTAACTCTTGAACATGGGATGTTTTCATATTTATTTAGGTCTTCTTCAATTTCTTTCAATAACTTTGTTTTTTCAGTGTGATTTTGTGTACAAGTCTTTTCAGTGTACAAGTCTAGTCCTTCTCTAGATAAATTTATACCTAAGTATGTTATTTTTTCTGAGTCTATTGTAAATTAAATTGTTTTCTTAATTTCATTTTAGGATTTTTCATTGCTAGTATACAAAACGTGATTGAATTTTGTGTATTGATCTTTTTATCATGCAACTTTACTGAACTCTTTTTAACTCTAATATTCTGTATGTGCATGCATGTGTGTGTATTCTTGGTGTTTTTATGTATATTTATAATTATAAAGATACTTTTACTACTTCCTTTAGAATCTGGATGCCTTATCTCTTTCTTGTCTAACTGTCCTGGCTCAAATCTCCAATACAATGGCCAACAGAAGTGGTGAGAGTTTACATCCTTGTCTTACTCTTGATCTTTGGGAGAAAGTATTCACTCTTTCATACTGACTATGATTTTAATTTTGTAGGGTTTTTTTTTTTTTTAATAGATGCCCTGAATTAGGTTCAGAAATTTTCCTTCTATTTCTAGTTTGTTAAAGAATGAGTTAGAAGAGTTTTCTCCTTTTCTTTTTTTATGGGAGAGAGGTAGAGAAGTATGTGAAATGTTGATGTTAGTAATTCTTTAAATGTTTGGTAGAAATCACCCATTGTAGCTGTTTGTTTAGTGACATTTCTGTGCTAATTCTGTAAAGTCTCTCTCTTTTTTTTTTTTTGGTCATGTGAGAACTCTATTAAGTTAGTTTAGGAGATGGGAGAAGCAAGATGGCAGAGGAGTAGGGGACCTAAATATCATCAGATTCCAAGAGTTCAGTTAGATAGTTATCAAACCATTCTGAACAATAGGAGATCGAAAGGAAGAAGAGCAGCAATTCTAGGAACAGAAAAGCGACCATTTTCTGGAAGATAAGACATGCAGAGAAGTGAATCAGAGGCAATATACAGGAAGATAGACCGTGGGGGGAGAGGCCTTCTCTGACAAGCAGTAGACCAGCAGAGCACAAAACTTGAAATTTTAGAAGTCTGCTTCACTGAGGGATGTCATTCCAGAGGCTAAGCAGAGGAAGGAGGTAGAGGGGTGGAGCCCTCATTGGGACAGTGTGCAAGTCCCTCAGGGTCACAGAAAGACCAAGAGTGTCTGAGGGTGGCAGAGCTCCCAGGTATCATGGTGGGGAAACTGGCTGCAGAGACAGAACCAAGGAAGTGACTTTCAACTCAGGGTTATCTTAAACAGTGATCTGAGGCACAGTGAGTCCACTGCTCTTCAAGCAGGGACACAAAAAGTGGCAGATCTAGGAAGACTCACCTTCCTCTTCTGGAAGGAGTGGCACGGGAGTGCATGGCAGGAATCTGCTGGGCTTACAGACTCCAAAGAGGGCCATGTTCCAGAAATAGAAACACTCGGTCACAGGCCAGATAAGCTCAGAGCACAGCCAGAGACCAGGGAGATGGAAAAGACTGACTGCTTTTCTTTGGGGGTGCACTGAGGAGTGGGGCCCTGAGCTCTCAGTTCCTATAGCCTAGAGATTGGGAGGCTGCCATCTTCATTTTCCTCCTCCATAGCTCTACAGAAAGTGTTCAGGGAGCAAAAGCTATCAAAAGCAATAGGGAGGGCGCCTGGGTGGCTCAGTCGGTTAAGCCACTGCCTTCAGCTCAGGTCATGATCTCAGGGTCCTGGGATCAAGTTCCGCATCGGGCTCCCTGCTCAGCAGGGAGCCTGCTTCATCCTCTCTCTCTCTCTGCCTGCCTGCCTACATGTGATCTCTCTCTGTCAAATAAATAAATAAAATCTTTAAAAAAAAAAAAAAAAAAAGCAATTGGGAGCAGATTACTTAGGCTGGCCACTGGCAAGGGAGGTGTAATTCCGCCTGGGGCAAAGACATTTGAGAATCACAGCAACAGGCCTTGTCCCCAGAAGATCAGCAAGGCCAAGTTCGCAGATCAATGAGAACTGCAAGTCTTCAGAGGTATGAGAATACAGCGCATAGAATTCATGGCTTTTTTCCCATGATTCAAAGTTAGTTTTTTTAATTTTATTTTTTCTTATTTTATTTTCTGTAATTTTTCCTCTTTCCAATTTTAATGCTTTTTAACTATTTTATCTTACCAATACCTTTTTAAAAACCTTTTCTTTTATTTATTTATTTTTAAGATTTTTATTTATTTATTGAGAGAGAGGTAGTGAGAGAGAGCATGAGCGAGGAGAAATCAAAGGGAGAAGCAGACTCCCCATGGAGCTGGGAGCCTGATGCGGGACTCGATCCCAGGACTCCGGGATCATGACCTGAGCCGAAGGCAGTCGTCCAACCAACTGAGCCACCCAGGTGTCCCAAAAATCTTTTCTTTTAAATTTTCATTTTTATAGTCATAGTCTATCCCAGCATTGTATTTAACCTTATTTTTTGTATACGTATAGGGTTTTTTTCTTTAAAATTTTGGGATACAGTTTCCTCTAATAGATCAAAACATACCCTAAATCTAGCACATGGCTTTCTTCTAGTCTCCATCCTGATCACATTCCTTTCTCTTTTTTTTTTTCTTTTTTCAACCAACTTCTTATGTTATCAATTCCTTTCTTAGAATTTTTTAAAATTTTCATTTTACAGCCATATTCCATCCCTTCATTGTGTTTAACCATATATATACATATGTATATATATATGTATCTACACACACACATGTATACACACACATATATGTGTATATATGTGTGTGTGTACATATATATATATATATATATATATATATGTTTTTTTTTTTCTAAAATACTGGGAGGCAGTCTCTTCTAACAGACCAAAATACACTGAAAGTCAAGTGTGTGGCTATGTTCTATTCACCAGTATGTATGTGTGTATGTATGTATATATATATTTTTTCTTCCTCTCCACCTGGTTTTGGATCTCTTCCAACTTGGCTAGTGTATATCTTTCTGGGGTCATTCCTACCCATTCAGTATTTTGTTCTCTTATTCATCTATTCTTATCTGGACTACATGACAAGATAGTAAAACTCACCTCAAAAAAAAAAAAAAAAAGAAAGAAAGAAAGAAAGAACAAGAGGCTTTACCAACAGGAAGAGACCTAATCAATATGACAATAGCAAGATGTCAGAACTAGAGTTCAGAATGATGATTATCAAGGTGCTAGCTGGGATCAAAGGAAAGCATGGAAGATAGTAGAGAACCCCTTTCTGGAGAAATAAAATCCCTTTCTGGAGAAATAAAAGAACTAAAATCTAACCAAGTTGAAATAAAAAAAGCTATTAATGAGGTGCAATAAAAAATGGAGGCTCTTAATGCTCGGATAAATAAGGAAGAAGAGAGAATTAGTGATATATAAGATCAAATGATGGAGAATAAAGAAGATGAGAAAAAGAGAGGTAAACAACTACTGGGCCACAAGGGAAGAATTTGAGAGATAAGTGATACCATAAGATGAAATAATATTAAAATAATTGGGATCACAGAGAAGAAGAAAGAGAGAGGGGCATAAAGTATATTGGAACAAATTATAGCGGAGAATTTCTCTAATTTGGCAAAGGGAACAAGCATCAAAATCCAGGAGGCACAGAGAAACCCCCTCAAAATAAACAAAAAATAAGTCAACACTCCATCATCTAATAGCAAAACTTACAAGTTTCAGTGACAAAGAGAAAATCCTAAAAGTAGCTTGGGACAAGAGATCTGTAACATAACATAATATACAATTATATTTATGGTATAAATATTAGTTTGGCAGCAGACCTATATCTACAGAGACCTGGAAAGCCAGAAAGGACTTGTATGATATATTCAGAGCACTAAATGAGAAAAAGATGCAGCCAAGACCACTATATCCAGCTAGGCTGTCATTGAAAAAAGAAGGAGAGATAAAAAGCTTCTAGGAGAAATAAAAACTACAAGAATTTGTAAACCAAACCAGCCCTACAGGAACTATTGAAAGGGGTCCTCTAACAAAGAGAGAGCCTAAAAGTAACAGACTAGAAAGGAAAGGAACAGAGACAATATAGTAACAGTCACATTATAGGCAATACAATGGCACTAAATTCATATCTTTCAATAGTTACCCTGAATGTAAATGGTCTAAATGCCCAAATCAAAAGACACAGGGTATCAGAATGGACAAAAAGAAAAAAAAAAAAAAAAAAAACAAGACCCATCGATATGCTGCTTGCAAGAAACTCATTGTAGATCCAAAGACACCTTCATATTTAAGGTGAGGGGATGGAAGACAATTTACCATGCTAATGGGCATCAAAAGAAAGCTGAGGTTGGGGTGCCTGTATGGCTCAGTGGGTTAAAGCCTCTGCCTTTGACTCAGGTCATGATCCCAGGGTTCTGGGATCGAGCCCCGCATCAGGCTCTTTGTTCAGCAGAGAGCCTACTTCCCCACCGATCTCTCTCTCTCTCTCTGTGCCTGACTCTCCACCTACTTGTGATCTCTGTCTGTCAAATAAATAAATAAAATATTAAAAAAAAAGAAAAGAAAAGAAAGAAAGAAAAAGAAAGTTGAGGTGATAAACCTTATACCAGATAAATTAAATTTTAAATCAAAGACTATACTAAGAGATGAGGAAGGACACTGTATCATACTCAAAGGGTCTGTCCAACAAGAAGATCTAACAATTTTAAATATCTATGTCCCTAACATGGGAACAGCCAACTATATAAACCAATTAACAACAAAATCAAAGAAGCACATCAACCCATAATACAATAATAGGGGAGTTTAACACCCCGTCACTGAAATGTACAGATTATCTAAGCAGATGATCAATAAGGAAATAAAGCCTTGAAATAATGCACTGGACCAGATGGACATCACAGATATATTCAGAGCATTCCATCACAAAGCAAAAGAATACACATTCTTCTCTAGTACACATGGAACATTCTCCAGAATAGATCACATCTTGGGTCACAAATCAGGTCTCAACCAGTACCAAAAGATTGGGATCATTCCCTGAATATTTTCAGACCACAATGCATTGAAACTAGAACTCAACCACAAGAAGAAAGTTGGAAAGAACTCAAATACAGGGAGGCTAAAGAGAATCCTACTAAAGAATGAAAATAGGTCAACCAAGAAATTAAATAATTAAAAAAAATTATTGGAAACAAATGAAAATAAAAACACAACTGTTCAAAATCTTTGGGACAGGTCAAGATGGTGGAGAAGTAGCAGGCTAAGACTACTTCAGCTAGCAGGAGATCAGCTAGATAGCTTATGTAAAGATTGCAAACACCTACAAATCCATCAGCAGATCGAAGAGAAGAAGAACAGCAATTCCAGAAACAGAAAAACAACCACTTTCTGAAAGGTAGGACTGGCGGAGAAGTGAATCCAAAGCAACGGGAAGATAGACCCCAGGGGGAGGGGCCAGCTCCGGGCAAGCAGCAAAGCAATGGAGCACAAAATCAGGACTTTTAAAAGTCTGTTCCACTGAGGGACATCGCTCCAGAGGCTAAACCAGGGTGAAGCCCACGCGGGGTCAGCGTGGCCTCAGGTCCCGCAGGGTCACAGAAGGATTGGGGGTGTCTGAGTGTCACAGAGCTTACGGGTATTAGAATGGGGAAGCTGGCTACAGAGACAGAGCCGACAGTGAGCTCACAGCTCTGGGGTACCTTGAACCAGTCGCAGGCTCGGTGAGCTTGGAGCGCAGCCAGAGGTCAGGCAGATGGGAGTTACTGGGCGCTGTTCTCTGAGGGGCCCTGGGCTCTTGGCTCCTCTGGGCCAGAGACCAGGAGGCCGCCGTTTGTATTCCTGTCCTCTGGAACTCTATGGAAAGCACTCAGGGAACAAAAGCTCCCGAAAGCAAACCTGAGCAGATTACACAGCCCAGCCCCTGGTAAGGGCAGTGAATTCTGCCTGGGGCAAAGACACTTGAGAATCACTACAACAGGCCCCTCCAGCAGAAGATCAACAAGAAATCCAGCCAAGACCAAGTTCACCTACCAAGGAGTGCAGTTTCAATACCAAGGAGAGCAGCAGAATTCCAGAGGAGGAGAAAGCAAAGCATGGAACTCATGGCTTTCTCCCTATGATTCTTTAGTCTTGCAGTTAATTTAATTTTTTTTCTTTTTCATTTTTTTCTCTTCTTTGCTAAATTTTTTTTAACTTTTACCCTTTTCTTTTTTAATGTTTTTTAACTAGTTTATCTAATATATATATTTTTTCTTTTTTATACTTTTCTTTATTCGTTTTCCTTTTAAAAATCTTTTCTTTCTTTCCTTTTTTTTTTTCTTTTTATTTCTTTCTTTTTGAACCTCTTTTTATCCCCTTTCTCCCCCCTCATGATTTGGGATCTCTTCTGATTTGGTTAAAGCATATTTTCCTGGGTTGTTGCCATCCTTTTAGTATTTTACTTGCTCCTTCATATACTCGTATCTGGACAAAATGACAAGGCAGAAAAATTCACCACAAAAAAAAGACCAAGAGGCAGTACCAAAGTCTAGGGACCTAATCAATACAGACATTGGTAATATGTCAGATCTAGAGTTCAGAATGACAATTCTCAAGGTTCTAGATGGGCTCGAAAAAGGCATGGAAAATATTAGAGAAACGCTCTCAGGAGATATAAAAGCCCTTTCTGGAGAAATAAAAGAACTAAAATCTAACCAAGTTGAAATCAAAAAAGCTATTAATGAGGTGCAATCAAAAATGGAGGCTCTCACTGTTAGGATAAATGAGGCAGAAGAAAGAATTAGCGATATAGAAGAACAAATGATGGAGAATAAAGAAGCTGAGCAAAAGAGGGACAAACAGCTACTGGACCATGAGAGGAGAATTGAGAGATAAGTGACACCATAAGACGAAACAACATTAGAATAATTGGGATTCCAGAAGAAGAAGAAAGAGAGGGGAGCAGAAGGTATACTAGAGAGAATTATTGGGGAGAATTTCCCCAATATGGCAAAGGGAACAAGCATCAAAATTTAGGAGGTTCAGAGAATGCCCCTCAAAATCAATAAGAATAGGCCCACACCCCGTCACCTAATAGTAAAATTTACAAGCCTTAGTGACAAAGAGAAAATCCTGAAAGTAGCCTGGGAAAAGAAGTCTGTAACATACAATGGTAAAAATATTAGATTGGCAGCAGACTTATCCACAGATATTTGGCAGGCCAGAAAGAGCTGGCATGATATATTCAGAACACTACATGAGAAAAACATGCAGCCAAGAATACTATATCCAGCTAAGCTATCATTGAAAATAGGACAGATCAAAAGCTTCCAGGACAAACAAAAACTGAAAGAATTTGCAAACACCAAACCAGCTGTACAGGAAATATTGAAAGGGGTCACCTAAGCAAAGAGAGAGCCTACAAGTGGTAGATCAGTAAGGAACAGAGACAATATACAGTAACAGTCACCTTAC
This sequence comes from Mustela lutreola, assembly GCF_030435805.1. Lineage (NCBI taxonomy): Eukaryota > Metazoa > Chordata > Mammalia > Carnivora > Mustelidae > Mustela > Mustela lutreola. Next base: position 55,967,235 of record NC_081295.1, on the reverse strand, counting down.
AGGCAATACAATGGCACTAAATTCATATCTTTCAATAGTTACTCTGAATGTTAATGGGCTAAATGCCCCAATCCAAAGACACAGGATATCAGAATGGATAAAAAAAATAAAACCCATCTATATGTTGCCTACAAGAAACTCATTTTAAGTTCAAAAACTGAGGGGGTGGAAAAGACTTTACCATGCTAATGGACATCAGAAGAAAGCAGGAGTGGCAATCCTTATATCAGATCAATTAGATCTTAAGCCAAAGACTATAATAAGAGATGAGGAAGGACACTATATCATACTCAAAGGATCTTTCCAACAAGAAGATCTAACCATTTTATATGTCTATGCCCCCAACATGGGAGAGCCAACTATATAAACCAATTAATAACAAAATCAAAGAAACATATCAACAATAATACAATAATACTAGGGGACTTTAAACTCCCCTCACTGAAATGGACAGATCATCCAAGCAAAAGATAAACAAGGAAACAAAGGCCTTAAATGACACACTGGACCAGATGGACATCACAGATATTCAGAACATTTCATCCCAAAGCAAAAGAATACACATTCTTCTCTAGTGCACATGAAACATTCTCCAGAATAGATCCCATCCTCAGTCCTAAATCAGGACTCAACTGGTATCAAAAGATTGGGATCATTCCCTGCATATTTTCAGACCACAATGCTCTGAAGCTAGAACTCAACCACAAAAGGAAGTTTGGAAAGAACCCAAATACTGGAAACTAAACAGCATTCTTCTAAAGAATGAATGGGTCAACCAGGAAATTAAAGAAGAATTGAAAAAAATCATGGAAACAAATGATAATGAAAACACAACAGTTCAAAATCTGTGGGACACAAAAAAGACAGTCCTGAGAGGAAAATATATAGCAGTACAAGCATTTCTCAAGAAAGAAGAAAGGTCTCAGGTACACAACCTAAACCTACACCTAAAGGAGCTGGAGAAAGAACAAGAAAGAAACCCTAAATCCAGCAGGAGAAGAGAAATCATAAAGATCAGAGCAGAAATCAATGAAATAGAAACTAAAAAAACAATAGAACAAATCAACGAAACTAGGAGCTGGTTCTTTGAAAGAATTAATAAAATTGATAAACCCCTGGCTAGACTTATCAAGAATAAAAGAGAAAGGACCCAAATGAATAAAATCATGAATGAAAGAGGAGAGATCACAACTAACACCAAAGAAATACAAACAATTATAAGAACAAATCTATGCCAACAAATTTGACAATCTGGAAGAAATGGATGCATTTCTAGAAACATATAAACTACCACAACTAAACCAGGAAGAAATAGAAAGCCTGAACAGACCCATAACCAATAAGGAGATTGAAACAGTCATTAAAAATCTCCAAACAAACAAAAGCCCAGGGCCAGACGGCTTCCCGGAGGAATTCTACCAAATATTTAAAGAAGAACTAATTCCTATTCTCCTGAAACTGTTCCAAAAAATAGAAATGGAAGGAAAACTTCCAAACTCATTTTATGAGGCCAGCATCACCTTGATCGAAAACCAGACAAGGATCCCATCAAAAAAGAGAGCTATAGACCAATATCCTTGATGAACACAGATGCGAAAATTCTCACCAAAATACTAGCCAATAGGATTCAACAGTACATTAAAAGGGTTATTCACCACGACCAAGTGGGATTTATTCCAGGGCTACAAGGTTGGTTCAACATCTACAAATCAATCAATGTGATACAACACATCAATAAAAGAAAGAACAAGAACCATATGATACTCTCAATAGATGCTGAAAAAGCATTTGACAAAGTACAGCATCCCTTCCTGATCAAAACTCTTCAAAGTGTAGGGATAGAGGGCACATACCTCAATATTATCAAAGCCATTTATGAAAATCCCACCGCAAATATCATTCTCAATGGAAAAGAGCTGAAAGCTTTTCCACTAAGTTCAGGAACACGGCAGGGATGTCCTTTATCACCACTGCTATTCAACATAGTACTAGAAGTCTTAGCCTCAGCAATCAGACAACAAAAGGAAATTAAAGGCATCCAAATCAGCAAAGAAGAAGTCAAACTATCACTCTTCACAGATGATATGATAATATATGTGGAAACCCAAAAGACTCCACTCCAAAACTGCTAGAACTTGTACAGGAATTCAGTAAAGCGTCAGAATATAAAATCAATGCACAGAAATCAGTTGCATTTCTATACACCAACAACCAGACAGAAGAAAGAGAAATTAAGGAGTCAATCCCATTTACAATTGCACCCAAAACCATAAGATACCTAGGAATAAACCTAACCAAAGAGGCACAGAATCTATACTCAGAAAACTATAATAAAGTACTCATGAAAGAAATTGAGGAAGACACAAAGAAATGGAAAAATGTTCCATGCTCCTGGATTGGAAGAATAAATATTGTGAAAATGTTTATGCTACCTAAAGTAATCTACAGATTTAATGCAATTCCTATCAAAGTACCATCCATCTTTTTCAAAGAAATGGAACAAATAATCCTAAAATTTATATGGAACCAGAAAAGACCTTGAATAGCCAAAGGAATATTGAAAAATAAAGCCAAAGTTGGTGGTATCACAATTCCGGACTTCAAGCTCTATTACAAAGCTGTCATCATCAAGACAGCATGGTACTGGCACAAAAACAGACACATAGATCAATGGAACAGAATAGAAAGCCCAGAAATAGACCCTCAACTCTATGGTCAACTAATCTTCGACAAAGCAGGAAATAATGTCCAATGGAAAAAAGACAGCCTCTTCAATAAATGGTGTTGGGAAAATTGGACAGCCACATGCAGAAAAATGAAATTGAACCATTTCCTTACACCACACACGAAAATAGACTCAAAATGGATGAAGGACCTCAATGTGAGAAAGGACTCCATCAAAATCCTTGAGGAGAACACAGGCAGCAATCTCTTCGACCACAGCCGCAGCAACATCTTCCTAGGAACATCGCCAATGGCAAGGGAAGCAAGGGCAAAAATGAACTATTGGGATTTTATCAAGATCAAAAGCTTTTGCACAGCAAAGGAAACAGTTAACAAAACCAAAAGACAACTGACAGAATGGGAGAAGATATTTGTAAATGATGTATCAGATAAAGGGCTAGTGTCCAAAATCTATAAAGAACTTAGCAAACTCAACACCCAAAGAACATATAATTCAATCAAGAAATGGGCAGAGGACATGAACAGACATTTCTGCAAAGAAAACATCCAGATGGGCAACAGACACATGAAAAAGTGCTCCACATCACTCGGCATCAGGGAAATACAAATCAAAACCACAATGAGATATCACCTCACACCAGTCAGAATGGCTAAAATCAACAAGTCAGGAAATGACAGATGCTGGCGAGGATGTGGAGAAAGGGGAACCCTCTTACACTGTTGGTGGGAATGCAAGCTGGTGTAACCTCTCTGGAAAACAACATGGAGTTTCCTCAAAGTGTTGAAAATAGAACTACCCTATGACCCAGCAATTGCACTACTGGGTATTTACCCTAAAGATACAAACGTAGTGATCCGAAGGGGCATGTGCACTCGAATGTTTATAGCAGCAATTTCCACAATAGCCAAACTATGGAAGAACCTAGATGTCCATCAACAGATGAATGGATAAAGAAGATGTGGTATATGTACACAATGGAATACTATGCAGCCATCAAAAGAAATGAAATCTTGCCATTTGCAACAACATGGATGGAACTAGAGCATATCATGCTTAGCGAAATAAGTCAAGCAGAGAAAGACAACTATCATATGATCTCCCTGATATGAGGAAGTGGTCATGCAACATGGGGACTTAAGGGGGTAGGAGAAGAATAAATGAAAGAAGATGGGATTGGGAGGGAGACAAACCATAAGTGACTCTTAATCTCACAAAACAAACTGAGGGTTGCTGAGGGGAGGGATTTTGGGAGAAGGGGGGTGGGATTATGGACATTGGGGAGGATATGTGCTTTGGTGAGTGCTGTGAAGTGTGTAAACCGGGTGATTCACAGACCTATACCCCTGGAGATAAAAATATATTATATGTTTATAAAAAATAAAAATTAAAAAATTAAAAAAAAAATCTTTGGGACACAGCAAAGGTGGTCCTGAGAGGAAATTTTATAACAATACAAGCCTTTCTCAAGAAATAAGAAAGGTCTCAAGTACATAACCTAACCCTACACCTAAAGGAGCTGGAGAAAGAACAGCAAAGAAAGCCTAAACCCAGCAGGAGAAGGGAAATAATAAAGATCAGAGCAGAAATCAATGAAATAGAAGCCAAAAGAACAGTAGAACAAATTAATGAAACTAGGAGATTGTTCTTTGAAAGAATTAATAAGATTGATAAACCCCTGGCCAAACTTACCAAAAGAAAAGAGAAAGGACCCAAATTAATAAAATTATGAATTAAAGAGAGACCACAATCAAAACCAAAGAAATACAAACAATTATGAGATGGTATTATGAGCTATTATAGGCCAGAAATTTGACAATCTGGAAGCAATGGGTGCATTCCTAGAGATGTATAAACTACCAAAACTCAGCCAGGAAGAAATAGAAAACCTGAACAGACCCATAACCAGTAAGGAGATTGAAGCAGTCATCAAAAATCTTCCAACAACCAAGAGCCCAGGGCCAGATGACTTCCCAGGGGAATTCTACCAAACATTTAAAGAATTACACCTATTCTCCAGAAACTGTTCCAAAAAATAGAAATGAAAGGGAAACTTCCAAACTCATTTTATGAGGCCAGCATCACCTTGATCCCAATACCAAAGACCCCATCAAGAAGGAGAATTGCAGACCAATATCCTTGATGAACACAGGTGCAAAAATTCTCACCAAAATACTAGCCAATAAGATCCAACAATACACTAAAAGGATTATTTGCCATGACCGATTAGGATTCATTCCTGGGCTGCAAGGTTGGTTCAACATTTGCAAGTCAATTAATGTGATACAATTCATTAATAAAAGAAAGAACAAGAACCATCTGAAATTCTCAATAGATTCTGAAAAAGCATTTGACAAAGTACAGCGTCTTTTCTTAATCAAAACTCTTCAAGCATAGGGATAAAACCCACAGCAAATATCATTCTCAATGAGGAAAAACTGAGACTTTCCCCCTAAGGTCAGGAATACAGCAGGGCTGTCCACTATTGCCATTGCTATTCAACATAGTGCTAGAAGTCCTAACCTCAGCAATCACACACACAAAAAAGAAATAAAAGGCATCCAAATTGGCAAAGAAGAAGTTAAACTCTCACTCTTTGCAGATGTTATGATACTTTATGTGGAAAACCCAAAAGACTCCACTCCAAAACTGCTAGAACTCATACAAGAATTCAGTAAAGTGTCAGGATATAAAATCAATGCACCGAAATCAGTTGCATTTCTACACACCAACAGCAAAGCAGAAGGAAAGAGAAATTAGGGAGTTGATCCCATTTACAATTGTACCCAAAACCATAAAATACCTAGGAATAAACCTAACCAAAGACGAAAAGAATCTGTACTCAGAAAATTATAAAGTACTCATAAAAAACATTGAGGAGGACACAAAGAAACAGAAAAATGTTCCATGCTCATGGATTGGAAGAACAAATGTTATGAAAATGTCAAGCTATACATTTAATGCAATCCCTATCAAAATACCATCAACTTTGTTCAAAGAAATGGAACAAATAATCCTAAAATGTAAATGGAATCAGAAAAGACCCTAATAGCCAGAGGAATGTTGAAAAAGAACACCAAAGTTGGCAGCATCACAATTCCAGACATCAAGCTCTATTACAAAGCTGTCATCATCAAGACAGCATGGTACTGACCCAAAAACAGACACATATATCAGTGGAACAGAATAGAGAGCCCAGATATGGACCCTCAACTCTATGGTCAACTAATCTTTGACAAAGCAGGAAAGACTGTCCAATAGAAAAAAGACAGTCTCTTCAACAAATGGTGTAGGGAAAATTGAACAGCCACATGCAGAAGAATGAAACTGGACCGTTTCCTTACACCACACACAAAAATAGACCCAAAATGGATGAAAGATCTCAATGTGAAACAGGAATCCATCCTTGAGCAGAATATAGGCAGCAACCTCTTTGACCTCAGACGCAGCAACTTCTTCCTAGAAACATCACCAAAGGCAAGGGAAGCAAGGGCAAAAATGAACAATTGGGACTTCATCAAGATATAAACCTTCTCCACAGCAAAGGAAACAGTCAACCAAACCAAAAGAGAACTGACAGAATGGGAGAAGATACTTGCAAATGACATACCAGATAATGGGCTAGTATCCAAAATCTATAAAGAACTTATCAAACTCAACACTCAAAGAACAAATAATCCAATCAAGAAATGGGCAGAGATCATGAACAGATATTTCTGTAAAGAAGACATCCAAATGGCCAACAGGCACATGAAAAAGTGCTCAATATCACTCGGCAGCAGGGAAATACAAATCAAAACCACAGTGAGATACCACCTCACACTGGTCAGAATGGCTAAAATGAACAAGTCAGGAAACAACAGATGTTGGCGAGAAAAGGGACCCCTCCTACACTGTTGCTGGGAATGCAAGCTGGTACAGCCACTCTGGAAAACAGTATGGAGGTTCCTCAAAAAGTGGAAAATAGAGCTACCCTACGACCCAGCAATAGCACTACTGGGTATTTACCCTAAAGATACAAATGTAGTGATTTGAAGGGGCATGTGCACCCAAATGTTTATAGCAGCAATGTCCACAATAGTCAAACTATGGAAAGAACCTAGATGTCCATCAATAGATAAATGGATAAAGAAGACATGATATATATAATACAACAGGATACTATGCAGCCATCAATAAAAAACAAAATCTTGCCATTTGCAACAAAATGGATGGAACTAGAGGGTATTATGCTAAGTGAAATAAGTCAATCAGAGAAAAACAATTATCATAGGATCTCACTGATATGAGGAATTTGAGAAGCAGGGCAGCGGCTCATGGGGGTTAGAGAGGGAAAAAATGAAATAAGATGGGACAGGGGAGGAAGATAAACAATGAGAGACTCTTAATCTCAGGAAACAAACTGAGGGTTGCTGGGGGGAGGGGTTGGGAGGGATGAGCCAGCTGGGTGATGGACATTGGGGAGGGTCTGTGCTATGGTGAGTGCTGTGAATTGTATAAGCCTGATGATTCACAGACCTGTACCCCTGAAGCAAATAACACATTATATGCTAATGAAAGAAAGAAAGAAAGAAAGAAAGAAAGAAAGAAAGAGAGAGAGAAAGAAAGAAAGAAAGAAAGAAAGAAAGTTAGTTTAGAGATGAGTTAGTGATTAGACAAAAATTCCTTAAATACTAGAACCAATAAATAACCTAGTGTTTATTGAGCTTTGTGTGCATGTTGGAGCACACCTCCAATACTTAGCTTACAATCAGCCTTTGCTTCCTCTTCCTGCTTGTGCAGATTTTTAAGGTAAGCAGAGGTGAGATCCTAGGGTCTCCTCAGGCCCTTCCTGAGTATGTATGGCAGCACACATGTAAATGAAACTCCAGGTTCCCTGGGACTATGTCAGAGCTCTCCAAAGCCTGTAAACACTTAATTCCTCACCTTTTTCTTTTAAGCTTTTTGGTTATCCTGTTGTTTGTGCTATTGTTAACCATCACCTCAGGCATGGTAATTTTAAAAGTATTTGCCTTGTAATATTTTTCATAAACATCCTCTGGGGAGAAGCTTTTAGCATTGGGCAAGCTTGAGTCAGGTCAAATAAAGGCAAACTTTTCCAGTTGGGTCTTCCCAAGAACAATGTAACAGAACAAATAATATCAATTCTTTGGGAATGAAGCTTTGGAAGAGCTCCAGTTCTGTTGCAACCCATTCCAGTATTGGGACAGCTGGCTTTTTTTTTCCCCCCCAAGGCCAAGGCTTAGCTGGAGAGTGAAAGATGGGGAATTGCTGTTTTTACCAGCATTTGACAGTATTTCGTAAATAAATGCTTCCTGGGTTGTTACAAGCCTTTGGCTAGTTTGCAGAGATCTGAAAAAGTTGACTCTGACTATTTTGCTACTTTTCTGCTGTTGTCGCTTTTATGGGGAGATACATTTTTGGATGTCATTTTCACTACACATAACTATTAGCAGTAAATTAACCATACCAAAATTGAACAGATATAGTACAGTCAGTTCACCAGTACTGACCCGTAATTTTGTGACAACTCAATCCTCAAAACTAACAGAGGAAGAAAATAAACTAAGATAAAATAATGAAGTAAAATAGATAAATAAATAAACAAATAAATAAAATATATGGAAGGAAACCAGGCATTTCAATCTTTAAACTATGAAATATGACTGCAGGTAACAAGAGAATATCTCCTCTATCTAAAGATAACAGTGAAGTATATGCAGACAGGTGATATGTACTTGGGTTACTACGTAAGAGAAACACTCTTGAATGACAGCTCCAGGATCTAAAAGAATCTATTATAATGTTATTCATTAGGACAACAAATTAGAAGATGCAGCTGATGAATTAAGAGTAAAATCTACTTGTAAAGTGAACTCATCAAAATGAAAGCAAAGGCTCTTATTAGAAGAGGCTGTGTAAGAATATTAAACTCACTTTGCACTTAAACTCTTGTCAAGGATGATTGATGATACAAGAAGAAACTAAAAGGAAACATATTTTTGTGGCTGTACTTTTATTTGCTGACACTGCAAAAAGCCAAATTTCTACTACACAAAGAATGAGTTCACAGTGGAAAAACACCGAAGCACCTACATGTGCGTCTATACTGTACTAAGACAGAAGCCAACTCAGAAAACGCTTTCTGTGAAAACCAATATGCCTTAATAAGTATTGTATTGATATCTTCGCATTTGCTTTCATCTATCAAGTAGTTTTATTTTTAAATTCGGTCTTCTGTGACTGTGATGAGGTCTTATCTTTCTTGTGTGTCCTCAGAGCAATCAATGTGGTAGATGAGATAAATAGAACTATTCTGGGAGACACAGAATTCTAAATTATATTATAAAGTATGTCTTAAAATGACATGGACTAAGTGCTCTTTTAGTTGGGTCTTTCTGTGTTTAAAAGGCCACTTTAATTTGGTACCTGTTGGGGCACAGACAACAAAGACATTTAGTTAATGATTGTGCATCATTATGGAGGGCAATTTAGCCGTGTATACAGAGCCAAACCCTCCCCAGAGAGTCGTCACCAACCCCAGGATTATACTTAGAGGACTACCATTGTCCTTTAGATGACACCGCATGGCTTTAATGTTCCCTCTAAGAGTTTGACTCTCTCTTGGACTATGGGTTTAATGTTCCCTCTAAGAGTTTGACTCTCTCTTGGACTATGGGTTTAATGTTCCCTCTAAGAGTTTGACTCTCTCTTGGACTATGGGTTTAATGTTCCCTCTAAGAGTTTGACTCTCTCTTGGACTATGGGTTAATCCTTAATCGCTCATTTATCTGACTTCCTATGGCAATTACAGTAATATCTACACAAATGGACATTCTATTGTCCACTATTAGTTTTATGTGCTTTAAACCTGTCTTTTATTTAGATAATCGACTGTAAGATTCCTGAATTTCTGTATCCCTCCCCTCTCCTTTGCTCTCCTCTCTTCTTTTGTTCACGGACTCCTTTCCTTATTCCATCTCATCCCATCTCTTCTCTGGGCAACAAATGCCACAGTGCCTCCCTCTACAGTAGCAATTCATCTGAATTGTTGAGAAACCATAAAGCTTTCTCCAATGAATTGAAAGAAATTGAAATTGAAAGAAATTGTTCGACATTATACTGCTTCCACCCTGTGTGAAGATAACTTTGAGGGTTTCTCCTTATTTCTTATTTGTAAAACCAATTTTCTGGTCTTGCATCTCTTAGAAGGTCATCTGTTCTGCTCTCTCCACTCCTCATTATCTGGTCACTAAAATAAGGGTTCTTTCACAACTCTTCCACAGAAACAAGGCACACTTTACAAACTTTATCTTATTGAAGATTTCTGTAGCACTTGAAATAGTTGACCAATCTGTACTTTGAACAACAGTCCTTTCTCCCACATACTACAGACTCATCTCTTGTAACTCTCCATCTAGTACTTGCTTACTCCTGCCTTCTACAATGTCTTCTAGACCTTCAAGATCACTGTGCCCTGGTTTTCTCTGTGCCTTCTCATATGCTTGGACTGCATCTATTCATCTCGAATTAAAGTTTCCGTTTAGACAGTTTGAGACACATCCTGTGAGTTCTCAGAATACTCTTTACTTCCCTTCCAATAGCACTTCTGTTATCATGTTGTAATTTCCTCTTCTCTTTGGGAGATCAGAAATAATGTCTACCTCATCTATCTCATGAATCCCTCCCGTAATGCTTAGCATCATATCGTCATCATCGTCATCATCTTCATCATCTTCATCATCTCCCCTCCTCTTCAGCTAGCAAACAGACACTGAGCTAAGAGCTTTACATATTTAAACTTCTAACTACCATATTTTGTCCAGCAGGAAAATGACGTTCAGAGAGATCAGAAGAGGGGTCAGCTAATTATGAGAAAATAGGAGTTGAACCTGGGGAGTCTAAAGCCCATTCTCTATTCTTTCTTAGGATAACAGTGTAATAGCACCTGATTGTCCTCTAGACAACCACTCCCTCTCCACCCATTCCCCACCTTCCTTCTCCTGAGATTTCACTTTTTATATTACCCCACCACTACCACCATGTACCTGTGGCCACACATTCTGTGGCCTGTGGGAAGAGGTTTGATTGTGATCTGCAAGAAAGGTATGAAGCCTATTGCTGGTACCATTCCCAGTTCATCTAGGCATCTCCCCACTGTTCTCCAGAGAGACTATCCTTTTCATGACACAGGCAAGAATGGGCATACATTAAAAAGAGGAGAGCTATCCTTCCTAAGGATTTAAGTGAGTACACCTCTCTCCAAATTCAGAAAACACTGGGTTTTAAGAGTAAAGAGAAGTGTAAGTGCACTCCTCAAACTTGAAAAATTAATAAAGCTAGTAGAAAAACAAACTAAATTTATCTGAAATATAAAAAGGAGATATAATGCTTTTCATCAACTATGAAACCCATCTCTGGGCCACTCCTGACATTTGCACACTCCTCTCTTGCTGTGTTAGTTGCCACTCTGTCTGTATCCCCAGCACCTGACAAGCTCTATAACTCTTGAGCACAAGGACTGGTTTTCATTCCTGGAAGCCCAGTGTCCAGAACAGTTCCCTACATTACAGTGGTACTCAAAAAAAAAAAAAAAAAAAAAAAAAAAAGTAATCCAGTAAAGAAAATACATATTTCCATCAAAAATTTTTGTTTCCTCTTAGCAAGATAGTTTAAAAAGAAATGTGGTTGAGTAATGTTAAAACTTAATTTGAATCTGTCTGACCAAATGCTATTGTGAATCTTTCAGGACCAAAAGGGAAAGTTAAGTTGTCCTCTGTTCTATCATCCTCATTCTCTGAGCCAGAGATTTAAATAAACTGTCACCCTGCCCCATATTCCATCCCAATTTCATTTTGCTCCCATGTGTGGCTCCTCTGCCCTTGGGGTAGTGCTCCCTTATGCCTCAATCAACTTCCTTCACTCTGGGACAGCCTGTATTCAGCCTTTCCTTTTACACACAGACAGGCATCTTAACATCAGTCAATATTTCCATAGTGACAAGGGCACAAACTTCCTCCTCTGATGGAATGGAGAAAAAGGGTAAGGTGAAGGACAGCCCCTAGGACCAATGTGCCATCACTCTCTCTCCTTCCTCATCCAGGCAGTGGTTGCCCTGGAGAACTGGCAAACAGATGCTTGGCCCCCTACGGGAACAATCTATTCTTGAGACGGATGAAGTTTTTTCCAGTCAGCACTGTGATACTATAATGAGTAGACTCTGGCCTCAAAATTAAAGCTTCCTGAGAAAAGAACATCCTGAAGATTGTTTGAACTATATTACTGAAATTCTTCGCAATGCATGGTGACTCAACCCTGTTTGTTCATTGCAAACATAAGCAGAGCTGATTTTGAAGGGTGTGCCTGGTTAAACATATTGTATACACCCTCTATATTAAGACCAACACCTGGTTAGAAGCTGTAATTTATTTTGTGTAGAGTGTTTAGTTTTCACATAGAAAAGACATTGAGAAAGCAGTAATTAAATAAGATTGGCAGATGTCACATCATGAATGTCCTCCTATATCCTGCATGTTTGCTATAAAGGACATTATTGCGACAATAGGCAAAACTCAAATGCAGTCTGAAGATTATAGGGCAGTCATTTATCATTGTTAATGTCCTGCTTTTGTTGGTCACATCATGACTATGTTGGGCAACGACCATATACAGGAACTATGAAGTACAGAGCAGAAAGTATAAGAATTCACCTTGGTTGCTTACAGTGTAACAGGAAAGATATCAAGGGCATGGAAAAGATGATGAAAAATACAAAGCACAGTGTCATAAGGACGAAAGACCAAATAAGAATCTATAGTTCTCCGTGTTTTCTCCACCAATGACATTGACTCTAATACTCAGTCTTGGGGAATCATGGAGGTCTATATCCAAATCACTGGAGAGGGATATAATGCTATTCCTTTCTTCTCCACTGATTGGACATTGGAAGGAGCAAGAGTAGCATTATTCTAACGTTAGTTTTGAATTTATTCTAATTTAAAATTAAAAGGCAAATGATTGACCATCTTGGTGACATCATCTCTACCTCATTCATCTCAAAAACATTTTATTAAATCTCTCAGTATAACTCAAATTAATCAATGTTGTGTGAGGGTTAATCTTTAAATGGGGGGAATAAGTACTATCATCGCCTCTCCCACTGTTGCCCCATTAAGAGGTATTTCTTGTCCACTCTCCTCAAAAATCAACACTCAAAAACTTTATATTGGTGCAGCTCTGAGAATCTTAACTGCCTGTCACCTTCTCAGTGGTGTCTCCCATGTGTGCCAATGACACCATGATAATAGATTCATGGACAACTCTCAAGTTTAAGATTCATTCTTTCACAGTTATGGAGTGTGCTAAATCGTGAGAGAAAGGTCATTCCTCAAGATACTTACAGTTCAGTGGAGAGAGATCATAAACACGGACAACCTCTGACATACATACACACAAAATACATGCAGATCCCCTTCCCCTCATCCTCACTGCAAGATTCAGAATGTCCCACCTCGCCTTCTCTCTCCTCTGACTTGTAACAGAATCCCATTTGCCCCCACCAACCCCACTGTATGGGAAAATCAACTTACATAGGGTCAGGGAGAGACATTTTATGGTAATAGCAAGTTTCCTGACTTCCCTGAGTCTACTTCTACATATATAAATCTGTGACAAGCAAACCTAATGCCTCGGTAGAAACTGGATGAAATGTGATTGTGAACATAAAATATTACATTCAAAGTATTCTTCCCAGCTCTCTTCTCTGCTTCTCTCAGAGTGGATAGGTTTACATCCAGAAATTCAGTGTTCAAATGGGAAAAAACTGATGATGAGGAGGGGAAATAGGATGGGAGGCGTTGAGGAAGGTTGAAGATCTCTCTCTGCCACCATGGCCTTTTGTACTCTTAACTCCAACTCATCTCTCCATTTCTTTCACCTAGGGAGCAGAGAAAATCTTCTCTGCTTCCTGGTCTCTGTCTGTCCTCTCAGAATCTGAAATACAGAGGCACCTGGTCACCAGTTTAGGTGGGTTTTCAGTTCCTTGATTATCAGAGAGAGCAGGCTCACTCAAGTTGGGTTGATATCGATCTTCCTGAGGACCTATGGTTTATGAATTGACATGTTCTCAGAATCCTCCCCATTCCTTCCCCCCAGAACCCTCTATGGCTAGACTCCTAGCTGTGGTCCAGTGTAAAGGTAAGAGTACTCTGCATTTCCTGTAAGCCACACAAGGGCCCAGATACCCCCTGAAACACAGATACCTGCCTGCCCCAGCCCCAGCTGCATCTGAGCTCAGGACAGGTGGATGGGCAGGATGTTGGAACTGGATGGGAACAAGATGGTATAACCAGGCTGCATCTTTTCAAACTCATCTGCAAACTCCCAGGAATTTTTAATTCTTGAATCTCCTTTTCCTTTTCCATCTACTTACACTAAACCCTAGAGCCACTCTTATGACTTCCCCAAACTGCTGAACTCTTGGGCCCTTCTCACATCACAAAAGTCAAATGAACCCTCCTTCTTCTTCTCACACCACAAAAGCCAAATGAACCCTCCTTAAAGAAAGGCATGAAAGACAAGGAGGGAGGGAAAGAGCAAGAGGAGGAAACCAGAAAAAGAGTCTAAGTTGGGACCCCTCATGTGATATCAGATTGCAACTAGTCACAAGTGTCACTCTCCCCCTCTTTTGAGTTATGCCAGCATCATCCCCAGAAACCCACATAAGAACATACTGGTTAGTTCTCAGTTGTGGCAGAGTGTCCCACTCCCAGTGGGGCAACAGTAGGAAATCTCGCATAAATTCTCTAGAGTCATTTCAATAAAACAGGTTGAAAAGGAATTGATCAAGGACTTACCTTGGCCTTCTTCAAAAGTTTCTGAATGTCACCTCAGGTACTCCAGAGAAAAACTTGTCTATAGTTTTTGGAATCCAGTGATTTCTACAGTCCACCAGAATCTCTCTTCAGCTATTTTTAAAACTGGACTCTGATATTTTGTGCTATTTTAGAGTACTTATAGAGTTTGGTTTGTTACATTGGAAAAGAAACTCTTGTGTACTGTTGTGTTTTAGTGGTATATTCCTCAAAGCCTATCAATTCTTCCTTTGGTTATTTTGATCCTCTAGAAGCAATATATGGAATTAAAACAAAATAAAGGACCAGGCTGTGTAACATTATTTTAGGGACCCCAAATTTGGACCCAAGGTACATGAGCTCCAATTTGTATTCTATTAATAAGTTATCATGTAAATCTTGGGGAACACTGACCTGACTCTTTCTTGAGTTTATCATGGAAAGCATGGAAGATGATATGTAAAAGTAGGTTGACAAAATACATAAAGTAATGTAAAAATAAGGCATCATATTTGAAGAAGTTACTAAAATAGAGATCTATGCAAAGCCTATGGAAATGAACCAATAAGACATTTTGCCCAGAATTGCCTATTTTTTCCAAATGCTTAAAGGACCTTGGAATGGGAAAGTCTTTGACTCTTAAATGCTTCCTTTAAAAGTATAAAAGCTTCCTCTTTTACCATGTGGTATTACCACGTGATATTTGAATTACATCTACAAGTAAATCTAACCCAGTAGGTGTTAGACTGAATTTTTGATTGTTTGGCATAAACATTCATACCACATTTGGAGTTGAAGCTATTCTATGGATAATTTGAACAATTATTTCTTAAAACCATTTAGAAACAAGATATGATAACTGGGTGGGTGGCTGATAGACTAACATCATTGATGGAGGGAGCCTAACTGGATAACTGGGGCTCAAAGTCGATATGAGGACATGGGCTCAAATTATCTTTTCTGTGCATAAAACTTAGTTTACATATTTCAGTCTTTTATATCACTGAAGTAACTCATAAGAGAATAAGGCCCTTACCAAGAGATATAGGACGTTGTTCGTGCAGCACACTGTCACCATTTTAGCCTTACATTTAATGCATATTTCCTTTATTTCATACTGCAATCCTTAGTTCTATTTTCTGAAAACCACCATACACCCTATATTTGACATTGTTATCTTTTCTTATGTGCTGCTTATATTCTCAATATTAATTGTTGTACCATATTTCACATAATTTTTAGAGATTAAAAACCTTAGGTTTTATGGGTTCCCCCCCCCCTTTGGTCTAAATATTGAAGACCAGTTTATTCAAGTAGCATAGGTTAGATGAGTTTTCTGATTGATTGATTTTTTTTTTTTCATGTTCTTTATCGTCTGGCCAGGAAAATTTATAAATAATCCACCAAGTCACATTCCAAGTCATCTGATTACTGGTAGCTGGCATGCAGAGCAATGAAAATTCAGTTAAAAAAAATTAAATGCCGAGCTACTACTACCAACACACCAGGCAAATATATGTAAACAAGAATCCTGTGATTTTACTGTAGGAAGGCTATCTGTCTTCTTTATTTCTGGCTTCCAGAACAATGTCTGATCATAGTAGCCACTCAATAAATATTTGTTTAACATATACTGGTAAAATAAATAAAAACAGCCAAGAAAAAAAAAAATTGTTAGATCTGAGTGTGGGCTAAAGTAAGTTTTCTTTTTTTGATGTTTTTCTTTTCTTTTCTAGAAGCCAGAAATTGTTCTCTACGGTTCATTCACTGCAGCAAATTTCTAAATAACTATATGTCTGCTCATAGGAGTTAGAAAGTATTTTGATAAGGCATACCACAGCTTTTTGAAAGGGATGTGAAGTAATCTGAACCCTGCACAATAGGCTCTTACCCCAGACTGTCCTGTACAGAATTGCTTCTTACAACACTGTCTTCAGAGATGAACAATCACCAAGGAAATATAAACTAAACATGCCATCATTTTGCAAAGTGAGTATTTTTATATCCTGATAGGGTTTCTCTAACAGACATTTTATAGTACTCTCTAACTTCACTATCAACACTGGAAAACAAACCCTTCAACATTTCTTTTTCTAGACAACATGTAAAATTGATGCTAAGAATCTATGACTGTAGTATGAATTCATCTAATGATACGGTTAATTCTTTAATTTTCTACCCATCTCCCCGTGAAGTGTTATCAAACACTTAGAATTTTCAACTTGAATGTCATTGTAAATTTAGGGGATGTGGTAGAGACAAATGACAAATCTGAATTAAAATGCAAGTACAGACACAAGGTCTGGAAAGCATTGTCAGTCTGTTTTTCATTCGTTGAGGTAGATGGTTGTAGGTTGTGAGGCCAGGAAGGAAATGCAGTAAGCAATGTCATGATGATCCAGTAACAGCCAGAACCTGGAGAATTCAGAGCCTTTACCCAGACATATATGAACAGGAACCTCCCAGAGGAAGGCTATTCCAATCTTTGAAAATGCTGGTGCAAGAAGGAAAAACCACAGAAAACAACCAAGGTAGAAAGCACGAAGATGATGTGTCTGAGAGATAGGAAGATAAGGAGAGTGAAAGAGACTGAGATACCCCCCTCCCCCCCAAAGAAAATAGAGGAGGAAAACAGAGGAAAAAATCAAAGATAAATATGTCCATTCCAAAAACAAATCCCTGGGACCAAATGCAATGATATCACCTATTACATGGCCAGGGGTGGCCCAAAGCCCTCCTAATTTATCTTTGAATTCCCAAGGGCTTACCTTCTCATGACCCTTTGTACCCACCCCCTGCATCTAAGCATGGTGTATTTATTTCTTCCATGTCAACCTAAACCCAAACCTTCCTATCAAGCATAACCAACAATTTTCATAAAAATAACACTGACCCTGAATATTTTTAAGTTTAGTAGAAACTGACTGGTGTTCTTAATCATCAGAGATGACTGAGGAAAAGAAGGAAATTCACATCACATCACACTCTGCCATTTTAAGGCCTCCACCTGTCTTCCTATCATCTCTTTCTTTACAGGAGCAAAACAATAAATCCATTCTCGGTCTCACTCAGAACAACTTACCAATGCCTCTGAAACATTATACCAACAGTAATTAAGTCGCCAGACATTGGAGAAAGGAGGGGAAAGTTGTAAGTAGGGGTCTACTTTCTATCAATAATTGTCAATGCTTTCTTCCATAAAAAGTAGAAGGGTATGAATAGCACATCACTTCATTATATAAAAATAATTTAGAGATCTTTTGCAGTCACTAAGATTTTATTTTCAAAAAATAGTTATGAAAAAAAATGCTTATGGTGAGGCATAGGTTTTATATGTAATACAACACTTTTTACAGAGGTCATGTATATTTATATTCTTCAAAATTACTTCAGAAAGATATACTAAAACACTAAAGTATCTCTGAATAGTGGCATGATTATAATTAATTATATAATATATAATTATATAAATAATTATAATTATGGATGATTATAACTTTCTCCTTTATAGTCTTTTTATAAATGTTTTAGTCACGGAAAGGAACTGTTTTTAAAATCAGAAAGAAAAACATAATTCTTATTCTTAAAGATGTCTTAAGAGTTATACTCAGTAAAATTCTTTTCAGATTAGACTGATATCTGGTTAGTTTGAGCTACAAAAAGCAGGTAAGGGCATTGTGAGTCTCCTTCTAAATGTGAATTACATACTTCACCCATCCTTGAATCCCAAACAATTTGATTCTTTGAGAACCTGAATTTGATTTCTCTCTGGGGAACTCAATCTTTTTCAAAATTTAAGTCACACTATTATGAGATTAATACATTAGATTAAAGGAAAGAAAAAATGAGAAAGATTATAAAAACAATATGAATTCAACATACAGTAACATATATATTTTAAAGCCTTTATTCATAAAAAAATTTTATTAGGAAGTCTTTAACCAAATTATTTTGTTTTAGAACTTGGCTTTAATCTTCTAAAGCTAGGTACCAGAGGGCCATCTTTTTAAAAAGTTGCTTTTTAAATGCATGATGTATTATGGTGCTCTTATATTGATACTTCCTGTCTCTTTAAAAGAGTGATGGTGCATGCAAAGCAACTACCACAGCTTCTCTCCCTATCTCTGAAGTAGAGATCGAATGTACTCTGCCTAAATCCCTTGCTAAAAAATAAGTCCCTGAGTATCTTTAATTTTTAAAATAAACATATTTGAGATAAGCTGCAGCCATTGATTCATTTATTCACATATTCACAACAAATATATACCTGTGTCTAATGTATACCAGGTACTGTGTTAGGCTCTAACTGTAATGAAGTGCATATGAAAACTCCCTGCCTTTAAGTACTTCATATTCTATGGGAAACAGTCAAGATACTGGTAGGAAACCAAAGCTACACAGTTGCTTGTTTGCCCTGATTCCTTAATTATAATTAATGTTTACTTTTTACCTCTGGAAAAAATATTATTACTGCTTTGATGAAATCATGCCCAATTTTTTCTTTTTTTCTTTTATTATCTCTTTTGTCTTCCTCCCTCCTTCCCTCCCTCTTTCCCTTCCTTCCGTCCTTCCTATAAATTCTACCAGCATTGTGCAGGAAAATAGCAACTGGTCATATGTGGTTACTGAGCATGTGAAATGTGGCTAACCCATATTGAGAGGTATGGTAAGTGTAAAATACACACTTCATTTCAAAAATTTCCTATTAAGAATGAAAAATATCTCATTGATCATTTTTTCACATTCATTACACACTGAAACCATAATATATAATATATAGTGAGTTGGACAAAATGTGCCATTCAAATTAAATTCACCTTTTTTTTTTTTTACTCATTTTAATGAATCTGTTTAAAAATTCTTAATTTTATATGTGGCTTAAATCATACCCTAGTGCATGTGAATTGCACTAAATGTACCCAGTTTCTTACTCTGGGAAGAAAACAGAGAAGCCTATCACTTCCTAAATTGTATTCGTTGAAAACATAATGATATATACTTTAGTTTTAGTAGTCAGTTATGAGGTTCAGCCCATGTGAACATACAAACACCATTCAGGAAAACAAAATCAAAAAGAAAACTAAAAACATTAGTGCATAAGCACTGATAGTTTTTGTGTATATTGTAATCATTATAAAATACAGCAGCATCTAGTAACTTACCCCTAGTTTTTATCTTTGGAGTGGAAAAGAGATTCCTCTCCACCTTGGTAACTTGTTTCATATTATTGAAAGTAAGTACTTTATTTATAAAAAAAGTTTATATAAGTAATATATAAACAGATCCATCTTTGTGGGTTTTGTAATTTGCACTTTGTAATAGGATCAATAGATATTTAATCTATTAATTTGTAAGAGTCTACATACATCTGGACATGAGCTTATAGCAGAGAAGGCTCTCTTATTATATACCCAATGATCCTGAAGACTATAAAAAGGAAATATTATTTCTATTTTCTCCTTAAGAGTTTAATGAATCTAATTCCCTTCTCATTTGCTGTGATTCTGTGTGTTCGCAGTCCCTAGGTGAAATGTATGAAGCTCAATGAAACGTTACTAGAATTTTTTAAAAGCCTGATTATGCATTAAAAAAGATTTTTCAAAAGCCTGATTATGCATTAAAAAAGATTTTGGCAAGATAATTACTAGAATAATATCTTTTATTTAATGTTTTCTTTAATTTTCATACAAGGGACAGTCAAAATTTTAAATTTAAGTTTAGTTTAAAAAATTTTAAATGATTTATATTATGTTTTTCTCAATAATCCAACTTACAGTTGGCTATTGAAAATTTGATTAAAATATTACTTTCAGTTGCATAAACATTGAACAGAAAAGCAACACCTTATTCACTTTTACCATTCTTTCATCCATTGAATAAATTTTTACTGAGCGGCTACTATGTGCAAGACACTGTGTTAAGCGCCTGGATATCATGGTACACAACTTATTTTCCTTACCTTCACAGAACTTAGAAAGAGGAGAATTCGACATTTCACAAATAATTTGACAAATAAAAACACCCCTATACACCAGGAAGAAAACAATGAAAGGGAAGTATAGGTTTTATAAGAAAGCTTAGGGAGCTGTATGTTCTTTCCTTGTTTCCTTTTGGATTTTAAAACATGTGAATGTATTACCTATTCAAAAATCAGTAATTAAAAAATAAAAACTAGGAGCACCTGGGTGGTTTAGTCCGTTGAGCATCCCGCTCTTGGTTTCAGCTCAGCATGATCTCAGGGGCATGAAATCTAGCCCTTCCTCAGGTCTGTGCTCAGGAGCGAGTCTGCTTGAGATTCTCTCTCTCTCTCTGCCCCTCTCTGCATGCACACACTCTCAATAAAACAAATTTAAAAAAATCTTTTCTTTATACATACATACATACATACATACATACCAAATCCGGGGTGCAGGGCAGTTAAACTCTGAAGGAAACACAAGAAAATAAAAGTGGTTATTGGCATGGTGGGGGATGGGGAACTGGGAGGCTTAAGACAGAATAAGAGGAAAATTTTTCACTATATTTCATTGACTTTTCATTTTCAACTATGTTAATGTACATATTCAACAGTTTAAATAAAATATATTTTAAAAAATCTAAAATAATTTTTTTAAAGAAAGCTTAGGAGGATTAATTTAGTGGAGAGAAGTTAAGGAAGATAGTGATGGGTTTTGGAAGGAAGACAAGGCAGGTAGCACTGAGACCATCAGAGGAACGTTTGAGGTGGAGGAAACTGTACATGCAAATACCTCAAGCAAAAGAGCTGCATGCATCTGAGCAACTGAAAGACAGCTGAGTGCAGGAGCCTCCTGTGCCCGGAGGATGATGGAAGGTGAGGTTGGTGAGATTGGCAGAGGTCAGGTCACACCTTGCCTCATGTGTCCTTTGTTGAGACAATAGGCATCCTCTAAGTGGGGTCTGATGATCACAGAGCAGCAATGTTAATTTCATGGTTTTGATGGTTAGACTTTGATTGTGTGAAAGAATATTCTTATTTGTAGAAAAACACTGTAAAGTATTCAGGGTTGATGAGGCATCATATGAACAATTTGCACTCAAATAGTTCAGAGAAGAAAAAAGTTCTTTGTATGATACTTGCAACTTTTCAGTAAGCTTGACATTTTTTCCAGTAAAGAAAAAAGAAACAAGATTGGATAGTGAAAGTTCCTTTCTCCTAATTCTCTAATAGTTTTCCATTCCATTTTTTTTTTTAAAGCAAAACAATAACTGAATGGAATAATTTGGACGTATTCAAGGAAATACAATTTGTGGGACCATTTATCTTTCTTATTAGATATTTTTCCAATATAACCAGAAGTAAGGTATTGGGAACCAGTCATTTTCAGTTTAGCCCTGGAAGGGCTGCAGCTGGACTGCACTGTGTGGACAGGTGGTTTGGGATGGAGAAAAAGTAAAACAAGTTCTCTCTGAGTGAGTTACTGGTACAGCACCTTTCTTTGGCCTGAAAATTTCAGTATCCCCTTTCCTCTAGACCAAGCTCTAGAGCGATACAGGCATTACCAGGCCTGCTCTGATATTTGAGGAAAAAATAGGGGCCCAGATACCAAATGTTGAAATACTTTGAAATTATAAATTAATTGTTAAATTAAATATATTTTTTCCTTATCTTGATAGTGTACCTTCATAACCATCTAGAGGGTGAATTTAAAATTTATTTTAAAAAATTAAAAATGCCGACTTCTTTTTTTTTTCCCAATATAATTTTTTTTTATTACAGCTATCAATTTATTTGAAGTGGTGGGGGGGGGTGGGAGGTTGGGGTACCAGGTGGTAGGTATTATAGAAGGCACGGATTGCATGGAGCACTGGGTGTGGTGAAAAAATAATGAATACTGTTTTTCTGAAAATAAATAAATTGATAGAAAAATGCCAACTTCTTTGACTTTGTTCTGAAATATGTAGTTCAGGAGAGAGTGGTTCACTTGCCTTCACTTCCCACATCAGGCTCCCATCCACCTGCAAAGGCCATCCCTCATGTACGGTCACCTCCACAAAGAGCTGCTCCCTCTGCCCCTACCCCTTGGGTCTAAGAATTAGGTGCAGGTATTCCTTCAGTGCCTCAGTGATTCTCTTGAACTTTCCATCATGTGATTTTTTTTAATATTGTTTCAGAACTTCCACTGAACATACATTCACATCCAATAATTGCTAGACGTTGGGTCCACTAACCATTTATAATAAGTTCTTATTCCTTTTTACATGATATGAATAATAACAGATGTATCTATTATCTTCAGCTTGTTTTTTTGTTCTATAGTAAGTCTGAGAAATCTACCCGATTTTATCTAGGACTTTGTTTTCAGAAATCATAGCCATCATTGTGTATGTGAGACCGAATATAGAGACAATGGTCAGACCATACACAAAAATGGAACTCAAACACACAATCTGCAGCAACTGGCTCAGGAACATCCAGCCCAGAAAGCCAGCCTGCCATCTATAAGTCAGACCATCATCTCCAACAATTGGTCCAGGAAGACAAATAGTACTCCCTATAACACTGAAACAAAAGTGTTCAGGACTTGACTAAGAACTGTCAGCTTCCCTAACTTTTGTCCTCCTTCCATCTTAGGACCAGCCAGAGAAAGCCAAATGCGTATACTCCTAACCTGTCACATAGGATGCTCCACTTCTAGTTAGTCTTCCGACAGCTTCCCATGCCAACAGCCCCCAATCAGGGCGCACCTGAAGTCTTCCCTAAGTCAGTACAAAGCTTTCCAGCACCTGGGCCTGTCTTTGAGTCTCTGGCAAACACAGGTAATAATGGCTGACTCCTTTGCGATAACAAGCTTGGGGTAAATAACTTTTGCTTGTTCTCATTCATTAGTCTTTATTTCCACATGTAGTAGGCAATGATAGCTTTCATGCTTAACTTCATTGATTGCAATGAAGCAACTGGCAAGTTTAACTTCAATATCTGTTTGACTAATGTGTATTTATAATTCATTAAATTAAGTAACGAATTTAATAAATAATTTCTATCATCATTAAAATTTCAGTTGGACCTGTTTCTTTTATAGAACTAGCTGTGGCTCTAATAAAAATGGAATGTAGACTGATTAAGGAAAATAGTCACAAGGCTTTATTCATTTCCTGAGTTAGAAGCAAAAGCAAATGTTTCATTAGTAATTTATGCAGTAAATGGTAGATTTTTTTGAGTTTTGCATATAAGGATGAGTCATCACCAAAGGGTGTTTTATATGGTGAAAAACAATACTCATATCTGTAAAGTCTTTTTACATAATTTAGTTAGCAAAAGGATGTTCAATCTGAGAATGTAATTGATTTTATTACTGCAAAAGCATTTGGAAAGAGGAGGGGGAAAGGTGTAATACTTAGAGCAATAGGATTCCTAATCAACAGAGGTTGAGAAGTGACATACATAAGTTCCCAGTTATCTTCAATCCTTACAGGAGGCTGTTTTTGAGGTCTGTGATGTGAAGATACTTTAAAATTCAAACCATGAATCAGAAGTCATTTTGAAGACAGATAAAGTAGCTGGTAAATTCTAATTCTAGTGTTTTCTGTTTTCTGCAGATAGCGGTAGAGTCATTTCCAAGCTGTAGCTATCTGTCCCTCTCCCCTCCACTGAATACACATTTTCCTCCTCCCTTCCAGATCGCTCCTAAATTTATTTCTCCCACCTCTTTCTTCTCCCATTATGCCAGTAATTCCTTGAGGTATAGATGTGGGCTATCTAGAGCAGAATCATCAAAAGGTGCCCTCCAAAATGCAGAGTCCTGGGCCCCGTCCAGACCTGAATCAGAATCTCAGGGAGGGGAGCCAGAAGAATGTGAATCTTCACAAGCTCTCTAAATGATTCTGGTACATACCTGAAGTTGAGAATTACTGTTTAAACCATTTATCTACCTCAAAATCTCACCAAATCTCTTGGATTCAGAGAAGATCTAATATGCTAAAGACAAGATAATCTATATTTTTAACCTTTGCTTCTCATTTGAAATGTAAATGGTTTCTCTAACTTCTGATAAGAACTACTGATTATCAGGGGTGCCTGGGTGGCTCAGTCAGTTAGGCATTAGCCTTTGGCTCAAGTCATGATCTCAGCAGCCTGGGATCAAGCCCTGCATCAGGCTCCCTGCTCAGTAGGGAGTCTGCTTGTCCCACTGCCCCTCTTCCCTACTTGTGCTCACACTTTCTCTCTCCCTCAAATAAACAAAATCTTTAAAAATTAAAAAAAAAAAAAAAGAATTATGTATCAGATAACTTACTGTCAATCCACAGCTCAGGAAGAATGAAAGCAAACTTGTATATGTGCCCCCAAAGAAGCTCCTCCCCTTCCTTCTGTCAATGCTCCATCACCCTCCTAGTTACTGACTGTTTAAAAATGTAAAATTAAGAGTCATCTTTGGCCTTTGCAAATCCAATTGGTCACTAATCATAAGCCACTAATCATGTGGCTTTTTCCCTCATGAAGCATCTAAGTACGGCCAAATCGATTTTCAAGGCAGTAGTTGTTACCTGAATACTTACTATGTGCTAGGAAATAGTGATATGAGGACAGTCAGACCTGATTCTTGCTTTGAGACACTTACAGTCTATCATGACAGTCCAGTAACTAAATCATCCTCTATGTTAAGTACTACGGTGTAAACATGGCAAAGAAGCTGACAGGACACAGATAAGGAACCATTGAATAATTCCCACATGGACTATGAAAGGTACAGAGAGGAGGCAACGTGTAAGCTGGTGTTTACTGAAGGATAAGTAGCTCCCCAGGCAGAGAGGAAAGGACATTCAAGAGGGAAAACCTGGGCCCCTGGATGGCTCAGTCAGTTAAGCATTTGCCTTGAGCTCAAGTCATGATCCCAGGGTCCTGGGATCGAGCCCTGTACCAGAGGCCCTGCTAAGTGAGGAGTCTGCTTCTCCCTCTGCCTGCCGTTCCCTTGCCTATGCTGACTCTACCTTTCTCACTCTCTTACTCAAACAAATAAATAAAATCTTAAAAAAAAAAAAAAAAAGGAGCAAAAACACCAGGATGTGAAAGTGAGTTGGACGCAATAGTTCTTTGCCTGATGTGTGCTGGGAAGTGACTGTGGTAAAGCCAGAATGGTGGGTTTTGCCCAAGTTATCCAATGTCCTATGTGACATGCCAAACAGCTTGGACTTCTTCTGTGAGCACTGAGAGTCACCAAAGTGTTGTTTTCTTTTTAATTATTATATTTATTAAAATATATGTATCGGATTTTAAGATTCAAATATTACAAGGCTTAAAATAAAATCAGTACATTCTCTGTCCCATCCCCTACCTCCCTAGGCCCCGCTCCTCTCAGGCATCTACTTTTCATACTTAAAGCTGTTACTTTTACTATTTACCTCCTATTTCAAAATAATATAGGACATTGAAGAAATTTCATTGTGAAATCAACAAATATCAGTGTCACTGAGTCTTTCCTCTCAGCTGCTCTCTTCGGCAAAGAGGAATTTTCTGGTCTCCTGCCTAAGGGCACAAGGTCAGGTAAGGAGGCTTCACTACAATCACCCTGTGTTCTTCTTACTTGACTTTTCCCTGGACAGTAGTCTTTGATGTCTAACACATCCAGGAGACTTTCTTTGATCTACAAACAGATGAAGAAACAGAATAGACTGAAGTGGGGGTAAAAGTTGGTAGATATTGAGGTCTTTGAAAGCAGAGGTCAGCAATCTACAGTCCATGGGTCAAATCCAGTCTCTCACCCATTTTTGTATTACATACGAACTACAAATAGTTTCTATTTTTTAAGTGGCAAAAAAAAAAAAAAAAATCCAGAAGTGAATACTATTTTGTGATGCATGAAAATTATATGAAATTCTGATTTTAGAGTTTATAAATATAGTTTTATTGAAATCCCACCACGATCAGCTTTTAGATCTTGTCCCAGCTCCTTTCATGCAGGAGTAGCCAGGTAATTGTGTAGTTTTGACAAAACCCATATGGCTTGCAAAGCCTAAAATGTTTGCTATCTCTCTGCTATTACTCTCTGCAGAAAAAGTTTACTGACCCTTGTTCTAAAGCAATTAGCTGGGGCAATGCAAAGAATATCAGGTAAGAGGATTAAGCCCAGGTAGTCAGGCCAAGGGAAACAGAGAGATCCCTATTAGAGAAAGTGGGAGGAAAGAAAGTAAACATGTTTTCTGCCTGTAGAACTTCCTTCAGTTCTGGGTAATGGAGGCCTTAGAGCATTAAGCTTCAGCAAGTTAATTGTCAATGCTTCTCCAAGGAGTTTCCCATTTGTGCTTCCTATCTCACTCTCCTAAATCATTATCTGTACCACTTGGCAATATATTTTTAACTATCTGCATAGGTGCACGTGCATGATCTGTTCCTCAAATAAATTCTAAGCTCCTATGGCTTTAAAAAGAGGTAGGGGATGCTTTATAGTCCGTTGTATTCTTGTTTTTCCAAACCTAGAACAATGTGTCACGATCCCGAGTGCTTGTGAATGTTGAAGATGATGACAATCTGCTGGGTATTATCTTCACTTTTTCCCCTCCAGACAAAGGAAATAAATCCCTACAAAATGTATTTCCACATTCAACTAATTTTAACAAGATACACTTTGATGCACTTTAAGTTATTAGATGCATAGCACAATCTGAGAATTTGGAGTTCTGGTAAAACACGTGTTCTTTGTTTGAACCCATTGGTTCAAAAAGAGACTTGCAGAGCTCTCTCAATTTCCTTCTTCTCGAGACTTGACCTTCTCCCGCACGCACACTTGCATACACACATCCACTGTCCTATCCTGATATATTCAGAATCAAAGGATAAACTTCTGGACAGTGAAATAAAGGTGGAGAAGAGATGTCAGATAAGCATGTGCTGAGTCATAGAGCAGAAAGAAACAAAATCCAAAAATACTTCTAGCCAATGTGGTTTGTATCTCTGAATTTCACCCAGAGTTCTGGGGAAAGGGTGAACGGCAGGTTTCATTTAATTCAGTGAGACACCCATTCACAGGGTTAACCTTTTCCCTTTTGTGTCCTGGTTGATACAAACTGATTTCTTTAGGACATTAATGGGCTTCTGACTGGTAAAGTCTCAGTTGTAACCTGTTGCAGGAGTTCAGTGAACAAGTGGACAAGAGGCTGTTAACTGTGGTTTTAATGTTAGGGGGGAAAAAAACGAAGCGAGCCTAAAAATAATTGCTCAGAAGCTCTGTCTGAACAGAAACTCCAGAACCTTGAGAGATCTAAACAGATTCATAGATTACACACCTTTTAATCTCCAATGGAAAGAACTGAAGATATTCTCAATATCTATATATCATCTATATATTGTATCTATATACTATATATTGTGTGTGTGTGTGTGTGTGTGTGTGTATATAGTATGAAGGAACCCTGGTGTATTTGACTTTAAAATATTTCTCTAATGTAACCAAGTAAGGGTAAAGTTGGAAGAAAGGGAAAAGAAGTATGGCACATGGGCTGAAGAATTTGCCAGACAGAATGCAACAGAATGCCAAAGGCTCTGAGACAGACTCTAAGGAATGAGAGGAGGAGGGGAAGAACAAACGGGCAATTTTTCACAAAGAATAATAATGAGTACTTTCAAGTCTCATCATCCCTTCCCCTGCAGTGCCAGCAGAAGGATGATGCAGAGATGCCAAGTGACTAGGCAGACACTTCTCCTAGCCACGAACAGTGTGGAGAACTACAGATATCTAGGATGCTTGCTACTTTGCTGGCAACTGTGGAACTCAAACGTGAGCCAGTATTCCTTCGGTAATAGCCGTAACCCCGTTCAAACCATAAAATAGGACGAGCACATGGAGCATCCTCCGTCCTTGTAATAACTTTGACTCTGCCTCATTGTTCCAAGCTTGTAAATTACAATAAGGAAGTGGAGGAGGAGGCATGTACTAGGCACTCAGGACATACCTCCTGGATGAACCAACAGTGAGGTGTCTGGAGGTTTGAGCTGCACAAATCCTGACAGTGCAGATAAAACAAAGCACAGAGGAGTTTGTATATATCATGGATAAAGGCAATCATTTTACGGTGAAAAGTAGACTTGGTTATAGAATCCTGTGCGGGAGAGTTCTTGGTGAACACATCTTCTATTCCATAGAAGATCAAAATGTTAGCCAAATAAGCAGAAGAAAGTTTCCAAGGCAATATCATAAACCCTCCCTCTCTGAGAATTAAGTCATCAATCCTCCAGTGACTACACACCATGGTATAAAAATACTTCTTTTTATCATTTTATTATGTAAATAGGATCCAGAATTTGGAAAATACAGTGTTCTACATGAACATTGGGGAACTTGCTTGAGGACACGTAGATAATTAAGGAAGGACCAGAATTGTATGTCCAGAGGTGTTAACCTGCTTTTTAGTTCTTTAGCTCTGAATGAAGCTCTGCCTTCATCCTAATCTTGTAGATATGCACCAGAAATAAATGCCCCCTCTCCTAAAAAGCCACCCTTCTGAAATTCCCTTTTACCAGTTTCAATAATTGCTTTGTTTCCATTAGTGTTTGGAAACAATATTTTTTGTTCAAATGTCACAAAATCACATGTGTACAGAAGCCAGGCACCTAAAATACACAAAGGAAGTAGAAAGTATGAGGTGTGGCAAATGGTAAGTGACCCTTAGCCCTAGTATAGAGGATGCAGATGCGGAGGACTGTGGGAAATTTGAGACACAAACCCAATGCAGTCTCCAATTTTCTGAGAAAGAGTAGAAATTCAGATTGGTATATAAGGCATTTAAATTTCATTGTGTTTATTTTGGTAACTAATTAAAATGGGAAACACTGGCCAGGCCAAGCCACAGACAAAACCAAGCATGTCTGTGGGCTGTATCTAGCCAGAGGGACAGCTCACTTCCTTTATATGTTGCCAGATAGAGCTGCTGGGGGCATGTTACTCTGTTTGGTTTGGCTTCTAACATATCAGCACTCAGGCACATTAAAGAAAGTCCAAGAACATTTTTAATAATGCCAACATAGATGTTGCTGAACAGCCTCCCAGGATGGCTTACTTGGTAGGACAGTTAATTTAAGGCTGAGAGTTATGTTGTGTCCTAGCTAAGAACATAGGCTCTGGAACCAAGTCACCTGGGTTTGAATTCCAGCTCTTTCAGTTACCAGCTCTGTAACCTTGGGCAAGGGATGTGACTTCTTCCTTGCTCGATTTCAAGACTGTGAAATGAAGATAACAACAGTTAGATGAATATAACATGAATATTACATATATTATATATATACGCATACGCATGTATATACACACATATATATACACAAACACTTAATATCTAAATTAGTGCGATCTAATTATTTGTTATTATTATTCACAAATCATAACATTGGTTAAAACAACAAACTTTACACGTCTCTCTCACATTTGACAGCTACCGATCCCATGAGGGGTCTCAGGAAGCTTTCTTCTTCATTCAGAACAGGTGGGGAGATCAGGTTTCCCAGGATAAACTCCCACTACTTTGGCCTGAATACTGATGCCCTCACTTCTTGGAAATGGCATAATTGCATATTTCAATGAGATGAATACACATAGCAAAGTTTTTGAAATACTAAAAATACTAGCAGTTAATAGTATGTCAATCTATCTTTTCATTTTTTGCTTTTTTGGAGATCATCCATTTGAAAGTCAGGGACATTCTGTTCCAGAGTTGGAAGGCAGAAAAAATCAAAGGACTTTTATTTTCCTCTTTTATGGGTTAGTGAAGCATGAAACTTATTGGCAGATGCTTGGGCTGGATATAAGTTGCCATGCTATTTCATTCAAGTTTATTTTCACATTAAATGATTCTGGAGGTTTTTATATTTTAAAAAAGGTACCCCATTTTTTTGAATGCCTAGAAATAGAGAAAACAGATGGTCACATGACATCTTATCTATTTTACTGAAATAACCATATGTTTGTGAGTAGTCAGCGATGACACAAAATTCATTTTCTATGCCACGAGCATATTTTCTCACCAATGAAAATTGAGATACACTCTGCCCTTTAAAGATTCCGTAACTTTTCTTTTTCACTTCCAGTATCCTGACAAATAAATAAAAGGCCCACCATGCTTTCATTCTACCAAGTCCTTCCTACTTAAAGCAGGAGAAAACAATTGTGAACTCTCAAGAATAATGCAGGTGGAATTTATTAAGACTGAAAAGAATGTCTACTTCTACTCTGATCTCATCAAGGGCTGTTTGTGCCTTTGTGCTCCTGTGAAACCCAACCCAACAGATAAGAAAAGCCAAAGTGCAGAAGCTCAGAATCACAAAAGATGGGAAGGCATAGTAGAGAGAGTGTCATCTACACACTACTACCAGCATCCATTTAACAACCAAGGGTCAAAGCTCAAAGAGAGACTACACAGAATATGCAATTGGGTACACAGGGGCCAGAAGCCAAACCTAAAATTGTCAATGAATTAAAATATCTTTGTATTCTGAACTCTGTGTCTATTAGCTTCTAGAAGTATTAAAATTAGAGATGTGTTGCACACTATTAACTGTTTTTCCTCTCGCAACTATTTCAAAATTCTCAGTTTTTCTCAAAAATGATGGAAGGATTACCTGCCTCAAAATCGTCTGAGGTCTATGCAAATCACAGATTCCCAAACTCACCCTACTGGGTAGGAAGGGGATTTAGAATTTGGGTACCGACAGTTTTAATACACAACTCAGAGGATTGTTATAAACAAAGTTTGAAAACCACTCACGTCTAGAATCTGGTATGTGCATTAAAACAAGTGGAATTATTGGGAGTAGGGAAAAACTTTACTACTTCATTTATTTAAAAAGTGGATATCCTTTAAAATCTCAAACTTGCAGGATTAATTTGCTCTAAAGAATCCTTGGGTTATAAATTCCATATGCACTTTCACATGTGTGCAATCAGTGATTTTTCATAGTGTCCCTTTCTCATCTGACTTTGTATTCTCGGGACCGACCCTAGAATGAGTCTTACTCAATGTCAGTAAAACCACTTTGCTTATATTAGGTGTGATGAGTTATATTTTGCTGCCAAAGTACAGCTAGCATTTATCCTTGTGTTTCTGAACAAAGACTGTACATACAGGGTTAGGACATTTCAAACCCAAAGAATGACATAGAAAATAATGTTTTTGTATCATACCATTTCCCCCTTTAATTTATTCTTTAACCGAAAAAGAAAAATAACAATTAAAATTAGACATGAATCTAGCTTAGCGTTTAAATTGTATAACAGATTTAGAAACACGACAACTTTTAAAATGCATTAAACCAGGAAATGGCATTTCAAATATAGAAGATCCACAGATAAGCTTCTAGAATTCTATCTTAAGTTTGGTTCTCTTCCTAGTCCTGCAGCCACTATCTCCCCTCAGCATGGTTCAGTACAAACCTGGCACTCTATGTACTATGTGGGTGAATTGAGGCTTTTTCAAGATTCTATTTTAAGACAAAAAAAAAACCTGTTTTAATTTAAAACAGTGATGATGGTAAATCCCCAAAGATTCATGTCCAATTTTTCATTACAAAGGAACTATTTCTCCTTGTTTTCTGATAATATCACATTATTATCATTATTATGGTACAGTAACTTTGCTTAGAATATTTTTATAGTAAGCCTAGTTCATTTTTATTATTACCACATTAAATTGGAGTTGTGCTCTCAATGGAAGTTACTTTTAGTCAACCAAATGTTTTGTACTCTTCTACTCCTAGTACTTACACCTTAAAGGAAATTATGAACGTCCGCAGAATAATAGTCAAAGTTAATTTAACAATATTCTAGAAAGGTGAAGAAAGTTAAAATTATCCTTCTGATCTATTTTCACCAGTCCATTTAAGATAATGGATATCTAGGATTTCGTGTTCACTATACACTAAGGTTTCATTACTTTTTATATGCACTTCTTGTCGATTGTCATGTAAAGCTAGATCCACAGGGTCATGTATTTCATTCTCCATCGTATTAGGACACAGGTTAGGTTTCAATAATAGCTTTAGGCAAATATTTGTGAAAGACTTTAAATAAATTAGGTAGGCCTGGTTAAATGTTTCTGAAATTTTTACTAGGTAGGTTCTACAATGATTCATCAAAACATTGGTTAAAAAGCTTGTATCTAAAATTTTGTTGAGAAATGACAGACAGAGAAATGCTATCTGATTGGCTGATATTTGATGGAAATTAATGACCAACAATAACCTATGAGATAAGCGCAAGGAACCAGATCCTTTCATACGTGGACTATGAGATAAGTGCAAGGAACCAGATCCTTTCATACCTGGACTGTTCTAGGAATGCACAGAAAACCTGCTGTGAAACACTACACCTGGGACCACAGTTTTACACCTGGTCAGCTTCACACTTCTTATCAGTAATCTCTTTCTCCAAAGTCCATGCTGAGCTAAAGATCAGAGCTAACATTTACTTCTACATTTCACGTAGTTTGGGTCCTTATTTGGTGCTAGGAAGCGTGCTAACTTCTTTACAATTCTGTTTGCTTGTATAATTATTAAATCCCATTTTACAGTTGAGAAAACTTAAAGCCTGTGCTTTCAATAACTTTCAATAGCTTTCAATAACTTAAGCATATAATTGGAAGCATCTTTCTTTTTTATTTTGTAAATATTTTTTATTTGTTGTCCTTTTACATTTAGTTACAATTCTTTTTCTTTTGTTAAAAATATTTTCTAGGTGCATATGCGTAGATTTATGTTACCGTATTGTAGACAAATAATTTCATAGGTTCCAAAGGTAGATATTTGTATCTTTCTGGGAATGGGAAGCATCCTTTCTCATGTAGACAAAACTAGTGGCTACCAGTGGCTACTTTGGACTGAGAAATATTTCCAGTCAATCATTGCCAATATTCTACCATAGAATATTAATAAGGCCTTCTTGTATATAAACCCTTAACATTTTCAAAGTGAACATTTGATTATTACAACTCCAAGGTAAGCAGGAAAGAGACTATGATCCTTGCCTTAGAGACGAGATAATTGAAGGGAGGGGAACTCCAGTCAACTGATTTATCCAAGATTATGTAATTAAATAATGGCAGAGCTTCATCTTAGAACCTTGGCCTTCTGATGACTCAACTCAGTGTTTCTCTAGTAGAATGTCTCTCAAATAACACTTAACCTTCTGGTCATTCGAGTCTTTATAGCTCACAACTTTTACGAATGTGTTCATTTTTCCAGAAATAAACAACTCTATATGGGATAGAAAATTAAATTGAAAGAAAAAAAATATGGAGATTCAAAGCAAAGATATAATAAGTTCCAAACCATGTCATAAACAACCAGAAAAATAGTCCCTGGAAAACTGGGCTTGAGTCCTCAAAAAATTTGTAAGACCTACCTTCAGGAGACAAATTCTTTAATTTATAATTTGCTTAACAATAGCGTTTGAAACACAGAACATCTTCGCAACTACTTTCTTTTGTTATTCTATGCTAGCTGTGAAAAAAAATTTATTTGTGTATGACAACTAGTTTCTGGACATTCCCATTCAGGACTGAAGAAGTGTAAGAAAAATCTTAGTCTCAGTCAAAAATTACATCAATTTCAGCTATTTCAAATATTTCAAGATGAATATGTGTTAAAGACAGACCACCATCAGAATTTCTATGGAGTTATTTTATTATTCAGTGCCAGTTGAGTTTTTATTATATATTCTAAATTCCTACAGTTAAACTAGTCAAAGCATTATGGGAACATGATTCTTTTTTCCATCATTTATGGAGATTTTCTGTAAATGTAATTTACTGAAATTTTTGAATGAGTGAATCCAAGCTCTAATTCACAAGACAGCTGCTCTCTTGCTCAGTTGGATTAAATTGTCTCCTTTCCATTTCTCTCCAATCATCAATTCTATTCTCCTCTCTGGAGACCCACTTTCTCTGCATATTCATTATCCCTATTTCTCCAAATTCTGTCTTTGCTTTTGTATCTGAAGGGTCTTCTTTTTTTTTTCCTTTTTAAGGTAAGGCACGGACTCTGGACCTAAGTTTTTCTGCTTTGCAAGACTATCATCCATATTAACCAGCCATAGTTTTGTCTCTTAATTTAAATTTTCAGTATATAAAGCAAACTGACTCAGCCCAATTTGGAGGCATTTCAATCGGATATGATAAATAAGGTGAAGACTTATACATAAACAATGCAATTAAAGCCTAACAAGTCGAGATGGAAAGCCCACCAAGAAAGGAGAGTGGGCCAGGAAAACACCCTAGTTTATTATTAAACTATTATCCTAGTCGGTCTAGTTGGGTGTTATAGATACACATAGACTATGTACTTAGACTAGACAAGAAAGCTTCATGGAAAGTTTCTAGAGGAGGTGATATGTGAGCTGAGATTTGAAGGATAAATGAATAAGAGTTAGGGAGAGACAATGAGGTATTTAAAAGAATGGAATCAACATGTACAAAGATAAGAGGTATAAAAGAGTCTGGCCTCTTGAGGGAACTGTAGGTTTTTCAAGGTGAATGAGGCACAGGGTTTGAAGGAGAGAACAACGACAAATCTGGAGAATTTGGTAGGGACCAAATTATGGGATATTAGTCAGGCTCACTGAGGAATGTGCTTTTATCCTAGAAGCAATTATAATCCTTTAAGGAATTTTAAGAAGAGTTTTGATATGAAAATGCTAATGATAGTATTAGCAATATAATTTTGAGTACCACACTCTCAGGAACTACAGACAGTACTTGGCATGCATTATCTCAACTAATCCTCACAAAATTTTAGTGAAGTAGCCACTGTTAGTATCTCTATTTTTCAGATGAGATCACTGAGCTTGTAAGTAATAGAAACTTACATAGTAAGTAAGTAAAGTAAACAAAACAAAGCCAGGGATGACTTTGAAGGAGCAAGATTAGAAACAAAAACCGGTTCATAGATGGTTGCATTAATTCTGTCTGAGAAACACTGGGACTTTATCTGAAACAAAGAGGAAGGATTAGAAGCATGAACAGTGAAGGAATCAGAATCAGGAAGTTGTGGTTCAGGTTGGATATGGGCAAAAAGGGAAGTAAGTGGCCAATAACAACTCCCAATGTTCTGTATTGGTCATCTGGGAAGGAAATAATTCCTGAAAGAAGAAGCAAAGTTGAAGAGAAATGGGTTGGATTCGAGGCATCTGTGAGATATAAAAGTAGAAAAATCTAGTAAGCAGCTCAATAAACGAGTAGGGTACTCAAAAGAGACACAAAAAATGCAATTGCATTTCTTACTTATATAAAATTCCAGAACAGGTATTTCAGGTTGGTGGATGGCTCTCTCTCAGAAAAAAAAGAGTGGAAGTCTGAGGCCAGACTTTTCCTTTTAGGCAAGCCAGGAGGAAGTTGCATGTATCACTTCTAATGCTAGAACTACTATGTGTCCATACCCACTGCGGTGGGGCTAGGAAGTGCAATCCCTAGCTTAACTGACATAAAACGGTTAAAATTCTATTATCATGAAAGAAGAAACGGTATGGGATAGTCATTGGAGAGTTTAGAGCCATGGAAGTGGTTTAGATTACCTAGGAAGAATGTTTAAAGTGAGAAGTAAAGAAGGCCAAGAATGCAACTCATATAATTATAGACCTTTTCAGCCTACATAAGAGCCATCAGGGAGATTTCCTTGTTGTTGTTTTTGTTTGTTTGTGTGTGTGTGTGTGTGTGTGTGTGTGTATTTTGAGTTACACTTCTAATCTTGCCCTCCCTTCACCCACTGCTTTTTTTTCAAGCATTTGATAATCTGATTTATGATTGTCTACTTTGTAACATAAAATACTGTGGTAGGAAATGACCCCCTTTCCAGCTACAGTTCCAGGGTTCCCCCACCACCAACAGCACACTCTACTTCCAACCTTCAGCTTTATCTGTGGAGATCAGCCACAGCACATAGAAGGCATATTATAAAACTTTTTATGACAGACAACTTGTAGGGACAATTAGTATAAATAAACCAAGGTTAAAAGAGTTTGAAGGGAATGTATGATGGTCTACTACTAACAAGATAAATTTTTACAGGAATATACACAGTAATGTTTCAAAAACACTAAATTTATGAGAAAAGAGTTGGCTTTGCTCAACAATAGTTAATAAGAATACCTCAACTTTTATTTGACCACAAAATCAATGTTCAGAAACACAGTCATACAACTGTGATGTAACACCATCTTAAGTTTTATTAGTAGGCTTGGCACACACAACAAAAAATACTGGTACACAAAACATTTTATACTGAACTCTTAGGAGTGCTGTATTAGCATTTACAACTTATGGTCACCCATGAGTTCCTTCTCTCCCTTTTTCCCCACATCCAGTTTATGTCAAATCCTATCAATTCTACCTTTTAAATATTTTGTGACCCTTGAGGTATTGAGTTGGAATTACAGATATCATTATGAACTCATTATAGTTGTAATATGTATATTATATGTAAATATATTATATCGTACATATATAACTTTACAGAAAGAGTTATTACACATATGTACCTCTGTGTGTGTGTGTGTGTGTGTGTGTGTACGTTTCTTAGGTCTGTTAAATAGGTAAGCCTAGAAGGAAAAACACCGAAAGAGTAATCAGTACATGTAACACCAAGATCTTTATTTTTAAATACTATTTTTCACTGAAAAGATCAGGGATCTTTAGAGAAATAGTTGAGTCCAGAGTTGGGACAGGGAAACTATAAAATGAGGCTGGAATGTTTTGTTGTGCCAGAAAGTAAGAAAGTGCTAAAATAGGAACATCTCAAAAAGGACAGGATCCAGCTTAATGAATATTAAAATTAATGGATGAAATTTTGTTGAACAAAAAAATATACCTGATTTCAGAGCAATCACCAGAAATTACTTATTAATTAAGAAGAGGAAAAACTGTCTTGGGGATCACTTCATAATGTTTAAAAAATACTGAATTACTTCAATATGTACCTGAAGCTAAATTGATATTGTATGTCAATTATACTTCAATAAAAAAAAGAACCCCACAAAAATTTAAAAATAAAATATTCTCCCTAATATGATGAACAAAGGTTTATATGTAGAAGACAGGTCATTTAAATCTCAGCAACATTTTTTTTTAAGATTTTATTTATTTATTTGATAGATCACAAGTGGGCAGAGAGCGGGGAGGAAGCAGGGTTCCTGCTGAGCAGAGAGCCTGATGCGGGGCTCAATTCCAGAACCCTGGGATCATGACCTGAGCTGAAGACACAGGTTCTAATCCACTGAGCCACCCAGGCACCCCCTAAATCTTAGCAACTTTTGTCTTAACCCAAGAGAAGTATCAAAATATATGCATATATGTAATATTGTATACATACATGCATGTATTTATCATGTATATTTCATTGTACATATTACTGTCAGAAAATATTTATATGGCCAATATACTTAACACTATGCTATATATATACATATATATATTTACTGTGAAAATATTAACAGAACAAAAATAATCTTTTACTTGTTTTCAGGGGTTATATTTGAAATATAATCTAATTTGTTATATGCCTATCTCAGAGGGAAATTGAATGTAATTTTAGAAAGGTTAAAACAAAAGAAAAATGAAAGTACTTAAAAATTTTAAAAGAAAATCAGTACCTTATAGGAGATTAACCTAACAAACACAAATTTGTTTAAGTTATCAAGGTCAATGTTGATAATAATGAGGCAAATCGACATTATGTGCTTCCTGATATGATATGCCGAGGACAAGGCATTACTTCAATGCTACTACAATAAAAAATACACAACTGAAAGCTAATTGTGAGCAAACATCAAAGAAATCCAAACCGAAGGAAATTCTACAAAGTTACTGGCTTTATTCCTCTAAAACGTCAAGATCATGAAAGGAAAAGAAAGTCTGAGGAAATGTTTTTAGATGAAAGGAAACTAAAGAAACATGACAATTAATCCAACCTTTGATCCTGAATTGAATCCTGGACAAGAAAACAAGCTATATAATATATTACTGGAACAATTTGTGAAACTTGGAGAAGAACTATGAATCAGATAATAATATTGTGCCAATGTTACATTTCCTGAGTTTGATAAAAATACTTTGGTTATATAAAAGATAGCCTTTAGGAAATACACACTGGAGTATTTGTCCATAGAAAGGAGACAGAGAGAGGAAAGAACAAATGCTACACTACGTGGGGCAGAATGTTAAGAATTATTTGGTAGAGAACAGAATAGAGTTCTTTGCAATATTTCTTGCGACTTTTACAGAAGTAAGGAATTGCATCAAAATTTGAAGCTAAAAAGAGAAACTTTCAAATCCAACCCAAGTAGTAGTTAGCAATAGATCATTTTCAGAATCTAATAAATACTTCTAATGCAAAAGGATACATTCTTAATCCACTAATCTAAGAGCTTCCATCTAATTTATACAAAAAAAGGAAAAAGTTTGTAAAGTCTTTTGTTCACATTAATGTTGTGCTGTTGTTTGAGATAACTTAATGTTTTAACATACACCGAGGAGATCCTATCCTCATCCACAGTCATTTGAAAGGTCAGCTTTCAATAATGGAACTTCCGAAAATAAGAAAAGCATAACACTAGATCTAAAAGATGTTTTAGGATACTAAGTGTGATCTCAAATAAGCTAAAAATATGCCGTAAGTGTCACAACATCTTGGGCAGTTCCATCCTTAGGATAAATCTGCCATAGCTAACAGCAAATGCTAAAAAGAGAATTCTCAGCAGAATGCTCCAGACTTAGAGTTAAATTCAACTCCACCAGTCACTAGCTGAATTTAAAAAGATACCATTTATATATTTAGTATATTTGTATTCCTAACAGGAACACTACAAATACTATTATCCCAATTTTACAAATAAAGATACTAAAGCAAAGAGATGTTGAGTAATTCTCCAAGCTCACACAGCCTGTAAGAATTTGAGCTAGGACTCAAATCCCATACCCACCAATTATGGTACATTTCCCCATCCCCTTTCTACTGCTGTGTGAATGACATAGAGACCCTAAAGACTATGAACGTTCCCAAGAGAGAATTTACTCAGGCATGGTAACCCTTCAAAATTAAATAAATAAATAAAGAAGAATATATAGAGTCAATATGGCTATCCTCACATCCAGAAATGTTCTTCTAGAAATCTACCTTTAAGAAATAATCAACATTTCAAATTAAAATTTATGTTCAAGAATGCATTCATTCTGATATACATATATGTGTGCATATATAATATGTATATAAAAGCTTTAAATATCCAATAATTGGTTCAATAAGTCATGGTAAATACAGTAGTATGATTTTGTATAGCATATAACCATACAAATCATTAATGACTATATGAAAATGAATACCATATAATGTTTCATAAAAAAGAACAGAGTACAGAATTATTTAGATAGTATGTGTAGACTTATATAGACATATGTCTACATAGACATATATAGACATATGTCTACATAGACATATGTCTATATAGACATATATAGACACATGTGTATGTCTATATATACTTACATATGTAGAGAAAAGAAAAATATAAATCAAAATGCTAACATTTTTCAGTGAGTATTACAGGTGACTTAGGTTTACATTTGTATATCTTATTTATTTTCAAAACTTTCTAATATTAGTTTTAATCACTTTAATAACTTAAAAAAGCCAATAAACAGCATTTAAAAGAAGAGTCAATGCAGGCTTTGGAGAAATAAGAAGGAAAATGAAAAAGAGTAGAAAGAAATCTGGTAACTTGGGTTCCTCCTTTTGCTTATATTTGTCAAAAAAAACCATGAAGTAAAGAGAGTCCCACTCAGAGTAGACTCCATAAGGAAGAGATACAGTGAGTCCCTGATCCAAAGAGAGCAAATGATATGAGCGAATTGCCCATCTCACAATCAGTCACACAGGTTGCCAGTGATGCTCCTTGTGCCATCTTCTGATAAGGGATGGCAAAAAAAAAATTAATTTAGGAAAAGCATAATGCATTCACAATTCATAAAAATATTCAGGGAAGGCATGGCCAGATGGCACTGTTAGTTAAGCGACCAACTTTTAGTTTTGGCTCAGGTGGTGATCTCAGGGTGTTGGGATTCAGTCCCAGGACAAGCTCCCTGCTCAGCGCAGAGTCTCCTTAAAACTTTCTCCCTCGGGCGCCTGGGTGGCTCAGTGGGTTAAGCCGCTGCCTTCGGCTCAGGTCATGATCCCAGGGTCCTGGGATCAAGCCCCACATCGGGCTCTCTGCTCTGCAGAGAGCCTGCTTCCTTTTCTCTCTCTGCCTGCCTCCCTGCCTACTTGTGATCTCTCTCTCTCTGTCAAATAAATAAATGAAATCTTAAAAAAAAAAAAAAAAAAAAAAAAAAAAAAAACTTTCTCCCTCACCCTCTCCCCTGCCCTACCACACTCCCTCTCTCTCTCAAGTAAGTAAATAAATCTTTAAAAAAATAAAAACAAAAGCATTCAGGGGAAAAAATCAAAAGTAATAAGTCTTTGATCTAGAAATTAAAAAGAAATAAAAACACCACAGAAACTTCTCTGTACAGTCCAATAATGGCAGATACATGTCAGTATGCATTTGTCAAAACCCACAGAATGAACAACACCCAGAGTGAACCCTTAATGTAAACTACGGACTCTGGGGCATAATGATGTGTCAATGTTGGTTCATCTATTGTAACAAATGTACCACTCTGAAGTCAATAAAAGGAGAAGTTGTGTGTATGTGGAGGCTGGGTGTACAGGAACTCTATACTGCTCACTCAATTTTGCTGTGAACCTAAAATTGTTCTAAAAATAAAGTTCATTAAGTAAAGAATAAAAGAAAAAAGAAATGAAAATGGAATTTTCTTCAAAATCTAGCATAATTCTCTAATTATTCCAACTTTAAGCTATGAAATAATTGAAGATTTAATTGGATTAATTTAAGTTTAATTTATTTAATTGAATATCAATTTTAATACAGAGTTTTTCTCGTCCTCACACCATCACAAGAAGGGTAAGGACAGCACCATAAGATTCTGATAGAGAGAGGGAGACACCACATTTACATAAGTTTTATGACAGTACATTGTTATAATTGTTCTATTGTATTTTTACATAGTAGTTATTGTGAATCTCTTACCGTGCTTAATTTATAAATTAAATTTTATCACAGATGTATCAGGATATATCAGGAAAAAACATGTCATAGTTTCAGGCATCTACTGGGAGTGTTGGAACATTGCCCTGAGGATAAGGGGGTCTCCTAGAGGTGCCCCTACATTTTATGCTTGTATTCCCTAGGAGGTGGAAAAAATAATTTTTTTAGGAAAGTGTGTGGGGTTGTGTGTGGGTGTATGTGTGTGGAAACATAGATAAATGATAGATAGATAGGTAATAAATATCATGCGTCTGCAAAACACCTGGTTAGGCACTGTACTAACTACTGGAGATAAAAAAATTAAAGGCAAACTCTTGCCCTAACAGAGAGGCAGGCAGGCAAACAGACAAGGCACCTCCCTACTGATGGGCATGCTCTGTACTGCGTTAACCCCCGGGTGGGGGGGGTCATCCTCATAGTAAACTAGGAAATGAATGATACAGCTTGGAGTTGCTTGGCAGTCCTATAAAAAAATTACAAAGCAAAAAGGAGTGGGTCCTGAGGCATAAGTGACCAGGCACCCAGTTTCTCTGTGGGAGTGATGGATACTTCATAGGTCAGATGACACAAGTACTTGAGACTAATGGGACGCAAAGAAGGAAGGCTTGTTCCAAGCATTAGCCAAAGGAAGAATACGAAAGAGAAGATGGTGTTTCGTGCATCTGGAAAGTAAAGTGCAAGGTGAGTAGTGAAAAGAGATAAACTGGAGAATTAGGCAGAGATCCCGTGGGGAGGATACAGAGAGTAACAGTTTTCAGTGAAGAGATCTGAAGTGCTTTGCATAAGGACACGGTATGATTAGATTTTTATATTTAAAAAAGTAACCCTTAGGTAACAAGAACAGACTCCATACTAAAGACAGGAAGACAGTGAATTCAATATTGCAAGAATCTAAGTGAAAACAATGAGGACCCAAACTAGGGTCAGGGTGGGATTGAGGTGGTAGCAGGGAAGGGA
Source organism: Mustela lutreola (assembly GCF_030435805.1). Taxonomy (NCBI): domain Eukaryota; kingdom Metazoa; phylum Chordata; class Mammalia; order Carnivora; family Mustelidae; genus Mustela; species Mustela lutreola. The sequence goes on along the minus strand of NC_081295.1, from coordinate 55,924,657 downwards.
TTAGGAGGTAACAGACCAGCAGTTATTGAAAAGGTAGAATCCGGGGAGTTGGTGTCTAATTGAATAGAGTAGTGAGAGAGAAGAAACATTCTCCAGTGATGGCCCAAGCATGGGGCTTGGTCGCTGGATGCAATCTTTCTGAAGAAGAAAATCTAAGAAAGGGATCATGTTCTGAGGAAAAGATAAGCTTCGTGTAAGACATGTTGAATTAGGTGGTGCTTGTGCTGGGCATCCATGTGGAAATGGTCACATGACAACTGGATGTTTGGATCATTTCCTTTTCACTGACATAGAAGCAGTGCTTTCAGGATCTACAGCTCTCCTGTATTTGTTGTGTGGACACACCTCAAAGGGCCATACAACATGAGGAGGGAAGTATGGGTGTCAGCTCAAAATCAGACTTCGCTCTGAGGGCAGGAAAGGACTGATGCAGGTCTTGAACGTAGGTGAGCAGAGTTTCCTCTCTTCTAAGGCATCATCCCTTTACTGTCAGGCTGCTTTTCTGGAGAATGCTGGCAGGATAAAGCAGGTGTCTTATCTGATTAGGAGAGCACTTAGCTGGTGTCTTCATACATACGAAGAACATGAATGAAATTGAATATGCAGGCATTCAATTAAAAACATCCAGTTAAGAGAAACAAATCATTAGCTATCTTTCTATACTAGTATCAAAAAAAAATTTATCAATAATGTTAGGGATAAAACTGTTTGACAGGCATTCCATAAAAGTCATTCATGTCTCTCTATCATCCAAGAGATTTTAATGAACAGAAGTTCAAATATCAAATGGCAAACAGACCGAAACAATCACCTCAGGCGTAACATGACTCAGCATGGACAAATTATGTAAATACCAAAGTATGTAGTTTGAGGAAGGTGAGCTCAGAGAGTTGCACAGGGAGTCAAAAATACAGAAAAACAGTCCCCTCCCTTTTAAACCATCAGGGAAACCTTTACTGAGTAACACAGTATTTTAGCTGTTTGCGGAGTGATGAGCTTGGATTTCTGGGACTAGAAGTTGCTGCATTGAAGAAATAGCCTGGAATTTGTAGGAAGGAGTGGGATAATTTGGTGATAGGACAACTGTGTCTGTTTTCTTGGGAAGAGATAATACACAGCATCTTGGAGGCAGGGAGTGGAAATCCCAGATGAAACTTTCCATGGGAAGCCATTTGGTTACTCCTCCTGTCATAATGTGTGCACGCAGCAACAGCAATGGCTACACTGAACCAAGTCAAGAGCAGGTGCAAAACCACCCCCTATTGTGGCTTATTAGGTAGAAGGGAAATTTGACTGCATCATAGTTTTATTATGCCATCTTCCCAGGCTTAAGCTGAGTGTTGTTATTACCGCTGTTGTTAAGTTTCCAGTTTTCAAGTATCATGACAGTGTGCTTAAGCATGCATATTTTTGGAATTAAAAAAAGATTTCTATTTCAGGTGAAAGAAATAAACCGCATGGGAAGAGGAACTCCTGAACAGCAAGGAAATTATTTCCATCCAAATATCCTAAGTAATTACAAAATAAAAAGAGACTAAAAAAAATCCAGAACATTTGCAGTACTACAGTATTTCTGCCACAAAATGTTGGTGCAAAGAGCACTTTTTTAACTGCAATCAAACCACCTTTACCACAGGTAACTATGTAAATGCAGAACAGGTTTTGCAAACTACAACTTATAAACAGAAATTTCCCAGGCTCGTATGCTTTTAATACTTGTAAAAATTAATTATGATGTTTATTTTAAAACAATACCCAAATAAAAGTAGTGATTTAAATTTTTGACTGTACAAGTCAGAAGGACAATATCCATTCCCATTTAGAATTGAGTACATTTTTAAGTCTTCCTCAGTCTGACCTGAGAGGGATTCATTTCTTATCCTTCACTGCATGCCAAATAATAATGAAAACAATAGCAATAACAAAACAATTATTACTGAGCAGCTATTAAGTGTAAGGCATTGTTCTTTAGTGTTTTTCATGTGTCAGGTTATCTAAACCCCCACAAATTTCTGTGAGGAGATACCTTACATGTTGGAAAAAGCACTAGCTATAGTTTCAGATCCTGAAATTTTCCAGTTAAGATTATTTAATGTGTTTTGAATATTAACAGGAAACAGAACACAGTCTAAAGAAATCATTCTTGCATTCAGATATTCAAAAAGATTTTAAGAATGTATTATTGGCTAGTTATATTAATTGGACTTGTAGAAGGAGTTTAAGGAGGAGAAGAAAACTTGGCAGGTGGGGAATAAGGAAATTTTGCAGCTGAGTTAGAGTTGGCTTAGAAGAAGAATCCACAGGAAAAGGAATATTGAAGAGAATGGAGAAAATCTGGTAGAGGATCAGGACCAATCTTTTAAAGTAAAGCCCAAACAAAACATGTTCTCATAATCCTGTGTTTTGTCATTTTTTAAGTCGGGCTATTCACAAAGGCAGTGTGGTGCAGAAGAAAGGTTTCTACACAGAGGATACAAGGGGCTGAGTGTTCACCTTTGTTCTGCCATTAATTTGTTGTGTAACTTTACAAGCCACTCTTCTTCCCTGAGCTTTATTTCCTCAGTCCTAAACTAGGGACAATGATACATAGGTATTGTTGTGAATATTAAACAGATTATATGCTTTCGAAAGTGTAAAATGCTATACGAATGAAAGATATTGACTGTATTGCTTTCAGGTTCAGTCACTGAACATAATTCTTCCTTTTTTTTTGATCTTTTGCCTTGTTGGCATAACAAGGTATCTTGGCATCAGCTTAGAATTCTGTTATGCTAAGCTTTTGAAATTCTTAAGTAGAAAGGCAGTTAGATAAGGTTTTGAGCCTGAGGCATGACTGAATTCCTGAACCCACACTTCAAGGACTTATGCACCAAGTCCTACATCAATAGAATCTTTCAGCCCACCCATCCCATCCACCATCATGATAATCTGCCCTTGCTTAGCCCTAGGCAAGGGATGAGCCTGAATTTGGACTCAACTACAACCTAACTGGAGATAATGCCAAAGACCCATTTAATAAACCTATGTTGTGGTAAGAGAGACTTTATTTTCTGATCTCAGTATACAGAACTCGCAGAGTTTATGTGTATTAGTTATTCTGGTTAACTACAGTTTACTCTATAGATTGATCATAGGTCCATCTTCCTTCACACCATATTGTCATGGGGAACTCAGCTGCAACAGTGTCTCCAACGTTTGGCATGGCATGATGGTAAGTAGGGGAAGCAGAGGTGGCTGGTCTGTGTCTCCTAATTCTAGCCCAGATAGCTGGAGTTAGTAGAAAAATGGGGCAAGTTGTATCAAAGGGCATGTAAGGCCAGAGCCAGCGGTAACAGTAGAGAATCACGCAATGTATCCTTTGGAGAGGAACAAAAGCTCAAGCCAAGGCCCAGAGGGAAATAGGACCCAGGAACAGAGCCAGTGAGGGTGGGATGTGACAGCTGGTAGGAAACCAGACTCCCAGAATTTGGGTTTGTTGTGCTGGAATCTAGAGTAGATTCATTAAAAGAGGCTATGATACAAGAGGGTAGAACTAGAGTGAATATATATGTATGTCTATTCCTTTTTCTAACAGTGTTAATAAATACCTCTGTATATAAACATTCCAAGAAATAATTAATTATGAAATTATTGATAATGGGGACATGAGCTTTAGGCACTCACAACAACAGCACTACAGCCACCACATATGAGCCTGAAGCTTAGGACTGTTACAGTCAGTTGAGTTTTCTAGTTGTTTGGATGGTGACCAGTCAAGAGAAAATGCAACATTTTCAAAACTACTGATTTAGAAAAGTCAGTCATCAAAAAAATAAATAAAATGTCAGCAGCAACAAAGGAAAATCACAAAGGCAGGGATAATAAGATATCAGGAGGAATGGTATTTATTCCAGTAGTTGGATAGACTATCAGCTAAAAACTTTGACCATTGAAATACAAAGAACATCTGAGAGAAAGATAACTGACCCCTGTAGAATGGTTTACTAATCCTAGGAAAAAAGACAAAGTCAAGGTGAATTAACAGAATATTTGCTACTGATGCAGCTTATAAATTTGATTCAGAATCTTGAAATTTTCATTGATAATCTATATCCCTAAATTCTGATCATCTCCACAAGGCTACAAACTAATGTAAAAATTTGACACCATGATTTAAAACAATACTTTGAATGGTAGTTTCTTTAAAAATGCAGTGGGAGGCAGAAATTGAAAAGTGGATAAAAAGAAATAATGTTCATTTTCATAAATTCTGAGATTTATTCCTACCTACCCCTAGCCTAAGTGAAATGAAAGCGGGATGATGAGGGCCTGGTAAGGTAAATGATTAAACTCTCCAGAGGAGCATTGTTTCAGAATTACTGTGTGGAGGAGTTGGGCTCTCAGGCAAAAGTGATCACACTGTCAATGAAGGGCGAATCTTTCATTATTTATGTCAGAGGATCTCAGTCTGTTATGGAAAAAGAATGGGGGGCGCCTGGGTGGCTCAGTGGGTTAAGCTGCTGCCTTCGGCTCAGGTCATGATCTCAGGGTCCTGGGATGGAGTCCCGCATGGGGCTCCCTCATGGGGCTCTCTGCTCAGCAGGGAGCCTGCTTCCTCCTCTCTCTCTCTCTGCCTGCCTCTCCGACTACTTGTGATTTCTCTCTGTCAAATAAATAAATAAAATCTTTAAAAAAAAAAAAAGAAAGAAAAAGAATGGGATGTTACATAGATGACAGCACCCCTTACTTTATCTTGAACCCATGACTTTGGATAATCTGGTTGTCAATATTTTTCCCCCTGAAGGGAGAACAACGGAGTGGCCCTTTTCAAAGTACAGAGGAGAGAGCCACACTGAACGTGGGTAACTCTTAGGATTTTTATGAAAATATTTTAAAACAAAATTGATGACTTCCTTCTCCCTGGAGTCTATAAAAACTTATGCCAAAATAATAATAATGATATTACAAGGTTGTGGAATATAATGTAATATGGCAGGCTAAGAAAACTGTGTTATTTATCAACATGATTTTTCTCTTACTCTTCATCCACCCTTCCACCTCCTCCCCCACACCACTTTTAGGCTCAGAGTGTCCCAGTTTGTCCCATTGAGAGATTATGAAAATTTTGCTGGCATTCAAGTGAGACATCTCAATGTGTATGCTTAAGTTCTAAATAGAAAGATTTAAGAGGCAGACAAAAGTGGTTGGGGGTGGGAGAAGGTATTCTGTCTGCTCTCTGCTCTCACCATAGAGATATGAGAAGGGAAGGCAGAAGAAAAGAGTGGAAGGGTTAGATATAAGTGTGGGGAGGCCTATGGCTTGCATCTCCTTCCTCAGGCAGAATGGAGAGTTGGGAATGGATACCCCACAAACATAGTTATCTCTTAAAGCATCTCCTTTCTCCTTTTGCTCTCTTTAAGTCTGATGATCCACAAGTAGAGAACCTGTGCTTCTGCTCTTGGGAAGGCCCAGGAAAACTGCAAACTGACCAGAAAAGAAAGCACCCCCATGCCCAATCAGTTGGTGCTGGCAATAAACTGCAAATGTAGCAGGACAGTAGACTAGAGAGGGCTGCAGAGAGGCCCCTGCCCCCCTCCTTCTTAGAACAGGACAAAGGGTGTCATATTGGAAGGATATGGCAAGGGCATGGATATGGCATCAGCCCTAAAAATCTGTTGAGTCTACTGCTGTATCTTGGCTGTCTCCTGCAGGAAGTTAAACTGGCTTTCCCAAACTCTTTTTGCAATTTGATGGCTTGTGATTTATTACCTGGGCTGAACACGTGGCAAGTCACACAGAGAGGAATGAGAAGTCAGTAACAGTTTGCCACCATGACAGAATTGTAAAAAGGGGACAGAAAGAAAACATGAAAGGACTGAGTTTAAAATCTGAAATGGCTTAAAAAAAAAATCCCCTTAACTTACTTAATGGGATGAGATCAATTTTCTATAATAGGTTAAAAAAAAATTGAAAGTGAGTTTCAAGTCAAAATAATTTTAGTCTTTCAAGATGAAGAAAGTTTCACTTCTTGCACACTGTGAACTTTGTGCCTGCTGTAGCAATAATGTCTCAAATCTGCTCTTTTGAGGATCTCTGTCCCTCTCTCAAATATGCTCCTGGATAATTGGCTACCACTAAAGCAGCCGTCTTAAGTTGCGTGGCAGCCAAGAAAATATTAGATCCATGGGGCACCTGGGTGGCTCAGTGAGTTAAGCCTTTGCCTTTGGCTCAGGTCATGATCTCAGGGTCCTGGGATTGAGCCCCGCATTGGGCTCTCTGCTCAGCAGGGAGCCTGCTTCCCCCTCTCTCTCTGCCTGCTCCTGTGCCTACTTGTGATCTCTCTCTCTGTCAAATAAATAAATAAAATCTTTAAAAAAAAAAAAATCTCGGATCCTATGTTTGCTATCTGGACACAACAATTCATGCTCAAGCACGGCAAGCGAAATGGGTTTTACCGTGTCAGAGTTATTTCGGCTTCCATTTTTTTGCTTAGCCCCGATCCCTCATTCCAACTCATTCCAAGTTCTCTGAGCCCTAAAACTACTTTCCTGGTGAATAACTACTCTCTATCCAGTTATAAGAAATGCTCATTCCCCCCTGTATCTGGAGAGGCTAAGTCCTGCCGTATTTGAAGGTTTGGCGGAAGGCTAAGTCCTTCCGTATTGAAGGCTTGGCAGCTGGATAGAACTGGATAGAACTTTATGCTTCTCTGAAACTTGATCACTTTCAAATTAATAAGAGCAAATATTGGAATTAATTCACCAGGAAGTAAGAGTCATAAAGACTAGACAATAATATTCAGGCGTTTGACCTTTCCAATTTAGGTAAAAATGTAAGTCATAGCTTGCAAACCAAATGACTAAGAGAAAAGGTGGGTCAATGATAAAATTCTAGGTTTAAGGAATTAAAATTTAATGATATTTGGCTTTTAAATTATAAAGCAGAGGTCCAAATGATGGCCTCTGTCTGATCTCTGCAGTAGATTCTTAGATTACAAAGAAATGTTTGGGAAAAGGGAACTCAGTTAGATTGAATCTTCATAAGATCTCTGAAGATTTCCGTTTTTTCCCCTCTATATGCAAAGTCTGAAGCAGGGAAAATGATCATGAAGAGGAAATTATTTTGGTTATTTAGGATTTTGAATAAATCAAAGTTCTTTGATTTGAAAAGTTCTTATAGTTTTCTTAAGAGACATTAGGGTACAACAACTAACAAACCCAAATTTTATTTCTATTACTTTTTACAGTTTTTGTTTTTGTTTTAATTTACCATTCCATTTCATCTCTACAGCCTGCCTTATTTTTTTTTTTCATTTTAGAAAGGGACATTTATAATGTGAATGGTTAAGTGAAATGCCTAAGGGTTATACGGACTTACTAGAAGCCAGAAGGAACTCCTGCCTTCTGGCCCAAAGCCCATTGATTCATTCTATTGTAAGCAACTGTTCTATGCCCCAGGGACACAGCAGAGAAGAAAACAAAATCCCTTACCAAAAAATAGAGTGTCAGTGACCAGTGCTATAGAAAAAATAAGGCTAAGAAAGGGGACTGGAGTGGGGATAGGAATTTCCTGACTGTGTGTGCGGGAAGGTGGAGGATAGAGAGGGTAAAATTGCTCCTATTTCTTGGGAAAAAGTCAAATAAGGCATATTGTTAAGGTGACATTTGTGACAACTGGACAGGGATATGAAGGTGTTGGGAAGCAAGAATTTCCTATCCTGTTCAAGATCCTTCTATTTAGACTAACAATTAAATTGACATAAAACATATTAATAGATGAAAAGCAATTTTATTTTTGTACATATAGGGAAGCCCCTATATGGAAATTCTAAAGATAGGCAAAATGAGGTATATGTGTCATTCTGAACTAAGGAGAAGTGGGTAGGTAGGGATCTGGGACTTCAATGGGAAGGAATGCAATTGACAGGAAGATGAAAAAGAATGAATGTTTGGTAAATAAATGTTTGCTGGCCTACAGAAACACTGGGACACAGAAGAATTTCATCAGAGAAGCCTTGGTAGGTCCTATCCCATCTATCATACCTCATTCATAGAATAATGTATTTATCTATGATGATAGCTCTCTTCCTGGAGCAGGTCCTCTATCTAAATCTTTGGGTAGTTGTGAAGGAGCTAAAGAGCTATTCCTAAATCTGCTGGGGTTTGACTGCTTTTTAACTCAAAATAATCTTCATACCAAACTGGCCCATCTTAGAGTGGCCTGCTGTGGGCCCCTACAAAGGAAATTTGGGGATATATCACATGTGGAGGTCAAATGTAGGGGAAGATAAGCAGTGGCTGGGGTGTGCCAAATTCTATCCAGTGGGGTTTTCTTGGAACACAGCCACGCTCAACGGTTAACATATCATCTACAGCTGCTTCTGTTCTACATCGACAGGGTTGAATAGTTGTGACTGTGGCTATACGTGGCCCATAAATCTGAAAATATTTGCTATCTGGCTCTTGGGAAAAGTTTGCTTTTCCCTGGTTTATGCAGAGGGAACAACAAATGCAAACTCTTAAGGCACAAGTGTGTTTACTATATTTGAAGAGTAAAGAAAGCAAATGTGGTTATGGTGGAGTGAACAAGGAGGAGAGAGGACAAGAAGACAGAAGCAAAGTAGGGAGCAGATCTTGTAGGGCTTTTCTAGACCATTCTAAAAGATTTTGAGCTTTACTTAGAGAGGGACAGGAAACCACTGGAGGTGACATAACCTGATCTACCTTTTAAAATTGTTCAATATTTTTAGAATTGATGAGAGGAGATTAGACTGGTATATGGTCCAATGATTGAGATGAAAAATGATGGAGTTGGAGTAAGGCACGAGTAATGGAGGTTGTGAGAATTTGTCAAATTCTGAATATATTATAAAGGTTGAGCTGATAGGATTTGCTGATGAACTGGAAGTAGAGGTGTTCGTGTGTGTTGGGGGGTGTTATGTAGCGGGAGAGACATTAAGAGAGAGGTTGGTACAAGTTAAGGAATGCCGTTAACATGCAAAAGGCAGATTGTGGGAGATGTAAAGTATAGTTTACTACCAGAAGTGAAGAATTCAGTATAGACATTAAATTTTAGATGCCCTTTGAATATCTAAGTAGAGATGTCAAAGAGGCACATATACATCACATCGGGGGGTTCAGGGAAAAGGTTGGAAATGGACATATGCATTTTGGAGTCATCGATGTTGAGATAATATTTAAGTCACAAGAACAGAGTAAAATCACCTAAAGAGTGGCTTTCGACAACACAAGAGAATGATTAGAAGAGCTACCATTTAATTTCAATATATGTGACAGGTTTTGAGCTAGGAACTTTATACTCTAACAACACTTTACTTCAGTAGATATCTGTACACCTATTTTACACATGTGAAAATGAAAACGCTAGTGTTAAATGACTTGTCTGATGCCACTTTGCTAGTGACAGAATCCAGATATGCCTGCCTCAGTGGCCTGAGCCATCTCTGTTCTGTCACAACCTAAGAAATAGAAAAACAAAAGACTGAATATTGACTCTGCGTGTTTAAATAGTTAAAGAAGCAGTCGAATTACCCAAGTGGGTTGCACATGAACTCTGCTCAAAATTTCAACTGCAGGAAGATGCCTCTTTAAGGAAACCGCTAGACTGGTGAACCATGATAACAATATCATGGAACTTCCTCCTCAATTTCCTGAATTGAACAAACTCTCTCGTCGTGAATAAGCAGAACATGTCTAGTTTATGAGCAGATTAAGAGGCAGCCACTGAAGAGGAATGCATGCATTGGACATCATGCACATTTTAAGGCAAAATAAGGTTATGGAGGTTAGACACTCATACAGGACACTGGACAGATCCTTTATTAAATGACAGGAAACAAACCTCCTGCCTGAAACCCACGTATGAATCATGTGAAACAGCACAGAGACAGAGAATATTACTTAGCAATAGCTGTGACTTTCCCCCACCCCCTCACCCAATGTCACTACAACCTTAGAGTGCGGCATTTACCCTCATAAATAGCTTAGCCCCAAGTGAAAGTGTTTTGGTTGACTGGTACTCTCAAACTACTCTGTTTCTACTGGCTTCTCAAAAGCACAGTTACTCCAGCTGCTAGAAAACAATGTGGAGCCACAAAGCACCTGGTATCCTTTTCTTCATACTTGCCTGAGCTGAAAGAAATCATCACTTATTTTTCACTGCAAGAATCAAAAAGGCACATCACATCATGCTGAGAAATAAATAGGAACTAACCTGTCAGCAAATGTGAGAGCCTCCACTTACCCCGATTATAAAGCCACACCTTGAAGTTACACCATCATTCTGGTTATAAGGAAACCAAGGAAGGGAAGCTGCATTTGGGGCTGCTGAACAAGATTAAGTCTTGGTGGAAATATTTGGGTTATGTTGGTCTGGATGAAACCTAGTGGGAGTAAGCAGAAGCTCAGAAAGAATCATAGGGAATTGAGTAATCCTAGTGTCTTTTCTCCTCCCACCCCATGTTTCCCAAACCCCAGGTTTGCCTCTAGGGAAACCCATTCTCTAGGACAAGGTACCACGATGATGAGTGCATACCCAATGGGAGCATGTTGCTATGGAGAGTTCAAAACGATATACGGTGATACGACTCAGGAGATTAAAGGATTTGTTCAGCATTGGTTCTTACTATTGTTTTTAGGGATTTTGCTCCCTTATCACTATAATGTCATCTTATCAAGAGCCATGACCAAGTTGTATCATCTTTGCATTCCCTGAAACACCCAGCAAAACATCTGTCACACTGTGGGCACAGAGAAATGCTTCTGGAAGGGAATAGTAATGATCACCCTGTTGGTAGATAGGCATAAGGACCAGGATTCAGATTCTTGATCTTCTGTTTTGGAAATTGCACCAGTTCTGTGCTCACCTTTTGGTACTACCTTGCTTTAAAGACTATAGTCATTTTGTTTCTTCAGCATCTCCATCCAGATGTATTTCTGGACCAGGAACGAACTGGAACTAAACTACTGAAGTGTACATAGTCACATTCCTCGTCCCTCCCTTGTGAAGAATAGTCTTTGTACTTCTGGGCTACTCACGCCTTTTTTTTTCTGATTAGATGAGAATACTAACCCAGTGTCAGAGAGAAAGGAGTAGACAGTGTTAACATAAGAAAGTATACGGAAAAGAACTGTCTGGGAGGTTTGAGGAATGGGATTTGGAGGGAGTGAGTAAGCCATCCAGCAAAGGCTGGGCTTTCTAAGGAGCCCAGGACCCTTTCTAAGAATCAGATTATTGGAAAAACTGCCACAAGAGTGGGGTTTGGGGGCAGAGGTTATAAATAAGTGAAGAGAATTTTGAGGAAGTCGTCTATGCTAAGTGTTTTATCCTCCTTCTAAGGTTATCTTAAGAAATCACTCCGAAAATATCCAAATAATTATCCAATTCTTTGGGAGCTTGGTGTGTTATTTTGCTGAGAATGAAAAGGCTCCGTTTTATCTGAGGTATAGTCAATATCTTTTATATTGACTTTACTAATGTTCTGGTTACTAACATGTTAGTAGGTTACTGAATAGAGATAGTTCATTAAAAATTGCATGTCCAAAGGAACTCAGTTTGTGTCATTGGTCAAAGGACCAGGTAGAGTGCAGTGGTCACTGGAGGTAGAATTGAGACTATGGGTGTGTGAAAACAGAATAATTGAGTGAAGTAAAAATAAGATAACCATGAGGCCAGAGGTTACCTAAAAGGTGAAGATGGTTGGCCCAGAGCTGGGGGAAGCAGATACAGTAGTGCCCCCAGCCCTCGGGGGAATTTTTTCCAAGACTTGCAGTGGATATTACCAAAGCCTATATATAATGCTTTTTCCTATATAAAAATACCTATAATAAAGTTTAATTTACAAATTAGGCATGGTAAGAGATTAATAACTAACAATAAACTAGAACAATTATAAGAATACATTATATTAAAACTTATGTGAATGTGGTCTCTCAAAATTTCTTACTATACTATACTCACCCTTCTTTTTTGTGATGATGTGAGATGAAAAAATACTTATGTGACAGGTGAAGTGAGATAAATGATGCTGGCATAAAGTATCCTTAGGCTACTCTTGACCTTCCTATGTTAAGTCAGGAAGATCATCTGCTTCCCACTGTGGTTCACCAAGGGTGACTGAAACACTGATAAGGGGTAACTCTTGTACCAGAGTTGTAGGTTTGTGGACACATTGTTAAACTGAGTGTATGGTGTTGGCTAAAAACACAGTCAAGGAGTCCGTTCTGAGTTTAAAGCTAGATACCTTGTCCTGTTTTGAGGAACTCCATCTTTGGGGTTGAGACTGTGTTTACCCACCTATAGAAAACCTCTGAGAGTTAGTATACCTTGCATGTTTTCATTGTTAATACTCTTCTCTTGGCTCTGATAGGTCCTTGGAGAGAGGATTGCTCTTATTCTCCTTACGTTAAAGTTTTTATTTTGATCCTTTTTGATTTCTCAAGTGGCATTCCTTTTTTTTTTTTTTTTTTAAGATTTTATTTTGTTTATTTGAGAGAGGGAGAGAGAAAGGGTGAGAGAGGCAATAAAGAGTGAGAGAGAGCAAGCAGGAGTGGGGAGAGGGGTAGAGGCAGAAACAGACTCTCCACTGATTGGGGAGCCCAATGAAAGGGCAGAAAGAAAGAAAGAAGAAAGGAAGAAAAATAGAAAAGAAAGAAAGAAAGAAAGACAGAGAAAGAGAAGTTAGCACCTAAAAGTTCTATAGCCAAATGACTATGAGACGTGACACAGCTGTGTCCAGCCCACAACTTGAGATGGAAGGCCCTGTTACACCAGTCAGCTGCAACGGACACTGTCTCACTGGGCTGCCATGTCTAGCAACTCTGTCTGAGGGAAAAAGTGTTCAGTTTTCTGCTGGTTTGTAGAACTTAGTTATTGACCTGTTACTGAGTAGTGTTTAATTAAAAAAAAAAGAGAGAGAGAGAGAGAGAGAGATACTTATCTCTGTTAAAGGAATACTTTTTAGAAGTATTATGGTATACAATTTTCTTTTTTTTGTGTGCGTTGCAGGTGTTCGAGGAGGCTTGGGAGAGGATTCAAGCAGAGTGAAGCAAAAGGAAGAAAGGGGATGGAGTGATTTGGAACAAAATACTAACTTTAACTGCTTTTCAAAGCTTTTTCAGTCACTGCAGTGTATGAACCATGAGTAATGGCATAAAGTACAATAAAGTACAAACTTTATTGCTAGCTCTTTAGTTCAAAAACCAAATTATAAAGAATTATTTGAGGAGAAGAAGAATTGAACTTCTGGCAAAAATTTAGCAAAATGCTCAAAATTTTTGCAATAGTATTTAAATCTTAAAATAAGGTACTGAGATTGAAAATATGATGAGTATCATTCTTTAGTTCAAATACTGTGCCCATTGTAGAAGTAGCATTTGAAATATATGACAATTTATTGAGGAACTCCTGATTGTCCAGTGTCTCAGTTTTAAGAATCTGACAATATTTTTCACTCATATTACATTAATGCCTCATATTTTACATTTAAGTATTCATTTTGTTTAATTAATTTTGTTTTGCACTTCTGGAATTTTCTCTTCACTTGAACTTACTGGTCTTTATCTAGACATTTTTTCATATGGTTTAATGATAGTCCTACAAATAATATTAAATAGTGGTGGGGAAATTTATGAAATAATGAAAGCTCACTGCAATCTCCCCTATTTGTTTTTGTTAAAAGGCCAGAGCCTGACAAAAAGCACAGTGTAGTGGATCCTGCTTGTTTCCAGACATGACTTGTTTATTTAGCTGATGATATTTGTCCAGTCTACTCAGGTACAAATGATAATAAAATTATCTAGGATTCATAAATGTGGAAATTAAATTGCAACACCACTCTTCAGAGTGCTCAGGCCAAAACTCAGAGGCATCATCCTTGTCTCTTCCTTCCCCCCATACCGTCAGCAAATCTTCTTGGCTCTAGCATTACAAAACAATCCAGGGGGATGCCTGGGTGGCTCAGTCAGTTAAGCATCTCCCTTTGGCCCAGGTCAAGATCCCTGGGTCCTGGGATCAAGTCCTGCATCCGGCTCCTTGCTTAGGTGGGAGACTACTTCTCCCTCTGCCTGCTGCTCCTCCTGCTTGTGCGTGCTCTTTCTCTCTTTTGAGTAAATAAATGCAAATCTTATAAAAAATATGATTCACGATCTGATCCTATCTCACCATAGCCACTAATTTTAACCATTCCACCCTAAGCCACCAACTCCTTGCCAGATTATTGCAGCATCTTTTTAACTATAGGGAGAACTGTGAGGTAAAATTATCAGTAAAAGATGGCTAGAGTATGTCTGTATTTCTTTATATTTGGGGCAGGTTGTGTCTAAATTTGTATCAGAATATTTGACTCTAAAAACCAGAAACCTGTTCAAACTCATTTATACAAAGATGGAAAGAAAGAGGAGCCAGATTTCATAAGGAATAGGCACTGGGAAAATGGAAGGTCAGGAATGGGGATTCTGCTCTCCACTTCTTTATAGAGTCATTTCTCTGTAGGTTGTGTGTCTGTTTCGTTTTACCATGTGCCAGCTAAGTCTGGGCATACTTACCTTCAGTCCCAGGTCCACATAACTTCCTAGTTCAGACTGATTAGCATTGTCTGATTCAACTCCAAATTCCCAGAAGAAGATGATCTCTTGGCATGGCTTACTTCAGATGTTTGCCTTAATCTGTTTGGATAAGAATACATGATTATCTGGTCAAAACACCTGGCCCAGCAATTTAGGAGGGCTTAGGGGACCCATTCAGAAAAGGGGGCCTGAACTAGGGAAACTAACTAATTAATATCTCTGCTGCAATTTACAAATAATTTAAATTCAATATTGTGTTAAATAGTATGGTGAATCAATTGCTGTCACACATATTTCCTTTGGGATTCAAATAAATTGAAATGAAGTGGATATAAATAAAAGCTAACAGGTAAGGCAGATCTGGTCTACTTCCAGAAAGTTTTTGCTGGTTATATAATTTCTCATTAAAATATTTATTTTCAGTGTCTATTTTATTCCTCTTGATCAGTATCTAGTGGCTCCTATAAGACCAATCACAGAGCTTTCGTTAGCCTGGCATGGTAGACTTTAAACAAGGCAACAAGGAGTGGCAGATTCCAGAATGTTACGAAACTTTGGTCTTTGGCTTTCTATGCTGAGTAATTTAATGAGGTGCTTTCCTTTTCCTATGTCAATTTTTCTTACTTTCTTTCTTTCTTTTTGTCTTTTTATTTTCATTGTATTAGTTGAGTATTGTTTCGAGTTGTATTGACTCAGGTAAATGTAATATAACTATAATTTCTCAGTGGTATATACTATTACATCATCATCTCCTGATCCATTTTTCCAGTTGGTAAGAAAGAATTCCATTTGAGAGAATGTTGCTTGCCGAAAGGCAGAAGCTACTGAATTGTTTGGAATCAACACACTGATTAATTCATTAAAACAAACAAAAATTAATCTTTGTTGAGAGATTATTAAGGGTAAAACTTCTTCTGTGCTAAACTTAAAAATGCATAATACAAATTTAAATTTTAATCATTTTATTCTTAAAATTTTAATTAATTTTAATTTGATTCTTAAATTTTATATCATATTTTTTTCCAATTTAATTTTAAAAATCAACTGATTTTTAAAGACAATTTTTAAAGACAAGAAAAACTGAGTCTGAGGATCCATTATTTTATTTTTGCTATCATAAGGTAAATATTTTGGGGGCATTGTTATTTTTTACCTAATAGAATTCTGGGTATGTCCTGGTCTCCTTGAGCTTGAAGACGACGGATTGCAAGTTCACAAAGCTAATCTCCATTAGCAGGTTTGTTCCACATTCATCTTAAATGTCATGTGTCTCTATGAATTGAAGTTTTGGGAATGCCAGGAAGAATTCACAATCTGCTGAGAGGGATGAGGCATGAAAATCAAAACAAAAATGATGAAGTAAAAAATGGGGACTGGCTTAAATTGGTGATCTCTTGAACTCCCTTTCACCTCAAGGTACCCTGATAGTGGGACGGAAAAACTGACATTTTTGAGTATCTACAGAGTGCTAAGCAACCAGTGCAAACTACATTTGTTTTTAGTTTACCTTCACAAAACCCTAAGAAGAAGGTAGTATGAATTTCATTTTACATATGAGGAATCTGACTCTTAGAAAAAGTAAGGAATTTGTTCAACATTGCACCTTATCACCAAGACCTGGATTGAAATCCATGTCTGGCAGACAGAAGAGCCTAGCATTTTTCCACTGCACCACAAATCCTCTCAGCAAGAAGCTGTCCCTTCTCAGAAGAGTTTTATAAATTTATTCCAAATTAAATAAAAAGGTGGATCAAAAAATTACGTGGGGCAAATGATCTCTTTTGCAATTTTCCTCTATGGAGGTTTTGGTATTTTTTTAAAAAGCTCTCCAGGTACTTTCTCGATAACCTCCCCACCTACCTTCCGATGCCCTTTCTCCTCTTCACCCGGGCAACTCCTATTCATCTGGATTCAACTATGGTGTGTTTCTCTGGCTGGTTAAATTACTCTCTTTAGTCCTTGTGCAAGATTCCATCAGTGGACTCATCATATGGTTGCACGCTTTCTTTTTATGTGAGGTTTTCCCCCTTTAGACTGTGGTGAGCTTGTCGAAAGCCAAGTATTGCGTTTTTGTGTCTTCGTAACCAAGCACAATGACTCAAACTCAAAATGTGTTTCAGAGAACTAAATTAGTAAACAAAAACTTTAGAGCCACTTGGAAATAGCTTAAGAAATCCTCCAAAATTTGTTTTATTGTCCGTTGTACCCAGTGAATTAGCTGAGTGATTCAATAAATAATAAGCAACAAAACAATTTTACAGGTTCCAAGGGTCGGCATCGTCCTGGATGCGGAAGCTCCAGAGAGAACTACATTTCCCAAAATCCCTAAGCCCCACTCGTAGTTGGTTTGCTGAATGTTCTTAAAGGCCGGTCACGTCAACTAATAGCGTGGCGAGAATTTCCCCGAACGGGTAGGAGGCGGCCAATCACAAAGAAGAGGGCGGGCGCTTCTGATTTCGGTTCAGGAAACTCGTTCTATCCCTTCCTTGCCTTTTCGCAGGACGGTCGGAGGCGAAGTTATTAACCTGAGAGAGTGTTCTCCATTCCCACCCGCACTCCACGAATTAGAAATAGTCTATGCGTTTTCATCCTTCTTTCCGTTTTCCCCAGTTACTACGTCCTTTCCAATCAAATGCCTCTTGCTTCCCATTTACCTTTCTTGAACACGCTCTCCGGGAAGGTCCCCCTAAGCATGAATCTCTACCCTTCCAAACTTGAGCCAGACAATTGTCCCTACACCTCCCAGGGAGAGGGTGCCAGTGGAGAAGCGGAAAAGTCGGCGCAAAGACTTCATCCTTCCCTCTCTTCCCCTCGCAAGAGTGGAGAGGCTATTGGGGATTACTTACTGGATAATCGGCATTACAAGGCGGATTGTAGGGTCTGAAAATGAGTGGCAGTGCGGTATTTACTTCCACCTTGGCTCCCGCCTCCATCCCCACCCACCCGAGTGCGGACTGAAGCCAGGGCTGGTGTGTCACCGGCCCGGGCAGACACCCAGCCTTGGACCGGCTCCTCTCTGGCACGCTATTCCATTCCAGCAGCTACCTGCCCATGGCCACGCTTTAATGTGACCGACAGTAACAGATTCAAGAAATGATTCCCCCCCCGCCAACTCCCCGGTTTATCTCCTTTCTTTTTCTAGTACCTAAATCTGTCATCCTTTTACCACAGTCATAAACGTTGTCTAGAAGCTCTTTTTCAAAAATGAGATCCAAAACAATCCAAAACAAAGGCATCACTACAGCAATATTGCAGCCAGCAGCTAGGAGCGTGTACCTCGCTGAAGGGTGAGAGCATAAACCCCCGCTTTAACGACCGAATTTAAAATAAAGGCTTCCTGCTGCTCGTTAGTCAACATTTTTACTATCTCAGCTGCCGGAGAAACAGCTGCATACTCTGGCCTGACGATTGGGGTGGGAGAAATTTAACCATGGTCTGGGATTTTCGCCGAGGGTAATTTAAGCCGGAGCTCCACTCAGGCGAAGGGGGCACACGGCGGCAGGGGGGTAAGGCGGCGGGGGGGGGGGGCGACAAGACGGTGGGGAGGGAGATGCAGGGCGCATGCGCATACTCCCCAGCCCTGCTCCGCGGAGGCCCAGCTGCCGCCACCGCCGGGGCCGGCGCTGTAACCGCGGGTGCCGCTGCTGCTCGGGGCGGGCGTTGGTGTCGTGTGCCGAGGCACCCTGTCAGGCGAGAGGGAGCTGTGGGGCGGGAGCCTGGGCGGCGGCGGCGGCGCCTGAGGAAGGCAGCGGGGGCTCTGAAGGAGCGAGGGCGGGCTGGTCCGGCGGCAGAGAAGCGAGGCGGAGAGCGCGGGGACCCACCCCGGGCGCCCAGCGTGTGATGCCGGCCGGGCAGAGGCGCTGAGCTGCGGGGAGGCCGAGCGGCGGCCGTGGACGGAGGGCCAGCGACCCCCGGGAGGAGGAGGAGGAAGCGCAGGAGCGGGAGGAAGCGCCGAGGGACTGCGGGGCCGGGGCGGGCGACGAGCGGCGGGGCCGCGGGCCATGGACGCGGCGGTGGCGGCGGGGGCGAGCCGGGGCGGCGGCGCGGCGCAGAGTCAGCCTGCGGCCAGGTGAGGCTGGGCAGTGCGGGCTCCGGGCGCCGCTGCCACTGCTGTGCCGCCGGGCCGCGGAGCGAGGCGGCGGCGGCGGTGGCTGAAGCGGCGCCACAGCTGCCGCGGCGAGCGGCGGCGGCCTCGGAAGAAGAGGGGTCGCCGCCCGGGGTTCTGGTGGCCGCTGCTCTTTCGTCGTCGCAGTATTTCCTGTTTGGATTATCTTGTGCTTCTCCCCAGCTGCCTCCTTCCCCTCACACTCCCACTCTGCCCCACTCCTCCGTGTCCTCGGTGGAAGCTGCCCTCGGCCCGGGCTCGTTTCCCGCGCCGGGGGACGCCCCTTGCCTCCCCTCGCGGGTTGCGGGGGAGCTCCGCCGAGACCATGAGGAAATTCAACATCAGGAAGGTGCTGGACGGCCTGACCGCCGGCTCGTCCTCGGCCTCGCAGCAGCAGCAGCAACAGCAGCACCCGGCTGGGAACCGGGAGCCCGAGATCCAGGAAACGCTCCAGTCCGAGCACTTTCAACTCTGCAAGGTGAACGGAGTTCGCAGCCCCGCGAAAATTGGGGTCGTTTTAGGGGGCGGCTCGGGCTTTTCATGGGAGTGCGAGGGAATAGAACGCCAGTAATAATTATACCTCGAATGAAGGGCTCGCTCCTCCTCAAGCAAACATTTGCTTAGTGGGTTATTTTGGAGATTGACATCATCTTACTCCTTTCGGGCTTTTTTTTTTTTTTTTTTTTTCTTTCCCCTTTTCACTTGCAGCAGTCATTTCAAGGTTGCTTCTCCCGTATTTTACTGACCTTTAATTAGTATTCTTAATAACCTTAGAGCCTTTGTATGCAAACATTTTAATGTAATTCACCAACTCCGAAGTTTCCTTCGGAAACGGTGCCTAATGAATTATTGTTCATCAAAAAGCCAAACCAGTTCAACTGGATATTTGTTTCTCACCTTTCCCTTAAAATGTGGTAGGAAGCTTAAAATATGAAATCACAGGGTCCTTTTATCGCTATGTTTGATTAAAAAGTTGGTACTGTGATTTTTGCCCATTAATGGCACCATTCCCATAGCGGTCTGTAATTCGGAAAGAATGATGCAGCGAATTAATTCACTGGCTGCTCAGTGAGAAATACAAATTTGTCTTGATATTAATACTTGGCCATAAAATACCATGTGTTTGTATGTCTAAATACACATTTTGCCCTAATGCCCTAAAATTAAGGGTTCTATAGCAAAATGCAAAAATATATGTACTTCTTTTCATAAGTTACAGTTACAGTTGCAAAATTTGGGGATAGATGTTTGATAATTGCTTTACTGAATCCTTGACAAAACATTGTAGGACAGTTTTTTTTTTTTTTTTTTTTTTAGCAGTATTTGTCATTTAGCATCTGCATAAAGTAGCAAAGTTATCACACTTGAAATAAAGCATGAATTGCATTTTTACATTAATTTTGAGAATTTGTGACTACCATAACTTTAGTATTTTGGTTTCAGACATGATAGTATAAAATGTTAATAAGAAATTTTCTTCTATAGAATATCAGTATTATGGAAAGTTAGAAATTAAAATGTAAAATTGGGAGAGATATATATTTATGTATATACACACACTTTTTAAAAAAATTTCAGGTTCTATGTAAATAAGTTTTGTTAATATACATTTATAGGGTTTTTTTTTTAAGGTAGGAAGTGCATGTGTATGGGTTCTGCCTCAATTTTAATTGGTTCTAGATGCTAATGCCTCTGTTGACTTTTCTGCTTTTGAATTCTGCTTGCTGCCTTCGTTGCTGTGATGTCATTTGCCCATCCATAGACTGTTCGCCATGGATTTCCCTATCAACCTTCAGCCCTGGCCTTTGATCCTGTACAGAAGATCCTGGCAGTTGGAACTCAGACTGGTGCTTTAAGGCTGTATCCTTTCATTTAAATCGCCCCTCCCCAGCAACCAACTTTTACTGTATTCTCTGCAGTTGCTTTTCCTGTTTTAATTCCAAAGAAACGGTGTGGTGAGATATATAGATATATATACCGTGAAATCATGTGGTATTGGCTTTCCCCTTGATTATACATCTATTCAGGCTATATGTTGCTGGGGGTGTTTCTTCATCTCTAAGTTTATAGTAGCTAAATATGTATCCATGGAGAGTTCTAAAGTTTTGCTGTAGTAACTACTGTCTTTGCAAGGAGCTAGAAGTTTCCAAGGGGAAATCTATCTGCTAGTATATACTAGGGGTATAGGGGTATTTTAAATGGAATGTGGCTTAAAATGAAGTTTAAAAGCACTAGTATAGGATGCACCTTAATTGCTTTTTAAAAATATTGGGCATTGGTAGATACTGAATTTATGACTTATCATTCCAGTGAATTAGAGATTGAATTTGATTTGGTTGTTTCTGACTTGCCCATTGAGAAAAAACATTAGAAGACAAATCCTGTTAATTAAGTTTATATGAATAGTTATGAAGAGTTGATATTTCTAGAAGTTTTAGAAAATTTGTTAGGGTAATGCAAATGGATAAGTGTAGTCCCTTTTGTAGCCTCCATTATATGTATGTAGAAACTGTTAAGTTAGCTGTACTCTGAAGCATTGGTATAAGGAGAATTACTTTTCCTGACTGTGCATGAACCATAATAGTTTTGTCATAGCATAGCATAGTTTTTCCAAATACCTGTTCAGTTTTTTGGTCTTAACAGTGGAGAATACTTCTCACTTTTATACTATTGAACTTGAAATAAAATTGTTTGCTTTTATCGTGAAATTTAACCATCCTTAACTAAAATGCCTTTATTTTTAAACTTAAAATGCAAGACTTTTAAGAGCAAATGCTTTGTTCTTTAGGATATCTGTTTCCACATATGAAGTAATGTGTTTGTAAATTAAAAAAAAAAATCACTGTATGATCACAATAGAATTACTATTGTCAAAAAAATAAAGAGAAGGAAGGAGCTTTACCCCTCACATTTTAGGTTTATCTGGCTCCTGTGAAGAGGGGAGGGGAACCTGCATTTTAGTTAAACATATGCCTTGATTTTCCTTATAATTTTCCAAAGTACTATATATGGTATCAGGATATGCCTCAAGTTTCACTTATGATTAATGATATTAATATTATTATTAAATAATATTTTTAATAATATCTTTCAAAATACTTAAAAAACTTTTCAGGTAGGCCATTGATATATATTACTGTGTGAAGTCTACATTCATAGTAAATACCAGTACTGTGGACATTCCTGTTAAAATGGTAAAATCTGACCAGGCTAGATCTGAATCTGTGAATTTCTAAGGGTATGTCTAAAGGGCTCTTGCCCAAATATCTAGATATTTGAGACTAGAATATTTTTGGCTGCAAGTGTTTAGTTGTTTTTATTCCTAAACCCAGTGATCGTTACCTTCTAGTTTAGGGTTCCTATTTTAGTCTCATGAAGATGGGACAATAATTTTAATTTTGTCAGTGTGGGTACTAGGTATGCAGCAAAATTCCATATGGTGACAAGAATAGTGCATTATTGGATCTAGATGGACTGTTTGGAACTAAAAGCAAATTTTTGTTGTTGTTCCCCCCCCCCCCACCCCACATATCATTACTGGATTAAAAGAAAAGGGAAAAAAAAAGAGTTATATCGGTTATTTTTAGATTCTGCTTTTCTTTTAAATGGGTTCCACTTTTGTCATTGTCTCAGTGTAGTCTCAATTTTCCAAACAGCAAGTCTGCCCTTTTTATTTTTAATATAAGTACCACTAGTGAGTCCAATTTTATAAAACCAAATGTTTTCCTTAGACAAGACTGTTACCCTTAATGCATTTGAGTAATTAGCAAGTTGATGCAACAGAATTAAAATATAGGCCTGATTCTAATTGCCAAATAAATGTAAGTATCGGGTGTCCAGAATCCTCACTTGTACATGAATTGCTTATATGTTTTAATAGCTAAACACTAAATGAAAGTGAACATGTAATTATAGTTTACAATTATACTCTTTTTTTTGTTTGTTTAAATTTTAGAATATCTCCTACTGTATTTAGAATGAAGTCAGGAAAACTACCAAATATGTTTTTACTTTTTAATGAGATTTATGTGAATATTCCATAGTGATAAATTGGTTTGCCTACCAGTGATAGCAGCTAGTCATTTCTTCTGTTAGGTTTAAGTATCAGATAAGCTTAAGAGCTTTATTTATTGTGGCTTTGATTTATAGAAAATGACTAAGACCTTTTTATTTTCATTTAATATAAACATATGTAATTTAAGATCTGTATTTTTCTGTTCTTTGTTATTTTCAAAGCTAAATTAAAATCAATAGTTTCTAATTTCAAAGCTCTCTGGCTTAACATGCAGACTTACTACACATATATTCTGTTGCTCTTGTTTTTACATTTTTTGCTGTTTCAGTTGACTTCTTTCACTCCTTTATTTTCCTCTCACATTAGACTCTTGTAGCCTATAATAAATTTGTCCTAAAATGTGTCTTGGAACAGAAATATTCTTGTAGATAAAGTGTTTTCTTTCCTTTGATTGTGGAGCAGAAACGAGGAGATGTTTTCAGAAGTAGGATTGGGCTATTAGAACTTGCATTACAGGTCTGATCTGACTAATAGAATGTCTTCCTGAATGTTGGACTATACTAAATTAATCTACTGTGAGGTATAAAAAAACTAGATGAGAAAGTTACATCTGATATCTGTATTATAAGATAAGAATTAGTGAAAATCTGAATTTTTAAATAATTTTCTAACTATTAATGAGGCAAGATGTATTTAATGTGTCTCTTGCATTAATGTATAGCTAGTGAATGATACTGTAAGCATGCTTTGTGTTCATTCTTCTTGGTTACTGAAAACAATGTGAGGTTGGAATGCATTTACTGATAGGAAGCAGGAAAATGTAATTTTATATACTAAGTCATATAGCTGTGATAGGATTTAATTATCTTTTTGTCATATAGAAGTAGGTATAATATGATTTTTATGATTAATCTGGGTTGAAAATTATTGGGATACAATTTCTAATTATCTATTTTCATATCAATATCTAGAAAGGGAAAAAAGGTTTTAACTGAAGAATGAAGGCATTTCTAGAATGTTATTGTTGTCCTTATCTATACTCCTGGTTTACTAGTATAATTTTGAATTACTGTAAACCATGAGGTACCCTGGCCTTTGTAATGTATTTTTGTCTGAATGCAAGGAAGTCATGTTATGTGTGACTATTTCAAGGAATAAGCAGAAAAATGAAACTTCAAATTTATTGAGTTTTTAAAAAAATTATATGAATTTTTATAATTATCAGCATTATTTAAGAACCTCATTTATTGTCTTCTTAACTTGTGGAAGATACAGTAAAATAGGCAATCTCTGATAAGGCTTGGATTGGTTTTTTTCCATATATTTTAAGGCATAGATTGTCCTCTAAACTGTAGTATAATGTAATATTGTTGAGTGCAGGCTCACAAGTTGATTTTTGTATGTTGGAGTTCATTTAACCAACACTTACTAAGTGCTAACATTGGATTATAAACTGTGGCCTGAATTCTGTCTCTTTTCTTGACACTAAGGGAATGAGGTATCTTTCAATTTTTTTTTACCCCCCCCCCCTTTAAAATGAAGATACTGTATTCTTCAAGAAACAATTCTTTAATTCCCAGTGGCTGTATATTGTTCTAGGTGAGTATTCAAAAAAAAATGGAGAATGTGATGCTTCAGAAAGTTTCCAGCCCTAACTAAAAGACCAAACTAGTTAAACAATTGAGTTTAGAGTATTATTTAGGACTTTACTGACATTCTGCAAAGTCAGATTGCAGGTAAAGTCATTACATTTGATGCCACATTAGTAGATGGGGATCACATAGAGTAATAGGGAAGACAGACTGGGAAAATTATTCTAGGCAAACAGTATGGGCAACAGTAGAAAAGTGAATTATGATAGTTAAGAGGAGTACTAAAGAGACAGTTTGGAATAGTGATGCTAATTGAATTGGAGACAGAAATGGGAGCCAGTTGATGGAGATATTGAATGTTAACCTGAATTATCTTGATTAGTGTCTCTCAGTAGTGGTAGCATTTTGGACTGGATAATTCAGTGGGTTTATCCAGCACATTGCAAGCCATTTAATATCTCTGGCTTCTACGTACTAAATGTCAGGGTTGCCCCTGCTGTCAATATGGCAGCTTAGCCTCACATAGTTCCAGGTATTCCCTGGACTTAGCCCAGGTTGTTCACCAGTAAATAGGATCATAATCCTACTGAGGTCATGAGGTTAGCATCATGATTAAATGCAGTAATGCATATGTGTAGCTTTTAAGGCCATGCAGAGACAGTTTGGTGAATACTCAATATATGATATTTTGAAAGTTTTTATATTAGTTTTAATATTAAGGACCTTCATTACTTCATTTCAGCAGATACTTGTTGAGAGGCATCTGGGTGTCAGGAATTATTTAAGAATGCCTTAATTTCATTTATATTTGTAGCTAATGCAGTCATTTTAAAAAATCTTGAAAAAGTACTATTCTTTTTTCTTTGATTGAAATGGCCCTGTTTTCCTCAGTCACAAGGTTGCAAAATTTCTATTGAGACATAATGGGATAATCTATGTGAAAGTTTCTTGGGCATAGTAGGCAGTAAATGTTTAGTAATTTTGCACTTGTAAGATAGCATTAGAATGTTTGACTTGCTGCTTAGTATTTTTATTTTGAAAACAATTACAGTATTGGAAAAATTTAGAAATCTGATTTTTGTTCAGATTAGTTCAAAGTGAAATAGTTAAAAGTGAAATTTAGCTAGAATTAAGCCAGATTTTTATCTCCTCTTCTCTGCTGCCATCATTTTTGTTCATGGAAGAATTCTAGTCATTTGGAATTCTAGCTCCAGAGGAGAAACAAGGACTTTGAAATACTTTTACTTCTCAACTCTTAGCTCTTTATTAAAGAGGACTTTGTATAAAAGGAAGAGTGAGTACCCTGTCAGCAGTAGGTTGTGATTCTCAGCATGAACTACTGCAGTGGGAGGAATAGGCAGTTTTACTTTAGAAATGATGCCTGCCTAGAAGGAGTTACTTTGCAGTGAATTTCTTTTTGAGGGAAACAAGGTACGATAGAATCTGAATGGAATTGAAAATTAGTAGGGAATCAAGTCTGCTTAGTAAGCCTTTCTTCCTTAAGTAGATGGGTTTTTGTTTGGTGTTCTGTGTTTTCCATTTGTTTTTTAGTATCATTTACCTTTAAAATCATAACCTGACTTTGCCTTCCTGAAGGGAATAGATAAAGGAATTTTCAAAGGATCATTTTATCTTTAGAAGATTTGTGTTCTGGTCTTCAAACTAATTTTGGTTAAGCTAGCTAAAATTTAGTCTGGGCTTCAGTGTCCTTTCCTGTACAATGAGGAAATTGGGATGCATGATATCTCGAGTCTTTCAGCTCTAGGATCTTAGAGTTTCTTTTTCTGTGGAAGATTTGGGAATGCTCTGAATCAGTTCCATCTAGAGCCATCTTCTGATTGATTGTTCTGAGTACCTGTTAAAGAGGATAAAGTACTGGACTCCATCCCATTGTAGGGTCCTTTACTTTGTATCCATTGATTGCATTCAAAATCCAAGTCTGTAGCTACACAAATGTAAACGTTTGTTTACAAAAGGGAGCAGGAAAAAGTATATGAAAAACATGCACTTTTTTCATTGTTGAAATACAACTCACGTTGGATACTTAAGATACTAGGATTGCATTTTTATTGTATAACAGATGAAGTCTCATTATGACATAGGAAACGCGGGTATTTTAAAAATACTGTTAACTGAGTTTACTTTCTTTCCTTTCTTGGGTGTAAATAGTAAGGATATAAAATCAAAATGAAATTACACAAAATTAATAATGTAAAACTCAAGTTTTTACCAGTAGCAGATGGGCTTATTAGAAAATGAAAGAGAATTGCAAGCTGGAACAAACTGCTGCTGAAAAACTCTAGGCAAGTGCAGGGAACAAAGGACAGGACCCTTTTTTAAAGAGAAATGGGGTAAGTTGGGAAGGCAGTTAGGAAGTATCTGTCCATTTGAGTAAGCCAGGAATTCAAAGTGTGGTGGCTTCTCATTGGTGTAGCTGTTGCCTGGGGAGGTGATGAGGAAAGTGTCGCCTCCTTTGGCTGGAGTAATAGAGTAGTATCCAGTGCATGGTCAAGTCCATCTCTTCCTTTTAGCTCTGCAACTAACCAAAAGCGGTAGGGGCATGAGAAGTCCCCTGCCAAAACCTCCCAACATCTATTTTAGTGAGATTTCCCATTACTAATTTTCACAGTTCCTAGTCACCTGATTTTATTAATTTTTATATAAGAGATTTAATATAGGGATTATTAAATTGCTGGTGTATAAGTTGAGTGCTAAATTTGGTAATTGTTTAGTTACTTAGAGTAGTAACTAGTAATGTACATGTAGGTAATTGGACTGTAGGGGTATCACTAAATGAAAGGTAAGCTTTGGTTGTTTTTGTTTGGCTTTAACTTCATGTGTTGGAAGTGACACATTATTTCTAAGAAGAAAGTTAATAATGAGTTTCAGTATTGTTTTGTTTTATAATGTACAAATGAGAACTTCTTGCAGTGATTCCACATTGTATCATCATTAGAAGGTTTATAGTGTCTTGGGATTACAGATAATGAAATGTTTTTAGTTTGACCTAAACAGATCTGTTGAGAATGTAACAGAATAATACATGGAAAATGGCATTTTACTGTGTATCACCTTTTATGTTTGAATGGTTTTTATTAATATAGTTACCCACTTTTGGATTTAGTAATCCTAGTTGCTTGAATCTCTTACTTGTGTTTCATTTTAAAGAAATTTTGGACAGTAGTTTGTTTACTGCATAACTTTTTCTTTTTTGGCTGTGGAGGGTAAGTAGGGGAAAGAATTGTTGATACAGTTTACTTCTTACTACTTTCTGTTCCACAGAGGGCCATTTGTTTAGTGATCCCTTCAATCTAGAATAATTTTTCCCTGTTAAAGTAATTCTTACCTTTAAAGGTCAGTGCCTTTGTCTTTGTGATTATGTATTTGATTTAATTCCATCCCCAGTTCCACCCATGTAGCCATCTTTCTTTTAATTCAGCATTTCCACTCTACCCTTCTTTATAAGTAATATTTAGGCATTTTTAGATAACCAAAATTATAATTTGAAATTATAGCTATAATATTGAGTGGTATTTTCTTTTAAAACAAATTGTCAGAAACATTACCACAAATGAGAAGATACGGTGGAGTTTAAAGTGATACAAAACAATTAACTAGTATCCTTTACTTAATCAAGAGTCCAGAATCTGGACAGTAGTTGGTATATAATTCTAAAATCACAACAGAATAAAGAAATAAATAGCACAACAGAAGGAACACAAAGTCTTTTTTTTTTTTTTTTTAAGATTTATGTATTCTGGAAGAGACGGGGGAGAGAGAATTCTGAAGCAGACTCCCTGCTGAGTGTGGAGTGCCACAGATAGCTTGATCTCAGGACCCTGAGATCAGCACCAGAGAGTGGCTGCTCAACAGACTGAGCCACCCCAGGTGCCCCAGGAACACACATTCTTAAATGATTAACTTAATATGTTCTCTACTAAATACCATATAGAAGATGGGTGTGTGTGTGCTCTTGCATGCATTTAAAATAATGAAGACCTAGATTCTTAGTTCAGGAATCAGGGCTAGATAGTAAATATATTAGCTTTTTAGTTTCTAACACAATTAATCAACTCTGCCAGTGTGGCACAAAAGCATCCGTAGACAGTATGTGAAAGAAGGAGTATAGATGTGTTTTAATAAAACTTTGTTTATAAAAACAGGCGGTGGACTGCATTTGGCCCACAAGCTAAAGTTTGCCAGTTTAAAATCCCTGTTTTAATTCATCAGGCTGCCTTGCTTTTAAATCCATAGTGGCAAGGAACGCTCAGGAAGGAACCACTTCAGGCATTTTTGTAGTTAATGCAAGTATAATTTGTGAAACTTATCAGTTTAAGTTTAGCATTTTAGTCATAAATGGAAAATGGTTTAAGAAAAAATTAGTAATTCTAAATGATATATAGTACTTCTGTATGCCAGGTTAAAACTTCTGTAAATATTTTTTGGTCCTATGGAAGAGGCTTTTTTTTGGATGGGGTTAATATGATAATGAAGATGCTTAATTAGGTGTCTTTCAGGGGCAGTTTAGTAATCACTTTTGTTAATAAAGTATTCAGTTTGTTTGAGACCTTTACTACCCAATTTTGCTTAAAAATGTTTGCATTTGTAGCTTTTAATATTTTTATTAATATTATATAGAAATGTAGATACATTTATATAGATACTTTTATTTTTTTTTAAGATTTTATTTATTTGAGAGAGTGTGAGAGAGTGCACAAGCCACAGGAGAGGGGCAGAAGGAGAGGGAGAAGCAGGCTCCCTGTCATGCCTGGAGCCTAACTTGGGGCTCTGGATCCCAAGACCCTGGGATCATGACCTGAGCTCAAGGCAGATGCTTAACTGATTGAGCCACTTAGACTCTCAGAAAAATTTTAAAGATAAAAGTGAATGTAAGCACTGTACTAAAATATTGCCATTTTGTAATTGTCTGCAAATTTTGATTAAAAAATAACCAATTTTCATTTGTGAAAGAAAACAACCTGAAAAATAATGTATTAAAAAAAAAAAAGAAAACTCGTAAAGTTCCTAGAAGCAAGTTCAGGTGCATGGTTACGTTCTTTAGAGTTGAATATAATGCATGACCCTTGGGAATAATGTGTGATACTTTAATTGAAAACTGAAATCAGATCTGCTTTTTGAAAAATTTTTATAGTTGCTCACTAGATCATTTTCAAGTAGCATTAAGTAAGAGTATTTTGTTCAGTAAATAAGGCTAATTTCTACTTGATTCCATTTCTCTAACTGGAGAACTTCCTTTTGGAAGTTGTTACCCAAGACAAATAAATGAAGACATGCTCAGGGTATTTCTTTACTGGTGCTGTAATTTAAAAATGGATGTTGAGGGCCTCCTGGCTGGCTCAGTTGGTATTGCATATGACTCTTGATCTTAGAGTTGTGAGTTCAAGCCCCACATTGGGTGTGGAGCCTACTTTAAATAATAAATAATATTAAAAATGAATGCTGTTCTAGAGTAACTTAGATTCCCTTGGAATGGAAAATATAAAGGGGTTTTAACTAAAAAGTGGCTAATATTCTTGGTCTTGTAATTCTTCATTTGAAAATTAAGGTTTGCTTAGCCCGTGTTATTTGTAAAATACATAGTCTTAGAAATTATATGGTAGTTACAGTTTACATGAGATTTTTTAAATTTTAAAATAAGGATTTTGTATATCCCTAGTTTAAGTTTTGTTTGTGTTTCCCTTTCAGTAAGTGCTATCTAGAATTTTTGAAGTTTTCTTGGTGAGGTTGTCTGTTGAGGAGTGATTAATCTTACCCTTTCTTGAAAGTACATAATCTTTTCTTGTAAGAGCAGTACCTCTGCTATTTCACAGCAGTACTCTGCCAGAGGTGACTATAAATCTAGTGGCATCAGCTATTGCAGTACTTTCTGCTAAATTGCTTTCCTTTTGTGTATTTTTTTTTCTTTTTGTCTTTTGAAAAGGAGAAAAAGTGGAGCAGACTTTTCCATCTATTCAGTGTCTGTACTGTATTTTTCATAATAGGTTGTATTTTTCTTTTAAAATTCACTTTGCCATACTTGAGAAAAGAACTTAGCCATTAAGCATCTGAGAATGGATGCTGGGATAAAAGACTGTTTTTACCTGATATGTCAGAATGCACATTGTTTCTTGTTTCTCTAACCCAGACCACTCTGTATGCCTGTATTTCTTGTAGAGTGAGCAAGTGATTCATTTCAAAGTATATTTATGTATCAAAAGCTATCCTAAATAATTGCCTGTGATAATAAATATAATTCACTTTGACTCCTTTTGAGAAAATCCTAACTCCAAAACAAGGAATAGTAAGGATGAATATTTTTTCAACAACTCTAATTTGTTTACCAATAATAAAAAATTCTTACCAAAAATAATAGTAGAAGAGGTAACTACAGGCCTATTTCAATTCAGTGAATACTATGAGTTAGTCTGGATATGGTAGTTACTTGTTTGTTTTGATATTTCTTTCATTCACATGAAAAGGAAGCAGTTCACTGAAATAATTTTTCAAATACCATTGGAAGTTTATTGTAAGTAGTTATGTTGCATTAAGGAAGGTTTTAATGTTGATCTATGTATCTTTCATAGTTATTTTTAACATTTTTATTACATTTTTACTGCAGAAATAGTACACATTATAGTTTTGCTTAAATAGCAGACTAGCAGAATGTTAAAATTGTGAGTCAGCAGTAAAATTATGTCCACCCTTATCATCATGAAGATGTAGTTAACTTCATTTATTAAAATATTAATTTTTAAAATAGACTATTTTTTGAGCAGTATTTGGGCTCAGCAGAAGGTACAGAGATTTCCCAAATTTCCCTCTCTGTGCTCAGCATACCCCCTCCATTACCAACATCCTCCACCAGAGTGGGGCATTTGTTATAACTGAATAACCAACACAGACACGTTATCATCCAAAATCCGTGGTTTATATTAAAGCTCACTCTTGCTGTTATGCATACTATGGGTTTTGGCAAATATATGACATGTATGCACCATACAGTATCATACAGTATAGTTTCATCGCCTAAAATCCTCTGTGTTCCACCTATTCATCTCTTCTTGCCCTGCAATCCCCAACTCCTGGTAACTAATTATCTTCTTATTGTCTCTAGAATTTTGCCTTTTCCAGAATGTTCCTGTAGTTGGAATCATACAGTTTGTAGCCCTTTCACATCCTAACTTCTGCTCTGTGTCTTTTCATGGCTGATAGTTCATTTTTTTCAATGCTGAATAATATTTCATTGCCTGGATGGCTATAGTTTGGTTATCCCTTCACCTATTGAAGGGCAGATTGGTTCCTTGCAAGTTTTGGCAATTATGAATGAAGCAGATACAAAAGTCCCTGTGCGGGTTTTTGTGTGTATAGAAGCTTTTAGCTTCTTTGGGTAAATACCAACAAGTGCAGTTACTAGATTGTATGTATGATAAGACTATGTTTGGTTTTATAAGAAACTACCAGACTGTCATCCAGAGTAGCCGTACCATTTTGCATTCACACCAGCAGTGAACAGGAGTTCTCTTGATCTCCATTTTTATCAGCATTTGATATTGTCAGTTCTGGATATTGGCTATTTTGTTAAGTTTGTTGCAGTAACTCCTTGTTTTAGTTTGCATTTCTCTGGTGACATACAGCAACTTTTCATATGCTTGTTTGCTATTTGTATGTCTGGTGAGGTGTCTGTTAATGTCTTTGGCCCATTTTTTAGTTGGGTCGTTCATTTTCTTCTTGTTGAGTTTTAAGAATTCTTTGTATATTTTGGATATCAGTCTTCTAAAATATTTTCTCCAAGTCTATGCCTGTGTTCTCATTCTCTTGACCTTGTGTTTTACAAAGCACAAGGCTTTAATTTTAAAGAAGTCCAGCTTATCAAATTTTTTTTTTCCCCAGGGATTGTGCTTTTGGTGTTGTACTTAAAAAGTCATTGTCATACACAGGGTCATCTAAGTTTTCTTCTATGTTATCTTCTAGTTTTATAGTTTTGCATTTCACATTTATGTCTGCGATTAATTTTGAGTTAATTTTTTGTGAATAGTGCAAGGTTTGTATCTAGATTCATTTTTGGTGGTAAGGTGTGAGGGGAGGAGAAGCATTCTGTTTGATTAGGTCTTAGTCTTTTAGTGAGCCAGAGCTTCTGAACTGTGAAACTCTCAAGTGATTCTTAGTCACCACCAGCCCCCTCCCCCAGGTAAGTTAGAATGGCTAGAGTGGATTGGAGTTGGGTATTTCCCTTCCGCCTCATCAGTTCAGCTCTGATAAACCCCCAGCTGGTTAGGCTCCCATTAGTTTCTCCTGAAGGAAGGTCTTGTTAAGAGCAGAATGCTCCAGTGTATTTTAAAGTCATTGCTTTTCTCCACCCATTGCTGGAAGCAGGAGGGGATTTTTCTCAGATATTTGCAGTGGGAACCTGGTGGAGCTCTTAGAGGCAAAACTCACTAAAGTGTTAAGGATTCCCCACTCTCCGTTCATGACTGGGACCCCTTTGAGTCTTCAACCTCTGAAGTCTTGCAGGTAGGTGGTGGTCACACTGATCAGGTGGAGGAGGCAGGTGAAGCAATCTCAGATGAGAAAGCTGCAGCCACACATAGGTTGTCTTATTTATCACAGATCATTTGAAATATTTCCATTTTTTTGAGTCAGGTAAATGTATGAAGTACTGCATCTTTTTTTTTTTTGTTGACTGTCACTTATATCTTATAATGTGAAATAACAGAAATGAAATTTCTCAGCTGCTCAATGATTGTTGTTTATGTTTACACTAAATGGAGTTGGTCTGATGCTAAAGCTCTTCTTCATTTTTAGAGTGCTTTCATCACTATTCTTTGACCACATTATGGTGGTCTTTAGATTTTAACTTTGTTATTGAAAGTAATCACATTATGATTAAGTTTTTTCAAGACGTAAGCCATTAAAAATAAAAATCCACTGAGCTTTTATTTAGGGTATTAAGCCGGTTGAGAGTAGCAGCACCTTGAATCCTTAGTAGAGATGTGAATTACTCTGCTTGCTAAAAGTGTAAGAATGCACTAAAATAAATGGTAACAAGTTAGTGGAAATCATCAGGGTTTATGATGGGTAATTTTAATCAGGGAGGAACAGTTTACCCTTCAAAGTCGTTCTTGGTTTTTTAGCAGAATATATGTTCAATGAAAGTTCCTTTTACACAATATTATGTAATTAAATGTATGATACTGTAGGATAATTTATTAGTCACTTACGAGTTCATGAAAAGTTCAGTTATCTGTATTCTCATCTTTAAACTTTGCAGAATATAAATATATTTTTAGAAACTGCACAGCATATCAAAGTTCTCCACTTGCTTTCCATTTTATATGTATTCCAGTCTTACATTCCTAATTTGGAAAATTGATGTGTCACTTCTGTATAGGTTGGAATAATGGCAGTACTTTCTTTGCCCTTTTTTTCGTTGACAGGAATTGATGAACAGATTCTCTGAGAATATATATGATCCTTAAAAATCTTAATAATTTATTAAATATATACTGTCTTGATATTATCTCATTCTTCATAAAAGCAGAGGTTGCCAAAATATGCATGCAATACACAGTGGTAGTGAGAGTAGTGAAAACTTGCCTAGAAGCTGTACTCTCAGAATTCACCACTGGCAGGGGTCCCCTTGCCTGCTTCCTTGACTATTTTTTTATGCTACTTTGCTGACAGGATGGTAGAAATCCAGGGGCAGGATAAACAGAGGAACTGTTGCTGTGATTGTAATACCAGCCTAACAAGTGATTGGAAGGTAAAAGGAATAGGCTGACTTATAGATTCATGGAATTTTAAAAGCTTTTGAAGGGTTTTATCTGTTGTGTATCATCTATTAAATACTTCCTGTGTTTAAATCTTGAATGAAATAAAAATATTTAAAAATTGAATGCAAGACAGAAGGAAATAAGGAGCTTAATTGCAAAAATACTAAACTGTAGTGTGATTTTTTTTTTAACATCATCTTATGCTGCATTTCAGTTAAGTTGCTAAATAGTTAAATTCATTGCTTGTGACAGATATTTTTAATCATAGATAAAAGGGATTTTTAAAACTTTACTTAAGAATACGGTGTTTAATTTGTTTCATTAATAATTGCAATCATTTTCGGCCTTAAATTCTGTCTTTTGTTTTTACTTATTTGTATTATCATTCATCAGTCATACAAGCTGATTCTCCTTTTTTTTTTTTTTTTTTTTAATAACAGTTTTACTGAAGTACTTTTCAATACCATAAAATTTACCCTTTTAAAGTGTATGGTTCAGGGCTTTTCATTATATCCATTGAGTGATGCAATCATCGGCATTCTGAGCTTCTGAATATTTTCTTTACCCCGGTAAAAAAAAACCCCATACCTGCTTCACCCTTTGCACCCAGTCTTTCACAATCACTTATTTACTTTCTATTTCTATGGATTCATCTACAGTGGGCATTTCATATATAAATGGAATTATTTAATATGTAGACTTTTATGATTGGCTCCTTTAGTTAGCATAGTGTCCTTAAGATTTATCCATACTTTTAGTGTTTCTTTTCTTTTTATGGTTGAATAGTTCGTTGTATAAATACACTGCATATTATTTATACAATAGTTACTGGACATTCAGGTTTTCTTCTTTTTTGGCTAGTAGGAATAATGCTGTGAACATTTGTGTGGAAGTTTTGTGTGTATGTATATTTTAATTTCTCTTGTTTATATTCCTCAGAGTAGAATTGCTGAGTCATATGGTTACTCTGTTTTTAACATAGAGGAATTGCCAATTATTTTCCAAAATGGTTGTACTACTTTATAGTTCTACCAGCTAATTGAGAGTTTTCATTTCTTCACATCCTTACAAACTCTTGTCTTATCTTTTATAATCATAGTAGAGGAGGTGAAGTGGTATTTCACTATGGCTTTGATTTGCATTTCCCTGTGATTAATGATGTTGAGCATCTTTTCATGTATATTTTAGCTATATGTGTATCTTTTTTTCAGAAATGTCTATTCATTAGACATTTTCTCCATTTTAAAATTGGATTTTTTTTTGTTACTCAGATGTAAAAGCCTTTTATATATTCTGAATATTAAATCCTTATTGGATATATGATTTACATATTCTCCTATTCTGTGGACTGTTGTTTTCACTTTCTTAATGATGTCCTTTGAAGCACAAAATGCTTTTCATGTTATTGAAATCTAATTTACTTTTGTTTTTGTGGTTTATGCTTTTGGGTTTAAGTCACAACCTTATCTGAGGTCACAAAGATGTATGCTTTCTTCTAAGAGTTTTACAGTATTAGCTCTTGAATTTAGATCTCTATTTTGAGCTAATATTTTTTATGTAGTGTGAGATAAGGGTCCAAATTCATTCATTCTCATGTAGATATCTAGTTATCCAAGACCATTTGTTGAAAACATTTATCTTTCTCTGTTGAATTTTCTTTTTTTTTTTTTTTTAAAGATTTTTAAAATTTATTTGTCAGACAGAATGAGAGTGAGCAAGCACAAGCAGGCAGAGCAGGTAGAGCAGGTAGAGCAGGCAGAGGGAGAAGGCTCCCTGCTGAGCAAAAGCTTGATGCAGGACTCAGTTCTAGGACCCTGAGATCCTGACCTGAGCTGAAGGCAGAGGCTTAACTGACTGAGCCACCCAGGTGTCCCTAAAGTCCTTTCTCAACATGTGAAAATTGGCTCTTTTTTTGTGCAGCAAGGCTTGGTGATTCATATGTAAATATTTGTATTCACGTATATATGTGTGTACTGGAGTTAGACTGCCTGGATTCAAACCCCAGCTTTACTAACTAGCTGAGTGGCCTTGGGCAAATTATTTAGCCTTATTGTACCTCAGTTTCCTCTTTGATAAACAACAGAGCCTACAGAAGAAGTACTCTTGTAAGCTAATATATGTATGGTACTTGCCATGTATTAAGTGTTTAATAAATCTTAACTACTGTGACAATAATGATGTACTTAAAGGCTTCCTAATTCCTCCTTTCTTCCTCGTTTTCCAAAAACAAAACAAAAACCCCGTTTATACAGGGTTGAATTTAATGATACAATATTAAAAAAGGCTTGACTGGTCTTGGTCCTTGTCTTTGCTTATCTGTCCCACATGTCTCTTCCTGATTATTCTTAAGTAATTGCTAGTTTCATCATATTATTTTTTTCCTTAAATATTTCTGTCTTCACTGTTGCTTACTTAAAGGATGTCTAAACTCAAAAGATTTGCATTCAGAGACTTTGCTCTCAGCCTGTTTTAGGCTTGTCTTCTGCTGCTCTTCTTTGGGCATTATGATGGTGTTTTTCTGGACAGGAGCCCTAAGTAGCTGTGCAGAAGGTATGTGGCCTGTGTTATGGGCCATATAAATTAACTGGTTTATATCAGAGACAAAGTTGACTAGTAGGATTAGGTAGGTAACCTAGCTCTTGATGGGCAAGCAGTAAAAAGAAAAAAAAATGGGGACTAAAAGTATCTATGATAGCAAGATAGCACTATTTTTAAGATTTTATTTATTTATTTGACAGAGATCATAAGTAGTCAGACAGGCAGAGAGAGAGGAGGAAGCAGGCTCCCTGCTGAGCAGAGAGCCCCATGCCCAGCTTGATCCCAGGACCCTGAGATCATGACCTGAGCTGAAGGCAGAGGCTTTAACCCCCGAGCCACCCAGGCGCCCCAGATAACACTATTTTTAGAAGACTACATTAGTGTTAGAATTAAAAGGTAAAATATGTTGACACCAAGAAATACTCAGTGGAGCCTTACAATTTGGCTTTGTTTTACAGTTGACTCATGCATATATAAAGGAGCAGGCATCATAATAATCAATATTTCTTTAACAAATATCTTTGTAGAATTGTTCAGTATATAACCTTTTCTTCTGGGTTTTCTTCATTTTGTACATAGCTGCAACAGGAATAATTTATAAAGCAGAACTTTGTTACAGTGTTTGTCTATTGTCTAATAAAACTGTTACCTCTGTAATAACAATATTAGGAAGAACCATATATGCAAGAAGCAATAATGATTAGAAAAATATGAGAAGATATGAATATTTGCACCTATGACATGTTTGTTTAGTGCTCTAATATAGTCAAAGTTGTTTTCTTACATTATGGTATGTCTACTATAAGGTATCTTTAGTTCTTGTTAAAGTAATGAATATACTAGTTAAATAGTGATAATGGGTGGGTACCATTTGGGGAGTACACTATCAATAGTTTTAGTTCTCACCACAGCTCTGCAAGCTAAACTAGTATCTGTACTTTATAGACAAGAAGGTAGAGAGGTGTAATAATTCTCCTCAGGTCACAGAAGTTCTGGTGGAGCTGGCATATGAACTGACTTGAAAAGGAGATGTCTTAATTCGCAACTGTGCCTCAGTAATTCCTGTGGCGCATCTACAAAAACAACAAAACAGGATACCTACCCAGGCTGCTTCTCAGGCAATTTGGGATTAGTGAATTTGCAGTAGAGCTGGAAATCTGATACACTGCCAGGAATGAGAAATACTTGCTCTGGAATTTGTATTCTTTCAAACTAATATCTTTTGATTATATATTTATATATACATATATATTTATAATATATAACATATATACTTTATATATGTATATAAATATATACTTATATATTTATATATTTAAGGAACTTCAACTCCTTAAAATTTAATTTTAAACTTTTTGTTATTATGAAATAATGACTTAACGAGTTTTCCCCCTAATCCATATGGTTTTTGTAGTATTCAGAATCCTTCAAGGCTGGCTGCAGCATAGTACTACCTTATCCAAAAGAAAAGGGAGAATCATTAGTAATCTTGAGAAAAATCATTTCTTTGAGCCTCAGGATTATCATTTGTAAAATATGGATAATAACTACCTCTCAGACTTCCCATGAGGATTAAGTACAATTACGTTTTTTAAGACATGGAGCCTGAAAGTTAGTACATAGTAAGTGGTTCTTTTTTTTTTTTTTAAAGATTTTATGTATTTATTTGACAGAGAGAGATCACAAGCAGGCAGAGAGAGAGGAGGAAGCAGGCTCCCCGCTTAGCAGAGAGCCCGATGCGGGGCTCGATCCCAGGACCCTGGGATCATGACCTGAGCCGAAGGCAGCGGCTTAACCCACTGAGCCACCCAGGCGCCCCGTGGTTCTTTTTTATATCAAGGAAGTGTATTTATCATCTTAGTTATA
This sequence comes from Mustela lutreola, assembly GCF_030435805.1. Lineage (NCBI taxonomy): Eukaryota > Metazoa > Chordata > Mammalia > Carnivora > Mustelidae > Mustela > Mustela lutreola. Next base: position 55,886,207 of record NC_081295.1, on the reverse strand, counting down.
AGTAAAGTGGCTATATTAATGTCATAGGAAAGTATAGTTTTGTCTAGAGTAGTTCCATGTGTAGATAAAAATAAACCATTCTTGACCTCCATGTAACTGACTTCCTGGATTTACAGACATTTTGCAGTCTCTATGAATAAACTATTGATTGATGCCCACAGCATACTTAAGTTTTGAGACCAGGGACGCCTGGATGGCTCAGTTGGTTGAGCATCTGCCTTCGACTCTGGTCATGATCCCAGAAACCTTGGATCGAGTCCTGCATTGGGCTCCTTGTTCTGCGGGGAGTCCACTTCTCCCTCAGCCTGCTGTTTGCCCTGCTGGGCGCTCGCTTGCTCTCGCTCTCTCTCTGACAAATAAATAAATACACAAATCTTTAAAAAAAAAAGTTTTGAGACTAGTGGGCCCAAATTAGTAGATCAATTTGCTTATAAAATTTTTACTTAACCAGTAATCAGTTTTATGTATTCCCACATCTGTTTGTGCCTGTCATATTTGATACTATAATCTAGTAATTAGTCTACTCTAAGAATATAGAACGTGAATACAAAATAGAGGGGTTTTTAAAAATACAGGATTAATACTTTGGGAAGACTTCATGAAGTCAGTTACTTAAAATTTTTATGATATGTGGATACCAGTAAATGATTCAGAAAAGAAATCGTAAAATTGTATGTGAATGCTTCATTTAGAATGCTTTGCCAATTATCTATAAAGTTCCATTTAAAAAATTAAACAAGTTGGGTGGTTCAGTTGGTTAAGTAGCTGCCTTTGGTTTTGGTCCTGATCTCAGAGGCCTGGGATCAAGTCCCACATCAGCATTCCCTGCTCAGCAGCGTCTACTTCTCCCTCTTCCTTTGCCCTTCCCCCCTGCTTATGTGCTCACATGCTCTCAAAATCTTTAAAAAATAAAAATAAATAAAAAGTTAAACTATAAATCTTATACCTGGAAAGTTATGGATACTTTTATTTATTTATTTTTAAAGATTTATTTATTTTAGAGAGCAGACACAACATGGACATGCATGTGGTGGGAGGGGCAAAGGGAAGGAATCCTCAAGCAGACTCCTCACTGAGGCATCTGTTGTGGGGTTGGATCCCATGACCCATGAGGTCAGGACTTGTGCCGAAACCAAGAGTCATACACTGAACCAACTGAGCCACCCAGGAGCACCATGGCTATGTTTTAAGAAAAATAATTCTGGATCTAGTTAATAGATCCATACTTAAAGAAGATAATATCACAAGATGAGCAAATTTATGTATGATTTCTGAAAAAAATAAGGTAAGTGGAATTTATATGATTATTCATAATAACACATTTTTTATTAGTTTTACTGATCTGGTTAGTTGAGAAGTTTTGCTTCATGTAAAATGAGAATTATAGAATATGCTAATTGTTCCCAGAAAGAATAATTTAGCTGGAGAGATTAGAATTGGACTCCCTTTCCTAGCTAAAAAGGCATCCTGACAAAAGAAATGGATGAAAATAGATGTAGGTATTTCTTTGGCCAGTCAGATGTGATTTGGCATTACCAAGTGCCAGTAGTAACAATTTGAAATCTAGCTTCCTTTAGATGCATTTGGGTAATTGGTATAAAGCTAGGACTACTAATACTGATGACGCTGATGATAAAAGTTTGAGATGTTTACAGAGTGGGTACTCTAGGCTAAACATGCACGATTTGTCTATTTATGAAATCATGGAAGAATTAGTTGCTGGTAATAAAATGAAAAAAGTCATGGAAAAGAAATAATCACCTAGAAAAACTTTTAGAAATCAGAAGGTAAAAGTATATAGAAAATAGGGATTTAACTTTGGTGTGATTATTTTTTCTTAAGAAGAACCTTAGGACATGTATTAAAAGAATATAGAAATAGTCTGTATACCTCAATATGAATTTTTATAAAGAAGGCTATAATTTCATTAAAGCCAATCACATTTTAGTTTTAGATTTAGCTTTTTATTTTCTATTAATATTTATTAACTAGTGAAAAGTAGATTAGTATTGCACCATGTTAAAATAGCTACTTTCTTATTTCTAGTTTATGAAGATAAAAGCATGTAAGAATGCCTGGCATTTAATAAGTGGTTTAAGTGTTTGGGTTTTTGTTTGTTTTGTTCTTTATTTGGCATTCTTTATTATTAAGAGTACAGACTCTGGAGCCAGAATGGTTATTCAGATCTCATCTCTGGGGGCACCCGGGTGGCTCAGTCATTAAGCTTCTGCCTTTGGTTCAGGTCCTGCTCTGCAGGAAGCCTGCTTCTCCCTCTCCCACTCCCCCTGCTTGTGTTCCCTCTCTCACTGTTTCTCTGTCAAATAACTATTTAAAAATCTTAAAAAATACTCACAAAAAAAAAATCATCTTATTCTGTTGCTTTCTAGTTGTGTGACTTACAAGTTGCTTGATTTCTCTGTGCTTCAGTCTCCTTATCTGTTTATAGGGGAGAAATTATATATTCTTCATAGATTATGGGAATTAAATAAATTAATATATATAACATGTTTAATATAATGCCTGACACAGAGAATGTTGTATGTTTACTGTTAACACATGCAAATTTATATCAATTTGCATATTTTGAATTCAGGTCTCTTATAAAAGATTGGTACATACATTAGTAATACAACATCATCATGCTATAATTACTAACATAGTTATATAGTTTTTCATTATATTAACTTACACTCTTGAAAAATAATACCATAGGAATGAAAAATGCTAGTAAAAAGATTGGTTCTGAAAACATTATTCTAAAATGACATATCTCTGCTTTTCAGATTAGTTTGCTGCCTTGGGCAGAATTGGGTGCTCTGCAGATCAATTACCTTTTCTCTTTTTATTTTAAGTGAGAGAAGAAAACTTGGGCCAAAGTGTATTAAACCTATTTTATGTTCTGTATATTGCTTTTTTTGATAGTTCTTTTATTTTGTAGGAAGAGTGGTTATTATTTTTTTTAGACTTGTAATCTCTGAGACTTCTGATTATCAGCAGAAGCTAGTTGATCAGATTGATGTGTAATAAATGTAATTCTGAATCTTAATCTCAATAAATAGCTGGTATTGAATATCAGGTCATTGGAATATTTACTAGTCTGTTATGTAATTTAACAGTTGCTATAAAAAGCCCACACATACTGTAGACTCCTTAATGAAATTAATGACAGCTTTGGTCGTCCAGGAGTAGAATGTTATTGCCAGCATGACAGTGGAGCTGCAGTAATCCAACTTCAGTTCCTGATTAATGAGGTTAGTGAATTGCTTTAATTTGTCCTGTTTGTGTATGAAAGAGGGCCACATTTGGTCTTTCAGATTTTTTGCATGCATTCGTATTTAAATATTTGAACAAAAGTTAATTTCTTATAGGTCAGAGCTAATAGTTTATTGTAAGGCATCATCACGGGAAGTTACATAAATAATGCAAGATGTTTTGAGATGTTGCAAATAGAATGGTGTAAGGTAAATCTTGGTGCAAGGTGCTGCATATCAATTTTATTTCTTGGATACTGAAAATTATGTAACACTAAAATCTATATTGAAATTTTTTTAGAGATTGAGTTTATTATAAATAAAATATACTTCTCTAATGACTTGTTTGAAATACAACCAGGAAACAAAAATCCATTTAAAAAAATAACAAAACTTGTTATTGTCCAGAATTCTTGTTGTGTTGCTTACTGGTTGAAGTAACTGATGATTTCTTTGGTTTTGATAGAGTATAAAGTTAGGAAGGAGCTCAGAAAACAGATACTATTTTATCAGCGGAGTAAATAATGTGAGCGGGTTTTTTAAAAGTTTGAGCATTTTCAGTGACCCGGAGCAAGAGAGTATAATGCTAAGCGAAATAAGTCAGTCAGAGAAGGATGAATACCATGTGATTTCAGTCTTGTGGTATTTAAGAAACAAGCAAAGAGAAAAAAAAAAGAGAGGCAAACCAGGAAACAGAGTCATAACTATAGAGAACAATCTGATGGTTATTAGAGGGGAGGTGAGAGAATAGGTTAAATAGGTGATAGGGATTAAGGAGCGCACTTGCAATGAGTACAGGGCTTTGTATGGAATTGCTGAATCACTGTATTGTACGCCTGAAATTAATATAACAGTCTATATTAGAGACTGAGTTTATTATAAATAATAATTTATAATTACTATTATAAATTAATTTGTTTATTATTATAAATTAATTATAAATATAATTAGAATTTTAAAAAAGGAAAATAAAAAGTTAAACAATTTAAAATTATGAGCAGCTCTGAGAATAGATGTTTACTGTATGCAGTGACGAGCACGAAAGGCTGGTCATTAGAAGAAAGAAATTACCTCAGAAAAGGCTCTGCTATCTTTAGTTGTGGTGATAGTCTGTGCACGTTTTTTTTGCCCTCAGGTCCTTAGAAGGAACAGATTCTTAAACATATGTGAGAGGAAAAAAGTCAACACTCAATACCTCTGAACTTTTGTAAAATGTTTTTATCAAAAGATTAGCATATTACTAGATTATTATTATGGTTAGTGTACTATCATTATTATTATATTATGTAGGTTTTTTAGGGTCAGAAGTTTTTTTTTCCTTCTTAATTTTATTTATTTATTTGACACAGAGAGAGATCACAAGTAGGCAGAGAGGCAGGCAGAGAGAGGGGGGGGAAGCAGGCTCCCTGCTGAGCAGAGAGCCCGATGCTATGCGGGACTTGATCCCAGGATGCTGAGATCATGACCTGAGCCTAAGGCAGAGGCTTAACCCACTGAGCCACCCAGGTGCCCCAGAAGTGTTTTTTTTGTTTGTTTGTTTGTTTTTTAAACTACAGAATTCTGTGTAGAACTGTATAATAGGCATTGTAAAATGTTAAAATTCAAAAGAAATCATAATCTAGAAAGTCATTGAGCCCATTTATGAGGACTCAAGATTATTTTTCCTACTTAAAAACAAAGTTTTGTTATGAAATAATTTTACTGGCAATTAGGTTCAAAATAGAGAGGTTTTGCATGTACTTCCTCTAGGTTCCCTAGTAGTAACAGTATATATAATAATAATATAGTATCAACCTGGAAAACAACATCCATATACTACCATTAGTTAGACTACAGACTTTATTTAGATCTTATCACCATGAACTCCTGTGTCCATGTGGGTGTGTGGTTTTGTGCATTTTTATGATACATACAGATTTGTGTAATGACTGCTATGAACAAGGCACAGATCAATTTATCATCATAAAGAAATTCCTTAAGGTTCCCACTTTGTAACTGCCCCCCCCAGTCCCTAATCCCTGGCATCCACTAACCTATTCTCCATCTTTATACTTGTGTTAAGATTATTTCTTAAAGCTGTACATGAACTAGTGTAAATAACATTGCAAATTGATTACCTGTACAAGTTTTAGAAATCTTAAGTAATTTATGTTGTCATTCACGGAGGTTTCTTTTCAATAAGATTCAACATTGAGTTCTTGGATATGACTATTTTTATTTTACATGTTTGAATGTTACATTTTGAGTACTTTAAAATGATGTTGCTGTTTTAAAAAATGCTTAGCAAAATAGAAATATTGGGGATGCTACAGAAATCCGACAATTGGGAATAGCTATTTGCTTTTACATTTAGTGGACCACTTGTAGGTAAAGGAGCCACCATAGGAGGTGGTCAACTGTTATTGCCATTTTGGCTCTACATCTCTTCTTCCTTGAGATTTCAAGATGGCATGCATAACTTGAGAAAGTTGTCTGTGGTGGAAATAAGAGTGAAGAGTACAAATCTTTGATAGTCTGAATCTTTAAGTTTCTCTGCTTCAAAATGATATCGATAAGAGGTTATTTTCTGGTGAAAGCATATGGACTTTATTTCTGCTGATAGTCATTTTGTAGCAGTAGGAATAACGCCATAGAGTAACCCTCATAGAATTTTGAGAGTGGAAAGGACTTGGAGAGATCATTTAATGTAAATTTTCAGAGCTATTTTAATCCTCTTTGATAAATGAGAAACTTAGTTTAAAGGAAGGAGATTTTAAAATTTCTCATAATAACCCAAATGAGTAGAACAGCAAATCCTTTTTTGAAATTAACATAAATTTTTCATGTTGCATTATTTTATTTTATTTTATTTTATTTTCTCAGTATAAATGAAAAGAATGTGACTTCTTTGAGGAAATACACATACATGTCTTAATAAATCAACTTTAGTCTAGAGATTCTTAATTCTGGTCACCTCTGAAGATTTTTACAAATATACCTATGTAGGTCCTTGCTCTGAAAATTCTGGTTTGTGAGGTCAGGAGTAAGATTGAGCCTCCTGTGTGATTTTCATATAGGGCCAGAGATTCTTCTCCATACTGAATAGTATTTAGTAGTATCAGATGTTTTAATTTTCTAAATTCGTTGATTGTTCAATCCTTTGGATATTGAAGTTGTAGTGTGCTGAATGCTACCTTTATTTTCTGTATCATTCTAGTAGAAGTATTATGACCTAGGTGTAGTACATTATGAAGAATTTTTCTTAAGCCCGATAAAATGGGAAAGTTACTTCTTTTTTTTTTTGGTCAAGAAGATGTACAATACTGACCAAGTAACTTATAGTCTGATCTCTAATTTTACATAGCTATCAACTGTAATATCCAGCTGGATCCTAGTATATTTGTAGTTTGTAAGATACTAGATTGTACTTTAAATTGAAGAAGTGAAAACATTTTTAAAATTTTTTTATTTTTTAAATTACTTTTCAGTGTACTAGAATTCATTGTTTATGCACCACACCCAGTGTTCCATGCAATATATGTCCTCCATAATACCCACCACCAGGCTGACCGAACTTCTTGCTCCCCTGCCCCTTCAAAACCCTCAGACTGATTTTCAGAGTCCATAGTCTCTCATAGTCTCTCCCCCTCCAATTTCCCTCAACATTTTTAACATATACATATAACACACTGTATTACATCTGCTGTTTAGAATTTGAGTGAGACAGATGTTTCTCAAAACAATCTATTGGCTGAAAGTTTTGAAATTTGGGAAGGTTTTTTTTTTTTTTTGGCAGCTCTTTAGTAGCTTTAATGTTTTTAAGATGTATTCTATGTAAAATATATTATACTTTATTTTTAAGGGAGCTCTTGTGAGTGCCTTGGCTGATGACACCTTACATTTATGGAATTTACGTCAAAAGAGACCTGCCATACTACATTCACTTAAATTTTGCAGAGAAAGGTAAGAATTCTCTGTTATCCTATGTACAAGGTATTTGCTATTCCATTTTGAAATACTTTCTTTGAATTTTATTCTTACTTATTTTTTTGTGAAAGGCTTTATGTACAATCTGAAAAATAATTCAAGAACTTCAAAGGATATATAATAAAAAGCAAGATTCCTTCCTTTCCAGACCCATTTTCCTCTCCAGAGACAACCACGTAATACTTTGTGCATATAGTCAGAAATATTTCTAGGTAGCACTCCTTTTTTTGCATAAAAGGGAAGCCATTACATATTTTTCCTATAATTTGTGTTCACGCAACAATATATTTGATAGATTGTTTCATATTGGCACAAGCCAGTTTTCCATAGTTATTTTCATAAACACATGATATTCTATTACATAGAAGTACCATAATTTAGTCTTCGTCAATGGATATTTATATCACTTTTGGTCCGCTGTTAATTTTGTTCTATTGTGAAAGATAGTATGGTACATATATGTCTTCATTTATACAAGTATTTCTCTGAGATGAATTTGTAGAAGTAGAAAAGTTGGTCACAGAAATCTCTTACATGAATTGTGAGTTTTGTGTTTTGATTGAAAGACCTTTTTTTCTTTTTTAATTCAGTATAATTAACATAGAGTGTTGCATTAGTTTTAGGTGTACAATATAGTCGTTCAGCAATTCTGTGTATTAATAAGTGTTCGTTGTGATAAGTGTACTTTTAATCCTCTTCACCTGTTTTTTTACTCATTCTTCCATCTACTCCCCTCTGATAACCAGGAGTTTGTTCTCTATAGTTAAGAGTGGGTTTTTTTGGTCTTTTTTTCACTTTTCCTTTTTTTTTTTTTTTAATTTGACATATAAGTGAAATCTTATGGCATTTATCTTTCTCTGACATATTTCTCTTAATATTGTACTTTCTAGATCCATCCATGTTGTTGCAACTGGCAAGATTTTATTCTTTTTTATGTCTGAGTAATAGTCCATTGTATATTGGAAAGACCTTTTTCACCCTAGTTTTATTAAACATTCTCCCATATTTTCTTACAGTGCTCTTAAATTTGCATTTTTTATGCTTTATCTGTAATTCATTCGGAACTTACTTTGGCATGAAATATGAGCAAGAAATATAGCCCCTGCCCTATTGCTTATGGAATCTCTATTTATATATATATATGAACATTTACATATATGTGTGTATATATGTACTCAAAGCATGAACAGATGTGAGTATATATGTATATGTGCCAAAGTTAAGAAATCTGGGTCTGTGTAGCATCTAAATGTAGTGGGGTCAGTGTCTTTAGGCCCTATCTTCTGTGAAAGTAAGACATCAGACTGCCCAAAGCATATCCAAGGATCAGACCATTCCTCCTGTGATACATGTTAATCTGTACAGGTGATAGAAATAGATCAGTTTGTAAGTCTGGGTTTTTGCCCACAGTGGCCCTCCAAAATAGGCAGGCTAAAAAGTCTGCTGAGAACATAGCAGTTCAGACATTTTTTTTTTTAAATTGTTATGTTGTCACCATAAAATACATCATTAGTTTTGATCGAGTATTCCAAGATTCATTGTTTATGTACAATACCCAATGCTCCATGCAATATGTGCCCTCCTTAATACCCACCACTGGGCTCACCCATCCTCCTTCCTCATCTCTAAAACCCCCAGTTTGTTTCTGGGAGTCCACAGTCTTTCGTAGTTTGTCTCCCCTTTTAATTTCCCCCAATTCACTTTCCCTTTCCTTTTCCTAATGTCTTCCATGTTACTTCTTATGTTCCACAAGTAAATGAAACTTATGATAATTGACTTTCTCTGCTTGATTTACTTCACTCAGCATAATCTCCTCCAGTCCCACCCATGTTGATACAAAAGTTGGGTATTCATCCTTTCTGATGGAGGCATAATATTCTATTGTATATATGGACCACATCTTCTTTTTTTTTTTTTTAAAGATTTTATTTTTTTATATGACAGAGAGAGAGAGGTCACAAGTAGGCAGAGAGGCAGGCAGATAGAGAGAGAAGGGGAAGCAGGCTCCCTGCCAATCAGAGAGCCTGATGCGGGCTTCAATCCCAGGACTCTGGGATCATGACCTGAGCCGAAAGCAGAGGCTTAACCCATTGAGCCACCCAGGCACCCAGTGGATCACATGTTCTATATCCATTCATCTGTTGAAGGGCATCTCGGCTCTTTTCACAGTTCAGCTATTGTAGACATTGCTGCTATGAACATTGGGGTACATAGGGCTCTTCTTTTTCTTTAGGGTAAATGTCGGGTCAGGGGGTAGCTATTACTCCATTTCATTTTTATGCTATTTGGATTTTTACTTCTGAAACTAGGAAAGGTAGGAAAAATACAAAAATTTATAAGTAGCTATTTCATTACATTTTGAACAATTGTTAAATAATTAAACTTAATTTTAATCATAATATTGTCTTATTTTTATAAGTAAATTTTCTTAGTAGTGTAGAAATATATAAATAGAAACTATATGTAGTGATTTAAGTTGTATTTTTTCATAATGTGGATTTTTTTTCTAGTTTTGACTTAAAAATTGTGCTAAAATACATAGAATATGAAAATTTTCTATTCCAACTATTTATAAGAGTATAGTTCGGTACTATATAATAATGGATATTTTGGTAGAATTTCACCTTTATGGTATTTAAGGAAAAAAACATGGAAATTGGAAGTCTCATATCTTGATTTAACTATATGAAATTGGGCATGTTACTTCACTGTTTTGTGTGTTTGGTTTTGTAATTTGTGGGAAATGTTCCTCTGTGATATATGTAATCTTTATCATTTCTTTATGTTGAAACAGCTTCCTCTTATCCCCATTTATTCTATAGGTGATTATAGAACACTTACTTTGTTCTAGCTTAATGCTAGCTGCTGAGCATGCATTTGTAAAGAAGACAGACTTGGACCTTACCCTTAGGGTCTTGGTCAAAGTTTAGGTAAGCTTAGCTTCCCAGATGCCCAATAATATGACATTTCTTCATACTAAATAAATCTGTATCACAATTTCCATAGAATTAATTTGAGTTGGGGGATAACATAAACTTATAAATTTCCTCATTGGTTAGCAGCCAGGTTGTATAATTGTCAAGTTTAGTTCTTACTATAATTGATTATTTAGCTTGAGATACAGTTTTCTCTATATTGAAAAGCAACGTACTATACTACCATAGTGGTTAAGCGTTCAGGCTCTGGACCTAATTGCCTATGTTGAATCTTAATGCATAGCGCCATCACCTACTAACTATATCACTTTTGTTATCTGTAAAATGGATAATAATTATCTCATGAAAACCCTAAGGTTCATGTTATAAAGTTAATATGTATAAAATAAATAATACATAAAAAGCACTTAAAATAGTTCCTTAGAAATCACCTGTATAGTTTTTGTTTTTTAAAGGTATTGGGGGGGTGGCTGGGTGGCTCAGTCATTAAACATCTGCCTTCAGCTCAGCTCATGATCCCAGTTCCTGGGATTGAGTCCCATATCTGGCTCCCTGCTCCATTGGAAGCCTTCTTCTTCCTCTCCTACTCCCCTTGCTTGTGTTCCCTCTCTCACTGTGTCTCTCTGTCAAATAAATAAATAAAATCTTTAGGGTGCCTGTGTATCTCAGTCATGAGCCTTTGGCTCAGGTCATGATCCCAGAGTTCTGGGATTGACCCCGCATTGGGCTCCCTGTTTGGCAGGAAGCCTGCTTCTCCCTCTCCCACTTCACCTGCTTGTGTTACTTCTCTCTCTGTGTCTCTCTCTATCAAAAAAAGAAATAAGAAATCTTAGAAAGAATAAAAAAGAAAAAAAGAAAATCTTAAAAAAAAATAAAACTATTGGATTTACTAAAAGTAATAATTTGTAATTTGAGGTATCTGCATTAGCTATACCAGAGATTTTACTTAGGCAGTCTTTATAGAAACAACTAATTGACATTGGAAAATCATTAGAAGCAATGATATTGGCTCTTCATGGCTTTATACACGAAGGACAGGTTTTTTGGCTTTGGTGGAAAATGAGAATTTGACAAGTAAAATTCTGTATGGCAGGTTTTTATTGTTTGTTTTATTTTCTTAATCAGAGTATGTTCCATTTAGCTTTGTGGGTTTTTTTTTTTTCTTTTTCTTTAAAGAAAGTTTAACTGGGAGGAATTGATGGCTTTGTAAGCAATTACAACTATCTGCTAGTCTTTTTTTCATCACCATTGTTACCATGACCAGGATTCTCAGCCATGTTAAGTTTTTGCATAACAGTTCTTAAATAAAAATATATGGAGCATTTTAAGAGTAAGGACTAAATTGTATATCTGGGCTTTCCTTTTTAGAACCTATTATTGTCTAATATATCTCTAATTGTGTAATTCTTTGTTGTTCATAATATACTTTCACATAAATGTTATTTAGTCTCTGGGGTCAAGAAAAGTTTCTCTAAGTGAAATTTCAAAGAGTAGAGTTTTTCTATATAAATATGTTAGACACTGAGTAGCTGAGTCTTTAATATTGAAATTAGTACATGTCTTTTAAGATATTTTTATTTTATTCTAACACATTTATATCTGTTCATTTGATGTTCATTTGATGATATTGGTTTAGAGAATAAAGTAAGCGTGCATGCATTCTAAACTAATGGTTAGGAGAATATAATATCATATGGAATATATTAATAAGCAGAAAGTTCCTCCTAACAATTATCAATGTCCAAAGTCCTTAAGAAAAAAACTATTTGACAAATGGAATGATGTGTTTAGATACCATGACTGTAGTAGAAAATTTGGTGCTTGTACAGGGAGTGACTGCTACTGTAGCATCAGATTTTTTTTTTTTTTTTAATTTTTTAATATAGAGAGAACGTGCCAGTGTGCAGGAATGGGTTGGGGGGAGAGGGAGAGGGAGGAGGAGAGAAGTAGACCCCTCCGACATCAACCACTGAGCGCAGAGCTGGATGCTGTGGGGCTTGTTCTTATGACTCTGAAATTAGGACCTGAGCCAAAACCTAGAGTTTGAGGCTTAACCATCCGAGCTACCCAGGCGCCGCACGTCCGATTTTCTTAGTAGCAAAAGTAAATTATTGTAGAAATAAAAACGAATTTGTACCACTATAATCTTATTAAACTATTACCTAAATATTGTGCTTTGCATACTTATGAGGTTTATAATTTGTTTGGTATGCACATGAACCGGGCATAGCTTTAAAAGAATATTTGGCTAGATACCAGCCCCAAAAAGTCTATACAGGTCTTCCAAAGATTTTGAATTAATTCACTGCACATATTTAACAAGAAAAAAAATTAATCATAATATTGGAACAACTTAGAGACCTAGTATTACAGTTTTTGTGGTAATTACATCATATCGGCAAAATATTTTTCTTTAAAAGCAGCTTAATGAAAGTGTACAAGCATTAGAAATGAGGGTGATTTCGTGTTAGGAAATTCAGGACTAGAACACAGAAATGGAATGGAACACAGGCTGTTAGGCAGCCTGACAGAGGGATATACTATTTTGCATCTAATTCTAATCCATGAAGAGAGTTATTTTGGAATTCTGTGGATGTGATGAGTCACCTTGCTAGTTTTTAGGGAAGCAAGTCCTGAGACAAAATTTAAAAAGAAAGAAGAAAACCGCCAGTGTTCAGAGGGAAGATGATTGTAATTTGATGACCTTGAGACTGTAAAAGGAAAGATGGTTAGGAAGTGTTTGGATAACTTCCTAGAAGTGTTTGGATCTTTCCTAGAATAAAATTATCTATAATAACAAAGAAATTCTGACAAGGAAATTGGGAGAGATATCCAAAGAGACTGATCAGGCTTCACAAGGTCCTTATAATGTATTCAGGTATAAAAATATTGGGGCACCTGGGTGGCTCAGTCATTAAGCGTCTGTCTGCCTTTGGCTCAGGTCATGATCCCAGAATTCTGGGGTCTGGAGCCCACATTGGGCTCCCTGCTGAGCAGGGAGCCTGCTTCTCCCTCTCCTACTATCCTGCTTGTGTTCCTTCTTTGGCAGTCTTTCTCTGTCAAATAAGTAAATAAAATCTTAAAAAAAAAAGGTTATATGGAAGGAGAGGGATACATAATCAAAGGTGAATATAAGAATAATTGATCTCTCCTAATAGGCACAATGACCTAAAGCATGTGAAAAATAATGAATTCAGAATAATGAATGAATAGAGTTTATTCAGTATGGTATATTAATGGTAGGTAGAGTTAGGGCATATATTATTCATCCAACTATATAATGTAATAGTGGCTCAGACAAATTGTGTCTTAGACAGCTAAAAAAAGGTTGGCTTCTATAACATTATTGATTGACCTAGGAGGAATATAGAGTGGGAGCAGTTCTTTAAATCTAGAAATGAAAAAAAAAATTTTTTTTAGAAGGTAAATTACATTCAGTTCACCAAACATTAGGTGCTTTCTATGTGCCAGGGATTATGCTAGGTATTTAGGATAACAAAGATGAATAAAATACTTGAATAGCTTACATCAGAGGCCCAGACATTAAATAACTATTACACAATATGGGCCAATGTCATTTTAGAAGGTTAAGTTAAAAACCCATAATAGAATAACTAATCCAATCCTTCAATTTTTTTTTAATATACTGACTTCTTTTAAAGGAAGACAGACATCAGTCATGAGGAAAATGCAAACTGATACTACAACTAGATATCACTACACATCTATCAGAATGGCTAAAATACTGTCTTGGATGTGACACAGTTGGAACTTCCCCTAGTCTGCTAGTGGGAGTATTGTTAGTCAATTTAGAAAATTTTTTGTGGTATTCACATAATCCATGACCCAACAGTTCCGTTCCTGAACATACATGTATGGTAGGCAGAATTTTAAGATGCACCCCAAGATTTCTGCTCCCTGTGTCTGCACACCATCACACAAATACTAATCTAGGTGAAGGCATTTTGTAGATGTAATTGAGGTCCCAATTAATTGACCTTAGGATAGGGTGATTATTCTCAGTAAACTTAATTGAAGCAAGTGACAATAGACTCTTCCTGGCAGAGGTTCAGAGCCTGAGAGGGATATTCAGTACAAGGGATATTGGGTCCTACAACCGCATGGGACTGATTTCTACTAGCGACATGGAAAAGCTTCAGAGCTGATTCTTCCCAGAACCTCCAGAAAGGGACACAGGAATGCATCCTGGCTAATTTTTGTATTTCAGCCTTGTGAGACTGAATAGAGGCTCTGAGTCATACAGTGCCTGGACTTCTGACCTATAGAAACAAAGAATAAATGTTTTTGGTTTTCGTTTTAGTTTTTTGGGTGGTAATTTGTTAAAACATAAATAAACAAATACAAAAAAAAAAAAAAAAAAAACAAAACCCTAATACAGATTTTGGTACCTAGAAGTGAGATGCTACCATATCAAATATCTGAAAATATGGAAGTTGCTTTGGAACTGGTCAGTGAATAGATGTTGAAAAATTTGAGGAATGTGATAGATATGTCTAAATTTTTTTGGGTAAGCTGTGGAGCTCTAGATTTGGAGACTGCTGCCATTGAGAACTTAGAAGTGGGGAACTTGTTTTTGGAAATGAAGTGGGTCCTTGTTATATAATGGTGGGAAGCATAACGAAATTATCTCTTGCATAATGTGTATGTGATTAATTTAGATATTTAGTTGAGGAGATTACCAAAGAAAGAGATGAAGGAGCCACCTGATTTTTTTCTTGCTGCTTTATAATAAAATGCAAGAGAAAAAAAATGCAAGAGGAAAGAAAGAATTTGAGGGAAGAATTATTAAGGGAACCAGGACTTGATGATTTAGGAAATGCCTACACTGGTCCAGCTGGTAAAAAGATTGTTTCTCAGTGTGGCTTAGAGAAAACCTTGAAGGTGTGGTTGAACAGCTTTTTACTAAAAATCTCCTGAAGACAAGGGTCAAAGTATTCAGTTATACAAAGGACTCTTAACAGATTGTGGGTATGCTTCAAAGATTTTTTTTTTAAAAGATTTTATTTATTTATTTGTTAGAGAGATCACAAGCAGGCAGAGAGAGAGGGGGAAGCAGGTTCCCCACCGAGCAGAGAGCCCAATGTGGGGCTTGATCCACCGAAGACAGAGGCTTAACCCACTGAGCCACCCAGGCATCCCTTCACAGATCTTTTCAATCAAAACAAAGAACCTTTAGAATGCTTTAAGATGCACAGTTTGCAAAAATTATGTAGCAGAATATTGCCAGTGTGGCCTGAAAGACAATACGAAAAGAAAGGAGGCTGCTGCCAGTAGCAGGTGATAAAGGCTCCAGGCAAGTGCTTTCTTGGATGAAAAAGGCAGAGGGTGGAGCTAAGAGCTACAGAGGATTATTTCCAGACTTGGAAACCTAATTAAGAAAAATTCAACATTTGCCCTAGATTTCAAAACTGTTAAGGACCAGTGACTCCTTTTTACCTTCCACTTTTCCCCATTTTGAACAGGAGTTTCTATAATTGTTACCCTCTGTTTGTCCTACCATTGAATGCTGGGAGTCTTGGAGGCAAACTGTCTCTTTAGTTTCCTAGATCCACAGATGGAGTGCAATTATGCCCAAGAACTATGCTTAATGGGTTACAGTCAAGACTCATCTACAACAAATTTAGATGAAATTTGGGATGTTTGAGTTGATGATATTTTAATGAGATCTTGCACTTGGTATTGTAATTGGTTCAGACTTTAGAGATGTTGGGGTCAGGTGAATCTATTTTGCATTTGGGAGGGATGTGACTCTTCAGAGACTTATGGGCAGACTATTAGAGGCAGGATCCTAAGATAGTCCCCAAGGTGTTGCCCCCTGGTATACACACACCTTCTAATTATTCAATCAGTTCTAATCAAGGTGCTGATGTGAAGGGGTTTTGCAGATGTAATTGAGATCCCAAATCATTTGACCTTCACACATAGAATATATATTAATTGGTTTTAGGTTTGGATTACCTGACTTAAAATGGCAGCAAATGCATGGATTTACCCTGGTTGGTTTGGCTCACCTCTGGAACTCAGTTTGGTTTAAGTGTCTCCTAAAGTGTATGGGTATCTTGAGGAAGGTATGAGCTCTAATGAACATCTGAATAATGTGAGAAAGAAGTGGACTGTGGAATGGATGTTAGGTAGGTAAACAACTGTCCACTGTATTTCACTGCCTTCAAAATGAAGTTGATACTCTTAAATACTTAGCATTCCCTTAAAGGTCTTATAAGGTCTATGACTCTACTTATTACCATAATTCATTTCACTATGCTTCTCCATCTTTTTATGCATTGTAATCTAGTCACCTTGACTTTACCTTTTTTTTTTTTTCCTTTTTAAAGAATGATCTTCTCTCCTCCCTGTTTGTGTGAGCTGAT
This sequence comes from Mustela lutreola, assembly GCF_030435805.1. Classification (NCBI taxonomy): domain Eukaryota; kingdom Metazoa; phylum Chordata; class Mammalia; order Carnivora; family Mustelidae; genus Mustela; species Mustela lutreola. The sequence continues at coordinate 55,869,665 of NC_081295.1, read as the reverse complement.
CTCCCTGCTTCGAACACACTTACTATTCTTGTTCATGGTTAACTTGTGTTTGTCATTTCATTTAGTTTTTTCTGTAAGTTCCTTAGTCTGGGTTCTGTGCCTCTTTTGTATTACACCATAGTATCATGGTCTTTCCCTAAAATAGCACAATAGCACATACTGTTCTTACTGTAATTGTCTTGGTTCTGTGATTATTTTAGAGATTAGAACATAAACCGTGTGTGTGTGTGTGTGTGTGTATATATATGTACATATATATATGTACATATATATAATATTCTATATATAAAAATATATAAATTTTATATATATATATTTTTATTTCCATTACCAGTCACAATGCCTAAGATTTAGTAAATGCTCAAAAAAATTATAGATTGATTGTTACCCCATTGCCTTTGCAGAAAATGGGGAATCTCTTCTTAATCTAGAAGGCATGATACTTCACAGACTGTGTGGGTTACCTGGGAGATAGGCTAAGAAGGAGAGTCCTCAAACAGAAAAAAATGAGAATATTTGCTCCAGACTAATTCTATATATAATCTTTATTGCTCCCACTAATAGATCCCAAACTAGCTAGGTTATTTGATTATCCTTGGAGTGCTACTAGGTCTTTGGCCCATAGCAAGGCTTTTAAAGTTTTTATTTTTTTATTTTTGTAAAAAGAGTGAGATGGAAGAAAAAAGAAATTTGAGTAATAGATTTCTTTTTACTGAACCAGCATGTCTAGGAGCTACAGCAGAATTCTATATATAATAATTTGGCAGTGATTTTGAAGATGAAGTTTTTATTTTCCTTTTCTTGCTTTACTGTATTAGCAAAAACTTATAGAAGTGTTAATGATATTTTCCATAGCAAGTATCTTTTTCTTAGTAATAATTTTAATAATATTGCTTCTAAGATTTTACTGTTAAGCATAATATAGGATGTTGGTTTGAGATAGAATTTTTTTTTTTTTCTCTCAGATTTGGTTGTCAATTATGGAAGTTAGATTTTAATTGAATACCTTTTTAGCATCTTTTAAAAATTATTCTGTGATTTCTTACCTCTTTTTTTCCCTGTTGAACTGTGGCATTAATAGATGTCCTAATATTAAAGATTCTTGTGTGCTTGTGAAAATTTTAGAATAATATTGACAGTTCTTTCATTGTTAAGTATGATTCTTAATATATTTTTAAGACTTCTACTTTTTTTTTAAAAACAGGGAAATTTATTATTATTTTTTTAAAGATTTTATTTATTTGGGTGTGTGTGCATGCATTCAACAGAAAGAGAGAACACAAGTGGGTTATGGCAGGGGCAAGGGGCAGAGGGAGAGGGAGAAGCCGACTCCCTGCTGAGCAGGGAGCCTGATATTGAGCTCCATTCCTGGACCCCCAAATCATGACCTGAGCTAAAGGCGGACACAACTAAGCCACCCAGGTGTCCCAGGATATCTACATTCCTTTTTGAGGTTAGAATAGAACTTTTATTATTTTTTTTTCAGTGTTCCAAAATTCACTGTTGATGCACCACACTCAGTGCTCCATGCAATACGTGACCTCCTTAATATCCACCACCAGCCACCCTCAAGCCCACACTCCCCGCCCTTCCAAAACTGTTTCTCAGACTCCACAGTTTCTCATGGTTTGTCTCTCCTCCAATTTCCCCCAACTCATTTTTCCTCCCCATCTCCCAGTGTCCTCCATGTTATTCCTTATGCTCCACAAGTAAGTGAAACCATATGATAATTGACTTTCTCTGTTTGACTTATTTCACTCAGCATAATCTCTTCTAGTCCCTACCATGTTGATATGTTGATAAAAAAAAGTTGGGTATTCTTCTTTTCTGATGGAGGCATAATACTTCATTGTATATATGGACCATATCTTCTTTATCCATTCGTCCATTGAAGGGCATCTTGGTTCTTTCCACAGTTTGGCAACTTGGTCATTGCTGCTATGAACATTGGGGTACATATGGCCCTTCTTTTCACTACATCTGTATCTTTGGGGTAAATACCCAGTAGTGCAATTGCAGGGTCATAGGATAGCTCTACTTTTAATTTTTTAAGGAGTCTTCACTCTGTTTCCCAAAGTGGCTGCACCAACTTGCATTCGCACCAACAGTGTAAGAGGGTTCCCCATTCTCCACATCTTCTCCAACACTTGCTTACTGTGTTGTTAATTTTGTCTATTCTAACTGGTGTAAGGTCATATATCAATGTGGTTTTGATTTGAATCTCCCTGATGGCTAATGATGATGAACCTTTTTCTATGTGTTTGTTATCCATTTGTATGTCTTCTTTGGAGAAGTGCCTGTTCATGTCTTCTGCCCATTTTTTGATGTGATTATCTGTTTTGTGTGTGTTGAGTTTGAGGAGTTCTTTATAGATCTTGGATCAGAACACAGTGAGCAAACTCCTCAAACATATATATGAAGAGAAACACACACACACTTTTCATATTACAGAGGTGGTATTGCAAACAAACAAAAAAAATGCAGTAAATAAAAAAATGCTGTGATGACTCTTATCTAAATGGGATATTTATTTAAACTAAAATAAATTGTAAATCAGTTAAAGATTTTAATGTAAAATGACCACAGAAAAATTAAAACTTGGGAGAATGTTATACAGGGAGTATTTTTAAGATCTGGACAGGGTGTCCTTAAATAACATGCACAGAAAAGCACCAACTGTATTGGAAAGGATTAACAGTTCTGTATAACACACTTACCCTAAAGTTAAAAGACAAACCACATCTACAAAAAGAATACAAAATTCAGAGTAATTTGCATTGTACTTTTAAAAAATGGTAACTCCCCCCCCCAGTTCTTCATGGTTTATATGTGTATTTTATGAACATTAAGGAAAAAATATGAAAGGATATGTTATCCAGGTTATTAATATGACTTAGAATACAATTTGGAGGAGAGGCACACATAATTAAAAAATTAATAAAAAAATCTTTCAAGAGGTTCCTGGCTGGCTCAGTCCATGGAGCATGTTTTGGGTCTGAGCCCCATTTTGGGTGTACAGGTTACTTAATAATGAAATCCTTAAAAAAATCATTTTAGATAGTTTGTATGAATGTACAAATAATGTCCTATTTCTGTATATATATCTTGCTATATATATTGTGATAGATGTATACACACACACACACACACACACATATATATTTAAGGAAAGAGAGAAGCTTTAATAATTAAAAATACACCATAGATTGGAAGATATTTAGAGTATACCTGTCTGTACAATAAAGGTCAATCTAATACAAAAATGCAAAGAAAGGTATAGTTAACAGTTGCTGATGAATACCAGCAAATTTGTTTATCATAACATATGTTATATAAAATACTCTGGCATTTTTATTTCTCAAGGTAAGATGATTAAAAACAGAACTTAAATTCATCACATAACAGGGACAGTTTTTTCAGATGTTATTTTGGTATAGATGATATATACATTTCCATATTTGTTATTCACTGTTTTATTTACTGATATTCAGTTTTTTTAAAAATAGTCATTGATATTAAGGTCTGATTTAACAAGAAAGGTTAGCATGATTTATTTGGACATATTTTCAAATGTTCTTTAATGTTTTATAAAAACCGAGATGTAATGAATAATACAAATGTAAAATGAACTTCAAGAATTTCTGAAGCTTATTTTTCAAAATATTTATTACATTGTACTGCTGGGTTATAGATATGATGAAGTTTTTTTAAAGTAGCTATGACAGTTTATCAGAAAAGATATGAGACTGTAAATAGAAAGGAAATCCTTTGAACAGATTTATAAATTGCTTTCAGCTGACTCTGCTGTTATTTTTAATACATTTCCATGTTCATTATTGCAAACTTAAGTTTTCTTCTAATAACAGGAGAGTAGGAAGGTACAGTTAATTTGAGAAAAATATCTAATACCTTCTTAAAATCATCTTGTGCATTCACTTGGTAAACATTGATTGAGATTCTGGTGCATGCAAATTCTGTGGTAAATTCTGGAGAGACATGGAAGTTATAACTGACTAAGGGAGGTGAAATGCCAAATTATAATGCAGTGGAAAGTGTGATATAATATGTAGTGAAATTTTCATGTGAAATTTGGAAGACTAACCAGCAAAAGGATGTATCACCACGTTTTTAAAATTTTAGGTAAAGCATTACAAAGGAGCCCATGTGAACAGATCTGTAGGATTGGTGGAAATTTCCTATATTAACAAAGGGCAAAGGGACTTTCTATTAATGTTCAGATGCATAACCATGAAGAAATCTCACATGTTTAGGGCACTATATCTAGTAAAACATGGCTAGTAGTCCCAGAGAGGATAATTTTAGAAATGTAGAAAAGGTCTGCTTCATGGAAGGCCTTTTATATAATTATAATTCTCAACCTTTTTCCAACTTTAAATCTTTAAATGAATAACATTGTCTGAACAAGATACATTATAAGTGGGTATTTTTTGGTCATTTAGACCATCATATAGATAAGCTACAGATTGGTGCATTTCCTGGTATGTGAATAAGGATTCAGTGCAGGAGTAGAAACCACTGTAGGTATTAAGTATAAGGGGATTCAGTTTAGGAATGTAGCTGTTTACAAAATACCGAGAAGGGTGCTAGAACTATTGAGTTTCAGGAATTACAATTACTGCCATACAACTACCTCTTGGTACTTGAATTTCAGGAATACAGCTCTGAATGCTCTTCTGTTTTGTTTTGTTTTTTTAAATGTTCAGTTAGCCAACATATAGTACATCATTAGTTTTTGATGTAGTGTTCAACAATTCATTAGTTGCATGTAATACCCAGTGCTCATCACCACACATACCCTCCTTAATACCCATCACCTGGATACCCCATCTTCCCCACCCCTTCCCTTCTGTAACCTTAGTTTGTTTCCCAGAGTCCAGTCCCTCTCATGGTTTTTCTCCCTCTCTGATTTCTTCTCCCTCAGATTTTCCTCCCTTCCCCTATGGCCCTCTATGCTATTCCTTATGTTCCACATATGAATGAAACCATATGATAATTGTGTTTCTCTGCTTGCTTTATTTCACTTAGCATAATCCCCTCCAGTTCCATCCATGTCGATGCAAATGGTAGGTATTCATCTTTTTCTGATGGCTGAGTAATATTCCATTGTATATATGAACGGCATTTTCTTTATTCATTCATCTCTGCTCCTTCCACGGTTCAGCTGTTGTGGACATTGCTGCTATAAACACTGGGGTGATGTGCCCCTTCTTTTCACTACCTTCTTTTCACTACATCTGTATCTTTAGTGTAAATGCCTAGTAGTGCAAATGCTGGGTCATAGAGTAGCTCTATTTTTAACACCTTGAGAAACCTCCATACTGTTTTCCAGAGTGGCTGTATCAGTCTGCATTCCCACCAACAGTGTAAGAGGGTTCATTCCTTTTCTTCACATACTCACCAACATTTGTTGTTTCTTGCATTGTTAATTTTTGCCATTTTAATGGGTATAAGGTGGTATCTCATTGTGGTTTTGATTTGTATTTCCCTGACTACTAGTGAAGTTGAACATTTTTTCATGTGTCTGTGTTAGTCATTTGTATGTCTTTGGAGAAGTGTCTGTTCATGTCTTCTGCCCATTTCTTGACTGGATTATTTGTTTTTTGGGTGTTTGAGAAGTTCTTTATAGATCTTGGATACCAGCCCTTTACCTGTAGTGTCATTTGCAAATATCTTCTCCCATTCTGTGGGTTGCCTTTTAGTTTCATTTATTGTTTCCTTTGCTGTGCAGGCAGAAGCTTTTTATTTTGTTGAAGTCCCAGAAGTTCATTTTTGCTTTTGTTTCCCTTGCCTTTGGAGGCATATCTTGAATGAAGTTGCTGTGGCCAATGTTGAAGAGGTGACTGCCTATGTTCTCCTCTAGAATTTTGATGGATTCCTTTCTCACATGAAGGTCTTTCATCCACTTTGAGTTTATCTTTGTGTGTTGTATAAGAGAATGGTCCAGTTTCATTCTTTTGCATGTGGCTGTCCAATTTTCCCAGCACCATTTACTGAAAAGATTTTTTTTTCCCCATTGTGTACTTTTTCCTGCTTTGTCGAAGATTAGATGACCATAGCGTTGAGGGTCCCTTCTGGGATCTCTGTTCTGCTCCATTGATCTATGTATCTGTTTTTCTGCCAATACCATGCATGTTGTCTTGATGATCGCAGCTTTGTAATATAGCTTGAAGTCAGGCGTCATTATGCCCTCAGTTTTGGTTTTCTTTTTCAAAATTCCGCTGGTGATTCAGGGTCTTTTCTGGTTCCATACAAATTTTAGGATTGTTTATTCCAGCTCTGTGAAAAATGCCAATGGTATTTGGATAGGGATGGCATTGAAAATAGATTGCTCTGGGCAGCATAGACATTTTAACAATGTTTACTCTTCCAGTCCATGAGCATGGACTGTTTTTCCATCTCTTTATGTCTCATTCCATTTCTTTCATATGTATTCTGTAGTTTGTAGAGTTTAGAGTCTTTACCTTTTTGGTTAGGTTAATTCCTAGGTATCTTATGGTTTTTGGTGCTATTGTAAATAGAATCAATTAATTGAATTTAAATTCATGTAAAAAAAAAATGCTCTGGAATGCTGTATCAGGTCCCCACTGCTGTCATAAGTACCTCTTGCCATTCAGGTTTCCTTGAATGCCCTTGTCAGCAGAAACAGCAACAGAAAGATGGTCTGTGCCTGTCTTTTGCCTGAAGATCTCAAGCACATCCATTTAGTAGAAACTTAATCTCATCTGGAACTTTAGCTATGGAAGAATCTGGGAAATAGAAGTTTTAGCTTTTTCGTATCTGCAGAACAGGAAGGCATAGAGGAGAATGTGGAAGAGGATTCTGAGTAATAGTTGGCCAAATTCAGTACACTATAACTCTATACCCTTTTCCCAGATATACTTACACCAAGTGTCACTAAAAATTTAGGGAGCATTATGGTAGAAGATAGGAAGCCATCAGAGTCTTCCAAGTAAGATAATGATGTGATTTCTCTTGGCTTTGAAAATAGTCAGTAATAATGGTTTAAATTAGGCCCAACCATGTGGATAGAGAGGTACTAAATTAGGTATATCTGATTGTTTTGTTAATTAACATAATAAATTCTCACATTTTATGTAGTTTATTTGTTCATTTAATGAATGAAATACTTATTACATAAAAGTGTGATATTTGCTGAGAATATAAAAGTGGTGGTGTATTTCCTGTCATGTTGGGCTGATTTAATGGGATATAAGCATGTAGAAGAGCTTATTTTTTCATATGTCCTTATGGATTAAATACATATGTGGTTTTTTGCCCTTGTTTATAGATGATTAATTTTAACATTACTTAGACTGCATGTGTTCTTCTGTTAAAAATCTTCCAAATTTGGTGCTTGTTGACTATATAGTACTTGACAAACTTACTAAAGCTAAATAGTGAATAGGAGATACATATCACTTCCTAACATGTTATATGTTACATTTTTTAAGTCCCTTAAGCAAATACAGAAATTATTGTGTTCCTAGTAACAACTTTGTATAGAATGAGTATATCAATTTTTAAGTCCTGTGGAGCAAACTAGAATACAACTCTATTTAGGTACACTCTGAGAGAATTCGACTTGATTATTTATTATTTCTAATACACTTGATTCAACCACATACTATTTTTTTGTTGGGGGGAGCTCCTTATTCATTTTAAGATTCCTTTTCAGGCTCAATTTAATATATTGTTCTTATACTATCTGATCTTACTAGTGTTTACTGAGTTTTAATGTCTTCCATGTGAGGCTCAACTATGTTGTTTTAATTATTTTCAGTATAACATTATGCTTTAATATGTCAGCACATAAATTTAAATTAACTTGTTCTCCTGGTATCAGTAAAAACTAAAGTCACTCTCATTTACTGTGATCTATATCACCTTATAATAAAAATCTTTATAACAAAGTGTTTGAAGAACAACAGTCATGAGTTTCAGCCAAATGGTAATGTTTGAGCTTTATGATAAATGCACTGGTGGCAGTCTTAAAATTTTCCCAGGGTCTTTTTAATTTAATTCTAAGAAATATAAGAATTTGTTTTTCCTGTATGTTTTTATAACTTCATATAAAAAGATTTTGGCTGAACAGATTATGTTAAATAACAGGTCAGTTATCTATTGCTTGCATATCAAAACATCCCAAAACTTGAAAGGCTAAAATAACAGCCATTTTGTTTGCTTACATTTCTGTAGGTCAGTACTTGAGGTGAGCTTATTAGCACAGGTAGTCTTTCCCCTGTACTCACTTATGCAGCCATAGTTATCTGGCTGCTCAATTGGATTGGATGATCTGTAGTTTTCCTTCCATGTCTGTTGGTTGATACTGGCTGTGGGCTGGGCCAGAGTCTCCCAACAGGTTAGTTTGGGCTTCATCATATGGTTCCTGGGTTCTAAAAGCATAAGAAAGAGAACAAGCCCCAGTGTGCAAGTGCTTTTCAAATCTTTGCTTGTGGCAGAGCTGCTAATGTCTCAGTGGCCAATGCAAGTCATAAGATCCTAGAATCAGTGTTGGGAGAGACTGTACAAGGGAGTGGATTCAGGGAGGGAAAGGAGATCTCTTGGGGGATATTACTGTAGTAGTATAGTGATAATTTACTTCATTGTTGAAACTATTTTCAGTGTTTGCATCTGTTGATCTAAACTCTTCAAGAAACCTCTTTGTCTCATGGCTATTTTGTGCCACTTGTTTCATGACTGCTTTTACTGAAAAATACTAGCTTTCTATTATGGGATCACTTTCATAGAATCATAAACAACAAATCTCTTTGTCTACACATATACGCAATGCACACATATACATGTATACATATATATACATCTAGATATGCATACACACACACATATATATGTATACATACATATGTGTGTATCTGTATAGTTTTAAGTGCTCCAATCAGTGTGACAATAATACAATCTTTTCATCAATTTATTACTTTAAAGCCTGAACAGTTATGCTTTAAGTCTTCTTTAAACTTTCAACAAAGAAAGCTAATTTTTTTTAAAGATTTAATTTACCTGAGAGAGGGTGAGTGTACCAGCATGAGTAAGGGGGTGCAGAGAGACAAACAGACTCCCATCTGCCAGGGAGCTGGACACAGGCTTCGATCCCAGAACTCTGAGATCATGACCTGAGCCAAAGGAAGACACTTAACTGATTGAGCCACCCAGGGACCCTAGATTTTTATTTTATTAAACAATGAAATATAGTCATTTTGTATAACAAATACTAAAAGAGCCCATTAAATATGTATAATAAGTCCAGTTTGTCTCAACAACCAGTTTTATATTTTGGTGACTGATTAAATTGCCCACAAATATATAATCTTTCACTTCTTAGTAGGTCATGTTGATTGAGTTGCTTTTCTAGTAGTTTGTCTTGGGGGACCACATTTTCTTATTGGCATTTTCCTAAATCAATGGCATGGTGTTTTATTTGGTTGCAATATGGAATTTTAGTTTTCTTACTATTTCTATTCTCATTTGTTCAGAATTTGCTATTTAAGAAATTTTCAATTGTAATAAAAACATTTGACTTCCCCCTCCTTTAACTGAGTCAAATAATGAAGATAGTTATGGAGCAGAGTAATTTTCCCGTTATTTCTATAAAAGACTCATTCTATGGACCATGTTAAAGTCTTGGTGATGGATATTAAATGAAAATTTTAATTAAGTTCCTTCTTCAAATGTTAAATAGTAGTTTGTTTTCACTTCCACAGAACAAAGATGCTTTAAATTTTTCAGCTATATAAGTTGGTTTTATAATTGAGAAAAAACTTATGATGGCAGCTAATATTGAAAAAGTGAATCTATGGGAAAGTTCCAGATATTTTGCTGAACATTGAAAAATTTATTCTTACTTCGTTCCCTTAAATATTTGAGAAAAAACTACAGTATGCTGTTGTACTGGAAATAGAAGATGGGATTGGGAGGGAGACAAACCATAAGTGACTCTTAATCTCACAAAACAAACTGGGGGTTGCTGGGGGGAGGGGGTTTGGGAGAAGGGGGTGGTATTATGGACATTGGGGAGGGTATGTGCTTTGGTGAGTGCTGTGAAGTGTCTAAACCTGGTGATTCACAGACCTGTACCCCTGGGGATAAAAATATATGTTTATAAAAAATAAAAAATTATATTAAAAAAATATTATATGACTATATCCAGAATCTCTACTGTTAAAGTATAAGTTTAAGTATTTGAAGCATATTATGTAAATAATTTTGTAAGAATTAAAGTCAAAGATGGGTCATGTAATTGTGTTAAGTCAGTAACTACTGCTTTGTAGCCGTGAAGAATAAAGAAGAATTGCAAAGTAGTGGAACATATCCAGAAGTTGGGTGTTTCTGATTTTGTTTTTGTTGTTATCTGGTCATTATTTTGGCTTATTTATGTTAAAATTATTTTCCAATTTTCAAGACGTTTTGCTCTATTCATGTTCTAGTTTATCACACATTTTATACCTGGTTTGTTGTTGCTCTTTTATGTACTTCAGATAGTTAAAATTTGCCTTGAACTTCTAGTTGGTAGACTATCACTTAGTAATAATTTGCTAACATTTGTTGAACACTTATCTGTTTCAGGGGCCATTTTAAGTCTTATTTGATCCTCAGTGGAACACTGTCAGGGTAGATGTCCTTTACTGCTTTGAAACTGAGGCTCTGAGAGATTGAGTGGTTTACCTAAATTCTCAGGCTCATGAGCGACAGAGCTGGAAATTGAATATAGGCAGTCTAATTCCAGAGCTTATGCCTACATATTATCAGAAAATCACATTCTTTTTTCATAATCGCTAAATCCACAAATCTCTGAAAACACAAAATTTTAAAACAGCTTTATTGAGGGTATAATTTACCTACAATAAGCTGTACATACTTAAAGTGTCAATTTGATACATTTTCACACATATATATACTCACGAAACTGTCATCATAATCAAGGTAACAAACATACAAATCACCCCAAAATGTTTCCTTGTGGTTATCCCTCCCCTGTTCTGTTTCTAACTTCCATCTCCACAATCTCCAGGTAACCATGATCTGCTTTCTGTTAAAATAGATTTGTTTGCATTTCCTATTGCATATAAATTATATATAAATAGAATTATACAGTATGTATTTTTATCTGGCTTTTCCCCCTCATGATAAGGACTTTTGAGATTCATCAGTGTTTATGCACATATTAGTAGTTTATTCCTTTTTACTATTAAATAGTATCTTGTTATAGGTACATAACAATTGTTCATCTATTTACCTGTTGATGGACATTTGGATACTTGGATTGTTTCCAGTTTTTGGCTATTATAAAGCTGTTATGGAACATATGTGTATAAGTCTTGTATAGAGCTATGTTTTTCTTTTCTTTTCCTTGGGTCAGTGCCTAAGAATGGAATGGATCCATCATAGCGTATTTTTATGTTTAACTTCTTAAGAAACTGCCAGTGACTATAGTTAATAAAAATACTATATTTTATATTTGAGAGTTGCTAGAGGAGTAGAAGATCTTAAAAGTCCTAATTACAAGAAAAATAAAACTATATGGTGATGGATATTTCAACTAGATTTATTGTGATCATATTGCCATATATACACATATTGAATCATTATGGTGCACATTTGAAACTAATATAGTATTACATGAAAATTATATCTCAGTTAGAAAAAAGACTGCCACAATTATACTTTAGGATATATAATGCATTTATGAGATACTACTCCCATTTTAGGTGATATGCATAGCTTGCATTATGTACTTCTTTACAATTTGGAAAATTCAGGGGCGCCTGGGTGGCTCAGTGGGTTAAGCCTCTGCCTTCAGCTCAGGTCATGATCTCAGGGTCCTGGGATCAAGCCCCACATCAGGCTCTCTGCTCGGCAGGGAGCCTGCATCCCCCTCTCTCTCTGCCTGCCACTCTGCCTACTTGTGATCTCTCTCTGTCAAATAAATAAATAAAATCTTTAAAAGAAAAAAAAATTTGGAAAATTTAGAATTCTGAAACCCCTATCGCCCTAGAGTTTTCAGAAAGATATTTTGGACTTACTGCTGTGTGAAGTAAAAGGGTACTATAAAATGTTTTTTTGATTCAGTAGACATTTCTCTGCTTTAGTTAAATTTATATAAATCCCTTAGAAAGACGACCTGTTCCTATATAAAACCCTTAACAAAAAAATACAGATAATGAACCTTAATTATCTAAATGAACATTCCCTTGAGGAAATAGAACATGAGTTGCATGTACATTTATTTGATAAGTATTTTCATCTTGAAAATTTTCTGTAATGAAATTGTGGTAATGGGAATAACAACACTGTGTTTATTACTATATCTTGCCTAAAACCTAGTGTCCGTATTGACAGTCTAGCACTGGTTATGATTGTGCAGTATTTGAAGTGCTGTGCTATGGGAATTTTAAGTAGTATATTTTGAGAGACATGATAGGTTGTCTGAAAAGAAAGACCATGATATAATTTCATAATATACTGATTTTTTTTACTAAAAATAAGTGCTGCAAAAAGAACAAGATAATGTCCATTTTTTTTAAACTTTTTTTTTTTTTAATATTTTATTTATTTATTTGACAGAGAGAGATCACAAGTAGGCAGAGAGGCAGGCAGAGAGAGAGAGAGGAGGAAACAGGTTCCTTGCTGAGCAGAGAGCCCGATGCGGGACTCGATCCCAGGACCCTGGGATCATGACCTGAGCCGAAGGCAGCGGCTTAACCCACTGAGCCACCCAGGCGCCCAATAATGTCCATTTTTGATTATGAAGTCAAATGAGCTAAAAATAGAAAGTGTTTGAAACTTTTGGAATGATAATAAAATTTAATACATGCATGTAAATTATAATTTGTTAATCCAGGCCTATCATATCATCATGACATAGGAAGAGATAGTTATCTAAGCCTCAGTGTGGAGGATCTCTGCCCTCCCTGAGGCTTACAAGTTAGTGAGGAAGGTAGATCCTACCTGTCTTAAAAGTCTAGCCTAATAGAGATGCAAAGTATTGGGATTTCAGTTTGAATAAAGGTGGTATTTGAACTGAATCTTGAATAGAAGAAAAATACCAACTGGAGGAGCATTTTGTCTGGAAGGGATAGTAGGTACAAGTGATGAGAAAGATTAGTGTGTTTAATAACTCCGAAGAAATGTAATAATACTTTGGGGTCAGTCTTAGACTCATAGTTTGTGGCTTAATGGTTAAATTTGTGATGTGCCTCATGGTGTGATGAGCACTGGGTGTTATACATAACTGATGAATCATTGAACACTAAATCTGAAACTAATGAGGTACTGAATGTTGGCAGATTGAATTTACATTAAAAAATGAAAAAAAATTGTGATGTGCCTAAGTAGCACAATGACTGACATAGATTTGAAATGCTAACTTTAAAGCTCATCTTTCTGTCAAGCCATGCTGTCTATTTACTGTAGGGTCTTATGTTTGACATATAAGTTAAGTTTGCATATTAAAAATTAATCACAATGAGTATGTAAATCTGGTTGTATGTCATTTTTACCTTTCCTAAATTATATATCATGATTAACCCTCAAATGCAATTAATAAAATTTACAGACATTTTTCTAATTACCTTTTTGGATATACTTTCTCTTGCAGGGTTACATTTTGCCATCTGCCTTTCCAGAGTAAGTGGCTCTATGTGGGCACTGAGCGAGGTAATATACATATTGTCAATGTGGAGTCCTTCACACTCTCAGGCTACGTCATTATGTGGAATAAAGCCATTGAACTGTGAGTTTGAGCACATATTCCATGTCTGAAAGTGTCAGTACCATATATGATATCTTTGTATAATAGCTAGTTCGTAAATCCATATGGAATTAAATATGTCAGACATTCTTGATATTAAACACAGTTTATTAACCTTTTCTAATTGTTATTAGCAGTTTGTAAGTTTAAGTCTTTATAGATAGAAGAACATATGCATATATGACATGTGTATGTCTGTACAAGCTGTAGCACAAGTTCAATGAAATAATTCTTAGGTGAAAAACACTCCAGGTTTTGTTTTGTTTTCCCTGTGTTTTTATCTTCTGGTTATTTTTCTTTCAAATGCTGCTCATACCCCATTGGGTTGCCTCCAATGATTAGAAAACATTGATCTAAACTTGATATGATTTAATTGACAAATATAATGTAAATGTTTGCAGTGTAATAAATACAGAATTTGACAGTTAATTTCCCCTAATTGTGATATAATAATTGTTTTAATATCAAGAACATGGTTGAGCTGTAAGGCTGTAAGGATCCTTAGCACCAACTTTGCACTCAGTGTTAAAATCTCATCTTTATATCTTACCGCAAGTTATTTCTTATATTATTTAGACATAAAAATCAAAATTTAAGGATTTTGGCAAGGTTAATTTTCAATGTTTTTTTTTTTTTTTTTAAAATAAATAGTTCTGTGTTGTTTCATTCCACAGGATTTGACATTAAAGATAAATTGGTAGCATCTCTCTTCAGTAATGTCTTGGTGCACCTGTGATAGTGTATTAAACTTGGTTTTCTTTCCTGTGACAAGGATGTTATCATATCTCACTCCCTTAGTATAAGGTGTGGGTTTTGCTCTCTGTTCTGTGAATTGATCATGATATCTAGTGGGTAGGCTTAGTGCAGATGTCTTTATGGTTTCACAAAGATCTCTCATCAACTGGACTGGTGTCTCAGCCCTCGGAATTTATGAATAGGGAGGTGCTTATTCCTACTGTGTGGGCATAAGTTCAGCTCCATTCTTAGCTGTATGACTTTTTTTTCTTTGACCAAGTACAGTAGCATTATTTTTGTTGACTTTTTAAAAAACACAATAGAATTTTTTCTATTTTTCATGTGAACTATGAAACTGGATGAGATGCCCCATTTGGAGGCTAGAGTTGAGTAAAATAAGATAGCAAAATTTTAGATGATTAATTAAAATATTAATTAATAATATTAATTTAAAAGTATTAATTTTGAGGATTATACCATGAGAATAGGGTTTTTTTTATGTGTGTGCTAAAATCCTTAATTGAAGATTCTCTCTTATATAGAAAGTATACTTATAAATTTTGCTGACTTGTATCAGTGTCACTGTTTTTCTTTCCATTCCCTTTTTTTTCTTTTTTTTTTTCAGTTTTTATTTAAATTCCAATTAGGTAACATACAGTATAATATTAGTTTCAGGGGTACAAAACAATATGGTGTTTCAGCACTTCCATGCAATACCCAGTATTCATCACAAATGCACTCCCTGATCCTTATCATATATTTAACCCATGTATTTAACCCCTATCCATATTTTTCTTCTGAGTCCTATCTTAATCCATATTAAGAACTATACATCTCTTATACATCACTTACTGAATTGTTTTCCTCCTTAGTAAATATATATTTATTTTTCATTCATTGTTTTCATTGTGATGAATATATAGTTGTATTGAAATATTTAATTGAAAGTCAGGCGTAAGTCAGGCGGAGAAAGACAACTATCATATGATCTCCCTGATATGAGGAAGTGGTGTTGCAACATGGGGGCTTAAGTGGGTACGAGAAGAATAAATGAAAGAAGATGGGATTGGGAGGGAGACAAACCATAAGTGACTCTTAATCTCACAAAACAAACTGAGGGTTGCTGGGGGGAGGGGGTTTGGGAGAAGGGGGTGGTATTATGGACATTGGGGAGGGTATGTGCTTTGGTGAGTGCTGTGAAGTGTCTAAACCTGGTGATTCACAGACCTGTACCCCTGGGGATAAAAATATATGTTTATAAAAAATAAAAAATTATATTAAAAAAAAAAAGAAATATTTAATTGAGAAAAAAACTTACTGTTCTGTTTTAGGTCATCTAAATCTCATCCAGGACCAGTTGTCCATATAAGCGATAACCCAATGGATGAAGGAAAGGTAGAATTTTTTTTCTAAAAATACATATTTATTAAATGCATGGATTTGGGTATTTTTTAAAAATAAAGTGTTCTAGTATCACATACATTTACTTGGCAAAATTGAGATTTCTAGCAAAAGTTGTATGTCAAAGACGTGTACTGGTTTATTTATATATTATGAAGAACAAGTGAAATATTTAGAATAATTTACAATTTAAAGAACAAAAGCCCCTAAGACAGATAAAATTTAATAATTACTTATAAAGTTATTAGTTTATTTTTAGTTTATTAATATTTTCTGGTAATCCTGGCAAAAACTGTTTTCTTTTGGTTTTGAATTATTTTCAACCTTTATACAATTTTTGTAATATTTATCACATAATGCCTTATGTTAGAGTTGTCTATATCTCATCTCCCTTAAAATTTTCTTCTTAGATAGCCTAGATTAATTATATATTTTTTAAATAGTACTTCATTTTTTATATTCAAACCAGTTTCATATAGTCAGTATCTAATTGTTGTTTAGACTTGTTAATACACTTAAAAATAGAGATTATGCCGAGTGAAGTAAGTCAAGCAGAGAGAGTCAATTATCATATGGTTTCACTTATTTGTGGAGCATAACAAATAGCATGGAAGCCATGGGGAGTTAGAGAGGAGAAGTGAGTTGGGAGAAATTGGAAGGGGAGGTGAACCATGAGAGACTACGGGCTCTGAAAAACAATCTGAGGGGTTTGAAGTGGCGGGGGGTGGTGGGAAGTTGGGGTACCAGGTGGTGGGTATTATAGAGGGCACAGATTGCATGGAGCACTGGGTGTGGTGAAAAAATAATGAATACTGTTATGCTGAAAATAAATAAAAAATAAATTACAAAAAAGAAGTATGGATAAAATAAATCTGAACCATTAATGTAGAAAAAAAAATAATAATAAAATTGCCTTTTCCATGAATCTCTTTACTAATTCAATCTCTTAAGTAGTTCTATTTAATGATATTTCTCTACTTATATAATTTTATGATATTAGCCTACATAAACACCAGGATGTTTATCACTATCAGAAGTCAGTGAAATGAAATTTCTAGATTTTGTAGAGGTTTTTTTCTTCCCTCAGTTGGTGGGAATGGTCTAGCCTGTATGTGAACACTATTCTGTTATTTGCCGGTAGGAAAATAAAAGGATAGCTATACTGTTTGGAGTTAGCTTGTAATCATACAAATGCATGTTTTGAGGGAAACTTCACACAGAGCAAGTTACAGTAGCCTGTACATACCTCCACTCCATTTTCCTTGCTACAAAGTTCTTGTATAGAAGCCAAGACTTCTGGTGGGAGGCATGGCAAGAGAATTGAAAACTTCCCTCCCTTCTACCCGGATTCAGTAGATAAGTCATTTCAGTCCTTTCTATGCAGTGTCTCTTTTCTATTCAGTCTTATGACTACTAACGTTCAAGGTGTTCCAACCCATTGATGAGCCACTTCCACATCAATCTTCTTATAATGCCATTTTAATATTATTGCTCTCCTGTTAAAAAAAGTTTTCAGTGGTTCTACAGTAGCTTACAAAATAAATTTCCTTAAAACATAGCCCTAGGTTTTATTGTCTTTCAGAATATCTTTATCAGAATGCTGTGCTGAAGTAGTTATTTTCTATATTTGAGCTGCTCATTAATGCCTCTATGGCTCCTTTATGTGAGTCTCCCTCTGTTTGAAATGCTTTCCCACTATTCTCTCTTTGCTGAATACCTACCCACATTATGAAACTCAGATTAAATGTATTTCTTTCATGATATCTTTGCTGATAATCCTGACTAAAAATGCTTTCTTTCACTTCCAAATTCATTAACACCTTAGTTGTACAAGTTTTATAGTATTTGCCACATATTGCCATGTATTAGAAATATGTGCATATCTCACTTCCCCTGAACTTGAAAGACCCCCAAAAGCATAGAGAAAATATTTATGAAGGTTTATGTTTCCCATAGTACCCAACATATAAATAATAATGCCTTAGTGTATACTTAATTTATTGTATAAATAAATTTTGTATAATGCTTATTATTATCCTCATTTTTTTGAAACCTGGTATTATGTTATTCTCCTTAGTTTCCGGAGTTAAACTCACTCAAACATTTTTGAAATACTAAGGTACTAGAATAGATAATATTGTCTAACCTTTGATTTCTAATAGAAAAATCCACTTTATATCAGTGACTCTACTGTTTTCCAAAGATCTCTGTGACACTGTGTTGCTAAAGAAAGGTATAAAGTGACAGGGCAGCTTCCTCCAAAACTAACCTTATGGTAGACGCCACCACATTAAGCAAAGGTTTTAGTGAAGGAAGTTAGGTATTAGTGTAAAATTACTTATGATGATAACAGTAATAACTACCACTTACTGAATTCTCCTTTGTTTTGGGCACTGTGCTTTCTACTTTATATGCACTATTTTATTCTATCATCTTAACAATTTTTAAGTTAGTTATCTTCCCTAATTTACAGATGACAAGGCAAAGACTTCATGCGATTTTGTGTTCCAGAGGTACAAAGCTAGATATCAGTGAAGCTGGGATTTTGAATACTGATTCTTCTGATTTCATTCCCAGAGTTATTGATGTAGAGAGTTAATTCATATTCAGCATGCCCATTAATGCTTTTATGAAATAAAAAATAAAAGGAAACTAGCCAGCAGAATACCAATTAGTATCTCTGAGTTATGAAAGATTCTAGTGAGAATAAATACTATGTCTTTAAGTTAGCTTTTTGATTTTTTAATACTTAGAGGTTATGTGGATTAAAGCCTAACCTGTTAGCATAGATTTCTAACATTCTTAGGATGTTAGAGCTGGCTGAAGGGGGTTAAAACTTACTATAACCCTCTTGTTATTAAGATCTGGATGGGTAAAATTATTTCCTTAATGTTACATGGCTTCTAAGTAACAGATGTTTAAGACTAGAGCTTAAGTGACCTGTGCCCTGAGCCAATCCAGTGCTCAGTTAGTCACATGTCTAAGATATTTAGAAGGACTAGGAAAAGATAAAGGAAACAAATACCAGTTTTTCCTAGGAGTATATATGTCACATTGCCTAGGCAAGAACAATTTATGTAGCAAAATTAACTGTACTTCCTACAAAGGTGAGGAGAGTTTTGTTAGCTTCAGTTATTGCCCCTCCAAGTATCCCTGTAGTCTGAACTCCACTAAATTGCTATTTTATTAAAATTACTGGGTTTGGGGATACCTGGGTGGTTCAGTGGTTAAGGGTCTGTCTTTGGCTCAGGACAAGATGATTAAGCCCCACATCTGGCTCCCTATTTAGTGGGGAGTCTGCTTCTGCCTCTGTCCTTCCCCTCTGCTCATGTTCTCTCTCTGGCTCTCTCTCAAATAAATGGAAATCTTAAAAAAAAAACAACAAAACACCTAGATCTGCCCTAACTATGTTCATATCCCCAGATTACATGAAGAAGTATTGGCTACCTACTAATCATATATGTATTCACGAAATAAACATTTATTGAGCATCTCCTGTGTACTAGGCAGGATATTAGAGACATATAGGTGAAAATGCATGTGCTAAAATAGGAGAAGGAGGATCTTAATCTATCTAGAAGAATTGGGGGCTGGCTAACCCAAGGGAGCAATACTAAATTGGGACTTAAAAAATGAATAGATCACTCAGTGAATAAAAGAATAGGAGGTTTCAAGCAAAGGGGATATTGAGATTTGAAAAATGTCAAGGTGGAGATTTGTGGGCAGTAGAGGTTAGATATTCATTCACAAAAAAACATATTAAGTACCTACAACATATCAGTCAAGCTCTGTGCCTTATGGTAGTGGTGAACAATATAAGAAGAATCCTTGCCTAAATAAACTAGTGTTATAGTCAATAAGAGAATTCTGCTAAGGAAAAGGCCATTATTGTGTAGTGACCCTTCAGATTAAAAAATGTACACAGTGCTGTTGGAACACATAGAAATGGGATTGATTTATATTTGGTAGGTCAGGGAAGGCTTTTTAAAGGAAATGATAGCTAAAACAACATTGGAAAAATTAGTAGGATTGGTCAAAGAGGATAACTTCACTGTCACCACTGGAAGTAAGAGTCTGAACCTTATGAGAAGGATCTAGGCTAGATATAATTTGGAGCTTTTCAATAGATGAGTCAATGACATTGCCTGATAATGTTTACCTTAGGAAAGTTTGTAAACTTTAAAGCACATACAAATGTTAATTTTTATTTTAATTTATTATGTTATATTAATGAAAATATACACTCAGGACTTCAAAATGTTACTATTTTCTTTCTCAATAATTAGCTATATAAGTTAAGTCCATAATCATCAAAGGCATATAAATATGCAGTGCACTATTCTCATTTGTCATTCATGTGATTGTCAGTGCAGATGTTTAATTAATTATAACTTTATCCTTGAAGATACAAATGATAATAGTTATCTTTATTGTCAGCATATAAATGTTTCACATAATGTCATTCCTAGGTCATGTGAAATTGTCTTTTATTACAGCTTTTGATTGGCTTTGAATCAGGAACAGTGGTGTTATGGGACCTCAAATCAAAGAAAGCCGACTACAGATACACGTATGATGAGGTAATACTATTTTTACTAATCAAATATTATTCTTGTCATTTTTCTAATTCAGAATAGATTCTTTAAGAACTTAATTGGTGATTTTAGTTGAGGCAACCTTTGTAATTGCAGTAACACACACACACACACACACACACACACACATAAATAAAATAGATAATCCCGTATCTCAAATGATTTAAAAACAATCTCTTTTCCATTCCTGTTATTTGGCCATCTAATCCCCTTAATTCTGGTACCCATGTGACCAGATTCTCATGTATTCTTCTAGAGGTATTCTGTCATCTATAAGCAAATTAATAAATGTATCCTAAATAAATCCTATTTCTGTATTATAGACAACTGATAGTATACTGTAGA
Source organism: Mustela lutreola (assembly GCF_030435805.1). Classification (NCBI taxonomy): domain Eukaryota; kingdom Metazoa; phylum Chordata; class Mammalia; order Carnivora; family Mustelidae; genus Mustela; species Mustela lutreola. The sequence goes on along the minus strand of NC_081295.1, from coordinate 55,848,803 downwards.
CAGTTATAGTTTTGCTTGCTTTAAGATCCAAATAGAGATTAACTGTGATTGATTAATGTCTTCTGTGTTTCTTTTAAACTGTAGGCCACTCCTCTTACTCTTTGCTTTCCCTTTCTTATTTCATTTCTTCCTTTTGGCCATGTATTCACTGAAGATAGTTTCTCAAAGACTAGATTTTTCTGATTCCAGAAAAAATGTTCTCATGTTCTAGAAAAATCTAGGGCTTAACACTTGTGTTTAACATTTTATTTTTTTTTTACTCCCCCTTAGGTTTCCTATAAAATAGATAGGTTACTGAGTCTTGACCAAATTCAGGTTCATTTTTCATTTTTAGCCAGCTTTCTTCTTAAATGATGCTGATGCCCTTCTGTCAGTTGGAGTGTTAGTGTCTGTGAGGTTAGCACCCAGTGCTGTTCAAAGCCTAGATTTATTAATACATACAGGTTGCAAAATGAAGATGTTCTAATTCTGTAATTCCTTCTCTTTTCTTAGCTCAGGCACTTTAGTGTAAAGAGAAACTTCTCACCTACTATTTGGTTAAATAGTAGTATAGTTAATAAAGGAAAGCATAAATGATTCTTATCTTTTATTTCAGTATTTATTCTAAAGGGGTTCTGTAATGATCCCAGTGGTGACCAATCTGTTCTTCCTTTTAGTTTCACTATATACTTAAAGATTTAAACATATTTGATGCACTTCAATACACTGACGTTATTGTCCTTTTTGATTTTCAAATTCTCCCATTTTGGTCATGAACCACCTCCTTTTGGTTCCTGAGTTCTTTTTTGATAATAGTCTTAGATAGCTTCCCTGCTTTATGTTACAAAAAGGTATTAACTATTAATCTTGTATATTTTTGTTTCTAACCTAGAATAAAATTTTTTTCTTATGAAATGTGGCTTCTTTCAGTGTGAAATGATATCTAGTAACTATAATCTGAGGATTAGCAGGGTCACAATTTCTAATTCAATGAATAGAGCTAGGAAATGTATAAGTGGTTTTGCTTATTTTTAAGACAAAATATGTCATGTCTTCATATCGATGCGTTCAGTTACTTAAAACAGCAGATTATATTGAGTAACTATAATAATACTTGGAATACTTCATAAATGTTTGTATGTGGTCTTTGTAAGCATGGCTAAAAGAATTTCCTTTGTTTTCATAGCTGCATACTTTTTGTTTTGTGTTTTATCATGCTTTTTATTTTCAAAGTTTTTAGTTAGTAAGCACTGTGGTTCACTAATCAAGATCCTAAAAATATAAAAAAGAACATTTTTTAAAAATTTTTTATTTTTTATAAACATATATTTTTATCCCCAGGGGTACAGGTCTGTGAATCGCCAGGTTTACACACTTCACAGCACTCACCAAAGCACAAAGCCTCCCCAATATCCATAATCCCACCCCCCTTCTCCCAACCCCCCACCCCCAGCAACCCTCAGTTTGTTTTGTGAGATTAAGAGTCACTTATGGTTTGTCTCCCTCCCAATCCCATCTTGTTAAACAAAGAACATTTTTAATAAAGGTCTCTTTTAATCTCATTGGAAGTTTTGTCCTGTAAATCTATTTTTTAAACTAAAATCAGAGCAGATTTTAAAAATTCACCTTTTTTTTTTTTTTGTTTTGCTTCTTATGAATATAGATAGTGATCTTGGTTTTAGCCATTATAGAGTCACAGTGACTGGATTTACCCTCTTGCCTTAAACAAATACTTGGAAAAATACATGAAACAAAAAATAATTTCATGTATTTTTAGAAATTAGATAGCAAGTAGTAAGAACAGTGATTCCTTAGAGAGGAAACAAACAAGGGGAGCCATTTAGTTGCCTTAGCTTATGGCCCAGAGATTTTCCAGGTCTCAGTACATAAAGAGGAAACCTAGGTGGGAACTCCACAGTTGCTCTGAACTAAGGAAACAGAATTGGGAATTTGGGGGAAGCTGAAGTGTTTGTAGCTAAGACAAGCTACCAAAGGGTAGTGAACTACGTAGAGAAAGAGAAGTGTACAGGGAACACCCTACCCTGAGTTTTAAGGTAAATACTGATTAGTGTGTGACTGTGAGGCTTAGAAAAGATCCATCAAAAAGGAATAGGCAAAACAATTGTAGTAGCACACAGGGCCAAGAATAGATTACATTAGTAACAGAGTGGAGAAATCTTGTAACGCACAGAACATCAGGAAAAGTACTCAAAAGGTATTACCTCAGTAGTGGGGCTACACTAATCCCAAAGACACATCTGGAGGGCCTAACAAAGCTTAAAATCAAGACTTGAGAAGTCTAAACTGTTTTCAAATAACATAACTACTCAAAAAAGCTCAACAAATATTATAAGGGATATAATAATAACCCACCATAAATTTCACAGTAGTTAGCATCCAAATAAAAATCTGAGGCATAGAAAGAAGCCAGAAAGTATAATGCAAAATGAAGAGAATTCAGTCATTAGAATCAGACTCTGAAATGGCACAGGTGATAGATTTAGTAGGCAAGGATATTAAAACAAATGTTACTAAATAGGTTCTATGTGCTACAGGAGGTAAGTGAAAGTATAAACATGTTGAAAAGAATTTTTCAATTCTTCTTGTCCTAAGTGGAACTTCTAGAGATGAAAAAAAGAAAATGTCTGAGATAAAAAAAATACTCTGGATTGGTTTACCAAAAGATTTGATCTTGCAGAAGAGAAGATAATGAACGTGAAGATACAGCAGTGAAACTGCTCAATATGAAAGATGGGAGATAAGGAGCAGAATATCAGTGAACTGTGCTTCAACTTCAAGCAGACTAATCTATGTGTAATAGTTCCAGAAGAAGGAGCATGGACAGAAAGTGTATTTGAAGAAATAATGATGCAGATATTTCCAAATTTGATGTCAACTACAAACCCTATAATAGATATAGATATCCCAGAAGTTCTGTGAACTGAAAGCAGAAGGAAAATGAAAGAAAGCTATGTAAAAGCACATATTTCAGTTGCTTAAAACTAGAATTAGTGGTACAGGACATCTTAAAGGCAACCAGAAGTTGTGGGAAGGGAACACATTTAATACCGAGGAACAATGGTTTCCTTACAAACAGTGCAAGCCAGAACACAGTAGAACAATACCTTTATAGTACTGAAAGAAAAAATTGTCAACCTAGCATTTTATATTCAGCAAAGCTATCTTTTCAAAACAAAAGGAAAATGCTTTACACACATCAAAAACTCAAAGAATTCATCACTTACAGACCTTCACTGCAAGACATACTCAAAAGTTTTTCATGCAACAGCAAGTGATATTAATGGAAATATGGGTCTACTCAAAGGAATAAAGGATACCAGAAATGGTAGATATGTAGGTAGATATAGAAGTTTTTAAATTTTTTTATTCTCTTTAAGAGGTTATTATGCAAGTCAAAAATGATAAAAATGCTTTGTAGGATTTCTGACATGCAGAAATAAAATGCAGATGACAGTAGCACAAAGGTCAGGAGACAGAATCTTTTTGCAAGTTATTATATTCTACCTGCAGTGTTACGATATTACTTGAAGGTGAAGTTTGATAGGATAAAGATACATGCTATAAATACTAAAGGAAATACCAGTGCAACAACAGTAACCTAGATAGTTAAGCCAAAGAGGAATATAAAATGAAATTTAAAAAATTTTTAATCCAAAAGGAGACAGAAGAGAAAAGGAGGAACAAAGAACAGATGGGGGAAATAGAAAAAAAAATAACAGAGCAACAGATTTAGACCCAGCTATGTCAGTAATCATATTAAATGCAGTCCTTTGAATATCCCGAAATAAATGGCAAAGATTGTCAAATTAGATCACAAAGGAAGATCAAACTCTACACTATTAAAAACCCACTTTAAATGTAAAGACCCAGAAGTGTTAGCAAAAAGATGGAAAAGTAATGTTAGCACCAAATTACAAGAGTGCTGAAATGGCTGTATTAGTATCAACAAAGGAGATAGCCAGGTGTGCTCCTCAACACCAGAACACCATTCTTTTCAAGGACACATAAAATATTCACCAAAACAGAACATAGTTTGTGCCATAAAATCAATCATAATTTTAGAAATATTGAAATCATTAAAATCATATTCATTTACTCTAATAGAATTAAAAATAATAAGATAGATGAAAAAACTACAAATATTTGAAAGTGAAACAATATACTTTAAAATGACCCATGGATCAAAGAAGAAACAAAAAATGAGAAACTATTTTACACTGAAAAGAAAAAGGTAAAAATAGAAACATATTAAAGTCCATGAAATGCTGCTAGAGATTCAGTAAAACATTGTTAATGTTAGGAAACAAGAAGTGTCTCAAATCAATGGCCTCAGCTTCCATCATGAGAAACAAGAAGAGCAAATTAAATCCAGAGTAAGCTGTGGAATTGAAATAACCAATCAATGAAATAGATAGCATAAAAACAACAGAGAAAATTGGTACAATCCTCATTTTGTGGAGATTGATAAAATGGGTAAACAGCCACAGTGACAAAAAGAGAAAAGACACAAATTACCATAATAGGCATGTAAAAGGAGATTATTACTTGAATTCTACAGAAATGCAGAGATTGGTAAGGAAATATGTGCAATTTCATACCAATGATTTCATTGTAAATGAAGTGGCCAAATGCCTTGAAAGACACCAAATTCTTTGAAAGTTCTATTATCTCCTTCTAGGAGAAATAGTTAATCTAAGTAGCTTTATGTCTATTAAAGAATTTGAATTTTTAATGAAAATGTTTCCCATGAAGAAAACTCTAGGTTCGTAGGGCTTACTGGTAAATTTTACCAAATAGTACTCACTGTACCCAAACTCCTTCCAAAAATGGAGGAGGGTATACTACCCATTTCATCCTGTGAGGGCCTCATTATTTTCATACCAAAACCTGACAAATTATAAGAAAGCTTCAGATTAATAAACATATCCAGTAGAGATGCAAAGTCATAAAACATTAATAAATAGTAACATAGTGACTACATTTAAATAATAGTGCTGTGGATGTAAGATCTAACTTCTAAATTGACTTGTTCTAAGGTAAACTGAGTGAAAATTTCTGGCTATATTTCCATGAGTTCATGCTATTTTATGTGCTTATTTCATATAAAAATGCTTTATATTTGATTCTTAATGCAGATTGCCAAGTGTATAATTTTAGACATTGAAGAAAAGATTATAATTCTCACCAGTGAAGGTTAAAACTTTAAGACCTTCACAAAATACCACCCCACACCTTCCTTCCCCCAATATTTACTTCCTATCAGTGGTGTATTACTTCAGTCATATTCATTTTTATCACACTGGGGCAAATAAATAGCATTGTGATATCAATTTTGAACATTTCTAATACAAAAACGTTCTTGCTGCAGTTTTAATTGTTCATTTGGTTTTTTGAAGGTGATTTAGATGGGTGGGAGTAATGGAAGCAGAAATTCATCTTTACTCTAAGCTTTTTGTTGCTTTGTGTAACCATAGTACTTTTCAAATTGACACACTCACCTGGTTTTATGTCTAAACGGTAGACTTTGAGTGTACTTGGGGTAGTATTCCTAATTTTCTACAGATGTTTTCTGCATGGAATATCTATATAGAATTATATTAATCTATATAGAATTCTATTTCTTCAACGACATTTCATTCCTTTTAGGCTATCAATAGTGTTAAGATACTAGTACTCTTAGTATAGTAACTAATGTGTTGGCAGAAATGAAATATACCATTATTGATGTTTTAAGAGTAATTTAGTACTTATCAAACTATTTTAAAGGTTATTCTTTGTCATGTCTGGAGTTGATCCGTGACTTTTGTATTCTGGTTTCATGTTGTTTTTTCCTGGTAGACTAAGAAGCTACAGATAGAAATATAGGTATACAAAAAAAAAATAGTTTATGCATTGCTAGCCCTGTGAGTACATTTATCTTAAGAATGTCAGTCTTCTAAAAAAGAATATTGAAATAGTATGTTTGTAACTCACAATACTGGAATCAGTAAGAGCTTTTTAAAAATTACATTTCACCCTATAGACACTCATTGAAACACTTACTCCTTTAAGGTTGTCTTTTCAATGCTTAGAAAGGTGCTGTTATTAAGACAGCTTATTTTCTGTTTATTTATCTCTCTTACACACACACACACACACACATACACACACACACACATACACGCTCACATGCACACACTCCCTAAAGATAAAATAATGCTTAGAAGAATGAATAATTTGTTTGGATTCTTAAAATAGCTAAGATAGTTTCATTTTGGTTTATTTTTAATGGAAATGGCAGTGTTTTCAATTTATGTCTGTTAACATCTTTAGAGAAGCTATAAATCACTTACTATCCAACTCAGTCATCTTACAAAAATATATTATTCTATGATTATCTTACTCAATTAAACAATATTACGTTGCATCCCTTCTACAATGGAAATAATAATAAAATGTTAATAAGTTAAAATATTAGGACCAAAGTTGTACAATTTGATGTATTATACATATATATATATATAAAATAATTCATCCAATACTATAAACATTCACTTTATTATTCGATAACATGAGAATAATAAAAGTAGTGTTTTCAGTATTTCCTTCCCATATGTTTGTAAGCATTGTAATTTAAAATCAAAATCTGTATTATAAAATTTTTTTCTTTTGTCATTTCAGTGACATCTTCTAAGGTTTTAGGAATAGTAATCATACTAGCAGTCAATGCTGCTTTACAATATAATATTAAGATCTTATTTTCTGGAGGAAAAGGGATTATTTTTGGTGTCAGTCTGCTAAGTATTTATCAGTTTATAATGTAGGAATAGCTGGACTAAGATTTACGTACAACTCTTACTGTGAAATGATTCTAATCATACTGATCAGTTTACACAACAAGTAAATAGGGAATTTATCTAATTTCCTCAGTATTTTGAGTTAGTGTGTGTAAAATTTGATAGGTAAATAGCTAGCCTGTTATCTTTCCAGGAAGTATTCTTAAAGATGGTCTCTTAATTGGTAAGAATAGCACAAAACATCATATGTACTACTTTTGCCAAAGCCAAATAATTAGATATCACAGTTTTAAAAAATGTTTCAGAGTAGGCAGTCCTCATGCTATTCTTTTAATTTTCACAGATGAGAATACTGTCACACTGATATTCCATTAACTGCCTCATGCACTGCTATATAGTGAAGATTTCTTGTCAGATACTGCATCTTATAAATAATTTTTTTAGATATGTATATACTGCTCCCGTGGCTTATGCCAGTAGCTATATCATCTTCCCTCCCTTTTCTCGACATTTTTTTCTCTACCCTGAATTCATCGTGTTTCTCTACAACTTTTGTATGTCACTGATTTATTATGTTAGTTTCCATCCATTTCATCCTTGATATCTCCTGTTTCCCTTCATCTCTATCTGTAGTCTCCCATTTTTAAAAAATCAAGTAACCTCTTAAGAATCTTCTGGAAATTGCATATCTTGGAAAAATAAGCCAATTTATGTACAAAATTCCTCAACCCCAGTTGATACTACTACCTACTTCATATCTCATATTGTCTCCCATGAATTATTCAGTTTTGCTCCTAACCCACCTTCCGATTGTAAAGGTGTTCAGGTTTGGTTAGTTAGATTTACTTTTCCCATTTTGTTTACGTAAATTTCTACTTCGTTTTCTGAAAAGGACTAAAGAAAAGTAAAACTGCATGTTTTATACATATATAGTTTGTATGTGGTGTATATTATACACATATACTTTATACATAGACGTAATGCTACATATGTACTACTTAAGTGTGTATCAGTATATATACTTACCAATATACTATACTTAGATAATATATACATATAATACAAACATAAATAGCATATGTGTAGTTATTACATGCAGTGGTATTAAAGAGGCTATTGGAAAAAAGTGGTATCTAGTATGAACTTGGATTTGTATTTAGAAAATTGCGGAAGTAATTGAAAAAATCATGTATATTTATTTCAGTGCAAAAGTTCGTATTTGGTTATTCTTTCGTGGAGTATTTTCTGGCATTTGTTTCTCTTTGTTATCCAAAATAATTGTGAACCACTGGTCCCTGTAATTAGTACTTATTTTTGGAAAAGTTAATAATTTAATACCATCTTTAAATTAAATGGTACTTTTTAAAAAGTATATTTTATTTATTTATTGGACAGAGAGAGAGAGAGAGATCACAAGTAGGCAGAGAGGCAGGCAGAGAGAGAGAGGAGGAAGCAGGCTCCCCGCTGAGCAGAGAGCCCGATGTGGGACTCGATCCCAGGACGCTGGGATCATGACCTGAGCCGAAGGCAGCTGCTTAACCAACTGAGCCACCCAGGCGTCCCTGGAATAAGCTTTTTACTGTTGTAAGCTTTTATTTAGGGGGCACTTGAGGGGCACAGTCAATTAAGCTTCTGACTCTTCATTACAGCTTAGGTCATGATCTCAGGGTTTTAAGATCAGGCCCCATGTTGGGCTCCAGACTCAGTACAGAGTCTGCTTGAGATTCTCTCTCCCTCTCCCCTTTTCCTGTGTGCTCGCTCACTCTCTCTCAAATAAATTGATAAATCTTTAAAATAAAAGATTAGGGATGCCTGGGTGGCTAAGTCGATTAAGCAACTGCCTTCGGCTCAGGTCATGATCTCAGGGTCCTGCGATGGAGCCCAGCATCAGGCTCCCCAGCTCAGTAGGGAGTGTGCTTTTCCTTCTACCCTTCACTCTGCCTTTTCTCAAATAAATAAAATCTTTAAAGAAAAGTGTTCTGTTTAATGCAGCCAGTTTTTCTGATGAGATATTGGTTGTTAATTACATGGTAATTTATGTTTAGGTATAGTTTATTCTAAGAATCTATAAGAATACATTGTTTTTCTGAGCTCATTAATAATTCACATATCACTGTTATATCATTCTTATGCTGGCTTAAGGAATAAAGTAAAAATAATTTAAAATAGTGCCAGTACCATATTAAATCTCATTTGCATTAAAGAGGGTTGTGGAATGTAAAGTTAATGTGTTGACTTCAGCTTAGGAAATATGAAAACGTTAGCTTGGCGCAGTGGCAGTATCGTAGCCAATGAGGAAATACGAAAAAGTTTGAAGTGAAAATTATAATACCGATTGTGTATAGCTTGGTTTTTAGATTGTTGTTTCTAAAAGTGGAATTCTTCACTCCTCTTATATAGGCTATTCACTCTGTTGCTTGGCATCATGAGGGAAAACAATTTATTTGCAGTCATTCAGATGGTACCTTGACTATATGGAATGTGAGGTCTCCAGCCAAGCCTATACAGACAATCACTCCACATGGTAAGAACATATCCCTTTTGAACACTACATAAATTGTGATGTACAACAAACTATTTTGAGTTTGCATTTGGATTTTTTTTTGAGAATGAGTTTTCTTTCATTTTGAGGAAATTAAAAATATGTATACATGTAGTAATGAAATGAATAACAACCAGGTAACAAAAATCTCTATATTTACATTTGAAATTTCAAATTTGAACTTTGAGAAAATGAATGGTACATTATATTCTGACTATTACTTGTCCAGTAGTCCAGAAAGTAAGTAATTTTGTGAATGTTAACAGGACTTACTTTAAGCCTTTGTCATCTTAAAGTTATCAATTGCAGAGTTGCTAATACACACACACACAAACACACACATACAAAGTGTGTGGAAACACTTTGAACTCTACAGAAGGTAGTTTTATGCATTGAAGTATTATGTCAAGGGTGCCCAAGATCACCACAGGTTTAACTATTTACTAAAAAGACTCACAGGACTCCGCAAAAGGACGAAGAGCAAAATCAGCAAAGGAAAACGGTACATAGGATGAAGTCTGGAGGAAGCCAGGCTCAAGCTTCCAATGGTCCTTTCCCAGTAGAGTGACACAAGACATGCTTACTTCCTCTAGCAATGACTTATTACCAGATGTGTGAACTGTTGTCTATCACAGAAGTTCATTTGAGCCCAGGAGCCCAGAGCTTTTATTGGAATCAGGCCATAGGCACTATCTGCTTATAGCATGCATCAGAATTTCAGATGTCCAGCGGAAATCAGGGATTCATCATGAATTATTTTGTTCATATGAACAACTTAGGCACAGTATGCCACCCTCATCAGTCTAGGAATGGTGGAAACCATCTCGAAAGCCAGTTACCAGATGCCAACCAAGAGCAAACCTTGCAAGCCATCCTTTCCTGGGATAGCAGTCTCAAGCTTGCTTATTCTTTTCTGTGCAAGAGCTATTTATAAAATTTCTGAGGTTTAATTAGGGTGTTCATGAACAGATTATGAAGACCTTTCTTGAGTTTTGGATGAAGTTTAGGAATTTGCATTTCTTTATTAATCTACATTCTCCAACCATCCTAAGAGACTCTTAACCAGTGGATTTTGAGAGATTAAAGGAACTATTCTTTACATTTAGTCTATTGAAGATTATCCTTGTGGTATTGCTCATATTTCATTATTTGCTTTAAAATTATCAGGACCCACTTTAAAAAAGTATAGGTCCATTCTGAATTATTTCAATGTAAAAAATAAATAATAAAATTAAAATATTTATCTGTCTGTGGCAGGATGGGTTTTTAGAGTTGTTTGTTTTTTTAAGAAAACAGTAATTCATAAAGCCACACATTGTAGTATACTTTATCATTGCTGTGTGGTAGCAATCATCTGGAAAAGCCCTTATTTTAACTTTGCTATGGGTCTATTATGCATGCATCCAGAGGATAGATAGCCCTTATGACTGAGGTTCCAGTTCTTCTTTAATATATTTTCATTCTTTATTCATTCTTGGTGATACACCTGAAAATTACCACAAATTTTCGGATTTCCTAAGACCTCTCGAACCTAAGAATCCTGAAAACCAAAAAAGATGATTAGTCTTAAAACTTTGATTTCAAATTCAGAGAAAATGAACCAGTATCAAAGGCAGTAGAAATATACAACATTGGCTTTGTAGTTTTAAGTCTGTCAAAAATTTTTTTTTTTTTTTAAATAAGAATGGCACTTTTTTCTTTTGAATCATTTGAGAGTAAGCTGTTGACATACTGCCCAGTCACCCCAAAATATTCTAGTATCTGTTTTTTTCATTTTATTTTATTTTTTTAAATTTTTTATTTCTTTTCAGTGTAACAGTATTCATTGTTTTTGTACCATACCCAGTGTTCCAGGCAATCCGTGCCCTCTATAATACCCACCAGCTGGTTCCTTCAACCTCCCACCCCTCGCCCCTTCAAAACCCTCAGATTGTTTTTTCAGAGCCCATAGTCTGTCATGGTTCACCTCCCCTTCCAATTTCCCTCAACTCCCTTCTCCTCTCCATCTCCCCTTGTCCTCCATGTTAGTCGTTATGCTCCACAAATAAGTGAAACCATATGATAATTGACTCTCTCTGCTTGACTTATTTCACTCAGCATAATCTCTTCCAGTCCCATTCATATTGCTTCAAAAGTTGGGTATTCATCCTTTCTAATGGTGGCATAATACTCTATAGTGTATATGGAACACATCTTCCTTATCCATTCATCCGTTGAAGGGCATCTTGATTCTTTCCACAGTTTGGCGACCGTTGCCATTGCTGCTATGAACATTGGGGTACAGATGGCCCTTCTTTTCACTTCGTCTGTATCTTTGGGGTAAATACCCAGTAGTGCAATTGCAGGGTCATAGGGAAGCTCTATTTTTAATTTCTTGAGGAATCTCCACACTGTTCTCCAAAGTGGCTGCACCAACTTGCATTCCCACCAACAGTGTAAGAGGGTTCCCCTTTCTCCACATCCCCTCCAACACATGTTGTTTCCTGTCTTGCTAATTTTGTCCATTCTAACTGGTGTAAGGTGGTATCTCAATGTAGTTTTAATTTGAATCTCCCTGATGGCTAGTAATGATGAACATTTTGTGTCTGATAGCCATTTGTATGTCTTCATTGGAGAAGAGTCTGTTCATATCTTCTGCCCATTTTTTATATGATTGTATGTTTTGTGTGTGTTGAGTTTGAAGAGTTCTTTATAGATCTATAAGGAACTCCAGTATCTATTTTTTACAAATAAGAACATTGTCCTGTGTCACCCAAGTTTTACCTTTTATCAAAAGGGTCTATATGCAGATTACATTTAGTTGTCATGTTTCAGACTGAAGCAGTTCTTGAGCCTTTTCTTGATTTTCATAACTGACAATTTTTGAATATTCTAGGTCAATTATTTTATATAATGTGCCCACATTTGGTTTTGTCTGATAGTTTTTCATGCGTAGATTCAGGTTTGGAATATCCTAAAGCGTTTGATGGATTCTTTTTGCTGCCTCTCAAGTGGAACTTGTGTTTGATTTGTCCAAATTGATGGTGCCTTATACCTTGATCCTTTGATCCCTTGATTAAACTTCTGTCTGTTAGATCTCTCTATTATTATGTTCTTTTCCTTTGAAATTAATAACGTTTTCATTTGTATTTGTAATCAGTAAATATTAGGATTTGAAGGAAGTATTTTGAGACTCTATCAACACACTCTTCCTCCTCAAAGTTTTATTCTCTTTTTTAGTACCTGTTGTTTCTTGGGTGAGTTAATTTTATTGTGGTAGTTGCCATATGATAAATTTTCTATTTAATCTTGGTCCCTTTTTATATCAAAATCTTAGATCTTTGGGAGTAAACTTTGAGAAATGGCATAAGTAAGTTTCTACAAAGTTTATGGTGTCTCAGCAAAAGAGGGTCACTAGCTAAAATTATTTTCAAACAAACAAGACAAAGAATATTTGATTTAGTATTTTTTTTCAAAATTAGAATCCAAACAAAATGTAAATAAGTGTTTTTTCTGTGGCAGGTGTTAAGTAGGATGGCATTAATTGCATATTATAGCAGCCTAAAAATGTAGATGATCAGATGTACTGTTTATTTATAAAATATGAATTATTTTTGATAGTAGTAATGTTTACTGCTTATTTTTAGTGGTCGGTAACCTACCAAAGTTAAATTTATGTTGATAGCTGTTTTCAGTGACAAAACTAAATGGATTTTTACACCTTAAAGTGTAAAAATGTATTTTTCATGCCATGGCAAGGTGTCCTTTAGTTCATATATAACCATACTTTATGGTATATAATTTTGGTATACTAAATGTCTGCTTTGATGGATTGAAATTTAGGGTTATTTTCTCATTACTGTCTTCTGTTGTGGTCTCTTGCTTTTACTTTGTGGCAGTTATGGTAAATTACTTTAAATATACTAGACTTAAAATTTTTTTATTTTGCTTTTTTTCTTATTTAAGTCCATTTAATGGTTGTTTTAAGTATCTTCTTAAAAAACATTTGTAAGTTAAAAAAAAAAAAGCATTATGAGTATTAAACCTTGACAGCTAGGAACTGATTGTACTTTAAGACTCCTACCAGTACTTCATTATGTGATGTTTTGTGTTAAGAATAGTATAAGATGTCCTTGAATAATCTGTTTGGAAGACATAATATTACATCAGCCTAACACGGGGTTTTAAAGTCAGAAGACTTGTGGTCAAGCCCTGGGTCCGTAATCTCTAGGTCTGTGACCTTTGGGAAGTCAGTTAACTTTTCTGAACTTCAGCCTTCTCATCTATAAATGGAGATGATAATTAAATTTAGTCTTTTCGTGTGGTTTTTATGGAGATTATTTATTCAACAAATATTGGATCTACCATGTAACAGGCACTGTTGTACATCCTGGATGAAACAAGCAAAATGTAAGTGAAAGTGTCTGAAAATTATGATATGCTATATGTATATGATCATAATAAATATAAATCTGGGTATGTTATTTATTTGGTAGGATATGGCTGAAAGATTGTTAGAGTAGTATTACCACAAATATTTTCACATATGAATTTTTCTTATATTAATGAGTTTTTTGGTGAAAAGCCATGTTATAGTTAGAGATTTAGAAATGCTGAATTAAAGTTGAGCATTTTCTTCAGCATAAGATGTCTTCACTTTTAATGTGTACCATGAATTTCTAAGTGGGAGGATATACATATATATCATATATATGTATGATATATATGCATACACACACATAAATATTATTTATACTGGTTTATATATGCACTTATTTTATGTGGCTTTTCACAAATTTATTTGACTTTAATGTCCTTTATTTAGAGAACATCTTGTGTTTCTCCAGTGCTCTATGAAATACACTTTGAGAAATGATGGCCTTGAACTGTAAATGAATCATAAGACAGTTCTCCAGATTGGTTAGCTATGTTCAGTTTATCCTTGGATGACATCTTTCATTGCTTAAGTTGTTTGATAGCAAACTCTTATTCTGAGGGGCAGAGCAGTTTTCTAGATAGTGATGATAAAATAGCCAGAAAAGAAAAATAATTTGATTCATTTAAGATAATTTTTGATATAATGTTGGATAATTTTACAATGCATAGAAAAATGGTTGATATACTTCTTCAGAAATTTTTCTTCTGTGTGTCTGAAGTCCTTAACAGATGATTTTTTTACTAACTAAAATAGTGATAGGTCCCTTTAATCTGGTTTTTAAGAATATCAGAGAACATTTTCTTTGCAATGAGACAACCTGGAATGTAACTCTAGCTTTACTATGTGTGGATATACTTAATGGGGTTAATTACTGTTCTCTGGGACTTTAGTTTCATCATCTGTAAAATGGCAGGATTGAGCAAGGTGATTTTTAAGGTATAAACAGTTTTATGAATATGTGGAAATTAAGCAGGATTTATTCCCTCTATTGACTGTAAGGTCATTTCATCTTGGTGGGCTGAAATTTTGTATTTCTGTGTGGTAAGTGCAGGGGAGAGTTTTGCTTTTCTCTTTTGGACTTGTTTCTCTCCCCTGACAAACAAACTTTCATAATTTAGGAGGGAAGAACTTGATAGTCCTGGCATGGCTCTTAACTACCCTGAAGCAGTCATCATAGTTCAGTGATTTGCTGGCTCAGGGCACCACAGGATCTCAGGATCTTCCCTGTAACTCTGGGTATGTGTGTGTCAGAGTACAATTTATCTGATTGTCATCTTCACCAACATCAGCTGATTCTCAAAAGAAATGGAGGTGGTAGATGATAAAAATCAGTAGATGTCCATTTTAGGAAATGACAATTTAAAATTTAGTTTCTGGAGCTTATTCATCAGTATGATCGGTCTACTTACATATTAAGGAGTAAGTAGGATTGTGGAACTTTAACTCTATTAAGTGTCACTGAAGAAAATATTTTACTTAAGTTAAAAGTCAGTGTAATATTTTATGGATGTGACATTCAAAAATTTCTGTTAATCTACTTTTAATATTCACCTGAGCATAAAACATTCAATGAATAATAAAACCATATTGCAGTTCTTTTTATATAGCTCATTGCAAAGTTTTCCCTCTGTGAATTTGAAAAGACTTATTACTGGACTCTATAGAACATATGCAAATAAAACTTTTATTTAAAGGCAGAGGATATCCTGCAGCAGGAGAAACAATGCAGGTAAGCATTCTGAGAGGCATCCCACATGCAGGCTCCCACAGGCCCATATATACAAGGATTGTGCTGAGTCTTCAGCTCCAGCCACCAAGATCTAGCTTCCGAGGAACTCAGTTTACCCTTTCAGAGATCAAGCCAATCTTGTCACACTAGTTAGGTCAGTTGCCAACCACTGGTAAAACGGTTACACTGGGGGTCACTGGGGGAGTTTTGGGAGTTTGGGACCTTGAACAAGCATATCATAAATCCTACTGCCCTTGGCCAAGAGTCAAAAAACCAGGTATTCAGGTGTCTCTAGTCCAGCTCTACATCAACTCGGTCTTCATACTTACTAAAGAAGAACACCCTCCTCTCCTCATTTTGTTCTAGTATTATTAACAATGTCATTCTCCAGTTAGAATGATTTTATTTTCTAGAACATCACAGTTCAATAGAAATATAATGCAAACGCCATGTGTAATTGTAAATTTACTAATAACTATATGAATAGCAGTTTAAAAACATAAAATTAGTTTTAATAATAAATGTTTAACTCAAAATATCATTTAAACATATAATCAACTTATAAATTTGAGATATTTCACATCCTTTTTTTGTACTCTTTAAAATCTACTGTGTACTTTATACTTATGCCACATCTTGGACCAGCCACATTTTAAGTGCTCTGTAGCCATGTGTGAGTGGTGGCTACCATACTGGATAGATGCTCTAGGCTGAAAACCTAATTGCTGTGTAACAACTGTATCAGTTAGAAAATGTGTTCTACATTCTAAATATCAAAATTAAAACCAAAGGAAACACTTGTTTTTGTCAGTGATCCTCAGTCATTTTTAATGCATCTTCATTCATTCATTCATTCATTCAGTAGACATTTATTGAGCACCTCTTATTTACCAGAGATTAAATACTGGAAATATATTCCCCTTGAAGAACTCAGATTCCAGTGAATGAAAATTATCTATAACGGATTACTAAAATACATATTATAAGTGCTGATAAAGGCATACACAATATGCTATGGAAACAGAATTAATTGTTTTTTGGATGAAGGGTGTAGGACGATTTCACAAATCCAAGTTATAGGAGTTTGGTCTTAAAGGATGAATGGGGTGTGATAAGATGGGAAAGAGCAGAGCAAAGTTATTTTAGTCAGAAGATACAAAGATATAATCAAAAGCAGGATGTTCTTGGAAAACTGCTAATAGTTTAAAATGGCCAGAGTTAAAAATACCTTTAGGCAAGCTGCAGGAAACAAAGACAGAACTGCATATGGAGGCAAGAATATATATTGTAGTATGCTTAAGAGTTTGGATTTCATGATGGAGACCTAAATGATTTTACAATGAGAAACATAAAATTTATATTTTGGAAATATTACTTTGATGGTTGTGCATTAGGTGAACTGGGGGCATAAGTGGGAGACCAATTAGGAAGATTTTTAAACAATAAATGAAGATTTCAGTTGTGACAGCAAATGGGAAGAAATGGACATACATTAATACAGTTCTGCAATTTAATCAATAGTACTGAGGCCAATTTTTTGTGGCTGGGTGGTTTACAGGAATGGGAAGCAGGGCATAGTAAAAGATAAATCAGATGTGACTTGGAGGTTTATATGATTTATTAAGTTGTTTTATAATTTACCAGCTCTTTTCAACAATTTATCAAAGTAGTTCACAGGTATTTGAACAAGAACCAGTTGAATAAGCACAGGTTCTTGCTGCTCAGATGACACAGCAAGTCAGAAGTAAAATGACAGCTGGTGGTGAAATCAGGTGATCTTCTAAACATCCTTTAATTTACTTACATGTCCTTTGTAAAAATTTTAGCAAGGTCCTTATTACTTAATTTGATTTAGAAAATGGTTAGTCTAGGATTACAGATGTATAAATTTGCCTTTCTGGAATGTAAACAATTATTGGTGACATAATTTAAGAAATTGGAGTTGGAAAAAAATCAGATTATGCCAATCAAAAGGACTCCTTATTTTCCAAGCAAGATTCATGAAGAAAGATTACTGTAAAAACTGCAAAATTTTTTTACTTACAGAGATAATAAACCTACTCAGTTAGTATCCTTGTAGGGGGTGGTGAAGAAAGTTTACTTATAAAGAAATAGAAATTAGACTGGCTTTAAACTTTATTCTTAATTTGAATACTGGTTGTAGGAGAGGAACATAGAAGAATATTGAGCAAGACAGAAGCTAAGATTTTTGCACCTAGCCAGGTTTTATGTACAATATGTAAGCTCAAAACTTATAAAAATTTGATAGATATACCATGTAATGTTCTTCTTTAAAAATTGTTCGAGCCACTGGAAGATCGGTGGTGAATATTGAAATAAGTTAAATTGAGTTATAACTGAATAATTGTTTACTTCATGAAGCAAAATGCATACAAAGAATAACTTTTGGAAATAAATGTAAAAATTTGTGTCTGTAATTTAAGTTCTATCAGTCTGACACTCCCAATAGAGCTTTGGGTTGGTAGAAGAATAAAGGCCTGATGCTGGCCTTCAGAGCAACCATTTAAATTCTTTATTGAAAGCTCATGTATTTCTGAGCAGATTAAAATAGTGGTTGAAATTCTGCATTCCTTCTACAATGCGAGGGACTCCTTTTCCGATTTAGGCCTCCTTTTTTCCTACCTTTCTTTTTTTCTCAGTTTCCACCCCTTTCCCCTCTCCCCCAACAAACCAGCAATCCTCTTCAGTTCCTTGGTTTGGTGTTCGACTTACTCTGTCACTAGCCACTGGATTTCTGTAAATTAAGATGCTAATTTAATTAGAGGTTCAAGTTTCATTGCTTTGTCATTTCTTACACAATGGGAAAGAGATGATCCCCTAGTATCTTGAGGCAGGATTAGATGCTCTTGTAAGTTGACAGGGCTGATTTATAAAAATGTAATGTAATAAAGGTGATATACTGTATTAGTGGGGAAAGAAATAATGGTTCAACAAATAGTGCTGCCAGGTGCATACTTCTATCACAGCTCTTCATATTGTGCATTTTAAATATGTGCACTTTATTGTCCAGCAATTGCAGCTCAATAGAACTATAAAAATAGCTTTGAAATTATTAGAGGAAAAATATCTTCCCTGTGCCAAAATATACTTCAGAAAATAATTAAATGTAATAAGTGAAACTACAGAGCAATTTTAAGAAATTAAAAAAAAATTTATATGATTTTGATGTGGGAAAGAACTTCTCAATTAGCTCGAAACCAAGGAGGGGAATGATAAAAAGGGCTGGTAGCTTTTTTCATACATATTATTCATAAATGGAATCATATCTTACCAGTTCCTTCTCCCTCAGCCTTCCCCCATGTTAGCAACCCAGTGACTAGGTACAGTATGTCAAAAAACTTACAGGTGTTCTTCAAAAATATATTTCTAAAATTATATATATATAAATGTATACACATATGTAAATATGAGGAGTTTTGCCATTATTTTGCATAAAATGGAATTATATTAATCTTTCTTGTATGTTTTCTTAATTCACTCTACTTGAGAATAGTCCCTTCATGTCATCTGGCATAGCTCTAATTCCTTCATTTTAACGGTCATGTAATAGCCAGTTTTGTTCCCAGTTTTTCACAAAGTATTCCTCCCTTCCAACATAATCAGTATTCACTTTATTTTCAGTTCTTGATCACTATAAGTTAGGCTGTCATTACCATCTTGTATATATTTGATAGGCGTTGGTCCTTTTGTTTCTGTGAAATAAATGCTTACGAATGAATGGCTTTTCCTAAGAATTAGAGTTTTAAGTATGCCTGTTTTTAATTAATATTCTCAGACTACCTTCCGGAGCGACTGTATCCTATTTCTTTCTGTCATGTAGGTGTACCTCTTTGGCAGTGATCCTGCCAGCAGTAGGTATTATAGCCCATTTTACTTTCCGTATTTTACTTTTTTTTTTTTTTTTTAACTTCCTCTTTTCTTAAGGTTTCAGAATCAACCAGAGAGGAGTGACTGGGGCTTTCTTCTTTCTCAGGTATTTTCTGGGCATGCACATGACCTTGCACATGTGTGCAACCTTTTAGTCCCGGAGCGCGCTCAGTTTTTCAGGATTTACTTTTAATTCTTGATCAGGCTCTTATTTGACTCACCTAAAACCACAGCCTTAGGCAGTTGTGATATGCCAACAGATTGCTGTTATTTCTGTGATGCCCCGGAAGTGTGAGACCTTCTATCCCTCTGAGCTGATATCTGTGTCAAATGAAATTGCCACGACACCCTGGGAATAGAGGTTTCCAGGGAACTGCATTGGGACAAAATTTTGATTGTGATCTTAGGGAAACTGGTTTTAATGGAATTGCAAAAAAAAAAAAAAAAAAAAAAAAAAAATCAGCACTGATTAGTTCACTGATACTATTGGATTTTCATGTCTGCCTAGCCTCCTAGCTGGGGAATGAGGAAGGTGGGAATAACCCTTATCAGAATGTTCTAGCCCTCCCTGTCTTAACTAAAGTTTAGTCATTTCTATTGGGTAGACAATGTTCCACTTGTTTTGTGGCTTCAGTTTATTTCCAGGGTTCTGAAGTGATTAACTTTAGTTGTGCTAGTATTTCAGTTTTTGTGGGAGAGGTCCTTTTGGGTTCACAGAGGTCTTTACTTTGTCATTCTGGAAGTCCCATTTCTTTTCCTAATTTTTTTCACTATTCATAGGTAGTGAGTCCACTGTGTAAACTCAAGTCACTTTGTGCAAATCAAAGAAAAGCTGTTCGAACTCTAATTACATTGAATTTATGAATTAATTTTAGAAGAATTGACATTTTAGGATTTTAAGTTTTCTCAACTGGAAACACGATTTTGATGACTTAAAGGTATACTAGTGTGCAGTTTAACATTTTTCTAAGAATTCAGTCATAAATGACACTAGGAATGATGTTTATAACATATGATGGATACAGTATTAATGAGCTTTGAATATAAAATTTATTTTTAAATGTAAAGAAGATAACATACAAGCATAGGTAAAGAACATAAATTATTTTTAAAAGAAGACGTACAGATGACCAGAACGTTGAAGAATATTCTAGAGATTAAAACAATACAAATTAAAAGTAGATACCCTTTCTGATTAAAAACAAACAAAATAGCATTGTTTGGGAAGAATGTGGCAAACTGTGGTCTTAAACAAGTAATGGAAGTATGAATTGGTACTGTGTGTTTGGAATACAGTTTGGCCTAGAAACCCCTTTCCCTAAGAATTACGCCTAAGGAAAAATCATTAATTTACTCACTTATTAGTTACTGAGCACCCACCGATATGTCAAACAATACTTGTCACCAGGGATACATCAATAGAAAGCACACATACACTTAAAAAAACGTTTGCTTTCACGGAATTTACATTCTTCTTGGGAGTCAAACAGCAAACAATGAAATTTTAAACAAAAGTTTATTAGAATGAGCTATCTGTATTATGGGAGGTGGGGGGAAGCTGGGAATGAAGTATTGGGATAGGGGCATGTGTCTGGGATCTCCAAAAATAAGATATTAATATTGAGAATGATCTCTGAAAATGGAAGATATGTTTTATTTTCTTTATATTTTTCTGAGTTGTTTCTACAATAATCATGTCGGAAAGAGCAGGAATCAAAAATTTTTCTAAAATAATATATAGAGGTTGGTTTATTTTAGCGTTCTTTTTGGACATTACAATAGATGGATTTTACCTTAGGAGAATACATATAAATGAAGTTATTAGCATAGGTTTTAATTTTGCAACTGTCACACTTGGGTGAAAACATGTTTAGATTTGATTTTCTCAAATCTAGCTATTTTAAAACTTGAATTCATTTAGAAAATTAAAATTCTGCTTGCTTATCTGCAATTAGGAACATTGGAAAGGCTATCAATATATTTTGCAAGAATTTTGTCACATGAATATTATTACTAAATTACTCTTACTTTTAAGCACTGAATTTCAAACAGTAGATTTACTGGGTTATTTTAAATATTTTATATTAAAATACTTCTTTTCAAAATCATTTAAAAATTTTTATGATGTATTTCATTTTACTTTCATTTTATATATAAATTATCAATATAAGAATTTAGAATAACTTAGAATTCTAGAATTTAATCCAGGAAAATATATTTTAGGAAAACAATTAAAGGATGGGAAGAAGCCAGAACCCTGCAAACCTATCCTCAAGGTGGAATTCAAAACGACTAGATCTGGGTAAGATTTTACTTCATTGCCAATATTCATTGTATATAATTACTCAATAGCACTAAAGGCTCTTTTATCATTATGTTGTAATACCTACTTTAGAATTGTCTAGCTCAGTCTTAAAATTTTATGCATTCTTTATTTAACAAAAAAACTAAAATTGGTAAGTTTAGGATAAAGTATTTCTTTGTATTCTCTTTGTCTTTACTAGTTTGTAACATATTTTGGAAACTTAGAATAATCTTTCTTGTCAAATGTTATACATTCTGTTAGTCTTAAATGGTGTTTATTCACTACTGAAAATTGTGGAATAAGCAGTGAAAAGTACTTAAAACTTAACCCATTTATGATATATATGTTAATTATGAAAGTTAGACGTATTCTTCAAAAATTAAATCTCATAAGAATATTTGACAATTACAAAAATACATACAGTTTAATATTAAAGGAAGTTTGTCAGTTTGTATTTTATATTTTTTATATGTACCAAATGGTTAAAAATATAATAAAGGAAAAAAATTATAAATGTTTCTTTGAAAATGCCACATTCCATTAACCCCTAAAAAATGCCTTTTATTTGTGTTCTAGTTCCTGGGGAAAGTGTGTGGTTTTATTTACTACAGCTGTGTAAGAGAGTGAATTTACTTAGTATATATAGTGCATTGGTTTCCAGACTGGGTCTTTGGCTAGCAGCATTAGCTGAGAACTTGTTAGAAATTCAAAATCTCAGACTCTACTCCAGACCTTCTGAATCAGATACTCTACCCTTGGCTGGAGCCAACTGATCTGTGTTTTAATTAGACCCACAGGAGATTCTGATACATGGAAGTTTAGAACCACTGATATATGTTTTTATATACCAGTTTATGACCACTGTTTGTTAAAACTGGCTTACTTCCCTTTGTAATTTGCCATTCTTCTAATCATAATCATTTCAGCCCTATTCTCATTTGAGAAAAGTCAGTAAGCTAAAGAATTGTTAAGATTGCTATTATTTGTCCTTGATCCTCATTAGCTGCCTTCTGGGATTCAAAAGATGTACTGTGTTCCAAAAAGGGGTTGAATGAACTCTGAAAGGAATGGCATCTGTTTAATTGACTGTGGCACCCTCACTGTGTGACCTTTGTCATAGAGTTACTTGATGTGACAAAACTGTGCTTCAGTTTTGTCAGTTATGACATGAATATGATAATATGTCAGAAGGTCATTGTGATGACTTAAGTAAGATAGTCATATATTGAAAATATTTTACAGAGTGTCTGATACATAATAAACTTTCCATCAGTAGTTGCTCTTACTGTAAATTCCTACTGCCAATTGATTTTTTTTTTTTTTTTGCCATAATGTTGTATGGCAAAGGAATGTAAGTAGGAAAAGCAATCACTGCCAAGGGGGGGAAAAAGTATGTGGGGAGAACCAGAAAAAAATGTTTCTAGTTTATAATGAAGTATCAAATGAATTGTCTAAGCATTTAAATTAACAGTGCTTATTGTCTTCTGAATTATCTGTTCATTTTAACAAATACAGATTGGCAACAAAGATTAAAGTCCAGGGAAGTTCTTTATTTTTTATCCCCTCTCTGTGATTTACCTATTCCTGGTTTTGATTCTTATAAAGGATAACACTTACGTTTTCAGTTTCTTCAGGATGGCAGCAATATTTTTTCTTCCATAAGATCAGACATGAAAAAAAGAAGTCTAGCTCTTTTGCATGCATTTGAAGATACTTGTGTATATACTTGTGTACATACAAGTGTGTGTGTGTGTGTGTGTGTATGTGTAGATACTTTTAAATAGATCAATAGGACCACTCTCTGAGAACATTCTTCACCAGCTTTCCAACTTCTTTTTCACCTGGGTTAGGACATGCAGTAAATTAAAAGGTTTTTCTTTCACCAGGGCCTTTTACCTTGTAACTGTTTCCTAGAATTCCAATGTGTAGCCAATGTTGAGAACTACTGCACCCCTCATTGCACCTATAGCAGAATCACCCTCTATTAAATAAGTTAGTCACCTCTCACCTTTTTCTATTCCTAGCAAGTGTCTTGAGCAGGTGCCAGCTAAAGGGATTCAGGTTGGCAGCAGGGAATGTTGGCAAATTGCCAGATTTGCCCTCCTTCCATTCTCAAGATCTTCTGTGTTTTCTTTTCTTTTCTTTTTTTCTTTCTTTTTTTTTTTTTTTAAACCAAGAAATCATTCTAGGCAGAAAGATTCCCTTTTGTCCTTTATAGCTTAGCAATAATATCACTGCTTTGAGGATGTTTTGGCCATGTTACCTAGGTTGGGTCCCCAGTAATACAGTCTGAAAGTATGCTATGTGTTTCCTTTCTAGAATTTGTACTTGTCACTGATAATGAAATTATTTGTTAAATGTATGCCTTCCCCTTTAAATATTAGCTCAGTGAAAGCATGGGACATACCTGTCTCACTTCTATTTGTCCTTGCATAGTGTTACTGAATATAAGGAAGAGGAACATAAGCTGGTGTTTAGAAAAGTGTAACCATGAAGAATTAGCTGTTATAGGTAACGATAACATAATTTAACTCTGAGGGAAATGTACACTCTGTCAAAAAATGGAATCGAGATTTGTGTCTTTTATTTTCTAGTAAATAAAAGCATGTATTACATTGGGAGAGACCATATTTTTTCTTTACATAGTGAATAGTAACAATATAATTAATACAGCATTTTAAAAGCACTTTTATTAAAGATAGAGAACTATTCTTCATATGGCCAGTTCTTAATAAAAAGTCAAAAGTTAAATGTTAAGTCAGTTCTGTTGAAGTTGGTTTTTTGAAAAACTGGTGTGACCCAAGTGTGAAGTGCTGCAGCCAGTGGTGCTTGAGCAAAGTGAATAAGAGTGAACTCTGGAGCTGACCCACCTGGGACTGATCCTTCTTTAACTACCTGCTCATTGTGCCATCTTGGGCAAATCGACTGAACTTTCTCTGTGTGTTTCTTTATCTGTAAGATGGGAATAATGATAATAGTATCTACCTCGAAGAGTAGTTAAGAAGATTAAGCAAATACATGAAGCCCTTGGAACATACTCTTTCATCCAGTTGTCTCACATATCCCTAGTCTCAAAACAACATTTGATAACCCCTGACAAACGTGAGCTTTTCCCTGGTTTTCCTTTCACAGATTGATGTGCAAGTTGCAAGGTTGACAAGACTATAACTATAGAACCTCACTAATATCCTTCTGTAGATTGAGAATTCTCTTATTCTATGACTTAGTGCAGCATTTATTTATTTATTTGACACCCAATGTTACATTAGTTTTGGTAGTACAAATGCAACAATTCTGTGCTTTGTGCTATGCTCACCATAGTTGTTACTACCGTCTGTCACCACACAACACTATTATAGTACCATTGACTGTATTCCATATGCAGTATCTTTCATCTCTGTGACTTATTCATTCTGTCACTGGAAGTCTATAATGCCTGCTCCCCTTGACCCATTTTACCTATTCCCTCACCCCTGATACTTTGTTTGTTTTTAAATAGTAGATAGTGGTCATCTATAAGTGGGTTGTGAAAATATTTTTGTTGGTTGTCAGTATTTAACTTCTAGACTAGAATAAGAAATAGAGTATACTGCACATTTTAAGGTTAAATATTGGTTCATGAAACTTGTCCAATTGTATGTACTAATATGTCTGTATACTGTATCATGAAGTAAAGTATACTTCTTACGATGAGTCATAATTATCTTATTTGAGAACTCCTGATTTAGTGAAAATAACTAAGAGTTTGGGTTCTTAGACTTAGGTTCAAATCCCAGTTCTGCCACCACAACGACTCTGTTGTCTTTGGCAAGTTGCTTAACATCACTGAACTTCTGTCCTTACCTCAGTGAAATAGGGATGGTAATTTCCACTTAGTAAAATTGTTGTAAAGACTCGAAAGAAAAATATGTGTTTGGCATGTGGTAGATGTTTGGTAAATTGTAGTCCTTTATCCCTCTCCTTCTACCTTTTCACTTTACCATTAGACTACATAGGAAGTTACAGGCAGGGCCAAATTTTCAACAAGAATCAACTCAGGAAAGGTTCAAGTTTTCAAACAGGTATTCACTTGAACTCCTTAGAGTTTTACACAATGAGCATTAGAAGTTAATCTCTCTCTTTCTTTTTTTTTTTTCCCTCCAATTTAACTCATTTAAGAGAACACACGAGCAGAGAAGGGGCAGAGGTAGAGGGAGAAAAAAAAATTCTTTTTTAAGATTTTATCTATTTAATACAGAGAGAGAGATTACAAGTAGGCAGAGAGTCAGGCAGGGAGTAGGGGAAGCAGACTCTGTGCTGAGCAGAGATCCTGATGTGGGGCTCGATCCCAGGACCTTGAGATCATGACCTGAGCCGAAGGCAAAGGCTTAACCCACTGAGCCACCCAGGCGCCCCTAGAAGGAGAAAATCTTAAGTGGTCTCTGCACTGAGAAGAGAGCCCTAAATGGGGCTTGATCCCACAGCCCTGAGATCATGATCTGAGCCAAAACCAAGAGTCAGACACTCAACTGACTGAGCCACCCAGGCACCCCGGAAGTTAGTGTCTTTTAAGAAATGGGCTACCATTCAAAGAATTACCAGTTTTGGGGGGAACATCTATGTTTGGAAACCTAAAATTGAATGTTATCACAGTTAAAAATGGCAGTTTACTCACATTTGGAGAACCATGTCTATGAATTAATTTACTCCCTTTCCTTATAACACATACTATGGCAAACTATTTGTGTATAGGGCCAGAGAATAAATATTTCAGGCTTTTCAAGCTGTTCAGGTCTCAACTGGCAGCTATCAGTTCTGCTATTATAGCCCGGAAGCAACCATAGACAACTCAGAAATGAAAGAATACAACTGTGTTCTAATAAAACCTTCTTTATAGATACTGAAATCTGAATTTCCTTTAATTTTCATGTATTATAAAATATTCTTTTGTGTATTTTTTTCGACTATTTAAAAATGTAAAAATCATTTTTAGTTTTCAGGCCATACCATACAAAAACAGGCAATGGTCACTAGTTGCTGACTCCACCCACCCCGGCCTCATATGCACACATGTACATGCATGATATATCTGTTTATCTGTAAGCAAATTTGAGCCCCCTCAAATGTGGTGCCTGAATTTGTTTTCAACTAGTTTAGTAGATGATTTTTTTTAAAGATTTTATTTATTTATTTGACAGAAAGATCACAGGTAGACAGAGAGAGGGGGGGGGGGAAGCAGGCTCCCTGCTGAGCAGAGAGCCCGTTGCAGGGCTCGATCCCAGGACCCTGAGATCATGACCTGAGCCGAAAGCAGAGGCTTAACCCACTGAGCCACCCAGGCACCCCAGTAGATGATTTTTTTTAATTTCATATGTATACTAAAAGCTGTAGGTGGATTGCCTATATAAGAATATGAAAAAAACACAGGGGCACCTGGATGGCTCAGTCAGCTAAGCATCTGACTCTTGATTTTGGCTCAGGGTTGTGAGGTTGAGCCCCACCCATGTTGGGCTTCGTGCAGGGTGATTCTCTCTTTTTCTGTACCCCCCCTAACCCGCTCCTCCCCTGCTGGCACACAAAACATGTGCGCACACTCTCACACTCTCTCTCTCAAAAAAAAATTCTTTTTGAAAAAACCAGAACAGACTAATAAAAACTCAGGATACATTTATAATACTCTAGTTCTGAAAATATCTAAAAGTTTATTTCAATAACATCCACAAACTTGCTACCAGTGAGTTTCCCCAACTGCTACTAGAAGTGTATCCATTGAGAGAACCCTAACTTTCTGAAGCCCCAAAACAAACTCCCTCATGCAAAAAGATTTTTTCCCCCAGAATGCAAGTCTTGCTCTTAGTTTTTCTTTCTAAACTCTAGATTTTTCTTAAATAACTGTGTCTATGCAATAATCCATAGTAACACTTATGCTGTGCTTACTGTTTGCCAGACACTATTCTAGGTGCTTTATACATCTTAATTTATTTAATCTTAGGAAGCATTCTATGAGGCAGGTATTACTACCTTTGGCATATAGATGAGGAAACTGAAACGAAGACATTGAGTAACTTGCCCAAAGTCATACAGGCCATGAGTGGAAGACCCCAGATTTAATTAAGTCTGTACTCTTACTTTACTTCCTTTTTAATGAAACCTACTCTCTGTTCACATTAACCACCAAGCCCCAAGATCATATAATACCTGCAGATCTCCCAGCAACAATTGCTTTGCTAACCTGTCGGATAAAACGGTGATGAAGAAACTCACCAATTTAGTCACAGATATGTTGACCATTGAGAATAATATTTTAGAATCTAGTATCTACATCAATAAATGTGTTTATATTGTCATTTTCTATCATGCATGGAGCTTTCTCTTTTTATTTTCTTGGCACCAGTGTATTAGAGTCAACAAATGTTTCATATTCATTCTCTCTCCCTCTCTCCATCCCAGTTGATGGTAAGCCATAGCAACCAGAAGAGACTCATTCAGATAGCATGCCACTTTCAGAAACAGAAGTAGTTCCCTTTTGTATTGTCTTAACAATTCTCATTGCCTTACTTGAGATGAAACTAGCTTCTTGTCTTTGGAGCTCAAGACTTACTTAGATGGCTTGGCTTCCAAGAACAAAGAAGAAAAAACTAGATGAACAACATTTGTTATTGGACTTTTATAAGCCAGCTATTCTGCTATGCAGTTTGAATGCATTACCTTCCATAATTCTAACAACACTTTGAAATAGGCACCTTTATCATCTGTATTTACAGATATAAATAATAAGTTTTGGCTTAAGTTAACTTGTCCTACAAAGTAGCAGAGCTGGAATTTGAGCTCAGGTTGACTCCAGAGATAGAGTTGAACACTTTCACAAGTTAAGATGGATTAGGATAGAATTGTCCTAATGATTCAGAGGTTGCTTGGTTTGCCAAGAACTGGTTTTTTATTTTATTTTTTAAGTAATCTCTACTCCCAGTATAGGGCTTAAGCTCATAACCCTGAGATCAAGAGTTGCATGTTCTACCAACTGAGCCAGCCAGGTGCCTCCAAGATTTCTTTTTTAAATTTGCTAGTTTATCAGATCATCTTCCTTAATTTAACATTAAATCCTACTCAATATCAGTAATCATATTAATGTGAACTAAGAGGAGATCTGTTTGTGTCTGTCTAATAGGGTGGATAACTTAATGTAAGTAACCTTAGCTACTCAGAGAACTAGAGAGCTTCATAGATCACTTCTAGGCTACAAATTCTGATTTGACAAAGTCCAGGTTTGGGTTTTATGGTATCCCCTTGTGGTAATGGCATTTGATCTTAACACTGTTTAGGAAAAATCCCTAAGTCGATTTATAATTAATTGTATCTAATAAGAGAAGACATCTTTGAGCCCACAGATTTAAAATTTCATTTTAAATTTCTCAGCAGATAATGTTTCCTTTTCTCTTGTTACTTTTCCCAAGTTGGTGAGAGAGTTTCAATTTTAGGTTGGCTAATTCTCATTTTGTCACTGTCCTCAAAGGTATTCTTATGACCTACCCCAGATTTATCTGTATTATCTTCGGTCTCTCAAAACATGAACACTTTCTCCTAGCCTTAATCTCCAGACCTCTTATCTAACTTAAATAAATTACCATTCACTTTCTTAATTTTAAGATAACATTTGACTTACATTCCCTAACACTGTAATTGTATAATCCCACATAGCTAGACAACAAAGACTACTAGATTAATGGCTCTATCTTCTGATATTAGAATACCTTATTTAGCAGCTGTATGGAGATTGGGGTTTGTCTGTGGCTTCTATGAATTTAAAGCACTAAGATTCCTCTGTTTTTAAGTTTTTCACTAAATTAGTTTTTTTTAAAGATTTATTTATTAAAGCACAAGTGAGAGGTGGAGGGAGAGGGAGAAGCAGACTCCTTGATGAGCAGAGAGCCCCACGTGGGGCTCGATCCCAGGACCCTGAGATCATGACCTGGGTGGAAGGCAGAGGTTTAACTGACTGAGCCAACCAGGTGCTCCCTTAAATTGGTTTTTAACTCATTGTTAAGTTAAAACTGATATAACTTACTAAGTCTGCTGATAAATGCATTTTGTGATACATCTGTATATCACTGGCAAGTTTTATTTGGTAACTATATTTGAAAATAAACCTGTATTAAGCCCTTGAGGTACATTTAACCAGTGGTGGTTGCTGAAATGAAGGTGAAGAAAAAGCTGTAAGAAAAAGGAGTGCATTCATAATGGTTCCAACAGCTCAGAACCCTTTATACAACTGACGCTCTCAGCACTGGTATTTTATTTTGAAAAACACAAAAGTGAAGATGTAGAAAAAGGAGGACTAGTAGATTTTGAACAGAAAAACAAAAGCAAAAACAAAAACTAAAATAAAACATTCCCAGAACACATCCTTGAAGTGTTTGTAGGAGAGAGTAAGTAAGTAAGTAAGTAAGCCTTGTTTGCTGCTATAGAAAGATAGGTTAGAATGATAACAGAAGGAAGATCGGAGGATACTCATTGTAAGAGGAATTAATTTGTAAGAATATTTTATTAGCCTTGATTCAAACATGAGCCAGGATGTAGGAACATCAAAAGAAGGAAAAAGAAATGGGTAGATTAACAAAAAATGCTGGTTTATTTATTTATTTATTTTTTAAGCACTGCTTTAGAACATGTGTTTAGTGTATTCGACAATAGATAAAAATAGCATTTACATTTCATCAGGAAGAGTAAGACACAATTTTGTTTTCATTGTAACTTGAGGAAGAACTCCATATGACAAATGGCAGAAAAGAAAGAACTGTTGGAATAGATGGTGCTGAAAATGAAAAGGAAATAATTTGGGCAGAAAGTTTTAGAGTGAATTTCTCAGGATTAATTCAAAGTACAGGTGAAGAAGATAATTTTCTTTCTGAATACTAAAAGCATTGTCATATGATTATATGATCTGGATTCTTCTGAAAAAATTTTTTTGGCTACAGAACTAAAAGTCTTAGGATTAAGGTAAGTTTTGGGTTCTGAAAAGGAACCCCGAAATCAGTAAAGTAGATGATGAGTAAAAAGTGCAGTGATAGAGGGGTGGGGTATGCTGGCCAAAGGATGGAGTGAAGCTGGAGGAATCAAATGATGGAAGATAAGACTTTTGGGCCCTTTCTGTGGGGACCAACACAGTTAAGCACTTGGTAACCATTGCCGAATGGATGATTTTATTTTTAAGTAACCTCTATGCCAAACTTGGGGCTTGAGCTCACCACCCTGAGATCAAGAGTCATGGAGGGCATGTATTGCGTGGAGCACTGGGTATCGTATATAAACAATGAATGTTGGAACACTGAAAAGAAATAAAATAAAATAAAATGAAAATAAATAGATAAAATGAAAATGCTCTTACATTGTTTGGGTAACAAAATTACAATTGCAAAAAAAAAAAAGAGAGAAAAGAAAAAGTCACGTGATCTTCCAACTGAGCAATCCAGGCACCCCTGTAAATTTCATTTTTAACCAGTATTATCTTCTTCTCTAGACTGTTTTTAGAAGTACCTAAGTTTGTTTCTTTTTTATTATAACATTAAATAAAATCTTCACAAAAGAAACATATTACCTGTAATTTCATTATTTGAAACAAATCTTTTTCTTCTGTTCATTTTCCCTCAATCTTTTTTTCAGTTACATACACATTTTGACTTAATTATATTCTTAGAGCATATTCGGTCTGGTGAATTTTTTTTCCTACTTAACATGTCTAAAATATTACTAGTTTTTATCTATTCCTTAAAATAATTTTAAAGCTTATGTGCTTTACACAGACATTTTTCCCTTTGGCTGAACATTTAGTTTTTGATATTATAATCACGTTTTTCATATTACAGATAAAAATATAGTAGTGAACAGATTCTCTTTTTTGATGTTATAGTTAATTCAACAGATTTTTTTTTAAACAGTTGTACTGTTTCTTTACAGTAAACTTCCAATGGTGAAATTTTGAGGATAAAAGATTTTTATGAATCTTGACAAGTTCCCACATTGCTTCTTGAAAGTATCTGTGTGCACTTCAAAGACTTAGTATAAACTGTAACATTTTCATCATTCTCATCAATGGGAGATGTTTTTGTTTTAGTAACTTCCTTACCTTAAAAGTAAGCATTTATGCTTTGGAATCGTATTATATTTTGTCACCACAGTGTGAACTCCTAAATGATTACTGTTATAATAGAAAAGGCAACCTGCTCTGATAATAGGGATCTGACGTTAAATTTGCTTCCATCTGCATATTAAGTGGTGTTTCATAAAAATTTTACAACTTAATTTTTGGCAAGCAGTCATCCAGCTCAGATATTATGTTTTGGCAGGGACCAATGTTATTTATATGTTTATCCATGCCCCTCTATCTAGAAATAGATGAATTTAACAAAGTTGCCATGTATAGTTCATGTAATCACAAATATTCTGCATGACAAAGACTTAATTGAAGGTTTTAGATTTCTTTTTTTGAAAAAAATGCCTGATTGTTAACACAAATTCTTTCATTTGAATTGATACTAGAAAAAAAAAAAAGTAATGGACTAATACAGTTTGCTATAGGGCCATATAAATTTCATGTATCCTAACCATACTGGATCATGAAACTATAATACATCAAAACCCCAAAGGATAATTTTTCTGGAATTTTTAATGGCTGATACTCATTTTGGTAACACATCTTCCATTTCTGAAATCCTAAAATAGAATTTTAAAACCTTATACTTATTTTTTTTTAAGCTAGTGGTTTTTGATGTGTATTATTTATAAGAAGGCACAGCTTCATTTCAAATCTAATTGTTTCCAAAATTATCTCTTACTTGTTAAGGATATTCAGATAGTCCTTTCTTACACTTTGTTTTTTTACACTTTCTTACACTTTTTTCTACTGCTGAAGTTCATTCTTAGCTTTTCTGTGGTTTCTTCTTTTAGAGCCAGCTCTTCTTCATCATCTAAATTGGTTCTCTGTTGCATCCATAAAGCCTTATGGCTTGTTCAAACTAATTTAAGGATAGGTTTCCATCATTATTCATCCTAATCTGCTTTTTTTTTTTCCATCTCTAAAATGCATCTACTTATGATCTGTGCATGGACTGAATATCTTCGTGATGGTTCACTAATTGTTCTAGTCCTGGGCTGCTTATAATATATATTGATATCAGCTTATATGCTTTAGGTTATGTTTTTCAAGGGGACAGGGATCAAATCCATGTAAGACCTTGTCTACAGTAAATGATTTTTTTAAAAAAGATTGTATTTATTTATTTGACAGGCAGAGATCACAAGTAGGCAAAGAGGCAGGGGGAGGCAGGCTCCCCGATGACCAGAGAGCCCGATGCAGGGCTTGATCCCAGGACCCTGACACCATGACCTGAGCCGAAGGCAGAGGCTTTAACCCACTGAGCCACCCAGGTGTCCCTGATTTTGAAAACTGTGCAATGTTCTTTCAGAGATAGGCTTTGAAATCATACTTGTAACACTCTGAACTTCATGTATAGTTCATGTAATCACAAATATTCTGCATGACAAAGACTTAATTGAAGGTTTTAGATTTCTTTTTTTGAAAAAAATGCCTGATTGTTAACAAAAATTCTTTCATTTGAATTGATACTAGAAAAAAAAAAAGTAATGGACTAATACAGTTTGCTGTAGGGCCATATAAATTTCATGCATCCTAACCATACTGGATCATGAAACTATAATACATCAAAACCCCAAAGGATAATTTTTCTGGAATTTTTATGGTTAGGTTATGTCTACCAAATTCTGAACTTTTATCTCATTGACTTACCATGTTGATAGCTTAAGTTTATTTTGCTTTCCAGTTTAATGTCAGCACCAGAATGGATGCTTTGCCCTGGAAAGCACAGGTAGAGAAGAGCTGTGTTGCCATAGACATGACAACTTCATTTTAATAGCTTTTGTTATTACTGTCAGCCTTTGATGGTTACAAGAGAATATTATAATTCTTCTAAATTTATTAAGATTCATGACATTTTCAGTTTATAGGGGCACTTAAGCTTCTGCCTTCAAGTTTAGGAAGATGTTCTAAGAATTTTTTTTTTCTTAAGTGAGGACTGTAGAATTCATGGAGTCTTTTTCTTTCTTATCTCCAAGTTGAGTCTTGCCAGCCACTCATTTACATGAATTTCACATGTTAGAGGACATGTTATTTAGCACGTTATTGCTATGTAACCCCTAAGTTCTTATAGTTTGACTGGTAATGAGAAATCATAAAGGCTTCAGTGAATCTTCATCATTGTATTAATGGTCAAAAGACCATAATTTAGAGAAGAATGCCATTTTATTTCTTTGTATGGTACTAATAGAGTCCCTGTTAATAAACTTAAGCTTACTTATTATTACCTTTATTATAATACCCTTTTATATTATTATATCATCTCTTAATAATTACAACCAATTGTTTTAACTTGTATTAAATGAAAGCCTGTCATGATTGTCAATTTTCTTTTGTGTGGGCTTAATTTTTATGTGTATACTATCAGTCCCTAAACTGGTCTCAGGACCCTTTACACTCAGTTATTGAGAACCCCAAACATCTTCTACTTTATATGGGTTTTAACTATTGATATTTACCCTACTAGAAATAAAGTTTAGAATTTAAAAAATACTTATTAATTCATTGAAAAATAATAATCCCTGGATGCCTGGGTGGCTCAGTGGGTTAAAGCCTCTGCCTTTGGCTCAGGTCACGATCTCAGGGTCCTGGGATTGAGTCCAGCATCGGGCTCTCTGCACAGCAGGGAGCCTGTTTCCTCCTTTCTCTCTGCCTGCCTCTCTGCCTACTTGTGATCTCCCTCTGTCAAATAACTAAATAAAATCTTAAAAAAAAACCTAAAAACAAAATCTAACTAAAAACATCTTTATTAAAAAAAAAAAAAACCCTAGCATGTTAAGATAAGTAAAACATTTTAAAATAACTCCTTCTAAAAATGTACTAGAATTGTTTATTTTGGAAATTTCTTTCAAGTGTAGTGTAATAGATTACAGCTAAAATCTCAGATCTGCTTCTACAGTCGGTCTTTTGTAATGTTCTTCTAATTGAGGCATACAAAGAAAATTCAGGTTTACAGAGGTATGTAGTTTGACTTTTAAAAGCCATCAAAAGAAATGAAATCTTGCCATTTGCAACAACATGGATGGAACTAGAGCGTTTCATGCTTAGCAAAATAAGTCAAGCAGAGAAAGACAACTATCATATGATCTCCCTGATATGAGGAAGTGGTGATGCAACATGGAGGCTTAAGTGGGTAGAAGAAGAATCAATGAAACAAGATGGGATTGGGAGGGAGACAAACCATAAGTGACTCTTAATCTCACAAAACAAACTGAGGATTGCTGGGGGGAGGGTTTTGGGAGAAGGGGTTGGATTATGGACATTGGGGAGGGTATGTGATTTGGTGAGTGCTATGAAGTGTGTAAACCTGGTGATTCACAGACCTGTACCCCTGGGGATAAAAATATATGTTTATAAAAAATAAAAAATTAAAAAAAAATAAAATAATGGTAAATATTCTTTGCCACTACACCCAAACTTGACAAGTAGTAGATTCTTAAACATTGGTTGTAGTGGGAGATCTGAATTGCTTATTGGTAAATTTTTTTACTCTCTCCCATGAGAATTCTTTGATCTTTCAGCACTTGAAGTGACTCTTTCACTCTTGGATGCTTTTGTAACATCATGGCACTGATAAATAGGAAAATACTGTTTGACTCTTTCATATCTTCTAGTATTGAGGCATTTCATTATATATCTTTAAATTGCTGAAATCACCACTGATCTCTTGAGGAAAATCTTGAAGTATTGGGAAACTGTGAAATTCATGGCAGATAGAAGTTCCCAAACTCTTGATTTTTACTTGAAAGCCCAGACTTTATCATCGTAAATAATGCCAGTTGCTTTTCCTAATATAAGATTAACTTCATTCATTTTTGGGAAGATGACTGTCAATTACCCAAACCTAAATTATAGTTTATTAGTCATCCTGTAAGCAAAAATAATAGATAGTTTAGCTTACAACTCTGACAACTGTACAAGTGCTTTTCTGGAAATAACTGTCCAATTCAGTGTATAGAAGTGCTTTGTGTATATTTTTATTTCCCTAACACAACATTAGAAAGACATATTAAGGATCAGTATTTAAAATTAGTCATTTTACTACTTCACCAAAGACCTTTGGAAGTGGAAGGGGAAAAATCCTTTTAAGGTAAAGCAATGAGGAATAAAATGAGTAGACTAGATTGGTGCCATTGCTTTGGTTCATGCTGAGATACCAGGAGTTGAATCCACCTACTATTACTTTTGTGCCATCAGTGCAAATATCACACAGTGAAAAGGCCAATAGTGTCTTAATACCATAATGAAGTAGTTTTACCCTCGACCTTTTGAAAAGGATCCTGGAAACCCTTAGGGATTCACAGACCACATTCTCAGTATCACTCTTGTATACTTCATGGCAATTTATAGAAGTGTTTGGAGATTCCACATTTTTGATAACTAAAAAGATATGTATTAAGGCTCATTACTATAACTTTTCATGAAAATTATATCAATAAAATAAACATAACAATATTAAAATCTTAATTTTATGTAAATACTGCAATATACAAATCTACTAAATCTATACCATTGTTAAATTGCTCATTTAGACAAAAACTTGTCTAAATCATGTTCCTTTATTTTTTCCCCCCAAACTTCTATCTTTTTATCTATATTAGCAAAGGAGAGTATTAGGGTTAGTCACTAGTGAAACATAGCTTCGAGGTGGCTACTCTGGTTCTCAGAGAGTCCTCTTAAAATTGGCAGAGGTACAGATATGAACTAGAAGGACACTGGAATATTATCATCATGGTGCCAGTAAAGTAATTGTCACTTCCTGAGAATGCATTTTGTACTGGGCATTGTAATAAGCCATGTATATGCAATGTGATTTTATAATAACTCTATGAGGTATATCAGAAGAGAAAACTGAGGCTCAGATAATTAAAATAAGTTGTTCAATCCTCATAGGTACAAAGTAATAGAGCTAGGATCTGAACATAGATGTCTTCTTCCAAAACTTGGGTTATGACCTATTGTGCTTCTCTGCATTCAGTTCCTTATCATAATGGTTTATTCTTATGCTACCTTGTTATTTTCACGTTTACTCAAAAAGGTCCCTGGTGAAAACTTGTTATAACTAAGCAGTAGTTCTCTTATCAAATAGTTGTTTTAAAGAATTCCATGGCTTCTGAATTAACTTCAGGGTGTGAGGGAGTTTGGCACCTTGCAGTGAGGTCTTCAGTGACATCTTCACATACCTCCCTGGTCATGATAGAGTAAGTCAAAGGAGTATCCTTAGAAGGCTTAACTTTTTCTTTTCTAGACTAGTGCTACTCCAGGTATGGTGCATGAATGGTTCCAGTCAGCTAACTCTCTGAGACAAAATACAGAAATCAAAAGTAAGAGTATGGAAACTTGAATACCATTTGATATTACCACAACATCTGTGGACACATTTAGTTGTTTTTCTTTCTTTTTTTTTTTTTTTTAGACTTTAATTTTTTTTATTTTTTATAAACATATATTTTTATCCCCAGGGGTACAGGTCTGTGAATCACCAGGTTTACACACTTCACAGCACTCACCAAATCACATACCCTCCCCAATGTCCATAATCCCACCCCCTTCTCCCAAACCCCCTCCCCCCGGCAACCCTCAGTTTGTTTTGTGAGATTAAGAGTCACTTATGGTTTGTCTCCCTCCCAATCCCATCTTGTTTCATTTATTCTTCTTCTACCCACTTAAGCCTCCATGTTGCATCACCACTTCCTCATATCAGGGAGATCATATGATAGTTGTCTTTCTCCGCTTGACTTATTTCGCTAAGCATGATACGCTCTAGTTCCATCCATGTTGTAGCAAATGGCAAGATTTCATTTCTTTTGATGGCTGCATAGTATTCCATTGTGTATATATACCACATCTTCTTGATCCATTCATCTGTTGATGGACATCTAGGTTCTTTCCATAGTTTGGCTATTGTGGACATTGCTGCTATAAACATTCGGGTGCACGTGCCCCTTTGGATCACTACATTTGTATCTTTAGGGTAAATACCCAATAGTGCAATTGCTGGGTCATAGGGCAGTTCTATTTTCAACATTTTGAGGAACCTCCATGCTGTTTTCCAGAGTGGCTGCACCAGCTTGCATTCCCACCAACAGTGTAGGAGGGTTCCCTTTTCTCCGCATCCTCGCCAGCATCTGTCATTTCCTGATTTGTTGATTTTAGCCATTCTGACTGGTGTGAGGTGATATCTCATTGTGGTTTTGATTTGTATTTCCCTGATGCCGAGTGATATGGAGCACTTTTTCATGTGTCTGTTCGCCACCTGGATGTCTTCTTTGCAGAAATGTCTATTCATGTCCTCTGCCCATTTCTTGATTGGATTATTTGTTCTTTGGGTGTTGAGTTTGCTAAGTTCTTTATAGATTCTGGACACTAGTCCTTTATCTGATATGTCGTTTGCAAATATCTTCTCCCATTCTGTCAGTTGTCTTTTGATTTTGTTAACTGTTTCCTTTGCTGTGCAAAAGCTTTTGATCTTGATGAAATCCCCGTAGTTCATTTTTTCCCTTGCTTCCCTTGCCTTTTGCGTTGTTCCTAGGAAGATGTTGCTGCGGCAGAGGTCGAAGAGGTTGCTGCCCGTGTTCTCCTCAAGGATTTTGATGGATTCCTTTTGCACATTGAGGTCCTTCATCCATTTTGAGTCTATTTTTGTGTGTGGTGTAAGGGAATGGTCCAATTTCATTTTTCTGCATGTGGCTGTCCAATTTTCCCAGCACCATTTATTGAAAAGGCTGTCTTTTTTCCATTGGACATTCTTTCCTGCTTTGTCGAAGATTAGTTGACCATAGAGTTGAGGGTCTATTTCTGGGCTCTCTATTGATCTATGTGTCTGTTTTTGTGCCAGTACCATGCTGTCTTGATGATGACAGCTTTGTAATAGAGCCTGAAGTCCGGAATTGTGATGCCACCAACGTTGGCTTTCTTTTTCAATATCCCTTTGGCTATTCGAGGTCTTTTCTGGTTCCATATAAATTTTAGCATTATTTGTTCCATTTCTTTGAAAAAGATGGATGGTACTTTGATAGGAATTGCATTAAATGTGTAGATTGCTTTAGGTAGCATAGACATTTTCACAATATTTATTCTTCCAATCCAGGAGCATGGAACATTTTTCCATTTCTTTGTGTCTTCCTCAATTTCTTCCATGAGTACTTTATAGTTTTCTGAGTATAGATTCTGTGTCTCTTTGGTTAGGTTTATTCCTAGGTATCTTATGGTTTTGGATGCAATTGTAAGTGGGATTGACTCCTTAATATCTCTTTCTTCTGTCTTGCTGTTCGTGTAGAGAAATGCAACTAATTTCTGTGCATTGATTTTATATCCCGACACTTTACTGAATTCCTGTATAAGTTCTAACAGTTTTGGAGTGGAGTCTTTTGGGTTTTCCACATATAGTATCATATCATCTGCGAAGAGTGATAATTTGACTTCTTCTTTGCCGATTTGGATGCCTTTAATTTCCTTTTGTTGTCTGATTGCTGAGGCTAGGACCTCTAGTACGATGTTGAATAGCAGTGGTGATAATGGACATCCCTGCCGTGTTCCTGACCTTAGCGGAAAAGCTTTCAGTTTTTCTCCATTGAGAATGATATTTGCGGTGGGTTTTTCATAGATGGCTTTGATGATATTGAGGTATGTGCCCTCTATCCCTACACTTTGAAGAGTTTTGATCAGGAAGGGATGTTGTACTTTGTCAAATGCTTTTTCAGCATCTATTGAGAGTATCATATGGTTCTTGTTCTTTCTTTTATTGATGTGTTGTATCACATTGACTGATTTGCGGATGTTGAACCAACCTTGCAGCCCTGGAATAAATCCCACTTGGTCATGGTGAATAATCTTTTTAATGTACTGTTGAATCCTATTGGCTAGTATTTTGTTGAGTATTTTCGCATCTGTGTTCATCAAGGATATCGGTCTATAGCTCTCTTTTTTGGTGGGATCCTTGTCTGGTTTTGGGATCAAGGTGATGCTGGCCTCATAAAATGAGTTTGGAAGTTTTCCTTCCATTTCTATTTTTTGGAACAGTTTCAGGAGAATAGGAATTAGTTCTTCTTTAAATGTTTGGTAGAATTCCCCCGGGAAACCGTCTGGCCCTGGGCTTTTGTTTGTTTGGAGATTTTTAATGACTGTTTCAATCTCCTTACTGGTTATGGGTCTGTTCAGGCTTTCTACTTCTTCCTGGTTCAGTTGTGGTAGTTTATATGTTTCTAGGAATGCATCCATTTCTTCCAGATTGTCAAATTTATTGCCATAGAGTTGCTCATAGTATGTTCTTATAATAGTTTGTATTTCTTTGGTGTTAGTTGTGATCTCTCCTCTTTCATTCATGATTTTATTTATTTGGGTCCTTTCTCTTTTCTTTTTGATAAGTCGGGCCAGGGGTTTATCAATTTTATTAATTCTTTCAAAGAACCAGCTCCTAGTTTCGTTGATTTGTTCTATTGTTTTTTTGGTTTCTATTTCATTGATTTCTGCTCTGATCTTTATGATTTCTCTTCTCCTGCTGGGCTTAGGGTTTCTTTCTTGTTCTTTCTCCAGCTCCTTTAGGTGTAGGGTTAGGTTGTGTACCTGAGACCTTTCTTGTTTCTTGAGAAAGGCTTGTACCGCTATATATTTTCCTCTCAGGACTGCCTTTGTTGTGTCCCACAGATTTTGAACCGTTGTATTTTC
The DNA here is from genome assembly GCF_030435805.1 of Mustela lutreola. Lineage (NCBI taxonomy): Eukaryota > Metazoa > Chordata > Mammalia > Carnivora > Mustelidae > Mustela > Mustela lutreola. The sequence continues at coordinate 55,808,350 of NC_081295.1, read as the reverse complement.
ATTATCATTTGTTTCCATGATTTTTTTCAATTCTTCTTTAATTTCCCGGTTGACCCATTCATTCTTTAGAAGGATACTGTTTAGTCTCCACGTATTTGGGTTCTTTCCAAACTTCCTTTTGTGGTTGAGTTCTAGCTTTAGAGCATTGTGGTCTGAAAATATGCAGGGAATGATCCCAATCTTTTGATACCGGTTGAGTCCTGATTTAGGACCGAGGATGTGATCTATTCTGGAGAATGTTCCATGTGCACTAGAGAAGAATGTGTATTCTGTTGCTTTGGGATGAAATATTCTGAATATATCTGTGATGTCCATATGGTCCAGTGTGTCGTTTAAGGCCTTTATTTCCTTGCTGATCTTTTGCTTGGATGACCTGTCCATTTCAGTGAGGGGAGTGTTAAAGTCCCCTACTATTATTGTATTATTGTTGATGTGTTTCTTTGATTTTGTTATTAATTGGTTTATATAGTTGGCTGCTCCCACATTGGGGGCATAGATATTTAAAATTGTTAAATCTTCTTGTTGGACAGACCCTTTGAGTATGATATAGTGTCCTACCTCATCTCTTATTATAGTCTTTGGCTTAAAATCTAATTGATCTGATATAAGGATTGCCACTCCTGCTTTCTTCTGATGTCCATTAGCATGGTAAATTCTTTTCCACCCCCTCACTTTAAATCTGGAGGTGTCTTTGGGCTTAAAATGTGTTTCTTGGAGGCAACATATAGATGGGTTTTGTTTTTTTATCCATTCTGATACCCTGTGTCTTTTGACAGGGGCATTTAGCCCATTCACATTCAGGGTAACTATTGAGAGATATGAATTTAGTGCCATTGTATTGCCCGTAAGGTGACTGTTACTGTACTATATAGTTGTTTTTCTTACAAAAAAAAAAAAAAGAGATTTTCAATGAATTAGATTTTTTTAAATAGTTCTTAACCACAGACAGTTTAAAGAAGCATTGTTTGAAACTGTAGCACTCCATGATTTAAAAAGTGCTTTTAATTCGTCTTCCTATATTTTAGGTTTTCTTTTTTGCTTCTCAGCCCTTAAAAATTCATTTTTTGAAACCCTCGTTTTTGATTATTTCATTTTGATTTGATACTTCAAAAAACTTAGCCTTTAGCTTTTATGTGAAATGTAAGCAATTTGACAACAAATATGAGATCATAGTTGTGTAGATTTTTCTTAAGACTATTCAAATTAGATAATCATAATTTGGAATTGGAATTTGAACTGAGAATCTTAGAAATTTGATGTACGGTCTCATAAAAGTCATATATTCATTCAATAAAAAGCTAAGCACTAGGGGGCACCTTGACAGCTCAGTTGGTCAAGCAGCTGATTCTTGATTTCAGCTCAGGTCATGATCTCAGGTGTTGTGAGATCAAGTCCTGTGTTGGTACTGGGCTTGGAGCCTACTTAAGATTTCCTCCCTTATGCTTCCTCTGCTCCTTACAAACCCCAAATAAAGTTGAGCACTGAGGTTTGAGTAGTAAAGAGAAGATATTTGTTAGCTTTCAAGAGCCAAGGTGTAATTCTGTTCGCCAAATTTATAGTTAAGTGTTTCCTTTGAAATAGAAGGGCACATCTGCATTTGATGAAAGTTGGAGAATTTAATAAAGTTAGTAATGTAAATTAAGGACATAAGAGAGAATTTGGAGCTTAAATTCCAATTTAAAAAATACATAGAAGTAGTGAATAATACAGGTGGCAGTACTATTTATGCAGAAAGAGTATCAGAACAGCACAACAGTTACATTTCAAACTACTTTAGGCAGTGTTTATTACCAAATTTGGCCAAATATTACCAAATCCTACAGCATTTCTGATTGTAAGTCCTAGTATTAGTGACCATCTGAGTGATAGGTTTAGTGGTATTTAAATATGTATTTGTTAAACACTTTTTGGCATCCTTAGCTAGGGCCTGGGGATGCAGAGGTAATTTTACTCTTTGTTTCCTAAAGGATCTCACAATACAAAGGGAAACTAGATAAACAATGATATTTGTTTTGGTAAATGCTGAGAAGAAGTAGGCACAGGATTCTAGGAACACAGAAAGGGAACCAAGCACAATCAGGGTGGATGGATCAGGGAAGGTTTTTCTGAGGAGATAGTAATTGGACTGAGTTTTAGAATGCTAAAGTCAAACAGAAAATGAGGGGAAGTGTATCTCAGGCAATAAACAATGTGTGCAAATGCTATTATAATAATTTCAGCTGCAGGTTATTAGGGCCAGAGCTAAAGTTACCTTGGGGCTGATATGGAGGAGACAGGTTCTTAAGATCCTAATACAGGGAACAGGATGCACTTTATAAGATTTGGAGTTGTGTCATCTCTTACCACATATTGCTTTACGCACTGTGTTGTAGCCCCATTGGCCATTTAATTCCTCAGATGTACCAAACTCATTCCTGACTTGGGGTCTTTGCCATTATTCCTGTTACCTAAAATGTGCAACCCTTTTCTCCCAACACCAAGCTCTTTGACTGGCTCCTCTTCATTCCGGCCAGCTCATCTGTCATTACTTCAGGGATCTTTTCTGATCACTCTTACAGTAACTGCTCTGTGTCCTCCCTCACAGTCAGCCTACCATTCCACATTGTTTTATTCTCTTTGTAACACTTGTCCCAATGTGCTTGTTCATGTACACTAGACATGAGTGCACTGTTTTATTCTCAGGAATATAGGTGCTCAAAATAAATTTGAATGAATGGGTAATGTTGTAGAACTGAGCTGAGCAAATTGGTTTTAAAAATGGCTTTTTGGGTAGAAGTACTTCCTTTAACTGAAGAGTGCTTCATATGAAACACAACTTGAGCCAAACCACATATTAAGGCCAGTCTGGGGAGGTTAGAAGACAAAGGAATTAACTAAAAGTGTCCAGCCTCTTAAAAATTTCAATCAGATTATGAAAGGTCTAGGGGCATCTGGGTGGCTCAGTCCCAGTTAAACTTCTGACTCTTCATTTCAACTCAGGTCATGATCCCAGGGTGATGAGATCTAACCCCATGTCAGGCTCCACGCCCCACATGGAACCTGCTTAAGATTCTCTTTTCCTCTCCCTCTGCCTACCCCTGCCTGAGCACATGCATGGCACTTGGTCTCATAAATGAATGAATGAATGAGTGAATGATTAAATGATTAAATAAATTATTAAAATGTCCAGACACCCTTCTAATGCAGTTATCTTCACAAAATGACAGTCTTGAGGAGCGTCCAGTATCATTAAGAGAAATTCTACTGAAATTTGATGTTAAGTTACGGGATAAAAATTATCTTTTCTCCAGGTCTTACTGTAACATCAAAAAAACTAACATTGTGTTTAAAAACAGATTCTCCACCTCCATAATTCATATGCTACCTAGAAATAATCTAGATTTCTAGAGTTTTTTATATAATTCTAAATGCCAACAAAACAGTTTATGTAATTTTCAATATCTAGTATTAAAATACTTATCATTGCATTTATGACTACTTATTGTAAAGTATTCATCTCATTAATATTTACCCTTCAAAGTTTGGTTCTTTATAAAGAAAAAATATAATCTCTTGGGTGTTCATAAGTCAGGTGATTCCTGCCTGGCAAACTTAGATTATTTTTTTTAAAAAACAACACATAAGATATAAGGGAAAAAAATGTATTTAAATGTATACATATATGTATGCATATATATATATACACACACACACATGCATTTATTGCTAGATTTGGGGAACTTTTATTATGAAAAAGAATATTAACTTGGTATCTCTTTGAAACTGCTTCTTTTTTTTTTTTTTTTTTTCAAAGATTTTATTTATTTATTTGACAGAGAGAAATCACAAGTAGTTGGAGAGGCAGGCAGAGAGAGAGAGAGGAGGAAGCAGGCTCCCTGCTGAGCAGAGAGCCCCATGTGGGACTCGATCCCAGGACGCGAGATCATGACCTGAGCCGAAGGCAGCGGCTTAACCCACTGAGCCACCCAGGCGCCCCTGAAACTGCTTCTTACTCATATTTTTTTATTCTTATATTTTTATCCCTATTTTTTTCATCATATTTTTTTTTCTTTCCTAAGTTTAGAAAAGAAGAGTAGGCAACTTACAAGCCCACTGAATACACACTTAGTTGCCTTTTGAGGATAAACCTACCTAAATGCCATGATGTTATTAAATACCATTATTAACAATTTATCTAATAAACTGGTGACTTACCTGGCAAACCTACCTGATATTTCCATGGGAATTTTATTCTATTATGTAGCTCAGCATCTCCCTGTTTCTGGTTTTTATATTAACAATGCTGCTTTTTTTTTTTTTTTTTTAAGTTGGCTATATGTAAAAGCGTTTATCAGACTATTTTTGAAATATTACTTATAAAATACATGACCCGGGCCTCCAATCTGTAAAAGATGAAGTCAGAGTCTTCATCCTTATTTCTAGTATTTTATATTCAATTGTATGGAAAATTTCAAAGTATGCAAGAGAGGAAGTGTATCCTATTTATTCATTATATGTGGAGCAAAAGGAAAGAAAATTAAATATGCTTTCCTAACTATAGTCATAATAATAACACTATGCAAAGTGATTGAAACAATGTATTGGTATAGTTCTATTTGGGAATTTAACCTTGATTACTGTCACTTAGGTGGAAAAATAATATTAACAAAATCATTTTAGTGGTGAAAAATCTAAATGATAGTGTAAACTAAAGAGTGGTTAGTGTAACATACATATCTGTTAATTCCATTCATATTCATTTATGTATTCATTGTACTAATTGACCAAGTTTTGGATACAGCAAGGAACAAAATGAACAAATCTCCTTGCCCTCATGGAGCTTACAATTTAATGAGAAAAACAATGAACAAAATAAGTTTTAATGATAAATTCTATGAAAAAAACTAAAACAAGGATATATGAAAGTATAGTTTTAAATAAAATACTATACACACATACACTTATCCCATTATATATATCAAAATAGGTAAAATGTTTCAGTATTAAAAAACAATTGAGTTATTTGACCTAATATTTGTATTTCCTTATAAATAACACATTTGTACTACTACTCTAAGTAAATTTTAGTGGAGTTTATTTATTCTAGAGTTTATTTTAGGTAAAAATAAACAATTTAGAAATGTTAATGTTTCCACATACCAAAAGAAGGGGAACTTTCATAATGGATAATAATGGTAATTTGACGATAGTAGTAATAATAAATAAATCTTACCAAAAATATGCTATGTGCTGCACATTGATGCCAGTGCTTTGTGTATATTAATTCAGTAATTGTCAAGGGTATATAGATACCACTCGGTCTCTATAGAGAGGTTAAGCAGCTTTGCAGTATCAGAGCTGAGATTTAATTTAACTTTAGACAGCTTAGTTCCAGAACAAGCACTTTTTTTTTTAAGTAACAAAATATTGCTTTCATCTAATTTTCTTATTATTCACAGCGATATAACAATGGACAAGCAAGCTTCAAGTTAAATATAAGAGCTAGCATTTTTTAAAAAATAATAAGTAATTAAGAACTAGCATTTTTAACAATTCCGTATTATTACATACTGCTTATACCAGATGTGAAGAGGGGGTAGGTGAATCTACTGAACTTAGAATAAATATTCAGAAAGTACCTAAAATATCATGAGGAGATTTAAGAAAATCTTATATCAAACTTTTAAAATCATCTGTTTGATGTACCATAAACAGCTTCCCACCCAACAAATGATGAGACACAGCAGATCAAAGCTAATTCCTTAGAATCAATGAACTCTTACCAAACAATTAGAAAAGGATTACTAATCTAATGAAAATATAGACAAAAAGCATGAATAATCAAGACAAAGATAAATACAGGCCAAAACATATGAAAAGATATTTTTCCTTTTGTATACTTAAGGATACACTTTTAAAAAGTGAATCTAGATAAATCATTAAGTAATGGCTAATAGGGAGACAGTTGTAGAGTAATCAGTAGTGGCAAGCTGGCAGCTAGTGGATGTACATGGGAGCTGTGGTTGGATAGCATACCAGCCAAAATTCCAGAAGTCCTCTAGAAAATGATTTTGAATAACTGTTTTCTCAAGGGTGATTTATAGCTAGTACATTCCTGCTACATCAATGAGAAGTTAATTTGTTACATATAGTGGATGCCTCAGGCCATAAATGCTCTCTTAGATCTGTTGAGAAAGCCTGGTTATTAGGTTTGGAAATAAAGGCTGTATATTCAGGAGTCTTGACTAGTAGAAACACAGAGATAATTTTTTGACAGTTGTATAAAGAGGATTAAAGAAAAAAATTTTAGGGACCAAGGTGAGGTATGAGAGTCAAATGTGGTCAATGTTCATTCTTACTGTAGGTTAATTTTCATGAATTCATGGGAAAAAAAAAAATATATATATATATATGGGTCTTACCAAATGTCATTTAAAAAATCCACGAGTATTCAATTAAATCATGCATTAAGATGTTAGAATTTATTATTTTACTAATTAAAACGTTTACAATACAGCAAGAAAATATAGTGTCCACTATGTTATTTATAATCCTGCCTATGTATTTTATTTTCAGGGAACCTTTTATTATTTTATCAGGAGGTTTGTCCTATGATACTGTAGGAAGAAGACCCTGCTTAACAGTTATGCATGGGAAGAGTACTGCTGTGCTGGAAATGGACTATTCAATTGTTGATTTTCTAACGCTGTGTGAAACACCATACCCAAATGGTAATAAGCTTTGCATCTTTAAAACTCATTCTCTATAGATATCTGCTATTCAGAACAAAGACCTGTAGTTTCCTTGTCTTAGTATGCTGTAATTCTTCTGGGAGAGAGATGCTGTCTTCCTAACTTTGCAAGTTTTATCTCAAAAGTTAATTTTGCTTAATAAGCTTTATCTGGTTAGTATGAGATAGTAGCCTTTAGTGCCACTTAAGGGCAAACAAAACTGTGGACATTAAGAAACATTTTAGAATTCTATAGAACACTAGTATATTAATCAGGGTTCTCCAGAGAAACAAAACCAATAGGGAAGAGAGACAGAGAAAGAGAATGAATTTATTTAAGGAACTGGTTCATGCAATTGTGGAGGCTAATAAGTCAAATTCATTGAGCAAGATGGCAGGCTGAACATTCAGAGAAGAGCTGTCTTGAGGCAGAATTGCTTCTTTTTTAGAACCTGTCTTTGCTCTTCAGGCCTTTAGCTGATTGAAGCCCACCCACATTATATCTGATAATCTGCTTTACTCAGAGTCTACTGTTTTAAATGTTAATCACATCTAAAGAAAACCTTCACAGCAACATTTGGATTTGTGTTTCACTGAACAGCTGGACACCAAAGCAAAGACAAGCTGACATAAAATTAGCTATCACAACTAACATATATTCTTTCAAGAGGAATTTAAATCTGGATCCGTTTTACTTCATTTGAAGCTAATTGAAATGTAAAGCTGTAATGTATTTTATAGTTAAACAGGTACATATAAAATATCTAAGAAATTATAGTAGTATAGTAGTACTTGAGTTCCTATGAGATCCAATAGTAAGAATTGTTCTTACAGTTGTTGTGATTTAGATTTTGGGTTTGTTGCCCATGGCCCACCTTGGATTTTGCAATACCATAGAAGTTACTGTGAACTTTTTGCCTTATTCATCTTTACAAAACTGAGATAATTTTGTCTGAGTTATTGTATAGATCTGTCTCATTTAAAACAAAATTGTCTTAAATTACATGTAGTACAAGATCACAATGTTACATACTTGAGAGAATGGAACAAAATAATAATAAAAAAAAGCAATGTTTATGATCTAATTCCCTATCTTCTTGCATATTTAAAACTATTTAAAACATTGTTTTTCTGTTTTAGATTTTCAGGAACCATATGCTGTAGTAGTTCTTCTGGAAAAGGATTTAGTACTTATAGACCTGGCACAAAATGGGTAAGAAATAAAATTTGGTGAGAGTTTATTTTAGTATGTGGCGAAAGAGAATCTTTTTAGCATAGGGTTGGCTATTTCTTTTGTTTGAAAATACTTTATTTATATCCATAATCTTGACCTCTTTTTACAGATCCAGACACACATTTCTAATTACCTGCCAGACTTACCAGATCCAGTATGTTGCTTATACAGAGTTTCCATTTTTTTAAGCCAAAATTTGTTGAATTTCTGAAATTTAATATGATTCAACTTAATACCTGGACACCGTGCAGACAGACAAAATAAGTCCAGAATTGATGCCATTACAGTTTACCTCCAGAAAAGCTCTGGGCTCTCCCCACCCCAATGCACTCTCTGGCACTGTCACGAATCTCGTTGTCAGAGTAATTTTACACATAGCACCAAGCTTGTCACTGTCCTCCTCTTTTAAGAGTCTCATAATTGGCTAATGGAGCCAACTGGCACCCTGTTATTCTCCTCTTTAAACCACTGTGGTTGGTTGTTACTGTTTTTGATCTGAGAGCACCACGTTGGCTTGCTACTCTACAGAGTAGAAACTTAGGATACCTTTCCAGCCTGATTTCTCACTGTCTTCCTACTTATTCCCTAGAAAAACTGAACTATGATCAAACTTCAATGCTTTTTCTTATATGGCTCCCAAGAGCTGCAAACTTCACTTGCTTCACTGATGTCAAAACCCCATAAATCTTTCAAAGTCATCTCTCATCTCCTCTTTAAATGTTTCCCCCTCTCTCTTAAAAAAAAAAAAATTTTTATATATATATATATATATAACTGATCTGTAAATCACCACCATAGCTCCTTGGCAACTTTTTGTGGTATTTGCCATATGCTGCTTTTTCTAAAATAGATGATAGTATGTTTACTTACAACATCTTTGAATTAAAGTACATTGCAAATAAATAATATTTGTATCTCCTGGAGATAATCATTAAATATTTAATTGACTTTACCCATTCATATTCAGTGTTTCTCAGTTAGGGACAATTTTACTATTTTTCCCCTCTCCCCCCAGATACTTAACGGCTGTGTGAACATCTTTTATAGAAGCTGCTGGCATCTAGTGGTAGAGGACAGGGATGCTGCTAAACATCCACAGTGCACAGGAGAGTCCCTCATAATAAAGAATTTTCTGATCCAAAATGTGAATAGCACCAGGTTTAGGAAACCCTGAAGTATAAGTGAACAGTATTATTTATCTTATTTTAAGGCATTCCTAGATTTACATCAACTTATGTGCTACCTGTAATTATCGGTTGGATATTTTTATCCTTTTTAAAAATTAGATAGATAATATATATAGATTATATATATATACATACACATCTATTTATATATAGATGTGTGTGTGTGTGTGTGTGTGTGTGTGTATCTATATCTCCACCATAATGGAGGAATTTAAAAATACCATTTCTAAATCGTAATCCTAAGGACACCCAGGTGGCTCAGTCTGTTAAGTATCTGCCTTTAGCTAAGGTCATGATCTTGGGGTCCTGGGATCAAGCCCCACATCGGACTCCCTGCTTAGCAGGGGATCTGCTTTTCCCCCTCTCTCAAGTAGCATCTAAAAATTACATTGATAATAAAAAAATTGATAGCCCTAGAATGACTTATTCTTTTTTAAAAAAAGATTTACTTATTTATTTTAGAGAGAGACAGTGCAAAGGTAGAGGGCGGGGAGTGTGCTGAGAGAGAGGGAGAGACAGCCCTAAGCCCACTGCATGCTGAGGGTAGAGCCCAATGCAAGACTGGATCCCATGACCCTGAGCTCATGACCTGAACCAAAACCAGGAGTTGGATGTTTAACTGACTGTGCCACCTAGGTGCCCCTAGAATAACTTCCTCTTAATAGATTTTATTTTTTTCCCTTAGCTAAGTTTTAAAATCGTATGTGAAACTTTTATGTGTCATCTGTACCAAAAAATATTTAAATTAAAATACTGGGCAAATAACCTGTGGCTAGGCATTTTGAATAAAAATAGCAAATGGATCAGTTAAACATATAATAATAGTAAGATTATTGAGCTTAAGTGTTATAAAATGTGTTTTGTTTTTGTTTTTGTTTTTTTTAAAGATTTTATTTATTTATTTGACAGACAGAGATCACAAGTAGACAGAGAGGCAGGCAGAGAGAGAGGAGGAAGCAGGCTCCCCGCTGAGCAGAGAGCCTGATGCGGGGCTCGATCCCAGAACCCTGGGATCATGACCTGAGACAAAGGCAGAGGCTTTAATCCACTGAGCCACCCAGGCGCCCCATAAAATGTGTTTTTAAAGAGAAAAGAGTTACTTGCCATTTTTTAATTCATGTTTTTGTTTGAGGTTTTTTTCTGTGTTTTTATGTGTGGTTGAGGAATGAGTAATGACAGTTCGGTTCATTTTGAAATCTAGAAAGGAATTTTCTGAAATTATTCTTTAATTTTTAAATTATTACCAGTAGTAGACTGATAATACATCTAATTTTTGCAGATGAGCCACTCTGAATTTTTTAGACTTTATAGCCATATTCTGGTTTTCGTGATATTTTTAAGTAGCCATTCTCAAGGAATTCAAACCAGAAGAGAAATATCATTGTGGATTTAGTTAGGATTTTACTTTAATTTTGAAATTTGGAAAGCATTTTTTTGCTTTATTTAATGGAATAACCTCATATCTAGAAAACCTTTAAGGTAGAATTTTATTTAGATTATCATTGAAATAAGAGTATCTCTAGATTAAATATTATTGTATTCTATTGATTGGAAAAAAAAGAACTGAAAATTTGTATTAGCTCTGTTGATATAAAGGTGAGGCATTTGTTGATTGAAAGCCTTACACCTTAATGGTTAGGAGCACTGTTTAAATTCTGCTTCTCCTTGCTAGATGGCATGCCTTTGGGACATTACTCTTAAGTGTTTGTTCTTCAGTAAAATGTCCACATCATAAGTTTGGTGCAGGAAGTAAATAAGGTATATGTATGTATGAAGCACTCAGTCCAGTGTGTGCCACATGGTACATTATTCTAACTGAGCAACGTGCATTATAAAAGATGCCTTTTTTTTTTAACATGTATGCATGAAGTAAATCTATTAATCTCTATGGTAAAATGTATGTAATTTCTAAAAATACAGAAAAGAACATTGTATCCCAAAACTTATAAGTTCATAAAATCTGTTATATAGACCTTCAGAGGATGTTATCTTTAAATCAAAGTTAAAAAATGGTTTTCATTCCAAAGCTGTAAATATTTTTAAAAGTTTTTGTCGTTATAGTAATTTCATTAAATTAATAAATATTTTTCTTTCCTGTTGTTAAAGATACCCTATATTTGAAAATCCCTACCCTTTGACTATACATGAATCCCCTGTTACATGTTGCGAATACTTTGCTGATTGTCCTGTGGACCTTATTCCTGCACTTTATTCTGTTGGAGCTAGACAGAAGCGGCAAGGTTACAGCAAAAAGGTATTGAACATGAGTTTTAGTATTTAATCTTACATTTCTGCATTTTATATTTATCACCTTGGAGTATTTGATAACATTGATTCCTTTTTTAGAGAAAATAAATAGAAAGTCCTTTTTGGAAGCAAAATACGTTGTTTACTGTTGTCATAGAAATATATATGGGGATGTATGGTATGCTTGGAAGTTGCTTTATACAATAATCTTTTTTTATAGGAATGGCCCATTAATGGAGGTAATTGGGGCTTGGGTGTTCAAAGTTACCCAGAAATAATTATTACAGGGTAAGTAAGAGCCTGTTTTGCCACTAAATCACTAATAGCTAAATATAATTAAGACTATATAGACTTTAATTAATTGGGCAAGTATTGCTTTCCTTTATGCTGTAATGTATTAAGAAATGTTATTGTTTAGAACCTGCCAACTTACCCTGAATTTTACCTTTCTTCATTTGGTTGCTATCTTTTCAAATAACAGTATACTTCAAAGAAAAAAAAGAAATCTGATTTTTTTCCTTTCTTTTTTTCTTCACAATTTTAACTCATTTGCTTTTCATAGGCATGCTGATGGGTCAGTTAAGTTCTGGGATGCTTCTGCAAGTAAGTATTTAGAATATTACTTGTTACATGTTATGCAATCACTGCTTCTATACAATCTGTTTTATAATAATTTTGTGACCAACATTTAATTTAAAATTTAGAAGCTATAAAGTTAATATGTAATTTATCAAGTATATGAGTTTAGAATTTCTGATAGAAGTAAATATTTTTATGGATATTCACTAGTAAATTAAGAAGGATTCTCAACAGAAGTAACAAATCCTTTGTTCAAAATTTCATCAGACTTTCTCTTTTTAACTCAAAAATAAGAGAAGGAATATACGGGCACGTGGGTGGCTCAGTGGTTAAGCATCTGTCTTGTGCTCAGGTCATGATCCTAGGGTCCTGGGCTCGAGCCCTGCATCTGGCTCCCTGCTTGGCAGGAAGTCTGCTACTCCCTTTCCCATTCACCCTGCTTGTGTTCCCTCTCTTGCTGTGTGTCTTTCTGTCAAATAAATAAATAAAATCTTAAAAAAAAAAAAAAAACGGAATATATTTCAAATCAGTAGAAATTTTATAGAGTAATTTTAATGCCTGATTCCAAGCTAACAGTGTTTTGTGCTGTCTTTGCGAAATATATATATGGTGGTTACACAAAATGCTTTGAATTATCACTGTTTGCAAAACATACATAGTAAGCAATGAGAATCCAGTTAACTCAGGATATTTTCTGTTTTATCATGTAGAAATGTGAGATAGTACCTTTAATAGAGAAAATAAGTAGGAAATCATTTTAGAAAGCAAATGTGTTCTTTATTTTCATTATATTTATATATTTTGTTTTAAACAAAATCTTTTCATCAGTCATTTTATTCAGGTTACCTAAATTCATCATCATGATGCATTTTTTTCTTAATGAATACAATTTTTTGGTCAATAGGTACTGTAATTGCTTCATCTAAACGTCTAATAGAAATGTAGACCTGGAAAGAAAAATATGGTTCAAATAAATAAAGGCTATTTTCCTTAGTTAGTATGTCTGATTACATATTATTTTATATTTGTCCTATTTGTATTAAAGTATCTAACATATATTATGTTTTCTTTTAGTAACTCTACAAGTATTATATAAACTAAAGACATCTAAAGTATTTGAAAAGTCAAGAAATAAAGATGAGAGGCCAAACACAGACATTGTAGATGAAGATCCGTATGCCATTCAGATCATCTCCTGGTGTCCAGAAAGTAGAATGCTGTGCATAGCTGGAGTTTCCGCTCATGTTATTATTTATAGATTCAGCAAACAAGAAGTGATTACAGAAGTCATTCCAGTAATAATCTCTTAATTATTTTCAGTGTCAGATGTCTGACATTTAAAATTTTTTTTGAATTATTTAGATTATTTGGGATCAGTTTTATCTAGAATTTTAAAGAACACCTAAGTGTTTACACTGCCATCTATCTTTTGTGGAAAATAGTATAGTTTACCCATATCTTTTTAGTGAGCATTTAAATTTAAATCTTTATATATAGTATATGTTTCATTTAAGGAAAGTTAATATGAATATAAGCATACTCTAATTTGGTATTAACAGGAATGCAGTAAATTCTAAAATCATTTTTAAAAAGCTGAGTCAGAAACATGTTTTTTCTTTGCTAAATCTTTACCTTTAGAAATCTTGTTACATTTTTACCTTTAAAAATGTTGTTCCCACTGAAGCATATATGGGTATGTGTATAAACTGTATGAAATATTCTAATAATTATTCAAAGTAGGCAAACTGTCTTTTTTTTTAACTTTTTTTTTTTTAACAACAGATGCTTGAAGTTCGATTGTTATATGAGATAAATGATGTGGAATCCCCAGAGGGAGAACAGGCACCGCCTTTGCCAACACCAGTTGGGGGTTCCACTCCTCAGCCCATTCCTCCTCAGTCTCATCCTTCTACCAGTAGCAGTTCATCTGATGGGCTTCGTGATAATGTCCCTTGTTTAAAGTAAGTTATTAAAAAATACAGATTTTTTGGAAATTATTTTTTAATTTAGATAAATTATAAGCTTCTTACAGTACTATTTTCCTGTGATAGAAACAAAGGACATAAGATCCTTTCTTTCGGTGTTTTGCTATGGTTAATCCAGTTCATTTTTTTGTGGCATCAAGAGAAATATGATTGAATTCCGAGACTTTTATCTTTAAAGTGCTAAGATTTGATCTTTAAACATACTGGTAGAATAGCATGGATCTTTTCTGTATATATAGGTCAATCTTCCAAAATCCATGGATATTTTCTAGTCTGGATTCGTATGGATCCAAATGTACATGTAGACTGCTTTCTACCTTCTGAAAATTCTGGTTTTTTGGACTCTAGAGATTCAGTCATTTTGTAATCATTTTCTCTTCCTTCTGAATCTGCTCTACCACAGCAGTGTCATTATTTAAATGCCTTTACTGTAGCATTCCAAATTTGAATACAGTTTGCTTTTTATATAAAAATAAATCGGATATAACTTTCTTTTCCTTTTTTTCTAATTTATGTTATTGAGTTGTTAGATTCTCTAAAGGGTATGAGCCTTAATATGGCAGAGAAATAAAACAGTGAGGAAAGAGTTAAGATCACTGAAAAATTTTATGAAGACTATGATTAACTACATTTACAGGGAAGCCAATTAGGGTAGTGACTAAAAAGTCGATATGGAAAGTGTCAAAGCAATTCAGTACAAAAATTGAAGAACAAAAGCCAGTTTAGTAAATTCAAGCTAGGGAGGCCTGGTGAGAGAGAATTTGCATTTGTTAAAAGAACCAGGCTTTGCCCTGGTTTTGTTTTAGATCTGCTAGAGTCACTTTTCTTGGTGAATAGTCATAAAGGATTGCTATGGAGAATGTCTGTGTTACTAAAATTGCATTGCACTCACCCCAAAGACATGGCAGATTTTTAAATATCAAAATTGTTTAAAAGTATAGCCTTTTTTTTCTTGAAGATTTTTATTTATTTATTAGAGTGTAGGGGGAGCACAAGTCCCGGGAGGGGAGAGACCATGAAGAGGGAGAAACAGGTCCCTCCTGAGTGGGGAGCCTGATGCAGGGCTTGATCCCAGATCCCAGGACCCCAGGATCAGGAACTTAGCTGAAAGCAGCAGCTTAAAGACTGAACCACCTAAGCACCACAAAAAGTATAGACTTTTAAAAAAATAAGCCTTTATATGTTTATATAAATTCGAGATTTTGTGTTCTGTGTTAGTGTTTCTCAAGCAGGGATGATTTTGCTTCTCTGAATTTATTTACCAGTATCTGGAGACATTATTAGTTGTCCCAACAGTAGGAATAGGGTGCTACTGGTATCTAATACAGAGGGGCCAGAGATGATGCTCAAGTACACACAGCACTGCCCTACAACAAAGAACTTCCTAGGTCAGAATGCCACTGGGGCCAACAATGAGAAACTCTGATCTGATCTAAAAAATGTAAGCACTGAGGTTAAGTAACTACATCCCTCAGAAAGGTCTCAAAGTTTCATTTTGTCCCTCTTATGTACATACATGCACACCCCTCTGTAACAGTTCTGGCACATGTTTAGCTAGAATGAAACTTGGAAATACAGAATTCCACTTTCTCCCCTTTTGTTACTTATTTAGTACTACTTTGCTTTAAACTTAAATTTGTAGAATTTCCATTAATGCTCTTCTGATTTTAATGTTTATTTTTCTCCAACCTTTTGTTAAATTTACATCTCATAAGCCTATGAAGTACAGTTTGTCTTTGACGTTTATTTTGGTGACATATTTTTGGTAGCAAGGTTTTGAGATTTTTGTCTAAAATGGACATATTCACCATTGACTTTTTAATCACAGGCAATTTGAGTTATACCTCATTGTTTTCCTTCTTACTAGTTTTTTGGTAAATGCAGTTATTTATTAACTTCACATTGTTTTAGTCCACAGTCTGAAAAGCCAATTTTTAAATGTCAGAAATATAACCAAATTAATATTAAAGTGACTAGTACTGAGTTTGTTTTCTATACAGAATGCTTTTTCTTTTCTTTTCTTTTTTTTTTTTTTAAAGATTTTATTTATTTACTTGACAGAGAGAGATCACAAGTAGGCAGAGAGGCAGACAGAGAGAGAGAGGAGGAAGCAGGCTCCCTGCAGAGCAGAGAGCCCGATGCGGGACTCGATCCCAGGACCCTGAGATCATGACCCAAGCCGAAGGCAGCGGCTTAACCCACTGAGCCACCCAGGCGCCCCTTCTTTTCTTTTTTTTTTAAGATTTTATTTATTTATTTGACAGACAGAGATCACAAGTAGGCAGAGAGGCAGGCAGAGAGAGGAGGAAGCAGGCTCCCTGCCAAGCAGAGAGCCTGATGTCGGGCTCGATCCCAGGACCCTGAGATCATGACCTGAGCGGAAGGCAGAGGCTTAACCCACTGAGCCACCCAGGCGCCCCTATACAGAATGCTTTTATATGTAGTTATTCCTTTGAAGAAACATTTTAAAAGCAGCTATTTGATTTATTCCTTTTACCAATGAAGTTTTAGATTTTTAAGTATTTTAATTGAGCTTTTGCAGTTTATTTGTCTAAACAGAAACATTTTGAAACTGCTAAGCCTCCAAACGTACATATAAAATGCATTTGTACACTTATGGAGTTTTTTTTTTGTTTGTTTTAAATTATGGAGCTTTTTATTAATATTCCGCTCCTTGTCTTTAAAAAATAAAACCTTAATTTACATTTACTAAAACATTAAAATAATACATATGTAAACATTGTACACGTAAAACATTATACCAACCCATCCCCTATTTTGCATTTTTAACCTATCCTGTCATTTCTTGATCCAATTTTTAATTTTTTACCAATTGGGAATTTTGTAGCAGGCTTGACTGACTTGTTTTTGCTTAAGAACTGTTTGCTTTAAAACGTAAAAAAACTTGCTTTTAAGAACTCCACGAGTTCTTTCTTAATTAATTTTATTTATTTATTTATTATAAAAAGAAGGAGAGAGCACAAGCAGGGTGGTAGAGGGAAAGTGAGAAGCAGACTCCCCACTAAACAGGGAGCTGGATGCTGGACTTGATCCCAGGACCCTGATCATGACCTGAGCTAAAGGCAGACACTTAAGTGACTGAGCTACCCAGGTATCCCCCATGAGTTCTGTGTATCTTTATCACTGAAGTTTTAAATGTGTCCATATTACACACTTCAAATTTTCTTTAATGCTTGTTCCTGCTCTAATCTAATGTGCATGTTAAATATGCCGAAAGAAGGGGCGCCTGGGTGGCTCAGTGGGTTAAAGCCTCTGCCTTTGGCTCAGGTCATGATCCCAGGGTCCTGGGATCGAGCCCCACGTCGGGCTCTGCTCTGGGGAACCTGCTTCCTCCTCTCTCTCTCTCTCTCTCTGCCTGCCTCTCTGCCTACTTGTGATCTCTGTCTGTCAAATAAATAAATAAAATCTTAAAAAAAAAAAATATGCTGAAAAAAGATAGACACTTCTCTGAACCTTACCCTAATTCATCCAAGAAGAAAATAACACACACAGACTCTTCTCTTCTGAAGAACTCTCAGTCTACCTCTTGAGATGGACAGCTGCCACTGATTAGTATATTTCCCTGAGAAAAACCGGAACTTCTCGGCCAACATACAGTTCTGAGTGTACTGCCTTACTGACTTTGCATGAAGTGACTAACTCAGTTCATATTTGGAATACCGTTAGTGATTCATGTTTACCCTAAAATTTATACAACCACATATTTGGTCAGGTGTCTTGGTCTTCTTCACCAGAAGTACCAACTAAATGACTCAAAAGCATCCTTACCTCTGAATTTGGTGTCAGGAGATTTAACATTGAGTAGTTTTCCTGCTGTCCTTCTGTCATTTCACTGTCATTCCAGGGCAGAGCCTCAAGAATTATGAAGTAAGCCTCAAGAATTACTGAATTACTTATGTAAGTTTTACAAGAGCAGTTATTAGGGAAAGAGTCTAAGTAATCAAAAATGTTCTCACCTTAAAGTCAAAGTAGATTTTTTTTTAATAGTGAAAGTAGTCAAACTCAGAAATATACTACTCATTTTAATTTTAATTGATTTAATTAATAAATTAAAAAAAGGAAAATTTTATCTTCCAAATCCACTTGAAGTTTCCTGATGCAAGTATTATAGGTGTTGTATCTAACTGGCTCTATTTTGGGGTGCTTGCACAGTTGGTTAAGCGCCTGCCTTTGGCTTGGGTCAGACTCAGTGCTCAGTAGGGAGCCTGCTTCTCTCTCTCCCTCTGCCTCTCCCTCTGCTTGTGCGCTCTCTCATGCACACACGCTCTTTCTCTCTGTGTGTCAAATAAATAAGTAAATAAATAAATAGTTCATTTTTGAAAAGATAGGTGGCTGTATTCCTTAGAAAGTCTTGTATTCAAGATAGGAATCCCTCAAAATCCTAGGAGAGAACATAGGCACTAACCTCTTCGACATCAACCATAGCAACTTGTTTCAAGACATGTCTCCAAAGGCAAAGGAAACAAAAGTGAAAATTAACTTGGGTGACTTCATCAAGATAAAAAACTTCTCCACAGCAAAAGAAACAGTCAACAAAACTAAGAGGCAATCCATGGAATGGGAGAAGATACTTGCAAATGACACTACAGATAAAGGCTGGTATCCAAATCTATAAAAAACTTCTCAAACTCAATACCCAAGAAACAAATAATCAAGTCAAAAAATGGGCAGAATACATGAACAGATAATTCTGCAAAGGAGACATACAAGTGGCTAACAGACACATGAAAAAATGTTTAGTATCTTTAGCCATCAGGGAAATTCAAACCAAAACCACATTGAGATACCACCTTACACCAGTTAGAATGGCAAAAATTAACGAGGCAGGAAACAACAAATGTTGGTGAGGATGTGGAGAAAGGGGAACCCTCTTACACTGTTGGTGGGAAAGCAGATTAGTGCAGCCACTTTGGAAAACAGTATGGGGGTTCCTCAAAATGAGCTTTCAGCTCATTCATTCTTTCAAATATCAAGAATCTCTTTTGCACTAGAGTGTTAAAAGTAACTGCAAGATTTCTGCCTTCATGAAGTTTTGAAGCATTTGTGATTCTTCATAATGTGTTTCAGTTCTACCTTTTTCTTATTGTTTTACATTAATTACAGGCAGTTTTTAATTGTTTTCTTATTCTACTTCACGTTGCAAACCTCCACCAAATTAATCTTTCTAAAGTATTTCTTATAAACCTTCATTGGCTTCTAATTCCTTAGAATAATGAAAATATATTTCATATAAACTGACCATTGACAGCTCTTCCGTAGGCACTTTTACTGTGATTAGATAGTAATATTCCCACTTTTTTAGACAAGAAGACAACTGGAAAATGGCAGAGCCAAGACTTAAACTCTTGCCTTTCAAAAGCCCTCAGTTTTTTGTAGCCAGCCCCTGAAGACCCTTTAAAGTCTGACCTCAGCCTATTTTGTTATATTGGTTTCTCACTATTAATACACACCTACACTGTGAGCAAACTTATACATTTGTTATTCTTTGACTATTGGTTTCCTGCTTCTTGTTTGCATGTTTGCAAAAGCATTTATTCAGCAGTTACTGGAGAAAGAGTCTACAATCAAAATTACTATCAACTCATAGTACATTTTTTTAATAGTGCAAGTGTCATGCACCCAAAAATAAATTTCTCACATTTTTTTAACTCCTTATGTTTTTGGCCACTTTTTATTTTCTTAGACCAT
The DNA here is from genome assembly GCF_030435805.1 of Mustela lutreola. Classification (NCBI taxonomy): domain Eukaryota; kingdom Metazoa; phylum Chordata; class Mammalia; order Carnivora; family Mustelidae; genus Mustela; species Mustela lutreola. The sequence goes on along the minus strand of NC_081295.1, from coordinate 55,788,700 downwards.
ATATTTAAGTCTACTTTTCTAACTTGCTTTTTTTTTTCTAATTTGGTATTTTTCTTTCTCTTCTTAATCCATGGACGACTTCTCATTCTTTTCTCCATACCTCCTTCCCATTCATACCCATTCTCTTTTTCTCCCTCTTCACTTCCAACCCCCTAGTTTATAATGGGAACTTATTTATGCTTTCTTATTTTTGTTATTTATGTACATGTTTTGTCTCCATCTAGATTAAATGCCAATAGAGAACAGGATTCAGTTTTTTTCATTTTTGTATATTTAATTCCATATACTTTGAGCATAGTTATTTATGCATGACTTTATAATTAACAAGCTAATAAGATACATGAAGGTAGGTTAAAAGGTAATGTTTTCCTTTATTACAGAGTTAAAAATTCACCACTTAAGCAGTCTCCAGGTTATCAGACAGAACTAGTTATTCAGTTGGTATGGGTCGGTGGAGAACCACCACAACAAATAACCAGCCTGGCAGTCAATTCTTCGTATGGATTGTAAGTATAATTTATGTGTTTCTCAGTCTCTTCATAGTATTCCATACATTTTTAAAAATTTTTAAAAATAGTATGATCTTTATTACAACATCAATTAAAAAGTTGTATTTCTTTAACTTCAAATCAGACTTAGGTGTTTATTTGGAAAATAAATGTTCTGAATAATCTACTCTGGGTATGCTAGTTTATAGTGCTTTCCAAAGCATGGAGATTAAAGTTTAAAGTCAATCTGTACTTTCATGGATATACTCTCAGAAATGATTTCCTTATTAATATTCAGTATAATGGAGGTCTAACAGCCATCAACTCAGAAGACTTTGTTCTAAGCTAATTAAATGTTGAACCAGAGCTATATAATTTCTTCTTTCTATTTCCAAATTTCACTTGTATAAATTATAAAAGCATAGTAATAGTTTGGTAAAGTATTATACTACAGTTGTATCATCAATTCATACTTTTAAGTATTAAGTATGAATTATGATACTTTTTATTATAATTTGGTAGACTTACCAAGTATTTTTGTTTGTTTTAAAAATCAACATTATGGTAGTAGAGAAGCCATACATCGTTTATTCCCAGAGCCATTTATTGGGTCACTTGGTCGTCTTCTTTTATGCTAGCCCTAGGGAGGGACTCATCTTTTTCTTCTTCCTAAAGCTATTACCACTCACTCTATCTCTTACAGTTGTATACCCAGCTAAGACTGGCTATAGTCTGAGATTCTCATCTCTCAATGTCTTTGATTTGCTGCCCCACAGTGTAAGAACATGAACCTTCTTTCTTTTACTATTTCACTGCCCACAACCTTAAAGAAAGAGGGAATAAGAAAAAGAACTAATAAGAAATTTCAAAGGAAGTTGCAAATCAGTTGATCATAGGCTGATGGACTCACAGTTAACATTTTTTAAAAATTTATTTATTTTTTATTTTTAATAAACATATAATATATTTTTATCCCCAGGGGTACAGGTCTGTGAATCTCCAGGTTTACACACTTCAGAGCACTCACCATAGCACATACCTTCCCCAATGTCCATAACCCCACCCCCCTTCTCCCAACCCCCCTACCCCCAGCAACCCTCAGTTTGTTTTGTGAGATTAAGAGTCACTTATGGTTTGTCTCCCTCCCAATCCCATCAGTTAACATTTTTTTAGCCCTTGTTGCATGTTTTTAATATTTGAGCTGGCTGCCAAAATTGTTTAATGTGAAATCCATATTTAGAGCTTTAACTGAAAAATCTAATTACCTGGCCCATTGTCTCTAATCTGCTTGGCAGTGGTCAGCATGAACAGCATAAAACCTTTCCTCTTTAGATGGGTCATCTAATGTCCTTCTGTTTCTTGTTTGTCTTACTTACAGAGTCCTTACGTACATTTCAATTTTCAGCTTCTGACTTGAGATATCTTAAAAGAGTCAAATTCCTTTATTCATAGTTGCTCGTTTGTAGTACCTGACTCATAACTGGGAATGTATTTGGAGTACTCCAAAGGGAGACCTCCAGCATTTATGTTTTTTACTTTTTATTCTTGACTGAATGGATTACCAAAACTTTCTCAGAGAGATAATCTGCCACTTCCCTAGTGGAAGAGAATGTCTTTCTCTGAGCTGCTCGAAATGGCTCTAAGTCAGAAAAATAAATGTCACATTTCCTAGCATGGAGATTTATGTCTGTGATCAAGTTTCACTTCCTATGCCAACATTTTTTTTAAATGATATAGACTTTTAATCATTTATGTCTGCAGAAGATCTACATAGTTCCATGAGAAGTCATATGTAACCTGTATTTCCATGTCTCTGATAGTCTTTAGTTGCAAAGAAGAATTTTCTGGAAAACCCATTCTCCTCCTTTTCAACCTTATAAACCACGGGTACATTTCCTTATAATTACTTATTTGTGCTAAAATATTTACTCTTTTTCTATTCCCAGGGTAGTTTTTGGCAATTGTAATGGCATCGCAATGGTAGACTACCTCCAGAAAGCAGTACTCCTCAACCTGGGCACTATTGAATTATATGGCTCCAATGATCCTTATCGGAGAGAACCCCGGTCTCCTCGTAAATCTCGACAACCTTCAGGAGGTATAAAGAAAAAAGTCCTGAGTTTTAGGATTTCTATAAATACTGAGTTACTTCTTTGTATATAAATACTTCAGTTAGATACATAGCTTGTCTGACTTAGTCTGTATATGTAAAGTGTCAAAACTAGTATAAGATTTGAGCCTTCTTTGTTTTGTGTTATTAGATTTCACTTTTGTTTTTAATATCCTAGGATTTTAATTAACGCTGGGAAAGAACCACAGTGGCAGGCTTCTTCAGCTAAATTATGAGATGAAAATTTGTGGAATAAAAGTTAACTTCAAAGTTAACTTCAAAGTTTTGCCCCTTTTATCGTTTGGTATTTTAAGACCCAAAATTTGTCGTTCCACCTATGTTATTTAAAGGGATCATTTCCTGTGGGAAAAAAAATGTAAATGCAAAAGTGAATTTGAATTCTATGAAAATGTAGTATTCTTAGATAGCCTTGATTCAGTGCAATCCCAAATCCATTAAGAGTTTTCTTTATAACATTCTTTTATATTTGCTAGGTGATTAGTCTTAATTTTATAATATTTTTAAAAAATTTTAAAAGATTTTATTTGAGAGAATGCATGGTGGGGAGGAGCAGGAAAGAGGGGGAGAAGTAGACTCCTACTGAGTAGGGAGCCCAGATATTGGGCTCCATTGCAGGACCTCCTGGATCATGACCAGACTGAAGGCAGACACTTAACTGACTGAGCTGCCTGGATGCCCAATTAGTCTTAATTTTAAATGTTTTAATATGTCTAGTTGGTGGTCTTTACCAGTACTTGTCACATTTTTTTTTTTTTTTAAACCTCCTGGCATTGGATCTCTGGCACATAGGGGTATATTAGTGAAGACTGCAGCAGTTACTGGCCTGAAGGCTCCAGTCTCCTCAGGACCTGTTCAAGCTGAACTAGGGATCGAAGGATTGGGGGAACCTTTTCTAGAGCAGACTTAGCCCATCTGCAGAACGGCAGTGTGCAGTAAAACACTGGGAATCTCTGGTCTGTACTTATAACTCGGTCTCTCTGATTTTAAATTCTGAGATTCATTTCTCATTTGCTCTTATGGCATAATTATCTAATATTACCTATATCACAGTTCATAAAAGAAGAAAAAGAAAGGTGGGGGGATATAGACCTTATTCTCACTTTGGTTTGATGCTTGAATTTTCTTTTCCATTTTTGTTTTTGTGTGTGATCATTTTGTCATGTGTTATCTTCAGCAGAAATTGTCCCAACCATACCATTCTAGTACCTTTGTCTCCTTTTTTTCCTTCGCTTTTCATTGCTTCACTAAGGCATGCTGATTGTGACTTCTTGCATGTGCGGCCTTTCTAGCTTATATTCTGAATCTGTGAAAAAACTCCGTTCTTCCTTAAGTAAGTTACTTATTCCATGTCAGTAAAGTCATAGCATTTTTTTTGTTGTCTATAAAATCATTTTTCTCATTTATTTTTAAAAGAGTGTGTTAAAACATTATATATCTAAAATGGCATACTCATTCCTTAAGTTCATCGTGTATATGAAAACAGTTATTGAAATGTTTGTGTCCCAACCAGGTTTCTTTATAAAGCAAACTAATATTTAGTATTAGAAAATTAAAACATTGTCATGATAGAGGAGACAAGTACTTTTAGTAATTTTACCACAAACCTGTGTAAAAAGTTTTTTGCTTCTAAAATGAATTAATTTCTCTTCTCCTTGATACCTCATAATAGTTTCATAAAATTGCTAAAAATTAAATACATAAGCTTATCCATACAAGTACAAGCTTATGTATATAAGCTTGGATAAACTTATGTATTTAATTTATGTATTTTGCTATGTGATTTCAAAAATGTTTTTTTCTTAAATTTCATTGCATCCTCTATCCTGTAGTAAATCTCATAATATTATTTATATTATTATTTGTTTTATTTTATATTGAAGAGTTAGGTGTTTAAGTACAGGAGAACTATTTGAGTTTTTCTGTATCAGTTTAAGATATTATTATGCTCAGTTATAACAGTATTTAGGATTGCATCTTAAATAAAAAATAAAGAAAAGTTAAATTAAAATTAAAAGAAAATTATTTTAAAATGTACTTTAACATTTTAAGAATATTTGTGATTTATTTCTAAAATATAATTGTTTTAAATACAATTAAATATAAAATAATTGATAACAGAATTCTTTAGCTGTCTTGATAAAAAGGCTATTCTTATAAAAGTGCATATTTTATAATAGGTTATAGAAGTGTTGCCCAAATACCTCCAAATTACCTCCAAATTCTTTTTTAAAGATTAGCTTGGAAAAATGTTTTTACTACTAGTGGATTCTAATATGATTTCATAAAGAGTGAGGTGTTTTCTATTCATGAAATTATCTTGTAAACATTATAGGTTGTGTTTTACATTTGTATTAAAATGCAGTTGAACCCATAACTAAAATGTGTACAGTGATTTCATAATAAAAATTATGAGATTTTTACAGGGACAACTAGTGATAAAGTATTTCAACTACCTGTATATCTGCTTGCTGAAAGTCTTAATTATAACAAAAGTGAAACATGATTAATAGGTGTCTTGTTTTGCTGACCACTTTTTCACTCAGTGAAGGACACAAAAGGGAAATTTTTATTCTGAATATAATTGTAAACCCCAAATAAGATCTTTTTTTGGTGATGTGAAAGTGATAAATCCATGAAAAGAAAATTAACTTAGTCTTGGAAATTGATAATAATGAAGAAAGAAATTAGGGACAAAGTTGTGCATGACTTTAGGAAAGATATTTTCGAAAGTTACAAAGAAGTAGCTATAAAAATGAAGATTTGGGCTATACAATTACAATTAATTTCAATTCTTCAATATATTCAATAGAATAGAAAAGGAAATAGCTACCAAGCCCCATAAACTAGTTGATATTTCTGTGTGTGTGTTTGTGTATGTGTGTATTATAAGAAATAAAACGAACTATATAAGAAATGAGGGATATAATCAAGGATGCATAATAAGTTTCGTATAAATCATTAAATACTTTGTTGAGTATAGACTGGTCTTAAAAAAATGGGATAGCAAAATGTTTGGTTTCAATGAAAATATAATTAAAGAAGGATTAGGACTCTAGGGATCATTTGAAATGATAGTTGAAAAACAGAATATAGAGCTTAATAACTTTGTTTGTCAACCCTTCATTAAGAGGAATGATTTAACTTTCTGAAAATTATGAAAAATAAGATAAATGAAAATCTAAGCTATATTTTGTATGTAAGGCATAACTTAGTAATAAAAAGTGATAAAGTAATAAAAACGTATCAAGAGAATTTGTGAAAAGAATTTGTAAATAGTACTCAAGTTGATAAAGGACAAATAAATCAGTAAATTTGATGTACAGATCATTCAGAATTCTAGAACGATTTGTGTGCGTATTGAAATGCCTGTGTGCATACTGAAAATAGAGCCATCAACTGAAGTCAGCGGGAATCTACTAAAAGTAAAATGTACCAAAATTGGTGTTACTTTTTTAATCTCATAACTACATTGATGGCTCATGGCACCCTGTTGACATAATGTTTCCTAAAGTTAATCAGAACTTAATAAAGAATTCCATGTATATTTTTTATGAACCGTGCAGATGGAAGTGACCTAGTCATTTTGGCAGTTGTAAGATTGATTAAACCAGGAGTCAGTAAACTACTGTCCCTGAGCCAAAGCAGGCCTACTGCTGGGTTTTGCCAGTACAGTTTAATTAGAACAGCTTCTTGCTTATTTTCTTAGCTGGTCTCAAAACCAATCTAGACCTTCACAGACCAGGTTTGCCAACCCCTGGATTAAACCAGGGTCTGTTTGTAGCCTAACATTAACTTGTATGTAATGAACCTCAGTAGATATATTATGATAAATAACATATGATTATGGTTTGTTGAACATTTGAATAGTAAATTAAGCTTCCTACTTAAACATGTGAAAAAGAAGGTATGCTTTTGTCAATAAAGGGTAACTACTACATTTGATGGCAAAGACTCAAAAGATAGTTGTAAGTAAAAATCATAAATTGTACACTGTAACCATGTTGTATAAGCCATAGGATCATATATATCAATCAGTCATGTAGGGTTGGACTTGACTTTTACCCTGAGCCCAATGGAAGCCTTAAAATTTCAAAATTGATTATCTAGGCTCACTAAAGTAGTAGATATACTATCGCAACTATTTATTATTGAGGTATAATTGGCTATATAATCATTATATTAGTTTCAAATACTGATTTGATATTTGTATACATTGCAAAATGATCACCACAGTAGGTCTAAGAGTCGTCCTCTTACATAGTTAAATTTTTTTTTTCCTTGCAGTGGGAACTTTTAAGATATCTACACTATTATTAACTATATTTTTGCTGTATATTACATCTCTTATTTATTCTATAACTGGAAGTTTGTACCTTTGACCCCTTTTATCTTTTTTTCCCCCACCCTCCACACCCTGCTATGGCAATCACCAGTTTGTTCTCTGTATCCATGAACTTGTTTCTTGTTTTTTTGTTGTTGTTGTTGTTTTTTGTGTGGGGGGGGGTAGTTTCAGTTCCATTGTATCATACAAGTGAGATCATACAGTAATTGTCTTTCACTGTCTGACTTACTCTATTTAATGTAGTGTCCTTGAGGGCCATCCATGTTGTCACAAATAGCAAAATTTAAATCTGTTATGGCTGAATATATCCTATTCATGTGTTTGAGTATATCCCATACATGTATTTGAATGTATGTATGTGCGTGTGTATATATATATATATATATATATATATGTGTGTGTGTGTGTGTGTGTGTGTATACCACCTACATTTTTATATATGCCACATTTTCTTTAGCCATGCATCCACTGATGGACTCTTAGGTTGTTTCTGTATATCACTACTGTTTAAAGACCTGCTTTTTTAGTATTCTATCAAGAAGGAGTCCATTTATATAAACAAATATTTTGTCAAAGATTAAATGCATACCTAAAATTCCATCCATCATCTTTGAACCATAAGAACTAGTTTTTTGTTTTTTCCAGAATCATAGTTTAATAAGTGTTAAAAAGAGAAAAAAATTACTACTTGTTATTCAGAACTTTCTAGTGAAGAAAAATAATATATAAATCAAAATAGAAAACCCTTCTTATAAACTTATTTTGGTACTCCATATTCTCTGAAAATGTTATCGTGAAAGCTTCTTAGTGATTGGACTGTGACATCATTTCTGTGTTTACCAAAGGACTGGAAAAGTTGATACTGATCATATATGCACATATGTCAGCATAATAGCTAACTTCTTCTGAGACCTACATATGTAGCCTCCCCAATCCCATCTGCTGTCCAACTATCCCAAAGTCCTGATGTATGTTTATTTGTAATTTTTAAAGAATTTGCAGGAATTCTTTTCATTCCAGTTACCAAGGAACTTAATATCGTGCAAATTGTTTACTCTGCATATTGCCATTTTTTTAATTCTACATTTTATTTAACTGTCTATAGCATAAAATACCTTGCTATGGTTTCTCCCAAGAATCTAGGCCATCCTATAAGATAGATTAATTATATAATTCATATAAATCTGTGAAAAGGAAGTATTTTTTAGAGCTCTTTAAAAATGTGTGGTATGGTTTTTAAGATGTATAGTCCTATAAGATAAGCAATGTACAATATTTTAAATATTGGAAATGTGGAGGCATAAAATTATTTTATATTCACAGAAGATGTTTGAAACATACTTAGCAAAAACCACTTTGACATTTGAGTTGAGAAGTTTCTATGATGTAAAAATCACCAAATTTACTACCAAGTATTTATTTTCCTTCAAGAGAAATCCAATAAGTGTATCATATACTCTCAAATTACTGATTTTAAGCGAAGTCCTACTTTGTATCTAATGTCCTTGAAGAATAGTAAATTATCTCTTAGAACTTTTCTTTTTTCTTAACTAATGACTACTATACTATTTTTAGGTATTTTTAATATCAAATGCTCCTATTTCCTATCTCAAGATTAATGGGCATAGTATCAATGCCAGTACAGTCTGTTCAACTGCTGGGTTTCTACCAATGGACAATCATTAAATGTGTACTGTAAATAGGGCATAAAACTGCACATATGTAAATTTGTGTTGTGATTTGGTTTCTGGTTTTCTTTTTTAGCAGGTCTGTGTGATATTAGTGAAGGGACTGTTGTCCCAGAGGATCGCTGCAAATCTCCAACTTCTGGTAATTTTTTATTTCATTAATAGTTAAAATTCCAAAAAAGAAAAATACAGTGTGAAAATTCCTTTTTACGGCTAAGCTTATAAAATAACACCTACAAGGAACTTTTGTGTCACATATTTTTCTCAAAATGACTATTTTTTGCATTCTCATTAAGTGAAAAAAAATGCACTAGATAAAATCCCACAGCTGTTACCCGTTAAGAGTCATAGAACTATTTACTTAGCTTTCTTATGTTTATACTTTTTTAGGGAAAATATATTTTACTTGTCACCATTAATCAAATGGTTTGGTTAATCTACAATGTTGTCTTTGCTCTAGGCTTGCCTGGTGTCATCTGTTAGAATAGTGCTCTAATTCTTGAGTAGTATCCATTTAAATATTACCAAAGATTTTAAACATTTATAATCTAATGGTAACTGTAGACAGAATAATTGTAGACTATTTGTATATGTTTCTGTTTTTGGTCAAAGTGATATTTGATATAATTTTATAGCTATATTAAAGCAGTTGTCTTTTTTTGTCCATGTGATATAGGTCTTTATGTAACCTATGTGTATATTAATATTTTAGTGGAACATAAATTTTAGTATCTTTTCAGTCTTCTTAAGATTAAGAGGATCATAATTTTATTATTATTTTAAATGGATAGAAACTTTGTGAGTCTTTACTACAAGTGAATTCACAGTTCTAACTACCTTATTAAATCATTCTGGCTGGGAATATTTATCAGTTTTGCCTGCAAAGATTGTTCTTAGGATAAAGTGACATAGTTCTCCACTAGATTTTGACCCTTCCATAGCTGATTCTACTACATCAGAAGTCATTATAAACATGGGAACTTTTGGGAAGTGCGTTTTACCTCTCTCATATTTCCGTTTAGCATTTTGTTAGAACTGTAACATTTTTGTGATGTTTTCTTTTTGAAATTGCATTTTCCTGATGTTGCACAAGTTATACCTTAAGATATATCTATCTTCTAGTTTTCTTAATCTTTAAATTTTGTATTTAAATTGACTCATTAATAGAATATGGAACTTTAGGAATTATTTATTTAGCACCTAATGTTAAGTCTGAACATGGGTACAGTAAAATTTGAATGAATAATATGGAGCAAGTAACTGTATATCTGATCTCACAGAACTAGAGTTATTTCTGAATTTGGAATTCAGAACTGGAGTATATTTATTGCTGTTCTTTGTTCATCTGCCTACAATACAGTTCTGATCTTCTTACCTGTTTACTCTAAAGGCCATATGAATGCAGTTGTCAATATGTTAAGGCTAAAAGCCAGACTGGATAATTTGTACATGTAATTATCTTTTAATATATTACATGGCCATCAAAATTGTTTTGACAAGACTCAGTCCAAATAAATTAAAACTCATTATTATCCTAAGCCAAACTATAAATAGTATATATATATATATATATATATATATATATATAAATTTAGAATAGCCAATAAGAGGTATAGATAAGTATTTAATTAAGTATATTAAAATTTGAGTATATAAATATAAAAAGTATGTAAAAGTAGAAACCCTCCAAATCTTTCTCTGAGAAACTCAAACATTGCTGAACATTTTCAGATATATTTTTTGATCCACATGAAAGGACAGTATAGCTTTAATATACAGAAATTTATCTGACACTAGGTATTTTATCGTTTCAATGAGTTGGAACTACAAAGTAAGAATTGTGACTGCAAAAATCATTGATAAATCAGAAATTCTGATCTTAGATAGAAAACTCTTAACTTGTTTAGTCTTTGATTATGCCCCAAAAGACATAAGAATTTTCTGAATAATTGCATGCATTCCTACATATCAGGAAAGATACCTTTTACAAAAAAACAAATCAAACTTGAGTAGACAATAGTTGTGCCTGAAACGTGTTTCATAGAGCAGGAGATAGATGTCACTCATGCATATGAACTAAAACATGTACTAGAAACTAGAATAAAATTCTGGAAAGCTAACCCTTTGACAGTATATTCTTATAGTTATGTCTTTCACTATTGGTCCATCTTAAAATAGTAGTATTTCTTGCTACCCATCTTGAGCCAGTTTTCTAAACTTTGCACATTTGTAACTTTTTTGCCTTCATTCTTCATTCTAATAAGGAAATAAAGGAATAATTTAGTATCATTTCTCTCATCAAACATGCAAATTCTACTAATTTAGGATAGTCAAAAAAGAAAAATGGATGGGGCTAAGTTTGAGGTAAACCAGAAGAACCACAAGGTGATCATGTTATTAAAATGGAAAGTAGTAATTAAATTGCCAGCTTCAAGTACTTTCTTGCAGTGTGGTAGGATATATATAAGTAGTTAAATGATACAATATAGATTATTAAACCAATATAGCTAATAGAAAACAGTGTATCATGAGAGAAGAAGAAATGTATAAAAGTGGATTGGGAGTTCAACTGAGTCGCTCATAAATACTAAGAGGAGGACTACTATTATAAAAATGAAAAGTAGCCATATACCCTTTATCAAAATCAATGTGTTTATTCAAAATAATAATGCAAATGAAGAGCAAATTTTTATGAAAAGCATTTAAGTCCCATAATCAAAATTGGTTGTCTCAACACTTTAGCTGATTCAAAAAGCTCAATTCAAAGAGCATCCTGAGAAAGTACAAGTAATTTATATAGTTTGGCTTTTCCATTTGTTTTTAAATAAACCAGCAGTCTCTCTGAAATAGCATATTAATTCTGTCATCCTGAATTAGCATAAGAACTTCTGCTATCTCCATTTGATCTTTGTATTTCAAAGAACTCAGATTGCTTTACTGAGCACTTTAATTATTTTGAGATTCTGTTTTAGTACTGCATCGGAAATGTGTGTGTGTGCATGTGCATATGTGAAAATGATAAAAACATTTATTAGGTTATTTCAGTTTAAATAAAACCCAGGTTACATAGACCATAATATAAATCCTGCCTTCAGGAGTTGCCATATACCCCAGAAAAACCAAAAAGCTGTAAATATTTTCTGTTTATTTAATCGTAATTATTTGGTAAATATATTCAGATGGGATATGCTGAAAGCATTTTTGGAACTTTGACAAAAATTCTGAAGACTAATAGTAGGCAATTTCAGTTAGGGGAAACATAAATCTTTTCTTTACATTTATGGCTTATGTTGGAAATTTTTTTTGGAAATACTAAAATATATTTTTTATTGTATTATGTTAGTCACCATACCATACATCATTAGTTTTTGATGTAGTGTTCTAATATTCATTGTTTATGTAAATACCCAGTGCTCCTAAAAAAACATTTTATAATTTTATATTCATATTTAGATTGTAGCTATTGCTTTAATATGAAATCTATTAAATAAAACAAGTATTAATATTTTTTACATTCCTATGGCTATTTAATATTAGAGGTGACTGATATTTTAAAATATTTATAACATCTTATAACTGTTATCTTCTTTGAAGAGCAAGTATACGCATTTCTAATCCTGAAAATAACATTGACTCCGGTGTTATATTATATTTTTTGATAAAGGATTTATGAGGATCCATAAATTCTACCTAGCAAAATTAACTTGGTTTTTTATTTTTTATTTTTTAAAAGATTTTATTTATTTATTTGTCAGAGAGAGAGCAAGAGCGAGCACAGGCAGAGAGGCAGGCAGAGTCAGAGGGAGAAGCAGGCTCCCTGCGGAGCAAGGAGCCCGATGTGGGACTCGATCCCAGGACGCTGGGATCATGACCTGAGCCGAAGGCAGCTGCTTAACCAACTGAGCCACCCAGGCGTCCCTTAACTTGGTTTTTTAAAGGGTAATCTTTTAAGACTATTACAGAAGTAATTGGATGCTGCCAATGTTACAGGTTTTACTTGGTCTATGGAGAGATTTCAAGGGTATTTTCCACTTGGCCAAAGAAAGTAGGATTTTTCCAGGGGAAGAGAAGATCAAACTTTGACCTTATTTATTAAGGTTCAGTACTTTCACTGGAATAAAAAAGAAAAAAAGTACAGAAGGACTTTATTTACTTCCAGTTATGTTTTAGGTATTTGCTTCTATCAGAAAAGCTTTTTATTCATTCAACAAATGTTTACTTAGAGATTTCTGCATACAAAGCACTCTCCTGAGTGCAAAGAGAATGCAAAGGTGAATCAAATGGAGGCCCCGTTTTTAGAAGTGCAGTGCAGTAGGAAAAGGGTACATGTATGTAAACTTTTTAAAAAATGAGGTATTAAGTGATGAACATCATTAGAGAAATGTACAGATAAGGGATTACTGGAACTTAAAAGAAGGGGAATGATGTGTAGCGAGATTGTGAAAATTTATGGGTGAGATGTTATTTGAAATGTGCTATTAAAAAGGATAGATCATTTAATAAAAGTTTCCAACTAGAATACTACTTAAGATTTTTTTAAGATTATGTTTATAAATAAAACACTTATGTTAGAAATTAAAGAGTTGTGATGAAAAATTAGAAACACCTTTTTTTAAGGAAAAGGAACAAATAAAATCTTAATTATAAAAATATTAGATAAACTTACGGGAAGTCACAGCCAGATTAAAATTCTTACCTCATTAAAAGTAAGTAAATATTTGAACATACCTAATATTATAAGTAATATGCTTAATATTTTAAAGATCCCTATGGCAAAATAGAATTTATATGTGATTTTAAACTTTGTATCTAGGAAGTTAACCATAGAATATATTTTGCCAGTATACTTCTTGTACAGGATTCTTAGTTCTAGGTGAACCCTAATTCACTTAACTAATGTCAAAGAATTTTTGCATTTTCTTTCAAAAACAGTTAATTGCTGCTTATATTTTTCTTTATCTGTTCTCTAACATCTATACCAAGAATTTTCTAAATGGTTTTAACTTAAGGAAAAATAATTATAGATTAAAGTTAATATTTATATATACTAGGGCTCTCTCTACTGTGGGAAATAATGCACTATTGTTTGCTATACTTACTGTAGTATTATAAGCGTTGTTATTAATTATATTCATGACATTTTCTTATGGCCAATAATATGGAAACTAATCTTAGAAGTTACCAGATTATTTTGTCTGTACTTTTCCCTATGAAGACTCAGTGTTTGTGACTGACGATGTGCCTGTTCCTTCCATTGTCTTCGTTTGTGTAGGTTCTTCATCACCACACAATTCAGATGATGAACAAAAAATGAATAATTTTATAGAAAAGGGTATAGTATCTTTATTTTAAAATATTTTCTTTTAATTATGTTTAATTCATTTAGTTTACTTTGACTAGATTTTGACATTTTTATATCAAAATATTATTTTCAGTGAAGACCAAAAGCAGAAAGTTTTCCAAGATGGTAGCCAGTGATATAGGTAGGAAATAGAAATTTCTCTTTTGTTTCTAATCCTTGCTATATGCAGTATTACTCAACACCAGAAAATGATCTAATGCATTGCATTTTATATATATTAATTTGTTATTTCTATGCTAAACAATAATCTCTTGGGCTGTTTCTTCTAAACTTATTGGGGCAGTAATTATTAAAAATCAGTTAAATTGGGATTGTAGTTCTTCTGACTTACAATGTGAATTATTCTTTTTTTATTTTTGCTTTATTTAAAATAAAGCAGGGTTCAATTTATGCCATAAATAGTATAATTTTATACTTCCAGATTTTGAGATCTTTTTCCTTTGTAGTTTTATTTGTATTTTCTCCTACCTTTATTCCATCTTTCTCAAATTTTCAAAGCCCCCAATTTCAAGGAAATGGTTCTCTACAATACTGACTCTTTTGTTCTATAATCTGCACTACCCTTAAGTTAAATGGGAATTTTCTTAAGACTCACCCCTCCCCCTCCATGCACACAAGTAAAAATGATTGATGGAGAGTATTTTATATTAATCATTTTGAATGTTATTATGAATGTACTTTGAAATGAATTATCTAGTTCAAGGTTTTCAGTTTAAAATAGGTAGACAGAATACAATCAAACTTTCAGAATATAATCAAACTCTTAAGATTAATTTTATAATTGGTCATAAAAATTTAAATATTCTCTTAGGATTTTTAAAGGCTTGAGAAGCGCTGTTTTACAAAAAAATAAATTAATTAATTCTTTGATTTAATCCAAACTTTTTATTATACAATTATTATGTTATTCCTCCAAAATGCCTACCATATATTCCTTGAATTATATTAAATGATGTGCATTTCTAGGCAGCTGAAATAGATTTACCTTTTCTCATGATAAAGCTTAATATATAGTAAAATTAAATTTCTAAAATTTAACAGAAGTACCATCCATATTGTCTGCATGTTGTAAATTGAACCCTGTTTAGTCATATTAACGTTGGCTATTAGCACCTCTGGTCATTTTTTAAATAAGGTGGTTTATTCTTGGGCAAAGGGCTTTTCATAATATGGGGAGTTGATTATCTCTTTGTGGTTTTATAGTGAATCAGTTGGTAATAGTTAAATCACTTTAATTATATAAGCACTATAGCATAAATACTTTTTCAACCAAATTTTTTTTAATAGTCTGTCTTAACTAGTACTTATTGTCATATAATGTAAAAAGTTAGAAAGGACTTTCCTACATACACTTAATCAAAGAACTTTTTGAATTTAATTATCTCGGGATTTTACCTTGCATGAAAGGAACCCAGTATATAATTATATTTTTTAAAAATAATTTCTTTGTCCTATTTTTGATCCTGGGGTTATATTTGCTTTGTTTAATGTGGTGACTTGCTCCTTTCTTTTTTTCTGTGTTTTGAATAGAATATGTAACATGAAATATCTGAGCTTGAATATTTGAAAGTCTTCAGTTAACAAATTTCTTAGACGAGGAACATTATTAGAAGTTCTTTGGTAATGTTCTTGCTTACTTTTTATATTATTGGCAAGTTTTCCTTTTTGTCATTTATAGTTTTGGGGAAACATGTTTACTATTAAATTTTTCAAACTTAGTTTAGTTACATTGTTATATGTGATTATTTTACATCTTCAGAAACTACTACTCTGTCTCCTATTTTATATATAATTTTGTTTGGTTTTGGTGGTAGTCTTTCAGTGTGGTTTTTAATCCCAACATAGATACAAGGAACACTCACTTCTCAAATTTTTCTTCATTCAAATGGAGACAGCTCCATTTTAGACTATAAAGTTTTTACAGTTAAAAAAGTGAGTTTCTCTCTGCACTAGTGTCTGGTTTTATAATAAGAGTTATAAAATATACTATTGAAAAACACATAAAGTATCAGTGAAATATCAGGGAAAAAATGCATAGACTCTCCTGAAGACCTCTCTGTCAAGATGTGTTTTCTGTGTAAAGTTTATGGTATCAGAAGTGCTAGGTTTCTTTGAGGGGTGCCTGGGTGGCTCAACTAGTTAAATGCCCAACTCTTGGCTTCAGCTCAGGTCATGATCTCAGGATCATGAGATGGAGCCCCACATCGGGGCCCCAGCTCAGTGGGGAGTTGGCTTGGGATTTTCTCTTCCTCTCCTTCTGCCCTCCGCCCATGTGCTCTGTCTCTAAAATAAATAGTGTGTTGTTTTTGTTGTTGTTGATGCTGCTGCTGCTGTTGTTGTTGTTGTTAAGTGCTAGGATTCCTTGAGCATTCTCAGCTCAGTGTTCCCTATCATCCAGTCCTGTACGTGCTCTGAAGTATCGTGAGCCTCATAAAATTATCACCTCTCTCTTCCTCAGTATACAGACATTTATATCTTCAACTGTAATTGTAGTGATGCACTGGCCTAATAAGGGAGGACATAAGAATTAGGCCTAGACCCTCAAGATTTACACTAGTAAGAAAGCCACCTTGATTAGAAGGCTAACTGAAGTGTCTTGGCTCCAAAACTTTGTTTCTACAGCTTTACCTTTTCTTTGAAAGTAATTGCTGTCGCTGTTGGAGGGGGGAGGTGCAAAAATGTCATTCCTTAACATTCTAACCCAAGTTTGGAAAATCAGTCTGTTTTTTACTGCCCGGCAATATAGCTGAGGTAGCGGAGATGGTGTGTGTGTGTGTGTGTGTGTGTGTGTGTGTGTGTGTAGCAATTACAGTTTTTCTGACATCATGCCAACCCTTTGTAAGTAATATTTCTTATTTAATCCATTCAATGTAACTACAGTGAGCTACATACTATTAACTTCCCTGTTTTACAGATGAGGAAACAGAGAGACAGAGTGTAAATAATATGCCTGTTGGTTATACAGCTAATGAATGACAGAGCCAGGATTTCCACCCAAGTAGTCTGACTTCACTGTTTTGTCCTTTCAACACTGTACTACTATATTAGTTCTTAGACAATTTACTAAAGTCTTTAAGGATTCAAAAACAAATCCATTGTGTGATTTGTAACTAGATATTCTGGTTAGGACTCTGTTCTATCTTTATAGTAACCTAGAAAGAAAGATGGTTCCTGTTAAGTTCTACCCTAGCACCAGATCATGGTTGTTGTGTTGGTGACTGTCACCCAAACATAATATACAGTGCCTAAAAGTCTACCTTTCTCCAAGACCAGACTCCAGGAAAGTAACTACAGCAAACAGTAGAGCCCCTAACCTCTCTACCAAAAAGCCTACCCAAAGCCTAGCTTCCTTGTTTCCTGGCTGACAGCTTACTCAGATCAATGATGCTGACAGTGACTTCCTTGTTCAGGCGGCAGCAGCCTAAAAAGGCATAACTCTGTCCTGTGAGTGTAACAGCAAAAATATAGAAGAATATAATGCAATTGCAGCATTCCTAAAGAAAGGTGCATGTGTGTAATACACATGTAGTGATTTGTTTTGCCTGTTCATACTTGCTTAATTCTTGTTAATAAAATCGAATGACCAGCATTTCCAAAATCAGTCTTTCCTGTAGTGTTAACCATTTCTGTAAGTCATTTAGAAAATAAGAGTAGTTACCAATTTTTAATTTGCTTATTATTTATATTTTATAAAACTTTGGAAATACAAAATTCTGTAAAGCTTTTTGTTAAGTTTGTAAAAAAAATAGTTCTAAAATGCATGTCTTTGTTAAAGTGTTAATCAAATTGTTCATGATACCTTATGAATAAAATATGGTCCAGATGCTAGCATTATTTGGTAGATCTTGAAACTACAGAATCTACTTTTAAAGATTGTTAATTCTATTTCATTGATTCTATTTCATTGTGCAAGTAGATTTCTAGCTGGATTCTATGGTCTATAAACCCATGGTCCCACATTATTACTAATTTTCATATAGAAGAAATGATTACATGATACTGTGAGGGGGAAATAATAGCTAGAGATTAAAATATAAACATTCAGAAATTCAGTGACTTCATGAGCACTGGGGCAAAACAAATATAAATCTTGGCTCTGTTTAATGAGTACCTCCCAAGTTCCAGTCACTATAGCTAGTCTTCAGGTGGTATTTATAAACCTAGGAAAGATTATACCTCCATGGTCCTTTTAATCTCTCAGATTCTGGGCTAGCAGTTACTTGGATAATGACTATTTTTTTTTTTTTTTTTTTTTTTTAAGAAAAACTGAAGGAATTTTTAAAGTCAGTTTAAATGAAGGTAATGATCATTAGTACTGTTTTCATTAGTTCTCTTTTACCTAAGTCCTGGTGATTCCTTTTTTAAATTAGAGTTCTAACAAAACTTAAATAGGTTCTTAGTCATTATATTCTAAATCATTACCTCATTAAATTCTACAATTTGAAATCTGCTCAGGCCCCCTTATTCTTCAAGAAAAGAGACGGAGTCTCAAAGAAGTTAAGTTGCACATCCAAAGTAGTGTCCCACAGTAATGAACTAGTCAGGATCAGAGTCCAGGTCTCTTGACTCTTATTTTATTATGTTATAGCATGCCTCCACTCTCATGCTGTAAAGTCTCTTTTTCTTGTGCTGTCTTCCCAATTGTTTTATATTTACAAGTTGAAAAAGAAATTCTCAGAGGTCCATTTGGAGTTTGCCATATGAATAAAAAGGTATGTCTCAAATTAAGTAGAATTTTAAGTAATAAAATTATTCTAATCCATTATAAAACTCAAATTAGTACTGATATTTCTACTTTATATTCTCCAATATTCAATCTCAAATGTGTGGCTATTACTTTAATAGAAGTTCATCTTTATATTTAATCCACAATATGGCTATTGAAGAATAGAAGCTCATCTTGAAGGAGAGGATGAGTCAAGTGTGCAGTAATACCGTTTTTACAGGTAAAATTACTCTTAATTTGTAAAGAACTAAATTTCACAGTCAAGTACTTTAAAACCATTTTACAAGTCTGAGGTTTTCTAATCATTCTTTTTCTTTTTTCAGGATGACTAACATCTGAAGAGTATGTCATAGTGTGTATTGGATTTTAATTTTATTTCAGAGTGTATTTTCTGTCAATTTCATAATAAATCTCAGCAAAGTCTGTTTGTTTTTTATATCACAGTACTTCCTGTGTGTGCATTTCTTTCTCCGTTCTTAGATTGGAAGAATGTAAATAGTCTTTCTGGAAATAACTTATTTGATTCCTACATAAATTAGTCCAAATTAAAGTTAAATTATTGAAATAATTTCTTTGTCAAGTATTGTCTGAATAGAAGTATTAACGAGGTGATCCTGTTCATGAAGATGGTGCTGAAGGTGAAGAAGGAAGCTTCTGACTTTCCCAAAGCTAAAGTCAAAGCAAAGGCTTTGAAGGTCAAGAAAGTGGTATTGGAAAGTGTTCACAGTCAAAAAAAAAAAAAAAAAATCTGCACATCACCTGCATTCCAGTGGCACAAGACACTGCATGTCCAAAGGTAGCCCAAACACCCCTGAAAGAGCACCCCCAGGAGAAACAAGTTGGACCACTATGCCACCAACTTCCTTCTGACTACTGAGTCAGCCATGAAGAAAATAGATGACAACATACTTGTGTTCATTGTGGATGCCAGAACCAACAAACACCAAATCCAACAGCCTTTGAAAGCTCTGTGACATTCATGTGGCCAAGGTCAACACTCTGATTAGACCCAATGGAGAGAAGAAGGCATATGTTCAGCTGGCTCCTGACTGATGCTTTGAATGTTGCCAACAAAGTTAGGATCACCTGAGTCCAGCTGGCTAAAACTAAATAGAAATTTTACACGCACACAAACACAGAATGGAAATTTATGTTCTACCATTACTTGCTGTATTAGTTTGCCAGTAGCTGCCATAACAAAATACCACAGACAGAGTGAATGAAAAAACAGAAATTTATTTCCTCTAGAATAGCTCTAAAGGCTAGAAGTCCAAGATCAAGACGTTAAAAGGTTTGGTTTTTTTCTTGGCTTGCAGAGACCTTTTCATTGAGTCTCATATAATCTTTCTTCTATGCAGGTGGAACTGTGATGTTTGTGTGTTTAAATTTCCTCTTCCAGTCAGATGAGATGAGGGTCTATCCCTAATGGCCTTATTTCAGCTTAATCACCTCTTCAAAGCCCTGTCTCTAAATATCTCACATTCTGAAGAATTAAAAGTTAATGCTTCAACATACAAATTTTGGAGGAACAATTCAGCATATAACACTTAGGGTTTTATTCTGTAGAAAATGCTGCAGAGTTTATTATGATATCCTAGACGTTAAATTTTATGAATTTATGGAAAGCAAATAGAAATGGGAAAATACAGAACACTAACACTATAGAAGTTCAATAATTAGAAGAACTTGCTATAGCTGAATCTTTAAAAGACACTTTAAAGATTACCCTTCATTTCAGGTAATAGATATGTGTTCCATATTTCAAAAGTGATCATTTGATGAATAGGGCTGTGTTTAATTTGCCCTTTTTTCCTTTATTTCACTTGTGAGAAAATTCAGTTTCTTTCTATAGAAGTAAAATGCCAGTGACAGTTTGTGCTTATTCATTTACTCATTCATCACCATGCTCATGGACCATACATTAATTATTACACACATACATAGATGCAGTATTTTACAAGGTAAATTTTATCTCCAAACTCATGGAATTTATATTCTAACATGGGAGATGGACATGGATAAACATTGATATTATTAGTTCTAATGACTAATAAAATAATGTGTGATAAGTGACAAGAATTTTTACTACTTCATCTCACTTTGTCCTTGGATTCCTTGCCATATCCTTTGAGCTGATTTTTAGTCTTGTTACTATTCTGATTTTTAAAATTTAATATACATACACTTCAACATTTTGCTTGAAAAGAGTGGTATTGGATCTCTGAAGATGGTAAAAAAAACTGATACTGTCACCTTCTTTTAATTACTGAACCTCTTTGTTTAAACAAAGATTTGGTTTTTTGTCATCTACTGCCATAATAAGAAGTCCTTTTACCTGTTATTGCTGGCATACTATTTCCTATAAAAGTCACATTCCAAAAAGCAAAAGTTACTCTTCTGTTTTCCTTTCTTTTAAGAAACCTTCCTTGGAAAAATAAGATGTGGAACACAGTAGATAGAAAAAGTAAAGGTAAATTATAGAGCAGCTGCTTAATTTCAAAGAAGCAATATGAATCTACATACTTTAGAAACTTTACAAAGATTTGTAGAGTTGCAAAGAACTAAAAAAGTATCAGCCCTGACAAAATTGTCATTTGTGGTACAGAGATCCAAGCACAGCTCTCAAGATTTGTTTCTGTCCTTGCTGTTGAAACTACCATTGCAGACGTGATTGTTGTGATCATGTATCACTTCATTATTTCTACCAAACAAATGAAGCTCCTTCAATCATCTCGACTCCTTCATTCCAGTTTGTGAGAAGAGAATAGAGACTCAGGTTTACAACCTGCCAAGACATTATCTTTGATACCAGTTTTTTCAGATTGAAGAAACTTTATTGTGATTCCCCTCATTTCTGCTGTGGACAAAGGCCTAGGAAAAGAGAACTGGTTTATAATCTCTAGTGACAAAAGATTTCAAGTCAAGGGAGACATTGAGTACAAGAACCAAGAGTTGAATACACAGTCAAAGAAGAGAAAAATAGACAACCTATCTTCCAAGAACTCATTCAAATTGTATGTCTTCAGTTTGAAAGCCTCAATGGGAGTTGAGTAACTCCAAAGCATGAGCAGAAGGTTCTTTATACATGCCGTGAAATCAGCTGACAAGGTAACTGGGTTGGCAAGTGCTTCTGAGACTCCTAAGAAGTAAAAATTTGTTCACCAAAAATTGGTGGATAAAGTCTATGATTGCTTCATTCACAGAATTACACTAGGGAACAGAGTATATGCTAGGAAGATTAACTAGAGGTTTTCCAGAGTTGGATCTGCCTCTTTCAGACCTACCATTGAGGAGGTTGACTAAACAGACCTGAAAATAAGTATATTCCCTAGAAGTCACAAAGTTAAAAGATAAAAATAAATAAATTTCAACTTTAGACCTTAGGTTTGGGACTTAGCCTTCCACAGAAAACAGCCATAAAACTAGTCAAAATATATAAGGTCTTCTTTCTAGGTGTTGAGCAGCAGGCATTTAAGGCTGCCATCCTTGAGAGAAAGGAAAAATACCAAGTGAGCCACATGTCCTCCCCAGTTTCTGCCATGGGACACTTTCCTGTTGCAGTGTGGGGTGGGTAGAACTCAGGAGCAGCTGCAATTGCATCAAGCTAAGCAAGCAGAGAGTAGAGTTCTGGGCTGCTGAAGTGACTAGAATTTGTGAGATAGTGTACTTGAGAGGAAAGAACTGCATACAGCGGGGACTTCCTAGGAGTCTGGGGTTGGGGGACGGTGGTGGTTAGCTCAGGTTTAGCTCCATTCTAAAGCTATACCTGAACTGGGCAAGACTCTGAGGCTTAGCAGCAATCTGCTAAGAGTCTCAGAGCTGGCAAGGATACCAGCAGTCATTTAGTGCCAGAAATTGTTGCCATTAGACCTTACTCAACACCTTGGTCATTCTTGATATCCCAGAAAGGCCACTGTGCAAGAGTAGGGATCACTACTTAGCATAAAAGCTATATCCTGGAACTAAATTTAAACTGAAATAGACCTATACTAATAAAGAATAAAAACAAACCAAGAATCCACCAGTAATTTAACGGCAAGGTGCAGAGCAAAGCTCAACACCTACTAACACCTACACAGACTCCCTTCAACACAATATCCACTCTGTCCAGTATCCAATCAAAAGTTCCTAGGCATGTGAAGTATTCAAAATCAAAGGTAGAAAAATATAACCCATAATTGAGAATAAAAAAATTAGCAGAAACTGACTTAAAGATGGCCTAGATGCTGTAATTAGCTAAAGATTTTTAAAACAGCTGCTGTAATATGTTTTAATACTGAAAAGAAAAAAATGGTCATAATGAGTGAACAGACAATTAGAGAATAGCAGCAGCAGAGAAAATAGCAACTTTATAATGAATAGAATGAAAATCCTAGTATTATAGAACAATAAAATTCATTTATTCTATAATGAATAAAATGAAAATTCTCTATCACTGGATAGAGACTACAGAAGAAAGGGCTGTGGAACTTGATAGCAGATAAATACAAGTACAGTGTGGAATGCTGAGGATGTAAATCCTTCCCCACCTCCTCCTTCTATTCTTCCCCTCGACATAAGTATCCATAAAAAATAGACAAGTTACATTCAAAAGTAGGCAATAATCAGTCTGGCTTTACATTTCTCAGCTACAAACAATGCTATAAGAAAATGGAACAACTTGAGTTTAAAAAACGGGAATATAGTTGTGAGTTGGGACTTACACGTATTACCAATTTCTCTCATCCATGTTTGTCTTTGTTTATGTTTTCAGCTAAACAGAAGTTTGTGAAATATGTTCATATGCCTTTTAAACTTAAAAGCTACTTCTTGAAGACATACTTTAGAAGACCTTGGGGTTTGAGGAAAGTTGTACTAGAAATGATTGTTTCCTATGGAACTCCCTCCTAAGGAAATAATCAAAATATATGAAAATATTTGTATACATTTTTATTGCCTTATTTATTGGGGAAAAACCTTATTGTTTAATAAGTGTTCATAAAAATAATATGAAGCCATTGAAATATACTAACAACTGAGGAAAGAAAATGCTTTTAGTAGTAGAAAAAAAGCACGATACAGATTTATATTTTAAATAAAAATGGATATTAAAAAGTAGCAGGAAATATGTAGACATTTTGCCTCTTGACTATGGGCATTTGTAGTGGCCATATTTTCTGTTTCTATGTTTTCCAAATTTTCTATAAAGAACACAATCCAAAAAGCTTAAGGATAAATTGCATATATGAGGGGACAGAAGATGTTAATCTATTAATGCCTGTGAAACTATTGTTGTAGACTGTGATTTTCATCTAAAAATTCTGATTTTAGAAAGAATGTAAGCTTTGAAGTATTTTGGGAAGAAGATAAAGAATATTGTCCCAGTGAAGGATGCCTTACACAGGAGTTTATACCATGTCATTTCATGCATATGAAGTTCTAGAATAGGCAAAACTGATAGATGGTAAAAAACAAAACCCAGAACATGGCTATTTCTAGGGCTGAGGACAGGAATTGCTTGGGAAGAATATGCATGACCTTTCTTGGATGTTGATGATATCAATTTCTATATCATGTTCTTGGATGTTGATTATATCGGTTTCTATATCATGTTCAGTAATTACATAGGTATGTACATTGTCAAAACTCAATATGTATTTAAGATTTCATTTGTATGTAAATTTTACATCAAGAGAAAAATACTGTCAACAAACAAGTGGGGAACATGTAGTTTTCTGAAAATGTACAAATTCTGAGTTATCCTTTGTTGACTTTATCTTCATGTCCCATGGTCTTAGATGGGTATTCCAGGGTAAGAAGGTTATAAGTTCAGTATACTCTAACTAGCACCTTGTGTATGCATCTGTTACTACCTGGTACATTGCACTGGAGTTATTTCATTCCTCCATTAGGCTATGAACTTTTGAGGGCAGGAAGTCTGTCTTCTGGCACATGGCTGGCATGTGCCCAATAAATATTTAATAGGTTAATAAATATCCCTCTGCCCTTGTCCCCACCACTGGCATAATAAAAATGTTTCTTTATTCATTAAAATTATTCTGTATCTTTTTTATAATGTTAATTGGTAAGTGGGATTAACAAAATAAGAAAGGTTAATCTTTTAACATTTATCAGTTCAAGTTCTGTGTTCAAGAAGATTGCTCAAAATTATATCCAAGTGTTATAGCAGTGTGGCTTAAATATTTTGAATACTGTGATCAGATTTGTGGTCAGGTTGTGGGTCTCCAGTTGCACAGTGTTCAGGAAAAAAGTTAGACCCCATAATTAAATCATTTTGTGACATTTATAGTAAAGTCAGAAAATCTGCTTAGTCTTTTCTGTGTGTGATTTTAACCACAACAAAATGTCAAAGTTAGACCAACTGTAGAATTATTTAAATTTGGTTATATTGGTTTTTTTTTTTTAACATGGTTAAGAAATTATGTAATGCTAGACCAAAAAAACAAAAAAAAAAGTTTTGTGGGAAAGATTAACATAAATTTTTAAAAATATTTGAAAATTTATATAAAAGAATTTCTAGTAGAAAATCCTGAAGGAGATTGAAAGCATATACTTAAGAATTCAAAGGAAATTTCATGCTAGTGAAATTTTTTGGCAGAAATATGTATATGGTTATTGAGTGAAAGATTCAACAGATACAGTTCTGACAGAATTTTTACCTAATTTATTCTTTTTAATGAGGAATGAATTTGATGTAACTTCTAAGTTATTCAAGTTATTCTCTTCTTTGTTATATTTAGCTGTAAATTGAATTTAGCTTTTGAGACAAACAAGGTTAAACTTAGAGTGGTGCATACTATTCTATACCTAGTGTTCTAAGGTTTTCTTTTTCTTTTTCTTCATTTTCCTGTTTTCGTTCCTTGGAATATTATCATAGAATTAGAATAAAGGAATGCTGGGTTGTTCACAAGTATATTAATAGGTCATTTGTATAGCATTATACAGTTTGTTTAGAAATCATATTTCATTTATTATTAGTAACTAACATTTATCAAATCCACATTATGTGTCAGGTATTATGCTCAGTGCTTTGGCTCACATCATCTTGTATAATCTTCACAACTATGAAATTGGCATTATCTATCCTCCTTTAACAAATGAAGAAATATCAGGTTTAGAGAAGCACAGTGATTGGCCAAAGGTCATACATCTGGTAGTCAAGTGAAGTGGATTCCATTTAAGATTTGATCTGATGCCAAATCCAATCCTACCCACTATACTTTACCCTTCCACATTTTACAAACCTAGATATTGAAACTTGTCAGGGAATGTTTCTTACAGACTAACTGCAAATGTATACTGGGTTTGCTCAATTAGTTTTGGTTCCTATGCTGAAGTTTCTTATAGTCTAGGGACCCAGCTGCCCAAAGTGTGATTCATAGACCAGCAGAATTGGCATCTTCTGGGAGCTTGTTGGAAGTGTAAGATCTCAGGCCCTCGTCCACTATAGAATCAGAATCTGATTTAGCAGGAGCGCGATGTGACTGGTGTGTACTTTCAAGTTTTTGATAAGCATTGGTTTGAAAGAATAATTGGATCAAAGCTGAGTAGTGGAGTCTAGAAAAGCATCCACATTATCTGACTTATGTCTTTAGATTCTGCCAGACTGACTTTTCTGCTTCAGATAACATATGATATTGTCTAGATATTATTTATCAGTCTGTGTACATTGTACCCATGGTATTTGGTGAAAACATCTTTGAATTCTTTTAAAAGTGTTAATGTTGCATTTTGGGAGATGGTTTTGTGAGTATATCTTCTAATTTTAGGGAATTTTATATTAAATATGATGGCAACCATTAAATCAACTAACTACAGATTTCATTGGCTAGGGGTTTTTTTTGGTAGTATATTTTATCTTTTAACTGATACTGATTATGTCTGGGTGAAAATGGGTTAGGACTGATTGTATATTTTAATCACTTGATTTTTAAAGGATGATGATTAGATTGATGAAGCTTAGAAATGAAAACTTGAATCCCCCACCCCTTCCCGGTTTGCCTCATGTCTATTTCCTAATACTGGATTTGTCATTTTTTTAGATGTGGAAGTTATATACTATGACTGGATTTCTCTTTGTTTACATGGCGCCCTTATGGACTAGCAGGGTCTGTGCTTTAAATATCTCTTAACAGCCCAGAATTTAACCCATATATGCATTCATGTATTAACAACAAGTGCTTGTTCAAAATTGTGCATAGGAAGCACTATTCTGTTACGCATGCATTGCCACTAACATAATAGATATAGTTAAAACAACTCCTAACTCTAAATCCTAGATTAAGGCAATAACTGACTTTGAGAATGGAAAGTGAATTCCAGTAAGTTTATACAGAGGCTTTTTTAATTCTGGTGCAAAATAGAAATTGACATATAATTTACATTTTTTTAAATACCATAATTTCAAATTAGTATCACTTTGTTTCATTTGTTTTTCACTGATATGTAAGTAAAAGTGTTAACTTGTATCAAGAATAGGTGAATCCAGATAGTTGTATGATGTAATCAAATACCTAAATTTAATCTTAGATAGTTGTTTTATATTCTAGAGATTAATTTAAAAATAATGAACCCAGTAGCTATGAAGATGAAAAACTGGAAAGATTTTATTATATCAACTATCCAAACTCCGTCTTCTGCCTCTATTGTCCTTACCTGCAACACCTTCCGTGAAATGACTCTGCTTTTTTTAGAAAAGCCTAACCCTTCCCTATGAGCCTAAAAAATAATTAACAGTTAGAATTAAAAAGCTTTCTTGAAGTAACAGCTTCAAGCACACAAAGATAACACATCAAGTAAGTACAAACTTACGAAAAGTTGAAAACAAGATTTACTTTCCACTTATAATATTATTCATCATATTTTAATTATCTTAGCATCTATTAGTAACAAAAGTATTTACTTCTATCTGGAAGGGCAGTTGGTATTAATAAATATGAATCAAATATTCTTCAGAACTTTAAAAATGTGTTTTGTTTTTCAGCAAAGATGTCAAGGAAGTTAAGCTTGCCTACTGACCTAAAGCCTGACTTAGGTAAGTAAAATAAATAAATAAGTAAAATCCATAGTAGTTAAACTCCATTCAAAGGGAAGGCAAGGAAATCAGAAGATTCAAAATTATCATAGGTGAGATTTTTAACAGAAATCAAGTTTAAAATGACTAAGATATTTAAGGATTAGTAGCCTCTCTAATGCCATCTATAAATTATAAAAGATTATAAATTCAAGCAATCCAAAATAATACATTTTCTCAGCTCTCATACTTTATATCTAAACAAGATTTAGTATAAGACTAAAATTTGTGCAATTTCAGATTTTCTTAAAAGTTGAAATATCCCATTTAACTATGTGAAAACCTATTGAACTTTATAATTTATAAACTTTAAAAGTTTTAACTTTTTCACAATAAATTAGTTTTCTGTATTACAATGAATTTCTCATGTCAAGAATCATTTTTACTCTTTGGTGATAATAAATTGAGAAGTAAATCTTTTTCTATAGCACCTTCTAGGCAACTAATCCACTAGGAAAGCAGAGTGACTATATTCCCACATTCCTTTTGCTTTATATTGAGCTCAGAAACAGCTCCCTGATATCACAGAATAGGGACAAGACATTTCAGTAAAGATAAAAATAAACTTGCAGTGTTTCTTTTTAAACTCACTTTTTTAAAAATTTTAGAAATTTTAATGGTCTTTAATGAAATAAAAACTAGACTGAAGATGGTTTCACCTATCTTTTTCTTTGAAATAACTAGATTTCCCCCCTTTTCCTCATCTTCTTACTGTTTATTCTCTAGATTCCTTAACTGCCTTTTTTTTGCATAATGCAAACTTAGGTATTGTCCATTTCACCATACTATTTTAGCATTTCCAAATCATAATCCTATTTCAGTTATACTGATAGAAGATATATGATTATCAGTGAGTGGGCATAATAACTTCCATTGTCAGCAGTACAAGGATCCATTCCTGAACATAGGAGAAACAATTTCTTAGAATCCTGTAGTAGGACTGGTCTTACGGGAACAAGGATTAATCTAGAATATAAGGTAACGTGTTTTGAGAAGGGAATAGCTCCCTTTACTATATAAATGAAAGATGTAATTTGACACTAAGTGTATTTGAGGGGCAGAGTTTTCATCACTCTCAGAGGTGTGTGATTTTAATAACACTAAATACTGCTAGTTAAAATGGCTTTATGCCTTCCAGTATCTTAAAAATCTGAAAAACACATGGAAAAGTACTTTTAAATTAATAAAAATGCCACAATTATTTTTAAAAAGAGTATCATACGTTTATAAGTAATTTAATCTGGGTATATTCCATGCTTGTATAGATCATCTTTATTCAGTTCATGTTTAACCTTACATGCCCATGTATTTCAGTGCCTTAAGCCAATTACAACTGCTTGTACAACTGGAACAGTCTCCATGTTTCCTAAGTAATTTCCCTTCAAGTCCTTGTACTGCTGAACTATTTTTTTTGGTAGAGATTCTTAGCTGCTGATTGTTTTACATTGGCTGGGGAGTCAATAGGGAAAAACAATTTTATTGATAGGCTCAAACTACTAGGTGTTCCTAAAGCAGCTGAGGCTGTTGGACTGCCCTGCAACTCTGGAAGCTTCTGTGACTAGAATTCACTTTGGCCTATGAGGAAATCATGCAACACTACACTTTGACTATGGCTTCACCATACCAGATTCCATGGCCCACCCTCAGGAACTGTGGGTAATATTGTTAGGGTTCTGATGTTACATTTCAAGTGGCAACAGAGGGGGAAAAATCAGACTTTTATACCTTAATGTGAGTTAATTTTCTTTCCTAAAGTTTACCCTGACCAAATTCAACTATTGGCATAATGTTTTGACTGGGGGAATAAAATGTTGTTGTATAAGGCTCAATGTGGGAAGAAAGGGTAATATAGAGGTAGAATGCTCTAGGCATCAGAGAGTAACAGAAAGCAATGATTTGTGGCATGCATTAATAGAAAGCATTAATGGATAGAAGCATTAGTGATAAATTTTATCCAAGCTTAGAGCTCTCAGAAACATCACATGTTCAAATATATTTTTTAATTTAAAGACTGAACTTTAACTCTCAATAATAACCAAAACTCTCTTCTTATATTTTGGTGGTTTGACTAATCCCATGTCCATCTGGAGTTGCCTGAGAAAGCTTTAGACTAGGACATGACACATGTCCTGCCTTTTCCACTAATTAGCTTTGTCATCCTGGATGAGTTATTGAACCTAAGTATCTATTTTATTATTCATTAAACTGTGATAATAATGCTTTTCACTTACTATGTGGATTCAATAGAATGATAAATTTAAAGTGTTATGAGAGGGTGTATCACATGGTATGGCTTGCTTAGTGGTAGCCATTTTCATTTCTGCTCTTATTACTAGAATTAAAATAGAAATTTCTAGTCCATTTGTTTAGGCTGCCTAATTTCTAAAATTTAAGCCACAAAGATCCACAAGATCTGACTTAACAATAGTACAATTCATGAACTAACTAAAAATTCTAAAATGCTAAAAATTCTAACTTACTTTCCAACAAGTTCTAGGCTGATAGAATTGGGTAAGTTTGGGATTGTTTCTTGATTCAGTTCATTTTCACATATTGATCTATACTTAGGAGTTCTTTGGTAAGCCAAATTTTAATAGAGAAGTCATAATAAAATGCAGTTGTAGTTTATGAATTTTTTATTTTTTATGAATTTTATAATTTTTATAATTTTTTATAATTTTATAATTATAAATTGTATAATTTATAATTATAAAATTATAATTTTTATACAAGGCCTTAAATTAGTCCATTAAATTAAAACACTTTATTTGGCCTATGAATTAAAGTACAGATTGAATTTGAAGTACAGATTGTTGTGAATCACCTATTGTAATTCTAATAGAAAAGAGTAAGAATTTTACAGATTAATTTATAATGAAATTTATATTATCAAATTTTCTTATGATCAAGTTTATATTACCATATTTTCTTTTTATAAATTTTTTAAGATTTATTTATTTGAGAGCAAGAGCAAGGGGGAGGGGCTGAGACGGAGAGAGAGTCTTAAGCAGCAGACTCTGTGTGGAGCACAGACCCAGATGTGGGGCTCAATCTCATGACTCTTGAGACCACCTGAGCCAAAACCAAGAGGTGGATGCTTACCCAACTATGCCACCTAGGCGCCCCTCAAATTTTCTTAACAAATTTTCATTGATTTCTATCATTGTCATTGGGTCACAACTGAATATATATGTCTAATCACCTTGTATGTGTATGATTTATTAAAGTAATGAATATTTTTATCATTGGAAGGTATATTTAAAACTTCTATTATTTGGGCTGCCTTGCTGGTTCAGTCAGCACAAGACTGAGCACAAGACTCTTGGTCTTGGGATTATAAGTTTGGACCCCATGCTAAATGTAGAGATTACTTAAAATCTTAAAAGATGGGGCTCCTGGGTGGCTCAGTGGGTTAAGCTGCTGCCTTCGGCTCAGGTCATGATCTCAGGGTCCTGGGATCGAGTCCCGCATCGGGCTCTCTGCTCAACAGGGAGCCTGCTTCCCTCTCTCTCTCTGCCTGCCTCTCCGACTACTTGTGATTTCTCTCTGTCAAATAAATAAATAAAATCTTAAAAAAAAAAAATCTTAAAAGATTACTTAAAATCTTAAAAAAGTAAAAAGATTACTATTATTTTGCTAAAATAACTGAATACTTTAGAGTTAACATTTGGAATCAGTTTATATATTTAATATTACACACTCATCCAGTAATGAGCCATTGCTTGTGGAAAGTTGTTTCATTTATAGGAAATAGTTCTTTTTTGCCATGTCAAAATCTTTAAGAGGAATTACAGGCAAAAGAGAGACATCTTTAGGCACTATAGTTAGAAATTACCCGTTATTGCCATAACTAGTAGCTTTATTATTTTCAGAGGCTAGCTATAATCAAAATTCTGATGTATATAGTTATCATTTGGGGAAATATTTGTCAATCTATTAATTCAAATTTTTTAAAGATTTATTTATTTAAGGAAGAGAGAGAGCATGCATGTGCAATCAGGAGGAGCAGAAGGAGAGGGAGACAAGCAGACTCCCCTCTGAACATGGAGCCAGACATAGGGCTCTATCCCAGGAACTCAGATCATGACCTGAGCCTAAATAAATTCTGATCCTTACCTGACTGAGCCACCTAGGTGCCCCTGAATTTAAATTTGATTACAAAAGCTTTTAGGGAGTATAGTTAGGATTCAATTATACCTTTTTTATTTAATAAAGTACAATTTAGAAGACTGTTTTCTTCTTTTTGATGACATGAAGTCATTTCTTTTATGATAACATTGAAAGCATGTGATTTGAGGACCTATTTGTTAGATAAGAACAGTAAAAACTCCTAGAAATTTTAATATATCCCAAAGGTGTGGCAGAAAGACATCGGTTCAGATACTTTGAACTATAGATCTGTCTTCAGCAAGTAATTAATAGATACTTTTATAAGCTAGGCACTATGCTCAAACGGACACAGCTATTGTATTCAAGAAACTTAGAGTCACTTTAGAGTGAGGCCTATGGCAAGTCTGGAAGAACTACAGAACAGAAGTACTATTAGTGCCATGGGAGAGAAAAAAACTATCGAGATTCAAAAAAGAGAAAAACCATATATGCTTTTAACAATCAAGATAAAACTTCATGACAATGATGGTACCTGAGATGGCCAATAAGCACAATCTTGGTAGAGAAAAAGGTGAGGCACAGGAACCAATCAGATAGAAAATCACAAACAGAAGTCTAAAGTAGGTGAGTGCAAGGTATGTCTGGAGAACAATGAATGACTCAGTTTGTTCCCACCAGTTCCTGAAAAGCAGGGTACCATTGAAGATAAGGCCAGAAAGGAGAGCTGAAATAGTTTGTGGAGATTCTTAAAAGTCTGAGTAAGATATTAAACATGATCAAATAAAGAGGAACCACTGAAGACTTTTTTAAGTAGAGGTAACAGAATTATGACTGTAACGTATAAAATTCAATTGAATTGTGTTAGAACAGTGACAGAATGAAGGTGGGAAGACCACTTGTGAATTATCAGCAGTCTCAATGAATGGCAATCAAGGCCTGAATGAAGGGTAATGGAAGTTGATTGATCATGAAAAGAAGGAAACAACACTGGAGTAAAATAACATAGGACTTGGCATCCCATCAGATGTATAGATAAAGTGAAAGGAAAGAGCCAAAACTGAAACTCATTTTAAGTGTTGTTCCCTAGAACTGGGTTGTTATGAATATAGAGAGTGCCATTAGAAGAATTAGAACTTTGGGGGAAATAACATATTTTGATTTTACATAGTGAGACATAATGGAGAAAATTCCCATAAATTTGGAAATGCAGTTGCAAGTGAAAAGAGACCAAGGCTCAAGGCAAACTTGCATTTGGCCCCAGTGAAGAAGGCAGCTGAAGACAAGGGAGGGATTATTACTATAATTTTGAAGTATCCCTGTCATTACAGAAAGAGGTGAAAGGAATACACTGGTATGCAATTAAGTATGAGCCAGATACCAGTCATACATTTTGATGTAAAATGCCTTGAATGAATGTTGATTATAGTTAAAAAGGCTTTCAAGGAAAACGAAGGCTAAATTTTTACGGATTAAAGACTTTCATATGGACAGAGTTGAAAAAAAATCTTCAACAAATTGAAGGTAGTATCAGAGTACTTCTAAGTGGAATTTTTAAACATAAATCACTGAAAATGCAACAAAAACTTATGGTGTACTATATATTGGCTAAATGAACATAATAGAAAAGAAAATGCCCACAGTTTTCTAGTTACCCAACTGTGGAATTGGCATTACCAAAGGAAGAAACAGCATCATTAGAAAAGAAGGTGGTGAGGTCTAAGATGAGAAAAGCAACCAGGATACGAACAAATAGCCACACCAAAAACCATATAGATCACACAGGCAGAAATTCTCTGGAATTGCACCCAGCTGTCTTCTGAGAAGTATGAATTTATCTGTTTGTATTTTATATCTAAACAAAGGAAAATTATTACCATAAAAGTAAATTGTTGGGCGCCTGGGTGGCTTAATGGGTTAAGCCGCTGCCTTCGGCTCAGGTCATGATCTCAGGGTCCTGGGATCGAGTCCCATATTGGGCTGTCTGCTCAGCAGGGAGCCTGCTTCCCTCTCTCTCTCTCTCTGCCTGCCTCTCTACCTACTTGTGATCTCTGTCAAATAAATAAATAAAATCTTAAAAAAAAAAAGTAAATTGTTTTTGATTAAAAACTAAAATATGCTATAGGTTTTGTCTTTTTGCAAATTAACCATTTTGTCAGATTTTTATGATATTTTATAACAGGCAATCTCACCCATTTTAATTTATTTCAGATATAAAAGATAATTCCTTCAGCCGATCACGGAGTTCCAGCGTAACCAGCATTGATAAAGAATCTCGAGAAGCAATTTCTGCTCTTCATTTCTGTGAAACTTTTACTCGAAAGGCAGATTCATCTCCCTCCCCATGTTTATGGGTTGGTACTACATTGGGAACAGTGCTAGTTATTGCACTGAACCTTCCCCCAGGAGGAGAACAAAGACTTCTTCAGCCAGTCATTGTCTCTCCAAGTGGTATGTATGCTTTCATGCTGTGCTTGCACTGAAGGTCTGACTTGCTGTATTTGGTAGAAGCCTTTGCTTTTCATTTTTGAAATGATCTATGAATTCTAAAATGTAAACTAAATGTTTACATTTAGATGTAGTCTTGTGTTTTTAATGAAAGAATACATGAATAAGATTCCAGTGTATCTTTTATTTATACAGCCATCCAGGTTTTGCATTATTTTTAACTCTACCATCATGTCTAAAATGATTTTCATTAGAAAATAAAAAAAAATAAAAAAGCAACTGCTCTTCTAATGCATTCAAAGATACCTTAAAATGCTATGTTCTGTAAGCAAAAGGGTAGTACCATGTTCAGGAGAAAAAGCAAAAAATATTTTTTGAACAGCATAGTGTTGGCTGTTTTTAATATCTAAATGTGAAGTCTTAAATTATGTTGTTTTTCTCCTTTGAAGTATTAGGAAAAGGTGACTTAATAGCAGATCTTAAGAAAAAAATTATGACTTGTATATTGAAAATGAGATTCAATTTCATCAAATGTATGTGGAGTCTGATCTGGAAATAACTGAGAAATCTGGTTTTCATTACTAATTTATGCTGATTTAGATAGAAAAAAACATGATTGTGCTCATTAGTGTATCCCTTGTTTATACAGTGGACTTTAACATTACTTGGAATTTAAAATTAAAATGTAATTATGATTTTAATGGTAATTTGTGAACTATCTTTACATCAAAGACACAGTTTGATTTATTCATCCAGCTCAATAAATATTTGAGAATGTTCTGTACGACTAGTTGTTAGAAAAGGTTACATAATGATAATATTACTAATCTCTTTCTTTATAGTAAGAATGGGTATAGAAAAAAAAGCCAGGAAAGATAAGCCACATAAAGAATGTTCTGATAGCCATATTTAAAAAGTTTTTAGGGACGCCTGGGTAGCTCAGTAGGTTAAAGCCTCTGCCTTCGACTCAGGTCATGGTCTCAGGGTCCTGGGATCGAGCCCCACATCGGGCTCTCTGCTCCACGGGGAGCTTGCTTCCCTTCCTTTCTCTCTGCCTGCCTCTCTGCCTACTTGTGATCTGTCTGACAAATAAATAAATAAAATCTTTAAAAAATAAATAAATAAAAAGTTTTTAAAAAGTGAAATTAATTTTAATGACACTTTATTTAGCCTAGCATATCTAAAATCCTATCGTTTCATCATATAACCAGTGTTTTTAAATTCTTAAGATATTTTACTTTTTTTTTTTTTATAATGTCTTTAGATCTGGCATGTATTTTACTCTCACAGCATGCCACAAGTTGGACAAGGCCATATTTTCAAGGGCTCTGTAGCTATATGTGACTAGTGGCTGCCATATTGGACCGTGCAGCTCTAGACATCATCCAC
This sequence comes from Mustela lutreola, assembly GCF_030435805.1. NCBI lineage: Eukaryota > Metazoa > Chordata > Mammalia > Carnivora > Mustelidae > Mustela > Mustela lutreola. The sequence goes on along the minus strand of NC_081295.1, from coordinate 55,752,946 downwards.
TTGCTCTCACTCTTGTTGGTAGTACACTTGGCAGATATGAAAGAAGACATAGTTCCAGGCATCCCAATATTTACTGGTTTGGGACATGTAGTTCTGATTTCTTTTTCCAGATACACGCTCAGATACATGCTCAAAGAAAGGTTGAATCCCTTTAGTAAGCCGGTGTACAATTTCAATTTAATATGCATTCTATGTGTTGTTGAATGTCTTTTATGTGTCAGTTGGAATATACATATTTGCTGTGGGGGTTAAAATACTTGTTATCTACTAAACTTACATATTTTAGGTACTATATTGAGGTTAAAAGGGGCGATCCTGAGAATGGCATTCCTGGATACCACAGGCTGCTTAGTGCCACCCGCGTATGAATCCTGGAGAGAACACAATGTTCCTGAAGAAAAAGATGAAAAGGAGAAATTAAAGAAACGACGACCTGTCTCCGTATCCCCCTCCTCTTCTCAGGAAATTAGTGAAAACCAGTATGCCGTGATATGTTCTGAAAAGCAAGCAAAAGTCATCTCACTGCCAACTCAGAACTGTGCTTACAAGCAAAACATTACAGAGACCTCATTTGTGCTTCGTGGAGATATCGTAGCATTGAGTAACAGTATTTGCCTTGCCTGCTTCTGCGCTAACGGACATATTATGACTTTTAGGTAAGAGTTACACATTTTTAAAAAACATAAACATGGCATTTACAGCCTTAAAACAGAACACTATGGAATTACATTCCACTAAAATGAAATGCTTTTGTTTACAGTCTTATACACTGAGAATTTATTTTCATTCAGTTAATAGTGAACAAGTTTATGAAGAATACAAATCAGTTTTATCTACCTCTCAAGTATACTAGATCACAAGATTTATAAGGTCCTGCTGTTTTTGCCTTCTGTAATACTTTGTTCAAGACTAAAACCTACCTTGTTTTTTTTTTTTTTTTTTTTGTTTTATTTCCAGTTAGTTAACATACAGTGTTGTATTAGTTTCAGGTGTGCATGAGATTCAACACTTCTACACATCACCCAGTGCTCACCATTACTAGTGTGCTACTTAATCCCCATCACCTATTTCACCCATTCCTCCATCACCCTCCCCTCTGGTAACCATCAGTTTGTTCTCTATAATTAAGAGTTTGTTTCTTGATTTGTCTCTCTCTCTCATTTTTTTCCCTTTGTTTTTTTTGTTTCTTAAATTCCACTGAGTGAAGTCATATGATATTTATCTTTCTCTGACTTATTTTACTAAGTGTTATACACTCTAGCTCCATCCATGTCAATGCAAATGGCAAGACTGCATTCTTTTTAATGACTGAATAATATTCCATTGGCTATACACAGACACACACATATATATATACATGTGTATATATACACAAAATATATATGGAAGAAGATGTAGATCTTCTTTGTCCATTTATCAGTCAGTGGATACTTGGGCTGCTTCCATATCTGGGCTATTATAAATAATGCTGCTATAAGCATAGAAGTACATGTATCCTTTGAATTAGGGTTCTTCTATTCTTTGGGTGAATACCCAGTAGTGTGATTATTGGATCACAAAGTTGTTTTACTTTTAACTTTTTGAGGACCTTCCATACTGTTTTCCAAAACCTACCTTGTTTCTTATTAACGACTTTTTAATATTTTTCTCAAGTTTGCCAAGTTTAAGGCCTCTACTGGATGTATATTACTTGCCCCTTACCAACATGCGGATAGCCAGAACATTCTGCTTCACCAACAATGGACAAGCATCATATCTTGTTTCACCTACAGAAATCCAGAGACTCACTTACAGTCAAGAGACCTGTGAAAATCTTCAGGTAAATGACAAAAATATTACTATAATTTCTTCAAAGGTGAAATATTCTCTAAGATCCCTTACTTTTGTTTCTCTCTTACTCTCTCAGTACTATACAAATGAGCCTATATGGGAAAATCCAAAGCCTGACTTCAGAGCATATGGTTTGAGACTTGTGATAAAAGTAACTTCATCAGACTCTTGTTATAAGAGGGACTTATCTCACTGACTCATATTTTTTCAACCCAGTGATGGTATAGAAATATGAAATATTACATACATTTTATACATGCTCTCCACGTATAATAAATAACAATTATACACACAAAGAAACCTTTTTAAGGAAGTGTGTTAAAGTGGAAATAATTATATCTGCATATTGTTTCATCCCCTCTCATACACTCTGTATTCACAAGGATGTATATATATGTAAGAAAAAATAAGATTTCATAGTTTTACTTTGAATATTTTTGTTGATCTGTTTGCAAGAGACTACATTCTTTAAATATAAAACTGTTTCTTTTTTTAATATTCAAGTGCCTTATGTGCTTACATATACTGTTGGCCCTTGAGCAAGATGTGTTTGAACTGCACGAGTGGACTATACACAGATTTTTTTTCCAACAAATACAATACAATACTGTAACTATTTTTTTCTTCCTCATGGTTTTCTTAACATTTTCTTTCCTCCAGCTTACCTTAATGTAAGAATACAGTATATAATAAGTATAACATATAAAATATGTGCTAATCCACTCTTTATGTCATCAGTAAGGCTTCTAGTCAGCAGTATACTATTAGTAAACTTCTGGAGGCTTCAAAAGTTACACAAGAATTTTTGACTGTGCAGGGCGATTGGGCCCCTAACCATCACACTATTCAAGGAACAACTGTATGTTAAAAACTATCAGTTTCATTTCAGCTTTTAAAATAAAAGTGCTTTTATATTGAGCTAAAATATTAAAATATTAAACATTATATATATTAATTGATACTTAGCAGAAACCATTATCTAAGGGAACTTTAAGGGAGCATGTTAATGAGACTTTTTACAATTAGCCCTATTTTACTTGTCTGTAATGAATTTGTGGCTCATTTTTAGAATCTGAGCTTTAGAGTCAAGACTGAATTTAAGGCCCATTGTTGCTAATAATTACACAATGATGTGACCTTAGACAAGTTACTTATTGTCTCTGAGCTTCATCATCTTTAAAAATAGGATTAAAAATAATATCCACGCTATAGGATATGGTATGAATTAAAGAAGACAAAGCATGTGAAGTGCTTAGCATAGTGCTTGGTACAGGGTGTGTGCTTACTGTCAGATGTTAGTATTATTTCAGTGAGCTAAACTGTCCTGGGAATGTACTCCTAATGATATTATTATGAACCTTGAGAGTGAAACAGAATTGTAGATCTAATATGTTAGATATAAAGTTACATTTACATTAGGGTGGAGATGTTTTTTCAAAGATTCTTAGGTTTCTGAATTAAACCTTCTCTTTTTATGGGGAAGGTAAAATTTTTCTTTAGTGTTTCCTTTCACTAGTAAAATGTTACTGTATTAAGAAATAATACGGGCAGTTTAATTTATTCTTAATTCATTTCATCTGAAATGTGGTCTTAATTCAATTACTCAAAATTTTAAACATCATCACTTTTTTTGAGATCAAGTCTATTCTTTGGTTAGTGTTTTATTTTAGTAAAAATCAATAGCAGCAGTAAACTTTACCCATTATTTTTAAATGAAATGGTCCTTTAGTAACTCAATTTCTTTTAATAACTATCTGTTCTGTACCCTCATGGTAAATGATAAATGAAAAGTGAACTCCAAGCAATCTGTGATAGAATGTTTTTTTGAACATTATTTACATTTTATTTACCTCTGTATTTTCAATGCCTAAAAGTAATGCTTTGATAAAAATATGTTGTACCATTGACTTTATAAATACTATTCCTTGGTTTCCAGAGTGCCCTAATTGTGCATTCATTTAACTTTAACCAAAAAATAAAGAAGATGCCTACAAACATTAATGGAGTTTCCAGCGCAGCTGGAATAATAGGAACCAGATTAACCCTCCTGCCTGAAGCAGCCCCAAAAAAGCAGACATGAACATGAAATGACAGTTTTCAAGATCCTGAACATTTGCAGTGAAGGAAAGTAATCCCTTAGAGACAGGAAACAAAGGAAGTGCTCTAGCTTTAGTGCCTTGATAGAGTTTCCAGAGCATGCATAGAGGGAAGGTACTTAGGCAGAGTCTGACCAACTTCCTGTGTTTAGGAGACAGAGCCAAGAGTCTGGGAAGACCAAGTAAGTTAAAGTTCTTAGAGGACCAGAGAGAAAAGAGGTATATATAGAGAGAATGTCTGCAGAGGGTCTGCCAAAAGTTTTCAGTAGAGTACTGTTGAGCACATGCTTGTAGATACTCTTTGGCCTGGGAAAAAGCCATCTGATAGGAATAGAAAATTAGAGGGATTTGTGCCTGGTCCCAGGGCCAGGCACAGTTCCTGCTCCCAATAGCCAAGCTAAAAAATGTATAATTGATGAGTGTGTTAGTTTCCTGAAGCTGCTATAGCAAATCACCATAAACTTGGTGACCAAAAACAACATAAGTTTATTCTCTCCCACTTCAGAAAGTCAGAAATCTGAAGTAAGTTTCACTGAGCCAACAGCAAGGTGTTGGCAGAATCATGCTCCCTTCAGGGGCTCTAGAGAGGATCTTGCCCCTTTAAGGTGCCAGCATTCCTGGACTTGTGATTGCATTATTCCAATCTTACCTTTATGGTCACCTTGCTTCCTCCTCTTGTGCCTGTGTCCGATCTCCCTCTTATAAAAAGACTTGTAATTGGATTTAGGATCCACCTAGATAATCAGGATAAATTCCCCATGGCAGAATACTTAATCACATTTGCAAGACACCATCTCCTCTTTTTGTTTTTCAAGATGTAACATTTATAGGTTTCGGGGATTAGAACCTGATTTTTTTTTTTTTTTGAGACTTTTTTTTATTTGAGAGAGAGTGCAAGAGAGAGAGCGCATGAGTTGGGTGGGGGGGCAGAGGGGCGAAGGGAAAGGGAGAAGCTGAGCACAAAGAGCCTGATGTGAAGCTCAATCCCAGGCGCCTGGGATCATGACCTGAGCCAAAGGCAGACTCTTAACTGACTAAGCCACCTGGGTGCCCCCTAGAACCTGGTATTTAAATGGCCATTATTCAGTCTAATTCAGTGACAAATTGGGTAGAGTATGCAGGAGGGTCTGGGCTCATTAGTTGGGGAATAATTAGCCCTAAAAGGAGTGCTGCTTCCGACCTGCCTAACAAATTACGAAAGTGAGACCCAAAAGGATCAAAATGTTTCCTCTTGTCCCAGAATGAAGCTTAAGACAACTTAGCAAGATGAGAAATATCCAGTACTCAACAAGGTAAAAATCAAAAGATCTGGCATCCAGTCAGATTGTCAGGAAAATATGACCCATAATAAGAAGAATAATTAATCTTTTTAAGAAACCAAACCAGAACTGACAGAAATATTACAATTAGTACAGAAGAACATCAAAACAGTTATTATTGTCTTCCATACATTCAAAAAGTTAAGTGGGATGTGGAAGATACAAAAAACCAAAATCAAAGTTCTAGAGATGAAAACCTTCCGTGCTTGAGATGAAAAATATACTGGATGGGATTAACAACAGATCAGACATTGCAGATGAAAAGATTAGGTATTTTAAAAGCATAGAAATAGAAAAAAAAAACAGTGTTTAAACGTGACAAATTCATAGCAATAAACCACTTGTATTAGAAGAGAAGTTCTTATCAAATCAGTGACCTCAGCTTCTACCATAAAAAACTGAAAAAGAAAAGCGAGTGAAACCCAAAGTAAGCAGAAGAAAGACAATAATAAATATCCAAGCAGGTTTAAACAGTGAACAGAAATAGAAAACAAGGAAACAATAGAAAAGCATAAATAAAACTAAAAGTTTGATCTCTGAAATAAATAAAATTGATCTCAAGCCAGTCTGATTATGAAGAGAGAAGTTACGAATTATCAGAATCAAGAATGAGAGAAGTAGCATTACTACAGATTCAAAAAATATTGAAATGGACAATAAGGAAATATTATGAAAAACTTCATGCCAATAAACTCAAAAACTTAGATGAAAATGGACAAATTCCTGGAGAGACACAAATTACCAAAGTTCACTAAAGAAAAAAAGATAAACTGAAGAGTACTATATCTGAGAAGAAAATTCCAAGCCCAGATGGCTTCACTGATGAATTCTATGAACATTTTAAGGAAGAAATACCAGTTCTACACAAAACACAAAAATTGAAGTGGGGAATTCCTTCCCAGCTCATTCTAGAAGTTAAAATTAACATGATATAAAAAATAGACAAAGACTTTACAAAAATTATACACAGATCAATATACATCACTAATACAGATGTAAAAATTAGGAAGAAAGTTTTAGCAAATTGAATCTAACAGTATATGAGAAGGATAATTCTGGTCATGATTAATTATCATGGCATTTACCCCAGGAATGTGTAAGTCAATCATTGTAATTCACCATATTAGTTAACTAATAGAAAGCAATTGACAAAATCCAACACCCTTTCCAAATTTGAGAAAAAAAAAATCTCAGCAAAGAAAAAATAAAAGGGAGCTTAAAAGACATCTAGGGAAAATCTATACCTAATACTTAGTGATTAGTTACTGAATAATTTTTCCTTAAATTCAGCTAGAAAGTGACATTTACTCTCAACACTCCTGTTCAGTGTTGTATTTTGTTCAGTGTTGTATTTAAGGTTCTACCCAGTGCATTCAGGCAAGAAAAGAAAAAAAAAAAAACATCTCAACTGGAAAGGATAAAGTAAACTAGTTGTTATTCACAGATGACATGATCATCCATCTAGGAAATTTATTCAGAAAGCTACTAGAAATAATAACAGTTTGACAGTAATGCGAGATATGAGATCAATATGCAGAAAAAAAAATTCTGTGCAAGCAGTGGTCATTTGGAAATTGAGAGTTAAAAAAACACCACCTAGCAGCCCCTGGGTGGCTCAGTGAGTTAAGTGTCTGCCTTTGGCTCAGGTCATGATCTTAGGGTTGTGGGATTTGAGTCCCACATAGGAGAAGGTGGGTATCGCTGCTCAACAGTGAGTCTTTTGCCCCTTCCTCCTACCCCAGCTTGTGCCGCTCACTCTCTCAAATAAGTAAATAAAATCTTTTAAGTAAATAAAAACACCATTTATAATAGCAACAAAAATATGATCTACTTTGAATAAATGACATTAATGTGAAGGACTTCTACATTGGAAATAGCAAAAACACTGAAAGAAATTTTTAATAATCTGAATAAATTGAAATATGTACCTTGTTCATGGGTCAGAAAATTCAATAGTAAGAGACCAGTTCTCCCAAAATTGATCTATAGATTTGAGGCAACCTCACAAAATCTCAGTGGAAATTTTTTGGGGGAAATTTATTCTAAAATTCATGTGGAAATGCATGGGACCTAGAATAGGCAGGACAACTCTGAAAAAGAATAAAGTTTACCATCTGATTTTAAGAATTACTGTAATGCTATAGTGACCAAAGAACATGGTACTGACATCAAATTAGATAACTAGATCAATAGAACGGAGTATAGAGTTCAGAAATACTCCCACACACATATATGGACAACTGACTTTTGAGAAAGACAATGCAATTGAGAAACGATTGCCTTCCCAACAAATGATGGAAAAATTGGATATTAAAATACAAAAAATGAGCTTTGATCCATACTTCACAGTATATATAGCAATTGACTCAACATGTATCGTAGACCTACATGTAAATCCTAAAACTATAAAACTTTTAGAGGGAACCTAAGAGAAGATCTTTGTTAACTTAGATTTGGTAAAGATTTCTTAGCTACAACACCAAACTCACCACCCATAAAAGAACAAATTGACAACTTCAACAAAATTTAAAACTTATGCTCTTCAAAGACGTTTAAGAAATAAAAATATAAGCCACAGTCTAGAAGAAAACCTTGGCAAAACATGTATCTATCTATAAAGAACTTATATCCAGAATATGTAAAAGCTCTTAAAAGCCAAGCAAGATAACCCAATAAAAGCATGGGCAAATATTTGAATAGCTCCTTTACCATGAAAAGATTTTGTTCAGCATTATTAGGCCTTACAGAACTGTAAGTTAAAACCATAATGAGATATCATAAATACTTAACTAGAAAGGCTAAAATTAAAAAGAACACTAGGGCAGCTTGGTGGTTCAGTCAGTTAAGCATCCAACTCTTTGTCTCAAGTTAAAACCATAATGAGATATCATAAATACTTAACTAGAAAGGCTAAAATTAAAAAGAACACTAGGGCAGCTTGGTGGTTCAGTCAGTTAAGCATCCAACTCTTTGTCTCAACTCGGGTCTCGATCTCAGGGTCTCAGGAGTTCAAGCCCGGTGTTCAATTCCATGCTCAGAGGGGTCTACTTCTTCTCCCTCGCCCTCTGCTCCTCCTTCTTGCACTTGTGCTCACATTTTCTCTCAAATAAATTTTAAAAAAGGAAGAAGAAGAAGAATACCATGTCAAGTTCTCACAAGGATATAAAGGGTCTAGAACCCCAACACACTACTGGGACTATAAACAAACAAACAAACAAAAAGCAGTACAACCACTTTGGAAAACAGCTTAGCAGTTTCTTTAAAAGTTAAACATTCATAAACTGAAGACCTACCCATTCTATTCCTAGTTTTTTAACTCAAGAGAGAAGGAAATTGATATTCATAATTGTTGCATTTGTATTAGCCAAAAACCTGGAAACTACCTACATGTCCATTAACAGATGAGTGAATAATCAAATAACAATATATCCATACAGTAGAATAAAACTCATCAATAGAAAGGAACAAAAAGTTGATAACATTCAATATCATGGATGAATCTCAGTAATTATACTGAGTGAAATAAGCCAAGCCAAAAAAAGTTTACAAAATTGTATGATTCCACTTAAGTAAAACTGAAGAAAATATAAATTAACCAAGGTTGAGAGAAAGCTAATCAGCATTTACTTGGTGATGGGGGTTCAAGAAAGAACAAGAGTCTTTCCCATGCAAGCATAAGGAAGCATGAGTGATGGCTATGTTCATTATCTTGATGATGGCAATGATTTCACAGGTATATGTTAAAATTTTATACTTTAAGTATGTGCAGTTTGTCATATGTCAGTTACCTTAATAAAGCTGTTTTTAAAAATTCATGGCTCCAGAACTTTTTATTGTCTTGGAGAGGCAGTTAGTCCAAACTATATATTTATAGATTGAAATAACTAAATTTATTTCTACAGCATTATTCTAACCATATCTTGAGTAAAAACATGAGCAAAATGTACAAGTTATCTTTTCAAACTGACTGTTTTTATGTTTGAATTTAAATAAAAAACACAATTTTAAATAAGAGGTGGAACATATGAATTATTTCAGTTTAAACAATGTTACTGTCCTAAGCACCTTAATACTGTAATTTGTAAACAAACTCTCAAATACTCACTGAGCAAAATTTTTGACAGTTGAACTATTTAGCCTCTCTTAAGTGTTATACATTCAATATTGAAATTTATTGCTGTGCTCATCTTGGAAGATATTTATTTAGACTTGGTATTTTTATAACATAGGATTTTCTTAATCAAAATTATTAAAATCTGATTGGTTGATGTATTAAAAAGAGTTTAGTGATAAAGCATATTCATTGACCCATGAAATCAGTCCTAAATTTTACCCCATAAAGTTATTAACACACACGAAAAGTGAAACCCAAGAGTTCAACATCAGATTTGTTTTTTATATATTCATATTTTAGGGTAGTTTAAAAGTTCCAGATACTATTTCAGACATACAGTTTACTATTATTAGATGTAGAAATATATCATAGAAAATACAAGTCTATTTTAGATTTTGCTAGCATTATTCGTCATTAAAATTAATCTTTTAAATAGTAAATTTAATCATAGGTAAAATCCTTATTTAAATACAAGCAAAAAAAATCTATAGATACTATTTAATGTTGTTGTAATATATGCTTTTTTAAAATCAGTGTTTCTCCCCAAATTTTAATACCGAGACTGCAGACTATAAGAAACTTTTAAACTTCCTTTAAAGATAATCTATTCATATTATTGATCTACTGATAAATGATTTCCACATTTCCTAATTTGTTTAATCTTTTGTTTGAAAGGAGTTTTTCTCTTTAAGTGTTTCTATCATTGGGTGTCTACTCTTGGCACTTTATATGTTCATTATCTTTAATCCTTAGAACATTCCAGGAGTAGATATTATTATCTCTTCTTTTTAAAGCTGAGGAAACCAGTTCTTTGAGAAACTGATTTGCCTAAAATGCCTCTGTGAATAAAAGGCAGAGATGAGAATCAGACCTAAGTCCATGTGTTTCCAAAGTTCATTCTCATTCCAGTAATTCCTATACTATATAAATGACTCTTCATTTATAAATATAATTTTTATATTCTTTGAATTTATAAAATTTAAGCTCAAATACCAAATAAATTAAGAGCTATAATTATAAAATAAATGTTTAAATGCATATCTACATACTATCACTTGTTACACATCATGTTACTCTTGATTTAGCATAAAAGACACTCAGATGAAAGCTGTTTGCCATTTTTGTTTTATCAATTTAATAGATACAGTTTAAATTGGAATCTGTTGTAGTACAGTATAAAAATAATCAGAAATTTGCCTAAAATCACCTTTGTTATATAATGTAATATAAATTTGAATTAAATAATAGTTATCAGTATATTCATTAGTAAGTTTTAACAAGTTTGACTTATTGACTTCAGGATATATATTTTTTTTTATTGTGACAGACAGCAGTTACATTTATTGTGATGAATACTGAGTAATGTATAGAATTTTTTAATCATTATGTTATACACCCAAAATTAATGTAACATTGTGTGTCGACTATGAATGAAAAAGAACAAATAAATAACCTGGACAAAAGTTTTCCAAAACAAAGGTGAAAAACCAGAAGCAAACAGCAACAGGGCCTTTGGCGACTGTATTTTTTTAACACGTCTCCTTTGCCTGCTAGACTTCCCTGTATTTTCTATCTCACTGATACTATCCTACTTGTAAACTTTTAGGCTTTTAAAATATATGTAAAAATAATCTCATGCTAAACTGATATTTGACATAGCTAAATAACCACGCTTACTTAATCAGTACCATCTTTTCCTTTTAATTAAAGTCTTTTGTAGAAACAGTAGCCCCTTTTGTGTGCATCTTTCCTGTATATTTCTGAAATGCAAGGGGAGGGTCCAGACAATCTTCTTCCACTTTCAGGAGATTTTTCATTCTAGTTTTGTTCCACTTTGTAGAATTTCAGAGGGAAAAAAATGTACAGGCTTCAATTCACTTCATTATAAATGAGCTCTTGTTTATATTGTGTTAACAATTATGTCTTCCCATTTATAATCTGGTTGGAGAAACAACATTAATATGAGTATACTTTAAAGTAAAATCTTTGAACATCCTTAAGTAATTTTTCTTAGCCCAGCCCTAAGGAAGAAACTAAAAAATACATGCTTCATCTTCAACTATAATAATGTGAAAACAGATACAGCAGAACTCCTATGCAGAACCAATAATGTACATGTCTTTTGTATCATAGCTACTACTCTGAAGTGGTCAGAAATGCAATCCCAAAGCCACACTATACTTTTACTTTGATTCTAAAACTTCCCAGAGCTGCCTTATAAATAATGTTGCTCCCAATCTCTCAAAGAAACTCCTCTTCCCTCTTACAATTCAGTAACATGTCAGCAACCTTTATTTTCTCCTGAGTTAGTTTTACCATTTTTTTGCTCTAAAAAATGGTAATTTCAGACAATAGAATCCTTCCTATCTCCCTGCCGAATTTCTGGAATCCCAGGTGTATGTTGGCATAATTCTCTTCCTAGGCTATGTTTATGAAAAAAGAAGTTGAAGTGTCTTTCTAAATTACTAGTTTTCTGACTCAGCTGAAAGTGATAATTCCAGAACTGTGTATCACCATCATTACACTAAAGTTTTCAACTTACTATTAGCTTTTCTTCGTTCTAATGTAGGAGGACCTAAGTTTTAAACCAGTTATAAATTTTTGATGTCAGGAATTATGGGAAAATTTTGTCATACTGATTGGAATCTTCTTAAGATTAAGCAAGAATATAATTTTTGCTTGAAATGTAAGGAAAATAATCTAGCCAAAGTAGCAAGCAGCAAGTTAGTCAATTTAGTCTTAAGTGTTTCATTAAGTCAGTAGGTGCTGGATCTAATCATTTGAAATGGGCTCATTGTCTGTGACATCAACAGGTAATATTATAAGCTTAAATTAGAGTTTACAGTAATGGTTTTATAAATTATAGTTTAGTTTTCCCTGTAACTTTACCAATTACAATTTGTTTTGATTTTAAAGGAAATGTTGGGTGAACTCTTCACTCCTCTAGAAACACCTGAAGCACCAAACAGGGGATTCTTTAAAGGCTTATTTGGAGGTGGTGCACAATCTCTTGATAGAGAAGAACTGTGTAAGTTGATTTATTTAATTCGGATACTGTATCTGTAAATCTGAAACATTCAAAGCACTTAAATTCTTCTTATATGTATAAGTTATGTTCACCTTTTTCCTCTTTGTCACAATTACTATATCCATGTTTTTAGCAAAAATATATAAAGGTTTTTGTGTCATTCTAATCCTAATCGGGGGAATTTTAATTTTACTCAGGGAACCAAGAGGAGAATAGCTTCAGGTGGTTAAAAAGGAATATTCACAACTTTAAATGAATAGCTTACAAAATATTTTATTTTCATTAAATGTGATCCTTATTATTTCAATTCTATAATTTACTTTAATCGATGACCTTAACTTTGAAAAAGTTAACCTAAAAATTAATTTTACATTACCTTCAGAACTATTATCATAGCATAGAAGGTTATTTAAAATAGCAAAGTCTTGTTCACTTACTGCCTTCCACATAATTGGCACAGAGTAGAAATTAGTCCTTGAATAAACTAATAATAAGTCAATGATTGTTTGACACTTCTTTCAAATAGGAGCTGTTATGTCCTTAATTTCTTTTTATTCTCTTTGTTTTGCTAAAATACTATAGAATTTTCCTTTTGTGTTTGATTTACTAATTAGAAAAACTGTAAGATTAAATATCAGTAAGTAGTAGTGCAATGCAATTTAATTTTCAAAATTTACCCATATTATTGATCAGTCATCTTGGTACTAAGGATCAGTCCGTTTTAATTCATTTTTAAAAATGAAGACTGTTGTTTAAGTTATGGGGAACTGATAATTTGGAATAACATTCTCACCAAAGATAATTGATAAAGTTACACAAAATTTAATTTTTTTTAAATTTTTATTTATTTATTTATTTTAGTTCTTAAAAACATCAGAGAGCTAACAGTATAGTAAAGATATGGGGAAGGATGAGTGCTCAGAGTGCTGAGTCTGGCAGACTGAGGCCACTTTGACCCTGGAATACTTTGCTAATCTGAAGTGGGAGGCCGAGATACTCAACTGTGTTTATACTAGCAAGGTGGGCTCCTACAAGGAGTAAACATAGGGATCTTGTTAAACAATTTCTCTTTGCAAGGATCCCAAAGGTCACAGCTTACGGAGTAAAGGTGAACTGGAAATCAATCAGCCCTCACACACAGAGACTGAGCTCAGCTTTAAATTACCTGAATGTGGGCGCCTGGATGGCTCAGTGGGTTAAGCCGCTGCCTTCTGCTCCGGTCATGATATCAGGGTCCTGGGATTGAGTCCCACATCAGGCTCTCTGCTCAGCAGGGGGCCTGCTTCCTCCTCTCTCTTTCTCTCTCTGCCTGCCTCTCTGCCTATATGTGATCTCTCAGTCAAATAAATAATAAAATCTTAAAAAAAAAAAAATTTACCTGAATGTCCCAGAAAGCTTTCAACCTTAGTTAAGTATTATTACGGACTGTTCAAGTCCCTAGCACCTGGCAGAAGCAATTGAAAATGTGCCCTAAAGGAAAATAACATATTCCAAGTCCTCAAATTATTTGTAGAAATATGCCAACTATGTCATCAAAGTTAACCATGAACACTAGTAATCAACACCATGAACAATGAAACAAAAAAGGTAGAAGCAAATCACAGGCACCTCAAATATTAGAATTATCAGACATAAACTGTAAAATAATTATGCATATTCTACGTTCACCATGTCTGAACATTTTGTCAGATAACTGAAAACTCTAAAAATCAATACCAATAAATAGGTAAAAAACTAAAATGAAGTTCTGGAACTGAAAGATTTAAAAAAAAAAAAATTTAAAATCTGGATAAATTTGACCACAAGTGAGACACAACTTAAGAGAAAATTATACAGCTTGAAGATAGTCAAAATAGACCATTTAGAATGTAGTACAGAGAAACAAAAAAGATGTAAAATACAAAGAAGATAAAGGAAATAGAAGTTGCAGTGAGAAGATCTAACATATGTTAGACTTCTCAAGAAAGAAATAGGAAAGCAGGGCACCTGGGTGGCTCAGTGGGCTAAAGCCTCTGCCTTCGGCTCAGGTCATGATCCCAGGGTCCTGGGATCGAGCCCTGCATCGGGCTCTCTGCTTGGCAGGGAGCCTGCTTCCTCCTTTCTCTCTCTGCCTGCCTCTCTGCCTACTTGTGATCTATGTCTGTCAAATAAATAAATAAAATCTTTAAAAAAAAAAAATAGGAAAGCATGTAAAGAAGTAAAGAAGCATCAATATGTAAACATACATGACTGGAAATTTTTCAGTATTGATAGATGATACTAATTCACATATTGAGGGAAACCTAATGAATTCCAAGAGTATATATGTATTTTTTAATTCACAGCTAGAGGTGTGCCTGGGTGGCTTAGTCGGTTAAGTGTCTGAATTTTGGTTTTGGCTCAGGTCATGATACCATAGTCATGGAATTGACCCCTGCTTTGGGCTCAGCATGGAATCTACTTGGGATTCTCCTTCTCTCTCTCTGATCCCTCCACTCTCTCTCTTTCTTTTTCTCTCTCTCTCAAATAAATAAATCTTAAAAAATTCAAAGCTAGATATTTTACATGAAAATAGAGTATATCAAAGACGAGAAGAAAATCTTCTAGGTGACCAGAGAAAAATGAGGTATTTTTTAACAAGCAGTAGACTGACTTCTCAACAGTTGAAGATAGAAAATATACTTCAGGAATGAGACTTCTAAACAACTTGCCACCACACTAAAGGGAACTCTAAAAGCTGTACTTCACAGAGAGGGAAAATAATCCTCCATGGAATGTCAGAGCTGTAAGAAACAATGTTCTAGAAAGAAAGTAGCAGGTGCATGCATAAATATAATCTTTATGGACTATAAAGCAAAATCTCATAGTATGTGTATACACATATAAATAGACTGTGACCCAAAACACATAAAATCAAGGGAGTCACAAAGGGTAATGAATTTATTTTTTTAAAGATTTTATTTATTTATTTGACAGAGATCACAAGTAGGCAGAGAGACAGGCAGAGAGAGAAAGGAGGAAGCGGGCTCCCTGCCAAGCAGAGAGCCCGATGTGGGGCTCGATCCCAGGACCCTGGGATCATGACCTGAGCAGAAGGCAGAGGCTTTAACCCACTGAGCCACCCAGGCACCCAACGGTAATGAATTTAAAGTGAACTGAGATCATACATTCTTTGAGAGTCTTTTTAAAAATATCTAGCAGCATTAATAAGGATGCATGTGAAAATTTCTAAGTTGACCTCTACAACCTAGTACATAACTTCAGGTGAATAGCAGGAAAATCACAGTCCTTCCAAAGTAAGGCAAGAAAGATGGAGAGAAAGAACACAAAACAGGTGAGATAAATAGAAAGCACGTAAAGGACTGTAGACTTAAATATTAATAATCATAGTAATTATGTCCCATTTAAAAGGCAAACGTCATCCAACTGACCTTAAGAAGAAAAAAATATACATTGTTTACAGCAGACATACTTAATACAAGTATTAAAATTTTAAAAGAAAAACATGAGCACAAATGAGGACTCAGCTGGTTTAGCTGTATTAATAATCAAAATGTAAATATTAAGGCTTTATTGAATACACCTTATATTTTCACTTCAAAATACATAAAGAAATAATGACATGACTACTAGAAGAGACCATTTCCCAATCATAGCAGGAAACTGCTAATATGCCCCTTGATTGAGATATAAAAACAGACAACAATAAGTCTTCTAGTAAAAGATATAGAAGACATGAACAACACAATTAATGAACTTAAACCTAATGAAACATACACAGGATGTTCATAAAATATATTTGTAGGGGGGACACCTGGGTGGCTCAGTGGTCAAAGCCCCTCTTCAGCTCAGGTCATGATTTCAGGGTCCTGGGATTGAGCCCCACATCAGGCTCTTTACTCAGCAGGGAGCCTGCTTCCTACTCCCTTTCTTTCTGCTTTCCTCTCTGCCTACTTGTAATCTCTGTCAAATAAATAAATAAAATTTTCAAAAATATACATATATATTTATAGGGAAATTATAGATGTATATTGAATTATTTTGGAGTAAAATGTCATGTCTATAATGAATTTTGAATATTTAAAAATTTTACCTGAAGACATTCACATAGCAAAAAAATGTTATCTATTACCAAAATTAGATAATAAGTGTATGGAGGTTTATGATATAGTTCTTTTACTTTCCTGTATATTTGAAACTTGGCATTTTAAAAAGTTGGGGTTTAAGTGAACCATATATTAAGTGATTTTTAAAAAACAAAATTTCAAAGGATTAAAATCAATTAAGCATTTGTGACCTAATCACAATGCAATTATGCCTGTAATTAATAACAAAGCTAATTTTAAATCCGCATATTAAAAAATTAACAAATAAACTTTTTTTAATAACCCATGTATCAAAGAACTTGATAACCATTGGTATGCATTTAAAGTAGTAGTGACATTTATAGCCTTAAATATATATATATAATATTACTCAAAAAGAAAACGTAAAATGACTGAACTGAATATCCATCTCTAAAAGGCAGAAAACACTGCAAAATAAACCAAAGAAAATAGAAGGTAATAAGATAATAATGACTTAGTAAACAAATGCAAAATTGAAAAAAAAAATCAACAGAACCAAAAGTTAATTTTTTGAAGACTTAATAAATTGATAAATCTCCAGTGAAACTGAGCAAAAAAAAAAAAAAAAAAAAAAAAAAAAGGAAGGAAGGAAGAAAAGAAAGGAAGGCATAAGTAAACACTATCAGGAATGAAGAAAGATAAGAGAATGTAACTGCCCTACTTAAAATATCAAAGCCAGCAACTTGTTGAATCTATTTTTCTGAAACCATTTCTCTCTCTCTCCATAGCTGGAAAGAGCTCTTTGCTTGTGATTACAAGGGGTTTACCTGGATGGTCTATCTCTAGCTCCTTAACTTAATCACATCTGCCTCATTTCGTTTCCTGTGTGAGGTAGCATAATCACAGGCTCCAGGAATTAGAGTAAGGTCATCTTTTAGAGGAGTGGGGGACATTATTCTGTCTACCACAATCACATCAAAACAAACAGAAGAAGTCAGATACTTAGAAATAAATCTTAACAGATGTTTAGGACCCTGTGGGGAAAACAGATAATTACATAACTTTGTTGACAGAAGTTAAAGACCCAAGTAAAAGAAATATACCATGTTCATGCAGTAGAAGATTCAGTAAAAGGCAACAGTTCTCCCAAAATTGATTTCTGCATTCATAGATATACACTAAATGAAGACCTTCTCAAAATCAACTTCCCCCCAAAATTTTAAACTGATGATAACCTTCAGATGGAAATTCAAAAGGTCTTACCTCTTCTATTTAGCCTCATATTAGAAGTTTTAACTAAGGCAATTAGGCAAGACAAGGAACTAAAGGGCATCCAGATTAGAATGGAAGAAGAAAAATCTGTATTTGCAGATGATATAATCTTGAAATAGAGAATCTTAAGCCACACCAGAAAATAAATAAATAAATAAGGAATAAGTTCAGCAAGATTGCAGGATACAAAATCAATATAAATAATCAACTTTATTTCTTCTGCATACTAGCAATGAACAAATCAAATATTAAATTAAGAAAACAGTTCCATTTATAATAGCATCAAAAAGGTAAAATACTTGGGAATAATTTAACAAAAGAAGTGTAAAATGCACTAAAAACTTCAAAATACTTAAAGATATTAAGTCATAGAGAAATGGATTGATATTCTACGTTCATGGGTTGGAAGATTAAATAGCGGGAAGATGGCCATGGTCCCCAAGTTGATCTATGCATTCAACACAATCCCTGTCAAAATACCAGCTCTTTTTTTTTTTTTTTTTGAAGAAAGACTGCTCCTAACATTTTTATGGAAATGGAAAGGATCCAAAATAGCCACACATACACAAAAAATTTTTTAAAGAAGATAAATGACAGAGAACTCAACATCTTTCAGTTTCTGAAGTTACTGCAGAACTATAATTATCAAGATAGTGCAGTACTCGCATAAGGAGAGGTGCACAGACCAATAGAATAGAACTAAGAATCCAGAAATAAGTCCATACATGTATGGTTAATTGATTTTCTACAAGGATGCCAAGAAAATTTGAAGGTAAAAGGATGGTCTTTTCAACAGATGGTGTTGGGACAACTGGATATCCACATGCAAAAGAATGAAGTTGATTCTTCCCCTCCCACCATTCACAAAAATTAACTCAAAATGGATCAAAGACCTTAATGTAAGAGCTAAAACAGTAAAAGCCATAGAGGAAGACATAGATATACATCTCTGTGACCCGAAATTAGGCAGTGATTTTTTTTTAGGTATGACACTGAAGTCATAAGCAACCAAAAGAAAAACATAGATAAATTGAATTTCATTAAAATTAAAAATCAACACTCTCAAGAAAGTGACAAGACAAACCACAGATTGTGCTAAAATATTATAAATCTTATATCTAATCTATCTGAAATCTGATAAAAAGCCCAGTATTCAAAATATATGAAGAATTCTTACAACTTAACAATAAAAAGACAGCCCAGTTTTTAAATGGCAAAGGTTTGAATAGACAGTATTCCAGACAAAATACAAATGGCCAGTAAACATATAAAAGGATGTACTACATCATTTCTCATTAGGGGAGCACAAATCAAATATCACTTCACACTATAATGGCTATAATCAAAAAGATGTTAGCAAGAATGAAGAGAAATTGGAACTCCTACATTGCTGGTGGAAATGTAAAAATGATAGACCCTCTTTGGAAAACTGGCAGTTCCTCAAAAAAATAAACATAAAGTTATCACTGGACTCAACAATTCCACTCCCAGGTATAAATACCCAAGAGAACTGAAAACACATATTCACACAAAAACTTGTAAAAATGTTCATAGCAGCATTATTCATAACAGCCAGAAAGTAGAAACAACTCAAATGTCCATCAGCTGATGAATTGATAAACAGAATGTCTTCTCTCCACACAATGGACTATTATTCAGTAATCAGGAAGAATAAAGTACTGATGCATGCTACAACATGGTTGAACCTTGACAACATTAAGTGAAAGAAGCCAGACACAAAGACCACATATTGTATGAATCCATTTATATGAAATGTTCAGAATAGAACTTATAAAAACAGAGTCGATTATTGATTGACAAGGACTGAGAAGGGCAGGTAGGAAGTGACTGCTAATAATTAGCATAGAGTTTCTGTTCTTGTTTTTGTTTTTGAAGAAAATGCTCAGGAATTAGTGATGATGGTTGCACAACTTTCTGAATAAATTAAAAGTTGCTGAAGTGTTCAGGGATAAATTTATGGTATGTGAATTATGTTTCTAAAGAAAAATGTGTGCTGAGCGAAGAGGAAAAATCTGACCTCATTCTTTAACAGAATTTAAGACTTGTAGTAATCTAGGTATTAGGTAATCAAGGTCTGGATTATGTAGGGAAAGGAAGGAGTGAATTTCTGAGATCTTTTGAAGGAAAAATTTGGTCTATTTGTAAATGACAAGATAAATGGAAAGAAGGGGGTATAGAATATGGATACTGAAATAGAATAATGAATAAATTCTTCATTTTTCTTCTAAGCTTAAGCTTAGTATTTAAAGTATGAGAAAGCATGGAGTAAATAAACTAAATCAAATCTGTACATTTAATTTATCTTTAATTTTTTCTAGACCTAATAGTAATTTTTTACAATTATGTAAACTCGTGTCATTATGCCCATCATTCATGTGACAAATTATTACTAGTCCCTTTTTTACACAGATTTTATTACATAAACTAATATAGAGTAGAAAATTAGTATACATTCTGGTTTTGCATGTTTAAAAACTATCTAAAAGTTATTAAAATCCTATAAAAACATTATGAAGTGAAATACAAAAATACTTCAATTACATTGTTACTGCACCTAAAAATTGTGGTTTTTAAAAAATTTTTTATTTTTTTTTTATAAACATATATTTTTATCCCCAGGGGTACAGGTCTGTGAATCGCCAGGTTTACACACTTCACAACGCTCACCATAGCACATTCCCTCCCCAACGTCCATAACCCCACCCCTCCTTCTCCCAACCCTCCTCCCCCCAGCAACCCTCAATTTGTTTCGTGAGATTGAGTCACTTATGGTTTGTCTCCCTCCCAATCCCATCTTGTTTCATTTATTCTTCTCCTACCCCCTTAACCCCCCATGTTGCGTCTCCACTTCCTCATATCAGGGAGATCATATAATAGTTGTTTTTCTCCGCTTGACTTATTTCGCTAAGCGTGATACCCTCTAGTTACATCCACGTCGTCGCAAATGGCAAGATTTCATTTCTTTTGATGGCTGCATAGTATTGCATTGTGTATATATACCACATCTTCTTTATCCATTCATCTGTTTAAAAATTGTGTTTTAATGTTATATAGTAGGATTTTTGTATTAAAATTTTTATTTGAATTTCTCTTTCACTTATCAAATCCGTTCAGTTGGAGAATCATCCTCAGGAAAGGCCTCAAGGAGTCTTGCACAGCATATCCCTGGCCCTGGCGGCATTGAAGGCGTGAAAGGAGCAGCATCTGGAGTCGTTGGTGAATTAGCACGAGCCAGGTTGGCACTAGATGAAAGAGGGCAGAAACTTGGTGACCTGGAAGAAAGAACTGCAGCTATGTTGTCCAGTGCAGATTCATTTTCTAAACATGCACATGAGGTATGTCTATCAAACAAATATTTAAACAAAATAACCTTGGTAAAGCAAGTATGAAAATTGTTTTTTTTTTTTTTTAATAGCTATTATATTTCTACACAAGGACTTTCATTTATCCTCTGTACAATTGCAAATTCCTGATTTTTGCCACCAGAGGGAGCTATGACAAGACTATGTTTCAGTAGCCTTTGGTCTTTTACTGAAGTTTATGAATTATGAAGGAAACTGCTCACCGTCAGGCTTTTTGTAAACTAAGTCAATGATTTTGCAGATGTTTTTATGGAATGCAGAGGCCTCCAATTTTACTACTAACTTCTAAAAATGGAAATAGTTTTGCCTCTCTTCATTGTTTAGGTTGGTCTATATAACTAAAATTGATGAACATTTTAATCTAAATAAACAATACTAAATCTGTCTGTAGACTAGTTCACACAGAGGGTGAATGAGATGCATTTTTGCAACAAATTTATTTTGATAACTTTGGAAATCATGGGACCTTAGAAGCTAATGCTGTAAAAAAGGGATCCCTAGCTGGCCTTACAAGTATACTTTATTCGCCAGCATAGTAACACCTTAGAAAATGACCTTAAAGGCAATTAGGTAGAATATAGATCTTCATTTTGACACAGAGGTCTGCCACTCTGTGATGCCTT
The DNA here is from genome assembly GCF_030435805.1 of Mustela lutreola. Lineage (NCBI taxonomy): Eukaryota > Metazoa > Chordata > Mammalia > Carnivora > Mustelidae > Mustela > Mustela lutreola. The sequence continues at coordinate 55,731,235 of NC_081295.1, read as the reverse complement.
ACACTGGGTTACTTCACACACTTAGTTCCTACCCTAGTCCTTGAGGACATTTTTAATTTGTTATCTGAAGGAACCATATTAAGGTTATTTTTACATTTGAGTACCCAATCTATCAGTAATAGCTCTCTAAATTTTTCAATCAAAAGTCATCATTTCCTTGCTCAAGAATGCTGACACTGGAATGCATGAAAGAGGTCACTTGACCTGAGAGAGATTGTCCAGGGCTTCAAAGAGATTTGGAGATCCCTCGTGAGTCCTTGTACTAAGCTAACACACACCTCAGATATAGGCTAGTGGCCTTGGTGAAGAATTTTGTTGGCATAAGCCTGCATCTGACTGTGATCTCTAATGCATTTAACATTTCAGCCAATTTCAGAATATACACACTCTAAGTATTTAGCAAAGAGCTCAGACTCAGACTGAGCTCTTCTTTTTCCTTCTACCAAAAGATATTTATGAACCATATTTGAGAGTCTGTAAAAATAATATATTGAGGTGGTTAAATCCATGGATTCTTTAATCAGACAGTGGGCTCAAATCCCAGTTTCACCATTGTGTTACCTTTGGTATCCCGTATAAGCCTTATTCTCTTTATTTATGAGGAGAATAATCATCTCTAACCATAGAGCTGTGAGGACCAAATGAATTCATGTAATAAAGGTGTGCCATACAGTGTCTACCTCAGAGTAAGTGCTCAGTAAGTTTTGGATGGCAGCAAGAGTACTGATGTCAACCTTTCATTCATCAGGCTTTTTAACCATTATTTTTAGCTCAAATCAGAGAACTGAAAGTTACCTTATTTGTAATGCATTAGCTTAGGTCACCAAAGAATATACTGAGGTGACATTTAATTATATCACATTTCTAAAAAATAAGAGAACCTTCTAGGCTGTAGTTCTTAAATAGTTATGGTCTTTTCTCTAAATGGAACAGTTCTTATTGCTTTCGGTATAAATTGATATGAAGTAAGCCATATAGTAACACTATAGAATGTTTCAGGATGATAGAATGTTTTGGAAAATATAGAAATCATTTATAACATAAATGTTTTGCCATTTTTAAAACACTTTGTTTTCTCTCCTTCAGATGATGTTGAAATACAAAGATAAGAAGTGGTACCAGTTCTGACAACCAGAAATCCAAATAAGTCCAACTTCAGCCAGAAGGAAAAAGAATTTTCCTTTTTTATTTTATTGATTTCACTTTAGGAAAGTTAACATTAAAGGGATGTTCGTCACTGGATACTGTTCTTTCCTAGCACAATCATGCACTGTTTTACCTCAGTCATGTGGCTTTACCTAAGGAGTGTCCACGCACACTCAAAGTGGAGTAGGTGGTATGTGCCGGCTATGAGTTGACAGTTTGGGAACTAAGCAGGTCACATGTTACAAATGAAGAAACAAAGGGGAGTGTGGAGGAGACCTGGCAGGGACTATTCCTGGATCATTCCTGTATTAAACTTTCATATGCCAAAAGATTTTGTGCTGTTGTATCTGCCATCAGTGTTTGACCTCTTTGAGGGAGAGACAGTAAGTCAGAAGTCCTGAAGCTGAAGTAGTTTGTTTGTGTCATTGACTGAAATATAAACAGCTGTCTTGGACTTTCCCTCCCTTAAACTGAATGGTCATCAGTATCATTAGTGAAAAAGAAACAAACTGTTGGTTACCATATCTTTAGACAGATAAGCTGAATGGTGGGCTTTAAATAATAAAAACATACACATAGTTGACTTGTGTATGGGCTACTCTTGGATTCTTGTTATTGTATACTTGTGTTTAGTCCATATTTTGTCAAAAGCAAAACAAGGTGATACATCACTTTTCATTGAAAAGAAAAGTGTAGAGCATGACTGAACTGCTCATCATTCTGGGAGTTTCCATGTAGTGGCTATACAGTGTGGAAAGTGAGAAAAACCTCCATTGTGGTGAGGAGAATACTTCAATGTCCCTTGTCCTCGTTCTCATTAATTCAGCTAAAGGTGGATTTGACCAAAATAGTTACTGGTTAAATTTGTAGAAATGTTGAAATTGGCTAAGTTTTTAATTTTGCTTGAATTTTTATAAAATGTTTAACCAAATGTACCTTTGCATTATTTAATTAAAATTGCTAAAAACAATGTTTCATTATTTCAGTAAAATGCTCAGCTCCCTTTTTAAAATACCCTTTATTTGCTAACAGTTCCAGTACACTCAGGTGATGAGCCAATTAAATCTTAGTGCACATGCTGTCGCATGGAAAATTAACAAGCATCTGTTGTCAATAATTATCTATATAAGAGTCTAGTCTGATGACCTACAAAATATTTTCTGTAGAAATATACTATAAATCTGTACATGTCCTTTCGAGGTTTTAAAAAGCCAAAAGGAAAGGAAAATATGTGCATTTTTGGTAACTAAATTATTTCTGTATTGGAGTATAATGCAAGTGAGACTGTCAGTGAAAAACAAATGATCTGTTCCTAAGACAGCATTGCAGACAGGGAAGAGATGACTTTGTAGACCTGGAAGTAAGTGATATCATAACACAGGCTCATCTGAGATGATTATTGGTGGTTCTTAAAGCAACAAAGGAAGAGCAAAATGGAAGCATTATACTTACTCTTAATGAAATTTAAATATTTTCTTCTATAAAAAATTGTTTAAAACATTTTCTTTTTTCATTAAGAGATAAACAGCACAAATTGATAGCAAACTTGATGGTTGCTTTTTCTATTCCATATGATCATTTAAGGTATGTGTAGAACATCTTAATTTCACACAGTCTGTTATGCATCTTTTCCTCTTTATTCTTTTCATTAATAAAGCTTTTATGTTTACATTTTGTAATGTGCACTATGGGATACAAACGTTTACATTAAAATTTACTTTGAATATCATTAGGGAGGGACTAAATATATGTGATTAGAGATAATTGATCGAGCCAAAATAAATATTTTTAAAGTAATCTTTTTCAAAAGGTTTTGAATTTGTAGAAAATACCTATGGATAACATGTTTCTGTTTAGTTAATGCCAGCGATACGGTGAAAAGTCAGAAGTTTACAGATGGCGAGTTTTGTATCCTATGTTATCTAACAAATCCGTTGTTCCATGATCTGTCACAGGAAGTATTAGGCCCTTTTTTAAGGTAGAGTTTTGAGAATGTCATCAATAAAATTAACAGTATAGATTTGAAGTTGAGAAGCATTAAGTAAAATAATATACTGGTGGATTCCTCATTAGGTAGAAGGGCATATTAGCTCCAATTATTTAAATTGCTCTGTTATTTTGTGTTAATTGTACATCAGCTTTATTTCTGTGGTCATTTTTCCTGATGTATATAAAATGAATTAATCCTGTAATTATTTTCAAATAGAGAAGTAGATACATTTATCTGAGATGGATTTTATAAGAAAATGTTAAATCAATATTTTGAGTTATTTTATTTTGTTTTTAAATTAATCTACAGATTATGCACAGCAAACCTAGAAACTCATTTAGAACTAGAAAGCTTGAAGTATTTTTGAGAATAGGAAATAGCTTCTCCGAGTTATACTTGATTCAGTCTGTAGATAAGAGACAGTCTGCAGTAATAACTAACCCAGGGAATTTATTGTAATTTGAGAGGTAACATCTTTTTTTTTTTTTTTTTTTAAGTGCAAAAAGTAAGTCACCAGCAAGCCAGGATTTCAGGAAAACAAACCCCCCCCCCCAAAAAAAAAAAGTCAAAAATAGAAAATATTAGAAAGATGAAAGATTTGTGTGTGCTTCCTGCATATCCTCATTTGAGGACATTATTCTTTGTTGCATTTGTCCTTGGCTCTAAAATCATTAAAGTATTCGTTAATTAGCAGCTTGTCAATAGGAAGTTGTTTCCCTATATGTACCACATATCCAATTCACTCTTCAAACTTAAATTCTATGTGTTTGCTTAGAAAGTTATTTGAAATCTTAGTACTCTGACAAATTCTGTATATTACATCCATTTGAAGATTTGCATCATCTTAATCTCCTGGGTTTGCATTTCTGTTTAAAAAGTGTTTTCAAAAATGGTTATAGATATCACTGAGCTATGATTGACTTCTTAATTTGCTTTTCTTTATGTATGTGAAAAAAATGCTGCTATTTGTCTATGTTATGTGTAGTATATTACAATTTAAGTACAGTACATTATAGTGAAGAAAGAAGCATTTCTTTTGCTTAGACCTTAATTGTAGGTTTCTCTGAAGTTCTTTCATGTAGATATGTGAGTGTTTTAAACAAGTCTGAAAGTGTTACACATTTTTAGGTTACAAGGGTTGAAGGGAAGACAGCTGAGGAAAGGAAGGGGAGACCCCCACGGAGTACAGAGTTTTACCCTGAGTTCCAGATTCCATATATGTTTTGCTGAAGGCATTTTTTCAATGACATTAGAAAAGCTATATCCAAAGGTAAATTTTTTGTGGCAAAGATTTATTTTACATTTTAACTTTGGGGATTTTGTTTGTTTTTGCAAAATAAAGAGCACTGAACTTTAAACTTGAATTTTTTCTGCACTTTTTTAGGTAATGAAAACTTTTTATTATCATTTAATCCACATTTCTCAGTTAAAATCAAATGATACATATGTATAAAACATACCAAAATCATGAATATGCTGCTAGCTGCACCTTTAACAATTAAACTGATCATAGTCTTAAAACCTTTAATAGGGCTTTATATAGTTTTCAAGGAAAAAAATAGTAAAAGCATTTGCTGTATGTTTCAGTGTTCTAGGTCTTACTTAAATCATTGCAACACTTTCAGATTTGTTTTAAGATCATACAGTAACATGTTATATTTATACATACTGCTAGAGAATATACTTTTAATTTTAAAATGAAATTTTTATAAATGTACTCTTTAATTTTAAAAATGGTGAACTTGTTAAGTTTAAGTCAAAGTACTTATAAAGTATGTATATTATCCATACAAAAGTTATGTTTTACGCTTATACTAAGAAATATTGGTATCTCATATCGAGATACAATTAATTCTAGAGAATCATACATTATTCAAAAGTCTTCACGCATTGACAGGAAAGATAATCATTAATATGGTTTAAAAGAAACCCTCTATTGAGCATTTTCAAATATTAACTTTATTTTGGGAAAAATGCCCACAACAATAATTGCAAGATTTTTCTCACTAACTACAGCTTGCTGTCGGACGCCTACCTTAACTATTGTTTTAAGAAATATATATATTTAAAATAGTTTTCCAGGTATTTTCTTCTACCTTTTTTAAAAATAAATTTCCAAAAATGAAAACAGAGTTTATGTATTTTTGTCAATGAAGGTTTTTATTTTGTAGTTTATAGAATTTGTTCCTTATCAGTTTGATACTTGATCACTATTCCTAGACTTTTTAATCTGTATTTACTTTGAAAAAGAGCACTTCTCTATCTTAAGTGTCCTCCTTTTGTTCTTTTCCTTTTTAGAGTGTTTGTTCTCTTCAATTGAAATTTATGCCCACAAATAATTTTTTTTCATTTGAAAATGAATGTGAAGATACTGTTTACAGCTTTTGTTAATCACACTTTTCATCACTGATCAATTTCTTGTAAAGTGCTATGGGGATTATTTTTCCTGTGAATATTAATGATCTTATTACTGTCACAGAAGTTTTCAAAGTTCTGTGGACAGAAAATAGTTGTAACAACAACAAAAATTAAAAGGAAAACTTTAGTTTACCTTTCTCAGCTGAATTAAATGATTTTAATAACTTCCCAGTTATCAGGATTATAACATGGCTTTCTTCAGTTACTAATACAATCTTAAATTACTTGGCACAATTCACTTACAAATTGAGTACAGCAGTCCAGAGCTACATATAATTGCTCTTTTTATTGCATATTGCACTACTATACATCGGAAAAATCATAAATGTCAGTTTTGCTGGTATTTTGCAATGAATGAGGCTCACAGTTTAATTTAAAATTTTATAGTGTATGAGATGTAAATAAGTCAGCACTAATTTATTGTAGATTGTTTGGCTCAGGCATTTAAATGGACATAGGCTAATGGCAATGGAATCCTCTTTGACTGGGAGTTTCATTTTTTTAAATATACTTTGCTAAGTGTTTTGTGTTGTTCGAACTTTGCTTCAGTTGAAGACAAGGTGAAGAGTTAAAAAAAAAAAAAGACTCAATATGTCAATAGAAAGCAATGCAAAGAGTAAATCATATTTTAAATTTTAAAAATTTTTTTTGTAAATAAATGGTACTGTGATACTTTAGGTGTGACCTCTGCTTAACATGATAGTTAGAACCAGAAAAACATTTCTTTCTAGTTATACTATTGGTTCATTGTAAATGCATCACCAAAACAATATTAAAAAGAGCAAGGATAAGTTTTCCTAACATTGTCCACATCAGGGGCAAGCATGCTTGGTATAGAGCTCTAGCTTGTGTCTACCTTAAACCCGCAGGCAGTTTTCAGTTGCTGCACTTTTTTTTTTTTTTTTTTTTTTTTTTTGTTCAGTCCAGTAACTATCTTAAAGGTAATTGCTGGAATATGTATTTTAAATATGGTAAAAAAAAAAAAAATCTCTGTGTACTGTTTCATTTTAAACAAAAACAAAAGCACTATTGCAAACACTAAAAATGTGTCAAACTTTGTAGTTATTTTGCATTCCTGTACTTTACAAAATGTCATCACAGCAAAAGGTTTAAAATTAGGTAATGAAATATTTTTGTAAATAAATACCGTTAAGCTGGTATTTTAAAAAATGTATTATAATGTTTCTGGAAAATGTTCATATATATGTATATGAATGTCTCTTTATGCTGAAGGGCTCTGATTGGGCAAAATAAAATACTCTAATCTCTCCTGAAACTAAACAAGCCCTTTTTTCTGGAAAATGTTTTAATTTTTTCTCCGAATTGTGGAATTAATCCCATTAGTTTAACCTAAGCAAACAATAGTTGTAATAGATTTCTACATTTGCAAAGATAAAGTCATCTCAAGTAAGAAAAACTATTTTCCTTAACTAGGTGGGTTTTTTGGTAAAAGTCATGTCCCCTGCATTGGATGGGGTGAGATCCCCCTATTGTAAGAACTTAACAGTAGATGAACACTTCTTGGCCTGCAGTACGTATGGAATCCCCTGGGCATCTTGTTCAAAGGCAGATTTGGATTCAGGGTATTGAGGTGGGGTCTGACCTCATTTCTAACAAGCTCCCACGTAGTATAGATGCTGCTGGTCTGTGAAAAGTACTTTGAACAGCAAGATGATAATTTCCATAACTGGCATTTTGCCAGTTAATAGTAGTGTGCAACTACTTGTACCAAGAATGAATATCACATTAATGGATTTAGAATAATATAACTCAAATAAGACCCAATAGTACTGTCTCCATTGTATTTCCAAGTAAAGAATATGGTAATTCTTTTATTAAATGAAGGTTTATTGGTTTTGAAATCTATAACTTTACTATCCACACGGTGGCAGTCATGTCTCATCTTATTGTCTGAGCCTTTAACAGGTGCTTACAGTAGCCTGTAACAAGGGAAAACCAGACATTGCAAAAGACTAATTTTCATTATAATTAATTTTTATTCAGAGAGCTATTAAAGTCTTGGATATGGAACAGAAAAACGTATTTCTAAGCTATTTGTTATAAAGTTATACAGAGCATTTAGTAGAATGATCTAGTTTATTATAAAAAATTATTATTTTTCCAGAAAATCTAGGCATAAAGTGATAATTTTAAAAACTAAAGAAAGATTGTCTTCATGTCTCTTTTTGTGGTCTTTTAGAGAACCCCAGTTGGTGTGTCCTGTGTAAATAGTATAGTGCCATCCACTGTTTTATAGAAACATAAGTCTTCACAGGAGTTTACAGGAAGATTCTGATTATTTTTCATTACTTTAAGGATAATATTATTGCTACATCATTGTACTTTTTTTAGTTTTAGTACAAACGTGATCTTTTAAAGAAGAAAAAACTTCAAGCCATTTTACTTTTCATACTTTATCTGCATAAAATCAGTACTCTGTGTTCACTCAAATATTCTAACCCTCAGTTTTGGTCATATTATATAAATCTTAACTATTTATAAAACAAAGCAACAGGGGCACCTGGGTGGCTCAGTGGGTTAAGCCTCTGCCTTCAGCTCAGGTCATGATCTCAGGGTCCTGGGATCGAGTCCCACATTGGGCTCTCTGCTCCGCAGGGAGCCTGCTTCCTCCTCTCTCTCTGCTTGCCTCTCTGCCCACTTGTGATCTCTCTCTGTCAAATAAATAAAATCTTTAAAAACACAAAACAAAAAACAACATAGTCTTCAATAACTTCTTTTTAAAACAACATAATAGTAAGATATACATTTCATTAATAAAAACGAAGTTTCAGATAACACAGAATATGTTGTTAACTAGCAAAGGAAAGTAGAGAAATACCAAGCTCAGGTTCTTCATTTTCTTTCTCTTGCAACGTTTCTGTTGCAGTTTTCTGTCATCCATGGAAGACCTAAAGCTCTGCTTAATAGATATTCTGGGGGCGATCAACAGCTTTATGATCACAAAATGCATGTATGTGTGTAGGTGTGTTCCCAAACAAAGACCCCTTTGTTCAGCTCTCCCTGATGGAAGTTCATCTCTGAGTCTTCTCTCCCTCTTCCTTCCTCCCTCCCTCCCTTCCTGCCTCATCCAGTTCATTTCTGCCCCTCTATCTCTGATGATGCCTATCACCCCAAATCTCTTTTTAGTGTTTATTTTAACCAAACATATTTTGCCACTTTAGGGTGGCAGGGAGTTCTATAATTCTCAGAGGGTTCCCTCCTAAATACTGGGTGAATTTGTAAATAGTTTTTATAAACAATAATGCTATCCCTATTCATTGCTATAACCTTCAGACACTCAAAGTCTAGGCAGATAAAGCAAAAAACAAAGAGTTTAGCACACAAAGGATGTGCACTGAAGCAGAGATTTTGGAAGCACGACACAGGAGGAGTGTACGGTGTTAGAAAGCACTGTGCTGGCAGCCCTCAGTTCCAGTCCCAGCTTCTTTGCTGGGGGGGGGGGGGGGTAACCAGATGATTTCCCTTTCAAGACCAAAGTGTCCCAAGAATTCATTAGCATGCATTATATGCATGGGTATAAAAGAAGACCACATTTTTAAAAAATGTTACCCTCCATGTTCCTTTAATAATAATGTGACTACAAAAATCATTAGTCTAAACAGGGGTTCTCAAACCTGAATATCAAAATCTTCCAGAAATCTTATTAAAATATAGATTGCCAGGCTACAGCCCCCAAGTCTCTTACTAAGACTGGAGTGGGACCCCAAAATTTGTATTTTTAACAAGTTTCCAAGTAATAGTGATGCTGCTGATCCCCAGACCACACTTTGAAAGCCCCGATCTACAGCAATGCTATAGAACAAGTTTTCCATAGCACAGGTATTTTGGATGTTTCCTTTATGATGCTCTAATGAAACTCATATATGCCTCTACATGTAATCCTTTAAAATTGATACAATGTCCTAATATACCAAAGATATGAAATGAATGTGGGTTTTAATTTTAAAAATGGATTTCAATATGTAAATCTCATAGTTACACACTAGAAAAACAACAAAACTTCCCACATATGTTAAAAGCACTCCCAACCGGGTGAACCCCTGGGATGCACCCCACAACTTCTACCATGTGAATTGTTGAGCCGGAGAATAAGACCAGCAGCAGGACACGTCATTTTCCCTAGCTGTTCACATCCAGAGGGGCTGCTGAAAAAATGGTCATAAATGTTATGCCATGATGTAAGAAAGTATAGAAAAGAAGTCTTGACTTAAATGCTAGTTTGGATTTTTTGTGTATTTGTATTAATACCTCTAGTTCCCTTTTACTTAATCCATGCTCTTGAGCTGGTCAGAGTGGATTAGAGAATAGGATTTTCCTTTATAAATTTATGCCTGAAACTCACATATCTTAATACCTTAATGGTGTGGTTCTCCTGACAAAAACTCCTCTTGATAAAATACACATATAGGACATAAGCTTACTAACAGTCTATGGGAAACTTTAGTGCTGATGACCAAAACTCAAGGAGTGATTATTCGTTAGTTGTTAGGCAAGTTGAACTACCTTGTATTTTACTCCAAGTTCATTAAATGGTGGCATTATCTACATCCCCTTTCAAATGACAAGCACTTTGGCCGAAAGGCCAGTATTTCCATCCTTGAGTTTAGTACCGAGTCGCTCAGCCTCTACTTGCCTGTTTCCATATTTGTAAAACTAAGGCCTGAATATTGGTCTTACCTACCTCACAGACTTGCAGGGATATAATAGAATAACCTCTGAAACTCATTAGAAAACAAAATTAGTCCACAGAAATAAGGCTTTATTAGCTAAAGAATATTAGTCCCTTGGAAGCTTTGTGAATCAGAAGTATATTTCAACAATAAAAAGCAAGTAGCAGGGACGCCTGGGTGGCTCAGTTGGTTAAGCAGCTGCCTTCGGCTCAGGTCATGATCCCAGCGTCCTGGGATCGAGTCCCACATCGGGCTCCTTGCTCAGCAGGGAGCCTGCTTCTCCCTCTGCCTCTAGCCTGCCACTCTGTCTGCCTGTGCTTGTGCTCTGTATCTCTCTCTCTCTCTCTAACAAATAAATAAAATCTTAAAAAAAAAAAAAAAAACAAGTAGCAAATCTAGTATCAGGATCAGCAAATCAGGGAGTTTTAAAAGCGCTATAATGAGGGTAAAACCCACAGATATATTTAATAAAATAATGAATGGGAATCAATGAATTTAAAATGTGTTTGAATTTAATAAGCATCTTTAGTTTCAACTGAATTTCTTCTTTGTGGTATGTTACTTCAAGATGATTTATTGCCAACAATCATGAAGATATAAGATCTTACTAAAATTAATATGCAGTTTCTTCTCAAATAGAACAAGAATCCCAGTGCCTGGCATTTTTTTTTTAATAAATACAAAGCTATAAATTAATTTACTTCTCTCTGGTATAGAAATTAAGTACTTTCTTGGTGTTTAGTCATAGCATAGTTGATATTTTTCAAAGGTCAATGATAGATTATCTAAAATATAAAAATTGTCTGAATTTAGAATATTTTATGGAGCAGATTACCTTTGAAAGACTTTGTTTCTACTTAGCCAGTAAAAGATAGACTGGATCAGGCCATGGTCCCAGCCCTTTACCGCTGTGTACCAACAATATGACCCTAAGTTATCTAATCTTTTTAAAAACACTTCCCTCAAATATTAAATACAAATAAAAGCAGTGCCTGTTTTATAAGCCTGTTTTAAGGGTGCTGTGAAACTCAGCAGAGAGACCTCACTGTAAAGAGAGCCCCTGTTCTCCAGCCTGAGAAGCGGCACGGCCTCCAGACGGGCACGGGCGCTGAGGAGGGAATGCTGTCAATCCCTGCTTCACAATATGGGTGTCAATCAACTTCAGCAGGTTATTAAGCTTTTCTTGTGTCAGTTTCCTTGTCTATCAAATAGTAGTGATTAAGTCAGGACGTGAAAACGCTCAGCATCGTGTCTGATGGATACAACTCCTCTTAAACTAAGCGGCCGCTGATAGCAACATACCATTATTGGTGCCACTAACAAAAATGCGGATGATTATAAGGCATCCTGACTTTCAAGATGTAAACTATATGAAAATGGGTCTACATTTAGAACTGATGAAATATAGTAGGAAGCACTCAAATATATCCCATTATTAGGAGAGCTAGAAATAACTTGTAAACACATATAATTCCTAGATCAACCACCTCGGGGTGCAGGACAGAACTTCTAAAACTCCCCCTCTTCAGTATTTTCCCAGGCACAGGTCTCGTTCATACAAAGCTCCCGAAGCTGGGACTCACATGGCTCCATCTTAGGTAAGGTGGTGTTTCGGGAAGCATAATACAACATAATGCATTCCAACATAATACAATACAAGATAAAAAATAATTTTAGAACTATCTCATTCTTTATTCAACTCTCTCAGAAGATGCTAAGGAAACCCAACTCCTAGCCCCCAAACATTTCTCACAGCCATTCACTCTTGAATGTTTAATCCCGCCGTACTCTGAACACTCTGATGCCAAAACCTTCAGTATGCTCTCTCCCTCTCTTCCCGCAGACTGACACCCAGATATGCATGAAGAAGAGTGCCCTAAGTCCTCTCCCCGCCTTCTGAGTCTCAGGTAAGATATTGTCATTCTGGGATGCTGGACACTTGGGGAGCTCTCTCAGACCCTCTGCCGCACCATGCCACCTGGCATGTCTGCTCTCATGCCATCACGGGGCAGGCAACTCCTCTGAACTCCAAAGGGAAATGGAACCTCAGTCCTCCCAACTCTGAGACCGTCAAACTTTTCAGAGTTCTATTATTCCTCTACTCTCCCTGAAGCTGACCTCTGATGGGTGTCAGGCTCAGACTCCTGTCCTTTTCTCCACTCCAGCCTGTAGGATTATTGTTTTCTCTGAACAGACAAGAGAAAGTCTTCTGCATGCTTCCTGTTTTGACAGGTCCTCAGCTCACCGGTTTAACCCCAAGCTGTCATTTACTCAAATTCTTTTTTCTTTTTTTTTGCCTCAGCTATTGTCTCTACCATGAGCTCAAACATTCCATTCTGAGGGGTGCCTGGGTGGCCGCAGACAGTTAAGTGTCTCACTCCTGATTTCAGCTCCAGTCATGATCTCAAGGTGGTGAGATCGAGCCCCATGTCAGGCTCTGTCCTCAGTGGGAAGTCTGCCTGAGATTCTCTTTCTCCTCTCCCTCTGTCCTCCCTTCTGCGCACGCTCTCTCTCTAAAATAAATAAACCTTTTAAAAATACTCCATTTTGAAAGTGAAACACAGACTTAAAAAAACCTCAACAGGTATTTATCAGTCACTGAGATATGTCAGATTCTGTTTTCAAATATTGGAAATAGAAAAGCAAACAACACTGAGACCCAGCCCTGGAGTTTATGTCCAGTGGCAGTGACACGTTTCTTTCTGTTTCTTGAGGACAAGGAGGGTGATGTGCCTTTGCCACCTGAGCAAGGGAAAACAGGAATTTTGTACGTGGGATGAGGAAATATATCATTTAAAACACTGCAGCAGGGGCACCTGGGTGGCTCACTGGGTTAAGCCTCTGCCTTCGGCTCAGGTCATGATCTCAGGGTCCTGGGATCGAGCCCCTGGGATCGAGCTTCCCCCTCTCTCTCTGCCTGCCTTTCTGCCTACTTGTGATCTCTCTCTCTCTCACTCTCTGTCAAAAAAAAATTGCAGCATTATCCCACCAACACATTTATTAAACACCTAAACTCCCTTCCTTAGCACCCACATCTAATCAGTCAACCATGTGTCCTCTTACCTCACAGATAATTCTCCAATGTGGTCTCTTGCTTTCCTCCCTGTTCTGTGGCGGCCTCAGCTTCAGCTTCCTGGTGTTGATTATCCTCCAAACTCATCTCTCTTTTCAGGCTCCTCCCTCTCTAGTATGTTCGATCTCATCTCCAATTAAGCTATTCTCCTTTTATACTTCCCTAAGGCTCCTCCTGTGACCATAGTGAACTGTAATGCTTCAATATGGTGCTACGGTTCCCTATCCATCTATCTGCTACATGCCGTGATTCTGGTACCCTTTATCGTTCCAAACCCATTTCCTGCATTTACCTCCTGCCCCAACAACACGTGCTGTCAATTCTCTGGACTCCTTTCATGCTTGGACTACCCTTCCTGTCTTTCTTAGCTTGGAAAAATCCTACTAATCCTTTATGGCCAAGCTGCAGTGTCATTTTCTCTTGGAAGCCTTCCAAGTTCCCAGAAATGATTAATAACTCTCTTCTCTCTGCTGCAATAAACATTTCCTCATACCACTAGTTGGATCCTTATCACAATGGGGTTCAGTTACTGGTTCAGGCATCCATCTCTTTGATCATGAGTTCCTTGAGAAAAGAGATTGTCTTATCCAGATACTGGAGATAATTCTGGCATACTACCTCTTAGTAGGAGGTGTTAATATTTGTTATTAACTTGACATTACCCAAGAGCTTATGTGTACATATACATATATAAATAATATTTATACATAGGCATAAGCTTTCATCTAAACCCACATATAAGGATATATATATCTTTATATATTTCATATTTTATCCAAATTTTAATACCTCTGTATTTCTGCCACAATGTTTAGTAGCTGCTGCTATCTCCTTTGAAATTTCCTTATAAATACAAAATTGCCTTTATTTTAAGTGCACTAACATTCTATTTGAAGGCTTTTCAAGTTTTGACAGTTCTGAAAAGCTGACTGGTTTCTGAAAGCTTATTATTAATTCTATAATACTTTATATTCTGTGCTGTGTATCTATATTTAATACTCTGTTTAACTTAAATAAGATTTCCTACATGGTTAATAAGACACAAGTCAAATGTGTGAGTCAGAGGCAGGAATCTATGCGATGTCTAGTCAAGTGATATGACGGTTTGATGCAAGCAATCAGACACTCATTCCATTTCATAATCACTATTTAATTCTCAGAGAAGAACATTTAAATTTAGCTTTTTAGATGAAAAAACTAGAGCAGTATAATCCACAGGAGAATCATTTTAGTCTTATTTCTCTTATTGTCTTTCTTTCTCATTAGTCTGTGAAATACTTTCATGTGGAAACAAGCAAGATCCTCATTTGAAACTATAATCTAAAGAAAGGTAGAAATGTAATTAAGTAAACTAATAAAAATGGGTATCATGTACTAGGCTAAAGATACCTCATTTTTAACAAACCACAACTTCCCAAGTGACTAAATTCACTTTGAATTTCTAGGTTGGGAGTGGGGGTCACAATATAAGGTAGCTTTGGCTGACTAGAAAAATTTTTCATAATCCTGGGTGTCCAAAATCTGGGTTGTAAAATAGCTCCTTAAGAAATTCATGTTCTGGGGGTGCCTGGGTCGCTCAGTGGGTTAAGCCGCTGCCTTCGGCTCGGGTCATGATCCCGGGGTCCTGGGATCGAGTCCCGCATCGGGCTCTCTGCTCAGCGGGGAGTCTGCTTCCCCCTCTCTCTCTGCCTGCCTCTCTGCCTGCTTGTGATCTCTCTCTCTGTCAAATAAAAAAAAAAAAAAAAAGAAATTTATGTTCTGTCTCCATATGTAAAACTGACTTGTTATTATGATTATAACTAATACTATACTAATGTTTTAAACCATAACATAAATGTCATGACAACTAACGCAAGAGGAACAAAATCACTCTGCAGCTGTGTATGTGTAGGATTCTAAACCTCACACATGGAAAACCCTGATGTCAAAATTATTCAGAGTAATATGATGTCAAAAGAATTCAGAGTAATATGCCAAGAGCCACAGGGCTAGTTGGTGGCAAAGCTAGGATTAGAATTTCTCAGAGCAAAATCCAATCTCCACATGGTCTAGAAGGCCCTACAGACCAGCCTCTTCTTGTTCCAATAGCCCTTGTTCTTCAACCATTCTAAACTCATTTCTTCTTCAGGGCTTCTGAGCCTGCTGTTCCTTCATCGAAAACATTCCTTTCCTGTTTTTTCACAGGGCTTGCCCTTTCTCATCTTTCAGGTCTCCTGCTCAAACAGGCCCTTCCTGAATTCTGTGTCTGAACTCAAGAGTCTAAAATAACCTCACCCTGCGCCACCCTCTACCTGCCCTTACCAGATCATCCTCTATCAGGGAACCTATTCTATTTCTTCAGACACTGACCACAATCAAAAGTATCTTGTTTATTCATTTCTTAGTTTGTTTGCCTGCTTCTTCTAACAGAACATAAACCCCATGACAGCAGAAGTTTGGACCATTATTGTTCCTTGCTGTGTTCCTCACCCCACAATGAGGCCATGTACGCAAGGCAATCTTATGGATGAGCTCAGATCTCTTCTGTCTGGTTTAACTGGGAGAGGGAAGGAACACTGAGCTTAGAATTAGAAGAAGGAGCTTTGTGTTCTGGGCAAGCCACAATCGGTATCATCCTCGCTGTTCTCATTTTTGGAACAGGAGAAACAATGGGCTCCTACTACATGGCTGTTGAGAGAAAAAAGCAAATCACACATGTGAAAATGCTTTCAATAGAAGCATATCTGTATACAGATAAGTGATTTCCCCCATCCCAGACTTACTCCTTCTTTAAATCTTCTGGACACCAAGTGCTATTGTCCTCAGTGATCCTTTCAGACCGTATGCACTTGTTACTTTCCCTGAAGCTTGGGCCGAGCAGGCAGGTAGATGGATCTGGCAAGATTCCAGCATCAGCTCACATTTGCCTGGAATCTACTATCCTCTTCAGCTGCAGAGGGTCAGTGCTTTCTTTGCGTCAAAAGATGATTACTGCCTCACTTCTCTTGTCATGGCTTGAGGAAAGAAAAAAGAAAAAAGAAGCTTATTGATGCCACTTCTTGTCTACGTCTATATGGCTAGGGAAGCTTACCCCACTGTGAGAACTGTTCATTCTGAATGTTGAGACGCAAAGATGGAATCAACTCTTTCTCTCTCTCTCTGTCTCTCAATCTTTGCCCTTCATTCCCCCATCCCCTAATTTTCTGGCCCTTAGCTTACAGATGACCCTTTAACAGTGCAGGGGTTAGGAACCCTAACCCCCATGCAGCTGAAAATCCATATATAACCTTTGACTCCCCTCCAAAACATAGCCTACTCATAGCCCACTGTTGACTGGAAGTCTTTGCTAATAACTGATAACATAAACAATCCGTGAATACATGTCCTATATATTACATATATGATATACTATATTCTTACAATAGAGAAGCTATATAAAAGAAAATGTTAGTAAGAACATCATAAGAGAAAACACATTGGGGTGCCTGGGTGGCTCAGTGGGTTGAGCCTCTTGCCTTTGGCTCGGTCATGATCTCTGGGTCCTGGGATTGAGCCCTGCGTCAGGCTCTCTGCTCAGTGGGGAGCCTGCTTCCCCCCTCTCTCTCTGCCTGCCTTTCTGCCTACTTCTGATCTCTGTCAAATAAGTAAATAAAATCTTTTTTAAAAAAGAGAGAGAAAACATATTCACTGTACTGTAAAGAAAATCTGCATCTAAGTGGACTCATGCTGTTCATATCTGTTGCTGTTCAAGGGTCAGCTGTAATTAATTCCCAGAAGGACTGAAATGGGAACATTTCAGCTTATACTCTAATCCCCACAGCTTCAACAATCCCCAATGGTCCCTTCTTTTTTTCAATTTATTGAGGTATGGCCATAAAATCTTATATATTTACATAAGAGTAAATTACTATAGAACTTAATACATATAGATCTTAGAAAACAAAACAGAACAAATGAGGAGATGTTCATTAGCAGTGGTCATAAAAATGTGTGTGTGTTTATTTATTCTTTACGGTATGCTAAATGGAACTTAAAACTCTTTTCCAAAATACATTTGAAATAACAACCATTTCTTTCAAAGCGTAGGAATTCAAATAAGTGTCAGCTTTGAATATCATTTGGAAAGATGACAGGAGCTAAGAACAGCCTGAGGAGAAGACAGGGTGAACAAGATGAAGTGGTGTGTCAAGAAACTAAAGGAGAGAAAGTAGACTTGTATGTTCTATTCTGGGAGCTTGGGAAAGTCAAACTATGAGATGCACCACTGGGCTGAGAAAGACTACTCTGGCAAAGAGTTCAGAACATTCTTACACAAAAGTCTCCTGGACTATCTCCTACCTCTCTCTTGTGCCTGTCCTGCCTTTCTTTGTTCTCATTTTTACCTCTATTACTATTGCCCTGAGTCTTTTTCTCTTGCCATTTAGAGTACTGTGGAATGGGTTTGGGTATTGCTCCATTTTTAGCTATTTCTACTTATTTAAAGGCTCACAAATTTTCAGGCCAGAATCTGAAGTTATCTAAAGGAAAGACAGTATATGAATCAGAAAGTAAAGTATAGAAAATGCCTAGGTGGCTGTAAAATGCATGGTAAAGCAGAAAGAAGGGCACTCACAGAAGATTGAGGTTTAAATTAAGTCCTCACTCTGGATATTTTGTATATATTGTGCATCTTACATTCATTCAATTATTTATTTACTCACCAGTTCATTCAAAAAATACCTAAGCATGTAATATGTATTCATATTACATAAAATAAATATTCAATTACTTATTTACTCAAATTATTTATTGACTTACCAATTCATTCAGTAAATACTTAAGCATATTATATGTACCAAACAATACACTCAACCATAAATATATAAAGATGGTTAATTACACGTTGAGATCATATTCCACTGGCAGAGATAAAGAGGTGAACAAAGTACAATCAGTGTTAGTAGTGAAATGATAAATGTAAGAACAAACACAGAGGAGAGGTACTTGGCCTTAGGATGTAAGGTGGCACATCTTCAAAGGCAGCCAGTATGAAGAGAATCCTGGAGATGAACAGAACTGAACTAAAGGAAACCTGGAGTGTCATAATGTTATTCTAAACATTTAGGGTCCATTTGGGAACTACAAGTAGTTTAGAGAGACTGGAATCCATAGGAGGGAAATGGCAAACACTGAGCCATTAGAATATAGATCATGAATTTGGGAAGCCACTGAAGGTTTTCCGTTGGAAAGAAAGGAGATGACATGATGGGTTAGAAAGATTGCCCAGTGAATTCAAAACAGGAGAAAATAAAATCAACTCTAGCATCAATATGAAAGTCTAGCCTATTTTATAAGCTGTGTACAAAATGTGCTGTGTGGTTTTCACTCGGGATGTAGAAAACTGGAAAGAGTCTGTCTTCCACCCTAACAACAAGAAAAGACACATAATCTACAAAATAATAACTTCTGTTAAACCCACCAGAGACCTAAGATTACAGGACGACCCACTAGTCTGAAATCTGAGTAAACACAGTTACCTTCAAGGAGAGACAGGAGTCAGACTCCAGCTGTCCTGGGGCAGAAGGTAGAAAAAAGATAGGGCTGACATACATGTGGGCAAGAAGACTTTAGCTAAAACTTTTAAGGAATTGTTACAGGCCAAGTGTGGCCTGCCCCAAGAGTATGGAAGCCCTGGAAGCAGAGAAAGAGTGGTAGTTCACACCCACTTATGACCTTTTCTCCACAGACACCACCTTCTGCTCACAACAAAGCCTGGGGGTAGAGGAGAGAGACATGAAAAAGACTCCCTCCTAGGACAGATCTGGGAAGTAATGAGAAGTCATCACTATGAAAAAGCACAAAGCCTCACCTGGATCCTTATTCTCTATGTTATAAAGCCTTAAGGAAGTGTGGAAAAGTCATCAAATCCTGACCAGGAGATAGATAAAAACACTGCATCTGGAAAGGAAGCAAAAAACAAACAAATAAACTCTGTCTCTAGGAGGGGGACAAGAAACTATTTGGGGCCCCAGACATTTGATATTCTCTACAGCTGTAGGAGGGGCAAGATCTGTAGAAATGCTCTCCTCCAGAGACTTAGAGACACAGTCTGCCAAATACTGACATTGAATGAGTACAAGAGAGAATAGCTACCACTCCCACAGTTCAACCATCAAGTAAAAAATAACAGCAGTCTACTACTGTGAGAGAAACAAGAACAAGGAAAGAAACATTCATCTGATAAAGACTTGAAAGCAGCTCTTACACAAATGCTCCAAGAAACAGCCATGAAGACTTAAAATTAACAGAAAGTTTTAAAAGTTCAAAAATACACAAAGAATAAAATGACAGTTAAAGAACTAAAGATTTAATAGCAAAAAAAAACTCATTGAATGGAATGAGGAGGAGAATTGTAATAACAAAGGAAAGAATCAGTGAAGTTGAACATACATCAATAGAAATAATCCAAGACAGGTGGTAGGTACACTTGTGGTGAACATAGCATAATGTGCAATCTTGTCAAATCACTAAGGTGTACACCTGAAACTAAGATAACATTGTGTATCAACTCTACTCAGACTTTAAAAAATAATAATAATTTTTTAAAGTAGAAATAATCTGATCTTAAGGAATCTCCTTAATAAACTAAAAATAGAGCTACTTTATGACCCTGCAATTGCACTATTGGGTATTTACCCTGAAGATACAAATGTAGTGAATAGAAGGGCCACCTGTACCCCAATGTTCATAGCATCAATGGCCGCAGGTGCCAAACTATGGAAAGAAACAAGATGCCCTTCAACGGACGAATGGATAAAGAAGATATAGTTCATATATACAATGGAGTATTATGCCTCCATCAGAAAGGATGAATACCCATCTTTTGTATCAACATGGACAGAACTGCAAGAGATTATGCTGAGTGAAGTAAGTCAAACAGAGAGAATCAATTATCATATGGTTTCACTTACTTATGGAGCATAAGGAATAACATGGAGGACACTGGGAGATGGAGAGGAGAAGTGAGTTGGGGGAAATCAGAATGGGAGACGAACAATGAAGAGACTGTGGATTTTAAGAAACAAACTGATGGTTTTAGAGGGGATGGGTGGGGGATTGGGTGAGCCTGGTGATGGGTATTATGGAGGGCACGTATTGCATGGAGCACTGGGTGTGGTGCATAAACAATGAATTTTGGAACACTGAAAAGAAAAGTAGGAAGTCAACAACAGAAAGCTAACCTCCACTCACCCAAGAAATTTGGAATAAAGATAATTATGCATAATCTTCCAAATAAGTAACGGACCTAAAAAGAAGTTATAATAGAGACTGAAACATATTTAGAACCAAATTAACAATGAAAACATAATGAGTCCAGACCTGTTAAATGTGGATAAAGTAGCAGTTTCACAAACCTCTTTGGTCTTATAAATTTGTATCAGAAAATAATAAATATGAAGAATTTAAAAAAAGAAATAATCTGATCTACACAATAAAGAACTCAGTCTAGATTTCAATATATAGGAAAAATATCTTTCAGGACTGAAAGGGAAATAAAAAACATTTCCAAATGAAGTATATTTGTCAATGAAGTATAGAATTTGTCACCAGAATTATTGAAGATAGAAAGGAAATGATACCAGAAGAAAACATGGAACATCAGGAATAAAGGAAGAACAACAGAAATGTAAACATTTGGGCATATACAATAGGCTATTCTCCTATTATGTTCTTTAAAATATGGTTGATGATTGAAAACAGAAATTACATCATTTTCTAAGAGTTGTGTCAATGGATATAGATGTGATATATAAGATGATAACAGAAATGGAAAGAATAGAAGTTCTATAGACAATAATATTCCTACATTACACTTGAAATGATAAAATATTAATAATAATAAAATGATAAAAGTAAAGTATGTACATTGTAATTCCTAGAGCTATGATTAAAAGAACTATACAAAGAAACATAAGCAAAATCACAATACATAAAACTGAATACTAAAGTTTGTTTAAAATACCTCCACAAAGGAACGCTTGGGTGGCTCAGTCCGTTAAGCATCCAACACTGGATTTCAGCGCAGGTCATGATCTCATGGTCATGAGATCTGGCTCTGTACTGGGTGTGGAGCCTGCTTAAAATTCTCTTTCCTGCTCTCTATCCTACCCTCTCTCTCTCTAAAAAACAAAATAATAAGAATAAGAATAAATAAAATAAAATACACCCAAAAGAGAGAAAAAACAAGGAAGGAAAAACTTGGAAAACAAATAAAAGCAATTAATAAAACAATCGCCCTAAATCCAAATATATCAATAAATCCATTAACTGTAAATGTCTAAAAAAATAATATAAATGTAAGTGGTCTAACCACCATTTAGAGAGAATTTAAAGAAATTGTCAGAAAGAATAAAAACATGATTCAACTATATGTTGTTCATAAGGCACTTCAAATTAATGACATGGATAGGTTTAAAAGTAAAACATGAGTCGAAAAAGAACACCAGAGTGGTAACATTAATATCAGACAAAATAGACTTCAGAGAAAAAAAATCACCAAGGGTCAAGAGGAACATTCCATATGCATGAGGTCAGATTCTTCAGGAAGACATTATAATCCCAAATGGATATGCACCTAACAACAGAGCTTCAAAATACATAAAGAAAACTGACAAAACCGAAAGGAGAGATAGATAAATCTACAATTATCATTGGACATTTCAAAACCCTTATCACCATAATAGAACTAAAAGAAAATCAGCAACAAAATAGAAGACCAAGGGCGCCTGGGTGGCTCAGTGGGTTAAGCCGCTGCCTTCGGCTCAGGTCATGATCTCAGGGTCCTGGGATCGAGTCCCGCATTGGGCTCTCTGCTCAGCGGGGAGCCTGCTTCCCTCTCTCTCTCTCTCTGCCTGCCTCTCCATCTACTTGTGATTTCTCTCTGTCAAATAAATAAAATCTTAAAAAAAAAAAAAATAGAAGACCAAAACAACACCATTAATGACCTGGCTATAACAGACATTTATAGAGAACTCAACCCTGCAGCAGCAAAATTCATACTCTCCTCAAGAGTACATGGAACATTCATCAAGATAGACTACACCCTTAATTTTAAAACAAATTCTAATAAATTTGAAAGAATTGAACTTATTCAAAATGTGTTCCCTGATCAAAATATAATTAGACCAGAAATCAATAATGGCAAGATATAAGGAATATCTCCAAACCTTTGGAAATTAAACCACATGCTGATTCCAAAACCAAACAAAGACATTAAATGAAAACTATAGACTTTCTATATCTTTCATGAACATAGATTAAAAAGTTGGGAGGGAATAAAGAACAATCCAATCAGTTTCTAATGTTCCTTGAAAGACCAGGAGCTCATCAAAGGAGAGGTCATTTTTGTGGGCAATCCACTGCTTCCACTTACAGAAGGGAGAAAACTGAACTAGATCTCCATACTTCCATACACATACTCTCCCTTAATCTCAGGTAATCTAAGGAGACCATAGAAGATTGTTGCTTAATCCAAAAACCAGAAAAAAATGTGCAGTGAAGACACTATTTCTGAGAACTGCAGTCTTGTTCAATACAAATGTTTTTACTTGAGGAAATCACCAGTCTGGGAAGCAATGAATGCACCCACCCAGATCCCTGATTATCTTCCCTGTCAGTGCATTCCATCTCTGGAGAGCTTTAAGCAAAGACAGTTGTGAAGACTTTAGAATTATGCTATAAGTTGTAATATTTATCCAGTACTGGTTACCTGCTGAGCATTGTGCTAAGCACTTCAAATACACTATTTTACTTAATGGTTCCTGATAACCATACAGGGTAGGTAATATTTCTATTCCCATTTGAGGAACAAAGAAACTGAGGCTCAGAATATTTAAGGAAGAAAGATGTTGACTCCTGATCCTCCTGCAGCTTACTTCTGGAAGCCACTATTGCCTGTCTTCTACCATCCCCCACAACTGAATCATTCCCTTTACAATTTGCTTTAATGAAATGAAATTCTGATGGTCATTACAAGTCTTAGTTAACAAAAACACAATACTTCTCTCATTATAAGATCATCTATAGCTTTTGTCTGGATCAAGAATAAAATTGAGCTTCTTTTTCATGTCTCTTTACAAGTGTGGACATTGCTGTTCATTGGCAACAAACCAACCACTACGGACTTAGCTTAAGGACTAAAATTGTATTCAATAAGAATTTTTATCAATAAATAAATGTCTCCAGCATTGTGATGTCTATGGCATGGAGCCCATAGCCCAGGGTTCCAAAAGAAAATATAGATTAAAAGCAAAATGGGGCAAATTTAAAAATAAACTTCTCATTGAAACTTGCCTCTGACCAGTGTTTTGGGACACCCTTGTAAAATATGCTCTTCCTTTCTCCGGTTTTCTCAAAAAGTGTTATCTCAAAAGCAAAGCATGAGACCACCTTCAAGCACCTGTCATTTTCTTTCCTTCCGACATGGGCCAGTTTGATAACATATGGAACCATCCAAAAAACTGCACCCCAGGACCCAATGCTAGTGCCCACTAGAGTCTGTGCAGAGCTCTGCTTCTCTTCTTGCCTCTTCTGCACTAGATGCCCAAATGGGCGTCCCATGCTGCTGGTTCCCCAAAGTCTTACAGAATTAGTGGTAGCAAGAGCTCCTTTCTTTTTTATTTGCAGCTCTGGAGCAAAGGTTCAGACCCAGTCCTGTGGGTTTGGGCGAAGGCCATCCTTGAATTTGATATCTCATCAGCCTTCCCATGCCCTTCTTCCATGGAAATCTTATTATTCTTCTTGCCTATTATCCACATGCTCTGGAATCTCATAAACTATTTGAGGGGAGGCTTGTGCTCCATTTTGAGGCTACCATACATCAGTGCATAAGTCCTGATGCTTTCCTTGGGATCTGAGACCCAGAATGGAGAAGGGAGTGTCCTGGCTGTCCCTGCCATGTGCACCTGAAGCAAAGCGACAGATTTTTCAGATGGGTTAGTTATCTTTTCCTTAAATCAGTCTTTCTCTTAAAGGTACATAAGTACACCACATGTCTTCCCACCAAGAATCTCCTGGCAAAGTGCACCATGGTGGCCCTGGGCCTCTGCAGGACACTTAAACCTGGTCCTTCAGTCAGTCATGTTGCCAGTTCTCATGGTTAATCCCTGACAGCTGGGGGGAAACTCATCCACGTGTCTTCTCTGGGATGTGGAGGGTGCAGGTCACAATGCTGTGCAGATCTGCTCAACTTCAGGCTTCAGTACTGTGAGTTGAGAGTACCCCACCCCGGAGGCTGGCACTCTTTTTTCAACTCCCCAGCTATGACAACAGTTGAACTATCCTACTGTTTTGACTTGGAAAAACCCAAGAGCAATAGCGATCAGCTTTACCTGTCAGCTTTAAAGATGAGCAAGAAATAATGTTCCAATCCTATTATTTAGATCAATTACTAATATGTTTACCTACGCTTAGACATCATAAAATCAATGTGCCATAGCAATCCATTAGAGCCACCTACAATCCCCTTGCTTTTCCCTGTTGTGGTCATGGAGCCATGCACCTTCAAACACATCAGGAGTCCTGCTCTCCTAATTCTCCTCCCCTTGCAAGGGTCACTCTGACTTTGAACGTAAACATGTATCCTGATCAGACCTCCCTTTCTCGCTTGGGTCACTCCAGCCTTAATGCCTTGTATGAGTCCTGCTTCCATCTCACTTTCCCAAATGCATTGCCATGGTTTGAAATATATGTGTGTGTTTAGCTTCCTCTGCACAATTACCTCTTCAGTGCCTCTTTCTTCATGCTTCCCTGGGCCTATTACTCATCCTCCCACCTCTGTACTGCCAGCAGCCCTGAGAGCTCCACCGCCCCCCTTCTAAGCTCATTTCAGAATATTCCAACAGCTTTACTTGAGAAAAGTTACTCCTTCTGTATGATTTCTTATTTCTTTCCTATTTTTACAGATCTCTCTTCCAACATCCACATTGAGAACAAAGAAAAGCCAACTCACCTTTCTTATGGGCTGGGTGTTTGCCAAGTTCCTCATTTAATACTCTGTTCTACCAGAAAGAAATTATTGAACAGATGAAGAGGCTTAAGTTTTAAGAGATTTGGTAGCTTGTCCGGGGTTGTGTAGCTGGGCCCAGAAGTTAGATTTAAACACAGAATCTATATGATCCCCAAACTCCTGTTTCCTCTCCCTCATATGACACTGCCTCCATAGCATTTCTTTAGATTAACAAAATTGAATTTTAAGTACAAGGATCCAAAGACATGG
The DNA here is from genome assembly GCF_030435805.1 of Mustela lutreola. Lineage (NCBI taxonomy): Eukaryota > Metazoa > Chordata > Mammalia > Carnivora > Mustelidae > Mustela > Mustela lutreola. Next base: position 55,705,682 of record NC_081295.1, on the reverse strand, counting down.
ATGTGTTTGGTAGTGTTCTAGAAGACTCAGTGTAGTATTTCAAACTACAGATAGGTGATCTTTTGGCAAATAATTTCTCAAAATCTAGAATTCTAGAAATGGAAAGGTCCTGAGAGAGTATTCAACCTCATTATGTGTGAGGAACCCAGTACCCCCGAGAGTTTCCATGACCTGTGCTATGAGTTGGGGAGGCCAGGCATGATGAGAAGCAAGTTCTGCCCCTGTGAGTTCCTTCAGTGACCTCACACCTGGAGTGAGCGGAGCCATCGGTCTGTCTGCTCTCAGGGCAAATTCAGCACTCCAGCCATCATGATCGCCTTCTGCTGCCACATGATAGCAGAGTCAGACCTCCATCATCACCAAGATTCTTTAAAAAAAAAAAAAAAAAAAAGATTTATTTATGTACCCGAGAGAGAGCACATATGTGCGAGGGTTGGGGGAAACAGGCAGAGGGAGACAATTTCAAGCAGACTCTTCACTGAGCACAGAGTCCAACACAGGGCTCAATCCCAGGACCCATGAGATCATGACCTTAGCTGAAACCAAGAGTGGGACAATTGATTTTGACACAGCCACCCAGACGCCCCCATCACCAGGATTCTCTGTCCATATTTCTTTCCCATTCCTGCCATATATGCCACCGCCTCAGGCACATACCTTCCTGATCCTTTCCTTCATGCCCCCTATAATCCACAATCATTAGCAGATCTCCCTACTCTTGAGTTCACGCCATTCACTTTGTTGACTTAACTTTGTCCTGATGACACTTCTCACTGCAGATCTCCAAGGAGAAGCTACATTTTCCCCTCCTATTCCAAGTCCCTGAAGGTCTAGAAATGGAGCAGTTGGCCTGCTTGCTCTCCTTCCTTGATAATAAACAATCCGATGAGAGCTCCCTCATTATCCCACTACAAAATTTACCAGCCTACAGGCATCCCACTCTGATTCCCTGCCATCCCCTCTGTCTCAGTAGAACTATTCAGGCCCATCTTATGCACCATGTTCCATCACTTCCACATCTTCAAGGATTTGTCTCCAATTTCCCCCTCTCTCTCCTGTATCAATTTATCTCTTTCTTCCAGAATATTATCATCAGCACAGAAATATACTCTTGTATCTTTCATATTTGAAACAGATACTCCTTGACTCTTATGTCACACCTTTCCAGTTCCATCACAATTCACAGCAAAGTGATCCATTATCTGTATTCACTCTCCTAACCTCATTTGTCTTTAACTCTCTCTGGTCAAGCTTCTCTCACTTCCAGTCTCCTAAACTTGCCTAAGTCAAGGTGACTTCCATGTTGTCAAATCCATAGGGTCTTCTCTGCTCTCAGCAACATTCAATGTACTTTCTTCTCTTCTCTTGGCTTCTGGAACAGTGCCTTCTCCAGACTTTCTTCCTTCTACAGAGTATGCTTTTTCTTAGCATTCTTTGTTATGTCCTCTCCTCTATGGGACAGAGGATACATTCTATATTCACACTCCTTCCCTCAGTAATCTCCTTTGGTCCCATGGCTTGAACATTATGACCCCAAATATATCTTCACCCAAGATGTCTCCATAAACAACAGGGTCACATATGGAATCATCCATCCTGACATCACAAAGTTCACATGTTCAGAACAGAACTTCTATGTTTTGGAATTAGATACCAGTAGTGGTCATACAATATTGTGGAGGTACAATAAGTCACTAAATTGTTAACTTTAAAGGGGTTAGTTTTATGTTGGGGGAATGTGACCTCAATTTTAAAAAACCAGGAAGCCTAGAACTTTTGATTTCCTTCTCCACCAAAACTTAGTCCTGAATTCCCCATTTTAATATAAATGTACACCTGCCTTCTTCAGTTTCCCACTTCCCCTTATATTCAAATCATCAGCCAGCTTGTCACTTCTATCTCCAAAGTTTCTCTCCAAAATGTCGACTTCTTTCCATCTCCACTTGAGGCCACCCTCAGCTTGGAACAGTGCCTTCTCCAGCCTCTACTACCCATCACTATAATTATGATCAGTCTCCCTGTCTCGTCTCTTCCTGCCTACAGTGCATTCTCCATATAGCAGTCAACTTGGTATTCTAAACATTTAGATCAAACTATAATTCTCCCTGATTAAAACATCTAATGGATTCCCACAATACTTATTTAAAAAAAAAAAAAAAGCCAAACTACTTCCTAGAACCAGCCAGGCTCTCCCTAGTCTGACCTCTGCTTATTACTTCTCTGATCTGAACTCTGTCTACTCTGTTCTTCTCCCTAGTCTGACCTCTGCTTATTACTTCTCTGATCTGAACTCTGTCTACTCTGTCACTGTCCATATGTGATCATACTGATCTTTCTTTTCCTTAAAAATGCCAAGTTCATTTTCACTTCATTTGTTTATTTGTTTGTCTTTTTACTACTAGAAAGTAGGTAAGTGTCTGTTTGGGCTGCTATCATAAAATATCACAGATGGGTAGCTTATATACAACAGAAAATTTTTTTTCACACTGTTCTTGAAAAGTCCAAGATCAAGGTGGTAACATGGTTATGTTCTGGTAAAGACCCTTTTCTGGACTGTAGACTGCCTACTTCTCACCACGTCCTCACATGGCGGGAGGGGCTCAGGAGCAACGTGAGATCTCTTGTATCGGATACTAGTCCTGTTCACGAGACTCTGCCCTTATGACTGCTGCACCTCTTAATACTATTGCATTGGGCATTAGGATTTTAACATGAATTTTGGGGAACACCAACATTCAAACCATAGCAGTAAACTATTGAAGCAGGGGCCCGATCCATCTTGTTTAGCCCCATTTCTCTGGTAATTAAAAAGCCCCAGCCACATAGTAGGTGCTAAATAAATTAAGTGTTAAATGAATAAAGCCCCACATCTTTCTGGCTTTGTTTCTTTATTGTTGCTTTTTTCTTTCTTTTTACTTAAGTAAAAGATGGAGAAGTATATAGAACATGATCGTGTTTTTTTTTTTTTTTTCAAAACAAACAATGAGGGGAAGGGCTCGCAAATATATAAATACATATAAAGGGAGAAGCAGGTTCCCCGATGAGCCAAGAGCCTATTGTGGGACTTGATCCCAGGACCCTGAGATCATGACCTGAGAGAAAAGCAGAAGCTTAACCGACTGAACTGGCGCCCCCAAAGTGGTATTTCTAATATATAAGAACCTCCTACTAATTATTAAGGAAATGATAAACAGCTCAAAACAAGCTAATATTGGGAATGGCATTTCATGGAGGAGGTGGTGACTTAAGTAACCACAACCATACAAGATGGTCATCATCACCTAGATTCACGGAACTATGAAGGAAACAGTGATTTGCCTGTTTTTAACTGTCAAAATCGACAAAACTTTTAAAGAACAACAAGATCCAGACTGGGAATGATTGGAGAACGAGTACTCTGTCTACTGCCCATGACATGTGTGGCTCACTGGCTTCTCCCCACCGCGTCTGGGCTGCCTTCCGTGACTCTCTTGACAAACAGAAGATGAGAGAGTGACTGACTGAAATTCTCTTAGAGCAACTGCTCAGAAAAGGCCCCGCAGTTCCACTTGAGCTCTTAGACTGCCCCATTGAAGAGATAGATCTCCAACGTGTAGATGACATGGAGAAGCCTTGAGAATATCTGGAGAGAGAGAGAGATCCGGGTAGCCCCAGCAGGTTCACTCCACTATGCAAGCCATCCCAGCGGTGGGCCTTCATACCTATGGAGTCAAAAACCAAATCATCCCCCACCAGATTCTGCTCAAACTGTAGCTTCATGATGTAGTAACTGGTGGTGTTTTTAGCAACTAAGATTGAAGGCGGTTTGTTGTGCAGCAACAGATAGCCAGAAGAGGAGCGAATTGCCACGACCATTATGTGAAGTAATCAGGTAATGCTACTAAAATAAATTAAAAATATAACACCCTTCAAACCAGAAATACCACTCCTCAGAATCTATTCCAGGAAAATCAAAGCACTAGTACCTAGGATATATGAATAGGAATATTTACTGCAGCACTTTTGTTTCAGGATTAAACAAAACAAAACAAAACAAAATTAGGAAACAGAATCCTATCACTAGAAAACTATCAAATATATTATAATATATTTAAAAGGATGAGAGTTTTACCATTTTCCTTTGAGGGATGTGCACGTGGTAAAGGAACTGAGTGAAAGCGGAAAGAGACATGCCTGTTTGTTGATGGAGCTCAGAGGCCTTGTGGTTGGAGTAAAAGATGAGGGAAGGAGTAGGGAGACAGGCCAAAAAGAAAAACAAAGGCTTAAAAGAAGACAGCGCAACAACACCCCATTTAAATAAACTATATGCTGCATTTGCAATGCAAGTAACTAATGGGGAATGCCCATGAAAAATCATCAAGTCAAAAAACCAAACTATAGAATAATGAACATAGTATGTTTCCATTTTGGCAAAAACAAAACACCTACATGTGCTCACATCTCTATGGGCCTGGAGAAGCTTGTGGACACTTCCAGTTGGACAGGATTATTCTTGATAGGATTGTTCCACTTAGAAGAAGCATTATTACTTCGTGATTTTTTAAAAAACTAAACAAAATTAAAAGGCACACAAAGCAGGGGGCGGAGAGTACATCGTGTTGCCATATAGCTAAAAATAAATCACCAGATTTCATTCACATTTCAAGCATCCTCAACAACCACCATCATCATCTCTGGTTCATCAGAAAGGAACAGATCATGAACTGATTACTCCATGATCGATTATAAAATTCAGTCAAACTGTCACAAGATTTGAGCATCTTAGTCTATTGCCAATACTCTTGTCACCATAATTACTTGGTTCAAACATTTAAAAAACTGCCACTGCTCATGCAAAAACTGAAGGTTTTATTCCTGTCCTAACACTGGAAAAAATTAATGTCATGTTGCCATTAAGAAGAGAGAAAAGTAAAACTAAATCTGTCCCCGAGTACAACTTAATTTTTTTCCCCACTTTTGAAAGGTAACTGAAAGACCACTAGAACTAGAGTCAAGAGGAAGGTCTGGATCCTAGTTATCTGTCTTTCTAGCTATGTATGCCCCAAAACAAATCATTCCTCTCTTGGATGTTAGTTTGCTTATTTGTAAAGGGAAGAGGGAAATCTTTACCACACCAACTTGAAGGATTGTTATGAAGGCTGAGAAAACGTGTGTGAAAACATCCAGTTTGTATCTGCCCCGTGAGAGTACTTGCTAGATTCCAAGGGTCTTCTTAAAGATATAGTAGAAAGAGAAAAGGAGTTTCAGAATCAGAGGCCAAGGGTTTTTCCTGTCACAAGAGAAATTCCCAAATTCTTTTTTTTTTTTTTAAAGACTTTATTTATTTATTTGACAGACAGAGATCACAAGTAGGCAGAGAGGCAGGCAGAGAGAGAGGAGGAAGCAGGCTCCCTGATAAGCAAAGAGCCCAATGCAGGGCTCGATCCCAGGACCCTGGGATCATGACCTGAGCCAAAGGCAGAGGCTTTAACCCACTGAGCCACCGAGGCGCCCCGAAGTTCCCAAAATCTTTAACTATCCCCATAAAGCTACATACATACTACATGCACATAAGGCACCAAAACTATTTCTTCACGAATGATAATGAAAAGTGTTTCACTAAGTCCAGATAAAAAATGAAGACAAGTATTTTTATAATCCTCTTTCCATAAAAGTACACAATCTTCATTTATCTTCAGGGATGACATCTGTTCCTTTAAAAATATTTCCTATAGTAGATCTATTTTCGCGTCTGACTGAGCCTCTCCAGGATTCTTACATCCTCTTTGGAGGATGCTACCTGATGGGCTTCTTCCTCAGGGAGCTGCCTGAAAGCAAAACACACAAATTGTACTTTGCCCCTGTTATGATGATAGTCCCACATGATTCTTGTCAAATACTGTATTTCACTTCCTCTCATTATAATGCATGATTAATTGTGTGATTAATAGTTTGTTTTTAATGAATATAAAGCATAATTGCATTCAAGGGAACATTTGAGGTTTTTGTTTTTAACGAATTCACCATCTTTCTTGACACAGGATGCTACCTATCACTCAGCTGTCCCCAAATAGCCAATGGCTCAGATCAGATGCCTCTTCAGTGGTTCATTTTCTGTGTCAGCTTCCCTGGACTCTGGGGCACCCAGATATTTGGTTCAATATTATTCTGGGTTTTTCTGGATGAGATTAACATTTGAACCGGTGGACAGAGTCAAGCCGGTCACCCTCCACCGAGATGGGTGGGCCACAGATTAATTAAAAACCTGAGCTGGGGGCACCTGGGTGGCTCACTGGGTTAGGCCACTGACTTCACCTCAGGTCATGATCCCAGGGTCCGGGATCAAGCCCCGTATCAGGCTCTCTGCTCAGTGGGGAGCCTGCTTCCCCCTCTCTCTCTGCCTGCCTCTCTGCCTACTTGTGATCTCTCTCTCTGTCAAATAAATAAAATCTTTAAAAAAATAACAATAAATAAATAAATAAATAAATAAAGACAAATAAAAACCTGAGCTGAATGAAGACTGAGGAAGGGGGAATCTTGCCTGCCTGTGTGAGTTGAAAGGACAGTCTCTCCTGTCCTCAGACTGGAATTTAGACCATAAGCTCTCATGGTTCTCATGCTTTCAGACTTGGACTAGAACTTACACCATTGATTCTCCTGAGTTGCAGGTCTTCCAATGTGGACTGTGGTCTGGAACCATCTCCCCAGGTCTCCTGGCTCCCCAGCTTGCCAATGTCAGATCTTAGGACTTCTCAGCCTCCAGAGTCACGTGAGCCAATTCCTTATAATGAGTCTCTTTATATATGTTTATATATATTTATACAAAAATATATTCTATTGGTTCTGTTTCTCTAGAGAGCCCTCACTAAGGCTTCACAACCTCCATCTAGCCCTCAAAGTCTTCCTTAATTTGAGCTCACCCTCATATCCAGTCTCATTCTACAAGAATAGCATTATATGACTATAAAAATAGTTTACACCACTGCATGGCAAGCACTTGCTAAGAACTTTATATGCATTACTCCAGTTAATCTTTATAACAATGCCTTGAGGTAGGCTTATTTTTATTTCCATGTTGTAGATGAGGATGCTTAGATTTAGAATAATTCTGGGAATTCTTTTATTTGTTTTTTTAAAATAAACTCTTCCAATGTGGGGCTCGAATTCATGACCCCAAGATCAAGAGTCACACGTTCTACCTAATGAAGCAGCCCAGTGCCCCTCCTCCTGGGGTGGAAGCCCATGTCTCTCTGACTCCTAAACCTCTATTCTTAGACTGTCTCTACACCACCTCCACAACTTGCTAAATGAGCCCTTCTGTAATGAGGTCAAATCTTTCAATTCATTTTGACCTTGGTGTCTTAGGAAGATAATCCTTTCTAAACTTTGATGAATAACAGAATCAATGGGAAATTTTTTAAGAGTCTGAATCATTCAGCGCTAACCTTCAGAGCTACGGCTTCTCTGTGGCATGATTCAGGAATCTGCCTTTTGAGGATTCTAGGTGAGTCTAGGAGGTCAAACCACAGGCCAGTATTTGGGAATGAGGGCCTTCGGGTAAGCCAATGGCTTTCAGTATGAATCGCTGGGAAGGCCTGTTGAAACACAGACCGCTACGCCCCATCCCCAGTGTTTCCAGTTTAGTAGATTTGGGGTAGGGGGGCCAATCCTCTGCATTTTTAACAAGTTCCCAGGGGACGCTTTTGCCGGTGGCGCAGGGGCCACACTTTGAGAACTACCGGGTTCGGCTGTTCTTGCGTTGAATATCCTCCTCTATCCCTTCCACTAATCCAAATGCCTGTCAGTTCTTCAAAGCCACCTTCTTCACAACACCCATGTGCTCTGAACCTTCCTTCTTCTACTTCCTGGGTCAGCCGGGCTTAGCAGGTCCCAGAAGCCTCAGGGAACTCTGGGATATGAAAAAAGCATTCTTTGTTTCTGTTCTTTCCTTCAACTGTTGGACTCCAACTCCTTTTTTAAAAAGCCCAACAGATGTGTTTCAGGGTTGCCTGGGATTCCGCCCAACTGTGTGCACGTGCTCTGAGCCACTGCCCGCCCCCACCCCCACTCCCACCTCTCCCCCATTCATCTGCCCTAGTTCCTTCCCTTTTGACTGGTTACTGAGGAGACTTCACGGAGAGGCTGCCCATGGAAGGCTCTGGGAGCTTCTGTGAAGTTACCAGCAGCCCAGAGACTGTCTGTTCTGGCAGCTGCCACACCTTGCACCCAGCACTTCTCAGAACTTTCTGTAAGACTGCCCTCAGCTGTCATCCCGTTGGCTCATCCCCTCGTTCGGAGCCAGGGCCCTCGCCCCAGGTCCCAGCTGTGAATCATGATCACGGTCACTCGTAGGACAGAAAGTGATGTACTCTGATCCCTGGCGCCAAGTCTATAGGCCGTGAAGGATGCTTCACTCAGGATGAGTTCACTCTAAGGAGGCACCTCGGTCCCTCTCGCTAACTGAATCGCTGGCAGAGGCCTCTCTCGCCTCCCAGACATGCCTGGGTTTTTGTTGTTGTTGTTGTTTTAAAGATTTTATTTATTTATTTGACAGACAGACATCACAAGCAGGCAGGCAGGCAGAGAGAGAGGAAGGGAAGCAGGCTCCCTGCTGAGCAGAGAACCTGATGCAGGACTCTATCCCAGGACTCTGGGATCATGACCTGAGCCAAAGGGAGAGGCTTTAACCCACTGAACCACCCAGGTGCCCCCCAGATGCACCTGTTTAAACAGCATGTGAGAAGCAGGACTGAGTTCACTGTGGGATTCCATCCACACTTGTAGTACTTAGTAGTGAGTATTTTATACGAAAGAAAAAGTCCTTGAAGTCATGTGTTCTTCTTTAAAGTATAAACTTGTTGCTCCTTATAGGTGACCCACAATGCCTAGAACAGTATTAAAATACATGCAGTCACCTCTTAACACAACCCCCACCCAACGTATCCCCAGCAACGTCTCCCAACATTTGCCAGGCCTGTGCCTCCTCCCTTCCCACAACACTGTGCACTTTTCCTCCCCTTTTCTTCCCGGATGCGCCCAAATGCTTTTCTTTTATGAACCTGCTCTCCTCCCCCCTCCCCCCTCTACAGATTTCTTTGCTCCTCAGTATTAGGTTTCTCTTTCTTTTTTTTTTTTTTTAACTTTTTTCCTCTTTCGAATTTTTATTTAAAATGCAGTCAGTTAACATACAGTGTAATACTAATTTCAGGAGCAAGATTTAGTGATTCATCACTTACACTCAACAGCCAGTGCTCATCACATCACGTGCCCTTCTTAATGCCCATCCGCCAATGGGTCTATTCCCCCACCCACCTCTCACCAGCAACTCTGTTTGTTCTCTATAATTAAGAGTGTTTAATGGTTTGCCTGTCTTTTTCCCCCCTTATATACATTTGTTTTGTTTTGTTAATTCCACATACGAGTGAGATCATATGGTGTTTGTCTTTCTCTGACTGACTTATTTCACTTCACATAGTACACTCTAGTTTCATTCACTCCATAGTAAATGGCAAGAGTTCACTCTTTTTGATGGCTGAGAAATATTCTATTGTACCTGTGTGTGTGTGTGTACCACTTCCTCTTTATCCATTCATTAATAGATGGACACTTGCTTTCCATAAGCTGGCTAGTGTTGATAATGTGGCTGTAAACTTTAGGGTATAGGTACCCATTTGAAACACTATTCTTGTATCCTTTGGGTAAATATCTCACAGTGCAATTGCTGGGTCATAGGCTAGCTCTATTTTTAACTTTTTGAGGAACCTCCATACTATTCTTCAGAGCGGCTGCACCAGCTTGCATTCCCATCAGCAGCGTAAGAGGTTCCCCTTTCTCTGCATCCTCGCCAACATTTGTTATTTCCTGTGTTGTTGATTTTAGCCATTCTAAAAGGCAACCCATTGGAATGAGAGAAGTTTCTCTTTCTCTCTTTCTTTACATTTAGAATCGCCAGAGAGGAGTTTGGGGGCCTCTTCTAGCACCTGGAGCCCACCCACCCCAATCCCTCATCCCCCCACTCCCCACTCTCACCCCTGAGCCTCCAGCTGGGAGCAGGCCAAACCAGCACAGTTGCTTCCCTGTTCCTCCACCTGAGGCTCCCCGGGGAGCCACAGAAGCAGAGCTTTCACTCTGGGTCAGATAGATATTTTGCCATCCATCCATCCATCCATCCATCCATCCCTCCATCCATCCATTGCCACGGATGGATGGCAATTTTTGTAAGACCCTTCTTTGGTCTCATAAATATTGAGACTTCAATTTCTCTTCCATCGGGACCCCCAAACGCTCAAAGCAAGGGTCAGCTCTACCAGCTCTGTGCTCCTCACCCTAGACTCCAAAAGCACTTGTATAACTTTAACTTTGTTTCATAATAAAAAAAAAAAATTCTAAATATTTTTGCCCTAATCTTACCAGACTCCGTGTGTGTGTACATAGGACATATACATAGTAAATGTATATGTATATCCAATGGCCAAGAGTTTAGTGCATTGGTTATTCACATTAGCAGTAGACAGAATATGGCCATTCTTTTTTTCGAATAGAATTGGATTTGCTTAACTTGTGAACATCCTTTACATCATCCTTCTGGACACAGCTATTCCCATTTTGTTTCTGGGCTAGGGTTTGTATCCAGTCATCAGATTTAAATTTTCTATTTTTCTGGTTGATTATCAAGCTTTGGTGTCTCTTCAGACTTTAGGCCTCATCCTGTAATTATCTTTAATTCAGTTTTATTATTTTCACTTATCATGTTCAGGATTCCTGTACCGTAAAACTTAACTAAAAAGACTAAAAAGACATTCAAGAGTTTCTTTGTTTTGTTTTGTTTTGCTGGACTGTATCAGAGATGGGATAAAGAATGACAGCAGGTCTCCCTCATAAAACAGCCTAGAAGTTCAGAGACTGAATTCTGGCTATGGTTTTGCCGTTCACATATTTATAACCCCAGGGAAATTATTTAAACTTTTTCTCTGGTCCATGACACACTTGTCAAATCATGCAGGATTTATGGTAAATGTCCTCTGTGACTATGATCTATGCTGAAAACAAAACATGGGCTCATCTCTTTAGCCAGATACAATAATTAGCAAATCCATTTACTATAGCAGTAGTTTCCAAACCTTAAAGATGAACAGAAGTGCCTTTCTGACTTTAAAAAAAAAATACACAGGTATCTGAGGTCCATTCAATCCTGTTCATCCAATTTTTAAGTAATTTCTTGGTAAAGAAGCAAACTGGAAGAACTCTAGGGTTGCAGGCCAGACTTCTGAATGTTCGTGCAGTGGACCCTTGCCATCCATCTTTTGGAGAAATTAGTTCAGAATTTTGTCATTCTTCTTAATTTCTCAGTAACTAATGAAGGATGACCATGTTTGAACAGTGGCGGACATGCCAAATTTGAAACCCACGCTGTTCATGGCAAGATCTAGGCTTTCAGGATTTTCACACACATTCTCGTGGAACCAGACACAGGACTATACTTAAAGCAATTAATGACTAGTCTTTATTCAAAATAAAACCATAAATAAATGGAAAGAGGAGGTTGGAGTCAGTATTTCCTATTGCATAAGCTTCTGTCAAGGCCTCAAAAACTTTGCATGAAGTGAATTTAGCAAATAGTTACTCTAACCAAAAGGAGAGTCTTTTTTTTTTTTTTTTTTTTTTTTAAGATTTGGAGCTAGAGCGAGCACAGGCAGACAGAGTGGCAGGAAGAGGCAGAGGGAGAAGCAGGCTCCCTGCTAAACAAGGAGCCTGATGTGGGACTCATCCCAGGACACTGGGATCATGACCAGAGCTGAAGGCAGCTGCTTAACCAACTGAGCCACCCAGGCGTCCCCAAAGGAGAGTCTTTAAAGAAGAATCTCAGATGTGAAAATATCCCTTTGGGTATTAAAATATAATGGGGCTTCTCAGCAAATTTGCCACCTGTTGGATAACTTTGTTCCAGAAAAAAAATCACCCCCAAAACAAAAATTTTCTCCCAGAAGATGTGTGGTTTTTTTAGTCTGGAAAGTGTACCATCCTCCCCAGTCCTGCCCTTCTGTATATATTATTTTTTCTGCCACTTCAAAATAATACGGTGAGTTAGTGGCTTTCCCCAATTCCAAATCAAGAACTTATCTAGCAGAAACTATGTTTCTCTTCTCTCGGTATTGGTGAAAACTCTGACTTCAATCTGCCTTTTGCCCTTCGAGTCCTAGGAATCTTAATTGCAGTGTTTCTTTGGGTTCTGTTTTATGGGTCCCTTCCCAAACCCCTTCATCTCTTTTCCCAAGGGATCTTCTTTCCTTCAGATCCTCCCCCTGGCTTATTGCAACAGCCTTTTTTATTCCACTGTTATCTCTAGACCATTCTGTCTGTAACAGCTTAAGTGTTCTACCATTGTCTATGCAAATGGAGCCAGGCTAGTCCCTCCTGAAAATCGTCTTAAATAATGTCCCAATACACCTAAGGGAATGCATGTGCCCTTGCTAATGTTGGGGGGGCACATTTTCAGCAACAAGTATCAAGAACGGTGTGCCCACCTTTCCAAGACAGAGCAAATAGGGTTTGAGGAACTACATCTCATCTCAAAAATTTGCAGCGGGACCCAAGTTATTAATACCCATTAATACTCATTATCTTCTGTTCTTCCCTGTAGCCCCACCCCCTCACCAAGGGGTACATACACATTCAGTGTCTACAGGGACTTCCTGACGAAAAACAGGCCCTTCCGTACGTACCTCTGTGCTGCAGTTCTCGAAGGTCATTCTGTTCTGTGGGAACAGCCTGTGGGGCTCTGTGGTCGATGGCATGAGGTACAATCTGCCTACTGTCCCCAGACAGGTGCTTGTTGTCACAGCCTTCCTGTCCAGTTCTCTGTGGGATTTACTTAGCCACTGGGTTCTGACAGATTTCAGGTTCTAGGGACAGTGGGGGGAGGGAGGTGGTGGCTTGCCGCTAAATGGGGCTTTGCAGGAATAGCAACTCGGGTTTGTGGCTGGAAATCTTTCCTACAGAGACTTCTTTAAGGTCAACAGATGGAGTTGGAAGATTTATTCTGGGATCTGGCTAGGGTGTCGGTGAGCTAACTGAGGGCTGCCAGGGAAAGAAGGACATATAGGTTTTATTTGGAAATTGTGCTTTTTATACCAACTTGCCATTAAAATAAAGGATTTAAAAATAAGATAAAATACTAAAATGAAAAATGAAAGAAAAATAAATGTAGCAAAAGGATAAAGAAGATAAAATAGTTTATACATAAAATGAAATAATTTATATATAAGTCTACACATAAGAGATCATGTCAAGGGGCACCTGGGTGGCTCAGGTCATGATCTCAGGGTCCTGGGATCAAGGCCTGCATCAGGCTCTCTGCTCAGTGGGGAGCCTGCTTCCACCTCTCTCTCTGCCTGCCTCTCTGCCTACTTGTGATCTCTGACTGTCAAATAAATGAATAAAAATATTTTTAAAAAAGAGAGAGATCATGTCAAGCAATATCCTTGAGCTGATTTAAATAGATTAAAGTTACCAACAAGCAGGGATGTGTGGCAGGCTCAGTCAGTAGAGCCTGTGACTCTTGATCTCGGGGTTGTAAATTCAAGCCACACACTGGTTGTAGAAATTACTTAAAAATAAAATCTTTAAAAAAAAAGTTACGACCCATTGCTCTGAGGAACAGAGATTATGGAGTTGAGTAGGTATTCTCAAGAGAGAGGTGGTTTTAGTACGGAAAGTGTGTGCTCCTTATTTCTTTGGGTTCAATATTTGGTGTTGCTGTTTGGCTTCTGCATTTAAACAGTACAGGCAGCCAGACCTGGCTCCTTCTATGTTGGAAGGAAAACACATGACTGTGCTAGGGTCATTGTGGCCTCTTCTTTCCAGTTCACCCGGACACCACATTTAGAAAGGACAGAATCCCTTGAGAAGAATGGATACAGGATGGCAGCAGGTAGTGAAGAGCCATTAATTTATTGAATTAAATGAGAGTAACTGAATCCAAACATCAGCCTCAAACTCTGAGCTAATGGGGCACCTTGAAAGTTGATGTCAATCATCCCTATTCTTTGCATCTACAAACTGAGAGCCTTTACTTGTATATTGAAGCCCAAAGCACAAAACACAGAACCCCAAGTAGATACATGCTGTGATCCTAATGGCTGCAAAGCCACCTGACTATTAAAATCCAGACCACAGACTCAAAATGGACTCACTGATGCTCAGCCCTCTGTCGCCAAAACAAGACGTTAATACATATTCATCTCTCCCCCAAATGGAATCTTATACCAGTCACTCAGGAATCACCCAATCAGCATTAGTTAGGTAATCCGCTAGACAGATTTCTGCCATCCCCTAAAGGAAAGTAACCTTGCAATAACCAGCCCACTTTTTGGCCTAGTTCAACTTCCTTGTTCCTTCTCTCTTCTGCCTATAAAGTCTTTCATTTTGTACAGTTGCTCAGAGCTCCTTTCTATCTGCTAGACTGAATGCTGCCCAATTCATTAATTGTTGAATGGAGCCAAGAATATCTTTAAAATCTACCGAGTTGAATTTTGTTTTTTAACAGTAGGTTTTCTCATTCAGGAATAATGAACTCAATGAAAGTATTTTTCATCAATACAACCAGCATCAAACAAGCAGAGAAACATGGCAAGGGCATCCTGGCTTCCATCCCCAAATCAACATTAAGCAGTTCCACACTGTAAATCTGAGCACTCTTCAGTTGCTAGATACATTGTAGCATTACCCTGTTTGTGGAGCTTGTGACAATATGCCCCAATGACACATCTGCCAGAAGCAGATTTAACTTCTTAAGTCCAGAAATGATTCTATCCATTGAGACTTCCTTCCGTAAAGTCTTAAAAATCATAACTACATTTTTAAAAATAAATTCTTTCCCATAATGCTGAAAACATTCACCATTGAGACAGCAGAACCAAAAAAAAGGTGAATGAGGTCTTGTGAAAGATTCCCCTCTAGACAAGACCACCTCATTCCCATTATATTTGAAATACAAGTGCAGGTTGACCTTTAGCAGAACTTTTTTAAGGGATTGGTGGTTGTTCAGAATTTCATGACACTTGTTAAGTTCAGAAAGAAAGACTTTCTTTAAGAAAGGGCTACTGCAATGGAGTCTTGCACAAGGGAGAGATTGGGCAAGGTAGGGCTCAACTCTGAATACAACAGGGACTAGTGGGGATCAGCCAAGGGGCAGGGAGGGGGTGGTCAGTGGATGGAAAATTACTAAGAGGAAACATCAAGGATAGGGGAATTTTTTTTCCTTCTTTTCTTTCTTTCTTTCTTTCTTTCTTTCTTTCTTTCTTTCTTTCTTTCTTTCTCTCTAAGACTTATTTATTACTTTAGAGAGAGAACACATGAGCAGGAGGGGCAGAAGGAGAAGGAGAGAGCTCTAAAGCAGACTCTGAGCTGAGTGTGGAGCTCAATGCAGGGATTGATCTCATGACACTGAGATAACAACCTGAACTGAAACCAAGAGTCGGATGCTTAACTGCATCCGATACTTCTGGGAAGGCCAAGGTGGTAAGACATGGAAGTTGGGGGATTTTCACTAAACCAGCCCAGCAGGGTTCCTGCTAAGACTGGACTGAGCGACCCAAGGACAGAGCCTGAGGTCAGGGCTTAGTTGAGAAGGCTCAGGGGAACCTGACTCATGTTTGGTCAAGGAGAAGGTGTCTTGTTTACTAGTTACTTACGCATAAAACAGTTCCTGGTGGGTTTGCTCTCAGTGAGAACAGACACATGCATGGCAAGTCTCATAAAAGGGAAGGCTCTATGGCTGTCCTCTCTCTTCCTCCCTGGGGAAGCCTGAGGGAGCAGGATGTGCACAGGGCCACATTGGGGCTGCTTCTGGGAGCCCATGGAGGGAATGTGATTTAGACCAGATTCACAAAGACTCAACTTCTTGGATTCCACAGGCTTCTGGCAGGACCCCTATGTCACCTCTCTCAGTGTGTGCCCTGCTGGCCTGAGTGGTGAGAAATGAAGCCTCTGCTCCCCACCGCACCCACCCCAGGCCTAAGGAGGATGGAAGGCGGCCTCTGGCATCACTTGAGTTTTGCACATGCCCTGTGAGTCAACATTCTCATTGTAAAGGCTCATTGTTCATGATTTTAAAAAGGAAGAAGTCTGTGCTTAGTTCCACTTTTGGAAGTAGAAAGTGTATCTTTAATCAGGCTAAAAATAAATGTGTAGGTCTGATCTGCTTGCTAACAGTAGTCATGAGGAGGCCACATTTTCACACGGGCTTGAATGAAATAGACCAAAGGGTTAAAAAAAAAAATCAGAATCATCTGGAATCTGACAATATTCTTCAAGGCCTTTTTTAGGTCTTATTTATATTTGTTTGGCTTTTTTCTAGTTCCAGTTTCCCCCAACTAATAGCTTTAGAACACCACTTTTATTTTGTCCTTTTTAATTTCTTGAAGCTTCATAGGGCTCAGTTCTTTGATATGTAAAATGGGATCCTAAAGGCAGGAGGTGGGAAGTGAAACCTGGCCTTGATCAGTGTTCAAGGACCAAGAGTCTGCAGGAAAAGACTCCCTAAATACCTGGAGTTTTCCCTTTAGACCTTTCTGGGGAGGAGTCGGGCGGCAGTGGGGATGGGGAGTTTGGAAGGAAATGGAACACTTAACTTCTCTCTATGTAAATGTTCTGCTCCTCCTCAAACTTCCCCTTGCCACTTTATTTTATTTTTAAGATTTTGTTTATTTGAGAGAGAGAGAGAGTACAAGAAGGGGGATTAGCAGAAGGAGAGGGAGAAGCCGACTCCCCGCTGAGCAGGGAGTCCGAGGTGGGACTCCATCCCAAAACCCTGGGTTCATGACCTGAGCCAAAGGCAGATGCTTAACCAACTTAGCCACCCAGGCATCTAGGACACAAACTGAGGGTTGCTGGAGAAGTGAGTGAGGGGATGGGGTAACTGGGCAATGGGTATTAAGGAGAGAAAGTGATGGGATGAGCACTGGGTATTCTATGCAACTAATAAATTACTGAATACAACATCTGAAACTAAAAGTATACAAATAAATACAATAAAAAATAAAAAACTAAAAAAATACAACTTTCACATAGGGTTGGGTGCTCAGAAACTCTTTTTTTAATAAAGATGAGTGATAACAAGGATTAGAACTAAGAACTGGAAAGATGTTCAGATTAATAAGATGTGCTTGCAATTTCAAAAACCTGACCACATTTAATTTACTTATATATTCAACCTACTTATATCAGATTCCCACCCTTTGGGAGTTCCTGGGCTGTCTGTTTCCTTCCACATGAACTTTCAGCACCCCGCACCCCAGATGTACCCAGTGCCTGGGAGATGTGCCCCTGAGGAACAGACACCCGCTCTAGAGTACTGACACAGCCTCCTGGTTTCAGGATCATTAAGAAATCATTAGTGAGGAGGGATTGCCGGTTTAAATTAGAATGACACTGATAGACCTATAATTAGTAGAAATGAAAATTGTTAATTAAACGTGTATCTTATTTCCCCCTGGTGTGATCTCTATTTGCCACTTGGTTTCAACAAAAAATGAAACCATTTGATAGATTTTTCTCAACCCAAAACAAACATTTTAAAAAATAGAAAAAAAAGCGCCTAACTTTCTAAGGCTTAAACTTTGTCCCCTCAGAGCTCATTTTGAAATTAGACTATAATGTGTGGATTCTGAAAAAAATTTTTTTAAACATTTTGCTTCCAGTTGTTATGGGCTGAATTGCATCCACTCAAAATCCATAAAGGGCCAAAAACCAGGGGTGAAAAAAAACCAAAAACACAGTTGGGATAGGCTCAGCCAATTGCATTTATCACAGCAGACAGAGGAAACTCACAATTTCAACTTGATCTATCCGTAAAGTGACCCATAATTTTTTGCATAATTGCTTCTGATATTGAAAGGGGTTCCATTACTAATTACTCCAGGAAAGAGGTACAACAAGTGGGTATTCTATCCATTACCATGCCTGGCCCCAGCACACCCTTGTCTATACCCTCCTACGCCCCCACGATTGTTCTTGAATCCCTTGATCTTTTCACTGGATCTGAACCTTTGCATCCTCGGACTTCAGTATTGAGATCGGGCTCTGCAGCACCACAATGCTTACATGTAGTTTTTGTAGTTAATTCTACGCTGAATTGTCAAGAGTTGTCTGAATGAATCATAGACCAGAAGCTTTTCTCTCAATAATAAAAATGCTGGTCAGACACTATATTCAGTGATAGCTATAAAAAGCTTCATAAAATAAAGACATCCTGAGGTCAAATAGAAATTGTGTTTTTCAGAATAAGCACTCAGAGATCTCTGCGCTGAGATTCAGGCTTTCTGAGAAAGGTGACTAGGATGTAGGACTGTCCATTAAACTCATTAAATTAAACCCAACCTCTTTGGCACAGTGGGCTCTGAATGGGTAGCTTTGTTTGATTGCTTTCCAGAAACTCTTGGCACTCACTTAGTAATATAATAAGCGTGATTTTTTTTTTTTTGGATGACTTTCATATTGCTTCTAAGAGAAATTTTCAAATATTTTTCCCCAACAACAACAAAAGCCCATTTCTGGAAGATTCCCAGTTTATCTATTCCCTTGTTTGCTGTCTACAGTCTCACATGTACATGGAGCAAAACCAGTCTCCTCATAGGTTCCAGAACTTGGGATTTCTAAGTTTCATATAAGGATATATAATCTGATTATTTCATCTGGGGTCAATGGCAAATTACTTCATATAAATAATGGTTTCCTAATTTTGATAAGCTTTCAACTTCACAATGAGCTTTTGTATGTGTTATCTCACTTAAGTTTTACAACAAACGCACAATGTGAATTGCTTTAACACCATTTCAGGCTGAGGAAAATGGAACTCAGACAGGTTGGGGAATTGCTCCAGACTAGAGTCTGCAAATGTCCAAGTAGACCTACACCCACTGGATTTGTACCCATTTCATCGCCACGACATCACCATTGTCTCCTGACATTTCATCTCAAGAGAAATTACAGCTCCTGAATTTAGAATGAGCTGATCCGCTTCACCTCGCCCAATGGAAATCTCTCTGGTTTCTGGATTAGGCACAAACTATACCTACTATCTTCTTTCTAATTTCTCTGTTTTTTCTTTCCTTTGAATCATATTATTTTTCCCTGGAATTTTCATGCCTACTCCTGCTCTTCAGAAAGTCTCCACAACAACATAAACGAGTCACATCTGGATTTTATCAAACAGAGCAGTGGGCTGAGCCTAAGACACTCAACTTCTGGTTTGGGGACGCCCTTTTTGAAGATTAAAAGGGGAGAGGAGCCTGTATGGCGCAGTGGGTTTAGCTTCAGACTCTTGGTTTAGGCTCAGGTCCTGATCTCAGTGTTAATAGGATCATTAGGAGATGGAGACCCATGAGATTTTCCCTCTCCTTCTGCCCCTCCTGCTCACGCTCAATCTCTCTCTCAAATAAGTAAATAAACCTTTAGAAAGAGAAAAAAAAAAAAAAAAAAAAGGCAGGGGTGCCTGGGTGGCTCAGTGGGTTAAGCCTCTGCCTTCAGCTCAGGTCATGATCTCAGGATCCTGGGAGTGAGTCCCTCATTAGGCTCTCTGCTCAGTGGGGAGCCTGCTTCCCTCTCTCTCTCTCTCTGCCTGCTTGTGATCTCTCTCTCTCTGTCAAATAAATAAAATCTTAAAAAAAAAAAAAAAAAAGCAAGGTAAGGAAAATCTATTTAGAGAAAACAACTTTTCTTTATCTAAACTCTTCCCCTGAAACTCCTTTTCAAAAAAGAATTTAGATTTAAGTTCCTTGCATAGAAGTTTGCTTTGTTTCTTTTTCTCCAAAGGACACAGTGACATGGTCCAGTGACTCATCAGCACTATATTAATACAGTCTGTGTTTTTACTAACCTTGATAGTTTAGTGTATTCCAAACAGATCATCTGCATCAGAATGACCTGGAATGTTTGTTTTAAGTGCAATTCTTGGGCTCAGTTCAAGCCTTACAAAATCAAAATATCTGGCTGAGCAGCTGGGAAATCTGCGTTATAAATACAGACCTGGGGGATCCTCAGGTCTGAGAAGTGTTGTGGAAGGAACCCAGGCCCCCCATACAAGCTGCAGCCACCAGCATTCTCCTCGAACTGGGAAATCACGGCACTGAGATTCCCACCTTCTGAGAAAGGTGCCTGGGATGGTGCACCATCCATTAAACTCATTATAGTTGGGCAGACCTCAGTGGGATTATACAAACCCAAAAGGCAGGTAAGGAAACTGAAGCCCAGGGGGAACAAGTGATTAAGGAAAAGTCCTTCTCAATATTATTCATGGTTCCAAACAAAACAATGAATCAAGGATTTCTGTTGTTTTTAAATCTTTGTGGGCCTGAAGCACTCCTCCAAAGAGGTCTACCCCACCCCCCTCCCAAACTCATCTGCTTCAAAATATGAAGCCTCCCTCTTTTAAAAACAATCATAAATGTTTCGGTATTGAGAAAAGTCCATCAGCCCCAAATACAATGGATTAAAGAGCTCTGATATTCAAGGTGACCTTGGAGGCCAGTGGATTACTCCTTGTAGACTAGTTCTCAAATTTTGGGGACTTAATCTGTTAACCTAGAAGTGTTCAGGTAGCGGTACTGACAAGAAATGGAGCTGTAAAGTGGAAACGTGATGGGATAATTTACAAAATCTCAATAATCAAAAATTCCCAATGTTCTTGTCATCGTTGTAGCACAGAAGCATCTCTGGGAAGAAAATGACTCAATGAGAATGAGTTGCAAAGTCAGCCTGTGGGTTCTTCCTCCACAGTGAGACTGAAGCCTTCTTGGTTACCTGTCCTTATTCGGTAGCATCTGGTGGTTTGATTGCGCATTTGTGTAGGTCTTCTAGAAAGGTGCTTTCCAGCATTTCACTTGGCATTGCTGGGGTGTATAATAAGGGTACGCTGAATGTTTAAAAAAACTACCTACTTGTTTTCCAAAGTGGCTGTGATATTTGGCATTTTTCTCAGAAATGTGGAGAGAGTTCAGCTGGTCCCCATCTTCGTCAGCACTCAGAGCTGTCAGTCATCCGTAATTATAGCCATTCCAGTAGGTGTGTGATGCTACCTCCTTTTTACTTTAATTTGCATGTCCTTAATCACTAATGAGGTTGAATAAGTTTTTATGTGCCAAATTGCCATTTGTATCTCTTCTGTGATGAAGTCATGTTTACCCCATGTTTTGTGGTAATCAGCAAGCAGATTCTGTGTCGGTTTTGCTAGATCTATGGCTAAAGTTTTCTTTTTTGTTTTTTGGAGCTATTGTAAATGGCACTTTATTTACTTATTTTTAAAGATTTTGTTTACTTATTTGTCAGAGAGACAGAAAGAGAGAAAGAAGCACAAGGAGGGGAAGCAGGAGGCAGAGGGAGAAGCAGGCTCCCCGCTGAGCAAGGAGCCAGACATGGGACTGGATCTGAAGACCCTGAGATCATGACCTGAGCTGAAGGCAGATGCTTAACCGACTGAGCCATCCAGGCATGCTGTAAATGACACTCTAAAAAAGTTTTCGACACATTGGGCCCAACAGATTCAAGAGAAATATGATTCAGTTGTATGTGTTGACCTTGTATCCTATCCTGTGACTTGCTGATCTCCCATATTAGTATTAGAAGTGTTTTTGTAGATTCATTGGAATTTTTTTGTATGTAGGTAATCATGCTTTCTGCAGTTAGGGATGGTTTTATTTCTTCATTTCTAATGAGTATTCTGCATATCTATCTATCTATCTGTCTATCTATCTTCTGTCTATCTGTCCATATTTTGTCTCATTGTGCTGGTGGACTTCCAGTACCATGGTCAATATGAATGGCAAGAGTGTACATTTTTGCCTTGCTCTTGATCTTAGTTATGTTTTCATTTTAAAAAGTTCAGCTTGTTTCTTCTTTATATCTTCTGTTTCTTTGCCGAGGCTTTCTATGTTTCCAGAATGTTCATAATTGCTGGCTAGAATATTTGCTTAGTAGCTGCTCAAGTCCTTGTCACATCCTTCCAACATCTGTGTCATCCTAGCATTGGCATCTGTTGATTCTCCTTTCCTATGAAAGCTGAAATTGTCCTGGTTCTTCATATACTGAGCAACTTTAGGTTGTGCCCTGGACATTTTAATATTATCTTACAAGATTTGGGGTCTCATTTAAATCCTATGGAGAGTGTGGCCATTTTTGTGGTAGTAGGCGGTTGATTTGGTTAGGTTCAGGTGACAAGGTCCAATCTGCCTCTAATGGGTGAGATCCAAAGGCAGCTCTATCTTCAAAGCTCTTACAGTTCTATTCACATCCATCTTAGATGTATGCCACCTTACTGTCAGTTTGGGAAGTGAGCATGATTGAATGAAGCGAAGAAAAATAAATGAATATGGCTGCACTCCTTCTGCCCTCTGAGACAGAATTAAAAGGTTTCTCCTGGAGTTTTCCTTCTGAGGCTCAGTTCCCGATTATGGGTTTCATGCTGCATTGCATTCAGGCTGGAAGGTACCAGCAGAAAAAAAGTTATAAACTGTTATATGGTAATACCCTGAATCCTGTGTTTTTCTCCAATCCACCTGGCACCCTTTACTTTTTGGAGTCCTCAAATGGATTCTTTGTGTAGTTGTTTCAGTGGCATTTAGCACAGGACAGAGAGTGGCATGTGCTTCCTTCAGCCCGCCTGGAGCTGGATCTTCTTTGCCTTTCCACATCCACTGGATTTTTTTTTTTTAAAGATTTATTTATTTGATAGACAGAGATCACAAGCAGACAGAAAGGCAGGCAGACAGAGAGAGGAAGCTAAGCAGGCTCCCCGCAGAGCAGAGAGCCGGATGCGGGGCTCGATCCCAAGACCCTGGGATCATGACCTGAGCCAAAGGCAGAGGCTTAACCCACTGAGCCACCCAGGCGCCCCCACATCCACTGGATTTTTAAAACAACTTTATCGATAAATAAGTTGCATACTGTAAAATTCACCTAGTTAGAGTGTACAGTCCAATGGTTTATGTATATTTAGAGTTTGCAACCACCATTGATTTTATAACATTTTTATCATCCCCCCAATGAGCCCATACCCATTAGCAATCATTTCCTATTTCCTTCAATCTCTCCATCCCTAGTCCTATGCAATGACTGATCTACTTTCTGTATCTGTAAGTTTTCCTGTTCTAAATATTTCATAAGAATAGAATCATACAATATGGTCTTCTGTTATTGGCTTCCTTCATTAGAATCTTGTTTTTCAGAAGCCATCCATGTCATAGCACATATCAGTGCATCATCCTATGAGTGCTGTGTAATTTTCCATTGTATGGATATAACCCATTTTATTTATTCACTCATCAGTGATAGACATTTGGGTTTCCACTTATTGGCTTATTGGTTTCCAATTTCTGGACTCTTTAGTCCATTGATCTCTGTGCCCATCCTTATGGTAGTCCCACCATCTTTATTAATATAGCTTTGTAATAAGTTTGAAATCAGAAAATGAAATTTCTCCAATGCTGTTCTTTTTTTTTCCCTGGCCTATTCTAGGTTCCTTGAATTTACCTACCAAATTTAGGATCATCTTATTAATTCCTACGAAGAAGCCAGCCATAATGATAATTGTGTTGAGTCTGTAGATCAGTTTGGGGAATATTGCCATCTTAACAACTTTGTCTTCTGAACCATGTACATGGGACATCTTTCCACTTATTCAGGTCTTCTTTAACTTCTTTAGGCAATCTTTTATAGTTTTCAGAATAAAAATTTTATACTTCTTTCATTAAATTTATTACTAAGTATTTTTCTTTTGCTATTGCAAATATGACCTTTTTTCTTAATTTCATTTTTGCATTGTTTCTTTGAGTCCATTGAATTTTAACTTCAAGCACTATATTTCCATTTCTTAGAAGTCCTGTTTGTATATTTTTTCATATTGGCCTAGTTATTCATGATTTGATATATATACCTTTTAATTTTTTAACCTTAATTCCAGTTAGTTAACATTCAGTGTTATATTAGAGTCAGGTGTACAATATAGTGATTCCACACTTCCATACAGCACCTTGTGCTCATCACAAGTGTGCTCCTTCATCCCCACCACCTATTTCACCCACCCCCCCCCCCCATTTCCCCTCTGGTAACTACCAGTTTTTTCTCTATAGTTAAGAATCAGTTTCTTGATTTCTCTCTCTCTCTCTCTCTCTCTCTCTTTGCCCCTCCCTTTGCCCATTTGCTTTGTTTCTTAAATTCCACAATTGAGTGAAACCATATAATATTTGTCTTTCTATAACTTATTTCACTTAGCATTATACTCTCTAGCTCCACTCATGTTGCAAAAAGCAAGATTTCATTATTTTTTATGGCTGAATCATATTCCATTATATGAAAGCATATTCCATTATAGATATATACCACTTCTTTCTCCATTCATCAATCAGTGGACTCTTGGGCTGCTTCCAAATCTTGGCTATTGTAAATAATGCTGCAATAAACATAGGGGTACATGTATCCTTTGAATTAGGGTTCTTATATTCTTTGAGTAAATACCAAGTAGTGTGATTGCTGGATCATAAGGTAGTTCTATTTTTAACTTTTTGAGGAACTTCCATACTGTCTTCCACAGTGGCTACACCAGTTTGCATTCCCACCAACAGTACACAACTGTTCCTTTTTCTCTATATCTGCGCCAACACCTGTTGTTTCTTGTGCTGTTGTTTTTGCCATTCTGACAGGTGTGTAATATATTT
Source organism: Mustela lutreola (assembly GCF_030435805.1). Taxonomy (NCBI): domain Eukaryota; kingdom Metazoa; phylum Chordata; class Mammalia; order Carnivora; family Mustelidae; genus Mustela; species Mustela lutreola. Next base: position 55,680,996 of record NC_081295.1, on the reverse strand, counting down.
TTTAACACAAAAAATAGTCAGATCCAGAATCATCAGGTACAGAACTTACTCTGTATCTAATAATTTCAATACCTGAAGTCTCCAGGTTGTGTTTTCTCCCCTTGTTCTCTTCTATGTATCTCTCATGAAGATTTCTTTCTTCCTTTGCTTACTTCTTTGATTTCATTTGCAGAAATGGTGTAAGGCTTAGATTGGAGGTGGTTGTGTGTTTGTGCCAGATCCCGTGATCACTTGGAACTGATTTTTCAGATGTACCTTTACCACACTTGAAGTATGCATTCCTGTTCACACCTGTCTGAATGTTAGGGATCTTCTGGGGGACACCTGTGTCACTCAGCCAAATTTGAGATAAATTTGAGATAAATTTGCTAGATATTTGAGATAAATTGCTAACTCTCTCCCTTCACATGGGGATAATTTTTTATTTTCTCTGATTACTGAGATCATCAACCTTTGTAAGCTGCCACTTTATATGTGGGTCAACTGTCCAACTCCCCACTCTACTCAAGATTCAGATTTTGTATTTGGATCTTTAAATCAAAAGTTCTTATGCCCCAGGGATGGCAAATACCATGCACAAACACCATTCCAGAATTTACATGCCTCTTTAAAATGTATACTTTCTTATCATTTTGCCCATACTATTAGTAGTTTTCTTCCCACTCGAACATGTGTTATAAAATATTCAAATAAAATTATTCAGCAATTTTCATTTCTTCCAAACATTTCATCAACAATATTGCTTGCAATGGAACTTAATTAACGTCTTTTTAATTTCACTCCAACTGAAGTTAGAAGGTGTGGAATTTGATCCTGCTTCTAGCAGCATGACCTTTGATAAGTCTTTCATTTTCTCTGTGCTTTAGTGACTCCATTTGTGAAAAATGAGGAGATTGGACTAAATTATTTTTATGGATGCTTTCAGCTATAAAAGTCCATGGCTCTTATGTGCAATAATTCCTAATTGTGCAGGAACTTCGATAGTTATTAATCATATTCAGGGAGTTCTTTCATATCAGTGAGGATGAGATAGTTCTACTCAAAAGTGTAGTTTTTCTCTGACCTGAGTGACTTATTCATTTTCTCTCAGATAGTGGGAGTACTTTTAGTGGGGCCTGTACACCTGATTGATTAGTATCATAATTCTACTTTAAAATTTAAGAGTTAGACAAAATGTACCAAAGTAAAATTTTTGTTATTTTTCTTCACGTGGGTTTTAATAGTAGCCAGAAAAGGTAAAATAACAATATCATACCCTTGGAAGCAAGGTATTTCAAAACTATACTAATTTTGTTGTTGTGTTTTTATTTTATCTTTAAGATATGGTTTGGATTTTCTTTAAAAAATTCTTCTAAAATTTCCGATAAAACTCAGCGATAACTGTATTTTTAGCAGATTCAATATTTTCAAAGTCTTTCAATAAAACAAGCCATAAATTGGGAGCAGGAATCAAAAAGGAAAAGTCCTCTGAAGCAAACATTCTGTTTACTGCTGAGAACCCATGAATCACAGAGAGCAACATAACCTAAAAGTGTGTTTTCTTTCTGCTATTTCAAGTTGCAGGAGCAAATTTGTGGCCTTAAAGTAATGAAATGCACTCAGATAGTACAAAAATACATTATTCAGTTCCTTGCTACATAATGTGATTTAAATTGTTTTTCATTCCATTATCCTCAGCTCTTGGGCACTTAAGTTGAGGCAGATTTATGAGTATTTCATAATTAACAAGTGTTCCTCTCTGACAAAGAAAGTAATTTGGTGGAGGGTGGGAGTCCTTGCTCTCTGTCCCTGCTAAGCTTCGCCTTCAACACCTTTGTTTCCTACCAGTCTAAGACTCCATTAACTTTAAAAGCAAATTAGAATCTAGATTCTTTAACTGTTCCCCCTTTGCTCAAATCAAAAGGCATTTAATTAGTTTGGTTCTAGGATATATTAGTACAATCACAGCATCTAATATAGTTTAACATGATGGTCTAATACTATGAAGCGTCAATGAAAGACTTTGAAGCTGAATTATGGCCAATGCCCAAAGGACATCCTGGACAAAGTCTATGACTCTATTCTAAATTTGTAAGGCTGTCATCCATATATAAAGCCTTAAAAGAGCCATTTCACCATGTTGGGAGGTAGTGAGTCCATTGACAGAAGTAAAAGTTTGAAAGTTCTTTTTTCCAAAATTATTTTGGCAGAGCCTGTCTGTTCTCAACAAGTATGAGGAGCTCTGGAAGGAAAGTAACGGATCTACTTTTCTGGCCCTGCCTCCAACACACCCACCACTGCAAGCCTTGTGGACTCCTTCCTGCTGTTGGCAGGGCCACCCCTATTTCACTGAGCTGCTTAAAAGTTGGCACAATCTTCAAAATTCGAGGATGAGAAATAGAAGGGCTTCTGGCCTTCCTGATGTTGATGTGCTCTGTTCCCACACCCCATGATCACTTGAGGGGAAGTGACATGGACATGTCCTAAATTATATCCCTCTTTGCCCAGATTTGGAAAGCGCAATGTACATTCTACTGTATATTTCCCAGGATGGTTTAGTGAAACCAGAAACCAAGAAAAGAAAGCATAGTTGACCCTTGAACAAAACAAGTTTGAACTCCTGCAGGTCCACTCATATGCAGATATTTTTCAATAAATACAGAACACTACATGTATTTTTTCTTCCTTATGATTTTCTTATTCCTTTGGATTTGACAGTGGAAGTCACTGGTGACCATTCAAAAATGTAAGGAGAAAGATATTTGACTGCAAGGAGCTGAGGAAAGATGAAGAAGTGGAGATCATGTGCAAAGATAATGGGTAAGTTTGCTGTATAGAATAATAGAAAATCGTGAGTTACCTACAGAGGGCCATGGGGTCAAGGAAGTGTTCTTAAGAAGGGAAATAGCAGAGAAGGATGCGTGCAGATGAGAACAATCCCGTGGAGATGAGGAGACTGATAGAGGAGGGAGAATGGACAAAGTGGAGGACAGGGATACCATTGCTCCCGTGGATAAGTGGGTGGAGTGCCAGACATGACTACTTCTCCCACTGAACTAGAGGGGCAGGTAGGTAGTTGGGTACATTTTGTTGTATGAGGAGGTTCTCAGCTAATTGTATTAATTCACAAAGAATTAATGTGAGCAAGGAACACACCTACACTACTCTAACTTTAGTACTTGAGGCTTATAAGAGAAAAAGCAGCCATCACTTAAGAAGGAGAAATTAATTTATAGTATAGATTAATATATATTATAGATTAATATATATTATAGATTAATATACTATTATAATTTAATATGTTATTATAGATTAATATATTATTATAGATTAATATTATATAATATTAACTAAATAATTGGTTACTATAATTAACAAGAGCTCTTTTTCTATATGCAAATGATTAGGGGCAAAGAAATGAATGAATCTGAGATAACATAGTAAAATAAATTAAGTAGTGTTTGAGGTTAATATTTTAGGGAGGTTACTTTTGCTGACCACAGAGAAAAATAGCAAGATGGTAAAATCAATTCAATCCAGAAATTTTAGGGAGCCATATGAAAAAATATATTCAAATGTTACTGAAAGTCACTAAAAGAAAAAGTGAGATAAACATATTCTTTTCCCGAATTACAGGGCTGATTTTAGACAATCATATTCAGAAATCTTACTTTTTAAAGGAATTTAACAAAATGATTATAACATAGATAGGCTTGATTAAAATTTTTATTCAAAAAAAGAGGCCAGATTTTAAGCATCTTGAAAAATTATGAAAATTAAGTTGGTGTTTTAATGGCATAGGAAGAGATAAACTGATGAATGGAACAAAAAAGAATGTAGAAACAGATCCCTAGATTTGAAAGTGTGGCATCACAAACTAGTGGAGAAATTGAATTTGAATTTGGAGAATTTGAAATTCATATTCCCACTTCATAACATACTATAAATAAATTAAAGATGAACTAAAGAATGAGATCTAAAAAAATCAAACCATATAAAAATTAGAAGAGATTCTTTCCCTGATTAACTTATCTTTGATTAGTAAACCACTTCCTAATCTTAAAGCAAAGAAGGAGAATGAAAGATCTGAGAATAAATGAAACAAGATGGGATTGGGAGGGAGACAAACCATAAGTGACTCTTAATCTCACAAAACAAACTGAGGGTTGCTGCGGGGAGGGGGTTTGGGAGAAGGGGGTGGGATTATGGACATTGGGGAGGGTATGTGCTTTGGTGAGTGCTGTGAAGTGTGTAAACCTTGTGATTCACAGACCTGTACCCCTGGGGATAAAAATATATGTTTATAAAAAATTTAAAAAAATAAAAAATAAAAAATAAAAAAAATAAAACCAAAAAAAAAAAAAAAAAAAGATCTGAGAACATAAAATGTTAAATTTTCTGTTTAAAAAAATTAGAAACATAATTAAAAGACAAATGGAGAAACACTATTATAAACAAAGTACTCATTAAAATCAGTAAGAAAATAGTAAGTCCCAATAAGTAAATGAACCAAGTATATGAAAAGAAAGTTTACCATGAAAAAGCACAAATTATTATGAAATAGCTGAAAAATATAACTTTAGTCAAGAAATGAAAATGAAAATAACACTGATAAGCTAATTTCAGTTGTCAAAACAGGGAAAAAAAGCTTTATATGACTGATAACTTGGTAAGACACATAGCTTTGGTGAAAGGGAATTTGGTAGAATCTTCATGGAAAGTAATTACAACAGTATATACCAACCACTTTTGCAATGGATTGCCTCTTCCTGGAACCTGACCTAAGAAAAGGTAAACAAAGAGGAACATATAAAAATGTTCATTGGATGCCTGTTTATACTAGTGAAAAAAATTTTTAGATGTACATATAAATGGGAAGGAAATGTGTCAAAGTGTTAATAGCTGTTATCCACAGTTGATGAGATTATGAATAAGTACTATTTTCTTCTTCATTATCTAATTTTCTAAATTTTCAACATGAATATATATTTCTCTTAAAATAAACTCAAGAAAAAATACTTTTTAGATAGTTGAATGTGTCAAAAGCCCCATCAAACATGTGAAGATATCATTTCTCATGATAATCTTCTAAATACATTTTGATTAAGGAAAAGGATATTCTTATATACGATCGAAAGCACACTATAGCCAAAAAAGACAACTGTCTGTAAGATTTTCTATTTTTTAGATTCACCATTTTAAGATAAGACTATTTATTCTCAGACCTAGTGTATGATTTTTAAAATTTAAAAATAAAATTTAAAGGCCATATTTATTTATTTTTTTTAAAGGAACGGTATACCTCTCTCCTAGACCTGCAAGCATTCCATATGGATCCACAATTCGCTCTGGTGAGTTTATGCACATTTACAAAAGTTGCATTAGATGTATGAACTATGATCAAATAAGATTCCTCATGATAAGTTAAGCGTATAAGCCAAATGTTTAAGAATACTTGTTTTTATATCCTAAGTGTAATAATTCTACCAGATGCAGGTTGTCCAGCTTTAAATTCATAATTAGAATCTAGTCAAGCCGATGACAGAATAGATGTGTAGAATACAAATGTCCAATTTATCCTTGTATATAAATAATTTATGATATTCTCTGCTTTGCAAATTTTGAAAGAAGCCTCTATATATCTCAAAAACTTATTTCTATTATAAACATTTTCACAAAAAACACAATGATTTTATATTTAATTTAATTTTCATTATTATCTCCTAGAACAACTGTTTTTTCCCTGAAATATTAAAGAAGAAAGATGTTATATTGGGAATATAACTTACTACAACAGCAGGACCTGCTACTTTATTTTTTATAAGATATTTATTTTCTTGTATTTTTAAAAATTCACATGACATCAATTCATAGGAGTGAAATATTTTCACATCCTCAAAGCACTGGGTGTAATTTTTAAAGATCTGGTTGTATCCCAATTCATAACATGCATCCATTATTTTTCTGAGCCTTGGTTTCAAGTATGATAACCCAAAACAAAGCAAAATCTTTCTAATGTTAAAAGGTACCTGAAATATTTAACCAGACTGTTATAAAGAAATAGCACAATAGATTTTGACATTATTAAGATTGCTTCACAATCAACCCTGAACTGTAAGCTCTTTCCTCTGCTCTTTGTAGTAACCACAGTCAATTTTTGGGTGATCGGGAAGTTCTTCAGCCCAGCAGCTCTCCTGTTCCCTGTGTCTCCCTGTAAATGCTCATAGTACATGGAAGGGTCATTTTAAGTAGTGCCTTCAGTTTTTACTTTATTTTGACCTTGCCTTGTTTGTTTGTTTGTTTTATTATTTATTTATTTATTTGAGAGAGAGAGAAAGGGACAGAGGGAGAGAGAGAATCTCCAAACAGGCTCCGTGCTAAACATGGGGCTTGATCTCGTGACCCTGATATCACAAGAGTCCAAGGCTGAACCACCTGAGCTACTAAGATGCCCCTTGACCTTTATTTGGATACATACTGACTGCTGGTTTACTTACTGCATCTCAACCTCTTTCTTTAATTAAAAAGGTTATGGAAGATGGACCCTAGGCAAAGTCTTATGCCTGTCTTTGGCATGCCTCAAGGATGTTTTTAAAAATCCATTTATTTTAGGTGCTCTGATAATTTTTGATCAAGGACCAATTAATATGTTCACCTGTTGTGGTGAAAAAAAAAAAAAAACCCATAGAATTTAGAGCTGTGAGACATGGGGTTGATAATCCTTTGTCTGTCACTTAATAGTTAAGTAACTATGAATGACCCACAGCCTCTCCAAGCCCTGGTTTCCACATCCTTAAAGCGATAAAAATAATCATTTCAAGGCTTGTAATGAATGAGGTGCATAAGAGATAAAGTTCTCAATGTGCTTTCTACAATGAAATACTAACGGTAGTACTATTTTAAGACTCTAATGTTTCTGACTTTGTCTTCCTTTTCCTCCCAGTGTCTCTGAGGCTTTCCACATCTATAATTGAATCTGCTATTTTTCTCTTTGTTAATATTCCAAGTTTATGCAAAAACCTAAATGCCACCATGCTCGGGAGCCCACACATTAGTACACCATTCTTTCTCAGTTTATCTATAGGGGACAGGCACTGTTCTAGACAGAGGAGCGTGCAATGTAGCACACGAGACTTCAAACAATGGGTGGACTGAGATAAATTAGCTAAGTGGTCAGAAGAACAAGTAAGGATGAGACCAATTTTCATTTTATTGCAAAGTTCTTTGAGGCATTTATAATCATTCTGCTATAAATCTGCAAACACAGTAGACAGTGAATGTTTCAAAATAAAATAACCCAGAGGAACAGCCCAAGGGAGCCAGGTAACTTAAATAGAGGTCTTTAAAAATCCTAATAAGTGTCTTAGAATTTCTCCACTGTGTATGCATTTCCAAATAACTAGAGTAATGTATGCATTTCTGTTCTGTAGGTTACCCATCACCTATCATTCCAGGGATGCACATAATGAAAAGATGTTCTTTACTAAAATTTGGCAGAAATGATGCTCTTGTAGACAAGCTTGCTAGGTCTAGAAGTGCCTTGTGGATTTTTCCACCTTTACTGTCTTTACTGATCTTTTTAAGAACATCTCCCACTGTGTGTCATTTGTTCATTCATTCCAAAAATACTCATTAAACCCCTCCCTGTGCCAAGCAGTCTAGGCAATGAGCAGTGCGTAAAACACCCCATGCCATCAACGCTCTCGTTGGATCAACATTGACTCTTATGTGTGATGATAGTAAGGAGCAAATACAGGGAGAAGGTTTATTTTCTTGATCAGCAATTAATTTTTTAATTTTCAATAAACCTTGTTACAAACAGTTGTTTAATGAATGAAGAAAAATAGGGGCACCTGGGTGGCTCGGTCATTAAGCTTCTGCCTTTGGCTCAGGTCAGGATCCCAGGACCCTGGGTTCAAACCCTGCTAGGGGCTCCCTGCTTGGTGGGAAGCCTGCTTCACCCTCTTCCACTCGCCCTGCTTGTGTTCCCTCTCTTGCTGTTGTTTTTTTTTTTAAGATTTTATTTACTTATTTGACAGATCGAGATCACAAGTAGGCAGAAAGTCAGGCAGAGAGAGAGGAAGGGAAGCAGGTTCCCTGCCAAGCAGAGAGCCCGATGTGGGGCTCGATCCCAGGACCCTGGGATCATGACCCGAGCGGAAGGCAGAGGCTTTAACCCACGAGCCACCCAGACACCCCACATTTAGGTTTTTTAATCCATTTTGCATTTATTAATGTGTAGAGTATAAGAAAGTGGTCCAGTTTCATTCTTTTGCATGTGGCTGTCTGGTTTTCCCAATACCATTTGTTAAAGAGACTGTCTTTTCCCCACTGGATATTCCTTCCTACTTTGTTGAAGACTAGCTGATCATATAATTGTGGGTTTATTTCTGGGTTTTTTATTCTGTTCCATTGATCTATGTGTCTTTTTTTTTTTTTTTTTTTGCCAGTATCATACTGTTTTGATTGCTACAGCATGTGTTATAACTTAAAGTCCAGAAATTATAAAACTTGCTTTTATTTTTCAAGATTGTTTTGGCTATTTGGGGTCTTTTTGTGGTTCCATACAAATTTCAGGATTGTTTGTTGTAGTTCTGTGAAAGATGCCATTGATATTTTGGTAGGGATCATGTTAAATGTGTAGATAGCTTTGGGGAGTATTGACTTTTTGTTTTGTTTTGTTTTGTTTGTTTTAAAGATTTTATTTTTATTTATTTGACAGACAGATCACAAGTAAGCAGAGAGGCAGGCACAGAGAGAGGAGGAAGCAGGCTCCCCACTGAGCAGAGAGCCTGATGTGGGGCTCAATCCCAGGACCCTGGGATCATGACCTGAGCCGAAGGCAGAGGCTTTAACCCACTGAGCCACCCAGGCGCCCCGGGAGTATTGACATTTTAACAATATTTGTTGTTCTAATCCATGAGCATGGAATGTCTTTCCATTTCTTTGTATCTTCCTCAATTTCTTTAATCAGTGTTTTACAGTTTTCAGAGTACAGGTCTTTCATCTCTTTGGTTGGGTTTATTTCTTGGTATCTTATTAATTTTGGTGCACTTGTAAATGGGATGGTTTTCTTAATTGCTCTTTCTGCTGCTTTTCCTTATTAGTGCATAGAAATGCAATAGATTTCTGTATATTGATTTTGTATCCTGTGACTTGACTGAATTCTTTTATCTGTTTTTTATCAGTTTCACTGTTTTTTTGGTGGCATTCTATATGTAGCATCATGTCATCTACGAGTAGTGAATGTTTTGCTTTTTCCTTACCAATTCATATGGCTTTTTTTTTTCTTTACTGTTATTACTGTCTGATTGCTGTGGCTAGGAATTCCAGTACAAGAGAGTAAACATCCTTGTCTTGTTTCTGACCTTAGGGGAAAAGCTCTCAGTTTGTTGTCATTGAATATGATGTTCGCTGTGGGTTTCTTATATGTGGCCTTTATTACGTTATCTCTAAATCTACTTTGTCAAGTGTTTATTTTTTTAATATTATTTATTTATTTATTTATTTGAGAGAAAGCTTGTGCATGCAAAAGCAAGGGGAGTAGCAGAGGGAGAGGGAGAAGCAGGATCCCTGCTGCTGACACTGATGCTGATGCAGGACTCGATCCCAGGACCCTGGTATCATGAACTGAGCTAAAGGCAGATGCTTAACCAACTGAGCCACCCATGCACCCCTTGAGGGTTTTTGTCATGAATGGATTTTGTACTTTGTCAAATGTTTTTCCTGAGGTTATTGAAATGACCATAGAGTTCTTATCCTTTCCCTTATTGATGTGATGCATCATGTTGATTGATTTGCCCTATTAAGCTACCCTTGCAACCCAGGAATAAATCCCACTTGATCATGGTGAATATTGGTTTGCTAGTATTTTGCTGAGGATTTTAGAATCTGTGTTCATCAGGGATATTGACCTGTAGCTCTCTCTCTCTCTCTCTCTCGTGTGTGTGTGTGTGTGTGTGTGTGTGTGCGTGTGTGTGTGTGTGTGTGTGATCTATACTGATTTTGGTATCAGGGTACTACTGGCCTGATAGAATGAATTTGCAGTTTTCCTTCCTTTTCTATTTCTGGAATAGTTTGAGAAAAATGAGTATTAATTCTTCTTTAAATGTTTAGTAGAATTCACCTATGAAGCCATCTGGTCCTGGATTTTGTTTGTTGGAAGTTTTTTGATTATTGATTCAGTTTCTTTTTTGGATATTGGTCTGCTCAAATTTTCTATTTATTTCTGCTTCTGTTTTGGTGGTTTGTATGTTTCTTGGAATTTATCCATTTCTTCTAGGTTGTCCACCTTGTTCACATATAGTTTTCATAATCTTCTCATATAATTGTTTGTATTTCTGTGGTATTGGTTGTTGTTTCCCTTCTCTCATTTGTGATTTTATTTATTTGAATCTTTTATCTTTTCTTCTTGATAATTCTGGCTAGAAGTTTACAATTTTTTGATTTTTTTCAAAGAAGCAGCCCCTGGTTTCATTGACCCATTTTTTTTTTGGTTTCTATATCTTTTTTTTTTCTCTCTAATCTTTATTCTTTCATTTCTCTTGCTGGTTTTAGGTTTTGTTTGTTTGTTTGTTTGTTTGTTTTCTACATCCTTTAGGTGTAAGATTAGATTGTTTTTGAGATATTTCTTACTTCTTGTATAGGCCTGTGTTGCTATAAACTTTGCCTTTAGAACCACTTTTACAGTATTCCAAAGGTTTTGGACTGTTTTGTGTTCCTTGTCATTTGTTTCCATGTACTTTTTAATTTCTTCTTTGATTTCCTGGTTGACTCATTCATTGTTCAGCAGTGTGTTATTTAACCTCTAGGCATCTATGATTTTTCTGGACTTTTTTTGTCATGGCCGGCATGACAAATCAACCAGGAACATGAGGGTAAGAGGATGGTGAAAAGAAATTAAGAGACAAAGAGATGGGGGCAGGAGGAGCACTGAGGAGGATGTCCAACAGTGCCGATTTTATTCCACATCTTACAAGCATTTATAAGGCAGACCACAATAGAAGGAGTAATACATCAGTATCTAGTCATATGACCGCAAGTTCCTATAACAAGTTTACATTAACTACAAATAAATCTCGTGATGCCAGGTAGTCATGGCTAATGCCATTAGCTACTATTGATGCAAGACAATCAACCAGGGAGTGGGTTATGGGCAATACAGGAACAACAAGGACCAACTAAGAATTCATGACCCTGACCACATTGTTCCCTTCTGTAGGGGGAGCATGTGGGAAGTCACGTAGGCGAGCGCACGACACGTGGCACAGACCCTTCCTCAGTGTTACTCAACTTTCCTGTCCTTAAATCCTTATCAAGGCGTCTGGACTTTAAAGGAGACACAAGGCAGGGCATGGTTTGATCCACGACTCCAACCATGCCGTGGCCTCCAACATTTTCTTGTGGTTGCTTTCTAGTTTCATAGCTTCATGGTCTGCAAAGATGTATAGTGTGACTTCATTTTTTTTTTTTTTAATTTGTTGAACCTTGCTTTGTGGCCTAACATGTGATCTATTCTCGAGAATATTGCACGTGCACTTGAGAAGAATGTCATTTTAGGATGGAATGTTCTGACTATATCTGTCAAGTCCATCGGGTTCAGTGTGGCATTCAAAGCCATCGTTTCCTTGTTGATTTTCTGTTTAGATGATCTGTCCATTGATATAAGTTGGATGTTATAGTCCCCTACTATTATTGTATTATTATTGGTTAGCTCCTTTATGTTTTTTATTAACTAATTTCGTATTTGGTTAATGACTTAAATTTTTTACCCAATCTAAGTTTCTGCTGTTAGTACTGCCATAATAGAGAGAAAAGTTAGGATCAATTTATTGCGATAAGTAGTATCATTTAGGCCAATGTTTGCTATTTTGCTTTATATATTGGAAAAATTTTCTTTCTGTTCAAATTTTTAAACTTAGCTTTATTCAGGTGTAATTTATAACGAATGACATTCACTCACCAGAATTGTCTAGTTCTACAGATTTCATTATACATGCACCATCCTTAAACCTGCACCATGATTGAGATATAGAACATTTCTCTCACCACAAAAGTGCCTCCTTCTTCCTTTGCAGTCAAGTTTTGCTCCTGTCTCAGGCCAAGCCCGCCACTGATATGCCCTGCATCATGATTTTTGCCTTTTGTACAATTTCATATAAATGGCTCAAAAGAGCAAGGGAAAGAGGCTGGATCTGGGCTTTTATTGTGGTTGTTGGGTGGGGGGCTGTTGTGAGAATTCTTGCTGGAGGACAGAGGTTTGTGTGGTTTAAATCTCATACTGGATCCAAAGGAGGGAGCATCTGCTGTTACTGACCAGCTTGCCAGGATGTGGCTCACCAAGGAAAGAAAGGTGAGGCCTAAAAGCTGTGGGCAAACATCAAAACTGGAGCCTGACTATTTTTAGAGTTACAAATTCAGTTTTAGAGGAGTAGGGCCTTCTAGAGGTTTGGAAGCTTTCCTATTGAAGGTAATATCAAAGATAATATGATTATTAAGAAAGGAGAATTTCTTTTTCATTTAGTATTTATTGTTTGTGTCTGCTCATAAATACACTGTAATTATAAAAATGGAAAAAATATAGGAAAGTATAAAACAGAAATTAAAGTTCACTTACAACCTCATCATCCTAAAATAGTCTCAGTTAATAGGTTAATGCCTTTGCTGTCCCTTCTTCTATGGATTACTTTGATAACTAGAAAAATAAATTATCAAACAAATGAAAACACAAATTTTTTTCTGGTGTACCTTTCAGTACACTTACCCTTCTCTCATCAAAGTCTTGGTATAGTCATTATTTTCAAACTTTTTAATAGAAAAGTTAACATTGTTTTTTTAAAGATATATTTATTTATTTTAGAGGGAGAGAGTGTGCATCTGCATGTGAGCAGGGGGGGGGCAGAAGGAGAGGAAGAGAGAGAGGGAGAGAAGCAGACTCCCCACTGAGCACAGAGCCTGGCACAGGACTCCATCTCATGACCCTGTGATCATGATCTGAGCTGAAGTCAAGAGTTGGTTGTTGAATGACCTGAGCCACTCAGGTGCCTCAAAAAGTTAGCATTTCTATTCAATTTTGCTTATTGTCTCTGATGAGGCTTTTATCCTATTTTCTTGTTTTTATAAACATGGCAAATCTGAACCTACTATATGTTTTATAAGTTTACAAATTCAGAAGTCTGTTTCTTTGTTAGAAAAGTGTTCATTTTACCACATCTCTTCATTTTGCTGTCAAGAAACTGCTGGGATTCCAATTTGACCTTTCCCATTTGGTGCTCAGAATCAGCAAAGGACCAAAAAGTTCTACACAGTGCCCCAAAGAATACACTGTGCATTTGGATATCCACAGTCTCTCACCACTTTCATCTTTCAGGTGCATCAAGAACTTGTCAGATTTGAAGGGAAACCACAAATTTTCACGCTTCAAAGATTTCAAACAGGCTTAGTGATGATGCTTCCAGCGGCTGACAGAGTAGCCTCTATTTATCCCTGTTAATTCTACCCTTTTCAAATTCCTTCCTGGTATCCCTCAAAGTATTTTCATTGCCATCACTCAGGGGCAAATAGGAAAAAAGAATTCTATCACATCTTGTCTGTCACCTATCCTTCCTTCATACTATTTTGCTGTATTCTACTTAGTGAATATCAAGCCACACAGTTCAACTGTAAAATGAATGAAGTTAATTCTATCATAAGATAAAAGCTGGCATGGTCTTGGGTATAGCAAAGAGAAATGTCAAATATGCAAGGACTCTGGTTCTCAGGGTGGTTCCCTTAAATCCCCATGTGGTTTTTCAGATGCAGACTGATGGTGGTCATGGAAACTCTGTGACATGTTGCCCCTTCATAAACATCAGACACATCTGTCCCAAGTACACAGTATAAATGTATGCAGACTGATGGGTTTTTTTAAAGGGGGAAATTATGGACTCTGTGGAATCATCAGGGTGAGAATTTTTGGATATTTATGTAGCACACAAAGCCTAAAACTTTTATTATTGGCCCTATACAGAAAAATTTGTTAATTCCTGACCTAGTCATCCATGTTCACATAGAGAGAACTGATGATGTCAATATTTTTTTCTAAATATTTTATTTATTCATTGGACAGAGATCACAAGTAGGCAGAGAGGCAGGCAGAGAGAGAGAGGGGAAATCAGGATCCCTGCTGAGCAGGGCTCGATCCCAGGACCCTGGGATCATGACTTGAGCCAAAGGCAGAGGATTTAACCTACTGAGCCACCCGGGTGCCCCATGTTGATGTCAATATTTGTTAAAAATTAATGGTTAATATGACATTACAAGTAAATTTTTGATTGTTATGGACTCATAAAATAGTAAGATCATACCCACTGCAAAAATGTCTAGGAACAGGGAATATCATTCCAGGGCAGGACATTGAAATTACATGATACAAAAAATGAAGCAGGTGACTTTGGAAGAAGGCACATAGGCTTGATGTTTAACTTATTCTTAAGGCCTCCTGTACCTAGACTGTATTGTGAGAAAAATAAGCATAAATTCTATATACCATTGGGGTAATATACAAACAGGTTTAAAGTCATCACTAGATGTTGATGCTTGACTTTGTGCTCTGTATACAAATATATACATAAAATAATATTCACCTGCATTTATGGAACTCTTACTATGTGCCAAATGCTATTCTAAGCACTTTGTCTGATTTATCTAATTTAATTCCAGAGCAACCCTATGAAATAGGTACTATAAGCATTATCTTATTTTACTTTTTAAAAGATTTTATTTATTTATTTGACACACAGAGAGAGATCACAAGTAGGCAGAGAGGCAGGTGTGGGGGTGGGAAAGCAGGCTTCCTGCTGAGCAGAGAGCCTCATGAGGGACTCAATCCCAGGACCCTGAGATCATGAACTGAGCCGAAGGCAGAGGCTTAACCCACCGAGCCACCCAGGCACCCCACATTATCTCATTTTAAAAATGAAATCAAGAATGAATGAATCAAGAGGTTCAATAACTTGCCTAAGGCCATGCAACCGTAGAGATACATGGAAACCAGGCAGTGTAACTAAAAGCTCAGAGCCTTAACCATTCTGTGTACCACTTCCTGGGAGATTCTAGTCCTGTGGGATAAGGGCTCTGATCTGGGCCCCATAGCAAAACACCGTGGTATGGTGATATCTCAATGTGGTTTTAATTTGAATCTCCCTGAGGGTTAGTGATGATGAACATTTTTTCATGTGTCTGATAGCCATTTGTATATCTTCATTGGAGAAGTCTCTGTTCATATCTTCTGCCAAATTAAAACCACATTGAGATATCACCTAACACCAGTTAGAATGGCTAAAATTAACAAGACAGGAAACAACATGTGTTGGAGGGGATGTGGAGAAAGGGGAACCCTCTTCCACTGTTGGTGGGAATGCAGGTTGGTGCAGCCTCTTTGGAGAACAGTGTGGAGATTCCTCAAGAAATTAAAAATAGAACTTCCCTATGACCCTGCAATTGCACTCCTGGGTATTTACCCCAAAGATACAGATGTAGTGGAAAGAAGGGCCATCTGTACCCCAATGTTTATAGCAGCAATGGCCACGGTCGCCAAACTATGGAAAGAACCAAGATGCCCTTCAATGGACGAATGGATAAGGAAGATGTGGTCCATATACACTATGGAGTATTATGCCTCCATCAGAAAGGATGAATACCTAAGTTTTGTAGCAACATGGATGGGACTGGAAGAGATTATGCTGAGTGAAATAAGTCAAGCAGAGAGAGTCAATTATCATATGGTTTCACTTATTTTTGGAGCATAACAATGGGGGACATTGGGAGTTAGAGAGGAGAAGGGAGTTGGGAGAAATTGGAAGGGGAGGTGAATCATGAGAGACAATGGACTCTGAAAAACAATATGAGGGGTTTGAAGTGGCAGGAGGGTGGGAGGTTGGGGGAACCAGGTGGTGGGTATTATAGAGGGCACGGATTGCATGGAGCACTGGGTGTGGTGAAAAAATAATGAATACTGTTATGCTGAAAAGAAATAAATTTAATAATAATAAAAAAACAAACCAAACCAAAACAAACAAACAAACAAAAAGCCACCGTGGTATGGGCAAGGGTTTGCTAGAGAGCTGAGTCTGGAAAGACAAGATTTGATGGTAACAGAAAGACGCATTTCAACCTTCTCAAGTAACCCCCAGCTTCAGCCCTGAAGATTTGGGGGCCACAGACTTATCTCTACCAAGCCTCTGAGCAAATCCTGTTCAAATTGGAAGGTACCTTGGGCTATAGTAGGCTCCCTCTCTCTACTCTCTCTGTGCTGAGCCTGTGTTAAAGATGCCTCTTCCTCCTCCCACTTCTCTGGTACACCTTCCATTCTGGAGAGCACTGCATCCCTACTTCCTTGCTTTGTGTCTCCATTATATGCTGTTGGACCCCGCAGCTTCTTAGCTTCCTCCCCTCCCAATATGAATAACAGGTTGCTCCCAAGGCCCTATCATCATAAATAACATGACAAGGGACATCCTTTCAGACCTCTGTGAGAGTTTTTTGGGGATACACACAATGGTGTAGAAATGCCGAATGTTTAAACCAGTCTGTGCCCTGCCTCCCAGCAAGGCATGAAGGCTTCTATATACCAATTAATAGCAATATATAGCATAGGTTTCATACTTGGCGTTTTATTTACTAGGCAAGGGAATACTTGGCATTTTTAGCTGATTCCTCGCTTTGTCTTCAATGTATCCAAGCCTCAAACCACGAATCAGAGAGCTCATCCTCACCTGTGGCTGCAGGCCCAGCTGCTCAGCTTAGAGCTGGCTACGCCCCTGTAGCTCTTCATTCTTATAATCAGATGAGCACTTATTTATTATATTAATGTCAGCATTTAAGCCTCTGTGCTCACCATAGTGCAACAAGGCCTCCACGGTAGTGAGTGAGTGTCTTTTATGCCCCTAGGGCTTTTCATCACCCCTGGCATAGGTATAATTAGTACAAGGTTGTTGACTCAAATAACAGAAGAGAGGACGAAGAACTAACTTGCAGGAGCACCTGGGTGGTTCAGTGGGTTAAGCCTCTGCCTTCCTCTTCAGTCATGATCTCAGGGTCCTGGGATCAAGCCCCCGCCCGCCTTTGCCTGCCTGTCTGCCTACTTGTGATCTCTCTCTGTGTCAAATAAATAAATAAAACCTTAAAAAAAAAAAAAAACTAACTTGCAAAGATGATTCTATTTATAGCAGATGGAATTAAAGATCAATTTAGCTGGTACTGAGAGGTAGGTACTCTTGTTCTTCAGGGGAATCTAGAACTTTGGATTTGAAGCAAAAGAGATAGGGACACCTGGGTGGCTCAGTTGGTTAAGTGTCTACCTTTGGCTCAGGTCATGATCTCAGGGTCCTGGGATTGAGCTCCGCATGGTCCTCCCTCTCACTTGTGCTCTCTCGCTCTCAAATAAAAAAATAAGATCTTAAGAAAAAAAAAATAAAACAAAAAAGATAGTTTGGGGATGGAGGTGAGGATCAGTGAATTGCATGGGATAGAAATATATTGAGTGGGCGATGGACCACAGGTTTATTTGGGAATCAGGGAAGGATGGTGGTTGCCAAATGGGGGCCAGAGGGGAGGCTCAGTGAGACAGTGGAAGGGAATCAGTACAGTGTTATCAAAACCAGAGGAGGGATGGACGAGAGGAGGGAGTGGTGTCCTATAGGGCAAGCAATGGGCTCAAAATGAGATTAAGCAGGGGCTGCTGGGTCTAAAAATTCATATTTCACCAATATCTTTGATAAAGCTCATTAATTTGTACTAATATTAAGAAACATATGACTTGTTCCCCTACTTATCTACAGAGAATATTCTGAACTTCCTTTTGTCTTAACTATTGTATGACACTTGAGATAGCTATATAAAGGGGAAATTTGGAATGCAATATTATTACAGGGAAAATGGAATTTTACTAAAAGCAGTCATGTTAAAATAATTGGCTTATGGAATACTCTGTATTTTGTGAGGCCCTTAAAAAAAAAAAACCATTAACTAGTTCCCTGTTTCATAATAGCACATAAGAGTTTCTTTGAAAATATAGGAGCTCTGTGTTTTTTTATTTAATTTACTTTTATTTTTTTCAATGTTCTAGAATTCATTGTTTATGCACCACACCCAGGGTTTTAAAGAAAGACACTGTGCCATCTTTCTAGCACAGGCTACTATTGACACCACTGGCCTCACAGAAATCTGCCCTTACCTGAAATTCTAGGAAGTAGAAGATAATTTATTGTTGTATACTTATCATCTAGTATTCTCCTCATAGACTTTCCAGGTTTTAAGGGACACGCTGAGATTTTTGTCAAAAAAATTTAAACACTTTCTCCGTTAATCTCATAGAACTTGTTGGAGAACATAGTTTTTTCAAAGATCCTAAATTTCAGTGTCTTTGGAAAAAGCCTACTTTATAGCTTTATATTTTATAAATCTTTCATGGTATTTTTTGTAAGTTATTCCCCTTCTACCTTTCAAAAGCATAATCTTTCAGACTTTTCTGGAAAGAAAAAAAATGCCTTAAGTCATTTTCACTATTTCTAGGTATAGAATTAAATTAATGCAGTAAAATTCAAAGAAGAAACTCTTCTTTTCATGCGGTTTGGTGCTCACTTCTTTTATTTCCTTTGTGTCTGAAATTTATGTCCCTTGTACTCACAGTGACTTATAAATCGTCTTTACTCATCTACCCCCACTAATCTCAGGCCTTGGAAAAAGGATTTTGAGTCCCGTGATTTCTTTTCCTGCAGTACTTTCAGGATGGGAGGTTATATTAAGGAATTCAGTGAGAATGTGAGTTGGGTTATCTGGAATTCTATCAAGTATATCATCTTTTCCTCGTCTCTCTAACATCAAGGCTAGTACTTCTTTAACTGATACAGTAACTGATGCTCATAGTTATAACCCCAAGGTACTACATTGGCTTCTGAATCTGGAAGATTGCCGGGATGGTTGTAGTAGGTATTTTATTTATAATAATCCACTAAAAATTTATAATCCTACACCACAAAGTTTTTTATTAGATCATTTGATTAATCTGTTATCTTTATACCAGATAACAGAAAGACGGTCAAACTTCTAAATTTGATTGCCCCAGTTTCTCTTTCTTATATGTAAAGCCCATCTTGCATTTTACTCTGTGTTTTTCTCTAAGTCTGGGTTTGGGCAAAGCAAACCCCCAGCAGCTCCACACCTGCACCTGAGCATCTCTATCCAGCTGAAGGAGAAGACACACTCCTGCTGACTGGTCTCGTTACATTTATGACTATCAGGCTCCAATAGGACCCCAGGATGGCTGGCCTCCCTGTGATATTTCTCTAGTCATTTCATGCTCCTGAGCTCTAGCCTGAGTCTATAGCATTTCTTAG
This sequence comes from Mustela lutreola, assembly GCF_030435805.1. Classification (NCBI taxonomy): domain Eukaryota; kingdom Metazoa; phylum Chordata; class Mammalia; order Carnivora; family Mustelidae; genus Mustela; species Mustela lutreola. Next base: position 55,661,641 of record NC_081295.1, on the reverse strand, counting down.
CTCCCATACCTTCCTCCTCTTTTTCATCAGATGACCTTGCTTTCTGTCATCAGAGTAGAACTTTCACCTCCCCTCATCACCAATTCTACTCCCCTCCCTGCCTCTGTTCCTACAGATGCTGCTTTCACACCTGTAACAAATAAAGTGAACCAGCTGGGCTCCTGCCTGAGGTCAGACTCTTCGCTCATGGATCCCTTCCCCTCTCCCTCAGCCACCCAGGGCTCTGTTCCAGCATCACCTGCTTCCCCTCTTGCTAGACCATTTTCTCCATAGCCCCGCATGTAGCAATGTCTTCCGTCACGGAGCAAGACCGACCTTTACCAGGTATCCCGCTCTAGCCCTAGCCCCATTTGTCAGCTTCCTTACAGTTATACTCCTGAAGCCACTGTTCACCTTGCCACCTCCACTTTCTTCCCTCAGTCTCTCCAGAGCCCACTCTGGCTGACACTATTCCCAACAAGCCAGAAACCAGCCTCCCAGCCTGCAGTTGGTTTTGGTGCCCACCTCTCTGGATCCCTTAGCAGCAGAGGACACTGTCACTCAGACTCTTCTTTCAGTGGCTTTAGTCACAGCTCCCAGAGCCCCACCTAATGCTTCTCTCCTGTGGCCCCTCAGAGTCCCTTCCAGATTCTCCAGGTTGGGGTGCCCTCAATGTTCATCCTTGGCTTCCCTTAATCCAGTCTCATTTCTTCTTATGACTTTAAATAACTACTACATGCCGAAATATCCTGTTTGCTTTGCTTCCCTGCTGTTCTCCCCTAACTACAGACCCCCCTTGACAACTCCACTCAGATGTGTTAGGCCTCTGAAACTCCATGTGTCCAGATGAAGAGTCTTGCTTCCTCTCCACCACCATGCCCAGACTCACGGCTCTCTCTGTCTTCTCCATTTCAGAATGTGGCAACTCATTCTCTTAGTTGCTCATGTCAAAAATTTAGGAGTCAATCTTGGTTCCTCTCTTTTGTGTCCACATCCACCAGGTGCTACTAGTTTATCACAGAGTCTAAACACTTCTGACCATGTTTGCCCTGGTGGTGGCCAAACCCAAGATCTTCCTGGACCCCTTGAAGTAGCTTTCTGCATGGCCTCACCTCCTCTGCTCTTGGTCCCTGTGGTCTCTACTCCACGGAGCAGCCGGAGTAGTCTTATGAAACCACTAATCAACTCAAAGTCCCCTTGTCAGAACCCTCCAGTGGCTCTCCATCACATTTGGAACAAGCTCCGATATCCTTGTTGTGATTTGGTCTTATCCCCCTTTCTATTCCAATGGCCACCACTCTCTCCTACTTTCACTTTGCTCTAGTATGCAGACCTACTTAATTCTCCCTAAACGCAGTATGCTTGACTGCCTCAGTACCTTTGCATTTGTGGTGCCCTCAACCCTGAACACTCATGCTTCCAGGTATTTCAAGGTATTTTTTTCTTCCTTTCCATATTTTTCTTCTTATTATTTATCTTCATCTGAAATATAGAGCTACCGATTTAAGCTTCGCAAGGACAGACACTCTGTTTCTCTTGGGTACTGCTGTATCTCCAAGCTTAGAACAGTGCTTGATTAATAAATATTAAATGACAAAGCAGTGTCATAAGGTATTTTTCTAATTTTTAAACTCTAGTTCTTCCCTGCTGATACACCCAACATGGACTGTATATAAAACTCCTTTCAACAGTTCTGGTTGTGGGCCTCGACACTTCTAGCATCTACATAGTATCTCTGATCTCTGTCATTGTCAACCTTACCCTCTGAGAGGGTAAGTGTGTTTTAACTACAATAGCCATTTTTTGTCTGTTTTCAGGGTTGCAGTTCTTCCCATAGGACAGTATGGATTGCATCACCTATATGATTTTGTTTTTGTTTTTTGTTTAATTTGTTATTATGGACATTTGAAAAAATGTAAAATAGAAAATAGAATAATATAATGAGCAAAATTTACTATCAACCCAGCATCAACAATGAACTCACGGCTAGTCTTGTTTCATGTATTATCACCTCTTACCTCTCCAGATTATTCCGAAGCCAGTTCCAGGCTTAATATCATTTCATCTCTAAAATTTTCATCTCTATAGGATGTCTACATTTAAAAACAAAAGGGAAACACACGTAAGTACAATACTGTTTTCATACTTAAAATTATCAATAATTTCTTAATATCAACACATTCTTAGTCCGTGTTCATATTTTTCTCATTTTCATGTAACAATTCTTAACTGTGTTTATTTGAATCAGGTTCCAGAAAAAAGAAAATCCGTGTTTTAAAATTGGTTGGTCTGTTTCTTATTTCTCATGGCAAATCCTCTCTTTCTCGTTATGTCTTTCTCTCTCTCTCAATTCTTCTCCCTGCCTCAACTCTACCCCACCATTTTTGTTCAAGGAAACTTGTCATTTTTTTTCCTGTAGAGTCTCCCTCAGCCTGAATTTTGCTGATTGCATCTCCCACATTTTCGTCTGGTACATTTCTGATAAATTGGTAGATGTAGAGGCTCTGATCAGAATCAGGCTCCATATCACTTTTGGTAAGACTACTTTATAGATAGTGCCTATTTCCAATAAGAAGTGATAAAATAATGTCTGAATGTCACTCTTTCAGTGATGCTGTCAGCCTTGGGATTACAGATCTTCTGTTTATGTGGATTTTATCTACTGATACTTCACATTAGAAATTAAAACTAAGAAAACTTTGAAACAGTTATTTGTTTAAAGTAACAATAATTAACCTTTACATGCTAGCATAAATAACATAATTTCAAAGGAAATAACTATATTTTCCAAAATAAAAATTTCATAAGAATGAGTGTTGTTTTACATTTTTGCAGATCTCTTTAATGTCTAGTTTAATAAAATAGAAGACAATATTCTATCTGCTTCTGTATTCAATCTGTTACAATATGTTCCTTTAGTTGAAGCACATAAAAAACTAACATCACAAAGATGTGTTGTTGCAAGTCAACGGATTATTTCAATACCCTTTAACATCACAAAGATGTGTTGTTGCAAATCAAAGGATTATTTCAATACCCTTTTTAGATAATTGCAGATATTCTTCTTAGATACTATACCAAAACTTGACAAATGGCCAATTTCAAAGTGTTAGTTACAGTGTGAAATCCAAAACCATGTCAATGAGATTTTCATATTGTTATATTAAAATTCATTGGTTTATCTTGTTCTTGTCATAGATCTCTTATCATACATGATTTTGTGATAATATTTGGAAAATATTGAGTCACTGATATGTGTAGATCTTCTAAATGTGGACATATTTCATTATTCAATATAAAAATTTATTAATAATCATTGATGTTGGTTTTTAAAAGCCTTTTAAAAGTGTTGGGAAGCTGTCAAGCTTATGGTGGCCAACTAAAGTTTCTCAAATTTAAATTTTTATTGAAAAGCTTGAATCTTACCACTGGCAACAGAGTCATTGTCTTGACAACCACCTATCTTTCCTTAAAGTGAAAATTGTGTTCCATGAAGCAAGTGGCTAGTTCAGCTGGCAACTCAAACTATCACACAAGTGGTTTTTAAGGCAATGACTGTCAGAGATAGTATTGAGCCCAAGTGCTTTAAGTATATTTCCCATTTATTACATGGAATACTTCTTTTAAATACTCAAAGTCAAGATTTAACACAATTAATTTTTGTGCTTCATTAGGACATTCTGAAATGAAACTGGCTTATTTTCTTCTTGTAGTATGTGGTCATAGAGAATGCAATGACTATTAGTAGTAGAGTTGGTGCCACTTCCTTGATAGGTGGGTGCTGAGACACCAATAGTTTTGTCCACTGCTACATTTGGTACCAGCTGTGTAAATATGAAGTTAGTGAAAAAGGCCAATAATGTTTTTACATTACCATGAAAATAATTGTGAATTTTTGGTGCCCCTAAAAGAGTCTCAGGGAATCTTTGAGATTTACTGGTAAATATATTACTGTATTTATAGTTACATTAGTGATATTCTAAATTTTCAAGCAGGACACTAGATTCATTCCCTTTTTGTACCAGTTTTTAAAGTAATGACATGCTTTTCTAATATCCTCTAAAAGCTACCAATTGGGGTTTTATTAAAATATCATTGGAACTTGTGGATTTAAACATATTTGATCAGTTTCAATTCATTACATTTATGATCATGATTGATAATGCTGAAAGTATCTGGTACGAGCTTATTGAGTTAGTTGCTGAGTCCTTTTGGCATGTCTAGCATTCTTTGATAAATACTTTGCCTTCTGATATGACAAAACTCTCCAAAATAATTTTGATCATTTCCTTCCAAATCTGGAGTCAGGTTTTTGTTGTTGCTTTGTCTTATTTTGATTTTCAGGCATTTCTTTAAAGAACCATTGTTCTTTTTAGTGAGAAACAGTATTAGAAAATACAGCTTAGGTTCTAGAGGTCTCATTACTATAGGGTCAGGTTTTTTCTAAACCGTTTTGTATACAGAGCTAAGAAATTTTTTTTTTTAAGATAAAATACACCATGAGTTCATATTGACATTGTAGATTAAAATTTAGGACCACAGAGTTCTTTGATTTCTTTTTAATTTATTGATCTTATAACTTGTTCTTCTTTCAGTTGTGCCAAAAATATTGGATCTCAACACCAGAAATTACTCATTTGATTTATGCCACATTATATACATAATAATCTCTGCATAATAATTCATATACTACAAACAACAGTCTCCTAACGGAAAACAATTTTTATCTGTCTCTGTTCTTTTTTCCAAGGTAATCCCATCAGATGTGTATGGTCAAATTACTACTTTTAAAAGACTCCCAGATAGCTCCTGTCTATGTAGTTATGCCAATTTATATATAAAACAAACAATTTCATTTATTTTGTTTATTTCTAATTTGGGGAAGTTACCTTTCAAAATTTAATTTTATGATTATGTTTCATGGTTTCACAGTCAAATCTATGAAACAAAATTATTTACAGTCTAAGTCCTGTCCCCATCCCTTCCACATTTTCCATCCATCTATCTCTAACTGGGTAACCGTTTCTGAAATTATAGAGCATATATTCATACCACCTCTTCCTTAAATAAAGAGTAGCATGCTATACGAACTTTCCTCCAGCTTGCTTTTTTTTTTTTTTTTCTTTCTTCCCCAAATAGTGATATATCCTGGAGATCACTCCATGCTAATGCATGGAGATAAACTTCATTCCTTTCCACAGTTGCCAACTATTTCATTGTGTTAGCTTATTCCATAGCTTATTCTGTCAGTCCCTTATTGATGGACATTTGGGCTGGTTCTAACATTTAGCTAATAAAAGGAGTGCAGGAATGAATTGTCACTAATATTATTTTTGGGACAGATGCATAAATGTAGGATTGCTAAATTGAAGGGTAAAAAGAACATGAGATTTGCTGGATATTGCCAAATCCCCCTCTATCGTTTTTTGTTTTGTTCTGTTTTGTTTTCTCATCTCTCCGCCCAGCATTATATCCTCCACTTTGAGATGCTGACACTGGGACTCAGCTTGCCACATTTCTGCTGTCCCAGGAAGCACCCTGTTCAGTTTTGGTAACAGTGTGGTAGAAACAAACTACATGGCAGGAAAAAGGAGATCCTCTTCCTGTCAGGTCACCCCCAAACAGTTTTTCATCCAGTAAGGGTAGGATACACCTTCTAACTTTCTATATGCCTAGAAACCTCTCTGAGTTTTCCACTCCAACCAGTCTCCAACCAATCCTCGGCTCTGTGAGGCATCCTTTGAACTGCTGCGGTCCCTACACCAACCAAAAAGTGCTCTTTCCTCAAATGTCTGATCCTAGCTCACGGGGTCCTTTCTCCTAACAAATCAGGTAACACACTTTCACACCTTTTTCCTAAGCAATCAGGCAGCATAACTTTTTCAGGATTCTGGATCCCGGCTCAGCAAGGCTCCCCTTCCAAGTTTCTGCATTCCATCAATCCCAACCTGTTTCCTCGGTTCCTCAACTTTTAGGGATAATAGCTACTTCCCGGAATTACTACATTATGATATTTCAGGATATACTTTTTGTCTTTTAGATTCAATACTTGGTTAACCGTTCTCTTTTAATTAGATAATGTGAACTTTATTTTTCTGAATCTGACTAGCATAGAAGCCTTATCATCTTGCCTTTTTACTCTCAATCTGTGAGAATGTTTCTTTCTCTACAGCTTGGCAACAGAGTGTGCTGCTAAACGTTCAGATTTTTGCTCATCTGCTAGGTAAGCCATGGTTTCTCAGTATAGTTTGAATGTGCTTTTCTTTTATTTGGGGAAGGTGGAGAATAGGTCAAATGGATTTCCATCCCCATTATTACTCAGAACTGTCTGTCCCACTTTCTCATAGGTCTTTTGACTTTCCCTTTTCTATCTTTAGAGTTTTTTTTGATATTAACTCTATCAGTTCTTGATTGTCATACATGTTATAAATATTTTCCTACAGGGTGTCATTTTTTTTACTTTGTTAATTTGATTTTTACATTTTTATTTTATTTGTTTGCCATGCATTTTTTATAATTATATAATCAAAGCTATCAATTTTTTCCCTGTCACTTCTGAAAATTGAAGCAAAATTAAGAGTCTTTCCTATGCCTGGGTTATAGAGGAATATACTTATGTTTTCTTTTAATAAGTATATTGTTTCATTTTTAAGTTTCTGATCCATTTGGTATTTATCCTGGTGTACAATATAAAGAATGTTTCATTTATATTTTTTTCTGGGCAGATCCCTGAAGACCCCTTCTCTTTGCCCATGATTCTAGCAAGTTCTTCGAGGTCAGAAGATCCTAAAAGCATGCTGCCAAGACCATGACCCTCCAAGGGGTCTGGGCTCACTCAGACAAGATAGCTGAACAACCCCAAGGGAGAGTCTGAAATTTGACTTTGGTGAAACTGATACAATTTAAAGTTTTAAACTTGGAGTCAGAACATGTACTATTACCAGATTTGTCAACCATCCTTTTAGGAATGGGGCTTTGTTATTCCAAGGATCTGATCTGCCACTCAGCATTCATAAATAAAAGTCTAAGATTCCTACATATATCACAAATGATCTCAAAAGTCAGAATTTCAAAACTGCAATGCACACTACCTACCTCCAAATCTGGAAGTGACAAGAAGTTCTAACTGTATGCCAATGTCTTCTAAGTAAAGGATTGAGAGTTTTAGAGTATATATTCCAAAAGCAAAAATTTTAAAAAATATTTTATTTTTCAGTGATCTCTACACTCAAACTCACAACCCCCAGATCAAGAGTTACATGCTCTACCAACAGAGCCAGCTAGGTGTCCCCTCCCATGGCAAATTTAAACAAAATAAGAATTTTAAAAAACCACACGGAATTCTTTTGCCTCAGAAGAGATAAAATACAACCTCTCAGTCATCGGGAGCCAAGTAGATCTCCGGAAGTAGTCTCCATCAAATCGTTTGCCCCAGCTCCTGAATGGAAGACAACTGCTAGATGGGAACAGCTAATAGTTATTCAGTTTGTACACTGGATCATACATTCATTGTTGTGATTACATAAAGAAGTTGCATTTGTCTGAAATAGCTTTTATTAATATCATTTCACTTGTATGAGATTCTCCAACCTAACTTTAAGGTAATTTTGCTAAGTTGGATTTAAAAAAAAGAAGAAGAAGAAAGAAAGTCCTAAGAGCTGTATACTGCTACTTAACAAAATACTCCACCTATCATTTTTACCTTAGGAGACACTGGACTAATGCTTTCCCCCTCTTTGTGGGTATAAAAAAGAAAAAAAATAGACCATTTGGGGATTACCAGAGATTAGAGGATAAGAATTTTTAAAAATGAATCTTGTTTTATTGTCTATCGCTATTAGCTTCTTGCTTGGCTCTCTTTCAGTGAGTGACCTCCTGGTCTCTGACTTCTTGAACACTTTTTTCTTTTTTTATCCTTTGTTCCTTCCTTAGAGAAAGAAAGGCCAGTTATAATAGAAATGAGTCATCCAGTGGTATCCCGCCGCTACTCCCTACTGCTCCTTGTCTCTCCTTCTTGCATATACGTGTTGTCACACACAAGTATAATGTATACAGCTCAGACATTTTAACAGACGCCTCCACCCAGCCTGCCCCTAATGTAGTTGCCAACCCAACGCCTCACTTCCAGCCCCTGGAGAACAGATTGCCCGTTACATCACTCGAGCGTATTGTTCTCATTTCTCCCTATAGCATATGTTCCTTCTAGATGCTTTTTAGCTCATAGTTGGGGAGAGGCAAAACATATTCTGCATTTTAAGATTAGTATTATATATCCTTGACTTTTACAAGGATAGACACCCTAGGAACTGACGTTTAATAGATGTTAATGGAATTTATTTTTTACACACCCCACGTAAGAACATTTATCTTTTGAAATAAAATGCTATGAAACATTCCGTGGTACTAAGAAAATTTCAAAACACATTATTTTTCACTCTATATCCTTAAATCAAGCTACAGAGTTTGAGCAAAGTGGAAAAGCTGTTTCTTGATATTTAGAATTTAAAACATGAATATAATTATCATTAATTTATTACACTGAGAGTATCAATGGGCATTTTGCCAGTGTTATTACCAGCACAAAACAATTCTAAAGTGGTGCCTAAAAAGAAACTTTTTCCACAACCTACTTTTCCTTTGATTTTCATTAGGCAAGAAGTTCTTTCTGCAGTAAATAAATGAATAAATAAATAAATCTGGCTCCAAACATATTAAATAATAAACAGCATGATAAATGTTGCATAAATTTTTATGTAAGAAAAAAAAACCTCTAATAAAGCAATACCACTCAGAAGTACTTGTAAAATTATAGGTACTTGACAGTGCGTGTTGAGTAAATTAATTTGTTCTAAGGCTATGCCTAGGAGCATAATAGCCACTTGTTTTTATATGTACATTTTTGTCTGGATATGAAATATAGTTCAATTTTAGATTTTGGTTAATGTTATGATTCATAGAATTTAGATAATTAAAGATATTAGAAAATATCACCTTTGTAATCTTTCTAATTCATGAATGAATATATAAAAAACTATCTATTTATCCTTTACATATTTAAAATGCTGAAACCTCTCCAGTTCCAATTAATGAAGAAACCCCTTCTCTTTTTCCTTCAGTGACTGGCACTGGAATGCCAACCTAATAAACATTTGATGAGTAAATGGATGGTTTTGACAGAAGCCAGGCACTTACAGAAAAAAATGAGGTAATAGGGCAACCTTGCGGGGAACATATGAGGAAACAGATCCTGCTCTTGTCCTGGTTCTGTCATGGGCTAGCTGTGTGATCTTAGGTAAACAACTTGACCCTCTTGAGCCCTGATCTCTTCCGTGTAAATGTGTATGTCTGAGATAATCTTGAAGGGCCTCCTACTTTTCAAACCCTAGTTCAAAATCTTAAAATTAGCCAATCATTCTTGCCAGTTTGACCTTTGACTTTAGCCATAGGTAGAGACACATTTAGGCTATAAAACCTCAGCATTTGAAATCACATTAGTAGCCTCTAGAACTAACTCTGTTTAGGTTCACTGGGCTACGGCAAGCAGTAGAAAGACAGGAGCCTGGGTGGCTCTGTAGGTTAAGGGTTTGCCTTCAGCTCAGGTCATGATCTCGGGGTCTTGGGATCCAGTCCCACACTGGGCTTTCTACTCAGCAGGGAGTCTGCTTCTTTTTTTTTTCTGTGAGCTCCCTCTCTTTCTCAATAAACAAATAAAGTCTTGGGGAAAGAAAAAAGACAGAAGCCTGAGGGTTCACACATAAAAGATGTGAGCAAGTGTAGGAGACAATAGAAGTAGAAGGATATCTACAGAAAGCATCATAGTTCACAAGTCTCCAGATAGCAGGTTTTCTCTAGAGGTAACAGTAAGTTTTATTTATGTCTGATTAGCAACTGATTAATTTATAAAAGGTTTCCCTTCCGAAGAGAGCACTAGAATGCTTTATTTCCTAATTGGATGGTGACTTTACCTATAAATAAAAGAGAATCACTGCTGCTTATTGGGGAGATAGTTTGACATGGCAAGTTTGTTCTTGTCTCCGTCCTGATTTACTGTATGACCTTGGGCCAGTCATTTATCTTCCTCCAAACCAGTTTCACTAATTATAAAATGGAAATAAAAATACTTGCTGCCTTCACAGAGGATTAATGAGACAAGGTGAATGTCTAAGCTCCCTGGGGGAAAGGCTGTATATAAGTAAGCAGATAACGGCTAAGCAGAAGTGCAGGGCTTTCCACAAAACTTGGGAAAGGAAAAAGTCCACAATGATAAAACCCCGGAGCTTTAAGTTTCCTAGTCTACAAGAAAGGGGGCTCTCCTCTTAGAAATGGTCCAATTTTTCCTCCAGCATACCCTGGAGCCTGGGAAGGTCAGTTGCCAGGAGACAGGGGCTGAGTTTATTCCTCCAGAGTTCTAACCCTTTCTCCTTCGTGAACAGTGACCTCCTGGGAGGCAAATTAGTGTTATTCTTTCTCAATTTCTTCTTCTGTAAAATACCCGTTATAATACTTAGTCACAGACAAGGAGACGCAAGCATGGATGCCTGACATACAGTGAGTTCTAAATAATTATCTCCTAGGTCTTCAGCAGCATAAATTCAAACTGCTAAAATATTTTCCTCCTAAAAATCAAAGTCTCTGATGAAAGAGAGTTGGGGAATAAAGGTAGACGTGATGTAACATTTGTGATTTGAAAGGGGCTCAGGGAACTAATATAAAGCTTTGATTCAGTTCATTTATGCTGAATAAAACGTGTTTGGACAACGCCTTAAAATTCGCGTGTGCGACCGCAAGGGGGCACTGTGAGTCTGCTTTGGCGTTGGAGAGGCCACAGCAGCGCGGGGCCGAAAGGGCTGGACGCTTCTAGCATCCCAGCACCCTGGAGAAACACACCCCCTAGTTCGGGCTCCGGAAGGCGTGGCCTTGATGACCCAGCGCGGGGTGGGGGCTGACAGTTCTACGCTCGGGTCCCCCTCTGACTCCGCAACAGGTTTCTTCCTGGCAGGTTCTTCGTGGCGGTTAGCGTTCCTAATGTGGGATCCGCTAGTGCCTGAGCTTGGGAACCCAGACACCCTTCCTCTACCACCCCCAAACTGTGGGGAACATCTGGGGTGTGCCTCTGCGTCGGGTGTAGGCAAAAGAGTCAAAGCTGTCTTTTGGTTTTTTAAGAGATCTGTGTCCGTAAAGGGGTTAAGCTCTTCTGATTCAGGAAAAGAGGACCTCCTCTCCCTAAAACAAAACAAATCAAACAAACAAACAAAAAGCCAAAGCGCGGTTTTGGAAAGGACTCTGAAATCACCAGTTGTCCGTCTCCAAGGTCCGGGCCCCCGAATGGCACTCCCCACCGGGATTCCTTCAGGGACAGCGCCCAGTTTAGGTCCTGAAACACCTCAGGTGCGAAGTCGAATCGCCCTTCTGCGAAAAGAAGACAGTGAACTTGCCCCACCGAGTACCTGGACCAAAATGATCTTAGCCCCAGAGGTCAGATGATTAAGGAAATTAAGGCGATGCACTCTATCTGTTCCACCTGCCGCTCGGGTCCCCACGCCCAGGCGTTTGCCCAGGCAGCAGCAAGACAGGCGAATTGGGTTGATTCTGTTCCCTAGAGAGAAAGTGCCGCGGGCGGAGATGTCCGAGCGTCTCTAAAGCGAGGGGATGGTAGCGTGTCAATGTCCCCGCGATCCCGGGCAGGAGGAATGAGCTCTTCCCCCCAAGCTCCAGGACCGAGCGCCTGGAAGCGACCCTGGGGACAGCTGCCCGGGGAGCTCGGGCAGAATTCACTGTGGGCGGACCGGACTGGAAGCACAGTGGAAACTAGGGTCAAAGAACCTGGCAGATAGTACGGGGGTGGGGGAGCGGAATGCGCCTGCCTAGGGGAAAGTACGACCCATCCCAAACTTTCGCAGACTCGGGGGGCCGAGGAAGTGCGAGCCAGGTAGAAGCACCAGCTTCTTCCGCCGCCCCGCGCTCCCAGCTGCAGTGAGAAGGGGCGGCACGCAGCGCGGGCTGGACGCGGGCGGCCCCCTGGTCGCGCCCACCCGCCGGGCTAACGTGCCACCGCGCGGGGCTCTGGGCTGGCGTCCACGGAAGAAACCAGACCGCTCCCGCCTGCGCGCCGGCTCCGAGGAAGGGGCGTGTAGCTCGGCTTGGGCGAGGAGGAGGGAAACTTGGCCTCGCAGCCTCGCCCGACGAGGTCGGGCGGCGGGGACCTGCCCTTGGGCGGCGGGCTAGCCCGCCGGCTGAAGTCGGGGAGGCTCGAGAAGAAGTGAGCGCAGAGCCGTCCACGAGCTAGAGAAATCGGCTTAAAAAGAAATGTACAAAGCGATCCAAGGCCGCTGCGGGAGTCCGGCAGCTTAGAAGCCACCCCCCGCGCACCAGGAGGACTGCAGCGACTCGCCCTCCCGAAGACGAGGCGCTCCTGGGCGGCCGCGGGTCTGCGCGGAGGAGCCGCCTCCCCAGCGTGGGGCGCGCATTCAGACGCCGGCGGCGGCCAGAAGCCGAGATGCGGCGCGGGGCTCCCGGCCGGTCCCGGGCCAGCAAAGTCGGGGGCGGCCCCGCGCGCCGCTGACCCCGCGCGAGTCCGAGGGCTGTGCCGGCCCCGCCCGCCTCCGCCCCCTCCCGCGCCCGCCGCGCGCCCCTCCCCGCGGCGGCAGCGGCGGCGGCGGCGCATCCAGGGGCGGCGCGGAGCGGCTCGCCCAGCCGCCAGAGCCTGCGAGCTCCAGGCTGCTTGGGGAATTCACTTTGCCGCTTGGACGCTTCTCCATCCTAGGGCTTCTCCTGGTGGCTCTCCGGTTTCGACGCTCCCCTTTTCCTTTGGACGGAAAACTTCGCTGCTGTTTCTTTTTCCCCTTGGAGGACAGGATTAAAAGTTCCCAGAACTGGTGCCGCCCGTGCCGCTCGGGCGCTGGAACAGCTCTTGTCCGTGGGGTTCCAGGGCCACCATGTGCACCAACATAGTTTACGAGTGGCTGAAAGCACTGCAGCTCCCGCAGTACGCCGAGTCCTTCGTGGATAACGGCTACGATGATCTGGAGGTGTGCAAGCAGATCGGGGACCCGGACCTGGACGCCATCGGGGTGCTGGCGCCCGCGCACCGCCGCCGCATCCTGGAGGCCGTGCGCCGGCTGCGGGAGCAGGACGCCGCCGCCGCCGGCCTCTACTTCACGCTGGAGCCGCAGCCGCCGCCCGCTGTCGCCGTCCCCACCGGCCGCCGGGGGGAGCCGTGCGGCGGCCCGACCCCGGGCCCCCGCGGGGACCCCCGCGGCCAGACGGCCGCCCCCCGCAGCAGGGAGCTGGTGAGCTACCCCAAACTGAAGCTGAAGATCATGATCAGGGATAAGCTCGTCCGCGACGGCATCCACCTGAGCAAGCCCCCGTACTCCCGCAAGGTAAGGAGGCGCCGCCCGGACTGCGCGGGGCGCGCGGCGGGAGGGGACACGGCCCAGCCGCTGCAGCCCATTCCAGGTGACGACGGGGAGGCAAGGATGCTTGGGGTACTTGGGATCTTGTCTCTTTCTGTGTTCGCTCTTTATGCTTTCTTTCCTGGTGTCACCAGCGGCTGGTAAGGCAAGATCCCAGGAGTCAGTTCTAAACTAGGACCAAGACTCCGGTTCATGTCTGGTGCTCTACTGTGGAGAACTGGACGAGCGGCCCTACTCCAGGAGCAAAGGGCAACTCCGGATCCCGCCCCCCACCCCCCGCCTCCCCCGTAGTAGTGCTTAGGTCTGAAGAGTACTGGAACGGTTAGCACTACAGGCGTTCCCTTTTTGAGAAACTTCCAAAGGGAAATTGGCCAAGTCTTAAAAGTGGGAAATCAGACCCTGTCGTTATCAGTTCCATACAGTCGAATGCCTAAACTGCTGCAAATTTGAAAAGTGAACCACTGACATGGACATTCTGGGGGAAGAGTTAAGTGTCAGTCCACTTGGGGTAGTTTCTTCAACTTAAGTACAGGGAGGGAATCCGTGCTAAGGACATTGGACATAATGGGGCCAGTGAGGAGGTACTGCTGAGCTCTTTGCTGGGTCACCAGTTTAATTTACTATTAATCTAGATGAGCTGAAGAAGGCACAACTCTTAGTTCTAGAAAGTCTGAGTGGACTTCCCTTTGGGAGGAGAGAGCACAGCCCAAGGAAGTGAGATTTTTCTGTGGCCAGTGAGGAATCCCTGGGGAGGAATCACAGGGAAAGAACTGGGAGTTTATGGAAGCTACTGAAATATGGACTTAGGCGTAGAATAATTAAGTAACAGAAAGTCTTATTTTCATACAAGAGCTGTCCCTCCAGATAAGTGTGTAGGCTTCTGGAGTCATCCAAGTAGAGGGTCCTGCCTTGAAAGGGAGAACTAGGTAGCACAGGTAATCCCCAAGCCTGCTTGGGGTTTCCCAGGCAAAGCTGCCCCTCAGCTGGAAATCATATAGAGAAGCCCAGAGGGAAAAGGTGGGGAAGAAGCTACAGCTGGGGGCGGGGGAGGGGGAAGAACAGCTGTGAACACAGCACCTGAACAGGAAAATTCGGATTATCGAAATGTTTTGTGTTCATCTTAGTCCTCTGAGTTGCTTTATATTCTTAATTCATGGTCAGAACGTCTGGATTTAAGGAAGGGCAAGTGGAAACTTTCTAAAAAGTGGTTAAGGTAGATATGAATGAAGGGTTTAATATTGTCCATACGTTATCTTGCAAGAAAGGTAAGCACTTCAGATACCATGCTCGGGAGTATAAATTTGTTTTTATAAAAATAAATAGGGCAGGTCTGAAGGACAGTTTGCCTCAAGTTAAACACATATTTCAGTTACCCACTCTGTGTTACTGATGTGTGGCCCAAACGGGAAGACAGAGGAAAGCACACTTTTCCCAAGCAGGCAGCGTTAGTTACGTCTGGTGTGGATAGGCGGGCTGGATCATTCGTATAAGGCTCATTCCTGGAGATAGCAGGTCAGAGGAGTTCAGCCCAGTCACAGTCTTGTGATTTGCTTCCCAGGAAGTGAATTGGGTGTGAGCTGAGAAAATGTGAGCACGTGGGCACACAGCAAGGGCGCAGGTCGATGTCTGGACAGAAGGGGCTATAGAGAGTAAGGTGTGTCCCTAGGGCTTGCTTATTTTTCAGGACCAGAGCTGTGATCGGGCAAGGAGGCAGAGCAGAGGGTAGGCTGGGAGCGGAGAGTGGTGTTCAGGAAGTATCACCTTTTGGTTCTGATACTTAAAAACACAGGCATGGATAGCAAACTTCAGAAGCTGAGAAAGATTCTTGTACGGACATGAAATGTGTGGGTGTAGGCTTCGGACTGTACCCGACTGCCTAGATCAGTGTGTGATATGGTAGTGCGTTTGAGCAAGTGTGATTTACACAAGAAGATTTCACCTTGTGTCGTAATACTGTTTTCTTTCTGTGTAAATGATTACTTCAGTCAACTTCTATATGAATCCTAGAACAATATTCGATAATAAAGATACACCTAATTCACTTCCTGTACACACTTAATTCTGGGTCTTGAACAGATGAAAGAATAGAGTGAGGGCAGAAGTAGTTTCATACCTCCATTGGTATTCTGCCCGTGAATAAAAAAAAAAAAAAAAAAGATGGCAAATTAAATTGTAAAAAAAAGAAAAACAAAGTTCTATTCCTGTAGTTTTCTATACCTGCTATAAGAAAAACCCAATATGTTTCAAGAAAAACAGAGAATAGGAACTGAAATACAAGTACTGTATCCCAAACTGAGGGTTCGGTTGTACAGCGCCAGACCACATTGGTCATTCTGAATTTGTTGCTTATGTGTGCATTGCCTCTAAAGTTTCAGGTTTTAAATTATTTGAGAATTGTCTTCTGATGCAGCTTGTTTCTGTGTAGATAGTGCCAGGACTTTTCTTTAAAATGTGATCCACATTATATATCTCTGGGTTGCTTGGCTCTGTCATGATCGGAATGTGTAGCTGTTCATTATGTGCATTTAGGATTCTGCTTACTTGAGCGAGCCTCACTTCGCCTTTATATTCATTTGAATCATCAGTCCCTGTGGTGTGTGTGGCTATTGGATGGCTTGAAAGTGGGTTTATACCCTGGATGGTCAAGGCAGGAATAGCAAATCTTTATAGAGGAGAGTAAATTGAGGAGTTTTCCTAAGAATGACCAGAAAGGGCTTTAGGACTATAGAATTTGCTTCAGGAAGAGTTAAGGTTTGGGCTGTTGTGCTGCTGGCCTGACCTCATGTTACCAGGTGCCGCCACTGTCCCCTCTTAGGTGAGTTGCAATGTAAGTAAAAGGTAAGTTTCTCTTTGTTTTCCAAAGACAGTAATTAAAATCTAAGTTCAAAGTAAGTACTCCTTTGTTTTTCCAAAGAAAGTAATTAAAATGTAAGTTCAAAGTAAGTTCCCCTTTGTTTTCCAAAGCAAGTCTGCAGCTTTGGAAAAGCAGGAGCCTGGAAAGAACTCTGCTTGAAATAAAAAAGCAGTAGACAAGTCCCTTTTCTATCCTGTGTATAGCTTCTGTGACTGCTGTGATTGCTGCCTTAGTAGGATGGGGATATGTTTTCATAGGGTAGGAATTAGATAGAGCTCTGTGCATATGATCTCAGTTCTTCACCAGGCTTCCCTCAAGGCTCTAGGATGCAGTGCTTGGCAGGATGCAGAAGCCCCGCCCTCACAGAACTTGGGGTGTAGCAGGGAAGACCTACAGTGGAATGAGCAGTCATGCTAAAGTGTGATGATTACTTCTGTGGGGAGTGCATGATGCTGTGGGCAGGTGCATCTAACTTCATTTACAGTGAGGTGGGTCGGAGCAGGCTTTCCAGAACTGGCATTTAGTCAGAGAACCGAAGGTTAGTAAAGTGTGGCCCTAGAAAGAGCAGGGTTCTAAGACAGAACAGTATGTGCAAAGGCCAGGAAGGCAGGGAATTGAGTGGGCAACAGGAATTGAAGGGAACTCAGTCTGCCTGGACCAAGAATGCTTGGAGGGAAAGGCAAGAGTTGGAAAGACACTCAGTGGCTGGTCCTGGATGGCCTTGACCTCCTGTTTAGGAATTTGGAGTGTATCTTGAGAGGGAGCTGTTGGTGGATCCTAAGCAGAGGCAGGGTGAACAGTTAGGTTTTGGAGAGTCCAGGGAGATTTACAGGTGGCCTGGACTGGGGGAGTGAGTCGGGGAGGAGCAGTGGAGGTAATTGAGAGGTGGAATGGACAGAACTTGATGACGGTTTGGATGCTAGGGCTGTGAGGGGAAAGCTTGGGGGTGACATGCAGATTTCTGCCTTAGGATTGCAATGCTATTCCCTGACGAGGTAGAGGACCCGAAAGAAGATCACATTTGGGGAGAAAGATGTTGCCTCCGGACTATGTTCACTCTCTTAGAAATCCACTTATGTTCCACCTGTTTGTCCTCCCCGGAACGCCTAGCAACCACTGATCTTTCTCCTGTTCTGACAGTTTTGTCTTTCCTGGAACATCCACGGTTGGAAGCATACAGTATGTAGTTCTTTCCCCTGGTAATATGCACTTACTGGTCCTGCGTGTCTCCTTCTGGCTCAGCGGCTCATTTCTCTGAGTCTGAATAGCCTCCCATTCTCTGGATGTACCATGACAACCTTCTAATGAAGTCTGGCTGAGAATACGGACCTAAGACTAAGACTAAGTCAAGAGAAGGGTTTTGCGGAGTTACTTTTTTGAAGGATGAGAGGAGCTCAACACTCCTCTTTGAGTGTTGGTGACAGAGAGCCAGAGACAGGGAGATGTCCCACAGGCCAAGGTCTTAGAGGAGGTGGGAGGGAGTCGCGCCCAAAGCACTAGAAGGAGGTGGATTTGCTTCTAGGCAAGGCGGATTTGCTTATATTAGGAAGGAGCAGAGGAAGGATGGCTGAGGTGGGGTGACATTGAGGAGCACTGGTGTGTCTCTCTGACTTTCTGATACCAGTGAGGGGGGAGGTGGAGGGATTAGAGGTGTATGGAGAAGGTTGTGTTCATATACAAATATTGGCTGCTATGATCTGGTACGTGTGGCTATGTTTAAGCATAAACATGGAGCAGTAGTGCTTCTAGGATATACGTAAGCCCATGTATATAGACGGTGTCCTTGTCGTTCTGGTGTACAGGGTGCAGGCGGCAGGCTACGTGTGAGGCTGTATCAAGCCCTGGGCCGTGTGGCAGTGCCGGGCAACGCGGTGAGGTAGGTGGGAATACTGCGGGGCTCTAAAGGCGTTCTGTTTACTAGCAGACTTGGAAAAGCAGAAAGCAGGTCTTCGGGCAGATAGCGGATGGGGCAGGCTTCTCCACTTCTTCACATGAAACGTATCTCTTTGGCATGCCTTACCCGTTAACACTGTTTGAGTTAGTATAACCTTATTTAATAATGCCGTAAGAGCGTTAGGCTTCATTCCCACCTCCGCATGAATCTAACTACATAACAGGACTCCCGTGGTAATAGGTCTGTTAATGGGTGTTTGGGGAACAGGACCCAGGATGAAGGAATATGGAGACAGAGGTGGCACGAGGGCTTCTGTGTCTGTGCCAAGGTGAGGATATAGAAATGTGTAGAAAGACAGAAGCTGGGGAAGAAAACTTTGGAGTTTTGCCTTGGGTCCTAGCAGAGCTGAAATGACAAAAAATATTCCTCCCCCAGAATTCCTCTGCCTTCATGATGTTGTCGGGGACAGATGGGAAGCTGGAAAAATTCAGTTCTCCCAACTCAAATCAATATCCTCAAGTATCCTCAGCCTGGGCAAATGAAGATCCTTCTAGGCTTTTGTGGTTCTTAGTCCCTCATTGGAACATGGTGAAAAGGAAGGGCCCGGAAGGAGGCGGCTTTCCTCACGCTGTTTGTAGTTGACTTTTTGGAGAGTTTCTAACATTCGGACTCTAAGCCATCCGTCTGCCTGTCTGCAACCCTCAGGAATGCCGAGCACCCTGTTCCCATGTTGGTTCAAGGTCCCCAGAGTCCCCAGGTGAAATTGGAAACCAGCCCCTGTCCACAGAGAGAGACCAGAGAGAAAGGCAGACCAGGCCGGGTCGGCAGCTGGCAGGTTTGATAAACAAGGAACTGACGTGAGAGGCTTGTCTGGGGCAGATGCACCGTGAGGAGCTCTCTGGAGGTCCTGGACCTGCCAGCCAGAATCTTATTTATTTATTTATTTATTTATTTTTGATCTTGCTGATCTTTTTTTTTTTTTTTAATTGTGTTATGTTAGTCATTGTACAGTACATCATTAATTTTTGATGTAGTGTTTCACAATTCAGTGTTTGCCTGTAACACCCAGTGCTCCGTGCAATCCATGCCCTCCTTAATACCCATCACTGGGCTCACCTGTACCCCCACACTCCTCCCCTCTAAAACCCACAGTTTGTTTCCTGGAGTCCACAGTCTCATGGTTCATCTCCCACTCTGATGTCCACCCCCTTCATTTTTCCCTTCCTTCTACTAATGTCCTCCATGCTATTCCTTATGTTCCACAAATAAATGAAACCATGTGGTAACTGACTTTCTCTGCTTGACTTATTTCACTCAGCATAATCTCCTCCAGTCCCATCCATGTTGATGCAAAAGTTGGGTATTCATCCTTTTTGATGGCTGAGTAATATTCCATTACATATAGGGACCACATCTTCTTTATCCATTCATCTGTTGAAAGGCATCTCAACTTTTTCCACAGTTTGGCCATTGTGGATATTGCCTCTATGAACATTGGGGTACATATGGCCCTTCTTTTCTTTGGGGTAAATACCCAGTAGTGCAATTACCAGCTCATAGGGCAGCTCTATTTTTAACTATTTGAGGAACCTCCACATTGTTTTCCAAAGTGACTGCACCAACTTGCATTCCCACCAACAGTGTAAGAGGGTTCCCCTTTCTCCACAACTTCTCCTAACATTTGTTGTTTCTTGCCTTGTCAATTTTTTGCCATTCTAACTGGTGAAAGTGGTATCTCAGTGTGGTTTTGGTTTGTATTTCCCTGATGACTAGTGAAGTTGAACATTTTTTTGTATGTCTGTTAGCCATTTGTATGTCTCCTTTGGAGAAGTGTCTGTTCATGTCTTTGGCCCATTTTTTGACGTGATTTTCTGTTTTGTGTGTGTTGGGTTTGAGGAGTTTTTTTTATAGACCTTGGATATCAGCCCTTTGTCTGTGGTGTCATTTTTGAATATCTTCTCCTTCTGTGGGTTGCCTCTTTGTTTGGTTGACTATTTCCTTTGCTGTGCAGAAGCTTTTGATCTTAATGAAGTCCCAAAAGTTCATTTTCACTTATGCTTCCCCTGCTCTCGAGCCGTATCTTGAAAGTAGTTGCTGTGGCCTCCAGAATCTTAAAGGTCTCTAGAGAGGGTTTAACCGGGTATAGTCCCGTATGTCATTCAGATGATCTCAGTACCGCATTATGCTCTCAAAGCTGTGTTCTTGAAGTGCCTCTCAGCATGGGAACAGTGGGAGTAATACTCATTCTAAAGATGAGGAGGAGGTGAGGAGACTCCGATGGCTGGGGTCCAGCTCTTGGGTCCACTTGTGGTCATGTTCCCTCACTGACCTTCCTCAACAGGTAGGCCCTGGGTTATCACAGTGAACTGGGCCAACAAATGAGACAGATGAACTGGACAGACATGGTTCTTTCTTATAGCTATGGATGTACTTGTGGGGGGCCTAACCCAGTATCTGATGTGTGGGAAGAGTGCCATATAAAAGTTGAATGTGGGACATGAAGGCGATCTGGCTGCAACATGTCACCCCATTGATCTCCAGGGTTGGTTTGACTGCTCTGGATGGCTGGATGGGTGTCCTCTTTCCCCTCACTGCTCTGCAGGCCTCCCTCCTAAAGCCGCCAGCACTTGGCCAAGAGAACTATCTTCCTTGATATAGGGGGACCGTTCTTTGATCAAGGGTATACAAAATGTTGCGTTCCCCTGATACAACCTCCAAACAAGCTCTCAAGGTCCATTTGTAGGTGAACATAGGGTAGTTCAAGCTCCTAAGATGCCAAACGCATCCAGATGAGGCCCTGTGCAAGGCAGACTGCCCTTGGAAACAAACAAAATGGTTGAATGTTGTTTCTATAAATGCCGAGGGTGGTGAATTTTGCATTTGTGTTTGTTGTAAGTGTTTAAAAAAAAGACCAACTTCCATCAAAACTTGAAGATTATCAGTGATGAAATTTAAAATCAAAGTATGTTTATTCATTAAGTATTTTCGAAGAACTGGGAATGAAAATGCTAGTTGGGCAGGTTATTTAAAAAGCAAACTTCTGAGGGCACATGGATGGCTCAATCAGTTAAGCGGCTGCTTTCAGTCCAGGTCATGGTCCCACAGTCCTGGGATGGAGGCCCGAGTAGGGTTCTCTGCTCAGCAGGGAATCTGTTCCTCCCTCCTGCTCAAGTTTGCTCTCTCTCCCTCCCCCTTTCTCTCTGTCAAATAAATAACTAAGTAAAATCTTAAAGGGGGCGGGGGGAAGCAGACTTCTGAAGCAGGGCCATGACTGCAGAATTTAAGAAGGTGCTCATCATCAGGGCGTGCAAGTCTGGACCCTGCTTGTGGGCCTGCTGCCCTTAAGGAAATAAATCTGTCATTGTGAAATACCAGGTATTTGCGGGCATTGCCGGCAGCCCTCCAATCACATGCGGGCAGTCACCTCCCATGCTTCAGACCCCTCTGCAGCAGCAGTGGGCTGTGGGC
The DNA here is from genome assembly GCF_030435805.1 of Mustela lutreola. Lineage (NCBI taxonomy): Eukaryota > Metazoa > Chordata > Mammalia > Carnivora > Mustelidae > Mustela > Mustela lutreola. The sequence continues at coordinate 55,640,031 of NC_081295.1, read as the reverse complement.
CCAAACGTGCCAAGCTCCCCCACGGGCCCGCATGCTTTCGGTGCATTATGGCCGCTCGGGGAGCTCCTCCAGGTGGGAGAGCTCTGTACATCGGACAGGTCCTCTCTGCCGACACTGTGCTGCGGTGGTGAAGAGCCCAGGCTCCAGAACAGACTGTGGGGTCCGGTCCCAGCTCTGCTTCGTGCTCGGGCACTTGAGCCCCTCTGCAGAAAGCGGACAATGCTAGGGACTGCTTTAGTAGGGCCTTATGGGAGTGAGATGAACTGAGGACTTGCCAGGCTATAATTTGTATCAGATCCCGGGGGTTGCTGTCATCAAGTACCACAAAGTAGGTCTATAGAACAACAGAAACATATTCTCTCACAGTTCTGGAGGCTACAAATTCAAAGCCAAGGTTTGGTAGAATCTTGCTCCAAAATCCCAAGGGTCTGTGCTGCGATTTACTTATAGGGGCCACCAAAACCTGCAAAGGCCATCTCTGTATCTGCAACTGCCACTTCAAGCACCCCGGGGTCTGCTGGGGCAGATGGTCCAGGATGTGGCAGCACGGCTGTTACTAGAGCCTTCTCTGGTTCCAGCCGCACTCAAAGCCAGCAGCTTTCCTAGTGTCTCAGTCAGTGGGCTGCAGTAGTGCATCCCAATGAGGGATAGGGTGCCTACAAAGTCCAAAGAGGCGCGTTTAGGCCTTGTGCCTCATTTTTGGTTTTGGGGGTTGGGCAGATGCAACAACTTATCCTCACTTAAGAAAGGATATCTCAGTATGCCCCCCGCCAAGGGCCTCTGAAAGTTTCATCCAGGTAGGAGGCCCCTCAATTTGTGTCAGACGTCTCAACTTCTGACATGCAAATCTTACAATTAATTCTAGAGTAGTGGCGACTTCTTGTTGCCAGGTCAAAGCAGCATACTGTCGTCAATGTAATGGACCAGTGGAAGGGAAAGGTGACCAAGAACCCTGCGAACTAAATTGTGGCATAGGCTGGAGACTTTATACACCCGCTGGAGGTAGGACAGAGAAGGTAGACTGCTGGCCTTGCTTGGTACGTACTGAGATACTGAGAAAGTAGCAGGTTACTGGCCGGATGCGTAACCTGGCTCATGGTAAGTGCTCACCCGAGTTAGCTTCTGTACACCAGATGTAACCTTGCTCAGGTGGTTTAGCTTCCATCCTAGTGGTCTTACATCAGCTGTGTATAGAAAATCCATTGGCTCAGGTTTCATTCCTGATGATAGGTGTGTTTGATAATTAATCAGGACAGATTTTTTTTTTAAGATTTTACTTATTTATTTGACAGAGAGAGAGAGAGCACACAAGCAGGGGGAGTGGCAGAGGGAGAGGGAGAAGCAGGCCCCTTGCTGAGCAGGGAACCCGATGCGGAGCTCAATCCCAGGGTCCTGGGATCATGACTGAGCCGAAAGCAGATGCTTAACCGACTGAGTCTAAACCCAGGTACCCTAGTCAGTGGCAGATTTTTTTTTTCCAGTGGCAGATTTTTATTACAAATGATGCCTAGTCATTTATTGCCTGAGGATACAATAATAAAAATAATTTTTTTTAAATAAAAAATAAATAAAAATATACACATTTCAGAATTTAGACATTCAAAATTAGATTATAATCTCCAAATCAGTCACCTGGTAGAACACAAGATTTCCGTTACTCAAAACCTTTCTGAAGGTCTAGTGCCTGTAGAGCACTTTTTAGAACATGGTTGGTGGGTGCAAGCCTTCATTCTTCTGAGGAGGATCTGGTTTGGGGTACACACCTAAAGTGCTTTGGAATCAAATCTGAGAGTTGTGTCAATAAAATATGGAATGGAAGACAGAATCTGAAAAAAATGAATTTTTTTTTTGGTATGACTTCTAAAGTGGTTTTAAATTTTCTGATATTTATAATTCTTTTCCTACTTTTGAATTCTTAAAAATATGCTCTTACTGTGTATCCATGTCATAAGTACGGAATACCTCAACAAAATACAAGTCAATTCCCTACATATCTGCGAAGAGCAAGACATTAGTTATGGACTCTCCCAACAGATAATTAGTGTAAAGATGATTATGGTCCTATAGGGGAGAAGTTAAGTAAACTGTGCATAGACATGAGTAAACTGCAGCACTCTCTCAGTTAATCTCCATTTGGGTAGTCTCTTGGTGTTCTTACAGCTTTTCCTTTGCTTGTCCTGCTGCTTTTTATTTATTTATTTATTTATTTATTTAAGTTTTTTTGTTTTTTAAAGATTTTATTTATTTATTTGACAGAGATCACAGTAGGCAGAGAGGCAGGCAGAGAGAGAGGGGGAAGCAGGCTCCCTGCTGAGCAGAGAGCCGGATGCGGGGCTGGATCCCGGGACGCTGGGATCATGACCTGAGCTGAAGGCAGAGGCTTTAGCCCACTGAGCCACCCAGGTGCGCCAGTCCTGCTGTTTTTAGAAAGCTTTTCTGTACCCTGTCATCTCAAGTCTTAACAGAAGTCAGAGTTCTCATTTCCCCTCTCACTCTTGCATGCAAAAAAAGATGCTTAAGGCAGGGATACCAGGGTTAAGAATGTCCTCCTGGGCACGCCTGGGTGTCTCTGTCGGTTAAGCATCTGCCTTCGGCTCAGGTCATGATCCCGGGGTCCTGGAATGGAGTCGCACATCGGGTTCCAAGCTCAGGAGGAGTTTGCTTCTCCCTCTGCCTTCCGTACCCCCTGCTTATGCTCTCTCTCTCTGACAAATAAATAAATAAAATCATTAAAAAAAAAAAAGAAAGAAAGAAAGCCCTCATGAACCTTATATGTGATCTTAGGCTGTCGCCTAAGGTATACTATGACAAAGAAAGAAGAGTTAAGTTTTAAAAATGTCATTCTTTTTAGATTTTTTAGAATGCTCAGATTTCAGTTCACTAGAAGTTTGTTCTGAAATGAATTTTCTTGAAAGTAAGGTAAGTCAAATGATGTAGACTTGACCCGGGCTGGTCGTCGAAATAGAGAAGGGTATCCTAAGGTATGTGGAAGAACATTGCCTATAGTAAGGGAAAATTCCCCAAGAACCGTGATAGGAATAGCCCCTCGAGGTTATGGCCTGTTAGAGTTAGAGGCAGCATTGAGCCCTTGGCTTATTATTGCTACTCTCTGAATTTGAGTTGATGGTTTTTTAACAGTTATTTTCTAAGTTTTATGAAAAAAATGGTATTTCAGATCAACTGCCGATTCAGACTTGGGAGGCCTGAGAAGAGTAAGGAGGAAATTCTCCTTTTCAGTCAATGCAAAAACTATTAAGGGTAAATAATTGTGGATCATGCCAAAAGGCATTAAGGATACAATCTGTCTTACATAGAGACTAAGTGACATCTAATAGTTTAAAGAGATTTCATTACTGCTGCTAATTGAAATAAATGGTCTGATGAGTTCCAAAAACCTTACTGTTAGGTTTCCATAAAGTTATAAATGCAAACAGAATAAGACCTACTTCATTTGAAACATGTCTGAAAGACAAGGAAAACAACTGATATGCATTTTTTGTTTACCCAAATCATAACAAACAGTAATTCCAAGTTTTAAGATGTTTTCCCTAGAACTCCCAGAACTCTATAATAAGACTAGAAGGATACCTACTGTATTTGACACAGAGTGTATAATTTTAATACCCACCCCTAGAGACAAAATTATTTTAAGTAGTGGCCATGAGATAAAATAAAACAAATACTTTATTTCTTCTTTAGTTTTAAAGCAATTGACAATTAAAATAAGGAGTACATTTTGATTTTAAAGTATTCGAACCTTACAGTAAACGTATTATCTATGACATAACATTTGCACTTAACCAAACTAAAGTATTATACTTGATAGTTCATGCTGTCTCACTGTTTTTGAATTTTCAACACAAATTAAAAACTCGAATGGCCGCAAAAGAATAATAAAATTGAAGTCCTTCAAATTTTGTTTCTTTGTTTTTTGCAAAGCATGGTTCTTTTCATTGTTGATTTCAAACTTACCATTTACTTTGGGGATATATAATTGTACTATAAGAAAGATTTGACAATTTTCACAAACATATTCTAGGAAAGGACTCTTGTAAACCAAGTCTGTGGGTTGGTGCCAACTGTGTAACCAAGAGTTCTCTGAACTAACTCTCATGCAAAACATAGCGCTTATTAAAAGGACAGGTAAGGGGTGCCTGGGTGGCTCAGTTGGTTAATTGTCTGCCTTTGGCTCAGGTCATGATCCCAGGGTCCTGGGATCGAGCCCCGCATCGAGCTCTCTGCTCGGCAGGGAGCCTGCTCCCCCACCACCACCCTGCCTGAGCCTGTCTCTCTGCCTACTAGTGATCTCTGTCAAATAAATAAATAAAATCTTTAAAAAAAAGTAAAAATAAAAATAAAAGGACAGGTAATAACAAGATGCTAATTAGAAGTGAATGCACATACCATTAAAACTCAGCAGTAAGGAACTGCAGCATTTACAGTTTTGACCAAAGATTTTTTAGGGAGCAGTGTTTACCACTCATATTGTTTAGAATTGTCTGGAGGGCATGTTTATAATTAAAAGATTTATTTTGTTTTGGGGGACCTCCTTACTGTCTGCAACTGGGGTGAGCTCTTTCCTCTGCCCTGCCCTGGAAGACGTAAGGAAATATGATCATTTTATTTTAATAGAAGCTATTTCTTCTGTAAAGTGGTGCTGGTGTCTCTCTCACAGGGTTGTAGAATAAATGAAATGGGATAATTTCTATCAAGTTATTTTGTAAGTTTTAAAACAACTTCTATAGATTTAGGGTGTTCTTATTGATAGGGGATATGTCTTTATGTTATCAAAACTTTGAAAATATTTCTTTTTTTTTCCTTTGAAGATTTTATTTATTTAATTGACAGAGATCACAAATAGGCAGAGAGGCAGGCAGAGAGAGAAGAGGAAGGAGGCTCCCTGCTGAGCAGAGAGCCCGATGCAGGACTCAATCCCAGGACCCTGAGATCATGACCTGGACTGAAGGCAGAAGCTTTAACCCACTGAGTCACCCAGGTGCCCCTTGAAAACATTTCTGACTGAAAATCAATCATACTGAATTGAGACTACTTGGAGAACACTGAAGCAGATCTAGAAGAAACTGAAAATGGTCTACATTACAATGTCTAATGCTACAATGTATTTTTTAAAAAATAATTTAGATATAAGAATATTTATTTTGTACATGGGCACAAATCTCATAGTACTCTGTTAGTGAATGAGGGGAAGGCTGTTCCTATGTTTCAGGTATCATTTGAAAAATGGTTTTAGTACAAGAAATAGTCTGTCTTAGTTTAGCACCATAATTTAATCATTTCTTATTGGGTTGAAACCTTACCCATATTATTATTGATTATTATAATTTTTTATCATTTGAAAATTTCATTTTTGAGAAATAATATTTCATCATTCTTTGAATTAGATTTCTTAGATTACCAGGTTACAAAATTTCATATTTGTGGCTTTTAATATTTATAATTATGTGTTGCCTGTTCATGGTGCTTACCTGTTTTCTTCTGTTGTCTCAGACTACTCCCAGTTGCTTTGCAAGAGCTCTTTATATATTAAAGAAAATAATCATGATTACATAGAGGTTGCAGAGACTTTTCCCAGAATGTGGTTTACCTTATAATTTTATGGGTTTTTTTTTTGTATGCACCAAATTTAAAAACTCATATATAGTCTACCTTATCAATAATTTTAGCAATTTCTTTCAGACTGGAGGAATAAAAAAGTGTGAACTCAGAACTGAGTTTGAATTATTTTTTACCATTTACTTGGACAACTTATTTAATCTTTCTAAACCTGAGTTGTCTCATCTATAAAATGAGTATAATATTACCTACTTCTTAATCTTATGGTATTATGTTCTTCTCAGGATGAAGACCTTATCCTAAATTGTTAGTTCACATCCTTACCAATCTGTCGAGGCTAAATATTCTTTTTTAATTTCAAAAAGTTCTTTAAATCCTCATAACAGATATAATTTGTTTGCCTGCTATCACCATCAAGAATATTTGGTCAATTTATCATTAGCTTTTTAGGTTTTCCTTTTTTTAAAATAGAGAAATATAGTTAATTCTATTTTTATGATCATTTTTATCCTTATAAATCCCTTTCTTGAGTACAAAATCAGTTCATAATTGCCTTTTTCTCCCATTATTCTTTTGTTGTTTATTTCATTTCTGCACTGAGCTCTCTCACCCACCTGAAATTTATTTTGGCACATGACATAGGGCAGAGAGCTCTAATGTTCTACATAATCATTCTTAGATGACTGTTATATCTTGTGCTTTTCAGGAATTCCAGCTTTCTGCGTTCTTGCCATACTCCAAAATTTAACGGAGATGCTGCAAGTATTTTGCTATTATTCTGCCCCAGGTTATCAGTCTAAGATACTCCTTATGGTGTTAAAAATTCATCTTCATTTTTTCTAATTGGGTGGAAATTTTTACTGGGAATGGATATCTGATTCTAGTAAATATCTTTTCAACAACTTAAAGTAATGGAGAACGCTTTTCTTACTGGGCTTAATGTCGCCATGCAGTATTGCCTTAAGAGATTTCCTGTTGGGGTGCCTGGGTGGCTCAGTGGGTTGAGCCTCTGCTTTAGGCTCAGGTCATGATCTCAGGCCTGGGATTGAGCCCTGCGTCGAATGGGGCTCTCTGTTCAGCAGGGAGCCTGCTTCCCCCTCTCTCTGCCTGCCTCTCTGCCTGCTTGTGATCTCTTTTTGTCAAATCAATCAATCAATCAATCAATCTATCTTAAAAAAACAAAACCACACACCAAAAAATAAGAGAGAGACAGTGATTCCCTATGAGTATACCATCCTTCCATTGCTAGGAAGATGAAGCAAATCAGGAAGCGATGTCTCCTGTAGCATCCAGAGTTTGAGAGGAGGGACATATCCTCTTATCCCAGTTTATTCTGACATTGTTTTACATTTTATATCTTTTCTCTCACGCACAGTGGTTGACATTTACCTTCAGTTTGGTAACCCCTCTGACAGTAATTGTCAGGACATTATTACAGTTGACTCTGTGCCCGGAGCTTTGTGGGAGCTGTGGTCCCCCGCTACATAAGCACAGGAGGCGGCCGCAGTGGGGAGACGTGGTGGGATGAGCACTGCAGCCTTGTGGTTCAGAAGGTCACAGCCCTGTAGTTGTGGGTAGCTACTTTGTCTTCTGGTTTGGGCAGGCATTTTGTATTTGAACCACAGGGTAGAGACTTTGAGGAGGGTGGGGGGTGGGGTTTAACTCAAATCCCTATTGATTTTACTGTTTCTGAAGAGTTCTCCTTCTTGTCTACTCACTGGCGCCCCCACCCTGCCCAAGGCACCTGCTCCCTTCCCCCCGACCTGCCCACCCCCACCGCACCAGGCCTTTTAGCGGAAAATACAAACGAAGGCTGCTTGCCAGATGCCATGTGAAATTGAAAACCTTATAAAAGAAATTGATGCGGCATTCGTTTTAATTTGAGTCTTTGACTTTACGTAGGAACAACAGCTCCGTGTGGAAAAAAAAAATACAATGGAAAGATGCAATAGGAAATACTGTCCTTGATTTCATTTAAACATTCCTTGACAGGTCAAATAGAAAGGTTTTTTTAAAAGGTCATTGAAGCAAGAATTAACAGTGGGGTACAGACAGGACCTCTATCAGGTGCTGAATTCAGCTGGGTTTGCAGAAGTGGCTGCACCCAGCGCTTCCCAAGCTAGCCATCAATCTCGAAATAAAGATAGAGCCACTTTAAAGTAACCATGTATCAACACAGAATGGAACACTGCTACGTTATGAACCGCTCCTCTGGGAAATTCTTGATTGACAAAAGTAGCGCTGCATTAAGTAGTAGCAATATTTTCATGGCCAGAAAGTAATAAAGCTATAGATAATCTTTATGAAGAAAAAATATTTTCCATAAAGAACTGCCACACAATCTCAAGACTTGCCTCCTACGGTACCCTGCTCAGGTGAAAAGTAGCTCTAGCTAAATGTGAAAGAAAAAAAACCTGATAATTTGAGAAGTTGTTAATTGCATGCAAGGTTGGTGTTCTAGTCAGTGTCATATATAAGGCAGCTCAAGAAAAGATGATATTGGGTGCTATCTAGGATCGCACAAATCCACTGTCTCTCTGGCTTGATTAGGCTTATATAGTGGGAGAAAATTCAAGATATGCATGATGCTTCCATTAGAGATTAAAGTTGTGCCAGAGGGTCTGCAAAGCAATTTTACTCTTTTGAGATCTACTTCATTACAGAGAGGTTTGGAGAGTTGGAGGTAGGTCGGGGGCATTAACTTGGAGTTTTATTGCGGTGTCATTTTAAATCAGAGTTTTACTGCCACTTCTTGGCACAGCAGTTTGGACCAGTGTATAATATGACCCCTTGTATTGATATACTTATCTTGAAAATGGTGGCGAACCAAATATTCTGATCTTTTTCTGATCATTTATTAAAACATTGGGATAGTAACATGCTTGGACTCTTGAGCCATATTAGTCCCTCTCTCTGACAGGAAGTACAACATTCTTTTTCACCCCCAGTATTGCTCTTTTGGGATGAACATGCTAAACTATATTAAAAATGTTTTGTGAGGAAAGAGGGAGAGCAATGTTCTTTTGGAAGCAGGCAGACTGAAAATGCAAGAGCTCCTGCGGCAGTGAACTCAGTCATACTCTAAAAACCTTGTCATTGTGCTTTGAGTTCATTAATTACAAAAATTAGATTTATTCTTAATCTAGCCATATAGTCATTAGTTATGGATATTTTGATTCTACTCTTCACATCTGGAGGGGACCTCTCTTCTTACTTGACCCTCCTCCCTCATTCTCCCCGTGGAGTTTAGAAAGCTAAAATATAATCTTCCATGCTAACTTACTTGTTCGGTCAGACTTCCCCAAGTTAGGATAAGCTTCTTGCTGTTGGTAACTTTTTCAGATAGAACATAAGGAAACAGCTTTGAAATACTCAGATAATAATAATAACTGATCATGGTCAGTATTTATGATTTTTTGAGTGCTTTACCATAGCATTTCATTCAGTCCCTCATTACAGCCCCCTATAGTCATGTTTTCGTCATCCCTGATTTATAGGTGGGAAAATGAGGCCTAAAGAGCTTATGTAACTTGTCCAAACTCACACGGTTAGCGCATCTTATCTGGGAACCAGGTGTACTGACCTAGAGCCCATGCTCATTATCACTGGACCATTCTGACTCCAACCTTGCTTTGGGGATTTGGCAGCTGTTTTTCAGTTGCTAAAAAACAGCTGTGGGGTAAGGAGTGGGTATATCTTGAGATTTTTCAATTACTTTTTATTTTTTGTAAAAATTTTATTTATGTACTTGAGAGAGAGTGAGAAGGAGAGCATGAGAGGGGAGAAGGTCAGAGAGAGAAACAGACTCCCCACTGAGCAGGGAACCCAATGTGGGACTCGATCCCGGGACTCCAGCATCATGACCCGAGGTGAAGGCAGTAGCTTAACCAACTGAGCCACCCAGGTGTCCAAGATTTTTTATTTTTTTAAAACTTAATAACACTGTATTTAGTGTAGATCTCAAAGACATTATGCTAGAATGAATCCATGTTTTATATACCACTTAAAGAGAATTCCTTCATTCTTTCAACAAGTATTACAAATAATCATCAACAGAAGGAAACTGGAAAGGTCGTATGTAGATTAAATCACACCAATTTGGGGGAAGAAAGTTCCTGTTAAGCTTGAGCATTGAGTGTCTTGTCCTGTCTTCTGTTACACGATGACCGAGTGATCGGCAACCATCAGCTGTGTGTGATTGCTGCTGTGTATGAACAAATATTGGTTCTCTTTGGTTCAGCTCTTCAGGAGTTTTTGCCATTTTAATGTCTCTGCTAAATCTGTACCTTGGAATTTTAGTTTAAATAACTTCTTAATATCTAAGGCTTGCTTTCTTTTAGATAGAGGGGAGAATAATATAGGAATCAGGCATTTAACTGAGCTGTTCTTTTCTTACACAGAATGCTTCTAGAAGCTAATTGGAGTTGCTTCCTTAGCATCCAGCAGTTTTTCAGTACTCATAATGGCATATTTGGAGTTTGAGGTAAGATTTAGAAACAGTTGAAAGTCATTTTGGTAGATGAGATAGCTCGTGTGTAGTCCTGTTTTTAGTACTACATTGCAAACAATCAAATAAAAATAAAACAAAAATGTGGTTACAAAGTGATAAGGCTGCTTTTCTTAGAAATGGGCATTCCCAGGGGGAAATGGTTCATTAATATTTTGATCATGTAGGTGGTTTCACTGTTGTAATAAGCATAGTCTCCCAAAAAAAGTACTTTCAGAGATACTTTTTTGGGCAAATAAGTCTCGATTTGTTTGCTTAAAAAAAACAACTTAACCCTCTGTAATAAATATCCCCTTTGAATAATGGTCTTATTTTGCTATTAAAATTAAGAATAAATATTTGAAATTCAGTGGCTAGCAGTTACAAACCCAGGAAACACATTCCCTTCTAGGCCTTAATTGTGAGAGGGGGAGTAAGCCTGTTCTGAAGAATTAATTGCCATGTTGTACAGTTTCAGTAAGGTGGAGGCCCATGTTACATCTATGAGCATACTGTGGGTTTTAGTGGAACTGTGTCTACAATATCTTCAGATCATCTGAGAAAATTCACATGCTGAATAGTGGCTTTATTATGTTGGGAAGAAAGGAAAGGGGAGTTTCAACATAATGAGAAAGTACTTGGTTATCCTGTTATGTTCTATAGAATCAGTAATTACTACAGGATCATTGTTTTAAATGATCTTGAACTCTATAATTCTCCTTTAACACAGGGTGTAGAAAGCCTTAAGAAGACATTTTTCCCACTTTAATCTTGAGAAAAGGATGGATGACCTATAATATCTTGCGTTTTTTCATCCCATCAAAGACCTGAGGTCTAAAAGGATGCAGGTGACCTAAATTCCAAGGAGAGGAGGAACACATCATTGTTTTGTCTTTGGCAGAGCCCAGGAGAGGGAGGGTTAGTTAACAAAAATAAGGAAAACAACTAAAATTTTTGTGAATTTTTAAAGGCCAAGTATGGGTTGGCATGATCATTTCAAATTTTCAGGAACCCCAGACGTAGAAGGTCTGTATCCACTTGTTGGCTCTTGACCACAGGCCTCCATTAGATGCTTATGAGAGAGATTAGAAGTGCAGTAGGAAACCAGAGAGCGCCCCTCAGTGTCACAGACTGACTCATGATGACAACTACTTTGAGAGGTGGGTAGAGTCTGCTAGTGTCCTGGAACAGTTATCATAGGACATAGAGGTGGTCACACACAGGGGCAGGCAAGAAATCTGCCCAAACACCTAGACTGAGGCAAAGATCAACAGTTATTAGGATAGCTATAGAAAAACATGCTCTTGCTCCCTGCATTGACACTAGATAGATCCCATCTGTACCAGGGGAGGGGTAGGAAATCACTCGTGCCTGAGATCCGAACTGATATACACAGTGATCAGCCATAACTGGGCGGGTTGGGGGGCGTGTTTGAACCCAACACCCACCAACAATGCTGGGTAGAGACTGGCTGTCATTCATGCTTGAATGAGGTAAGAATGCTGAGGTAATCTTACTGCTGAAGCTCAGGTCCATGGGGTCTATCAAAGACAGAGGCTGCAGCAGAATAAAGAAAACCTCTGACAGGACTATGAGACTTCCATGGAGTAACAATCCAAAGCTGGGGGAAGGACAAGACCCCTGGGAGAGACCCCCCTCTGTGCTAGAAGCATGGAGGGGGAACACTAAAGAAAAACCGTCTGTCACTCCAGGCTTCACACAAAACACGAGGTGGCTGGTAACCCCTGCTTGAGGAATTCATGGCCTTTGCTGAACTGAAGGTTACTATAGCAACTGCAAAATCCAAAGCTCCTCAACTACTTTAATTTTGACACAACCACTCACAAAGACAGCCTGACAGTGCAAGAGATATGTTCATTCCAGAAGTAAATTCAGTTTACCTCAGTCTTGGCTGTTCATTGACCATTATGATCTTTTGCATTTAATTAAAAAATTACAAGACATGCAAAAGAAAAAGGAAAAAAAAAATGACCTACCAAGAGAAAAAGTAGCCTATAGAACAAGACCCAGAAATGGCTAGGATTTAGAAACTACCAGATAGAAACTTAAACAATGGCTATGAATTATAAAGTATATCGGCTTATGTGAGATGTTAATAATAGGGGAACTGGGTGAGGGATTATAAGGGAATCCTCTGTACTGTTTTTTTCAATTAAATCTAAAACTTTTGAAAAATAAAGTCAATTTAAAAATTATATTGTTAAAGGATACATTGAAAATATATTGTTAAGGAAATAAAAGGTCAAGCCAGAGACAGGGAGAAAAACTTTGCTAAAGCACCTATCTGATATGAGACTGATAATTAAAATACATAAAGAGCTTTTACAATTTAATAGTAAGAAAAAAAAAAAAAAACAGGTCCACAGGAAAATGGACAAACATTTGGACCTTCAAAGAAGAGTCATGGATTTCAGTTGTGCACATGACACCCACTATCATTAGTCATTAGAAAAAGTAAATTAAAACCATAATGAGATATCATTAGAATCACTAGATTTAAAAAGCCTGTTAAAACCAAGTACTGTTAAGTATATAAAGCAAGTGGAACTCTCACACATTTCTGGTATGGTTGCAGATGATCCAACAACTTTGGGAAACAGTTTGGGACCTTCTCATAAAGGTGAACATAAATTTACCAGGCAATCGCTCATAGCCGTCTACCCAAGAGATACTAAAACAGATGTCGCTACAAAGTCTTGATGTGTATATCCATAGCAGTTTTGCTTAAAACAGCCCCAAACCAGAAACAACTCAAACCTCCATCTACTTGTGAATGGAAATCATTGTCATATATCCCTCCTATGAAACACTATTGAGCAAAGAAAAGAGGAACAAATCACTGCTACTTACCTAATGTGGATAAACCTCAAAAGCATTTTGCAAAATGAATGAAGCCAAACACAAAAGAGTACATGGGGTATGAGTCCAGTTGTATGATATTCTTGACTGAAGAATGGGACTGCATAGGGGCAGGTAGAAAATTTTTGAGATGAAAATATTAATATATCCTAATTGTGGTTATGGTTACATGAATCTATACATTTGTCAAAACTCATTGAGCTGTATAGATAAAACCAACAAATTATCATGTACAAATTATATCAACAAACCCATTCAAAATATGGTATGAAACTCTAGAAGAAAATGATTCAGAAAATGATTGAATCGGAATTTTAAAAACTTTGACCATCTTGGATAATGCTGTCATCTTTGAGTGATCTCGAATGAGTTACTTCACGTATTAGTGCTTTATTTTCCTTATCTATAATATGAGATACCAGTCCCACATCTTGGTTTAATTTTTTTGAGAAGATGAATTAAACACAACACATAAAGGGCTTTGAAAAATTTCCAGAATTTGCAAAGTACTCAAATGATGCTCTCCGTGATGATGTTGATGTTGCTTTATCTTCTGTGTGTATGAGCAGGCTGAGATGCTTGAGTTCCGTGAGTTGCAGAAGAACTGAACTAAAAACTTCGATGATTGTTAGTATTTTAGTTTAAAATTGATGTTTGCTTGTACCATTGCATAGAATCACTTTCGCAATCCATTCAAAGTTCAAATTAAAACAAGTGTTTTGTTTTTAATTTTTTATTGAACACTCTCTGTATGTCAGACAGTGTGTTAGGTGGTGAAATTAGCTTAAATAAGACTCAGTCTGGGCCCTCAGGAACTTTTTGTGAAAACAGAGCGATCAGTAGGGGATTATAATGTGTTGACTGTGATAATCTCCATGAGGAGGTGTGGGAGCCTGTTCTGGGTCTGGAGAGGGGAAAGATTTTATGGGGGAGGTGATGATGTGGTTGAACCCTAGGGAGTGTGTGTTGGAGGCAAGTTGGCTATCACTTTGGCCTGTGTGGGAGTGGGAATACATTTTTTAAAGTCCAACACTAAAACAGAAGGAAAAAAAAAAAAACCCTCAGGAAGCCCACTGAAGCTATGTAAATAGTGTTTGATCTCTTAACAATTGATACACAAAGTACAGGTAGCTAGAGGTTCCAAGGGATATGGCTCTAACTTTTTCTCATTTGTGACTTGGCGTTGTTGTTAGTCACAGTGGAAAGGTCAAACTTAAACCATGGCCATCAACCTCCTACAGAGAGCTGTTAAGATTTTAATTGAGGTATGAGTCCTGGTGGTTGGTTCCTATGGAGGCAAAATCAGTCAATGTCTGTGTCAGTCTGATGAAGACAGAAAACATCCGCCAGCCTGTGTGAGAGAGGACTGGTGATTCTTAGAATGTGTGCTGCACAAATTGTGCTTCTTGGCAGGATCTGTCTGTTGATATGATTATCTACAGGTGGAAGAAGACAGGTTGGAGAAAGCCAGCATGCCTTCAGGAGAGCTGGGTGGTTTTATGATGGCGATAAGGCATCAGTCTCTAAACCAATCTTCTAAGTTTCTAACAAGCATATACAGGTCCAGCCTTCTGGCTGTTATCCTTGGATATGCCACAGAGACTGCACCTGGCTGCTTTTTGACATTTCGCTTGTGTCACCTACACACCACGCTCTTCAGATGGCCTGTTAGAAATGAATTCCTGGGGTAGAGCTCAAGCATGATGATATAGGCTTGTTGGAATTCAGCTGAAAAGCATGAACAATTGCAGAGGGAATGGGGGACAGTGTTTTGCAGAGAAAACATTGTAAACTTAGAAATGCTTAGGCTCAGGGGCACCTGGGTGGCTCAGTTGGTTAAGCATCTACCTTCAGCTCCGGTCATGATCCTGGGGTCCAGGGATCGAGCCCTGAGTCTGACTCCCTGCTCAGTGGGGAGCCTGCTTCTCCCTGTCCCTCTGCCCCTACCTTCCACTCGTGTTCTCTTTCTCTTTCTCTCAAATAAATAAAAATCTTTAAAAAATATATTTAGGCTGGGGCACCTGGGTGGCTCAGTGGGTTGAGCCTCTGTCTTTGGCTCAGGTCATGGTCTCAGGGTCCTGGGATCGAGCTCCACATTGGGCTCTCTGCCCAGCAGAGCCTGCTTCCTCCTCTCTCTCTGCCTGCCTCTGTGCCTACTTGTGATCTCTGTCTGTCAAATACATAAATAAAATCTTAAATATATATATATATTTAGGCTTTGATTTGGAGAATTTCATATTTTTGTTTAGTTCTACAGCTTAGCATATTACTAATCACATTAAGCAAATACTTATTAACCACAAATGTTAGGTATTACATAGGGAGTTCAAAGATAACTGAAGTTTAATTGTGTCCTGATGGAATTTATAATCTGAAGGGAGATCTTTATCAGTTTCAGTATCTGTATCTAGCCACATGGGTGCGCATACACATACGTTCAGAGATCCATACATAATAAATATGTAATTAAGTATACAGAACATTTTAATATGATGTGAATGCCAGAGTGAGATATAGACAGAATTTTATGGGAACACCAATGAGAAAACTGCTCGTTTTGATTGGGGCTTTCGAGGAAATTTGGAGAACAGCTGGAATTAAAGGGATCAGTAGGGTTTCACTAGGCAGAGGTACAGTGCAGACTAGGAACTGGAAACTGAGGAACTTGAGTTCTATAAGGATCTTGTCTATTTTTTTTTTTTTAATCTTGTCTACTTTTATAAACTTTCATATATTTGGTACCTTGCTTCAAGAATTTGTTGATTGAATGAATGCAGGACGCAGCATAAGCAAGTCTCAGAGTCAAGAGAGTACATGCTATAGCTTGGTGAGTGGCCCATCGTGGGTGGTGGTAGGTTGGGGGCCAGTGGTTATATGGTATAGGGTGAAGCATTGTGTGGGTCTGAACTGTTGAGGAAAAATCCCTGTAGTGCTAGAGGTTTAGAATTTTATTCCCCTTCGTGGGACCTGTTAGACATGCTTGACCTGGAGAGTTACATAAACCTACTCATTGTACCAAGCTCCTTCATACTTTTACTCTTCTTTGAATTCTTTCTGGTTCTCTCCTCATGAGTTTGTAATCTCTTTTTCCATAGATAACCCCACTGATTGTGTCCTACCCAACTCACCATCTTCTGGCTTTGGTTTATAAAACTTTGGTGTGTGGCTCCAGTGGTAATCAGTTTTCCAGATCAAGAGCATGTACTCAGGAACAGGGTATCCTGCAAAAGGGTGGATGTGGATTTGCTTGCTGACCGTACTAGTTTGCTATGGTGGCTGTAACAAAATTCCATAGTCTAGGTGGAGCAAGCAACAGAAATTTATTTTCTCATAGTTCTGGAGGCTGGAAGTCTGAGATCAAACTATCAGCAGATTTGGTTTCTTGAGGTCCCTCTTCTCAGTTATGGATGACCATTTTCTTGCTGTGTGCTCACATGGTTGCCCCTCAGTCTGTTCAGTCTGTGTCCTAATCTAATTTCTTCTTATAAGGATGCTAGACCTATTGTTTTTGGACCTACCCATTTGGCTTTATTTTACAGTAAGTACTATTTAAAGGCCTTATCTCCAATATAGTCATGTTCTGAGGACACTGGGTCTTAGGATCTCAACCTATTAACTTTGGCGGGGACACAATTCAGCCCATTACAGTGACCTAAGGAGTTAATTTCATGATATATCACTTGGCAGGAAATCAAGATGTTGGGTTTTAAGCCAATGGGAGTTACATATGGTTGGAATCTGAGCTTGAATCTAAGACATAAGGAGGCTAATTGCTCCGAAGTTGATGAAACTAGATTGTTGCCTAGTGAAGGTGGTCCCTTCTGAAGACCCCAGGCCCTACCAAATCCAGAAGCAGTCTATGTTATACTAGTATGAGGTAAGTTTGGAAATGATGAACACAAAGCCATAGCATAATTGCATGACATCTGCTAGAGAATAACTAACTAAACAAGTATGGTTGATGGGATCTCCTGCTCTCCAGTCAGATGCCCCCAGCTCTGTCACTTTCGGTGTGTATGACCTCAGGCAGGTCTTAACCTTCTCTGCCACTCTCTGCTTACCCATAAATCAAAGATAATAATGTGTTCTACCTCATGGGTTGTTCTGAGGATTAAGGAAGAAAATCCACAGTACACAATATATAGTAAACAGTAAGTTAATGAATCTAATATGTATTCAGTGTTGTCTATTAAAGACAAAATGGTAGATCGGCTCACAGTCATGTTAGCTATAGAACTGTAGCAAAGTATTAGTCTTTGATAGTTATGCTGATGCAAATTGAAGAAATATTTTTCGTCAGGTTGTCAATCCTGTATTCCAGGTGTTTTAAAAATGTCATAACGATTCTTATAGTTTATTTGATAAGCTCTTCTATAGCCTTGTCAATTCAAGTGTACTTTTTATTCTTGCTTATACCCCAGTAATATTCAAGAATACTTTCCTCAGCCTTAATCCAACAATTTGGTGAATACCAATTTAATTTAATAATTAGCAGAACAACTAGTGAGATGCAGACCTTGCAGACAAGGGCCTTGCTGTGAATGCTGAGAGTGACCAAGGAGATGCAGACAGTAGGCGAACCAAGTGTTTGGGTGGAGGTGAGGTCTTAGTGAGGTACAGGCCAGCCCTGTGGCTCCCCAAAACTGAAAGAAGCGGCAGCTTCTGGGTTTGGAGCCTGGGAGTTTTGCATAATCAGCCTTCTTCGCAGTTTCTGCTATGTGATGTCTTAATCTGTTATTCTGAGAACTACAAAGTCATGGTGCACAGATCCAAGTTAATCCAAGTTAACCTCTGAACTTGGCCTACTTTCATCCAGAATTAGTCTTACTTAAAATTGTAAACTGTCTTGACTACAGCACATTAAATAGTGCTCTGTTTATAAAACATAGGCCTTTTTTCTTTTCCTGCTGTAGATCATTTCTGGCTTGAGAAATCTATACAAGACAACCGGAATATATATTTCAATTATCCCAGACATTTAAACTTTGGAGGATTTAAAAAGAATTTTCCTTCTTTCTTTCCTTCTTTCCTTTGCTTTTCCTTTTCTTCTCTTCCTTCCTCCCCACTCCCTCCCTTTCTTTCTTCTTTCTTCCTCTCTCTCTCTTTTTTCTTTCCTTCCTTCCCTTCCTTCCTTCCTTCAATTGTAGAGCTCAAAGAGGATCTTGAGGCTCTAAAATGCTCAATTCATTTTGTTCTAATGTCTTAGAAAAACACTTTCATACTTGTTTATATGAATAAAGTTCAGTCCACATGTGAGATCCACACTAAAGTCATGATAGTATAATATAATTTATATAGATCATATAAATTATAAAATATATAAGGATCAAATAATTATAGAAGTGAATTTGGCCGAGGATTTATAATATTCTGCCTGTAATTGCAGGTAATTATAATCTTGAACTATTAGCAGGATAATTGCTGTTTTAAGTCTTTGTTCCTTAAGACGGGAGGGCAGGTCCATGTCTTCTTCATCTCTTCAGTCCCAAGGCCAGACACCATGCCTGATACTTAACAGACACCCCGTGAGCATTGCACTAAGTAGAATGTATACAAAGAGGACACTCATGTCCATTTTCTTCTTGCTTATTAGTGTGAACGAATGTATTAACCAACATTCATGTCACAACTGTTCTCATTGTCATAGAGGTTGGATTCTAATACAAGAGTTCAACCCAAATCAATAAAAGCACTCTGTGGGAATCAGGTGGAGATACAGAATTCACAATAAGGGGTATTCTATATTTTATTATATATTTTTTGTCAATTGTGTGTTACACACCCTTTATATCAGTAAAATTTATAAATATATGAATATGTATATGTGCATATACCACCACCCCCGTCCCCGCAGTGAGTCAGCTTTCAAATATTTAGGACTGCCCCACTTTTAGGATTTGGGTTGTAAAGGTTAACTTTCATTCTTCTGAGCTGCAATTCTTATTTTACTCTCCTTGCTGTATGCATCTGCAGTAGAGCCTGGCCCCCAGGACTGGTCAGGCCTCAGACAGGGAAGGAGGCTAGCAGCCCTGCCAGAGGTAAGTCGGTCACATTCTTGGCTCAGATGCCAGTGTGGGAGCCCACATCAAGCCACGGAGTCCAGCAGTGGAGCCAGGTCTTCCGGAGATGAGGGTTATAAAATTGAGGGAGTCCTGTTTGAGGAATAGAGTATGCAGTGAGGTGAAGGGCCTGGGAAAAACCCAGGTAAGCCCTGAGGCTTCAAGTTCATGGCAGACCTGCCTTTGATCAAGGAAACAGAGCATTTAAGAGATCAAACAAGCTTGCAGACTGAGATGGGAAGACAGACCAGCAGGATTCTCAAGAAGGATGGAGCTTGAGGGAGTCACAGTGAACCCAGCAGGAAGAATGGCCCTGTATTACAGAAACAGAACCAGTAGGGTGGGGGTGGCAGTGGGTGGGGTGTGCCTGGAAAGAAAAAGGAAGAAGGAGAGAGATTGGTTGATTTTCAGAAATAGGTTTACACAACTGGCAAGTCTGAAATCAGCAGGGCAGGCCAGTAGGCTGGAGGCCCAGGGAAGAGGGGATATTGAAGTTTTGACTCTGAAGGCTCTCCAGAGGTAGAGCCCTCTTCAATTTGTGCTCTTCAGGACTTCAACTGATGGGATAAGGCCCACCCACAGGATGCAGGATAATCTGCTTTATTGAAAATCTGATTTAAATTTTAATCACATGTAAAAAAGTACCTTCCACAGCAATATCTCCACTGTTTTTGACCAATAACCTGGGCACTATAGTCAAGCCAAGTTAATATATAGAATGAACCATCAGAAGCCCAAGGACAAGTTCTTGGCCTAGCCTAGGAAAAAGAGTGCTCCGAGAATGGAGGAAAAGGACTGCCGTCAGGTCCCTGCTCTGCTATTGGTACTTTAATTTTGGGTCCTGAGGGAGATGAGCCCCTTTAGTTTTCCAGCCTGTGTTTTCTCTTGTGCAAAATGAGAGGCTTTGCAGAGACATGCATGTCAGAGGTGAAAAGACTGGAGTCTTCAGTTGTTGTTTTCTGTAGATATGTTTTTTGAGGCAGAATCTCACAAAGAATCCCAAACTTGAAAACAGAGTTAGCAAGAACTTGTCTGAGTGACTGGTGAGGATAAGCGACAGGAACGACCCTCTCCCCCTACCTACGCTACCCCCAGCAGGTGTAAGAATGTCTGATTTTGATTCTAACCCTGTTCTCCCATCTGGGATTTCTTTAAGCCTATGAACCAGTGTCCCAAGATCATAGAATGACAAAAGCAAGATTTGAAGTCACATTCCTTCTGGCTGAAAATTCTTTTTATTTATTGAAAGGTATAGTTTGCTCTTGTTTACATTGCTTTGCTTCAACACATGCATTTTAACATCTAGAAACATTTTAACATCTAGTTTCAAATGAGAGCTCATGGCAGACAAGCCTGCTCCGGAGAAAGTACTCATGCAGTAAAATTTGAATTAAAGACATTAATTGAACTGATATGAAAGTGAGAAAATTTTAATTTTTAAAAGTTGCTCTTTGAATCTTTGTATTAGTGTTTGTGTGTTTGATTTCTTTTGAGCCAAATTGGATCTAACTGCCAGAATACACAATAGTTAGGTCTACATAACTTGAGAAAGCACACTTAGTTCTGAAATTATGCAAGTTTTAAGTAGTTAGAATTATGGACAGGTTTTTTTTTTTTTTTAAATACTTTGACACAGAGGTATGGTCTCTGTTGATAAACTTATAATTGACAAGGAAAGACAGAAATTTGTGAAATATTAAATGCATAAATTAAAAGAGCTTAAGGCAGCAAAGATGAGGGATTGGATGGTTATTAAATGAACTAAGCTTAGAATAAGGAGAATGGGGAGCGTCTGACTGTTAATTGATAGAGCATGTGACTCTTGATCTCGGGTCATGAGTTCAAGCCCCGTGTTGGGTGTGGAGATAACTTAAAAAAATTTTTTTTTTAAAAAATCTGTAGAATAAGGAGAATGAATTCATTAGGAGGGGGTGATTTAGGTACTTCTAACAGAAAGGATGGAGTCAGGTGTAGATATGAGTGGGGAGGAGCAGCAGAGACAGCCTGCAGAGTATAGAATATAAGCACACATGCAGAGTGGGATAGGACTGTTCAAAGGAACAAAATCCTCTCTTTTTAAAAGGAATAGAAATAGTATTTAAAATTCAGATGCTTAAAGGAGATTAAGGCCCTTAAGGTGCCAGCATACTGTGAATAGAAAATTATAAGACATATCATTTACAAAAAGACTCCCTATGGTGGCACAACCTTATTGAAAGAAAATTGTTGGTTTTGTGGGGCTGTAAGATCTATGGTGGACATCAGGCAAATTAGTAAGAGGCAAAATATAGAAAATTTGCTTTTAATAGGATGATTACATTGCGTGCTTAGCCAGGTGAGATAGACAGTAAATACCTACATACCTACATTCACGTGAATACAAGTACATAGGGAATATAGAAGAAGCAGTTATTACATCGTTAGCCATTAACCTTACAAGGTAAGTTATGTGCATAATATTTTCACCCCTCACGATGGTTTCTGGTACATCCTGTGTTCATTTATCATAGGCACACAGATAATGTTGCCATTATTACTCTTTCATGAATTTAGTGACATACCTTTGTCATTTTTAGTAAGGAGATTAATGCTGGGGTATGTTATAGTCCCTGTTGTCCCATCGGGGGAGACTTTCATTGGCTGGAGGTGGGTGTGGCACGAATTAATATTTTTTGTGCATGGTTTATTTTATTTTCCTTTTTTTTGTTTGTTTTGCGTATTACGGTTTACTTGAGAAATGTAAAATCCTGAATGAATAAGAAACTATCCACAAGAGTTTTGCTTCAGAACCAACTTCCCGGATTTGGCAGGATAAAATGTTCTTACTTACAGCTCTAGATAAAGCAAATGCTTTCAAAGTTAATTCTGAATAGCTGAAATTCTTTGGCAACAAAATAATCCTGAATAGTAGTAGAAAATTTATGGATTTCAATTAGAGTTTGTAGGGTATCATAATTTCAGTTTTATATTCCATGCAGTTCAGTGTTTTGGATTTTTAATGGGGCCAGTGCAGTAATAATAAAAGTGATTCAAAATGCACCCAGTAATTACAGAGATTTGCCGTTGCCTTTGCATTAGAAATGATGATGATTTATGCTCAGTGAAATTGTGGTCTGTGGTTCTGTTTAGGATATTCTTGCTATTAAGCCACTTATTAGTTATGGTCAGTGATTTAAACTTCAGAACTATATTAGAGGGTTGTAAAATTATTTATTCTTTAATAGTTAATAGTAAATTTGAAACAGACGTTAGGTTAATTATAATCTTGTACATTAAAGAATATGTATTAGCCCTTTGTCACTTCCTAGGTCTTTGGAACATTCATTTCAAGTAAGTGGAGAAATGGGTGATTGGGTTGGACAGCCTGGCGTATTCACTTCTGCTTCCTGGTTTATAAATAGTTAACACTTTCCTGAGTGTTCAGGAAGGTAGTTTTTACTTCTCATTGTGTTGCTTTTGTTCATTTTAAACTCATCCTTGTTCCTGGTTCACATTGCAAAAATCAGGCTGAAAAGATCAAAGAGGTAGACCCCCTCTCCTGATTTGGAGGGTGGAAGCCATGGGAAACCAGGAGGGAGTTAAGCAGGAGCTGTTTCACTTGGCATTGCAAGGAGTTCCTCATTGTTTCTATTGCTACTCCGTTATTCCTATCCTTAATAATTCTTCTATATGTGTACATTTACATTTGGATATTCACACATGTCTATACACACACATATACATATATACAAAAGATCAGGATTTATATGCTTCACATTATAGTTTTCTGTAAGACAGAAATCATCCAGTGTAAATATCAGATGTGTCAGAATTCCTTGGTACAGTGATTAAATACGATATTCAAATTCCTGTGTTAACATTCTTGTGTAATGCTTGAGTGTTATACCAAATCAGGAAAAACTGTAAGATAAAGAGACTCTGTCTAGACCTGTTAAATCGAATCAAATGAGAAAATACACGTGTACTCTTCAGGCTAAGTTAAGACAGTAGGCCTCTCTTTATCTGGGGCTTTGGTCTCTGCGGCTTCGGTTAGCCATGGTTAACCGCGGTCTAGGGGTGGATGACCCACTTTCTGTGGTAGCTTCATGAGGTTAGTAGCAACTTAACGCCTCACTTGGCCTCATCATGCTTTAGCCTCTCACTTCACCACAAGAAGGTGAGCACAGCAGAATAAGGTACTAAGAGGGGTCGGGGGAGACCACATTCACATAATGGATAGAGGGACTGGGGTGTTACGAAGCTATGGCGTGATAAGAAAAATCCCTTCCCTCCAAATCTCAAAACCTGAATAGAACCAATACTTACTCTTGGCTCCTGCAAAGTGCAGTGTATGTTGGTGGAGGCTTTTCTCCATCCAGTGATTCCGAGACCCAGGCTCCCTCCATCCACTGACCTGTCACCTCAACATAGGGCCTCTTCAGGGACAAGAGAACTGGATGTTGACTCACGATATCTTTTTTTAAAGTGCGGCCTGGAGATGACTTCTGTCATCTCTACTTCCATCCTACTGTCAGCAATGCCATCAAATGCCCCCCTCCTATTTGTAGGGGAGGCTGAGCACCATGGGAAACAAGAGGGTATTAGATGAACACTCAGCATTTCCCTGGCTGCAGCGTGTAAATGCTTTTGAACTGTTTGCATGGGATCGTGTGAATTTATAATTGGAAGAATGCCATAAAGTCATGGCAAGGATGTCATAGGAAAGACGTGCTAAGAATTAGAAAGAAGGTCAGTTGGTTGTGTCCAGATCCCTGTCACCTGTGGCTTGGTGCTTTCTAGATTCTCCTAGGTGCTCTACCGCTTTCCGTCCTTGAGGGTAGTTGGTGGCCCAGCACTAGTCTAACATGGCAACTGGGCAGGTAAATGATCCAGTGTTTCCCATTGGTCTGCTCTGCTTTGGGTTCTGGTTTTCCATCACTCACCCTTCTCTCTTCTCCCCGAGAATCCCCTTCCTTTCAGTAGAATGAACTGTACCCATCCCGAAGGCTGGACGACGGGTCATGCAGTGTTCATCAGTAGAACACTTCAGCTGATAAATCTGGAAATTACTGTATTATTGCTACGTGACAAATTACCACAAACTTAAAGGCTAAAAATAACACTCCTTTATTATCCCAGAGTTCTGTATGGCGGCCTTCTGGGCAAGCTGTACTGGATTCTCTGCTCAGGATCTTGTAAGTCCGGTCAAGGGAGCAGCAAGTCTGGGTTCTTCTCTGGAACATTTGGGGAAGAATCTAAGTTTAATTAAGTTGTTGAGAGAATCCAGTTCCTTGCAGTGGTAGAGCCAAGGTCCCCAGTTGTTTTATTGTCCATTAAGCGTGGACCACTTGGCATCAAGAGGCTATGTGCATTTACTCTTAGGTCGCCTCTCCATCTTCCAAGCCAGCAGTAGTGGCTTGGGGCCTTCTTGTGCTCTCAATCTCTCTGACTTCCTGTCTTCCAGCCAGAAAAACACTATGCTTTGGTGAAAACACTATGATTAGATTAGGCCAACCAGAAGCATCTGCCTCTTGTCTTGCAATGTAACCTAGTCATGGGAGCGACCTCTCATGTTTGCACAGGGGCCACCCATACTTGGAGGGGAAAGCCTTGGACAAAGGCAAGGGCCATCGAAGTCATGTTTAGAATTCTGTGTCCTCTATGTGTTTAGGCCAGGAGAGGTTAGAAAGGACGTTTTCGTTTAGCAGAACCTGTATTTTTGCCCACCTGCTGTTTTGAAAGGTAAGAAATCTTTCTGCAACAAAAGCTAGCTGTGGGTAGGGGAGGGGGTGACTGGGATTTGTGAAAAGAGTGGGTAAATTTTCTTTCAAAGGCTTTGTGATATACAGAAAATACTTAAAAGGGAACTTAATTTAGATAACGAGCATATAAAAAGGGCACTTGGTTGATTTTTTAAAATTAAGAACTATAATCGTAAAATTGCATTTAATAAATACAACAAGAAAAAAATGGAGTAATGGCCAATTAAGTGAGAACTTTGGTGGGGAATGGGAAGTGGAGAGAAAGCACAGAAGGTAAAATTCATTCAAGGATCTTAATAGAGTAACAATAGCCCTTATGGGATAATGCTGCTAACTACTTCTGAAAACCATGTTGCGATTTGCCATAAATGATTTCATAATTTTCTTACATATTGCCTGCTCCAAGAGAGCATCATTTAAGAGCTTGGCACCCCACCCCTCACTACCATGTCACTGCTTTACTCTGTTTACAGACATGTAGCAATTTGTAATTATTTTGGTTATTTGCATGTCTGATTGTCTATCCCCTGCACTCTCTACCCCCTCCCTAAAGGGCATACTTCGCGAGGGGCAGGGGCGGGGACATTGGCTGCTTCAGATTTCCCAGCCCAGTGGCTAGAACTGTACCATGCCCATCGTGGGCACTCAGTGAGCGTGGACTGAATAAATATAGGAATGCAATGGTTTGCCACCCTTTCCTCATTGGTCTATGAGGTGGATGGAGTTAGGTGAAGGCATGGAGGGTTACATTTTTCATTCCCAAATGAAAATTTTTCATTCTCCTTACTTCACTGAGGCCTGTCTAAACTTCTCCCTCTTGGTCATTTCATCGGATACAGTTCTGATGCTTCCTAAGTGTCTGCCAAGAACTTGATGTCTCTGGTCAGCAGGCTGGTAGAAAAGCACTCTGTAGGATGGGTAGGCCAGTAATACTTATCCATAAAGTAAGCTGGACTTTGTCTTGTCAGTGTAGTGCTAACCTAGCTATTTAAAATTGTCTCATTCAGGCTAGGTTGTTTAATTTGTGGGGGGGGGGGGAGGTATTCTGTGAAATACATATACTCTTCAGGTAACTTGAATATAAAGTTATAATCATAATGTTTTCTACCAACTTTGCCCTAAAAAGGGAATATGCGGGATTGAAGCCTGGTCTCAGCTCTGTCATTAATCTGCTCGGAAGTTACTTCATTGGTGATTTCTGAGAGCTGACCCATCTCAGCATCTATAAAATGAAAAACAAAATATGGCATAAGAAGTTGAGGATCTCTAATGTTTCCCTGTGAGGAATCACCCATCCTCCCCCCCCCCCCTCATTGTAAAAGATCTGCTTCATTTGATTGGGACTTAGTATTCCTAAATACTGGCTGGCCATATGCTCAAAGGAAAGATGGACCTGTAAGAGAATTTGTACAGGACTCTCTGAAGTGATTTCCTCCTCCCTCCCCTGGCTTTTCTCCCTGAAAATGAAGGCAGAGTATGAGAGATTGTATCCCTCTCCGCTAAGTCATCCCTTCAGCATTGCTGCCCTCCACCTGCTGCTGCCCAGGAGTATCCCGTATTCTGCCCTCTGAATGAGCACAGGCACATGGCCCGTTTGGGTCAATGACGGGTGAGTAGAAGGTCTCTTCCAGGCAGAACTTTACAGAAATGTGCATGGTTCACACATTTAATCTTCCCTCCCAAGTCACCGTGACTGGCCGTGTTCCTGACTGAGACTGTTGGGTCGGCTCTGGTCCTGGCGTGAAGAACATGGCACAGAACCACAGCAACCCCACACTGGATTTGTGGCATGACTGAAAAGCAAATGTTTGTTGTTGTAAGCCATGGACATTGTGGGATCGTTTGTTACGGTAGGCACAACGGCCCCACCGGACTAGTACACATGCCTGATACTTGTGTACAGCCGGTTCTCACCATCTCCGCCTGAGTTCATGGTCCAGCCACTGCTAAGCAAGCAGTTCTGTCCAGGCTTCCACTAGCAGCATGTAGGTGAAGCCTGAGTATCTTTCCTTACGTCCACGGCCTCCTCTGGTTTTGTCGTGCTCTGCTGTGGGAGCGAACTTAGGACTCATGTGTGGAAACAGGAATTGCAGGGAAATGAACACCCACGAGGCAAACCTTGACAGATGGCCAATAAACTCTGAGGGATGAACGTTTCCCTCTTTCTTCTCAATATGCATGGCTCTGGGAGGCTTTCCATTGCAGGACTGAACCTAAGTGGCCAGCCCCATGGTGAATCCTCCTGTCGGCTTTCCTTCCTTCATTTCTCTTTCCCTGACCCTTACTTCGACTCTCGGGAATCACATTCCCAAATAAACTGCCTGCTCACAAACCTTTGTCTCACGCTCTGTTTGGTGGGGGAGGAGGGCTTCTCACCCATCAACCTTCATTTAATCAAACCAATCAGAACACTGTCCACCATTGAGGTGAATTACTTAAGTAATTCAGCGGTATAAAGGATTATACAGTGTATTTCTAGAAACTTACAAGGCATAAACACTTTGTTACCCAGCCTAGAAGTAATTGTTAGATTTGCTGACCCAAAAATAAGACCTTCCCCTCCAAGATTAACCTCTTTTTATTAGTTCTCGGTCTGCCCCAGTGCCATAACACACAGGTCTTGGCTGGGAAGAGTCCATGGTTTTTGAGGTTCCTTGATTTTGTGGAATAGAGTGTTGGGCAGCGAATGTTTACGTGTTAAAGCAGAACTAAGGTTTGGGTTTCTCTGTTGTTCTCTGGTGCCTTGTTGCCATTCAGCCTGGATTCAGTCCCCTGGCAGGGCTCTGTGGGACGTTTGCCTGGCATCACGGGAAATATCACCTTGCTTAGGAATCAAACAAGCCAGTTTCCCATAGCACGTCGGCTCTGTTCCTCCTTTGCCTCCTCATCAGTCTGTTCCTTAGAAATCTTAAAATCGCAGCATGATAGAACCAGAGGCTATCTTAAGATCATCTAACCAAACACCTATTTCATAGGTCAGAAAGCAAGTCCATAGAGGTTAAGGAAAATGATCCATTTTGGTGGGGCGGGGTGGGGGGAGGGAGGATATAATCTTGCCTGTTAAGAAGATACTATTCTTTTTTTGACATAATTAAATTCTTGATTGTGTTGCTCTTAAATGAACCATGAAAATCTAAGCACTTACAATGCAAGTGTGATTTTTAACTAAGGCTTTTTTTCCCCTCTCTGATCCGAATGTTAAGATGGCAGATGCATAACTAATCTTAGCTGAATCTATATTAAGGAATCAGCAAGGTGTCTTTATTTAACTTTCATGATCTGTGAATATAATGTAGTGTTAAATAGCATGATTTTGCACATTATGGCCTAAAATAAAAACAATTCCTCCTTTTAAGTGATAGTAAAATGCAGCAATGTGAAAGGTTATTTTCCATTTGGCCTCAAAGAGAATGAGAGGTACACAAGAAAAGAAGGTGTTTCAGCAGACTTGTATGTCTATTTTAAACACTGTTTTATCTAGGGGACAAAATTCAGCACTTGGACTTGCATTGTGGGTCATGCAGGGGAAACTCCTATCAGCAGAAGGGGAGGGGAAGTACTAAAATCCCTTGTTATCCTAGTTTTGCATTTTCTGAGAAATACCCAATGCATTGAGCCTCTGTGTTTTTGCTTGGGGATGTTTCCATGGAACTGTATTAGTATGGAGAGTAAAGCTAGCTATTCTGATTTCAGACATAAAAAATGTTGCCCTTTTCCCTTCTTGAAATACTGCTCTATAGTCTTGCCTGGCATATGGTAACCAAGACAAGAAAGTTGCGACCACCAGTGTTACGCTAAAGTTGGTTTTCTGGGGTTTGACTTTTTTTGGTTAAACAATTTTCATTCTAACATAGCTGAATGTTTTCAAGAATGCAATTTTGATGATTTTAAATGGGGCGTGATCCAAAGAACGCAGACCCTTGAGGAATTAATACAAGAGTCTTGGGACCTCTTTGGGTATCAGACATTCCAGGGGATCTCTATATAAATAGTATGTTCTGTTCAAATGGGTTTGAAGGTGTTGTTAAATTCTTGGTCACTTTTAAAGCAATATTTTTTTTCAATCAAAGGGCAGTAGGAAAATAAAAGTATAACAGTAAGATTATTTATTTTTTATTCACATGCTCTTTTTTATTCACATGCTGTATGTGTGGGGGGGATTATGTTTTTAAAATAATTAAAGATGTCTTTATGCTTGAACAAGCCAAGAACTACTACTCTGGTAGTTATGTTCTATAGGACATGCTTCACAAAGCTAAATGAAATATTTAAAAGTTAATGGCTAGACAGTGCTTAAAGCATACACATTATTCATGATTTATTCTAATAACGTTTGTGGATGACTAACTTAATGCCGCCACACATCCATTTTGGTTTTTTCCCTGAAGATGTGCCTCAGTGTCTGTGCCTCCTTGGGGGTGGGTTTATAGAACTCAGTGATTGAAAGATGAAATCAAGTTCCATGCCTTTTATGGAGTGGGTGTTACAAAAAACACCCAGACACTTATATGGGCTTACAGCATGCCAGATACTGTTCTGAAGTCGTCTTAAAATATTAGTTTGCGTATAAGCTTACTCTGAGATGGTGGGACTACTGTTGTTCCCATTTTATAGATGGGAAACTGAAGGACAGAATGGTTAGGTTCTGTACCCAAGGCCACCCATACAGGAAGTAGTTAACCTGGGGTTTCATTTCAGGTTCAGACTCTGGTCCTGCACTATTTCCCACCCCCTCCCCCCCACTACCGCAGAGGATGTCCCTTCTTTTCTGGAAGAAAGGGATAGGTGGCTCCTGAGGAATAGCTGAAGGGCAGGCTGGTTTGGTTTGAGGTAGGATACTCTATGTGTTGTCCATTCCCCATCCCTAACCCTCAGCATCACACACGTGCACACACACACACACACACACACACAGCCCCCTGGGCTTTCTGGACACAGTGATCTTAGGGCTACCTTGTACTGTAACTGTGAGGTCCTTTGATCTGGGCTTTGTTCCCAAACCTTCTGGAACCATCACTTCAAAGAACAAGTATGTTGTAGTAAAAGAACTCCAGGGTATGACGGAACTCAGTCCTTTTGCTGTGTTTTGCTGCGTCAGAGAACCCATGGATTTGTGTCTTCAGAGTTCATCTGGATAAGGCCAGCATCTTGAGGATTATTCCGATGACGTTCTAAGTCCTGGTCCTTTAAAGTGATCAGTGGAGGGTCACAGAGACTCTGTCTGATGGCATCAGCACGTGTGGCCTTTGTGAGACATTGGAAAGTGCCCTTCCTTTCCCTTGTCCAAACCAGAGGGGAGGTGGAACAGTAGCAGACAGCACAGATGCCCCGGACAGCCCTTCATGCCAGAGGCCACTGAACATGCAAATATGCTTTGCGAGGAATTGCTAAAGAGGATGATGTCTGTTGTCTTGCTTCCCTGCCTGTTCCAATTTGGCAGGTAAGGCCAAGGCTGAGTGGAGCACGCTTCAGCGTTCGGGAAGCCGGGATGGGGTGCCAGGAGACCACAGTAATTTCGATGCAGCAGGCTGGCTGTGTTCACGATTGCCCGAGTCACTTCAAAAGCTCTTGTGGTGAAAGCTGGCGGGCACAGTCCCTTAGAGATGCCCTCCCCCACCCCCCCCTCCCCACCCCGCACCGCCTCGGACCAGCTATCTTGGCAATCTCTCTTGCCAGACAGGAGAGGAAAGTCAACTTGCTTTCATGGCAGGAAGGCTCCAGTCTTTCCAGTTTCATGAGGCCAAGGCTGATGCAGAGCCAGGAGGGTAAATACAGCTCAATTATTAGGAAGGAGCTTTTATTTCAAAGGGTGGAATTCTGTTCTGGACTGCTGAGCTGGTCAGAGATTTGCTGGTGCTGATTTTGTGACATCTACCTTGCCTCTTGTATCTGCAGGTAGTATGGAGTATTGGTTCCCAAAGTGTGCCCACAGGCCCCAGGGGTTCTCCAAGATCCTTTTAGGGGTCTGAGAGGTCATAATTATCTCATAGCAACACTGTGACCATCGTTGTCCTTTTTCACCTTGTACCAGGAGCACAAATAGCAAGAGTGAATAAAAATGCTGGCTCATTAGTGCCAATCAAGGCAGGGACACCAAACCGTGTTATTAGGGTTTATTGTGTTCCTTGCCTATACATGCCCAGAAAAGCCCTTTTCCTTAAAATATCTTTGAGGAAGCCATAGAAATTAGCAAGTTTATTAAATCACAATCTCTGAGTACATTTTTTGAAAAAAATATTCTGTGTTACAAAAGGAGAATTGTTTGATGGCAGGGTGCCCCCAAATAGCAGCGTGTTGGCATATTGATTACTTTGAATTAAAGTTCCATGAGAAACAGCTGATGCAAGAAGGATGCTCTCTGAGTGTCCTTTGTCTCTCTGAAAGCAGAAAATAAATCTCCATGTGAATGGTCCCCTCTGTGTGCCAGGAGGAAAGGAGCCATCCTTATCACCAGAGATTGGGAGTTCAAGGCCAAGAGGGTCTATAAACAAACCTTGTTACTTCTATCCTAAGTTTCTGCCGTAAGCCTGAACTTTTTTGTCTTGTCAGTTCTTTACACATTTATTGTTTCTTTGTCTAAAAGGTATAAAAGCTGCCTGCTTTTGTCACTTCTTTGGGTCTCATATCTTTGGGGCCTTCATACAAAATTAAGTTGAATTAGTTTTTCTCTTGTTAGTCTCATCCTTTATTACAGGGGTTTTCTTGGCCAAGTACCTAGAGGGTAGGAGGAAATTTATTTTCTTTCTCCTCCATACCCGTAAAGGCTTCTTCTGCAAATGGAAGTCTGTGTGAACCTTGTCTCTTTGCAAACCACGTCTACTGTGGTTGGATTTGCTAGCCTAACCTGCTGCTTTATTCATTGGACATCATTTTCAGTTGAAAGAGTAACTAAGAAACAAACCATGGTTATTTAGACTTTGGTAAATAGCAGATATATTCACACAGTGAGTGAAGAGTATTTGTTGTTACTGGTAAAATTTGAATATTCAAGTAAGAGTTCCATTTTGGAAAACTTGTTTCTGTCACTATGAGGTTGACAGTTTTCCAGTACTTGAAAGCTTTTTTTTTTTTTTTTTAAAGATTTTATTTATTTATTTGACAGACAGAGATCACAAGTAGGCAGAGAGGCAGGCAGAGAGGGAGGAAAGGAAGCAGGCTCCCTGCCGAGCAGAGAGCCCCATGCAGGCTCAATCCCAGGACCCTGGGATCATGACCTGAGCTGAAGGCAGAGGCTTTAACCTACTCAGCCACCCAGGCGCCCCCACTTGAAAGCTTTTTTGATGAAATGGGCAATCACATTAACAAATTTACTTTTTTGATATCAAATAATGCTATGTGTTAAGGTTTAGAAGATCAGCATAACCCAGGAACCTGCCATTTTCCAAATGACCGGTACATGATGTGGGAAAATTGTATTTAAGAAGAGGTCCATTAACAATAACTAGACTAGGGATGTTAACATAGTAGACAGAGTATGAAAAGTTCGTTGATGTGGTTTCAGGTTTCACGATGCAACCGACTTTTAAGAAGTTGCTTGACAACTATCTGTTGTCGAGTCTTGGCATGTTATCAAAAATGATACAATTATCTATCTAAAACTATGAAAATAATCTTCCTTTTTCTGATGACACATCTGTGTGAGGCTAGACTTTGTTCAGACACTTCACCTATAAAAACATTGCCGCAGATCAAATGTGGAAAAAGTGAGAATCCAGTAGTTTGTTCCACCACCTATTAAAGAAATATGCCAGAATGCAAAATAATGCCATGCTTCTTATTAATTTGGAGGGAGAGGAATGTATTTTTGTAAAAATCTTACTTAGGTTAACATGTAATGCATTTTCTATTTTTATTTTTAAATGAATTAAATATTTTAAACATGTCTCAGTTGTTATCTCAAATACAATAAACATCAGTAGTTATAACCCACAGAAACAAAAGCTCTTTGGAATCCTCAGTGGTTTTTAAAAATGCAAATGGATCCCAGAACCAAATGTTTTGAGAACTGCTAATATAGAGTATTATAGGGTTTTCCAGCTAGAGAGATCTTGTCAGACAAGTCAAAAAAAGTCTTCTAGATTAGGAATAGTGATTGTTTCATTATATGTCTTTAAATGTATTGATGAAAACTATTTACATATTTTCCTCTTTAAAATGAAAACCTCGTAGCAATCAAATATGCTTACCTTGCACATTAAACTCTCATTCGTCAATAACTTATATCAAAACAGAAAAATATGGGCAATTATATTCAATTTGAACTTATTAGAAATACAAATATCCACATACATAGTGTGTTATTAGTAGAGAAATGGTTGCAAATAGCCACTGAAACCTTCTCTTGTCCTGTAATTTAAAACAAATCATAAATAGTCAAATAAATAATAAATAAGCCTTGGACATTAAGCAAAAGAAAAGCAAGCATTTCAGATTCTGATTATTTTCTATTTTTGATGCTGTAGCAAGTCATGGTTAAATCTGTCTGATTTTTTATATACATGGAGTCCATGTATAAACATAGTGTATAGTTTTTAATGTATTTTTTATAAGTCCTGTTTTTCTTACATAATTAATTTAAATACTTTGCATCATTTATTTAATATGAAGAGGCAAAGTTTTCCTTGTATATTATGAATGACATTAAATATAATATCTAAGTAAGCATTCTGCACAGATTTTGATGTTCTGAATAAAAATACTTTTTGCCTAACGTCACATTTGCATGTAATGCCAAAAACAATGAAGTGATTAAAAATATTCCTGAGAGCATTTGAGAAATTATATATTTCTGTGAAAGGGTTCCCTATTAGTTTCTGAGGGCTCTGTGACAAAGTGCCACAGATGGAGTGGCTAAAATCAACAGTAGTTTATTCTCACCTTGTTCTGCAGTCCAGAGATCTGCCATCAAGGTCTTGCTGGAGCCATGCTCCCCACAGAGCCTCGAGGAGAGAATCCTTCCTCGCCCCTTCCAGCTTTGGGTGGCTCAAGGCTTTTTGTGACTTGGTTTATGGCTGCGTGTATCTGTGTTCTCTGCCTCTGTCTTCATACGAGCTTCTCAGAGGGGTTTCCGTAGTGTAGTGGTCATCACGTTCGCCTCACACACGAGCTTCTCCTCTGTGATGTCTCTCTGCTTACTGTTCTCATCTTATAAGGACACAGTGACAGGATGTAGGGCCCACCCTAAATCCAGGATGATTTTATCTTCAGAGCCTGAACATCCTATAGAAGCTCTATTTCTCAGTTCACTTTCTGAGTGATGTGAACTTTGGGGAACACTATTCATTTATTACACATTCCCAATCAAAAGTGCTGGGGAGTTCAGACATGCTTTGGTAAGGGTAGGCTTTGCTGCTGGACAGACCCTGTCTGCCACCGATGAGCCCTTTGACCCAATCAGGTTATCTACACTGTGGAGCCTCAGATCCCTCATCTGTAAAGCTGGGTCTATGCCAGGCATCACACAGGCTTATGGTGAGAAGTAATGGAGATCATGCATAGATACACGGTATTCTCAGCACAGTGCCTGGCACAGAGGAAGGTCACTAAATAAATAGAAGTATTTGCTCACTGTTGTTAGGCCAGGAAGATAATAATAATAATCATAGTATTTACTACAAACTTACTGTTAAGGGCAACTATATTGGTGATAATTATAGTAAGATTAGCGGCTTAGTGCTAATGGTGTCTTCAAAGACCATCAGTACCTAATCATGGATGATTTTATGGTGACACTGTAGAGAGAAAGAGAGATGGAGAGATGAAAACCGTTAAGTGAGCAGCCCGTGAGTTTGGTTAGAAACAGATATTACTGTAGAACAAATGTGTTCTCCAAAATTGCTATGTTGAAATCTAATACCCAGTATGATGGTATTTGGATGTGGGGCTTTGGGAGGTGGCCGGGTGATGAAGGTAAAGCTCCAAGATGGGATGGGTGCCTTTATAAAAGGTCCCCCAGAAAGCTCCCTCACCCCTTCTGCCATGGGAGGCCATGGCGAGAAGATGGTGTCTCTGAACCAAGAAGAGGGCATTCACTAGACACTGAATCTGTGGGTGCCTTGACCTTGGACTTCCCAGCCTCCAGAAATGTGAGACATTTCTTTTGTTTATGAACCACCCAGTCTCTGGTATTTTGTTCTATCGGTCCACGTGGACGGAGACAGTCACCAATAGGACTTTCATCAAGAGATGCACCAAAGGGGTGCCTGGGTGGCTTAGTTGATTAAGCGTCTGCTTTCAGCTCAGGTCATGATCGCAGGGTCCTGGGTTCCAGCCCCACATCAGGCTCTCTGCTCCGCGAGGAGTCTGCTTCCCCCCCTCTCTCGCTGCCTGCAGCTCCCCCTGCTTGTGCTCTCCCCCCACCCCCATCAGATGAATAAATAAATCTAAAATAAAACAAAGCAAAACAAAAGGAAAAAACCCACCAAATGTGTTAGGAAGACCCGCATTAGAGGACAGAACATCGACACGCAGCACATTCTAGCATTTATCCTTATTTCTGTTCTGGATTTGTATCAGTTATTTCTAGGCCTGTGTCCTGATCACTATTTGGGGTGGTATTTGGAGACTTTGAAGCGTAAGCAGAACTCTAAAGGCCCATTTTACTCTAATTCCATGTAGAGTCAAATGCAGTGCAGCTGTCATGGTGACCTCGTGTCACAGTGCCCCTGGTGGCTGTCTCAGACTTCTTCCCTCTCCTGAAAGCCCTACCCTGCCCCTTTTACCCCTCGCTGTGCAGATAGCCTCAGTGATGCTTCCTGAGAACTAGCAGTTCTTGCGCAGGAGCTCCTTCCCTTTCCGGCCTTCCCATCTGAATGTCCTGGCATCTTTGCCATCTGATCTTTCCCTCTATTTATGATGAGGAATGACCCTTCTCCCCTCTAAGAATAATCCCTCCCCCTGGGTAGCTACTCTTATCCCAAGTAATTATTTTGATCCCATAATTACCCTTTTGTTTTCCGGCATTTGGTCTCTCTCCGTGGAAACCTTGCACTCAGTCTGTAAATATACCTTAGCTCCCTCTTTGTTCTTAAAAACACTGTCCCCCCCAGCTACCAGTTCTCCTTCTTTAACTGTACTGTTCCGCTTCTTCAAAGTGCGGTGACCTAGCCTCAGCTGTGTGTTGTGACAGCTGTTAATTCTTATAAAATTATTATTGAAAGAACAATACAGAACCCCCAATAGTTAAATCTTGAAAATTTCTTCCTGGTAGAGATAAAATGTGGCTCTAACTCTAGGCAGTGAGGAGGTCTAGGGCCTCTGAGCCTTGTTTCCTGGAGCTTGGTACCACTCAGACCACAACCCTGTGTGGTGTTCTCAGTGTGGGGGAATTTCGCATATGCAGAATATCCAATGATGAGTCCCACGGAGTGATTTTTAGAAATCGGGAATTTACATAGCTGTGCTGTTGGGAAAATTATAAAATCGGTTAATGCCCTGAGGCTAGTATAAACAAAGACACTTTTGTGTTTTAACCTCTGAATTTGTTCCTGAGAGTTTGCTGAATAATAAGTGGGAGGAAATTTTCCAGCCTCCCCAGTATACTTTCCATTTGCTGAAAACCTGCAGATAAGTCCTGAGTGAAGTTTAGAACCCATGTGGGTCGAGAGGAGGGAGTGAGAAGCGTGCTTGTGCAGTTTATTTTAGCCTACTGAATTTTTTTTTTCAGGAACTGGATAGTAAATCGGTACTTCGCAAGGACACACCACAGATGAAGACAGATAGGAGAACTGCACAGAAGAGTTTATATAGCATCGGGGGTTTGTGTTAAAAGTAAAAAAGCAAAAAAACAACAACAAAACAAACAAAACACCAAAACAGACCAAAAAAACTCCCAATATACGTAGATCATTCTGGATTAGGTCAAACATTTTTTAGTCTTGAACAAAAAGTCCCTGGGAAATCTTCCCTGTACGATTCCTCTAGCAGAAAAAGGACATGGAAGCCAGCTAATTTTATAACATAAGAGGGCATCCTCCAGCTTAGTGGGGTCTGGGAGGTGGCTTTGGCCTTCCCTAGGGGACTCTCAGAAGCCTTTTGAGGAACTGAAAGGTGACCATTACTGGTAGAGTGGACATATATCGGAAAGTTTTTCTCTGTTGTATAGACAAAGGAAAATATGCTCCCAGCTGACTTGCTAGTATTTTCTATAGAAACTTAGTTTACTGAGAAATTACACATAAAAATTATGCTGTAGATGATTCAATCAATCAGCAGTAGTATATATATTCCCACTGGAGATACAAAGAAGTATGCAATGTGTTTCTGCGCCTGGAGAAGTTTAGAGTTAAAATGAAGCTGGATTTAAGCCCTCCTCTTCTAAGCCAATTCTAACCATCCTGGGTTCCATAACGAGAGGCAATGTGTTGTGGCTGCATGTTGGTAAACTTAGCTTGAGAAAGTCATGACATAAAAAATATCTTTCTGGGGTGCCTGGGTGGCTCAGTGGGTTAAAGCCTCGGCCTTCAGCTCAGGTCATGATCCCAGGGTTCTGGGATCAAGCCCCACATCAGGCTCTCTGCTCAGCAGGGAGCCTGCTTCCTCCTCTCTCTCTGCCTGCTTCTCTGTCTACTTGTGATCTCTGTCTCTCTAGTAAATAAATAAAATCTTAAAAACAAAACAAAACAAAAAAACCTTTTTGTCTTGTCACCGGACCACCCACAGATTCAACTTTGTCCCCCTTGTGTCATCCAGAAGGAGAGAAGGTAGTATTTGTACCATGAATCTTAAGTTTTCCTTATGAGATGGTTGTCCCCCACCCTTGTAAGGAATTATATGGGATATTAATGTACACTCACTAGTCGTGGGTGTTTATCACAGCAAACAAATGCAGAGATTTTCTGTCTCTTGATTGTACGCCTACAATGGAGCTCTATCCTTTAGAATAATAACACAACAGAGAAATAATTTTTACACGGGATAGCCTTCATAGAACTCTGACTGTCTTTAGTTAGTGGGGAAAAATCCCAAGCTAAAAAGAGTAACAGACTTGAAATCAGTTAAAATTCAGAATAATCACCTGAGGAAAAAAAAATGTAATCTCATAAATCTTCATTTTTAACCACAGGAATGTCTCTTTATTCATTCAATAAATTTTGCTGCCCCTCTCTGTTTCTCAGATTGGAACTCTAACATAGATTAGAATTGGCAAATATCTGTGAAATGAAAGGATTCCCCCACTTCCCCTCCCCTTTCCCATAATAGAACGAATATAACTGAGAAAGTCACAGTTCAGTTCAAGAATTAGGTTTGTGTAGCCCTAATAATACAAGAACTCTGCTTGACACTGCTTTTATTTTATTTTGCTCCTTTTCAGTTTTCCAAAATTCATTGTTTATGCACAGCACCCAGTGTCTTGTTCAAAGACAGGTAGGGGGAAAAAGAGGCCACAGAGCTAAGAAACTTTAAAAAACAAAACAAAACAAAACAAAAAAAGTATTTCCCTAGAAATAGGGAGATATAATTTGGAACATTACAAAAAAACAAAATAAACAAACAAACAAAAAACCCCACAAACTACTGGCCTTCATTATTCACAGGAGCAAGACTCCAGGAGCACCGATAGAACCAAAAATATAACCTGCTATTTATTGTACCCAAGGTTGGGTTTCATGATTTCGAGAAAGGACCAGAGTTGAGATAATGCCGTGCATGATTTTTTTTGTCAACCCAGTACTGTATCCAAAGAAGCCTTTTGATAGATAAGCAGATTATTAGAGAGCTTCTCTCTTGGTAGGCTTATCTCAGATAATTTAGAGGAGGAAAGGAAGTATGAAAAAAAGCATGGTGAGGTGAGAGCAGCTCTGTGGAATGAGGCCAGCCTGGCGGTACCTGTCTGCCCCTAAGACTTAAACTTACAGCTGTTTCTCCCTACAGCCAGCCAGAACTTTAAAAACCTGTTCATTTCTGTTCCACACGAAGAGTGGGATTGATCAGGCGACGTTTCCTTGCAATCATGTGGCCTCGTGCACTGGGCTCATTACTGCTCTCCGAGACTGTTCTCGCATCGTGAAAACTCCCCGTGACCCAACTGTGGAGAGCCTGTTTGTCTGCCTCCCACCTTCTCCCCGAAAGAACGGAAAATAGCCAAATGCAAGGCTGGGCTTGTTTAATGAACGTGATTTGTTTTTGTTGAACGAGAGGCACAGGAGGTTTCGCAGGCCGTCAGCTTGATGCTAGATTTGTGAATGATTCGCGATCCACATCTTTAGAGGGGTTTAATACGGAGGTGTCTGTGCTTGCTCGTGATAACCTGTCCAAAGGCATTTTCTTTACTTTCAGAGATTCCTAGAATAAGAATGACCTTTTAAAGGTAGATGGGACCATCTTTCTGACGTCCAGAGCTCTGTCTAGCATGGGCAGGCATCTGAGAATCTTCCGTTTTAGTAAGTTTGTCCTTACTATGTGACCTCTTCCTTCTCTCTGTGACTCTTCCTTGATCCTGGCTCTGGTCCTCCTCTGCCATCTCAGAAACCTGTAATACTGTGACCTGAGGCGCTTTTTGCTTTCTCTCTCTCTCTGTCTCTCTCTCTCTCTCTCTTTTTTTTTTTTTTTTTTTTTCATTGCCTTCTCTTGCACTGTATTGACTAATACAGATTTTGGTGGAATGCCTTTTCATTCATTCACCTGTTTCAGCATTAGAAACTGGACTGACTTGAGGTGCCTGGGTGGCTCAGTCGGTGAAGTGTCTGACTCTTGATTTTGGCTCAGGTCATGATCCCAGGGTCATGGGATGAAGCCTTGCATCAGGCTCTGCGCTCAGCATAGAGTCTGCTTGGGATTCTCTCTCTCTCTCTCTTCCCCCCACCCCTCTCCTTGCTCGTATGCCCTTTCTGTTTCTCTCAAATAAATAAATAAATCTTAAAAAAAAAAAAGAGTCTTGCCTTCTTTATATTAGGGAGACTTCCCTCTTGTACAAACTTCCCCTTGTTCCCTGCCGAAAAGTTAGTCAAAACAGATTGAGCATTACTTTTCCACAGTTTGTAACTGAAGGTGATTTTAATAGAGGCACTGCCTTAGATATGAGTTTATTTGAGTGATTATTTGAATTTAGTAATTAGTGGTATGATATTATTACTTAATAATATAGAAAAAAATGACTCATAAAGATCTTGATTCCCTGGAGAATAGATAGTAACACTTTTTCTGAGCATAGATATTAACACTTTTTCTCCATTTAGATGTAATTGTTGGATGATACTACCCAAACTAATTAATAATGACATATTAGTTAACATATTGCCATCAGCAGGTGGCTATTTGAACAGGGGTGAAAATGGCATGTGCTAAAACAAATTGTTGTACCCTAGAGAAATGTGCAGAATTATTTTTTAAGAAGATTGTCTTTTAATGGTGTCTGCAATGTGTTTTGTTTTGTTTTGTTTTTTTTCACTTAACACAGCTTTAAGAGATGAAACTGGGGGTAAGACTGGAGAGATAGCGACTAGAAACCCAAAACAAAAGACAACAAAATTGATTCAACCTTTACCAAAAGCTTTTCGAATTGGAAAACAAAGTGAAACAAGTCAACAGTGGAGTCCGAATGACACAGTCCGCCTGTCAGATCAGAAATCACACAGACGACTCAGGGCTCCTCCTGCTACCATCGCTCTCTCTTGCTTTCTTCCTCCCCTCTGTCTATTCTCGATCTGTCAGGGGATTGGGGGCAAACGGCAACATATGGGCAAGAAACTGTAATCTGTGGTTGGCTTTCAGTTTCAGGCATCACCGTGACAGCGAAGGGGTTAAAACTGTCAACACCTATCAGAGCTCGGCGATAATTAGTGTAATAGCAGGCCCAGAACATTGGCACAGATGACCACACCACAACAGATGAATTCTACCAGGGTCCTGCTTTGCGGGGAGTCATTCTTCCTTTCTTCCAGCTCGTGCGCAACTATGCTTTTTAAATGCCTATGTGAAGAAAGTTGCTATTTGTGCATACAGATGATTCTAGTTAAAGATATGGTGAATCTTTTTTATTTCAGAAAGTGCTCTTTGAATTAGTGCTTACAGATAGATCTGTAGCCTCTGAGCACCAAGATAAAATGTCTCCAAGTGTGTCGATGCTTGCTCTGTTAACCAAGGATGCTCGGATGTCATAGGGAGGTGTGTCATTTAGGGAGAAAAACTGTTTCAAGATATACTTTTCATTAATATTCTTTTTTTACTTTCTTGTTCTTACAAGAACTGTAAAAGGAAAAACAGAACCTTTTTAAGCAAGACAGGTTGGAAAAGAATAAAATACATTTTTCATTTAGTAACTTCAAGGAGAAAATGGATAGATAAAAAACAGAGACTTAAAGCTATTTTTTCAGGGATGCCTGGGTGGCTCAGTTGGTTAAATGTCTGCCTTCAGCTAAGAGCATGACCCCAGGGTCCTGGGATCGAGTCCTAAATCGGCCTCCTTCCTCAGCTGGAGCTTGCCTCTCCTTCTGCCTGCCACTCCTCCTACTTGTGCGCGCGCTCTCTGTCTCTGTCTCTCTCTCTCTCTCTCTCTCTCTCTGACAAATAGAGTCTTTAAAAATGCCGTTTTTTCCAGAAGTCCATGTGGTAACCAGAAAGGGACAATTGTGACTTAAAAATAGGAGCAGCAGTTGGTAGAGCATATGACTCTTGATCTCGGGGTTGTGAGTTCAAGCCCCTGGGGGGTCAAGTTTATTTAAAAAAAAAAAATAGGAGCAGGAGCCCATGATAGACTAGGGGAAGAATGGGTAAAGGAGAAACCTCAATAACCCCGATATGTTCAAATCCACAGGTCCCAATGGCTGGCATCCTAGAGTACTTAATGAATTGGCCGAAGTCATCACAGAACCGCTAGATATCATTTTTGAGAACTCGTGGAGGACTCATGAGGTGCCTGAAGACTGGAAATGGGCATATTTAGAAACTTCTTTCAAAAAGGGAAATGGATGATGACCCTGGAAATACTCAACAGCTTAACTTTTTGCTTGGAAAAATTCTGGAATAACCAACTTAGTACACTGGGTAACTAACTTATAATAGCTAGAAACAAGGCATATTTCATACATGAAGAGGTATTGGGTTTGGTTTTGAGATCAGGTCTTGTGCCTGTTTTGGGGATCCTCCCCTCCATTCTCTGAATTCTTGATGGCTAAGGAGTTTGGGTGATAACTAATTTTAAGTGTAATTCAAGACAAAAGTAGGTTTCTGGCATTGGCTCATTATGTCATTTCCATATGAGCCTTTAACTTGAGAATTAGGGCCTTTACTTTATATTTTAGCATACATCTTTTTTTTTTTTTTTTTTTCCACTCCATATATGACTGTGTTTTCATGGGTTGAGATATTTTATATGATTCTCTATAGAATAGTTTGGTGACAGAACTCTTATTTTAAGGTGCTTTACATAGTTATTTCGTATATAGGTAGGATCATAGAGCTGATGAATTGAGGAACATTGGCAAGGGGAAAGAGTTTGTTCTGATTTCTAGCATTTAATTTAGCCTGAAGTGTAGTGTTAAGACCAGGAATGGTATCTTGCTCTCACAGACAGCTGAGCAAGATCAGCTGTGTAACTTGATCTCTCTAGTTTTCCTCACTCCTTGGGGACTGTCATGGCCATTGCTGTTCTCCATCCCCCCTCCCCCCACCCCAATCAGGTTTCTGATGTCAGGCCCATGGGGGCAGGGAGGTCGGCAGTGGCAGCCATTAAGAGCCCTGCATAACACAGCCCAAAAGGAGAGTAGAATAGAGTGGGGGAAGGACATCAAGACACATCTGGAGTCTTTCTAATTCTTACTGTGCCTGCCTTTGGCTGTGGGTAGTTTTATTTCCTGCTTAGGAAATGTAGCCATGTTGATGGGACCAAAAAAGTAATTGAAAGGAAATTATCAAAGAAGGTCCAGGTATTCCACAGGCTGTGGGGGATGGGGGCAGGGGAGCACGGCTAGGCAGCTTCAGAGAGCCCATGAGCCATTGGTCCTGTTACAGAATCTTTCCTGCACTACTTGGAAGTACACGCGATCTGCTAAAGTTTACCTCAGTATTGCGAAGCTCAAGACTAGGAAGCTCCCAAAGGAGAAGTATCTTACGTGCATTTTCTTCCTGGTGCGTGCTAGTCTCTAGGTGAGCAGTTTAGGTCTCCAAGGTCTTTAAAAATGTAAGATTTACCTAGTTTATCTACTTCTAGAGATTAATTTTGATACCATAAAATCTCATTCTTAAATGCAAATACAAGGAAATGAAGCTTGCAAGAATGTGTAAATGGTCCTTTAAACTGTATGTAGCTTGCAGATAAGTAAGGATTAGACTCCAATCAACTTTTCTTTTTTTTTTTTTAATTTTTAAATTTTTTTCAAGTGAACCAGAGTCTTTCAGATTTCCAGGCTGGATTTTTCTCTCTCTCTTTCTTTCTTCTTCTTCTTCTTCTTCTTCTTTTTTTTTTTTTTTAAGATTTTATTTATTTATTTGACAGAGATCACAAGCAGGCAGAGAGGCAGGCAGAGAGAGGGGGGAGGCAGGCTCCCCGCTGAGCAGAGAGCCTGATGCAGGGCTCGATCCCAGGACCTTGGGATCATGACCTGAGCCAAAAACAGAGGCTTTAACCCACTGAGCCACCCAGGAGCCCCTGGGCTGGACTTTTCTTAAGGAGTAGGGGGGTCTAGATAGATTATGGATATAATTTATTGTGATAATAAATCGCTTCCTGTTCAAGACCCCATTTCCAGGTGCAGCATCTGTGGCAGATTTATTTCACAGATGCGCATTTACATGCATTTGTTGAACTGTTGCTAGAAAGAACCCAATATCTGAAAAATCTCTTATTTTCACCATTGGCATTATAATGCAATCTACTGTAACCAAGAAAAGGGACTCTGGTTATTTCAAGTTTTATTTTCTATTTGTGTAATATCTAAGTGCAGTTAGCTTGCTGAATTTTGGATCTCTTGGTGTCTGCTATTGGAATTTGAAAATAATGACCTCTTAACTAAAGAGTGACAATCTAGAATGCTGAGTCAGCCAATGGACATGAAAGACTTACCTAAAGCCAGACAGAGAAAGCTTTAAGCAGAGAAGTATTAAAGGAACCACTCAGTTCCTTTAGCATCAAATCAAGGTCAGGCAAGAGTTAGAAAATTAGAGAAAGGTAGTAGTCTTACCACGAATTGTATCTGAAGACAATTACTGTTAGGATGAGTAATTTTTTTTAAAGGATTTTAAATTTTATCTAACATTCATGATATCCTTAATAGGGAAAGGTAAATGAAGTTTCTGAGGGACATATATGTTATCAGAACTAGAGGAGCATCTTGATTTGTATTTCCTAGAACATCAAGAGACATTAAATAGAGACTTTTACTTCATAACACTGAGGAATTTGGAGGAGTATAGTAAAATTTTTGTTCAGTTCATCTTTTAACAAAATTTTGGGGGTGAGGAAAGAAAGATTTTATTTACATAAGATATCTCTTGGTTCAGGAAATGCAAGCCTCCTTCCCACCAAAGGAATTGAAGCAAACTAGAATAGCTGTGGTTTCTTTGTCCCGAGAAACTTATAGCATCTTGGTGGTGTAAAATCAACAAAAACAGTAAGCCTTGAGTTTTGACTTTGGAGCTTCTCGGATCTTAGTTCAGATTTTGGAATCATGCCGATTGCCTCTTCAGGTGGTGAATCTGTTTGGAAGATAAACTACTGTGTAGCATGGGGAGTGGTCTTGAATAGTTGTTGAGCTCGTCAAAAGCTTGTTATCCTTGTCCATAAAACAGGGGAAATAAATACCTCCTCTAGTTCTACATCAAGCTACATCAAACAGCCGCAGAGTTCTTGGCCTGGTGCTTAGTAGGTGCTGAGCACCTTCCGCCTTTCCCTTCTTTATCGTGACCTTCCTTCTTTCCTCCTATATGAAAGAGATTACCTTGAAACTGACATCAACACTCAAGCATAAATTGACGTGTGCTTATTGCT
Source organism: Mustela lutreola (assembly GCF_030435805.1). Classification (NCBI taxonomy): domain Eukaryota; kingdom Metazoa; phylum Chordata; class Mammalia; order Carnivora; family Mustelidae; genus Mustela; species Mustela lutreola. Next base: position 55,595,367 of record NC_081295.1, on the reverse strand, counting down.
GCCTTCAACCCACTAAATAAAGTCCCATTGCTTTCTTTTAGAAGTAGAGAAAGGTTACAGTGGCCACTCACAGCAGGAGTTCACTGAATGTTTATTGATTGAATGAAAGGAATGTGATTTTTTAAAAAAATGAGCAAATGTGTAAGGCCAGCACTTTTCAAGGCTGGGGAAATAATCACATAGACATATATGAAGGTATTTCTTCAACTTTCTTCTTTTTTAGTTTTGGGTTTATATCTTTGGTGTACTGATAGTGAGAAGCATATGTGTATTTTCATCCGATTTTATGACTGTGATTTACAAATTCGGAGTGCAAGTCAGCATTCCCCTGTAGGTTCTTCTGGGAAAAATCCAGCCAAGATACCAAGCAGATGCTGCACAGTCTTCTATGTGAAGAGAAACCAGATGTACCAGAGTCTAGGAAGCACCTACCAGAAAACTGAGATGAGCATATCTGGATTGTTCTCTGTGAAGAGTCTGAGCACCATAAACAGGTTCCTTGCAAGGGCATTGATGAATAACAAAAAGAAAAGTTAAAGAAAATGACATTTTTAGACAAAATATTAGATTTATGTAACTTTTTACATGTAATATTAAATTAGGTATCAAAGCATCATGTTCAGGCAGATAGGAGATTTCTGAATCTTAAAAATAAATAAAAGATGAAGAGTAAACTAATATGTCCAGAGACATATACAAGACATGAGCCAGAGTCTAACCTGAAATTGTTACTTCTCTATTCAGACCAAGGGCCAAGAACAGGGAGGGCTTAGAATTCAGTCAGCTCACAACTTGTGCTTTGAGTAAAGCTGTATTAAACATAGTAAGTGGTGTGGAGCAGAGCAAATCAGCAAGGTTTACTGGTTTAGAATTTTCTCATTTTACTCTTAGTAATCTCAGTGGTCGTCGGTTAGATATTCCTACATCAGATATTTTATACTACCAGATTCTTTTGAAAATACTCTTTAGCTTCATATTATTATCTCTAAGGATATAAAATAAAATTTCTACTCCATGATCACTGTTTTAGATATGTCCGTGAAAGGCAAAACAAACAAAAAAACAAAAAAACCCACACACACAAAAAAACAAAAAAACCCACAGTCGTTCAGAAAAATGAATAACTTTTCTTTTTCCTACCAACATAGATATCTTCCTTTAAATTGTTTAAATGCCTGCAATGAAGTTTTGTTTTTTTATTACTGCTGTTAAAAGATAACTTTTAGAAGAAAATGAGAGGTTAAATTCCACATTAAGAGCTGGGTGGCGGTTTTTTGTTCTGTTTTGTTTTTGACAATTTGGCCAACATTTCTTCCATTGGAACAAAAGAAAGTAAGTCCGCTTTTCAACATTAAGATGAAAAGTGTCTTTTATAGATGCATTCTGCGTCATGCTCTTTGTCAGATGAATTTTCCTTTATTACTCCAAAAATAAGATGCTGAATTGAGTATCTTGAGGGCAAAGTGGTATAGTAATTGGGGCAAATGGTATAAATTCTATTGTAGTTGTTGCCTGTTCTCTAAGCTTGACAATTTTCTGAGATACTCTTTGGGTTCCTAGAGCTATTATTCATGGAAAACTTCTGCCTTACAGAAATGTGTGCATAGGTCCAAATAATCGTGTGTACCTCCAAGTAGCCGAGCAGAGATTCATTCTAAATAAAAGCTGCACTTTGGTTTTTGTAAATGAAATTGCAACTGACACTTTTTTCTCCCCCTTTTGTTAATTGTTTTTAAAAGGGACTATATGAGAGGGCTTTATTAAAAGCTTACTTGGAACACCATTCTGAACCACGGATTGTATGCCCATGCAGCGCCGTGATTTGCAAACATATGTCCGCCCTTCAATAAATGTTATGGTTTTCACAGCGGTTCCGCCTTGGCCTCTTTTGTGATGTTTTCCATTCCGATGAATGGCATAGAGTATGTGTGTTGTTGAAATTGACGATGTATAAATGTTCGCAGTAAAGGAGCATTATGGTTAGCATGGGAAATCAGAGTTCCAACTTGAAAGAAAGCAAGGCTCCTCACACTCCGTGCAAAATGCAAATAAATCATTATGATGTGTGCTTGGATGCTTTTGTGTGATTGTTACATGTGTCTATGCTGTGGCTTTCTACCCCCATCCCCTCTGCTGACTAAAAAGTACCCCCGAGGGTGATAGGCTGTAATTTTGTGCCAGTAATTTCTGCTCACCAGAGCGGAAGGTGGGGTGGCGGGACATATTAGCTGATAGGCGGGGTCACATGTGGAGTTTTTGCGGTGGGTCCTGCAGCTTTTAATATCTATCACCCAAAAGTGGTTGTGATTTGTCCACAGATAAGCGACATCTCAGGGGGTCACTGGATCTGGAGGCTATTCGACTCGAATCCCGGCCTCACCGCTTGCCAGCTTCAGGACCTTGAGCAAATGGAATAAATAGAGACCTTAGCACAATCATTAGCCCAGAATAAGCAACCTCAAAACCTTAGTTCAAAACGTTTTGTCGTCGTGTTATGGGTTCTGCGTACATGACATCACGGATGACATGTGTGGTGATGACGAACGGCTGTTTTTATTCCCCCCAAATGCAAGGGGGGCAGAAAGTAAATTTAAAGCAACAGAGATGTAGAGTAAATATTAGGAAGAAATATGTAAAAATGAGGATTTTAGAAGTGAAAAGTTACCCAGGGAGAGCATAATCTGATTCAGAAATTGTGTAGTGAGGACACGGAGCAGGCAAGAGTTCGTGTCGTGCCCACAGTCACACACTGGATTGTGACCAACCCTCTAAATCCCGGTTTTTTGTCTCAGATTACAGGAAGTATACCTAACGGGATCTGTGGCATCTTCGAAAGAGACCTGTCTTTCTAGTGTGGACTTAATTTCAACTTAGATCCATGGTTTTCGAGTCACAGCCTCAGAACACTGATTCACACCCTCAAACTCCGCACAGCCCAGAGGGCTCTGCGTGAGCCCCAGCGCAGTATGAAAACCTCATCCTTCAGCTCGGAAATCTGATGCTTCAAGTCTTCCTTGATCTGTCAGGCATATTTAGAAAAGTCAAAGATATTGGCAGGAAGCACCAAAAATGTTTTTTTTTTTTTTTTTAAATGGGTAGTTGCACGCATGAAGTAGACATCTCAAGAAAGGAGTGTTTGATAAGGAACGGGATGGTTTATATCATTAATAAAATCACTTCACATAAGGCAGCTTTGAAAGTCTTTCATCTGAATCTGGAAAATGAATACCTTCTAGTCTCATTCCAGGCCATATGCTGCTCCACTGAGGATTCTGTAATTTAAAAGAGGACTCTTGAACAATTTTAAATGAAAAACTAACCTTTTTCCCCTCCTCGAGTTACCCCGAGGACAGAGTGTATTCGTGTAATTATGAACACTTTTTTGGCCAAGCTCCTCCACTTTAAAATATATCCATGTACCATTAACAGGATGTCTGTGCAATGTCATCTGTTTCTCAGTTGAATAACGAGCACCAGTTGCGAACTGTATACACTCAGGGCACATTCTTTTATGTCTGTTGAACCTTATCAATTGAACTTCAACTTCATTTTGTAAATTAATCAATGCACATAACCACATTGACAAAAATAGCCATTTTAAAAAAGATTTTATTTATTAACTTGAAAGAGAGAGACAGAGTGAGAGCATGAGAGGGAAGGTCAGAGGGAGAAGCAGACTCCCCCATGGAGCTGGGAGCCTGATGCGGGACTCGATACCAGCACTCTGGGATTATGACTTGAACTGAAGACAGTTGCTTAACCGACTGAGCCACCCTGGTGTCCCAGAAAATAGCCATTTTGAGTGAAGAATACACACTGAATTTTTTCGAATTCTGGCTACACCTCAGAAGCCCTCACGGCACACGTGGCTTTCTTGGTGAGCGTCTGTCCAGTCATGCACTTCCACACCTTCGCTGTTGTCCTGTCTGTGACAGTGGCCAGTGAGCAGCGTTGCCTAGACACACCTGCGAAGTGCCTGGGCAACCGCATCTGAGTAATATCACCTTCTCCGGGAGAAAGTTCCAGAGTGCTGTGGTCTGGTTTTTACTGTGCTTCGCACACGGCTGTGAGCCCATGTGGTCTGCCTCCACTCAGGGGGCAGTGACTGTCCTTCCCTAGTCGCTGGTACATTTTCTGGCGTTCCGTGGTTGCAGGTGCTCTGTAATATAGTTGAATGAGTGAAGGACTTAATGAACTTTCTCGCAAGCCTGAAGAAACCGAACCCTGAAGCTGTGTGAGTTGGCCGTAGCAGGGCATTTCCTGGTTTTAGAGAACTCCGAGGAACACTGTGGGCTTTGTGTGGGGAGGCAAGCATGCCTTTCACCTCAAAGCCCTGCCAACCAGGTTTCTTTTGATCAGAAGTTCACCTTGGACATGGTTGTGTTGTGAGTCAGATCCTATGACTTCCCTGTAGTCTTTCGTGTAAAACGATAAATGCGAATATTTTTAAAAATAAAAGTATACATACTCATGTAGGTTTTCCAGGAATATATTGAATGTTGTCATTTGTGAAGGCACGTGAAAATACTAAAATCACACACTTATTTGAATTACAGTTTTCTTTTGGCCATATTTTCCTCATCTGAATTGTGAGAGAGGGATATCATCTATTCCTGCAATTAAGGCTAATAAAATAGCAATCAATTTCTGCAATTAAAACTAATCAAACAATGATTAATGTATTTATGGCATACGTGCTAGCGGATGGAAATGCTGCCAGACAAGATACAAACATATTTGGATACCCTCCCTACGCAAACATTAACTTATCTTTTGGATTACACTTTAGACCCGCTCCCTTTTAGATATTTTTAATATAAATATGTGAACCCATGATTTTGTCCCTGGAAATACTTACACTTTCTAATCAATGCAATCACCGGAAAAAAAAAAAAAAAAAAAGAGAGTGGAGAAATGAAGAAGTGTCTGTCCAAGGCATTCAGACCTGGGTTGGAATCCCACAGGGCTGCTGAGTGTTGTTGTGATGGCTTGACCTAAGAGGAGACTGGCAAGCATGTGATGATTACATGCCTTGTCTTTCTTTGGTTCTGCTGATATGCATGCTTATGTGGAAGGGAGAGAAGAACATGAATGGTCTGGACTCACTCCCAAAATCTAGGATGCAAATCCCAAGGCCCAGCAGCTGGCTGAGTGACCTTAGACAGTTTATGAAATCCTTTCCAGTCTGTTTCACCACCAGAAAAGTGATATTGATAATGCCCCCTCGAAGAAGTCTTATGGAACTTGAACGTGCTAACAAGTAAGATAACCCACAGAGGGTCTTGTGTTGGAGCAATGGGAGTTCTTCCCACATTATCAGCTAGGCAGTGTGGGCAGGGTAAAAGGGGAGAGCTGGGACAGAGGGGACAGGTTAGGACTCATGAACTTGAATTGTTTTCAAGATATGTTAGGAAAAAAGCCAACACTCCTGAATGGATTACAAAACAACAACATTAAAATGTAGAGTTGCCAGCACTTAAAAGGACATTTAATGTGTGCCCAGGATATTTCAAGGCACTTTACCTGTATTTTTCTCATTTAATCTTCAAAATAACTCTTCAAAGAAGAGGGCATCTTTCTTCCCATTCTACAGATGAAGAAGCTGAGGTGAATATAGGTTTTGTTGATTGGCCCAAGGCCACACAGTCGTTAATTCCAGCCATTAAGTTGGAATTTGAATTTCAGCAGTGTAACTTTAAGCCTGTCCTCTTTCTTTTTTTTAAGATTCTATTTACTTTAGAGAGAAAGAACAGGAAAGGCGTAGGTAGGAGGGTGGGTAGTGAGAGGAGCAGACTGTCCACGGAGCAGGAGCCTATTTCAGGTACCCTCCCAGAAACATAAGGTCACAACCTGAGGCTAAAGGCAGATGCTTAACCTACTGAGCCACCCTGGTTCCCCAAGCCTGTTTTCTTAACTTGTATTTATGTTTTGTGAGGCCAAATTCAATATGGTACTAAACATAAGGACCACAAATTAAGAAGTAGGAGAGGGCAGATTGACAAGAGTAGCATTTGTCCTAAAACAGGGTGTTTGAGAGGTCAGCAGACCAGGTGAAGAAGGTCTGAAATACATTGCCTTCCATCAAGTCTAAGAGACCCTAGGGAGCAAGCCCACCAGTGAACAAGAAGAATGCTTCCAGTTCGGCTCTTATGCAATATGCTTTTCAATTAGGATTCTTGTTTTCAACATCTCAAGAGAATGATCTTCGACATATTTATACACAGGTGTTTATGATTTATCACTCAGACATGCATAAAAGTAAAAGAACACTAAGTAAACATGAGGTAATCCTCCTGCCTTGTTTCAGGCAGAGTCTTCTGGATCACTTTCCACTCAGGTCTTCCCTGCTTCCATGGTCCCTAAGATGTCACCCTCTGGCCAGCAGGAGTCCTGCCAATGCAGCGGTCACATCCGGACCATTCTACGGGTTTGGATGCTTGCATTTTCTGGGTCTTACCTGAAGTCGTCTGTAGGTTTTCAGGCAGGAACTCATTCTTTTTCCAAACGGTCGTGATGTGGTTTGTTCCTTGTGAAGCTGTGGGCTTGGCCGTCCTGCCACCAGGAATGGCAACCGCATGGGCACCTGCGCACACGTGGCAACCATATTGCTAGCTGTCAGTCAAAATCAACTATAATTCTCCACCCTGGTTTCATGTGTGTTTAAATGTAAAAATGTGTGCAATCAAATACACTTGCCTGTCCAGTTACAAGGGAGTTGGGAACCCCATCTCATCTTACCTTCTGTTCTTCTACGTTGTTGATAATTTTGTGGTAATGATTTTGTCTCTAACAACCTTGGATTCAGAATAAAAATTTCTTTTGTTTCTTTTTGTGAGTCCGTGCTAGCATTTTTCTCCAGTGGGTCTCTGACATGATTTATTCTTTAGACACATATTACATATCAGTAGTACTTGGCTCACTGTGTTCTGTATTTCATGGAGGTCCCTGGCTTGTGGATTTAAACAATGATTTAAATATTATTTTATAGAATTTAACACCTTGCCCCAGAAAACAATAATAATTTATTTTGGTATTTTAGTTAAAAAAATTTATATTTGAGTATAGTTGACTCACGGTGTTATATTAGTTTCAGGTGATTCAACATAGTGATTCACTTTCTCTATATGTGTGCAATGCTCACCTCAAATGTAGCTGCCATCTGTCACCATATAATGGTATTATAATACCATTAACTATATTCCTTATTCTGTGCCTTTATTCCTGTGACTTACTCATATCTCTCACTCTCCTCCAACCGTTTTCCTCATTCCCCTACCCGCTTCCTTCTGACAGTCATCAGTTTGTTCTCTGTATTGATAGGCCTGATTCTGCTTTTTATTTGTTTATTCATTTGTTTTGTTGTTTAGATTCTACATATGGCTGAAATCATATGGTATTTATCTTTCTCAGTATGACTTGTTTCCTTTAGCATAATACTCTCCAAGTCTGTCCATATTGCTGTGAATGGCAAGATCTCATTTTTATTCTAGTGTAATATTCCTGTGTGTATGTGTGTATGCACACGTGCTTGCACAGGTGTGTACGTGTTAGGTATTTTAGTTTTTAATAATGATGCCTGATTGTAGAGCACGGGTATACCCACCCACAGCTGGAAGCAAGAGGTAATTGTCACCAGTGCTTTAGGGTAATAGAAACTCTATACTGTAATTAGAATTCCAAGTGGCAGTTCAAAATTTATTATTTGGCCTCTAAGCATTGGAATCCTTTTTAAGGTATCTGAAGTTTCTAAATGTCTTCAGGAGTTGAGGCTCCCATTCCTTATGCTTAGAGTATGTGTGGGATAGCAGAAAAAGTGTGGGGCCTTCAGACCAGGAAGAGGGAAACTCAACTCCTCACTGCTAAGATGGCCTTGGTAAAAACAAACAAACAAACAAACAAGAAAAACAACAAAAAAACCCAACAACCCTACATTCACAAGTTAGAGCAAGCTTTATAGATATTTCTTGTAGGCTTCATAACAACCCAGTGAAATAATTATTGTTACTACTGCATTTTACAAGTAAGGAACTAAGGCTTAAAGTATAAAGACCTTATAAGTTCACTTCACCTCTGTTATCCTAGGGGTCTTTATAATTGTAAGAGGTAGACTTGCTCTGGGTATCAGTGATCTAGATATAGCATATTGGATAGATCAGGTGCTGGAAATGGAAACTAATTTTTATCACTGATCTTAAATTGCTTTCTCCTTTCATTCTCTAAAGAATATTAAATTGCCAGTGGAAATTGCCTTATAAATTCCAAGAAGAAATTTGGAATTTTTGAAGCCCTCCTACCCCCACTCAATATCTGTTACACAAATTGATTCTCTCTATTTTGTCTTAAGCAATTGATAATCTTTAAAAGTTTTTTTTTTTTTTTTTAATTAGAAAAACCAGTAGGCAGCTTTATACCAATGCCAAATATCTCCTACCGCAGGAATATTCTCCATGATGACTTAACTGAAGGAATTTAGTGGCCCAATTTTTTTTTAGTGGGCCTCTGGGTGAGACAACCTAATATCTTCTGTACTTTTAAGAATCATAAACATCCAGTTGGATGCATACCAAGCCATAACTTCTAATAGTCTGATATGAATAAAATCCCAGTGTCCAAATTAGAAATATATCCTTTGGAAGAGTATTTCATTGCTTTTACCAAATATAAAAAAAAGGGTAATACATATATACATGTTAAGACAAAGAAGTTCATTCAATAATTTGATGGATATAATTGATCACGGTATAGCTTTGAGACACATTAGAACTGCCGTCTCAGATCGTCGAGTCCTTCCTGCTTCCCTCCTCTCCTTCCTTCCTTCCTTTTTTCCCTCTTTCTTTCTGGGAAATGACAACAAAATGAATTGACTCTATCTCTTTTAGCCCACAAGTCCTATTCATCTGCTTTTATTTTTCCATGCTTTAATCTCCTTCCAAGTACATTGCATGAATAAGCAAATATATTTTCTGAAAATCTTGGCAATTTCCTGGATTCGGGAGGTGTGAGTAAAGGGTTGGCACAAAAGTGACTTTTGAATGAAAAATCCATACTTACACTTAAAATCCCCAGAGACATCATTGATATAAACTAAAGTAGCTATTTTCAGTAAAGAAAATAGCCAGGTTGTATGTAATTTTGATGGATGAGTTAAAAAACAAGCATATAATAACTGAATATATATATAAAAATCAAGTAGTTAGTGTTTTTATATCATAAACCATAGTGTAACCTCCACTAATAATTAGAAAAAAATAAACCCATGGAGGCTATATTCTAGCATTAAGTACACTATTACAGAAGTCCAATTGACCAGAATAATAGCTCTGTTAAATGCAGTGTTAGGAATAAGGCAAAGCCTTTAACTGTGTCATACAATTGGGAGAAGTGGAAACACTGGTACAAAGCCTGCTCTATGGAGTAAATTTATGTACAAACAAGAGAATAAGACAAGAAAGAGCTGTGTGATGTCAGACATTGCTTATAAGATTTTATTTTTAAGTAGTCTTTATACCCAGTGTGCGGTTCAAACTTAACAAACCCTGAGATTGAGAGTTTCATGCTCTACTGACAGCCAGTCAGGCACCCCAAGTTTTTAAAATCTTTTTTTTTTTTTGGATCCTTCAAGATTTTATTTATTTATTTGGCAGAGTGGGAGAGAGAGAGATAATGAAGGGGGAGGGGAGACTCCCCCACTAGCAGGGAGTTTGATGTGGGGTTCAATCCCAGGATCCCGAGACCTTTGGATCTTTTGACTATAGTTGCTTAAGGTTTATTTTATTTTATTTTTTTAAGAGAAAGAGAGTGTGAGTGGGGTGGGGGAGGGACAGAGAGAGACAGAGAATCCCAAGCAGCCTTCACACTCATATGGAATCAGACACGGGTCTTGATCCCAGCACCTTGAGATCATTACCTGAGTGGAAATCAACAGTCAGACGCTTAACCAGCAGAGCCACCCAGGTACCCCACAGTTTAATTATTTTGATACTATGCTGCTTAGTTGTGCTGTTAGCATAATTTTTGGGGTGTTTTTAATACATAATTCATGTAGCTCCATAAATAGTAAATAATACTGAATGATAACTATACTGTACACATATCCATTCTCAGTTTCCCAAAGAATGCTTTTAAATTAGGAGGGTAACTTGCTCTGGGCAATATTCCTCTTTTCTCACCTTGGAGATGCTGAGGGATCTTTTAAACCATATCAGTTATAAAAAATTATGTGAGAACAAATGTATAATAAAGGATGAGTTTATTCTTTGCATGATTCAAAAGTAATTCTGAGGAATTATCTATTAAAAAATATCTAGTCTAATCTTCCCCTTGATGGTGAAGTTGGTTATAGTACACGTGGCAAATGATAGAATATTAATGGTTTGTAGCCTACATTTTATAGTAAAAGTGCTACCAAAAGTTGGGGAGTTAATAATCATAGGAAAACAGATAGCAGAGATTAAAAATTATTTGTGGGTAATAATCATTCATATCTTATATATAGCATCAAGAATAATGTTTGCAAAATGAAAACAAACCAGTCCATACTTAAACAGATGATAGCACAGTGCATCACTGGAAAGGAAGGAGTTGGATATGGTTTTGAATTGCTTTCTAGCACCTCAATCAGGTGGTCTTGGGCAATTTATCTCACCTATCTGAGGCTTACATGAACTATTTGTGTAGTGCTTTGCATACTGTAACTGCCCAATAAATGGGCATTTGTCATCAATTCATTTTCATGTTTCATGCTATTAAGACTGTGTGATGGGCCAAGGCCCAATGAAATTCTACATGATCCAGTTTGAGAAGAAATTATTGGGCAGTGTGCCTTGCAGGTACCGTACTGGGCTCCAAGGGCACCCAAGGAGGAATGAACAAAAGAACAAAAGATTTACCATGTGGGGGAGGAGAAGGATGTGCAGAGAACCCAAGCTCTATCAAAACGCAGTGACACTACTGCCAACCCAATCCCTAGTACTCACAGCAGAAGTATGGAGAAGACGCATAGAATATTGGTGAACGATCTTCCAAGATGGGTGGATTGTGATTATGGGGTGCTGGGAGTGGACTGAAGGAGGGAGGGATTCCCAGAGAGGGATCCACATGAACAAAGGCCTCAAGGGATAGAATTGTGTGATATTTTGTGGCAGAAGAACATTGGCCAATGACTCTGGAATCTAGGATGAGTAGGTGGGTAAGAGGGAAGATAAATCTCTTATAGCCTGGAAACAGACCTCTGATTCTTAAATTATACGAAGAGGACATACTTAATTTTATAGGCTGGGCATTATTAAACTTTTCCTTTTCTCATGGTATATGAGTAATGGCATTCTCATGCCCAGAGTATTTTCAGGTGACAGATGCATATAGAATCCTTACTTATGCCTGATACCATTCTAAGTGCTGGGAAAAACTAGACCTCAATCCTGCCATTGTGGGGATGGCATTTCTAATGAAATATAGATGTGGGCTGCTTAGTTCTGGCTGCTACTTTCTCTTTCATTCAAGAAGACCCATCAGGACGCGAATCCATGATAGTCTGGTTATGATAGAAGAGCCGAATGCATAAAATTGCCAGTCACACACACACTGCCTCCTTAGGTACACTTGTCAGCAGATGATCTGTACGCTCAAAATCACTATGTATGTGACTACTAGGCATTTGGAATGTGGCTAGTGCGACTGAAGAATGCAATTTTAAATTGCATTTAATTAAATTAATTTCAATTTAAGTATATTTGTTTTTAAAGATTTTATTTATTTATTTGAGAGAGAGAGAGAGAGAGACAGAGATAGTGACAGAACATGAGTGGAGAGGAGATGGAGAAGCTAGCTCACTACTGAGCAGGGAGCCCAAGATGGGGCTCAATCCCAGGACCCTGTGATCATGACCTGAGCTGAAGGGAGATGCTTAACCAACTGAGCCACCCAGGCACCACAATTTAAATAGATTTTTTAGCTAGTATTAATATATTAGCACAAATTTAGATGTTCACAAAAATATCCAATTTTGTATTCTTTTTTCTTCATAACATGTACCTGGCAAATTCTTACATTCAATTTTTCTACTTTTTGAAGTATCTTTTTTTGGCAGCAAATCTATGGTTTTTATTTTTTGGGGTTTTTTTTGTTTTGTTTTTGTTCTTTTTCGATTCTCACCTAAATCTAGGAGCAAGAAAGTGGCAAACTGATCATGCTTGGTCTCCATATGGCTCTCTAGTTACAGCAGGTGGGCAGGAAAGAGATGCCATCTCAGCGGTAAAGCTCCTCTGAGCTTTTTATTTAATCTACCTCTTGCCATTGCCTAGTCAAGGAAAAGAACAGTTTCTTCTCCCTCTCTCTCCAAACAGGCTGCCTGAGGATAAGAACTGCAAGAGAGAAGAGGTAGCTCTGTTTAGATAGAAGTGTACCCTGAAACGTATGACCTGACAGTCAGCCCCAGGAATGGTGCGCTCATTCATGAGTGGTACACAAGAGAAGGGATCTGTTTGCTGGGAAAGGGAGGAGATAAACTCCATTTTGGCCACTTTGAGTGTGAGGTCTTCATGGTGAATGTGTGGTTAGAAGTGGGCTATGTGTCTGCACCATTGGAGAACGATCTGTTCCAGAGATAAATATTTGGGGGTAATTGGCATGTGCATCTTAAAGTCACAGGAATGGATAAGATGGTTCTTATCTCATCAGAAAGAGAGAAAAGAGGAAAGGATGAATGATAGAACATAGCCATCGCATCAACATTTATGTGATGGGTGAGGAATAAGAGCTTTGAGCAAGGTAGAAGGAAAAATCCAAGAGAAGACATTCACCAAAAACAGAAGAAGAGATAATTCTATGAAAAAGAATATTTGATAGTGTCCTGTGCTGCAGAAAGTTGAAGAAAAGGTAAGAAATGAAGACTATCCAGTAGATTAAGCCCCATGACATGAAAGGCACAGACTCTGGGGAGAAGAGGTGACATGATTTTGATGGCCTGGTGGAAGGTGAGGAAAAGAGACTGTTGGGTGAGGAAAAGAGACTGAAGGTGAGGAAAAGAGACTGTCGGCCTCTTAGAAAAGGGTAGCTGTGGAGGGGAGGGAGCTGGAGTAGCTACAGCTAGAGAAGGGGAGAGACGGGTGTAGAGGTTTGTGGATTTTGTTTTGAAGGTTAGGTTGGATTTGGATCAAGCTAAGTGTGCTGGAAGACCGGTTGCAAGAAACAGAGTGAGGAGATCATCCAGAGACGGTGTGGTGGGCGTCCAAAAAGGTGGAGCGGAGACATTGACCTTGGGCAGAGAGAGGGATGCCTTTCAGTTTAAGATGGAATAGACTAGTGTGCCCAAAGTTGAAGTTAATGGACTCAGCAGATGGTGGCTAGGACAGGTCCTCATTGCCAGCTTTGCCAAACCTACTTTTATCTCAAAAGTTCTATATTTTTCTCTAGCGACCTTTATGTGAGGATAGAGCTGATATAAATATGCTCCTAAAAAGAGTCACAGTGCAAATCAGCTGTGCTTCCGAAATTGACACCACGCTTTGGGAAAGTTGCCCCGTCCCTGGCTCCTGGCAGGACTTCAGCGGCAAAGCAGCTTTGAAGCCCTTGAACTGAGAGGAACTTGAGGTGTCCCTCTTGGGGAAATTAAATGCAGGAAGCAAGAGCAGTCATCGTTTTGGCTTTTCCTTTCTGCATTTTGCATTGCAAGTGTGTGGTTTTAATTTTTAAAAATCTACGAAAACACCTCTTTGCGTTTCTAAGGTGCAGAAGCCCTACCCTGAGAGTGAGGCTGCAGTCTGGGTCAGCATTGCGTCCAGAGGCGAAGTGTTAGGAGCACCTGTTTGGGGTGGAAAGGGTCCAGAGAGCTTGCCTGCCTGCCTTGGTTTACAAATGAAACCCAGTCTTTGCAGGTCCTGAAAAACACACTTTTTTCAGGCCTTTGAGGCTTGTTGGGATCTGGGTGGCATCGGCCTCTGAAAAGATCTTGTTATGTAAAAGGAACACAGGACTAAACAATGAAATACCTAATGATTTCTTAAAGTCACATAGCCTTTCATTAAATAGGAACAGGATGTATAAAATCCATATCTAGTTTTAAACATAAACATTTCATTTCATGGCTGTTCCCCCAATATGAAACTGAGCAGCTGTTTCTCCAGATGCCACATCAGGGCTCTGAGGGAATAGTTGCTAAATCCAATACCATAGTTAGCTAGATATTGAAAGAAATAACTACAAGATGTCTCTAGTCTAATCAGCAAGGCTCAGTGAACTAAAATTTAAACACACGGCACGGAATTAATGTGAGAATTTGGATTATAATCTCAACAAGGGAAATGTAATTGCTATGATTTTGAGCTTACCACGTTCTAATTTTTATTATTTAAAATCTATTAAGGATCCAGTACAAGAAACTCTCTTTGTTTTTCCTACAATCAGTTGTCATTGTGACAGCCAATTGTTTTGAGAAAGAAAGTACAACATTATTATTTATGAGAAAGAGCTGACACACGCAAACCATATATTTAGATGACTCTAATATGCCTGGGCCAGCATATTAAATCATATGCATAACTACTTGAAAGATAGATCCAGAAGGTTATAGGTAATTTTATGCAGGAACCATTAGCCCTATACTGAAATGAAAAAGTGCTCAAAAGCTAGTTCATAACCTATTGCTATTCTGCACCATAGAGTGGTAAAATGAAGAGCAGGAGAGATTTATGGAAGGTTCTCCTGCTCTTGAATGAATTCCCTGATAATCGTGTTAAAAAATGGAATTAAAACACACACACACACACACACACACACACGCACACATGCAAACAGTCATTTACCTGGAAAAAATATATTTGGGGGGAAAAAGCCTATTGATTCTTTTGACAAATGAAAAATAAGACTCTGGAATATTCTAAAAGTCTTTAAAATACTCTAAAATACTTCAGAGAGTATGTAAAAATATATATGCAGTCTGTACATGTAGAAACATCCTGGAAGGTCAGATGGCCATATGTTAGCATTTCGAATCTCTGATTGGTATGGTTATGGGCATTTTTATTATTTTTCTTTTGTTGATGACTATCAGCACTGAAGACATATTGCTTCCATGATTATTAAAACACAACCCACCTAAAAAACCCCTAAGTGTTTGATGCCCATTTATGGAGTGTTCAAAACCATCATTCAGACATTTGTAAAGAAGGATTTCTTTTTGTTTCTCAAAGAACTGTAATTTGTCTTTACATTATATTTATAAAGGAATTATTTAATCTCTCTAATTGGATTCTCTGTTTCTTTCATTCTCTGCTGCTCATATTCCTTGTGTTAGGATGCCTAAGACCTTAGTGCTAGTCCTGGACAGTGCTCACTTAGACTGAACTGCCCTGAGCCCCTGTCCTCCTCCTGCATTTCCAGCAGCCAAGGCTGCTCCTCAGAGTGGTGGCTCTGGGCGTTCCTGGCCAAATCCTTTCTCCTTATTGTTGGATAATGAAACATAGGAATCAGGCCAGGCAGTGTAGGAACATGGTTTGGGTGCCATTCATCCCCCTGATTCTACATAGCATCTCATCATTGATGAATTAATATATGCATTACAGCTATATACATATTCTGTGAGTGTTAAATATCCCCTCTTGGAACAAGTGAAAGAAGACACATAATTTGCTTTAAAGTGTTTCATGCCGTAATTAGTTTAGCTCTGTGAGTGCCTAGCAAAGTGTAACTTGTTTATTTTCCTTTCCTTATAGCAGACTTGATAGCAGCTATAAAACCTTTATTAGAAAATGTGACCCAGGGCCACCTGGGTGGCTCAGTCGGTTAAGTGACCGACTGTGAGTTTCAGCTCAGGTCATGGGATCAGGCCACCATGGGCTTGACGGCAGCGTTAAGTCTGAGACTATCTCTTTTCCTCTCCCTCTGCTGTTCCCACCCCCTCATGCCCTCTCTCTTTCTCGCTCTCTAAAATAAATAAATCTTTAAAAAACGAAAAGAAATAAAACGTGACGGAAAGCAGGAGCTTGAGACTCCTTGGACTCTCAAGGAACTTGAGACAAAACTGTTGTTGATTTCACAAAAGTGGCTGTTGGTAGAAGTAAATATAGCCAATCAGTGGTTTTTATATATCAAAGTTCCATAAATGTAGGATTCTATTACAAGTATTTGGGGCTTCTCAAAATTGCTCCCACCTGTGTTTGCTCTACATGGTTTCTCCCCAGCCTCTGATGCCCCAGCCACTTGAAAGAGCCACACTTATTTATGGGAGGTGTACGAAAGGTTGAGGACCATTGATGGTGATATAAGAATCTGGAGAATGTCATGGCAACTAGATGGAGGACCTATTAATGGAGAGGGATGGAGGCCAGTAGAGGCTTTTTAACCATTGACGGTTTCAAATGAAAAGCTATAGAGATAACTCCAAAGGCCACTGTAAATATTATCAGAGGGAATGGAGGAGGGAGGGATAGGGCTGATGGAGTTATAGCATGAACGTTTTCCCAGTGATTGTTAAGTCAGAAAACAGGCCCCCAAAGTCAATAATTAATCTCACCAAAGAGAATAAGATTTTGCTCTTAAGGGCTGTGATGGGCTCACTACTGCCTCTTAGAAACTTTCTGTAACAGGCAAGAACTCCTGCTAATGAGGGGGCAATGAGGTACTCCTGTTTAGTGCGAGCATTAAGTCTCTCAGGCCACTAGGAATTCATTTAATAAATTACTACTCTAGCGTAAGAAATCGCTCTCTAATGGCCTGAAAAAAATGTTCCAGAAGAGTAGCAATTTACTCCCGTCTTTGCAGGGAGAACCAGCCCCATATACAGGCTTAAGAACATGCCATTTCTTTGTCATTTAAAGAATTCTTATTTTGGGGCTTTACGATTTTCTGAAGAGTTTTGATTTTCTTAAATCCTAGTGCCATCTCAGGTTGAGAGAGAAAATATATACATATGTTCACACCACGAGGGCTAAAAACAGCTAGGGAAAAAGTAAAAATTCAGTGTTGACATAAATCCTGTTGGAAAGACGGCAAAAAGATAAGGGTTGTAATTTAAATCAAATTTTCTTGGTGTCTCAGTTCAGAAAGATGTGATCATGACAAAAAGGAATGGGTCACATCAAAGAATGGGGTAGCTTGGAGCTGAAACGGCAGTCGTCCTTATGGATGGCCATCACATGGTGCCATGATTAATTAAGGTATCTGCCAATCATATGGGCTTGAGTCATTGCTTCAGAAAGGGCAGAAAGCCTCTATATTTACATAGGGATCATCCGCTCATATTCAGAGTGCTGTCACTGCTTCTCTTGGCAGCCTCTGACTTGTTGGCAAAATGTCTTCAATTATGGGCAAACTGCCTAGTCTCATATCATCACAAACCAATTTGTCAGGATGTGTGTATTTGGAAGGCTTTGGAAACAAATATTTTACTTATTTTTAAAGGGTGGGGGGAACCCTGAGTACATACATTCAAAAATATGAAATTTTATGAAATTTCACTCTTCGATATTTAGTAAAAATGCTTATGCCTTCCACAAGGCAAAGAAACTAGAGAAGAAATATCTGCATTAATGTTGATGTTCAATAGCTCTGTGGATGTTTACAGAGGGATTGTAGAATAGAGAGACTAAAATATTTCTGCCTGAACCCCACATTGAAACTCACCCGCGTTACCAGGGTCTTTCTTCAAGCATTACCTCAGTGTCTTTTTAAAAAATCACTGTTTCCTCTCTACTGTGTGATAATAAGGGGGGTTAAATGGTTAGCTATGATAATTTCTATTACGATAATATAAAGGTATAAATGATGTAAAATAAATATAACCATACAAGGAGTACGGAAAAGATCCTATGGCAGCAAAAATAAAACAAAGGCCAATGAATGAAATAAAAGCTGAAATGAAGAAAAACATTAACATTCTTCCGTTTTTCTTGCTCCTTGCCTTTCTCTTTCCCTGATATGCTGTAGGAAAAATTCTAGAATTATGGGAACCAGTAAACAATTATTAGTACATAAATTATGCTGACGTTAATTCCATTGCTCCTCATCTATGATTTTATGTTATTTTAAGCTTTGAAGAAAACAGCTGCTTTCCTGTAAAGTTGATTGTAAAGTGAATGCCAGTAAAACAAATGTGATTTTCCTATTAGATTTGCTTACAGAGTTTTAGAGTATTTGTTTATTTGTGTGTTTACTTGTTTAATTCTTGTCTTCCCTGCTAGATTGTGAACTTCAGAAGGGTAAGGCCCATGACTTTTCCACCACTATATTCCCAGCACTTGCAACAACAGTAGAATTCTTTTTTTTTTTTTAAGATTTATTTATTTGAGAGAGAGCACGCAGGAAGAGAGAATCTCAAGCAGACCCCGTGCTGAGTGTGGAGCCCGACACAGGGCTTGGTCCCATGGCCCTGAGACAATGACTTGTGCCGAAACCGAGAGTCAGCTGCTTGCCAGTTGAGCCACTGAGGCACCCCAACAACTGTAAAATTCTTAAAATATTCTAAAAGTATTTTCTCAGTGATTCTTTAAGACCTGCTGTTCAGAAAAATTATCGTCCAGTATAATATGTCTAATGGTTCATAAAATAATTATTTCTATAAGAGATCTCTACTCACGTCCCAATGAATGTATTAGCATACCAACAGGGATCTACCTGCAGACCATTGAATTTGCCATCAAATTATATTTTTCTTTTTGCAGCATTTCAGGAGTTGGTAGGACTTCTCTTCCACTGTCTGACAGTCTGCCCTTGCCAGTCTGCTAGAGGGATTACTTTTTATGTTCTTTAAGCTCCTAGAACTTATCCCCCACTCCTCCGTTTCATCTCTAAGTTTTTAGTAACAAATAGAGCTGGACTGTGAGGATTCATTTCCTTGAAGGATGCTCTACAACCTGCAAACCTCCCATGTTTGAAGCTTTGCATTTTTCTAAGTGAATGTGGATCTGCTGTTCCTACTCTTTAAATTTAAACCTCCTAGATAGACTTCTTACAATGAGAGATACTTACTTTTAAATGAGTTTACAAAATGGAAGCAAAGAAATTAAGATAAAATAAGCAATAGTGTGGGGCATTACAGGTAGAATGATGAGAAGCAAAGAGTAGGATAGAGTTGCTTTAAATTTCCCGCATTTTTTATTCTTTTTTTTTTTTAATTATGTTCAGTTAGCCAACATATAGTACATCATTAGTTTTTGAAAAGGAATCACTGTATACTAATTAACAAATCTTGGTAGGAGCCCAAAACATAGATATGTCTCTTAATTTGTTTTCAAGCATTTTAGATAAATGTACAATATGAGTAATATTGGCTGGTTTCACACAATCATTTAAGTTCCCTGAAAAAAAAAAAAGATTCTTGCTCTGTGATGTGAATTTGAGTAGATTTTGGAGGATTCCTAAAACCTAGTTTTTTCAAGATAATAATGATCACTTAAATTAAATAAAATGGTGTATATTTTTCCCCCATGTGTCTTTTTTTTTTTTTCATTTCAACTATTAAGTCAATGCGCAGAAATGTAGGCATGATTTTATCAGAGCCCTATTGCATGACGGTACCTTACATGCTGTGCCTGCTATCCTGGCATTAATGGCACCCATTTCACTTTCAAAAGTTTGGACGGTAACTTACATGGTCTAGAAGGACTTTCAGAACACCCGCCTCATACTTTGTACACTTCCCACTTCTCCCCGCCTCGACTTCTCAAACAACAAGCTGTCCTTCCTCCTATATGCCACGGATACCAATATAGCATGGCCATTATATCACGAGACATAAAGGATTGGTAGCTGGAACCAGGTGTCCTGGGTCCACACCCACTTTGGCTCCTTGCTGGCTCTGTGAGCCTCTCTGCTGACTATCTCAGTGTCCCCATCTCTACATGGGCTATCAATAACTCTTCTTAAAAAGGCAGTAAAGTGTAGCAGTTGCAAGTCTGGACTTCGAGGCCCAGCCGCTGGGAGTGAGTTCCAGCTCTGTGACAACTTAGGGCCGTTGGCGCTTTAAACAAGCTGATGCATGAAAAAGTTCTTCAAATAAAAGTCTAGCACATGGAGAATGGGAAGGGAATTTTGGAGGTGATGATAATGTATGTCTTTCTAATAACGTTTATTATGGAAGTGCAGTTGACATGCAATGTTGTATTAGTTTCAGACACACAACATAGTGACTCAACAATCCCGTACAAAATAAACAAATAAAAGTTTGGTGCATGGAAAGTGCTCAGTACGTGTTAGTAACTGTTTATGATCACTCTGGAAATTAAACATGGTATCAGTGCAAGCATCTGACTTCACACACAGTCGGCGCTCAATAAATGAGATCTCGTAATATTACTTGATACTGGTCTGGCACATCTCTAGTTTCTGTCCGTGCCTAATGCCAGCACTAATATATGCATCCTAGATATTTTAAATATGTGCATACATATGTATGTGTATATGGGCCCAGAATTAGACACTCTGAGCAGATATTGCTTTATATCTGCAAATAGATAGTTCAGAGCTGCCAAACTGCAGTTAAAACATCTAGCAAAATGCCAGCACATTTCGAATAAGATGCAAATATGAAATTCACTTGCTCTTAGGGGTGTGTAAAGGCTTTGCTAAATTAGAAATGCAGAGAAGGGAGGGTTTATTTATCCTGTTTATTTGAAGTCAGAGCCAGAATCATGATGGTTTAATGGTCCTAAATATTTTGCTGGGTTTTTCCAAGAGAGAGCAATTGTATTTATCTCTTAAACAGCCTATGGCTGTTTCCACGTATGAACTGGGAGAAATATTATTTCCTTAGCATTCCTTGAAATGGTGTAACTCCAGTGGAATATAAGCTCATTTGGGGAATGAGGTACCTGACTGTCCTGTGACCCTCCCATGCTGGGCGTGGGCCTTGCATCTGTCCGTGCTAGTGAGTGTTTGCTGAATTGAGGAGGGTCACACCCTGCTGGAGGGGGTCAGTCACTGGTGGATTTCAATTCCCTCTCTTTCTTTCCACTTCTTGTTCATTAGGGACAAAGATTAATAAGAAGTTTTCTTGGGGCACCTGGGTGGCTCAGCTAGTTGAACAGCCAACTCATGGTTTTGGCTTAGGTCGTGATCTGAGTCCTGGGATGGAGCCCCATTTCAGGCTCCGTGCTCAGTAGGGTGTCTGCTTGAGGATTCTCTCTTTCCTCCCCCTCTGCCCCTACCTCATATAAATAAAAAAATAAATATTTTTTTTAAAAATGATGTTTTCTCGACCTCACTGACACTTTAGGCAACATGTTCAACTTTTCTTTGTGCCAGCTTACATTTTATGGCTTTTAACATAAGGATCAACATTCTAGCACACATTAACTTCAGTTATATGCCATGTGCGGCTCAGTTTTCCTTTGAAATGGGGATTTTTATTAACTTAGAAATAGGAGATTCTCACTAATTTGGCATACTGTACTTAGAATAAGGATATAAAGATTACTGTGACATTTTTGGAAAATGACAAGCTGTGGCAAGCATGAGCACCCACATTTATAGGTTCCCTCTTCTTCCTGAGGCAACACATGCTCCAGACCTCAGAGAAGGGGTCTTCTGTCTAAAAAGTCTCTTTGAGGGGTGCCTGGGTGGCTCAGTGAGTTAAGCCTCTGCCTTTGGCTCAGGTCATAATCTCAGGGTCCTGGGATCTAACCCCGCCTTGGGGGAGGGTCTCTGCTCAGCGGGGAGCCTGCTTCCCTTCCTCTCTCTCTGCCTGCCTCTCTGTCTACTTGTGATCTCTCTCTCTCTTTCTCTCTCTCTGTCAAATAAATAAATAAATAAGATCTTCAAAAAGTCTCTTTGATTTCTTCCTGTCCTATGGAGGTCAGCCATAGAGCCATTGGAAAAAGCGGGTTGGAAGTAGAACTGGAAAGTAGTAGAGGTTTCCTTTCTCTTTAGGTCCCGGAGAGCCTTGCCTGTTTATTCAAGGAGATGTCCAAGATGTCCAGATATTTCCCAAACAAAGACCAACCTCGGCTGGTACAAATATGTCCTCTCCTCCAGTTGCTTGTTTCACTCTTGTTTAAAGGGAGAATACTCCCCTGCCTCTCCCCCATACAAATGCAGAGGCATTGACCATAGGGTAGGGGAGGGATAGGAAGGAGTGGGCCCAGGCTACATGGGAAATGGAAGAGAGGCACCTGACATGGTCTCAGGCATTCAAGGAAGGCTCCTAGAGGAGGCAGCATGCCGGTTAAACTACCAGCCCCTCCAGAATCAGGAGATTGGTTCTTGATGATTTAAAGAATGGAGTCCAGATACTTTAAGGTATACTCAATCATTCCCCATCCATATTTCTAGACCTTTTTCTTATTCTGCCCCTATCCAACCTTCCATGCCTATTACTATTCCCCTTGGTCTCCAAACACTTGGGGTCCCATCGACGTCTGCCTTCCTCTTCTCTGACTCATAGAGTCTTCGCCTTCGCTCAGGTCTAAGATTGCCCATCTATAATGTGTAGAGCAAATGAGGTTATCACTCCCATTTTCTTTTCTCAGATAGACTGGAAGCTCCTAGAGGACTGGATACATGTGTTAATAATACCCAGTACTATGGGCACAAAGTGACGTTGATGATGATGAACTTGAGTTAGTTGCAAGGCCCTGAGCAAAATGCTTAACTTTTCTGCACATCAGAGTGCTCTTCTGGAAAGCAGAGATAATAATGTCCATACTGGAAGGGTCCTTGCAGAACAAGAGAGAGAGAATGTGTGGCACATATCCACCTGGTGTCTGTCATCGAGTGGGCACTCAGGGGTGGCTGTGATAGCCATTGGCAGGATTTGTTGTTTCGCACACTGTATTCAGGATCTGTGATACCGAGCCAGTGCTGACATGTTGAACCTCCTTCAGGCAGAGGTAGAACCAAAGCCTCCTGAAGTCAGAGGAGACCTTCAATATCATGTGGTCTGGACAGTTGATTTTTTTAAAAAATTACATAGTGGAGTCTTGGGATTCTATATGGAGAGTAAGGGTCCGGGATGTTTTGTGTTGGTGTCCACGTGCCGGGTTGAGGAGAGCGACTTTGCTGGGTCATGCCAGACATTAGTGGCCAAGACTGAATTTAGCTGGACTGAACCTCCTTTTGATTGAGGGAACAAAAAAAGCCTTGTATACAAAAAATAATTATTTAATGGTGCCTATGTTGGTACTATAAAATGTTTGGTCAGTTCCTGTGTTCTATTCTTCATAGTTAATATGTTTGACATTAGCTAATGGCTAATTCCCAGCTTTGCACAGAGGTGCTGGGTACCAGGTGTTCGCAGTGGGCTAAATGCAGCGCTTTGCAGGCCACTTGTATCTGAAGGTTTTTCACAGACACTGACATGACTTGAACAGGGATTTCAAAATAATTGCAAAATCACAATAGACATTGGACCCCACTGTTCTCTCTTCTCTGTAAGCATCTCTCAGGTTTACTTTCCTTCTCCAAGACTCAAGTCCGAGAGAACGCATCCATTGTAGGCAGTCTACTTAGTCCTTATGCACACTGGTTCCCAGGAAAGGAGAGTAAAAAGCAACAGGAGCAAAAGAA
Source organism: Mustela lutreola (assembly GCF_030435805.1). Lineage (NCBI taxonomy): Eukaryota > Metazoa > Chordata > Mammalia > Carnivora > Mustelidae > Mustela > Mustela lutreola. The sequence goes on along the minus strand of NC_081295.1, from coordinate 55,571,871 downwards.
TAAAGTGCAAACATGAGAGCTTCCATTTCCGATCCTTAATTAGTCCGTTCGTGCGTTGTCTCAGCACTTTGATCTTTTATTCTTCCCTTTCTTGCTCATTTTTGCTCATTTCTTTGCTTGTTAAGACTCCATCGGAGGTTAGGCAAGAGCAGAAAGAGGGGAATGCAATAGTCGCTTTTCCTCTTTATTAACAGCTCCTATAAAAAATTTGGTGGCTGAGAAGATTGAAGATAAAATGAGATTATAATGACATTTATAGCTAATGCCACTGTCTTTAATTATGCCACGTTCTGAGCAGCAGAGATCATGAGACTGAGTTTATTTGACAAGTTTTCATCTAATCTAATATGTTACAAAAGCAGGTATTGACAAATAGCCATTTCCCTTTTAAGGTATATAATTAAATACATTTTGTAATACTATGATGATGGCCAGTTCGTTTTTAATAGTGAAAGCAGAAAAGATACTAGGTGGGAGGAGGGGCAGGGGGAATTCTGAGCCCATCCAAACTACAGCCTTGTCTCCGGACACGTAACTGTAAACACTGTCCATGAACAACTGGTGAACTAGAGGTGGTCACCACCTGATGCATCTCCCAACTTTGGCCATGCAAGGGGTTCAGTCCGATGGTGTTCAGGTAATTCACGAGCTTCAAACACCGTCTGAAGCCTCAGAGGAAAATGGAAGTAACTTCAGTGTCCTTTTGTCAAGTATCAGGCTATGCTTTCCTTGGAGTTGGTGATGTGTGCTCCTCAAATGTGACAATTCCGTTTACTGGAATGTCTACTCAGCTGGTCCGTCTGTCCTCCACCCCCGGTGGGGAAACAGAACTTACTCTGCTGGCCAAAAGCTCCAGAAGAAAAGCTTAGTGAAGCTATTAATTTTATATAGTAGAGGGGCGCCTGGGTAGTTCAGTGGGTTAAAGCCTCTGCCTTTGGCTCAGGTCAGATCGAGCCCCGCATCGGGCTCTCTGCTCGGCAGGGAGCCTGCTTCCCTTTCTCTCTCTCTCTGCCTGCCTCTCTGCCTACTTGTGATATCTAGCAAATAAATTTTTAAAAAGTCTTAAAAAAATGTTTTTTATATGGTAGAATAATTTCCATTAACTGCCTCAGAACTTGCTCCACCTCGGAAGACCACTGCGTAATGTCATCTTGAGAGTCAGTCTAGCTCTGAGACTCACTCCATCTTGAGCAGCCCCTTAAAATATTCCCAATAAGTCTGGAATGCTTACATACACTGTGAAACCTACTTTTCATACTATGACAATAATAAGTATTACAATTATTAGCACAGTGCAAACAAAAAGCTTTATGGGCAAGAAATAATTTAATGTTCACATGAAGTAGGTACTATTATTTCCCTCATTTAACTGTTTGCAGCTTGGAATAACTTTCCCGAGAGTCATAGAGTGGGGTCCAGACTCCAAAGCAGGTCTCCAGTATAGCCTTTATCCCCTTGCTGTTCTGCTTCCTGGGCCAGGTGCCCGCCCACTTCCCACCCATCTTTAGTAGCAGGGGGCTTCACTACTGAGTCTTATTTTGTAAGCAATTCATCCATACTCTCCATGCCCCTGTTTTCTTATCCAGAAAGTGACAGCCGCCTTTCAGATAGTTCGGTATTATTTTTTATTATCATGACGCGGGTGAACGTGATACAGACTTCTGGCTGTATGGCTTTTACTGACCAGGAATATTGAATGCAAGCATATCTGGGCTATATCTGGATTACACTGTGTGTGCTGCTGTGACCCCTTCCTTCTGTGTTTGCCAGAATCCCAGTTACATAAGATACTTGAGGCCATGTAAAAATAACTCAAATTATTCTAAAGAACCAGATTACTTTAGTATATCTTATATCTTCATTAACCTTTTCCTTCTTGTTAGGATCATGTATTTGATTTTTTTCTCGGTATGGTTTCTTTGAAGCAGCCCCTCTGCTTTGTCAAACAACATATCATTGTGTGGTCGGATTTTATTGGTTCATGACTGTGTCAGTACGTTTAGTACTGTGTTCTAATGTACATAATGTACATTAATGTCTTATGTCATAAGTACATAATGTCTTATGTACTTTCTTCTAAAATATTTTCAAGTTTTTAAACCTAATATGCTTTGAAAAAATTGATTAAAAGGCATATTTTCTGGTTGGCTATTATTTTAAATTACTGGCATTTAATTGTGGCAATAATGGCGACACTGGCAACATTTTGGCTTGTGTGTGTATTCAAATGGTAATTGGGGACTAATGTCCATTTTCTAAATGCAAATTTTCCAGAAAAATGGAATTATTATTTGCTGCTAAGAATGTCACCTGAAAATTCTATTTGAATATTGAGTTATCAAATACTCCAATGTTTCTCTTTCCCCAATTATTAATGAGCTGCTACTCAAAACTCCTTAAATTTACAAAAATGATTTATAAACATCATTTAGATTTACTATGGTCACTTATATGTCATTAAAATAACATTTCTTTACAAGTATGATTTTTTTTGCTTACTTACCAGACATGCCATTTACTAATATTGGTACATTTCTGCTTTATCTGTTAGGTCCTGTGGCAGAAGGACCATGCCTTTATTTCATTTTGAAAAATGTCATGTGGACCAGTCATATCAGCTAGTGGTGATCTTTCTTTAATTTATTAAGAGCCTTATTTCTGGGAAATAACTTATTTTTTGTTTCCATATCCTTCAAGTTTCAAGTAAATAGCATGTGAAGCCTTTCCTCTTCATGCTATAAAGACTGGCGGGGCTGGTTTTAGATGGTGGTGGTGAGGGGTGGAGGTGAGGGGGGTGACAGGGGTGACCCAACCAAAAATCACCTGGATTCCTGATGTCACTTAGCGTCCTGGGTGCCCCTGTCTAGTTAGCTGGTTAAGTATTGGACAAGGACATTTGTCATACAGATGGTTCTTTACAAAATCAGCATTCTCTCAACTGTAAGGTTGTTGATTTTTAGGATTAATTAGTAGGGTTATTAATCCAAACAATTAAATTCTCTCCTAGGAGTACAGCCGTCTGATTAATTAATCTATTAATTAATCAGTGGCTTCTCCAGATGTCTGTTGAGATACTGTCCCTTGAGCACTGCTGAGATGTGTTTTCAGACCATGAATTAATCCCTTTCACTTATTCAACTTTACAGTAAAAGGAGACTATTTATTAAGAGAGCTTGTTGTGGGTTTGCTGTGAGCAAAAATCTATTTGTAATTATTTTAGTTTATCCTTCTCACTCACGTATGTGACACACTTCTGTGTCATGAATTGATAACGTTTGATAAAATCTTAATAGCTTCTCAGATGCATTTCCTCTCACCGTTCTGGAAAGTGTATTTACAAAATTAAACATTTCAGCTCAAAAGAGAAGAGTCATCACATTCTAAAACATGATTTATTTATTTCAATAAAGCAAGAAAATTATACCAGTATTTCTAGTCATATAAATTTCATGACCTGTTCAAGAGCCACTGTTTTCAAAAGGCAAAACTTTGTGTGGCAAACTCTTTCTTCCTGCATCTTGCTTCAGACTCGTGTGGTACTCTAGGTCCTCTGGACAAGCCCTTTGGTGGTGATATTTGGGAACCCCAAGGAAGTCATTGTCTAGTAGGTTAAGAAGTGATTTCTTCTTCTGGGTATGGCTGAATTATTCTGTCATCTGGTCACCTAAATATTGCCGACATAGAACCACCTTCTCTCTCCCCTACAGGCCACCCAGCACCTCAGCCCTACTCAACCTGTCCTTCTTTTGGTAGCTGTCTCCTTCCTGGAGCCATATTACTTTGGCTGGATTATGCCAAGCTCTTCAACACAGCCTCTCCACTCCACTAATACAATAGAGTCCTTGAGGTGATGAAGCTGCAAGGCATTCTTTTGAAAAGTGAGAAGAATGATTCTCTCTCCCCACTCTTGTGTGTGTGTGCCAATATAATATAGCGGAACACAACATCAGTTTTATAATCAGAAAGACCTGAATTTGAATCATTCATCAAGAGGATGATGATGATGATACTGACTTCACAGAGTAGTTCTGAGCTACTACATTAGAAAGACTGAATGTCATCCAGGCTTCTCCTTCAGAAATCCAGCCCCTGGATCTCCTAGCAGAGCTAAGAACACTTCTGTACATCAGATGTATACATCCATTCATTCACTTTTCAGTTGGTACTTAATATGCATTCATTATGTGCCCAACATTGTGATGACTTATGTCTCCAAGGTGCATTCCAGGCACAATAGGATGGAGAAGAAAATGGGTGAGAAGAAAAAGCTCAGAGCAACAGTTGAGGCTGTGGACCCATTTGAACTCACCAACATGATTATCTGCAAATTAAAAAGACAAGAGTTGAGAATGAGTCTCTGAGGAAGAGAGACCATTAAAGGGAGAGCAAAAGGACACACTTCAGTTGTACTGAACATGGAGGAGGTGTGATCAGTGGAGTGGGAGGAGAATCAGGAGAGGAAGAAGAGCCACAGTGGATGGTATCATAGAAGGCAATGGGGGAGTTCCAAGGAGGACATGGACAATGTGACAAATGAGTCTAAGTATCTCTTGGCTTGGGCAAGGCTAAGACATCGGTGACCTTGTTGGAGTCACGACACAATGCCAAATTGCCATTGCTGGAGAGTGAAGAGGAAGGAGAAAAAATAGATTTCTTGAAAGAAGCATGGGTTTGAAGGGAATAAGGCAGTACATGAGGCAAGAAGGGTTAGGACAAGTTCATTTTTTAAAATAGAGGAGACTGAACATGTTGTGATATGTTCCAGATAGTTTTACTTGCCAAAACAATTTAAAATTTGCAATGAAATGAGGTTTCAAAAACTATAAAAATGGAAGTTAATCTGTCACTTCAATTTTAATTATTAAAGTAAGGCATAAATTCTAGTCTAATATAGCTCTAGTGTTTGTCAGAATTGGAGGAGAGATGCATCATTTTGATTTTTTTTTTTTAATTCTCTTTTTCCAGATTAAACCTGACATTTTGACTAGTGAAATACTTTGGGGGAAAAAGAACAAATCCAGACACTTTCTTGTGAACATCTTTGATGCCTCAACATTCAGTTCAGTGGTTTCCTTCCTGAGCAAGCTTTTGAAGCAATGAGAACCAGACCCACTGTCAGATCACATTTCAGTCAGTTTCTCTCGTCACAGGAAATTTGTAAAAATGAGCACATCTTTGCCTGACTGCTTAGTAAAACTAAAAATCCCACCACATACATCAAGCTGGGCCTGGGCTATTTCTTTCAGTCATTTGTTTAAAGGCCTTATTTCCATGTATTTTTACTGGACTGGCCTGGCCTGTGAGGCAACAGTAGATGCCAAACAATCCTTCCCCCTGCTTGGGTTTTTTTGAAGTCTTCTATTCTTCAGAGAGAGAGCCACTCCTGTTAGCAGAGAGTGTAGGTAAACTGACAAGGGCTTGTGGACTCTTCCTCTCCACAGTGTGGCCAGAAGTGGTGCTACAGAGTCACCTCTGGGGTCCTTGAGCCCATCCCTTATGGTGGGAAGAGCCCAGGGGAATGGCCCCTCTTGGACGTTCCATCTAGCAAGGGACTGTAATGAGTTTTGCAGTGATTCTCCATGATCCTTCCTTTCTAGCTCTCCCTGCTTTCCCTCCAGCCCTGCTTTGCAGAGTTCATGTATGAGTCAGTGTCCTCCTGCATGGGAATGAACTAAGAGTTGGCGATGCCAAACTTTTCTTTCTTTCTTTCTTTCTTTCTTTCTTTCTTTCTTTCTTTCTTTCTTTCTTTCTTTCTTTCTTTCTTTCTTCTTTCTTTCTTTTCTTGGATTCAGACAAATTCTCTATTCCTTAATAGATAAAGGAAGTAACTGAACAGAACTGAGAGATGATTAGCTCCCCATTTCCTTCTTTTTGGTGTGTTGCACTTGGGATTCCTCCACCACCCCATCCCTTCCTCCCCCTACACTTCCATCTAGCTCAAAGCACTCCCTGCCCTCAGGTTTGTCTTTCTCTTTAATTTTAACATTAGGTGAATAAACATATCTATTCTCAGAGTACATTACATTCCCCCACTTCCCCTCTCCTCATTTAGAATCTTATGTTTTGACATGATTTATCATGGGTTGTCACCCCTGATGATTAGAAAAGGCACTAATGAGATGGAGCTTGTCAAGACTTGATCACAGGGTCTCTACATTCTGTGGGATGGTAATAGGACACCTTAGAGAGACTTGGAGAAAGCAGAAAGTGTGAGAACAAGTTATGGATTCTTATGGATGAGGGCAGAGGTGAGGTGAGGCTCCTCCAAATCAAAATTCCTTAAGGAAATAAAATACTACCATAGCAACTCTCTTGTTGACTATGTAAGCAGTGCACCAAGTGATAAAAGTGAAATGCTAAAACTTTGAAGACGCTATTCACATGATCAGAATTTTCAATAATAGAGATGGGTGTTTCTTGCTGTAAAGATTGTTTTATTTGTGTAACAAACGTAATATGAAAAACCAACAGATCGATTAGCTTTCCATGGGTCTTGTGTGGAATGCTTGAGCTGACCCCACGACAGACAAGACTGAATTTATGGGCTCCTCTGATAGGATGTCTTGTTTGAGATCCAGCTGTTATTCTGGATCATCGTAGTGTAGCTAGCGAATTGGCAGCAGTTCATTAGGAAATGAATATCCAAAAATACACTCATCAGGAAATCCATCAGGTTTCTGCCATATGAATTTATAGATTATAGATTTAGAGTATCGTACATCCACTGAATGCCATAAATTAGAAATCTTCTGTTGGTCTGTAGTGCAACTATTTCATTCAGATGTTTAGATAATCAGGTTCTTTTTATATCCAGAGCAACTTCTCTAAGTCAGGTAGGAACTTACTTTAACGTAAGATTTGTATTTAACCATAACTTGTAATTTGTTATTATAAAAACCCCAACAAACCATTGGACACATGTCTGTTTAATACTGTTTTTAGAGAGTTAGATCTTCAGTACATCCAGGGACATACTCCAAACCTTCGCAATTGAACACATGTCCACATTTTATGGACACAAACATACCTTGGATTATAATCCTCAATCCTTGTCATGAATCTGAAAACTCACTAGGAAGGTATACAGTTTTTTTTTTTTTTAAATTAAATAATTAAGCCAAAGCATTACTTTTGTCTTGCATTACTGTTACCCCGGGCTCATATGGTACTAAAGGATTAATCATGGTCTGTTGCTGGTCGACTGGTAGATTTGACACAGCTAACGCCACCATGAATGCGATTATGCATTTCAGAATTTTCATGAAGAAGCAGCTGCCAGAAGGAACATGTGCTGGGGAGTGTTCATATTTTATGAAAACTATCTTGGTCCATTGCCTCCTTCCCTTGAATTAGCACTCAATTATCCTAAAGGAAGAGGCTGAAGACTCAGCAGAGCTGGAAGATAACCTCCAATCTCGTTAGCCCAGCAGCAGCTGCCCGGATTTGTTCGCACCAATTTGCAGCACCTTGTTTCATTTCATTTGCGCTGTCTTACTTTGTAAAAGACACACATGTATTTTACATTTTTAAAATGTCTTAGCACAGATTGAGTGGTACATAACAGCCTGAAAACTGGTAAAAATCTCTCACTTAGGAAACATCTTTCATACCCATTTGAGATTGGACAGGCTAAAGGCTATATGCTCTCTCTCTCTCGTTTTGTCCCTTAACTTCTGGACTGAAAAGGGTGACATTGTTGAGTCAGTACCATTAATTCTGTAGTTTTTTTGTTGTTGTTGTTTTTGATTTTTGTTTTTTGTTTTTTGTTTTTTTTTAATTATACCAACCTAGGGGTGCCTGGGTGGCTCAGTGGGTTAAGCCTCTGCCTTCAGCTCGGGTCATGGTCTCAGGGTCCTGGGATTGAGCCCTCCATTGGGCTCTCTGCTTCCCCCTCTCTCTCTGCCTGCCTCTCTGTCTACTTGTGATTCCTGTCAAATAAATAAATAAGATCTTTAAAAAATAATAATAAATTATACTAACCTATATCTTTAAAAAAATTATGGAGATAGTCAATTGGTCATATTCAGGAGGTATGTCTTTACTATGTTTGAAGGGATTCTTGTGGAAACAAGCATACTCACAAAAAATTGTCATCCAATAGAATAAGAGTAGTTCCAGAATAAGGTAAGTTATTAGATAATTTAAAACAGAGAAAGAGAAGAGAAATATTTTGCCATGGATACAGAAACAAAATGGCATGGCTGGGGCTGTGGGGGGGGGTGGGCTCTGAAATCATGTGATTGAGCAGAACTACTGGAAAAAGGCTACATTATCTGAGGCTGATAAGCATCAACCAGGATGAATGTAATGGAAATACATTTTCTAAGTATGAAAAAAGTTACGGTGCTGTAATTTTAAAGTCACATAAAGGTAAAGATGAAATTGAAAGATAAGACTGCTTAAGTTCAAGATTCAGATTCTTTAAAAAAGAAACTGATCTTATGTTTCTTCCTGGGGATTACATCAGATATGTTAACTGAAGTGATTTCTAGGTGATCATAACAGAAATTAAATTGAGTTTTAGGGAGGAAAAAATCGCAGGTTATTAATAAAACAGAGTCTCTTGTCAGCATAATTTTAGGCCCACTGACACATGACCCAGGCAAGTGTGATATTTTTAGCACCGTATACATTCTTTTGTGCATGGAGATCTATATATAGATGTTAATATAAGTTAGTATTGACAAACAGAGAGATATTGTTCATTTGATTTCTGGTTTTAGCTTGTCTTTTTTAATTAGAGTCACAAATTCCCCGAAGGCAATCCTGACTTTAAAGCTACAGCAATTGAGGGGCGCCTGGGTGGTTCAGTCAGTTCAGTGTCTGCCTGCAGCTCAGGTCATGATCTCCAGGTCCTGGAATTGAGTTCCCCATCAGGCTCCCTATTCAGTGGGGAGTCTGCTCTCTCCCTCTGCCTCTCCCCAGGCTTCTGTTCTCTCTCTCTCTCAAATAAAATCTTTAAAAAAAAATTAAAAATCCTACAGGAATCCAAATCAAGACCCCAAAGATCTGCACTCCCTTGTTCATTGCCACATTATTCACAATAGCCAAGATATGGAAACAATCTCACTGTCCATCAGTGGACGAAGAGGTAAAATGTGGTAGATACACCCAATGAAATATTATTCAGCCTTAAAAAGGGGGTAAATCCTATAGTATGTGACAAAATGGAGGAAGCTGGAGGACATCATGCTAGGTGAACTGGGTTGATCCCAGAAGGTCAAACACTGCATGATTCCACTCATGTGTGGTATCTAAGAGAGTCTTGTACTCATGGAAGCAGAGATTAGAGCAGTGGTTGCTGGAGCTGGACAGAGGGGGAAGTGGTAGCTGCTAAACCATAGGTATAAAATTTCAGTCGTGCAAAATGAAGTTCTAGAGATCTGTTGTTCAACATCATAACTATAGTTAAGAATAGTGTGTTGTAAACTTAAAACTTTGTTAAAAGGATAGGACTCAGATTCAATGTTCTTACTGCAATTAAAAAAAAATCCTGCAGGAGTCAGTGTTTCAGATTTGCTCTATTTAGAAACTGACAATGGGCCTCCATTGCTGTCCTCTTTAGTGCTTTGGGGACCTAGCAAGAGTATGTGACTTGCTGTGTCACAAAACTAGTTATGTGGAAAACCAGGTCTGGGATACAGGTTTGCCAATTCCCTGGCCAATATCTTTGTACTAAGCTGTTATACCAAGATTTCCAGTAAATTGACACTTAGCATATTTATGAATGGAGCAAACCCATTTGATATGATAAACCACCTTGCTGGGAGGTGAAGTTTTCGATTTTTCCATGTTTATGAAGGACTGGAAAGCTGGGTAGTAACTTATGAGGAGATATATATATATATATATATATATCATTAGGCCTTAATTTTCCATAGTAGCTGGATTAAAAGGCACAGGTTTAAATTTAATAAATTTGGTTCTTGATCTAGGGTATACGCTTAATATTAGAGAATAATTTTTGTTTCTAACATGAAGATGGACAACTGGAGAAATTTTGGTGCTTAATGAAACCACCAAAGTGACTTATGCCAGACTGACAGAATTGCTTTTTACATAATATGGACTTGGAACACCTGGGTGGCTCAGTTGGTTGGGCACCTGCCTTCGACTTGGGTCATGATTCCACCATCCTGGGATCGAGTCCTGCGACAAGGAGCCTGCTTCTCTGCCTGCCTGTGCTCTCTCTCCTTCTCTGACAAATAAATAAACTAAAAAAATTAAAAAAAAATAATATGGACTCACTGTTTTTTTTTTTTTTTTAACTACATGATGTTTCAATCTCTGTATCTCAGTTTAGGGCTTGTGATAGTGCTTAGATCATTTTAAATATTGCCTTTAGTTCTTCACACTATAAAGACCTAGCAGTTTCTGGTGAATATAGTTTAAAAAGATGGGGCACCTGGGAGGCTCAGTGGATTAAAGCCTCTGCCTTCAGCTCAGGTCATGATCCCAGGGTCCTGGGATCAAGGCCCGCATTGGGCTCTCTGCTTAGTGGGGAGCCTCCTTTCCCCTCTCTCTCTCTGCCTGCCTCTCTGCCTGCTTGTGGTTTCTGTCTGTCAAATAAATAAATAAAATCTTGAAAAAAAAAAAAGACAACTGAAGAGTTCAGCAGTTGGTATGAGATTGTGAGGAAATTATGCCCCCCCCCCCAAGTAAATCTGAGCCAGGAGATAGTTTCCCTGTTAGGTTAAGTGCTATGTAATTACAAAATTATTTTTAAGAAGAGGGGAGAGACAGTTGGCAGATTTGGCGAGTTTGGAAACACAGGAGTCTGTGCCAGCAGTATTAGATGGGGACCCAATTTCAATTCTGGTTTTCAAGAAGGAAACTAGTTTTGACTCATCTTGCCTTGAAGTGCCAAGGATCCTTTACTCAGCTTGTTTGGAAGAATTCTTTTGATCCTCTGACATGCTGACTTAATTAAGCCTCAGCATCATGGAATTTGTGAACCAAGGTTGCCAAATTAACCAAATGAATTCACCTAGTATGTAATTGGCTTAAGGATAGCTTCTCATGTAGGTCTAGAATAACTTTTGTCCACATCTGCCTATACCTTATTGGAAGACTAGAGCATAGAGAGTAGAATAGTCATTTAAATAAGCAAACAAACAAATAAATAAATAGTGGAGAACTTAACATGTTTTGCTGGAAGACCTTCTGAAGCTCTAAAATGTAGTCCATGATTTATATCTTAGTGTGGGATAAAATCAGAGCCTTGACTGCCAAACTATGGTCTGGTTGTGTTTCTGCATCTAAGATTTCTCTGACACTATCTTGCTATCACTCTCAGTACTAGGTCGATGTTCTGCTCTTATTGCTGTTTTTAGCACCATTTTTAATTTTATAAAATGTATTGGTAAGAATGGATGGTGAAGAATCTGTAAGTAATCTTCTGCTTTTAATCCTACTCTGGAAACCAAAGAATCATGTAAGGTACTTAAACTAGAAATATTGTCAGATTTTTTCTTTAAAAAAATTTTTTTAATTAACATATAACATATAACAAATTTTTAAAATTAACATATAATGCAATGTTTGTTTTCAGGTGTATGGGTCTGTGACTCATCAGTCTTACACAATTCACAGCGCTCACCATAGCACATACCCTCCCCAGTGTCCATCACCCAGACACACCATTCCTGTTTCTTGAGATTAAGAGTCTCTTATGGGGGAGAAGGGGGTGGGATTATGGACATTGGGGAGGGTATGTGCTTTGGTGAGTGCTGTGAAGTGTGTAAACCTGGTGATTCACAGACCTGTACCCCTGGGGATAAAAATATATGTTTATAAAAAATAAAAATTTAAAAAAAAAGAGTCTCTTATGGTTTGTCTCCCTCTCTGGTTTCATCTTGTTTCATTTTTTTCCTCCCTTTCCCAATGATCTTCTATCTTGCTTCTCAAATTCCTCATATCAGTGAGATCATATTATAATTATCTTTGTCTGATTGACTTATTTCACTCAGCATAATACTCTCTAGTTCCATCCACATTGTTGCAAATGGCAAGATTTTATTTTTTGATGGCTGCATAATATTCCTTTATATATGTATATATATATACACACACACCACCTCTTCTTTATCCATTCATCTGTTGATGGAAATCTAGGCTCTTGCCATAGTTTGGCTATTGTGGACATTGCTGCTCTAAACATTAGGGTGCATATAACTCTTCGGATCACTACATTTGTATCTTTAGGGTAAATATCCACTACTATAATTGCTGGGTCATAGGGTAGCTCTATTTTCAACTTTTTGAGGAACCTCCATACTGTTTTCCAGAGTGGCTGCACCAGCTTGCATTCCCACCAACAGTGTAGGAAGGTTTCCTTTTCTCCACATCCTCACCATCACCTGTCATTTCTTGACTTGGTAATTTTAGCCTTTCTGACTGGTGTGAGGTGGCATCTCACTGTGGTTTTGACTTGTATCTCCCTGATGCTGAGTGATGTTGAGAGCTTTTTCATGTGTCTGTTGACTATTTGGATGTCTTCTTTGCATCTGTTCATGTCTTCTGCCCATTTCTTGATTGGATTATTTGTTCTTTGGTTGTTGAATTTGGTAAGGTCTCTATAGATTTTGGATACTAGCCCTTTATCTGATATATCATTTGCAAGTATCTTCTCCCATTCTGTCAGTTGTCTTGGTTTTGTTGACTCATCAGATTTTTTCTTAACAAAACAACTTATAGAAAGCAGGGTGAACATGAAGGATATTTTTATAAAATATTAACTCATTTTTAAAAATCTGTTAAATTTTCATTAAAATCAACCAGGTGCCCCTTTATGTTTTCTTAAATTCAAGAGAATTTATAGTAATTAGATTGCAATATTTTGCAAATTTATCAAGCAATAATCTAAGATAGAACGATGAGTTGAACCCCCAAAGTAAAAAAAAAGTAAGCATTAAGATTGTATCTGGTTCTGGGCAAACATAATTTAAAAGGGAAAAAAAAATTCTCTTTTGAACAGAGAAACCAAAATGGTAAAGAGAAGAACATTTTTTTACCATATGAAATGTTTGAGGCACAAGAATGTTTATCATGGAGAAGCCTCAAGTCTAAGGCTTGAGGCTGTGTCTTCCACATAGTGCATACACAGCTCATACTTATTGAATGTCTGAATGAATCACAGGTCTCAAATACTAGGGGTATTTTTCTGTGAAAGAGAAATTAGATTCTGTTTGGTCTCACAGATGGAATTATGACCCACTTTGCTGAATATAAGAAAGAACTTTCTACCTCCCAGCTATTTAAATGAGGATGGACAGCCTCTAGGATGGGTCTGCTGCCTGGCACAAACTGGATGAGTCTTTCGTGTGGGTGCTTTGGGGGGACTCAAGAAATGTATGGAAGGTTGAGTCAGGTGACTTTAGTGGCTCCTTTTGATTCTGACATGCTGTAAAATAATATTTTTTGTTTTCTGTTTTTTCTTGATCTATACTCCATATCCTCATTCTGTTATGGCAAATGTTGAGGATTTAATAGTGCCCCTAAATTTATTAAATCAAGACCAAAGCCTTGGGTCAGAGAAGGCAGGCTTGAGGTCCAAGGTGGGTCTTCCATCACAAAACTGTGTATTTGTGGCATGAGGGGAATATGTTGACATTGTGGTAGTTTTTAGAATTATTAACTCTAATGGAATTTTGAAATTTCTTTTGAAAATAGAAACCAGGGGCACCTGGGTAGCTCGGTGGGTTAAAGCCTCTGCCTTCGGCTCAGGTCATGATCCCAGGGTCCTCGGATTGAGCCCTACATCAGGCTCTCTGCTCAGCAGGGAAGCTGCTTCCTCCTCTCTCTCTCTCTCTGCCTGCCTCTCTGCCTACTTATGATCTCTGGCTGTCAAATAAATAAATAAAATCTTAAAAAAAAGAAAATAGCAATTACTTCTTAAAGAAAGCTTGTTTTCCTATATCAAATGGGTGAGAGCTATCTTTAACAGCTATTGATTTTTAAACCTCTCATTATGAGTTTCACAATGTTTCCCTAAAATTCATATGCTGAAGTCCCAATCCCCTTCTGAATGTGACCTTATTTGGAAATAGGGGTTTACAGAATGAGGGGTCCTTTGGGTAGGTTCAGTCCAATATGACTGGCATCCTTATAAAAAGGGGAGATTTGGAGACAGACACACATTCGGGGGAATGTTGCATGAACATGAAGATGGCCATCTACAAGCCAAGGAGAGAGGCCAGAAACAGATCCCTCCCTCACAGTTTGCAGAAGGAACCTATGATGTCAACACCTCGATCTTGACTTCTAGCCTCCTTAACTGTGAGACAATAAATCTCAGGCCACTCAGTTTGTGTTACTTTGTTATGGCAGCCCTAGAAAATCAATACACTCTTTAAAAGACTTTACATATCTATCAGGTTTGCTAAAAGGAGAATATATTTAGAAGATTATAGGAAATATTTACCTCATATAAAACATTTATTTTCTTTTGTGCACCTGGGCTTGATTTTCCTAACAGTCCAGTTCAAGTCCACACACCTCGTGGCTTTTGTCACTTTCATTAAACAGTTGGGAAACAAGCCATCAACAAAGCATGAAGATCCCACGTTATGTTGTCTGCTGTGCTCTGTAAACGGTGAACATAATTTTCTCACTTATGAGATACTTTCCATGCTGGGCACATACCTCTTGTTACACATTTTACATAGCACGTGTTCCGGATTTCCATTTCCATTTATATGTGAAAAATATTTGGGCTGGCTGATAAACACACAGGGAAAGGAAGGAAATGGATAATTTACCTGAAGCATTTAGCCCCATCTCAACTTTTATTATTCTGAGTTACCTCATTGGAGTAAAAAGAGGAGAAAAATGTCCCCTTTAAACAGAGACTTTATTCAAGACATGACTGGCTTTGGTGCAGTGACTACACTCCTGGGAGCAGTTGGCGGGCCGGGCAATGTTGTGTGTAAGCAGACCTCCAGGGATATGATTCCTAGCCGCCTCTCTCCCCACCACCATCTGTTGTGTAATATATTTCCTGCAAAATCGTATTCAAGCGTGGAATTGAAATTTGTATCATTACCAGTAGTTTACTATGAGTAAGACACTTGCTGGACATGTCAAAGAATATCAGAATAGCTATGAAATTCAAATCACCTGCTAGTCCTTTCGATCAGACCTGTACATACTCTCTTAGGGAATCAAGGTCAGCCTCCGTCTTAAAAGATTGACCAATGTTCTTGAACCAGTGGTCCCACTGAGGGTTTGGCCTTCGTTTCCCTCACTGTTGCAGGTTGGACCAGGGTTTTGGATTGGGGCCAGAAGGACGGTCTGAGATGGGTGACCCACTGGAGAGGGACTGAGTTAGGAAGAGCAAGTGGTGGTCAATAAAAGCCAGAGTTCTTTGTAAGAAGGCAAGCCTAGCTCTGGGAGGGGCTGGATACATTCTCCTGGATGGGAAGTGAGAGAAGAGGGAGAGAATGGATTAGAGTGGAAGCTGGTCAGAAATAACCAGGGTGAGGGCCGGGCAACTGTTGTGACCTCCCGTGGGGTTTTCTGTAATGCAAAATAGGAAGGGTGCTTTGGACAACTCTGAAGATTTGGAATTGAGCCAGATAGTTCTCAGCTTGCCTGCTGGTTGAAATCTTCAGTTAATTTATTAGACTCCCAGAAGTCACCTGAAGTAGTACAGTCTTATTATAAGGACTTATGGCAGGAAACTCACCTGGGTCACCTAGAGCTCTGGGAAGAGTCAGACAGTTGAGCCCCATGGAGCTGAAAACGTCACCTGGGGAAGAGATACTTACCATCAGGCCCTGAGACAGCTGGAACTTCTGTCTTCCCATAGCCTCAGCACAACAGGTACCTCTGATCCCGTTTTCATATGTCTACCTTTTGGTTTTTACTCCCACCACCAATTGCATATCTATCACCATTTGTCCCAAGTTCAAACTCTCACAAAGCAAGGGTAGTATTGGTTTAGCTGGCTGGACAATGGGCTAAGTGCTATAGGGCCGAGCCAGTGACAGGACCCAGTGCTCTTTCCTCTTTTCCGAAGACATTGCGTTTAAAGTCTCAGCTTTTCTTGAAAGTTCATTATGCCCTGTAATCTTCTCCCCATCTCCCTGCATGCCCTAAAGTGGCCAGGAAGTGCACAGAGAGGATGTCTAGTTAATGGTTTCTGTTCTGTGAATCTACAGCTTTCGTTCCTTACTGAGCTCCAATTTTCCTATATGCCTTCTTATAAGGAATATGTGGGGAGAACAGTATCACTCCTGGTTCAAGCCCTTGGGCACTTACCTTGTTTCCCAACAGCAATTATTCCTGACACCTAACAGCCCTCTTGGACTGACACACTTGAGTCACTGATCTTCTCTTCCTGATTCCCTATTCAAGAACCCCATTAGCCATTGTCTTGGCAGAAGGATAATTAAATTTATGGGAACTCAGTAGCCTGATACTCCATTAAATGTGTTTTACACGGATTAATTTACATAAGAATAGAACAACTGAACATACAAGGTCCAGAAAGCAAGGAGAAGGAGATTAAGAGAAACAGTGAGGGAGCTGGAAGGAATAAGGAAGCGGGAAGAAGAAGAGCTAGAGGAGGAGGGAGAAGGATGGAGATAGCAGAGGAAAAGAGGTGGCAGAAGAGGAAAAAGGGAAAGAACATCTTGAGAACAGCTCTTTGCCAAATAAACATTTTTCTCAATCGGCCATTCCGGGCTATACCCATTTACACTCATCCACTGAGTGACGGCCCATCTTGTCTCCTTTCCTTCTTCTGGCAATCGCTCTGTGGAATGGGGGCACCATGCCAAAGGAAGCAGACTGGGAAATGCTTGAAGGAAACCATGAACAGGAGAGGGACTGCTGGGAAGATCAAGAAACGGGAGTTGGAGAAGATGGCGCTGACCGAGCTCCACTGGGATGGGAGGGTTGGCCAAGCAAATGGGGGGCGTCTGAGACTAACAAGACAGCCTGTAAAACGATATGCAGATCAAATAAGAAACTATTGATTCAGGCAACAATGCAGAAGAATTAAAGCAACATCGTGCTGAGTTCAAGAAGCCAGACAGGAGGAGCAGGAGACATGCTTATAACCCTGTTTCTAGGGAGACAAAGAGGAAGTAAATAAGAATGTATGGTTTTAGAAGCTGGAAAGTGATCACCTAGGATTAGAAGGTAGTTTTATGTGGGAAGGGGCACAAGAGAATTTTCTAGAATTGTGTGTTTGCTCTGTGCCAGTTTGGAGAGTGAGTAAATGAAGTGTACCCAAGTCAAGATTCATCAAGGTGCACACTCCTGATTATAAAAAACATACTGCAATTGGGGGGAAAAAAAGCTTGGATGCTTGGGTGTCTCAGTCAGCTAAGCGGCTGACTCTTGATTTGGACTCGGGTCTTGATCTCAGTGTCCTGGGATTGAGCCCTGCCCCTCCCCTCAATCAGGCTCCGTGCTCAGTGGTGAGTCTGCTTGGGAATTTCTCCCTCTCTCTCCCTTTGCTCCTCCCCCCAATTCCTGCTCTCTCTCAAATAGATAAATAAAAGCTATATATATTTTAAAAAGTAAAAAGCTAAGCAGAAGAAAGTATACATGCAGAACAGTATATTTAAAATACCAACACAGGCAAACAAAGCCTCCTAGACACTAACCATGATTTTACAATTTATATTTCTGTTTTTTTAAAGCTTGTTGAAATTTAAAATTAGGCTCTATTAACACCATGTGAATACATTATAGGTTTGATTTTAAGATGAGATTTAATAAATGTGTACCTTTAAATATGTATTAACTTAAAAATAGATCACAGGTACCTCTTGTTTTGTGTCTTTTTGGCATCTGTTTTCTATGATGGGAAAAAGCATTGATTTTTATTTATATTAAAAATGAGTAAAATTAAGAAAAACTGAGATTTTATTTATTTGAGGGGAAAAGTACCCACTATTTTATTCATGACTACGAACTTGTTTCTAAAAGCCCTCAAGAAATAGCTGAAGAATTTGCTGTGCATACTCTACTAGCAAAATAAATGTTTAGATCTTTGAAATATGCTTGAAGTGAGTGTTCATATAAACATACCTTCCTTAACTGAGTGATATGAAAATATTGGCTGAAACGATTCATATTTTTTTGTGAGCCAGAATGCATGCATGAGTATTGTTTGAGTAAATAAATTATGTTAACTACCGTTTGAAATATACCAAAAGACATCAACAGTTTCTTTACAGTAACTTTTCTATTCTGGACCAGAGGTCAGGACTTTCATCTTGGCTTTTATGTTGTTAAGAGAAAATGCTGCAGGGCGCCCAGGAAGTTGGTCACAAGGTGGAGTTAAGTTCAGACACTACAAACTAGGAGGCTGGATGGCCTCAGGCTTTTGCAGAACCTTTCTGGGGCTCAGTACCCTCATCTGTAGAAGCCTATCTAGTCTCATCTGCTTCTATGTGTAGCCGTGAGAAGAGTGAATGATCGGACACTGAAAGCCCAAGGTCTGGCGTATAATAGTTGCTCAGTTAATGCTTTCCTCCTCCTCCCTCCTCTCCTAGGGATTCTCTGGTCACTGCGATCCTTCTGTTAGGTGGTAGCACCTTTACATAGTTCTGTTCACTTGCTAGGTGGTAATTTCACAAGAAGAAGAGAGGGAGTGATCTTTAGTTCAGATCCTTTCCCCCTTGTTCTCGGTCTTAGGAAATACATACCAGTTGGACAGAGCAGGTTGAAATTAGGGGATAAAAGTGACTGGCCTGTGGATTTGAACTATTGGGACCTGCCTGGTTGAGGCTCTTTTCTATGTGTGGATCTCTCTGTTTTCTGATAGTCCTTCTCTAGGTGAATCTTACACCTGTTGCAAAAAGATGCGATCCTCAGGATGGGAGATTTGCACAGGCTTGTGGAAACTTGAAGGAGTATTAAGAAGAATTAATGGGGTGTCTTGAGGAGCACGTGGGAAATAGGAGTTCAGGAAGAGCAGGATCTCTTGGGAAAGTTGAGTGCTCTGTCCTGGTCGCCGTGCCACCAGGCCCCACGGGACTGCAGAGATGCCTGGGAAAAGCAACTTTTCTGATTCATTGGCCTTTGCAATTGGTTTGTGGCTTATCAACTCAACTTAGAACATAATTATGTCATTTTCCTCTGCGCAAATGTGGCATCCTCTTGAATCTAAGCTGCAGGGATAGCTTTATGAAATGAAATTGCTCCGTAGTGCTTTAAATGGAAATTGCCACATCAGCTACATGGCCGTGTCTATTCTGGAAGCTAATTGAAATTGCTCTGGCAGATGCCGGAAACAAATGCTGGGTTACATTAGCTTATGGGGGTCACTTTCTCCGTTGTGTCACATGTTAAACTGGTCACACGGGCCTGGATTCTAAGAAAGAGCACAGGGCTGAGAGAAAGGGGATTTGGCCCCTGCCTTCCATCCGGTCCACACTTCCGGGGGCGTTCCAGTCCTGTGGTGGGCATCTGCCCATTGTATAACAATACGGTACCCGTGACCCCTCACCCACCACCCAGGTTTGATGACGTGAGTTCAGTGAGAGAGTATTTAAAAGACAAAACTTACTAGGCACATGAATCATTCAACTTTGAATATTGATTTTGTCATTATATCCATATTTATTTAGTCTTTTACTCAACAAACATGTAGCGAGGGCCTGATAATGGTTAAATTTTATTAAATGCTTAGAATAGGCCAGAACTCTCTTTTTATGTTTTAACTGCTTTAATCCTTACAGTAGCCCTAAAATCTCGTTTTATGGGTAAGAAGATGGATATAACAGAGGCATCTGAGCGCTTTGAATGTGCTGGGCACGGCTGGACGTCAGGAGCACATAGATTGGTAAGATAGAGCAGAAATGCAATGACTTCAAAGTCTAGTTGAAGGGGGAATGAGAACAGAGATCAGAGACTCTGGCCTCTGTTAAGCCTGAAGGTGGACAAATGGCTGGGTGCTGGGGCAGCCCTGTGGAGGGACCCTTGGTAGCACTTCAGTGTGGTGGGAGGTGGGACAGATTCCAAGATGATGGGAGGGGGGTGGGATTAACTGGAGCTTGGGGCATAGACTGGGAAGCCGGCTGGGAAGCAAGCTCGACCTACGAGAGTTTCGGTTAAGATATCAGAAGTCAATGTAAAGCAAGTTATCAGGAACTGAACACACAGCGCAAGGTGAGGTCAGAGACTTGGGGAAACAGTCCACCTTAAACAGCCAGCTGTGAGGAGACAAAGCACTAACGCTCATTCCTCAATAGAAGCCCATGATCTAGTCATCTTTAGGTTCTGCAGAAGCTCGGAACCAATTACCCACTCGGCCAGTGTAGGGCGTCTCCTGAGTACAGAAAGGATATTTAAAGAGAACATCCAAGCTTGTTCTTGGGAACATTGCATTTTTCACTAGGTCCTTTGAACAATACATGTCTACCTATGGGATTCATGTCTTTGTAGGATTGTGTTCCTTTGGTACATTTGGATGGTTCACTGATGTTTTTAAGTCACTTCATCTTTTGGGGAGAGTGTTTCTACCTAGGAAGTTGAAACTCCTAGCAAAACAAACAAACAAACAAAAAAACCCCAATTCCACCCCCCCAAAAAAACACAATAAAATGTGAGAAAGGCTTTTAAACCATTCAGAAATAATATTGTCTCCATCCTTATTCAAAAGAAATAGGAAATAAAAACTCTAAAGTGAAAAAAAACAGAAAAACACCATGTACTTGAAATGAAGTACTTAAGTAGAACACTGAGTTTATACTGAATTTGGCCAAGCTAAAGAAGGAATTGCATTGGTTATTTAGTTCGGATATCCTGACAGAAAGAAGCCCACACTTTGATATGGAGAGAAACTTTCCTGACCTCTACACGTGACAGATGTGTTACTCCTAAGGAAATAGTTAAGATGTTCCTTGCTACTCCTAAAGTCACAAATTAATACAAGAAGAGATCCTTCACTTGTCTCTAAAGAAATGCATTGGAGGGGGAATTTGTACCATTTATGCTTAACTGTGATTTCTAAGAGTGAGAAGAATTGCCCTTTTCGAAGTTCTTGAGAAATACAGCCAACAGCTGGGAGAAACCTGTCGGCAGCATCAGGAGATAGAGGTGGTCTCAGAAGTGTTTGGAACAGACATTATGATCCAGTGTCTAGAGAGGCCTGCCTCCTTCAGCGGAGCTAGGCTGCCTGGCAATGGAAGGTGCCTTCTAGTGGTGATTACCCCTAAATGACTGACACCCAGGTCCTTAGGATGTCATGAACCCTTGCAACTGTGTGCCCGGTTGGATCTATTACAGAAGTTCTCATCGAGTCTGAGTAGGCTGAGGGAAGCTTCAGCTGCGTTCTTTGCTGGTTAATGGTCTAGGGATACATCGGTACCATTTGAGTTGTTATGGAGTCTATATGAAGTATAAGGTATGTAATCAAAATCAGAGGAATCTTGGTGTTTCGTACTTAGAACCACGTATAATCCTTACCACAAAGAGCAAGGATCTTAAAAAAAAAAAAAAAAAAGAACGAGGACCCTGGTCTTCCTCTTTGCCAGGCAGCCCTGTGGATTTCATTCCTTCCTTCTTCAACTTCAGCAACTCAGAACACTATCCTGCATAGTTCACTTGTTCCTTTCCTTCTCTGTGCCTTTAATGGCCC
The DNA here is from genome assembly GCF_030435805.1 of Mustela lutreola. Lineage (NCBI taxonomy): Eukaryota > Metazoa > Chordata > Mammalia > Carnivora > Mustelidae > Mustela > Mustela lutreola. The sequence continues at coordinate 55,550,273 of NC_081295.1, read as the reverse complement.
TTCTCTTGCCTGTAATGCCCACAAATTCCAGCCTGGGCCCTACCCCTGGAGCACACCTTCACGGCCAACTTTGACCACATCTCCACTTAGCTCTGCTCTCAGAACGAAGGTCACAGTTCACAGCATTTGCTATGCAGCAATTATGGGCAGAGCTTGGGCAGGAATTCCACCTGCAAGGAATTCACAGTATGGGGGAAATGAGACACAGGCATAATTAACTTAGCTTCAAGGCAGAAGTATTAAGCATTGTAAGAGCCATAAGATCATTCCAGTCGGACCCAGAGAGACTCCATGAAGGAGACTGTGTTCCTGCAGTGGGACTCCCTTACGAGTGTGTTAGGATAGGAGGCTGCTGAACGAAGCCACTATCCCTTAGCAATCAGTCAGCTGGAGGATGTGGCCAGCCAGAGGTCACCAGCAGCTCTGTTCACCTCGCAGGCCATGCAAATAGCATCGTTTCCCATGTGTGTCCTTATGTGAAGATGGTGGGTACACTTTCTTAAAGAGGTTTTGATTTGAAAAAAAAAAAAAAAAAAAGAGGGTTGGATTTGGACGCTGAGATTGTCTGTGTTTGGGGGTGGGTATTCAAGGGGAGACACGGTTGGAAGAAGGAACCATGTATATTTCTGTGTTTGTATGTATTTGTGGATGTGTGTGTATTGGGGCCAGCCCTTTGGCAATAAGGCTGAAAAGATGGATCGGAAAGCTGTCACACAAGGTCTTATATGCCTGGCTACTGAGTTTGAATTTTATTCTGGAATCTGGGTAGTCGGTGAAGGTTTATGTATCAGAGTAATACAATGTGAGTGAGGTTCTTATGTACTTATCTTTACTTCTTGGGTTAAAAACGGGGAGAGACGCTGGAGATAAAGAGTCCTAGGGAAAGATCTAGAATTGCTAAACTCTAAATTGTTAAATTGTTAATTGTTAAAGACACCTGGAGTGTTTTTCTGTCTCTCCTCCTGGTGTAGGCTGGCTTTCCTCACTTCATAGGCCATATGGCAGGAAGGTGACCCAGCAACATTTCTTGTTTGAGAGACCAACCCAAAATGAAGAGAGTCACTTGGTCACAATCTCACATTTTTGGATGGATGGTCTGCCCCGGTTTGTTGAGCTTCCCAGGATTGTGAGATTATGGCTTACAATCATGGCAGCTGTGTGTGTGTGGGTGTGGGGAGAAGGGCAGGGGGAAATCAAGAGGGGTCCCGAAGAACTGCATAGACTCCTCAGAACATGCCTACTACTCTTATTGCTTATTTAGCTATTATTTTCAGTAAGTCCTCACACACAATAGGATTAATGAATAGTTAGCCACATAGGACAAATGTCAAAAATCATTTGCATGCGGAAGGACTTTGACACAAAAATTGTACATTTATATCTGAGGACCTATGCTATGCTATTGAACTGTAGTAAATATTAAATTAGCCTTGTAAGAGGTAGAATAGGGAAAATGGAGTAATCTGAGATTATCTTTGCTATTTCCATGATCTATTTTCCTGTTAGAACATTTTCATTGAAGAAAATAATAGAACTCAGCAGCTGCTTGCAACAGTTCTTCCTCAAAACGAGTATATTGTGAAAAAATAAGCTTTCGCTCATCATTACTCTAACTGTGCTATGCCTAGTGCATCTGAAAACTTAAGATCTCAAAGGGCCATTACATTTAAATAAGATTGAATGCATTAGAGAAATGAAGAATTGGCAAATGGTGGATGCCAGTTAAGATGTTTCAATTAGATTGAAATTTAAACAAGGCCACATGCATTTGTTTTTTATTGTATTTATTTCCTGGGTACATTTATTTTACATTCCAAATTTCTGTAATTCTAAAATCAAAGGGAGAAAATCTAAACCCCTCCAGTGAAGTTCATAAGGAGCCTAAAAGTGAAGCTTGGCCAGCAGGCCTAGCCATGGGTCCTGGCCAGACCACGCATGCTGCCCCAACCTCCAGGACCTGTGGGGGTTCCCCGGGAACACAGGACACGGGAACCACAGCTCATACTCCTGGAGCATCAGTTTTGCTTAATGTGAAGTAATTAAAAACATTATTTTCATGTTAAAGCAAACAGAGGAAGATTATGGAAAGAGTTCAAGAAGAGCTTGATTTCTTTAATTAGGTTTTTTTTTTTTTTTTTTTTTTTTTTGGTTTTTGTTGTTTTTAAATTAAAAACTGAGTGTTTAGGGCAGTTCTCCTCCAGCTGTGCATTTAGTCATTGTGGGGAGGAGGCAGGGTGTTGTTGGAGGACAGTTAGAATGGAGATTGTGTACAGAGACGAAGAGAAGTGGGTAACTTCTTTCTAGACCAGTTGTTCCGCTGGCAAGGGTTTTAGGTGGGGGCTGGGGAGGTCCATGTGACTGTCGGTGACTATCCCTTGCCTGCCAAAGGCTCAGGAGGCCAAAGGAGACCTGGGACTGTAGGCTCATTCACTCATATTCTGTGGTTAACAGGGATGCGGTGTGCCCACTGTTTAGGCTTTTCGTCATTGTGAGAAATGCTGTTGTTTTCCTGGTTTATGTTTTCCTGATGTTCAAATCACTCAGTATTAGAGCTGGAAGGGGCTTGTGGCTCAGCAAAGTGACCTTTCTCTCACTCTGTAGAATTCAGTCTGGCTGAAAGAACTAAATTGAATAGGGGAGTTACTGAAATGACTTGCCTCGGTTATTAATTGACACATTTATTTATTATTTATTAGACTAGGAATCTGGTTTTCTGAACTCCCATTCTTAATTCTTCTGAGAAAATAAAACTACAGATTAGACGGAAATGTTAAGGCTCAGAGTGGCCTTAGCTACTTAGATTCCTTGGTATCTGAAGTCTTATCCTGAACCTCTGGCAAACTACAGCTCTGCTCACAGCTGATTTTTAGATCAATCAGGAGCTAAGAATTTTTTTAAAGGTTATTAAAACAAAACAAAACAAAACAAAAAATGAATAAGTGGCAAAGATTATATGTGGCCTTCAAAGTCTGAAATCTTTACTCTTTGGTTCTTTACTGAAAAAGTTTGCAGATCCCTGAGGAACCATGGCCAACCAAATGAACTCCAAATCCAGTCCCAACTTGCTCATGGAACCCTATTTCAGTTCCAGGCAGCAGAGTGCTTAGTTCCAGATGGTCACAAATGGTCAAACCAGTTACCACAATCTTATTTGTATTTCCTAGCTTATTTTGCAATTAAAAGTAGCCCTGTGACTTAGTTCTGACCTAGAAGAGCTGAAAGTCTTCTAATTGGGAAAAAGGTAGTGGTTTGGGGAAATCTTTTGCTTTTTTGACATATTTGACAGCACCTATTTCACTTCTTTGACTGATGGATTTGCAGCAGCTCTCTTGTTACCATAAGGAGATGGCCAAGAGTACTGCAGTGTCACTGGCCTAAACATTGAACCAATACCAGCAAGCAACTATCTCAAGATGCCTTGCTGCATTTAAGAAAATTCGACCCATGTTTACTGTAGCCACTGCAATTGTTTTGTTACTTGCAATCAAATACTTTCCTATTGATAGAGGTGCTATCCAGCCTAAAAACATCAATTGCTTCCATTTTTTTATTCTAGGAAGTATTTTCTAGTCAGCCAAGAGTTACTAGAGATCTTCTGATCTATATTTTCATTCATAATTGTTCTACCTCCTTATTACTTACTCTAATATAGATTTAGCTTTTGTAATTAGTGTTACTTTTATGCATTTTAGATAAGCTATATAACCTTGGAAAATTGTCCTTTCATAGTTTCCAGATTTTTAGAATGGAAATAATAATAGTATGTACCTCATAAGGTGCTTTTGGGGAATTAAAAAAAATCATGCCTTTGAAACATTAAGCAGAGGGCTTGGTACATAATTTGTGCTAAAAAATGTGAGTCGGTGTTGCTGTTGTTTTATTGTAATTCTATTTGTCTTTCTCTTCTCTTTCTTCTGGGTTTCTGGTAAAGGTTATATATGGGTCTCCATCCCTTTACTAATGGCACAAAAGCAATGGCTTTGGAACTATCGGGAAATATTTACCTACGAAGAGAGACTTTAACACTTGAAATTCAGTGTTGGAAATAATCTGAAGACTTCTCATTCCTGGATGTAATTTTAATTTGAATATCAATATTAGACCGACTTGGAGTATAAAAGATAGCAGAAGTATTTTCTTTGAGCTTTCCAAAGTTACCTGGATAAACTGGGTAATGATATTTAGAAATGCACCTCCTGACCGACCAGAGGCTCTTGCTTATGTTTAACACAGTTTGATGATTTGAAAGGATCTGTGTATTATGGCACCTGAGCCATATACATTTTATGTAGGAATTTTTTATTATACCAATTTATATTTCTCATAAAGAATCCTTGGGGTTTTGACAGGGAAGAGAATCTATTTAGTAAAATTAGGGATGGGGAAAAAAAAGTGCCTCTTTTTTAAATGATGCTTCAAAAGGAGGAATATTTCTATTGCAATAAATTATTTTTTGATTGCCTCTATACCTCTTCCTGCTCCATATCCCCATTCTGAATGGCATCATTAAACAGTGCCCGATGTGAATATTAATGTGAGTCAGGAGAAGGCTGCCAGCCACACACAATGCATTCAAATGTTGGCTTTACATAATTATCCTTCCCTTTTCCTGTGCTCTTTATGATGCCCAGTCTAGAATTTGCAGTGCTATCTAGTAAATCTGAGTGAAAATTTCTTTATATTTGGATGATAGCCTAAAGTATTGCCAGCCTTGTACCTAAATGAAATTTGGCTCAAATGAAAGCAAGCTACTGGCAAAAATGAAATTTTACTAGAGTTTTAAAGACACTATTCACATTCATCTATTTTACATTTTTTTTTTCTGTACAGATGTCTCCTGGCACTAAGTCATTGTTCTGTATCTTTGATAAGTACAGAAGGGTTAATAATTGTGGCCACCCTAGCCTAAAGCCTAGGATTTTGTTCAAAATAGTTACTGAATACTAAATGAGAAGCCTAGAAAAAAATATCTTTAATCTGAGAAAACATGGAGTTCTTTATGAAGGAAAATATTATTATTAAGGACGGTAGATATTGCTGATAGATTTGCTTATTGTTTGTTTCCTGGATGTTGACAAAGTTTTTTGAATCTACTCATAAGCTTTAGGTAAGGGAGAATAAGGTCCCAAGTAGAAATTTAGACAGGTTTTGGCTTCCTTAAATGACTCTCACCCCTTAGTATGAATTACACTCTAATATACAGAACAAATGTAAATCCTATTCATGGACCAAAATTGATCATTTGTAAGGATTTGTGGGGGGGGGGAATGACAATTTCTAAAATTCTGTCAATTGTTAAGTGTGGCCCTAATTTTCAAAAATAATAAACTTAGTACTCATTCCATCCCAGTATAATTTCTTAAGAAAAACATATTTTGAGAATTAAAAAAATTTAAAAAGCAGGGGAGGACTAGGAGCCAACATGGTTTTGCTAAGATATTTTGATCTTCTGGTAGGATTACAGGAGTGCTGGTAAGGGAAGGTCAGTACAATCTCACCGAATTTCAAAAGATGTTTGTCATAGGCTCTCATGTTGTATTTGTAGGAAATAGAGAATTTTGGTCTCAATCACCAGTTTTCAAAGGTTCATGTGAACACAGAATTTTTTTTTTTTTTTTTTAATAGAAGATCATGAGAAAAGCACTATGCAAGAAAGAAGGAGAAAGAGGAAAAGAGTTAGCTTAGGGAAAGGGGAGAACACCCTCTCTTTGCTCTGTTCTTTACCACTGCAGCCCCTAAAACTCACAACTCTTTGGAGAAGAGGTGGAAAACTACTGACTCATTTGATAACATCGTTGTTTGGGTTCATTAATTGATTGAATGGCCGTCCTCAACAGGGCTCCTTATTCTATTGAGGGCTTCTTATTCTATTGATGGCATTCTAGAATGCATTCTTCAGTGGAATGTCAGAGCTTCCTCTTCTGTTTCTCATGTTTTTCATTTTCTAAATTTCTTAGGTGAAGATAAAGATAGTGGTGCTGATCATATTCCTGAATATGAAACTAGGGAAAATATTAATGTGATGGAAGGCAAAATCAGTCTCTAATTGGGTCTCCAAGGGGTAGAATGACAAGGAAGTCCAATAGGATGAAATTTAATGGGAATAGATGAAAAGCCTTGCATTTAGGTTATTCAAACCAGTCATATATGTATAAGACAGAGAATATAATTTAGCATCAAGTATGAAAAAGGCTTGAGGGTGCCAGTTGGTTTTAAAGTGGATAGTAAGAAAGAGAAGTAAAAGGATATCTAGGACAGGGCAACATATGATCTCACATTTTTGGATGGTCAGAGCCAGCACGAGCTATAATATGCATTATGGTAAAAACACTAGTCACTTGTGCTGGGTCACAGAGTTATCCACTTTTACTTGGTGTATGGATTGTTATCCCTGTTTCTAACTACACAGTTTCGTCTCGTGGGGGTGCGTCAAGAATCTCCTCCCTGGGCCACTTCTCCATTTTAACCATCAGCGGTGATGTGCTCTGAAATAGCTGAAGTCAAACTTCTATCCACTGAAGAGGGTTTTTTTGTTTTTTTTGTTTTTTGTTTTTTTAAAGATTATTTATTATTTATTTGACAGACAGGGATCACAAGTAGGCAGAGAGGCAGGCAGAGAGAGAGGAAGGGAAGCAGGCTCCCTCCTGAGAAGACAGCCTGAAGCAGGGCTTGATCCCAGGACCCTGGGATCGTGACCTGAGCCCAAGGCAAAGACTTTAACCCACTGAGCCACCCAGGCGCCCCACTGAAGAGTTTTTAATGAGTCATGATCCTTGGGTTTTCATAAGACCAAACGGCCCGGTTTTTCACCTACTCCTTACACAAGAGGGATCCAAGGGTCAGGAGGATTCAGACCACAAGCTCGATGAGTGTCCGGTGACAACACTCTTTCTTGGGCTGTTTGTTCACTTCCAACCTAGTACTCAGTAATAAAATTCGCAAGTGTGTGTAAATGGCTAATGTGCTTTTAAAAAGAATAGACCTGGAAATAATATTCTTTGCAAATTGATGCTATGGCAGGTATTAGATTAGTTCCCCTATTTGAGCATCATGATTTAAAATTTTAATAGTGTGTTTAATACTAATTAAAGTGTCCTACAGTTCTCATAAGTTCTTCTCCCTCCTTTTCACATTCTTTCTCTCCCACTATCTTCGCATTCCTCCTCCTTCCTTCTCTATTAAGAAGGAAGTACCAGTAAGTACTTTCTATGCCACAGGTACTGTGGAAGGAAAAGAATAAAAACACAGGACCCTTGGATGAAAGGGGAAGTTGAATGAAGTCACAGAAGGACCGGCATGCCTGTTTTCTGGATGCTCTTTTGAAAGCGACTATCTTGGGGTCCCCAGGTGGCTCTGTTGGTGAGCATCAGACTCTTGGCTTCAGCCGGGGTCATCTTGGGGTGGTGGACAGACTCCAAGATGGGCTTCATGCTCAGCACGGAGTCTGCTTGAGATTCTCTTCCTTTCCCTTTGCCCCTCCCCCCACTCATGCTCTTTCACTCTCTTTCTCTCTCTCTAAATAAATAATCTTAAAAAAAATAAGAGACCATGTCATTCAACACCTAAGGATTCATGAGGTTTCTTTAAAAATGTACCAAATATAGCATTTTTGAGGCAAATTATCCAATTGCTTACTTTAAAATTGTAGTGATTATTATAGATAAACTTTCAGCAGGGTTACATGTTACTTGGTTTTGAAAAGATGAGAAATTCCAGCTGGCACCTTCTGCTGTCACTACTCTGTAAGGTTTCCTGACCTGAGGCCTGCAGTTTCTTATTCTCTGTCACTGGGAGCAAAATATCCAGCGAAATTATTAGCTTTGCTGGTTGCTGAATGGAGTGGGAATGACTGGAGACATCTTGCACAGTGCAATCTGGCGTTTTGTGGAGATAGCCTTAGGAAAGAAGCCTATACCCCCAAAGGCTGACAACTGCTCTTTTTCCAAGTAAAGGAAAGTACTGGTATTGGTGTGGAAATGATTTCCTCTGAGGGCCAACACACACTGCCTCTTTGCAAAGCACTGAACTTGATCTGGCAATTCAAATATAATTAAAAATTTCAGATAATGGGTTTTTATAACATTACAACAAGATCTGCTAATTCCTCCTTTCATGAATTCACTTTTTTTAATGTGCAAAAAACTGCATCCATTTTCCTCTTTAAGAAAACAGTTTGAGGGGTGCCTAGGTGGCTCAGTGGGTTAATCCTCTGCCTTCAGCTCAGGTCATGATCTCAGGGTCCTGGGATCGAGTCCCGCATCGGGCTCTCTGCTCGGCAGGGAGCCTGCTTCCTCCTCTCTCTCTCTGCTTGCCTCTCTGCCTACTTGTAATCTCTCTCTGTCAAATAAATAAATAAAATCTTAAAAAAAGAAAATAGTTTGAGTTGTACTCCATACCTTACAAATCACAAAGTATACAGTTCAGTGATTTTTAGTATGTTCAGAATTATGTAACCACCACCACAATCAATTTTAACACATTTTCATCATCTCTTAAATAAACCCTGTATCCCTTAGCAGTCATCCCCCCCCCCATTTCTCTCCAACTTCCATCCCTGCTAGCACTTGGCAACTAGTAATTTACTGTCTCCCTTTTTAAGATTTGCCTATTCTGGACATTTACTGTAAAGGGAATCATACATACGGTCTTTTAGATCAATATATGGTATTTATGATGGGTTTCCTTCATTGGGCATAATGTTATCAAGGTCTATCCATGTTGTAGCTTGAATCAGTATTTCATTCCTTTGTATAGCTGAATAATACTCCATTGCATGGGTATATCTCCTTTCTATTCTTTCATTTTCTGGAGGCATTGAAGTTTTATCTCATCTATTGGATTATAAGTTTTGTTTTTGTTTTTTGTCTTTATTTTATTTATTATTTTTTTTTTTTTGGAGAGAGAGACAGGGAGAGGGAGAGAGAAAGAAAAAGAATCTCAATCTGAGCCCAAATCAAGAGTCAGACGTTTAACCTAGGATTAAATGTATTTTAAGGAGATGGATTTCTTTCCTTATTAGACTTAGGTCTTCTGCAACATAATACAAATATGTTATAATTGAATTGATGCTAAATAGATGTAAATGTAGAAAAAAAAGAAAAAAGCTTGGCATCTTTTTAGCTTAGCCAGAGGGGAGCTTATTTAGGGAAGATATGAAAGGGAAAGTGAGAGAGCTGGTTTGGCATAGTAAGTTGAATGAGTATGAAATAGAAAAGGATAAAATAACGGAGAAGAGCTAAACCCCACAGTGGGATGCAGAGGACCTTGGAAAGAAGAAGGCTCAGAGATAGAGTGGGAGTAGCAAATGGATATACTCAGAGATACACAGAACCATTTTAGGAGCCAAAATTTTATAGTACTCACCATGTATTACATTGAGAATTTTGGCAGAGCCAACCATTACATAGTTATGTTTGGTTGCTTTGTATAATATCCTGAAATTGTTTCAGTGTATATTGAAAACCAGTTCATTGGTGAGTAACTGAAATTTTTTGTGGCTTATCACCATCCTCCTCCTTCTCATCCCTACTGCCACCACCACTACCATCATCATCGCCTGGACATTTACCGAATACATGTTAAAATGGACCAAAATGGGTCTTTTATGATATTCATGACACAAATTCCAAAGCAATTTACATGGATTATTTTATTAGTCTTCCTAACCATTTTATGCGGTAGGACCTATTCATATCCTCAGTGTTACGTATGAGAAAAGTAGGGTATGAGGTTGGAATTTGAACTAGGATTGATCTTTTCTGATATCCTCATATTCTTGTAAAGTCATTTCTAATTGCAGCTCCCAAACATTTAGTCTTAATTCTGCTTCAGTCCATTTTGACTTTAAGATGATTTTATAGTTGTGGTGGTTTAGATTATTAGCAAATAAACTCACGGACCCCCTCTACCCCCACCCCAGCTGCTCTCCATGTGGGTGGCATGTGCTTCTCACCTCATTAATTTGGGTTGATGTGACTGGCTTTAGTCAGTGGAATATTAAGAGATGTAAAGCAAGTAGAGGCCTTAAAATGTGCTAGCACTCTTTGACTTTCCTTTCATGCACCGATGATCTCCCACAAAAAGAGGATGGCCGCATAGACACTGTCCCTTCAGTCTGGGACCTAGAATGAATACATATGGAGCAGGCCAGAGCCAACCTGCCTGGGGCCAAGCCCAGCTGATATGCAACCTTGAAGCCCACTCAGATCTGCTCAACTGTGCAAATCTATGAGCACAAGAATAAATGTTTGACCTTGCAAGCCACTGGGTTGGGGTCCTTTGTGATACAAACTTATTTTTGACGATATTATTACAGTAGAATCTGTGTGGGCTTTCACTAAGTAATTAAATCAAGAGTAATTTGATTGTCTACCATGTATTGGCCACTGTAGTAGGTGCTGGGCATACAGAGATGCATTGAGTAAAGTCTTTGGTGTCCTAAGTTTGGTGTTTAGTCAGGAAAAATGATATGTTCATATATTATTAGAAGGAAGGATGAAATCTGGCAAGGTGCCCAGCAGGTGGCTATATCTGTGCTCTGGGAGTTCCAAGAAGAGGACAGCATGAATGACTGGTGTATCTAGAAAGGTCAAGGGGCTATGAGAATGCAAGAAAATTTATGTAATATATAGGAGGACTTACCTTCTCCGAACACCAAGAAATGTCCCTTTTCAGGAGGTTTTCAGTTATGATTGAAGCAAATAGAGAAGAAAGCCTTATCAAGAGTTGAGAGATTAGACATCCACCACCAAAAATGAGAAATCAGAGTCTCTCCCGAGTAATTCATTGTTACGAGCATGTGGTCAAGATTCTTGCATGAAACCATAGGAATGAAATGACAAAATCCCCTCATTTTCATTTTTTTTCAGCTGGCCTGGATTATCAAAAATAAGATAACTTGTCATGATATTCCTGTGTCTGTCACTTTTTATCAGTTTTATTTACTTCTGTGGCCAAGATAGCTGGGGGTGCTGCTGCCCAATGATTAAGTGTTTGGACTCTGGGGTCAGGTAGACCTGGGTGAAGATCTAGCTTCTCAAGTTATTTAACTTTTTTACACTTAATAATCCTTCTAAAGGGTCAGTCATCTGGCCGACCACCACTCAATGTTAAATCTTACTGTTCATGGTATGAGCTAAACTCTAACCTCTGGGACCTATGGTCTCCTGCTGCTACCTCACGTTAGGAGATGGTCAGCAGATTAATTTTAAATATACTTATAATTCAGAACAAACAATAGACTTAGTGAAAAATATGCACACACACACACACACACACACACACACACCAACAACAGCAACAACACTGTCTTGGATAAATAGAGGGATACATCTTAGAATTACTCAGCCCAGGCAGTAATCTTCCAGCCACATGGAGACAGCAAAGAGAGAGAGGTGGTTGAGCATCAGGTTGAAAGTGGGTACTAGAAGCTTGTGGAGAGTTGTTCATCTCGCACAGAGCAGCCCAAGCCTGGACAGCCATCATTTTCTGGGGCCAGTAAGATACTCCAGGCAACAGGGCTCCATCTGCCAGACCCTCCTCATCTTAAACAGAGGGGAAATCCCATAGCCACAAGGGAGGGAGTCCAGGAAGGGTGAGGGGTTCCCCTCTATATTCAGCTCAGTGCCAAAGAGTTGGGGACGTAAAGGGCTCTTCATAAATATTACGTGTAACAGAGTAAACTAATTTCAGATGCCAATTGAAACTATGTCATCACGGGCAGGTTATGACTTTATGTCTCTGAACCACAGTTTTCCTATCTATTCAATGGATAATACCTACTTATCTCCCTTGGGGCCATTGCAGTGATAGAATGAAATGCTCCAGGGGCACCTGGGGGGCTCAGTCAGTTAAGCATCTGCCCTCAGCTCATGTCCTGTTCCCTGGGTCCTGGGATCTGGCCCCATGTCAGGCTCCCTGCTCAGCCAGGAGTCTGCTTCTCCCTCTCCCTCTGCCTGCCATTTCCCTTGCTTGTGCACACATTCTCACTCTCTGTCAAATAAATAAAATCTGAGAAAAGAAATGAAAGAAAGGAAGAAACACAGCCTGCAAGCATACTTAAATCCTAATGTGCTTGTTAGATATAAGGGATGAAGGACCAGAAGGTGGCTGCCATCTTGAAACTCCCCACAGTGCCCAGGTATTAATGTCTTAGCAGAACTGATTTTTCTGTTGACTGTCTTCTCAAACAGAAATGTAGTCTAACTGAAAACCACTCAGCTTTGTACATTTTTTCATTTTGGGGAAAAAAAAGAGAGAGAGAGAGAGAAACCCTTAATCTCATCAGTGTTTTTAGCTCCCCTATATCTACACTAGTGGGGGAGGAAAAAAAAAGGATGTTCACCATGATGGGGACTTGAAGCCTTCTTTGTTATCACTCTTCAGCAGAGCAGCTGTTTCAGAAAAATGAATGGTGGTCCGTCATCAGAAGGCTTTCCTGTGCATGATTTAAGTGTTTTCCTTTTCATAGGCAAGTTCTGCTTTTTTTTTTTTTCTTTCTTAAGCCAGTTTAATACTTTTGTTCAGTACCAGCCATTATTAATTTCTTTCATGCACATATTTTAAATTCCTCACATGACAGTTTTGAGAAACTAATGAAAATTAGAGTGTGTTAGCATATCACATTCCTACAGAGACCTGCTAATACATTCAATTACATTTAGTAATGGTAATGGGGACCACAGAGAAAAGCATTACCATTTATACCTGCTTGTTCATGTACTGCCTCTCTCTCTTTCCACCAAATATTTGGGGGAGGGGGGAATATCATGTAAAGCAAAGAAAAGAATCACATTTGATGCTATTTTAAAAAATGACTCTCTGAAAATGCATTGCCTCTTGATAAGAAATAGGATGGTTATGGCACATGTAACTTACTTATTATATGTCAGTTAGGAGCATTAGTCCATTTATCTACACTACTGAAATTTTTCCATTTGTTCACCAAAGGCTTCAAAGGAATTACATCGAGATATTTTTCTGCCTAGACCTATACTTTGGCAATTTGATTTTGTTTTAAAGTAGCATAATTACATTTTCCTCATCCATTCTATGAATCACAGCCAAAGGGAACTGCTTTGAAAAACTTGATTAGGAATGTGAGACGTGAGTGTCTGATATGTGCTGGTGTTGATGTTCACCTGTCTCCCAAGCTTGCTTTAAAATTCAGCTGGGCCCAGCAGGGCTTACCTTAGGCTGTGTGGCACTACTTTGTGACACGTGGGCCCAGGTGACTGTGCTGTGACTGAGATGCCTAAATTTAACCCTAACCGCTATTTCTGCTTCTGTGCCTTCACTTGCTAACCCATGAGGAGATGGAAAATTACCAGTAAACTTTCTGGAGGCCCTCTGTAACCACACAACTCCTGCCCAGAATCGAACCTAGCAGAGTGGCCGCTCCTAGACCCCCACCTGGCTCTGGGCCTAGAGATAACAGCCATCTGGCGCCAGAGAAACCCCCACCCAGAATTGGACGTGACAAAGTGACTGCCCCCGGACTCCCCACCCAGCTTTGGGTCCGGGAGATAATAACCATCTGGCTCCCTGCAGCTTGACAGGGAGACCCTGGCCAATCCTGAGGGGGCACGTACCCTAGCAGCGCCAACTAAGCAGTTTAAAGAATGACAGCCCTTTGATCTAACCAATAATCTATTCTTAGCTTTTTCCCACTCTGTAGCGCACCAGTCATATTATAGAGTTGCTGTTTGATTTTCCCGCGGTATGTAGTGATTTGTTACGAGATACTATGATGTATGCTAAGTCCCCGCCTCCCCAAAATAGAGTATAAAAAGTGCTGTGATCCTAAGCTCAGGACCTCTTAGCATCACTGGCAATGAGTGCGCGGAGGTCCGGGTTCGAACTCGTAATAAACGACCCTTGCTGTTCGGCTTTGACTCTGAACTCTGGTGGTCATCTTTGGGGGGTCTCGAATTTGGGCACAACATGACACATGTGACGCCAAGTCATCCTTGGGCAAATAAATGTGGGGTGTTTCAGTCTTTGATGCCAGACATTTTTATAGCCCTATTACGGACTCAATTATGTGCATAGTTATTCTTCCTGAGTCTGTCAACTTGAGTATGTTCTGTTGTAGATGGTGACCTTCTAGAATTCAGTGATAGTGCTGTTAAATTTATTTTGTGTTACTTGTATATGCATCTTGATAGAAAACAAATATATCAGTACATATTTTATCTGATGAGTTGATAGGCCAATGTGTTGAAATATGTTTATTAATTTGTGTCACACCAAATGCTGACTGATTTTTCTCAGTAGGATAATAGTGTGATTAGCACAAATACAGAAACATCAGTTGACCTGGACAAGTTCCGTGCAGGCAGGGTGCTATGTGTTCTGGTTGTAAAGATAGATGAGACAAAGTTAATTACTTAAGCTGTAAATTGCAAGTACTTGGCAAATGAAAGTTACTCAGTTAATAACCTCTTTTGGATTTTTATAGTCTTGGAATCCATGCCAGGAAGCCAGAATCGCTAACTAGAAGGTAGTTACCATTCTAAGTATCATACTGTAGTTATATGAATTATTAACAGGATACAAGAGCACAATTAATGAAGCTTCTAATTTTAAAAATGCTGAACATTATCCAGTATTTGGGTCTATGAAAATGCATGTATTTTCAATATAAGGATATTAGTTTTGTTCCATATAGCCAAATGTATATGTTCATGAGTGTGAATGGCATTTTCAATAAGACCTGTCTCTCCCTAAGCTTCCTGTATAGTTCAAAGCTAGGCCCACACTGGTCACGGAGAATGGAGTTTCTGTCTGGGGACCCCGGAGAAGTTATCCATGACTCACCTTCATCTTTGTGGGCTCCTTGAGCAAAGTGGGGGCGCTTCCAGATTCTGTTAGCCAGAGGCCTATAGGAATAGTAGAGGCTAACATAAGACTTGCATTCCCTCACAGCTGCCTCCTTTCTGACTAAGAAGAGTTGAAAATGTGCTTGTGAATGTTTTCTTTGCATCTTTCTTTGGAAGGATTTATATATATTCACTCTTGGAACATCCCGAGGTAACGGTTACTCAGGTTTATCAATGTGAACATCCATTCTATTTGGGTTGTCAGCCTGTATCCTAAAACCTCAAGTATAGGTCATCTTTTTTTTTTTTCCCCTAACTATAAAAAATAAATTTTGAGACAAAAATATTTGAATTATAGCTTTGATACATTGTAATTGCAAAGGAATTATTAAATTTTTGTGAGTCTATAAGAAAGTGTTCATACTGTTCATCAAGGTGTGCTAAAGTATACAGGGATAAAAAAAAAATACAATGTTAGGAGTTTGCTTTACCATACTTCAGGAAGGAAGAAATAAGTGAAGCCAGTATATTAACATCTCCAAAGTTGTCGATTCTGAGTGATGAGCGTATGGTGTTCATTATACTACTCTATTTTGTGTATGGGAATAGTTTTACAATAAGAAATGTTTAAAGAGGCACGTGAATGTCTTCATCCCCTTTTCACAAGTGGAAGAAAGTGAAATGACTTGCCCACAGTCATAAAGCTGGAAACCGGTAGGGTCAGAATTAAATCTCATCCTCCTCTCTCTCCTTCCATGTGTCCTGTGTCTTCAGAACTGAATGCACTTATTTGTGTATACATTTATCTTCTAATCTTGGGTCCGCATGCTTTTTTTTTTTTTTCTGCATATGATTGCTTCTTGACACAATCTCATTGTTCCACTTATTGCTCTTTCTTGTTTTGTTATGGTATTAGGTAATCTTTAATAACCGCTTAGAAGGAGACAACTTCTAATTGAGATAGTTACTTATTGATTTATTTTTCTTAGACAAGGTTGCTGCTGGCAGTCAAGGCCAAGAAGACTGCAGGTTCTTTTGTAAGGGTAGAGAAGGAACAAAGAAGAGCTTATGATCTAGATCATTCAGTGGAAACCGCATATATTACAGCTAAAAAGGCTTAATGGTAAGAGACAATAAACATAAAATGAAGCAGAGCTCTGCAAAATCTAGCCAGATTTCATGGAGGAACCCTAGAATGTGTTTAAAATGCTAAAATCTTCCTCACAAATTAAACACACATTTTAACTTAAACATTTACCCAAAGAACCCAGTTTCCTTGTGTTCTTTCCATTTAAGACAGGTTCAATGGGAACTATCCTTATTAAAAGAAATACATTTTTAGGATGTCATTTCCTTAATATTGAAATGGAAGAACACCTAGAAAAGTTGTCAAGGAAATGGCCACTGGCTTCGCAAGATTTTGTATCAAAGCCATGACCTCCAAAGTTAAACCTGGGGACTTTGTCTTTAAAAAGATCACTCAAAACCACAATGCGATATCACCTCACACCAGTCAGAATGGCTAAAATCAACAAGTCAGGAAATGACAGATGCTGGCGAGGATGCGGAGAAAGGGGAACCCTCCTACACTGTTGGTGGGAATGCAAGCTGGTGCAGCCACTCTGGAAAACAGCATGGAGGTTCCTCAAAATGTTGAAAATAGAACTGCCCTATGACCCAGCAATTGCACTATTGGGTATTTACCCTAAAGATACAAATGTAGTGATCCAAAGGGGCACATGCACCCGACTGTTTATAGCAGCAATGTCCACAATAGCCAAACTATGGAAAGAACCTAGATGTCCATCAACAGATGAATGGATTAAGAAGATGTGGTATATATACACAATGGAATACTATGCAGCCATCAAAAGAAATGAAATCTTGCCATTTGCAACAACATGGATGGAACTAGAGGGTATCATGCTTAGCGAAATAAGTCAAGCAGAGAAAGACAACTATCATATGATCTCCCTGATATGAGGAAGTGGTGATGCAACATGGAGGCTTAAGTGGGTAGAAGAAGAAGAAATGAAAGAAGATGGGATTGGGAGGGAGACAAACCATAAGTGACTCTTAATCTCACAAAACAAACTGAGGGTTGCTGGGGGGAGGGGGTTTGGGAGAAGGGGGTGGTATTATGGACATTGGGGAGGGTATGTGATTTGGTGAGTGCTGTGAAGTGTGTAAACCTGGTGATTCACAGACCTGTACCCCTGGGGATAAAAATATATGTTTATAAAAAATAAAAAATTTAATAAAAAAAAAAAGGAAAAAAAAAAGATCACTCAAATGCTTTTCTTGTAGCTTAGCAATTAAGTATTTTTCAATTTAATGTTAGTTTCTTTTCTTCTGCCTCTTCAACTCCTCAAATAGCCCTTTGAAGATTCACTGAACTCTTGTTGAAACTTAAAAATTTAGTAAGAGGTGTGCCTGGGTGGCTCAGTGGGTTAAAGCCTCTGCCTTCAGCTCATGTCATGATACAGGGTCCTGGGATCAAACCCTGCATCCGGCTTTCTGTTCGGTGGGGATCCTGCTTCCCCCTCCAACCCCTGCCTGCCTCTCTGCCTACTTGTGATCTCTGTCTGTCAAATAAATAAATACAATCTTTAAAAAAAAAAATTGAATAAGAGTAGGTTTGGGCTCCTTACTCCTCTAAGCCTGTTTTCACATCCAGTAGACATTAATAATAGCTGGACAATGATAGATGAGCATTTCTAGATATAGCACCCAGAAGTCCAGATTTTTAACCTGAACCCTGAAGTTTTCTGGCTCAATGTTCAGCTGTTACAGCTAAGGTATTTGGTTCAAAGTTGGAAGTCCAACCTTGGGAGAGTTCCCCAAAGAATTTCCTTTCCCCCATTTTGCCATTAAACTGTGCATCAGCAGTACACGATACAATCCCCTGTCCAGTTGCTAGGGAGCTAAATTAAGGAGCTGACTCATTGGCAATGTATGTCATCAGTGAGTGTGATCAAGCAAGTCACCCCCATTTGGAAGGTGGACCTTCTAGACATGGTAGAGTGCAGCATTCAGGAGAAGGAGGCACGAGCTGGAGCATATGTTAGTATTCTGCATATCAGGCTGCTTCTCCAACTTGGTTATTGCCTGATGCAAACTCTCCAACACTCTTCCTCCCCCTGCCTTTTGCAATATTTTTTTGCTCAGAAATTTAATGGTTGGATGATTAGACTCTCATCATAAAATTTCAAAATGTCTAAAGAGAGTGTGTGTGTTTTAAAATGATGAATCAGATCCTAAATTTTTAAGAGTTTTGTACATGATTAACATCCAGCTGTCTCAAAACCCTGCTGTGGGCTTTCTTTGGTATTCTGCCCTGCGTGCTATTGCAAGACTTTGGCCATTACATTTTTAGTGTTTGGTGGGAGGCGTGCAATACTGAATCTATTCACCTTACCTATTAACTTTGAGTAAGTTTTAAAATTCTTGTTTCACTGGAGTTTGAATTCATGATATGTTTACTAAAATGATTTTTCACTTAATTCAGTTATAAGATGCTTAGAAGAAAATCCCATTTTTAGGGTACTTGTTTTTTGTTCTAATAATGACAGTCTAACATGAAGATGTTTGATTTATTTTCCTATGTTATTGTTCTGTTTAATTTGTACGGATTCGGAAATAATGAATTGTACCTTTCGCTAAAACTTTCCTTTTTGTTTTCTGTAAAGTGAACAATGAGGTTATTATACACACATCACACATTTTTTTTCTTTTTCTTTGTAGGAAAATAATGAGCTAGACTGCAGCCCACTGTAAGAATGCATGTGGCACTTGTAATTATTTCTTAGTTAAAAAAAAAAATCCAATTTTTTTTTAAAACCTTCTCACTTTAAGGAGCTGATAAAAAGATTTTAGTTTTTAGCTTTTCTCGTGTTCCCCATTGTCCTTCTTAGTGCATTTAATTCTATATATGAGCTGTGCAAAAATGCCCTGAATAAGGGCCCCATTAGTAGAAATGTCTCCTCTCTGGGCCTCAGATTCTTCAACTGAGAAATGGGAGCCTTCCCTTAGATGATTCTGAAAGTCTTTGAAAGTTCAAGTTAGATGACACTGTAATCGTGGCAGTACTCAAGGTTAATAAGTCATTTATTCAGCGGCTGAATGACCCTCCTCATGGCCTGTGTTTTTAAGATGTGACCTTTACATTCAAGCTTCAAGGTTCTTATTTGCATGTTCCTGAAAGACCTTCTTTCTGAGAGAAGTCTACCAGTGCCCTTGAGGAGGGGCAAGGTCCTTTAGTGCCAACCTTCCTTTTTACAGATCAGGAAAACAAAGCCGTGTTTTATGGAAACAATGATGTGAGAGCAAATAAACTGACATTTTGTTGTCTTTCTAATAGCTATGCCAACCCAAGTCTTACTATAAATAATCCCAAACTGAGGCTGCAAAACCTTACAGCCTGATTCTGTAAAACATTCCTGTGGAAGGTTGAAACCTACCCATTTCCTCCAGGGCCACCCCTCCTGGCTGGTCTGGTATGTGGGAGCTCAGCGCCCATGTGAGTGGCATCCCAGTGGCTAGCTCCTTGCCCTCGGCACCTTTGTCACCCCAGAATAAAGTCACTGAAGAGAAACAGAAAGCACAGACCACTCAGGTGTGCCTAACTCTGCAAAGATATTGATTACTTCCCCAGATACAAGAAATTTAGCAAGTAAATGCATCATGGCATGATAACAAATGTATTCATTATTCCATGAGGAACACTTAGCGGTCTCTTATCTATTTCACACTCTCTGCTTTGACATTCTATTTGATATTGCAAATCCTTGTGGCAATGGACACGTGAATGATTATTTACTCACCTTTTTGGAGAGATGGAGATACTTAGTGCTGGCATTTTTGCACCTGCAAGAGATTGATATTTTGCATGCAGGGCTCCGTGATTCATCCCAGGATAAGCTCAAGAATACACTGGAAGGAAAGAATTGCTTGGCGGAGAAAAATGAACCTGTGATGGGGGAGGTCTGGCCAGAGATTGGAGTACAGGGTCGGGGTCAGGCTTTTGTCATGCATCTTTTTTTCCGAGACTTTCACTTTACACCAAAGAGGGCAACTCAGCCAACTCAAGATACTGATCATGGCAGCAGTTTTTCATGGTTAACACTAGTTTTGCCTGTGGAGTTGACTTTTTTTTCAGGACCTAGATGAGCAGGGAGGACCCTGAAGTGAGTTGGGCCAGAGGTGGACCTCTCCTCCTAATTCGAGAACCCCATCCTAACAAGTTTTATTCGGATTCCAGAGATATTCCCAGTCTCCCAGATCCCTCCAGCTGGGATGGAGAAAAATAAATTACCATAAAATCTTCCCACCATCATAGCATTCCATTTTCCCACCACGTTGAATATGTCCTACCATTTTATTTCATGGGATTTACCCAGAGCCTTGGCAGCTGAAGTAGCATGTTGCCGTCAAACATGCAGCAACCTGAAATTGCTTCAATGGTCTTTTGCAATGGGACCTGTGTGGGATTTCAGGATGACATCAAACCGCACAATGCCTATTACAACAAAGCTGGCCCTGAACTGAAGGCTGAATTTTGTTGTGTGTCCAGGGAGAGAGGTCTGCTCAGACTTGTACCTTTGAGAAAAGGGTTTTCATAGATTCTCAAATATCTGTTTTGTTTTGTTTTTTTAAACCTGTTAAGAGAGAGCACGGTAGCTGGACAAAGGAAAAGATCTTAGGTTTCATGTGGGGACAAATGAAAGCATGCTGTTGCCTCTGTGTAATCAGCTATACCAGATTTGCGGTTACCGAGAAATAGCTTGAGGGTATGGGTCCACAGACTTTACCACCACCGGTGCCCCGTGAGCCACAGCCAGTCTGTGGTTTTTTTATACAAATGGAGGACCAATGGAAAATTCTACCCATTAACCAGAGCCTGGGAATGGGGAAAGAGAAGAGTGTAAATGCTTGTGCAATGTTCATGAGTAAACAGTATGTATTCAGTAAATATCCATATACTTCTGCAGTACCGGATCAGTTTTCTGTTCCGATGGGACCAGGACACAAAAATATAAAACCAGGTGATTTAAATAGGGCAGCGGGGGGCTGGAGGGAGGAAGCATAATCAAAAGACTAGAAAACACCTTTATGAAAAGTATAGAATAGAGGCATCTTCTGTGAAAGGTGCTCCGTGAAAGGTATTTAGCAAAATGACCAAAGCAAGTGACATAATTATACTTGAGAAGTATAGACAACAAAGCCTGAATAATGGTTTAAATGTAATACATTGAAAGCTTCTGAAAATTATTGGTCCATTGAAAAGACTGTTTCATTCCATTTGTTAATGCTTCCTTTAAAAAATTAAGAAAATATGTTTTGTTTGTTAACTAGAGTATATCCTCTATATTTGATATTTTAATATGTCCTATACTTTATATATACACTGTAGTTTTCTCTAAACTTGATATATTTTTTCTAAATATGTTTTTATGGGCTTTAGCATTCCATCGGATCTTTAAAAGGAATTAAATATTTGCTTAGTAATTAGATGTCTTTCACAGTCCTTTTAATTTTGTAGATAGATTTTGTTTCTTAATTATCTAAGGTAATGGGGATGAGATCAACTAAAAAACATAGTAAAGAAGCTAATTTTACACAACTATGTAGTAGTAGTTCCAATCCTTCATTTGACTTTGATATAGTTTTAAAAAGACCACTTGTCTGATTGGAATTTTACTTCTCTTACCCTGGGGAAACATTTAGAGGGAAGAAAATAAAATCTCCAACTGGAAAATCATCCCAAATTCATTATCTACCAATAAGAAGCAATTTTAGGTTGGGTTTTTCTGCATGGGTAAAGTATATACTCTGAAGCATTTTGTCAGGCAGAATTTGGCCTACTTTCTCGGCAAGGTTTGCTAAAAAGAAAGAGAAAAAGATTACGAGGGCCTGAGGTATTAGCAAGGGTTTGTTTGGGATCTTAATTTGCCCGGAGTTCAATAGTGTTGTAGGTCCAAAGTAGTTTGGTTTAAATGTCACATATAATGACAAGTAGGAAAATCGGGACATTATTTGCATGTGAATAGGGACAAAGGTGACTGGATGTTGATTCATTGCATGATGAATGTTTGCCCTTGGTGAAATGTTTTACATTCTGTGAAGTTATAAACAATATTTCTTATTGACTGTAAAATGTAGACACCAAGCCCAGAAGTCTTTGCTCCTGAAATGTTGCTCCTATTAGAAAACTGTTGTTTGTTTTTTTTTTGTTTTTGTTTTTGTTTTAAAACCCAGAAGAGACAAGGAGACTTGGAATTCTGCCCTTTTGAAATTAAGACTTCCCTTAATGTGTCTTTGTTTGGGAGCCATGAGAGGGGAATTTGGTACTATATTCCAAGAAGCATTAGAGATTAGTGGGCAAAGACCTTGTACTCGCATTCCATAGGAAATATTTTAGAAATCTTTAGAATAAATGAGGTTCATTCTTATTTTGTCATGAATGTTTCTTAATTGATCTAACGTACTTTATTGATCATGTTAACACTTTTGCGGAAATAAATACAACCTCTACTATGAGACTGAAGGAGAAAATTTTTCTAGACACTGTCAATATCTCTTCAAGTTTTAGGGAGTTTTAGAACTTGGTCAGAAAAATAAATTTCTTATTTTTTTTGTGGAAATATTATCAAATACATCCATTGGTTTTATCAAGACCACTATGCTTCCTAGTCCTTACATTAAACTAGGTCATAGTTAAAGCATGATTTTATATATGTATATATATAAAAGATATATATCCTCTTCTGTGTATATATATTTGTGTGTGTGTGAATCACCTATTTTAACTCAGGAGTTGACCAAAACATCAAAGAGGAATGGGATTCACAAAAGCCCCTTGATTAGCCCTTGGTCAAATCATGAATTAGGATCAGATTCAGAATTAGAGTTGACCAGCAACCCTGAATTCTGAGCTTGTTACTGAAGCATGCTGGGTGTAGTTTGATCTGCAGAGAAGCCGACATCAGGCTCCTCACACAGATTTCTGTACTCTGTGAAGAGACACAACGAAACCAAACATCAGAGACCACATGGGAAGCCCCCTTCAGAAGGCATGGAACACCATTGTCCCAGGACTTTAAGAAGGAGATCCCACAGTCAGAGGCTCTGTGGGCTGTGAGCCTGGAGTGCCCCCACCCTGCACAACAGGATGCCTGGATGATTTGAAGAAATGCCACCAGCAGCTGATGGCAAATGCAAGGAGGAAGACTGATCTTCCCCTGGGGACTCACTGGGCCTGACATCTTTCTTTTAAGAAACTGAGCAAAGGCCAGCTCCCCTGGGCTATGTGAGGTCAGCATGCCCCTCAGCACCACCTGTGGAAGCTGGTTTGGAAACTGTTTTCCAAGAAGCACTTTCCAGGTTCATTTCTCTAAGTTCATACAGTCTGCTTCTAAAACAAAAAGAACATTGTACCTTCCTCTGCTTGAGGTGATAATGCTGACCCCCAGGTTAGAATCATAGAATTTTTCGATAGCTGAAAATATTTGTAAATTAACTGCTGTTTAAATATGTGGGCCATCTGGAGAAAGAGCTAGTTACCCTGAATTCCAATGTAGTAGGTATAATCTTGTACATGTGTTGATATTTTTCATCTCAATGGTCTTCCATAATTTTGTACAGCAAAGGTCTTACACACACAGATGGTCTAAAACTGAGAAGCAGGTCAGGGTTAAGATCATAAGGATAGTGAGGCCTGTGGCAAACTGAACCCCATGTTTTGTTCAGAAAGGGTTGATGTTATTGGCTCTGGCTGAATGTCACAGTCTTTCATGGCTGTCAGCTCTTAGCCTTGTTTCATAATAAAGTAAAACCTCAAGTTTTTATACGAAACCATTCAAAGTTAAGTAACAGTCTGAGCTTAACAAAATACATCTAACAGGCTAGAACTGACCCTTGGGTCACCAATTTGTAGAACAATAGTTTCATTATCAATGTCAAGCTCTATGCCAAGGGTCCTGTGCACGTGAGGTCTTTAACCTTCAGCATAGTCTTGTGAGATGGGTATTATTATCCCGTTTTATAAAAAGGATACTGGAGTTCAGTGTAGTGAGGTAACTTGCATAGGATTTTATAACTGTTGTATAGAGGAAAAGGATCCAAGGCTCAGACTTTGAGTTAGTGAACATTTATTGGATTATAATATTTTCCAGGGACTTGCTAGGCCCTAGGAACCCAGTAGGGAGTGAGACAAATGTGGAAGGTATATAATCTATGTAAATTAAAATTCAGAAGATGAGGGTAGGGATAAGATGCTTTGGGGGTACATACGAGGAAGAAGCTTCTAGGAAGTAACATGATCTGGGGCTTGAGGGATGAGTAGGAGCTGACCCAGTGAAGAGAGTAGTGATAGAATATGTGGCCCAGAAGTGAGGGAGGACAAGAAACCTATAAAGTGGTAGATGTTTTGGGTAACTGAGAATAGAACTCAAGATAGAGATGGGAAGGGCAAGAAGAGAGAAAATTAGACAGATAAGGCTGGGGGCACAGAGTTGCCCCCCCCCCCAGCTTAACTGAGGTTTGACTGACAAAAATTGTATGTATTTAGGGAAAAAAAGAGAGAGGTAAGCAAACTATGAGACTTTTAACAGTAGAGAGCAAACTGGGGGTTGATGGAGGGGAGGTTAGTGGGGGCTGGGCTAGATGGCAGACAGGTAGCAAGTAGGGCACTTGTTAAAATGAACACTGGGTGTTATATGTAAGTAATGAATCACTAAATGCTACTTCTGAAACCAATATAACACTATATGATAATTAACTAGGATTTAAATAAAAATTGGATAAAAGGGAAAAATGTATATATTTAGGTGGTACAATGTGATTTTTTAAAAAAGGTATAGAACAGGATTTAATAAATGTATACATTGTAAAATGGTTACCATAATCAAGTTAATTAACAGATCTATCACCTTGCATAATTACTTTTTTTGTATGTATATAATAAGAACACAAGATCTACTCTCCTAGAAAATTTCAAATATATAATACAGTATTATGTACTTTAATTCCTATCCTACACATTAGACCCAAGAATTTATTCATCTTGTAACTAAGAGTTTGTGTCCTTTAGACAAGATTTCCCCACCTGCACCCCTACCCCAGTTTCTGGCAAGCACTGCTGTTTCTTTGGTTCTATAAGCTTGACCTTTTTAGAGTCCACATGTAAGTGAGATCATATATGACTTGTCTCTCTGTGTTTGGCTTATTTCACTTAACATAATATCTTCCAGGTTTATCCACATTTTGGCAAATAGCAAGACTTTCTTCCTTTTTATGAGTGAATAATATTTGTGTGTGTGTGTGTGTGTGTGTGTGTGTGTGTGTGTGTTAACACCACACTTTATTCCATCATCCATTACAGACATTTGGGGTTTTCTTATCTTGGGTGTTGTGAACGGTGCTTCCTACCAATCATACAGTAGAGTTCCCTTTTCTCCATATCCTCATTGACATTTGTTATCTCTTGTCCTTTTGGTAATAGCCATTCTAGCATATGAGGTGATATTTCACCGTGGTTTTGACTTGCGTTCCTTTGATGATTAGTGATGTTGAGTGCTTTTTCATTTCCTTGTGGACTATTTATATGTCTTCCTTGGAGAAATGTCTATTCAGTCTTTTGCTCATTTTTTTTTTCTTTGTTTGTTTTTAAAATTGGGTTATTTGGGTTTTGTTTTTGTTTTTGTTTTGTTTTTGCTATTGAGTTGTATGAGTTCCTTATACACTTTGAATATTAACCCCCTTTTTGGATATTTGGTTTGCAAATATTTTCTTGCACTCAGTAGGTTGCCTTTTCATATTGTTGATTATTTTCTTTGCCATATAGAAGCTTTTAATTTGATGGAGTCCCACTTGTTTATTTTTGCTTTGTTGTTGCCTGTGTTTCCGATATTGTATCCAAGAAATCATTGTCAAGGCGCTTTTCCCCTATGTTTTCTTCTAGAAGTTTTGGTTTCAGGTCTTACGTTTAATCCATTTCGAGTTCGTTTTGCACAGAAAGTTTTAAACTGGGAAATGACTTGATAATGTGAGTGTTAGTATGATCACTCTGCCCATAATATGGAGAGCTCAGATTGAGGAGGTCACTAGTTATGGAGGTGATAAAAGAGGTAAGGAGACCTTTAGGAAGCTAATTGGAGTAATTCAAGAGAGGGGATAGTGACTCAAAATGGGAGTGGCATGGAATTAACATTAAATGATGCAAGAAACATTTAGGAGGTAGTATTAGATAAATTAGATAAACCAAAATGGTGACTACATTGGTGCAGGGAGTGTGAGATAGAGAAGATAATGAAAGATGAGATAAAGATTTCTGGCTTTGCTAACTGTGCACATGGTAAAACCATTCACAAAGATTCAGAATTTGAAAGAACTAGCTTTGAGGTGGGGCCGCTGATTAAGTCATCTGGTTTAGATGGGTAGAATCTGAGTATGAAGTTCCAGTCAGATATTCAAGTGGAAATCCCCAGAAGTCAGTTGATATCAATTTGATGCTCTGAGGAGTATTCTGTGCTGGACAAAAAGTATAGAGAATGTGACAGAAAGTGTGGAAGAGGATGGGTATTGAGAAAACGCATCCTCTCTCTCAGATATTGGTTCCAGATGTTGTGATTCCCTGAAGAGAGCTTCCCTCAGGACTTCTGGAGCCCTGGCAGGATGTCACTCTGAGTGGATGGACTATCACTGCCATCAAACGAAATTCATCTCCCAAGGGGAAATTTAGGTGAAAATGTATCATTTGAGCTTATTCATATATTATGCTCTATACTTTAGGTGATGGACTGTTGATTTAACTGAAACCCAGTGTTCTGTAGGAACTCTTTAAGAGATTTAAGTAAATTGATGAAGGTTATGTGACCGAATTTAAACACATATTTCTGGAACTTCACATTACCTTATCATCAGCGAGTTATCTTGATTCTGGTTAGTGGGGGAGACTTCTTTCTCTGAGGCCAGCTTTCTATCTGTTTTAAAGAAGTAGATTGTGGAGAGCATTGCTATATTTCCCAGTCCAGTGCCAAAAAAGGCCAAAGCCTCTGACAGACCAAGATGTACTCCACCATCATCCCCCTTCCAGTTGATGTACAAGGCCTACTAACCATTCGTCTGCTAGGAATTGTCAGCTCTGGAAGATATGTAAGCAACTATTTCAACTTCAGATCTACAAAGCTGGAGGTGATTTCTTAAATATCTCTGTTTAGGCAGAACAAATGGGCTTGTAGTGTTTGCTTTTTGATGCATCTGCAAGTCAGCTAGAAAATAGAAGAAGAGAACTGAAAGTAATTGGTCCGGAACATTCTTTGGAATTGTAACTTGATCAAAAATTTATTATTAGCCTATATTTATGTACCAGCTAAAAGTTCTTAACCAATGATGCTTCACCATATATGTTTAATGACTATAACAACTTTGTAGGAAACATGATTACTTTTCTTCCAGACCAACATTCCATTAAGCTTTAGCTGTTTGAATGGATAAAAGCCATTGCCCTGCAAAATAGAATTGATTGTGGAAGCATATTCACACAAGAGGATGTTTTTTAGATTACCTCTGTTGGATTCTGATTAGAAATGTTTATGTTCCATTTAATGTTTTCCATATGCTGTTACTCTTTGAAAGTTTGGTCTGTGCATTTATTCTCATCACCAGCTGTGGAAGTCGACCCTGTGCGGCCGCTTCCAACCAAATGTCTGGATATTCTGGCATCCTGACCACTAGAACTGTTTATTTTATTTTAGTTTTGTTTCATTTTTCTTGGAATGAAGTTTTGGATGACATACTTGTGAATATAATCACAAACTTCAGATGTCCTTTATCTTTGTGATGGGACCATTTTGACATAGACTTAGTTGACTTAAAATTCAAAGAACCTTGGCATTTTCCATAGCTGTGAAGATAAAGCTGAATCTTCTTTAAAAATTCACATGAAATAAATTATATGGTGGGCTTTTTCAAAGTAGATTTATTTTGGCAACAGTGATGCATATGCAAGGAATGAAAGAAAAGTCAATTAATAAAAACAAAAAGGAGAAAAATTTCACCTGAAATTTTAGCACCTGGGCAAGGACATAGTTTGGTGGTCATCCTTCCCAGATTTCTCCCTATGTATGCACTGACAAGTCTTTTAAATGATATTGGTAATTAATAAGGCTAGAAGTATACCTTGTATTGGGACTGATAGACAGTGACCCTTTAATTTATTGTCCACATATGAATACTTTTGTGAGTGAAGAATTAGGCTGGGACAGGAGGGATGGACCTGACCTGTTTCAGGTAACTTGGACTGGGATTACCCACCTCCTAGACCTGTTGCTCCATACAGATTTGTTCAATACATTTATTGAACATTAATTCTATGCTGGGCATTAATCGATAACATAAATAAAACACAGACAGAGCTCTTCTGGCCTCACAGTCCAATAGCTGTTAAATGCCATGCAGTGAAGCCTGAACTAGAAGGAAGCCTATCATATTATGGGAAGATAAATGGTTAATCCATGAAGGCTGAGTTTCAAATGGAGTTAGCCTGGCAGGGAAGGGAGCAAAGGACATTCCCACTCAAAAAAGATGATCTATGCAAAGTCTGTAAAAGGGAACAACGCATATGGGATATTGGGAACTTGCCAAAGGCTCAGGAGGATGAGAAATTTTGGTGGGAAAATCATCAGACATTCATTTTAGAATGCTGGATTAAGGTGTAACCCGTAGGGAAGATTAGATTGTTGAGGATGATCTTGAGAGTCTGAATCAACAGTGTTTGGGGCAATGGAGAGGAGAGCGTCATGGAGCCAAACTCAGGCACGGGGCTGGATTATGGAAACATTCACAGAAACCGAGAACTCTGGAGGAGGAGCTGGTTTGGGAGGGCAGGAAGGAGGTGATGGATATATTTGTGCAGTTTGAGAGTCTAGGAAGGCAAACAGGTGGAGGGGTCTGTCTTTTTGATCTTGGAACTCTGTAGAGAGATCTAGGCTGGGGAGAGAAATTGAGGAATTGGTAGTTTATAGTCATATTTGAAGCCATGGGAACTTGAGGCCAGTTTGATTTTTATTACTTATCATGAATTTCTATTAACTCTGGTTCAAGGTTATTGAATTTGTAATAGAGTAGAATAAATGGTAGCTTAAATGATGACATTTTGAAATTCACTCATCCCCACCCATTTTCATGGAAGAAACATTTGTCTGGGAGATCTGAAACACCATTATTCAGAATTTATTGTCCAAAGGAATTGGCAAAGAGTCTCTCAGCCAAAAATCAAATTTAGAAAAGTCAATCTTCTTTCTGTTTTATAACAAAAAGGGTAATTAACAGTTCTCTGGTTAAACACTGCAAATAATTACAGTCCAGCATGCATCCTAGGGACAGGGAGACTTGGAACCCTTGAAATCCACACACAATCTTGACCTTCTATAGCCACTACCACTTTCTTTCTTGCTTATCATTAATACCTCTCCTCTGAGAGTTGCTTGTCTTTTGAGGATTCAGCATTTGCATAAAGAACAAAAATATGAGGGAGAGAATAATGGAAGAATAAGGGAGCTATAGGAGAAACTTTAGAGATTCTTGATTCAACCGTGTCAGTGTTTTAGAGGAGGAAGCTGAAGACCAAAGCATTTCGTGCCCCAGGTCACCCAGGGCCCACAGCAAGCAGAGGTCAAAGTGCTCAATCATTCCCATCCTAGCCTAGCATCCCCTGGAAATGAAGGAGCAATCCCTTCCTTACTTAATAAATACAAATTTGGGGGCACCTGGGTGGCTCAGTGGGTTAAGCCGCTGCCTTCGGCTCAGGTCATGATCTCAGGGTCCTGGGATCGAGTCCCGCATTGGGCTCTCTGCTCGGCAGGGAGTCTGCTTCCCTCTCCCTCTCTCTCTGCCTGCCTCTCCATCTACTTGTGATCTCTCTCTGTCAAATAAATAAATAAAATCTTTAGAAAAAAAAATAAATACAAATTTGGTTTGACTTTTTGCCATTTATTAGCCATCAGGGTCTCAAAATACTGATAGATACAAGAATGTAATAACTACATCTTAACTGGATGACACGTAGGAACAGAAAGAGAAAGGAGACAAAGGAGCACTTCCCCTCAGTTGCTTTGTATTTTTCTCCTTAATTGCAAATGTACAAAGTGTGTTACTCTTCTGGTTACATATCCTTTATTTAATTGCACTGAAAGTCATAAGGTCCCAATATTACCTCTGATTTAATAAGCATTATTATTACCATACGATATGTATACTACTTCCTAAGCATTTTATAACCATGGCCATCCTCCTCTCAAACTAGCAGAAACAGACACATCAGAAAGGGCAAAGAAGTAAGAGATTCTGACATCTTCTACTATTTTTTCCCATTAATTTTCTGCAATCCTACTGAAGAAAAGTTCACTGGGTGAGTGGGATCTAGGCATTGGAGACAGTGTGGCTCAGTGGAAATAGTGAAGAAGGCAGGGGCTCTTCAGCCTGTGGCCTTCAGGGGCCACTTGTGGCTCCAACCCCGATTCACTCCTTAATGGAAAATTGGGCCGGATCGCTTTTATGGCTCTCGGCAACTCTAACAGTCTATTATTCCAACAGTCCAGGCAGAAATTTTC
Source organism: Mustela lutreola (assembly GCF_030435805.1). Classification (NCBI taxonomy): domain Eukaryota; kingdom Metazoa; phylum Chordata; class Mammalia; order Carnivora; family Mustelidae; genus Mustela; species Mustela lutreola. The sequence continues at coordinate 55,519,843 of NC_081295.1, read as the reverse complement.
ATTTTCCTGCCATTTTTGACTCCTCATACTTTTTCTTATCCTATCTAATGTGTTGGTGAATCCTGTCACTTTATTGGGTCAACATTAATTTACTATTTATTATTTATGTCCTTGATGCCAGCCGATGTCTTAGATGCCTTTTTTTTGCCTGTCATCTCTTACATTCATTAGACCTGCCTCCCCTGAGGGCTGAGAACACCCAATATCTGTGACTTCTATTTGTTTGCCTCCCAGAGATTAAGTATACCTTCCTAGTTCACAAATGAAATGCCCACACTTAAACACACACTCTACCATATTCCTTCCTGAAAAGGACAAATATACCTCCTGAGTAGCCCAAGGTATTAATCTTTGACTCTTTTAATTTAGCATTAGAAAATGAGAAGCAAGTTGAACAAATTATGTTACCTATTTAAAATCTACATTATTGGGGTGCCTGGGTGCTTCAGTCATTGGACGTCTGCCTTCAGATCAGGTCATGATCCCAGGGTCCTGGAATTGAGCTCCACATCTGGCTCCCTGCTCAATGGGGAGCCTGCTTCTCTCTCTCCCTCTCCTACTGTTTGTGTTCCCTCTCTCGCTGTGTCTCTCTCTGTCAAATAAAATCTTTAAAAAAATTAAAATCCACATTATGTCCTAGATACACCATATTTTGGTCTAAATAGGAAATAACAGAATGCTCAGCAATAAATACTCCCAGATGTAGTTTGGGTTGATTTTTATACGCAGAATTTCAAGCATTATCTGAAGCTTGCTTGTATTGCTTTTTAAAAATTTCATTTTATTTGATTGTTTCATTTACAAAATGGCAGCCAGAGACATTTAGGACAGTGGAAATGTATGTCTCCATGGCACATATCACAGATAGAAAGTGTGTACATGTGAGGACTTCACACATCCATATGCATGTTATCCAGTGCTCTGTCGAGCCGTCCTCTTAATTACGCTTTATATATGCTTTGTGCAGCCGGGCATTGATCTTTCAAGTACCGTTGTCTGGTTCAAAGACTTGTAATTAGGCAGAAAGATCTGGTAAAATGGATTCTATGGAATTATTCAAATATTCTGTGTGTATGAAATTGTTCATCTAGAATTATTTATCTGGAAAAAGGCACTTTTAAATATGCACCGAGCCTATTTCAAAATTTCTATTCATCTCCATTATTTCCTGATATATCATGCATTTTTTGGACAGTTGCAAATTGCAGGGCTTTTCTGTTTTGATATGAAACTGCTTTGTGCTTTCCTGTGGGCTTGTTAATTGGTGAGCTCTTTATCCATGAGATCAAGAATCAGTGCCTTCTTCATTAACCCGTTGTGAGCTCTAAGGTATTCCCAGGGGTGTGGAAAAGAGGACTTGCCTTTGAGACTTCGTGCTGTCCCTATTCTTTTACAAGTCAGAGCACAGCCTGGAAGATGCAATTGAGAATGACAAGAAGAATTTAGTAAATAGCTTAGAATAGAATCTCCTGATACTGAAGACTATAATGAGCCTTTTTGTCTTTTTTTTTTTTCCATTTTTCCATTTGCATTTGCAATTCCTTCTACTTATGGAAACTTTCTCCTGCAGGAGGAAACAATCCTGATAGGGATTTTAAAATATATAATTGAATTTTGCATTGCGGTCTGAAAACCCACGAAAGGTGCAGTGTTTATTTTTCCAGAAGGCATTGTCCTGATCCGTAGGTGGTAATGTGAAAATTCTTTGAATTTTCTCCCTTGAAAACAGACCAGTAGATTCCTTGTTCCTCCTTCACACATAAACACACCATCATCACATGCCTTCCTATAAATGTATGAATGTACCTTCTAAGTAGTCTTGAGAAATTATCTCTGCACAAAGAGCTCCCTGGGGATTTACAAGGTTTGGAACTGGGGAGAGAGTGAAAGAAACCGGGCATAGTTTCAGTGACTCTTGGGGATTTAAATTCTCCGTTGCCACAGGACAACCCTTTTCTAGGACACGACTGTTGCTCCATTGGAGCATTTTTAGGGTATGTTTTTTTTTCCTTCTGATTAGCCTCTGTTTTTTGCTCCTGCTGCTGCTGCTGCTGTTAAGTGCCCGTGAGTAAGCAGGCAAGATTTTTTTTTACATGACTCTTAACAGCTTTTACCTCAGAACGATTTTTAGTCTGGTGGTTTGACTAGTTTTTCTTAAAACACACGCACACACACACACACACACACTTGCATGCATGTTGACTTACCATCCATCCTTCAGCCTGAGCCAGTAGGATCTTCTTGGTCAGCCTGGAAATCGGTGGTGATCACCGCAGGGTCCTTTAGATTGACTAGAATGACAATCCCTAGGGGTGGGGGCTTCGAGTGCCCACGCACGTATCACCTGCCTGTTTAGTCATCGTTATAATGGCACTCAGGGACTATTTGCAGGCAGTGAAACCCATTTTCCCCCATTCCCTCTGTTTTCTCCTTGCTCATCCCCCCCCCTTTTTTTTTTTACTGAGGTGGGTACACTTTGAATATTTCATTTCTTATATAAATGGCCCATGAAAAAAGGATAAAAATAAAGCATGTTGTGTGTCATAGAGGCTTGTTGGGGCACACAAATTTCCCATTTGCTAAGGTATTCGTAAGGTGAAGATGGCCTTCTGAGGTGCACAGTAATGATGCAGAAACATGAAAAGAGCACTTGACAAGTGAAACAGCCTGCGTGATGGGAGGGACTTGGGGCTAACTAGCTGTATGATTAGGCAAGTCCTTTCACCTTGCTGAGCCTCATTTTAGTCACATCTAGTCTCTTCCAAACTGAAAAATTCAATTATTTTTATTTCTATGAATTTTCCCTTATGAAAGAATAATGGTGCCTGCCTACATACTTTATCCTGGTTTTCTTATAAGATCTTTAAGCTTCTCAAAATCATACTAAATGAACAGAAAAACAAATCTGTGGATAAAGACATTCAATTGACTATGTTAACTAGACTTTGTATAACCAATTCAACTGTTTTACCTTATGTAATTATAGCCACCACAAATAATGCAAAAGAACATTTAAGAAACTTATTCACTGCAATGTCTCCTTGCTTCTCTAGGGTTACCATGCCGTATACACAGAGGAGTTGCAAACTCTCCACGTCATGCTTCCAATTAATTACTTGTCATTGTACGCTTCTAGTACAAAGCTGTGCTAGTGATCAAAAAATGTGTTAATCAGACAGTACAATGAATGTGACATTTAAAATCACATAAGTACAAAACTCTTATAGGTTTTCAGACAAAGTGAACTTCAAACCAAAAAGCATTGATTAAGACAGAAAACTCTATAGCCTGAGAAGCCATATTCTACAGTGGTTATAACAATTATGAAGACCTGTGCACCAAAAAACACAGCATCTGCCTACAAAAAAACAGAAGCCACTAAAATAGACTACAACCTTAAGATAAAACAATTACTTATAGAAATCAAGTATAGAATAAAATTAAGTATCTTAAGTCATGGACATGAATAGTTCTTTGTATGAAAATTGTTGTTGAGAAAACTGAATAGCCATATTGATATTCCTCATACCATGTACAAGAAAGTGTACTCCAAATGCTTCAGAGCTCTAGAAGTTGAAAAAATTTAAAAAATTATATGTACACTGAAGAAAACATGACTGAATCCCTCTAAAACCTGGATGTAGGGAAAGACTTTTGAGTGATTATTAAAAGTTCTATTTTTTTAATTTAAATTGAATTAACATATAATGTATATTGTATATAATGAATATATTCAGAAGTAGAGGTCAGTGATTCATCAGTTTTGTATAATACCCAATGCTCATTACATCATGTGCTCTCCTTATTGCCTGTCATGCAGTTACCCCATTCACCCACTGTCCTCCCCTCCAGCAACCTCAGTTTATTTCCTATGATTAAGAGTCTCTTATGGTTTGTCTTCCTCTCTGATTTCGACTTCTTTCATTTTTTCTTCTCCCCCGCATGACCTTTGTTTTGTTTCTTAAATTTCACATGGGAGTGAGGTCATATGATAATTGTCTTTCTCTGATTGACTTGTTTTGCTTAGCATAATACGCTTTAGTTCCATCCCCATCGTTGCAAATGCCAAGATGTCATTTTTTGATGGCTGCATAGTATTCCATTACATATATATATATATCTCCCACATCATCTTTATCCATTCATCTGTTGATAGATAGACATCTGGGCTATTTCCATAGTTTGGCTATTGTGGACATTGCTGCTATAAATAATGGGGTAAAGGTGCCCATTCAGATCACTACATTTGTATCTTTGTGGTACATCCCCAGTAGTGCAATTTCTGGGTCATAGGGTAGCTCTATTTTCAACTCTCTGAGGCCCTTACTATTTTCCAGAGTGGCTGCACCAGCTTGCATTCCCACCAGCAATGTAGGAAGGTTCCCCTTTCTCAGCATCCTCAACATCCTTACCCGTCTTTTGCTGACTTGTTAATTTTAGCCATTCTGACCAGTGTTTGGTGGTATCTCATTGTGGTTTTGCTTTGTATTTCCCTGATGCAAAGTGATGATTTTTTTCATGTGTCTGTTGGCCATTTGTATGTCTTCTTTGGAAAAAATTCTAATACAGCAAAACAAAATATAAAATGGTCTCCATAAAAAAAAAAAAAAAGCTCTGCAGGTTAAAAAGCAAACAAAATACTCAAAAGGAAAAACACTGTAAGCAAACAATTTAAAAGAAAAGTGGCCTCTGGGAGAAAATATTTTCAACATTTATCACAGATAAAAGGCTAATAATCCTAATTAGAAATCAGCTTTTGAAAATTAAGGGGGAATGAACAAAAATCCTATAGAAAAAATAGCAAGTGACATGATAAATTCACAAAAAAGAACATACAAGAAAAGACATTCAAGTTGACTCACAATCAGACGTGTAAATGGAACCAACACTGGTAAAATTCTCATCCACCAGACTAGCAAATTTAAAAGCTTAAGAATATATATTTTTTGGAAACAAGCACTCTCATACATTGCTAATGGAAATAGAAAATGGTTACAAATCTTCACAGAGGAGGATTTGGTAATATGTGCATTTGCTTTTTGATCCTGCAATCCCACTTCTAAGAATTTACCCTGAAGATAAACCTCCAACAATATAAATATATATATACATAAGGTTGTTCATTGAAGCATTTGTTGTAATTGCAAAATATTGGGAACTAAAGTATCCAAACATAGAGATTCATTCTATAAACTATAATATATACACACACTATACCATTATGCAGCTGTAAAAAAAAGTTATGAGGAGACCTCTAGAATGGAGTGATTTTTAGAATATACTTAAATGAGAAAAAAAGCTATGTGCCAAAGACTATGTTAGTATGCTTCTTTATATGTATGAAAGAAGAGAAAATTAAAAAGCATGCTTATTTCTGGTTATCTTTACTAAGAGCTACACAGGAAGAATGAGGAAACAATGAAGTGTTTATAAGGGGTGAGTAGAGAATAGGATGGAAGGGATATGGAAGAGAAAAATACTTTGAGTACATATTTTTATGTTTTAACTTTTGAAAGACTGTCGTGCATACAAATTCAGAAAATAAAATCAGTAAGAATTGGAAGCAAGCTGCAACAAATGAAACAGTATTTCATAATGAATATTTAAACCCAACTGAAGGGAAAAGAAAGGAAGGGAGGATCCATGTATCTTAGAAACACAGAATTTGATTATATATCCTTCGTCTTGGGAAGGGTGGAGTGGCATTTGCAAACAAATCCTCACCTCTCTTGGTATGTTTGTTTGGGGATCAGGCAAAGCAATTTTCAAGCTATCTTAGATATATTATAGGAATGAGCAAATAAATAAATGTGTTGATGTTGGGATCTCACTTTGGAATAGACACACAAATAGGGAATGGGAGAAGACAAGGAAGCTATCCCATAGGGATATACAAAAACTGGCAGTATCTGAGTGAATTCATGATTTATAAAATATGTATTTTTTTATGTATGCATGTATAATTGTATTTGTATATAATTGTATCTGTATGTACTAAAAAAAAAAAGGTAGGAGGATACTGCAAGAATATAGAAATCAGCATGAATGGGTTTCTTCTGCCTAATCTTAGACAATGTGAGCATCAATGTAATTAAGGGTAGTAATGAATTATAAACCATTAAAAATAATAGGAATCCATCAGTCCTGCCAGTAACCAAAAGGCAAACACAATAATAAATGAGGGAAAAGGAAGGTCTTTCTTCCAGTAGAATGCTGAGGGTTGAGTGGTGAATGGGGAAGGCCAGAGGGTGTGCAGGAGCTGGAAGAGGCATGGTAAAGACAGGGTCAGTCAAGAATCCTCAAATGATACTAAGTCTAGGGAGAATTTTTTAAAAAATATTTTATTTATTCTAAAAAGAGATAAAGGGGCAGAGGTAGAAGGGGAGAGAATCCCAAGCAGACCCCCCCTGCCCCGAGCACAGAACCGGATGTGGGGCTCAATCTCATGACCTTGAGATCATGACCCCAGTCAAAACCAAGAATGAGAGGCTTAACCGACTGAGCCACTTGGGCACCCTTACGGAAAAATTTTGATGATGAGGAAGAGAATATGTGTACAGTCGTGGTGTCTTCCTGCATATTGCTTATTATTGGTGAGGGAGGAAATCTGTAGCAGTGTTACAGTCCAGAAATTGGGCAACACCTTGACCAGATGATCAAAATTGGCCTCATCAATGAGACATTTTACATCCTAAGCTGTGATAGTGAGAAGGACACATCATCTAAGTAGCATTCTGGTCTACAGTGATACCTGAATATAATTGTGAGGAACAGTAGACACACTTAATGTGAGGAATGTTCTATTGAAATAAATAATAAATGAGGGAGTAGGGAACTATATTCTTCAAAAAGGTCAATTCTGTAGAAGACATTGAAAGTTCTTATAAAAGACTATTTAATATTCCAGATTAAAGATTGTCAAGGCCTGACAGGTAAAGAAAATAATCTGACTGTAGACCAGATCCTATACTGGAGGGCATAAAAATGGGATAAAAGATATGTATGAGGCAGCTGATAAAACTTGGAATACTAATTGTAGATTGCAGAACAGTGTTCATGTAAAACTTAAGTTAGTAACTTCACTGTGGCCAAGTAAGAATACCCCTATTCTTGGATGATAAAGGACTTGATATATGTAACTATTTTAGGGATAAAGAGGTACATAATCTACCTTTAAATAGTTCCGGGGTTGGGGGAATGAGGAAGAGGGACAACAAATGATAAATAAGGTAAAATGTTAAATTGGTGAATCTGGTCAAAGGGTAGATGGGTATTCTTTGTTCTGTATTTATCTTTGCATTTTTAGAATTACTAAAAATTCTGTTAAAGGTCTTTAAAGATGGAGGAAAATCTTTCTCACATGCATCTGGAGGGGGCTTCCATAGCAGTTAGGAGATAGCCCTTGTCACTTTATTCAAGCACATCATATGAACATGTCAGGCCAGTCCTGTGGCCCCTAGGATTAGGCTAGGGCTCTCTCCAGAAACTCTTCCAGAGACCCACCTACCAAGCAGCCCAATGTCCCAGCCCAGTGATGCTGGGCACATTTAATGTGTTTCACTATAATTGTGTTTCTGAAGATGCTAGCAAGATATCGCAAGCATCCATTTTATTTTGTAGCTCTTTTTGTGAATTGCAGAGGGTGTGGGCTGCATTTAGAGCCACCAAAACAAGTAGTGCCCAAGATGAAAGACCAAGTGTAAATGTGGAATTGTCTCTACTGAATCTTTCCCACAAAATGATGGTTGGTGTGGCAACTGGGATAATTGATGCTATTGATCTTGAAATGTAGCAAACCTTAGTGGTCATTAAAAACCTTCGCAGTTTTCTGCCCACCTCTGCACTTAGAAATGATTTTCTAATTGAGATGGGAGGATTAGAGAAATTAAAGAGCCAGACTGTTGTCTCCTGCTGAGATAACATGGTTTTTTCCACTTTTAAGTCAGAATGTAGGTGGAAGAGACCATTCATTGAGCATAAGAGATGAAGGTAAGAATGGGGTCAAAGGTGAATGAGGATCACATTTATTTTGTGGGGCTTGATCTCAATCTTTTTTAGATATGTAATAGCCAACATTTATTGAGTGTTCTGGGAGAGACATGCTGAACCCTCTTGGGGACAGGCTAATTCAATCACCGTGTCCCTTTTAGAGATGAGGAAACAGGCACAGAGATGTAATTTACTCAGTTAATGAATGGGAATTACTCCAGAGCCTGCAGGACCAAAGTAGGTAGAACCTGAGATTAAGGGCATTTAATACAGAATAAAAGAATGAGCATGGAAGACATCTTCTCAAAGGCCGTGTTCCTATAGAAAGCATCAAAGATTAAGACTGTAACAGAATGGGTCGAAACGTGTACACTGGTGTGTTCCTAACAGCTTTGAAAGTTAATCTTTAAGTCTTAAGCTTTAAAATTGTCAAGTGACAGTTGATGTATTGTGAATTGTTAATGGGTTAATAGATACTCTTTGGGGAAATGAATTTCCTAATCAAATATGATTAGGAAGCAGGACATGGCATCAGAACATTAACAAAAATAATATCTTCCATATTATTGGTCCTGGGAACATGTCTGGGATATTGTGGGGTTTTGTTTTGTTTTTCCTATGCCCTGGTTCTGTGAATTTGTTTACTATGTATTGCTTTGCTGTCAGTGAACCTTTATCAGTGATGACCCAGAAGATTCCCCCAAAAGATCATGTAGTTGAGAGAAGAGAATAAATACAAAAGGATTTGTATTTGTATTTTTGTATTTTTTTTTTCCACATCAACCTCAGCCTTCTCTACTAGCTTAACTTCCTTCCAGATCACGTTGGATCCATTTTTATTGGTGGAGAGGTGTTTCATTAGAAAGATAAAGGAGTTTTAAAGGTGATCAAGAAAAGAAGTAAGCATAATTTTTCCTATGGTTCCTCTGGACTATAAAAGAATGAGGGTACTCTATTTAGGAATTTCTGTTAAATTGCTTTAATTAAAAATAAAAGAAATAGCATCTAGAATATAAATAATAAGCTATGTTGAATCATCTTTGGAGATATCAGCAATAGGGTATACATTTATAGCATGGGGTATATCTCCCATTCCACCCTACAGTGTTTGATTTTTATAACCTGTGATGGCTGAACATGGAACTAGGGAAAGCTATATAGTACCCCTCCTGTAGGTCACTGCTCTGTTGTGCCTGCGGAAAGAAAGCAGCTCTGTGGGGAGGGAGAGGAGATGGCCACGAAGTCCTAATAGGCCATTTCTGTCTTCTCCCTATGATTGTTCTCAATCACTTGGCAATCACGATGCTATTAGGAGCGCCCTGACTGAAGACACTCACATGCTTAGATTTGCCATTAACAACATTGACAGGGAGCTTTGAGGTTGCTGCGGAGCTGATGGGTCTTGAGGGCCTTGAATTAGAAATGTGCCTGTCCTTATGACATGCTGACGTGGCCCAGCTCCTCCTGTGGAAGGACACTCAGGCAAGAATAGGAAACTGTACATGTGTGAACATCTCAAATATTTTATCTCCTGTATCTCTTTTCATATTCGACAGTATATTACGTGCAAGGGCAGGAAGTCATGATTGTTGTCTGATATGGTGGTGGTGGCTTTACTAAAATGGAAGTTGAGCTTTCCCTGGAAAACAGGATTCATAGAGGGACTTACAGAATTCCTCCCTTCCCTAGACCTTCGTCCTCTGGCCACCCTGTCTCTCCACCATGCTGAGCCAGTGCCAGATGAAAGAGACACTGCCAAGGTCTACCAGTCCAACTTGATACTTTAAGTTTCATGATCTGTAGGAATTAGGAAATCAGGTCGAACTTTCCTTGGGATGGTGTTTCAAGACTAAGCTCCCAAGTTTCATTTAGGTCATGCTTCCTCTCTGTCAGGGTGCTCGGTGAGGTTAGACACAGAATGGTCCCTAATATTGTGGGATCAGGAGATATAAATTTCCAGATTAACTATGAGGGCTCCTGTTCTGGATGGCATAGGCAGTTTATATATATATTACCTTTAGGAATTTGCCAAACTTTCCTCCTACCCACCAGCAGGAAGAACCGTTAAAAAAAGAAAAATGGAATCTTGAGATTTTAAATATGTGTCTCTATTAAAATACATTCTCATTTGTGATTTCACCCTCAGATTTTTTTATTAAAGGATGTAATTTTAAAATATAAAATTAAAGAAGTGTTATTTTTGCCTAGAAATAGTAATTACATAAAATATTTGGGAAAGCACACCTTATATTGCAATGGAAGACCATATCTTAAATTTTTGAAAGCAAGTATTTCTCTAAAAGTTCTCAAACATCTGAGAAGTGTGGTAGTATCGTATGATCTTGAAAGAAGTTGTTAGTCATCAAATTATTAATCACTCTCAAGATAAAACCCATCTTGCAGAAAATGGACTTGCTGGAAGGAAGAGTGCTGATATTAACGAGGACATCCTTGTTCGTTAACAGGAACTTACTCTGCTTTTATAACTAAGAGAGCTTGCCACCCGTTTAAGTTCATGGTTTCCCCATTTTCCCTTCATTTGTGTAGATTGATGAGTGAGCTTCCTCTACTCATTACCTCCCCTTCTTTATGTCTCACATCCTCACAAGAGTAGGAAGAAACTGCAGCAAAGGGCACGTGATGCGTATAATAGTCCAAAGGAAGGAAGGTGGGAGTAACAGCTTAGCCATGCTTAGTGTTAAGTGGTGTTTCCTTCTTGCAATGATCTGAATGAAATGAACAATGAAAGAACTATGGTATTTTATGGACTTACTCACCTTTCTCAATTAAACAGCTCAAACTCATCCCATTTGTAATTTATCAAACTTTGGGAATCGAGAACAAATGAGATTATAACTATCTCCTTTCAGAGATGGATGCTCTAGGCAAGCCTTTGGGACACTCCAGTTCGCTTGGCAATTAAGGGCCTCATTCTAAACTCATAAGCTGGCTCTCCAGTTCACTCTTAAAATGAAAACCAACAAGGATGCAGAATCTTAGAAACAGATGGAAATGGCTGATTTCCATTTTGTTATGTAAGAAAATTTTTTGGATTAATGAAGGATTTAAAAATTCACTATGAAACCGAGCAGCCTAATCATTGAATTGTGCAGCAAATTGTGTAATAAATGAAATCCCTTTCAGAGTATTGTCACCTTCACCTATTGAATGCACATCTGTGTGTCCAGGCTCCCTACTATGGGTAGGGAGATGTCCAGGATGTCCAGGGTCCAATGGCTTGGGTTGAATATCATGAATGAAACAGTTCTACTCTGGAGCCCATTCAATTGTCTTTGATTGTCTCAGAACAAGAATTCCAAAGAATTCTTCCCTATTGCTACATCACTATTGCCTGCATTTAATCATTTTAGTCTGCTGTCAGGTCTCCTACAAATGGTATGCAAAATTGGGTGAATATCCTACAATAAAAAGCCCCACTTTGACACCTGCCATTTCAGAAAAACAAGTGCAAGGGAAGAAACAAAGATATTGTAATAGACAGATGTATTTATTTTGACAAGTGTGATTTGTTTTTAATTATTAATATTTCACAGTATACTAGTAACTGTCTTGTAGGATATTTTGTAAAAGCAACATCTGATAATATGTCATTACCACATTAACATACCTCACTGCAATTAAGGATCTAGTCAGGATAAGAGTTGACTTTCATTTTTAGTGCAAATTATCATGAAGCTGGAGAAACATGAATCTAAGAATGAGTAATATTGCCTTTATGTTAAGCTCTTCATCAGCGATTTGAAAACATGTCACTGTTTCTCACACAGTGGCATACTGAAACCTTAATACAAAAACCTCCAATGATAAAGAATTCTGTAATTGTTTCATTCATCTATGCTTCTGAGTTTTTTAACATGTGAAATCCATTTTTTTTTTTTAAGAAATTTGCAACCTTTGTCTTTTGGGAATCTATCACAGAATACATTTTGAATTCTCACAGACGAAGCTGTGAGAACAAACTTCAGGTGAGGAGGACTGGAGTTCATGTCTTTTGTCTTCGTAAGGGCTAGGGAAAGCTGAAGGAACGTGGGTGATTGTCTCACACCACTTTAGTGCGCAATGAGAACTTCCCCATTCAGTGTGCATGCACTCTGTTTAAATTTTCTAGTGTGAATCTCCTTGACAAACTCAAAAGAGCGAAAAGAAAGATACGGAGGGAAAGATCCTGTCCCTCCCCCACTTCTGCCACCCTTTCAGAGACTAAAAAATCTGATTTCCCTTTAATTTGTACTCAGCAGTGTCAGCGCTGCCAGAGGAAAGGGCATCCCTGCTGACAGTAATCATTATAACTCCAGGAGACCAGCAGAGATAAATATACTATAAGCCATCTTCTGAGTGGGTCAAACTTGTCCTGATACTTTTGAGGTCCACATACTTTGCAGAAAGATTTTCTCCATCATACTTGTTTCTCACTGATACCCAGAGATGGGCTTGTTTGTGGTCTTTTCATAGAAAAATACTAATATATTACACTTTGATATATGTCAGTCGTGTTTATTGAAGGACTCTTTTTAAGTGAACGTTTATGCTAATAGTCGGCAAATAGGATCTCCATAAATTAAAAATAAATAAAAACACAAATCCGGAAACATTTAACATCGTGTGTAAATTCAATTGGCATTTCGTTTTAATCTCTTATGACTGAACTGAATATTTGCAGAATTAATTGAAAATTGAATATATATTTGATATTTGTATCAAATTCCAAAGCAGGAACTATCTAGATTTGGGGTCTTTTTTTTTTTTTTCTTTGTTTGTTTGTTTGTTTGTTTCTTTCTTTTTTTTTTCCAATTAGAAATTCCTAAATCCTGTAAAAGGTAAAACAGCACCAAGCAAGCAACTGCTGGTGAAATTAAATTATGTTGCTTTCCATTGCTGCTTTGAATATTATTGTTTTTTATCTCCTTTGTTCTGGGAGTTTGGCCTACTGTAACCTTTATAAAATGTACTTAGGTAGCAATTTCTTTATCCTGTCCCAAGATTGTAGAGAAGCAAGTGGGGAATCACTCAACCTTGTTTAACTAGAATGGGCATTTGCACTGTTACTGTGGAACATGGTTCTGGTAATGAATATCTTCCTCTAAAAGAATGTTTTTATTGTATTTTCTACTGTATTGCCTTTATTGCATTTGGAGATAAAATTCACGCAGCTGAATCTACAAACATAGTTTAATGTGGTCTGTACAAGTATTCCAGGGTGCTGCTTTTTTTCATTTCACGTGGATAGGTCTCTTTTTTTATATATTCCCGTCAGCTGGATACAGTCTGTGATGTATCTTATAAATTAATGTTTTGAAAGTGTTGGAATAACATAGGGGAAAAAAAGAAACCTCAAAGTGAAAAGTTATGTTTGCATGGTATGCTTATGGGTGAGTTTTCTTTCCTTTTCTGAATGTTTTTGTACCTTATAAAAATTCACCCTTGATGATGAAGCATTTCTATAATCCCAAGAGAAAAAGAACCCTGTTTTAGAAAGAATGGACATCACATGAATGAAGATAAGGCTGCCAACCCGTGCTTACAGACATTCCTACTGTGCACCTTTCACCAATCAACTCCACGGTCAGGGTTCAGGCCGGGTGTAATTAGTGGGTGATTTCCCACAGCCTTGGGAGTCAGCCCCTTCAACCAGTTCCACAGCCATAGTCCCTGAAATGTCAACTGACATAATTTTTGCTGAGGCAGTCCTTGATGTGATATTATCTTTCAATGAAGGAGAGATCTCTACTGTGAAAATACTCTTTTTGAGAATCCAGTAAGATAATTCTTAGGTCTTTTTTTTCTGGGGAGGTCTTAGAAATTAACAGTTAAGTGATTTTTAAACTTTCATGGTGTTTTTGCCCTCCTAGGCTGCTCATTTAAGTTAAGACTATGATTAGGTGACGGGGTGTGGGCCTATTCTTATTGATTTTGAGGGGCATTCTCTGAACCTCCTGAATTTTGATTTGGTGAGTGCTATGAAGTGTGTAAACCTGGTGATTCACAGACCTGTACCCCTGGGGATAAAAATATATGTTTATAAGTTAAGACTATGAAAGGATTGCCATTTTTCCCCTTATTTAAGATCTTCTGATTTTCTGAGAGTATGTGTTTTTAATTTTTACTTTTACTACATAGGAGCCAATAAATTTGCCTTACTCAGCCTTAAAACAAGGGGTTGCATAGGACATGTTCCTACCAGCTCATTGGGATTCCTATGCGGACTTTGAGAATAGGACTTTGAATAAAAAATGCTTTCCAGACAGTACCCAGATGACTTTATCCATAGTCTGTCCTCTAAGAACAGGGTATATCCACATTTCTGCTTTCCGATTGGCTGTTGAATGCTCTGGGCCCTTCCTCCTCAGCGCCCATCAGGGAGCTGGCTTCTCCTCTCCTGTGCCCCGGGCTGCTTTAGAAAGCCAAGGAGGACTGTCCATTCTTTCTAAAACACTCTCCCTCTGGGTCTGAAGCAGGAATCACCTTTCTTTTTGTGATCAGATTACAAATGAAGTGATTTGGGAATAACAAACTTTTTTTTTTTTTTTTTAATTCAAAATGCCGAATCTAGCAAATGCAGTGAAATCCAGTGAAGTCTTCATATTATATAGCTCCAATAGACAAGAAGTAAATTCCAAGCCAGGGGGAAAAAAAATCCTCAAATAAAAAGAGACATTTACTGGGATTCTGTTGAGAACTTGTGCTCCAGTTTTCTTTTGTAGGAGGAATTCCCAGTTCTGTCATTTTCCTTTCCCTTCGCCTTTCCCTCCACATCCGGCTTCACCACCACGTCCTGGTAGTGCTTATCCTTAAGTCTTTTGTCACATGGATCCTTCTTGGAACATCCTGCTCCTCCATTTTCTCAAGACCTAGATGACATGTCATTTTCCACATGAAGCCTTCTGGAGCCCATCTGGTTAGAAATCCCCCTCGTCCCCATGAGCTGTGCTGTTATTAAAGCCTTTATGGGATTCAGCCTGATAGTATAGTGGTTGTTGTCCTAGCTGTCCTCTCCATGGCATCATGAGGCCTTTTAGAGAGTAAGGCTTGTGTCTTACTTGGCTTGTGTTTTTCCACAGTTTATTGTATAAGTATTGCACAGACGAGGCACGAGGTAAGGGGTGGTGGTGGTTGTTTAATTTAAATTCCTGACATTTATTTTTATGGCAAGGGATTGATTAGAGAAAGGAAGAAAGGCATTAAAAAGTAATTTGCAGAAACTGGTAATAATCACATCTAACAATTTGTATGGCGATTTGCAGTTTTACAAAAAGGCGTTGGCATATAATAGGAAAGATATAGTGGCAAAGCCTGATCTGGAAGATCTTTATGGCAAAATACAGAAGGGGCTAAGAAAAAGCTGAGCGGGCATTTTGGTCTTGTCTGCCACTTGCCTCGGGTGTGTGTGTGTGTGTGTGTAAGACACGTGCTAGAAGAACACAGGTGTTTTCCAAGTCCTGGGACCTACACCAACTCAAATTCCCATCCGTCTGTATGACGACAAACCAAAGTCTGCTTTCAAGGCCATTGTTTTCCAGCACCTGGGGTTGCGAGAGGAGACTAGCCACAGGACTGCAGTAAGAATACAATCCGGCTTTTTGCACATCTTGTGGAATTACTCAAGTTTTTCTTACTTCCTTCTTCTCTCTCCTATTCTTTTCCACACAAACTGTAAATGTCATAGTGGAGAAAAAAGAGAAAGTAAAAGGTAATGATTACTCTGAAAAGTAAACATTTAATGTTCAGTTCTGTACTACTTTCAGCTTAAACACAAAATGATAAACATATACTTGCCATAGGCTTTTCTTCTTTGGTAGATTGGTTTACATTACTCTTAATGTTGTACTATGAAAATTTATCTAATTACAAATGAATGCAAACAGTTCTTCTCTAAACAACAACAAATTCAATCTTATATGGGAATATATGAAGAAAAATGTGAATTTCTTTGTCCACTCTCCTTTTCAAAATGAACTTTTGTCAAACATTTTCTGTGTGTTTTTGCAAACCTCTTCCTATGTACATATGTATGTACATATATAGATAATAAGTTACTTGTATTTTGCTACACATAATGTTCTGCAATTTGCTTTTCCCACTTTCAGTATCAAGTGTACCTTGGGATATCTGCCCATATGATACATAAGGCTCTACCACATTGTTTTTATGGCTACAGAGTTCATAGTCTTTAACATAACAATTGGCATTTGGGTAATATCCAAGATTTTTTTTGTCAATACTACTGTACATGTATCTTTTCTCACATGTATGAATAAACTCCAGGATAGAGTTCTAGAAATGGAATTTCTGGGTCAAGGTTTAAACATATTTAATATGTAGATTTCCTGCCAAATTGTCCCCCCAATGGCTGCAACAAGTTGCTCCCGACAATAGAATCTGGGGACATAGTTTCCCCACGTATCTTCCAGAATTCAGTGATCCTGATTTTTTTTCTTAATATTTCCTACAAATTGGGCAACAAGTAGCTCATTACTTAATTGTTATTTCTCCTATGATCAGAGAAATTTAACATCTTTTCATGTGCCCATCAGACTGTGCAAGTGTGAATTGCTTGTTTATCTTCTTCCCATTTCCATTCATCTTGTTCATTCCTGCTCTGAGGCCACATTTTTAAAACTGGAAATTTATAATACATTTGATATCTAACAAAGC
This sequence comes from Mustela lutreola, assembly GCF_030435805.1. NCBI lineage: Eukaryota > Metazoa > Chordata > Mammalia > Carnivora > Mustelidae > Mustela > Mustela lutreola. The sequence continues at coordinate 55,503,181 of NC_081295.1, read as the reverse complement.
AAGTCCCGTTTCATTTTTCTTTTTCAGAATTTTCATAGCTAATTTTGCACATTTACTCTTCCAGATGGATTTTAGAATCAGCTGGACCAGTTCCATAGAAAATCTATTGGGGTTTTTGTTGTGGTCTGCATTGAATCTATAAATTAATTTTAGGAGAGTTTATGGGTTTACGATATTGAATTTTCCAACCAGGAACATGGTTAACCTCTTCACTTATGTGTTTTCATTTGTAGCTTTCTATAAAATGTTATAGCTTACGTACACTTGTTATCTGTCTTATTGCTAGTATTTTATTCTTTTTGTCACCATTGTGAATGGGACATTTTCTCCTTACATGTTCTAATCATTATTGAAGACACACAGGAAAGCTACTGTCTTTGTTTTCCTTGTTCTAAACATTTCCTTGTTCTACACATGTTCTAGACAACATCAGCAGCTGTTTAGTGGATTTTCTTTTTTTAAATTACAAAATAATACATTTTGTGGTAAAAATTTCATTCTAAATGTATAAAGTAAAAAGAGAAAATGCTTCTCCATCCCTTTTAAAAAGTCAGCAACATGAATATTTTTTCACTCACCATATGCTAGATTATTTTTACATTAGTACTTAAGTGTGTACCCTATACTTTTGAGTAACTGCATACTATTTCATTATGGATAATCATGACTTATTTTTACCCAAGATACATATGTGCATAGTTAAATAAATCCATAGCAAATAGCACTGAAGAGCTGATAATGAAGAAGAATTAATCTCTGTATCATAGACCTTTCACCTCATCTCCCCTCCCCCGAAGCTACCACGTTAAGCAATTTTTGATTATCTTTTTCTTTATATTTTTAAATGTCCTGATTATACTTAACCTTTCTTGATATATCAACTTCTATAGATTTTTCTGGAGGAAAATCCACTTTTTTAACTCCTCTCCTTTATTCCCATTTACCTCCCAAATAACATACATCACGATTTTTTTAAGCCAATAGCCACTATTTATATTATCAAAACTCTTTAATATTTTTTATTGCTGGACCAAATAGTATACCATGATTTGACTTTTGTCTCAGATTTTTTAAAGTGAGTGATACCTTTGCTGCTTCTCTTCCTACAATTATGCCCCTCATTATTATTATTTTCTATTATCTCACTGGGTAGAACTCCTAGCATAATGTTAAATAGTAACTATAATCCTGGTTATTCTTATGTTGTCCAGACTCTTACAGAAATATCTTGAATGTTGATTAATTATTTAGAAGTCTCCAGGAAAAACAGTATTAAAAAAATCGGAAGGATCAATTTCTCAATGATGGGATTGCAAGTAAAACTCACCTAAATCTAGGGCACTCAGTAAGAGCAACACGAAGTAGAGCAACACGAATGAAAGACGGAAAGGGAACTTTAATCTATGCAAGAACAGGATTTTAAAAGAAAATGGAGGTCAGTTTGCTAGGGGAAAATAAAAAGGCATAATGGAGTCTTCAAGTATCTGGACAATGAATAAAAGTGGTTATATTGTACAATGCCACTTTAAGCTCTATAATTATTAGGAAAACTTAACAGGAGTTTAAATGTGTGTTTAATCACAATTATCCAATGAGTGCACTGGTGATAGAAAGTTGTGCTGTAAATAAAAACTGAAAACTACTCTTTTCTGTCCTCTTTGTGTAGGAGGTAAAAGGGAGACAGTGGCTGTGATAGTCATTTCTTAAGTACTGCATAGCCCCTGAGGTCCTTGAACAGACTGGTGGGAAACGCAAGACTATGTAAGCTTTTCCTGGGTAACGAAGGTGGAGCAAACCTGGGGCTGGAGGACTGTGGTGGACACTCAGGCTGCCTGTCCTAGCAGGATAGGGCCCTGGGAGCCACCCTGCAGAACCGCCCTGCAGAGCCAGGGTCCATCTGTAGCTCATCAGTTCTCTCTCGGGCTTAAAGTTCACCCCTTTCCACCCACATTTCATACTGCCGAACACCAGCCTGAAAGCCAAAATTAATAGCACAAATACACATCTAGTGCACACTCACATTCAGGGTTTCCTCATTAGACATCTGATGGGTGATCTCTACATCAAGGTCCCCAACTTCTGCTACCATGGGTAGAAGTAGAGCGGCTCCGCACGCCATGCATGGGACCCTCTAACATTGCTGAACTCTGTTGCCCAGCCCTGCGTCATCTCTTCCTGCATGAAATATTTAGAATAGATTCTGCTTTCTTAATGGAACAGTGTCATTCTCTCATTGTCTCACGTGCTGAGAGGTGGGTGGCTAGTTTGTACTCTGTAAAGGAATTACCTGCCTTATTAAAACAAACAAGCAAAGACTTTATGAATGCAAGACTTTAGCCAAACAAGCTGCAAGTGAGGAGAGCTGGACGAAATAATTTCCCACTCTGTTCCTGCTGGTTCTTCCTTCCTTTCGGGTCTCAAGCTAGATTTTCTCCTCTATCACTATGTGTGCTTTATGCAATAATGTATTATCATCCTTTGAAACCAAGAATAGCATATGTTATAACATTAACCCTCACCCAAGGCAGACATTAATAATTGATCACAGCAGTCTTGCCCGCTGAGAGCAGATTTGGTGTACATTCTCCCCAGTGCAGTGATCTGGCCAGCCTTACTAATTGATTGGCTTGTAGAAAGAACCTTATGTATTGCTTACTGCTTTGACAAAAACCCTCAAAGACCTAAAAGCCATAATGTATATTTAAAAACTATTATATTCTGAGAGTAATATGGGTATCCTGCATTAAACATTCTTCTTGTCAGATTTTATGGGTAATCTATCACTGTAACAAGGAGACTAAAAACTTTAATTATAATGAAAACATGGTTCCAGTGTATGTTCATGGGCTTCCTTTAGAATCGTAGCCGCAAGTTCTGGAAAGCGAAAGAGTGTTCCGTGTGCCTCCCTGTTGAGGTCATCTTGTGCAGTGAGTGCCCAATACACATTCACACTAAAATGTGACTGCTTCCCCAACAACAACGTCGTTGACACTGATATTCTAGAGATAGTCTTACTCTTCAGTGATGTCATCTCAGTCGGGATAAACCTTTCTTTGTGATTTCTCGTGAGTCACTTTAACTCACTCCATGAGGGTTTTGTGTTTGGAATATTTGTCAATGGGTCACTAGCTTTTGATGTGTTGTGGTTGAGACCTATGTCATTAAGGTCTCACTCATTAATTTGCTGCATTTGATAAGTATTACAGCCATTTATTGACTTATTCTTGTCATTTAAACATAGAATTTAGGATATTTTTATAAAGGGGGAAAAGTGTTACCTTCCCAGAATCCATTCAAACTGCACTGACAGTGATTTTCCATTAATGTAATGTTGTAGGGCATCACTATAGTTCAAGGATAGGCAGTGCCTGAAACTTTTGGTCTTTGACATTGATGAAATATCATGCTAAAGAAATAAATTTCCTTTGCATTTTATTAGACACTTGTGAATATGTTGGTGAAGGCCAAGAATTTAGCTTTAAGGTTCAATATATCAAATGAAGGATGGTTACCTTTGCACTGTTTATTTTATAACGAGTGCTGAAAGCAAGGGGTGTGTTGCTTTTATGGTAATTAAAGTTTGTCATCTTTCACTCAGTTGCCTATTTGTAACATTACCTCTGAGAAAAGTCACCTGAAAATGTGAAATGGACCCAGCCAGGGAGAAGCCGAGCATCCTGTAGGAATTCATTGCAATTCTAACATCATTTCTCAACCCCTACAAGATGGCCAGGAACCATTCTGGAAACTGGCAAAAACATCCATAAGAAATAGTCTCTATCCTCACAGAATTCTCAGTCCAACTTTGCACGTCAAGATACTCGCAGCAAACCCTGATCTTGCTGTCCTTCAGCTTCAGGCTTACTTCTCAGATCCTTTGGTGTTTTGTCCAAAGCTCACTCCCTCAGTGGGGCCATCTCAGACCACCCTGTTCTAATAATGCAGTTTCCCTTCTAACTCTCAGCACTCATTCCTCAAGCCTGCTATGTAGCACATGTGAACAGAGTATATTACTAGTAAATAACATACTGCATCTGTTTCATTATCAGTTTTGTCTCAGTGGAAGGTAAGTTCCAGGAGGGCAGTGATTTTCATCTCTTTATTGATGAACCTCTGGATCTTAGAATGTGTTTGACATGTGACAGGCACTCAGTACATGGATTATTAGGTGTGAAAACTCCTGAGAGATCTGGCAAAGGTTCAAAGAGAAAGTAACATTTAAATTTAATGAAAGCAAAGAGAGAAATTTCCAAAAGGAGATCCTGCCTTCTGGTAGAGAGAGGACCACGAATGCAGGCACAATGTGCCTAGGGAGGAAAGCCAGCTAGGGGTGTCGGGGGGGGGGGGGCAGGGCTAAGGGGTAGGAAAGGATGTGGGATTGAGGGCGAAAGCGTGGGAGTAGGAAACGAGTGAAGGAAGTTGGAGCCAGATGGTGAAAGACCTGATAAAAATTCAAATTAGCATATAGATGGACTCGCTTTGCAAAATCAAAAGGAGGATTTTCTTTCTTAAAGACAGCGGCTGTGTTCCTGATTTTTATGACTTTAGCTTACAAACCAGATCTCCAAAGCCACTCACGATGTCAACCTTTCAGTCCAGATAACTAGATATCTTCATCTTCATTTTTCTGATTGTGATCATAGATCGTATTAACCACACTGAATCTGTGCTCAGGTTTAGCAGCAGAAAGTGACAGGAAAGTGAAGGGACCGTGGACAGTCAACCGTGATTAGCAGTGGCTATTTCAGAATTCTTAAGCAGGACAATTTCAAAGTGCATGCGAAGGACATGAGGTGAACCTGGCCTTTCCTGTGATAGACCAGGGTAGGCAGCCTTGGGAAGACCCAGGTGTTAGGGAAGTTATTCTCCCAGACAGTGATTCTGGTACTGAGAATGACAGCAGGGAAAGAAGGTTTGTGGATAAGGTAGAGAAAGGAGAAAAAATGGTGCCACCCATGCCTTGAACTTCCATAGAAGAGTAGTGGGTAAACTGGCACCAGTAGTTGGAAGCAGCAGTGAGGCACAAGACAGCAGAAGAACAAGAACCCTGGGGCCCCTGGCCCTGGCCTTGGAGAAGGAAGAGAGCACTGGGAAGATTTTGAGGATGAGGGTTTGAGCTTAAGAAATACGAAGTCGCCTTGAATGTGAAAAGACACAAGAAAAATTTGATTCAGTGGTTAGTGTGTAACACAGATTGAGACTTAAAGACCTAAAATGGGCAAAGTGCTCAGAAAGAGATGGGATGGCGCGAGCAGCGGAAGAGCTCTGGGTCAGGATGACATCACGGAGGAGGCAGGGAAGGTGTCCAGTGACAGACCGAGGAGAAGCGGGGACCTGCAGGTGAGGCCGCAGGGACATCAGCACTGCAGAGGGCAGGGGTTTAAGGGTGGGCCAGTCATAGCTAGTTCAGAGCGTTATAAATGGTTGCCTTGTAGGCGTAACCAAAAAGTGAGCGAATGAGCCACTTCCAGGCGAGGCTACTTCCTGATAATTGAAACACTCTAGGCATGTCCCAAGTGTCATCTTATATTACCCCTGAAAATAGCTGCTCCATTTAGGGTTGCATTTAACAGAGCTTATGCAGAAAAGATAAAGTATGGTACAATCTGTTCTCATCCTACATCTTTGGTTAAGGGCATAACACTGACGGGTAGAGGTGGGGGCAGGGTAATGTGTAATTTATCGTCAATTATCATAGATATTTATAGATACATTTTATCCATAAGATTGTCTTCTCTTCTTACTTTACATGCCTGACTTACACTTCTGAAAGAAGGCAATTCTTATCTTTTCATAGGCACATTAAAGCTCACATATTCATTTATATTAAAGTAACATTGAGAGCAATCTGTGTCATTATTATTAAAAATAAAATAGTAGATTTTTACAGAGAATAACAAAATTTGTTATTGCAAAGTATCAGTCGCTCATTGTTAATGCGGTTACAGCATCTTCATATTTTAAGGAATTTGCAATCATGTAAAATGTATTGCATTTGATAGACTCCCACCATAAAACAGCCGAATGCTTCATAACAACCAACAAAGGGATTGCATTTTTTCTGCTTGGCAGATTAACTGCTGGTTTTGTTTCTTGCCAGATCGCTCGTTGTAACATGAGTAATAAATCAGGATGATTTTCTTCCTTTTTAAGGTTTTTATTTTTGTTTTTTTAAAGCCCCTCAAAGCTCTCTTTCCTAGTAGACAGAGGGACCCAGGACCTAATCCATACCTGTTCCTTGCCCTCATCAACAATCTTATTCAAACTGGAACACTTAAAGTTAAAACACCAGTGTGAGGAGTCTCCCTTCCACAAACTCCCCTTTCTCAAACTGCTCTTTTATGGCTACTTTCTCTCTGTCAGAATGTCCTATGGTGAGTGCTGTGAATTGTGTAAGACTGATGATGCACAGACCTCAACCCCTGAAGCAAATAATGCATTGTATGGTAATAAAATTAATTAATTAATTTTAAAAAAATTTCATTTTAATTTCAGTTAGTTGACATATAGTGTTATACTAGTTTCAGGTGTGCAGTCTATTAATTTAACACTTCCGTACGTCACCAAGTACTCATCACAGGTGTACTCCTTAATCCCCATCACCTATGTCCCCCATCCCCTCACCTCTTTTCTGGTAACCATTGAATTGTTCTCTTACAATTAAGAATCTAGGGGCGACTGGGTGGCTCAGTCTGTTAAGCAGCTGACTGTTGATTTTTGCTCAGGTCATCATCTCAAGGTTGTGGGACTGAGCACTCAGCCCAGAGCCTGCTTGTCCCTCCCCCTCCCTCTGCTCCTCTGGATACATGCGCACACTCTCTTGCTCACATAAATAAATAAAAATCTTTAATAAAAATATATTTAAAAGTTATTTTAAAAAAGAATTCGTTTCTTGCTTTGACTCTGTTTTTTTTTTCAGTTGTTTGTTGTGACATATGTATACACCCACGAGACTATCACCATATCCAGATGATGATAATAGCTATCACTACTAAAAGTTTGTTATTACATGTATCGATAGTTCATTACTTTTTATTGGTGAATACTATTCAGCAATGCTCTTGTATAGCTATATTGATACCACAATTGTATGGCTTATATAAATAAAATTTGCTTATCCATTCACCTGTTGATGGGCATTTGGGTTGTTTGGTTATTGAAAATAAAGCTGCTATGAGCATTTATGTACACATAGTGTAAGATCAGCTGCTCTAGGAGTAGAAAAGCTGGATCAAATAGTAAAGGTATGGACAGCTTGTTTAAAAACTGTGGGTTGAGGTACCTGGGTGGCTCAGTCAGTTAAGCATCTGACTCTTGGTTTGGCTTAGGTCATGATCTCAGGGCCTTGAGATCAAGTCCTGTGTAGGGCAACATGCTCAGCAGGGTCTGTTTGTCCTTCTTCCTCTTCTTCCCCTCCCCCCTCAAATAAATAAATTAACAAAATTAAAAAGAAAAAAAAAAAAAACCTATTGCACTATTTTCCCAAGTGACTGTGTCATTTTAGAATGTCATTGGCAGTGGGTAAGGGTTCCAGTTGCTTCACAGCCTAACCAACACTTGATATGGTCAGATTTTTTTTAATGTAGAGACTCAAATAGGTTGGTAGTAGAATCTCATGATACTTTTATTTGTATTTCCCTAATGAGTAATGATGTTGAAAATCTCTCCATGTATATATTTGCATTGATATCTGAAGAGTCTGTTAAAATATTTTGTCCATTTTTAATTTAGGTTGTTTTCTTGTCATTGGGTTTTGAGTTCTTTACTTATTGTGAATTAAAGTCCTTTAGCAGATGGAAGATTTGCACCTTTTTTTCCCCCAGTCTATGACTTTCAATCTCATAGTGGGTTTCTAAAAACAGGTGTTTTTTTGTTTGTTTGTTTGTTTGTTTTTTTCCCCCTCCTACTAACTTATAAGCCATATGAGTTCAGGGGCTTAGTTTTGTTCATATCTATATTTCTAAGATACAGCATTTACCACAAACTAGGTAGTAAATAAGTCTTTGCTAAAAGTGAATGAGTTTTCCAATGGAACATTGTCATTTTACAGATGAGATAATAGTTTGATAAGAATTCTCAAGTAATCTGGATTCTAGTTTCTTTAATCAGTTGGTTAAAATGAGGGTTTCAACTAATGTTGAAAATCTTTCTGAAATGTTCTGGCCTTATTTCTTGCCCTATTAAGGGTAGTGAATCAAATATTTATCCTTCCTTTGACACTCAGGTCTTTTTTGTGGATATTATCTGAAGATGAATTAGAACAAAAAATGTCAAAGTTCACTAATCTGGGAAGTTTAGAGTGCCCCTATTCCCTATTCCCAGCCTCCAATCACCCATACCAGTAAGGTGGAGTCTCATGAGAAAGATTGAGTTAATTATGTGAGCTGAAGAAGTAACATTCTTTTATATAATTGGATAGAAATCTTTACTGATTCATTTATTTCTGTTCATTGTCAGTTAATATCCTCAACTCATTTTTCTATTAGATCCATTACTTTTTTATCCATTTAAACTTTTAAAAATATATTCAAGATACTAATCCTTTGTTTTATATCTTATAAATATATGCTTCCAATGTGTACTTGTTTTAACTTGTTCAGTTTTACAGACCTTTATAATTCTCATACAGTAAACTACAGAGAAAAAATCTAGGATTTTTATGCACCAATAAAACACAGCCCTAAGACATTAAATAAAGGTTATAGATATTTTCCTATGTTTTCTCCAGGAAATTTTATTTTAAATTAATAATTGAATATCTTGTGAAACAGGTGAAACTTTTTTTGCATATGGATATGTAATTGTTTCTGCACTGTTTTTTTGAAAAGACTGTGATTTCTCTATGGAGTTGTTTTTGAATTTTTTTCAAAAGTCAATTGACCACATACTCTGGGTCCATTTCTAGACTCTCTATTCTGTTCCATTATTTTATTTGTCTATCTTGATGAAAATACCATACTACCTTGACTATGTAAATTTATAGGTCTTGAAATCAGGTAGTATAACTGCTTTTTCAGGGTGCTTTCGATTTTCTAAGTCCTTTGCATTTTCATATAAATTTTAAATGATATTGCAGAGAATCCACAGATCAATTTGGGAAGAATTGGTATCTCAGTGACATTGTTAAGTCTTCCAACCCATAACCATCTTTCTGTTTTGTTCTTTACTTCCTTGTAATAGTATTTTGTTGTTTTAAATGAGTACGTCTTGCCCATATTTTGTAAGCTTCAGTTCTTAGAATTTCATCTTTTCAAATTATTTTTTTAAGTTTTAATTTAAATGCCAGTTAGTTAATATACAGTGTAATGTTAATTTTGGGTGTATGATATAGTGATTCAGCACTTCCATACAATACCTGATGCTCATCACGAGTCCATTCCTTAATCTCCATTAGCCATTTAAATCATCCCCCCACCAACCTCCATTCTCATAACCATCAGTTTGTTCTCTGTAGTTAAGAGTCTTTCTCTTTTGATGGCTGCATAGTATTCCATTGTGTACATATACCACATCTTCTTTATTCATTCATCTGTTGATGGACATCTAGGTTCTTTCCATAGTTTGGCTATTGTAGACATTGCTGCTATAAACATTCGGGCATCAAAAGAAATGAAATCTTGCCATTTGTGACGACATGGATGGAACTAGAGGGTATCATGCTTAGCGAAATAAGTCAATCAGAGAAAGACAACTATCATATGATCTCCCTGATATGAGGAAGTGGAGATGAAACATGGGGGGCTGAGGGGGTAGGAGAAGAATCAATGAAACAAGATGGGATTGGGAGGGAGACAAACCATAAGTGACTCTTAATCTCACAAACAAACTGAGGGTTGCTGGGGGGAGGGGGGTTGGGAGAAGGGGGATGTGGTTAAGGACATTGGGGAGGTATGTGCTATGGTGAGTGCTGTGAAGTGTGTAAACCTGGCAATTCACAGACCTGTACCCCTGGGGATAAAAATATATTATATGTTTATAAAAAATAAAAAACAAAACAAAACAAAAAACCAACCAACCAAACAAAAAAAGAGTCTTTTTCTCATCTGTGGAATGAATGAAACAAAACAACAAAAAAGAGAGGCTCAAACCAAACCTAGAATTTATTATTTTTGATGTTATTATAAATGGCATCTTTAGTTTCAATTTCCAGTTGTTCAATCATTGCTAATCTATGGAATATAGTTGATTTTTATATATTGATCTTGTACTTTGCAAACTTGCCAAACTCACGGATTAGTTTTGGTAGACTTGTTATTATCCTGTCAACTTTTACACACATAAACATGTGCCTTTGCAAATAATCGTAGTCATACTTTTGTCTTTTCAATCAGGAGGCTTTCTTTTTTTCTTTTGCATACTGCACTAGGTAGAACCTCCATTATAATGTTGAATAGACAAGTGAGAGTAGACATTGTTTCTTTGTTCTTAATCCTAGGTGGAAAGCATTCAGTCTTTCATCATTAAGATGTTGGCTGTAGGTTTTTGTAGATGCCCTTTATCAGGCTAAGGATGTTTCCTTCTATTCCTCGATTGTGTAGAGTCTTTATCAAAAGTAGTGACTGGATTTTGTCAAATGCTTTTTCTGAATCTATTGGATGATCTTATGGTTTTTCTTTTCTACTCTGTCAATATGGTGAATTACATTGAGTGACATTTGAATGTTAAAACAATCTTGCATTCCTGAGATAAACCCTACTTGGTCTTGCTGTGTTATCATTTTTATATATTACTGGATTTTGTTACCTAAACTTTAGTTAAGGATTTTGGCATCTGTGTTCATGAAGGATATGGTTTTATAATTTTCTTTTCCTGTAATTACTTTTTTATGGTTTTTGTCATCAGGGTAGTACTAACTTTATGAAATGATTTGGAAGTATTCCCAACTCTTTAATTATCTGGAAGACTGGATATAAAATAGGTATCACTTCTTTCTTTAAATGTTTGGTAGAGACCACCAGTGAAGTCTTTTGGGCATGGCATTTTATTTATTTATTTTTGGTAGGAAGATTTTTAACTACAGTTTCATTTTTAAGTTAGGTTGCTTAAAGTTACCACACAGCTGACTGATGCACTTTGCTTTCATCATTTTCTTCTTAAATCTGTTTTATCACTTTGTTTCATTTTGTGTAGTTCTTATTGCTACGTCTTTAAGTTCACTCTTCCTTTGTAGTAACTAATCTGTTAATTGTAGTAACTAATCTGTTAATTGTATCCAGTGTGTTTTTCATCTCAGACACTGTTTTTCATCATGGAATGTTTGGTTTGTTTTTATCTGTTTTTTGTTGTTGTTGTTGTTGTTGTTGTTTTTAATATCTTGCATGTCTCTATTTGATCTTCTCAGACACCCCTGCCTTATTGATAATACCAAATATAGTTATACTGTTTTTAATGTCTTTATCTACTCTTCTGTCATCTGTATCATTTCAATGTTGATTTTGATTTTATTCCTCATTAACAGGTTCTATTTTTTCACATCTTTCATACCTAGTAATTTTTTTATTGTATGCCAGACATTTTGTATTTTGCCTTATATGCTGTGCGCATATATACACATACATATGTGCATGTATACATATATGTATATATATATATATATATATATATATATATATATATATGTTTTTTTTTTTTTTACTTTATAAGTATCTTGAGTTTTGAGCAAATAAGGTACCTGGAAACAGCTTAATACCTTCAGTTCTTTTAAGATTTGTTAACATGAACCTCATCAATGTGCATTCTAGAGGTAATTTTATCCCAGCACTTAGGCAAAACTCTTCTGAGCACTGGATGCATTGTCCCATGGATTATGAGGTATACCACTGGCTGGTGGAAACAGGATCTATTCCAAGTTCTATGTGAGTCTTGAGGAAAGCTCCATCTACTCTTTTTGCAAGTTTATTTTTTTTGGCTTTTGGTGGTTTTATCACACACATGCACTGATCAGTACTCAGCTAAAGAGTATGGGGGACCCTCCGCAAGTCTCTCAAGTTTTTATTTTTTCCTGTGCAGTCCTTATCCCCTGTTGCTTTTATGCAAACTCTAGCTGCTTTGCCTCAGTGGACTATCATCTCTCTATCCTCAACTCAGGGTAGTCATTAACCTCTGTATGGGTTTCCCCTGCTTGAGTCATGGCCTGGAAATTCTCACCAGAGAGGAAGCTGCAACAGTTATACGGCTCATCCAGTTTGCTTATAATTTCACAGGGAATCAATGTCCTTCATTGTTTAATATCTAGGGTTAGAAAATTGTTTCCTATATGTTGTCCAATTTTTTAGTAGTATTTCAAGTGGGAGGGTAAATGTGATACCTGTTAATCTTTCTTAGCTAGAATTGAAAGCCTCTCTGGGGTTTTGTCTGGTCCAGAATTGGTCCAGAGATCCTCTTGCTTACCCCTGAAGCTCCAATCACTACCACATGCACGTCACAGAACCCAGAAACCTCACACTTGTATCTTACACTTGCACTGGCAATAGCTCTATGTATGGTAAAGAGGACTTTGCTCTCATTTCCAGATGAACACTTGAGGAAGTCCATGCTATGTAGCTTTTTCTAATGAATGCATACAGTTTTAAAAATCAGAACCAGAGCCTGGCTTAATATTAAGTTTCTAAAATTCTGACCTCAAAATTAATAGGTTTTGAATTAGATGCTAAGAATGGCAGATAATTATTCCTAGTGTTCTTTATATTTTTAATCTTTTTATATACTATTTTTCTTATCAGTTCTTAGAGTTGATCTAACACTTTGTATGCCCATATTCATATATTTTGAAACACTGAGTAAATTTTTATTAAATCCTACTTTTATATAGATGTATTTTATTTTATGTAATAACCTGTATTCTAAAATTATGTGTAAAAATTAAATGAAAAATATATTGGCACAGCAAAGGTGTGGAAGAGTTTAGTTCTTCAGTGAAGTTTGTGGTGACCAAAGATAATTATTTTTGAATAACAAGTAACAACTTCCTCTTATCTCTACTCTCAAGCCATATTTTTATTCATTGAATAAGCTGAAAGTAGGTAACCTCACCCCCTTACCCTTGTCTGACTAGTAATGTAATGTAATTCTGATCATGGGTCAGAAATTAGACTGAACTTTATCATTGGATGTCATTTAAGAAATAGAACCTACAAATACAATTGATTTAATAATGGATATTTTAACTACTTCAGAAGATTTAAACACTTAAAAAGGGGATCATTGATATGTAAGTGAGATAGCTACAAAGTAATCAGAGACCTTATATTTCCTGAGTGGTTCCCAAACGTTTTTGGTTTCAGCACCCCTTTTTCCTGATTTAAAAAAAAAAATCATCATTGGGGATTCTAAACCTTTTTTTCCTACCACTTATATCTATTGGTATTTGCTGTATTAGAAATTAAAGAGATACTTTATTTTTTATTTTATTTTATTTTTTTTTTAATTTTTTATTTTTTATAAACATATATTTTTATCCCCAGGGGTACAGGTCTGTGAATCACCAGGTTTACACACTTCACAGCACTCACCAAAGCACATACCCTCCCCAATGTCCATAATCCCACCCCCTTCTCCCAAACCCCCTCCCCCCAGCAACCCTCTGTTTGTTTTGTGGGATTACTTTAAACATGTATTTATACATTCATTTGAAAATCACAAGTGCATTCCACACAAATTTATTACCTTCTTAAGGACATTCTTAAGTGAAGCTGGTTTCTCTCCTCTTTCCCAAGCTCTGCCTCCTCTTCCCCCCAACTCTTCCCCTTCCTCCCCTCCAGCTCCCCTTCTGCCCCACCTCCTCCCCCTCTTTCTCATTCTCACTCTTCACCATAAGTGAGTGCATGACAGAGGGCCATACCATGACAACTCATTCAGTTTTGTGGTGCCACTTGATTCATGCTAAAGTGCCCACAGTTTTCTAACCACCCCTTTTAATGATTCGTCTAAGTGAGAACACTGGAAAAGGCACATAATGTCTGAGTAATATATTTTTTTAAGTTTTGATTTCATGGGCTCCCTGAGAGCATTTCAAAGTCCTCGGGATTTCCCAGACCATTTCAGAACTACCCCTGGACTACTACTAATAATAGTTTTTATATTCACACAGTATTAGTGGATGCTGCTAAGGTTTTTGAAGTGTTTTGGACCAATTTTCCCTCTCTGCAACAATGCCCGAGAATTCAAATTTCTTTGCATCCTGGCTAACATTTAGCATCGCTATCTTTGGTTTAAGCATTCTGGTACATGCGTAGCAGTGTCTTTTCATTTTCCAGATGACTCACAAAATGGAACATCTTCTTCCTATATAGAGCTTTTCTTGTTTTACACAATATTGTGGGACCATAAACATAATTGTGTAAGGTAAAATTGTGCAAAGCTCTGTTACTAATCAATGGAGAAAATAACCATTATTCTGTGACTTTAAGTTTTGCCAATATATTAAAAAATAACCACTCTTACTGAGGGTTATAGATATATAGAGGGGATTGAAAAAATAGTAAAACTAAAATTTATTTTGTTCACTGTAATTACAGTATAGGAAGCATTGAGAATTAAGGTATTTTATTTCTAAAGCTGCCTAAGATTGGTTTGGGCAGTGCTTGCCTTCTCATTGTGTGGCTTACGGTGTGGTGCAGACAGCTTCTCTATGCCTTGGCAACTGAACACATGCCTGTCTAAGTTTGGATCAGCTTCTAGTAGTTTACCCATCGTGTTCCCAGTGTTGTGAACTATCCCTGAGAGGTCCTTTTATATGCAGTATTTTACTGGACTTGCTTCCTCGGAGAGATTGTAACCCTTTGCATCACAACCACTTTCTTCATTTACATGGATAAATTTGCCTTCACAGATTTCCTCTGGTTGCATATCTAGAATCTTTCAGGTGGTGGTTGTATCCACCTTCTCGTGATCAGTTATTTCAGCTCCATTTACATTAAATTTTAGTTTTACTTTCAGTATGATCACTCTCCCTTTTGTTCTTTAATTCACCTTTTTTTTTTCCCTGCCCTTCCTCTAGCTGACAAGTTTCCTCTGTTGATTATTCATTTTTTTTGTGAAGCATCATGTGAGTTTGTAACTAGGCTACCAGGAAGCGACACAACTACAAGCTTTGCTATCTGTGTGTGAAGGAGATGAATCATTCATAGTGACCAATCACTGACAGACTTTGAAAGAAGTGATGTGATTGGTCATTGGTCATGATTCACAACTATTCACAGCGATGGCTTGTGGCTAAAGAGCTACCAGCAAAGTCTGCATTTCATGCAATTAGAGATAACAAACTGTGGTTACTAAAATCTACGGTGTTGAGTGACTGGTGAAATTATGGAAATTAGAACAATGGAAAATGAGGATTGTAGTTATTGGTCACATGGATATGCTCTTTTGCAAAGTATTTACTCATCTCATTTTTTTTAAAAAAAGGATTTTATTTCTTTATTTGACAGACAGAGATCACAAGTAGGCAGAAAGACAGGCAAAGAGAGAGGGGGAAGCAGGCTCCCCACTGAGCAGAGAGCCCAGTTCGGGTCTTGATTCCAGGACCCCGGGATCATGACCTGAGCCGAAGGCAGAGTCTTTAACCGACTGAGCCACCCAGGCACCCCTTTACTCATCTCTTTTGCCCCTTTTATAAATGACAAATTGGGGGCACCTGGGTGGCTCAGTGGGTTAAAGCCTCTGCCTTCGGCTCAGGTCATGATCCCGGGGTCCTGGGATCAAGACCCGCATCGGGCTCTCTGCTTGGCGGGGAGCCTGCTTCCCTTCCAATCTCTCTGCCTGCTTGTGATCTCTGTCTGTCAAATAAATAAATAAAGTATTTTTAAAAAATAAATGACAAATTGTCTTTTTTCTTATTGAAAATATAGGAATTCTTTATATATCCTGGGAATAAATATTTCTTTGGCTATATATTTCAGGTAACTTCTGTGACTTTGTGATTTGCCTCTTCAGTACTTTATGGCATTTTTCAGTGTAACATGGTCTGGTTTATCAAATATTTCCTTTACAGTTTGTGCTTTTTATTCTTTGTCTAAGAAACCATTGCCAATTCCAAGGTCATAAATGAATTCTCTTTTATATCTTCTTAAGGCTATATTGTTACAATGCCTTTCATATTTGGAGTTATAATCACATGTAACTATTTTTATGAGATAAGGTAGAGGGCAAGATGCACTTCCCCCTATATGGAGATACAGTTGACCCAGGCTTTTGAAGGTTATCCCATCCCTGTTTCTGTGCTGTATCACTTTTGTTATAAATCACATTCCCATAAAAGTACAAATCTCTTTTTGGTCTACTATGCCCATTGGTGTATTTGTGCATGCTTTCACTGGTTCTGCATGCTTTTAATTAATTATACCTTTTTTTTTTAAGATTTTATTTATTTATTTGTCAGAGATAAAGGGAGAGAGAGCGAGTGAGCACAGGCAGACAGAGAGGCAGGCAGAGGGAGAAGCAGGCTCCCTGCCGAGCAAGGAGCCCGATTTGGGACTCGATCCCAGGGCGCTAGGATCATGACCTGAGCCGAAGGCAGCTGCTTAACCAACTGAGCCACCCAGGCGTCCCAATTAACTATACCTTTTTAAGAATTCTTAGTATCTAGTACAATAACTCTTCCTTCGCCGTATTTTTGCTTATTTTGGGTCCCTTCTAATTCCATATAAATTTTAGAATCGAACGTATTGTTTTAATAAAAATAAACATACTGAAGTTTTAATTGAGTTTGCATGGAATTTATGGATAAATTCTGGAAAAGGATATCTTTATGTATCCATATATCTACATATACATGCACAATTTTAAACCCCATTTCTCTGGTTTTCTTCATTCGGTCTTACCTCCAAATGTTTTTGATAATATTTATTGCCAAAAGTAGTACAGTAAAATATAGAGATAACTTGAAATTCTCAATGATCATTCTCTTTATACAAAAAGAATGCACTTTCATTTCAGGCAGCAGTGAAGATAGGTGAAGATGACTTTAAGCCAAAGGAGGATTGAATTGATCCAGAGTTTGGCTTTAGCCCTGGGAGTGCTGACCTGTTTCCTATTCCTCAGTTCTTTGGTAGAAGCTTTGTTTCAGGGAGGAGTTCCCAACTGAAACCCAGTGGGCTGCAGAATCCAACTTCTGCCTATCTGCTTTCAGACTGGCAGAAACTTTCTGTGGTTTCTCAGTCCCTGCTCAAATGCCTGAGGAGAAATCCTTGCTTCCCTAGTTCCTGGGAATTTATACCTCAAGTTTTTGTTGTTTTGATAATTCCCCAATACTTTAAAAATTGTGTGTGTGTCAAAGAAATGGGAAAATGTTCCATGCTCCTGGATTGGAAGAATAAATATTGTGAAAATGTCTATGCTACCTAAAGCAATCTACACATTTAATGCAATTCCTATCAAAGTACCATCCATCTTTTTCAAAGAAATGGAACAAATAATTCTAAAATTTATATGGAGCCAGAAAAGATCTCGAATAGCTAAAGGGATATTGAAAAAGAAAGCCAACGTTGGTGGCATCACAATCCCGGACTTCAAGCTCTATTACAAAGCTGTCATCATCAAGACAGCATGGTACTGGCACAAAAACAGACCCATAGATCAATGGAACAGAATAGAGAGCCCAGAAATAGACTCTCAACTCTATGGTCAACTAATCTTCGACAAAGCAGGAAAGAATGTCCAATGGAAAAAAGACAGCCTCTTCAATAAATGGTGCTGGGAAAATTGGACAGCCACATGCAGAAAAATGAAATTGGACCATTTCCTTACACCACACACGAAAATAGACTCAAAATGGATGAAGGACCTCAATGTGCGAAAGGAATCCATCAAAATCCTTGAGGAGAACACAGGCAGCAACCTCTTCGACCTCAGCCGCAGCAACATCTTCCTAGGAACAACGCAAAAGGCAAGGGAAGCAAGGGAAAAAATGAACTCTTGGGATTTCGTCAAGATCAAAAGCTTTTGCACAGCAAAGGAAACAGTTAACAAAATCAAAAGACAACTGACAGAATGGGAGAAGATATTTGCAAACGACATATCAGATAAAGGACTAGTGTCCAGAATCTATAAAGAGCTTAGCAAACTCAACACCCAAAGAACAAATAATCCAATCAAGAAATGGGCAGAGGACATGAACAGACATTTCTGCAAAGAAGACATCCAGATGGCCAACAGACACATGAAAAAGTGCTCCATATCACTCGGCATCAGGGAAATACAAATCAAAACCACAATGCGATATCACCTCACACCAGTCAGAATGGCTAAAATCAACAAGTCAGGAAATGACAGATGCTGGCGAGGATGCGGAGAAAGGGGCACCCTCCTACACTGTTGGTGGGAATGCAAGCTGGTGCAACCTCTCTGGAAAACAGCATGGAGGTTCCTCAAAATCTTGAAAATAGAACTGCCCTATGACCCAGCAATTGCACTATTGGGTATTTACCCTAAAGATACAAACGTAGTGATCCAAAGGGGCACGTGTACTCGAATGTTTATAGCAGCAATGTCCACAATAGCCAAACTATGGAAAGAACCTAGATGTCCATCAACAGATGAATGGATCAAGAAGATGTGGTATATATACACAATGGAATACTATGCAGCCATCAAAAGAAATGAAATCTTGCCATTTGCGACAACATGGATGGAACTAGAGCGTATCATGCTTAGCGAAATAAGTCAGGCGGAGAAAGACAACTATCATATGATCTCCCTGATATGAGGAAGTGGTGTTGCAACATGGGGGCTTAAGTGGGTACGAGAAGAATAAATGAAAGAAAATGGGATTGGGAGGGAGACAAACCATAAGTGACTCTTTTTTTTTTTTTTTTTTAAAGATTTTATTTATTTGACAGAGAGAAATCACAAGTAGATGGAGAGGCAGGCAGAGAGAGAGAGAGAGGGAAGCAGGCTCTCTGCTGAGCAGAGAGCCCGATGCGGGACTCAATCCCAGGACCCTGAGATCATGACCTGAGCCGAAGGCAGCGGCTTAACCCACTGAGCCACCCAGGCGCCCCCATAAGTGACTCTTAATCTCACAAAACAAACTGAAGGTTGCTGGGGGGAGGGGGTTTGGGAGAAGGGGGTGGTATTATGGACATTGGGGAGGGTATGTGCTTTGGTGAGTGCTGTGAAGTGTGTAAACCTGGTGATTCACAGACCTGTACCACTGGGGATAAAAATACATGTTTATAAAAAATAAAAAAATATATTAAAAAAAAATTGTGTGTGTGTGTCCAGATTGCCACAATGTTTCAAGTGGGACAGTTTGTCTGTAACAAGTTAATCTATTATCACTAGAGGCTTCATCCTTCAAAGAGAAGCCTAGTCAAAAGCCTACTAGATACAGTTGGTGAGACACGAGAAAGTTCTGCTTGCTCAAGGTGTCATCCTGGCCAACTTGCAATTCTTTCTCCTCTGATTCATGTTTTGGTGGTAAACATTTCTCTTGAAATCTATGGTATAGCCTTTTTCTCTGTAATGCTCTCCTTGTTTGGTATCTTAGGTTAGCTTCTGAATCGAGGAGGCGGGGGGGGGAGAAATTTATGGACAGTACTAGTAAGAATTAGTAAAATGAGGATCAGCAGGAAAGGTGAGCAGAACAGACTCCATCTGTAGGCCAATAAGGCCTACCATGAAGGCAATAAGTGAGAATGCAAGCCTAGAACCAAGGTCTCAAAGGCAAGGTGTTTGGCTTGGAAACTGTTGAAGGCTAAAGAAAATCCTACTTACCATACTGTTATTCTAAATTAGTTTGTATTAAAATGGAGTCAGTCCAAAAGGGGCTTCATACATTGCTCCAAAACACACCAGCTCCTTACCTAGGAAAGCTCAAAATAAGCTCTGTGAGCAGCAGTATCCTTATATGTAAGATGGCGATAGTTCCCTACTGGCAGGCAGAGGGATTCAATGGGACAATGTATATAAAGGATAGGAGCTATTAGATGCTTATATGGGTTAATTCTTTTTCCCTCTCCGTATTAAATTCAGTGGAATAAAAAAGGAAACAAACAAAGGGGTATTATTTTTCTAGAGAGTTCCATGTCTTTGCAAGTGTTTCTGTATGATAACACATTAAAAGTAGCAGTAATGAAATTTTGGAAAGAGAGAAGCTATTTTGGTGCTTTAGGAGAGCAATGATTTATTGTCAAAAATAATTCCATTTTCTGATGCTACAAGACTTTCTAGGAAATAGATATGGTGAATGATTTCATTTTCTGCTGAAATGCAACCATCTGTGGGGCAGGATGTGGCAAATTCATCGTGCAATGGTTGTGAGATTAAATCTAAGGTCTTTACATTTTTTTCCCTCTCCTAAAAAGTTACTGAGTTTGGAAAATCATTTGCTAACTGGAGTGTTGGGATTTGAAAGAGAATTCAATTTTCTTGATAGTTCTATTTTGTCTGAGATCTGCAAGTTGGGGATTGAAATATCTTTTTAGAGAAATTAAAAAAAAAATTACTCTCTTTAAAAAATTTTTCATCTCATAACAAAAAACACATGCATGGTGTACTTTTCAATTAAAATGTTTTTGGAAACATATTAAAATATAAATAAATATATATTCACATGTAACAAGCAAAATAATTTGATTATTAGAAAAATTAGGATTACTTATTTTTTGAAATCTAAATTATAACTCTCCAAGTATGCAAACTCTTATCTGCATGAAAAACTCCGCTTTGTGACATTTCTTTTGGCACACTTGGTATATGACTCTTTTTTAAATGAAAAACTTTGTTTGCTTAGCTATTTGTAAATTAATGCAGACTTAAACTTCAGCTACAGAAATTGAGAAGGAAAAATGACACATTTATAAATAGTTGTAATGGGAGGGAATATTTGTTTATATTTCTTTTTCTTTCTTTAATTATTTTCAGTTAGTCAGCATGTAGTACATGATAAGTTTTTGGTGTGGTCAATGATTTGTTAGCTGCATATAATACCCAGTGTTTATATATATATATATATATATATATATATATATATATATATATATATTTTAGATTTTATTTATTTATTTGACAGACAGAGATCACAAGTAGGCAGAGAGGCAGGCAGAGCAGAGAGCCCGATGCGGGGCTTGATCCCAGGACCCTGGGATCATGACCTGAGCAGAAGGCAGAGGCTTAACCCACTGAGCCACCCAGGTGCCCCGCTTATATTTTTTTCATAGAAAGTTTTATGGTATGAACAATTGAAACTAATTTTTAACCATCAATGACTATTTTTTTCTGTCTAACCCAATGACAATAATAAATTTATAAAATTACAAATAATTTTTAAGTGGATAAGCAGACTTTTAGGTACATTGTCTTCCATCTAGGAAGTGGTCCACAGGAAATTCTATTACTCCTGAAGCAATGGCTCATGAGTAAAGAGTAGAAAAAGAAAAAACAGGGGCTAGATATCTCTTGATCTCCAGAGATCTCCTCTAGGAATAGCCATGCCAAAGAGCGAATGTGTTATATCATTGGTTTCTTGGCGCTGAAGACACACACTGCTATTAGATTTCCAAGGCCTGTGTTAGAAGGGATATTTATAAAAGTTTTCTTAAAAAGATTTGGCTTCTTTAAATCTCTTTTCTAGAACAACAAAGTGTAGTGGAAATATGGAATAAGATTTGATCCAATTTTTCATTCTTTTTCAGTCTATGTGGTCAGACAAAGCAGTTAATTTCTCTGAACTTTGTTTCTTCTTTGAGAGAATTGCTCCACAGCTCCAGATGGTCTCCAAGACTCCTTGTAGCTCTCAGTCTTCCTAGCAGAACTCAATCACTTTTTCTAATTTCTTGCTTTTATACAATCACTAATTACTATTGTCTTTCTTCTTCTCCAGCCTATAAACGTATATAGTAAACATATATAAGTTTGTTTCAGATGTTCAGATTTACTGAGAGACTGTAGCTTTGTCACTTATAAGAATGAGGCTTCATTATAAAGTAATAAAAACATGTATTTCACAACCTTCAGTGTCTGCATGGTGAAATAAGTGTTGGGTTTTAATGCTGTCATCTGGAAGCTACCTGTTTACTCTGCTGAAGCTGCTACTCCTCAGTCTTGCTACTCCTCTTCTGGAGTTGGTTTCACTCAGGAAGTTACCCAAGCAACTATCTCCTTATCTAATAGAGTAGATCTCAATCTTGACCTCAGATGATATATTTTGGATTGCATGTTTGAGACTCTTTTATTACTCTCACTCCTGAATGACAGCACTGCTCAGAAATCAAGGCCACTGTCACAGGAAGTTTTTCTAGTCTATCTGAGATTGTTCTTTGCAGATATTAAGTACTACATAAATCTTTTTAAAGAGAATGTGCTGAAGGCTCTGAAAATAATTCAGAGGGAATTCAAAACAATTGCAAGTTGAACCATTGCAGCCTCATTGGAGTAAATATATTGTCTTCAAATAGAAATAGGAGATATATATATATATATATATATATATTAAGATTTTATTTATTTATTTGACAGAGAAAGACAGAGTACAAGCAGGGGAGTGGCAGAGGGAGAGGGAGAAGCAAGCTCCCCACTAAGAAGGGAATCCTATGAAGGACTTGATCCCAAGACCCGGGGCTCATGATCTGAGCTGAAGGCAGAGGCTTAACCAACTGAGCCACCCAGGTGTCCAGGATGTATTTCACATAAAGGCACACACCCCTCCTGCTGTATGCCAGGTATTAAATCTCACAATTTATCCACATCGATGTCACTTGATTCTTGCAATGACTATTTGAAGGGGATGATAATTTACTAAAATATAGAGATTTTAGTGTACTTTTATAAAAAGGAATTCGCCATGCTTTAGAGCCATACCTAACATGTTTGCTCATTCCTTGTTCATGAAGTTCTCCCAATTGAAAGTAGCTATGGCTTTCCTTAGCATGTTGTATTTCAACCCTGCACACACAGTTACAATAAATATCTATAGTTTGAAACCAATTATGCATTTCAAGAGAAATTGCCTTATTTTTGTGGACTCAGTACAAGAAACATTTCAACGCCACCCATAGGATACACTCTAGTGTGAGTTTTCTCTTCTTTCGGGGCCTTTTTCTGCCTGTTATTGGAGTCAACATTTACTTAGCAATTTTTAAAAATAGTGACGAGTCTATCAAGTGTGGAGTTTTAGATAAGGTTAGGTAAACCACAATGGGGTCTTACATCTACCTGGCTGTGAGATGTTCCTGGTTTTTAAATGACATTAATGTCGTGAGACATGTGATCTTTGTACTCATTTGGGTAAGTGTGGGTCCCACATCCGCTCCCTGAATTGTAACTACTTGTGGCAAACACCTTTTAAGACGCAGTCAGCCAGTGATACGGTGTTGGTCCTGTGGTCCTCCAGAAGAATCAGTGAGGTTTTACAGAGGCTGGTTTCGAGGCTACAGGTCGAATTCTGGGGCCTTTCCTGTTTCTGACCCACTAATAAATGTTTGCTGCTGCTAAATAATTGTGGTAAGCGTTTAGGTTCCCAAAAGTGCAGCTCCAGTAATAATTCTTTTTAAATATACATTCAGAGATTGGCCGAGAATAACTGATGTCCTCTTTAGCCTAGAATCCCTAGCAGTTCTGAAAATCATCATGTAGGGGAGAAAGAGGGGGAAGACAACAGAAAAACCTGTCACCACTTACAAAAGCTTCATCTGGTTTTCAATCAATTGAAGGACTTTGCAGAAGACGGTACTTGTGAAATTGATCTCAATTAAAATCAGTCTGAGTGTGCGCGTCCTCCTCCAGGAGCTCAGAGGGTCGGGAGAGGAGACTTGCTCTCGCAACCGAGCGGCACCAGCACCTGTCTGGACGCTGCTGGCACTTTTCTTTTTTTAATTTTCACCTCCGCCTTTTCTTCCAAGCAGTCTTTGACCTCCGTGGCATCCCTAATGAACTCCTCTCATTGTGTGCGCCTCTTCTCCCATACGTGGTAATGGAAATGTGGGGAGGAACAGGGGTGCCCTCCACCGCCTGCGCAGGGTTCCAAGCTGCCAGGACACTGACACGCGCCTGCAGCGGGATAATTGGGTGCTTGAGGAAGATTCATAAGGCAATAGGCTACAGAACCCTGTGTCCTGCCCTGGGGCCACCAGGGGCAGCCAGGAAGGAAAGAAAAAGGAGTCTCTGACAGGGGCTAGACATCTGGTTTCGATAAATAATAATCTATTTATAACAGGACACCATGAAGACTTTGGTTCCCCATGAGGCTGCAATTCATGCATTCAGGTCAGGTTTTTTAAAAATTTCAAGATGGAACTTCAGGCAAGGTGCATCAAAGCTGGGTTAGGGAGGGAGGACGATTGAGAACCTCCCTTCCAAGAGGAAGCAGTGAGTCTGGCATGGAACGGGAAGTCTGTTGATTTAATCAAAGCCAGACATCTGACAGCTCATTATTAAGAGACAACAAGAAGTGACTTTACTAATACTGTGCGGAGTTAGTTCCTCTGCAAATTAAAGTTCTTTGTTCACTTGTGACAGTTGGCTTACGAGACATCTGTTAAGGGGTGCCAGGTGGGATAACATTTTAAAAGTGTAATGGGATAACAATTAACCTATAATTCCTTTTTCTAACACGCTCCCCTTTCAG
Source organism: Mustela lutreola (assembly GCF_030435805.1). Lineage (NCBI taxonomy): Eukaryota > Metazoa > Chordata > Mammalia > Carnivora > Mustelidae > Mustela > Mustela lutreola. Next base: position 55,478,619 of record NC_081295.1, on the reverse strand, counting down.
TTTTATTAGATAAATTTATCATGAAAGGTGATGAAGACAAAATCTTTCATGTGATTTCCTTGTGAAACAGCCCCTCATGTGGCATAATCTGTCACAAACTTATTGGCATTTATGTTCTAAATATTTATGAATTTGCTTATGGAATGTGACAGACTGGTGGTTTGTGTGTCTGCCTGGATGGTGAAAGGCCAAGCGTCTTCATCAAACCTAAGAATTTAGCGGTAAAAAGAATAACAGGATTGCTTTATTCAGTCGGCATATGTTATGTCACCAAATCCAAGACACGAAATTCAGGTGATGTTCTATCATGTCAGAGCGGGGAAGCAAGATGTTTTCTTCTGTAGGAAAGTCCTGGGAACTCTGAAGTGTCTATGAATAAAGAGTCAATAGAAAGTATTTTGATGGTAATAGATTTATTTTTGATAATATGGAAAATGGCTTTCAGGACGCCTGGGAGTCTCAGTCAGCTCAGCTGAGCCTGTGCTTTCAGCTCAGGGCAGGGTCCCAGTCCTGCCTCGGGTTACCTGTTCAGCAGGGGTGTCTGCTTCTCGCTCTGCCTGCTGCTCCCCTGCTTGTGCTCTTTCTCTCTGACAAATAAATAAAATCTTTAAAAGAAGAAGAATAAGAAGGAGAAGAAGAAGAGGAGGACAACGAGGAAATGACTTTCTAAGGCAGAAGTACCCACCTTTAAATAACAGCCCATAATAGAAGAGCCTCAAACCAACCTCAGAGGTCTGTCATGTCTGAATTTTGAAGGCCACATGACCTCTCCCACCCGAGTGCTTTCCTTCATATATTTCTACTGGAAATCACAGCTGATATGACCAATGAAACAAATATGAGTCCTTGAGGCATTTAAATAAGGAACCATGTTACGTTTGTCCTCCTTAGACGATCTATAGAAACTTCTGTGACTTGTTGAATTGACATTTTTTGGTTGGTTGGTTAACCATAATCAGAAAATTTTCCTTGGTAATTATTATTGCTGTATTCTTTTCTTTCTTTTTTTTTTTCCTTAAAGAGATTCAGTTTTAAGTTTGTAGGTATTTTCACCATTAAACCTCTAAAAATCAAAATGCTTGAGTTAATCTTGGGCCAAGAGTGTATATGTGTTCCAATTGTTCCTTATTTTGGGTGATAATTGAGATGTTACCATAGTCTAGTTTCCCAATAGATAGAGAAGGCAGAGCAAATGTGATTAGTGGATCTGAACATTAAATATGTAAATGATATTATAGTGCCATTTATAGTTCTTATCAATAGAAATGAAGAATATAGCTCACTTCTTTCAATTTGCATTGTCTTAAAAAAAAAAAAAACCTAAGGTGTTCTTTCATTCACTTGCTCATCCAATACTTACTTAGAATATTCTGCATCCCAGATTTTGTGCTGGCTACCCGTCTACAGAGATGAATAGGACTTAGTCCTTACCCAGAGGATTTAAGGCCAGTAAATACCCAAAACTATAATAAGGGCCAAGTGAGAAGTTTGCAGAGGGCAAAACAAGAACAATAGGAGGCGTGCATAGTGCCACCTGGGTGGCTTGGTTGGCAAAGTGTCCAGCTCTTGGTTATGGCCCAGGTCATGATCTCAGGGTTGTGAGATCGAGCCCGGCGTTAGGCCTTGTGCTCAGCACAGAGTCTGCTGAAGATTCTCTCTCTCTCACTCACTCAATCCCTCCTGCTTGTGCTCGCTCTCTCTAGAATAAATTTTTTTTTTAACGAAGTGGTAGAGTGTGTGTATATGTGTGTCTTCAGACTTCTTATAATAACTCTCTTTGACATTATATAATTACATAAGTAATCCAAAAGGGTTGGAAGAATAGAGAACACTTCTGCATTCCATAATTCACCCCTTCCTCATTTTCCAGATCTTCTGGGAACTATCAAATTGGTCGAGAGAAACAAGGAGTTTTCCTCATGACATGGCTACTTACCAGTCTGCTTTCAGACACAGGCCTGGCTGAGCTCTGGAGAGGCAGGCCAGGCTGGCTGTGACCCATCTGTGGTGTCACTGGGGGAGCTAGTTCTTCTGAGCTCTCTACCCTCACCCCTTCACTCTGCTCTGGGCTCCCCGCCTCCCCACTTCTCTACCTGCTCCTTCTGCTGGGCGTCCCTTTCCCCCTTCATTGTGGGCTTGTGCTTCCTTCTCTCTTGTGCTGCTCCTAGTTGTTTACCCAATTCAGCAAGCTACCTTATGTGAAATGCTGAAGGTCTGTGGCCAGCTCAGCCAGTCCAGCGCAACATTCTTTACAAGAGAGCAAAACAGGAAATGGTACCCCTCTTTCAGGCATCCTGGAGTAAACAGGCCCTTAGGGTCTGAGGTAGTCATCCTGGGCTCCCCATGGGCTAGAGCAGGGCGGGACCAATGAATGAGTCAGGCACAGCGGTGACCAGTGGCACCACGGCTGAGTCCAGCATAAAGGTCAGGAGTTCCGGTGTTCCTCCCTCCCTGTGACATTTTGCTATTTGATTAAAAACTTTTCCAGGTCCAAATATAAAAAGAGGGGGTGTTGAGGTCGGTAGTTCAGAGCTGTGAAGTTTGACTAGCTTATATTGGAAGTCTGACTCTGTTCTGTTAGCTGAGTGACTTTGGGTTTGCTTTTTGTGTATCGTGGGGTTGTAAGGTGGATTAATGTGTATAAATCAATCCGTGCGGAATTTCATGCAATGCGTGTTCCCATGAAGCAGCCTTGCCGTTGTTTGTGGGTAGTAACAAGGCCACTGCCATGGAGATAAAGAGAAAGATATTTAACATAAGTCCCTTATCGCAAACCAAATAGCCCGTATGCTTTCATACTTGTATGCACAAATGAATATATAGATAAAAGTACTGCTCTCCTTTCTCCTTTGTTCTCCTGCTAAGTCCTCCTTGTCTTTTCAACATAACTCAGATGTGATATTCTTTGGAGAAGGTCCCTGCTCTTACTCGATTTTACTCCATTTATATTCTAGTGGAGAGAGGCAGGCAATACACAGACACGTAAATCAACCAGATTATTGAGAATCTTGAGCCAATGGAGACTAGAAGGAAGCTGTATGGAACTTCTGCAAGGTCATCTGGGGACTGAGACCTGAAGGAAGGTGGCGCCTGCCAGGAGTTTTCAGCAGAGGGTTCCTCCCTCTGCTCAGCGGGGGTAATCATTTCTATGCATTTAGGGAATGGAAAGGGGGCAGGCATGACTGCAACCAGAAGAGTAAGGAGAACATGGTATAGAGGAGGCAGAGACTCAGGCCGGTTCTTGCAAGGGATTTCCTCATCTTCCCAAGCATCCTGGCTTGGAGACCACATGTGTGGGAACCTGATGGTTAACAACTCCTGGTAGAATCCCAGAGTCTCGTTTACCCACGTTAGAGGTCAACAAGCTTTCCAGTCCCATCCATCAGTCAGACACTCGTTTTTCCTTGGGCTTGATGTCCTTCATCATGTAGTACAATGCCTGGCTCAAAAAAATATTACCAGATATTTGGATGAATGGGTTGAATACTGGATACATGTGGGAAAATGAGCTATTGTCTTAAGAAGACACTGGAGTTCTTCATGCTGACAGGATGCCTTGTCTCTGGAGAGAGCCCTACTGGCTCCCTCGCCCCACCCACTCATTCCATGGCTCTTTTGAGAATTCTTGAATGCCATTTAGCATTGAATGAAATGACTTTTTTCTCCCTCTCTTGCTAATTACAATCATACAAGCAATGTACTAAACAGTCGGGGGTGAAAGAAATTCTGATGATGTTAAAAATGCAAATAGTTTTTACACCAGATTAATTCATTTAACTAACAGTTCTGATCTTTAAACATTAAATGTTTGAGTGTGAAACGTTTTACTCACTGGGGAGATAGTCCACGTGAGTCTGGTCTGAAGCCCAGTCCTCCTTCAGGAGTGATTTTAAGATAAACAGGATGCACACTGTTAGCTAGTTATTAACTAACAAGTTGCAAATTCCTTAAAACATTTCAGGATGTGATTTACATGATTTAAGATGAACAGGCCTGGGGTATGCTGGGGCTGTTTGAGGTCAGGAGAGGCCAAGTCATAGGAGGATCTGAACGGATGTTTGTGTTATCTGTGTGTTTGACTAATATTTGAATTAAATGTTTTATATTTAATCAAAGCAAGATTGAAATTCATTATTACTGCTGATATGCCATACTAATTACAGGAAATAACCAGCCCTTCCATGTTCAGTGCCAAATGCTGATGGCGGAGCAATCTATTCTTCGGAGGGGCAAATCATAGGTCTTAGATCTGGAAGAATATTTCATTCACTTGTTTTTGGCTATTTTAAACCAGGCCCTCTTTTGATTACAAACAAACAAGCAGACAGACAAAAGACACCTTGCCTTGATTTTCTTGACTCTTCAATTTCTTTAATTTGTATAATTAAAACAGTAAGATTATTTTTCCAAAGATGATATTATATTATAATGATGTAATTTTTCAACTACCTATGAGGTAAAGTAGATGCATGGCTGGGATTCTTTCCCCGTGGGTCTTATATAAATGCAAGGACACCGAGAAACCCAAAGTCTGGTTTTTCAGGTATTGGTGGTGTATTTCTACTGTCCCTGTGATATAAACCATCGTGTAGGGTAGGTCACCTCATGTGAGCTGACATCGCAACTCCACATTTCCCTCTGCATCTCAAACCCGGTGCATACAGAGAGTTTACACATAGCAACAAATATCAGGGCCAAAGTGCTCCCTCTGCTATACATAATGGTCTCTGGCAAAAATAGATATAGATATTAGAAGTGTGTACTCTCTTCTTTTATAAAAAAGACTTGGTTTTAACCGTATGATGTTACAGAGTAAAGAACAACTGGTATATATTTTAAAACAGTATTATGGGGAAGGGTAATGGCAAATGAGGTCTGCTGGTGGGAAAATGAAATCACAGATTAAATTCCATTCCTGGCTAATAAATTCACTAGACGAACAGACCAGAGCAAGTCCTAAGAGAACACAGCCCTAACACATTAAATAAAGGTTATCTGATTGAAGAAGGTGGATGGAAGCAGAGTCTTGTTAATGGTCCTGGTTATAATTATTTCTGGCTGGTGAAAAAGGATCCTTGAATCTTACATGTTCACCTAAACCCAGTGAGCTGGTTCCTTCCTGCAAACTTCACTGAGACTGGTTTTCCAGGGCCTCTGCATGGGAAGGTAGAGGTAGGATAACAATAACATTTACTATTATAATAAACATTAAGCCATTATTCAAGGAGTCTCAGACACTGATCTCAACATCCTCATTAAAGGGCAAGATAAAAATAATTAGATACTTACATGGGCTGTCCATATTTATAAGTGCTGATATAAGCATAATATAAGAGAGATTCAAAATTATATCCTAGCATGTATACATGCATGAGATAAAACACATAATTACATAGAAGACATAAAATAATTTAAAAATTGAGTTATATAGTAAAATAGAAGGGTTCGTTTTACTTTGATTATGACCACTCACTATAATCCTATTTTTAGATAATCAGATTAAGGTCAAACTAGAATTGCTTACCGAAACCCAACTGATAAAATAACATAGAACCTGAGAGATAGAAGAGAGAAGCTTCTTTATGGGATGAATAGGGAAACAATACACATGAGAATAAATGGACGAAATCCATAGAAAATTCTGTAGATTTCAAAATCGTGGCTAGACTTGGGGAATCTGAGTAAAGAATGAGCAAAGGGAAGGCACACCCTGCTAAGACTCTGTCATGCAAAATTTTGAAACTATAGATGGAAAGCTAGGAGCATTTGGGGAGGTTGTTGAGATCTAAGTGTGATCAGGGTAATAGACAAGGAGTGACGTATGTTTGAACTAATTTATAGAGGAGAGGCAGTAGATGTGTTTGGTGATAAAAGATTTTCTACAGAATTAGGGATGAAACACACAAATGAAAATTATGGTGTGTGAAGGTTATTGCTGGGAGGTATTGAGGTTAAAAAAAATTGGCAAGCTAGAGAATTTAGTGTTCATGTATCAATGACAAGGAAAATGCCAGTATTTTGTGGCCAGATGCTTAGTATTTCGTATCACAAGTTCAGCTGGATACGATTGTGCTGAGCGCTCTTCTTTTTATTTCACTGAATGGCCTCATTAATGATGGACCAGTAGACCTGCCAGGCCCTCATGTTTTAAGGTTTAGAAGCATTTTATACTCTGTGTATCTATGTGCATGCACACATACGTGTGTGTTTCCCAGAAAATCTTCATCTACATACAGACTTCTCTCTTTCCCATCTTGAGTTCTGTTTGATTACTAGGTCCTAGAGAGCCTGATCCCTTGGACTAAGTAGCCAGCAATTGAAGATAGGGAACTCAGATAGGACCTTAAGAGAAATTTGGCCCTCTGAGTTTCCGATTTCTACTCAGAGTGTGTTACAGTTGCTTGACTCTTGATTTCCTTGTACTTTGAATATTTAATCTTAGACTTGGTTTCAAGAGACTGCACTTCAGTTCTTTCAATTGTCTACAGACAATTGAAATTGTAGACAATACCTTCCTATTACAGGTATCAGAACACATTTCTACACACAAGCATACTTTTACCAAGCAAAACCACTGAGCACGGAAAACCTTAGTTTACATGTTGCCTGGTTATTCTGACCTCCTTTCATTTGTTTTCTTTGGGAGATGTGAGTAGGCAAGAGTTTTGAGCTACCCTGGCCAAGTCATAGTCTCCTTTATCTCAAAGACAACAAAACATGGCCCAGAAAATGGTTTAAGAGGTACAATTCAGAGATACTATGAAAGAACAAAAGGTGGCTCTTTTTTAGTAGCTAAGAGGAGATGAAAAGAAAATGTTTTCACATCAAAGGCAGGAATGTAAGCACGTTCCAGGTAAACATAGTCATCCACGTTATGGTGAGGCTGAGGTAGAGAGCATCATGTGGGCAGTGTTGGTAGTGAAAAGATGTAAATCCCTTCTGAAAATCCGATACCTTAGGACATCCCTATATGTATCTGGAAAGTCTACTTCAACCGTCTGAGTCACCCAGGCACCCCTGGAAAGTCTTCTTTATACTTAACTCTTCAACAAAAGCTTACCTTTAATATTTTGCAAGAGGAATCACGAGATAACAGAGGCTCTTGCCTTCAAAAAGAGGCACACAGAAACTGAACATTTAATTTTCTGGGAAAAAATCCCAATTAGTAGTTATTGTCCAAACCTTTCTCATTTTATTAGGCACAACTCCATTAAATTATGTTCTTCATTCCTCATCTCTTTAATGAAAAAATTACATTTAAATACTTATGTCAAATAGAAGCTGAAGCAAAATAGATTGGACTACTCTAGTAATCCCAGAAGGGAAATTTAAATTCCGTAGTTAATTTGTAGGCAATTACAAATTATATTTCCAATGCAAATCAGAATATGGGCTGTGATAAGTTATGGGGATGTGGGGTAAGGAGGGTTGGAAGAATATATTGTTTTCCTGTGTGATGGTGGCCTTGGAAAGAAGTTAACCGGGTCCCTCCAAGCTTGACAATAATAAGGTATCAAAAGACGTGAGGCCTGTAATTTCAAATGGCAGCCAACAGAAGGAAGCCTTGTGTGTTAGAAAAAATAAATAAATTGGGATGCCTGGGTGACTCAGTTGGTTAAGCATCTGTCTGGCTCAGGTCATGATCTCTGTGTCCTGGGATCGAGCCCCACATCAGGCTCTCTGCTCAGCGGGGAGTCCGCTTCTCCCTCTTGCTTTCCTTCTGTGCTCTCGCTCTCTCTCTCTCTCAAATAATAAAAAAAAAACTTTAAAAGAAATTTAAACCCCACAAAATAATAAATACATTAATTGATTGATTAATTAATTTTAAAAAGATAAAATAGAAATTTCCCAGGAGTACTTAAAGAAGGTGGTAGCCCATGTTACCGTAGGTCAGTGTAATTGTCCTTGGACAAGAAGTCATAGGTGCTAGGTTGAAGCTGTCCTGGTCCTCCCTGAGGATCAGCTGATAAGAACTCAGGTCACTTTCCCGAATCACGTCACCCATCTTGTTGAGATAGCACATAAGTTAAATGAAATTGTCATCCCCACAAGGCAACCAGCACAAAACACCACATTTTGTCAACAGTTAAGTATGGCTGTTGGCACTGAGAAAGTGAGATGGGGATTGCAAGCAGTGATTTAAGAGAGGAAGATTGGAACACTTGTGTATAAAAAATGTTAGAATTCTCCCCACTAGACCAATTGAGGTGAACCTTGTAAGACAGAAGAAGAAAACTGGAGTAGGAACAAGATTCCTCTGCTGCTTAATGAAATATGTTTTAATGGCTGGAATGCCCTTCTCATTTTTGTTCTCCATTCCCTTTGAAGCTTAATAAACATATGCTATGCACTGTCTCAGTACAGAATACATAAATGTCTTCTGTGAATGCATATAGAACTAATGCAGCAATCCTAAAGTTAACTGTACACTTTATAGTGTCACATTTGCAGATCTCCAAGAATCCTCAACTTCTTGCTTCGATATTAGAAAAAAAATAATGTGCTAGAAATTTCTTGACGCATCTATTCACTTAGTCATTTTACTTTAGGCTAGCGTGTTGTTTTTGGATTATGGAAGTAATGTATTTTTAAAGGTCTCAAACTTAAAATTTCTGCTGTGTTTCTGAAAGCTTAAAGAGAAATCCATTAAGGAATAGTAGGAGAATTCAACTGAGTTTTCTCATGTGTTACTAGCATTTTGCATTCCAAATAGAAAATATGCCAAGGTGCATTGTGTATTAATCAATCAAAATGCAAAAGTAACAGCAAAATTCACCATAACAACTGAGAATATTTCTCAGGGGAGCTTTCATTGAATTGCCTGGATTTTTGACATGGAGTAACCCAGCTGTCCAGCTATTGATTTGGGCATAATTATCTGCTGCTTAGTAATTATTTACATATGCATTGGAATTGTGTCACTGTGCTTTTCAGTGGGATGGGGAGAAATGGTGAAAATATATTACTGTTTGAGGGCAACACTATGGTTTCCAAAGATAAGAACTCATTGTTAGGCTGTTTAGAGGACTTAATTTTTTACTGGATATAATCTCACCTGGAAAAGCAGGGAAGATGGCTTCTGGATATTTGTTTCTGGATTTTATATTTTCCCAAAGCCGTGTATCATTTTCCTTTATACACCTGAACTTGAAGCCATTTCCTAGGCTTGAATGCATTAAAATGTGTGTGCCTGTACACCCACACTTTCTTGACAAACTTTACATTATAAGAATTTTTTATTATATGATAGTGGGTGTAGCTTGGACCAATGATGCTTACTTACCTTTTGATAAATCTTCATGGAAAAAAGGGGGGACAAAATAGCATCCAGTTCATTGTTCCTAAACATAAGGCTGAAATTAGGGTTTTCAATGTAACTCATGGTACAATGCTGAAGGATGACCTTCTGTAACTTTCCATACTCCTGGGAATGACTGCACCAGTGGGACTGTTCATTATCACTTTAACAGTTTGTGATCAAATAACTTTTAACTTTGTCCAAATCAACTTCTGATATATCATGGAAACATTTGATTATGTACAAATTTCATTTAAATCTGGCTTCAGGGCACATGGGTGGCTCAATGGGGTAAGTGTCTGCCTTAGGCTCAGGTCATGATCTGGGGGGTCCTGGGATCTAATTGATCCCTGGATCAGGTTTCCTGCTCGATGGAGAGTCTGTTTCTCCCTCAACTCCTTCCCTCACTTATGCTTTCAGTCTCTCAGGCTCACTTGCTCTCTCTTGAATAAATAAATAAAATCTTTCAAAAAATTAAAAAAAAATTTAAATAAAGAAAATAAAACCACCTTCAGCAAGAAAGCTGTGGCTAATGTTTCATCACTTGAGAACTTCAAGGTTTTTTTTTTTTTAAGATTTTATTTATTTATTTGAGAGAGAGAATGTGAGAGAGGGGAGGGTCAGAAGGAGAAGAAGACTCCCTGCTGAGCAGGGAGCCCCATGTGGGGCTCAATCCCAGGACTCCAGGACCATGACCTGAGTCGAAGACAGTCACTTAACCAACTGAGCCACTCTGGTGCCCGGGGAAATTCAAGTTTATTCATTAAAGAGAGGTCTTAGTCACATACCTGTGATGCTCACAATCATTTTCCAGTGTTTACATATTGGTAAGGATATTGCAGATTTCTTCTGATTTGTTTGTGAATGACTGAAACACTCAGCAAGATATCACTTCAGCTAATTTTGATGTTTTAATATAGATCAAACATTCATAAGTGTTGATGTTAGATTTCATTTCTGTGACTTAGGTAATTAAACTTTTCTGTGGATAGGCCATTTTGTCTATGACCATGTTTACAAAATTGGCAATGGTAATACACCGCTGAAGGTGAACATGAACGAGATATGTAAGCTCTATCATGGGCTGAAAAAAAATGAATTGAGAAAAAACTGGGGTGTTTCTGGAGACTCCTGAAACCCTTCCCACAGTTGTTCTTGAATAACAGGAAGAGAGATGAAGATCTCCTTCAGACCAGCCTAATCTAAATATAAAACTCCCTCAACTTCCTTCTGGCTCCACTTATCTCCTTGCTCTTGTTTAATGGAAATCCTCTCATTATCTAGTGAATATAGACATTTATTCAGTTTTTATCATTCATCTTTTAAACTTGTTTGCATTGGTGGTGTTCCTCATTAACTGAAAGCTCTCAGATGGCAAAGTTAAGTTCTCTTCTGTTCTGCTTCTAAGATGCTGATTATCATCCCACCATTGAGTAGAGAATGAATAAAAGCATTAAGGGGCCTTTGTTTACATTTCTCCTTACTCCTGGCAGAAAAATGTTTTTCTGTATTGCTTCATCAGGTGATGCACTTTCATATCAGTGGTGAGGCTATGGATGAGCTAAGGGGACCGGATATGACCTAGGGTGGGGTCAAGGCTGGAGAACAGTTTTTGGTGTTAGTGAGAGTTTACATTCTGGAATCAGATCCCAGGGCATTTTTACCTCAAAATGTACTCCCTTTCTAGCCTCAGACTACCCAGCCCAAATTTCTTCAGCTATAAGATGGGAATAGAATCCCTATATTAATGGCTGAATTGTGTCCCTGAGAAAATTCATATGTTGTCGTCCTTAACCTAGTACCTCAGAACATGCCTATATTTGGAGATAGGGTCATTACAGAAGAACGTGAGTTAAAAAGAAGCATTAGGATGGGCCCTCATCCAGTAGGAATGGGACCTTAGAAAAAGAGAAAATTTAGACTCCGACATGGACAAAGGGAAGACACACAGAAACAATGGCCAGCTAAAAGCCAAGGAGAAAGACCTGAAACAGAGTCTATCCTTCTAGCTCTTGGAAAAAATCAAGACCTCATCTGGGACTTGCAGCCACCATAGCTGTGAGACAATTCATGACGGACAGCCCTGATGCAAACAAATTGAGAAGATAAATGATAAAATAATTTCTGTTATTTTAAGCTGTCCTGTCTGTCATACCATTAGAGTGGCCCCAGCAGTGACCTACTTCATAATATTGTTGCAATTAGGTGGGATCCTATTTATAAAGCACTTCTCACAGGGAATGATGTGTAATAGGTAATCGGCAAACAGAAGTTGCATAAAATGGTCAGAGGCAGGAAAAGAGAGCAAAAGTGAAAACATTTTTATAAATATATTTGCATTCTTAAGGCCTGTGGGGGCATGGAGGTGGAATGGGAAGAAAATACAGAGAAGTTTCTTTTTGTTTAAATTAGGCCCCCGTGCAAACATGTGAGTATTATGGATCGACTGTATGCAATTGTGTTTTCCTTTGTGGTTGTCCTTTGGGATGATAAATGAGCCCAAATATTAACAAATGAGCCTCACAGGAGGATTTATGATCTTGAACCATGGAGTTCAGATCGTGTCTGCATGTTGAATGCTTGGTAAAAATATGTAAGCAGCGATGTCTCGATCTATCTGGTTTCATTGGATTGGTTTCACACTTCATTGCATTCTGGCAAAGAAATATCATGAGCCCAAATAATTTTTAAAATTGCCAGTGTTAAAATGATGCCCCCTGCTATTCATTTTTGCTCCTCTGAATAACAGTGGTTACTGTACTTATGTGGGTCTAAGAGCCCATTTTTAAACCTCAGTTCTACATGCCAAGCAACCCCTTTCCCCATTAACTTGAAAAAAAAAAGTTTATTTGCAAGCTATTTTTCAGATTAAGTATAAGATTCTTTTTTACCTCCTAAGAGCATAGTCCTTCTAATTTGAAGTTTAGTAAAATTATAACTTCTAAAATGATTGAGTTTCTCATAAGAATGTCAGGTTGGCACATTTTTTAAAACATTAGAATTCTTCAAGCACTTTGCCCTTCAACTACATTGATGCAGCATGTTTTATTAAACACTAATAGTCTTCCCAAGTCCTAGCATTAGTAGCTAAGGAAGGTCATTTAAGTGGGGAGGTTATACTGGGTGAAACATTCTTCCCCTTCACATATACTCACATGGCACAGCCTTACCCATCATCAAATAGAGTCCTGAGAAGACTAGTCAAGTATTTTGTCTTGTGTGCTTTGTTTGGTGTGAAGGAAGTTTTGTCAGGAAGACTCTCGTGTCACAGAAACAAGCCACTTGTCACCGCCAAGGAAGGTGACTGACTCCTCAGGCCAGCAGCTGGACCATGACTCCAGCTTAAATACCCCACATCACAAAAGAAATACATCAATGATACCAGCAGCTACTCATGTCTATAAACTCTTAACACTCAGTGAGGTGGAGAAAGTGATAAGCCTATTTGGCTAGAAACTTCACAGAAGTTCCCAAGGGCTATTTCTCCTTTAAAGAAGGGATAATAAAGATTCTAACTATTCCAGGTCCCACCGCTGTAGTCTTTCCTGGGACTACTTCAAAGGCCTCCTGTCTGGCCTCACTATCTTGACTAATTCCTATACCTCACCTACCATCTTTCTAAGGCACAAATTTTATCCTGCTTCTATTCACTTAAAATCCTGCAGTCACCCCTAATTGCCCTCCGGATTAAGTTTAAATTCCTCAATGAGGTCTACAGAGTACTTCAAGATCTGGCCTCTGCCTACTTCCATGTTCTTTGCCGGCAACATTTTGTGCCCTGTCTCCAGGTGGACAGAACTACCTGTCGTTCCAGGCTTTCTGCGGCTTCTGGGCCTTGGCACATAATGTTCTTACTGCGTACAAGCTCTGTCACCCATGTGTGATCACTGACTACTTGCCCCTGGTTCACCCTACACTTTGCCTGCTCTGGGACTGGATTGAACGTGCCTTCCGATTGCTTGCCCCACTCCCTACCCCCCCAGCCGCCCACCCATGTACTTATCCTTATAGTAAAAGTACTGATTACTTGTCTTTCCTACTGGTCCTAAGTATTTGGGGCAGGAGCATAGGGAGGGAGGAAAGGAAGGAAGGGGTGTAGGCAGGAATGGAAAGTACTGAGAGAGGGTAGGGGTCATGGGGAGAAGGGGCCTGGCATTAATAGAGAGCCTACTATTTATCCAGCAGCTTCTTTCATTAAATCTTCATGACAACTCTTTGAAGCAGGAATTACCATCTGTAATTACAGACAAGGAATGCAGTCCTCTGAGGGTTCAGCCTGCTGTCAGAGGGCTCCCAGCTGGTAGGTAGTAGAGTGGGGATTTGAATGCAGATCTGCCCAATCCATCCATCCATCCACCCACCCACAAACTTGAGCTCCCCCTCTGGTCCTGCACTCCCTTTTGCATTTCCCAGCCATATCCTGGAACACCAGAGCAAGATGCCATATGATCCCTCCGTGTCCTCGCCACAGTCTTGATCAAGGCAGGCAAGTCTAATTCTCAGCAGCTGCTCATTACCCAAGACTTCCTGTGCTTTAGGCTGAAATAGAAATAAGCTCAAAACAAACCTACTGGCCTATTTTTGTTAATCACTCTAAACTAGTGGCTGCAGCAGTGCTGATTCATTTAATTAAGCTTATAGGAAATACTGCAGAAAGTAAAGGAAAGGCTAGGAAGACTAAATTAAACTTGGAAAAATGGCAGTTTGCATTCTTTAAAGGGGTCATTGCCAAATTCATGATCAGATTGCAGTGAATTTGAGCCAAATTATTAAGTTGGTGGTATCCAGAAACCAGGAAATAATTTTATGCTTCGAGTCCCTTGCATCACGGAGTGTCATGTGCCTAATTACACTTAATTAGCTCCTCTGATGACATCAGTTACAGTGTCATATGTCATGAATGGCTAATTGCTTGAGAATCAAAAGCCCTATTTAAATAAACACCAAGGGCTCACTCTGAGGTCTGCACCAACCATCTTTCAAGCTGACAAGACATAGCTTTGGTACCTTGGGGCAAAGAAATGAGCATTTTCATAAAGAGATTCAAGACACATTACTGGAACAAGGAGGACATTTGTTGGAAAGCTTCTCTCATCTAATTGGTTATTACAAACTTTAAGAATTTTTAAGATACTGGTTATTGAAATGCACAATAATATTTATGGCCATTTTACCTCACTAAGGTATAATACTATCTTATGTATCTTATATCTTCTAAGTGTACTTTGATTCTGACTGGAAGGTTTCTACCATGCAACTTAATTATATTTTGAAAGCACTTCTGGGATGTTAGCTTTACGAAGTTAACCTCCCACTTCTGTTCCAACACCCACACAGGCTAGCTTCGAAAAGATATAGGAAAACAACTGACTAATTCTGTTTGGGGATAATAACTGTGTCTGTAGACTTTCCAACCAGGGACATTAAAGGGATTCACTTCCAATTTTCCTCATTTTACACTGGAGAAACAGCTTAGAGGCAAAGTAATTCACGTAAAGGTCCCTATCTCAATTTTACTAATATTCTACCCTACTCCTAGGAATAGGGTTGGAGCAGTTTGTGGATTCCCATGGATGATTATAACTCACTGGTATAAACTGTTATTCGGAATGCTAGGCATCTTTTTCAAAGTTAAGCCATAAGTTGATATAAAAATGAAACCTGGGGCACCTGGGTGGCTCAGTTGGTTAGGCATCTGACTTGGTTTTAGTTCAGGTCATGATCACAGGATTGTGGGATCGAACCCCATGTTGGGCTCTGCACTAAGCAGGAAGCTGCTGGAGGTTCTCCCTCTGCCTCTGGCCACCCCCTTATGTAAATGTGCACACACCTTATCTAAAGAAATAAACAACAGCAAAGTTCAGACCACCTGATGTGTGATCTAGAGTATGTAACACCCAGGATGTTGCCTTTTTATGGAAAACATGTTTGTGTTTGATAGTCTTTTAATTTTTTTCATAATACCTGTTCATTGCATTTTGCAGATTCTTTGCTGTCCTTGGTCTTTTGGAGAAGTTGCAGGCTCTCGATGTGAGAAAACCTTAGTATATAAAAATTATCTTGCTATTCAAAGAAAAATAACAAGATAGCCTTTTGTCAGTGTGGAAAAAATAATAGACCACCTGTGTTCCAAGACTGGGCAAAACTGAGACCAAAGTTAAAGCTACTTCCATGTCCTCCTTAGTAAAAGACATGTTTATGACAGAGCAAAGGGCAACAAGGGTCAGACAGAGTCTTTCTCTCCCCTTAATTTCTTTCTCACTCCTTCTACTTTCTAAATTATTAAGAAATATTTCCCGAGATGTCTTGAGAATCCCTTTCTTTTTAAACAGGGACTTTCCTTTGAGATCTAAGAAATGATCTTCTATAACTACAGAAAGGGTAACAGTTCTGTTTTTCAGAACAAAAGCCTGTATTTTTACTTTTGTGTTTTGGTAGAATTTACGGACTCCACTTACCACTAAAGGAAAACAACACTAAAATAAGAAGAATAACACTTGTGAAGGGCGCCTGAGTGGCTCAGTGGGTTCAAGCCTCTGCCTTCGGCTTGGGTCATGATCCCAGGGTCGTGGGATCAAGCCCCCCATTGGGCTCTCTGCTCGGCGGGGAGCCTGCCTTACCCTCTTTCTGCCTACTTGTGATCTCTGTCTGTCAACTAAATAAATAAAATCTTTAATAGCACTTGTGGTAAATGGCTATGAGAAGGATGGGTCTCCATGACCCCCTGAGATGGTGTCACAGTTTGGTGAGAACAGCACATAGCCCCCTCCTTCATGATCAGGAGCCATATGACAGATGCAGAAGTCAGACAGAGGTAGACTTAAATGTCTTCTTTATTACTGTTGAATGGTAAAGTGAAGGATGTGACCTAGCTTTCCAGTTCTGTTGGGCTTCCCAGTAGCCTTTCTGACTTAGCCATGGGTCATAGCTCATCAACCTGTGTCATGGAAGGAATTGGAAGAAAACCACAATGGGGGAGGATATCCCAAAGAAAGTGCTAGGCAGGACTCAGGGGAACGTATTCAGCTTCCTCTCCCCCGAGTTGCCAATCTGCTAAATTCCTCTTTCTTCCATTGGAGAAATGAGTGAGGAACAGAGAGATGCTGGGAATGTTGATTAACTGCAGTCTGCATGGAAGAGAGGACAAGGACAATTACATTTTTGCTTCTAAATATATTCTGGTGGCTATAAACAATTAGAAAAAAAAACACTTTTCTTATTATTAAAACAAGTTAAGATATTTTTAGTCAAGCTTATTATAAACGTGTCTAAGTGTTCACTGTTTAAGACAAAAATTACATACTTTGAGTTAATGGTTCTTGAATTAAGTGTGTACTGAGATCACATGGGAAGTCAGGTCTAATGCACATTCCTGGGCTCTATTTTTGGAGGTCTAATGGGATGGGTAAAAACCAGGAATTACTCAGGTGGTCTTATAGTCATACGTTGAGTAGTATCACCTGGATACGTCTTTTTTCATATCCACCGATTACTAAATTCTTTTTGTATTGTGGATAGTTATTTACCTATTTCAAGTTTACTTTGTTAAAGCTGATGGTCTTTTACCAAACCACCACTATTAACTTATATTTTTCATTTTTTATGTTCATAAAAACCAAAATTCTGGACAAGTGGAACTATCAACAGTTGTTATCTGCCCAGCATGAGATTACAGCAGAGAGAGAGAGTTTCACATTCTTTTTCATACACTGGCATATTTTGGCAGTTTTTAATGATAAGCTTACATTTCTCTTATGTTCAGCAAAAACAGAGTCTCCCATTTCAAAAAAAGGAGGAGGGGAGAAAGGAAGGGAAAAAGGAATAAAAAAGTCAAATATTGAGGTTTTCAAGGAAAAAGGAGAAAAAATGTTCTCTTTTTATTAAACTTAACTTGAATCTTGGCCCTATCTGTTACTCAGACACATCTTTTTATTGCTGAATTGATGGACTTGTGACAAGCTCTTATCAATTCTGCCTCCCTGCTACATCACTCCACGGTATTTCATTTTTTAAAATATTTATTTATTTGAGAGAGTGAGGGAGCGAGGGAGAGAACATGAGCCAGAGAGGGGTAGAGGGAGAGGGAGTGGGAGAAGCAGACTCCTCACTGGGCAGAGAGCCCCATGTGGGACTTAATCCTAGGACCTCAGGATCATGACCTGAGCTGAAGGCAGACATTTAACCAACTGAGCCACGCAGGTGCCCCTCTCTATTGTATTTTAAAATGCACATTACATCATTTCTTTATATCATTTCCATTGTACTAGGACTAAAATCCAAATTTCTCATCTTGCCCTGTAAGGTCCTTTACAACACAACCTGGCTCCATACTTTTATTTCCTACATCTCTCTATCCTCATAGCCTACAACAGCACCTGGCCCAAAGAAAGTGCTCTACAAATACATTGGATTAAAAAATGAGCGAATGAATACCCCTCCTAGAGAAACTGAAATGTATCTTTGATTGGATTTCCTTCCAAAACCTACAACCGATCTTTCCCACAGGTATTATGACACTCTAGGGGACACAGTCATTTCTCCGGGTTGTATGCCTTTCTTGTTGGATAGTTCTGATCTCTTCTAAAATCCAGCTATGTTCTCCTCTGACATTGAGATGAAGTGGCTGAGTTCACCTAGGACAAAGCAGCAATGAATGCATTCTGGTCAGGACTCAGATTATCGGCCTTTGTAACTGATTCAGTGGTTTTCCTTTTTTTTTTTTTTTAAGGGGTCCCCAATCACTCTGACAGAATGTCTGTTCTCCCTCAGCTCCCACCCATTCTTGTTTGGACCTCCAAAATATCACTCTTCCACAGTGAATTAAAAAGTTGAGCAAAAAGTCTTTTCATATGCCACCTATAAGAAATTGGCATTTTTTTCATTAACTATTAGAAAATATGCTATAATAATTACTGCCATTTTTGAAATAGTATCTGAAGTAAACAAAAAACGGTTCCTGCTTCAAAAATCCATTTGTGGTGTAGTTCACAAGAGAAATTTCCCCTTTTTGCAAAGTATTTGGCTTTGATCCTATAACAAAATTACTCTCAAGAAGTAGATTGCTTACTATATGAGGTGAATTAATTTTTACAGTGATGGAAATCAACTTTTACAGGGCACCAGGGTATCATTTAGTACATTGGAAGAGGTAATTTTCTGAAGAGTGCTTTATGTATTGTCTACTATGCTGAGCAGAGAAGGGAAGGGGCCGTGACTGGCACACTCCCCCACTGAGTGCAAGGGGAGAAACTGCCAGAATCACACATTGCATGTGAAGCCTGGGGGTGTCTCTTAAGGCTGCTTTCCAGTAAAAGAAATTTTTTCCATGGTTTTCTTGCCTGCTGAGCTAAATGCAAAAAAGTTAGGGGAAGGAACAGGAAGGCCACCAAAGCATGTCCTTTGCAGGCATCTCTGAACGAATGCTTGTCTCTCTCTACCACCTCATGAATTTTTATTCCAAGGTTAAGCAATTCTCACAATGTACTGAAGTAGAAAAATAATAGAGCTCTGTAGGTTTGAGCAAAGGCAAAGTAGGCCCAGAGATATATAGAAACTTCAAGGAATTGATGGTTTAACCAGGTTCAGTAGTGGCATTGTTGCCAGAAGGTATAACCTTGATGCAAAGTTTTTAGAAGTGTCCTTTTCTCTTCTTTCAATTACAAAAAGGACAGATGGTTAGTTTACCTGTATCACAGAGAACACTTGAGAGGCAAGGGATTTTATCTACAGGTGAAATCTGGGAGTGAGCAGAGTAGCTCTTTGATTTGGACCTCTGTGCCTTCTGTTCTCTGTCTTCCACACTTTCCAATGGTAACGTAGCTCAGAGGGCAGTCAGCCCTTACTGCATAGCAGCTTCAGTGTGAAGAGCAGAAATGGTGCTAAGAAGGTGGAGGGAAGCCATTTATAGAGGCAGGATAGTCTCCCTCAACAACAGAAGTCCTCTTGTGGAAATAACAAGCTAGAGTTCCATGACTCGTGTCTGCTCTGCAGGTGTTCAGGTGGGTCACATACTGCAGAGAGTCAGCATCATGTGCCAGATATAGGGAGGGGCCATTGCTGTCGAAAGGGTGCCCTGAAAGCTATGCCAGAGTCAGAAAGTTGGCTTCCCAGAGGAAGAGCCACATCATAACCTAGAATGGGAAAACAGGTGTCAGACTATCTGGGCCTCAAGGCAGTTCAAACAAATTTGTTGTTTGTTTTGTTTTGTATTAGGACTATTTTTATTGGGCTGTGGATTTTTTTTCTTTTTCCTGGAATGCTCACCTTAAAGGTGGTGTTACTGAGCCTAGAACATTGAGAAAGAGATAACTGATCTGTTCTGCTGAAGGTCTGTGGTTCTTGGACTCAGAAGAAACCATAGGCTAAGCAGAAATTCAAGTCTCATCACTTCCTTTGTTGGGTAGTTCATGATAGCTGAGCTTTTGTTTAATAAATTTCTTTCTTTCTTTTTTTTTTTTAGATTTTTAAAATTTATTTATTTGACAGAGAGGGATCACAAGCAGGCAGAGAGGCAGACAGGCAGAGAGGGGGTAGCAGGCTCCCCACTGAGCAGAGAGCCCAACACAGGGCTCGATCCGAGGACCCCGAGACCATGGCCCGAACTGAAGGCAGAGGCTCAACTCCCTGAGCCACCCAGGTGCCCCTGTTTAATGCATTTTTTAACACTTGTGATCTCTTGAAGAGTTATATCATAGAACTGCCTCCTATAGCTACAACCATACTTCCAGCTACAACCATACCTCCAGATTTCTATACTTCGTGTATTAACTCCCCTCAGCAACTACCAGAGTTTCTTATAATATCTGCTGTGGTCCTTCTCATGGGAGAAGAGCACAAACAGAGGAGCCTGGTGGTATCCTGGGGCAAAGGTAAAGACTTTTTCATCATAAAGATATTCTAATTCAAATTTTCATTATAACTCATGATATATTTATTTACAAAAAAAAGTTTTCTCCAAAAATATTTGAGGGAAAAGAATGATCCAAGAAGATGTTCCATGCTTCTCCTGGTGCCCGAACTCTCAGCAGACTTGGCACACCTGAGAAGGTATCTATGTATCTGAAAAGTAGGGAGGTACATATGGTCTGTATTGTCCTGACTGTGTTGAATTTCTACCTCATCTGGTACCCGTTTAAATAGAGGAAAGCGGGGGGCATCCAGGTGGCTCAGTCAGTTAAGCATCTGCCTTTGGCTCAAGTCATGATCCCAGGGGCCTGGTATCAAGCTCCACTTCATGCTCCATGCTCAGCTGGGGGTCTGCTTCTCCCTCTGCCCCTTTGTCAACTTTCTCACAGAAAAAATGTAGAGGAGGGTGAAGATTATTACATAGCACTGGTGAAGCTTCCTGAACTACTTGGTGGAAGCCTATAAATAAACAGCACTAACTCTATGAGAGTTTACATTTCATACCAAAAATCAACCTCAGTCAATTGTATTGAAAGTTTTGTGCAATTGTACCATTTCCTCGACATACTTTATGATCAGAAGCTCTCATAGTTTAGCTTTGGGTGATTTACAAGAGGTTATAATTTTTATATCTCTCTAAAACACACATATGATTATTTATGTTGTTTGAATACAGAAACTAATTACCACTAATGAGAAGTGTTACAAGCCATACAGTTGTCTTCATTCAACTTTTCAATAAGAAAGAGAAAGGAGAAAACTGGTATATTTCCTGTGAATAGAGAACTATAAGAAATTTATTCAAATATATGCTAATATGCTTTTTTGGGGGATAGGAGGGATATTTTGTCTTTGAGATGCTCAGTGGGGTTCATTGATTATAGGTGTTTTCATTTAAGAGTATCTTTTTCAATTAAATATCAGTAATCACCAGTAACAAGAAAAACCAAACTTTCCAATACCAGCTTATGAATGAGCCAAAGGGTTTTTAAGAATCATTCTTCCAGGAGCCATTGTGGTAAGGAGTCATTTCACCCCCAGCAGATAGTCAATTTGTTTTCCTCTTTGCAGAGAACAGTTAGCATTGTATACTAATGTACATTCACAGACACCAGAAGAAAAGCAGCAAACAATACAAGAGCTGCTTCCCCCAAGGCTCAATTGGCCTAAATGTGAAATTGCCAATATATCATGTCCTCTTCATTCATCCCTGCCTTCACACAGCAATTTCTCTACTGAAAGCCTCATTCCTTCTGTCCTCATGGCAAACTCTCACTTAGTGTCTCTTATTTGCTTTCTGTGGCACCTCCCCCTTAGGCAGAAATAATTACTACTTTTCCTATATGTGTTCCACTTCTAATAATACACTGGGAGAAATTTCTAATATAGTAGTTTTTTATAATCCATTTTAGCTATTGGCTATAATCTCCCCGAAGCAGGAAATTAATAAGGATGAAGACTTGTTTAGTCATTCTTTTTTCTTGCTTTCTTATGTGCCTTGTTATTTTTGACTGAATGTCAGACATTGTGTTGGAAGACCAAAAGAGACTGAGTAGTTTAACATCTGGAAATGGACACATCTCTTGCTCTGGCAAGCCATTATTGTGAGTGGTTGTGTTGAGAAACTGGAGCTAGTGTGTTAAATTAAGATTATGCAGATTATGACCAGCTGAATGAGGAGGCACAAGCCACCCACACGAGGTTAGCAAGTAGTTCTCTCAGCATCCAAGCTCCCACTTTGGGGAAGTGAAAATCCCGGGCTCATTTTAATTGAAGTCACAGTTTTAGTATACTCACAAAGACTGTGAAGTCACAAGATTCATTACTTATAGATTCCAGAAATGGGTGGTGAGTGTGCAGTGAGCCAGGAAAAGGTCAGTCCTCTGTCCCAGGCTGTGGGTGAACAGGAGGTAGAAAGCAGAGTAAAAGCCTCCATTACTTGAAAGGTAGTTGAGGTGGAGGTCACTAACTTTTTATGGGCTTAACTCCAAATAGCTATGTTAAAAGCTGCCCCAGAAAAATTAAAGTGGGAACTTAGAACAGATATCATAATACCAAGTTCTCATCAAAATGTCCAGACTCTGGGTGCGAGCAGGGTTATCATATAAAATGCCTAGGCAGCAACTTGGAAAAACAAAAGATGTTTTCCTCATCACTGTGGTTGAGTCAGTCTAGCCTGTGGTTGGCTTGGTTTGGGTTTTGTTGACACTATAGTTAACCTGAGTGTACCATGGACTTCAAATTCCTCCAACAGTGGGCTGCTCTCACCTTGTGTTTCGAGTAGACCCTTCAGTGCTGAAGGAGTTTTGTTAATGTTCCTGCACCATCCTCAGATTGTATCAGCTCCTGCATACCTGGGCCATTCTGGTCCTTCTTCCAACAATAGATTGTAATTGCTTTTTACTAAGTCCTAGGCTTATGGGGGGCCAATAGCATTGGAGATGGGGTGGGGTTTGGAGGCATGGTGGGAGGGTCCCTCAGTTCTTATGGCCCATCCCCATTCTTAGCAAGGGTCTGTGAACCTGAGCCTTGGGAGTAGGGCTTTTTCAGCATCCCTGTCCCTCCCCTCCCATCCCCATCCCCTTATCCAGAAAATGGATAGGAGAGAGCTTTCTGCTCCTTTTCTACCAGTAACAGATGGTTGCTTGATGTCAGTGCAAGATTTAGGGCCTAAGCAAGTTCCCTTCCTCCCCTTCTCTGGAAATAGGGCTTTGCCTTCTATCTCTCCCTACAAGCATTGGAATCCTGACTCTGCTATGGGACAAGAGGATTTCCTGATTCCCTTGGCCCTCCTAGTTTAAAGTTTTTGCTTCATTAAGAGAATGGCCTGAGGAAATGGATGGAGTTTTATGTTCTCCCAGTGGTGCTCAGTGACTTTCTGACCCATGTGTCACTGATCTTGTTCTTCAATCCTGCCCTCAATCGTATTCATGGTCACACAGTGAACACCTGCAAGAGGGTATCCTTCTCATGTGTGGTGCTCCCACTTATTCTAAGCTCCCATGCATGACTTGGTCCTTAAAAATTGTATGAAATCAAAGCTACTTTTGTATTACCAGGTTTTCCCATACCTGGCCAATGGCAGAACAGTTTTTGCATCCCATCTTTCTCTGGAAGAATTTGTTCTTCTTTGGTATTCAGTTCCTTAGGTTGCCTTGTGACTTCCATTCTATGATGAGCTTCAGAAAAGTCATGATTCTATAGGTTATTTGCCCCTTTTTTTCATTGTTAAGGAGAGAGTAATTTGTGAGTGTATGGCTTTCTACTTCTCAAATAGAAGTGGAACATCCCTGGTACAATCACATAAGTGCCCAACATCAGCAGAAGGTTGGGGACAGAAAAGACATTTCTTAAACTATACTGAGCCATATTTCTTCTCATTCAAAAGCTCCATATATCATATTGCAAGAACTATCCCAACATTTCCCTTTACCATACCTCCTCAGTTCTTTCAGTGAGAGTGAAATGGTATAGAAAAATGATTTTTATTCTTCTGTTTTGATTTTTCTTTTCTTTTTTTTTTTCTTTTTTGAGGGGAGAGCTTGTCAATTAAATAGCAGCAGATTTCAAACTTGACCCAGTGTCTATTAACCCTTTAATCCTAATAAATAAAATGAACTTGTCTCAAACACATTCTGTTATTTTTAAGATGGATCTGAGCCAGTTCTTTTTCTTTGTTGCCTGAAATAAAAATTCAGGTAAAATGACTATGACGGCTTATAACAAAATTACTATTTAGCAGACTTTAAAAAGTTGTTAAAAAATGTGCAGTATTGGAAAACTCACCTTACACTGGGGTCCTGGATAGCTCATGCTGAAGTGAGGCAGCCTGGGGCTGGTGGTCAGGGTTTTGCCTATATTTCTGGCACTTCATAGTAGTGGGGGAAGGGAACAGCCTATTTGCAGTGTGGTGAAAAATCAATTTTCATCTTCAAAAGATGAAACTACCAAGCAGGATATTGACTTAGAAATAAAGTGTTTCTTAAAGACTTCCCATTTCCTATAAATGTCAGACCTAAACCTAATAGTTTGCATGATTTAAAGTTTATTGCTAATTTCAGACAAACATGCACATAGCTCTGTCTCAAGAAAGAACTAGTTATATATAATTTTCTTGCAGAACAGTTTGCAACATGTATAGAAACTACGTCAAAACCCTCAAAACTAGTCATATTTTTTATTGATTAGATGTGACTTGATCACTTTCCATTTATTTTTCATTTTAAGATTTTATTCTTCTTTGTTCCAAAGATAAATTATTTCCAAGTTTGTATGATAAATGTTATATAACTGGGTTTGACAGACCTTTAATTTCCCTTTTGCTACATGTAAAAGGCGAAAGATTTATACGATCTGAAGAGAAACCAGAGTATCCCCTTTTGCTACATGTAACATGCATAGCTGTTGTCTAAACTTTGACAAGGAATGTGTTATTAATTAGTTGGGGGAGATCTTTAATTCTCTTCTGGCCTTAAAGGCTAACCAGTATGATGGTCTTATCCCAACATACAAAGTATACATGGATGGGCAAAGAAGGACGGAATCCTCAATCACTGGGGGCAGGGGGTAGGGGGAAGGAACAGCAGTCTTGCAGGACATGAGTAGACCTATCTTTAGAAGGAGTGCTTTGGAGAATATTGAAGAGTCTGTTGTTGTCTTGTTGCTTGCCTCCTGGCAGCTTTATGTTGAGTGGGCCTATCCTGACTTGAAGGATACACCTGCATGCTATTTTAAGGAAAGAAACAAGGGAGGCAGGAGGAACAGGGAAACCATGAGAAAGACAGAGATTATTCTTTTTATAAAAGAGACTCAACATTATCTGAAAGGATTACTTCAACTATTGGATCCAACTAAGCTTTATACTGGATAGCAATATTGAATGCTTTTCACTATTAACTTGTGGAGGGGAGCTTGTGAGGTAAACAGGTCAGCTGAAGATAAAATAAAGGAATTACTTCTCTTCCCCTGTGTATTTATATTGAATTATGAATAAAATTGATAACCCTACTACACATGTTTGAGAAACAAGTATTTGCCTGAAACTGCCAGAAACGAAAGAAATGTAATCTAGTTCCTGCCTTGAAAATGTATTTCATGAACAGAAAATATCCTGAAATTACCATCCTCAGTCCCTTAAGTACTGCCCTGCTTCTCCTTACCTCTCGACCCATTTCTCCTGCCTCAGTGAACAGCACCTATATGGAGAATGCCAGACAAGGATCACCACAGCAACGATGACTACAATGTACATGTGTGCTTTCTTCGTGTGAGATATGGTGCATCTGGTTTACATACATTATTTTATTCCTTGTGAAAGTCCTGCAAAAATCCATCTTAAGAATTAAGATTTTACGTTTAAACAGACGCTTGGGAAAATCAGGTCCCACTGTCTTTTTTCCACTGTATATTTTTTCCTGTTTTGTCGAAGATTAATTGACCATAGAGTTGAGGGTCCATATCTGGGCTCTCTACTCTGTTCCACTGGTCTATGTGTCTGTTTTTATGCCAGTACCATGCTGTCTTGGTGATCACAGCTTTGTAATAAAGCTAGAAATCAGGTAACGTGATGCCCCCATTTTATTTTTGTTTTTCAACACTTCCTTAGCTTTTCGGGGTCTCTTCTGATTCCATACAAATTTTTGGATTGTTTTCTCCAGCTCTTTGAAGAATACCGGTGGAATTTTGATCAGAATGGCATTAAAAGTATAGATTGCTCTAGGCAGTATAGACATTTTAACAATGTTTATTCTTCCTATCCAAGAGCATGGAATGGTCTTCCATCTTTCTGTGTCTTCTTCAATTTCTTTCATGAGTGTTCTGTAGTTCCTCAAGTACAGATCCTTTACCTCTTTGGTTAGGTTTATTCCCAGGAATCTTATGGTTCTTGGTGCCATAGTAAATGGAATCAATTCTCTAATTTCCCTTTCTGTATTTTCATTGTTAGTGAATAAGAAAGCCACTGATTTCTGCACATTGACTTTGTATCCTGCCACGTTGCTGAATTGCTGTATGAGTTCTAGTAGTTTGGGGGTGGAGTCTTTTGGGTTTTCCATATAAAGAATCATGTCCTCTGCGAATAGAGAGAGTTTGACTTCTTTATTACCAATTTGGATACCTTTTATTTCTCTTTGTTGTCTGATTGCTGTTGCTAGGACTTCTAATGCTATGTTGAACAAGACACATGAAAAAATGTTCATCATCACTAGCCCTCAGGGAGATTCAAATGAAAACCACATTGAGATATCACCTTACACCAGTTAGAATGGCCAAAATTAACAAGACAGGAAACAAGATGTTTTGGAGGGGATATGGAGAAAGGGGAACCCTCTTCCACTGTTGGTGGGAATGCAAGTTGGTGCAGCCTCTTTGGAGAACAGTGTGGAGATTCCTCAAGAAATTAAAAATAGAACTTCCCTATGACCCTGCAATTGCACTCCTGGGTATTTACCCCAAAGATACAGATGTCGTGAAAAAAAAGGCCATCTGTACCCCAATGATTATAGGAGCAATGGCCACGGTCGCCAAACTGTGGAAAGAACCAAAATGCCCTTCAACGGACGAATGGATAAGGAAAATGCAGTCCATATACACTATGGAGTATTATGCCTCCATCAGAAAGGATGAATACCCAACTTTTGTAGCAACATGGACGGGACTGGAAGAGATTATGCTGAGTAAAATAAGTCAAGCAGAGAGAGTCAATTATCCTATGGTTTCACCTATTTGTGGAGCATAACAAATAGCATGGAGGACATGGGGAGTTAGGAGAAGGGAGTTGGGGGAAATTGGAAGGGGAGGTGAATCATGAGAGACTATGGACTCTGAAAAACAATCTGAGGGGTTTGAAGTGGTGGGGGTGTGAGAGGTTGGGGTACCAGGTGGTGGGTATTATATAGGGCACGGATTACATAAAGCACTGGGTGTGGTGAAAAAATAATGAATACTGTTATGCTGAAAATAAATTAATTAATTAAAAAAAAATCAGGTCCCACTGTTTTGAATAAGGATCAGAGCAAGCCTGCATACCCAGCTTGTTTCCCCCCCACGTCTGTGCCTGGGAACCTCGTACTGCTGCACTACTGTTTCTCCACTCCAGGCACTCAGACCTCCCACTTTTACATGGTGTGGGGGTAAGAGCAAGGACTTGGGAGTCTGATGCCTAGGGCAGGGCTTGAGTCCTGACAGTGGCAGGCACAGCTTTGTTAGCTTGGACACATCACTAATCCGCTCTTGCCTCAAAGCCTTGACCTGTAAAATGGGATTATAACGGTAGGCACAGCATGGAGCTGTCTGAGGTTTTAAGGGAGATGCGTGGAGGGCTTACCACAGCACTTAGCTT
Source organism: Mustela lutreola (assembly GCF_030435805.1). Classification (NCBI taxonomy): domain Eukaryota; kingdom Metazoa; phylum Chordata; class Mammalia; order Carnivora; family Mustelidae; genus Mustela; species Mustela lutreola. The sequence goes on along the minus strand of NC_081295.1, from coordinate 55,451,077 downwards.
CTCTCAGTCATTAGATGAGAGTTCTGTGGTATTAGTATTGTTATTTCATATTGAGGACTGAGTTGAAAACAGCATTACTTCTCCTGTCATCTCATAGCACTTAGATTTCTTTAAAAACCCCAGAATTATTTTCATTAACACCAGTCTCCCTGTTCTCCGAACTTTTCTTTTCGTTTTTTTCTGAAGATTTTTTATTTGTGAGAGAATGAGAACGCAAGCAGGGGAGCAGCAGGCAGAGGGAGAAGCGGATTCCCCGCTGAGCCAGGAGCCCCCACACTGCCGTTTGATCCCAGGACCCTGGCATCATAACCTGAGCCACAGGCAGACGCTTAACTGGCCGAGCCACCCAGGCGTCTCTTTCCAAACTTTTCTTGACATAATGACAAAGTGGCATTTCTAAAATTCAGAATGTTTCATGTCCCTCAAAAACTTCATTTCCCATAACCTGTTCCGTGCCTGCTGGTTAAACTTCATTTCCCTGCACTTCCACTCACATGTCTTTTGTTCCAACGAGAGGGAACTATTTCCACTTCCTAAACAGGTCCTGCCTTGGCACAGGCTGTTCCCTTGGACCAGAAGCCTTTCCTTGACTAATTTGTTCGGCAAGCTCCTGAGCACCCCTGAGAGCCAGCATAAACTTTCCCCCATCCGGGAAGTCACTCCTGTACGACCTCCACACCTAGCAGATTTATTTCTAAATCTCTTCTTAGTTACTCTTGCAGTTCTGAGTGTGTCCCCATTACAACCCCATCATCCCAAAGCTCATTGTTTGCCCTTGTGTTCCCACTAAGAACAGTTACACTGTCTTACTCTCCCAGTTATGCCTAGGGCTCCTCCTAAGGCAGGCACTTAGTAAGTGACTAATAACACGAGTGTGGAGAAGCAGCCTGATTCACTCCATTGGCAGGTAAAACAGAACCAGAAAGATGGTGGATGGGGGGGAGGGGTGTTAAGAGAGGAGAGAACAGAGAACACCAGATATGTGGTGAGCGGGAAGCAGGGGAAGCAAGTTTTAAGGGGAGGGGCGGTGATCAAAGCGGCAAGTATGCCGCCGCATACATAAGATGGGGACTCCAAGTTGTCCATTGACATTTGCAGCATGCACGCCATTGGTGGCTTTGTCTGGTGGTTTTAAGAGAGGTGGTTGGAAAGCCTGAGTGGGTTGGGTTCGAGAGAATGTGTGGGAAGCAAATTGTGGGGCAGTGAAAACAATGTTTTCAAGGAATTTCACCAAAAAGAAAAAGGAGAAAAATCAGGAGGTTCTTATTTATGTATGCTATTTTATGACTTCAGATTGGTTTTTACTGTGTGTGTGTTACCTTTCTAGAATAATAGTAATGGTAATAATAATGACAGGTAAATATTGTGTCTCTGCTGTGTGGCAGGTATGGCTCTTCTAAACACTCAGGTAGTGCTTTCAATCCTTAACAACCACTGTATGAGGGAGAGGTAGTTTTTATTCCCATTTTATAGATAAAGAGACTGAGGTACAGAAAGGAAGTAACTTACCCTACCTGCACAAGGCTGACCAGTGGCGAACCAGGTTGGAGCCCAGACATTTGACCCTAGTACCCAAGCTCTATGCCATCTCTCCACTTGAAGTCTCTGCTTAAAACAATGGTTTTATGGTGATAGCCATATATAGCATGGACACTGTTGGTCAGGAGGTCATGGAACACAGGAATTCTCAGAAGGTTAGTATTTGTAAAAACGGTACCGTGCCCATTATAATCTATTAACCCAGTGAGGGATGTTCAAGTAGAGCTGTGATGGGGGAGGGGGGAAGACTGCATTCTATTTTTATTAGCTTAGTGAAACAAGGCTGCCAAATACACATTTGCAGTGATAAACTTTAAAAATCTGTTTGCTTTATTCTCTATTCTCCATACTCTGTACCTTCTGTACTTTATTCTCTATTTTTCATACTCTGTCTCTTGAAACACACTCTCTCCATTTCAGTTGCCTCATAAGTCATCCACATTTTTTACTAAGATTTTATTTATTTAGTTGAGAGAGAGAGAGCAGGAGTGGGAATGCGGGGTGGGGAGCAGAGGGAGAGGGGCAAGTGGACTTCACACTCAGTGCAGAACCCAAACATGGAGCTCGATCTCTCAACCCTGAGATCATGACCTGAGCCAAAATCAAGAATTGAATGCCTAATTGGCCACCCAGGTGCCTCATGAATCATCCATTTAGACCAACTATTTAGTACCTGACTCTCTCTGTTACTCCTTAACTTACTACAAAAATGTATCCTGAATGCATGATCACTCATTCTTTCTTTCATATTTTTGGCTCTAATAATATAGCAACTGGTACAATTTGTCATTCATTCGCTTTTGCTGTTTGTGGAGCAAAGGACTGTCAGATAATTATGTCAGTAGCATATTAAGAAACAAGACCTATGTACGTTCACACTCATGAGTAGACATGTGGCTGCAAGGGAAACAGATCGCAGTATTTCTGAAATGTAGAAATCCTGAGATCTGAAACTGGAAAATAAGACTTTTGATGCTGTAAAAACTCATACAAACCCATGCTTATGGACTAATGTGATTTTTCAATGAAAATGCAAAATTATAAAATGTTACTACTAAATAGAGTACTGATGAAAAGCAATTATTGGAATGCAGTGTGCTTTTTAAAAGTGGATTGGATCTCAGAGAAAGGACCATCAGTCAGCATCCTTCATTTTGTGTTGTAATTGCAATTTCTAGGCCATCTGAACAATTGTGTGACCCTTGAGAAAAGAATTAGTGATTGCAATCATAGACTCCTAATCAGGCATCTTGAAAGGAGCAATACTTGAAAATCTTCCTCGTATACAAGGGCATGCCAACCAGATTTGCCGTTTCTCTCATATATTCCTGCTATGAGTTAGACTTTTAGGTTTGCTGATCTTTGTTTAATCGAATTAGATCAAAATGGAAGTTGAAATGGGAACCGTTGCTTTAATTGCTGTCACTTTATGAAGCTTGCGGGAAGTCCATAGGAAATACTAAAATTGTCTCCAGGTGAAAGGTTGGTCTCTTCAAACAGTTAAAAATGATGAGGCAGAAACATTTCATATAATTCACTCTGAATAATGAATAGAATATTATTCAACTGCATTTCAGATTTACTTCTGATGGAATGGGAATGGGTCTTGTTTTCTTTGCTGTAATATTTTGGGCATGGGTATTTGTTTTTGGAATCTTGTTGGAGGATATCTGGGTCTGACACGAACACCGTGACATCTTTCTCTTCTCTGCTTATAATGAGCCATTCTCCAACAGAATCAGGAGAGTAATTTATATGGATAAGCACCTGTTGTTAGAAACAGTGTTTTAAATCAGATATAGAGAAAGGATTTAAGGTACAAATGAATTATTCACTTTAAACGAAACACGGAGCTGAGCACGGGTTGTAATTTGTAACAGGGTTTTTTTTCTTGAAACATGCATGCTATGCCTATTAACTCCTTCACTTAAGAAGGGCCTTCAGTGTTCCTGGAAGCTTTTGTGTATTTCTTTGGATATCAGCTAATTCCGTTCCATTCGTAGTTAGATCTAGCAAGCTGCCGACATTTTGATATTTCTAGCTTTTCTTTATTTTATAACCGAAATGCAATCCATGGAAATGGAAAATATTTTCTGATTAAATAGTTGAACGAATTTACCATTTTCCTGGATTAGCATTTAGAAGTTCATAAAAAAAGCATTAATGATAATATAGAGCTTGAAAGGATGTCAATGATTAAATAGCCCAAGGCTTTTGTTGGTGGTAATGTACATATGTTTTGCAACAAGATTTTACTTGGGCACCATATTTGTGTGATCCATAGCTCACGAATATTAGCTTTTGTCTTTTACCCTCTTCTTGTTTCTGGAAGCTTGAGTTTTGTGTATATCTTCTCAGAGACTATTCATTTGCTTTTGTGATTTGGAACTACAGCACTGAATCAACTGGACTGAGACCATTCCAATTTCACTTTGGGCCTTTCTCACATCAGTGGTCAGAATGACCTTTTAGTCACTCCCGTCAAGACTTGAATCCAACTAGTCTCAGGGGTAAAAAGTCAAGGGGTTATCCACTTAACCACCCGATTCTCCAGGTAAAACTTTGATAGCCATTATAATTATTTTATTCTCTCCTCCCTCAGCCATGGATTGCTATAGTTAATGTTATGTCAGAATTTCCATTATGATTCATGTTTTTCTGGGATCTACAATGGAAATTCTTCAGGCAGAAAATGGGCACCTATGGTTATCACAGAAAAGCTGTTTTAAAGCCAATTGTCAAGTGAGCTGCTGAGATTTTGCAGAGTTAAAACACTTGGCCTGCTCCGCATTTGTTCTCTCAGATGATATTAACGATCAGCAACTCGTGAGTTAGTTTTTCGTTCCTCGAAATTTGAATTTATCTTTGTGAAAATGTATTGAATGGATCCCTTTGATGAAACCAGAAAGTAAGAAAAAATAGGTATTTCCATCTTAACTCTCATTTATAAGGAAAACTTAATTTTTTCCCCTCTGATTAAATTTTTCCCTATGACAGAAAACAGTTCATATTGGGATAACTGGAGAACTCTGTAGCTGACTTGTGTCAAAGAGGGTTTGGTCATAAATCCATGTTTTAAGTTGCATTTTCTTGAAAAATTATAAATGTTTGGAAGGATGTTAAGGACTGTGTTTCAAGACACTGTTCCAGCAGCATCTCTTTTTTTTTCCTTTCAATTGAAAACTGACTTTACATTGGCTGAGAAGCTATCAGACAAAGCAAATAAAGGATTTTGTCTCTTCCTGTGAAGATCACTGCTCTCTGTATGTTTGCACTGCATATTAAGACTTAGAATACAAAAGCATATTTCTGAATAATTAAATCCATATCAAGAAAGCACGTAATTGGCACTCAGGAAAGGCTTTTTTTTTTTTTTTAAAGACGGATGAAAAACAAATTTAACTAACTGGGTTTCAAAGTACAAACACATAGGAAAAACTGATTTTATGACTTGCGCTAGGTATCGACTCTCTTCATTCCTTCATGACTTGATATTGGCTGCCAAAATGATGTATGTGCCTAATACGTTCTCACTAAACCACATAATTTTTGCTTTAAAAACCAGCACAATCAAGAGAGAGACAATTATATGAAAAGCACTTATTGATGAAGAGAGTAATGTACAATAGAAAGAGCTTGCTAAGCGTTTCTGAAATGAAAGCCTATTGTTTACTGAAAGATTCTACTCTCTTTTACTGGTTTTAATTATTTCCAAGTTGACAAATTGTGATCAATACTCTGTTATTGGTCTGATAATTAACAGATGATGGCCTGTCTCTATGAATAGTAAATGCTGGGTACTAATTAACATTTGTTTTGATTACTTGGTATTTAGTTGTCAAAGACAGCTATTATAATGGCATAGAATGTTAGAAGAGGGTTTTTTTGTTGTTATCGCCTTTGATTGTTATCAGAAATAACTATTTGGTGTGTGTATGTGAAGGGATGCCTGATTTCTGTTACTGCTCACTGTAGTATAACCATGGTAGTCTGAGAACTCGTCTAAAAGCCTTAAGTATTTCTAAATTTATGTCTGACTTCTTAGCTTCAAGGGAGAGCGAAGGGATCAGCAATCGAAGTGGAAATGGTGAGATTCCTGAACAGGAAAGTGCCAAATGTGGTTGATTGATCCATCACTGATTTAAGTTTTAATATAGTACAAAGGGATAGTCTGAAGTCTTTAGAGTTTCAGAGGTTATATAATTTATCATTTTGTTAAAGTATGGTTATATTTTATAATCTTTTAAAAAAGTCTACTTACTCTTTTCCATTCAAGGGGGAGTTTTACTGGGGTTTCAAGGTGTGTGGTTTGCTATAGAGATGTCTAGTGGGTCCCCATGCTGGAAATGTTGGGGGAATGGGAAGAACAGAGAGCTAGTTTTTTCCCTTAGCCTGAAACTTTCTCATCTCTTTTCACATTTCTCTTTTCTGGTTCAGGGATGTACTATAATTATGGGGGAAAGTGTATCGACTCTGGATTTAGGCTTGGCTTCAAATCCTAGCTTTAAACCTCCCTAGCAGTGCAACCCTGGCCATCATTTTGGGATCTATAAAAATGCGACTAATATTCTCTCTCTAGTTGGGTAGATATGAGGATGAAGTCAGATTGTATATACTAAGGTCTGCAACAGTCTGGGTTTACAGAGAAACAGAACAAATATGTGATATATATGAAGAAATTTGTTATAAAGAATTGGCTCATATTGTTATAGAGGCTGAGAAGTCCCGAGATGCAGAGTTGGCAACCTGGAGACCCAGTAGAATGTGCCACTATCAGTACACTATCAGTCTGAGTTCAAAAGCCTGGGAACCAGGAAAACAAATGGTATAAATTCTGGGCCAAGTCCAAAGGCAGGAGAAGACTGGCATCCCAGCTCAAAGACAGAGTGAATTCTTATTCAGCCTTTTGGTTTTTTCCAGGTTTTTAACAGATTGGACTAGGCCTGCCCATATTAGGGAGGTCAATCTACTTTACTCAGTCTTCCAATTCAAATGTTAATCTCATCCCAAAAGTCCCTCCATAGACTCCTACAGAACAACTTTCAAGTGAACATCTAGGTGCTTCATGGCCCAGTTAAACTGATACAGAAAATTTAACCATCCCAAGGTCCTATAATGATACTTGGCACACAGTTAAGAGAAGAGAATCTAGAGGTGGACTGAATCCTTTCAAATACCAGCACGGCCACCTTTTAGTAAAGTGACAGCAGCCACATTTATGTAACATGTGAGTGTCTCAGTGTCCTCATCAGTAAAATGAAAATATTATCAACCTTGTGCATGCGGTTGTTGTTCAGACTAAACAAGTTGATCAATATATATATAGCTTGGTACTCGTCAGTAGTACTAGTACTAGTGCTAGTCATGTATTTCCCATTATGAGTGTCTTAATTATAATACGTTCTAAATAAGTCATCACCATTTTATATCTTTAGTTCTCTCTTTTAAGATATTAACAGAAAATTTCACTGCAAATTACTCCTAACTTAATCTGAAATGTTTGAAATATCATAAATGAGAGAGAAAGTCTTGTTTTCTCTAACAACAGATAATTTATGCAATTTACACGGAACAACTATCCTATACAGTGAGACTCAGGAGGGTTAACACCTGGAATTCATGGTCACAGGGAAGCAGGGATTAGCATGTGTGTACTGATAGTGGCACATCCTTTTTTTTTTTTAAAGTCTGAGCATTGAAGATGAGGGCTCACAAGGCTATTGTAGCAGACTGCATTTTTCATATTTTGACCAAGGGAGATCTAAAAATATATTCAAAAACTAACCTTTAAGCATGGGTCTTCACATTTAGTCTAAAAATTGGATTTCTCTTTGTCTCATTTTTCTTCCTTATCTCAACATGTTCCAGTTGAAGGTACAAATTTTCATCTGGAGCCTGTTCTTAAAATCATTGACTTTTTAATGCCTATTGATTAAACACCAGATGTGTTTAAACATAATTTATATTTATTCATATTAACTAAAGAAGACATACCAGTTCTATTTGAGGTTTGAACTCTTCTCTATGAAAGTAATAGTGTCATAAAGCATAAAAAGACAAATCAGTATTTTACTGTGAGATACAAAGAGAAGATTGGTGGTTGGTTAGGTGAATGTCTGAATACATATGAGTGTTATATAGCCTAGAATGTTGTTGCATTATAATATGTATTATATGTAATAAATAGCTATTTGTGGGGGGCAAGGTCTTTTATACTTAACAGCGTGTCCCTCCCTTCTTGGGTCAGGCTGGACTTGTGTATTCTGCCTCCACTGAGCTTTTCCAGAAGGATTTCACTGGGCAACACTTAATTAAACTTCATTTTCTTTTTTTACGCTCCAGGTATTATTATGCTGCTCCCTTCAAGAAGTAATTTGTGCGTTGTTTATTGGAGCTATGAATTTAATGATTTTCATCCCACGCTAGTGCGGGATGACTATGATAAGATGTATCGACATCTCTTTGGAGCATGTTTTTGTCTCCATTGTGTGTTGTTTTGCCAGAATACTGAAGGCAGCGTCTGTCTTATGGCGTGTCTCTGTAAGCTCCTCTTGTTAGAACACTGGTGAATTTAGGTTACTTGTCCCAGTAGATGTCTGAAGTTTTAAGATAAGAGTCATCCCAGAAAAGCGGTTTAAGGTACACAAGGTATAGGTTTGGAAAGGAAACAAAGGTGGACTGGCGCTAGAGCTGAGGGTTTTTTTTGTTTTGTTTTTTTGTTTTTGTTTTTGTTTTTGTTTTTTTTGTCCCTCAGCTGAAATAGAGTGGGATGAATAAACAACCCAAACTCTCCCAAGCAAATCATCTCCTATTTGGCGCCTGCGTGCGTGTGTGTATGTATTTCACATTTCACCTGTATTACATGTGAGCTTGTAAACATGTGTGTTTATGTCTAATGCACAAGCCAGGACACCAGTTATTTCCTAATCTTAGAAAAAAAATATGTAAAAAGGAATGGTACAACTAAGGAGGATGGAGAGAGAAAATGATATGATAATAATAATGGCTGATACCTCCTGAGGGTTTATTATGTGGCTGTTATTCTCAGCACTTCATATGTGTTAAGAGGTATTGTACTTCTGAACATACCTGTAGCAGAGGGTAGATTGATGTCCTAAGGGCCTGAGGAATCCACACAGACCTCCGTCTGCAGGAGTTACAGACTCAGGGTCAGCAGTGCGCGCCCCTGACCGAAGCAGTCCTGGGATGAAACTCTCATGAGCACGGGCACCTGTCTGGCCACCCCGGATTGCTGCAGATTGCCAAGAATTGGTACAACTTCCAATTTTTAAAGAGCAGGTCTTACGAGGGATATTTGTATATTAAATCTCTTGATTTTAAATTTCTGGGAAATCATTCAAAATCGGTTATTTGACATCCAGGAAAGGTATAGTCCACCCACCCACCCTTAAGCAGGACTCAGCTTGCGGGCCGCTTGCTGTCTAAACCTCCAGAGAATTAGCGTCAGCATCAAGCTTGTAAGAAAACACTGCAAGGCACACAGGTCCTCAGTGCTTTCTTCTTTCTTTCTTTCTTTCTTTTTTTTTTTTTTATATTTATTTATTTATTTGAGGGAGAGACAAAGAGAGAGAGAGCCTGAGTAGGGGGAGAAGCAGAGGGAGAGAGAATCTTAAGCCAAGCGCCATGCAGGGCTTGATCCAGGACCTGATACCATGACCTGAGCCAAAACCAAAAGATGGATGGTTAACCAGTTGCTCTACCACGGCCCCCCTCAGTAGTTTCTTTGGGAGATCAGGTGGCTACTTAAAAGCTCCACCTGCTTATGACAAAATGGGGAAAAAACATCACTGTAGTCAAAACAGATTTCCCTTTGTAGACAGCAGCACCGTTTCTGGTTCTCTTTTCTTTACACTTAGCTAAACCTGCCAGAATCCAAAACTTCAGTGAAGCAGCTTTACTCAAACCGTAGGTCCTAGTTTTATTTTCTGCCAAATAATAATTGAACAGCAAATGACTTAATGGACTATAAATGGTATATCAGTTCCTTAGGTCAATGGACAGAAATTTTTAGAAATATTCTCTTTTCTGGAAGGAGGAAGAAATAGGTGATTTTCTAAGCAAATAGTTAGGGAGTCATTTTGAATAAAGATTTATTTACATGAGTTAGTTATTTACATTCATTTAGATATATCATTTTAAATTATCCACATTTTAAATTATTTGTATTATTGATCATTTGTATTACATAGTTAAAACTGTTTATATTAATTATACATTATTATTTGCTTTATTTTAGCTATCTATTCCTTTGTCATGTACATCACTACCTCTTCAAAAGAAGTAGGTTCTAGATCAGAGAGATCTATCCAGAGATGTATATCAGAAAAACTGGGTGATTTCCCCTTTCTTGCAAGTTGGGGTGAGACCTACCCATGAGTATTTGGGGAAAAGATCTCTGTTTGATATTAATGTGCCTTTCTGAAAGTAACGCTAGAGCAAATGATCTTTAGATGATATTTGATTGATTTCCCAGTATATTTCATTATTTATCCTAGATCTGAATTCCACTGGAATTCACCGACCCATGGGATTCAAATGTAAGGAGGTACCTTATTTTATGTAAAAGAGAACTTTCTTTGCCTTGTATGCCTCTGTTCTCCCGTTGTACACAAATCAGCTTGTGTTTTTGGTTCCGAAGATGTAGATTCACCCAAGCTTAACCTTGACATGCTACTACTTTCCTTTTCTGGAACTTAAGACCTTGCTTCAGAATGTTTTATCAATTGTGCAAATGAAAGCAGAAAGAATCTGGCGATTCTTAAAATGCTTATTTTTTCTAAACACAGGGCTGATATTTTTTTTAACGAAAGGAGGAGAAATTTGTAAATAAGTAAATAAGGTAAAGTCAATTGCCTAATATGATCGTGATCTGTCTGCATAAGGATTTTAGCCTCAGTTGCTTTGTTCTGTAAGACATACTCATGGTTTTGTTAACATCAGGCCCATCCTCTGTCTGAATATTTCCCTGTTACCTGTCAGAGCAATTGGGATTACTGTGAGAAGCTTGACATCATGTTAGGGAAGCATATGGCCTAGGTTTTAAAATGGACTGTGTTAAGTGTGATATTTAGTTTGAAAAATGGGAGGGCTGTTTCTTCAGGTATATATTCAAGCATTCACCACAGAATGAGAGCTGTGGGATTCTCTTAGATTTTTCTTTTTTTTTTTAATTTTTTATTTTTTATAAACATATATTTTTATCCCCATGGGTACAGGTCTGTGAATCACCAGGTTTACACACTTCACAGCATGGTCTAGTGGTTAGGATTCGGCGCTCTCTTAGATTTTTCTTAAAGAAAAGAGGGAAATTATGGGTTGAGGCAGAGACCTGATTTTAGAGTAAATCAGGATATTTGGTTATTAGATCTCCTAGAGGAAAGAGATGGGATGCTACTTTTTAAACCAGAAGTTGGAAAACTCAAGGGTGGACCCTGCAGGGAAAATGTGTTCCTCTGCTGGGGGTCTGTGGAATTTGCAAAGCCCCTAGTTTGACATACTTGACTTCTTTCTGAAACTGGTGATGTGTGGGGCCCCTTTGGACCAGCCATCCTCTCCCAGGATGTTTGCATTCTCTGCTGCCTTAGGGATCTTCAATAAAGAAGCTTCAAAGCCCTTGACTAGATAATTATTTAAAATTTTCTGGAGTTTCACATTTGTTTGCAGGGGTCTAACCAAGTTTGACTGAATTGAGCGATGACGTCAATGTGTAACATGTTGATTTTATTAGTGCCAATGTACTCTGAATTGTTGAAAGGTATCTATTTTCAAAATACAGGGGATGAGCATTTACATAGAAAGGCAAACAGAAACGGTACTTTTCTTTGGATGGTGGTTTTAAATGCCTTAGGTTTTTGTTGGAAGCGATAACGCTCACGTGTTCTTGGCATACAACCCGTTGGCCATTCCCAGGGGTCTGGGCAATACACACCATCTGATTACAACGCACAGAAAGGAAAATTGTTGAGTAAAAACCTTGAATGTGTGGAAAAATGGATCCTCAGTATGGTCCTAACCTGAGGGCAGTGCTTTACCGTAAACACACCTTTTTGCTGTGTGTATGTGCATGTATCTCTGCTTCTTTCCTCCTCTATTCTTGTAAATTTCCAAAGCTCACCATGTTGGTGCTTCTTTGAAGAGGTCTAAGAGATTTCATATTGGGTTCCTTAAAACCAGACATTACTCACGTCTATTTCCAGTGTGTGTAGATGTTTAGATGAGAAACACATAAAGGACTTCCTAATTAAACTGTGCACATTTCACTAAAAAGGTAGTCTGATGATATAGTTTGAAATACACAAAACTTAAGGGAAGATTCTGATTGGTGACTGTGGCCTTTTGATTCAATAGATGTCCTTAAATAAAGAAAGTGGAGTTTAATGTAGGCAAAAAATACAGTAACAGCAGAAATTGTAGTAATAGTATGAAGCAGCTACAGCTTGGTTTTCTGGCCCAAGTGGAATGCTGCCCGATTCATTCCTGAGCGTGTGTGTGTGTGTGTGTGTGTGTGTGTGTTTCCTTTCATCTCAGTGCACTAGAAGTTGTCTTTTTTAGTCCTCTGGATCCCTTTAGGTGTTTATTTTTCATTGTTGTAATTGTTCTTAGTCACATCCAACCAATAATAATTTTTGCATGACCTGTGTGTTTTAAGGAAACTTTTCCGGAGCTATTCCTGTATGATATACACACCATGCTTTTTGTACAGAAAATTATTATCAGATGAAACCTGATAACAAAGATTAGAAAACAAAAATCAGAAAACGAAGATCATACCAGGAAAACATTTCATTCCTTATTTTAGTATTAGAATGGGCTTTGGCTTTTTTTCATACTTATTTACCTAAGAAGGCATTTAGATTGACTCTGAAGAAGGCTTTTGCCTTTCCTGTTTAAGTGGGGGAAGGGAGAATGTACTTTCCAGTAGGAGTTAATGAAGTTGGACAGTTGGTCACTGGAATTTAACAAAGGCCTTCCAAAAGATCAAGATAATGAGGTTTCTTCCTGAATGTCTCTGCAGGTTGTTTTAAAGGACAGATGAGCAACTAAAAAGTATTTTCCCTCTTCAAGAAGGAATTAATGTTCTTATTTATCCTTTTCCTAAAAGAAAGGAAGTAGAAAAAAATCAAATGCCTTGACCAATCTGACTTGTTTTAAGTAGAGGATATCACTCTGTCAGTGCTCGCTTCTCCGCAAAAATGCATTTGAAATAAACCTTAAAATGCAGAGAGACAAGAAAACCATTATTCTCTAAATTGCTATATTACTGTTAAACCAAATTTAAAGGGAATCTTGAACAGTGCCATATATCCCATTATTTTGACAATCCATCAATTTATGAAAGTAATCTGAGCACACACTTCAATTTATTAGAGGTAATTGTTCTGGGAATGCTAACACCCAAGCTCAGTAAGATCAATAATAAGCTTATACCTGAATTTGGGGTTATGGTTGAACTTGAATCCAGTCTATTTAACTTACTTCTCAACTGTTCACATCCTATAAATTGTCTTTATTACATATATTCAATAGAATATTTATCTTCTCAAGTAAAATAATCTTATTTGAAGCAATGCATGCGATTACAATTAATAGTGATTGCTTTTTCATCTCTTGACTATTTCAGCACATTTTATGTATTTTTATCAGATGACAACTGATAGCCCTTTAATTAACCCACCTTGCAATTAGTTCACACTGGGCATTTGAGTTGGAACTCAAAGTCCCAGTTTAATAAGTATTTGTTGATTCATAAATAATATTCATGCCTGGTTACTGGAGAAAAAATTCCCAAACTTGAGACTTAACAGGGGCTGTAGACTATATTCTCAACTGGTGTAGCTTCTTGTAAGGTGCAATTTTATAAAAAAAGATTTCACAGTTAACTCTTGGAGTGGCTGTCTGGATGAAATTTGTGTTTGGTGTTTATTAAATGCTCATTGTGTATCAGGAAATTAGGACATGGACCCTGTTCAGAGGCACATCTAATACATCTAATACACGGAGTAGTCAGAACATGGAGTAGTCAGAACAAAACCACAGGTCAAGCGCCCTTTCAGCTATGCAATACTGACTGTGAAAAATGTCTAGATTATGTAGACATTTACTATTTCTCCAACCCTAGTTTCTAAATAAAGCTGATTTCCTAAAGGCCTTGTGACCTTAGGCAAGTTCCTTAGACATCTAGTGTCTGAGCTGTAGACATGTAATTTGTAATGATGGAATAATAGCATTATTATCGTAATTAAATGAACTAATATTTGTGAAGAAATTAGAAAAGTTACTGACACATAGTCTAAATAAATGTTGGTTTAAGTAAAATCAATTTAAGGATTTCTTGGGCAAATTTTTTTTGTACAGTTGACAAAAGTGGTTGTTATAAATTATAAGGAATGAAAAATTATCCTTGAGATGGAGAGAAGAAAGACTGTGTATATTGAGAGAGAATACACAGAATTCTGTGTATCAACTGAAATTGAGAGAGAATACACAGAATTCTGTGTATCAACTGAAATAAATGATCTAATTTCTTTAACAAAATAATTACAGGGATAAAAAATGGAAAGCTCTGATTAAGAGTCTAAGACACATAACAATCACAAAGTATGGACCTTATTTGATTTCTAGCCTAACTAAATTGTAACACAAAAATTGTAGGGGTGCCAGGATGGCTCAGTCAGTTAGGTGACCAACTCTTGGTTTCAGCTTAGGTCATGATCTCAGTGCAGAGTCTCTTCCTCCCTCTCCCTCTGCTCCTCCTACCCTCCGCCCCAGTCTCTTAAATAAACAGAATCTTTTAAAAAACTTCTAAGGGAGGAGAGAAATATAAACATTAATTGTATATTTGATAATGTTAAAGAATCCCTGCTAAAGTTTGAGGTATGATAAGGGTATTGTGGTTGTGTTTTTTAAAGGAGTCCCTATATTTACAGGCATTTTTTTTATAGGAAAAATTATAGGTATTTGGAATTCAATTCAAAATACCTGTTTGTAGGGGCGTCTGGGTGGCTCAGTGGGTTGGGCCACTGCCTTCGGCTCAGGTCATGATCTCGAGGTCCTGGGATCGAGTCCCGTGTCGGGCTCTCTGCTCAGCGGGGAGCCTGCTTCCTCCTCTCTCTCTCTCTCTCTGCCTGCCTCTCTGCCTACTTGTGATCTCTCTGTCAAATAAATAAATAGAATCTTAAAAAAATAAAATAAAATAAAAAATACCTGTTTGTATATGTAGATATATAGATGAAATGGGATTGTTCAAGAATTTATAAATATTGAAGCTGGGGGATAGGTACATGAAGGTTCATTGAACTGTTCTTTACACTTTAACACATGTTTGTAATTTTTCAGGATAAAAACATTTTAAAACTGAAAAAAGAAAGGAAAAAGTATTTAGTGGAAAAGCTATTCTTAGAGTTATTACTGTTATAATCATATCTGACATTCACAGAGTGCTACAGATAAATTATCTGTTTTACAGCACCTGGGTGGCTCAGTGGGTTAAGCCTCTGCCTTCGACTCAGGTCATGGTCTCAGGGTCCTGGGATAGAGTCGCACATCGAGCTCTCTGCTCAGTGGAGAGCCTGCTCCCCTACTCTCTCTGCTTGCCTCTCTACCTACTTGTGATTTCTCTGTGTGTCAAATAAATAGAATCTAAAAAATAATTTTAAAAAGTTACCTGTTTTATTCTTTAAGACAGCTCTGTGAGGTAGGTCCAATTATAATACCCATTTAACAGATGATAATGTAGCCTCAGTCTCTGCTCTTAATCAGCCTGTCTTTTTGAGGGCATAGATACCTAAATGAAACAGTTCCCTCCTGAAAATTGTTGTGCAGACCTGTTAGTCTGAACAGGTAATCACATCCTCATGAATGATGTTTTAACAAGGTGTTCACTAGATATACTACAGGTACATGAATGTCACTAGTGATGGGAAAAAGGTGGGTGTAGGAATGAGCTAATATACCAACCCTGTGTGTTTAGGCAAGTTCCCTTTTTATCTGAGCTTCAATTGTCCTCACCTGTAAAACTTATTCTTTCAGTGCCTGTTTCATAGGTGGTTGTAATGACATATGACTTGAAAACCGAGACGCTCAAAGGGATCAAGTGAAGAGTACATTTAGCTTATATCCTCAGGGCTCAGCATAGTGCTTAGAAATGTGCCCTTCCAACTAGAAGGTATTATTCTGAGTGAAATAAGCCAATCAGAGAAAGACAATTACATATGATCTTCCTGATATGAGGAATTTAAGAGGCAACGTGGGGGGTTTCGGGGTTGGGAAGGAAGAAATGAAACAAGATGGGATCAGAAGGGAGACAAATTATAAGAGACTCTTAATCTCACAAAACAGAGGGTTATGGGGTGGGGGGACGTGTGTTTGGGTTATGAACATTGGGGAGGCTGTGAAGTGTGTAAGCCTGATAATTCACAACCTGTACCCCTGGGGCTAATAATACATTATACATTAATAAAAAATTAATTAGTTTTAAAAATGTGCCCTTCCTGGCTGCCCTCTTGATTTCTGCCTCCCTCCCTCTCTACTTTCCGATTAGAAGAGGTCTCCTGTGCCACCAACACACTCTCAGATGTCAGCTTTCTCTGTTCAAAGGATAACTGTGGTGAATGAGTAAAACAGTGCAAGAAAAATCACCTAAGATGACTTTGCCCTGTTGTGTGCTAATTACACACAGGCTAGACTCTAAAGCCTTCAGTGGTTCAAGTTATGAGGTTGTATGGTATTCACTTTACCTTTAGCTTTCATTACTTTGCCAAGTACAGTAATCTTTAGTCTGAAAATACTGAAACAATCATTGTTAAAGTGGAAGGTCAAGATGTGAATGCAGTACAAGAGAAGACAAAAACTTGATTGAATGAGGGTGAAAAATACCAGAAGAGCTAGTCAGACATCTTTATAAAAGTGTGATGGAGAGTCTTAGAAGGTTTCTAGTGAATCAAATGTGGGCAAAGGTGGATCAGAAACTAGGAATAGGTAATTTATATTCACAGTGGTAACCTGGACTCAAGACCTAGTACGTTTTATTAAACATCTGAAAGATGAAGTGGGAATCACTGGGAGACAGGGACAGTATGGATTCATGAAGAATAAGGAATGCCAAATTAGGCTCATTTCCTTTACGATGAGTGACTAGGTCATGGGGCTGTGATGCTTGTGACTCTAAGATTTCAGTAGTTCATGTAATATACACTCTCAATTGATTCATATGGACAATGTGTGGTAATGTTCTTAGCCTCTTGAATGTCATGCCAAAAGGAAGGTCTCCTCTGCTCTGGGTATCAGTGCCTTAGAGGGATGCTGACACTGAGGGTGATATGAAGACTGGAAATTATAATTCATGAAATAGTTGAATGGGTTGGGGATGTTGTAGCTTAAAGAGTCATGGTGGGATCGATGAGCACTGCTGAACATTTGAATCCAGGGAAAAGGAGAGGAGAGAAACTTCTTTTTGTATAATTATGGGGAATTGCTTCCACACATCTCTGGACAAAAGTGAAGAACATGACTGGAGTTCTGTGAGACTGAAGTCCCCAGTGATCCAGGTGGTAAGTAGTAAGGGCCTATCCTGAGGGACCCACCGTGCACATGGAAGGGGGGATGCTATGCAGGGGTTAAAGGCAACAATATTGCTGACCAATTCAATGTGGAGGACAGAATGGGGAGAACTTTTTGTTTTGTAATTTCACCCAATTGCACATAAATGTGATCTAGTCTTTTGAATGTACCACTTTGGTGGTATTTTTGCCTTATTATCTTTATTTATAAGCCATTTGAAGTCAGGAACTCTGCTTTACTCATCCTTATATTTCTAATAGCTACTGAGTCAATTGTTAGTAAGTATTGATTTCAATGAGTCATTTGTAAAACATTAATATAGCTTCATGCATTGCATAAAAATGTTAACCCTGGCAGCAGTAGTTATTATTTTTGTCACTTTCAGTTGTTTTCAAAAATAAAGATGTGTTTGTTGTTGTTTACAATAGGGGTTCGAGAAGACAAAAATGAGACCCAAAATTGGGGATAGTTGTGGCCTCTTCTGACTTAATCATGATAGAAGACTTGTTCATATCTAGAGGGCAAAAGCCCTTTATTATTTATTTAGTTATTTAGTTATTTAGTTAGATAAGATAGAGAGAAGAGGGGGGAAGGCAGAAGGAAAGAGGATCTTCAGCAGACTCCACATCCAGTGCAGTGGCTGAGGCGGGGCTTGAACTCTGAGATTATGACCTGAGCAGAAATTGAGAGTTGGAAGCTTAACAGACTGAGTCACCTGAACACCCCAAGCCTTTTATCCTTTTATTGCCCTAGTCATAAGGTTGAAGGTTCTCCTTAACTTAGTTGAATTTAACAAATAATTACTGAATATTCTATTTTCATAGTAAGTGTTCAAAAAAGTGCAGATTTATCAAAGTTATCAAGTCAGGTTTTGAGGAGCCTTTGAAATGGAGTCCACCATGGATGGGGAAAAGGTGTTCATTACTCAAGACCTTGCATAGGCAGGGTTGAGGAGGTGGGATGGGGTTCATCCGTTGTTCAAAAGCACAGACAATTTGAATTAGAACCAGATTCTGCCACTGACTAGCTGTATGACCTTGGGCAAATTATCTAAACTCTGAGTTTCTGTTTCCTCACCTGTACAATGGAAATAGTAATAGAACCTACCCAAATGGTTGTTATGATACTCAAGTGACTTATGACATATGATACACACTTAGAGTGGTGCCTGGGTGGTAAGTTCTATTTAAATGTTTATTACCGTTATTTGCAAGACCTATCAGAGAAAGTTTCCTTGGGAAAGTAATAGGGAATGGCTAATTACCTTCCTTCACCACTTTGTTCCCTCTCCTGGTTTCACAGTGGAGTTGTAGCTTGTTTGACTTGCAAAAAAAAAAAAAAAAAGGCTAGATGAAAAGGGGAGGAAGAAATGAAAGAAAGGAAGTGAAGAGATGACAGACAATATTAGGGTGCTTTTCATCTCTACCAGGAGATGAAGTCCATGGAGCACTGATAGACAGTAATTCCCTGGAAAAACAAATTCCAGAGTTTATACAAACAGCTATTGATTGGTTATTATAAATTTTACAAGTGAAGCATTCAGCTAAGTATAGAGCTAACCTGGAAGGCCCAGAAAATCAGCAGTTTGATCTGGCAGTACAATTAAGTCAATGAATGGCTGCTAAGCTACTCTCCATGTATTGACTCTTGTTGATTTAAAGGCCAAGGGCTTCTATCTATCTCAGCTGCATTTTAGTTAATGACGTTTAATGATATTTTTATGCTAATAACCTCAACTTGGTGACATCCTGAGTTGCATCTCTGGCTTCTATACTATAACTTTCTTTGATTACCAAGTTTTTGGTAGTAAATTATGTTAGTGAATAATTTGTATTAATAGAAACAAAACTACAAATGAGCAGAAGAATCTTGTTGGGGATGAAGAATCTTTATGACTAATATTTTTTAGTAATAGAGATTGAATGAAAAAATGAGTATATTTCAGAATTATTTCAGTTTACATCAAACTTCTTAAGTTAATAGGACAAGCATAAAATATATGATAGCCACTAATGACAAAGAAGCCAGAGGCATGTTGAACTGTATTCCAAGACATATAAACCCTGAAAATAAAAGGTGGAAAAAAGTTACAAAAGCATTTTGGCCTGATGCTCATAACCATTTGCCCTGATTAATGTAAGGGAAATTATAATCTCCAAATGTAGAAGAATGATTTTTATATTGTGTTACCATTACCAAATCTGTATGTGTATGTGTGTGTTTCTGGGCATATGGACATAAAAAGCGATTAAATCAGAGTTTTCTTAACATAAAACTTTATTGTCATCACTGTGTCAATTGTTGTCATTCAAGCTTCTGATAAATTTATTTTCTTTCCTCTTTCTTATTCGTGATCTGCTCATTGCACTTCATATTTCTCACTAGACAGAAGCTGTTTCATTATATGGTGTAAAATAAAATACATCAAGATTATTGGCACATAAGGGTGCTTTCCCATCGGAGGAGACTTACAATTTTGTATTCGTCTTAGTCAGTTTGAACTGCTGTCACAAAATACCACAGATTGGGTGGCTTATAAACAGCAGAAATTTATTTCTCACAGATCTGGAGGCTGGGAAGTCCAAGATCAAGGTGCTGGCAGATTCAGTGTCTGGTGAGAAACAGCTTCCTGGGTCATAGACACCATCTTTTTTCTCTGTCCACACGTGGAAGGAAGGGGCAAGGGATCTCTCTGGGGTCCCATTTATAGGAGAACTCATCTTATTCATGAGGGCTCCACCCTCGTGACCTAATCATCTCCCAAAGGCCCCATCTCTTAATACCATCACCTTGGAGTTAGGGTTTCAACACACAAATTTTTGGGGAACAGAAACAATTCATAGCAGTAGTCAATAGAATTAATAGAAAACACAATTTCTACCTATTTAGGCTTTGCATTTGAACATGTAGAAGACTACCTCTTATCTTAAGCAAAATGATTGCTTTATTTTCCTTTTTTTGTTGTTGTTGTTATTCTTAATTTTCCCCCCAACTATTTACTTAAATTCTAGTTAGTTAACATATAGTGTAATATTGGTTTCAGGAGTAAAATTTAGTGATTCATCACTTACATCTAACACCCATCTAACAAATGGTCTCCTTGGTACCCATCACTCATTTATCCCACCCTCACCTACCTCCCACCATCAACTCTTTGTTTGTTCTCTATCATTAAGACTCTCTTAGGGTTTGCTTCCCTCTGTCTTACCCCTTCCCATACGTTCATCCATTTTCTTTCCTAAATTTCACATATGAGTGAAATCATATGGTATTTGTCTTTCTCTGACTCACTTCTTTTTCTTAGCCTAATACACCCTAGCTCCATCCACATTGTTGCAAATAATAAGATTTCATTCTTTTTGATGGCTGAGTAATATTCCTGTGAGTGTGTGCATGTATGTGTGTGTCTGTATACATACATAACATATCTCCTTAATCCATTCACCAGTTGATGGACACTTGGGCTCTTTCATAGTTTGTTATTGCTGATAACATGCTGCTATAATCATTGGGGTACATGTAGCCCCTTTGAATCTATATTTTTTTATCCTTTGGGTAAATATGTAGTAGTGTAGTTGCTGGATTGTATTTTTAACTTTTTAAGGAACCTCCATATTGTTTTCCAGAGTGGCTGAACCAGTTAAACAAAATGATTGCTTTAAAACTCAAAATGTAGATCTGAGGCAATGGTAGGTCTTCCATGCCTATGTATAGATTACAAAGGTAATCTGATTTACATAATAATAATTGAGAATGTTCATCTTCATAGATAAATATACTACAGGACCAAATTTCTTGAAAACAATTTATTTCATGTACTCCTTCTGTATTCCTAGTGTGGGTTGTTATATCATCAATTTATCTTAGTAACTTCATTTTTTATTTCCTTGTTTATTTATATATGTACGTGTGTTTGAGTGATATGTGTCTCTTGACTTCCTTTCTCCTTCAGAGCAAAATTTCAAGGACCCATTCATTACTCCTCTGACTTCATCTGCTATTACCTTTTCTCTTCTCACTCTACTTCATACCAGGTACTTAGACTTTCATGTGGTCACAATAACAGAGAAGAGAAAAGAGTTGTTAATACACATGGCTAAACCCAATTTTACCTCCAGCCCCGGTTATAACAAAGAAAGTCTGAGAATTTGCATTTCTGACAAAGTTTCAGGTGCTGCTGCTGTGCAGGGGACTGTATTACTATTCCAACTCACTGACCTCCTTTCTGTTCCTAGAATACAAGACTTGTTCCCACCTCAGGGCCTTTGCACTTGCTGTTTGCTCACTTAGAAACTCTCTTATGATAATCCTTCAGGTATTTCTAAAATGTTATTTTCTCAAGAAAGCTTACTTGGATTTCAAATCATTATCTCCTCTTTACCCATAGAACTTTCTGATTTTTTTCTATTAATATTTTACCCATTTGACATATTATACACTTTATTTTCTTATAGAAGGTTTTCCCCTCCTTTGTCTCCTTACTAGAATGTAAGTGCCAAAAGTGTAGGGAATCCTTATACTTAGTTGATACATTTAGGACCTTCAGCAGTTTCTAGTACAAGCAGCCTCAACTGATGCATGCAGATTGAATGACCGATCAGGATTAACTAAGCATTTTTAAAAGGTTCCAAAAGAATTATTGAAACTACCACAAAACAGTGTGTGGATAGTGATGGCCATAATTATTGCAATGCTGAAGCATCACAACCCTCAAGGACTGTGAAGAAAATCTTTGATTTTCAGGAGCTTATATCCTGAAAGAGATGAGATTATTAACCCCATAAAGAAACTGATTAAACCAAATGTGACTAAATACATGACTAAGGCCTGGAACTGTACTGAATGCGAGATAATTAAGGTATCTGCTGGGGTGAAGCTAACTGCCTCCTTGCCAAGAACTTCCTTATTTTTGTTGTTTTATTTGCATTAAAGGATAATGCTTTTATGAATGGCCATTTTTTTCAGAAAAGATCCAAGCTGACTTATAATGAATATAAATATATTTAATAAATAAAAGAGGATAAGGAAATAATTTTATGAAATTTGATAATATATTAGATAGTAACACATTAATAGAAACCATTATTTCATATTAAACATCATTGATTTTTTTGCTGTAGCCTTATATCATAACTTTACAACCTTTGCTCTGTGTTCTTAGTTTTTGATGTAACAGAATAAAATGTATTTGTCGTGCAAGAATTTTTTTTCTTTCCTTGTATTTCTGTGGATAAAAGATCCTTGTCCTAAAGTCTAGATTTCTAATTTTGTCTCTGATGCCCTCCTTCTAGTAAGTGCATAATTCAGCTCATTACTTCTGACTTTTAAAATCAACTGATTCCTTAGTAAAAACAAAAAACAGTGAGATACCAAGCCTCAAATAATGTGGTCATGTTTCATTATGACATTAGTTCAGAATCTTTTTAGGTATTTTTTTTTTAGCTCCCAAGTTTAAGCCTAAAACATGAATTTTTATCCATGAATTATATACTTATGAAATTTTCAATATATTACCATGATGGAAATTTTTGGAAAGCAGAAAGAAATGTTAATTATTCCATCATCATTTGTAGTAATCTCTCTCAAGCCCTTCTCTGGAATTGATAGAGAAATTTTTCAAGCCTTGCCAAGTAATAATTATAGTATTGAAAAAATGACAGCTTGTGTGTGCTAACTGTGAGCTGTGTACTTTTATTGGAAACATGCAAATTAGGGCTTATAGAAAGCTGTATAATAATGGCCTCTAATTATGTCATATATCCCTGAAATTGTATCATATTTCCATATGCTGGCACTGAGGAGGACACCATAGTGTGTCCTCTGGTGACACACTGGTGGGATCTGACCTCATGACAGGCTCAGTGAAGTCAGGAGTGAACACAGGAACTGACACTAGCAAAGAGATGTCCCGCACTTAGGCATTTCCCAAAAGAAATACACGAAGAGGCAATTTGAAGCGTGTTGGAATTTGCTCGGAACCCAGATTTCTGCTTTTAGAGCTACTTACTATGTACTTAAGGAGACCTCAGACAATTGGAAGCAATTTGTAGGTTGCTGCATTTTTTTTTTTTTTTTTTGCCTTATTGCCCTATAGCAGTAAACTGTCAGAATATAACAGGATTGGAATGTGATGCTTGTTTCATTTGCTTTTACAGCCAGTATGACCAGTTTAACTTTGAAAAAGAAACCTAGCAGTCAATGCGTTTGCTTACAGATTAACGCTGTTATCAGTGTCGATTCTGACATTCAGAAAGTCACTGCTTCTTTTTTTTGTGGCAGTATGATTTAAACATGCACAGGCAGGGAAATGCAGTGTTCAAGGAGGACAGGTCCTGGTCTGGAGTAGAAGAAATTTACCTGGACCTAGCATAGTGCTTATCACCTAGGGCTTATCACATAGTGCTTATCACATAGAATGGGACATCAACATGTGCCTGTCTATAGTTCCAGCTGCTTTGATCTCATGAGTATAACACTCTCAATATTCAAGAGTCTGGCTAAGGAACGTAAAAGCAATCATTGGCATGAAAGCTTTAATAAGTGGCACCCATAGTCACTGGTACTCTAAGTGGGATGTCTTATTTTTCCTAGTAAGTGGGAAAATGTAGAAAATGCTTCTCTAAGATGGAATGAATTTTCCATTAAGCACACAAAAGTCAAACTTTGTCTTCTGAGTGCTGTTCAACACTGTCACCCTCTCCATCACATCGGAGGGTCAATGGTAGTTTGGCATGTGCTTCCGCATCCCTAATATCAATTCAATACAGTTATGGACTTTGAGGATAGAACTTCACCACAAGTTTAAGATCATGGTGTAAGCAACCCTTAGTCAACGTATGTTTCTCAAGACAGTTTTGGAACCTGTGTCAAATTTTGCATTTTCTTAAGTGAGGATAACGTATGTCATTTATCGGAATTTTGGGAATAACCAAATATCATTTGGAGCCAAATCCAATGAATAAGAGTTATAATCTGAGAGGTTAATATCATGTTTGGAGAAGATAAAAACCATTTTTTTGAGCCAAAGAATTACTGTACTAAAGGTAATCACTGGCCTTTGCCATGTATTTGTGTCATACAGAATTCCTTAAGTTTTGGCATAAGTTTTTCATATTTTGACATGTGAAAACTGATTTGGGCTGTATGTATACTCTATGGTATATGCAGAGATCGGGATTTGCTACTCCAATGAAACCATATCTCAAGGAAGAAATCTTGGTGTCCAGTTATAATTTTGATATATGAGCTTTTTGGAGTCTGAGGATTTTAGAGTTTCCAATAAATACACTGAACATTTTATATCTAGGTTATATTTTTAAAATATTTTTAAAAAATTTAAAGTGTATTTTTACCTATTCTTTCTGAGGTTGAGAGGAAATGACCCATCTTAATTTTTTGTTGTCATCCAAATTACACAACATAATCTTTCCAGAAACTTTTCTGGAAGTGGCACAGTTCCTTTCAGAGCAAGTCAATTTGTTTTAATTCTACTATTTAGACATCATCTGATTTGGGTCTTAGTTTTCTTATCTGTGAAAGCAGAAGGCTGCACTAAATGAACATTAATATCCTTTCCAGCCCTAATATTTTATCATTATCTCCTCTTTGCTAGAGTATAGCCCCCTCGTTACAATTTATGTCTTATTGAAATTAATGGGATCTTTGACATTTTTAACATTTTTGTGAATGAATCCCAGAGACTGACCGAATAATCATTTTGTCTGGCAACCTAAACATCTTCCACGGCCTTCTAGAAAAGTTTGTTGGCACCAAAATTGGGACTCTGAATATTCTTTCCTTCTCAGAAGCTTCTGTTGGCATGTCAAGTGGGTGTGTTGAAGATTTATCACATGGAACTCAACATTAGTTTTTTGCCTTAAGTGATCACCCATTTTTTGTTCTGACATAAAGCAATATTCATGGCAGCTGTTAGCATATGACAGTTGACTGGCTGAACTTGGAAATACTGCTGCTGCTTGTTGGAACATGTTGCCATATATTTTTGCTGCGATGTGATTGCTCTCCTGCTTTCATAAGCTTTTCAAGAAGAAAATTAGTCTCATTTCTTTATGGAGACACTTTGCATAAATGTGCAGTCATCATTTATCTAAAAATCATATAAAGTGAAATGTAATCAATTACAGTTGTATATAAGTATTCAGGGTGCTAGTATAGGGGTGTTCTTGCTGCCAATGGCTGAGAGGGGTTGATAGCATTGTACCAGGGACCCTCATTCATTTGCAGCTGGGATTCCTTGATGTAAGAATATACTGACATGTTTTTATGGGTATAAATACTCACAGATGTCCCCATTTTCTCTGAGTGGTTTGGATGCCATTTTGAAACTGGTTAAAACCCCTTCCCACCACTATTTGGTTAAGGGACAGAATCATGTTACATATAAACCAACACCAATGTAATCCAAAAATCATTTACATATTTGGCGTCAGTCCTGGGACTTGGGTTTTCTGCTGTTGTTTGTGACCTAGCAGGAGATTTTATTTAAGAGTCATCAATGTCTGTGAATGTGTCTTTTGGGAAGTGGTATTTGAATGCATTGAGAAGAATTGCCTCCACTTAGAAGAAATTAACTATAAGAATTGGACACTTTTTAGTCCTCAGAAATTTCGAAGAATTTTATTTCCCCACTTACGGATAGGGAAATCTAAGAAACTCTTTTTTTTTTTTTTTTTTTTTAAATAAGGTAGGTAAATGGTCTCCCCCCTTTAAACTCCAGTATTTTTCTCCCTAGAGAATGACTTGAACTTGGTGAATGCTAACCATTAAAAAAAAAAAAAAAAAAAAAAACCCAAACAAGCAGCATTGTAAGACCAGTGGGTTTTTCGTTTGACTGAAATGAAATGAAATCCTAGCTAAATTATTGGTTTAGACAGTGTTTGACTGTATGATTTGTTGTTTGGTTGAGGAGAAATTGTATGCACCATTGCACAGTGGCAGCCTAGATGTACGTATTTTGAGTGGCTTTGCTGGGTGACAGAATGGGGTAAGAGAGCTATAATTTATAGTCACTAATATGAAGATGTTATATCAATTACCTAAGAAAAACACCCTACTGGATTTATATCCTTTAGTTATTAAAAAGTGGCAGCTATCTTAAATTAGTTATAGAAAATAAAGAATTTAGCGACAGAAATTAATCACTGTCACGATCCATACACAGATGCTGAGTTGCAGCGTTCTGCAAAACATTTGTTTGGGAAAAGGAAAATTGCTATTACAGTCACCTTAATAGAAACAGACAATCAAACAAATCTTAATTTAAAAGATTTCATGCAGTCATAAATCATAATGGCAGTGAGATTTAAGGCACAAAAAGCAACTTCATAAAGAAGTGAGGCATGCCACCGGGAGCCAGGAACCAACTCTGGTGCCCGCCTGGCCTTCCATCCTATTAGCTGTGTTGAGGTTGTTTTGATATTTCAGCCCCATAGCAGATTTTCATTTTGCAGTAAAATGGGGCCATCTTCTACTCTGGTTTCCTCCCATTGCCTTCCCCAACCTCCTCCAATCCATTCTCTACCCAGCAAGTAGAAGGATAACTTTAAAACGTAAATAGAGTCTTGATGGCCTCCTCCATCAAAACCCAGCTGTGACTTCCAGTTGCAACTGGGATTCTATCCAACCCCTTAAGATGACTTGACCTCACCTGCAGTCTTCCTCCCGTGGGTTGGCCCACCTTTTGTTTCCTCAAGCATTCCTCCTTCCTCTTAGAGTACTGGGAGAGAGGAAACCATACTAATGTTTGATCTGCCGTTGGTTTTAACTCATTGTTTCTAATACCTTTAAATCCACTTAACCTAAGTCACTTAGCCAAAACAAAACAAAACAGCAACAACAAAAACCTTAAGGGAAGAAAGAGGTGGGGCTATGGCAGTGAAATCAGAATCACTTATTTAATAATTGCTGTGTAAAAGTTGTATTGCTAATGGTAATACCAGCTGAATGTCGTGTTCTGTTTACATATGGTGAAATTTGTGACTACCTTAACTGGTATTTTGTGGTTGAGCACAAATGTTTGCATGCCCATGAGTGATAGATGTCCCATTACCAAGTGCTATTTGGGAGTTGCACTATCCCCTTGGAAGGCAAAATAAGCATCAGTATAAGCGAGATTTTCTTCATTATTTTATTGCTTTGCCATCTGTCCACCTAGCTTTCTCAGCTTCTATAAATAGGCTTCAGACTGGCCAATGTCACCAAGCATCCAACTCTTACAGATGGAGCCTAGCATGGCCAACTGAATTGCAGCTGTGTCTCTGTGCAGGCCAGGACATACTCTTTTTGGCCAGTGACTCTTGTTTGCTTTTGACAATGGTCTGATGGCATTAATACATCAAAAGAAGAAGCTGTTGTCTTTGTTGGCAGAGTGTGTGTGTATGTCTGTCTGGTTTTTAAATTTTTACCAAAGATATAAACTGCCAACTCTCAGGATAAACAACTCTTTCTCAAAGTCTAGTTACCAAGGCAGGAGTAATGGGGGAATTATCTATACTCAATGATGGGAAGTTAGCATTTGGCGGTATATTTTTAAAATGGAGTAATCAGTGTATTCTATATGGATTATTTCCAAGAATGATCTTTCTTTAGGACCAAAGCACAAATGGAGTTTGGAAAAACAAACTTAAGTGCAATTTCATTTTTATTTTTCAATACCATACAGAATATGTGGGTTCTCAAAGCATCATTCTTCTTGAATGGAGTACAAACTCATGGAAAATCCATTTCTGTTCTCTTTCCTATGAATATGTCAGATCAAATGTAGTTCAAAATGCGAAAAAAATAAATGAGCCTGTATCTAATCTTTCTGCATGGCTCAATTACAAATGACATAGTCCAGCTATTCAGGTAAACATACAAAATTAGAAAATGGAACTAGATGTGTGGCTAAATAGATTAATGGATCATTTTTCACATCTTAGGCCAGAAAGTAATGACTCAGATGTAGCTTAGCTTTGCTTGGTAACTAATGAGTGTATTGATAAAAATGGTGACTCATTTAAATGACAGGTTTCCCTTCCATCACCATCTGGCTAGTAGTGGTGGATAGTTAAGATATTAAGTTTGTGTGTCTCTTGATAATAGTGTTATATGAAAGCACACCATGGCTAATAGTGCCATAACAATCCAAAGCCCATAGAATTTTTTCGTTTACTGTCTTGGGAAAAGACATCATATTTGGTAATGTAATAACTTTTCAAAAAGCATGGCATGAAAGGGATTAACAAATTCAATAAACCTTGAGACCAAGCCATGGGTTTTGGCTCTCTGGCGCCAGCAACAAACTAGATGCCATTTCAAGTACCATAAAGTTACTTAATACAACGCATCTCTCTTATATCATCGCACTGAACTTCAGATACGAAGACACACAAAGAAGGGAGTTCATTTTTACAATATTGAAAACACTTATGTTGAATTTAAGTGGTTGTTTCTCACTGTTTACAAAATCATGTCAATGTTGGTACATGAGGTAATATGCGTCTATCAATATCTAGAATGATTTGTGAATGTTTGTCATTGCCGAAAGTCATGTGTTTGTTTGCTGAACTTCTACATGAACCTATATCCTGCAGAACTTCTATAGCCTTCTGCAGGCCACTACTAAATCAGAATGAATGGGAATTTTTTTCTTTAAAGAGGCAAAGACATCTTTACTTTTCTGTTTGTGGAAGAGAAAGGATGATTTGAAAAATTACTTTGGATTCAAATAAAGTACAAAAACAGTATTTATTCTGCCTGCAGGAAAAATGGAAACTACTTTTAGACTTCAGCAGTTTACATGAAACAATTCCAGTTATAAATAATTTTTAATCATATAAATAAAACCCTTTAGAACTTTTATTTTATAACTTAGAAGTAAATTTCATTAATCTTTGAATCTTTGACGCAAGTTCTTTTACAAAATTTCAACCTTAGGATCTCCTATTTCCACAAAATACTCAAGTGATGATATATATCCTAGAAGGTTTAAAACATACTATTGCATGTTATATTGACTATTTTATTAACTTTTTAAAATGTAATGAATTTGCTTCTTAGAAATGGGTAGTAAAAGAGAGATTATTGTTTATTATGCTATGAAATCTACAAATGAGCATTTCATGTCCCAATTATAGCATTAACTAGAAAAACTTAAATAAGAAAACTGAGTGTTTTTTTTTTTAATTTCTTTTCAGCGTAACAGAATTCATTGTTTATGCACCACACCCAGTGCTCCATGCAATACGTGCCTTCCATAATACCCACCACCTGGTACCCCAACCTCCCACCGCCCCCCTTCAAAACCCTCAGATTGTTTTTCAGAGTCCATAGTCTCTCATGGTTCATCTTCCCTTCCAACTGAGTGGGTTTTTGTTTTTTCTTTTTTGTTTTGTTGGTTTTTGTTTTGTTTTTTGTTTTTTGAGAAACCTGAGTGTTTAACACAAGATATGTT
This sequence comes from Mustela lutreola, assembly GCF_030435805.1. NCBI lineage: Eukaryota > Metazoa > Chordata > Mammalia > Carnivora > Mustelidae > Mustela > Mustela lutreola. The sequence goes on along the minus strand of NC_081295.1, from coordinate 55,421,505 downwards.
TTTTGATTGGATGAATAAAAATACAATTTTTGTAACATCTTATGATGCAGTATGGAATTCCCTCTAAAAATATTCTATATATAGTGGTAATGTATTATATGATAGTGGTTATATTATAAAACTTACAGAATAGTTTTGGAACTTCGAGTACTTTTTCCATAGAATAATTGCTACAAATGTGTTAAATTCTGTAAAGCTATTTACATCAGATCAGTCATAGCTTTAAATGGCTTTTGTGGACTGCTTAGTAACAAAATAAACTTTTTTTAACATTTTTAATAAGAAATTACATATACAGCATGAATTTGGGATGCCAAGTGTGTACTATTCATTTCAACTGCAGAAGTTGGTGTTCTAATTTCTCAGGATCTCCGATCTGTAGCCACAACCCAATATTCAGCTTTTGCCCACTAAGAACTCATGGATTCTGTGATAATTTCTACACTTTAATCCCATTTTTTGATGCTATCAAAAGATTAATAGTGGCAAAACCAATTCTTTTATTCTTTTATGTCATAATATTGCATTTAATATGGTTTCATTAAATAAATGTTCCTAACTAAAAAAAAAAAAATTAAAAATCACAAATCCATAATCTCTTCATGTAGCAGGGCTTTGGAGGTAATGCAGTTCAACCAAGTGAACAATTGAGATCCTTGAGTCCCAGTGAGATTAAAGGCTTTGCCCCAGATAATGGCAGAACCAGAATCAAAACTAGAGCTCAGGACTCTATTTCTGACTTACTGATTTACCCCCTCTCTCACATCAGTCAAAGTATTTACTTAGTAGTTCGTATAAAATACTGAAGGTCTAGGTAATATTATGGGTACAATAAAATAGAAATCATTTCCTTTTCTCAGGGAGTTGGCCTATAATTTATTAGTACACAAACTAGGCAAATAATAGTATTTATTGGTAAGATTTAATGACTTTTATATCATACAGATATTAGTCATCATCTGACTGCCTTTTTGCATACTTTTAAACACATAACAATAAAAACACACATCGGTGCCATGCCAAGCTATGTTGGAATGTGACACAAAAACGGAAATGAGTGATACAGATTGTCTATTTAAAATTTTGACATTTTGTTCACTAGGGATTTTTTTTATTAGCTAAATCCACACCTTATTCACATTTCTTTAGGTCTTACCTAATGTGTTCTTTCTGTTCCAGGAACCTATCTAGGATTCATTTCCTTTAGCTGTTGTACCACATAGATTTTTTTTTTTTGCATAAAAAATGATTTTTTAAAATACTGCATGAAAATATTACTTAATCATAATTTTCAAAATGATTTTATTTACTTATTTGACAAAGAAATCACACGTAGGCAGAGAGGCAGGTAGAGAGAGAGGAGGAAGCAGACTCTGCTGAGCAGAGAGCCTGATGTGGGGCTTGATCCCAGGACCCTGAGATCATGACCTGAGCTGAAGGCAGAGGCTTAACCCACTGAGCCACCCAGGCGCCCCTACTTAATAATCATAATTAAGATTTTAGGTATCCATTTAGATTTTCATCCAAAATGAGTGCTTTACTTTCCTGCCCTTTGCATTGATACACACATACAGACACACACACACACACACACACACACATACACACACACGGGGTACTTTATTTGAGTGATATTTGACTACTTTTATCTGAAAGAAAGACCCCTAAGTCCCAACTTTGCAGATTGCTTAAGTGTGAGAAAATGTGATTCTTGTATACAATTTTTGTATACAATGCAAACTAGGAGCATATGTCATAAATAACTCAGGTATGTTTACTGGTATTTATGGATGAAGCTGCAAATTTCTGATTGTAAATATCCCAAGCTCCATAGTATACATATTATCTGAGCTCTCAGATCAGGCTTCATACCCGGGTAATAAAATGAAGACATAAACCTGACAAGCTGGAAGCCAGAGATGGGTCTGCCCTTATTCATAGCACATACAGTAACCTTCCACTCTTACTTTTAAGATTATTCTTGAATTCTTTATAATAAATAAATATGAAGTTTAATCTTCTCCAAAATATCTCATCAGTTTGCACCTTAAATGCAGGATAATTATTTTCACCACACGTTATTTACTGAAATAATTTCTGGACCAAATGATAACATTTAGCACTCAGTGTAATGTTTTGATGTTCTCTCATGCCCCAATGCATTTGGACTTATTACCAAATCATTACTACAAGGCTGGAAGTTTCAATAATTTATAGAAGTCATTATGCCTGGCAGAACAGTAACTCTACCAGAATGACTTAAATGTCCCACACACAACCCATATTCTTTGGCCTCTTCATCTAAATTTCTCTGTCACCCATTTTTCTTATATATAAAATCACAGAGCAAACATTCGAAGCAGAATTTTAAAAGAAAGGCTCTGTTTTATCACATGGCCTAATTTCTTGTTTTCTGTTTACACATCTTGTACATGGTACAATTTAATCATGTACCCATGTCCATTCAATTATTTGCTGATTGCCTTTGATGTCGAGATTGGACTTTTGCCTTCTCTTTGGATGCAGAATGGTTTGAAATCATCATTCTGATTGCTGCTCTCAGGGTTGTACAGAATGATAACATTTCTGATTTAGAATCTATATCTCTATAGATTTGCATGATAGAAACAATATATATCAACATTCCCAGTCTAAACTGAGGCCCAGTGTAAAATGTACGATGTATATTTTTACCTACGTATTTTATTTTCCTATACAACTTTGTAAAGAAAGGTATTTAAGAACACATTTAAAAAAAACTATTGAGTTTTACAAAAAAGCTATGGCTCTCTTCCTTTGAAAGCTTGTTTTTATTTCCCTTTTATTTCTGTTTAAAGTGCAGACCCCTTTGTTGACTTTGCATCTTGGGCAAACAATTTTAAAGTTTTTGAAAGAAGACTCTTATAGAGGATACATTCTTTTGTTAAAACTATTCTTTATCATAAGCCATGTGAAATGCTAAGTGCATATTTGGAAATAAGACATTATAGGGCTTCTGTTTAAAAAAGACAATGCACCGATACATGCAATTTTTCCTCTCCCCAAATCTAGCTCTTGTGTACCAAGAGAACCCCCCAAATACTAATTTGCAAGGACAAGGAGTACCAGGAAGAAGACAACAGTGGACAAGTATCTTAATGCTATTGAAACAAAAAGGCAGATGGTAATTGACTTATCAGAGAAGAAATTCCCATCTAGAATGTATGGGACAGTTATCATCAAGAAATGAGTCATCATGCTCCTTAGAACACCATTTTGGGATACCATATACTTCCACAGTACTGAAAAGAGTCAGGGAACAAGCTGAAAAGAGCAGTGCAGGTAGAAAGGCTCACACCAGCAGGAGTACATCAGATCCTCTCCCCGCTAAACCTCCTCAGAGGACACTGGGGCCCTTTTCTGTGAGAAAGCTCAGGGATGTAAGTTGAAGGCTGAGAGAAGACCCAAAGATATGGATAAAAAGGCCTCAATGGTAAATATATTTTTTTAAATCAAGGATCACCAATATTCTGGGAAGCCCTGAAATTGACAGAAAGATAAATAAAAACCTGGAGGAAGAAGAATTTTGCAAGGAGCAGAAGAAAATGTAAGCAAAAAAAACCTCTTCCATAGATATTTTAAGACTAAATCTGTAAAATAGTAACAGGAAGCTCTGACAAAAATAAAATATTTGAAAATTTAAAATATAGTAAACCGAAGGGGGGGAAAAAAAAAACAGAGTGAATGGATTGGGACATAATGAATGAACTTTACCAGAAAGTAGGGAAAAGATCAGAAATAGAAAATAAAATTTTAAGATCAAAGAAGTCCACTGTCCCCACTGGGAGGGATTCCTGAGAGTGAAAGGAAAAAGAAAAAAAATTGTCAAAGAAATAATAAATAAATATCCAAAAAATAACAACCCAGATTAAACAGGCCCACCAAGCCCCCAGCCAACTGGATTTTAAAAGGTCTAACCCAAAACTCATTAACAACATTTCAGGACACCAGGAATAAAAAGTAGTTTTCCTAAGCTTTGGGAAAAAAAAAAAATAGTCATTTATTGATCAAGAAGAGAGGACCAAAATGGCTTTGGACCTTTCACTAACAACACTGGATGAAGGAAAACCTGAGAATTCAGAGAAAATGTGATTTTCAACAAAAAAATTATGTCTAGTGAAACTATCAATCACATGTGAGTGAAGAATAACAAATGTGGATGTAGTCCCAAAACATACCTCCCGTGATGCGCATGCTTCCTTAGAGAATAGACTGAAGCAAAACAAAAGAGTAAACCAAGACACATAACTATGTGGGATTTGCAAAATAGAAGGTCTGACATAGAAGAATATTAAAAGGAGTGGTCACGATGGCCTCTTTCTAAAGCAATAAGTACATATTGGTGTAGGAAGATTGCAGGAAAGAAGTACTCAAGACCCAAAGAGAGCTGCTAGAATATTTATTATGTAGAAGATTTGCAAAATGTCTTGAGAGGCATTTGACAGATCCCCTGACATATTTAGAGAAAGCAGAGAAAAGTTCATAGAAACTAAGCAGATGGATGAACAGTAGTTTTATTAATTCCAAGACAAAACACAATTTCTTTGAGAAAGGAATGTTAATTGTAAGATGCTATTTGGCTCAGGAGTGAACAGTATTTTATTGTCATAGTGATGTAAATAGTGACAATTGATTGGCCCCCAAATTATGACATAACTATATTAAGAGGATTAGAGGAAGGGAAGTGTGTGCATGTGCTAGATTTACTACTGTGACCAAGTCTACATACAATGTCTTAGGTTCCCCGGGAACACACACCATGCAGAGAATTTACTGAGGTGTCTCCTTGGGATCAATGTTTGTGGAAGATAGAAGGAAGCAGGATGGAATGGCAATGGTGATGCAGTGACAAAGATGATCTCGCTGTGGAGCTGAGTGGTCCCCTGACAATGGCGCTCCCTTAATTCCAGGAGCCAGGACATTATATCCGCAGAATCCACCCATCATTGGAGGTGGGCACCTACAAGGGAGCACCAGGCACTGAATGTGTCCCCTCTAATGTGTATGTTATAGCCTTAATCCCCAGTAAGATAGAATTTGGAGGTAGGACCTTTGGGGGATAATTAAGTTTGGATGAGAAAATGAAGATAAGGCCCTATCTGGAATTAATGCTCTTAGAAGAAGAAACACAATCACTCATTCTCTCTTCCCTCTTCCCCCACTCACGTGATACAATGAGAAGGTGGTCATCTATAAGCCAGGAAGGGGGTTCTCAACAGTAACTGAATCTGCAGACACCTTAGATCTTGGACTGTGAGTAATAAACGTGTGCCATTTAAGCCACAAAGTCTATGGCATTTGTTATAGCAGCCCAAGCTAAGACAGGAAGGGTTATGATCTTGGGCAAGATGGTTCTTGACCACTGAGGGCTAGACTCAGCTGAGAGTCACCAGTCACCAGTATACCCAGAAGCTGGAGGAATAAGGGCCTCAGCCCTAATGGGGAGCTGGGAGGCACATATAGCATTCACTGTCTAAAATAGATAAACTAAAAATAGAAGTATAAGCATATTATTTAGAAAAATGGAGGTAAAAGGCACAGGAAATGGCTAAAACATTTAGAACTGGCAGAGGGAGGTAGGCATAGTGGGGAAGAGTCAGGTTCTTTTGTTAGAAGACATTTAGCATGACTGATTTGAGCTGTGTGCACATGTAAGATTTAAAATTAAATCTTACTTATGGAAGCAAAATATTAAATATAATGCCATTTTTGTCGATGGTATATATCAGGCAAATATCAATACCTGTAGTTTGTTTGGCATTGATGGATGTTCAAAGGACAGTGATAATACCAATAAATCTTACTGTGTGCCAAGCATTGTGCTAAATGGTTTTATTATGTTGTCTCAGTTCTTTGCCTCATTAGCCCGGTGAGGTGGGTGTTGTTATCTCCATCTTACCAAATTAGAAACTGGGACTCAGAGAAGTTAATTCTATTGCTCAAGTTCAAACCTAGTAAGTAATCATAGTCAAAGCTGGTGTTTGATTTCAGGTTCTCATCTACTCTGCTTTCACTAAGTGTTTCCATCTCCAAATATTCTCTGGCTTAAAACAAAATGCCGGTTATTACTCATACCAATTATTTGATGACCCACATGGCCGTTCACCAGATCAGTCACTTTGTACTTGGTGCCAAACCCTAGCGAGAAGCAGTCACCTTCTCTTCTGTTTATCTTCCTTCATGGTTCTCCGCTCATGTGTTAGAGATTAATGGTGGTAAAAAAATCCTGTATCACACATGCACAGGAATGCCTGTTTTGTCTCAAATGAATCAGCTGACAAGGTGTCATCATTGGAAGTGAATGAGAAGCAGGGAGCCAGACTGGGTTCTAATCCTTGTTCCACAACTTTCTGGCTGGGTCATGTTGGGCAAGTCATGCTATGTGTCTGAGCTCACCTTTGTCAAGTGGGTACCGTAGTGCTACCTGCCTCACTGAGTCCTTGGGGGGGTGACATGACTTCAGACACAGGAGGCACAGAGACTGTGTCTGGTCCTTTGTAAATACTCACCAGTGTTAGCCATTATTAAATATTAGTCTGAAAGTCAGGGTTGGATTAGATCAAATGCTCTCAGGCTGCTTCCAGAGAATGGAGTTTCCTTATTTCATTTAAACATCATTAATTTCCTACATTTTGATTCCTCATCTTCTTTTTGTCTTCCTCTTCCTTCTTGAAAATAGACATATGTGTATAAGATTTAAAATTTTAGGGACACATTTGTGGCTCAGTGGGCTAAGCATCTACCTTTAGTCCAGGTCACGATCCTGGGGTCCCGGGATGAAGCTTGGCGGGGAGTGTGCTTCTCCCTCTACCTGCTGCTTCCCCTGCTTGTGTGTGCTCACTCTCTCTCTCTCTGACAAATAGCTAAAATATTTTTTAAAATTTCAACTTTTGTGAGGCCTTTTATTCAATTGTTTGTTTTCCCTGTGCTTAGGTTCTCCTACTCTTCTCTCTCAATACACACATGAAATAACTTTATTATTCAGTGATAATGGAATAAGGCATAATGTCGCTGTCCTCTGCTGTATTACTTTTATTAACAAGATTAACAGAGTATTATAACTTATAAATGTTTATTTTTCTTTGTTAGAAGAAAGTATCATCCTAACCCTTTAAGGTTTATGTGAGTAATGTGTTTCCAAGTTCTAAATGATAATGTTTACCCAGTCTGGTGTATTAATAGGCTTTCACTTACCACTGCAAAATTACTACTTGTCATGCTTAGCCCTGTATTTTCTAAGGAGGCTGTGGAGTTAGAATGTGTCACATTTGGCCAGAAATTGGGATCTAATTTTGCCATTAGCCAATAATGTCTAATTTCTGTTTCCTTGTTCTGTCTCATTATTTGGAAATGGAAATTATACTTTCCCTGCCTTCAGTTTACTTAAAATATCACAGAAGGATAAATTGTCCTGAGAGTCTGAAATGGCAGAGAGTGTGAATCCTATAGTGCAAGAGGACCAGGCACCCTTACAGTACCTAATACCAGGTGTCACTGATCAGCATCCTTTGTCTTAACTGTAGAATGATACACTCTTTGGGAATAGGCGAAATGCTTACTGGCTTCATTTTACCCCCTTGGTTGGAACCAAGGGATGATTTTAAGATTGAAAAAAGAAATGCTTGGGTATGCTGGAGATTGTGATCAGACCAGCTCCCGGTTTATCTATTCTAAATCTCCATTTAGCCAAAGCTAAACACATTTTGGATTAGCTGCCTTTTGAGGTTATCTTGGTCCCTGATGCCTTCCATTAGTATTGACTGTACTTTCTTTCTTTCATTTTTTTTTTTTTTAAGATCTAGTCTTGGTTTAGATTGAAGACTGTGCAGGATCTCCTTTCCCACAGAGGGAAAGAGATTAAGGATCTGAGTCACAGAGAGACTCAAAGGGACAATTTCTGCCCAGAGTCCATGTTGGTTTATGAGCATCAGCGTGATTTAAGTGATGAAAGTGCAAAATCAGAATATCTGAGTCTTTTTGCCACTAACTGATTAATTGGGTTAACCATAAAACAGATGATTTTATGTACTATCCTTTGGGCAGTGTTAATCCTAAATTTGATTTGAAATGGGGCTACCGTGATTTTCTTTTTTTCCCATTGAATTTTTAAAAATTCAGCTTATTAAGTGCTTTGAGGGTATGGGGGTTTTGTTCATTGTTTTTATGAATGAAGTAGCTTCAAAAGCGTGGACTGTAAGAGACATTAAGAGACTTTCCATGTTGGTTCTCAGATGATTGGCTTTTTACTTTTTAAGTCACAGTTATTATAGGCCTTTGAAAGTTTTATTCTGCAATATGTCTTAAAAAATGAACATCTTTTAAAAAATAAAGTTCAGACCTCAGACAACTTAATGGGCTGAGAGGAAATGTTCCTGCTCTAGGAGCTAAGGTGCCTCCTAATGGAAGCAATGCCAGCAAATCACTAGGGATTGCCACCAAAGCTAAGGTCACCCAAAAGAAATTATAAAAACATGGCTCACAAATCCTTAGACATTTGGGAATCATCACAGACTTGTAGAATGGGGAGGGTAACCTTTCTAAAATTTGACAACTACTTTAAAATAGCAGCTATTTCTTAACGGAAAATGTTACTGTCCCCCCCCCCCCAGATTTTTTATCAGGTAAATGGCTTGAGGATAAATCAGGGCTTCTGAATGGTGCCTACGGCCCTTAAAGGAGGGTTAAAAATGGTAAATTGGGGCTTACAGGCTGCTATTCATGGCAACTCAGTGAAAAACAGTTCCTAAATATGTCCCTGTTGGCTCTCAAGATCCTGTTGGTGCCCTAAGTCTGTCTTTATAATTTTCTGACTTCAGGATAAGCAGTGGGTATGACATATCCTACCGTTGGCTACAGCCCCCTGTGGTTGTAATTGTGGTTCCTACCCTCCTCTTGCTCACTCCCAACCCTTTTCCCGATGTGCTTATGCTCTAAACCTGGTTGTAAAAAGAGAGAAGGTTTTTTTAATCATAGCTTGTGAATAATGTTACTTTCTTCCTCCATCTTCCTTTTCCCCTACTCCAACTTAATAGAATTTGTCCCTGTCAGATAAGTGGATTTGTGTAGAAGGACTATCATTCAGATTCTATGTGTCTTAGTAGTAGAGTGAGTGTTAGCCCTCATTGTATCTCCAGGGTAATATGGGTAAGGCCCCCATGGAGCATTCTGATTTGATTGTTTAGACAGGGTTGAGTCAAAATGGGAAGTCTCTCATCACCAAATATTAAGTGGAAGACAAAATCTGACGTGAACCCTGAGCAGCAGGGCTGTCCACACATTGGTCCCATACCCACCCCCACCTCACCTCCGCAGCTCGGGTGCTCTCCTCCTCACCCTCACATTTATCAGAAAGGAAAGATGTGATGGAGTCTCTCCTAAAAACATTACTTGAGTTACAAAAAACACATGCATCCAATATTTTATTTGTAATTAAAATGACTTCAAGATCAACTCATATTTTCCCAATGCCAGAGCCCAGTGTCAGAACAGCTACATTAAAATATTATATACCTGCCCTACCACATATTAAATGCTTGATAAACCCTTGTTGAAAGTAAATAAATTTGATTTGGATGCTTCACAGTTTTTGTTCCAAAAAGGTGACTCTACATACTCTGTTATTAACAACAACAAAAGGAATATTGAAGTTGAGTCCAATCTTATTTCATAATGAGTCTCAAGCCATGATAGGTCTCCTTCCTTCTTTGTGAGACAGTAATTGAGTTCCAGGGGTGGAACTCACCTACTAAATATTCACTTGCAATTTGCATTGAAATGTCAAATACATTTTATAAATATTCTTTGAGAATACTCTGGATAACTTAGGAAGGGATTTAATTTAAAATCTTCCTGAGGGGAATAGTGAGTCTACATCAAATGAAACAGGAGGCACCCCCAGAAGTTTTAGAAGTCAGATGGACAAACGGGATGCTCAGAACTTCAAAAAAGGATGAGAAAGAATCTCCATCCTTGATGGTGACATATCAAAGTATTTTAAAATATTTCACACTTAAATGTTTAAGCTATGGATCAATATTAAACGTTTAAGCTTTGGATCAGACTTTAGAACTATTTGGTGTCCATATTAGCTTGATGGTGTTGCCATAACAGAATATCCAGACTGGGTGGCTTAAACAACAAAAATTTATTTTGTCACAATTCTGAATGCTGTGAAACCCAAGGTCAAGGTGTCAGGAAGTTTGGTTTCTCTTGAGGCCTCTTTCTTTGGCCTGCAAATGGTTACCTTCTTGCTGTGTCCTTATGTCTTTTCTTCTATGTGCACACATCACTGGTGTCTCTCTATGTGTCCATATATCCTACTTTTATGAGGACACTGGTCAGATTAGATTAGAGTCCACTCTGATGGCGTCACCTCTTTGAAGACCCTGTCTCCAAATAGAATTACATTTTGAGCTACTGGGGGCTTCAACATATGAATTTGATGGGGACACAATTCAGACTATAATGGTGTCTAAGCTAAAAGGTGTCTTGGAAGCATGGGAATCAGTAAGAAATATTGAGTATGCACTATGCAGTGTTTGGACTTGCGGATATCGAAGGACACTTGCACGTAGTGTGACCCTCACAAAGAGAGCCACTAAGTGATGTGGCCGTTGTCCTAAGGTGAAATGGACTGGTATAGTCACAAACCAAGGACTGTCCTCTGCTTTCCGTCCTCTACTATCACCACGAGGCTTCTCTGCCCACATGGCTTTTCAGGATTCCCCAGTTGCTGTGTTGCAGGTTCAAAAATTCGCCTTGCCTATTGGATGTTGTATGTGAAAATATTGGGGCACACACTATACAAATGTTGCTAAATTATATTTATGATTCATTTCTCCAGTGTCACAGAACCCTGAAGTTTTAACTTCATGTTATGCTCTTGTATCTGAATTTCCAGAAAGAAGAGCTAGGTCTGAGGACCAGCTCCATCAGATGTAGATGGTGCCAATTTGGGCAAGTCACTTTATGTCTCTGAATCGTAGTTCGGTCATCTGTAAAGAGGAAAAAGCAGAATGGCTGAGTACTATTGGGAGAACTAAATAAGACAAAATAAATGAAATGTCAAGCATACACAATAAGGAGTTAACGCTAGTAAATTTTTATATGATGCTTCTTGCAATTCTATCAACTGCCTCCCACTGCCTTACACACAATTTATTTATTTACTTTTTTTTTAAGATTTTATTTATTTATTTGACAGACAGAGATCACAAGTAGGCAGAGAGAGATGGAGAAGCAGCTCCCCACTAAGCAGAGAGCCCAATGCGGGGCTCGATCCCAGCACTCTGGGATCACAACCCCAGCCGAAGGCAGAGGCTTTAACCCATTGAGCCACCCAGGCACCCTAACACATAATTTAAAATAACATTAACACATGCATAGAAATAACCATATGACACCTCTAATTTCTCTGAAGACTTGATTGAGATGGGGAGAGCCAAAAATGGAGTCCCTTGACAAAGCCAAGAAGGAAGAGCTCCTGGCATATTTCAGAAATAAGTTTGGAGGTGAAAAGTCTTGGGAAGTACATTTGACTATATTAGATTTGTGAGTTTTAGTCAGGGGTTCTCAGTCCCATGGGCTCACTGGGAAAACCTAAGTCTTGACTTAGGTCCCAAGAAGGCCAAGATAGAATAGTAGGGATTACAGACTCCAGAGTCAGATGACCTGCATTGAAATCCTGACTCTGCTCCTTTCTGGCTGTGAGACATTGGTAAGTTAATTAACCTCTCAAGGCCTCAGTGTTCTCATCTGTGAGATGAGAATACAAATATTCTCTACTCCAAAAGGTTGTCATGAAAATTACCTGTAATAATTTACATGAGTATAAACCTTATACAGTGCCAGGCTAAGCTTATTAAAGTAAGGTCTTAATAAATCAGTTATTATCATAGCTGGAGTTTGAACTGAAGTTGTCAGTATCTTTTTCTCTTCTTATTTTCTCTTTGCCTGTCTCCTCGTCTTACCTTACGTTTGCTCAACAACTGTATCAAATAAATGTACACGAATTTAGTGGAAATTGGTTCAATGTACTGAAATGGTCTAGAAATACTTCTGTATTCTTCCCCTTGGGTAGTGGTGATAAGATAGCTAACAGGTATCAGGAATAAGTTAGCAAATGGAAGAAGGAAGACGGGATTATGATAGGTGGGCCATTGGTTTGGGTGTTTGTGATTTTGGAAAGGAGAGACACAGTGTGTCCTAAGGATACCTGCTCCGGAGGCAAACTGAGGATAAATCTCAGCTCCATGAAGGTCCCCAGCTGTGTGAGCTAGGTCATTAACCTACCTTCTTTCTGCTTTGTTTCCCTCATCTGTAAACAGAGAATGGCAATAAAAATGTCCAGTGGGGTTATCATGATTCAATGCATTAATATTTAGAAGACATTTTGAACACATAATCATAATGTGTTATTTTTTAAATTTTATTTTTAAATTTTTTTTTAAGATTCTAATTTTAAGTAATATCTATGCTCAACATGGAGCTTGAACCTACAACTCTGTGATCAAAGGTTGCATGATGTACCAACTGAACCAGCCAGGTGCCCTGTGTTGATTTTTTTATTTCTTCCTGAATGCTAGAATAGGTGCTTAGCAATAGATTGTAGTCAAGAAACTTTCCTCCATGATCACCATTAGCATAGTGGTTAAAGGCACAAGCTGTGGGGCCCAGTAGCCTAGGTTTCATTGATTCTTCCATTTACCAGCTAGGTAGCATTGGGGAAGTTGTTGTTTAATGTCTCTGTGCCTCAGTATTCTTCATCTGTGATATGGGGATAATAATAGTAATACCCATATCATAGTATGACAGTAAAGATTAAACAGTCATATGTGTCCTTAAAATACGTGGGACATAGTTTGTGTGCATGGTGTGTGTGTATATCATGTATATATAGATAGATAGATAGATAGATGATTATTCTTACTATTAAATGGTATCTGCAAAACTAGGGTAAAAGTAACTCTAGAGCAGACATGGGGAAGACTTGACTTCTCTTTGTCCTTAACCAAGTGATGTTACCTGTTACCTCTCCTGACTTCGGGGATGGCAGGTTCTGCCCAGCTTTTATATTCTCTGACCCCTGTCTTGGTAATGATCAGGATTATGCCTGCCTCAGTAAATATGGGTTATTTATTGCTTTGGAAAGTGTAATGGGGAAGTAGAATTTCGGTTTTTGTAAGTATAAACCTTAAGAACTATTTCAGCCTCTGAGGCAATCTTCTGGCTACTTACAGATTGAGCCTCGTAATTGGGCCAGTATTTTAATCACATTAATTCTTTATATTAACATTTTCTTTATTTTTTTCCTTTGTCCTCCTACTAAGAGAAAATACTAGACTTTGAGCCCCTTCGTACTTGAAGCTCTGGTTTAGAGAGACTTGGGAGTCTACAAACCCAGAAACTACTAAATTAAAATATAGTTTCAAACTAGCACCCCTGAAAAATCTGAAGTATGTTTGGACTCCCTTTTTCTCTTCTGTAGGTTGCTCTTTACAGTAGGATAAACTCGGAAAGACCTTCAAGAGGTGGTCTTTGTAGCTTTTCTTCCCTTACTATCTTAATGAAACTATTATTTTCAAAAGTATAGCCCTGTTAGCATAGTTCCATGACCCTATACTAAAGAAATGTGGTGCCAAAGGATAGAGAACAAATACTTTTTCAAAGGGATTTTCCAGGAAAAGCCAAACTGACTGGGGTTCATGTCCATGGGTAATGGACTCTCTCAGAGGGTCATTAATCCCCAGGAATTGGCCTGTGCTTCAATTGCTATTGCTTAAGTAAACAATAAATAACATCACACAGATATGTAATGAACTATAAAACGACCACTTCTCACCCTGCATTGTGGATATGCCTGCAGCACATACAAGACTGCCCTCTATTAATCACCTCCCAACTTGATTGATTAGTTTCAATCAGTATCCTGTCCCCTATTTTCTTTAAGATAGATTAATTTCATGCTTTCGAGGTCAGGGAATGAAGGCATGAATGTTAGGCCCAGTAAAAGCGGTTTCTGTGCTATAGTATTTTTGACTGTGTCTGTTTCTCTGTCTGTCTGATCTCTCTTGTCCTCTCTGTTACTCTGCACACATTAGTTGTAATTCATACCATGCCCTAATAATGCCAGGATTGGCACTGATACCATTAGTTAGTGGAAACTGAATGAAACTTCCAAGGACAGTAACTACTTTTTTTTTTTTTTAAGATTTTATTTATTTATCTGACAGACTGAGATCACCAGTAGGCAGAGAGGCAGGCAGAGAGAGAGGAGGAAACAGGCTCCCCGCTGAGCAGAGAGCCCGACGTGGGGCTCGATCCCAGAACCCTGGGATCATGACCTGAGCTGAAGGCAGAGGCTTTAACCCACTGAGCCACCCAGGCCCCCCGACAGTGACTACTTTAATTGGGCTAATACCACAGACTTTCATGCCCAGTCCATCTACTTCTACCATCATTTCTCAGACTTCCTGCTCAACTTCCCATAGCTTCTAAACCGTAAGATTGTTTCCATCTTTGTGAAACACTTCCTCTGGTTGGCCTCTACTTTCTCTTGTTTCTCTTCCTATGTCAATAGCCAGTCCCCAGTTTCTTTTATTGTTCTTTCTTTAAAAAAAAAAAAAAAAAAAAAAAAAAAAAAAGTTTATTTTTGTGGTAAAATACACATAACATCAAGTTTACCATGTTAACCTTTTTCAAGGGTTTGGTTCAGTGGCATTGTGTATATTCACACTGCTGTGTAACCATCCCTGCTATATACTTCCAACCATGGTATCACCCAAAATAGAAACTCTGTCACCATAAAGCCAAAGCCCTCCATTTTCCCTCCCTCTATTCTACTTCCTGTCTCTCTGAATTTGCTTATTCTAGATACCTCATGTAAATGGACTCATACAACATTCGTCCATTTGATTCTGGGTTATTTCACTTAGCATAGTGTTTTTAAGATTCATGCACGTTGTAGCATGTGCCAGAACTTAATTCCTTTTTATAACTGAGTAACATCCCATTGTATGTAGATAGAACATTTTGTTGGTTCATTCATTTGTTGGTAGATGCTGAATTATTTCCACCTTTTGGTGCTGGTGAATAATGCTGCTATAAACGTGGGTGTACAAATATCTATTTGATTTCATTATCAATTCTTTTGGGATATATATCCCAAGGAGGAATTGTGGGATCGTACATAGCATTACTATATATACAGCATATACAGCATTACTACTGCAACATCTTACATTCCCACCAGCACAAGGGGCCTGGATTTCTCAATATTCTTACTAGCTTGTTATTTTCCTTAAAAAAAAAAAAAAACCCACTTCATGGGTGTGAAATGGGATCTAATTATTGGTTCTGTGTTGTCTTCTGAATTTTCTTGTCATCCCTGGAGGACCTGAGGACTTGATCTTTGGGTCTCTTCTCTTTCCCATTTGTTTCCACCTCTTGGGCAATTTCCTCCAACCTTTTGCCTAAATATAATGGACATGCTGGTGTGTATTGCCAGCCCCAGTGTCCCACTAAACGTTAAGTTTACATATGCCATTGCACAGAAAGTATTTTTACTTTTGTATTGTGTGTATGTATGTATTGTATTGTATGTTGAGATGCCTATGTTTCCATAGGCATAAAATATTCAAAAATTAAGTCATGTTTCAAGCTCCCCATCCCCTACTAACCATGAACCTGCTCCTCCAACAGGCTTTGCATCACTGTCGATGGCATCTCCATTCTACCAGTTCCAAACCTTGGATTCATCCTTTTCTGTTTTCCTTGCTCCCCTCCTCTTCCATCTACCAGCAAATGCTGTTGGCTCTGTTTTCAAAATACACCAGAAGTTTATTCTGATCTCCATTCAAATGCTATCCGCACAGAGAAAACTTCTCTATCTTTGCCCCAACATTGTCAATCCCTTTATCTTACTCTGTTTTTCATAGCACCTGTCCTCATATATATTTGCATAAGTGGTATCTCCTGCACCACAGTGTAAGGGCAGAGGCTTGTCCGGTTTGCTTATGGCTGGTCATTCAGTGCCTAGAATAGTACTTACTCAGTAAATGCTTATTGAATGGATGATTGGAAAGTAAGTGGAAGCTATGGTATCTGCCCCTAAGGAAGCAATAAGATGAAGATTTGTATGTGAAAGAACTATAAAAATACTAAACCTTCTGGACTTTTTTTCAGGAGAAATGGATTTTTCAAATAAATCCTACCCTTTCATGTGACCAAAATATGTCAATTTGAGCTGAAAGTGGTCTTGCCTTGATAGACACTTTCCTTTTAAAGGAAAAGGGATTGAACAACCTGATCGGTTAGTGTTGCTATAACAAATATGCAATATTTGATTGTAGTTACTTTTGGTTTTATAAAATTGACCTTTGTTGAAGACGAAGCCCTCCTCACTTTTATTTTAAACCAATGTTAGTTCATTAAGAATTTTTCTTGAGTAGGAGAGAGGAAAATGCCTCTATTATAATCTGAAATTCATTAAGATGATTTTTAAAACATTGGTGGCATATGAATAATAAATATACTATCACAGAAATTTTAAAATGTTCTTAGATATTCTGTTAAATTTTAACTCCTTGAAAGCAAAACAATGCCTTGAGCTCTGCATTCTCCTCCATGTCTGAAGTCATGCTTTTTATTTAAGAGATACCTATTAAATAATTGCTGAATCGAGGTATCAGATATTTTCTGCCAAGGAGCATTATACTTTTTCTCAGTTTCTTCTGGAGAGATAGCACTATATGGTGGACAAGATATTTATGGATCCAGGGTCTGGCCACAGCCTTCTTGGTGGGAAATGATTTCCTTAGGGAGACACTGTGAAGTGTCTTCCCTCTTAGCAGCAAAAGGGATGTAGGGACTTCCGCTCTGTCTCCTTAAAATATTCCTATAATGTAAGTAAGTTGTAATACAGGTATTTGCTATTATTAGTCTTTGTTCTTGCAGTGAAGTATTTTCATAGAATAAAAGAATAATAGAAAAGGTAAACATATGGAATACCTGGGTGGTTCAGTTGGTTGAGCCCCCAACTCTTGGTTTCCGCTGAGGTCATGATCTTAGGGATGGGAGATTGAGCCCCATGTCAGGATCCATGATTAGTGCAGAGTCTGCTTAGAATTCTTTCTCCCTCTTCCTCTCCCCTGCTTGTGCATGTGATCTCTTTCTCTATCCCTAATATAAATAAATACATCTTAAAAAAAGAAAAGAAAAGAAAAAGAAAAGGTAAACACATACTTTAATTCTTATTCAGGTCAAACTAACTAATCTTTTGAGCTCCTGCTAGCCCAGCCAACTGAGCTGGACATGGAGCCAGGCACTGTTTCATGCTTTGTCTCATTCAATTTTATTTTATTTTTTTAAAGATTTTATTTATTTATTTGACAGAGAGAAATCACAAGTAGATGGAGAGGCAGGCAGAGAGAGAGAGGGAAGCAGGCTCCCTGCTGAGCAGAGAGCCCGATGTGGGACTCGATCCCAGTACCCTGAGATCATGACCTGAGCCGAAGGCAGTGGCTTAACCCACTGAGCCACCCAGGCGCCCCTCATTCAATTTTATTTTTGTTAAATCACACATATCTTTGTGCATACATTCTCTCAGAATTTCCATCAATTTATAACTTTTAATTCTTTTTTCACTTTATTTTATTTATTTTATTTCAGTATCCAAAATTCATTGTTTATGCACCACGCCCAGTGCTCCATGCAATAACATGCCCTCCATAATACTCACCACCAGCCTCACCAAAAACCCCACCCCCTCCCCTCCAAAAACCCTCAGTTTCTCAGAGTCCACAGTCTCTCATGGTTTGTCTCCCCCCTCCAATTTCCCCCAACTCACTTCTCCTTACCTTCTCCCAGTGTCCTCCATGTTATTCCTTATGCTCCACAAGTAAGTGAAACTATATAATTGATTCTCTCTGCTTGACTTATTTCACTGAGCATAATCTCTTCTAGTCCCATCCATGTTAATACAAAAGTTGGGTATTCGTCCTTTCTGATAGAGGCATAATATTCCATTGTATATATGGACCATATCTTCTTTATCCATTCATCTATTGAAGGGCATCTTGGTTCTTGCCACATTTTGGTGACTGTGGCCATTGCTGCTATGAACATTGGGGTACAGATGGCCCTTCTGTTCACTGCATCAGTATCTTTGGGGAAAATACCCAGTAGTGCAATTGTAGGGTCATAGGGTAGCTCTATTTTTAATTTCTTAAGGAATCTCCACACTGTTTTCCAAAGTGGCTGCACCAACTTGCATTCCCGCCAACAATGTAAGAGGGTTCCCCTTTCTCCATATCCTCTCCAACACTTGTTGTTTACTGTCTTGTTAATTGTGGCCATTCTAACTGGTGTAAGATGGTATCTCAATGTGGTTTTGGTTTGAATCACCCTGATGACTAATGATGATGAACATTTTTTCATGTGTCTGCTAGCCAATTGTATGTCTTCTTTAGAGAAGTGTCTGTTCATGTCTTCTGCTCACTTTTTTTGACATGATTATCTGTCTTTTGGGTGTTTATGGGGAGTTCGTTATAGATCTTGGATAATAGCCCTTTGTAGTGTCATTTGAGAATATCATCACCCATTCTGTGGGTTGCCTCTTTGTTTGTTGACTCTTTCCTTTGCTGTACAGAAGGTTTTGATCTTGATGAAGTCCCAAAACTTCATTTTTGCTTTTGTTTCCTTTGCCTTTGGAGACATATATTAAAGGAAGTGCTGTAGCCAATGTCAAAGAGGTTACTCCTTATGTTCTCCTCTAGGATTTTGATAGATTTGTCTACCTCACATTTAGGTCCTTTATCCATTTCTTTTTTTTTTTTCAAGATTTTATTTATTTATTTGACAGACAGAGATCACAAGTAGACAGAGAGGTAGGCAGAGGGAGAGGGAGAACAGGCTCCCTTCTGAACGGAGAGCCCTAGGTGGGGCTTGATCCCAGAACCCTGAGATCATGACCTGAGCTGAAGGCAGAGGCTTTAACCCACTGAGCCACCCAGGTGCAGCTCTTTTATCCATTTCAAGTTTATCTTTATGTATGGTGTAAGAGAATGGTTGAGTTTCATTCTTCTACACATAGCTGTCCAATTTTCCCAGCACCATTTATTGAATTTTTTTTTCACTGTATATTTTTTTCCTGCTGTGTCCAAGATTGTTTGACCATAGAGTTGCACATCCATATCTGGGCTCTCTACTCTCTTCTACTGGTCTGTCTGTGTTTGTGCCAGTACCATGCTGTCTTAGTGATCACAGCTTTGTAGTAAAGCTTGAAATCAGGCAACATGATGCCCCCAGTTTTGTTTTTCTTTTTCAATATTTCCTTAGCAATTTGGGGTCTCTTCTGGTTCCATACAAATTTTAGAATTGTTTGTTTCAGCACTTTGAAAAATGCCAGTGAATTTTGATCAGGATGGCATTGAAAGTGTAGATTGCTCTAGGCAGTATAGACATTTCAACAATGTTTATTGTTAAACATTGTTAAACAATTGTTATTCTGATCCATGAGCATGGAATGTCTTCCATCTTTTTGTGTCTACTTCAATTGCTTTCATAAGTGCTCTGTAGTTCCTCAAGTACAGATCCTTTACCTCTTTTGTTAGGTTTATTCCCAGGTATCTTATGGTTCTTGGTGCTAGAGTATATGGAATCGATTCTCTCATTTCCCTTTCTATATTTTCATTGTTAGTGTATAAGGAAGCAACTGATTTCTGTACATCGATTTTGTATCCTGCCACATTACTAAATCGCTGCATGAGTTTTAGTAGTTTGGGGGTGGAGTCTTCTACATTTTCCATATATGACATATATCATGTCATCTGCAAAGAGAGAATGTTTGACTTCTTCATTGCCAATTTGAATTCTTGATTTATGTTTTTAACGTTTAAAAACCTTTAAATATTCTCTGAGTCATCAAAACCACAATGAGATATCACCTCACACCAGTCAGAATGGCTAAAATCAACAAATCAGGAAATGACAGATGCTGGTGAGGATGCGGAGAAAGGGGAACCCTCCTACACTGTTGGTGGGAATGCAAGCTGGTGCAACCATTCTGGAAAACAGCATGGAGGTTCCTCAAAATGTTGAAAATAGAACTGCCATATGACCAAGCAATTGCTCTACTGGGTATTTACCCTAAAGATAACAAACGTAGTGATCCGAAGGGGCACGTGCACCCAAATGTTTATAGCAGCAATGTCCACAATAGCCAAACTATGGAAAGAACCTAGATGTCCATCAAAAAATGAATGGATAAAGAAGATGTGATATATATATATATATATATATATATATATATATATATATATACATACATACAATGGAATACTACGCAGCCATCAAAAGAAATGAAATCTTGCCATTTGCGACAACGTGGATGGAACAAGAGCGTATCATGCTTAGCGAAATAAGTCAAGCAGAGAAAGACAACTATCATATGATCTCCCTGATATGAGGAAGTGGTGATGCAACATGGGGGCTTAAGTGGGTAGGAGAAGAATAAATGAAACAAAATGGGATTGGGAGGGAGACAAACCATAATTGACTCTTAATCTCACAAAACAAACTGAGGGTTGCTGGGCGGAGGGGGGTTGGGAGAGGGGGGGTGGGGTTTTGGACATTGGGGAGGGTATGTGCTTTGGTGAGTGCTGTGAAGTGTGTAAACCTGGCACAGACCTGTACCCCTGGGGATAAAAATATATGTTTATAAAAAATAAAAAATTAAAAAAAATTCTCTTAAAACAGAAAAAAAAATATTCTCTGAGTCAAACGATCACTTTCTCAAAAAGAAAGTATTGCAAATCCTTAATTTTTGAGAAATTACTGAGTTCTGTAAAATAAAGAAATGGAAAATATTTTATCCAGGTAGATTTTAATTTCTTCTTCCCTAGAATGAAATATTATCTGCTAAAATTTAAAAATAATTAACTTCTTCATATAATTTCCTTTAAAAGAGTAGAAAGCTATTCAGGGAAAATGTGAATTTGTTTTTTGAATTTTTCAAAGCTTGATGACCTGTTTTATTAAAATTTGAGACTTTGCTCATTTGATATGCTAACCCTTTGACTTACTCAAATAACCTTTGAATACTTCATTATTTCTCATGAAATATTTTTAACTTTTATTAAATATAACACAAGTCACATTATTCATATTAAGTAAAAAGAAAAATATATAACTTACATGTTTCTGAGCATTCAACAGGAAGAGAGGCATAAACAATGTATAATAAACTAATGTTTTAAAACAGTTTTAATTGTCCCAATTTTAGGCAATGAAAATTTTCTCGTGTGCTTTAAATTTGATGTTGCCTCTGACATCTTAAGACAAGCATCCTTCTTTTATTTAAATCTGTGCACATTATAATTGAAATGCATCTAAAAGCTTCTAATGACAAATTTACATTGATCTAAATAACTTTAATTAAGGTCAATAATAGGACTGTCACATAATTGTTAGAATTAAATGATTTATGTATTTATTATATTTATAAAAATATTAACATAAATTTATTATATATCTACTGTATATTATAATTTACATATAGCAATATATATCACTTGTATATATACATTATATATAACTTGTGTATACACACACCCTCTCACACAAACATACACAACTCAGGACCAGAGACTGTCAGTTAATATGTGCTCTGTAAGTATTAGCTGTGTTACTGATGGTGGGTCACGGTGGTGATGATAATGATGATAATATATAGTTTCCCATGATATCAAAAATGACCCCTTCAAATCTTTTGTCATTACTTTTTAATCTTTCCTAATAGGTAAAGTGATCATATGAAATGGAAGACCATATGCAGTAGAAGTGGATTTTAATTTTACTGCTCAAGTACATGTATATAGATAAATTTTTTATTAAATGGCTTCATGAGCTGTTGATGCAGTGCATTCAAGTTTAATAATTCTATTTTATACAATCCTAAGGAGTTCTTTCAGATGGGGGAAAAAATCAGCTAAAAGGAATAAATGGCCAGAAGTCACACATTGAGGGAGGTCAAAGAAAATAAATATGTTTAGCACTGGGCCTAAAGGTTGAAAGAGATTAATTTAAATGGCTCCACTTAGAGAATATGACAAAGTTCCAACAGTTTATGGCAGGCATGGTATTTCATGCTTAAAAGTTGTGTTCAGATGCACTCGCTCTTCATTCTCCTACAACCCATATAAATGGGCACCAGTTATCTGCACACAACTGCAGCCTGAGAAGAAGGATATGAGTATATGAACATGCCAGCCAAGTTAATGATGCCATGGATTATAATGCAATAAAATAATAATCCATCTCTGCTCCTAGTGCAGTGCTTTTTAATTCAGCCATGACATCCTATATGGAGATGTTTATCCTGCACTTTTCCCTGGCTGTGGAAATTATTTCCCTGCAATCAGCAGGGGACTATCTGATGTTTCACCAATAGGGTATATGAGCCCTGGCGATTAAAAGGATTACTTATTTGCTTACTCAGACAGGATTAATGACAGAGAGCAAAAGCTTTGTTTAAAAATCATGTGCCATGACTTCCTGGAGCTTAGTAAGGAGAGTCTAAAAGGTATCACGCCATTTTATGAAGATGCTTTTTATTCAAAAATGAAAATCTTGATCCAACAAATGGTCCCTTTGTGATGAATTCTGAACTTGGCATTAAGTAAACAATCATTTTCCAGTGATATGCTGCCATTGTATTTGGCATTCCTTTAATCCAGAATGTACTAGAACTCGTACTCTATCTATTAGGGAAGGTGTTTTTTTGTATAAATGTAGACTAAGATATGGAGTATTTTACATGTAATTGTGCACTAAAACATTAAAAATATGATTGAAAAAATAAAACAACAATATTAAAGAGCACTTTGTTCTTGCAATACTGTAGACTTTTCCTTTTACAGTATATCTATGATGTTCCAGTTTATACATAATGAGATTTTCATATTATTTTGAGTTTTCTTTGTTTGGGCTAATAAATGTAATAGCAGTTACAGTGTTCTGTTTGACCCAAACGTTACCTGACAGCAGTTATTAAATCTTATACTCTATATGTGAAATTCCAAAATTGGAAAATTCTCAGGATCTGGCTCTGATATCTGCCGCTGATATTAAAAGTATCAACATTAATAATGTAAAAGAACATCAACAAAAGCATCAATGAACCTCAAAGTACATTAGACATTATTTATAAAATGTACTCCCTTGTGGAATTTTCAATTTTAAAAATAATTACAGTTGCTCTTCATTTCACTTTCTGGTTAGCTTATAATGAGATTTAATTATGGAGCATTTGTTTTTACTGAGATTTATTTTTTCCCTTATGTTCTCCCTAGGGGGGGGGGGGGGAGGAAGTGCCAAATTTTCTCTATTGAGCCACCAAATAAATGTGAAGAGACAGAATCTAAAATAAAATTTGGATTTGTATCTGCCTCCACTGGGCCTGTCTTGGGAGTTACGAGAGCAGGGAAGGGTCCATCATGGCTGTTCCCAGTTTCAGGAAAAGGACATTGTATGGGCTCAATGGCATGGATGAGCAGAGCACTTATTTCAAGCCTAATGCTCTCATATTTCTCTCCTTGACCTTCCCTGAGTGCTTTAAGAGCCATCACCCACCTCTGCCAATGTGGTACTGGAAGAACAAAACTGTTTTGAGGTAGTTCCATATGAAGAAGAATTAATTTTATTAAATTGGGAGGAAATTTTTTGAAACTTAAAAAAAAAAAAAGTTTCATTTCTTTTCCTGCCCACGAGAGGCATAGATGGCTGGTATCTTCCTATGTAATAATGAAATGTGATTAGTTATATGATATAAGAACAGTTTGACATTCTGTTAATATTCTCTCTCTGCTTTCATCATCATTTTATAAAACACATGTGAAAGGTGGTTCTGACCCACTTGCAGCTTTGCTAGGTTATCAGCCCAAACAACACAATCTTATGATATGTTTGTTTCTTATATAAACTGAAAAATTTCTTGTTAACCTCAGTGACATCTGAATAGATGTTTGTTTACTGCCAGACTCTACTAACTTTATTGATAAATCTTACATTAAGCTGCCTGGTAAATTTGCAAATGCAGCAATTATTGCTGTGAATTGAATTTCAGAGGTAATGCCCTAGATTTTTCCTTCAAGACAATACAAATGATGCTGTCTAATGCCAGTGATAACTAGCCACAAGCCAAGTTCTTTCCAATAAATACAATGTTTGTAATGAGATGGTGGCTTTCCTTTTATAAAGCAAAGGAAATTGGTAATGAAAATCAAGATTTTTTTTCCTGAACTTTATTAAATCAAATGAATCACAGTCTGATATTTAAAGTCAATAGCTCCAGCTAAAACAGACTATATTATACGTGTGATTACATATCTCTTCTAAAATTAAAGTAATAAAGATAGTGAAAGTTTCCTTTTGAACTAGTTGATTTCACTGAAAAGATTCGTTTTAAGTCAGCATTACTTTTCCTATTTTTAATGAATTGCTAAGGTAGATTTTAATTATTACCCCAAATTCCTTAAAAATTAAGGACCCTGTGTTGCATTCATTGGCTATGGTATTTTCTACCTATTTCTTAAAAAGAAATGTGAACATATTGACTGTCATTCCTCCCACCAAGATATCCTCAAATATGAAAGCTCTCCACAGTGCCTCTCACTCTCCAGTTCTAGAAGCGTGCTGGCTTCCTGTTAGAGAATTGAAAGTACTGGTTGTGTTCCCCTGTGCCAGAGTACCTGCTTCACTTCCTCCCAGAACTGGAATTCTGTCCTAGAACTCCTCCTCACTGTGACAAGTTCCATTTCCCAGACACTGCTTCCCCCACCTCTGGGATGGAGTCCCCTCCTTCTAGCCCCCAACCAGCTCTCCCTGGCATGGATCACCATTGGTAGGGGCAGGTTGTTGACATTATTAGGCTGCTGGCATTAACCTGATTTTCTTGCTAGACCCTTACAAGACTATCTGATCTTCAGGTCCTAGCCAACCCAGCCAAATCTCTCAGTCTTGATTTTGACATAGTCCTTGTGTGAACTTCTTATTCAACACTAAGGCCAATGCTTTCCTTTGGTATTGAGAATTTAATGGGAAATATGATATTAGAAGTGTGTACAGTTTTACAGCTATGTCCATACTCATATGAAGTTGAACGTATAATAGTATAATGTCATTGGAGTGAATGCTTAATGAGCAGATGAATAAAAACTATAAATGCTAAGGTTTAAAATATTTCTTGGAATCCTAAGGCAGAAGGATGAAAAAAAAGACACTTGATATTAAGTGTTATTTTAGGAAGATCTCAAGAGATTGTTATTTCTATTCCTGCCAGATAATGACTTCTGATAAATTTCTAATCTCTAAGTTAAGAATTAAATCTAAAAATTGCTTTTTGAATGAGCCACACATTTGTGGTCTACACTATGCTGAATTCTCCTGGCAATTCTGGATGTGAACATGTGTATTCTGGCTGCTTTTCACCTCTGGTTCATCTTCCTCCAGCTGACTAAATTACCTCTATAATTTCAGCAGGAAAGAATGTTCACCTTTTCACATTTTCTGTTTACTTTCAGGTTTCATCTCTAGTAAACTAAAACATTTGGGTCCTGGGAAATGTCTCCTAAGCTTGTTCATCTCTAACTTCCTTGTTTCGAACATATTACCTAAGTATCTGCCTATTGTTTTAGCAGATTGAGATAGCTTTATAACATTTATATCAACTAAAGTTTGAAATACCTGGTTTCCATTTACTATTATTGCCTATGCTTTTATTTAATTGTATATTCTATAATAACCTATTATCCTTGAAAACCACTGAACATTTTTTTAATTGTAAGCTTGTATTATAGTTATATTATTTCCATATGGATGAATATAGTTATCTGCAATGTAATTTATTCATCTGGAAGTCAAAACTTCATTTCGAGGTGAATGTAAGCTCACAGATTCCCTTGTGGTAGATTTAGATGAATATTCTCATTGCTTCAGAATATATCATGCATACCTAGTTAAGAGACCTTGCAGCAAAATTGTCATTTCTGAAATTCATCAGGCAAAGTATATGTATTTGCTTTGGCTTTAAACTTGTTGAAGCAGAGACACTGAAGTGGAAAATTTTCTCAGGTGCAGAGACTGGCAGAATATTCACATATGGTTGACATGGTTTCATTTGCTTCTCCTAAATTACACGAATTGGGCTCATTTTGATGCTATCCATATTGCTGCCAATGTTTTTCTAATTTATTTTGAAGCCGTTCACTGTTTTTTAAGCCATTCTAAAATAGGAGTTAGGAGTGAGGGGGTCTTGCCTTTGACATCACCTGGACTGGAATATCCTGGTATTTTTAAATTTAATTTTATTTTTTCGGTGTTCCAAGATTTATTGTTTATGCACCACACCCAGTGCTCCATGCAATACGTGCCCTCCTTAGTACCCACCACCAGGCTCACCCAACCCTCCCAATCCCCTTCCCTCCAAAACCATCAGTTTGTTTCTCAGAGTCCACAGTTTCTCATGGTTTATCTCCCTCTCCAATTTCTCCCAATTCCCTTCTCATCTCCTTCTCCCAATGTCCTCCTTGTTATTCCTTATGCTCCACAAGTAAGTGAAATCATACGATAATTTACTCTCTCTGCTTGACTTATTTCACTTAGCATAATCTCCTCCAGTCCAACCATGCTGATACAAAACTTGGGTATTCATCCTTTCTGATGGTAGCATAATACCCCATGGTATATATAGACCATATCTTCTTTATCTATTTGTCTGTTGAAGGGTGTCTTGGCTCTTTCCACAGTTTGGCGTCTGTGGCCATTGCTGCTGTGAACATGGGGGTACAGATGGCCCTTCTGTTCACTATGTCTGTGTCTTTGGGGTAATACCCATTAGTGCAATTGTAGGGTCATAGGGTAGCTCTATTTTTGATTTCTTAAGGAATCTCCTCAGTTTTCCAAAGTGGCTGCACCAACTTGCATTCCCACCAACAGTGTTTAAGAGGGTTTCCCTTTCTCCACATCCTCTCCAACACTTGTTGTTTACTGTCTTCTTAATTTTGGCCATTCTAATGGGTGTAAGGTGGTATCTGGTATGTTTGATTTGATAGTTGAAGTAGGTCAAATGAAAAACCACACTTCAGAGTCATACTGGCTTGTTTTTTCTTTTAAACTTTTGAGTTCCCAGCATTTAAAACATTTGCAAGGATATTTGCATTTACTCTTGGTTAAATACCCTATATATAGAATTAAGTGATTTCATTAAAGTGCATTGGAGGAGAAAAATAATTTTTGACCGGAGGTCTACAAGTATAAGGAATTTAGCAGAAATTGTGATGTGATGTTAAGCAAATAACCTTCAAAAATTATGCTGATCTTCTTCCTCCTCTAGAATTCTGATCTCCCTGATATGAGGAAGTGGTGATGCAACATGGGGGCTTAAGTGGGTACGAGAAGAATAAATGAAAGAAGATGGGATTGGGAGGGAGACAAACCATAAGTGACTCTTAATCTCACAAAACAAACTGAGGGTTGCTGGGGGGAGGGGGTTTGGGAGAAGGGGGTGGGATTATGGACATTGGGGAGGGTATGTGTTTTGGTGAGTGCTGTGAAGTGTGTAAACCTGGTGATTCACAGACCTGTACCCCTGGGGATAAAAATATATGTTTATAAAAAATAAAAAATTATTAAAAAAATTATGCTGATCAATTTGTTTGTGCTTCCACAAAAAGAACGTACAATTTGTGGTGTGGGCTCCAATCATAGAGTTTTTTTACAAAGCTCTCAATGAAGTGGTTAATTTATTCTTACCAATTACCCTTGGAAACTGAATTAAGCCTTGTTAGCTTCAAACAGAATAGATGTCCTCCATGATGGAGGAGGACGTTGCCTCTAAAATAGATACAGAGAATTCCAAGTGTATTTCTGTTACCTGGGGTAGTCAAAGGGATTTCTAAGAATTATTTTATAAATCTTCCTTTTTGATGATTTCTGAAATTGAATTCAGTTAAGTAAAGCCTTTTTTGCATTGATTTTTTGTGCATATCAAAGAGCAGTGGAAATGAATAAGAATTAAAGAGATCCCTGAAAAAATCCACTTATACAACACTTGGAAACCACAGTTGGACTGAGTCCTGAATTGTCATTGATGGGTTCCTCAATCTTATCAGCAATGATGGCATCCCATAGTGCCAGCAAACAAAGAGCAATTTTCTGCCATAGCTCTTGTGACCAGGTTGTGTTAAGATAAAATGTTGTCATGAGATAAATATTTGAAGGCCTCATACTTGTTTCTGTCTGATGTGATACAACTTTTTTCTCTGTGCAAACACAGAGTACTTCCACCAAAAGGGGATTTGGAGAGGATACATAGACAGTTTGGATGCAGTGTTCATTGTGTCCTTACTGAACACAAAATCTTTATTGTAAAGGCAAAATGAGTTAAGTGCATGATCACTAGTAACATAGTGTCAGTGCTCATTTGACCATTCACAGGCATATTTTGTGCTTTATCAGCTATCAAAGAGGAGCAACATTGGATACATCAAGGGTTACAGAAAGATTGGATGTATGGTTAATAAGGTTTTTCTCATAATATGGGATAGTAATTTGAAAAAGTTTGCTTGGATGTCAACCCAAACAGTGGAGCTTACCATTTGATTAAGGAATCACTGTTGTATGCGTGGGTTTATTGGAAATGGCAGACACTAAACTAGCGTATGTCTGCCCGAAAGGTTTATAATTCTTAATCTTTTGTTTCCAAAATATTTAGGGTGAAATGTTTACATTGGAACAGAGTTCTATGAATTGTTAAGTGTATTGCCCTTATAATTAAGGCTAATTAAAGTATTTTGAAAGCTGGCGACAACTGGGGATAGTTGGCAGAATCAATAAAATGCTAAAAGAGAACTTAATGAAGAGTTTGTCATATTTTTTTCTTGAGTAAAACATCATGCATATGTACTTTGAATGCTATATTAAGAGACACATGGCAGTTGGGTATACAATTAATAAAGTGTTTGGAATTTTTTTTTCCCTTGGAGACTCTGATATTTTAAAATGTGGCTTTAAATACAAGGACTTTCTTTGAAATGTAGAAACAGACCAGTGCTTAAACCTAGGAAAGTCTAGCCATTTTGGGATAAGAGTCAATGTGTATACTTTCAAAATAAAATTTTCCCGTTCAGTGTAGTCACTCAAGAGATGGTTTATGTAGGGGCACCTGGGTGGCTCAGTTGGTTAAGTGTCTGACTCTTGATTTTTGGCTCAGGTCATGATCTTAAGGCCATGATGTCAAGATTATGAGATCGAGGTCCACACTGGACTCCATGCTGGGTATGGAGTCTGCTGAAGATTCTCTTTCTCCCTTTCCTTCTGCCCTTCCCCACCACTCTCTCCCATCTCTTAAAAAAGGGGGTGAAAGACATGGTGGATGTAGCATAGGGATTAAGAATGTGTGTGATGTTTTTAGAATGGTTCTAGCAGATAGTAAGTATGGCATGAATACCAGTCCTTGACTAATGGAGGTATAGTAATACTGTCATCAAGTTGCAATTTCTGTGATAAATTTTGACAGGAAAACCACCATCATGGACACAGATGTGTGTTTTAACTATATAACCATACTTCGTATTCATGCTTTTCTTCCAGATATTGTATATTTTTTTTTTAGAGAGTTGATTTTTAGGAAGATAATTTTTAAAATAAATGTTATGTTTTAGAATATCTGTATTTTTTGTTTTTTAAATTTTTTTTTAAAAATTTTATTCTCTTTTTTCAGTGTTCTAAGATTCATCGTTTATGCACCCAATTAATTACACCCAGTGTTCCATGCACTACGTGCCTTCCATAATACTCACCACCAGGCTCACTCAACCCTCCCACCCCCCTACCTCCAAAACCCTCTGTTTGTTTCTCAGAGTCCACAGTTTCTCATGGTTTATCTCCCCCTCCAATTTCCCCCAATTCCCTTCTCATCTCCTTCTCCCAATGTCCTCCTTGTTATTCCTTATGCTCCACAAGTAAGTGAAATCATATGATAATTGACTCTGCTTGACTTATTTCACTTAGCATATTCTCCTCCAGTCCAACCATGCTGATACAAAACTTGGATATTCATCCTTTCTGATGGTGGTATAATACCCCATTGTATATATAGACCATATCTTCTTTATCTATTTGTCTGTTGAAGGGTGTCTTGGCTCTTTCCACAGTTTGGCGTCTGTGGCCATTGCTGCTGTGAACATGGGGGTACAGATGGCCCTTCTGTTCACTATGTCTGTATCTTTGGGGTAATACCCATTAGTGCAATTGTAGGGTCATAGGGTAGCTCTATTTTTGATTTCTTAAGGAATCTCCACAGTTTTCCAAAGTGGCTGCACCAACTTGCATTCCCACCAACAGTGTTTAAGAGGGTTTCCCTTTCTTCACATCCTCTCCAACACTTGTTGTTTACTGTCTTGTTAATTTTGGCCATTCTAACTGGTGTAAGGTGGTATCTCAATGTGGTTTTGGTTTGAATCTCCCTGTTGGCTAATGATGATGAACACTTTTTCATGTGTCTGCTAGCCATTTGTACGTCTTCTTTGGAGAAGTGCCTGTTCATGTCTTCTGCCCACTTTTTGACATGATTATCTGTCTTTTGGGTGTTGAGTTTGGGGAGTTCATTATAGATCTTGGATAATAGCCCTTTGTAGTGTCATTTGCAAATATCTTCTCGCATTCTGTGGGTTGCCTCTTTGTTTTGTTGACTGTTTCCTTTGCTGTGCAGAAGTTTTTATCTTGATGAAGTCTCAAAAGTTCATATTCGCTTTAGTTTCCTTTGCCTTTGGAGACATGTCTTTAAAGAAGTTGCTGTGCTATTTGTTATGCATAACAAATAGCATGGAGGACAAGGAGAGTTAGGAGAAGGGAGTTGGTGGAAATTGGAAGGGGAGGTGAACCATGAGAGACTATGGACTCTGAAAAACAATCTGAGGGGTTCGAAGCGGCGGGGGGGGTGGGAGGTTTGGGGAACCAGGTGGTGAGTATTAGAGAGGGCATGGATTGCATGGAGCACTGGGTGTGGTGCAAAAATAATGAATACTATTATGCTGAAAATAAAAAAAAAAAAAAGAAGAAGTTGCTGTGGCAATGTTGAAGAGGTTACTGCCTATGTTCTCCTCTAGGATTTTGATGAATTCATGCCTCATGTTGAGGTCTTTTATCCATTTCGAGTTTATCTCTGTGTATGGTGTAGAGAATGGTCAAGCTTCATTTTTCTATACATAGCTGTCCAATTTTCCCAGCACCATTTATTGAAGAGACTGTCTTTTTTCCACTATTTTTTCCTGCTTTGTCGAAGATTATTTGACCATAACATTGTGGGTCCATATCTGGGGTCTCTACTCTCTTCCACTGGCCTATGTGTCTTTTTTTTGTGCCAGTACCGTGCTGTCTTGGGGATCACAGCTTTGTAGTAAAGCTTAAAATCAGGCAACATGATGCCTCCAGTTTTGTTTTTCTGTTCAACATTTCCTCAGCAATTTGGGGTCTCTTCTGGTTCCATACAAATTTTAGGATTGTTTGTTCCAGCACTTTGAAAAATGCCAGTGGAATTTTGATTGGGATGACATTGAAAATATAGATTGCTCCGGGCAATATGGACATTTTAACAATGTTTATTACTAGAAGTCTAGCAACAGTAATCAGACAACAAAAAGAAACAAAAGGTATTCAAATTGGCAAAGAAGTCCAACTCTCTCTCTTCACAGATGACATGATACTTTATATGGAAAGCCCAAAAGACTCCACCTCCAAACTACCAGAACCCATATAGCAATTCAGTAATGTGGCAAGATACAATCAATGTACAAAAATCAGTTGTTTCTTATACACTAACAGTGAAAATATAGGAAGGGAAATTAGAGAATTGATTTCGTTTACTAGAGCACCTGAACCATAAAATACCTAGGAGTAAACCTCACCGATGAGGTAAAGGATCTGTACTTGAGGAACTACAGAACACTCAGGAAAGAAGTTGAAGAAGATGCAAAAAGATGGAAAAGCATTCTATGTGCATGGATGGGAAAAATAAATATTGTTAAAATGTTTTAAAATATCTTTATATTTACTGAAGTAGAAATGTTCCACTTGTCCCTCATCCATTTCCTTTCTTATCAACATCTTGCATGTTTTGATACATTTATTACAATTAATGAACAAATGTTGATACATATCATTAATAGTAAAAGCCCATACTTTACTTAGTCTTAAGGTTTTTTTTTTCTTTCTTTCTTTTGATGTAATGTTCTATTTCCATTCCAGGATTCCCTCCAGGATTCCACATTATATTTAGCCATCACATCTCCTTAGGCTCCTCCTGGCTATGATAGTCTCAGACTCACCTTATTTTTGATGACCTTAGATTTTGAGGAGTACTGGTCAGGTATTTTGTAAAATAACTTTCAGTTGGGATTTGTTTAATATCTTCCCCATGAGTTAGCTGGGGTTATGTGTTTTTGGAACTAAGACCACAGAGGTATTCATTTTCATCACATCCTGTCAAGGGTACATTTTAACAACAGGACTCATCATTGTTGAAGTTGACCTTAATCACCTGGCTGAGGTAGTCTGATCAGGTTTCTCCATTGTAAAGTTCCTCTTTTCCCCTTCCCATACTGCAGTTTTTGGATGGAAGTCACTATGCACAGCCCATGCTACAGCAGAGGGAGATATGTTCTTCCTCTTTGAGGGTATATTTCTACATAAATTATTTGAAATTCATTGCATGGGAGATTTATCTATCCTCCCCCCACGTTTATTTAATCATTTTTAAAATATCATTATGGTCTCAAATTATTTTACTCTTTAAGTTATAATTCAATACTACTTTCTTTTCTTACTCAAATTATTATAGCTTTGGCCATCAGAATGCTTTTATTTCGCTCCTATGTTCCTTTGATGTGCCCCCGTGATTGTTGTTGTTTTCCACTTCTTTTTTGCTTCCTGACAAAGTAAGAGGCTCTAGGCTTATCTTGTATATTTTCTTCCCTAGTCCTAAAATCATCCATTTCTCTAGGGAACACTGTTCCTTTGATTAGAGAATGGCATTAGAAAACAAGATCTGGGTATAGGTATGTTTGTTGCTATTGGGTGTTGTTTTTAGGCCTTCCGCTAGGACTGAAAAAACAAAAAATAGTATAGGAATCTATTTATACACACAAGTATAAACATTTCTATGTATGTTTCCATATGTATATGAAGCTCATATGGGTTCATACGTGACCTCTGCTACTCTAATGGATCATTCTAGTGTTCTCTTCTTGCTTATTTGTACACTTCCAACCGATTACATTTATACTAGAATCCTGGAATAGAAAATGAACATTAGTTCAAAATCAAGGAAATCTGCATAAAGTATGGACTTTAGTTAAAATAAATGTATACTGGGGGGGAGGGGAGTATGGAGAGGGTGGTTGAGTTATGGACATTGGGGAAGGTATGTGCTATGGTAAGTGCTGTTAAGTGTGTAAGCCTAGTGATTCACAGACCTGAACCCCTGGGGCAAATAATACATTATATGTGAATTTTTAAAAAATAAATTAATGTATATATGCACAGATGGATATACATGTATAGCCAATCTGCACACCAGTATTTATACATCTCTTTTTTAGTATCTGGATTTAAAGATGAAAAATAGTGGAATATATAAAGAAACAAATATCTAGGTATTAGGATTTGGGTGTTTCCTTTTGATTTTTTCTTACCCTTTCTGATAACATTGAATACTTAGATTTTTATACCTCCCCCCCAAAAAAAAACCAAAACCCTGACTGTATTTAGTAGGTCTCAGAGCTCTCCATTCTGTATCATTATCTATTCTTTCATAGATACTGCATCGTCTTGATCACTGTAGCCTTATAGGAAATCTTGAAATTGGATAGTGGGAGTTCTCCAACTTTGTTCTTCAGTATTGTGTTGGTTATTCCAGTTCCTTTGCCTCTCCATGTAAATTTTAGAGTCAGTTCGTTGATATGTACAGAATGGCTTACTGGTCATGATCCTTTCCTCAATTATTATATTTGGTTCTCAGTAATTATTTGTCACTTCAAAAATTCAAATGCATTCTTAAAAATTTACCTCTTCTGTGAAGATATTTGCCCTCAGAATATTTGAACAATTACAACACTATTGGAAAAAATGTATTTGTGCTCCCCAGGTGTTTTGTTTAATGGATAATACTTATTTGAATGCATAAATTTGAATATTTAAATATTTTAATCCTCTTATTTTTCTTTGATAAACATCTCACTATACAATAGTTATAATATCTACCCCCAGGATTGTTGGGAGAGCTAAATTAGAGAACAAGAAAGAATTAAATATGCTTGGAACTTAAAAAGTATTCAATAAATGCTACTTATTCTTATAGTTAGCTGATTTTCTCATTTGGGGTAAAAGAAAAAACATTGTGCACACTTTAACCTCACATAATAGTCTGGTGCAAGATTTATTGTTTAAGTATTGTTTAACATTATACACTTTTAATGCATCATACTGTATTATATAAAAAGCCCTACTGCATATAAATGCATTTAATGTCACCCTAGGATACATTAAACATTTGTGATGTTAAAGTTAATGGATTTTGAGAAAGTATTAAATTTTCATTAGAAGCACAACTTTGTGACTATATAAATGCATACTTTTAAATATAAAGTTACAAAATTAATATTGAGAACGTTCATAGATTTTTCTATTGAACATTTGACAGTCAAACTTGTGTGATATGTTTTATGCAGGATAAGGCAAGCATAAGAATAGAATGTCCACAAGCCACAGAATAACCTAGAAAGAACACATGTGCAAGATTTCTTCGTATCCTTAGGTATTAGCCTGGGAGGAGCCACCTTTTCAATAAATCATTCTTGGGCTTACTTGGTACTTGGTTCTCATGCTGACACTAAACCTAAGAGCAGCCAGATCAGTGAAGTCAGGAGGATGTTCTGTTACAGTTTTTTTCTGGAAAGTTAAGACCCTACACTAAACAGTAACATTGGGTAATTAATATAATCTATATAGTAAATAAGTGTTTTCACTTATATATAATATAATGCGTTTTCTATTTCACAATAGAAAACTATTGTAATATGACTCACTATAAAATGAATTAACACATACTGTGTATCGCATTTTTCCATTTTTAAGAGATCTAAAAAGATTTTTGTCAGATTAACTATGTGAAATAATACCATTATTGGTTTAATGTTTAGTTTTACAAACTTAATGAGATGTTAATATTTTTAATTAATAATAACAATAATAATGATAGTCCTCACAATTTATCAAGTACATAAATAATGTTTACAACCTATTAATGGGGGATTGCAAGTATAAGTAAAATATATATATTTTTGTAATAACTACCTTTATTTTCATAAAATAAAACTATTCTTTTATCCAAGTTTTTTTCTGATTGAATTAAAATATATCAATAGGAGAATGTAAAAATGCTTATAAGTAAACTTATTTAATTATTTGTTTTTAATAGTGTATTTCTTTGGGATTCAGCATGTGTTTCATTATACATATATATATATATATGTATATATAATTGAGATTAAAGAATTACATTGTTCTTAACATAATTATTAGAAAAAAACTTGTTCTCCCACATATGGCACTCCTTTAAATTACATTAAAATTAAATCTGGACAATAATACATTATATGTTAATAAAAAATAAAAAATTAAAAGAAAATAATTTGCATACAGTGCTAGTATTAATATTATTTGTGTATCCTTCCATGATTAAAAATCCTGACAAAACAGGGATGCCTGGGTGGCTCAGTTGGTTAAGCCGCTGCCTTTGGCTCAAGTCATGATCCCAGGATCCTGGGATTGAGTCCCACATCGGGCTCCTTGCTCTGCAGGAACACTGCTTCTCTCACTGCCTCTGCCTGCTTGTGTGCGTGATCTCTCTCTCTCTCTCTCTCTGACAAATAAATAAATAAATAAAATCTTTAAAAAAATAAAAATAAAATAAAAATTCTGACAAAGTAGACAGTGCATGGCGAAGAAATGTCTTTATTTTTATTGAACCCTAATTCATCACAAATCATTTCAGTGACTTTACTCATTTAACAGCTACATTTTGAGTGCCTTCTAGAACCTGGCCCCTGCAGTCCGACAGGTAGTGTGTACACAAGGGACAAATACTTCAAGGAGTTCATATTCAGGGGTAGAAAAAAAAAAATAAAAACAGAGATTGAGTGTATTAGTAGCAGTGACAGAGATAAGACCTAAAACCAGCTCAAAAATCTCTGAAAAGGAGCCACAGCCCCCAGCGGGATAGGTGTCAGTCAGTGCTGTTGCGGACTGAAAGGAGAAAAAGAACCTTCCCCAAAGTGGTGGGGCTGATCTTTGGAAAGAGTAGCCTTTCCCCAGCATGGTCAGTGCTGGGTATCCCATATGAAGCAACTGTTTTCAGATGTTGGACAATGGGTAGCACAGGGCTATGGTCATTGAGGGAAGGAAGATTCCACATTCATCCTGATTTTCTACCTAAACTTTTCAAACTGCATCACAGTGAAATGGGACCCAAACAGAGCAGAGTTTGTG
Organism: Mustela lutreola; assembly: GCF_030435805.1. Lineage (NCBI taxonomy): Eukaryota > Metazoa > Chordata > Mammalia > Carnivora > Mustelidae > Mustela > Mustela lutreola. The sequence goes on along the minus strand of NC_081295.1, from coordinate 55,384,866 downwards.
GTAATGGCTGTGGAATGGATCAACAAATCAGTAGAACAGAATGGAGAATCCAAAAGTAGACACATACAGTGTGGTTGATTTTTTAGCAAAGTAACAAATGTAGGGAAGAAATGAAAGTCTTCTTAATCAGTGGTGTTGGCATAACTAAATACCCACATGGGAAAAAAATGAACCTTGAACCTTAACTCATATTATATGTAAAAATTAATTTGAGATGAATTATAGCCCTAAAAATAAAAGCTGTAACTATAAAGCTTCCAGAAGAAAACAAAGGAAAATATGTACATGACCTTGGGAAATGTGATTTCCTAGCACATAGAATTATTAATCACCACAGAAAAAAATTGACAAATTGGGTTTTATCACAATTGAACATTTCTATTTATTAGAAGACACAAATAAGAAATGAACAGGCAAACCACACGAAGAAAATGATTCACACACAGGAGAATATGTTTATAATATATGTGATTGCCAAAAGGTTTGCATTTGTAAAAAGGAAAAGCCTGATTTTTTTAAAAAATAAAATGAATTAAATACTGAAGCAGAAACTTACCAAAAAGGAAATATACAAATGGCCAGTCGTCTCACACTGAAAAATGCCCAGTAGTATTCATCATCAAAAAAATGCAAAATAGGGGCGCCTGGATGGCTCAGTGGGTTAAAGCCTCTGCCTTCAGCTCAGGTCATGTTCCCAGAGTCCTGAGATCGAACCCCACATCGGGCTCTCTGCTCAGCAGGGAGCCTGCTTCCTCCTCTCTCTCTCTGCCGGCTTCTCTGCCTACTTGTGATCTCTGTCTGTCAAAGAAATAAAAAAATCTTAAAAAAAAATGCAAAATAGGGGCTCCCTGGGTGGCTCAGTCAGTTAAGCATCTGCCTTCTGCTCAGGTCTTAATCCCCAGACCCCAAGTCAGGCTCCCTGTTGAGCAGGGGGCCTGCTGCTCCCTCTCCCCACTTCCCCCCACCATTCAACTCGTGCTCTTTAATTCTCTCTCTCTCAAATAAATAAAATCTTTTTAAAAAAGCAAAATAAACCTAAAACTCATAGCATGGTGTAAATACTAGAATTACTAAAATTAAAATGACTAATAGCAGCAAATGTTAACAAGGACGTGGGGCAGCTGAAACTTTCATAGATTACCCACAGGAACACAAACTGATAACAGCAAATTTGGAAAGTAGTTTGGCAGTTTCTTATAAAACTAAAGATGCGTTTATCTAATCTATGACTCGCAAAGTCCACATCTAGGTATTCGCCAAAAAGAAAAAGGAGAACATATGTCCAGAACAGATTTGTATAAACACACTGGAATTGAAAGATAAGGCTTTAGTATACAGGAGGATAGATGAAAGAAGTGACCAGAGTCAGGAACATTTGGTAGGGGACCCATGTCATGTCCAGGTGAGAGATGATGACGGTTGAATATAATAAGTACAGACGTGAAGGAATGAACTGGGGACATGTTTTGAAAGTAGAATGATCGGGACCTCCTAAATGATTGATTTTGGCGGAAAAAAGTCAAAGATGTGTGAGCACCACAATCTACATAACAATTCATGCTGCAGCTTACATAGGTGTGTACACATATCACACACAGGAGAATTGAATATATCAAATATTAGCTTGTATAGCGAAAAGTATTCAGAATATGTTCATGTGTTAACATTGACTGGCTTATTTACTGAAGTATAATTTATATATGGTGAAATGCACAAACTTTGCATTTTATACAGTTTGATGAATTTTAACAAGTGCTTACATTTATGATTAAAAATTTTCATCAGTCCCCACTGTCCACATGCCTGTGCCTCAAGGCATATAACATATAAAAGAAGATAATCGAATGTGCTAGACCATTTGTTTTATGTTTATAATCCCACGCAATCTTCGTCACAATCCCGTGGAGCACATGCAGTACTCACCTCCACTCTGTGGATAAGACAGCTGACAGATTTGAGAAGCAGTGTGCCCAAAGACACAGAGCCAGCAAATAACAAAGTCAGATGATGAATCTATGTTGTCCAACTCTACAAACTGTTGTACAACTACTGCACAAATCCACTCTGCACATTGCCGCTCTTTACCGTCTGCCTATCTAGCCTTTGTTGCCCAAGCTAGTCTACCTCGGCCCCGGGGCCCCAACCTTCTTCCACACCCAGCACCCTGTATCCTTTTATATCTCCATCTTTTCATTCCTGTGGCTCCTGAAGCTTTCACTCCTTCTGACTTTAGGACTTTTTCCTTCAATTTCTCACTCAAGTGTCACTTCCCTAGGCAAGCATTTCCTGAGTTCTAGGTAGAGTGCTACCCATGGCGGCTCTCTTCAGCCACAACACATGGGTCATGGGTCCGTTCTTACATTCACAATTTTTTATTTTGAAGATGTTTGTGTATTTCTGTCTCTTCATTGGAGCTCTTCCAGAACTGTCCTGGCTTCCTCATCTTTTTTTTTTCTCCCCAGACCTTACCATGCAAAGAAGGTTAATAAGAATTGTTTGTTGAATAAACAAATGTTTGGCTGTCAGACCATCTAGTATTGGAGTTGCATTTGCATAATCCTGACCTCCCACTGTCAATTATCTGTCAGACAGTAATAAAATGATTTGAAGCTCCACCGAAAAACTTAAAAATCGAAAAAGAGAGTAAAATGTGGGGACAGAGAGGGTGTCTTGTTTCCTAGGCTAAGCAGCATTATGATATTATGATATTACTCTCTTTAACAGCATGGTAGAAGATGGAATATTTTAGAGCTTAAAATGATTGGCTGAGGGATTAAGCTGCTTTGCCAACTGTTCAAAAACTCCATTGCTCCCAGCATATATATAACTACTGTTATGTCTCTATATAATTCTGGACCTTGAATGGCATATTTGATTAGAGCAAAATGAAAAAGAAAGAATTGTTATAAACAAGAAGCTGAGATTAAAAACATGTATTCAGTCACTACCTATGGTGAGTTCAAATACTCTTTCTAAGAATACACATAGAAAATTAAATAAAATGCTTGCAATCTTAAAGGAACTAAAACCTAGACCAAGGTGGAGTTTAATCCTACTTTTCAGTCTTTCCCTTTTATCCCTTCAGGTGAAGCTTATTGCAAAGAAGACTCAACTGCTTATCATTTTAGCAATTTCTAGGCCAATTCTATCCATGTAATATCTTTAGTATTTACTTGCATAGTATTTGTTAAAAGAAATATTCATTTGTATGTGTGCTTCTGGTAATATTTTGTAGGAAATGTAATGCATATAGTGAAGAGAAAAAAAGAAGTGAAAAAAATTTCAAAATCGATGTATTCTTTCAAGCCAATAAGCATCTACTGGACATTGAACTTGTGTGCCTAGCTCCATATTAGGCCCTGAAGACACACACAAATGCACAGATGAAATGTGGGAACCTCCTTTAACAGTAAAAGCTGTGATTCAGCAAAAACTAAGGAAGGGTATTGCCTGGGACCTAAAAATTTCTGGGAATTTCTTGCCAGGAATAGTGTATAAAAGTCAAAATTAAAGAGAAATGCCAGAGGAGTTCTTCCAGTTCTCTGGCCTCAGGTGGAGGAACACCATCAATGGGAGGAGATATAAGATAAAAGGTAATAAATCCTATTAAAGTCCTAAATTCACCAGGGAGGAATGGGCCTGACATACTGTTGGGTAACGTTCTGCACAGCCTTGAGTTCTTCCTTATGATTGGCTGTATCAGGGCAGCCCCAGGGTTCATCTGGGGACCACAGCAAGCAGGAAAGCATTTGTGTCATGGGGTATGATAACAGCCAAGGGGACAAACCTAGAAGGGTCATGATTGTGCCTGGTGTGGAGCCCTATCCACAAAGAAGACAGGGACAGAAATAGTATAGACACACTGGTGCTTCCAGACTGCTCAGTCTACTGGTGGGTATATCAGTGGGTTATGCTTATGCTAGCAAGACCTCCATGGGCAAGATTATAAGTGCAGCTCTAGTGACAGGGACACCAAGAGGAAGCCACTCCAATGTAACGGTAGACACTGGGGCTGGGTAGACTGTTTCTTATTCATTAATAAGAAAATGTATAAAATGAGCTTCCCTCCTTCCTCCCACCACCACATTCATGGTGAGTAATTTACTACCACTCCCATTCTTGGTGCCTGTCACAGTGAAAGTGAAATGGGAGATAGGAGTTGCCTGGATTGCAACCTGTTAGTGATGGTCCCATGTGCCTGTCCCAGCTCTGGGAACTACTCTCACCTGTCTGCTGGGACTCAGCTGCCCTGTTGTTCTCTGACCTCTAGGCATGTGTGCTTCAACATTTCTAAACTTCTGCCTGACTTGCACCCCTTCGTTAGATCCTTCTAGATGATTGTTGGCTTCTGGCCCACATTTTCTTTTCCCTGTTGTTTTACTCGTTGGGTTTTTTGGCAACCCACTGCCAACTTGATCAGCTTTTGAGATCCTTCCCAGCCAAGCACTGTGTAATCCTCTCAGCAACTTTGAAAATGCTATGTGCTGAACTCTGTCCCCTCCGTACAAATTCTTATGCAGAAGCCCTAACCTTTCCCTGGTGTTCTGGGACTTGGACCTGGAAACTTTGGAAGGAACTCAGGTTTCAGTGAGGTCTTCACATGGGGCCCTCCACCCTCAGAGAGGACATGGAGAGAAGGTGCCTTCTGTAAGCCAGGAAGAGAGCCTTCACCAGGAATGTAACCCATGACACCTCAGCTTAGGATTTCCCAGTCTCCAGAACTATGAGAAATACATTTCTATGTTTAAGCCACCCAGTCTGTAGCATTTTATTATAGGAACCCTAGCTGCTTAATATAGAGAGGAATTTAAAGATGAAGAAAACAGGACTCTGAGAACATAAGCACTTTGTTTCAGAATTTAGTTTAGTTAGTATGCTCTCTAAGGAAAATCAAAATAAAACAAAAACCTTGCTCTCTTCACCACACAGTACCACATGAAAAATTGTACAATCTGCCGCATCCTCGTATTGCCATTACTGGAATGGAGATAAGGTTTAAATTACCCATCTTCCTTGTGGTTAAGACGTTGAGGACTGCAACCTTAGACATCCTGTATTTAAGTGTGGTTTTGTATTTTACTTGCATCTCTATCTAGGACTTATCCTCCCTTTCTATTATACATGCATAAAGGTATGTCTATCCAAGCTACTTCTACATCATTAAACTGCAGGACTTAGTTTACTGATTTTCCATTCCCTACCACTTAGCTACCACACCAGATACGAATGGTATCACTTAGATAATATTTTATTGTGAGAATTTTATATTATATAATTATATATATAATTATGTAAATTACATATATAATATATAATTTATATATTTTTGTCATATTTTGGTGAAATAGAACATGCAAGCAGGAAAATAGGAATAGAGATTTGATTCTCAATTTTCCCTCAGCAACCTTGAATATTTTCTGAAATAAGAGGCTTTTTTTTTTTTTTTTCTTTTTGAGAGACCAAAATGAGAAGCCAGCCAAGCAGTTAGCATCATCCCTTGGGGAACCACAGGGAGACTGGGCCAGGTTCCATGAAAGGCAGAAAGCCTCCATCCATCGGGTGGCCAGCCATGGAACAGGAACAAGTTCAGTCATTAATACAGTCCTATATTGTGTACAACCTCTAGGTGACTGAGTCTTAGCTTGTCATAGTCCTAAGAGGGTATTCTAGTTCTAAGGAATTATCAGAATTAACTTCTGATCTCTAGGGGGGTTGTGCCTGTTAGGAAAATGCCTTGTTTAAAATTCGGTTTTAAGCAAAACTTCAAGTATTTTATTTTTCCCAGTTTAAAAAAATACTTAAGTGCATGGTTAATAAAATAGTTAATGCTATTTAATTAGCTGTATATAAAATCCAATCCTCTCTTGGTTGGATGCAGTTTTGCTTAAGTTAGCAGTTTGAAAATAGAACTACAGATTTTCAAGCCTACCCATTGCTGTGGTGATCCTGTCCCTTCTACAAGGAACATGGCCAAAACCAAAGCCCAGCTAACATGTTGAACAATCCTTTTGGAAGAAGAAGAGAATTCCATCAAATAATTTTGTTATTTATTTATAAATGGTAGAAGCACAGTTTATGATGCAATTATGGAGATAAGAGATTCAGAAAATTTATCAGTGATGGGTGAAAAAACAAAAATTAAATAGGGAATAATGTCCTTCATTTTCTGTATTGCCCATCGCTGTGTAGATGTTGATTTCACTTCCATCTTGGATTTAGGTTATCAGGAATACATTTTTAACTCTAAGACTCTATCGGGATTTCTCAACCTTGCACCATTGACATTTGGGGCTAGCTCATTCTTTGATGAGGAGAGCTGTCCTGTGCATTGTAGAATGTTTCACAGGATCTCTGGCCCTCACTAAACTGGATGACAGTAGCACCAACTGCCTCCCCCCATCCAACCATGACAGCTAGACATGGCCAAATGTCCTTTGAGGGTGAAATCACCCCCTATTGAGAAACACTGGTTCTATTTTTTTAGTATACAGACTTATAATTATTCATCTGTGTAATCCAGATTCCTAGCAGTGGCTACCTCTAGCATTTACTTGGCAAATGTTTGTCAGATGATTAAATTGAAAAATTGAAACTAATATATTTGTGTATGTAGCCATCTTTTGTGCTTGAATATATTGCATTTTTTTAAAGAGAAGTCTTATGATACCTATTTTTTCTAGAAATTTATGACCAGGATAATAATTTTAATGTAATTAATTTCTATTTATTACTCATAATTACATACTTACATAATAAATTTATATTATATTGATAGATTCCTATGAATTTCACTTATATCAACATATTTATTATTTCTTCTGAAGATAACATGCATCTGGTCATATTAATGGGATATCCTGTGTCTTCCAGAAAGGTTGGTGAAAGGGTACTAGTCCTACCTGGCCCTCAGGGGTCTATGACCTGGAAGCATCTGGGGTGCTGGCTTGCTACCCTCCATGGGAACAGCATGACAGTGAGATGGAGGTGGCTCTGACTACCTCCTGGGGAATATGATGATTCTGAGTAACCTGCAGAAGAAATTGAGACAGTAAATAAATATGGGAGAAAAGCTTTTAGGGTTAGCACCTTCATCACAGACATGTAGGAGACACAAACAGGCAACCATCAGGATGCCAGCTATAACATAACCAATGTATGGTGAGGGCATACTATGTGCCAGGCACCGTTCTAGGAACTCTACTTGATTTACTCATTTAGTCTTCACAACAAAGGCATGGGGAAGGTACCCGTATTATCCCCATTTTACAGAAAAGAAAACTGGAGCATAGAGAACTTAGTTAACATAATTCATTAATTCAGTAGATATTATTGGTCATTAGTTAATATCATTCATTAATTCAGTAAATATTATTGGCCATACATACCACCTGCTGGGTGTTGCGGATATAATACAATGCATTCATATCAGATACTTTTCTTGACCTCAGAACTTGTATCTATTTGGTAGAGGAGATTTTTATCTTTATTTTATTCTGATTATTCATTATTTATTTAGAGAGTGCATGAGTGAGTGGAGAGGAGCCGGGGTTATGGAGCTGAGGAGAGGGGAAAGAATCTTAAGCAGGCTCCAGGTTGCATGAGGCTCAATCTCATGACCCTGCAATCATGATCTGAGCCAAAATTCAGAGTTAGACACTTAACTGGCTGAGCCACCTGGGAGCCTCCTGGTAGAGGAGAGAATTGAAAATACAAAGTATCAAGTCAAACATGTTAAATGCTATAAAAGAGGAAATTATGAGGTGTTATGTTGCCTGCTGTACAACATTGGGGAACTTATGTGACTTTTCTAAACCTGTTTTGTCATCTCCAATACTGGGACAATAATATTAGCTTATGGGGTTGTTAGAAGTACAATGCCTAGCATATATAATAAGGACTTAATAAATGTTATATAGTAGTAGAGTAATATGAGGAGGAGAGATTATGTATATTTGGGTGTACCATAGCATCCTGAAAGATACTATCATAACTGAAGCTTGGAGGATTGGCCAAAGGTAGACATCTGCTAACAGAGAGAAAAATCCATTCTTGATAAAGGACATAATACAAATAAGAGAGCAGGAAAGCTCAGAAAATAGGAAAAGCCCAAGGTTTGGTTTCCTTGTGACATGAAAGAATATAGAAAGAGGGGAGGCAAAATGTAGGTTGAGGCCATAGCATTAAGTTAACCTCAGGCTAAGGAATTTGGAACTTTTGTTGGGCGGTGTGGAGCAGAACGGAAGAGGGAGAGTGCTTTAGGAAGATTTGTCTGCTGTTGCAGGAAGAGTAGAACTGAGTGGAGGGGAGTGGCATCTGGGACACAGTCAGAAAGAAGCCACTGCCCTGAAGTACCCAGAAGGGTCAGGTGAGGCCTGGTCTCTGCTAATGGCCCAAAGAGTGGCAGGGGAGGGAGACAGAATCATCATATTCTCCAGATACTAGAATTGACTGGACCTGCTGGAGTTGGAGGGAGGAGTTGTCACAAGACAAAAAGTTGTCACAAGACAAAAAGACCAACAGAGAGCTTTAGATACCGAGAAATGAATAACTGGAAGGATTGTATAGTGATAATGAAGATCTAGAAAACTCTGATATAAGGTAGAGAGGTGGGGTTGCTAATGATATTACCTTTTGACATCTTGAGTTCCAGGTACCATCTGTTTGGGGACATGCAACAAACAGGTATCCTTTCCAAAATGGAAATTGTAGCTGGAGATAGAGATCCAGAAGTTGTTTATGCTGATGTAGTGGTTGGAACTGGATAAAGGATACAGGATATCCTTCCGTGGAGGGTGTGGAGTCAAGCTACCAGCAGTGGCTCCTGAAGAGAACACAGAGGTCAGAAGGGAGGTGAGATTAGATCCAAGAGAGAGGAAGCCAAGAAGCCCAGGGTGGGGAATGAGTTCAGAAAGCAGGGTTGGAAATGGATGCAGATGTTTCTGAAAGACTGAGGAGGAGGAGGAGAAGGACCAGTTGTTCTGCCCATAGGATGGGCAGCTACGATTAAATTTACTTTGAGAGCAAATTCTTCTGTTCTGTGACTGAGGCAGAAATGTTGTGGCATGTAAGGAAGGAGTGATGGGGGAGAAGCTATAGTGGTATTGTGGGATAGGGTGGAGATCCGGGGAAACTTCTAGTCTTGGAGGGTCAGTCTTTGTAGAGTGTGCACAAGAGTATTTGAGTGTATGTGTGGAGAAGAGTATGGTGTGTGGAAGCACCCATGACCTATTTCAGCCGCCGTCACTTGTTGCTATATGGGAATGGGAGTCCGGTGTTCCTAACAGTGTGGGTTTTTCAAAAGAAGCAGACAATCTAGGTTTTTTCTTCATTTTTGATGGGAAATCTGCACTTTTTAAAATGTTGGCTCAAATTTTTGAAAACCCTGTCTAAAACAAACATGTCTGTGGGTGGGATACGGCTCATAAAACTGCTGTTTTCTTTGGTGGAGATCATGGGCTCATGAAAGTTCTCTGTAAAGAAGAAGAGAATGGCTTATCATGAGCACTGGATAAATATTTGCTGGATTGGAAACAAATTTGCACATTGATGATTTTTAAGTAGGAGGAAATGTAGGGCTCGATTTAATGCAGCTGTGATAGATGAGTACGGCCTCTGAAAGAATGTTGGTAAATTAAACTATGAGACATTTCTAGTCAAAAATTTATTATTTTGCTATTAATATTGACTTCTCATTGCCAATGAATATGATTGTCTTCACACCACTGGTAATTGGCGGTGACAGTAGAACATAGTAAGTCTGCATTATCACTGTATTAACACCATTGAAGACTGGTAATTATTAGAACTTCGAGAATCCCACCGCTCAATCAGTAGGTAGACACACCTTGTCTGTTCTTCGTATTATATTTGGAAGGAGTCAAATTTTTCTGAGTTAAAGTGTTAAGGAATGGACTTTATATGAGGCACAGGTAGATGGGAAGGTCAAGGTCATAAACATGAATAGAACAGAAAGTGTTTCCATTCAGGGTAATTTCTTTAACTGCAGGCAAACTGTTCATTTATCAGCCTGTCTTCTCCCCCATTAGACTGCTCAAATTCAAATAGAATTGAAATCACAAATAGTGCCCAGTGCAGACATACAGGCTGGTCAATTACGGAAAGTCTTTTGTGACTACAATTCAGGAAATTGAAGTAACCCTTGTCTATGGACTTGCCTGTGTGTTTTTTCCCTCAAGATGAAAGATCCTGATCAGAATATATGTCTTCTAGGTAAGTATTGCTGCTCTTTGACAGAGGAGAAAACTGAGGCTCAGAAAGGTCAGGTCACCAGCTGAAGGGTCATACTGGAAGTTATGGAGCTGGGATGTAACACAGGCTGACTTCAAGGCCTGTGTCGTGAGACAGCTTTAGTAAAAGTAACCTCTGAGTGACTTGGCCCATTGAGTTATGCAAATAAAACTCATTTTCTTCTTCTTCAAAAAAACAATAGTCCTTCTTCTACTCTGGCCTTTGGGGATTGGTACACTTTTCCATTTTCCTAAAAGAAATTGCAGAAGTAACTCTTTGAACTCAGTACTGATGATTTCCAAGGGGAAGCTTTAGTTGTATCGCCAGACCTAAGTTCTAATTGTAAAGGCTATGGGATTTTAATTTATTATCTCTTTTTTTCCTAGAGCGTTTTGTGAAATTTTCTAGAGCATTTTGTTGCTGGGCTTGGCCCTGTGTGTAATCCTAGAAGGAGAAGGGTCTTCACCCTGCCGTTTTTCTCTGTCTATATTCTTTGCCCTGTTATTTCTCTCCTTACAGTCAAAGGTCTTACATAGCTCCTATATTTCAGAATATATGCAACTGGGAAGGGGATTTTTAAAAACCATAAATAATTAATCTATTCTTTTGTGAAGCCGTCAAAACAATGCCTACAATTGTATCAGGCAGGGAGCCCAATGGAAAGCATGAGTATGCTTTAATTTTTTTCTCCAGAAGTTCAAATGTATCTCTGCTCTTTGTCATGGATGAAAAGAAGCACCTAGGGTTTTGTTTTTTAGCTAAATGTATGTGTGTATTTGAATGCAAAGGCATAAATATTTAAATATGTAATAGGTAAGTATATGCACATATATCCAATTGCAACCTATGTATCTCTTTAGACAGATGTTAATGAAATGGTAAATATTAATACATTTTACAGGTATATAACTTCGTAGGACTCTACTTTTTTTAGGCAAAAATGTGTTTCTCTGAAACCACACCACACAGACTAAACATCTGTTTTAAAGTGTGTTAAAATCCAGCAACTCAATGTCAATTGGATCTGGCTTTACGGTATTGCTTGCTTGATTATGGCTCTCACTGGGGGAGGAGAGCTTTCTGATATCATCCAAACCTCCAGAGTACCATTCAAAGCAGCTGGTATTCTATATATTACATAATTATGAAGCACACAGTGTAGTTTAGAATACTTAAGAGGCACTAGGGGCCCACTTCTCAAAATATTTACAGCCTTTTATTCTTCTAAAAACAATAATTTGCATGCCTAAAATGATATGTGTACCTTTGCCATGCAAATTTTCTTTGGTTTCTTTTTCCTGGTGAAACTTGCTCTGAAAATATCAATGTTTAGCAGTGAATAGGCCAGAGGGAGATGTCATTGGCAAGAAAGGAGGTCTTCTAACATTTTCCCCAAATTGTGAGGATTCAGAGGGAAATGAGGAAGGTCTGAGTGAAGGAGCCCCTGTGAGAAGAGGTGTGACCTCTGAGGAGAGGCTCTGGAAACAGGTGTCAGCTTTTGCATGAAAGGCGTGATTGGAGGTAAGTGCCTATCCAGTACACCAGCTCTGGCCATTCCACAGATTTAGAAGAACATTAAGAATATAAATATTATGGAAGGAAATGACATGCTCTAATATATATTAGACATGCTCTAATATATATATATTATATATAGAAATGGGCCAATGTGTGTATATATATATATATATATATATATATATATATATATATATATTTTTTTTTTTTTAATAACAGTGTCTTTTACCAAAGCACACTTTGGGGCTCTCTTAAGCTACCGTATTTTTTCTGAGTGGTCTCTGTTAGGGATCAGGGGCTTGGTCTTTACTGAAAATGTCCCAAATGGTAGTATTACCATCTTGGTGGAATAGGACTTCTCCCAAAAGTTGGGTGGGGCTGAATATCTTGGGTCAGTAATGTACCATTTATCCCTAAATTAAAACAGGTAGTAGCGTAGTTTTCTGGCCTTGATTCTATTCTGAAAGATATGATTAAAAACAGGCCAACTTCAACAGTAGATTAAAAGTACCCAGGCTCCTATTGGAACTCAAGCTTTGTCTGGCACTCTTGTTTATGGAACTGTGCTAATAAAAATACATTATAAAGAGGAATAAGTAACTGGGTCAAAGTATTGATTAATTATACATATATACATATATGTGGTTTTAAAATATTAAATGTGTACATAATGTATACTGAATATAAAATATTAAATATATACAGAGTACTTAGGGATATTATCACATATAAAAGGCAAGAAATGGGCCAGGATCTTAATGACAGTTATCTTTGAGCAGAGTATTACAAAAGACATTTATTTTCTGTTTTCTGTGTCTTGGTGAAATTGTATACAATGAAACTACATTCATTTCATAAAGAGAAAAAAAAAATATTTTTTCCTATAGGGAGTAAATTGTTAACATAGTAAATTAAAGTTTCCCTTTGGGAAAGGAGAGTAGGGATGCTAGTCACCATTCCCAGAAGGCAATCTTCTGTGACCAGCCTGGCCTGAAAATCATGCCCCAAAGATGATATTGTTTCTACTCTATCCTGCTGACTCACTCAGCAAGAGCGCCTACTGCAGGCTGATACCAAGAGCTAAAAGGTAAGTTGACCCCTCTTATCTAGTTTAGGAAAGAGCCATGGAGACAAAAACTTGCAAAGACACTTAACAGGCCTAATAAAGAATGTCTGATCAAGTAACAAAGAGAAAGTGCTTAATTAAAATGGAAACCTTGCCAAGTTCAACCCTAATTTCCCTGCATCTGAAAGGCTTTGCTTCAGACTTCCTGCCAGACTTCACTTCTTTCATCATCATCATAGTTAAACGTCCTCTTGAGTGCCATATACATTCCTGCCATGATGGAAACTCCCCGAGAGCCACATTATGTCCTATTCACATTTATATGCCCCACAATGCCTTGAACACAGAAGAAATTCAATACATATTTATGGAATGAGCAAATGGTCCGGTATTGTGTGGGGCTAACACATACAGCAGTAATAGAAAATATTTCACTTCAGGCTCAAGCAAACTGTTTATTTTATGAATCTGACAACTGCAGTATTGAAAGAAAGTGGCCATATCTGATCTCAGCAAGGATTGATTGATTGATTGATGCTTCTTCTCTTGCCGTATGGCAAGGGAAAAGATTTCTTCATAAGTCAGTGGCCTCTGACGTGCACCACCACCATGGCTTCTTCCTCAATGGGTAGTCTGTTTGACCAGCCAAGGTCATGTGACCTGTTGTAAGGGGAAAAAAAGTCATTCTTAGAAATATGGCAAGACAGAAACTTCTATTTACATAACCATAGTTAGAGGGTTTATTGAAACATGCTGCCCAGAAAACAACTGTTTGTGAAGAGCTTGAGGGCATCATTATAACCTCTGTGGGAGGCTGGTTTTCTCTGGTGCCCAGAACTGCATGGACAACAGAATCCATGCTATCAGTCCACAGAGCCCAACACTCCTGTCATGAGTGTTATCATTCAATTTTCTCCCAGCAAGAGTGACAGGAGCTAATTGTTTGGCCCGGTTTGTGTCCTTCCAGTCCCATGAAGTTGACTATTTTGCATAATAATCTGACTGGCTGGGTGAAGCTCCAATAATCCAGTTCCTAACCCTGAAACTAGAAAGTGCCAGAAAGGTTGGTTCCCTATGGTGAAATGACAAGACATTTCAGGGAGAAGAAATCTTTCCAAAATTTTCTGTAATTAAAAAGTGTAGTGTATTTTTTTTTGGAAGAAACTCTACTTCTAGTGCATTTCACGTGAAGGTGATAATATTGTGAAGATGTATGCATATATATGTGGATACACACAGGCACACATGCACACTCATGTGAGCACATCTCTTTAGTGAAATAAGTCAAATCATTTTGAGCATTGATTAGGTAAGAATTTGAGTTCTAAGGATCTTCCGATGAAAGGTAATGTTAAATGGAATTGAACTGATGCCATGGTCTGTTTTGGAGAAGAAAATTGATTTTTTTTTTCTTTTCATTAAAATAAGGCTTGAAATTTTAGTGTGCTGGACAAAGGAGCATGAAGAAACTTTTGGGGTTGATGCATATGATCACTGTCTTGATTGGGGCGATGGTTTCACAGTCTCATATATATGTCAAAAGGTAGCAAATGGTATGTTTTAAAATATGTGAAGTTATTGTATGTCAATTATACTTCAATAAGAAAAAGACCATTGCAGTGTGCTGGGCTGGAAATCTCTTCTACGCATCTCTCAGGAAGTGTTGCATAAGACAACCAATGCAAATGCCAGTGGGTTTAATGTGGCACTTACCTACATATATCATTCCTCCAACCATCCATCATTCCTTCTGGAATAATGGAAAATAGTAGGTAAATTTTGTGATAAACACATGCGTGTCCATTCAGTATCCAGGACAGATCACCAGTTGCCTGGACAGAGGGAGCAGAGTGTCCCATCGCTGACGGAGTTAGGAACATAGTTATAATCCAGAATCTGGATTGAGGACTTTGACACCAGCATGTTATAGTTATCCCTTCCACCCTACTCCATCAATTGGACTTTTTAATACACTTGAAAGTCCAATTCCCCCGGCTTCTCAATACATTGTTTTCTTGCCAATCTCTACAAATGATTCAGGCAAAACTGTAGGAATAGGGCAAAAGAGAGTTTTACAAATTTCGAATGAATTTTTAAAATTTTTCTAATTTAAATTCAGTTGGCCCACATACATTACATCATTGGTTTCTGATGTAGTATTTAATGATTCATTAGTTGCATCAAGTGAATTTTAACACTTGTGTGTTAAGAAGCCTCATAATAGGAACACCTGGGTAAGCTCAGTTGGTTAAGCATCTGTCTTTGGCTCAGATCATGATCCCTGGGTCCTCGGATTGAGCCCTGTGTGGAGACCTGCGTCCACTGTCAGGTTTCCTGCTCAGCAGGGAGTCTGCCTCTCCATTTCCCTCTGCTTCTCTCCCGACTCATGTTTGCTCTCTCTCTCAAATAAATAAATAAAACCTTTCTTTTTTCTTTTCTTTCTTTCTTTCTTTCTTTTTTTTTTTTTTTTAAAGAAGGCTCCTAATAGTAAAGAAAGGCGATTAGATTTGTGAATCCCAGGCCCACCCCCTCCACAGCCTGGGGAGCTGGAACACATCGCCAGGTGGTACCTGGACCTTGGAAAGGGGCTTCCTGGATCTGTACTTGGGCCCAAGCCTACAGACAGGGATTGGAGTTTAAGAAGTTGGGATATAAATTGTTGGAGTTGAGAGCAGTATGTGTGAGGGGAAGGCCTGAGCCAGAGAGGGAGCTAAAAAAAGGTAGGATGTCAGGGGCTGTGTGCCTCGTCATGATTCCCATCGTTGTGGTGGAGATTGCCTCTTCCCCTTTTACTGCCATACATCCTGAGGCGGGTGCACACTGACGCAGGGCTGAGGAGGAAGCAGGAAAGCTGAGGGGATCAGGACCATTGAGTTTGTATGGGAAGGACAGAAGAGGCCTGGGGAATCAGCAGCATCTCTATATCTGGGGGAAGTGGGGTGTGGAGTATTAGGGCAGCCTCTGGATCCACTGAGGGTGGATAAGAATTTCTTCCGTGCTTTCAGTTGGAGAAATTAAGTACATATACAAAATTTCTAAATCCTTCATCTATTTCCATTATTTCTTATTCTCTTGCCTAAAAGCGTGTTTCATTTCAAATTAGAGTCAAGTTCCAGCTTATTTATTTATTTTTAGAAATGAATGTTTGGCAAACTAAAATCCCAGCACTTACATGTTAGAAAGAACTTTGAAATTAAACAAGGATCCTATCTCCTTCTTTTAATATCTAAAAAACAAAGCACAGTTCTTCCTTCCAGGTTGGACTCTCCTATTACAATGAACGTTAATCCATACTAAACGGGCTTTAAGAAACGGGTTTTCCTCACCTCTGTTCAATTTCCTTTCTCAGCTTTAATGATTTCAGGTAGCTCCTGCTCATCTTTGTTAGCCATGCACAAATGTAAATGGTAATGAGGCTTTTGTGTATGCGTGTGAAATTCAAAATCCATCCCTAGTCTATTAACTCTGTAAAGAAACTTACACTGTAGGAGTCCATAGGAGTCTGAACAAAAAGGCTTCTATTGTACAAAACCAATTTCCATGTAATCAAGTTGGGCAATAGAGTGTTTTCTCTTGAATGATATTTGTACAATGTCGGAGAGGTCTGACCTGTGCACTGTGCAGGAGAGTTCTATCACTTAGTGGGTGCAAAGGTCAGAGGAAAGAAATGTTTCTGGAATGACTTGGCTTAAATTGCAATGCTTCATAATAGCATGGTTTCGTGGCCACCTCCCTCAATGACTATTTTTGTCCGACTAAAATCTGGTCAAGCGATGCATCACTGAACTCATTTATTTAAGAAACAGCTAGAGATTATTGTTAAATAAAAAAAGTACCTCATTTTGGTTTTAAGATATTCCTTTTCCTTAATGTACTACGTTTTGTGGTTTCTTTTTTCCTTAAGTTTAAATTATCAGCTAATGCCGAGTGGCTAACGACAGCACCTGGCACATAATAGGAAGTCAGTCAATATGTATCAAAGAATGATTGAACTTAATTTCTCTTATGCAACAGATGCAAAATAGTATGACTTAATCAGAACATACGAATCTGAAAAGCTTTTTTTCACTGTGGTCTAAAATGTTAATTTCCTATAATTTTCTTGTAATGCGAAAACTAACATACCATCTAATAAAATCTTTTTGTTTGAGTAGATGTCTGCAAAGTTAGGAATAGCATTTTATAACCTAAGCAGCCAGTTGCTGATTTTTATACCCCCGACCGCATTTTAGCTCAGTCAAGAATCCCAGCGTCCTACAAGTGCCGCTCCCAATTCACCCAGCTTCTCGGACACCTCCTTAGGGTCCCAAGGGTGACCCGACTCTCATCAAGGCAACACACAAAAGCTCTCTCAGAATGGTCCCCGGGATCAAATAAAAGAGGCCTCGTGCTGTGTTCAGTGGGCAGCATCACACCGACATACTGCAGGGCTCTGTCTAATAAATCAATGCTGATACAATTCGACAAGTCTGTAATCAGTTTGAGATCATGCTCCAGTATGTTCTACAGCAGACAGATCGCAATTCTCACTTTAGTTTCCTAGTAAAACAGATGATAATTGGGGAAGTTAACCTGCAGTTTACTTGTTCATAAGCTAAAAAAAGGTAATGCATTTTGTTCACTTAGTTGCCCCCAAACTGATAAAGTAGTTTAGTCTCTCGCACTTCCAGATTCCTACTTTTTCACCCACACAGTATTTTATGCAGACGTGCTTAGAGATGTAACAGACTTCCCTCCTCTACCTCCAGACAGCATGTTCCTCTAGAGGAAGGCTCTCCAGATGTTTCACATCTCCATATCCCTGGGGCCTGGAGCAGCATTTAGAAGTTTTTCAGAATGAAGCAATAGCCATGCACTTTTTAAAGTTAAAAAAACAAACAAAAAAAAGTTTTCAGTATTGACTCAAAACCACATTTTCTAATCCTCATTTGTACTTGCATCCGCAAACCAGAAACTAAGTGTAAACTCCCATATATGAAGCTCTGATACAGAAAACCAAATGTACACAGTAGAGGCCAACTATTTATGTAATCAATCCTACCAGTACCACAACAGTAATTGAACATGACAGGTGATATTGTTTTCTTTGCTTATTTAATATTTAGGGTGTTGAATAAAATAATAATAACAGTAACAACATGTACTTAAAGGTTAAAAAAAAAAGCATCCCCTGATGCGCTTTAACACACATCAGTTCATTTGACATTCACAAACCCCTTCTACATTGAGAATTGCTTTGTCTTCATATTAGATTATTCATATTTAGGCTTAGGGGAGCTGTGACTTACCCAAGGCTTCTCAGCTGAGCAGGACCTCTTGGACAAGGCTCCAGCCCGTGGTCACAGCCAATGGATTTCCACATTGCTCCGTGCCTGGCCTTTGACACAGAGGCAACTTGAAGTTCTGGAATGTCTTAGAGAGGTCTTCTAGTTTTTAAATTCTGTGTCTTTATGCTACACGGACCCATGCTTTGAGAGTTATGATACGCTGATCTCTTTTTTGTTTTAAGATTTTATTTATTTATTTGACAGAGAGAGATCACAAGTAGGCAGAGAGGCAGGTAGAGAGAGAGGAGGAAGCAGGCTCCCTGCTAAGCAGAGAGCCCGATGTGGGACTCGATCCCAGGACCCTGAGATCATGACCTGAGCTGAAGGCAACGGCTTAATCCACTGAGCCACCCAGGCGCCCCAGATATGCTGATCTCTCTTAAGAGCCCATTTCTAATGTATGAAATTTTGGAAACGAGTTTGCTAACTGTGGTTGCATTCTAAGATTTTAAATTCTCAGTATCTTTAGGGAACAATGGGAAATTCTATGAAATTTGGCTTAAACATTTGTTTAGGAGACCAGAGTTTACTATACAAGTGCTAACAGATGTGTCACTCTAAATAACAAGACCTAATATAGGAAAAAAAAGAACTTAAAAGTACGTAAACTAGGAATGGGCTCATTGCATTTTACAGAATGAATGCCTTATTTTGTAAAAGGTCCCCACAGTTCCTTTATGTGCTTAGCTGTCTTGGTGCATTTATGTGTTTGATTGTAGATCACCAACCACTTGATAAAATGGCTGGGGGAAAAAGAGGAGGAAACATTTGTGACGTTTTGAGAGCCAATAGTAATTACAAAACACTTAAAAACAATGATAATGCATTTCTAAATTTAAGATGTGAACTAATGGAAGAATTTCATTTGAATCACCTGATTTAATTTATAGGATTTTTGTGAAAGTCTCCATTGACAGCCTACGATGCTTTGTTGCCTGAATTCAGAATGTGTTTCATTCATTCATTCAACACATAGCTATTGGATGTTTAATACATTCCAAGTACTGTGCAGAGTGATGATGAACCAAACCAAACACAGTTTCTGACCTGCTGGAGTGTGCACTGTGCTCTTTAGCAATGTGATTTGGAAGTTTTACGGGGCTAGCATATGTGAAGTGATAATGAAGAATAAGTTCTTTTAAAAACTTACTCAAGCATCTCCATGTGATCATTTCTTTGCCTTTTGTTGTGTTATCTCCTTTATATATTTTCTGAGATCTATTATAATGAATGATTATTACTTTCTGGATTATCTGTAAAAGATAAAGGAAAAAGCTTTTCTTAATTTGGTTCTTGGCATATTTATATGAATGTTTTGAGGCTCTAGAAATGGCAATTATCATAAATATCCCAACTGGCACATTTTATTAGCATGAGCTCACATAATATAGATGAATCAACCTGACGTTTTTTTTCCTTCAGCTGTTTGGCCACCATATTAATTGGTTCTATTACAGGTGGATAGAATGATCTTAATTTCCTTTGGTAAGCTTGAGTGATTTAATCTCATCAGTGAATTGTGGGTTGAAGATATATTTCAAATTTTTAAATCCCATCACTTTGAGGAAGATTTCCCTGCCTTATGGATTTAATGAAAGAAAGTTACCTGTTAATACTTCACATGCATTTCCTTATTCATGTGGAAGTAGAGTTACAACTCCAGACTGTTTATGTAAGCCATCCGTAGGAGCTGGTTCTAATTCATTTATTTTTACCATGATTACAACTTTTAGTTGAGCAAATATTGAACTTTATTAATCCTACCTGTGTATCCTGCTGGGTAATAAAATGTATTGGCACATGTATTTAAGATTCTTCAGGCTTTGAACAAAAATGTTGCCATGGGAACCGGATTTCATAGCCCATAGTCCTTTGCACAACTACACCTGCCTTATGGTAGAGGTTTCCATGGCAACATTTTTGTTCAGGGAACATAGAACTTGAACAGAATATGCCACGAGTCTCTTTTCAATGTGTACGTTGATCGTTGTGGTATTACTATAGTTAATGTGCATATTAGAAATACCAGGGGCTCCATGATGGGCAGCGATGTTGTTCTTACTGCCACTGAATAGATTATCGTGTTTTGTAGTCACAAGGCATCGGATTAGGAAATTAGAGCAATTTCTAGTCTCTTTTCACTGTCTCTCCACCCTGCACTCTTTCGACCCTCCCGCCAGAGTATGGCAAATAATCCTCCATGGCTGGCATGACCAGAATGATCATGTGTGATAATGCCAGAGCTGTAAGGGAAAGATGTGTAACTAATACCTGGCCAAGCTCAGCAGGCTTTCTTTAAAGGGCAGCATCAATCTTGGGAGCCTCTACTACTGCAGAATAGTCTACTAATTGTTCTTCAACTTCCTCACACATACTTTACTCCAAAGAAGGTCATGAGCTCCAATAACAAAGTATCACGAGGATGGGGTAAGGATTAGTTTTCTTATTTTTGATCTAATGTCTTCTCTCTTTATCTCTTATATATTTACATTCAGCATAAAAAAAAAAAAAAAGTTGGCAACTCCTAAATTAAAGCGACCCAAGTTCTTTTTTGGCTTGCCATGCATGGGTGTCCTATCACGTCGGTAACTAAGGCAGAAGAGGGCACTACGGCCTCACAGTGGATATTCCGGGGTTATCACTGTTGTGTTTTATGGTTCTCTCACCTGTTCTGTGCACACTCATCTGTCAGGACCAGGCTGTCATTGCTGCCAGGTCTGTTGGCATGTTGCTATTTCTTGGCAGGTCTCAAAACATGCAGCACTGGATTTTGAAGTAGCCTCAGCTGCTGTTCGTGGTATACAAAGGAGCTGAATGGGGGATATTATTAATGCCAATCATCCTCTACCCACAAGGGTATCAAAGGGACTTTTAGAGACCACAGGGCTGCTTTCAGCAGAAACCCTAATCAGATCATCTTCCTTGATCAGGGGAAGGAATGTAGGAAAATGAAGTGGGTTAAAGGAATTAGAACAAGTAAATGCATTCTGAATACATTCCCGACAAATTAGCCCAGAGTGCAAATAGACATTGATTTGTCTGATTGAGTGGAAGTATAACTTAGAAGCCCGAGGTCAGGCTTCTGCCAATTTGAGGCCTTGGGAAGTTAAACAAATACAGGGGAGTGTGAAAAACACATTTATTTATAAAGCTGGAGAGGAGAAAGGAACAAATACAGGAAGAGAGGGAGGGGAGGGGAGGAGAGAGGCAGGGACAGGGAATAGTGAAATGTCAGACCCGACTCGGGGAGTCGGGCTAGAGCAACGCTATTACAAGGCAGGGGCAGAAAAATTGTAGGTGAGTTTCATCTAGAGGAAAATACAAGAAACATAGAGGAATGGGTACTAAATCAGGAGTCAGACAGTCTTGGTTTTCCAGCTACCTATAATCATGGATTTGTCACCTCAGTTTATTTCTGGAAAATAAACAATGAGGCCTTTGGATGAGGCCTGAGCTAAGGTTTTAAAACTCTGTTGTATGACTGCGTGTGTGTAAATACAGTGGAGAAGCCTCACGGGAAACATTTTTGTCTCCCGAAAAACTACGTCAACTAGACCCGCTTTCATTTGCTGAGCACTGTAATGAAATTTCACTTAAAGAAAATGCTGCCTGAACTCTAAAAAGTTTCAAAACTATTGGGACTGCTGATTTCCTAAATCCTGCCCAGCACTAATATTCTACTCTGTGCCCCAGTCTCTACTAAGCTAATAACATGATGGATTTTAACCACTGTTTAATAGAGTTATGAGAGCTTTGAGCTCATGGCCATTGCACAATCAATATTTCTTGACTTGAGCTGAATTAAATTTCATCCATTCTGGAAATGGACCCCACAGATCCTTTTCCTAAAATGCCAAAGAAGTTATTTTAATCAACGAAAGGCCCATAACACAAAACAAACCACAGCTCTATCCTTGCAAGAAACAAAAAGAACAACAAAAAACAGGGTTTGGACACACCTGAGAGATTTTGTGCCATGGTCCCTGGATGTCAAAATCAAGGGAGGGTGAGGAAAGCCAGCTGTCCTAACCACAGCAAGAATGCACAAAAGATTGGGATCCTGCCAGGTGTACCAGAGGAGCACGGATGAAACCATGGAGTCTTTAGCCCTTTTTGAACTTGAAGATGGAGGGAGCTGTGGTCAAGGTCTGAAACATGTGAAGAATATGCGTATCACAAACAGATTTGTTGACCCAGTCCTGCTTGGTTGTTACAAGGGAACCAACTTTCCTTACAACTTTAGAGTGATGCGTTTAGGCCAAAAGGAAGTCCTGCTTTGTATAGGAAGTGGTTTACTAATGGGATTCATTACTGTCCGAATTCAAATGAACTGGGAGTGTTAAACTCAACCCCAGTGGGAGGAACATGATAGATTGATTATCTGGGCCTCTGCCTGCATCAGTTTCCTGTGTGTGGTCTGGCAAGTGTGCCAGGGGAGAAGAAATGTGTAGTTCTTGGGTTCTATGCTCTGGACAGAGTGTTACACTACTAAGAGACTAGTGGTGGTCATCTCCTTCTCAAGGAATGGACTTAATGCATGGCATAGTCTTAGTTTCTTTACTTGACCTCACAATGATACATAAGAAGGAAAGAAACACATTCTCCCATAACATTTCTTTCTGAAATTTTTGTTTATTTTTGGTAAAGTCCAATAGATGATAATTTGCCTTCAAAGTATATGGGGGCACACCTACATATATATGTGTATGTCCGTGTAACATATGTGTATACATAAAGACCATTAGGGCAACATTTTCTAGTGGTCCACCAAGAGGGCTACTATTTTCAAATGTTTCCAGGTGGATGGGGATAGAGATGGGAACACTACAGATAAAGGCAACCTTATGTGTTATGTGCAGAGGCGTGAAACTGCCTTGGAGTTTCTCATTCTAAGGAGCAGCAGATGGTTCTCTCTGGAGCAGGCTAGAACTTGGAGTGACTTGAGCTGTGCCAGAAAAGAGAGATGAAGCCAAATAAGATTTGTGATTTACACAGATGCCGGATAATGGAGAGCCTTGGTTGCTCTGATATAATTGGGTTCATCATTTCACAGGTAATAGGACACCACTGACGAGTTTTGAACATGTAAGTGAAATTTGCATCTGAGAAGGTTGATTCTGGAAGGTGGATGGAGAATGGGTGACTTGCAAGAGTGAAATCAAAAAGATCTGTTGGTTTAGGGCTGATTTGTTCATACAGGAGAGGGAAAAAAAAGCCACACTGCCCCCCACCACCACCCCAGAGCCCGAATTTACAACACTAGCAAGAGGGATGGAGATAAAGGACATAAGAGAGTGTATAGAGTCTCTTTGTATTCTACTCAACCCCAGTAAGCTCTTTCCATTTACACTTCTGTCTCATTAGGTGGAGGCGGATGTTATGAAAGATGCTTAATGTGTTTTGTTGACTTATTCACCTCTTGCTTTCATTTGTTCCCCTTTTACTACTTGTTACACTTCATTCGAGTCTTCTAGATAAGGGAAAAGAAAGAAAGGGACAGCATTCTAGCTCCTTAAAAGCAAAGTAACTAATAGGTTATGAATGAGCTGAGTTTATTATTTTTTCAGTAAGCCAGGATTTTCTGTAATGAATTTTGTCAGGGAGATCTAATTAAACCATCATAGCAGTCTCTGAGAATAGTAACAGGAAGCATGTTCAATAGGTTCTTGCTAGGCAGGATTTGTTTTTTCTATTATTACCTCTCCTAACTTTATAATGAACCTTTCTCTACAGTCTACCTACCGGAGACTCATTCTGTTGCAAAGTTAGACACATCTTACCAGGACAAAAACTTAACCCTGTGGTACATGTAAGAAGAATAGGGGTTCCTGTAGAAATGTAGTAAATCCACCCCCTCCCTGTTTTGTTTGTTTTTGTTGTTGTTGTTGTTGTTGTTGTTGTTCTGGTGGGAGGATAAAGTTAAAATATCTAGGTCCAACTAAACTTCATCATCTTTAATAAACAATAGAAGTCACAAAAGAAGTTGAGCTTGAACCCAAACTCTTTTGATCTTAAAATAAAATATTTAATGTGGAATAAATACTTTCAGAGCTCTCACTCTGAGAAAAAGGTAGGTCAAATCAAGCTTAAAATTCTCTCCCCATGTACACAACCGCATGTATTAATTTTAGAGTTTTAGTGCTAAATTTGGACACACATGAATGGTGAGGAGCAAGAAAAGAGACTTTTCACCCCAAACCTGCTCAGGCTATTAGCATTCCCTGTGCTCTTGTTCTCCTCCTTTCCTTCTGACATAACATCTTACAGACTCAGATGAAAAGACTTATTAGATTCTCTGTTGTCAATTGGACAAGCCCTCTCTGGGGTCCTTTCTGTCAAGATGCTCAGATTCCATTTGAATTTAAAACAGACCAGTAGGCTTAGGAAACGTGGCAGCCGTGTGTTCAGGGAAACTGAGAAGAGAGTTATTTTTAAAATATTTTCTGAAGTCTTCATTCCCAAAGCTGGTCGAGGAAAAACTTGGAGGAAGGTTCAGAGTGTTTGTAAGCAGCTGACTGCATATGAGATCTGGACGGGAATGATAATCACTTTTGACAGCAATTATTGGAGCCACACACTGAAAATTTTCAGTCAAAAAAAAATTTTTTTTTTTTTAATTTAATGGACCAAGACATTTAAGGAATCAGTAATGTTTGCGCTCTTGGAGCAACTCCTTTCTTTTGGTAGACCATTTGGTAAAACATACTTCTTGCTTTATATCAAAGAACCATGATTTTAATCTCTTATTTTACTAAAATCTAAATGATCTCACATCACATTTGTTTTCAAGAAGTTATATTCACTCCATCCTTTTTTTTTTCTTTTTTCAGTGGAATGATAATTGTCTAACTAATATCCTGATACCAGAATATGTTCAGCTGAATTGTGTGATGTGATAGAAGACTCAAGGAGAGAGAAAAGAGTCATGTCAAGAAAAGAAGAAGAATGTAATAACATAGAATAGAATAATATAGAGTAAAATCTATAATTGCTAGTAAATGCCTGTGGAATGTGTAAGAATAATTTAGATAGAAAAGTAAATTTAATTTTACCATGACATTTTTCTCCTTTTCTTAATAGCATTAAAATTTTTTAAAGGTAATGCTTACCAAACTATCTTTTAAGATATTAGGGATAAGAGTGAGTGTTTAGATTTAATTTTACTCATATTATTATCTACCTTCATTGACAGAGCCATAAAAAAGATGGGAATTTCCTTGTCTTTTTATGTGTACTTAACTCCGATTGATTTTTACTGATAAGAGTGCATTAGGAGAATTCCCCCAATATTCCACAACATAAAACTGTCCCTGCAGTCTGTCTTGTCTCCTGATCACCAGGCCCATTCATCTCTCTTTTTCTGTTCTGCCATCAGCTAAAAGCCTCCCTTGGGCTTCAATATCCCTTCCCTCCTGGTCTGGAGCTAAGTCACAGCCCATTCCAGACCAAAATCACTCCACTCCCTGGTCCCCCAAATCACAGTTCTTTTGGGTTTAGTCGGCTGCATAATAAATACTTTGCACTACCTGATGACTTTATAACATCAGTAACTGTTGCTTATTTCTCAGGGCTATAAGCTATGGTGGCCAGGAATACGGTCTTATATCCCTTTTGTGTTTCAGTGTACACTTAGCCCTTAGAATTAACCAAATCTTCCAAATCCTAGTCTTGTGAAAGACTTTTCTCCAAAAGGAAAAATGGTATTAATGTAGTGAGTTAGTTTTTAATTTTAATTTATTTGATAATTTTTTAAAAGATCTTATTTATTTGACAGAAACACAGCAAGAGAGGGAACACAAGCAGTGGGAGTGGGAGAGGGAGAGCTTCCCGCTGAGCAGGGAGCCCGATGCTGGGCTCCATCCCACGACTGTGTGGTCATGACCTGAGCCGAAGGCAGATGCTTAATGACTGAGCCACCCAGGTGCCCCTATTTGATGTTTATTCTCAAATAATGTTCTCTCAAACTTTTGTGTGAAAATATTCTTTTTAAAAATAAAATAAGGGGGCACCTGGGTGTTTAAGTGTCTGCCTCCAGCTCAGGTCAAGATCCCAGGGCCCTGGGATCGACCCTGGGCCCCCCCCTTCAGCAAAGAGCTTCCTTCTCCCTCTCCCTCTGCCCTTCCCCCAGCTTGTGCTTCTTCTTTCTCTCTCTCTCAAATGAATAAATAAAATCTTTAAAAAAATTTTTAAAGAAATAAAGTATTAATGATTTTAAATGGCCAGATTGTCATTTTTAGTATATATATATATATATATATATATATATATATATATATAACCTCAGGGGGCACTTGGGTGGCTCAATTGGGTAAGCTTCGGACTCTTGATTTTGGCTCAGGTCCTAGTCTCAGGATGGTGAGATCAAGCCCTACCCCAGGCTCCACACTCAGCAAGGAGTCTGCTTCTCTCCCTCTCCTTCTGCCCAACTGCCCTTGTGTGCCTATGTACAGGCAGTAACACTCTCCCTGTCAAATAAAGAAATATATCTTTAAAAAGTTTCATTAAATTTGAAAAAAATACCTTTTTTTTTATATCCTTTAAAAGTGAAATCCGGGGTGCCTGGGTGGCTCAGTGGGTTAAGCCTCTGTCTTCGGCTCAGGTCATAATCTCAGGGTCCTGGGATTGAGCCCCGCATTGGGCTCTCTGCTCAGCGGGGAGCCTGCTTCCTCCTCTCTCTCTGCCTGCCTCTCTGCCTGCTTGTGATCTCTGTCTGTCAAATTAATAAATAAAATCTTAAAAAAAAAAAAGTGAAATCCTTAAATGGGTGATGGGCATTAAGGAGGGCACTTGATGCAGTGAGCCCTGGGTGTTGTATGTAAGTGAGGAATCACTAAATTCTACTCCTGAAACTACTATTATACTGTACATTAACTAACTAGAATTTAAATAAAACTTGAAACATAAAACAAAACAAACAATGAAATGCTAATGCCTAGGAACTACTGGTTGACGATCCTTCTCCAGCGGGCTTGGCAATTGCCCCTTCTCGGGAGTTCCTTTAACTTTAATTGTATTCATCAGGCCCTCAGCCAAGGCTGTCCTGCTCTTCATCTTTTTTTTTTGTTTTCCTTTTTTTTTTCTCACTCTTTTTTTGCTCTTCATCTTTTTATGTATTTCCTTGTATCTGCAGCTGATTTAAAGAAAGCCCCATTAATGCTTGTCTCTTCATCTTCATGGCACCTAGTTATGATTATAATATTTTCAGCAAATCTCAAGAACATACTTGTTAAATCAAATCATTGAGTATTCAGAATTACTAAAAATTTTGAGAGCTAAAAGAAGCCATGGACTTTGGTGGATTAATTTTGATTAAGAAGATTAAGATTACACATTCCAGTTGATAAAAATAGCAAAGATCATGATAAACTCACTAATGTGTACATTAGACTACGAGTCACGGAAAATTATTGAAAACCACACTGACTTTACAAGTCCTGCATAGTATTCTACTAAATGCTTAAGGAAAGAAAGAGGAGTCGTTTAGTAGGACTGCACTGTATGCTAGTGAATTTGGTGACTATAAACTTTATTTTGGTTCCAATAGAAAGTTCGTTTTTTCTTCCACATTGGGTATATAAAATAGTGCCTTTTGTGTATGCATGAACACACATATATACGTACACATGTAGTTTTAATAGTCTTTTTAAAAATTTTTTAAATAGTCTTTTCAAATTGAGAAATACTTTTCTGCTTTCTTCAAGTTGTATCTAGCTATCAGTTTCATTCTTACGGATACTCTTAGTCTGTGGAACATATTTTCTGCTGAGTGCTGTGAAATTTAATTCAGAAGTAGTGCTTTATTGATGCTTCGTTTTTGTGACCTTTCCAGTCCTGTGTTGGTGACATATTGGTCCTCTGTCTCCAGTGCTTTGAGAATCTAATAGATAGGATGGAATGGGTCAGATAATGAAAGTCCCTGGTACATTAACTTTCAATTTCATGAATGTCTGAATATTGCAGAGAAGATGAATAGCAGGACTTCCTTTGCTTTTACATTTTAACATTTATAAGCTAGTTAAATTTCCCCTGTATTATCAGCAGCCGAGTCTTCGTCTACAATATGAACACATACATTTATATTTTGGAACAGAAGTGTAAGAGTTTAAAATAATTTATAAACCACAGAGCAGGCAACTTATAAATGCCTGCTACTAAGAGAGATGAATAAATAGGGGTTTCATTTCAGATGAGTTATAGCCTGTGAAGTACACATTGAAAGGGCTCCTTCTTTATTTCTCTTTGTTTTACTGACATGAGCAGGGAGTTGGGGTGTGTAGTCAGTCCTATGGCTGATCTGTTATTAGGTAGTTACAATCATCCCCAAAAGCAGTGTTATTGTTTTGAAGCAGCATTAATCTTCTCTGAAGATGTTATAGCAAGCATAGTCATTTGAAAGAATCTGTTGAAACAGACTGATCTTTGGGGTGAAGCTCAAGTCACTACAGTGATAAGAAATAAAGACGGGTCCTGAGTGATTAGGCAAGGGCAGGAGGAGAAGGCACACAGCTGGTGGGCTGGTGGGGTTCGAACACTGACATGTGAACTCATTTGTATTCCCTTGGGTTATCTTATAGACATTGCATCATCTGCTGTTGCCTTGCTCCGTTCCCGCCACTGTATTTATGGTATCCATTTTTATGAAATATGGCGAGAATGAGACAATACAATTTGGCCTTTTGGACTGTGCTTGATATTCCAGCTGTGTGGGAAAACTTGTGCTCTCTTGCCATGCTAGAAAAGCTGTGTTGGAGATCTGCGATTATGTTGTAAATGGGAAACGTAGACATTGGGTTCATCCAATGGGAAACTCTGACATGGAAACTTCACCCCCCATGACTCCTGAAAGATGTGATTCGGTGTCTGTAGTAGATGCTTTTGTGTTTTGACACAGAAATGAAGTCAGTCTACATGAAGATAGGATGTTTAGATCACTGTTTCATGATCTGGTTTCTTTGAGAAGATATCAGGCTTCTGGCTCTGCTTCCATGCTCTCCCGTGGTGATATCCATTTCCTCAGAGGGGTCATTTGCTTTCTCAGTTGCTATTTCATTTTTTTTTTTTTTTTTTTTTTTGGTTCATCTCCCCTTTGACCAATCCATACAAGAAGTATCCAAGCATGATGATCCATCTTGGCCTTCACCCTTCAACCTTTCTTCAACCCACCAGGGGGCTTCATCTCTTTTGGCAGAGACTCAGTGGTGCTCCTTACATTTTTCTACTGTGCCATTCCTGGGTCTGTTCACATTGAGGTCCATTCCTTGATTTCCCAATGTTTCCCCCTCTCTGCCCCATAATACAAGTGGCAGACTGCCTCAGGGTCTCAGGGGATGCTGCCATTGGGAGGGGGAACACTGGAGTGAGACTGGGAAAGGAAAGGAAGAAGCTGGAGTATTTCCTCTCTGCCCCTTACCTCAGGTAGGATCTCCAGCAGGAGGTACATCACCTCTTTAGAGATAATTCCTTCTGAACAGGTCCTCTAAGATTCTAGATTTTGCTGGGTGACACAGGCCCCTAGTCTCTACACTTGTTTCTTCCATCCCTCTCTGCTGAAGGTAGCATCAGCTTCCTGCTGTCTTTATCTGGAGGTTGCACTGCAGTCTGTGTTTGGCTTCTCAGCTTTTTCATTACCTGTATAAACAAGTTTTGGCACGAAACTTACTCTCGTTAAAAACAAAGAATGGTTTCTGTTTTCCTAGTTGGAGCCAGACTAATATATCTACTAACTAACTACTCCATATACATTCCCTGCTACACATTACCCTCAAGGCTAAATACAAAATTTCTCATCCAGCTGATCTTCTCAGCCATATAAAACTAAGTATTTCACTTCCTGATGGGTGTTTTAATTGGTTAGTGCACAGATTCAAAAAAGACTGCTGTTCCAAATTCTTCTTTCCTAGTGTACATGGCTAGAAATGATCTGCCTACCTCTGTACTTACATTAAGCATGTACAAGATCCACTTTAAATTCATTATTTAAAAGCAAATCTTTTCCATCCTACTAGATTATGAGACCTTTAAACTCAGTCTCTGTCTCTTTTCTATGTAGACCTCACAGCCCAAGCACAATATTTCATACACATAAGGTGCTCAAAATACTTGTCACGTGAGTGAATGACAGTCGCTTTCAAACCAAAAAAGGAAGTTTTTACAAAAAGACTCCTTTGCTTATAATTTTATTGATTACCAGTTGCTAAGAAGAATCCAAAAGAGAAACAATTTATCCTTCTAGAATACCAGATAGAAATTGTACTATGTATATATACAATTGTACTATGTATATATACAAAAATATATATGCTTTTTTGTATGTATATAAAAGGCATTTATCAAAACAGTGTACTGATAGACATCCTGAGAGTGTTAATATGCTTTTCCCAAAAATAGGCTCATCCTTCAGTTTCACCAAGAGCATTGATCTAATAAGTATTTTCCTATATTCTGTTAGTTACTTCATTTCCTTTTACATAAGTGGACACTATTGGTTGATTTACCCAGTGTTCACTCTCCTCTTACTCCTTCCTGTGTACATCCACGTCAAAGCTCATGGCTTCTGGGAAAAGATAGCACCATCCTCAGCTAAGGGGTGGGCATATGTTAGTCCAAACCAGTGAGGACAATCTGATTCTCCTTACCATGGTGATTGGTTCAGATAACCAGACTTAAGCCAATAAGATCATGGAATTTCTCTGGCTAGTCTGGACAGAAATTGGTTCAAGAAAGGAAATAAGATCCAATTTAGGTCAGGAAGACATAGAGGAGAAATCTAAGGACTTCTAAGGAAGTTGTTGGAAGAAATATTCTGACCCCTTCTGGACTATAGAGGTGATGCTTAGAACCGCTACAACCATCTTTGCCTCCATGATGGAAGCCGGGAGGAAGACAAAGCTCAGCCTATGGAAAAGAGGGTGGAGAGATGGAAATAAACCAGGTTCTTGGTGACATCATTGAGTGGCTGACTCAGAATTACATCTAACTTTACAGAATTACTTTCCTGTTTGTGAGCCTGACCCTTTGAGTAGGTTTTTCTTTATCTTTTGAATGCATTTGAAAATATCTCCACTAATAGACCATGCTGAGAACTAAAATGCTCAGATACTGAGTCAGCGAAGTCTGTAAACACAGGGGTAAAATTAGACTAACAGAAGATGAACCAAAGAGACAGAAGGATGCCTCCTCAGTGATCTCAGCTTTCTTTCCTTCTCACTTTCTTCCTCTTAGTCATTGTCTTTAAGATGCTCACTGTAGAGTGGTCCACTTTCAATTTGGGGTCATTCATTATCAAAATATACGTGGTATGAAATGTACCCATAAAAAATTATAAATAAATAAATAAATATATATATATATATATATACTCTATATATATATATATACACTCTCAAGATGTGTATCAGTATACTGTTGTGATAAATGCCTTTTATATACATACAAAAGTATATATATATTTTTGTATATATACATACATATATATATATAGTATGAGACACACATGTATAGACAATGTTTGCTTTACTCAATAGACTAAAAAACAATTTAGGATTCTCAAGTACAGAGGATCTTGGAGGAGTAATTTGAGTGACTAGAAGACTTAAACCAATAAACAGGAAAGCCTCAAAACTACAGAGAACTGTTGAGGAAAAGATGAATTGGCCATTGAAAGATTGTGACAAATATAAGAAAATATAAAAATATGAAATGAAAGGTTAGAGGTTGGGTAAGAACCTGGGGTCAGAATATAACATGGTTAAGACCTAACCACATGGATCTTGGAATCAGACTGACTTTTATGTTCATTTCCTGGCCCTGCTTCTGGACTAAGCTTTCTCATCTGTAAAACGGAGTAATAACCTTGTCTCATGGCATTATAAGAATTTAAAGCGAAGTATGTATTTAAATGTCTATAAGATACTGCCTAAGACATGGATGCTAGGAAGAACTTCCTTCTCCTGTTTTTTATTCTTTCTACTACTATCATTAAGCAGGAGTGGTCCCTTATGATGTGGGAGAAAAAGGATAGAATTGACTTATATAAAGTGAATCTTATGTGTCAAAGGCAGCGGACAGACATTATCTCATTTGATCCCACCATAACCATGTGGGGGAGATGTGACGAAGCCTCTTGTCAAATGAGGAAACCAAAGCTTGGAAGTATTTATTCACCTGTCTGAGGTAAACCTGAGCCTGGAAGCCAGGGTTTTGATCCAAAGCCCATGGTTTTTCTCTGTGTTTGTTCTGGTATTTAATTTCTCTAAATAGGTGTTCTTTTACATTATGAGATTTTGCATTCATCAGAGGAAATGTCTGTATATGTAAATTCCCAGCACTGATAGACCAGGTGATTATTTATAGCCTGTTGACATTTGCAGAGTTTTCCGCTCACATTTACATTAGCCTGACACCCCCTAGAGAAGGCTTGGAAATGTTTTGATGGCATGTCAGAGATTTCTAATATGTGCCCACTGACTCATTCTATGAACACTTATTGAGTGCTTACTATGTGCAAGGGTAAAACGTAAAATCTTTCAGGCACAGTTGCACAGAACATCTATTACAAGGGCAATCATCTCTCAAAAATTATTCTGGGCAGGGGTTCCAAAATGCATGTTCATGGGTTGTAGAGGGATTGATCTATGGGAATCAGCTATACTCCTGGCAACGCAAACAGAAACAGTTAAGCTTGGGGAGGACAGCACTGGACAGAGGCAGAGGAAAGAGAAAAACTCAGCAGGACGGATAAAAGAGTTAAAAAAAACCTGAAAAACTTTAAAAGCAAAGAGCACTTAACCTGTCGTAGTGGAAGGAAGAAGGATGTGGAGCAGAAAACAAGAATTCAAGTAGCATCTCTGCTGTTGAAGAACCATATGGTCTTATGTGGGCATTTGCTGCCATTCCTTGAAACTCAGGCTCCTTAAATAAAATCTTTAAAAAAAAAAAAAAAAAAAAAAAAAGAAACTCAGGCTCCTTGTTGATAAAATATAGACAATACCCCTCTCAAATGAGGCAGTAACTGTTTAGTAAAATGCAGAGTGGTGTTTAAATGGCAAAATGAGATCATTATTCATATTTATTTTAAGTTTTCTTTGATGCTCTGGAAATCTTTGAGGTGAGCAGAGGCAAAGGCCAAGTGTAATGGAGAGACAGCCTGGTTTGCAATTGAGCATGGATTAGGGCATGAAGCGATGAAGAAAGAGACGTCTGCTTATCCGTATATATCAACAGAGGCAAAACAGCAAGTGAGTAATTGAAAAGGACTCTGGATTTTGAACTGGAAAAGCCAAAAATGTTTACTCAAAATACATACCACAATTAAAGAGGGATCGCATGAGTTATTTACCTAGGATATGCTTATAGCCAGTACTCACTAAAATTTAAGAGACAATTAAATGAGATAGAAATTTGTAGGATCTTTGGTTTATACATTCTGCTTCATTTTCTGCCTTTTGTTGTTATCCAGAGGAGCCCTTCTTGGCATGAGACAAAAACTAATCTGACTTTATTTAAGGTTAGATTATCTTGATTCAGCGCCCTGCCATTCAAAGTTACCTGACTCACCTTTAATAACTCAGAACATCAAAGAAGATTTTCTATCTGAGCCAGCCAGCCCCAAAAGAAAGAAATAAAATCATGGAAGTTCTTTTGTTTTGGTTTAAAGATCAAGTTCAGAGTGGTCTTTGGTCATATTAAATCAAAATGGGTTTCGAGTGTGCTTTTAATAGAATGAGAACTCATGTCTCTTTCTCCTGTTCACATTAGTTTGGACCCAGAGGATATTTATTAAACAAAGAACAGCCAAACAAACTAATGTTAAGGGAGGAAATTGGTTTTCCTGCAGTCCAACCTATTTTTAAATTAGCAGAAGCAAGTGCTAATATGAAACCCTGTGACCAGTAATCACATTTTCCTTTCGCTTTGTTGGAAAATCACAGCAATCCGTATTAGCATTTCACACTAGTTAAGAGAGTGTGGTAAAACAGTCCAAGGAGACTGTTCGGGGTGAGAGCCCGTGAGGGAGAGGTGATTTGGGCAGTGAGGTTTCCCGGGAAAAGCAGCTCAGTAGGCAATTTTGTGTGGAATCTAAAGCCTTTTTTGGACAGCAGTTCAAAAATATAGCACAAAAGACAATGAGCATGGCTCCAGACCAAGCCTAGGTTAGAGTTTACTCAGGCGCTGACACAAAATCCATATTGCCACCACCTATTGATGATTTATTTCAGTAATTACTCTTGAACCCATAACAAAAATGCTGTCAAAATACAACAACCTTGTCCTACTTAATGCTTCTGCTTTTTTTCTTTCAGTAGATTAATTTACATGTAATAATCAAAACGGCACCATTCCCTGATACTGATCAGTCAGCAATCTATCGAATGCTTTAGAAAACAGGAAAAATTAACAACCACTTGCAAACACCTTTGGCTGAGTGACTCAGCATTAGACTCCTTGAGCAATTATTTTCCCTTTAGTGCAGTTGAGATTATGGGTCTTTAGAACTAAATCCGGAAGTCTAGAGAGTCTTTCTCTCCTGGCTCATAGAACATTCTTAGCCATTGTCCATTACAACCCTCTCCACTGTGTGTTCCTGTTCCAAGCTGTTGGAAAATTTTCCTGAAAGGAAATGTATTTCTTTACGGGCAACAGAAGAGCATTTACAGACCACTAATTGTTTGAGTGCTCCATTATGATGGAAGTTGAAAAATATCTTCCTGTAGAGTCTACTAGTTGATTAATTCCAAGTAGATGGCAGACATAAGGGTAAAACCCAAAACTGTAAAACACTTAAAAAAAATTAAGATCTTTAGGACCTAGGGCTAGGTAAAGAATTTAGGCTTGCCACCAAAAGCATCACCTCTAAAAGGAAAAATTGGTAAATTGGATCTTATCAAAATTAAAATAAATTTGCTCTGTGGAGATCCTATGAAGATAATGAAAGACAACAGATTATATGTATAAATTTCATGTCTGACAAAGGACTTGAGTCTTAGAGTATATAAAGAATTCTCAAAAATGATTTAATTAAAATGGGCAAAATATATGACAAGAAATTTCATCAAAGACTATATACAGATGGCAAATAGGCACCAGAAAATATGTCTAATATTATTAACCATCAGGGAAATGCTAATCAAAACGACAATGAGATGCCACTACACACCTATCAGAATGAATAACAAAATAGTGGTAATCATGTGCTGGCAGGGATGAGGAGAAACTGGACTAGTCATATGCTGCTGGTGGGAATGCCAATTGTTCAGGCACTCTGGAAAGTAGCTCAGCAGTCTCAGAAAACTAACTGGGCACCAACCATACTTAGCAATTTTACTTTGAGGCATTTATCTTAGATGAAAACCTATGTTTATACAAAGACCTATGTTCATACAGAACCTGAGCACAGATGTTCATAGCAACTTTCTTTGCAGTACTCAAACCTGAAAACAACCCAGATATTTTTTGAGAGGAGTCTGGTTAAACCAACTGTGGTATGTCCATATCATGAATTGCCCCTTGACCATAAAAGGGAGCAAACTATTGGTACACACAACAACGTGGATGGACTGAAAGGGATTTATGCTGAATGGAAAAAGCCATCTTTAAAATGTCATGTAATGTGAAATATTTATACAACATTTTTGAAATAAAAACTGTAGAAATGAAGACTAGATTAATAGTTTCCAAGTACTAGGATATTGTTTAGAATGTGTAGCTAAGCAGAAGTAGCACAAGAGAGACTAGATGTTATTAAACAGTTGTGTCTCTTGATTGTGAGAGTGGTTACACAAGGCCACATAGCTGATAAAATTGCACTGAATTGTGTGCGTGCACACACACCCACACAAATATAAAAATCATAAATGATTTTTGCATAAATGCATATATAATTGGTGAAATCTGAGTAAGCTCTGTGCCTTGTACCAATGTCCGTATCCTGGTTTTCATTCTGTAGATGCTAACACTGAAGAAGCTGGGTAAAGCATGCACAGACTTCCCTGTAGATTTCTTCAACACCCTGTCTTCCTGTGAATGTAGAATTATTTCAAAATATGCAGGATATGTTTCTGTGTGTGTGTGTATGTGAGTGTGTGTGTGTGTTTTACAAAAGTCAACAACAAAAGCATTACTCTTCAAATGGCCCTTGTCAGCCTGCCAAAATGGGCCGTGGCACAAAAAATAAAGGTCAAGAACTTTTATTATAAATCCGCATTATAAATGAAGTCCTATTATAAGTCATGGTAGGAAGCAAGGGGTTAAATAACTTCTTTTTTTTTTTTTAAGATTTTATTTACTTTATTTGACAGACAGAGATCACAAGTAGGCAGAGAGGCAGGCAGAGAGAGAGGGAGGAGGAAGCAGGCTCCCTGCTGAGCAGAGAGCCCGATGTGGGGCTCGATCCCAGGACTCTGGGATCATGACCTGAGCCGAAGGCAGAGGCTTTAACCCACTGAGCCACCCAGGCGCCCCAAATAACTTCTTTTGATCAAAGTGAAGTGTCCTCTTGCTAGCCACATACGGACAAGCACACACAAGCTCACTCTTGAATACTGGATTGCCCACTGGGTTTTGAACCTGAGACTAAAGCCCAAAATTACTGATGTTAAGGTTGACCATTTGGTAGCTAAAACACACTCTTAAATACAAGGGATCAATCTTAAGACACTCCTTTTTGCAGAAAAATGAGAGCTCAAAAAGACTATTATTGGACAATATTAGAGCCTCAGTCTCTTTACCACAGGAGGGATACAGCACCATCAGATTTTACAGAATCTCCTTGATGCTAAGGAAAGCAGATCTTTGCTTGATTTCTTTAGTATCCACTGTGCTCTTTTTCTCCATAAAATTATCATATTTTATAGATGATAAGTTTTGATGTCTAAAAATTCATTTCTAGGGCGCCTGGGTGGCTCAGTTAAGTGTTTGCCTTAGGCTCAGGTCATGATCCCAGGGTTCTGGGATCAAGTCCCATACTGGGCTCCAGGCTCAGCAGGAAGCTTGCTTTCCCTCTCCCCCTGCTCATGATCTCTCTCTTGCTCACTCTCTCTCTCTCAAATAAATATTTTTAAAAATAAAAAATAAAATAAAAATTTATTTCCAGAATAGAAAATATGCTTGCTGAAATCCCACCACAGATGGACCTAGAAGGAAATAAGAAAATCCAACAAGGAGTATCTTTGAGAATCAGAAGAACATTTACACTATAAAACCTACAGCCTTTGCTTCTGCATCTAGAAAAGGAAGGCAGTAGACAGGTTCTACATTTATTTCCATTACACAATTTTTCAGAATTCTGACATTTGTGGTAGTTCAGAGCCCTACATCTTGAAGTCCTATGTCCTGACTCTCTTAAAGCTTTGTGCTAAGGGGGTGATAGCTAATGTTTACTGTGCACATGCCATGTGCCAGACACTGTTTTAAGCACTATGTGTGCCTTAATTTTAATCCTTGAAGCAACCCAGTGAGGAAGACCCTATGATTCGAAGCATCCTCATTTTATGTATGAGGAAACTGACAGTCATAAGATCGGTGAGCCTACCTAATGTATATGGCTAATAAGTGGTGGAGAGAGAACGTGAGCTGACTAGCTCTAGAACTCCCAAGTTCTTCACCACAAAACCCTTCTGGCCCATCAAGTTAATATGGATTTTGCTGCATCAGGCATGATTAACTGAACATCTAGTTCAGTTGCTATAGGCACAGTGTTCCAAAGACAAATTCCCACACATCATGAGGGCACAGTGCAGACATCAGTCGAACGATCTGGTCCATTCATGATTAGATTGGTTTCAGCACTTTAACACAGACAAACAATATTTTCTGTTTTTCTGTCATTGCATTTCTGTACAGCACACATCAGTGTCCCCAGGTATTTGGGTTTGAATGGTCTTCTCATACAGAGTAAGAAATCTTGCCTGGCTCTGAGTCCTTTAGATTGGGGATTGGCATTTTTTTTTTTTCTTCCCTGTGGAAGGCCTGATGATAAATATTTAGGCTTTGCAGTCCAGAGAGTCTCCGCCACAACAACTCCACTCTGCTGTTGTAGCTCAAAACGAAGCCACCATTTTCTGACCCCTCCTTTAGATAAAATAACTTAAAATTCTGTGATGGTTGCTTTGGATAAATCAAAGGTATCATGGTATCTATGACTTTTTTTTTTTAAAATAATTCTGGGGTTTAGTGATCTACCACAAGCTCATAACCCTTAATTAACAAAAACAAAACAAAAAAACTGCTTGGGTGGTGCAGTTGCTTGGGCAACCAGCACTTGGTTTTGACTCAGGTCTGATTTCAGGCTCCTGAGGTCGAGCCCTGGGTTCAGCCCTGCTCTTAGCGTGAAGTCTACATGTGTTTCTCTCTCCCTCTTCCTCTGCCCCTTTCTCTGCTTGCAAGTGCACCCATACCCTCTCTCTTTCTGTGTCACATAAACAAATCTTTAAAAAGAACACAAAACTTGTCCATTTATATCAAAAACAAATTATACAATTTTGAGAAAAAAATTCACAAGTGCAGTCCATGCAGCAGATGTAATCAGAAAGGCAAAGCGCTATCTAATTTTGAGGGCATTGTTTTAAAAATGATGTCTTTTCTCAGAACTACAAGGACAAGCCAACATTTTCCAGCAGTGGTGGGGGAGGGGGTGGGCAAAGTGGGTGAAGAGGAGTGGGAGGTAGAAGCTTCCAGTTATGCAATGAAGAAGTTATGGGAATGAAAGTCACAGCATAGGGAATGTGGTCAATGGTACTGTAATAATGATGTATGGGGACATATGGTAGTGGCACTTGTGAGCACAGCACAATGTACAGAGAAGTTGAATCACTATGTTGTACACATGAAACCCTTATAACACTGTGCATCAATTGTACTCAAATTAAAAGAAATTTAAAAATATAAGGTCTTTTATTTCCTCTGAATATTTCAGAATATTCATGAATACTCGAAGTTTGTCAAGGAGGCTTATTTCATTCACTGCTTGTGCTGTGCCATTTTTCCTTCTGCTTCTAAAAGTAATTTATCCTTTTTTTCTACTAAGGATGGCTCAGACACAAGGGTTTTGATTTACATGGAAGTAATGCTCAAGGCCATATTTTAGTACTATTTGTATTGTGTTATGTTGGTACTGAAACGCTTAATGGATGTTCAGTGTTATGTTTTGTATCCTGATTTAGTACTAATGTTGCTGATCTATGCAGTTTAGTCTAAATTAGTTCAAGGCAAGCCACAGTGTGGGAAAGAAACACTTAAAACTCTGTCTGTTACTATAGTCTTAAAAGCATGTGCCCAATCACCATCTCGGAGAGTCCTATAAAAGGACTGTCATTGAGGCTTTTGTCCAGGCTGGGGCAAGACAGGTTGGAGGTGAGAGGTCGGTCTAATCAGACGAGATCGGGCGCGTTCAGGGTGGTATGGCCGTAGACGAGAGGTCGGTCTAATCAAAGGGTTAAATATTTGATATGCTGTACCGCATTAGAGGACCATGTCTGCATGTCACTGTATTCTGTTTTCACTTGGGCTCTGGAACACAGGGACAAAGACATTTGTTTGAAGATAAGAGTGACATACTTTTGGGAAGCTAAGATGTGTTGTGATGAAAATGAGAGAAAGCAAATAGTGTTACTCAAATGGTCTGATATGTTTGGCTTCTTTACCATGTATGCTTTAATAAGTTTGTTTAAACTTAACTTCACATTCCTTTATTTGGATATAAAAACTCAAAATGGCTAACAGTGTCATGAATGCTATTTAAATGATTCTGGAATCTTGAGAAAACATATGTATACGAAGCCAGTAGGCTTTATGGTTTTCTGGCTTTGAAAGGACAATGTGATACAGAGTGTACTTATTATGAGTTAATTAAATGATAACATACCAAGGCAATTTATTATGGACATCAAATAAAGCCTAATTTAAAAAAAAATTGTGTGATAAATTTAGAAAATCTAGGACTTGCTAGAGAGGAAAATTAACTGGTTTTTAAATTAACCAGCAGAGGCCTGTATCTAAAATTAAATTTCTATTATTTTTACTAGAGGAAATAAAATTCCATGTGAAAGCTTTTTTAAAAGGACTCTTTAATTATAGGAGGTTAATATTTCAATGATGGTGTCAGAAATACTGCGGTAACGTAGTCTCATAGTAAGTGGGCACTTACGCCATAAGAAAAATAAAAAGCACACATCAAACATCTAATACTAAGTTGTGTATTGTATTGGTTTTAATTATTATAAGGTTGTGCTGTGTTCTGAATCTTATACTATTTGATTGAATCATCTCTGAAAGATAAGAATTATTTCAAAGTAAAACTTCAAGATGAAACCTTGAGGACAAATCAGTGTCAGAGAATTGGTCAATTTCAGAGAATTTGACATAATGTTTGCATCTCTAACTCACTTCTTGCCACTTCTTTAATTTTTACACAACCAAGCTCAGAGTAATTACTTCCCATCTGCTCTTGGTTCAACACTGCTAGGTATTATTCCAAATATTTGTAGTCACAATCAAGGAATTTATATCAGAAGATAATTTCTAAAATTTTGAGAAAGAAATTCACAGGTGCAATTTAAGTGCCAGATGTAATCAGAAAGAGGCAAAGTGCTATCTAATTTTGAGGGCATTGTTTTTAAAAACGATGTATTTTGTTTCCTCTGGATAGTTCGGAATATTAGTAAATATTCCAAATTTATCAAAAAGGATCACTTTGTTCATTGTTGTGCTGCGACTTCTTTCCTTCTGCTTCTAAAATATACTTTTTAGTATACTTTTTTTTTCTTCTAAGGATTGCTCAGACACAGGAGTTTTGATTTACTTAGCAGTAATGCTCAAGGCCATATTCTAGTTCTATTCATGTTGTGTTGGCACTAAAGCACTTAAAGGACATTCATACTTTTATTTTTTGAATTTTGAGAATATATTCACATTCGAGAAAGAACTGATAGATAATTAAATAAAATCAACTATCTTCTAGCCTGCCTTAATTCTAGGAGTAGATAGTTATCCAATAGACCACATTGGTATGGGTATCAGAATAATATGTTAATGAAAAAGAAAATTTAGATTATTGTGTCTCAAAAATTTCATTTTAACTGTATTAGGAAATAAAATGTTGCATGCCCATATTAGGTATTTTTCTGAATCACAGTGTGGCTTTACTCAAATACAATTTACTCTTCAGGACAAAAACCAACATTTACTTACAGTTTGAAATACAATGACTAGTCAAAATATAGTTCTCTAGCATTGTAAATCTCTTAAAATAGATCTACAAGTACTCTTTGTATTTACTAGCATTTGTTTTATAAGACCTGAAATTTATAGAAAAATTTAATAGTTCCTAAATATTCTCAACATTACTTTATCTACAAATATTCATATAATACATAGAATGGTCTATCATAAATATATGATGTATGCAGCCCATCTCTATACCCAGTGTGTATACTGTTAACAGTTACAAATAAGGTAACAGAGTATATGGATCTTTATATTTAAGGTCATCACAATAAATAATAGTGTCAATAAATATCAAGAAGCTTTTAAAGTGTGGCCGGTTAACACTATTGGCATCTTTCTGTTCAGAGAGGTTGAAAAATATTTGATGACCTGAGAGTATTATGTGGTATTTCTTGAGTATCAGTGTATTATGAACATAAGCTTGATTTCTTCAATAAATTCTTGGTACCCATATGTCCAATAGTATAATTTTATATATAAAGAAAAGGTGATTAAACCTGGAGGTGTTAGTGCTGACTTAATTGGTTATATGCAAATTGATGCATAATGCGGGTATAAGTTTTTAAAATAATAGTTGAGGTCTGCATTTTAATTGAAACGGTACCTGCAAAGAACTCCTTCATAGTCTATGTTCGTTCTCCTAGTGATTTTATCAGTATGATAAATAACAGAAAAGCCATCCTCACTATGAGCAATGAAGATAGCCAATTTCTTAAAAATGCTGATAAGGTGATAGTCAAAGAACTACTACTGTCCCCTCCCAAAACAACACATGGCTCTTTTCTGTTGATTCTTGCATTTTCCCTATCCCATCATCCATTCATTTGCATTAAATTACAACCAAACTCTTAAGTAACTTTCTAGAAACACAAGAGCACAAGACATTGCATTCAGATTTATTTCTCATGGGCCCTTAAAACATCCCACCATCTTTCTCATCTCCGACATTAAAGGAAGTAACTCACTTCTGGTTCACGGGTCTAGAATCAGTAAGAAAGAAAACAACCTACAGTTAAACCTAAACTTTAATTCAGGGTTTCTTAGATTGTGCCAATTCTGGTGTCTCCTTCAATTTCCTTTCTTTTTT
This sequence comes from Mustela lutreola, assembly GCF_030435805.1. NCBI lineage: Eukaryota > Metazoa > Chordata > Mammalia > Carnivora > Mustelidae > Mustela > Mustela lutreola. The sequence continues at coordinate 55,342,400 of NC_081295.1, read as the reverse complement.
CTTTTTCTTTTTTTTTTTTAATTTAAATTTTAGGTAGTTACCATACAGTGCAATATTGGTTTCTGGAGTAGAATTCAGTGATTCATCACTCACATACAACCTTCAGTGCCTATCATAATAAGTGCCCTGCTTAATACCCATCACCCATCTAGCCCATCCCCCAGCCACCTCCCTCCAGCAACCCTCAGTTTGTTCTCTGTTGCTAAGAATTTCTTATGGCTTGTTTCCCTCTCTCCCTTTTTTTCTTTTCCCCATTCTAATATGTTCATCTGTTTTCTTTCCACATATGAGCGAGATCATATGATCTTTGTCTTTCTCTGACTTATTTCACTTAGCATAATGTACACTAGTGCCATTTATGTCATTGTAGAGGGCAAGATTTCTTTTTTTTTTTTTCCTTTATATATATACCCCACCTTCTTTATCCATTCATCGGACATTTAGGCTTTCTTAATAGTTTCACTATTGTTGACAATGCTGCTGTAAGCATGGGGGTGCATGTATCCTTTCAATTCTGTGTTTTTTGTATCCTTTGGGTAAATAGTAATATAATTGCTAGACTATAGGGTAGCTCTATTTTTAACATGTTGAGGAACCTCCATACTGTTTTCCAGAGTGGCTGCACCAGTTTGCATTCCCACCAACAGTGCAAGAGTGTTCTTCTTTGTCTCCGTCCTCCCCAACATTTGTTGTTTCTTGTGTTGTTAATTTTAGCTATCCTGATCTGTGTGAGATGGTACCTCATTGTGGTTTTGATCTCTATTTCCCTGATGGTGAGTGAGGTTGAATATCTTTTCATGTGTCAGTTAGCTATCTGGATGTCTTTTTTAAAAGGTGTCTATTCATGTCTTCAGCCCATTTCTTAACTGGACTGTTTATTTTTGGGGTATGAGTTTGATAAGTTTTTTTTTTTTTGAAAAGTTAAAAATTCCTTAATTTTTTATTCCTGGTACCACTACCACAATTTACAGGGCAATATACCTGATATAATGAAAAGAAAAAGAAAAAGACAAAGCTACAACAGATAAAAGACCTCAGGAATGTACATCTAATTGACACTACATTGCATTAATCAATAGCTGCACTTTTTGCAAACTGTGGCTATGACAGTCCTGAACAAGAAGGGTTTCCTGTTTAAGCTGCAGTAACTTTTCTGACTATGGATCATCGTTCCTTCTGTGGCAGATTTTTACAGTTCCTCTAATGCATTTGGGACGACTGTCTCAAAGTAACCTGCAACTTTCCTGACAACTCCTCGCTCTCTCTCCTGCTAAGAACTGTAGCCCTTTTCTTCTGAAAATTTTTTAGAACCTTCTGCTACCATATCCACCACTTCCACCACCAGAGCCATAACCACCACCATAGGGACTGCCCGAGCTTCTTCCACCAAAACTGCCCCCCTTTCATGGGTCCATAATTTGATTGCTATTGTCCACTGTAATTTCCAAAATCATTATAGTTCCCACCACCACCATAGTTACCTCCAAAATTTCCTCCTTCATTGTAACCATCATATCCTCCACCACCACCTCCATATCCACCTCCTTGGTTTCCATATCCTGGTCCACCACCACCATAGCCTCCTCTACTACTATAACCAGGACCACCACCATAGTTGCCACCATCACCTCCAAATTCATTATATACACCATCACCTCCTCCATAACTACCTCTGCTGCCACCACCACCACCACTGTAGCCTCCTCTTCCACCAAAGTTTCCACCACTGCCAAAGTTACCACCACCTCCAAAGTTCCCTCCACGACCCATGAAGTTGCCAGATCCATCTCCACGACCTCTTTGTGATCCAGCAGACTGCATTTCTTGTTTACAAAGGGCCTTTTTCACTTCACAATTATGCCCATTAATAGTGTGGTATTTCTGAACAACAATTTTATCAACTGTATCATGATCATCAAAAGTTACAAAAGCAAATCCTCTCTTTTTTCCACTCTGCCTGTCTTCCATAACTTCTATGGTTTCAATCTTGCCATACTTTTCAAAGTAGTCTCTCAAATTATACTCTTCTGTATCTTCTTTAATACCACCAACAAAAATTTTCTTCACCGTTAGATGGGCACCAGGCTTTACAGAATCCTCTCTAGAAACAGCTCTCTTTGGTTCCACTACATGCCCATCAACCTTGTGTGGTCGGGCACACATTGCTGCATCCACCTCTTCAACACAAGAGTAAGTCACAAAACCAAAACCCCTGGAACGTTTTGTTTGGGGGTGTCTCATCACCACACAATCTGTAAGTGTACCCCATTTTTCAAAATGTTCTCTTAAACTATCATCTGTAGTTTCAAAGCTCAAACCACCAATAAACAGTTTTCTCAACTGCTCTGGTTCCTTTGGATCATGGCCCTCCTCCCCCTGGCGGCGGCGGCGATGGCCAGAGTCGGGCTGGGGGCGACCGGGCGGCGGTTTTACCTCCATTTTGAGACCGGACTCGCCTCTTCCAACTCGAGTTCAATATGGGACCGAGAGAGCGAGTTTGATAAGTTTTTTGTAGAATTTGGTTACTATCCTTCAGTTTCCTTCTAAAGAATGAAAAAATCTGAAGCAATGCTCTGTGGCAGGTCAAATCTCTTCAAGCCTAACAGACATATAAATGACCTGGGGTAGCAAATTTCTCTCATGACCTCTTTCCTTGAGGGTCTGGTAATAGACTGTCACTTAGGTCCTTGTCACAGAAACTCTAAGAAAAAACTGCTTCACAAGGAAGCCAAGGCCAAGCACTGTGAATGATGCAGAGTAATAACATATCTTTTGTCAGTCACTTATTGCTCCTTTGAAAGTGAAATCCCAGAATAAATCTTGCGAATCACACCAAAATACTACATAAATATCAAGCCGAGGCACCTTTAGGATCATTTTCACACATAACCAAATCGGCTAACCTGTTACGTATATCCCTGATCTTCTGTTATATTTTTCTAGTATTGAAAATCTCCTAAAAGAGATCTACAAGTACTTTTTGTATTTGTTAACATTTGTTTTACACATACGTCAAATTTATAGAAAAATTTAGTACCAGCTTTTCAGTTCCCAGATAGTTTCAACATTACTTGGTCTACGAATATTTGCTTCTATGGCACAAAGAATGTTCCAGTAAATGCAGCATTAGTTAATACCACATTTTCAAAGGGTTGTTAAAGTAATAGAAAACAAAGATCTAAAATGTATCAATTTTATTTCCATAATATTTCTCTTCTCTTTAGGTAAATTACCTTTTGAAGAGCGTGAGGGAAAAAAAAACTTTTTTACATATCAATTAACATCTCCTTCCAAAAGCCTTACTCATTAATTTCCTACAAAAGAAAATTTTGCTTTCTAAGCTATCTATTCCAATGACTCTGATCTTTTAGTTAATGCTAAATGTGGATAAAGTGCTTTATCATAGTTTTATGAATTTTTCCATGTAATGAAATTTCCATATGGAAATGTAATTTCCATAATGAATTTTTCCATGTAATAATGCCTCTAAGTTGAATAAATAACATTATCCTATTAGCATTAATAGCCATTACTATAAAACTATTCTAGAGACATCTGGGTGGCTCAGTCAGGTAAGCGTCTGCTTTCACATTAGGTTATGATCCCAGGGTCCTAGGATTGAAGCCCACATCAGGCTCCCTGCTCAGTGGAGACCCTGCATCTCTCTCTGCCTGCCTCTCCTCCTACTTGTGTGGTTGCTCCCTTCCTTTCTCTCTCTGACAACTAAATAAAATCTTAAAAAAAAAAAAAAAACTGTTCTAAATGTTCTTAAGATACATTTGTTTGTTTTCATTTTATTTAATAGCTTTATTGCTTGGAAATATTCATTAAGGATCTATTGTGCACCAGGAATTACTATGCTATTAACTGATCTAGACACTGGTATTTTTTAAAATCTCTCCAGGTGATTCTAATATGTAACCTTAGTTGCAAATCACTTCTCAGGGATCCTTGAGTCTGGAGAAAGCTAGGAAGGTTCACAGAAAAGATATTTGAGATAGACCTAAAGGATAGAGTAGGAGTTTCCCAGGGATAGAGGAGTGGAGGGAATTCTATAAAAAGAACAAGGAGAGTTGACATGCAAGCAGCCTTGTCAGGACCAGATCATCTGCTTTGGGACATGGGAAAGAGAAGACCAGAAGGTGTGGTTCGCACTACGTAGAAAAGAGCCTTCACAGCTATATGGAATTGTATTTTATTCAACTAGAACCACTGTATTGTGCCATATATGGAGAACCACTGAATCTTAATATTTTTAAGTAGTAAATATGGTACAAGCTGACATATGTTTAAGAAGACAAAACCTACAACAATGAAGATGCAAAAGAGTGTGAGAACTTTGAAATTGGCAGGGGTTTACATCATTCATATAAGAGATAATGATGGATTGATTGCCCCAAACTGACCTCCATTGTAATTTGGATCGTTATAACTTCTGACACACATTTTTATTGTTATCAGTGATGACTACAAATATGTTAATCCAGTGCTCAGAAGATGAAAATGATGTCCTTGATTCATAAGAACATTGTAATAAGTTATTTATTGGTACAAAAAAGTTGAGAAGAATTAAAACACAACAAAGACAACATTTAGTACCAAGCATCCATTAAAAAACAAAACAAAACAAAACAGGATTCCTGAGTCAATCAACTAATCAATAAATGCACCTGCTGTCAAAAACCATGGAAGAAATATTTACCCAAGAGACATGATTTAGGACAAGAACAAGAACACTGTTTAACAGTTGCTTTGTTTTTTACATAATAACTAATTCTCAGGGGCTGACAGAGATGCAGATTTTGGTGGGGGGAAGAGGTGGAGAAATTGCCTCACCAACTGCATTTGTGTGTCTTTAACCCTTAAAGAATTCTGCCTTTTAGGATACTTGAGGCTGACTTGCATATTAAAGTTTCAAAGTAACCTTTTTTTCCATTGTAAATATTTCTGTGAATACAACCAATTGGAAATTAGAACAATAAAGTACTTTTCTGAACAATACTATTTTTTATTTTATTTCTCAGCTGTGATCTTTAAAGCAAAAACCAATGGCAGGAAAAACAGTTTGTACCAGTTTCATGAAGTATGTCTTAGGTTTTTGTAAATACTTTTAACTCAAAAAAAAATACTACTTTCAATACAAAAAAAAAAAAAAGAAAGAAAGAAAATTTCTTCAGACTGAGAATACCAGGAATAAGGAATGCAATTATAATGATCAAAGGGGTCACTTCACCCAGGGGATACAAAATTTTAAGATTTATGCACCAAATAACAAAGCTTCAAAATACACAAAGCAAAATCTGATTAAGTCACAATTATAGTCACATTCCAATATTCCTCTTTCAGTAATTGGTAGAATATTGACAGAAAATCAGTAAGGATGTAAAAGAATTGAACAATACTATTAAACAACTTGATGTAATTGAATATATAAAACACTCCACACTGCAAAATAGAATACCCATTCTCTTCAAGTGTACATGGAATTTTGTGTAACGTATACCATATTCTGGGAAATAAAACAAGTCTCATTAAGTTTAAAAGGATTCAAATGATATAAGGTGTGCTCTCTGATGAAAAAGGAATTAAATTAGGTATTGATAACATCTTTAGGAAAAAAAATCAATATTTAGAAATAACACACTTCTAAATAAACTGAGTCAAAGAATTAAAGGGAAATTAGAAAACATTTAAACTAAATGAAAATGTTTAAAATGTACCAAAATGCACTGTCTATTGTTAAAGCAGTATATAAGGAAAATTTTCTCACATCAAATGCCAATACTAGAAAACAAGAATGATCTCAAGTTATAATCTTAGCTTAGGCTTAAAAAAAGTAGAAAAATGAGATTAATGAAATGTTAAGTACATGGAAAACAGGAAATAAATCAGTGTGGAAATCAATGAAATCTAAAATGGTAAAACAGAGAAAACTAATGAAGGCAAAAACTGTTTCTTTGAATAAATCAATAATTGATAAACTTCCAGTCAAACAATAATTCAGGAAGAAAAAAGAGAAGACACAAATTACTAATATCAAGAATGAGAGAAATGGTATCACTTTAAACTCCAAAGATATTAAAAAGATAATGATGGAATATTGTTAACAACTTTATGCTAGTAAATTCAGTAACATACATCAAAGTTATTCACCCTCAACATTGGTAATATTTTGGGCCAGATAATTCTTCCTTCTGAGGGCTATCTTGTGGATTGTAGAATATTTTGCAGTATCCCTGAATTTTACCTACTAGATGTTAATACCATGTCCCACTTCCCAGTTTTAACAATGAAAAATATTTCTAGACATTGCCAAATGCCCCATAGGTGAGAAAGAATAATACTGCCCCATGTTGAGAACTACTGACTTAAATGGGCAGATTTTTTGAAAGGCACACACTACTAAAACTCAAGAAGAAATAAATAACTTTAATAGCCCTGTATCTATTGAAAAAATTAAATTTGTAGTTAAAAACATTCCCACAAAGAAAACTCTAGCCTCCACTAACTTCGCCCGTGAATTCTACTATTTAAGGAAGAAATGATACTGATTGTACATAAACTCTCAGAAAGCTGATAATTGAGGATTACTTTCCAACTCACTCTATGAAACCAGAATGATCCTAATATCAAAATCAAAGGCAATACAAGAAAACCATAGACCAATATTCTTCAGGAACATGGATGCAAAAATCCTAAACAAAAATTTAGCAAATGGATCCCAATAATACTGTGAAATGATAAAAGATAATCAATCAAGTGGTATTTATCTCTGGAATGCAAGATTGGTTTAATGTTCGACAATTAGTGTAAATCACCACATCAGCACACTAAAACAGAAAAACTAATCATCTCAATAGATGCAGAAAAAGCATTTTATGAAGTACAACTTCAATTCCTGATTAAAATTTTTTTTTTCTCAACTGCTGATTTAAACAACTCTGGGAAAACTAGAATTACAAGGGAACATCCTTAACTTGATAAAAGTTCTCTACAAAATCTGGAGGACATGGGGAGATGGAGAGGAGAAGGGAGTTGAGGGAAATTGGAGGGGGAGATGAACCATGAGAGACTATGGACTCTGAAAAACAATCTGAGGGTTTTGAAGGGGCAGGGGGATGGGAAGTTGTATGAGCCTGGTGGTGGGTATTATGGAGGGCACATATTGCATGGAGCACTGGGTGTGGTGCATAAACAATAAATTCTGGTACACTGAAAAGAAATTTAAAAAATAAAAAAATTTAAAAAAATCCCTACAGTTAACACTATGCCTAATATTAAAAACTAAATTTACTCTATTTGAACTTTCTCTAAAGTTTCTAGACAGTGCAAAAGAACCAGTAATACATACATACATATGGAAAAATAGCATCCTGACTGGGAAGGAAGAAGTAAAACTTTATTCACAAATAGCATGATCACCTACACAGAAAATTTGATAGAATCTGTGAAAAAACTACAAAAAAAATATTAAGGGAGGTGAGCTAGGATACAGGTTTCAAGATCAAGATAAAATACTCTTGTGTGACTATGCACTATCAATGACAATTGAAAATGGACTTAGAGAGCAAAACCATGTAAAATTGCATGAAAATATGAAATAGTTAAGGATAACTCTAAAGAATGTGTTCAAGACTCATATAATGAAAAGTACAAAACATTGGCAAGAGAAATTAAAAACCTAAACAAATAGAAAAATATATGGTTTCATGGGACCAACATTTCAATATTATTGAAATGTTAACTCCCCCAAATTTATCTATAGAATCAATACAGTACAACCACTTTAGAAAAACAGTCTGGTCATTTCTTTAATAGTTACAACTACCCAATGATATGATCCAGCCATTCTACTACAAGGTACTTATCCAAGAGAAATTGAAAACATATTTATGCAAGACTTGTTGAATGTTTATAGGAATTTTATTTGTAATAACCGAAACCTAGACACAATCCAAATATCCACCAACAAAAGAATGGATAACCAAACAGTGGTATAGCTATATAGTGGAGTACTATTTAATAATAAAAAAGAATGAACTCAATAAGAGCTGAACAATGTATAGAAATGTTGAATCACTATATTGTACACCTGAAACTAATATAGCACTTTGTGTTAACTATACTGGAATTAAATTAAAAACCCAATAGGAACACTTTAAAAAAAGGAATGAACCATTGATACATACAATACTGTAGATGAATGTCAAAGTAATTATAATATGCGGAAGAAGCCTATAAGACAGAGTGAACATATGGCATAATTTCATTTATATAAAATTCTAGAAAATGCAAACTCAACTTTAGTGAAAGGACCTCAATCAATAGTTGCCTAGGGATGGGTATGGTGCAGTGGAGGAGGTAAATGGGAGGGGACAAGAGGAAGAGATTGCAAAGGGACATGGTGAAACTCTTGGGGTGAAGGGTATGTCCATTGTGTTGATTGTGGTAATGGTTTCATGGATATATGTGTATATATATATGTATATGCATATGTATATGTATGTATATGTCAATGGGCTTTAAACCTCACCCTTGAGAAAAAACTATATATATATATATGTATATATATATATATATATATATATATATACATATATATATATATAGTTGCATGCTTTATATATGTGCAGTTGGGAATACCATTATAAGGAGAAATATTCAAGAAGTTACAAAGTAATCTGCTAAGTAGAATATAATTCCAGAATTTAAAAATAATTTTTTATTTCATGAGATTCAAGAAAAGGCAGGATGTTTAGAGTAGAAAGGTAGTTTTATCCTTAATAGTTGACTCTCAGAAATGATTCTATGAGGACTACCACTAAAAATCATCAGTATTATCATCAGTTCCTATGCTACAGATGATGATTGAACTGAATAATAAAAGTATATTTTGTATTACTCACTGAACTTTTTAAAAGGGTATTATTTATTTATTTTAGAGTGCATGTGTTTGAGTGGGGAGAGGGGCCGAGGGAGAGGAAAGAAAAAGAATCTCAAGCAGACTCTGCACTGAGCATGGAACCTGACACAGTGTTGGATCCCATGCCCCTGAGATCAATATAATGATCTGAGCTGAAATCAAGAATGGGATGCTTGACTGACTGAGCCACCCAGGTGGCTTCTAAAACTTATTAGATAAAATCTTTCTCTTGCTTGTTGTCTTCTAACTACCAGCTAGACCAAGAATCTGGATGTGGTGCTCTTTAACTGACATTTTTCAAGCCCCCCCAGCATTATACTGGTCAATGAATTTATTAAAATAAAATTTTTAAAAAAGGAGGGGGGGTTCCATAATTGCAGGTTGTTAAACTTTGAGCTCTCTGGAGTTCCGTAAGGAGTTTTGCAGTAGCACAAGACTTGTGCATCCTCAGACAAAGTGAATTACTAGTGAATGACTAGCTTCCTTTTCCCACTCTGTCCTGTACCTGAAGTTCTGCAGCGGAAGGAGAGGTATATTAAGGAAGCTAAGCACGTGGGTGTCCTCTGTTCAGTAGATTCCTGCCCTGGTTGTCCACAGAGCCTGGAATCATCCCCTTCATATTGCAGCAGAGTAGAGCCCTACACCAGATAATACCAACCACTGCAGAGATTAAGGCAGACTTGGACCGTGGAGACAGAGCCGAGAATTCCCAGCCACCAGCCAATCAGGTTCATCTCTGCCAATTTGTTCTCATAATAACACAACTGGGTATTTTATGCATTGAGTTTCTTGGATGCTGTTTCTGCTCTTATTGGTTGGATTGTGTGGTGACATGTATGCATGTCAATGGGCTTTAAACCTCACCCTAGAGAAAATTAGGTTTTCTCATTTGACGTTATCTTTTTTAGGAATCCACACCCTAGAGGAAATGCTTATGTGCTGCTAACCTTTTTATAGTTCTCCAAATATGCAACAAGGGATAAATAATTAGTGTAAAGCAATAAGAAATAATTTCTTTTTTTTTAATTTTTTTATTTTTTATAAACATATATTTTTATCCCCAGGGGTACAGGTCTGTGAATCACCAGGTTTACACACTTCACAGCACTCACCAAAGCACATACCCTCCCCAATGTCCATAATACCACGCCATTCTCCCAAACCCCCTCCCCCCAGCAACCCTCAGTTTGTTTTGTGAGATTAAGAGTCACTTATGGTTTGTCTCCCTCCCAATCCCATCTTGTTTCATTGATTCTTCTCCTACCCACTTAAGCCCCCATGTTGCATCACCACTTCCTCATATCAGGGAGATCATATGATAGTTGTCTTTCTCCGCTTGACTTATTTCGCTAAGCATGATACGCTCTAGTTCCATCCATGTTGTCGCAAATGGCAAGATTTCATTTCTTTTGATGGCTGCATAGTATTCCATTGTGTATATATACCACATCTTCTTGATCCATTCATCTGTTGATGGACATCTAGGTTCTTTCCATAGTTTGGCTATTGTGGACATTGCTGCTATAAACATTCGGGTACACGTGCCCCTTTGGATCACTACGTTTGTATCTTTAGGGTAAATACCCAATAGTGCAATTGCTGGGTCATAGGGCAGTTCTATTTTCAACATTTTGAGGAACCTCCATGCTGTTTTCCAGAGTGGCTGCACCAGCTTGCATTCCCACCAACAGTGTAGGAGGGTTCCCCTTTCTCCGCATCCTCGCCAGCATCTGTCATTTCCTGACTTGTTGATTTTAGCCATTCTGACTGGTGTGAGGTCATATCTCATTGTGGTTTTGATTTGTATTTCCCTGATGCCGAGTGATATGAGGACTTTTTCATGTGTCTGTTGGCCATCTGGATGTCTTCTTTGCAGAAATGTCTGTTCATGTCCTCTGCCCATTTCTTGATTGGATTATTTGTTCTTTGGGTGTTGAGTTTGCTAAGTTCTTTATAGATTCTGGACACTAGTCCTTTATCTGATATGTCATTTGCAAATATCTTCTCCCATTCTGTCAGTTGTCTTTTGATTTTGTTAACTGTTTCCTTTGCTGTGCAAAAGCTTTTGATCTTGATGAAATCCCAATAGTTCATTTTTGCCCTTGCTTCCCTTGCCTTTTGCGTTGTTCCTAGGAAGATGTTGCTGCAGCAGAGGTCGAAGAGGTTGCTGCCTGTGTTCTCCTCAAGGATTTTGATGGATTCCTTTTGCACATTGAGGTCCTTCATCCATTTTGAGTCTATTTTTGTGTGTGGTGTAAGGAAATGGTCCAATTTCATTTTTCTGCATGTGGCTGTCCAATTTTCCCAGCACCATTTATAGAAGAGGCTGTCTTTTTTCCATTGGACATTCTTTCCTGCTTTGTCGAAGATTAGTTGACTGTAGAGTTGAGGGTCTATTTCTGGGCTCTCTATTCTGTTCCATTGATCTATGTGTCTGTTTTTGTGCCAGTACCATCCTGTCTTGATGATGACAGCTTTGTAATAGAGCCTGAAGTCCGGAATTGTGATGCCACCAACGTTGGCTTTCTTTTTCAATATCCCTTTGGCTATTCGAGGTCTTTTCTGGTTCCATATAAATTTTAGAATTATTTGTTCCATTTCTTTGAAAAAGATGGATGGTACTTTGATAGGAATTGCATTAAATGTGTAGATTGCTTTAGGTAGCATAGACATTTTCACAATATTTATTCTTCCAATCCAGGAGCATGGAACATTTTTCCATTTCTTTGTGTCTTCCTCAATTTTTTTCATGAGTACTTTATAGTTTTCTGAGTATAGATTCTGTGCCTCTTTGGTTAGGTTTATTCCTAGGTATCTTATGGTTTTGGGTGCAATTGTAAATGGGATTGACTCCTTAATTTCTCTTTCTTCTGTCTTGCTGTTGGTGTAGAGAAATGCAACTGATTTCTGTGCATTGATTTTATATCCTGACACTTTACTGAATTCCTGTATAAGTTCTAGCAGTTTTGGAGTGGAGTCTTTTGGGTTTTCCACATATAGTATCATATCATCTGCGAAGAGTGATAATTTGACTTCTTCTTTGCCGATTTGGATGCCTTTAATTTCCTTTTGTTGTCTGATTGCTGAGGCTAGGACCTCTAGTACGATGTTGAATAGCAGTGGTGATAATGGACATCCCTGCCGTGTTCCTGACCTTAGTGGAAAAGCTTTCAGTTTTTCTCCATTGAGAATGATATTTGCAGTGGGTTTTTCATAGATGGCTTTGATGATATTGAGTATGTGCCCTCTATCCCTACACTTTGAAGAGTTTTGATCAGGAAGGGATGCTGTACTTTGTCAAATGCTTTTTCAGCATCTATTGAGAGTATCATATGGTTCTTGTTCTTTCTTTTATTGATGTGTTGTATCACATTGACTGATTTGTGGATGTTGAACCAACCTTGCAGCCCTGGAATAAATCCCACTTGGTCGTGGTGAATAATCCTTTTAATGTACTGTTGAATCCTATTGGCTAGTATTTTGTTGAGTATTTTCGCATCTGTGTTCATCAAGGATATTGGTCTATAGCTCTCTTTTTTGATGGGATCCTTGTCTGGTTTGGGGATCAAGGTGATGCTGGCCTCATAAAATGAGTTTGGAAGTTTTCCTTCCATTTCTATTTTTTGGAACAGTTTCAGGAGAATAGGAATTAGTTCTTTTTAAATGTTTGGTAGAATTCCCCCGGGTAGCCGTCTGGCCCTGGGCTTTTGTTTGTTTGGAGATTTTTAATGACTGTTTCAATCTCCTTACTGGTTATGGGTCTGTTCAGGCTTTCTATTTCTTCCTGGCTCAGTTGTGGTAGTTTATATGTTTCTAGGAATGCATCCATTTCTTCCAGATTGTCAAATTTATTGCCATAGAGTTGCTCATAGTATGTTCTTATAATAGTTTGTATTTCTTTGGTGTTAGTTGTGATCTCTCCTCTTTCATTCATGATTTTATTTATTTGGGTCCTTTCTCTTTTCTTTTTGATAAGTCGAGCCAGGGGTTTATCAATTTTATTAATTCTTTCAAAGAACCAGCTCCTAGTTTCGTTGATTTGTTCTACTGTCTTTTTGGTTTCTATTTCATTGATTTCTGCTCTGACCTTTATGATTTCTCTTCTCCTGCTGGGCTTAGGGTTTCTTTCTTGTTCTTTCTCCAGCTCCTTTAGGTGTAGGGTTAGGATGTGTACCTGAGACCTTTCTTGTTTCTTGAGAAATGCTTGTACCGCTATATATTTTCCTCTCAGGACTGCCTTTGTTGTGTCCCACAGATTTTGAACCATTGTATTTTCATTATCATTTGTTTCCATGATTTTTTTCAATTCTTCTTTAATTTCCCGGTTGACCCATTCATTCTTTAGAAGGATGCTGTTTAGTCTACATGTATTTGGATTCTTTCCAAACTTCCTTTTGTGGTTGAGTTCTAGCTTTAGAGCATTGCAGTCTGAAAATATGCAGGGAATGATCCCAATCTTTTGATACCGGTTGAGTCCTGATTTAGGACCAAGGATGTGATCTATTCTGGAGAATGTTCCATGTGCACTAGAGAAGAATGTGTATTCTGTTGCTTTGGAATAAAATGTTCTGAATATATCTGTGATGTCCATCTGGTCCAGTGTGTCGTTTAAGGCCTTTATTTCCTTGCTGATCTTTTGCTTGGATGATCTGTCCATTTCAGTGAGGGGAGTGTTAAATTCCCCTACTATTATTGTATTACTGTTGATGTGTTTCTTTGATTTTGTTATTAATTGGTTTATATAGTTGGCTGCTCCCACGTTGGGGGCATAGATATTTAAAATTGTTAAATCTTCTTGTTGGACAGACCCTTTGAGTATGATATAGTCTTTGGCTTAAAATCAAATTGATCTGATATAAGGATTGCCACTCCTGCTTTCTTCTGATATCCATTAGCATGGTAAATTCTTTTCCACCCCCTCACTTTAAATCTGGAGGTGTCTTCGGGCTTAAAATGAGTTTCTTGGAGGCAACATATAGATGGGCTTTGTTTTTTTATCCATTCTGATACCCTCTGTCTTTTGACAGGGGCATTTAGCCCATTAACATTCAGGGTAACTATTGAGAGATATGAATTTAGTGCCATTGTATTGCCTGTAAGGTGACTGTTACTGTATATGGTCTCTGTTCCTTTCTGATCTACCACTTGTAGGCTCTCTCTTTGTTTAGAGGACCCCTATCAATATTTCCTGTAGGGCTGGTTTGGTGTTTGCAAATTCTTTCAGTTTTTGTTTGTCCTGGAAGCTTTTAATCTCTCCTTCTATTTTCAATGATAGCCAACTGGATATAGTATTCTTGGCTGCATGTTTTTCTCGTTTAGTGCTCTGAAAATATCATGCCAGCTCTTTCTGGCCTGCCAGGTCTCTGTGGATAAGTCAGCTGCCAATCTAATATTTTTACCATTGTATGTTACAGACTTCTTTTCCCGGGCTGCTTTCAGGATTTTCTCTTTGTCACTGAGACTTGTAAATTTTACTATTAGGTGACGGGGTGTGGGCCTATTCTTATTTATTTTGAGGGTCGTTCTCTGAACCTCCTGAATTTTGATGCTCGTTCCCTTTGCCATATTGGGGAAATTCTCCCCAATAATTCTCTCCAGTATACCTTCTGCTCCCCTCTCTCTTTCTTCTTCTTCTGGAATCCCAATTATTCTAATGTTGTTTCATCTTATGGTGTCACTTATCTCTCGAATTCTCCCCTCGTGGTCCAGTAGCTGTTTGTCCCTCTTTTGCTCAGCTTCTTTATTCTCTGTCATTTGGTCTTCTATATCACTAATTCTTTCTTCTGCCTCATTTATCCTAGCAGTGAGAGCCTCAATTTTTTTTTTAAAGATTTTATTTATTTATTTGACAGAGAGAAATCACAAGTAGGCAGAGAGGCAGGCAGAGAGAGAGGAGGAAGCAGGCTCCCTGCTGAGCAGAGAGCCTGAAGCGGGGCTCGATCCCAGGACCCTGAGATCATGACCTGAGCTGAAGGCAGCGGCTTAACCACTGAGCCACCCAGGCACCCCAAGAGCCTCAATTTTTGATTGTACCTCATTAATAGCTTTTTTGATTTCAACTAAAATCAATTAGATTTTAAGCCAAAGACTATATCATACTCAAAGGGTCTGTCCAACAAGTTAGATTTTAGTTCTTTTATTTCTCCAGAAAGGGCTTTTATATCTCTCGAGAGGGTTTCTCTAATATCTTCCATGCCTTTTTCGAGCCCGGCTAGAACCTTGAGAATTGTCATTCTGAACTCTATATCTGACATATTACCAATTCTGTATTGATTATGTCCCTAGCCTTCGGTACTGCCTCTTGTTCTTTTTTTTGTGTTGAATTCTTCTGTCTTGTCATTTTGTCCAGATAAGAGTATATGAAGGAGCAAGGAAAATACTAAAAGGGTGGCAACAACCCCAGGAAAATATGCTTTAACCAAATTAGAAGAGATCCCAAATTGTGAGGGGGAGAAAGGGGATAAAAAGAGGTTCAAAAAGGAAGGAAGAAAGAAAAAAAAAAAGAAAAAAGAAAAAAAAAGAAAAGAAAAGAATTTAAAAAAAGAAAACAAATAAGAAAATATAAAAAAGAAAAAATATATATATTAGATAAACTGGTTAAAAAACATTAAAAAAGAAAAAGGTAAAAGTTAAAAAAAAATTTTACCAGAAGGCGAGAAAAAAAAAAAAACAAAAAATGAAAAAGAAAAAAATTAAATTAACTGCAAGACTAAAAAAAATCACAGGGAAAAAGCCATGAGTTCCGTGCTTTGCTTTCTCCTCCTCTGGAATTCTGCTGCTCTCCTTGGTATTGAAACCGCACTCCTTGGTAGGTGAAGTTGGTCTCAGCTGGATTTCTTGTTGATCTTCTGGGGGAGGGGCCTGTTGTAGTGATTCTCAAGTGTTTTTGCCCCAGGCAGAATTGCACCACCCTTACCCAGGGGCCGGGGTGAATAATCCCCTCGGGTTTGCTTTCAGGAGCTTTTGTTCCCTGAGCGCTTTCCGCAGAGTTCTGGAGGACGGGAATACAAATGGCGGCCTCCTGGTCTCCGGCCTGGAGGAGCGGAGAGCCCAGGGCCACACTCCTCAGTGCGCCCTCAGAGAACAGCGCCCAGTTACTCCCGTCTGCCTGACCTCCGGCCGCGCTCCGAGCTCACCGAGCCTGCGACCGGTTCAAGGTAACACCGAGCTGCGAGCTTACTGTCGGCTCTGTCTCTGTAGCCGGCTTTCCCGTTCCAATACCCGCAAGCTCTGCGACACTCAGACACCCCCGATCCTTCTGTGACCCTGCGGGACCTGAGGCCACACTGACCCCGTGTGGGCTTCGCCCCGGTTTAGCCTCTGGAGCGATGTCCCTCAGCGGAACAGACTTTTAAAAGTCCTGATTTTGTGCACGGTTGCTCCGCTGCTTGCCGGGAGCCGGCCCCTCCCCCCGGGGTCTATCTTCCCGTCTCTTTGGATTCACTTCTCTGCCGGTCCTACCTTTCAGAAAGTGGTTGTTTTTCTGTTTCCAGAATTGCTGTTCTTCTTCTCTTCGATCTGCCGATGGATTTTCAGGTGTTTGCAATCTTTAGATAAGCTATCTAGCTGATCTCTAGCTAGCTGAAGTAGTCTCAGCCTGCTACTTCTCCGCCATCTTGACTCCTCCCCAAGAAATAATTTCTCATTGGTTGTTTACAACAAAGATCTTTATGGATACCACAGTCCTTTTAGGCCAGGGAAGCCCAAAACCTTGATGCCTTTAATGCAGACTTTGAAAGTCTAGAGATCCCTTGGGCTCATCTGAATCCCTTCTTTAAGTTCTGTCACTGGTCTGGGTAAAAGCTGGCTCCTCCCTCCATCTAAATGTCACCATATGTGCCTTAGGATGAAGCCTTCATGCTGAGTGCTAACCGAGGGCTTTTCGTGGCTGCTGGCTAATAAAGCAGTGGTACTTTTGGTAGAAATTGGAGGTAGGTTTATTCTGGTTCTAATGTAACAGTTGTGATCAAGTTATGGTGGGGGACATGTGTACAGCCTTCCACTTGCCTCTGATGGTGATAATTTACCATATCGTTTCCTAAATGAACTTGATCAATGTTGTTTGGCCAAACGGCCATTGATCAGTAAGCAACATCTTATCACTAGACCTGATTAGAGCTGGCTAATTCAATCCCTTAGTGCCAGTAAAGTTCTTGGACCTTCTTCAAACATGTATTTCTATTGCTAAGCATCTTTCTAGGTTGCTATGTTTGAATCTTTTGGTAAGAATTATTTAATTTGGGCTTTAGTATCCTGTCCTCTTTGAGTAATTTATTGTTAGTTTAGGGGTGCTGGAGGCACCTAATCCTCTCCTGGTTGATTTATGAATCCCTTAGATGCTGTACAGTGTATATGCTTCAAAAGTAATTATACAAACTGGCTTTGGCAGTCAAAGATAGTTCTCAAAAATGATAAGGTGCTTAGAGTGTACAGATGCTTAAAAAGAAAAAGAATGTACTGATGTTTGATTGGCCAGCCTAAAGAAGCAATTATCCCTCAGGCCTTAGAAATATATAAGCTAAGTGAGAACTCTACCCATTCAGTCTTCTAAATTGGCCAAAACCTGCAGTTAGTTAAATCCACTAAGGGTTTCTCACACTTAACAATAAAGCAAGCACAGGCCTTTCCCTCAGTAGCCAGTTTATTCAACAAGTATTTATTGAGTGCCCACCAAGTGCCAGGCATTGTTCTTTGAGAGCACTGCCATGTTCCATGGAGGAAAAAACCCTCCTGGAATTTATCCTAGCAGGGGGCGAGGGGGGAGACAATAAACAACAGAACGAAAGTATTCAGTATGTAGATGTAGGTAAAGAAGGGGGAAAGGTGGAAAAAGAGGATTGAAACCTCAAGCAAAGGAGTTTATATTTTCTATGTGGGACCACAAAGAACTGCATTGTGAGGCTGACTTCTGAGGAAAGACCTTTGCGGGGGGAGGGGGGGTGAATTGTCCAGTAGTGTGGAGTCTCACCACCTGCAAAGATGGGCATTCTCCCCACAGTATTTCCCAGTCCCTGCATGTGACCTCCCTGGGGCTCTCCTCTGCTGCCTGAGCTGTAGGCACAGGCAGGGGTCACGGACAGGGTGTCATGGATGAGAGGGTCCAGTCCCACACCAGACTCCCTCAGTCCAGCTACCCATTACTATTTTTTCAGGCCACTGTTTCTGCCAGCTGCCTAAATACAAGAACATGGTTTGCCACACCTTCTCTGAATGTTCTTGTCACACCAAAGATGGAATTTACTGGCTTGCTGTCTTTTCACTTTGATCTGAAGTATTTGGACATGCCTGCAAGAGGGAACAACCTAAGGTAGAGAGGGCAAAAACAAACAGAAAAGGTGTCTTTTAAACCACATCAAGTTCTTTACTGAGAGAGAGGATAAATGAAAATATCTCTTACCTAAATGTTAGATGCTAATGTCTGTGGATTTGGAGAAGGCTTCTTAGAAGATGACACAGGGGTGATGAAATTTGTCAGCTTTCCTTTGCATGTTGACATATGATTAGGCAACACATTTGTAGCTGAAAGATAAAACATTATCCAATTTTGAGATAAATTTTTAAAATACTCATTTACTTTTGGGTCTCACTAATAGCTATCCAGTGAGGGAAGCATTGTCAGTCATCAATAACACGGCATGCTGAAAAGCATCTTTTCATTAAGGGTGCATCTAAATCCCAGAGTATGTTCTTGTGGTTTATTTTGTTTTGCTTTGTTTTTTTAGTGCCCTCCTCAAAATGCTGAAAATTTGTCTCTGGTATTCAGTTACTGTAGTTTAAGGTAGTTATATAAGTACCGGTCAGAAAATAACTTGTGTGTGTCCATATTTAAAGACAAAAGTCCTCAAGTGGGGTACCTGGTGGCACCCCAGTTGGTTAAGCATCTGACTCTTTGATCTCAGCTCAGGTCTTGGTCTCATAGTGGTGAGTTCAAGCCCCATACTTGGCTCTACAGAATAAAAAAATAAATAAAGCCTTTGGATATCACTTGCATCAGTCACTAAATAAGAAAGTAAGTTCCCTATAATGCAAATTAACTATCATGTTTATTTTTAAATACTTAAAACATGTATATTAGTTTCCTAGAGCTTCCATAACATGTTCCATAGACTGGGTGGCTTAAAACAACAGAAATTTATTGTCTTCCTGTTCTGGAGGCTGGAAGTCTGAAATTGAGGTGTCAGTAGGACCATTCTTTTTCCAAAGTCTCTACAGGAGGATCCTTCCTGCCTTCTAATTTCTGCTGCAATCTTTGGCTTGTAGACACATCACTCTAGTTTCTGCCTCTGCTGTCACGGATTTCTTCCTTTGTGTTCTATTTGTCTTCTCTTTTTATAAGACATGAGTTATATTGGATTAGGGCCCACCCTAATCTAGTGTCACCTCATCTTAACACGATTATATGTACAGAGACCCTATTTCCAAATAAGGTCACATTTATAGGTACGGGGTTAAGACTTTAGCACATCTTTTTGGAGAACAGAGTTCAACCCATAATAACTAGTATCTTAATAACGACCCTATTTAACACCAGACTATTGCAGATTTTTCAATAGGTCAAATATATTAAGAAACCTGTTCATAGACACTCATAAAGATTAATCTTTGCTTTGAAATCTTTGGACCTTTAATGAACTCCATGTATCTGAGTAGTAAAGATTTCACTAATTTCCAGCAATAGATTTAGGATCTATAATTCCTTGGGCAGGTCATAGCCCTACGCATACTTGGAACCACCTGGAAAAGAAGTTGGCTGTCTAGATACGGCGAACTTGGACCCGTGTCTGCTTCTAATAGAAATACTGAGGATAGGCAGACTGCCAGACTGCTTTCTTGAATAAAGCATACCCTGTGTTTTATTAACTTGTTTTATCAAAACCTTAAATATGACTTTTTGATATGAACAACTTCCATATGAAATGTAATTCTGAAACAGAAAATGAATTATTTCAATAAACTGATTCATATTTTTTATTCTCAATATACTGCAACAATTACGAGATACCAGTAATATATAGAAAACAGTTGAACTATAGAAAATATCCATAAAGTTGGGATTTCTCTTTCTATTGTAAGGTCAACAGTTGCACAAGTAAGGCAGGAATTTAGTCACTGGCCTTTTCAGCTGACAGTATTAATCATGTCTCTAGGCTTTCTGTCATCTCAGCTCCCATGGTAGGTGGTTGGTGGTGGACACAGAAAGCCCCCTCTCCACTTCTGTGGCTGACTGGGATTATTTCCAAAATTTGCCTGGCTGGTCAGAATCTCAGCCCTTCCACACATCATAGCCTGGGATATCTGCTCACGCTTACAGATGAGGTTTCTGTCTAGAAAGGCAAATTTATTTACATCAGCTCTCATTTTGAATCTGATGCTCAGAGCTTGTGAATACTCTTTATATTACCAGGCTTTCTTAAAAATGATCCCTAGGAAATGTGGATTTTTTAAGACTGAGAGAATTTCTGCAGCAATTATCTGGGCTTTTGCCTGAGTTTCCAGCCTGATCTCCCTTCCTCAGGCGCACATCCATACTTGGACTCTCCTTTCTAGAACTTACTCTTGAAGCCCGAGGGAAAAGATGCCAAAATAAACCCCAGGAAGTGTAACCTCTGAAGACATGCCCCCTGTGTGAACTCGGGACAGATATTCCTCTCTGGCTCTGTGACAACAGCTGTTACTCAGTGACACTGAGCTGAGAGAAGCCCAACTGAGCATATAGCCTTGCACATAAATAGAAGCGTTTCCATGCCTTGCGATAGACATGACAGCTCAGAAAGGGAGAGGTCCGGCTTCGGGCCAGAAAACATCCTCGCTAAGAATTCTCTGAGGGTGTCCTTCGCCACCCGGAGTTTTTACCTTCTATGCTGAAAAGTTCATTCAAAGCCACCATACGTGACTGACACATCAGTTAAGACGTGAAATTTCTTGTTTACTTTAGCATATATATATATATATATATATATATATATATATATGTATATGGATACCTATATATCCAAATACACACACACACACACACACACACACACACACACACACACATATATGATTTTTTTAGCTATCCAAATACTCTGGAGAATCAGGTGGAGTATTTGAGTTTTTTGCTCCCCTTGCTCCATGGAAAATATGTTTCTAGTGCCTGTCAGATGTCTGGATGAAATCGCAGCTCATCAGGCCACCTCCCTTCTAAATCTTCAGGCTTCAGAATTGCCTGGGAATCTTATTCTTTGACAGCTTTTGGCTTTCTAGAATTTATCAGTTCTCCTGATTGTGACTGTTTCTATTTCTTACATTTTTATTTCTTCAGATTTCCAAACATGTGTGCTTTCCATCAGATGAAAGGAACTGTCCTGGTGTGAGAGGTTTCCCCTCATCCCCATCTCTGGGGTGAATTCTAACACCCTCCAGAAATTTCACTAACACCTTAAGACCTAGGATGGAGTTTAAAAAGATTTTGCTCATTATTTAGGATGTATCTTTGGTAGCAAATAATATTTTTAAAAAATTACCCTAAAATAAATGCAGCATTTTATATTATCAAATAGAGATCACATATGTAAGTATGTTAATATTGGACAAAATTTTATGGTAACCGAAATTCTGAGCTCTCCTTTATTGACACTTCTAGAAATAGCTTCTTTGAGATCTCTAGTGTTAAAATTGCATTTGGTTAAATTGTAAGATTTTGTGTTTTTACATAAAAGTGGTATATATTCCCTAGACTGGAGCTTTCTTGGTTTTTGGTCTGATTTAAAATAAAACTACTGAAACAATAATTGTCCATTACATAAAATGTGTTTTGACTATTAATCTTAGTTTGAAAGAGTATTTTTTTTAATTAACATATAACGTATTATATGCCCCAGGGGTACAGGTCTGTGAATCATCAGGCTTACACATTTCACAGCACTCACTACAGCACATAGCCTCTCCAGTGTGCATTACCCAGCCACCCTATCCCTAACCCCCCAATCCCCAGAAACCCTCAGTTTGTTTTGTGAGATTAAGAGTCTCATATGGTTTGTCTCCCTCCTGATCCCATCTTATTTCAATTTTTCCCTCCCTAACCTCTACAATCCCCTGCTCTGCCTCTTAAATTCCTCATATCAGAGAGACCATGTGATAATTGTCTGTCTTTGATTGACTTATTTTGCTCAGCATAATACCCTCTAGTTCCATCCACGTCATTACAAATGGCAGGATTTTGAAGGTTTTTTGATGGCTGCATAGTATTCCACCATGTGTGTGTGTATGCGATATATGTATATATATATATGTGTGTGTGTGTATAAACAGATGAATTGATAAAGAAATATATATATATATATATATATATATATATATATATTTTCTTCTTTATCCATTGTTGATGGACGTCTAAGTTCTTTCCATAGTTTGGTGACTGTGGACATTGCTGCTATAAATATTCAGTTGCACGTGCCCCTTCAGATCACTATATTTGTATCTTTAGGGTAAATATCCAGTAGTGGGATTGCTGGGTCATAAGGTAGCTCTATTTTCAACTTTCTGAGGAACTTCCATACTGTTTTCCAGAGTGGTTGCATGAGCTTGCATTCCCACTAGCAGTGTAGAAGTGTTCCCCTTTCTCCACATCCACGCCAACATCTGTCGTTTCCTGACTTGTTAATTTTAGCCATTCTGACTGGTGTGAGGTGGTATCTCTTTGTGGTTTTGATTTGTATTTCCCAGATGTCGAGTGATATTGAGCACTTTTTCAGGTGTCTGTTGGCCATTTGGATGTCTTCTTTGCCAAAATGTCTGTTCATGCCTTTTGCCCATTTCTTGATTGGATTATTTGTTCTTTGGGTGTTGAGTTTGATAAGTTCTTTATAGATTTTGGATACTATCCCTTTATCTCATATGTTATTTGTGAATATCTTCTCCCATTTTGTCAGTTGTCTTTTGGTTTTGTTGACTGTTTCCTTTGCTATGTAAAAGTTTTTGATCTTGATGAAGTCCCAATAGTTCATTTTTGCCCTTGCTTCCCTTGCCTTTGGTGATGTTTCTAGGAAGAAGTTGCTGTGGCTAAGGTCAAAGATGTTGCTGCCTGCATTCTCCTTAAGGATTTTGATGGATTCCTGTCTCACATTGAGGTGTTTCATCCATTTTGAGTCTATTTTTATGTGTGGTGTAAGGAAATGGTCGTTTCATTCTTCTGCATGTGGCTGTCCAATTGTCCCAACACCATTTGTTGAAGAGACTGTTTTTGTTCCATTGGACATTCTTTCCTGCTTTGTCGGAGATAAGTTGACCATAGAGTTGAGAGTCCACTTCTAGGCTCTCTATTCTGTTCCATTGATCTATGTGTCTGTTTTTGTGCCACTACCTTACTGTCTTGATGATCACAGCTTTGTAATAGAGCTTGAAGTCGAATTGTGATGCCACCAACTTTGGTTTTCTTTTTCAACATTCCTCTGGCTATTCGGGGTCTTTTCTGGTTCCATATAAATTTTAGAATTATTTGTTACTGTTTAGGGTTATTTGTTACATTTCTTTGAAAAAATTGGTGGTATTTTGATAGGGACTGCATTAAATGTGTAGATTACTTTAGGTAGTATGGACATTTTCACAATATTTGTTCTTCCAATCCATGAGCATGAAACATTTTCCATTTCTTTTTGTCTTCCACTATTTCTTTCAGGAGTACTTGATAGTTTTCTGAGTACAGATACCTATTCCTAGGTATCTTATGGTTTGGGGTGCAATTGTAAATGGGATCAACTCCTTAATTTGTCTTTCTTCTGTCTTATTGTTGATGTTTAGAAATGCAACTGATTTCTGTGCTTTGATTTTATATCCTGAAATTTTACCGAATTCCTATATGAGTTCTAGCAGTTTTGGAGTGGAGTCTTTTAGGTTTTCCACATAAAGCATCATATCATCTGCAAAGAGTGAGAATTTGACTTCTTCTTTGCTGATTTGGATGCCTTTTATTTCTTTTTGTTGTTTGATTGCTGAGGCTAGGACTTCTGGTCCTATGTTGAAGATCAGTGGTGATAGTGGACAGCCCATCATGTTCCTGACCTTAGGGGAAAAGCTCCCAGTTTTTCCCCATTGAGAATGATATTCACTGTGGGTTTTTCATAGATGGTTTTGATGATATTGAGGTATGTACCTTCTATCCCTAAACTTTGAAGAGTTTTGATCAAGAAAGAATGCTATACTTTGTCAAACATTTTTTCAGCATCTATTGAGAGGCTCATATGGTTCTTATACTTTCTTTTATTAATGAATTATATCACATTGATTGATTTGAATATGTTGAACCAACCTTGCAGCCCAGGAGTAAATCCCACTTGGTCATGGTGAATAATCCTTTTAATGTACTGCTGGATCCTATTGGCTAGTATTTTGGTGAGAATTTTTGCATCTGTGTTCATCAAGGATATTGGTCTATAATTCTCCTTTTTGATGGGGATGTTTTATGGTTTGGGGATCAAGGTAATGCTGGCTCATAAAATGAGTTCGGAAGTTTTCCTTCCATTTCTATTTTTTGGAACAGATTCAGGAGAATAGGTATTAATTCCTCTTTAAATGTTTGGTAGAATTCCCCTGGGAAGCCCTCTGGCCCTGGGCTCTTTTTTGTTGGGATATTTGTGATGACTGCTTCAGTCTCCTTACTGGTTATGGGTCTGTTTAGGTTTTCTATTTCTTTCTGGTTCAGTATTGGTAGTTTATATGTCTTTAGGAATGCATCCATTTCTTCTAGATTGTCAAATTTGCTGGTGTATAGTGTGCATAAAATGTTCTTATAATTGTTCATATTTCTTTGGTGTTGGTTGTGATCTCTTTCATTCATTATTTTATTAATTTGGGTCCTTTTTCTTTTCTTTTTTGATAAGTCTGGCAAGGGGCTTATCAATTTTATTAATTCTTTCAAAGAACCATCTCCTAGTTATGCAGATTTGTTCTACTGTTTTTTTCGTTTGTATTTCACTGATTTCTGCTCTGATCTTTATGATTTCTCTTCTCCTGCTGGGTTTAGGCTTTCTTTGTTTTTCTTTCTCTAGCTCCTTTAGGTGTAGGGTTAGTTGTGTACTTGAGACCTTTCTTGTTTCTTGAGAAAGACTTATGCACTATATATTTTCCTCTCAGGACCGCCTTTGCTATGTCCCAAAGATTTTGTGTTTTCATTTTTATTTGTTTCCAAGAATTTTTTTTAATTCTTCTTTAATTTCCTGGTTGCCCACTTCATTCTTTAGTAGAATGCTCGTTAGCCTCCATGTATCTGAGTTCTTTCCAACTTTCCTCTTGTGATTGAGTTTTAGTTTCAAGGCACTGTGGTCTGAAAATATTCAGAGAATGATCCCAATCTTTTGGTACCAGTTAAAACCTGATTTGTGACCCAGGATGTGATCTATTCTGAAAAATGTTCCATGTGCACTAGAGAGGAATGTGTATTCTCTTGAGATGGAATATTCTAAATATATCTGTGATGTCCCTTTGGTCCAGTGTGTCTTTTAAGGCCTTTATTTCCTTATTGATCTTTTGCTTGGATGATCTGTCCATTTCAATGAGGTGGGTGTTAAAATCCCCTACTATTATTGTATTATTGTTGTTATATTTCTTTGATTTTGTTTTTAATTGATTTTAATTGGTTTATATAATTTTGTTTTAATTGGTTTATATAATTTGTTGTTCTCATGTTCTCGTGTTAGATATTTAAAACTGTTAGTTCTTCTTGTTGGACAGGCCCTTTAAGTATGATATAGTGTCCTCCCTCATCTCTTATTACAGTCTTTGGCTTAAAATCTAATTTATCTGATATAAGGATTGCCACCCAGCTTTCTTTTGATGCCCATTAGCATGGTAAATTGTTTTACACCCCTTCACTTTAAATCTGGAGGTGTCTTTGGGTCTAAAATGAGTTTCTTGCAGGCAGTATATCAATGGGTCTTTTTTTTTAATCCATTCTGATACCCTGTGTCTTTTGATTAGGGCACTTAGCCCATTTAAATTTAGGGTAACTATTGAAAGAATAAATTTAGTGCCATTGTATTTATTGCCTGTAAGGTGACTGTTACTGTATATTATCTCTGTTCCTTTTTGGTCTGTTACTTTTAGGTTTTTGCTTTGCTTAGAGGACCCCTTTCAATATTTCCTATAGGGATGGTTTGGTTTGCAAATTCTTTTAGTTTTTGTTTGTCCTGGAAGCTTTTTATCTCTC
Organism: Mustela lutreola; assembly: GCF_030435805.1. Taxonomy (NCBI): domain Eukaryota; kingdom Metazoa; phylum Chordata; class Mammalia; order Carnivora; family Mustelidae; genus Mustela; species Mustela lutreola. The sequence goes on along the minus strand of NC_081295.1, from coordinate 55,316,292 downwards.
CTATTTTCAATGACAGCCTATCTGGACATAGTCTTCTTGGCTTCATATTTTTCTCATTTCGTGCTCTGAATATATCATGCCAGTCTGCCGGGTCTCTGCCAATCTAATATTTCCAACATTGGGTTACAGACCTCTTGTCCTGAAGTGCTTTCAGGATTTTCTCTTTGTCACTGAGACTTGTAGGTTTTATTATTAGATGACAGGGTGTTGACCTATTTTTACTGATTTTGAAGGGGGTTCTCTGTGCCTCCTGGATTTTGATGCTTGTTCCCTTCACCAAATTAGAGAAATTATCTGCTATAATTTCCCCCAATATACCTTCTGCTCCTTTCTCTCTTTATTTTTCTTCCAGAATCTCAATTATTCTAATATTGTTTCTTCTTACGGTATCACTTATCTCTTGAATTCTCTTCTTGTGGTCTAGTAGTTGTTTGTCTCTCTTTCACTCAGCTTCTTTATTCTCCATCATTTGGTCTTCGATATCACTAATTCTCCCTTCTGCCTCATTTGTCCTAGCAGTAAGAGCCTCCATTTTTCATTGCACCTCATTAATAGCTTTTTTTAAATTTCAACTTGGTTAGAATTTAGTTCTATTATTTCTCCAGAAAAGGATTCTCTATTATTTTCTATGCTTATTTTGAGCCCAGTTAACACCTTGATAATCATAATTTTGAACTCTAGTTCTGACATATTACTAATGTCCATATTGATTAGGTCCCTAGCCATCAGTACTGCCTCTTGTTCTTTGTTTTGTGATGAGTTTTTCTGCCTTGTCATTTTATACAGATGGGACTAGATGAATGAGAGAATAAAACACTAAAAGGGTAGCAAAAAAACCAGAAAAATATATACTAATCAAATCAGAGGAGACCTGAAACTGGGGAGAGAAGAAAGGAGGGGAAAAGAAAAAAAATATATATATATATTAGATATATATATTTTTAAATTTTTTTTATTTTTTATAAACATATATTTTTATCCCCAGGGGTACAGGTCTGTGAATCACCAGGTTTACACACTTCACAGCACTCACCAAATCACATGCCCTCCCCAATGTCCATAATCCCACCCCCTTCTCCCAAACCCCCTCCCCCCGGCAACCCTCCGTTTGTTTTGTGAGATTAAGAGTCACTTATGGTTTGTCTCCCTCCCAATCCCATCTTGTTTCATTTATTCTTCTTCTACCCATTAAGCCTCCATGTTGCATCACCACTTCCTCATATCAGGGAGATCATATGATAGTTGTCTTTCTCTGCTTGACTTATTTCGCTAAGCATGATACGCTCTAGTTCCATCCATGTTGTTGCAAATGGCAAGATTTCATTTCTTTTGATGGCTGCATAGTATTCCATTGTGTATATATACCACATCTTCTTGATCCATTCATCTGTTGATGGACATCTAGGTTCTTTCCATAGTTTGGCTATTGTGGACATTGCTGCTATAAACATTCGGGTGCATGTGCCCCTTTGGATCACTACATTTGTATCTTTAGGGTAAATACCCAATAGTGCAATTGCTGGGTCATAGGGCAGTTCTATTTTCAACATTTTGAGGAACCTCCATGCTGTTTTCCAGAGTGGCTGCACCAGCTTGCATTCCCACCAACAGTGTAGGAGGGTTCCCCTTTCTCCGCATCCTCGCCAGCATCTGTCATTTCCTGACTTGTTGATTTTAGCCATTCTGACTGGTGTGAGGTCATATCTCATTGTGGTTTTGATTTGTATTTCCCTGATGCCGAGTGATATGGAGCACTTTTTCATGTGTCTGTTCGCCATCTGGATGTCTTCTTTGCAGAAATGTCTGTTCATGTCCTCTGCCCATTTCTTGATTGGATTATTTGTTCTTTGGGTGTTGAGTTTGCTAAGCTCTTTATAGATTCTGGACACTAGTCCTTTATCTGATATGTCGTTTGCAAATATCTTCTCCCATTCTGTCAGTTGTCTTTTGATTTTGTTAACTGTTTCCTTTGCTGTGCAAAAGCTTTTGATCTTGATGAAATCCCAATAGTTTATTTTTGCCCTTGCTTCCCTTGCCTTTTGCGTTGTTCCTAGGAAGATGTTGCTGCGGCAGAGGTCGAAGAGGTTGCTGCCCGTGTTCTCCTCAAGGATTTTGATGGATTCCTTTCGTACATTGAGGTCCTTCATCCATTTTGAGTCTATTTTTGTGTGTGGTGTAAGGAAATGGTCCAATTTCATTTTTCTGCATGTGGCTGTCCAATTTTCCCAGCACCATTTATTGAAAAGGCTGTCTTTTTTCCATTGGACATTCTTTCCTGCTTTGTCGAAGATTAGTTGACCATAGATTTGAGGGTCTATTTCTGGGCTCTCTATTCTGTTCCATTGATCTATGTGTCTGTTTTTGTGCCAGTACCATGCTGTCTTGATGATGACAGCTTTGTAATAGAGCTTGAAGTCCGGAATTGTGATGCCACCAACGTTGGCTTTCTTTTTCAATATCCCTTTGGCTATTCGAGGTCTTTTCTGGTTCCATATAAATTTTAGCATTATTTGTTCCATTTCTTTGAAAAAGATGGATGGTACTTTGATAGGAATTGCATTAAATGTGTAGATTGCTTTAGGTAGCATAGACATTTTCACAATATTTATTCTTCCAATCCAGGAGCATGGAACATTTTTCCATTTCTTTGTGTCTTCCTCAATTTCTTTCATGAGTACTTTATAGTTTTCTGAGTATAGATTCTGTGTCTCTTTGGTTAGGTTTATTCCTAGGTATCTTATGGTTTTGGATGCAATTGTAAATGGGATTGACTCCTTAATTTCTCTTTCTTCTGTCTTGCTGTTGGTGTAGAGAAATGCAACTGATTTCTGTGCATTGATTTTATATCCTGACACTTTACTGAATTCCTGTATAAGTTCTAGCAGTTTTGGAGTGGAGTCTTTTGGGTTTTCCACATATAGTATCATATCATCTGCGAAGAGTGATAATTTGACTTCTTCTTTGCCGATTTGGATGCCTTTAATTTCCTTTTGTTGTCTGATTGCTGAGGCTAGGACCTCTAGTACGATGTTGAATAGCAGTGGTGATAATGGACATCCCTGCCGTGTTCCTGACCTTAGCGGAAAAGCTTTCAGTTTTTCTCCATTGAGAATGATATTTGCGGTGGGTTTTTCATAGATGGCTTTGATGATATTGAGGTATGTGCCCTCTATCCCTACACTTTGAAGAGTTTTGATCAGGAAGGGATGTTGTACTTTGTCAAATGCTTTTTCAGCATCTATTGAGAGTATCATATGGTTCTTGTTCTTTCTTTTATTGATGTGTTGTATCACATTGACTGATTTGCGGATGTTGAACCAACCTTGCAGCCCTGGAATAAATCCCACTTGGTCGTGGTGAATAATCTTTTTAATGTACTGTTGAATCCTATTGGCTAGTATTTTGTTGAGTATTTTCGCATCTGTGTTCATCAAGGATATCGGTCTATAGCTCTCTTTTTTGGTGGGATCCTTGTCTGGTTTTGGGATCAAGATGATGCTGGCTTCATAAAATGAGTTTGGAAGTTTTCCTTCCATTTCTATTTTTTGGAACAGTTTCAGGAGAATAGGAATTAGTTCTTCTTTAAATGTTTGGTAGAATTCCCCCGGGAAGCCGTCTGGCCCTGGGCTTTTGTTTGTTTGGAGATTTTTAATGACTGTTTCAATCTCCTTACTGGTTATGGGTCTGTTCAGGCTTTCTATTTCTTCCTGGTTCAGTTGTGGTAGTTTATATGTTTCTAGGAATGCATCCATTTCTTCCAGATTGTCAAATTTATTGCCATAGAGTTGCTCATAGTATGTTCTTATAATAGTTTGTATTTCTTTGGTGTTAGTTGTGATCTCTCCTCTTTCATTCATGATTTTATTTATTTGGGTCCTTTCTCTTTTCTTTTTGATAAGTCGGGCCAGGGGTTTATCAATTTTATTAATTCTTTCAAAGAACCAGCTCCTAGTTTCGTTGATTTGTTCTATTGTTTTTTTGGTTTCTATTTCATTGATTTCTGCTCTGATCTTTATGATTTCTCTTCTCCTGCTGGGCTTAGGGTTTCTTTCTTGTTCTTTCTCCAGCTCCTTTAGGTGTAGGGTTAGGTTGTGTACCTGAGACCTTTCTTGTTTCTGGAGAAAGGCTTGTACCGCTATATATTTTCCTCTCAGGACTGCCTTTGTTGTGTCCCACAGATTTTGAACCGTTGTATTTTCATTATCATTTGTTTCCATGATTTTTTTCAATTCTTCTTTAATTTCCCGGTTGACCCATTCATTCTTTAGAAGGATACTGTTTAGTCTCCATGTATTTGGGTTCTTTCCAAACTTCTTTTTGTGGTTGAGTTCTAGCTTTAGAGCATTGTGGTCTGAAAATATGCAGGGAATGATCCCAATCTTTTGATACCGGTTGAGTCCTGATTTAGGACCGAGGATGTGATCTATTCTGGAGAATGTTCCATGTGCACTAGAGAAGAATGTGTATTCTGTTGCTTTGGGATGAAATGCTCTGAATATATCTGTGATGTCCATCTGGTCCAGTGTGTCGTTTAAGGCCTTTATTTCCTTGCTGATCTTTTGCTTGGATGACCTGTCTATTTCAGTGAGGGGAGTGTTAAAGTCCCCTACTATTATTGTATTATTGTTGATGTGTTTCTTTGATTTTGTTATTAATTGGTTTATATAGTTGGCTGCTCCCACATTGGGGGCGTAGATATTTAAAATTGTTAAATCTTCTTGTTGGACAGACCCTTTGAGTATGATATAGTGTCCTTCCTCATCTCTTATTATAGTCTTTGGCTTAAAATCTAATTGATCTGATATAAGGATTGCCACTCCTGCTTTCTTCTGATGTCCATTAGCATGGTAAATTCTTTTCCACCCCCTCACTTTAAATCTGGAGGTGTCTTCGGGCTTAAAATGTGTTTCTTGGAGGCAACATATAGATGGGTTTTGTTTTTTTATCCATTCTGATACGCTGGGTCTTTTGACAGGGGCATTTAGCCCATTCACATTCAGGGTAACTATTGAGAGATATGAATTTAGTGCCATTGTATTGCCTGTAAGGTGACTGTTACTGTATATGGTCTCTGTTCCTTTCTGATCTACCACTTGTAGGCTCTCTCTTTGCTTAGAGGACCCCTTTCAATATTTCTTGTAGAGCTGGTTTGGTATTTGCAAATTCTTTCAGTTGTTGTTTGTCCTGGAATCTTTTAATCTCTCCTTCTATTTTCAATGATAGCCTAGCTGGATATAGTATTCTTGGCTGCATGTTTTTCTCGTTTAGTGCTCTGAAAATATCATGCCAGCTCTTTCTGGCCTGCCAGGTCTCTGTGGATAAGTCAGCTGCCAATCTAATATTTTTACCATTGTATGTTACAGACTTCTTTTCCCGGGCTGCTTTCAGGATTTTCTCTTTGTCATTGAGACTTGTAAATTTTACTATTAGGTGACGGGGTGTGGACCTATTCTTATTGATTTTGAGGGGCGTTCTCTGAACCTCCTGAATTTTGATGCTCGTTCCCTTTGCCATATTGGGGAAATTCTCCCCAATAATTCTCTCCAGTATACCTTCTGCTCCCCTCTCATTTTCTTCTTCTTCTGGAATCCCAATTATTCTAATGTTGTTTCGTCTTATGGTGTCATTTATCTCTCGAATTCTCCCCTCGTGGTCCAGTAGCTGTTTGTCCCTCTTTTGCTCAGCTTCTTTATTCTCTGTCATTTGGTCTTCTATATCACTAATTCTTTCTTCTGCCTCATTTATCCTAGCAGTGAGAGCCTCCATTTTTGATTGCACCTCATTAATAGCTTTTTTGATTTCACCTTGGTTAGATTTTAGTTCTTTTATTTCTCCAGAAAGGGCTTTTATATCTCTCGAGAGGGTTTCTCTAATATCTTCCATGCCTTTTTCGAGCCCAGCTAGAACCTTGAGAATTGTCATTCTGAACTCTAGATCTGACATATTACCGATGTCTGTATTGATTAGGTCCCTAGCCTTCGGTACTGCCTCTTGTTCTTTTTTTTGTGTTGAATTTTTATGTCTTGTCATTTTGTCCAGATAAGTGTAAATGAAGGGGCAAGTAAAATACTAAAAGGGTGGCAACAACCCCAGGAAAATATGCTTTAACCAAATTAGAAGAGATCCAAAATCGTGAGTGGGGAGAAAGGGGATAAAAAGAGGTTCAAAAAGGAAGAAAGAAAAAAAAAAAAACAAAAAGAAAAGAAAAAAAAAGAAAAGAAAAGAATTTTTAAAAAAAGAAAACACCTTTCAGAAAGTGGTTGTTTTTCTGTTTCCAGAATTGCTGTTCTTCTTCTCTTCGATCTGCCGATGGATTTTCAGGTGTTTGCAATCTTTAGATAAGCTATCTAGCTGATCTCCGGCTAGCTGAAGCAGTCTCAGCTTGCTACTTCTCCGCCATCTTGACTCCTCCCTTAGATATATATATTTATATATATTTATATTCTTATGTTATATGTTATATATTTATGTTCTATTTGCCAGTCTAATATATATATATAAGATATAGCATAAGAACATAAATATATATATAAATATATAAACATAAATATATAATATATATTTTTTATATATCTTTATTTATATATATATAAAATATATTATATATATATATATATATATATATATATACATTAGACTGGCAAATATAACAAAGCCACACACTTGATTTGGAGTGTATTTTGGTCTGTTAGAAGAAACTACCTCCCAAAATTTTAAAGAAAGAAAAACTTATATATATACCAAAAAAAAAAAAAAAAAGGAGAGGGGAACACAATGAAGGGATGGAATATGACTGTAAAGATAAAGATTAAAAAAGATTCTAAAAAAGGGATTGATAAGATAAGTTGGTTGAAAAAAGAAAAAAAAAAGAAGAAAGAATGTGATCAGGCTGGAGACTAAAACAAAGCCATGTGCTTGATTTAAGGTATATTTTGATCTATTAGAAGAAATTATATCCCAAAATTAAAAAAAAAAACCTATATGTATACAAAAAATAGAGTTAAATACAATGAAGGGATAGACTATGACTATAACAATATTAAAAAGATTTTTAAAAAGGTATTGTTGAGATAAAATAGTTAAAGAACATTAAACTAGGAAAGAGGAAAAATTTTAAAAAATAGAATAAGAGGGGTGCCTGGGTGGCTCAGTGGGTTAAAGCCTCTGCCTTCTGCTCAGGTTGTGATCCCAAGGTCCTGGGATTGAGTTCCACGTTAGGCTCTCTACAGAGAGCCTGCTTCTCCCTCTCCCCTTTTTCTGTCTGCCTCTCTGCCTATTTGTGATCTCTGTCTGTCAAATAAAAAAATAAAATCTTTGGGCGCCTGGGTGGCTCAGTGGTTAAAGCCTCTGCCTTCGGCTCAGGTCATGATCCCAGGGTCCTGGAATCGAGCCTCACATTGGGCTCTCTGCTCAGTGGGGAGCCTGCCTCCTCCTCCTCCTCTCTCTCTCTCTCTGCTTGCCTCTCTGCCTATTTGTGATCTGTCAAATAAATAAAAAAAACTTTAAAAAATAAATAAATAAAAATAAAATCTTTAAGAAAACTAGAATAAGAAAAAAATAAAACTTAAAAAGTTTAACTTTGAAAGGCTAAAGGATCATGGGAAATAAGCCATGAATTCTATGTTTTGCTTAGCTCTGGAGATCCACAGTTCTCATTGATTGGTAAACTTGGCCTTGGTGGATGTTCTTGCTAATCTTCTAGGGGCAGGGCCTGTTGCAATGATTTTCAAATGTCTTTGACTGAGGCAGAATTGCACTGTCCTTGCCAGGGGCCAGGCTACATAATCTGCTATGGTTCACTCTTGGTAGCTTTTGTTCCCTGAATGTTTTCTGTATAGCTTTGGAGGACAGGAATGGAAATCGCAGTGTCCCAATCTCTGGCTGTAGGAGCCAAGAGCTCGGGGCCCCACTCCTCAGTGAGCTCTCAGAGAGCAGTCAATCCCTCCCCTGTCCCTGGTCTCTGGCCACACTCCGAGCTTACCCTTCCTGTGACCAAGCATTTCTATCTCTGATGCACGGCCCTGTTTGGGGTCTCCAAACCCAGCAGATTTCTGCCACATGCTCCTCTGCTGCTCCTTCTGGAGGAAGAAGCTGAGTTTCTCCAGATTTGCCACTGTGGGGTCCCTGCTTGAAGAGCAGGGGTCCAACTGTGCCTCGGACCACAGTTTAAGGTAACCCCGAGCTCAGAACTCACTCCTTGGCTCTGTCTCTGTTGCCAGCTTCCCTGCTCTGATACCTGGGAGCTCTGCCACACTCAGATAACCCTGGTCTTTTTGTGACCTGGCAGGTCCTGAGACCACACTGTCCTCATGAGGGCTCCACCCCTGCTTAGCCTCTGGAGTGATGTCCATCAGTGGAGCAGACTTCTAAAAGTTCCAATTTTGTCTTCTGCTGCTCAGCTGCTTCTGGAAGCCACCCCTCCCCCCACAGTCTATCTTCCCAAATGTTGCCTCAGATTTACTTCTCTGCACGGAAAGTCAATTTTCTGTTCCCAGAATTGCTCTTCTCTTCTGTCTCCTGTAGAGTTTGTAGGTATTCAGAATGGTTTGATAACTATCTAGCTGAACTACTGGGACATGATGATATTTAGATCTCCTACTTCTCCACCATCTTGCTCCTTGTAAGAGTATTTCTGAAAGACAGTGTAAGCTTAGAGACCACAGTGGGGGGCATGAATAAGAGAAGAGGAGGTCATTGCAGGATCCAACATATTTTTAAATTATTTCCCTTTATAGAGTGATCTTATTTACAAGGACTTGGAAGAAGAAATCATTCACTTAGGAGAATTGGTGTCGGGGTAAAGTCATAATTTTAGAAGCAATATTTCTTAGAATACCAGGCAATAAATTCAGGGTGAGGATCTTCATCATTTTCCTACATTCTCCAAGCCCATGTTGGGATTTGAAGGCCAAAATTTACATAGGCCCTCAGGAATATCATTTCAGAGTGGATTCACGTGAAAAAGAAGGACTGGTGGTTGACAGAGCTATCCTAAACAGACCCTCTTTTATTATAACTGTGCTTTAATGTCTGCCTAATAACTCTTCACCACCAAGACTCATAACAGAAGTTGTGAAACACCTGAATATCCATTTAAAGAGCCTATCATAGTGTCTTGGGTTATGATGTAAAGCTAAAAGATTTTGTTACCTACCGTAAAAGCCACTGAAGCAAAAACTTAAGCAGAAGATTGTTTATCAGACAGTTGTAAAAGGGAGTTAAGGATTGAGCTAGGCAATGTCTTTCCTCTCCCATTATCCCTCTTTTGTCTCCTTTTTTATGGCATTTTTTTCCCCATGCAATGTTTATAGGTAACATATATGTCATCGTTCCTAATAGAACTCAAGGTCTTACCTTTTACTACAAACCTGTCACTATACTGTCTCAGATGCCAACTGCAACCTTCCCCCACCCCCCAGCTCTTTGGTCTCATCTGTCACTGAAGCATCTTTGTGTTTGCAAGGTGGAAGTGTAGCTGCTTCCTTGTTATTTTCGGTGTTGCAGTTTGATTTCTTTCTCCTTTTAAAGGCTATTACACAGAGACCTGCCACCCAAGAACATAAACATCATCTTTGCCTACGTGTCTTGAGTAACTTGAATTTCACCTCCTTGGGGAATGTCCTGCTTGTCTTTCATGCAAAGGGACTCAGTGAAAAATGTCAATTTTACTCTTTGAGAATTCTCAAGAGAAAGTGTTGGTCCCTAAGTGTACTTGAAGTGGATGTAATTAGCATTAACAGCATGTTCATATTTTCCTTAAAGAGGATTCTGCAAATGAACAATTTGGTCAGTGAATACATGTAGTTGGTGAACCTACCATCTCCAAATGGTGCTCCATACAGAACCCCCCTAGAAAGGTGTTAGAAATGAGATGTCTTTTTCATGCAGTGGTTTCACCCTCATAGATCCCAGCCATAAAAGGAGCAATACAGACATTCATGAAGCTTATTAAATCAGAGAGCTGTGAAAAAAATCTTGTTACAACAAAGGCAAGTCCACGATCTACCTTCATTTAATTATTTGTTTTGGTGTGTGAATATGAGGCTTTATAGTGCAGGTTTTCAGTTTATATAATTTTTATATAATAAGATCAAAGGGTCCCAGAAAGAAAGATGGATGTTCTGTGAACCTTAGTGCCTCCCACATGTGTTCAGTCATAATATTGGAAACATTCTAATCATTGGGTGTGAGTGCTCTATATCACTGCCTGCTCCCCATGGTTGAAAGTATATAGTAAACAAAACAAATATTTTCAGATTAAAAGATTCTGAGGCAAACAGCTTCAAAATACGTTTTTTTATTGCAGGAATTCTTTCAGAGTCTTTACTATGCTACTATGTATTATAAATCTCCACTAAGGGAATAAAACTTATTTTACCAGGGAACCATTCTTTGCTGGGCATCTTTTGAGACCATTCTGCATACATCGTGCTTTCTTCTTATTTTAGAGTGAATTGAAGATGTGATTCAATGGTGTGTACATAGAGACTTATTTACATAAGAGTACTAAGTGTCACTGTACCTTATAGACACAGATTTTGATGTGTGTGTGTGTGTGTGTGTAAAAGAGACAGAGAGAGACACAGAGCAGAGAAGGGAAAAAGACAGAAGGTTCATTGGCCCAGGATCAGGCCACTTGATTGTTTGAACCTAGGATGCATGTAAAATTTCTGCTGCATGGCTGTAATCCATGTATTTTTGCCTTCCCATTACAACATTAAGTTTAGCTGACATTTCATAATTATTGGGTGAGGTAGTAAATGCATGAACGAATGCCTAAAAACTCTCTTTTAGTGTGTATGTTTTTCTGACATTTTCTGAAATGTTATCAAATGAGGGTTTGTCTTAGGGCCTCATGGTTGCCACCTAAGGACAATTATTATGAATATTTGCTAGAAGGAGCCTTCATTGTCGATCTCAGGATGTATTCCAAAGCAAAAGAATAAGAAAACTCTTGTCTTGCCAAAACCTACTAAGTTTTGAATGCAAAACCAAATTTAAGCAGATGAGCAAATATCTGACTGTCCCTTCTGAGCAGTAAATACATTTATTATTAGTCTATCAGTCTAATAAAAAAAATTTTTCAAAGCATATATGAGCTCTAAGTAAGACGTGATAATACATTTTAAAGCTTCTTCTTTCAATTGGTTTCGCTTCTGATTTTTAATTAAAATACTTAATAAAACATTGATGCCATTAATACTCAATAAAACTTCTATGATTTTTCAAGTGAAAAAAGTGGGGTTTTATTTGTACTATTATATGATTTTTAACATTTATTTTTTAAACTACCATTGTATCTTAAAGAGCTGGGTTTTTTTTGTTTGTTTCCTTAATAAACTACTTGTAAGAATGCAGGCATACAAGAATATGTGTATACCACTACCAGATATATACACAGACATACTTGTCTTCTGATCAATTTACAACTTGTCTGCTGCTCAACCAGAATCTTAGTGAGTAGATTAGAGCTAGTGTCTTGAATTGCCATTTCCGAGGAGTCTGAAACTTAATTACATGGGAAGGACACATTTCCTCTGCTTTATAGGAACAACACATCTAGTTATAGTGAGAAACAATCATTTTCTAGACAGGTACGAAGCTCAGATCACCAGCAAATGCTTAAGGTGTAATGAAAAACAGAAGAGCAAGATATAAAGCTCTATGAAGAAAGATTCCATTATATAATGGATGCACAGATAAAAATGAAAGTCTTCCAAAATGCTAAAAGATCATCAACCATTGATGGGTCTATGAACAATTTTTAGTATTATTTTTCTTTATACGCTCTGAATTTCCACAATGAAGCCATTGTTATTCAGAAAACAGATGACATGAAAAAAAAATACTCAACTCTCTCCTTCTTCCTACCCCACTTGATTTCACTGCAACCTGGCAAAAAAGTCAGTAAGCCTATTATATGTAACTAGAGGCACTTTTGCACCTCTGCATGAGGTGGACTCCGGCTAAAATCATTTTAAAAGAATACCAAATATTCTGTAGATGCAAAAGGAGAAGGAAGGAGCTGTAAAATAGCCTTCCATCAATTTGACCCTATTGAGCTTATTTCCTATAAAAGCATATGACTTCATTTTTGCTAAAATATATAATTCATACAGTGCTGTAAAGAAGGAATTTTTTTTTTTCCAATGTGAGAAAGTCTGTGTGGAGCAGGAAAATTATATGGAAGAAATGCTAAATGACAGTGATTTTCTGAATGCTAAGATCCAAGCTAGGAGAAGAACAATTTTCTGAATATCCATGTCCCTGTCCAGAAAAGAGTGAACTATAACCTACAAACAAACAGCTGTTGGACTTAAAACAGTAGTTTTCCAAACATTTTTTATACACATATTCAAATATAAATGTATGTATGAATGTGTGTGTGTATGTATTTCCTGTTCCATGCTAATGGCATGTATCTCACCAGCTCTTGTTTACATTCTCACAGTTGTGGCCAATTAACCATACTTTAACTTACTTAGTTTACAAAATTATTTTATTTAACTCTGATGATTTTGTATTTTATGTTCTAAGATAGGACAAGCCAGTGAATATACATACATACATAGAGACATCTTCAGATTTATTGAAAAATCTCCTACAAAATGAAGGTGGAGAGATTTTTTTAAAGCTTTAAAAATAATATGTAAAATGCTTTTTTTAAAAATAAATTTTATGTTTTTTTATTTTTTATTTTTTTATTTATTTTTTTAAAATAAATTTTATGTTTTTTTTAATTTTTTATTATTTATTTGACAGAGAGAGAGAGATCACAAGTAGGCAGAGAGAGAGAGGAGGAAGCAGGCTCCCTACTGAGCAGAGACCCGGATGCAGGGCTCAATCCCAGGACCCTGGGATCATGACCTGAGCTGAAGGCAGAGGCTTTAACCCACTGAGCTACCCAGGTGCCTCTGTAAAATGCTTTTTAAAGAAGTTCATGATAAGGGCAGTGCACTTACAATGGGAGAGAATGCTTTCCGTTTTTTAAAAGAAAAGACATTAAGCTTTCCCTTTGCTGACTCTGCCTCTTCCTTCTCCCCAATACTTAATATCATGACATCCATTCAGCACAGGCTAAGGGAACCCTTGTTACTGCCCACTGGACACATGGCATGCCATCAATTTTTTTAGATGGTGTCATAGAAATTCTAGTTGTAGTAGGCGGCATCAGATCCCTAATGCCAGAGCAGGGTTAGTCCATCTAGTTGGCTTATAGGTTTAGGTTTAAATGACCTACAGCATTGTACTTCCATAGAATCCCCCAAGCTTCAGCTTTTGCTGTTGAATGAATATCTGGTGTTTCTCCTGTTGCTGAAAAATCATCAGGGTGTTCTCATCCTAAAAAGCACAAGCTTAGAATAAGAATAAAAAGAGATTCCCCACTATCGCCAATGTGCTCAGTATCACAAATCTTTGTCAGCAGTGTAAATCCTTGTCAGGGGTAGCTAGGGGGCTTCAGGAGATTACACATTTTTTACAAGATGTTGACTAAAGCTGGAAATGCTATTACAAAACTTATTTTGGAGCAGATTGATTTTCATTTACAACTATCCAAAGATGAAAGAATATTGGTCGGGTGAATGTCAGCATGTAGGGAAAATTCCTTTTTACCCAAGCCTGCTTGCGGGTTCTTGCAGATGGCTTCTTGGGTTATATAAATTTAGTTTGAGGTCATTATATGGATAATTTGTTACTAAGTAAAGTAGTTTGTCAGGTTACGAGACATTAATCTTCCAATAGGTCTTTAATTAGGACAGATGCACTAAATAATTCATAGCAAGACTTGGCCTGGAAACATTTATAATACTCAATTATACCATTTTACAGGCAATGGCAAATTGTTTTTGTGTAGTCTGGAAATTGTGGGACTTAATTAATTACCTTCAATGTTTTAGACATCTGCTTTGCACTCTTTAAATGCATTAAATTGGCAACTCATGAAATGGCTAAAAATAGTGTTCAAATTCCCCAGATGGTAAAGGGTGAAGATCAACCATGACAGAAAAAAAAAAAAAAGCCACCGTGTGGTGTGCAAGAAATAGGAAACCAAATTACATATCCAGCAACATTTGACTTGAAAGACTCTCAAGTATATGACAATGATTTTTGAAAGAATGAGAAATTTACATGATCTTTAAAAACTTTTAACCTTAAATTTCTCCCTTGTTTCCTAAGATGGGTTGTAGTAAACAGATCAGGAAACCAGGCTGTTGTAATGGTAGAAAACACATATCAATCTGTGCCATCTAAACACCTCTGAGGAATATTTATTTTTGCACAAGTAACTTTGCCCCTATAACTTGTACCAAAGGCATGACAAAAATAAATAAATAAATAAGTACTTTGAAAGTATTTGCAGAGGCATTTTCATGTCATAGATCTTAAAATGATGGAAAGGGGAATTAAGAGCTTATTCCATTTGTAATTAGATCACAGAAAACAGATGGTGATGGCTTTGCACTGAGTAGGAGGATGTGACCGTTTAAGTAAACAAAAGAAAACGGAATGTTCATTTCATTTTTCATCCTAGAAATTTCTCCAGGAAAAAGTCATACTTGATCGTCTTGCTTAGGAATAATATGTAAATCAATTGCAGAGGAAATAAGCACATTCTGAATGCTCTAAGTGGTGATGAATTTGCAGATACAGAGGTTCTCTCTTATGCTGGTAGTTAGACCCAGCACAGAGCAGCCTCTGTCCTTCGGAGCCTGGGTTCCTGCAGCTTTGTAACAGGCATTTCTCATAAGGCTGTGCGGTTTTTCCAGAGTTTGGGGGAGATGTTTTGTTCCTGTGGACACACATCCAAGTCCTACTCCCAGCAGCAGAGGTTAGGTTGGAGGCAGATGCGTTTCCCACTTGAGTGGCTCTTGAATAGATGAGGAGAGTGAGTTGACTAGCAACATGGTCAGTGGGTGGACAGAGCTTGGTCACCAAATCACTCAGAATCTAGACAATCACTATCCAGAAGACATACAGTGCAAGCCACATATGTGATTTAAAATTTTCTAGGAGTCACATTTTAAAAAGTAAAAAGAAAAAAGAAAAAGAAAAAGATACAACTAACTTTAATAATATATTTGATGCACTATAGCCAAATTATTATAATTTCTACTTATAATCTCTAAGAATTATGATGTGATATTTAACATTTTTTTAAAATGTACTCTAAGTCTGAGAATCCAGTGTATATTTTACACCACATCTCAACACAGATAAGCCATCTTTCAAGTGCTCAGGGGCCCATTGTGGCTAGTAACCACCGTATTGGACCATGCCGTTACACATCATGATCAAGGACAACAAGCTACATTCCCAACCATGGTAGAGTTAGCGAGGTAACATGTACAAAGACTCCAAAGCATGTGGTGATCCCAGTGCCTGGAAGAACAAACTAGGTGCCCATTATAAATGCCAGAAGAATTCTACTCACCTGGCAAGCACCAGCTTAGTATTCTGAGAGGAACTTCCCTTATTTTCATCCACCCCTAAGACAGAAAGTTGAACTACTTTACTTTCCCTGCTTCCCTTTGGTATTTTATATATATATATATATATATATATATATATATATATATAATATATATATATATTTATTTATATTTATATAAATATATATATATTTATTTATTTGCTATTACTGTGATGCTATCATCATCATCATCATCATCACATCATTATTTACAATTTTCCCTTTTGCAAATTCTAGGGTTATTGACGACAGGGTCAGTACCTTATTCATGTTGATTTCCTGACACCAGAGGTGTGTCCCTTAAATATTTGTCAATTTGAATGAAAAAATGCAACCTGCAGTTCAGATTAAACAGTGACCAGAGCACACATATCAAGGCATGCAGAAGGGAGAAGGGAGGAAGAACAGAAGAGACTGGTGAAATGGATGGTGGGGAGGAAGGAGAGGGAATCAGAGGGGTAGGCAGACCAGGGATGGAGAGACAGGAAGAGTGGGAGAAATAAAGGCAGTTTTGAAGGAAGGAGCTCATTCAGCCTTAGACACCAATTTTTCCCACCATCTTGCCAGTGGATCATCCTTTGTAGGACAAAGTCCACTTTTTTTTTTTTTTTAAGATTTTATTTATTTATTTGACAGACAGAGATCACAAGTAGGCTGAGAGGCAGGCAGAGAGAGAGAGGAGGAAGCAGGCTCCCTGCTGAACAGAGACCCGGATGTGAGGCTCGATCCCAGGACCCAGGGATCATGACCTGAGCCGAGGGCAGAGGCTTTAACCCACTGAGCCACCCAGGTGCCCCCGAAGTCCACTTTTTATAAGCCAGAGACATTTGGGAATGAAGTGGCAGTGGAAATATTTGCATGCATGATTTCATGACAGACAGTGTGTGCTTTATAAAGGGAACGTGTGACTCTTTGTTCTGCTATAATTACTTGTTTTATTAGGAAAAAAAAAAAACTATGTGGTGCTGTACACACTAGGTTGTGTTTTCCCTAGATCAAGTTACAATTAATACAAACCTAATCTAAATATTTTGACTGTGTTCAGTTAAGATCATTTAATTCAAAGTCTGTTTTTTGACTGAATCAATACATTTGTGTTTGGGGGGGGTCGTTTTGTTTTTACTTTCACAGGGGAAAGTCATCTAACAATAAGTATTTTGGAGTTATGTGTTTCTTTAGAAGTAGTACTTTTTGGAATTAGTAATATCAAAAAGAATGCATTTAGGCTTAAGAATGCCACTGTAAAAGAAATGGTACAAATTTGCCGCCGCAACAGTCTAGGTTTGTCATTATTATACTACTCTTATTTCCCCACTAAAAATAAAAAACTGGACAAGACCAGTATCTAGATTGCAGCTGGCTTGTTTTGTTTTGTTTTTAAGATTAGCCAATAGAAGCTCAAAAAAAAATAGAGGAAGAAGAGAGAGAAAAAGGTGAGAAAAGTTAGGAATTTGATTTTTCCTTCCACTCAGTTTAGCAGAACAGCAAAATTAACAGTGATAGCAGTTTGTTCCTTGGTCACCAAGAAGAGCTTTTTGCTTACCTGTAGTGCTGGGACCCTTAGTACTACACCCTTCCCATAGATACAGTGGAGACTTGGTTTTCATAAATTAATTTGCTCTAAAGAGGAATTTCTATTCCTCTGGCCTTTCCTATTAGGATAGATTTTGCTGAAGAGTGCCCCTCACCTCTGTAGCCCCACCTTCTGTCCTGTTGGAACAGGGGGACCAGCATTCTCAAGGAAAAGATCACAGCACTCAAAACCCGTTCATTTGTCATTCTTTCTCTTAGACTTTGCTCTCCCACTGTAGTCCTTTCAAGCTCTGAACTTATTTTCTTGAAGCCAACCAGTTGTCTCTAATGCAATGAATTAGATCTGTAACTGGTTTTCCTTAAAATAATTAGAAAAACAGTACTTAGAGAAAGGGAAATTTAGCCCTCAGAAAAATTATATATATATATATATGTGTGTGTGTGTGTGTGTGTGTGTGTGTGTGAGTGTGTATTTTAACTTGTTAAAATTTTTTTAAGTTTTATTTATTTAAGTAGTCGTTACACCCAACATGGTGCTCAAACTTACCACCCCGAGATCAAGAGTTACATGCTCTTCCATCTGAGTCAACCAGGCACCCCAGTAAAGTTATTTCAACTCTAACAGAGATAAAATGCCCCTAATTAAGAAAAGAAAGGAAGAACAGTCTTTCCTACTGAGAACGATTATGAGCTATTTTCAGTAAGTACTTTACTTTACTAGAAGTAAATTATTGGGAATGCACTATGGCCCAGGCACTGTTGTAAGTGCTTTACCTAAATTAACTACAGTTGACCCTTGAGCAATGCAAAGGTAAGGGGCACTGACCCCCACACACACAGCAGAGTCAAAAATCCACATATAACAGTTTACCCCCCCAAAAAACTTAACTAAAGCCTACTGTTGACCAGAAACCTTCCAGATAACATGGGCAGTTAACACATACTTTGTATATGTATTATATACTGTATTCTTACAATACAGTAAATTAGAGAAAAGAAAATGTTATTAAGGAAGCAATAAGGAAGAGAAAAATATACTAACAGTATTACATTTTTGGATACTGCAAGTTTTGTTGTCTGCTTATATGATGAATTCTCTATTCATCAGTACCTACCTCAATATTGTCTTGATACAAAACATACCAGATGTCATACATATTACTAACATTAGACATCAAAAATGAAAATGATGGGAAAAAGAAATTCATATTTATTTATAGGTATCATGATTTAAACATCGATAATGAAATAGCATTATGATTTTTTTATGGAAGCCTAATATAATTGATATGAGAACTTCACAGTAGCCTAGCATATATACTAATGAATGAATTGTTATAAAATTTAATGGCATATAATATTACAGTCACTCATAATACAGCATTGGAAATATTAATATTTCTAGGCTACACAGGTCACCTGTGGGTTTTTTTCAGATTGTTAACAGATCTCAAAAATTGTTTCAATATATTTATTGAAAAATATTCACATGTTAAGTGGACCCACCCGTTCAGACCCATGTTGTTCAAGGCTTAATTCTATTTTGATCCTCAATATCCCAATAAAGGAAAGCCATTATCTTCATTTTACAGATGAGGAAATCATCAGAGCATTAGGTTACTTGCCCAAGGTCACTTGCGGTGGGGAGGTAGAAGCTGGCTTTGAACTGATGTCAGTACCCCTCCTCTGCACTGCTTTTCCCTAATGCAGTACAGAAGGAGGATTTGTGGGGACTGGCTTGGTAGAGTTACTTACTTCATGGTTCCTGACAGGCCAGGCATGAAAAAAATGCCTCTTCCCTGACATACACTCAGCTTGGTGGTTCTGTGTTCAGGCCACCATCGTAAGGGCTAAATGGTGACAATAAATGGATGGGTCAATACAACCTGATACCATATTGGGAAAAAAAAAAAAAAAGAATTCAAAATGGAATTCTGCTTCCTAAACAAGTCCCCTAGATCCTTGACGATTGAAAGTATGTATTTTTTTCTTTTCCTTTATGTTTTTCTTTAATAAACTTAAGGGCCAAATGTAGTGCCCTGCATACAAGTGAGTAATCTAACAATTGTTTGGCAGAATGAACTAATTTATGCCTTAGTAGTATTGTTTTTAATAATTGTACCCTTAAATATGATTAAAATTGGCTATAGTTGCATAGGTGAATGAATAAATACATATATGGTATCTATTTTTATTTACTATGTTGTTAGTAAATAAAATATATAATATATATTATATATGTAATATAATATAAAATAAAATATTGATTTTTCAATAGTCTAGAATCATTGGTAGATGATAGATACAGATATTAATTGCAATATGACTTTCATATAAAGAGGGTAAGGAAGAATATAAGACATAGAAATAAAATTCTTTTAAAATATCCATATGAGTAGGAAGGTTTTCCATGTATATATTACAGTAATACTGATGGCACTTATTACATATATAATGGATTATGCATTAAAAGTAAAAATTTTTCTTTTAAATTGTCTTAATTTTCAAACTAGAGAAATTTTAAGGTACATAAGTAAAAATAATGATTAGCTACTTAATTTAGCTTACTTTCTTTGTAATTACAAAGTCAATACTTTCTTAAATCAGATTTATCTTTACTTCATTAATTGAGCTAGCTACAATAGTTTCCACTCAGAATCTTTTCAGATCTATATACTTTCTGGAAACTTAGGAGGTATTCTACAATGTGTCACCAATGTTATTCCAGAAGCCCGAAATTAGTGGTAGGCTTACATATATAGGAAAAGAGAGAAGCCAGTCAGGGAATTGTTTTCTATTGTATACCTCTTGAGAACACATCATCAAAAGTTAATGCATTTTAAAACAATGAACCACATATAGGGTAGAAATCTATCTCAGCTCCTGTCTGCTATTAGTGAACACGATACTATGCTTATTTAACTGCTCAAAAACTTTGGACAACACTAACCAAGAGTAGAAGCTTTTTTCCTAGGGTGGGAAAAATTACCTTCTCATTTGCTCTATTTATCTTAATCATGGTTTCCTACTTTAGTCATTAGCCAAATATTACATGTCTGGCTCTTAAGGTCTTTACCCATTTCATATTAGATCTTAGATTTCTTCATCCCATTATTGATCTAAAATGTCTCTAGCTCTCTCGGGTAAAAGAGGAACATACCTATGTGCTGCATCAGATAATTCCTCTTATTGAAAAGCTGTGTTCAATCTAAAATGACCTTTTCTTGTATTTATTTTCAGGCTAGCTTTACAGCCCACATTAAATTAAAGCTTTTGTGCGAGGACTGAAAAGTATGTCAATGGGTTGGGAATGGCTTTTTCAGGGTGTTTGCTCAGGAAAGCCCGCCATCCAGACAGCCGGCCGACCGATCTGGGCATTTGGCCGGGTGTTCAGTGCTGCTTGTTGCTAAGTCAGCAGCAAAGGGAAGGTATTATGTCTTAATTTGGGCCATAAAAAGTGACATACAAGTGATCAGGTTAAAAAAAAAGTTCATTTGCAAAGGGGGGCTCTGTGCTTTCATAATCAGAGCTCACAATGTTAGCATTTTTTAAGATGTTGGGCAAGAATTTTGGGGGGATGGGAGGGGTCAGCAATAACATTTGGACTTTTCCCCAAAATAAGTTTGATAATATTCAGCATTTGGTTTTGCTTTAACTTCAGTGATCCTTTATGATTGTACGTGTTTGTAATGACAGATTCATACTGTCTGTGGGATTTGAGCAAGACTTAGAAAAAGGGTGGATTAGTATGTTAAGCTGTGTTGAGAGTTTTCTGGGAGGGCCCACGTCACTTCACTCTGAGAAAATGCCCCCATGTAAGAGATTATTAGCTTTCTTTTTTTTTTTTTTTATAATTTTTTAATTTTTTATAAACATATATTTTTATCCCCAGGGGTACAGGTCTGTGAATCACCAGGTTTACACACTTCACAGCACTCACCAAATCACATGCCCTCCCCAATGTCCATAATCCCAACCCCTTCTCCCAAACCCCCTCCCCTCGGCAACCCTCAGTTTGTTTTGTGAGATTAAGAGTCACTTATGGTTTCTCTCCCTCCCAATCCCATCTTGTTTCATTTATTCTTCTTCTACCCACTTAAGCCTCCATGTTGCATCACCACTTTCTCATATCAGGGAGATCATATGATAGTTGTCTTTCTCTGCTTGACTTATTTCGCTAAGCATGATACGCTCTAGTTCCATCCATGTTGTTGCAAATGGCAAGATTTCATTTCTTTTGATGGCTGCATAGTATTCCATTGTGTATATATACCACATCTTCTTGATCCATTCATCTGTTGATGGGCATCAGCAGCAATGTCCACAATAGATTATTAGCTTTCTTAATTGTGGCCTATTTTCCCCACTGTTACTCTTTTCTTAACCATCTATTGTTCATTCACTTACCTTTTCAAAGATGTATTTGCATTTGGAAGTTAAATTTTAAAACCTCTTTATTTAAAGTAATAATAGTAAATGATAATTTTTAAATTCCCTTATGATTAGAAAATGAATTTCTCAAATTTTGCCACTAATTTCATGTTTGTCAGATTTATTCTGGTTTAAGTTACACACGCTATTTTCCCCCCCAAAACCAAGCAACATCATTTGAGACATATGAGTTATGTGATAAGAATGCCAGATTTTACTAAGCCCAGCAAAATTCTAGTTACTGAAAATAGCACCGATCAGAGCACTGACCTAATAGTGGCCCCACTTAACTTACTGACTGTGAGTGAAGACCTTCTTTACACTCTCAAACATCTGTTCTACACATTCAAGTTCAGCCTTCCCAGAAGCGTGAAGCCACTATATTGATTTTTTTTTTCCTTTCAACTTTCTCATCTTTTCCCTCTTCCATTCCCTTGTCATCTGGGTCTCTGAAAACTTACAAAACTACAAAGGGGAAACAAGGGCCACATTCCTGGGCCACATTTGACCTATATGATCACCCTGAGCCTCACCCTCAGAAGAGCCCCACACTTGGTTGAATGCTCGGCAGTTGCCATCTTGAAATCCTAGGTAACTTTTGAACAGGGAGCCTCACAAACTCTGAAGTGGTCCTGGGAAGAGAAAATAGGAGAAGCTGAGAAGGTCCTAAATTCTTCAGAGTCCCTCATTCTAGCATTATGAGTTTCAGTTTTGAGGAGCTCATCACTAGCTTCTAGGGCACTGGTCCCGGAAATATGCCAGTGAATATTTACATGAGAAGTGCTGCCAGTTGCAGGTTCCTTGACTCAGACAACTGATCAGAATCACTGGGGTTGGGACCCAGGAATCTGCATTTTCAGACTTCCTGAGAGTCTCAGCTCACTAAGGGCTCCCAGTTGCTGATGAAGCATGCCTCTGATGCGACACACATCTTTCTGTTACTCTGTATTGAGTGAGTCAATACCAAAGAAAAGGGAACAAAAGAAAATAAATTCTATTACCTTCAGTACATTTCATGATACATTGTCAGAGCACAAAAATACAGGTTTGTCCTGAAGAAAGAGCTCTCTCTCTCTTTGATTTGGTGGAGGATAGTGATGTCTTCATTTGGGGCGAGGCTACTTTAAACCACTTTTTTGAGAGTTTTTATTGTCATTGATTTCTGCCACCACTGTTAGAAGATGGAATGTTTGTGGTAAGCAATTATGAGTGATCAAGCAGCTGTTTCAAGCAAACACTACCCCTGTCAGTGATTTTGCAAAGATCGATTACAATGATAAGGATCATTGTATTAAAGTCAGCTGACCTAGCCATCAATCACAGTTTGGAACAGAGCTTTGGCAGACACTGGAGTTTAGTGGTTAAGAGTCTGCATTTTGGAGGCAGACAGTCTCTGGTTGAATCCACACCCATCTCTTCATGGACCCAAGGCAATTCTTTTGTAATTTTTTTCTCCAAGTGTTAGTTTTTTTGTTTTTTGGTTTTTTTGTTTGTTTGTTTTTATTCATTAATAAGGATAGTAATAAGGGTTGCCTGGGTGGCTCAGTCGGTTAAGCATTTGCCTTTGGCTCAAGTCATGATTCCAGGGTCCTGGGATTGAGCCCTCCATTGGGCTCCTTGTTCTGTAGGAAGCCTGCTTCTCCCTCCCACTGCTTGAGTGCTGTCTACCTTTCTCTCTCTCTCTCTGTCAAATAAATAATAAAATCTTTAAAAAATAAGGAGAATAATCAACTGTACTTTATAGGGTTATTCTAAGGATTAAGTAATATAGTCCAAGTAAAAGTGCTAGCACATAGTGCCTTGCACATAGTCTAAGCTTAATGGTATCATTATTTGTGAACTGTCAAGAAAATTTAAAAATAAAGATTTATGAAAACCTAATAACTAAAACCAAACCAAAATCCTGTAATAAAATTTCAAGTGTAATAGATGGCCCTTGTATGTTTTACTGTAACTGTATACCTAATGAACTAATTAATTCAACTTGACAACATGGAGACCAACTTCAATTTAGCGGGCACAGGAGCCTGAAGGTACAGGTGGTTATATTATGAAAAACAGAAATACAGTGTCAAAATAGGTTTGGCATATTTATTTTAATAAGTGTAATGATTCATTTCATGTACCACTTTGTCTTGGCTATGGTGCCCAGTTTGGTCAAATACCAGTCTAGATGTTGCTATGAAGGTATTTTTTAGATGTAATTAACATCCAAACCAACAGACTTTGAGAAAAGCAGATTATCCTGCATAATATGAGTGGGCCGCATCTGATCAGTTGAAGGACTTAAGAATAAGCCCCAGACTGCCTTCAGGACCCAAGACTGCAAAATTAACTCTTCCGTAGTTTCCATACCTGCCAGCCTATTTAACACACTTCAGAGTTGCCACCTCCTACAACAGCATGAGTCAATGCCTTAAAATAAATCTTTTTATTTATCTGTCCCTAATACAAACTGTAGTTAATTTTTTCCCCTTATTATCATACAGGACTGGTGAAATACACATAAACTGAACATTTAGCTCATAAAACTAAATCTTTTGAAATGAGATTATTTTAAGGAAGGGCTTGGGTATTGTATCTTTACTGTGACATCAGATGAAGGCATTTTCCTGCAATGGTTTAAAGAGTTGCAGATCAACAAGAATATGTATAGCTCTTACCTCTGTTTAAAATTGGGACTCTTATTAACCACTGTTTAGTGCTTACACTATATGCATCGCTCTGCTCTGTGTTTTGCTGAAGAAGTGAAATTCGCAAGCCATGGTGGTACAGAATTTTGCTTTTCTATGGAATGGCTTGGCTAGGGTAATCATTTATCTGAACAGGCTGATGCCTCCAGCTTAGTGCCTTTGGATTCCTGTGAGACCAGAGATGGGCATGATTGACAGATAGCTGAAACTCTGTCGCCTGGGTAAAACCCTGCTGGTAATGAAGCATTCATACTCAGACCTCACCTTTCTGGACCTGCCAGGCTGCATTTGCTGGCAGCAACTCTGGAAGCTTTCCATGGGAAAATGATGTTTCAAAGGTGCCAATTATAGCACATATGTATTTCACCTTGAGAATTTCAATTGGCAAAGATAATATCATGGGTTGCCCTTCGAGTTTTGATGGGAGGTTCATTTGTACTAAGAGATCTGATCGAAATGCAGTTATTAGCAGAGGCTTTGGAATAGTGCATGAAAAGCAATAGGGAATTGTTTCTTTAAAAGCATGTCCTGAAAGACCATTTACCAGCTAGCTCTCAGCTAATGTTTAAAGAACAATGGTATGCGTACCCACCCAGCCCAGGGGAGAGTCACAGTGCCTTCGAAGTAACAGGGGTAAGGATCAAAGAATGGGGTTCCAGGGCTGGCAGAAGGCAGAGGCCCTGTTTAGTAGCGACCCTGCTAGTCTTTGCCGGTCCATAGGCATGAGATTTTTTTTGTACAGTGGGTGAGGGTGGAGGGCACTGTACCCTTCTAGCCCCTTCAAGGGCCTTATTGGCCTTGCTATATCTGGTACAGTTCCTGTCATCCTTGTCACAGAATTATGTCCCCAATAAACATGTGTCTTGAGGCACAAAAATAAATAATGGTGTACAAATAAGCATGTTCTCCTAGAAACCAACTGGATTGACTTCCCAGTGGAACATTGTACGTAAATATAAATTAGCCTGTTCTAACCCTTGATGCAGGTCCCTAGGAGGGGTTTCTTTCATTCTGCACAACATAGGAATTGATGGGAAGGAAAACAACCATTTCTCACCCCAGGATCATCAAGCCAACCTTTCCCACCATCTTTCCCTGCTTCTTCTTAGGGCAGCTCTTGGGCAAAATTATGAGGTAACGTGAGTCATATAAGGAATGCTTATAGAAAGTCTACTGTGGGACCCGTGTTCTTCATGTGTGATTTTATTTAATACCCACAAAAATCTTTTAACAAGCATGGATTAAGGAGGAAACGTTCTTATTTCCCTCTCTGGAAGGAACCGAGATTCTGAGACATTGAGTAACCAATCCCAGGTCACGGAGAGAGGTAAAGCTGCAATACCTTGGCCTCTTTTCATGTATATACATACACCTTTTCCACTCCTGCAAGTCCAGTTTCCTTTCTCTCTGTGTGTGTCTGTGTGTCTCTCTGTCTGTCTCCACATGTCTCTCTGTCTCCCTCTTATATGCACACATACCCTATCCCCTTCTAGACTGTTGTGCTGGGTGAAAACATCTGATAAACTCATTCACACTCAACTGATAGAGGCTTAATATACTGGGCCTTCCCTGAGCATTTTAATATAAAAGGTCAGAAAGAGGATGAAGCTTAGTCAAAAGAATTGCTTTGTAAATGGATTTTCGAAATCTGTAGAGAATGTGGCTTTGGGCTGGAGGCTTTCTCTGAACACCTCAGATAATCCCACTTAGGAGCCCCCTACCTTCGCTGGGCTCCTGCATGGTTAAGCTGTGGCTCCTCCCCTGGTTGCTGCCTATCTCCTTATAGCATCTGCTATAAGACTTGCTGCTTAGACTTGACATCTTACTTTGTACTTTCCATCAAGCTACCAGTGAAACAGGTTATTTTACGAAGGTGGTTCTAACGGAAGAATCAAAACAGTCAGATTCCTTGCATAATTGTCTTAGATTTCTGAAGAAACGTTTCTGATTTTAAAATAATCATTGACTTCACATCCTTCTCATTGTTGGAGGCTTCTTCCTTTGGCAAGGGAATGGAATATGGAAGCCTGAGTACCCTGGGCGCTGGGCTGGATTTATGCTCCCTTTGGACAAGGTTTTAGATGAACTGAGACAGACATTCACTGCCATAGCAAGTAGGATGATAAGCACCCTCTTCCATATGGATGACACAATTCTGCGAACACAACCCGGGAGTGGCTCTAACAAGTAACAGGGCCTGCTGGCTAGTTATTTTCAGAAATGACAGCTCAGTAGCAATTACAGGAAAACCAAGATCTTTGTTTTGGGGATAGACTCTGGGCATTCAAAGGGAAAGTGATAAGAAACAGCCCAACAGGGCAAGACTTTTCATTATCTAGGAGTAATATTGGCAACTAAGTCATCCCAATAGGTTCATGTTGATGCCACTGCACTCAAAATTAAGCTTTCTTCTAGACCCACAGCAGGGTTCGCTGTGGCAGAGGTAGGTAAGTGATATCTCAGACCATATGCTCTTCAGTGGTCTTGTCACGTCCTGCCTGGGGAACAGGATACCACATCCTGGAGCATCAGAGTCCAAGAGTCATGCCTTGTCTGTCATCTCACAGTGCGCCTCACACAGCACCCCAGCACTCTGTTTTCATAGCAAAATGTCAGCCTGACTCCCACTTGTCAGAAATCTGAACCACCTGAGTTCTTTCCCTACAACACGCAGTTGCTCCTGGCTGTGCTCTGCATCTCAATTCCACAAAGTCTGCTCTCATCAAATGCTGGCAGGGAGAGGCAGCCCCAGGGAACTGCCAAAATATCAGCTCCCTGGGATTTCTCCATTTCATAGGGTTTGACCACTAGAAAGATACACACTTGGAATGTATAACTCCAGCTTTCCCACAGCAATGTCTTCACAGAGCTATGAATTTAGTATTATGCCCTTGGCTTTGGTCTGGGGTCAATATGAGAAATGAGCTCATGAAGAATATACTGCTCCGTTTCCCATAGCCATTGGTGGGGTGGGGGTAGGGGGTGGGGGTGGGGAGGCCCCATTCAGTACTCTGGTCAGCGCCCCACTAGACACCTGGGAGAGTCCTCTTAGTTGGGTGCTCAGCTGAGAGGGTTTCTTCTGATGAAAGAGTCTGCTTCTCTTTATAAAGTAATAGGGGTTCTTTGGTGCATCTTATTTCCCTTTCTGCCTCGGCTGCCACAAGCCCTGGGCTAAATTGTCTTCTCAGTTGCAGTGGTTTTCTTTTATTTAAGCTTGGGGTAACATTATTTCCATTCCTTCTCATTACTCAGCACTTTCCTGGACATGGAGCTAGACGTTATAGTGCTTATTCTCACAACCACACCTGAAGGAAGAGGGAGATGAAGGGATTTGTTCCCGCCAGTAGACAGAATCCCATTGGGAACTTTGGTAGTTGGAACAACAAACAAGGGAATGGATGTGCTCTGAGTCCCAGTACAACCTTCCTGGGATGGTGGTTATTGTTGTGTGACACTGATGAAGTCCCAGAACCTAAGTCAGGTTCGGTGGGGTGAGGTTCGGAGCGGACAACTAAAGAAAGAATTCTTAAGACATCTTTGGTGCAAATTGGTGGTTTATTAAAGCACGGGGACAGGACCCATGGGCAGGAAGAGCTGCTGCCCCGGGTTGTAAGGGTCGGCGTTATATACCTGGCGGTTGGGGGAAGGTAAGGGGAAGGGATGGGAGGTTTCAACAGAGTCTTCACATGTTAAGGAGGGCCTACAAGGTGCCGGGGGGAGGCCTTGCCCTTATGGCTTGATCAATGTCGTCTTTAGGTCAGGCATTAACATCAAGATAGTTGGGAGATTCTTGGTGGGGTATTATGATCCCGCTATCATTTACATTCCCTTATACCTCAGTCTCCTCCAGTTTATGGTGGGAGGGAGACATTAGGGCTTCAGGAACCAAAAGTTATTTGCCTCTGGAAATTTGTGCTATTGATAAGGTAACCTCCCTGTTTAGGTCTCTAGGACATCTGTAGAGCAAGGGAGATTCCTGTTCTGCAGGATTGTGATCCCTGCAAGTTAACTATTTATCGTTTTATGGCAGTCAGGGGTGCCTGAGGAATGCTACACATATGGAGGGGAGCGGGTGAAAAGGGGGTGCAAGGCGCCAGCTTTTGCTTTGTCCTCAGCCAGCCTCCTGCTCCCTCATCAACACTGCCAAAGCCACATATTCTGTTGATATGGCACTTATTCAGCAAATCGGACTGAGCTAAGCCATCATTGTGGACTTGCCAGTGTGAGGGCCAAGTAAAATGTTTAAAACAAAAACTTTCGGGTAGAATGCAAGCATCCACATTAAAATATACAGAACTTGTACATATATATATATAGATATAGATACAGATATAGATATATGGTTTGCCCTATTATTAAAAAATAAAATTTAGAAGATAAGTAATTATAATTTAAGTAATTTGTTTAATACAGTACCTAAAATTACTGTCAGATAAACATTTCCTGAAAAGATCAAAATATATGGTTATTTTACATTTTCCCATTTGGATCTCTTTCAGTTTCTACAGTTTATTAGCTTGGTTCAGTGTCTTTGAGCATTAGTCAACATTTAAAATGTAGGTTTTTATGATTCTGGGGGAAGCAATTGCTTCCAAGGGAGAAAACATTCTGTAAATTACATGTAAATGTTTTTACTTGGATGAGTTCTTTTGCATCTGTGCAGAGGATCATTTTAATTTGCACAAGAATGAAGGTTTTCCGTGATTGAATGTAGTATGCATGCTTGTGTATCTAATTTCCACTTCATTTATACAGGAATCTAGCAGACACAAGGGGCATTTTGTTATAATGTAAGTGCTACTTAAAAATAAAATAAAATTATAATAAAAAGCTAAGGATTAGTGTGCCATTTCTAGTTTTATTTCAGAGCTGCCCCTCAGAGTAGATTGGAGCAGATCTGAGTCATGTAATTTGATATTATGATGGTCTAAAGATACAGGCCATAAAGACTTTATCCCAGTAACAAAACAGATGAGAAGCCCAGAAATGTGATTGACTAAAAACATCTCACCACCTCCTCTTCCCTCATAGCTTTCCATGTCAGAGGATAGTAGGCTCTCCCTATGCAGAAACTGTTCTATAAATCATTCCTTTCTTTTTCCCTTAATATCTGAGATCCTATAGCCATTTTAAAAACTGGGTATTTGAAAATCCAAACAATTCTAAAGGTACCAATTCAGTGTCTTCTTTGCACCATTAAAATCTTCCAGAGAAATACCAGCTTTTTATTGGCAGCAAAAAGTGTGTAGCATTTTGACATTAATCAGTTTCTAGGGTGAAGATGAAGGTACAGGTTTTGCTCCATCACTGAAAATGTAATAATCAAAGACCTTGCAATGTGGATGTGGATATGGGTATGCATATTCGTCTCTTTCGAGTTCAGAGTCATAAGGCTTCTTTCCTGTTTATCTTATTAAATCTGCACTATTAAATGCCCCAAATTAATTAAAGATTATTGCTTAATTCAAATGCATTTCACCAGCCAATTCTGTTTTCAGTCTCAGGGCTGCCCCTTCCCCTCTTTGGCTCTTCTGTTGGGCACAGTTATATATTTAGCATTTTATTTCTACAGGCCCTTCCCCCCCAAGTCCTTTCTTCCCATTGGCCATCTTGGGAAATAAAGAGGTGGAATTTCCCTTGACTTACAGCAGAGAGAACTGAGGTTCTGGAATAGTATGGGCATCTTGCCCAAGATAAGTATTGGCAAAGAGAGCTGAGAGCTTACCATTCTCTAGGGAGGGACAGCACACTGAAACAGGTGTGGCTCTCACAGGGTGGAAACCAGTGAACATGTCATATGTTTCCTTCACATCCAGCGAGATGTCTTCTAACTCTGAACAGGTAGAGCAAAGGCCAGACTCAAATGGATTTCCCACTATACCTGTGGTTGCGGTATCATTGGAAAGGGCTTGCGATGTAAGGTTTTGGACCTCAGGTGCCTTAATCTCTGATGTTTCAGTTAGTTACTAGCCTACAGAGTCATAATACTGCCCATAATTAATAATATCCAATTATCACAATTTTAAACTAATTCCGAACTCCCTGAAGCCCACGTAATTGCTAAGGATATATATAGTCTGTGGCTATGAAGTCATTCACTTTGAGACAGAATGAAAGCATAGCAGATAAATAAAGAAAACTTGTAATCTCACGTTGACTTCCTTCATAATGTGATTGGTTTTTGGTTGGCCCATCTTATCTCAGTTAAATTGTTTTATATTAGATGTGCCAATTATAGAAACACTAATGATCTGATTCAGCTTAATTCCATAATATTCAGGGTTATCTGCCAAATACTGAATTGAAGGAGAGCACCTAAATAAGACTGCATGCTTTAACTGTCAGTATTTGCATTATTGGGGGGTTGTCATTTGGGGAAAGAATGGATGCCTTAAGTTTATTAACCATAGCTTTATTTGATAATGGGTGAGGAATTCTTTTCATCTTTGACAAGTATGCTACTAATTTTCCTTTCAAATCAGGATCCAATCCCTAAAGCTTAGAAACCTTTGAATGACCTTTTTAAAAAAGCTTTAAAAATCATAGACCGTTCCAATTAATTCCATAGGTCTAAATATCAATATATTTCTTCCTAAACGTCCTTTGCACTGCCCAAATTGCTTTTGTCTTTTAGAATCAGCAGCCAGCCAGAGAGGGAGACAAACCATAAGAGACTCTTGATCTCAGGAAACAAACTGAGGGTTGCTGGAGGGGAGGGGGTGGAAGGGATAGGTTGGCTGGGTTATGGACATTGGGGAGTGCATGTGCTATGGTGAGTGCTGTAAATTGTGTAAGACTGATGATTCACAGACCTGTACCCCTGAAGCAAATAATACCTTATATGTTAATTAAAAAACAAATCAGCAGCCAGATGATCTAGCATGGGCGAAGAAAGCCTGATAAATCTGAAGCAAGTTCAAACATACAATTAAAACTTTATAAGCCTTCACTTCGCAGCAAATTGCATCATCTAAGTTTGGCCCAACCCTTCTCTCCCCAAAATAAAACAAACTAAGGCTGGATGAAGATGGCAGTTATAACAAAATACTTTATTTTCTCTTTTTACCCCAAGTTCTTGAAATAGCGACATAAAATTTGTTGGAATTAAGCATTCTGGTTAACAAGAAAGTGTGCCACAAGGGAACCAGAAATTCTGAGGAGCCACAAAAAATTTAAAAAGCAAACAGGATCAGAGCCACAGAGAAAGTAGATTGTGAAAAAGCAAAACAAAATAACACAACCCTAGATCCACATGCAGAAGAGTACTACCACCGGGGTAGTGAGAGTGAATTTTGCCTGGGTTTTGTGGAGATACTTCAAGCTCAAGAATAATGAACACGGTTGCCTGGGTGGCTCAGTGGGTTGAGCCTCTGCCTTTGGCTCAGGTCATGATCTCAGGGTCCTGGGATCGAGTCCCACATCGGGCTCTCTGCTCAGCAGGGGGCCTGCTTCCCTTCCTCTCTCTCTGCCTGCCTCTCTGCCTACTTGTGATCTCTCTGTCAAATAAATAAAATCTTTAAAAAAAAAAAAAGAATAATGAACAAAAGTAGCCAGGAAGCTTCTTAAAGTTATGACAATGGTGATCATAGAGCCCCTATACTGAGGCCTGCATGGCCAGTGAGCCCCTTTCCATCCTTGGCTTTTGTTGCACTGTGGGCAGCAAAAAGGCCTAGATGGTTTTGTGGGAAGATTCTTCTATATGTTTAAAGAATATGTACTTCTTATATTACATAAATGGTTTCAAAGAAGAGAAAAATGTTAGAAAGTTTTCCAACTCATTCTTTAAGTCTAGAGTAACAGAATAAACTATTATAAAGTAAAAAGAGAGCAATAGTCTGAGCTGATTTCTGAATTTAGTGCAAAAAAAAAAAAAAAATCCTAAATAAAATACTTGCAAATCAAACCCAGCAATGTATTAAAAAGGATATTTCCCAGGAATACAGTGATGGGTCATCATTGATTATTCACTACATTATAATGGGTTGGAAATACTATCACCACCTTAACAGATTTTAAAAATTAAATCCATATGCTCATCTCCATAGATGCCAAAATTGCATTTGATGTAATTGAATACCAAATTCTGAACAAAGCAATGAAGTGAAAGAGAGTCACACAAACCCAAAAGAAAACAAACTATACTTCAAAGCACACTCAGAAAAGAGAGAAAACTTGGTAAATGACATCTTTTGAAAACAAGAACCAAATTTTTGAAGACTTTTTCTTTCAAGTTACAAGAAGAGAGGAATGTCTGTGTGGCTTTCAGCCTCCAAGATGGTCTCCCCTCCTGGTGTTCATTCTGTAATATGTATGATATGAGTGGGTGAGGCCTGTGACTTGCTTCTAACCATAAGAATATGGCAAAAGTGATAGGATATCACTCTGCAATTATGTTATGTTTTATGATAAAGGGGATAGGATGTCACGCCTGGGTTACGTTATGTTACGTGACCCTGTCTTGCTAGCAGAATCATTCTTTCTCCTTCTTCTACTGGCCTTTAAGAAGCAAGCTGCCACATTGTAAACTGCCTATGAAAAGGGTCACGTGACAGAAAACAGCGGGAGCTGAGGGAAGCCTTTGGCCAAGAGTCAGCAAAAAAATTCTAAAGCTCTGAGTCCTGTAGCTACAAGGAAATGAATTCTGCCAGCAACTTGGGTGAGCTTGGAAGACGATTCTTCTCCAGCTGAGCCTCCAGATGAGGATGTGACGGGACTGACACCTTGATTACAGCTAGTGAGATCTACATGCAGAGACCCAGCTAAGCCAGTCCCAGTTTCAGGGTTTTTTTGTTAATTTGTTTGTTTGTTTGTTTTAAGATTTTATCTATTTATTTGACAGAGATCACAAGCAGGCAGAGAGGCAGGCAGAGACAGAAGAAGGGAAGCAGGCCCCCTGCTGAACAGAGAGCCCGATGCGGGATGCGGGACTCGATCCCAGGACCCTGAGATCATGACCTGAGCTGAAGGCAGAGGCTTTAACCCACTGAGCCACCCAGGTGCCCCCAGTTTCAAGTTTTTTAATGACGTGATTTAGAACACATTTATTGACGATACAGTGACCTGCGTATTTCGAGCGTGCAATTTCAAAAATTCTGACATTATATAGGCATAAATACTAGGGAAACCACCACAGTAATCAATAATCAAGATGAAATACCACAGTAATACTACCACAGTAAAACCACAACGGTAATTGAGATTAAAAACATGACTCTTATCCCCAAAATTCTGCCTGGGCCCCTTGGTTATCCCTCTCTTTCCCCCCACTCCCTCCTCCTGATCACTGATCTGCTCATAAGCAGTTTGGTGATTGTTGATCTGCTTTCTGTCACAACAGAACAGCTGCATCTTCAAGGATTCTAGAGCAGACTCTTTCTCTGTCTTCTCTTATTTGGTATACTTATTTTGATATTCATTCATGAGACCATATATATTAATAATGTATTCCCTTTTTATTGCTGAATAATATTTCATTATATCAATATGCAGCAATTTGTTTATCTTTCACCCGTTGATGGTCATCTGGCTTGAGTTCAGTTTGGGGCTATAGCAAATAGCGTTACATAAGCACTCATGTCCAAGTCTTTGTATAAACATAGCTTTCATTTCCCTTGGGTAAATACCTGGGGGCAGAGTAAGTGGATCATATAGTTTCTGTATGTTTAAACTTAAGAAAATGTCAAAGTCTTTTCCTAAGTGGTTGCACCATTTTACATACCTACAAGAAGTATGTGAGTTTCACCCCCATTCTCCACACCTTCACCAGCATTTGGTATGGTCAGTCCTTCTGGTGTGCAACTAGCTATAACTCATTGTGAGTTAAATTTGTACAACCTGATAGCTAATGATGTGGGGCATCTTTTCAGGTGCTTACTTTTTATCCATATTATTTTCTTTTCAAATTCTTTTGCCCATCTTATATTGGGTTGTTGGTTTTGTTAACACAAAGTTTTGAGAGATTTTACATATTCTGGATTAAGACCTTTATCCAATATGTGATTTACAAATGTTTTCTTTTTTCTTTTTTTTTTTTTTTTAAAGATTTATTTATTTATTTATTTGACAGAGAGAGAGATCACAAGTTAGGCAGAGAGGCAGGCAGAGAGAGAGGAGGAAGCAGGCTCCCCGCTGAGCAGAGAGCCTGATGTGGGACTCGATCCCAGGACTCTGAGATCATGACCTGAGCCGAAGGCAGCGGCTTAACCCACTGAGCCACCCAGGCGCCCCACAAATGTTTTCTTATATGTAGGTTCTCTTTATTCTAAAATGGAGGGGTCTTTCAAGGCTCAGAAATTCCTGATTTTGGTAAGGTTCAATTTATCTTTTTTTGTTTTACAGGTAATGCTTTGGGGTTTTATTTAGAAAAACTTTGCCTGACCCAAGATCACAAAAATTTTCTCTAGTGATCTTCATTTATCTACATAGGTCAGGGTTTCATTCTGTTTTTTGTTTTGCTTTGTTTTGTTTCTTTCCTTCAAGGACTTTATTTAACAATTTTTGTAGTGCCTCTGTTGGTAATACTACATCTTTTGTATATCTAAAAACATTTTCCTTGAGCTTTAATCTCTGAGCTATTCTTGCTGAATAAAGAACTCTGGGTTGATGACGGTATTCTTACAGTAATTTTTAGGTTGTTGCTACACTAGATTTTAACTTAAGTTGTTTCTGTTAAAAAGTCCACTGCTATTCTGATCTTTGTTCCTTAGACATAATGTCTTTTTTCTCTGGCTGCTCTTAAGATTTCCTTCTTATCACTGTTTTTAAGCAACCTGACAGTAGTGTGTGCCTGAGTATAGTTGTCTTCATATTTCTTGTGCTTTTCATTTGTTGACATTCTTGGATCTGTGGTCTGTACAGCTACAAATGTTTTCATCAAACTTGGAAATGTTTTAGCCATTTTTTTCTTCAAATTTTGTTAGTTTCCTCACCTTCTCTTTGTGTACTCTAACTACCTGTGCTCAGTTATTGGGAATATCCTTAGTTAACTGATGCTGTATTCTTTCTTTCTGGTTATTTTCATGATTTGCTTAACTTTGGACAGTTTCCAGTGCTGTGCTTTTGTATTCGCCATTTTTTTCTTTGGCAATGTCTAACCTGGCATTAATCCCATTCAGTGTGTTTTAATCTCACACATTAAATTTCATTTTTGGAAATTTTATTTGGGTCTTTTAAATATTTTTCATGCCTCTGCTTAACGTGTTCAGTCTTTTATCTTCTCAAACTTGTGGAACACAGTTGTAATAACTGCTTCACTATCCTTGTCTACTAATGCTTAAATTTGTGTTGCTTCTGGATCAGAATATAAATATAACCCTCATTACGGGTTATATTTTCCTTTTGCTTTGCATGGTGTATAATTTATTATTAGATGTCAGCTATTTTATATTTTACCTTGCTGGTTGCTGGATTTTTGAATTCCTATAAATATTCTTGAGCTTTGTTTTGCCACAAAGTTAAGTTACTTGGAAACACTTTGATCCCTTTGGGTCAAAGGAGTTTTCTCTGCTACTGAAGCAAGACCCTCCTTCATTTCCTAGTCAGTGCTCCTGAATGACGAGGTTTTCTAATCTGGCTGTTGAGGACATACATCCTCCTGGACTGTGTCGGCTTCTGGCATTGTTAACTCTAAACCTTTGGGTTGATTCTTAAATTAGCCTCAAATAGCTTCTTCATACCCATGTGTCATCAGTACTCAATGGAATTCTCCAGGTGAAGCTTCTGCAGATCTCTGGAGTTCTCCATGGTACTTCCCTCTCTGATATGCTGCCCTCAAGCTATAGCCATGTTGTCCTCACGGACTCCGAAGTGTGTCACCTCTACCCAGGAAACTGCCACCTTCTGCCTGGGTTTCCCTCTCTGCAGCAGAGGGAGTTTCTCTCCAGAAACTCTCTCCAGCCAGTGAGCTGGGACAGACAGACTACCTTTGATAATCTAACTTTCAAAAATTTTTTGAATCAGAAAAAAAAAAAAAAAAACCACCATAAGCAAGTATAGGGGGCACTAAAGAAAAATATATGTTATGTGTGGGCAGAAGAAAGATTAATGTTGAAAATATACAAAATGCAAATCAAGGAGAAAAAAATAATCCAAGATAATAATGGTCAAATTCACAGAAGAAGAAATATATATGCCTAAAGTACATATAAACTTATACTTGATCTTCTTAATCACCACGGCAATATAAATGAGGTTTTTCTTTTTTTTTAATTATCTGATAGTAAACCAATCCCAAAAGGATCAATAAATGTCCATGGTGGTGCAGACACATGGACACAGAGACTTACAAAGACTGTGGAGAGGAGTGTGTATTTGGGTGGCCTTTTTTGGAGGGAAGTTAAGTGAGTTCTATTAAAAGATTAAGAGCACATGCTCTTTGACTTAACAGTTCAAGCTCTAGCTGCCATCTGTATTTATACCTACTTGCATATGTACATAAACATATTCAAAGAAGGAGTCACTAAAAATAAGATTGGAAGCAACATACATAACCGCACGCTGAGAACAGCATAATGTGTCATGTTGTGTCCATTTTATAAAAAACTATAGGGCCACTAGAAAGAATGTGGTAGCCCTGTGTGATTTGACAAGACTATCTCAAAAAATATTAAGTGGAAAAAACGTCAGAGGAATACATAGTAAGGTATGTTGTAAAGAATAACCTTACATACTCTTATTTTTTTAAAGATTTTATTTATTTATTTGACAGAGAGTGCACAAGCAGAGGGAGCAGCAGGCAGAGCAAGAGGGAGAAGGAGGCTCCCTGCTGAGCAGGGATCCCAGTGTGGGACTCGATCCCAGGACCCTGGGATCATGACCCGAGCCAAAGGTAATCACTTAACTGAGTAATCACTTGACTGAGACACCCAGGCATCCCAAGCTCTTATATATTCTTATGAGGATGTAAAAAGATTGGAAGGCTATGAATTTAGTGGTCAAACATGCTTACTTCTGGAAATGGGGGGAGCCGATTGAAGAGACAGTTTCATACCCTGTATAATTTCTGTATTGCTTGAATTCTTCAATGATCTGTGTACTATGGGTGTAATTATAAAATTAAAACTGGGGAAAACTGAATGCCAAAATAAAGGAAAGACAGAAAATAGAAGAATGAAAAGAAGGAGGAAAATGCAGTTTAGAGATATAAAACCGGCAGAGGTCATATGGTTGACACATTTGTGGTCTGTTTTGGCTCACCATAAGGTACAAATGTAATCGAATTTTAAGGGTTTCATTAGTAGTCATTATTCCTTTGAGGAATGTGGATTTGGGACTGAATGATGAGATTAAATGTGTGAGAAGTAATTCCATTTAAGGATAAGGGAAAGCAGAGGCTTTCAGATCTTCAGCTGATTGCTAAGGAAGATAGGTAATATTGTAAAATCTAATGTAAGAAAATTTCTTTTAAAAAAATGAGAGGGTATGTGATTTGGTGAGTGCTGTGAAGTGTGTAAACCTGGTGATTCACAGACCTGGGGATAAAAATATATGTTTATAAAAAATATATGTTTATAAAAAATAAAAAATTAAAAAAAAAAAAATGAGAAATCCATTTCCGAACTCATTTAAGCTTTCTCCCCACACCTAAGATGAAAGCTCATCAGTCGAAAGTACTCAGTGCTTTCCACAGTGATGTGGTTTGAATTAAGACAACAAGGGGCCCCTGGGTGTCTCAGTCAGGTAAGCATCCAGCTCTTGATTTGGGCTCAGGTCATGAGCTGTGGGATCAAGCCCTGTTTTAGGCTCCCTGCTCATTGGGGAATCTCTTGGAACTCTCTCTCTCCCTTTGCTCCTCTCTGCCAAAATAAATAAATAAATCTTTAATAATAATAAAAAATAATAAGACAACAACAAAAATCTGGAGTGTCCTAAGAAAGCATAAATCCATTGTGTGAGTCTTATGGGAGAGATGCCCGGGAAGAAAGGACAGAGACTGAGTTTCTGTGATGTCCCATTTCTCCTGGCTCCAGCTCTCTTTCTGATTCTGGGTGTCTATGGAATGTGTGCTCAAATAAGAATTTCCCACTGGGATATCAGTCCTATTCAGTGCTCAGGATGCCCCGAACACCTGCCAGCAAACCTGATCACGTTGTATGGCTAGCCTTAGGGGGATGGTGACAGAGGAGTCAGGCTCCCCTTGACTGATGATGCTAGCTCCTGAAACTACCCTCCTCCCTCCCTCTACTTTCTTGCTATCCCTCTTCCTTCCTTTTCTCCTTCCTTCCTTTGTTCTTCCATTCTTTTATTCACCTCAACAACAATTTACTGAGCAGTTAGTACATCAGGCATTGTCCTGGGGGTGATGCTGGACAATCAACAGGAAACACAACAGACGGAAAAGCCTTCATGGCAACAACTTCATTTTCAGAAGCCAAACTTATAACTCTAAAAATTGGGTTTCCTAAGGGGAGTATTTCCTGACCAATTGGTACAATTGGTAGTGAATTCTTAGCTATATTTTCTTGTGGTACTTTTATTATACAGTGCCAGTGGATAAATACTTCAGTTGATAAAACAAGCCCTCATGGGTTTAATTTAGTATGAGCTAAAGTCCTGGGGTAGAATTCTGTTTGTAATAACGAAAATCAGATTAGAACCCTATACACTAAGTATTACATCCAAAATTTCTCTGTTCACACAATCCCGACTTCGTTCCCTCCTCGAATGGCATCTTTTGTTCATCTCACAAAAGCCTCAGTAACACTCCTTCCTTAGCGGATGGCTCCAGTTGGAACTTAATAAAAAGGAAAAGATGAGAGAATTTGGAGTAAAGGACAGCACAGGAAAGATGGTGCCCTCCCACGTAGACATAGATCTGGAGTGGACACCCTTAGAGGCATATACCATCTGCTC
This sequence comes from Mustela lutreola, assembly GCF_030435805.1. NCBI lineage: Eukaryota > Metazoa > Chordata > Mammalia > Carnivora > Mustelidae > Mustela > Mustela lutreola. The sequence continues at coordinate 55,277,313 of NC_081295.1, read as the reverse complement.
CCTCATTCTTAAATTCCTTCAGATTGAATTTATGTCCTTCTAAGATCTTCTCTTTTTTTTTTCAGTATTTTTTTTTTTTTATTTTTTATAAACATATATTTTTTATATTAATCTGTTGCCCCAATCATAATATTCCTCTCTCAGCTTCCAAAGCAAAACAAAACAAAACGAAAAAACTCTAGTTCACTTCAGTTACTACTAATAGTGATAACTGACATTTAAAAAGAACTCAGTAGGGCACCTGAGTGGCTCAGTGGGTTAAAGCCTCTGCCTTTGGCTCAGGCCCTGGTCCCAGGGTTCTGGGATCGAGCCCCGCAGCAGGCTCTCTGCTCAGTGGGGAGCCTGCTTCCTCCTCTCTCTCTGCCTGCCTCTCTGCCTATTTGTGATCTCTGCCTGTCAAATAAGTAAATAAAATCTTAAAAAAAAAAAAAGTACCCAGTATGTGTGAAGAATTGTAATTAGTATCTTACATATTCTCATACCCACACTCTGAGGTAGGTGGTTCTATTGTCCCATTTTACAAAGGAGGAAACTGAGCCTTAGAGGAGTTGTGTCATTTGTCCAAAGTTATTTCGTTAATAAGTTATAGATCCAGAATTTGAAACCAGATTACACGCCCTTAACCACTGCACACAGATGCTGTATTATTTAAATGAATACCAAAATCATTGAGAAATGTGAAATGAAACCCATAAGATAATCATGAGGATTAAATGGCGCACTAAGTAGAAAACATTTAGCAGGAATCTCTCTACTGATCTTCCATCTCTGAACAAATGCCATTAAGAAAAAAATGTGGTCATTTCTACCAGATAAGCTCTGAGCCACTCAGAATATATCGATACTGTTACTTGATGAGTTCTCTATTTATACTCTTGTTCTGCAGGTTCTGAGTGCATTAAATTTTTTAGCATCCATGTTAAACTGCTGTTCATATTAAATTTATAGTCCTCTAAAATTGATTTTTTTAAAGATGAACTGTTCTTAAGCAGGTCATCCCCCTTTTTGTACTTGTATAGATGTAATTTTAGTGTATTTCTGACCTAGTTCAAGCTGCTGTAGCAAAGGACCATAGACAGGGTGGCTTATAAATGGCAGAAATATATTGCTCACAGTTCTGGAAGCTGGAAGTCTGAGATGAAGGAGCTGGTGTGGTCAGGTTCTGATGAGGTCCCTCTTCGGGACTACAGACTGCCAATCCCTCTGTCTCCTCACATGGTGAAAAGCAGAGAGGGGAAGCAAGCACTCTGTGACTCTAAGGGTTCTAATACCATTTATGGGAGCTCCATCTTCATGACCTCAAACCCCGCTTACCTCCCTAAGACCCTACCTCCCAATACTGTTCCATCGGGGGAAGGGAAGGCTTTCAACATATGAACTCTTGGGGAGGTGGGGGACACAAGCATTTAGTCCCTAACAACTACATCCTATCTTTACTCTGGACATAAGCTGACCTATCCACATCTATATAAAAACACATGCATACATTTTTGGTGAAGAATCTCGCTTTTCTTAGTGCAGGTGCTGTGAATATTTTTTCCATTTTCAAAGGCTGTGTATTATTCCATCACATGACTCTTCTTTATATAATTCATCACCACATGGTGGGTTCTTACCCACTTTCAAAGGTTTCTAGCACCGTGTTTTTAATACTGGTCACCCAGATAAATAACTTCCAAGTCTTCCCTATTCCTAACAAATCAATCTTGTCCTAATCCTATTGTTCCAAGACGCCATTTGGGTGTCTGCAAGATCTATCGAGGGGAGATGCTTTGCAAAGCAGTATTTATACTGCTTCTAATGCAATCCTTTAAGAGATCCCAAATGAAAGACCATGGAAACAGATCCCTTTTCTCCCTGAGGACATCCATATGCATCCATATGCAGTTTTTGCTCATGGTTTTATATTTACATTAAATAATTTTTGCCCTGTGTTTTGCTGTATCTCATCGGAGCCTCAAGAGAAGCCCATTTTACAAATGGAGTAACTGAGACTGGGTTCCAACCCAGCTGGCCAGGAAGTGGCAGAGAAATGACTCCCATCTGTGTCTCCTGATTCCAAACTCTGTGCTCACTTCTGTCTAGATGATGATTATATTTTGATTCATTAGCATTTCAGCAATAGGAGATATTAGCATATCACAAGCTGCTCAAGGCAAAGTGCAGTTTTCTCATCTCCCCTCTCATTAATAAAAATTATTTTGCGGGAGAAATCACTGCAGAACTTAATTAGTTAAAAACCAATAGCCTACCTCCAGCATGAAGGTACATAGTAATTGATTTTGTTTGGTGAAAAGTGCAGCTGCCGGGAGGAGCTGAGGCCAGCCCTCAGCAACCAGCTCTACCTTTCTTTGCAGACGCTGAAATGCTCCCCATAATGTATTGTCATTAAAGGTGGCAAAGTCCTTAACAGCTGTGAACATTACAAGTGCAACAATAAAACATGATTTTTCTCCTCTGGAAAATGCCCTTGTTACAGTGCTCAAAAATGAGTTAGGGATGATTTCTTTGTTGCCCCCATGGACCTTTAACGGGAATATATTCAAGGCTTTCTGTAGCTTGCATCCATATAAATTTATTCTTGTCGGGTCTAGCCACGTAGTAAGCTCCCGGAGTGAAATATGAGAATGAAAATGAAAGCAGAATCAGGGGCTGACACATTTGCCAGAGGAAGTCAGTGTGAGGGAGACGTTCCAAGGCAAAGTGGCGAGCCCAAGACAGAGAGAGCAGTGCAGGTGGCATCCGCTGCTCCCTTCTTGGTCCATTATTCAGAGACTGGGAAGCCGAGCAAATGAGAGTGATGACAAGTTTGATTCCATTACCCTGCCTTGGCTTTGCTGCCACCCATACACCCCCAAGTCATCATAAGAGCATATGGCGCATCAAGATAGGAGATAGAAGACCGAAGACACATGCCGACTGTTTTGACCTTGGCCACACTGGAAAATCAGATTGCCCGGGAAGACCGCACAGCAGTCCTATTTTACCTGGAATAAGGCCTTTCCGAGAGGGCAGAAGCACCATATCAAATCGGCCACGCCAGTCCCAGGAAATCTGAACTGGAAATACTGACTTCAGAGGGCATTTTGGAGAACAGGATACTAAAGTCTGGGAGATTTAAAGAGACAGCTGGTGTCTTGCACTAATATTTGGTCAGTGAAGGCTAGAAGGGAGTGTGTTACACGTGGTAGAATTTCAGCAAACCTAGTCTATCTTAAAATGTTTTATTCAAGTTTTGTAGAACCTATCTGCAATTAACGTGTTTTCTAGGTAGAGTGTGCATCTCCTTTGGGGAACTTTGTTATTTTCCTGTCACTTTATGAAACTTGCAAAGAGGTCACATTTGTGGTGTTGTCTTCAGATGCGATTCATAACACTTTCCTTGAGTGAAGCGTGTGGCTGAGGGGTGGGTGGGGAAGAGGATGACTGAGGCCTGGTCCCTGCCCTCACTTGGAGTAATATCTGCGATGCACAGAGAGAGGGGCTAGACTCTGAGTCAGAGCTGGCAGGAGCTCAGAGACAGGGCAGTTCGTTCCACCTGTGCACTTGAAGGGAGGTGCTAAAAATGGGGACTGGCTCAGAGCCCAGGAGGCAGGAGAGGCTCATGCCCAGGAAAGTGCAAGGTTAGCAGGAGCCTCCGCGGGACACAAAGCTGCCTGTGCTGGCAGGTGGGGAAGGATGGATGCAGAGAAGAGGTGTGCAAAAATGAACCCAGTGGGGAACCTGGGTGTTGCAGTCGGTTGAGCCTCTGGCTTTTGATTTTAGTTCAGGTCAGATCTCTGAGACAAGAGATAGAGCCCAGGGTCCTGTGCTCAGCCTGGAGTTTGCTTGAGATTCTCTCTCGTTCTCTTGCTGCCCCTCCCGCTTGAGTGTTCTCTCGCTTACCCGCTCTCTCAAAATAAATAAATCTTTTTAAAAAAATGAACCCAGGGGTGACTGGGCAGCTCCACTGGCTAAGTGTCTGACTCCTGTTTTCGGCTCAAGTCATGATCTTACGGTTGTGAGATCGAGCCCCAGTGCCAGCTCTGTGCTCAGAACAGAGTCTGCTTGAGATTCTTTCTCCCTCTGCCCCTCCCACTCATGCTCTCTCTACCTTTCTTAATAAATAAATCTTAAAAAAAAAAAAAAAACAAGCAGAGAAAGACAGTTATCACATGGTTTCACTTATATATGGAACATAAAGCATAACATGGAAGACATTGGGAGAAGGAAGAGGAAAATGAAGGGAGAAGATATCAGAGTGGGGAGATGCACCATGAGAGACTATGGACTCCAGGATACAAACTGAGGATTTCAGAAGGAAAGGGATTAGGGGGATGGGTGAGACTAGCGGTGGGTATTAAGGAGGGGCACATATTGTAAGGAGCACTGGGTGTTATACACAATGAATCATGGAACACTACGTGAAAAACTAATGAAGTACTGTATAGTGACAACATCATCACAGAATTTAAAAAAAAAGTAATAACAAGAAAAAAGAAGTTTAAGAAGAAAAAAAAGATCTATGGATTCTAAAAAAATAAAATAAAAGTCACTGGAATACTAAAAAAACAAAACAAAACAAAAACACCTGTTTGCACTTTGGGGTTTTGGCCACAACAATTCTTCTCCAAGGCTTCATCATACCAGTCATGAAATACTGAGCCACAGTCCAACACAGATGAAGCTCAGGAAGGTGGTGCTCAAGAGACCACATGGTCTGACGCCAGTTGTGTGGAGTAGCCAGAGCAGACAAATCTCTGAGATGCAAAGTGGATTAGTGGATGCCTACACCAGGTTGCAGCAGGGAATGACTGCTAATGGGCAGGAGTTTTCTTTCTGAGGTGGGAAAATAGCTCTAAAATGAGATTATGACATTAGATTAAATTATACTGTGTAATCGTACTAAAAATGACTGAATCGTGCATTTTAAATGGATGAATTTTATGGTAAATAAATTATATCTCAGTAACGCTGCTCACAAAAGTCTTCATTGCTGTAGCTTGGTTAAGAAAGTTTCACCAAGTCAAGCAGAGAAAGACAACTATCATATGATCTCCCTGATATGAGGAAGTGGTGATGCAACATGGAGGCTTAAGTGGGTAGAAGAAGAAGAAATGAAACAAGATGGGATTGGGAGGGAGACAAACCATAAGTGACTCTTAATCTCACAAAACAAACTGAGGGTTGCCGGGGGGAGGGGGTTTGGGAGAAGGGGTTGGGATTATGGACATTGGGGAGGGCATGTGATTTGGTGAGTGCTGTGAAGTGTGTAAACCTGGTGATTCACAGACCTGTACCCCTGGGGATAAAAATATATGTTTATAAAAAATAAAAAAAAAAATAAAAAAAAAAAAAAGAAAGTTTCACCATGGGGTTTAGACTCAAATAAGGGAAGGAGAAGGGTGCTTGGGTTCTGCCTGACTAGGCATTGAAATGGGTCCTCAGTGGCACAGTTGACAATCCTCAAACCAGATTACCAGCCTTAGGTCCCCATATCGTTTCTGGGCCCACCTGGAACCACCCAGCTCTATTGCAGTGGGAGGAAGGCTGGCCTGAGGGGAGAGACGGGCTCATGAGTCAGGCAAACCTCGTAATCTCCTGGACCTTGGCTTCTTCTCTAGCAAATGGGAATTTGGACTATGAAGTGGCAAGGTGAGAAGTGTGCAGGATGGCAGGCAGTGGGCTGTCGGGATCCTTCAGAAGATGACATTGACTTTGATGAGTGTATTATTACATCCAGGGACCTGGTCCTTGGTCAATCAGGCTCTGAATCATGATTTTGGCCGTTACTCTGAGAGCTGACCGCTCGCTTGGAGACTCACTGTAAGCATGCTCTTGGGACTTTGTCTTATATGCCTGGTTGGCAATTTATAAATTTATAGCAAGAAATGCAACAGCCAAGGGGCCTGAACACCCACTTCTTCCATCTGGCACTTCCACTCTCTTTTGTGGCTGTGTGTGATTTTTTAAAAATTTTAATTCAAAAAAAATTTTTTTAATTCCAGTATAATTCTAGTATATATGCATTATACATTATGTTACTATTCTATACAGTACTTATCATGATAAGTATAACTCTTAATCCCCTGCATCTGTTTACCCTCCCCACCCCAACCACGTATCCATCAGTTTGTCTTCTGTAGTTAACAATCTATGTTTTGGTTTGTCTTTTTTATCTTTGTTTGCTTAGTTTCTTAAATTCCACATATGAGTGAAATCATATGTATTTGTCTTCTCTGACTCCTTTATTTCATTTAGCATAATACCCTCTAGAGCCATTCATGTTACTACAAATGGCAAGATTTCATTCTTTTTGATGGCTGAGTAATACACCATTGTGTGTATATATATATATACCACCTCTTCATTATTAATGGACACTTGGGCTGCTTGTATAATTTGGCTATTATAAATGCTGCTACCATAAATTTAGGGAATGCATATATATTTTCAAATGAGTGTTTTCATATTCTTTGGGTCAATACCCAGTAGTGGAGTTACTGGATCACATGGTAGTTCTATTTTTAATTTTTTGAAAACCTCCACATTGTTTTCCAGAGAGGCTGCTCTAGTTTGCATTCCCAAGTGAAGGTCTGCTTTCTCCACGTCCTTGCCAACACTTGTTGTTTCTTGTGTTTTTGATTTTAGGCATTCTGACAGGTGTGAGGTGATAGCTCCTTGTTGTGATTTGCATTTCCATGATGATGAGTGATGTTGAGTATCTTTTCATGTGTCTTCTGTCTCTCCTCTTTGGTGAAATGTCTGTTTGTCTCTTCTGCCCATTTTTTATTTGGATTATTTGGGCTTGCGGTGTTTGTCGAGTGCATCTACTCTCTTTTTGAAAATCTAGATAAATGCCAAATTATCGGAAAACTACTCAGTGAACACTGAATCATTACAAAAGGAGACTCTGGGCTCTGGTAAACCAGTGGGTTCTTTTTCTAATAATAATTTATTTACCCCTAGAATTCATTATCTAAATAGCTTATTTATCTACCCCTAGGACAGACCAGCTGGGCTGTATGTTTGAACCAGAGTGTCCTCTCTTCTAGAGAGAATGGATACTTCCTCTCTGTCATAAAACACTTTTTCACCAAACTCACCAATAACCCCACTACCAAGAGATCAGAATCTTAGTAGGTTAAGTATTTTTATGCTGTCTTTTAGATGATAACAAACTTGTTGCTCTTTAAATTTGTGATCTAAGAAATGGTTTATCTCCGAGCTCCCTTTTTGCATGACCTGGTCTTACGTGTTGTGTATAAATTATGCAGTTTACCTTCAAGAATTTATAGAGAACTTTGCTGTCATCACACCTTCTCAAAGCAGAAAATTATACAATATCATGTATATATGTAAAGTGGTATACATATAGAGACATATATTTCATCATAGTCAAGCATATAATACTATCTTATCATATAACCAATAATAAGATTATACAGATTGATGATTTTGAAAATCAAATAATATCAGTTGTGTTAACAGGGCCTTGAAAACCATAAAGGATTCTCCTCATGAAAGATGTTAATTCTCAGTTCTTTCACTAGATCAGATTTGGAGCTACCACCATACACAATTTAAATATGCAGGGGTTATGGGATTTAGAGCTAAAGACCAAATGTCCAAGGTAGATGTGTCAAGCTGCATGCTCTTGGGATAGCTCTGGCCCACACTATATTTTGGTTAGGCTTACAGAGGATTTTTAGATTTTCAATTGATTGGCAACGTGTAATAATTAGAAAAAGTCACATAAAAGGACATATTGTCCATTTCTATTGAAACAAAGTAGAATATCTAACAAGGCTAGGATTGCATTCTTCTGTGACAGCAAAGGCAATGTGTTTGGAGAAATTATGAGTTCTCCAAATTGCCCCAGGCCTCACTCCCTCTTGTCTTACCCCAACCCACTTTACTCATTTACATACCAGACTGGCATCTGTAGGCATTTGAGTTGTGACCCCTGAGAACATTGCCGCTTTCAAAAACTTCTTCTACTTACTCCCTCATAGCTGACATTGATTTATAAAAACTAAAGGCTTGTATTCCATCATTAGGTAGAAGAGCTTATACACTATGTAGAAAGTACATATTCACATTAAGTTGTAAAGCTATTCATTTGGGCCTCTCCCTGGGGGAAGGTTTTGATGCATCGGGAGAGTCTGTTGTGCCCAGCTCCTCGGAGGCAAGTCAGGGAAGGGGTCCAGAGGGAGAGGGAAGACAGGTAATATCAGAAGCAAATGTGCATCTATTTGATCATTTTGTTGGACTTCATCTCTTGGGGCAAACTGACTTCCCATTAGGTTTTGAAGACTGAGTTCCACTCCACAGTCCCCAGCAGCTCCACCAACAAGAATGTGTTGTCGGTTTTGAGCCAGCACAGTTGTGCACTAGGGAAGGATGATAACAGCCATAGTGAGAACCCAGAGAGAGGGTGGACACCACCTGTCCGGCCCCAACAGGGTGGATCAAAGGAGAAGGAAGGCTGGTGACACATGCTTATGTATACCAAAATGGCTCACATGAAACTGTGATTATGTTTATCTCCCTGATGTTAACTTGATAAAGGTTTATCAGCCATGATACGTTCTCTGAAACATGCAAGGAATTTGCAAGAGCTCACTGGGAAATGAGCCAGTTCTGCTATTTCGTCTTTTGTCATTTTGCTGGAGATGCAAAAGTATGCACACAGGTCATTCATAATGAGCAGTGCTGTGGTAGTAAAACGAGTTGTCGTAATGAATAGCATTGCCCTGGACCATGATGTTGAAGCAGGTGAGATATGAGAAAGGAAGCTAATGGGTGCTTGGCCAGCAGGTCACCTGCCAAAGGGAAATGAAGAATTGCAGTAGTTACCTCGATAATTCTGGAAAAACAGAAACCCTCTCAATTTTCTCACTAATTGTGCCAGTTATCTATGCCATTTTGAATGTAGGCAGCTCGCCTACTCAAACACTGCAAACAGACCTATTGCTGGCAGATCTAAGGAAGGAAGGAGGCCAGATGACTCCCCAGATTCGATGTAAATGCCATATGTCATGTTTTCATTATTTTCAAAGGAAAAAAATTATTAGTCTGTCCCTTAGGAAGTTATTATGAATGTTTTGCCTAATCTAGTTATCTCTATTATAAAAGATAAAACAGGCTTTTCTCATAAACATAACTAAATTTATTTAAACACTTGGGTAGCATCTAAATGCTCAGAATCTAATTTCTCTGAAGGAATCGTATTCATATACATATAGAAGAAATAGCTTTTATAATTTAAGGATGTAGGATCTGGAGGCAGATGATTGGAATTTAAATCATAGCTTCACCAGCTATTAATCCCATACCTCTAAACAAGTCATTTATCATCTCTGTGCCTCCGTTTCTACATCTATTAAATGGGACGATGGTTCCAGCATTATAGGGATATTGTGAAGATTTAAACAGGTTTATGTGCCTTGCCAATAATACTTCTTCAGTAAATGTCAGCCAGTTTATGGTTTGTCCATCTTCAGATACCTGTGTGTTTATAGAGAAGTATGATAGTTATTTGGAACCATAAATTATTCAAAGTACATTTCTCTTAATTATGAGTAAGTGGAAATTTTTGTAGAAATAAGAGATTTCATCAGGTGTCACCCTTGAAGAACGCAAGAATGACTACTTGATGTGGTTACATAATAACTTAGGCTGTCTTCTCCTTTGCTTGTGTTCATTCTGCTTTCATTCATTGCAATGTGTTAAGGGACTGTATGTTCTTTCTAAAGTAGTTTTTCCATGCTATATTAAAAAAATTCCATGTAGGTCATTTTTTATATTCTGATGTGACAGTTTCTATTACACTCTGGGTAGGCAGAGATCTGCCTTGTCCCTGGGACTTACAGTATGAGGATTGATCCCTGTGTCAGGAAGAGTAGGAAAGAATCAGAAACTCAACCACAGTAAGGGAAGCCTTGTTAAGTTTGTTCATTTATTTAACATGTGTTTTATAGGTAGCACTAGGAGGCATTGCTAAGACTTCATGCTGTGCCTTTTATAGGTAGAATATGAATAAACAGTCTTTGTATTTATTTATTCATGTTGATTCCGTTATGTGTCCTTAGGAACCCCTTACTGATATCCCTGACCACTTCTTCAGCTCCCATCAGGCAGACCCACTTCTCCGTTTGCAAAGATTCTAAATCTCTTGGCCCCTACATGGTATTTGATATTTTATACAACCAAAATGTCCCTGTCTCTTTCTCAGGATATTGTTTCACTGGCTCAGGATATTGTTTCTAGTGCAAAGATCAATAGACTCCTCTTGTGACATAAGGCCTGAATCTTTTCTGGTATTACATGGCTTTCATAATGGTCACTCTCCAATTTAAGCCTTGGATAGTGTAGCATCTAGAGGAAAATCAATCGTTTTTGTTCAGAATGACCTCAAGCATCTCTGAGAGATGGCCCCAAACACTTATTAGAGCTATATTCCTATGACATTTGTTGCATTTAAAATACTCAAATATGAAAGCAACATTACAAATCCAGCTAAGGTTTAAACTGTCCCTAAGGTATGATGTGAACGAATGTTCACTGAGAAAGTTTGGGCCTTAATTTTCCATTTGGAAAATTCTTTGTTCTGCTTCTTCCTCTTTGAGTCCATTAGCATATCCTTGTGCTCTGAGTAACACATGGTAATGAAACAGGTTTAACCTCAGTTAACCTAATATTTCTCTAGCTTATTTTTTGACCATGGGAGCCTTGTTTTTCTCAGAACCCACATTAACCTGTCACCAAACAAATGATCTGCAAACACTTATGGAAAACCAATCTAAAGAGTTGGCTGTTTCTTTGTAGTAGTCACTTATGGTTAGTGCTAATAAAGATTTAATTTTCTTCTTAATATAATTCTAATTGTGAGAACTATCCTGTGATCTTGCATTTCTTATTCGCCACCTCTATCTCACTCACTGAATTTCTAACTGTTCTTCAAAGGGCAGCTTAAATACTATCTTTTTCTTGAAACTTCTGATCTTCTCCCTGTATGCTCTTATAAGAAATTTTCTGCAACCCTCTTATCACATCCTGAATTTTTGTCATAATTACATGCACAACTGTATGTTTGGGGATGTCATAAACAGTACAAAATTCCTTTTTAGGCTCTCCATAAACCTAGTTTTAAAAAAGTAGCCTAATAAATACTTTTTGCTAAATTGTGAGACATCATTTTTTTATAAGCCTTCTAAAGATTCATTTGCCAGAAATGATTTTTTAAAGCCAGACCTTATTTGCCATCCATAATATCAAAAGATAAGAAGTAGTGTTAATTATGTCCTCCATGAGGTCAGGCGTTCAAGAGAGGTAGCAAATCTTTGCACACACAATTATAGTGGAGTTGCTGTTCCATAGCTAATTACTTATTAGCCATTTCATTGCTAATTTGATTAATAACATTAATATAAACCTTTATGTTGATTTTGTAAAATGCATTACAAGATAGGTCAATATCTTGGCCCTCATTATATGGATGGGGAAAGAAGACATAAAAAGTTGATCTGATTGATTACTTCAAGGTTATTCTTTATGGTTTGATAGAACAAAATAAAAATGCCTCCTAGTCAATTGCTAACACACTAAATAGATCTGGCTACACCACTGAGGACTAAGGAAATGCACGTCTTTACTAAATATGCACTGTACCCAGGATAGACTCAGAAGCTGCCCAGCCAAGAGCATTTCCGAACACTAGTCATTTCAAGGTAGTGGACTGACCCACAAATAGAACTTGACTGACTGTCATATATGTGTGGAAAATGCTGGAAAGCTTAGGAAGTTATTTCTATAAATATCAGTTTGGTTTTTTCTAAGATCACTGTATGTACTAATAGGCATTATGAATTTTCAAGATGGTGCTACAGAATGGAGTTTTTCCAGGTTTCTTTGCCTAAGGAGTACATTGTTGGAAATACTGCCATACACTCTCCACGCTGCATGTTAGCACTGTGCTCCTAGGAGAAGCCTCTTAACTGACTTCTACTAGCTGTCTCATTCTTGTGGTTCATTTCATTTTGTGGCAGTAACTGCTAGCTATTCACCGTATTGGGCCCTCCAATATTGGGCCCTCTCTTCTCCAACAGTAGCTGGTTATATGGCTGACCAACTATAATTGTAACTGTAGGGCTAGTTTCCCCATTGGGACTTAGTATGGAAATGATGTCCTACAAGTCTGGCCTAGAAAATCTCCTAGAGGTGCCGCTCCATGTTCTTCCCGCTTCCTTGGCTGGAAAAGCAGCTACAGGTGACATGTTGGAGGCTACATGTTGAAGCAAGCTAATGACCTACCTGGATCTCTGAGAAACCCAGGGGACCAGAGCCTGTGTCATCCTGAGACGCTCTCATTGAACTGTTAGGAGGAAAGAAAAACATTCTGTTGTATTTGAGCTATCACTCTTTGGGTCTATTTGTTATAGCAGTTTGTCTACCCTAACTAATACATTTATACTCTTGATTTTTCTTTCCCAAGTCAGATTCCTTTACTACAAATGTCTATGACTCACCTCATACCTGGTTGCCTGGACTGATCTTCCTTTCTCACTAGCACCTTGAAAGTCCTCTAAGCTTTGGAGCTCAGGGTTCTGAGTAGCTTTTCCTGCTTCCAAGTACCATCTTTTTCTCATATCAGATACTCTGAGTTTGGAAGAAGTTCTCTTCTTTTGGCCAATCTTTCTCTCTCTCTCTCTCTCTCTCTAACTCTCTCTCTCTCTCTCTCTCTCTAACTCTCTTTCTCGTAAACAAAAATTAGAAAACAAAATTGCCCCTACAGTCACCATCCAGTGATAATCACTGTGTGTGTTTTAGTGTAGAAGTTACTGGTTACAGAGGCACCTGGGTGGCTCTCTTCATTATGTATCTCTCTTTGGCTTCGGTCCATGATACCAGGGTCCTGGAATCAAGCCCAGGGGCTGCTGAAAGCTCCCTGCTCAGCAGGAGACTGCTTCTCCCTTTCCTTCTCCCCTTCCTCCCACTGGTGTTCTCTCTCTCTCTCTCTTTATCTCTCTCTCAAATAATAAATAATCTTTAAAAAAAAAAAAAAACCCTTACTGGTTATATATAAAATAGCGAAGTTGAAAATGAGAGCTTATGCTTATTTAAAACCACAGGTCTTCAACCATAAGAGACTCTTGATTCTAGTAAACAAACTAAGGGTTGCTTGAGGGGAGATGGATGGGGGATGGGATAACTAGATGATGGGCATTAAAGAGGGCACTTGATGTAATGAGCACTGGGTGTTACATGCAACTGATGAATCACTAAACTCTATCCCTGAAACTAATAATACACTATATGTTAGTTAATTAGATTTAAACAATTTTTTTTAAAATTATGGAAACATAAGGAAAAACACAACAAAACAACAAACACAGGTCTTCTAATTTTCATGTAATGAAATATATTCAAGCATACCAGGAAATTAACTGATCTTAAAAAAGGGTAAATATTGGCTTATAGATGAATTCCAAAAATATATGGGCCTGTAAAATAATTCTTTTGTAAGAGGGCTGAGCACATAGTGAACTTTTCATTCTTTCATTAGGCCAAAGGGATTCAGAGTTACTCGAGTTCTTTTGTGAAGCTCTAATTCTATGAAACCCACAGATGAACAAGTTGAGGGCAATGTACGGCTTTTTCTCATTTTACATTCCAGAGCCTGGCATCCAATGAGATCACAGGAACTGTTTTCTGAATGTGTGAATATAAACTTAAATTAGTTTGGCCATAGACAATTAATAAGTTCTGTCCTCAAGTATTTCTTGGGCAAATACTCATACAGCATCCAGTACTAACTAAATTCCCTGATATTTGAAATGCTTTTAATGAAGAAGAAAGGGAAAAGGATTTCTAGAAAATTTCTACCATGGTTTAATTTGCTTCTTTGCTGATACTTTTTTAGCATTTTTGATTGTCTTGAACTTCATTTTCTGTCTTTTGGTCTCACTGGCAGAGCCTAGAGCTTATTCATAGACAGAATGATTTAAAATGCATTTTTACTTGCTCTTGTGAGGATATACCTACTTTCTGACCTGCCTCTGGGCCTCACATTCTTCATGGATGACATGAGAGGGTTCGACTCTGTAGCCTCTCATGTGCCTCCCTTCCTTCCAGCTTTAACACTCTAGGATTCTACAGATGCTTGCTCTGGCCAGCAGAACATTTCTTAAAGATACTCTGGGAAGAAGAGAGCAAGGGCAGAACAAGAAATTCACCTGGTGACTGTCATAGACAAGTGCCTAGAGCAATGAATCATTCTTAAAGAGCATCCTGTCCCAGCTGATGACTACAGGGGACTGATACAGGGCTTGCTGCTGGAAAGGCCTTTGTGGAATAATTTGCAAGTCCGTTTGGGTAGGATATCAGGAAACAGGGCTCTCAGCCAGGTGGAAGATAATCTTACATTCTTACACCGAGTCTTTGAACCACCTTAGGCATAGATCAAACAAGATACAATGCGAACTTACAGAAAAATCTTGCTAAAGGTAGCATTTTCAGTCTTTCTCCTATCATCAGTACAACAGATTCCTTTTGCCTTTCCAGAGAATAGCCTTAATTTCAACTAAAATAACTGTAAAATGTTTAGACTTTAGGCTGTCAGCTGAATTTTGAGGATTTAGGTGGCTTTATCCTTAATAGTTTTTTCAAAGTCCTCTCCTTGTGATAACCAGCACAGGGGTTGCCTCCCTCTGTCTTTACAGAGATTTTTGATGTTTGAGCTTTGCCTGTGTCTGATTAATCTTCCTCTTACCTCAAAACTGGCCACTGACTTCACAGAAATGCAGAGGATAACTGAATAGGGCCTCCCACTCTGCCTACCTTGAGACTCTTCTCCTGACCACATTGTACATTCAGCACAGGCCTGATGCTTCAGGTGTCCAGAAGCCACTTTCAATCTGAAAGTCTGGTTCAGTTACCACTCTTGCCAGTGGACTGGTTTCCCATTTCAGATTCAGGGTTCAACCAGTGTTTTTGTCAACTCTTGAGCAAATGGAATTCTGAAGCATCTTGAAATCAATCCACTTAATATCTCTGGGCCTGTGGCTTTTCTACAGGCTGAGCCTTTTAAAGTTTTCCATTGAAAAATGTCTTTAGATGTTTCTGGAATTTGTAGGGAGTAGGTAGAAAGTGGGAGAGGATGTTTTGTAATTACGAAGTTTGAAAAGTTCTACTTGGATCTCTTCAAGAGTTTTTCCATCTTTTACTGCTAGGATAGGGAGCAAATGAACAGTGAGAACCAGGCTTGCAATCTGTCATGTGTAAGACCAGGTAGAAAACTGAAGGTGAAAGACACAGATCCAGCTAAGGAGAACTGGATGGATATGAGGCTCAGAATGTGGGCAGTGCCCACCCACAATACCTTCCCTCAGTCCTTGGCTCACTACACCCAAACATTTGCCCTCAGTGTCTATGTCAGGGAAGTTGGGGAGCCTACCCACAGCACCTCGGAAGCCAGGTCACCTCCAGTCCTTCTACCCATCTCGCCACTCTTCTCCTTTTACCTTTACCTTTTCCCCATTTCTGTGCTTTTTTCTTCCTCAATGTGGATGCCATCAGTCCCTTCCCTTGTCTTGCAACAAAAGGGGAAATATAATCATGGTTTCGTTATTTGGTCAATGGGTCAGTCAGTTAGGACCTACTGCAGATACTTCCTTAGACACGTGACACCGTGCCAACTAGAGAGGGTACAACGGATTGATGCAGAGCCCAGGAAGAGTGAGCAGGAGAACTCTCTGGAATCGGACACAAATGTCCAGGAAAGAGCAGATGCTTGTATTATGAGGCTGCCTTTCTTAATTTTGTCACTATTATTTCATCCTCCCACAATCCTTTAATTCCTACTGTTAGGTAGAGAGAGAAAGAGAGATAAATCAAATCCTGGTATCTAGCAAATATGGCTATAGTCCAATTTTACGATAACCTACCCATTTGCTAAAGCTCACTGCCCCAGTCTGCAGAGAGTGGAAGTGAGATATCCTGATTGACAGAGCAAAAGAAATATGACCTTGAGAATGGGACCTGGATACCATTCACCAACACTACTACCTGCCCACTATGACTTCATGGGCAAGTTGCTTTCTGGCAACTTTCCTTCTCCATAAAATGGACATCATGATACCCATTTCATAATGCCACTGTGAGGAATGACGTCTCATTGTAAGTGCTCAATAAATATTATCTCTTCACTTCTGTGCTTTATCCAGGTTAGGCAATGGCTCTCTAAGGTAAAGGGATGCCCTGCCCATGGGTGACAGGGTAGGAAAGAAAAGTGCTCATCTTCAGCTACTCTGAGATTCTTTCTATGTTCACCCAGGCACTGTGCTGGGCTTTAATTTATCTTTGGGGTAGGTCATATGGGGAGAATGGATTCTACAAATGACAGAAGTCCACTGACCAATTGGAGGCTGACTGAGGACATTGGCCAGAACCCAGCAGGGATGGAATACAGTAGGAGGAATCTTTTCCACTACCTGTGATACCTTGAATTATACTATTAGAGAGTTATTCCTTTGACTAAAAGCCTTTGTTGCCATAAAAATTCAGATATTCCCAAGAGAGCAGCACATGAAACCTTATCACCCATTTGCACAGTTCGTTTTTCAGTTGTGCTATTATTCTCCATAATGGTATTTTTTACCTGTATGAAATGTCACATGCTCAGATGCATTCATTTTATAGAGCTTTAAAGCTGATAACCCGAACCAAAATGCACATTTTGGGTGTTTTATTTTTCTTTTTTGCAGTAATTTCAAAGGTGTAACTGAGCTTAGCTGTAAATTACTGGTTTTAACTCCTCATGGCAGGTAGCATTTGATCATTGACAACTCTGTTTTCTTCATTGTTTCCTGACTAAAATCTCCACAGCCTCTATAAATATGTAAATTACCAAAATCACTACTTTTCCATTATTTCTGCCCCTAATCTGCTTAAAATGTTTCTATATTCCTACATTTACAGTGCAAAACAGAGCAGCAGGTGACAGCCGAGTTTGACTCTATTATCGAACCTCTATTTAGCAGCTACTTGTTTCAAAGTTTCTGATAATGCATTTTTCGTAGGGTGGGCTCCAGGTTCCGGGCTGTTGCTGGCAAAGGCCAGGCTCCAGCCATTAATGGGACGGGAACACAAGAATGTGTGTGTATTTCTGCAGAGACTCTGGAAATCTCATGCTATACGCATTGCTGGTTGTGAACTGTGATTTTATGACAGAAGAAGCAAATGGGATTCTTTTTATTGCTTTTCCTTCAATTGGTAGAACTCAAGTAATGAAGCTGACATGGTGTCCATGTATGACTATGTTATCCTCTCCTGATTCATTGCCCCTTAAATTAATCGGTCATGAGCTGGATCATTGGGTCTCCGTGTGGGCTTTCACCATGTTGTGCAGGGAAGGAGAAAAACTGTATGTCGCATACATATTCCTAGAGATTTATCTAGATACACATATGTGCATATATCTTGAGAAAAATCAACATAGACTCTGAAAAAAAAAAAAAGAGAAAATTGTAGGAAATGGGTCATTGACATGAAAGCCCAGAGAAGGGATCCTGGGATTTGTTTATCTAATTCAAATCCTCGTGCCGAGCATGAGAAATATATTTCTGTTATGACTTCATAACACGTCTGCCACAGCCCCAAGAATGAAAGTGTACGATTTCAATACCAAATGCAGGCTTGGCCTGCAATAGTTATTCATCTAAAATAGGCCTTGGTGGGGATGGGGCAGGAACCATCAATTCGTGGATGTGTTTATTTGATATTTGGAGGCTGCTTCTGCATGCCAAAGTCCTAGAAGAATCTGCATGAGATCCAAGTTACTATTGCTCATCTCCGTGGTAATGAAAGCCCATTACATATATATGGTACTTCATGCCTTTGAAAATGTTTCCGTGGTCTCTGTGGAAACCTGCGGGATAAAAAATTTAGTGATGTCCCCACTTGACATATGAGAAGACAGATTCAAAGAAATTAAATAACACATAATTACTTAGTGGGAAATTAGCTAGAACAGGCATTAGCAAAATATGGGTGTGTATATCTTACTGTTTTTCTTTTTCTTTGTTCCATCTGTCCTTGTAAATAAAGTTTTATTGAAAACTCTAGGGCGATACAGTCACCTTCATTCATTTATATCTCATTAATGACTGCTTTCAAAGAACAATGGCAAAGATGAGTAGTTGTGACAGAGACCGTATGGTCCTAAAAAGGCCTAAAATACTTACCATCTTGCTCTTTATGTAAAAAGTTGGCCAACACTGAGCTGGAACATGGGTCCCTCAAGAATGCACCTTCAGACTAAGATGATGAAGCCAGTTCATGTTACACCAGAGGAACTTTATCAGGTGTCTTTGTGCACCCATGCTAATGACATGAATTATTCCCATCTAAACATATTCAACTCTTAAATGTTTTGTTGGAAAAGCAAAGAAGAATGGGAGAATTTTTTTTAATTATTCATAGAACTTCAGGAAAATATTATCCAACCCCTTGAAGACTATTTCCCAGTCAGGTCAAGAAGAATATGGTCAATGTTGTTTAAAGTTCTCAATTACTACACTTAGCCCAGTTAAGTAACATATCTCCTGAAATAAAAGGAATCGCTTTCTCACCAAAATGAGAAGTACCCAGGTGGCGCTCTGTTCTCCCACATTGTTGGGTGCTCCTCCCGTGACCACCTTTCCCTCAGAGAGCCCGCTGATAGGATGTCTGACAAGTGGTGTTCCTAAGAGGAAATGCCTCCTGAGGTCATACTCAGCTTGCTCTCCAAAACAGTTGATTTTCCTTCCTGCAAGAAATGGGACTAGAAGGGACATGGGAAGGAAGAGAATGTGCAAGTGAGAGAGAAACTTGGAATGTACTCTGCAAGAGCCATGTCCACTCCCGCCCTTAGACCAAGCATGTCCATACCCTCTGGACTTCCCAGGCTTTTCTCTGTAATTTTGGCTGCTCCTCAGTAGAAAGTATTAGTGAACCTGGATATGTGTGTGTGTGTGTGTGTGTGTGTGTGTGTGCGCGCGCGCGCGCATGTGCATGTGTGTGTGCACATGCCTCTTGGCAGATAGTACTAACTGGTGATGCTAGTCACATTTTCAAAACCAGAACAAATCTCTTTGTGATGTTTTCTCTGGAATTTAATGTTCTGTCAAATACTGCATGAGCTTCTTCAAGTTAGCTGAACATTATCCATCCTTGACTTAAGCCTGTTGTTATCTCTGGGTAAAATTATTCTTAAAGGCCTGCATGAACCTTACAATTGTGAGATGCTTACTGTGAACTGCTATCTTCAAAATACCTGTAGAGTGTGAGTAGGAAGCTCCCTGTGGACTTTATCTTATCTGGTTAACTCTAACGATGCAGCAACAACATATGTTTTTGGCTTTTTATTTTTAGCGGAGATGTTTATTTCTCAGAGAACTCTCCCTGCCTGACTCCTCGCCTTACTGCTATCCATTGCCTTCCAAAGTCAGGATTCATTGGTCAGCTCAGCAAAACTTCAGACTTTGACCAGATGGAATTAACACATCAGTTCATGAGTCAGGGTGGAGAGGGACTTTGAGGATTCAGTCTGTGTCCCCTTTTCACATATGAGAACATAGCAGTTCAGGACTCTGCTACTTAGCATATCACTGCTTAGTGCAAAGCCAAAATGGAGACCCAAATTTTGGACCCACTGCTCCATACTCCTGTGACCAAAGGGGCAAATACCCCATCGCAATAAGCAATCTCCAGCCAGTCCTTTCCATCTAATCCAACAGTAACTTTCTTAGAAACACCTTTATTTGACCAAGTTCATACTTTTTTTCCTATGATATCTAGAAGAGCTATGTCTAAGATGATGCCATGACTTGACTATGCCAGTTATCTCTTAACCGTGTAACAAACCGCTCAAGAACTTACTGGCTTCATGTGATGATCATGCCTTGTCATTCATGAATCTGTGGGTCAGGTGAGTAGCTGATCTGGATCAGTCTCGGCTGATCTCAGGGGACTAGCTGTGTATCAGCTGGAAGCTGTGGGGTTGGTTGGGGCCTGACTGATGAAAAAGGCCTTACACACTTGCCTGGTGACTGGTTGGCTAAGGGTGATGGATGGTACTGGGCCATATGTGTCTAGTTACTCATCAGGCGAGGCCAGGCTTTTACACATGACAGTGGTATGTTTTCAAAAGAATGAGAGTAAGCATGCAGGGACACTGGAGGCCTAGACTAGGAACTGGAGAACCATTGCATCCCCCACATTCTGTTGGCCAAAGCCAGTCAAAAGGTGAGCCTAAATACAAAGGATGAGAATGAAATGCCACTTCTTGGTAGGACAAACCACGAAGTTATAATGCAAAAAGTGTGGGGAATCATATATATATGATACTAGATATAGATATCATATTTATACTTATATGTGCATATATAAGTATAAAAGAATGAAAATAATTTTAGATTCATTTCTAGATATCTAGGCATTTAATCTTCAACTCAGCAATCCTACATTTAAGAATTTACCCTGAAGATACACCTCCAACTCTAAGAGAATACATATGCATAAGGTTAATCATTGCAGCAATATTTATAATTGCCAACACCAGAAAATACATAAATATCCAAGCATAAAGAATTATTAAATACATCATGGAACATATACACATTGGATTACTATGCAAGTGGAAAAAAATATATGAGAAATGCCTCTAGGAACTGATATACAGTGATTTCCAGGAGAGATTGTGAAGTGAAAACACTTAAGTACGAAAGGGCATGCTATGTTTTTATGTAAGAAATAAGGGAAAGTCGGTTAGTTTCAAAGGGTGGAAGAGAACCTGACAGGACAGAGATGAAACAGCACAGTGTAACCTCCTCTGAGTATACCTTGTTGTATTGTCTTAACATGTAGAAGCATGCTGCTGTTCTATACATTCAGAAAGTAAAGCTAAATCAGTAAGGATGAGAGGGATTAAAAAAAAAAAAACTAAAAATGAAAGCAGTTGAAACAAGTGAACCCAGTTATATTTCAGAGGAATTTCTCAATCATAGTAAAGGAAGAGTGAATCCAAGCTACAAGTTAGGAACACAGTATTTGACTGCTTATCCTCAGTACTGAGCAAATAGCTGTAAGGGTAGATTTTATAAGCAAATACTTAACTCTTTCATAGGTTTGGTGTTCAGATTCTTGTAGTGGTAGGGGAGAAGCAATTCTGAATCAACTTTAAATTTATTATGAGATTTCTCACATGAGTAAATGAGAAGGACCATGAAAATATGAAATGGGGAAGATAACAAAGAACTCTGTAACAATGGTTGGAAATTAGATAGATTTACGTGAACTCATAATTTCTTTTAAAATATCTTAAATTTATATATAGATATGGATATTATAGTTATACAAAATGACACGCATGCACACATATATATGGATATATGTGTGCATTTATGTACATACGTTTGGGTGTGTATATGTGTGCACATATCCTTAGCTCAGTCACCACTGGGAGACGTCTCATGAACAGTGAGCACAGGTAGCTCCCAGATCATCTTAAGTACCATTCCCCACTTGAAGGAACCAGGCCCCGTGGAGGAATGAGTGATTACAGGGTAGGGCAGGAGAGGATGATACCAAAATATCTTGTCATGCTAGAAAGTAACAAGGTACTGAAAGAAAAGAAAACACAACAAAAGATGTCTACAAGGACATACAAGCCAGCAATTAAGGGGATTTTGTGGGTAGATCTGGGACAATTTGTATACCAAAGTAATTAAATAACAATCGATTATATATCATTTAAAAAAGGAATTCATGCCCACATCCCATAATAATTTGATAAATCAATGGCAGAAAAGAAGGTCTCTTGCATACACTGAATGCTGAGTAGAAAGAGTGCTGAGTTGGAAAGTCAGCATTTTATAACCATCACAGTAGAGATTGGATAAGGCAAAATCATCAAGAGTTGCTAAATTTAGGGGAAAAGTTTGATGAGGAACATGGCCTTATCATGTTTCCTCAATGACTGTTTTTTAACTGTAAAGGGAAATGTTATATAGTAGAATGTATGTATATAATTATATAGTAGAGTAATCAGACCACATCTTGACTGTGTGATTATAATTAATGCTGACAATGAGACATGTGACTTTAGATGCCATACAATGAGACATGTAACTTTAGAAGTGATACTATGAGAATATAACATCACCTGTGTAGCATTCCAGATGAGGATTTCAACACAAGGAAATGTCAGACAAGCACAAAATGATAGGGTAAATTTTTATGTTAAAAAATGAAAGTGAGGGGTCTATCTTTTTCAAATATTCCATATCACCAAAGGCAAAGAAATGCTGAGGACCTGTTCTAGATCAAAGAAATGACAATTAAACTAATACCTGACCCTAGACTAGATCCTGTACTGGAGGAAAGAAATGCCATAAAGGATGTTAGTGGATCAGTTGACAAAGTTGGAATATAGAGTAAGAGCATGGCTGCAATGTTAAATATAATGAAGTTTGAAGACTTTTCTGCAGTTATGTAAGAAAATATCCCTATTTTCACAACATTCGTGCTGAAGTATTTAGGAGAAAGAGCCATGATATAAGTCATACCTTCAATGTTTTCTAAGAACATAATATTTAATTGCTGTATTTATAGAAAGACAGACAGTCTACAAATGATAAAGCAAGTGGGGTAAATTCTAGGTGAATCTTATTTTTGAAGCTTTTCTATAAATTTTGAAGCTTTTCTATAAACTTTTAAAAGTTTTAAAAAGATTATCAAAAAAGAGACAACTTAGTTTGAATACTGCCGACCATCAACTAGTTATGTAACCTAGGACTCATTACTCCTCTTGAGGATAACATAGTACAAAAGGGTTAGTAAACATTTTCCAGATGATTAGAAAAACGCCTGGCCCCATGTAACAGTCATTCCGCAATTGGCAGCTTTTCTGTTCACATTTAATTAGACTCAGGTTTTCTTTTACTTAGCTGCTTTCCAGGTAAGTAGCCTCTATTTGAAAATAATTTGAAAACTTTAAGAAGGAAGAACGTGTTTTATAACTTCAGAGGGTGAGCACACAGTGGGCCAAGAATTGAACTGAAATTGTTCAATGTGGACCAGAGGTGGGCAATGATTTACCTCAGTACCATGACTGTCTCTTAGGAGAATGGCATGTGCTACTCATTTATCACTACATTAACCCATTGGTGGAGGGAGACACTCTCAAAAGACACAGTACTTCAAGAAGCCACTAGATAACTGATTGGTATTCACTGAGCTATTTCTTTCCCACCAAAAATCCAGAGGCCTCAAATGGGAGCAAAGGCTAGGAGCCACGTTCATCGCATGGATCTGTTTGTTACAGTGAGGTTCATTTGTTCTTTTAGGACATGAGTTATAACATTGGAGCTATGATTTTACTTAAAATTTGCAGTGAGTAACCATGCATCAGCACTGAAATTCTCCCATTCCTAGCAGAAACAGACACCAGAAGACTGTGAGCATCAACATGCTCCACTGATTTATGGTAGGGAAGGAGGACAAGATTTATAACCCTGGCACATGGCAAGTATTCGTTGGCATTAGAACTCAGAATATTCATGTGTTCCTGCTCTTTTATATTAAACATCTGCCTTTAGCTCTTTGGGGGAGAAAATAATAACGGTTTTCCTTTGGAAAGACCTGACCATAACGACTGATTGTGTGAATGCATGCGGAATACCAATTCCCATTTTGAAATTAGTTTTAGGTCTTGACTTTTAAAATGGCACTGCTTCATATGTTCTGTTGTCCCTTCCCCCTCCTCTTCATAAATACCATTCAAGGAATATAACATCATAAAAATGCATGGAAGATTTAAGGACTTTATTTCATCAATCCTCCCCTGAGGCATGGAGAGGTCACATGCCTTCATGAACAAGCACTTTCCTGAGCATCATCAGTGCACCATGAATCCAGGTACCTGCCTCTTGCCTGGTGCTATGTTTAATCCCATGATTTTTACTAAATCTCTTTTTTATAACAATGATCTAGTAGCTTGCGATTTAATTTTCAATATCTATTTGACAAAACTTAAAAATCACTTTAGGCAAATTATTGAACACCATATAACTGAAAGGATTATCAACCTCAACTTTTTTCTCCAAATTTCCATTATACTGATGCAGAGCCAATGGTTCCAAGACCGAATGCTGGCAATAAGAGGGAAGATGGGCAAAGAGTACTTGAATCAGAAATGCATTTCATTTTATTACACCTGGAAGAAGAACATGACTCTGTGCAGTGGCATTCAGTCTGAGTCTCTGAAGAGAACTCCTTCTCAAGAATAATACAGAAGCTCTGTAGGTGCTCAGGAACATATGTCAGATAGTGTCATGAAATGATACAAAATTGTTCAGAACTAAAAAAAAAACCTCTTAGATTTCCCCCAAACTATAATCTCTACTCTGTTATTGTCTTTGTTACAATTTTTTACAAATACAGGGGAAAACAAAGCCTTCTTAAACATTTCTAACCTGAATACTGAATACCGAATTCAGACCTTTAGATATACCCATATTTCTCCAACTCATTTGCAAATATGATAAATATATCAATAACCACATATTTACTGAGTGGCTATTATGAGCTGGGCATTGGTCCAAAATAAGAAGCTGTGGATCAGCCAGTGCTGTCATAGAACTTTGAGATGAGCAGTAAGAAATTACAGCTAAGTGAGAAAGTCACCACTCCTGCGTCTTTATAAATCTGGTTTAATCTGTATCAGAGAATACTTTTTAAAAAAAACTAAAAGGGAGAGATTAAAAAAACACACCCACATACCCACACACCCAAAAAAGCAAAAAAAAAAAAAAAAAAATCAAAACCAAAACAATAAGAAGTAGGTAAGTCTTCCTAAAGGAAAGTCATGGAAATGTGTCAGGATTGGAATGCCGCCATTTTGTAGGAATCCATACCACTTGGTATCGCTACAGCACCCTCATGGGGGGCTTAGCTGTTTTTGCTTCCTGAAAGGGTTATATATTCTCAAGTCTAAATTAGTGTCAAAATCATGGAGTTGAG
This sequence comes from Mustela lutreola, assembly GCF_030435805.1. Classification (NCBI taxonomy): domain Eukaryota; kingdom Metazoa; phylum Chordata; class Mammalia; order Carnivora; family Mustelidae; genus Mustela; species Mustela lutreola. The sequence goes on along the minus strand of NC_081295.1, from coordinate 55,252,272 downwards.
GTTTAAACTTAGAAGATACAACAGAGACCTAGTCTAACTCACCATTTCCTATGGTGTGACTTCCGGGTGATAACATGGGCACTTCTAGACCACACAACTGTATTCAAAGTGCAGCCATAAGTTTCATTTTATTCCAGACCTCTGTGCATGGGAAGGTGGTGTTAGAAGTGATTCTGTATTGAAGGACAACTGCCCACTGACATTTCTTAGGCCAGAGTCCTGTGTTCTCCAGGCCTTTTGTGCATAGTCTTGCCACATTTTACCCACAGTGAACTGAGACCTCAGATTTACTTCTCTATGAGCACATTATGATACTTTCTTTAACTCCTAAAAAGAAGAAAGCATTTTGAAAAATATTTCATTATGGAAAAACAATACAAACAAAGTTACGCAGTGTAGGATTGAAATATTTCGCATAATGGTTAGATATGATCCTGCAATGATGATGGATCTCATGATGGAAAACAAATTTAAAAACTCAGTTGGATTTTCTCTGACAAGAAAGATAGTAACTCAGTTCTCTTTTCCTTTAAATATAGAATCCCCTCCTCTTAGATCCCTTCCCTATATACCCATTCCCCTGGTGGGACCTAGCTTCTTGCCCCATATCCCTGCTCTCTCCCATCCTCCTGCCTTCCTCAGAAGACTGAATTCTCTCCCAACCTGGCTGGTTATTTCCCATCTGTGTCAACAAGGCTAACAGGGCCTGGTAGATCTAGTACCCACTAGAACTTTCAAGGAAACTAAAATTAATTCAAAGCAGTTATAAGCATTTTCATTCTTTTGGACTAATTATAGCTACATCTTGTATGTGGGAAAAAATACATCTTAGAGTATATGTGGATTGATATGGAAAATTTTTCCTCTTGTTTTAAAGTTTAAGGTGAATCTGCCCCCCCCAAAAAAACCCAACCAACCAACCAACCAACCAAAGAAACAAACAAAAAAAATGGAAGGAGTATATTCTTATGTGTATTTCTAGATTAGAGTGCTTATTTAAATATGGTAGGCATGAATTAGGGAAATGAAGAATGGTATTTCTTGGATAGTCAAATGGAATTCCCCAATCAATTCTGCTATAATAAAGAATTTAAAGCTAAAAATCCAGACATTCAGTGATGTGTTCAATAACTCATGTTGGGATCTGGGTTTTTTTTGTTTTTTTTTTTGTTTTTTTTGTTTTGTTTTGTTTTCAGTAATGCTTATCTTTCCAAGGGGCATAGTTAATTTCTTCAGTACTCTGTAAATTATTACAGAAATTACAAATCTACTAGAAAATCAATACAACTAATTGTAAATTAATAGATTTCTAAGTGTGAAGGAGCGTGTAATAATGTAGATGAGTTCTTTAAAGAACATGCCAGTTCCAGCATCAAGGGCTCAGGGCTCCAGCTGTTTCATGTGACATCTTCAAGTGTAAACACATTTCTTTCCCCCCAACTCTCCCCCTTCACCCCCTTATTGCCCACTGATTTAGTCTGGCACTGCAGCAAATAACATTTCCATTAGCCACCTACTGTTAAATCGCAGAGTAACTGTGATAAAAAAAAAAAAAAAATCCAACATGCAAACAAACCAATAGAGAAGCAACTGGGGTTACCGTCTGTCTCAAATATTCTTTCACAGGGCCCACCAGCATTCAAACTAAAAGCAAACCTCACACAAAGTTAAATAAATTGGATCTAATAGGGAGCTTCAGAATATGCCTTTACAACGAGTGAAAATCTGAATTGAGGGAATGTATAATTCTGTACTTGATATGCTGAACAAATCATCTTTAATATTATATTTGTGTGTCCATGAGGTTTAGCATGGGACTAGTTATTTTTATGTCAATATCACATCACTGCTTATCAATTTTAGGCAATGATGGGCTTGTCAATAAAAAGACCAGTAATTATCATAATTATAATTAAGGTAATCAATGAGAATGTGGCTTTGTTCTGCCATATGCACTTGGATGATGCAAAAAGAAATGATAGAACTTTACATTAATTTAGCACTTGAAAACTTATAAAGTGCTTTTGGTTTAGAGTTTGGTTTTATAGCCATAAATTGGGACAGATAAAAATACCACTCTACTAAAGAAAAAGCAGCTTCAGTCTGTAGCTGGTTCCTAGAGGGAATGCTCTCATAGAACTAAAAAATCTCATGTTCAGGGATAGTCTCATAGCATAGGTGATACCCTGTATCAGTACATAATAATGTGGTTACATAATTGTAGTGGGAAGTTAGGTAGCTCCAAGTCAAGCTTTAGGTTTACATAATAATGCAGGTGCCACCTGGACTACTGGCAGGAGGGGCCGGAGAGCATGCAGGGACATTAGTCCCAGGTAGTCGCAGCAAACAGCAGCCGAGGGGGCAGGCACATTGGTTTAAACACCCCCATCTCCCACAAGGCTTCTTCTGGTTAGGCCTGGGAGATGGTCAGGCTGGCTCCAGCCTTAACTACTCTGCGGTTAAGGCTCTGGCTAGATGCCTAGAAGAGATGCAAAAGAAATATCTACCATCCTGGTCGGTGCAGCTGGTCAAAAGCTAGCTGCTTTCCTTCTTCACATACTTGTGATATTTGGTGACTTCTTGCCCTCAAGGCTGTTTCAGGATAGGGTGCAGGGGCAGGGCCAGGGCAATAGGAACTGGGGAGATGGGAGAAATGGGTTTGTTTGCTTGGCCTTAGGTTGAAAGGCTGGGCCATAGGATACTTCCAGTAGGGAACCAAGGCATAACCATCACTGCTAATTCAGCAGAGGGAGCCTCTTTTTAGCTAAAGTTTTGGCCTTGGAGAATCTCAGTATAATCAGAGTATGGCTACTGTATTTTTAGTTCATCAGCAATGAGCAGCTTTAATAGGGCATACTGATGCTAAAATTTTAATGTAATTTAACTAAGTCATAAAGATACTGCATATTATGATTATTTGACATTTATGGTCTGTAATCCTGTATATGCCATTTGCTTTTCAGAACATAAATCTGATCTGAAAATTTAAAATCCAAGTCAGATCAGTCAACTAAATCCTTTATTAACTTGAGCACCAGATTCTGTTCCAATATCACTGTTCATGAGAAATAGGCAAATTCAATATATGTAAAGAGACCAAACCAAAATAAAACAAAACAAATCCATAAAACCCAAGGTGAGGTTAGGATCTTTTGTTTATTTATTTTGTTTAGTTTTTTAAGTTAAACTTCTAGGGAAGCCCGAGTAGCTCAGTTGGTTAATCAACCAACTCTTGATTTTGGCTGAGGTCTTGATCTCAGGGTTGTGAGATTGAGCCCCATGTCAGGGTCCACACTCAGTGCAGAGTCTACTTAAGATTCTCTCTCCCTCTCCCTCTGCCCCTCCTCCTGCTCTCTCTCTGTGTCTCTCTCAAATAAATAAAATCTTTAAATTAAACTTCTAAAACTAGAGCTATGGTAAATTCAGATTCAACTCTTTTATTCCTTTCAAGTCTCTATTTCTGGATGGCCTGTAGTATTTAAAGTTGTGATCTTGAAGCATTGCAATTAACTAACCATCAAGAGAGGTTACGTTTAATTTCTTGTATTTTCACAGACAAGTAACAATTTTAAACAAAAAAAACTGTCAAGTAAAACTTTTTAGTTGTATACCACTTAACAGGAAACAAAGTCAGTGATATAGACAGAATGCATCTATGCAAAATTCATATGTTGAAATAGTAATGCTTCGTGGGATGGCATTAGGAGGTAGTGACCTTGGGAGATGATTAGGTCATGAGGATGAGCCTTCATCAATGAGATTAATACTTCATATGAAAAGACACAAAAAAAATAAGAATAGACAAAATATTTTAGTCATCCGATCTGTGGTATTCTGTTATAGCAACTCAGTTAGTGTATCCTAAATAAGAAATAAATATTTGTTATAGGAGCTATGTAAAATTAAGAAAATAATATATATTTTTTTTAAGATTCAGGAGTTCTGGTACCCAAAGATACTGCCTTCTGTGTTTCTATAGATGTATTTTCCCTACTGAATTCAAAATTTTGATTCTTGATTTTTTTTAAGATTTTTTAAAATTTATTTGTTTGAAGGACAGAGATCACAAATAGGCAGAGAGGCAGGTGGGGCGGGGGAGTAGGTTCCCTGCTGAGCAGAGATTTTTCCCTCCACTGCCCGCAACGCAGGGTTCAATCCCAAGACCCTGGGATCATTACTTGAGCCAAAGGCAGAGGTTTAACCCACTGAGCCACCCAGGCACCCCTTGATTCTTGATTCATACTAGTATTTCCTATGTTTTCAAAATTCTCTTCTGAGATTTTAATGGTTGCATAACTGTAATAGATGCACAAAGAATATATATGTTCAACTATTTCTTCATAGTATCCTGCCTAAGGAATGTCACACTTTCCAATTAACTATGGTTATCCTTCTCTAGAGCAGTTACACAGTTGCATTCAGCATATTGCATTAGTTCTAAAATATTTACTTCACGCAGTTAGCTCAGCTGCTTTCATTTTTTAAAGGATTTCCATATTCTCAAATCTAAACTAGTGTCAAAGTCACAGAGGTGAGACTGGAAGAGATCCAGTGCAGCCCATCATTTCCCATTGGGTGGACCCAGGTGATAATGTGGCTTCTCCAAGAGCACACAACAGTTGACCAAGATGGCAGGAGATCAGGTTTGCCAATGTGCTATCTTGTTTATGCTAGTAGATATCAATACTATTACACATAACACTCCTCTTTAATGTAAATATTTTCTAATATTCTCTATCCTATCCTGAAATGTAAGTCACAGATGATCTCATTTATATACATATACTTTAGAACCAACCTCAAAAAAGTTTTAATGTAATGAGGAAATACAGGAAAAAATTATAATAAAATGATATGGCTTTTCTGAAGACATAATGATGTCAAATGCTCACAGTTGTATATGGAATCAACATAAATATGACAGCTACAAATATGTAGATTCATTATACATGTAACTGCTACAAATGCAGATGGATACATTTTGGTATATGGGCAATTCATATGCCACTTGTGGGGTTAGTCCCATTGATGTGATTTTATGAATTGGTGAGCAAATCTTGGTGTTAAAAAAAAAAATAGAAAGAAGTACAATCCTCCTTTGTTATACATAAGTACTTGAATTCCTAGAAAAATTCATGTAGCTGGTTTTAACGATGCCAAAAATAATTCATGTTTGTGTCTGAAACAGGGTTGGAGTCTGGCCTCAGGTAATTATAAGCTGGCTTTTGCCTCCATAAATGTCCAGTAGAACATTCAAGAGCTGTGTGAGAAACAACTCTCTATTGTGTAGAACTCTCCTGCACACTGCCACCTTGGCATCTGCCCGCTGAATGTCAAAAACTGCCTATCACCTTGACAAGCAAAACCAGTGTCCCCACAATTTCCAAAAACTCCCTTAGGGGGTGGCGTCTGCTCTCTTTAGGAATCTCTGATCGAAGGCCTTGCTGTTTCCCAGTGCTATGAGAACAGAAAAACATTCTAAACAGAGAACTTTGGAGAAAAGACGTGACCGTCCTTGTGCAAAGGAGTTTCCTTTGTGCAAGAGCATGATCCTATTTTCTTTCTTCTTTCTTATTCTTTTAAAATGTGACATGGGGTGTTAATAAGGATGCAAATGCTGCTGTGGAGTGTGCGTTGGGGTGACAAATTCAGGTTATGATAATTCTCTTGTTTCTCAGCTAAAATAATGCCCCCTCCTCGATTGGCCCTCGCACCACAAACACACGTGTCCGCACACTTCCCTTGTCCTCTACCTGTGTTGCCCTCTTATTTCAGTTATTTATGACATCTTTGTCTTCTCTTTGCAGAACGTTAGTCACTAGGATACAGATCGAAGCTCAGGCCCTACAAGTAATTTTCTAGTTACATTCTAAACCACATAGTTAGGTTTCAAAAGGAACATTCTGGGGATTAACATTTGGGCTGTTTGAATCATATTGACAAATGCTTTTCCCTCTTTGACACCATGTATTTCTGAACAAGAAGTGACCAAAATCAATAAATTCATATTTAACTTGCAGAATGTCATGAAAATATTTGTTGTGCCGTGGAGCAAGGAAGCATGCTGCCTGTCTGTTCTTTCCGATAAGAACATTCTTCCTTGAATTGCAATTTTACTGTGTATTTATCTTTATTATACAAAAGCCCATGGTAGTCAATGAGAAGAATTCTGCATCTTTGATTTTATAGAAATTTGCATATCAAAAATCTGCCACGATGTAGTGATATATCCAATAGAAATACACAGTTCAATAAACATAGTATTTTTCTTAGCCTTTTTGAGTGAAAAGAAACCTTAAAACAATACTTTGTCCTGAGTTCTAAAGGTTTTCCAAAGAAATCCTCTACCTCTACCTTTAATTTCTGTTTTACATCAAGAGCTAGAGAAATGTCGTAATGTAATATTTTCTTATGTAATCACATTAAGGGAGCCTCTTTGTTCTGGAATGCTAAAAGCAATCTTCTACCTCCTTGTTTTATCATTAGATAGAGTAAATTTGTGGACTAGGACGAGGCAAGCATTATTCCCATTTTACAATTAAGTGAACTTGTAAATGTACAGAGACATTCATTGACCAGAGCAAGAGCCTACACCACACTACTCCTTGGAAGAAGAAACTTTGCAGGGAGCTAGGTCATAAAGCAGCTAGCAAAGGAAAGCTAAGGAGTCCCTGCTGATTCCCCTGAACCTCACTCGCACACAAGGGGTCCATCCATGGCTTGGAGAGCCCAGGGGACTCAGCTTGTCTTCAGTGTCCTCAAACACCTCACAGAATGGTATGCAGGCATGTCATTAAAAGTCATTTAAGAATAATTTACTTTTTCTTGGCCAACAATTTCAAGGATAATACTTTAACTCAGGCAAATGGGAAAATTATTATCTGCCCTCCTACTCCTTTCTTCCCTCTTGAAGTAAAAAAGAGCTGATCAGACCACTGGGAATAAAGCATGTGCCTGTGTGTGTGTGTGTGTTGGGTAGAGGAATGGAATTAAGGTGTTGCCAAAACTTAGAAGAAGAGAATCAGGCCATACTCACACCAGTTGAACTTCTAGCCAACTGCAGAATGAGAGAGAGTGCTCCCTCTTCACTTCAGAGTTCTCTGTACCTCCCAGGACAGTCATTGGTGGAAGGAGAGGAACTGGTTAGCCAACTGAATATTATCTGAATACCTATTCAGTGACTGAGGTGCTTCTCTTGACTGAGGTGCTTCTCTTAACTGTGATGAATCAGTTTCTGTAGCAAAATCATTGTGATTATGAAAAAATCAATATTTTAAATTACATATTAAAAGAACAACAAAGCCCATCTTTTTAAACATTTCCAGTGATGGGGAAAAAAAAAAAAAAAGCAAAAACCCAGCCAGTATGATGCTGTTTAGCCTTTCAGGTTAACTTAGTCTCTTTGACCAAGAAGAGCCACTCAATGGTTGACGCATTTGCTTTGGATAACTTCCTCCCGCCCAGCAGTATGGATAAAATTCCATCACAAGACTGAAGGCTGAGAAGCAGCAATCAACGATCACCACAGATAGAAGATTTGACAAGTTGTGGTCTTGGTCTAACACACCAGAACAATGAGTAGCAATTGCGAACATCGAGTCACGCAATTGGATTGGAAAACCAAGTAAGGCACATGGCATCTGCATGGAGATCAAAGCAAGGGTTTTGAGATTCCAATGGGAAAGCAACAAAGTAAGGAAAAGATAGGAGATCATTGGATTATAGAAGAGAGACACCTATTAGGGAATTTCACAGAAATTTAAGCCTAAGGCTCTGCTAATGCACTCTGCTAAATGCTTACTGGCACCTGAGAATGTGGCCTCAAGGTGGAGATCACAGCAGGCGGGAGGATAGGGAGCCAAGGTCTACCCTTCCTTGCTGTATAACCTTAGGCAGGTGTCTTTGTTCCTTCCCAGCCTTGTGTCCTCCTTTGTAAAAGAACTGAATTAGACTGAGGTGTTACCGAGGTCCCTTTTAATTCCCAACAAACTAAAATTCTGTAGCATCTCAAAATAACACATAGTGATGCAAATGCCACTTTTTAATAGGCAGCATTAAAAACAACAAAAATAGCAAGGCCCGCCTCCAGGCATCAATATTACCAGGAACCCAATTTGAGCATATCCGTCACCAAGCAAAGGAAATGCATCTGGTCTATTCCACAGAAATCAGATCATCCTGGGGAAGAGAAATGTGTCAAAAGGTACCAGATTATGTGCTGAAATAGGAAATATTGTTCTGGTTGCAGGTGACCTTTCACAGTGAGATCATTCACTTGCTGGTTATGCTGTCAAGTAACTTACTACTGCCCTTTAAAGGTCATTGCCTTGGGTGTGCCCCTGGGTGCTTCCTAATATATGCCTCTAATTTACTTCTCCCCCATAAAATATATCTATTAATGAGGTGTTCCCCCACACATACACCTCACTTCGGCGTCTGGTGGGAAACGTATTTCCCCTTATATTGTAAGCATATTGCATTTAAAGATACTGGTAGAAGAGGGGGAGGGAAGGAAGAGCATTTCATTACAAAAACCTTGTAACCTCTACTGATTGGAGAAGTCAGAGGAGACACTGCTGCAGGGAGACCTGTTCTTCTCTCTCTTCCGTAAAAGCACATTCAGGGTCTGTTTACCAGGGACTAGTAGGGTATGTTTAACAGTGGGTGGGCACCCTCTCCAAGTTTTTCTGGTACAAGGTGCTATTCCTTAGAGGGTCCAAGTTATACCAAGTTTGGATTCTCTAACGGAATAGGATAAGACTCCATGACTCGCTACACTGAGGTAAGGGTTGCCTGGGGCAGGCTGGGAGAAAAAAGGATGGCTAGAGCCAAGTCCCCAGCAGCTGGCCTATTACTAAATTAGAGCTCCTGAAAAGCCCCTTAGGATGGGAGTCCTATGGCCCTGGGTAGGTTTGGTCCCAGTTATGGAGAGAGGGGAACTGGGGCAGTCAGCTCATGATGAAGACATAAAAATGTTCTTTTAGTAAATACTTTTTTAAATTTTTTTTTTTATTTTTTATAACCATATAATATATTTTTATCCCCAGGGGCACAGGTCTGTGAATCACCAGGTTTACCCACTTCACAGCACTCACCATAGCACATACCCTCCCCAATGTCCATAACCCCACCCCCCTTCTCCCAACCTCCCTCCCCCCAGCAACCCTCAGTTTGTTTTGTGAGATTAAGAGTCAGTTATGGTTTGTCTCCCTCCCAATTCCATCTTGTTTCATTTATTCTTCTCCTACCCCTTAATCCCATGTTGCATCTCCACTTCCTCATATCAGGGAGATCATATGATAGTTGTCTTTCTCCAACTGACTTATTTCACTAAGCATGATACCCTCTAGTTCCATCCACGTCATCGCAAATACAAGATTTCATTTCTTTTGATGGCTGCATAGTATTCCATTGTGTATATATACCACATCTTCTTGATCCATTCATCTGTTGATGGACATCTAGGTTCTTTCCATAGTTTGGCTATTGTGGACATTGCTGCTATAAACATTCGGGTGCACATGCCCCTTTGATCACTATGTTTGTATCTTTAGGGTAAATACCCAGTAGTGCAATTGCTGGGTCATAGGGTAGTTCTATTTTCAACATTTTAAGGAACCTCCATGCTGTTTTCCAGAGTGGTTGCACCAGCTTGCATTCCCACACCAGTCAGAATAGTAAATAGTTTTTTAAAGATCAAGGAAAGAGCTTTACTCAAGAGTAGTGAGAGGCAAAGAAAGGAAAAGTGAGCAGAGCTTAAAAATCAATAAAACCAGAGGTATCAAGTGGTGTGTGAGTGTGTCAGTTACTCAGGGTAAATTATCACAGGCTTGGTGTTCAAAATAACAGAAATTTATTCTCTCATAGTTCAGAAGGCTAGATGTCCAGAATCAAGGTGTCATCATGGTTGGTTCCTCAGGGAGGCTATGAGGGAAGTATTCCATGCCTCTTTGGTAGGTTCTGGTGACTCCAGCTATGCTTGACTTGTAGATGCAACACTTCCCTCTCAACCTCTGTCTTCTCATGGTTTTCATTCTGTGTCATTGTGTCTGCGAAACTCAAATATCCCTATTCTTTCTCTTATAAAGTCACCAATTAATGAATTAGGGTTCATCTTGCATTCAGGATGATTTCATCTCAAGATCTTTTTTTTTTTTTTAAGATTTTATTTATTTATTTTTGAGAGAGAGAGAGAGCATGAGGACAAGTTTGGGGGGAGGACTAGGGCGAAGGGCAGACTCCCTGCTGAGCAGGGAGCCACATGTGGGACTTGATCCCAGGACCCTGAGATCATGATCTGAGCTGAAGGCATATGTTTAACTGTCTGAGCTACCCGGGAGACATCATCTCAGGATCTTAATTATATCTACAAAGTCTACGTATTTCAAAATGAGGTCATAATCATAAGTGCCAGAGATTGAGACTTGGACGTGTCTTTTTGGGGACCGGTATTCAAACTACTAAACTGAAGTTAGTATTTAACAAGACAATAACTAATTGTGTCTAATAAGAGTATAGGCAAAAGGCAGGCTCTTCTTTATCTTCCATCCATGTGAGGGAATAACCTCAGATTTACTTCTTTATAAAAGGTTGAGAATATAGGCCATACACAACCACATGCTGAGCCACTGCACCTGAATGGATCCACTTGTTCATTAGATAAGCACCAGATTACCCCTTTAGGAAGCGTGGTACTGCATGGCTACTCTACCTCTGACACTATGGCTATTACTAATAATGTGAAGTAGAAGTGGAAAAGCAAAAAATAAACCAAGAAATTTCATAGTTAAAGTTATATCTTATAGAATATAATTCATACTTAACATTATATGAATTGGTCTCTTGAAGCAGAATTTTTAAATATTTTCATTCTCATAAGTAAGTATTTTAAGAAAAAAATAATGCATGTAAAGCTATTCTCCTTTTGTGAAATTGTGTTTTAAAGGGAAAGGAATAAATATTGGATTAAGAACCAAGATATAGTTTTGGAATGGGCTGCAGTGCCAACTGGGTGACTTTGGCAAATCATTCCTGGATCTTATGCATTTGGTTGTCCTTTGTAAACTAGGGGAAAGCATACTACCCAGATGTCTACCTAGTTCTATGCCAGAGTCATACCCTAGATAACTAATTCTCAGAGTCTGACCACATTAGCAATTCCAGGGACCAAATTCAGGTCTTCCCACAGAGTTGATGAATTTAGAAGGGATGGAGAGTGAGAACCAATAAGAATGTCCCACTGTTCTTTCTCTGTACTGCTGCATAAACCTTCTCAGTATTGTAGTTGCCTTGCTAACCAACAGTCCTTGTCAAATCAGGCAGCAGGAGGGTCAGTCCTACTAGTTCTGGGAGAGAATACAGACTGAACACAGTCACAGTTACTAGTCAGTCTGCACAGTCGGAGAAGAGAAACCTTTCCTCAAGATACTCAAGGCAGGGTTTGAATGGCCCTTGGCCCATCATGTTACCACACCTAGCCCACTAGCTTTCTTGGTTTGACTGTGACCATTAAAGCAAAGTTTAAATGAGAGGAATGACAGGATTTTTTAGAAGAATCCACATAAGCCAAAACAGGAAATCTCCAACCTCCAGGGTAGAAAAGCAATCCATTGCCCTCTGATTTATCCCTCTATCTTCCATTCAGCACTACCTGGGAGCATGCCAAAATAAGTTTAGAAGGAATTTTTCATTTAGGTTAATATATTCCTGGGGCCTTAGGAAAGTACTTTGCCTTTATTAAACTTACCATGAGTCCTGACATTTGAGTCTTCAGAGCAGATGATGTGGGCATTACCAGAGACTGTACGGGTATATGTGTGTGTGTTGGGGGAGGGGAGGTGGAGAAAGGAAAAGAGATATGTAGAGTTAACAAAAACTGGACCCCACAGGAGTCATGAATAAAAAATAGAAGATAGACTTACCGGTCATATAATCCTGGGACCTCAACAACTGACCCTCAGCAACCCTCAACGATAATACCATCAACCCACCTTTGTCTCTGCCTTTTACCCCATCAGACAAAAAAAAGGAATCAAGAGTTATTTCAGGCAATAATATTTAAAGCCTTAAAATTAACCTATAGATGTATTTTTTCTTTTTCTTTTTGAAACTCTATTAGCCACATTCTATGTGAAGAATCTTGAGAGATCATCTTGAAAAAGAAATTCAGATCCTGTAGCAAGACAAGCTTACCTTGTCTGTAACAGTCCTTAAAATAGGACTACCTACAGGTTTCTGGTCTAGGCTCACTGGGATAAGTAGAGAAGTTTGTCACTAGACAAGGACTTTAGGCACTTTCCCTAGGTAGAGTTATCTTGAGCTAAGGATGTCCTAAGAGTCTGCTTCATCTATCAAGAAAAGATTTAGCAAGTTGCTACCTCCTTAGGTTTAGGAATAAGAAATGCTGATCATTCTTTTGTAATGAGGCAGGACTAAGTAGGACAGAAACCAGCACTTCAGTGTTATAGTTTAATCCAAAGTCTATGTGGCCTTAGGAAGTACCCCAGGCAAGCACCAGGCGATACTATTAATAACCAGAGAGTTAAACTCTCCTGATTGCAGGATAATGTGAGTCAAATGTTTATAGAAGAAGATGAACTCACATCTTGGATTTGGAAAGATTTTAAACCAAGATTTAAAATGTGTGCATGCATGCCCAAACATATACGCCCTCCTAGGGACTACTACTTTAAGTTCCCTGAGCCACTTTAACAGTTGGGAATTTTTCAGTGGAAAAATTCACGGCTGGTTAAGTTGAGTCATTTATGAATAATAGTAGAGCTTCAAGTGAAGTGAAAATTCTTCGTAATTCAAGAGGTGATTGAGTCTTCAATGAACCTATGCCTTGTGTTCAACTTCTAGGTAATACTGGCTTAAAGAAGATTAGTCTGTTAAGGAAGGAGTATGTGATGGGGAGGAGTGAATCAGTTACATTCATCACCAATCTACGCTAAGCAAAGCTTTAGTCGCTCAATTCTCTAGCTACTTGTTTCAGAGACTATGGATGATAATCATTTTTCATTAATACTTTCATTACTAAATCAAATAACCTTTATTACTGACAACCGTGTTAATAAAAAGAAAAAGATACAATCCCTTTCACTTATTCAGCTAGTAATTATTGAATACCTCCTTTGTATTAACTACTCTGTCAAATGATAGACACTCAGTGGAAATTTAGGTATAGACTTTATACTCATGGAGCTTGTAGATTGGTAGAAGACACTGACTAATAAACAGACAATTGCAATCCATTGTGATAACCAATAACCTATATTTCCTTGCCTAACAGCACCCTTCCCACAAAGGGGATTTCAAGAGCCTCATTATTTAATATAATATTGTATGTTAAAATACAGTACGGGGGGTGGGCCTGTGTGGTTCAGTCATTAAGCATCTGCCTTTGGCTCAGTTATGATCCCAGTGTCCTGGGATCGAGCCCCGCATCAAGATCCCTGCTCAGCGGAAAGTCTGCTTCCCCCTCTCCCACTCCCCCTGCCAGTGTTCCCTCTCTTGCTTTATCTCCCTCTGTCAAATAAATAAATAAAATCTTTTAAAATATGTCTACATAATATGGGACTCTGTTCCCTAGCCATAGTGATTACCCCAGGGTAGGATACTCAGTTCCAACTGGTCAATCAGAATCTCTTTCTTGTCTGTTAGGATTGAGGTTGTGAAATGCTGGTGAAACAGAGTGCATTGTTTGAACTGGGAAAATAGGAGCTGGGGCTGGAAGTGTAGAGGTGGTTGACCTAACATGGAGATGCCCAACAGAAAAATCTGGCCCTCAAGAGAGATGTAAGAAGAGGAATAGTCACAAGAGATTGCAAGACCCTGAAGAGAGGAAAAGAGGACAACTGAGAAATCAACAGTTTGATTTCCTAATGGTTTCCAGTCATCTAGTAGGTTCCCACCTTTCCTGAGGCATAGTTGTTCAACTTTGTTTCAGGTTCTATGAGATATCCTAGTACATTTTTTCAATAACTTTTTAGCTTGCCTTGTTTAAAAATGGAGTTCTATCAGTTATGACCAAAGATAATACCAAAGGAGTTAGAATGAAGACATATTCCTATAGGGGTAAGAATATGATGTTAGTGGGATCACCTAGGTAAGAACTAAATCAGTCTTTCGGGAACTAAGAAGGGTTTCTAAGTGAGTTCCTATCTGAGCTGAATCCTAAAGGATGAATAGAAATCAGTTAGGTGGAGAGAAGGCAGGGAACAGGCAGAGAGAACAGCACATGCAAAGCTCAGAGGCTAGATATCATGGCACATTTTAGGGACTACAGAAAGTTCTCTGTAGGTGATGCACAGGTAGGGCAATATGTATGTTCATGGGAAGAGAGGATTAGTGTCAAGAGATAAGTCTTGAGAGGCAAATAGGGACCATATCACGTAGGCCCTCTTAAGCCATGCACCTTATACATGTTAGAACTGGAACAGAAAAAGCTTCTTTCAGAAAACTAATTCTGTTTGACTTACATAGAAGCACCTCCAGGCCAAGTCATACAGGAGCCTGAGGCATAAGAAATAATCAGGAATATTCATTCTGTTTTTATTTAAAATGTTGATATTTTGTTCTTTTTTTTTAAGATTTATTTACTTATTTGAGAGAGAAACTGTGACAGACCATGAGTGGGGGAAGGGGCAGAAGGAGAGGGAGATAAATCCTGAAGCAGACTCCCCACTGAGCATGGAGCCAAACATGGGGCTGAGTCCCAGGGTCCTGACATTATAACCTGAGCTGAAATCAAGAGCTGGACGCTTAACCAATTGAGCCACCCAGGTGGCCACCCCGGATCATGGATCATCATCATCACCCAGGCCACCGCCATCATGGATTTTTTTGCATTACTTTCAACTTTTTAAAACATTACATTAAAAAATGTTACTTTCTCAGCCATGATCATTGCGTTCAATTGGGTTTCCTGAAAAAAAAAATTCTCAGACCGGGGTGAGCACAGGTTTTCTTGGGAATCACTTTTGGAAGGAAAGCAGGATTGGATGGAGGGAGATGCTGACCTACAGAGCAGCTCCTTCAGCCTACCTCATGGGGAGTTCTGGAGCTGAGAAGATTCTTCTGAGTAGTCCCAGGTGAGGCAAGGGGCCCAGGCCTTTCTATCCCTATACAGGGCTAGCCATCAGGTGAGAGGCACTGGAGGAATGGTAAGGCAGGTTCCTGATACCAAGAGCAATTCCAAGTAAGGGATACAACAGTCAGTAACTGATATTTAGAATTTTCCTGTAAGCAACCTTATTTCAAAGCTTTTGGAAGTGTAACCTGTATTTATATGTATTTACATGTACATGTAAATAGTTCATCAGTTTGTTAGATGGGATCCTGTTAGCAGTTGCCTTGTGAATAACAATAATTGGTCGTAAGAAGCTTAAAGCTTAAAGAAAACTATGATTATACCATAATATTAACTAGGTGATTCAAAATTTACTTCTATTGTGTGATATATTGAGAACTTAAAGGATAAAATGGACAACAAGCTTTCTTGGGCCTTAAAAAATGCCATCAGAGATCATTGCAATTAGTATGTCCTGACAAAAACACGCACCAGGCTGGAAAACAGCATGGAGGTTCCTCAAAATGTTGAAAATAGAACTGCCCTATGACCCAGCAATTGCACTATTGGGTATTTACCCTAAAGATACAAACGTAGTGATCCAAAGGGGCACGTGTACTCGAATGTTTATAGCAGCAATGTCCACAATAGCCAAACTATGGAAAGAACCTAGATGTCCATCAACAGATGAATGGATCAAGAAGATGTGGTATATATACACAATGGAATACTATTCAGCCATCAAAAGAAATGAAATCTTGCCATTTGCGACAACATGGATGGAACTAGAGCGTATCATGCTTAGTGAAATAAGTCAAGTGGAGAAAGACAACGATCATATGATCTCCCTGATATGAGGAAGTGGTGATGCAACATGGGGGCTTAAGTGGGTACGAGAAGAATAAATGAAAGAAGATGGGATTGGGAGGGAGACAAACCATAAGTGACTCTTAATCTCACAAAACAAACTGAGGGTTGCTGGGGGGAGGGGGTTTGGGAGAAGGGGGTGGTATTATGGACATTGGGGAGGGTATATGTTTTGGTGAGTGCTGTGAAGTGTGTAAACCTGGTGATTCACAGACCTGTACCCCTGGGGATAAAAATATATGTTTATAAAAAATTAAAAATTATATTAAAAAAAAAAAAACACGCACCAGGGCTGTGAGAGAGCCCGGTCTGGACTTTGAAAAGGAGATGATGTCTGAATGGAATCCTGAAGGATGGCAAAGAGTTATTCAGACACATGAAATAAAGTATGGAGCTAAGGAAGAGAAGGGCACAGGACTGCCATTGTGAGTAGTTGAGTGTAGCCAAAGAATAGAGAAGTGTAAAAGGAGAGATGTGGGCTGAAGTCTGGGCCCTGAAGGGAATTGCACTGAATGGCATGTAAATGGACTTTCCCTTTCCTTAAACATTGAGGTGTTTCAGATGCGAAAATACTCAACAAAATACTAGCCAATAGGATTCAACAGTACATTAAAAGGATTATTCACCACAACCAAGTGGGATTTATTCCAGGGCTGCAAGGTTGGTTCAACATCCGCAAATCAGTCAATGTGATACAACACATCAATAAAAGAAAGAACAAGAACCATATGATACTCTCAATAGATGCTGAAAAAGCATTTGACAAAGTACAACATCCCTTCCTGATCAAAACTCTTCAAAGTGTAGGGATAGAGGGCGCATACCTCAATATCATCAAAGCCATCTATGAAAAACCCACCGCAAATATCATTCTCAATGGAGAAAAACTGAAAGCTTTTCCGCTAAGGTCAGGAACACGGCAGGGATGTCCATTATCACCACTGCTATTCAACATCGTACTAGAGGTCCTAGCCTCAGCAATCAGACAACAAAAGGAAATTAAAGGCATCCAAATCGGCAAAGAAGAAGTCAAATTATCACTCTTTGCAGATGATATGATACTATATGTGGAAAACCCAAAAGACTCCACTCCAAAACTGCTAGAACTTATACAGGAATTCAGTAAAGTGTCAGGATATAAAATCAATGCACAGAAATCAGTTGCATTTCTCTACACCAACAGCAAGACAGAAGAAAGAGATATTAAGGAGTCAATCCCATTTACAATTGCATCCAAAACCATAAGATACCTAGGAATAAACCTAACCAAAGAGACACAGAATCTATACTCAGAAAACTATAAAGTACTCATGAAAGAAATTGAGGAAGACACAAAGAAATGGAAAAATGTGCCATGCTCCTGGATTGGAAGAATAAATATTGTGAAAATGTCTATGCTACCTAAAGCAATCTACACATTTAATGCAATTCCTATCAAAGTACCATCCATCTTTTTCAAAGAAATGGAACAAATAATGCTAAAATTTATATGGAACCAGAAAAGACCTCGAATAGCCAAAGGGATATTGAAAAAGAAAGCCAACGTTGGTGGCATCACAATTCCGGACTTCAGGGTCTATTACAAAGCTGTCATCATCAAGACAGCATGGTACTGGCACAAAAACAGACACATAGATCAATGGAACAGAATAGAGAGCTCAGAAATAGACCCTCAAATCTATGGTCAACTAATCTTCGACAAAGCAGGAAAGAATGTCCAATGGAAAAAAGACAGCCTTTTCAATAAATGGTGCTGGGAAAATTGGACAGCCACATGCAGAAAAATGAAATTGGACCATTTCCTTACACCACACACAAAAATAGACTCAAAATGGATGAAGGACCTCAATGTACGAAAGGAATCCATCAAAATCCTTGAGGAGAACACGGGCAGCAACCTCTTCGACCTCTGCCGCAGCAACATCTTCCTAGGAACAACGCAAAAGGCAAGGGAAGCAAGGGCAAAAATAAACTATTGGGATTTCATCAAGATCAAAAGCTTTTGCACAGCAAAGGAAACAGTTAACAAAATCAAAAGACAACTGACAGAATGGGAGAAGATATTTGCAAACGACATATCAGATAAAGGACTAGTGTCCAGAATCTATAAAGAACTTAGCAAACTCAACACCCAAAGAACAAATAATCCAATCAAGAAATGGGCAGAGGACATGAACAGACATTTCTGCAAAGAAGACATCCAGATGGCGAACAGACACATGAAAAAGTGCTCCATATCACTCGGCATCAGGGAAATACAAATCAAAACCACAATGAGATATGACCTCACACCAGTCAGAATGGCTAAAATCAACAAGTCAGGAAATGACAGATGCTGGCGAGGATGCGGAGAAAGGGGAACCCTCCTACACTGTTGGTGGGAATGCAAGCTGGTGCAGCCACTCTGGAAAACAGCATGGAGGTTCCTCAAAATGTTGAAAATAGAACTGCCCTATGACCCAGCAATTGCACTATTGGGTATTTACCCTAAAGATACAAATGTAGTGATCCAAAGGAGCACATGCACCCGAATGTTTATAGCAGCAATGTCCACAATAGCCAAACTATGGAAAGAACCTAGATGTCCATCAACAGATGAATGGATCAAGAAGATGTGGTATATATACACAATGGAATACTATGCAGCCATCAAAAGAAATGAAATCTTGCCATTTGCAACAACATGGATGGAACTAGAGCGTATCATGCTTAGCGAAATAAGTCAAGCAGAGAAAGACAACTATCATATGATCTCCCTGATATGAGGAAGTGGTGATGCAACATGGAGGCTTAAGTGGGTAGAAGAAGAATAAATGAAACAAGATGGGATTGGGAGGGAGACAAACCATAAGTGACTCTTAATCTCACAAAACAAACTGAGGGTTGCCAAGGGGAGGGGGTTTGGGAGAAGGGGTTGGGATTATGGACATTGGGGAGGGCATGTGATTTGGTGAGTGCTGTGAAGTGTGTAAACCTGGTGATTCACAGACCTGTACCCCTGGGGATAAAAATATATGTTTATAAAAAATTAAAAAAGTATAAAAAAAATAGTATTAGTAATGAGAGAGGACATCACTACAGCTATACACATTGAAGGGGTAATAAGAAAATATTATGAACAAATTTTAATGGCAATAAATTTGGTAATTAAGATAAAAAAAATCAAAAAAAAAAAACATTGAGGTGTTTAAGTATAGGTGATATTCTGAGACTTAACTTTAAAAAGTTCTCTTTTTAAAAGAGATATTAAAGCAGATTGGATTATGTCCCCAATATGGTTTGATTAAGCAACTCTATTAATTATTTGCTGCTGCCTAAGGAATTACCACAAACTTAAAGGCTTAAGACAGTATACCTTTACTATCCCATAAGATTGCAGTTAAGGTTTCCAGCATGGCTAATTTCTCATCAGGAGTCTGACTGGGGAAAGATCCACTTCAAAGCTCTCTCAGGTCATTAGGGGAATGCATTTCATTGTAGTTGTGGGATTTGTGGCAGCTCACTTCTTGAAAGCCAGCAAGAGAGACAGAGAGAGAGTCTTATATGATGTCATGTAACCAAGGGAAGGGCATGACCTCTGCCATATTCTGTTGGTTAGAAGCAAATCACAGACGCTACCCACACTCCAGAGGAGGCCATTATACAAGGACATGAGCCTAGGAGTGAGCAGCCTTCAAGTCTCTTCAGTACACCCTCCCTGCTGGATGTTCCTACTTAGTCCAGTTGTGAATGAAAAAGTGGACGGCAAAGCAGTTTCTCAGGTGCCGTCTGTTGTTCTATTGTGGAGGAACTTCGATCTTGGGTAAAACTCTAGAGACCAAAGTCTACTTAGAAAATATTTATGCAGTATCAGCAAATATCACAGATTCTGCTTTACCCCAGAGAGTGTCTGCTGCCTTATCGTGTGGTCAAAGACAACATCATGATTCAGAAAGTGTTTGATTAATTAAATTATGTCGTAACATGTTTAGAGGACTTCTGAAAACAAATGCTCAGTGGACCTTTGTGATACATTTCTTTCTTTCTTTTTTTTTTTTAAAGATTTTATTTATCTATTAGACAGAGATCACAAGTAGGCAGAGAGGTAGGCAGAGAGAGAGGAGGAAGCAGGCTCCCTGCTGAGCAGAGAGCCCGATGTGGGCCCGATCCCAGGACCCTGGGATCATGACCTGAGCCGAAGGCAGAGGCTCTAACCCACGGAGCCACCCAAGCGCCCCTGTGATACATTTCTTAAATGTTTACTGATTGAGACGTCTCCAAGTCTTTCTTCTCTAACCTGCTCTTATGTTGGTTGCTTTCCTCTTTATTATGCTTTATCTGTAGAGTTTCTACTGAATACAACTATGAGAGGCAATACCTACCTGTGGTTTAGTGTGTTTTGTATGATGTGTTACATGCCATCAGGGAGTTTAGGTCTCTAATCCATGCCATCTGGTGATTCAGTGATATGTATGTGAATAAACAGTGACTCTGCTGTTTAACTACTTAGTATGTGCATTTAATTAAGTTCACAAATTCCTACAGGCATGTGGTTAAAGGGCTTTGGCAGATTTCCCCTCTGGAGGGCTTGGCACTCTGTCGCTGGAACTCTCCCTGGCACTGGAATTCCAGCCGTGCTTGCATTTGTAACAATGAGTGGTAGTTAATGCTGAAGCCTTGGTCAGCTCACATTTCAGTTCACTGCCCAAGCAATTTAATAACTCATTCCAAAATAAGATCTCGTTATTTGAAATGTACTAGATCTATTTGCTTCATACAAAGTTATTTGTGAACAAGAAAAAAAAAGGATGAACATAATAAGAAAGCATAAAAACCACCTGCCTATGAGGATTTATCCTTTCTGTAATTGTTCTTCAGTTATTTTAGTCTGTATTACAAAGCTTCTTGATGAGCCAATGGTTAAAAGTAAAAATCTATGAAAATAAAATCAACAAAAAAAAAACAAAAACATTTTTTTCTAAAATGCAGTGAATCATGGCACTTCGGAGTCCAACTTCAGACTAAAATTGATTAATTGATGTGTGTCTATATGTGTAGTTTTAAAAAATGGGCATATTTACCCGTAGATGGTATTGAATTCCATTTTTGGTAGCGTAAGCCAAGAAAATGAGAATGAGGAAGAAACCATCTCCCACTCTGGTGCTCACAAGCTCTCTGATTTAGGGAAATTGAATGTTTTCTGGGTCTCAGCTTAGCTCTGACCATCAGATTGCTGAAAAATGTGCCAAATTAAAGCACGTGTAAATAAAAGATAAAAAAAGAATGTTCTATCTGACTTGATCTTTAGACTTTGTGACATCTGTGTGACCAAATGCTTTGCTTAACTTCTCAGCAACCTGTTAGCCTTCAGCAAGGTTAGAGAAGGGGGTTAAGAGTGCAGGGAAGCCCCTCAGGTGTGAGCATCTGAGTAGGTAGAGGTGATAGCTGTGGGGACATTGTGCCTTCCTCCCTGGGTTGGTATTGTTCTCTGAGCTGTTGCCTAAGCGCTCTCTTGGAAAGGCTACAGCTACAGCTGGGAGTTCACAACCAAGGCATGTTAAAGGGTTTGCTGAGAAGGTCCCCAATTTGACTAAAGAAAGAAGAGACAGTGAATTTCTCTTTCTCTCTGAGGACAATCCATTGGAGTTAAAAAGCCCCTTGTCTGGGGAAAGAGAGAGGCATTATTATTGTAAACAGGGTCACTTAAAAAATATATATGGTGCTTGTATTGTTGTTGGTGCTTCTTTCTATTGCTCCATTTTGCTGAGGATCTGACACCCAAAACAGACTCATGTTTTGCAGACAATTCAGGAGGTGAGCAACACTGTATTTGCTAGAACATCATTTTATCTGGTAGTAAGTTTTCAGATGTCCTACTTGAATGCCAAATATTGTTCCTCAGAATATGTGTTGTTTTTTCCTCCTTAACATCTGTCCTTTCCCTGCTGGTTGCTAAGAAAATAGTAAATATGGTATCTGTACTTGCTGATTCATGCCCTGACCTCACACAACTCACATTTCTACGTCACTCCCCTTCCTGAGTATCCTCTAATCACCAAAGCCCACTGTTTCACTCATAGTCATCTCCCCTCCCCCCTTCAAGTTCCAACTCCGACAGTTCTTGCACCTTCCAGACAATCTTCCTGGAGCCCGAACACAGCTGCCCCAGCCTGGCTGGACTCCAGCCTCTTGCACTCTCCTCCAAAAACTTCATTAGTTTGGGTGCCTCCTTCCTGTTTGTCATGTTTGTGGCTTTCCCAAGGGCCTCTCTTTTTCTACAGCTGCACTCAGGCCCTCACAATCTCATCCATACTCCCAGAACCACAGTGAGTTTTCAGGAGACTCTGAAATCTCAATCCCAGGCTCTTACCTGCAACCAGAGCTCCCCTTTCCATCCTTGAATATACACTTTGTGCCGAACCTTCTGCATACCTTAAAAACTGAACTCATCTCAATGGTCATCACCCTCCTACTCACAATGGCTCATACCCTAGTTGTTTTATCTCTTTTCCCTGGTTTTCTGACTGCCTGGAGGCCAAGAGAATGTACCTAGAAGACCTCCTGATTGACAGACAGAGCCAAGGCTAGCCTTCAAGATCATTGCTCGGGCCACTGCTCCTTTCCAGTGACCCAGTGCAGGGCATGTAAGCTCACCCTTGTCCTGAATCTGAGTGAGAGGAAGTGGGCAAATGTATGCTTAATCAGTTACATCCACACAAATAAATGCAATTCCATTTCTAGAGTGTCCATTCTGCTGCTAGGCACCAAGGGTAAGCAGGAAAAAAAAAACAAAAAAAGTAAGATGTGGTCAAAACTGCCTCACTTGCTAGCGTAGATGGTGAAATGAATTTGGGCCTCCTGGCCGGCTTGCAATCAGGAAGCCAGAGCAGGAAGAGGTCAGCCTGACCTTAAGGACCACAAACCATGGTCCTCTTCCCCCTGCTTCTTCAGCTATCTCTCCCACTACTTTCTTTTTTTATTTCTTTATTTGAGAAAGAGAGAATGAGTGGGGGCAGGAGCAGAGGGAGGGGCACAAGTGGACTCTGCACATGAACATGGAGTCCTGTGTAGGGCTCAGTCTCCTGACCCTGAGACCATGACCTAAGGTGAAATCGAGTCAGACACTAAGCTGACAGAGCCACCCAGGTGTCCGTCTCCCACTACTGTCCTATGAGAGACTCTTAAATTAAGATTGGCTGGAGATTGGACCCTGAATACATTATCTCTTGGACCTCACTTTGCCTAACTCATATCAAATATGATCTGGGAATGACTTCACACATCTCTCTCTAGCACCTTCTCTCACCCTTGAATATGCTCCAGCTTTTCTCCATGAAACCTCTCTGGCCACCCTAAACCACATCAGACCCCCCTCTGGACAGCATTTGATGTGTATCACTATGTAACCACTGTCCCCTCTACCATCCTGATATGTGTGGACTAGTCCCTTTCTTCCTAGACTGGGAGCTCCTTGGTGCTTTTCATAAATATCTGATTTCCATGTAATACCTGGAATATTCCTTTATACACAACATATATTTAATAAACATCTCTTGAATAAGTAAATGAATGGAGTGACTAAGGACATTTTGTTTCATCTTTGTTTCTTACTTACTTTCTGCCTATTTCATGTCCCATTATTTCTCTATAGATCCTTACCCATCACAAGACTCAAGAATTCAAAAGAAAAGACCATTTTGCATTTCAAAAATATGACTGCTGAAACTGAAAGTAATTATTTATGTACTGGAGACAGTAACTGTAAGAAATGTTAAGTACAGTTTAATTTCTGATACAGTTTCTGCACATATTTTTCCACCTTGTGGTACACAGTCCAGGCAACAGAGCCAAGATGTTTCACTTTATAACTAATTAGCTACTGAAATGGGAAGGTCCATGCAAATTATAAGCATTCTGCACTTTGAAAACCTTGGCAATTAGAAATATTTGGTGTCAGAGTTAACCTAAATTCATAAGTACTTGTGTTTCATGATCACTAATCTGAGGTTTGAGGGCAACCAATAATCTAGGGCTATTGCTTCTTCCTAGAAAGCTTTGAACAATGTTCCACAAAGCAGCAGGCTAAATCTGGGGTTAGGAAAGCCCTGACTTAGGGCATATCCCCCCCTTCCTTACCCTGATACAAATTTCTTGCAAAGCATTCTCGTTGCTTGATTTCCTGGCAATATTTTGTTCTTAGAAACAACAGAAGAGTGTGTTTTTATTCCTTTTGGTTTCCTGTTACCTTTTTCCTCTTTTGCCTGCCTGTGATTATCCATGATAGTGCATTAGGGCAAAATTAGCTCAGAGGGGGTTTTGCAACATGGCAACTGTCTTGTTGCAGTCTTGCTTATCCCTCACACAACTCCCTTCATGCCATAAATAAATTAAAACTTGTTTTTCTTCTAAAAACTTACTGGCACTTGTTGAGAAAATACTGGCAGTACAGGGGCCAGGATAATCTAAGTGCTGCTATCATTATTTTAGATGATAGCATCTTAATCTCTGTATTCCTTTCTTTTTCTAGGTAAGTGCTGTTTTCTTTACTCCAGGGAGCATTGATTTGCCTGGTAAGTGTTCATTTTATTGTGGTACTCGGTGTTGCTGCAAAAATTGCCTGAAAGAACCACATGGCAAGCTGGAAAGCACACGTGGGCTTGAGACACGCTTTATATTGAAAATGCTGGTGTGTGTGAAATCTATTTTAGATGAATTTTTTTTTTTCCTCTGAGATCTTAGTTTGTAGTTCTATCATAACATACTTTGTTCTCAAGTTTGGAAAGGGGCCCAAGAGTTGATGAAGTGTTGATGAAAACTTGCCTTTCATGAGTTCTTTTTATGTGTGTTTCTTTCTTTTCCTTTCTTTCTGATCACTTCTTCCTGCCTTTATTAGAACTTTTTTTTTTAATACCCTACACTCAAATTTGGATAAACTGTAAAACTCCATGTAGAGACATTTTGCTTAAGTTTTTGCTACTCATGTTGTGTTGCTCCAGTCTTTTGGTATATTGTTACCAGGAACCTCATTAATCTACTGACTCCTCCTCTTCCAGAATGACAGTGACTTCATCTGTAGAGTATTAGATGGTCTGTTGGTATGCTGAGTGATGTGGTGATTAAGTCCTCCTTCACAGTAATGTTTTTATGAAGTTCCTAAAGCTAATATGTCTCTACCTTTTCTAGTCATACCGATATAGGCACCTTATGTAACGGATCTCCTCCTGTAGATTAGTGAATGAGAGTAGTTGTTTTTCTAGGTATTTATTTGATCCCAAGATTTCTCCTTAAAAAAAAAAAAATGATGGCAAGTAATCCAGAAGGGAAATGAATCACGGGGTATGGGGGAGTGGAGAAGTGGGGGACAAGAATCCTTTTATTTGTGAATCAAATTTCACAGTACAATATACACCATGTCTGATGATTTTATTTTCTTAGGAGAGTCAACTTCCACTTTTAGCTGAGAAAGAAAATGCTAGACCATATTGTCTTTTGCATGGGATATAGAAATTAAGTCTCCCTGTGTCTAACATGTACTTGATTATCTTATTGGTTCTCGGTCCAGGTCATTGGTTTTGTTAGAAGTATGTGTTCTTTAAAAATTCTGGATCTGGTTCAGCTCTATTCTTTATCTCCAACTTCACGTTTCCTATTCAAAACTTCACTTTCATGTTCATTAATTTATCTGAAATATATGTAGTTTGTTGCTTGAAGGGTCTTTTATTTAAACACTTAGATTTATCTTGGTTTTGGCTTTTGATAATCTGACCTTAAAATATGTTTTACTTGTGTTTATGTCTCTTTAATGGAACATGTTTGAAGAAGAGTCCCTGGAGGTCAATTAAATTGCTCTTGAACCATTCAAAAGACCCTAGATGTTGCTTAAAATAACCTGTATGAGATTTTGACCCCATGCTGTTTTCAGTCCTGCAATAGAATTTTTCTATTAAAGATTCTGGATTAAAAAGATCAGAAAACAGGAGACAGAAAGAAGAGAGGGTGAAGAAGGTTAGATTTCAAACTTGCATAGGCTGTTCCCCAGACTTTGAAGCCTATCAGAGACCCACAGACATGTGAACCAAGATGTTGTTTGAACAGGTTGCCTAACAATGGGCTGAATAGGGAACCACATTTTAAATTGACAAAGTTAGCCTGTGCTGGGAGTTTTTTATTCTTTACCTTTTGACCTTTTTGTATGCTGTAAATGAAATATGGTGGTATAGGTTTGAAAAAGCCAGGGGCTACTTATTTATACCAGTCGTATGATGGAGAGAAAAGGCAAGAGTGAACAAATGCAGTGTGTTTAACTCTATCCCTTAACTCAGGCAGCAGTAAATAGAAAGACCCTTTGGTTCCAATCTGTAACCCCATTTTGGTATGAGAGCTTCTTTGTTATTTTTAAATTCTATTCACTTTATTCAGACAAGCCACCCAGAAAGGTCAAATCTGGAGAAGTGACTGAGTTTTACTTTCGCTATAAAGATAACTTGAAAATACCTTATTGGAGATAAAGTCTTGTTTTTAACTTAGGTTTTTATGATTTATATTGTGCTACTTCTATTGTGAACATCTTCTGCTTTGAAACTAGATGTGCTTGAGTTTCTGCCCATGAAAATGTCTAAAATATCATTATTTTTCTTATTAAAGAATGCCAATCTAGCCGTCTATCACCTATAATGATCATATTGAATTTCTACCGCAGGGTAAAAGGAACCATATGATTATATGAGCCGTAATTGTGTAGCATTCATTTCTATGTTGTTTGAAAATTATTTTGTGGTGCTGTTGGCAAAGAGATACTATGTTTGTTCAACATTATGTGTTTAGTTATACTAGGTACATTCTGCGATATAGTATTTATTACATAATCCAAGTATGACCAAATATATTATAGAATCGAACTGAGTTATGAAAGGTATTGCAATTCATCTCTTTGCCTTAGTGATTTATGTTAGTACTGTGCTGATAATGAGAAATATAATGTATCCTTGTCTTCATGAAGCTGTGCTCTCAGGGTGGAGCAGGTGGAGGGATACAAGACATATCAGCACCAAAAAGAAAAAAATAATAAAAAAATAACAGTGTGAAATGGAATAGGAAGCATAGTATAGAAAACAAGTGTCTTAGAAGAATGGGGGGCATTGGCAATTTGAATGAGGAAAGCTGTGCAGAGAAAATGTAGTTTATTTTTCTAGGCCTGAGCAGATCTTTCAGAGCTCTTATCATACCAGGGAGGGGGAAATTTGGACTTGCTAATTAACATATCCCAATCTCTTCTGACTTTAACAGTTACAGTTAAGTCGGTGAAGTTCAAATCCCTACAGGTTCTGGCTCAGATCACCTCTGTTCTTTCCACCGCAGCCACCACCATCACTGGATGGCTGGATGCATGCAGGAGCTCGGGACATTGCCTCTTAGTATTGTGCTGGCTCCCATGTGTGCCCTGGCTGGGGTCCACTGAGTGGTGTCAATGTCTGTGCATGACTATGAACTGTAGTTTTGTCTGTGCCCGACTGTGAACTGTAGTTTTGTCTGTGCCCAGGCTCAGCCTGTCCTCCTGAGTTCTGGACAGCCCACAGTGGGTCCCTAGGTGGTATGATCACACTGTTGCCAGAGTGCAGGGACAATCTGTGCTGGAGAGTTCATAAGCAGCACCACCAACTGCCTTCTCTGCTTCCCAGACAGGGCACATTGGGACGTGGGGATATCTTCTAAAAGCAGATCAGTCAGCTCAAGTGTGTAAGGGGCCTCAGGTTCCTTCACTGCCCCAACCATTTGGACTTCCTGAGTTATTCTCGGCACCCTTTGATATAGTCTACAACCCTAAACCCAAAGGTATAAAGGCCTCTTTGCCCTAAGCATTACTGTCAGCCTCTAAAACATCTGGCTGCTGGGGCTTTGAAATAGAAAGGAAAGTTCAAGGTACTTTCCTGCTTCTCTTACCTCCACTTTCTCTCCTCGCAATCCTTCTGGAATGGTGTTCTGCTTTTTTTTAAATTTTACATTGTATCCTAAGTTCTCTCAATTTCTGGAATATAGTCACTTCTAAGATCTAGTAGACAAAACCTGGCTATAATAAGCTAAATGAGAGCAAATAGGACTTTAAACAATTCTTCTATCAATTTTGTCCTTCATAACTGCTGACTCAACTCAGAAATTCAAGGTCAAACTTTCTTCCCTACTTCCCGTCCTTGCTTCCTTTCTTTCATTTTACTAAACAGATCTACTGCTTTTTACACACTAGGCAGGTTGTGTCTTAGGCTCACTAGAGAGCAAACTATATGCAGAAATGCAAAAGAGGAAAGCCCTATGCGGCAGAATGTGTCTACCATATTGTGCCCCCTTTTAGGAGATCAGTGCAGGTTCAAGAAGACTATATGTTCGATCAACAAGGGAGACACTAGATAGAGTTTATTATATTTGATGGCCTGTATTGAGGGCATCTAGAATGACTGGGGCTAGAATGAAGGTGAATTCAGATGATTGACCAAGGGGTTCATATAGTACCACATTCCCAAAGCGATTTTGGCAAACCTGCAGTCCAATAAACTTTTCTGAGAGATACAGAACAAAGGCCTATTTGGGGTTGCCACACACCATATGTTACCCTTGGAGATTCATAATGTGTATTAACATATTAATATTTCAGATTCCTCCTGCCATGTAGGAACATATGTAACACCATTTAACCCATGTGGGCCATATCCATGTAATACCTCTTAACAGTCCAGACAGATCACTTTAAGAACTGTTGCTAAGGTTCAGTGATAAGGCTGGGAAGAATTTTTTGTGGGAACCAATATATAGGAAGTAGAGTCTTAGGAACTCCATTCAATTTTTATTGAAGTCTTAATATATATAAGGCAGACTATGATGAATCAGTCCAAAAATAAGTGCCAAATCAATCCTTGAGGATGTAGAATTTCTGAAAATTACTGCCTTTCTGTTTAAGATATCAGGTACTTACAGTCAGTTTGCTATATCATACAAGTAAAACAATCAGCTTTTGTTTAAAATATCAAGATAATCACAGAAGACATCACCAACCCTTCCTCAAAATAATTGTTTGTAGTAAATGTTCACTGTCTTTTGCTGAGTAGAT
This sequence comes from Mustela lutreola, assembly GCF_030435805.1. Taxonomy (NCBI): domain Eukaryota; kingdom Metazoa; phylum Chordata; class Mammalia; order Carnivora; family Mustelidae; genus Mustela; species Mustela lutreola. The sequence continues at coordinate 55,223,257 of NC_081295.1, read as the reverse complement.
ATGATATATTAGCAGTGATAAATAACAATTGTAATTGACATTTTAAATATACCATCAAGATATTCCAAAATATTGTTTCCTGGTAATATTGTTTAAGTCATTTTGGTGATCTCGGAAAGGATCTATATGAAATAACACTTAGAGGGGCCCTACATTTCATTTTATAATGAATTATCTCCCATTTTAATTGAAAATGTTACAACTTTTTATGTTAATCATGATAGAATGCCTCAGAGGACTTTTTTAATTATATTTTTATGGCTTGACCAATTTTATGTTTAATTTTTAATTTCTTTCTTCTTTCTTCATACAGTATTCCTCTTTTTAATACGCTTTTATCTTCACTGAGCATGCCAGCGTTATTCAGTGTATCCTACAGCTGATGTCTATAGTACTAAGGCTCAAGATCTCAAGCTCATTCAAGGGCATTTTATTTGTCAATAATCAGTTTGTCTCCTTTTTAAAAATAATTACATATCTTTAAGTCTCCGTAGAACATGGAAGGCCACGTAAATCTTTGCTTTATCAAAGGTTATTTATTCAACTACAACTTCTTTTTTTTTTTTAAGATTTTATTTATTTATTTGACAGATGGAGATCACAAGCAGGCAGAGAGAGGCAGGCAGAGAGAGAGAGGAGGAAGCAGGCTCCCTGCTGAGCAGGACCCTGGGATCATGACCTGAGCTGAAGGCAGAGGCTTTAACCCACTGAGCCACCCAGATGCTCCAGCTACAACTTCTTTAGCTTATTTCTCCCTCCATTCCTCCCTTCCTTCCTTCCTTCTCCTCTCCCTTCCTTCCTACATTCCTTCCACCCTCCCTCCCTTTCTTTGGCCATTTCAATAGCTTGGCAATCAGAAATCTTGTCAGCAAAAATAAGTGAAAATGAAAGTTGAAGATGAATGTTTGCAGGAACAAACTAAAAGGATTGTGATATGTCAGGGCTGACTGAAGAGGCCCTTTGAGAACATCCAGCCTGGTGCTGAGTTACAGATGAGCACAATAGAACCAGGTGTTAGGAAAGTCAAAGTATTTGTCCAAATTCACCTTATCTTTTGGCTCCAGATCAAGTTCTCTTACTGTAGTAAGAACAAGAGTTTTAAAGAAATTTGAAATCATGCATTTGAAAAAGCTTTGGGAATAATTTATGGTAAAATTCCAATTCTGCTTATTTTTGTTGGTGTTAAAATCAGCTAAAATGTATAGCATAAGTACATCTACTATGCCCAGTACCAGAACCTTCCTTCATTTAGCTAACATAAAATGTCATAGGTAAACATGCTATTTGAGATGGAAATATTTACATATTTTTACATATATAATGTCTAAAATTCCCCAGATATGGGTCATAATATATGCCATGTGTATTTACCTATGACACAAATATGTCTTTGATTTTAAGTGCCATACATCTTCTTAGTTGACATGCCAAAGAATGGAACTATTGTCATGATGAAGTTTGGATTTCCTACTGCAATGAATTCTTTTCATTTGCTAGAAAAGTTGGAATTATCTAAATTCTTATCATAGAAAAGCCTAAAATAAAACCTAATTTTATTTTTGTAGATAAATCATTTTGGACCTTTCACAGGGAAAAAACTAAAAAAACAAAAAAACACTTCACATCAGCTTGTGACAGATAGTTAAGCTGTTAGGTTAAGCCAAAGAGATATCTCAGGATGGATCATAGTACATCTTTATATCAACATAACTTACACTGTACTGTGAAAGTATGCATGCGGTCAATTATTGCTTCCTTTTCTATCCACTGAAGTATTTTTATTCAATACATAAAGTCATTGTCTTATCTCCTTATGCTTTCAGTTTGAATTGTATTTAATTGCATTTGGCAAGTGAAGTATTCTGTACCTTTACAATTAAATTTAGAAAAGGAAGTTTAAAAGTGATCAAAGTCCATTTGTAGATATCAGATCGAAAACAACAATTTAATAATGAGACATTTGATACCATCTTCATTTCAGATATAGTCACCATTTGAGGGGTTAGCTATGGGTTTATCCATTTATGGAGAAAATCTTATGAAATCCCAGAATTTAATAGAACTCTTAATGGCAAATTCTGTATTCTATATAACACTGACTGAACTGATAGGGACTGAAAAATATTGCAAACAGAATGTTACAACTCCAGAATGCTTAATTTTAGTAATGACATTTAATTCCCCTTGTTTGAAATTAACAAAGAGTAAGTTAGAGGTGACTTTATCTTGTTAAATTATAGGCCTTAAATTTAATTGCAATTCACCCGAGAGCACTTAACTGAAGTATTTACCTGCATTAATTTACACTATTCACACCTCAGCTATAATGGATTAAAAGTCCACATTTTTTATATAAAAACAATTAAGTCATCTCTAAACATTTTATTACGTGCAGATAATATTTCAAGACAATTGTATATCTCATTTTGTTGCCTCAATAAACTGGAAAGCCTAATGTTTTTGTTTAATATAAAAATTAAGGTTTCAGAATCACCACAGTGATTGTTTCCTATGGAAGAATGTATTGCTTCATAGATTTTAAATTGCTCAAGGGTACAAAGAAATATTAAAAAATAATTCCATAGATCATAACAAAGCCAATGTTTTATATTGTTTTTTGCAAAATTCAAAATTAATTTGAGTAGCTAAGTCTATTAACATTAAAGAGTAAATCTATTTAAGTGAAAAATTATTTTCATATGTAAGATTCTTTATGAAACAATTTTATGAAGAATATTAATGGAAATTTTTTTCTTACATATTGAATCATTTACCTTATTTGGTGTGTTTCCTTGGAAAGCAAATATATTTTCCTTATTATGTCCCTCCTAGGAGATATTAAAAAGTCATGTATAATATTTTTGTTTTACAATCAGTGATCTAGCATTTGTACAGTTATTTCTCAGAATTTCACTCTGGATGCATCTATACCACTGAAAAGATTCTCCTTGTCCTTTTGAGGACAAGATACTCTTTAAATAAGCTGACAGTACAAGTAACAAAGCACCACCCACTTCTACAGTTGAACGTATTTAATTTTGCAACCAACCACAACTCCTCCAATTCCTACAATCCAGTGTCATCCCTACCTAACAGCATTGTTGGTGGACGGGGAATTTGTCTTTACCCACCCCCAGCCTCCTCTCCTTTCTTAACTATATTACAAGGAGAGTCAACTGCATTTAATGTTCGAAATGCAAAGCTATCAAGTTACCAAGTTACCTGCCATTGGTTTTGGCACCTAATCAGTTACTGAGTGCCACCATCAAGCAGTTTACAGATAATATTGTTATTCATGTTTTAATCCAGACGGAAAATATGAGGGCACCTGGGTAGCTCAGTGGGTTAAAGCCTCTGCCTTCTGATCAGGTCATGATCTCAGGTCCTAGGATCTAGCCCTGCATCGGGCTCTCTGCTCAGTGGGGAGCCTGCTTCCTTTTCTCTCTCTGCCTGTCTCTCTGCCTGCTTGTGATCTCTCTCAAATAAATAAGTAAAATCTTTAAAAAAAAAAAAAAGGAAAATATGTGCTTTTCCCCATCATTGAGAGGTAAGGAAAACTTAAACTAAAAATCCATGTAGACACACCTCACTTAAAATGGAAGGACTCATGGATGGTTGCTATTGTATTTGAGAATTTACTGGGTTTGATTTTAGAAATTCTTTTACAATGTAAAATTCAGAAGTATTACTCCTTTTTCTTCAGAATTTTAGAGAAGAGCTGAAGCCCTCATGAATGGTAGGAGAAGACCTGTAGCTTGCCCTCCAGCTTCTCCCTTCTCTTTCCATCTACCACTCAATAGACTGGAGCATTCTTCGGCTTTCCTGAAATGGGAAAATGCCTGAGTCCTTTTATCGGACTCTCCAGCACAGCTTCTTTTTTTTCTGTTACCCATAAGTGACTAGGGACGTCTGAGGCACTTTGCTTGTTCCAGATTGAAGGGAGATTTGACAATCCTTGAACTCCACACTGGTATCTTTGTGAGTTTCCAACAAAAACAAAGCAGACTTTTTCCCTAGAGTTTAAATTGGAAAGGTTTCTCCTGTCTGTGCCCTTCTGTGCACACTTCGTGTCTTTGTGGAAGAACTGAGGGAAGAGGGCCAAGTTTTTCTTTAATTCTTTCTGCTACAATACAAGCTCATTCACAAAGCATGCCCTACTCTTTCTTAGTTTCCAAGGGCAAAGCATGGGGACTTGTTCCAAATCAGGGGCCACATGATTGTGCTTTCAGGCATCGCTGCCACTCTGCTACTGTCCCAGGGAACAGCAGATTTAATCTAATTGAATTCTACTGCAGTGATTTATTTACATTTTGCTCAAGGAATATTCCCACTGCTAAAGTTTAGCGTTTGAAATGAACTATGAATAGTGCTGTGTATGATGAATACTGAGAAGGACACGAGGTCTTAGAACATGTAAGCATTGAATGTTCAATAATTGTTTCATAGAATTAAGCATATTAAATATACTTAAAGTGTATAATGTGTATATTATATATATGTAAAATATACTAAATTAAGTATATAAAATAAAATATACATTAAATATACTTAAAATATACTAAAAATAAAACAGATTTATACTGTTTGATGACTATAGTTCATCTAGCAATAAAAACAACTCTGTTGCCGGGACTTCACCCTGTGGGTAGCTGCCTGAGCACCGACAGAAGTCTCAGAAACAACCCAGGTGACATTCAAATCTGTGAGCCTTCTCTAGCCCCAGGACAAAAAAACAGAGCTTAATCTCTAATGGGCAGTCATACCAAAACTATCCAGCATTCACATTAACTTACTTATTGAAGAGCTCGGTGCTAAGCCATGTCCTTTAGGGGAAAAGTCCATAATACACTAGATAAATAAACCATTTAATTAAGAATTAAATTAGAGTGGCTGCAGTTATGACTTATAAAGTTATAAAATCTATATGAAATGTAAAAGAATTCATCTAAATCCAACTAAGGTGTTGAATTATATGAAGATGCCAATATTCAGCTGTTTTTTTGATGTGCAAAAACAGAGATTTCATGCAGCTAATCTAATAATCAGCAGATGTACTGTCTAGTACCATCCAGTTGAATTTTCACTTAGTGTGGTAACCACTGTTTAAATCCTAAAGCGTAACGACTGTCAAACTATGATTTAATTAATAGTGATTATACATATTCTTTATATTTCTTTCTTCTTGGAGGAAAATATGGCATCAGAACATTGTTGTCAATGTCAAGCTTGGTTATAATTATGTCCCAGTCTCAAATCCCTACATCTTAAGTCCTAGTCTAATATTACCAGAAGACAAAAACAGAGTGATAATTTGTAATTCTCTGCAGCCTTTGTAAAATAAAGTTCTGATAGATAGATTGATGGATGAATGAATGGATAGATAAATACAGGGCTAGTCTAGACTCTAGGAATAATCTAAGAGGAAATGAAATGCCTTCTGGATTTTATCTATTTTACAAATATCTCTTTGAATAAACCACAACATAAAAATGTGACCCCAATATTTGAAACTGAAATAATTGCCTTTGTTGAAGGATAAGAATGAAGTGTCCCTAATTATTAGCTCTCAGATTCCCTCTCAGTGCCTGAGGCAGAAGCAGCTCTGGTTTTGAGCAGGTAAAACTGTTTTACTGTCGGAAAAATTTTAGTGATGTTGCAAAACATTTTACCAGTGAATTTGTCATTCAGGCTATAGTACTTGAAAGCAAAAGTGGTTTCAATATATCCATTTCTGAGATAAGGTATGCATGACAAAATAATAGCAGGGTCATGCAGCCACTTGAGATAAAGAAATATGCTCATAAAGAGAAACTATGGGAATGATTTTTTAAATAATTGAAGAGATTGCCATTTTCTGGAAATAGTAGATATGTGTACAAATCGAATCACCTGACCATCTAATTCTTCATTATGGCTCCGTCCAATTTCTTGATAGAATTATACCTACATTACCACCAGCTGCCTTTTCTTGGTCTTAAGTATAATTCCATTTAGGGACTCTGTTATTACATCCAAACAGAATAAAAATCTAGTTCTGTAGTTCAAGAGTTTTCACAATTGGGTGCTCTTTGATTGTGCATTGTGCGAACCACTCATCTGACTAATCCCTGATTCATCTTTATCACCTAGTCTTATTTTAGTATCCTTGAAAAGCATCTGCCTGGAAGTGCCTGGAACAACAGTTCCAGTTGCATGAGCAGTGCATTACTAGGGCTGTAAGCAGAGAATGACATAACCGGGAAGCGTCTTTTACAATGAAGACAACTGATGGGAGCTCTTTCTGCTTTACCTTCTTCCCTTGTCTCACCTGCTTATAATGTTTAGGTGCACTCCTCAGGTATGAACTCTCCATAGGAATACCTATACCACCGCTATATTTCTGTTCCTATCCCAACACTGCAGGAATTCAGTAGATACAGCAAATAAAAAGCAAATGAATCAAAGAATGAATGTATTCAGACTCTCCATCAGATAAGTTTCCTAAGAATAGGCAATATATAATTAAGCGTCTTTATTATCTTTTCATGGTGACACATAAAAGAAGTAAAATGTATTCCCAAATTTAAGGCACTTGAAATATTTTAGCTGCTTTTTGTTGTTTATTTGTTTCTTGTTTTGGATTCCACCTATATGTGAAAGGAGGCAGGAGGTACAGACTTCCAGTTATGGAATGAATAAGTCACAGAAATAAAAGATACAACATAAAGAACATAGTCAGAAATGTTGTAATAGTGTTATATGGTGACAGACGGTAGCCACACTTGGGGCGTGCATAGCATAACCTTCAGAGCTGTTGAATCACTATCTTGTACACATGAAATGAATGCAACATTATTGTGTCACTATACTCAAATTAGAAGAAAACATTAAAAAAGAAAGCATACCAGTTGGACCACTTACTCTCAGTGCTAACTGAATACACGAACTTATTGAATTCATTCATATAAATCAGACAACTGCCTAACATTTGCACAAGTCACTCCTCTACTCTCTATACAATCTGGCTAGTTGCTGTTGAGTACCTAAGTGGACCTATTCAGCAGATCAAGAGCTAGTAAAAGAAGAATTCGGGCCAGTTTCAATTCACAAGAGGCCATCAAAGGGAAATGGACTGATTCTCATTTTAATATTCTGTAACAATAAAATTAAGATTTCCATACTAAAAAAAAAATATATATATATATATATATACATACATATATATGTTAGATGTCTTGATTTTTTTCAAGAAAGTTTTTGCCAGTGCATTTTTCTGCTCCACTTTTGCTTAGGTAAAACACCCAGATATCACAAACGTGTTACAGTTCTTCCAAGGAGTTAATAACTCCACTCTAAGAAAACACCATCAAAACGGGTTTAGAATGAGTAAAGTGCCTTAAAATGTTTGGGGGATGTTTACTTATAATTTGTTATTTTGGGGACTGTCAAGACAGCTTTTATGAATGGGAAATAATTGCTATTTACAGCCTTATTTGTCTTTGATGGAAGCTTGTGTGCTGCCAAGTTTTCCCAAGGTTTGAAAAGGAAAAAAGATTCACTTTCCCCCTTTTTTTAGAACAGTGGTTTGTTGAATCTGATATAAAGCAAAAAAAGATTTTCTTTCTGTTATATTAATAAGAAGAAAAGAATGGAAGACAGAACATAGACTGTGCTCATGTCAAGTAGAATGAAGCACCAATTACGCCATCATTAAGTTCTTTTGTATGACATAGGTTGCCAATGTGAACAACTCAATGCTGGAAGTAGAACTTTTGACCTAAATTATTTGGTATTTCCATTGACAGTCTTTGTTCTGGATTAAATCTCAGATTTAACAAAAAAGGAAAACATAGGTATTCAACAAAGACTTTGATCAGAAATTTGAGAAAATTGTTTCTATTCATATGGGTAGGTCTACTATGCCCAATTGACAAATGTGACCTCTGAACTCCTCATTACTATCAACTTCCTCTTGCCACTGAACTTGGCTTCTTCCCCACATAGTTTGAAGATCTATCCACCCAAGGATAGCTCTAGTGGCATAGGTAACTCTCTTGCTCTGAGACAGTTAGCACACAAGAAGTTGCCTCTCTGCCCTACAAAAATTCAACTAAAAGCTCCAGGTAAAACCTTAATTAAAATGCTATGGAAACAAATGCATTGTGCAGCAGGCCTTCCTACTTGCCAAACTTTCTCTGCTGAACCACCAGAGACAGAGAATTCTGGAGGCAATGGGCTTTTTCTATGAGAAATACTCAGCTGCTAGCAGCACACTTTCTTGGCCATAGAGAGAAACTTGGGAGGGAATGCATATTTCCTGTATACGTATAGTTGCTGAACTATGACTGCCTCATGGATCAGGACTCTCTTGTAGAATTTCATATGAAATATGCTCCCAGGATGAAGGCCATGAGACAGAGTTGAAGTTTTAAATCTCCAGTCTGGGGTCTCATTTTGAGAAGTCAAGCTGGGCAATGTGCTTGGTTCATTGCCATGTCTAAAGTATATCCAGATTTCTGATCTTTTTTCTCTTCCTTTTGGCATTACACAAGCCTAACCAACCAACATAGAGGATTCTACATGTCACACTGTCATCTGGAAGTTTGAATAAAAAACCAACCCGCACTTTTCTTCTGCTACTGTGGACATGTCATTTGTTGATTCACTGTCATTGGCCAGGCACCTAGTTTGTACTCCGTAAATACAGTTGAGTAAAAGAATGCACAATCACGATGTGGGTGCTACTGTTCCTTATAACTAATGAAGAAATCACAGCTTAAAGAAGTTAAGTAACAGACCTAAGGTCATGCAGCTCTTAAGTGACATAGATCAGATTTCCAGCCCAGGCAATATGACAACAGAGCCTGTCTTCTTAAGCAGTAGATGCTATCCTCTTTACAGAAGACCTTGATGTTCTCTGAGTTAAACCAGTTGAGTTCTTTTTATTCAGGGGTGAATCTAGTTTTTGTGGGCTTGAAGCTTATACACTTTGGGAAATCCTCTTTAAGGGAAAAAAAAGAAAAAAAGGAAGTCATCCCTAACATGAAAGCTAAGGTTAACTTTTTGTGTATTTATTTGTTTATTTGTTTGCTTATTATGCTCTTGAGAGTTAAGGACATTGGATGTTTTATCCCCAAAGGGGATGCACAGAATTAATGTATTTTATATGTATATATATATATATATATATATATATATATATATGTATTTTATATGTACATATAATGTATTTCAAATGAACATGTGTATGTGTATGTATTGACACCCAGTGTGTGTGTGTGTGTGTATATACACACACACACTGAGTGTCAATTCCATTCACTTCCAATTTTCAATGAGTCCCAGAGTCTGAGTATGAGTCATCTGATTGTTTTAAAAAAATATTTGCTGAGGGGCACCTGGGTTTCTCAGTGAGTTGTGTGTCTGCCTTCAGCTCAGGTCATAATCCCAGTGTCCAAGAATGAGTCCTGCAGTGGGCTCCCTACTCAACAGGGAGCCTGCTCCTCCCTCTCCTACTCTCCCTCCTTGTGTTCCCTCTCTGTCTGTCAAATAAATAAATAAAATCTAAAAAAAAAAAAAAAAAAGGTTTGCTGAGAATCATTAAAACCACAACATCATGTGTAAACCAAGTATGTCAGGGTAATGTGTCAAGACATAGAGATGAAAAAGATGTTCAGACAGGGTCCCTGAAAGAAAATTTTAATTAAATTTTGAAACTTCATACAAATAAAGTGAAATTTTATACTCATATTTCATTTTAGTTCTTTAATTTAGTCTTTATTTTTTCAACCTAAAAAGTGAGTTTCCAGAGATGGATGAAAAGAAAACACATACAACCACATCTTTGTTACCTGAATTGTATTTTATTCTCAACAAATATGGCTTCATCATTACTAATTTAATGTTTTTAATCAAATGTTTGAGGGCTTTACAACCCTTGGTTTACTCCTAATTCTTTACACATGGAGCATTGTAACATTTGAAGATCTAACAGTTCTAACTACATCTTTTTTTTTTTTTTTTTTACTGATGTGTTTTTGAGGAGATACAAACCAAGAGTTAATCTGGGAGCAGGACTATGAGAAAACTGAATGAAGATGATGTTCACAGTGGGCATCTTCCTTGAATTTACAATCAGAGACCCATACAGTTGGAAGGAAGCTTTGGCATCTCTTGGCTTTAAAGAGATTTTAATGGTTTTAAAACAGATTTTTTAAAAAGATACTTATTCCACCCATTTTTATCCCAAAGACACACTATGCAGAGCCCTTACATCAAACAAACGAATGGGTAAAACCCCAAACAGCTTAACAACAAATAGAAGCAGAGCTGTTACAGTTAAGTCAGAGCTGGAGGTATGGAGTCCTCCTGATGCTACTGAGCAGCCTTCACCATCCAACCCCACATATCACCGGAGGTACTTTTGTGGCCCCTCCTCCAATGCTGCAGAACACAACGTGGAAACCTCTGATCTTGTTCATTGCCCTCTCTCTCCCATGGAAGAATCCAGCCACTGCTTGAATTGTAAGCGACAAGGACCCCACTGCTTCACAGGCATCCTTCCGTATTTGTGAACATACAGCGTATTAGAAAGGAATTCCACAAATCAGTGCACTTTGTCCCTGCAACTTCAATTCATTGGCTATTGTCTCTGTCTTGGGAACTCTAAATCTCTCTTCCGCACCACAGCACTTCAGTTTTGTAAAGATAGGTATAATGACTTCTTTTTCTCAGTCTAAGTGTTCCTACTTATTTGCATCTCTCCAGAAATGACGTGGTCTCCATTGCTTATATCTGGAATTGCTCCAGATCATTCTGGATGTACTCTTCCAGGGATGGACTAGCCAGAGATGAATATAGAGGGCCTGCCTTGTCCAATGCTCTCAAGGCTTGACTCTCACTAATGAAACTTAAGACTGTACTTTTTCGGCAGTGCAAGTTCACTGTTGGCACAAAGTAAGCTTGCAATCAACAGAAATGAGACCTTTGCCATATGAACTCAGGATTTTCTAGTTAGCTCAAACATCCAACAGTTTCTGTGTTGAAATGAATTTATAGAATATTTGGAGAATAGTTACCTACATACACCATATTGCTGTTATTGAGGATTATTCACAATTTGGAAACCTGGAGGACTAAAATAAATTGATGAGTAACATATTTTTAATACAATAAAGATAAGAAAACTGAGGCTTGGAGACATTGATTGATGAGCAAATGTTTGCCCAGCCAATTAAACCTGTGTGACTGGATGCTGCAATTGGCCTGGAACAGTCACAGTTTATGCCAGCTGTCCTAGTGACATAGTTAGTGAAACCTTTTTCCAGAAAGAAATAAATATCTAGGTTTGGAAAATTACTTATATTTTCAAAGATTTATTTGAGAGAAAGAGAGCACGAATAAGGGGAGGGGAAGCGAGGGAGGTAAGCAGACTCCCCACTGAATGGGGAGCCTGATATAAGGCGTGTCCCACAACTCTGAGATCATGACCTGAGCTGAAGTCAAGCAGCAGACACTCAACTGACTGTGCCACGCAGGCACCCCTAGGTTTGGAAAATACTTTTAAATGATTGCCTTCAATAAGGGCTCTTTCTGCTAAATTGTACTGACTGTTTCTTACACTAACTCTGTCCCCCATTGTATCTGCATGTGATAGTGATATAGGACATTCAAGAACTGGGATTACACAGATTTTAGTCATAGATTCTGGCATCAGAAAACAGTCCCAATCCAAACAAATGTGTCTTGGATGGCTTTCACTGCTGACATGTCTCAACAAAAACATCCCTCTATGTACAACCCTGAGTAGACAAAACACATCTAACCAATCAGATTATGAAAGGAGGGTCTAACAATATTTTTTATGGTCCTAGAAGATATTTTCAGTCACGGTAAAGTCAATGTTTAAGAAGCCAGATTTAGGGGCGCCTGGGTGGCTCAGTGGGTTAAACCTCTGCCTTCGGCTCAGGTCATGGTCCCAGGGTCCTAGAATCAAGCCCCACATCGGGCTCTCTGCTCCACAGGGAGCCTGGTTCCTCCTCTCTCTGCCTGCCTCTCTGCCTATTACTTGTGATCTCTGTCTGTCAAATAAATAAATAAAATCTTAAAAAAAAAAAAAAAAAAGAAGAAGAAGAAGAAGAAGCCAGATTTAGATAACTCTAATTCTTCCCTTATGTGAAAATGGACAAGTTGAATGCTCTGCAAATTATGGGAAATTAGTTTAAAAGTAGGAAAATAGGGTTGTGCCAACTTCTCTCCATTCTCAACTATAAGCAAAATATATAGGGTATTTTAGGAAGTATATTGAAGGCCGTATTTAGGATTCATAAGCGATTATAGTGTACATGTATGGGAAGTGAGATAAAGTCTTATTCTCTCATTCATAAGTTCTTAGAGACACACACTTTGTTAACTGCTAGAACATAGTTACTCGAAGCTGTTAAAATATGCAGCAGTCCATAAAACACTTCAAAGATTATTTTCTGTGTTTTGTGAAAAAGACTTTTGTGCTTTTATTGCTTCTCTTAGATGGCCATTGTGGTTTGAGCAAGAAATAATATGTTGGTACATAAATACTATAGTGGTGTAATCAAGAAGTTTGAAAAGATAGTGACAATAATAAATGTAAACTATTAATGTTATTGTTTGGGGCATCCGTCAAGTTGTATTAGACCTCAGATTTCCTTCATGAGAACATTTGAGCACTCATCAATCATGTATCCTTCCCAAAGGCAACCAATCATCATGGCTGTTTTTCCTTTAGGACAATACCAAGCTTAAAGATTTTAAGTCTAGCCAGTGACAGTAAAACTAAGTGCTCTCAGTAGAGCCTTTTTTCTTTCTTTTTTTTTTTTCCTTTTTGGTAGGTGCACTAAAAATAGTCACCAAACAATTGACTTTGATTTGACAGCTTCCAAAGTGTCATTAAAAAGATTTTTCCTAATCTCTTTTTATATTCCTCATGATAAAAAGAACTTATTGTGACTTATGTGTAGATTTCATATGGAGTTCTCCCTGAGAGTTTCAAAAAAATTTTTTTTTACATTTTTATGTGAGTGAATATGTGTGTGTCTCTGTGTGTCTCTTTTGTTCCTGATGATAAAATTACACTTTATTCAGAAAAATAGAAGGTATCTTATCAAGACAATGTAACTAACTCCTTGACCCCATGCAGATATTTTTTAAGACATTTGAGGCCTGCATGTTATGCGGATATATAGAAGGCTAAACCTTAGAGAAGTGCTTTGTCTCACATCTTCTAAACACAAATAATTCTATACATTATAGATACAAAAAGGTATGTATCTTATAAACACAGAGCTTCTTACCTAATAGAGATGCATAGATCTACCCTTTGCAGACACATAATGGCTTACATTTCTTCAGACTCTTAGAAGCCTATACTATATAGATACATATAAGCCTATAAGGCCTATAAGACCTTAGAGACATGTATGGGACTTTACCTCATATACATATATAGGCCCTGTATAGTGTAGAAACACCCATAGACCTATAGCTTATAGACACACAGAGGCCTGTATCTTTTAGAAAGTGACTAAAAATTCCATAATTAACATTTTAAAGGCCACACAGTTGAGATGTCCTAATAATCACAGAATTTTCAAACTTTAGGGTTTATTATCCTGGGCTCTTTCTTCCTTATGAACATTTGATGAACAAGGACACTGAGACTCTAGATATTTGTGCTACACTCACAGATTTGATCCACAGACACAAGACTCAAAAGTATTCTGATTTCAGGCCATTCTGTATTCTCTTAGTGCATAACCATAGCTATATACTACATATTAAGAGAGGTTTTCAACCCAGACCCTCTTGAGATGTGTACTCTGTGTTCATAGACTATTGATTCAGGTTCATTGATCCTATTTACTTCAGCAATTCAGGCTCCAAATTTAGCACATAATATTTGTGCAGTCTTTTTGTTAAATCTCCCTCACGATATGTTCCCTTACATGCAAATATCTAAAAATCCCACTAAAGTTAAAAAAATAAATGAAGTCTCTTAAGATATCATAAAAACTTCTGATATTTTTGCAGTTAAAATATTTCATTTAAAATATCACCAAGACAGGTAGGTTACTGTCAACTCGTAATTTATTTAAATTGCCATTGGCTTCATTTCCATTTCTGTAGTCCTTAGCTTAGCATTCCAGAGACAGAAAGTGAATCTGAGTTCAGAAAATGCGATATATTTATTTGAAAATGTGTGTTAAGTCTTGTTAGGCCTGTAAGTAACAATGGATTTCAAAAAATTAAAAATAAATACAGATACCTCCTGTTAAGCTGCATACCTTCTCTTCAGAATGAGAAGATGAACATTTTTAGAAAGGCTGTCACAGATATTGGAAACTGCCAAGCAAGCTAGTGCAGGCTGAGTCTAGTAGGGAGTATTGATTCAGATGTCATAATTAAATGAGCCTGAGACTGAGCTCAGATAGAAACTGTTTGGAAAGATGGATAAAGAGTCAGGAAGAGATACGAGTTAGAGTCTCTTCTCCTAATAGTACTTGTCAGAATTTCAAGGGTGAGAGGGTCTATGAATTGGAACAAGAACAGTGTGGGTGTGATGGAGTTTGGCACCTTATCAATTCTCTCCTTTCTAAGAGAGCATGTGTCTGACATCTGTGATTTATTTCCGATCTACCAGTCTGGTGAGCATGAGTCTTGAGTTTGCTGCCAAATTACTGTACTCGTCTACATGCTAAAAGGCTGCTGTCACATTTAAGACTGTCAGAAATTCACATCCTTCCCATGGGTGATCCCAGAGAACACATATAATAGAGACTTACTTTTGCTTACGGAGAGCCATGTGTGGGAATTTTGTTGTTGCAAATCAATTAATATTAGACCAACTTCGCTTTCCCCTCTCAACTTCTGCCTATATGGTTAAAAAAGTATTATAGCCATGTGAATAGAGATATAAAAAGTACAAACAAATTCTCCTATAATCTCATCATCCTAATACGAGTGTTAACCTTTGCAGTCTCTGTCTGTATGTGTTCTGTAATATTGACACTTACTCGTAGAAAAAATTTTCTGGGGCACCTGGATGGTTCAGTCTTTAGGCATCCAACTCTTGATTTCAGCTCCGGTCATGGTCTCAGGGTTGTGAGGTTAAGCACCCGCAGTGTCAGGCTCTGGGTTGGGCATGGAGCCGATTTAAGATTCTCTCTCCCTCTCCAACAGATTGCTCTTTCTCTCTCTCTAAAGAAGAGAGAGGGGGAGAAAAAGAGGGAGAGAAAGAGTGAGGAAGGAAGAAAGAAAAGAGAAGGGGAAAGGAAAAGGGAAGAGAAAGGGAAGAAAAGGAATTTTCTGATTATCAGCAATTTATTCCCATAAGGGGATATGTATCCCCTCCAAAGTGGGAGGGGGATATAATCTTGGTTGAATGTGAAAAAGGAGGAGCAATCTAAAAACCATGACATAAAAGTGGGATGGAAATGAATTAAATTTGCAATGACCCCAAAAAGGACACATTTCCCTTATCTGTCATATAGGTGTTCTTCACCAGCCAGCTTTATGCAGCTTAGGCTCTCTCATCTTCGTATCCTTACCCTGAAGAGAGAGAGGCAGGTGATCTAAGTACAGAGGGAATCAGTGATAGTCAATATTTTTCTCTAAATACCACCTCCTCCTAAGCCTGTGGCAAGGAGAGATATCATTTAGAGTTGACACAGCAGTTCCTCTGGCCATTTGAATCATGACCTTCCAACCCAGGAGCTGGCCCAGATCTATATAGGATTTATCAAAAAGACCTTAATATTGAAAAATGGCAGTGCTCACCAATCATTCCTTCACCATCTCCCTCCTCCTCTTTATCCTCATTATTATAACCGTAATTATTTTAAGCCACTCAGTTGCCTCAGGAGCTGTAAGATGCCCCTTGTGATAATTCTGCACGGCACGTATTCATTTGGCCTAACCTTTCCCCCAAAGGAAATTCACAAATGTCTTTTATTCTCTAGGGATTTTACACTAAAAGGCTTTTGTAATCTATTTTCTAACCTAATAGTTGTAAAAAAAAAACAAAACAAAGTTTTATTTATTGAAAAGTTGACTTCTCGCCCACTTAGAGTACATAGGAAACGAATTCTGAATGATTACAAATATTGTAGGAATTGTTTTACAGGTGTTGGGAAGTGCTTACGTTCTTTTCAGAACTCGAAAACCCGAAAGACCCTTTGTCATTCCACTGCCCAATACCCTAGTCCCACAAAAAGAGAAGAGGAGGTTCAGGAAGATTAAGTTTATTGGCACAAAACCGGAGAAGCCTATAGTCCAGCAGAGGCTTTTCTAGATCACCGATTTACCTCTTGCTTACTCCTTGGGAGTCCTTGAGCAATGCACCCAGGTCCTCCTCATACCTTGGTTTTTGCAGCTCTGTGTTCAGAGGGAAGATACCTAAATCTCCAGTTGTAAGGATTAAGTGAGATCATATTGGCAAAATGCTTAGCAGCATTCCTAGCACATTTTGGTTCCTGGGTGCTGCTCTTTCATGGACAGAAATGAACCTTCAGGTTGGGATTGAAGGTAGTAATGGTAACGGAATTATCATCATTCTTATGCCACAAAGAGAATATCCGTCTCCAAGACCCCATCTCTTCTCTTGCTGCACATTTCTTGATCTGAGGGAAAGGGGAGTCTTTTTTTAAAGAGCACCACCTTGAAGAGAGGCTTTTTCCTCTAGCAGTTGGACTTTCATTCCCGGGTCTAGAGATGAGGAAAGTGTGTTGTGCATTTAGACAATCCCTGCTGAAAAGTGCTGCCAGAAATAAACAAGCTGTCAGGAGCAAATGATTCATTTCTCATCTACTCAGATGACATCTGGTTTAAGTGTGATGAATACATGCTTGTTTAAATCATATGGTGACGGTGATGCTATCTGACAGACATGTTTGCAAATATTTTGGGAATCCCCTAAGTGCTTGCTACCAAAAGAGTGAGCTTATTTAAAAGGAGAAAAAGGCATAAACTTCAGTCTATCAAACCAACGCTTGCTTCAACCTCCTAAGGCTATGAGATTTGCAGCTACACCTGCCACACTGTTTGAAGATTAAAAAGTGGCTATTTTGACATTAAATGTGGATGCCACTAGCAACATGCTGATGTGTAATGAGTGCTCAGTGGTCATTTGGACATTCAGGAAACAGCCTGTGAATAAAATAAATGTCAAGCGTACCGATGTGTTTGAATGGACTTGAGTACTTTCCATGGTTTAGTTACTGTTTTCATTTACCTTTGCAGCTATTCATTTAATAGTGTTTAGTGGGTTGTATTACCCCAGACTCAGAAGAGCATAGAAGGAAATGAAGATATGCTCCTGCCAGGGGACTTCCCGTGCCACTAGGGAAATAATCAGTCTTAGCCTAATGCTTGACTATTCAGATTCATAATGGAAGGACAGCATGGCCTGCAAAGTCTCTGTGTGCTGGGTATTATCAGTCATTCTGGATTGTTTTTGCCAAGCCAATTGCTTACCGTCTTAAATAACCTGAGAATTAACAGTATTTAACTGAAATATATTGATAGTCATTAATATGGAGCAGATTTAAATTATATACAGAAATTCTAAATTATCTGAATATCGACAATAAGGCTTATGCATAATGCATGGAATTGCTCAGTGAGTGAGGAATAAACATTTACATGGAGAAAATCATGTGAAACATGTGTCAAAGCATAAAGAATGCATGCTTGATATATCGCCCATTTAATAATATTTTTATGCAAAGAAGAGAGAACAAATGTCTTTTTTGATGCATGACATCAATAGCTACTGTTTGGATAGCACATTGCAGTTCTTGAAGTACTTTCCATGAGTTATATCATGTGAGATAATAATCTTACTTTAATCTAGGTAATTCATTATATTTTTCAATAATATAATTGACATTTCAAATATACAGTTGTTTTCCTGGAGCATCAATAAACAAAACCAATTTTATGAACTATTTATATAAAGTCATCCTCAAATATTTCAAAATAATTGATTTTTACGTATTAAGTCCATCATCTCCATCGTTATGTTTTCAAGTTCTTCATTTCTAATTTATATTCAGAAAGATAAAGAGGTTTATCAATAGCGTTACAGCAAGCATTTTATGGTATGTCCAAAAAATGCTGGTTTATATTTATCATAAATTACAAGTTTTTGAGGCATGTCCTGAAGAATTAATGGCACTAGAGTAAGCATACAGAGAGGAGAAGTCATCTCTGCCCCCTGAGAATGAGCTTCAGTTATTGGGAAAAGGTCTGGTGATCTCAGATTTGAAGAGAGTCTTTGAGTACCTTCACCAGACTAGATTTTGTGAAAATAAGAAAAGCAGAAAAATACATGTAAATACATATGTGTATATACATATGTGTGTGAAAAGATGTTTATATTCATATGTATGTATATGAGTTTACAAAATAGAAGAGGTACCTTAAGCTAATGAATACTTAGCTTGAGAACTGTGTACATAATGGGGTAGATGAAAATGATCTTTTGTTTTTTATTCCATATACTATTGTATTATTTCAATTGTTTGCAACGATAATGTCTTCATTGATTACTTATGTGAAAATAGAAAGATAGGTAGGTAGGTAGGTAGGTAAACAGATAGCAAGAAGGCCTAAGTGCACAATGATACCCAGAATAAAAAATGGGGATGTCTGGGTGGCTCAGTCATTAAAGTGTCTGCCTTTGGCTCAGGTCATGATCCCAGGGTCCTGGGATAGAGTCCTGCATTGGGCTCCCTGCTCAGTGGGGATCCTGCTTTTCCCTCTGCCTCGAGCTCCTTCTGCTTGTGCTTTCTCTCTCAAATAAATAAATAAAATCATTTAAAAAAAAAAAAAAAGGTGTAAAAAGTGTCCTGGCCTGGTCATCTCTTTCTTTTTTGCTTGTTGTGTTATAAAGGAACTTTGTGTTTTTCTCTCAAGCAGGTGTGGTACTGAGCATCTCAGGCTGAATTATGACTCTCTTTGGCTTTCTCACATCTGATATACGTTTGTCCATGGTGTGTTGTTACCTGCTGAACATCTGGCTTTCAAGGGAAGAGAGAGGCTCTAATTTGTAGTATTCACAGATTTCCATTGTACAAATACTCTCAAGGTGGCCCATTTTAAACTACCAATTTGACATCAGTGTCTACACAGTCCCTGGAAATTATTAACTGACTTTGTGTCCCAGCAGCTCAAATTGTGGAATCTAAAACCTTAAATCTTTTCCATAGGGTTGCTGCCTCGGATTGGGTATTAGATTTCTCAGGAAACCCTTAGCTCTTGGTGGCATGGGACTGGCTAATGACAGGAGGGCCAGGAAGATTTGCTGAAGCAAACAACCTGAGTGCAACTGAAGGCCTTCTCCTGAGTCTTGCTGAGCCTGCCACCAGACTGAAGTGGCAGCTACTGGTATTCCCACAGGGGCAAGGGAGCTATGTCCAACCCAGCACGGCTGACACAGAAGCAGGTCTAGTTGGCCTCTTCAAGCTCTTCATTTATGAAATGGAAACAATTCATAGAATGCCTCAGAACGACATACCATTTAGAAAAGAAATTGCTATTTATTTATTTATTTATTTATTTATTGTTTAATGTGGTTTGTTTCTTAATTATGTGTTTTAAGTTAACAGTTAAGAGGTCAAGCTTTGGAAACAACTATTTGAGTTCAAACCCAGCTTCACCCCTTACTAGCTGTGTGTCCTTGGGCAAGTTACTTAATCACTTTGCACCAGAAATTGCTATTTAAATATATGCACCCAATGTTTTCTTCTTCAAATCCACACTTCTCAAGGCTGTCCAACTTTGTCCAAATGGCATGCTGTTTATATGATGCCTACAGCTTTGTGCAATTATTCTGCCCAGTGCTGAAATGATCAGTCAATTTTAGAGAGAAAAGGGCAGTCCTCTGTTCCTCTAAGAGGCTTCCTTTTCAGACACAGTTTACAGTAAAGGCCTAGGTAGCCTAACCATATGCTTGGGGCTGCCCGGTCGAGGACAACTACATTGATGGGGGGGGGGGGGGTTGACTTAATTAAGATAAGGCCTCCTTCAAGTGACAACCTGCAAATCAATAGAGAAGAGCCTGAGGTTAGTTCTAACCTTCCTGCCTCAGCCTGGCAGAAGCTGTTGGAGACAGAACGGTGTTTGAGGCTGTAGGAAAAGCATTCAAATGATGAGAACATTGTGCCCTGTCCCAACCAAAGACCTTCTTCTGCCATTGAAGAGAAGTGGATGCTTGCTCCTTTGTGAGGCAGAGCCATTGTAAATAGGAATTGTGTGTAACCATTTCACCTATAATCAGGGAACCAAAGATGTATTGATCTTGACAGGGGGTCATTGAGGGGATGCAGACCAGGGAAAATACATGGACACAGTCTGTGTGGGATGGTTTAGATTCTCTGTGAGGCTGGCTTCACCCAGTAACCCATGGTAACATTGGAAGGAGTCCTGGGGCTCAGTCCGCTGTCTTTCCAACCACCTGGGGAGGCAGACATGAGAAAGAAGTGTTTGATTTACGGATTACAGGCCTGAGAGTGTCTATAAGAAAGGTACCCTAAGAATGTCTTCATCTCAGTTTGCTTTTGTTGCTTGCTGAGCATGTTCTCTCCACGGGGAAGATTAGACGTTTCTTGTTTGTTTGGAGGAAGCATTCAGAAAACCCAAAGCCCTCAGCCTCCTACAGCTGGTGGGCTGGCTGGGGGGAAGCCCGGGGCCCTGCCCTGAACTAAAGGTCTTCATTAAAATTTCCTTTTTTTCCCCTTCTAATCTACCCTGAACTAAGCTGATGTTTGGTTTATTATGTAGCTGTATTTCTTTTATTCTTTGATTTGTGGATTTCTTTAGGTGGAAGGGGCAGTCTACGTTCTCTAGTTTTTTGAGTGGTGATTTATAGGAAGCATGCTGGCCAGCCCAAATACCACCGCAGGTAGTGCTCAGAAGGGATCATCTAACTTCAGCAGCTGTTAGATCAAAGCACCAACCAAAACAGAGAGACTGGCTGGGGGCGAAAGGCTGGCCCTTCTGTGTGTGGGTTCCAATCACACATAGATTGTCCTTCCTGCCCGAGAGAATCATTTCCAGTCAAGTGCCTTTCACTGAAGAAATGTCAGCATTGTGATCAAAAGCTCCTGGTGCCTTCCTAAGAATGCTACTGCAGGGATACAGTGCTTCCCCCTGGGTGTTGCCTAAATAAAGCAAGTAGCTCTGTGCCTGCAGTGAATTTTGTGGTCGCTTATTTTTATGTTGTTTGAACTTTGAAGATGGCTATGGTTTTCCAGTTCTTCTATTGGCACCTCTGCTGAGTACATTTCTGTCTGTACCTCTATTTCTCATTTCTGTGTAACACCCTACAGGATGCTACTGTTATAGCTAATGTGTGTCCTACCTATACGACGTGCGAAGGGTTGTTTCTAAATACTTGCTTGGTGTGTAATTAAGAATTCCAGTGAATTGATGTTGTTGGACGCCACCTTGTGCATCACCATATATACGCTTATAAGCTATGTGAACTCCTGAAGAGACAGTACTTTCCACCATGTGAAATATTGGCAGGATTGTGGGTTCATTATGGCTACAGTTACAGACCTTCTACTATACCAGGTAAGGTGATAGATGTTTCAT
Organism: Mustela lutreola; assembly: GCF_030435805.1. NCBI lineage: Eukaryota > Metazoa > Chordata > Mammalia > Carnivora > Mustelidae > Mustela > Mustela lutreola. Next base: position 55,201,648 of record NC_081295.1, on the reverse strand, counting down.
ACACTCATTTTTGAACCTCCTAAAGTAGCCTAAAACTAGGTAGTATTTCTACATTTTACAATGTGAATGAAGATAAAGTCATTCATCTAGGATCAAAGTCATTCATCCAGGTACTTGCTACCTACCAAGTAGCAAAGCTACAATTTGAACCTGGATCATCCTGCCTCCAGAACTCCCTCTCTCTCCATCACTCAATGTGACCTTAGGGAAAATGAGCAGCTAGAAAATGGCACCATGAACATGTGGAAACACCACTTTGGAGAAGGGATTTCTAATAGCACCCTCAATCTACCTAGACAACTGCTGGTATATTCAAAGTAAATCCTTTTCACAGAATAAGATGCTCAAGGGAGATAGGATTAACATATAAAATGTTTATCATTCATTTCCCACATTTCAAACAGAATTGAGAGATGTCTTGATAAAGGAATTGAACAACAGAGTAACTTTACTATTGCTTCTAAGAATATCTTAGAAAATAGTGAGGAAAAGTTTGATGCTATAAAACTTCTCTATCAAGGATTGAAAGTCATTAATTCTTTCACAGGTCCCTTTGACTGGTAAATTCTTTTTCTTTGTGGGGTGGCTGATTGGGATCATTTCCCCTATCTATAGAAAGTATTTACACCAATAGCAGTTTTTTCGAGATTTTTTTCTTGGGCAAGTTTTTTCTTGCCCTTTCAAGGGCAAGAATGTCCTTTCAGGGCACCCGGGTGGCTCAGTTGGTTGGGTGCCTATCTTCGGCTCAGGTCATGATCCCAGGGTCCTGGGATCCAGCCCCTCATCAGGCTCCCTACTCATCAGGGAGTCTGCTTCTCCTTTTGCCCCTCCCCACCTCCTGTGCTCTCTCTCTGTCTTGCTCAAATGAATAAATATTGAGAAAAATTAAAAGAATGTACACTCAACATCAGCAATCAGGTCTACTGACAAAAGTTAAGGACAAAATGATTCTTCAGTGCCATCAGAATATGGTATTCTTCCCTCTTTTCTAGTTGTTTCTTTATTTTTAAAATTTGGTCTTCAGGAATTAAAGATTTCATCCTTGGGCGCCCGGGTGGCTCAGTGGGTTAAAGCCTCTGCCTTCAGCTGACATCATGATCCCAGGGTCCTGGGATCGAGCCCCGCAGCAGGCTCTCTGCTCAGCCTGCTTCCTCCTCTTTCTCTGCCTGCCTCTCTGCTTACTTGTGATCTCTGTCTGTCAAATAAAATAAATAAAATCTTAAAAAAAAAAGATTTCATCCTTTAAGTGGCTTGGCCACCAGAAATAGTCCAAGAAAAGATCCTCTAGGAAATTTTTAAAGCTAAGGAAGAAGTGGAGTTACAAATAAGACAATCTTGGGACGCAGCACACATAGGTGCATGCACACAGGCATGCCACACTCCCATGCACACATGTATCATACGGTACTCATAGCTACCATACAATCACATATATGCAGACATGCAGGTGTGCGTGCACACAGACACATATACCCACGACACAGATGCACACACACAAGCCAGTTACAGTAAATGTGCAGCCAACAGAACCAGAACTGACATTATTGAGTGGCTAAAATATGCCTTCACTGTGCTTAGCACTTAGCCGCCCCCACCACTCCACCAACCCCATACCCCTCTCCCCTGCATTCTTTCTCACAAGGAAGGTGTTGTGATTACCATAATTCTGCAGATGAGGAACTGAGCTCAGAAAAGTACCAAAGAAAGGAAAGAAGGCATGCGTGCTTCTCTGAAATGCACTGAAAACCAAGTATGTAATCTAAAACCTCATAAGCATTTCAGCTTAAATCTCTTATTGGCAATTTTTTTCTTTCTACCATAGAGCTATGCAGAGCTCTACTCAGCAAATTGTGATGCAAATGAGTATACTTAGAATAAGTTTCAGGACCCTGTTTCCTGACTTAATTCAGCCCTAAGCCTGGAGTTCCCAGATGATGACTTTTTCTCCTGAAAAGCCAACCCACCTCTATGGGTCTACAGCCCTCCGCCATTCACCACACCGCTGTGGGAGCTCTTCCCAGAACTCAGACCTAATCATGGTCACTACCCTGCTAAAAAAAATTCTGTCATGAGGCAGTGTATGCTCAAACTTTGAGCTTGACTTAGCTCCTGAATAGCTACATGCGTAATAAACGTGATCCCAAGGCTCGATATTTTCTCTCTCCTTTCCTCTCCTTATCTGTAACTGGAAAATTCCTCCTTTGTTCAAGACCTGGTTCACATGACATCTCTTTGGCAGTGCCCTGCCCAGCTCCTCTGCCCATGTGCTTTATTTTAGCCTTTAATGTTATGTGATGACTGTGTTTATTTGCATCTCTGTTCGTTAGACTTTCAGCTACTCAAGAGCAAGGTGTCATTTACCCACCTTTGTTTCCTAGGCATTTAGCACAGTGACTGGCAGGTAATAAACAGTCCAAGTGTGCTTTTTCAACTGATTCAGTGAATGGATGAATGTCTGCACTCCCTTACGGCCTCATGTCTGTCCAGCACGTGCTTTGCAGCTGTGTATAGTAGTTTGACAGTAGGTATACTTTTAACTCAAGATTGTTTTCAGGCCCCCTGCACTTGACCAGGAGGTTCTTTCAAAGCATGTTGTATTTGTTCTTCCTATTTCCCCCTCACAATGTTCTTTTTAAGAATGTGTTCATTTCTGAACGAAGCTATTCATGAGGCATGTTTCTTGGGAGTTCAAGACATGGGCCTAGGGTCAAGGGCTCGTGCTCTGGGCCCAGCCACACAGGACTCTGGGGTAGGGGAAAGTTACTTGTGACAACTTCTCTAGCTGTCAAGGTGATAAGAAATTGTGCCTGAGTCATGCAGAGAAGGACACAACACCTGTCTCATTCACCCAGGTCATTAAAGAAGGCCTTAGAAGGTGCCTCGTTAGCGCAGTAGGTAGCACGTCAGTCTCATAAAGAAGGCCTCAGAGAGCTCCATGCCAGCCCAACTATGTCTTCTTTAGTTGCTATTAAAATATTAATCACATTCTCTTTATTTAAAGATTTATTTACTTATTTGAGACTGAGAAAGCCACAAAGCATGGACAAAGGGAGAGGGAGAATCTCAAGCAGATTCCCCACTGAGCATGAAGCCCAACACAGGGCTCGATCCCACAACCCTGAGATCATGACCTGAGCGAAAATCAAGAGTTGGACGCTCAACTGACTGCATCATCCAGGTTTCCCTAAAATATTAATCATATTCTTGAATAGTATTCTCCCATAAACTGTGCCCATCTTAACTGCAAATGTGTCCAGACAATTTTTAATCTATGTACACAAGAAGAGGAAAAATGGCTTCTTCAGTCCTTTTGGGAAACAGGTCATAAATGACAAAGAATTTATTGAGAAAGAATGAAAATACTTGCCGATGTTATGGTGATACACCTTATCCTCCTCTCATAACTCTAAAATATAAAAATATTTAAAAATCAGTTGTTTGTCAAGCCAGACTTGAAAATCAGGACTTGTGAATGTACGGACTGATAGGAGCTCTCAGAGTTTGGCCAAATAACAAGTCGGTAGGCTTTCCTAAATTGATTTAACCCACTTTTGCATTTTTCTAATATGATTAGAAAACCGCTTAGGATGTGATTTATTTTAAATAAAACTAGCACCTAGCATTTGGAGGTGCCCAAATATTGATATTCCTTCCTCTGCAAATCATTTACAAAAAGTTAACTAGAAATTGTGCATTTAGATGCCTCCAAATTTACACTCCTAAGCAGCTGGTTATTAGGCAAGGACTCCAGACAGCCTGCCCGGAGAAGAGGTTGGGCTGTACCCTGGGTTGTGCTCATCTCCTGCAGAATAGAAATTCACATTTTCCCTGTGGCTTTCAAAACCCCCTGGATCCTGTTTGGCATTTCTCTCTCTAATGATAGATGAACAGAAAGAGGGAAAGAGAGTAGAAGGGAAAAAGGGAAAGAGAAGGATGGAGGGAGGGGGAAAGAGAAGGAGTCAGGACCAGTACTAGATTTGTCCCTTTTAATTCTGTCCTTGAAGATAACTTTCAGTAGAGCCACCAGAATTGAAAATGAATATCCTTACCTAAAGGTCATCATTATTGTTTCCAAATAGGTCACATTTTCTGTAATGCCACAAAAAACAAATGTGTTGTCTACATTTCTGCCACAAAACATAGCTTCTAACCATGTTTGTGATTATGGGCCATGGAATTAACTGGGTGATCAAGAGAAAAAGATCAAAATGCTGGCATGGTTGTGTGTTGTACCATTTTGTTGATATTCACATGATATCCTGGCATTTTAAACACTTATACCAGGTTAATGTCTATGTATTTAGCTTAATACTTAAGGCATAGAGGCTATTGATGGACATTCCTCAGACACCATTCCAACTCTTCTTCCTGGTAAGACCCATGGACAAGAAGAGGTAATGATGTCTAAGGAGCCAGAACTGCAAATGGTCACTTGTTATTTTACTAGAGATGAGGGAGGGGGAAGTTATTTCTAGGCATTGTCTTTCCCATCTTCTTTCCTAGCTTCCAGATTTCTGGTTTCTGAAATTTTTGTTGAGACATTAAAACTGGAGTGTCTGGGTGGCTCACTCAGTTGAGCTGTTGATTTAAGCTCAGATCATGATGTCAGGGTTGTGAGATCAAGCCCTGTACTGGGCTCCATGCTGGGTATGGAGCCTGCTTCAGGTTCTCTCTCTCCATTTGCCCCTCCCACTGCCCCCCACCCCACTTTCTCTTTTTCTCTCAAATAAATAAATAAATAAATACGAAAAATGTTTTAGCTAATATACATCTTCGCATAAAAAGAAAAGAAGAAAAGAAGTGGGGAAAATTTTTGAAATGAGAAGTCTTAGGATTTACTCTAACAACTTTCCTATATGTCATACATCAATGTTAGCTGTAGTTGTGTTGTACATGACATCCCTAGTTCTTAGTTCTCTTATAATTGGAGTTTTATACCTTTTGACTACTTTCCCCCAACCCCCATCCCCTATCCTTGATTATACACACAAGCGAAATCATATAGAATTTGTCTTTCTCTGTCTAACTTATTTCACTTAGTACAATGACTTCAAGGTCCGTCCATATTGTCACAAATAGTAGGATTTCCTCATTTATAATGTCAGTATAATATTCCTGTGTGTGTGTGTGTGTGTGTGCGTCTGTGTGTGTCTCACATCACATCTTCTTTATGCATTCATCCATTGATGAACACTTAGGTTGTTTTAATGTCTTGACTTTTCTAAATAATGCTGCTATGAATATGGGAGTGCAGATATCTTTTTGAATTAGTGTTTTCATGACTTCTGTATATATTCTCAGAAATGGTATTGCTGGACCATATGATAGTTCTATTTTTAATTTTTTGAAGATCCTCCATACTGTTTTCCATAGTGGCTACACCAATTTACAATGCCTTCAACAATGCAGAATGATTTCCTTTTCTCCACATCCTTACTGCATTTGTTATTTATTATTTTTTTGATGATGGCCATTCTAAGAGTCATGAAGTGATATCTAATGTTGTAAGTTGCATCCATGAGCACAGGGTACCTTCCCATTTATTTGTTTACTCTCCAATTTATTTCACAAATGTCTTATAGTTTTCAGCAAGAGATCTTTCACTTCCTTAGTTAAATTTATTTATAAGTATTTTATTTTTTTCAATGTTATTGTAAATGGAATGATTTCTTTATTTCTTTTCCAGAAATTTTTTGGTTTGTATATAGAAATGCTGCTGATTTTTGTATGTTAATTTTGTATCCTTCAAACTTACTGAATTTGTTAATTAGATCAAAGAGTTTTTTGGTTGAGTCTAGGATTTTCTATATGTAAAATCACCTTGTCTACAACTAGAGATAATTTCATTTTTCCTTTCAAATTCTGATACCTGTTATTTCTTTTTCTTGCCTGATTCCTTTAGCAAGGATTTCCAATATTTTTGTTGAATAGGAGTGTTGAGAGTCGTCAGCCTTGTCTTGTATCTTTTATCCTTTATTATTGACTGTGATGCTAGCTAAGAGCTTATCATATGTGGCCTCTACTATGTTGAGATAGTTCTTCCATGCCTAACTTGTTAAGACTTTAATCGTGATTAGATGTTTGAATTTTGTCAAATGCTTTCTCTGTATCTACTGAGATGACCAGATGATTTTTTAAATTCTATTTATGTGATGTATCACAGTGATTGATTTGTGTATGTTAAATCATACTTAGCATCCCAGAGATAAATACCACTGGATCATGGTGGACTAATCCTTTTAATGTGCTGCTGAATTCAGTTTGCTAGTATTTTACTGAGAATTTGTGCACCTATATTCATCAGGAATATGGGTTTGTAGTTTTTGCTTCTATTTTATGTTCAGTTTGTTTTTTGTTTGTTTGTTTTCCTGGCAGTGTCTCTGGTTTTTGTATCAGAAAAATGCTGACCTCATAAAGTGAATTTAGGAGAATTCCCTCCTCTTCATTTTTTTGGAAGAATTTGAGAAGGATTGCTTTTTGATTCTTCTTTAAGTGTTTGGTAAAAAGCCATCCAGTTCTGGGGTTATTTTCATTGGGAGACTTTTGATTACTGATTTAATCTCCTTAATTTTAATTGATTTATTCAAAAAAAAAATTTTTTTTTGCTGATCCAGTCTTGGTAAATTTTTTTTTTTTAAGATTTTATTTATTTATTTGACAGATAGAGATCACAAGTAGGCAGAGAGGCAGGCAGAGAGAGGAGGGGAGGAAGCAGGCTCCCTGCTGAGCAGAGAGCCCGATGCGGGGCTCAATCCCAGGACCCTGAGATCATGACCTGAGCCGAAGGCAGAGGCTTTAACCCACTGAGCCACCCAGGCACCCCCAGTCTTGGTAAATTACATGTTTCTAAGAATTCTTCCCTTTCTTTAGGCCATTCAGTTTGTTGGTATATAGTTTTTCATAGCAGCCTCTTTTGATACTTTATATTTCTGTCACATATGTTGTAAGGTCTTCTTTTTCATTTATAATTTTGTTGATTTGTTTCAGTTTCTCTGTTTCCCTTGGATGGCCAGTCTAAGGGTTGGTCAATTTTGTTCTTTTTTTCAAAGAACTAAATATTAGTTTGTTTAATTTTTTTCTCTTTTTTCCCTATATTCTATTTCTTTTTTTTTTCCTGCTTTAATATTTATTATTTTCTTTCTTCTGTTAACTTTGGGCTCAGTCTCTTCTTTTTTGAGTTACTTAAGGCATACTGATAAGTTGTTTATTTGGGATCTTTCTTGCTTCTTAATGTGGGTATTTATTGCTATAAACTTCCCTCTTAGAATAGCTTTTTCTGTATTTCATAAGTTCTAGTATGTTTTATTTCCCTTTTTGTTTGTCTTAAGAAACTTTTAATTTCCTTTTTAATTTCTTCTTTGATCCATTTATTGTTCAAGACAGTGTTGCATGTGTTCTTGAATTTTTTCAATTTTCCTCTTGCTATTGATTTCTAGTTTTATGCCATTGGGATGAGAGAGGATATTTGGTCTTATTTCAGTCTTTTTGAAATTGCTAAGATCTATTTTGTGGCCTAACATATGGTCTATCCTAGAAAATGTTCCATGTGCACATGACATGAATGTGTATTCTATTGTTGTTGAACAGAGAGTTCTGTCTATGTCTGTCAGATCCATTTGATCTGTCATTTTTAAATCTCCTGTTTCTTTGTTGATTTTCTGTCTGGTTGATATGTTTGTGGTAGAGAGTGGGATATTAAAGTCCCTCTTGTCTCTTGTTACCATTTTTAGTTTGAAGTCTTTTCTCTGCTATAAGTATAGCTACCTCTGCCTTTTGTTGTTGTTTCCATTTATTTGAAATGTCTTTTTCTATCTCTTCATTCTCAGTCTATGTGTGTCTTTAAGACTAACGTGAATCTCTTGTAGTCAGCATATTCTTGGATATTGGTTGTTTCCATTCAGCCATTCTGTCTTTTGCCTGGAGAATTTAATCCATTTATATTTAAAGAGATTGTTGATAGGTAAGGACTTAGTATAGCTATTTTGTTAGTTTTTTGGTTTTTTGGTTGTTTTGTAGATCCATTGTTCCTGCTGGTGTTGTGCTTTGGTGCTTTTTAGTTTCAGTATACTTTGACTGCTTTATCAATTTTTTGTGTATGTAATTACTACAAGATTTGCCCTTGTATTTACCATGGGATTTACATAAAATGCCTTGAACTTATTAACACTATTTTAAATTAATAGCAACTAAACTTCAATAGAAGTCATATGCTTTAACTTTCACTTATTTCCCCCCTCACATTTTAGGTAATTGATGTTATAATTTACATGTATTGTGTACCAACTAATAACATTATTGTATTTATGATTATTTTTGCTATATTCATTTTTTTAACTTTCAAACTGAAACTGTGAGTTATATATGACTATTACCATATTGCAAAATCTAAGACTATATATTTATCAATACCAGTAAGATTTATGCTAACTATTTTGTGTTTTTATTATGTTAATTAATGTTCTTTTACTTCCTTCCACTCAAAGAACTCCTTTTAGCATTTTCTGTAAGGCAGATCTGGTGGTTATAAACTCCCTTGGGTTTTGTTTGTAAAGGAGAGTTTTTATCTCTCCTTTGTTTCCAAACGACATCTTCACCAACTGTAGACTTCTTGGTTGATAGTTATTTTCCTTTAATATTTTGAATAAGTCATCTCATTCTCTTCTAGTCTGAAAAGTTTCTGTTGAGAAATCCACTGATAGTCTTATGGGCTTCTCTTGTATGTAACTTCTCTCTTGTCTCTTGCTCCTCTTAAGTTTTTCTTTGTGCTTGACTTTTAACAATTTTTTTAAAGATTTTATTTATTTATTTGACAGGCACAGATCACAAGTAGGCATAGAGGCAAGCACAGAGGGAGAGAGGAAGAAGCAGGCTCCCTGCTGAGCAGAGAGCCCTATGTGGGGCTTGATCCCAGGACCCTGGGACCATGACTTGAGCTGAAGGCAAAGGCTTTAACCCACTGAGCCACCCAGGTGCCCCGACTTTTAACAATTTAATTATAATGTGTCTCAGTGTAGCCCTTTCGGGGTTCAACCTGTTTGAGATCCTTTGGGTCTCTTGGATCTAGAGGTCTATTTTTCTCCCCAGGTTAGAGAAATTTTCAGCAATTATTGCTTTAAGTATACTTTTTATCCCATTCTCTTCCTCTTCTCTTTCTGGAATTTTCATAATGTGAACATTGTTTCTTTTTATTATGTTCTATAATTCCTATTGGCTCTCTTCACTCTTTTTCATTTTTTATTTCCTTTTGGTCCTCTGTGTAATTTCTAATGTCCTATGTCTTATTCTCCAGGTCTATGATTCTTTTTCTGCAATACCAAATCTACTTTTGAAATTCTCTTTTGAATTCTTCAATTCAGTTATTGTATTTTTCAATGCTAGGATTTATGTTTTGTTTGCTTTGGTTTTCTATGATTGTATTTCTTTGTCAGGCTTCACGTTTTGTTCATGGATTGTTCTTCTAATTTTGTTTAGTTATGTGTCTGTTTTCTTGTAGTTCACTAAACTTTCTTAAGAGGTTATTCTGAATTTTTGACAGTTTATACATCTCCATATCTTTAAGGTCAGTTATTGGAGCTTTATTAGTCTCCTTTGATAGTAACATATTTACTTGACTTTTTTGTGTGTCCTTGATTCCTTACATTGGTGTCTGTGTATTTAAGTAATGAGGTTCCTCTATCAGACTTTATAAGATTATTCTGTCAGAGACAGTTCTTCTCCAGTCAGCTCAGTTTTGTTTTCTGGGTGTATCTACCAGTAATTGAGCAGATGCAGCCTGCTATTGTGGTCTCTTTGGGTACAAGGCAACTTTTCAGCTCTGAGGACAGGGATGTTGGGTGTTTTGCCACTATCAGAAAACAGCTGGATAGGACTGCTGGTTTGGTGCCCTACCCAAATGAGGCTGTAGGATGGGTTCCATGGCAGCCTGAATTCTCTAGTTAGGTTTACTGAATCATTAGGACTGGACACTGTATTTAATAATAGATGGAGCTATGAATTTTCTACTCTGCCATGGTAAGGAGAAGCTGAGAGCTCAGGGCCTTAACAGCTCATTATTTGGGGGCCCAAATCAGGCCTGAGTGTACACTGAATTTTCTGATCAGATAAGGCCACTAATTATTCTGTGCAGATGAGGCAAGCCATGGGCTGCTATGTGTTCAAGTGCCATTTTGCATAGGGCTGTTGAGTGGGCTATGCAATTGCCTGTGAACTCTTGTTAGGTTACCTGGTCAGACAGACCGAAGTTGTATTCAGCAGTGAATGGGACTATGAATTAGATTCCCTGCCTGTGTGTAGTGGGAGAAGCAGCTCCTATAAATCTCTTTGTTATCTTACCTTAGGCTGAGCTGCACCTCAAGTTTCCTGGCCAAACAGGGCCACTAGCTTTGCTCTTCAAATGATTAGCTCTGTCTGTCTTTCTCTTGGTTTGAGTGCCCCTAGGCTGCATAGCATTCAGGTGTTTTCACTAGCCCTTCTGGTCAAATGGGGCTGGAAGACACCCTCCACAGTGGATGGGGCTATGACTCAGCCTCCTTGGCTTGGCAGGAGGATCTGCCACAGGCTACTCTCAATTTCCCAAAAAGACTCTCTAGTTGGGGTGCACTGAGATCTGTACTAAGCCTCAGTTATGTATTAATCCCATTCTGTGCTAGCACATGAAAACTCCATGCCTGGTAATGGCTTTGCTCTGGGAACTATCAGCTCTATCTACTCACCTGTGGGCCCCCAAGCTGCTGAACTACACAGCTTCCAGGAATCACCACCAACCTTTCTCATCTGATGGTGCTGGAAGGCCCTCTTTGCAGTGGGTGGGGCTGAGACTCAGCATCTTGCCTGGGTGGGAGCACACTGGCTCTAGGATCAGCAAACCTCTTATTAGAGGATCCTACTCAGGCAAATCAGCATTCTTCTGAGTTCCCTGGTCAGAGTGCACCAGTGAAGTTCTGCAGATAAACAAAGCCAATAATGAGATTAATACTTGGGCACTTGCAGGCATGAAATCAGTCCACCAAGATCCCTGTACTGGTTGTTACAAGTCCTTCCCCACTTCTCCACCACAAATTCTCAGTGGCTGGGCTCTGTAGATTCCCCTGCAATCTCTATGGGGCACAGTCAGAATAGGGGCTCCCACAAAGTGACCCACAGTGCTGGAGGAGGCTTCTTGCCCCCCACATTCTCTTTTTCCACTGCAGAACTGGAGGTTCAGGGGAGGATTCCACTCATGGTGCTGCACTGGCCTATGTTGTGATGTCTTATTTTTGAATAGATTCTAGCTGTTCCTGTGAGAGGGTGCAAAGTCAGGAATGACTTATGTCACCATCTTGGCAACATTACTCCTCAATTTAATTCTTAATTCTACCTGCATCTAAACTGGCCTTTGAGAACCTCAAGCTCCAAAAATAAGGGCATAAGTTTTAGGCTTATGTTAGCATCTGTCATTGGTGGGCTAGTTAAGAAGGGGACAGAAGCAGATTGGAATCTTGTTGGGTATGCATTTACTCTTTTGTGTTTCTCCTCAAATATTTGTCTATTCTACCTTTGCCAAGTCTATTTGCCTTTTCCTTGGAGTCATTAAGAAACAAAGTGTGTTGCTGTGCTGTTTGAGGCTTAACAGGATTTTGAGGTTTACAGATCCCAAAATCCTGCAGAGACACAGGTCTTGCTGGTAGCACTTGGACACAAGAAGATTGAAAAACAGAATGAATTGACAGTCATATTTCTCTGTCAGAACCAGCAAAAACCTAGGTGTTACCTTTAAGAGAAAGAATAGCACATAATCTGAGTTTGAAACATGATTTATGCCAGGGAAATAACAAACTGTGCATGGGGTGTAAGTTTTTTTGTTTTGTTTTGTTTTTTTGCTTTTTTGTTTTGTTTGTTTTGTTTTGTTTTGTTTTCAACACACGAGACAAGATGGAAGCACAGAGCCTCAGTCCTAAGCAAGGTTTCTAAAAAAAGAAAGAATAAAATCTATTCCTGTACTTCCAGCTGTAAGTTCCAAGTGAAATGATTGAAAAATCTAAACAAAACCAATGTGAAATTCATTGTAAAGCCAAGGCTTTCTATCACCATGTCTGGTTCAAAAGTGAGTTGTTATAGCAACAGGAGAAAAGTAAATGAGCATTTCACATTGTAAAATTATGCCTGCCTCTGTTCTAAACAGTACCGTCCGTGCAGTCAAATGAGCCCAAGTCATTTAAAGGAGAAGAATTCCATTTTAATTGTTAAGGCTTGCACCAAGCCTACCTTTAAAACCCAAAGTTCATTTCAATTAACCTTATTCCCCAAATCGATATAATAAATTCTCTGGCAGGATGAGACCGTGCAACATCCTGTCTGATGAAGATGACCTCAGGAAAATATGGTGCCATGGATTTTAGCGCTGAAGAATAGCCAAAGTGCTGAGTGGCACTGAGCTCATACCACAGTACACAGAGCCTTTCACCTCTAAATCATTGTTTTTAATCCAGTATAGATTGGAAACAGGCGAGTGACCTTGCTTTTTAACACTTGTTCGCTGACCTGTATTAAATTGGATGTTGATCTGGGTCCAGCTTCAAATACATGTCTACACAGTGGACATTTTCTGAGCCCCACACCGGCATTCAAGAAATTGGGCTGAACGAAATCAGAGAGGATTTTTCAGCTCTGTGTCTGTTTTTTCCTCTTGTATAGATAGCCCCTCCATGACTGCAATGGAGTATTTATAGGAGATTTTTTTGGACAAGTGATTATGTCTTAGTCATCTCATAAGGAGCCTATCTCAAGACTAACACATTTCTATTTAGTTAAGCATTTATAATTATCAATGTTGCAGATTATCACACTTAAATTAATTTGTAAATATGTAAAACAACAAGAGAGAGAGAACCAACCCTTAGTCCCTAAGAGCAACCCTCCCACAAAGCCTCAGGCAAATTTTAATTATTAGCTATAACTGATCTGTATAATTAGCCTGGGTTAATATCCCCTAATGTCTTTCTATTTAAAGACACAGACACACTATTTATATACCCAGACAAGTTTGCCATTCTGAAAAATCATCTCCATTTCAGCAATGAGAAGCACCAAACCGGTAAACAGACTGGTGACTTGGGACTGTAAGGGCAACCAAGATTCATAAAGACCTCACCAGAGGAGTCTCATTGTGTGAACAAGAGCAGAGAAAAGAAGAGAGTCAACCCACATGCATCGATCATGGGTGAATTTAGCCCCCTTCGGACCTCCCCCATTTGTGAAGGCAAGAAGTAACTTCCTTTCACAGTTTCTGGTCTTACTGACATCAGTAGAATTGGCCTGCTCCTATGTCCTGTACCTTAACATGGCTGATGAGCTGAGTCATCTAGGAGGAAAGAGGATCTCTGGCTCCACTCATGTGATTTTGATTAAGCAAGCCTGGGAGAGGGTTCAGGAACCTGAACTTTTAACATGCTCCGCAAGCTATTACAATGATCATCAAGACTTGGAGAGCATCACTGAATCACTTAATCTTGGGAGGAGTGGAGGGCCAAGAAGAGGGAGTTCCATCCATTCATCTGGGAAGTCAGCTCCAGACACTGGCTGAAACTTCTGCAAAAGATCATAAAAGCACCCCATCCAACCCCATATGTTTCTTTTCATGGGCAGTCCTTCCAATATGTCTAATGCTGGTTTGCATTAATCTGAAACATATTGATATAATCATATAACTTCTAAAAAGAAGACAGAGTAAAACCAAAAGACCATATCCTGGACCACTGGGCTCTTCCTGAGATCCTCTGTTTAAAATTTCTTGTATTCTGTTCTGCTCCTCATTCTGCTTTAGCCAAAATCTTTACTGCACAACATACTTGTGTTGTTGTTGGGCTCTAATCTTTCCCCAGATCTTTGATTGACTGACGGTGTCTCTTTCATCAGATCCCAACTTATATATCACTTCCTTGAGTGATCTCAGGACACTCTATCTGAGGTAGGCTCCTGTCCCACTACCCTCTTCCCTCCTCCTCCAGGTTGGACTTTCCTTTTTAAGACACCATTTCCTTACTTCCCAGTTCTTATCACAGTACATAAATGTCCTATCTGTTATTTCTTGTCTGTTGATTATTCCTCTTTACCAACTAAAATGTAAAGTCCATAAGGTTAGGAACTAATGGTTGCTGTGGCTCTTGCCAGCATCACATCATACAGCCAGTTAAGCCATTGGACCCAGGCTAGCCACCTCTGGGACTCTCTACCACACCACAGCAGAGATGTGACGCTATCTTTCTATTTCACTTTCATGCTCATAGAACAGGTGTAGTCATCATGAGTGCATAAGTTCTGAGTGATAAATGAAGATAACTGAAAATTCTACTAGAGTTCACAGAGTATTTAGCTTTTTATCTTCTTCTTTTGCAATAAGAAGAAATTCTTTTGGGGTCATTTCCCATCTTTTAATCCAGGGATATTCTTTGTCTGCATTATAGTTTTTATACTGGGCCAGCCTACTGACAAGTGCATTAACAAAAATAACCTTCGAGGCGCATACAGTTAAAACAAGGAAAAGAACATTTAAATGACAGGGCATATGGATATAAGAGAAACCGGAATAGAAGAGGAACTAGAACAGACTAGCCATGCATTATTGGAATGTATTTGTTAAATAGCAGGTGCTTCTAACTCTAAAACCCCAAGGAGCCCTTATTTATACAACTGGACATTCATGTTCAAGATATTTTAAATTCAGATTTTTCTTTAAACATTTTATAGTAATCTCCCCTTGATTGCTTTCCCAAAGCCTTGTTCCTCTTCCCAACCCCCTCCAAATCAAGACACATTTTTTTCCTTTTTTTTTTTTTTTTTTTTTTTTTTGCATGAGGACTGCAAAGGAGTTGACACTTGGCATGTGGTGATTCAAAAAATACACTGTCCCTTCTCACCACCCCTGATGTCTTTATCTGACAAAATCCATATGCTGTGTGATCACCATGGCAACTAAGTAGGATTGTAATTGCAACCCTGGAAAGCTAATTTTTTCACTCAAATTGTGGCATACGTTTAACCTGTCTGAAGTTTCAACAAACCATCTTTTAATGACAAGTGTTTTGAAAGGTCTAATTTAGTCTGTTTATTTGAAGGCACATTTCTTCCTTTTTTTAACTTAATAAATTTGCTCTAAAAGGGGAGCACAGAGGCTGCAATATTTTCTGACCTTACCTTATAAAATCATACCTGATCATTTCATAGCAATGAAATCTAAATGTATGGCTCTTTCTGAAAGCCACACAGACATTAGAATCCTCACATTCTGTAGTGATGATATGTCTCTATGGAGATACAACCACACAGAGAAACAGTTCTTAAGGTCCCAATTCCAGACTCTTTTTTCCTACCTCACATTAAGGAAATGCTGCCTCTCCTATGACCAATGACACAGGTATTCAGGCTAACTAGCTATTAAAGTTTCTCATCTGGGCAAACCATAAGAGACTCTTAACTCTAGGAAAGAGGGTTGCTGAAGGGAAGGTGAGTAGGGGGATGGGGTAACTGGGCGATGGGCATCATGACTTGATGTCATGAGCACTGGCTGTTATCTTCAACTGATGAATCACTAAATTCTACCCCTGCAACTAATAATGCACTATATGTTAGTGAAATTGGATTTAATTTTTTAAAGAATTTCTCATGCAATGAACTTCAGCTTAGGCAAAAATTTCCTTCCGTGCTCTGGTTCACAGTAATTTCTAAAGTGGCTATGCCTTATTTTTTTGGATATGTAAATGAAGGATTCTAGGCAGTGGGTTCCTTCTCGGGCTACCAGTTCCTAAGAACCCTTCTTCTGGTGATCCCTCTGGTCCTCTTTCCCTGTCTTCTGCCCACAAACCCAGGGATAACTCAGGTTAAGAAGATACTCTCCCCACTACCCCTGGTTTCTCCTCACTTGGACATCTTTATTCAAGCCCCAAAGCCTCTTTTCCCTTCAACCTTCTATTTCTATAAACAAAGGCCAGAATATGTGCCAATAAATTCTGGTCACATGCCATACCTCATGGCTCCCCAAAGCTAGAAACAACTTACTGTTTGAATGGAGAAAAGAGAAATCGGAAAGTATGGGAAAAGTGATAACTAATTTTGCTGGTTTTCTATTACTTCTGTAACACATTACCACAAACTAAGTGGCTTAAAACAACGTAAAGGTGTCTCACACATCTGTAAGTCAGAAGTCCTGGTGGGTTCAGCTGGTTCTTCTGCTCTGAGCCTCACAAGGCCAGAATTAAGATGTTGCCCATTCTGGGTCTTCTGTGGAATCCCTGGGGGTAGGATGAGTAGTCATCTGTTTCTAGGCTCATTTATACTTTGGGCACAAATGAGTTCCATGTGGCTATAGGTCTTACTTTCCTTCCCAGATGACAGTCTGATATTATTCCCAGCTTCTAGAGGTGGCTCACATGCCCTAGCTCATGGCCTCCTTCATCTCCAAACCCAGCAGCCCTGGGCCTAGTCTCTCCCACATTGTGAATCTCTTTTACGCCCTCTTCTGATATATCATCTGCTTGCAAATAGAGAAAGTCCTCTGCTATAAGATTGGGTGCATCCAATAATCTATGTCAATCTCCTGATTTTTAAGGCTCATAACTTTAATTATAACTGCAGTTCTTTTTGTCATGTAATTGAACAGAACTGTGGTGTGTCACCAAAGGGTGGAGGGTTTGGGAGTCAAAATTATGACTACTGCAAATTTATATCTCAAAATGTGGCCAGGCACATTGCTATTCCTGTAGTCCAATTTCAACGCCCGCTAACAGGGAGACCCTGTTATATAAGTAAAGAAGATATAAGTAAAGAGATGGTAGATGAAAAATACCTAAAACACATGCCAAGGTGGGGATCTAATGAGAAATATAAAAATTTTTCAATAGAGAAAGTACTACACATTCTCAGGCAAAAGAGGTGATCTAGATCCATTTCCCTCCATTCCTTATCCAAAGATGGTATCATCTCTTTTCCAAAGAGGCCACAGCAGAGCCAAGACTGTGGCAGGGACTACTGAGAGCAAAATCCCTGAGCATGAGCTGTGCGTCAGCCCGTGAGGAGTCAGCCCAAGGATGTCAAACTCTGCTCATTGCTGATGCCAGCCCAGGAATGGAAAGACAGCACCAGAAAAATGGACATGAAAATACACCGGAGAGATGGGCAGACAGAAGGTGAATACAGTTTATAAAGACTCCACTAAAATAATTCATTAAAGTACATTTGAAGATCTAATTAACTTTATTAAGTGATTCATGAAACAGGCAGCATTCCATCTAGCAAGTAGAGGGGAGCTCTGAGAAGTTGTATAAAGTGGAAGGTCTCTATAGGAAGGAGAGTGGATCCAGAAAGTTATTAGCTAAAGAAAAGGATTGTTCCAGTCCTGGTCACCTTCCCTGAAAGTCTTTAGGTGGATTCCTCATCTTTCTTTGGAGGATGGAGAGGGCCCATGTGACAGGTGATAGCACTGGTGCTTATCAGAAAACTCCTCATTGAATAGCTGAGTTACATGTCTGGGGGGAGGTTGAAAATGCAAGTAGGTTAGGTATTGAGACCCTGGTGACTTGGCCAAAGTGACACTATTTTGGGCCTGTCGTTTCTTTCCAAGGATTCTTTGAAATATATATTTTTAGCAATGTGCATGTCTTAATGCACAGGATTAATGTGAATAGAAGCAGATGTAAGACCCCAATTAACCTTGGTGACTTTCTAGTATGAAAGACCACCTTAATCTTAATGCCAGCTGATGACCTTGACCTATGTCTTTAGAACTCACTAACCTGCAGGATGGGGTTCCCTCGGTTACATGATGGCATTGAGCCAACTTAGCTTAAGGACCTAAAAAGGAGAGGAGCCCATGGATGGGAACAGTGCAGTATCCACATTCTTTCACTTGAATTGAGTCCATAAATTAGAAACTTGAAAGTAGAGGCCAATGTGTTCTCAGGACAGATATTAAAATTGCTTTTTCAGTGTTGGCCTACCCAGTATTACAAAGTTGTTTTTGTAGGAAAGAAAGTAATTCATGTTTCAGATCTGCTGTCATTATAAAAGAAGTCACAGCTACAAGTCTAGACATTTATGACTATTTCACAAGGACTTGTCCTTATGAAATAATCATTGTTTTATGCCAGCTGTGGTTTATTGATCTGATATGTGCCTGAAATTATTTAGATAGGGGGAATAGGGCTCTCTTCTCTTTCCAGCATACAGAGAAAAAAATGTCCTAGGCTCCTGCAAATATAATAAGCATCTGATATTGGAAACACATTAGGGTTGTATTTTTCATTTATTAAAATCAGTTTAAAATGTGCTCTAAATTCAGTTTTTACTCCCCTCTCTCCTCTTTATAAAGAAAATAACTTTTCCTCAATTGTCTTCAGTTGTCAGTAACTTCTGTTTTTACAAAATAAGGGAGAAGAAGAAGGAAAAGAGCAAAAGGAAGAAAGAGGGAGGAAAGGAGGAGCAGGGAAGGGAGAAAAGGAGAAGAAATTCTTTACAGTTAACCGGATTTTATAAATCTGTGAGCAGGTAGCTCCATTTCCCTCCAGCCCCTATGAGCAGGTATCTCATAGGAGGGAACACAAGGATTTAAATATTTATGGCAATGACTGTAGGGTCACCAGCTAGTGAGGACTGGCCTAGAGGAAAAATTCTTATGTTCTGTAGCCTCAGCTTTCCATGGTACTTCCATGATTCATTGTCTTATAACCAAATAATTTGGGGGGTAGTTCATGGCAGAGGTCTCTAGCTATGTATCATTTTTATATACTCTTAAGAATTACTTCTTTCTGCTTTATAGATGAAAATGTTAAGTGTAGCTTTCAGGTGCTAATGTATTATATCTGTTAATATTGATAGAAAAGTATGCCCTTTATGACTCAATATTAACCTTTAATATTTATTTCATTGCTTATGCAGGATATTTCAATGAACTACACATTTCCTGTTGATGTAGGTTGATGGCATTCTTCATGGTTTTGCCTTACTAAAACTAGCTGGCTGTTGTCAGACAGTGTAGTCAGTCCACCGCGGTATAAGGATAAGGAGGAATCGTGCATGAGAAGCCTGTATTGGCTGGTTAATCTCTGATGCTTTCCCCAAACACTGCAATTTGCCAGAATTAGATTTTGGACATCCTTTTGCCTCATGTGAGGTGTCTTTTTTCTTTGGTTATTGCAGAAACTGAGCCCTAAAATGTTACCCTTTCAATGTCTCCCAATGTGTCTCCAGAGGTTTATTATATATTGGATAAAAAATGCTTCCCCAACCCAGGTCATGAAACAGTTTCTATGTCATCTTCCAAAAGTTCTGTAATTTGGGTTCCATTTTAAGTTTTTAATCCACCTGATATTGATGTGTGTTTATGGTAAGAGGTTAGGATCTAATGCAATTTTTTTAGATGACTAATGACTTTTGTTTAAAAAGTTGTGTTCTGGGCACATGGGTGGCTCAGTTGTTTAAACACCCAACTCTTGGTTGGATGGTTTTGACTCAGGTCATGATCTCATGGGTCCTGACACGGAGCCCCTCAAGATCCACACTTATCAGGGAGTCTGCTCAAAGATTCTCTTCATCTGCCCCTTCCCCCACACTCTTTCTGAAATAAATAAAAATAAACAAACAAACCTTTAAAAAAATAGACAAACAAAAAAAAGGTCGTGTTCTGCCCACTAATCAGTGCCACCAGCTGTGAAATGTCAGGTCTCCTGGCTGTGTGCTCCCAAACCACCCAATCTCAGTATATTTTATAACAATCCCTGAATTCTCATAAACCTGAGTTCCCTGCTCTTTCTTTACTCCTTTTTAAGAACTGTCTTAACTATTCTTGGCCCTTTGTTCCTCCGTATACACTTTAAAATCAGTTTACTTTATTCTTTTATTCTACACACACAAAAAGAAATCCCTGCTCGGGTTTGGATGGGAATTTTGATTGGAATTGAATCAATAAGTCAGTTTGTTAAGAATTAGCCTCATAACGATTTTGAGTCATGCTGTCTCTGAACAGAGTATTATCTTTTGGTGGGGGTGAGAAAGGAAATCTTTCCTGGGGAAATTTTAGGAAGTCTTTTGGAAAATTTTATTTAAAAATTTTCTCCTTAACCTAGAAAAGTAGGTAGATTTATTCTTGGGAAATTTGTATTTTTGATATTATTATAAATGGTATCTTTTTAAAAAAATTATTTATTTGTTTGTTTTTATTTTTATTTTTTATTTATTTATTTATTTATTTATTTATTTTTGAGAGAGAGAGAACACATAAACATGGGGAGGAGCAAAGGGAGAGGAGGAGAGAAATTGTAGCAGACTCTACCACTGAGCGTGGAGCCATCACAGGGCTTGATCTCAAGACCCTGAAATCATGACCTGAGCTGAAACCAAGAGCAGGTCACTCAACCAACTTCACCACCCAGACACCCTAAAAATGGTATATTTTTAAATTACTCCCTGATGGGGGCGCCTGGCTGGCTCAGTTGTAGAGCACGTAACTCTTAATCTTGGGGTTGTGAGCTTGAGCCCCACATTGGGTATGGAAATTACTTAAAAATAAAGGCTAAAAAAAAAATTCCCTGATATATAGAAGAAATGTAATTGATACATTTATCTAAGTAACTCCAAGGAATCTAAATTATCTAGAAATTCACTAAACTTAGTAACTACAATACTTTATTTGTAATTCCTTGGGATTTTTGATATAGACAATTTTATCAGCAGCCTATAATGACAACTTTAGTTCTTGCTTTCTAATTATTTTATTTCTTTTCTTACCTTACTGTTCTGCTTCCACTTCCAGTACCACACTTAACGGAATTAATGTTAAGGACACGTTATGATATTCTTAAGTTAAAGGGAATCCTTTGAATGAATCACATTGACCTTATTATTTAATTTTTTGTAGTTATACTTTTTCTTCTCTATCCTTATTATGTTAGGCATTTGAATGTTGTCCAATATTTTTTAATGAAATTATTGAGATCATCATTCTATTTTTCTTCTTTGATCTGCTAATGTGATAAAATATATTAATAAGTTCTCTTATGTTAAACCACCTGGGATAAACAAAATTTGGTCATTTTAAATATTCTTCAGTTTACTTATGTATTTACAATTCTTATATCTAGTATTAATTTATCTAGAAACTAAGCTGCTATTACAAAGAGATTCCTCATGTGGCATTTTACATAAGAAAAACATTTACTTTTCTTTCTGGTAACAGAAAATTTCTGGAAGTTCTATTTAGCTCTTTTAAAAATATTTGGACTTTTTTAAAAGTTACTTGCCCATTTTACAAACATGCTAGGTTTTTAAATACATACAAATGTTATTATTTTATATGCTGTGCTTGACAATTATAATATCCAAAAATCTTGCAGGGCTAGTCAAACTGTCTGTTCTTTCTGAGCACTTGTGCTCTGGGTGTTCTTCATTTTATGATCTTTTTTCCCTCAGTCTCACAGTGGTAATGAATTTCTGGCTCTCCCTTATACTTAGCATGTATGCCATTCATATACATCCTTTTGCAGGTCCTCATATTAGTGACCCTGGATGAACTCTTGTCTGTCTTTGCCCTGTGTGTTGCATAAGACCATGAAAGCAAACATTCAAGTTCACTCTTCCCTCAAAGCCCTCAAAGCCAAGCTGCCTTCAGATTCCTTCAGCTTCAGATTCTTAATTTCACTGGATTTTGATCTTCCAGTCATAAACTCCCTTTAGTGTTTTATTTAGAAATTTGTACTTGTTTTAAGCAAGAGGGTCAGTCAAGGTATTTGGTCCTCTATACTACTACTGGAGCCTTCTGGAAGTCCCCTGCATATATTTTAATGAAGTTTATAAATTTTCATATATTGTCTAAATGTATGTATTATTTTATTATAAAGAAAATTTAGGACACCTGGGTGGCTCAGTGTGTTAAGCCTCAGCCTTCAGCTCAGGTTATGAACTCAGGGTCCTGGGATCGAGCCCCGCATAGGGCTCTCTGCTCAGCGCGATCTCTCTTTGTCAAATAAATAAATAAAATCTTTATTAAAAAAAAAAGAAAATTTAAAAATGAAAGACTAAAAAAATCACTGACCTAATATGATATGCCCTTCATCATCTAGGAAGAAATATAAAAAAATAGTGGTAGCTATACCAGAGCCATTGCACACTTCTTAGCCCTTCTCTAGTGCTTTCTGTGAGTGGGGTGCTGGCAGTGGGAAGGGGGTGAGAGGAAGACTTGATTAATCCACGGACTGTGATATAATGTCTAGAATAACAAAGTTTGTACGTACCCCTTCCTGGACATGTAGAAACACTCCCTGTCCCTATAGAGTCTTTTGTCCCTAGAAACCCTCAGACCCGGCCTTCATTCTAACACATTCTTAAGATGAACCCTTGGTCTGGGAAATTCACCAAAACTCAGTAATACATACACATTTGGATTCTACCAACTATAATATTTGGTTAGATTTCTTCTCTATTAAATAATATAGCCAAATCATTAAATAACATAAAAAAAAATCTTTTAAGGATTTCCGTGCTGAATTGTCCTTACAAATGTGCATTGAATGCTGAGACCATAGCTGGACTAGTGTTTCATTTTTAGCACATTTGCATGGCTTCTCCCTCTTGGCTCTTACAAACTGAGCCATTATGAATGACCCTATAATTCATCTTTATTTTATATCTATCGTTATTTGCTTAGATTAAATTCCTAGGGCTTAAATTGTAAGGTCACATGGCATACATATTTTTGTATGCATATATGTTATCCCAATACCATCCAGAGGAGTTGAGCCAATTTACCTTCCACAAGTGGCCCATGGAAGCGCAGTGACAGAGGTTATCTTGTTAAAGGTGACACATTCAAAGCTAATCCTCTAATAAAAAAATAATAATTTCTTCAGATTTTTTATCTGGCTCCATCCCTAGTGTAAAATTGATGAAAGGTACACGGTAGCACACTCGATATTATGCTTACTTAAAGATCTTACAAAATACCCAAATTTCCCTCCCTTTTCACTTTTTTGTAAAAATTTAATACCAGAGTTATTGCAGTTTCTCAAATTACTGACATATCTTCGCTTTGACAAAACCCTAGCTGTCATATGCTGTTAGTCCTTGGTATTTTCATAATTAATTAGAACCAAATAGCAGTGCCACGATAAACGAATAGGCGATTTTCCTATTGTTATCTCCTTGAATGACTCTGTCCACAGACCCACTAGTAGTAACTTATAGTGAGCTCCCTGTAACCAATGTGAATTAGCAAGAGATACAGCTTTTTTAATTCTAATTCTGCTTGGATTTGGTCACATGAGAGTCTTGTATTATGATTTCTGGCAGATAATGCTGAAAGATTGATCTCAGAAAGCAAACAGGCAGCTGGCTACCTGGCATGGCTTTAAATTTGTTTTCACTTAATAGGAGACAGGATTGTTGTGCATTAGGTCCCTTGCTATCCCTGGTTAAATCCTTCTGTCTTACTGTTCCTGCTTTTGAGATCACGCCATGTAAAATGGTACTTCTACATACAGAGCTTATGGCCAGGGGCAGAAGTACATTTGGAATGACCATTCCTTTCTCACCACGGATGGAAAGATAGTTCAGGCATATGTAAGTCCTTTACAAGCAAACATCTGTCAGTTACGATGTGCACAGCGTCATCAGCAGGGAATCAAAACCCATTCATAATGCTTCTGTTTGCAAACTTCTGTCATCAAGGCTGTTCAGGTTGTAAGGTCTATTGCAAAGAGAAGCCAGGGCTTGAATGCTTAAAGAGAGGCTCAAATTTAAGGTAACATTCAAAACTTGTAAGGAGTTAGCAATTGCACAGAAGCCCCTTTCTGGAGTCAACGTTGGGAAATCTGGATGTGGGGCAGATTTGAATTCTATATTAACCTTACCAAAGCTTAACTTTGCTCAAACACTGATGGTTTTTCTAGTGATTTGTGTTATTCCTTTGGTTACTGAGAAGACCTTTCCCAAAGCTTTTATGTTGATTTTCCTTGAGGATTTGAGTCCAAAAAATATGAAGAATATTGAATATATGCAGGGTCAATCCCATAAAGTCAGAGTCAGAGAAAGGAGGCAGATGATTACTCTTAATTTGCTATGAAATTGCACATAGATTCATAAATATCAATGTCACCTGTGAGAATGAAGTAGAGAGGATTTTCACACTAGGAGAAAAGGTTTTAGAATGCCTCTTGCCTTTTTTTTAAGCACATATTACCATATTATTTGTTTAATGATATATTCTTATTGTCGCATTATACTTGTACATTTGTTGTTGTTCTTTGAAAGCAATTAAATTGTTGTGACTTCCAGGGCGCAGTTATAGAATTGATTTAAGTAATACTTAAGGATTAGAACAATGAATAAAAATTATCTGGGGTATTTGTTTAAAATGCAGACTTGGGGGGGCGGGTGCTGTCCTCCATGATTCGAATTGGTCAACAATCCTCGGAACCTAGAAATCTGCTTTCTGCCAAGCATAAGGGATTCTGATTTGGGTGGTCCTCAGAAAAACACTATTAAAAAGTGTAATTTTTAGGGCGCCTGGGTGGCTCGGTTGGTTGGACGACTGCCTTTGGCTCAGGTCATGATCCTGGAGTCCCGGGATCGAGTCCCACATCGGGCTCCCAGCTCCATGTGGAGTCTGCTTCTCCCTCTGACCTTCTCCTCGCTCATGTTCTCTCTCACTGTCTCTCTCTCAAATAAATAAATAAAATCTTTTTTAAAAAAAGTGTAATTTTTAAAAAGATAACAATTAAATAAAAATCAGCTTCATAGGAAATATAAATGAAGAATCTTGTTTTCCTGTATAAGTTATTCTTATAATAAAGAGGTGTGACCAGAGTCCCGATTCCTTTAGAACCAAGGAAGAGATGCAGTGGCAAGTCTGAGGGCCTGCACTCCTGGGAGGCCAGTCCAGCTTGGGATTCAGAAATGACTTTACTCAGTCACTGTCCTATGTCTCTTTTTTCTCCTCTCCAAATTGGGGATGGAAGGGAAGCATACCTTTCTATGACCTGGACAGGTTGAATATGAGGCTACTTTGTAAATCCAAACCAGTGTCATTATATTCAACACTTGGACAATGCTTCATTCTTTCCAAATTGTTGTATTTAAAACACGGTAACTATAAGGGCTCAGGTTTTAATGTCAAACCCTAAACTGCGAAATCGTAGCCTCTTTGAGGCTTTGAAAGGTCATGCAAGGTCACAGCCACATTACATGTCAACCAACCCTGAAAGATACAATCTTCAAGGCTGCTAGAAAAAAGAAATCTCACAGCTTCCCTTGGCAGTTGTGTGTTTGAGGCCTTAAAAATCTTTCAAGAGAAATCCTTCTGAGTTCTTAATCCAAGCTGTCTGTGACACCTCTTGGCCTATCGTTGGGAAGGAGGGAAAAACTGGCCTCCCTAATTCATGCTCCTCTTTCACAGACAGCAAATTGTCATACTCTCTCTTGTTGTTGTTGTTGTTGTGGTGGTGGTGGTGGTGGTGGTTGCTGTTGTTTAATGCAGACATAAAGCCAGTCTCTTTGGCCTTTCCATGTTAAGCTTCAGGAAGACATCTATATTTTGCCCATTGATTCTTTTCATTCTAGGTACTCACAGATAATGTGAGGATGACCACTACTGCAATGTGACATCTTTTCTTAAACTTGCTGTTGTTGAGAAAATGTTTTTGGAGACCATTTTTAAAAAGTCTAAGTTTATTAGGGAATTTTTGTCATTAGTCTCATAGTGGGACCTCAGCAAGCCAATTTCACCACCCTGATTGTCCTGTTTTCCCAAATGAGAGACTGGGACTACACACTCTTTGTTTTGTTCCTTTGAAAACTCCTAAAGTTGCTCTCAGTAGAAAGAGGATGGGCTTAACGCAGAGCGATTTGGTGGCATCCAAAGACTCCTGTTTTTTCGAGTGCATTATTGGTTCCTTGCCATCTCATTTTTTTTCGAGCACATCGCTTCTGGTAATGAGAATAGTCTCCTATGGCAGGAGAAAGGAAGGAGGGCGGGGCAAAGAGAACAGGAAGAAGAGCAAGAGGGAAAGGGATTGCAGGAGAAACAGAAAAGGTGGAATGGAAAGAAGGGAAGAAGTAGTAGCCAGCAGTAATCACAGGGAGCATAGATGTCAACAGGTACACAAAGGAAAATTACAAGTGTTTGGTGCCTGCACATATCTTCTGCCTGAGGGTGGAGTGAGTTCCTGGGACTGCTTCCTAAAATTCTATATATTTATTTGGAGGGAAAAAAATATATTTTTATACATTTGTAATTGGGTCTTAATAAAGCATAGGGCCTTGAATCAGTGGTTACGAGGTTTTTCACGGTTTCCCGAGCTGCATGTGAGGTATTTGATGCATGTGTTCTTTTTTTTTTTAATGTTCCTTTATTCACTGTCCATTTTTCTTTATAAATTTAAATTTCACAAATGGCAGAAAAACCCTGCTAACATTTTTCTTCTTGGAGAAACCCCGGGCTTTACTAAGCCCACCCTGCAGTATTACCCTGTGTGCACAGAGCTCAGTGTGGCCCTTGAAGAATGCATCCTGTCCTCAAAATGTTAAAAATAGAACTACCCTATGACCCAGCAATTGCACTACTGGGTATTTACCCTAAAGATACAAATGTAGTTATCCCAAAGGGCACGTGTACCCGAGTGTTTAAAGCAGCAATGTCCACAATAGCCAAACTATGGAAAGAACCTAGATGTCCATCAACAGATGAATGGATCAAGAAGATGTGGTATATATACACAATGGAATACTATGCAGCCATCAAAAGAAATGAAATCTTGCCATTTGTGATGACGTGGATGGAACTAGAGGGTATTATGCTGAGCGAAATAAGGCAATCGGAGAAAGACAATTATCATATGCTCCCCCTGATATGAGGAAGTGGAGATGCAACATGGGTGGGTTAAGGGGGTAGGAGAAGAATAAATGAAACAAGATGGAATTGGGAGGGAGACAAACCATGAGAGACTCTTAATCTCACAAAACAAACTGAAGGTTGCTGGGGAGAGGGGGTTGGGAGAGGGGGTTGGGGTTATGGACATTGAGGAGGGTATGTGCTATGGTGAGTGCTGTGAAGTGTGTCAGCCTGGCAATTCACAGACCTGTACCCATGGGGATAAAAATACATAATATGTTTATTTAAAAAAATAAATAATAAATAAATAATTTTTTTTTTAAAAAAGAATGCATCCTGACTTCATTATTTTTGGTGTTTGCTAGAGATTTAAAAAGACACTAAGTTTGCATCATTCCATGTCACAAAATGTAAAGGAGTAGCTTCTAATCTGTATGCCTTTCACGGCACAGTAGATGCCCTTTCCAGAAATGGTTTGAATGGAAGATGGTGTGCATGGGAATGTCTACCAATCAGAACAAATATATTTCTTACTGATCATGCTGCAGAGGGTAACCCCAGTGCTTTGCTTTCTGACACCCAGATACTGAAGTCCATTTCTGAAAGAAAGTTTACTCTTTGGTATCAAATCAATTGGAATTGATTCCTCAAGAGTTCTGACGGTTTGTATCCCCGGCCAACAGATGATCTTGATATTACTGAGAATTCCTCACCATATATTTCAAGAATCAAAGTGCTGATGAACCAACAGGGGACCCCTTGCTTCTTACCAGGGAGGGTGCTCTTCCTAGCATGACTGGACCACTGCAGACCTACCCAAGCATCTTCTAGATGGGCATTGGTTATTTGACCTAACTCCCCAAGGACTCATCAGAGCTATAAGATAAAGGGAAACAAATTAGATGCCACACAGAGTCAGGTAACTTCATGTGATCTATCTATCTTTCTTTCTTTCTTTTTTAGAGAAATTCTTAGGATTTTTTTTTAAGATTTTTATTTATTTATTTGATAGATCACAAGTAGACAGAGAGGCAGGCAGAGAGAGATGGAGAGAGAGAGAGAGGGGAGGAAGCATGCTCCTCGATGAGCAGAGAGCCCAATGCAGGGATTGATCCCAGGACCTTGAGATCATGACCTAAGGCTTTAATCCACTGAGCCACCCAGGTGCCCCTTCATGTGATCTTTCTATAGCCAGCATTAAAAGCCAGAAAGGGCCTTCCAGAAATACATGTCCTTGTGGATTAAAAAGTTTCTTTTCTATTCTTACTAGCTTTATCCTCTAATTGCTGCTATGATTTGCAGTTGAAAGTTTATATCCAAGTCCTCATGCTCAATAAAGATTTGAGGCTTGGGATTGTACACAGGCCTTTCATTAGTCTTATAATTGTTATTATTTAGTCCAGGTGTGTATTTTTTCCTTTGGTAATCCATACACTGGAATATTCTCTGTGAAGCATGCTAGCAAAAAGAAAGGATAGCACTCTTTTTAGAACTTCATGTAAGAGAGGCACCTGGGTAGCTCAGTTGGTTGGGTGTCTGCCTTCAGCTTGAGTCATGGTTTTGTGGTCCTGGGGCCAAGCCCCATGTCAGAATCCCTCCTCAGTGAGGAGTCTGCTTCTCCCTCTCCCTCTGTAGCTCCCCCTGCTTGTGCTTTCTTTCTCTTTCTCTATCAAATAAATAAATAAAATCTTAAAAAAAAAAAAAGACTTTATGAAAGAAAGAGCTCTAAACACCTACAAATGTAGAGCCAGTTTCCAGCATGTCATGTGAAGGCTTTGCCTCTAAATTTTCATTGCAGTTTCAGGATTAAGCCAAACCACTTTTATTCTACTTAATGAATGTAACTGCCCATTCATCAATATGGAGAATTCAGGGTTGAACAGTGTGAAATTTTGTGCTGATTATTCAGAACCTCAGTCAAGGCCATGATTTTTTCCTACACATTTTATGACATTATTTTGTCTAGACATTATGTCCTTGTGCCCTGAATTACAGCATTTATTGCCAAATTGCTTTAATCAGTTATCACCATTCAAAACTATGTGTCCAAAAGAGTTTAGAAGGAAGCAAAGTGCAATAATGATAGGAAGAAAGTAAACTGTGTTAAACTATGCATCATGTGTCTTGACGAAACTACTTATGGGGAGCCCTCTTACATTTCCAACCACCACCTCTGAGCCCAGTCATGAAAAGTTAGCCAGTTATACCCCAGAGAGCGTTTTTTACTTAGAGAGCCTCAAATATTATGGAGGTGAACTCGGACTCCCTCTACCACTTTTATTCTCCATAGTCGTAAACAAAAGTGACACAGCTAACTGTATTTTTGAGTTCTAGTATAGGAAAAGACTGAGGGTATCAGTGATTAGCCTTAAGACTCTAAATAACCTCTCTTTTCAAAAATTATGTCTTGGCAAAGAAAGGGGAGTGCTGGGGCTGCAGTGGGAAGTGGAGTGGGGGACGAATGTTAGCACAGGCTGGTAGCCTTTACTTATGTGACTGGGCTGTACCAGCATGGCCTCTGTCTGGAAAGGATGCAAGATGACCATGGAGAAACCTGTTTTCAAAAAAGGGATGACAAAAAAAAAAAAAAAAAAAAAAAAAAGGTTTGACTGAGTGAAGCAGACTTCACAGTTATGACATGAGATGAGTTAACTCTCAGATGGAAACAATATGAAGTATAGGTCCAAGCTTTGGAGGGCAAGTACACAGATCTTAATTCTAATGATGTAATGGAGTTAAGGGAAGTCTGAAGAAAAACTAAAGCAACAACCAGGAAAACATCCTTGTAAGGAGATTAGCAACCAAGGAGCGAGGGATGCAAGAGTGTACTAATCAAATCCAGTACTTCAAGCCAGTCCACTAGCCTAGCATTGCCTGATGGTAGACCCAATGATCAGCTTTTTTTTCCTAAACATGGAAGGTGAATTGGAACAGACTAAAGACAAACTGGAACAATCCCAAAATGAACTGAGTATCTGGCAGTTTAGGAGATACTCCCCAGGCAAGACAAACCTGGCAGTCCCACCCTGAGAGAGCTGTGGTGGGAAGCCAAGTACCCAGTTTCCACACCAAGACTCAGACATTGAATCTAAAAAAAAAAGGCCTCATTCTTATACTATCTATCCTGTAATGGTTAAGATAGATTTACCAGATGTATCTTGTGTTTCAGCTTTTTTCTCTCCCCCTTCCCCTGCTTTAAAAGGCTGATAGCATCTATCTATTTTAAAGAACTGGCCACCTCCAAAAAATACCCCTTCCAAAATAAGTACCCACCTCCAAAAAATACCCTAGACACTGGGGAAATTTTTCTGAAAAGAAAATAGAGGGAGAAATGAAAGTCTTAAGTCTGTGGCATACTGTGTCTTTAGACAGTTTGGAGGAATGAGAACCTAGAGACTTAAAGTCATGAATTGAACATGTAAAATTCCAGTAAAATGTAAAAATAGAATGTTCTCTTAACCTTGAGCATAGTGATTTAGAGACACTGTGTATCAGTTTTGCCAATAAGTCTGTGGACTTTGTGATTGTTGAACTTCTGGGTCAAAATTCAAATGAGGCAAATTTTTCCTTTAAGAGTTTTGGAGAGTTTTTTTTGGTTTTGTTTTGTTTTGTGGTTTTGTTGTTGTTGTTGTTTGGGTTTTTTGCTAAGAACCAATTTAATTGTCATGAGAGAATCAAATAATAGATGTCAGTACAAGTAGTTCATATATTCAACCCTTTAGTTTGGGGCTCCGTATTATTTGATTGAGCCTTAAATCAATGTGGTTTTAATCAATGGTTTGTTCTTTGCATGGTTTCTAATGCTGTAGATAATCTTACCATGGACTGTACAAACATAAAGGCCTGGTATCAAACTTCAGGTTGAAAGTGTTTGAAGCATTATAAACATTCGTTTCACTACTAGAGTGTAGTAGGGGATTGGCTGTGATGAGACTCGCTGCATTATTTTTTTCAGTGGTGCAACTAAATCTCCATTGCCTTCAACAGGCACATGTTGAAAGAACATTGTCATTAGTGTTAATGGGGGAATGTGTTTCCTTCATTGCATTTGGGCTTTTTCTATTGAATTTTTTTTTTTTTTTTTTTTTTTTTTTTTTTTTTTTTTTTTTGTAGAGGGCAGCAAAACAGTGCTTATTGAGCAATAGCAAAGCAATAGTACAAAGCTCCCACAGAGGGAGGGGACCCAAGAGGGTTGCCCTTGCACTGCTGATATTAAATTAAATGTGCCTTGAAAAAAATTGTGTTTTGATTATAACTTCAAATAAATTCTCTAACCTAAAAATTATTTTAAGAATTCTTCCCCCTTTTCAAATTAAATGTGGTGATTGCTACAAAGATTAGATCCTTCATACTTTTGTAAACAGAGTGGTTACCACTATGGAAAACATGATGGTTCTAATTCTGGCTAAAATTTAACAAGAAGTCCTCAGCCAAGATTACCAATTTGATGCCTTTTATGCATCATAGTTACCAAAATAGTATTCACCATTTTAACTGTATATAAGCTTTATATATTACGTACCTATACTTATATAGTTATATTTAGGATCTATTACTGTGCTTTATTAATGACCACATTTCTGATTCGCTAAGCATATGGCCTAGATGGCTTCTTTGTCCTCACTTTTTAAATGAAGTATTTGGGTTAGATGTTCTCTGAGGCTCATGTCAGCCCTAAAATTTTATGATTTTGTGTTCCATGAAATAAACTGGCCATCTTGTCTTTTATATGGTCCCACCTGCTAACTCAGATGTAACCTCTCCCTCATTCCCAACAGGAAAAAATTAGAAATATTTTATACAGAGATAGGCTTTTATAAATAAAGCAAAATGAGGACAAGAAGAAGGAATCAACTCAAATTTCAGCAGAAAAGGATGACGTTTAAAAAACATTCCTCCCTTAAAGAGATTTGAGTCATTTTCAGATAACTCATTTGAAGTCATTTGTTGTGGACACTCCTAAAATAGGGCCAGCTAATTTGAAAAGGTTTCAAGATGAAGTTTCATCGAGTTTCATCTGGAATAGAAGACTCTGCATCATTTTATAGAACTAGGTCTGACCCATTCTTATGGAGTGTAATGATTCCAGCGAAATATGGCCATAAAATATTTAGGAAACTAAGTGTTCTTTAACACTTAGGCTGATACAAATACTATGCTCCCTCATCCATTTGGACATTCTAAGAGATACCTACCATCAGCATCTGTAAATGGATAAAATCAGGTTCTAACAGTAAGGAGGATTTCTGACCTATGAATAGCCAGGCACTATTCTGAAGTCCTGACAGTGGTTCATATCTGGGTATTATTATTCTTCCTAGGAAAAGGAAGGGAACCAGCGAAGAAGTGTTTGTGATGAAGGGAAAGGCAGTTCTTCTCTTCACCATTACTATAGGGAAGTCTTTCTTTAGAGACAGATTTTTACTTAGTGCATTCATTTACTCCCTCTCCTTCCTTTCTTTTCTTTTCTTACTTTTTTTTTTTCAACACTGACTGGTAGCACTGTCCTCTTATTCCCACTAGTCACTTCCCTAGAATCCCTCCCCATTCTAGTACCTGATCCTCCCAGGAAAATCAAGCTGCACAATCCCAAAGCCTCGGGTTATTGCTCAAGTCACCTCTCCCTGAGCCCAGATGTCTCTGGCATTCTCACGTGCATTTTGCATAATTACCCCTTGCAGTTTCCTAGCCAAGATCTCATATGAAGTTAAAAGAAGAAACTCGTTTTCCCCTTGGATTTCTGTGCTCCTGGGAAACTTCATCTTGCATCATTTTTTAATTAGACAGCCCTATTCCAGGAGTTCCCGAAATCCCACTTCTTGGTGTCGCTGACTTTATTGAGGACACCCAGAGCCTAACACACAGATGTCTGTAAAGATCCCTGCTGATTCTGTTGACCCATTTAAGCCCTGGTGATTTCTCTGCCACCAGATCCCTTCCTAAGTGGACAGCCAGTCATCCTAAAGGAGAAGTTGGTGCGAAGGGCAGGTGTCCACCATGGATGAGTACAAGGCTATCAGTTCACCATTTTTCTGCCACCTAAGGTGAACCTGAAGTCTAGACCCCCCCAAAAAAGCCTTTTTCCTATTTCTTCAAATTATTTGTAGTATACTTCCTCCCTAGCACCCCCAAATTGTTATCCTTTATTTCTGGAACTGAATTAAATAATAGATGCTCTGTCATTGGCATTTCCATAAGGTTAAGATGAAGTAACCTGTTTAACAAGTATTTCATTAGGGGGAATGAAAAAGATAGACTGAGAAATTCCAGTAGAAGTTTGTTATATAATTTTAAATGCTTTAAAATAACGTCACAATATTCTTCTTTTAAGAAGATCGGTCTTTTGTGGAAGATTTTATTAGTGGAGTCCTTGAAGCAAGTGGTGGAAAATGGCTTTTTCATTACTTCAAAGGCAATATTAAAGGACCATGAAATTCAAAGCCCCTGGTTTTATCACAGACATTTTTATGTCAGGATTTAAACATTTTCCTCCTCGACATTCTTCTAACACTCTAGTTGTACAGGAAAGAATTGTTATAATTGGCCCGGATCATAGTATGATTATTAAATGATAGGCATCAATTAAGCTGATATTTAAATTGAAGATATTCATATCAGATAAGAGGAAAGTATGATTATAATTAAATACATAAAATGTATAATCTGCTTTGAGAGTACACTTTAAACCATGTGATTATTTGTTGGAATATAAACTGTCACAAAAATTCTTCCACCTATTTCCTCTTTGCTCACTGTCACTAAACATAAATAAAATATTTCATACATATTTTCCTTAATATGATTATGGAGGTGCTTTATGTATATTATCATTTTGAAGCTGTATCATTTAGGAATAAAAAGAAATAGAGAGAGGGGAGAGGGGAAGTCTTGAAAATGTTAACCAGGATCTTTTTTGTGAATGCAGGGTTGTCAACACACTTGTATTCCCCAGAGTTAACCTTTTGGTTCCAAGGATTTTGCCATGTGTTATGATTATAGCATTAGCATGAATACAGTGATGCCACAACTTGGTAATAACATGCTTGCTAAGGACCTAGGGATTTTAGCAGTTGTCTGAATTCACTACTTTTATGGGTATTTTTTAAAAGGAAAAATGCTGCTAAATAGCAACATTTGTAAGTTTTAAGTATTATTTGTTTACCTACTGGAGATCAGAAAACTCCAAAAATCAGATTCATAGATTCTGACACTAATGCTTTCTTAGACAAACAAAATATTCACTAAGACCACAAAGGAATTGTTTTATCAATATGATACTTTTTTTTTTTTCACTTAGAAGCTCTTGAAAATAAGAGTTCTTCATTTATGTTGTGTGTATTTTCATCTACATCTAAAAGACAAGTAAATGCCAACTACTGTTTTCTCTTTCTGGAATGTATTCCTTGCTGGCCACCTGTTCAGATGTTGACAAGCAACATCTTTTTTGGAGAAAAAGCAGGATGGAGTAACCATCACAGTGTCCATTAGGGTTCCTCCACTCCAGTGACTGGGTGACAAGCCATTGGCCTGGGACTATCAAAGCTGTCCCATCCTGCCTACCATAGTTACTACCTAGAAGTGATGATGCGATCTAACTTTATCCAGTTAGAGCGAAATTCTGGATTTTGTTTAACAATAATGAGAAAAATCTGCCCACTGCCCTTCTAAGCCTACCACATGTGATCTGGAGAGAGAATTATGGATGTTGAGCTTTAGCTTTAGCCCCCTTACGATCACAAGGGAAGACAATCCAAGGGTGAGGTTGATCCATAAAGATGAAGGGACAAGAAGAACTGAGAGACAGAGCTCGACCTCTAACTGTGCTGCATTCAAAACCCCACCTCTTCACTGTCAATGATACATGCCAATCAATTCCCTTCATGAAGGGATTTAAGCCAGATTGTAGTGATGTTCAACTATTTATAACCTAAAGTGTTCTACCAGATACAGAATTTAGTGCTAGGAGTGGTGCCTTACACATCATAGTTCCTAAAATGCTGCACTATCTGCTTCTAGGTAAGCAGAGTAATGAGGAAAAAATACTTTTCTATGACTGGAAGTTGATAAATTTTATTTTATACATATATAATGTATGCATTATGTTATATACACAATGTATATAATTATATATAACTGGTTAAATGATTACATAAATGGTTAAATCATTGCCAGTTGTACCTTATAATAGAGTTCAAGTGCTAGCCAAAATTACAATATTCGGTGATTTGGTAGGAAAATCTTTAGCTTTCATTAAAGTCCTTCAGTAGAGAGACAAGTTTGGACTAAAACTAACCAATCTGAAAAAGAAATTTAAAGCAATATATCTTTTCTAAAAGAAACAGTCTCTGCAAGTGACTCTCTTTCCTAGACTGGTAAAAGTCTGTTTAAGACTGACCATATTTAGAAAGAAAGAAAGAATGAATGAAAAAAAGAGAGAAAAAAAGAAATTTTCTGTCCTAGGGTTAGGTCAGTTGGAGAAAAAGCAGGATGGAGTAACCATCACAGGAGACAAAGCTGGTGCCTGAAGGAAATCTAATGCTCTCCCAGCAACGAGAATTTTCAAAGAAACCCCACACCAAGGGTTAGGCTCTTGTTCATCTCTAGGACAATCTCAGGCCCAAAAAGAGAATTCTCCCCAATATCCATCTTTGGCATAACCCTACCAGACAAAGGATAGGTGAGATAGTCCCAGAGAGTAGAACTAAGGTCTATAAGGTTGGACAACTAAACCATTCACTCCTCATACAAGGCAAGAATCACTCAGTGCTCCTGTCCAGCAGGATATGGAATGTGCTATGAACCAATAACCACTCCATGTTGCTTCCTATTCTCCTTCTCAATATGTATTATAACTTACCATCTTCTCCCCATCATTTGTAGGCTGGGAAGTACAGAGAATGGGTGACTTAAGTTGGTTGAATTATTACTGATCATTAAGAATCATATCGAAATTTTATTTAAAAAAAAAAAAGGGGGACTCCATCTAGAAATCATGCACTTGAAGTGCTAGTACTTGGAAGAGACTTGATTGTCTCCCTTTAAACTAGTGGTTCTCAACTTTGGTTGCTCTTCAGAACCATTAGGAACTTCTTATGGCTGGGTTGCACCTAGATTAATTAAATCAGATTCTCAAGGGGAGAAACCAGGCATCAAGTGGTCCAACATGTAGCTTAGTTGAGAACCACTGCTTCCACTTAGGGGTGAAGATTTGGGGAACCTGGATATGGAGAGGAAGATACGTGGATGTTGATTTAGCAAAAATGACAATGGATCTTTTTGCTTGTTTCTTGAGTCATTTCACTCCTTTCGTTTGTAATAACACCCATGTTCTTGATTGACCCCATCTTGGCTTTAGTCACTCATGGGAACATACAGACATTGATTCAGGAGAGTAAGCTGTAAACTTTTGCTTTATGGTTGGGAAAGAGAAAATATTAATTAAGAGTATTGATATTGATTGTTGCTGGACCAATCAACTTCTAGAAGATACAAAACCCTGGAAAATGCAGGAAAATGGTGTGGGATCCCAGAATAAGCCCTACCTGAAACCTGATCTACCTGTGAATGAAGCCAGTAAATTCCTTTTATTGATTAGGAGAGTTGGAATTGGGTTTTCTCTTGTAAGTGGAAGCATCCTCACTGATAGGTTCTGTGGTGGATATAGGCAGTGCTCTGCTAAGATCCCTAGGATTTCTTTTCGACTGCCCCCACCCCCGTTGCTTGCTCTCCATTTGCGTCTAATGGCCTGTACCTATGATAGTCCTCAGAGGACTATCTCAGGTGGCTGGAGCTGCTTTGCAATTTTGATCAGAGGGCCAGAATTGTCTTGGATTTACATCTTTCCTAGTGCAGGCCTTAGCCAACCACTTCCCAGTACATGAGCATGAAGTCTGGAGTTGGACAAACCCTGAGGCATAGCTTACACTTCATAGCCTGGCTCAGGATCTAAACCTTTGCTGGGATTCTTCCATTCCTTATCTAACATGCCCAACTCACTTCCCAGTTTCTGCTGGAAGTACTTCCTTCACAGATGACTTAAACACAAATCCTCACTTGGAGACTTCTTCTGGGTAACCCAAACTAAGACACATGCTAATCCCTGCTAGTGTTGAATTCTGTGAGAAGCACATAGTGTGGGATTGATAAATGTGACTGGTTGGCTCAGAAGCTGATTGTTTTCTCTAAAAGTATTATCTCTTTTTTACATGCTAAACAAAATAGCAAAACATATTTAACAATGAGATACATGGCAGAATCAAACTTTAGAGTGAAATCCAGAGAAATCATCAGGCTAACCCTTGATATAAAGAAATTAAATTCTAGTGAGGACACATAACTTATTTCCAAGCCTCTTGACTGGTTAACGACAAGGCCTGTGCTTAAAGTCAATGCCTCTTTGGTACCATTGGAAATTTGTTTATTGCCATGCTTAACTGTGAATTCCAAGCATCTTATTTAAGTCACATTTTCTCTGTTGAGAGACAAATTCCTTATTCTTGCTGTATACAGAAGAGTGTCACAATAGCTGAATTATTAGAGCTGAATACTCTTTATATGAATATGATAAGCATAAATTAATGATTCTTAAATATATGAACCACACAGTTAGTTACTTCTTGGGCCACAGAATAGACTATGACTAGAAGAAATGTGACTCAGAAGATGGAGCTCATAGACTGAGTTCTGAATTTATTCTGGTACTCAATAAATGTTTGTTGAATAAAGTATAGTGAGTTCCACAAGCACATAGAGAAAAGAGGTTCTAGTGTCAATAGTAGAGAAGAGGTAGGCACACCTGAATTATTAAATGGAGAAAATTGGCTTTATGTGGAAGAGATGGAGTTTGTTACTCTCTCAGGCTTCTTGGTTATTGAACTCAGGAAGTAGGGAGCCTTAAGTTTGTTCCTGGGCTGTATATTCGATATCAAAAGATAAATATTTCAGATATCTACCCTGTTTTGTGTGTTTGGTATGTGTATGTGTTGAGTGTATAGCCTTTTGTTATTCTAGAACTAACAAAGTCCAGAACTGAGCCATAGAGAATGAAGGAAGGTACTACTGTGCTAATGGTCTCTCCTGAGCTAAAATTTTAAATGAGATGCAGAGTCTCATCCATGGAAGTCAGTGCACAGATGGCAAGAGTGATGAAAAAGAGATGGTCAAGACACTGGTGAATTTTGGAGATAACAATTGGAACCATGGTCTACACTGCCCTTAGTTGTCACAATATGGTTGTCATCTTGGAAGCCCTGGATGGTATTTTGTTAATAAACTTACTAATTTTCCTTACATAGACCCAGAAGGGGTTTTCTTTAAAATAAATGTAGATAATGCCTTAGACATCCCAGGAGCTTACGATATAAATTTAGAGAGTTTACTTCATAGTGATCTGAAAGGATTTGTTAATCAGGTTTATATAGGCTTGGATATTGTTCCTATCCTGTCTCCTAGATTATCAGGAAAGATCATCTAAAGCATATCTTTTAATGAAGGATAAGCTGAGGATAACTCTATTCTAAAAAGACAGAGAGAAATATTTACACACATACATGGATTGTTAAAGATTGAATAGATAGGGGCTTCAAATCAGATTCCAGAAATGTCAGCAATTTTTTGTTGTTTTAATGCTCTAAGGCTCAGGCACAAGAAGGCAAAATAAGCTGTTGACAGCATTCTAAAATCCTCCCTATAGTCTTGCCCACATACAAAAAGAAAAATAAAAGGAAAAAAAAAAGGTCAAGAGGAATTGGAAAAGGTTTGCCATGAAATTCAGCTTTGTTAAATCACCTATTGTACTCAAGGTGCCCTTTAGCCTAATTTCAAGCTTATCTCATGTAGTCTTCAAAACTACCTCCTACGTAGTATTTTATATATGAAGAAAGCAATTATACAGTAAAGTAAAATAACTTCTACAAGGTTGTAACAGTGGGTTTAAACCCATGTCAGTCAAGACCAAAGTTACAGGAGAAAGGAATAAACAATGCTAATGAATTGGAAAATTCAATAATGAAAGATCTTTTTAAAAAAAACTTTTATAAAGTTAATCATTATTTGAAAGAAAATAAAATCTAAATTTGCATTTTGTTATATCCTTAAAGAAAAAAGTGCTATCGTAAAAACTAAGCAATATGTAGTCATTGGAGCAGAACGGGTTGATGGTTTGCCAGAGAATTACCACCAAGTGTGTTAGGTGCTCCTAAGCTAATGGATATACATAAGGAAGCAAGATGGTTAGGGGCTTGGGCAAAGTCCCGATCTGCATGGAGTAGGGTCTGTAAATTTTTTAAATGTACCCTTGACAATTGACTAATGTAAAATTCTGTCTATAAACTCTACTTTTCATTGACTTATTGAAAACAAGAATTGTTCACCCACGAGTATTTATTGAATGTTTATTCAAAACAATTTGCATTAGATTTTACAAGGTAGAGACTAGAGAAGAACAACAATGACAGGACAAATAGACTGAAGGAAAGATCTGGCCATGT
Organism: Mustela lutreola; assembly: GCF_030435805.1. Classification (NCBI taxonomy): domain Eukaryota; kingdom Metazoa; phylum Chordata; class Mammalia; order Carnivora; family Mustelidae; genus Mustela; species Mustela lutreola. The sequence continues at coordinate 55,162,312 of NC_081295.1, read as the reverse complement.
TTGAAGTGACAGAGAAGTCATTTCGCCTCTTTGACAGCCATTTCGAGTTCTTTCTAATACTACACATACTCAAGCTCAGTTCATCATCTCCCTTCTGATTTTTCACCTCAAGTCATTAGGATTTGCCACTAAGCAGAGCCTGTTCACTGCCAGAGGCAAAGTGTGAGAAAATGAAGATGCCAAGATTCATTGTTAACATTTATTAAGCACTTACTATAAGCCAGGAAATGACCTTAAGTTTTAAGATGCAGTAACTGATTAAATCCTAAAAATCAACCCCATGAGTGGTTACTTTTCATTATCCCTTATCTATTTGTGAAGATATTGAGATACTACAATGTTGTTAGATTCACACACTCTGAAGGAATTGGGATATTTTCAATAAATAAGAGGCAATGAAGACAGGTACAGTAGAGATACAGGTAAATTTTTAGATGAAATGGAGAGCAATTGAAAAGATGATCTTTATCTTCCCTACAAAATAAGAGGTAATAGGGGAGATGGTCATACAAGGGAACAAAAATAGAACTCAGGTTATTATGGCTTGGTGCTCTGATATTAGCATAAAACATTTACCTAACATTTACATAAAACATTTATAGTTCCTCCAAGAAGATAATGATACTCCCATTTTATGGAAAAAAAAAAAAAAGCATCTGGAGAGTTGAGAATTTAAGTTGCTTACCAAAGACCACACACTGTGCAAACTCAATACTGTTTACCACTAAATCTTGGTTCTTTTTTCTATGGCCTTTTTATTTATCAATTCTCAAGTTGGTGGGAATGAGCTTGGAAAATTAAGAACAGGACAGGTTTGGAATAGTCATGGTGGGAAATGAAACTCATAGCCACACAGAAATAAGCAAAAATTGTCAAGTCTCAGAACCAGATCTGAGGACTTGAAGTCCCAAAGTGTGATATTGAAATCAAGTCTATTTAGATGATTATTTGATTCACCTATAGCAGAACAGTGTCCATGACAGGAAGTTTGAAACTGTTAGAGATAAGGAAGTAAATGGCACTTACAACACTGCTATACACAGATATTTAAAATACAAAGCAAAACAATTATATGTGATACCTGCCATGAGAGAGGTACAGAGAATGCCACACTTCATTTACTCTAATTCCAAAAGTTCACATTTTAACACCTTAAAATTGGGATGTATCTTAAAATGAGTGACAGTCTTTTTCAGCAATGACAAGACAGTTGTCATGAGTTGGTTGTGATTATCTGCACAATCTTGAACTTGGCCATGGGGGTTCAAATCACCTTCAGGTCTGTTGGGTTGTATTCACTGAGGATACTACAGATATTGATTTGTACATGCCATTGAAAGTATCTTGGAGGCATAGATACAGGGCTTGGAGGCATATATGTTAGCGAAGCAAATATTTATAGTAATTCAGTAAATATGACCACAAGTCCATATTTTGGGGGGAAGCAGCAACTCAAATGCTTTCCATAAATTATACCCACAGGTAGATGCAACTACTCTTGTTTTGTTACTGGGATACCTGAAAAAGGATTGCAGAGCACAAATCAAGCAATTCAACTCAAAGTAGGAGAAATTGTCAGATTCCTTGGCATAGATATATTCTAGTTATCTTTTACTCCGTAACAAGTCAGCCCTCAAACCAAATGGCTTAAAGCAACACTGATCATTCTATTGTCTCTCTCAGAGTCTCAGTGCAACAGGAATTCAGGAAGGGTTTGCCTGGGTATTTCTGGCTCATGGTCTGTCATGCAGTTGCAGTCACAAGGAAACTAGACCAGGGACAACAGGGAGCTGAAGCACCTGCAGGTGGGTCAGGCATCTGTCTCACTTCATATTTTCCCAGAGCCTCTCCCTGTGGTCTCTTTACATGGGTTGCTTTGGGCTTTGAAATGTTTAGACAGCCCCGAGGCAGTTGGACTATTTGTGTGGCAGCTAAAGGCTTTCAGAGAGAGTAGTCCAGCGAGCAAGATGGATGCTGAATCACCTTCACAACGTGGCCTCAGAAGTTGTGCGGCATCACTTCTTTTTTTTTTTTTAAAGATTTTATTTATTTATTTGACAGAGAGAGATCACAAGTAGGCAGAGAGGCAGGCAGAGAGAAAGGAAGGGAAGCAGGCCCCCTGCTGAGCAGAGAGCCCGATGTGGGACTCGATCCCAAGACTCTGAGATCATGACCTGAGCTGAAGGCAGCGGCTTAACTCACTGAGCCACCCAGGCGCCCATGCAGCATCACTTCTGAGGCATTTTGTTGGCTACCAGAAAGTCAAAAGACTGCCCAGATTCAATGGGAGGGAACTTAACTTCACCTTTTGATTGGGGAGCGAAATCCTAGAAGAACATATGGGCTGGAAGCTACTGTTGCAGCTGTATTTCAAAAATACAATCTGCACAAGATGAAAGAAATGTCAAAGCATTAAGAGGCTGGCATTACTGTTTCATTCATTGTGTAGGACTTAGCATTAAAGCATTGGACTTCTGCTGAACTCTTTCTGACTTTGGACAGAAGCCATCTAACTTCCTGCAACATATGATTCAATCAGGGGGTGAAGATGATACTACATTGTTATTCTAACTAAACCATGATATTCTTGAAAGAAGTTGTCAGTGCTAAAGGTATTAAATAGGTCAAGATCATGATCACAAGTCACATGTCCTCTTTGTGTAAATGACCCTGGAAGAGCTCATTCTGGCAGGTTAAAATAAGAATTCCAAGTGACAAGAAAGCACCAGGCAATACTTAATTAGCAACAATTTTTTTTAGTGCTGCTTAAAATAATGGTGTGTCTTACAATTTATGGCATTTTTTGCTTTGATGAAGGACAGTAGTGAAATGAAAGCATAAATGTCCTCTTCCTGGTATGGTCAGAAGGCTCAGAGAAGGACGCAGAGAAGGGAATTTTTAGACTTGGGGAGGTAGAAATAATACCTAATGATGAAGCAAGAAATCAAGGAGTATGTTGGAAAAACACTTTACAATTAAACCCCATTCCATGTACCTAGGTTTTGCCCCATTGCTCCTAATGTAATTCCTCCTCTCATCAGTCTTGCCATTTCCCTTGTGAGTTCCCCAGGTTCCTGCCAGTCCTTCATGACTCCTGTAGGTCCTGCCAACCCCATGTTGAGATTCTTCATTGGTTGCAAACGGAGGTCAGGAGGGGTGGGCTGGTAGGGCAGAGTTTAGTTTATCTGTTTTACCTATTAGGGTTTCTTAAAAGGTTTCTATTGATGAATGGGGTTCAAAACTTAAAAACAAAACAAAAATGGAAGTTACCATAATATACCATGTACTTTCATGCTCAATCTTAGAGCATACCATTAATGTCATCCTCCATTCAATTAATGCCTGCTTAAGACCATCTTCCAGGTATTAAATACTGTGCAAGGCATTGGCTATTTATGGTATATCTTGATTCATAAAACTTCAAACTGAGTTGAAATGATCAAATGCTTTATTTGGGGGGCAAATATCGAGGAGTGGAATTTCTGGATCATCTGGTAATTGTGTCTTTAACTTTTGTTAAAGTAGCTGTATCGTTTTACATTCCCACTGACACTGATGAGAATTCTAAATGTTTCATATCCTCACCAATACTTGGTATAAGTCTTTTTTTTTAAGTCTAGCCATTCTAAGGATCTATATTAATATATCATAGTGGCTTTCATTCATATTCTCTTGATAACAAATGATGTTGAACATCTTTACTTGTGCTTATTGGCCATGCTTGCATCTTCTGTTATAAAATGTGTGTTCAGATCTTTTGTCATTTTAGTTGGAGTTTTTTTCTTATTATTATTGATCTGTAAGAGTTTTTTTTTTTAATAACTTCTGTTGATGAGTCCTTTGTCAGATATATGTATGGGGGATTTTTTTTTTAATGGTCTCGTTCAAAGAGCAAAGTTTTAAATTTTGATTGTCTTACTTATCAAAGCTTTCTTTTATGGTTCATGCTTTTGTGTCACATCTAAAAAATGGTTCCTTATACTAAGGGTGCAAAGACTTTGTCCTATTTTCTTCTAAAGCTTTTATAATTTTAGCTCTTGTGTATAGATATCTCTTTCTAGTTAATTTTTTAATATGATGTGAGATAACAGTTGGCTTTATTTTTAAATATTCCTTTGCTTTTCAGCTGTCACTGTTTCCTCCTATTACTGATCCCCTATTTTTTATACCCTGTAACCCCTTCTGACTTGTTGTCTCTAGTATTCTGGGAAGCTTGACTGTCAAGCTCATTAGAAGACATTGTGAGCCAGACCTAAGAGAAAACTATTTTAAAATGGAAGGGGATTGAAGGCATTTGTTTTGGCAACACATCAGCCTGATTTTGCTAGCTTTAGGAGTCTCACGTATTTCAGATGGCCCCATAATACGATCTTTGGAGAAGTGACATCCTAGTTCCTATACTATATTATTTTATTTGAATTCATTTTATGGTGTATAGTTTGTTAAACTCTAGTCCATCTATTTTACTATTAGTAATTCTACACACTATGCCTAGCATAATGTCTGTCTCATAAAAAGTATTTGGTAGTTAAATATGTACTGGTGATTGGCAGCAAATAGAAATGACAGTGTTTCAGAATTACTATTTTCTAGAGCAGTAGCCTTGCTTTTTTACTGCTATGTAGTTTTAATTATACACAATCCAACTTATGCATATTTGTTTATTTACATAGTATATACATACATCATTGCAATGCTATTTTTACTTAAAACATTGAAATAATGAAATAAAATAAATTTAAATAAAATGTACTATTTTCATTTAGCACTGAAATCATATTATGCTCTTGTACTTAGAGACAAGGTATGGGATTCCTAAGTTTTAAATTGGATTCTGAAATTAAACACTAAGCATATGAATGTTATAGTAATGAAATTTCACACATTGGATTGCTGAATAATCGATAGAGGGAACATGTTTACTAATAATTAGACTATTATATTTAGAACCCATGTCAATTAATAAAATTTTTAAGAAGACACAATTACCAACAGTAAAACTGTCCTTAAAAAGTGTAAATACCATATAATCAGTTTTAACTAACCTTTATCTGTTGCTTAAAAAGTAAGCATTTCTGAATTGCTTTAATCTAAAACACCACAGAGTCATGAAGAGGATTGCTATGCATTTCCTATGACAACATTTGGATACCCCCCCATACATCTGTACAATTCTTGTATTTCTAATTATTCATATTCAGCATGCGCCTTCTAAATATGCCAGTGAAAAATAAAATGATTACTTTTCCTCAAATGTTCAGCAGGCACTCTAAATTAGCCAGCTGGTCTCTTGTCATGGCTGAAAACATATAGTCTTTTTATAAAAAGTGACAATAAATACGTCCATGGCACCAGACACTTTATATGCAACTGGAAATTCCATTGGTGAAATGACTTATGATTGGAGAAGAGCAAATAGTGTGTAAAGAAAGAGAATTGGTGTGAATAGTACTCCACAGGCCTTGCAGTGGCTCACAGAAAATAATTCATTTTAAGGACGTGAAATCACCTTGTTTTATGGCAAGGCAGTAATCTCAAGGTCCACATGTTAAGTTTTTTTTATTATTATTAAAGATTCAGAAGTCATTTAAAAACATGACCTGTTAGAACAATTCAGTGCACCAAGTCTATTTGCAAAAATCGTGTTGTAAATCATGATTCATTATATGATTGTGACCAGCATACACTTAGAAATCCATCCCTTTTGATGATATCATCCTTTCTATGTGGTTCCTTTTGTGCAATGGAATAGTCCCACCACCACTTTTATTCTCTTTTTTATTTTCTGTGCTCTATTTTGTTCCTTTGTTTTATTTTTGGCTCAATTTTAAACTATCCTATACTTTTTTTTTTTTATCTTGGCCTATCTTTTGTAATTTAACTTCTATCACTGTAGTCTATGATATATGATAGGTGCAAAATACCATAATGAAACCATCTTTATTTTGCCTGAAACTCTGGCCTTAGAGTCTCTCACAGACCATGAAATAAAAAGCAAATGAATTCCTGAATGATGGAGTTAGAGGGTACTTTAGAGATCTTCTATCTTAGTCTCCTTGTTTAAAGATGAGAAATTGATACCTAGAGAGGCCAAGTGACCTGCTCAGATAACAAAGCGACAAACTTGCCAGAGTGATAGACTTGCCTTATCCCCAGTCTGGTGCTTCCTCCCTCTGTTAAAGCTTCCTTTGTGATTAAATCAACTGAACCATACAAACAGCAGTCAGCATTTTGGTGGTTCAACTATTTGTGTCTTTTTCCTTGATCATTCATTCATTCATTGATTGAGTACCTTGTATGCACAAGGCCTGTTGAGAACACAGACATAAACAAAGAAAACAGAACCCTGCCTTCAGAGGATTAGTATTCTAGTGGAGTGAAACAGATGATATACACCATAAATGTGTGAAACCTATAACATGCAAAATAATGATAAGTGTTAGGAAGAAAAATTAGACAGGAAAAAGAACTTGGAAATAAATTTATAGTTTTGTGTTGAAGGGTAAAAGATAATAAAACCTTAAGCAGTGTAAAAAAGATGAGTACTGGGTATTATATGCAACTGAAAAGTTATTGAACACTATATCTGAAACTAATGACATACTATATATTGGCTAGTTGAGTAAGTTAAAAAAGAAAAGATGAGATTAGACCTAAGGCAGTAGAGAGCCATGCAATCCACTTCCTGCATGGCTGTGGAAAATCTTGACTTTGTCCATAAGGAAGAAAGCCAAGATTTTCTATATAGCTCTCCTTCATCTCCTATAAGGCATCAACTCAACCAGATAAATATCCTAAAGTCAGAGTTTTCTTTTACCCAGAATATTTGCAGCCATCAGAAAGGTTTCTTTTATGTTGCACATCTAGATGTAAGAGACTTTAGCAACTATAGCTCTGACCAGGAAGAATGTAAATGGTCTAGGCTGGTACTTGAGAGCTGGGCTGGAAAAGCTGGATTTGTGTCTGTTGGGTTAGGGCCTGTTTTCCTACTTATTCTCTGCCCGTCAGTTAGGCTTAATCCATGGAACTCAGAAGAAGCCCAGTTTGAGATCTGTAACACTTGGAAACACTTTATCCTGAGACCTGGAAAGAAAGAGGAGGAAAGTCATTTGTTTGCTTGAAAAAAAAGCAGTTTTCTGACTATGACCAGACCCTTGAACATCTTTTGAAATAAAATAATTCTCGGGTAAGCTCAGGAAGTTTAACCACTAACTAACTTTTACTGTAGATAGAAGAGAGCTAGTTTTGTGCTTGTTAATTTTCTCATGTTTTGAAAGATGCTGAAAGAAAAAAAGATTCTTTGATTTAAAAAATTTCAAAAATTGCTCTGTATCTATCATAGAAAGAATAAATATGAGATTTTATAAATAAAAATACTATATATGGATGCATAAACTGCATCTTCAGATACAGTTAAAAAATCCTTTTAGATGCTTTTAGACTTTCTATGTTCAACTTAGTTATAAAATTTTTGTTATTTCAGAGGAAAAGTTACCTTTATTAAATTCCCAATGCCATATCCATTCATTCATTCATTCATTCATTCACTCATTTGGTATATGTTGTATGCCAGACATTGTACTAGATGCAGTCTATAAAATCAGTAATGGAACTACCTTTTCTATAGTTTATGTATCCCCTTATTTCTTAAGGATCAAAATCAGCTGTAATTAGATCTTTGTTGGACAAATGCCTTTCCAAATTCTTTTGTGTATTGAAACATTATAAAATATAATGAAATATGAACAGTGTACAGTACTATCAAGTTCTGGGGGGATGGTCAAGTTTATTAACTTATATGTTAACTTAAAATGTAAAGAATTGCTATATAATATAAGTGTACCTTATTTAAGACATAGGCTACTAAATAAGTCAGTTAGGAGGACAGCGATATTATCAAGTAGTAAAATAAATTTCAAAAATTTGAATTTTCTAAATAGGTTCTTCCTCATAGTATTACAGTACCAGAAGAGATGTCTAACCTGTTTTCAGCCAGGGCATGGATATTTAGGATCTTAAAAAAAAAAAAAAATTTAATAGCAAGAGGACTTCTACTTATGGAAAGATGGAGTATATATACTTTTCCATTTTCCTTCTGCTAAATAAACGAGAACTCCAGACATAAAACAAACGTAAGAAGACTCTGAAAGGTGGAGAAGAACACAGGGTTAGCTATGGATTTTGAGACCCAAGGAACAACACAACAATGAGTTTGATGAATTTTTACCCCTCGTATGCCCAGATTTATTGTTGAAGAAGCCAGCAATCTAGAAACATCAACAGGTACAGATAAAAATAGGCCCTCCCCCCCCAAAAATTCTGCTCTCTCTTGCCAAAAGGCAAAGAAAAGGACAACAGTCTTTAAAATGATTGCTCTGTTCTACTCTTGGATGTATCAGACAACAGTAGCTTTCTCTACTTCCTATTTCACCTAAAGCTCAAGGAGAAGGGGAGCCAAGAAACACTTGTGGGAGTCACAGTCCAGGTACAAGGACCCACTAAAAGACAGATTTAATCATAAGATTATAAAAGACTTCATCTTCCCCATACCTTAACACCATACCAACAGGGCTCGAGGATAACAGTGGCTTACTGCAAGATGCAAAATATGTGGAGATATAACTGACAAAACTGAAAGGAGAAACCAACAAATCTATGGTTATAGTTGGAAACTTCACCACCACTCTCTCAGTAAGTGCTAGAACAACTAGAGAGAAAATTAGCAAGTATATAAAAGAACTCAACAACACCATCAGCCAATGGAATCTAATTGATATTTGTAGGACATTCCACCCAACAAAAGCAGAATAACCATTCTTTTCAAATGTCCACAGAACCTACATCAAGATAGATCATACCATGGACCATAAAAGGAACCTCAACAAACTTTAAAGAATTAAAATTATACGGTATTTTCTCTGACCACAATGGAGTAAAACTAGAAATAAATAACATGCAGAAAATGGGAAAATCTCCCTGAACACTTGGAAATTAAACACTTCTAAATCTATGAGTCAAAGAGTGAAATTAAAAAAAAAATACATTGAACTAATTGAAAATGAAAGCACGATATATCAAACATTGTGGATAGCTGCTAAAGCAGTGCTGAGAGGCAAACTTATTGTACTAAATGCACATATTACAAGGGAAGAAAGGTTTTAAATCTGTATTTTAGAATCTCTCCTCAAAAATTTAGGAGGAGGAAAAGCAAAATAAACTCAAAGCAAACAGAAGAAAGGAAATAATGAAGCAAAAAGCCAATGAAATTGAAAGCAGAAAACTGAATTAGGAAATACACAAAATAGCTATTATTTGCAAACATAAATTGATAAAAATTAACAAGAAAAAAAGATGCAAATGATTGGTACCAAGAATGAAAATGTGGATGTCAATGAAGACCCTGTATATTAGTTTGCTAGGGATTCTTTAATGAAGTGCTGTAGACTGAGCAGCTTGAGCAACAGAGATTTGTCTCAGAGTGCTGGTGGCTGTTAAGTCCCAAACCAAGGTGTTTCCCTGTTTGGTTCCTTCTGAAGGCTTTGAATGAAAGATCTGTTCTAGGCTTTTCTCGTTTGTAGGTGGCTGTCTTCCCTCTATGCATATATCTGTGTCCCAAACTCCTTTTTATAAGGATACCAGTCACATTGGATTAAGGTTAACCTAAGGACTTCACTTTATTACCTCTTTAAAGACCTTGTCTCCGAATAAAGTCACATTCTGAGGTGCTAAGGGTTAGGACTTCAACATATCAATTCTGTGGGGGCATTGCAACCCATAATACCTTGAAAGCAACAAAAGGACAACAAGGAAATGCTTCAAAAGACTCTATACATATGAAATTGACAATTTAGACAAAATAGGCCACTCTGAAAAACAGTCTACTGTAGCTCACCCAATATTAAATCCATAGGCAAAAAAATGAACCTAGCTGAATGTCTAAAGCTGTTAAGAAAATTAAATCTATTATTTAAAAAAAAACCTACAAGAAAGAAAGATAGAAAAAGAAGGAAGGAAGGAAGTTTGCCTGCCCAGGTCCAGTGGTTAAGTGGGGAATTATACCAGACATTAATTTCTCATCATCTCTTCCAGAAAACATAAGAGGAGGAACATTATTCAATTCATTTTGTGAACTTGCATTATCTTGTTACCAAAACTTGACCAAAATAATTCAAAAAAAAAATTTCAGACCAATATTTGTCATTAATATAGATATAAAAACCATATAAAATATTAACAAATAGAAATCAGCAATATAAAAATAACTATATTCCATGGACAATTAGGACTTATTCCAGAGGTATAAAACTAGTTCAATATAATCCACATTAGCAGATTAAAGAAGAAAAATTACCTGGGAAGAAAAACAAGAATTAATGCAGAAAAACGATTTCAAAAAATTTGACACCTATTCTTGATAACAAAAAAAAAAAAAAACAAAAACCAACCTCTCAGGAAAATAAGAATAGAAGAAAATTTCCACAATTTTCCCAACTCCATTAAAAGTACCTACAAAAAAAAATACATTGCTAAAATTTTGCTTAATAGTGAAAAATTGAACATTTTTCTCCTAAGGGTAGGAATAAAGCAAGGATGAGAATTCACAGACACACAGATCAATGGATAAGAACTGAGAATCCAGAAATAGGACTCACACAAATATGGCCCACTGACTTTGGCAAGATGAAAAAGCAATTCAACACAGGAATGATAGCGCTTTCAAGAAATGATACTAGGCAAGCAGACATCCATAGGCAACAAAAATGAACCTAGTTTGAAGACCCACCTTATTAAAAAGTTAACTCAAAATGGATTTCAAACTTACATATAAACTGTAACTAAATTTTTAAGGGAAAAAATGGGAATTAATCTTTGGCAACAAAATCTAGGCAAAAAATTCTTAGATTTGACACCAAAAGTACAATCTATGAAGGAAAATACAGGAGAGTGATATAAGCAAGAAGACTGTGTAGGAACTTATAGTACATGTCTCCTCCAAGAAATACCAATCTGAATAATATCCATACACAAAAATGCCTTCAAAACAGGTGGGAATTATAGTACCTGAGAGGAGCAAAGAAATAAAAGACGATGCAATACCCCATTACCTCTCTGAGTTCAGGCAGCTCAGCATGGAGAAAAACACCCTTCCTTGGGGGAAAGAGAGTAAAGTGAGAATCTGACTTCATTATAGACCCTACTACAGGCCCACACAAGTGCCAGACCAACTTCCATGAACACAAGACCCTGTCCCTCACCAGGCCAGTATCCATGGACCTATCCTCTAGATCAGTTCCAGGCTGCCCAAGATCCTACAGTTCCAGGCTCTAGGAAGAATCCTATAGACTAAGGTTTCTGGTCTAATACTGAGCTAGCTTCAGGTGGTATCAGCCTCCAGGTTGGCTCCCACAGACTCAGGCAGCCCTCCCAAAGCCTGAGGCTCCAGGCTTACTCTTATGAACTGAAGCTCCAAGCCTACCCCAGATTGAGTCAGCCCCCATGGACACCAGGCCCAAGCACATGGACCCAGGTCCCAGGCCTACCACCACATATGCAAGTGCCAGGCCCACCCCTGTGAAATTGGGCTGCAGACCTACCCCCTTGGATCCAGGCACCAGACCTTCCCACCTGAGTGTTTATAGGTTGTTCAATTTGTTGATTATAATTGTTCATATTCATCTCTTATGATCTTTGGTATTTCTATGGCATCAGTTATAATGTTTCCTCTTTCATTTCTGATTTTATTTATTTGAGTTCCCTCTCTTTTTTTCTTGATAGGTCTAGCTAAATTTTTGTTTTGTGTACCTTTTCAAAAACCAACTCTTAGTTTTTTTAGTCTTTTTAACTCTATTTATTTCCACTTTGATAATTTCTATTTTTTCTTTCTACTAACATTGGACTTAGTTTGTTCTTTTTCTAGTTCCCTGAGGAACAGAGAGAAGTTCTATACTTTTTACTGGTGAATTCTACCAAACATTTAAAGAATTAACACCAGTGCTTCTCAAATTCTGCAAAAAATTTCAGGAAAATTGAACACCCCCAAACTCGTTTTATAAAGCCAGCGTTACCTTCATATCAAAACCAAAAGAGAATAACACAAGAAAATAATAATAACAAAAGAAAATAACACAAAATACAGGCCAATATCTCTGATTAATATAAATGCAAAAATTCTCAAACAAAATATTAGCAAACCAAATCCAATAGCACGTTAGAAGGATCATACATTATAATCAAATGGGATTTTTCTTTGGAATGCAAGGATAATTCAACATGTACAGATCAATAAATGTCATACACTACAGTAAGAGAATGAAAGAAAAATTATATGATCACTTCAATAGATGGCAAAAAAGCATTTGACAAAATTCAGCATCCTTTTGATTACAAAAATTCTAAACAAACTGGGTATAGAAGGGATGTTCATTAACATAATAAAGGCCACATATGACAAGCCCACAGCTAACATCATACTGAAGAGTGAAAGCTTTCCCTATGAGGTCAGGAATCAGATGAGGGTGCCCACTCTCACTCTTCCTATTCAGCATAGTGCTAAAAGTCCTAAGCAAAGCAATTAAGCAAGAAAAAGAAATAACATGCCTCCAAATTAAGAAGGAAGAAGTTTTCAGATGATAATCTTATATATAAAGAATCCTAAGGATACCATCAGAAGTCTGTTAGAACCAATAAATTCAGAAATGTTGCAGGATACAAAATCAACATACAAAAATCAGTTGCATTTTCATATATTAACAACAAACTCTCTGAAAGAGAAATAAACAAAATAACCTATTTATAATAGCCTCAAAACAATGAAATACTTAGGAATAAATTTTACCAAGGAGGTGAAATACCTATATGCTGAAAATTAGAAGGTATTGATGACAGAAATTAAAGATGATACAACTATATGGAAATGTATCCCATTTTCATGGATTAGGAGAATTACTATTATTAAAATGTTTATACTTCCCAAAGTGATCTGTGGCATCAATGCAATCACTATCAAAATCCAAATGGTACTTTTTAAAAAAAATTAATTTTTTTCAGTGTTCCAAAATTCATTGTTTATGCACCACGCCCAGTGCTCCATGCAATATATGCCCTCTGTAATACCTACCACTAGGCTTACCCCCCCAACCCCCCTCCAAAACCTCAGTTTGTTTCTCAGAGTCCACAGTGTCTCATGGTTTGTCCCCCCTCTAATTTCCCCCAACTCACTTCTCTTTTCCATATCCCAATGTCTTCCATGTTATTCTTTATGCTCCACAAGTAAGTGAAACCATATGATAATTGACTCTCTCTGATTGACTTATTTCACTGAGCATAATCTCCTCCAGTCCTGTCCATTTGATACAAAAGTTGGGTATTCATCCTTTCTGATGGAGGCATAATACTTCATTGCATATACAGACCTTATCTTCTTTATCCATTTCCGTTGAAGGGTATCTTTGTTCTTTCCACAGTTTGGTGACTGGCCATTGCTATTATGAACATTGGGGTACAGGTGGCCCTTCCTTTCACTACATCTGTATCTTCGGGATAAATACCCTGTAATGCAATTGCAGGGTCGTAGGGTAGATTTTTTTTTTTTTTTAATTTCTTAAGGAATCTCCACACTGTTTTCCAAAGTGGCTGCACCAACTTGCATTCCCACCAACAGTGTAAGAGGGTTCCCTTTTCTCCACATCCTCTCCACCACTTGTTGTTTTCTGTCTTGTTAATTTTCTAACATGGATTGGAAGAATAAACATTGTTAAAATGTCTATAGTGCCTAGAACCATCTATACTTTCAAAGCCATCCTGATCAAAATTCCACCGGCATTTTTCAAAGAGGTGAAACAAACAATCCTGAAATTTGTATGGAACCAGAAGAGATCCTGAATTGCTAAAGAAATGTTGAAAAAGAAAAACAAAATTGGGGGCATCACATTGCCTGATTTCAAGCTTTACTACAAAGCTGTAATCACCAAGACAGCACAGTACTGGTACAAAAACAGACACACAGACCAGTGGAAGAGAGTAGAGAGCCCAGATATGGACCCTCAACTCTATGGTCAAATAATCTTTGACAAAGCAGGAAAAAATATACAGTAGAAAAAAGACAGTCTCTTCAATAAATGGTGCTGGGGAAATTGGACAGCTATGTGTAGAAGAATGAAACTCGACCATTCTCTTACACCATACACAAAGATAAACTCAAAATGGATAAAAGGGCTCAACGTGAGGCAGGAATCTATAAAATCCTAGAGGAGAGAATAGGCAGTAACCTCTTTGACATTGGCCAGCAACTTCTTTCAAGATATATCTCCAGAGGCAAGGGAAACAAAAGCAAAAATGAACTGTTGGGACCTCAGGATCAAAAACTTCTGCACAGCAAAGGAAACAGTCAACAAAACAAAGAGGCAACCCATGGAATGGGAGAAGATATTCACAAATGAAACTACAGACAAAGGGCTGATATCCAAGATCTATAAAGAACTCCTCAAACTTAACACACACAAAACAGATAATGACATAAAAAAATGGGCAGAAATTTACGACTATGTGGATGGAACTAGAGGGTATTATGCTTAGCGAAATAAGTCTATCAGAGAAATACAACTATCATATGATCTCCCTGATATGAGGAACTTGAGAGGCAACGTGGGGGGTTTGGTGGGTAGGAAAAGAATAAATGAAACAAGATGGGATTGGGAGGGAGACAAACCATAAGAGACTCTGAATGTCACAAAACAAACTGAGGGTAGCTGCGGGGAGGCGGGTAGGGAGAGGGTGGTGGGGTTATGGATATTGGGGAGGGTATGTGCTATGGTGAGTGCTGTGAAGTGTGTAAACCTGGCGATTCACAGACTTGTACCCCTGGGGCTAATAATACATTATATGTTTATTTAAAAAAATAAAAAATAAAAAATAAATAACACTTCAACAAAGAAAAAAAAAATGGGCAGAAGACATGAACAGACACTTCTCCAAAGAAGACAAACAAATGGCTAACACACACATGAAAAAATGTTCATCGTCAGTAGCCATCAGGGAGATTCAAATCAAAACCACATTGAGATACCACTCTACATGAGTTAGAATGGCCAAAATTAACAAGCCAATGGCACTTTTTAAATATATAGAACAAACAGTCCTAAAATGCATAAAGAACCACAAAAGACCCCAAATAGCCAAAACAACACTGGGAAATAAGACCTAAGCTGGAGGCATCATATTTAGACTGATATCAACCCTTATTATAATGCTCTAGTAACAAAAACAATGATATTGGCAGAAAATCAGACACATAGATCCATGGAACAGAATTGAGAACCCAAGTGCATACGGAACCACAAAAGACCCCAAATAGCCAAAACAACACTGAGAAAGAAGACCTAAGCTGGAAGTATCATATTTAGACTGATATCAACCCTTATTATAATGCTATAGTAACAAAAACAATATGATACAGGCAGAAAATCAGACACATAGATCCATGAGAATTGAGAGCCGGGAAATAAATCCACACATAAGCAATCAACTAATATTTGACAAAGGACACAAGAATATTCAGTGGGGCAAAGGACAGTCTGTTTAATAAATGGTCCTGGGAGAAGAACTAAGTAATCACATGCAAAAGAATGAAATTGGACCCCTATTATGCCTCACACATAAATTAAGTCAAAATAGATTTAAATGTAAGACTCTAAACCATAAATCTCCTAGGAGAATACATGAGGTAAAAGCTCCTTGACATTGAACTTGGCAGCAATTTTCTAGTTTTATCACCAAAACCACAAGCAACAAAAGCAGAAATTAATAACTGAGACCACAACAAACTAAAACGTTTCTGCACAGCAAAGGAACAATCAACAAAACTAAAAGGCAATGGACAGAACGGGAGAAAATATTTATAAACCATATATCTGATAAAAAGTTAATATCATACATTTATAAGGAATTTATGTAATTCAATAACAAAAACAAATAATTTGATTAAAAAGATGTGCAGAGGACCTGAATAGACATTTTGCCAAAGAAGACATACAAATGGCCAACAGGTACATGAAAAGTTGTGCAGCTAATCATCAGGGAAATGCAAATTAAAACCACAATGAGATATCAGATCAGACCTGTTAGGATGGAAATAGCAAAAGACAAGAGATAACAAGTGTTATGGGGAAGAGAACATTTGTGAACTTTTGGTGGGAATGTACATTGATGTGGCTGGCCACTAGGGTCAACAGGATGGACACTCTTCAAAAAATTAAAAATAGAACTGACATATGATTCAGCAATTCAACTTTTTGGTATATATCCAAAGGAAATGAAATCAGTATCTCAATGAAATATCTGCACCCCATGTTCATTTCAGCATTATTCATGATAGTCAAGACATGAAAACAACCTAAGTTTCCAATGATACACACACACACACACACACACACACTGGCATATTATTCAGCTATAAGAAAGAAATTCTGCTTTTTCACAATAACATGGTTGGAGGACTGAGTGAAATAAGTCAATAGAGAAAGACAAATACTGTATGATATTACTTAAATATGAAATCCAAAAAGGCCATACTCATAGAAATATAGAATATAGTGGTGGTTGTCTGGCCTCTGCGGTAGGAAAAATGAAGAAATGTTGATCAAAGTGTACAAACGTAGAGTTATAAGATGACTAATTTTGGGGTATATAATGTACAGTATGGTGACTATAGTTAATGATACTGTATTATATATTTGAAAGTTGCCAAGTGAGTAGACCTTAAATATTTTCACCTTAGGAAAAGCAATGGTAATTATGTGAGGTTTTGGAAGTGTTAAACCACTTAACTTTGGAACTCACTCACAATATAAATGTGTTTCAAATCATCCTGTTGTATACCTTAAACTTAACACAATAGTATATGTCAATTATATTTCATAAAGCTAAGAGGAAGGAAGATACTGAATCTTAAAAAAAAAAAAATGCGTATTGCCAGGAAAAAATTGTTTATAGCACTCCCTCATTTCCTTGGGTGGAAAAATGGATAAAGTTGAGCAACTTTACCTTAAACATGTTCAAGAAACCTGATATTGTATCTGTGTCATCAGCTCCAGAGAACAGAAAGATGAAACTCTCACATAGAAAATTCTGATAGCAGGGGCGCCTGGGTGGCTCAGTGGGTTAAGCTGCTGCCTTCGGCTCAGGTCATGATCTCAGGGTCCTGGGATCGAGTCCTGCATCGGGCTCTCTGCTCAGCAGGGAGCCTGCTTCCCTCTCTCTCTCTCTGCCTGCCTCTCCATCTACTTGTGATTTCTCTCTGTCAAATAAATAAATAAAATCTTTAAAAAAAAAAAAAAGAAAATTCTGATAGCAGAACAAACACTTAAAAGGGAAAAGTTGGTAAATTAGACGTCATCAACATTAACAACTTTGTTCTGTGGGAGACCCTGATAATGAGATGAAAAAATAAGCTATGGAGTGCAAGAAAATATTTACAAAACATATGTCCAACAAAGGATTACTATATTGAATATATAAAGAATTTTTTTTTTTTTTGAGAGGGAGAGAGAGAGAAGAGAGAACATGGGTGGGAAACATGGCAGTGGGAAAGGAGAGAGAGAATCTTAAGTAGACTCTGCACTGAGCACAGACCCAACATAGGGCTTGATCTCATGACCCTTAGACCATGTCCTGAGTCAAAATCAATAGTCAGATGCTCAACCAACTGAGCCACACAGGATGCTCCTATAGAGAATTCTGAAAGAGAAAAAAAAAAAAAAAAAAACACCAGCATTACAAACAAAGGACTTAACTAGAAAATAGACAAAGACATTTCCTCAAGACATGAGACATTTCCCTCAAAGAGGATACCCAGATGTCAGATATGCACATGAATCATTAAGGAAATTAAAATCATACTGAGCTATCTATAAACATTTAACAGAATGGCTAAAAGAAACAAAAAAGTAGTGGAAACCCCAAATGCTGGCAAAAATGCAGAGAAGCAGGAACACTCAAAAACTGTTGGAGAGAATGTATAATATTGCAGTCACTCTAGAAACATTTTTGCAAGTGACTTTTAAAAGCTAAACATACAACTATGGTTCTACCCAGTAATTGCCCTCCTGAGCATTTATTCTAGAGAGATAAAAGCTTAGATTCATACAAAAACCTGTACGTGAGTGATTAAAACACCTTCATTCATACTAACCAAAAGCCGCAAGCCACCAAGATGTCCATCACCAGGTGAATGGTTAAACAAACTATAGTATATCCATATCATGGCATATTTCTAAAAATAACAAGGAGCATGCTATTGGTAAAAACAATAATGTGGGGTAATCTCGAGAGACTCATGTTGAATAAAAAAAGTCAATCCTAGAAGATTATATACAACATGATCTATATGTACCATTATTGAAATTACATAACTACAGAAATGCAGAGAGCATGTTAAGGTGGGTTGGGAGTGGGAGGGAGGCGGGTGCAGCTACAAAAGGTGTGTGGCAACCTGATGATCCTTGTGGTAGAGAAATGTTCTGTATCTTGCCTATATCAGTGTA
This sequence comes from Mustela lutreola, assembly GCF_030435805.1. Classification (NCBI taxonomy): domain Eukaryota; kingdom Metazoa; phylum Chordata; class Mammalia; order Carnivora; family Mustelidae; genus Mustela; species Mustela lutreola. The sequence goes on along the minus strand of NC_081295.1, from coordinate 55,143,773 downwards.
TATCAGTGTCAATGTCTAGGCTGTGATAGTGTACTACATGTGGTTTTACAAATTGTTACCATTAAGGAAAAATTGGGTAAAAGATAGCCAGGGTTTCTTTGTATTATTTCTCACAACTGCATCTGAATCTACTATTATCTAAAAATGAAATTTTAACTTAAAAACATTTTACTAACTCATGCTCAGAATGCAGTCACCTCTACTTGCATGAACCATTTAGATTTTCAATGTAGTAAGGGGAAATTCTGTGGAAGACTGAATGGGTTTTAAATTCTGTAATTGCCTTCCTTAAGAAGAAATTGGTAAATTCACCGAAGAGACACACTAATGACTGCAGGGATTTATTCATATCATTGATTGGCTTATTAGTAAGCCACAGAAATAACAGAAAATCAAAATGAACAGGGTCTCAATTTGTTTTCTTTTTATTCCAGAGTTGTAGTGTTCCTTAATCAAATCAAATAGAAATTACAATTTATCCTGTGGTTGTGGCTATTACAGGGAATGATCTATTTCTCCATGTGAGGATTGTCAGTTAAAATACATGTCTTTTTATAAAACTCAAGTTGAATGTATTTAACTAAATTTGTCATTCCTTTACTCATTTCTCCGCTAGAGATAGAGTTATTGAGTACCTACCATGTGCCAGGCACAGCTCTAGATAAGAAATTATAGAAGGTAAGCGAACAGAGGCCATGCTTTTCTGGCAGACCACATGCCCTTTAATAAGGACTATGCAGTAATTCTCTGTTTGAGTACAGCCCAAGTAAAAGTTGTTTTCCTGAATTATGCTGGCTGGCTGGCTGGCTGGTTCGTTGGTTGGTTGGTTGATTGGTTTGTTTTGTTTTGTTTTGGTTTGGTTTGGTTTGGTTTGATTAGAAGAAAGCAAACCAAAAAAAGGACATTTGCAGTGCTATGAGGACTGTATAGCAGTGATAGCTTTTTGAGAATCTCAATGCACGCATTTAGAAGCATCTTCTTCTGTCCCCTTCTAGTGGATTCTCCACTGCCATGTCTCCCTTTATACTGTTTCAGGATATATACTGCCTCCAGCCCATCCAGAAGAAGGGAATGTGTGGGGAGAGTTCTTCACTTTTGTGGCCTTTGTCTGCTCACAGACATGCCTCCCTTGTTATTCTGCAAGTTCCTGTACACACATCAGTCTGGGATTGGAAGCAAAGCAATGATGTAAGAACTCTTACACTACAGTGTCTCCTTGTTTCTTAAGAAAATAACTCACGACCCTCTCCTCTTTCTTCATAGTTCTAAATCTAAATTATATTTAAATTTTAGGTTCATTTTTGTTCTGCTGGTAACTATGGTGGAAGATTGCTCAAGATACCACAGACTTGGGATGCCTGGGTGGCTCAGTGGGTTAAAGCCTCTACCTTTGGCTCGGGTCATGATCCCAGGGTCCTGGGATCGAATCCCGCATTGGGCTCTCTGCTCACCAGGGAGCCTGTTTCCCTTCCTCTCTCTCTCTGTCTGCCTACTTGTGATCTCTGTCAAATAAATAAATAAAAATCTTAAAAAAAAAAAAAGATACCACAGACTTCATTTCTAGTTATGGATATCCTAGGGGAAATCTGAGTTCAGTAGAACCACTGTGGGAGCCTAAACATGACAGAAAAAGAGTGGAGAAAAAAAGCCAAATGGGGCCCCATTGCATTAACTATGATTTTATACACTTGCATTATAGATGGGAATGTTAGGCTAACCGTCTCTTTTTAGGAACATTTTACTTTCAATTTTTACTAAACATAAATCCCAAGGATGCAGTATTCATTAAGACTGCTTAAGTGATTTTTGCGACTAGAATTGGATAAGATGTCTGATTATGAATAAGAATTTGCTGCAGAGTGTTGTAAAAAGGGTAATGAGTTGCAGGTGGGTCACTGAAATCCACTAACAGGGCTCAGTAAAGAACGGTTGATAGATACATCTGTGTGTGACAAAGAATTTGAAGCTCTTTCCTAGATGCGTGGTACAGTTTCAACAAAATGTTTCCCTTCGTTTGTAATAAAAGTACAATAGTTGTGCTAAGCGGCCAGTATTTAGCTCACAGCATAGAGTTGAGAGCCGAGGGTAGACACTGCTCCATGTACATCTGTTAGGGCTATACATGATTCACGGGAGCACAGCTCATACATATTCATCCTTCAGCCAGGATCCCCTTTGACTGCACAAAGGCACTAAACAAATCCTCTCCTCATAGAAGGTGGAGGGGCAGGGAGGAGCAGCCCCTCCTCCCTGGATTTTCCCCTCCAGCCAGGCATCCCTCAATAGGATCCTTCCTTAACCCCAGTACTAATTCTCTAGGTCTTTATCTGAACTACTTTTAAATTAAATTTAAGCAACTATTTGCTCCATTAATCCGTGCAGCCCGTTAGCACACTGTGTGCATTTACTGTACAATATTTCAAATGAAGTGAAACTTCAAAGCCGTTTGATAGGTATGGGAAAAGGGGGGCCTGATATAGCCAGAAGGAAGTAATAATCTCCCAAGGATTTCAGCAGGAGAGCTAAACTTAGCGGCAGACTTCACTTTCCATTTAACTTTAAATGTATAGCTACTTGGAGCAACTTGAGACCCCACCTTGTGTCGCAGATAAAGCCTTAGGAATGAGGAGAATGGATATATTCTGGTCAGAATGAATATTTCCCTTCACCTCAAATATTCCTTTCTTGTCCAAGTAACCAAGGAAACAGGGTTCTAGTGTTTTGCTTGTGAATGTATGTTCTTTACCTTGAAGTGGGAGTCCACTCTGTGAGGAAGTGTTAGTGTTACAGAGAGATCCAGAGGGCAGAAAGGGTTAGGGGCAAAGGACAACATGCCATTCCTGGATCTGGCTTCGGGATATCACCAAAGGGTCAGAAGAAATAAGACCATTTTGTTCTGTCCCCTTGTGGGAACTGGGATGCACAAAAGATGGGTGCATTTCTTTCCTTTGACTTCCACTCCCAGTTAAGTAATGGACTGGACAGACCGAGGTCTTTCCAGGCAAGTTGGAAGTAGATCAGCATGGACCAAAATTTTGCAGGCTACTTCTGCTTCCAAGTCACATAAAGCGCGCGCGCACACCCACACCCACACCCACCCACCCACACCCACACCCCTCCACACACACACACACACACACACACACAAAATTCAATCATATAGTCCATTCTTCCCCATTTGCAACTCGTTATCTGGCTGCAAGTGTTTCTCAAAATGTGAAAACCCACGGTCCCTACAGTATGGTATAGAAGATCCATGCTTTAAATATCCAAATATGTGTGAAAGGGGGAAAACGTTTTATTCTGAACTTCCTATCTGCAGTTGGTTAGTCTCTTACCTAGAAATTAGAATCTTTTTACTCTAATCAATAACTTCACTTCCTTCCCATCTTTGGTATATTAATTCAATGAGACTTTGTCATACCAGGATCTCCCTGAGAAGAACTTAAAGTACTTTGGGGAAAAGACTGAAAGCATCTCAAAAATAATTCAACTCGAAAACGTAAAAAACTCTATTAGACAATGAATAGTGAAATGCTAAAGATGCTAAAAAAAAGTTTCATGTGTGTGTTGTGGGGGTTGCAATTCGGGGGTGTGACAAGGAAGATATAATCAGGGGGCACAGTTTCTCCCCTGTAAACTCTATAAAGATGCCCCTGTCTTAGACACCAAACCCGGGGTCATTTTCCATATGGCCTCCTTTCCCCCTGTGAGAGTCACTTGGTTGCATGTTCAGTTTTTAAATCTAAAAGCCCTATTTTTCCCCAGTCACAGTTGCACTAACAAGGACAATCACAGTCGAAATACTTAAGGGAAAAGCAAATACACTCTTACCAGTGAATGTCCACCAGTATGCTAAGTAAGAAGTTTCTCTTGGTTTCTCGTTCACTTGACCATACTCTAGATGTGGATGTGTGTTGTATTAGAATTGCTCAGGAAAACAGCTTTTCCATTTTCGGGTTTTTGTGTAGCTTTCTATTGCCTATGTTGTGATGGCACAGGTTTTCTTTTCATACAAAACATGAGTTAGAAGCGGGGGGGAGAGAATTATTTGATTGCCCTCAATCAGACTCTAGCTTTCTGTTGTCATTAAATCAGAGGCTTATTTGAAATCCGTTATTGACAGTAACCCATTCTTAGCCTGCTTATGTGACTCTCAAGTTCATGTGTAATTTCATGTTTTATTTGTTCTTCATGCACTGCTTCCGTGATGTGCTCATTGTTATGCACCATTTCTGGGGAGTCTCACCTTGGAGCGTGCTTAGAGAGCTGGCAGGAAACAGAACTCGGTCTGTGGATTAGTCATGTGGAAATGACAGTGTAAAAATCAAATTGAATTTATAAGCCCACTTCTTCATTCCTTGCTTAAGATAGTAACTGCAATTTGAAATGGCGTCATTTTAACATGTTTTAGTTTCTCTATATCAGAGGTATATAATACTCAGAGTCAGCTAAATTATTAAACTCTTTTCTAATTTCCATCAAAATTCTCTCTGGACTAAAAAATGTGACAACCTCAGGGTGAATGTGAACTGAAATCTACTTGTAAAACTAGCTTGGAGGTGTGGGTGTTCTACTTCTCTGTTAGTGGTTGGTGGTTCTGTGGGAGCATATCTTAAAAATATATATGTATTTATTTGTGACTACATATGCATATGTACTTTCACACTGATCTATTTCCCCACACCTTGTCCTCTGTGCCAATTAAATCTCTCTCAAGGAGTAATAGTCATGTCACACATTATTGTAAGTAAACAAATGTGTACGTTAAGATCATTTCTTACCCATTTGTCACCTCTAACCTTTGTGTAAAATGTCTTTTGCATTAGCATAAATATTAAGAAGATGCCATTTCTGCTATATATAGGGCTGCCTTCAGCTAATCAGTTTTTCATGCATTTAAATAGGAATATTAGAATGATGGTAATTAGTTTAGTTTTCCATGAATGATCCATCAAGACATTGCCTTGCACTGGATGGTACTGCTCAGAGTGAGCAGGACAGAGTCAAATTGTTAGCGGGGTTGGAATATCTTTAGTGTTTTGTTGGTGACATTAAAAAAAATCATCTGAAGACTATTCTCTTTTCTAAGAGGAAATGCACAAATTGTTTGAGAAAGACTAACGTGAATCATGTAGACTAAGTGAAATTGTAATGAATTGTAAAATAAGACCCGTTTATTACATGCAAGAGAGACAAGGCTTTCAGGCAGATGACAAAACCTCACACGCACAGATGAATATGGGAAAATTCATAAGTACTTTTAGAAGAAGTGCCTTTTAACAAAAAGAGACTACTTTTTCTTTCTTTGCACAAACATACCTGTATGGTTCCACAAATTACTTTCACATGTAAACTCAAACATTACAATGTTGAATTTAAAATGACTTGAGCTTTTATGCAATATACATGTATATCCTTAAACTACCATTACGCTGCTGGAGTTAGATGCCACCAACAGATATTTTAAACTGCTTGGTGACTGGGAGTTCTGCTTCAGCCGTGCTTTCCTCTTTGTCTGAACAGCAGTGTTTGTTTGCACCAAGATAGTGAAATAATTGCACGTTTTGCTTCATTGTTTTCTAAAAATTAGTAGGAAATAGGAGAAAATTACTGGTTTGATACTGCAAAAAGCACAGTCTTTTAAACCTATAATCCAGATAAGGGGCAGAAATCTCAACACATGCTGATAATAGCAAATCTTTAACTCAAAAAAGAAAATAATAACAAATCTTAAAGAAGACAAATACACATTCAATGAGAAGGGAAAGAACAAACCTGGAAGCGTTCCACAAAAGTCTGTGCTTATACATGTTTACAAAAACATATATAGAAATACACCTGCGTTCTTGTCAATACATAACATGGAACATACCAGATTGACAATAGTAGTTATCATTGCAGCTTGGAGTGGGATTTCTGAAAAAAAGGTAAAGAGATATTTTTGCTTTTTATTTCAGTATCATCAGTATTTTTGCAATATGTATTTGTATATTACCTGGGAAATTTAAAAGACAGTAATAAGTAAATGACTAAAAGAACATGCATAAAAACTTAAAATATATTTCTAAAATTTCTATCTACAAGATGATGTTTAGAGATTTTAGAATACTTTCTATAGTTCAGAAAATAGAAGTTCCTTCTGACACTCTAGTCTATCTTTGGGATGTTAGTCCCACTTACATTTTCTCAGGAAATCTTATGCACAGAAACACAGGACTACCTATGTGTTGTCAAGGTCCCTCCTCCTTGTAACCCACTGGTATTCACTGGGCCAGCATAATGATTTCCACGTTATCAGTCAGATGATGATACTGAGATTCAGGAAGGTTTATAAGAAATTTGTCCGAGTTTATGTGGACGGCCATAGGTGGTAGAATGAACATGAACCCATGAGGACATCTCTGCGTACAGGTCCAATGTGCTGCACTGGTTGCCATGGATTGACTGTGCTCCCCAAAATTCATATGTTGAAATCCAAACCCCCACACACATACCTATGTGACTATTTTGGAGATAAAGTCTTTAAGGAGGTGATTAATATTAAATCAGGCCATTAAGTGTGGAGCCCTGATCTGCTTGACCTGGTATCCTTACAAAAAGAGAAAATGACATCAGAGATCAATCAACCTCTCTCTCTCTCTCTCTCTCCCTCTCTCTACCATATAAGGACACAGTAGGCATCCATAACCTAGGAGAAGAGCTCCCACCAGGAACCAAGTCAGCTGACGCCTTGATCTTAGACTGCCCAGGCTCCAGAACTATGAGAAAATAAGCTTCTAGTGTTTAAGGCCCCCAGGATATGGTATTTTTTTAATGGCAGCTGACCAGATGGTAAGGGAAAGACACTAAGTGTACCTGAAGGCCGAAGACATTCCAGCATCCTTCTGTCCCCCCAAATCTTTTCCCTTTCTCAAGGAACAACCTACATGATTCATCCTTTTATCATTGTCAGTCACCAATATATAGTGTCATGGCACAGAGTTTTCTGAGGCATGTGAGTGTAGCAGGGAAAATAATGCTGGTGTGAAAAGGGAAGAACAGCACAGGCCTGTTAGCCAGTCTAAGGAAAGGACTTGCCATGCCACTAACAAATCCCAAATGACTTTGAAAAGGTAACCATTGAAACTTTCTGCTTACAGCAACCGGGAAAGACCATGATCTTTGGGTTTAGACAAACATGGACTTAAATTCCAGCTCTGCTACTTAAAACTGTAGAACCAGTTCCTTAGCCTAAACCTTAGGCTAAACCTGTAGGAATTTGAGTTGTGCTTGAGTTTTGGCTTGAACCTATTAGGACTATGGGAATGAAATATAAAAATACACATCATATAATCCCCTTAGCTCCTGGCTCATGCTAGGTACCCAATATAGTGTTGTCACTGTTCCTTTTGCCTCATTTCCTCTCATATCTTCTATTCCTGCTCTTTAAAAAAAAAAAAAAAAATCTTTATTTTGCAAGCATGCTGCACAAAGCTTAAAACCCATAGGCAAACTCTGTTATACTTCACATTTCTACAGTGGTTTGTGTTTCAACAAAGTGCTTCCACATACACTAATCTTATTTGCTCTTCTAAAAACTGTTATTAACTATCAGTCCTCATTATTAACTTTCCCCTTGATCAGCAGGTTGCTTCTATGTCACTGGAATCTAGAATATTAACTCTTAGAGGATACAAATACAGTGTCAACATAAAGCTCAAGAGACTATGTTTTATGTGCCCATATGTTTCATGCCATCAGCATATTATAACAACACTTTGAAAAAAGTTTAAGTAGATATTGGCTTTTGTTGCCAATATCAAGATTTATCGGTTCAAGAGTTATTGATCATGGGCAAATCTCGGCCATTATTATGCCTTGAGGACAAATAAATCTTTATCAGCTGAACATGAATCAATATAATTACGCTTCACTTATGCACATCTTTTTCCTAACCATATTGGGTTTTCAACCAAATCATGAAATATGAGAGAAACTACTTAGGGAGGCAGTTGTGAGGAATTATGCCAAGAACATTCGTGTTTTGCAGCAATGCCAATACTCAATAAAGCCAAGTCTTACCAGCTAGTTCTTGACAGAATGGAGGTAATCTCAGGAAAATGTAAAAGTTAATTTTTGAAGATACTGAATCAGATATACAAAAATATCATGGGATAGAATAAAAGATTTTAGAACCACAAGAATATAACAGTCACATCATATGCCAGAAGAGGTAGCTGCAAGATGTTCAGAAAAAGAATGTAGACAAGTTGTGGAAAGCCCAGGGAACCTGAATTTATTTTAAAAGTTCCTCAGTTATTCTAATGTGCAGCCTTTGAGGAAGGACGGACTCTGTTAATAGATGCAAAAGGTATCTTTCAACATTTCCTCCTATCAACACAGACTAATTTTATGTCTTCTTATTCATTGCAACCATATCACCTTCGGTGAAACTGAAGCCTTCAGTTCTTCATTATAGGATCTTTGGTTCTTACCTATGACTTACTGTAAATCTACTCTCAATGCCAGATTTCTTTTCCTGTTAAGTTTGAGTCTGTCGTGCTTGTTCGTTATCCTGCCCATCTTTGTTTCATTTGTACATTTGATCAGCTTTCTTCTCTGTCTCAATCCCAGATACAGATAAAAGTTGGAGCAGAGACAGAGTCATATAGCACACCCCCAAATCTATACTGCTTTACATATCTGTTAATAACTGCTGGGGCTTCTTTGCAGTCTGTCTCTACACCTTATACACATGCTCTTATGTCAGACTGTATGAAATTCAGTACTGACATTTAAAAAAGAATCTTGAATAAGATTTAAGGTGGTTTCTAATTTGTATCAAGCCATCTGTCAAAACACAAGCACAACATTAATTATGTGGGAGTGTGATTAATATCTGGCATATGACTGAACTCTTAGATGCAAGAAATGTCTTATTTTCTTTTCTACTGACCCCCTAGTTAAATGCAAACTGACTGTTTTTCATGCCTTTTGATTTCCAGTTGACCTCACAGATAACTTGAAAACTCACCTATGCTTGTTTTGACAGCATTGCCAATGAAGATGGGAAGAGCTACATGCTATAGAAGTCCACCCTTTATCATTCTGTTGCCCATGATTGAGGAAAATGTGTCTAAGCAAACGGAAACCGATCGTGGTTGCCATGATAATTTTGTGGAGTATGATGCCCAGTTCTAGGAATTCAAAAAAGGGAACAAAGAGCCAGGAGTAGGAAAGAAAGAATGATGCACTTTCTTGAAAAAAAAATTTTTTAATGAAAATATTTTTTCAGGTGTAAACAAACATAGCATCTCAGATGTGAATGGGAGCTATCACATGAACACATCTCTTAGTGGTGACTGACTTTTAGGCATTACCAAAGTGTACAAAATACTCAGTAATGCTCTAGTGAGGCACAAAACTTACTGCACCATTTCCCCAATGCCACATCTGACATTTGACACATAGCTTCACAAACTGGTGCATCAAGTCAAAGAACAACCATGGGGTATTGGGAAAGGGATGGCAGAAAAAGCGTTGTCTGTAAAGCACCCAAAGCAGTTTAGGAAGGTGGTTTTACTACTTGGGTGCTTGGTACCATCAAGACAAAATCCATAGCCAAGTTTTACAGACATATGCGACAAGCAGTCCTTCACACTCCCTTACCTTGTGTATTGTTTTACAATCTACAAAGCACTTTCACACTCAATCTAATTTACTCCTTTAAACCACTTTGTGGGATAAGTCATTATCCCACATTTACAGAGAATGCCAAGGCTCAGAAAGGACTAGAGACTCACCCCAAGACTCCTGCTTCTCGTGGCAGTATAAGGGCTGATCCCAGTCATTGATTTGGGTTTCCAGCTCTCTTCCCTGAAACACAGCTCCCTACTTTTAAGTGTAATATTTTTCTCTATTCTCCAAACATTTCTGTACACATCAGAGTTATTAAGATATTCTACACCCTCTACCTTTATGCTGATGGTGGTTGAAATCTGATATTCCTTTAAACACGTCCTATATTTCCCCCTCTCTTCAGGTCCTTCTGGCAAAGAACTTTTACCAGGAGTACATTCCACATACAGTGGACATTTTATATCTGTTAGATTCTTCATGATGTGAAACCCTTCTGGGAACTATCATTCATAAATATTTTTCTAAACTGTCTCTTTAGTTATTTAGTGGTGTGTGTATCCATTGCCCAATTTTAATGAATCCATAATAGACCATTGCTGTGCATAGAAATTTATGTTTATTTTGTGATATGGTAGAAAGAATCTCCTAAACTGGGGATCAGATTTGTGGTGAGTGCCTAGATCAACTATTTGTTGATCTGTGTGATATTTTTGGTGCCCTTCCAAGTGTGATAGAGGGACAGTAATCAGAGGGACATCAGGGAATCCTGGAATGCCAAAGAGCATGGCTGGTGTGACAAAGAGGGCACTGATTTATGAGTCAGAAGACCTACGTTCAGAATGTGGCTTTGCTAATAACACTGTGCTATGAGACTTTGATAAGATCATTCATTTGGTCTCTAAATTTCCATTCTTTCATCTTAAAAAAGAAAGAGCAATATTACTTACTGTGTGAAAACAGCCCATGAAGTGCTATAAAAATTTAAGATAAAATTGTCATAGTATACAAATTTTATGAAAGCCATAATAATGAATTTCCTTTGCAAATGTTGAGTCAGGCCATTAAAATATACCCCATGTAAACATCTTTGATCCTAAACTCATATCATTCTCTGATTACTATTATGAATCTCAGACAGGAAAAATAGAAATATATAGTACATAACATTCACAGATGTTAAGTAGACATAATGCTAAGGGCTGAGTTTTCTTTGCTCGACTCCCCCGACTCCTTTTCTTAGTAATTTGTCAGCCTGTGTTTCATAGGTAATCAAAGCTCATGGAAGAATTAGCTTCAGCATAGAGTCATCAAGTACCCACTGTGCAGCACCCCCAAAGTTTGTTCAGTGTCCAGAGTTTCCTTTGTCTTTGTTCATTTTTAAACAGTATAATTCATATTTTCTTCTCAGAATTCAGAGATGTTTGAGTAAAGGTGAACACTTAAATAGATTTTTGAGGCAGAATGTTGGAATGTGTCTCTCTTCTAAAAGCGAACAAGTACTGTCAAACCACTTTAGCATAAGACAGGAGTCATTGCTATGAAAAAATTGCACACATCACAGGAAAGCATTACTCGGATGGGGGACAGAAGCAACCCAATAATGATGGACCATGATAAGATCATGTCGCCACCGTTTTATAAACAAAAGCTCTTCAACAAAACCAGTGTCAGCAAAAAGTTCACTTATTCTTGCTTTACTGAGCATGAAATGGGATTGAAAGATGGTATTAAATGGATTATTAAACTGAAGAAATGATGTCTTGTGATCTTTCACACCAAAGCCTCCACTTGAGACATGCATTGTCTCAGTGAAAAACTCTACAAAGACTCATGTCCTTTTATGAAACCTGAGCCTTTTAAATGTTAGACTGAAAGTTTTATTTCCCATTTCCTTGCTGGACTTGTAATCCCTTAAGAGATGACTGTTGCTTTTCATTATTTTACTCTTATGTCAACATGTAGAAAAAATGTTTGTGAGAACTTATAAATTTCAAGCACAGTGTACTCTTGATTTTTCATGTACCGAGAAAAGAAAAAGAATTTATTTTAAAAATCTATAAGCCATTATGTAAATTTCTAGCATTTTCTCCACTAACTAGTTTTTAAGTTTCTACAAGTTCCAGATTAGACACAAGCAATGTCTTTAAACTCTTGCTTGGTTTAGGCTTTTGAAAACAAGTTAAATAATGAAGCCTATTTATTAAAAATTCAAAGAACTAAAAGGATCAAATAATCATTATTTCCCATTCTTATACAAAAGAAAATTGACATTCTTATATAATTAAGAACCAAGCCACAGAATGACATTAGCAGCAAATAAATGCTTTACTGTTTCTGAAACTTGTAATTAGTTTAATATGTCAGCTCAGCTAAATAAAAAACATCAAGCCTAGCTATGGTTTTTCCAGTCCTCAAAAGGACTCCCGAGTTTTGCTTTTGGAAATTCTATACATGATCATAGACTATAAACTCTGAATAGACATTGTCTCTAAGAAGAACTGAAAATAGTGGAATTTTTAAAAAGCTTTAAATGCTTATATGAGATAGTAGAAATGCCAAAAATTTACAGACATCAAAAATCACTCAAAGAAGTAAGAGGAGATGTGAGCTGATTACTGAAGCCAGCATTTACCCTGAGGGTGTTTGCTGAAGTTGATCTTAAACTTTATGATCTCTAAATGAACAGGAGTTCCAAACTAAGAGAATCTCTCTCAAGATGGCAAATTTAATAGGAATATCTCCTAGCATAAAGTGTAAATACAAACTAAGAAAAAAGTCCTAGCTCTTCAACATTCATTCATACCTTAGGAGAAGCAACAAAAATTGCCTATCTGGGTAAAACAGGAAAATTGGCACTGGGAGGAAAATATTTTCCCTGAAAATCTATAACAACACCAGGCATCAGATGAGTTTACCAACCAAATTTATACTCTGCAGTCATTCACAAAGTTCAAGTTAGGAATGCACTTTACAGTAACCCTGGGTTGAAGACTCCATCAGTAACTTTACAGAGAGATGCAAATCCTATATGGAAACCCACCTGCAATCCAGCCTTCAAAGAAATGCCATGGATAATATGTCATGAGCTTACAGTGGAGAACCTAGTCATATGCACAAACAAGACTCCATAAATAAGACTTTAGATAATAAAATTATCAGAAATAAAATATAAAATGAGTATAAAATCAGAGAGGGAGACAAACCATGAGAGACTTTGAACTCTGAGAAACAACTGAGGGTTACAGAAGGGAAGGGGGGGGAGATGAGGTAGCTGGGTGAAAGGTATTTAAGGAGGCCATGTATGGTGATGAGCACTGGGTGTCATACACAACTAAGGAATCGCTGAACACTACATCAAAAACTAATGATGTACTATATGTTAGCTGACTAAACATAATTTAAAAATATGTTTAAAGAAATAAAATATGGAAATGGAAGTGTGTGCCAGAAACAAGAGACTTTAAAAACTAATGAAGGATGGAGTGCCTGGGTGGCTCAGTCAGTTAAGCATCTGACTCTTGATCTCAGCTCAGGTCTTGATCTTAAAGTTGTGAGTTTAAGCCCCACATTGGGCTCCACACTGTGCATGGAGCTTATTTAAATACATACATACATACATACATACATGCACACATATAACCAAGGAGAATTAAATAGAACTCCTAGAAATAAAACAGTAAGTAAATAATGAACAAAACTCAAATCAAATGAAAATTAGACACAGCTGAAGAGAGGACTAGAAAACTGAAAAATAGATTAAAAGGTAAATTTCAGATTACAGCACAGAAGGGCAAGAAGATGGAAAATATAAAGGAGAAATTGAGAAACATAGAGAAGAGTTTAAGAAGGAATAAAATAAATATATTTAGAGTGCAAGGAGGACAGAATGTAAAGAATGGAGAAAAATACTAATCCTCAGAATCAGGAAGCCCTAAGATCCAAAACAGAATAAAAAAAACACAAAGAAATCCACACTTAAAAAGATTAGAGTGAAGCTGCAAAACATCAAAAACAAAGAGATTAAAAGTCTCCAAGAAAGAAAATTCTAGTTCACACTGTTCCAAGAGGAAAGTCTGCCAAACATTTAAGACATAATTTTAATCATATACTATTCATGAATATATTAAAAATGTGTACTCCTGAGCCATTTTATGAAACTATGATAACCTTGTTACCAAAATCTTTACAAAAGGTGGTTATTAGAAGGAAATAATTATTGACTAATCTCTCTCATGCAAATAGAGGCAAAAATCCTAAGTAAACATTAACAATTTTAATTCAGCAGGGTATAAAAAGATAATACCTATGATAAGAACGTTTTTACAAAGTGGACAGTTTGTTTAACTAATGTTAACATCTGTTAATGTTAGCCTCTATTAATTAAATTTACTACATTAATGATTTTTAAATAAATAATCAGTTCAATAAAGACAGAAAAATATGTACACTATCTAGAAATCTAAGCAAAATATGGAATTTTCTTTAAGATGAAAAGGACAGACAAGATCTTAATGATTTGACTATGAATAACAAGTCCCAAATTTGTCCAAGTATTGCCTATTTAATTTTTATATGTTTCTCATACTTAAGAAAGAGATGTGAGCATCTTAGATGAAAAACCAACAGATTCACTGGAACCATTAAGACTGAGATAACACATTGGACCTCTGATCCCTCCCACAGTTGCACCTACTTGCAGAGATCCAAGCATCCCAGACCAACCCAGAAGCACAGCGCTTCCAATGGCCAAAAGGGGCTAGGATCTTGGTTTGTAAAAGAAATCCATTGGGAGGAGTCAAGATGGCGGAGAAGTAGCAAGCTGAGACTGCTTCAGCTAGCCGGAGATCAGCTAGATAGCTTATCTAAAGATTGCAAACACCTGAAAATCCATCGGCAGATCGAAGAGAAGAAGAACAGCAATTCTGGAAACAGAAAAACAACCACTTTCTGAAAGGTAGGACCGGCGGAGAAGTGAATCCAAAGCGACGGGAAGATAGACCCCGGGGGGAGGGGCCGGCTCCCGGCAAGCGGCGGAGCAACCGCGCACAAAATCAGGACTTTTAAAAGTCTGTTCCGCGGAGGGACATCGCTCCAGAGGCTAAACCGGAGCGAAGCCCACGCGGGGTCAGCGTGGCCTCAGGTCCCGCAGGGTCACAGAAGGATCGGGGGTGTCTGAGTGTCGCAGAGCTTGCGGGTATTGGAACGGGAAAGCCGGCTACAGAGACAGAGCCGACAGTAAGCTCGCAGCTCCGTGTTACCTTGAACCGGTCGCAGGCTCGGTGAGCTCGGAGCGCGGCCGGAGGTCAGGCAGACGGGAGTAACTGGGCGCTGTTCTCTGAGGGCGCACTGAGGAGTGGGGCCCTGGGCTCTCGGCTCCTCCGGGCCGGAGACCAGGAGGCCGCCATTTGTATTCCCGTCCTCTGGAACTCTACGGAAAGCGCTCAGGGAACAAAAGCTCCTGAAAGCAAACCCGAGCGGATTACTCACCCCGGCCCCGGGTAAGGGCGGTGTAATTCCGCCTGGGGCAAAGACACTTGAAAATCACTACAACAGGCCCCTCCCCCAGAAGATCAACAAGAAATCCAGCCGAGACCAAGCTCACCTACCAAGGAGTGCGGTTTCAATACCAAGGAGAGCAGCAGAATTCCAGAGGAGGAGAAAGCCAAGCACGGAACTCATGGCTTTTTTCCTGTGATTTTTTTTAGTCTTGCAGTTAATTTAATTTTTTCTTTTTCATTTTTTTTTTTTCTCGCCTTCGGGTAAAATTTTTTTTTTTTTAACTGTTACCTTTTTCTTTTTTAACGATTTTTTACTAGTTTATCTAATATATATATATTTTTTTTTACATTTTTCTTAGGTGTTTTCTTTTTTAAAAAAAAAATTCTTTTCTTTTCTTTTTTTTTTTTTTTTTTTCTTTTTTCTTTCTTCCTTTTTGAACCTCTTTTTATCCCCTTTCTCCCCACTCACGATTTTGGATCTCTTCTAATTTGGCTAAAGCATATTTTCCTGGGGTTGTTGCCACCCTTTTAGTATTTTACTTGCCCCTTCATTTACTCTTATCTGGACAAAATGACAAGACGTAAAAATTCACCACAAAAAAAAGAACAAGAGGCAGTACCGAAGGCTAGGGACCTAATCAATACAGACATCGGTAATATGTCAGATCTAGAGTTCAGAATGACAATTCTCAAGGTTCTAGCCGGGCTCGAAAAAGGCATGGAAGATATTAGAGAAACCCTCTCGAGAGATATAAAAGCCCTTTCTGGAGAAATAAAAGAACTAAAATCTAACCAAGTTGAAATCAAAAAAGCTATTAATGAGGTGCAATCAAAAATGGAGGCTCTCACTGCTAGGATAAATGAGGCAGAAGAAAGAATTAGTGATATAGAAGACCAAATGACAGAGAATAAAGAAGCTGATCAAAAGAGGGACAAACAGCTACTGGACCACGAGGGGAGAATTCGAGAAATAAGTGACACCATAAGACGAAACAACATTAGAATAATTGGGATTCCAGAAGAAGAAGAAAGTGAGAGGGGAGCAGAAGGTATACTGGAGAGAATTATTGGGGAGAATTTCCCCAATATGGCAAAGGGAACAAGCATCAAAATTCAGGAGGTTCAGAGAATGCCCCTCAAAATAAATAAGAATAGGCCCACACCCCGTCACATAATAGTAAAATTTACAAGTCTCAATGACAAAGAGAAAATCCTGAAAGCAGCCCGGGAAAAGAAGTCTGTAACATACAATGGTAAAAATATTAGATTGGCAGCTGACTTATCCACAGAGACCTGGCAGGCCAGAAAGAGCTGGCATGATATTTTCAGAGCACTAAACGAGAAAAACATGCAGCCAAGAATACTATATCCAGCTAGGCTATCATTGAAAATAGGAGAGATTAAAAGCTTCCAGGACAAACAACAACTGAAAGAATTTGCAAATACCAAACCAGCTCTACAGGAAATATTGAAAGGGGTCCTCTAAGCAAAGAGAGAGCCTACAAGTGGTAGATCAGAAAGGAACAGAGACCATATACAGTAACAGTCACCTTACAGGCAATACAATGGCACTAAATTCATATCTCTCAATAGTTACCCTGAATGTGAATGGGCTAAATGCCCCTGTCAAAAGACACAGGGTATCAGAATGGATAAAAAAACAAAACCCATCTATATGTTGCCTCCAAGAAACACATTTTAAGCCCGAAGACACCTCCAGATTTAAAGTGAGGGGGTGGAAAAGAATTTACCATGCTAATGGACATCAGAAGAAAGCAGGAGTGGCAATCCTTATATCAGATCAATTAGATTTTAAGCCAAAGACTGTAATAAGAGATGAGGAAGGACACTATATCATACTCAAAGGGTCTGTCCAACAAGAAGATTTAACAATTTTAAATATCTATGCCCCCAACGTGGGAGCAGCCAACTATATAAACCAATTAATAACAAAATCAAAGAAACACATAAACAACAATACAATAATAGTAGGGGACTTTAATATTCCCCTCACTGAAATGGACAGGTCATCCAAGCAAAAGATCAGCAAGGAAATAAAGGCCTTAAATGACACACTGGACCAGATGGACATCACAGATATATTCAGAATATTTCATCCCAAAGCAACAGAATACACATTCTTCTCTAGTGCACATGGTACATTCTCCAGAATAGATCACATCCTCGGTCCTAAATCAGGACTCAACCGGTATCAAAAGATTGGGATCATTCCCTGCATATTTTCAGACCACAATGCTCTAAAGCTAGAACTCAACCACAAAAGGAAGTTTGGAAAGAACCCAAATACATGGAGACTAAACAGTATCCTTCTAAAGAATGAATGGGTCAACCGGGAAATTAAAGAAGAATTGAAAAAAATCATGGAAAGAAATGATAATGAAAATACAACGGTTCAAAATCTGTGGGACACAACAAAGGCAGTCCTGAGAGGAAAATATATAGCGGTACAAGCCTTTCTCAAGAAACAAGAAAGGTCTCAGGTACACAACCTAACCCTACACCTAAAGGAGCTGGAGAAGGAACAAGAAAGAAACCCTAAGCCCAGCAGGAGAAGAGAAATCATAAAGATCAGAGCAGAAATCAATGAAATAGAAACCAAAAAAACAATAGAACAAATCAACGAAACTAGGAGCTGGTTCTTTGAAAGAATTAATAAAATTGATAAACCCCTGGCCCGACTTATCAAAAAGAAAAGAGAAAGGACCCAAATAAATAAAATAATGAATGAAAGAGGAGAGATCACAACTAACACCAAGGAAATACAAACTATTATAAGAACATACTATGAGCAACTCTACGGCAATAAATTTGACAATCTGGAAGAAATGGATGCATTCCTAGAAACATATAAACTACCACAACTGAACCATGAAGAAATAGAAAGCCTGAACAGACCCATAACCAGTAAGGAGATTGAAACAGTCATTAAAAATCTCCAAACAAACAAAAGCCCAGGGCCAGACGGCTTCCCGGGGGAATTCTACCAAACATTTAAAGAAGAACTAATTCCTATTCTCCTGAAACTGTTCCAAAAAATAGAAATGGAAGGAAAACTTCCAAACTCATTTTATGAGGCCAGCATCACCTTGATCCCAAAACCAGACAAGGATCCCACCAAAAAAGAGAGCTATAGACCGATATCCTTGATGAACACAGATGCGAAAATACTCAACAAAATACTAGCCAATCGGATTCAACAGTACATTAAAAAGATTATTCACCACGACCAAGTGGGATTTATTCCAGGGCTGCAAGGTTGGTTCAACATCCGCAAATCAGTCAATGTGATACAACACATCAATAAAAGTAAGAACAAGAACCATATGATACTCTCAATAGATGCTGAAAAAGCATTTGACAAAGTACAACATCCCTTCCTGATCAAAACTCTTCAAAGTGTAGGGATAGAGGGCACATACCTCAATATCATCAAAGCCATCTATGAAAAACCCACCGCAAATATCATTCTCAATGGAGAAAAACTGAAAGCTTTTCCGCTAAGGTCAGGAACACGGCAGGGATGTCCATTATCACCACTGCTATTCAACATCGTACTAGAGGTCCTAGCCTCAGCAATCAGACAACAAAAGGAAATTAAAGGCATCCAAATCGGCAAAGAAGAAGTCAAATTATCACTCTTCGCAGATGATATGATACTATATGTGGAAAACCCAAAAGACTCCACTCCAAAACTGCTAGAACTTATACAGGAATTCAGTAAAGTGTCAGGATATAAAATCAATGCACAGAAATCAGTTGCATTTCTCTACACCAACAGCAAGACAGAAGAAAGAGATATTAAGGAGTCAATCCCATTTACAATTGCATCCAAAACCATAAGATACCTAGGAATAAACCTAACCAAAGAGACACAGAATCTATACTCAGAAAACTATAAAGTACTCATGAAAGAAATTGAGGAAGACACAAAGAAATGGAAAAATGTTCCATGCTCCTGGATTGGAAGAATAAATATTGTGAAAATGTCTATGCTACCTAAAGCAATCTACACATTTAATGCAATTCCTATCAAAGTACCATCCATCTTTTTCAAAGAAATGGAACAAATAATTCTAAAATTTATATGGAACCAGAAAAGACCTCGAATAGCCAAAGGGATATTGAAAAAGAAAGCCAACGTTGGTGGCATCACAATTCCGGACTTCAAGCTCTATTACAAAGCTGTCATCATCAAGACAGCATGGTACTGGCACAAAAACAGACACATAGATCAATGGAACAGAATAGAGAGCCCAGAAATAGACCCTCAACTCTATGGTCAACTAATCTTCGACAAAGCAGGAAAGAATGTCCAATGGAAAAAAGACAGCCTTTTCAATAAATGGTGCTGGGAAAATTGGACAGCCACATGCAGAAAAATGAAATTGGACCATTTCCTTACACCACACACAAAAATAGACTCAAAATGGATGAAGGACCTCAATGTACGAAAGGAATCCATCAAAATCCTTGAGGAGAACACGGGCAGCAACCTCTTCGACCTCTGCCGCAGCAACATCTTCCTAGGAACAACGCAAAAGGCAAGGGAAGCAAGGGAAAAAATGAACTACTGGGATTTCATCAAGATCAAAAGCTTTTGCACAGCAAAGGAAACAGTTAACAAAATCAAAAGACAACTGACAGAATGGGAGAAGATATTTGCAAACGACATATCAGATAAAGGACTAGTGTCCAGAATCTATAAAGAACTTAGCAAACTCAACACCCAAAGAACAAATAATCCAATCAAGAAATGGGCAGAAGACATGAACAGACATTTCTGCAAAGAAGACATCCAGATGGCCAACAGACACATGAAAAAGTGCTCCATATCACTTGGCATCAGGGAAATACAAATCAAAACCACAATGAGATATCACCTCACACCAGTCAGAATGGCTAAAATCAACAAGTCAGGAAATGACAGATGCTGGCGAGGATGCGGAGAAAGGGGAACCCTCCTACACTGTTGGTGGGAATGCAAGCTGGTGCAGCCACTCTGGAAAACAGCATGGAGGTTCCTCAAAATGTTGAAAATAGAACTGCCCTATGACCCAGCAATTGCACTATTGGGTATTTACCCTAAAGATACAAATGTAGTGATCCAAAGGGACACATGCACCCGAATGTTTATAGCAGCAATGTCCACAATAGCCAAACTATGGAAAGAACCTAGATGTCCATCAACAGATGAATGGATCAAGAAGATGTGGTATATATACACAATGGAATACTATGCAGCCATCAAAAGAAATGAAATCTTGCCATTTGCAACAACATGGATGGAACTAGAGCGTATCATGCTTAGCGAAATAAGTCAAGCAGAGAAAGACAACTATCATATGATCTCCCTGATATGAGGAAGTGGTGATGCAACATGGAGGCTTAAGTGGGTAGAAGAATAAATGAAACAAGATGGGATTGGGAGGGAGACAAACCATAAGTGACTCTTAATCTCACAAAACAAACTGAGGGTTGCCGGGGGGAGGGGGTTGGGGAGAAGGGGGTGGGATTATGGACATTGGGGAGGGTATGTGATTTGGTGAGTGCTGTGAAGTGTGTAAACCTGGTGATTCACAGACCTGGGGATAAAAATATATGTATATAAAAAATATATGTTTATAAAAAATAAAAAATAAAAATAAATAAATAAATAAATAAATAAATAAATAAATAAATAAAAGACTGAGATAACATTGGGGCACCTGGGTGACTCAGTTGGTTAAGTGTCTCCCTTCAGTTCAGGTCATCATCCCAGGGTGCTGGAATTGAGTAGACATCAGGCTCCCTGCTCATTGGGGAGTCTGCTTTTCCCTCCGCTCCTCCCCTGTGTTTGTGATATCTCTCTCTCATGCTCTCTCTCTCTCTTTCTCTCTCTCAAATAAATAAAATCTTAAAAAAAAAAAAGACTGAGATAGCAGGCCCTGTATCCTCCAGGTAGACTCAGTCTCAGGTACTTTTAGTGACCAGTAGGGATTTTATGCTTTCCTTTCTTTATAGAAGGGAATTGAGAACTTAAGGAAGTGGAAATATGCGTTTCCAGTGTTAAAACCACTACCTTTCCCCAGTAGTGATCTTGAAAATAGTTATAAAGTTTTACTTTAAAAAATCACTCATTTTAATATCAACAAAATTCATCAAAATGTTTTTATTCTTTTTTTTCCATTAAATTCTAGAGAATCCTACCTTTCATCAGCAATGTCCATCACAATTACAGGCGGTTACCAGAAAGTAGTTTGAAGTACTATTAAGGAAAGTATTTGATTTAGATAAATAGATACTATTCTATGTTGGGAAATCCATGAAGCAGACCAACAAGGGAAGGAGAACCTATGAATAGGTAGAGTAGGTAATTGGTTGTTTCAAGATTAAGGAAGGGTCCACAGTTTCACTTCAGTTTTTCTTTTTCTTTTCTTTTTATTTATTTCTTTCTTTCTTTTTTTTTTTTTTTTTTTTTTTTTTTTTGTTACACAAACAGGGAGTTTAGATTAGAGTCAGGTATTAAATTTCCTAAGAGAAGGAAGGGAATGCAAGTCAAACTACAACTGGAAACTAGTCTCTCAGAAAGTAAAAGCAAACACACACACACACACACACACACACAAAATACATATACATGACATATAAATACTTTTTCTCAAATCTCAAATTCACATGCAGTGCTTGAAAACAGAGATGATGTTAAGTGGAAGACATTATCATCAGTTTGCATTTGAACATTTTGAGTAACTATGACTGGCCCATTAAGTATGTCCAAAGCAGAACAGTACTTTGCCTGAGAGAAAACTAGGAGTGGTAAGGGGTGACATCTTCTTCTAAAAAGAAGTTGATGAGCCCACATTTCTTAGAGAACTGATTTTTCTCTTTAGTTTATGAAGAATTCTGTCCTGGTTGTCCAATTAGAGCATCAACTACCAGATCTTTCAGATTCATCAGTTGGAATAAAATCTCAGTTACCTAAACTTTCTGAATTTTTATGAACTACTTCTTAAACTGCAATTGCAGAAGTAACTACTGAAAGACTTCTCAGGGAGAATTTTGTCTTTTTAAAGAAGAATAACTTTGTCCCCTTTTAAATAAATTTTACCCTTCATGTATAAAATGAATTTTAAATCATGACAACAGGAGTTGTGTTCCCTAATGCAAAATTTCCAAGAAATATTTAGCTATGAGGTTGAGTAAAATCATTGGGAGGTTGGTGAGGAAAGAACAGAAAACGGGTATAAAGGCATGGATTTAAAGTCAGTCCAGGAAACAAGGACTGTGTTTTTCAATATCCTCATGCAGATGTGGAATAGGTGGAGAGGTGAATTTAAGAAATTATATTTGTTCTGCTGGCATTATCAAAATGAGAGAGGATGAGGATGTTATAGATATAAGTAAAGGAGTTGCTCTAATGATTGTCCACAACATTTTAGCTGAATAAGGAATTAAGGACATGGAGCTGGTTGCAGTCATCAGGAAAGGGTGAGAGACAGTGAAAAAAGAGTATCGAACTATAGGAGCTGATGGGGCTGAAGGAATGGGGATCCTAGAGGAATGGTCCTGAAATATATGATGGTGGTATAGGATGGAATGGGATGCTGGAGGTAAAGATTATCTAACAAGTATTGAAAATGGCAAGTTTTAAATATGATTGACCATGGGAATCACATGACTGAGGTAAGTGGGAAACAAGATAATTAGAATAGAGGAGGTCAAGAAACTGAGAGGCCAAGGTTTTAGAATAATTTCCTATATGGATATAAGACTCATCATGAGTTATAATAGGAGTATTTTTGTAGAGAGTGAGCCAGGAGCTAAAATCTTCAAGAAGTAAGAAAGACTGCCCTGGGAGTTAGTAGATAAGTATAAGGTTATAACGTGAAGATATAATGTTCAAAGGTGTTTCTTTTTAAGGGAAAAGAAGAATGTATATGGAGCAAGAAAGACTCATACCTCACTTCTTGACCCAATGATAAGAGAGCTGTAGGAGAAAAATGGCTACCAGCTGAAAGAGTGGCTCAGGAAACAGCCTCCTTGGTGGTACCAGGATTCAGACAGGCTAAAGTGAAGAGCATATTTAGAAAGGAGGTCAAAGGTATGGGTATTTTGCCAGTGACAGCTTGTGTTTTCCAGAAGGTAGTCTTTGCAGTCTTTCCAGAAGAAGTCTTTGCATAGACTGATGGGAATTAGCACACAGATGAGGGCAGAACTGGGCTTCATATGGTGGAAACCATGATTAGGGGCAACAGTCTTGAAGCCTCTAGGCAGAAAGTAGTGAGAATACCATAAGTAGTGTGGGGAAACTCAGAGGGTGTTTTACAAGGAGTGTGTACAATTCTGGGGATCCCTTTTGACCCCTGATATTGAAGGCGGTGTCATGCTAGAAGTCTCTGGATCTGTACTACACACAGCTGAATTATTGTCTTAATTGCATGTGCCTTGACTTTCCAGAAAGACAGCAAGTCCTCCTATCATTGTGTTTTTTAACTTCACTTTCTTCTCTATTTGCCTATCACACTTGCTATGAGTAAAATTGTACCTCCCTTCCCCCAAAATTCTTATGTTGAAGTACTAACCCCCAGGACCTCAGAAAGTGGCCTTTTTTGACTATCGGGTCTTTATACGGTAATCAAGCTAAAACAAGGTCTTTAGGGTGGGACCCTAATCCAATATGACTAGTGTCCTTATAGAAAAGGGAAATTTGAACACAGAGACACACAGAGGGAGAATGACATGTGAACAGGAAGATGGCCATCTACAAATGAAGAACAAAGACCTGGAATAGACCCTTCCCTTACAGCCCTCAGAAGGATACACCTCTACCAGCACCCATTAAAGAGAATAATGTATTCAGGGACAATTAGTGAAGATGGTAAGGATTCAGGACCATCACAGTAAGCATGCAGACTAGTGTGGTGGGATTTTACAGTGGAGAGAGTTTGGGCTCAACTCCAAACACAACATGAGCAAGTGGAAATTTACAGCCAAGATGCAGGATGGTGATTGGTGGATGGAAAATTACCAAGAGGGAACTTTAAGAGTAAGGATGAGGTTCTGGCTAAATAAACTTAATGGATTTGGGGGGTTTTTTGGGGGGGAGTTTTTTGTTTTTATTTGTGTTTGTGTTTGTGTTTGTGTTTTTGCTGAAGACAGGCCAGAGTTAGATATCTATCAACCAGGGGATGATGGAACGTGAGGAACCTGATCAGATATCAAGGCTGAAGATGAAGTGCCTAGCAGGATTCTTGCTAAAACTACATTTTACAAGGAAGTGCACAGATGGGCTAGGAGACATTTGAGAAGCTTGGATAAAGTTTGGTCAACCAAAGATGCTTTGTTGCACTTTGATCTTGGACTTGAGACAATATATTTCTGATGTTTAAGCCAAGTCTGTGGTACTTTGTTACAACAACTCTAGCAAATTAATATAATACATCTATATGTTGAGCTTTAGAGCAGGAATTGAATTTCATCTGTAACTCCAAGGGCTAGGAGCTCAGCATATGCCTTACTCAGATTTAACTACTGTTGAGCTCTTGTGTGGGTGTATTTTCTTTTTATTTGAGTGTTATTTTTTAACTGTAGAGCAATTAGACAGGAAGCCAATGGAAATGTCTGAGGACTTAGTCTGCAGGGTTAAATTATCATTGGAATCTTGAAAATTCTTTCCAGGAGTCAGGATATGGCTATACTATATACCATTAGCAATCTGGACCCAGTACCATCAACTAATACTCAATTAACTGGCCTCAGCTTTATGCCAACATCAGACCATTCTCTTTGTTATTTCTCTTTCACTTGTCCTATTTAGGTGATTGAACTCCATTTAGAGAGAGAGAAGTCTTTCCTCTGAATCCAATTCACAGGATGTATTGACCCTATATATGATTTTGCCTGTGTCTTCATACCATATAAGTAAAGGTATTTTTTTTAACCTACTCCATTGAGAGGAGGTAGGAACCTGGGTCAAGTACACCTTTGATATATTACTGATATATTCTGATAATGTATCTAAAGGAGGGAGAATAATTTGGGGTTTTTTGGCAACCTGCACAAATAGAATTGATGGTGGGGGGGAACCATATTATGGATTGCCTTGGAAGTAGAATATATTTGAATAGGATTAAAGATATTTATCAGCCGTAAGGGTGACAGTTCACAGAGTGATTTGCTTGGCTATTCAGCTATCTGAATATGATGAGATCTCTCTAACTCAACTTCTACTGCTAATCTCAGAATTCATAGTTTAAATGCCCACAAGCAGTAAGATTATCATTAAAAACCAATTTCAGCAAAAAACAAGAAACAAGAATGTCAGCAGAAATGCAAAGTTCTAAATTAAATTTGAGAAATTATGATGTAGGATTTGGAATGTCTGAATTATGCTTTCAGATCCATTTGCATGCACTCTCTCTCTCTCTCTCTCTCTCTATATATATATATATGTACACATATATATGATTATATATATGATTATATTTATGATTATATTTATATAACATGCACACATATACATATGTATGTATGTATATACATACACATATATATATAAAGCCTAAAGAGTTTAGCAAACCTTTTTAAAGGTTTTATATATCATATCACTGGCTTTTTCTCACGTGTAATGTATGTATGCTATATATAACAAAAGCATAAAAATGTTTAATCTATAAAAGTGAACATAGTACAGGAAGTGAGTGAACTAGTTGTTCCAATTACTTATTGCTGTGTAACACATCATCCCCAAACTAAGTGGCTATAACAGTATTATCTCTTATGGTCCTGGGGTTGATTGGGTTCAGCTAAGGGTTTCACATGGGGTCTCTCATGCAATTGCAGTCAGTGGCTAGAACTGAAGTCACCTCAAAGGACTGATGTGCCTGGCAATTGATGGTGACTGTCTGTTGAGCTCTTAATTGCGGCTTTCAGCCAGAACACCTGCAGGTGGCCTCTGCTTCCTCACAGCATAGCAGCTGGGTTCCCAGAGCAAGTATCCCAAGAGAGACCATGTTGAAGCTCTATCTTCTTTTACGACCTTGCCTCAGGAATTACATCACTTCCTCTCTAGTCCCAGGCCTGCTCAAATTCCAAGGGAATGTTAACTCCACTTCTTGATAGGAAGCATGTAGATATCAAATTATAAGAAGAGTATGTAGGATGAAAGACCTTGATGTGGCCATCTTGGAAAATATGATCTACTACATCCTGTCTCTAGCCAGTCATTCACAACCCTCCTATATGTACACATCTTCAACCCCTCTCATCAAGAACCCAAGATCCTGATGCAAGTCCCTGAAATCAAAATGTTAGATCATAATATCATAATCAGTGTGTGATCTTTAAGTGTTTATAATTTTCAAGTATTAAAATTTATTTGAACCCTCATCTAAAAAAACAGTTCTAAGAGAAAAAAAATCCCTGTTGTTGCCACCTGCTCTGTGAGTTTTCAGACACTTGCACATATCTAGAGGCCCACTAGGCTAATGGGCACCAGGATGGGGAAGCTTCAACTCTTTACTTCAATCCTTACTGAACTACTGGCAGCATTATTGAAGTAACTTCTCTTACTTCCCAGCAAGCAAAGCTCAGTACTTAGAAAAGTTTTCATTCTTTCAAAGACTCACTGGGGACACATGTGCTGATGAAAACTCACTGGAATCTTACACATATGGCCTGAACCTAAGCAAACAGCCTAGGTTGGCCAGATAAGGTAATATTCAGAGTTCTCTCTATTAATTCTCCCACTGAAAAACACTACAATCATCACACTTTTTCAAATTGAGCTGCTTCTTTCATACCCAGGATCATTCCATTTTTACCAATACCTTTTAAAGGAGAGTACTCCCTTGAGATAATTCCCAGGACTAAATCTTTATTAAATTTCACCAATATTTCCTAAATCTTGATTCTGCTCTAGACACCTAATTCTTGATCCCTATCTCTGACCCCTACCCAAACTGCAAGGACACACAATGACAGATAGCCCTCGCCCTTAGAGAATTTAGAATCTTGAAAGGAATGAACATATAAGGAAGAAAGGGAAATGTGAGACATATATGTAACTGTTAATTAAGACAGCATTGGACATGGAGTCAAAGATGCCTGTTTTATTCAAAACATGCTATTAACTAGTATGTAAATTTTGGTGTAAAAATTTTTGGCACTAAATCCCCTTTAAGTTTCTTCATAATTAACAAATAAATTAATAATTTCCTTCCTCACATTGATAGTAGCATCTTCCTGATAGACTGCATTTTCTTGTTTAAAATACACAAGCTGGTTCTTGTAAAATGCTCACCTTAGCTCCTGGTACATAGTAAGTCCTCAATAAAGGTTCATTTCATCATGATGTAGTGGCAGTGGTGGCAGAGCATGTGGAAATGCTTTGTAAACTGAAGTTTTAGATCAGCATAAAGTATTCCCACTCATAAAGGACAGACTATGTAACATCCTATTGAATCCTGCAATTCTTTGCTCAACTACCAGCAGATCCCAAACACTATCCTTTACTGCTTCGAGAGTCTCTGGGGCTTCTCTGCTCCACCCCATCCGAACTTTCTTCACTATTCAGTGCCAGTTCAAAGACCATCTCAGCTTTAAATCTGCCCAACCCATACCATGATTCTAGTGCTTTTGTCTTACTTGTGTTTGTGTCTCTAGTAACCAGAATAGTACCTGGTGTGTGATGGAGGCTGATATGCATCCAGTGTTAATGCAATAGGAGTGCTCAGGGGAATCAAAGGAGAAAATTGTATGGCCCATGTTATGGGCAGAACTCTGACCTTAGGCCAGATTTCAGGTATACCTCTGGCTTTTTCAAACTTGTTGTTTACCATTTATTTATTTATTTATTTTACCGTGAAGCTACTGAATGATTTTATTTTATTTTTATTATTAACATGTAATGTGTTATTTGTTTCATGGATACTGGTCTGTGATTCATCAGTCTCACACAACACACAGTGCTCACCACAACACCTAACCTCCCCAGTGTCCAGCACCCAGACTCCCCACCCCCACCTTCCCTCCAGCAACCCTCAATTTGTTTCCTAAGATTAAGAGTCTCTTATGGTTTGTCTCCCTCTGGTTTTGCCTTGTTTAATTTTTCTTCTCTTCCCTATGATCCTCTGCCTTATTTCTTAAATTCCACATATCAATGAGATCATGATACTTGTCTTTTCTGACTTATTTCACCTACCATAGTACCCTCTGGTTTCAACCATGTTTTTGCAAATAGCAAGATTTCAATTTTTTTGATGGCTGCATAATATTCGTGTGTGTGTGTGTGTGTGTGTGTGTATGTATCTCACATCTTCTTTATTCATTTATCTGTTAATGGACGTCTGGGCTCTTCCATAGTGTGATTGCTGGGTCATAGGGTAGCTCTATTTTCAACTTTTTGAGGAACATCCGTACTGTTTTCCAGAGTGGCTGCACGAGCTTGCATTCCCACCAACAATGTAGGATGGCTCCTCTTTTTCCACATGCTCGCCAACATCTGTCATTTCCTAACTTGTTAATTTTAGCCTTTCTGACTGGTGTGAAGCAGTATCTCATGTGGTTTTGATTTTTATTTCCCTGATTCCAAGGGATGTCAAGCACCTTTTCATGTGTCCGTTAGTCCTTTGGTATTGTTTACCTTTAAAAAAAACGTATTTATTTGAGAGAGAGTGCTCATGTGACTGGAGAGAAAGGAGGGGCAGAGGTAGAAGGAGAAAGAGAATCTCCATTGAATGATGACTCCCCACTGAATGAAGAGCCTGACAAAAGGTTTGATCCCACAGCCCTAAGATCATGACCGGAGCTGAAATCAAGAGTCAGACACTTCACCAACAGAGCCACCCAGACATCCCTGGACTTGTTGTTTACCTCTAATCCATGCTGCTGACCTGCAGTCTTCTCTTCTGCGAAAAAGGTCATGAAAGCTAAAAATAACTGCAGTATACCACAAAGTCTTCATAAGTGTGTGAGGAAGATACAAGTAAGCCCACTTCACAGGTGAGAAATGAGCATTCAAGAGAGTTTTAGCTTGCTTCAGAATCCTACCACTTTATGCAATACCACCAACTCTATCCACCTGACAAGTCTGAGCTCATAACTGCTAGACTCCACACTGGTTTCTTACAACAGATAAGATCTTCATTCTTTCTGACTCTGAATTCCAGAACATCATGACACAATTCCTCTCCTGTCCCTACTGTTCTTTGTCACAGAAAAGACATTCTAAATCTACCCCATTCTATTATTTACAGGCCTAGAATATTAACCCACTGGAAGTCAGGGACATTATTCTACCTCTTCAATTTCTCCCCAGAATGCAGTGGCTGGGGTGAAACAGGAGTGGGGGGAAGCGGGGATGCTTACCAGTGATATGCTGTAGTTGAAATAGCTTGTAAGCAGATGACAGGGATAAGACCCAGGCAAAAAACACAGCAACCATACTTTTCATTTTGTTTGTGCTTTTCATTTTCATTTGTGTTTTTCTCTTGGATTCTTGTTCTAAGGCAATCTATTAGGCATTTGAGCTGCTTTTTGGTGGAAAATTCTAAACAAATTCTAGGTAACCCTGTTACAAAATAGACTAGACCAAGGTTTCTTAATGTTGACAGTACTGACAATTTGGGCTGGATAATCCTTTGTTGCATCAGGCTGTTGTGCATTGTATGATGTTTGACACCATCCCTGGGACCTACCCACCAGATTAAAGTAGTACCTCCACTCTCAATCCAGACAATTCAGACTGTCTCCAGACATGACCAAATATCCCCTCGGGGTAAAATCTACCACCCCTCAGCCCTTCCATCTCAAGCTGAGAAACTGACCTATGATGAATGGTCTAAGTCAGCCCCACTACATTCATTACATGACACAGTCCAGTTTTGAATCAAAGACATTTTTACCTAATGAAGTGAAAAATTATGACCTCCACTGGGGAAGACTCTTCTCCCTGAGTGAGCACTCGGTCCCTCAAGCTCACCCCTCAGTGGTAAGCCACTATCCAGGGCTTTGACCGGACTGTCATCCATGGTCCCCCAAAAGCTAGGACAGCAAAAGCAATGTTAGGGTTTTGTCACACCAAATTGTCCCTGAAATTCAAAGCTACTTGTTTATCAAGATGTATTCCCCTGTCACTATGACAACTTGTGTTGTCTTGGACTGCAAAGAAAAGACAAGGAATGATTGAGTGGGTTTTTTTTCCGTTCATGTATTGTACCTTAGTTCTGTCTTAGTGTGCTTCCCAAATAGAATAATCAATGCCATTATCTCTTCCTCCCTCATCTAAATCACATCAGGCCTCTACAGTAGATCAATAGTTACAACAAAGAGGGCCAAAGCTTTCATTCCAGGGGGACTCATTACTCTGCAGCCCAGGATCTGGGTATGGATTCCACGTAAGGTTATCTACTCTTCCATAGGAGTTAACAACAGCTGTCAGTTATTAATACCACGCCACAACCCCACCATAACTGGCTGCGTGTGTGCAGGGAACATGTCCAAAACCACACAAGCCTGCTTCCTTCTTTCCCCCTTCCTTTGACTTCCTATTCCTGTCCATATTACTTGAAACTGTCTTCTCCATCAGTATAAAATGTTTGAGACTTCATTGAGATTCTCAGCCAGTACAGGTTGCATATAAGCAGACTCACATCTGCTGCAGTATTACAAAAACTAATTAAAATAAATTCAGATCTTAAATTAGTCTTTTTAGTAACATTTATTGCATAAGCCACTGGGCAGTAAGATACACAATTCAGTTAAGCTGAAGAGAAAAAGTGATTTTTAGATCGTATTTCTTGACAGGCCCCAAAAAAGTGAGTAAAATAAGAGAATGAGTATGCCCCCACTTACCATTTTTCCAATAGCAGTTGTTTCCCCTATGGTCCTTCTTAGCCTTGGAGCCATCCTATTTCATTGCCATTAAGGATTAGCCTGTATGCCGTGTGAGCTAAACCACCATCATGGACAAACCCTACAGCAAATCTTTCTTAGCCAAAATGCCGGTCACTACTGTCCCCAGGTTACCTCCTTACCCTAAGAGATTCTGCAATGGCCCTTGTTTAAACTTGGGACCCAAAAGAGGGACCATTTTTTTTTAATTTATTTATTTTCAGCATAACAGTATCATTATTTTTTCACCACACCCAGTGCTGCATGCAATCCGTGCCCTCTATAATACCCATCACCTGGTACCCCGACCTCCCACCCCCCCGCCACTTCAAACCCCTCAGATTGTTTTTCAGAGTCCATAGTCTCTCATGATTCACCTCCCCTTCCAATTTACCCCAACCCCCTTCTCTCTAACTCCCCATGTCCTCCATGCTTTTTGTTATGCTCCACAAATAAGTGAAACCATATGATAACTGACTCTCTCTGCTTGACTTATTTCACTCAGCATAATCTCTTCCAGTCCCATCCATGTTGCTACAAAAGTTGGGTATTCATCCTTTCTGATGGAGGCATAATACTCTATAATGTATATGGACCACATCTTCCTTATCCATTCATCCGTTGAAGGGCATCTTGGTTCTTTCCACAGTTTGGCGACTGTGGCCATTGCTGCTATAAACATTGGGGTACAGATGGCCCTTCTTTTCACAACATCTGTATCTTTGGGTTAAATACCCAGGAGTGCAATGGCAGGGTCATAGGGAAGTTCTATTTTTAATTTCTTGAGGAATCTCCACACTGTTCTCCAAAGAGGCTTCACCAACTTGCATTCCCACCAACAGTGTAAGAGGGTTCCCCTTTCTCCACATCCTCTCCAACACATGTTGTTTCCTGTCTTGATAATTTTGGCCATTCTAACTGTGTAAGGTGATATCTCCATGTAGTTTTTTTTTTTTTCATGACATGATATAAGCTTCTTTTTCTTTTTTTCTTTTTTTTTTAAATTTTTTTTAATTTTTTTATTTTTTATAAACATATATTTTTATCCCCAGGGGTACAGGTCTGTGAATCACCAGGTTTACACACTTCACAGCACTCACCAAAGCACATACCCTCCCCAATGTAGTTTTAATTTAAATCTCCCTGATGGCTAGTGATGATGAACATTTTTTCATGTGTCTGATAGCCATTTGTATGTCTTTATTGGAGAAGTGTCTGTCCATATCTTCTGCCCATTTTTTGATATGATTGTCTGTTTTTTGTGTGTTGAGTTTGAGGAGTTCATTATAAATCCTGGATATCAACCTTTTGTCTGTACTGTCATTTGCAAATATCTTCTCCCGTTCTGTGGGCTGCCTCTTTATTTTCTTGACTGTTGCTAATCCGATCAAAATTCCACCAGTATTCTTCAAAGAGCTGGAGCAAATAATCCTAAAATTTGTATGGAATCAGAAGAGACCCCGAATCACTAAGGAAATGTTGAAAAACAAAAATAAAACTGGGGGCATCACGTTACCTGATTTCAAGCTTTACTACAAAGCTGTGATCACCAAGACAGCATGGTACTGGCATAAAAACAGACACATAGACCAGTGGAACAGAGTAGAGAGCCCAGATATGGACCCTCAACTCTATGGTCAAATAATCTTAGACAAAACAGGAAAAAATATACAGTGGAAAGAAGACAGTCTCTTCAATAAATGGTGCTAGGAAAACTGGGCAGCTATATGTAGAAGAATGAAACTCGACCATTTTCTTACACTGTACACAAAAATAAACTCAAAATGGATAAAAGACTTCAATGTGAGACAGGAATCCATCAGAATCCTAGAGGAGAACATAGGCAGTAATCTCTTCGATATCAGCCACAGCAACTTCTTTCAAGATATGTCTCCAAAGGCAAAGGAAACAAAAGCGAAGATGAACTTTTGGGACTTCAAAATCAAAAGCTTCTGCACAGCAAAGAGGGACCATTTTTAAGAAAGGTCCTGAAGTCAGGGAAAATCAAAATTATGCTTATCACCAATTCTTCAAATCCCTTATATGGAATTTTTTTAACTGTCTGCCATCTGATATTTTAGTAGTTTAGTTGTATAGCAGGAATTCAATACAGTTCCACTTCATTCTGTGTATTTGTTTGTGTGAAAATGAGTTTCCCATAGTCTTCAGTAACCTCAACTTTGTTTTTTCAGAGAAGAGATTCATTTTTTAGTTCACAAAAGGCTTTGTTTGAAGGCTTGTAGACAGAGTACACCACGTCTGACCTCAGTCTACTTGACCTCAGTCTAATCATTGTTCTTCTGGACTTATTTTAAGAAAAATATTGCAAAGAACAGAGTGCTATGATATTTTTACACCTTTATACAATTCTCCAGATGATTCCTTCTTAATACTGACCAGCCAGATTTCTTTAACATGCTCCTAAATACCCTGGTCACTGCCTCCAGTAAGGAGATTCATTCAATCTATCAGAAGTTGTATTGCGCCGCTAGTTATCACTGGGCTCCGAACCTCTCTGGATCTTTCTTATTCTGGGGTCTCCAGAGGACACACAGCAGTGAGGCTGGAGCAGGTGCAGCTTCCAAATCACAGAAGTCAGAGCAGTCTGTCCATCTATTACCACCATCATACCTGGGGCACAAGATTAAAAAGCTCCAAGTCTCTGAATCCTCAGATCATTCAAGACCATTGAGTAGATACATTTATTGCCAGGCCCTCTGGTCGATGACTTCGTTAGTGACAAACTTTGTTAAGTGGAATTCAGGCCATTAAGAAAGCATTTCAAACATTGGCATTTCCTCTTAAAACTTTGCCTCGTAAAAATTATATTTAAAAGAAAGCCACCTTCCCTCTTACAGTATTAAGCCCATGTGGATTAGCCTTTATATATGATATTTTTATTGAAAGGAACTGACATTGTATTTGTTTATTTTGTCATTGGGCCTTAAATATTCAATAGCAATTTTATGTGTTTTTCTTACCATTGTTTCCTGTTCTGTTGGTATATATCTTATACCTGTTTAAAGTTTGAAGATACAACTTTGTGTTACAATGATTTGTATGCATGTGATTCAACCACAGCCTCCTTCCCATCCCCTTCGATAGAAAGGAAATGACAACAAGCTTCCCAACCATTTCCGGGGATGCCTGACTGAGTTACATCATTGGCTTCTCGCCACCCTCTCCACCAGCTGTCCAGCTCTGTTGTTTGATGCATGAGACACATTCACCTTTATTTCTTTGCAGATATAAAGTATTTCCATGAGACATTATTCTGTACATTTCTCGGAGACCTTTCCTAATTAATCACCTGGCACCTGCCCTGCGTTTAAAAGATGCTACCTGCCTTCCTGTGGTGAGACAGTAGATTAACGACTAAAGGCTGGCTTTCTGGTTACTCATTTGATTCCTGTGTTAGTATTTTATTTCAAGAATGATTTATATCCATTTCTAATTTCTCCTATAGTCTTCCAATTGGGACTTACTCTTCTTAACATATCATTGGAGAGGAAATTATGTGTGTGTGTGTGTGTGTAAATACTATGAACACATACATATTAAAGAGACTGCATTTAGAAGCACTTTGGAATAAGAATACAATATGTTCTTGGCCACACTGTTCTCATTTGCTTTAGCACAACAACCAGTAGGACAACTCTCATGTCCCTATCATGGTCCTTTTTTAGAAGTTTTAATTAGAGTTAATTTTTAAAAATTAAAAACTGTCAATATCTTTACATAGAAAATGCCCAAGAAGCTGGAAGACTGAGGCAAAAAAATAGAATTTCATATATTAGACTGGGCAAAAAAGATGCCCCTCTCACATTTTATTTTTCCAGGAGTTTGAAGGTTTCTAAGGTTTCTGGAACACAGCCTCCCCCACGTCCCCCACTTTGTTACAGAATTCCAGCTTGAACTATTGATTGAGCTCTGCCTGTACATTTGCACCAGACCAATCCTAATTAGAGGCTGTTTAATAAATTGGGACTGTGCTGCCTGCAGCTTTGTGACCTTTGTTCCCTGATTGTCTCCCATTAATCCCCTTGCCCTCTGGTGTTGGAAACCTCTAAACTTTGGGAATGCACTGATTCGGGTTCAAAGTGTGGACCTTGTGAGCTTGCCGGAGCCCTTGAGGAGGTTTCCTTGTGCTAATAACCATCTGTCACTGCCTGTGTTTTACTGCTGCAGCTCTGACTGCTGGAGACCAAGGCAGGGCCCTAAGCAAACTGCTTGTATCTTTAAATCAAAGAGTGATCGTTAAGTAACATACCCCCAACATCTTTGCAATATAAAACTCTGAAGTTACATTAGGTGTAGCGCTTTAACCTTTGCCATGTTGAAGAGGTAATGATATCAGAACTTGGCTTCTATCCCTCAAGGGCCCATAAACACATGGTGTGTATACCAAGTGATAGACTGTGGGCTTGCAGTATGTACTCCTGGTTTCTTAGCTCTATTACTTTACAAATAAGGCAACTGGTAAATTATACAATGTCGCGGATTGTCTGCTTCTACACCTCAGCTCATCATGCTCATCTGACGGTGTTTGGTATTCTTAGGAAAGATGATGGTCCACACAGTCTTTGGCACTACTCAGAAGACTTGCTTGCCATGATGGCCTGAGATTTGGGGACCTTGTTCCTGAGTTGTCACGAGGCACTGGGTACCAAAGTCAGCCGCTTCACCATGTCGACTTTCCCTTTTTCAAGGTTTATGAAGAGCAAAAGAAAAAAAAAAACAAAACACAAAACTAAACATACAAAAGAAAATCCTATTGCATATGGTATTTTTAGGAAAATTTAAATAATTCAAGCCTTTTTAATTGGAGAGGTTAGGGCAGAGGGATTTGGGAGCACATAAACTACTGAAAGGTCACATGTTCAATATAATTCTAAATCATAATACCCTCAGGGCAGACATCTCATGGAATTTTAGAAACATAAGCAAAACCCTATTATCGTAAATATCACTACATGCTGATCTGCTCCCTTTTATCCTTCGTTCTCTGCATCTTTTCTTCTTTCCCTCCCTTCCTTCTTTCTTCATAGGGCCCTATCCTTTAAATTTTCTCCTTAAAATTGCTATGCAATTTCTCTTCACTTTTCAAAGATAGATTTCTGGAAAGATGAATTCTTCTATGCTTGCTACTTCCATTTCCTCACTCTGGTGAGGAACTCTCCAACAGCCGGCTGAACTTACTTTAACAAAAATCACAAATGATAATTGCTCCCAATTAAGAAATCCAGTGGGTAGTTCTGATTTCTTTTCAAATTCATCTTCTCTGCGTTTTCTGGATTTATGGATTACTTTCTCCATTGTAAACCTCCCTATTTTGTCAAAGTTCAATACTTGAAGCTCTCCTCCAGCTCACCAACTGCTCCTCCCCTGCTTCCTGCATGGGCTCTGCCCATCCCGTCAGTGTTAAAGAGGAGCTTCCGTGGTAACACAAAGGAGTTCAATTGTGTGCTCTACAAGACACGCACATGTACAAAATTAAACAACAGTGAAAGGGACAAGTTCAAGAGGATCTGATATGAATATGGTTCCGAGAAAGAAGAAATGAAGAGGATGGGTTGGAGTAGTTCTGGAAGCATTTTGGCCACATGGAGTATGTGTGGCATCTGGGGTTTTCTGATTGCATTTGGATCCCAATACTGATAGTCATGGGATCTTAGGCAAGTTACTTGAGCACAATGAGCACTTACTGGGTTAGTAATTCTTACCTTATAGGATTATAAGGAAAGTTAAAACCATTTGTTGTTATTTTTATTGGTACATAGTATGTATTTGCTTCATGAATATTTGTTCATTTTTCTTAATTCATAGAGAAGGGGAACCTTGAAAAGGCCTACAAAACAATGAAGTAGTATTTGGATAGGCAGAGAAAAAGAGGAAAGACATTTTAGAGGAGAAGACAGGTTTAAGAAAAGAGCTAGGGTAGAGGATTACTTCTAATGTGTTCAGTGTGTGACACCCTGGAGAGGAATATGTGTATGGTAAGTAGAGGAAAAAGACATTTGAACATCCCCAAGTATGGAATATGTGTATGGTAAGTAGAGGAAACAGACATTTGAACATCCCCAAGGGGATGCTGGTATGAGTCACAGAGTCCAAGGGCCATTAAATTATTTGTTGTCAAAGGTAAATGGGTCAACTTGCTTACACTATGTTTATAAATGGCCCAATTTTGCTTATCTCATTGAAAATCTGGTTCAAATATAATATCTTACTTCACTTCCCATCAATGAGGTGTTGTGAATTTATGCTTTAGAGTACATCATCCTCTCCAACACATAGGACTGAAAGATAAGAAGCACAATTACTAAGTATGTAATATGGTATTCGGAAAATAAAATGGGCTCTGGAGAAAGAGGTTCCTGAAAGGCACCTCTGAGGAGGTGACATCAGAGAAAGACTTGCGTTGATAAAGGAGTTAATTGTGTTGATGTCTGTGGGAAGAGTATTCCAGGCAAAAGGACTAGCCATTGCAAAGTCATGGAAGAAGGAAGGTTCCTGGCATGTTCAAGGAAGAGCTGGGAGGCCAATAGGACTGGAGCAGAGTGAGCTAGAGGGGAAGGAGGACACTGGAAGAGGAGGTCATAGGTGATTGGGGCCAGATCACCGTGGCTTGGTGGGCCACAGCAAGGATGGTGAAGTTCATGTTAAACATGATGGGAAGCCCCTGAGGATCTTGAAGAGCAGAGATGTAGATGTGCTAGAACTTAACTTTCATCAGGGTCACCCTGGGGCTGCATGAGGGAGGCAACTCTTGGGTCCTTTTGTTCCTCTCTCCCACATCCAAGCTGGAAGAAGTAGAGGGAACTTGAAAAAGGAGTGAAAGTGCAGAGGGGAAACTGAACACCTTCACTGCACCCCCTCCCTGTTTCATTCTGCTAAGCTACAGTCAGACTGAGGTGGGAGGGAAAGTACTAGATGGCTAGATGAGACCTCTGACTGATACCAGAAAGGTGCCCTAAGAAGGTATGGGAGCTGATGTATTAGTTAGGTTTTTCCAGAGGGACCGAGCTAGTAGGACAAAGATAGATGATGACATACATATGATAGTCACACACACACACACATACACACACAGAGATAAAGAAAAGATTTACCATAAGAATTGGCTTATGAGCTAATGGAGACCAAGAAGTCCCATGACTTGCCATCTGCAACTGGAGAACCAGGAAAGCCAGTGGTGTCACTAAGTCCAAGTCGAAAGGCCTGAGAATCCAAGGGGATGCTGGTATGAGTCACAGAGTCCAAGGGCCTGACAACCAGAAGCTCTAATGTCCAACGACAGGAAAAGATGGACACCCCAGCTGAAGAAGAGAAAGAGATTTGCCCTTTCTCCCACAGTTTTATTCCATTCAGGCCCCCCAGTGGATTAGATAATGCCCCCCATATTGATGAGGGCACATCTTTTTTCCTCAATCTACTGAATCAAATGTTAGTCTCTTTCAGAAACACCCTTGTAGAGACACCCAGAAATAATGTTTTACCAGCTATCTGGGCATGCCTTAGCCCAGTCACACTGGCACATCAGGTTAACCAGCACACCTGGCTAAGATTTTACCTGCATGCAAAGAATCATTCAAAGAGCTTGCTGGAAGACAGTGGTGTGAACAAATGTCCAGTTCTCACTTAGTTTCATCTACAGCAAATCCACTCATTCAATAGCTGAGTTATATATACTTATAAATCATTATGGACATTGAGTATTCTCAAATTGTACATCAAATGTAAGTTTAGGTTCTTTTCTATTCTAGTTAAAAGATTATCAATAGAAGGACCCCGCACCTCTCCAATTAGGAGAACACCACAACAGCAGAACCTCCAGTTGGCACTGCGTTCCCCCTGGACTGCCAGTGATTAGTGAGCTGTGGAGACAGAGGAACAGGAGAGGCAGCATCCAGGTCATGGTGGTGGTAGAAAACATGGGAGGAAAAGGCAAAGGGACAAGAACTGAGGCTCTGGAGATTCACCTCACAAGGAAGGAGGAGAGGGAGGAAGGTAAGGACATTCCAAGAACAATCAATTCTGAGAGCAGGGAAGAGGATGACGGGGGCACCCAAGGGGAGAAGGGGAAGCAAGCCATCATGTTCCAGGCCAAAGAGGAGTAAGTGGTCGGGCATAAGGAAGATGGTGTGTTTGAGTCCAGAGGAAGCTTATGAAAAGGGAATTTTACTTACAGATCAGGCGATAATGTTATAAAACTGGTGGCTCAGTTGGCGAAGTTTCTCCTTCGGCTCAGGTCATGATCCCAGTGTCCTGGGATCAAGCCCCACATCTGGCTCCCTGTTCAGTGGAGACCCTGCTTCTCCCTCTCCCTCTGCCCCGCCCCTGCCACCCATGTGTGCACGCGCTCTCTCTCTCTTTCTCAGATAAATAAATAAATGAAAACTGAAAAGAACAAGAGATAAACTAAGACAATTGACAGACTGCGGAACAGGTGTATGAGGCCCGGGTATAGTCATACATTCTAAAAAGAGCAGCTAAAAAAATCAGCCATCTCAGTAAAGCAAGACTGAGTGAGAATTTAAGGTTATTCTAGTCCTGTATTGGCAGATGATGGGCAGCATAATTGTCCAGAGCTTCTCCTGCTCGGTTCCTGGGATGCAGAGATGCTGGGTGGGAATGCTTTGCAACACAGCAAGGTGATAGTTTGAAGGCACTTGGATTTCTAAAAAATATCTGTTCATAAAAATGTTCTTCCATTTCAGAAAGAATTTAAATGGGGACCTAATGCTCTTGGCATCTCCAAATACATACTGAATGCAAAAAAAAAAAAAAAAAAAAAAAAAAGCACCCTGAAGAGTAGGAATTTCTGGTCTCTCTCATTGTCTCTCACTGATGCCGCATACCACTCCCCTTCCCTTAGCGGTAGAGATGTGAGTTGGGTCTCACAAAAATTAAGAAAAGAATTCTCTTCTTGCTGGAGATGAACAGTTTTATATATTAGAACACCAGGTTCTCTGTGGGCAGCTTCTGACCCGGGGGCTGACACAAAGCTGTGGACTTAGGAAAAGCACATGGTGGTTCAAGCTTGGGGTCCCCATTAATCATTGTGATATGTGTCACTATTTGATGGTTCAGGTTAGATCCTGGGAAGATTCATTTTCATTATACTCAGATGATGCTGTTTGGGAAAAAGAAGTAGGCATAGCTGTTTAGAAAGGAAATTAGGAAGGACAGACTAGAGAAATACTGGAAAATACACTATGCAGCCAGCCATATACACAAATACTATGCAGGATTTGTGTCAATAGGGATGCTAATAGAATAATGAAAAATAGTAAATTTCCCCTATAAAATCTAGTAAAGAAATTAAATTACCATGTATTCTTAAAATATGTTGCATCTGCATGTTTTGATTGTGGTGGCTCCTACCATGTCCTCAAGAGCTACATGATACTACCTCATGTTGTATAATATTGTAAAATTTATAAATTACTTTCATCGAGATTCTCATCAGATTCTTGGGGTGACACTATCCATCCAATTAGGGATATTGGTCTCATCAGCCATACTTTACAAGTGAAATTCGGAAAGTCTAACTTGATCAATGTCACGCAGCTAAAAATGACAAGCAGGAGTTTTGAACCCAGGTCTCTCTGACTCCGGAGTCCATGATATTTGCTATTATCAAATTAAGTGTATTAAGAAATTAAGTGTACTTGCCTCACACAAACTGTTCTTCTAACTGGAGGATAGGAGTCCCAGGTAAATAGGCAGGTGACCCTAGGGAGAGACATCTGGGGTCCCAGCAGGTTGGCAGTACTCTGTCCCAAAGTGTGGTAGCTAGCAAAGTGAATTCAGCCATGGGGGCTGGGCTTTAAAAGGGGGATCTAAAGGGGCAGACACAGAGCTGCTGTGACCTGTGGCTTCCACTTATTCCTCTAGCTCTCACTGTGCTCTGGGCTCCCAGAGGCCAACCTGCATAGACATGATCAAAGGAAACCCTTGCTCTGTGGCTTGCTATGGCATTTTGCCAGTGAGAATCACCAGCAGGAGATCAGAGAGTGGAAGAAGGGTAATGTAGGAGTGTTGGTTCCCCCAGACCCTTGCCTGTGAGGCCACCTTGAGCTAGCTGTAGCTCTCAGCCTCCCATAGGACGGACTTTCCTACTGATTCCTATTACCACTCCTCTTTAGCCCCTCTGACCTAACCCTGGTTGCTTCACTATTTCTTACATTTTCTGCACATCTTCCCTTTGCCTCTGTAAATGGCGCCTGGGTCCAGCTCCTCACATTGTACTGTTTTAGGTGATTTCTGTTTCCTGATGGGCCCTTGACTGGTCAGACCCAACCCCAGAGGAACTGGGCACTGGGCAGAAATTAATGTCTGGATTTAGGTAAATGAACAATACAGTGACCCTGCTACTGGAACTGAAATTAGAACAAGGACCTAGAACTGGGAGGATGGAGCCAAGCATGCCTTAACGGAACTAGGGATAAGAATGGAGTAGACTGGAAAGAAATCTGACTCAAAGCCGACCATCCAGGATTCTGCTGGATAGGCTGTCCACTCTTCCAGAAGCCAGGATTCTTCAGAGATGTAGACTGTATGTTGGAAGCATAATACTCTAGAGGTGGCGAACCTTACAGAGCTGTAGCCAGGGGCCAGGCAGACATTTCAAGTGGCTGGGTGTTTGAGTTCTTGTCGCAGAGACTGGCTGTTCACTGAACCCATTTGTACTTCCTCTTTGGCACAGGGACTGTGATCCCATGTGCTGGGTTCTGGTGAATGGAATGAGAGCAGAAGGGATGTACTAGCCCAGAAAACCTCCCTCACTATGCTCCATCTTCTGCTAGCTGTGATTAAGTGTGCTGTGCACCGCCATGACACCCACAGTTCCCTCATTCATTTATTCCATTTTTTTCCTGAGACAAGACGTGGGAGTACAGCCTCTCAAGGAGCTCCCTCATGCGCCCTTTTAACAAGCTGGTGTAGGACTGGGGGTGCGGTGGACCATTGCGACACGTGGTATCTACAGAATTACACAATGTTCTTATGGTACCTCAGTTACACCTCCTACAATGGCTGCAGCAAAGCATTGTCATCAGACCCCATTTTCTACCCTTTTCCCTTCAAAAATGATAATAATCTTTCTTGCATATGCGTGCTTCTGCAGGTGCTTCTAAAACCTTATGCCGTGATGAGTACGAAAACGGAGGCTTATAACTAAGTTAAGGCAGTAACTAATTTAAGCCTCATTCAGCAGTTAAGCAGCCTGAATCTTCTTATTAATATACAGGGAGGGGTTGCTGATAATAGACACATTGTCAAGCCCAGAGGCATCTTGGCAGTGCATGCTGAGGAATAGTGGAAATATGAGAAACTTGCAAGGAATTCTCCTATATTTTTGCATTCGTATGCGTATAGGTTTTTTTCCACTGTTTTTATTCTGAAAAGACCCTTAAAAGCAGACAGAGGCATGCTCTGGGTAGGTACATCCAGGAGATAATTCCCTGAATCTGTTTCTCTGACATCCTTTTATCTACATTTTATCTCTCAGCATGAATCAGTTGCCCGACAACTCCTGTGATTATTTTCAAATCGCTTTAAATACAGTTTTTGATGCCCCAAGATAATTTATGAAGGAGAAGGAGAAAAAAAGAACATACCTCAAGAGTATCAATATTCATAGATAGTAATTACAAAATTATTTTTTTTTTATTTTTCTTCTTCTTCTTCCTTTTTTTTTTTTTTTTTTTTTTGAATTGAGGTTGCACAGGGCAGAGCATTTCTCTGGTAGCCTTCTTGAGGATTTAAACACTTTTGCCCCCAAGGAAGAATCCATCCCTGGGTTTGGAGTCCTAATGGCTGGTGGGGGGAGGGGAAGAGGGGAGAGGGCTATAAAATGCTGCTTTCCAGGTGGAGCTGATTCCAACCAGCTCCCTTTCTTGGGAGAGTTGGGTGGGGGTGGGGTGGTGAGGGTCAGGGCAAGCAGAGGCAAATGCTACAGTGTCCTGATTCCCTTGTACTAGAAATTTCATTACAGATACTTTTGCCCATCAAATGCATTGTTGGATCGAAGTGTCACATGTTCTTTCACAGATGTTATTTCAGATTAAGCCACAGGCAGCAGGGAGTGGACGTGGCACGCATTTTCCTCTTCACTTGGTAGCATCCTATCTCCCCGCCGTCATTTGCAGAGAGGCATTACTTGCATAACAATTGAGCCGATCTGATATTTTAGGCTATGATGTCAAGATACATTATCCTGCAGCCTACTGACTTAAACAGCAGCCAAAGAAGGAACGATGAGGGCCACGGTGGGATTGAAAAGGACCTAAGGGAATGTCATCTGTTATGAGAATCTTAAAAGCTTCTAATGACCTGTTATTCCCAAGAGGCTCTGCTGCTGTGCCTATTGGATTTATTTTTTGCTAAACAAGCTTTGCATTTAGTGATATCTTTCTTTATAAGAGCTGCATGAATTGATTTCACTTTTTTTCTGAATGAAATATTTGGCCAACAATTCATCATGCAGACAACATCTATGCCTCCATCACTATATTTAGTATTCTCTGTTAAATGTATTTATGACTTTTTCTATTAAGGTTCTTATCTGTTTAAGAATCTTCGGCAGGCTATTTTGCAGAGGCCCCATGTCATCTTTGCTTCTCTAAATATATTTTATGTTCTTAAGCCCAAGATGTTTTCCCTGAACATGTTCCTGGCAGAGACTGGACTGAGCCAAGAAGAGAATTAAGAGAAACCCTCAAGAAATAACAGCTGTGATGATCATGAAGTCCCAGTGGTTTTAGGGTAACACATCTTCCCTTCATAAGTTCTGTGACAGCAGAGGTCCTGTCTGTTTATCTGTGGCTGTATCTTCAGGTACATAACATGTAATCAGTAAATATTTGTTGGCTGGCTGGTTGGCTGGCTGGCTGGGTGAATGGGTGGATGGGTGGCTGGATGTAAGTGATTTGGAGTGGGATTTGTGCTTTTTCTGTAACCTTGGCTGAAGTTGGGCTGGTTTGAATTACTGAGCTTCACAAACATTTCCTGAAAGTCCACATCCTGCCTTTCAGGTGAAAAAGTGAACATGCAGAGGGCTAATCCACTCAGAAGGGTGACACTGCTTTTCGTGAAAACAAGCCAGTTTATTTTGGAATAGAAAATGAGTTAAAATTGGAAGTTGCTTTCTCCACAATGGTTGCAGTCTTTCAAACTAAAGGCCCATCCTGGAAACTGGAGAATACATAAAACTGTAGAAACATTTCTGACTCGGATTTCCTGAGTCCCCTTCATGGTGGGCACACTCACGAGGATAGAAATGGGCACAAGGTACGGGTGGCAGCCGCTCTGAAATGTCTTTGGGTGTGAGTTTCTGAGAGGACAAATCACTTCCAAACAGCCTTGAAAAGAACTTGGTTGGCTCAGTCCCAAGGAAGGCTAAAAACGGGGCTGGGAAGAAGAAGGAATGTATTGTGCTGCTGAGTTTCTTAATATTGGGGACAGAAGAGGAGGGGTTCTATTTTTTAGAGCTAGGTATCATTTTAACATGCACATTATAGATGGTGTTTTTCTGTTGTTGTTGTTGTTGTTGTTGTTGTTGTTTTTAACAGACATAAAATGTAGCTATCTCCAAACGGGAGCAGTGTCCTTTCATATTTCTTACAGCTCTTGTCCCATGAGACGACAGATGAGTATGTGATAGTGATACTGATTCCAGCGCTGAGATGCCATCTGATCCACTGGGAGAGCTGGTGGATTCAAATCAATGTCAGCTCATGCCTTCTGGGCAGCAGTCTTTCTGTGCAG
Organism: Mustela lutreola; assembly: GCF_030435805.1. Lineage (NCBI taxonomy): Eukaryota > Metazoa > Chordata > Mammalia > Carnivora > Mustelidae > Mustela > Mustela lutreola. The sequence goes on along the minus strand of NC_081295.1, from coordinate 55,098,990 downwards.
GATTTGCTCTATGGATCAGAAAAACAGCTGGCAACTCGTAATATGTTATACAAAAGACCTTTTAAATGTTTTGTTGTTTCCAGCTATGATGTAGCGCAAGTCACTTCAAATATATTTTTATTTATGTGCCTGTTTGAGTGAGCAAAATCCTGTTAAGCAACTGGTAAAAACACAATGCCAATTTAAACTTATATCTGCAGAATCCTGAGGCTTATAAGTGGGTAGAAATAAGTCTCAACCTTAACATACATTTTCTTAAATATAAAAGTTTTATCCAGGGAAAGCATTTGTCGGAAATCCAGTCCTGAAATTGCCTGTAAAACACAGCATGTGCTAAAACAAATAATCTTTATTGGCTATTCAGAATTCTTGGGAACAAGAACTTTTATCCAGTTATTTCGCTAAGTTGCAGGATGGAGTTATTTATTTCTAGAGAATGGTGTTTACATATGACAGAATTTAGTCTCTTCTCTCTTTGGGGTCAAGTTGGTTTTTTTGTTTTGTTTTGTTTTTTATCCATAAAATTTGGATAATTCCTATGAAGGTAAAAAAACACAATTCTGTTTTTGGAAAATACTCAATGTCTTCACTTAAGAAGCTAAACGTTTTTCTCTCAGTTGCTTTTCTTTTATTTTTTTTTTTTAACATTTTATTTATTTATTTGACAAGCAGGTCACAAGTAGACAGAGAGGCAGGCAGAGAGAGAGAGAGAGGGAGAAGCAGACTCCCTGCTGAGCAGAGAGCTCGATGCAGGGCTTGATTCCAGGACCCCGGGATCATGACCTGAGCCGAAGGCAGAGGCTTAACCCATTGAACCACCGAGGTGTCCCTTGTTTTTGCTTTCTTTCTTTTCTTTTTTTCATTTTTTCATGTTTTGGGGTTGTTTGAGTTTTTGTTTGTTTGTCTGTGGCTATGGTTTTTGTTTCCCTTGGGGTTTTTGCTTTTTTGTTGTTGTTTTTTGCATATTTATTTCTCAGGTGTTTTTTTTTTTTTTTTAATATTTTACTTCCTGCTTCTGTAATCCAAGTTTCTGGTCACAATTTGGGACACTAGTGCAGAAATACTATGTGTATCTAGATAAAAAGTCAAAGAGGAGAATAGCAAGATTTTTGGAAGCTCTAGACTAAATAAAGGCAAAAGGATTTGAATTTTCTAAGCATCTGATAAATTTTAGTCTAGCTAAAGGCATTTAACTAATATCAAATCTGTATCCTAAATCTACTGTGATTACCCAAATTTTCACACCAGACATTCAGAGCCACCAATACCAAAATGATGGTCTCAGTGATGCATCAATTCAGCAGCTACTTATAGTTTCTAAATTGTTTTCCATAACTCTCAGTTGAATTATTTGATGAGATGATTTAATGGATGTCAGCCATCCCATGTATCTCTGGATGATGACTGTGTGAAGCACTCCTAATATTCAATATTTGTAGGGTGTGAATGTTGAGACTGTGGTCTTATCAAGGACTCTTCTCACTACATTTGATTGCAAGCATAATTTTAGCCATTGGTGTTCAGTGTGTCAAGAATTTTGGCTGATTGATTGATTGATTAGGCTGTGTTTTAAGCCCTGTCAACACAGATAAAACATATCATCCATCTTGGATAGCTATTTTTATATGTACTTAACAGTCCAGCAATACTGATGTCCGCTGTACACAATGGCCTCTGAATGAATAAGGAAACAATTACTTAAGGAAATGAGACTGAAGGAGAGAAAAGGATAACAGACTGAATGAGCTTTTCCTGAAGTGTATCTTGAAATACTAATTCTTGAAAAATTAACAGAATTTGTGGTAAAAAAAAAAAAAAAAAAAAAGAATAGCCCAATGAAATAAGTTTGAGAAACACTGAGATAACCCCTTAGTATATTTTCCTTGCTTTAGGACTCACCAGAACTTATAATGTGCTGTGAACATTGCAAACCTCAGAGAGAAATCTGTGCAGTGCATTCACACATTGTTTAGTGGAATACCTCCCCTGCAGCCAACTTCCCAATTTTTCCCCAAAGAATATTTTGAAAAACAACCTTCTGTGATGCCTGCTTGGTAGATGGAGACTTAAGTACTATGATGAAGTAATAAACCAGCTAGAAAACTGGATAGCCATAGGCAAGAAAAGGGGGGGGGGGGAATCTAGATACAGATCTTATATCCTTTTCAAAAGTTCACTCAAGTAGATAACAAAAATAAATGCAAAATGCAAAACTACAAAACTCCTGAAAGACAAAATAGATGACGACCTTGGTTTGGCAATGACATTTTAGATACAACACCACAGGCATGCTCTATGAAAGAGTAATTGATAAACTGGACTTCACTAAAATTAAAAAAAAAAAATTTCTGTTCTGCAAAAGACACTGTCCAATGAGTGAAAAGACAAGCCATCAACTGAGAGAAAATGTATACAAAAATATATCTGATGAAGAACTATTATCCAAAATATAAAAAGAACTCTTAAAATTCAACAGTAAGTAAACAAAGAAGTTGATTTTAAAATAGACCTCTGAATAAGACCTTAACAGACACCTCACCAAAGAAGATACGCAGATGGCAAATAAGCGCATGAAAAGATGCTCCACGATGTAGGTCATCCAGGAAAGGCAAACTGAACCAACAATGAAATACTACTACACGTACCTATTAGAATGGCCTAAATCCAAAACACTGACAACACCAAAGGCTGGCAAGCATGGGGAACAACAGGAACTCTCGTTCATCGTCGGTGGAAATGCAAAATAGCACAGCCACTTTGGAAGACAGTTTGGCAGTTTCTTACAGAACTAAACATACTGTTAACTGCATGATCCAATAATCATGTTTTTTGGTATTTACCCAAAGGAGTTGAAAACTTAGGTCTACACCAAAATCTGCACACAGATGTTTATATAGCAGCTCTGTTCATAACTGTCGAGACTTGGAAGCAACCAAGATGTTCTTCAGTAGGTGGATGAATAAATAAACTGTGTTATATCCAGGCAATAGAATATTACTCAGCACTAAAATGAGCTGTCAAGCCATGAAAAGACATGGAAGAAATGTAAATGCATATTACTAAGTGAAAGAAGCCAGTATGAATCATACTAACTATATGATTCCAACAATATGATATTCTGGAAAAGGCAAAACTATGGAGAAAGTATAAAGATCAGTGGTTGCCAGGGTTTGGGGCAAGGAGGGGATCAACAGAGCTCAGGATTTTAATGAAACTATCTTATGATACAATAATACTGGACACATGTTACTTTGCCTTTGTCTAGTCCCAAAGAATTACAACACCAAGAGTGAATCCTAACGTAAGCCATGGACTTTGGATAATAATGGATGTGTGAATGTAGATTCATCAGTAGTAACAAATGTGCCACTGGTGGGAGATCTTGATAACGGGGAGGCCGTTCATGTGTAGGGGTTGGGAAGATATGGGATATCTCTGTACCTTCTGTTCAATTTCTTTTTAGAATGAAAAACTGCTCTGAAAATTGAAATTATTAAAAACAAAGACAAAACATAAATGCATAGAGGGGCACATGGTGGCTCAGTCAGTTGAGCATCTGATTCTTGATTTCAGCTTAGGTTGTGATCTCTAGGTGCTGGGATCAAGCCCTGAGTCAGGCTCCACACTCTCTACTTGACATTCTCTCTCTCTGCTCTTCCTCTGCCCCTATCCACCCCACCCTTTCACATGCATATGCTTTCTCTCTTTATTAAATAAATAAACACATCCATAGAGTAAAATTTAAACATTAAATGTTATTAGGGATAATTTAATTCAATGGTTTTGTCTTTAGGGATTTTTTAATCTATCATTTATTTAAGGCTCACTATATGCCAGGCACTGAGTTATTTTTTTTTTTTATATATCACAATCAGTAATGGCCCTATGAGTGTTCTTTTGTCCACTCAATGGATAAGGAAGTAAAGCTTAGAGAGGAATGGTAACTTTCCCAAAATTACAGAATCAGTAAATGATGAAGGTGGAATCCAAACTTGGCCCAGAACTGGCTGTTAACCATGATCTTGCAACAAAGAGTTAAATAATGTGGGGGGGAAAAAGTGTGTCTTTGTGTGGGTGATAGAAAAACCAATTTTCATCTGATTCTCAAAAGAATCTATGACCTAAAAAATTTCAAGAATCACAGAATCCAGATCTAAACATTTAAAGACCCAGAACAATGATATCATTTTCTCAATGACATATAACTATAAGTGGTAAAACTAGGACCATGCTTTCCTGACTTCTCTTTGACATTAGAATGCTATGTCATCATTGATGGCTTTTCAATTAGTTGATTCAGAAAATGAAGTAAGACATACTTCTGTTAAAAATTTAGAGCCTCTTTGCTAGTAGATTATGGGACTATTTGCTATTAAACTTATTGCTTTATGATAAAACACTAAAAATGTTTATATCCAAAAGCCAGACTATAAATACAAAGAATATTTAAAATATTTAAAATTCTCCCAGTGTCAAGGTGAGCAAGAAAATATAAAGTCCAGGAAAATGAGATTGAACTATGTCATTTGATTAATAAATGACTCAACTAAAGTAAAACTTAGACTTTTATATTTGAAGATCAAAGCATAAGGCCAGCTTTATATGCAAGGGCTATAGTTACCTCTGTAGTGTGATTTGTGATGAGACAGTACCATCTTGCTTCACTGTCTGAATTTCTACCCTTCCACATTGTATTTGATAAGGCAATGTGTTTTATTAGCCTTTTTTTAAAATGAAAATAAGTCTAGAAGAGAACTACAGAGAGCAGATTCAAAAATACTAAACCCAGTATGAGGTGGACATGGCATATCCCTTTTTATTGGTGTCAGCAAATAAAAAATAAATTTGGTGGGAAGGAGGGTAATGGAAATGTTCAGAAAATAAAAAGATACTTAAGGCATACAGGTTATATAAGTGCAGCCATAATGAACAACTGTGTGGTAGAGGATGGGAAAGGGGGAAAGAACAAGAGGTCACCTGGTGGAAAATGACCCTAGAAGATGTTGGAAAGTGCTATAGCCATCACTATTTTGTTTTTCAATGATGTAATGCAATCTAAGGAATTATCTACTATACGGCAACATATATTTACAAGCTCTTCCACTTTTATAAATTTTATATATTGGTATACACCAAAAAAAGAAAAAAAAAGTTAGGAACAGGAAAATGTGCAGAAATATAACTCTAGCCCTGTCCTTGACCAGCACTTGTGAGGTGTAGCAGCTGCTGTGTACGTAAGAGAAGTGGTGGATGGCAGGAAAATGAAATCAGCAGTTCCAGCGTGATCTCCTGAAATAGATAGAAGACTTGCAATTTCACACCAAGATCCGCAGCCTGGCCTTGTTTTCTGGTTGCAAGTCTGAAAGAGCAGTAATCCATCTGTCAGCCTGACATCTTTTTATGCTCCCTCTCAATCACTCCCAAAGGAAAAAAAAAAAAATTCTTTTAGATTGATTCTGATTTGGCAGCTTCCTTATTGCCCTATCACTTTAAAGACATGAAAAGATAGTAGTGAGTTTCATTTTCTCTGATCCTGCAGGTTTTAAAACTTGGCGTGTTCCCCATTCTTTTTGGGTCCCTAAAGCAGTCGTAGAAGGTACCTATTAGGGACTGGTAAATGGATTGTGGAACAACTATTCTGGTCAGCTTTATGTAAATTTTAATGGATGATAGGATAAGTTTATTTATTCATTAAACAAACATACACTGAGCACATAATAGAAAATTGAGAAGAGATATTCCAAACAAGGCGTCACCCAGGGTTGAACCAGGCGGTGCAAAAAGCACGGGCGAGCGTCTGGTTAAGGATGAACGTGGTGATGGCACCCCCACATGGGGACAGCTGCCAGGAGGACAAGCTGCTCATGCCAGAGAGTTCCAGCTAGAAGGAGGTGGTGGGTGACTTTGGAAAATCAGCTACGTGGGAAGAGCCGGGAGATTAACTGATATGAAGCCCTGTGGAGATGAGGTCTGAGAGATATGCCATCAGCAGCCATATAAAGTAAAGAAGCGGGATTTGAAGCCTTGGAACCTGCAGACAAAGATCTTTGCTTACCATTTCCCTTTACTGTGCTTATTGCTTTCAGATGACCCGGAGAGGTACCTTATGCATCAAAAAGCCCAGTAACTAACTCGGGAGTCTATGTGTTTTGGGAGATCTTTTCATGAAATGCCAAAGTGCATATCAGAATATATAAGGGAAAGTGGGCAGCAGCAGCATGGACCGACAAACTAGTCTTAGTTCCTCTTTGCAGGGTGCTACAGAGCTAAGCTTGCTTCTTGATTCTATGTCTCAGAGGGTAGCTTCCTCCAAGTGAACATGAGTTGTACAGGCATCCCATTGACGTGTGAGAGGATCTAGCCTTAAGAGGTATCATGCCTATTTCCTTACTTCGAAATAAGGATTGTTGTTCTATTTTGGTTTGGGTTGGTTTGGGTTTGTCTGTGTCTATAAAAGAGTTTCATTTTGTGATTCAGAAATAATTCACTTTCAAACTTTAGTTCTTTTTTTTTTTTTTTTTTTTTTGGTGTTCTCACATTCTTTTGGTTCCTTCTATTAGGATTTCAGTTTTAGTTGAATTCCTTTAATATCTATGATTCTACATGAATATAAAATTAGCTAGTAGGCTTCTTTATGTACAGGGGCAATTCTAAATCCTGTATGTTGCTCTTTAATTTTGCAGTTTGCTTCATGGTACCTTGAAGAACTCTGAAATCAACTGACAATATGGCAAATGTAGAAAGATTTGTTTGGATTGGGAGACTATCCCATTTCTTCTGATTGAAACTAATTATACTCTTATCCCATATTTGTTGCATAGTTTTATGTTGTCATATAACTATTCACCTGCAGTTACACGCATATCACATCACTTCACTTAGACCAAAATCTCTCCAAGACTGAAATTGGGTCATTTATCTTGGGATGTTCAGTACTAAGCACAGAACCTGGTATATAATAAATGTTCAGTGTTTCTAATGAATCAAGGAGCATCAAATGTCATCATCATAGCAACAAACAAGACAAGCTTTTATAAAGACAAGATTTTAAAATTTGGAAAGTGGATGTTGCCTTGAAAAGAAGAGTAGGGGAAGAAGAAGGATGAAAGGAAGCCGTGAAGAGTAAGAAGGGGGAAGAGAAGGAAGTTGGGAGTGCCTAGGAATTCTTTAGTTGGAAGAAAACACATCATCTGTCACAGAACATGAAGATAATATAGAGGAAGAGCACCTTGAATTTTTTGAGTGGGATAAGTAAGAAATCAGTGGAATGTATAGTTTGCACCCTTAGTCATGCTTTCCTTATAAGTTATAGATCAATAAATATAAACAGGGAAAAGTTACATGTCTGAATTTTACATATTTAATATGAAATGGTGGTGAAGTAACCCCGTATACCTGGGAGATTGGGGCACATGGGTAATAAGGGATCTTTATTTTTCCATATTTAATAGCTTGGTCAGATATAATTTGTGTACTGCAAAGTTCACCTGTTTATACAGTTCAGTGTTTTTTTGTTGTTGTATTTGCAGAGTTGTGTAACCATCCCTGCCATGCAATTTTAGAACAATTTCATCACCCCCCTAAACAAATCACTCTCCCTCATTCACTCCCAAATCCTAGGTAACCACTAGACTACTTTTCTTTATAGAGTTACCTGTTCCGATGAGTCCTGTAAATGAGAACATGCAATATATGGCCTTTCATGACTGGCATCTTCACTTGGCACAATATTTTTGAGAAGGTTCATCATATTGTAGCATACATGAGTGGATCTAAGTGAGAATACACTCAGTGTGTTGGTGGGGAGGAGGTGGAGGGAGGTGACAGTAGTAGAGAAAGACTGAGAGCTTTGGGCACGCTCACCTGTCCAGCATCAGGCTGATCTGAACCCAAAGGTGCATTATATTTCTATGCAGTAATACTGGTCATAGTGGCACATGGCCCCATGAATAACAGAATCAATTAGATAAGCCAAGCCACTCTTTCCCCTTATGAGAACTAGTAAAGAACTAGAGAAGGACTAGAAGGGATTCATCCAAGAATCTATTGAGCAGAGAGAAGATAGATTTTTTCCTCTTACCAGCTGAGATAAGCACCTGGTAAGAGAAAGGAAGCATGCCTTCTGTGTCAGGGTTCTCCAAAGAAAGAGAATCAATATGAGATGTATTCAGGAAGAGATTTGTGATTACAAATTGGCTCACATGATTATGAGGCTGTGAAGTCCCACAATCTGGCCTTTTCAAACTGGACAAGGCCTGGGAACCAGAAGAGCCAGCAATGTAAATCCCAGCACAAGGACGGGAGAAGACTGATGTCCCAGCTCAAGCAGGCAGTCAAGAAGCAAAATGATCAAAGCCCTCCTTCCTCCCCCATTTTGTTGTATTCAGGATATCAGTGGGTTGGATGATGGCCACCCACACTGGGGAGGGCAGTCTGCTTTACTGATTCTACTATTTTAAATGCTAATCTTGGCCAGAAACACCCTCACACATATACCCAGAGATACTCAGTCAAGTGGACACATAAAATTAACCACCGCATCTTCTTTTCCCAAAAATATTATTTTACTTCTCAAATATTTACCATGTGGTGTTCTTTGAGGATGGGAATTATGTCTTATATGTCCGGTACCAAGATAAAAACAAATATTGATTGAATCAATACGCATTCATAATCAGAATTGATTGGATTTAAGATTATTGCAACTCAAAACATCCTGAAGAGAGTTATCATCCCTCCTCACCATTTGTTATATGCTCTTCACATATATTAACTTATTTAATACAGTAACTCTAATGAGGTAGGAACTATTATCATTATCCCCATTTTACAAACAGTGAATTTGAGGTGTAATTAAATACCTTACCCTGGTCACACAGCCAGTAGGGAGCAAGACAGAACACACACACACTACCTTTTTTTCCCACTAGCTTTATTGAGGTATAATTGACAAACAGGAAATGTGTATATGTAAGGTGTACAACTTGATGTATGTATACACTGAGAAATGATTGTCACAATCTAGCTAATTAACATACCATCACTTTACATATGTACCATTTTCTTCCTTTTTTTTTTTTTTTTTGGCAGTCAAGCACTTAAGATCTACCATCTTAGCAAATTTCAAGTATACATTTCAGTATTGTTAACGATAGTCACCATTCTATGCATTAGATCTTCAGAAATTTTTCACCTCACCTAACCACGACTTTGTACTCTTTCACCGGCATCTCCCCATTTCCTTCTCTCCCTTCCCCTCATAGCTCCATTCTGCTTTCTGCTTCTACGAATTTGTTGTCAATTCCAAACATAAGTGAGATTATGTAGCATTTATCTTTCTATGTCTGACTTATTTCCCTTAGCATAGTGTCCTCCGGGTTCATCTATATTGTCACAAGAGGTAATATTTCTTTCTTATTTAAAGCTAAATAATATTTCATTGTTTATATATCACATTTTCTTTATTCATTCACTCATTGACAGAGATTTAGTTTGTTTCCGTATCTTGACTATTGTGAATAATGTGCAAAGAACATGAAAGTGCAGCTATCTCTTCAAGATATTGACCTCATTTCCTTTGGATGTACACTTAGAAATGGAATTGCTAGATCATATGATATTTCTATTTTTAAGTTTTTGAGGAACCTCCATGCTGTTTCACATAGCAGCTGCACCAATTTACATTCCTACTAACATTGTACATGGGTTTCTTTTTCTCCACATTCTTACCGATATGTGTTATCTTTTGTCTTTTTTATAATGGCCATCCTAACTGGTGTGAGTTGATCTTATTGGGGTTTTCATTTGTATTTTCCTGATGATTACTGATGGTGAACATCTTTTCATGACCTGTTAGCCCTTTGCATGTCTTCTTTAAAGAAATGTCTATTCTAGTGGCACCTGGGCTCAGTCAATTGAGCATCTGACTGATTTCGGCTCAGTGTTATGAGATCGAGTCCTGCATTGGGAACTCTGCTAGACATGCAGCCTGCTTAAGATTCTCTTTCTCCCTCACTCTCTGCCCCTCTATTTCCCTATTTGTGCTTGCTCTTTCTTTAAAAAAAATAAAATAAAATAGTCTATTATAGCCCTCTGCCCATTTTTTAATCACATTCGTTGCTTTATTCCTATTGAGTTGTATGAGTTTCTTATATATTTTAGTCAACTTTTTTTTATCCTGGGGCATTTTATTTTTTATTGAATTATAATTAGCATACATTATATTCCAGGTATTCTTTATATATTTTGAATATTAATCCCCCATCAGCTATATGGTTTGTAACAATTTTCTTCCATTCTTTACGTTGCCATATCACTCTATTGATTGCTCAAAAGCCTTTTAGTTTGACACAATCCCGCTTGTCTATTTCTGCTTTTAATTCCTATGATTTTTGTGTCATATCCAAAAAATCATTACCAAGACTAATATTGAGAAGTATTTTCCCTATGTTTTCTTCTAATAATTTCACAGTTTCTGATCTTACATTTAAGTCTTTAATTCATTTTGAGTTGACTTTTTGTATATGGTTTAAGAGAAGAGCCCAATTTCATTCTTTTACATATAGATATCCAATTTTCCCACACCATTTATTGAAGAAACTTTATTCTTTCCTCATTGTGTATTCTTGGTACCTTTGTCAAAAATCACTTGACCATAAATTCATGGATTTATTTTTGGATTCTCTATTCTATTCCATTGGTCTATATACCTATTTTTATTCTTGTAGCTTTATAACATATTTTGAAATCAGTAAATGTGATGCCTCCAGCTTTTTTCTTGCTCAAGATTGCTTTGGTTATTCGAGGCCTTTTGTGGTTCCACATGAACTGTAAGATTTCTTTTTCTTTTTCTATTTTTGTAAGAATGCAATTGGAATTTTTTTTCTATTAATATTTTTAAAATTTTTTATTTTTTATAAACATATAATATATTTTTATCCCCAGGGATACAGGTCTGTGAATCGCCAGGTTTACACACTTCACAGCACTCACCATAGCACATACCCTCCCCGATGTCCATAACCCCACCCCCCTTTTCCCAACCCCCCTCCCCCCAGCAACCCTCAGTTTGTTTTTTGAGATTAAGAGTCACTTATGATTTGTCTCCCTCCCAATCCCAACTTGTTTCATTTATGCAACATGGGGGGTTAAGGGGGTAGGAGAAGAATAAATAAATGCAATTGGAATTTTGATAGAGATTACACTGAATCTGAAGATTACATTGGGTAGTATGAGCATTTTAACAATAAATAATCCCTCCAATTCTTGGATATTGAATGTCTTTCTATTTATCTGTGTCTTTAATTTCCTCCAGCAGCATTTTATAATTTTCAGTGAACCAGTCTTTCTCTTCTTGGTTAAGTTTATTCACAAGTATTTTATTCTTTTTTGATGCTCTTGTATATATGATTTTCTTAATTTTCTTTTCATCTGTTATTAGTATATAGAAATGCCACTAACTTTTGTATATTGAGTTTGTATCCTACAATTTACTGATTTGCTTATTAGTCCCATGAGTTTTTTTTTTTTGTATCTTTAGGGTTTTCTACATATGTGATCATATGATATGATTTATAGACATAGTTTTATTTCTTTCTTTCTAACTGGGATGTCTTTGTTTCTTTTTACTGTCTAATTGCTTTGGCTAGAACTTCCAATACTATGTTGCAAGAAATAGTGACATCTTTATCTTATACTAGTTCTTCCCCATTGATTGTGATGTTAGCTCTGGACTTCCTGTGTATAGCCTTTATTATGTAGAGGTAAGTTTTTCTGTACTCATTTTGTTGAGAGCTTTTCGCACAAATGGATGTTGAATTTTATTAAATGCTTTTCTGCATCTACTAAGATGATCATATAGTTTTTATCTTTTGTTATTTTAATGTAGTTTGTTACATTGATTTGCATGTGTTAAAACATGCTTGCATCCTAGAGATAAATCGCAATTGGTCATAGTATATAATCATTTTTATTGTGCTGCTGAATTTGGTTCGCTAGTATTTTACTGAGGATTTTTGTGTCTATGTTCATTAGGGATATTGACCTGTGGTTGTCTTTTCTTGTGGTATCTTCATCTGACTTTGATATCAGGGTGATGCTGATAAGATTCTCATAAAATAAATTTGAAGTATACCCTCATCTTCCATGTTTTGGAAGACCCTAAGATAGATTGATGTTAATTCTCTTTTAAATGTTTGACAGAATTATATAAAGTCATCTGGTCCTGGATTTTCTTCACTAGGAGTTTTTTTTTTTTTTTTTTAATACTGATTCAATCTTCGTATTTATTATTAGTCTGTTCATCCTTTCTGTTTCTTCTTGATTCCTTCTTAGTAGGTTGTATATTTCTAAGAATGTATCCATTCCTTCTGTGTTATTCAATCTGTTGGCATACAGTGATTCATAACAGTCCCTTATGGCCTTTTCTTCCCAAAACATCTGTCATAATGTCTCCTCTTTCATTTCTGATTTAACTTATTTGAATCTTTTTTTATCTTTATTAGTATAGCTAAGGGTTTCCCAATTTTGTTTATTTAAAAAAAAAAAATTCTTAGTTTCAGGGCACCTGGGTGGCCCGGTACTCTTGGTTTCAGCTCAGGTCATGATCTCAGGGTTGTGAGATCGAGCCCTTAAAGGGACTACAGGCTCAGCACAGAGCCTGCTTAAGACTTCCTCTCTCTCTCCATCTGCCCCTGCTCCTCTAAAATAAGTAAATCTTAAAAAAACAACAACAAAAAAAAAACCACATAGTTTCACTTATTTTTTTCTATTTTCTCCCTATTCTCTATCTTATTTATTTCTGCTCTAATCTTATTTCCTTCATTCTCCCAAACTTGGAGCTTAGGTTTTTCTTCTTTTTCTAGTTCCTTGAGGTATAGAATTAGGTTGCTGACTGGACATCTTTCTTCTCTTTAATGCAGAATTTATTGCCATAAATTAGATAGCAACATGCAACTTGTCTCATAAAAATACAGCCAGATACATGCTTTTTCTCTCTATAAGCATAAGCCACTAGTCTTTCCTTATTTGCTTATGAAAACTGGAAGTCTAATAATTTTTTTAAAAAGATTCTTTGAAAATTAAGCCAGTATGTCCCATCTTTGTAAAAAGACCACTTAACTGGGACACCTGGGTGGTGCAGTCAGTTAAGTGTCCAACTCTTGGTTTTGGCTCAAGTTGTGATCTCAGGGTCATGAGATTGAACCCTGCATCAGGCTCTGCACTCAGTGCAGAGTCTACTTCAGTTTCCTTCTCCCTCTCCTTTTTTAGAAAAAACAATTACAGTTTTAAATTTTCATATTTTTACTTCCCAAATGGTTAGCACTTACTAAGTTAAGTAAGACATCAATTAAGTTAATATAAAAATAAGCATTTGTTTATCTTTTGCTAAGTTAGTGTACCCAGTCCTGCCACTGCTGTTTAGAGTTAAGGTGATTGCCCATTTTTCCAAATCCAATGATTATAGCCATTTAGAGAGGAGAGTAATTTGTAGTAGAGGATGGACTCTAAAAGGCTATAAGTTTCAATATAATTTGTCAACTTTATAAACAAACTTTTATTTAACACTCTCTATATATGAAAAGCTAGTTAGTGCTATGGTTATAAGGCAGTTTTTAAAATAGCTATGGCCTTAAAATGCTTAGTTTAGTCCATAAAGAGGGAAAAAATAAAATTGAATGATTTAGTGCAGCATTGAAAGGCTTATTCTTTTTTTTTTTAAAGATTTTATTTATTTATTTGACAGAGATCACAAGTAGGCAGAGAGGCAGGCAGAGAGAGAGAGAGAGAGAGAGAGAGAGAGAGAAGCAGGCTTCCTGCGGAGCAAAGAGCCTGATGCGGAGCTCCATCCCAGGACCCTGAGATCATGACCCGAGCCGAAGGCAGCAGCCCAAACCACTGAGCCACCCAGGCGCCCCTGAAAGGCTTATTCTCACTTTATTCCCTCCTTCTTCTAGTCCTACCTACTCTTCTAGCTCACAGGACCATGTTGTTGCCAAATATACACCCATGCTTTCCTGCTGCCTATCTTTCCTCACACTGACTTGGTCCACTTGGCCAATGTTTGTGCCATTCAGAGGTTATTTATAGAGATAGGAAGCTGAGGAGGTGGTGGTGTTGAAAAGAAACTAATGAGTTGAATGATGAATATGTTGAGTTTGAAGCACTAATGAAACGTGTAAGTAACTTACTGAGTGACAGCTGGATAATAATATTTAACAATTTGGTAATTTTGTGTGGACTAAAGGAAAGGAAAAGCTTTAAGCATAGATTGTTGGAAGAAAGATGATAGAAAGTAAGAATTCAAGGAGAGTTGGCTTTAAGAGAAAGATGGCTAGATCTGTCTTATTTTTGTTGCATTTCAGATGATGATAGAGACATTGGAACTGATGTCGGTTATGTAATCTTCATAATGAAGGTGAAGGAGAGATTGAGGAACTGCTCCAGATTGAAGGAGACTAAAGAGATATGGCAGTCAGGGAACATATAGGATTCTGGAGTGGTACTTTTGCTATAGAGGACATGATTAGGACAATTGGTGAAATTTGATTGGTTTCTTTGAGCAAGGGGTATACAGCAGTTTTTGTACTAGTCTTTTCATTTTTCTGTAAATTGTAAATGGTTTTAAAACAAAAAGCAGAAAATAAACAAATAATTTTATCACTTTTGGAGACCAAAACTTGACATTGTCACTGTATTTTAAGATATATGTAAGATAGGTAAAATATATGTATCTTAAAACCCATGTAAGCTTTCACGTGTTTTAACCCAGCAATTCCATTCTGAGTCTCTCTCTCTCTCTTTTTTTTTTTTTTTATTTCTTTTCAGCATAACAGAATTCATTGTTTTTGTACCAAACCCAGTGCTCCATGCAATGCGTGCTCTCCATAATACCCACCACCTGGCTCCCCCAACATCCCACCCACTGCCTCTTCAAAACCCTCAGGTTGTTTTTCAGAGTCCATTTTCTCTCATGGCTCATCTCCCGCTCCAATTTCCCTCAACTCCCTTCTCCTCTCCATCTCCCCACGTCCTCCATGTTATTTGTTATGCTCTGCAAATAACTGAAACCATGTGATAATTGACTCTCTCTGCTTGACTTATTTCACTCAGCATAATTTCCTCCATTCCCGTCCATGTTGCTACAAAAGTTGGGTATTCATCGTTTCTGATGGAGGCATAATACTCCATAGTGTATATGGACCACATCTTCCGTATCCATTCATCCGTTGAAGGGCATCTTGGTTCTTTCCACAGTTTGGCGACCATGGCCATTGCTGCTATAAACATTGGTGGTACAGATGGCCCTTCTTTTCACTACATCTGTAACTTTGGGGTAAATACTCAATAGTGCAATTGCAGGGTCATAGGGAAGCTCTATTTTTAATTTCTTGAGGAATCTCCACACTGTTCTCCAGAGTGGCTGCACCAACTTGCATTCCCACCAACAGTGTAAGAGGGTTCCCCTTTCTCCACATCCTCTCCAACACACATTATTTCTTGTCTTGCTAATTCTGGCCATTCTAACTGGTGTAAGGTGGTATCCCAATGTGGTTTTAATTTGAATCTCCCTGATGGCTAGTGATGATGAACATTTTTTCATGTGTCTGCTAGCCATTTGTATGTCTTCATTGGAGAAGTGTCTGTTCATATCTTCTGCCCATTTTTTGATATGATTGTCTGTTTTGTGTCTGTTGAGTTTGAGAAGTTCTCTAAAGACCCTGGATATCAGCCTTTTGTCTGTACTGTCATTTGCAAATATCTTCTCCCATTCCGTGGGTTGCCTCTTTGTTTTGTTGACTGTTTCCTTTGCTGTGCAGAAGCTTTTGATCTTGATGAAGTCCCAAAAGTTCATTTTCACTTTTGTTTCCTTTGCCTTTGGAGACATATCTTGAAAGAAGTTGCTGTGGCTGATCTCTTGAAGAAATGATACTAGGCATGAAAGTATTCAAGACAGCATTATTCCTAATTGCAATATTGGAATGATCTAAACATCATAATGTGAAGGGATGATTAAGTAAATGTTAATCTGTCTACTTGATGAAGGCTACCTAGCTATATTACAATTTGATAAATAACTGGATAGCAGCATGCAAACGTCTTTGGTCTAATATTAATAGGAAAAGTAGAATATAATCCAAGATATTAACTATGATTATCACATTAAAATATAATTATGTAATACCCTAAAATAATATGGCAGTTTCAAGACTGCCAAACTTTAGGTGAATTTTTCCATAATTGTTCAATTTCTCATGATGTATTTATATTGCTTTCAAGATTTTAAAGATATTTTAAGTTGAAAGGTCAAGAAGTAGTTAGAGCTGCACAAACCCAGAACTGATGATTTCTGAAGGTTATTTTTCACAAAGTTGTAACTGTCTTTGAGAAATAGAATAAAGAGTGGTTGGGGCAGTGTGTCCCAAGAGATAGTCATACAGTGTTCCCACACTTGGAGGAGAAGAGGATGTGGTGAGAAGAAGTGAAGGGGCTTGCCTAGAGAAGAAAGCTCTGAAACATGTGTGTGCTGCTGTGGTGTTGAAAGAGGATGGCCCTTGGGCATATCACACCCTGAAAGAGACTAAGGAGAAAAGAACATAAAGAAAGAACTTGGTTATTTTCTCACTAAGCATTTCCTGGCAAGGAGCCTTCAATGAAGACAAACTGGCTTTTACAATTCAAAACAAGTGCATGTGATTTTTTAAAGTTCATTTCTATGGTTTGCATTACAGTATTTTAACATGGTAAGCGGAGTTCAGAACCTGCAACAAAAGGGATCTGAGTCATAGTAAAATATTTGTAAGCCTCTCCTGATGACCTTGGTCCTGAAAGAGACACTGCTCTCCTGTGTCACAGAAGGTTCTGGACCGCCTTTCCAGCAACATTTTATCATCAGAAAACGGTTCACTTCATAAGGTTTATAACCTTCCATAAAACTGCAGAACATTTTATTCTTTTTTCATTAAGCCACCTTTGGAATCATTTTAGTCCCTTTATAGTCTCTTATTTAATCTGTTTTTTCATAGACTAGAGGGAGAAAAAATTCTATCAGTGGTCAAACTAGTAATTAGATAGTATAAGTCACAGCCTAATGGCTTGAAGGCACATGTACTAACCAGTTATCTCCTCCATCTGCCTTCATCAGTGAATTCTTTTAAATCCCAAGCACATCTTTACCTTCATCTTAAACAATGGAAAAAAGGAATTACCAAAATGTACACTTTCCCAATTACAAGAGTTGCTAATGTTTATTTTTTCTTTTATAAAACGTAATTCCCATGGCGTGAAAGCTCTTTTACCGAACTCTGAGGAAAGCATGAATTAATAAAACATCAAGAGATTTTATTTCCTATATTGAAAAATCCTACATTTGCATAAAATCAACCACTGAGTCTTTCAGAAATAAATTTAATCACAAGGAGAGGACCATTAAAAAAAAAAAAAACCCACTACAAAATAAACCTTAAAACCACATTCAGGTTTAAAAAGAGGAAAATATCAGTTCTACTTATTCCTGAAGGATTTTTTTAAAAATCTTTTAATTAATGACAGCCCTCAGGGCACTGAGCAATTGTTAATTAAAACAAGGAGGAAGGGGAGAGGAAGTAGGCAAGAATGCCATGATGAACACGTTTCCTTTTCTCTGCAGGGGAATAACATTACTAAGCCAACATTAATAAATATGAATATTTTTGAGAGAAAGTATATAAAAATTTAAAAAAAAATCTTAACTCAACTTGGCACACACTAGCAGGTGCATAAATTAATTGGGGCTCCTCAAGAATTGTAAACCCCAGGGTGTCCCCCTTTGTCTAATTGAGTGGTGGCAGTGATGTCCCGCCCATGACAGGATGGAGTGCTTCCTTCTCAGCACAAGCTGACTGCTGTCAGGGGAAAGTCCCTGATCAAAGGTCTTCTAAGGGATTTCATTCACTTTCATTCTGGGTGAACATGCATGTGGGCAACCACCTTCATTACAAAACATTTCTTAAATGCTTAGAATTAGGAGTTCGACTCACTGCCCATTCCATTTATTGCCCTCTCTCTTTTCGGCCATTCAATTTCTACTTAAAAAAAATAATTATCAGATCTTTTGGCTCACCCTCTGGGCTTACCTAATTTGGGCAGGTTATTAGAGAAAACATTTTTCCAGTCCTTCCCTACTACTTTCCCGGTGCCCCACATGAAAAAGGCTTTTATCTTTCCCATGCGCTCAGAAAATCTACTTAACAAGCAGAGCCTTAGAAGCCAGGAACAAAAAAATATATATAAGAAAATCTGTTTCTCGCTTTATTTTGGAAGGTAACAGAAGCCAGAACCCATAGGCTATATGTTTAACATGAAGAAATTCATTCTTTGAAATTAAGACAATCTGAGATCATTTTACCCAATTTTACTCTGACCCGAATTTTACATAATTGTATAGTCTTTGTATCAAAGTTGTTTTTCAAAAAGAGCACTCAGCCTCTTAGGGTTTAGGTTTGGGTGTGTTTTTTTCCCCCTTTAGTCTGTGTGCATGAATCCCTTTGATGTTCTGCATGCTAGGATGTTGGGGTCAGCTCACGAGGGTCAGTGTCCTTTACAGAATTTCTCAGATGCCAGCTAAGATCAGTAGCTAGGAGACAACTTTGAATTTCATTTTGTTGTTTGTAGTCAGAATCCATTCTTCACCCTAGATAAGACTTTGCCTCCCTAGCTTTCTATCTCTAAAAGAACAAACTCCAGGTAATCAGAAAACTATATTCTGTAAAAATAAATAAATAAGTAAATAAATACCAGATCTTTGCTTACTGGGACAGTATCTGCTCAAGCATGGATGCCAGGGCAGGAAAAAATAATGTATTTTCTCTCATCCCTGCTATGATAATTTACATTGGGAAACTCCCGATTTTCTTCAGATGCCCTAAAAAAACTTTGTTCGTTGCTTGTGCTATTGCTGTAATGAAAGGAGGCCATTTCCAGAGGCACGGGGGAAAACATCAAAACCATTTTTTGTTCTCTTCACTGTGCATGGTATCCACTAATGATTCATTGGGGGTAGTAATTTATATATCACTGAAAAGGAAAAGGTAAAAGAAAACTCTTCCTGTATTTTTCAAAGCAGACTTGCTTAAGAATTGCCAAGAGCACTTAATTAAGATGCTTTCTGGCTTCTCCTCCCCCTTCCCAAATCTGAGGGTAGGAACCAGGATTCTGTATTTTTCATAAGTGATTGTCTTACACACTCAAGCATGAGAGACACAAAGAAGCCAAATGTTTATATAGGGTAGCATGATCTGCAACTGTAATATATGTTACATAATACACTTGCTATTTTATTTATATATAAAATGTATATTAGTAAATATGTGTAGTTATGATATATAATTGCAAATATGTATGAAGCTTTGTACAAACTTCCAGTAGTAGTGGGTGCATCAGACTCAAAAATATAATCTGGTGTCAAGGTTTTGGAGTTTGGGTCCCAGCTGCAGGGTCAGTTTACAATGCCAAGATGGAGGTGAAAGCGGAGAAGGGGATGGGGCTGGGTGAAGATTGGGGGATGCAGAGGAGAAGAAGGAAAAACAAGATTCAAGGTTGGGAAAAAGACGGCAGGCCCAAAACATCTCTATCCATAGGCTGGGTTCCAAATCCTGACCGACCTTCCCCTAAAGAAATTTTTAAGTTAGGGACTGGCATTAGAGGTGACCCTATTCACAGTTCATCTCAAATCCGGTCTCCAACCATGAGAGTAGCGAAGCCAATAACCTTAGGCAACAAGGATCTTGGACCATTCTAATTTCTATACTTTATTGAAATTCTGAAATTCAAGAACAGTTTCTCACCTGATTGTGACCTGCACAGAGATGCTATTCTTCCAGGCCATCGACAGTCATTTGGGAATTCACTGAACAAAACTTTGCAGTAAAACGTCATAGGTATCCAATAGGGGCTTAGGGTGGAATTATTTTTACCTCCAGTTTTGGCTCAAGGGAGATAGATGGTACTTACATTTTCCAGAAAACTTAAAGGAAGCTTTCATTTCTGAAAGCTTTTTCAGCCCATTTCCATCTCATCAGTGTTCTCACTAGGTCGCCTGTGGGATATGCATTTGGTATCAGTGAGTAGGAACATGGACTTCTGAACGCCTCATGCAAGCTAACGCGCTAGTTCTCTTCAGACTTTTGCTAATGAGAACTTGCTCAAGAAGGAAATTTATGAGCTGTTTGCAAATTCCCATCTCCTAAGATTTATGTAACTATGACAGATTTATTAATGCGACTTAGAAAAAAGTTTTAATCTTTTTTTGGAATAAGTGTTCATTTATAAATAAAGGAGCATGTACTTCTCATAAAAAGTGTATCAAGAGGCCTTTCCCACATATTGATGGTTTAAACTAACAGTAGAGATCATGTTCAAGTACACTTGCCAGCAGCCTCTTAAGGACTCAGTCCCCCAAGACTACTTGCACTTCAGATGCCACTCACAAGCAGTGTCTCCAGGTTAACCCCCAACTTCCGGACAACTTCGCTACAAATCCAAGCATCCCCTGACCGCCTCTTCAGGTTCCATAGTTTGCCGGAGTGGCTTATAGTACCCTGGAAGAAAGTGTGCTTACTATTGCCAATTTATTACAAAGGATATTTCAAAAGATACAAATGAATGCCCAGATGAAGAGATACCTAGGGTGTGGTCAGGACGGGTCCTGAGCACAGGAGCTTCTGTCTGGTAGAGTTGGGGTGAGTCACCCTTCCAGCTCGCGAATGTGTTCACCACCCAGGAAGTTCTCCAAACTCATAGCTGAAGGATTTGGGGGGAAGTTTGGCACCCAGCCATGATCAACCATTGACTGAGTCCTTAGCTCCTCTCCCCATGCTGGGGATAAGGGGCAGGGATGAAAGTCCCCAGCTTGGTCCAAGCATGCTTTATCTTTCTGGTGACCAGCCACCATCCAGGAGCCATCCAGGAGTCACCTTATTAGAACGAAAGATGCTCCTTTTAAATTCCAAGGGTTTTAGGAGCTCTGTGTTACCATTGGTGTCAAAGACCAAATACTAGCTTATTAGCAGGGATAGGTTGTGTGTATGTGTGTATATAATGGATTTTATTTTATTTATATATATATGTATATATATGTATGTATTACATATATATGTATGTATGTCCCATAATATACATATATTATTATATATTATTTATAGATATATTCCTTTTTATTTCACAGCCCTGTAAATGCTGTTATTCTTTCTTTCTTGGGCATCATCCCTCTTCCTCTTTCTGCTTCTATCCCTCATATTCCATATTTGCCAATAGGTAGCAACACTGCCCTGGCCATGTGTACTGTGCCATATTTTGGTTATGTTCACTATGCATGATTCACCCCTGGTTATTAACTGGGGTAATAATTTTCTTATTATTTAGAAGTAAAAACTAAAAACAAACAAACAAACAAAAACAAAACGCTTTGCTGTATTTTTCAAGTGGACTTAACTAAGGATTGCCTTTCTAGGGCTCCTGGTTGGGTCAGTCAGTAAAGCATGCAACTCTTTAACACAGAGTTGTAAATTCAAATCCCCCTTGATTGTAGAGATTACTTAAAAATAAAAAATATTTTAAAAATGCATTTCTGGTCCTTCTCCACTTTGCCAATCTGAGGGTAAGACCTAGCAATCTGTATTTTTAACAAGGATCCCAGCGAGTCTCCTCTACGGTCAAGTAGGAGACTTCTGATAGGTGAAATATTTATATGAAGTAACATTGTTAGGGATCCAGAAACCGAGGAGCTGTCACCATCTCTTTCTTCTTCACCCTGAACTGCAACTGCTAGTTGAGTTGATTGTGGATTCTCTCTCCTACTCTTGTCTTCGTCCCTGTTTTGCTCTCTCTGGGTCCATAATTCACTGTGTCTGCTACCATGCCTCCAACCTACCATTTATAGGGTTTGCAAATTTGATAAAAAGATGAAATAGAATACCAAGAAAAGTTATAAAGTTAAATTCTCCTCCAGACTCTCTTTACTATGAGAACAGTTTATCTGTTTGTGAGCTGTGAGCTTGGAAAAGAGACTGTCATTTACAGTCTCAGGTCTTCCCGTAAGTCTTGAATAATGTTGAATTTCATTATTGAATGGGTCTACATTTCTACTGGCTTCTTTATAATAATTTTCTTGAAAATGGAATTAATAGATGAAAAATATAAGCAATTTGAATGTCACTGGTGAATATTGACAACTCCATTTTCAGGAAACTCATACAATATATTCTCTTCTGATGAGTGAAAGGCCCTGATGTTATTTATTTATTTATTTATTTATTTTTATTACCCGGTTAGGTATTTATATGTCTATAAGCCATCTATATGTTATAAGCCATTGCTATTTGTCAGTTTATAAATTGGTTATTCGGGGGATTTTTTATTGTTGTTTTTTACGTGTTGCTCCCCCTAAAATCTTAGCATATTTCCTATTTATTTGGAAGAGTTCTATATTGACAAAAGATATCAATCATTTGTTTGATCTCTGGCATTTTTCCCTTTATTTGCTATTGGTCTTTTAATTTTACTGAGGTCACTTTTGACAAATGGAAATGCACCAGGATTACAAATTCACTCCAAACAAGGCTTCAGTATGCAGGTAAATGTGTATGTTTTATCTGCAACTTTTCTGGTCTTCCTTATAAACTCTCACGCATGCAGTAGAAAGGTAGAAATTAATTTTTGGGACTTTTTTCTTCTTTCATTTTTTTGCTGAGCTGATTATTTAAACAGGCCAATTAAGCCATGTTTGGTTTGTTGAGAGAATTGCTTAGCTTCCTTCGTTCCCAACCCCTTTCTCCAGCTCTGTTCCAAATAGAGTGATAGAGTTGAGTCGTTACTGGTGCAACCACTGGGGGTGAACTGACTCTCTCTCGCTCTCTCAGTTTCTCTTTCTGTCTCTCTCTCTCCCCAGCCACCTTCGTGGTGATGCCTGGCTAGGCTGGGTTTTTCTTGATTAGGTGTGTTGCTGGGTGAAGTGGGGAGACCTGAGGGCCTGAGGTGTCAACCTGGGCTATCCCAAAGTTGTCCCCAGAGGTTCTTGTTCTTGTCAGAAGAAAGGATTCAAGGACAGGCACACAACACTGCAAAAAGATTATTAAAGCAAAAGTATGCTCTTGAGAGGTGAGAGCAGGCAAGCCCTAGAGGAAGAGAGCTACATGCCCTGAGCCTCAGTTCTTCTTTTATTGACAGCTGTTACCTAGAGAGTGAAATGTTCTTTCCTTAGGTTGAGGAATTCTTGGAAGCAGCGTTTCCACATCTTTTCTTCTTTATTTGGACAGGGATTTCCCCGTCATGGCACTCGCCATCTTGGGGCTGTCTGGGTTGATCCAGCTTTTTGTGGCGAGTTGCCTGGACAGGCCTCTGACTTCCCCTGATAGCTGGCCATAACTTTCTCATCCCCGGCCTCCAGGTATCCTGTTAGAACCTAACTAAATGCTTACTCTAACACATGCCATAGTGCCCTCTGGCGACTGTCACGTTCTCCCAGGGGGCCAAGGAATCCATCCCCAGACTCTGCAGAGCAACTTCTCGCTCTCACCATGCTGTCAGGCCCACAGGCTCTCAACTCAGTTCCACGACCTTCTGGGAGCAGATGTCAGACATAGCACGTGTAAATTAAGAGGGGTCCAGAAAAGCCATCTTCCCAGGCCTCCCTGCGCCTCACCAGCCACACCAGCAGGTCTCCTTTGATGGGGCTGCACTTGGGTCAGTAAAGAGGCAGCCTGAGAGGCCAGCTCTTTCTAAAGTACTGTGTGGAGGTAGAGATGGAGGCCCATCCTCCTTCTGAGTCCCCATATCCAACGGCCACAGCCAGGACACACACTTTCCACCACTTCTGTTCTCCTACCTTCTCACTTTCTTCTGCCATGCACAATCCCTCTGGCTTTTTTTAACTTCCCTGTGTCCAACCATTCTTCCAGCCGAGAGCAGCAAGCCTCCGGGCCTCAGCCTCAGGGAACTCCTGGAGAGGGTAGGCGGCCATCAGCCACACCCAGCCCTTGAGGGGTTAGATTGTGATTAAACAGATTTGGGCCCTTAGCGGTCCCCACTTTTCCCAGGCTTCCCCCTGCACTGCACAAGTCGTCAGGTGGCTCTGCCTCAGAAGGAGGAGGCTCCAGATGGGACCTGAGTAAGGGAGAAAATTAGGATGCGTGTGTTTGATCTTAGCAAAATATTGTCCTGGTTACATATATTTAATGTAGTCATATCTTACATTGCTTTTGCTTTTGGAAAGTTCTTTCCCATGCAAATATCTGGTAAATATTCATCTGTGGTTTCTTTTCATTTTTAAAGATTTCCCTTTTTAAAAATGTTTTTAGTCCATATGGGATGTATTAGAGGAGATACTGTGAATTAAATTTCAGTAGGATTGTTTTTAAAGATTTATTTATGTTGAGAAAGAGCATGTGTGCACATGCAAGTGGAAGGAGGGACCAAGGGAGAGACTCTCCAAGAAGACTCCCCCCACTGAGTGCAGAGCCTGATGGGGGGGTTCGATCTCATGACCCTGAGATCATGACCTGCCCTGAAAACAAGAATGGGATGCCTAACCTACTGAGCCACCCACGTGCCCCAAAAGTTCCAGTATTCTCACAAACCTTTACTATATTACCTTCTTTGGTTTCCGTGTGCTATAATTTTCTAGTATATGACTTTTCTTCTTCCTCTCTGCTCTTCCTGTGGACATTCCATATATTTCTATCATTTTCTCTTTTTCCTCTCAACCCTGGTTTCTTCAATAACACACACATACTTTCCACATCAGCAATCTCCAATATATAGGGACTAAAATTTGTTCTAAGGACTAGAGGCTGTGTTTCAGTTTCTGTATTGGACATTTTCCCTAGGATCTTGCCCCTGCTTTCTACAATACATCCTACCCTTATGCTCCCAAAACCCCACCTTTTGCTCATCCACTTTCCTTGTTGTGACCTTCACTCCTCAGGTCCCAGACTTCCCACATACACCAACACTTCCCAGCCATTCTTAGACCTGTCCCTGACACTTTTCAGTCAGCTGTTAAGTGCTTAAGGTCCTTCTGACATGGCATTTGCACCCCTGAATTCTTTGGTCTCCCTTGAAATCCTACATATTCTTTGTAGTCAGTCTGAAAGTTCGCTCCTTTCTGCAACCTTCACTCTGTGCTCCTTCCAAATCAAAGCAATGACTTATTTATTTAAATGCTCCTAGCACTTCAGGCTCTTCTGTAACACTTGTCTCATTTGACCTTGTATTATAGATAGCTACAGTTGTCAATTTCTTCTTCTGTATTTTAAATATTTGTGTGTAGGATTTCTATGTTACCAAGTAATAATATAATAAAGGAGTGATACTTTCTAAACAACGCCTACATTGAAAAGTAGGAAACCTATATAAAGAGGATTAAATAAATTCACCTTACAAAATTCATAAAACTAGAAATAATGAAGGTAAGCTTATGGTTGGCCTTTTGACTATGGCACATGGGCTCTCCTTTGTTTCTTGGGCTCCCCTCTCCCCTTTGTTTGCATAAACTGAAGGCTGGAAACCATGTCATATACTTTTGTCTAATCTGCATTGCCAGAACAGTACCTTAAATGTTACAGATCCTCAGCACTTATTTGATGGATAGATGAAGGCAATGGCCATCTAACAAATAGTATGAGAATTATTGATACAGGGCCATAAAATGCACATCCGTCCATGTTATCACCTTTCCGAAGGTCCTCCCATTCTGGTTTTCAGTGTGGTGATCAGTTCACCTCTGGCCTGCCCTTCTGCAGCCCAAGGGTGCCAGTGGGCCTATCAATCTAGGCTTCCTGTTTCTCCAAATCCAACTACATGAAGCCAAATTTCAAAGTGAATCTCGTGCTACTTCTCCTAAGCTCCAAAATATTGCTTGTAAGAAATGAGTAGAGCCATAAAATAATGGGTAGGGGGAGCTCACTAGGGGTCCAGATAACAAAACAAAACCAGCTATTATCTATGAGAGATCAAATAATCCTATAGCATCAAAAGTACATGTGAGCCAAAACCTCCCTCACTGTAGGACCATGAGTCAGCCTCTGCTTCATGATGACCATTATGGGCATTTAAATTTCTAATCAACTTTGGTATTAATTAAGTGTCACCCAGGTATGTAGAGGTCTGGTCTAGGGAATGTTAGTACATGCAGATACCCCCCTCTTTGGTTAAGAGAACCAGCCCTCCACCAAGCAGTCCCTCCCGACTATGGCTGAAAATGGGTTGCTAATCAGAAAGGCCTCAGGACAAAAGTAAGTAGGATAAATTCCTATTTACTGAATTAATATCACCGGTTCCCTGGGTGCCCCTCTCCTCCTTGGAAGCACTTCTGGAAGTCTGATTTGAGATTCTTATCTGGCACTCTTCCGACACTGGGGCTTTGGGACCTGTATTAATTTTAGATCCCAGTCTGTGGAGATTAGTCAATTCCATGAACTCTAATGTACGGGTGAAATAGTTTTCAGGAGCAAAAGTGCTTGTTTATCTGATCCATACTCTTTAGTATGAATTCCACCTGAACATTCTATGTTAAGGACGAGTATGATTAATTCATTACCCAAGATTACAGCAGTATGCTAAAAGCTAGCTGGAGGCATTTCTTTTGGTGTGAAATATTAAAGATTCAACATTTATATCAGTTGCACCTAATTCATATTCCTGAGCCCGTGGGCTGAGAAAGGAACTTGGAAATATTCAGCCATTTTCTGCATCGGTTTGTTAAAATGTTTAAGAGGATTATTGCATTAACTACCTCTTTGATAAGAACAAGAAGAACCTATTTAGGAAGGCTAAAATACAAAAAACTAAAAGCCATAGTGTCTTTTATTTCTTAAAAATGTTATAGATCAGGTTTTGACAATAGTGTACCTTGGGGTACCCGAAAGCTTTTCTGACAAAGAGAATGATTAATACCATAGAATCATTAATAAATCGGAACTAAAACAGAGACTCCCATAGGCAGTAAAAGTGAGAATTTTGTCAGCCATTTCCAGAACAGGGAACAGAAGTTTGAATAATACAACTGAATTTCCAGATTCCTCTGAGGTGAATTTAGAAATGTATTTTAATGCTTAGACTAGAGTCACAATGTGACTGAAATTCACCACCACTTCAGGTAAAATAACAATGTAAAATAATGGTGTCGACTATGAAGAAGTAACTCAGAAGCTGGAAAAAGTGCAGAGCTTCCTGCCCCTTTGCTCCCCTGTCTGGTAGAGAAGGCCAGGATGGTCGCACTGACTTTGCGACCCTCTAAATGTGACTGATGCTCACTCTCACCTTTTAGTGGATGAGGGTATGATATAATTAGGCATAGAATTAGATGCTATGTTATTTCCTTTTCCTTTTAAGGATTATAAAATATACATTTAGATATATACATATATTCTACATATACACTGAAATTATATATATATATAGTGACTGAAATATATATATAATGACTGAAATATAAATGACTGAAATATATATATAATAACTAAAATATAAAATGACTGAAATATATATAATAACTGAAATATATATAATGACATATATATATCTATATCTATATGTGTATAGATATATATATCTATATGTGTATAGATATATATATATCTTTATATATATATCTTTATATATATATATATATTTCTAAAGGCTCCAGTGAAATTATATATATACACATATATATATATATCTTTCTAAAGGCGCCAGTGAAATGATGACGTCACTCTGCTCTTTCAGATCATGGTTCCACTAAAAGTCCTTGCTGTCTAGAGATCATGTGTTAGAGTCAGTATTGAGCAAAAGTAAAACAGCATATTCTTCCCTAAATGGTAAAATTTCAAACACCTATTGAAAATTAACCTCCTTAGGAATAGTCCTTGGGAGCAAATCATTGTGAGACCACAGGAAACCCTATATATAATGGAGTATGTTGAAGAAGTTCACACGGAGTTAATGTTTGCCAGAGGGTCTCAGGCAATTATTAAGCACCGGCTGAATGCAAAACAACGTTACGTGCTCTAGAGCATGTGAATTGTTGTTATCAAAAATAACCACGACACACACACAAAAAAGGTTTCTGCAGCCAAATACAGTAAAACATTTTTTTCTTTTTCCTTTTTTTACTTTTTTTTTTACATTTTTTTCTTTAAAGAAAAATTTGTGTTTCTAAAAGAGGCATGTAACATAAAATGATTTCTCCTGTTTTTAGCTAAAGACAGTCTCTTTTGGAGCAGTAATAAAAGACTAATGTTTAAAGAAAAAAATTTTTAAAAGACACGCTTAAGGGAATTCTGTCCAAGGACATCAATATATACCATCAGTCAATTGCTTATAGATCCCCTAATCTAATTTGAAGCAGTTTAGGACAGAAGAAATCAGCAAAAGATTTTTCTAAATTAAGAAAATCCTTTGAGCCATCAAAAGCAATGTGCAGTGTGATTGGGTCATCACTCCCCTCTTAAGACATGCTTTTTCTATAATTTGGTGCCTTCAGATCATACTCTACTAGCCTAAGGTCGAGGTGATAATGCACAAGATAGCCAAACTTTTGGAGCCCCAGTTTTTTCATACCCAAAAGACCTCAACGTGAGACAGGAATCCATCAGAATCCTAGAGGAGAACATAGGCACTAATCTCTTCGATATCAGCCACAGCAACTTCTTTCAAGATATGTCTCCAAAGGCAAAGGAAACAAAAGCCAAAATAAACTTCTGGGACTTCATCAAAATCAAAAGCTTCTGCACAGCAAAGGAAACAGTCAAGTAAACAAAGAGGCAACCCACGGAATGGGAGAAGATATCTGCAAATGACAGTACAGACAAAAGGTTGATATCCAGGATCTATAAAGAACTCCTCGGGCGCCTGGGTGGCTCAGTGGGTTGAAGCCTCTGCCTTCGGCTCAGGTCATGATCCCAGGGTCCTGGGATCGAGCCCCGCATCAGGCTCTCTGCTCCACGGAAAGCCTGTTTCCTCCTCTCTCTCTGCCTGCCTCCCTGCATACTTGTGATCTCTGTCTGTCAAATAAATACATAAAAATTAAAAAAAAAAATAAATAACTCCTCAAACTCAACACACACAAAACAGATAATCATATCAAAAAATGGGCAGAAGATATGAACAGACAGTTCTCCAATGAAGACATACAAATGGCTATCAGACACATGCAAAAATGTTCATCATCACTAGCTATCAGGGAGATTCAAATTAAAACCACATTGAGATATCACCTTACACCAGTTAGAATGGCAAAAATTAGCAAGACAGGAAACAACATGTGTTGGAAGGGATGTGGAGAAAGGGGAACCCTCTTACACTGTTGGTGGGAATGCAAGTTGGTGCAGCCTCTTTGGAGAACAGTGTGGAGATTCCTCAAGAAATTAAAAATAGAATTTCCCTATGACCCTGCCATTGCACTCCTGGGTATTTACCCCAACGATACAGATGTAGTGAAAAGAAGGGCCATCTGTACCACCAATGTTTATAGCAGCAATGGCCACAGTCGCCAAACTGTGGAAAGAACCAAGATGCCCTTCAACGGACGAATGGATAAGAAAGATGTGGTCCATATACACTATGGAATATTATGCCTCCATCAGAAAGGATGAATACCCAACTTTTGTAGCAAAATGGATGGGACTAGAGGAAATTATGCTGAGTGAAATAAGTCAAGCAGAGAGAGTCAATTATCATATGGTTTCACTTATCTGTGGAACATAACAAATAGCATGGAGGACATGGGGGGTTAGGAGAAGGGAGTTGAGGGAAATTGGGAGGGGAGGTAAACCATGAGAGACTATGGACTCTGAAAAACAATCTGAGGGGTTTGAAGTGGTGGGGGGGGTGGGACATTGGGGGAACCAGGTGGTGGGTATTAGAGAGGGCACGAATTGCATGGAACACTGGGTGTGGTGCAAAAACAATGAATTCTGTTACGCTGAAAAGAAATTAAAAATAAATTTTAAGAAAAGGGTAGGTTCAGACGGGATTGTTATTCTTAAAAGTAAATATTCAGAAAAAATGGCCTTGATCTCAAAGTACATGAATATAAAGTGAAGGAAACCATGCAGCAAACCTGTGACATTTTAATGTTGTATCTTTTTTTTTTTTTTTTTTTTGGTCTTATTCAAATGTAAGCACCTCCCCAAACCTCAGGGAAATCAGCACCTGGTGGAATTTTTTGTAAGCCACTGAATCATTTTGCTGTTCTTCCCTGGAAGGTGTGAGATGAATTGGACCCAAATTTGAGCACAGCTTAGCAAGGTTTGGTATACTTGTTTACCAGATTTCTCTTCACTGTACATAAATAATTGGTTAAGTCTTATCAGACCCTGAGGGTAGTTTGTCAAAATAATGTGTGTTTTTCTATTTCAGTGTTAACTCCCATTACATATTATTAATAGATTATTAACTTAGTATAAATAGCTCAGGGAAAACCATTTAGTTAGATTTGTTTGTTTTCAAACATCTTAATGGGGCAAGAAAAAGTGATCTCAAACTACTGAGCAATTATACACAGTAAACAAAATTTGGAGCATAAAAAAGATCTAGCTTCTCTCAGAAGCTGACCAAAGAGGGGATTGCGCAATTGGTTACAAATTATGGACTCCAAGAAAAAGTATTCTAAGATAGTAGCGTATCCTACAGAGAATATATTTGGAATATATCTGGAAAGTGGAGATGCATTTGACTGCCTCCTTTAATTAGTGCAAAGGAAATAAAAACACCTTATTTCCAGGGCACACCTGGATAGCTCAGTTGGACAAGTACATGACTCTTGATATTGGGGTTGTGAGTGCAAGCCCCGCATTAGGTAAAGAGATTATGTAAAGTAAATACACTTAAAAAAATATTTTTATAAAGGGGCACCTGGATGGCTCAGTTGGTTAAGCACCTGCCTTTGGCTCAGGTGATGATCTCAGGATCCTGGGATAAGCCATGTATCAGGCTCCCTGCTCACCAGGGAATCTGCTTCTTTCTCTGCCACTTCCCCCTGCTTCTCTGTGCATGCCCTCTCTCAAATAAATAAATAAATAATCTTTTTAAAATCATTTTTTTAAAAACCACTATGTTTCCTCTACCCCGAGTTATTAGAGGGTGTTCAGATATCCTGACCTTTCAGAAATCCTAATCCAACATTGATTGGGGAAAAGGTGGAAAGTCCAATTTTGCATTTAACTGAAATCATTATTGGGTTTTTTTCTTGAGAACTGTGATCTGGGCATCATGTGCTTTGGGGACAAGACAATACCAATTCAATCGGTAATAAAGGTCTGCTTTTAGGCTGGAGTCATGACTTTGGGAAATAAGGAGATCAGGATGCATTTTCACCGTTGGGCACAGACAAGCAAGACAGATTGCTCTATGGTGGTTGATCGCTCTGCAAACCCTCATGTTAGAAAGAAAGAGAGAAGGAGAGAGAGAGGAAGGAAAGAAGGGAGGAAGAGAGAGAAGAAGAGAGAGAAGGAGGAAGGAAGGCAAAAGAAAGAGTCGTAATACTAATGTAAATGCATCATTGTGCTTGTAAGCACGAACACTTGGTACTAATATTATTTGCCTCTTTGAATAAAGATCACCAGACTATATTATGAAGAAGAAAATGCTAGAGAAACTGCATGAATTAGTGATCTGAAGTGCATTAAGAAAATATGTTGTGTTTACAGAGCTTTCAGCAAGAGATCATTCCATACTTCAGCAACAAGATTGGCTATAGGCTGTGAAAGGAGAAATAAACACCATATTAGTCAGGATTATCCAGAGAAACAGAACCAACAGGACATATGTGGAGATTTACTATAAGGAATTGACTCGTGTGATTATGACAACCAAGAGGTCCCACAGTCTGTCGGGTGTCTGTAAGCCAGAGCCCCAGGAAGCCAGTGGTATAATGCAATCCCAGCCTGAAGGCCTGAGAACCAGGGAAGCTAATGGTGTAAATTCCAGTCCAAGAGTAGGAGGAGATGAGATGAGATGTTACAGCTCAAGTAGCAAAACAGGGATCAAAAAAAGGCCCGGGGAGGGGCACAGGGGTGTGTGCATGTATGCATTTCTCCTTCCTCCACTTTTAATTCTAGTCAGACCCTCAACAGATTGGGTGATGTTCACTCACCTGGAGAAGGACAATCTGCTTTACTGAGTCTATGAATCAAATGCTCTTCCCACCTAGAAACACCCTCACGGACACATCTAGAACTAATATTTTCTCTGGGCACCCAGTGGCCAGTCAAGTTGACATATAAAATTAACACCAAGAGGTGAAATTCATATTCTAGTGATAGCATAAACCAAAGAAAGTGGGTAATAGAATCTGGTCTTTTCTAATCACTCCCAAATTGGCTACAAAATTTTCCTCCGTAATGGCATACACAGGAAAATCAGTAGTTTCAGCTCTAGATTTTGGGCTGCATGTCTCCTTCCAGCAGTTTGTTTGTTTGTTTTTCCCCTAAAGAAAAGAAATAATATCTTTTTTGTAGATTTGGGGACCCTATCACACAAATAATTTATAAAGTCTCTCCAGCACTACCCCTAAGAGATGGGGTGTACTGGTGAGCGAGTCAGTCTGAGGATAACAGAATCAGCCAGAATTGCAGGGGCATCACAACATGCTATGAGCCTCACAACCTAATTTGTTTACCACCATTTTTTCATATACATGTTTACTTTTTAAGTGTTTGGCAGAATAGGTTCTGTGTTGAAGTTACAATATAGAAGGCCAAAGTGTCAAATCTGACATCTTAGAACAGTGGGTCTCTGAGTTCTTGGAGTAGTTCTTTATTTATTTATTTATTTATTTATTTATTTATTTGACAGAGAGAGATCACAAGTAGGCATAGAGGCAGGCAGAGAGATCGAGAGGAGGAAGCAGGCTCCCCGCTGAGCAGAGTGCCTGATGCGGGACTCGATCCCAGGACCCTGAGATCATGACCTGAGCCGAAGGCAGCGGCTTAACACACTGAGCCACCCAGGTGCCCCCTTGGAGTAGTTCTTAAAGATAAAACCTGGAGCTTCTAATCAGAGAGTGGGGTGCTGGCCACTTGTGTCAGTTGCCCTTCTTCAACCCACTGATAGGCTTGGCCATGACCAGAGAGTAAATTTAGTCCCCCATCTGTGTCAAGAGATTCTGCAGAATTTTGTGGTATGTTAAATTTGACTTCTGATATTGCATGTAATTTTTTTTTAGATTTTATCTATTCATTTGGGTGAAAGAGAGAGCATGCCAGCAGAAGCCAAGGAAGAGAGAGAGAGAACTAGAATACAGAGCAGACTCCATGCTGAGACTGGAGCCCATCTCAGCAGCTTGATCTCATAACCCTGAGATCATGACTTGAGCCAAAATCAAGAGTCCAACACTGAACCAACTGAGCTACCCAGGTTCCCCTTGCACGTGATTTCTGTCATTGACTGCAAAAAGAAAAACATCCTTAGTGTATCGTGGCAGGTTCATTTTGCTAGAGCTACAACTGATTACAAATGTAAGAAAAATGGTCTCTGAAATTTGTCTCAAGTAAAATTTTCATCAGTGAAAATTTGGTTGTTGACCTTTGTGCGAAAGAAAAAAAAAAAAAACAGAAAAATCTTGGGCAGAATGGACCCTGATTTTGGAAATTAGAGGTTTTATGTCCCTTTTGAAGATAGCGGGAAAGGTTATTGGAAATTAATTTGAAAATGGATACTGTGCTCATAACGAAAGCCAACTGCCAGAACTCAGAGTGAAGCAGACTTCAGTGTCTCTTTAGTCATCTAAAAATCAACAGAATAGAGTTTTCCTGGAAATTCAAATCATAATTTTTTAAAATATGTATATGTCAATCTCTGTTTTTCCAATTTGTCTCCACTCTAAAATTTGAAAAGAGTAATTCAAGCTTAAAAAAACAAACAAAACAAAAAAAATCCTAAATAACAAAGTCACACTTGAAAATGAAGCCAGGCCATTAAATGTATACATTTTTATTTTTATTTTATTTTGTATTTCCTTTCAGTGTTCCAGAATTCATTGTTTATGCACCACACCCAGTGCTCCATGCAATACATTACACTTTTAAACAATAGAAGTTGTAGAACCACATTATAAATTTTGAAAGGATGGGGGGAAAAGCACGATCTATAATGACCTCTCCCTAAAATAATTACTCTTCACATTTTAACTGTTTCTTAGTTATTATTCTTTATCGTTTTTGCTAGAAATAACAAAAGTGTACATGCTTACCTCTGTATTTTTCACGAACACTAACTTAAGTGTTTCTGGGTTGCAGTATAATATTCATAACCATCTGTTTAGTGGCTCCTCTGAGTGGATTAATATGTCAAATTAATCATTTCCTTGTTATTGAACTTATAGGTAGACATGACCAAAACTCTTAAAATGCATACTTAAGTAAGAATCGGTCATCACTGGAAATGTGCTATATTTACTAAATAACAAAATAAATCTGCGGCAGCCAGCACACTCCCTCCCGTCAGGTGGTTTCTCACAAGCAAGCATCTCTCTTTGCAGTCCCACGGCACCTATTATTCTTGTTGGATTGATTTGAATTGCATTTTCTTCTGTCAGGCTTTGTTATCAGCTGAGGAGTAAGGAGGGAGGCGTTCTCTGTCTCTACACATTTTCAAATTTTATTTTTGTTTCTCTTCCCTTTGTGAAATTCTACCACAGGGCCCTGTCCTCTTCGCCCTTCCCTTACACAATCTTTCTTTGTGATGAAATGACATAATACATGCTCCTTGTCCCAAACATATATATATATATATATATATATATATTTTTTTTTAATGTGTAAAAATCAGAAGGAAACTTGGCATTGACTTTTCTGCCATACATATGCATTGCACCTGTAGCACATTAAAAGTGGAGCCTGGGTCAACAAGGCTGCTGGGTGCTCTTTCCTGAGGCGGTACGGCTGGCCCAGTCCACAGACGGGTGAGAGGATCTAAAATTCTGTGCCAGTCAGTTTAAGGCCATAGGCAGTTCATTCCCACTGTGAAGGAAGGGCTTTTTACTGCAGCCTTTCTCAAATATCTTCTAGAAGAAACAGATTCTGCAGATAACAGCATATAATGGTTATTTCATGGAGATCTGAGTTGGGAGGGATCCTACAGTTAAGAAATTTTTAAAAAGATCTTTTCATTTGTTTTGTCCCAGCATTTACCAGATTTATTTCACTCTGGAATTCTGTTTTCGTGTTAAAGCCTGTCATTTCCTTTACTGAGAGAACTTGGGTATAGTGCAATGCCATCTTTTGAGTTGACAGATTTAAAAAATGGCACCTTCATCTTTGTTCCTTCATTTATATTCCATGGTATTAAGTACCTACTGTTTACAAGGCCATGAGTTTCTCTTGACCTTCTTCTGCCACCTCAACCTTGATATACTCTCCAGTCAGCGAAGCACTAATGTAAGAAAAACTGTCACAACCCTACTGGCACCTTTGACCATGTGATTTATCATCGAAGGAGAGAGAAGAGAATTGCTTATCAGCAATGCCAACCATGATGGCAGTGCCCTGAGGAATGAGGCCATAGAGGGAGTTCTCCCCACTCATCTTCAGGGACTCTTGTTTGGCAACACGTAGAGATTACCTCTCTTCAGGAGAGTTTTAGGTTATGAATCATGAAAGGAAGGGTTTTCCTCTCCTTTCCTCCATCCTCAAGTGGAGCACCAGCTGCTTGGTAGCAGGCCCAGCATTCCTTTCAACAGGGAGGATTAAAGGGCATGTGGCAAAACGATCTATTTCAAAGAGCTGGTGGAAGATGATCAATGATCTAGGAAATCAGAGTTGAAGAAGGAACATTGGTGCCTTGAAACATTCCCTAGAGCTCTGACCCCATGAGGGTTTTAACTAAATGGCTACTTAGTTTATTGGATTTACCCACAGCACGTATTTAAATGGAATGAATGGAGGAAAGAAGCACTAAGCTACATGACAGAAAAATGACAAAAAGCTTTCGAAGGTCAGGGAACATAGCACAATCACTTTAGACTAGTGGGAAAATGAAATTCTTCTCAGGACCTTGTAGACCCAGTGGTACTATCGATTCTAAAATGGATATAGTGCTTGAGAATGCATATGTTTCATGCTAAGTGACTATGTACTGAATTATAATAGCTTTGGGCATTCACTTGAGAGCTTAATGAATGACTTACATGAAATGTTAATATCATTAATACCAAAGGAATGATTTATTTATTACCATCATCACATATTATAACGTTGAGCTTCCAAACTCCTTCACAAAAACAAAAACAAACAAGCAAACACACAGAAACTTATTTCAGTGATTCTCTTGAACATAGAAACAATCCAATAACACTGATCTGAAAGGAAAATGTATCTAATCATAAAATTAAATTTACATCCCAAAATTCTTTCTGTTCAATCATCAGCCAACCTCATTCTTGCTATAGAATCCTGCATAGTGGGAAATCATGCTAAAGAATTTTCTTTAGCAAACTGGCAGGCATGAAGGGGCTTGTATCTCTTGATGTGATATAAAAAAATAAAAACGGGATATTTTCCCAGTTCAACTTACACATTTCAGTGTAAGATGAAAACATAACCATACATAATGTGCTAAATTCCAAAATAATTTGATGAGGTGGCATTTTCAGTGTTGGGGAATGTTAGAAAGCCTTAAATTGAAGAAGGTAGATAATCTCTGAGGTGTGTATATGTGTGTGAATAGCTAGACAGACATCCTTTCCTGTAGTGTCTGTGGGTGTATATGTGTCTGTGTAAACATACTGTGCTATTTGGCTAGGGCTATATTTAACAAAACACCACAGACTAGGGGGCTTCAACCACAGACATTTATTTTCTCACAGTTCTGGAGGCTGGGGATTGAAGATCAAGGTGTGAGTAGATTTGGTTGTCTCTGGGGCCTCCCCTTGGCTCACAGACAGCCTCCTTCTCCCATGGCCTGCCTTCTCTCACATGGCCTTTCTTCTGTGTACTCTCATACCTAGTGTCCCTTATGGTACCCAGATTTTCTCTTCTCATATGGACACCGATCAGATTGGATTAGGGCCCACCCTAAGGGCTTTATTTTTACCTCATCACATCTTCTCTGCCATGTCTCCAAATAAACCATCTCATTCTGCAGTACTGGGGGTCATACAGGTCAGACCATAACACATACTCTATAGGGAAATGTATAATTGGGGTTAAAACTGATGTTCCTGTATTCTGCCTCTGTGTGTGTGCCATCATCAGTGCTGTTCAAGTGAGATGCCAGTGGAAGACTCAGGGAATCCATTTTCTTCCTACAATGAACTGGCTATCACTAGTCTATGAGAAAACCTTTAGGGTCAACAGTAGATTAAACGTATTATTTCAGAGAACATTTTTATGCTTATTTTTAAAAATGTAAAATAATTTACTACCCAAACACAGTTGATTCATAAATAGGGAGGAGGAAAAAAAAAAAAAAACCATAAGTACAGTTTCAAAGAAATGTTTACCTTGAGGTAAAGATGAGAAAGATTCTAACAGGCATACTGATTTAGCTTTGGAATAAGCCTTACAGCATTTCCTTTTCTGATGGATTGGATCCTTTTTCAGAGACTAAAATATTACACAGAAATAGTAATCATTTTTCATACACCAAAAAAGTAACATTTACGTTTCATAATAGTTGTATAGTTTGGCCTTAGATTTGTTTAACCGTGATACAACAATAGCATTCTAGAGTTGATCAATCTTAAGAAATTCTAGGTTAGGATTCTAAAACCCTATGGCTCCAGAAGAGTTCTGGACATGGAAAGGAGGCTGAGCAGTTGGGGCTCTGAACTCTCTTCTTGCCTTTGTTTCAACAAGAACAGATCTACTTTTCTCTATTTGAATATATCAAAGAGCCACACAAGATCAGTTTCTACTGCTCTGAAACATTAAAAAGAACTCTGGATGTGAGAGTGTGTTCTGATTATCCATTGTGACACTAATGTGACACTAAGACCCAGACAGGTAGTGATCCGCCCAGTATCACACAGTTAGGTTTTCTGATTCCCAGATCAATCTTCTTCTAACTATACCATATTATTCAAATACCATTTGATGAATTCTTGTACCATTAAAACAAATGGGATTTTACTTTGGTTTTGCTTAATAGGTAAAAGGAAAGATTGAGATTATAACTTCATTTGTTTGGAGATTTGACAGAAAGCCAGGATAGGATTAAATCTGATGCATCATCCCTGGGTGACACTATCCGTTTATTTTTCACTTGATATAATTTTAAGTTCTTTTATTAGTTTGGTTACCCACAAATTTTGCCTCTCCAGTGACAATTTTCTTTTTTTTTTTTTTTTTTTTTTAAATTTTTTATTTTTTATAAACATATATTTTTTATATACATATATTTTTATCCAGTGACAATTTTCTAAGGAGGTTAAGAATGAATCTAGATTCAGGACGTTTTTCTGATGGGAGTTCATTCTGTAACTCACCAGAGCACATCATGTCTGTTTTGTTCAGCATTTTTGAGACTTGTATTGCTTGATTCTCAGGTTCTAGAACTGGTACTTTTGATAATATGTGCACATGGAGTACAATTTAAAAATACATAATAAACCAGATAATTTTGAGCACAGTTGCCATTCATTAAAATGGCACTCTCTATGATCCTTGGAAGGTAACTATGTATTTTAGAGTACTATTTGTTTGAATTCAGTGTTCACAAAGCATAAAGAGAGATGATTTTTTACCTTTAGTTCTACTGCCATGCTATGCTTTCTCTCTGCTTTCCTGTTTGGAATTAAACTATGGGTGGGAAATAGGATGGAAAACTTGAACAAAGTTTGCATGTCTAAAGAAAAATTTTTCTAAACCTTACCACCCCGCCCTGAACTCAGAATGCCTGTTTCTTTTTCCTACCCTCGATAGCCTGAAAACCCCCAAACAGAGAGTCTTTTGTTGAAGGTAGTCATTCATTTAGCAAATATTTTTGAGATTTACTCTTTTCTGGGCATTGGCACCATGGCTGGAAACCCTGTTTTATTTATCAGTAGTAATTAAACATCAAAATATCTCAAGCAATGGAAATAAAATGGACTTTTTTGAAAGGGGAATAGTAGAGATAGATCAAACAAAATTGTCAAAATGTTGATGGTCATTGAAACTCACTAATAAAATAATGAGATTTGTTGTATAATGAATCATTCATTGAATCATGATATGTTCAACTTTGTGCATGTTTGAAAGCTTCCTAAGTAAAAAAAATTTAAAACCGTATTTGGTTGGTGAAGTCTGGGTAAGTCTAAGACCAGAAAGTCAGCAATGAGACCTCAGAGGAAAGAGTCAGATCAGAAAAAGAAAGGGGGGAAGTTAAAGAAAATTGAAAGCCCCAACAGACATTCCAGGACATTCACAAGGGTTTTCTAGTTCCTATGGTGAGGCGAAGCTGGTGGCTTGTAGCAGAACAAGGCTACTGTTGTGCACGAATGTCATTTCTAGTGCTAAGTGCATATTTATGAGTCAGATAACTGCTCCATAACTTATATTTACTTCTCTTCAAAGTATATGATACTTCTTTTCTCTGGTTGCTTCTGAATATCCTGAAACTCAGAGGGTCTATTTTGCTCACCGTTCGAGCCCCAATGTCTAGGTCAATAAGTGGTGCATATCAGGTACTGAAAATAATTGTGAATAAATGTTTTTAAAGTCCCTATTTAAAGGTTCTAGCTCTCATTTTTTCCTGGAGAGGAGTCTGAACCAGCGACCCAAACGACATCTGTATGTATGATCCTGGAATCTCAGAAGGGTGGGCAGGTTTATGGGCACCCATCGAGAATATGCCACCTGACTGTTGGATATGTTCCTTGCATCCAAACACAAATTAATCTTCCTCTCATCATATCTTTTTCATCTTTGGTTTTGGGACCGACAATAGGACAGGGCTGAATCACAGTGCCCACATGTTTGATTTTTGACAGGAAGTCAGAGATTTCCTCTCTGCAAATTGAGCAACACTGATCCCTTTACATGAGGCTTGTGAGCGAATCCAATTGTTGGCATCATTATTTGATGAGTTTATTATTACTGGGCAGGGAGCCTCCTAGGATGTTCTAACCTGGAACTTGAATGAAATGACATTTTTATGGTTTTTTGAGAGACTCTTACAAGTCAGTCGGTAGGATTTATGGAATACTGACTCTGCAGAGTGCTGTTCAGTGCCTAGTCCCTGTAAAGAAAGAGAGAAATTGTCCTTGTCTATCTAGCACTTACTATCTAGTTTAGAATTTTAAGTCTATATAGTATGAGCCAAAATTATGCCCTCTCCTTGGATGTTGTTTCCTGTGTTAATTCAGACTGGCTAAATTAGGCTGGTAACTGGTTGATAGCCTTTTTTACAGAATTTTCATTGTGGTGAAGGCCTAGAAATAGCAGTTTAATTAGGGACTTAGAGTTCTTCAATTCATAGTGATAAACGTCTTGTGACTATTTAGACTATTAGCAAATGTGAAATATTTTTGGCTTTCCCTTATTTAACATTTTCCTTTTCTGCAATCAATTTCATAAGCAGATTTCAAACTCTGTTCTAGAAGAAAATAGTGTCTGGGATGCTTTATTTTGAGGCTGGTTCTAATACCACCACCTCCCCCAAAACCTACCAGGTCATAAAAGTTTACTGTTACATTTTTTTTTCTTAAAAATCACTAATAATAGAAATCTTTAAAGAGAAACAAATCTCTTTACTCTTTACTTAACAGTTTAATTGATATATAACTAGACACAAACACGTATTTATACATAAACATATTCATGCCTCTGTGTGAATTTTGAGAAAGATACTTCAAGAACTCCACCCATTATGCAATTATATGATTTTAATATATTTCTTTTATGCAAACTTAGACTGTTCTAGAGATTATTTTTATCGTTTTATT
This sequence comes from Mustela lutreola, assembly GCF_030435805.1. Classification (NCBI taxonomy): domain Eukaryota; kingdom Metazoa; phylum Chordata; class Mammalia; order Carnivora; family Mustelidae; genus Mustela; species Mustela lutreola. The sequence continues at coordinate 55,058,111 of NC_081295.1, read as the reverse complement.
CCAATTGCTTAATTAAAAGGATTTCTGACCAGTGGGTAATAATTTAGCAGAACTACTATCAGCCAGAACCTCAGTCACTTTTGTTAGGTTTTCCAGGAGAGGAGTAAAAAAACGGATCACACATTTGGGAACAAGGCCTATGTCCCTGGCTTTGTTTTCCCCAAAACTGCAGCAACCCAGGGGAACTTAGTTTATACACACACACACGTGCAATATCTAGAGTCACCATACGATGGTCATGTGTGCTTACGGACAGATTACTCTGCCACCAATCAGTCCCCTCTACTTCCTTTCTCTCTGTCTGCTGCTCAGCCACCTAATGCCCTGGGGGGTGTGTCAGAGTTGTTCTCAGGCCTGGGAAACCACTCAGCCACTGCTGAAGCCCTGGCAGCTGCCTGCTGGGCCATCTGGCTCTGCCTTCCTACCAGCAGAAGGGCCTGCCCACTCCTCCGACCAGATGTAGTCCTGTCCCTCGCACTGAGCAACACACTGTGTGTGCCTCCTGCCCAAACACATCCAAAAATCATCTCAAAGCACTCTACATCTCCTGCCTTCCATTAAAAAAAAAAAAAAAAAATGCAAACAGAAAACAGGACTGCAGTCTATAATGGAGAGATTTCAGACCTCCTAATATCAACTTTTTTTCGCCAGTGGGGTAGGGGGATGACATTTGATTTTTACTTGCTATTATGTTTAGCTCCAACACCTTGAGATCCACACATTAGTCCTGGAGGAGCTGAGCCCATAGTTTCATTGAAAGACATCCTTTATTTAGATTGCCTTAGAATCACCAAGTTCATGGGCTATTCATGAGTGTTCTTCCTTAACCCTGTGGGCCCAGCGAGGGCAATGGCCCCAAACACAAGAGCGTGGGCCTAGCTGGTGTGTCATGGAGGACGCAGCTCTATGTAGCAGCGCTGCCCAACAACAACAACAAAATCTCCTGAGCCCAGCCCCAGATCCACACAGGTTTTATGTGCCAGCCAATCTGTGAGGAGGAGAAATGGGAAATATTTTATTTCCTGCAAGTACAGCTTCGATGAGGTTAACCAAGGTCCTCTTTCTACCTTTCTCAGAACTCCCAACGAGCTTTCAAGTTGAGAACTACTTGGCAACTTTATCAAAAAACTGGCTGCCTTACATAAGAACTTTTTTTGAATTTGCCTTGAGGAAAACCCTGTCGTTAAGTTTTTCTAAATAAAAATTACCATTACTTTATAAAAGAAATATTTACCCAATCGTGTGGACAATGCATTTGACTTTGAAACACAGAACACAGACATTTTGGAAATGTAACATGTCAGTCCCTCAAAGGCTTCAGTTTAGCTGATTGTGAGAATTTTTTTTTTTCTTTTGATAAATCTGGATGTTTTCACCATGAAAAATACAGCTCCCTCCAGATTCTGTTTATGAGAAAGTCAGCAGCCTGGACATGTTCATGTCCCTTGAGAGGACATTTCTTCAGAAGTGGAAAGACTTTTTCAAGAAAAAAAAAAAAAAAATCAGCTGGTCTAAATTTGTTACATTGGTTTTCACATTGTTTCAACTTCAGTGTGAAATATCTAGGTAGAAGAAATGTTTCATGGTTAATATCGGGATTTCTGACTAGAACAATTTTCTAAGAAATAAACTACTTGGACTTTTTAATGTACATTTAGTTGGTTGGTTTTTTTTTTTAAGATTTTATGTATTTATTTGACAGAGAGATAGAGAGATCACAAGTAAGCAGAGCAGCCCGCAGAGGGAGAGGGAGAAGCAGACTCTTCACTGAGCAGAGAGCCCGATGCGGGGCTCGATCCCAGGACACTGGGATCATGACCTGAGCCGAAGGCAGCCACTTAACCGACTGAGCCACCCAGGAGCCCCCATTTAGTTGGTTTTAAAGCAAAATAAAATTCTTGAGAAATAAAATATAGATTTTTGTAAAACCTTAGATTGCACAGATTTCCATGGATAAACTGGCTATGAAGTATGCAAGTGCTATGGATATAGTTACAAACATTGACAAGTCTTACCAGGCATGATTTGTAATTTTGTTACACCCGAATGATAGGGCCTTGCTATTGACAGAAGCAGTGTCCCTTGCCAGCGCATTGTTCCCGTGTATCTCCTTATTCTCTCAATGTTAATTCTAGCCCAAGGGACTTCTCACTCCATCACGAAATTCACCCTTTGGCTGGTGATCACACAGGCATCCTTAGGCACATCTGAATCCTAATCTGAACACAACTCTTGTTCAAACAGAGACCCTGCTACATATTTTATACATATCATCCTGTCACCAAAAGTTGAAATATTTGCCAGGTGGTTAAAGATGGGAGATATGAGCCATTAAAGAATATTGGTAACAGGACATTGCCAACTTTGCTATTTCTTTGCAACTAACCATCTAGCCCCCTTTTTGATTGTCTGTGCCCAAAGTCCAGGTTGTCTGTGTCCTTTGTATTTTCTAGTCTCAAGCCTTAGAGGTAGAGAGTGGTCTTGAACCTCTTCAGAAGAATGGATTTATAGCATCAACTATGTATGATCAAAATGAGACAGTTAGTACCTCACCTCTAATCTTAAACACCAAGGTTTTAATCCTGTTCCTTAGAAAATATGGTTCTTTATTTATTTTGTGGGACTAGAATAGCTCTAGTTCATTTTTTGTTGTACTAATCTTCTTACCTTTTAGTAATTACAGTCAAATACTCTTTAGAAAATAATCTTGTCTCTCTTGAAGATGTGTGCTGAGTTTTTAGATTAAAAAAATGATCTGACCCAGCAGACAGCATCTCTGTCTTTTGAGTGCTTGGTTTGGTCATCCATGTCCAGTAGCAGAGGAGGGCACTGGCTCCAGGGTCACTGCTAGCAGGGCTATTGTGTCTTTAGTTATAGCTAAGTGGATGTTAAATAAGAGCCCTTTCCTTTGAGACAGTATTTGTTATTCCTATCATGATTTGTAATTCTTCAAGGGAAGTGTCCAGAAGATTTGTCCTACACTTTCCATGTCAAGGGCTTTGGGTTTCTACTCCTCTCCCTTATGCTTTTGACAAGTCTCACTCACACTGCTGTTCTCCCCACCTACATGAGTAGAAAGGAAAAGGGAATTCTGTAAGAGCTTGAATTCCTACAGAGAGATGTGCCAATTAGATTTAAAACATAGCTTCTATTCTTCTAATAGCTATAATAACAGAATAATGGCAAAATGGTTTGTGTGAGCTATTCCCAGCGTATGATCACTACCCCTGCAAGAAAAATGCCTCCTCTCCAACCTGGGGAGCTGTTTAACAGCCAAGTCGCTCCTGAAAGTAGCTGGGGTGCATCGAGAGGTTTGGCTGAATCACCTCCTTGCCTCAGGTCTTTATATCACTGCTGCCTTATTTCCATCACTTGGCTGAGAATGCTTTTGAGAATGGTTTGCATGCAAAAGGAGTAGTCTAGCTACGTAAAAACAATCTCTTTTCCAGTCTCAGACCATGGTGTTAACTCCCAGATTAAATGCTACTTTTCAGCCCGAGCTCCACTTACTATTTACATTTGAAAAAAATAAAACTTGGTTGACCTTCAGATCAGGAGGAGGACATAGGAGAAGCAGCGCTGAGTTTAGTTTAATGTTCTGTAACAAACAAGGGGAAAAGATAGAGAGATACCGATTTTGAGGGAAATGTTAATTATCTAAAGCTTAATTACAGATAACATCATGAGGAGAATACATAAAAGACTTGAAATGCAGCCAAAGCATTTCCCTAAGAACATTAAAAAATGATTGTTGTTTACAATTCACAAATCGCACAGACATAAAGCTGAGACAGGAAAAGCAGAGTCAGGCTTAAAGTAAGAACCCAACTGTTGTTTCAAAACCAGCTCAGAAGAGAAGTGATAGGATTGTAGTTAGCTCATGTTTTGGAAGCAAACGAGATTCTGTACATATTTCCCCTTTATAATAAAAATTAGCAGATCACTGGCAAACACATCGAAGCAAAATCCAAGGAGACAATACAACCCAAATAAAAATAAATAATTTATGAGGTCTTAGAATGGGAACTACAAATAGAACAGAATTCACAGACATTTATCTCCATATAAGTACAATGGAAATAAAGGAAGATTTTTACGTTCCTGTCACTTCATTACTGAGTCCAATGATATGAAAATCTACCTTTTCACTGAAATGTAATTTTCACTCGATGCAGCAAAGAATAGCTTACATTTATCTAGTTTACTCTTTAGAGAGTAGTCTAGTCTGGTCTCCTAATTTATTCTTTGTTTTTGTTTTTTTGTTGTTGTTGTTATTGTTGTTGTTTTTTAAATTGGTTTCTATTAATTTCCAATTACCTTTAAAGATAAGTCTCAAGATAATGGAATGTAGCATTTTGGAAGAAGTTTGATTTTAAGGGAGGCTCTAGGAAATGAGGTGCTGGCAGTTCCTATTTGCCTAAAGCCAGCAGGACAGAGTGTTCTCTTGGGAAGGATCAGTCAGGTTCCAGGGCCTTGGGTATAGAAACTGGAGGTCTGGTTCTGGCCCTCTGGGCCTGGCTGCTGTTGCACTAGCTGTTACAGAAGAAGTGATGGGGATCTTTCCAGAAATAGTAGAGTTGCAACTAGAGATCTCAACACTTTGTACCTTTTCAAAATAATGGGGATGTCGTGAACTTTTTCTTTTTCCTTTTTTCCCTTTATTTCAAGTTTTTATTTAAATTCTAGTTAGTTTACTGTTGGTATGGTAAAAGTGGTTTCAGGTATAGAATTTAGTGATTCGTCACTTACATATAACACCCAGTGCTCATCACATCACATGCCCTCCTTAATGGCCATCCTGCATCTAGCCCATCCCTCACCCACCTCCCTCTATCAACCCTCAGTTTGTTCTTATGGTTCGCTTCCCTTTCTTTTCCTTTCCCCTTCCCCTATGTTCATCCGGGTTGTTACTTAAATTCCACGTATGCGTGAAATAAAGGAGAAGTGGTATATACATATAATGGACTATTACTCAGCCATCAAAAAGAATGAAATCTTGCCATTTGCAATGATGTGGATAGAGCTAGAGAGTATTATGCTAAGTGAAATAAGTCAGTCAGAGAAAGACAAATACCATATGATTGCAGTGAACTTTTTCTGTGGCTGAAGGATTTGTGTGTATATATTTGGGGGAGTGGCTATAAAGAGCAGTGTTTTTGAAGGGAAGGAGTGAGAAATATGGGCTGATTAAGTCACATGTTTACTGAAAAGATAATGAGAAATACAATGATGATGGATAGCTTGCTGACTTTGGAGAAAATAAATAAAAACAATTTTTAATTTGATAAACATTTATTGAATGAATAAATAAATGAATAACTAAAGAGATTGAAGGTCTGTCTGTATTTGCTGACAGCTGCTGAGGAGTTGTTCTTTGTCCTGTTTCTTCATGTAGCTCTTTTTTCTCTCCCTTTAATGCCTTTTTTTATTAGCTGAGAAATTCACATAGGGGCGCCAGGGTGTTCTCAGTCAATTAAGCATTGGATGCTTGATTTCAGCTCCAGTCATGAGTTCAGGGTCCTGGAACCAAGCCCCATGTCAGGATCCTCACTCAGTGACAAGTCTGCTTGAGATTCTCTCTCTCCCTCTGCCCCTACTCCCCCACACCCAAATAAATAAATAAATAAAATCTTTAAACAACAACAAAAAAGAAATACACAGAAAATAAAGTTATCCATATTATTTTTTAAGACTTTTATTGATTTATTTGACAGAGAGAGAAAGAGAACAAAGGCAGGGGGAGCAGCAGAGGGAGCAGGAGAACCAGGCTCTCTGCTGAGCAGGGAGCCCTATGTGGGACTCAATCCCAAGGCCCTGCGATCATGACCTGAGCCCAAGGCAGATGCTTAACCTACTGAGCCACCCAGGTGCCCCAAAGTGATCCATTTTGAAGTTAACAACTCAGTGGCATTTAGTACACTCACCGTGGTGTTAGTTATGTTTAGTTCCAAAACACTCTCATCATCTCAGAGTGAAATCCCTAAGTACATTAAACAGTTGCTCCCATTCTGTCTTTCCCCAGCCCCTGGAAACCACTAATTTGTGTTCTCTGTATATAAATGGAGTCATACATGATGTGACCTTTTGTGTTTGGCTGCTTTGACTTAGCATAATCATTGCAAGGTTTGTCCGTGTTGAAGCCTATATCAGTGAGTTCTGCTCCTTGTGATGGCTGAATAATATTCCATCCCATGGATATACCACAATTTGTTTATCTATTCATCTCTTGATGGACGCTTGGGTTGTTTTCACCTTTTGGTTATTGTGAATAATGAGGCAAAACTGTTGGGAGATGTTTTAGAAAATGCCTTTGGAGGAAGAGCAGAATCAAGTGGGGTGAAAATTGAAAGACACACACACACCACTTTTTGCATTGCAGAAACAGAGTTTTTTTTTTTTTTTTAATAAAAACAGATCATTTTTATAGAATACCCACCTTACAATAGGTAATAAAAGAAGTTCTTCAGACTGAAATCAAGTGAGCCCATGTAAGAATATGAATGTCCATAAAAATACAAAGAGCACTAGTAAAGGTAATTATGTAATGATAAAGCACTATAAATGAATATTTGTTTTCTTATCTTTCTTAATTTTTAAAATAGCCTTTTTTTTAGAGAAGATTTAGGTGCACAGCAAAATTGAATGGAAAGTATAGAGTTCTCATATTACCATCCCCAACCCCACACACATCCTGTCACCACCAATGTCCTATGCCAGAGTGATACACTTATTACAACTGGTGATAATACATTACACCTCATTATCATCCAAAATCTATAATGTATGTTGGTTTACATTCATAGGTGTTATACTTTCTGTGAGTTTGATAAATGTACAATGACATGTATTCACCATTATAGTATCATACAGAATAATTTCGCTGCCCTAAAAATCCTGTGCTCACATATTCATCCCTCTTTCCTCTCTAACCCTTTGGCAACCACTGAACTTTTTACCATCTCCATAGTTTAGTCTTTTATGGAATGTCATATAGTTGGAACCTTTTCAGGTTGTCTTCTTTTACTTACTAATACACATTTGACCATTAACAGGGTCTTTTATTCAGAATATTTTCAGCAGTTTTTCTAAACAAGGTTTTAGAATTCCCCATATCATTTGAAAATCCACAATGACCCCTACTTTTTGTGGCAGAATACCAGAGTGAGGAAGGAGGGAAGACAATCTAACTTCCAATGACTATCATAGGGTCCTGGTGAGCCAGTCTTCCCTCAGCTATCAGAGCACCCACACGGCTGCCCCAAAATGGCTGCTGCTCTCACCTGAGTGAGAAGGGTCTCTGGTCCACCCTTACCACAGCTTTCACATCCTAGAGAGATGTCCTACTTGTCCTTATCCTTAGAGCCTCATCTCTTGGGGAGCTATGGGGTCTTTGAAGTGACATCTTCCAAAGCCTATTCCTCACCCAACCCTATAACCAGTTAGGGGATAAATTCCTCGGGGAAACTTTATCCTGGGCTTTCTCCACAGGCTTTGAGGAAACTGTCATTTCCATTTGTTTCTAAAAGACAATCTGTTGTCTTTCAATCCTGTATCCCCAGACCCTACCTAGTCCTCATATAGCCAGGACTCCAGGCATCCTGCCTTGGTGCCCAGGCCCCCACAAGGGGTATGTGGACAGGATGCCAGCCACTCTCTAGCTCAAACAAGCTTATTTTCCATTGCTTTGTGATCTTTTTGTAGTTTTAAACCATTTCCAATAATGAGGTATAAGTAAAACAGCTTTAATTGTGTTTATACCCAGAGTCCCATGGAAAAGAATTTTTTTTTTAATGAAAAGCTAAATGATAGACTGACCTAGGAAGGGCAACATCTTGTTTAATTGAAGCCATACTTGAAAAATCTAATTTTTTTCAATTAAAAATAATTATTTAAATGTATTATAAATGAATTTAAAATGAAATTAGAAATTTAAGTATTTTTAAAAGGTGTCAGAGGAAGGCATTTACAACTGTTGGTGAGTTTTGACTGCCCTGGTCACTCCTCCTCAGGTATGACCACAACTGTCCTTCATTATTTAGGGCCATGCCCTCCTATCTGGTCCTCAGATTTTCTCACAAAGGACCTTTTCCCCTAAAAGTGGTGGCTAGCAGTAGAGAAGGAAGCCGAGCGTGCATTGGATATGCTTAGTCCAGCTCTACTTTGAGAGCACAAATGCCCAGACCATGTGTCCTGATGTTCCCAGCTGCTCATTCTCCTGTTCCCTCTGCTCATATTATCATTCCTTCAGCAAACGATCATTAGACTCTCGTCTTTCCTAGGTCTCTTTTGTTCTCCTGATCAGTCAGTCACCGTATACCTCTGATTTTCTGGTCCAATTACAAATTCCTGGGTTTTCTGTTTTGTTTACTTACAGGGCTTTCTGGTATAGAACAAAGAAGTATACAGCAGATGCCTGGAGTCACGTTTGCTAACAAGTTAGAAACTGCAAGGAAAGGTCCCTGAACTACCTGGGTTACGTTTTACTCTGAAAATAAAACTATGTGCAAATGTTCGAAAGCAAAAGCAATATCCATCAATTCTAAAATCAAACTGCCTTTGTCAAGAAGTTGTTATTTAAGCCTGAGTTAGAATTACATGGAGAAATGAACTATCCATGTCACACTTTCTGATTCAGAAATGGAAAGAAGTTGATAGATGATCCCATAGACGCAGCACTTTTAAGGTCTTACGAAGGAGGCATATAGTGTTTCTTATGAAAATTGCTGATCAATCTCCCCCAGAAAGGTTGAACAAACCAGCGTGGATATAGTCAGAGTACACAGTGCAGGGAAAGTTGCATTGCTTTCTAACCTGGAAATTGGTCCCTATTAAGACCCAGTGACAGGACATTTGGCCCTTTGTTTTAAATAAGTCCATTGTGGAATAAATGAAAAACAACCAAATGAAAGAAGCCAAGGTTATTTACTCAGAGCTTGCTATCACAAGGAAGTCAGCCACCATCACTTGAGTTTTGACAGAAGCTCAAAGGCAGGCTAAGGAATGGGGAACTTCAGGTTTGCCCTTGCAAAGCTGTGGGCATGGGGAAGCTGTAGGCAATTAACTAGAATCCTCAATGATTGGGTAGAGGTATTTATTTGACTTTCTCTGGTTGGTTCTGAGTTGGCAGCAGGGCCAAAATTTAGGGAAGCTATCAGTTATTAATCAAGTCCTGGTTATTTTGAGCCAGTTGTTACAGAAGATATTGCTTAGCTTCCTGGACTGTTACTAGGGGTGGCTCTCTGGCTTCTTACAAGTCTGACAGAAGCAGGTTCATCCTAGGCTGGTTACCGTAAATCATGGGCAGATCGCTACAGCTTATAGGTCAGAGCTCTCTTTTTACACATGGTCTAGCCACTGTCTGTGTGTATCTTCAGTCATTCACCACCAGGCTGAGCTCACACATGTTCATTAACCTTCCTGAAGACACCTTCTTCCAGAATTCATTTTTACTTTTAGCACTTCTGGTAGCCAGGAGGAGATTGTATAATAGCCAGTCCCACTGAAAGTGTCTAAATTGGTGTTGTGTGTGGTTACAAAGCAGCGGGCTTCCTCATCTAGGAGCAGAGTTGCTAGGGTGCCTGGGGGGGCTCAGTCGGTTAGGGGCAGAGCTGCTGCCCAGGGCATATTCACCAGGCTCCATAAATGTCTTAGACGTACAAGGTCCTGTGCTTTCTCACAGAATGACAATAGGCATCATGTACTGACTCCTGACCACACCTTTCAGGTTGAAAGCTAAACAAAGGAAACTGAAAATAATACACATTAGCCAATAGTGAACAAATACATATCCTTTAAATAGAAAATAATGGGGTGCCTGGGTGGCTCAGTGGGTTAAAGCCTCTGCCTTCGGCTCAGGTCATGATCCCAGGTTTCTGGGATCGAGCCCCGCATCGGGCTCTCTGCTCAGCAGGGAGCCTGCTTCTTCCTCTCTCTCTCTCTCTCTGCCTGCCTCTCTGCCTACTTGTAATCCCTGCCTGTCAAATAAATAAATAAATAATATTTTTTAAAAAATAAAATAAATAGAAAATAATATGATTAAAGCCATGGTTCAAGAGCATTAATAATCTGTCAGGGATAGGTGAAATGTATTAGTAGGGAGAAGTAGGAGGCCAGGAACCCATCCAGGAAGCTGCTAGAGTAATGATGTGATTCAGGTCTGGTGTGATGAGATTCTACATGGGGCAAAAAAGGAAAGGGAGATAGACCACCATAGGTTTAGAGGAAAAAAATATCTATTTGAAGGAACCTTTTGAAGGAACCAACAGTAGACTTGATAAAGATAAAGAAAAGGCATGATTTAAAATGTCTCCCAGGAACAAAAGCCAAAGTAAACTGTTGAGTCTACATCAAAATAAAAAGCTTCTACACAGCAAAGGAAAGAATGAATAAAACTAAAAGGCAATTTACTAAATGGGAGAAGATATTTGCAAATGGCATATCTGATAAAGGGTGAGTATCCAAAATATATAAAGAACTTACACAACACAGCATCAAAAAAATGTTTTGATTGAAAGTGGACAGAGGACACGAACAGACATTTTTCCAAACAATTTAGACAGATGGCTAACAGACACATTAAAAGAGCCTCAACATCACTAATCATCAGGGGAATGTAAATCAAAGCCGCAATGAGTTATCACCTCACAGCTGTCAGGATGGCTAAAATCAAAAACACATGAAAAAACAAATAATATCAAAAAACATGGTGAGGGTGTGGAGAAAAAGGATCCTCGTGCACTGTTGGCAGGAATGCAAACTGGTAAAGCCACTATTGAAAACAATATGGAAGTTCCTCAAACAATTTCAAATAGGAATATCATATGATCCAGTAATTCTACTACTGGGTATTGACCCAAAGAATATGAAAGCAGCACTAATTTGAAAAAACATATGCATCCCTATGTTTATGGAAGCAGTATCTTGAATAGCCAAATTATGGGAGTACCCCAAGTATCCAGTGATAGGTGAATGGATAAGGAAGATGTGTGTGTGTGTGTGTGTATACCACATATACATACATACATACATACATACATACAATGTGTGTATGTGGTGTGTGTTTATATATATATTATATATACATTATATATATAAGTAACATATATATATATATATATATATATATGTATCATGTGTATTATATATAATGGTCAGCCATAAAAAAAGAATAAAATCTCACCATTTGCAACAACAAGGATGGAACTAGAGGGTATTAAGCTAAGCAAATAAATCGGTCAGAGAAAGACAAATACCATATGATTTCACTCATATGTGTGATTTAAGAAATAAACAGAAGAAGAGCAGGGTGCCTGGGTGGCTCAGTTGGTTAACCGTCTGACTTCAGTTCATGTCATGATCTCGGGATTGTGGGGTCCTGGGCTTGGGCTTGCTCCTTGCCCATTCAGCAAGGAGTCTGCTTGTCACTCTCCCTTTCCTTCTGCCCCTCTCCCCATTCATGCCTTGTCTCTCTCTTACATATAAATAAAATTTTGAAAAAAGATAAACCAAAAAAGACTCTTAACTATAAAGAACAAACTAATGATTACCGGAAGGGAGTTGAGTGGCGGAATGGGTGAAATAGGTAAAGGAGATTAAGAGTTCACTTATCGTGATGAGCACTGAGTAATATATACAATTATTGAATTACTATATTGTACTCCTGAAACAAATATAACACTGCATGGTAACCTTACTGGATATGATATAATATGATATGATATAATATGCTATGATGATATGACATGACAAGACAAGTCATCTCCTAGGTTTCTAGGCAGGAAGATGAGAGGAGGTAGACTTGATACTTCACAGATCCCCCTTATGGAATGCGGGGGATCCCCAGCTCCAGTTGATGATGGCAGTGTTGATGGCAGACAGCCCTCAGTCATCAGGTTTCACTGGACATTGTCTCAGTTGAGAGCCACAAACACAAAATGGCACCCCCTTCTGGGCAGCTGCATCCAGTGATCAGAGCCAGTATTAAAGACTCTGCTCACCTGCCCCGCGGGAGCTATAGCTTCAGAACTCCTCGTTCTGAAGGAGCCTGAGGCTTGTGTTGGTGGCTGCAGAGCTCACCTTCCCAGTCTACCCCATCCGGCTCGCTTCCTTTCCTCTCCTTTCTATAGGTGCTGACCACATTGAAACCCCAGGAAATGGGCAGCATGCTCATCTCAGAGCCTACCTCCTGGGGAAACCGACCTGTGACACAAGAATGGAAATATCACTGATAAGCCTGGGGGATTGAAAAATTGTGCTACTTTGGGGTTAGAGAAGGTTGGCAAATTCCTTCCTGGAAAGGGACTTCTGGTAATGATTCAAGACACATCCAGAACAGCCTTGCTGTGGATCATGAATTGCATCTTCTTTTTTCCAAGAGATGAAAGAGATAGTTTAATTTTTTGTTTTGCTTTTTTTAATGGCACAAAGAATATATAACAAACCAATACAGATCCCGTAATGCCTGGTTTATACTTAAACAAATAGCACTTTTATATGAAATAAGATCTTCTCTTGTCAAGGTTGGAACTATCTAACATCTGAGACTGCTTTATGTTTCAAGTATTTTTTTTAAGATTTTTTATTCATTTATTTTTGAGAGTGAGAGAGAGAACGGGAACAAGAATGGGGGAAGGTGCAGAGGGAGAAACAGACCCCCCACTGAGAAAGGAGCCCGATGACCCTAGGTCATGACTGAGTCAAAGGCAGACACTTAACTGACTGAGCCACCCAGACGCCCTTAAGTATTTTTTAAAAAGTCAATTAAGAAAAAACAAAAAGATAAAGAGAGAAAGGATGGATTATTTTCCTCAGGAGCCATAGTATTCAGCAAACTCAGAACTGCCCTCAAAAACTTTAGAGAAAGAAAATACCAATGTTTTAGAGAATAAGTGTTAATAAGTTTGTGACATATTAAATGAAAATGAAGATTAAAAAGATGTATACTTTGATTCCAACTTAAAAGCAAATAAATATATCTTTTCATCCCTATATGAATGAAGATGGAAGTGATGTGTATCTGTATGTCACCAATGATTGTCTCTGGGGAGTAGGAGTTTGGCTAATTTTTCTGTTCCATACTTATTGCAATTTTTAAATATTGAAAAATTAACATGTATGATTCTATTAACAGAAATAAATTTTAACATAACAAAGGCTAATCTTTTGATTTAGCATTTTCATAGGACAAAGTTCAATAGAGGAGAAGTTAGGGGATTTCACCATTGTCTAAAGCTTTAGTTCTGTTTAGCTTAGTTCTGTTTAGATGTCCCACAGAAAGCTTTTTTTAAATTATAGCAAAAGTTTCCACTATAATTATTTGAAAACCTGGGCCTTTATATTTCTTACCTTCCTAGAAATTTCATGTTTTTCTTCCTATTTTCTTTCTGATCAAAAAAAAAAAAAAAATCCCTCTTGTCCTGACAATTTTAGTTTCAGAATGGACAAAAAAAAATGTATTTCTATTTCATTTTGGAAGATTGGGCCTTTTGTAAAATTTAATTGAAGTGGCTGAACTACTGAGTTTTGTCTGAAATTGCAGATAGACATTATTTGAACAGATGGCAACTATGCCTTTCTCCTTGAATTTGAAGTTTAGAAATGTTGTTCTGTCTTCATTTAACAAACCATATTGTTTTATATCTCATCCTTGTCACTGGAAGACTTTGGCATTTGACTTTTCTAAGATTCTTTTGTTCACTCTTTAAAATGGAAAAAATCTTGGATGGGTCAGGCAAGTGCCAATTGAGCTACTTGCTGTTCTGCGGACAGAATCAAAAAGAGCAGTGGCACCAAAATGTCTATGTTAACTTAATCATTTAATTACATTCCTCTACTATAAAATCAATACATGTGTTATGGGTAACTTTGGGAATTTTATTTACTTTAGTCAAAATTAACAGCAAGGCAAAGACTATATTATCCTACTTTTTAAGTCCATAACATTGAACTTTTCTATTTTGAATTACTGAGTAAAATACAAACATGACATAATTCTCTTGCTGACATTTGATAAAGTGTGATGTGGTAAACCATTCTTCGAAGTGGCTCTTCTTAACTTACAAGTTTCAAAGTGACAGCTCCTTGCTGATAGCACCAGACTGCCCATTTTAAATGCCACAATAGTTAAAAACCAACTGTTTTTATGTTTAAATGTTCCTTTTGCATAGTTAGCATTCAGAGACTTGACATAATTTTGTTGTCTACATTTTATACCATAAGCATATTCAACATTGGTATCATTGTCCTTTTTTAAATTTAATTTTTGTATTTAGCAAAGCAGTACATATACATAGTTCTAGTAAATAAATAAACCCAATAAAGGAAAATAAATGTTCCCTCTTCTCATCCCTTTTCACTCCTAATTTCCCACTCTTCAGAGACAACCACATTGAAATCCTCTAAATATTTTCCCTCATTGAAGGCATATAACATGACTAACTGGATACAGTTTCATTTTTAAATTACAGACATTATTTATTGACTTCCTTTTCCCCAATCTTTGTCTTCTTGCACCCCGCGGCACATACCCGTCTCTCCACCATGCTTTCAATGAGGTTTAAATTACAGTTTTTATTCATATCAATGGTATGTTTTTACATGGTAATAACCATGCAAGTGCTAGTCACAGCTGAGCCATGTAGTTTACACTCATTTAGTTTACTAATATTATTACCAGCCTTGTTTGGTGTTCTCTTTCCTTTGCAGTTAATAGTTATCTTGGTCTCTTAACTTTGCTTGTTTCTTTGCTTCATTTTCTTTGTACTCAGCACTTAATTCAACCCTAACTTTTCCAAAATAGCTATAAAAATTCTTCCTAATGTTGTCAGTCACATAATAAAATAATTCCCACTTTCTTCTTTGGGAGTATTCCTCCTAGGCCTCTGGCTGCTCCTCTAATCACAATATTTGTTCTAGAAGTTACCCACACTGTCATTCGGGGATACCCTTCATTTCTCCCCTATATCAGATCTCTTGTTTCCTGGAGCCCATATCTGTCTCTTACTTGTTATACCCTCTCATTTTGATGGAACACATTCTCCAGTAGCTTTCTGAGAATGGTCGCAGTAGGATTAATTTTTGCAACTTGGTTTCTGTCTAAATATGACTTTTTTTTTTTTAATTTCACACTTGAGAGTTTGGGTTAGTATTATATTCTAGATGGCAGATAATTTTCTCTAAGAATTACTGAAGTCTTTGCTTTATTGTTTTAAGTTTTCTAGTGGTATTATTATTCAAGACGGTTCTGATACCCACTTCCTCGTATGATATAGTTTTTTTCCCCATTACTCAAAAGTTTTAGAAAGTTCTCTGCAACCTTAAAATGTTACAGTGAGGGACACCTGGCTGGTTCAGTCAGTGGAGCTTGTGACTCTTGGTCTTGGGGTTTTGAGTTCAAGCTCCATATTGGATGGAGAGCTTACTTAAAAAATAAAATATTTTTTAAAAAATGTTACAATGATATGCTTTCATATAATTTTTTTTTATTGTTCTGGCCACATTGTGGGTCCTTTCAATCAGCACATTTCTGCTCTTCATAAATTCTTGAAATTTTTCATATAGTATTTACTGAATAAATTCCTTCTCACTCCTTTTTGATTCCTTATCTGCCTTTTTGAGACTCATATTAGTTACATATAGAATCTTATTTGACATATGGTATTCTAGTTTTCTTCTCTCTCCCCTGTCTTTCATCTCTGCCTTTTTTTGGTTTACTATCTAGAAGTTATACTATGCTTTCTCTTCCAACTTCTCTACTGAAGTTTTTTAAAATTCATTATTAACACTGCTTGAATTTCCTTTTGAATTTCTAGGAATTTTCCTTATTCTCTAAATGTCCTTTTTTGTTTCTTTCTCTTCCTTCCCCCACCCCCCATGGATCCTTTCTTCTCAATTTAAAAGGACATTAGTGATAATCTTATAAGAATATTTTTCTTTCCCTGAATTAATCTGTTTCCTTAGAGTTTCATCTTTCCTGCTTTGGGGTCTTATGGTCCTTGATGGCCCATTCATATCTAAGAGTGAAGGCTTTAACTCTGATGAGACATTATGTATACAGCTAAAACTTGCCTCTGGCCAGGAGAGCTGGATATTACTTTAGCAAACCCCAAATATTAATCAGATCCCCCCCCTTTTATTATTAGTTTTCCCAGAGAAGAATCACCTAATGTCTCCTGCCTGGAGGTAATAAACCTGGATAAGAGTGTCCTGAAGAGCAAATGGTGCGTGGGGAGGAGAGGCTCATAGAATGCACTTTCCCTAATCTAACTCCCATGTCTTCACCATTATGTCTCCTTGCCATTGTCAGCCAGAGCCTCTGTGATTCATCCTCCTCTCTGGAGACCAACCAGGCTTCTGTTGGGGGGTGAGAACAAAGTGCCTGGCTTCACAGGCTGGGAGAGGGGAGCCAGAGGCCCAACTACATGTTACAAAACTACAGTTTCCACTTTGGGTACCTCTGGTGCATACCTGTTATCTCCAATTCTTGGGGCTTTCTGGAGTTTGGTGGTGCAAAACACATGGTTTCTTGCTGACACTCCACTGACAGTGTTGAGTTTTGGGTTTCTTCTCTCTGCTAAGTCTGATACCATAGGTCATCACCTATCCATATTCACCTGTCTGCAACTGTCTCCTGCCTGCCCTTTCATCCTTTCTTAGCCCTTGTGTATTTACAACATCTTCATTATTACCTTTTTAGAGATATTTGGACAGGGAGCACAGATAACCATGACTTAACTAAAAGTCTCTCCTTCTCTTGAATTTATGCCATGACTTTCCACACCAAATATCCCAGAATTGTGTTGCGTGTCACAGTTGTATTCTGATAGGTGTGAGGGGATATTCCATGGGAAAAGGGGACTCCCTGGTCAGGGAATGATATATACCATTCATTTGGCTCTTGCTTCAAGTTTTCTTTGTGACATCTCGATTATTATGCTCTTAATTCTGATTTAATTTCTAATTATGTTTATTCTATATCCTCAGCTATACTCTAGGACCTCTTGAAGTTATGTACTACATTTCTATATATAATATGCTTAGTGTAGTATATCATAACATCTATTTAGATATCTGGCATTCCTAATTAGAATGTAAGCCCCTGGGGCAAGGACTATGTCTTATTCATATCTGTACCCAGCAGCTGGCAGAGTAGTTGGAATATCACAGGGATCGTAAATAGCTGCTGATGAGTGAATGTAGGAGGGATGTGCTTCCTTATACATTCCCTAATCCCTCATTTACCGCATACCAAGGGAGAGTCCCTTGTAGAAGTCTTCAGATGAAGTCTGTATGTGCTCTAAGTTAAAAATCATCTAATACTAGAAGTTCTTCACATGACACAAGATAGGGACAAGGGCAGTAATTTGGAAAAGGACATACATTCTCCCTTTCTCTCCCCACCCCATGCGCCTGCCTGACCCCACAAAGCCAGACCCTTTGCAGCCCCTAGTCAGAGTCTGGGTGGGTCTCCTGCTTCTGAAGGAGAGGAGATGTGCTTCTGGTAGTCCTAAGGCAGACCTTGGAATGTATTTTCTCAGAGAAATAGTTTCATAAGTATTGCCCACATATAGAAGAAAATATATTGTTAGCAATGTATTTCCAGTTCAATAAGAATTAAACTGGCTTTAGAGGATTACCTTTGAAAACTAATTATCATTTTTAAAAAACTGTTGCTGTGGGAAAATGCATTTTGAATTCCAACACATATATAAACTTTTGGAACACTGATCACTCATATGTTGGAGACTGATTATATTGTATTTGTAGTCCATTTGGGGCTGTGGGAACAAAAGGAATATTAAATTATCAACTGGATTATACCACCACTGGGAACAAGAAATATAAAGTTACAAAATAGCCTATAATATGGAATATCATGTCAGAATAAAAATGAACATATTTTACACAGTTGGTGTTATTTGTGGGCTGGCTTGGTGTCTACAAGAAAGAATATCCTATAAAACTGTATTTCGTGGGTCTAATGAAGTTATGTTTGCTTCTGTCCTAAGCCCTGAGATAGCCTAACTAAATTGTAAGTCCAGAAAAAATGATGCATGAGCACTGTGTCATCTACCACCTTTATAGTGGACTGAATAATTATTACTGGATGCATTTTTTAAATATCTTTTGGAGAATTATGAATGGCCCAGAATTGGATTGGTAATAAGAAAGGATCTCAGTCAGAGGTTAAGCTGCTCTCTGAATCTGGGACTGTTGCTTTTCTATTTATATCATAATAATATGATCATATTAATAGTCAACTCAACGTTTCAGAGTAAAATGAAGATAGAATTCAGAACATACGAAATGTTGTGATGAAATAAACCCAACACCAGGGGGCTCAGTAGAGCCTTTGCTTTTTCAACTGGCAAGGACATCATTATTGGTTTCCTAAGAGAACACTGCACAGCAGGGAGTAGTAGGAATAGAACAAAAATGAAATGAGGGAATGTTCCATAGCAATAGTTTAAAGAGAAACTCATTTCTTCTAAAACTAAATCATGCTACAAAGACTGTATGTCTACCTATTTATCCTATGGGTGACCTGAATACTTTTCATAGTCCACAGGTCCAAATATATATACTAAATGGATATTGTTTTGTGAAAGCCTTTAAAAATCCATTTAAGATTACTATAAAGTTATTAACAATGATGGATGGGTCCTATAAAATACACATAATTACTTATCATTCAAAAAATCATAACAATTAGTTATCATTCAAAAAACAGGTATTAGCGGAGTGTTTCATTTGGGCTAAACACAGGGCTAGGTGCAAACTTTAGACTAAATATTGGGCTACAGGATTTAGTAACACCACTTCATAATCTGTTACTGCTGGGCAGCAAACAATGGAGTGACCTTTCCAATTAAGTAGCTCTAAAATTGTCAGTATGTGTTTTATCGAATATATTGTTTCCTAAATAGGCCTATTATATTATAAGTTATTTTATTTTAATGTTGTATCTGCATTTTAATTGAAGGAAATGTTATGGTCTTTTCTTTTTTTAAACAAAAGCCAAAATACAAATATGCTTAGCAGTTTATTGCTATCAAGTTTTCAAGTCAGGTAAATTGGACCAATTTCATTTAATAGATGAAGAGGAAAGAGAAAAGATTATTAAGTTACTAACCAAACACATCCCTAAAAAGTAAGTGATAGATGTGGAAAATATAAAATGTCCTTGGCTCTCAGAACCCCTGGAAGCCCAGAAACTCACAGTGGTGTGTGCTTTGATTCTTGGTGATAATCATCATAATGGGTTTCTTCTTGGCAGCTTTAAGAACATATCACCTAACATAGTCGTTGTGCAGTATTAGTAAAGGGGAAAAAAATGTCAAAGACTATCCAAAAATCCAATTTCGTCAGGAGTTAATACTTTCAAGTATTAAATACGAAAAGTTGAGCTGGAAATTTCCCCAACTTCCAAGAGGAGATGGGAGCTGAGTCAGCTCCTAATTCTGACCTTCAGATGACCTCATATAGGACCTCAACTACTCCAAATCTGTTTCTTCATTCTAAGATGAGGACAATAATCTGCTCTGCCCCAGAGATCATGGTCAATTAAAAGGTGAGATTATCTACATGTAAGCATTTTGTAAAGTGCAAAGACTTTGTTGTTGTTGTTGTTGTTGTTCTATAATTATTATTTCCCTAACTCATTTCCTGTTGTGCCCCTAAAGGGGGGTGGCAATTATGGAAGTCTAACATTCCCTGGGAGTTTTCTCTGGCTTAATTCCCACTAGTGCTGCTGGGTCACCTGGTGCAGATCCTAATCGGAGCCACTGACGTGGCTTTGACGGGATCCCAGGCTCCGGGCATGGTGAGTCTCTCAGGATGGCTTTTTCTCTCCCTGCCATGGGTCTTGCCTATTCTTAGAACTGACTCACATCTTATGGTTCTTACAGGCAGGGGGGAGATACAGCTTATCAGGGGGTACCCCACCAGAACATTCAGACCTTCACCCTTCACCTATAGTTTGGAGAGTTGCTTTTAGTCAAGGCAGACCAGAGAGAACCGAGTTCAAAGAGGAAGTGGGAGTTACGCAGAAGGTCTGACCGTGGTGTATTTTTGTCCCAGTGCGGCCATACAGTATCCTTCACACTGATGAGCTCTGAAGAAGTATTTGCTAGAAGTATGTCAGTTAAATGTAGTAATTATTTTTCTCCAAAGGGAAAAAGGCAGTAAGTAGCACGTGCTCGCTCACCAACATTACAGCTTTTGCCCCCTGATCACAACCATAGGTTTGGGCTGATTTCCTATTCTCAGGCAATCAGTCAGGGGAGGAGAGAGAGCCATTAGCAGGGTGCCCTAGTTGACCTTCAACTAAATTATTGTTCCATTCCCCTCCTGCCTTTCTTTCAATGTAAGAGGGAGGGTAGTAGAGTAGCTCTCCATTTAAAAAAAAAAAAAAGGAAAAGGAAAGAAAACAGGTGCCAGGCCAGTGCTGTCTAGCAAAGGGATCTAATTGAGGGTGACAACAGTCTTCTTAGTCTGACAGCTGTTTTAACCCCTCCCCTTTGTGTCGGTGAATAGGAAAATAACTGATTAGAGCTATTTATGTTAGAGATATATTCGATAAATATTTGCTGGGCCCTAAGTATTGAATATTGGTTTAACAAGTAAGTTTTTGTTTTTCAGTATTAAAAAAAATCCCCCAATGTGACAGGCAAAGGAGTTCAACCAGCCTTGGCATAGCTTTACCTGATGCAAATAAAACACTACAGGGACATGACAATATGTATTTCAAATACGTAATTTTGATTCTTGTTATGTCAGAGATGTCCTATCCCAAAGAGAAGATGTAAATCAGATATATTGAAAGCTCAAGTCAATGTCATCCCAAATAAATATCTCTCAAGCTGTGCAAATGAGTACCAGTAAGTACAGCTTGAAACCTGGATAAAAGTACATTACTTTCCAACAATTGGTATTGCAAATAAAGCTACTGACAACCAGAGCCATTTGGGGAGATTGGATGTTCTCTTGTTATAACTTTTTGGAGCATTTTATATCACTTGGGGAAACCTTAGAGGTGTTTTTCAGCAGTGCTGTGTAAGACGAATTTCTCTTCACAATCCAGCTCATTGTTATTACAGACAAGTTCAGCATGAGTAGTCAAGAAGGAAATATAACTGCTAATGGCACTCGGTGCTAATGGGTAGTGGAGTCACTTAGGTTAACATAAAAAACAGCTAGGTGAAAGTATGGGACTGGCCACAATTAATCTCAAGTAGAGCCCAAATAAAGACAAAAACCACAAGTGTAAATAATGGCATTCTCCAGTTAGTGCAAAAGAAAGCAAGTTGAGGATAATTTTTTTTGTTAATTTCTTTTAACTGCAATATGTAAAACACCCATCAAGTTAAATTCTTGATATCAATCGGCTGATAATAGATCTACCTCATGTTGCTATTACCTGTAATGGACATCTCTGTGAAGTTTCTAAATTTACTGTGAAAGGCTGAAATCAAGCTACAGATAAATTCTCTAAGTTTTTTATTAATGCATTGTTCAAAAACAGAATACTTTGTTTTATATGATGTTGATACATATAAATTAATGTGTGTGTATATATAATTTATATATGCTCCAGTTATGAACAGAATCAAAAAGAAATACATGAATTCATTACTCAAGACATAGAATATAACTACTACTATTGAGGTGGCCCGAAGGTCCCTTCCCCTTCTGATCCCTTCTCGTAATTGTTATCCTGATGTTTTTGATTTGATGTTATTCTTATTCTATCCACTTTGTCATTCTTTCTTTTTCTTTTTTTTTAATTTATTTATTTTAGAGAAAGAGAGAGTGAGAGCACTAGTGGGGGCAGGGGCAGACGGCAGAGGGAGAGAATCTCAACGAGACTCTGCATTGAGGGAGGAGCCCCATACAGGGCTTGATCACAGGACCCTAAGATCATGACCCGAAATCAAGAGTTGGATGCTTAACTGACTGACACCCCATTAGTTTTCCATTTTTTATGGTTTTCTACATATGTGTGCTTCCTTGAACAATATGTTGTTTGGGTTTTGTACTTTATAAAATATGTTATACTATATATTTTTTATTACTATTTTTAATTCCGTTGTTACTTTAATCCAAGTTACACAAAAACACATAGAGAAGCAAATTGTACTGCAAATCCTGACATTAAAAAAATCGGTTCTCACCCCCATACCCACTCCCAATTTCAGCTTTTACATGGATTTTTAAAATCCAGTACTTGCTTATATATATTTAAACAATGTGGTTATACTGCTACTAATTGTTTTTTTTCAGTTCTAGAAAATATCTATTTTCCTCCCACTTTGGAAGGTGAGAAGTTGTTTCTTTCATACACATCTCATCTCCCCACATATTTACTCACACTCTTCATCTCCTAGATTCCCACCACCACCCTCCCTGCCCAGGAGACTCCTGTCATCAGTTAGATGATATATGGTTAGATCACTAGTCAGAGTTTATATAATTATGACTGTGTGAACACCATTCACAGCCTCACTATGTTGTACACGTTTTTCTGCACAATGTTGGGTTCCCCTAAAATTAATGATTAAGTTACTTTTTTATTCATTTAGTTTTCTATGTGCCTATGATGAATTCAACTCACAAATTTCACCCAGTTTTGTAAATCTCCTTTCAAAATGTTCAAACCTATTAAATAGGTTATTATTTTCACCTTCTTGGAGAAATTTTCCAACTGTTCCCATCGGAAATGTTCACAGCTGTCATTAGGAGTTTCAGTCTAGAGACTCTCATTTTAGGGACTGTCTTTGCTTGTCTGTTGTAATGGCTCTCCTCTTTCCTAAGTGCCAGGTCTTCCTTTCTCTTAGTTTACATCCTTGTTTTGCTGGAACACATATGCCAGTAGCTTTGTAGGAAAGGATGCATGGAAGATAAATTTTGATACAGGAAATCTAAAAGTGTCTTTGTTGACTGGTTATAAAAATCAAGGTTAGGGGAAATTATCCTCCTTTGGAATTTTGAAGACATCAACTTCCAGTCTTGCTACTGAAAAGTCTAAAACCTGTCTGTGTCTTGATCCTTTGTATGAAAGCTGTAGTTTTCTCTGCAAGATTGTAGGACCTTTTCTTTGATATAAATGTTCTGAAAGTTCATGATGGTGAACCATTCCAAGATAGGGGCTGTTTTCCTGCATCCTGCTGGGTTCTCAGTGAGTCTTTCAATCTGGAAAGCCATGTTGTTTGTTCTGAAAAATTTTCCTTCAATCCTTTTATTAATAGTTTTCTTCTGTCCTATTGTTGATCATTATTTAGATAAGATCTCCTGGTCCAGTCTTTGTTTCCCTGTATTTTGTCTCCTATTTTCATTCCCTTTGTTGGTTTCTTTTCTTTCTGGGAGATTTCTTCAACTCTATCTTCTTATTCCTTACATGAGTTTTTCATTTCTGCCACCAAGATTTTAGAAAAAGAGCTTCTTCTTTTTTTGGATTATTTCTTTTTTATACCATTCTGCTATTTAATAGATATGATTCTTTGCATACCTGAGGATTTCCAACTTTTCTTTTTCTGATGTGTTCTCTATAAGCTCAGAATTGTTTCATCTTCCTTTTTGTTGCCTTGATCTTTGTCTCAAAGTCTGGAGATGCATTTCTGCCTGTTCATGTTTAAGAGTGATGTGCTAAACAGCATGCAGGAATCTTAGTTGTATGCATTTAAAAATCTTTCCCAAGTTTATAGTTTGTCTTTTCACTTTTTATATAACTCCACAAACAAACATTCTTAAACTGAATTTAACATATTTCAATTAGTTCCCTTGGGTTCTCTACTTTTTATTTCTTGTCTAATAAATTCCTCTTAGTGATAAATACATTTTCCTATACTGCCTTTATAAAGTCTCATACTGATAGTTGTGCTTGTTGCATTTAAGTCTTTAATTCACCTGGGATTAAATAATACATATGATCAGAGATAGTCATCCAACTTCATCCTTTTTCCATATGGATAATGAACTGACCCAACCCCATTATTGAAAACTTTATTCTTTCCTCACTGAAAACAATGGAAGAAATGTCTTAACTCAAGTTTCTGCCTGTGTCTATTTCTGGCTCTCTCTTCTGTTACATTGTTCAAATTGTCAATTTCTTTGCCAATACGAAATAACATTATAGTCAGACTTAATGGGACAGGTTTCCCTATCTTGTTCCTTATCTAACATGGCAATCTGAAATTAAAAAGGAAGAAAACCAGCTCCTAATGTGAAATTAATGATGGACTTGACTTCACTCATTCATTCATTCATTCACTTATCAAACATGCATTAAGTACTCACCATGTTTCAAACAAGCTCCAGAAATCGAAAAATAAATGAGACCTAATTTCTGCCCTAAAGGAATGAATAACCTAGGAGGGGAGACGAATTAAGTGTTACACATTAATTCCATTAGGAGTAAGAATAAGGGATGCACAAGATGCTGTATGCACAAAGAGGGAGGAAGGAATTCTGCCCAGGGATAGTTAGGAAAATATTGACAGTTTGACCAATAAAGGGTAGAATCAACTTGGTCTGAAAAGATAAACTGATATTTAATAGGAGAGAGAAAGAGAGAATTACAAGCAGAGGAAATTCCATGGAGATATGAAAGCCCATCATCTGTTTCATAAAATAGGGTCTAGCAAAGGAGGGGATAAGGTTAGGAAAGAGGTTATGGTCAGATGGGGGAAGACATTGTCTGCCCAGCTGAGATGTTCAAGCTTTACCCTGTCAACAGAGGATTTGAAGTAGAAGGTGATATTCCTTTTGTTGGGAGTTGGGCGGCATAAGAACCAGAGCTGAGTAGGGGCTGGGGAAGGCACTATGTATGGTGAGGCCGGTTCCAGGTACATTGTCCATGGGAGAGATGCTGAGTTCTGAACTTAGGCGGGAGTGAAGGGAATGGAGTTTCCAAGAAACTGTTTCCAAGAAACATTTGGAAAGAGAATGAACGGGGCGTGTCAAAAGTGGTTGGCAAGACAAAGGGAAGGTGAAATACCAGACAGGTTTCTAGCTTGGGTGACTACATGGGTGTAGACACCTCTCACCCACCTTTAGAAACAGAAATTGCTTTGCCAGGAGAATATGACAGGGTGTCTGGTAGAGGAAAGGGACAATCCAAGACTTTTATTTTGATCATGTCAAGTTTAAGGGCCCCCAGAACATCCGTGTGGAGAGATAGGGAAGCAGTTAGAAGAACAGGTGTAGAACTTAAGGTATCCACCATCAAAACCTTAAACGTGCCCAGTGTCCTTCTCATTACTTGAATAACCTGGATTCTCAAGTGTACTTAATTCTTTTTCCACATAAGGACAGATTTTCCAAATAAATGTATTTAAAGTTTCAGAATATTCATCCCCTATGCATTTTCAGCCTTAAGACATACACGGGACAGTGCCTTACTCTGCTTTTCATGGGGAGCTGGGGTGGGCAGAGGGTGCCAGCTCCATGACTCTCTGGGGACTTAGTAACAAGAAAGAGGTGCTGCAAGAGGAAAGAGCCTTTCTGATGGGGACAGCCAATTCCAATTCCTCAACTCTTCAAAAATCTCTGCCACAGGGACAGGGAAAGAACTGTCATTTGAATATGCACCTTGCACCTCACCTCTTACAAAGGTCCTGCCAATATTCTTCAGAGCACTTTTGGGAACCCAGAATTATATCATGGAAAGAGCGATACTGCAAAGAGAAAGAGCACCAGGGTGCAGGAAGTGGAAGTTGTTTGGATATTTAAATCATAGGCTATTAATAAAGCTGTTTGTCTCGCCCTGTGATTACAGTGTGATGATTATGTTTCTAGAGTAAAAGAGAATAATTTTAAAAATTGTATTTGCAAAAAAAGTAAAAAGCGGCTGATTCCCAGTAAAATCGAAGACACTTAAATATCTCATGTTTTCCTTATTTCATGAAATATCTATGGTCCTTTTTTAATGATTGCTGTTACATTTTAAAAGTGCACTGACATCCTGTAGGAATTAATTAAATAGTCATTGCCTTTGCCTTAGATATAAACTTCAGACACGATGTGTGAACACTATCCCCAGCTTCAGGCTTGGAACTAATCAGTGCCGTGCGGTGGGTACAACACATTATAAGCTGTAATACGTGGGGTAGTTACTGCAAATCCTGGTCAGCTCTCATTGTGGCAAGCACTAAGGCGATGCAGGTTGCCTTGTGCTGCAGTAATTTAAGAGAGCCCCTAGTGTCTGTCATGAGCGACCCATCAGCTGAGGATTATAAATCCTTTTCCTATATGCTGTTATTTACCCTGGGATATATTGACTCAAATGAGCTTTGACTTCTGTTGCTGAGAGAGGTGAAACCAGAAAACATGAAGGTGTATTTGTAGACTGACTACATTTCCATCCATCACACTAAAGTTCAGGCTTATGCCTAACCGAACCACTGAAAAGGCAAAATGTTATGCCAAGAGAGACGAGGAAACCTACTCTTGAGAACTCCGGTTCGGTGCTCTCCCCTCAGCTCAGCCTTTTGCTCCCAGTTGAGCTGCTAAGAAGTGCAAGAGTGCTAGAGTGCTCTGGTAATCAGATAACAATGAGTCATATTTAAATTTGACGCTGGTTTGGAGGGTATGACAAGCAGAGGGAGCAGGGGGCATCTTGTGGATGACTTCCCCAGCAATTCCAGGGAGATTTAGTGCTTGGTGCTCAGTGATCCTACGGCACATCGCTCACCATTCCAAAATAGCACCTCCTAACTCCCATCACAAGTATATCTTTACCCAAGTCCCCAGCCCATCCTGTGAACTCCAGGTGTGAACTGCCATCCTGGTGGCAGACCTGGAGCTCCTGCATCAGCGCTTCCTCAGTGTCAGAACGGGTCCCTGCTCCCCAACAGGGATCTCTGGGAGGGAACAGAATGCTAAGCCTCCCACACACTGTCTCACTTGGGATCCAACTAGCCTGTCAAGGGTTGAATGCTGTCCCCCAAACAGCAGCTGTTGAATCTCTACTCCCTGGTATCATAGAACACGATCTTATTTGGAAACAGGGTTGCAGACATAATTCATTAGTTAGAATGAAGTCATACTTGAGCATTAGGGGATGGTCCCCTAATCTGTAAGGACTAGTGTCCTTACAGAAAGGAAACATTTGGGCACAGACACTTAGGCAGTGAGAATGTCATGTGAACATGAAGGCTGAGATCAGGGTAATGCATTTATAAGCTAAAAGTGCCAAAGATTGCCAGAAAACCCCCAGAAGCCAGGGAGAACTCCTAGATTCTTCTTCACAGCCCTCGCACTCCTGCTGACCTTGATCTCAGACTTCTGGCCTCCAGAACTATGAGACAATAAATCTCTTGTTGTCGAAGCCACCCAGGCTGTGGTACTTGGTTATGGCAGCCCTCGCAAATTCATACAAAGCCCATAGTCTAGAAAAGAAGGAGCGGAATGACAAGGTTCATTATTATCAGTTCATAAGAACAGAAATGACAGCTTTCTAATGGCAAAATTAATCATTTTTAGATTATTCACTTTATAGCCTTCTGATTCTTAAACTTGTAATTGCCATATGTGGTAATAGAAAGTGGAGTGAGAAAAGGTGTGATGGAAATGTGTTCTTAAATGAGGGATGTATATTACACTGATGGATGGTTGATGGATATATTTGAGAGAATGAGGCCCTATTACAGTAAAACGGGCTCAGAGCTATACATAATCTAAACATATTGGTACCAAGGGCCCAATACATAAAGCTTCTGCTTTGATATTAAACCGATGCATGTGTTAAAAAGATACTAAAGACAAATGTGCCAAAATCATCAGAGACCAGATTTCTATGAGTAAAGAGGAGACCCATGAACTCACACATTTTGCTTCTGTATCACTGTGACCAGAATTAAATATGGAAAATCAATAATGCTGAAAGGTAGAATTGACAATAAAATGCTCTGTTCTGGAGATTCGGGGGAGAGGACGGGAAGAACACAAAATTGGGTGTCGAATAGAGCTGGGTCCTATTCTTGATTCTTCTGCCTCCTAGTCATACGACCTTCTCCAAGTTATTTAACTCTCAAAGACTCTGTCTCATTACCTGGAAAACAGGGATAATAATACTTCCCTCAGAGAACAAACCTGAGGATCAAGGGAGACAGCATTGGTACAGTGAGCGCCAAAATGCTCACTAATGATGTTCAGTGAGTAGCCACTGAAAATTTTGTATTTGTCCTTGTTATGACCACAGGCATCTCTTTTGCACTGAGACACCAGCCATTCTGGCCATTCCAGACCAGGAGGTCCGTTTATGAGAGTCTAAATGGTAATGACCCCTGTAAAGCCTAGCAGGATCATTGAAGTGGCTACCAACCTTTCCCTTCTTCTTTTCTTAACCACAGAGTAGATCCAGATTGTGAGCTAGAGCCCTCAAGGACCCTGACACAGCATACAGTTGCCTTTGAATGACTCCTGCTTCGAATGAATCCAAGTGAACCCTCAGTTAAAAAAACTTCCCATTATAAAGGACCAATGAAAAATAAAAGACTCAGGGCCCTGGGTGGCTCAGTCAGTTAAGCATCTGCCTTCGGCCTAGGTCATGATCTCAGGGTCCTGGGATTGAGCCCTGTGTCTGTCCGGCTTCCCACTCAGCAGGGAGTCTGCTTCTCCCTCTGTCCCCCCTGCCCCCGACTTGTGTGCACTCTCTCTCTCTCTCTCTCTCTCTCAAATAAATAATAAAAGGCTCTATGATCAGGAAAAGATGATTAAGAGATAAAGTTTTAGAAATTGGGACTGTACGATAGGCTGTTCTTAATTTCAAGGAAGTCTTTAACTCACTGAAATAGAGGCCATGATTTTAAACTTGATTCCAGCCACTGTGGTGTTTGCATGTAGTGTCTAAAGAAGGTGGGCCATGAGTACTGGAAATACAAAACAGGGAAAAGGCCTCAAGGAGCAAAGTAGTTTTCCTAACCATCTCTGCTGCATCCCTGGGCAGACTTTGCCTGCAAGGAAAATAATCGGGCTCCGCTTTGATTTCCAGTTAGCAAGCTGGGAACAACCCCAGGTAGTCTGAGGTTGAACACAGTGATTTTGTGCAGAAGGAACGAGCCAACCGACTCATCGGATGTCAAGGCACCACTCGCTGAAGGGCTGTGAGGTTTTGAAGCTTCCGTTACAAATGCTCTCGTCATCCCGAACCTCATTTTTCCAGCTCCTTGGTATTTGAACTCTGTAAGTTCAGCCCTGCCATGTGTTTTCCTGAGAAGAGGTTAATATTTTCTGATTTGAATTTAGTGAATTACTCCAGGTAATATTCACCCATCCTCTACTGCTGACCCTTTCTACCTCTATGTTCCCCGTTCTAATTGCCCATTAATCAGCCTCGAGCTTGCCAATAGGAAAACTCATCCACAGGGCTATGAACTTGATGGGATTAGGACAAATTAGCCCGGTGACGTGCAGTGACAGGCTCGGGTTGTGTGACAAGCCTGGAATGCACAATTTGGTGGGCAGGAGGACATCTTTTAGCAGAGGGCTACAGCCAAGCTGCTGATGGGAAATGTCCATTTGTCTTGTGCAGAGAGAAGGTGACATCTTAGCAGCTTCTTAACTGATAGAGAAAACACAATTTGGATCACTTTTACATTTAGTACCCCCAAACCAAAGAAAGGTAGACAATTTAAGAGGTAGATGAGACCTTACGGATATCTAATCTAAGTCCCTAGGTTTGTAGATGAATAATGGGAAAGGTGTTATGTATAAAGTCACACAGGACTAAAACCCAAGCCTCCCCCTTCCTAACTTAAGAAATCAATCCAGGTGTAGGAAGGCGATCATTCGAAATACAGTGTGTCTAGATTCCAGTGTTATCCATCCACTCACCCAGAGAGAAAGGGAATCCGTGCCACAGGAAGTACAGACTTAACGGAAAACCAAGGCTCTGCCTTAGTTTCTCCCTTCCCTCTTCTGGAACAGGGCACTTGCTCAGTCCCGAAGAGCTTTAAAATTTTCTGTTCCCCTAAATAAGGACTTCAGACTCTATCATCACAAGCTGGGATTTGAGCTCCAACCATCCCCAGCACTGAGCACACCCTGAAGAGGGACACTAGAGACTCTTAGAAAACCTGCTGGTTACTGGTGGATGTTTCTTTCTTTTCACAAGTGGTTAATTTGACTGAAATGAACAAAGAGAAAGGAAATTCAAACAACAGAGTCACGTGTCACAAAGGAAGAGTCCACTGATAAGCATCTGTCTTAGTTCGGGCTCCTAGAACAGAGTATAGTAGCCTGGCTGGCTTACTTTTTTTTTTTTTTTTTTTTTTTTTTTTTTTTTTTTTTTTAAAGATTTTATTTATTTATTTGACAGAGAGAGATCACAAGTAGGCAGAGAGGCAGGCAGAGAGAGAGAGGAGGAAGCAGGCTCACTGCTGAGCAGAGAGCCCGATGTGGGACTCGATCCCAGGACCCTGAGATCATGACCTGAGCCGAAGGCAGCGGCTTAACCCACTGAGCCACCCAGGCGCCCCTGGCTTACTTTTTTTATTTTTATTTTTAAGACATTTGTTTCTCTCAGTTCTGGAGCCTGCAAGTCTGAGATCAGGATGCCAGCATGGTCAGGCTCTTAGTGGAAGGTCTTCTTTCTGAGTCACAGATGACCATCTTCTGGTCATATCTTCATGTAGTGGAGAGAAAAGTCATCTCTCTCATCTCTTCTTATCATGGGGCTGCACCCTTATGACCTCATCAAAACCTAATCATTCCCAAAGTCCCCACCTCAAAATACCATCACATTGGCAGCTAGAATTTCAGCAAATGACTTTGAAGGGGACACAGAGATGCAGTCTGGAACAGCAACTTATACAGGCACCCCTGTGAAACTTTCCTTGGAGACCTTCAAAAATATCTTCTGGCTAGCACTTCTTTGTCTTGGTTATGAAGGTGAAGTTCTACCTCGCGTCCGGGGAGGGAACAGAGGAACCCTTCTTGTTGCTGCCAAACTTGAGACTGGATTTCTTTCCTGTGAAAGAGTGGGAAAGTTTGGGGGAGCCGTGGCTTCTCCAGGCCACCAGCTGCTGTGGAGGAAGGCATGGCGGTTCTCCTCTGTGCTCCATACCAGCATGGCAGTTGGTCAGTCGTCCTGTTACTGGACCTCTCTGTTCAGTATCTTCCATGATGCAGTATCACTTATTTACATGCCAGTCTCCTAGGAGACAGGAAAGCTTTTGAGGATGGAAATGATATGAAAATAGTTCATGGATCTCAACCTGTACTTAGTACAGCCTGCCATCCTTTGTGCGATCTGACTTGCTCTGGAAAAGATATTCAGTGTTCATATTTTCAGGATTTGAATGAAACCTGAAAATCTACTCTTGTACATTTTTATATTAAATGTTTATTAGAACGCCACCCTGCTATAATGTTACCCAAAATTTCAGAGGATTTTATTTATTTTTTTTTTTTGCAAGGGGGATTGTGAGACACTTACCGCTGGAAGAGGTAGTCACCAGGATGGTGGAGGAACGAGGGACCCTCCCAGCCTGGAGGGCCAACATTCTACCTACCACAGAGGCCACATTTCAGCATGAAAACTAATCCAGCCTGCAGCTCGCATGGCCCGGGCTTGCTTGCAACCGGCTCTTCCTATGCATGGCCCTGAACTTACAGAGGCTCTGGGAATGAGCACCTTTCTTACACATTGCTCCGTAGGCAGGCACTGGTACTAGGTGCGTCACCCTAGTCTCAGGCCTGACCTGTGTGACTTACAGTCAACACTGAGTCTTCTGTTCCTCCCTGGTAGTGCATCTCAGCTTCAATTCATTGTCTAAGCCATGGTTCTCCAGGATGGTCCTGGACCCAAGGCACTGGCGTCATGTGGGCACTGGTTAGCAACGCAGGTTCTCAGGGCTTGGTTTAGACCTGCTGAATCAGAAGCTCTGGGGAGACAGGACTATTACTGTGTTCCCTTTTCAGCTGATTTTGGTGTAAGCTTAAGTTTGAAAACCTCAAGTCTGGAGATGGAGGAGGCGGGTATTGATTCTTTTTTTAAACACTCTGTCCATTTTCTGAACATGAATCTCTTGGAGCTGCAGCCACACACCCCCTCAAGTATTTCACAAACCATAATCTGCAGATAGTTGGGAACAGTGTCCCCTCCCCAGGCCTGTTCATGTTTCTGGAATGTGATAACCCCATCACCAGCATCCTCTATCTGGGAGGGAGGTCCAGATAGATAAAGAATGATGAGTAAAAACAAAGGAGTTTAGACTAAAAAAAAAGAGAAGGTGAAGGATGGACATGATAACTGACTTCAGATATTTTAAGGACCATGATATGGAGGACTTAGAATTATTCCTTATTTATAGGTTAGAAGTGGGGTCAATAAAATAGGAGTCACAGAGACCCAGATTTGCCCCAAATGATAAGGAGGAGTAGCCTGATACTCACAGGTTTACGTATAGAACAGAAGGTCTAGAGGGGTGATGCATTCCTCATCACTACTCATGTTCAGCCAGAAGTCATAAGACTCTTATTAAGAATATGATAGAATAGGCGCATCTGGGTGGCTCAGTGGGTTAAGCATCTGAATCTTGATTTCAGCTCAGGTCATGATCTCAGGGTCATGAGATGGAGCCCCATGTTGGGCTCCATGCTGGGTGTGGAGTCTCCTTAAGATTCTCTCCCTCTCGGGGCGCCTGGGTGGCTCAGTGGGTTAAGCCGCTGCCTTCGGCTCAGGTCATGATCTCAGGGTCCTGGGATCGAGTCCCGCATCGGGCTCTCTGCTCAGCAGGGAGCCTGCTTCCTTCTCTCTCTCTGCCTGCCTCTCAGTGTACTTGTAATTTCTCTCTGTCAAATAAATAAATAAAATCTTTAAAAAAAAAAATATTCTCTCCCTCTCCCTCAACCCCTCTCCACCCCCACTCTCTTTCTTTAAAAAATGGGGGTGGGGGGTAGCAGAACACAGGCCACCTGGGTGGCTCAGTTGGTTAAGCATCTGCCTTCAGCTCAGGTCATGATCCCAGGGTTCTGGGATCAAGTCCTGTATAGGGCTCCCTGCTCAGCAGGGAGCTGCTTCTCCTTCTTCCTCTGCCCCTCCTCCCTGCCTGTGTTCTCTCTCAAATAAATAAATAAAATCTAAGAAAAATAAGAAGGGGGATAAAAAGAATATGGTAAAACAACTTCATTACAAGGCAAGGGATGTTCTTGATTACCTTAGGGTTTCTTCTACCATTCAGCAGTCTTCGTACCTTCCAGATAATAAATACCGGCCCATATAGGAAGGAAGGGAAGAAGGAATAGTGAGAATAATCTCCAAATCATTTATATCATGATTTTTATGTTTGGCTCTCACTTATATTGACTATGTAACATCAAGTTTAACTTCCTACAATGTGTTGTGTTGCTACAATGTTACTTTTTTATGGTTAATATGCATCTGTGAGCCCATGTAAACTAAGATG
The DNA here is from genome assembly GCF_030435805.1 of Mustela lutreola. Lineage (NCBI taxonomy): Eukaryota > Metazoa > Chordata > Mammalia > Carnivora > Mustelidae > Mustela > Mustela lutreola. The sequence goes on along the minus strand of NC_081295.1, from coordinate 55,024,707 downwards.
GAGAGAAGCAAAGGGGTGATTCATTGATTTATGCAGCATGTGCAGATGTGTGCTGTCACCAGGTGCTGGCAGAGTAGGTGTTGTTGGGGAGGAAAGAATTAAGTCATGGTTTCTGCACTGAGCTGCTCAAGCTGGCTTGAGTCGGACCACAAAGACAGATCCCTAAAAAGGAAGGCCCCAAATGAATGAGATCTAAGCTATAATGGTTAATATCAAGGCAGAAAATTAATTTCACGAACATGAGGCCCGTTTTCTTCATGTCCCTTTTCAAAAATTACTTTAACCCTTGATTCCTTCCTTTACAGGCTTTTTTTTCTTTTCCCTAAATCTCCTACCTTCAGTAATCTTATGGCCTTATCTTGTACCAACTCCAGTCACACGGCAAAAAAACATTGTTTTAATTGTTAATTAACATTTTCCAAAGAAGAGGGAAATGTAGATTTCAAAAAAAAATAGAAATTTGGATAGTACTTTCTCAGTATTGGTTTAAACGAAGAGTTAACATGTGTATCGTTAGCAACTGAGGAAGTTAACTGGTGGTCTCTAAAAGCTGTCATTTGTCTTCAGATTATCTCCCCAGTCCCTGACAAGGGAGCCACTCCAGACTCTCAGGAAAAGTGTTTTTTTTTTTTCCTGATTTTTAGGAAGTTTGGAAATCACCTTCGGATTCACGGGCCTCAAACAGACTCTGATTTCTGATGATCTGGTGGCCCATCCCTGTCCCCTCCTCCCACCCATCACCCTTCTAGATGTCACTTGTCACCACGTAGTGCTGCGGTCCAGGAGATTAGGCTGGGTGTCTGATCTCATCCTGTGACAGCCCTGGAAACGGCACTGTTTGAATCCCTCCCTGATAACTATCGTTGACTTCACATTTGTCCTTTTTGCACACTCCCACAAAAAAGTGTAGTCAGAATTGGGTGGGGGAAAATGTCACTTGGTGGCGTATGCTCTTGGAATAACATTAGACTGAGGACAGAGTCTTCCTGCGGACTCAGCCTGTGCTTCTTCTATGCTTTCCTTTTGTTCGCTTGTCACTCCCTGAGTGCACAGGGGCAGCGTGAGCCTGGTGCTGCACCACAGCAGGCAAGCAGCATGGAGCCCAGCTCCCCGGAGACGGCTCCCCAGTGCCATCTTTGTATATGAAGGACTGCCTGTGTTTCATCTGTTCCAATATTACATATAAAGGTCTCTCTGCCTTCTCTGATGATGCTGTCTATGCTGAACTCTGTATTTATTAAGAGGGGAAGAATGGAAACAACCATGACAGTTGCGGTGCTATCTATTCAGATCATTTATGCAAATACTCAGAATCCCGTAAGCCATCCTTGTGTCCGTGATCTAAATGCTACAAATATTGCCAGTGTACCAGTATATGCAAAGCTGAAAATATGTTCTGCCATTTTCTACTTATGCCCTCATTATCTTTCCAGCTGCATAGAAGTTCTTCTCCCTTTCTCTGCCTTCCCCTTTCTGCCAGCATGCCCTCGCCATGTCCCTCCGTTCACTTTTCACTCAGAGACCAGGGGCTGCTCTGCCTGCCTTGCTATCCTCTCTTGCATCCATTCCCCTGTCTCTGTTATCCTAGCCAGGCCTGTGGGTTTTGGAGCTGAAAAGAACCACCTGGTCCAACCTTTTAGTTTTTATCCATGGAAAAATGACCTAAAGAAATGAAGCTAATGATCCTGGCTTTAGGATCATCATTTGGATATGACCCTACAGCTGCCTCTCTCCAGAACTACTCACAAGGACACAGTGAGTTTCTCTTCATTTCTATTTCCATCCATCCTGCGCACATATTCCAGGCTGTTCTTTCTGAAGACCTGCTTCAAGTCTTACTCCTCAGCTCAAAAAACTTCAGGAGTTCTCCATTGCCTCCTGCATAATATCTACACCCCAGCGTCACTTAGAACTCCTGTATGTAGCATTCAGTCATCTAGGATTCCGAAACAAACTGATTCGTTCGCATACAGTGGACCCTTGAGCAGCGTGGATCTCAACAGTGCTAGTCCACTTACTGTGGACTTTTTTTTTTCAATAGATATATTGGGAAATTTTTTGGAGACTCGCAGCAATTTGAGAAAACTTACAGATGAACTGCATAGCCTAAAATATTAAAAAAAAAAAATTAAGAAAAGTTAGGTATTATCGTGGGGCTATAGTATATAGTACATGTAACATACAAAATATGTTGACTGCTTGTTTATGTTATCAGTAAGGCACTAGTCAGGAGTAGGCTATTAGTAGTTAAGTTTCAGGGGAACCAAAAGTTATGCATGAATTTTCAACTGCATGGGTGTCAGCACCCCCAACACCCCACATTGTAAAGGTAAGGGTAAACTGTATTTTCAAATTATTAGTCAGCATAGTTAAAATGCTATAATTTCTCTAATCCACATGTTAATTTTTGTTTATTTTCTTTTGTCATATACAATTATATTCTGTTACAATACACAGCTTAACTGTTATGGTAAGCCATGTAACAGTCACCCACTTGAAAGCATTTTGATTACATACTAATTTTTATTTGACACAAAAATATAAAACAAAATAAAAATCAAATAAAACTTTCTTCTAGAGCAAGTCTTACTCCCCTTTCTCCTACCCCACCTCTTTACACACAAAAGATGAAAATGAGCATAGACTCATCAAACATTTACTGCCATCTTGTGGACAGGGACACATTATCCAGGCACCTAAATGGAGTGGGGTAGTCCCTACGCTTTCTTAGCTAAGCATCCTCTGTGTGAAAGCTGCATGATTCAACCCAAGGAAGCATCCTCTTTATTAATTAAACCATTTATCCAGAAAGTGGTTCGTCAAAGCCCGAGAAACCTTTGTTAAAAATTGTTCTTTATCATTACAGAACCCTAAACTGGTTGTCAGAAATGTGCATACAAATTATCTTCATTTTCTCATTCCTAATATCTAGGAAAGGGATGAGGGCAATATGTCAAAAAAAAGGCAACTGGGTGATTTTTATAGGCTTTGCTTCTTGAAGCAGAAAAAGCCCAAGTTGTTTTAATTAATGCATTAGCAATTAGAGGTTTGCATCCCAAAGAACACAATTTACTGCTGATGATTCAATAGTCTCCCTGCTAAGTTGCTCCCAGACAAGTAATGTTGAAGCTGAAGAAATGTGTATTTCTCCGTGTGAATTATAAAATCAGTATTTCACAGAAGGGAAGACCAGAAGCCCATATAACAGCCACCCACATATTGGAATTCAAATTAATTCATAAGCAATGGGCATGAAATAGGAAGAATGAAATAAAACATTAAATAAGAACCATTTCACTTTCTGTGGGAGGAGGGGACCCCATCCCTACAAATCTTTCATTCCTTTGATTTGTCTGGCCAATCAATGATCTCCTATTTCAAAAGGCAGAGGTGCTCAGAATATTGGCCTTCTATAGTAAATACAGTCCTTATTCAAATACTGAGCCAGACCATATCTACAAATGTGTTCATGCCATTATTATGTCTCCAGCAAGCTTTATTGTCTCCTATTTGGCCTGTAACGAAAGTCCTATGTGGTATTGAACTTGTCTTAAAGAAATGATTTCTTATACGCATAAAATTAGACCTGACAGAGAACCAGGGCACCTGCAGCAGAGCTGAGTCAGTGGGCGGCACTCTCCCTAATGTGTGCTGCCTCTCTCCTCCCCTTTCCCCGCTCAGCCTCCCCTGGGCTCAGAATCACTTGTGGTTCCAACTTCTTTCATCCTTGCCTGCCTTTGTTAATTACTCTACAAAAGTTGTTTGCATATTAGCTGTTAGATAAGGCCATGCCCACCAGTCAGAAGAGAATTGCATATTAATGTATTTCTTCACTGAACCAAAATTTATTGACCACTTACTATATGCCAGATTCTGTGACAGGCTTAGGGATATGAAGACGCAAAAGCATCTTCTCCATCAGTCCAGGCTGAGAGGAGTAAAATAGTAAATTGTGACAGAACCACCTGAAAAGCACAATGACAGAAGTAAATATGTGGGCTTAGTAGGAGCTTGTAGTTGCTAGATGCAAGGTGCATGGGGAAGTAAGTAGGGGTGATTATCATGGAAAAGCATAGGGAATCCATGTGGTAGAGGAGCTTCATTCCATATGGGGGAGTAATAGAGAAGATAAAATGTGAGGGGATCAAGACTGGAATCAGACTAATTATGAAAACTTCCATGATTCTCAGCAACAGTGATTAAACCCCAAGCAGTGGAAATGGACAAGAGTCTCAAGATAGATACTTAGATTTTAAGAGGTAGAGATAGCAGGACATGGTGACAGGTGGAATATGGAATCTGAAGGCACAATGTTGACCATGAGGCCTTGGTTTCCACCTCAGGTGACTCTGTGAAGCGTGGCCCTATGTTAATGAGTGGGGAAATGGAACTTCTGGGAACAGGTGTGGAAGTCAGTCAGGGCACTGGAACCACATGCCCAGAGACCAGCAGTAGAACTTTTTCAGGAAGGAAATAGAGAAGGTCTAAAAATATTGATAGAACCTCGTCATAAGACCATGGATTGACTTAGCAAGACAAATCTGAGAGAAGTGAAGTGATCATAAACCAGAAGAGAAAGTGTTGGAGGAGTTAACAGACACCAGGTAAACTAGTGCATCTCTAGCTTGGCTCCCTGTGAAAATCCCATGAAGATTAAAAGCTACCAGTGGTCAGGCTACATCCCAGATCAGTGAAAAGCTCCCCAGGATCCCACGGTGCTGCTGAGGTGAGGCCACTGATACAGATGCCTCTTTCTAGAAGCTGGAATGGAAAAGAAATGAGGAAGATTAAAGAGTGCCACCATGGAGGGTTATTTTCAAGACAGGAGTTACCTGAAACTGAAGTAAAGGGGAAAATACTAGTTGAGAAGGAAAGAACAAAACAGGGAAGGAACTAATTGATGGTAAAAATCTAAAGGAAAGCAAGAAGAATGGGAAAGGATTTTGAATTTGCTTTGAATGGAAGGAAAGCTATCTGGAAGTGAGCCTGATGAGAGAAGATGGGGTACGCGTACAATTAAGTTTGTGGGTGAAAGAGGGAGAAGATTCTTCATTATCAACATGACAGTAATTAAATGCATCTTCAAACAGATCTGTTTGAAATGTGTCCTGCTGTGAATAAACAAACTTGTTAACAAACATTTCAGGACACTCATTGCAGGAAAGCTGGGTGTGTAGATTCCTTCCTGGTTCTGCTCTGTCTTCAGTTCCCGATTCCTCACCCCGCCCCCACTGTTACTCTGTTCTCCAAGCAGAGTGGATCTTGCCAAGAGAGGTGTTCTTCTCTTTCTCTGTCCATTACTACTCTACCCTCTTCACCATCTTCACTAATACAAATGATCATGAGCATGTCATCATGTTAGAGTTCAGGAGAAATGGGCCTCGGTTAAGTTGGTGAAGCCGCTGCCTTTTTGGCTCAGGCCATGATCCCACGGTCCCGGGATTGAGTCCCGCCTCGGGCTCCTTGCCCCACAGGGAGCCTGCTTCTCTCTCTGCCTCTGCCTGCCACTCGGCCTGCTTATGTGTGCTCTCTGTCTCTCTGACAAATAAATAAATAAATCTTTTAAAAAACTTTTTTTTAGGAGAAATCACTTCTGTCATGTGCTGAGCTTGGGGCATTTGGGATCTGACAGAGGACGGAGATATAATGGCGGAGAAGTGAAATATCTAACACGTGACCATGCTTGCAGATGTTAGGCTCAGTCCATTTACTCTCCTTATGGATTTTGCGCTGTGTGTGTATGCATTCACATAATATGTTTGCAGAGTTGTATTTGTCTCTACCTTTTGTCCCATAACAGTTTTGCCCAGACTGACCAACAGTAGCTCCTTTTAAGACATTAAATTTTGATAGGCTGCCTATTGCCTAGAAACCAGTAGTTCTGTTTCTGTCCTTCATGCTGCCTCCACATGGTTCTTGTAGCATCCTCTGCTGTGAAAATATTTCTGGCTGACTCTGCCAAAAGGGGAGTGTGTTGGACAGGATTCTGTCCTCAGTCACCTTCACCCCTCAGACCAGTATAACTAAGCCGTGCAACACACGGGATGTCAGGTCAATAGACATGACAGGTCTAGGACTTTAGGATGAATGACTAGTCTGGCTACCTCATAAACTGGCTTCCCCACCCAGAACCATCCCCTGATTGTTTCTGCTCTGTTCACCCTGAGCTTGAGAAGTTCAAAGAAGAGCAAAGAGGAGCATTTTGCATTTGATATGTTGAAATTTAGACTCTTAACAAGGTCTATTTTAGGCTTCTGTCTCATGAAATAAACATGATGCACAATAAACTTTTATGATACCACACATGATCCGTTAACAAGATTATTATCTTGTTTTCCTGATAGAATCATCAGAAGCAACCTGGGCCTTTGGGAAAATGCTTTAGGGAAATAGAAACCAATAGGAGCTACCTAAAGATGTTTTCTTAGCTCTCTTGAAGACGCTTCTTTAAAAGCTGTGTCTTGCAACAGATAAGGACAGAAACTTCTGGGGTCAGACAGATCCACTAACCACTGACTATGTCACTCTGGCCCCAAGCCTGTCTTCATCTGTGAATGGGCAATATTATTTGCTACCACATCACAAGTTTGTTGCCCTGTGTACCGAAATATTGTTAAGTAGAGTAATTACCACAATGCTTGCCTCACGGTAAGGGCTTGGTAAATAACAACTATGATTGTTTTTACTATTATCAGGAAAATAAGGGAAGACAAAAGGAAGAAGTAGGTTAGTGGTCTTACAAAGTGAAGAGCAGAGTCTCGTGTTCTCTGTATCCTTGAAATGCCAATATATGGAAGGAAAATCCCTCCCTAGTGTCCACGTCAGGCAATGTTGTTCTTTCTCTGAGCTAAGGGGGTTTTGTTTCTGTATTTGTTTGTGTTTACTCTATAGAGACTGATTCTTGAAACTGATCAAGTTTTCCTCTTCATATTTCATGTGAGAAAGCCAACCACAAGTAAATATCTAGGACTGTAGGACATGCTTTCTTAATACTAGGCTCCCTCCTGGCACCATCTGATTTTCATAGATTTTATTTTCTCTTTGCCTTTTTTTTTTTTAACTTAAATCTATATTAGGGAGCTGTATTATTATGTATCTCTATGGAATCTGATAAATCATTTTTTTTTGATAAAAGTATCCTTGGTCAAAAATAAATAATGGATAACCATATTTTTTCTCTTGAGATTCTAGTTTTGAAAAATCCATTATTTATCCCAGAATTCAGCAAATCAGAACCTTGCTCCAAGCCAGCCAAATCATCCAGGAGTGTGCCCAGAATTACTGCAGGGGTCACCTTTAGGCGTGAATGGACCATGCATTTAAAATGGCCCATTCATTCTCCCCTTAGCACAGATGCTGTGGTGGTTGGTTAATTATTTCGATGCTAATATGTGTGTATATCTTTTTTAATGTGGATGCCAGACCGAAGATTTGGATTGAAACCAGTAATCAACAGATGGCAATCACTCGGGGTCATGGCTGTCCTGGGCCAGGTTTTCACCACTGACTCTTAATAGAAGTCCCAATCTGGCCTGGCAGCAAGTCCCCCAGTGTCTGTACGCCTGCTCGGAGCCAACCCACCAAGAAAGGCTGGGACTTCCCTAAGAAAACTTTCTTGTATGCACCTGTGCGAGCATCCCAAAGTGGCAATTATAGAAATGTTTTGACCATCTGTGTCCTTGAGAGGACTTGTATTTTTTATTTCTTAGCGTTAAAGTGATGTTTCTAAAGCTTTCCTTTCTTACAAGTATCTGTCTCATGGAGTATCGTTTGGGAATAGCATGAAGAAAACATCAGAGACCATTGCAAACAGATTTGACCTGTGTCAGTAATATTTGAGTGATTCAACTTAATTTCACACTTCTCTATTGAAAACGTATTCTTTTCAAGTCACTGCCTGTGCGGCAAGATGACTTTTCTGGAAGAGCTCACAGTCCATGTGAGTTCAACCTTTTATAATTGTGACATATAATAATGTAGAACATAATGATGAGGATTTTTTCCAGACTTCCTTTTATTGTTTTGAACCAGTTTCATGCAATAACAGGTATGAACCGACGGCAGCTCTCACTGCATTGGTAGCTCTGTCACGCCCCACATCCACTCTTAGGTGCTAAGTGTATTGGGTGGGACTTTTTCAATGAAAGAGCTACGGGACTGATAAAATACCCATTTCAACTGGAGCCAGCAGAAGGATCTCATTGGCCAGTGTAACGGAAAATTCAAGGTCAGGAAGCTATTTCAAATGTTTTAATCCTGTGCCTTAACGTCATCAGGAGCACGTCTCTCTCTCACGATCTCTGCTCTACCCTGGTGGGCTGGCATCAGGATCCAGAAGATTCTGTCCACTTGGCAGTCCCAGAATCTGTCTCAGCCTGACTTTCTCACAGTGATAAAAGAAAAGAGATCATCTCTTTCCCAATTGCTTCATAAAAATCCCAAGATTCCTTGGGATTTGCTGGGCTTAAATCACATGACCATTCCTATATTTTTTTAGCTAGGGCTGCCATCACAAAGGACCATAGACTGGGTAGCTTAAACAACAGAAACATATCTTCTCACCATTCTGGAGACCAGGTGACCAAAATCAGCAGGGTTCACTCCTTCTGCGGACTATGAGGGAGAATCTATTCCGTGCCTCTGTCCCAGTTTCCGGAAGCCTTGGCTTACAGATTGCATTCTGCCTGTGCCTTCTCTGTCTTCCTTCTATCCATATTTCAGTGTCCAAATTTCCCCCTTTCATAGGCAGGAACCCCCATCATCTTGAATTGGCACCCTGATGGCCTCATTTTACATTGATTTTCTCTGAAGAGAATCTATCTCCAAATAAGACCACATTTTGAAGTACTAAGGGCTAGGATTTCAAATAATCTTTTTTGAGGGAGTGAACAATTCAATTCCTAACAATCCCTTAAGCACACACTATGTTAAAGGGATCAAAAGCACTGATCTGTCAGGTCTGCATCACTTGAACACCCCTAGAGCAAAAGCATCCTTACCTCCATAAAACATAAGTGGTAAGAGTAGGAAAGGGCTGGCTTTCCAGGGAAGAATCCATCTATTCCGCCAAAACAGAGAATCCATAGTGGGCACACAAAAGCAGTATTTATCACACTAAATATCATTAAATCAAAATAAAAGCCAAAACCTCATACACGTGCATACATATCACCTACACGTGGCCTTTATACAAACAGCCAAATCAATTACCAAATGAGGGCAGGTCCTGGGATATTATTCACATGGAATTAGAGCTGTCACATTTCTCTCCAGTAGGAGGAATCTCACATCCTAGCATCATTCTAATAAAGGGAAATCTCATTTGGCTCTTTAGATGCCGGCATGGGGGACAGTAAATCTAACAGAAAGAAGATAATATTGATGACCCACTCCCGTCAGTCTCCATAGAACAAAGACTCAGCAGGTGTGGAGCCAGGGACATGGTACCTCTTTTTGGCCAGTGTTTGGAAAGGGATGAAGGGAGAAAGGAATGCCCATAAGGGCAGGGATGCCAAATTCATACCAGATGTCTTCCCATCTTCTCCTCTCTCGTCCCAGGAAATATTATGAATCAGTCAAGGCATGTATTCTCACTGAGCCTTGCTGAGGCTTGGTAGAATCAAGGTTGTATGCTGTGTGTGTGTGTGTGTGTGTGTGCGTGCGCGCGTGCATGTGTGAGTGTGTGTGTGTCTGGCTGTGTGACTGACACACCCGGGAGTTATTACGTAGTACACATCTTCATGCCCACAATTGGAAGCCCCAGGCAAGTCCTTCTCCCATCAGGGTCCAGCAGCCTCCATCAGAATGGGCTCAGGAAGTTCAAGACACTTATCCTCCCACTGAGGCTTCTGAGTTAGCTGCCCTTAAAAGAGTTTCCTGACCTTACCCGTCTTATGTCCATCTTTGCTCCTGGAAGCTCATTTTATATACATCCAAAGATGCACAAGCTATGTATTCACTATTATATAGAGTGATATTTTTTAATATTATATAACAAGTTCCTTGGCTTGGTACGCCTCTTGGCTAAATGAGAAACAGTCTTCTTTATGTCAGGAAACGTCACCTCATATTTCTAAGTTTCCAGAGGCTCAGGAATGCATTTTTTCTGACAATGGCTTAGGATATAGGCTGGTGTTTTGCCAGCTTTCTCGCTGTTAGTTCATTTCTTTAATAGCATCGTGGTGAGAGTCTTTTCAGAACCCAGAGACTCCAGCCTCAACCCTTTCTATTAACTAAAAAACCCTGAATAACCCTCCATATGGTGCTGCCATGGTATTTGATAAATACCTTGCTGATATTTATGTGGCTTTATGCTTATTTTGACAGGTTGATCACATTAGTCTGTATTGCCACCAAACTTTTGTCACTGGGTTAAGTGATCTCCTGAATTTCTGCCATGGAAACTTGGGGGAAAATGAGAATCAGGAATGTACAATCTAAAAACAAAAGCAGACAGAAGCCATTCCGAAAAGCAAGAAAAGGGACAAAACTCTATTAGAGCTCCCGGTGAATGTATTTGTACCTTCTGTCAGCAAGGCTCTTAACTGTAAACTGCTTCTACTACCAGGATCGATAAAGGGCAAGGCCTGGAGATAGTAATTATGCTAATTGGTACTGACTAAAAAACAGGCAGGCTGCAGGATAAGCAGACAGTGTGTCTCCAGAGAAACAGACACATTTGTTAGGGAGGGCAAGACATGGTATCCTCTGTGAGGTTTCTCCTATAACCGGTTCACTAAGAAATACCAAGCGCCCCAGTGAACATCATTTAGGCTCTTGCCTCAGTACATTAAACCAGGCCCTTCTGAACAGTATCAAAGAAATAAAAGACTCAGTACCTGTCTTCAGGAAGCTTACAGCTTAACTTACGCTACAACATTGCACAAGCACGTGTGTGGGTATACACATGCACACACGCACACACACATAAACTGAGAGGTGTTTTCACTGTAAAAAGCAAGAACTGAGAACATAAATCCCAGGGTGCTATCAAGAGAAGAAGAGACCAAAGTCAGGTGGGATGAATCACAGAAAGCCTCTTGTAGGCACCATCCATAGGGAGAGGCTTCAACTAGAGAGAAGATGAAAGCCCCTCAAGGCCTTTTTCTTGATAAGAATTCTAACACAGAAGCTGTGTTATAGTTGTAGAAAAACATCTTATTAGATGTGGAAGTGTAAAAGCTCTCAAATTTCATCTCCATGAATGTAGCTTGGATGCCATCTTGGAACTAGTAACTAAACGAGTTAATCAAAATGTACGGATAGGTATCAAAAAAACAGATGAGCTGGTTAAAATTTTTGATTAATGTCCTGCCAGGCTGCTGTGAGATTCTAAACTTCCTAATAAACCTTGACCAGTAAAATTGTACAAACAATTTCCTTTGATCCCTTGAATTATGTTGAAGGCTCAAATATTAAAGAAGTCTTTTTAAAAAATTAGCTAAATGCATGAAATTTAGAGACTGTTGGAACTATCTGGCCCTGTAAATATCAAATTCATTTCTCTTAATTCCACCTTCCACTCATTAGCTCATTATGAAAGAATCCTTTCTCCAGAAATTAGACTACAGAATAGAAGGTAAAATTTTTCTATTATTTTTATTCCATGAAAGAGAAGTAGGGAACCACAAATTCTACCTATATCCCACGAATCATATTTTGGTATTTAAGGAAAATTCTGACAGTTCTAAGTTAAATGGGTCAGATCCCAAGGCTAAGATTTGCCATAGAGCCCCGAACTTCCATACATATCTTTTAAAAAGAACACACAAGAAGCACAGTGATGTAGAACACGGTCTCTTTCAGAACTGTGAATTGTGTGCACTGGGTATCCCAAGAAATGGGTGGTATGTAGAAAGCGATTTGAACTGAAAGCTGTGTTAATGAACCAGTCATCTCCCCTCCAAGGGCTGACTGTAGCTTCCACTATGCAGAAGAGGTGGGGTAGGCAGGCCTAGTATGACCCGGATTATCGCCCAGAGTTTTAGTTCTAAACACTTCCCGGCAGATACTGGAAACGGGGAAATAGGAAACGTCGGTCTTCAGGGTTGCATAACTGCTACCAGCAGGGGGCAGCACTGCTTAGATAATCACTATTTTTGCCCATCCTTCTTTAAGAAAACCCACAGGAAAAAAAGGAATTTCTTCCCTCAACGCTTAGCAGCTCAATCACATGCTAGTGGGCTAAAGCCAAGAATACCTTTGACCCAGAAGATCTCCATTTTCAAGGGACCAACCCTCCCCAGTAGGTGTGCATACAACTCAACATTTCCTGCCCACACTCAAGTGTGATACTACTTATGGTCTATTTACCTCTTTATCTTTGCCTTCTCCTTATTTCCTACTTGTTCCTCATCAGGGGAAGAATCATTTTATAAGAAAACTGAAAACTTAAGACACATAGGAAGCTTTTGTCAATCTTTCTCTCCCCAAAATAAAGTCTCCTGTTTGACGTAGCGCTTCAGATAGGGACTGGGGAAGCTCTCCTCAAGAAGACCACATGTCACCCAATGAAGAGCAGATATGAAAACATGTCATGGAAGGAAACGTCTCTTCTTTTGGAAAAGCCATTAATTGACCAGTGCTGCCTCCTGCCGCTGAAAGGAAATGAGGCAAAAACAATGCCGTTCCTTGTTCTCTGAATCGTGTTTTATTTTAATGATGTCAATATTTATTGAAAAAATTCAACTTGCTTAGAACATAATAGCAAACCACATCTTCTGATTAACTCTTAAAGCTCGGATTTGATAGTAAGATTAATTTTAGCCTTATTTTCAAAATAATTTAAAAATCACTAGAAAATTTTGGTTCCATTTTGTAAGAATATATTACTTGACAGTAATTTCAATTCCGATTATATGATGAGCTTTCATTCTGGTAAACTATGTACACTTAAAATGTTTAATTTAAAATTAGAGACCATTTTCCATAAAGCAAGAATGTTTGGGAGTTTGAACAACCAAATATATTACCTAAAAAGAAACAGGGACTCGTCATTGGAGAGCTATAGTATAGTCATTTATATGAAAGCATCTCTATTCACTTCCTTCTTTTTTTGCACCTTTCCTTTTCTTAGGCACCATTCCTGTATGTAATAATCTCAGGCAGGGTTGCATGAGGTGAAAAACCTGTGCTTTGAACTAGCTATACCAGGATTTAAAACCCAACTCTGCCACTTATAATTTGCTTGACCTTGAATATGTTACATAACCATACTGAGCCTTTTTTTGTCATCTCTAATATAGGAACAAATTTGATACCTATCTTAGGAGGTCATTAAGAAAGTTAGGAGGGAAAACATGTAAAGCTGCAAAGTAAACACTCCGTAATGATAGCTGGGGAGTTTCCTTGAGAAAGCCCAAGATAGAAGGTCTCTAAGTTGTCTGCCATTAATTCTTTCTCTCCTTATATTCACATGCTATTCCTTACATCAAGAGTCAGAGCCTAATTCCTCTCCTTTGAATCTGGATTGGACTGACTTACCAGTTTAACTGGTAGAAATCAGTGGATGTGACATTCTAGGATTTCCAAAGCAAGGTCATTAGGAGTCTTGAGTTTTGAAAATGGCAAGTGTCTTGGATGCTTGTTCCCATGATGCTCTTTTCAGAACCCTGCCGCCAGGCCAAGAAGCCCAGGCTACATGGGGAGGCCAAATGTAGACATTCCAGCTGACAACCCAGCTGAGCTCTCAGCCAATAGCCAGCATCAACTTCAGACCACATGAGTGGGCCATCTTGGACATCTAGCCCATGAGGGCCTTTAGGTCTCCCCAACTTCAGTCCTTATCTGACTGCAGCCACATGACAGAACCTGGACAAGAATTATGTAACTGAGCCCAGCAAATTCGCTGAACTATGAAGTACAATCATAAATTTTATTTCAAGCCACAAAATTTGGGGATGGTTTGTTACGCATGCAATGATAGATAACTGGAAGAAAGCTACAGGGAATATTCCTATTTGAAAGAGCCACTAGTCAAAACCCAGAGAAACAGCTGGGAGGGAGGAAATCATATTATAAATATTTATCTGTAATTCACAGTTGTGTTCCTCAAGTCACTGTTTCACAACTTCTGGAAAAGCTCAATTCAGTTTTTGAAGGGACATATGGGAGTTCAATAAATATTGGTTGGATGAATGAGGAAATGAGTGAAGGAATTTTTTCTATCAGTCCTCTAATAGAAAAAAAACCTAATGACTAGCAGTCCATCAAGAAGTTTCACTAGGAATCTATTATCTCAAAGCCATTTGGGGATATAAGCCACATACTAAGGAAGTTCAAGTCTTAAAAATATCAAACAAAAGAACATTAGAAATAGTGATCATGTGCAAACCTGTTCCACAACAATGGACAGACAGAACACAGATTCCAGATGAAAAAATGCACTTGGGTCAGTAGAGTAAGGAGAAGTCTTTTTCCAGATTTGGGACCAACACTGAACCCAGAAATTTGGGTGGACAACAGAAAGGACATTTTGAGTGGGAAGATGTCTTGGAACCAGGGCCAAGAAGGGGAAGTACAGTGGGTAAGGAATAGAGATTCTGTGTTGAAACTAATACTTTGAATGTGAATAAGTGCCCAATATACAGAACCAACACCAGTCAATAAGAGGCACAAACCCTAGCATGACCAGTTGCCCCATCAGGACCATGAGAGACCAGGAGGTCCCTTTGTTGGAAACTCAATGTGGACTGAAGAGAAGAAAGAGGTCAGGGAGTGAGCTGGGATGTGGGCTGAGAAGCCTGTCCCTTGAACTTGGAAGTGTGTGGGATGTCTTACATCTTATTTCCTTGACCTAAATCTGTACCTGAGGGAACTGGAATGGGGAGGGGGGCAGCACTCACTCATGGCAGGGAGTGTCTCATAGTATGAGAATAGGGAACCACCATCCGTGTTTATTGCCGTGGGCATTTCAGAGGATCTTCACGATCATTGTTATCTCGTTAAACCCTGTAAAGCAGTAGACTAGAAAGCACCAGTGTGGGTGTGGCCTGTCCGAGGTCACCTGACCAGTTGTTGGCCAGCCCAGTCTCAGATCTTCTGCCTGTAGGACAGGTTCACACCAAACCCTCTGCCTTCCCCAGATTTTACTGTGCCAGGAGCCCACCAGTGTCTCCAAATGACCTTGTTTACAGCCCAAACTAATGCTATAAGGCTGCTCTTTAAAGCTATCTGAGAAATGGCATATCACTCTTTGTTAGAAATAATGATACTGATTGCTAGACCAAAAGAGTGGATGTCTATCACTGAAATAATTCAAAAAGCTATTTTTGTGGGTCACATTCTATGTGATAAAAACTGTCATTTTAGTTGACTTTAAAGGACACATCCCTCTGTAAATCCATACAGCGTGCAGTATTCTTGGCTGAATGTGACACGTTCCACAAAAAGTGTATAAATGACTCTGATTCAGAGTGGAGGGAGCACAGATAAATAAAGTTGACAGTTCACAGAAGAGGTCTTCATTACTAAATTATTTTGGGAGGTTTTGTAAGTCAGGAAAACTAATCTGCAACTAATGCCCCTTCTGTGTCACTTATCCTATATTCATCTCCCCACACCGACTGTGAAAGAACAAGAACACAGAGTTTTACCTCCCCATCATCAATTACGAATATGTCCTTTTTTTTCCTCGGTGTGTGAAATTGCATTTCTTATAAATTGCCCCGTGCTGGTGCCTTGTGAAGTAAACATCCCAGTTCCCAAGGTATCTGTCTGCCTTAGACAATGAAGGACACGTACCCTGTGGGTGCTCTTAGAGCCAGGCTGGCCCTGCGTGTGGCTGCACATTGTTGGGAGGGCAGGGGACCTGGGAAGCCACGTGCCTGGCCATGAAACTGTCCTTCCACCTTCCATGCTATTGATCTGTACTGGCTGCTTGGCTTGCAAGCAGCTGATGGCCATGGACACTAATCAAATCAGGCTCTCTTCTGCCTGGCCTCTGGAAAAACATCTTTATGAGCCTCTGTAGCAGTAAGGGTCGGGGGTCTGCTGCAGCCTGAGTGGCAGGAGGGCTGGCATGCACAGCGGAGCAAGGCAGGGGGTAAGGCAGGAGTCATCTCTGCATGCCTCCTGGGGACTAGTTACTGGTGAGAAGAAGCTTCATGCTTGGGGCTAGCAGCTCCAAACCTAGTCACTGCACCTGACCCAAAGATCTGAAAGGATTGTCTTTCTTTTCCACAATTTGCCAGATGACACAGAAAGTTGATGTTTATGGAGAAATTTTTATTGTGAAATCTAGGAGACCATCCCACACTAATGCTTGCAACAAAATGGACTTAAACATAACCACTTAAGCTGATTTTGAACATTGGTAGCTGCATAGTTGGATGATCTGGAAGAAAGGCACAGCGTATAAAGACAATCTGTATTTTCTCTTTTTCCTCACGCATGGCTCCTTGTAGGTACTCTTGATACGGAAACCTCTGCAATCTGCTTCCCTTTATAAATTGTGTGTGCAGAGTAGAAATGGCTTGATGGAGTACAAATCAGATCATTCCTGCCCTGTGTAACTAATTGCATTTTGTTTCATTGTGTTTCCATAACTCCAGAAAGGGCATAGCTAACACTTGATGGAACATTTTCATATAACACTTGTGCTTCCTCAACCAAAATGAGTCTTTTGAATTTACTAGGAACTAAAAACATTATCAACTATTTGATCAGGTTATGTTTAAAAGAACATGAATTCATCGACATTCAGATGACTCAAAGTCCTAGTTTTCTGGGAGATCAGTATAGAAGTATTTTTAGGCTCAGTGCATAGAAATGACTTAACTTTTATACTCTTTTCTAGTGTTACAAGAAAAAATGTAGCCGGATTTCTAAAGTGGGGGACTCCTGTTAAAGAGACAGAGTATAAGTCTTGGTAGATGTTGGCTATTGAATATGAAATGTGGTGGTGGTGTCCTTTCCTGAGAGTTGAAGTCAGCAGCAGACCTGGTATTCTGCTGAAGTCAGCAGCAGACCTGGTATTCTGCTTCTGATGTGCAGGGGAGGACTTCCTGTCACCTCCTTTGTCAGGTGACTGCAGGTGCTGCCATGACTCCAAATCATGCTATGACTTCCAAATCAAGCCCCAGCCTTACCCTAGACATAGAGGGAGCAATGGAAAATGGCATTAACCCCATGCTCATGGAGCTCCAACCTTGACTAGATGGTCTCCCAGATGCATCACATGCCCTGCGTCAGAAGCCATTCCCTTCGTTCTCTTGCCTTCAACTAGGACTGGACTTAGCACATCCTTTTATGTTATTTTTTTTCCTTTTTATCTTTTTTTTTTAACCTCTTAATTTATTTTATTTTTTTCAATGTTCCAAGATTCATTGTTTATGCACCACACCCAGTGCTCCATGCAATATGCACCCTCCTTAATACCCACCACCCGGCTCACCCATCCCCCACACTTCCCTCCCCTCCAAAACCCTGTTTGTTTCTCAGAGTCCACAGTCTCTCATGCTTTGTCTCCCCTCTGATTTACCCCAATTCACTTTCCCTTTCCTTCTCCTAATGTCCTCCATGAGGACATTATTCCTTATGATCCACAAGTAAGTGAAACCATATAATTGACTTTCTCTTCTTGACTTACTTTACTCAGCATAATCTCCAGTCCTGTCCATGTTTATACAAAGTTGGGTATTCATCCTTTCTGATGGCTGCATAATATTCCATTGTATATATGTACCATATTTTCTTTATCCATTCATCTGTTGAAGGACATCTTGGCTCTTTCCATAGTTTGGCCATTGTGGCCATTGCTGCTATGAACATTGGAGTGCATATGGCCTGTCTTTTCACTACATCTGTATCTTTGGGGTAAATAGCCAGTAGTGCAATTGCAGGGTCATAGGGTAGCTCTACTTTTAATTTCTCAAGGAATCTCCACACTGTTTTCCAAAGTGGCTGCACCAACTTGCATTGCCACCAACAGTGTAAGAGGGTTCCCCTTTCTCCACATCCTCTCCAACACTTCTTGTTTCCTGGCCTGTTATTTTTTGCCATTCTAACTGGTGTAAAGTGATATCTTAATGTGGTTTTGATTTGAATTTCCCTGATGGCTATGATGATGAACATTTTTCATGTGTCTGTTAGCCATTTGTATGTCTTCTTTGAAGAAGTGTCTATTCATGTCTTTTGCACATTTTTTGACATGATTATCTGTTTTTTGGGTTTTGAGTTGAGGAGTTCTTTATGGATATCAGCCCTTTGTCTGTAGTGTCATTTTTGAATATCTTCTCCCATTCCGTGGGTTGCCTCTTTGCTTTGTTTACTTTCTCCTTTGCTGTGCAGAAGATTTTTATCTTGATGAAGTCCCAGAAGTTCATTTTCACTTTTGTTTCCTTTGCCTTTGGAGACATGTCTTGAAAGAAGTTGCTGTGGCTGATGTCAAGGAGATTATTGCCTATGTTCTCCTCTAGGATTTGATAGATTCCTGTCTCACATTGAGGTCTTTAACACAAAAAGATAGAAACACATTCTATATTCATGGATCAGAAGAATAAACGTTGTTAAAATGTCTATACTGCCCAGAGCCATCTATACTTTCGATGCCATCCCGATCAAAAATCCACTGGCATTTTTCAAAATGCCTGAACAAACCATCCTAAAATTTGTTTGGAACAATAAAAGACCCTGAATCACTAAGGAAATGTTGAAAAAGAAAAACAAAGCTGGGTGCATCACATTGCCTGATTTCAAGCTTTACTACAAAGCTTGGTACTGGCACTGGTACATGGTACTGGTACAAAAACAGACACATAGACCAGTGGAACATAGTAGAAAGCCCAGATATGGATCCTCAACTCTATGGTCAAATAATCTTCAACAAAGCAGGAAAATATAACCAGCAGAAAAAATACAATCTCTTCAATAAACGGTGCTGGGAAAATTGGACAGCTATGTATAAAAGAATAAAACTCGACCATTCTTTCATACCATAGGCAATGATAAATTCGAAAGCACATCTTTTTAAATATTGCCTTTCACCTTATATGGGAAAGAGACATGGCTCTCTTTTTCAGATAGCTCAGTTTAAATATGTATATACTAATGCCTCCAGGGACAATAGCTAAGTTTCATACACTGGGCTCAACAGAGTTGGAGATTGCAAATCCTCTAACTGGTTTGCGTGGTTTTGATTTTAACTACAAAAAAGATATTTTTTCCCTTGAATATTACCAGGGAAATATTCAATTTTCCTTGAATATTACCAGTCTATATTGGGTTAGACTCGATATAGTCAAGAAAACTGTAGTGTTAGAATTTTCCAATAATGAATGCTAATATTTGATAAAAGCAATATTTCCCACCCTCTCCTCAAGAATGATCTTTAGTGGTGGCAAGATGATCAAGTTAAGGGGTTCTCTCTGTTATGGTTTAACTCCCCCACCCACTCCATCTTAATTGCCTCTGCAGTATGTCCTTCAGGTATCTATGGTACTTTAGCATGAATTAAATAATAGAAGGCCAAATAGAAATCAGAGTGAAGATCAGAGGAAAGAAAGCACAAGACAGAATGCTAAAGCCTGATTTTAGTGTATATTTCGCCAGAGACATAAATGATGTCTTTGTGGCCCAAATATTTTGAAATTTTAATAAGCTAAGAAAACACACTGGGGAACTAGAATGACATATTCTGCCTTAAATGTGCTGTGAGAAGGTTCTGGAAAAGATAGGATATCTACATGGGAAAGAGGAGGAAACTAGAGACTTCAAATCCTGACCACCCCTATCTTTGACCCTCAAAAACAGGGTGAGGGTGCAATGCAAGAAAAAGCACAAAATGAGACCAAATGTACATTTTAAGATTCTATAAAATTGCTAAGAGTGGGTCATAAATTTGATGTTGATCCATTTATCAACTATGGCCAAGAAATTTAGACCCTGTTGCTGCTGCACATTTTATACTGCGCTTTGCTTAACTTCTCATATGGGTAGCCTTGATTCCACCAAAATTTTGTGAGATCATTAGAAGCAAAAAGGCTTTTGAAACAAAACGTAACTTAATTGAGTGATCATATTTAACCTCTTCTTCTTTAATGGAGGGGTTAAAGAGAACAAGACAGCCGAGAGATGCTACCTGAAGAGGTGCAGAACAAGGACAGGCTCTGGAGCATCCAGGCCTGGCAGGAGTGGCCCAGGAGATTGGCTCTGGGCTGCTGTGTTTGTCAGAGGGCATCATCCACATAGAGATGGGAGTTGTCAAGTTCCAGAAACCTATTCTGCTCTTGACACTATGCCTGTAGTTTAGGTAAACTGCCATGGATGGGCCGTGGTGCTCAGGACCCAGTATCCTGATATGCTGATTTTTTTAGGCATGAACAACTGAGAGAGATTGTCTTCTCAATTTTCCTTTTTCAGAGTCTTGAAACGAATCCACCACTATTTTTTCTATCTCAAATAATGAGGTAGAATTCAGGGCAAAATATAAAGAAATATTAATTACTAAGGAAAGAAATGTCTCCCAGATAAGTATTCGATATCCATTCTCTTCTGGCCTTCCACCATTGTCAATCACTCTTCATTTAACTTTTGCAAAATTTCTGGGCTCCTGTAAAATTAATCGATTAGATTTTCTAACCTAGAGGTAGTCAGGCCTTGTCTGTATCTTCTCAATAGCTCTAACACATAGCAACTTAGTTGCTTTAGTACTTTTTATCCAAGGGGTCTCTTAGGTATGCTTTATTTAGATACTTTTGTACCTTCTTATGAAAAAAAAAAAATGTGGTTGTTTACAACTTAGAAAAGAACTTCATGATGTAATGGAAAGGGCATGGACTTTGAACCAAATCAAACTGGGTTTGAATCTGCATTGAATATTTAAATGATCATGACTACGTTGTTGAGACTTTCTGAGATTCTTTTTTCTTTTAAAGATTTTATTTATTTATTTATTTATTTATTTATTTGACAGAGAGAGAGAGCACACAAGTGGGGGAGGGGGCAGAGGGAGAGGGAGAAGCAGACTCCCTGCTGAGCAGGGAGCCCAACCTGGGGCTCAATCCTAGGACCCTGAAATCATGACCTGAGTCAAAGGCAGACACTTGACCAACTGAGCCACCCAGGTACCCACTTTCTGAGATTCTTAATCTGTAAAAATGATATGAGACCATGCTTGGTATTCAGACAAATGAAATAAGTAGTATATAAAATAATTAGTATATAAATAAGTAGTATATAAAACTCCCAGCAGCTAGTGCTGTGGTCTTCACTACCACCACATCAACCATCTCTGCTCGTTTCGTTAGTACAACCACTGCCAACTGAGTGACCATGGGAAATCCGGGTAATGCTCTGGACCTCAGCTTTCACTTCCGCAAAACAAAGGTAACGGTATCTATCCCACAGCGGTAGGGCTCTGAAGATAGTGAAATAGTATCATGTGTAGAGGTCTAGGAACATGGCATATAATTCAAAAATTGTCCCTCTTTTCCCCTCTTGTTTAGCAATAGCAGGGACCTCTTCAAGCACTTGTCGGTTCCCAGGCTAATAGTTCACTCTGATTCTGAGATTAGATGAGAGCCTGCAGGGTCACTGTAGAATTACTGTAAGTTGGCCCTAATGTCCAGATTTGTGTCCAGGAGAGATGCACACTCTACTACCAGTCTTAGAGTCTGAATCAGTCTTAAGGCCATAGAGGAAGCAAGAAATACATGCAGTACATGGATATTCCCCTGAGCAAGGCTCTCTCTCCCTTCAGGGGCCCTTCCTGGCCAATGCCCAATACAGTGTATTAGCCCCACACCTTTCCTTCACCGGTGCTACTTCTCTGTTCAGTGCTGAGAGGATCTTCCCTCCTACTGCTGTTTGTTTCCTGGCCTTGCTCACCATTTCCCGTTGATGGAGACAAGGAAACAGACTGCCTTCTTATGCATACTGGGATCCTGTAGCAACCCCCAAGGGCAGCCTGATGCAGGACAAAATGCCCCTGACCTCAGCAACTTGACAATTGTCATGTCCTTATACTTCCTGAGGAAACAATAGATTAGAATGAAGACACGGTCTTAAGCACATACATTTTCTTCAGCAACAATGGGGACCATTCATTATTTTTCTCTTGCTCCTGTGTTCTATGTACCTTCCTTCTGAAAAGTACAGAGGGTTCCTCATCTCTGTGCTTGTGTGGCTTTCTAGGGTGGAGAGTAAATGCTTCCTACCAGCTTTTGCTATGCTCACTTAAGGTTCAGTGTGTTTACTACATTCACCCAGCAATGGATCATTTAGGGAAAATTGAGGAGTGTCCCATTTTATCTTGTCAGATCGGCTCCAATATGCATGGCAAGGCCTATGACTATTTTTCCTTTTTTATTTTTTTAACTGCATCTGTCAGTGGCCCCAGAAACTACTTGGAAATGAACATAAGCATTACATACAGTAAATTTCAAGAATGGATACACTTGATATTGGGAGGAAAAGGCCAGATTGAGTTATGGGGTGAGTGTGTCATGCTCATCGACTTAGGGGGTCTCTGATAATTGATCCTAAATGGATCTTTTTCTCTGCCATAGAATTTTATTTGGTCAGAATGTGCTGTCTATCTTTTATGGTCCAAAAGCTAAAATTGCAACGAACATGATAACTACTTGTAATTCAGAAATCTCACCATCTGTTGTTTCAACCAATGTCACTTAACCCTGCTGAGTCAGAAAACAACAGCAATAGACTGAGCATCCTGGAGCCCAACCGTGAGGGTCAAGGTGATGCCCAGGGTACAAAGGCTTCTAGTTGACCTTGAGTCCAGGAGTAAAGTTACGCACAACACTATCTCATTGTCTACCTGTAACTCCAAGGACATGATTCTACCTGCTTAAAAAAAAAAAAAAAATCGATGAGTTGATGTTTGCCATCAGAATGAGTAGCTGATGTGACTCTGCGTCCTCAAACTCAAATGAGAACTGAATGTAACTTGATTTATATTTCCTTTATAGCAACTCTGAGCCCACAGTGCATTTTATTTTTGTCATTATTAGACTCAACTCTCCTTCCCGGAACTACACCAGATTCACAAAGGGTTTTATGATGTCCAGAAAGACGAGGGACCTTGGCTATGAGGTCTGTAATGGTCTCACCAACACCCCACTGCCCAAACCCCCAGCAGTTTGCTGACAGCGTGCAGTTCTCAGCTCCTCCCACACCCTCTGGAGGCATGGGGATCTTTATGGAAGCACTAAGACCCAGTCTGGCAGGTTGTCCTCCCTGGACACACCACAACTCTTCTTCCTGGGGAGTCCTCTGCCTCCCCAGGGCAAAACCAGGGAGCACCCTTCCCTGAGACCTAGGGAGTTATCCCTGCCTCCAGATTAAGAGAAGCCCTTCCTCATATGAATGCACCACCACACCTCACCATGACCCATTTCTCAAAGACATTCTGCTACTCTCTTCAAATTCTGTCTTCCTTTTAGGAATCAGACTTTCAGAAAACAAAAGCCAGGAAATCTTGCTGGTAAATTCCAGCTTCTGCTGCCCAAGGCAAGAAGGCACAGAGGCATAGAGGGAAAGAGGAAAGATACAGAAAGGGAGAAGGAAGAAAAGCCTAAATTAAAACCACCAGGCATTTGTTGGTAATGTGGATGGTAGCACTCAGCACAGCACTGCATTCCTTAAGAGGGTCTAACCTTTTCTTCGAGAACTAGAGGGAACATTGTACGGAGAGAAGGAAACTGGGTCCTGGACTTCCTGTGTTTGTGCAAGGGAGTGTGGGGGATTGAAGGTGTATTTCCAAGGCATCACTGGTTCCTCTTTTATAGATTACCCTTAATATCATTTTAATTTGTTGGAAAAGGTAAACCAATTCTGCCTCTTCTTTTTCTTCTTGTAAATCCTTTGTGAATGAGAAAAAAAAAAAAAAACAAACTCAGGAAAACCCAAGAAGACTCCCTTAACTGCTCTCCATGAGAAAGATGACCAGAGTTTGCCTGTGGTGTCAGTTTGTGATCCAGTGACTTTAGAGGAGTCAGTCAGAGGCCAAAAGGGGCTGAACTCATGTCCCTCAATTTAAGAAAACACAGTCTGTAAAACCTCACACTTGCAAAACATTGATGTGGCAGATGGCTTTAAGGCAAAAACTGTTTTCCCCTTCAGAAGTCGAGGTGCCAGGAATTCCTTTAAGTATCAAGATGTCCTTGAATTTTTTAAAAAATATGATCTAATTTAGAATCATGGGTTCATGTAGTTTTGCAAAAGTCTATCTAATTCATAAAGATACATACACCCATCCTCAGTGAAATGAATGGTAAGCCAGAGAAAACATGAGATTTCACCAATGGGGAAAAAAAGACTCTGCCAGATTCTAATAGTTGTTTCAGATGTTTAGGACAGTTGCACAATACTCAAATGACTCACCCCATCCACAAACACAGTTAGAGATGGACAGGGTCATGAGGCAGGACCTGCAAAACAGGTTTTCATGGCACGGTGGCATATGGGGCGGTTACACCAAGGGTAGCCCTCCTCGGCTTCCAGAGACGAAAAGCAAACAAGCACTCCTACATGTCACACCAACAGAACCCTCTTTCTCCGTCTGAATAGCTCCTATTCTGTGGCCAATTTCCCCAAGTCTCTTGGTTTGTAAATATTTGTTTTTGTAAATTTAAGCAGTTACTCTGACAAGGTTGATCCTAATCTGGGGCACTAAGGAAATGGAGAAAATGTACCAGATGTAAATAACTGCTTTCCTGGGTCAACTGATACAAATCTAAGCATTTTAGAAAGCTCTGCCCATATTAAAATGAGGGGGGAAAACATCTTTGGGCAAAAGAAGAAGTAGAAAACTGGTGTATTTTGTATTGGAACAACATGGTGTTGGTTTCTGATGTTCCACGCCTGGGGAGTGGACCCAGGAGTGGAACGCCAGCCAGGCTTTGGAGGTAAAGCTCCTCTGCTGACCACAGTTATGTTTTACTGTAAAGGGCCACCACTCACTAAATCCTATGTAATTAGAAACTCAGAGAGAAGGAAATGTCGTTAGAATACCCAGGGGAAGGTTTATCAAAGAATACACGGTTTGTGCATTTGAGTTTTGCTTTTCATCATAAGCTGTGACAGCTTCCTTGGATCTAAATATCTGGTATCTTGAATGCGTAAATGTCATAAGACCACAGAAAGAAATGACCAGACTTCTTCTAGGTCTCTACTTGTCAGGTTTTATTTAGACCCTACTTTTCCTTTTCCCTTTAGCTTGCAGGCATGGTAGGCACAGGGTGTTGGACTTGTCTCCTTACAAATATGTTTCCTTTGCGTGGTCCCTTAATGAAGATGGGAACCTTCAATGTCTGAGTTATGCCTACAATGATAACCACAGATCAGTGCTCTCAGATATTTTAAGGAAGTTATTTCTTCTCCTGTATCTGGTAAGAAAAAGGAAAAAATTTGAAGCATATATAATATATATATATACACACACACACACACACACACACACACACATATATATGTATGTATAAAATATTTTTATGAGATTTTCTTTCTTTATTTTATTTTTTCAGTGTTCCAAGATTCATTGTTTATAAAGCCTATATATCTTTGTGCATCAGTTTAAGATCAAAGTTTACCCGTTCCAACAGAGCACACAGAGGATGGATCATTTGGTAGCTGGCTTTGGTTAATATCACCCACAAGAATGCCAAAAGTTGTCTCGCTGAACTTGCAACCTCATACTTGCATTCCAGATGTCCAGTCTTGTGTTACTGTGCACACCTTAAAGTGAGCTGGGAGATTTATAATTACCTGAGTCTTCCATGAAAGAAAAAGGCCAGAAGTTACCTACACCACCCACTGTAGGATTGTTCTTGGCATGGAGAGTGAGGCGTGGTGAATGTGTGCATGGCAGTGTGAGTTGTCATGTCTTAAGTGGCAGTAATGCTAGGGGGTACTTTTCTTCTTGGAGTTATATTATTAACTCCTTGGACGAAACATATCTTGGTTTTGAATCATAACCATGGGAAATGCCCACACCCATCTCGCCTTAACATATGTAAATTCCATTTCTCCCAAGACTCTCAGCTATGAGAAAATGCAACCATCAGTATTATGAAAGTAGCTCAACTGAAATGTTTGCTTTCCTGTGCTCTGTCACTTGAGCAGTTCAAGTGACACCTTTGACAAGGCAGAACAAGAAATTTATCCCTTCAATATGGAGCCTTTTGCCAGGGAGGCTGAGTTTTGGAGCAAACTAATGGTGAGTTGAATGAAGTATTTAAATATCAAGGGCATTGTACTGAATATTTTCCTTGTAGCTTTTCATAAAATTAGGAGGAATTTGTAATCAAAGGATTGTAGTCTTGTTCATTGTTTTAGAGTGAAACATGCCTTCTACACACCAAACAGTGTTAGTGATATATGACTTTGGGTGAATTGTTTGCGTATGAATGTTTCTAATTTTATTGATGAACCGTACTGAACAGCCTGTAGGCATACAAGACATGACCTTTGAAGCAATACGACTCACTGACCGAAAGGAACTGTAAAGTCAAGCCAGGTTTATAACACAAATGAAGAATTTCTTGGAACTCTGTTTTGAGTTGTTATTTTCAATTTTCTTTAAATGTTCCTCTTCTGGATTTTATATAAATACATGTATGTGAATATATATATAATAGTTATGATATATATTATGATCAGAAGAGCATGATAAAGGAGCAGGCTAGTGTCTAACACAAATTTTTGTGATTTTTGACCTGGGCATATTCAGACCTGCTGTTTCCCTTTATGTCATAAAGAACTTCTGAGTTTACTCCACATGAAGTGGTCGAGTCCTGAGAGCCCCAAAGAACGGTCCAGATTCCCTGGCCTCAGTGACCCTGGCTGATCATCTAATTTTAAAGTTGAATAAATTGAAGTTCCCCTTACTTGAACAACCCAGAGTGGGGATATAAGATCACAGACTCCAACGCCAGCCCAATGCTTTTTCAGTAAGTATATCTCCTTTCCCATGGTATAACTTTTCAGTCTGTCTTCTTTCTAATGTGAATTTGAACTTCATTGGAAATAAAAGATTCTGCCACAACCATAGGTGATTTATAGATTGGATGGTATAAGAAATTCCCTTCTGGTGGCAACAGTGGGACCCATCTGTCTTTTCTGTGGAAGTATGACCCATGTTCCCTTCTTTTATGACATGAAGTTGACTTTAAGAGCAAATTAAAACACTGGATTCTAAAGTAATCACTTCTATTTAATAAAGAATGCTCATCATCCCTGACGGTCTTAGCCTTTAATGTTATATCTAAGATGGCAAGTCATATTGTATACTTTTTGAGAAAGGAGGGTAGAAAATATTGCACTATCCCCAGACCTAACTAAAAAAGTGTAATTTTCAGATGAATGTTCAAGGTTTTCAGACATTGACCTTTGTTTATCCAAGTCATTCATTCATTTACTTAGCAAGCATACGACCAGTTGTATTCTGGAAATTGAACCATTTCTATGCTCTTGTAATATTTAGATTTTTAAAAATTCATTTGTTTTTAATAGGAGCTCATTTTTGACAAACTAAGGAAAAATAAAAGGAGTTTTTTCCTGCATGCCCTCTGGGCAAAAAGGAAGGTCTCTGCTTCTAGGGGCTGAGAGCTGATGTCACACAGGTCTGATTGGCTCCAGGGTCCTAAGACAGCCCCCAGGGCATCAGCAGATGCTGAAGGGCAGGAAGTCACCAAGAGATGAGATCAAGACATTGGTTCTCACCCCTTAGACACCTCCAGCCCCCTGCTCAAGCAGATTCCCAGTTATATGGGAGAAGGTCAGAACTGTAAGGTACACAGCTATCACACAAATTCAAGCTAGCTTGTTGTTCTGTTAAACCTTGATTACCTAAACTGTCATTTTGAAAATTTTCTCCTCGTTTGGAATTTCTTTGGTCCCTATCTCTGTCTCTGACATTACACGTTGTTACCCATTCTCTTGGCAGGTTTGTGGCTACTTACCTGCAGGGCAGTAGCCTCAGAGATGCCATAGGTTGCTGGCAGCACCTCAGCAATCTCTCATGGGCTCCTTCAGCCTGCGCAATGGATAAAACACCCACCAGCTCAGACCCCCAGGGGTGGCCCCAGGCCAGGGCAGGAGGAACTGAAATTCACTGTAGTCCAGAGCTGCTCTGGAGATGGAGTGAATCAAAAGAAATAGAGTTTTGAAAGTCTGGTTTATTTTCAGGGTCTTTGTATCGTAATTAACACACCCAACCTCTCTTGTGGTCAGCAGGTTGTTATCTTAACTGCATAGGTGGTGAGATGCAGAGATTTAATAATGGGCCTGGTGCTCTCTGGTTAGTGAGCCTGGTGGAAATCAAACGTATAAGCCTCTGCTGGCAGAAGCTGGCAACTTCACACATAATGTGGGATGTTCTGTCTCTGCCTTCTCTGCTTGGAGGACTAGAGTAGTTCCTCCATCCAGAATTCATTGGTTGTTCTTTATTCTTGGTGCATTTGAGTTCTGGCATGTCTTCCCTCTTGCAGACTGCTTGTGTGGCTTAGAAGTTCACTTCCATGCTGGATAAAACTGGATGATGTTTCCCTTCTGTTCCAATTTAGGAAGTTCAAATTCAGAAGTTGCCTCCAAGTACAGCTTCAAATACCCAAGGCTGTGTGCTGTTCAAGGATGGCTGATGGATTAAGTCCCTGCCCAGCACACAACCTAGCACAAAAGCTAACCATTACACAGGCTCATTTCAACAAGGACAGATGACATAAGAGGATGCACTTGGCCATGGATGCAAAGTATGGTGGGCAGTAGCCAGCAGTGGACATGATTTGGGGGAAGTGGGCAGTGGTACCTGCCTAGGTAGTCCTGAGTGATTATCACTACCCAAGAGACCCAAAACATCTTTTTTTTCTTTTTAAGCCTAAAACCCTCATTTGGCCCCATTCTCTCTCACCACATGAGCTCATCTGAACAAGGCATCAAGCAAGTGCTCGCTGAGTTCAGCTTCTGTACTAACTCCACTGTTTCTGCAGAGAACACAGAGCAAGAAGACATGCTCTTGACTCCTGAAGGTCAAAATGTAGTGAAGAGACAAGATAGACACACATGAAACGATTAGAGGACAAAAGAATATGTGATTGAGTGGCAAAGTGCATGGCTCAGACATTGAGTGGAATAGTGCTTCTGATGATTCTGATAATTGTCAAAGAAGGTTTCATTAGAGAAATGATCAAGAAGGACAGTTGGATTTGAATAGGAAAGGGGCATCCAGGTGAAGGAGATGGTGTTCGGTAAATGCCAGGACACAAAAGCAGCCATGGGGGTGGAGCAGAACTGAGTTTTGAAGAGGAAATGCATGTGAGGGACTGAGGAGGGAGAAAGTTGAGCAGATCCTAGAGAGATGGGAAGGCCAAGCTGAGGAGTTTAGACTGGGAGGAAATGGGAGCCACAGAAGGTGTTGGAATAGTGGAACACAAAAGCAGCATGTGAGGATAATTATTCTATCCAGGTACATCGGATTCTGAAGATTCTGCAGGCCAGTTAGGAAACTATTGTTACTGGATGTAAGCAGGAGATGATAGTGGTCCCAGGTTAGAGTGGTATAAGAAGAATAGGGGCAAGAAGCACATTTCTAAGGGAAACTATGAAATACTCATTGATGAATGGAATCCTCTACGGTGCAAACTATGGTTATCTTGTGTAGGTGACAGTCTGTCTTTGCTCAGAATAAAAGAGAAGTCCAAGTCTTCCCCTTAGATCTACTCCTGAAGCCTCCGAACCTTTCTCACACCTCCTTCCCTGTTCCCTGAGTTAATCAAATGCTCTCTAGAAAATTTGCCAAACATCAGTACCTATCCTGAATGTTCAGGCCAAAGCTTCTCTTCCAAGCAAGACTCTTGCCACGAAGAACACTCTCCTCCCTCAAAGCTACCCATCTCTCACAGCCGGGCTCATGACATGGAGGTAGGTGTCCTCGGTTCTCCTTAGCTGTTGTCGAACATGAAACACCCTTCTTTCTCCCTCACTGTCTTAGTTTTATCTCTAGTTAATTTAGTCCTCGCATCTGTCCCCTCTCTGGCTTTATTCACATCAATTTTCCCAGTGATATCTGGTTCCTTGGCAGGCTACTTCAGTGTGAGATGATCAATTTTCCCCTGCAGAGACATAGTTGAATTTGAACTAAAGTCTCTCCTACCTACAGGGAAAACAGGTCCACAGTTCACCTGACAGTATGAAAGAGGAAACAAGCTAGAAAGGCGAAGAAAATCAAGGGGTTGCATGTTTTGTCTGGCAAATCCCAGATAGATTTCAAGGGAAATTTTGAATCATAGAAGGTAAAGAACTTTAAGAGATCCAGGCATGTGTTCTATTTGACCTGCAGAGTATTTTTTAATGACTTTCTTTGTTTTCATCTTTGAGCCAACACTTCAAATTCAGAAGATTTGACAGAACTATCCAGAAACACATTTCCTTAAGAAAAGAATCAGAGGGGGATGGGGATAATCAGGTAGAGCTGAGTATCGCTCTCCCGTGTAGATGGGGCGCACACTCTCTTCCTCAGCTACATTTGTGCGTACTTATTAAGACCTGAGGACATTTGAGTTTTGAGTTCGTGACCCAACTGATTTCTTGTTTTATAGAAAAGAGAAACTGAGGCACAGAGAGGTTGATGAACTTTTCCAATATCACTAAAGAGATTGGTAGAAGCATAGGATTAGAACTGAACTTTGCTAGGATCCCTTGACCCTCTTTTTCTGCCTTCTGGGACTGTAGTTGTTTCCTGAACACAAGACCAGAAAGGCTGACAAACTAGAGGAAGACAAAGGCTTGCAGATGGGAATATCCTGATAGCTGAAAGAAACACTGAACAGGAGTTCCTGAGAGGAGGAAGCGGGGGAAATCAAGAATAATCGTATTTCTCCACCATGACCTGGGATATAATTTTATTTTACTCTTTCATACTTACTACTTATAATTCCAAGAAGTAACATATTTCATGATTGGCTTTTTCCCTCTATTACAATTTCTTTACTTAAAAAGAGTGCGGTTGAAAACATGGCAGTTGTGATTTAACACTGAAGTGTCGGTATTGAAAATGTCCCAAATTTCTAAATGAACCTTACTGATAAAAATGATTGGTTGTGTCGTCTTGTCCACTTTGCTCTCCTGAGTTCACTGCATTTCCTTAGACCTCTGGCCTGCCCCATGAGAGTCTCTGTCTTGAATATGTTAGAATGACATTGGCACTTGGCGAGAAGCTGGCAGGCTCCCGCAGACTCAGCCGGGCTGTGATCTCCGCAGGCTCACGGAGCCGGCGGGAGGGGGCTGCGATCATCCTGCTTATCATTATTGATGCGGCTTCAGCGACCTCTGATGCGTTTCTGTCCAGTGCGATTCTGGATGCCATTCAGAAAACACCTGCTGTAATCCTTGCGAGAAATCCGTGTGTGTGCCAAGGCCAGGGGATTGGTGTCACTCTTGAACAACATGAAGGTCAACCTCTTGGCTTTCCTTTGGTAGTTAGTTTCATGAAAGTCAGAATTCTTTATTGAGTGAATTTTAATACAGACCCAGCATGGCCTGGCATTTTGACTTCTTGCAGAGTCACATTTTAAATTGGCTTTTATCTAAAATGGCAGATGGGTGGAGATTTTGCAGGGTGTTTGGAATTGGAAGATACATAGGAAACAGAGATGCTTTGTGTTCTCTGAAATACAGGAAAGCTTACAATTAATGTTGGGTCCCTACTTTCACTACTTCACATTCATCCTCCTCAAAGGAACTGTACCCTCGTGATGGTTTCCTTTTCTTTTAGGGGAGGGCCTTTTTTCCTCCCCTCATCCCCAAACCCTTGAAGCCTTTGGCTGAGATAACAAGTTCACCTCCCTACGTGGGCGAGGATGTTTCCACCCTATCATTTATGCTACTGTTTTCAATACAGGTCCTACATTTCTCTCTACCACGTGCATACGTGAGTCATAAATGAGAGACAAAAAGTCTGTAGAGGTATTTGACACTGAGTCCACAGTAGAAGTTTCCATACATAGGAGTTCATCTGATCCAAGGCCACCTTGATAAAATGTGATATAATTGATAGTAAAGTAATTGATGATGGTAATAACTAACATATATTACAGGTTTCCTAGGTGTTAGGAACTACACTGTATATTTCATGGGTTTTATCTAATTTAATCTTCATTGTTGCCGCCATATTCTGCTAAATGAACGATAATAGTCTGTGTGAATAAAGGCTGAGTTTTAGTCACAGAGTTTAAGAGGGATCCCAGCAAACTGAAGAATGCCACCATGTGGGAGTGGGGCCATGTAGGGAGAGCAGAAGTCCTTGAACCTGAGCCTACAGCCGAGTCTCCCTGAAGGCCAGTGAAAGGACAGATGACTGGACCTACCACTGTATGACTCCTTGAGAGTTTCCAATCCAGGGGTCTAAGGCAGGACCCCAAAACCTGCCTTTGTAATAAGTTGCCAGGTGATGCCAAGGGCTGCTAGTCCAGGGAGCACAGCTGGAGCACAGCTGGAGCACAGCTGGCCTAGAGTTCAAAACCATACATTGCATCGGGAGAGTGGGTCACGTCCCCCACAGTGTTTTACCCTGGGGGAGACACTGCTCTGGCTTACACAAAAGCCTCTTGCAGCCAGTTCAAGGGCTGTAGGACATAAGTGATACCAAGGGTTCCACAGCGATGCTGGCTGGGACCTTCACCAATGGTGTGGGTTGAGACAAACATAGGTGGAGAGTGAGGGAGAACAGAAGAACAGATGGAGGGGGCTGCCTGCAGAGGCAGCAAATCAAGGACCCTGGGAGGTGCCCAAGCAGAGAGGGATGAAGGGTTTCTGATTAAGGATCACAAACTGGGGGCCTGAGGCTGAACGCAGTCTGCAGACATGTCCGCAGCAAGTGTCGGGGCCAGCAAGTGTTTCCTTTGAATGTGAAGGAAGGCAGATACTCTCTAGTCCCCCCAGTCTCTACCCTCTCTCAGCCCCTCTGAGCCGTCCACTTGCCCTCACTGGCCTGGCCGCTGGTGGCCCGGATCTGAAGGCCCATGACAGTGAAGTACTGGATTAGGTATTTTATTGTAAATAATCTGTCATATAACTCTAAAGAATGAGAGGAACATCACTAGGTACGCTGATCCCCGTGTGCCCGCATGTAGGCCCTGCACATGGAGACGGAGGCCCCACGCCAAACTGTACCGCATGGAAGCCGGTTCTCGCATCCCCCCCCCCAAGGCAGTGTTCCCTCGTGGGGCTCTCTCAGTCCCTACCCCATGCTCCCTCCTCATTTGCTCCGACCAGTGGCTTCCTCTGCTTCCATCTCATAGAGCTGACCACAGTGGCCAAAGAACCTCAATGGGAAAACACGCAAGAACTCTGCTCAAGCCCACCCGTCTCTCCCCACCCAACCCCGCCCCCATCCCTGTGAATGTCACCCGAGGTCTGTCCACCCTGAGTCCCATGAGCTGTTCCCCAGCTGAGAGGCAAGCGAGCCTCCCAGAGCCTGGGAAACACACAATGGGAAGGTGTGGAAAGACCGAGCCGTGGAAGGAAGGGAAAGGGGTGGGAAGAGTTCCGGGCTGATTGCAAAACAACCAGCACCAAAAACGGTAGATTGCCAGGAGGGGAAGCTTCTGTAAGAAGTTGTAGGGCAGGCGCCTGGGTGGCTCAGTCAGTTAAGCCTCTGCCTTCAGCTCAGTTCATGTTTCCAGGGTTCTGGGATCAAGTTCTTCTTCGGGTTCCCTGCTCAGCAGACAGCTTCCTTCTCCCTCTTCCTCTGCTATACCCCTGCCTGTGCTCTCTCACTCCCTCTGTCAAATAAACAAATAAAATCTTAAAAAAAAAAAAAATTCCAGGGCAAAAATGAGTAAAGAGAAAGGGCCAAAGCAAAGAGAAATAATAAGACCAAATTAAGAAATGGAAGAGCTAGATAAACCCTTAGAATAAATTCTCAGTGACGGACATGTTGCCCTTTGAAACAAAACCAGAGAGAGCCAAAAGTATGGAAAGACAGTCTTTTCTGCCTCTGCCTCTGGTTTGGGATGCTGAATTATTGGCTTTTATTTCCCAGGCAAGCACGCTGCTTTCCTAGTGAGGAGAGTTTAAGGTAGTGGCAGAGGTAACAGCCTGTCCCCTCCTTTCCTTGGGCCGTCTTTCCGTTCTCTTTTCTCTCTCTCACTTTCCTCCCCAGACTTCCTACAAATAAGAAAGAAGCACTTGGGGAGAGCTCTGGTGCAAGTTCCAGTAACAACGTTGGCAGGTGAATTGTGCACGTACAAAGTGAGTCAATTTATAACAGATCAGGGGGCTGTATCCCTCCCAGGGGAAAAAACACTTATATTGATGTGTTTATGTTTTGGAATAATAATATTTGTCCATGTGAAAATATGTGCGATTCCTTTCTGCCACACCATATGGCTGATTACTATTCATAATCCAAACAGTAGCAGCTGCTTCAGAATTTTGAGAACGACTTTTCTTGAAGTAAAAACAGGCAAACTAGCAGACGTCATATATGGTCTCCACGGTGTCACTAGTGATTCACCAGAAATCTACAATTAATCCAGTACGGTCTTTATGAATAGCTCAGCAGTTCATTTTTCTAGCCACTTTCATTCTCCCCCTCTTATCTGACCCTACCCCCTCTCAACCTGTGCCCTCTAGGGCCAGGCTACCTTGGGAACGCAGATACACGTTAGCCCAAACCATTGACCACAGAAGTTCCCAGTTCGGTTGTTGTTGACTGATGACAGCTGCCAGAAAAACAAATTGCAGGTCATTTATGCCCTGGTTCGCCCTGTGGCTTCCTACACTGCTGAACCACATTCTATATTTGTGGTTAATCAGACACATGAAGGCATTGAGGCAGTTAACGAATCCCTCTCGGGCCTACTTGGCCCAACTCTGAGGTAATGGAAAATGTAGAGTAGCACTTTCTCCGGACCATTTGAATGTGGTTAGCAGAAACCCCCAAGGTTTAAGAAGGGAGTGACTTTCAGAAGAGGCATTGGTAAAAACCACCACAATCCACAGCACAAAACAGCCCAATTTCATAGAGAAGTATCTGCAAGTCATTCTTCCATCATGGCATCTCGTCATTCGGAGACCCCCGAAGAGCTTTAGAAAATCAAAACACTCTTTTTTCTTTTTCCATTCATTTATCCAAAACATTCCTTATGCTGATTCTACACATCACAATGGTAAACATCCAGACTATTTAGCAAAAAAAAAAAAAAAAAAAAAGTCCTGACCCAATGTACCAAAACTTAAGCCAACGATGAAAGTATATTTAGATAATTTTCCATTTCCGTTAGTTTAATCTTCTTTAATGCCCTGTGTTTGCATGATGTATCATGGTTTTCAGGGTGTTTTTCAGGGTGTTTTTGTATATATTATTAGTAATTGAGATTTCTTGCCCCCCGCCCAAGACTGTCAGGTGACCCAAATCCATAGACGATCGTTAGACTGGGATATTATCTCTGGCCTGGATGCACTGTCCTGTTCTCCCCACAATGGGTATCACTAATTTCCAAAGTGTTTCCGTTGTCTTCCTGCAGCCATTTGTCTTTTTCAGGTGTCTACTGGTCAATTCTCTAAGTACCTGCTGCTTTTATCACAAGTTATAATAGGGTGATTTATCAATGTCATTCTCCTCACTCGCCACAAGAGAGCAACTACAAGATATTATGGAATTGGTCTGCATACTTGGCCTTTAACAACAGTCTATGATTTGAAATGGCATTTATGCCTCTGTGGTCCCAGAGCTTGTCAAAAGGTCTCTGAGTCAGCCTTAACTTTGCCAGCCTCTGCCTTCAGGGGGCATTAGGTGATTGTTTCATAAACTTCCCTTTCCCAAAAGGAATATCTGACATTTCCAAGTCACTTCTCGTGCTTAGGAGCTATGTGTGAATGCGTGCGTCTGCTCCTCATTTCCGTGTTTCTTATCATCATAATCAGCCTGACTCCAGCTAACTGTGTGGTTGCCCTACAGCCCTATAATGTGATTTCAGGACTGAGTAGTCCGAATAGGTTGTTCTAATAGCAGATGCCTGAAAGCCTCTACTTGTCCATCCTCACCTTTTCCCAGTTCCCAGGAAATCTTTGCTCCAAAAGCTCAGTCCTGCCCATTCTCAGAATCTGTCCTGACCCACAGGTAGTCATTACTTGAACAGGAATCAGTCCTGCTTTCTGAAGTCCTGGGCACGCTGTCCTGCACCTGAACTCCGCCCGTGCTAAGCTGGTGGGCATGCCTGGGAGGCTGCCACTGCTTCCGGATTTGTTTGTGTTCCCCTGCTGAGATGCAGCTGTCCTACTCCTGCCCACTGGTGGCGCTGCTGAGCAAGCACTCCCCTTTCCTATTCCAGTGACTCAGGTGCCTTCCAGGTGTGCCTAGAAACAGAATCACATGATGATGTTCAAGGGCTGCAGACAGGTTTACCTTTATGGGCCCCTTCCTCCATTGAAAAATAAAAAATTGTATTTTTTAACTTAGTTGGATTAAAGACAAATGTATTGATAGTATACATGAAAACATTTATTTGACTTGAAAGTATATTCTTCGCTTCTGACTTTAATTTCTTGAAAAGGAATTAATACATTTACATGGATTCCTAAAAGTACTGTCAGCCCTAGGCACTGTGTTCAATGAACCTGATGGATGAGCTAGCCCTAGCTAGAAATGGACGTTTGGGACAAACCCTTTTGCCTTAGATCAGTGTTTCAAAGTTCAGTCCTTTGCAAATCACATTTAGAGATGTAATCACGTTGTTCTTCCCAATACAAGTTTTCACCTACTATTTCTCTTTAAATGCATCTTCTTTGAAATTTTAGCAACTATATTTCATGAGAAAGTTTATGTCACTAGCATAAAACCAGTATAACTTGCTGTAGGAACTGCATGTTTGCATTCCCTCAAAATTTGTGTGTTGAAACCCTCATCCTCAGTGTACAGTATTTGGTAGTGGGAACTTTGAGAGGTAATTAGGTCGTGAAGGTAGAGTCCTCAAGATAGGATTAGTGCCCTCATAAGAAGAGACACAAGGGAGCTTGCTTTTCTCCCTGTTCTTTGTGAGTCCCTCTTGGGAGGAGGACACAATGAAAAGACAGCTGTCTGCAAAGCAGAGAGTAGGTGTTCACCAAGAACTGAATCCACGGGCAGGTTGATCTCCGCCTTTCCAGGCTCTAGAACTATGAAAAACAAGTGCTGTTGTTCATGCCACCTAGTCATGCTGATTTGGTATTAGCAGCCCAAACAGATTAACACCCTTTTCATAAATAGAAAATACTCATTAATACAAATTAACATAAATACATTATGCATTTAAGTTTGCTCAAGTTCAGCCTAACTCTAGTGTGCTGAGTTCCTCAGCATCTCTTGTCCTCTACCAGTCCTCATGCAGTCAGTGGTTGGACTAATGACCAGCCCGAAGGCATCCACCCTGGTTACGGTTTTCAATGTATTCCCTGTTCAACCACCATCGAGGTTCCTGCTCCAAACTAAATGAGCCAACTGGACCTCCCCAACTCAATTTAAAAATTGACAGATCATCCCCACCCATCAGGATGGATTTTCCTGGAAAACATCACTGGCTATCACAATCTGACTCACCATTTCTCTCTGAAATGGCACTGTCCAATAGAACTTTCTCGGATGATAGAAATGTACTATGTCTGCAATTGCCAGTACAGTACCCACTAGACACATGTAATTACTGAGTGCTTGAAATGTGGGTAGTGTGACTGAGAAATGAAATTGCTACTTTTATTTAATTTTAATTAATTTACATGTAAACTCTTGAGCCACATATGTCTATGTGGCTACCATATTGCACAGGTCAGCAGGAGAGTGTATGATTGTTGACTGTGGCCATTCTTTTTAGGGTTCTAGATATCTGTCTCAGAAGTGATTAGTTCTAAAATTCTTTCCCTTTCCTTGAAGCCTACCATGCTACACAGCCAAGATGAGTAGTGAAATGGATAACACTTAAGCTATTTGATATTAACATCCTAGTGTGAAAGAAAGCTTTGGGAGAAGGTATAATGGAAGGAAGCAGGAGTAGGATATGAGAACCCTGTGTACTACTGGGAGTCATGGGGAGTGGGGAGAGGGTGGTGTTGAGGGAGAACAGAATGGAGAGATTGAGGTATCAAAGATGAACTTCCCCCCACTTTTCAGTCATGTAAAGCTAACATAACCAAGATACCAAATGTATTAATATCATTTTATTTCCTGATCATTCTTCTCTTTTTTCCTTTTAAAATAATTGTCAGCTGGAGTCAAAGGTTTAGCTTCAGACTAAGCAGTCTTCCCAATAGTTTCTCATTGATCTGGTAAACCTGGGAACTACAGCTTTACCGGCCTCGAGCCCCAGGCTCTAGTGTTCAAATCTTGGGACCAACTCTACCTAATCAGATTCAGGACAAAAGCTGGTGCTTCCTCAGATTCCAATGAGTCCCCAGGGGTCCATGACTACATTTAAGTTGACCTTTGAGGAACCCTGTAATGGCACTCACTGGTGTAGCACACACACAGATGACTGTCTGCCCATACCCCCTCTCCAACACCCTTTGCCTCCTTACCCTTGGAGCCCTCCAGCCCATGTGGTTTACAGCTTCTTCTGGGAGGCCACGAGTTCACAGACAATGACCCCATCTGGAATTCATGGAATGGAACAGCAAATTGATCACCTAAGCCAATCATGGAATTCTGTTTGTCTCTCATGGAATTGATTGTGGGAGACTACACAGCCTATAGCTGGAAAAACTTGCCTACCAACAAAAAGAGATGCATAGAAGGTGATCTTCCTTCCTCCACTGGCATTGTTGGGTCTGCAACTGAGGCCAGAATCTGGAGCAGTATCATTCATTCACCTGTGATGTACCAAGTTGACCTGCTGGCTGATGGAGGGGCTGGGTGGCCAGAGCCCTTGATAGTGCAGAAGAACAGGCAAGTTAACCCTGAAATGAGTTGCTCTTCCTCTTTGTGACATAATCAACCTCCTAATAGGTTAAGACATTTGGAATTGGGTCTTCTGTGATTAGTGGCCAAAAGCATCATCGCTGATGCAATGATGACACAGTGTGGAGTTCTTATTGCCTCTGATTTGACTTAAAACTTCTTTCCACCAGAATATGAGCAGGCTGAAGCCTTAGCTGTTTCTTCTTTTGTGGATTGAAAAACTGATCTTTCCTGACAGTTTATTCTTTTACTTCTGGGATGCCTCTCCGTATAAAATCCCTACTAAACTTGATTTATTTCTTCCTCTTTGACATGGGAATAAAGAACCAAGAAACCATTCTCTTTCACTAATCAGTGATTAACCATAGCTGATAATAAAAAATAAATTCTAAATAGCAATTGGTAAATAATAACAATAAGACATGGCCATTTGCAACAATGCTTTTAATTACAAATATAAAATATAGTTTTATTTGTGTCATTAGGAGTGAGTCCTTTTTCTGCTAAGCATGGAATGTTGAACACTTACTTAATGGGCATAATTCTATTTCCATCGTGGAGAAGGGACAAATAATAGCAGCCTTAGCCCCAAAGCAAAAACCCTTTGGGGAGTCTGTCTCCACTAATGCATACATTGATATACATGCATATTTCCCATTAATACTAATAGAACCTAATGCGACTGTATAAATCACCTGAATTTTGATGCAGTGTGAATGTGATGTTGGATGATTCAAGATGAACTCACAAAATACATTTGTCTGGGAGCTATTTCTTAATATGCCTTTATCGTGTAGCTGGATTCCTCCCCTGTGACTGAAATATTAATCAAAGGCTGTTTTCCACCGGCTCCCATCCTGGGCCCCCGCCCTGTCCTCCTCATGCAAAGAGATGAAGTAGGCTCATCTGTGTCACTGTGTCCCTCTACCCAGGTATCCTTTAAGATTCTACTGGAAGAAAGAAAAAGGGAATGGATGGAAAAGAGAAATTAAGACGGATTTTCCTTTTCGTGGGAAGTAGTGAGCAGGGCTGGGCTGCATTAAGTATATACGTGTTCTTGAATCCTGGCCAAGGATGAGGAATTGACACATCTTTATTCCCCACTCTGTCCTCACCCATTGTCAGCCATATCGAGCATCGTACCCCCAGGCCTCCAGAACAGCATTTTTTACCTCCCCTGTCACTGTGCTCTCTGGGAGAAATGCATCATATGTGCCTTCCACTCAGAGCCGTGAGAACCCATTCCAG
This sequence comes from Mustela lutreola, assembly GCF_030435805.1. Classification (NCBI taxonomy): domain Eukaryota; kingdom Metazoa; phylum Chordata; class Mammalia; order Carnivora; family Mustelidae; genus Mustela; species Mustela lutreola. Next base: position 54,984,578 of record NC_081295.1, on the reverse strand, counting down.
CCAGCTGGCCTGGCTCTTCTGCTCTCTCTCAGATCTCTCTCCTCTCCTACCTGGATTCTCAGCAGAGCAATGGCTCACAGAGACTTGTGCCTCCCCCATCACAGGCAAAAAAGAACAAGCGTACCCTTAAGAATCAGACAGAAAGAAAAACGTGGATTCTAAGCAAAAACGTACATAGTCTGCATTTACTGCTAGACCCCATAATCTTGGGATTACAAAAAATAAGTGCTGGAAAGGATTTCTGGCAATATAACAAAATCAGTTTCCATCTAGCAGCTGCTGCTTTGCGTAGCTGGCAGAGCCCTGAGTGTTTCCATGCGTGTTTCACGGGGCCTGAAAACACCGACACTGCCCCCCTCTTATAGGTAAAAATACTGAGGACTTTTTGAAGATGCTGCAAACCAGCATCTGTGATTTCTGTTAATAAGTTTGAAATCATTTTGTTACTTCTCTATTCCAAGAGAGTGGTGGACTAATTAAATATAAAGCTGCTGAAATAGGTTTTTAAAATTTACAGTGCCTTCTAATTCCTCAAACCTACATAAAGCCCTCAATGAATCTCAGGGTCTACTGAAACATTGCAGGATTCGAGTGGTCATTATAATCTGCCTGCACCCAAGGGAACACGAGGATTAAGCGAAGCTTTAATTAATACTAGTCGAGGGTTAGAGGGAAAGGGATGAAGTTGTAGCAGATCTTCAAATCTTACTCAAAATTGAGACATCTTGTTAAAAATGCAACATTTTTCACACTAGCTATCAGGAGGTATTATTCTGTCTATAAAATTAAAAGTTCCACTTTTAAAAGAAAACATGATCCCAGAATAAAAGAGTTTGTGCGGTGTAACTCTTTTATCTCCATTGGAAGCAAATACGGTTATTTGGACCATAAAGCACTGGCTTGGGTATCTTCACCCTGGTGGCATCTTGTCAAATTGTGAACATCAGACTTCGGAGGAACCAAAGGTGGGCCACCACCCACAAAAACAATTGAATTCATTCATCCATTCATTCAGTATTTGGTCCTGTGCCTGCAGCAGGAATAAATACAAAGAGCAGACATGATCTTACCCTTCCAAAGTTTCCTGAACTGGGAAGAGGAAACCAGTGAAAATGCACTGAAAGAAGGGAATGGAAATCTATTGGGACATTTACTTAGGTTGTCTCGCATACTCCTAATTATAGCCCTCGTCGCGTAGGTAATATTATCCCCATTTTACAGCTTGGAGCACAGAGACTTTAACTGAGCCAAGGTCACACAGCATGTGAATGAAGTAGAAATCAAACTCCCATACGTCTGATCGTGCTCTTTGCACAGCACCATTGTTAAACTCGGTGACCCCCCCACAGCCGTCCAGTATCATGTAGGTGGACTTCGACACCTGCCACCTGCCGCTGACTGACTCTGGAAGTAATGCCCTCAACTGCGATGGTGATGGTGGAGCCCGCATTCCTTCTCCGGAGACACTCTGGAATGGAGAAGAGAATCCAGGAGTGCCATCCCTAGGGGGATTTGCGATGGCATTCTCGAGCAGCCTGGAGGCAGCCCTCAGGCATACCTGAATGAAACCGAGGAATGTTCCCTCTCATCTCCAGGAGAAGAGTGTTCTTCTGACCAGTGAACAAACCAACGTCACTAGGAGTACTTGGAGAGCTCCTTGAGAATTTATTAGGCAGCAGACAGTCCTTGGAATGCTGGAGCTGTGGCAAGAGAGACTGCCTCGGGAACTGGGAGAGTTTAAGACAAAGCCCAGAGAAGTGAGGAATCTTCTTCACCCCGTGCATTAGGAAGAGAAGGGAGCCATCGTGTTCATCAGGGCACAGTTCAAATGAATGTGAAGGTAAGAGATATATATATGCTGGGTAGCTTGTTTGGCCATGGGTCCCACACTGTTGTCAAAGGAGAATAAATAAGAGGACAAGCCAAGGTTGGTGACTCAACAATGACATGAAAATGAGGACCTTGGGAACTGGAGAAAGTAAGATTTAACTGACAGTTGTTGTGAGAAGACAGGTCTGTAATTGCTTATTCTTGATCCCAGAACCCAAGTGCTCTGAACACTGAAGTTTTTTGGTGACAAACTTGCCTCAACATGACGTAAGATGGTAATCTTGATTCATCCCTCTGACTGGGAATACTCACGGTTTTGCTGTAGGAACATCTACATATTTACCCTGGGTGATGGTGGTGGCATTAGGGAATATAGAGGATAGAAATGTATTACATTTCTAAGAAAACCAGAGTCTGAATTCCAAAGCACACCTGTCCCCAAGGGATACAGATAGGCAGCTGTATTGTGCATTTACGTCTCTATGATCTCACTTAATCCTCACAAAACTCCTGAGAGGCTGGTATTATTTACCCCCAATTTTATTAAAAAAAAAAAATAGAATAGGGAGGCATTTATTTGATTAATTCCAACCAGTAGAAAGTAACAGATTAAGGATCGACCCCCCCCCCAAAAAAAAATCTCAGCCATGTCCCTGTGCCCCAAGCCTGTTCCATGCGTCATGCCATGCTGTCGGCAGGGACAGTGGCTTAGCCAGCATGGCTCTAGGGGACTTAGACACTGCCAGCTCCTCCTGATAAATCCAGCCCCTGACCCCAATACCTCCCACAGTTGTCTTGGTTTTCATAACAAGGTTGCAATGGCTAGGCTAGAGCCTCCTTTTGGCACAAAGTTCTAGAAAGTGTTGCGTTAGAGTGAAACAGGATTCCTTTTAAAACTCTGATGTCTTGCCGTGCCTGGGTGGCTCAGTTGTTAAGACTTTGCCTCTGGTTCGGGTCATGATCCCAGCTTCTGGGGATCAAGCCCCACATCAGGCTCCCTGCTCAGTGGGAAGCCTGCTTCTCCCTCTCTGCCTTCCCTGTGCTTGTGTTCCCTTTCTTGCTATCTTTCTCTGTCATAAATAAATAAAATTCTTTAAAAAATAAAAGATAAGGGGCGCCTGGGTGGCTCAGTGGGTTAAGCCGCTGCCTTCGGCTCAGGTCATGATCCCAGCGTCCTGGGATCGAGTCCCACATCGAGCTCTTTGCTCAGCGGGGAGCCTGCTTCCTCCTCTCTCTCTGCCTGCCTCTCCGTCTACTTGTGATTTCTGTCTGTCAAATAAATAAATAAAATCTTAAAAAAAAATAAAATAAAAGATAAAACTCTGATATCCTCCAGCCTCCTAGAGAGGACACTGTCCTCGAGGACAGTGGTCTTAAAGCTTGAAGGGAACTCAGAGTCCTTTGAGAATCCGATTAAAGCTATGAACCATACAAATGACTCCACAGAGTAAATTATTCATCCTGTTTCAAGGGAACCTGTTTATGAACTCCAGGTTAAGAATCTCTGTTCTTAGCTTTCAGGGGATTAGCCAATTGTCCATAACAAAATTCATAGCGAAGTTCAACTTTAAAGAGTGAAGATCATTTCAACTAATATAATTCAATGAATCAGTCAAGATACAGTTGCCAGTAAAGCCTAGAATTTCCTGGACAAAGAACGTGTGTGTGTGTGTGTGTGTGTATGTGTGTGTGTGTGTGTCTGTCTGTCTGTCTGTCTGTGTGGTGGCATATTGGAAGGAAAGACTGGACAGGAGCTGAGATTCTTCTGACTTCTCAAGAAATCTACCCATATAGGTATTATTAAATCTTTACATTTCTGTTGATCTCTCTGCTCTTACAAGCAAGGAAAGGGTCAGTCCTGAAATCTGGGACTGCATGAGAAGTTACTTTCGGCCCAGGATCTCGTAATGATCTTCTGTATGTACATGCTGGGAGACTCCAGGTCTCCTAGGTAGATTCCTCATTATCATCGTCAATACTAAAACTTGCAAACCACAGTCAAGGCCCAATTATCAAGATTCTCCAGCTGGCACTGTAACTGTATTGTTTACTTTCCCCCTCGCTCTTTTGATTTACTGGGGTTCTAAGCCATTATTTTCTAAAACTAAATGTTTCCCAGTCTTTTTATATCTCTGGTTTGATAGTTATGATGACCTACTCCCATGAGAATAAAACTGGAAAGGATGAATAAAAGTGTGTTCATCATGAGCCAGTACAGAAAACAACTCCTCCTCGGAAATTCAGAAACGTAATAATGGCAGATTTTGTTTTTTACATGATTACCTTTATGACAGCTCTGTCACTCCACACCAAGTGCCATATATTTGGGCGGCTCTTTCCCTGACGAGAGTATCCATGGCCCATGACACTGGGCTGAACTATATTCCTGGTTTGTGCATGTGGTAGTTGATAGAAACTGATGGTGCGTGCGTTGCGATGTGAAGTCAAAAAAAAAAAAAAAATAGGCATGTTCAGATGAGTACAACGCTCGTATGTCCTTCATTTCCCACATGTTAATAAATAAGATTAAATGACAAATGCAGTGCAGCAAAACTGGCTACGTTCTTGGCCTCTGGAGTTAATCCAACCTGGATTGGGATCTTGAATCTATCACGTACCAGCCGAACGAATGTTGATAAGTTACTTCATCTCTCGATGCCTCATTCTCCATAAAATGGTATTAAAAATAGTATTTCCCCAAAGAGTTGTTTTAAGGATTAGTTGAGATGATGCATGTAAAGCCCTCAGCACAAGGTAATATTTTCTCTCAGGATGATAATCATGTCCCAGCTCTGTTCTCCGGTAAGGCCCCTCTCTGTTGTTGTTTGGGCTTAAATACAGCTGAGTCTCTAGATGTGCCAAAGTGTGTATTTATTTGGTATTTCTCTCAGCTCTGGATAGCAGAGAATGAGTGCATGGAGAAGAGGGAAGGCAAATCTCATACTACCCTAGCATTTTGCGTGCAAGGAAGATGGAAGCTTCCATGGCAAACGGCTTTTTTTTTGCAAACAGCATGGCAGCCTCACAGGAACTCGGTGTTCTTTCACTGAACGGAGCTGAACGAGTGAGACAAAGAGAAAAACTGTCCCCTTTTCCACCTGCTTCCTCCCTGGCATCTTGTCCCCTTCAGCTGCGGTCCTGTGGTTGTCACAGGTGAATGGCTCAGATTTGTTCCAGACCAAAATATCCTAGGGAGGCAGGTGGGTCTGTCCAAGTCACCCCTGGTCCCCAGGAGCCCAGAGATGCCAGGTTCCTCTGAGATCAGCATGGGGATCACCTGTCACCCTGTCACCTTTCTCTGCGGAGTTGGACTGAAGACCCTGCCAGTACTGGGACAGGCTCTCGGTAACAAAGCCTGCTGGCCCGGCATTATTTTTCTATCAGCCTTGAGTAGCTTTCAGCCTAAAACCACCTGTCTCATTCCATCTGAAATCCAGCAAATATCTGGAAGAAAAATCCCCATTTGGAAATTGGTGGGCATGTAGAGATCCTAGTTTCTTAGAAATTAATGAAATTTCAAAATGTGCATCCTAACAAGGCAGACGTTCTAAAAGAGGAAAGGGTTATAAGACTTAGCATGTTTAAATAATGGTAAATGGGCCTTACATCACTTGGTTCAGCAGAAGCTAAAGCTTATGATCTTGTGCTCCTGGAGAGGAGAGGGGCTGTCTTTAGGACAGGTCCAGAGACTTCGCCGGGCTGCCTTTCATCATGGCTCATTGCTGGGAAACTTGCAATAGATTAAAACATTTGAAAATGAGAGTCTCTGAAATAAATAGCCCTGTATGAGATGTCATAGAAAGCAACATTTTAATGACTATCCTATTACTGATGATAAAGTAGGGTGTCATTTCATTATATACCCAGGTGTAAAGTTCAAGTGTAAAATCAGAATCACTTTACAAAGAGAGCTTGCCTGGACTTTTCTGCAGTACTAAAATTGTGTTATGGTAAATAGTGTGCAGAACTAGCAGAAAATACCTAATTCAAAAAATAATAATAATAACCTTTTTTTGGCAGAGCTATCACTGCAAATACCTTCTAATAAGTAACTATGAATGGAAATTTTCCAGAATATGGATGACATGAAGGAATTTTGCAGTATTATTTTCCCACATCTACTTTTACCACTTTTTAGCTTGTTTCTTTTTCCTACTATTTTTACTTTCTGGAGAAAAGTGCCCAGATTTCTTGTTTACTTGGCCCTCCGGACTTCCTCATGTTTGTGCAAATAAGGTCTTTAATATTTATTCATTTTAGAATCTCTTTATTATTTTAAGACTTGGGGCCAGAGGAAAAGAAAATACAAAGTATATTGAATTACTTACAGTGGCTGCTAATATTGTTAGTGTAATACCACGAACAAAAACAGAAAACAATGGGCTGGAGTCAGGACATGTGGGCTTCAATCCATTCGTCTCCTGGAAGCCTGCTGGCATTTTGGGGACATTTATCTGAGGTGACCAATTGGCTCCACACAGCTCTGAAGGGTCCGGGGGCACTGCCCAGCAGGGTGTTAGAAAAAAGTGTGGGGCACCAGTTCTGGAGGCAGCCCCTCTCAGCAATGTATGTCCCCCGTGACCTCGTTTGATCTCTCTGACTTCCCTCACCTCTACCAAGAAGATCGTAATGGCGTCCCCCGGACCATGGTAAGAGAATTAGGTTAAGGACTTAAAAAAGTCTTGTGCTATAGAGTGCTTTACCCCTGGTGCCTAAAACAGGGTGTGCACTGGTTCCTACGTACCTCCCAGCCCCACTTAGCACCCAACGGCACCAAATAAAGAGACTCTGGAGCCAGACTGCCCTGCCACTTACTGGCTGTGCCATCTTGGACAAGTGACTTCATCTCTCTGTTCCTCAGCTTCCCCATCTGTAAGACACTGATAATACGCCTAGTCACCAACCTCACAGAAATACTGTAAGATTTTTTTTTAAATCAAAATAGAAATCATGCCCCTGTTGTGGCATGAACTGAGTGCTTACTCTGTGTCATCGACCCACCATGCTTTACATACCTTATCCCTTTCCCCTGCGTGGCAGCCTGTGAGGTGCTGTTCATTCGTAGCCCCGCTTTGCGGACAAGAGACAGAGCTTTGCTCATGTTCACAGAGTCAGCAGGCAAATGGAGGCAGGGTTCAAATACAGGTCCCCCCAATATAAAGCATGTGCTTCCCAGCCCTACAGTCTGAGCAGGACCTGTGTCCCCCTGGCCCCCAGAAATGGCATGTGCAGGTCGGAAAGGCTAAGATGCTTCCAAGACAGGTCCAGGCACACACATCCTTGTGGAAAGCCGTCAAATATCTTGAGCCCTCGGTGCTCAGGAAGCACCCCCCATTCAGGCTGACTCACATACCAGTACCCTCATTTGCAAACCAGATTCTGGGTTGAGTGTAGCCTCCCCGTCAAGAGGGCACTGTATACTCTGCTTAAAAGTCAAGCACTTTTTAAAACATCTGCTTGAGATTGTGTGGCCCTGATTGAAATGAAAAACAAACTCAGCTGCCAAGCAACGGTGAAAAGAGGACAGGAGAAGAAAACTAGTGACAAACAGCTAGTTAGCACATCCCAACAGATGGTTATAATAAGAGCCCAATGAAAAAATAACCCAACAAGTAAAGTTACTGAGGTCTTGGCCAAAAGTTATTTTACATTCCAATATGTAAAATATAAAACTGGTTTTTTTTTCTATCAAATGATACAGATCTGTAGACCTAGTTGTTGCTAATGGGAAATGATTTTAATTTGATGGGTCTGTCCTGATTCTGCTGTCCCAACGCGTCTGACTGCAGCAGAAAGCTCCCAGGCCTTTGTCCTCAGCCCTCCATGGGGCAGGAGGAGGAACAGCTTCCTCTCTGCTCCCAGCACCCATGGAAGGACAGAAAACACTCATGCTAGCAGGACTTTGGAAGAAAAAGTTCTGGTCCAGACATTCTAGGTCACACAGCTAGTAAGAGGCAGTCAGGAATCAAACCCAGGCAATTTGGACCACATATCCCTGTCAGCTCTTCTGCTTCTTGGGGATGATCATTCAATCTTCTTGGACCATAACTTGGGTGCCTGTCTCAGGATGGACTTGTTTACCCTTTCCTAAAAGAACCATACACATTTATAATCTCTAAAACCTACCCTCCCAAAGTGAACTAACTTAGAGCTCACAGCTAACACGGCACTTCTGGGCTCAGCCAGACGGTGGATGCGGAAGCAGAGCTGGGGAAACGAGCTCACTTCAAGAGACTTTGATGGGGAGGCCAGGTTCATAGGAGCTGTGAGAAGTCAGGCTTGGCATCGGTTATAGGAACAGTGTGCAAAGCATACCCACACCTCCCTTGCCTTCTCAGAGAGAGAGAGAAGCCTTGCTTAAAATCTTAGCTCAAGCTAGCATACGAAAATACCATAGACAGGGTGGCTTCCACCCATAAAAACAATCATTTATTTTTCACAGTTCTGGAGGCTGGGAAGTCCAATATCAAGACTCTGGCAGATCCCAACTGATAGTTAACTCCTTCTCCTTATATCCTCCTATAGCAGAGAGGGGAAGAGAGGCCTAGCTCTTTCCTCTTCTTAGAAAGACACCAGTGCCATCGTTGGGCCCCACGCTCCTGATCTCATTACCTCCCAAAGGCTCCACCTCCAAATACCATCACATTAGGACTTCAGCCTATGACTTTGGAGGTGACACCAACATCCAGTCCACAGCACTGGGAATAAAACAGTTGCCATATTTACTCTTGCAAAACTATCTTTGACCCCGTTTTTCCTTCTCCCTCAGCCCCTACATCTCACTGGTTGTCTCTTCTTCTTAGAAATTACACCAACTCCTTTCTCCCTGCTTTCAGTGCTTATCACTTCCAGTCCCGAACCTCGCAGTCCAGTTCTGCTGATCTCACTGTCCTTCTGCTTTCTGTACATAAATGTTTAATCATTTCCTCTTCTGCTTAAGAGTTTGAATCCCCCATTGCCTGTATGATCAAAGTTCTTTATCCCCAAATTCTTGTTTCCTCTAGGATCTGATCTTCACTCGGCTATATGAATTCTCTGCTCCAAACAAACTAGTCTTTCTCTATTCATTAATATGCCTCACGGTTCCCACCTGTTACCCTGTCAGTCAGCACTGCCCATAGATCCAAGTAAGATGGGTTTTTGCTCCAGCTTCACGCTCTAGGGGACATTGCTCGGACCTTATCGTTCTTCTGGGGATGGAAAATTGAGAGGAATGAGGGGATGCGTTCACCCTGAGCCCAAGTCCTTCTGCCTAATCCATGCTGTGGATACCAGAGATCCAAGCTTCCTTGTTTCAGTAGTGCAATGGCAGCTTCTGTGGCCGGACTACACGAGGATAAGGATTGGGGGTGAGAAGACTAAGCTTAGACTTATAGGTCAGAGTGTTTACACATGTGAAAATGAGGAACCTGGGATGGGCAGGGAGGGGACATGCCTCATACCAGGGGCCAGGGCCTGGCTCTCCCATCCCACTCCCAAATTCCAGAACCTGATTATTTGTCAAGATAAAAGGACAGAGCATGTTTTATTTAACAGTTTGTTATCTTGATTTATAACTTTAAGATAGATAGAACACATTTTATTTAACATCTATTAGTTTGACTTGTGACTTTAAATATTAAGACATGAGGTACATAGACTCCATTTGTGTTTCTGTCCCAGGATCAAATATGTTAGAGACACACATTCCCTCTACTTCCATTTCTACCAGTCAAGAGTCGACCACCTTTACAATGATAGGTCAGTTCTCACATTAACCATCAAGTCTTTGCTGACTGCCCCAGCTGCGATGTACTTTTCCCATTGCTTCATTCATGAAACAGTTTTAGTGACCTGTTAGGTGTCAGGCACACTATGGTGGGAACTAAAAATATAGATATGAAGAAACAGGCTCTTCCCCCAAAGAGCTTACTTGCTACAAAAAGAGGCACAGACATAAACACCTCCCACACACAATCTGTCAACACTTTCTAGGGGCAATACATATGAATTATATTCCAAATAGGACTCTTTCTGCAACCTCCCTGCTAAAACTCCACTTCAGGACATTATGACTTTGATTCTAGACTATACCACTGCTTTTGGCCTGAGTGTGATCCTACCAGCTGCCATAAGGACCTTCTACCCTGCATAAAACCCTCCAGTAACTTTCCACTGCAATTAAAATAAAATCCAGACCCCTACCTGGCCTCCATTAACCCCTCCAGCCCATCTCCTGTATCTCTCCCTCTCATCTTCAACTAGAGTGACTTCTCAAGCCTTCCCTGGCTTCTTTCCATCTCACACACCTCTTGTTCCAATGGAACTTTGGAAGTCCAAAGGGGCCTTTCAACTTGCTGTGCTGTGCCCTATACTGGGAACCCAGTTCCCCTAGATCTTCAGACAGCCTCTTTTTTGTCATCACTTATCTGTTCACTAATGGGAAGCTCTCCAAGTACCTTACTATCCATTATTCTATGTTAGTTTCCTAAATTTGTGTTTACTATCTGTTTCTCCTTCTAGAATTGGATTCCATAGTTTGCCCAGAACTGTCTCCTTAGTACACAAAATGCTTCTGGCATATATTTGGCACTCTACATTTTTGTTGAATGAATAACTGATTGCAATAAAGTATGATACATTCTGGGTACTGTAGAAGTCACAGGAGGAACCTAATTTCATCTGAGGTTGGTTTTGACTACAGTTTGAGCTTGGAGAAGTAGGGCTAGTGGAAAATGTGAAGGCATGGACAGGGATGACAATCCATTCGGTCATGCTAATGAGTTTAAACTTTAATCTGAAATGCACAGGAGCTGTTGAAGTTGAAGGCTTTGAGCAGAAGCATATGATCAGACTTCCATCGTAGAAATATGTGGGGCAGGCAGGAGAAGGGGCTAGAGAAGGCAAAGCTACAGGCAGGGCTTTAACCCAAAGTAAAGCTTACTATATAGAAGAAGGAAGAAGATTCCTATCAGGAAAACAAGTAGAGCTTTAGGCAGCAAATCTACACATGGTATTCCCCCTCCTCCAGGTATAGTCAGGGTGAAAAAGAGGGTCAAGAGGACAATTGCATGGAGGAAAGAAGGAGATAGAAGTTGGCTCTGGTGACTGCTGGGTTTCCATTAGATACAACCTTTGTCAACCCGGATCCCTGGAGACACACTCTCATGTCCAGAGGCATGTCCTGTATATAATGAACTAACTTCCCTCCTGAGCATCTGGAATGGTCCTAGGTGTGGGGTCCTGGTGGAAGAATTGAGGGAACAGTCACTCGGTTCATTTCCTGTGTTCTGCAGGTCAGATGAGGACTCCTGTTGAGAGTTGATTAGATGGTGGTATCACAGGAATACAGAGATAGAAGCATATTTAAGAGAAAGATGGTGATTTCAGTTATAATCACACAGAGTTTGAGGTGAGGCGTGAGTAATGAGCTGTGAAAAAAAAATGAAAGAGAAATCAACATAGAACAGTTAGCTGAAGCCAAGGGAATAAAGGTGGTTGCCCAGGAAAAGGGTAATCAAAGGAAAGAGCCAGGGCAGAGCCCTGGGAAGCCTCATTATTTAAAACTTACCTTAAAGCTGCAGGTTTAAAAAGTTGGCTGGATCAGAGGATGCCAGAAGAAAGAACTAGAAGGAGAAGACAGCAGCTTGCAGAGAAACAGTACACAATTGTGTGTGGTATTAACCAAAGGAGTTTCAAGAACAAAGAGATGGTCGGCAAAGGCAACCATAACAAAGGTGAAACAGGAAATGTAGATTTCCTGTGGATTTGGCAATATGGAAGTCACTTCATCTAATGGTGGGAAATCACCCCAGTGAGTCTTCTCATTTTGAAGCTAAGTGTATTTATTATTATTATTAATTAGTAATTATTACCGTTTCTACTACTAGTAGTAGTCGTCATAGTAGTTTCAACAGTTGGATGGGAAAAGCAGGCATGAATTACCCTAATCATGTTCAAAATAATCTTTCAAAGTCTCAGAAGGTATAGTTACAAGATAGATTATGATGGATCCTTCCCTCACCAGAGCTACAGCAGTCCATTCTATGAGCAAGCTTCTTAAAAGTGGCCAATAGATCCTGCATGCAATAAATGATTTCTGTGTAGTTCACCATTAAAACAGAATCCATCTTTTTTTTTTCCCAGTGATGTGAATTTAATTTATTCCCATTTATTAAAGCTACTTTCTGGGACTTGAAAATGCTTTCTAAATGTTCATTCCATTTTTACATTCACAATCCATTTCATTCAACACGCCTTACTGCAGATTGAATTGCTGGCTAAATTTGAAAGGGATCAATAAATAGCAGCAAAACTACAGGAGGTCATTTAATTTTTTTTTTTTTTTTATTAACAGACCCAATAAATCTGAGCCTATTTTCTTCAAATACATCAGCTGGAAATAAAAAATTGCTCTGGGGCAATTTATGAGGTTAAATCTAAAAATAAAATTTTACTTTCATTTGTGGCTATATTAACATGACAAAGCTTCAACAGAGCTTGCTTAGTGTGGAATTTATGGCCCCCATTTGCACAAATATCTTGTATATAACTGTAGAGGAGTAAGTGACTAGATTTGAAACAGTAGACAGTGAAACTAAAAACGCAGTTGGTAAGGAAGAAGTTCTCTGTGTTTAAAGGTTTCAGGCTAGATGTTCAAATTCTGATTTTTAGGCAAAAATTTCGCAGGACTCTTTCATTTTGAAAATCAGCTGCGTCTCCTAGAATTTAACAAGTCTACTTAAGGCAGGAGCAGGGAATTGTTAACCTCCAAGACTGGTTTTCCTTGAGTTCATCTAGACATGGGCTGATTTCGCTTTGGCTACAAGGAGCATCATCTTCTGTTTGGTGAGCTGCGGGGGCTGTGAACAGTGATTAATTGGCTAATTAGGATTTCAAAGGGCAGTGATAACAGTAGTGAACAGCCAAAAGCGATGGGAGAAGTTCAAGTCCATTAAAGCGCTTTGCAGTGATAGAACCTTCCCTTCCTGGGTCTTTCCAAGTCTGCCTTTTCCTCCATCTCCCCCTGTTCACCAGTCCCCTCTGCCCTCAGACTCCAAACCTGCCTCTTACCCTCCCCCTCCCCCTCTCCCACAGGATCCCTTCAGGTTTTCTTTATCCACTTTTTCAGCCTCTTTTTCTTTTTTAAGATTTTATTTATTTATTTATTTGACAGTCAGAGAAAGCAAGTAAGCAGAGAGGCAGGCAGAGAGAGAGGAGGAAGCAGGCTCCCTGCTGAGCAGAGAGCCTGATGTGGGGCTGGATCCCAGAACCCTGGGATCATGACCGGAGCCAAAGGCTTTAACCCACTGAGCCACCCAGGTGACCCTTCAGCGTCTTTTTTATAGGTTTCTTTACCACTCACAAAACCAAAACGAAAACAGGAGTCTTTTCCTTTAAAAATTTGTATCTTCCCTCTTTTTAAAAAAAAAAAAAAATTTTATTTAAATTCAATTAGGCAACATAGAATACATCATTAGTTTTTGGAGAAGTGTTCAATGATTCATGAGTTGTGTATTACCGCCCTTTTGGAATCCAAAAGCAAGTTGAGTTTTTTCTCTTTTCCCCCAACCTTTGATTGTTTTTATTTGACTGGGGCACCTAGATTTTGTCTTATCTGCTCTGCACCAGTGAGCAACCATATCACGTGGGTTCTCAGACTACCAGGACCCTAAGTAGCTTAGGAATAGTGAATTTGGCAGATAAATCAACAATTCGCATTTTTCCCCAGAAACTACTTCACAAACTTTCCTTCATTCCCAAATTAAAAACCAAGAATCAAGCAAGTGAATCAAACTATTCTTTAATTAGGGAACATACCAGCACAGAGCCCACCTGGTGTGACTTGTCTCACTTCAGGTACTTGGACTGGAAAGGGAAAATGGGGACACATGCTCCAAAAGCCCTTATACTCAGTGCCCTCCAACTCACTTTGGCCTGCGGTGAGGCCAGATCTTGAACAAGTGACACTGTAAGAGCATCTTTTTTTTTTTTTTTTAAGTATAGTTGACACACAATGTTACATTATACATTAATTTCAGGCACACAACATAGTGATTCCATAAGTTTCCACATTATGCTGTGCCCACCACAAGGGCAGCAAACTTCTGTCACCCTACAACACATACCACTGACTATATTCCCTATGCTGTACCTTTCATCCCTCTAACTTACTTATTCCATAACTAGAAGACTGTAGCAGCCGCACCCCTCTACCCATTGTGCTCTGCCCACCACCACCTTCCTCTTTGGCAACCATCAATCTGATCTCTGTGTTTATGGATCTGACTCTGCTTTTTGTTTGTTTATGCATTGGTTTTACTTTTTGGATTCTACATGTAAGGGAAATCATGTGGCATTTGTCTTTTCTCTGGCTGGCTTATTTCTCCCAGTGTAATATCCTCTGGGTCCATTTGTATTGTTGCAATGGTAACAGCTTTATTTTTTTCTTTTTTTTTCTTTTTTTTTTTTTTTATAATTGAGAGCGGGGGAGTAGGAAGGAGCAGAGGGAGAGAGAAAATCTCAAGCATACTCCACACTGAGCAGGAAGCCCAATACCAGGCTTGATCTCATGATGCTGAGATCATGACCTGAGCTGAAATCAAGAGTCAGACGCTGAATTAACTGCTTCACCTGGGTGCCGCAAGCTCTCATTCTTTTTTATATACTACTTCTTTATCCATTCATCTATTTATGGACACCTAGGTTGACTATTATAAATAATGCTGCAATAAACATAGGGACAAACATATATGTTTTCAAAATAATGCTTTTTTTCCTTTCGTTTGTGTAAATACTATGTAGTGGACTTATTGGATTGTATGGTATTTCTATTTTTATTTTTTTAAGGAACCACCATACTATTTTCCACAGCTGCACCAATTTACATTTCCACCAAACAGTGTGTGAGGGTTCCATTCTCTTCACATCACCCTCGCCAACACTATTGTTCCTTGTGTTTTTTTGTTTTTTTTTTTTTTTAGCCATTCCAACAGGTATGAGGTGATATCTCATTGCCGTTTTAATTTACGTTTTTCTGCTGATGAGTAATGTTGAGCATCTTTTCATGTGTCTCTGTTAGGTATATGTATGTCTTCGTTGGAAAAATGTCTATCCAGCTCCTCTGATATTTGGAGTTTTTTGGTTTTGAGTTTTTACGAGTTCTTTGTGTATTGGGGGCATTAACCCTTTACCACATATGTCATTTGCAAATATCTTCTCCAAATATTGATTGCCTTTCATGCTATTGATGGTTTCCTTTGCAAAAGCTTACTTCTTAAAAGATTCACAACTGGTTTACCAAGTTAATACCCAGGGCATTATAACTATGACTATATATACATGTTAATACACTTTTTCCCACATAGGAAATATTGAATAAATATGTAAAATCATTTTGCTTCCGTTACCTTATAAATTTGGTTATTGCAGGAAAGGGGTTTACATTTCAAATTTTCACTCCCTACTTACCCTTCAATGACATTCACTCTCTCTCTCTCCAAATCTGTTTACTAAACGACTCATGGGAATTAAAGCTTCTCTTATGATTAGATCACCAGTCTGGGGGCTTCTATTTCCAGCTTTGGCTCAGTTACACTTACCTGACCCGTTGTTCCTCCTTTCCTTATCTCTATAATGAGAATAATAATACTCTGCAGGGGAAATGATTCTCAGATGAAAGCTAACTGAGTGTTGCTAAATCTTTTCATCATCATCCTTAAATAGTGCAAGTTTTCTGGGCTTAGCCAAGGTGAGAAGGGAATCATCCTGAGAATTCCCTAAGAAGACCCAAGAACTAAAAATGTTTCTAGAGAGGCAGCTGCAGCAGAGTGATTAAAAGTAAAGACCAAGAGAACCAGACAGACTGGATATGAATGCCAGTTTTGCAACTGACTAAATGGGGGCATAACAGTGACCCCCTTGGGACTGTAATTAGGATTACACAAATTAATATTCATAAAGCTCTAAGAACAGTGCTTTCAATGTCAAAGTGCTGTACTAATAAAAATTTAGCATTTCTGATTATGCTGGAGTAGGGCCCCTCTTTGTCTGAAGAGATGCAGTTCTGCTCACAGTCGCTCAAGAGCAAAAACTGAGTTCAAACAAAGGGGCTTCAGCTCATGAGAGGCAGAAGTGGCCGATGGAGACCAGAAGAATCCATTACTGGTCTTTAAACTATTTTAAACTATTTACTGGTCTTTAAACTATTACTGGTCTTTAAACTATTCTGCGTCTCTACCTCCTAAAAAATAATGTTTGCTCATGTAACTCACACAGTTTAAATTTGATATCTGAAATTGTATTATAACTTAAAGTAAATTTATTTTTATTATTAGGAGGTAGAAAATATGAAATGAGAGAAGATGAGGATTGACTGTAATTGCAAAATATATCTCCTGATTTGATTTGAAAAATAGATTTTACCTGTCTTATTAAATAAACCGTGACAAATCTGAAAGGAATTATATAAAATGTTGATGTGTCGGTTTATCAAATATATCACTAAAATTTTTGGTAGACCCACAAATACATTCCAGTTGCATTTAAAAAGATCACCTTCCATAACCTATACCACTTTGGCTGTTTTAAATTGAGAGCATCTAGGAGTGCCCTCGTGGCTCTGTAGATTAAGTGTCTGACTCTTGGTTTCAGTTCAGGTCATGATCTCAGTATCGTGGCATCAAGCCCCACGTCAGGCTCTGCCCTCAGTGCAGAGTCCTTAAGATTCTCTCCTTCTGTCCATCCTCATCCTGCTCACACTCTCCCTTTCTTTCTAAAAAATAATAATAATAATAATAATAATAATAATGAATAAAAGATAAATTGAGAGCATCTCTTCCTCCAAGATTGAAAATATCACTTTACCAGCTCCTAGATTTTACAAAATTAGGTATTAGACAGGGAAAGGCAACAAGCCTGATGTGTTTAAGTTGCCTTAATAAGTCAGTAAAAAGAAGCTTCCTCAAACCATTATTTCTCTTTATTTCTTTGCTTAGCTCTCCAAAAAAGTTTACACCCATGAGCAATGTGCCATAGTAAGATTTGGGACAAGTGATGGGTATGTTTTTATTCTTTCTAAACTGATAGGAACAAATTTACTAAAATCTTTTCTAAAAACATGTGAACTAAGCTCTCTCAAGTAAATCATCCTCAGAAAAAATACAGATGGAAGTTGAAGATATGGAAACTGACTCCTTTTAAAAAGTTGAGCATGTATAGACATGACTCATAATGGCTCCATAGCTTCTCTTCCTCCCAGGAAGATGGAGGGAAGAAGGGGACTCTCTTTATTCCCCAAGGGCTACTGAGATTTGCTGGTTAGAGGAAGCAAGCAGGAAGATATGGTATGGTTGCCTGTTACATGTTGGTACGATAGTTGAACACAGCAGAAGATGAGCAGAGCAAGAGGTACTGTTAGTTCTAGGTGGAGAGAAGACCTGTGATGGTTTTCAATGTGAAAGGCTATCGTCAGTGAAACTCCTTCTATCCCAATCCTTCCCCACTCTCCCCCTGCCTCACTGACAAGTTAAACTGTGTTCCAAGTTGCAATACAAGATTGTTGATAGAATTACAATGACAGAAGTAACTTTCAGAAGGTTATATATGCAGATTTTTCACAAATGCGATTCCTTATCATTTGTCATTTAGTTAGAAAGGTTGAATTGCTTAATAAAAACCCAATGAGGTGGTTATTGCCTTCTGGTCTTTCCCAAAAAAATTACAGAACTTTATAAATATTCAGAAGCTTTGACTATATCAAAGTGACCAGTAGAACATTGCAAATGAGAAATAGAAAATATTTGCAAGACAATTGGCATTTCATTTTTATAGAAAGCTGTGTTCTGGCAGTAATCGTTTAGCATTTTTGCTTTCATTTTATTTAAAAGTAGACCCAATGGAGAAACTGTAGTTTAGAAGAAAAGGCAGTATGAAAAGGAACCCAGTACCCCGACCACCCTCATCTCCATACATAATGTATGCTTGTGGGAGAGCTCTCTGGGAGAACAAACAGGCAATTGATGGCAATGACTATTCTCTGTTTGTTCCAGTGATAAAATGAAAGACCCAGCTCAACATCGGATTTTTTTTTTAATTAAGGAACGTAAAGAAAAACTGGCTTATTTGATGTCTTACTGCATCTTAGGCAGTTAACAGATTTGTAAGCATCTATTTTATTTTAGTTTAATCCCAGGAAATATTGAATCGATTTTTTTTTAATTGTAGTAAATTCAGACATATCTCTCCAACTCTAAAATTTTCTAGTTCTACTGTTGCTTTTGCCTGAGGTAAAAATAAATGTGACAATCATAAATGGAGTTAGAGAGGTAATTTATGCCTACATATACATTTAATCAATCAGTCAGAATGCTCATTATATATGTGCATTTATATCTACTTTTATCTGTTAAAATGCTTTAGGCTTCTGGTAAGAGAAAAAGCGTATCTCACAGAGCAAAAAGACTCAAAATGGGATGCCTCCAGGGTTGGACAATTCCACGGCTCGATTGTGCCATCAAAAATATAGTTTCTTTCTTGCTTCTGTGCTTTCTTGGGCATGTTGGCTGTATACCCATGCTGTCTTTTTTAGGGTTGCAAGATGATTGTCGTATGTATAGGTGTCTCATGAAGGACTTCATCTGATTTCCAGTTGTAGAGAAGACCACCTCTTCTTCCCACATTTTTGTTCTGGATGAGCCAGGAAACCTTCTTCACCAGTTTCCTGTCAGACCTCAAGTCCCATTAGCAAGGCTTGGGTCATATGCCTCCCCCTAAAACAATCACCGTCAAAGAAAGTAAGATTACTCTGATTGGCTTACAGAGTTCAGATTAACTTTCAAATTCCTTGGGTGGAATGTAAACCCAGCAAAATTTTGGATTAGTGAGCAGGGAAGTTTGGGGGTGGGTGTGGTCTGAGGTGGCAGCTGGCTGTTGAGGAGGCAATGGTACTGAACACATCTTGCCCTATGTATAAATCAAGGAAGTCTGAATTACTAGTTTGGGAATGTTTATGGTAGTCCTAGGGATTCTAGCCTTTAAAATGAAAACCCTGGAATTCAGACACCAATTCATTTTATTTTCTTAGTAACTGTCAGGAAGGATTTTACATACAAAGTTGTTTTCCGTCTCTCTCCTCCACTGGAATGTAAATTCCTTGAGAGCAGAGACAGTATCTGTCTGTCTTGTTCACAATTGTACCTCCACCATTGAGAGCAGGGTAATCGAGCCATGTGGTAGGCACTCGGAAAGTATGTGTTGAATAAATGATGAACATTACAAGGTGGATATTGTAATCCCTCTCCAGTCACAATGTGGGAATCATGATTTAGAAATTATATGGCTTAATATTACAAATCAAAAATGTAAAGCCCTCCATCTTTTTATATACATGTGGCTGGGTTTTATATACATGTGGCTCCCTGAAATGGGAGACTAGCATGGCAGTTATTGTCCACCCTCTCATCAACGTGGGTCTGTGACATGGTGCATAGATAAAAGATTTGATTGGGCTAGGCTCCATGAGAACCTTAGGGATGGGAGAATTCAACTCGAACAACAAACCCATAAGCATGAGAGCAACATAAAAAGGCAGAGTAGGAGGACCAAGACCGACAGAACCAAAACACGAGGTACGACTGCAGGAAACATGGCATTTGAATCTTGTATGGACTGCTTTGAAAACTCTAATGTGATACATCCCTAAACTTTAAGCATATAGATTGTGATGCTCCTGCAAATTATGTCATGAATCACTGAAGAAGACTGGGGAAAGGTACCTACTCTAGCAAAGTTTTTGATATGAACTCTTTCAACATATTGAAATTCTAGCCACTGGATTAACTCATACGTTAGTTAGTTAGATAGTTAGAGCCATCAACCAAATCAGTCTTCAAGGGAGTGTTTGGTGTCCCACCAGTCTTTGATTTTTGGTTCTCTCCTAGTCAGTGTTATTATCAGCATCTTGGAGAAAGACTTCTACATCTTTAATAGTCAGCTTAGAAGTCTTTAGTAATAAGTGTGCTTATTCAGATTTATTTGTGATAAGAAGCAGATGAAAAGAGAAGAGATGCTGGAGAAACGATCTAAGGACATCTTAACTGGCTGGAATGACTGATGGTATCTACGAAGATAAAATCTAACAAACAAATGCAAAGCTCTTAACTTTGATTAAAAGAAGAAGAAGAAGTATTGCCAAAGCACAAGACAGAATTGCCCTGGCTTAGCAACAATCTACAAAATAGACCTGAGGAGGATTGGTTGGTTAGATGAGAAATGTCCTCCCTAAATCTAATGCAAGATACATTGATTTAACCTAAAATGTATCCATTCAACAAACCATTTTTTAATAAAGCACTCTGCACAAAGGGCTAGCAAGAAAATTGAGGTATAACAGTTAATAAAAATAATCCCTATAATCCCTATCCTTAGGGACATCCAGTTTATGATAGAGACGAACAAATTCAAACTACAATGTAGGGCTATAAATGCAAAAATGTAAAATAAAGCCTAGGCCTCAAAAATCACAAATAATCCCCGTGAACAAAGACTGGTCGGATCACAGTAGAGTTTTGTAATCAGAGGGGGAGATGAACCATGAGAGACTGTGGGCTCTGAGAAACAAACTGAGGGTTTTGGAGGGGAGGGGAGGTGGGGGGATGGGTGAGCCTAGTGGTGGGCATGTATTGCAGGGAGCATTGGGTGTGGTGCATAAACAATGAATCTTGGAACACTGAAAAAATAGAATTTTTAAAAAATAGCTATAAAAGAAAAAGATCGTAGTAGAGTTTTATACTAAATTTTCATCACACTTTTTATTTAACAACTTCATTGGGATATAATTAATATACATATAGTTCACCAATTTAAAGTGAATACTTCGGGGCACCTGGGTGGCTCAGTCAGTTAAATGTCTGTTTCTTGAATTCAGCTCAGGTCGTGATCTCAGGATCCTGAGATCAGGTCCCATGTTTGGTTCCATACTGAGCATGGAGCCTTCTTAATATTCTCTCTTTCTCCCTCTCCCTCTGCCCCTCCTCACCCTCCTGTATGTGCATTCTCTCTCTCTCTCTCTAAAATAAAAGTAAAATAAAGTGTATACTCCAGCTGTTTTTAATATATTCACAAAGTCATGCAACCAACACCACCACCTAATGTTAGGACATTTTATCTCCCATAACGGAGGCCCTGTAACTGTTAACAGTAATTGTCTATTCCCTCCAAACACCAACACCACCACCACAGCCCTATGCAAACTCTCATCTCCATTGCATCTTTATAGATTTGCCTGCCCTGGATATTTCATATGAATGGAATTATACAACATGGGTTTCTTTGTGATTAGATTCTTTGACTTATCACAATGCTTGGGGATTGACCCACTTTGTACCACAGAACAGTATTTCACTTTTTTTTTTTTAATTGTTGAGTAATATCCCGTGGTGTGGACATACCATATGCCATTTATCCATTTATCAGTTGATGGACATTTAGGTTGTTTTTGCCTTTTGGCTATTATGAATAATGGTCCATTTTTTAGTTTTTGTGCTAACCTATGTTTCATTTCTTTTGGGGATATACCTAGAGGTAGAATTGTTATGTCATAGGACAGCTCTACATTTAACATGTTAAGGAACCATCACAGAGTTTTTCCAAAGTTGCTGTGCCATTTTACATTCCCACCAGCAATGTATGAGTTTTCTCCAGAAGCTTTTCAACCCTTGTTATTGCCATCTTTTTGATGTTAGCACTTCTAGTGGGTGTGAAGGGGTATCTCATTCTAGCTTTGATTTGCACTTCCTTAATGATTTCTTGTGCATCTTTTCGTATAGTTATTGTCCATTTGTATGTCTTACCGAGAAAAATATCTACCTGGATCTTTTGCCTGTTTTTAATAGAGTTATATTTTTATTATTAAGTTTTAAGAGTTTTCTATACATTTTGAGTACAAGTCTCATATCAGCTATATGGTTTTCAAATATTTTCTCCAAGTCTGTGGGTTATCTTTTCACTTTCTTGTTGATACAATTTACAACACAGAGTTTTTAATTTTGTAAAATCTAACCATTATTGCTGTTTGTGCTTTGGTGTCCTAAGAAACCACTGCCTAATCCAAGATCATAAAACTTACTTCTGTTTTCTTCTAGAAGTTTGATTCAACTCTTAGATTCAAGTGGATCAAGTGTATGATCCCTATTGAATTAACTTCTTTATATGCTCTGAGGAAGGGGTCCAATTTCTGTTACATGTGGATATCCACTTATCCTAGGATCATTAGTGGAATCATTATTCTTTCCTCATTTAATTATCTTGACACCCTTGTCAAAAATCAATTGACTGCACATTAGGGTTTATTTCTGTACTCTCAGTTCTATTCTATATGTCTACCTCATGCCAGTACCACACTGTCTGGATTATTGTATCTTTGTACCAAGTTTGAAATGGAGAAGGATGACTCCTCCAACTTTATTCCTTTTCAAGATTATTTTGCCCATCCTCAGCCCATTTCATTTCCATGATCAGCTTAGGACAGCATATTTTTAGAAGAATATTGATAAAGAGGAGCAAACCAGAGGACATGAGAAAATTTTCAAAAATTTGTGCTGTTTAATATGCAAGGTGAAAGATAAAAGTGGAGCATGAGAGATGATTTCATGAACTCAAAAGGTTGTTGTAATGGAAAATGATTCCAGCAAATTCTCTGTACACCAGATGGTGAAAATTATTGAAAGGGGAACCTCAGTTCAAGGATGAACTTTATAACCACTAAACTTAGTCATAAGTAAATCAGATTTTCTCATACTCTGATCTACCTATCCCTAAAAAGTCGAGCCAAAACCATATGATCTATTAATCAGTAATGTTGTAGAAGAAATTTCAGCATTGAATAGAGGATATTATGACTCTATGCTATGTGGCTGTGAATAGCAGTGAGAATGTAGACATTGTCACTGGGCACTATCTCAATTAATCCCCCCAAGCCATATGAGATGGGTACTGTTATTATTTCTTTTATTAGATAAAGATAGAGGCTTGTCTAGGTATAGCAACTTGCCCAATGCCACACAGTTAAAAAGAGACTGAGTGTACCCTCAAACCCAGTTCTGTTTCACACCCAAAGCCCATGAGTAATAGATCATGTAAAAGGAGAACAGGAGCTGTTTCATTTGCAAGTCTGGTCATTGTGGAGGAGCATGTTGTCAAGGCTGAGTTTGAGGTTCCAAGTTTTAATAACTGCAGAGAGATATGCTCCCATATTTTCACAGAAATATGGAAGTCCACTGGTGCTAGTGGCTATAAACAGCAAGCTCACCCATTCAACAGCTGGTAAGCATCCATGTTAAGATGTGGGCTCAAGGTTACTTGCTCAAGACACTGTGGTTTGATCCCTTTTTGAGGTGAGTCAGAGGTAGCTGACTCCAAGGCTTTGAGCCTGGATTACCAGAGAACAGAACTGAAATTAGCAGAGAAGAAACCTGAGAAGAGACACTAATTTGGGATTTTTTGCTTGATGTGTCAGATATGTTAAACAGGAGCATATGAAAAGTACTTTTCAAAAAGTATACGCACATCCAACTGTGCAGAAGATGATTAAAATGTGGGAATTGAGCTTTAGATCACTAGATAGGATTGGCCTTCAAGAGATGGCTGGAGAAAAGAAAATACTAAATCTCTAGTCCAAACACTATAAGGAAGGAAAATCAGAGGACTTGGCATTTAGCTTTGTGTCCTTCAGCCCTCCATTGTGTCACCCAGAATTTGCAGCTCATATGCCTAAAATTTCCTCAGATCAATGCCCCTTGGAAAGAATTTAGCTTACGTCTTCTTATGTGGGACTCTGCACCTGGCACCAAGCTAAGAGCTCTCATGGAGAGAATATTATTGGTGTTTATAACAAAGTCTGTTGCAGATAATACTCTCTTCAGATGAGGAAACTGAGACTCCAGGAAGTTAAATAAGCTGCAAGTGAGAGCACAGCAAAGATGGAAACTTGGTCCATCTGACACCAAGCCCACGCTGCCTGAGACGCTCGAAGGTGCCTCTCGGAAGCCAGGCCACTGCTCCTTCTGAGCCTTTGGAGAAGGAGGCCAAGGTCTCTGACAGGCTGGAGCCTTCACCCACCCAACTCCCAACTTTGTTCCTTCCTTCTTTCCTTCCTTTTATTCTTCCAACCATCTGAATATCCGTCCATCTTCTTTTAAAAATATGTCATCATGTAAGTGCTAGGTACCAGTTACTGATGATACAGGGAGGAACAAGATTCAGTTCTTACCCTTATGGTGCTTACAGACAAGAGATAGATAAAGAAATTAAGCGACTAATGGCACATTGATTTAAATTAGTCAAATGCAGGTACCTGGGTGGCTCAGCCAGTTAAGTGTTGGCCTTCGGCTCAGGTCACGATCTCAGGGTCCTGGTGACGAGTCCTGCGTGGAGCTCCCTGCTTAATGAGGAGTCTGCTTCTCCCTCTCCCGCTGCCCCTCTCCCACCCCAGCTCATGCTGTCGCTCTCTCTCAACTAAATAAAATCTTTTAAACAAACAATCTAAATGCTCCTCCACTTAACTGATTTCACACAGAGAGAGAAGAGAGTTCACTTAATAACATTTGCTACAAAGTAAGAACCACTAAGGTTAATTAAAGGGTCCTAAATTTAGTTTTAAAGCAAGACCAGATTCAATAAGAGTTCCTTATTTCTTTTGGAACATGCATTCTGCATTGCAGTCCTGCTAGAATATCTTAACCAAAAAAACTAGCAAACTTAGCAAATCTTTTCTTTAATGGATTCAAGTGGTTTGTAAGTTTGAGAGTGTGTGTGTGTGTGTGTGTGTGTATGTGTGTGTGTGTGTGTGTTTATACTGAATATCCATATTTGGCTACTGCCAGTGAGGTTTCTGCAAGGCAGCTGGGGTTTGGCATGACCCTGACCATCACTCTGGGCGTGTCTAGCCTTGGCTGAGTTAACCTGGGGTTAGAAGGTAAGAACAAGAAGAAGGTAGAGGTGGAGCTGGACCCAAGGCCAAGTAGGAAAGAAAAAGTAGGTCCTTGCAGGACCTGAAAATCCTCTTTTTAATGTGTTTTGAAAGTATCTGAAATATTCTCTAAAATTCACCCTTATTGGGCTCATGGGTTATTTTTGGCCCTAGAATAGAATTCATTTTGGAGGGACTCGAGTGTTAAGGGACTCCTGAAAATGCATGGGCTCTCCATATTCCTCCCTCAGCACCACCTCCATATGATTTAGACTCAGGCTTCGAGCAAAAATGATGGACCACGCCTCAGCCACTTGCGTCATAACAGTATGTGTCAATTTTAATCATGTAACTAAACTCAGTTCTGCAAAATCGGAAATTTTAAAAGGCAGTGGGTGGGTGAGGGGGGGACAAGGAGGTTGTAGGTAAATTAACACATCCTGATTGCTGACCTTACATAATCGTGTGCTTAGTCTGGTCAAATGTAATCAACTCACTGAAGGGAAAGACAAAATCAGAAAAATAAAATCTCTAATCAAAAAGGTTTTTTTCTGTTACTATAACCCCTTGTTGTCCCTTTTGACATACTCAGTTATGGAGGGATAACTAATAGTATTGTTTTTTCAGCACGAAAAATTTCCACAGAACATGCTAAACTGATTAGAAGCTGTATAATTTTTGAAATATGTATTTGTGCTTGGTTTTATAAGCCTAAGTTATACACTAACTCAGCAGTTTCCAGGCTGTAATAACACATCCAGGAGCCCTATAGTTGACTCTCATGTGTTATGATGAGTCAAACCCACAACTCCTTATTTCAGCCCACTTATCTGAAGCGACCAGTACAAACATGTTTCTAGCAATTATAATCAGTAGTAATAGTAGATGCAATAGTAAGAGAAAACTCATGAGCCAAGGCTTTGCATCTCAGAAGATCCCCTATTCATTCCAAAATGGCCCTGAATGTATTTTTCTTGACTAGTTACATGATATTTCTCGATCTT
The DNA here is from genome assembly GCF_030435805.1 of Mustela lutreola. Lineage (NCBI taxonomy): Eukaryota > Metazoa > Chordata > Mammalia > Carnivora > Mustelidae > Mustela > Mustela lutreola. Next base: position 54,958,799 of record NC_081295.1, on the reverse strand, counting down.
GTGTTTTTCTTTTAAGCTTACAGGTGGATAAGTCAAGATTTGAAATGTCTCTCACAATTAATAAAAATATAAGATACTTGCTGAGACACAGTAAGCTCATTCTCTCCTTTTTATATTTTAAGATTGCTTCTTTCCATACAACGACGCTGAAGGACGTTGTTCATTCATTGTGAATGTCAGGATTCAGGAAATAATAACCTAATATAAGAACTATTAAGAACTTCATAGCACCTTGAACTTTGCATCAAGATTGTAAGGGTATGGTGAAATGGTGAGGAAATTGTAAGGAAATGGTGGTGTGAGGAAAATTATCCCAATATCCTAGAAGTCATGGACTAGGAAAGCACACAGATAAAATTAAGATACTGGAATCATTCCATTTATTAAATCGATTTAAAATACAAAAACAGAGGCACCTGGGTGGCTCAGTTGGTTAAAGCCTCTGCCTTCAGCTCAGATCATGATCCTAGGGTCCTTCAGCTCAGATCATGATCCATAGGGCTCTCTGCTCAGCAGGGAGCCTGCTTCCTCCTCTCTCTCTCTGCCTGCCTCTCAGCCTACTTGTGATCTCTGTCCATCAAATGAATAAATAAAAAAATAATAAAAATCTTTTAAAAAAATACAAGAACAACCAAACAAGGGGAAAGAGATGGAGTCAGTCTATGAGGCTAGGATAAAAGCAGATGACAGACAGCACCCCCTACCCGAAAACTGGATTATGAAGGTCTATAGGTCTTGTCCTCTGCACTGATGGGGTGCTTTGGGGCCAGAGCTAAGGCATGAGCAAGAGAGGCTGCAGACAGAAGTACCTTGTGGGCCAATGGCACATACTTGCTCTATCATGGAGATGCAGAGAAAAGGATCCTGGCCAATATCTGAAGCTTGCCAATTATCTTACTGAACAGCCATAGATTTTATTTGCATTTTTTAGCACACCTGCTGTGGGGCCAGAATGGGACCATATAGAGGGTCACCAATGAGTGGTTAATAATGTAAGGGTAGCATAGCTATCAGTCCAGAAGCAGCATGATCAAAATTTATGATCTGATATTCCTATCTATTTCTACCTATAGGTAATATTCTTGTTTGTTTCATCATACAGCTCATTTTTCTATTTATATGTCTTAACATATTGTAAATTACTTTCTATCTGTACTTAACACATGCTGTGAATTTTGCCTGTAGCACATAAGGAACTAGCTTACTTATTATCTGTGCCTAAGGATTTCATCATTCATCTTGTTTTCTTGTCTTCTGTAGCAGAATTGAATGTTCCAAATAATATAGTAATCTCCCATCATAAGTGGTGTTGATTTTCAAGGCAACTTTCATTCCCAAGTTCAGCAGGACACTGGAGAATTGAAAGGCCACCATGCAAACAAAAACATTTCACTTTTATTTCTTGGAGTTCACTTATTTACTATAAAACCCAAGATTCCTATGCATAATCCAACATTTTTAGAAACTGTGGTATAATGAGAAATGAGGCTGTCTAAAATTTTTTTGTGTAGTCATCTTGCCTCCCTACAGTTACTCAAGAGAACCTGAAAATACTCACAAGAGCCTGAAACTACATGACCCTCATTTTCTCTCTGATTCCCCCTTGTCCTGACTTTCTGGCTCTTCCCAGAATCCTACCTCATGATGGGTCTGCCATGTTTCCTACCTCATATTGTTCATAATATAATTCCTGTGGACACCATTGATATAGGATACCATGAGAATGACACACCCTAAAACTGGGCATCATGGGGCTTTGGCTGAGACCTTCTACCTGCTATTACTGGGTCTGAGAACTTCCCTACATGGCCTTAGGGGTTGCTATTTTTTCTTTATGTTTTTGCTAAAATGTTACCTTTCACTGAGCTTTCTGTTATCACTTATTTAAAGTGCACCCATCACTTCCCCCTGAAACACTTCCTATCCTCTTTTTCTTTATTCCTTTTTTAAAATATTTTATTTTTTTTTTTAGCAATCTCTACACGCAATGTGGAGCTCGAACTCAAAACCTCAAGATCAAGAGTCCCATACTCCACCAACTGAGCCAGCCAGGCACTCCCCCCACTTTTTCTAGTTTGACTCCACAGCACTTTATTGCTCTCTAATATACAATTAGAATTCTCCACTGATTTGGGCCATTTGTAATACAGATCCCTATCCCAATTACACACACACACACACACACACACACACACACACACACGTAAATTCAATAAGAGAAGAGATTTATAAATTTTGCTCACTGCTCTATTTCCAGGACTAGAAAAGTATCTGGCATATGGTGGGTTCTCAGTCCATATTGGTTTAATACATCTACTCCACCCCATTATCACAACTATAGATATTTCTCTTCTAACTCCATTTCCATGCCAGGTTAGTTAAAGGAAAAATCAATGTGGGTCAATTCAAAAATAGCTCCAGATAATTACTCTGGAAAACATTGCTACTCTATGACCACATTTGCAGGCAGATTACAGGAAGCTGGGCAGGGTTAAGAGTCAACTGAAAGCAGAGAAACAAATCGTGGAATATAGCCAAGTACGAAGTATACACTTACCTATGAGTTTGCCATGCCAGAGGCTTGGCTCAACCAAGGATTTTAGAATTACATTAAGCCCTATCACTGGATCGCCCTCTGAGAGGCTCCACAACATATTTGAGGCAGGACTTTCTGTTCACTGATTCCAACCATATTTGTTTGAATGAGAAAGTTATTTCCTTGGTGTAAGGTAAGTGTGGTTGGTTGTTCTGTAGAAACTTGTGATGGCTAAGTAGCTTAAGGGTGTTGGCATTTCCTCAAGGAAAGGATAGCATTGTGTGGTGCTTCTGATAGGAAAATCACACCAACCCACTCTCACCATGACATGGCCTGGGGATGTTCCACTAGAGAGAGGGTCTGCGCTGACACACCCACATGCTCCTAGACCCACGCTCATCACAATCTAGGATGTGGATCTGAAGAAGTGCAACCAGTTGAACCACTGTGGAAAGGAAGCTTGCTGACTCTTTTAACCCTCTTCCTTTCTAAAATCCAGACTCCCTTTCCCTGTGAGAGCTCAGAAGCAGGTCTCAGACATTTTGAATGCTGCTCCAGGTCCTGCTCTGACTTGTTCATCAATCTCAAGCACTTTTTTCTACCTCCAGCTTTGTCCTTTCTCACTGGAGGTCTTTCATCTGGAAAAGTGGGAACTTGCTAATCAGTCTCTCAACGAGGACACAGAAATCAGCTCAAAAATGCTTAACCAAAACAACTTTGGGGAATGTTGTCTGTAACGGTGCTTTTTTTTTTTTCTTTTTCAAACTTTATTCTCTCTTCTGTCTCCCTCCTAAATGGAATGCCTAGATAGCCAGCGAACCCCACCCCACCCCAATGCCTTGACTTCACATGATGCCTCAGGCATGCACCACATGGGAAGCAATGGATGTCAGGCCCTCGGCAAGTGCTTGTGCACCTGCCACCAGCCCTCACACTGTCTCTCTGGAAGCTGCGTCACTTCAATCTCCCGTGACATTGACATGTTGCAGTAAGAGAGTTGGCTTGTCCTGTGGGTCATTCTTTCCCATAGAAAAACACAAGGTTAATGTCAGAGAAATATCATTCAAAGGTTCTAAACTAAGCAATTCCTGTGTCCAGCTGGAGGAGTGTTTTTGTTGCCTTGTTTTCTTTTTCTACCCTGAACCAACATCTCATTGACAAAGAGAGTCACTTGTATGTTCACAGGCTGAGATGGAATATTCTAACAGTGTCCATCACCATTTGACCTGAGGCTGCACTGCAGTGTTAGTTGTCTGAGTGTTAGTTAAATGTAGAGTAAATTCAAATCTTTGCTATTTTCATGGAATAATCACTAATGAATATAATCATGTTCCAATGTAATTTGTTTCATTTGCAAGTTGGCAGGAGCGAAGAAGGCAGCTTTCTTTAAAGATGATTAGACCATGGTTATTAGGGTGAGGTCATTGGTTTACAATTAAGTCATTTTTTTTCCCTACGGTTATAATAATAGTGATGGAACCCAGAATCTTGTAGCTTGCTCTTTGGCAAAGGAAGGAGATCAAATTTTCCGGGTTTGGGCTGCCTTCCCTGGGCTGAGGAATAGTTTCCCACACCCGAGGCTTCTGGTGGGTAACGGCCCCCTCATACCACAGGCATTACTCAGTGTCAGGCCTCTGTGGGCCCCAGCAGCTCATAGTGCTCTCCAACTTGGAGCAGAAGCCTCTACAGCATCATTGAGAGGAAGATATTTTAAATTTAAGTCCCAGATTGGACTTCCTGTCACCTGATCTACCCTGTGCTAATGGGGGAAGCGATAGTCTTCAAAGGAAGAATAAAAGCACAGCCAAGGATTTTATGCTCCCCATGAAAGGAAAAAATTCTTCCCACTGGGTCAGGAAAAGTTATCAGCCTCAGACCTCTAGGCATGGGACTTAATTTCCCATATCATTATTTTTGCCTGCATAGTCACCATTTTTTTAAAGTTATGTTTTTATCTCTTTTCCTCTCTTACAAACAAAACATTTCATGGCCTCCACAGACCTATTTTTGGCAAGCTCTAAAAAAATCTGAAATGCTTAAAGTCCATCATAGGGGAAAATAACCACTGGAACCAAAACCAGTACATTCCAGGTACTAATTGTACTAATTGAAATTCTGCTGCTCCATTAAAGAATTCTCCATTCTGTTCTTGGGGTTTAGATAAAGAAATAGTTTGGGGAGAGTCCTGAAACAGGAATTGAAACTCATGTCTTCAGCCCGTCCATGTTGTTAACCAGTTGTCATGCCCTGAAACAGTCACTTAACCCAGCTGAAAACCTAGATTATGTGCGTACTAAGACCTCCACCTGCCAAAACCCATCTAAGTGCCTGCTATAGATAAGGGCTAAAATCATACGTTTTGCGGTTACACTTCTAGACTTTTCCAAAAATACATCCTTTGAGATGAGAGCTATCAGGAGCATGACCTCTCCTCCTGCATTTAAAACTTGAGATTTACGGACACTGAATTTTGTCTAAGAATTTCATAGTAATATACCCATTGTCGACTCTCAGGGTACTGTTTATATTCTGCATAAATATTTAAACAGAGAATTCTGAGCACCATATTGTCATCAAAGAAAGAGTTAGCTGCAATATCACATAGCTTTACAAAGCAGTAAAGTTTCATGATCAAGAGTGTGGGTTTTGGAGTCAAATGGTTAGGATTCAAATCCCTCTCCTGCTGTTTGTTTGCTCTGTGACCTTGGGAAGTGGATTTAACTTCTTCGTGCCTCCAGCTTATCTATACATGGAACTAATTCCATTACCTCTCTCCTAGAACTCTTGTAAGGATTCACATAAATAATGCTCTTATAGCAATCAACTCCACTGTTAGCATACAATAAGCATTCAAAAGACATTAGGAACTTGTTTTTACAACCTGAGAATTAGGTCCAAAATGATGAATATGAGAGCCTCATTACTTTCAATTTTTTAATGACCTCAAATCTAATAGAAAGAATTCGATAAAGCAGCCAAGAGTGGTCTATGTTAGTCTCTTGGTTCCTTAGTTGTTTCTAAATGTAGATATTTTTAAAACTATTTTTAGAAATATGTATTTATTTATATATTTGAGAGGAAAACAGAGCACAAGTGGGGAGAGGCGGGAAGGGCAAGAGACAAGGAGACCCCTCATTGAGCAGGGAACCCATCACAGAGCTCGATCCCAGGACCCTGAGATCATGACCTGAGCTGAAGTCAGACGCTTATCCAACTGAACCATCCAGGGACCCATTAGTGTAGACATTTTAAAATAATGTAAGACTATTCAGGATTAACTATAGTCATCTGGGCTCTTGCTATGCAGTTAGCCAAAAAGCAAATGGCAAGGACTGACTAGTAGAGCTAAGTAGTAATTGAAAATGGACATTTTTCTTTATGGATTTAGTTTTAAATAAGATTTGGGGGAAGGTAAGTTATATCTATTCATCAAATAAAGCACCTTCATTATAGAAAACATGCTTATTTGATTCCATTAGACAACCACCTTTAACATTTTAATGTTATTTACATAACACAATTTTTGTTCCACTATTATAGTCATGCATTACATCCTTCTATTTTTATTAACCTTCTTTTTTTACCTGAAGACTGGTCTTTGGCCTAATTTTAAGGGACCATTTTCCTTCTGTAAATAACCAACTAAAATCAAGTCCTTGTGATTCAGAGAGACCAAAAAGGGTGGGAAAATATGTGAATGACTTCTCCATTCCAGTGGGAACCTGGATGGAAACCCTCTTTTTAGAAGCCAAGAAGGCAAAGTTCCATTTTTTTCTTGGCAAGACACTTTATGAGATTCTGAGTGTCTTTGGATTCTGCACTTTGGTAGCTTGGAATTAGCCTGAGAACACTTTCATGCCCCAGTGATCTCAGAATCTCTCCCCTAACAACAAAGACCCTGATTTCCAGTGTTCAGTCGAATTTCTCAAGGCCCAATGAAGTGTTGGTTTGTATCCATCTCCAGTTCTCTTCTCCTTGTCCCTCACACACTGATGTTTATTGTAACTTTCACAGAAAGAGGGTTTATCACTCACAAGATAGTTTACAGGTTAAGGGATGACCTTAATATCCTGTTAGTGTTTCTCTTAGAGAAAATAGCTTCCACTCTACAAAATATGTACTATATTTTATTCTGAACTCTTCTTTTTATACTTTTTTTTTCCTGATAGCCTTTGGTTGTTTCAAGATCCCACATTCCATGATAAATACAATTTTCTTTTCAGGATAACTACCCGAAGTCGTTAAATAGTTTTATTTTACCCAAAGAGGTAAAATAGTTTCTTCCTTAAAGACTGTGGACTGTGGCCAACTGTTATATAAACCTGTGTTCTCTAGTGTGTTGGCTCTCAAATGTGCTAAATTGAACCCTTATTGATGGTATAAACCCTGTCTGTTGGCCACCCCTGCAAACAAGATATTACAGCTAGCAGATTATATGGAAAACTTGGAAGTGATTATAAAACTGGAAATCCTACTTTAAAGTTGGATGTAACTGTTAGCTCTCTGTACGATCGTGACCACCATTGTTGAACTTTATTGATGTGTTGCCTACTGGGCAGGTTATGGGAATAAATGGTGAGAAGTGACCCAGGGTGGCCCATCATTTAGTTCAATCAAACCCGATACTCTGACTTAGGTGACACAGGGAGACCTGCCCCCTGGGTGGCTTGTGTGTTGCCTTGGCTACAATGTGGGGTCTCCTCTGGAATGTCCAGGCCCGTCTCAGGGGCACACCCTCTCTCTAATGCTACTCTCAACAGCTGACACAAGACCATCCTCTGAATTCCCCAAAGCACTCTGAGACTGGGATGGACCATTGAAAGAGGGTCTTACTAGATGACTGAGCCCAGCAAAAGGAATAGGGGAGCACAGAGGTCTAGGGTACATCCTCGGCATAGAGCTTACTCACCTGCCTCCCTTCCCAGTGGTAGGCCCACATCCATGCAACAAATTCAACTGTCCCCTCCTCCCCTACAAGGCCTGGAAGCATGCTTAACCTCTGGAAGCCCAGATCTAACCACTTACTAAGTTCTGGTTTCCTGTCCTGGAACCCAGGTTTTCTCGGCATGCCTGACCCTGGAATAGGTCTTCTCTTCCTGCAGAAGACATCAGCTTTGATTCCTAGGGCATGGCCTCTCCCGTGGCCTCAACAGGACAACCATGGCAGAATGCCACAGTCAGGTGTTGACAGAGGAACACACCCAAGGGCAGGAAGCTGTTTTATTGCAAATGGTTATGACGGTCATGCCAGTGTCAAAGATACACCCCAAGAGGGGACTATTGTTGGTGGGTGCCCAGGAGCTACTTGTAGCTCTAGTAGGAGGAGGCAGACAACGGTATGTGAGAAGCAGAATGATATGTAAGGTACATGCCCTTGGCCTCCACTTTCTTCAACAGGGAGGAAGGACTCTTGAGTCCATCATGTGGCAGTTGCGAGAAGGATTTGCTGCTGCTGCTGCTGCCATTGCTGTTGTTCTCCTGGCTGGGGTTTCCAGAGGCTGCTGCTTCAAAGGCAGCTGGACCACCACTGTGCTTCTTGTCACAGCATTCCTCTGAGCATGGGCCCCTGGAGGGTGACCTAAGAAAAGTCACTCCCCTGGACAGAGGAGAGGCTGGATTCTTGTTCAGCCTGGCTGTTGGGGGAAAAGGGGAAGAGCTTCAACCTGCTTCACAGGTTCTGGGGCCGTGTGTGTGTGTGTGTGTGTGTGTGTGTGTGTGATGACAAGCTGGATCTCAGCATTCCATTTTTTTCAAGCCCACATTCCATTACCCCATGTTCAACTCAGTTGGCTTCCAGGAGCCCTCCCAAGAGAAACAGCTGTTTGATGCCTTACAGAGGAAATTTTAAAAGCTCTTGAGGTTTAGAATTTTAGAATCTGCAGGGTTGATAACTTCCTCTCTGCTTGTGAAAACAAACAGCATTAACTTCTCTCTCAATACAAACGCAATTCCAAAATGCATGGCTTCTTTTCCAAATGCGGTTCTATCAAAGAAGCAAAGATGATCCTGGGTAGCCTATGATGAAGCTGTAGATGCCACTAATAAGATCAGTTCTTGATATGATAGCATGGGTATTGTTGTTCATGATGCTATAATTAACAAGTGATGGGAAGATGGAGACCACATGATTGCTGCTTGAGACAAGAAAGTTTCCTATCTCACCCCTAAAGTACAAAGCACCCATCTAACAGAAGGGACAAGGGATTTGGAAATACTGTTCACTTAGAGTAATTAATTCACCCACAGGAAATACCTTGTTGGCTGTTTCTGCTAGAGTTCTTTAGTAAGCCGAGTTACAGCACCAGAAATATAGTTCATAATAATTGAAGGATATATTTTCTTTCTTTTGGAAGATGTTTGCTAGAGGGATAGTGTTTTATTCTGAATTTTTTTCCAGTTTGAGAAAAATAAGAACTAAGCTTTGAAGTATCTGCTTGTCCTTAACACACACGCACACACACTTACACACACACACACACACACTCATAATTTATTCTGGCTCAATTTCTTTTTCTCTTTTTTCTCTATTTCTCTCTCTCTCTCTCTCTCTCTCTCTCTCTCTCTCTCTTCTTTCCTTTCCTTCCGTTCTGTTCCTCTCCCTTTCTCTCTTAGATCACCCATATCCTTGAGGGTTGACAGACCAGTAGAATCATAAATGAGAAAGAGCTGGAATTGTAGATCAATGGATAAATAGAAGTATTTACATTTTTATTTCTCTTATCATCCAGCCCATTCGTCGTCTTCTGGATGTGCTTCTTTTTGAAAAAGCTATTTCCAATAGACTTGTTTATCTTCCCTCAACTTCTGCCCCCAGATTTGAACATAGTGAGATAATGTTTTGGGGAGGTGCTTCAAAACAATGGGTAGATTTTTCTGGGTGATGAAAATTATCTGTATTAGCATGAATACATTCATTTGTGTTATTTTGAAGATTCTTCAATAAAGGGATTCATCTATATCAAGACTGCTTTATTCTTGATATAACTAGTTTCTCATCGCTAGCCCTTAGTGCCAAGAACAAAATGATTTCCAACACTCCTAAATATTCACAGAGCTGATAGACATAAAACAATACAGGAAGAATTCTGTAGTGACAAAATGAAACATCTTACAGACAAGATTACTTTATATCAACTACTGTCAGGGTTGCAATATATTTGTTGTAACCTATAAACAAACAGATGCAAGATCTTCAATCTCCAAGGCATTATGAATATTTTGTAATGAAAAAACAAACTAGTTGAAAACCAAATGATTGGTAAGTTTGGCTAAAAGCTTGCATTGCTACTAGTTTACTAGCATCCAGAGTATCACACACTTTTTCTTATTCCATTCAGTAAATATTTATTGAATTTTTAGTCTGTACTATGCATTCGTACTAAGTGTTTGGAATATAGATGGCCCCAGTTCTCAAGGAGTTTACAGTCTACTAGGGAGACAAATAAACATTTCCAACAAAAGTACAACTGAAAATAAAGGAGAAAGGCCAAGAGCAATACCTGAAATATCTGTCCCTAGAGACAGGATGTTTATTTTAGTCAGTTAGCCATAGTCTAAAATTTGGCTTCATAGGCTCAGATACCTTAGCATAAATTGTTTTTCAGTAATAAGTGATGGGCCAAGTAACTAGAATTGTTACTAGCAAACTAGAATGCCAGTTTATTAATTTTTCCTGGAAAATAGAACTGCCCAAGGAACCAGACCCTAAGTCCAATAGCCAGCACACCACAGGCTGCTACAGCAAGAGTAAAGTTCTAATCAGAAGATTTCTTGGTAAGCATGAAATAGAAGAAATTAATATTTGATGCAAGATCAAACATTTATGATTTATAAGAAATTATAATGATAGCCTCAGAACAAAACACTATTCCTCTAGCAAACATCTTCCAAAAGAAAGAAAATATATCCTTCAATTATTATGAACTATATTTCTGGTGCTGTAACTTGGCTTACTATCTCCTAAAGTGTGGGTAGACCTGACACTATGGATGGCACAAAGCAAAACTTTGAGCAAGAGCTCACAGTGGGCAGTAGTGGCAACACAGGTATGGCCAAAGTTGGCCCACCCAGCATCCCTTTTTGAATGGGCGTGGCCAAAGCTGGCCCACCCAACATCCCTTTTTTGAATGGGGATGGCCAATGTTAGCCCATCCCACAACCCTTTGCTCTCCAGGCCTGCTGGCTGGCTAATAGCCACCATGTACACAGTTGTAGCCATCCCAGGAGTCTGGTCTTATGGGGATCTGAAAGAAATAATATATCTTTATGAGTAAAAATTAGGTACAAAAGTGAAGATTGATTTGGAATATTCAAAGTCTATTCACTTAGAAAATCCACCTCTGCAAACCAATCATTGAGTTAGGAACATGATTTTATACTAGTCCATAAAGCACTGCTGATCTGACTCCTTTCCTCTGGCCATCCTCACTTCTCTCTCCCTGGGAAATCCTAGACCTTACCATATTCCAGCAATGAGAGGACTCAAGTCTGAGACTGTAGCATCTGTTCTGATCATGGTGATTGGTAAATATTATCAACAGGGCTTTCTTTTTAAGGCACTTTTGATATAACTCTGATCTAATGAGTTATGTATCTCTTCTGCCATTTAACTCTCAATGCTAATTCCTTTTTCTCAAATTTTTGGGAGAAACTTCATGATAACCCCTAAATAGTGACAATTAATACCAGTCAGAAACAATTAAAGCTCCTTTTACAATGCTCTATATATTACCAAAAAATGAAGTTGAACAGAAGCCTTTCTCTCCTTAGCAATACGGCCTTCTTTCTGGGCATTCCCAGAAACAAGCTCTAAGGAAGAAACCCAGTAAGGACAGTAATGAGCAACGTCACAGCACAAATTCCCAAAAGACTGGAAGAGAAGGCAATCAAGGGATTCTTTGTTTGGTTATTTTATGTTTTGTTCAGTTTGGTGTGGTTTGGTTTGGTTTTTTAATCAAGAGCCTATACAAGTCTTTCCCCAGGGAGGAGTTGAAATATTATTAACAGGAGAAAGAATGGATACTCAGTGAACAACAAACAGCAAATGCATTCTCAAAACTTATAGCTCATTGAGGGCATTAAAATTGAGAATTCATGCCATACAGGGATAGCTCCTCAAAATCTCCTCGCTCCTGATTTAGGTACCTTTGGCGGGGGGAATCTGTTTTTGTTTTGTTTTTAAAGAAGCAATAGCATATTTGACTATGGAACTCAGTTTTCCATAAATTCATTATCAGCTGGTATGATGTTGCCCTCTAGAACATTTGCAACATTTTCAATTTCATCAAGCCAAAAAAACAGTTTATTAAGGCAGTCACTTTCCCCCATGAGTCTCAGAAGGAGCTTCATTTGGCTTTAAACCATCTTCATATAATTTGTAGCTGTGGGCTTCCCAGGAGGAAGATATACAAAGGACACTGTGAGAAAATATGCTTCTTATTTAAGCTGTGAAGTGTCGATAGAACTATCTTCAGCTGACAGTCAATGACAACCACTGGGGATGTGAAAAGCAAACAAACAATGTCTTTGCTCGCATTCTGTCCTTTTAAACTAATTTGTACAAGATCTACAATTAGGATTCAGTATTTTGTATACTGAGAAACATAGCGTGTGGTTAATAAAAATTTAAGAATTTTTCTCAGACCAGGCCTTTCTCGCAGTGACTGTTTGATGAATGACAGATGACAGAATGAATGAATGCGTGAATGATGAAATGAGCAAGCCAGCAAAACAAGAAAGCTCACAGATTGAAAAACTAAATTTACCTTTTTAACTTACCGCCTAGCAAAAAGTAAGCAGGTTCTAGAGCAGCAAATGCCATCTTTGCTGAATGCGTAACTGACAGTATAATTACCCTGAGGAGAGAAGCCATTGCGCTGAATGAATACTAAGTGCAAAGACTATAGATGTGTGTGTGTGTGTGTGTGTGTGTGTGTGCGCGTGCACGTGGGCACGCATGCGTCTGTACGTGCATGGTCCTGCTCACCTATGGGCGCACTAACAGAGAAACCCAGAGGAACTGGGGAGTGGCACTTCAGAGCTAAAAAGGAGTTCCTGCATAAACAGTCTGTGTGATCTCAAGCGGAACAATCCGTGTATCCAGGGGGAACCCAGATTCGGGGGGAAAAGCAGAGACAGGCTTTGGGTCCAGGCAGATACGGGTACCAATCTGCAGCTTACCTGCCCTTTAACCTTGGCCAATGTATCTTGCCTCCCTGATCCTTGATTAACTCACTCCTCAAGTGCTGATGATAACACTCCCTCTCCCGGTTGTTACTGAGAAACTGAGGTAATAATACAAACATTTGTAAAGCGTGTTTTATACGCTGAGCAGCATTCTGAGCATTTCGTATACATGACCTCATTTAAACCTCACAGGAGCCACTTGAGACAAGAATTTCCCTTCCCAGGGGAGGAAAACTGAGGCAAGGGTTAGGGAATTGCCCCAAGTATATGGCATAGGGTCTGCACACAGTCGGTTCTCAATAGGTAATAACAGCCATTATTTATTGCTAAGAGCTTTACATTTATTCTCTCATTGGATCCTCTGGACAACCGTATGTGTTTATCGTGTGCCTGGAGGATAGCGGACGTGTAATGAGTATTTGCTGGATGAATGTGAGAATCCTCCCTGCACAGAATTAGCTGAGGTTTACATAAGTAACCTCCTCAAGGTCAAAAAGCCAGAATATGCACCCCACACACCAACCCTGTGTGTGTGTGCTCTTAAACATGCCAGTTGTTTATGGTCTGTGTGTCCCATCTCCCTGGGATCAGAGAGAAGAAAGACCTGGGTAGTGGAAGGGACATATCAAAACCATCAGAAGCAACTAAGAAGGAACACCTCCGGTATGCTTAGAAAACATGGAATCTGTGGTTTTTCCTTTCTCTCTCTCTTTTTCACTCCACTCTTGATCTCTGTCTCAGCCCCTAAATAATCTGTGCTCTGCAGCCTCTGATTTCTAATTCTGGCAGGCAAAGGGAAAAATATTAGAAATTGTACTCCGAACTATCCATCATTTAGCTAAGACTTCTTAAGGGTTCTTAAGTAATCAGGCATTTGAGGTTTTGGATTGTATTTGAGGGGAAGAGGGCTTTAATGAGGTGAGTGAAGAAGTATGTGATCTGTTTTAATATACAATTCCCACATGCTACAAACAGCAAGGTCCAAAAAACCCAAGTCTTAAAAGAAAATTGAATAATATTTTACTCAGACTGTTACATGCTGACCTGTAAATGAATGTTAATATTGAATTAATTGCCTTTACATGCATCATTTCTATCATATGGATAAGTGGACAGAGCTCCCAAAAACGGTTTCTTTGATTTAGAATGAAAGAATAATGGGTATTTGCTTCTAGCTTGGCGGACTAATTATTGAATGCTGTCATTCTTTGTGTTTCAGTACCTTGAAGTGATTAAGCAGGGATAAAAGCTAAAATTAAAAAGAAAAGCCCATTACCAAATACTAAACAGCTTCAGTAACTTCCTGCCAGTCTCTGAAGGACATTCCTGCCTTGTTATGACAAGGAATTATTCATAATGTGTGCCTAGCATATAGATTGCATCCTTTATTTGAAACAATAAGAGAGTCATCCTCAGTAGTTGATGGAAATAAATAGGCAGGCAAAATTTAAAGGGGAAAAAAAAAAAGACCAACCGGGAGGCCTCGATAATAATTGCTTGTCACCGTAACATCAAGTAGTCCATCCTTTTAGGAACTCGTTACGTGGCTAGGCCATTATGTTCTCTGGGTGGGGAAAAAAAGTGCAGTAATTCACAGAAAAGCAATGACAGTGTTCTGCTGGTTTACCTAATAGTATTGACTAGACAGGAGAATGGTGGCTTGAAAGCAAGGAGTGATTCTATATTTGAAATTGTTTTGCTGTCTTTTTCACCCAATCAGAATTTTTCTCATTTAAAAAATATCAATACCTTTGAAAAATATCAAAGAGACCTCCACCCATATTTTGATCTGACTATAGAGTGCACAGCTTCCAGATTCCTGCCCAATCACTCGCTTAGCGAAACGTCTGCTGTTGCTGGGAGGAAACAGGGAAGAGATGCTATGCTTTAGTGCCCCTTGCTGGTCAACCTGAAGAAAATCTGAGCGATATGATTGCCGGAGCCCAGGTTGCTATTAGTGATGTGCCCCATCCCACTCACATGCCCAGGAAACCTAGTTGATTTAAACATATGGAGCAAGTCTTAAAAATCATTATAAGGATGAGATGATGTATCTGCAATGCACATATCCTCTTAAGATAAAAGTTCAATATAAAGACAAACTACATGTTAAATCTTAGCCTCACTTCAAAATAAATCCAGGCAAATATGTTCCGATGAATGCACCCTTATGACATAAGAAACTTTCCTAGGCCCAAACCCTGATTTGTGCCTGATGTGTCTCCAAAAATGTGTATGGTCTTTCAAATCATAGCAAAAACAATAGGTACCAAAATAATACCAAATGGAATTCTCAGTTCCAATTAACTCCCAAAAATGATACAAAAATTATTTCTATTGGAGAAAAAGAGGCATATCTATAGTAATGCATTAGATCGTTGATAATTACATTATAATTTTAACAAGCAGGTTCTGATTTTGGTGAATTTCTTATCCATTTGCCGTTTTCTTAAGGATGTAATAATACTACTTTTATAATTTAAAAACAATAGCCACAACATGGCTACACTGACCAGTTGGCTACCAAAGCTAATTAATTCTTAGGATTCCATAGTGAGCCATCAGACCTAACACCCCAATTTATTTGAAACACCATTAGGGGTGGGCTTAGAATTAGATCTCCTCCCCTACAAGGTACCCATCAAGAGACAAGATTCAGAAGATCCAGTTCTGGGGGTTTGAAAAAGACTGTTCAGGCAGACTAAATAATACAGAGATGTATGGTGACCAGCCCATGTGGTAATCTTGCAAATGTACAGTCAAACTCATATCGATTGTATTGGCATAAACATAGATGTATAAATCAATGGAATAGAATTGAGAGTCCAGAATTTTAGACTCTTTAATTTTGGTCAGTTTAGTGATGTTCATTAACAATTCCAAAACAATTCAGTGGGGAAATGAATGATCTTTTCAACAAATAATGTTGAGATAACTGGTTAGTCACATGCAAAAGAATGAAACAAAACCCCTGTCTCACACCATATATAAAAATTAACTCAAAAGTGACAAAGGATCTTAAATGTAAAATCTAAAACTATAAAACTAGCAGAAGAAAATGGAGTAAATGTTTGTGATCTTAGATTCGACAATAGTTTCTTAGATAAAACATCAAAAGCACAAGCAACAAAAGAAAAAGTAGGTAAATTAGACATCAACAAAATTAAAACTTCCATGCTTCAAAGGATGCCATCAAGAAAGTGAAAAGACAAAACACAGAATGGGGCAATGTTTTGCAAATTATGTGTCTCATAAGGAACTTGTATCTAGAATATATAAAGAATGATTGCAACTCAGTCATTGAAAAGTTAAAAATTATTTGCTAATATAAAAATAAGCAAAGAATCCAAATAAACATTTCTCCAATGAAGATATACAAATCACCAATAAGCACATGAAAAGATGTTAGTTATTAGAGTTATTAGTTATTAGATAAATCAAAAAACCACAGTGAGAAGTATTTAACATCCACTAGCCTGGTTATAATCAAATAGACAATTACAAATGTCGATGAGGATGTAGAGAAATTGAAATCCTCAGTCATTGCTAGTAAGAATATAAAATGGCATAGCCATTTCAGAAGAGAGTTTGGCAGTTTCCCAAAGGTTATATATGGAGTTCCTATATGACCCATAAAATCTACTCCTAGATATGTATACACACACAAGATACATATGACAAGAAAAATAAAAACATATGTCTACAACTTGTACATGAATCTTTATAGCAGCATTTTTAATAATAGCCAAAAGGTAGAAACAACCCATGTGTTCATTAATGGATGGATAAACAAAATGTTATATGAATGTACATTCATATAATAGAAAATTATTTGTCATCAAAAAGTAAAAAAACAATGAATACTATTACACTGAAAAGAAATAAAAAAGAAAATGAAGTATTGCTATGTGTTACAACATGAATTAAACCTTGAAAGCATTATGCTAAATGAAAGAATCCAGACAGAAAAGGCACATACTGTATGAATCTACTATCTTAATCTGCTAGGCCTGCCATAACAAAATACCATGGACTGGGTGGTTCACACAAGAGAACTTTGGTTTCTCATAGTTCTGGAGGCTAGAAGTCCAAGATCAAGGTGTTGTTGGCAAGCTTGTTTTCTCCTGAGGTCTCTCTCCTTGGCTTTCAGTTGGTTGTCTTCTCACTCATGTGGCCTCTTCTCTATACACACGTATCCCTGGTATCATCTTCTTCTTATAAAAGCACCGATCCTATTGGATCAGGTCCCTTATGACCTCATGTAGCCTTAATAACCTCTTTCAAAGCCCTCCAAATATAGTCCCATTGAGGGTTAGGGATTCAACAAATGAATTTAGCAGAATATAATTCAATCCATAAAATCTACTTATATGAAATGTCCAGAATAGGCAAATCTATAGTGACAGACAGTAGATAGTGGTTGTCAGGGGTTGGGGGGCAGGGCTGGGGGCGATAGGAGGATTGGAGTAATAGCTGAGGAATGCAAAAGTTTCTTTTCGTGGTGATGAGAATATTCTGAAGTTGATTGAGCTGTGGTGGAACAAGTCTGTGAATACACTAAAAGTCATTGAATTATACATTATTTAATTATACATTTTATTTACTTATTTATTTATTTTACGGGAGGGAAGGGGTAGAGGGAGAGGGAGGGAAAGAGAGAATTGTAAACAAGTTCCATACCTAGCATGGAGCCCGACCCGGGGTCAGTCTCACAACCCCGATATCATGGCCTGCGCTGAAATCAAGAGTCAGATGTTTAAACAACTGAGCCACCCAGCACTCTTTAATTATACATTTTAAATGAGTGAATTGTATGCTATGTGAATTGTATTTCAATAAAGTTATTACTAAACATACACGCACGCACACACACACACACACACACACACACTCCAAGGAGGCTAGAAGGGCCATCAGTAAAGTCTTTAAGAGGTAGTAGGAATCCACTCATAAGGATGAAGTTCAGAGCCAGGACTAAAGTCCTTAAATGTAGACAAAGAATAAAAAGCTCACTTCTGATCCTAAACATTAAATATTCAGGGCATTTGGGGCAGAAGAGCAGGTATCAGATCAGGGGCCTATGGTCAAGGCTGCCCTGGCTACAAACTTGGCATGAACTTGATTGAGTCCCAAAGTGTTGGCCTAGAGCTCCTTGAGCTCCTGCCAAGGCCTGCATTCACCTTAGAGACCAAAAAATGATGTCACCACCTGGGGAGAAGAGAGCCCTAAAGTTGGGAACTGGGCGGAGTGTGAGGCAGGGCCTGAGGTAATCTCTCATGTTTTCCTGACTTCCCTCCTCCATTTCTTTGAATTGGAATGTTCAACTTCAGTGAGCATGTAATCCTTCTGGTATTCTTCTCTCACGAATTCTGTGTTTTCCAAGCGGAAGTCTGCCAAACTGCATTTCTTAAACACAAATGCTACCCTGTCATTGTCAGCTTGCTTACTGATCTTTTCCACTGGACTTCAAGATCCTAGAAGACGGGGACTGTTGCTTTTATCTCTACACCCCCAATAGCTCACCCTTGGCTGAGCACTTAGAAAATGATCCATAGACATTTGTTACATGAATGAGTAAATGAGTACTTGGCTTTCCCATTTTTAACTTGCATGCACATTAACTTCTTGCTTATGCTAGCCTGAGCCATTGTCAGAACCAGTAAAACTCAATAATCCTAACCAAAGTGCTGATTTATTTTTTTACCATAGAGTTAATGTAATTTTTTAAAAGATTTTTTTTAATTTTTATCTATTTGACAGAGATCACAAGTAGGCAGAGAGGCAGGCAGAGAGAGAGGGGGAAGCAGGCTCCCCACTGAGCAGAGAGCCCGATGTGGGGCTCCATCCCAGGACCCTGAGATCATGACCTGAGCCAAAGGCAGAGGCTTTAACCCACTAAGCCATGCAGGTGCCCCTAGAGTTGACATAATTATCAATAATAATGGCTTAACACTTATTAAACATGTCTGGACTGGGCCCTATGCTAAGCAGTGTATGATCATTATCTCACTGAAGCCTCACAAGAAGCCCCTGAGTAGATATTTTTATTACCCCCATTTTATACATGTGGAAACTGCAATTCACAGAGGTTTACTGACTTGTCCAAAGTCACAGCATTAGTAGTATTGGGGCCATGATTCAACCTCAGAACTCCAAAGTGCATGTACATATCCTCTATGTAATTACGACTTCTCCAAGTTTTATTTTGTTAACATACTCCTCGCAGAGGTAAGAGGAAAAAAGAAGCAAGAATTGAGGCTTAAGATTGTTCACACCTTTCAGGCCCTGTCAGAAGGCTTCCTGGTCTCTCGAGGTTAGAGCATCCCTGCTTGGGTTTAGGATCACGTACAGCTTCTCCGCAGACTCAGGCCACAGTGTTCTCAGACCACCTTACTTCATAGGCAAAAATCACTTGCCCCAATCCAAGCAGCTCCATGCACTAAGGAGACCATAAAAAGAACGCATGCATAGAAGGTCTGGGTGGGCTTCTCTCCCTTGATCATAAATTCAGTCTGTAATCAAGCAAACCCAGAAAGGCTCTCAGATTCTTTTCACTGTGTACCGACTCACAGCTTCCAACTTTCATTGTATTCTCTTTCTTTTCCCTTATGCGTTTTAGCTGCACTTCACAGAGTTCTGCACAGAAGGAAAACTCAATATAAGTCCGATGCTTACCAGAATGGAACATTCTGACATTTCAGAACAACAAGCTCAGCTTGAGGTGGTTCAAAAAGACATGCATCAAATGTCCCAAAAGTTGCTATAAGAGATTCAACAGCTTTCACAATGACCTCAATAAACAAAAGTGTTTATTTCATGGTTACTATGTCCCAATGCAAACATCCTGCTGTTTTTCCTATTTTTCATTCACTTCTGTTACCTTGGCCGTGTGTATGTCATGACTGGACAGCACTCAAGGATCGTCGTCTGCAAGAGTGAAGGGGGTGTTCATACCCATAATGGGGCAACTCCTGTTCCAGGAGAACTTGGAGTCATTCAAGACCAAGGTCTATGATTAGGAAAGTTAAAACAGAACCAAGGGTAATCTCCAGCAGTCAGGGAATTCATTGCATCTCACACTAAGCCAAAATTCTAAGAAGGAACAGTGTTGCTGATGATAATTGTGTAAAATATCCTCAGATTCAAATGAACCTTGTGGACAGAGAGAAAGGAAGTCTAAGCATCTCTCTGAGATTCTTCTCTCAGAGCAATGGCAAAATGCCCAGCTCTCCTACTATCCTTACCAATGAACGTGGGTCGATGAGCTTATCCTGTCAGAGACCCAGCAAATAATGAGGCAGGGCCTAGGTCTGTCCTACTTATTATTGTGCCTCCAGAACCCAGCACACACCTGACTTAATACATTTTTATTAACTTCATAAATGAACTACAAGGTCAATGGAGAAGAAGAGATGCCTGGAAAAATATGGCTGGGAATGAACTCCCTTGGCACAGAGAAGAACTTGGATCTCACAGAGGGTGCCCTTTACTCTAAGAATGAGCCAGACCTTATCTGCTGGGGAAGGCTTTTGCTGTATAATAAGATCTTTTAAAGACTAATCATTTTAACATGCTTTAAAAGCACTATAAATCTTGGCTTTTTAAATGATTCCTAGTTTTTTATTTCTGAACAAAATAGCATATCTAAGAACCAACACTTTTCTTTAGTCCATGATTAAATATAATATGTGTATCTACTTGAAATATACATTTTGAAAATAGCAGAAGAGGGGCACCTGGTTAGCTCAGTCAGTTGGGCCTCTGCCATTAGCTCAGATCATGATCCCAGGGTCAGCGTCTCAGCTCAGCAGGGAGTCTGCTTCTCTCTCTGCCTGCCGCTCCCCCTGCTGGTGTTCTCTCTCTCTCTCTCTCTCTCTCTCTCTCTCTGTCAAATAAATAAAATAAAATATTTTTTAAAAAAGATGAAAATACCAGAAGAATTGAGGTTAGAGGATACCATTTCCATGATGTTTCTTTTACTTCTCATGACATTTGAAGAAGCTTTGTTTTTCAATTATGTGAAATTCATTGGAAAGGATTTATAAATTTGAATCTAAATTATTATTAAATATCACTTATCACATGAATCATCTTATAGTTGCCTCTCATCTTCCCCGCAAAATCTTAGGATACGTATTGCACATATAAGTATAATAACATTAATCAGCTCCTTATAGGCCTTTTCTTGGATTTGCAATAATAGTGGGTAAAGCTCCTAAAAGAGTTTTGTAAATATTAATGTATTATTTCAGAGTTCTACCACTGAGGTAATCAGCAGGAAGATTTCCACCTGGTTTTGACAATGGAAAATTGAGGGTAAATCACTAGCCAGAAAGCCTGCCTTCCTATTCCTGAATTTCACCCAAACTCAGACTCCCATCAGAGGGACCGGCCTCAGCCCCCTGGTCTTCCTGAGTCAGAAGCACAGCAGATAGACACTTACTTTCTCTTATCCTCTGCTGAGTCCCTTAAGTCCTTGCCTTCCTCCCACTTATAAAACGGGTGCTTATCTGCCTAGGAGAAAGGAGAGGTGAGCAGAAGATTTCAAGCACCCGATGGAAATGCAAACGGGGCAATGTACAGTAAGCAGAAGCAAGCATGTCGAGAACACGAAGCCCGGGAGAAGGGAGGGGATTGGGTGCATTTCGCAGTCTTAGCAAAGCACTGCTAGATACAGGTGGCCGCAGCAAATTGCCTGTCAAGAGATCCGCTTTGTAACGGGGCCAGCCATGTAGAACAGCCACCATGCCATGAGGACACTGCTGCCGGCTGGATCTTGGAGGCGTCCAACCGCTGCAGGAATGACAGTCCTGTGCTCCCCAGCAACAGCCATGTCCCTGGGGGGTGCGGAGACAGACAACAGGGTTCGTGCCACCAGCGATCCCTTCATCCGGCCGCTGCCAAACCATCAGTCAAACAAGGAACGGGAATAAGGGAAGGGGGGCAGGGAATGAAGTCAGGCATGGGGTGCGGGGTGGGGGGCGTAGGAAATGGAGAAGAAGAGCGCCCATTTATCTTCAGGATCCTTCTGTCATCTTGGGTTAACAGTAGGGGGTGGGGGGCGGTGTATACAGCAAGCTAAAGAACAGAAGGATTGAATAATGCTAGGTCCTGATCGTGCTGTTCTCATGTTTTCCTTGGCTGGGTGCTCTCAGATGTCCCCCAAAACACTGTCCTCTTTTCCAAGCTCTCTCTCTCTCTCTCTCTCTCTCTCACACACACACACACACACACACACACACTCCCAGTATGTTACATGTCTCTTCATCTCTGGGTTTAAAACTGAAATGACAGTAGGGGGACAGCGTTGTGGTCACTGTACTGACCTCCTTTCTCGCCATTTCGCTCCCATGCAAGAGATGAACATTCCAGATGGCAAGGCAATTTCACTCTCAAAGTCAGGGTCAATTTGGAACACGCTGTCTGACACAGAAGAGAACCCCTTTTGCCTCCTGGAGCCAATATTCTACCCCCGATGGGGTGGCTTCACACTGAGAACATAGGCAGGCGCAGGACCACGTTGGTGGCAGCCCCTTGGGGACTTTCAAGGCTGGTTCTCAGCACCCATGTGGGCTGGGCAGTGCTGAAGTAGGATGCGAGGCTAACTTCGGGGCTGGCCGCTGCAACTTTCAGAGGAAATCTGGTTGCAAGTCAGATTGATCCCAAAGACCATGCTGAATAATGAAAAGGTCAATGTAAGGAGATTTCAAGCTTCAGAAAAAGGAGATTCTGAGCATATAAAATGAGGTAAAAAACCAATTCTGTAGAAAAATGCCATGATGTTAGGACTCGAGCTTCAGAGAAAGGCAGTGGAGACGTGGATCCTGAGAGAAAATTCTTAAGTGGGAAGAGATCAGAAACAGGAGCGATCACTGCAGGGCACTTGGGGGGTAGACTCCTTGGCAGGTTCATCTTCAATGTCTTCAGGGTACTTGGTCCAGGGCAGGTCCCCAGGGAGAACCTGATGACTCCAAGAATGAATTCACGGTGGCTGAAGACCTCACTAAAAAGGCAAAAGGTTGTAGGCTACATCGTGTTTCTCTTAAGAAAGCCTATACCTGTCTTTGGAGAGCCCAGCCTTCTTGAATTCTTAGGCATGTTTTCTAAACTCATGTCCTGGGGAAGCAGAAGGCAGTTCTCAGGTTCACTGAGCTAGAACAGCATTTTGATACAAACAGACCTGGGCCCGCTAAAAGACTTATGCACTTGGCAGGACCACCACCTTGAGCTCAGACAGAAAGCACATCTGTGCCTCATTGATAATGTAATAACCTACATTACATTTTTGGCCAAGAGCACCTGTGCACAGCCCCAAAAGTCAGCCCAGGGCAACCATTCCGATGGAGGTGATATTAACAGCTCTCATTAAAACTGACGACTCGCACGGTGCCTAGTAGTGCAGCTGCCGGGAGGCGTCTGTCTGCATTTCCATGACCAGCCTCCATTTTCAGAGTTCATAACTCAACCATCAAAACAGGCCTTGCATTGAACTGAAACCGGAAAAGAAAATGATCTCTGGGTAAAAGAGAATTGGACTTTCAGAGCCGTAAAGGTATGTCAGTTGTCCCATTTCTACATGTTCGACTCTGCATTATGTGAGACCGTTTTCCTGCCTCTGTCTGCACAATGGAATATGGATGCAGATGTGAAGATGGCATAAGGATGCAGAAGTGAATTCTGAGATGGTTCAGGGACAGCATGAATGTGTTAACTGTTATGAACAGGATTTGGGGATGCTACAAGGTCTGGTGTGAGGGGCACTGACCCTGGCATGCCGGCCAATTATCCTAGGTAGGCACCTGTGTGTTTTGTGTCCGGTTACCTTCCCAGAACGAGGAAGCGTGGAAGTCTCGTCCCAGTCCCTCATCCCAGTCCCGGTCTCCACCGGGACTTTAATGAGGTCGCCTGTGGCTGGATCTTTTTCACTTTCAACACAGCACCGCTCCCTGATGAAAGAGGGAGCCGAAGACATACACTTCACTGACGGCTATTTGAAAGGACTCTGTTATCTTTTATTTCGACACAAAGCGTGGCGAGGTGCCATCCTGTCCTCAGCTGGGCAGGTTCACGCTCAGTTGTCGACATACCCCTAGAGCTGTCCCACTGAGAAGGCAAGAACTACCGTTCCTACAGAAGTATGAAGGATTATGTCCATGTAAGATCACTTTAAAATTACAGGCAGATTACTTCATAAGTTCTGCCTTTTTAACAAGGATTGGCTTGGTAAGAAAAAGGTCATCACTGCGATCTCCTTTCTCCACACACAATAGGAATTACATTAAGGCAAGAATCAGATCATGCAGCTTCTCTGCCTCAAATTCCTCAACGGCTTCCTACTGGACTTAAAATGAAATCCATACTCCTTATCATCTCCCAAGAGGGCCCGTGGGAAGAGCCTTGTGGCTCAGGTCATACCCCCACTCTCATGCTCTCCACACACCAATTACACTTGACCTTTCCAGTTTCTTAAGTGCACCAACCATCCCCCCCCCCAAGACTTTGCATTTATGACTCTCTTTGCCTGTAATGATTTTCATCCCATATTCAGAATACCGGCTTCTTCATGTTCTTCCAGCTTACATGTCCCCTCCTCCCAACTGCTATCTGAAATGGGTACCTATTCCAGCACTCACTAGCTTGGCTGCCTGTTGGTTTCTTTTTTGAAACTTTCCCCAGTGATTGTTTACTGATCTGCTCGTGTACTTGTCCTTTGTCTGTGCACTGTCTAAAAAGTATGCTTCATAAGGGTCATCACTGTATTCCCAGCGTCCAGCCTGTAGTAAGTGCTCAGTTAACATTTGTTGACTAAGTCGAGACTTACATAAAAGGTGATGGGTAGATTAAGCTTCTGTTGGTTGACTTAGCAGCCTTACTCTCTCTGTAGTACACACAAAAGAGTTTTTACATACCCTCTTTATATAACCACATGTTTTACAAAGTTAGCTAGGATTCCCACCCCAGAGGACAGTCTTCAAAATTGAAGGAATCAAGAGATTCTGTTCTTTTACATCTTTCTCTGCTTTATGGCATCATAAAATAGTACTTAGTTTCTCTAAAGACTTTATGTAGCTGAACAGAAAACACATGCCTCTTGAATGTCTAGGAACCAGACTCTTGATTTGCTTTGAGCTCCGGATACTGAAATAATAAAAGCAAGTTCTGTACATGTCAAGGATGAAGTGCACAGTCAGGGCCACTTATTAATAATTCTGTAAGTTTTTCCTGCACTATTAGTGATTAATTATGATCTAACAGGTAATAAGTTTAATGATGATGATGGTGGTGATGATGTCTAGAATTATGTGCTTACTCTGTACCAGGCACTATATGAAGCATTTTATTTATAAGTAAAATGATCTACAATGTAGTGTTTCATTTTCATGGATAGTATGATAAAACTTATCTCTGTAGTAATAATAGAAATGGTTACCAGAACAGCACTAACAACAGACATAGCTGGGGAAAAAATAAGTTCAATATTGTGGAAACCTTAAAAAAAATAGATCGGAGAATACTGATTGATGTTCTAGCTGAGCCTGAGCCTCTCAGACCATCCTGGATGGGACTGACTGAAGCTGCCAAAGCTGAAGAAGAAAAAGGAGGAAGAGGGGGAGAAAGAGGAGGAGGGGGAGGGGGAAGAGAAGAAGAAGGAGGAGGAGGAGGAGAAGAGGAAGAAAAGAAAAAAAGAATCTTGGACACAGACCCAAGCTTTCTGATGCCAAGTCAGTATCTATGACTAGATCTGGGAAATCAGGGTTAACCTTAGACATAGACAAAGTGGGTAGTAAAGAATTAAAAATCCATAGGGTGCCTGGGTGGCTCCAGTTGGTTAAGCATCCAACTCTTGGTTTTAGTTCAGGTCGTGATCTCAAGGTTGTGAGATTGAGCCCCGCATTGGGCTCCCCACTGAACCTGGAGGCTGCCTGGGATTTCCTTTTTCCCTCTCACTCTGGCCCTTCCCACTGCTCATGCTCAATCTCTCGCGCTCTCTCTCTCTCTCAAAAAAAAAAAAAAAAATTAACAATCCATGATTTCTCCAACTGAACTCATCGAGTGCTAGATACTCACGTTTTTGAATGGCTCTAGAAGTTTCTTAAAAGATTTAATCCCCATATTAGGAGTGGCCGTATAAGCTATAATTATCCGTAATAGCTTTCTCTGAATTACTTTATCAGATTCTTTCCTCTCTGCCACTTGCTGAAATTTGGTTGGCTGTACGGAAGAGATTTAGATAAAATAAGAAGAGAATGCATAGTTGGCAAGTTACTTACTCTCAGTTTTCTCACCTGTAAAATTGGGATAATAACCTACCTTATGGCATCTTTGAGGCAATTAAGATGGTGTATGCAGAGCATTTGGCACCATGTGTAGAAAGGTCCTGATGTTAGCCACTGCTTTGCTTGTTGTTAGTGTTATCATTCCTAACAGTGCTGCAGTAAGAGAAGTTCTGGGCACCAAAAGTCTTGTTTTGATTGTTTTGAAAGGGAGACTGTGACAGCTGGGAGCAAGCAAAGAGCAGAGAAACATAGGTGAGGTAGTGGAAAACTTCAGACAAATCTCACCAGTTCAGTAATTCTTCCAGTAGGACCTCCATCCAGTCACTTACCTCACTGAGCTTGCTGGTCTGTAAAAGAAAGATAACATTCACTCTTCCCATCTCAACAGGTTGTCAAGGATTCAAATGATACACTTCGAATATCTTAATAAATATTACTTTCACACATGTTTCCCTGGATTGACTGTCACTTCCGTCAGATCAGTGATTCTCAACCCTACCTGCACATTAGTACCAACTAGAAGCTTCTAAAAATCCCAATGTCCAGGTCACACCCTAGACTAATACAGTTTGAATCTCTAGGAGTGAGACCCAGGCTCAATACTGTTTTGTTTTGTTTTGTTTTGTTTTGTTTCCCTCCAATGTGATTCCAATATCTGGTCAAGTTTAAGAGTGAGAGAAACAAGTATTTCTCAGACTAGCACAGTGATAAGGAGTCCCAGAGTCCCTCCATTCCTACAGAATCAGCTTCCAAGAGAAGGGACTGGGAGTCTGTATTTTCAACAAGCACCCCTAGCTGTTTCTTCTCAGCAGGCAAGTATGAGAAATGCTATGTTGGATCAGAGTCTGAGAATTGGAAGGAATATTGTTTAAAGTCTTGACACTTGATTCATCTCTAAACCATGTGAAACTTTATGAATCCCATGAACGAAACGAAAGGCAAACGTGTGTTAACCAACTATGTGAAGAGTAAATAATACAACTACTTACTCTCTTATTGCCAGAATCATCACTGACCCCTTTCTAGAGTTTCAGGAAATCTTAACGGACCGACAAGATTTTCAGTTTTTCAAAACTTTCCTTGATTAAGCCATTTGGAATGGCAAGACATGCGTCGAAAGAATTCTTTCATTTGAGAACAAATACTTGAATATTGTGAATTAAAATAATAAACTCAAGTTTTGGTGTGACAATGGGAATGGGACAGACATAACCAACTATTTATTTTGTCCCTACAAAAAGGATATATTGCACAGCTCTGTAAAGCCTATGTTATTACTTTTCACTCTCCGGGGAAAGCTAGGTAGGTCAGGTATAATGTAAATAACATTCAGACAAGCTACTATGGCAAATATGAAGGAAGAAAAGTTAATTAACTGCTGATGTCCAAGTTGCCAAACTCAGCTCAACTGTGTGCACGGCAAGAGGTATTTCCACTCCTCCTCACTATTTTGAAAGCATCAGACTCTGCCAGAATCCCTGGTCTGTTAGTTTCCGCTGGACATTCTAGCACTGTCTTTGAAAAGTTAAGTCTTGCAGAATCCCGTTTTCTCTGGGGCCACATCCACTTGCCTGGCCTATGTAATGAACTTGAAAATCTTTCTTCCTTCCTATTTCCTGCACTGTTTGAGTCCAGCCTTTGTCTTGGCTTTGTGTGAGCCATAAATACTGTCAGTATATTGAGACTGTGTTTAATTCTAAGCTTGTTAAGAAGAAAGATAATGGAGATTGATTTTAATGAATATCTAAGTTCCAAACATTTGCATTTCCTTTAAAATGGCTTTGTAAAATTTGCTCTCTTACAAACTTTGCCAGACAAGGCATTTGGGAAAAAATGATGCTGGATCCAGTCTGAATTTTATCTTGGAAATCATATCAGCTTGCTCATGGAATACTGCTTGTTTTAATGTGCATTCCCTATTCCCATTCCTTAGCCTCTCCTTCTGTTTCTGAAAAAGTGCTTTCATTGAGAGAACCAATGGAGCCTAACTTTTTATGATATGAAATAACAGTACATTCTTGCTGTGTTTGTTTATTTTCGGGAAAAAGTCCTTCTAACTCCTAAGAGGGTGTATTATCCATGCTTGGAGAGAGTGGTTCAGCCGCTAGAGGCGTGGCCCCAACTCTTAGGCTGAGTCAGTGTACAGGATACCCAGATTGAGAAGGAGGCCATGGGTATTCCCCAGTGTGTGCCCCCATACCAAGCTTCTTTAGGTTTTTGTTATTGTTGTTGTTTTAAAGATTTGTTTATTTATTTGAGAGTGAGAGAGAGCAGGGGGAAGGGGAGGAGGGGAAAGCAGGAGAGCGTGTCTTAAGCAGACTCCATGCTGAGTACAGAGCCTGACATGGGGCTCAATCCCAGAGTCCTGAGATCATGACCTGAGTTGAAACTAAGAGTCGAATGCTTAAGCAACTGCGCCGCCCAGGCACACCTAACTTCTTTGGGTTTAACATGTGTTTGTATTTTGTTTGCTTTGTTGAATCATTTCTGTGTTATATTGTATGTTGGATTCAGGGTTTGGGGGGGGGTGGCAGAGAGCAGAAAGTTAGTGGAATTTTTTTTTTAAGACTTTATTTATTTATTTGACAGAGAAAGAGCGAGAACAAGCAGGGAGAGCTCCAGAGGGAGAGGGAGAAGCAGGATCCCCACTGAACAGGGAGCCCAATACAGGGCTTGGTCTTAGGACCCTGGGATCATGACCTGAGCCAAAGGCAGACGCTTAGCTGACTGAGCAACCCAGGCACCCCAGATTGTAGGAATTTTTTTTAAGCTAAAATTGTATTGCCACTAATGGCCTTTCCCCATTGGGAATCACTAATGGCCTCTCCCCATTGTCATGCCATTCCCAATGCCCATTTCTTACAGCTCTCACATTCCTCATCTCTACAGTAGTTGATTTGTTTATGTGAGTGTTTGACACACTGTAGGACCCAAGACATAACGCTCCATCATTGTTCAGAGGATGCCACTATGTTAATCTGCTGGGGCTGCTATAACAAACTACCACAGAGGAGGGACTAAACCAACAGAAATGTATTGTCTCACAGATCTGGAGGCTGGAAGTCCAAAGTCAAGGTGCCAGCAGGGTTCATTCCTTCTGAGGGCTAGGGGAAGGCATCTGTTGTAGGCATCTCTCCTTGGCTTGTAGAGGGCTATCTTTCAGTTCACATGGTGTTCTCCCTTTATGCTTGCCTCTGTGGTCCAAGTTTCCCCTTTTTATAGTCAGATTAATGCCTACCCTAATGACCCCGTTTTAATTTCATTACCTCCGTAGAGATCCTATCTCCAAATAAGATCACATTCAGAGGTACTAGGGTTAGGACTTCGACATATGAATTTGGGGGAGACACAATTCAACCCACAAAACCCATATTATACATAACTTCTAAAAAGATATTCATATATTTAGGGGAACCTTGGTGGCTCAGTCAGTTGAGCATGCAGGTCTTGATCTCAGCTCAGATCTTGATCCCAGGGTCGTGGGTTCAAGCCCCACATTGGACTCCACATTGGGCGTGGAGCCTAGTTTGAAAAAATGTTCATGTATTACCAAATCATAGCTGATAAATAAAAGCAGGTTTATGGAAAGAAAACCCTCATTATTATAACGTTCTCTGTAACAGGACTATATTGGTATTCCTGAGCTCTTTTCTTTAGGTAGGTAGGGACTTCCCACAGTTGTGAAAAGGAACACATCACAGGTTAACTCTAGATCTTTGCCTAGTCTACAATTATTATCTGGTGCGTACAGAATTTCTGATTTATAGTCATAGCTTCAGTGCTCCTGGGAGTCAAACTCCAAAATCCAAGTGACATCTCATGCGACAGAATTTTTCCTTTGATCATTTAGGCAGGTAAGAGGATACAGACACCAATGCCTTCCTTGTATGGACAAGGATTCAGAGGCCTAGGAAAGAGAAGCATCCAGTAGCAGCCCCGGAACTAGCATTTGGACTCCACGGATGAACTCCATATTCCTTTACCGCATCATATCACCTACCCCCTGCACCAGACACCCCCGCCTTCGCCTCTATCAAAGTTACCCATGCCTCGCTGGCAACATCTGACTTCCCTTACCCATTTAATTTTTTTAATTAACTAATCATAATAAATATGCTAAGTACATTACTGATGCCCATGAGGAGGATCAGAATTCTGGAGTATCACTTAGATCATTGTTTCCCAGGAAGCCTATGAAACCAAAGGAAAACAAAAATCGAGGGGTCTCATTTGTATAAGGTGGTAGGTTTCTTTACCCTTCAGATCCAACTGCTCAGCTAAAACTTGGCTTTGCCATGAAAATAAATACATGCTTCAAAGTAGAAAACAGATTTTGACTGTGTGGCAATTAGGAATTACTATTGAAAATGAAAGAAAGGCAAGGCCTTTACTTCTGCTCTACCAGGTCTTGGTTAAAGCATCGGAACTGATGGTTGAGGTGTGTATTTTAGAAGCCACCTTCCTAATTCAGTCACTTTACGAAGAAGCTGTGGTCTGGGCCGTGGCTTGCCCAGAGGTCCCCAGTTAAAGAGATCTGGGGACACGTCTCTTTAGGTCCCATCCAGAATACTTAACACCCCTTATAATACTGCTTATGGTTATTTAGCACACATATGAGCTACTGGAAGCTTAATTCCTCCTGCTCCACAAAGATAAGAGAAAGAGTAGCCCCAGCGTTCATTGGTGGGTGACTTAATATTTTACAATATAGTTTTTCTAAGGCACTCTCATAATATCAATTTTAAGGAACAGACTGTGTTTTCTAAATATATAATTTAATGTGACTATTTTCTGACACCTCGCTAATGTTCCTTATACCTAAACTCCTCTGTATATGTACTATGGGGAAATGCCAGGCACCCTAACTTTTAATATTTTAAAGTTCTATGTAAGACTTCTTTAATTAAAAGTCAGGTTTTCTTTTAAAATCATAAGATTTTCTTTTAAAATCCTAAGATTTTCTTTTAGAGTCCTTACAAGTTAGGGGGGAATTTTTCTTAGCCTCTTCTCAGGGTTATTAAATTGGGCTAAAGTATAAACCCTAGCTGTGTGGTATTTTTTTTGGTTTGGTTTTTTTTGTTTTTGTTTTTTTTTTTTTTTTGCATCTACAATCCTGGCACGTGGGCCAAGCCCACAGAGTGGTCTCAGAACAGAGGGTGCTCCAAGAGACAAGCAGTTTGTGCCGCATGGATACTAATTCTAGAACATTAAACTTATCATGTTAAATTGATTTCTGGATGTTTCTCTGTGGAAGTCTTGGAATAGTCCTCTCCTTCCCTTCCTTGAGCCAAGAAAATTCTGAACCAGAACAATTTAATTTCAACGTGTGGAAAAACTAGACTCAATGAACCAAACACAGTGCTGAGAGAGTTTGCGGGGTGGGGGGGGGGGGACAGGGACATTTTGATCACTTTTGTGTGTTACTAAAATCTCCGAATTTCTGTGTACAAGTCCTGTGACGTAGACACACGCTTTGTTGCCGAGGATCATTTGCGAGCTTTGTCTTAAAGTCTGAGAGCCTTGAGAGCAAAACCTGCTTTTTGTGTCATAGTTATTATGTTATATGTTAAGCATCTGGAAGGAGCCCCAAGGAGGCCTCAGGAAACAGTTACTGCCTCTTGACTTATCATCCTGAAGGCGATTTGTTTTAAAGTTGATAATCCCTAGAGCTACAAGAGTGTCCCACATCTGCCCTGAATTGAAAACAGATTCCCATTAAGAGCCTTACATCAGTGCTGCGGATTCATTCGATCTGAGTCAGAAAGGAAGTCGGAGAACATTCGAACGTATGGCCTGATAGCAACACAGCAGCTCCCTTCATGGAGAATCAGGACTGCAGGGTATGTAGGATGTGCGTTTTCAAATTTTAAAACTGTTTTTCGGTGTGGAAGTGGGCTTCAGACCCTTAGGTGGGACTATTCGGGAGGGGACGACGGTAGCTCCCAGGTAAAAACTAACTGTCAGCATCTGGGCCGCTCCGGGCTCCTGAGGAATTGCTCAGAATTCCAGGAGAGGCCAGAAAGCCTCCGCTGTTTCAGAGCGCTTCTGCCAGATTTTGCCGGGTTTTCATGACTTATCGTTTATATAAGATATATACCTAGAATTATGTAGATATTTATATAAAAGATCCCCCCACCTCCGCCGTCGCCACGACATCAAGACTCTAACACGGTTTTGTGAGCCAAGAAAAGTTTTTACTACTAAAAAGCCAGCGCTCTTCCAACCTCTGCTTATCTATGCAATTATTTTAAAATCTTTCCAGTCATGCTAAGAATGAAGGATGTAACTATGTACTCCCTGTTATAAGCCTCAGGGGACTGGGACCATCTGATGAACTATGTAGCATTTAATAGCCTCCTGCTGTTTTCTTCGCCACTTTGTTTGGGTCTTCTCGGTTACAGCAGTATATTATAGTGTGAAGTTCATTTCCTTTTGAATGAGAAAGGAGGTTAGGCTTGTCCATTAAAGATGATGAAAAGAAAGAGAAGCCTACGGTGGTGATAAGCAAGGGTCTGAGGGCCTGGCAGCATGAGTAGGCTGAGCCCTCCAGCCTGGCTCCTTGAGGCCGTTCTGGCTCCTTCTCCAACTCTGGACTAGGCTTTGGTACGTGAGGCCTGACAGGTTATTTCCAGAAGTCTCTTCTGCTTACCATCTTCTCTGAGAAGCTCCGGACAGTGCCTGGCACCGCAGATCCCCAATGCACGCTTGTTGAAGGACAACAGAGTAATGAAAAGGAATCTTAGAAGAAATAGCAGTCTGAACATATTGACCTGGTCCACCTCGTTAAGTTTGCCCTCGGCTTTTTTGGTAAGATTGATCCCCAGAGTGAAGCAGAGAAGGTGATGGGGGACTGAGGGCATAGCGCTAGCATGCCAGTCTGATTCGGGGTTGTGGTATTAACAAAGAGAGGAAATCTGAAATAGGAGTCTTGAGAGGTAACCATCGTGCACTAGGAGAGTGTTCGGGAAGCCGAGGACAGCTGGTATGCGGGGAGAGGGGCAGAGGCGGCTGCTTGTTGGTGCTCCTCACAACCGTTCTGACAGTACAAAGCCTGCCCTTGTTACATGTGCTTCCCCTGGTGTCAGAAACAATAGGTTACGAGCAGCCCAGTTGGCAGGTAAGATTCTCCACACAAATGCCAAAACACTCTTCCCTCTTGACTGGTCACCCACAGTTCTTGAAAGGGGAGGGTTTTTCAGATGCCAAAAAACTGAGTGCAAACTGTGTCATGGGACTCTGCCCTCTGAATCCCAGCAAGACAGAGGCTTCCTTTTAGAAAAGGAAGCACATTTGGGTTTTTGTGCTGGAGGATGCAAAAAGATGTATTGATTAACTTGGACAGAAAGGGGGATTATTAGGCTTAGAAACATCGCTACTGTCCTATCTAAGGAGAATGGTAAATGAGCCTTGGAATCTATAGAAATGCTGCTAGTTTACACCAGCTGCCTATTTAGGAGATAATTTTATTTATATATTTATATATATTGTATTCCATTTTTATATATTTATATTATATATTTATATGTTTTATATTATAAAATATAATATTTTATAATATAAAATGTTATATAAAATGTAATATATAAAAATATAGTATATATTATATAAAATATAATATTTTATAATGTATTATATTATATTAGGAGATAATTTTATATATATTTTTATATATATAATTAAGATATATATATATATATATATCTTAATTCAACTAACCTACTTACTCTCAACCACAGAGGTTTGGGAAGAAAATAAAAGCAGTGTTGCAGACACTTCCCAGGTGAAACCTATATCATAAATTTAACTCCCATTACCATTACATAATACATATTTCCAAAAAGCTCTCTGCCACTTTTTGAGTAACAAAATAAACAAATGTTCTGATCCCCTTTCCCTGGCCCATATTTGAACATCAGATGTGTCACTAAGGGGCTATGCCACTGAGCCAATTCATGGCCTCATTTCTCTCTAGAAGTTTTGTAAGCCATTGTTTGGAATTCAGAACACATTATTCCCCAGAAACAAGCTCCTAGCTCGACTGCTGAATGCAAATTTACCCCCAAAGATGGAGAATTTGTTACAAGTTTCTGGAAATGTATCATAAGGACCTTTACCTTTTTGTTTAGTGACACTAGGGAATAAATTTTATGATGAACTATAATACTGCTTTTGAAAACATTTTTAATTTCCTTAAAAATTAATTCTTGGCCTCATACTCTGCTCCTTTCTTTATCTGAACCCTAACCACCTGTCCTAGGTGCTTTGTCTCCTGCTACTTCCTCAAATGGCACTCTAGGTTGGAATCTTAGCAAATTATTTGTCTGTGGTTTTGCTCTTATAGTTTCTTCTCATTTTTATTACGTTCAGTTAGCATATGGTACATCATAAGTTTTTGATGTAGTGTTCAATGACTCATTAGTTGCATATAACACCGAGGGCTCATCATAACACATGCCCTCCATAAAGTTTCTTTTGCTTATAATGTCTTCCTCCCCTTCTGATTCCTGGCAAACTCTTCATCAGCTCAAACATTAACACAGTTAAAACTCCTCTGTGAGGCCTCCAACTCTTACCTCTCCACTTCCTTGGTCACAAACACCTCTAAAAAGACTTTGCACATAGCTCTTGACCTTCTAAATCACCAAGGATCACAGTTTGAAAATATGCCCTACAAAAAGTTAGAAATTCCCTCCCACCTCTCCTGAATTTTGAGAACACCTTGTAAGGACCACAATATGCTAACATTCATCACATTATATTGCAATTTTTAATTTGTATGTCATCCTCTTGCCTAAGCTGAGACCTCCTTATAGACAGGGATTTTCTCAGTACTTGCTACAATGCCTGAAACATAGTAGATAATTAGTAAAAGAATGGATGGATGGATGGATAGATAGATGGATAACTGGATGGACAAATATGTGATAGATAGTGGCACTTGGGTGGCCCAGTGGTTTGGGCATCCAACTCTTGATTTCAGCTCATGATCTCAGGGTCCTGGGATCAAGCTTGCATTTGGGTTCCGTGCTCAGTAGACAGTCTGCTTGAGGATTCTCTCTCTCCCTCTCCCTCTGCCCCTCCTTCCTTCCTCTCTCTAACAAATAAAAATAAATCTAAAAATTAAGATAAAGCAAAAAATATGTGATCAGATGGATAAAAGGATGATATGACTGGATCAATAGATGGATGAGAGAATGGATGGATGTATGGTTGGATGGCTGGCTGGCTGGATGGATGGATAGATGGTTGGATGGATGGACAAATGGATGGATGGATGGATGGAGTACAAGAGAAAAAGCTGGTTTATTTAAAGGAGGGTGGAGAGATATACAAAAATGCCTATGGAATTCTGGATCTTTTAGATAGTTTCAAGGGCATGATATTGGTGGAATTTGTCCATTATTACTTTATTCATACTGTTTTATAAGGGAGGGATTATGAGTAGTGGGAAGAGAATGGAACTTAGAGTAAGAATAAACAGGTTCCATCTCTAGCTCTCTACTTCCTAGTTATGTGGACTTGAGCAGGTACTTTGCCTCTCTATTCTCACTTTTGTTCATCCATAAGATGGGAGTAATACCTATCTTGGAAGAGTTTTGGTAAAGACTAAATGACAATCCATCTGAAAGCTCTAGTCTAGTCCTTAAGCCATACCAGGTTGAAGACAGGAGCTAGTAAAATATCAGTCTAAATCTGAAATGGCAGACAGAGAACTTGAAACCAGAAGAAACCTGGCCCGTGTCCAGCCTTGTCCAAATTAAAAGCTGTGATGGAGGGAGAGGTAACACTTCTCCCACTTCTATCTTCAAAACCAGTGGAGGTAGGGGGCAGGGATTATGAGAAAGCTGTTTGGTGGCAAGTAGTTGCAAAGGAAGAGGAAGAGAAATTGCACTGTTGAGAAACTGTACTTCCAGGATTATGAAAAGGCATTATTGTGTGTGCATGTGTGTGTGTGTGTGTGTACATACTACAAATATACTTCTATGCAATTGCAACCCCAAAAAGTGCCTTGTATATTTCACATACGTTACATAAATACTAATGATAGTGATACATTCCTAACACTATCCCACTTACCAGATACCAGGCACCCTTCTAAGCTTTTAACACATTTTAACTTATTTTATCCTCACAACAACCCTGTGAAGTAGTCACATAAAATCCTTACTTTACTGATAAGAGGGCACACAACTGGTCACATAAGCAGCATCTGCAGGAGCCAATGTGTGGACCCAAGTAGTCTGACCCCAGAGTCTACACGCTTCACACAGGAATGTCCTCACTGCTGATGTGACTCTTAGCACAGATCAGACAGCCGACTCAGCTGTCACAGTCAACAACGCTCTGAAGTCCCCTTTGGTGGACATCCCTGTGGATATACTTTCCAAAATACAAATTTTTTTTTAAGATTTTATTTATTTATTTGACAGACAGAGATCACAGGTAGGCAGAGAGGCAGGCAGAGAGAGAGGAAAGGAAGCAGGCTCCCTGCTGGGCAGAGAGCCTGATGTGGGGCTCGATCCCAGGACTCTGGGATCATGACCTGAGCCGAAGGCAGAGGCTTTAACCCACTGAGCCACCCAGGCGTCCCCAAAATACAATTTTAACACCTGAAAAGTTAGAGTGGGAGAATTTTATAACATGGAAGGACATTTGGTTTGTTATGCCCAGACCAGCCAGCTGAGAGTTTTCAGAAAAAGTCAGCTTCAGAGTCACTGGTCAGAATCTGTGCAGACAGACTGGTGACAAGGATCAGACGATCTTGGTGGCCCACAAAGCACTGTGGCAGCAAAGGGACATCGCCTTTTTTCCAGATAATGTCCGAGGAATTCGAAAAGAAATTCTTGCTGGAAGTTTGTAGACATTGTGTTGACACTCCAATAGTTTTCCAAATATGGAAATAAAGCTAATCATACTTTAATCTTTTTTTTTTTTACCAATAATCATCTGTTTATCTTTTTTTTTAAAGATTTTATTTATTTATTTGACAGACAGAGATCACAAGTAGGCAGAGAGGCAGGCAGAGAGGGGGTGGGGAAGCAGGCTTCCTGCGGAGCAGGGAGCCCGATGCGGGGCTCGATCCCAGGACCCTGAGATCATGACCCGAGACGAAGGCAGCGGCCCAAACCACTGAGCCACCCAGGCGCCCCTGTTTATCTTTTTTTTAAAAAAGCAACAAAATATAGTCTTTGAACACTCTCTTTCTGAACTTTAGTATTTTATTTATTTGTTTATTTAGAGAGGAGTGTGCATGAGCTTGAGCAGGAGGAGGGGCAGAGGAAGAGGAGGAGAGAGAAACCCCAAGCAGATTCTGCAGCAAGCGTGGGGCTTAATGGGGGACTTAATCCCACAACCCTGAGATCATGACCTGAACCTAAATCAAGAGTCAGATGCTTACCTGACTGAGCCACCCAGGCATCCCTAAAATATTCAGCTACTCTCGTGTCATCCTTGAACCGTTACCTCTCCCTCAAATCTCTCAGAGCAATTTTGATTCCATTTTCCCCTATCAAAAAAGAGACTTGCTCAAATAGTTAACACATTTAACAAAGTCTACAAATTCTGATCCAAAGACAGGTTAGGTAGGCAGAAAGAATGTGAGTTCTCCCCTCTTCTACTTGTTTGAACTATTAGAAGTGTTGCCATAATTAATATAATCACTGTGCAGGTGCGGTAAAGTTATCTAATTCTCTTGGTATTTTAGTCATTCCATTTTAAGCCATTCACATGCCCCACTGATGTTTTGAGGCATGGTTTTTCGATAAATAGGAGGTAGGTTTGTTAGAGAGGTGGCCAGAAGTTTAGCCTCCCTCCAATACATCCTGGGAATGACCCACTTGAATCCACACCTTTGACTCAGAAGAACTGGAAAAATAGCATTTAACACTTAGAATCATGAAAATCAGGAGCCAGGAGGAATCCAGTCTCCTCCCTGGATTACAATGAGGGGAGAGGAAGA
Source organism: Mustela lutreola (assembly GCF_030435805.1). Taxonomy (NCBI): domain Eukaryota; kingdom Metazoa; phylum Chordata; class Mammalia; order Carnivora; family Mustelidae; genus Mustela; species Mustela lutreola. Next base: position 54,920,842 of record NC_081295.1, on the reverse strand, counting down.
AGAAGAGGAGGGAGAGAAAGGCAGTAAGTTGATTCCCTAGGTCTTTGTCTTCTTTTTATTTTTTTTTTTTCTCTTCTCATCACAGTCTGACTGGAGAACATCTTACCCAAAAACCCATTCGTGTAAAATCCGGTCCCCTTTGGAGTTTTTTGCATCTGTTCAGGTGTCCTGGAAATAAATATTAAATTAAATTAAGTTTTAATTTCATTTAAATTCTGAATAAAAGGCTTTGCATCAGTGGAACAAAAGGAGTCTACTCTCCAAAAGTAGGTCAAATAGAATAAGGCACTTTCAAGTATCCGGAACAATCCCATCATTTAAAAAAAAAGCCCTGCAAGTTCAGTTAATACCTAATAGAAATACAAAATCAAGCTAGAAGTGGCCTTAAAGGAGCAGATTGTTTTAAGCCATTTAACTCTTCCAAAACGCCAAGGAAATATAGGACACTAAAATGAAGTCCAGATTCTCAAACGGAGGTTGAATTTTAAGCAAACTCTTCATTGGACAAATGGATATTTTGGAAATGGTTTTAGGCCAACGAGTTCTCTGGCAGGGCTATTGTGGACATGGGAAGAGAGTTAATGAATATAAATCTCCCAGCCCAGTAATACACAGTGGATACTCACTAATATTTTGTTGAAGGAATGCTAAATAATTCTGGACTAACTTAGCCAAGCCAACTCAGCAGTCTCCTTCAGCCCCTGTGGGCACCTTAGCATGGGTTATTTCACGGACGTGGAAGCAACACTTTCTGGAAAGAGTGATCCTCTGGAAAAGACTGACCCAAATTTTTAAGACTTGTTTCCTAACCTTTTACAAAAGGTTGATATCAGATATATTAACTCTAATAGTAGAGTTATGACTGATTAGGTTGCTCTGAGAGTTAAATGAAGTCATTTTCATTCATTCATTCATTCATTCGTTCATTCATTTAAGAAATATTGATTGTATATTTTCAGTACGGCAAGTACCGTTCTGTGCTTGGGAGATGGAGGTAAGCCGGCAGATGAGGGCTTTGCCTCATGGAACTCACGTCTTCCACAAAACACTTGGCATACAAGTACTGCAGCCACCTAGCACAAGCACCCTCTTCGGGGTGGGCAGCAAAGTGCCCAGGAAAGAGCAGTCAGCTTAGAAGTGAGACTAAGGATTCAAGCAGGGCACCGTGGTAGCTCAGTCGGTTAAGCATGCAACTCTTGATCTCAGCTCAGGTCATGATCTCAGGGTGCTAAGCATGGAGCCTGCTCAAGATTCTCTCTCTCCCTCTCCTTCTTCCACTCCCCCCCAGCCCTTCTACCCCTGAAAAAAAGAAAAACAGAAAGAGAGAAAGGAAAGCGGATCCCACTTGAGCCCAGCCTCCATTTCTTACTAGCTGAATTTCCTGAGAAATATTTCCAAAACCTTAGTTCTTGTCTGTTAAATGGATATAACAATACCTACCTGGCAAGAATTCTATGAAGGTAGAATGAGACTTATTGTGTATAAAGTACCACCGGATCAGACAGTAAGGGTAATCCTTCAGTACCTTCATGAAGAAGTTGATCAAGAAAGAGCCAAAGAAGAAAAATATCCGGGAATAAGAAGAGTTGAGAGCCGTGGCTACCTCTGACCACATTCCACAAGGGAGGGGTTTTTCATCCATTTTTGAGGCAGACTGTTGACCTGGAGGGCATTGAAAATGTAATAATAGAACACAGGAGAAGCATGATGTCTCATTATACGTAGCAGATTGAACATATGCTCTTTTTCCCACTTTCTCCTCAAACCCTGGTAAAATGGAAATAAGGAGGAAAAAAAATGAAGCCACCAGAACAACAGTGATTGGGTGGGGAGGGTGGATAATAGAAATGAGAAATGCCAATGGAAGTTGGAAAGATTGAGGATAGGTTGAAGGAAACCATAGCAACCAACATAGTATACAATGAGGAAAACAGAATTAATTACTTGGGGTGGATAGTCTAGAGAATAGCCATAGGAACAAGCTCATTGGAATCACTCAATCTAGGAAGATTCTGGGCTCTCTTGTCCTCTACAGGGCTGTCTTGTCCTCTACAAGGCCAGGAGGTAGGGAAGGGCTGAACATAGGAGGATTGTTTAGAAGCCTATATGTATAGGGAGTAATGAGAGCCCTGTGTTCCCCAGCCCCTACCATCCCAGGCCTGTCTGGGCAGCCACAAAGCTGCACCACTTCATTCCCCATCATAGCAGAAGACTAGAGAAGCCAAACTAGGAAGTCTGGTCCCAAAAATGGCTGAGGGAGGGATTCATTCACTACTCTAAACAAAGGAATTAAGAAAATCTACGTGCTGAGAAGCAAGATTTTTCCAGTTACTTTCCCAAATTCAATCCCAATATGCTGGCAGCCAGGGCTGTAAACAGCCTCCCCCCACCCCAACGATCACCACCAAGAGAGGAAATGGGAGGATTCCTCTGCGTTGAAATCTTCACTGCCCAACAGTGAAGATTTATAAATACTGACATTTGGGGATCCCCGACAAGAATCTGAGCCCTCTATCAAATCAATCAAATCAATGTAGTAAAGCCTACAGCAAAAAGTCCCACAACACAGGGCTTACAATCTGATTTCTGGTGCCCCAGTCTTAAGTGAGAACAAAGGATCATCAAACAATAGGAGAAAGCAGATGAGTGGGGAGAATGAACTCAGAGGTGACAGAGACAATGTGGGAGGCAGAACTGAATCAAAAATATACAATGAGTAGCCTCAGTGAGGCAACAGAAACAAAACCAAGAACAGATACAATAAAAAAGGAATGTTCTGGTGACAAAAACAATATGTAGAAGGCTTAGAAGATAAAGTTTAGAAAATCTGTCAGCACCAGATAGGAAGCAGGACAGAGTCTAAGGAAATTGGATGATAGTCCAATGGGGTCAAATGTCCAAATAATAAAAGTTCTAGGGGCACTTCAGTGGCTCAGTTGGTTAAGTGTCTGACTGTTGATCTCAGCTCAGGTCTTAATCTCAAGGTCATGAGTTCAAGTGAGCCCCGTATTGGGCTCCATATTGGGGGAGCCTACGTTTAAAAAAAAAAAAAAAAAAAGTTGTAGAGAGCACTGGAAAAAACAAAATAGAAGAAATCGACAAAACAATACAAAAATCTCCCAGAAGTGAAATACATGAGTTTCCTGATTAGAAAGACCCACCCAGCACCCAGCATAGAGATTAAGATGCATCATTATGAAATTTAGAACACCAGGAATAAATAGGACGTCCTAAAAGCTGCCAGAAAGGAGGGGGGAATCCACATAAACATCAGGAATCTGAACGTCATCAACTTCTCAGCAGAAATGCTAGAAGCCAGGAAAGAATAATTTCCAAATTCTGAGGCGCCAATTATTTCTGACCTAGAAACTCACAAACATGTGGGTAGACCAAAAGTGTATAAGGGATCAAAACACTCACATCACTTAGGCACCTTTTCAGCAGACCCCCGGAAGACATGCTCCACCAAAATGAGGGAATAAGCAAAGCACAAGCAACCCAGAATGGGGTTCCACATGGAACATCTCCAAAAAAGAAAGGAAAAGGACTGACCCACAAATGGGTTGTGCCATGTTGCAGGGTGTTTTATATTCCGTCAGAAAGTCTGGAGCAGAATAGGGGATACATATAGCGGACAGCAAACAAATTAAAAAAGAAACCTCCAAGGAAAAATAATTAATGAGAAAAGAAATATGATTAGAGTATACAATATGACTCAGTTGTTAGCAGTATTTACTGACAACAAGGGAAGCACTGAACATTAATAAAACCCTAAAGCAGAATATAAATGTGGTGACCTTGACAATGCTCAGCTCAGACCTCCCTTCAAATGCTGATCTGCTTTGGGGAGTGTGTCCCCTCTTTGGGACCCAGGGTTGTCTTCACCAGGAAAGGTGGCATGGCCAGCTTCCCAGCCATCACCTGATTACAGCAAGGGGACCAGTGCCAGCCACTGCTGCCCAGGGCTGGACTTCTCCAATGGCCACTCAGTCTTTATACCTAGCCTTGAATTTCTCAAACTACTCTGAAGTCTAAGGCTCTCTACCCACCCACCTCTGCTTCCTTGACCCTCTCCATGGGGTCGGGTTAGCCAGAGAGCTATCCCTTTATCCTCACGGGCACCTGTGCCAGGGGACCTTGTGCATTTCTAATTCTACCTTGGTTTCTGGTTCTCAGGGGACCCAAACTAACACAATCACCATATTGGGAGCACAAAAGAAAGAAAATAATGGGGTGGGGGTAAAGTTGGGGCTATGGGTAGGGGATAGGATGGATGGAATGTTAAACCATTTTTTCATTTTGGAAAGCCAACACATAATGTCTACATGCCTATAATGGGGGGAAAAAAAAGAATTAGCTGGATAAGTACATGAGTTAGAAATGAGGAAGGTGGGTGCCTGGGTGGCTCCATCATTAAGCATCTGACTTCGGTTCAGGTCATGATCCCAGGGCCCCGGGATGGAGCCTCGCATCAGGCTCCCTGCTCGGCGGGAAGCCTGCTTCTCCCTTTCCCACTCCTCCTGCTTGTGTTCCCTCTCTTGCTGTGTCTCTCTCTGTCAAATAAATAAATGAAATCTTTTTTAAAAATGAGGAAGGCAATACCAGAAAGGAACACAAATAAAATAATTAAAAGTGCTAGGAGTGGCTGTGTCAGGAAAGGAGGGGTGACATGGGGAACTCTAGGCGTGGGGGAGAAAGAGGAGTCCTGACTTGAGTACTGTTTAGCTTCCTAACGGATGCTTGCTGAGGCACCTGGCTGGTTCAGCAGGGGGAGTGTGCAGCTCTTGATCTCAGGGTCATGACTTCAAGCTCCATGGTGGGTGTAAAGATGACTTTAAAAAAAAAGAAAAAAGAAAAGAAAAAGAACTGAACATTTCCTCATAAATAAATAAATAAATAGATAGATAAATAAATAAACATCTGTTGCTTGCTAAGCTTTGCCTAATATTAGGATGATGAAAAGCACATCGATATCATAGATATGTATAAATATATCAAACATTTAAAATCTGTATTTAAATGTATTTAAGTATATATGAAAATGTCCATCAAACATACATATAATCAAACATCTTTAAATATATATTTTCTATTTTCAATATACATTAGAGGTATACAGTATCTAAGGACGCTTGATGCAGATCGTGGCAAGATATAACTCGCCCTGCTGTCTCGTTCTTGTTTGCACACTCTCTCCCCAGCTCACTGCCCCGGGGGTCAGAAGCCGGCCGCAGCCCCTGCCTTTAAGCAAAGTGCATTTCTCTGCGGAGAGGACACAAGGACAGGAGTGTTCAGGGTACCCCAGGAGGCAGGGAGGGACTCCCAAGAAGGAGACCTTACAAGATCCAGGCCAGCTGCGTTCCACCTTGTCCGGGGACCCCACTCCAGAAGGTTTCCAGTGGGCTTACAGCTGAGCCCCGGGTGTAGTTCCCTTTCTGCTGAACATGACCCCCCAGATAGCGAGCGCCATACTTTTCTCCTGGTGGAGTGGCGGGACTGAGAAGGGGACAGGAAGGAGAAAGAGATAAGTGCAGAGCAACCCCTTCCTCCTCCTGGCGGCCGCACAGCCCCACAGCTGTGACTGCTGCCCTGCGGCCACCTGGGCCTAAGACAGCTGCCACCGAGGCCCCTGGACCCCTGCCACATACTCACATACTTTCCTCCTGTGGAGCTCAGGCCAGGGGGAGTGTGTGTGTGTGTGTGTGTGTGTGTAGCTTAGGCCAGGGGGAATGTGTGTGTGTGTGTAGCTCAGGCCAGGGGGGAGCATATGTGTGTGTGTGTGTGTGTGTGTGCACGCGTGTGCGTGCACATATCGTGTGTGTTTGTGAGAGAGAGAGAGAGGGAGATAACACCTCACATGTCCATAGCTCTTCCCTGTGTGATCAGAAGCACACATAGTCACTCGGGTCTCAGAGTGGCCTCTCCTCATCTCTTTCCAGTCTTGAACACATGAGGCGGCGCAGGAAACACTGACTTGTCTGGAGGAGGAATTGTTCTTGAGATTTTTGTAAAAAAGAGCAGTCAAGAGCGGGGATGGGGCCGCACCGTGACCCCCGAAGTGCCTGCCCAGAGCCCAAAGAGTTAGCCACAGTCTGTCAGCAGCAGGCACAGGATCTATTTCAGGACAAGGGACAAAAGCCTTCCCAGTTGCAGATGCACGAATCTGCCAGAATAGTTTTGATGGGGAGAACCATTTTTTCAATTACTTTTTCTATTATATAAAAGTAATACATGCTCAATTGTATGAAATTAAGACTTGGAAACAAGTACAAAAGGGCCATGGTTACACAATCCAGAGGCACTCACTATGGGCCTTGTTTTCTTTCAGTCTCTCTCTCTTTTTTTTTAAGTCCTTTCCAGAGCTTTGAAATTTTATTTTATGCATAATTTCATATCCTGCTTCTCCACATACGACTTCATCAAATGCATTTCCTCATACCAATAAAAACCCTCTGTAAGCATCTTTTTTTGAAGTCTGTGTAATATTCCAGCTCACAAATGTAGCCTGATTAGTCCAATCATTCTTTGTGAGGCTCTTTAAATTATTTCAAGATTTTCTAATTAGAAATAATGTTGCGATGGACTTTTGGCATATACATCCTTGTCCTCGATTCAGATTATTTCCTCAGAACAGATTCCCAGAAATGGAGCTGCTCAGTCAATTGGTATGAACTTTTTTTAAGGCTAAGTAAATCTTTTTTTTTTTTTAAGATAGATTGTGAAAAAATTCATTTATGATTTAATGATATTCAGATTTTTTCAGAGAAAAATGTATAAACCAACAAGCACAGGCTCATGGTCCAGCTTAAGAAAGTGTATTACTTATACAACTAAATCACTCAGTATCTTTCCCCTATCACATCCCCTCCTGACCCCCAAAGGTAGCCATTATTCTCAATCTGCTTTCTCATAGATTTTTTTGAGGAGCAGATCTCCAAGGATATGGGCTCTCTCTGTTAGAGAATAAGAGAAAACAAGTGGGGAGTGAGGGGTTGGAGGGGAGAGAGATTTGTTTTGCCTTGAACCATACTATCCTCAACTGCATTTTCTGAGGAAATTGTTGGGAGATAAAATTTAAGCAGCTTTATATTCAATCCATATTGTATTTATGGGATGCCCATATCAGAAAGGACATTTGCTCACACTAAACATATGTGACGCTACCTCCTTCTCCTCACCCCCAGCCTGCTCACCTCCTGTCCCCACTCACAGGAATCAGACACAAATGCTGAGCCACACAGCAAGGTCTTAAGTTGGGCTGCCGGCGTTTGAATAACTTCTAGTACTCCCCATCTGTAGCCTTAGAAAAGTTGCCTCACCATGTCTAAAGTCCCTTTTCTTCATCTGGAAAAGGAGGGTGAAGCTAATATTATCCACCTGCTAGAGTTGTAGCATGGCTTAAACGAGATAAGCACCCAGCACACCACGGGGTATATAATATTACTTTATAGGGTGGCCCTGGGAAAGGTTTGGGAGCCGAAGGAAAGCTATTTGCCAGGGTGGTAGCCAATAAACCCTTTACAAGCTTTTGCTGAGGGAGTGATATTGACATTACAGTTGATGCTTTTCCAAAAGCGGTGAAAGGCTATGTATTTTTCTCTTTTCCAAAATTTTTCTTGGGTTTGAAGATTTCAGAGTAAGATCTCATACAGGGGATTCTGATAGAAGTTTCTCCCCCTTTTATTGACTTTCCAAATGAAAAGTGAAATGGTCTAGACATGTTATCAGACAGGCAACCCTGGACTTGCATTTCCCGTGTTCTAACCAACTGAGCACAGGGCCTCTGACCATTTTCATTCTGAACACATCCAATCGAGGTGATCCTATGTCTGGATTATAGATTTGGTGACTTGTGATGATCAGGTGTCTCGGGTGCCTTTCTCTAGGACCAGCCTCTGGTTACTTATGTGGGTTAGAGATTCAAGGGATTATATGGGTGAGGGATTAAAGTTTAGCTCAAGAGCAAACCTTACCAATAATCTAGCAATGGTCAATGGTTGTTCACTTTTTTGCATGAGGACCGTCTGTAAAAATATGATTCCTTCCTAAAGAAGATGTCCTTCCTCTAAGAAGTGCACATATGCCCATTCAAAGAAAATAGTGGCAAATATCGAGGGATTTTAAGACTTCCCTGAAGCCAATTCATGGATTCTCCTGGAGGGAATTCTGATCTTACTAGGGAACTGAAACCCAGGGAGGTCCAAGACAAGCCCATGGTCACACAAACATTTAGCAGAAGTAGCAGAATTACAACCCAGGTGTGCCATCACCCAGTGTCCTCTCCCCCTCTGCCTTTTCTCCAGGTGCTCTGTCAGCCCCATGCTGTACTGAGAGCCTATACAGAGGGAAGCCCAGAAGGTCACATTCAGGGATGGGACATGAGTCCACAGGCTGTACTTGTCCTGGGACTCTGATGCCATCATGATGGAGCTCAAGATCTAGACTGTACTGCTTTTTTCTCAAGATGTCAGTGCAACAGCCAGCATGATAGCTTAGGGGTCCGCTCCTAATGGTCTCTCAAGAATCAGTGGGCTGGTTGTGGGTGCCAACATGGTCCAGTGTGATCCTTCCTCCACGCTCAAGGTCCATGATGTGGTCTGGGTCAATGACTCCTGTGAATTAGGGGTGCTCTAGGAACAAACATTAAGGACGTGGCAGCATATTACACTCAAGCGTTCTTCAATCACGCATCTGTCTCTGTTGGTTTCCAGTGACCTCTGCTCTCTCTCCTTCTGAGCGTCTCAGATCTTTTCCAGGATTCCCTGTGGCTGCGCATACCCCCTGCCACATGGGCACAGACTCCCCTCCTGCCATCCTGCAGCGTCCCTCTGACATTCATCAGAGACCACGACTTGTTCTTCTCAGGTTGTTGCCTAATTCCGTATTCAATCTATGTTAATGTTTTCTTTAAACACCTGCCTTTAAAATTATTTTATCTTCTATCTGTTTTCCAAGCTGTTACTTCACTTCCTGTTTGGTGTGAGCGTGTGTATGTAATTAGTGTGTGTGTGTGTGTGTGTGCGCGCACGTGCGTGTGTATGCCTCTGTTGTTTACAACACCTCCCAGTTGGGGATCATTTGTAAATTTAGTTAATGAGCCTTTAACACATCCCCTTTGATGAAGCTGTTAAATCTGGCTTCACACTGGCACCCCACCAGACAGCTCCCTTCTCCTGAGCCATTTGTGTTTACCTATTCTTATCTACTTAGTTACGGTTTCTTGTTTATTGGCGCCATATCAGACTAACCTTTCGTCCTGTCTGGAAAAAATAGGGCTTCATTTTTGTGAGAAAATGCTTATATCTGTATTCAAAGCAAGTTTACTTGCCTGGTGGGCTTTCATTTTCGCCGAGCAAAACATGCTGTAGACAGAACAAATATTTCACGATCACCTACGTTGTCGCGCCCATGGCAGGAACATAGGACACTATGGCTGTGGGCTTTTGCAAAAACAAATACCCAACTCGAAACCTGTGGGCTCCAGCTGGCAGAGTTTTCCTGGATTTAATTATAACTTGATCTCTAAAGAGGGAGTGTGTGTCAAGTGTCCTTTTCAATCACTTAGAAAAAGCAAAGTCAGTGGCCAAACAAGTCAGGGGATTTGCCTGTGAGATGAGCCCTCATGGCTGTCCCCTCGAGAAGAGGATCACAGAAGTCACAGTCCTGTCACTTGCAGAAACACAGAGCTGTCTCCTCTGCTTTGGGCTTAAAAAGAAACAGCACACAGATGTCTCGAAGATCAACTCATTAAAACTCTATGCAATCAAAAATGATAAAATAAACTGAGGGAGGGGAATGAACAAGATATTCCTCTTTACCTAAAGCAGGAGTAATCTCCCAGCTTAGAAAAATCCTCCCTCACCTGGGTGGCTCAGTGGGTTAAGCCTCTGCCTTTGGCTCAGGTCATGATCTCAGGGTCCTGGGATCGAGCCCTGCATGGGGCTCTCTGCTCAATAGGAAGCTTGCTTCCCTCCTCTCTCTCTGCCTGCCTCTCTGCCTACTTATGATTTCTCTCTCTCTGTCAAATAAATAAATAAAGTCTTTAAAAAAAAAAAAAGAAAGAAAGAAAGAAAAGAAAAAGAGAAATCCTCCCAATGCTTTGTTTCTGATCTACCACCCACAAGTTCCCCCCTCACCTTTCCCTGACTTCGAGAATAACATCACACTCTACAGCTTCGTACCTCACAGCCAATCCTGCCAATCCTAGACACAGACACACAGAGAATACATCCCCACCCCCAACACACAGCCACACACTCACCAGTGTGGGGCCATCAGAAAAATGACCCAGTCACAGTTAGGTGAAAATCTCTAAAATCTCTCTGGTTCTCAGCTGCTTCTAAATGCAAACACAGCATGTTGCCCCCATCATTGACATCAAAGCCCAGGGTCCCCACGCAAGCTGGACCAGGGAGAGCTCACCTTCCAGCCTTTAGGTTACCGGGGAGGCTGGATTTCACCCAGTTTGCAATTTCTCTCTCTTACTCTGCAAACACAATCCAGGACACAAGGTCAGTTTCAAGGGATTGATTGGGTTCATTCCCACTCCAGGTCACCTGACAGGCTCCATAATTTGAGAAGCTCTTTATACTTTGAGTTCCTAGTAGGCAAGAAAAGAAGAGGGAGGGAAGCTGCTCGTGTTGACTCAGGGTTGGGGAAGCATGGTGAACCTTGTGTAGACAGGGCCATTGGCCCATTCAGGTGTAAAGACAGCACAGGTCTCCCTCCTAGAGCTCTATCCTCCTCTTTGTCACTGTTTTCCTTTCCTGTTGACTTGTGGGTAAAAGGCAGTGAAGTGGTGAAGTGGTTAGACTTGGGGGGAGTAGAGTGGGGGTGGGGGTGGCCCAGGAGTCTCTAGACTTGTCCAGCAGATTTGGGTGGGGGCACCCCGGGCTCTTCACAGGAGCCCATGGTAAAATGGTAACCTTGGCCATTGTCCAGAACAAGCTTAACAAGAAAGCTTTTATGCGAAGATTTCTTTTCATGCCCAATTAGCTTCAGAGACTTGTTAACAGTTATCAGAGATAATTGTTACTGATAATCTGAAAAGCAGGAACCTAAAAATAAGCACAATGAGGATTATATGTTGGGCGGGGGGGGGGTGGGAGATGCTACTTCGTTCAATATATTTTATATATATGTGTGTGTGTGTATGTATGTATACATATACATACATATATAGTATTGTGTGTGTATATATATATGTATATACAAATATATTTGTCCTGCCTGCACACACTTGTTAGAGAGCAACTGTGAATGAAAACAAAAGCCATAAGCTCTGTGAGGAAAGCCCACATTTTAATACAATGTTAAGTTTTTTCTTCTTTAAGATTTTATTCGAGAATTTGAGAAGGAAAGCGTGATCATGAGTGGGAGGGGGGCAGAGGGAGAAGGAAAAACAGGCTCTCCACTGAGCAGGGAGCCCCACCATGGGGGCTCGATCCCAGCGTCCTGGGATCATGACCTGAGTCGAAGGCAGATGCTTAACTGACTGAGCCACCCAGGCACCCCCGATGTCCAGTTTTGATCCGTGATTACAACCAACACCCTGAGCTTCTAAGTCTCTGATTTCCAGATAGATGGGTAAGAATTTCCCTTCTCTCTCCCAGCTAAGAACTAGGAATTAACTAAAAAGTTGTTACTACAGATTTTAATGTTTTATGAAAGAGGGGATAAGGCATCTGATCCTCCAGACTGCTTTTTTCTCTACGTGATCCTATCCCTCCACCATCCCAGATGTTTTCCTGTTGTTCAACATGTGGTGTCAGAGCCAGAGGGTCCAGAAATGACCATAATAATATCACTTCTTCTTATACAAGTATAGGGGAATTAATTCTTTGTGTGTGGTACTCTTTCTCTTTGTGGACATTTTAAAATATTGTTCATGACCTTTCATGTATTTTTCATATTATAAAAACACTTGTGAGCGTGATGGCACTTACTTTGCTGTCACATTACTGGCCCCCCTTGGGAGACCACCAGAATATCATGAAGTGTTCTGACCCACCTGGTCAAGCCTGGAGCCAAGTCGTCAGAAGGATCGTCCCCCAAACACTCTTTCATTCACAGAAAGTGCAATTAAGGTGACGTCACACTGAAGAGGCATGATGTATCATTTTTCAATGTCTTTTAAATATCAACTAAACCCAAATTCCTGCAATTTCTGAACCTTAAAGAGTTATCAAAACTTGGACTATTTGCTTTTCTGGAATAAGGCTTAAGATAGTGTAAGTCCTATTTATCAAAATGCAAATGACATCAGAAAAGGAAAACAAAAAATGTTTAACTTTATGAAGAAATGCCAAGGCTGGGGCACCTGGGTGGCTCAGTGGGTTAAAGCCTCTGCCTTCAGCTCAGGTCATGATCTCAGGTCCTGGGATTGAGTCCCGCATCAGGCTCTCTGCTCAGTGGGGAGCCTGCTTCCCCCCGTCCCCCGCCTGCCTCTCTGCCTACTTGTGATCTCTCTCTGTCAAGTAAATAAAATCTTAATTAAAAAAAAAAAAAAAAAGAAAGAAAGAGAGAAAGAAATGCCAAGGCTTTTAATTTGGCTAAGAGTCAGTGAATTTCGCCCCTAGCATATTTTATCTCACATTCCTTTCACTGGCTTGCTTTATGGCCTAAATGGATCAAGATTGTCCAGGCTACTGAGATTTCTCAATCCAGAACAAATATGGAACGTTTGTTTCTTATCAATAAACTGAGAAGCTTTCAAAGTGAAAGGGTCAATAGCAAACACATGCTATGTAATAGCATTTCCACTTGGGTGAGTTTTGTGGCCACTGTTCGTGTTCAGCCAGCTGGGTTGATGTTGACAGATCTGGGAAGTCAGTGTCAACTCGCTCCTGTCCTTAATCACCTAAAGTTCTTCTTTCTTTTGTCTGGGAATGCCATCCTCTTGAGCCTGCTGCTTTTTCATTCTCTTTCCTTCTCAAAAGAGAGCATGCTATAATGTTCTCCTTTCTACTGTGGCTGCAGTTCCTCTGTAGCTCGTATCATCTTTCCTAGTATGTTGATACCTCAATCCATCGTCTCCATTTCTAGAGGAAAGGATTGTCCATGGTTAAAGAAATTTCAAATAACATCATGCAGTTGAGGGAGATGTTTTAAGGGGTAGGAAAGTAAAACTGCTCAGCTTAAGTGTTGAATGATCCACTCAGTAGGTAGCCTGGGTCACTGAGATCAGATCTACTCCATCTCTTCTGTTTCCCAGAATCCTAACCCTCCCTGTTCCCTGAGCCAAATCTCCAGATACGGGGACTCTGAGGCCATTTTGCGGGGGCCTTCTGCCCTCCTTTTCACCAGCTCAGGTGGACATCTGTAATTTCCACCTCCCCGCTCTATTCTCCCTTTTTTGGTAACAGCATCTGATTGTCCTTTGCTGCCCACTATTGCCCATTATCAGTCTATGTGGTCAAATGGAACTAAACCCATCTTTAGATGTCCCCAGGATGGAGGTCTCGTGGCCCATTAGACCATCACATTCCCACGGCCTTTCTGCTTGGTTCAGGGAAGGGCCCAGCAGATCGGAGCTGATCTCAGGAATTTTGCTGGGACTCCTGAAGAAGAGGTTCTTTCCTCTCTAGTTTCTAAGATGGTTGATTGAATCCTGGTGCTACTGATGACTATCTTCCCACCACACAGAACTGCCTGCCTATGATTAAAGCAGCACAGAGGAAAGCAGAGCTTAGGTAAGGAGAGTCACAGAGATCCCACAAGGACATCCCCAAACACTGGACTGCTATTGATATTTCAGTTATGGGGTCCAATAAATTCCCCTTGGTTTAAACCAACAGGATAGGGTGACTTGCGACACGGAAATCCCACACTCAGCCGGCAGTCCAGACATAAGCCTTGCCTTCCCCTTCCTGCAGCTCTGTTTCATGGTCTCTCACACTAACCCCAGCATCTCTCCCATCCACAACATCAGAGGGAGCTCAGGAATGAGTGACTTCAAAAGTTTGGCATCCAGGACATCCAAGGGGAGAGGAAATCACCACTTCAGCAGCTGCTAAAGGAGCCCTTCCAAGCATGGGGGTGGGAGAAGCCCAGAAGCTGAGAGGTACAAGGAGCATGGCCCCAACCCAAGAAGCAGCTACCCCAGGCTAGGGTTCAGAGAAGGAGGGAACAAGGAGACCCTAAACGCTGAAGGGAGGAGTGTAAAAGCCACACCTGGGCCAGTCAGTGCACATAATGATGGTGACAATTGTGATGACAATGACACATGACATCGGGGACAGTGTCCCACACCAACCCCTTGTCTAAATCTGACAAAACTAAGTGTGGTAAGAGAAAAACCTAAAAATTTGGCTTGACTGTGTACCATCAAGCCAATTACAGTCACTTACGTGGAATGCATTCCATTTATTCCTTAATTACCATGAAACATAATAATGATTATGTACTTCGTTAAGTATGTCAGATTAATTTAATTTCTTAGATTTTATTTGATGGCGTCTGTGAGCATGATACATTTGTGCTCTGGCTTCCCAGTCCATTTATAACACATACAAATGGGTCTTCTGTCTACAACTTTAAAAAATTCACAATTGTTGAAGCATTTCTACTTGAAGAAATGAGGGACCATCAGTTGATAAATAAATGGCACTTCCTACAGTTTCCTTATCAGCAGAGAGGCATCATGGCCATATCTTGGGCAATTAGGGTCCTGTGAGGATCAGGGGGTAGACCATTTGCCTATACTTATTTGAGACAAAGTCAGGTGAAGAGGAATATTAGGAAGAGCTTTTGTGGGTTTTTTTTGTTTGTTTGCTTGTTTGCTTGTTTTTTAAGATTTATTTATTTGACAGAAAACAAGGGAGCACACAAACAGGGACTCGATCCCATGTTCCTGAGATCATGACCTGAGTTGAAGGCATACACTTAACCATTTAACTGACTGAGCCCCAGGAAGAGCTTTAAAAAAGAGCAAGGGGTTAGTGCAAACAGGAGGCTGGCTAGTAGAGTAGGAAAGTTCAAGAGCATTGAACAGGCAGGCCTACCTTTACTCAGCCTCTCTGAGCCTATTCCAGTATGTGAAATGGAAGTCCTAATTCCCACCTCATGGAACTGAAGCTAGGGTTACAGAAGAGGAGGCAGGACTGTCCAGCAAATGCTAGCAATTATCATCTTTAGAAAAATGTGGTATTCAGTCCCAACATAGCCTGCCAAAGAGGGAAGACCATCTTATTCTTTCCCCCTGAATGGTGCTTACAGGAGAATTATGGTTCCCTGTATGAATATGAGCCTCAAACCCCTACATTTTAGTTTAAACCATATTTATTTGTATAGGTCAAAAATGGTCCTATAGGCGATTCCATGGGCTTCAATCTGATATGAGTAATAGAAGTTCCTTGCATGCATCTGTCCATCTGTCCATCCTCAGTGCCTCCGAATCACAAGAACCATCCACCTTCTGTGATGAGGTAGGCTAAGCTGTCTCCAAGAATGCTAAGCAAAGCCGACTCTTGGAGTCGGGGGGACAAGTAAAATGGAGGGAGGGCAAGGCGTGCCCAGTCTAGCGAGTATGAAATGCTCTTTAAAATCAAATGAAAGCCAAAAATAAGAGCTAAGAATAAGAAAGCCGCGGCTTGGGGCATACACTATTTATTGTAATTCTTATCCTTGTCTGCTGGTTTTCCAGGGGGCTGTTGGGGATAGTAAAAGGAAAAGAACTAAAAAATCTGTGGCATAGAACAAAGTTTAGAACCAAAAAAAATAAATGCCAGTATTGAAAGGAATTCGGTTATTTTAAATTCCTCCCGAAATAGACCAATCAGCATCTGAAATGTTGGTAACAAAATCAGGCAAAGAAAAAAAAAAAAGCACTGAATAGGGAGCAGGAAGGAACTACCTTTGTAAAATGTACTTAATGAAGTGTTTTTAAGTGTTACTTGAGATTAGAAGGTAGATAGAGCTCTTCTCTGATGATCTTTTCATAGACTCATGCAGCTGGAAGAAACAGTTTATTCTTATTTCCTGCCTCAGGGAGCTATATAAATAAGCCATCCAATTTGAATGATTATCTAATTCATTTTTTTTTTTTTTAAGTTTTAAACTACACTCTGCCCTGAGTTCTGAGCTCATCTGTCTCCCCTGCCACAAGCAGAGGGTGACACGCAGTTCCCCTGTTTCATCCTGGAATATGGCTAAGGAGCCATCTGCAAAATGGGATTTTTGTTGGTGCATGGGTATTACTACAGGTATCAGCAAAACTCAGCCTTCTGTCTCCCCTGAGTGCCCTGGCAGGTAGGCTCTAGAACTCCAAAGAAGTCTCTAGATGTCCCTGCACCTGGGAGAGACCTGTGAAGGACTCTAGCACTGAGTTTCAGGGGCCCCAGTCACTCTGGAAGTAGCTGTAGCCAAAGCTAAGTTTTGGCTCCTTTCTCCAGCAAATTAGCCTCAGGGCTGAGCAACAAAAGTGACTGATAGTGAGTTCAATCAACCACAGGCTCTAGGCCAGGCTGTAAAAGGTCTACTCAAACCAACAGCCATCCAGGGAGGTGGATTAGATCTTCCGTGATCTTTAAGAACCTAGAAGCATGCACTGACCCTGGGTAGAGGCCCTAACAAAGTGGCCACAGAGCGCCTTGCAAACCCTAGAGGATCCAGACCCTACAGGTGTTCAGTGATGTTAGTGATGACCCTTCAGGGATGCTCAGAAACAAATCTCCCCTGGGCTAGTAGTGGAGAGAAGGGAAGCCCTTTTTTCTTTTGCTGTGGCCCCTTGCATGCAGCGGGTACTCTGTAGCCTCTGACAGGCCCCCCGCCCCCCCGCCGCCGGTTGGCTTACAAGCCTCTGTTGGCTAAATGCCCAATTTGAGGAAGAGTACTAGGACCGTCTGTTTTCTTCCCTTCAGAATGAAGTACAGTGATTGCCTTGCAAGGGTTTTAGGGGAGTCTTGGGACTCCACTCGCTTGGAGTGGACACCGGGCAGCACCGTGAGCAGCTGCTGTCCCCTGCACCCGGAACCCCAGCCCTTCTCTACAGCTGCTCTCTCCCAGGCTGCACAGCAGATGCTGGAGCCAGAGAGCTGGCTAGCCGTGGAGGGGGAGGGAAGGGAGAAGGGAATTTGAAAAATCTCATTTATGCCACTGATGCTAGTATCCAAACTTCCTGAAATGTGCATGCCAGCGCCCTTAGCCTGCCTAAAAGGCACAGCAAGTTAGAAATCCAGAGGAAGCCATCAGCCAGAGCTCGCCACAGGTCACAAAACACTGTGCTGCCCATTCTCTGCCCGCTGTGCTGTCAGTCCTGACCTTAGGATGGCCATGCCACTCATCTGGGGAGGAGGAAAAGGGAAGGTCTAGTCCTTACCCGAACTTCGGAAATATTTGCTATTCTTACACACTCAGAGAGCATGAAGATTCATCACGGAGCAAGGGAAACCTGAGACATAGACACTAGCCTAATTTGGATGGCTGAATGTTTCTAGGAAAATCCTGTGACTTCTAATAGGGTCCTCAGAATGGCTCTGGGAAGGCCAAGTGGGACTCTCTTCTCCGGAAAGCATGATGTGCCTTTGTCTGCCACACCTAGGCTGACTGTGTCAAGCAAAGATACCCACGTGGTGCTGGACATTCACTTATACGTGGGGTGGTGCACTCAGATTTTGCAAGGAGACATGCAGGTCCAGGACCACAAATTCCTTCGCGGAAGTGTTGGCCATGTGAGAAGGCAGACAGGAACATGAACGAGGCCACGCAGCCAGGAAACTGTCATAGCGCTGGTGATCTAACAGAGATCAGTGGCAGAATCCAGGAATGGTTGCAAGTGCAAACTTCAGGGTCAGAATTGTACAAATCTTGGATCCTTCCCTTACTGGGGGAAGTACTGAGATGCTGGGGTCCTTTCTCACTGGGTGAAGTCCAAACAGAGATGATAGTATATTGGTCCTTTCTCACCAAGATGTAGGATGATTGAGTAAGTAAAGTAAAATACTAAGTAAGTAAAATACTTACTTAGAACACTTCCCAGAACATAACCAAGAACTGAATACATGGTGGTTGCTGTTACCTTTATATATGTATATATACAGAAAGATTGCATGAAGCATGGAATTGCTAATGCTCACCTTTAAATAATAACCTGATAACTAGCAGTGGCATCCTGTGACCCTCAGCTTGCCTAATTAAACCCCAAGTCCCTATTGATAATGGAGAAAGGGCAGAGCAAAGAATTGGCTTAAAAATTAGAATTGCCCTTATATCTTATGGGGAGTGGGGTGGAACACCTGGAAAAAGCACCAAGTTTCTTTCTAAACAGGTGACTCAAAAGGGTATTTGAGCTTCTAGCCTCAGCTCTCTGTGCTACACATTGCTACACAGTAGCTGACATTTACCTTTCCCATAAAATGGGATTTAAAACCAACCAGCACAGCCATAGAATCTGGTTCCTACTTTTGAAATAGGCAAAGAAAAATCCCATAAATGCCTAGTAAGTCCTCTGTACTAAGAGGACATTTTCACGCACACAGGGCTGCTTTTGCTTTGATTATGGGACATTCTAGTCTACAGTTCCTGTTTCAATAACATAATAAGAGCATTCTTAGATCTGGAAAAATCTGGGATTGTGTCTCCTCCAATGTCTTCATATAGATGAACGAAGAAAGTCCCGGGATAACGAAGTAAATGAGCAGCCGCATTCCCAGCTAGCCACTTGGATGATGGCATAAGTCAGCTTTGGGGAAAAAGTAACCCTCAGCCGGGTGAGCAGGCTCATTGCTGGGGCATTTTGAACCCTTTGGAGAAAAGAGCTCTCTGTTTGCACACATGCAGGCATGTTTCTTTTCTCTCTCTCTCTCTCTCTCTCTCTCTCATTTTTCTCTCTCCCTCCTTGCTCCCAATTTTGCTTTGTCCCCAAAATTCTGATATTCTCCTTCAGAAAAGGAGCTGAAGTAAACAAATCAACAATCGAGGCATTTTTTGAGCAGAATAGATCCATTATTCTTGGGTGAGCAGATTCCAGACGCTGATTTCTGTCCTTAACCCCGCTTCTTCTCCCTTGGAGACAGGGAAAAATGGAGAAAACGTGAAACTAACAACAGCACTAAGTCTTTTGACTTCTTTTTGACTTCAGGTCAAAAAGGTAACAGTCCCATGGGAGAGAGAGGCATCTTCTCAGTGGCACATTCAAATTAAGCAAATGGTCAGCACACAGGTGGAGACAAGTCAAAGTGCACTTTCCCCTACTTAAAGAAGAATGCCAGGAGAGTAGTACAAAATTCTTCCCGGCCTGGCTTTCTCCCACAGACCCCAAGCAGGTGAGGGTAGCCTGATCACAGCAGCACCTCATCTGTAACACCCCCCCCCCACCCTGCCTCTTTGTGAAATCACTACCCTTTGACATCCTAACACAGTATGTTCCATCCTCTGCGCTAAGGCAACAGAGACAATAACACTGCAGGGCTGGTCATCCTTCTGTAAGCATTGGGAAGCCAACAGCTGAGAGTTCTTAAAAAAAAAAATGAAATTTAAATTTCTATATTACTCTAATACCACTTCCTATTTGTGTTGACTTGATTAAGCCTTTATTGAATTCCCATGAAAACCTGTTGGAGATCCTTGCTACTGTAAGAGAGAGACTACTGATTCAAAAGCAAATTTCTATGAATATTTGTATATCCTTAAATACATATTTTTATACTAATAATAGTAACATTTGTGGCGCCTGGGTGGCTCAGTGGGTTAAAGCCTCTGCCTTTGGCTCAGGTTATGATCTCAGGGTACTGGGATCAAGCCCCGCATCAGGCTCTCTGCTCCGCAGGAAGCCTGCTTCCCCCTTTCTCTCTGCCTGCCTCTCTGTCTACTTGTGATCTCTGTTAAATAAATAAATAAAATCTTAAAAATAATAATAATAATAATAACATTTAATTAGCATTTACGTCTTGGGCACTTTACACCAATATCTCACATGACCTCATGGACTCCATGGTACTTCTAGCCTCCCTTGACTGATGGGAAGACTGAAGTTCAGTGCTGTTGAGTAACTGACCTGAAGACCATCAGCTTTGACTATTGCTCTGTCCGGTTCTAAAAGTAGCACTCTGGGACCCCCAACTCCCCCCCCCCATTTATCCAAAGTTAACACAACATTCAGTGTCCATTTAGGGTCAGTTTGGAGAAGGGAGATAAGAGCAGGGGAAGAATCATGCTGAGAATGGGAGTCCTTGCATAGAGGTTCTGACTTTGCCTCTTGTTTAAAGAATTTGGAGAATTTAGCAAAATATTGAAGGCACCCATTTCCATCCTTGTGAAGACAAAGATCAAAAAGCCAAAGGTCTACAGCTGCAGAGGCTTTAACCTCTGGTAGGGTTAACCTGAGGGAAGAAGGCTCTTGGAGAAGAGAATTTTCCTTGTTGCTAAATTCTTACAATTTCTAGTATTTCCACATGATCAGGACCACACTTCCCGAGTGAGAAGAAACTTCTGGAAGAACACACTGATGAAAGCCTGTAACATGAATAGGGTTAATTCTGCACAGAGAAATGATTCTGGGCCTGGTGTGGCCCTGTCCCCAGGAGCCACTGACCTTATAGAACTACAAAGGAGAGGCCCTGTAGAGAGTCACTCCACTGCTGTCACTGGGGGAGCCATTTTCTTCCTTACTTTGTTTATGTTCCTGAGGAATGATGATGATAAATACCATGGACTAAAAACATTGTGTTTGAAGATAGTCCATTATGGGTTTACATATTAAGCAACAGTATTTGATTGTGACACACTTTAAGATGAGAGCAATGATACTTACTTTGAAGATACAGTGGTCATATTTAAAAGAAAGAGAGGTGCCTGGGTGGCTCAGTGGGTTAAAACCTCTGCCTTCGGCTGAGGTCATGGTCCCAGGGTCCTGGGATCGAGCCCCACATCAGACTCTCTGCTCAACAGGGAGCCTGCTTCCCTCTCTCTCTCTCTCTCCCTCTCTCCCTCTGTGGCCTCTCTTGCCTGCTTGTGATCTCTGTCAAATAAATAAGATCTTTAAAAAAATTTTTTAAAGAAAGAAAATACAGGATTTTCAGTTAAATTTGAGTTTCAGATAGCAATGAATAATTTTTTTAGCATACATAGGTCCCATACAATATTTGAGACATATACATACTAAAAAATTATTCATATTTTATCCAGTAACCCTATTGAAACATCAGTGTAGGGACACCTGGGTGATTCAGTGGGTTAAGCATCTGCCTTGGGCTCAGGTCGTGATCCCAGGGGCCTGGGATCGAGCATCCCTGGATCACTGGGTTCCCTGCTCAGCAGGGAGTCTGTTTCTTCCTTTTCCTCCGCCACCCCTGCTTGTGCTCTGTTGCTCTCTCTCTGTCAAATAAATAAATAAAATCTGTAAAAAAAAAAAAAAAAAGAGAGAGAGAGAGGGAGAGAGAGAAGTCTACTTAAAAAAAAGAAAGAAACATCAATGTAACACTTCCTTCAGGAAAACTAGTACATGGCTATAATTTATAGGTTTTAAGGGCAATAACAGTCATTAAAAGAAAATAAAATGACTTATTGAACTGAAACAAATTTTACCATAATTTCTTATTTGGCAATTTCCCACTTTGTTATTTTTTAAGTTGTATTTATCTAAAGTGATCTCTACACCAAACACAGAGCTCAAACTCATATCCCCAAGAACAAGAGTCACAGGCTCTTCCGAACTGAGCAGTGGAACACTTGACAATTTCTGACTTCAAATCAGTCTATATATCTGCTATCAGAGAACTAGCAGATAACAGATAATCATATTTTCTTCTGAGTTGAAATATGATTAAGTAATTCATAAATAAAGCACACAGAAGTTTGTGTGAGCATTTGAACTATTTTGTATTTAAATGTTCACGTGTTAAAGGAAGGAATTCCTTTAACAATTGCTCACGGAGCACTCACTTTATGCTAGACTCTGCTGGAGGTGTTTGGGGGCATCAGGGAAGTAAATGAACTTCTCCATCCTCTTGGACTTTACATTCTGGAGAATGTTTTTATGAGGATGTGTGTGATTTTTAAACTATAGCAAATTCCAGGAGGCTTCGTAATATGTTAGGGAGCAATCTGACATTGTAAAAGTTTCTTTTTCAGGGTATCTGGCTGGCTTAGTTGGAAGACCATGTGACTTTTGATCTCAGGGTCATGAGTTCGAGCCCCATGTTGAGCATGGGGATTACTTTTTAAAAAGGATTTCTTTTTCATAATTTAGACTTAAGAGATGGATATTTATTTTTTCAACATTGATTGGCACTATAAGAATTATACCTCCATCATTTAAGTCCTTTAAAAAGCTCTGTGGGGTTTTATGCCTGAAAATTGTATCCATTTAAGAAGCCTTTGGGGTGAGAGGTCCAACTGCACTGGGAGAGCAGAAAAAGCAGTACAGTCATTCAGAATGTTTAGTTACAAAGTCTCAAATCTTAAATCAGAATAAATTTACAGGTGCCTGTCCCCACCTCCCCCCTACTTTTGGGTTGAGGTTTTCAGGAGCAGAGAATTGTCAAGAAGTTCGAGAGGAAATGAAACTTTGAGTTTCTGGGGCCCATTTCCATTGATGCATGGATATCTGCTTAGCAACACATTGTTGTTCTTACTCACACTTGAGAGGTAGTAAATTGCTTTTGGGTAGAAATGGATTAACTCTTTCCTATGACTACATTACCATAGCATGCTGTCAGAAGTGATTTAGTAAATGGAATATAGAAGGCTTAAAACTTTAATATCGTTCCAAGAAATAAATTGATTAATGTGTCCCTTTTTCATTAGTATGATCAGATTCACAAGATAATTTTATGCTAATACTCATTTTCATAACCTCTATTGCCTCTCTCAAGGTTGGAAAGACATTTATAGTTACTAGTCTGACCTTCGGCATCCATGAGATGCTTATTCCCCTCTATAACATCCTCACCAAATGGTCCAGCATTTTTGGGTGCCCTAGACTAAGTTTCAGGGGTTCAGGGGTCTGGCTAAAAAAATACAAAACAAAATGGGGGTGCCCGGATTGCTCAGTCACTGGGAACCTCTAAGTTCGAGCCCTATGTTGGGTGTAGAGATTGCTTAAAAACAAACAAACTAACCAAAAAAGCTTTAAAACAACAACAAAAACTCTCTTTGCCTCCCAGAACTAAAATATTCTGTTCCTTTTAGTTAGAACAAGGTAATAAGGCCAAAGTTTAAAAAAAAAAAAAAAAAAAAAAAACCTGCAGCTTTGTAAAGAAGAATTTCTTGTACTTTTTACCTGAGGGAAGAAAAAGAGCTTTATTACTGGTAATCGCAATTTCTATATCTAAGATAAACTAACATTCTGTATCTAAATAACATCTGTATCTAAACATAGCTGACCTAAGGGCGCCTAGCTGGCTCAGTTGGTGGAGCATAGGAGTCTTGATCTTGGGGTCATAAGTTCAAGCCCCATTCTGGGTGTAGAGATTACTTAAAAATAAAATCATTATGGGTGTCTGGCTAGTCGCTTGGTTTCAGCTCAGGTCATCATCTTAGGTTCCAGAGATCGAGCCCAGTGTTGGGCTCTGCCCAGAGCACAGAGTCTGCTTAAGACTCTCTCTCTCCCTCTCCGTCTGCCCCTCCAGCCCTCCCTTTCTCTCTGTCTCACTCTTTCTTTCTCTCTCAAATGAAATAAACAAATCTTCAAGAAATAAGATAAAATAATTTAAAAATGAAATAAATAAAAATAAACAACTGACATAATTATAATGTGCCTAACACTGGCTATATCATTTTTATCTCTTTTCTTAACCCAAACATTTGTCATTTAACTTTCCCAAGACCCTTAAGCACCTAGTACTGTTATGATCTTAATTAACAGAGAGGATCAAAGAGAAAAGCAGAGACATTAAGTAATTTGCCTACTATTTTAACATCTGAGAGGATCTTCAGAATAGTAGAATCCATTCCTAATTTTCTAGAATTTGCCTCTATGTTTTTGTCAGAAAGTTGGAGTTGGAAATCTTAGACCCGCGGTGTTTTTATTACTTCAGGCTTCCTCATTCTCAAATTTATGTGTCTCCACACTGCATAAAATAATCTATATTTACATACAGCTATGTATCTGTATATAGATAGTAACAAATGATTGCAACTATTCTTCTCCCAGTTTGACCATGGATAAGGTGAAGAAGATAAAAATGTGTTTGATTCCAGGCACCTTTGTACTTTAAACTTGAATAACAACTAAAAGCATGGCTCCATCCAACAGCAACAGAATACGTATTTATCTCATGCACAAATGAAACATTGTCTAGGATGGGCCATATATTAAGCCATATAAAAAGACCCAATTAAAAGAATTGAAATCATACAAATACATTTTCTGGCCATGATGGAATTGAATTAGAAATCAACTGCAGAAGAAAATTTGGGAGATAGATTCACGTATATGGGAAAAGTAAACAGCACACTTATAAAAACAAACATACAAACAAAAAACCAATGGATTAAAGAGGAAATCACAAGGAAATTTTGAAAATGTCTTGAGATAAAATAAAACAATACAGCATAACAGAATTTATGTGATGCAGCTAAAACAGTGCTTAAAATGCAATTTAGAGCTACAAATGTCTACATTGAAAAAAGAAGAGGGACACAGTGTGGCTCAGTTAAGCATCTGCCTTCAGCTCAGGTCATGATCCCAGGGTCCTGGGATTGAGTCCTGTATTGGGCTCACTTGTCCCCCAGCCCACTGCTCCCCCTGCTTTGTGCTCGCTCTCTTCTCTCTCTCTCTCTCTCAAATAAATAAATAAAATCTCAAAAATAAAAAAAAAAGAGGAGAGATCTCAAGTCCACAAGAAAATCTCCCATTTTAAGAATTTAGAAAAAGAGCAAACTAAACTCAAAGCAATCAGAAGGGATGAAATGTAAGACTAGAGCAGAAATAAATAAAATAGAGAATAGAAAAACAATAAAGAAAACCAATGAAATTAAAAGTTGGTTCTTTGATGACATCAAAAAAGCTGACAAAATTTTAGCTAACCTGATCAAGCTAAAAAAGGAGAGAAGACTTAAATAATTAAAATTAAAAATGAAAGGAAGGCCATCACCACCCACCTTACAGAAATAAGAATTATAAAGGAATGTTGTGAACAACTATTCACCCAAAATTAGATAAATGAAATGACAAATTCCTAGAAAGATACAAGTTAACTAAAAAAGACTCAAGAAGAAATAGAAAACATGAATAGTCTTGTAATAAGTAAGATATTAAAATAGTGATTTTAAAACTTTTCACAAAGATCCAAGGCCAGGTGGATCTACTGTTGAACTCAACAAAACATTCAAAGAATGAATACCTATCCTTCCCAAACTCTTTCAAAAAACAGAAGAGGAAAAACACTGCTCAACTCATTCTAAGGTCATACAATAAAGCCAGTGTTACCCTGATATCAAAACCAAAGACACTGTAAAAAAAACCTACAACCAGTGTTTCTTACATTCATGTTTTCTTTTTTTTTTTTTTTTTTTTTTTTTTAAATATAATTTTTTATTTTTTATAAACATATATTTTTATCCCCAGGGGTACAGGTCTGTGAATCACCAGGTTTACACACTTCACAGCACTCACCAAAGCACATACCCTCCCCAATGTCCATAATCCCACCCCCTTCTCCCAAACCCCCTCCCCCCAGCAACCCTCAGTTTGTTTTGTGAGATTAAGAGTCACTTATGGTTTGTCTCCCTCCCAATCCCATCTTGTTTCATTTATTCTTCTCGTACCCACTTAAGCTCCCATGTTGCATCGCCACATCCTCATATCAGGGAGATCATATGATAGTTGTCTTTCTCTGCTTGACTTATTTCGCTAAGCATGATACGCTCTAGTGTTGGTGGGAATACATTCATGTTTTCTATATGAATATAGACACACACCTAATATTCATATCATATATGAATAAAGTCGTAAAAATCCTCAACAAAATTTTAACGAACTGAATCCAGCAGTTGGTTTTCAGTGAGAATCCCAGGACAATTCAGTGGGAGAAGGGAGAGATGTTACAATACACCGATATCCACACACAAAAGGATAAAACTGGAACTTCTTCCTCACATCATACACAAAAATTTACACAACATGGATCATAATCCTAAATATTAATTATAAAACTCTTAGAAGAAAACATAGATATAAATCTTTGCAACCTGGGTTTGGGCAATAGCTTCTCACATATGACACCAAAAATTCAAGTGACAAAAGAAAATACAGATAAATTGAACTACGCCAAAATTCAAAACTTTGATGGTGTAAGCAATACCATCAGGAAAGAAAAAAGACAAGCCACAAAATGGGAGAAAATATCGGCAAAACATATATCTGATAAGGGACCTACATCCGGAATAGATTAATAACTATTGCAGTTCAGTAAGAAAAAGACAAGCCAATTAAAAACTAGGCAAAAGATCTGAATCAGTAATTCTCCAAATAAGATGTCTAAATGGCCAAATAAATGAACAACAAGATGCTCAATGACATTTTTCATAAAGGAAATACAATTCAAAACCACAACAAGATACTACTTCGCACTCTCCATGATAGCTCTTATCAAAGAGAGGGATGCCTGGCTGGCTCTGTCAGGAGAGCATATGACTTTCAATCTCAGGGTTATGAGTGAAACCCCATGTTGGGTATAGAGATTACTTAAAAAAATAAAATCTTTTGAGAGAGAGAGAGAGGAATGACTGAGTGGCTCAGTGGGTTAAGTGTCTGTCTTTAGCTCAGGTCATGATCCTAGGGTCTTGGGATAGAGTCACGCGTCAGGCTCCTGGCTCAGAGGGGAGTCTGCTTGTCCCTCTCCCTCTGTTTGCCACTCTGCCTACTTGTGCACTCGTGCTTGCTCTCTTTCTCTCTCTCTCTCACTGACAAACAAATAAATAAATTTAAATCTAAGTGATGAGGAAGTGGATAAATTGGAACCCTCCCTCATAGCTGGTGAGAATTGAAGTTGGTATAGTGGCGTTAGAGGAACAGTTTGGCAGTTACTCCAAGTTGAACAGAATTCCCACATGATGCTACAAAAGTTGGGTATTCATCCTTTCTGATGGAGTGGATGGACTGGAAGAGATTATGCTGAGTGAATAAGTCAAGCAGAGAGAGTCAATTATTATATGGTTTCACTTATTTGTGGAGCATAACAAATAGCATGGAGGACATGGGGAGTTAGAGAGGAGAAGGGAGTTGGGGAAATTGGAAGAGGAGGTGAACCATGAGAGACTATGGACTCTGAAAAACAATCTGAGGGGTTTGAAGTGGCGGGGGGGGTGGGAGGTTGGGGTACCAGGTGGTGGGTATTGGAGAGGGCACGGATTGCATGGAGCACTGGGTGTGGAGCAAAAACAATGAATACTGTTATACTGAAAATAAATAAATTTAATTAAAAAAAAAAAAAAAGAATTCCCACATGACCCAGCAGCTGCACTCCTAGGGAATGTACACAAGAGAAATGAAAACACTCTGTCCACCTAGCAACTTGTACAGGAATGTTTCTACCAGCATTATTCATAGTAGCCAAAAAGTGGAAACAATTCAAATGTCTATCAACTGATAAGGGGGATAAATAATGTATAATGTATATATGTGTATATATATACATGTATATATGATTATACATGTATATATGATTATATATATTATATAATATATATATAATATATATGATGAAATATTACTTAGCAATAAAAAGAAATGAGGTATGGCTACCAAAAGAATATTGTGCTAAGTGAAAGTCACAAAATGTCACATAATATGATTCCATTTGTATGAACTATACTCAGTGAGCATATTTATAGAGACATAAAATAGATTAAAGGGGCTTGGGGCTTGAGGTGAGGGACAGGGGCAAGAAATGGGCATTGACTATTAATGGGTACAAGGTTTCTTTACAGGGCCATGAAAAAATTCTAAAGTTAGGCTGTGGTGATAGTTTTATGATCCTGTGAATGTGCTCTATACATTAAATTATAACCTTTAAATAGGTGAATTGTATTTTATGTTAATTGTATCTCAAAAAAACTATTTTAAAAAAAGGGCAGGGAATCTTATTCTATTCTTTCCTAAATCAACAATATTCACACAATCCCTCAAATATTTTCAATAATTTTTATTGTCACTCTTTTAAGGCCAAGCTTTAAAAAATTCACAAATTCTAGAACTTTCTTAAAATAACTTTTATGTTCCATGTTGACCAGTTTGAGTGGACATTTCTCCAAAAGGTAGTCAGCCATCTAATCCTGCTTACATAATCTTGGTAATTGTTCTAGAGTATTCCCATTGACATTCCTGAGCTACGACTTATTTCCTCAAGTCCTTTACCTTCATTATGTACTGTTGTGTGGTTCCAAGGAAAGCTGATGATTCCATTTGCTCCTGAGTTTACAATCTGGAGCTCATTGAAGTTCAGGCTCAATTAGTGAAAGCTTTGACCTTGATCTTTACTTCAGTCAGGGTCCAGGCAGTACACAGCAGCCTGGTTCAAAAGGTTTGACAGGAACTGAATGAGGGCACTATTTCACAGAGGTGTGGACAGACCTAAAAAACAAAGGATGGTGGAGCACCACACACTAGCAACAGCAGGAAGCTTTTTCCACCTCTAAGCCCAAAGGGAAAATTGGAAAAAAGGGCCATAACCCTGGAAAAATAAGGTCACCTCTACTGAGCCCCAGGCTTGGAGGAACATAGCAACTGCTAAAACCCTCGCATAAGGAAGGGACAGACAGGAGTACCCTACCTTCTCTCCTGCTCTCTTACCATCCACCCTGAACCCAACCCAAAGGAAGCCAGAGAAACAGGGAGTCAGACCCACATCTGTAGATACCAGCCTCCCATGGGACAGATAACAGAAAAGACATGGATCTGGAGGGGCAGATGGAGACAATAATTTGCAAAGTCCTGACCCACAAGGGTTCCCGGCCTCTAGGGTTCCCACCTCTAACCAGAAGCCTTTTCTGGATAGTCAAGGAACATCATGATGGTCATTCCTCTGTTGCTCCCGTTCTTGGTTTCTAAAACTTTGGGCCCTGTCCAAAGCAGCTGTTATTTTAAACCTCCACTAGTTTTCTCCAGGGAGTTTCTGACAATGCTAGGGTAGGAGAGGAGTACCTCCCCACTAGTACCTATAGCCCTTCAACTAGTTTGCAAAAGTAGACTTTCCCTTCTGTGTTCACAGCCTCCTCGCTCTGGAAACACAGACAGGGTCCTGAGGGCTGAGTCAGGGGTGGATTTTCTTTCCCCTCCTTCCAGTCCCTCTGAGACAGAGGCTGTAGAACACATCACCCAGCAGCCCCCTCGAAACTTCTTCCAGCTGATAATTATCATGTGCCAAGTCTTTTTATACTCCCATAGGCATAAAAAAAGACCTCCTTATTGGCCTTTTCATCTTTATTTGACCCTTGGGCAGGAGTGGGATGAAGTTGCTCTAAAGGAGACTTAATATTTTGAAAACCAATTACTGTGTTGTACTTGTAATGCAGTGATGATCTCAGAAGCCACACCAGGTCAAACAAGATGATTTGTTCCTACAAAAAATATAGCCTGATGCTCCTCCCTTCACATTTCTTTTGTCATTAACTTGCAATGGATGCATCTTAGCTTTTCCATGTGTACGGGCTTATTTACACTCACATCTCAAGGGCTCTTTCCACTGTGACCCCCTAGAGAGTACCCTAACTTTTTCGTAGTCCTAATTTAACAATGTAAAGACCTATTTACCTTATTTCTAAGTTTGCAACAATGTTCCAAATCCTTAAGGTTGCCCAAAGTCTGACCTCTGTGAAATTGACACGTTGTTAGCTTCACTGTGACTATTTTCTTGAACTATAGAATCATTCAGTAGTTTCTGAATTCTGAAGGTTTCCTCCTGTGTCAAGTTTAAAGGAAAAGAAGTAGGAAATGTTACCTAAGCAAATTACTGATGCCATGGTTCTCAGACTCTGGTTCCCAAACACTATCTGGGAACTTGTTGGAAATGCAAATTCTTGGGCCTAGCCCAGACCAGCCAACTGACTCAGATACTCTGGGAGCTTTCCAGAAGTTTCTGAAGCTGGGTAAAGTTTAAGAACCCCTGACTTAGTATACAAAAGTAGGACATGGGACATGTCTCTCTACAGTGCCTAAATAATGGGCGTCACCATTAAAAGTGTCTTTTGAATTACGATTACCATGCCCCTGCCTTGTTGCCTTTGTTTTCCAGTCCAGCGAGAAGGCCACATGGGGCTGCTCTGAGTGCATCCAATGGCATCCCAAGCAGTCAGCCCACTGAGTCTCCGAAACTAGTTGCACCCAAGGAGTGGGAGGATTTTATCCTGGCCACAGGACTTAATACCTCCGGGGACTCACTTGACACAAGGCACTCAAGTAGATAGGGACAAAAGGACTAGACGTCACTATTTTTAAACCTAGGTGGTGACAGTACCTCTTCACTGTCCTTGAATGCCCCCAGGGGACTGGCCTCATGCCGCATCTTCAGCATAACCCTCATAGGCAACTGGAGAGGAAGGTAGGAGTCTTGCCCTGAAAAAGTTGACCGTATTAATGGGCTGCCAAACCCATTAAATAATGGCATCCTCCTGGAAGAGGGCAATTATGAATCAGGTTCAACAGGTGCCTCAGTGCTTCCTACATCCTATTGTATTTATTGCTCTTCCACCCAATGCTGATCCCAGGCTTCAAAGGACAGTGTACGATGTGTCCTGAGAATCCAGCCCCACCAGAATGACCTGTTACCTCCCACAGGTTGGTTGTTCATGGGCAGCTGCTTTCTGAATTAGGTTCTTTACATTTTTGCTCAGTCTCTTAATCAGCTTAATTTGGCTGTCTTCCTTCTCGAAAACAAGTCACTTGGCTGGTAGAATTTTGCTCACTTGGTCACTTGGCTCAGGGTTTGGTGACTTTTCTGTTAATGTTTATTCACCAAGTATATTTTACTTAATTTTCCCTGCAATAACTCAGCTGACTCCGAAACATCCAAGATGGGCCAAGCACTGAAGAGGAGGAATGATTCCAGAATTTCTGTGATGATATGAGGATAGAAAATAAGGAAAAGACACAGCCTGAAGGCCCAGAGACTTAGCATGGGGATAAGCAAGACGTACAACCAACCACCCCATCCTATCTTTTAACTTTTTTTGTTGTTGTTCTATTGAAATCTGTATTTTGCTCTGGGTTTCTAATCTCCATGTCCCTATGTAGGCCTCTCTCTCTGCTGTCAAACAGGTGTGTGTGTATGCGTGCAAGCTTGTGTGCCCATATGTATTGTGTGTAAACAAGTGCATGTGTGTATGTGTGTTGCAACTCATACAAAATATAATAATGGCATTTTACCATGATAAAGACATTGTAAAAATGTATAATAATGGCTAACATTATGGCATTTCTGAGAACTTACTCTGTTATAGGCCCTGGCCGAAAAATCTTTCTTGTGTCATAGCAGTTTTTCACCAGCAACTGGGTAGCTTTTTTTTTTTTTTTTTTTTTTTTTAAGATTCCATTTATTTATTTGAGAGAGAGAGAGAGAGAAAGCACAAGCAGTGGGGAGGGGCAGAGGGAGAAGCAGGGAGTCCGATGCAGACGCCTGTCTGGATCCCAGGACCCTGGGATCATGACCTGAGCCAAAGGTAGGCATTTAACCGACTGAGTTTCCCAGGTGCCCCGAATCTTGGCATCTTTTTTAAAAAAAAATTTTAACTAGATATCTTTTTAAAATATGTTCTGCTCTTCTTTCTTGTTCTTGCTTTTCTCATATCTAGAAAATGGAATGGTTCCTTTCCAGTCTATAGGATTCTCTTCTTCTCTGTGGCCCCATCAGAAATGGTTGGGTTGCTTGTTGTGATCCCAATTTGGGAAAGAGAGAATAGGGACTCTTGGATGAGAACTGAAGGTTATTATAATCCAAAATAAGTGATGGGGTAAAAATGCCAAATGCCCCATGGTGGACTGTGTAAGATCTTCTCGCTTGGACAGTGGCAAGGGTCAAGCAGTGGTCTGCCAGCCTTTCCCTCTGTGAGTTACAGAAAAGCCTTTGCTTATAAATCAGTGGAGCGGAAGGTCACACGAAGGGCTTGCCCACACCAGCTTGTTTACTCTAGGATCAGAAGCAAGACCTCACTTAATCTGAGTTCTCCGAGGGCTGCATATTTGCCACCTCCACCCATCCACCCACTAGCTCTGGCCCTAAGTGGCTCCTAGAATGACCGTGGCCCCTGGCCAGCACAGACTGGTCATCATTCCTCCGGACAGCCGGAGCTAGTACATCAGGCAGGCGCTATCAGAAAAATGCAATTATCTTCGTGCCAGGGGTAGATGGGACTCATAATGCTGAAGGGAAAAGACCAGTTCTTCTACTCTTGCATTAAAAGGCTTTAGTATGCTGCTTCACTGTAAATATGGGACCGGTGACCTTTGCCTGCCTACTGGGCGGGTCGGTGCTCTGAACACACAGTCACCATATAGGAGGGCCCTGTTTCTTCCTTGTATAAGGGAGAACAAGGATTGGCCACCTTGAAGTGATTATTATTCCATCCTCCATTTAAACACTCAGTCCAGGCGGATTTAGTGAAGAAATGCTACGTTCAATGCACCATGCTATGGGAGATGCAGACAAGTTCACCAGAGTTTAGGATCCAGGAGAGGATTAAAAATATATATATATAAACATAGTACAAGTACATGGTCAGAACTTGACTTCTAGAATGAGAGAAGCCCCAGTTCAAATTTCTGCTCTTTTCTTTCTTTCTTTTTTTTTTTTTTAAGATTTTATTTATTTATTTAACAGACAGAGATCACAAGTAGGCAGGGAGGCAGGCAGAGAGAGAAGAGGAAGCAGGCTCTCTGTGGATCAGAGAGCCCGATGTGGGGCTCAATCCCAGGACTCTGGGATCATGACCTGACCTGAAGGCAGAAGCTTTAACCCACTGAGCCACCCAGGTGCTCCTCTGCTGTTTTTGATGGGTAGTTCTGTATCAATTGGAAACCCATTAGCAAAAACTTAAATTCAATCCATACAGCATGTATTATATGGAGGTTAACTCAAAATAGAGCATAGACCTGAACATAAAATCTGGAACTAGGAAGTTTTCTGGAACAAAACATAGAAGAAAGACTTTGCTAGGCAAAGATTCCTTTGATTAAAAAAAAAAATGATAAGATCCATAAAAGAAAAAAATGAGTAAGTTGGACTTAATTGAAAGTAAAAATTTTCCTTGAAAAACACTAACAAATGAAAAGACAACCACAGACTGGGAGAAAATATCTGCAAAGCACGTATCTGATAAAAGACTTGTATCCAGAATATATATTCAAAGATCTCAAAATTCAATAATAGGAAAACAGGGGCGCCTGGATGGTTCAGTCAGTTGAGCATCTGCCTTCAGCTTGGGTCGTGGTCTCTGGGTCCTGGGATTGAGCCCTGCATTGGAGTTCCTGCTCAGTAGGGAGTCTCTCTCACTCTCTCTCTCTCTCTCCCCCTCTCTGCCCCTCCCCACTGCTCCTTCTCTCTCTCTCAAATAAATAAATAAAATCTCTTTAAAAATAAAACAAAATAATAAGAAAACAGCCCAGTTTTTAAAATGGGCAAAAGACTGTACACAGAACACATGAAAAGTTCCTCAATATCTTTAGTCATTAGAAAAATACAAATAAAAACAACAATAAAATACCTCTAGATATCTCTTGGGATGTCTTTTTTTTTTTTAAGATTTTATTTATTTATTTGTCACAAAGAGAGAGATCACAAGTAGGCAGAGGCAGACAGAGAGGGAGGGAGGGAAGCAGGCTTCCTGCTGAGCAGAGCCTGATTCGGGGCTCAGTCCCAGGACCTGAAACCATAACCTGAGCCAAAAGCAGAGTCTTAATCCCCTAAGCCAACCAGGTGCCCCGGGATGTCTTTTTTAAAAAAAAAATACTTATTTAAGTAATCTCTACACCCAATGTGGAGCTCAAACCCATGGCTCAGAGATCAAGACAAAGATCAAGAGCTGCATGTTCTCTGACCTCCGCCAGCCAGGGACACCCTATTAGGATGTCTTAAGAAAAAAAAAAAAAAAAAAAGGAAAACTGGGAATACCAAGTACTGGCAAGACAGCAGCAAGGGGTTCTCTCACACGTTGCTTATTAGAACACAAAAGGATACAGCCACTTCAGAAGAAAGATTTGGAAAATTTTATCCTATGTAGCAATCCTACTCCTCGGTATCTATCTACCCACATGAAATGAAAACCTATGTTCACCCAACACCTGTCCATGAATGTTTTTTGTTGTTTTTATTTTTGCTTTTAGAGTTTTGTTTTTTTTTTTTTTAAGACATATTTATGAGAGAGAGAAGCTGGCATGAAAAGGTGGGTGGAGGGTGCTGGGCGGAGAGGGGAGAGCAAAGGAAGCTAGAGAAGCAGATGCCCTGCTGAGCACGAAGCCCGATGTGGGGCTTGATCCCAGAACCCTGAGATCATGACCTGAGCCAAAGGCAGAGACCTAACTGACTGGGCCACCCCGCTGCCCCTCCGAGCATGTTTCTAAGTACTTCGGTTCATAACCAACAAAACCAGGAAGCACCCAAGCACATTTCAATGATTAATGAATAAACTGCCGTACACCCATAGAGTGAAACGTCACCCGGCAATAAAACAGAACTACTGATACAGGCAGCACCGCCGATGAATCACAGACGCTTCACAACCGTGAAATGCTCAGGGAAGGGATCTAGACTCCAAAGGCTGCATGCTGTATGATTCCACTTGGGTGGCGCTTTGGAAAAGGCGAAAGAGGAAAGATAGAGATCAGATCAGTATTTTCTAGAGCCTGGGAGCAGGGGAAGGGGTTGATCACTTCAGGTCAGGGGGCATTCTTTGGATAATGAAACTGTCCTATTTTTTAAATGTTTTTATTTAATTCTGGTTATTAACATACCGTGTAATATTAGTTTCTGGTGTACAGTCCTGTGACTCAATATCTGGATTGTGGTGGTGCTTCCATGGTGCTTCCATGACTGTAATACCACAGCTCTGTACAGACATTTACTACGTGAAAATTACACCTCCATAAACATGACTTGGAAGAAAAAGCAGCAGTATGGTGGACAGCCCTTCCTGAGCACTTAGTTGTCAAAAACTATGAAGGTAGTATTAAAACAAACCAAAACACTGCTCTGGCACTTTAAGCTGAGTGAGGGACCTTAGGCAAGTTTTTGTAACTTTCTTAAATCTTTATGTTCTTATCTTTAAAATGAAAAATATATATATAGTAGCATTGCAGAAAAAATACGTTCTGAGAATTAAATGCCATACTGTCCGAAATAAAATTAGCTGTCTGTGCCTGGCATATTGGAAGGACTCCTGAAGTTTTGACCATTAGTATTGCTCTTAGTGGAGAATCTTGTAGGTGAGGGCAGTGGGCTGGGCACTAAGAGTAATAAGAAGAAAAGACCATGAGCCCCTGCCCACAGGCAGCTCACAGTCCAACAGAAGAGACAAGGAAGTGAATGAACAATCGAAAGGTAATGTGTTAAGTTCTATAAGTGGGAAGCTGGCAGAGATACTGTCTCTGAAATCATGGAGAAGGAGGAGGCTCTGACTGGGGGAGAGGGCGGTGCTGCCAACAAAACGTCCAGAGGTGGGGGTGGCTTCTGACTGTGTCTTGAAGGACTGGTTAAGTCTCTGCAGATAGGGAGCCGGTGAGATGTGGAGTGACTGAAAAGACAAGGTGAAGGAGAGCCAGAAAGAAACACCCCTCTGCTACCCCCTCCCAAACACACACCAAGCAGGTCATCGGAATTCATGGCAGGGGAACTTTTGAGCCAAACCTCCAAGTTGGCCTTGGATGCTGTGTGGGGAAAACACATCAGCAGAGGCTGGGGGGAAGCTCACATAATCTAACATGACATCCTGATTCTGACATACTATCCTAACGTCCAGAATGAGTAGCTCTTTTGGAAAAGAGCTTTCATAAACGCTCCTGAACCCCTTCTAGTGTCTTCAATTCGCCTGGAGAAAAGTCATGCTAAGCTCCAGTTTTAAACCTCTTGGCTGCAGTTTTCCTTCCTGCTTCTTGGTGAATGCATGGGGAGGATGGTTCCAGAAAAACTTGAAGCTGTGACTTTGCCTACTATTTGAGGGATAGTGCATGTCTTTCAGTGGCCTGTGCTTCTTGGGACATGGTAGTTAAAGACAACTAACTCTCCTTCGGGTGCAAAATACCACTGCGAAGCTATTCGAAAGATTTCTGGCAAAGAAGGGAAATAGAGGGTGGTGGGAGAGAAGCAGAACATCGAATGAAGTGGGCCTTTGTTTGTATAAATAGATAAACCTGTGTCGAGACTCTCTGCCCTTCTACTGTCCCTACAATCCCTCAACAGGTGGCATGAGCTCCTTGACATTTGTAGAGCAGATGGGATGTCCTTTTTAATGTTGTTGCTAATTGACAAGGGCCTCGGTGGTTGCGCGCGTGCAGCTGCGTGCCTGGTTTAGGGTGGGCAGCAGAATTAGAAACTGCTACCTGCTCCTTCTGGTGGAGGAGTGAGGGCTGTAACGGCGTCAGCTGGCCAGAGCACACTGTGTGAAGTCCCAATCAAAGGGCTTATTTTGCCAGATTTATTTCCCTTAACTTGCCAATCCTTCCCACTCCCTTGCATAGCTCTGAATGTCGGACAACCTGAACAAGGAAACCTTGTTCCTCCAAAAATTACCTTTAGCATAAGCTCAGTGTTTTCCTGTCCAGATTTTCAAAAGCAATTCACGTTGCATTAAATTTACACCAGAAACGAGCTTGTGCTTCTC
This sequence comes from Mustela lutreola, assembly GCF_030435805.1. NCBI lineage: Eukaryota > Metazoa > Chordata > Mammalia > Carnivora > Mustelidae > Mustela > Mustela lutreola. Next base: position 54,884,095 of record NC_081295.1, on the reverse strand, counting down.
AGAAATGGTCTAAAGAGGAAGTGAAGGGGCTGGGAAGTAGCTCAACCAGTCCTTGGAGCAGACTAGGTATTCTAATCAGAGGATAAACAACCCAGAGTCAGAAGTCCTGTCCTGGTGCAGCCATAATTTTTGCAATTCTCATTTCATAAGCCATATGGTGAGTAGATGCGGCCCCACTTCCTGGAGCAAACACATGCAATGCCAAGACCACAGCCATGTTCTTCCTTGCTCAGCATCCACGAGGACCCTGCATGCTAATTAGAACATTTTGTTTATACAAAACAAAGCAGAAAACACTTACTTGATCAGTTTGGAAGTGGTCTTTTACACTGTATTGGGTTCCTTCAATTATTCAGCTTCTTGGAAGAAAACAAATCCCAATTATTAATCATATCCTATTAGATCAGACTTGAAAACAATTTATATGGTAATGAGGAATTTACGGAGCCCACTGAGTATATCACATTGTGCCTGAGTCCAAGGGTTATTTCTAAGACACTCATGCTCATTTTCCTGTAATCAATGGCATACATTTTCCTTTTAGGTCCTCAAATTTTGGAAATAAATGTCTTAGTGTTCTCTTTCTCTCTTCTCCCAACACCATTACTGTGTCCCTAACTCAAAAGGAGAGACAAGAAAGAGAGGATCCATTTACAATACCTTATTCTCTCCAAAGCCCCAAGTCTATTTTTTATTTTTTTTTAAATTTAAATTCAGTTTAGTGAACATATATTGTCATATTAGTTTCAGGGGTAGAACTTCGTGATTCATCAATTGCATATAACACCCCGTGCTCCTTACATGACATGCCCTCCTTAATGCCCATCACCCTGTTACCCCATGCCCCAATCCACCTCTCCTCCAGCAACAAACTCAGTTTGTTTCTTAACGGTTAATAGTCTCTTACAGTTTACCTCCATCTCTGTTTTTATCATATTTTTTCTTCCCTTCCCCTATGTTCTTCTGTTTTGTTTCTTAAATCACATGTATGAGTGAAATCAGATGGTATTTGTCTTTCTCCAACCGTCTTATTCCACTTAGCATAATACCCTCTAGTTCCATCCATGTCATTGCAAATGGCGAGGTTTCACTTTTTGATGGCTGCATAATATTCCTGTGTGTGTGTGTGTGTGTGTGTGTGTGTACCACATCGTCTTTATCCATTCATCTGTCAATCAACATCTGTAAGCCCATGTCTATTAATGAACAATAGTATAGATGATTTAAAAAAAAAAAGTTAATGGTCTGCCTTCAAGGGATTAAGTGGGCTACTATTTATCATTAGTATTAAACAGAACTGAAATTAAAATTTTAATATCCATCATTACCATTTTTTTCAGGGCTCTCTTTATGACAGTATTAAGTGCTTTTCTATGTCATAATATTAAAAGTAGCTAATATTACGGGTGCTTGGGTGGCTCAGTTGGTCAAGCATCTGCCTTCAGTTTGGGTCCCGGGATTGAGCTACAAGGCAGGCTCCCTGCTCAGCAGAGAGCCTGCTTCACCCTCTCCCTCTGCTGCTCCCCGTGCTTGTGCACTCTCTCTCTCTCTATCAAATAAATAAATAAATAAATTCTTAAAAAATAAAAAAGTAGTTAATATTGTTAGTATTATTAATATTATTATTGATAATTTATTATGTGCCATGCATGGTGTCAAGTCCTGTAGCTCTCTTATTCCTTTCATCAACATATGTCGTAGACATTATCATGAACCCTATTTTATTTTTTTTAATTTTTAGTTTTTAACCCTATTTCATAACCAGAGAAAGTGAAACTTGAAAGTTGAGCTTGGCAGGTCTGAAGGCAAAGCCTGTGCCCCTTAGATCCTTGGATGAATCCTTAAGTGGACAGTTGTGTTCTTTTTTTCTGATACCTTGATTGATCAGGTTTATATTAAACTGAAGCTAATTTATATCAAAAGGATTGTCTTTACTTGGTCGTGGGAGCTTCCTCGGCCTGCCACAACCTCAGCAATAAGAAAACCTGCCATACCCTTGAACAGTTTTGCCTTCCCAAGTCCTTGTGCTGTGGACCAGTACATTCTTCCCCTTCCCAACTCTGAGACTCCAGTAATCCTTTTGTTCACCGATTTCCTGGCACACCAGTGTTTTCAAACTAGAATCAAAACAGAGTCCAAATATTACTTCTGCCTAGCTTGATTTAAAACATTCATGGGCTTTTCAAGTGATTTTCTTAGAACATAGTATCACTGGACTCATATCACTGTTTACTATCTGCCATCATTTCACTCTTATCTTTTTCCAGATGGAAGCAGCTTCCATGGTCTTCCCTCTGTTTCTCCCATTTTATTTTTATTTTTATTTATTTTTTTTAAAGATTTTATTTATTTATCTGTGAGAGAGAGAAAGTGAGAGCGAGCACAGGCAGACAGAGTGGAAGGCAGAGCCAGAGGGAGAAGCAGGCTCCCTGCGGAGCAGGGAGCCCGATGCGGGACTCGATCCCAGGATGCCGGGATCATGACCTGAGCCGAAGGCAGCTGCTTAACCAACTGAGCCACCCAGGCATCCCTGTTTCTCCCATTTTAGATGGGAGAAGCTGAGTAGAAACCCATCAGAGTCCCCCGTGGAGGCAGTGTGGAGCAGACGGGTCTTTTTATTTTTAATTCACTGAATATGAAGGGAGCCACTCTGTAGCTGCTTTTGGTCTAGACAGGATATGATGATAATAGCACAAGTAAAAGTTCATGTATTCCAGCCAGGGACAAATTAAGTGGGTACAGGGCAGAGAGATATGTCATGCTGTTATTAACATCCAGCCACACACTGCCCACTCCCGGGCATGGTGCCCAGATTAATTGGCTTGCCCAGAACGCATCTATGATTAGAAGAAAGCTCTCAGGAAATGCTGGGCAGTGTGCGTTCGGACTCTCAATTTTCCTTCTCACAGGCACTGAAAGTTAGGCATTTTATTTTATAGACCGAGAGCACCAACTGTTTGACACCATTGGTTTATGAAAAGTTTTGCTGGTTTTCCTCCCTAGGTTATAAATATTTCTGGGAGAAACCAGCCACCATATGTTGGGACGATTCGAGTACTATTCATTATTGCTTTTCCGAGGTGCCCAGGCTCTGGCTTAGGTGGGGATCATAGATTTACGGGAAGAGGTGTGTGTCTTGAGTATATGCTTGAAAGATCAAAGGAAGGCTCTTTATGTCACATGAGCTGTTGAAATAAAACCCCCGAGATTGCCATTGCTTAAAAATACTGCCATTTGTGCCTCGAGGAATATAACGGTGATCAGACGGGGCACCTGGCTGACTGAGTTCCATTCTGCATCAGCCAGAAAGGGAAGGGATAAGGAGAAAGAGCCAACGGCACAGAGCAACTTCAAAAATAGTTTCTTTCAGTGGAAAAGCTGAGATGAATAGTAAAGAAGGTAGACTCTGTATCCAAGAAAAATCAAGGGTGAAATTGCTTGTGTTGCGGACCAAAGGCTCAATACTTCTCTTGGAAGCAGACAAGCAATTCCAATGGCCTCTAAAAAACTTAGGCATGCATAAGCCAGTGATATAATTCAGCTCAATAAGGAGCTCTTGTTAATTTACGACACCGTGTTTATCATCATACCTGCAAAACCAAGCAAGTTAAACCCTATGGGTGGATCAAAAGAGGTCATTCCTGAGTATTTGTTATTATTAAGAAGCTTTGAGGAAATATTGAGAAAACCCTTTTCAAATGTGACTCCCAACAGCTCTGGCTTGCTTTTATTGGATGCTGGATCCATTCGGGTTCCATTCCTTAAAAATTTGCCATAATACACTCCTATTCCTTTTCCAAAAGGCTACAATAAGTAAACCTTTCTCAGCACACCCCATCATTTAACAGTGAGGCATTCAAGAATTATCACAAGTAATACAAAAGGTTATACTTTCTGAAACTGGGTTTTGAGAACTCTCTGTCTTTCAGCCTCAGAAACTTAATCCTTCCAATTTTTGCAACTATTTACATAGAGAAACTAGAAGTCTAAGATTTTGAATGAGTACTGGGAATTTCTGCCTTGGTGTCATGCCAGACACCTTGCATTCTAAGGCACTAGTATCGTGGGCTTCAGTCTCTGCCTCTCTCATTCATTGAAATATTCATTCGTTCATTCATTTGGCAGACCATTAGGGCACAATCGTGTCTGGCCAGCGTTGAATTTTGTTCCATGAAGGCTTGAATCTGAAGGAAGAAAAGTAGCAGGCATGTTTCGGAAGGCAATGGGGGAATAGGTAGTGTTTTTAGTGTTTCAAAATATATAATCTATAGGATAGTGTCCATCCACAGTAAACAATAAATTTTAGCCATTAACATTAACTCTGTGTTAATCATCAAACAACAGAGTAACCGCATAGAGAATTTTTCAATGACAATTTAATTCAAAATTCCAACAACCTCATCCATCACCAGTTTTCATTTTACATTCATTTATTGTTTAAAAAAATTTATTTATTGGTCTCCTATACTTCAAAGAACAGCATAGACTATTTGCAGATTTTCTTCTCACCTCTGTTCATTTGCACTCTTAATTTCTCAGAGTTAACTATCTCATACAGAGGATTTCTCATGCTGTTACATGTTCTTTATGTTAACATTTTAATCAGTGGATATTATCCTTTCAATATCATTCATTTGACAATTTTTCTCTTATGGAACATGAAGCTTCTTTCCAAATTTTCAATATTATAAAAAATGCAATAATAAGCTCCTGTGTGTCTCATTTTCCCCCCAATAATTTACTGGTATGCATTCCCCAAAATCTAAGTACCAACAGGTTAGAGGATATAAACATTGTTTTGGATTTTGATGCATCCTGCCAAATTTCTGAACTAATTTCTTACACTAATTTACAATGATGATTTTCTTTGTACCAGTCACATTTCATTGCCACCTTTATGAAGACATTGTTTGATTCCTAGATGGAAAATTGAGGACCACTCTAGTCTCATCAGGAAGGTACACATAAGCCATTTCTTAGACGTGTTATCTTCCATAATCCACTCATTGTATAAATACTGTGCACTAAGCAGGGAAGACATAGCCCTGCTCCCCAGACTTTTAGCACCTCCTTACTTCCTTAGTCCTTATTCCTTAAGCCTCTTTCTTTTTTTTCTTTTTTTAAGATTTTATTTATTTATTTGAGAGCTAGAGAGAGAGCATGAGCCGGGGGAAGAGGGAGAAGTAGACTCCCTGCTGAGCAGGGAGCCCAACCCGGGGCTCTATCCCAGGATCCTGGGATCACGACCAGAGCCAAAAGCAGATGCTTAGCTGACTGAGCCACCCAGGTGCCCTCTCCTTAAGCCAGTTTCTATACCTAAACTGCCCCCCCTCTTTTGGCTTTACAGAATGTCACAAATGGAAGAAACCTCAAATATCTCTTGTACCCCCTTCATTTTAGAATTAAGGACTCGGCGAGCCAGAGAGATTGTGAACTGTTTCAGATCACAGACTTAGCAGAGAGATCTGGGATGAGATCCTTTGCATAAAGCTGATTGGTACCGCTGCCAGAAAATATCAAGGGGGGTGGCCAATATACTAATACAGGAAAGGAAAAGAAAAACTCAGCATGGCCTTTGGGCAGGTATGACCTTAACATTAATTAAGTGTTCTAAATTGTACTACATCCCTAATGTGCATGTGGCATTTCATGTGCACCCAGTTATCAGAAAACTGGGGAGTTACCTACCCAGCCCAGGGGCTGCTGCCATTCCTGGTGCCGTTCAAAAGTAAAAGGAAGGTTACCCTCCCAGAAGGGAAATAGGAAGCATCGAAATATAAAAGATGAGCTCTTCCAGAGCATTAAGGCCACCCTCTTCAGCTTACAGCATACAAAGTGAGGTGTGACTGGTCAGCCCATACCCTGAGCTCTGGATCCAGTCGTTCTCTCTCCAGCATTTCTTAGAACTGCTTTATGTTCCCCCAACACATACCGCTATTTCATGTCTTTGTGCCTTTGCTTCTGCTGTTCTCATAGCCTGAAACCAAATTAGCTCCCGTCTAGCTAGCTAATTCTGACTCATCTTTCAAGACTTATTAACTCAAAGAATGCCTCTTGTAGGAAGTCTTCCACGATGCCTCCAGGCTACAATGACTATCTAGTCTCAGTTTATAAAGAACCCATGCATTCTTTTATGGCACTGGGTTGAGAATATTTGTTTCTGTGTCTGTCTCCCTCATTGGACTAAGCTGATCATGATCATGATCTGGAACATATTTTTATATTCCCAATGCTGAGAGCACAGTAGACATTTCATAAATATTTATTGAACTGAAATACTTAAAGTGTTTGAATAAGAAACTTGTGAAAATCAAAAATTCACTGAAGGTGGTTTGTGTATAGCACAGGAAAATTCTTACAAAGAATACTTAGATCAATTTTGTTGTGTTACTAGGCAGGACAAAATGTGTTGGCAAGAAAGAGGTAGTCTATTTGGCCTCAAAATAAGAGAAACCAATAACAATAATTTCTCAAAAATATAAATTGTTAATATTGTTACCATCAATTCCCCTGGGATCTTCTAGAAATACCCTGTCTTAAAGTTCCAACCTCTCCTTCTCTACCAGTTCTTTTCTGCTTAACTTAAAAATTCACTCAAATATTTCACATCCTTAAAAACCTTTCTTCATGGGGTGCCTGGGTAGCTCAGTGGGTTAAAGCCTCTGCCTTCGGCTCAGGTCATGATCCCAGGGTCCTGGGATTGAGCCCCTCATCGGGCTCTCTGCTCAACAGGGAGCCTCCTTCCCCCTCTCTTTCTGCCTGCCTCTCTGCCTACCTGTGATCTCTGTCAAATAAATAAATAAAATCTAAAAAAAAAAAAAACCTTTCTTCAGATTTTGTGGACCCATCTCTTATTTTTCTTCATCCAGTGTTCTCCATCATTCTTCAGTCTCCTGCGATGTAGCTTCTACTCCTTCCCCTGATGCTGAAATTGCACTGGTCAAGTAAGATTAATATTGACCCCCCAAATGAGTATTCAGTTCCATTGACTTTTCCATCATATTGGACCCTGCTGATGTCTCTTTCCTATAATTCTGACCTCCCTTGACAATGTGCCATCATGATCCAGCCCCTCTGGGACCGCCTTCACTCAGACATCATGTCATTTCCTTATGATATTCTCCTGAATGCTGGTATTCCCCAAGTTTTGTCTTTTTCACTTTTCCCTTCTCATTTATACCAGTTTTATTTTTTTACTACCCATCGTATCTTGTGACTCTTTCAAAAAATAAAGATACTTGAGGGGCACCTGGGTGACTAAGTTGGCTAAGCATCCAACTCTTGATTGAGGCTCAGGTCCTGATCTCAGGGTTGTAAGATCCAGCCCCACATCGGCTACACACTCAGTGGGGAGTCTGCTTCTCTCTCGCCACCTCCCTCCCCTGTCCTTCAGGCCCTCCCCCTGCTCGTGTTCTCTGTCTCTCAAAAATAAGTAAATAAAAAATAAAGATACAATAAAGATACTTGAGAAAAAGGCATCCTTGTGAACTGTTGAACTGTAAATTGGTACAACCACAATAGAAAACAGTATGGAGATTTTTCAAAATACTAAAAATAGAACTACCATTTGATCCAACAATTCCACTTCTGGGTATATATCCAAAGGAAATGAAAAAAAGCATCTCAGAGTGATATCTGCACTCCTGTGTTCGTTGCAGCATTGTTCACAATATTCAAGATATAGAAACAACTTAAGTATATGTCAGCAAGTGAACGGATACAAATATGTGATATGTATAAATATAAATATAACGGAATTATTATTCAGCCATCAGAAAGAAGGAATTCTGCCATTTGTGACAACTTGGATCGCCCCTGAGGGCATTATGCTAAGTGAGATAAGTCAGGCAGGGAAAGACAAATTCTGTATGATATCACTTATATGTGGAATCTAAAAAAGCCAAACTCAGAACCAAAGTAGAATTGTGGTTACCATGGTGGCAGGGGCCGGGTGGGGGGATGTTGGAGGGGTGGAAGATATTGGTCAAAGGGTACAAACTTTATTTGTAAGGTAGCTAAATTCTGGGGATCTAATAGACAGCATGGTGATTATTGTTGGTAATACTATTATATATTTTAAAGTTGCTAACAGGATAGATCTTAAATGTTCTCACCACAAAAATGAAACAGTAATTATGTGACATGATGATGATGGAAGTGTTAACTTAGTGTTATGGTGGTAATCATTTTGCAATATATAAGTGTAGCAAGTTGACGTGTTGCACACCTTAAATTTACACAATGTTATATGTCAATTATATCTCAATAAAGCTGGGGACAGAATGCGGGAATATTCTAGGAAAAATGAATAGACTGAACAAAACAGAGAAGCAGAAAATAGAAAAACCCAGAGAATGTGGGAAAAGGTAGATAGAAGCCTCCCAGAGTAATTCAATGTTGGATCCTAACAGAAAATCAAGCTGGAAAAGCAGTGTGAGATCAGGCAAGAACCGATATGCGTGTGATAAAGTACCCATATTACTAATCTTTGTAACCACTTGCCTAGATTAGGAGCATGACTTAAAGACTGCATCATTTAAAAATATATATATTAGATGCTCCTGAAAACCACAGCTATCTTTTGTTAATACGGAACAAGATGTCAAACGTAATCAGCACTCAATTAATGTTTGTTGCATGATGACAGACTGAATGAATTAATAATAGACCAAAATCCCTCTAATTTAAACCAGTAAGAGAAAGACTAGTCAAAATTATGTGATATTCTCAGAGTACAAGAAGTAGTATAAACATAAGTATTATACATGAAATGTTTGATAGTGCTTTTTAAAAGATTTTATTTATTTAATTATGTATTTTTTAAGTTTTTATTTATTTATTTGACAGAGAGAGAGAGAGCGTGTGTGCACACAAGCAGGTGGAACAGGAGAGGAAGAAGCAGGCTCCCCACAGAGCAGGGAGCCCTGTATGGGGCTCGATCCCATGACCTGGGCTGAAGGCAGATGCCGGACTAACTGAACCACCTAGGTTCCCCTTATTTACTTAGAGAGAGCACAAGCCAAGTAGGGATGGGGCAGTGGGAGAGGGAGGGAGAGAATCCCAAGCAGACTCTGCACTGAGCATAGAGCCCAACGTGGGGCTGGATTCCACAATACCAAGAGCACCACCAGAGTGGAAATCAAGTCAGACGTTCAACTGACTGAGCCACCCAAGCACTCCATTTATGACACTTTTAACCAGTATTAGAAGGTTATTTTGTGATGTTGGTTTAACATCTTCCCATTTCTCTTTTTTTTAAGTTGTATACTATTGATTTAGTAGATCTCTCTCTCTCTCTCATAGTTCAAGAGCAAATCTGGCCCAGCCTGGGATGAATCATCATGAATGGTGATGAGCTGGTCTAGAGTAGATTTATTTATGGATATCCCAGTGAATGGTTGATTTGCTATAACTTAGCTTTAGCCTCTTAATTTTGCCTTTAAGTAGTTATTACAGAAAGAAAGAAAATTTTCACACAGATATTTTATTGTTTTTGTTTGTTAGTTTTGATTTTTCAAAAGTAGCTGTTTTTTGGAGAATTTTTATAATCTATGCTACTGTTGAGGAATTCTTCAGCAAAGGAAGATTTGTATTTTTCATCTTTTCTTCTTTCATGTGTGTTTCATTTAGATCAGGAAATTGACATTTCAGCCCAGAAGACTTAGGCCAGATGTTAGTCCACTGGCTGAAAGATGGATTTCCTGCCCTAATAGGTGACCTCTGAAAGCAAAATAGGCTTTTTCTTAATGGATAGACTGTCCAAATGACCTCATTTCTTGAACAAGTGTCCTTTGTTCAGTGTCTCTTTGCTTTTGGAATCAACATCATCTGATTTTTTGAGAACATTTATTAGATAAAGAGTAGCTAGCACCTACTTGTTTCATTTATAAGGCATAGGGAAAAAATTATAACCAGACAATCCATTTTTTGGTTCCTTTAAACATATTTGGGTTCATTGAGAGGGAAATGGTGCAGAAAATCTGGTGCCTGCTTCCCCATATTAATATTTCTTTTAGATTTCAAACCTATTCAGTGCTAACTGAAGGAACACAGCCTATTATGTGCCTCCCTCAACAGGGAAGTGTTTCTCTAAGCTGGACCAGGGCACTATTTAAAGAAGTAGCTATGACCCCGATGTCCTGTCATTCAGATTTCTGTCTCCATATGTGAGAAGCTCATTGAGACTTTCCCATGGCACCACCTCTCTTGGTGAGTTCTTCACCAAGTTCATTTATTTATATCTTCAATTGTATAAGGCAGCTCAGAAAAACTGAGATAACTGAGCCTTGTGTGTGTGTGTGTGTGTGTGTGTGTGTGTGTGTGTGTGTGTTTTCACGTGCCCATGCACTCATGCCTGTGTTTGTCACAGGAAGCGCAACTGGAAAGAGAGTACCCAAGAAGGGACAATGGCCTTGAATGACGAGGGGGAAACTGTAAGATTTACTATTCATGGAAAGCAGGGGAGTCAGATTGCGTGAGAAGGAAGATATGTGTTTCTAAGATTCTAAAATGATAGAATTTTATAGCCGAAGGGAAAGTTGAGGGGTTTTTTCGTCTCTTCCAGGAACAGGAATGGGAGTTTTTGGGTTTTTTTTGTTGTTGTTGTTTTTGTTTTGTTTTGTTTTTAAATAGCTAGGAGATAAATTTTACTACTGTTAAATCTTGCTCCTTATGATCGGAAGTGTTGGCTTCTTCACAAAAGATGTAGAACAGAGTCAAGCAGAACCATGGAGAGATTTAATGCCAGCCTGGGCAGTATGTCTAAGACCCGTAGTTCTCCCTCAAGTAATTTATATAGTAAATGCATGACTCTTTTTAAAAAAGTGAGCGGCAAAGGAGTATCACGCTTTTCCTTTGTTTTAATGAGTCAGTGTGAATTTTTTTCAGAATGCTATACTCAGTGCAGTGCTCCCCTCTTTATAAAATAGTCATATGCAAGTGTCTGTAATCATAGGTTATTTAGGGTTGTTGTTCATCTGAAGTATTTTGGCTAATACTTCAATTCCAGATAAGATTGTAATTGTCTTCTATGGTTACTGGGATTAATTATGTGAGAAACTTTTGTCACACGTACACATACATAATATTATGGAACTTAAAGGGGCAGAGCAACGGTTTTAACTGGAGATTTTTAATTTAATGGGAAAACCTTATTTTTCACAAGTGTATTTAACCAATAGGGACAGCCAAGTAGGCATTCTTATACAGTAAAGTTTATAAAATAGACAAGATTGAGGAAGCATTTCAGTTGGTGGGTGATACTTCCCAGCTGTGCCTTTAAACCTTTCCTTGCATAATTTGGAAATATTTAACAAAATCTCTTGTCTCTTATTAGCACATTCCTCCCCCCCCCCCTTAACACTCTCCTAAGCTAAAAAGATAAATAGGAAGTAGGATTCCAAAGACAATTCCCTCTCCATGCTTCCTGTTTTCTACTCCTATGATCCACAAGACACTTCTCATATTAGTTCAGAAGTAGTTTCATGAGTTGATGCCTCTGGTTCTTTGCCTTAAACATTGTGAAATCACTATTGGCAGCCCACAGGAATTGTCTTAGCTTCTTATCATACAGGGTACCTTGTTGAATAGTTCAGAATCCTGGTATTTTAGAATTATAAATGGCTTTAGAAATTATCTAGTCTGACCCTACTATGTAGAAGGAAATCTCAATCATGATACTCTTATGCCTGATGGAATAATTCCCGGGCAGACCCTTGGTGTTTACACAGCATCAACACAGACAACAACCTGACTGGCTAGGCTAGGAACGTAGCTAATCAGAGTGGAAGAAGAGATTTCTGAGAAAAGCATTTCTTTCTAGCCCTAAATCCTGGTTTTACTTATTTACTTTCTCTCCCTAGCCTGAGATCGGTCTTCACTTTATTTTAATTCCTCTTTAGTTTGCTCTGAGCTCTTTTCTCATCTCTCTTACTGAATATTTTGAGCTGAAGAGGCTTTTTTTTTTTTTTTTCAAAGATTTTATTTATTTATTTGACAGAGAGAGATCACAGTAGGAGAGAGGAAGGGAAGAGATCACAGAGAGAGGAAGGGAAGCAGGCCCCCTGCTGAGCAGAGAGCCCGATGTGGGACTCAATCCCAGGACCCTGAGATCATGACCTGAGCTGAAGGCAGCGGCTTAACCCACTGAGCCACCCAGGCGCCCCCTGAAGAGGCTTTTAAACAGGTAATGCTTAAGCAGGGGCTTGGCTCACCTTTAAGGCATTTGTGAAAAAAACTGTTTGGGATTATTGTCAAGGGGTAAAAATGTAGCATCTCAGTCTTTCCTTAAAGTTAGATCCCCGAGGCATTGTGGAATGCCCTGAGTTGGAGTGCCAGAGGGGGCTGCTGATGGTAGGCAAAAATTAAATGAGCTTATCTATTTTCACTGCTCAATTTCAGAAGGCAGTATGGTAAAAAAGAAATTGGGCTATTTATAATCTTTCAGACTTAATCTCTATCTAATCTCACATTTTCTGTGCAGACTATGGTGGTGTCTTAAAAAAAAAAAAAAAAAAAAAAAAAAAAAACACCAAAAAACCCAAGTATTTAAATGCAGCTGTGCTCCTAAAACATGTACTATCTTATGGATAATACATTTTGATTCCAATATTTAATTGCTATTTAAAACCAAGTGTCGGATTTGGAGATCTGAATTCACAAGATTTAAGGCAAAGAACCAGAAGACTTCAACTCATGAAGCTACTTCTGAATTAATATGAGAAGTGTCCTGTGGAGACTTGATACCTAAGAGAGGAAAACAGGAAGCATGGAGAGGGATTTGTCTTTGGAATCCTACTCTTTCCTATTTATCTTATGACGGTTTCTTTTACCAATCTAATGGTATGGTTTTTCAATATATTTTATTTATTTTTAAGACTTTATTTATTTGAGAGAGACTGAGACAGAGAGAGAGAACAAGCAGGGCAGAGTGAGAGGGACAAACAGACTACCCACGGAGGAGGGGGCCTGATGTGGAACTCAAGCCCAGGACCCCTGGGATCATGACCTGGGCTGAAGACAGACACTTAACCAATTGAGCCACCCAGGTACCCAGTATATGTTAAAACCTCACATTTCCTCAACAATGTATTCTTTTTCTTATTCTGACACTTCCATAGTTCCAAATGGCACTCAAATGTGAACAGATAACACAATCACCTTGGTGGGAGAGGGTAGGAGGCTTGTTAAAGTACAGATGGCTGGTTCCATTGACCCCAGATTGTCTCATTCTGTAGGCTTGGGGCGGGCCCAGAAGTGTGCATTTCCAACAAGTTCCTAGGGGATGCCAATGATTCTGTTCTTTTATTATTTTTTTTTAAAGACTTTTATTTATTTACTTGACAGACAGAGATCAGAAGTAGGCAGAGAGGCAGGCGGAGAGAGAGGAGGAAGCAGGCTCCCTGCTGAGTAGAAAGCCTGATGTGGGTCTGGATTCCAGGATGCTGGGATCATGACCTGAGCAGAATGCAGAGGCTTTAACCCACTGAGGCACCCAAGGCGCACCCAAGGCGCCCCCAAAGCTTCTGTTCTTAAGTCTGCATGTTGAGAAGCAGTGATCTAGATAAAATATTGTAAAAAGTGCTGGTGGTAGAATTGACTAAGGCAGTGGCAGTGGAAATCAAGAGAAGTGGATGAGTTTGACAAGTATTCAGGAAGTAGAATCAACAGAGCTTCTCCGTGGTGTAGACAGGAGTATTGGTAGGCGAGGGGAAGGACCCAAGTTGGTCTCTTGACTTCTGTAGCTTGAACAAATACATGGATATAACAAGGACTGAAATGGGAAATGAGCAGGGTGGAGGGGTTAGATCGTGGTGAGAAATCATAAACTCCATTTAACTAAAATATTGTTAAAATGTCACAGGCAATGCTTGACCTAGAGTAGATTTGCAGTAAATGACAGATGTTGTTCTTGCTGTTCTTACTATCCGGACTGTAAAAACTGACCGGTCCTCATCACCCCACCCTGCCAGAGGTGACTCTCTGGTCCTTTAGTCAGCAACTGCATTCCAACACTAAGAATTACCCCTTTGTATAAGAGTAAGGTATGAAGAAGGAAGTTTCCTGCTATAGCTATCGCCGCATGCTAGGAGTGGCTAAGGGAAGGAAAAGCAAAGGGGGGGAAAAGGTGCTAATTCGTAGAGAATTATTGCCCTCATTATTACAAATAACCTCAAAGCAATCATATTACATATATGGAATTATCCCATTTTACACATGAAAAAAATAACTTGTCCAATGTCTTATAACAACTTGAGTGAAAATCCAAACCCAACTCTGTCCTGATCCCATTATAGTAACTCCACCTTTAATGTCAAGCAATAGACTGGTTATCTTTCTTATGTCAGAATGATGAACTAAATAGACTGCAGGTAACACCCTACAATTTCTAGACTAGTTACTTTTAACCTGTTAAGATCCTGACTCATAGCAAGAACCACTTTTTACACAGGAAGCCATATTTACATTTATACATCTATACCTGCGTAGATGTATACATACGTATACACATATATATGTGCAATGACTAATTTTTAAGAAATAACAGTGAGACAGGTATTATCAATATTTACTCTCTATGAATACATTTTTTTAAAAGATTTTATTTATTTATTTATTTATTTATTTATTTTGAAAGAAAGAGTCACAGCAAGAGAGGGAACAGAAGCAGGGGGAGTGGGAGAGGGAGAAGCCGACTTCCTGCTGAGCAGGGATCCCAATACGGGGCTCCATCCCAGGACCCTGGGATCATGACCTGAGCAGAAGGCAAACGCTTAACAACTGAGCCACCCAGGTGACCCTATGAATACATTCTGATGCTCTTCATTCCTTGCAATAAATATTTATTAGGACTCACAGAATTTTTTCATCATCAACTTTTGGGTCTCCACTAGATTTCTGGAAAATCTTCTAGATCCCTTTCTTTCCTTGGAATTCATTCACCAACACCATAACAATTCCAATTAGCTAGATGAGAGTGAGTCCTGAAACGGAGGAAAGAGAGAGCAGGATTCCTGTGTACTTGGATCATGATGCTGATGGTCATTCTCTTACGTTTGTTAAAAAGCCCCTAAAGAAATTTTTGAAAGTAATGATTGACATTAACTAAAGGAGAAAAGACTCAAATTTGGGAGAAGTAATTGGACTCATTTTGAGTATGTGCATTATGAAGTTGAGAGTAGAGAAGTTCAGCTTCACTTTTTAAATGGCTAACAGAATTATTAATGTTGTAGAAGTCGAACAGTGACTCCTCCTCCAAAGTTCTTATTTATCCATAGACAGCAAAATTATAGGTATCGACATCCACCCCCCCCCCCAACGCCACCAAATGTTACTTATTATTGAGCACCGAGAAAAGGAACTTTAATATCTAGGGTAGGGTGATTTCTAGAAGTGCCAAAATGCTGGTTAAGGTTTAATTATATTGATAGGTGTATATGTGTTGTTAAAAAGTACCTATCTTTAGATGACCCTGAAATATAATATCACCTCTGAGGAGCTGGGTGGCAATTAGTTAGGCCTTGCCTCATCTAGGATTGGGAAACTATAGCACAGAAAGGTTAAATGCTTTGCCCTTAGGTTCTCTGATGAGTCAAGAAGAAAGAGTCATGGTTGGTGCTGGAAATTTAGCCCTCCCCAATGTAGCCTTTGAGAGCGTGTATCTGATAAACCTCCTGCATCAACCCAGGAAAGCACTAGGCTGGCCATGTTGACTCAGTGCCCAGCACTCCTCACACTTCAACATGATGCCTACTTACTCTCAAGGGAAAACTTTCTCATTCTTTTTCTTGCCGTTCAAAATTCAGGGATTTTCATCATCAGGGGTTATACTGCTAAGTGTAATTACTTTTGGAAAAGTTTTTTCAGTTTTGAACTTTCCTGTAAGGGCTATACGCCCATTTGCATTGATAGGTGTTTTCAGTAATTATTGCTTTAGGAAGGGGATTTCAAGAACATGATCTTATTCCCCTCCTTTTATGTGGACTCAGAAGGAAAAACAAAACGAAAACCTGGAGAGGCCTCTAAAGCAAGTAAGGGCTTTCTGCTGGGGCATCTCACCTGCTTTTTTGTACCACTCAGTCCTTTCACTTTGGAGCTGTTTCTTTGCATTTCTTTTTCTTTCTTTCTTTCTTTTTTAATTTAATTTTTTTTTCAGTGTTCCAAAATTCATTGTTTATGCACCACACCCAGTGCTCCATGCAATGCGTGTGCTCTCTATAATACCTACCACCAGGCTTACCCAATCCCCCACCTCCTTCCTCTCCAAAACCCCGTTTGTTTCTGAGTCCACAGCCTCTCATGGTTTGTCTCCCCCTCCGATTTCCCCCGACTCACTTCTCCTCCTCTTCTCCCAATGTCCTCCATGTTATTCCTTATGCTCCACAAGTAAGTGAAACCATACTATAATTGACTTTCTCTGCTTGACTTATTTCACTCAGCATCATCTCCTCCAGTGCCCCGTCCATGTTGATACAAAAGGTGGGTATTCGTCCTTTCTGATGGAGGCCTAATACTCCATAGTGGACTCCATATGGACCACATCTTCTTTATCCATTCGTCTGTTGAAGGGCATCTCGGTTCTTTCCACGGTTTGGCGACTGTGGCCATTGGGGTTATGAACACTGGGATACAGATGGCCCTTCTTTTCACTACATCTGTATCCTTACATTTCTTAACTGTTTGGCGAAGTGATCAGTCACCAAATCAGATGTGACATGTACTGTCATCTCCCAGAGGAAATGCTCAGAGTGGGTTTTAAAGAACGAATCAAAAAAGGATAAATACCTCTACAGGGCTATTTCCCTCATAAAATAAATCTGTCATGGACCTTGTGTGTTGGCTAAACGGTTACAACCCTAACCTTGAGTTTTGAAAACGGCCTTTCCCTATGCCCTGGCTGTAAGGCAACCATTAAAACCTGAAGCTCATTTTCCCTAAACAGCTGAAACCCCCAGCAATGGAGGACACTGTGAGCATCCAGGAACCAAACTGTCCCGCTCGTGATAAAAAACGGTGCACACAATGGCTCGTGCCCAAGCTTTCCCACTTGTTCTGGCAAGTCCTGGCTGTGGGCCGCAGAGTTGTATTTCCTGAGGTCGCTCGACTTCGCGAGGGGCGAGGTGCGGGTTGTTTAACCACACCGACGACTCGGGGAAACTCTTTCGGCGAGAGGAGATTCAAGATCTCGAGTTGCTGGGACCGAAAAGGCTTCAGTGAATGGCGCGATTGGGAGCCTGGGCAGGCGGGAGCCGCCGCGCGGCTGCTCTTTCAACAGGCGATTTGTTCTCCTGTCTGTGGCTCATTTCCATGCAAAGAGCCTGACATCAGAGCACCTTTTGTTGCTAAACGCTTTCTTTCGCGTCGAGGGGAGAGAGTCATGTGGAGCTGGAAGAGCTCATTTTCGAGAGAGGGGTCCCGAGGCGCGCCCGCCCAGGGGCAGAGGCCCCGCGCTCAGCCCTGCGGGGCTCTGCCCAGACTTGCTGGAAGGGACGAGTCGAGCGCCTTCGCCAGCCCGGCCCGGTCCCAGGAAGAACCGCCTTTGCCGCGGCTTTAAGTGCCGCGGGGCCGCGGCGCTCCCCGCCGTACCACTCGGTGGTGCGGACTTTGCCTCCTGCTACCCCGCGGCCGCGCCGAGCCCGGCGGAGAAAGTTTCTGGAGTTGTCAGTAGCGCGGCCCGCTGCCGCCTAGAGCCGAGGTGCGGGCGCCTGCGAGGGGGCCCCCGCGGGGTCGCCGGGGCGGCCGGGGCATGCGGCGCGGGGGCGCGGCTCGCTGACGCGGCGGGCGGGGACCGGCGCCGGGGGGGCCGGCCGCGCGCTGGTGCGGAGCGAGGGCGCCCGGGGGGGACCCGACCCGGACTCACCGCCGGCGAGCGCGCGCGCGGGACGCGGCCATGGAGGACGCGGGAGCAGCCGGCCCGGGGCCGGAGCCCGAACCCGAACTCGAGCCGGAGCCCGAGGGGGGCGCCGGCATGTCCGAGGCGTTCTCCCGGCTCTGGACCGACGTGATGGGCATCCTGGTGAGTTACCTGGAGCCGGCGGGCGCGGGAGGGGCGGGGCACAGGCCCCCGGACGGGACAGCCCTCTCCGCGACTCGCGCTCCCTTCGTGCTCGCCGGAGCGGGCAAGCCCACTCCTCGGAGTTGTCCTTCTCTCGCTGTCGGTCCCAGGGGGCTGAATACACACCGTATAGGATTTCAAGCCCTAATTAAAAAATAACCAGCCCCAGATCCCATCAAAGATCTTTCTTTAAACAATCGGGTGCGATGGTCACCAGTTTAATCTGGGACACCTGCTGAGAGGTCGGCGTGGAAGAGGCTAGAAAGCTTCCTTCAAAGACTAGATGTAAATAAGTAGCACTTGGCTGTTGTGCTTTCACAGTTGGACTGGGAAAGAGGCTGATGGGACTGATGTTTATCTCTTCACCATTTGTTGTCTGACCACGAGAGGAAAACAACCATCTTCTCAGAACTGCCCAAGAATGCCCTTACTCTGTATGCAGTTTTTCAACTTGTAGCATTACAGGATATTTATTTTATGTTTGGAAGGAAAAACAATAGGACTTATTTCGCTGAATCTGTATTGTCATGTATTTTGAAATACCCAGTAACTAAAACCGCCCATGGATTTGGCATAATTTCTGGAAAATAGTTCTTATGCATGGAAGATGAAGCTTTCACTTGTTCAGGGTTCAAAACCCTGGGGAATTAGTAGATGTATTTTGATGGAGCTGTAGGTAGGCAGGTAGCCCGGAATCAAATGCGTGGGCGCTATTACAGTCAAACATCTTAATCTACACATGAAGAGTCAATTTCACTGTAAAGATTTGGAATTGGCAGTTGTCGGAAGTCTCTCTGTTTACTTTGGGGTCTTTTATCTTTCTGATGGAAGGTGTAGTTTTTTAAAAGAAACTCTCCTTTGGGGTTGATGAGAAGTGTTGCTGTTTTTTGTTTGTTTGTTTGTTTTTGCACAGGAATTAAGCACTTGGGCTTTGGAGTGAGTGAGGCTGGGTCAAATCCCCACTGTCCCTTTTTGACTGACTGCTTGACCTTGGCCAAGGTATTCAACCCCACTGATCTTCAAGTTTCATTACCTCAAAATGAGGCAAAGAAACGAGATCTTCAGTTTCATTACCTCGCTTTAGATTCTCTGAGTTTTAGTCATGTTGATGTATATCTAGTGTTCAGCACACTGGCATATAATGGGTACTCAATAAGTGATAGCTGTCTATTCCCCCCCCCCCTGCAAAATAGTCCTGTGTCTCATCTTTCCAGACATCCTTAAGTCTCACCTAACTCGTTTTTAGGTTTTCATTGGTGTTTACGAAAACCAGGGAAGCCTGAAGATTTCTGCTTTTTTCATTCTCTAATATTTAGAAAAAGTATGTTTTTTAAAAAATTTTAAATCTCAAGCTTTTGCATTTTCTGAACTTTATTAATGAATATGGGCCTTTAGTGAAATTTCAGAAAACTCAATGAATACTTTAAAGTTATAGTGATAGATTGTTTTTTATGTCAGTCAGGCAGAAACTTAACTTGTTATTTCTTTCTTAGATCCTGCTCTGTAAATTTTTAGTCACTGAGAAAATTGGTTTGATAACATCACATTGCATCTCTTACTCGGGTGTGGCTGTGGAGGGGAGCGCTGAAGGGGCTCATTTAAATGGGAGTGTGGGCTCAGGGTTGCTTGGTGGGGGGGGGGGGTGGCAGGTGGCACTTTTTGAAGATTTGCTTTCCCTTCCCTGGCAGATTCCAGCGCTGTTGGGTCAGTTGTGACAGAGTATTCTTTGGCTGATTTAAAAGATGGGGTGGGGCTGGAGAAGCTCAAACCTGTTATTCAAAGGGCAGATGTAGGAGAAAAGAAAATATGTACTTCTTACAGAGCCAGTAGTTCAGTACAAGACTGAAAAGAATGTAAATGATTGTCCTAAAGCAAGTATGTTCACTTCTGCTTTCCCATCTTTATGACAATCTTATTTTCCTTTGGGGGTAAACGTGGGCATCAGGATTGTTTCTTAGTAAAATTCAGAAGAAGATACAGTTTATCTCTCTCTCTCTCTCTCTCTTTTTTTTTTTTTTTTTTGCATGTCTGTAAAAGATCACCATCTTCAAAGGATCTTTACTCTTTCTGCTTTTAGAAAATAATCATCCACGTGTTTAGAGGAACCTGTCTTTCTAGAAATGTATCAAGACAATTGACAGTTGACTTTCTTTGTTCTTTCTGAGATAAAAGAAACCATTTCCTCCATTTTTTGAATAAGAATTGCAGTCTGTCAGCCTGTACAGGTGAAGTGACTTGACCAATGGCACAGACACCTTGTTAGTGACAATGACAGACTGTACCCCAGTTCTCAGTATAGGCTGATGCCATGATACTCCCCCAGTTAACTGTCCCAGATCAACACAGGAAAAATGTAATTACATCCAGTATTTTAGGAAAATGCTATTTCGAAGCATCTTTTAAAGGACAGAACTTGAGGGGAGTAGAGGTAGTAGGGGAATTATACATCCAAACATACTTGCAAGGCTTCAGGCACAGTAGCTACTTTACTTTTTGGATTCCACGAAGTGTAGAAATCAAACCTCCAAGACTGTTGAGTTAAATATTTTTTAGGTGAATGAGCACAGCTCCCTTTTCCAACTTGAGAGGCACTGAGCATCCACCGCAGGGATTTTGTAGGTTTCTAACCCCCTAGGGCATAGATCTCAGGATAGTTGTTGGAGTTCATTAGGATACATTTTGCATTTAAATTAATTCAGTCCTGCACAGTTCTGAACCAACCAGTTGCTTTTAGATAATTTGTTAACAAATGCTTATTTAGAGAAGAAATAGTAGTATAATTTATGGCATGAAAATGTTGGAGCTGTGCTAGAATGAATAAATGCTAGTAAGTGAATATGTAAATAGAGAATTTGGAGAAAACGAGCTTACCAAAACACTAGCCCTTGTGAGTGCCTGGAGGGCAGGGTCAGTATTTTACCCCCCACCCCTTTTTTAAATCTCTGGTACTTGGGATTTACTGGGTCCTGAGTACAAGGTTTTATTGAATGGAAAAGGAAGAAAGTATATGCTTCTGAAATGCAAGAGCCACATCAAAGCCCAATACTGTAGAGACTGTACCTGCTGCAATGGGGTAGATTCATGAAGACATTAATAAATTCTGCTCTTCCTTGAACTACCACTCGAGCAGTTTCATCATACAAACCAGAATCCTGGTGCTTCCACTGGAAACGATAATGACAGATTGTGAAATGTTTGTACACCCTGAACAATCAGACCATGGCTCTTTTGTGAAATTTGTTCTTCAGTTCCTTAACTCTGCAACATGTGGTCCGTCTGGGTTTTCAAAGCATGTCACCTTTCACGAGGACATGCTTGCATTTCGGCGGAGAAGTGTGAAACAAGTTAGGATCCTATGGGATTTCTCTCTTCTATCTTTATGTTGCAGACACAACATTTCTTTTGGGGGAAGGCAGGAAAGGTAGTGGTTTTTATGACTAGGAACTGCTATAGTTATTAGACATGGTAGATCACTTTTCTGGCACTGATTATCCGTTCCATAAGTTGTGATGATTCTGATTTTTCCTTCAGAACTGGACAACTTCTTAAAGCTGAGCCAGTCCTTGAAAGCTGGTTGCTAACTGGGAAGGGAGGAAAAGGGAGTTAGTAAGTGTCTATTGTTTGCAAGATCCTGCAAGATGCACCTCCCCCAAACCTTATTTTTCCTCTGTTCCTTGCTTGGTTCCTACAATTTACACCCATTTCCTAGCAGTGCTTAAGAGAATATCCATTGTATGGCAATACTGTGGACTGTCCCCCATTCTTACGCCTATATAAGCCACAGAAAAGTACATAGTAGACTTCAGTCCAAAAACTGTTAGGTTTATCCAGTCTTGCTATTTACTGAGGAAAGTCCTTAAACACACACACACACACCCCACTCCTTTCTCTCCCCCGCTTGCTTTGTAGTTTTAGGCAAAGTTTGGGGGAGGGGAGATGTTAGTAAGATCCCCAGGGGGCTTTGCAAACTCCTTTGAAAGCATTAATTTACGTATTCTTGGGGCGGTGTCTCCTGTTTAGCCCATCAGCTAATGACTTAATTAATTTTAGGTCTTGGAATTTGAGAGTCAGCCCCAGTTTCAAATATTCTGACTTCATCTTAATTTTATGTTCCCGTTCGCCAGCTGAGAGCCTCGTGGTTTTTATAAGTGCATTTGCAGGGTGATGGAGCGCAGGGAGCAGAGACCTTGGAAGTGAGCCCTCCACCCCCTCATTTAGAGGAGGAATTAAAGGCTCAAGGTACCGAGTAGGGAGCAGAACTCTATAGCCTCCTGATTTTCAGTTCTTTGCCAGAGACAAAATTAAGTCTCATAATTCTGGCTGTGGAAAGAGACCCCTGCCCTACAGTGACCTTTCACACCTCCCCCACCCCCCACTTATCGCCTTCAGCGGACATTCTCTACCTTGTAACCCCTTCCCTTTTCCACCTCATTTACCACGACACTTGTTTTTCATTGTTTACTCCCATTTCTGATGACAGAATGCAGCTGGTGGGGGTGGGGCAGGGAATGTTCCCAAGCACTGGGTCCCACTACCGTCCAGGGCCCTTCGCATACTTCCTAGATTCTCTCCTGTGACCAGTGAGCATTATTGTCCCCATGTCACAGTGGAGACGTACACAGGGGTGTCCTCAGTCACACAGATAGTAAACAGGAGCTGGGATTTGGATCATGTGTTGTTTCCCAGAAGATAACCCCTACTAGCAGCTTTATGGTTTATTCTTTCATGTATCTATTTAATCAGCCTTTTTGCTTAAGCTCTTGAGCTAAGTACTAGCAACACTTGCCCCCTGTCTTCCAGAAAGACCTACTTTTGTAGGAAGACCTACAGCAGCCCCCGCGTCCCTCATGTAAAGAAGCACTCAGTCCCGCAGTGCCGTGGGCACGGAGTGGGGGCCCGGGGTGGGGGCATGGTGCAGAGGGAGGCCACTTTCCAGAAATGCCCTTCACTTGGGACCCAGACCGTGAGTTATGTGTTAGTTAAGAACGGTTCCCCGGGGGCATCTGGGTGGCTCAGTGGGTTAAAGCCTCTGCCTTTGGCTCAGGTCATGATCCCAGAGTCCTGGGATCGAGCCCCACATCAGGCTCTCTGCTTGGCAGGGAGCCTGCTTTCTCCTCTCTCTCTGCCTGCCTCTCTGCATACCTGTGATCTTTGTCTGTCAAATAAAGAAATAAAAAAATCTTTAAAAAAAAAAAAAAAAAAGACTGTTCCCCGATAAGGGGTTGAGAGGTAAAGAAGAACGAAGCGAGGGATGGGTGTCTGGGCAGAGCCAGGGAATAAACATGAAGTAGCACGGAGCACGGAGGTGGGTACAATCATTTTCTGGGCTCCAGTGAGCAGCCAGTGCAGAATTTGACAGACACCCAACATGATCCCTTCTGTGTCTTACAGAAGTAACTCCGGTGGGTGGGTGAGTTGGCCATGGTGAGACCTGGGCTAAGTGTTTAGGGAACATACCATGTGATGTATCTGACTTCCACTAGTTTCCATAGTTCCACTCAGTATCTCTAAGTAGTCAAGGGTTGCTCTGTGGTCCCTTTCAAATGGTGATTCTCTTAAGCTCACAAGTAGGCTGGGTTAGTGCAAGAGATCTTTAGACATGTAGTCCTAGGATTCTTTTTTGTTCTGAAGAAAAAAGTATCTAGGTACATATCTGCGTACACATATCTATCTACCTGTCTTTATCTGTTGGAGTGAATGATGTGCTGTTCCTTAAAGAGGGGAATTATTATTTGTAGCAATATGCACAGGGTCTCACAGCTGACTGATCTTTAATTCCAGAGAACAGCAAAAGAGAGAGAAATATTCAGTTGTGCATATTAATTCAGAAGCAGATCTGTAGCTCAATTTTACAAAGGACATAAGAGGAAAACCTGTAACTGGTAGCTTGTCTAATGTATTCTTTGTAAGGGTGCTTTTGGCTTCAGACTTAACCATAGTACCTCACAGTGATACATGATGTGCTTACTCATGGTTTACGCAAGTTCTTATTATACAGTAGAAATAAAATGGATCTCAGAATAGTGGCTTTAAATGGGTAGAGGCTAAGGCTCTAGAACTAACTATTTAATGCCCATGAGTACAGACTAAGACTGACACTGTCAGACCTAACCAAACCTTCAAACTAATTTTGAGGTAAAACATATTTTTTGACCATTTGGATTTGTCATTTTTCAGAGGCTTTGCTTATTGATTGATTGATTGACTTTCGGTAATGAGACCCGAAAATGGTTGCCTTAGCTGTACTCCCAGCCAGCTGTCTAGTGTCCCATCTTTGGTTCCATAATATGTTTCACTGGATGGCATTAATTCTTCATTAGATGAGATGCTTCATTGAGATAACCTCACTTGTATTTTTCCTCACATGTCAGTCGGGTAATAGAGACATTGTAGCACAGATGCTGGGTACCCAGGCTTTCGGGTGTCTCTGAGACTCAGAAGACAAACGCTTGATAAGGAGACAGTTTTTTTTCCTCTCTGTAATCAGTCATTTCTCCTCTGAAGGGCTCTCTCTTTGTCTTTCACCCTTCTAAAGTGATTGGTAAAAACATGAATATGTTTCTATTTATAATGAATGCTCCTTGGATTCTTATACTCTCTCACAGAAGTTACGCTGCGACTTTCCTTGGTGTGTGTGATGCGGATTTGATTCAGTCAGTTTCGTGGGCCATCTATTGCTCGTTAGTTTGATTTTACAGCGCATAGTGTGAGGAGGGTCTAGTGTGTCTACCCATGACTCTATGCTTGATTATGGCTTCATTTTCTCTCCTGCTATTCAGGTTAATAGTGGAATACAAGTGAAAGAAACAAATGCATTTGATTTTAATTTTAATGAAAAGTGCCATTTGAGAAAAAGAATGAAAAAAAAAATCTTGGGATGTATCCCTAGCTCTAGTTACTTTAAAATTTTATCCTAGTTAATTTTGTGGACTTTTATACACACACACACACACACATACACAGAGAGAGAGAGAGAGAGAGAAGGGGGAAGGGAGAGAGAGAGAGATGGATATAGATATAGATATAGATATAGATATATTTAAGTTTATGTATTTAAGAAATCTCTACACCCAGTGTGGGGCTTGAACTACAACCCCAAGATCAAAAGTCATGTGGTTTTTCAACTGAGCCCGCCAGGCACCCTTGGACTTTAATACTTAGACTTGCTGTCAACCAACAAGTATTTTATTAGAGCCCAAAAAATGTTTATAAGCTTTTTGGGATGCCTTTAAAAAGGCAATGTTGCAAAATTAAGTTATTTGTAGAAGAAAGGAATATTCTAGTTTAAGAATATTCTAGTTTAAGAATAAGGCTCTTTGCTATAGGCTTACACTCATTTTCAGAGGATTTTAAAGACCTCACTTACAGAATAAAGTATTGGCAATTTTACAGATGTCTATATTTGGAAATACCCAGGGTTAAAAAAATTTTTTTTTTGGAAAAAGACAATGAGATACCCCTACACACCCATAACAATGGCCAAAATGTAGAAAACCATCAACACCAAATGCTTAAGAGGATGTGAAGTAATAGGAACTCTCATTTATTGCTGATGGGAATGAAAAGTGGTTCAGACACTTGGGAGGACAGTTGGATGATTTCTTAGAAAACTGAACATACTCTTACCATCCAATCCAGCAGGTGTGCTCCTTGGTACCATAGAAGTTCAAAACTTATTTTCACACAAAAACACATACGGATTAGTTTATAGCATCTTTATTCATAATTTCCCAAACTTCGAAGCAACCAAGATGTCCTTCAGTAGCTGATTGAATAAATAATCTACGGTATATCCAGACAATAGAATATTTTTCAGCCCTAAAAAGAAATGAACTATCAGGCTATCAAAAGACATGGAGGAAGCTTAAATGCATATTACTAAATCGAAAAAGCCAATCAGAAAAGGGTTCTGAATCTGTGACATTTTGGAAAAGGCAAAACCGTGGAGACAGTGGAAAGATCAGTTTTTTGGGGGCAAGGGAGGGATGAGCAGATGGAGTAAAGAGGATTTTTATAATGATGGATACATGTCATTATATATTTGTGCAAACCCATATAAGAGAAAGTACAACACCGAAAGTGAACATAATGTAAACTCTGGATTTTGAGTGATAATGAACTGCCAGTGTAGATTCATCAGTGGCAGTAACCATACTACTCTGCTGGATCTGATGGGATTTTTGTTGTTGTTGTATGTGTGTGTGTGTATATATATATATATATATATATATATATATATATTAAGATTTTTTTATTTGAGAGAGAATATGAGAGGGGAGAAGGTCAGAGGGAGAAAGAGACTCCCCGTGGAGCTGGGAGCCCAATGTGGGACTCAATCCCAGGACTCTGGGATATGACCTGAACCGAAGGCAGTTGCTTAACCAACTGAGCCACCCAGGCACCCTTGTTTTTTTAACAACAACAACGCAGGGCTTGAACTCACCCTGAGATCAAGACCAGTGCTGAGATCAAGAGTCGGACGCTCAACCATCTGAGCCATCCAGGCCCCCCTCATGGGTTTTTTACAATACTGTGAAAGCAATTGTCCACTTCTCATTTGACACTGACCACAAATTTGACTCAAGTCTGGCACTGTCTGCCTCAGGTTAGGGGCTCAGTCCTGAAGAGTATCTTTACTCCAGATGGCAGTCCAGGTCCGGGCGCTTGCCTGAGCTTCTGACAAACCATTACAAATCGGAGGTTCTGATGGCCCCCTCCTCAGGTTAGATTACTTTGCTAGAGCAGCTCACAGAACTCAGGAAACCAACTTACTTACTCGATCAACTGGTTTACTTACTAGATCACCACATCACCTGTTTATTATAAAGGGCTATCACTCGGGAACAGCCAGATGAAGGGATGCATGGGGCAACATGTGTGGGAGCTTCCGTGCTCTCTGGGGTGCCACTGCCCATAACATCTTGTGCTCACTAATCTGGAGGCGCTCTGAACCCTGTCCTTTTGGGTTTTTACAGAGGCTTTATTACACAGGCATGATTGACCAAATCATTGGCCATTGGCTATGGATTCATTTCAGTCTTGAGTGCTTTTCCACCTGCCTGCAGTTGGGGGTGGTGGGTTGAGATTGAAAGGTCCGACCCTCTGATCTTCTGGTCTTTCAGGCAAGCAGCCTGATCTTGAGGCTTTCTAGGGACCCCACCATAGGGTACTTCATTAGCATAAACTCAGGTGTGCTCAGAAGGGCCTCCACTGACCTGGTAAAGACAGTCTATGGCTCCAGAAATTGTGGAGTTTTAGGAGCCCTGGGCCAGGATTGGGAGAAAAGTCAAGTTCGTAATATCTTATTATAAATCACAATGCCACAGTAGGAGATGTTGATAATGGGGAGGCTCTGCGTGTGTGTGTGTGTGTGTGTGTGTGTGTGTGTGGCGGGGTGGGGGGCGGGGGGCTGGGAGATCCCTGCACCTGTCCCTTGATTTTGTTAAGAATATGAAGCTAGGGGGGTACCTGGGTGGCTCAGTGGGTTTAGCCTCTGCCTTCAGCTCAGGTCATGATCCCAAGGTCCTGGGATCAAGCTGCTCATCAGGCTCCCTGCTCAGCAGGGAGCCTGCTTCCCACCCCCTCTCTCTGCCTGCCTCTCTGCCTACTTGTGATCCGTCTTGCAAATAAATCAATAAAATCTTAAAAAAAAAAAAAAGAAAGAATCTGAAGCTAGTTAAAAAAAACAAAGTCTTAACAAAAAGAAGTAATAATACATATTTTAAAAGTTTTAAACAGAGAAGAGTAACAGAGTTAGAACATTTAGAAACAAATTAATTAAACATCTTAGAAAACTGAAAGATTGTTCTGTAGGGTAGTTTAGAACAAAGGGAGTACTTCAGACTGTTTGGGTTCAAATCCTAGCTTCAAATATTTGGTGGATGTGAGACCTGGCAAGTTCCTTAGCCATTCTGTGCCTCAGTGTCCTCATCTGTAAAATGAGGATCAATCAATTATGGTGAGATGAATTGAATCATTAAAACTGCATGGCATGTGGTAAGCAGATCATAAATGTTCATTTTTATTAACTATTAATAGTTGGATCTCCTTTAGTTAGACAGCAAATTAATTTTCCTACACTTTTCATCTTTAGATGGAGGGACGATCTGATTTCACATGCTCAATTTAGAATTGATATTAACTGTTAATTTATGTGAAATCCATTTTTAAAATATATAGCTTAAAAATAAATGTATAAGGGGGCACCTGGGTGGCTCAGTTGGTTAAGTGTCTGCCTTATGCTCAGGTCATGATCCCAGGATATTGTGATCAAACCCCACATCCGGCTCCTGCTCAGTGGGGAGTCTGCTTCTCCCTCTCCCCCTTGCTCTTGCTCTCTCTCTCAAATAAATAAATAAAATCTTTTAATTAAAAAGAAATAAATGCATAAATCTGGGTTACGTATTAGGAAATATTTGTTAAAAATATTCCCCTATACTCAAGAGTAAAATGTATAAGACTTGTGAATAGGCAGGGTTTTCTGAAGGCAAGAGGTATTTGTAATGAAAACATATTTTCTGGTTAAATGGAGTTCAAGTTGCAATAATATGAGATCTTTTTTAATAGTTGACTCATTAGAAACACGTAAAATATCAAAAGCATCCACTTAACTGATTTTTTTTTTTTTTTGAGTGTTGGACTCATGTGAATGTATTAGATCTTTCATTATCTTGAGCTTTTTCGTGAAATATTTTCCCAGGGTTTCATTGAATTGATCACTGTTTCTGTCAGGATTGCCAGCCATTGATTGTGGATGTTTACATCTTCATTAGGAGTCTTCAGTGTCCAATCAAGAATTTATACAAATATCACAAGGGAGTGTCCCCACTGGACACATTTCAGTGTGAATATGGTAGAAAATGAGATTCGCTGTGGTCTGAAGAAGACTTGTTAGCGAGTAATGAATAAGTCTGCCACTTACATACTACATTTTTATTTGGGGGGAACTTGATTGTGACTCTAAAGAAAACTGGAAGGAATTGGAAATCTTTGGGAAAGTCTATAAAGACCATGAACATTTTGTACTAGAAAGATGAAGCATTTCATTTTTAAGGCATATTTTTTCATGAATTACAATTTAATTGAAAACTTTCTACAAAAGCATAGCATTAGGACAGAGTCTACTGGGGGAAGGTCATTGCCGCCTTCAGCAACACGTTACTCCAACTTGTGTAACATGTGGGGTCCAGGTGGTGACTTAATGAAAGCCCCTCATAACACTGATGCATGTGGTGATTTGCCTTGATTGGGCTATTATGAAATTGAGACTCTATGGTGAGCTTTAAAGCAAATAGGTATCAAATGATTCATAAGTGATACATGAAAGATGCAATAAAATCCATGTGATGTAACTTTAGCATTAGCAAAGAGTCTGTGCTGTTTCAACAGAACAGCATGTCAGTAACCCCCACATTCTATATCAAAGGACTCCCTAGCTTCTGTCACCGAAGGGCTGTGCATTCCAGACCTTGTGTCTTTAGAAGGCAGGATGCCTTCCGTGGTGGATGAACTTCCATGGAAACTGAGAACAGGGACAAATAGAGCTAATTCACTCCTTAAACATGAAGAGATTTTTAGCAGATCACATCACTTATTCTAAGAGGTACTGCTGTAGAAATTAGATAATGGTATTTACATTGTTATAATTCCTTGCACTTCTCCGTGTCTTTACATACATTGATGGTTTAAAGCTCTTACAGCCATCAGAGACCCATTCTTGTTGGCAGCCTCTGTTCTTCAGCTATGTGAGTAAGCTTGGGTTCCCAGTTTCCTTTTTCAAAAAATGCTGACATTTCATTGCCCCAATTTCACTACCCATAATGCAACAATTGCCAGTTGATTTTGGCTTCTGCAGATTTTAGACTTCTGAGTAGATCTGTTAAATGTGAAACACTGAAGTTGTGTTTTTGCAGCCGTTTGTAAATGGCTGCCTGAACAAGACCAGACCCAGATGGATGTGGACTCTACTATTCTTTGAGCAGAATTTGGGGGTAGAGCCAGAAGGGGATCTGCAGTCTGTGTTTTCCCATTTTCCACCCAGGCTGCCTGGTTTCTTCTGTGGTCTTGGGTGTCAGTGTGGGTGTAGGTCAGGATGGCATACACTTAGGGCTTTGAGGGCTCATCGCTTCCAAGGAGGCAGAGAGAAGCACAGAGGTCTGGTGTGCCTCGTTGTCACTGGGTCGCTACACATTCTGGAACAACACCACTTTATTTCTCATGACTTCTAGTTCTTCTATTGTAGAAAACAGGAAGGTCCTCTTCCCCAGCCCTGGGAAAGGCAAACTGTCCTGTTGTCAGCCAAAAAGTTTTTCAAGCTGCAAAACAGTTTGTTTTTGTTATAATAGGTTTTTCTTAAAAAAAAAAAATCAAAGACCTTTTTGGAAAGACACATAAACCTGTTGTTTGTATACCTGTGGACTTACTTGCAGGCACGTATGAGGATGTTCTGTTTCAAGTCCTTACATAGGAAGGGGAAAATCCAGGGCAGTTGTTGCTCAGAGGCACTGAGTTACAGATGGTTCCAGAGAATCAGCCAAAGACCAAGTGAACGAGCCAAAGCAAGATTGGTTGGAGGCCTGAATTTGCTAGTTAGGTCAAGATAAGTACTGAATTATGCAATAGCGTTGGCAGCGAGGATTGATGAGGCTCCGAGTGTTGTTTTGGTAGAAAAATGACTTAGCAAAATGCATGGGGATGGGGTAGGGACACACTACCTTTTGTTCCAAGAAGGTCCAAATCAAAACAAGCTTTATTAGTACAAAGGAGAGCACGCGTCTATTGCGGCAGTGCCTTAGTTGTGACTAGCAGTCCCTGTTGCACAACGATGACTATATTTTAGAATCTGAAATATCTTTTAAAACTCAAAGTGATCACCTTTTTTTTTTTTCGTTAAATTTAAATCTCCACTCCTTAGACCATTAGCAGTCATTGGTTCATTGGCTTCTGGTTTTCTGATGTTATATGTGTCTGTTGTCCTGTATGGGTTTCTGTTTTTAAAAATATGGGTGTATATTCTTTGTGGCATTGTAGGGAGAATGTTGGGGTAGAATTCAGATTTTTTTCTTCCAAACGAAAGAACGTAGAAATTCAAATGTCAGCAGATTCTTTGGAGGACTTTCTTTACTGATTCCTACACTGCTCTGCATTCTGTGCTTCCTTGATGCTTCAGGGCTCAGTGGCTAGAACAAAGAACATTCGACAACTTACTAGCCAGTCAGTCATTGGAATTATTTCCTTCCCCAAGGATTTCGGAGCTTTTATTTTTTTGTAGTAGTTAGAATATCCTTCTCTGAAACTTGATTGCTATAACGACTTGTTTATGAAGCCTTTTAAGCAAAGATGCAATGGGACAGAAAGACTGCATGACCTAGTCATGATAAGAACAGTATCGATGTTGGCTGATATTTATTGCTCATTTATTATGTGCCAAACACTGTACTAAGCTCTTTCTATGCATTATTTCATTTCTTTTTTTCAGTTAAAGTATAGTTGACCCAATCTTATAGTAGTTTGAGGTGCATAGCATAGTGATCGGACAGCTCAGTGTGTTTTCCTATGCTCCCCCCAAAGGTATCACCGTCTTGTCACCATAGAATGCCATTATGACACCATCGTCTCTATTCCCTATGCGGTACCTTTCATTCCTGTGATGTGCTCATTCTGTACATGGAAGCCTATACCTCCTGCTCTCCTTCACCCATTTAGTCCATCCCCCCCCACTTCCTCCCTTGCCTGAACAACCATTAGCTTTTCTCTGTATTTATGGGTCTATTTTGCTTTTGTTTTGTTTTGTTGTGTTTAGATT
This sequence comes from Mustela lutreola, assembly GCF_030435805.1. Taxonomy (NCBI): domain Eukaryota; kingdom Metazoa; phylum Chordata; class Mammalia; order Carnivora; family Mustelidae; genus Mustela; species Mustela lutreola. Next base: position 54,852,239 of record NC_081295.1, on the reverse strand, counting down.
CCACATGTAAATGAGATCATGGTATTTGTCTTTCTCTGACTTGCTTCACTTAGCATAGTGCCCTCTAGGTCCATTGGTGGTGTTGGAAATGGCAAGATTTCACTCTTTTTTTTTTATGGCTGAGTAATATTCTAATGTGTATATATTTCACATCTTTATCCATTCATCATCTGTCAGTGGACACTTGGATTACTTCCATATCTTGGCTGTTGTAAATAATGCTGCAATAAATAGAGGTGGGCTTGTATCTTCTCAAATTAATGTTTTTGCTTTCTTTGGGTAAATATTCACTAGTGAAATTTCTGGATCATGTGTTATTTCTTTCTTTTTTAGTTTTTCTGAAGAACCTCCATACTGCTTTTCACAGAGATGGCACCAGTTTTTGTCCCCACTAGCGGTGTACCAAGGTTCTTTTTCCTCCACAACCTCACCAACATTTGATAGTTGTGATATTTCATTGTAGATTTGATTTGCATGTCTCTGATTAGTGGTGTTGAGCTTCCTTTCATGTATCTGATGGCCATTTGTATGTTTTCTTTGGAAAATAACCATTCATGTCCTCTGCTTTTTTTTTTTTTTTTAAGATTTTATTTATTTATTTGACACAGAGAAAGAGAGAGATCACAAGCAGGCAGAGAGAGGGGGTAGCAGGCTCCCTGCTAAGCAGAGAGCCCGATTTGATCCCAGGACCCCGAGATCATGACCCAAGCCAAAGCCAGAGGCTTAACCCACTGAGCTACGTGGGCACCCCCTCTGCCTACTTTTTAATCAGATTAATTTGTGGGGTTTTTTGGTATTGAGTTTTATAAGTTTTTATCTATTTAGGATATTAACCCCTGATTGGCTGTATCATTTGCAGATAATCTTCTTTCATTTAGTAGGGTTGACTTTTTGTTTTGTTGAGGCCTTCCCTTGCTGTGCAACCCTTTTTATATTGGTATAGTCCCAGTAGTTTATTTTTCCTTTTGTTTCTCTTGCTTGAGAGGACATAACTAGAAAAATGTTGCTAAGCCAGATATCAAAGAGATGACTACCTATGCTTTCTTGTAGGAGTTTTATGGTTTCAGGTCTCCCATTTAAATCTTTGCGTCATCTCATTTCATTGTCCAAATGACACTGTGAGGTGGTCTTACAGGTTAAATCGTGTTCCCCAAAAGAAGATATGTTAAAGTCTTAAGCCCCTCTATCTCAGAGGAGGACCCTGTTTTGAAATAGAATCTTTGTAGCTTTAATCAAGTTAAGATGAGGTTACTAGAGCGGGCCCTAATTCTGTGTGGGGATATTTGGACCCAGACACGGAGGGAAGGTGATGTGAAGGCACATGGAACATACATAGATGGAGGACTGGAGCGATGGACGTGGACCCATCTGTGAGGAACGCCAGGGATTGCTGGCAAGCTCCAGCTAGGAGTGAATGATTTCCCTACAAGTTTCAGAGGGAACATGGCCTTGCTGAAACCTTGATTTTTGGTCTGCTAGGCTCTAGAGCCAGGAGACCATAAATTCCTTTTTGAAGCTACCTGGTTTTGGTACTTGAAGTAGTAGCCCTGGGAAACTGATACAGTTGGGTGCTTTGTTCTCTCCTTTCTCCAGGGAAGCAGCTGTTGGGAAAAGGTGGAAAGTATTAGGAGAGTAGAACTTTGTCCCCTTTTAGTACTTTGCACGGGCCAACGACTTGACCAGCAGGAAAAGGAAAATGGAGAAGATAGAGAAGTAGTGAGCCCCAGTAAGTGCCTGACCATGGCAGCACAGACCTCTGGGCGACAAATGTTTACAGGGTGTGGTTGGGTTCTGCTCCGGGTGTTGGAGACAGACTCCTCTGTTCCCCACCCAACCACTTAGGGAGTAACAAGTGTGACAAAAGATGAGGAATGAAGTAAACTTGGGAAGAGGAAGAAGATACCCCATTTTCCACGAATAAGGCCTCAGCCCAGTGCCTGTGGCTTTTCCCTCGTCTCCTGCTGCCCATTATTATTACTGCTATATAGACAGTTGACCCTTGAACAATGCAAGGGTCAGGGGCACCAACCCTCCACAGAGTCAAAATCCACATACAACTATACTGATAGCCTACTGTTGATCTGAAGCCTTACCAGTAACATAGTCGATTAACACGTTTTGTATAAGTAAGATATACTGTTGTTGCTGGGTTTTTTTTAAAGATTTTATTTATTTGAGAGAGCAAGAGCAAGCAAGAGAGAAAGAAAGCACAAGCCGGGAGCCTGGTGTGGGGCTGATCCCAGGACCCTGGGATCCTGAAGGCAGGATCTTCTGAAGGCAGACGCGTAACCAACTGAGCCACCCCGATGCCCCTTATATACTGTATTCTTATAATAAAGTAAGCTAGAGAAAAGAAAATGTTATTATAAAATTATAAGGAAGAGAAAATGCATTTGTAGTACTAATCAATGAAAAATATATTTTAAGGATACCATTATCCTCAAAACTCTTCTGTCTCTGTGCATTCATTCCATTTTCCACTTTCAGGACAGCATGAATACTGGAAGTTTCATGAGCTGTTCAGCCCATTATCATAAGCTAGGTTTTATGTTAGATGATTGTGCCTCTCTGTTGGCTGATGTCAATGTTGAGGCTGCCTCAGCTGAGCTCTGATGTGCAGTAGGTTAGACTTATGCAGTGTGTTTTCAACTTAGGATAAATTTACTCTTTTAGTGTTAGTTTATTGGGATGCGGCCCCATTGTGAGGCTAGGATAACCTGTATTCCATCAGGACTGTGCTAGGGAAGGAGGGATAGAGGTTTCTGGATGAAAATACTGACCTCTGTTTGAGATGCCTTCTGGTACCGCTCCCCACTCCCCGCCCTCTGTCAGTGAGGCATCCTTGCTGTGGTGCAGGATTTGGGGAGTCAGAAATCACTCCCTGCTTGATCGCTAAGGGTTTGGAGTAAACATAAGAGAGGATATGAGGAAGTGGAAATAAGTTAGATTGTGTTCCCTATGGATTCTTCACTGGACATTTTAATTAAAATCCTACAGGACATTTCATTCTAACAGGTTCAGACCCTGGAATAAATTTGTTTTAATCCTCATCTTTCATTCAGAATCAATGCCTGCACAGAAACGTCTCTGTAAAGTAAAATAAAAATGGATGGTTAGAAAAGTAAAAAAAAAAAATTTTTTTTAGATCATCTATAGCCCATCCTGTTATGTTAGGAAGGGACTGCTCCCTGTAGTACATTACTGTAGATTACTTTTCCAACTTGAGTTCAATGATTCAAGCCAAAACCTTCATCACTTCCCTTTGGAGGCTATTACACAGCCCAGCAGACATCCTATTAAGTTTCTGATTCGCAGAGGAAAAGGAAAGTTTTAAAGTTGAGACTGAGAAGGAAGATGATTCATGGTCATGAAAGAAGAAATCCCCCAAAGTTTTCAGAGATGGCCCCTAGCTGCCACCCCTTCCTCTGGGCGTATACTCACCAAGCGGCCCCAGAAAGTCAACGGTGTGAGCACATGGACCAGAGTATAGTCCCTTAGGAGATCATTAACTTGGAATCAAACTCAGCAACAGGCAAAAAAAAAAAAAAAAAAAAAAAAAAAAAAAAAAAAAAAAGAAAAAGAAAAAAAAAAGAAAAAGGGGGTGTAGACACTTTAATGTAATGTGGGAGTTGAAATGCAAAAGTTGGCTGTCCTGACCACATACAGAGTTTATGATTCAATATTTAAGAAGACTGTAAAAGCAGAAATTGCTATAGTTGGGGCAGGAAATGACTCAAGACCAAAAGGAAGATTTCTGTTGATGCATGGTCAAGGTGAGATGAGTTAATTCCGGCCAGTGGCTCTGGCCAGGATAGACTGGCTTGCTGACATAGGGCCTGGAAGGAACACAGGTTAGTATGAGCACTGTGCCCGAGAGTTCTGACAGCAGAAACTATTGCAAAAAGAGTAAAAATGACATACAAAGTCAAGGGTGTCAATATTTACAAAGTAGAGAACATTCTATGATTAGCGAAATCCTTTTCTCCAAGTATTTCACTATGCTCCATTTTGACCAGACAAGTTCCTGGCTGTCTGCTTCCCTGTCAAATGACTTACAATTCTGGACTATTCTTAGAGTAGATAGCATGAGATGGCAGAGTCAGTATTTCTCTTCTACATGTGCTTTAATGCCTACTGTTTGTGTCATTCATTTGGTAGTTACAGCCTGTGTGCCATTTTCTTTTTGTTGGATCACATTCTTATCATCTGTTAATTTTTTCCTGAGACCTGTTGGGATGCCTTGTGTTCCCTACCAAGATGCTGTTGGTTCTCCTGCTGTAGGATTTTCTAAGGAGGGAGGTAACACTGTAGTTCTCTTCCCCCGACCCCTCTCCCCTGCCCCATAACTGCAGTTCTTGTTAGGAAATCAAATGCTGTTTCCCTACTTTCTTTACCTAGTATGCCTTACTACTCCTTGCTCTTGTCATTCAGTTAAAGGGAGCTTCAGTGGAAGGAGAGATTGGGCTAGAAAGATAGGAATAATTTGTTTTAATTGAAGTGTAGTTGAACACATAGTGTCACATTAGCTTCAGGTGTACAACGTAGTGATTGGACACCTCTCCCCATTGTGCTGTGCTCAACAAGTGTAGCTGCCATCTGTCCCCATATAGCACTGTTACAAGATCATTGACTGTATTCCCTGCATTGTACCTTTTATCCTTGTGACTTAATTCATTCCAGAACTGGAAGCCGATATCTCCTCTTCACCCATTGTCCCCGTCTCCCTACTTCCCTCCCCTTTGGCGATCATCAGTTCGTTCCTTTATTCATTTGTTTCATTTTTTAGATTTTACATATAAGTGAAATCATACAGTATTTGTCTCTGATTTATTTCATTTAGCATAATATCCTCTAGGTCCATCCATGTTGTTGCACATGGCAAGATTTCATTTGTTTTTTTTTTATGGTTGAGTAATAATATTCCATTTCATGTATCTTCTTTCTCCATTCATCTATTGATGGACACCAAGGTATCTTTTCTATTGTAAATAATGCTTCAGTGACCACAGGGGTGCATGTATCTTTTCAAATTAGTGTTTTTGTTTTCTTTGGGTAAACACCCACTCGTGAAATTACTGAGTCATATGATATTTCTATTTTTAATTTCTTGAGGAACCTCAAAACTGTTTTCCCCTGGGGCTGTAGCAATTTGCATTCCCACCAACAGTGTAAGAGGGTTCTTGTTTCTCCGCTTCTCCAACACTTATTATTTCCTGTCTTTTTGATTCTAGCCATTCTGGCAGGTGTAAGGTGATATTTTCCTGTGGTGTCGATCTGCATTTCCCTGATGACTAGTGGTGCGGAGCTTCTCATGTATTTGTTGGCCATTTGTAGATCTCCTTTGGAAAAAATATCTATTGGGGTTCTCTGCATAATTTTAATCAGATTTTTTTGTTCATTTTTCTGGTGTTGTGTTGCATAATTCTTTATATAATTTGGATATTAATCCCTGCAGGGATAATGTTTTGAGGAGGGGATGTTTAGGAAAGGCAGAGACTGTGAACTAACAGGAAGTTAGTTGTATTGTATAAATACAAGAAAATGTAGATACTGGGAAAGAATGAAGCATAAGATGGTTTAAGAAGGAAGTTCATTTACTTGGATGGTTTGTCTGTACTTGGGGGGTGGGGGTTGATGGCTGGTTTCGAAGTGCCTGACTTGAAATGCCTGGACTTTGTATAATAAGTTTGACTGGCATTTAAGTTTGGGCCTGGACTTTGTCATTTCTCAGAGTGAATGAAAATGAGGCTTTACTGAGGTCCTCTTGCCCAAGTAAGTTCTCATCTTTCCCCTTCATCATCTATGTAATGGGCTGTGATGGATTATGGAATTTGCAGGTGGCTCTTTATCCTAATTCTGGGTGTTTGGGATTTCTCAGACTGCCTTATCTGTGTCTGTGGCTTCCCATTTTGATTGCGATTTTCTGAGAGAGAATCTGTCCTACAGCATAAAGAACTGTGTATCATTTGAAGAGATGACCATGTTGGAACTGAGTTCTTTTGAGCTAGACCATGGAAAATGGGTAAATCATGACTCTTTCTTTACTTGTACCTCTTTAAAAAGTGTTTATCACTGGGGCACCTGGGTGACTCAGTTGGTTAAGTGCCTGCCTTCAGCTCAGGTCATAATCCCGAGGTCCTGGGGTGGACCCCAGCATTGGGCTCCTCGCTCCGTGGGGAGTCTGCTTCTCCCTCTCCCTCTGCCTGCCACCTCTGCTTGTGCTCTCTCTTTCAAATAAATAAGTAAAATCTTTTTTTTTTTTTAAGTGTTCATCACTTACTACATTTTTTTTTTTTGAAATTTTATTTTTAACTTCTCTCTACACCCAGTGTGGGGCTTGAACTCAGAATCCTAAAATCAGGAGTCACCTGCTCCACCAACTGAGCCAGCCAAGCACCCCATATTTAAGATTTATCACTTATTATTTTAAATTTCCATCTCAAATTCATTGTGAAACGAAGCAGGGTATAAACCCTTATCTAATATAATTATATAAATACATGGTATATTTGTGCAGTTTCCTCTGTACAAAGCCATCAACTCCTTGAAGGCTGAACAAGCAGTTTGGTTTCCTGACTATATTTTATTTCATCTTTTTGAAAAATTTTAGATAGTTAACATTCCATGGCTGGATATGAATAGAGTGGTCAAGGAAGGAGCTAAGAATGAGCCAGAATGAGGAAGGAGGGAAGCACTTTTTGAAGCAGGGAGAACATCAAAGGCCCTAAGATGGCCATGAACTTGGTGAATTCTAGGAACAGAAACAAGGCCAAAATGATTATTGTTTGGAGAGCAAAAGAGATTTGAGAGTGGGTCAAAGAGACATTCAGGCCAGGTGACATTGGCTATAGTCAGGGTTCTATTTTAAGCAGGTTTGGAAGCCATTGGAATTCTTTTTTTTAAGATTTTATTTATTTATTTGACAGACAGAGATCACAAGTAGGCAGAGAGGCAGGCAGAGAGAGAGGGGGAAGCAGGCTCCCCACTGAGCAGAGAGCCTGATGTGGGACCCAATCCCAGGACCTTGAGATCATAACCTGAGCAACCTGAGCTGAAGGCAGAAGTTTAACCCATTGAGCCACCCAGGCGCCCCATCATTGGCATTCTTAAATTAGCTTATATTTTTAAAAGGTCACTGACAGTGTTATTGAAAATGGACTGGTGTGGGGGTGGTTTGGACCAGGCTGTCGTCCAGGATTTGGAGAGAAGCACACAGACATAGAATAGGTTTTGGAGATAAAGCCTCTGAATTTGGGCTGGTGGTTAGCAGGACAGAGAATTGAGGATGGCGTTTAGATGTTTTGCCTGATCATCTAGGTAGACTGTCTCTGGTTGTGAGGGTCAGGGTGGGCAATGGAGATGAACCCAATAACAGTCGGCTAATTTATGGTGAGAATTTAAAACTGCCGATCAGACTGGACTACCCTGATGTCCTCTTTCCTGTAAGGGAGTCCATTGGGGAAACTTAATTAGGACCAGAGGTGCTTAGAGGTGGTCGGTCCATCCTGTTTCCCCCACTCTGCATCGCTCTCAGCTGGGCCTCTAGAATGGGCCAGAATCCTCACCCGCCCTGGAAGGTGCTAGAGGCCCTGTCACTCACATCCCTCACCGCCAGCTCTGTCAGCTGGAGGTGGTGAAGCCTTGTCCCTCAGAGCAGACAAAGGTACAGTGATGCAGGTTTCTATGCTGGGGTGATAGGAAGCGGCTAAGGTAATTGAAGGGGTGGATTTGAGAGATGTGCATGAGAGAAATGATGAAACAGGGCAGCTGGCTTGAGGTCGGGTAGGATGAGGGAGGAGACGTCCTCATGCTGGCATGTCAGTGAGCCTCAGCTCATGGGTGCAAGCGGTGATGGGTGTGTGGTGGGAGAAGTAAAAAGAATGAGTAGCCTTCATGTGTGTATATTCTTCAGCTGACTTTTTAAACTTAGGGTCCCAGTCTGCTCAGTTTTCTTGTCATTTCTAAGGGCACTTGCTCACTTAAAAGAGGAATTCAGGGCCCCTCTCTGCCCCCAACCTTTTCCACGATGCATGACCCACATGTTTTCTTCTAAAATAAGATGTGTTCTCACATTAAGCTCATTGCTCGTCTGGGGCAACACGGTGACTAATGGTGTAAGTAGCAGTCATTTGGCTGCAGTTCCTGGTGCTCACTGACCACCGTGGACAGACAGGATTGTTCTCAGGTGTTTGAGAAAAGTAGACCCTAACCTCAGACCCCGTGGTCATGGTAGAATCCACTGTGTGGAGGAAGGCAACAAATCCCAAATGGTCATTGATGATGAAGGGGAGAGATCGCTTCCTCTCCCGATATCTGCAGTTCGTATAAACACTAACACACATGCAGTGTCTGGTACTTAGAAGTAGGATTCCAAGTAATATATTTTTTTAAAGACTTTATTTGTTTATTTGAGAGAGAGAGAGAGAGAGACACAAGCAGGCAGAGCAGCAGAGGGAAAGGGAGAAGCAGGCTCCACAAAGAGCAGAGATCCTGATGCATGGCTCGATCCCAGGATGCTGGGATCATGACCTGAGCCAAAGGCAGTCTCTTAACCAACTGAGCCACCCAGGCGCCCCAAGATTCTAAGTTATATTTAAATGGAGCATTGTCTTTAAAAAGCTCACTGAGGGGGAAAACTGTGTCAGACTTAATTAAATGCCTCAAAACTTTCCAATGCCTCTGTGGCACTCTTCCTAAAAATAAAATGCTTGACGAATAAAGCTGTCCTTCAGCTTTGTTTAGACAATTAGTTCTCACATTTTGGCACTTAGTAATACTTGCTAAGGTGTACTGAGTGCTTACTGTGTGGCAGGCATGGTGCTCAGTATTTATTATCTGCAGGGGTGTCTCTTGAGCTTCACACAGCTGTGAGATGAGATACAGGGATTGTCCTAGTCACTGCATTTTACAGATCAAACCAAGTGAGGTTAGGTGTTTGTCCATGGTCACATGGTGCTGCAGCTGGGACATACACCCAGGAATTCTGGCTTCACAGCTCATTTTTGTTTCTAGCACACAACAGTGTGTAGGTGAATCTTTATTGCTTTTAAATTATTCTTCTTTCCTAGGAAGAGCTACGAGCCATTGCCACCCTGGAGATGTGGCAGTGTCTCTGATGGGCAGGTTCTGGCTTGCCAGAAGCATCCTTCCTTCCATGTGACTGTGCCTGGCAAGATGGTGGACAGGAAGATGGGCAGGACAGGGAAAGGGGAGATAGTTTTCTCTACTGGAGTGTAATGAACAAAAATTGCATTAGGTTCCCTGGAGCCTGAATTTATTAAGCTAGCATAGGGTAGAATGTCTGTCAGAGTGCTGTGTTCGAAATTTTGAGTTACTAGAAAGACAGGTACCGTTTCATCTTGAGAAGGGGCTGGGTCCCCAGTGCCCTTGGGACTCCCCTGGTCCTAAAGAGAATTTCAAAGAAGCACAAACATGAGATAGAGAGGTTGCAGTTGATTTAAGCAGAGGGGATGGGCATGGGGAAGAACAACATCTTCTCTACTCATTCTCTTAGCTTTGTTCTTCTATAATTTTTCATGCTGTGCTTGGTGCACGTGGACACTCATATGTGGGTGTGTGGCCACTGGGAGGGATTTTCCCACTTCAGCATCTTTATTCATTAAACGTCTGTTGAGTGTCTGCCATGTGCCAGGCACCCGGAGAAGTTTAGAGGAGACCCCAGGGCACATGGTGCTGACTGTGGAATTTCCTCACCAGCCAGGTGAGTACACACCTGACTAGGCTTGTTCTGGACTGTGAAGCTTTTTGACCTTTGGTTAGGGAACCTGCAGAAGAGTACGTGTGTGTGGAATGTAAGAAGCAAAACAAATGAATATGGGGGGAGGGGGGAGGGAAAACTAAGAAACAGACTCTTAACTATGGAGAACAAACTGGTGGTGACAGGCGGGGCGGGGGGGGGTGGGTTAAACGGGGGAGGGGGATCAAGGAGGGCACTTGCGATGAGCATCGGGTATTGTGTGTAAGTGACAAATCACTAAATTCTACACCTGACGTAATATGAACTAATAATCCTCTAACTGATATTAACACTTTGATTTAACTAACGTGAGTTGAAATAAAAATTCGGGGGGGGAGGGTACTGCCTGTCTTCCCGTTATTTATCGTGAATGTTTTTTCTTCAGCCGAGAGCTTAGGGAGTGAACAGCTTTAGTCCTTAGAGCAATCCTCAGCTGGGGCAAACCATGCACATTCTTACTTGCAAATCCTGGTCAATCAAGCCATCTCTCAGCCAGCCTGGTTTTTTACTTGTTCTGCTGCCAAAAAAACCATTCAGCAGAGGCCCTGCTCGGGTGGGCAGGGCCCCAGAACAAAACAGTGCTGCTCCTGTTTACATCCTCTGCCTGAGCCACCCCTTTCTCTGGAGCGGGCAGGATTTCCTCAGGAAGCTGTCCTGGTGGAGGGTGGGCCAGGCTTAAGCAGGATGTGATGACACTAGGGCTCCCCCCCGCCCCCCGCCCTCTGGGAGCTGCGCTGAGGTCAAGCCTAGATCTTGGGTCCACCCTTTCCAGTCTGTAAGTTCTAAGGTCTGTTCTGCCCGCCGGAGGGGGATGGTGGCGACGGATTGGGTTTGTGTCCCCCTTGCACGGGGGTTCTTTTCCCTATTTCATTCTCACTCATGGTACTGGGATGAAAAGCTTGGGAGGAGCACCCCTCAGGGGCCCTAGAGCAGCTGTGTCAACACTTCCAAGCCCCAGCATTTCCTGAGGTGCCACGGGCCCAGTCACTTGAGGGCTGCTGGGTTCACGGCGGGCCCAGCTTCAGGAAGAAATGATGGGCCAATGTGTTTGGCCTGGCTGAGCCCTCAGGTATATGTTTCCTCATATGTGGTTGAGTGAATCATTCCACGGACGCCTCTGCAGCTTGGGGGTCCTGCAGGGCTAACTGATACTCATTTTTATTTAAAAAGTGTAATGGGAGGGGCTGTCTTGTGTGGAGGCCTCAGGAGAGGCCTGTATAATTTAAATCAGTGGTAAGGTTACCTAAGGTTTGTTATCTGCCCAACTGCTCCAAGCCCATTTTTCTGAAGTGAAGTCAGGTTTTGGAGCAGGTCTTCATGGATTTGAAGTCTGGGTTGATGCTTTTTAGCCAAGTGACAGTGAACACGTCTGTCACCTCCCTGAGTGTCTACACGCTCACTAGGGTCATACCATTAATATAAGCTATGTTAGGTCTTGTACGTTTTAAGTGAAATAACATATGGGAACACCTAAAGTACGTGATATAGCCATGTAGATGTTCACTAAATATTAGTTTCTCCCCAACTCATCCTTCCAGCCTCCCCAACACACCTGCACATGCTCACACATGCCAGATTCTATTTTTTTTTTTTTTTAAAGATTTTTATTAGAGCACATGTGCACAAGTGGGGTTAGGTACAAAGAGAGAGGGAGAAGCAGAGCCCTGCTGAGTGGGGAGTCTGACATGACCTAGAGCTCCTGTCTGGGGCTCAGTCCCAGGACCTGGAGATCATAACCTGAGCCGAAGTCAGACACTTAACCAACTGAGCCACCCGGCCACCCATCTGCCCCCCCCACCCCCGCTAGATTCTAGCATCAGCATTTTTCTACAAACTTGATCAAATGTAACAAAAGCAGATCATTTTAAAGGCATCTGTGTGACGCATGAAGCTCCATGTTGTTAGTATGGAAGACTGCTGAACTTTTATTAAATGCCTACCTGTGGGACCATGTGGTGGGCACTGCCCAGCATTACAGCTGTGCTGCATTAAAAGAAGATTGCACACTGGCCTGGCTGGTCCGTGCTGAGGAGGTCGCCACCCTCACCATGCATATGTGAGACAATCAGGGATATCAGATGCACTCCAGGCAGAGCGACTGCACAAACACTGAGGGAATATGCATCATAGGAGAGATAGGCCTATAGATAAATTCCTCTGCTATGAATGAGAAAAAGGGTGTTTTGGAATCTGGGTTTATCACTGGTTTTTCAGCTTCTCCTTCTTATTTGTTATCTGTAGTCCTATCTGCTTCACCCATTGAAACTGTTTCTACCTCGACACAGGGGATTTCATTACGACACCAGGAAATATTTTAAGCCGGACAACCCAGGGTGGTTGGTCGTGATATTCCAGAACATTGTAAGTGACAATGGCAATTATTAATGACAAGAGCAATTATTTATTGAGCTCTGAGTGCCAGACATTATGTTGAGCACTCTGCATGGCTTAGTACTCCCATCTATTCAGCTTTGTTGTCTTGTGACCAGGTGCTTCCAAGGCACGAGGAAATTTAATAACTTACCTTTTGGAGGTTAGAGATTGGCATATTAACAATGGTGCCAAACTGGTTCTTTTCCCTTTCCAAAAAAAGAGGAAGAAACCCTAAAACCAAACCAAGAAAATCCTCCACAAAAGTTGATAAAATAATCTCTTAATAACAAATAACTTTTTCTTTCTTTTATAAGTGGAAGGTGGAGGTGAGGAGGATTACAAGGATAGAGAAAATGATCCTTCAGACGCCTACTAGATAAAGTGTTCTGAGGTTTTTTAAGTTTATTTTGACATCTTTGATTAAAAAACAGATTATGGAATATGGACTAAATCCATTGCAATACTAAGAAACAAATAGGAGATTAATTATTGGAGATTCAAGGGTGGTTGGCAAGATTTTGAATCAGGAGGAAATTCACACAGAAGCAGTCTGTGGAAAGTTTGTAAACATTTGTTACCGCGTTCTAGTCCTGGAGTTAACCACATTGGAAGTTTTTACCCCAGGCTTTTTCTTTTCTTGTCTTTTGCCATCTTGGTTTCCTTCTGTTAAATTCTCTCTCTGCTTTGGAGATATTTAGGGTCTCTGGTCTTATAAAAAAATACATTCCAGCTAATAAGATATTTTTTTTAAAGATTTTATTTATTTATTTGACAGACAGAGAGAACACAAGCAGGTAGAGAGGCAGGCAGAGAGAGAGAGGGGGAAGCAGGCTCCCTGCTGAGCAGAGAACCTGATGTGGGGCTTGATCCCAGGACCTTGAGATCATGACCTGAGCTGAAGGCAGAGGCTTAACCCACTGAGCCACCCAGGTGCCCCATAATAAGGTATTCTTAAAGGAAGACCTCAACAGAAGAATGACAGCAAATGAAGTTTTATAATGAAAAAACAATGGGTGAAGTATATGGCCGGTGCCTCACATTTAGTATCTCTCCTTGGTTGTCTCCTTAAATGTTGTTGTCAGAATGCCAGCCTCAAGGAATGGCTGTAATTCTCTTTTTTCTTCCATATTTTATACCTTTTAGTGGTTTTGTTGCCATCAAGAGGGGGCTGGGAGAGAAGTGCCTCTTGTCACTGGGCAGATGTTTTGGAAAAAATGAAGCGAGGTTGAAATTAACTGGCATACCTTTTTAGATATTTTCCTGAAATATTTCTATGGAAAATCAATTTGGTTTTTCTGCATTTTTGCCTGTGCATGTCACATCAGGCTTCTGCAGCTGCACTTGTCTCTGGGGAGGTGGGAACAGGATCTGACCCCAGAGCAACAGTGCTTTATGGGTTCTTGGTGCTCACAAATAAGGAAAGGCAGGAATGGGGGCAGGAAGAAGTCTATTCATCAGTTTATCCAACACCTGTGCTCTGTGACCAGGAAGGTGGTGAAGAACCTGCAGTGGGAGAACAGTTAACTCTAGTGGCCTTTCGAGAATCTTTATTATCTGCATTTATGACCTGGTTTGCTGATGGAGATTAGAAGGTCTTATTCTGGGCTATTCATCAACAGAACCAATTTCTCCACTAGGAATTCACAGAACATTCTTTCTATATGCAATACCAAGAAGTATTTGGAGTTTTCAAACTAGCTCTACTATGACCTAGATAGATACAGAGACTGTCTTGACATATCCCTCACTCATTTTTACAAAATGGAATACTATGGACACTTCTTTTCGGACTTAATGAAAATGCTTAAATTGCAAATTACATGATTGCACATTGCACAAGGAAGCCCAGCATCCCCATGATTTCAGAAACACTGTCATATAAAAACCTGCTCCTGCTGCCATGTTCTTTGACTTTCAGATTTGCAGCCTAGAGCCAGTTCTTTGAAAGGCTTGTCTATATAGGTGAAATAATTTTCCCTGGGTAGTGGCTGTTTTGTAATATTACGCTTACTACATTTGACTTTCTCACATTAAAAAACTAATAAACTACATAAACATAAAAGTGCTATAAGTGTTCAAACCAACACCTCTTAGGAGTTTGTTTTTAATAAGCTTATGTAATTAACACCTTGAACTATATACTCCATTTGTTTCTTTTGAAACCATACAAAGAGAACAGGATGGTACACATACAGAAGGCACTGGCATAGTTAATATTGGCTTTTTAAATTATGATGAAGTCATGGATGTTTTAGAAATTAAACCTTGCCAGTTACTTTTAAGTCTGAGAACTGAAGAGTCGATCCATTACTGAGAGAAAAATAAATTGGAACATAAAGCAATATATAAGTTGTTTATATTCCTCTTCCCAAGGGCCCGTGCATAGTGCCTGGTACAGTGCTTGCTGACTGACAGTTTTACTCCATTCATTCATTGATCCAGACACTGTCCTGAGCACTGAACAATGAACCAAACTTAGAAAAAAATTCTGCCCTTAGGGACCTTACACTTTAGTTAGGGGACGGGACTAAAACAGGCATGAGATAATATGCCAATGAGTTTAGATGATGAGAAGTAGGGAGGAGAGAAGAGTAGGCAGAGGACGGGACAGAGACTCCTTGCCGGAGAGGCGGGTCGCCACTGTAACTAGGGCATTCTTGGGAAGAGGGTTGTCGAGTCACTTCTATGGCAGGTGAGGGAAGAGCAGTGAGGGCCGACAGAGGAGCAGGTCCCCGGGCCAGGTTAGCTGGTAGGTTTTGGAGTGTTGGAGGAGAAGCAACGTAGCTGGTGAGGCCAGGCAGTAAACCTGAGAGGCTCCAGATGGGGCATGAGAGAAGTGGGGCTGAGCACAGATGCTGTGGACCTTTCAGTTCATGGGGGAGGGGTGGGTGCAGCCTTTACTCTGAGGGGGACTGGAGTGTGAGTGAGGCTTTTGAGTAGAGGGCCAAGGATCTGACTTAGGTTCAAACAAGATCTCCCTGACTGCTGTGTTTAGAGGGTGCCTGGGGTGAGGGGGAGGCAGTGGAGTGTTTGATGTCCCAGAATAAAAATGGAGCTGCTGCATTGGGCTTTGCCAGTGGAAAAACACAGCCCATCCTGACAGAGTCAGCATTAAAAACAACAATTAGGGGACCCCCTAAGAGACTTGTTAGTACACTTTTTTGGTGGCTTTTCCTCCATAGCATGGCAAACAATTAAAATAAAAATGTATCCACATCACAGAGAAAAAAAGTGAAATTGCTCTTTTTTATAGAGCAACTGGGGAGCGTAAAAAGTGCAGGTAAGTGGTAGACATGTGATTAACCTATAAATCTAATAGCTTGGATAGGAAGGAGGAGGGGATTGTGGTCCAGCAAGCACTGACCTATCCAGTCGTTAAAAGTAACAAGATTTGGCTGATAAGTATGTAAAAATGTTCATTCTTAAGTAGTAAGAAAAATTGTGTGTTAGAAATATAAACATTAGATGTTATGAAAAAGCCAGTGGTGATATTAATAAGT
The DNA here is from genome assembly GCF_030435805.1 of Mustela lutreola. Taxonomy (NCBI): domain Eukaryota; kingdom Metazoa; phylum Chordata; class Mammalia; order Carnivora; family Mustelidae; genus Mustela; species Mustela lutreola. The sequence continues at coordinate 54,836,609 of NC_081295.1, read as the reverse complement.
TCTCAGCTTGTGAGCAAATTGGAAAAACGAACATTGTCAATCTCGTGATAAGTGGCTTGGTAGAATGATGTAAATTCATGTCAGGTAGGTTGTTTTGTTTTGTTTGTTTGGGTGCTTTTAGGCCTAGGATGCCTGTCAAGTTTACCCTGTAACTCTGTATAGAATATGGTACAAAACAAATAAATTTCATTCTCAACTTCCAAGGTGTTTTTTAATCTAGGACTAAGAAGAGATCCATGTGTCAAGGATGCTTTCTCAGAGATCTTTCACATTATATTCTTGGCGAATGGAAAAGTCTTTTATGATGAAAATTGAGATCACCTTGAGGGGAAGTGATGTAATTAGGAAAGAACTTTTCTTCCCAAAGAATTGAAATAAAAGTATGGCCTTTGAGTCATGTACTGTTTTATATGGGTACATTCACAGATGGACAGACACCCAGATCCAGATCCCGATAATACTCACCTGTGTGCCAGGAACGAGAAGGAGGATTTTGCATGGCTGACCTTCTCTGAATCTGGTTTTTCCTATAGGTTATAGGTCAGAATGTGTATAGGGTGAAGCCAGCAGATTTCCCATTCATCCCACATGCACAAGTGGGCTTTGAGTCCTTAAATGAAGTCCTTAGAGCAAGGAGTATTGTTGTGAGCACCCTTGAGCTCAAGGGAATGGATGGAAGAGCAGATAGCGGAAGCCAGGTTGTGAAATGTGCTTGAGGAGGGTTAGGTGTGCAGTGGAGAGTTGTTTTGGGATTACTTGGAGTTTTTTCCAGGGCATTGTGTGAATTGGTTCCTCCCTGACATTGGAAAGAAAACACGCAGTTGGTGTTACGTGATCGAAGGGCCCTCAAATAGCTTCCAGAGTATAGGAACAGAGGGGTTTCCATTCAGCTCATCAGGGCTCATTCCCACCAAGGGACTGTGCCTGTTTCCTTGGCCACAACCTTGGTCTTGTATTTGCTCTCTGACACTACCTGCCCCAGCAGCATTCCAGGTGTGTTTTCCTCCTGGTCTCCCTGGTGAGAATTGGATGGGGAGGATTCAGGCCACTATGGTCTTGATCTCTTCAGTGCCTCTTTATATAGTCATTTCCAAACACTGGCCTTTTCTGGCAGGGTGTGATAAGAACATAAGACTTTAGGGACCTTGAGCCCCTTGCACGAAGGAACTTTCCCCGTTAATCTTTTTGGTGTAAGAATCTTCTATCAGGTTCCAATGAGATCCACGCCCATCTGCATGTTAAGAATGGTCAGCGATAAGTGGAAATAATCAGGAATCAGTTCCTCTCATGAAGAATCCTCCACTTGGGTTTCCTTCTTTCTCTATTTCCTGTCCTGCCATGTCTCCACGCCGACTCTTCAGCCAACCGAGTAGCTTTTCCTCTTGGAACAGGTGCGGCTGTCCCCTGACTCCAGAAAATTATATGTATTTGTTGTCCCTTCCGCCTGGAGACCTATTCCTCATCCCTTCACCTTGTTCTTCTTTTGTTCTTCTTTCGAATGATGTATTTCATGCTTGAATGTCTCGTTCACTAGACTCACTTACTGCTCTCAGGTTGGTGGGGACAGAGACTGAGACTAAAAGCTCATCATTACGTATGAAAATGCCAAATGAATGTTATGGAACCATCAGTTCTGTTGACTTCATTCCTTCCTACCTTTATGCACCACACAGACACTTCTTAGGTAAAGTAGAGGCTGAGTATCACTGTGATGGTGTCAGGTGCTGAGGTTGCAAAAATGAGTAAGACCCAGCTCCAGCTTTCAAGGACTGTGAAGTCTCCTGGGAATAACAACCGTGTAAGCAAGTAAACGTCACTTTAAAAGATGCCTTAAAATGGAAAACTTTAAATAGACACCAACATAGCATATTTTAAAGATCTCCATTTCCCAGTGCTACTCTTAATTGGTCATGGCCAGTCTTGTTTCATCTATACCTGCATCCACCTCTTCCCCTTGCCTCCATGACTTTATTTTTTTTTAAAGATTTTATTTATGTATTTGACAGACAGAGATCACAAGTAGGCAGACAGGCAGGCAGAGAGAGAGGAGGAAGCAGGCTCTCTGCTGAGCAGAGAGCCCGATGCAGGACTCGATCCCAGGACCCTAGGATCATGACCTGAGCCGAAGGCAGAGGCTTTAACCCACTGAGCCACCCAGGCACCCCTCCATGACTTTAAAGCAGACTGTTGACGTCAGATCATTCCATTTGTAGATGAAATGTGTGATTGGCAGTGATGCAGTGAGAAGGCCCTGTGTTGTGCCAAGTCCATTGTGAAGCATGGGCTGCTGTCTGCAGGGTCACTGGGTGAAAGAAGGTGTTCAGCAGAAGAAACAGCACAGAGGAGCAGGGATGATAGAGTATGGCATGGACTGGTTTGATCTGGCCCAAAGTGGTGTATGGATAGGGAGGTGGGAGCCATGGGACAAGTCTAGAAAGGCAGACAGACCAGATAAAAAGGCTCTAGTTTTGTATTGTATACAACAGACTGACTTTGTCAAATCCTCACTGGGAGACACTTAGGGCTTTCAAGACCTATATTTTATTTATTTATTTATTTTTTAAAGATTTTATCTATTTATTTGACAGAGATCACAAGTAGGCAGAGAGGCAGGCAAAGGGGCGGGGGGCGGAGGCAGGCTCCCCACCGAGCAGAGAGCCCGACGCAGGGCTCGATCCCAGGACCCTGGGATCACGACCCGAGCCGAAGGCAGAGGCTTTAATCCACTGAGCCGCCCAGGTACCCCTCAAGACCTATATTTTAAAGTCACAGTGGGCATGGTATCTAGAATGGGGTTTGTAAATGAGATGAGATTGGAGAGAGGGCAAGGACCTGGTAAGTTTTGTCCACCACTTGAAACACAGCTAGGATTAGGATGGAGAGACATTGAGATACTTGAGACATGGAGAGGTATTGAAGAAAAGATGTTATACTGACATTGACTTATTAATGACACATTAGTATAATTAGTTCTGTCAGACATAGTGACCTCTTTGAGGGTAAAGGGATGACCCCTGAGAGTTTGGTGTGGAGGAGCTGCTTGAGACTAATCTCTGGAGTACCGGAATCTGGCATGGAAGTTTGGGGAGCTGAAGAGTTCCTATTGAATACATAGGAAGAAGAAGCATAGGCATTTGTCCACAGCTAAGGAGGTGGAGAAGAGTTTTGAGAGTTATCAAAGTAGAAGTTAGGGGCATACAGGTATGCATTATGGGTCATTTGGTCAGTGTCCTGGGGCTTGCTGGCCATCTGAATTGTTATCTATAACACTATTTAGGCAATACTTACCAGTTCTTAAAAATGTGGAACTTTGGGAGCATCACCAGAAAAGAATTTAGTTGACAGTGAATGGTTACAAGTACAAATCCTCTTTGTCAGTCTTGATCAGGTCACCAGGACTTCCGAATCTCTCTAAGGAAATCGGCCATGACGGTCAAATCCAGTTCTGATTCCATTTATTATCATGCTCCTCACTCTTTGCCCAAGCCACAGCAGAATAGAATTTTCTTAAAATATGACAAACTCAAATATCATACAAGGTTTAACAACCAGAAATTTCAGGATAGTTTTGAGATTAATCCTTTCCCAATTTCTAGGAATATTCTAGATCACTTTCCTCCACCCCTTACCAATCAGGTCATCATTGGCCAAATGCTTGAGAATTCTCCATATCCTCATGATTATTTGCCAGAGAAAGCGCAGAGTGTGATTCATACTCATCAAAATCTGTGAATATGGTCAGAAATGTGACTTCATTTCCACCCAACTAGCTCGCTCTGCTGTTCTTTCCAAATCTGTGGTTCTATTAAGCTCAGGGCAATTTAGAAGTGAGAAATGAGTTTAGTCCGCAGTTGCCATCTGCTAAGTCCACATGTCCATTTTGAGTATGAATCTGTACTTGAATTTTTTGGAATAAATTGTCAACGTTCCAGTCATTTCCCTTCATTTTCGAGTTTTGAATCTTCCTGTGAAATGTTCTTTTGAGCCACTGACAGCTCAGCAAATTGGATCTTTCAGGGCCTTTAATTCCAAAAATACCTTACACAAAGCGTGCAGACCAGGAAACCCCCTCAACAGGTGTCCACGACTTAACCATATGACCACAGTGAAATAAATTAAAGACCACACTTTGCTTTTCTATTAATAATAATCATTCATGTTTCTTGATTTTATATTGTGTACATAGCACCAGCAGAACACCTGGAGTGTCACAGGTGTTTGACAAATATTATTTGAATTAATGACATACCCTATTAGGTATTGATTGAAGAGCATAGTAATTATCTAGCCGCAGTCACTTTCTCCATTATACCTGACAGTTAACATGATGTTTCTCTCTCTCTCTCTCTCACACACACATACACACACACACAAAATCCAGGAGGGATACAGAGGAGGCCTTTTTTTAAAATCCCATTTTATTGTAGCTACGCCTCTCCATGGTCAGGAAACAGAGTTCTCGTACTTAGACTGAGCTTTCCACATTCCTTCTGAGCTCATAATCACAGATTTTACTCTCACTGTGAATGAGATTCTGGTAATCACTTTTTGCTCAAAATCTCAAGCCTTTCGTACCCTCAGGTCAAGCAGGCTGCACTGGGCCTGAGGGAGGAAGATGAGAAGAAAAGCCCATGTTTCTGCCGTGACCTTAGATCTGTCCAACCTCTGATGGCATTTCCCTAAGAAAACAGGGAGCACGAGAAGAGAAAAAGGGAAAGCCATAGGGAAGTATCTGCTTGTCCCAGTGAACTGAGGAGGAAGGGTTGAGGGTCAGGAGGAGGCCAGTGGGCCACGTGGTTCTCGAATAGACTCCTGAGTGGGAGTCCCGGCAGGAGTGCCCCCTGGGAGGCAAAGTGCCCTCAGTGACTTTCATCCTTTTTGTCATATATTCCCTGGAAGATACAGTTTATATTGTGATCAAGTATGATCATACATAACCAAAACAAACATGGTAGGAAACAGTATCTTTGCTTCATGTGCTGCACGCCACCCTTCTCTGTCTTCTGGACTGTTCTGGGCGATGCTGTGCAATGTCATTTCAACAAATGCTGGGCTCAGATGTCTCCATTTATCGTAGGACTCTGCTGGCTTAGCACTGTGTCAACCCAGAAGCCAGAAATGAATCACAGCTGCCATGTCTTCTAGACTGATGGTTGATGGTGGGTGGCGGGTCTTCATGGCAGCTCCCACGTGGTCTCTGTCCACTCCCTTGCTTTGTTGGTGTGAGGTGGTGCCCAGACCTGCCATAAGTCCAGGTCCTGCCAGATCTCCTTCTCCTCCTGGGAGCCTTGAGCCAAGTGTGTGTGTAGGTCTGTTGCAAGGAGCCCTAGCTTCTCTCATAGGTCACCCACGGTGTCAGGGCTTCGGCTGGTGAGAAACAGATGCAGATTTTAGTTGTCTTTGTGCCATTTCAGTGTTCTTGGGGGATCATCCCTAGATGGCCCTTGATCTGCTGGGGAAATACCAGTGCAGTTGCTTTTCCATTTAGAAATAGGAAAGAACTTAGAACTTAACTTACACTTGTGTTTATCTCATTTAAAATGCCTATTTCTGTGTGCATCTTTAATGTCAATAGATATAATTTATATTAATAACTACTTAAGACTTGTAAGTAGATATATATATTTACAAATAATTATCTTATATTATGAAAGTTCCATGGCCCAGTTGTTGTTGTTTATTTTTGGTTTTGGGCTTTATGTTTTTTTGTTTGGTTGGTTTTTGGGTGTGTTTTTTTTGTTGAGAGTGTTGGGAAGGAGGGAGTGGTCAATGCTGCCTGCCTGGGGCCCTTCCTTCTTCAGGAGTAGATTTATGTTAATCAGAGACCTTAGAGAACCGGATGATACAGAATAGTGAGGGCCTTCGGCACCAAAGTCATATTTGCCAAAAGAAGAATTAGACATAGGGCCTGGCAAGTTCTTGGTGTTTTTGGAGAGGAGCAGTGGAAGATGTGAGATCAGCCCTCCGGCCACCTGCAATGTGGGTGTGCCCCCAGGGCCTTTGCATCACCACCAACATGATCTAATATTGTCCTTTAGTGTGTATTTTTGGTTGTCATGTGTAAAAAACTTTTTTCTGAGACAGACTATATTCCAGCTCCAACCATCTTTCAGAAATGCTGGGAGTGATACCTCAGAGAAGGCTATTTGAGATCATTATCTATTCAGTGAATTTCTCCATAATGACATGTCAGGGTGGGATAACAGAGCTGGTGCAAACAGTGACATTGTTAATGAGTTGGACAGTTCACTAGTCAGGGCCAGGGTCCCCAATAAGAAGATATGGAGTTAGTCATGAAGTCTTAGAATATAGATAAGGTTCAGTGACATAGAGTTAGGAGCCAACGGACAAAAAAGAATTCTTGAGATGTCTTTGGTGCAAAAAGGTGGTTTATTAAAGCACAGGAACAGGACCCATGGGCAGAAAGAGCTGCTGCCCCAGGGTTGTGAGGAGTGGTCTATTATATGCTTGCAAGTTGGGAGGGGGTTAGGGATGGCATAAGTCTTTAAGGAATTTTGGAAGCAAGGTTTCCAGGAGCTTGAGGAGCTAGCTGTTGTTGGGGAAAAAGTTATTCATCACCAGTAATAAAACCTTTTTGTGAGACCCTTTAGATGTATAGCAGTGGGCCATATGCTTGGGAATGATTGTCAACAGTATCCTGGAGGGTTTAGAGATAAAGGAAGTTTCTAAGGGAATTGTTAAAGTAGACTTACAGGATCCTGGTTGAGGGTAGGGGTCAGTCAGGCTAGGGTTGCCCTTTGCCCTTAGCAAAGCCTTAAGGTGGGGGTAGTTGAGTCTCTAGAGGAGTGCCACTCTGCCTGTTTTAAGGGCTTGTCAGTGGGTAAGGAAATTTAATAATTTTTCTTCTGCCTTTTTGTTCCACATCATTCCCCCCTAAACAGTTTTGATCCTTAAATATTTAAGGTTGTTGAGGGTGAAAGGTCGCATCTTCTGTAACTTCTTCCTGCTGAATAAGGGCATAGACCTGTCCCTACCTACAGGTCAGTATTGGTCAGTTGAGGAATGTGTAGGGGAGTTATGAAAGACGGAGGCGAAGTATAGAAGTGTCTCTGTGTGTGGTAAGGGTCATCTGTGGACGTGAAGTCATTACAGCAGTGGAGTCTCAGCACCACGGAGAGAAACACTGAACAAGGCAACACATTAAGATTAGTAAGGCTGGAAGAATGAGAAGTCCAAAAAAGAGATCGTTAGTCGTTGACCATAGTCCTCCTTTAAACCAAGAGCTTAACCAATCACTGAGAGAGAAAGAAGGATTTTGTAGAGTTTGTTTTGGGTATTCATATCTTGTATTATAGTCCAATGACATTTTTGTGATAATCTGGGATGTACACACACATTTTGTTTTGATGACTGTACATGTGCCACCCTCTGCCGCTGTTAGGACAGCTAAGGCTGTTCTGTTTTGTAAAACTGCTTTACATATTTGTGTTTCAGTTATTTGATAGAGAAATGCTATTTTGAGTATCACTAAGGTCTTCAACCATGTACTTGTTAGTAAGACCTTTCATGTGTCAAACAACACCCTCCAGTCCCAAAGGGGGAACACAAATGGATGTTAGTTGGTCACCAGTGAGATACAGATATGAGAGTTTGCTATGACACTATAGATAAGGAAACTCAGTTATCCTGCCACGCACTGACATGCAACACTTTAACAGCCAGAACCAGCCCGTAACATACCAAACAAGCAAGCCTAATTAGTCAAGACTTTGTTCAAGATTTAAATCTTAAGGAAGTTTGTTAAAACCTTTTAAAGTGCATGCCTAAATAGGATTAGGGATGTTAAAGATCTGATAAAACAAAACATAGAAACTGGTTTTTCTGGGTAGTCAAAGAGAAAAATATTTACATTTTCTTCTTAACAGCAGATCAATTAATCTAAGAAAACTTTATCTCTTTTGAACAGAGAGAAAGCAGACTTTCTATACCAGTGTCTTTTTAGAGTTTATTTCAATCTTTGTCCATCCTGACCATACCTAAAATTCCATTCCAAAGATTTCCCTTCACAAACCTTCTACAACTTTCCTTTGCATTCAGGTTTTGTCCCAAGCCATTTCCTTCCAAACAACCATCTCATTCAGGACAAAATTACCTTATTTTCCTTCAACAAAATGCATTCCCATTCCTCATATCTTTCTTACATATCTCCTACTTTTCCACATAGAGTTGTTTCTCTGATTTCCATCAGTCATAGTTACAGTCAGCAGAATTTTGTACTCTTAGAAACACCTTAACATCTAGTGATGGCTAAGTGTTAACCATTTGTGAACTGTTACAACAGAATTCTTTAAATGGCAAATTGATGAATCAGTTAAGCACAAAACATGTTTACCAACAGTTTTAAATATTCTTGGTTTCTTTGCAGTAAGAAGTCAAAAGCACAAACCTACGTCCAGTACTCAGTGCTTTAGCACTTTATCCTATTTGGAAAAGATGTCCAAGAAATTTAATTTTGTTTGTCATCCAAGCAAAACTTTAAACTTTCAGGTTACCAAAGACTCTGAAAGCGATCTCAGCATTTACTTATGAAAACTTTAAGACAGACAATGAACCATCAGTCTAGTCATCTTTTTGCTAACAAATTGCAACAGATAATATGAGCTTATTTGACCTTTAGTAAACCTTGATAGAATAAAAGTTTCATGTTTATTGCTGATAACTTAAAAGACATGTTTATCTTAATTAAACCAACAAACTTAACTTAGTTCAAATACTGATTTACGTTCTACCTGGGCCCACTCCACTTTCAATGTTTACCTAAGACACGGGTGGGGGAATCTGGAGTGGGAGGTGTTAGGTCCAGGGGGTGCTCTTCTTGCTCCCTGACCGTGAAGAGAGAAGGAGCCATGGTGCAGGAGGCACGGAGGATGGTGTAGAGGCCAGTCATGCAGGCTGCATTCAAGTTGGTGCCGAAACAGGAGACGAGGGAGACAGAAGAAACAAAGTGCTGCCAGAAGGCAGAGAAAGGGTTCCCGGTTTTAGAGCTCATCAGCCAACAGAGGAGCAGATGCCATGTTTTCCTGCCAACAAGGGGCAAGGGATTAAGCAGTCCATGTCAGGCCAGAGAAGACAGGGAATTTCCCCAAAACAAAGGCAGTTTCAGCAGCTGCTTGGGAATATTCCTTAAAGCCTCTCTCCCGAGTTAGGCTAACCCCAGTTGGTTCCAGTGATAGCCATTAACATGGGAAATGGGTGAGGGAGAAGCCCCCACATCTATTAGGAGGAACTTAGAGAGATAAAGTCATAGTCCCCTTTTCTAGGGATGGCCTGTGTATCCTCCAGCAACCTAGGTTTACTAGGAGAAGGCCTATTTAGATAATTATCCAATATGTCAGGAGGGAGTTTACTAGCTGACCCATTTGGGCAAACACATTTTGCAAAAGGCCCTTAGGTCAGGGTCCTGGTGTAGAGCAGGGAAGGCCTAGGTATGAGCAATGAAGGTATCGTAGGTCCATTTGCCCTGTTTCCTGCAGAGGAGATCTAACTGATAGATCCCACTGTGGCCATGCAGTGTTACAAGAGCTCAGTCCTTTCCCAAGTTTTACAATGCAATTTGTTTCCAGTAGATTAAAAGGGCATGCCAAGGTAGAGTCCTTGAGAACCGAAGAAGCCTACTGAGGCCATGCTCCCAGAAAAGTAAAGAAGGTCCATTACCAAATCCCCCCCAAACTCCTGGGTGGAGTCCCACCCAGGATGTGTCAGAGGTTCCCCCGTGTCAGAAGCAACCGGAGGCGTCCCTAACACAAGATATCGCTATTGATCACAATCCTGCCTTTACTGGGAAGGCATTCCTGCCATAAAAGGCCCTGGAGAGATGCGGGCGCTCCTCCCCTTCCCCATCACATCCTAGGCTGCTGATCCTGGTGAATGGACTAAAATACCATGCCATGCCATGCCATTGTCTGCCCTGAAGCTTGTGTACTGTTCTCCCATTTTAACCCATGGAAAATACTAGAAAAGTTTTGCAAGGGGAAATTACCCAATTTCGTAGCTCTAAGTAGTTAGTACTTAGCACTTAGCACTGCCAAGAAATAGTAAAGACTGAAATCCATCATGGTCTAAGCGACTTTCTAACAGATGTGATCCTTACAGCCAACTTCCCTTATAAACATGCCCGGTTGCATTTTATTTCAGTCGGGTACTGTTTTCAGCCAGTTCCCTGTGGAGTTCCCATGGCCAGAAGTGGCTAGACCAGGGATGTGGAGGGGATCACATTAGGTCAATCAGGAGGAAATGTCACATGGGAGTCTTAAGATTGGCAGCTGTCCTGGTGACTTAGGTGGCTGTCCCGTCCCCAAGACAGACAACTTTGTATAAAGAACAGAAATAAAGAGAGGGCATCAAATTTCCATTCTGGCCAGGCTACTAACTTCCAGCTAAAAGGCAGACGTTCTCCTTCCCATAGAGTAGCCACAGGCTAGAGGACTACAGCCTAAGCAGTCAACATTAAAGTGTTCCAGTAAGACCATACTCCTTGAAAAGCCCCAGAAATGAAAGTCAAGGAAGAAGAGAGAAAGTACTTACCAATTTTGCACCGAAGCTCAGAGTCCGGATGTAAAGACTCAAAGTCCCTTCATGTTCACCAAATGATGAAGTCTTAGAATATAGATAAGGCTCAATGACAGAGTTTGGAGCTGACAGACAAAAAAGAATTCTTGAGATGTCTTTGGTGCAAAATGGTGGTTTATTAAAGCACAGGGACAGGACCCATGGGCAGAAAGAGCTGCTGCCCCAGGGTTGTGAGGATTGGTCTATTATATGCTTGCAAGTTGGGAGGGGGTTAGGGATGGCATAAGTCTCTAGGGAATTTTGGAAGCAAGGTTGCCAGGAGCTTGAGGGGCTAGCTGTTGTTGGAGAAAAGGTTATTCATCACCAGTAATAAAACCTTTTTGTGAGACCCTTTAGATGTATAGCGTGGGCCATATGCTTGGGGATGATTGTCAACAGTATCTTGGAGGGTTTAGAGATAAAGGAAGTTTCTAAGGGAATTGTTAAAGTAGACTTACGGGATCCTGGTTGAGGGTAGGGGTCAGTCAGGCTAGGGTTGCCCTTTGCCCTTAGCAAAGCCTTAAGGTGGGGGTAGTTGACTCCCTAGAGGAATGTCACTCTGCCTGTTTTAAGGGCTTGTCAGTGGGTAAGGAAATTTAATAATTTTTCTTCTGCCTCTGTGTCCCACATCAGTCAGGACAGCTAAGATCGAACAGCATAGACACCTGGTTTTGCAGTTGAGACAGGAGCACGCTAGCATTCATAGAAGTGACTTCTACAAAAACATCCAAAAATAAGACAATTAACTATAGAGCATTTGTCCCTATAACAGCCAAGGGGCACTTAAGACATAAACCGATAGATGTCAGCAAAAAAGAAAAGAAAAGAAAAAGAACATCAGTACGTGGACATTAACCGAGTAGATACACAGATACGTCACCAGAGCCCTGATTGGTAGGACTCACCACACCTGATTGCTTAAGATAGTTTTGCAAAAGAGCTCATAAAACCCCCTAAATTAGACACTCCAGGGGTAACCCTGTCTGGTCCCCTCACTCTCTGGACATTTTATACTTTTTTTTTTTAAATATTTTATTTATTTATTTGACAGACAGAGATCACAAGTAGGCACAGTGGCAGTCAGAGAGTGAGAGGGGAAAGCAAGCTCCCTGCTGAGCAGAGAGCCCGATGCGGGGCTCGATTCCATGACCCTGGGATCATGACCTGAGCCGAAGGCAGAGGCTTTAACCTACTGAGCCACCCAGGTGCCCCTGGACACTTTATACTCTTGCTCAATAAACTTTGCTATGCTGCCCACCACTCTTCATCTGGTCTGCTCCTTCATTCTTGGAAGCAGTATGATCAACAACCGCGGCACTGAAGGCAGACAATTCCTATAACAGCATCTCATGGATTCAGTGAGGCTGAACAAGGAAACCAGAATTAAAGTCTTTTTTATGGTCGTAGCAATTTCACCTGAAAGGTTGCTGAAAGTGTTTATCACCTCAGAATCTTTAAACAAGCTAATTAAGAATGAAAACACATTGTGAAGACGTTCAAGAAATCAGGCTTCGTTGCTGTGTAGTGATTTCTTTCCGTGGATTTAGTTTGTAGGGAACCGATGTACTGATGTATTGCTCTGTCCCTCTACAAAACAATAGGAAGCAATGTAAATATAACGTATACTTTATATTAAGGAATATATATATATATATATTTGGATTTATTATTATAGACAAGAGAGACACACTGAATAAATGAGTCAGGAGACTTCTCTTTCTCCTCCTCAAAGTTGGGAATTAAGAGCAACACATTGAGTTTTCCCTCTGGGCTCTGTCTTTATAGATACATAAAATAGCAGGACCACAAGTTCATTTGCATTTATTTGCATGTGATCTGCATATAGCTATACAGATTACATTGTATTTCCTGGTGTTTTCAGGATTTTTTTTTCTTTTTCCTTTTTTTCCTCCCTTAAAGATTGTCAAGATATCTGAACCATAAATGACATCTGGGAAAGAAGAGAGCAAAATAACAGAAGTTAATGATACAAATGCTTTGTTTCATAGTACTTTTAGTTTTCACTTCTCCAGAGACAGAAATACATTGGGGTAAATATCAGAAATACTGTTACATCAGTTGTTGAGAGAACAGTGCTTTTCTTTTCTCCTTAATTCTAACAGCAGTCTACCGGATGTGAATTGTTCAGTACAAATGCCCCTTATCTCTCTGTTTTTATGTTGGTTGTATAAAAGAGGAGTGTTTGGTATAAATGTATGCTTCAGCTTCGTGGGAAGATTACACAAGATTTGTCTTCCCTTGACCTGCCACTGGGAGTGAGACCACAGATTTAATTTAAAACCATACCAAGTGAAGTAGATGGCCCTATGGAAGGATGTTGTGACCTGGTTTTATAAGAAAAGGAAGGAGAACTTGAATTTAATGGAGTCTTTTTTTTTTTTTTTAAGATGAAAATGGGAAAATTCTTATAAAAAGATCATGGGGCACAAAATTTCACAATTTACTTAAAAAAAACTTTTAAGGAAATAAGATTTCCCTGCTCCTAAATTTGAACCCATAATACTTAAGTCTGATGCATGGGAACCAAAGGGGGGAAAAAAAGAAGTGAAACAGATTAGTCAAGTAATAACTCTAGAGCAGAAACAATGAACACCTTAAAAGAAACAAAGTTTTAAAAGGAATCTATTTCAGTGTATTTAGAGAGAGTTTAAAGTCATGGTCTAAAGTTTATTCTGTAACATCAGTGCCTCTTGACATCAGCCTTGTTGAATGTTGAGTGAGATGTGAACTTCATGTTCTCAAAGGAAAGATGCATGAGATATGGTGCTATTAAGCAGCCAGCTGCATTATTTAAATTCCCTGTGGACTGATTTTGCAAACATTTCTGGTAGAAGTGAAGGTTCTGACTGAATAAGTCTGTGCTTTCTCAAGTAGGAACAGGTTGGACAGAAATGGTACAGAGTTTTCCAGGTAGTCCTGAAGGAACATGGGTTTTGAGAGGATAAAGAGAAAATGATCTTGTGGTTGTTCGTTGGTTCCATTTGATGGAGATGAATAGGATTCCTTTCTAGGGATGGCAGACAAGACTTATTTTTTAGAAACATATTCTTTTTAAATTTTTCTTTCTTTTTTTTTTTTTTTTTTGATAGAGAGGACACAGTGGGAGAGGGAACACAAGCAGGGGAAATGGGAGACAGAGAAGCAGGCCTCCTGCTGAGTGAGGATCCTGATGCAGGGCTTGATCCCAGGACTCTGGGCAGACAGACACTTAATGACTGAGCCACCCAGGTGTCCCAAAACATGTTCTTTCATTCATTTGGTTTTCTTGGCATTTAAATCATCAAAACTGATGAAAATGGAAATTTGGGGGACTTCTTGCACATCTGGAAAGTAATTTGGGAAAACAGAGAGGCAGCTGTGCCACTCGGTCCAAATTATCGTCTGCTGAGCGCCGAGTAAGGAGTGGGTAAGCAGCACGTTGCAGGGTGTGAAGCGTTTGCTGTCTCTGGCCCACACTGAGTTGAGCAGCTGCCTTTTTTCTTATGAGCAACAGAAATGTTTTCCAGGTCCCCACGTTATTGGGGAATTGAGTGATTTGGACTGAGAAAGAGGGACTTAAATTTTCTCACTAGTAGTAGAAAACCTTTGATTGACAGCTTGGAAACTTGAGAAGCAAACAGTTGGTTTTGAAGGTGTTGCTTGGAAAAAGGGGACAGAAGGTAATCTGAACAAAGCTATATAAATAATTAAGAATTTTTTTGGAGTAGACTTCATTATTCCAAGAAGTCAGTTGACTGTGTTAAGTTGTAGAGTTCAGCTGGTTATTTTTGAGAAGCCAGAATTCAAAATTGGAGCGGGTTGGCTAGAACAGAACAATTCTTAGTGCCTCTGGGAAAGAAGGCCGGTGGGGGTTGGGGTGGAGATTGAGTTCCATTTAAGAACAGCAAGCCATAGGAAGATGTGCAGCTATAATCTGGAAGGCCTCACACAGATACACTCAGGCATTAGAAGATGTCGGTTTTATATTTGGCCAGAAGTGGCAGGCATGTTTCCCTCCCTGGATGGATGGAGGTGGATGTTTCTGGATGAAGACAGGATAGCATCACCTTCTCAAGAGACTTGACATGACTCTAAAAGGCTTAGGAGGTGCCAGCACCCCAGCGGTGGGGGACCCCAGTGGGCCGTGGCCAAGTCCAGACAATCACTCAGAGAAGCGGGTTCTTGGGTGCTGTGGCTGCAAGTCTGTTCCCCCACCTTCCCGTGCACACTTTGAAGGGAGTGCCTTGGTCTTTCCCAGTATATACCAGGGGCGGGGACTAAGGAAACCAAGGGTCTTGAAGAAAAGGGGGCCCCAGAGGACTTGTTTCTTTGGGGCATAAGCAGAAATGCTAGGTTAACAGAAGGCAGCTGGCCAGGCTGTGGACTCAAGCTCTCACTGCAGCGGGCCCCGAGCTCTCATTCTTCTAGCCCAGGCTGCCAGGAGTAGCCAGTGTCCAGGACTCTGTTCTCCTGGTGCTGAAGCTGAGGTTGGTGGGCTGGGAGAGGACCACTCTGAAGGGAAAGCGGTCACTCTAGGAAGCTGCTGGTTGCTCTTTGGGCTGCCCTGGGCCTCCCCATCTGGGGGCCCGAGCTCCTACCTCAGCCCAGCTGGACCGGGGAGCAGAGGTAAGGTGAAGGGCCCTGAGGTCCAGGCCGGCAAGCTGGGGGTTTATTTTGTCACCGAGTGATAGGGTAGCATGGGTGATTCCCAGGGAAAGGACAGCTGGTCAGCTCTGTTTAGCAAGGTCACTTTGGTGGCTGTGTTCGTGGCAGAACAGACAGAGTGGGGAAACGGACAGGGTTCGTGTGGTTGATTTGAGGAGAGTCAGGGCAAACCGTGGGACCATAATTTGATTTATCATGCTGTATTGCAGGAGCATCACCTTAAGATGTTCTGGTCTGGCCTCCCTCCTCCCCTGCGATTCTGGTTCCAGGCAGTTTGACAGCAGTCAAGCGAAGACCACCAGGCTGACCACCCCTGGACCTTTCCTCAGAGGCCCAGCAGCAGATTTCTTACCTTGACTAGTCCTATTTCCCTACTGGAAACTTGACAGTAAACCTACTGAAGAGGGGGTTAGGCTCCCAGCTCCTCTACTGTGTCCTTACAGCCTGTTGTCTGAGATAGACAGATGGACCGGCAGACCGAATGGGAATGACTTTTTCCCAGACATGTTCAAACTCAAACATCTTATTGGTCTTGGAAGAGTTCTTCTGGCCCCTGGCTCTGCACTGGGATTTGGAGGCAATTAACTCAAAGGAGAACATTTTACTGGTGGAAAAGAAAGAGGTTTTTTTGTTTTGTTTTGTTTTGTTTTGTTTTTAAATCATTTCTTTCTTTTTCTCCTGTCCCCTGGTTGCATAAAACTGGTGAATGCGCAGATATGGGATGGAGATTGCTGTGACCCAGGGCTCTTGATAAGGCCTGAAGGTCTTCAGCAAAAAGCCTTGGGGGCGAACTCTGAAGTCCACCCTCCCCACCCCCGCCCTGCTTGCTTCGCAGCGTGTCTGGCGGGTTTAGACAAGCATTGCTGTGTGTGACGTGACGGGACTATGCTCTGTAAGCTGGAGCGTGTGGGCACCTTCTAGGCTTGCTCCGAGTTGTGTTTCTTTGGTTGTCTTGGTAGCGCCATTTATTCATACCAAAGAAAGGACAGGTTGGGAGGTAAAAAGGGAAGGGGAAATGTTTCTCTGAATGAATGAATGAATGAATGAATGAACAGAACAAATGGCATAATTTACAAATGTAGGCAGCATTTGGCCTCGTGAATGTGTTCAGACGTGCACTTGGGCATCAAGTCGCCAAAGGGAAGACTATAGTCTGAAATATTATCTTGTAGTGAATATTAGGAGCTAATAGTCCTGTGGGCCAGGTGGACTGTGTTCCTTCATTAGTTCTCTCTACGTGATAGGTACTCAGTGCTCTAGAGTTATCGAGATGGGGAAACCTGCCTCTGGCCGGGAGCTGTTAGGGGTCGCAGAGCTGAGTGTGGACCCAGGAGGGTGGGTTCCAGAGCAGTGGCTCAGGCCACAGAAGGCTTTCCTCTAGGTAAACTGGTAACCTGTGCTTTTCTTGCATGTTTTTACTATTTCTTGGAATAGCTCAAGGGATAGGGTGCTCTTTTCAAGGGTCTCCCAGGAGGGTGTGGCACAGGTGTGTCTCAGACACAGCATCCCTCGTGGGTCCTCAGTTCTCTGGTTCTCCTGAGAATTTCTAGGAATGCAGTGGTCCTGGTAGCAGAATTTCTCAGGATCTTCCCAGGAGGTTCTGGTGCAGCCACTGATCGGGCCTTAGGGAGCCTTTCCCCTGCACCTTCTCGGCAGGTGCTCCCCTAAGGGTTTCTGAGCCCTGCCAGGCAGGCAGAGCTGTGAGTTCAAGACCATGGCCTCAGCACCAGGCAGTCCTGGCCTGGAGGTTTGGCTTCTCTGCTTGTTAGTCTTGGAAGCCTTGGGTGGTCGCTCAGCTTCAGTGACCTACTGTGTGTTCCTCCGCACAGTGAGGAACAGGTCCTGCGTCCAGCAGGTAGCCTGAGGGTTAAGAGGTGTCACGTGTGAAAGTTAGCCTGACGCATGCTCACAGCATAATGAATACCAGCCGTGACTAGGGAAAATACATGGAGAGTGGGGGCAGGAAGCGGTGGGTCTTTCTGCAGATAGACTGACTGCCTTTGTTCTCTTCCTGTGTCTTCCTCCTGCTCTCCTCGCTCCCAGGACGGCTCGCTGGGAAACATCGATGACCTGGCACAGCAGTATGCAGATTATTACAACACCTGTTTCTCCGATGTGTGTGAGAGGATGGAGGAGCTCCGGAAGCGGCGGGTTTCCCAGGACCTGGAAGTGGTGAGTGGGTGGGTCTGGGAATATGCTTCTGACCTGCCCCTGATCCCTCATGCCCGCCAGGCCTTCTAGCGGTCCTGGTTGTGCCTGGAGCATCCCTTTGTAAGCTGTGGTGCTAGATCAGGGTACAAAGGTCAGGTCCCATAGGCTGAATCATCTAGCTCCATGGCCATCAGATGAATTGGGTTTTGGCTGGGATGGCACAACCCAATCTTTATAGTCATGGAAAGACTGAATTTTATGTTGTAACTTAAGTGACAAGTGTTTTTACTGTTGGCCAGTGGGACTACATTTTTATGGCCTCTAAGCCCAAAGAATGTCTAGGTTAGATTTTTCCTGCCTTCTTTTCTCCCTTCCTTCCTTAAACAAAATAGAATTTAAAGAAGCCAGAAACCACCCTAATTTCTCACTTGGTAATTACTGTGTTGGTTTTTTTTTTTTATTAAGCAGATCCCTGCTCAGTGTTTTTCTGGGCATTTTTACATCAACAGTATAATTCTTACTTTTTTACTTAATATTTTATTATAGTTCTTACATGTCATTAAGATTTTCATAATCACCATTATTCATGGCTCTGTCCTTGTACTCAAGGTGTTCAAATTCATTTGGCTGTTTCATGAAGACCATTTTGGATTAATGCTGCAATTGAACTTGCATGTGATAAATAGTGAATAAATAGCTTAGGTCTCTCTTTGTAATCTGTATGTGTGCTAATGTTTCCATGTTGTATATTTGGTACAAAAAATCTTATTGATGTTTCTGTGCTTATCAGCTTAAATTTTCATTATATTTTCTATTTGGATCCATTCTGGTTCAATGCTTTTCACATTGTTTTATTTCACTATGCTGACCTCAGGACCCCTTCTGGAATGTCTCCTCATCCAGACCAAATCCTTTTTGACCATCTTTTATATATTGGTGAGGGAGGAAGGGCTACATGGATCTGTTTTGCATAAGAGTCTCTCTGCCTTTAGGGGCACCTAGGTGGCTCAGTGGGTTAAAGCCTTTGCCTTCAGCTTGGGTCATGATCCTGAAAGACCCCTGCCCTGGAAAGTCCCCTCCCCTAGAAGATAGATAGGATAACTAACCGCTTGTTTGCTTTTCTGTGAACCGCTGGCTTTTAGGTATAAGATTAGGTTATTAATTGTGTGATTAATTGCTCTCTTGCCCTTCTGTAACTGCTTGGCTTATAGAAATAATAGGGACGCCATGATGGCATTCCTACCTTCCCCCTTCTTGTTCCCCCTTCCCGCCTCTCCCTCCGCGCGCGAGCCCTCAGAACCAATCAGCCTGTTCCCCCTTCCCGCCTCTCTCTTAGCGTGCGCGCGTGCGCGCACGCGGGTCCTCAGAGCCAATCAGCAAAACCCAAGTATGCCTTTTTCAAAAGTTCAAACTGTCAACCAATCAGTTGCGACCCACCCAAAACTTGTTTGTACCTTCCTATAAAAGACCCTGCTTCTCTCCGGTCGGTGTGCTCGGTTAGCTGGAGCTGCCGAACACCCGCCGGTACCTGTGTGACAATAAACCTCTTGCTGTTTGCATCCAGTGGCAGTGTTGGATTCTTGGGTAAGGGGATCCGCGGGTCTTTCAATCCCAGGGTCCTGGGATCAAGCCTGGAGTTGGGCTTCCTGCTTGGCAGGGAGCCTGCTTCCTCCGCTCTCTCTGCCTGCCTCTCTGCCTACTTGTGATCTCTGTCTGTCAAATAAATAAATAAAATCTTAAAAAAAAAAAAAAAAGAAAAAGAAAAAAGTCTCTCTGCCTTTCAAAACAGTTTGAAAACTGCCGATTCAATCAAGTCTTTATTTATTTATTTATTTATTTAATTTCCATAAATCTACTTAGGGTAGGCATTAAAGAAAAAGCAATAATTAAGAAACTTGGAACAAAGAAATTCATTTATTACTAATTCCTTTTCTGTTATAAAGCACCTCTTACATAACAGACCCACCAACTAGTTTAGGCACCACTGTTTTCTGCAAGTGGACATTCTTCACTTCTGTAGTGAGACTCTGGTGTTCCTGTGGACTTTAATTTCTTTCCTTAACTCAGCCTAAGTGAAGATTCTTCAGGTCAGGAGTAACAGTATATCATGACTGTCAGATACTTACTGATTCTCTTTCCTTTTTGTTTGCTTTCTGAGCAGTTGGCAGTGGTGGGAGTTACTACAGTTGAGTTGATTGAGCTGAGAAGCGTCAGTTGGGGGCTGAGAGCCATCATCTTGGGAGCCTGACATCGGCGCCCAGGCAGGTGTGTGGGCATCATCATTGCCCAGGGCATCTTTCCTATGACTTTGTCCTCTGGCCTGTGCGAATGGCAGGGTTGCTCCTTCCTTTTCAGCAGAAGTAACCTCATGTGGCAGAAGATGCCACTGAAGTTAATTAGGTTCTTTTAATGGGACATCGTTAATGAAAAAGGACTTAAATACCCACCCCCCTTTTCTGTGGGGGGCAAGATTGCCACTGAACAACAACAACCTTTGGATATTGTAATTTTGACCTTGAATGATAGCCTGGTAGCATACTTTGTGGCTTCTTTGGATATTTTGCCTTGCAAGGAAATGCTTGCTATGGATTGGTGCATGATCCTTGATGCAGTTGCTCTCCTAGAAGTCTAGCTGGTTGAGTTGGGGTTACCATCACCACCGCAAGGTGTTTAGGAACCTTGGAAGGCAGCATCTGCGTGGGAAAGAAAGCCTGCTTGGCAGTGCGATAAATAACTTCTTCCCATTTAGACAGATGGGCTTAATTTGGTGTGCTCTGTTCCAGAGCTGCAAAAGACAGTCTGGGGGGAAAAAAACCCACCACATGAGCTTAATTAGTTCTCATCCAAGGTGCAGGAATGTGGTGGTGGGTAAAATTGATGGGCGCTCATTCCAGCCAGGCTGGAAACTTTGTTCATCCTTTAAACAGTAGTTCATGAAAAAAGTAAGATCCCAGATGGGCATATTCAGACTCCTTTCTATGAAATTCCAGGCAAGTTGGAGAAGTCAAGGGGAGCTCTCGAACTGCTAAATGCCAGGTTAGATGCCGTGTGTCCCATATGTCATTCATGTAGTTCAGGAGAGTCTAGAAGTCTGTGTGAGATATGTCTTAAGGTCATCTATCATTCTTTCGGGCCACCTATGCAACACTGGCAACATATTGCATGTTCTGTCCTTAGCTCATCACAGAGAGAGTTCATTTTCTTGAGAAGCTAAAACTTTCAGTCCATGATGCTCCTTTTATTGCATTATTTTACTTTATGTTATGTTTTTTTTTTTGTTATTTTATTGCATATTATTCCACTTTCAGACAAGTAGACAAACTTCTTCCCCATTTTACTGTTGGAACAGCTTTGTGTCTGAGGACCTGCAACATTATACTCCTTTTGGTGTCCATAAGCAGTCCAGCGAAAGCTGAATTGAGGTGGCTTGGAGAAGAAATAATCCACCAAAAGCAGTAAGAGGAGTACAGTGGAAGCCTAAAGCCTTTTTTTTCCCCTCCTAGCTAGAGAACACAACAGCTAGAGTGGGGAGACTGGGGGAGTAGGGGGAGTGGGGGTTGGGTAGAATCCTAAGCAGGCTCCACACAGCTCAGAGCTAGACATGGGGCTTGAGCTTATGACCCTGAGATCACAACCTGAGCAGAAATCAAGAGTCTGATGCTTAACCTACTGAGCCCCCCAGGTTCTCTGCCTTTTATACAGAAAAATGTAGCATTAAGTTTGTTGTGTCTGCTGTAGAAAAATCATTCAGAGACAGCCTTGAATACAGAGTTTTGAATTATGGGTTGAGTCAGTTTATGACTTCATTTCATTTCAGATTCTCTTGGTGAATTTTGGCAATTGAGGGAATGTTCTATAGATAGAATAGGTATCTAGATGTTTGTGTTTGGCTTTAAAAGTCGAGAAGTGCATTGTCTTTAAGAGCTAATTACATGTCCACCAGAGAACCAACCAATCAAAAAGGCACCCTGCCCATTTAGTCAGCGATGCTTGACTTAACCCTGAAAAATATAAGGTTTTGATAATTATGTTAGTAATTAACTTTCTGGACTGAATATCAAGCTACTTTTCCAGGACCTAATCACCCAGCTCCCTACTAGCATAAAGCACTTCTTTGATAAAGTGTTTGCAGGGCCAATTAGTTTAGATGAAGGCAACAGAGAGTACAGATGGGTGAACGTTCAATAGTATAAACAGGGATTATGATTTGAATTTATAACTATGGAGAGTTTTTATTTAGCACCAAACAGGCCCTAAAGGAACAGTGTGTCTGGACCCGAGCCTTGGCCTCTGCTGGGGACTGGGACATGAGTGCTTGTGAACAGCAGGGAAGCTGCCCATATTTCCACACATTTGGCACGTCCCTGAGCACTGCCTGTTATTTTGGCTGGGCAAGTCTGCGTTTGGAAATGATACAGCTTTCCAAGTCCATAATGGGCCCATCTCTAGTGATGCTAAGTCCGACATCTGTCAAAGTGACACAGCGGCCAGGAGAGGGACACAAGCAAGGTGGGTAATTATGACCGGCCGTATCCGCTTCCTCGGCATCTGTGAGGTTTTGAGTCTGTCAGGATGTGGACAGACAACAAGTGTGTGTGGTTGTCGGTGCAATATAGCCATGACGAAGGAGTTCCTTACTTACGGGGGACCCTATTGACAATCGTCAGCCCAAGCCCAGCTTGAGCTCTGTGCCAGTCGTGATCCCCTCTGTGTGTGCACCAGGAAATGGGAGCCCAGGTGGAGACTCAGCGCAGGTCTTCAGGGACCAGGGGTGTAAGTGAAAATATCGCATATTATAACAGACAGATGTGACGTCACAGCTGTTGCCGATGGTATAGGAAGAGTTCTGGGGTATAATTATTGTTCCTTGAAATTTAAAAAAAAAATTTTTTTTTAAGATTTTACTTATTTATTTGACAGAGAAAGATAACAAGTAGGCAGAGAGGCAGGCAGAGAGAGAGAGGGGGAAGCAGGCTCCCCACTGAGCAGAGAGTCCGATGCGGGACTCCGTCCCAGGACCCTGAGATCATGACCTGAGCCAAAGGCATCGGCTTAACCCACTGAGCCACCCAGGTGCCCCTAAAAAAATTTTTTTTTAAATATTTTATTTATTTATTTGACAGAGAGACACACACCAAGAGAGGGAACACAGCAGAGGGAGTGGGAGAGGCAGAAGCCAGCTTCCTGGCGAGCAGGGAGCTTGATGTGGGACTCGATTCCAGGACCCTGGGATCATGACCTCAGCCAAAGGCAGACGTTTAATGACTGAGCCACCCAGGCGCCCCGTTCCTTGAAATTCTAATAGTCTAACCTCTTCAGATGTAATTCTGGCCTCATTAGAGGCAGGAAGAGTGGGATCTGTCATGACTAGAGGGTCTTCTCAGCCCTTCTTCAGACTGCACGGCCCCTGCCCCAGCGTGAGTCCCAGCCCCCACCGCCGCTTGGTGCAGTAGCAAAGGGAAATCCTTTTGGACTCGGGGCCCGCTTGGGGCTGTTGTGTTTACCTGGCAAGTTGTATAACCTCCCTCAGCCTCAGCTTTCCCATCTATACAGTGGGTGTAAAAATATCCCATAAAGGTATTGTGAGGATTAAGTGAGAAAATTGCTCTAAAGCACCTTGTGCATCATGATGAATGCCTGTAACTATACATTTCTTTTCTTTCCTTTCTATTCCTAGTTCAAAATCATTCTGGAACCACTGAAGACTATCCGTTACTCATGCTTCATTAATATGTATTCATAGGAGTACACAGGGTATTTAGCTTTTTGATATTAAACATAAATAAACAGCGTACTGTAACAAACTTCCATGCCTCTTACCCAGCTCCTACAGTTGTTAGCATTTCAACATCCTTATGTTACCCTTACTCCCCGTGCCCACTTGATTATTGTTGTTTTTGCAAAGTTCTTTTTGCATATTGAAATGTACAGTTCTCAGCTGTATGATTTTGTCAAGAGAATGTATCCATGCCACGCACACTCTAGCATGATACAGGACATAGTTAACAACCACGCCAAGTTCCCTCAGTCCCTTCCTGGCAAATCCGTGTTGAGTTCAGGGATTTTTGTTGGTCTGTTTTGGTCACTTCGGCATCCCAACATAGGGAACAGTGCATGGTGTGTAAGAGGTGTGTGATTAGTATATGCTGAGTTCATTTATTATATAATTATTTTTAAATAATTTATGAACATTAAGCCTATATCTGAGATTTTGCCTTTCTAGAAAGACCGGTAAAAGATGTTTTCCCCATCCACAAAGAGGTCACAGGTTAGTTGGGGGCATTAGACAAGTAAACAGATTATAAAAATGCTATGCTGGGGTACAGGGAAGAGCCCCTGGCACAGGGTAGGAAAGTCAGGAAAGACTTCCTGCAAGAGGTGATACCCAAGCCCACTCATTAAGGATGCAGAAGGTTAACTTGATTTTGGGCTGGGAGTAGACAGAGCAGAAGAACTTAAGGCAGAGGTTCCAGTTTTTGCAAAGATCAAAAATTAGGAGAGAAAAATGTGGCCTTTAAGGCAATTACAAGAAGTTTACCATGGCTGAAACCTAAGATATAAATGATGTGGAGAAAAAGATGCATGGTCTTCTTTCTCAGGTCCTTGGATTATTAATGATACAAAAAGATAGGATGTTCTGATTCATCACCATTCACAAGACAAAACAAAAATAATTGCCATTTTGCAACAGCTGGCTGCTGGGTCAAGGTGAACTTGCGGTTCCACACGGGCAGACTTAGTCCAAACTCTATCTTGGGGGGAGTGAGTGGGGTGTTTTGTTTTATCGACTTCTCTCTTGTTACTTGCTAGAGACAGCAGAACACATGGAAAGCAGGTTTCCTGTGCTGCCTGAGGATTCCAGGAAATGATGAGGAAAGGCGAGGTTGCCCCCACCTGAGTGCATAGGTTGCAGGTGTTCAGAGGGAATGCGGCCCACCCCAGGAGCGTGGAAGCTCAGAAGGCAAATGTTCTCTTTGGAGAACATTCTGTTCTCTCTTGCAAAGGATGGCAGTGTGATTTGTGTGGCAGGGTGTCCCGAGTTTAGATATTCCATTGCTAAAGCCCAACCGTTGCTCTGAAAAGCATTTGTTTTTGTTTGGTTTCATTTTGTCTTCAAGGATAGGACTTGCCAGCTTGGAGCTACTGGTGATTTGCAGATTGAAGGCAAAAGCAGTGGGCATTAGACGTTGGGTCTGAGCTACGTTCTGCTGCGCGATTCACATACTTGATGACAAAATACACTGAGGCATTGTGTCTTAAGCCCCATGGTGATACAATTCTCTGCTCTGGCTCCTCTCATACAAAGTCGCATTTATAGTCCAATGCCCAGTAGCAATTTAGTCAGCGTTTTTGTGCACTGCACCGCGCTAACACGGATGGACAGGAACCGATCTCTCAGCTGCCAGATTGGATCTCGGCATCCTGGGTCGTTTGTCATTTGGTTACGCATCTGTCCTTTTACACTTAGAAACCTCGGTCGACTCTTGTATAATCTGGGAACAGTTTAGATGCATCATATGTGATATAACCGTCTACAAGGCGGGGGAGGTCTTCATCAGGTCTTTCAAATAAGGTTCAATGGCATCAGCTTCTTTTTTGCTCCTGAGCATTGAGAAATTACTGTTTTGTTTGTTTACATTTTATAAAACACAATATACCTAGGGGATTAAAAACCAAAATAGCATCTTACTCAGAGTAGCATCTTACCCAGAAAGGGAAAGAAATCTGAGCTTTGTGGTTGTTTTCATTTACATACAACAGAGAATTCCTAAATGTTAATCACATTGGCAGTGACTGGGGAAAAAAGCCAAGGAATTCAAGTCAGTGAGGCCACTTTGATGGCAGTATCTGGGTTTGGGAGGGTGTGGCCATCCTTTGGGAGGGGAAAGGAGCATTCCTGTTTTTGGAATCTGGACATTTCATAGTGGAGTGAGTGCCGCCCCCCCGCCCTGCCCCGCCATGTGCCTTTCTGGAGCCCTGGGATGTCAGCATCAGGTCCCCAAAACTGTAGTGGCTTCCAAATGTTTACATTTAACACATAAGCACTTTTAATGTGGGAGAGTGCCGTGTAATTTATTTGTGCATATGCCAAGGGAATTATTGGCTGTTTAAACGTGTGAATTTGTAGCATGCTAGTGGCAGTATGGTCTTGCCTTTAGACAAAATGTAAAGGAGTGTGATGCATTTTTATTTTCAGGGCCTGAGTGGGTTTTGTGGCTGGATCTATAATGCCTATAATGATGTCATCATCAAAGGTCTAAATTTAAAGGCCTCTGGTGAAGACCGAGTATCTCAGGCCAAGAGGCCCACCTGTCCTTCTAGGCTCTGTTTAGTGTTGGGGGTCTGAAATAGTGATTAGACAGGGATAGGGCCCAGACAGAGAGTCACCTGGGGCCAAACTAAGAGCCTTTTCTGGTGTCGCCATGCACAGTGGCCCTTGGCCTCCTAACCCATTGGTCCGGACTTTAGACCAGTCTCAATGTAGCTCCACTGCACCCGCCTGAGTGAGGACAGAGAGGCTTGGGCCCTGTATATTTGATGTAGTTTTGAAATGTTGGTGAGGTCCAGAGCGTATGGTCAAGAACGAATTTTAGTCAAGAGGCCAGGACCTGTGGGCAGAATCCATGGGCAGAAAGAGGCTGCTGCCTGCTGCCCATTGATCTGGGATTGTGAGGAGCAAGTGATTATATAATTTGGGGTTGGGGGGAAGTAAAGATAAGGGAGATTCCACAAGGAATTTCAAATACTAAAGAAGACTCTAGGGATGTCTGAGGCCTATCTTTGTCAAACGGGTTGTTTTTCCCTCCAGCAAAGCATTAACAGTACGGTGGTTGGGAGCTTCCTAGAAGAAGGTTACACGCCGCCCACCTCAAGGATTTGTCAATGGGCTGCAGGTTATAAGGACGTTTAGTTTTATCTGCATTTCCTTGTGCCTCTGTTTCCCACATCATATTGATCTGAGCCTCTTCTTCTAAGAAAAACATCACAGGGGAGCCTGGGTGGTTCAGTTGGTTAAGCGGCCGACTCAGGTCTTGATTTCCGGGTCTTGAGTTTAAGCACTGTGTTAGGATCCACGCTGCGTGTGGAGCCTACTTTAAAAAAAAAAAAAATCATTACACCCATTTCAGCAGTATGTATGTGTATGTATGTGTGTGTATGTATGTATGTATATATATATATATATGTGTGTGTGTGTGTGTGTATATAATTTTTTTTCATTAATCTAGAGCTGCCTTTCCTTCAGTTAGGAAGTTGTAGGAATTTTATTTTAAGTAGAAGAAAGCAAGGTGGGACAGTGTTGAGCTGGTATCTTCAACGCAGCTGACCCTGTCAGGCTTCTGGCTTTTCAACCATTTGGATATCTGGAAGGACACAAACTAATTTGGTGCCTTTGGAAAATGCATCTCCGTTTCCTTTCATGTCCCATTATATTACTCAAAAGAGAACAGTAGTTTCTAGCTTTTTTCTTTCTTTTTTTAACCCTCTGACGTAACAGCCTGGGTAGTAGACCTGGAGGTTTAATTTATCAACTGCAGCAATGACATTCGAGTTCAGGCTCACGACTAAGCCAGTTTCTCCATGTCTGGCTGTTCTGAGCTTTGTGCACAAATCATTTATTTATAAGGGATAGTTTGAGAGACTTTCTGCAATTATTTACCATACGAAGATTCTCTAAATTTGTGCTACGGCAGTGCTATCCATCTCATGGGCCCCCGCAGAAGCTGGCAGAACTTAATCAAAAATAAATTAAGGGCAAGCCCAAACCAGATTGGAAGCACATCATGAATATTCGTGAACATCTGGATGTGTTTGTGGGGGTGTGTGTTATTTTTTTAATGTGTGCGACAGCCAAGGCATGGCTTCTCAACAGAGGTGCCAAGAGGAAGACAAATTTCCAGCTGTGATTTCAAAGGGTTATTTTTGTTTGTATGTGTATGTCCTTTGTCCTTAGGGTGTGGGTTTTACTCTTCCAATATACTCCTTTGATCTCGTTCATCTTCTGGAATCTGTTTTGGTATTTTATCTGAATTCTTCATTGGAGTTCATTGCTTGACTCATGAAGATTTAAGCCTTCCTAAAGGAGAATTTTTACTTAAGGAAAAACATACTCTTTAATATATTTTTTACATAAAGATCTTATTTTAGAGAGAGGGAGGGAGAGAGCGAGCAAGTGGTGCGAGCAGGGGGAGGGGGAGGTGGGCCGAAGGAGAGGGAGACTCTCTAGTAGACTCTAGGCAGAGCGTTGAGCCCGACGTGGAGCTCAACTGCATGACCCCAAGATCATGACCCAAAACGGAACAAAGAGTCAGATGCTCTACCGACTGAGCCACCCAGGCGCTCCTCCTGTTAAATATTTTTGATGAATCTTTCAAATGCTAGTGATATTAGGATACTTATCAATTAGGCTCTTCTGCATCACTGCTCACAGCGTGACTTAGCATGTCACTCAGTGTACTTTACCTGCCTTGCTAGAGTACTGCCAGTAACTAGAAAGTCAGGGTGAATCCAGTACTAGAGGCCATAATAATAATTATGCTGATAATTATCACAATAATCACATTTTAAAAGTCCATTGGAGTTAATGAGGCATCCACATCTACTACCTGACTTAGTAGGTATATAACCTACGAGATAAGTATTAGTGATCTTATGATTTTCAGTGGGCCAAGGCAGAAACGAATACTCCCAAAGGGAGGCTGTATTGCCTGAAGAGAAGACCCAGACTCAGACCACCTTGCCCACCCGCCTGGATAGTGGCTGTCTGGAGTCTCAGTCCGGGCACTGCCTGAGGGGAATGATGGGGCTTCTGCACCAAGTTGTGCTAAAGACAAAATAAAGGTAATGTTTGCAGTACCCTCAGCAGAATGCATGGGTACAGGTTAGCGATCAGTGAACATGTGTAACAAATATCATTTTTGTTATTTATCTTAGAAATACTATTTTTTTAGAAATACTAATTACTGATAAGAGTAATAATCATAAAAACAGGACTTGTCTAAAGTCAAGCAGCTAGTAAGTAACTGGAGAGGGGTTTGAAGCCAGAGGTCAGTGCCAAATCTCTAAATCACCCCCAGGGGACTCGCTAACCTTGCTTTTCACTCTCAAGAGATTTTTCTCAGTCTTCTTCCTGAAAAATGTGGATCCTTATTTACAGATTAGATTATGTGCTTAGGTAATAATAATATGAGAGTGAAAGTGTAATAGCACAATATTATAAGGCATAATATAAAATAATAAAAACATAATATAATATCATTTTTATTATACAAATTACAACAATAGACTCATCGTAAAAAAACTGAAAAAAGAAACCTACAAAATTCTTTCAAGTAGAAGTTTAAAGTCTCCTAATACTCACTTACCAAACATGACTATTCTGAACAGTTAGGGTGTTTTTTTTTAATTAAAAATTATTACTGAAGTATAGTGACATACAATACTATATTAGTTTCAGGTGTACAGCATAGTGATTTGTCAATTCCATGCCTTATGCAGTGCTCACCATGACAAGTGTAGTTACCGTGTGTCACTATACAAAGTTATTACACTGCTATTGACTATATTCCCTATGCTGTACTTTTCATCCTCGTGACTTACTTATTTATAACTGGACGTTTGAACTTCTTACTTCCCTTTATCTGTTTTACCTATCCCCCACTCACCGCCCCTCCGCAACCATGTTTGTCCTCTGTATTTAAGAGTCTGTTTGTTTTGTTTGTTCATTTACTTTGTTTTTTTAGATTCTACATGTAAGTTAGATCATGCGGTACTTGTCTTTCTCTGACTTATTTCACTTACCATAACACCTGTAGGTCCATTCATGTTGTTGCAAATGGTATGGGCTCATCTTTTTTTTTTTTTTTTTGGTTGAGTAATTATCCCTTGTGTGTATTCCCTTGTGTATATGTACGTAGACATAGGCATAGATGCAGACATATATGTCTATCACATTCTCTTTATTCATGCATCCGTCCAGTACTTGGGCTACTTCTGTATTTTGGTTGTTGTAAATAATGCTGTAAATATTTTGAATTAATGTTTTTGTTTTCTTTTTTTTAAGATTTTTATTTATCAGAGAGAGGGGGGGGGAGAGCGAGCACAGGCAGACAGAATGGCAGGCAGAGGCAGAGGGAGAAGCAGGCTCCCTGCTGAGCAAGGAGCCCGATGTGGGACTCGATCCCAGGACGCTGGGATCATGACCTGAGCCGAAGGCAGCTGCTTAACCAACTGAGCCACCCAGGCGTCCCGTGTTTTTGTTTTCTTTGGGTAAATGCCCAGTAGTGTAAGGGACTGGATCATACAGTATTTCTCTTTTTAATTTTTGAGGATCCTCCATACTGTTTGCCAGGGTGGCTGTACTGGTTTGCCTTCCCATCAACAGTGCACGAGGGTTCCGTTTTCTCCACATCCTTGCCAACACTTGTTGTTTCATGTCTTTTTGATACCAGCCATTCTGAGTGGTGTAAGGTGCTCTCTCATTGTGGTTTTGATTTGCATTTCCCTGATCAGTAGTGATATTGAATATATTTTTTTAAGATTTTATTTATTTATTTGACAGAGAGAGATCACAAGTAGGCAGAGAGGCAGGCAGAGAGAGAGGAGGAAGCAGGCTCCCTGCTGAGCAGAGAGCCCTATGCGGGACTCGATCCCAGGACCCTGAGATCATGACCTGAGCCGAAGGCAGCGGCTTAACCCACTGAGCCACCCAGGCACCCGATATTGAATATTTTTTAATGTGTCCATAAACCCTTAGGTTTTATTTTTTTTTTTCTTTATAAAGATTTCATTTATTCATTTGAGAGAGATACAGAGACAGATGGGGAGAGAGAGAGCACACAAATGGGGGGAGGGGCACGGGGAGAGGGAGAGGGAGAAGCAGACTCCCCACTGGGCTGGGAGCCCGACATGGGACTTGATCCCAGAACCTGGAGATCATGACTGGAGCCGAAGGTAGACTCCCAACTTCTAAGCCACTCAGACGTCCCAGCTGTCAGCTTTTAAATTGTTTTCTGGAATGTCACAGTTATTTTCTCTTTATTCTCTTTCCACACCTTAATTTCTCTTCTTTTTGTGAACACTGAAATATATGCTTACAGACAGACAGACATGTTTTACCTAGGGTAGAACTGAAGCAGCAAATTAAAAGAGAGTAGACTAGCTGCTTGAGACAGTCATTGGATAGTGGTATGAAGTAAATGAAGAGATAAGACATTGAAAAAGTAGGCAGAAGAACTCAAAAAGCTCAGCAACCTGGACTACTTAGAATAGGGGCAACCTGGACTACTTAGAATAGCTTTATAGATTCTGTGGGCAATCCAGAATTTTAAAAAATCTCTTAAAATTATATTCCCTACATTGTTGTAGAGCACAGGGGATCCTAGGCTTTAGGAAAATTAAATTCAAGAAGATAAAAATAACACGAGACATTCTACCGTACATTTATATAATTACTGTATATTCAGTATATTTAGCAGACTAACCCAATATTAGAGGGTTTATGATATTGTAATTTTAGTGTGTTATAGAATAACTGTTTGAGAAATGGCTAAATGATGGCTTCCAGTATTCTTCCTGAAAGTGAATGCAGGGAATTGGTAAAATCAGCAAAACAAAAACAACATTTACTGGATCTCTGTTGTGTTTCAGTAACATATTTGGTGCCATGAGGAAGCTATTAGTATCATGAGGAAGTTCATGTTGCAATGGCACAAGACAGCCAAGGACAAGATTCTGTTAGTCACAGTCATAAGTGGGCGATACAGATCTGCCTACAGCATATTCTAGCTTTCCATCCGTTCCTGTGGAGCTACGTTAAGCAGCTGGAAAACAGAGAAGGTTACAGTGGCCATGCGTGGTAGTTGGAAGGCTTAGCTGAACTGGTTTGGAAGAGCCAAAGTCCCTCGGGCTCTGGCCAGGGCTCTACAACATGAAGTCAGCTGAAAGGCGGGCTTCTGAGTAATCGGGACAGATCTTGTATAATAGCTCAGCTCATGCTATGCCATAAGCTGGACCAACAGAAGTAAACAGCTAACTAAGCTTTAGGTGAATTTAACAGGGCTGAACTCATAAGGGCACTTATAGTTTGAATCATAATGCTAACTACAGTAATGACCAAGGTTATAGATATATATTCTTTTTCCAAGTAGATATTTTGTTTTAATTAAACTACAGCTGACTGTGTTCTTTACAAAACATTTATTGAATGCTTATCATAGGAAAGCATATAGTACATTTTGGCTCTCTTCAGTACACACCCATAGGGCTTTTAATAAATGATTTTATACTGAGATAAAATTCACATGCCCAGAAATCCACTCAAAATTTTAAGTGTACAATTTGCTGGTTTTAGTATACTCACAAATGCAGTGTTTACTACCATCTAATCCCAGCATTTGTATTGTTTTCATCTTTCTGTAGTGAGTGTATAGTAACGTTGTTCACTACTGTAACTCTGTGGCTAGCTAGTACAGTTCCAAGAATGTAGTAAGTGATCAATAAATATTTCTGGATTGAATTTATGGCAATAGCTGGGCAGTTTGGGATATTTGGATACCTGTCCTCCAAAAGTCAGAATTTCTTAATCCCCTCTTGGTTTTAAAATAAGCATGAATCTTTTAAGCAAGAAAAATTTGAAACATGTAGTTCTGGGAAAAGAGTGCCTTTATTACAGAATGAATCCATTGGCTAATAAAAACATAAAATATGTTAAGAGAGTCAAACTTCTGGTTAGAGGAGAAATGGCTCCCAATGAAAGTATATTTGATAATAAAAAAAATCTCTTTTGTGCTTAAACTTGACTTTGTATCTATTTTTTAATATGGTTCTGAGGGATAAGCTACTGTCTTAAAATGGGTATTGAAGTGTGAAAGTCCAGGACCCAAGGAGGACAGTCTTCATAGAAACTGGACGGTACTAAGAAAGTGCATTTTATATTCCAGTTCTTTTCAAACTGACTTACCCTCCCACCTCCCCTGTCATGTGGTTGCTTGGGCCAGCTCTCCTGTTGGGTGTTCTGTGTATGCCATGTGACAGTCACCTCCAAGATGGCAGCCTCCTTTCACAGCAGAGCCCCCAGTAAGATCGCATGGAACTGCAGAATGGCAGAGAGGGGAAAATGGTAGTAATGCAAATACTGGAAGCTGGGTGAGACTCATGAGAGAACCAGTAGCATGTCTTCACAGGATAGGAAGTGGTAGTGGATTCTGCCCAGAGCATGGCTGGACTGAAAGTCTCTAGTCGACATATCTTTCAGCCAATGAGCAGATGCTCAAATAGGTGGGGGTGGGGCTAAGGACATACTCCTCCTACCCCTTGCCTCTTCTCCTCACTCCCATGTCCTCTTTGTACCACACACTCTGGACATAGGTGGTTCCATGCCTGTCCCTCCAGCCCTAGCATCCTACTTCTTCCCTCCTGCCTATGATTGTGTGTGTGTCTGTGTGTGTGTGTTGTGTGTACATGTGTGTGTACCTGTATAGGTGAGTGGGTGTGAGCAAAAAATGGTGGCCAGGATTGTAGAATATACCATAAAGAGAAGGATGAGCAAGGAGGAAGGAGACCAGAGAAAATGCAGCTTCTGCCCATGCCCCTTCATACCCTCACTGCCAACTTCAGACATATTTGGTTCAGAGGCACAGAGAAGAACAAGACATCCTGTCCCTACTCCTGCCATGGTCTACTCCAGGGCTAGTTTGCTACAGATACCAAGGAGCTGTCCTGCTTACCTGTTACCTTTGTCCTCACGTCTGCTCAGCATCTCCCCCATCATCTCCCATCTCCTCCTGCCTTCACTTCCTCCTCTCACCACCTGGCCCTCTGTCCACCTGGAACCCATCCTTGCTCTTGAGGCTACCCCTCCCCCACTGCCCAGGTCAAAGTGTCCCCAGTAATGCCTCCAGGGTATGCACCCTTGCTCACTTCCTCAGGGGCAAATTCATCTTGAAATCTCTAAGTGGATGTCAATTCCATTTTCCTGTAAGACTTTTTCTGTTAGGCAGGTAGGCTCTACATTCTGTACCCCAGCACATCATGAGAGAAACTAGACTGTGAGGCTTGCCCTGGGAATGTGCCCATTTTTCCTGACATTAAAGCTCAATGTTTCTTTAGAGAGAGAGAAATTGGCAAAGTAATGTTTGGAACCCAACCTATCTTGTGCTGGGTTGTGGCCTCCATGGTAACATTGAACTTGGGGATATTTTCTCTAGGTGGAGATATGTTTATGCCCATGTCACATTGACTTAAGGATAAGACAAAGAATAAGACAGGGCTGGAGAACAAGCCAGATGGACATGCTTCTCATTGTTGAGTGCCTGTCATATGGCCCGACCCAAGGAGATGCACATTTGAACACAAGCCAGCATTTTAGTCAGATCTGAATTTGTTGAGCAACTCTTCTATTTGTTGACTTGTTTTTAACTGGAATGTTTACCTTATGATCCTCAAGGAACACCTCTGAAGGACTTCATTAGGAGGCTCAATGTGGACATTGCTGATGATGAGTGATATCTGCTTGTGAATGCAAGAGATAGAAAAGAAGATCTCAGTCAACGCAGTTGGCATTTTTTTTTTTTTAACTTGCTCTGTTATGTTAAATAGTGTTACTGTTGCTATCATATTCTTAAATTCAGGGCTCCATCTCAGAGAGAACAGTGTCCAGTCCATCAGCACCCAGCAGAGAAACCACTGACATGTGCATTGTTCCTTTTAGGACAAGTTACAGGTGATTGTGGAACATTAGTGCTAAGACAGGGAGGGCCTTAGGAATACAGATAGTCTGGGATGGATCTGGTCCTGGGGGATGGGCCAGACAGAAGGCTCTGTCTGGGAATGTCAGTGAAGGCAGAGCAGACTGGGGAGAGCCCAGGGGCCAGGACAACAGGCCCTTCTCAGGTCTAGGAATGCATTGTTCATATGGGTGGCGCTAGTGAGGAGGGTTGAATTTTTTGTAGATTAGCTTTTTAGTTTTACAGTTAAAATTTATTTTCACAGAAGAATGTAGTACATATAAAATTTACCACCTTAACCATTTTAAGTGTGCAGTTGGTGGTATAAGGTATAGTCTCATGGTTGTGCTGTCATTGCTACAACCCATCCACAGAAAACTTCATCCTATAAAACCAGAGCCCTGTGCCTGTCACAGCTTCCTGTTCCCCCCTCCCTTAGCCGCCAGTGGCCACCATTCTACTTTCTGTCTCAATGGATTTGATGACTCCAACTACCTCATATAATTGGAATTCTGTAGTATATGTTCTTCTGTGACTGGGGTGTTTCACTTAGTATAATGTCCTCAAGATTCATCTGGGTTGTAGCATCTGTCGGAATTTCCTTCTTTTCTACAGCTAAATAATATTCTGCTCTAGGAATATGTGACATTTTGTTTATCCGTGAATCCCTCAGTGGACAGTGTATTGCTTCCACCATTTGGCCATTAAGAGAGTGATGCTGCTGTGAATGCGAGTGTATAGATATCTCGCTCAGTTCTTTGGAGGTATACACCCGAAAGTGGGGTTGCTAGAACTAACAGTTAATTCCATTTTTGTTTTTTGTTATGTTTTGTTATGTTTTGTTTTGTTTTGAGGAACCTCCATGCTGTTTTCCATAGCACTTGCACATTTTACATTCCCACCAACAGTGTGCAAAGGTTCCAGTCCTCCACATTCTAGCCAACACTTGTTATTTTCTTTCCTTTCTTCTTTCCTTCCTTTCTGATAGCCATCTTAGTGGATGTGAAGTCGTATCTTAATGTGGTTTTGATTTGCATCTTCCTATGGGTGAATGATGTTGAGCATCTTTTCATGTGCTTGTTGTGCATGTTATCTTTAGAGAAATATCTATTCAATTCCTTTTCCCATTTTTGAATTGGGTTGTTTTTGTTGTTGATTTGTAGGAGTTCTTTATATATGCTGCATATTAAACCCTTATAAAATATATGATTTGCAAACATGTTCTCCCATTCCCCGGGTTGCCCTTTCACTCTGTAAATCATGTCTGTTGATGAACAAAAATTTTATACTTTTGATGAAGTTTAATGTATCTATTTTTTCTCTTGTTGCCTGTGATTTTAGTATCCTATCCAAGAAATCATTGCCAGAGATAGTGTCATGAGCCTTTTCCCCATGTTTTCTTGTAAGAGTTTTATAGGTGTAGTTCTTACAGTTAGATCTGTGATCCATTTTGAGTTAATTTCTGCATAGGGTGTAAGTTACCCCTTTAGCTTTTGTTGCTGTGCAGTTTATATACAATCGCATCATTTCAGGAGATTTGTTTTGAAGAAAAACAGTCTCTGCTTCTCTTCCACTTCTTTCCTTGCCTGTAAACTGATCAACCATGACACTCGTCACTGTGTACTGCTCTAGAGCCACCTCTCTGCATTCTTTTCCTTGGATCCCTAAGGGAAGTGGCCCTTGTTTTTCTAAATCTCCACTGCAGTTTTAGCATACTTCTCCTATGGTGCCTGTTCTTTCTGCCTTGCATTATTATTCATACTTGTCTCATCCCTTCAGCCACCTTATAGCACCTTATAGTTGCATCTTTCTGACCGTGTATCCTTCAGAGCATTGGTCATAGTACCTGATGCTTTATGGTTGCTTGTACCTCGCAGAGGCCAAGGATTATTAACCGAATATCCCATCATGAAGAGCTGTAAGTAGTAGTATGTGAATAGCAATATTGAGTTTAAATGTTCTCATGTTTCCATTTTTGCTTAAAGGAATTCTTGAATTCAGTTTTATTTTCTTAAAAGTGTTTAAAATGCTATGAAAACTGCCATCAACATAGTAATAAGAGAATTAAAGAACAATAAAAGATTAAGAGAAGGGAGACATTTTATACCAGTATCATTTTGGGAACATGTAGGAGATTTCATACCCAAGTGACTTCAAGTTTGTCCTTAAAAACTGCAATCTATATTTAAAACCAGACAAGGAGAAGGAGATTTCTTGTGCTTTTAATAATGTTGAACTTCTAGGGGCAGTTATAAAGCAGGTATTAGATGACCAGTCTGGGCACTTGGAGAGTCACTTTCTCTCCAGTGATGGAATACACTCTTAACTTGACACTCATAATGGAATACACTCTTAACTTGACATGGATACTCGTGTTTCTCCCATCAGGATGTTGCCTGTGGAAAACCTCCTGGCATGTGTCAGTTGGAAGTTGTGAATGACCTGTGGTGGGGTAACTGAGTTTAGAGAGTATTTGTAGGGTAATCCCGATGAGTACCCACCATGAGAAACTGTCAGAGTATCAAGGTAGGAGTTCTTTTGTTATAAGAAAAAGGTGAGGGGTACCTGAGTGGCTGAGTGGGTTGAGACCCAACTCATGATTTCAGCTCAGGTCATGATCTGGGGTCCTGGGTTCAAGCCCTGCATCAAGTTCCGTGCTCAGCAGAGAGCCTGCTTGAGATTCTCTCTCCTCCTTCTACCCCTTCCTTGCTCTCAATTTCTCAAATAAAAATAAATCTTAAAAATAAAAAAAGAGACAGTGTTATGGGAAGCAGTGCTCATGGCTATATTTTTAACAGTTGCATATCCAAATAACCAAAGAGATTACTTACAATCTGGAATAGTTTTCAATCAGTTCTCTTGAGACAAGAGCCATACCTTCCTATAAACTAACAAACCATATTACCAGCATTACATTTTCTTTCTAGGACAGTCTTAGTTATAAGATGCACGTAAAGTCACATTCTTTAGTAAATGGAAACCTCATGGGGTAATAAACAACCATGATGCATTAGAGGTAATAAGCGTTCTAACATGGGCTAGCTATGTGGGCGCGGGGGGGGGAGGTTCTTCATCGTAAGCCAGTTTGACCCACTGCAGTGTCACAAGCCACCCAGAGGTGTAATATAAAGCTTTACCCACACATCTGTGACACAGACATAAAAACTGCCTCCTGGGTCTGTATTTTCATTTAAGCAATTTCACGAATTTTAGTTAACTCTACAATCTTGTGATTCAGTCACTAAGTATTGATTGAGCACTTTACCAGGTGTCCTGGGGTCCAGGAGAAATGTGGCATAATTTTTTACCCCCACTGAACAAACACACATGAAAAAGTCAAGGACAGGATTCTGTGTACTTCAGCGTTGCACTGTTACCTTCATTCAGTGATACTGGGTCTTCACCATGTGCAGGGCGACATCTAAAACTGTATGGAATTAAAAATATGTCATTTGGGTTTTTAGTGATTTCGTATGTTAAATTTTAATGAAATTAATATGAAGCATGCAATGCCCCTTACAGTTTCTAGTTATTTCTAAATTCATTCTCAGAGACCATAATGGGAATAATTTCTTTGCAGGCTACACTCCCAATGGATTTTCCACTTTTTAAAAACATTTTATTTATTAATTACAAAAAGAGGGAGAATGAGCCAGGGGGAGAAACAGGGGGAGGGAGAGGCAGACTCCTTATGAGCCTGGAGCCTAGTGCAGGGGCATGATCCCAGGACCCTGAGATCATGACTTGAGCCAAAGGCAGACGCTTAAGTGCCTGAACCACTCAGGTGCCCTGTACTAGTTTTTTTTTTAAATCCTTAATCTTCATTTTGGTATAATTCATGTTGTTACAAAACCCCTTTATGGCTTGAAGCTAGATGGAACATAGGTGCTTGTGACTCGTTACGACTTGTAGTGGAGGCGTCACAGAATATATGTCTGCATAACCGTATTTCAAAATATTTCGGAGAATTGCAGTTTTGCAAGGTAGAGGGATTATTGTAGCTAGAGTTGGCTTTCAGGCTTGAGAAAATCACTGTTCACTTATGAAATGATTAACAAGCATCCTGTGTTTGTTTTTCACATAAATTCCAACCCGAACCTCACTCTCCACTGACAATAGAAACTGGTGTCAGCTTAGCTGCTGGCACTGGGCGAGGGGGACTCTTCGATAAATTACAGCTACACTTAAAGCATCCATGAATGGTAGAAAAAGAAAGTTGCTTTAAAGATGGTATAAAATGGGGACACCCAGGTGGCTCAGTCACTAAGCATCTGCCTTCGGCTTACCCTGGGGTCCTGGGATGGAGCCCCGTATCAGGCTCCCTGCTCAGCGGGAAGCCTGCTTCCCCCAACCCCCTGCTTGTGTTCTCTTTCACTGTCTCTCTGTCAAATAAATAAATACAATCTTTTAAAAAAGGGGGGTATAAAATGATACAATGAGATAGTTATTGTTTGGGTTTTAAGCTTATAATTGATACCATAGTTCCTTCAGTTTGCAGTGAGTCCCAGGAAGCTAGACTACTAGAGCATGAAGCAAATAGGGAAAGAATCACATGGAAAGAAGCATTTCTTCAGGGAGGCACCTTAGTGGCTCTGAGTAACCCCAAGATGTTAACGATGCTACTCTACAGGGCCGTACTTTGGAAACTCTGTGAACCTGGCATGTGGACTTGATTTCTTACCCACCGCACAAAACTTAGCTCTACTTTTCCTCGTTGGAGCTGTGTCTCTTTGGATGTTCCGCAGAGCTTAGTGTCAGTCAGTTTCAGTTAAGTGAATAGACCATCAACTTGCCAAGATGGTAACACCTACATGGTGGGAGCCTTGAATGCCAGTTTAACAGTTTGACCTTCTCTTGTTAAGAGGGCACAGAAGAGATTCTTTGATTAGGAGAAGGACAGGAGAGTTATGTTCCTGGAAAATTTGATTTCTCACTAGTGCATTTGATTATTGGGAGGAGCAAGAGCTGTGGGAAGGCTGTCACTGCAGTCTACATGGACAAAAGGTAACAAAAGCCGGAGGAAATAGACCAGGTGTAAAAATACACTAGGTGTGGAAGTGGAAATAGGTACAAGAAGCATTTCCTTGGAGGAACTGAGAACTTGAATGGCTCTCCGGGAGGGAGAGGATGAGTGAAGGCACAGGGAGGTTGGTGCGGTTGTTAACAGGTGAGATGGGGGAGGGGCTGCGGATGCAGCAGAAGAGCCCACCTTGATGATACGCAGAGATCGAGGTCCTGTCTGGATGTTCTTGTGGAGCCGACCAGCCAGGGACCAGAACACGGTGGCCTCTGATTTAGAGAATCCCCCAAGTGGGGGAGATAGTTTCGGGAGACTTCCTCATCACTGTCTTCCTGGCACCTAACCAGGATGGCCTTCAGGGACTGGCTAGCAGGAGGCGCGTGGAGGCAGTGGGTGTAGAAAGTTCATTCCCGAGGTTTGGCTCAGAACAAGCAGATGCGATGAATGGGTAGAGAATGGACCGCCCTCCCTTTCTTCCTTCTCCCTCCTCTGCGCTCCTCCTCTCTGCTCGTCTCCCCTCCTCCTGTCCTCTCCCCCCACTTCCTTCTTTCTGTGGGGAGGGCTGCACTGCTCTGTGTGCCACAAAGAAGAGAAGAAAAGAATGATGATGAAGAAAGAAATAGAAAGATAAATAGGTGGTGAATTGCTCCCTCTTTTTGTGAAGTCTGTGTAAGAACAAATGAAGTGTGACCTTTCCTCTTCAGAGAATGAGAGAAGTACTTAAAGCTCGGGTGGCTTTCTATGCCTCCTGTTAGCAGGAGGACATCATATTTGCAGCAAGCAAAAGTCATCCCACAGGGTTTGTTTTCCTGCCTTTGTCAGTGTGGTGTTTGCGAAAAAGGAGGGTAATTGTGCAAGGAAATAGAAGAAACACCCAAATAATTAGGTTTGAGATGTGAGACATGCTAAATAGCAGGTCATAAGGCACAGTCAGAAAGCATGTAATGAGAGGAATTTCCAGTGTCCCTGTGTGTCTGTGTGGACATTGTTGGATGCATGTGGTTTTTAGTAGGTAATTGAATATTAGAGACTCTTAGGAAGGAGAGCAGAGTGGTACAGGGTGAATTTAGGAGGTAGACGGACAGGAGTGGAAATCCTGGCTTTGCCATTTTATTAGGCGTGTGACTGGGAACAAGTTACTTAATCTCTCCAAGCCTCAATTTCTCCATCTCTAAAAAGAAAGCACACATAATCTCTACCTTTGAACGTCACAGTGAGAACTATGGGAAGTAATTTTAAAAAATCGACCCAACAAATGTTTATTGAACACCACTATGTGCTAGGCAGTTTATTGAAGACCACTATGTGCTAGGCAGTGGGGCTGCAGCAGTGAAGCAAACAGGTAAAGTGCCTGCCCCAAGGAGCTTACATTCTTCAGGGTACAGGAGGACTTACTGCATTTCTCAAAAGGTAGTATTTATCAGGCACCAAGCAGGCTAGCTGGCTGTGCTTAGTAGGAGCCAAGACTGTCGACATCAGAGGGCAGAGTGTTTTCTTTCTATGATGACACATGGGTAGTGCTTCCATTGACAAATGAATTTTAACATGGGTGAGTAGTTTTAATTTGGGAGAGGAAATCCCTTAGTGCTCTTGGCATGTGCATGTCAGCTAGACAATTTTGCATGTCGATATTAATCAGTGATCACTGTTTGTATGCCTAGGAAATTCTGATTACTATGAAAGGGCCTGGGTACTAGTTTTCATATATTGTGATTCTTCCACCTGTTAAATAGTAAGCACAAAGGAAGAACATCAGCTTTCTCACATTTGATAGCTTTGACCCAGGCTTTTCTCTAAAGTCCAGCCCCCCCACCACCACCCCCAACCACCCCCCGCCCTGCCACTCTGCCAACTCCCCTGGAGTGTCCCACACCTCAGGGACAAAACAATATTGAGGAAGCAATACTGGAAGAACAGTATTGATTATGTAGGAAATATACTATAGGATAGTTTTTTTGTTTGTTTGTTTTTTGTTTTATTTTTTTTTTTAAAGAACGATTTCAGTCAAAAGAGGATCACTGTTCAGGTTCGCCCGAGTCATTTGGTATGGTTAACATTGTTGTCTCAGAGCATAGGTATTAGAAAGGTAAATATGAATGGTTTTGAGAACATGCCAGCACCTGCCCCTGCAAACTTCAGGAATTTGAAAATTGATGACAATCCTGTGAGAGCCAGCAGGACCCGTACAGAGCTGCCACAATGGCTTATTAATTATCAAAGGGAGAGCCTAGGTAGCAAGGAGGCAGACCCCTGTGGCTTGGCCACTGGAGGAGTACGGCTGCTTTGGGGAACTATCCGAAAACCTCTTAGCCAGAGGCAATTCATTAAACCTACCCACTCATTCCTAGGATTCCCTTTGGCAAAAGGAGGCATTCTTAAAGAGGGAACATGGAACCTGCCTTTATCCATTAAAAATAAACCTCTTATTTTTCCGGAAGCCAGAAAAGCTTTATGTAATTATAGTCTAGAGAGGTAAAGGTGATCCCACTTTTAAACCTACACCCATCAAAGCACTGGACTTAACTGACCAGGCGAGTCTGACCAGGGCTGTAGAGAAAGACACTCTGGCCTTGGTGTTTACAGATTCTGGGGCATCCCACAAGATACGCCCTTGTGCCCTCCGCTGGTCCACTGCACCATGACTCACTCTGAGACTTGAACATGACATCTGGACAGACAAGATGCGAGATATTTCCTTTTTTACCCCCTTGAATTGCTTGTTTTCAGGAAAATAGATGAAACGAAGCAAGCTCTTTGAGGTTTCCCTGAAAACTGGGCATTGATTGCAACTAGTTTTTTTCCTTTTCTTTTTAAAGTGTCTTTTATGTCCTGTTCAGTAATCCCCACCAGTTGTATGCTCTTTTTTTTTTTTTTTGAGGGATTCTTAATGAAGGAGTGAACGCTCCCAGTTTTGCTCAACTGGTAGATAGATTTTAAAAATAGTTCTTGAATTCTGCAGTGTGGTATGCCATGTGTGAGCTCCCAGGACAACACGTGTGCCGCACGTCCCAGAAACCCTTCACACGTGTTACCTCGTCACGCTGCAGTGCCCAACAGGTGGCTGGCTCCCCCGTGCCTTGCAAGGAAAGGGAAGACTGCGCATGTGCCGCCTGCTCAGAACAGTGGCTTTGTTGTCTTGGGGTTGTGCTGCCTCCAGACAGGATGAGTCTTCCTTAAATTGCCAATGGAATAGTTAGATACCCCAGTATCTTCTCTGGGACATAGGTAATTATGGAGCAAGGTTCAGTGCCGTAGCTGCTTCAGATCTTTGCCAGACAAGGACAGTTAT
This sequence comes from Mustela lutreola, assembly GCF_030435805.1. Lineage (NCBI taxonomy): Eukaryota > Metazoa > Chordata > Mammalia > Carnivora > Mustelidae > Mustela > Mustela lutreola. Next base: position 54,794,191 of record NC_081295.1, on the reverse strand, counting down.
TTGTAGAAGGATCAGAAACAAGCAGGAGAGGCTGGTCCTTGGGTGTAGATCTGCCCACGTTGGGGAGGCCTCTTGGTTTGGTTTGACTGGAAAGCTCAGGTCTTCAGTAGGAAGTTTAAGTCTGGGCAAGCAGCAGGTGTTGGGGTTCCCCAGGACAGAGTTGTGGGGGCAGGGGCAGCCCCAGGAGAATGAGAGCAGCCTGAGTTGGGATGTGTATCATCATTACTTCCCCTCGATCTGTGAGCATGTGGAAGGGACTCCGTGGCCAGGCTGACCATGGGTGGGGCAGAAGCCCTGTCTTGAGAGAAGACTGGGATTATTGTACAGTTATCAGCACAAAGCTTTGAGAAGGAAGACAACAGCAAAGCAGAAACACGTGGATATAGGCTGAGGAGTAGGGAAGGAGGACGGGGACTCAGAAAACTAATGGTGGCCTCGTCGTCAGCACTGGGGCACTGACCGGAAGAGCCAGTAGGCATTAGCATAGCAGTTAAAGAGATGCCTCCTGGAATCAAAGAGACTTGCCGCCTTCTAGCATGTGGTCTTGGGCAAGATACTCAGTCTCTGCCTCAGGCTCCTTGTTGGTCAAATGGAAATAGTAAAACATCCTACTCCATGAGGTTTTTGAAAAGATGAAATGAAATAATACCTGTAAAGTGCCTTAGACTGGTTTGTGGCATCAACTAGCCCTTGAGAAATGTTGGCAGTGATGGCAGGGAGAGTGGTGATGGAGATAGTCATGGCAATGTAGCAGAAAGTGCTGAAGAAGTGCCGGCTCCTCAGGGCAGATGGGCCCCGGAACATGTGCTCAATTTAGAGGTGGTGATCCTGTGACTTCCAGAAGGGGCAGGAAAAGCATGATGAAGGGTGAGCACTAGCCTCGTGGTCTTGGTGAACATTTGGTAGCACCTAGTGTTGTTAAAAGGGTGTGTTGACCAGATAACCCCAGGGAGTTTGTTGCTGTTCTCTCTGTAGTTATTTGATATACCTGGTGTGAGGGATTCAGTCAGTCAGGTCAGTTTTTAAAATACAAACCATTTGAATATAATTATTTCAAAGAGGATTTTTAAGAAAATCAGCCTATGCTCTTACGTTATTTCCAACCCACTCGGTTCAGTGCTTTCCCCTGGTGGACTGCTCAGGGTAAACAGGGACAAATGGTAGCCTCTGTGATCCTTAACCAAACCCTGGACATGTGTGGTAGAAGATATATATAGAACTTAACATGGTTTCTGTCTTTGTTTTGCCTTACTGCTCACACACTGTCTTTCTCTTGCTTTGTGGATCAAATTATACCATGTCACGACCCAGGGATTAAAAACATAACAGAAGTTGTAATTCAGTAGATCAGTGTGTACTGATTTCCCATTATGTGCAAGGCTTGAGGCTTTCTGGGCTGTAGTCTCTCCACCCCAGTCTCCTGGGCCCCTTTTCCCTCGTTTATTCGTCCCGCAGGTGTTTCTTCCGTGGTCATTTAGCCTCCGCCAGGCCCTTTGCTAGGTCTGGGGTTGCGACAGAGCCACCTCAGTGCAGAAACCTCCCGTGGGTCCGTGTGGATGGGTGTAGACAGTTGTTCTGCAGTGTGGGTGTGCGCTCTGGCAGGAACATCGAGGGCTTAGGGGATCCCAGAAGACCCAGGAAGAAGAGGACATCTTTACTTCCCTTCAAGTTCTGTCAAAAATATTCAGTGACTTCTAGATTCTAAAACATGCACATGTGACTTTCCCCCAGCTTCGAACCTGGCCTGGCAGTTACCCCTTCCTGCCTCTTGCCCAGTCCCATGTGCCACCCCGCCCACCATTTTGGCATTTTTGGTGACGTTGGAGGGCTTGCTTATTGCTCTCTGAAGACTTTGTGGCAAAGAGCTGAAGAATCCTCTCCATTTCCAAAGACCTTTTCCTCTGTAGGACATGAAGCATTTTCATGGGTTGTTAAGGTCCTGTGTCTGGTGATTAAAATTTGGGATATTCAGAGAGACACTACATAGTGACTTTCAAATGTTTCTGAAACAACATTTAAAATTTGTTCAAGGATACTAAGAGCTTCTTACTCCAGCTTGGAGTTTTGTTGGCGAAACTCTTGACTCTTGGGTTCTCTTGCTGTTGAATTTTATGGAATGAAAAAATGCAAATGTTAGTGCATTCAATTTGCATGTGTTGTTTTAGGAATGGACAGGGAAAGAGTGGTAGCTTAGAGGTGATACCGTATCATTCCTGGGAGTTCATCTTCTTTTTAAGAGATCTGATGGTAACCTGCACGACCCTTACTCTGTTGCTTCTCAAGGTAAAAGTCGTAGCTCTATGTTCATTCCAGTCTTTGTAGAGAGACGTGCAGTAGACACAGTCAGCCCTTCTGTACGGTTTCCCAGGCAATTGGTCATCGTATTTGGACTCACTGCTTTTATCTGTCCTGCTCCGGATGCTAGGAAAGGGCCATCCATCTGTTTTCTGCCCTTTGAGACCAGGTCCTGATAATGTTTCCTGTTTGTACTTTTCTGAAGTTTTTATTTGTTTGCTTTTCCTGAGGAAAAATTGTTATCTACTAGGGGAAAATTAGCTTACTGTTTGTGGACATGTACATATTTTGTGCATATCATATGCATCATCTCATACGAAGTAACCATTTTTTCATTAGCAACCTGATGTTTGTGTGATTGAGGCTGATAGATGACAGGACGATACCTCCAATTCTTTCTGTTTGTGCCACAGAAAAGGAGAATTTGGCCGGGCAGTTTAAGAAAAAGGGAAAGTAAAGCAAAATTTCTGTGGGGAAAATTCTTAATTACTGACATGTTTGAAACCTTAGTAATATAATTCAGTTTAAAACAAGAGAGTACTATGATATGTGTGTGTGTTGAATAATGTAGCTTTGAATGACAAATGCTCCACAAAGGTCTGGGTGTAGGAAAGAAATTGGTCATCATGTGTGATTTAAAAAAAAAAAAATCCGTCTGGGGTGCCTGGGTGGTAGTCAGTTAAGCGTCCAACTGTTGGTTTCAGCTCAGGCCATGATCTCAGGTCCTGGGACCGAGCCCCGTGTGGGGCTCCACACTCTGTGTGTGCTCGAGATTCTCCCTTCCTCTCCCTCCCCGCCCCCCACTCATGCTTGTTCCCTCTCTCTCTCTAATAAATAAATAAATCTTTTTAGAAAGATCCGTATAGATCTTCTATGCCTTGGATATTCAACATCCCCATTACGGTATGGCATTCTGACAGTTTGCTATGTATTCGTATAAAGTTTGAACCAAGTCTGACTCTAGGTCTATAGGAGGAATAACTTCAGGAAAAAAAAATACATTTTAAATAGAAACATTTTTGATTTGCTTTCTGATTGTAAAAGCACATACATACAAATTGTAGAGAAATAAGAAAATTCACCAAGCCCTGAAAAAGAAAATAAAGATTATGCCTAAGCCTCCTACCCCGACCTCGGATATAATCACATTTTGGCTTATTTCTTCTCAGACTTTTGTCTGTAGATATGTATTCATGCAACAGATATTGAGTACCCTCTAAGTGCCAGACACTCTGCTGGGTTCTGGGGATACACCAATGAACAAGACATACAAAGTTTCCTGCTCCAGTGGAGTTTTACATTATATATATGTACATTTATATACCCAGATATTAGGGCTGAGCTGTATGCCCAATGTGCCTGCTTCTGTTCCTCAACCTTCCGTAAGGAACACCCTCCCCTTATTAACTATTCTTTACTATTGTAATTTTTAACAAATACATACCTTTTAAACTTGTGAATGTACCATAATTTATTTATCCCCCAATATGAGCTATTTAGGTTTTTTTCACTTTTTTGTTATTCTAAAATTGGTGACCATGAATGTCTTTAAATATACATCTTCACTTTCATAACTTACTTCCTTAAGGTAGAGTATTAGATATGAGCATAACAGGTTGAAAAGTAGGAACATTTTAAGGACTGCAGAAGCGCTATTAAATTATCATCTGAAAATATTGTATAATTTGCACTTCTCCCAGCAGCATATCTGTGGTTCTAAATTTATGCTTCCCAGTGTTTATTATCGGGAGAAAGAAAACTTTACCAGTTCAATTGGTGAAAAGTAGTTTCATAGTGTTTTAAATTGTATTGCTTTGATCATTTCTAAGAACACACATATTATTATATCTTTCTGTGACTTGGCTCTTAAAAGTTACTTGCCCATTTTTTCCGATTTAAAATAGTTTTCTTATTTATTTATCAGAACTCTTTCTATATTGAGCCATTTAGTCTGTTATCATGTATGTGGCAAGTTTTTCCCTTGTTGGAGAATATACACTTTTTTCAGTTTCTCCACCAAACAAATTATGAGAATGGAAATGAAGGGAAGGCCCTCTTCTTGATATGAATGAGACATTGGATTTGAAGTCAGAATTTCCCTTCCTAGCCACAGAAGCAGCGGCTCAGGTGCTATGATAGCAGTACCTGCAGGCAGTAATGCCCAAGAAACACATTAGTTCTACAGACAAAGCTTGTCATCAGTGCCATGCTGGGTGCAAGTAGGCATGTGTGCATGGGGAGTAGTAAACTCTGTACTAGCTAAATGGTATCCCACCTTACTGCAGTAATCATGGTACATGTGGATTTAATTAGTTTCCAAAAAAATGAGTGCCATTTTCTATATGTACTTAAACATACATTTAGATACATTTTCAGGTTGTAGAAAGAAAAAGTTGGATCTCTTAGTTGTGGGAGAATGAATGAGATCCTGGCAAACAGCTGCTGTTCTGAACAGGGAGGCAGATTTATGTTTAAAGCAGAGTAAACTATGCAACCAGGTAATAATTTTGAGCAATGAAGTATGTTTGCTACAGTTGCAATTAAAGAAACAGATAAATCACAGTAATTTCAACATGGCACTTTGGCCATTCAATAAATCGGTATTTTAAATTTCATTTGCTTTTGAACTAAGTTCAATAATTTATAAAGTAAGTCATTCAAAGATTAATGCTCAAAAGTGAGGAAAATCACCATACAGGAGCAGAAACATATCATTTATGTCTATTACATTGAGAATTGGTCTGCCTGTGTTTCCATTATAAATCTGACTTTTCCAACATTTATAATACAGCAGTAAAAAAATAAAGTTGGCCCAGGGCTAGAATTGTCTCAACTTTCTGATGTTCCAATTTTTATTTTATCCTTCTTTCTCAAATACTATGACCTCCATCCCTGCATTTTTAGAAGTTTACATCATTAGCTAACACTGTTAATTCCAAAAGCTCATTTACTTTAGAAGTACAAATGTGTGGGTCATAATTTCAGAATGTACTGGATTGTCTTTGATTCTGAAGCTTTTCGGGATGGTTATAAAACTTACAAAGATGGTTTGAAAATACAAAGAGTGAAAAAGAAGGGTAGTTCAATGTCATGATAGCACCTTTTGATTTAACAGCTGCAAAGACAGTAATAATGCTCTAAATCATGACAAAATGTGAGCCGGTCTGTTACAGGATTCATTTAAATTTGGCATCTCCAGTTTGATTAGGCTACATAATTTTTTTTTTTTTGTAAAATCCATATTCAGACACCCAGTCTGCTTACTAATCAGTTCAGATGTTATTTATATGGTAATACGGGAGCTTTTGGTTTTTTATATTCTCAGGTGTTTTTCTTACTTGGCCTTGAGCTCCTGAAGGTCAGTGCCTATTCTTTGTACTCTTGGTACCCAGCATGTCAACTAAGTACAGAGTTGGCACTTGGGAATTATTGGTCAAATAAATGAGTACGTTTGTTCAGTTATAGGCTGTCACCAGCTTTTGAAGATTATCCGTTCCAAAACATTAGCATCATTGGGTTAGGATGTGTAGTTCATTTTCCCATAAAAACATAATGTGAAAGGTAAATGATCCCATAGGAGCTTTCTTAACTTCCAACAGTTACACTCCAGATCAAATAATAGAATCACCGTAACGGGACAGAGGTCTGAATTTACATATTTACATTTACATTACATTAGATTTTACATATTCTCAATCATTTGTTCTCTTGTTGGTCACCTAGCTGTACTGCCTTTTGTTTTTTTTAAATGCTGTTAAACCCGTCACTTTCTGTGTGAGAGAGCGAGAGAGGGCATGAACAGGGAGGAGAGGGAGAAGCAGGCTCCCTGTGAGCAGGGAGCCCAATGTGGGGCTCAATCCCAGGACTCTAGGATCATGACCTGAGCCCAAAGCAGACCCTTAACTGACTGAGCCACCCAGGCACCCCGCTAAGACAATTTTTATCGCTTTGTTGTGTGAGTAAAATTCCTTAGTAATCACCAACCATAGCATTAAAAGCTCATCATTAAAAGTTTCTAAGTGATATAGCTTATAGTCATTTCAAGTAGACAACCTAGTTTTTTTTTAATTTTTAAAAGATTTTTTTTTTATTTATTCATGGGGTGGGGGTGGGCAGAGGTGGAGGCAGAGGGAGAAGCAGGCTGCCCGAGGAGCAGGGAGCCCGATGTGGGACTTTATCCCAAAACGCCAGGGTCATGTCCAGAGCTGAAGGCACATGCTTAACCATCTGAGCCACCCAGGTGCCCTATAACCTAATTTTTTAGAAAGTTATTTTCAAGTAAGGAAGCATAAGGTTCTATTTTTCCTTAAATTAAAAAGATTTTATTTGGAAGTTTTCTACTAATTCAATATTTAGTATTTTCACAAATACTCTGATTTAATTTTCGTTTTAATTCTTACATATTATTTACAGCTGTAATAAATGTTTTTCCATCCTGTATTCTCCCCACTGGTCCCAGGGTGCTGCCCTTGTCCTGTGTCCCCATGGGAAATGGCCCTGGCAGCCATCTGCCCTCTGCTCCTCAGAAGCCCTTCCCATGTTTGCATTTTCCTTCCCTTCTTACAACAGCCCTGGTTCTTCCAGTTGATCCTGTTTATCTGACCCCCTTTCCAGACACCATTCTCCTGGTTTTCATTATCTTCCAGAAAATGGGGCATCCAGAGCTGAGCACAGCTCTTCCGATGTCCTCTGCCTGGTGCCAGAAAGAAGGAATGTTACAGGACCTGTGATTTAGATGTTGAGTACAAATGACTCCCATGAGGGAGCTTAGACATCGCTGGAATTTAAGCTCCATGGAGGCAGTGACTCAACTTGTCATTGTTTTAACCTTGACCAGAATAGTGCTTAGCACATAGTGTGTGCTCATTAAACAGTTGTAAATTAAGGAATGATTAGATGAAAGAGTTGGGAAGAAACAGAAAGAAAGTGAGGTAAGTGCTCCCATTTAGTTGCATCTGTTAACTTTTGTGTCATGCCAGTCAGTCCCAGTCAGTGACCAGTTGTACTCAGGAGACCATCTGGGGAGTGTGGATCACTCTGCGCTGTTGTCCCAACGGTGAGGCTGCATGGACTCATGGGTGGTGATAGCTTCCGGAATGGCCCTTGGTCATGGGGTCCATCCACCCTGTGGTATGTACGCAGGGCCTGTTTGTGTCCGTAAACCAAATCCCGCTAGTAACATGAACAACTGAGTTACACAACTTTTTAGATTCTTTTTAAAAGGATAATTAAAATGTCTTTACTGACGCTGTGCCTTTTAATATTTACGTGTAAATGACGTGACACTCTCGTGTTAGTTTTTGTTCATAGTAAAGATGCATTCTTGAAACAGGATTCATCTTTTGGAGTGAGCTGTTGTGATGGTTTGGTCTTATTCCCAACTCTATGGAGGATGCTTGGTAAGTGGTTCGTACTCAACCATGGTCAAGTTGTAGCATAAAAGACGCAATACAGTATTTCCTAAGATAGCTTACAAGTTCAAAGCAGCAGTCTACCTTGTTTGGAATGAGGCTCAGGAGCGCCACTCTGGACATTCTTAGATTCAACTTTTCCTGACTTTAACCAGTTCATCTAACTTTCACAGACTCCCCTGTGTCTTACCACAGCTGTCCTTGGAGATGGGAGAAGCCTTCCTGCTATCTCCTCAGACTGAGTTCTCTTCCTGTGCTGGGCACTCCCTTGACTCCTGTCAGTTGGCCTGGGGAGTGCACACTTCCAGATTTGTAAGCTCCCTCTGTTTTCAGTAGGGGGTCCCAGAACTACCTCTAGTATTAAAGGTTGAGGTCCTTTGTGGACAAAAGGAGCTCTGCAGGGACGTTGCTCCTGATGTTGGCCACTGTGAGATATTGTCCTCTCTGCCAGAAGCCAGAGGAGAAATTCTCTCTCACAGGAAGAGCCTTGTGTCTCGTGAATCCTCAAAACATAAAAGTATGGATGATGTCAGCCTTGTAACTGATCACGTTTCCTTCTTTGCTTTAAATGTTAGGAAACTTAGCCCAGAATGCATGGTCCATCTCTAGTATAGGGTCCCATCCTCTGAATTTCTTAAATATCTTAATTCCTGGACCAATTTCCCTCACTTTGTATCATTTTTGTTAGTTAGCTTCATCTTAGGTAATATTGAACTTAAGTTTTGTAAGACGTCTTAAATCATTTTTTTTAAACCAATGCAGTTTAAGTAAATATGTATTGAATACTTGCGTAAGGTAGACCAATACAGGAAGAAGATCTAATCATTTTACCACAGAGTATTAATGTCCCGGTGGAAATTGCCACTTTTGGTTTCTTTCTTATCAGTATTTGCAAATTTACTGATCTGTTCCTTATGGTTGGCTTTTAAGGTTGAAGAGCATTCAACTGTGAAAACTTCTTTCCTTAGAAATTTCTTCTTTGATGTGGGGGGAGAGAGAATTTTTCCATTCACTTTCATTCATTAGAATCAATGTCATATGCCAGGCCATGAGTTTATGGGTGCCTGAAAAATGGCTAACATTTTGTTTCATGTGTGAGTGATTTGGTTGAAACCGGTCATCAGAATGTGAAAAGGTACACAGTGCTGGAGTGAGAACTCACAGGCCAGTGCAGATTTTGTCCTAAAATTGGCTCAACACCCCAACATTTTCTTCTTAAGTTCTTACAGATCTAAGGTGTCGATCTCTATCTTTTTGAAAATACTTGCCTGATGACTTTTACTTATCGATGTAACTCTGCAACCCCAAAGTAAATCTGAAATCAAAGCATGGCATACATGTCCTAGACAGTGAAGTTGCAAACAAAAATTAAAAGAAGAGTCAGAATTACTGGCAAAGTCATCCATTTTAAAGAAATGAGATGAATTAATGCCCACCACGCACTTCCCTCATGCCGCGTCTGTGTCATCCTGTCTCCTTCACTGCAGTCTCTTCACGGGCGGCCTGGCCCATAAGGAGCACTGCATAGTTTTTGTTGGACCGTGTGGTGTATCGTGGGTACAGCGAATCCCTGTTAAGAAGGCATTTGCCATCTAGGTGAGGGAATAAGATACAGACCAGAGAGAAGAGTTGCTACGCATCGATACGCCTAGTAAGTAAGCCATGTAGCTTCTTGCCCTTAAGACTGAACTCGGGCTGATCACTGAAGGCACGGCCTGGCAGAGAAGGTAAAACAAGAGGTGGGTTTGGAGTTGGAGCTAAAGGATGACTTGGAGGATGGACAGGATGAAGAAGGACATGCCGGGTACTATGGGCAGAAGGGAAACACCGGGAGAGTGCACGAAGGGGACCCAGCCCCCATTCTCTAAGAAGAGGGCGTCCATCAGGCCAGTTGGCTGAAGGGCCACTTTTTCAGAAACGTAGATTTTATCCTGTCAATATTGTGTTTCTAGAACTTTGGAAAGATTTTAGAACAGAGAAATGATACAGAGTACAAACCAGCGAGCTTCTCACACTGAAACGAGCACACAGAACATCTGGGGATCTTGGTAAAATGCAGATTTTGATTCTGGTGTAGGGTGAGGCCCGAGACTGCCTTTCGAAGAAGCTTCCAGGTGATTCTGAGGCTCATGTTGCACAAGCCACACTTTAGAAAGCAAGGGCAGAGTACTCTTTTAAGAAGATCTATTTGTGTGTAGGGATTGGATTAGACCATGCTTCATCTGAGATAGGGACTAAGAGGAACCTAAAGATCGCCAAATAGTCCATTTCTTTTCATCACCTTTGCCAAACCGGGCAAAGTAAAACACAGCTGAGGTCTGAAGGTCTTAGTGTGGTGGAGGCAGGATTGGAGCGCAGCCCTCCCAGCTCGCACTTGGTACCTTCTGCTCCCTTCTGCGGGAGTGGACGGGCATCTGGGAAGTGAGGGACCGTGGAGACACTGATGCCTGCAAGTTTGGAATGGGATGGCTGGGCACCAGAAACCTTGTCAACAGGGAAGGAGCAGCCCCTGGTAGCTGATTTGCTGGGGAGTGAGGAAACTCTGAAGAAAGTATTGAGGCTTATGGTAAAAGGAATAGACGCCCCACTGCTTGCCAGAATGGAGAAGAAGTCAGACAAGAGGGGAGCATACTTTGCCAGCTGGGAGACACCACAACTTCTTAGTCTTGTAAAGTGATCAGTAACACATGAATTTTAAAATCCACCCCAGGCAGCAACTTTCCCCAGCCACATAGAGCCTGTTCCCTCCATTAGCTGAGCACATCAGTGATGGGCTGTGTGCCTCACTTGTAGGCTGAGTGTTGCCGGGCATGCGGTCCTCTCGCCCGTCCACCTCCTCCTTCCTGTGCCCAGTGTGGAGGAGGAGAGCTTGGCGCTGAGCTGAGCTGATAGGCGTCTCATGGTTTTCCTCTTGGCTTTTGGAATGAGAGGGGGATTTATCCCACCTGCTTTTCCAGCTGTAAAGTTCATTAGGCTTTGAGCACTGGCATTAAGGGAAGGAGAAGTGTGGATTTCCACAAGAAGGTGGAAACAGTGTTGGAGTGTGGACCAGGGCGTAGTATTTGTTTTCCAGGACCTTATTCTGCCCCAAGTGGGTTTTTGACTCTGGTGTTTCACACCGCATGCCAGAGCCTAGTTTTATATTTGACCCAGGCCCTGTTAGTGTGTCTGTAGACGTGCTTGTGCGTGCGGCCGTGCATACACACATGCAACCAGCAGGTGTAAGCACACGTGTTTCCCCGTGTTTTGGTTTTGGCAGACTCCTGATTTCATTTGGAAAATTTGTTCTGTTTTTGCTTCTATGTTAGACATAGTAAACTTTGAGGGGATTACTGTTTCCAGAATTGTCCAAGTTGACAAGAAATGAATTTGAGGTTTCTTTCCACCCAGTTATTTTTTGTCATCTAATTCCTTAAAAAAAAAAAAAAAAACTATATGGAACTACAATTTTATCTCTCTTAGTCAAAATATGAATGTTAGATGATTTTTTAAATCATTATGGACCTTCACTATTAATCAGAAAAATGCAGGCATAGTTTTCTATGACACTCATTACTAAAAATTTTAATACCTCAAGAAGTTGTTTTAATATAGAGCATGATGTAATTTGAGAAATTTAAGTTTTAATATTTCCTAAGAAGTATTTTTATTTAGTTGTTAGGATACAACTAAAATTATTACCAGTTTTAATTTTTTGAAACTTTTATTACATTCTTTAGAAGTATCTGAAAGCAGTATGTGTTTGACAAATGTGTTAAAAATTGAGGAATACTGGCCTTTGCAGATGTAACCATTGGTGTGTAAGGAATCTTTGAGATGTTTATTTTTTTCTTTTAAAGATTTTGTTTGTCAGAGAGGGCATAAGCAAGAGGAGCAGCAGGCAGAGGGAGAAACAGATTTCCCGCTTAGCAAGGACCTCCCCACCTAGCCACGTGGGATTGGATCCCAGGACCATGGGATCATGAGCTGAGCTAAAGGCAGACGCTTAACTGACTGAGCCACCCAGGCATCCCAGAGGTGTTTTCTCATATATTTATGAACATATACTTGTAGATAATTTTAAAACATACGTGAAATCTAAAGATTGTACTTTTAAGCTGAATTTCTATTAGAAGAAAATAATGAAGGGTAATGCAAGACTACACGCTCTTAAAAAAGGTAAGCATAGGAATACAAATCAAAACCACAATGAGATATCACCTCACACCAGTCAGAATAGCTAAAATTAACAAGTTGGGAAATGACAGATGTTGGCGAGGATGTGAAGAAGGGGGAACCCTCCTACACTGTTGGTGGGAATGCAAGCTGATGCAGCCACTCTGGAAGACAGCATGGGCATTCCTCAGAAAGTTGAAAGTAGAGCTACCCTTTGACCCAGAAGTCGCACTACTGGGTATTTACCCTAAAGATAGAAATGTAGTGATCTGAAGGGGCACATGCACCTCAATGTCCACAATAGCCAAACTATGGAAAGAACCTAGATGTCCATCAACACACAAATGGATAAAGAAGATGTGATACACACACACACACACACACACACACACACACACAGGAATACTATGCAGCCATCAAAAGGAATGAAATCTTGCCATTTGCAACAACATGGATGGAACTAGAGGATATTATGCTTAGCGAAATAAGTCAATCAGAGAAAGACAATTATCGTATGATTTCTCTGATATGAGGAATTTGAGAGGCAGAGCAGGGGATTTGGGGGTAGGGAAGGAAAAAATGAAACAAGATGGGATCAGGAGGGAACAAACCATAAGGGACAATCTCACAAAATAAACTGAGGGTTGCAGGGTATGAGGGCATTGGATGGTTGGGTTATGGACACTGGGGAGGGTATGTGCTATGGTGAGTGCTATGAAGTGTGTAAGCCTGATGATTCACAGACCTGTACCCCTGGGGCAAATAATACATTATATGGTAATTAAAAAAATAAAAATATAAGCATAGGTAACCTGAGCTGAAGGCAGACTCTTAAGTGACTGAGCCACCTAGGCGCCCCCCAGTATTCATAATTCTTAACTAATGTACCCACATGTGGCATAATGATGAGCAGTTGAACCCATAGATAAAATTCCATGCATTCACTTTATTTTTTAAAAAGTTAACTAAGTTATAATACCCCAACTTACAATTAATAGGTTCTTGTTCAGCCATCATTGTTGTGTGGCTCTCTGGATTCTCATAGGGAGCATGGACCAAATTGTGGGGTTATATCTCCCTAAACACTGCTTAGAATACTCAGTCAAGTGCAAAGTCAATGAGAATATCATACTCAAAAAGTATTAGGGATATATTTATACTTGGGACACAGAAGTGGGTACTGTTCTAATAAACTTTTTTTTTTAACATAATTTTTTATTTTTTATAAACATATATTTTTATCCCCAGGGGTACAGGTCTGTGAATCGCCAGGTTTACACACTTCACAGCACTCATCCATCAACAGATGAACGGACTATCTAATAAACTTTTTGATTATGTTCAATTTTGAATGCATTTATTCATGTTCTTTTGTAACATTTAAGTAGATTACATAAATCTGTTAAATATGATTGTTTTCTGCAATGACCAAAGAAAGTCCCCCTGTGCTAGGAAAGAATCAAGTTCTTGGTGAATGATGACTTACTCAAGATTGAGTCATAGAAATTAAGAAAGCCTGATCACTAAATTTTAAGGTTAAAAATTCTGATATTTCATGATAAGGTATCTGGGGTTTTTTTCATATTAAAGTGGGGTGGAACTAAAGCATGTATGAAGGTCTAGAGGAAACAAAATTGACCATGAATAGATAGTTATTAAAGCTGGGTAAAAAGAATTTGGGAATTCATTTTTTACTATTCTCTTTACTTTTGCATATTTGAGATTTTCTATGATAATAAAGTTGAAACAAGAAAGATCATAATTGTAGCTTAAAACATTGAGATATTTTAACCTTTAAGTGATAGGTTCGGGGTGAAATATATTTCAAGATGTGCTACTTGAGTAAACTCTAAAAATGACAAAAGAATCCTAATGGCCATTGTCGTGAACAAATAGTCTCATCTGATTCCTCATTCAGAAAACATAGGCGAGTTCCTTGGCAGTCAGTATGGCTCCTAATCTCCAAAATGGGCCCTCATGGTATCTCTCGACCCAGGGCTATCTTCCCATGTGACTTTGCCACTCCTCTCACCGAAAGATGGGGCCTGTGTATGTACTCTTGCACCCGGGAGAGCTTGTAACTCCAGCAGAAGTGATAGTGCACAAGTCTAGATTATAAAAAGTGGTACAACTTCTGCCTGGCTCTCTTGGTGTGTGTCCAGCTTCTCTCAAAACCCAGTGTCCTGCTATGGGGAAGACAAGCAGCTGCATGTGGCACCCCTGGACAGATGTTCCAGCAGATGGCCTCTGCTTCAGTTCCAGCTGTTAGCAGCATCAGCCTCCAGACTTGGGATCCAGCAAGCTTCCTAACGATTACAACTCCAGCCGAATGGTCACCTCCACCCTTTGAACCCGCCCAGCCAAGGCCCCAGACACCATGGGGCAGAGAAAAGCCTTTTCTGCTTTCCCTTTTCTGAATTCTTACCCACTGAATCTGTGAAGGAAAAAAAGTGCTTGTTGGTTTGTGCAACTGAGTTTGGGGTGACTTGTTACACAGCAGTGGTAACTGCATCAGTTAGCACGCATTATTGAGGAGAATCTTACTTCTCAGTGATTTTTTCTTTCTGTAACATGTCCAGAAGACACATGTTTACTTGATGACTGTGTTCTGGTTATTCACAGTTTTTACTGTTTCTATCAACATGATGACTTCCAGATCAGGAGTTAGATTGGAGACCATCAGTTGTTCCCCAGATAAAGTTATTTACAACTGGACAGTCCCCCAGATAAAGTCATTTACAACTTGTCAGTTCTTACTCCACCTTCCCCCTTCCTCAGGACTTCTTGCCTTGCTGGAACTCTGTCTAGAACCATGGCCTCCTACCCACACACACCCCCCGACCCCGTTCCCGCTTACACTGGTTGAATTGGGAGCAAAGAAGAGGGCAACCTCATGTTTAGATGGGGAAGGGAATGTCAAGGAGCCTTTCTCTGCCCATTTTGAACTGCATCCCTCCCCCTTTACTATGTAAGCAACACCCTTTATTGATGCACACGTAACTGGTGTTTCTTTTGTCTGATTTCATCGCACTTTTCACTTCACATTGTATCTTAAAAAACAAAATGCCCTATTTTTCAGTGATAAACAGAATGAGAGTGTCCAGCACTTCTTTAGGTGTATGATACATCAACCAAAACTTCATTCACACTCTGCACATGGGTGTTTTATCCAGGCATATAGCAGATGCCTGCTAACTTTAACTCTTATTTGCAATGTTGCATTTCTCAGGTTTGATGGTTAAAGAAACACATTTTAGTACATCATACATCAAACTGTACCCCCAACCAATTTCCTAACAAGTCCCCCAAACACAGTTTATCATTAGTAAAAGACCAGCATGTGAACATGTTTAGCATGTTACTTCCTGGTCACCAAATGTTTAATGTGGTTGTTGACAAGCACCTGCTTTGTATGTGGGGGAGATGTGCATTTTGCATAATGTACCATAAATGTTCCATTTATGATATGGAGTAACAGTTGATGCACTCAATAAATAAAATTTATTAGGAAAAATGCAGATATAAGTACACAGTACAAGCTGGTAATTTCCTACTGTGGACTATTACCTGGTAAAGTAGAGACTAAGAGCTTGAGGAACAGGTTAGAATGGAGGAGAGTTAATCATTTTCTTCATTGATGGTTATGGAAGGACATGGGCTGGAGTTGGGCATTAAAGGGGCTATTTCAGGGAAAACTTCAGAGGCAGTAATGGAATTCTGTCATCTTTTTGAGGTTCCCACACTGACTCTGAATGGGAAGATTTAGGATGAAAAACTGCAAACCATACCTTTGCTTACTTCCTGCTGTTTCAGTTTATAAATTTCTCTATGTGATGCTAAGACATTAGGTAGTAGGACATCATGACTAGTCTCTGAGTACAAGGAATCTCCCCAGTACGTATCTTCCATGTTCATTATACCTGAGTCTGATGTCCTACCAGTTGGACTTGGAATGTAACTCAAACAATTGCATATGTTGCTTTGTAAAAATGGTGTATCAAGTCTGGGATAGAAATCTGGAACAAAGGTGGCGATGAAGACCAGGAGGGTGTTCAGCAGAGAGAATTCTATGAGGCTTTACACCACTCTGGTGTTTTTCATAACAAATAAAGCCCTGGGACTGGGGGTGAGTGAGTTTCCAGTCCATTAAAGTACTTTTCTCTTTTGATCTACTTGTCCAAAATCATCCGAGCATGTTCATTTTATAGTCAATATACATACTGGATTCCCATTACTTACTTACATTTGTAAATGTACTCTGAGTTATACTCATTTTAATGTTTTGTTTCTGAGTTTCTTAAAATATTAGCCTAGCTTCATAATCACACTAATAATAAAATAGGAAACTTCAATAAATTGAACAATAAAAGTGAGAATTCCTCATTTGAGATGACCTGCTCCCACATCCCGAATGTCAGCCGGGACTAACAGAACCATCTTCCTATGGTGCACGTGCACCATAGATAGAATGTAACAGTTCTTAAGAACGCAATAGGATTATTGGAAAACTCATAATTAAGCTGATATTGCAAACTTGTTAGTCATAGTACTCCTTCCTCTAAAACTGCCTTTTGGCCTGCTTGTGACAGCTCAGCTGGGTACCAGCCGGACTGTGTGCCACACTTCGGTGAGGACCTCCACTTACACCTGCTTAGACTTAGGACTCTTCTCTACTTGAGAAAAGCATCAGTGTCCTATAGTGCAGCTCTTATTTTCCCATAGTGTATTCTATTACTTCTGATAGTGCAATTTTCCTATTGTGCTGCCAATGCTTATTTCAATATATTATTTTCATCATAGGTTACTGGTTTACCTCTCCCCCACATTATTTTTTAACCAAAGGGCAAATGGAATTTTTAACTATAAAATGGTTTTATCTCTAAAATGATGCCTTTATGATTTGATGATTTTTGATAATGTCGTGTATTTATTTCCTCAGTTAACTGGGTGCTTCATATTGTGTTTTAAATTTCCGGCTTGGCCAGTTTGTTTGTATTAGAGTGGCTTGGCAATTTCTGGGGCTGCACGATAGTATCAAGTGAGCTTTCCACCTTCCTAAAGACACTTAAAACTAGCCCTGCTCTTTGGAGACTCTGAATACATTTAGAATTAAGAATCAGATTGGAGCGCCAATATTATTATTATTATTACTATTATTATTAAGATTTTATTTATTTATTTGACAGAGAGAGAGGGAAAAAGCAGGGGAGTGGAAGAGGGAGAGGCAGGCTTCCCAGTGAGCAGGGAGCCTGATGCAGGGCTCGATCCCAGGACCCCAGAATCATGACTTGAGTTGAAGGCAGACGCTCAATGACTGAGCCACCCAGGCACCGCTACAACTCCAACATTATTGAAAAAGAAACAATGCAACTGGATCCCCATAAATTCCGCTTCCCAGTGATGGTCTAATCGCATCCAGAGAATTATTTCACCCTTCACTGTCCATGCCCTTCAGTGGGATTGTGTTTTTTTCTCCCACAGTAAAATCGTCAGCAGGGTCAAGTGGTTTGGGAAGCAGTTCAGTTTTAAGACTAGAGTTCTCGTTTTGAAAACACATTAGTTTTTCCAGAAACTCTGCTTATCTCTCCCAATCTCCTCCCACTGTATTCTAGTGTTTCCCAAATCCCCCCCGTCTCTGCGTACATATCTGTTTGTCTTTCTGGTGTCTGCCACATTGGGAAGTCTCATTAAACCCGCATCTGTTCTCTTTTAGGAGAAACCTGATGCCAGCCCCACGTCACTTCAGCTGCGGTCCCAGATCGAAGTAAGCACAATGACTTTAATCGTCTATTTTTGCTCTGCTTTTTTTTTTTTTTTTAAGTGATATTCTGTACAAATCAGAGGAAGCCTGCTGCTCTAGCTGTGCTGACGCTGTGTCTCTTTCTCCTAGGAGTCCCTTGGCTTCTGCAGCGCCGTGTCAACACCAGAGGTGGAAAGAAAGTAAGTTTCCTTCCTTCTGCCCGGGATCGGAATTTCTAAGTAGGTCCATCCTGGTGAAAGTTGAGTGGGTGATCATGTTGTGTCTGTGCCACGGAGACTGAGGCCATGTTCCTTGCACGGGGTGTGTGTGTGTGTGTGTGTATGTGTGTGTGTACACACATGTGTGGGTGGATAAGAGTGTGTTTTGTAATTCAGTTGATGAAGACTAAGGATTCCGCAAGAGTTACTGGTTTCACACAGCTTATTGTGAGTGAACCCCAAATAACTGACTGGAAAAGGACGGGTCCACCAAGATGGGTTTTCTTCTTTTAGAATAGTCTCCGATACAGGGTGAAAGTCATAAAGAAGCAAGGTACAAAAATACAATATATTCCAGAATAAAACAATTATTCAAAACAAAACAACTCTCTCCGCATGTGACTTTGGTGGGTACCCTTAAAACAAGAATAAATGCTTGTGACAAAATGGTAAATGTTCTTTAACCTTTCCTGTTAAATGTGATATTTTTGCTTCTTTGTCCTGACTTGGGCCCTGTAATCTTTACTGTCATGGAAGATAATTCTATGTTATATTTTATAGCCGCAGTGTGTCTTTTAGGCAGCTTTTAAAAACAAAACAAAACAAAAACAAAGCGAATGTTTTTGTTTTTGTTTTTTATCTTTTGTTTTCTATAGCCTTTCCCGTTTCTTCTTTATTCCATCGTAATTACACTAGAATGTTCTATTTATGATCTTCCGAGGTAAAGAAATTTTAAGAAAGTCCTCATCTTCAAACAGATGCTTCCTTTGGTACGGAACCCCTTACAGTGTTTGGTGCCAGGAGAAGCATAGAAGTGGTTTAGCAATAAAGTATTTCTGGAATGAAAAGCACACGTTGGGAGAGCGTGTGTGTGCTTTATGACACAGCTCTGCCTAATCCGTCCACGTGTGTGCTGCCGGCCCAGAGACAGCTTCCAGGAGGGAAGGCTGCTTTGCCAAGGCTTCAGTTCTCAAAAGGTGGCGCAGTTTTGGTTCAGACTGAGGAACATTGGGAGTGACGAGCAAAAAGCAAACCAAGGCCATTTCCCATTCAGGGTTAGAGAATGCCTGTGCCACTAACATGACTCTCCTTTGTCTTAGCTGCGTGTAACCTCCCACCAGCTTAGCAATGTGGAGGCTGAAGGAGCTCAGAGATTGGAGTTGACATTGATTTGGGAATTGGTGGTAGAGTGGCAATAAATTGAGTTGAGTATAGGCAAAAGCATGGAGTCAATGGAGTAGAAGTTCTTCTGACCTAGTTTGCTACCTATTTGGCAGGATCCAGGCTGAGAACTCAGGTGTTCTTCAGAATCTTGAGTCCTTTGGGAAACTAGAAATGTTTGCCTTTTCTCCTAAGAGGAAGTGACTCACCAAATTTGTACTAATCTTAGTGAGGCTGGGTATTTCTTCTTCCCCCCAATTGTGGGTAGTCATTCTTTCTGTGTTTACATCCTTCACTTAGTAAAATGTGGCGTGGCTCTTGTGGCCAAGAGAGAGACTCTCAGCCTCCTCTGAGGTTAACAAAAAATTCTGAACACACACAACACACAGTACTGGTGACAGCCCCAGCCTCTCCCATCTATAAATCTGCCATTTTGCTTCTGTTCTTTTAAGTGGTTTAACTTGAACCTTGGTATTTCTAAGTAACTTAAAAGTTGTAGCCCATTTTGTTCTGTATTTGCTGTTGAATGCTTTTTGAAAACTCTGGTACTCTTGTTTTTCTTATTTAAAAAAAAAACTCTTGAAAAATCTTAAACTTACTGTAAAGGTGCAAGAGTTGTGCAGTGAACTTCTATATAACTTTTACTTAGACTCAGCAGTTTACACACTCTTCTTCTCCCTCCTAGACACACACACTAACACACACACACACATACACACACACACACGTAACATTGCTAATTATGATTATTGCAGAACGATCAGAGAGTAAGTTACAAACTCTGTGACTGTCACTTCTCAGTACCTCAACCCGTATCTCCTAAGGACAAAGACCTCTTACAGAACTCTGCAGTGTAATTACCAAATAGAGAAATTTGAATAGTGATTTTCCTAATCTATAGTTCATGTTCGAGTTTCTCTAATTGCCCCAGTAGTGGCACTTTTTTTTTCCATCCAGCACTTAAAAAAATGACTCATCACATTCACATGTCCTCTCTCTTGTCATATTTAATCTGAAAGGATTTCTTGGCTTTTCTTTGTTTTTTATGCTACTGATGGGTTTTTTAAGAGGGTAGGCTAGTTGTTTTGTAAAGTATTCCTCTGTCTGAGTTTCTTCTTGGGACTCAGGTAGTGCAGTTTTGCTGTTGCATCCTTCCAGTACACTACATCATGCTGTGAATCTGTCCCATTGTTGGTGGTACTAATTTTGATCATTTGATTGTGGTGACGTCCATTGGGTGTCTTCTGACAAGTCAGACTTTTTCCTTTGCTGTTAGTAAATATTCTGTGGGGAGATGATCTGAGACTATGTAAATGCCTTGTTCCTCATCAAACTTTTACCTGATGGTTTTAGATTCCTTTAATGACTGTTACCTAAATCAGTTTTTACAGTGATGGTTACAAAATGATGATACTTATTCTTAAATTGGTAATTCCTTTGGATTAAACCTTCCAAAAGATTTTCTTTCTTTTTTTCTTTCTTTCTTTTTCTTTTTTAAATAAGGTGGGCACTCTAGGTTAGATTATAAACTGAAGAGTTTTGTTTATATTGAATTATTTGGATTTTTTTTTTTTTTTTACTTGAGAGTGCAATTACTTTGAAATACAGAATCCTGCTAGTCCTCTGATCAGAATGCTTGCTGGTAGTTTTGTAAGCCAGAGAGGATGACCTGGTAAGCCCGCTGGTTGTGTCTGGTGAGCGTCCAGCAGGTATCTGCCAACCAGAATATCCTTCTGAGTTAGCAGTGTTGTTTTATGGGCAGAACTTTCCTTCTGCAGTCAAAAGGCAAGAGAACTCAGACAAATGTAGGCAAATCCTGCAGCAGCCTGTCCTTAGAGCAGAGGCCTAGGTGGAGCGACATGGGAGTCCAGTGACTGTCCTTGTGGCTCCTGTGGCCTGAGCCACAGCCCCTCCCCCACCAATACCCCCTCATGTCTCAGGGGCTGCAGGACATCTTTTTCTCTCCCTTCTCCCCCAGTTAAAACCTGAGCCAAGGAAGGAATCAAGTGTTCATTATAATGCAAATACCTGATTTCTAAAAAATTCATCATCTCTCCCAGGGGTATTTACCATTTAACTGGGTTCAAAGTCTTGAGTTACAAGAACGTAGCTCTGACCAGAAGAGACCAAGGGGGTGGGTCTTGTGGGGGTGACAAGCAGTGAGAAGTCAGACAGGAAGTGAGGATATACCTAACATCACTGTAGCTGCGCCCTCTGCCAGGTGGGGCTGATTGGCTGTACTTGGGTAGATATGTGAGACCCACAGGATAGGTGCGGCTGTCCGTACGCAGAACAGGCCTGCCCCCACCAGTCTGACAGAGGCTTTGTTCCTCCTTATCTTCTCGTTCTATGTGGTCTCTCTGTGCTTTCACTGAAAATATTAAAAAATGTTAAGGGAGCTTTCATTTCAGTCTCTTCTATTTATATCTATTTACCTTGCCTATCGATGAGACTATCTACTTTATTACAAACTTGGATTTGTGTCTACTGGCTAAAAAGCTGAATGTTAGTTAAATTTTTTTTGTTAGCCTGAAGAATATCTGGAGAGCAAGACTTCTTTGCTGGGAAAATTCTATTTATGTATGGATGTATTTGACAGAGAGCGCACTCGCGCAAGCAGGGGGAGAGGCAGAAGGAGAGGGAGAAGCAGGCTCCCTCCTAAGCAGGGAGCCCAATGCAGGACTTGAGCCCAGGACTCTGGGATCGTGACCTGAGCTGAAGGCAGACGCCCAACTGACTGAGCCACCCAGGTGCACCCAAAATTCTTTATAACTGTGTCTGTTGGGAATGCATTTAGCTAGAAATAACAGGAAACATGACCTATAGAGGCATAAAAAGAATACAGCGTTCCCTGGCTACCTCCTTGTTCCACTGGGTGATCTAGGGGCTGGCACGGAGGCTCACCTGAACCTTCAGGAACCTGGTTTGTACTGTTTGTTGTTAATCCCTGGTTTTAAAGTGGCCACTGCATTTTCTAGGTGGGAAGGAGAAACAGGGTGAAGAAGGTCAAAGGGCAAAAAGCCACAGGCACATCCTTTAAAAAGCTTTCCTAGAAACCCTGTCCAACACATTCCAGTTTGTCTCACTCATTTCTTCAAGCCGCAGCTGTTCACTGAGCACCGGCTTTGTGTGCCAGCCCCCATTCGGGGCTCCAGGGTGTACGATGAACTGATGTGAGCTGCATCAACATGGACCGAGATGTCGTAGAAAACATTTATATGCTTTCAGTGGTGCTACAGAGAAGAGTAAAGCAAAGAAAGTGAGCCCCAAATTGGAGCACTGGTCCACCATTGCCACCAGAGAGCTTGGAGGGACGTGTGTTTTCCGCTGACTACTTTATTGCCCTGAACAAGATGAGTGTCTTAAGGAAGGAGGCAGTCCAGACATTGGGCAGGAAACTAGCACTCTTTTCCACAATAACCTAATCTTTTATTTGTACATGTATTTCTGAAACAGAGTAATCTGAAAATTACCTAACTGTCTCATAAATAAGCTATGTGTCAAGATGATTTAGATTCATTCCTTTCAAGGAAGCCAACTGTAAGGGAGCCATCTGGCTATTATTTCTAGGTGCGTATCTACATTGGAAGTAGCCCTAATAGGGTTGATTCTGCAAATTGGAAAAGAAAAAGCAGGAGATAGCCGGTAATGTTGATTGAGCACTGAGTATGGGCCAGGAACTGATCAAAGTACTTAACATTGACTGAGTTAATCCATCATCCCTTTGAGGTTTGCTATGATATTATTCCCATTGGCAAATGCAGAAACTGAGGCACAGAGAGGTTAATAATTTGCTCAAGGCTACACAGCTAATTAAGTGGCAGAGCCCAGATTTGATCCCAGTTGAGAACCCAGGCTCCTACCATTAAGCTATAATTCCAGAATACTTTTAATTGCACTGCTTATGCAGATAGAGAGGTTAGGCGTAAATTGAGGTTCGTTAGCATTATATAAATAGCAGCAGTTAAAACCTACACTCCAGTAGTCCTCTTGGAGGTAGGGGGAGGCTTTCCTTGCATTCGAATCTAAGTTATGTCTCAGTTATTTATTTATAGAGGCAGGAAGGTCCAAAATAAATCTCAAAACTTCACCTTCACCAATATTTATAGGCCCTTTTCTACTAAGTCTTTCACCAGAGTTGAAAATTCACTGATTTAGTTTCACTTCCTTTCATTACCTATGACTACCCTTGAACTATTTTATGGTGAAAAAGTCCAAAAATATATCGGAGACGGACGAGGAAGATAAGTCAAAGGAGGGCGAGCCAGCGGAGCAGCGCTCTCTGGTCCAGGGAAATGGACGGCGTCTGGTTTACAAATGTTCTCTGCGGACGTTGACTCCCTTTGGACACTGCTTCCCTCTCGGATTTGTTTCGTCTGGCAAGCTGGCACTATATACTCTTTTGATGGCCTCCAGTCTCCTTTTCTCCCTCCTCCAAAATCCCTGTTTCACCTCCCCCTTGCCATGTGCCCTTTGGGAAGTAACCCTGCTTGTGTCGCTGTGTTCTGGTTGCTCCCTCCCTGCTGCTCCTCTCCAGATCACTTGGGTCTCTGAACTTACCTTCCTGCTCCTCACGGGCGGTCCCTGCCTGCCTGATGCCCGCCTCTTCTTTTCACCTACTCTCCAGGCAGATGAAGTTCCTGTGATTGCCCAGCTGGGCCACACACACCCATGGCGTCCTGAGCCTCTGAAATGGTTGCTCCCTCTGGTGCTGTGCCCCGGCCCCACTTTCACCGTCCTCCCCACCCCCCTCAGCTGGGCAGACCCCATCAGACTTAGAATCCCAACTCTGGTCTTGGCTCCTCCCAGAAGTCTTCCCTGATTCACAGTGTGGGGGTCCAGTGTCCTGTTCCTGGGCTGTGTAGCCGCACGCAGTCCTGCCACAATGAGAGTGGACGGAGGTTACCGGTGGGGGTGTGTGTGCATGCGTGTGTGCATGCGTGTGTGCATGTGTGTGTGTGAGACCTTACACTCTGAACCCTGGGTCTTCCACAAATATGCTTCGTTCTTCTCCCTCCCGTGGAAGGTTTCTTACCATTCTCGAAAACCATAGTCAGACTTCTCCCCCTGAACTTGGCCCCCACAGCCCGACTCCTGTCTCCTTCGTTCTTGCCGAAATGCTGTCTGAGGTCAGTGCTGCAGCAGTAACCAACCCAGAGGCCCCTGCCAGCTCACAGATCCTTGTTGTATTTGGCAGGGCTGCCTTTCCCGCGGGTCCCACTTCTCCCCTCGCCCTTGGTTTGGTGCCTGTGGCAGCTTCTAGTTTCTCCTCATTGCATGCCCCCTTTTGGCAGTTCCCTTTCTTCTGCCCGTTTCCTACCGTGGGTGATCCCCTGGGGCTGTGTACCCAGCCTGCAGGCTCTCCCCAGGTACGCACACCCAAGGTTTTGACCTCTTGTGTCCGGGCACCCACTCAAATCCACAGCTGTCCCTCGGCCCTGTTTCCCGATCTGGTGACGTGCCCGTTGCCACAATTTGCCAGATGCCGGCTCACTACTGTCACTCTTACCCCAGGTGCACGTCCTCACCCCTTCTTCACCTCCTTTCCTTCTCCGACAACATGCTCTTTGATCATATGTCCCCCTTCTGTCCTTGGGACCTTTTCCCGCTCTTCATGCAGCCTTGAGTCATTATCTCCTGCTTCTCTTTCGTGATTCCAAAACCTCAATCATCAAATCCTGTTGCTTCTACTTCTTTTTTTTTTTCTTTTTAAAAATTTTATTTATTTGAGAGAGAGTGTGAGCACAAGCTAGGGGGAGGGGCAGAGGGAGAAGCAGGCTCCCAAGGAGCCCCACGCCACAGGGCTTGATCCCAGGACCCTGGGATCATGACCTGAGCCAAAGGCAGATGCTTAACTGAATAAACCACCCAGGCGCCCCTGTTGCTTGTACTTCTGTAACTTTTCCTGTGTTTCCCACTGCAAGTGATAACTTTAGTGCTCTTTTCAGGAGCCAGAAAAGTACATTCAGGAAATGACCCCAGATTGGTCTCCATGAAGTGCAGTTAGGCCACACTGCGGTGAGGGGATACTGAGCTCTCCACCGTGGCGCCTATGAATTAGGGCCTCTGTACATTTGCACTTGAAAAAACACCCCATAGTCCAGCCCGGGCCCATCTTTATGGCCACGTCTCCCACCACCGGCCACACTGCCCCCTCTGTCTTCATGCCTCCTGGGCTGTTCCAAGCTCCTGCCTTGAAAGCATCTCCTTTCTTTAGATCCTCTTTTAAGAACTGCTTCTCCAGGGATGCTTTTTTGGTCCTTTCCCTGGCTGTAATCTTTCCACCTTTTGGAATCCAGTAACAGCTGGCACGGTGATGTCTCTGTATTATAACAGGTACCATCATCATAACAGTGGTTATTGGGTTATTTCTATTATCGGACACCATGCTAATCACTTTTACTGTATTTTGTCATTTAAGTTTTCTTGGACTCATTGATGTATGTACTATTTTTGAGATTAATTGGCTAGCCTAAGGTCCTAGAACTGGAGACAAGAAGCCTTATCCAGTCTGAATGACATGATGGCCTTGGGGTTTAGACCCAGACTCTCTGGGTTCACCTCCAGTCTGTTTCTTACCAGCACCTCAGCTCTTGGCAGGTTACTCCATCTTGGTGTCTACAGGTTCCATGACTGTAGAACGAGGATGATCAGTACAGTACATACCTCCCTTACTAAGCTTTCCAGCACCTACTGAGTGTTCAGTAAGTAATTTGTCATTTGTAATTCAGTAATTTTTTTTTAATCCTTAATTTTAAAACTTGGAGTTTTGTTAGAAAAGTACATTTATATTGTTTTCTTTTTGGTAATAGGTTTATTGAGATCTAATTCACATACCAGGAACTAGAGGGTATTATGCTAAGTGAAATAAGCCAATCAGAAATTATCCTATGATCTCACTAGTATGTGGGATTTAAGAGACAAAACAGAGGAGAATAGGGGAAGGGAGGGAAAAATAAAACAAGATGAAATAAGAGTGGGAGACAAAGCATAAGAGACTCTTAATCATAGGAAACAGGATTGCTGGAGGGGAGGGGTGTGGAGGGGTGGGGTAACTGGGTGATGGACATTAAGGAGGGCGTGTATTGTACTGTAATGAGCACTGGGTATTATATGCAACTGATGAATCACTGAAGTCAACTTATAATAATAATAATATGTTAACTGAATTTAAATTAAAAAAACAATTCACATATTATGATTCATATCATATAACTCATTAAAAGTATGTAATTCAGTGGGTTCAAAAAAATTTTTTTTATTTGGGGGGGTAGGAGGGGTAGAGAGAGAGGAGGAGAGAGAATCTCAAGCAGACTCCCCAGCGAGCACAGAGGCCGACAGGGACTCTATCTCACAACCCCAAGGTCATGACCTGAGCTGAGATCAGGAGTCAGATGCTTAACTGAGTGAGCCACCCAGGTGCCCTAAAGACTCGTATGTGTTTTAAGTGACCAGCTTATTTCACTTAGCATAATGTTTGTAAGGCTCATCCATGTGGATTCCCTTTTGTTGTGTGAATATGCCACATTTTGTTTATCCATTTTTTTGTTTGTTTATCCATTTTTTGATGGGTGGACACTCAGGACTGTGTTGACTTCTTTGCTGTTATGAACAATGTTGCTGTGAACATTTGTATACAGGTTGACATGTGGTCATTTGTTTAGTTGTTTTTAAATCTGCTTTAGTGAGATACAGTGTATCCACCATGTACTCACCTAGTAAAAATACTCAACAAGGTGTGTAGCCTGTTCACAGAATGGTACCACCATCACCAGAGTCAATTTTAGAACTTTTCATCAACTCAGAAAGAAACCCTTTAGCTGTCACTCCTCCCCATGTCATGATGACCACTGTTCTCTCTAAGCAATCACCAATCTAATTTCAGTCTCTGTAGAATCACCTCTTCTAGATATTTCATAGAAATAGGGGGGGAGTGCATTTTTTAAAGAAAATTGGTTTATTACAGCTCCATTAAGAGTAGACCTTGGAATCCAGTTCTTGGTAACTTTGTCTCCAGCCTCCTTGAAATGTGTAAGATATTCTTCACCTTTTAGTAAGTCTTCTCCTTTTAGTAAGTAACTCCTTTTAGGACTCCTTTAGTAAGTCCTTTCAGTAAGACTGAAAGTCTTCTCCTTTTATTAAGTTCCTGCTGGGGACCTCCACCCTGTTCCTCAATAAGAAAGTCTCTCATTACTGAAGACTTGGTTGGAGAAGAAGGGCTCAGGCTCCTTCCCTCACGGACACCCCTGAAAACAGGGTCTCTGCTGTCTGTGATTCTGTGGACTTGTGCGTGACAAGGTGGGGCTCTCTCTGCTCATTTTCGTTTGTAGAAGTAAGCACTGGAAACCCGCAGGCTCTGCAGTTATGAATCCTCCTTTGGAACAGACCAGATTCAGTGAGAATTGCTGATGAGGTCTGCAAGTTTGTTGGGAAATCCAGGTCAAGTCGTGTCCCCTGGAGCTGAGATGAATGCATCCTGTTTCCACATCCTGTTTGTGGCAGGGCTGCGGGCTGGGGAGAGGAATGCCAGATCTTTCCCATGGGGGACGTACATATGTGCACTGGGATGAGGAAACCACATGGAGGTGTGTCCTTCAGAATAGCTTGCAAGTTGGTTCTGCCCCGTTCAGGTGGATGTGTCCTTGCTGGGTGCCCATTGTCCTCCCAGGAGATGGAGCCGGGCACTTGTGGCTTGTGAGCACAGAGCCACGAAGGGGACCAGAGGTCGCTTGGACTGCCATTGTTTGAGCTCAGCAGGGTGGGAAGTAGAGGCAGAATGGCAAGTTTAGGATTCAGAAAACGAATGGGCTGCACCAAGAGCCAGGCATTAGATTAGTATGTGTATTATGCATTCTTTCCCCTTGATCCATTTACCAAGAGCCGTCTGCCAAGGCTGTGGGCAGGAGGGCAAGGTCCCTATCCCAGGGACTGGAGTGTTTGGTGTGCTTGCTGTCTGTGATGGCCGTCTGCTTAGAGTCACTCCTCCGGGCTTCACCTACTCAGTGATGAGTTAGAGTTGGGTGGTCTCTTTTCCTTCTCTGACCCAGTCCAGAGCACACCCTGCAGTGGCCAAGTTGGCGTGGCCTGTCCAGATGGGCTGTTCTGCTGCTGCTGGTGTTGGCCAGACCGCTAGCCTGCATTAAGCTCTGCTAGTTGTGGGGTGAGAAAGTTTATTTAAATTCTCTAAGCCTCGGGTTCCTAAACCATAAAATGTATGCAATAGAAGCTCTTTCTGAGGCTGGTCATGTGAGATACCTAGTGCGGTGCCGGCATATGGTAGGGGCTCATGTCTCGCTCGTTCTCTCTCCATGGCCTCCATGACATGTGGCATCGCCCGTGGCCATGGTCACGTGTTTATGGTTTTCACCCTCTCTTTCATTCAATGGTGTCCTGCGCAGATCTCCCCAGTGGCTTGGGCCACAGAAAACATGCCTCCGCTATGGGAGCTTTCCTTTCCTTTCCATACCCCAAAGAGGGGAGGCTAGGAGATGACCGCTATCCTCAGGAAGCCCGTGCAGTCACAGCATGCCGAAAGACTTGTTTGTGCGGGTGGCTTTGCATCTGCACGCACGAGTGTGTGCTCTGTCGCATAGCATATTTGAGGGGCTCGACATTCCAGAATGCAGGGGCTCAGGGTAGGAGCAGCTGTGCTAGAATTCCCCACCTCAGCTGTTCCCCACCACAGACTCTGCTGCCCCTCGCTTCATCTGGTGAGCGAGCCCCAGCTGCCCGGCCCCAGCTGGAGCCCACATGCCTGGGCTGCGCACCCCCCACCCCGGGGATGGGGTGTATGCAACGGCTGGAGACAGGCTTCCACTGCCAGGAGGAACTTAGGACGCGAGGGAGCTGTGGTTTCTTCCGTCTCCTGCAGGAGAGGTGAACAGGACACTGGGCCAAGGGGGTGGGGTGCAGTGGGGGGAGGCAATCAGTAGATAAATAGCGATACTATCCTGGCAAGGACAGGGAAGACCCCTATGGTATGCAAAGTAAACGGTAGCTAACAGTGAAGGAAATGGGGTGGGGTCCGTGGGGGGAAGGGGTCAGAAAGGCTAAAGGGCTTGCCAAGATCACCATCACAGTCTGGGCAGGCAGAGGTGGAATTCTCACATAGATCCATCTATCTGCAGGGGCCAGACCTGTTGTCACAGATGCCTCCATGCAGACCACAGACAGGTGCGTCAGGAAAGACCTGTGATGGGCCGGGCAGTAGTGCAGTGCAACTGAATAAACATTTTCCAGATTTCTACAGTGTGGATGGGTTTGCTAGGTGCTGGCAAGATGCATGCGATGGGAAGGTAGCTGTCCTCTTAGGAGCTGCAGAAGTCATGACAACACGATAGTCCTGTGCCGTGAAGGCCGCACAGCAGGGGCTGGAGGAGGATGGCCAGCTGGGCCCTGGGGGCCTGGCACCGCCACAGACACAGGAGTTTGGTATCAGACTGGCTTCTTGTTGGAGAAGTGGACATTAAGGTGATGTTATTGCAGGGTTTTGACCGCTGGTATTTGTTGGGGCTGGCTGCTCTGTGTCAGATGATGTGGCCTGATGTCACATGCAGGTCATGTGGGGAAAGGGAATGAACTGCCACCTGCAAACACGGACACGTCCTCTCTCACTGCCTCCACGTGAGCCTCCAGTTTCGACTCGCCAGGAACCTGCAGGAGGAGCTGGCGTCCTTCCCGAGATGCTCACCAGCCCCTGGCCCAGCACAATCCACGCACGGGGGGCCTGATTGCGGCCCCCACCCCCGAGTGAGTCCCAGCCCCACCATGACAGGCGTCAGCTACAACAGGGCCTCATGCCCTGCACAGACTCTGAAGCACAGAAAGAAAGTAGCCGCTTTGCCTCTGCTCTCCGCAGCTCCTGTGCAGGAGCTCCCGGGACTCCGGCTGACCCGGCACACGGCAGCGGAGGGGATTTGGGTGATGTGATCCCGCAGAGCTATGTTGACAGGCTGCAAATCCACCACATCGCCCACAGGAGCGAGCACTGCAGGGAGGGTGAGGGGTTGGGGAGGCGGGATTAGAGGGGAAGGGAATTCCAGACAGAAGCAAGGGTATGCAGAGGCATTTGAGCACAGCACTCTGGGGGGTGGGCAATGCTTAGAGTCCGTGCAGCCCCCGTGCCAGCTCGGGGAGGTCTTCAGAGCAGCTCAAGGATTGCCTAGTGGTGGGCTTTGTATGTTAGAAGGACCGTTGTCAATGTGAGCAGATGGTCTGCGAGCCCCCGGGAGGGCAGGGAGACCCATGGTCCAGGGGATGGATCCTGAAGGTCTAAAACTTACCAGAGCCTTTGTTAGGCTTCTAGTTTTTAAATTCTTCCATCCCACTGGCTAATTCCTTTACTCAGTCTTTAAGGAGTGTCTCCTGCATGCCGAGAACTGAGGATGGAAATGGGGTACTCAGGACTGCCCCTGACCCCCAACCTCGCGTCTACAAGCTTGACTGCTGTGTGGTCTTACTGTAGTCTCATACTCTGAATTCTCTTCTGAGAACTGCACTTGTAATCCTGCCTAACGGGATTTTGGAGACCTTGGAGTGAAGGGTGCAATGAGGAAATGGAGAGGGAAGGTTGGGGAATGTGTTGCCAGGGTCTCCTGGATGCCACCGGCAGTCGTGGGCCTACCCACGCATCACAGTTAGCTGGAGAGCTTGTTGGAAAGACAGACCTAGGGCCCCGCCCAGGCCTCATACACTGACTTCTCCAGATACGGGTCGGGAGTCTTTAATAAGTTTTCCAGAAGGTTCCTAGGCGGCCAGCTTAGTGTTACAAATCACTGCCAAAGCCCATTTCTTTTCCTTTGGGTCGATGGTTCCTGCTTCTGCTTCACATCTCAGTCAGTCGTGGGAGCGGCGGTGGCACCCACCTGCACCGGTAGAGGGCACATGTCGTCACGGTGACTCTGGCACTGCTTCCCGGAGTCTCTGTCAGGTGCTAATGCGTCACTTCAGAGAAAGCCTCAGGACCAGAAGGGGGAAGGATGTGAAGCAATCCGAGAGCAACGTGAGACCAGCCAGCGGAGTTGGAGGATGGCGATGTGACAGGACATGGGTGGGATTTTAAAAATGAGGTCTGAACTATGACGGAAGCCAACTAGACTTATTGTGGCCGTCGTTTTGCAATGCATCCAAATATCAGCTCATTATGTGTTACTCTTAAAATTAATGTGTCCTGTGTCCGTTATATCTCAGTTACAAAAAGGAAATCTGAGGAGCTAGCTAGGAAAGCCTGAGTTCCCATCTTCACAGTGTTCATAACCTAACAGTTTTCCATCAGAGGTGTCTGAAGGAATCGAAGGTGGGGCTATGCAGCGGTCACAGGGGAAAGGACCCCATCCTTTGTGCTGCCCACCAGAAGAAGTAGGGCCGGTGGACAGCTCCCACAGCCATCTCCTAGATGGTGGCTGGCCACTGTGCCTCCAGCGTGTGACCAGCAGGGTGCAGAAGAGCCCTCCAGTCCTGCAGCTGCTCCAACTCTGTCCTTCAGAGGCAGCTTTACTGTCTCCCCTGCTCCCCTCAGAGCAGCTGACAGAAGAAAGGCAGGCAGCCCTGGCCCCCATGCCCCCCACCTGGGGCCTCTGGGCCCAGACAGCACAGCGGCCCGCATGCCCAGCATGGCCCGGGCAGTGGTGAATGGGAGCCGCTGTTTGTTTCCACTGAGAAAGTTCTGACCCGCTTCCGGAGCCATTGCCATGGAAACAGACTGAGAAGATAGTTGAATGGAGCCTCTTTTCCAGCCATCTCCCCTCTCCCTTTTCCCCGCTTTGAGGCGGAGGCTCTTAGGGGCCGGCTCTTTGCAGTCTGGCGTTCCCTGCAGGTTCATGCACAGTTGTTGTTGTTTTTTTAATAAAGATTTTATATAGTTGTCAAAGAGAGAGAGAGCAAGAGAGCACAAGCAGGAAGAGTGCCAGAGGGAGGGGGAGAAGCAGGCTCCCACCTGAGCAGGGAGCCCGATGCAGGACTCGATCCCAGGACCCTGGGATCATGACCTGAGCCAAAGGGAGATGCTTACCCGACTTATCCACCCAGGCGTCCCATCACGCACATTTGATAAGAATTCCAAAGGGTAGGTTTCCCTACCCTCCCAGCCTCCGCTGGCATAAGGACCCCATATGCACCTGGTACCAGGCGGAGTGGCAGCCTGTTGTGGGAGCTGTTCTTGTGCTGAGCCGGTACCACGCATCCTGATAACTGCCATGGGGACATGCAGTGCTTTGCTGTCCATCCAGCTGGCCTCACATCTCAGCCATGTTTCCTTGCAAAAAAGTCTTTCTTAAACCACAGATTTATTACATGTACACACCAAATTTTATTATGTTTTCAAAGATTTATGTACTTATGAAACAGAGTGTGTGTGTGCTTGCGAGCACAGAGGGGTTGGGTAGAGGTGGAGGGATAGAGAGTCCCAAGCAGACTCTGCACTGAGCAAGGAGCCAGATGCGGGCCTTGGTCCCAGGACCCTGAGATCACGACCTGCGCGAAAACTGAGGATTAACTGACTGCGCCCCCCGGGTGCCCCCTGTATGTGCTAGATTTTAAAGGGCAAATAGAAGGGAAGGATATTTTTGCCTCATTTGCAGAATACATAGCCATCATTAGAAAATGCAAAGAAAGCTACTTATAGTACTTTTCTCATTTTATAAAAACTAGCTTTTGTGGTGAAAACAGTACTCTAAAATCCTGTTTTATTTTGCTTTTGACAGTAATTCAGTAATTTTTAAGATGTAAGGACCTAAATAAAATTCACATCAAGGCCATCAAAGGAAGGTATTCATTTTTATTGGTTGCACTGAAAGCAGACAAAACAGAAGAGAACTTTTTTTCCCTTTCCCTTTCATTCAACACCTTTTGTGTGTCTGTTGAGGAAAAGTCAAAAATCAGAGCTTGACCCCCACATCTGTCGATGTCAGTGGCCGAGTCACAAACGTAAGTTGGCACTTTCAGTGCTAATAATAGGAGAACATGGACACACTTGAGGCTCATGGTTTCATATCTGGCACTGTGAATCACGTGGTAAGACCCTGGCCTTCATGAATCTGGTGTTTCCAGATGGGACCAACACTGGAGTGAGGCCAGGAGAGCTGAGCCCTAGCTCTGTGATTTGCCGTCAGGTAAGTCACTTTCATGAACTTGCCAGGCTTCCATTTCTGCATCTGTGTGATCAGCCTTTTCATGGTCTCTGGGAGTCTGAAATACAGTGGGATCGATAGGACTGTGCTGTGTAAACCCAGACCATGCTTAACCCGGTCATTTTTATTTATTTTTTTTTTAAGGGAGAGAAAGTATGCATGGGGCAGAGGGCAAGAGAGGGAGAGTGAGACTCCTGAGCAGGCTCCATGCCAGGCACAGAGCCCCGCAGGGGGCTCAATGTCACAACCCCGAGATCACCACCTGAGTGGAAATGAAGAGCCAGCCATTGAACCAAATGAGCCACCCAGGTGCCCCTGATCATTTTCACCCCTTAGCCCACTGAATCGGTTAGGATTACATTCAGTCATTTGTAACTGAACCTGACCACACTGAGGAGGCAAACGGAGGCCCGTTTTCTTCATACAGCAAGGAGTCTGGAGGCTCACGCAAGTATTTCCTCTCCACCAGTTTTAATGCATGATTTTCATCCTTATGATGAAATGATGACTGCTCGAGCCTTCTGTCCATGTTTCAGGAAGGACTGAGGGGAGGGGCAAGGGCAAAAGTTATGGGCAAAGGTGAGTGAGTCTTTGTCATTACGGAAACCCTAGCTTTCCCAGAGACTGTCCGTCCCTGTGAAGTCTCAGCTGTGTCTTCTCTGCCAGAAGCTCCACTTGGCCTCCGCCAGCTGCAAGGGAGTGTGGGGAAGTGGGTGTTTTCATGGGGTACCTTGTCGCCCAGACAGAATCATGGTTCCCTTAGTAAGAAATAAGGTAAGAGGAATTCGCGACAGGAGGCCACTGGCCCTGCAGGCCTTGGGCACAACTCTGGCCTCCTTCTCCTGAGCACGTCGATCTAACCTGCCGCATTCTGTTGTGAACTCCTGGAAGGTCCAGACCGTTGCCCTCGACAGACCGTGTCTGTTGCCATCAGCAGGCTGCGAACGACTTCACTATCTACGCCCAACAGCAGATGCCAAACCAAAAAGCACGGTTGGTTGGTTTTGTAGGAGACTGAGGAGTTTCTGACCTTACTGGACTTACCTGCACATACTGAACTTCCCTAGAAAACAGTATCATACACCATCTGGTGTGTCACAGGGACACACTGACGGGTCACTAAGTTTGCAGGAAGCAGGAAGGCATTTGTAACTTCTCAAGGCTGGGATACAGTGGTGACCTTCAACATTACCACATCAGGGCAGCCATCTGTGCAGCATGTATTTTTTAAAGATTTTACTTACTTACTTATTTAATTATTTGTTTCTCAGAGAGAAAGAGGGACAGAGAGAGAAAGCACAAGTGTGGAGGGGGAGTGGCAGAGGGAGAGGCAGGCTCCTGTCTGAGCAGGAGCCCGATGAGGGACTCGATCCCAGGATCCCAGGACCATGACCTGAGCCAAAAGCAGACACTTAACCGACTGAGCCACCCAGGCTTCCCTGTACAGCAATTTATTTTTATCAACTTTCTTAGCGAGGTCAAACCCACAAGGTAACAAATAAAGAGTAATAAACCCCAGATGGAAAAGAAAATGCCCACGGGGCGTGGGGGGAGGGTTAGAAATCATGGAAGACAACCATGTGCTCTCCTAGAGTCTATGCTCCATGCCCCAGGCCCGTCTCTGGGCGCGTGTCCAGCTCTGCACGGGGCACCGTCCTGGCCTCAGTGAGGTTGCAGTCCAAACAGGTTGTGCTGTGGAGAGGTGGCATCTGGCTATGTTTCAAGCACGATACTTAAACTGCTGCCCAGGTTGCCTGGGTGGCTCAGTGGGTTAAAGCCTCTGCCTTCGGCTCAGGTCGTGGTCACAGGGTCCTGGGATTGAGCCCCGCATCGGGATCTCTGCTCAGCAGGGAGCCTGTTTCCCTTCCTTTCTCTCTGCCTGCCTCTCTTCCTGCTTGTGATCTCTATCTGTCAAATAAATAAACAAAATCTTTTAAAAAACAAAAACAAAAGCTTCTGCCATGTGCTCTCTCATTAACGTTTGGGACAGTTACTATTGGGTAACTGGACACAGGACACAGATCTCTTCCAGTGCGTCTCTGTGGTGGATTTCAGTCTCAGCAGGGGTGGAGCCTGTTGTTGGCCTGGGAAGCTGGTTGGCCACCCCCAGGTGCTAGGGAACCAGCCCCTTCAATGTCAAGAAGCTGGAGGACCCTCTGAGACAGACTGAGAGAGACTTGGGTACACAGCCGTCCTCATCGCTAACATCTTGGTAGTAGCGCTTTGCCTGTACAAACATGTTCTAAATTCCATACAAGTCATAGTTCACGGAAACCTCGAGAAAATCTAGGCAATAGGTACTACTATCCCTGTCTTGCATAGAAGGAAACTGGAATTCACTGGGACAAGTAATTTGTTCAGAGTGACTGTTTGGTGAATGGTAGAGCTGGGCTTTGACCCCTGGAGGTTGGGCTCCAGAGCCCACACTGTGAGCCGTGGTGGTAGGCAGCTTCCTACAGGAAGAAGCCTTCCTAGCTCTAGGGAATGTCGTTCACATATGGATACCAATCATTGGCCCATCTGTCTCTACCTTGGTGTCATGTTCAGTCACTGGTGTGTGTGTGTGTGTGTGTGTGTGTGTGTGTTTAATTCTCAGAGAAATGTGGATTGCTTTTGTCTAGTGCAATTGAGAAGTAGAAGAGAAGTCCTGTATCCATCCTAGCTATTTGAGGGAAGTTGGTTCTAGAAAGAGAGAGAGATAGGCTTGATTTGCAGCAAAGATCGTGTTTAGATACCTCGAATTTCCATCTACCTAATATAATTAGCAGAGACTAAAGCCTAACAGAAACCATTTTTGCTACAAGTTGCATGCCTACGTTGACTCTCTCTCTGTATTTTTCTGAGTAAGAGACCCTTTTGAGACATCTTGTATAGAAGGAATAAGTTCATCTACAGTGATTCTGATGGCAGTTTTCAACCAGAGATGACCAAAGAGGGTGGGGCAGGAAAAAAGTTGAGAATGTCCAAACTCAAGGCTGGAAAGTATCCGACTTTGAAAGTGGCCTTTCCACACTTTCTCAGGGGGAGCATTGGATCGGTATGGGGAGAGGGCCTCTTCAAATTGGGAACAAACACTGGATGGGCTTGTCGTTTTGAGCCTGTATCCACGCATCACAGCCTTTTCTCTGGGGGAGTAAAGGTCACGCCACGGGCTGGTCCAGATCACTTCCGGGATGTCCATCCATCCTGGAAAGCTTCTCGCCATTCACCAGTTCTTCGGTGTAACCTGTGCTGCCCGCAGTGAGTTAACTTGGTGCGGTTCTTACCGTGTCAGGAGGACGGCAGGGAATAAACAGCTGGGAGAGCTCCGGCGCCGGGGAACGCGGGTGGAGAACCACCGACATCACGTCCGGTCACCACTGCAAGGAAAACGGTGGATTGTGAGAACACATGAATAGCTTGTAGGGAGTGCGGTCAAGAAGAGGAATTGGGGACGGCCATCTGAATCACTTATGGAAGCCAGTGCCAAAAAAATTAGAAGGAGGAACTGTGGCAATTTAGAAACTGTGCGAGCCCAGAATAAGGGACGCAGAGGTGACCTTGTAACAAAAGCCCGAAGGTACAGGCTGGGAATAGGCTGAAATGAAAGAAGAGGCCTGTATGGGGAGTGTTGTGACCAGGGGACAACATGTCACTGATGTTGTCATTGTTGTTAATAATCTTAGGATTCTAGCGACATATACCAGATTTGAGCAATAGAATTCCCTTCAATCCGAGGCAGCAAGTTTGCAAGGTAAGTTCTACTATGTGCATGAAACCCTGCACCTGTCGTCTGGGTAAAGCAAGAGAGACACATACGACACAGAGTTGACCCCGAGAGTGAGCCCCTCTAGCAGTGTGGACCCCTTGTGTCTCTCCTGTCTCATCTCGTCCTGGCCCCATGGCTGGGGAAGGGTGGGGAGCCTTGAATTTTTATAGCTGACAGTAGATAGTCTACACAGAATTTTGCTTCATATATATTTTTATGAAATAGGGGAGATACGTTCCTATGATGAAAAAAGATCTTTGCTATTCAAAGGATAATAAGAAATATTAAATTAAGGAATTTCCTGCTTTATACAAAATGCTTTGTCACTAAGCAAAATATTTAAGGAAGGCATATCAACTTACAAGGAATAGTCAATGAAGTATAAGAAATGATGTATAAGAAATACATCACCACATAAGAAAAAAAATCAACTACTAAAAAGCTCCTCAACCCTTTTACTTCTCTCTGCCTCCCCCTCATAGCTCAATAGCACAGATGGCTTAGTCCTTTTCCCGCATCTTGAGGAAAACACTCCTGGCTTTGGGGACAGCCTCTGCAGGCCAGGGATGTTGCAGGAAGAGACCCAGACATGGAAAAAGCCCTGATTCAAAATTACCCAGACGACAGGTGCAGGGTTTCATGCACATAGTAGAACTTACCTTGCAAACTTGCTGCCTCGGATTGAAGGGAATTCTATTGCTCAAATCTGGTATATGTCGCTAGAATCCTAAGATTATTAACAACAATGACAACATCAGTGACATGTTGTCCCCTGGTCACAACACTCCCCATACAGGCCTCTTCTTTCATTTCAGGAAAGAAACTAATGAAGATGTGTATTTCTGGAGATACAAGATAAAGGAAACTTAAAAATCTTTTAAGTATAGGTTTTCCAGTAATGGATAGCACATGTTCTTTTCTTAGAAATTAGGTTATAGCCATTTTTTTTCTTTTTTTTTTCCCTTCCTTTTGTTCTTTTTCTTTTTCTTGCTTGGTTATAATGAAGTTTCTGGACAGGCCATCAAAACAAAAACTTAAGGTCTATTTTGGGAACCACTGTATGCCGGGGCATTCGCTATACTTCTCTGTTGTGCCAGGCTAAGTACATCACGGGAAGACAGAGTTGTCTTTGCCTAGAATCACCTAAGGCTCTTTGTATATAAATAGACCTGGGAAGAAAAGCGAGCCTGAGCCTAAGTCCGTGGCCTCCTTTCCTTCAGCAAGCAGACAGATCTTTCAAGAGCCGCATAACCAAATCCTGCAGTTCTCTTGAAATGCTTGGTTCTCATAAACCCAGGGGCTGTGTTCACCTTTGGGATTGAAAACCTGCTCGGTCTTCACAGGTTCTTCTGAGTATTGTTCTTCCATAATTCACCCAACAACTGGCTTCATACACATGGGACGTATTATGAATTTTTTTTATGTAAATGAGGAACAGTATGGTGAGGTGGGCGAGGCACTGGGCCCCCCCAGTGCTGGAGACATGACTTCCAAGCCCAGGGTGTCCCTGCCTGGCCCTGTGTCGTTAGCCATGTCATCACTCCCAAGCCTCAGTGGTCATCCTGTTCTGTGATGGGGATTGCCAACAAGAGTGTTTAGTTTTGTCTTTTTGTTTTAAGAGGTAGAATTCCATACAAATTTAAAGTATTTCATTCTGACCTTTGTGTTTCACCTTCTCTGTGGCTCCATGGAGATCTCTACTATGAAGCAAGGCTCAAGAGAAAAGAAAAGAGAACAACCTAGAACTTTCCCTGTATGACATTTGGAGCAGCAATATAGTTTCTATAAAATCAATTTTGTATGATTTTAGCCAGAAAGGGTAAAAGCGTACTCCTGGTTTTTTTTTCTCCCCATGACTGTTCCCCATGGCTCCTTCACCTTCTTTTCCTGACCCTGAAGATCTGATTGCCGTTGAGCCCAGTGCTCATCCCACATCTCTTCACTGTCTGTGTTCTCTTGGTCTCCTAGCTTTAAATATGCACGTGACTTCCAAATTCTGATCTCCAGTCCTGAGCGGTGCCCTTGAACTCTAGACTCGCATACCCAACTGTCCCATTAATGTCTGCACAGGGATGTTCAGGAAGCGCCTCAGACTGAGTGTGTGTAGAGTAGACCTCTTGTTTTCTTCCTCTGCTTTTTCCCTACTCAGCCTTCCATGTCAGGGCCACTGCCTGTCATGCCAGCACATCACCTAGGTCTCTCTTCACCTGTCACCTCTTCAGAGACACCTTCTCTGTCCATCCCAGCAAGAATTCTCCCCATTTCCTGACCTGCACCCCCCACCTCGCTTCTCACCCCCATCTTTTGCAACAAGAGCACCTTCAGGATCTTACCTGTCTTATTTACCTCTACATTCTCAATACCTCAAAGGATGCCAGACTCATAATGGGAGTTGGATGAATGTTTATTGAAGGAAAGAAAATGAATGAATGAGTGAGAAGAAAGGAATGAAACAGCTGAACAAAGAATTTGCTAAAGATGAGGTACGATGGAAGGAACTGGTTAAGTGCTGGGATGCTAACCCTTAAATTGTTTTGTTTTGTTTTGTTTTAATCTTATTTATAAATTCTTTATTGAATTTTCTTTGAGTTCAGGGAGTATTAAAGTTAATTTGGAGATTGAGGAAAAAGTATTTACACTTGGGGTCTAATAGTAGTAGTTATTGATGAAAAGGTACTTCTACGATTGGGTCCAGAGACTAAATGCAAAACTCAAATTATTTGATGCTTATGTAGATGTTCAAAGTGCAGCAAAAGGCTAATTACTATGTCCTTGTCAGTCCTAGTCATGGAAACCCGGGACCCTGTGCTGAAGTTCCCATCCTTTTTACCCTGTTGATAGTGAGTGTGATGGATAGAGAGGGAGGCTGACAAACCTGCTTCCAGCCCAGCCGTTCCCGGGCCTGCGGCTTCTGGCTGTAAGGTGCTCCGAGGAAGCCTCTTTGGAACTGACTCCTGAGCATTAATTTCTTCCACCAGGAGATCAGCAAATGACCCTTTCCACCTGCTGCCATCCAGATTTGGAATCTGGTTACATCATTGACTTCTGCTCCTGCCGGATGAATTTTACAATCAGTCTCAAGGAGAAAGATGGCATTTCACATCACTGCTCTGCCTGCCAGCCTCTGTTTGCAGGGACAGTTCACTGCGTCCAAATTAAACTTTATATGGTGTCATTTCCCCCCTTTGCAAATTGATGAGTTGGGGAGCTGCACACTTGGGAAACATTGGCTTGCTGTTCTTTGGCCAATATCTAGATTGTGAACTTGTGAAACCTTAAAAATAAAACCCTCATTTGTCACCGCAAGATGAATAGAGGAGCTGTAGTGCCATCTGCTGGCCACCTGGGGGAAACGCAAGCATTCGTTAGTAGAAGCACCCTCTCCTAATGAAAAGATCCAAGTGCCAATCTGAGGATAAATTTTTAAATATGTGTGATAATTTGAAGAAAGTAGATACCAATTTAAAAAATTATAGGCTAGCATTTTATAGAGTAAAATGCGTTTATATTTTGTGATAACTGTGAAATAGTGAGAGCTTACCTTTGTATGCGGTGTGGGTTCTGGAATATATTTATGGTAGAAGACGTTCCCATTTGTCAGGAAGAATGAAAAAGGGGTTGGAAAATAGAGGTTGGGCTTTGAGTTCTTTAAGAATAGGATATAAACAATTTTCTGGACATTTTTTCTGGAGAAGAAGAGTCCAGCATCTGGTGGAAAGACAGCTGGGCTGCCCATGTCTAGGGAGAGCTCCCTGTTGGCCTCTAACCAGCTGATGGAAGCTTGGACCACTCCGGTAACTCTGGAGATCATGTTCCCTATAGAATTTGGATTGAATTCAATGATGGGTAAAATTCCTTACAACTCAGTAAGGGATTATTACTGTAATCAGCAAAGGACTGAAGGAAAATAACGTTTCTTTAGGCTGTTTTCTCCGTGAAAATATTTCTTTTATTTAGTTATTTTTACTTATTTTTGTGAGAGAGAGTAGGTCAGTGCATGGGAGCGTGTGGGGGACGGTAGAGGAAGCTGAAGACTCCCCACTGAGCAGGGAGCCCAATGCAGGCCTGATCCCAGGACCTTGAGATCATGAGCTGAGCGGAGGCAGACACTTAACTGACTGAGCCACCCAGGCACCCCAAAACATGTCTTTTAAGAAAAGTAAAAGTTCACATACGTATTTGTAATTTATTACATGGTTAAGTAGTTGATCAGGAGCTAGGGATATTTCATGTCTTCGGTCCTTAGCAATTAGGTCAAGAGTTTCCTTGTTCCTTAGAGTGATTTTAAAAATAACTGTACTGCTTTCTTTACTGTAAGCAGGTAAGGCAAAAGCAGGGGATGACTGTGCTGGGAGGTGGACTGGTGCACATTACTATGACTTTGAGCTCAAAATGCAACAGAATAAAATTTGAAAAAACAAAATACAGGAACGCAAACTTTAGCTCACATATTCTTCCTTTCTTTCTTTTTTAAGATGGATTGATTTTGCAGTGAGAGAGCATGGAGTGGGGAGGGCAGAGGGAGCAGGACAAGCAGTCTCCATGCCAAGCAGGGAGCCTAATGCAGGGCTCGATCTCCTGACCCTAAGATCACCACCTGCGTCGAAACCAGAAGTCAGTCCCTTAACCGACTATGCCACCTGCACAACCATATTTCTTTAGAAGGATCTTCTGCTTTAACCCCAGTCAGCTAGCCAGCTCTCTGCAGTCTGCTCCCTGCTGCCACTTTGCTGTGCCCGTACCTCTGTATCTCTGTGGCCCTGCGCACTTAAATGACCCACAGCTGCTGTTGCTTCCTTTTCCACGTCCTCTACGCCCAGCCCTGCCCTCCCCTCCCCTTCCTCCTGCTGTTGCTTCTCCTGTGTGCCTACTTCTTTCTTCTTCGCTCTTGTTTGTCGCATCAGGAGTCCCATTTCTTTGTAATCACCCATGTACCTTACTCATGATAGCATTCAGTACATTTTTGCTGAATGAATTAAGAACGGAAGTGGCTGTTTAAGTAAGTCTATATTTAGTCGTTTTCAATTTTGCATGGCTTGCGGGGCAGAGTGGAGATCCTTGGAGCTAAACCTTGGCATAATTCAGTAACAGGGTACGTTTTCCTTACATTTTCTATGTTCACAGCTAGTGGTGATGGGAAAGAATGCCTTCGGGTCTAGCTCTTGTCCTCAGCACCCGAGATGCCTCCCCTGTTTCTTTCTGAGCAATTCCCCTCACCCCTCACGGAGAGTAGAGGTCTCTTAGATTTGTGCACGAGTCAGCAACGGTCCTCTTCTCTCAGCCTTTGGCTTGGAAGGTGCTTACAGGCCCAGCTGTTGTGCTCACCTGGCCCCCAGCAGTCAGACGGCATCGGTGGCCCTGTCTTGAAGAGAGGTGT
Source organism: Mustela lutreola (assembly GCF_030435805.1). NCBI lineage: Eukaryota > Metazoa > Chordata > Mammalia > Carnivora > Mustelidae > Mustela > Mustela lutreola. The sequence continues at coordinate 54,751,960 of NC_081295.1, read as the reverse complement.
GTTATCCCAGGTGGCTGTACATGACAGAAAGTCCCCTCCTGCTTTCTCTGGTCACCTCAAATCGTAGAGGTCCTTTCCACCCGTAAGGTGGGCCACACACTGCCGTTTGCATGCTCTTCTGTTCCTCTGATCGCCTCAGTGTAACCCAGCTCTTGCCTCCCAGCCTCTGTCTCCCTGTGCGTTCTCCCATCAGGAATGCGTTTTTGCCACATGCCCTCCCCCTGCATCCTCCCTGGCAGGTGAACGTAGAGAAGATTCAGGTGTGAACCCCCTGAGGACCCTTGTGTTTCTGTCCGGATACAGGTTCCTTCTTCCTGATTCTCCTCATCCGCACGTGTACACCGCACTTAAAACCCTCTAGGTTCTGGACCCGCCCAGTGAAAGGCTCTGCTCCCCTCTCCTCTGACCTTGAGGAGAGAACCTGTTTGAACTTCCTTTGGTTTCTTTCCTTCCTAATTTAAGTTGATATCTGTCTATGTGTGTTCTAGAGAAACGAGTAATTGGTTTTGGGTTGTGTTCCTGTTTCAAGTTATTTGGATCTGTCTGTATTTGTCACGGGCTGGCAGCCGCAGTAGGGGGCGTGGGGGCCATCTCTGGTGTCCAGACACGTGCTGATGGACTTGGACACATTTTTTAAAAACATGGAATTATTTGCCATCACTTAAAAATGTGGAGCTGCTTTTTTGTTTTCGTTTGTTTGTTTTTTAAAGCAGATTTCCTGGCTTCTCTTCGAACAGAGGAGGATCTAGCAAGGCAGATAGCCTGCCCACCAACCTCCTCCCTCTGGGTGGGGTGTCTCATTGCCTACCTTTCTCCTGGGGCCAACCGCCCTACTCACCGCTGGCCTGAGCAGCTGGCACTTGTGGTCCTGGGCCTGTATGTTTACTACGATCTGCTTTCTCTGTCCCACTTACACAAGAGACTTCACAGTGGCAGTAACTTAACGTGTGGCTAATAGTTCTCAGAAGTGGATCATCGGGTGATCGTCTAGTGAAATCCATTCCCTTCATTTAATAGAGGTCTTACCCCGGAGTGAGTCTGCAGTAAATGTTGACAAACGGTTCCTAAGTGTGTTTCTAGAAAGGCAGCAGCTGGCTAGATTAGGCTAGTGGTAAATACTGTATCAGAATCTCCCTGGCTCGTCTAGGTGGTGATGATGCTGGGGCGGGCCGAGATGGGAGGGTTTTCGGTCCTCGCACAAAGGTAAGGCTCCCTCGTAATCAGACATGTTTTTCTTTTCTAGGAACACTCTTCCTAAGTCGAACTCAGAAGACAGCTCTGTAGGTCAGTATTCCTTTTCTTGGTTTAACAACTTAAATTATTTTAATACTTTATAGAACACAGAAACTGTGAACACACCAAAAACCACAAAGAATGTTTGCACCCAGGAAGAAACACTGTTAAGATTTTGATACATCTCTTTCCTCTCTTTACCCCTGCCTGTATGTTTCCTTTTAAACATAATTGGTTTCATACGCTGCATATTATTTTATAATTTCTTTCAATTGAATTCCATTCAATTGAATAACATCCTGAGCATTTTCCCACGTTGATTAAATATTCTTTATGGTAAAATTTTGAAGTCCGTAAATTCCATCATATGGGATGGGCCACAATTTAAATCAACCATCTCTTGTTTGCTGAACATTTAAGTTGTCTCTAAGTTTTGCTCTCAGAGAATTGATTCTATCCGAAAAATCCTTGAGCCTATCCCTAATCATGTCCTTAGTATAAATCCTTTGATTTGGAACTTTTGAATCAAAGACTATGCACAATTAAGGTGTTAAATATTTTATATTTCCTTGATTATAAAACCCGCTCTTGATTTAGTAACATCTTTTCTGTTGGGTCAGAGCAAGTCTGGCAAGGTCATTATGATAAGAAGCATAAGTGCTCGGATCAGGTTTTGATTTGGGTTTGAATAAGGAGTCTTCTAACTCAGTGGTTAGGGCCTTGGGCAAGTCACTTGCTTCCTGAAGTGTCCACTTTCTCATCCACTAAATGGGAACAATAATACACCCTGTTTATTGCCATATTAAGTGAAACAAGCCATTAAAGAACAGGTTGCCTGGGCTTGGTAAGAACTCAGTGCATGTTAGCTGCTATTTATTTTTCAATTTGCACCTTCATTTTGGAAACATTAAAATAGAGGAAGAAGAGAGTATATCCTCCAGGAAAAGAAATACGTCATGATCCCGAATTGCTTGAGAGGAAAGCTGAATGAGTGATGGCCCTCCTTCTAATCTCACCTTCCGTGCTAGTATTTGCTGCAGCTGGAAAGCAGCAGGTGCCCTCACACTCCCCTCCCCGGTTCCGGGTACCAAGGAAATCTCCTCGCAGTGGGCGTGGGCTTCATTCCAGAGCTCCAGGGCCCATCTGCACTCACATGAGGGCCTCTGGTGTTCCCACACGGTGCCTTACAGAGCCCAGGAGCAACCCCAGGTTGCCACGCATTTGTGCTTCATTGGCCAGCACGCCAGTCTAGACCTTGGAAACCAGCAGCCCATCTCTCCACTGGGCCGTTTCCAGTGGCTGCGTAGCAGCCAGGGACACCAAGTGGTGACAGTGACGAAGCTGTTGCTGTGCATGTGCCCCATCTGCATGAGACCTGCTCTTTCATTTCATCTTTAAACACAGAGCTAGTCTCTTCTTTTACTTGCTCTTTTCCTTTCCTTTTGCTTTTTAAAAGGCATTGTAGCTCAGCGATGATCGGAACCCTAGCAAACACTGGAGATGTCTAGCTATGGCAGTGACATAGTTTTCCCCTGCAAACAAGGGCAGCTGTCCCCAAAACAGTCCAGGGGGTGAGGGTGGGGGAGGGGGAGGAGGGAGCTCCGTTGGGAGCTGTCACAGCAGGATGGCAGTCTGCTTTTCTCGTCATTGTACCCCGGGTCAGCTGCAGATAGTAGGTCAGCAAGTGACCTGAAAGCCAGAGAGGCAGGAGCCCCCTCTCCCCACCTTGCCTACCCTGCAGCTGCGTCCCCTGCCTCCCAGCAAACTCGATGCCACAGAGTAACAGCGCAGGTCAACCCCACGGGCTCCCGGAGCCAGCTCTGAGGACTGACGGACAAGCACACCCAGGACATAATCACCCTCCTGTCTTCTTCATTAAGTCTGCAACAACAGAAATAAATCAAGGGGAGATCAACAGCAGGGATAATGACAAAACAAAGGTCACTTCTTCAAGTGTTCCATTTGTGGTTTCGTTGAAATAATTGTGGCCGAGACCCGAGGGGGAGACTCGACCACAGACAAGACAGGGCAGAATTAGACACACTAGTTAAACAACATCAAAGTGAATACACGAATGCGTGTTTTGCCTGCCTTTTTGATGTTTCTTTATTTCTTGTCTTAACCTCACTGCTCTATTACTTGCTGCTAGGAAATTTGTATTTCCTTTAAACAGCTTTTTAGGCATTTCCAAGTCTTTCATAAACCGAAAGAGAAAAACTGTCTTTTTGTGAAATCAAAGTATTCTTATAAGCTTTGAATTATAAAGAAGAGGCTACTTTTGTTATTAATGAATTTATTGCTTGTGCCTTTTTTTTTCCCCTTTTGTTTTTAAAGGAAAAGGAGATTGGAAGAAGAAAAATAAGTATTTCTGGCAGAACTTTCGAAAGAACCAGAAAGGAATAATGAGACAGACTTCAAAAGGTACTGTGCCACAGCTGGCGGACAGTAGGTCCTTTTAGCTCCCAAACGTTGAAAAGCCTGTGCCCAATAATCTAACTGGAGGCGGCCAGTCAGAAACACTGGTTGCCTGGGCCCACAAAGATTCCAAGTTTTCTGACAGTCCTCTTGTGACTTTTAAGACTTCATCCCAGTGGGTTTCTCTCTCTTTTTTTTTAATCAGAGAAAACAAAATGAGGAGAGTTGGCAGGTCTTCCTTTTCATAGATCTGAGAGCAAAGACCAAATCTTTCGTTTTCTTGGTCACACCAACCTCAGGAAGATCTTTACTCGCCAAGATCTATCCCAAAAGGGTTGAGCAAGTCAGAGCGTTTGTTAGTTTTGGACCCATCCCCCGGCCCTGCCACTTGGGGCCTTTGCAATCTTCTGGACTGGAGATGCTTTTCTGCGGCAGGCCAGTGACGGGGTTGTTGCCCCTGGAAACTCTGTCCCCTGGTCTGACATCATGGGAATTTGCCCGGGCTGCTTTGTGGAGGGAGCCCTGCCCTCCTCTTGGCCGTGTCTTTGTTGTTGTTTATATAGTAAGTAAATATGTCATTCCTTTGAGGCCCAGTTATGTAATTTATGTTCCCCCCGTATTCAGAGGGAAAGTAGACACAAAGCCGCTTCTCCATCCCAGCCCAGCCGAGCAAGGTTATCGCGAGATGAACGTTCTTAGTGGCTCACCAGTGACTGTTTGCGTTTAAAACATCACAGTGTCCTCCCCCGTCCAGAATGCTGTCCCAGGTACTCAGACACGTGGAAATGAGACACGTGGACAAGGACGGCATGTATGCAGTCACACACCTGGGACCCCAGCCGCACTCACCGGGGTTATTCCGGCTGTCCTGGTTTAAGGCTGATTCTCCAACATTCCCAGTTTTTCCTTCTGCTACACACCCGAGACCACTTGCGATTCAAAGTAAACCTTGGATCCCGACGAAGTCTTATTTAGAAAGAAAGGAAGGAAAAGGAGAGAGAGAAGACAGGATGCAGGATCGAGGGAGGAAGCCAACCGTTTACTGGCTCATGTGGTTTCTTTTCAGAAACCCACCCAGCTCCCCGGCATTCCCTCCACCCTCGAAGGTGACGCACATAATAAAATGAATCAAACCAGCAGGCTTGTCTCCTAACCCAGCACACACTGTTATTCTTCCCAGACAAGTAGATGAGTGGCGAAGAGAACTTGGAACTTTCTGGGCTGATTGATGACAAAATGGAAATGAGATAGGGAAATGCAAGGGAACATAAATTCCAGGGCTGGCCCCGACTGCAGTGGTTTCCTCCGGGTCTGCAGCCAGACTCTCTTACTGGCCCTCGACACCAAGGGCACATTAGCCATGGCCAAGATCCTAGTGACATCGAAGCTGGTGAAGTCTGTATGAGAAAGAGGGGGCAGGGGAAGGATGAGGAGCTAGAAGGTGGGTTTATTCCCAGCCAGTGCATTACCGCACGCTTCCACTGACCTGTCCTTCCTGACACGCTAACCAAACACACACAAGCTGGCGTGGCTCACGTATGTCACAGGTAACGGCAATCTTTTGAAAGCACTTTCAAAAGGTCCTATAGGGGGGATTCTCTTCGCCTCAGTAGTTCTGGCTGCCTTCAGGTTTTCATTTTGTTTTGTTTTCTTTTTAGAGGAAGCATTGGGGGAGGGAGAGAGAGAATCCCAAGTAGGCTCCATGCCCCATGCAGAGCCTGATGTGGGGCTCGGTCTCAGGACCCTGAGATCATGACCTGAGCCAAAATCAAGAGTCGGACACTTAACTGACTGAGCCTCACAGGCGCTCCTGGCTGCCTTCAGTTCTGAGTGGGAAATTGAGTTCTTCTCACAGTTTGAATACATATTTATGACGAGACTTTCATTTTTTTAAGATTTTATTTATTTATTTGATAGAGAGGGAAAACGAGCAGAGGGAATGGGAGAGGGAGAAGCAGGTTTCCCACTGAGCAGGGAGTGCCAATGCAGGGCTCTATCCTAGGACACGGGGATCACGACCTGAGTGCAAGGCAGATGCTTAATGACTGAGCCACCCCAGGCACCTCTGACAAGACTTTCATATGTATGAATTTATAAAAACCTTCCTTCCAGTGAACCAAAATGCTCCCTACCTGTGATTTTATTTATTTGCGCCTACCCTCTTAGGAACAGTGGTCAGACAGCTTTATAGGAATCTAGGATCTCAACAGGCCACAGGTCTCATTCTGCAGCTGACTCTGTGACCTTAATGTTAGGAAAAAGGGGTCCCTCCCACTGCTCTCAAAAGGATTTTCTTCTTGTTCGTATTTGAAATAGAAGGACACAGAGGACCATCAGCCGAAGGAGCCTTGGAATGCTTGTCTGCTCTAGGTGGGTCTTTAAATCAGGTCTCTGCCCCACCTCTTACTCCAGACTTCCTGTCAGCTTTCTTCCAGAACACTTCCACTAGGCCCTCGATCACAAAGACTCCCATCATTTTGAAGGATTTGTTTCTATGGTAACATCCCTATGTTCTCAGAGCTTGTTTCTCAGTAAGATGGGCTAGTGGGCTTCCCCAGAAGTAGCCCAATGGCTCCTGTCGCTCAGCAGTAACGTGCAGTGTGGGACAATGCCCCTGAACTTTCTCCTTCTCTAGTCCTGACCAGTGACCTTTCAGGACTCAGCATTCTGTTTTATCTTCCTTTTTTCCATTCTGTCTTTTGTCTTCAATCTCTAGGAGAAGATGTGGGCTATGTTGCAAGCGAGATAACAATGAGTGACGAGGAACGGATTCAGCTGATGATGATGGTTAAGGAGAAGATGATCACCATTGAGGAAGCACTCGCAAGGGTAAGGGTGCAGAGACTTGGTTTACATTTGTGAGAACTTGACCCGTTTATGTGGAAAAATGTTTAGGGAGTTTGGGGAGTTGCTGTAGACTGTGTCCCCCTTGCCCCAATCCATGTGTTAAATTCTAATGCTCAGTGCAGCTTTATTTGAAGGTAGGGCCCGTGGAGGTGCCTAGGTTCTAAGTGGGGAGCCCTTGTGAATGGAATGAGCTTACAAAAGAGGCCCCAGAGGGCTCCCACACCAGAAGATGATGGTCTGTGAACCAGGAAGCTGGTCCTCACCCCACACTAAATCTGCCAGCTCCTTGATCTTGGACTTCCCAGCCTCCAGAACTGTGAGGAATTTCTGTTGTTTATAAGCCATCGGTTTATGGTAATTTGTTATAGCAGCTCCAGTGCACTGAAACAGGGGCCTCAAAAGTACAGGAATGTATTACTCAAAGTAGTATTTTGATACTATTTTGGTGGTCATCAAGTGCCTATGTTATCAGATGAAATATCAAATTGTATTCTATTTACTTAATACAAGCATTCCATGTTGTAAATTTTCATTTCTGTATTCAGTGACTGCACACATGAATGAATGGCAAATATTTTTGAGCTTTGGACCACTTTAATGAGGAAAATGATTCTCTGAATGCCATTATGAAATACATAAGCCTTATAAAAAGATTGACAAAAATATAATAATGATAAAAAATTATTAATAAAAACAAAGTGAAACTTAATATAGTACAACTATTGTAAACTTCCATTCTATAAGATGTAGGGCTAAATTCTGAATAATTCAAAAGTTAAGCTTTAGGCACACCTTAAAATTTTGATTACTTTTTCTTCTAAGTAAAGTATTGTATTAGTGTTAATATATTTATTTCTAGGTATTAGTTTTAGTTTAGTGTGTCATATTTTTTGTCTGAGCTGAATTAAGCACTGAAAGAAGCCTAACTAATCCTCAGGTACTGGCATCGCATTTATGATAGAGAGATAGCAGTTAATAAGAGATTACCTGCTTGGTTGTTGCCCAATAAACTGACTGATGGAATCTTGGGTTTCCACTTAGAGTAGTTAGTTTGGTATTCTGTAAACAGTCATAAATTAGGCAGGTTTAGAAACAAATGAAAACTTTTAAGTTACTAAGGAATTATTGAATGAGTTATGACTTGACCATTAAGCTGAATCTTAAAGACCTGAAACCTTGAAATGGTGACAGGCACATTCGGTTTAGTTTCCTGTACCTGACTTTAAACCTCAATAGTTTAAAAAACAAAAAGCTTTATGTATTGTTGAGACAGCCTTCAGGGGAATAAAGCACTTGAAGGGAGTGGGAGATGAACAGGGTTTAGTCAGAGGCCTGAGGACCAAGGCCACCTCCAGATGCCCACCTGCTGGCTTCTCTTGCTCTGTCCATTTGAAGGAATAGAGGTGATCTCAGTCCTTAGTGTCCCTGGCGGACCAAAGTAGTGCTGGACCAGAGATATAGCAGGTGACAGGTGGTGACTTCCTGTCCTTGCTGCAGATCCACCTTCACCCCCAACCTAGTCTGCCTATTCCACCACACCTTTGGCCACCCGGCCCAGCTGTCAGGGGAGGCAAAAAGCCCACTACGAATTTTGTCTCCAGTTCCATTCCTTGAATGTGGCTTCCAGCTGAATACCTAGAAAATACATGGGAGACACACGGACCTGTATTTCGTTTTACCCTGGTAGACCCGATGTTCACTTACCTTCTGGGGAGGAATGCTACTGCACTGCTCTTTTAAGAAGGAAACATAAGGGGCTCCTGCGTGGCTCAGTGGGTTAAAGCCTCTGCCTTCGGCTCAGGTCATGATCCCAGGGTCCTGGGAAAGAAGGAAACATGAGGGTGTCTGGGTGGCTCAGTGGGCTAAAGCCTCTGCCTTCGGCTCAGGTCATGCATGATCCCAGGGTCCTGGGATTGAGCCCCGCATTGGGCTCTCTGCTCGGCAGGGAGCCTGCTTCCCCCTCTCTCTCTGCCTGCCTCTCTGTCTACTTGTGATCTCTGTCTGTCAAATAAATAAATAAAATCTTAAAAAAAAAAAAAAAAAAGAAGAAGGAAACATGAAGGTCAGGATGCAGAAGATGCCTGCGGCCATCTGACTACACGTGTGGGGGAGGAGAGAGAGTAGCCTGTGATGGACCTCCTCCAGTTTTTGTGGAGCAGAAAAAAATACGAGAAGTAGCCTTAACATAGTCACTTTTAGGCAGCTCATTTCTATAACTGAAAAGAAAGGAGTCTTTTCTAAGTTGGAGGGAAAACAATTAGTTTGAAGCGCCTTCTGAGTTGATGATTTTAACAGCTGCCCATTATTTATGTGGAAAGGAAATCAGAAGTTGACTGGATGAGAAGGTGGCATGGCTGTGTGTGGATTTGGGTAGCGGCTTCAGCAGTGCATCTTGTCTGTCTGGGGCCCGGGGTGGGGCAGGGGCTGTGGGGGCTGCGGGGGCTGCCGGGGCTGCGGGGCCGCCCTACCTAGTTTCAGGACAGAGCTCATCAAGACGTCGAGAATATTTTCTGTAAGGCAATCCAGGAACACAGATTGAAGAACAAAAGTGATGACATTTTCTAAAGTCTACTAGCTTCTGTACACAGCGATGGGGGTCCTTTGACAGCTGATGAAGTAGCGGGGAAGCCTTTTGGCCTGCTCTTGGCAGGGCGGCATACAGCCTCAGCTACTAGTGCCTGGATGGGCTGCTGCTTTGGCCAGAGACAAAACACTTCATGAAAAATGTTATTTAGAGCAGAAAACACTCTGTGGAAAGGATCTGCTGCTTTTATGACTAGCTCAGGGATCGAAATTTACTTGATGATTATACTAAAAACAAAAACAAAAACCTTAAGACTTGGACCTCCTGTAATGACCATGATGAGAATGTCCTTCAGGACCTCAGGTGTATGTTTGTCCTGCTGTCAATCAGATACTTAAAGACCCCTAAGTTTACTCCTGACAGGACAACCGACTATCAGGAGAGAAATTTGCCTGTGTGAGATTTGGAGCAGAGAGTATCCCCAGTACATCCTTGTATTGGGGAAAATTTTATCTAATGTCAAAAACAGTTTGGTCCATTATGCTTTCTTTGTGTGGATTTGATCTCATTGATGGATACTTTCCCACCTGAAAACCCGTTATTGATACAAACAGAGATTAAAATGAAAAAGGCTACAAGGAATTAATATGTGAAACACTACCATAAGCAGCAAAAAAAAATAAAAAAGCATTTGAAGAGAATGAACTTTATGAAACACTTCTGTATTTCTGTATTTTCTCTGAGTGTGTAATTGAAAAAGACAGAAGCTTTAAAAAAAAAACAGCTTAACTTACGATTTTTATATTTTATTAACTAGTAGTTTTATCAAGTCTATTGGTTTATCGAACATTTTCTAATAGCTTTATGATGGATATATACTATATGTGCTTTAAGGAAATCAAGCTTATTCGTAAAATAAAATTGTATGGGGGGATCTAGGTAATTGGCATAGTCTACGTAACACAATTTTAAGGAGCATACATAGCTCTTGGCAAGTAAGTTCAGGGTATTTAGATCTTGGGCTGGTTCTGCGAGGTTTAGAAGGCCCAAGAGATACCTAGATGCCACTGGGTATTCATTTGTGTGGGTGATTTTTGTGGTGTAAAACTCAGTTTTAAAGCTTTGGCTAAAAGAGAACACTGTTGTTTTGGTATGACGGTGCTCAGCAGTGCTGGAGCTATGTAGTAGAAAAATATGTCCTTTGACATTTTAACTGGAAACACTGTCTCTAGGAAATTGAGGGAGATCTGTAACCATGATTTGATAATCCTATTTCCTAAAAAAAATTATGAATACAAAAGACTACTCATGTTAACTTGATCTAATTCCTAAATATTATGTATTTATCCATCTGATAAATGTATGTCTGCTTCCATAAGGTCATACCTGCGTGAAAGTCCAAAATAAAATTTGTTTTGTTTTGTTTTTAAGTACTTATTTGTCACTGACTTAACTGCCACTAAGTAAGGGAAGGGGACAAGAAAGCCAGAGGGAAAAGCTGGACAGAGATGTGGTTTCAGGAGAAATCTAAGCTTACCCCAATCCCATAGGGAGTGGGGAGCTCTGGAAGGTGAATTGCATTGTAGAGTTGTCCTCCCAGAGAAGAAGAGACTTGAGGCTGATTGGGGAGGAGGCAGCAGCCCTCTAGGCATCTGTGGGAAACATCTCCTCTCAACCATGGAAAGTTCCCTAGAGCAGGGTGTAAATGTGAGCCACATGCACAGTAACTGAAGAGTTGGGGAACACTGGTGTGAATGGAGTCTGGACATCTGGTATACCAGAGCGCAAGATTAGGAACTGGGAACCTATATATATGATGGTTTTCCTCGCAGCAGCTTCTGTGCATCAATCACAGAGATTTGGACAACCAGAGAGGCTCGTGGAGAGAGTCCATAGGAGAACAACAAGGTGATTGTAGTTAGGTTTTTTTTTGTTTTTTTGTTTTTTTTTAAATTAGGTCCCGTGGGTGAAAATTGGAAAGGATTTATCTCAGAGAAGAATGTAATCACCATCTCCAAGTATATGAAGGATTATTAAACAACACATCTTCAGGATGTAATGAAGAGTGTTTTGTTTTATTTTGTTTTAACCTCTATTGAGGACAAAATAAAAGGAAATGAATTTAACTTGCAGCTGGAGGGGATTTGGATTAGATATAATACAAAAGTTCTTTTCTCGTAGAAATGGGAACATTTTAGGATCTCCTCAAACATTTCTAAAATAGCAATTATGGACTGAAGATGGCCATCCCTCTAGGAATCATGCCGTAGACTTCAAGTATGAGAAAAATATGAGACTGAAGAAAATATGATGTGAAAGAAGCATTTCCTCTTGAGACAGACACATGCGCGCACACACACACAGACATAGACATGCACATGCACACTTTAAAACTTCTGTCGTGTTAAAGCTAGACATTTGCTTCAGAACATCTAAGACATCAATTGTCTTTCCTCCATGAAATTATATTTAAGTCAAAACTTCTTTGGGAGCAAAGTAGAATATAAAAATGTAGTTGTAAGAGTAACTAACCAGGTTGCGTTTTTCCCCTGTAAGATGCACTTAGGATTCTTTTTAGAGATCCTGTTTTATAACTTGAAAACATAGCATTTTTAAATTAGAAAATTTAAAAACAAGGTAAATTTGGGTAGAGTGTGAATTTGAATCTCTCTCTGAGGAAGCCCTGCTACTCTCAGACCCCAGAGTCCATGAAGGACAGGGACAGATAGAAGAAGAAAAATATCAAATCTGTTATGATCGACTAGTTAGGAATTTGCTGTGTTTTGTTTCAATTAAAGATAAAGCTCATTTAGTGGCTTCTCGAAGTTGAGCCTAGGTGGAATATGAAAGTATGGCAGAGACTGGGAGAAAACAAATGATAACTGTGTCTTTCAGTCATGCGGGAAGAATGTAGCATTTCAGAAATCAGAAAATGTGGGGGGCGCCTGGGTGGCTCAGTGGGTTAAGCCTCTGCCTTCGGCTCAGGTCATGATCTCAGGGTCCTGGGATCGAGCCCCGCATCGGGCTCTGTGCTCAGCGGGGAGCCTGCTTCCTTCTCTGTCTCTGCCTGCCTCTCTGCCTGCTTGTGATCTCTGTCTGTCAAATAAATAAATAAAATCTTTTAAAAAAAAAATGTGGAAAGAAAGACCATTCTAATATATAATTTAAATATACCATGAAGATTAGAGCAATATCCATGTCCCTAAAGTACTAGAAAGATTAAAGTGCTACTCGCAAATAGCAGAAGTTCAAACCCCTGGAGCTGACGTGAGCTGTCAGCTCTCTTTTATCGGGAACCACAAGGCTGTGTTCGTCATGAGTCTTTGCTTTGGTATGGGTGCTAAGTTTTGTTGCATTATCTTACATAATTCTAGTAATAGTTCTGTGAGATAGTTTATTGTCATCCCCATTTTCCAGATAGAGGAACTGAGGCACAAAGGAGTTAAGTAATTTGCCCCAGCGTTCCAAGCTGATACTTGGTTCTGCAGCCAAGCTCTTACCCATTAATCAATACTGTCTGCCTTCCCATGTCTATCTCCTGTCACAAGTATGTGCAGCAAAGAATTTCATGGTAGCAGTGATACTTTGCAAAGTTGCCTTTTCTCTAGAGGGATGCTGTCAGCATGGTGGCTTTGCCATGTCCACGTGGCTCCAGTGGTTGAGAACAGTCCTAGCACCTTCTCCTGGGCTGTTAGGCCAGATCGTTTCTGTTTTTTGACATCTTGATTTATAGAACATGATTTCATCAGTGTGAAATTCATACCTAAAAACTGCTTTGTAATAGAATTTTGATACAGTGGTAACTTAACCGTATTGTGTTGCAGAGTTAAATTTCTATGTGTTTGATGAAAGCACGCCTAGAACCTCTCACATTTGTAATTCTAAAAGACCTTTCTGTTCGCTTAAACTTGTCAATTTCCTATAATCTTTCACTTGTCTTTCTATTTTCAGAAAGTGTAAAGGGAATTTCTAAACCCAAACTGGAGATGTCTCGGAACATACTCTAGATAGCTCGTTATTTTCCTCTCCTCCACAAGGGTGCCCGATAAGGCTCACAATGTTTGTTAGGTGAGAACAAGGAATTGGTAACTTGAAACAGTCAGTTGCAAGAAAAGCAAGTGATTTTAGAGAATCTGTTTCAGGCTTCCACCTCTGTTTCACCAAAATGCCCATAGTCTACCACGTTGTGTCTTCGACAAAGACAGGTAATTCAGAGGCCAGGCTACAGACAATTTCTGTTTTTGAACTTACAGTTGAACTGAGAAAGATAAGTATTGAGGCTGGAGGGTCTTGGAGGGAAAATCAAGGTTCTTTTTAGAACACCAAATACAAAGAATCTGTTGTGTCTGTCAGTTTGATGTAGATGAAAAATCACAGGGCAGGGTGTACGTCTTCCTGTCAGTTCGGGGAACCTTGTCTTTGGCTGGCACTGAGTCCCCAGCAGCGGCATGAAGAAAGTGCCCAGAGCATTCTCTCTGCTGCCTGGTAGGCAGCCATGGCCATTATTTCCATGTCAATTTTCATTTTCTTTTGTTGTAGCTCAAGGAGTATGAGGCCCAGCACCGGCAGTCAGCGGCCTTGGACCCTGCCGACTGGCCAGACGGTTCTTACCCAACATTCGATGGCTCATCAAACTGCAATGTAAGTTTACTGTTTCTGAGCAACTTGACCGCTTCTACTACAAAGTAGATTTTAGCCAACTTCTGCCTTTGAACTTCCTTCTGCCATTACCAGCTCCCACCCGGGATCTGAAAAGAAGCATCTCTTCTGACGTGTTACTCAGTTTTCTTGATGGACTTATCTGCAGTCAAAATAGTGCTGTTGATTCTGTTACTTCATAATTGTGGTAAATCATATGTAATTTAAAATTTAACCTTAAAAACATTTTTATGTTCAGTTAATATTCAGTTCAGTAGCATTAAGCACATTCACGTTGCTGTGGCATCGTCATAAAATACACATCCAGAACTTTCTCAGCATCCAAAACAGAAATTCCATAACCATTAACCAGTAACTCCCCTTCCATAAATTTAGGAAGCCACCATTTTACTTTCTAGCTCTATGAGATTTGACTATTCTGGGTCCTTTATATACATGGAATCATACAATATTTGTCCTTCTGCATCTGGTTTATTTCATGTAGCATAAATGTTCTCAAGGTTCATCCACATTGCAGCATATGCCAGAACTTCATTCCTTTTTTAAGGATAAGTAATACTCTACCATATGGATATACCACATTTTGTTTAACCATTTGTCTGTTGATTGACACTTGGGTGTTTCTACCTTTTGGCTGTTGTAAACAATGCTACTATGAACATTAATATATGAATATCTGTTCGAGTACTTGCTTTCAGTTCTTTTCAGTATGTATCTAGGTGGAGAATTTCTAGATCACATGTTTATTATACATTTACTTTTTAAAGGAGCCATTATACAGTTGTCCAGTATGGCTGCGTCATTGTACAGCAATGTGTAAATGTTCCAGTTTTATTTTACTTCTCACCAACACTTGTAATTTCCCCCTTTTTTGTTAATAGCCATCCTAATGGGTGTAAAATGATGTCTTGTTGTGACTTTGATTTGCATTTCTCTAATGACTAATGATATATATATATATAAAAGAAATGTCTATTCAAGTTCTTTGCTCATTCTTGAATTGGGCTGTTTTATTGTTGGCTGTTGAGTTGTAGGAGTTCTTTGTATATTCTGGCTATTAATCCCTTATCAGTTGCATGATATAAATAGTTTCTTTCATTTTAGGGTTGCCTTTTCACTTTCTTCTTTTTTTTTAAGATTTTATTTATTCGCTTGACAGACAAAGATCACAAGTAGGCAGAGAGGCAGGCAGAGAGAGAGAGGAGGAAGCAGAGTGCCTGATGCAGGGCTCGATCCCAAGGCCCTGAGATCATGACCTGAGCTGAAGGCAGAGGTTTAGCCCACTGAGCCACCCAGGCATCCCAACTTTTTCACTTTCTTGATGTCTTTTGATGCATAAAAAGTTTCTAAGTTTGAAGTCCAATTTCCCTTTGCTTTTGTTCCCTGTGCTTTTGGTGTCATATCCAAGAAAGCTTTGCCAAATCCAATATCATGAAGATTTTCTCCTGTTTTCTTTTCAGAGTTTTATAGTTTCAGCTCTTAAGTTTAGGTCTTTGGCCCATTTTAAGTTTATGTGTGTATATGATAATAGCATACAGGTCCAACTTCATTCTTTTGCAGATAGATACCCAGTTTTCCCAGAACCATTTGTTGAAAGGACTGTTCTTTCCTCATTGACTGGTCTTGGCTTCCTTTTCAAAAATTAATTGACCATATAGACTAGATTTTATTTCTGGGCTCTCTTATTTTATCCCATTGGTTTATATGTCTTTCCATTGTAGGTATTACACTGTTTTGATTAATGTAGCTTTGTAGTAAGTTTTGAAATCAAGACATGTGAACCCTCTAACTTGATTCTTTTTCAGATTGTTTTAGCTATCCAGGTCCTTTAAGAGTTCATATGAATTTTAAGATGGGTTTTTCTTTTTCCACAAAAGATGCCATGAGATTTTGATAGAGATTGCAGTGAATCTGTAGTTGATTTGGGTAGTATTGTCATCTTTTTTTGTTTGTTTATTTTGGTTTTTTTTTAGTATTGTCATCTTAATAGTAGGAAGTTCTTCTGATCTATGTACATAGGGTATCTTTGCATTTCTTTATGTCTTCTTTAAATCTTTCAGCAATGTTTTGTAATTTTCAGTGTACACATCTTACCTCCTTAGTTAAGTTTATTTCCAAGTATTATATCATTTTTTAATGCTTATTTTCTTTTTTTCACATTTTCATAGCTAGTGTATAAAAATGGAACTGACTGTTGATCTTGTGTCCCTCAACTTGGCTGAATCCGTTTCTTAATCTCTAATAGGTTTTGTGTGGTAGAATCTTTGGGCTTTTCCCCATAGAAGATTGTGTCATTTGTGAACAGAGACAGTTTTACTTCTTTTCTAATTTGAATGACCTTTATTATTCATGCTATCTTATTTTTTTTTTAAGATTTTATTTATTCATTTGACAGAGAGAGCACATACAGGGGGAACAACAGAGGGAGAGGGAGAAGCAGGCTACCTGTTGAGCAGGGAGCCAGACATGGGGCTCAGTCCCTGGACCCCTAGGATCATGACCTGAGCAAAAGACAGACGTTTGACTGACTTTACTCAGGTGCCCCTATTCATGCTGTTTTAATGTGACCAAACATGCTTCCTAGGAGTTCCACAGGAAGAGTTTCGAGTTTCAAGCAGATATCTTGTGATGCCATCATCCAACTGCAGGTAGTAGGAATGGAGGGAGTTGCCCTTTTTCACTTATTATGTAAATGCTTTGTTTGGTTAGGTTCGTTCTTTCTTAAAATCTGGAAGCAACTCTACCTCCATGTCTTCAGCTTCTTGTCTCCTCTTGTCCATGCTCTATACTGGTAGTCATCGCTCCAGAACATACCTCTCTTCTTGCAAGCTCCTGCTTTCAAAAAGCCTGCTGGTTTTCCAGTTCTGTAAGATAAATTCCAAACATTCTGGCACACTCGAGACACTTTGCAGTCTGGCTTTAGTCAGTATGTCTGCTCTCCTCTGCCACCCCCTTACCCCTAATAGCCTCCACTCCATCCACACTGGACCCTGCCTGTGTTACTGAACACACCTTGTATTGTCCACACTCTACTTTAATTCAGGCAATTTCCTCCACTGAGAATATCTTCCTCCAGATTTTTCCAGGTAAAATTCTGTATGTCCTTCAAGATAAAGTCCAACTGTCACCTCTTCTGAAACTTCCTTCAGCCTTCTTAAGTTTATTTTATTGCTTCCTATTCTGTGCCTTGTTAAACTAGCATTGTACATGAAGCCTGACCTTTATCCTAGAGTATAGGAATTCATCATGCATCTTGTAGCCTCCTTGGGAATCATGAGCTCTTTGAGCAAGAAAGTGTCTCCAGTGAGTGTCTAATTCAGTGTCCAGTTCATATGGCATGTTCAAAAAGAAATATTCAGTGGACAAAGTTGTATTTATTTATTTATTTAAAGATTTTATTTATTTATTTGACAGACAGAGATCATGAGTAGGCAGAGATGCAGGCAGAGAGAGAGAGAGAGGAGGAAGCAGGCTCCCTGCGGAGCAGAGAGCCTGATGCGGGGCTTGATCCCAGGACCCTGGGATCAGCTTTAGCCCACTGAGCCACCCAGGCACCCCCAAAGTTGTATTTAAATGTTCATCTCCCCTGGCTGCTCGAAGAGCATGTTTCATGTCCTACATCACACTTCTTTGCATCTAAGCAACAGACGATGGCTTGTCAGAAGTAAATGTAAGCTTTCCGCTATCTCCTTGTCCCTGATTTCCTGAGTCAAGCACTGGATTTACATTTCAGCTAAAGAAAGAAAGAAAGAAAGAACGAAAGAAAGAAAAAAAAAGAAAGTGAAGAAAAAGAAAAAAAACCCAGGGGATTGTTAATTTGAAAGCCCTGCTTTGTTGCTTTTATGTGAGAGACTGAGACATTACCCTTTATAATAATAAATGTATCCTATGCTAGCCAGCATTGTGTGCTGGGACTATGAGGTAATCAAAAGAACCATGCTCATGGATTTCAGTGTACCTTTTTCATGACTCTTATCCCCTTGTCCTGAAGTCTAGCATAATATAAATGTAAATCATGAACCTAAAGAAGCATGAAGAATAAATACAGTAACTCAGGACTGATGCTATTCAAAGCCTGCTGGGGGAGAACACAAAGACCCAGCTGTCCATCGTTGGGTCCTCTAGCGTCAGACTCACTGTATTCTGTCCTGATTAATAGCATCTGAGTCAAGGGGGAGGTTCTAAGACTATCCAGTCAGAAACACAGGACTGTGTTTCTGACACACACACACTAAATGTGAGAGGCTTGTCACATTTAGGAAAAGTTAATATAAATTAAGTACAATGATGGTTTTGAACAAGCTGTTCAGAAAGCATTCATTATTAGGTATTGGTTTTTAGTTATTAACCACCTTCAGATGGTATCAGAACCATCACCTTGGTAGAAATTGTCAGAAGAAAGGGGGTACTTCTTAGAAGTTGGACATTCATTCCCTTGAGCATTATTTCTTTGTTCACTGAGGAGACATCTAGAAAGCGCTTGCTGTATACCCGGCTTAATGCCATAGCTAGTCAGGCTACAGAGGTAGAGGAGTAGGAGAGATGGGCCCTGCCCGCCCTGAGTTTCCCCAGTAGCGCAGAGGTTAAAATCACCCCCACATGTGCTCACACAGACTTTAGATGTCATGTACACACTCACGTTATTAGCTTCTCAGCAGACCGTTTCTTCGTAGATGATGCAAAAATGAATTCAGCCTGTTCTAGTTGGCACCCTCCATTTCCAGTACAATCTTCCAGAAGCGCCGGAGCAACTTTTTGCTGAGAGATGTAGGTGAAGACAGGCCATTCGGCAGTGGAGTTTGCTGAAGCGATATTATTTACACTGCGTATTTTGCTAGCTGGCTTCGCGCACGCTGCCGCACCCATTTCCAGTCACGCTGCACATTCCTACAGCTGACCGCCATTGGCACTGAAGTTTGCTTGAACTTGATTGCAATCCTAATGTATGTAACTCTCGCCCCCTCACCCTACCCCCTGGCCCGTCCTGTGTTTTTATGGAGACTCAGCAAGAAACTCCAGCCAAGATATTCCTTCTCAATTATGCTACCTTCGCCTGATAGCGGAGTAATTAATTTCAGATAAATCCCGCTGTGTCCTCCTCCAGCCACCGTGGGTTAGACGCTTTGATTATCTTTTGTGCGAGAGCCCGGGCTTTTCAGTTGCCTATTGATTCTTTTCTAGACTGAGATGTAAATAGCCCACTGGCCAGAGCTGGGAATGTCCAGGCCATGGACGTTTCAGGGATCACAAGCCCTTTGTCACGAGATTCAATGCCTATATTGATGCCTGTCGTGCTTTAGGATTTCATTGGCACTGATTTCATAGACCCCCCACCCCCATAACTGACATTAGATCATTGCGTGTTGCTTCACAATAAATCCATATTCACATTCCTGGTTTCCAAGAATGTAAAGTACTAAAGATAGTTACCAGGGGAAGTGAAAAATAGCTCTCTCTTTGCCAGAGGAGAATGTGTTCTGTGCTGTTTCTCATTAATAACAAACTTCTGTTGTGAGTGTTAGAGTTTTTAAAAAGAGTTTCTGGTTTGAGTGCTTCACTTGATTCCTGGCTAAATATCTGGACATACGTTTTAATATTTTTCATCTTAGTTTGATAAATTTTGTTTTCCTTTGCCTCCTGTAGGGGGAGGTTTTGGGAGTTCTCCTTTTCAGTTTTCAACTTTTGTGCCTTGAGGCTCAGTTTACCTTCTCGTTAAGAAAACATTTAATGAAATGCTGTCCATCCTCCAGGGGTTTAGAGATTTGTACACAAGGAGTATGTTTTAGTAAATCATAATTTTGATATTTCTGCCAAATTTGTAGGTAAAACTTGGTGATCTGTATTTGGTTCTCAAATATTAAAAATGTTTGCAGTGAAACATCTTTCACAAATTGTTAAATTGAAAATTGTTTAATTATGATGTGATTTAAGTTATTTTAAAAATATATGATGTTAAAGAGAAATTAAAGCAACAACAAGGATAAGAAGGCACAAGTCCATTGTAGACATTTATTTTGGTCCCGTCTGTTTGTTTCTCTTGATACAAAATGTGTTCCAGGAAAAAATTGGAATTCTGTGTCTATACTGGAGCTCCTCACTAGGATGAAGCAACTATGGTGAAATATTCCGTGAAGGGAGTTATTTTGTAACACAAGCCATGGTTTTATAATTGATCTTCTACATTTGGGGAAATTTAGTCAGGAAGTATTTGTGCAAGGAGGGGTCTAAAGTTCTAGCTGAGGCATAGCAACACCTTTTGTCCACCTGTGCACTCTTCATGGCCTTTCCTTGCAGCCAGCTCTGAATATATTTCGCCACTAACTGCGTTTAAGGCACAGGAGAGCCATGGGTTGAACTGTGTCCCAGAGTTTGGGCAAAAAAGACACATCAAGTGCTCACTTCCACTTCTAACAAAATGCTATTTTAAGTGTTTCCTTGTCTGAGGACTTTCAAAGTCTCAACTAAAATATCCCCCTGTGATGAGATGTTTTGGTTATAATGCAAGACGGTTAAGTCTTTTTGGGGCTTCCTAAAATTATAAACTGTAAACTTGTACCTCATTGTCAGGCAGGTTTTATTTAGCTCTCCAGAGTCCCTTCCCCCGCTTTTCTTACAGCAGCCGTTGCGTGCAAGCAGAGGCTGCAGGTCTGGTATTTCAAAAGGAGAAGCTGCCACAGCCTTAGTCTACACTAGAACTTCCTAAAAGATAATGTGAAGAAAGTCAGGAGAGCATTCCATAAAGTTACTTTTTTTTTTTTTTTAAATATTTCATTTATTTATTTGAGAGAGAGAGAGCACAAGCCAGGGGAAGGGGCAAAAAGAGAGGGAGAAGCAGACTCCCTACTGAGCAGAGAGCCCGATGCGGGGCTCGATCCCAGGACCCTGAGACCATCATCTGAGCTGAAGGCAGATGCTTAACCGATAGAGCCACCCAGGTGCCCCCAAAGTTACTTTTTTAGTAGTTCTTGTGGTGAATGGCTTGATTTCTATTATGGCCAAAGCAAAGACTCACAGTTTAATAACCTAACACAGAATGTAGTGGGAGAGCCGAGCCCATGCACATGGGGTTCATGGACAGATTGACCTGTCCTTCTCATTCAAGGGGCATCCATATATTGATGCTCTTAAGAGTCTGCCTATTATGGGTTGAATCAGATTTAAAAAAAAAAAAAAAAAACTTGGCTATCTTAATGTGTTTCTTTTGAATATGTTTCATTTACTAGGGTGGACTTCTAGACAAGGTGTATAGGTGAAGCTTTATAGAAGTTTTATATTTTAGAGGTGTTAGTGTTAGAAGGAAATAGAAATCAATACCATTAGCTTCCTCATTGGGGAAATCTGACCCCATAAGAAGAATTGTTTTTATGATAACACATGATGAATTTACAAAAGTTTTTCCCATCTATAGATTTTCCTAGCAATTACAAAAAATATGATTTTCATATTTTGCTTACTCTGAGTGAATATTTTTAGATGCATAAATTGTGTGAAGATTCATATATACTACAGAGTGAGAGCTGGCATTATAGATACTGTAAAGATTGTCTGTGAAAATGGTTGACTTACCAATAGTGTCTCTGCTATGCTGGTTTTTAATAAGGAAATTTAAGAGAGGGTAGATTCCAAGCATAAAAATAACTAAATTACTTTTATTTCTGGATAAACTGTGTTTTTTGTGGGCTTTTTTTTGGGGGGGGGGGTGTTGGAGGAAGGACAGCGGGAGGGGAAGAGTACCAAAATCAAGAGTTGGACACCCAACCAACTGAGACACCCCAGGCACCCCTAAACTGTTTGCTTTTAATAGTGTTTGCATTTTTTTCTTTGTATCTCTTTTCCTAGAGAATTTTTTTTTCATGACTCTTCATATATGGGTTTCAGCTTAATAGAATTCTAATTGGCAAGGTAACTTTTGATTTGGGGCTGGAAGATGGTTCTGCTCGTTGAAGCTTTAATGGTTGTATTAGCTGGGCTGGAAGACGGGATCAGTGGATGTGTGCTTCAGCTCCTTATTTCTTAAACCGAAGAGCCTTACTCGTTTGACTTGTAATATGACCAGGAGAAAGAGAAATATGGCTGCCGATGATTTGCCAGAGGCCATGTATACCTTGTGTCCCTGGGACAGATGTCAGCAATTCCTTCTATGACACAGTGCCAGAATAACAACCACTTTTCTAAGTCTTTCTAAATGTTAACTATGTTAAAAATAACTTTTATTGATTCTGGTCTTTTAATGCATACTTGCAGCCTTCAGATGATTATTCAGACTTTTATAGGTACTTTCTGTAAATTTCTTTTTTATTTGACTGGGTGGGAAGATACAGGAAGAAACACTACTCTTAATTTCAACAAAAGTGCTTTTGAAACTAAAGTGCAAATAAAACAGAGACATATTAAAATTACCTTTAGAAGGGTAAAAGGGATGATTCTTGAGACCTGCAGCTTGTGGTGAGTCCAGGAGACAAAAAAAATCAGACCATTGGAACAACACGCATAGTGAAGTCTCTTGAGAAAGATGAATTTTGCCCTAACTGCATGTAAGCTGACCGAGAACTGTTGTTTAGATGACTTTTTGTCATTAATTCCACACCACCCTCTCGTCCCCAGCCTTCTCCCTGGGACGGAGGCCAAAGCTTGAGGCGTACATTTTCTGGGAGCGCCTGAAGATCATCCTCTCTAAACAAAGTTAGCCCGGAAGCAGGCTCTGCCCTCGGGAAAGCTGGGTGCTTGCCCTTGCCCAGCATTCTGAGGGGAGGGGCCGGTTAACTGGGACGCAGCCTTTGGGTTCAGGTCCGGCTCTACCCGCTTCCCACCCCCCATTAGCGCTGCCTCTGTGAGAAAGTTGTCTCATCAGTTTGTGCCTCTGTTTTCTCATCTGGAAAAGCAGGAACAAGTATACCTACTCCAAACAGGTGTTGCAAGAATTAAATGGCACCAAGTAAATACCCAGTGAATGCCAGTTTCTATTACTTTATGTTTAGATCTTTTACCTTTCCATTAACCGTTACTCTTAAAATACTTGAGTTCCCATGAAAGTGCAAATTTTTTGGCTGCGTCATTAACATGCTCGCAAATGCTCACGTATTACAGCAGATCGGCTAGAGCTGCGAGAACAAGCTGCGTGCAGCCGGCCTGTGTTAGCTTAGCTGTGCTTTTAGCAAACACCAATCAGTTCGTCTTCTGTTTCAGAAGGTGTTATTCTGTGAGTGGGTGTGGGGCTGGGTGCGATATGATTTCAATGATCATGTTGTGCTTTGTGATTTAACGTTTGGGAAGAATAAGCAGTTAACTGTAGGGAAATTACCTATGGCCTGGCCGTGCTGAGGGGGACTCTCTGAGTGCGTGGGTGTGGGCTTCTGGCTGGTCGTGGTGGAGAGCTCGCTCATGGCCACCCGGAAGTCACTGCGGATGTGGCTCTTTGTACCCAGTGGACTGACTTGGCACATCTCTCTCTTCACCGGTCTGTAGGGTTACAGAGAGTTGAGGCTGCTGAAGGGTATCAGGGGCCCCGTGGAAAAAAAACAAAATAGTGACAAAATAACCAGGTACTGCATAAGCTGAGGGAACCTATTTTTAACATTTAAAAAACTTAAGGTTGCTTTTGGATACATTCTATTGTGTTGATTCTTTTATTTGGTTGAGTCAGGGGAAACTGGAGTTACTAGCTTTCGGCATATAAAAATGGCAGATTTATTTGTCCAACCCAATAGCTGAATACCGGACAGGATGTACTACATTTCCCCTGCCGGCTGATAGGCATCAAAGTGAAGACACTTGTAGTGGAATCTGGGTTAAGGATTGGCATTTAGATTTGCAACTCCAGTTTTGGTTTTGCTTTCGGAAGTAACCTCCAGGAGATTGGGGTAAGAGAGAATGTCCATCACTTATTAAATAAGATTTATTACATGTTAATTCCTCCTTGAATCGTTTGCCCTAGTGCCAGATCTTATATAACGGATGGGTTAGAAAGATCCCGGCCCTCACTGTGGTTTGAGAGTAGGACCTGGACTGAGGGCCACCTGTAGCCCAAGCCAACTGATAGAGGTCATAGGCTGCCCATCACTTTGTTCAAGTCCATTTGAATCTTAAGTTACTAGTTACCTGTTTTATCAAAACTCGTGGGGCACCTAGGTGGCCCAGTCCACCCAGGACTGGGATAAGTGTACAAATTTTGATTTTTTAAAAATATTATTTATTTATTTGACAGAGAAAGAGATCACAAGTAGGCTAGCAGGTGGGGGAAGGAGGAAGCAGGCTCCCTGCTGAGCAGAGAGCCTGATGCGGGGCTTGGTCCCAGAACCCTGAGATCATGACCTGAGCCAAAGGCCGAGGCTTAACCCACTGAGCCACCCCGATGCCCCCAAATTTTGATTTTTAACTGAGGTCATGATCTTGGGATCCTGGGATGGAGCCCCAGGTCAGGCTCCCTGCTCAGTGGGAAGTCTGCCTGAGGAGTCTCTCTATCCCTCTCCCTCTGCCCCTCCCCCTGCTCACTCTCTCTCTCTAAAATAATAAATAAATCTTAAAAAAAAAAAAAAAAAAACCTCTTAGCCCTGTAGCCAGTCATCAGACAATGACACTCTTTTGGATAGCAATATTTTGATACAACGAAATTCTAATTCAAATTCTGTTTACAGAATAATGTCTGTCGAAACCTCCCTTGATTCTCTTCTTCTTGTCCCTTGTTCCTCTCCTTTTGTACCACAGACCTTCTGTCATCCCTTACCGATTGTACCATTACTGATATAAGGCTGATAGCATTGTATAATCAGTTCCTAAAAGAAGTTCTTACCTGCACTTTGACCTAGAGTGTAGGTGAAAGAACGCGGCCATGAGCATTCTTTTACTCCTTCGTTGTACACACATAACTGAGTTCCTACTACGGGCCTGGCCCTATACACAGGGATTTGTATTTGGCAGGGACAGACAGGCAAGGAGATAGCACCGATGAGGATTTAATTGGAGTATTTCTACCTAGTGTATTAAGTATACACACAAAGTCCATTAAGCACTAGTGAGGAGAGTGGGAAGCCTTCCCAGAGAAGCTGAAGCCAAGTGAGAGCTCGCCAGAGAAGAGAGAGAAGCCTGTGTCAGGTAGAGATAGCAGCGGGGCTCAAGCTTTGGTGAAGAGCTGGGGAAATCTTAGAACCTGGAGCATAGGAGGAGACGGATTTAAATGGATACAGCTTTTCTCTGTATCAGTACTTGGACCTCTGGGGTATAGATCCTAGTTCTTTGTTCCTTCTTACTTAAAATTGGTTCTGCAATAGGTTGTTTGGGTCCTTTCTTTCCTTCAGACTACAATTTTCTTAAATTAACATCATTAATGTTTTTCATCCTGTCTTTGAAGTCTCCTTAACTGACTTTGTGTTCTTACTAAATTATTTTATAGTGTGAAGTAACTGTTAGGAATTTCTTCCTGCTCCTTGAGTTGTATTTTCATCTGATAGAGAGAAGGGATCAAAAGATGAGATCTTTGTGTTCTCCCATGCTTTTTCTCTCTTTTTTACCCCGGCTGGTAAGTTTGAATGGTCATCATACATTTCCTTTCACCTTGAACATACCCGGCTAGCTCAGGTCAGATTTTCCACACGTGCTGATATAATGAAGATCACTTTTTGACCTGTTTGTCATGCTGTCTGACAAGAGATTGTTTTCCTTCTTCTAGGCTACAGTTGAGGGCTTTGTTTTGTGGTCCATTCATGTTTGTTGCTATAGCCTGATGTAATGGCCCAAGATATAGGGATATCCCCGAGGGGGAGTGTGGTCTTTGCTAGCATACCTGGACTCCGCCATCTCTCTCCCAAGATTGTGTTAAACGTGCTGCACCACGGTTCATGCTGGATGGTGTGGGGAAATAGGTAGGCCACATATAGTCTGCCTTTAATTCATTTTTCCAATTCTGGTGAATTTCTCTTCCCCGCCCCCCCACCATTCTAGTGAATTTCTAAGAGGCTTTATTTCACTCAGAATCAGCCTTACTACTAACTTTCCATCCTTTCACTCATAAGTCTCCTGAAGCAATTTCCACTGGTCCTAGATCCAAAAAAAAAAAAAGCGCGACAGAGTTTAAATTCCTTCAAGATTGAAAATTCCATGGAATAATTCTCAAGATTCCTACTGATGTAGCTTTTAGAGTAGTGAGGCCTTTTCTTTTGGGCTTCAGAAATTTGTTTCCTCCCTCGACCATGAAATTTTATTTTATTCTAAGACTTCATTTATTTATTACAGAGAGAAAGAGAACACAAGCAAGGGGAGCGGCAGGCAGAGGAAGAGGGGGAAGGAGGCTCCCCACTGAGCAAAGAGCCCAATATGGAACTCAATCCCAGGTCAGCCCAGCCATCCCGAATCTTCAAGTTGCCATGGGGCAGAGAGAATGCTTTTCCTTGTCCTCAAAGGGGTTGATGGGGATGAGAAAGATACATGGAGGAAAGAGAAGTGAATTCTCCCTTTACTCTGTAAATGTCTGGAAGATTTTTCTGCCAGAGGTTTTATCACCCTGCCCAAAGGCCAGAGAACCCCACTGCTCACATAAATTAGCTGAGTTAAGGTAACAAAGATATGATGGGAAGCACTCAAGATCTCTGGGATCATGAGCTGAGCCAAAGGCAAACGATTAACCCACTGAGCCATCCAGGAGCCCCGCCGTGAAGTTTTAAAGCTTAAAATTATTCTTAGCTTATATACATTTCCTTGTTTGGGTGCTTTTGGTGGAATATTTTGCTAGTTTTTAGTAATTTTGCTTTTTGGAGGCTGTTGCTCATTTTGTTAGTTGTTGTGGGAAGGATATTCTGTGGTCTGGTTTTCAGCAATCATCATGACCTGATAGCCAAGGACAGGACCACAAACAACATTACTAGCTCCGAATGATTCTTTTCTAAGGATTCAGCCTTGATTTCTTCGATTTGGAAGTAAATTTGCTTATTGAAGCAATTCAATCAAAATAAGTTTGCTTATTATTTGTTCTAACAGACATAAGGGTACTTATGTTAAGATCATAGCTCATGACCCTAGGAGGTAAAATTGGCCTGCCGGCTTGTGACTTCAAGAGACAATTGTGCTGATCTATGGCCGAAGATTTGGTGAAGGATCGAACTTGGTGTCTGTACCTCCTCTCCATTGCCATGTAGGCAGTTTTCTCTGTTTTCTGTCAATTTTCTATAATTTCCCATCATCATATGCCTGGACAAGTTTGTTTGGCAGCCCTGTCCAAGAAGTCGTCGTGCCTGATCCATGAATCAGTCTGTCTCAGATGCCATGAAAGTAATGTGACTTTGCAAACACCACCCAGTCCCTTAGGACACTTACCACTTTTGGAATGAAAACTTGTATCAGCTCCAGAAACTAGAGCCTCAAACACATATGTAATTGCCCTACTTGGCAGTTCTGTTCTGAATCATCCTTTTTCCATGGCACAGGCTATGTGAGAACTGAATGCACTTGAGAATGAGTGGGTTTGGTGTTTTGCTTTGGTCTTCACTGTGCTTGGCACCATAGCGTGGCTTTCGGTAACACTACCCCACTCTTAACAGAGGGACCTGGAGAGCTCTTGAGTGCTTCCCATCATGTCTTTGTTACCTTAACTCAGCTAATTTATGTGAGCAGTGGGGTTCTCTGGCCTATGGGCAGGGTGATAAAACCTCTGGCAGAAAAATCTTCCAGACATTTACAGAGTAAAGGGAGAATTCACTTCTCTTTCCTCCATGTATCTTTCTCATCCCCATCAACCCCTTTGAGGACAAGGAAAAGCATTCTCTCTGCCCCATGGCAACTTGAAGATTCGGGATGGCTGGGCTGACCTGTCATCCCAGTCTGGGATGCTTAGTTATGTATCCTAGAGTCCTGTTTTTTCCCTCCTCCTGTGGGGAAATGAGCAACTTTATTTGGGGCTGATTTTTTAAAAATGCAAAGTTCAGGAGTTTAAGAAAAAGAATAGAACTTACTGTGGAATGTAGCAGCCATTTGCTATTTCTTTGGTTTTTAGTTGGTTCTTTAAACAGTTTCTTAAATGAATTAAGTGCTGGGGCGCCTGAGTGGCTCAGTGGGTTAAAGCCGCTGCCTTCGGCTCAGGTCATGATCTCAGGGTCCTGGGATCGAGTCCCACATCGGGCTCTCTGCTCAGCAGGGAGCCTGCTTCTCTCTCTCTCTCTCTCTCTCTCTGCCTGCCTCTCCATGTACTTGTGATCTCTCTCTGTCAAATAAATAAATAAAATCTTTAAAAAAAAAAAAAAAAAAAATGAATTAAGTGCTGACAAGCCTTTGCCCCTGGGGGACCGTATTATTACCTCAAATTCTCACATACTTTTTACAAATAAAAGTATCATATAATTATATTCTCCTCTTCCTCTTCTTTCTTCAAATCTGGAGACAACTAGTTAATTTTGAAACTGCCAGAGAGATTATTTCAGTGTTATACTGCACCTCTGGGAGAAGAATGGAATCTTTTCGTTTTGTCCATATGCTGACAAAAATCTCCTAATTTCAGAGGGCAATGATGTCACCAGCTAATGAGCAAAATATTTCTTACTAAACAGATGAGTCCTTCCCTGATTCCTTTGTGAAATTTAAAAAAAAAAAAAAAAAAACCCACAATGTGTTTCATATTGTCTGTAGTTACTCTGACAACTCATAAACACTTCAAAATGTAATTCTGACTTCTTTGGCAAGTGAGACTAATTTTCTTCGTAAACACAACGAAAACACATTAAACTGATGGCTGGACCTGGAAGACCCCTGCCATGAGCCGGTCACCGATGACAGTCCTCGGTGCTGGTCTGGAATGTCCCCTAGCCAAAGCCAGTGTGCTGCCCCCGAGGTAGGGAGTGATCTTGAAGGCATCACTTTTGGACCAGTGGAGGCTGATGAGGCATGTTGGAGAGATGATGAAATCAAGCTTGGAGAGAAGGAGGGCCGGAAAGTTGCTGATTTGTGTCACATGCTGCTTAGCAGGGCGGCAATAGCCCCTGAGCAGGATCTCTCTTTGCCTGTCCAAAAAGGCAGGCATCTAAGGTCAGGGGAACAAAGAAGTGAGCCTCAGGGCCATCTAAACACTGGCCTTTTGGCATCCTGAAGGAGCCCAGAAATGCCCCCCACACTCATGGAGGTGCCCTTCCCCTTAATGCAACATGCCTTAGTTTCCCCAGCCAAAGGTGAGGTTCTCTCACTTCTGAATGTCTGTGCCTCTTTGTTCTTCTTCCGCATCTAACACGGCTGCTTGTGCTTATCAAATCTCTGGGGGCTCCCTGTGCCCCCAGGTACCTAGATTAGAATCTTTGCAGGCCCAGGTGGAGGAGGCTCACTCCTATTTTGGTTCCTTGCTCTTTCTTACACCTTGAATCAGTGGGTCCGTCCATTGATTTCAACCAGGAAATACCTGTTTATCACAAACCCAGGTCCTATTTTAATTGTCTCAGTGTAAAAGAATATTGTAATGCTCAGTGTTGGCCATTGTGTGAGGAAGTGGGCACTCTTTTCTCCGCGTCTAAGATGTTATGTATTTATTTATTTATTTAGCGTGCACACAAAAGTTTGGGGGAGAGCAGAGGGAGAGGGAGAGAATCTCAAGCAGATTCCCAGCTGAGTGAGGAGCCGGACACGGGGCTTGATCTCAAGACCCTGAGATCACCACCTGATCCGAAATCAAGTGGACACTTAACTGACTGAACCACCCAGGCACGCCTGAACCACTCTTTTTATCCTACTTATGAGGTTTAAAAATAATATAGTGTACAGTGTTTCTCCTGTGAAAAGTATTAATATATATTTTAAAGGATTTAAAGCTATGTGTGTTTTTTCACCCAAAAATTCCATAATCTATCTTTTTTTTTTTTTCTAAAAAAGAATGTGTTAGATGTGTTAGAAATTTTACAACAGACTCTTCATTGGAGTGTTGTTTATGATATTACAAAATTGGAAACATGTCTATGTCCATTGATTCAGGGTGTTAAAAAAATCATGGCTTGCTTCTGTGAATACTAATGAATCATGACTATTTTGTATTTTATTTGTTGGACATTTGTTGACATGAGAAAATGTTCAAAACGTATTAATAGAAAAAGCAGATTTTTAAAACAGTTTGAACAGTATCCATTGAGAGCTCCAAGGTTTCTCTATGAGAGAAAACTTTAGAGGCAGTGATGGAGCTCAAAGAGGGTCATGGCTCTCAGTAGGCACTTGTTTCTACGTACTGTGTGTTCACGTGAGGCCGGCTCTGGGGACCCGGAGAGTGACTGTGAGTGTGGGAGGTGGAAGAGCTGAAGATCACAGAGTCATCCTTTTTTGTAAATACAACACAAAACAGACATAGAAACCTAAGGGTGTCTAGTGGGGAGGGTGCACACATGCACATGTGTGTGTGTGTGTGTGTGTGAGAGAGAGAGAGAGAAAGAGAGAGAGAGAGAAAAGCAGGGGATATAAGCCAAAATACAACTATTTTTTAAAAGATTTTATTTGTCAGAGAAAGAGAGCACAAGCAAAAAGAGCAGCAGGCCAAGGGAGAAGCAGGCGCCCCATGAGTAAGGAGCCTGATGCGGGACTCGATCCCAGGACCCTGAGGTCATGACTAGAGCCGAAGGCAGACGCTTAACCAACTGATCTTTTCTATCTGAGTGTGAGAGGGTGTAGGTGATTTCTTTTTCTCCTTCTTCTGTATCTGCATTTTCCACATTTTCTAATTAAAAGTATATCACGTATAACCAGAAATAAACATTATTGAAGTACAGTTACAGAAACAAGTAGCCCAGTGCCCATTGTCTTCATGAAGTTTAGTGAAGGACGGAGTCATGCAGAGATGACCATATTCTGGGTTGAGTCCTATGACTGTGTGTGCCCTGCAACCACACAGCCCATTTCCTGGGCATGTGATACAGAGACTGAATGTTGAAGGATGGGTAGGAGCTAGAAGAGTAGATAGGATGGGCAGAGATGTTCCCAGAAAAGGAATCCACCAGTGCAAAGGTGTGCAGGCAAATGAGAGAGAAGAGTATTTGAAGGTACTCTGAGGAAGTCAAAGGATGAGAACCGGATGCTCCGAGAGGCCTTTCCACGCAGTATCTGCAGAGAGTCGCACACAGAAACCAGAAAGCAGGACAGGACTCTAACCATGCAGAGTCCTACGCTCCACAATAAGGCATTTGGACTTTACTCTGAGGACCTAACCAACAGTTCCTTAGAGTAGCCATCAGATGCTCAAACCTGTCCTCCAAAAATTTGCACACTTCTTGTGTGTTAAGTTCAAACCCACTACCCAGAGAACAAGACCAGCGATGTCCCTTCTTCATAAAGTGTATTCCCCAGTTTCCATCTGCCCTCCACCAGGAGGCTTCCCGGGGTGGCCTGGCCCAGCCTAGTCCTTCACGTATCCCACAGTTTACTCAGATACCGTAGATGAGCCTGGGAATGATGGGCTTGGAGGGAGGGGTCTCTCCCCCACACTCCTCACAGAACCTGGGGCAGCCGGTGTCTGGCTTCTTGTGCATCTCGCACTGACACCATTGCCCACCGGACTTGAGGCCTCAAATTCAAGGTCTCATTTTACCTTCTCAAGTGTTCTGGGAGTCTTATCACGCCCTGTTTTATAAATGAGAGAAATTAAGACACACACAGTTCACAAGTGGCATAAAAGGGACCTGAGTTTGGCTGTGCCAGATTCCAGAGTTCTGGCTCCTAATTCTGCTCACAATCTTCTCTGCATCTAAACAATCTGTTTGGGGCACCTGAGTGGCTCAGTCAGTTAAGCCTCTTCCTTCAGCTCGGGTTATGATCTCAGGGTCCTGGGATCGAGTCCTGCGTTTGGCTCCCTGCTCAGCCAGAAGTCTGCTTCTCCCTCTGCCTCTGCTGCTCCCCCTACTTGTGCCCTCTCTCCCTCTCTCGCTCTGTCAAATAAATAAATAAACCCTTTAAAAAATAAATAACCTCTTCAGACCCAGCCTCAGATGTTGGCCCTATCATTAGCTTTCACATCTTTTCTTTGCCTTTGCTATGTACACAACACCTAGAACAGCAGTTTCTAAGCAGTAAAGTAGGTCTTGCTTGAATTCCCATCAGTAATAGACCACAGCTGTAATACGCGCTTACTGAGTTCCACTTGACTGGACAGACACAATTTTTAAAACAACTGCTTCAAGATTAATGTTATCAGATGAAATTTGCATAGAGGACTACCAAGACCCATAGAAGTGAAGTGATTCACTAAAGGACTTGGAAATTGAAACCCAGGTTGTTCCAGCTCCAAAGGCTTTTGGCTTTCCTCTTCCTTTTACCCGACTCCCATTGGGGCATAATATGTTTTCTTCGTTTGGATCAAGTAACCAGGAAATTCAACCAAGGACTTCTGATGACAGTTTTAAGGAACTCTAAGAGTAACGTCGCGTCCACTGTGGTTGGCGATCTTGGGTGAAGAAAGTGCCCGTGCAGGTTGGGGGATCTGGGAGCAAAACCATGAAGTTTCACATTCTGTGTCTGCCATTTACCATCTGTGAAATTGGGTTAAATGTGTCAATACTAGCATGGTACCTAGAAAGTATGAGCATGCAGTAAATAGGGGTGTTGGAAGATTAATGTCAGAAGAGCACCTGCCGCTGTTTGGGGCACGTGTGGGCCCCCAGAAGGCAGGGGGGAAGGGAGGGTCTATGAAACCGGAGAAGATGTAGGGGAGAGGACTGGCAGAATAGGCAGCAAAGGGAAGGTATAGCACACCCTTGTGGAGAGAAATAATAGAAAAAAGTCTGTTAGGGGCAGCAGGAGACACTTCTGGGGAAGAAAGAAAATTGGGGGAGAGGGAAATTCATGCAGTTCTTGCTGAAGACTGAGAGATGCCAGAAGGGCCTAGGAGAAGGGGATGGGGCTCTGGTGCTCTGTGGCACAGCCTGGGACCTCTGCCTGGTAAAAATTGTGTGTGTGTGTGTGTGTGTGTGTGTTGGTGTCCTACCAAGAGAGGCAACTTTGCATCATACATAAATAAAGGCCCACACGAGGAGAGAGGCACCTAGGACTGGGCAGCTCGGGTCGCTCAGCGGGAACACATGACTCACCCGACTGCGTGACTTTACTCCTGAAATCCTGACAGGACTTGCACCCCGTGCCTTGGAGACTTCATGCAGGTTTTCAGTCCTGTCTTGTTAGGTGACATTCTGTTTTAGTAAGAGCATGTGCCCGTGGCTCCCCAGACACCCCTGAGAAAGTGAAATGATCATCTTGTGACCCAGTCCCTGTGCACACATTTCTAGAATGTAAGAGAACTCCGCCACTCTGAGGTGATCATTGAAACAATTTGGTAGGACAGTTTTAGAAGCATCACTGGACAGGCAGTATCCTGCATTTACTTGAGTAGTTTAAATAGAAAAAAAAAAAAAAAAAAAGAGTGGGGTGTGACAACTCAGGAGAAAACCAAAATCGCAAGTTTTAATTCAGCAGTGTCAAAAATAGCCATTGGAAGGTGTCTATTTTCAATTGTGACTACTCCCTTCAGGGGGTGTTTGGAAGAATATCTGCGAGAGAGAGATCTTTTTTAAGTTCAGTCACTTGTGAGGGTTCGTCCTTGTCCCGGATTTGCTCAGATTCCCGCGTTCTTTCTCTCTCTCTCTCTCTCTCTCTCTCTCTGGAATTCCATAGACAGTAATTAAGGAACTGGAGGCCAGCGGGAGGTCAGGGAGCCTTCGTCAGTGAAAACAGGGATTGTTTGCCACGTACAACACTCCCTTTTTTCCTGGTGGTGAATAGGAGATTTGCTTAGAGCCGATGACTTATGCCTTTCTTACAAGTTATGCAGTTAGCAGGGAAGCGGGGAATCAGGCGGCAGGCAGAAAGCAGCTAATTGAATCCAGTGTCTTCCCTTTTCCCTCCTTCGGATACTAATCTGTGCTGGTGGAGCCTGTCCGATCATGTAACTCCAAAGGAACATGTTTGAGGAGTGCCTCACGCTCACTCTGAGATTACAGAGCTGACGGAGCCACAGTGAAGCCGCTGTCCGCGGGGAGGGGGCGGGGGTGCTCCGCGTCCCCCGCACGCCTGCTCCATGCCGAAGCCGGTAAGTCCGCCGGCTGCGTTCCCCGCGAGGGGGCAAATGCGCTTGCTGCCGCTGCAGGGAGAGGCTTTTCGGGTGCTCCTGGCTCTGATGGCTTTCCTCTTTTCTATGCACATTCTTGGCGATGGGTCCTTCTCTCCTTCCCGGCTGTGTAACCCTGAGCACTCTTTTCCTAGCATGCTCACCCAAGATGAAGATGTAACGTTGGGGGGAGAGGAGTGAATATTCTTTTCGAGAATGAAACCACTCTCAAGAGATTGAGTGTACGTGGTTGGAGCTCAGCTGTCATCCGTGGAGGCTTTCAGTGTGGAGGGCTTGACTGCAGACAGGCTTGCATGATCCATCGGCTTCCTTTCCTTCTCTTAAGCTTCATGCCACTGGCAGTACGGATCTGGGAAGTGGAAGCATCTGTGTCTGGTTATGCACCCGGTTAACCAGGAGCCGTTGTGTGCATTTCATAAGCAAATTCGTTTCCAGTTTCAGGATAGGTTCAGGAATACTTGAATATCTCATGGTGTTATGTGTGTGGCTGCAGGGCACATACACGGACTTAGTCTGGCTGTTAATTGGGACAGTGCGCTGAGTGTTTGGAGATGGGGAAGCAAGCTGAGTGTATTTCTGCAAAAGGCAAAGTTGTACGTTATCCTGTGCCCAGCGTGGTCTAGAGCAGTCCCCGAAAGGGTTCTGGTTGCTCTTTGCAAGTTCAGTTTAACTTCTATTATGGAACAGTGCTCCTGTGCCTGCAGGACGGTGCTCTGTGGCTTTTGGAAAGCATTTGTCACAGCGTGTCACAGTTGCAAGAAATGTTTTTTGTTGTTTTTTGTTTTTTTAAAACTGGGTCCAGTGAAGTATCTATTTGTTACCGACTTTCAGTGAAAGGCTTGAGAGTGAGGAGATGCTTTTCATTTGCTATCTACAGATGCTATTAATTGTGCTCCTTTTTCCTGATGATCCTCAGTGTAGCTGCGTTACGAAAAGTTCTCCACGCTGGCTCCATGTCTTTCCTATTAGAACATTGCAGATGTGTCAAGGACGCACATGTTCCAAAAGAATCTGAGAAGGAAGCAGGCTCCACCCTCCTTCGCCTGCCAAGTGGGCCCCATAGGTTCCTGCTTCAGCACCCTGGCAGGCAAATGGTGTACTATCTCTTTAAAGAGGCCATAGTTTTGTGCCTTGGCTTGGTCAATTTGTTATGGTTTAAAACTGTGGAGCCAGCTGTCTGCAATCTGATGTCATGTTGCCATGGAAACCAGAAATGAAACACTTAAGCATTCACCACAGAATTACTACATATAGCATTAGCCAAAGTAATTAAAAGTTGAGCCATATGAGATTTCTGGTGGAAAAATCTGCCAGAGAGAGGCTGAAAATCCAGTGTTTCTATTTACCATAATGTAAATCCACTTTTTTCCACATTCTTCAGTGGAATACGTTAATGGCCTTTTACGACTCAAGTTCAGAGGTGGGGAGTTTTCTGCAGATGAGTTAGTTTTCACCTTCTCATTTAAACGATGATCAAATTAAAGTTTACTTTAGTCCTCTGACCTGGGGCAGGACAGGAAGAGGAGGAGATACTGTGTCTTGTTACAACGTGCATAAACATAGGTATTTCTTCACTTGAGTTTATTTAAAACCTGTTTCCTAGTAGTTCTGTTTAATTCTAGGAGCCTATTTCTTGGAATCAACCATTCATTTTATATGTAATGCAGATTTCCCTCATCTTTTACCAAAGTTCCTCCAGGTGTGAAGATCTCACACATGCTCTTCTTAATTAAATAGTTACTTTTAAATTCTTACACTGTCATCTCTGCAGGTGTAATTTCTGAATAAAAAGACATGACAAGGGGCACCTGGGTGGCTCAGTGATTTAAGCATCTGCCTTCAGCTCAGGTCATGATCCCAGGGTCCTGGGATCAAGCCCTGAGTCGGGCTCCCTGCTTAACGGGGATTCTGCTTCTCACCCTCCTTCCCACTCATGTTCTCTCTTGCTGTCTCTGTCTCTCAAATAAATAAATAAATAAAAACAAGGCATGACAAGTTATTTTCAGTATTTGGGAAGTGGTGTGTGCTTATTTAAAAGGAGTAACATGAAATGAGGAATTTAAGCTTTAGTTTCCAGTTCAGAAGAAATGAAAGCCTTTTACAGAGTCTTTATGTTAAAACAGCTGGAGAGAACTTTTTAAAAGGCAAATATTTGACAACTCCTTTTCCTCTGGACTCAGAAGGAAGTGAGAAGTCAACACCTCTCTATCAATAAAAAGTAACCTTGGGCTACACCTGTTTAACTCCAGTGACTTCTAGGCTGATTCAAGAGAGGTTATATCTTGATTGACTTTGGTTTTCTCTTACATTTTTCTTCCTATACATTGTGCTCCATCTGCCTTGTTTAGTGTCCAAACCATGATAATGAAAAGTTACTGGTTGCTATGATTTGTGACTTGTCAGTAGCAAACACCCCTAAAACCTTCATGTTTTTAAGAAAATAAAAGAAGTTAGTTCAAAGTTCTAAAGAGCTCCTATTTCTCAAAAATAGATGGAACATGTGAAAGCAATTAAACAAGTACCTGGAATATGTTATTTTTCACCATGGTGAATCAGGACAGAGGAAAGTAGGACTTGGGGAAGGGATCTTTGCTTTTAATTCTGTTGTACTAGTTTAACTACTTTATTTCTTCCTCAAAAGTTCCCTCAGGTGGCATGTTTCCTACATATGATTTGTCTTTGTGGTATGCACAGGCACACACAGCCCCCTCCCCACCCCCAGCCAGCAGCAGTAACAACCCCCAGACCAGGTACGAGATACGCACACTACTGATACTCATTCTCTAGTATAGCTTCCTGTGTCTTGATTATAAACAACCTGTGCTCACTGCATTTTTCATTTGACTTCAGACTTTAATTCTTATTTATTTATTTTTACTTCAGAATTTTTTAATGTGACAGTTACATACATATTCTAGGTTTGTCTAGGTTTGTCCCCTATAATGTTGATTCTCCTTCTGTTAGAATTGCTTAGCTTTTGAGAGCCATCAAGAAGGCAGAATACTTTAGATGTTTCTGTGTAATTCCAGGCACTATGGTTTTGCTCAGGTGCTGATTACCCAGAATGAGGCCTCTCCCAGTTCTCGTTGCTCTGGTTGACCGCTCTGACCATTTTCATCACATATTGACAGTTAAACCAAATAAAAATGAAATTCAAACCAAACTATACCATTAGGTATCAGAAGCTGTACTTTCTGTTTCATTTTAATTGTTTACATTGTAAAGTTTTAGACCAAACAGGTTAAACCTCATTGCCAGCACGTGGTTCCATTTCTCTTCTGTATGCCCAGCTAAGCAGTAGTTCACTCTAATTCCGAAATGGAGATGCAACATCTCATCAAGGAGTTTTTGAAAAATTGAATATACTTCACGGAAGGGAAGCCAGAGTAATCACCCCTGTCCAGATGACTTGCCATTTCTGGGTTATCATAATTTTTCTTCAGTGGGTGAATGGTTTGCTTATAGTCCTGCAGTCAGAAAGTACAATGGCCCTATGCTGGAAGCTCCAGGGTGAGAACAGAGGCCAGGAAATGGGTTGTATTATGCCTTACGTAGTGCCACAGTGCTACAGAAATATTTGTGGACTCACAACATGCTGCACCATTTAATGCATAGAATCTCCACCTTCTTTACCCTCGAACCACTGTTCTCTGCTCATCCTCGTGTACCTGTTCTATTGTCCATTTCTTGTGCGTACTGGGGTGGGGGAGGGTGGCAGTAGCTTCCTCTTAAGCCCGTTGTTCAGAGGGGTGGATTTTATTTTGCTTTGTGTTGTTTATAGGAGGCATTTCTGCCCTTACTATTTCTGTGAACTAGGTTTGAGGAAACGGAGGGAAGGGTGTTGCCAGGCCGTGTGGGATGGGTTAGGGCGGCTGGCGGGCTGCCCTGGGTGCGTGGAGGCCGCACGCTCCCGCCAGCCCTGCGCTCCTGGGAACCCCGGAGCCCCCGGCCCAGGCAGCACCGCCCCTGGAGCCCTGGATTGCTTTTGCTTTTTCACATTTTGAGCAGATAAAACAGAGGAAGCTGCATATTGAATGCTCGAGCTGACTTGGAACCAAAACCCTCATTTGGTTCACAAGGAAAGGATTGTTTTCACTGGGGTCACTGCTGTGGAGAGATTTTTTTTTCCTCTCTGTAATGTTTGATACTTGAGGGAAAACAGCTGGGTTGAGCATACTTGAATCGCTGCAAAAATGAAATGGGATGCTGGGGAATATGCAGTGTACTGTATGGCTGAAAAGGTCAGCTTTTTCCCTTGTCCCTCGCAGAGGAATGCGGGGTCTGTCCTCAGGCTCGCCCTTCGTGAGCGCTCAGAAGGAGCCGGGAGAGGCGGAAGGCATGGCCGAGGTGTGGCAGGCCTGCCTGGCGAGTGGCACGGAAGGCGGCTTTTTGCCTCTCTTCCCTTTTCCTGCCCTGCTGTTTTTGATTTGGGGGGGGGGGGGGCTGGAACAAGTCAACAGAACTTGAGTTTGGAGGAGGAGTAGCTGATGACCACATTAAGCAGTCGTGATGGGCCAGACAGATGAGAGCCAGGCCCAAAGCGCACAGCAGGGGGGCTGGAATGACCAGGCCAGCCTGGCAGAGGGCGCCCTTTCCAAGTTCTTCTAAAGGAGGCCTGGGCAGCTGCTGAGACAGACATGACCTATGCCAGTCCAGGGCCCCGGGGTGTGTCCTGGCGCCCCGGGGCCAAGGATGAGGCCCCGGGCAGCTTCCTGAAGTGTGTGGGGGGGCAATTGGAGGGTCCCCCCTAGACACAGCCGCACTGCTGCTGGAGCTCAGGCTGGCACGAGAGACCAGGCTGCCCCCCGCCATGGGCCACCAGCGCAGAGGGCTCTGAGGCAGTGATCTGATGAACTTCTCCTTTGTTTCTTTGCCAGTCAAGAGAACAATCGGATGAGGAGACCGAGGAGTCGGTGAAGTTTAAGAGGTTACATAAGCTGGTCAACTCCACTCGCAGAGTGAGAAAGAAACTGATCAGAGTGGAAGAAATGAGAAAGCCCAGCACGGAAGGTAAAAAAAAAAAAGGCACGCTCTGCCCTCCCTGCTTGCTCCAAATTAAGTCAGGCAGGGTCAGCTCCTCAGTAGAATCTGATCTCAAGTGGAAGCTGGATTGCGATCTGGCTGAGGCTGCAGAGAGCACCTCAGGTCTGCGTGCAAGCAGGGCGTGGCTCAGCACGTTCCAGATCCTGGCGTCCGGCGGCTGGGGAGGCTTAGTACTGTTCATGTCACGGCGATGGGAAACGGCCAGTGTGGGACAAGGAGGTCTTCGCAAGGTGTGGTACAGCTTTAATGTTGAGTGTACACCCCTGTACATCAACTTTGTAAGTTCTTCCCAGCAGCAGCCTGTGTGGCCGAAGGATGACGGTTCTTGCCCATTGAGTTGATTCCAGATTTGACATTCATCCATCTCAAACAAACATCCAACAATCGAGGCACTTTATATCCTTTCACATCTCCGAGGGATGATTTGTTCTTCCTGTAGAGAGTCTCAAGACTGGGTTCAGATGGGGCTCTAAGGACCTTCCGTTTTAAGTGGGACATAAGAGCTTTATTGCTGGCTGAGCAGCTCGTCAGATGAAGCAGTAATGTCAGGAGAGGCACGAGCGTGGATTTATTGGAGTGGAGAGTTAACCTTTGAAGTGTGATTAGGACAGTTTGAGTCTCACCCGTATTCGTCACTCCCATTGTGAACAGTGTGCATTTGCAGCATCTTGTAAGATTCCCCCAAAAGGATAAAATAAAAGAAGATTTCTTGTTTGGAGGGAACTGGAAAAAGAAAGTACTGGAAAGAATAGACCTTATTTCTTAAAAGCATGTGACTTGTTAAAATGTCATATCTACATTTTGAGGAATTTCAGAAATTTAACATGTAGATTTGAAAATGACCATTGAGAGGCCTTTTTGTCATACATAAATAAAACCAAGGCGTGGAGAGAACTGGGATTTCCCTTGATTTAGGTGAGGGTTTCCTGCTGTTTTTATTGCTGCTTTTAAAATTTGTTTGCTGTAATTATGTATCAGCTTAAATCCTCTAGAGAAATATTGGAGGTGAGGGGATTACTAGGGGAGCGTGGAGGCGAGAAAGGAAAAGAAGGGAGGAGGGGCCCTGAGGGAGAGGTGCTTATGGGCAATTTCACAGAGTTGTGTCGAATTCCAGGTTTCATGGGGTGTCTTCCTGCATGCTAATTCTGCTTGCCTTTGGGTGCAGTGCTGATTTACATTTGGCTGTTTTAACCCCTGCTTGACAGTCGTGGTTTCCACAGTACAGAATATCACCTGATTTCCTATCAACAGCCGCTCTAAATGAAATCGCACACATAGTGTCTGTTGGTCATAGTAAGGAGAACCATAGAGAATTGCCATCATTCAGCCTTGGGCACCCCATTGCCAAAAGTAAATCTCAAATACAGCAAATGAATTGGTGGGTCTTGCCTATCAATGAGGACATGGGAGTGATGTGTGGGGTCCTCCGGACCTGTCCCCAGCTGCCCGTACATGCAGTTTTCCTACCTTTCCTGCTGTCTCTGAGAGACATAGTTGACAAAAGGGAAAAATAGACCCAGGGGGTAGCTGTAGGGTAAAAGTAATAACTACGTGGACCTCTGGCCCTGAACTGTATTTCATGTGGTTATAAACGAGGTGCCACCGGCGGATGAGGGAGGAAATGCGCTTAAGTCCCCTCTAACCTCTGATGTCTGACGAGTCGGGGCACCAGGCTGCCACTGGCTGGGCTTGTCGGCTTTGCCAGGAAAGGTGTCAGGTGT
Source organism: Mustela lutreola (assembly GCF_030435805.1). Classification (NCBI taxonomy): domain Eukaryota; kingdom Metazoa; phylum Chordata; class Mammalia; order Carnivora; family Mustelidae; genus Mustela; species Mustela lutreola. Next base: position 54,711,456 of record NC_081295.1, on the reverse strand, counting down.
GTGTGCCACTTAGGCCATCTGCTTAGGGCTGCCATGGCTAGACCATAAACTAGAACCGTCGTCCAGATCCTGTGGAGTGGCATTCTCTCTTAGGTTCCTCATTGGCAGAAGAACAGGTACTTGGCTGTTGCTTCTGCAAAGCAGGAAGGAGTCACATTCCTAATAAGCCCTGCCTCACTGCCCCAGGACCTTCAGAGAGTTGAGCCTTTCTCTTCCTACATGTCTGTGCCAATACCAAGTTGTCAGAATGATGATCCGCCTTTGCCAAGGGCATCCTGACTGCCCGCCACTCTTCTGCACACTTTAAGTTTTATGTTCCTTTTAATATGTCATCCTCAACAGCCACCCGAGCTGGGCATCGGTACCATGCTCATTTCACAGAGGAGGGAACAGACACCCCAGGAGGTTAAATCATCAGGGTCACTGGGCGGCTGGCAGAAGGCCCAGAATTAAGTCCAGGCAGCGTGGGCTTCCCTCTGCTCCCACCCCTTCCTCACCCCTCAGCTCTGGAGTCCTACAAGAACCAGGAGAGATACAATCACTCACTTAGTCTCACCCTTGTGACTGATTGTCAAGTCCTTGTCCAGGGCATGGATGACCCTAGACAATAGCGAACCATAGGCCAGGTCAGTGCCCTTCAGCTGCCCTTTATTGTGTGTGTGTGTGTGTGTGTGTTCCCTAAAGCCTATACCTAGCTACCCTCTTCCCTCATTGGCCCAGCTTATATGTGACCCAGGAATGGATCATTAGCTTTTGTACAGTGCTTTTTAGCTTATAAAGTGCCTTCATATATTTCTTTTCATTTAATTTTATTCTCTTCAGTAGCCTTGAAGTATTTCTAGAATAGGCAGACATTTTTACAGGTGAGGAAACAGACTCAGAAAGATAAAATTATTGCCCAAGATCATGGAGATGGTGAGTGGCAGAGTCAGAGCTGGAATTGGGGCATGGATCTGTGTCCTTGGCATTAAGTCACCCCATACCCTAGCCCCATTGCCTTCCGCATTCTGATCTTAGTGAGGAGGCTAGATAAAGGTCATGATGTGAATGACAATGGGGCCTTGCGTGTTGACTGCCATTCTTCCAAAGGATGGTTGTGCTTGGGAGGTGCCAGAATGGGAGCAGCAGTGCTCTAAACCCAAGGAATCAAGTCCAGGCTGGGATTTCAGGCCTCAGGGCCAACCCAGGCAGAATAGGCTCCACCAGGCAAGGCCTGCCCTCAGCACACAGGCTGACGCAGCCACTGGGGAAGAACTGGCCACCTTTCCCTCCAAAGTTCTTACCAAGTGCAGACTTTTCAGAACTAGGAAGCAGAGCTATAGGGACGGACAGATGCATACCAGTTGGTTCCAGACTCACACCTGTCATGGAAGTCTTCGAAGCTTGGATGCCAGCCCTAAAGAGTCCAGAACGTCTCCAGACCACTGTTAGGTAACAGGTTGTTAAAATGGCCAGCAGACCCACCTGAATTCCCCGACACCCCGTCAGACTGTGGGTAGATGAGGGCCTTGCACACCTCCGTGGACACCTGGGCTCAGTGGAAAGCCATGGTCTGTGGTCTGGACACATTTGTAGAGGAGTCTGGGGTGGGCTGCCTCTGCCCCCAGGCATTGCCTCTCATCTTGGCCCCATCTCTTTTTCCCAAGAGTAGAGGGTAGATTTGATCTAGAAGAGATTGCCATGTTTACTTCTCACAGCGAAAGGACACTTGGCCTCCATACCTTGTACGTCAGGTGTCCTGAGGAAAGAGCAGGAGACTTTGCCAATTTTTGTGCACATCTCCTCAGAACCCTAGACTTTTAAACTCTCGTGACAGATCCAGGACTAATCCTCCAGGGAATACAGTTGTGCGGCAGATGATGAAGAGCTCCGAACTGGAGATGGTCTTGAACCCCACCCCCACCACCATCTCCATGACATCAGAATCAACCTTGGGTTATATTTCATAACCACAGTTCTGATTTTCGTGACATTTGCAATAATAACTCCCACCATTTGGAAAAATAGGAAGCCTTTAGAATTTGAAAGGACTGCTGCCAGTCCTCTGCCCTTCCCCTCTCTGCAGTGAGCAGCTCGCTCTGACATCTACCCTTGCACAGCCACCCTCCCCCCCCCCCCCCAGCTGGTGTGTTTAGGGCCATCTCTCTGTTCCAAGGAACTTTTTATTTTTTCCTTTTCATAGTTCAGCTGGTGGAAAGCTGCAGTGTGCAAAAGTTTCCTTATAATTAAAGGGACACAGCCAGTCAGGATCACTACACCCACAGTTTGACCTACTTCTTTTTCACATCTGTTCACATAACACACGCAGGAAAGAACTCTGTTTTCCTGCCAGTGCGTCCAAACCTTTCCACTGGGCTCTGGAGGGCCTGGCTCAGTACCTTGCTCCAGGGAGGGCTCAAGAGCTGGAACCTTGAAACAAAGCGGACCGCCTGCTGCAGTTGCCTGCGTGGCCGGGCCCTCACATGCCCTTCCTGCCTCCAGCAGGCGAGCTGATGGCTGTGTTTGGCTGGAATTACCCGGGCCCCTAACTTTTTGTGCCTGGCTTGTCACCTGGGTACCATTCATCAGTTACATTTGCATGCTGTGACCCTGTCTGGTGTCTTTGCACCCAGACTGCCTTGGTGATTTAAGGACCTCAGTGGCAATAAAAAAAAAAAAAAATCACTGTCAGCCACGTGGTGTTTTTCTGTAAGAAACCAAACCGACTCAACAGCCCTTCAGATTGGGGAAGGAGTCTGAGTCCTAGCTTCTAAGAACTGTGCTTCCCAACTGGGGGAGGGTTATCCAATTTGGAGGGGGAGGAGGAGGGAATTATCTTTAAATTCTCAGGGCTAAGGAGTGCAGTGATCATGACTGACTTGGTTTTTCCAAGTGGCATTTTGAGTAGGTTTCTTAAGGTGTTTGTTCTACAAAGATATTTAAAGGAGAAGGAAACACACCCAGTACCTTTTACCATTAAGCTTATGTGAAACCCTACATTTGCACAGTTTGCTTATTTTTTACATGCATTTATTTGAGCGGGAGCTGGGTTTACGAAGAGGGTAGGCGATCCAGGTAGGGGGTCGCTGCGGCGTTGGTGAGGATTTGTTTATTCTTTGTAGGGCAGGGGCCGTAAGGAAAGGAAAATCTGGGTGAGAGAATGTGGAGGTGTATTTCCAAGAGACCATGACCTCTCTCCCTGTTGCTTTCCCTCCAGGCGGGGAGGAGCACGTGTTTGAGAACTCCCCGGGCCTGGATGAACGGTCGGCCCTTTACTCCGGAGTGCACAAGAAGCCATTTTTCTTTGACGGCTCTCCTGAGAAGCCTCCAGAAGATGAGTCCGACTCTCTCACCACGTCTCCATCGTCCAGCAGCCTGGATACCTGGGGGGCTGGCCGGAAGCTGGTCAAAACCTTCAGCAAAGGAGAGAGTCGGGGCCTGATTAAGCCCCCGAAGAAGATGGGGACGTTCTTCTCCTATCCCGAAGAAGAAAAGGCCCAGAAGGTTTCCCGCTCCCTGACGGAGGGGGAGATGAAGAAAGGGCTCGGGTCCCTGAGCCACGGGGTAAGTACCGACGGCGTCCGCCTCTGTGACAGCCACCGGCGCCGGCACCACCTTCTGGTGTCCCTGGAGGAGGTTCAGAGTGTCCGCAAGCAGATCCGCTTGAAGAAAACGGATACTAATTATTCGTGTTCCCGAGCTCTTCTCTGCCAGCGTCCCTCCAGGAGAGGAGTCCACAGCAGCACGTGCGAGCTGCAGCTGCTCCGGCAGAAACCCAAAGGGGGTGGGGGCTGCGGCGCCCCCAGCAGGCGGGCGCGCGGGCGTCCCGCGGTCAGCGAGTTCAATATCACCTACGTGGTGGAGCGGAGCCTGTACAGCCACCTGAACCTGACCCAGCTAGTGCGGCCGGCCTCAGACAGGACCCTGAGCAAGGCCGAGAGGCAGGACCTGAGGCGCTGCTTGCTGGAGGAGGACGAGGAGACAAAGAGGAAGTGGGCCGCCACGGTGGACCGCTGCACTAAAAGGGTTCTCTTGAGAATCCACCAGAAGTCTGTGAGTCCCGAGGTGGTCGCCGGGACGGCCTTGTCATTTCTGTGAGGTGCAGTCAAGCATTATGGCCTCTCCTCCGTGGGGCCTGGTGCCCTCCCCGCTCTTCTGCTCCCTACTTCATGACTCCAGGCTCCATTCTGCCATCACCTCGCTTTCTAAGCCCGCCTTCTTTTGGCAGTGGCTTCTTTCCCATCTGTCCTCTTGCCGGTTGAAGCTGTTTGATTTCTGATTGAATTAAACACTGAGGCCGATCCAGGGAAGGGCTTGCAGAGCACAGGGCAGGGGTTTGGCCTCCGCTAGGAGCGGCTGTCTTGATTCTCAGCCATCCCATCACTTGACCTCAAAGAAGCTGATGCAAAACAGAAGGATGTTTTGCCCTGAGAAGACACGTTTATTCATTCAGTTAATTGAAACAATAGAATCCAGCTCACGGAAAGATTGTCATCAGCACAATCACCGATTTGGTGATTCGAAAACATTGTCAAGTACATTTCTTTTATTAGTAGCACCAACCAGAAAGTTCTTTGATGTAGAGGGGGAAAAAATATTAGAGCTCTTCTGTTTTGCTTAAAGCTATTTGATGGTCTATCTACTTAAACAGAGGGGTGAGCATTTAGAAATATCTTCCACTGCCCCATGGATTCTTCTGTACACAGCGAGGAATGAAGGACCCACATTCAGAAATGTTGTCCAGTTTTAACTGAATTATTAGAGACCTCGTAAGATTGCTTTTTAGGGCATGACTTAGGTTGAACTTGAGAATATAAGCATTTTCCCCCTGAAGTTCCCCACCCAACGTTTAGCTTGTGCAGGAACCCATATAAAATGGCACAGAATGAGGAGAGCTGTGGCCTTCCTGCCCACCCCCCAGGTCTCCTAGTGCCCTGGTCAATCCACTGGAACTGCTGGCTGCGTTCCCTGGAAGGATCTGACAGAACAAACTGTAGCACAACCTCCCATGCGGACTTCCCTGGGGTTCCTTCTCATTACCCAGACAACTGCTGTAACTTCTGTTCATTCAGTTGAGTTCTTCTTGTGGAAATGGAGACCGATTGGTCCATGCCATCCCTAAAGCAACCTTCCTTGTTCTAAAACAATCCATAGGTCCATCCTAGCCTTGAGGTTTTCCAGATGTTCCCAGATGTGTTGACTTTCTTGTTGGAGCTTATTTTCTGTCTCTTTTCATTCATTCAGATCTTCTAACACTTTAAAACTGTGACAACTTCCCTTCTGGTTCTTTCTGTATGTCATGGCAATAGTTTGTGGTTGGTTCTGTGTTTGTTGTACAACAGAGTTCTCTTTCTCACTTCTTCAGTTCTGACCCACAGATAAATGCTGTGGCGAACCAATCTTGGCATAATTTATTAACCTGAGAGGGGCTCTGCCTAGTTCTTCTGCACATGACTTTGATAGATAAGAGCCACCTCTTCTCTGTTAACTGGTTACTCACCCCCATGAACTTAAATCATGTCATACGGAGAATTTTTCCACCTGGAGTACCTTGAATTCCTCACACGTCCCTCATCTTCATTGCCAGGCTAATAATGTAACTTCTATAAGACTTTCTCAAAGTTATATTTCTAAGATTTGTGCTAATGTAATTGTGGGCCAGTGATTAATTCTTCACTGACCTTGAGTATGGACCTGGGGCAAGTTTCTTTTCAAGCGCTTTTCCTGCCTTATAAATACAGTGGCACTGTGTAAACTCCATCGCAGATGTCACCCAAAGCTGGATATTTGTAAGGTGCTATGAGCCCGAGGTAGTACTGGACAGCTCTAGTACTTGCTGACGTAGGTGTTCAGTGCTGAACTAGAAATCTGCACATACCACTTCAATCTAAGTATCACTGCACAATCAGGGAGACAAAATTTAATTTTCCAATCATTCAAAGAATGTAAAGGGAAATAAGCCTTTTCACAACAGAATTTTGGGGGGTTGTTTGGTTTGGTTTAATGGGATTAACTTCCTTGTTTGGTTTCCGTGAACAGTCTGCCCATCCTTCTTGTCATATCACCTCCCCTTTATCTGAAAGTGCACAGTTTCCCTTACTCTTTAAACTTGATCCTTTTGTCCTTCCAAAAATGCCATATTTGCTTGATGAAACCTCAGGGAAATGATAATGCTGTACATTCACTGGAAATGGTCACCTGTCTTTTTATTTGGTCATTCAGTTTTTGTTTGGGGGAACAGGCATGCATGATACTTTAGAATTTTGTCCATCTTTCAAGTTCAACGCCCCCCATGCCCACCCAAAACATGTTTCCAACTGCATGACCATTCCATCAACTGGCTCTCCTCATCCACAAGCATCTCTCCCAAATTTTCTTATTGTTAGCTATGTAGGAGATGGAGGAACTTAAAACCAAACACCTCACTTAGGTTTCAGTTAATGTAGATTGCCAAAGGCAAAGACTGGTTTACTTTCTTTTACGATCCTCTCCACAGTCTGTGTTCTCCATTGAAGGACTGCTGTTTCGAGAATGACTTGGTATTACAGAAAAAGCTGGAGATTCGTTCAAGCGACATTTATTGTTAGATTCTTTGTCCCTCCTCCACTGATGAAGAGTCTGTTGCAGACACCTTTGCTTATCACTGGGAGAGGTTAGAGTTGGTAGCTAAGAAACCCAGTCCACTCGTCACTCTGAGCTTTTTATTTTAGGAATAAATGCCTACAGCTGGCATACGAAGACACAAATGAGCTTCCAATTTACTGCAGTAAATTTTCCACATGAATTCTTTCTGAGTTATTTCATATGCATCAGAAAGTACATGCTGGGCTCCAGTGTTGCAGTCAATGATGGAACTGAAAGGGAAATGCAGAAGCCATAAAATGATGAGGCATCTGGGCGCCATACTGTATCTGTGAAGCCCTGAGTCACGAGAAAGGAACTAGGAGAAAATCACTGCTTTTGCAGAAATGCAAAAATCTATTTGGAATTAGAAACTAGAAAGGGAAGGTAAACATTAAAAATCAGCCTTGAGTGGTGGCCATAACCTTGCTTGCCAAGTTGGTGGATTTGGTGAGTGTTTTGGAATTAAGCGGTCTTTCTTGTTTTATAGAATAGAATACAGTCAGGTTACTATAAGGGACATCAGATTGCCCATTGATACATTATATAAAATTAGAATTGTGTCCAAGGTATATAACTTAAAACAGCAATGGCAGCTTTGGTGAAGGAGAAGGACAGTCGTGTGGCCTCCTGAGTTGGGTTATCCCGGATGTCCCCTGCCACCTTCTGTGTCTCCTGGCCCCTGACTGCCATGCCTGGCAGCTCTCACTTCTTGGTCTATTCCTAGGAATAGAAGCTCCTAGAATGTGAGGCCCTGAACTGAGCTTCAGTCCTTTGTTTGCATATTTAGAACATGACTGAGCCTAAACCAGAGTATGCTAACTGCCGGGACAGACTCCCAAATCCTCACGGCAGCCGTGGGAAGTGGAAGCCCAGCATTCACACAGCAGGTCTGCTCCTCTGGGGCGAAGCAGAGGTCCGAGAGTCTGCTTGAAGTCCTTTGCCTGTCACGCAGCCAGGAAGCGGCAGGACCAGGACCATCGATGAGATTCCAGAAACCGTGGCATTTTTCTTCCTGGACCTTTCTGCTTTCTTCACTCAGTTACTATATATCTCAAGTGTATTTATTCTAAACAGGCAATGTTTATAGTCTACATTGTGCTTTTCTGTTCATTTCTTCCATCAAACAGCTGTTAACTAGATTTCTTTGAGAAACGAGTAATATAAAATATTAGCACCCAGAGCTGCTATTCAGCTTTTATTACCATTTGCTTAAAAAGTAAATCAGCTGTAACAAAAACCAATGTGCTTTGAGTCTGTCTTACAGATTTTTGGGGGTGGGGGTGGATGTGGCCATCGAGTAGCTTTCACTGGAAGAACAACAGAATTGAAAGCAAGTTCTGAAATTATATAGTTGCTTAAAAATAAGCAATTCCATAAAGATTGAAACCAACTAGAGGGCAAGAAGGTTTTCATCCTTTATAACACAGTGTCCTTCCTATTGGAATTAAAGAGTGTGGTCAGCAATGGTCACTGAATCAACCTTTTCTTTCTGGGCAAATGTGGTGTCTTCACACACTCTGAGTGAAAGGGTCATAATTAGTTAAGCTGGGCAGTTAGATGGGAAAGTTAGCAGCATTTTTGGCTAGGTCAAGGAAGCAGTGAGTGAGTAATCCTCTTGGCCTGATTGGACTACTATAAACATAACCTTTTTTCCCCTTCTCAGCGATTTAAAACAAAACAAAACAAGAGTCTTAGAAAAGCCTGCTGTCAGTGGCTGAGCAATATAGGATTTCAGGCCTGGGTTTCCAAGACCACTTGGAGCACATGGGTCCCCTAATACATATTCCCTCGTATCACTACTGTGTGCAGCCAATACCGGGGGACAGGGTGGGGGGGGGGGCTTCTGTTGCTAAGCGACCGGGAATCTTAGAGCACTTAACACATGGGTGGTTTTTTGTTGTTGTTGTTGTTGTTGTTGTTGTTGTTTTTAAACAAGTTGGTTTTTGCATGTTAAGGGGATTCTAGACCTCTGGGGCTAAGCCCAGTTCCAGTGGCCTCTGGAAGGACAACGTGAGGGAAATTTCCTTTAAACATGAATCATGTATTTTTTTTTTCTCATCATTTCTTGTTTCCTACTTTCATCCTGTAACATATTTGTGATTCAGTGATTGACCTGCAAATGGGAAATGGGTTGGGTTGGTGCACTGTCAGCTGACGTAAACATAACTGGATTATTCCTGCCCTCCATGCTCCTTTCCACAGAGAACCTGCAGTTTTGGAGGATTTGACTTGACGAACCGTTCTCTACACATTGGCAGCAACAATTCTGACCCAATGGTGAGTGTACGTCAGAGGAGAAGCAGAAAAGGTTTGGATTCAAGCCATGTGGCTGACATAGTTTCCTATTTAGTGTCTCTGAGAAACAATAGTGGGTAACATCGGTGATCCTACATCGTGTTTGAAAAGAAACCCTGTTGTACGCATCTTAGAGATGCTCAGCTGTTTCATGGGGAATAAACAGTGACTGCCTCCATGCCTGTAATGCCTCTGCATTCTTCTCAAGTCGTAAATCCAGTGTTAAATTTGGCTACTGTGGTCCTACCCAGTTGAGCACACATGCCCTTCATTCACACTAGTTGCAAGTACACACGACCAGTACGTACAGGCTGTGTGCCAGGATAGAGCCCTGTGATGGGGGTGAGAGTCTGCCAGCATTTCTGAGACACCAGTCTCACCACAGGCCAAGTGCCTTGTAGGAGTCTAAGTCTTTCTGATCAGGGGTGCCCTGGAATGAACCCAGTCTCCTTGGGCCTAGAGCAGATCAGACTCTCCAGAGCCAAGGTTCTAGAGGCCTCAAACCTGCTTCTGGGTAACCGTGGGGACAGGCTACCCCTGCAGTGTATGTATTCTATTTCCCTGAGGTTTCCTTTGTGAGGCTCCAAGGATGTAGGTGAATTTTACCTACCATTTTATTTTCCCCTTATGCATTTTGTCAGAAACTATGAAAATTAAAATTCCATGCTTTATATTTGTTTATATGTCATGTGTCAGCTAAAATACCCATCTGTGATTTTCAAAGTGTTTTGAGAATTTCCTGGAAGAATAACAATATTTTATTTGGATATCAAATTTTATTGATTCATAAACCAGTAATTTTACATAGCCACTCTTAAAAAAAAAAAAAAATGAGAGAGGAAGTGTGATTTCTTTTTTCCTCCTCAGAGGAAAGTTGTTTGTTTTGTTTGGTTTTGGTTTTTTAATGCCAAAATAGAATGAGAAGTGACCACAAGTCTAACTTGTTCAGAGAAGGAAATGTACATCCTCTTAGCACTTGACTACACAGAGCTCTAGAGTGATTAAGTCCAATCAGCCATTGCACTTCTGGTGACTGAGATTTGCCATTTTGTTCTTTTCACTTTCCTGGGGTGATTCTGTAATACCCTCCTCTTCTTCCCCCCTGCCAGGATTATGTGAATATAACCACTCTTTCTCAGTTGAAATGCAGTCCCTTTGGATATCTAAAATGATGAGGAAAAGCATCATCAGAGAAGAATACACTAAGGTTAAAAAAAATAAGTGACTCACGTCCCACTTTAAACAAAGGGCAAAAGCCCCTTAGTGAGTAGCTTTTAATTTTCAATCAAACAGACAAATAACATAGCACTGAGTTAACACAGGAGGGCATTTCAAGAACCTTGGGGGATGCCAATATTTTTCTGAGAGGTAGAACATTAATGGTTTGAATAATAAAAGCTGTTTCTGGGCATCATTTGTCTGTGGTTAAAGGTACTTACAACACTTTGCTTTGCAGAGTAAAGAAGGAGATTTTGTGTACAAGGAAGTTATCAAATCACCCACTGCCTCCCGCATCTCTCTTGGGAAAAAGGTGAAATCAGTGAAAGAGACAATGAGGAAGAGGATGTCTAAAAAATATAGCAGCTCAGTCTCTGAACAGGTATGTAACTCCTGAGCCAAGAGCCGAGCCGAGGACGATCAGTCTGAGATCCAATACGTGCTAAACACAATGCATTGGTGTTAACCAGGCTCTAGGACCATGCTTAGGTCTGTTAGACATTTATTCAATAATTTATTCAAAAGATTCAGTCACTTAGAGTGGTTCATGCTCAGTGCTGGGAATCCACGATTTGGGCCCTGTCTTCTATGGACACACAAGAAGAAGGCATGTAAAGAAACGGTTATTCTTAGTGCCATAAGCACTTAACACTTGATGCAAAGAGTTTTATTTGTGGAAATATTCCTTGCTACAAAATGGGTGTTACCCGAATCAAAGCTAAAAAAGACACTCAAGTTTCCTTAGCAGACTTTTTTAAAAAAGGTATAGCAGAAGTTGCTCTCAAAGCTCCGAGCGGGTTGACTCCACAAGTCTTGTGGCTGCAGGGCTGCCCACGGTGGTGGTTTCTGCAGGGGCGTTGTCACTAACTGGGCCTCTCTGTGGCCAGAAAGGTAGCACAGCATAGACCCCCTCAGGTTGTCTTCCTTCAGCAGGAGAAATAGGACGAATTCCTGTGTGGGTAGAGGGAATAAAGGCATTTATTTGTGGAGAGCTGGGCCTTGAGGTAATTTTGACCATTTGTACCTTTATAGCATTCACTTTGTAGTGTGTTGAAGTATCTGTGTGTGAGATGTTTGTCTACATCTACATAAGTAGGCAATGCTGCTTTATCTACCAAATAGAGGGAAAGCAGACATTTTTGCGCAGCTGCTGCCCTCTGGAGGAAGTAGTAAGCTAACATCCAGGCATCTGCCTGCCGGCATCACTAGCAGCAGCTAGCCAGTGGCCTGCACTGGGATTTAGAAAAAGCCCACAGGGTGTCTTCAGCATATTACAGTGGTTCTCACGGTGGGGTGTGGGGGGGGTGGGGTGTAATTCCCCTCCAATCCCAGAGCAACTGGAGCTATTTTTGATAGTCACAGCCAGGTGGGGGTGGGGCGGTGGGGCTGCTGCCAGCATCCAGTGGAGAGACATGGAGATGTTTGATCCAGTGAGAGACATTTTACACCAGCTCCCCGCAATAGTGATCCATCCGGCATTGCTGACAGTGCTCAGGCTGAGAAATTCTGGCTTGTTAGACCTCCAGGGGAAGTCTAGGCTGCCTCCTGTATGTCTTCTGTCCATGAATATTTTTCCTTTTGTCCCTGTGGGCTTGGGAGCAGCGACCATGCTGGGCAAACTGTGCACTCCTGAGGCAGATGGCCTGCTGGTCCCAGAAAGCACAGCACCATGAAACTCCAGCACTTCGTTTAGTTTGCTTCTCCAGTGAATTGAAACATCCACTAAAAGCTCTTGTACACTTCTATTCTTAGTTGGGTTTCTGCTTTACAGATCAGGAGCATAGAACTTTAATGTCATTTTGAGCCGTTTTCTATAATTTTACTCTGTAGCAGGCTTGTAGGCTTTGTTCTCATTTTTAAAGCAGTCATTTCACGTAAGTCAGGAGAGAAAGGAATAAACGATCAGCCTAAACCTTTTTGGAGAGAGAAAACTATTGTTGCCAAGGTTTTGGTTTTCTGTTCAGCATTTTAGTAGAAACATAGCCATTTTGGTAAAGATCTTTGCTCTGCTCCTACTGTATGCCCGGCACCTAGAACAGCACTCGTTCTTATAGCTGATCAGTAAATACATGATGAATAAGTTAGTCAAAGTGTTTGAGAACATACTTTATCAGAGATGTCTGCTCTTTTTCAAAATGTGTGCTGTTTTCAGAAGCGTTAAAAAAAGATAACTGGGACAGGTGACTTCCTTTGCTGATTCAGGAAGAGGAATGAGAATATGTGTGGGAATTCGTACTTGGTAACTTCCGTTACTTCTCGGTGACGGCAGCTCATTTATAGTTGTTTTGGGGGTTATTTTCTCCCTGTCCCGAACCTGGTTGACTCTGTATGTAGAGAATGGGACTCCTGATCTCAGGGTCGTGAGTTCAGGCCCCGTGTTGGGCTTAGAGTTCACTTTAAGGAAAAAAGAAGTGTTGTAGATCAGAGGCTGCCGTTACTGTTGTCCTTAAATGTTTGCAGGACCCGCAGAATTGCGTTAGAGCCCTTCTGATGATTCGGCACTATGTAAATAACAGGTTTCGTTGAGATGGTTTTGTGCTCATGTGCCTGTGGAATATGCCAGAAAGTGGTCTGTTTTGGCAAGTAAACCATGCGGACTGCAGACTTTGTGAAGCGTGCTATTGTCTGTCCCTGTAGCACCATCAGGCACACGAGCGTGCTGCACTTGTATGTGCAAGTGACCGGCTGCCAGGCCAATGCTATGTAATCTCCCCAAATGTGAAAAGTACTGCTGAGTCACAACTGTCAGCATCCTGACTCAAAAGGGGCCTCACAGCTTTGTACTAACAATACACAATGGAAGTAAAAGCAGCAAAAACCAAATGATGACACAGAGAAATTTTATTACCAAAAAAAAAAAAAGTATTTTTGCTCTATTTGTATTCCCAATTAGCATTTCATTAGCTAATTTCAAGAATTCATGTAAACAAAAAAAGAATCTGGCCTTTTTCTTTTCTTTTTTAGGTGTAAGCATTTCTGATAGATTAAATATTTTCTGATGGCACTTTCAGATACTACATTACAGGTAGACTGTACTTGATCTGCATTCAAACCGCTGCTTTATCACTAGCCTAGAGTTGACGCTAGAAGTCTCTAAGCCTTTAATGAAATGTTCTCAGAGGTAGATTTTTCTTAGGGATTTCAGGAGAATCTATCTGAGCATGAAAAATGACTGAGTTATGTGAGCCACAACTCTCAACTGAAGCAAGGGTATAGATTAAAAAAGAGAATATTGGGTATGGAATCAAATATGGTTATAAAAATGGCTGTGATTGCCTTAGCAGAGGGTTAGTTGCCTCACATTGTGAGATGACGTCCATGCTCCCTGATGCAACTTAATTGTGTTGAAACCCATTCCAGGACTCGGGCCTCGACGGCATGCCTGGCTCCCCTCCACCTTCACAGCCGGATGGTGAACACATGGACAAGCCCAAGCTCAAAGCCGGAGGGTCCGTGGAGAGTCTGCGCAGTTCTCTGAGTGGGCAAAGCTCAATGAGTATGTTTGCTTTATCATTATACATGCTTGCAGCTGGCGTCAAAATCAGCCTTTTGCCGAGTGTCTAGAGGCGATTTAAGGAGTCAGACCAAGTTGCAACCTGTAGGGTGCTGTTAGAGACAGACCTGCAAATGGGGCGGGCCAAGGGGCATGTTTGTTCAGGAGCAGAGGTGTATAGCAGGCGCACAAGAGAGTGGGTGATGACTTTTGGAGAAAACAGCACTTCTGAAGAAGGGTCTGGAGAAGGGAGAGGAACAACTCAAGGGGAAAGGCTCCTTAAATGACCAACCAAAGGTGGGTGGGGAGAGAGAATTATAAATGTTATACACGTAACAAGTGCTCTTCACGCCAGGATTCTCGGGGGTGTCGGCTTTGTCGGCTGAGGGTATTAGGAGGGGGGTGTTGGAAGAGAGTAATTCAAAGCAGCTGGTTTGGGGCAAGTTCCTTGACTCTGAGTTTCCTCATTTGTAAAATGGGGTAAAAACAGTAAGCTGGAGAGGTTAGGACTGTAGAAGGCTTGTGGTGTCCTCCATCAGGGAGTCTGGCTCGTAGAGAACTTGCTGGATTCCCGGTCTCGTTAGGTGGTTGATGAGGGATAACAATTAGCAAACTCAAATCCCCTGGCCTCCTAACCCAGCCCTGCTGGGATCCTGACATACGCTTGTGGTTTGTGACTTCCCTGCTCTGTCCCTGAGTTTTGTGCCTTTAAGCTTTGCCGTGCAGAAGTCTGTACTGACCCTTGTTCTTCCTATTTTTCCCGCGCAGGTGGTCAGACAGTAAGCACCACGGATTCCTCGACCAGCAACAGGGAGAGTGTCAAGTCGGAAGACGGTGACGACGAGGAGCCCCCCTACCGGGGCCCCTTCTGTGGGCGCGCCAGGGTACACACTGACTTCACGCCTAGTCCCTATGACACAGACTCACTCAAGCTCAAGGTAGGTCTCTGCCTGGCCTCAGAGCGACTCTCCGTGTCTGTAAGACGTGGTCTGTTTTCCTTGCTGTTGAATGCTGGCTTCCTGTAGTGCATACTGGTATCTTGGCCACAATGATATACTGGTTTCATCTGTAGAGAAAAACAAGTCAGAGACCCAACTAGCACTTACAACAGAGGTGGGGTTTGTGTTACTCCTCTTATCTCCACCTCTTCCCCTAGCCCTTACCTGTGACCTCCGCTTCCTTGTAGGATTCAGTTGCCCACCACCCTCCATTTTTTTCGTCTAGCTGAAAAAACTTCACTGTCTTCTCTGTGTGACTGACCAGTGATGTTTAACGGGGCGGCTGGAGCTGCACACAGTGTATGAAGCAGTTCTAGAATGGGAGTGCTCTGGCCTTTGCTTAGTGGGTGGAAAATCTTTCTCTAGGAGGGGGAAGTTGTGGATGATGGCCAGGCGTTCAGAAAGCCAGGTGCCCACGTAGCCAAAAGCACCAGGACAGACCTGAACCACACGTCATCTCATGGTGCAGGGGGTGGAGGGTAGGAGACCTCAGGCATGCAAGGAATCTGGCTCTCTGCCAGGCTCCCAATTACGTAGAGTGATTTGTGGAACCTGATTCTGGCCTTCAGTAGCTTCCCTTCTACGTGATGATGAACACATCTAACTGATGCATGGTTCATGCCTAGAGATGGAGCTAATGGAAAGATCTCTGTTCCCTGGGCCACAGAAAGGAGACATCATCGATATAATCAGCAAGCCACCCATGGGCACCTGGATGGGTCTGTTGAATAACAAGGTCGGCACATTCAAGTTCATCTACGTAGATGTGCTAAATGAGGAAGAGGAGAAACCCAAGCGCCCTACCAGGAGGAGGAGGAAAGGAAGACCACCCCAGCCCAAATCTGTGGAAGATCTCCTGGATCGGATCAACCTGAAAGTCAGCTTCTTCCTGTTCCAGTCACACGTGGCACCCTGTTGCCTTTTCCTTTTCCTAAATTAAGCAAGGGCACTTTCCGGGAAGGGGAGGGGTGGTCTGTGTCATCCAGCAGGGCAGCCCTTTACTAGGACGAGTATATTACTCGAAAGACATAGGTACCAGCATGCTAATGATGCTGTTGACCTCTGCTGGGGGTGACCACCCACGTCCCGGGTCAGAATGTGCTGCTAGCCCCAAGAGCTTGGCTTTCAAAGAGCTGTGAGCACAAAGCCCTGGGCACCCCCAGGCCTTGAGGAGTGGCCCACTGCCCCCCAACCCCATTATTCCTGGGATCTAGTGCGCTGGGGCCCCAGCAGGAGATCCTGTGTCCTTGCAAATTCTCTTGCTCCTGAGGAAGTCACAAGGCTTTGAGTTGGATTTTGGTAGCTCTGTAAATGAAGGGAAAGTGACCCCCATGGTTCGCTGTGTGGCATTAAAGGCATCAGTCAGGGCAAAGGCCCAATTAAAATGCGAGCCAGTGGAGTCCATCTCAGCCTACAAGGTACAGCTTCTTAGCCCGTGATTAATGAGATGCCCCGCCGGCCTGCTAAGCCGTGCAGCTCGGAGGTACAGAACGGATGATGAATGAGTGTTACGGATCTTCCAGTTAGCACAAAAGTGACTGCGGAAAGGGTTCAGGGCTTTGAGGCCGTGTGTTGGCCAAGTATCCCAGAGCAGCACTTGCTGACTCCCCGTGTCTTCTGTTCCTTCCCTCACAGGAGCACATGCCCACTTTCCTGTTCAATGGGTACGAAGACCTGGACACATTTAAGCTCCTGGAGGAGGAGGACTTGGATGAGTTAAATATCAGGGACCCGGAGCACAGGGCTGTTCTCTTGACAGCAGTGGAGCTGTTGCAGGAATATGACAGTAAGTGCCTCTCAGCACCCAGGGGTCCCTCATTTAGCCACATGCTGGGGTCCCTGGAGTCACTCTATTGGTCCTGCTCCATCCCGGGCCAGGGTCCATCTTGCATTAGGTCAAACGGCAAAAAAGGCATGAATTCCCCGTGTAGCCATTTTGGTTGATGGGAGGGCAAAAGAAGACCTTCCTGCTGGTGCCTCTCCTGGCATGTTTCTAGGTAACATGGAAGGAAACACTCTCTCCTTTGTCCTCACACGGCAGAGGCCTCCTTCAGCCTGGTGGGCTCCACAGCAGGTCATTGGGCTGCCAGGGCACCAAAGGAGCGGTCACACTGCGAGTGTCCTGCCAGCCAAGGGCCCGTCCCTCCTCAGAGCACTCCAGAGTTGTTCCCTTATCAAAGGGGAGGGCTAATGAGTAAATGACACTCATCAGCTTCCCCTGAAGCAGCGGGAACTACCTGAGGGGAACTTGGAGAGCGGAGAATCCCATGTTTTACGGTCTCCACCGAGGCGAGAGCTCGGCTTTACAGTCCATGGTGCAGAGTTCAGTGAGCTCACGGCTTTTACAGTCTGTTTGAATACACCGTATCCTCTGCTCCATTAACCTAGTTTTATCTGCTCTTTATTCTCCAACCTGACATCAGAAATACCCCTGAAATTATTCATTAAGAGGGGAGTATCTTTTCTAGTTACTGAATTCAGATGCATTTTCTTTCAAATGTTCTGCTTCACCAGCTAATAGCATTTCTATTGCTAAAAGACAAACCAAAACCATAGTTAATGGTGGGGAAAAAAGTCTACATGACTGGATGTATCAGGCCCAGGAGACACAGAAGTGAGTGAGTACAGTTAAATTCATTTCTGCTTAATCGGTCCTCCCCCTGAATTAACTGAGAAACACAGAGGACCACACACTACTAGATAGGTATCTGAACCCTAGATAAACATACTGCCTTCAAGGATAGATCTGAAGAGAATTGTGCTTCATAGTTAATCCTACTTTATAACCAGGTCTCTTGGGAGGGGAGCTGTCACTTGGGGTAGGGCCATGTGGCCTGGTTGTGGACAGAGAGCCTTCTGGCCCCGTGCCTGGTCTGGCCAGCCGGCTGTATTAATATCAATTAATGTTAAATCATCTACTCTCCTGGACCACATCTGCTCTTCTATTTGCTCTCCCTCAGCCACTGAGAACAGCTGGCTTATGAACCCAGCTATTACGTTTCCTGTAGCATTCAGAGCATGGGGGAGTGAAGCTACACACTGGGCTTCGTCTTCCCTGCCACATGGGCTCAGATTCATTGCCCCTCCTGGGAGCACGTCCTGAGGTTGGCACGAGGGGATATTTTATAGGAGGGAATCTGCCTTTCATGATGCATACTCAGAAGTCTAAGGAGGGCTCTTTGCTACTTTCTAAATACCATTGCAGAGCTGTGTTGGGCCATTGCTTAGACTATCCCCCAGTGTACAAAGTAGCCCTTCCTGTTCCTGGTTCTCAAAGGCTTCAGGGACTCTGGGGTGCTGATGAGTGCCAATGGTCTGGATCCGGACCTATCCTAGGATTATAAGACTTTACATTCAGTGCAGTTAAATTTTGTTTAAGAAGTAAAAACCTAAAGGAACACCATAGATTTCTGGCAAACTAAATCTCTGTGCACTAGATCATCTAGAAATCTACTGAGATCTTACAGCTTTTCTAGCTCAGCTTCTCACAAGAGCAAGAGGCGCATCTCCAGCATTGTTTGGCAGGCAGACCTCCCAGTCACTCTGATTGCACATCTGTGTATGGGGAGTGCAGGCCTTCGTGCAGAGTTCCACTTGGAAAAGACTGTCTGATAGCATTTCCTTGCAATGACTCCAAAATCACTGTCCTAAGCCTGCCAGATAAAAACTCTTATTAGATAATTTTAATAAGAATTTTAATCAGCAATTATTTCTAATATACCGAAAACTACAGAGAAAAAACAAATCCACATATCTACTTCTTAAAGCCAACTACAGCTAACAGTTTGGCCTATTGGCTTCAGTTTTTTAAAGAATACAAGGAACTGTTTAAAAGCTCACTGAAAGGCCTGCTATCCAAGAATCCCATTCTCTCTTCCTTCCCAAGGTTATTCTTACTCCCTGTTGTGTATGTGAGATGCAGGAGGGCTTTAACCAAAAGTCCCTTCAGGTCCAAGTTCAGGTCATACCCACACAGGGTTTCAGCCCCCCAAACCCAGTCCTCCGAGCTTCTTTGCCCATGAGAATTTTCATGGTCCTAGCTCACCTTCTTTCTTCTCCTTTATACCTTGGCATTCGTGCTAGTAAGTGGGGGAGAGGATATGGCCTTGAATCTGCCATCCATCTGAGAGCTCTCCCTAATGAAAGAGGACAAATCACTTGGTAAATACTGGCTTTTAGTGTGAGGAGCTTTTCCTAAACTTGATAGTTGGACTCCTGCTAAGTAGCTGAATGAATCTTTCAGGAAGTGACCGTAGCCCCTTGATGTAGGCCTCTGAACTATATCCTCTGAACTGGTTTTCAGGTAATATGAGGGATCCCCTCACTCCTCGTAACTTCAGGAACCCTGGCTGTGTCTGGTGAGGCTGGCAGCTGTGAAGATGCAGACACAGTCGGCATTTTCATACTGTAACAGGGACAAGTGTTCTCTTTTATTCCCATCGGTCAGCACTATGGAGTCTGTTTTGGCTGTGGCGGTACAGTGAACTGTCTCGCCAAGGACAAACTACATTGATTCCTCTTCTTGGGTTGTAACTGATAGCTGAAAGCCCTCATTTTACATGTATCAGTTTCCTAAATAACATATCAGACGAGGACAAAGGCCACTTCAAATCCACAGACTCTTCCACATAATGAGTACATCACTCTAGAATGTTCCACTTTATGGTGGGGGGAGGAGTTTTTGCTGTTGTGCTTCCATTAATTTTTCATTAGTCATTTAAAAAATAGCACTTCTTAATTTGGGGTTCTACTTCAAGGGCTTCCTCAGCCATGATTAGTGTCAGAAAACGGTTTCCATGTGAGAAATGCAAACAGGAAGTGGAGAGTGGGCAGGAGGGACAGCTGGCACATTGTGGAATGGCAGTCATCTGCCTTCCTACAATTCACTGTTTAATGACCTGAGAAACAGGATCAGATTTCTGGGGGTTTTATTTATTTTTTTTAAATGTATGTGGTCAGGGGAAGGGCAATGAAGAGAAAGGAAAATAAATTTAAGCCATTTATGCAGAAAATGTTTTTTTGGCCTCTGTTTTATGTGACCAAGTACTTTCTCTGCATAATAATACAAAGATGTTTTTCCTGTAACCTCACTCCCTGTAAGATCTTATGTGCCCACTCTGTAGAATGGGTGGGTGATGTCACAGGGTGATGAAGGCCCCCCTCCCCCTTATTTCCCATGTGATTGACTTTAGGCACATTTCCTGGACAGAACACCAGGTAGTTCTCTTTAAGGGTTATTTTAGTCACCCACCTGAAGAGTGTTCATGACTCAGTGTCCCAGTTAGGGGGATTCCTGAACCTTCCCTGTCTTACTTTTGTACACAGGGAATAGAAATGCTGACCCCAAACAAAGAAAGGGCAGAAAGGAAAGAAAACCTCCGAACACACTACAGACAACAAAAACAGAAGGATTTGACATGTGCCCTTATCAGGTTCATGTCCCCATTTGCCAATCTTACTCCTGTTGAGAGAATACGAGAGCCAGCGCTTATCGCCAAGACTTAAGAATGCTCCCAAATTGTAATAAAATTCAATATTTCATTTACCACTTACTTTCACATTGGCTTCCAAATTGGGAAAGCTGGTGACCAATAACTTGAAAGACAAATCTTAAGATAACCTGCTTATGAAAAGGGAATATTCACTCTTGGCTCCCAATCCACGGAATCCCTCAGAAAGCTTCCCGGACTGCCCACACAGTGTTCTGAATTCTCCCTCTTCCTGGCTGGCCTGAAGCCAGAGCCATCCTCTGGGTAATGACCTGCACAAAATCTGTTCTGAGCTCCTCCATTTTAATTTCATTTACTTTTAAACAGTTAGATCTGTTCCAGAAGTTCAAGGCCTAAAAATGTATGGGGATAGCAGGATAAAATCAGGAAAACCTTGGCTTTTCCCTCCCCTTATGATTCCCTGCTGTGTGTTAACCTTCTCCAGGTAACAGCGACCAGTCAGGATCCCAGGAGAAGCTGTTGGTGGACAGCCAGGGCCTGAGCGGATGCTCTCCACGAGACTCAGGATGCTACGAAAGCAGTGAGAACCTGGAACACGGTAATGTCCACACAGATAATTACGAATGCATCTTAATACACAAACCACTTGGGTCATTTATGACTCAATTTCTTCCTCAGCCTAAGCCATGCTTTTGGGGAAACTGGCAATAGGGAGAAGAATTATTCCAGGATCACTGGTGCTTAATTAAGATTCTTAAAAAGACTGAACAACTCTCAGGAAACTAGGCAGTGGACGTTTTTGAGAAACAAGTGGTCTTCTCAATCTTCCATCCCATAAATGGAGAATTGAAGACACCTTCAGAGAAAGGACCCTCAACTTCCCGTTGCCCTGAGGCTCTTGGAGCCTGAACCCCGAGGTGGATCATGAAAAGAGCCATAGGGTCTAGAACCATAAGTCCCAGTTCTGAGGGGTTTGAACCCTGAAGAGAGCATTTACAAGC
Organism: Mustela lutreola; assembly: GCF_030435805.1. Classification (NCBI taxonomy): domain Eukaryota; kingdom Metazoa; phylum Chordata; class Mammalia; order Carnivora; family Mustelidae; genus Mustela; species Mustela lutreola. The sequence continues at coordinate 54,690,398 of NC_081295.1, read as the reverse complement.
CTAAGACTTCAGTCAAATGACTTCATGCCTCTGAGCCCCGTCACCACTGAAACAGTAAATGAGTTTCTTTCTTACAGATTGTTCTAAGAGCTAACCAAAGTAAGGATATATTAATACCTGGCATTTATTAAACACAGACTACGAACTGGGCAGTCAGCCCGAGCGCAGCAGCCCCCGGTGTTGGGACACTACCCAGGGACAGGCTGACGTGTTCTCTCGTGGATCATGGCTGCAGGCACTCCATGATGAACAGACAGATTCTGGCAGTGGTGCATTAGAGATGACAGTGCAAAAACATCTAAATTCATTCTGAAAGAAAGTAAAAAGACTGACTTTATCTAAATATTCCTGCTTCCTTTCCGTGGAAGCTATATCTCTAAATAAATACAGGCTAGATGATTAAATCTTAAAACACCACATTTTTGTTAAAAAAAAAAAAATCTCAAAATAGACATCACCCAACTACACGCATCTGATACGGTACTTCCTTCTCTCTCAGAGAGCATGACTGAGGCTCAGTGTTATGGCCCCAGACTTCATGGCAGCAGGCCAGGCCCACCCATGCTGTCCTCACCAGAAGGGAAGATGTTTTTGCCCTTAGTTGGGGTATGAAGTACCGGACTCACACAGATGACAAACACAGCCCGAATCTGTGGTTCACTGTTATAATCTGTCCGTCACAGTTACGCACACACAGATGTTCAGTAGACAGGTTTTGGAACCATAGGATCAGCCATAAATTTCACTTTGTAAAGGAGCACAACAGTATGCAAGCAAGGTAGAAAACTGCCAAAAGTCCACAACTCACACCAAAAAGCACTTGAGAAGCAAAATGTTTTCCAAATAGGTGTGACTTTTTTTTCCCCCGTCTTTTCTGCCTGGTCCACTTGACAGTTAAGAACATGGTCAGTATCTCTGCCCAAAGCCACCCCCATTCAAATCTTGAACCAAGCTGTTCTAGTTCTCACTAGGAAAGTACTTTCACTGAGTGCCGAAATGAATGTGACAGTGCTCGTGAGGCAACCCATAAGCCCTGGTCAGTGGCGTCCTATGTGCCAGGTCCCAGGGGCTAGGCCATAGGAGGGATGGCAGCCATGGGGGACAGGGGATGCCCCAGCTTTGCCTTGAGCCACCTCTACACCTCAGCTCAGATCTTTTTATAAATGAAGCTTCATTAAAAAGGGTACTCTTGCTTTGAAAATACCTGATTTGAAAAGTACAATTTCCTGAGAAAGGAGTATTCTGTTACCATTATGAACTGGGCAGGAATGTTCTCCTTCCTGACCCCTCCTCGCTCCCCGTCTGTAGTCAGTCTCTACTCTGCTCCTCCCGACTGCCGCGGGAGGCAGTGTAAACTGCATCCAAAATACCTGCAACTGTAAAACCGAAATTGTGTGTCTCCTGCGTCCTCTTCTCTTCACAGTAAAAACCAGCATTTGAGTGTTGGGAGCTATTAGGTCCTTAAGGAAAACAATTTACCAGCTAGACCATCCATTCAGGGTCCCAACAGCAGCAGTGTCGTAAACACCTTGGCGGCTATGTGACCTGAGTGCAGAGCAGTTACTGAGGTGGAGGGTGAGGTGACAGCCACATGTCTGTCATACTTGTTTCCTCCCTGTCCTAACAGGGAGGCACTCAGTAGGGAATTTCAGGAAGCTTCCGTGTCTCAAAAAGGCGGCTTATGTGGAATGGGGCCCGGGGCATCCCGCTTTACCATGGGTGGCTCTGGCTTCCTGTTGTGGCCCCCAGAGTCCCAATAGAGCAAGATCAGTAGTAAAGGATCCCCTGTACTTCTGTCAATCACATGAAGACCATCATGAAAAATGCCCAGAGGTGATAGTTTTTAGCTGTCACTGGAATCCTTCCAAGTAGCCCTTATGTTAAAATACTGAGCACCGACTGAACTAAAGCTTCTTAAACTGCAGCTTGCAATTCATTAGTGGATTGGAGTAGTAGTTTTTTTTTTTATTTGATAGAGAGAGATCACAAGTAGGCAGAGAGGCAGACAGAGAGAGAGGGGAAAGCAGGCTCCCCTGCTGAGCAGAGAGCCCGATGTGGGGCTCGATCCCAGGACCCTGAGATCATGACCTGAGCTGAAGGCAGAGGCTTAAACCACTGAGCCACCCAGGCGCCCCCATTAGTGGATTGGAAAAATCATTTTAAATGGTCATGAAAAGCAGTTTTGTAAAACAGAATAGAAGAGAAAATACCAGGGTGTGTTCCAAAGGTAAGACTGGTATTGTTAGACTTGTAATCTTTTTACAGTGTGGATGTGTCTCTGTGCACATGCGTGTATACTGGCTGAATGTAGAATGTGTTTCTTACTCTCGGTCAGAATTTAAACAAATAGTTTGAGAGCCATCATGGGCCCTAAAACCAAGACAAGAGTGTGGGGGGAGGGACAGCGATCAGGCAGAGTACAGACTTTAAGGAGACACTCACGCCCAGGTACTCGCCTGCACCTGCCTGGCCCTGACAGCAGCCACCTCCCACCTCCACCGGTGCCCCGGGCACTTTGCTCACCTCACCCTAATCCCAGTTCTGATGAGCATTTTGGGGACCTCAAACTTTGATCCATGAACTCTGCCAAAGTGTCTTATCAATTTGGGGAGATAGTGGTTCTCCCAAAACTCTGGTGTTACAGCAGCCTCAGTTAAGATGGGACTGAAAACCCACCTGGGAAGAGGGCAGAGTAGGTGGATCCTAAGCTCACCTTATCCCATAGACACAACCAGGTAACAGCCTCATCAGTGCATCCAACCCAGAAAACACCCCAAAGATGGGCAAGACAGACTTTCCAGTTCACTGTTGAGAGAAGGACAAAGCAAAAAGATAGGAGGGGTGGAGACATGGCCAGGAACTAAATCCTAGTGAGACTAACCACAAATAGGAGGGATACCCCATGCACTGGAGAACTGAGAACAGACGCCACACTAGGCACACTAGACAAGGGGGACCAGCAATGGAAGAGATGGCTTTGAAAACCAGTGGGTTTCAGGTTTGTGGGTTTTTAACAACCAGCTGGGCTGAACTGCAGGTACTTTAAAAATCAGTGGCTCAGCTTCAAGAGAGCTGAGGGGGATAGGAAAAAGTCCTTGCCCTTAAAGAGCTAGCATAACAAACAAGCCCGCCAAGATATGGCACAGAAGCAGCAGTTTGAAAAGCACAGGGTATGTGTGCAGGAGATTTATTTACTAAGAATGGGTGCTGGAGAGACTGGGCTCTTTAGGAGACTTCTCCAAGAACAAAAAAGCAGGCAGGTACCATTGCCTCCATCCCCACCTGGACCACCTGTAGGAAACAGGGTGAACACTCTCTAGCTACCTTGCTAGCACCACACACACAGCCCCTGTGTTCTCCTGTGGACTTGCCCCATCCAGACCATCTCAGTTGGCAGGACTCCTTCCAAAGTGGATCTCACCAGGACCTAACCTAGAAGCAGCCCTGGCAGGGACTTTTGCTTTTCCAAAGTGACTCCCGCCCCGCAGAGAGGGGAAGATAACCACACTCCTCCAGTACACTTAGCCCCAGCAGCCAAACCTTCTAACCAGCAGTGCAGGGTGAGTGCCCTATGGATAGGTGCATCTGTAGTGCTGGCAGCCATCTGGCCAGACTGCCAGCCCTGTCCACCAATAGAAGCTTCTCAGGACAACAACTAGAGAACCCCCTACAGCTGAGTGTGACAGCAGCCCTTGCAAATAGGCAGAGGGCAGGCATCTGGTCTGACTGCCAACACCACCCAAGTGAAAGCCCATGACCACCTCAAACTGACTCTTAGTATAGGGACCAAACACAGCCCACAGCAGCCGACTGGACTGAAGGCAAACTGTTGAGGCTCAGCCGCAACAGTAGGGTTTAGGCAGTCCGCACAGAAGACCCCTTGAAGCTCCTGGCTGAGGTGAACAGGTGACCACAGAACCTCTTCTTTGTAAGGCTACATAAAGAGACATAACTGACTACCCTAATAAGCAGAAACAAATGCAGAGTTAAACAAAATAAGGAGACCGAAGAATATGTCCCCAATGAAAGAATAGGACATAAATACAGACAAAGAGCTAAATGAAAGAGATAGGTAATATGCCCAATGAAGAATTCAAAATAATGGTCATAAAAATACTCACTGGGTTTGAGAAGAGTGGAGTATCTCAGACCTTCAACAAAGATAGAAAATAGGAAAAGGAACCAATCAGAGATTAACTCAATAACTCAATAACTGCAATTATGTGCAATTATAATACACTAGAAGGAATCAGTAGTAGAATAGAGGAGGCAGAGAATGGATCAGTGAGCTGGAAGACGGGACTGGAAAGCAACTAGGCTGAAACATCAAAAAAAAAGGAAAGAAAGAAAGAAAAAGAAAAAGAATGAGAATAGGTTAAGGACACTCAGCGACATAATCAAGCATAATAACTTCACATTATAGGGATCCCAGGAGAAGAGAGAGAAAAGGGTGCAGAAAACTGATTTTAAGAAATGATAGCTGAAAACTTCCCTCGTCTGGGGAAGGAAACAGACATCCAGATCCAGGAGGCAAAGAGAGCCCCCAATAAAAGCAGTCCAAGGAAGTCCACACCAAGACACGTAATAACTGGCAAAAAGTAGTGACAAAGAGACTTTTTAAAGCAGCAAGAGAGAAGAGTTAACATATAAGGAAAGCCCCATAAGGCTATATCAGCTGATTATTCAGCAGAACCATTGCAGGGGCTGGAAGGGAATGGCATGATATATTCAAAGTGCTGACAGGAAAACAACAACAACAACAACAACAACAAAACCAAAAATACCTTACCCAGCAAGGCTGTTATTCAGAGTATACAAACAGAAGTTCAAAGAGTTCATCATCACTAACCCAGCCTTACAAGAAATGCTAAAGGGAATTATTTGAGTGAAAAGGAAACACCATAATCAGGGGTAAGAAAATGATGAAAGGAAAACATTTCAGAGGTGAATACAAAAAGTAACAGATCATAGTAGTACGTAAAAGTAGTAGATCAATCACTTATAACACCAGTACTGAGATTAAAGCACAAAAGCAGTAAAATCAATTGTATCTATAAAAAATCAGTCAAGTGATTCACAAAATAAGATGTAAAATATGACATTATACACATAAAACATGGGGTTGAGGGAGTAAAGATTTAGTGCTTTTAGAATGATTTCAAACTTAAGTGACCATCAACTTAATATAGACTGCTATGTGCATGGGGTGTTGTATATCAAACTAATGGTAACCACAAATCAAAAACCTGTAATAGACATGTAAAAATACAGTGGGAAATGAGTCCAAGCATATCACCAGAGAAGGCTATCAAACCACAAGGGAAGAGATTAAGAGAAAAGAGGAACAGGGAAGAACTAAAATAACTGTAAAACAAGTAACAAAATGGCAATAAGTACATACTTAATTATTACTTTGAGTTTTTGGATTTTTTAAAAAAGATTTTATATATTAGAGAGAGAGCACAAGCACAAGTGGGTTAGGGGCAAAGGGAGAAACAGACTCCCACTGCTCAGGGAGCCCGACATGGGGCTCGATCCCCTAACCCTGGGATCATGACCTGAGCTGAAAGCAGACACTTAACTGACTGAGCCACCGAGGCACCCCAGTAATTACTTGAATGTAAATGGACTAAATGCTTCAATAAAAAGGTGGGGTGACTGAATGTATAAAAAAGCAATACCCATCTCTATGCTACCTACAAGAGATTTATTTCAGACCTAGACACATACAGAGTGAAAGTGAAAGGATAGAAAAGCATTTACCATGCAAATGGAAGTAAAAAAGAAGCTGGTATGGCAGTATTTATATTGGAACAAATAGATTTTAAAATGGATAATGTAACAAGAGGCAGAGAAGAATACTACATAATGATAAAGGGAACAATCCAGTAAGAGGATATAACATTTGTAAAACTTTATGCACCCAACATGGGAGTACCTGAATATATAAAACAATATTAACAGACATAAAGGAAGAAATTGGGAGTAATACAATGATAGTAGGGGACTTGAACACCCTACTTACTTGGATGCACAGATCATCCAGACAGAAAATCAACAAGGAAACAGTGGCTTTGAATGACAACAATGGGTCAGATGGACCTAATAGATATATTCAGAACATTCTACCCCAGAACAGAATACACATTCAAGTGCACATGGAACATTCTTCAAAATAGATCACATGTTAGCCCAAGAAACAAGTCTCAGCAAATTCAAAAAGGTTGAGTGATATCAGGCATCTTTTCCAACCACAAAGGTATGAAACTAGAAATCAACCAGAAACTAGAAACTAGAAATCAACTAGAAATCTGGAAAAAGCACAAATACAAGAAGGCTAAATAATGTACTAATAAACAATGAACGGGTCAACCAAAAACTCAAAGAGGAAATAAGCAAATACATGGAGACTAATGAAAATGAAAACACAATGGTCCAAAATCTTTGTGATACAGCAAAAGCTGTTGTAAGAGAGGAGCTTATACAACATAGGCCTACCTCAGGAAACAGGAAAAAAATCTCAAACAACCTAACCTTACACCTAAAGGAGCTACACAAAGAAGAAAGCCCAAAGCCACTAGAGGAAGCAAGGATCAGAGCAGAAATAAATGAAATACAGACTAAAAAACAAATGGAACAGATGGAATCAGGAGCTGGTTCTTTGAAAAGATAAGAAAATTGATAGTATCTTTAGCTAGACTCATCAAAACCAGAAATGAAAGCAAAAGAACTGACACACAGAAAAACAAAGGCTATTATGAAAAATTACATGCCAACAAATTGGTCAACCTAGAAGAAATGGGTAAGTTCCTACCTTCCAAAATTGAATCAGGAAGAAAGAGAAAATTTGAACAGATCACTTACAAGCAATGAAACTGGAAGGCAATTTTGCTCAACACTCTACCATCAATAATGCCACTAGCAAGGACATTGAATCAGTAATTTAAAAAAACAACAACAACTCTCAACAAGGGGTGCCTGGGTGGCTCAGTAGGTTAAGCGTCTGACACTTGATATCCACTCAGGTCATGATCTCAACAGTTTTGAGATCCAGTCCCACATGGGGCTCCATGCTCAGCATGGAGCCTACTTAACATTCTCTTTTTCCCCTCCCTCCCTGACTTGCACATGTATAGGTGCTCTGTCTCTTTAAAAAAAAAAAAAAATTTAAAAAGCCAAACTCTCAACCAGAAAAACCAGAACCAGATGGTTTCACAGGTGAATTCTGTGAGACATTTAAAAAAGAATAGGGGGTACCTGGGTGGCCCAGTTGGTTAGGCATCCAGCTCTAGATTTCAGCTCAAGTGATAATCCTCAGGGTTGAGGGACTGAGCCCAAGTCCAGGTCCATGCTCAGAGGGGAGTCTGCTGCTCTCCCTCTGCCTCTCCCCCTACTCATGCTCTCTTTCTCTCTAAAATAAATATATTTTTAAAAAACAGTAAAAATAGAATTATCATATTATGATCCAGTAATTTCACCACTGGGTATTGACCCAAAGAAAATGAAAACACTAATTTGAAAAGATATATGCCCTCTTTAGCTTATTGCAGGATTATTTACAGTAGCCAAGATATGGAAACAACCCATGTCCACTGATAGATGGATAAAGATGCACTATATATGCTCAGCTACAGAAAAAGAATAAAATCTTGCCATTTGCAGCAACATGAATGGACCTAAAGGGTATAATGCCAAGTGCAATCAGTCAGAGAAAGACAAATACCGTATGATTCCACTCATGTGGATTTAAGAAACAAAATGAACAGAGAGAGACTATTAAATACAGAGAACAAAGGGAAGGTGGTGGGGAATGGGTGAAAGAGATAAAGGGGATGAAGAGTACACTTGGTGAGCACTGAGAAATGTACGGAATCGTTGAATCATTGTATTGTACACCTAAAACTAGCACAACACAGTGTGGAGACTACTCATGAACACTAGAAAGCACTGGGGCACAGTGAACTCCCAGTTCTAGTCAACGTCAAAGTCTTCCTGTAAGTCCCCAAGATTTTTCCTCTCCTGTTAATAACCTTTCCACATCCAAACATTTTCAGGAATTTCATTCCCCAAACTGTTTTTGGATTGGTAAGGATTTCACAGATAACACTGGAAGGCAGACTGAATGCTTTTTCAAAAGAATCAAGGAGTACCTGCTGAGGAATGACAGAAGCTGGCAAACTGTACTTGACCTACAGGGTGAACCCAAGGATCTTTGCAGGACAAGTAGATGTGGAAGTGCAATCTATACACTCAGCTTCTATTAATAGCCAAAGTGAAGGAAAGCTATTTTAACTAATTTTTACACTTTACGTTTAGCAGGATATGCTTCATAAAGAAGTAATTTCTCTTTTCCATTTTACCTGTGATGACTAAAAAAAATGGGACTGCGGTCAGTATTCTTAGGAGTAACAATGGCCTGACATTCTCCATGTAACTAATGAAATAATTATGTATAGCACTTAGCATGTTGCTAACACAGGCAGACGGGGTCTTGGGCCTCACATCATCACACATAAGGGAGGACTGAGGCCATCTGACCATGCATCTGCTTTGCCAAGTACAGAATACTTCATGTGTTGATTTGTGTCTGATTTAAAAGGATGGGGCCATTTATAAGTCTGGTTGAGGTGGCTCTTGTTTTTATCCATCTTGGTGTCTGGAGTTATGCCTGACATCATACATTTAGTATTATCAGTTTGGAATTTGAGTTTGGTAGAAAACGGGAATCCTGGAAGGAATCGGATTTTCTCTGCTGATAATGGCCAATCCATTAGTAATGTCACGGTGCCCTGGCCTTTTCTCCTTGTTCCTTCTCCCTCAGTTGTACAGCACACAGAGGCTTTATGAGAGAAGGTCTTTCATTTACCTAAAAGTATCCATATCCAGGTTCCCAGAGTGGGCACCATCTCTACTCCTGCCTAATCCAGTCCATCTACCACCCAATGTCTCCTCACTGCTGTTTTATTGAAAGGCTGAGATTGCTTAATGGGGAGATGTCAAAATTTCTAAATTAAAATATTTCATTAGAAATGTTTACTGAAGTAATAGGCCAGGAAGAAAGCCTTTCTTTCAGAGATTACAGTATGCCTTTTCTTAGTATCTTCCAAACCTGATATGAGTTTAAAATCTTTGTCTTTTTCTATTGGCCTGGAATAGTAGGATCATCTGGGATATTCTCAGGCATTTCAACCCATCGTCAAAGCACACATCAACCATGGGATTAACCGAAATAGAGCAAAGGACAGTTAATTATGGAGTGTCTGTGTTAAAAGCACTGATGAAAACTAAGCATTTGGCACAGGGCCTGACCACACAAAGTAAATTCTCTGTAAAGCTTATCAAGCAATACTAGCAGTAGACTTCAACTTAACCACCATCAAATCAGTAGATGATGTCTGGTGAATCAGTTCAATTATCAGCCTGATAACTGATCTTAATCAGGGCTGTTGCTCCCCTGGAAATGAGAACCATATTAGTATTTTACAGATTATGTCAGGCAAAATACTTAGTGAAGCTTGTTTACTGACTTATACCAAGATGGGCTGACTTGTTTCTAGGATGCACTGACTTCACACACACCAACAAGCCAGAGTAAGAGGGGAGAGCTTAGAGAAAGGTGTACTTTGAGAGTTCTGTGGTCACCAGTAAACGTTAGGGTGACACTGGTAGAATCCAATCCACTGGCCCTTCGCAGCCTGACCTCAGGAAATTGGCCTCCCTGAAAGAAATCCCGTCTTACGCTTTCTAAACTGTGTACAGATGATCAAACTCTATTATTTCTAGGCTTAATGTCTAGATTTATTTTACTGCCTGACATAGCCTATTCCTTTTCCTCATGACAAATAATTTCAGTCTCTACGGGTCCATTAATTAGTCTGAGAATTCTTTCTAAAAATAAAGATGGGGCCATAATAACCTTCTGTCACCCAACGTCCTAAATGGTGATTTTTCTGTCCTTAGTATCATTCAGCAATGGGACACAGGAGTTGGAGATATCAATTACGTCAGCATGTCTTTACACATTAGTCTGACTGATTTGTGTTTTTGTGTTTTTGGTTTTTTTTTTAATGACTAAGATATTTCCTTGTCTCACAGGCAAGAGTCGGAAGACTGGCCTTCTCTCTGTCAAGTCGTCAACGGAGTCCAGCTTAAAGTCGTTCAACAGGAATCAGCTGGGCCACTACCCAACGCTGCCTTTAACAAAGTCGGCCGATGCACTGAAGCAGGGGGAGGAGGGCAGGCTGGGCAGCGGCCTTTCCCCTCGCGCTTCCAAGTGCTGTGACCAGCCATGTGGGGCTGGTCCGAACAAAAACCGAAGAAGCCTCCCTGTTTCCATCTGTCGGAGCTGCGAGACCCTGGAGGGCCCTCAGGCTGTGGAAGCTTGGCCTCGATCCCACTCCCTGGATGACCTTCAAGGAGAGCCTGCTGCTGAGAAGGATGTGCCTGGCAAGGTGACAGACCCCTGCCCTCAGACTGTACCACAAGTGCCACAAAAGACAACCCCCTTCATCGCAAAGGTTCAAAGCCCCAAACGAGACCCTGCTGTTGACAATGCACTGCTACTGACCCAAAGCAAGAGATGTTCTGAACCTCAGAAGCCAGCGACTAGGAAACTGGAAGGCTCCACAGCACCCTCTCCCCGTGGCGCATCCCCTCCTCCGTGTCTGCCCAAAACCTACGATGCCCAACATCCCGGAGTCAAACCCAGTTTAACAAGGATGCCTCTTGAGGGTCACAGGAAAGGACTCGAGTTTGAAGGAACGTATCACCCCCCGGGCACCAAAGAAGGCCTAGCTGCTGAGCAGAGGGGCCCCGAGACAAGAGCACAGGCCAAGCATCCCGCCCAGCCTCCGCCTGTTCCTGCCAAGAAGAGCCGAGAGCGCCTGGCCAACGGACTCCACCCGAGCCCCCCTGGCCCCAATGCCCCAAGCCTGCCTGCAAAAAAGGGCAGCCCCAGTGACTGTCACTCACCTCAGGCTTCCAGGCCTCCCTCAGGACAGGAGCCTGGCAGCCCCCTGAGCGCAAGACCACCGCCCTGGCTCTCCGAGCTCCCAGAGAGCACAAGCCTCCAGGAGCACGGCGTGAAGCTGGGCCCAGCTCTGACCAGGAAGATCTCCTGTGCTCGGGGAGTCGATCTGGAAATGCTCACGGAAAACAAGTTACGAGCTGAAGGCATCGATCTCACTGAGGAGCCATACTCTGATAAGGTACTGAAGGCCATAAGGGCCTCTGCTTCTTTAAGTCAGGCAGCCTGGTGAGAAGAGCTGCACAGCTGCCCCACAGAGCTGGCCTAGTGGTGAGGGCACCCCCACCGACACTTTGCCGAGGGTGGGGGGGGCGGGGGGCGGGGGGCGGTGGCAGGGGAGGCAGGTGCTGGCATGGATGGGAGCCACGTCCAGATGAAACACAGTCAGTCTTGGACTTTTCCTTTCTTTTCCTTTTCTCTCTTCTTTTGCTTATTTTTAATTTTGGCAGCTGTATTTTGCAGGGAGAGCTGGTTCCAGAAACGGCTGGCTTACTGGACAGACTTGTAGTTTCCAATGTTTACGAACCTGTATGTTTATAAATGTTAACAAATCCCCATTTCATTTCCTATTTGTAAAATGGGATTAATAATAAGCCGCACAGCTACCTTCTGCAGGTATTATTAGGAACAAGTAAATGTGAACACACTCTGAAAATTGCAGAACCCTTTTCAGACATAATTATATTGTATAGTTATCTGTATGAGTGATGGGGGAATGATTATGAGATCTCTCCCTGTACCAGAAACACCGCGGAAACTCGTATCATGAAAACTCACTGCTTATTTGAAAAAAGAGAGAGAGAGAGAGAGTAGATCTACCAATACCAAAAGGATTCTGAAGACAAATGATAATAGATGTAGCTGTGCATTACTCCTAAGAATGCATATTCTTTGATAATGCATTCCTGGGAGTCCTGGTTATAAAACTCTTTTGACCACAAATCCCTTAAAGTACCATCCTCCACCCCTTGCTCCTCCTCCTTGATCTTTAGTGAACCAACCCCTCTGAATGGAGGGTAGTGAGAGCTGTTCTCTACAGTAAGCACTGGCCGACGGCCTGACAGGGTAAGAGAGATGCAGCGCCAACAGCAGATGCTCTATGTAGGTCTCCCCTGCAGACTGGGAGATGGTCTGCAGTACCACTTCCACTTTACTTACATTTCCAAACATTTTCCTAGAATTCATCAGTACCAGAAAGATCAAAATGTAAACCCATTCTCTCTAAAACATCCACCCTGACTACAAATACATTCATTTAAAATGAAAACTGTTGGTGCTACTTTCCAGTAGCTACCGGTGTCTTCCCCTACCTCGTGTTTGCTGTTGTTGAAGAAGAGATTCCCTGCAGCCCTTGATGCCGTGTTTCTGTTCCCTTCTGCAGCATGGCCGCTGTGGGATCCCTGAAGCCCTGGTGCAGAGATACGCCGAGGACTTAGATCAGCCCGAGAGGGATGTCGCCACCCACATGGACCAGATTCGCGTGAAGCTTCTGCGGAAGCAGCACCGCATGGCGGTGAGCAGCTGGCGCCTGTGGTGCCCCCAGCTCAGCTTTTGAAGCCTATTTAGTCAGAGTGCTGAATGAAGAGCATGCTGGCAACTTTAAGTAGCCCTGGGAGCACAGCCACTACCAAAAGGAGACACCTGGAGGGAAAGGAATATATATTCAGCCTGCAAAGTTTTCGAAATTCAGTTTGGGAAAGAAGGAAAAATGAAAATGTTCTATAATCCTAGCAGTATGAAAAAGGTCTTAAAAATCTGTCTAGTCATCTTTTCTGCACATACAATAGTAAATGAACAGGTCTGAAACCCATTTTCAGTGATCAGATCATGAATCTGTTCCTGAACATGCTTTTATGAGTATGTCAAAATGCTCTAGTAAATGTGCCCTCTTTTAACCAATCCTACCTATATTGTTGAAACACTTAAATTTTCCCCCAACTTATTTCAAAAAATTTAGTAAAGAATGCCCTTGTTAATATATAATCTTTGTATAGACTCCCAAGGTTAATTTCTGAGTATATAATTAGTGCTTTAAGGGGGTTTGCTTCCACAAGCATATACAAGGTCCCAAGGACTTGCACACTTGATAGTACACTACCTTCCTGAAAGAGAAGCACCTGGTCTTCTCAGAAGTAGTGTAAACGTCCATTTCCCTCCTCTAGCCAACACTTGGTATCACTGTATTTTAATTTCTTTATAACTACATGGATGAAATATTTAGTTTTCCAGTTAATGTAGATTCAAAGTACAGTGGAAAATCTGTTTTATAAAAACTCTGCCCATGGACTGTCTTGTCTGCCGCACACTGCGGAGGCCTGCCTCTTGAATTACCTAGGGATTTCCTTGAAGGAGACAAAATAACAGGGTATAGAAATGCTTACAGTTTGGAGACTTGGACACATAATTAGGTTTAGAGCTAATTTCAAGTACTTTCAAGAACCTGAAAAACTTCCTTTAAGATATGTCTCCCCTTTGAGAAGCTGAGAAAGAATTCTTGAGGCTACTCTTGGTCTCGGACATCTCATGGCACGAGCGCTTTCCAGTAGTCTGGCAGTGTACTATTTGAGTCATGCTTCTTTTAGTTATAGAAGGAGCCCTCTGGCGGCCTATGTCAAGTCTTTATAAAATTGCTTTCTTTCTTTATCCAGATCCCAAGTGGTGGACTCACAGAAATCTGTAGAAAGCCCCTCTCTCCCGGATGCATTTCATCTGTGTCAGATTGGCTGGTTTCCATCGGTCTACCCATGTACACCAGCGCCCTCACCGAAGCCGGGTTCAGCACACTGGGCCAAGTGCCTTCTCTGTCCCACATTTGCCTTCAGGAGGCCGGCATCACAGAGGAGAGACACATAAGCAAGCTCATGTCTGCAGCCAGACTCTTCAAACTGCCACCAGGCCCCGAGGCCATGTAGCCAGGCCCATAACGGAGCTCCCTGGACCAGAGCCACCCTTTCACTGTGCTTATGCTAATGCAATTCCTCCTCCTCGGGACAGGCAGACCAGATCCAGAAGAAAGGCCTAGTGTATGGCCACACAGAGCATGAAACCTTGGCACAGGACTGATGACCCTCTCTCCTCCAGAAAAGCCCCCTCGAGGAAACTGGTGTGGTTCTCTTTGACCCCCAAAGAAAAGACAAGCACTTATTTTTATTTTCAGAACACAAAGGACCAGGAAGCCAACTTGCCACACATGCTGTGCCTCCAGTCTGTCTTGGTGTGCTGGGAAGGCTGGGAGCAGAGGGAGGGGCAGCCTGTTTTGTGTCTGAGAACGCCCTTGCCCTTCTGCCTGTCGCCCTGCAGGATACCTGAGGGCCAGACAGGCTTTAGCTAGGCCAAAGTAACAGACTCGGGAGTTCACTGTACACTATTGACCATGCCTGTTTGTTCAAAAGTAAGAAAATCTGGCTGCACTAGGGAAAAAAAAAAATCCTGTTCTCCTTTAAGTAAACAAGAGACATTTTAATAATTGCTTTCTAGCAATCAGCTTTTATTTGCCTTAATATAAGCTTTGAAGCAGTTATCCTAGTGTTCACTACCCTGTAACCATAGTTTCCAATCTTCAGCTTAGACTGCCATCTAACATATGTGAGATGTTTTCAGCAAAAAACAAAAATGGGCTTTTCTAATTGCCTCAACTCTAACATGGCTTATTTTGTAGGGGTGTTTATCAGGCACAAAGTTCCTGTTGGCTTTCAGTTTTTACACTAACTACAAATCCAGTAAAAAGCTATCTGAAATTCAGAGATGGGGTGTGTACATGAGTGTGTGTGCACATGTGGGTGAGCGTGTGTGTGTGTGTGTGTGTGTGTGTGTGTGTGTATAGCAACTACCTTCACTTTAATCAGTTTAGTTTTGTTTACCACGTTGGTCATTGTGCTGCAGTATTGACTTGGACTCCTGACCACGCCCATCCCCAAATCAGCTAACAGATCAGCTTTGTAAAGTCATTGGAAGGTTGACTATTTCAGAAAGATGTTTTTAAAAAGGGAAGCAGTTTGTAAGCTATTTAAAAAAAATTTTTCTTTCATAACTCAGATACCATTTTCCTTCCTTATTGAGAATATTCTTTTAATTCGGATAAAAGTTCACTTTGGAGCCAGATAAACCACGTTAACTACGTATTAGGTATTTGCATATTTTCAATTGTTTTCCAACTGATTGTAGCATTTTCCATCCTTTTTTAGTGTGGTGTCTGATTTTTCTAGCACACAGAAATTCAGGCAACTAAATTAAGGTTTCTGTTGCTTACTAAATGAATTTCCTTTACATTCTTAATCATGAGAACTATTTTAAGCACTGAATGTGATCATTTACAATAGAAACACTTTGAACACAAAGCCTTGATCAAAAGCTCTTAAACATTTCATCTGCTCATTAAAACGATTTCCCTCAGGGGGGTTAAAAGTGATTTCATTTACAAAGCCGTCTTCAGCATTTGCTCTCTGTACTTGGATCCATGTTTCTGAGGAAAAGGAGATGTTCTCAGGTGATAAATTTTTTCATGCTTTGGTACACATTTAAAAAATATAGGTCTCTTCGATAATAATCACCTTCTAGAAGATGCCATGTGAAGAAGTTGTGGAAATGCAGACTAAAAAGCTCAAGCTGCCCATTTTCTACTGAAATCTTAAGAACAGCCCGTATTACCACCTTGGGTTGTGCGCACAGCCCCCGCGGAACGGAACTGGGTTGCAGGCTACCTGTGACCATGCCGGAGATGCGTCTCTCTTGCTGGGACGGACGTGGGTGTGAGGACATGCGCTCCTCCCCCAGCTGCCCAGTGCCTTGGCCGGACATTCTGTGATCCTACTCATCATTTAAGCTGACTGCACCCAAGTCCCGAAGTTGACCACAAAGGAGGAGAAATCTGTGAAATTTCCCAGCTAGTTCATTTGCAGTGTAAGATTTTCATGTCAGTAAAAGTGGCACCAGAAAATAGAGGAGTTTTTTGAGAATGCCAAACCATATTTTTGTCACTCTTCTTTGGAAGTCATTGCCTTTGCATAGAAAAATCAAATTCAGGGACCATGAATGATTTTCAGTGGGAAGATCTTCCTAATAGGGGGTCTGATAAGGTTTTTACTTTATTGTGCTTTAAAAAATTTTTAAAGAACCTTTTTTTTTAATTGTTAGTGTTTGTTTGGACTTCGCTTTAAACATTTAATTTGATCCTAGAAAATCCTGAATGTGTGTGTGTGACTTTTAATGAAGGTGGTTTAGGGGCCACCTGTCAGAAGACAGGTGTGAGGCATCAGCAATATCTTGTTTTAATCAGTTGCACTTGGTACAGAATGTTGAGGAAGGGTGAAAAGTGTAATCTTTGGAAAGCACAAAAGAAACCTAGAAAGGCAGTTTGGCTCAGGTAGCTACACATCCGTTGTGTGTAATTTTTAAAGCTGTCTAGAAGAAATTCAGCCAACCCCAACCACTATTTACATTCCCAGATAACCAAGAAGCAGATAGATTTTCATGGCCTTCCGTAGCAGCCCTATTCTCTGTCCTGATCCCTTGTGTGGGTGAATTTGGAAGTTACTAGTCTATGGCAAACCAGTTCCTGACATAGCAAAATTTGCTTTCATAACTGCAGCAAAAGAAATCAGTTCAAGTCAATGCTGCATGTATGTACTGTATTATTTTCACAAAATATAATAGTCTGAGTCCGAGTTATCTTGATTTTAAATTGATAGAGAAAACAAACTGTCAAGCAAGTTATATAACAACTAACAACATTGCACTTTCTGTATATGAAATCAATATTTAAATAACTTATTTTTCTCCATTGCTGTTCTTAAACATTGTAAGTAGCTGTAATATACCAGTCCCAATATGTCCTTGCGATTGCTTCAGCCCAGGAAAGCTGTGTATTGTTTTAAAAATTGTAAAAATTGTGACGATTCATTTAGCAAAGAGAAAGGTGGACAGAAGGGTTTTCCTATGTATCAAAACTTGTCTATAATTATGTCATCTATGTACCTAGAAAAAAAATAAATTTCTTCAGTTGACTATGCCTCTCTTGTTGTTCCTTGGTATTTCAAAGATGGAGTAGAAGTGAAATTTACAAAGTATATACAAACATTTGTAGAACTTTACTTCTGCGTCATCAACAAAACTCGCTAACACACATTCCTTCTCTTTGCCAGCTTATTGCTTTTCCCAAATATTGCATAATCAAAGCCTATAACCACATCTTCTGAGATCAGAAGGAATTTAGGAAGTCATCTGTACTCTTAAGTCCATCAACTTTCAAGTGAAGAACCTAGTCCATGTAGGTGGTTGACTTGCCCAGTATTACAGTTAAATGGTAACAAAACCTAAGCCTTTCATTGAAAGAAAAAAAATTTAGGTTGGGATATTATAGAAATTGACTTGACAAAAATCATTTTTTAATACTGGTGTATCAAAATTGATATAAAAACTTTTTAAATTAGGAGCTGTGTAATAAAAATTTTGAGTGGGTAACACCCATACTTGAGAGTGAAAAAAGAAAAAAATCATCCTCTCCCTTCCTCCCAGCCACCTGTTTCTGTCTTTGCAGATCAAGAGCATAACCAGTGTTTGCAGTTCTTTTCAGAACTGCTCCACATATTTACAAATATAACTCTATATTTTTCCCATAGAGGAATGACATATTCTTCATACTTCCTCACCTTGATTTTATATTCAATGTATCTTGGAGATCTTTTCATATCACAACTCCTCCATTCTCTTAAAGGTTGTATAACATTCTGTTATGCCAATAATTTAATCACTCTTCAGTGGAAGGATAACAGCTTGCCATTACAAAAAAGCTGTTAGGAATACCCTTGTACTTAGGTCACTTAGCACGTGGAACTGTGTTAGAATTATGCGTACTTTAGATTTTGATGGAATATTTTAAATCCACTGGTAGATTTCACTAAAGAAAGCTTTACTATGATAGATTTTATTTATAAATTACTGTCTCACTCTCCACCCCGTAATTCATTTTGTAAATAGGGATGTCTCACATATTGTTTGGGTGGGGGGTTCATCTGAGCTACATTGTTTTAAAGAACTAACCATAAGTCTCCAATGTTACTTATCTCACTCTGACTCCTAAAATTCAATAATTCAATTGGAAGAAGATCTTTTTTCTTGTGACTCCTAAGAAACCCTGACCCAACTCTTGGTGTTAGGCCTTAAGGACACTCCCTATATGGATACTTATGTTGCATTCACTTAGAAGTTACAAAGCACATACATTAGGGAATGGAGAAAACAGAAGGGTGGTTGTCATTCTTTAACCACAGGAGCCATTCTGGAGACCTCAGAACCATGGCTTTCATACTCTAAGCTAGGAGGACCCACTCAGAGCCCACTACACACAGTCCTTCCTTGGAGGGTGTTTGTGAGCATGAGACAGAAAGCATACTCAGGACCCTGCAGGAGCTTTATCTGCAAGCATTCCCCTCACACAGCGCCCTGCCCAACGCTACACCAGAGAAAGGGGATTTAGCTGTCTGCTCTCGGGCCCTTTAACAAAAGCACCTGAAGGCCCTAATCCAACCACGTTGGAGTCCAATTGTGGAAGGGCCCCGGGATGTGTGTGGGAGCCTCAGCAGTTCAGACTGATTGGACTTTTACCACCTTCCCCATTTATTTTTAACACCTGAGTAATGAATAAAGTCACAGAAGTGAGAGAAATGTATGCAAAGGGCTGTGGGAACCAGAGGAAAAACTGACTCAGTCAAAGAGAGAAAAAGGTCAAAGGAGGTAGCTAATGTGAGTTATAACGGCGTGCCCATGTACCAAGAGCATCAGACTCAGAAACACAGAGTTTGAAAAGCACAAAAAAAAAAAACTGAGAAATTATCTCCTGCGTCTCCAGACTCCTGATCCTCTTGCTTCTCATCCTGACTGAATTCTCTCTTTCCCCATTCAACAGAGCACTTGAAAACCACCCACTGGGCCCCCCTCTCTGGACCTTTCAGCACGCTTCCAAACTTACCCTCATCCTCACCTAGTTTTTCCTCCTCACTCCAGCCAAGTCTAGAGAGGTGTCCCTCCATCTGTCTAATCCTTTTACCGTGCTCAGGGGTCCTGTCCGGAGACCCCCTCAGCCATCATCTCTGTAGCTTCCCCTTGAACATGTTTGCAAGCCTGGTGCTTGGCTCTTTAGGCCTTTCCAAACTCCCCTTTTTTGGATAATACCTCTGCGTTTCTGTTGGAAGAAGGGCGGTCCTCACATTTCAGGGGTCCCTGGTATATAACCTTTAGTCACGGTGTCCCCCAGCCCTCTCCCAGTGGTGAGGACAGCTCTTGCCAGGCCATTCAGCCTCCATTACCACAGAACTGGGCTCTGGAGTTCAAGATCAGGCACAGAGGAGCATAAGAACTGAACTATCTAAATGTGGCACCCAGGAGTTCAGCAATGGAGGACCCTAGGTCTTCCTGTCCTTTCCAAAGCTTGTTCAGCCATTCTTTTGTTTGATTCCTTATGCCATTTGTCAATCAAACATCTCTTCTCAGGTACCCCTAATATTCGAAAACTGAAGACTCCCATTTTGAACTTCCCAATGAAACAATATTAACAAATGTGTACAAACAAGGCTAAAGCTACAACTTGGCCCCCAGTCCTCCACTGACAGGGCTCATCCATCTCCAGCCACTCTCAGCCCCTCCTCTGAATTAGGCTGATTTTTTAGGGACAGACGCCTTCTGCGTATCCCCAACTGATGGTGAGCGTAGGCAGAGTCATTAGTAGCATTCGGGACTGGAAGGAAAGTCAAACTTAGGATAAACTGGCTAATGAGGATCCACATGTGGGTTCTGAAGAGCTGACTGTGGGTCCATGGGGTACCCCAGGGATCATCCGCAATTTGAAAACACCCGCTATAAGCCTGTCTTTAAGGTGCAATGGGAGATGCAAGGCAGCGGTGTGTAAAACACCGAACCACAGAGAGATTTTAATCTCATCAGGGAAACAGGTCATGTGAAATAGGGAGAGGACAGGAAAATAAGGAGGAGACCCTGCAGCTTTTCCGTGCAAACAAACCACCACTGGACCAGCTGAGAGAAGAGTGGTTTCTCTACTGTCTTGGGAGTAGGCATTTCAAGCATTCACTCCCCTGTTATTTAAGAGGATTCCTCCTGGTGTCTGACGTACATAGGAGGGAGTGCCCCTCACCACTCCCATCCACAGTGTGGGACACAACGCAGGCTGCACAAGCCGGCCTGAGGCTCCCCCTATGTCTGGATCTAGATCTACCCATGCAAAGCCCTGAGCACAAATCAGGCTCCTGGGGTCTACAGTGGGGTGTTCCCTGGCCGGGATGTTCTGCCCTTGCTGCCTTTGCCCAGGACCCACCGTGGCTTCCTGCTTTCCAGCCTTGGCACCTACCTGGGTTCCGGTCCATTTGTTGGTCGCTGGGTCTCCTCCAAACCTCTGGTGCCTGTGACTCTATTTCCTTAAGCTGTTCTCTGGTGCTTTTACCAAAAATACTTATTTCTGCTCATCTTAAAAATAAAACTGCCAGTTACTTTTCCAGCAAAAGATAGTATCATCTGGGAATAGTAGGCAACTGCAACCCAGAAAAAACCACTACGGCCAAACCGTAGGAAAGTCCTCAGTACGAAAGAGACCCCGGTGCTCTTTTATAGAGAAAGTCAGAGGGGGTAGGGGGAGGCGGTTACAAACAAAGAGTCCATCAGAGCTTCCACTGAGAGCTGGAAGTATTAGCAGCTTCTCATTGGCTGTGTTGTGATCATCTCTCATTGACTGTGCTGTTGCCAGGGGAAGAGGAAAGCCTGTCTTCCTCTCGCTGGGTATTAAAGGAGTTCACACCTAGAAGGTCCATCTTTTCCTGTTGAATTTGCAGTTAACCATGGGAACTCTCCTCTGCCGAACCTCCCGGCCCCATTCCCTTAATTCATTTTCACACTTCCAAGGCCACACTGTTGGTGGAAATACAAGTTAGTGCAACCGCTCTGGAAAACAGCATGGAGGTTCTTCAAAAAGTTGAAAATAGAGCTACCCTACAACCTGAATGTTTATAGCAGCAATGTTCACAATAGCCAAACTATGGAAGGAACCTAGATGTCCATCAACAGATGAATGGATAAAGAAGATGTGTATATATACACAATAGAATACTATGCAGCCATCAAAAGAAATGAAATCTTGCCATTTGCGACGATGTGGATGGAACTAGAGGGCATTATGCTTAGCGAAATAAGTCAATCAGAGAAAAACAACTATCATATGGTTTCCCTGATATGAGGAAGTGGAGATGCAACGTGGGGGGTTTGGGGGGTAGGAAAAGAATAAATGAAACAAGATGGGATCGGGAGGGAGATAAACCATAAGTGACTCTTAATCTCACAAAACAAACTAAGGGTTGCTGGCGGGAGAGGGGGAGGGAGAGGGTGGTGGGGTTATGGACATTGGGAAGGATATGTGCTATGGTGAGTGCTGTGAAGTGTGTAGACCTGGCGATTCGTAGACCTGGCGATTCACAGACCTGTACCCTGGAGCTAATAATACATTATATATTTATTAAAATTTTTAAATTATAAAAATAAATAAATAAAAACCCCAAAAAGTCAAATGATAAAGAAGATATGGTCCATATATACGATGGAATATTATGCCTCTATCAGAAAGGATGACTACCCAACTTTTGTATCAATATGGATGGGACTAGAGGAGATTATTGCTGAGTGAAATAAGTCAAGCTGAGAGAGCCAATTACCATATGGTTTCACTTACTTGTGGAACATAAGGAATAACACGGAGGCTTCGGGAGAAGGAAAGGGAGAGTGCATTGGGGGAAATCAGAGGGGGAGATGAAGCATGAGAGACTGTGGACTCTGAGAAACAAACTGAGGGTTTTGGAGGGGAGGAGGGTGGGGGATCGGTAAGCCTGATGGTGGGTATTATGGAGGGCACGTATTGCATGGAGCACTGGGTGCTCTTGGAATCTTGAATCTTAGAACACTGGAACACTGAAAAAATAAAATTAAATTTAAAGAAGAAAAAGAAGAAGAAGAAATGTAATGTTTCTAACTAAGAGGGTGTAATTGCAACAAAAACGAACTCTGTGGAGACACCATCCCAGCTATCTGCTATTAGCTTGTTAGACTAACCATGCCTCATCCAGCACGAGCTCATTTGTAACATTATGCGGGGTTCAGGTGGATTCCAGAATAAAGTCAAAGATTAAAAATCAGAGACTATACTCTGCTGTCGAGGCAGCATATCATTCTAGCATTTCTATAAGAATATTCCACATTTTATGCTTAGGAAGTCAGCTCCATAGTTTCTGGAGAACTGGAAGGCTCCCACTCAAAATGTCCTCTGGCTCCTCATTGGTCCCCTCAAGCATGTGACACTATTTGTCCTCTGATTGGTGGAAAGCAAGGAGAAAGTGGTAGAATCAGTTGTTTTTTGGACAAAGCACTAAACTGAGTGCTTGAGACAATTTACATACTTTATTATTCAGTCAACTCCAAGTGATCATTTATTATTATCTTTATTTCACCAAAGGTAAGCCCCATGGCAGCTGGGATTTTGTTTTCTTCCTGTATTCCCAGCATCCAGCATCATACCTGATACAGGGGGCGTGATGAGTATGTCCTAAATAACAAGACTCAGAAAAGTTAAGACCCTTTTCCAGACTTTCGTAGCCAGTTAGTACGTCATTATCTCCAGTGACAGCTCTCCCTGAAGTCCCTGAACTCGGCACATTTAATTCTCTTCATAAATAGACATCTTAACCTTAATACATCCCAAGCTTTAAGGTACTCAGTTCAAAACTCTTGGCCATCCTTGACCTCTTTTTCTCTCTACCTGCAGCCTGTGAGGAAATCCCACCATCTCTGCGTTCACTGCCTCTCCACAAGCTGGCCACGTCTCTTCACCTCCCCTGTGACCTCACTGTCAGAGACACAGTCACGGCCACCTCTGGCCGGGTTGTCCCCCGGCCTTCTGCTCTTCCCGCCCCCATCATCAGTCACCCTTCCCATGCCAACTAGCTCACAGTGCTGAGTGACTGCTGAACTGAATGTGCTCCTCAACATTTCAACATCGAAGCCCTAACCCCCAAAGTCACGGTGTTAGGAGCTCGGTCTTTGGGAGGTGATTAGGTTTAGATGGGAGTGTGAGGGGAAGCCCCGGGTTGGGACTAG
Source organism: Mustela lutreola (assembly GCF_030435805.1). NCBI lineage: Eukaryota > Metazoa > Chordata > Mammalia > Carnivora > Mustelidae > Mustela > Mustela lutreola. The sequence continues at coordinate 54,667,228 of NC_081295.1, read as the reverse complement.
TGCCCTTATCAGAAGACAGACACACTCCAGGGTTTCATCTCTCCACTTCACGAGAACACAGTGAGAAGGCCATCCTCTACATGCCACAGAGAGGGTCCCCACCAGAAAGAAAAGCCCATCAGGCTTTGATCCTAGATTTTCCAGTCTCTAGAACTGTGAGGAAATAAATTTCTGTTGTTCAAGCCACTCAGTCCATGGTACTGTTTTTTTGTTTGTCTTTTAGGATTTTTTCATTTGAGAGAGATCGAGTGCACAAGGAAGCAAGGGGAGAGAGAGAATCCCAAGCAGACCCCAAGCTGAGCACAGGGCTCGACACGCGGCATGATCTCAAGCTGAGCACAGGGCCTGACACGCGGCATGATCTCACGACCCTGAGCTCATGACCTGAGCTGAAATTAAGAGTCAGATGGTTAACTGACTGAGCCACCTGGGCTCCCCTATGGTATTTTATCTTTAGCAGCATGAACAGACTAAGACCCTGTTAAAATATAAGACAGATCATAGCACTCCTCTGCTCAAAACCTGCTACTGGCTTCTTTAAGAATCAAGGATAAATTCTTCACAGTGGCCTATAGGGGTTTATGTAAAATTTCCCCCTTTTCCTATCTGGTCCCCCCAACTCCATTATACCGTTCCAGCTGGCTAAGTCACCCATACAGGTGTTCCTTCTGGCCCTTGAATCTCTCAGTTGGCCTTGTGCTTTGGGACTTCGTAGAGTGTTTTCCTCCATCTAGAATGGCTGGTAGGGTCACCCCTCCCACCCAAATCCTCATGACTAACTCCCCCCCAACTTCCTCCTGCAGATCTTTGCTCAAAACTGGCCTGGAAGAGCCCTATTCTGACTCCACCATCTTAGCTTCACCTTGGCTACCATTCCTGATTCCCTCATCTGCTCTATTTTTAGCAGTAGCATTGATCACTTTCTGGCATACTACTTGGTTTATTTCATTTTTCCGTTGCTTATTACCCATCTCCCCCAACTCCCACAATGTAAGGCCCTGGAATGCACAGGCTTGCTCATCTGCACTTGACACATTGTATTTGTTGAACGAGTGACTGTCCCTGAATCACAAGTTCTTGAATCCTAAATGTTCAAACTGTAGAGAATCTGTTTTAATCTTCAGGTTACAGGTGAGGAGACAGGACTCCGAGAGGAGACAGGAGTGGCTGAGGTCATACACAGAAAACTGGTGTCAGAGTAAATCAATAAAGAGGCAGATCTTCTCCACCTGTCAAAGGCTCCACTGGGGCATGTGAGCAGCTGTGGCTTAAAAACAGTTATCAGGGCAAACGCAAAGATCCCAGAGCGGCAGCCTGGGACCCCTCCCGGAGGAAGCAGCGGGTGAGAAGTGCGGCCACCAGAGGGCATGGATGCGCCAGGTTGAACGCCCAACCTGCCGATTTCCAAGGGAGGAAAGTGCCTACCCAGCGTCGCTAGAGGGAGCAGCGGTGCCACCAGCCCCGAAAGGAAATGCGGCTTAGGGAGGAAAAGCAGGATTTCTGACTGTCCTACTTACCAGGGATCTCCAGCCTTGTAACCAAACTACTTGTTAAAATGCCGTTGAAGGATGTTGCTGGTAAGCTGGTAAAACTTACAGTCCGCTTTAAAAAAACACTGTGGAGCTCTTGGCTTCTGCCTTTTACTCCTTTCATTGCTGGAGCCAGATGACCTGCCTCCCTTTGCTGCATCTGGTGGGGCTGAAGGTCTGCGCGTGCACAGGGGCCTTCCCGCCTGCCGTAGGAGGGGTTAGGTGACCCTAAAACAAAGTCCTAAACTTTAGATGTCAAACAATGGGTTGGGAGACCAGACTGGTTTTTGTTTGAATGGCGTTTCATAACCGTGAATGAATAGCTCAGAATAGCTCCACATTGTAAGAAGAGAAGCAGCTCCCTTCCCTTCTCCCGGATGCTCACTGATCTTTTCTGCACAGGAGAGCGTCTGACCTTCAGACTTTTAGGCTATGTGGATGCAGCAGACACCATGATCCCTGTTTTGCAGCTAAGGGACCTGCCCTCACACAGATGTTGGGGGAAGAGAGGAGCTTTGACCTTGACTTATTTTATTCTGATGCCCCTTGGCTTAACCACCCCTGAATAATTCCCTGGTCTCAGCCTGAGCAGCAAACTGAAATCACCTGGTGTATCTGTCTGTGTTCAACCAGAAAAGCAGAACCAGTAGGAGCTACCTATTAAGAGATCTGCTGCACACATGAGCTTTTGCGATGGTGGGGGCTGGCTCGGCAAGTCTGAAATCCATAGCCAACGAGGGTAGGAAGGGCAGGCCGAAGGTGCTGTCCTCAGGCTTTCCCAGGGAATCCTCCGCTCTGTTCTTGAGGCCTTTGAACAGACTGAATCAGGCCCACCCGGTCTCCTTTACTTAAAGCCCAGGGGATGACGGACTCTAATCACAGCCACAGATAGCTTCACAACAACACGTGAGTTAGGGTTTAATTGAGTCACGGGGACCAGAGCTGTGTTAATGACTGCTAGGACAGAATACCACAGACTGAGTGGTTCATCAACAACAGAAATCTACTTCTCCCAGTACTGGAGGCTAGAAGTCTGAGATCAGAGGGCCGGCACGGTCAGGTTCTGCCAAGAGTCCTCTCCCAGATCGCAGTCTACTGCCTTCTCATTGTATTCTTATGGAGAGAGAGAGAAGCAGCAAGATCTCTCATGTCGTCTAACGGCACTAACCCCATTCTTTTTTTTTTTTTTTTTTATAAACATATATTTTTATCCCCAGGGGTACAGGTCTGTGAATTGCCAGGTGTACACACTTCACAGCACTAACCAAAGTACATACCCTCCCCAATGTCCATAACCCCACCCCCTTCTCCCAACCCCCCTCCCCCCAGCAACCCTCAGTTTGTTTTGTGAGATTAAGAGTCACTTATGGTTTGTCTCCCTCCCAATCCCATCTTATTTCATTGATTCTTCTCCTACCCACTTAAGCCCCCATGTTGCATCACCACTTCCTCATATCAGGGAGATCATATGATAGTTGTCTTTCTCCGCTTGACTTATTTCGCTAAGCATAATACGCTCTAGTTCCATCCATGTTGTCGTAAATGGCAAGATTTCATTTCTTTTGATGGCTGCATAGTATTCCATTGTGTATATATATACCACATCTTCTTGATCCATTCATCTGTTGATGGACATTTAGGTTCTTTCCATAGTTTGGTTATTGTGGACATTGCTGCTATAAACATTCGGGTGCACGTGCCCCTTCGGATCACTACATTTGTATCTTTAGGGTAAATACCCAGTAGTGCAATTGCTGGGTCATAGGGCAGTTCTATTTTCAACATTTTGAGGAACCTCCATGCTGTTTTCCAGAGTGGTTGCACCAGCTTGCATTCCCACCAACAGTGTAGGAGGGTTCCCCTTTCTCCACATCCTCGCCAGCATCTGTCATTTCCTGACTTGTTGATTTTAGCCATTCTGACTGGTGTGAGGTGATATCTCATTGTGGTTTTGATTTGTATTTCCCTGATGCCGAGTGATATGGAGCACTTTTTCATGTGTCTAACTAACCCCATTCTTGAGGGCTCCACCCTCAGGACCGCATCTAAACCTAATTACCCCCAAAAGCCCCACCTCCAAATACCATCACACTGAGGGGGGTAGGGTTTTGACATATGAATTTGAGGGGAACACAAACACAGTCTGTAACAGGAACCAAGTTGGCCAAGTTGACACATTAAAAACACCATTATACCTCAAAAGCTTTTGAAATCTACAGCCTCACCCCAAACCACTTGAATCTGAATCTCATGGGTTGGAACTTGGACATTCATTTTCTTTCCTTGATTTAAAGTTCCCCATGACACTCTGATGCGCAGGGAGAATTAAGAACTGCGAGTACGATCAGTGAGATGAGGGCCTTCGGAATTTGGACTGAACCACAGTACTTGGTTTTCTGTGTTGGAATCACTGCGGAGAAGCCAGGGACCATCCTGGAGGGAGCACACTCTTGTTCTGTGTTTGCTCGGTGGTCCTGCGTGGGGACCTCCACCACTCAGCCTCAATGCAATCATCTGGGAAAAGAGAATGGGAGGAAAGGCCCAAATTGCCCCACTAACCTTTACCCAACTTCCATCCCCCCTACTTTATTTCAGAATCTCAGATTTGTTTGGCTTCACTATTCCCAGTCCCAGGAGATGAGTCCTGATTGGCCTAGACCAGGTTTTGGCAGTGGCAGCCCCCTTCCTTGGACACTCCTTCCAACAGCTTCCCTTGCAGCTACCGTGGGCATTGGACCCACTTCAGAACAATGAGATACAAGTGAAGTTGACCTTGGTCTTTGGAGTAATATTTCCTTCACCCATAGAGAGTAAGATCCTCCTTGTGTTCCAGGGGCAGTCACGAGGGAGGTGAGAGCCTGACAGGTTAGCACCCCATGTGACGGCAGCCAAGGGACAAAAGCCCACCTGCAGAGGGGGGAACTCAGAAAGACAGACAAAGATTGGGTCCTCGATGCCAGGGTACCATGACCTACTTGTGACTGCAAATCTTTGCTGAGAACACCTTCCCCAGTTAGCAGTCGTCCAAGGCCAGCAGTCGCCCATCTCATTCCAGGGTCCTGGCATTTGTGGAACAGATGGTGAGATGTTGGAGATGGAAGAGTCTCAATTCAGTAACCCAGCTGAGTCTGTACCACACCTTGCTCGAAGTGTCTCCACTTGTAGAATGCTTCTTATTTACCACAGACTCTTTCAGGAGCAGCAATCAGTCTTGAAAGTAGCATTCCAGACCTTCCACAAATATAGCTCTCGAGTCAGACATGCCATGCCTCTTCAATGACTCTGGAATATTTCATAGTGATTCCCATGTTCATCTTGGCTTGAATGTCTTCATCCTTCTTTCTCTGTCTGAATCCCACCATCTTAGGTCTAACCTTCCCCGGCAAGATGTCAATGACTCATCTACACCCCTGCTTTCCTGACAACACAGAGCCCTGTGATAGTGACCTTAGCTAGAGCATGTGACCTCACAAACAAGAGCCCTGAGGGAGGCTTCTGGATGCCCACCACATCTGCAAAGCATCCTGTTTCCTTTATTTTTTTTTTCCAGTTTTGTGGAGATATCATTGACCTACAACATTGTATGAGTTTAAGGTGTACAACCTGATTGGATTTGGGTATATACCGCGAAACGATCACCTGAATAACTCTAATTTGCTTCTATCACTTCACACAGTTAAGAATGTTTGCCCCTTGTGATGAGACCTTAAACATCTACTCTCTTAACAACTTCTTGAGACACAAAATACTATCATCTGCTATAATACTGTTCCTGTTGTAACTCACTTCCCCACAACTTTATCTGATGACTGGATGTTTGTACTTTTTGATCCCCATTACCTAATCCACCCCACCTTCTGCCTCTGGCCACCATCAACCTGATTTCTATTTTTGAGAGTTTGTTTTTTTTTTAGATTCCACATATCAGTGGGATCATACAGTATTTGTCTTACTCTTGTCTGGCTTATTTCACTTAGTGTAATGCTTTCAAGTTTCATCCACATTGTCACAAATAGCAGGATTTCCTTCTTTTGTATGGCTCAGTAGATTTCCATAATATATCTTCTTTATCCTTGCATCTGTCTAGGGATGCTTAAGTTGCTTCCATGTCTATTATAAATGCAAAAGCCTGTAATGCAATGAACATGGGAGTAGATCTTTCTAGGACAGTGATTTCCTTTCCTTCAGGCGTATACCCAGAAAAAGAACTGCTAGACCCTATCATAGTCACTTATTACCTTATTTCTTCCTAATAAATCAATTCCTCATAAATCAATTCAAAACCATGTTTGAAAGGGCCTCAGAGTGGCTAAAGTTCTGTTCAATGACACTCTGCTCTCTTGTATGTGCTGTTCAGTTTCCTTATTAAACATGTCACTCATCTGAAGGACCAATACTAGAAGGAAGAGAATACTGCTAACAGTTTCAAGGTTGTTCTGTCTCTGAAAATAACTACCCAGTTTGATCTCCTTTACCAATGTGAGGTAGTCTTTTTCTATTAAATTTTTAAAAAAGATTTTATTCCCTTATTTGAGAGAGAGAGAGCACGCATGAGCAGGGAGCCTGATATGGGGCTCGATCCCAGGACCCAAGATTCATAACATGAGCTGAAGGCAGATGCGTTAACTGACTGAGCCACCCAGGGACCCCCTCCCCTTTTTTAAATTAAATTTAATTTCTTTAGTCCACATTTGCCCAAATTATAGGGCATCCTGTATCTTTTCGTTAAGACATGCCTGAAAAAATTCCCGAGTATCCCAGGATGTATTCAACTGCTAGAGGCGTGTCTTGCTTCCAAACAGTAGGCTGGGCTCAGAGCCAGAGAAGCCAGTCAAAGATGAATGGGCTCCAGCTTTCTGCGATAATTTCTTTTGCTCTGGGGTAACTGTTGAAAATCGTGTCTTTATGGTTCAGTGTGTCCTTGCTTTAACCACTCCAAAAGAACTCAAAAGCCAAAATGATATTTTATTTTGAGGGAGAACAAAGGACAATCCCAATCTGTCCAGTTATGTCTGTCTGAGGCATAAAGCCCCTGAAGAGTATTTACACTTAGCCCCACAGGATGCTCTCTGTGTCTGGTTAGTTTTACTGGGGGCACTTTGAGCCTTCAGTCACACAATCAGCCCAAACCAGGCAGCAAATGGACCTTCTGGTTGAAGGCACTGGGCCCAGGTTATTACCTGGACTCACACTTCCCCGGAACTGGGTTCCTTACTGGGGGCCCTTGGTGTCCTTCCCCGGTGGACTCCTCTCTGGGGGGTTCTATCATACTGCATTCTCAAAAGTGAAGAGGATGGGAGACTCTATCTCTTTCTTTCTGAGGTGGAAACTTGGTCCCTATTCAAATTTACCCACATTCCTCTAAGGGAGCACTCTGCATAGCAAGGGATATGTGGGGACTGAGTTGTTCAGGTGAGAAATGTCTCAGGGTAGTTAGTGACAACTTGCCTTAAAACCGAAGCACCTTGTGGTGCCACTCCAGTGACTGCACACGGGGTGACTGGTGTATCCGCCAAGGCAGAGAACTAGCTATCCTTTCCTCTTTGGCAGCAGCTTGAAGATCTGCTTAGTCAGGCTCTTAAGAGCTCAGTCTCAACTCTGAAGGGGCTCAAGTGCTCCCCGCTATCTCCACCCCCCACACGGAGTGGGAGCTCTGGTCACAACGAAATGGAATCACGTGCAGGAGTCAGCGACAATCAGGCACTGGTTCTCCCCTGGGGTTCCTCCCTTCCAGCAACGTCCAGGACAGCAGACCTGAGAAAGATCCACTTGCGAGGAGGCACACAAGACCAGCCTCCTTCTGGAGGCCAGGAAAACAGCTGAGAGCAGGCTGTCCGTGCTCACTCCTCTGTCACATGGAGAGGTGGTGGGAGAGGGCTTGGAGGTGCCACACCTAGGCCACTGTAGCTCTTCAGAAGACAGGCCCATGCCACTCTCTGGTCCTCGTACATAGCTCTTCAATTCTTTCCCCCATCGCCCAATGTCATTCCTCACTTGGCTTCCAGAACCCGCCTCCTGGCTTCCATGGCAGGTGCGAAATTGAAAGTCTCTTTCCAAGTGGTGTTTCTGGGGCAGTGAGTAACAGGAGGGTTGGGGAAGGAGGATGAAGGGGGAGAGATTCAAAGCTGCCCTAGACCTGGGACCTAAGCCTTTGGCAAGAAGTTCCCCCTTCTCCAGGTTCAGGCTCATTGACTCAGAAGTGTTCACTATTTCCAAAACAGACTGAGTGTCAGGGGCCTTGTCAGGACATAGAAGGCCCCACTTTTGAGAGCGGCAACACCCTGTGGTGGTTTCTAGAGCAGATTCGGAGCCTTCTCCCTGGACATAGGGACAGGGTGTCAATTTCTTCCACCTTCCTAGGGGAAGTTTCCAAGAGTTTTCCAAGAGCCCTTTCAGCTGTGGTCTAAATCCCGGGCCTTGGCACCACTCCAGGGAGGAACCTCATTTACTTTGGCACCTGGGCACTTCCTATTTCTTCCCCAGCCCAGAACGTATGGAATAGGGCTTTGCTGGGAGGCACTCCGTAGTACTTCTCTGGGCTGTCAGGACACACAGAGCCTGTGGCTGCCCAAGCCCTCGGGGACCAACCCTTCTCACTCCCCTGTTGGCTTTGAGGTTTAAGGGAGTTGCCCACAGAAGAACGTTTGGTGAGGGGTTCATGCTTGCTGGATGGTGGAGGATGTTACAAATACTCTCATTTTCCTTGCAGATATTTTTTTCCCCTCCAAGGCTAGAGAACATGTATAGTGTTCATTTTGGAGCATCTGTTCAAAAGGCTCATGAAAGAATGATTTTCACAATCAAAAAATTGATTTTTTTTTTCCCCCTCAGGCTCATGGGGAGCACAGCCAGTTGAGGCCAAATATATGCCTGATGCAGGAATGCTGGTTTTGCTCCTAGCCCTCTCCAAATGTACAAATTGGACAATTAATTTACTCTTTTATTTTTGGCAGGGGCAGGGCAGGAGGACATGCCAGTTCCCATTACTTTACCGCAGGCTCTCCCAGAGATGTATTAATTACTTGAGTGTCATGAAGGCTACCAATTGTGCATGGACTCGGGCTCTCTGCTCCAGCTTCTTGCTCTCATTTTTCCACCCAGGAAATGAGGACGGCTGGGTCGTCATTAAGAAGAGATCTTGATTGGGGCGCCTGGATGGCTCAGTGGGTTAAGCCTCTGCTTTCGGCAGGGTCCTGGGATCAAGCCCCACATCCGGCTCTTTGCTCAGTGGGGAGCCTGCTTCCCCTCTCTCTCTGCCTGCCTCTCTGCCTACTTGTGAGCTCTCTCTGTCAAAATAAATAAAATCTTAAAAAGAAGAAGGAGGAGGAGGAGGAGGAGGAGAAGAAGAAGAGAGATCTTGGAGCCTCTCCTTCAGTCAACATGCATGGAAACACCACCACAGTTCACCAGAGGCCTCACCCCTGCCTCATCCTGCCCAACATCCCCAAGGAAGCAGGGTGCTGAAGCCCACAAGAGCTGGCTCTGCTACTGGGGATTGGCCCAACCAACTGGGCTGTGGCTGGAGCGCACAGTATCTCCCGGGACTGGGTTCTGTTCCAGTTTCCCTCGTTCCTCCCCAGTCAGGAACTGGCTCATGTCTCTCAGAGGGACAGGGGCCAGAATTAAATTTTCAGACTTAGCTGCCTTACAGAATTTTATACATGGTTTTATTCTTGTTTTTGACATCATGGCCTTTTTCTTGGCTTCAGGAGGGAATGGGCCTTAGGTAGAGGTGTGTTGGGACTGGGAGGGGGTGGAGATCAAGGGGTCATGAGAAGAGATTCTGTCCCTACTCTCTCCTCTTGACTTCATATATGTTGCTTTTATTTCTGTTTAGGATAAAACTACACACACACACACATACACAAAAGAAAAAGAAAGAAAGAAAGAAAGAAAGAGAGAAAGAAAGAAAGAGAGAGAGAGAGAAAGAAAGAAAGAGAGAAAGAGAGAGAGAGAAAGAGAAAGAAAGAAAGAAAGAAAGAAAGAAAGAAAGAAAGAAAGAAAGAAAGAAAGAAAAAAGAAAAGTAACCTGGAGTTTAGGGGGTTTTATTTTCAGAATTTAAAATAAAGCATTATATTGGGGCCCCTGACTGGCACAGTTGGGGAGGTGGGGGTGTAAGCATGTGACTCAATTTTGGCATTTTGGGGGCTCCCATTGGGTGTACACATTATAAATAAATAAACTTGAAACATTTTTTTAAAGTAAAGCTTTTCACCTGTCATTTTTTCTCTTTTTCTGTGTGTATGCGAAAACATTTACTTTGAATACATCTGCCTTCTATTCATTTCCCCCAAATTTATTAAGAGATAATCGATGTATAACTTTACCTTAGTTTTAGGTATGCAACACAAGGATTTGACATTTGTATATACTGGCAAATGAACACACTAAGTTTAGTGAACACCTACCACCTCACTAGGTTACAAATATTTTATCTTGTGACTAGAACTTTTAATATCTACTCTTTAGCAACCTTTTTTTTTTTTTTTAAATCTCCCCCTAAAGTAGGCTCTGTGCCCAGCGTGGGCCTTGAACTCACAACTCTGAGATCAAGGCCAGAGCTGAGATCAACAGTCAGACACTTAACCAACTGAGCCATCAAGGCGCCCCATCTCTGCAACTTTCAAATCAATCATGTAATTTTTTTTAAGTGGAGCTTTTTAATGGGGCGGAGGGGCCCTCCCTGCTCCCTGCTCCCACAGCTCCAGAGCCACTGTCACACCACACTGTAATTACTTGCCTCCTTGGCCATTTCTCTCGCTAAATGGAGCTCCCAGAGGCCTGAACTCTTCTTTCAGCACAGTGCCTGGCACACACCAGGGCTTGACAGCCATTTGTTGGAGGAAGAGAACATGCCAGTAAAGTATGCCAACACCTTTTCTTTTTCTTTTCTTTTTTTTTTTTTTTCCTTTCATTTGTTAGGAGGCTGCCCCACAGGCGAGTGGAATTGGGCAAAAAGTAAACAGTAGCCTCTGGACTTGAGGTCTGCATTCCAGCCCGTGCTGGCTAATCTGGGCCACCCTGCCCTATATTCTGGGCCTGCTTTTTAGGACTTAGGTTTCCAAACGGGATGACACAATCAGAGATGTCAGTTTTGTCTTCATCCTCGCCAGCCAAGTGGTCAGCAGGTCCGCTGTCCTGTCCAGCACCACCCATGCAAGTAGATGAGCATTTCCTCTTGGACTGATTCACTTGGCCTGGGCTCGAATGGAACCATGTGACCCCTTCCACCCAAAATAAGGAAGTATGTCATTGTGTCGTCAAGGGAGGGAGCACTGGGAAGCTGGGGGCTTCCGTCTTCCTCACTTTTAAGATCATAGGCAGTTGTGTCTTGTTGGCCTTCTAGAGCAGGAGGCGGTAACTCCAGTGGGGGTGAGGCACAAGCAACAGCAGAGGCCCTCCGTGGGGACTCGCTCTGAGAAGTGCCTATAGCTTCCACAACAGTACTGTGTGCACATGGGATCACGGGTTGGGGGGGGGGGGGTTGAGGTGACTGGAGCCCCTGCTGTGAGTCTCAGAAACACCTGCCTGGTGTGTAGTGAGGTTTAGGTCAGCCTCAGTGTTAATGCTGAAATTACTACCTGATAGGGGTTCCAAAATCAGGAACTGAGGCTCCACAGACTTAAAGAGAATGACATCTTTCTTTCCCCCCCAAAAAAACCTCTTACAGAAATGTAGTACGTTCTTTGATTGTGAGTGTCAGCAACACTACCAGGAACAGCACCCTCAAATACAAATTATTTTCAGACCACCTCACAGCGGTGACAGAGATCCCACAATGTCATTTCCAGTCACTGCTGCTTAGAAATGACATCGCTTTCCGACCCACTGGTGGGTCTTGTTTCTTTAATGCATTAATAAAGAAGCATTTGAGGTATCTGTCAGGGTTCTCCAGAGAATCAACACCAATGACTTAATATGAGGAACTGACTGACATGATTATGGAGGCTGAGAAGCCCCATGGTCTGCCACCTGTAAGCTGGAGACCAAGGAGAGCCAGTGATATAGTCCTCAGAGACGGAGGACGGATAAGAGAAGTCCCAGGAGAGGTCAGGGTCCCTGATCTCAGGGTCCTGGGATTGAGCCCTATATTGGGCTCTCTGCTCCCTCTCCCTCTGTGCACTCTCTCTCACTCTCTTTCTCTCTCACTCTCAAATAAAATTAAAAAAAAAAAATCTTAAAAAATATATAAAGTATTTTCGTTACTGCATTTCAATGTAATTGGTTTCTTTGTAGTTCTATGTATTTTAGATTATGTATTTTTTATTTTTTAGATATTTATTTATTTATTTATTTCAGAGAGAGATGGAGAGTGTGATTACATACAAGCAGGAGGAGCGGCAGGCAGTGGGACTCGATCCCAGGACCCTGAGATCATGACCCAAGCCAAAAGCAGATGCTCAACTGACTGAACCACCCAAACATCCCTCAATTATGTATTTTAAAACATTATCTTGAGAAGAGACACACAGACTTTGCCACACACCAACACCTAAAAATGTTAAGAAACTCTTAAGAATAAATTCTCTCCCATGTGGCCACTAGCCTCTGGCTACTTCCTTGGAGGAAACAAATCCTTCTCAAAATTACACATTTCATTGTATATTCTTTCAATACATTTAAGGGAAGGAGGGGTATGCCATTTATCAGTTTATTACCCCTTCTGGTTCTCCTTCCATGGCTTTGTTGGGCCACAGAAGTGGGCACTTAGGTAAGCTGTTCTTTGTCACTGATGCTAAACCTTAACAGTAGAGGGCGCCAGAGAGACCACCGCAGGAGGAAGGGGCTTCTCTTCCTAGAAGCCAGCATGCTTCCCTTTTCTTCTTGCTCCTACTGCACGGCCGCCAGAGGCATGGGGGTGAGTATATAATGGTATTCACCCCCTCAATTTTCAGTGGCAGCCCACAATTTTGAGTTCCATGTGTTCTTTCCTGCCCACCAGTTATGACCCACCAGCTCCCACAAGAAGCCTCCAGCTACCAGCTGGGGAGAGTTGGTCTTACTTTGGTGAGTTTCCATGCTGAGATGCAAACTCAGTTGTGTTTTTTCTTATTATTTTGTTTTTTGCCAAGGCTGAGTGCCCTCTACCGCACAGTGTCGCTTCTAGACTAAAGATGACTGCATGGATCTCCATCTGGAGATCCCCACCATGAAGGCCACAGTCTACATCCCATGGAAATGTTGGTTTCATTCATTCATTTGCTCATCTATTCATTCAACAAACATTCGCTGCACATATTGACTACCCTATGCTAAGTTCTGTATGCCAGTGTTCACAGAGGTGGCCGAAGCCCTGATTTCCAAGAGTGAAAAGAATAATGGCAGAGGTTGACGAGGGAGAAACATGTCAGATGATGTCAGAAGGCATCTCTGAGAAGATGAGGCTTGAACTGAAGTTTGGGGAAACAGCCAGCCAGAATGAAATGAAGAAAGATGGAAGCGTGCACAAGCAGAGTGACCGCTGGTTAGGACTGCCCCTCGATCACTGGCAGAAGTGACACCCTATCGGTTATGAGACATGGCCTGATTTTTCAGGTTTTCAAGTGTAAAACAACTGCACATCTTCGGAATGGCAAAGCAGAGGATTGAGGGAATGAAAATGCAGTTTTAGAAAGGCCACATGTTTGGAAGGTCTGGACAGCATCATAATAATAATTAAAGGAACATAAGCTTTGGAGCCAGACTCTGGGTTCAAATACAGACTCTGCCACTTACAATCATATAACTGGTGCTGGTTACTCAGCCCAGAGAGTCATGGTGTCATCTGGAAAGTGGGGATAATTATTTACCTTGTAGAATAAGATAAAATATGAAAAACTCACACTGGATCTTAAGACCACAGCTGGGAACAAGGGGGAGCATGAAGGGCCACAGTGTGGCTCTTCACTGGGCCAGCCTGGAGAGCAGTCCCCAAGCCATCCCTCTCTGAGCAGTTCTCAAAAAGGGATGCTTCATGGTATCAGCACTTCACAAACTTTTCGGACCATGCATGCTTGTCAGTTACAAAATTTTGAATGCACGCCCCAAATATGAGTGTATGTATTTACTAACAGATTACATAAAAGTTTTATTACTCCGTTAACATACTATACCCATTACAAAACATAAACACGATGGAAAAGTACAAGATAAAGACCAAATAATTTAAATGAATTGTCTTACTTTATGAGTATTGCCAAGAGTACTTGCCCTCTCGCCAACCAGAAACCCCATTTTCTGTCAAAGCACTCTGATTATAAATACTTCATTTCTGAAAATCTTGATTTGCATTTTGTGATATAGTGACTTGATTTATAAGCTTGCATTTAATGCCATTAGCTGCTAAGTAGACCCAAATGAAAGAAGTGTGTCTTTGGCTTAGCTCACTAAATGATGACAGTCACCAGTGACTTAGTGAGGCCACATGGATGCCTGAGGGCAATGGAATGATGTGCCTTCTTGTTAGACATGCCCAGAAATGAATAAATACATATAAAACTAGGGTACATTCATGTGTTCAATGTTCAACAAATCCAAGGATATTAACTCAGTGCAAAACTGAAATGGAAAATTCTCCTACCAGTGTCTTTGTTTCTCCCTGCCCCCAGCCATCCCTGGGGACAAATGAATTTTGCACTACTTCCCCAGCACTGGCTGGCTATTCTGTGACATGGCAGCTGGTTTCTCACAGAGCAAGTGAGAGGTCTGAGAGAGCGAGACAGGAGCCGAGGTGCCCCCTTGTGACTTTGCCTTGAAAGTGACACCTCGCCCCTTCTACTGTACTCAATTCAGATGTGCCTTGATTCAGTGTGGGAGGGGGCTACAGAAGAGCAAAATCCTCAGGCAGCATGGGTCTTTGGGGACCCTGGCAGACTGGCTATGGCAGAACGTGACAGAAAAATGAGAGAGTAAGCCAGGGAAAAAAGAGAACAGAACACCCAGAAAACAGAGAATCCAATGCAGCAAAGTAACACAGAAGTCCCAGGAGGGGACTGAGTAGCGAGCTGAAGACGGAACAAGATCACATTGTCTGAAGAGAATGGAGAACGCTGGGAGGGTTTCCAAGAAAAAAAGCAAAGTAATAAAAAAGACTCTCCGACATGTTATGTATCTCAAAAAGTTGGTTGATATATAAACAACTTAATAGGAGAAGATCAAGCCTTCCACATATAGAAAACTATAAAGGGAAAAATGGACAAGGCAATTGTAAGCCCAGGAAAATAAAACATTTTGCAAGTAAGAGAACATAATAATAGTACACTGCTTCAGTTTTACAGTGAATAGTATTTATATGACGATACTAATGTCAATACCTTTATTGATCTAACTAAAAATGGGACGTAAGTATTAGGAAGATGGCAAGAGACATGGGGAAAGGGAATACACAAGCACTAAATCTTCATTTAGCATAACAGAAAATCAATAGGTAATGTCCAACTTTTAAAAAACTCACACAAGCATACTATTTAGAAATCTAGAAGTCAATATCAAACAAACCACTTGAAGAATTTCAAGTCATCTCCTCTGGGAATCAGAATCAGTGGTGTGGGAGGTGGAGGGGCAAGGCAGGGGCCACTGTTTTTTGTTATAAACCATTTACTACTATTTAATTTTCCTTGTTCCTATAAAAAAGAAGTCTAATTCAAACAATATGTATAAAGTAGGACTCCTAAGAACTAGCAACTAGCATTTCCAAGTTTTTGCATCATGTTTTAAAATTACATTTGTGGCCGCATGTATATTTGAAGAATAAACAGACATTGTGATGAATACATAAATGTTTTTACAATATCATATATAGGCAATTATGGGAACTAACATGGGTTGAAAATATATAAATAAATGACTAAACTACCCATTAAAAATAAGTATATTCAACCCTTTCAGAAATCATCACTGTGGCCCTCTGGTTGTACAGTTTCTTCCCTTTCTGCCCATTTCTAGATTTCTTAGTCGTGTCTCCAGGACACCTGAAACACCTCCTCCTTCAAGATTTTAATGCTGACATATTACAAGCAGTAAGCGCCCTGATCAAAGTTCAAGGCTACCCATGGTTATTCTATAATGAAAAAAGAGTAGCTTTTAAAAGTTATTACCGGGAAGCTTAGGGTACTTATTAATATTGCTGGGAAGCTAGAGGCTCCTAGGGACCATGTGAATGAACACTTCGGTCAATAACCGGCTTTCCTCAGTGATAAATTCATGTCAGCATTACTCCTTTTTCCTGCTAATGAGCTTCAAAAATTCAAGATACTCGAACAACAACCTGAACACAGACTTCTGCCAGAACTACAACTTTTTGTCAGATTTACCTTATTTTTCTTTCTTTTTAAATTTAAATTCAATTAGCCAAGTTACAGTACATCATTAGTTTTCAATACAATGTTCAGTGATTCATTCATTAGTTGAGTATTATTACCTGACTTTGATACAAATGTGTTTGACTAAATCTGCAAAGGTATAATGTTCTTAAATGGAAAGCAAAATGTACATAAAACGTGAAGATGAACAAAAGAACTCAAGGGAATATCTTACCTATTTTGCAATGGCAAAGCTCCCCTTTCCCTTAGAGTGCATGATGGCACATGCTTTCTCCTTTGTGCCTCAGAGCCATTTTTGGAAAGGCTGAAAAGTGAGTACATGGAGGTGAACCCTTTAAGGACTTACCTTGGGACCCTAAGAGGAAGGGAGGATGACACACCACTCACCAGAATAAAGGGTAAGCATATTAAAACTTCTGTTTGTATTTAATTTTATATTAAAAGTAATTAAATAACTCACATTATATATGAGTTGTCACCGACATCATCAAGTTCATGTCAGACGCGTCATGTCACTATAGCCCAGAGGAAAGTTCCACACATAGCAGTGGGGGTGTGTATGACCATGACCCCCATTCATTTCAACTACTTGAAAGTAGTTTTCAAGATACTGAACTGAACTGAGCCTCACAGAATAGACAGGTGAGCACTAATGTGAGTGCAGTGGACAACCAGGAAGTGGCAATGTGGACATGTGACCTTGGGATGCTTTCTCTGTCAGCCCTATAATGGTAAGGTAAAAAATTACAATCATCTAATTTCATCCTGTAAGAAGTTGATTAAAAAAAATTTAAAAATTTCAAGAAAATATTCAGAAGATGGATTCCCATCTATTATCTATAATTACGAACCTTAACAAATGTGTATATTGTGCGTTGGGGATTGGCAAAGCTATAAATGCTTCTTGGAAGAGCAAGACATACTTAACCTGAACATCTAGAACATGCAGACAGACCTCTATAATTGGTATACTGAAGGGAATTATATTTATTGGTAGAGTTCTAAGTAGGATGTTTATGGAACTATTAAAAAAAAACAACTTGGACATTATATATTGATTTTCTGCTGGGCTAGATGAAGATTTCATGCTCCTATATTCCCTATCCCCATGTCCCTTCTTGCCATCCTCCCAATAGCTGTATCCCATTGTTAGCTAAAATCAGTAAAGGTACTGACATTAGTATGTTCTTGTAAATAATACTCATTGTAAAACCCAAGCAATCTACTATTGTTTTCATTCTTGCAAAATGTTTTGTTTTCCAGTAGTTTTCATTGGTTTGCTTTCTTTATACTGAGACTTCATTTTCCCCCATCAGATTATTTGTCAACTAACTTTTTTATGCTTAAGCATATCAGATGATATATAATTTGATTATTGTTGTTTTTTCCTGGAGACCGCTCCCCACCAGCACCCTCCACCCTCTGCATACAATCTGGACTGTTTGCTCTTTAAGCCTGCTACACTGCGTTGTCCTGTATCATCCTAGGCTTATTAGGGGAATACGTGGAAAAGGGATTACAGCAAGATTGTCAAGGGGCTGGTTTTCAATAAAAAAGGAATTTGGATTTCATTAAGTTATTGGAGAACCATAAGAAGTGACAAAAGGAAATCTGTTTGAGAGAGTCACTACACAAGAGCAACCCATGGTCAAGGAACTCTTATCTATCCTCAAGTTCAGCTCATAGCTTCACCCAATCCTTCCTTGGAACTACTGTCCATACATTTAGGCTATAAGAAATATGACTTGGAATAAATAAACACAATGCTGGTCCCAAATCTAATGTTGAAGCACTTATGATCAGAAGAAAGCAATCTCTAAAAAAAAAAAAAAGGTCAAGGGGGCGCCTGGGTGGCTCAGTGGGTTAAGTCTCTGCCTTGGGCTCAGGTCTGATCTCAGGGTCCTGGGTCAGAGCCTGCTCAGCAGGGAGCCTGCCTTCCCCTCTCTCTCTCTGCCTGCCTCTTTGCCTACTTGTGATTTCTCTCCCCGTCAAATAAATAAAGTCTTTAAAAAAGAAAAGAAAAGAAAGCTCAAGGACAAGGAATTTTCAGGGTCCAGGAATTTGTGGTCAGGCCAAGGTAAATCTCAAAATTTCTTTACATATTGCACTTCACAAAATCCATGTCAGAGCAAGTGTTTATTTAAAATGTAAATCCTGACGTTGGAAATAAGGCCAATTCAAGAGATTACAAAGACCTGATTTGAATTTCAAAGGGGAGAGAGAGCAGGAGAATATTTGTTCTGCTGGCCACACCCATGCAAGTAGAAACAACAACCACTCCTCCAACTCCTCCATTCTTTGGACACTCTCCACCTACTTTCGTCTGGTCTATGCTTTTGTCATTTACATATATTATCATAACTATTTTATTGTTTTATAGCACTTTATAATTTTCTAATGATTTCACAAAAATCTCCTGAGGCCTTTAAACAGTATATGGGGTAGATGTAAGGTAGATGGATAGGATTGGCTGTCTAATTCACATTTTTATAGGTAAAGAAACTGGGCCGAAAGAGATTTAATGGCTTCCTAGAGTTCAATAGCTGGTCTGTGGTCTCAACAGCTTGGAAAAGTAGTTTTCCAATTGTCAATAGTTATTTTAGTCCTTTCTTCCAGAACGGCTTGTCTTTCATTCTTATTTCGCTTCCAATTCTGTTTCCTTCTTCTCAACATGGTATATATTTATTATTACAAGCGAAATTTATTGTTTATCATATTTATAGTTTGTTTTCTATTGTTAAAAACTTAAAAATAATTTTAATGACCATAAAATTGATACGTTAATGAATTCTTTGTTATTATAAATATACATTAAAACATAATTGTGATTTAATATGTTTTAATAATTCCATAAATTTGATCATTTTAAATAATTAAGTCATGCTTTTAAATAATGAGTAGTTTTACATATACAATTTTTTTTTTCTCAAAATCTTGTCTCTAATTGTATATGGTTCCTGACCTTCTCACCCTGCCCCTCCCTGCTGATCCCAGAGTTATGGGTGAGGGGTATTCCCACCCCTGAAGTAGCATCCAAACGCCCCCACTCTCCTGTTTTGAGGTTCACGTGAGCCTCAATTCCAGAAAGCCAGTTTCTCACATTCTGAATGAGTATAAGAAACCAGGAGGGTTTAAGGGAGGGAAGGCATGGTTCATCCACTTCACCAGAAGATTCTTTGGCTTTCAAAGGTCTCACCATGGGATCTGTAAAAACATCAAGCTTTGTATGTGCTTTCAGTTCAATCCAATGATCATAAATTTAACACCCCTGGAGTCTCCAAGGCAGGTGCACCTCCACTGACCGCTGTGGGGCTGAGCCAGCCCAACCACAGCCTGGGAGCCGTGGCACCAGGGTGGGGGTCTTGAAACTGAGGCCTACACAGGGGCATGTCATTCTGTGCAGCTGAGGTTGCCACTTGGAGCTCCGTGGTCATCAGGAAGAATGAGAAGTACTCTCTCCTTCTGGAAAGTGCTCCTGCCAGTTAACCCGCACCATTCAGTCTTCCATCTTTATTGCTTCGTGTTCTCTGAGTCCAGGTCCTTGCTCCGAAAATCACCAGGACAGCGTCCCCAGCATCTCCCTGTTGGACAAAGACAGATTTCGTGGACCTATCCCCAGCCACACAGTATGCCTGGGGTCAGTCTGTGCACATGTTTTGTTTAACTTGTAGTGATTTTTAAATGGTTTACAACAGATACCAACAATTTAGAATGAAGAGTCACAGAAAGTCCTGATTTCCCATACCTTTTGAAAAATGGGTATTCTGCAAAAAGAATGAAATCTTGCCATTTGCAATGACACGGATGCAACTAGAGGGTATTACGCTAAGCGAAATAAGTCAAAGAAAAATATCCTGTGATTTCACTCATATGTGAAATTTCAGAAACGAAACAGATGAACATAGGGGATGGGAAGGAAAAATAAGATGATAACACAAGGAGACAAACCCTGAGACCTTTTTTTTTTTTAAAGATTTTTTAAAAATTTATTCATTGGAGAGACAGAGATCACAAGTAGGCAGAGAAGCAGGCAGAGAGAAAGGGAAGCAGGCTCCCTGCTGAGCAGAAAGTCCCATGCAGGGCTTGATCCCAGGACCGTGAGATCATGACCTGAGCTGAAGGCAGAGGCTTTAACCCACTGAGCCACCCAGGCGCCCCCTCTTAAGAGACTCTTAATTACGGGAAACAAACTGAGGGTTGCTGGAGGGGAGGTGGGTGGGGGATGGGGGGTAACTGGATGATGAGCATTTTGGAGGGCATGGGATGGTAATGAGCACTGGGTGTTATACCTCTGAAATCTATAATACCCTATATGTTCATTAAATTTAAACAAAGAAAAAAAAAAAAGAAAAGAAAAGAAAAGAAAAATTGGTATTTCAGCAGCCATGGCCTCAAATTCCTATGAGGCAGCTGTTGGGGATGGACTGGGCCAGGGTTCCCTGGTTCACCCCTGTGGACCCCGGGCAGAGGGGATCTCCCGGTGCTTCCCTGGTCTTCAAAGGGTGGGAGTGCATGATGCTTGCCCCACTGTGTTCTCCTAAGACCCTCACTCCCTGCTCAGCCCTGCTGCTGGCATGCTTTAGTGGCTTTGGGGCTTTTGTGTGCGCTGGGGAAGGGTCAATGCTTGTTCTCTGTGGCCTGCTTATCCTCGAGTCACCACCTTGTTCTGCCACCTTCTGAAGCAGAGCCACCCCTTACCCCAAGTAGCCCTGATTTCATCCCCCCAAGCCCCGGAAATAGCTCCTATCGCTCCACATGCGCTAGGATTTCCTCAGGGATGTTCTCAGCGAGAACATCGGGTGGAAACCAGAAGTACCCAGCGGGGAAACTGAGGTTCAGAGCAGCCAGGCTGTCCTAGGTTAACTGGAGCTGGCAGGTGTGGGGCCGAGGGAAGCGGGTCACGGATATGTCCTCAGCTTTCTCTGCCCCGGCGAACAGCTTCCTTCTCTTGCGCTCCAGAGCCACCTGAGTGAGGGGGCCCTGCCCGGCTTCACGCTTAGATCGGGTCGGAGGCGAATGTATAGATGTATAATTAAAAACAAGCAAGTGAAGGAAAAGGGGGCCTGAGAGGTAAGGAATACAGGCACACACAGCACATGGCGAGGAAAAGGCAGGCGGAGCTCACGGCTTTCCCACACTGCCAAACCATGGCGCAGGCACGAAGCAGTCGATTCTGTGAATTGTCCGGGGGCACGAAGTCACTCAAAAAATGCCATTTGCAGGACACCTGGGTGGCTCAGTCGGTTAAGCCACTGCCTTTGGCTCAAGTCATGATCCCAGAGTCCTGGGATCGAGCCCCACATAGGGATCCTTGCTCACAGGGAGCCTGCTTCCCTCCCTCTCTCCGCCTGCCATTCTGCTTGCTTGTGCTCTCTCTCTCTCGCTCTCTCGCTCTCTCTCTCTCTCTGACAAATAAATAAATAAATAAAATCTTTTTAAAAAAAATGCCATTTGCCAAAGGAACTCACCACCTACATTGATTTAGCCCTCCTAGATGTATAATTTAAAAAGCAAAACAAAACAAAACAGTAAATATAGAAACTGGTCCCCCCCTCCCCAAGTGAGTATCTTTATATCACTTACTGTGTCTCTCCCCATAGCAGAAGGGATTGCTAGACGAAAACAGGCTTTCTCCTCTTCCTCCTCCCCGCGCCTGTTGCATTTCCGGGTTTCGCGTGTAGTTAATGGAGGTCATGTGACTGGGTCCCAGCCAATGGGGTGTAAGACGAAGCAAAGCCGGCACGTCTGGCGCTGGCGCATAAAGCCTATTGCTTTTTTCTCTTCCATGGTGACCTAGAAGTATGGACCGCCGAGTGCACAGGTTGGAAAGGAGACTGTCTCCTGAATTATTTTGTTTTGTGTGTAGCATTTGATAGGTTCGTATCCCTCCTCTACCAGTAAGGGACAAATTACTTCATTTTTCTGTGCCTTGGTTTTCTCATTTGCAAGTTAGGGCTATTGATAGAAACATCTTCTTAGATCTATTACAAATATTAAGTGAGTTAATATTTGTAAATCTATTAGAAATATTAAGTGAGTTAATATTTGTAAATCCACTCTGCCTATAGTGGACACTACATAAAGAATATTCAATAAGATATTAAAAGCTCTCTAAATGTTATATTAGCCTCTGTGGCTCTTCTAAACATTTTAACAAATTTCTTTGGATGCTCATGAGAATCACCACGGCTGGTAGTTTGGTTTGGTTTGGTTTGGTTTAAGGATAGTGTAATATTTATGAGTTTCAGCTTGGGTGTCAGATTGGTTGGCCCTGGGTTCATCTCTTGTTACTTAACTTCACTAAATCTCAATTTTCTCATTAATAGGATCATTAATACCTACTTCATAGGATTTTTTTGGAGGGTTAATGAGATAAAGATTGAAAAAATTCAGTCAGGTGCCTGGCACATAGTAAGTGCTCATTAAATAACATTGCTACTAGGCAATAAGAGATTACGAGGCCAGGTTTGAGAAGGGCTGTCCAGAACAACTGTAATTAATCTCTGAACCTTTTTTTTTTCATATCTACGATGAGATAATTTTACTGGATTTGATTTTAATTTTCATAACTTTTATTTTTTTAACTGCAAACTCTTCCTTCAAGAATAATCTTAGATAAACATTTATTTTAACCTAGAAGGGAACAGTGGGATAGAGGTCAGGCTGGAGGAGACCCACTGGCTTTCCCTCACATCCCCTCTCCAAACTGTCCCTGAGTTACCTCTGTGGAATCCTAGGGCTCCTCAGCACAGTTTGATCGTTTATAGGACTTGAAGTTCTCTAAACTGTTTGGTTCTGGCTCTAATATTTTATTACCATGAGGACTGGCGTTCGGCCATTGCATAGAAGTGAAGTTGAAATTACACTCACACAACCTGTTCCCTATGCTAAGTCCTCTTCTGACTTAGCACATTTCTTCCATCATTGCCTTTCTTAGTTGCCAGTTAGACCCCCTGTCACAGGGAACAAACCCTCCCTTCACCTGCTTTTACCACGGGGAGAGACTGGGGCAGGAAGCTGACATGATGCCACGGCCCAGGCGTCTCAGGCCCTATCTTAGGGCCTGGCCTCTAGACGAGGAGTGGACCCACACTAAAGCCAGAGGCCAAGTTGCTGACAGCTAAGACCCTTTGCTAATGACAGGGCATAGTTTAAAATAAAATTATCTATCATGAGAAAAATGATCCGTTTCAATGCTTCAGTGCTTTCCTTCAGTTGATAGTTCAATTACCACTCATATTTTCTTCTCTAGCTCTCCTTATTTATTCAGGTATAAGCCGTCCACAAAACTCCAGTCAGTTCTGACTGGGGAAGAGCTGCTCCATTTCCCTCATATTCAGAGCAGGTTACTTGGCTGCTCCAGCCCTCAGGGCACTTCTGCTTCGAATAATGCTTCGAATGAGATGAAATTCAAAGACTTCCTTGCCCTCAGACCTCATCTTCTACCACTCTCCTCCTGGCCTTTCCTGCCGCCTTGACTCTGTGCTTCCTCTGACATCAGAAGCATCTCCTCTCACGTGCTGTTTCTGTGTCTGGAAGACTTCCCTCTGGAGAGTGCAGGACTCCATCCTTCATCAACATCCTCCCCAGGGAGGCTGCCCTGACCACCTGATCTAAAAAGAACATCCCCAGCCTCTAGATCTGTACCCTGCTCTTACTTCAGAGCTCTCATCTCCATCCTACATAGAATGGATACATATATTAGCCAATTCCTGTCCTCTGCAGTTTCTCAGCAGAACAGAGATTTGATCTACTGAGTCCACTACTCTATCGTCTGCTTCTGAAACAGTGTTTGGCATGTAAGTGCTCAATGAAAACCTGTCAGATGAGTGGCCAGATGACCTAAGCTGTTCCTTGTGCATGTGCATCGAGGTTACAAACTCACAGCCCCGCATGGGCATGTTTGAACATAAATGCATACAGAGGAGGAGTGGGACCAGTTGGCTTCAGCTGCTTGTGTTGTGTTCAGGTCTAACAACATCTGGATGTCTGTCCTTTTTAAGCTCAGGCTAGCCCAAAGAATGAACCAAACATCCCTTTAGTAGGTAGCTCACTATGACCCCAGATTTATGTTCATTGTCTTAACCACAACGTTAGGATGACACCTCTGGTCCCCACTCTTGCCTTGACTCTGAACTTCCAGTCTCCTGTTCCTTAGCCTTACATGTTCTTCTCATGGTATGCTGGCTGTATGACGTGACTGTGTCAGTGTGTCTTAGTTGGAACTCTGTTTCCCAGAATCCCCTTCCTTGTGTGGTTCTGAGTTTGAGTTGGTCAAAAAAAGAAACTTGAACAAAGCATGTTCTTGGAGAAACAGATGCTGAGACACCAGTTACCACCAGTAACTTTATATTTGCTTTATATTTCCCTGCTCTGAGTTCAGCTCCTTCACCCCCACCCACCCCGGCCTTGCTAACCAAGGGCAACCCTGGCCCCCGCACTGGATATAGAGACAGCGGACCTCACCACCAGCTCTCCACTGTCATTCCTTTCCATTGGCTGGGCATGCCTGGCTTCCTGGGTCCTGGTAAGCTCCAATTGTCCATCCACACCGATGCTTTGGGAGGGCTGGTTAGGGGATTCTCCCTGAACCTCCAACTGTCCTCACCAGACCTTTACCTCTCAGCTCCTCCTACAGTTTTATCAGATCTAATTCCTGTAATAAAGACCTATTCCAAATACTCTCCTTCCTCTTCCCTAATGGGACTTTCACTAATACATATGAAGATTATGGTGTACTCAGTCTGCAGATTAATGATTATTTTTCCAGTTCTCAACATTGTTTTAAATACAGATACTTCCTGTTTGAATACCTGATATCCCTGCCTTCCTCCTCCTCCTTCTTTTTAGAGAGATTGAAATCGAAAGAGAATATGCACAAGCCGGGTTCAGGAGGGTCAGAGGGAGAGGGAGAGAGAGAATCTTAAGCAGGCTTCACCCTCAGCACAGAACCCAACGCAGGGCTTTATCTCACAAACCCGAGATCATGACCTGAGGTCAAATCAAGAGTTGGAGGCTCAACCGACTGAGCCACCTGGGTCCCCTCCCCCTGCTGCCTTCCTCTTCTAAGTAGCATGACTTCAATGATAATAACACAATATAACATATCTAATATGTATCATAATTTGGAATTTCCCAAAATATGTTCCAGCAATTTTAGATGGCATATAGATAAATGCATTAAAATTATTTTAATAAGTGGTGTGAAGTAGGAAATGGAACTAACACAGAAACTCACTTCGTGGGTGTCGAGCTCAAAATGGAGCCACATTTATTTAGATTTTAGAAAGAAATGCTTGGAGAGCTACTGTGAAGGTATGCTAGCCATCATGAAGAAGCTACGAGAACGACTGATATTTGGGATGCTCTGATCCAGTTACTGATGTGAGGGCCCTCGTGACCTCGATCCTACCTCCTCTTCCAGGGCATGAAGTTACGGAGGCAGATGGCTGCTCCCTGCGTGCAGTGAGAAGCAATCTTTCAGATCATTCAAGTCCTCCTTCCGGATGACCCATCCAGCTCCAGCCTGTCTCTGGACCACTGCCAGCCCCTCACAGTTCAGCCTGCATGTTTTCAGATTACTCAGCACTTCTCCAAACGCCTGTAATCACTCATCCGCTTATTTCCACCACTTTGTTCTCTCACTACTGTATGCCTGGTAAGTTTTTATATCTTAGTGTTTTCAGTCACATATCAACTGGGAATTCAAAGAAAAAATGTTCTCCATTGCAAAAGAAGTAAATGCTCATTGAAGACATTTGAGAAGTAAAAATAAAATGTAAAAATTTGTCCTTGCTCACCTGTTGCGTTCAGTCAAACCTCATTGTCCAAGGGTGGTCTCTTCCCCAATTTGATGTAGATTCTTCCAGGGTTTGTTTTCCTTTTAAGTATTTGTACATAGGATTTTTAAAAATAAAATGGGAATGTTCTATGCTAACTATTCAAGACATTACCTTTCATATTCCCGAGTAAATCATGGATATGCTTCCATGTTGTATACAAGCACACTTCATCTTTTTTAATAGTTGCATTGGAAGTTTGCAGTATAGTTTTTTTTGTTTTTTTGAAAATGATTCTCAAAGGCCATTGAACCACTTTCTATCTATAACAACACTCTTGGAAGAGTTGAGTAAATAGTCACTCAGATCATTTTCTGTGTTATATGGTTCAGGTGAGAAACCCCACTTGAGAGAGACTGGCTCTCAGATACAACTTTGGATGTTCATCCCACTCTCGCCTGAGGATTCCCTCAGATTTCTCATTTCCTCCTTTTCTGATAAGCCACCTGTCCTGTGACTTGTGGCCTCCTCCATAAAGTCTTCCTGAGTCAATAGATGAGATCAATGTCCCTCCGGATATACACAGTTATCATGTATGTACATCCACAGGAGAAGAGGAAAAAAGTCTTTTCTGCTTCCCTCTTAGGTTCTATGACTGGGGCTCTTGAAATTAAACCGACCAAAGTCAGATTAATGAGAAAAACAGAGTTTATTAACTCGTGTAGTGCACGTACATATGGGAGAGACTCGTGATGAGTAACTGAAACTTGGGACTTATATAACATCTTAACAAAGAATGATAAATATGTAAAAGTGACAAGACCAAGGCATCTAGGAATGGCAAACTGTGGGAAGATATATCTCTATAAGGAAACTAATGTAAGAAAAGGGCCGTGTGTAGTAAGGTTTGCTATGTAGATTCTGTGTCTGGGCTGGTCAGAGTCATTCTGCCCTTCCTCATATAGGGAAGGCACTTTTCTGATGGGAGATTTTGGTCCTACTTTTAGGCAGAAAGGGGAACGTCAGAGAATTCTTCCTGTATCTGCTGTTTTTTATGTGTCTTCAGCTCAGAAATAATTCTTAAGCTACAGTGGCCTGTTTTGGGGGAGCATACTTTGATCCCCTACAGTGCATATAAGGTAAACTAAACAACCATTGCTTCCTCTAATGTTAGCTTTTACTATTAAAAATTTCAGCTAATAGGGGCACCTCGGTGGCTTAGTTGTTAAGCGTCTGCCTTCAGCTCAGGTTGTGATTCTGGGGTCCTGGGATCAAGCCCTGCATCAGGCTCCCTGCTCTCCCACTCCTCAGCTGTGTTCCCTCTCTTGTGTCTCTCTCTGTCAAAGAAATAAATAAAAAAATAAAAATAAATTTAAAAAATTTTCAGCTAATATTCACTAAGTGCATATTACATGCCCGGTGCTGTGCTAAGCACATCACATATTCGGGTACCTATCGGAGACCCAAAGTGCTTAAGGAAACCTGCCCCCAGTCCTCCAGCTCGTACATGGGAAGCAATCAGGAATCTAACTCAATTCTTTCTGACTGTGGTGGATTCCCTCTGCTTCTCCCCCGCCTCAGCACCACTTTTGAGCTAAACTCAGCCAGGAGTTGGAGTGAAGTGATCACTGTGTTTGCATTTTGTTGTGCCAAGGCACCGCCCTGTGCCCCTAACCCCGTAAGGCTCAGAGTGTCGGGGTGTTATCCATCTTCACTTGTTAACAGTGTGAAGTGAGGAAGGTCGTTACACACACTGGGCCCTGAGGTCCATCTGAATGATGACTCAGCTGTGTTTATGGCCTGAGTCCAGCACTCTGGGCTGCTTGATAAATCCCTGTCACAGGGATTGCTGATGGCTTGTTTTCTTTCCTTTGCTGGAGTATTTATAGAGGAACTTCTGGCAAGCGCCAAAATGTAATACTCTCTGGAGATACTTTTTGGACCTTGAAACGATATCCTGCAAATAGGGGGAAAAAATCGCTAGGATTTCGGATAGGGCTGAAGTACTGATTTGTAAGTGCATCTCTGAGAACTCAGCTGTGCTTAGTTGAATCCCATAGGATCCCTATCCAATTCTACCACTATTTAAAATAAGCTAGTAATGTATTTAAATAAACTGTGGCTAAAGGAACAATTTTAAAAACCATTTGACTAATTTTATTGCCCAAAACAAGTTGTTGAATTACTTCAAACTCTCCTCAGAATCCAAGAGTCAAACAGGAAATTTAGAAACTGTGTAGGCCAATACCGCTATTTTTCAAAATAAGACAGAGGGACCGAGAAGAGAGTGAATTTGTCTGAGATCACAAAGCCAGTCTTTGTCTCAGTTATAAGTAAACAAATCAAACTCAATGACTGTAATGGATGCTTTTGGATGTGGTTGCCCTTTTCCTCCATTTATTGATTTCCTTTCTGGTATCTTCAGTGCCTGGCATAATACAAGCACGATGTACAAGTGCTCAAGAAGCCTTGAGTTGGACAGTGTGTCAGAAGCACATTTCCAGATACAATATTTGCTTTTATCAGTGACTGATCCAGATAATTTTTGAAAATAAAAAAGGCATGTTTACTGTAAAAGAAAAATTGTACCAAAGTGCATTAAGCAGTCTAGAAAGACTTTAATACTACTAGGGGAGTGAGATGGAATTTAACTCTATTGAAACAAAAGGCAGGGAGAATTTTTAAACACTGGGGTGCGCTAGTGAACAAGTCCTAGAGGATGTTAGTGGGGTGGTTGGTCATGCGATTAGGTCTGCTATTAGGCTCCTCTCACAAAAACTGGAATATAGGGGCCAATATTTCTTAGTGATTACATTTCAAAGGAATGGTTTCCAGGTCCTTGAGAAAGACATTCCTGGGTGTGGCCAAATGCTAGGAGAAGATTTACATCTCAAATGGAAAGGGAAAGAATTTATGATGGCAAAGTTTCTAAAGTAAATGCTCTAAGCAGGTCAGAGGGCCAGAGCCAGGAAGAAGTCTGTATACAGTTCAGTCAAGCTGAGGGGAATGGTAACAGCGTCTTGTTCAGTACCTCTTGGTAAAGAAGTAAGCTTAAACACATGTATTTACTTCCGCTCTCTCCTAAAACCCCCATCAAATGCTAGCAAAAATATTTCTGTTAAGGCATAAAACCACAAGGACAAATAGAACAGGAACAGAGACAATATTAACAAACTTTTGGAAATTGCAAGGCAGATAAAAGAGCAGAAACTGACTGTTGGTAGGCCAGAAGGTTAATTCTTTAACTGGCTGTGAGGGAAAACCAGGAAGCAACTTAATTTACATCACAAAACTTCTCTAAATGTTTCTGATTTGTCTATAATCATGGACATCTGGATGCAAAGACAGAATTAAAAAACAGAGGGATTGTTTGAGTAGCAGAAATGGAAAAAAAAGCCTCAGTCAAATGGGTGGAAAACAAATTTGAGGAAATCTAATGCAAAGAAGAACAAAACAACCAAGAGATTTTAAAAAAGGGGGATAGAGCCTCCAACTCTTGATCTTGGGGTCATGAGTTTGAGCCCCATATTGGGTGTAGAGATCACTTAAATAGATTTTTTTTAAAACTTCAAAAAATCATTTTTTTAAAAGGATAAAATATAACAAAATTGAAGAAATAATCCCTGAAATAAATATACTGAAGAAGGAATTCTAGAAATAGAACAAGGAATATAGAGGTGAGAGATTAAACAAGCAGATAAATCAAGATAACTTCCAACAGCTTCTAGACTAAAAGGGCCCACCAAATGCCTACCACCATTGATCAAAAAGCCTCAATGCCATGATGCATCATTGTGAACATCTAGAATGTTAGGGGCAAAAAAAGATCCCCTAAGTTTCCAGAGAAGAACAAAACTGGTTGCATATTGTTAGGTCCCCCAATAATGGGTTTGTGATCAAAGGAGCTGAGACTGATACAAAACAAAGGTCAAGCAAAGTTTTATTTTGCACCAAGCATCGAGAATCAAACCGACCAGCTGGGACCGTCTCTTACAAAGAGGCAACACCTCTCTGCCTTACAGACTAGCTTTTTTTTTTTTTTTTTAATTTTTTATTTTTTATAAACATATATTTTTATCCCCTGGGGTACAGGTCTGTGAATCGCCAGGTTTACACACTTCACAGCACTCACCAAATCACATACCCTCCCCAATGTCCATAACCCCACCCCACCCCTCAGCAACCCTCAGTTTGTTTTGTGAGGTCTTAAGAGTCACTTATGGTTTGTCTCCCTCCCAATCCCATCTTATTTCATTTATTCTTCTCCTACCCACTTAAGCCCCCATGTTGCATCACCACTTCCTCATATCAGGGAGATCATATGATAGTTGTCTTTCTCTGCTTGACTTATTTCGCTAAGCATGATACGCTCTAGTTCCATCCATGTTGTCGCAAATGGCAAGATTTCATTTCTTTTGATGGCTGCATAGTATTCCATTGTGTATATATACCACATCTTCTTGATCCATTCATCTGTTGATGGACATCTAGGTTCTTTCCATAGTTTGGCTATTGTGGACATTGCTGCTATAAACATTCGGGTGCACGTGCCCCTTCGGATCACTGCGTTTGTATCTTTAGGGTAAATACCCAGTAGTGCAATTGCTGGGTCATAGGGCAGTTCTATTTTCAACATTTTGAGGAACCTCCATGCTGTTTTCCAGAGTGGTTGCACCAGCTTGCATTCCCACCAACAGTGTAGGAGGGTTCCCCTTTCTCCGCATCCTCGCCAGCATCTGTCATTTCCTGACTTGTTGATTTTAGCCATTCTGACTGGTGTGAGGTGATATCTCATTGTAGTTTTGATCTGTATTTCTCTGATGCCGAATGATATGGAACACTTTTTCATGTGTCTGTTGGCCATCTGGATGTCTTCTTTGCAGAAATGTCTGTTCATGTCCTCTGCCCATTTCTTGATTGGATTATTTGTTCTTTGGGTGTTGAGTTTGCTAAGTTCTTTATAGATTTTGGACACTAGTCCTTTATCTGATATGTCGTTTGCAAATATCTTCTCCCATTCTGTCAGTTGTCTTTTGATTTTGTTAACTGTTTCCTTGGCTGTGCAAAAGCTTTTGATCTTGATGAAATCCCAATAGTTCATTTTTGCCCTTGCTTCCCTTGCCTTAGGTGATGTTCCTAGGAAGATGTTGCTGTGGCTGAGGTCGAAGAGGTTGCTGCCTGTGTTCTCAAGGATTTTGATGGATTCCTTTCTCACATTGAGGTCCTCAAGGATTTTGATGGATTCCTTTCTCACATTGAGGTCCTTCATCCATTTTGAGTCTATATTTGTATGTGGTGTAAGGAAATGGTCCAATTTCATTTTTCTGCATGTGGCTGTCCAATTTTCCCAACACCATTTATTAAAGAGGCTGTCTTTTTTCCATTGGACATTCTTTCCTGCTTTGTCGAAGATTAGTTGACCATAGAGTTGAGGGTCTATTTCTGGGCTCTCTATTCTGTTCCATTGATCTATGTGTCTGTTTTTGAGCCAGTACCATGCTGTCTTGATGATGACAGTTTTGTAATAGAGCTTGAAATCCAGAATTGTGATGCCACCCACTTTGGCTTTCTTTTTCAATATCCCTTTGGCTATCCGAGGTCTTTTCTGGCTCCATATAAATTTTAGAATTATTTGTTCCATTTCTTTGAAAAAGATGAATGGTACTTTGAGAGGAATTGCATTAAATGTGTATATTGCTTTAGGTAGCATAGACATTTTCACAATATTTATTCTTCCAATCCAGGAGCATGGAACATTTTTCCATTTCTTTGTGTCTTCCTCAATTTCTTTCATGAGTACTTTATAGTTTTCTGAGTATAGATTCTGTGCCTCTTTGGTTAGGTTTATTCCTAGGTATCTTATGGTTTGGGGTGCAATTGTAAATGGGATTGACTCCTTAATTTCTCTTTCTTCTGTCTTGTTGTTGGTATAGAGAAATGCAACTGATTTCTGTGCATTGATATTATATCCTGACACTTTACTGAATTCCTGTACAAGTTCTAGCAGTTTTGGAATGGAGTCTTTTGGGTTTTCCACATATAGTCAGACTAGGTTTTATAGAGCAAAGGACATGTGGTTGAGCCTGGCCACACATAGGTGGCCAATGAAATTGTAACACACAGAGAAAGCTGCACAGGCATGCTAGGTCACACATGCCAATTGAATTACAATTTACCCTATAGTAGACATTTGAACTAGCCTATCACCTTGGTCAGAATTGGTGCCCAAAAGGAGCCCAAAAGGGGGGCCCATACTCCTTGGTAGCTAACTAAGGTAGCTATGTGCCCCCACTGATTGGATACCTCCACCTGACCTGAACCACCCTTGTATTTCGGCTTTGTTACCTGGGTCTGGTTTCCAGGACTTGCTTTTAAGTAAGTCCTGTTGCGGGGGGGTGGGGTGGGGGGGTGGGGGGGTGGGGTGGATAGGGACAGTTTAAGTTTTACTGCATAAACAATAAAGTGACTGTTTAATTCAAGATAGAATCACTCTGGCTAAATAAGTCCTAACACATATAAAGAATGAGCATGAGGGCACCTGGGTGACTCATTAAATATCTGACTCCTGTTTCAGGTTTTTCAGCAGGGGTTGTGATCCTAGGGTTGTAGAACTGAGCACCTCCCCCACCCCTCCTAGCTCTACATCACACTCTGCATTCAAAAGGGAGTCCTCTGGGATTCCTTCTCTCCCTCTTCCTAAGCACCTCCCCCGATCACATGTGCGCTCTCTCTCTCTCTCTCTCTAATAAATAAATCTTAAAAAGAATGAGGAACCATAATGATGGCAGCATCGAAAGTGAAAAGACAGTGGATTAACTTCCTGCAGGAACATTTTTTTGAAGAAAATTTTTTTCTTTCTTTTTAAAATTTTAAACATTTTATTATTTGAGAGAATGAAAGCAAGAGGGATCACAGAGGGCAAGGGAAAAGCAGACTCTCTACTGAGCAGGGAGCCTGATGCAGGGCTCTATCCCAGGATCCTGGGATCATGATCTGAGCGGCAGTCAGACACTTAACCGACTGAGCACCCAGGCGCCCCAGAAAAATTTTTTCTAATAGCGAATTTTTACCTTTCCAAGTTATCATTTATATATGAGGTTAGGCTTAAGAGAGTTTTGGATGTTCTAAGTCCCCCTAGATTTTACCCCTCACATGATTTTTCCCAAGAAATTAACATGTACCACCAAAATAAGGGAATGAACTGAGAGAGAGGAGGGCCTGGAATACAAGAATGAGGAAATCCAATACAGGAAAGAAGAAAAAGGAGTCTCTGAAAGGACAAGGAATGTTAATTTCAACAGCCCAGGTGTAGCCAGCTCAGATGGCAAGTTTAGATGAGTAGAATGGTGGTTACCTACAGTTTGGGGTGGTTAGAATGGTGGTTACCTACAGGTGGTTAGTAGAATGGTGGTTACCTACAGTTTGGAGGAACAAGGGACATGTTGTGGTACAATCGTGCAACTAGCAGTTAAATAAATCCTGGAGGTCTCACACAGCATATGACTATAGTTGACAATATTGTATTATAAACTTCAAAGTTGTGGAGACTAGATCTTAATCGTTCTCACCACAAAGAAAGAAATAATAATGATGTGATGGAGATTATCACATTAAGATGTGATTACTAAAAGAAATAAAAGAAATAATAACAATGTGGCCGAGGGGCCAGTGAATGCTAAGGGGTTAATCATACTGCAGCATGTAAATATGTCAAGTCAACGTGTATACACCTTAAACTTCCACAGTGTTACATGACAGTATCACAGTTTAAAAAAAATGAATTTTAAAAAGGCAGACTAAAAGATCCCAAGTAGTGTTCATTATGGAAATTAAAACGGTAGGATACCTGAAAAGAGATTTAACTGTTTGATGATGATTTGGGGCTTCAGTTAAGGATAAGGTCATAGAAACTTGAGAAATTGAATACACAAAGAGACAACAGCCAGACCGGATATAAAAATAGAACTCTGACCCACAGTCTGCAGAAGTCAACCCAGGAAACTAACCCGTGAACTATAATTAACCAGCTCAGGAAGCTGGTTTGCTCCCTATAAGTCAGTCTTATAGAAAGTCAGACCACTACCTCCTACAGCTGGTTCAGGAAGGCAGCTCAGAAGCCCTGGTCCAATCAGACCCAAACAGGCAGGACTTGATTCATAACTGACAGCTTCTCTAGTTTTTGTTTCTGCTTCTGGTTTGGGCTAGCCAGAGAGTGCCAGATATGTGCCCCGTGACGTCACAGGTGCCCCCCACTTCTGGTTAGCCCACCTGCAGTTTCCCACACTAGCAGCCTCTGGTCAGGGCCCATCCGAAACTGTCGCTTTTTCCACCATGAAGCTTTCTCATTTCACTGCCTGCCTTCCAGTTTCTGCCCAGACGCGAGTCACCGTGAACAGACTCTTTTGCATAGCGACCTCTAATTAAAAGCCTTTGCTTGTTCTCATTTGGCTGGTCTTTGTTTATTTCCACAAACCCCAAGCCAAAAAAAAACCCAAATAAACAATTTTTAAATGCATGGGTAAGAAAGAGCAATGATAATCTATAAGACTTGGCTATGAGTAACACTTCCATAATCAAAACAATGTAAGCATTAAATATAATGCTTACATTAGGTTCATATTTGAACCTATGTTTTTATTTCCTTTCATCAGTAGAGTGTATCTGTTCCATTTTACTGCAGGAGACAGAAGCCACTAAAAATCTTTCTCAGAAAACACAATTGTAATGTATTGTAATGTAATTTGTATGTAATAAAATACATCCATTTAGGTGTAGAGTTCAATGAGTTTTGACAATCGTATTCACCCATGTGACCACCGCTACAATCAATGACATTTCAGCACCCCAGAAAGTTCCCTTGTGGCCCTTTCAGTCCAACCACGCCTCTACATACCCAACCCTAGGAAACCACTGATCCACCTTTGGTCACTATAGATTAAGATCCCCTATGAAGGAATTTCATTTAAAGGGAACCACCAGGGGCACCTGGGTGGCTCAGTCAGTTAAGCATCTGCCTTAGGCTCAGGTCATGGTCTCGGTGTCCTGGGGTTGAGCCCCGCATTAGGCTCCCTGCTCCTTGGGGAGCCTGCTGCCCCTGCTTGAGCTTACTCTCTCTCTCAAATAATTTTTTTTTAAAATCTTTAAAAAAAATAAATGGAATCACACAAACTATTGTTTTGCCATTTTCCATCCTCACCCACGAGGGCTGCCAGCCAGTATCAGTGGGGTTGCTAGAGCTGGAGGGGACTCTAGTGAGTGCCTGGAGGTATCTCTTTGTGGTGTGGCTTTGTTTTGTTTTAGGTAAAAAGAACCAGTGTTTTCCCTGTCACTTAAGACTTGCAGCTGTTTCATTTCCTGGAATGGGTGAGAAAGACCAGGTATCAGCAGACAATACATTTCAGGATGTCACTCCCAAGTGAGGGATTTAAATTAGCCAGTTTAAGTTTAAACAGGGACCTTGCCTAGTAGGAGTGTCTGGACTTGTTCAAGTACAAGGTGAGAGATCCAAGCACAGATGCCATGGTAAAGATCTGGTGACTCTGTGAGCCTGATCAGCTCCTGTCCTGCATGGATTACGCCATGTACTAACCACTTTCTTTCCACTTTCTTTTTTTTTTTAAACCACAATATTTTGATGTAATTTACAAATGGTAACATTCACCCTTTTCCAGTGTGCTACAGTTCAATACATTTTGTCAAATGACTGTGTAGTCCTATAACCATCGCGGCAACTAAAATATAGACTTTTCCTGTCATTTGCTAACATTCCCTGTGCCTCTAGAGTCAGTCCCCTTCCTCACTGGAATGGTTGACCTTATCTGATTTGCCTTTCCCAGACTATCACATAATTAGAAGCATCCAGTATGAAGCCTTTCCAGATTGGTTTCTTTCACTTAGCAACATACATTTGAGTTTCATTCCTGTCACGTGTATCAGTAGTTCGTTTCTTTTTATTGCTGAGCAGTCTTCCATTGTATAAATGTACCACGATTTGTTTATCCACTCACCCGTGATGTACCTCTGAATAACCTCTCTTTTAAGCAGCTATAAATAGTTGAATATATCTTTCTGGAACATATATTTTTATTTCTCTTAGATAAATGCCTTGGTGAATGGGATTCCTCGATCAGGTGGTATGTCTAACTTTCTAAAGACCTGCCAAACTGGGGGTGCTCGGCTGGCTCAGACTGGTGGAGTGGGGGCCCCTTGCTTTTCAAATCATGAGCTAAGCCCCATGTTGGGTTATTTATTTAAAAATAAATAATTAGAAAGGAAGAAGAAGAACTGCTAAACTGTTTTCTAAGTTGACTATACAATTTTGTGTTCTTACCAGAAATTTGTGAAAATTTCATTTGTTCTAAAACCTCATCACCCCGGGAATTTTAGCCATTCCTGTAAATATGTAATGGTGTCTCCTTGTGGTCTTAGTTTGCAGTGCCCCTGTGACTGATGATATTGAGTATCTTTTTGGGGGGCATGGGAGGTGGATACAGAGGGAGATTCAGAATGAGATAGAGAATCCTAAGCAGGCTCCACACCCAGCACGGAGCCCGAAGCAAGGCTCAGTCTCACAACCTGGGCATCATGACCTGACCTGAAATCAAGAATCAGATGCTTCACCAACTGAGCCACCCACCCAGACACTGCAAAGAGAAATATCTTTTTAAGTGCTTATTTATTAACATCACCTCAGTGAAGTACCTGTTTAAAATTTTTCCTGTTTTGGGGAGTATTTGGGTGGCTCAGTCAGTTAGGTGGCTAACTCTTGATTTCAGTTCAGGTCATGATCTCAGGGTTGTGAAATCAAGCCCCAAGTAGGATTCTGCACTCAGTAGGGAGTCTGCTTGAGATTCTCTGTGTTTGTCTCTCCCTCTGCTCTCTCTCTCTTTCTGTCTAAAAATAAATAAATAAATCTTAAAAAAATAACATTTCTTGGTTTTTTTTAAGGGGTTAATTCTTTTTATTATTTAGTTGTAAGGGTTCTTTATATATTCTGGATCCAAGTCATTTTTTAGAGATGTGTTTTGCAAATATTTCTCCTACTTTGTTGCTTGTCTTTTTATTTTCTTTAAGGTATTTTTCAAAGAAATTTTTAACTTTGACAGAGTACGATTTATCATTTTGTCCATCCCAATGTCACAAGGATTTTCTCCAATGTTTTTCTCTAGAAGTTATATGCTTTTATATTTAGGACTATGATCCAATTTGAGTCCTGTTCATATTTCTGTATATGGTGTTGAAAAAAGAGTTGAATCTGTTTTTTCACTTGGTGTCCAGATTTTCTAGCACATTTGTTTAAAATGTCTTTCTCCACTGAAGTACTTTGGCACGCTGTCAAAAGTGAATTGGTCATATATGTATGGGTCTTTTCTTCTCCTTGAAGTGTCTGTCATAGTAATTCAAGCCTCAGAGAATGAATTGAGAAGTAGTTGCTCATCTTCAGTTTCTTGGAAGAGTTTGGGTAGAATTGGTATTCTTTCTTTCTTAATGTTTGCTAGGATTCCCCAGTAAGGACTGTGGCCTTGGAGTTTTCTTCATGGGAAAGTTTTAAAATACAATTTTAATTTCTTTAGAGATTTAGAGCTATTTGCATTATCGTGTGTGTGTGTGTGTGTGTGTGTGTTTATGTATTTTGGTACATTTTCTATTTCAAGGAATTTGTCCAATTAATCTCCATTATCAATTTTTTTGGCATGGTATTTATTACTCTAAGGTAGTTCACAAGAACCCCCTATCCTTCTAATGCTTTCTAGTACTGCTTTAGTTGCAATCCCACAAGTATGGGATGGCATGATTTTACTTTCACTAATTTTAAAATACTTTATAATTTACTTGTTGTACTTACTTTATAATATATGTATTATATATATAATAATATAACTTGTTGTTACTTACTTTATAATTTACTTGTTTACTTTGTTTCTTCTATGAGTTTCCAAATATTTGAAGATTTTTCTAGATAACTTTCTGTTATGAATTTTTAATTTAATTTTGGTCAGAGAACTTTGTATGACTTGCACACTATTACATTTTTTGAGACTTCTGTTATGTAACTGGAATATAGTCTGTCTTTGTCAATATTCTGTGTGCACTTGAGAAGAATGAGTATCTATTCTGCTGTTGTTCAGGAGACTGTCCTGTAAATGTCGATTAGGTCAATTTGGTTAATGGAACTGTTCAACTTTTCTGTATCTTTACTGATTTTATGTCAACTTCTTTGATCAGTTAGAGAAGGGACTGTTGAACTCTCAATTTTAATTGCAGATTATCTTTTTTTCTCTTTTTCGGTTCTATCAGTTTTGGCCCATGTATTTGGAAGATCTATTATTAGTTGCACAAACATTTAGGATTGTTATGGTCTCTTGATTAATTAACCTTTATCATTATGAACTAACCTTTTTATCTCTGATGATATTTGCTGTGAAATCTATTGTGCCTGACATTAATCTAGAAACTCCAGCTTATATTTTTTTCTTATTTATTTGTAGTATTAGCATGATACATGTTGTTTTCATCTTTTTATTTCCAACCTATTTGTGTTTTTATACATAAAGCACATTTCTTGTACGCAGCATAGAGGTGGGTCCTTCATTTTTATCCAGTTGGACAATCTCTACCTTTTAACTGGAGTGTGTAGCCTGTTTTCTTTTAGCATGATCATCAATCCTTATAGAGGTTTCTGGCACTCTTTCTCCATGTCCTGTCCCCCACCCTCTACAGTACTCTCACGAGTTCCAGCCAATTTAGTCTTCTCCAACTTCAAGCTCTGTATCCTCAAATAAAGTAAGATTGCCACACAACCGGGGATCTCACTTCCCATGATTCATCCAAAAAAGCCTTGAAACAGACAGCTGGGATGACCCGTGGGTTCACCTCCTGAATTTCCTTTCCATGAGAAGTCACAGTCCTCTGTCTAATATCACATATTTGCCTGGTGTCTAACATCACATATTTGGTTTAGTTTCCTTGTTGTTTATGGTGAGAGGGTAAGTCTAATCCTTTATTCACCATGGCTAGAGTGGAGGTCTCCCATAAAGTCTCTCTAAGTTAAGCAAATTGGCTAAGATGATCTAGACATTTATGGTATCAAATGCTTGTTATAAATTGATATGAGTATCAATTTAAATAAAATGATGGAGGTGTGGCACCATGCTGTCTACTTCTCTATTATTCCCTCACTTACTACCCATATCCTAGCATGGGACTGTCTCTGAAGGTAATGGGAGTTGGCCTCCACTTATCTCTTGCATCTTTCTGCTTGCTAGTCTGACACATGTGTGTACCCACAACCCAGGATTCATAGTGTCCCAGCCTTGAGGATAGCTTTGCTTCAAGTGCCTTGGTGGGATGCAGCTATCTCCCTTCCATAATTTTGGAATTAGAGTCCCTTTCAACAAGTGTCCAGAGAAGTCTGTATTCTCTTGCAATCTTAAACGTGCCAGGGGAGAGAGTACAAATGATTGCTGCTTTGTGCGCTCTGTCTGGTATGTTTACTCTTTCCTCTCCACATCCTCCTTGTCTCCTTCATTATCATTTTAATGGTGACATTTAAAAATTTATTTCAGCTTTGCAATTTGTAAGCTCCACTACATTATTATAATGACTACAACAGTGTTGTGATGAAAGTAATCATTAACTCCTACTCTATAGAAAATGAAATTGAACTATATAAATGTTACCAAACTTGCCCAAGGTCAGGCATGTGTTAATAACAGAGTTAAGATTAAAGTCTTCTGACTCCAGAGCCCACGTGGCATTTTCACCACACCACAATATCTTTCCTGCAGCCCCTTTTGCCTTCAAAACGTCTGTTTGATTTTTTTTTCTTCTTTAACTTCCAGAGACTTTCAATCTCCCTGGATTGCAGAGCCATGTTACTTTTATAAAAATGTTTGGAGAATAGCGATAGAAATGTTTGTTGCTGCTGCTTCTGTCCTGATGAACACATAAGGTTCTTAAAAGCTGTGCATAAACCCATTCGATCATGAGTCCAAAGCATTACTTTTTAATCAGTTTATGCATCCATATCTATGTAAAGTTCATTTTCTCTAAGGAATGGTGTGTGTTGGTGGTGTTAGTTCAGACTTTGGGATTTTTTTTGGCACTCTTCTTATCATTTCATTCCTCTCCAAAAGCTTTGCGCTTTTGGAACATGACAGAGTTAATAATGTTAATAAACTAACTCGGAAAACAGCAATACAATCTGGCCCACAGATGTGGGGTGTGTTTAGCCTACACACTGATTTTATAAAATGTGAATTAGCTACAAAATTGAAATACAGGGCATTTCACATAAAAATCAGAATTTTCACACTGTCTTGAAAAATCAGAGAATCTTGTAACCGTGGGCCTCCCAACCCCTCATGATATCACTTGGCCACAGCTGAAATTTGGCTGCCCTCTTTTGACTGAGCACCTGCTACTTGGCTGGTCACAAGTTCTGTTCCCCTGTTGTCTTATACTGGTCTCACTTCATGCATTTACTTTACCTGCCTTGAGTTTATGATTTTGGCTGCACACTAACAAACTTTAGTTGAGGCTAAAATGTCTGTGCACAATCATGGTGCCACCTGTTGGTGAAAAGTAGGGATGGTGGGCTTTTGCTCTGAAAGGGAGTTTCCTTCATCTGTACGGATGGTTTAGAGTCAAGAGTTTATAAACGGAGAAGCACTTCTGTTTATGAAGTATGACTATGTAGCAGCATAAATACTCCCCATGTACCCCACACCTGTGCACCTGCAACGGACTATAATTCAACTCCAGACCTTGCCAGGTCTTTCAAGGAAGCTTGGGTATGTGGGTACGGAGAAGCAGGTGCGTGTGCGCTGTGGGACATAGGAAGTACAGAGGAGTTAGCAGCCTGCTTCCCTTGAAGATTCCTCCTGGAGATCTAGTCTGCAGGAATTTGTTCATTTGGCTTTTTTGGAAGAGGTCCCATCTTTTCTGCATTGCTGTTGAACATGACTCCTCATCACATAGCACAAAGAGCACAACATCTGGAATCAGAAAACCTTCATAACAGTCATGTTTCTGCTATTTACTATTTGATCTGGATCAAGCTACAAAGTTTCTGTGGTCTTTGGTTTTCTCATCCAAAAATCGTTATAATAACGACCGTGCAATTTAGCAAGGTAGTTGTGTGACAGTCTATGTCAGATGAGAAACAGCATTGGTGAAAGACACGAATTATACCCCACATCATGTTTACAGTTGGTTTACATAGTGCTTCAGGCTGAGCGGTTGAAACACAGCCCATTAATTTCGAAAACTTATTTTTTTAATTTAGCAGAAGTCAATGCATTTTAAAAAAACAGCTCTCTCCCAGGGTTTCAATAATGGAATGCCATTTGATCAAGTATGGTGGCCTATACACAGCTCTGTTATTCTAACATCTTGGACCTGGGCAGACCTCAGTCCTATGGGCAGAATGTAACGACTCATCAAATTGAAGGGGTAACAGCAGTAAAGCTTTTCTCTGGGCCTCTCTGCTTCTCTTGCTACAGCCTCTCCCCCTGTGAGTGGTCAGTCATTAACATAGCTTCAGTATAACATTCTTGCAGGTGACTCTTTAGGACCTCACCTGAGATCAGTGCACCTCTGATTATCTGAAAGATATTTTCATTTGGATTTCCCTTTATCATTTCATAGTCCATGAATTCAAAACCCAGTTTATCTCCTTTCCACAAAAGAAGCCCTTCTGAAATCTCCTGTCAGTGGCATCAGTGTTCTCTCAATTAGGTGTGACTGGATTTATTCAGTGATCACCATAGGCTGGGTTTAGAAACTGTGACCATCTACCTTCCCCTTTATTCCTATATTTAGACCTGATAGATTTTTTTTCAGTATCATTCACATCTCTCCTTCCCTTTCTATTTCATGAACACCAAGTCTAAGACCTCCTTACTACCTCTTAAATCATAATGGAAATCCAGCCTAAGGGTCTTGAGATTAAGCTTTTCCTGAAAGGGAAAAAAAGCCTTTCTTTGGCTTTCTGGGGATGACACCATTAAATCTGAATACTTCTGCCTGTGTTAAAGCTTTCTGTGTTCTAAATGAGAAACAGGTCTCATATCTCATCAGTCACACCCTCCATCTACTCCCTCAGCCTAGTCCTGGTGTGCAGGCCTAGTGCAGTTGGCTTTGCTTGCGTGTTTTCCATGGATGCTCTTCTGTGTCTGTCCAAATCAGACAAGACCTTAGAGGTTTAGTCAGATGCCACCCCCTAAGACTTCTCTTTCTTGGCCTTTCTGTACTTGCTTCCTACTTCCTGAACTTCTAGAACAGTAACACTCTGTGCCATGCATTTCTCACACTTATTTCTCCATACTTCTTGTTCAACATCATTCATGAGGGCAAGTTTTGCTTCTTCCGCTAAACTATGAACTCCCTAAGGAGAGAGAGCACATCAGGCTAAATCTCTCTCACTTGAGTTCCTTGCATGTGGTAAGTATTGACTGAAGGAGAAATCGAATGACTGTTGATTTATTGGGGTAAATGAAATGAACAATAGATTCAGTCAGGTTTTGACAAGGTTTCATTTACTTTTCAATACATACATCCTTTTTGGGTTGGTAAGTTGAATTGTTTAATAAGGTGAATAGAGGAAGTGCTATAACCTACTTAAACAAGTAAAAATTGAGATCTGATTTAATGAGTACAGAATGTACTTTAAAAAAGGGCAATGGGGGGCGCCTGGGTGGCTCAGTGGGTTAAGCCGCTGCCTTCGGCTCAGGTCATGATCTCAGGGTCCTGGGATCGAGTCCCGCATCGGGCTCTCTGCTAAGCGGGGAGCCTGCTTCCCTCTCTCTCTCTCTGCCTTCCTCTCTGACTACTTGTGATTTCTCTCTGTCAAATAAATAAATAAAATCTTTAAAAAAAAAAAAAAAGGGCAATGGGACAGGATATTTGACATCAGGCCTGTTCTAGAAAAATTTAATGTATTTGGACAGAAATCATTAGACATCCTAAATTTGTTGTGTCTTTAATATTTAAGTGCCACTGGCCTATAAGAGAGGAAATCAGGACAATATTGGCTATGGAAGCTGACAATGGGATTGATTGCCCAAAGAAGGTGACAGGAACCTTCCGCCCACACAAGTACCATGTCATTTTTCCATGAACTCGGCCTGCAGTGATTAAGTGTGTGTGCTTGAGAATGCTTCCAAAGGTTTGAGCAATCCATCTGGCAAAAGCAGTTGACACTATGGGACTTGTTATTGTGGTACTGGGCCAGCACCAAGACTTACTTAATTGCATTAGTCATCAAGCAGCAGTGCCACTAATCTTGGATCATACCGAGTGCCATCTGGCTTGTGTATTTGAAAGACCAAACAAACAAAGCTGAAGAACTACAAACTTCTCGCATATTTGAGCCTGAGACCTAGAGGTTATGACCCCAACTTTCAACCAGTTCTGTGGTAAAACTAGAAGTGTCCTTCCTGTGCAACAGAGGCATAATTTAGGCCAACATGACAAGAGTTGAGGGCTTCCAAAAGGCCTCATCCACCCAAAACACAATTGCCTGGCCACATGCTAAAGTTCTCCAGATCCCTATCATTAGAGTGATTTCTGTACATTTGAGCAGTGTCTCCAAGAAGTTCCATTAAATGCAGCTGCATTACCTGGAATTAGGTACCTGTTAACCCCTTAGTTCTCTGCTCCCATCTGTAAGAAATAGCTAGCTTCCTCAGGTTGGACACTGAGGGCACTAAAGTCAGTCAGGTTGGTTGTTTTGAAAAAACAATGCAAAAAATGTAAAGGTTATGACCAGGAGATATTGTTGGCTAGAAGTATCTCAAGGATATGTTCTGGCCATAGTAATGAAACAGAAGATGGAAAATATGGAAGAGGAGGGAACTTCTTGCTTCAAGACTTTGTTCATATCTGGCCTGACATCCATACCTTCACACACCAGATATCATAAGACTATAGTCTAGCCATTATTTTGTAAAGACTCTTAGCTTTGCCATTGACACATTAGAAACTTACTCAAAACTTCCTCCCAACTCCCTAAAATTTCAGCCAAGAAAAAAGAATTGAAAAGGCAAGGCAGAGGGGAAGATAAAAAACAGACATGCTGT
Organism: Mustela lutreola; assembly: GCF_030435805.1. Taxonomy (NCBI): domain Eukaryota; kingdom Metazoa; phylum Chordata; class Mammalia; order Carnivora; family Mustelidae; genus Mustela; species Mustela lutreola. Next base: position 54,623,539 of record NC_081295.1, on the reverse strand, counting down.
TTTCAAAAAATCAACTTCCTTCTTTCTCTTAAAAATCTTTCCTGCAAAAGGTTGCCCTATTATGAAATAGTTTATACTTTTACCTTAACATCCCCCTGGAGTCCTCTCTGTATTCCTTTGTGGTATCTTTAGGATAAAGACAAGGGACCTCCTTATTTCCTGGGGCAGGAAAACTAAAAAGGTATTTATAAGTATTTTAGGCCAAAGTTCATGATGGAGACCTATGTGAGTGGGTTGCCTCCCAACGGATGAATAATTGACTAGAAGCAGTATATGGGGCTCTGTTGAGCAAACATAAGGTACAGGAGAGGGACACACAACAATGGACCACAACAAATGATTCTCTAGAAGCATCTTACTGCCCACTGTTGATTTGGGACACATAGTTCCAACACCATCTGAATATAAGATGTTGGTTTACTTTATTTTTTATTTTTATTTTTAAAGATTTTATTTATCTATTATCTATTATTTGAGAGAGAATGAGAGAGAGAGAGAGAGAGAGAGAGCACGAGAGGTGAGAGGTCAGCAGGAGAAGCAGACTCCCTGTCAAACAGGGAGCCCAGGGTGGTACTCGATCCTGGGACTCCAGGAACATGACTTGAGCTGAAGGCAGTCGCTCAACCAACTGAGCAACCCAGGTGCCCCAGATTTTAGTTTACTTTAATGGGCACGTAGTTATTCATGTAAATGTCAGCTTTTGTAAAATTCACCTTTATTGTATAAAATAAAGACTAGCCCTTCTCACTCCCTCTAACTCTCATTTTTCTACCTTATGATAAAATGGGCTTTTCTATTGAGTCTCCGAGAGAAAATATCACTGAATAAGATTACAAATATGATTCACATGCCTATGAATTTTTTTCAAAAGTGGAAATCAAGGCAAACTTCATTCACTGGTCAAACAAACCAAGGAGTTGTTTTTTCACAAAAATGAACTTTTAGATGCCCTGATTACATAAACTAAAAAAATGTTTCCCCAGCTAGTCTCCTCTAAGAGAATCTCCTGTTGGATGTGATGCACTCATCTGTTGCATCCAGGTTGGCCTACCTTAGCCCTCTCCTCCCAGTACAGAGGAGAGCAGACTGCTTTCAGCTGGTACAATAGAGTCACTGGCTCATCTGGTCAGACCTCATGAAACACTCAGTCAGGATAGGCAAGATTTTTTTCCTCAAAATGATCGCGTAGATCAACCACTCAGACTGCACCGCAAAGGTCCTGAAAAGGACCAGGTTTAAAACACCTCAGAATCATAGAAGTGCTTCCATTGGAACTCATTCTTCACCTTGGCAGGCATACATCCTCAAGTTCAGCTCAGGACTTGAAATGACCAAGAGACAGGGACGAAGTAGATTTGGCTCCATGGGCCGAGAGTGGATTCCTGGCCGAAAACCCAGGGCACTGACTTGAGTAGTCAGATTTCCAAAATATGAAAGGAAATAGCAAGGGGAGAAGGAGAAAAAAGAAGTGTGTGTGTGTGTGTGTGTCCCCAGGGGTGTGTGTGAGTGGGAAAGAGTGAAATGAAACAGATTGAAAACCATACCTGGCCACCCACATCAAATCTCTCTTAAGCCCTCATGCCTCAGGCTTCTGGTTTGTCTCCTCAGATTCACTTTCCAGCCTTTTTTAATGTGCTCCTATCCTGGAAAGCTGATACATTGTGGTTCTCATCAGTGGGTTCTCAAGCCCTCTGACTTCTAGTAGGTTTGGTCAATGGAGGGCACTGGTGGGAATTCTGAAAACTTGAAGAGGGTGAAGTTGTGGTTAGCAGAGGTGGACTGTGTCTTCCTGTGAAAGCCACAGCTCCTGTCAGTGTGGCTTCTCCATGCTGCTCTATCTGGGTTCCCATTTCTCCACTACCATTTCACCCTTCAAACTTAAGGGTGGGTGGTAATGGTGACAATGGATCCTTACCATTGCCGGTTCGGGGACAGTGTAAGAACACTGCTCTCTGTTGGTTTCCTTAAGCCCCACCTACACATCTGCAAAGAATCCCTTTATTAAATTCTTTCCAAATCAGATTGTTTGAGTGTGCCATTGGTTTCCTATTAAGACTTGGAAAGATATATGTTCTAAATACATGAATTTTTACAAAGTAGATGATGGAAATTGAACTTATGCAAGGCAGCTTTAAATCATAGTGATAGTATGTCCAGTTTGAGGGCTATGGATGGCAAAGGAACCAGGTCATCCTTTTGTTTCTGCACATAACACATCACAAATAGAGAAACCAGTGAAGAAGGAGTCGGAATATTCAGGATCTATCTAGAATTTACCCCACAGTGGGTGCGTAGCCTTAGTCAGTTCATTGAACTTTTGTAGTTCATGAGGAACTCTGTTTCCTCATTTATTTAAGAGAAATAATCTGCTCAATGTTCTTCTCAGCACTTTCAGGATGATCAAATAACACAGTTACCTGTAAAAATCCTGTAGGCTGGCAGTAATAACAGCTCCTTTGAAGATTTTTTTTCACGAGTTTCCCAGGAAGAATTAATTCTCTTTCCTCCATCTTCCCATAGCAATTGATTCAAACAAACCTCCATTAAAGCATCCATTCCATAGTATTGTAGCTGAGTGTTTATAAGCTTATTACTTCTGTTAGAAGATAAGCCCTTTACAGATTATGTTCCAAGCCCTGAGTGGGTACTTGGCACATAAAGAGCTCAACACATGTTCACTGAAAGAATGTATATGCTTTCTCTTTTATTCTCATCTCTCTGGTTTTACACCGTCACAAGCTTGGGCTATGAGGACCATCCCACCGATGACTTCTGGGAGTTGCTTTAACTACTACATGACCCCACATTTCTCGAGCCAGGAATATGCTATGGAAGAAGCCCAAGCATACAGCGAGCTATGAATTGTTTGGTGTGGACCAATAAACTATCTCAATCATTTTGTTTTTCCTCAAAATTTAACTATTTGTACAGAACATTCTGTCAGTCGAGAGAGCTTTGAAGCAGGACAGTACTAGAAACCAGGGACTCAGAGTGGGCAGCGGATGAGTAAGCTGAGGAAGCATCCTGAAGAGAGGAGAGAGGGAGGCAACATGCAGGGAAGTGAGGGGAGAGGCTACGCCACCACTGACAATGGCAGTTCCACTCAGCTGGGCTTTATAGGCCCTAGAAGCCAGGGTTGTGTTTTGTTTCCTAACCTTAGATTCTGTGATGCTGTGTCCTGCTATGTCTAGCTTCAGTGGGTTTCTCTTTCTTTGTAATCCAGAGCTCTGACTGGAAGACCTCTTCTTAGTTTTCTCTCATTGTCTTGGGTTGCTGAGAAAGCGGAAGAGCGACGCCTGGCATTATACCAGCTCTGCTCCTGGGGGTCCTGGTATGGCCCCTTGGCATTTGGCACATACAGCTTGTGGGCTTGCCTTATTCCTTATCTCCACGGGCTTGCTTCTTGTTCTCAAGGTCTTTACAACTTGGATTGAAGCTTCTTTCCCTTCTACCTACTGAGCAGATGTCCTCTTTCCTTTGTCATGAAGTGTTCACAATCGTCTTATTTTTCACAATCATCTTATATTTTAACCACTGTATTCCCATAGTTCATTGGCCCTTTTCTCTGCCTCATAAGTTCTCACGTGTCACACAACTCCTCACACCCCACATATATCCAGGGAACAAAACAGGCTAAGAAGAACAAGCCAAGAATGAAGCTCTTAAGCAAACAACATAGTGAGGCGCTAGGCTCAGGGAACCTCTGGTCTTCACCTTCTCTCCTGCATCTGAGTTTGGACCTGTCTTTGGGGGCTCTTGCTTGACAGTGATTCCAAAGGACAAAGACCACACTGAGTCCAAAAACTACAATTGATTTGGAACCCCATTATTGATTTGCTTCTGGGATGTGATGATGAAGGGAGCCCTTAAATCACTTTTGGGGGGCAGCTGAGAGCCCCGTGAATTCCTGCGAAAGTTAGAACCAACCAGCCCCTTCCCTGCATTGAGGATGAGAGAGTTGTGAGAGGCAATTCTCAGAACTGGAATCTAATGCTTGGAGACAGAGCCCGTCATAAGGCCCTATGTTTACTATCAATTTTTGTAGCAGTAGTTTGAGAAGTACTGAAACAGAAGAGGGAAGCAGGAATCCCAAAGAGGAAGAGGAGAAAAATGGCCCTTAAAAAAATGGCAGTTGATGGGCTGTTTTCTCAGGGTGAAAGTGTTACTTTTTAGCAGCTAGCTTGTTGTTCTTGTTGTTTTTAAAGATTTTATTTATTTGACAGAGAGACAGAGCGAGAGAGAGAGAGAGAGAACATGGGGGGTGGGGAGGGAGCCTGACACAGGGCTTGATCGCAAAACCCGGGGACCAAGACCCAAGCTGAAGGCAGATGCCCAATGACTGAGCCACCCAGGCGTCCCACAGCAAGCTTGTTTATGAAGTAGTTTCTGTGGAAAAATCACATCCTATGAACTACAGTTTAAGTGCCTGCCTTCTGCTTTTAGGAAATTTTTACTAATAGTTTCATTAAATAATTATCCTTTATAATAGATTCATTTACTACTTGATTAATTATTAAAGAAATGAAGTAACATCCAGTTATTAGAGTCCACTAATTGCCCTTACAAATATTGTAAGTTGCAAACTTTCTGGAAGAAATGGGCTTTTTATTTTTATTATTACTTTTTTTTTTTTATTCATAATGGCTTTCACAATAAAAATGATAGTGCAGAAGAAATATTGACAGCATGACCAATGGCTTGGCCTTACTTCCAAGGATCATAAGTGATCATCAGAGGTTATGCAATGGCACTTGAGAGAGGGAAGAATCAAAGGAGGAAATCAGAATTCTCCAGCCAGATGTTCCATTTGTTTGGACCAGACCCTTTCACCATCTCGCTCCCATGTCCGTGGCTGGGGATTCATTGCAGGCAGCTGCACCGCCTTTCAACACGTGACCAAGCCAACATCCTTCAGGCTCTACAGTGATGAATTTCACCTCCAGTTACAAAGGGTCTGCTTCTCTCTTGGAAGTGAGAATCCAAACCTTGAATTTTATTAAAAAACTTTATTGAAAACACAGCGAGTGAGAAAATACAATTCAATGTCATGGGTTTAAAAAACACACATATTGGGGAAGGTATGTGCTATGGTGAGTGCTGTGAAGTGTGTAAGCCTGACGATTCACAAACCTATACCCTGGGGCAAATAATACATTATATGTAAATAAAAAGAATTCACACACACACACACACACACACACACACACACATACACACAATGGATATCGTTAAAAATAGGTAATAATAAGTGCATTTAACCTGTTGGTCCCTGCTGAGCTGTAAATCAAGGCCTGAAATCTCAGAACCCCGGGTCATCCCATGAGCCCTGGCAAGAGTGGCTTCAAATCACATTCTGGTGACATTATAGATGAGGCACTGGTCAAAGGCTGTTATTTAATATCTCTAAACTTGAGTTTATCTGCAAAAGAAAAAAGGTCAGTGATGTTATTATTCCTCAGGGTTATTTGGAATTTAAATGGATATTTTATAAAAGCTCAATAATTTGCTGGTCGAAGTATTCTCACATATATGACTATATATTCCAAATCATTGCAACTATGTTTAACTGGTGAGGTTATGCAAGCCAAATAGTGGTGTCTCACTCAGTTTGGGTCTCTAGGCCAGAACACCATAGGGTCGCTTATAGACAACAGAAATTAAAATCTAACTTGTGACAAGTGAATGGACAAGAGGAATACCAATATGTTAATCCAGACACTAAGCTTGGCTCCTTCAAGCAGCTCATGGTCTCGTTGGAAAGGCAGACAATTGGCTTCCAGAATGCAAGATCTCTGGTAGCAGTTACCACTGGAAAGTAGTGAGGGGATTGTGGAGGCCAGGTGCAGCGGCTTATTACTTTCACTTTTAAGAAGAGTATTTTTCACAATCTCCTTTGAGATAGGTTATGATGAAGATGGTGAAATGTGAGCTGGATTGGAGAAATGTTAGTTTTGCAGCTGGCTGATAGCTAGACCCAAAGGATATTAACAGGTAGGCAGGTGAACCTGTTGAGATTTCCAGTGGTAGACCATGGGCTCTGAGGCCTTGTCTTATTTAGCTTTTATATTAGTGGTTTAGTAAATCATAGAAGGCATACTCATAATAGTAAGCATAAGATACACAGCTGCCAGAAACAACTAATTCAAGTGATGATGGAATCAATATTTATAGCAATCTTAATATGTTGTACTTGCATCAAAATAAATCAGATCCAAACTTGAAAGGGAGGACAACTTCACTTATGATTGCAACATTGTATCCTTTTAATACTTAACCTTATCTTTTGTGCTGGTTATGTCAGTTTCTCTTCCTACAACAAGGGATCCCAGAGTAAGACAGCTGATAACAACTTCTCATGGGGCCTCATTTCATAGGGGGAACTGTGCAGCTGCTAGGGGCTGGATAAAGGGAGCAGACTGGACCCATGCCTCAGTCTGCCCTCTTACTATGACAGAAGTAAGGGAGGTGTGTTAATCAGTTTTGTTTGAAGTTGAAAATGACATAAATAAAACTCCAAAACCAAAAATACATCACCTGTCACACTTACAAATTCCAGAGATATACCTGCTTACAGCCTAGTTGGAGTCAAGTGCTTACTGTAGGGAGAAATCTGCCTCTCTCAATCTCTTAACTTTTGTTTCCTGTGTGTTTTAGTCATTCCACAACATGTTCTTACCAAATGGTGACACACAAAACCTTTAACATCCAGGACTTACATTAAACTAACTAGCACAATGAAAACCCCTTCCCCACTGGTTCCGACAGAGCCCTAAATTGGGCTCCCTTGACTTGTCTTAGATCACATTCCTAAACCAATCTCTGTGGACAGGATAGGGTGGCCATATCTAGGTCACGAGCCCATTCTTGGTTTGAAGAGGTTAATAGCAGTAAGTTAGAACTATTTATATCCCAAATACATGAAATAGTTCCCATATAAAAGAGGAACCCTGTGAATAGAAGCAGAGGGAAATGGACACTAGATGGGTAAACATAACAGATGTCCACCCTGGAGGAAATATTCCCATTGTACTATTCATGATAATACTAGATAAGACTGGATAGAATATGGCTAGAAGAACTAGAGATGAAAAAACCAAGGGGAGGCATGAGAGCTGTTTTAAAGTTTGTGGAGAGTCAATGAACAGTCTTCATGGAGAAGAGGGCCCTGGTTTGATTTCTTAGATTCAGAGGACAGAAAAAAGATTGTTGGGTAGAAGATGCTGGGAAGCTAACTTTAGTTCAATATGTGAAGAAACTTTATAATGACTTAAGTTGTCCAACAGTGGTTAGTCCCTGAGCAAGCTCTCCCTAAACGGAGGGACTGGCAGGAATTCTTGGGGATGAAGAACCTTCCATTGGGTGGAAAGCTGCATTAGATGACCACCAAGGTATCTATTTTATCTTTAAGATCCTATAACTCTTTGATCTTTAAATAGCATAGCAAGCATCTAATGTACTACCTTGACAGCCTTGTTAGAATCTATCTATTTCATACTGCCAAAGACCATGGAAATTTGAACCGTTTGACCAAGTTGATTAGGAATGTCTGTACACATGGTTACGTGTCAACATTTGTATAAATGTATTTTCTGTTGTGGAAAAGCCCAGATAGATTTTGGGGAGTCACTTTGTGCATTTCTTGGCTTAAGTTTAAGCATTAAGAAGCCTCAGAAATGCTCCCTATAGCCTGACCTGGAGATTTCTTTTTATAAACACTTTGATCACATTATGACTGAAGGAAACTGGTGAAAAGAAAGGAAGATCAATTTTATTTTCTGCAGCAGGCAGATCTTATGAGTGTGGAAAATTCCTTAATAAATGTTTCTTTAATTTATTTATAGTCTCTGAATAATGGTAATGATAATTATAATGATTATAGTTTTCATTTATTGAGTGCTCACTGCTAATATTAATATTTAACATTCATTACTATTACTAAAAATAGCTGATCTCATATACTGGGAATGATTTGAAGGACTTCACATGTATTATCTCATTTAATACTCATAAGACCTCTTTGAGGCAGGTACTATGATATTGTCATGTTATCAATGAGCGGATAGAGGTGCAAAGTTTAATAACTTGCCAAGTTCATAAAGTTATTTGTAAGAAACAGTATTGCAGTGTGCCAAAAATGGTCTCATATGCATTATCTTCTATAAATCACACAGTACCCCTATGAAGGAGATGTGAATAGTTCTGTTTTATAAATGATGAAAATGAGTATCAAGAAGTCACTTGCTAGCTAGCAAGTAGCCAATCAGAATTAGAGTTAATCTTTCCCCAAAACTTGTGCTTTAGGGGCACCTGGGTGGCTCAGTGGGTTAAAGCCTCTGCCTTCGGCTCGGGTCGTGGTCCCAGGGTCCTGGGATCAAGCCCCGCATCGGGCTCTCTGCTCAGCAGAGAGCCTGCTTCCTCTTCTCTCTCTGCCTGCCTCTCCATGTACTTGTGATCCCTGCCTGCAAAATAAATAGATAAAATCTTTAAAAAAACAAAAACAAAAACAAAAAAAACCTTGTGCTTTACTCTTTCCCATATCCCAGAATCCAGAATAGCCAAGGCACCTCTGTCTGGATCAGTCCTGGATTCTGGTATGAATGACTTTTCTTTTCTTTGGGGAAGATTCTGCCACACTGCCTTCTGCTGGTCTGGGGCACAGCTGGTGACACGCAGTGTCCACTCAGCTCCTCCTGGCTTCCAGAGAGTGGGAAGAGAATCGCAAATTCACCTTCTCTGTCTCCAAATTTTTTGTTCCTTGGGGGACACCACGGTCTATTATCTCTCAGCCAGGGACTCCCCACAAAACAGAGTTTCTTTACTTTCTGCTGTCAGGGACCCTTTGGGATTGCCAACTCTTCGCCAGGATGGCAGGTCCCATTTTCTCAGAGTATGTTTTTATGTAGCAATTGACAAGGATTAAAGAAAGAAATAACAATCAGTGGCCATGATTTATCTCATTAGTGTCTTATGCCTTGTAACTACTCTGTTATATTTTTAGTTCTGTTCTTAAGACAATGAAGCACCTGGCCACCCAGGGGCATTCGTATCTTTATAATCTTTCCATGCTCCTGAGGTAGTGAGTGGTTTTATGTAGATTAAGAATTCAAGAATAAAAGTGATCTCCTTAAATTATCATGAATTATATGTATGACATCTAGAATCTCTGTGAAAGTATGTGTTCAGAATCTCCATTTATCTGTTTGATCTCCTCCTTATATTTCTTACTCCATGTTTTAATCTACTCTTCATAAATGTTATTGTGCCGAATACAATGACTTTCCTGGTGAATATGCTAGAAACAGTTCTAAAATGGTGAGAGTGACGTGGGTTCTGGGTGAGGGAGTCATTCCTGAAATGGTCTCGGGGAAAGAGTGTCCTGAGCCCAGTCGGCATAGGAAATAGCACAGCGAGTGTGGAGAACTGGACCAAGGTCATGGCTGGGAAGGCAACAAGCTAGGGGGCCAGGAACAGAACAGAAATAGAGAAGGAGCTGTAATGTCAGCTCCCAAATAGGGATAGGGTCCTAATAGATTTGTCAAAAAAGCATGACATCCCGTGCATTTTGTGTCTACATTTGTTTCTGTATTATACTTTTTTATAGAGATAGAAAATAAAATATATGAGTTCTTTGCAGTGATTTTTCCCTTGTGCCATCTCTACTTGGATGGTATCCTTTCTGCTCATGCTCATTTCTTCTAGTGGCAATTTTCTCAAAATGAAACTCAGTTCAGAACTTCCAAATTAGGGAATAACCAAATGCATAAGAACTTAGAGACTCAATGCAAATGTGATCTCAGTCCTTCAGTGTTGCTGTACAAAGTTTAAAACTTCATCTGTTGTTATCAGCTCAGTCTTCGCTGTTGCTTTTATAGAGAGACCATCCAGGACTCGGCAGAGGACACCCTCCCCCCATCTGTGGTTCTGCTTTCTGTGGTTTCAGTTACCCGTGGTCAACCGCAGTCCCGAAGCAGATGATCGTCCTTCTGACGTAGCATCAGAAGGTCAGCAGATGCCTAATGCTGTGTCACCGTGCCTGTGTCACTGACCTCACCTCACCTCATCACTCAGGCATTTTGCATTTCCCATCATCACAAGAAGGGTGACTGCAGATCAATGAGACATTTTGAGATTCACATAGCTTTTATGACATTACATTGTCGTAATTGTTCTATTTTTTATTAGTTATTGTTAATCTCTTACTAAGCCTAATTTAGAAATTATATTTTATCTCACACACACACACACACACACAGTATATATAGGGTTTAGTACTATCCACAGTTTCAGGCATCCACTGGGGGTCTTGGAACACATCCCCCACAGATAAAGAGGACACTATTGTACATAATTTCTGAAGCCTATTCAGGGACTTCAGAAAGCAAGAATGCTCGTTATTTAGTTCATGATATCTGATCTTGAAGGAAAGAACCTCAAAGACTTAGCTGGTGGTTATTTACCTCGAATTGCTAACCAAGCTTAAAGAGCCACATAGACCCAGCAATGTTACAGAGAAATTTGCCAAATCAGCTGAGAGATCAGTGATACTTTATTAATTAATCTCATCTTAAATACCTTGGCTCTTGGATCAGTATACTCTCACACTTGGCTTTTTCAGTATTTACCTCAGAGGTCCTAAAGTATTCATTTTTGCCTACAGGACATGTGGTGATGGTATTATTGGTGAAATAACAGTGGAAATAAATGTGCTCATTCACACTACTCAAAACATGTAAGCTGTTCGAGGAACATTAACCTGAAATTTCTCACCAAGCATCTTGTTTGTCTCTGCCCTCTTACATAGAAATCTGGCACTTGTCATCTCTTCCCTGTCACCACGCTCCAGAATTAAGGTTCAGACACAGAATGGGGTGAGGCTTGAGGAACAAAGAGAACCAAGTAGCTCAAGTCTGACTTTCCAAGCAGGACCCCAATTCCCAACCACGTGGTGCTCACAACGTGCTTTGGGCTTGGGCAAAGTAGCTCAAAGGGTAAGGGTGGGCTGGAAAGCAACAGTTGGTGTTCTGTGGATGAAGAGAAGAAATGCAAGGGAGAAGCGTCATACCGTAGTGACATATGTTGGTTCCTCAGTAAATCCAAATGCAATCAGGTACTGACTGAATGCATATCACTGTGCTCGGAATCAAGCATTGGTTAACATTTCCATGGGAGTTTAAATGGGTCGCAGGTTACTGAGTCCTCCAGAGAAATCTGTTAGTCGCACCCTATATGGCTCTTAGGTAGATGGTCAGTGAGACATCCTTCAACATGCTGTTTTAGGCATTTGGGGTTTGATAAGGAAAAAAAATAGTTCTATCATCTCTGTGTGTATGTGTGACTTGGTAATGAACTTTACCATTTAATAAGTGATTATATTACAGTACCTTTTTTTTATGATCATACTGAAAAATGTTATCAGGGGAATCAGCTGTAAAAGCTTATGGAAAATAAGTACTTTTGTATAAGTGAACTAATCTGAAAATACAGGTGAGAAAAATTGTGTTTTCTTGGAGACTTGGAGAAGCTAGAATGGGCTGGGGGTGGAGGGCAGTTAGTAATGGGGGGTTCGGTGAGCATCTGGCTACACCAGCACACAGAGGGGCTCCGGGGCAGGCATGGCAGGTGCTGGGGTCAGTCAGTAACTGCCTTGGAATGAATGGGCTCTGATTTATTTTGAGGCAAAGCAGAACTCCCAACTCAAGGGCAAAAGCTGAAGAATGAGTTTCAACCTATAGTTTGCCTGTTGCTCCAGCTGAATTTTATTGGCTCAGTCACAACTATAGATGCTCTCATCCCAGTAAAAGCAAATAATTTTTGGATGTCTATGTATGAAGAGTTTTCACCTGGTTTATGGAGTTGATGCCTCAAAGAGCTCTGTAAAATGGGAGTCCTTGCCCAGTCATGTCCAAAAATCTCAACTGTGCCTAAAAGTTTCTGTTCAAACTCAACTGTCTTTACTCCCATTGTAGTATCTGGAGTTCAGCTGTGTGATCCATATCCTGGGGAAATAGCTGTGTATTCATTATTTAGGTCGATTTTAAATTTCTTCAGAGCTGAACAAAATTAAGATGATCCACAATAAGAGCTATTCCTAAGAAATTGATAGAATAGTCTTTTAGAAATGAAGGTCTGCCACAGAAATTGCTAATATTTTTGTAAATCAAGTTAACGGAGCCACTTGGATAATGTTAAAAAATATTTACTTAACTGTGTTTTAAAACTCCATTTCCTGGCATCCAAATGTTTAAATAACTGCACCATGGTAAACACGCAAGTGTAATTTTGCTAAAGAGTTTATTTTGGTCAGAAGCCGTCACATTGGTTAATTAGCAAAAGGATGATGTAGTCTTCGGGGAGAAAGTACTTAAATATGACATTCAAAAAACCTTTCTAAACATTAATGTTAAATCTTTAAAATATTTAGAGAGAAAACTTAGGGATTTGTAACACTAGGGAACTTGCATAAATTTCTTTATCTGACTTCAAAATAATTATCATGAGATTTCTATGATTCATCCAGCCTGAAATAAAATAATGAGCATGAAATAAAAGCAGGGAAATTGATAAATACATGCTCCCCTTTAGGGGCTAAAGGATTTATTTTGACAGCATTTCCATCTGCACCAATTGTTCTAATAAAGATAATTTGCATATTTTAAAAATTATGAGATTCTGCTTTTCTCCTTTATGGAACACACCCATCAAATAAGACAACAAAAAAACTTACAGAGCCCTCCTAAAGGTTTTTAATTTTTAAAAACATGCCTGCACTTTTTCTGCCAATCACTGGTAGTGCAAACAGTGCAGTGCTGTGGCAAGAGCCTGAGGTTATTGTAATAACAGAGGGAAAATAAAATAATGCTCTTGAAAGCTCCTGGCACATAGGAGACCATCAATAATCAAGTATTAAATTCTTCATGGAGCCGGAAATATATGGAAGAAGCAGAATTTGTTTGGAAATTTTACTTTGAAAAATCTTAAAATTTCCCTGGTTCCAAACTTTCAACCAACATATGTTGCACCCTTATGCATTTGAAGAGACCTTGGAACCACGTGCTATGGCAGTGTAGTTCCCATGCCAGTGATTAAGAGCAAGTGTGGTTTATTTTGTCTTCATTAGCAAGAGCTGACAAGGAACCTAGTTTTCTTAGTCTCAACTAAGAGAGGAGGAATCAGCTTTGATTGACTTGAAATACTTACTTCAGTTTCAGTGATAAAGTCATCTGGAGGCAAAGCCACCAAATGAATCAACTGTTTCTAAATTCACATGGGAGATTTGCACAGGTACTCCATTTTCACCTGCAAAAATGTCAGATAATTCTATTGTGTATAGACCTTCTTGGCCCAGCTCCTTGGTCCCATATTTTCCTTACATGTAAAGGAATTCTATATTAAAAAGAAAAAATACCTGATGCCTAGTTTACTGATTGTTTGAATATTTTTATCACAGACCTTGTTAGTTTTCTTTGAGGAGTCTGTTTAACGGGCAAATAAGCATGCTCACCTGTGTATTGAGAAGAGGAATGAACACTTACTGTTCATTGAACAATAATGAATGATTGTGTCCAATGATTTGTGAACTTGATCAAAATCAGCTCTTAATCTTTCCAGCTGTATCAAGTTAATAATCATGATTAACATCTAAATAGCTTTAGGCTTTCTATAGATCTCTTAATTTAGAGAATATTAACAAGGTATTGGGGAAGCCATAATATTTATCACTGTATTTTCAATTCTGTAACACCTACATGTTAAATTTAAATATCTCTTGTAGCAAATCCATTCCACCCATCCATCCATCCAGCTGCCCACTCACTCACCATAATTGTACTGAACACCATGAAAAGGTTAGGGGAAATGAACTCTCAAGAAATTTGGAGATCCCAGATATGAGAAATTCCAGATGGTAACATAAGGAAAGGAAAACTTCTCCTCTGCCCTCTTAGATTATTCCCTTAGTCTGGGTACTGGGAATTAACAGGTCCTGGGAATTATCTTTTAGCAGAACAGGTTTATACCCTATGCACCTGGGGAGCCTCACAGAAAAGAAGCGAAAATCCCCCAAAGTGGTTAGGTCTGGGAGCTTATGTACCATTTCAACAAAGGATGACAAATTGCACAGAAATGTCAAGACAGAGGAAAAGGGATGTGGACTTGTAGGGCAGTAAATTGTGGGAAGGTAAATATACAGAAGAAAGCAATGGAAAATAAGGGTTATTTATAAGGTTTGTTATGCAGACTTCAGTCAGTGTTTTCTCCAGTGATAAGAGTCATGTTCTCTTCCTGGGATGGGAAAGGAGAGAGGGTCCACTTTCACAAAGGGAAATTTATGCTTGCTTTGAGGCAGAAAAGGGGAGGAGAGAGAAATTCTCCTATGTCTGCTGTTTTCTTAATTGCCTTCAGTTCAAAAGAATCCTTAAGTCAAAGTGGCATATTTTCGGGGTGGCATATTCTGATTCTATTCAATAGCAAAAGAAAGCAAACTCAATAGAGATCCTATTCAGGGTCTCCCTCTTACTACTCTTGCCATTTCTTAGGATTAATTTCTCTGACACTCAGCTATTTTACCTAAGATAGAGATGGTAATTCTGATCCTGCCTATGAGGTCAGAATACGGACTGAGAACTGTGTGTGAGCCCTTTGTAAACTGTTAAGAACTTTACCCTTGTTGAGTATTACATATTAAGTGCTGAGTGTGGTGTAAACTCTGTGTTAGTTTTTCTCAATTAAACAAAAAGCGCTGCACCTGGAGAATCTCTAGGTGGGCTACAAGAGAGGTTACCTTCTATTCTCTTGAAAAGATTGTTTCTTTTTCATATCTCTAAATCTATATTAATAGCCTTTTCCCCTTTATTTCAAAATATATTATGACATCCTTTTAAAATTACATTTAAGATTCTTATGTGCTTTCCTCCCCAAACCGTTACCCCCAGTTGGCAACCTTTGTTTAAAACATAATAAATAGTTCTCCAGAAAAGTATTTGTGATGGCTTAAGCCCAGGATAGGACTCCTGGAGGAAATAGCACTTGCACTGGGCACAGAGGGAGAGATGGCTTGGTCAAAACAGAGACAGAATGGTCTGGAATGAAGCAAATCATAACTGTAAAACAAAGAGATAGCAAGAACAAGGTGCAGGGAAATAGAACTATAAAGATATCATAAAACATTTTCAAATATAACCCCAAAGGTAATTTAATTATTTAAAAATGGTCCCTTTTGAGAAGTCAGTTCAATGAAGATCTTTGCTTTATGAATCCTGGCTCCTCTTGTTTTATTTTTTATCTTTCTGAAGAAAAGAACATGATCTAATTAAAGTTTGAAGATGAAGGTAAGTGTCAAAATGGCTACATGTAAGTCCTCTCTAAGAATTCTATTCTTTCATAACAGAAAGCAGCCTTAATTTGGTTGAATGCCATGGTGATTTTTCTTTTCAGTAAGAGCTTTGGGTAAAAAATAGTTATCCAACCCTTCTTCTGAAAAATGCAGCAGAACCTGTAGAATCAAACAAAACAGGCTTTTTAGACACAGGCAGCCAAGTAATTCCTGAAGTTGCCCAGCTCTGTTTCCACAGTGAACCAAGAAGGTGCACCTTGACAGAGATTATTTTCACGTTGGCAGACAGGGAAAGGACAGTGAGATGCTTTCCTGCGCTACTTCCCGTAGTGCAGATCTGTCACTACGCCAGACTCAATAATGACATGAACTAAGCCTTTCTGGAGACATTTGGGATATAAACGATTACTACACATGTGCATAGTCTCTTTCAAATCTCTATGTTCAATATAAATGTCACATGTGTTCTTCCTCCTCTTTGGAAGATTCTAGGAGTGCCTGGCAAGAAGAGGCTGCTGACTGGAGTCCAGAACCAAGCTAATCAACTCTCCTGAGTCAAAACAGTGTCTGAATGATGAGTCCCCAGGCAGATATCAGGAATGCAGAACATTTGGTGAGTTTGCATATTGTTACCAGGAGCCTCTTGTTTGCTCTGCTGGTGAAACCAAAAGCCAAGAACTTCATGGGGAACCAGAAATTCTTGGGTCCTAATGCAGTTCTTTGAAAAGCCCTTTCCCATTCATTCACTCACAAATGCATATTGGCTTATGACCCTGTGGAGTCCTACCCTGTAGAGTCTGTTGTGCTGGGGGCTACAAAGGACAAATGATTATAAACATTTCAATCTCTATCCTAGAGGAGTGTTTGGTTTTGGGGGGAGAGAGGCATATAGTTCAGACTTTACCCTATGGGTGCTGGAAGCCATTAAAATGTTTAGACACAACAAGATTGTGCTTTTAAAGAGGCAAGATTTGAGTCAACTCAACCAAATGGAAGTTCTTTCAATAATCAGTAGTCAAGAGATGATCGTGGCCTGAACTAAGGCAGTGGAGTAGAAATGGAGAAATGTGACCAGGTTTGAGGAAGTACCACTGAAGATCTTGACCATTAACCAGATGTATAGGGGGGAAAAACCCTATGACAGAAACTCCACAGGAGAAGAGGGTGAGTCCATGTTTGGAGGAGAGCTGGATATAACATTGGGAAATAAAACTGGTGACCTGGTTTCATTTGGTTAGGGCAAGAAGTGGAGGGAATTTTCAGGGAAAAGCATAAGGATCTAGGGACATGATCTTACTATACAATAAGGCAATGTTTTCCACAATGGATCATGGCTTGTTAGTGGGCCAGGAAATCACATTAGCAGGTTTTGTTGTCCAGTATTAACTTTTAAAGCAGCTTTGTTGAAGTATAATTTACACACCATAGGATCTACCTATTGTAAGTATACAATTAACTAATTTTTAGCAAATTTATGGTTATAAAGCCATCACCATAATCTAGTATTAGAACATTCCCAACACCATACAAAGTTTTACCCTCATAGTTCATTCAAATCCTCAGCCCTAGGCAACCCCGGATCTGCTGTCTCCTTATATTTGCATTTTCTAGACATTTCGTATAAATGGAATCATACAATAGATAGTCTTTTGTGTCTAGCTTCTTCCACTTAGCAGGTTTTTGAAGTTCATCTATGATGAACATGTATCAAGAGTTTCTTTTTATTGCTAAATAGTCTGATATATGGATATACCACATTGTGTTCTCCAGTTGATGGGCGTTTGGATTGTTTCCAGTTTGGGGCTAATATCAATAATACTCCTATAAACATTTGTGTTTAAGTGTTTGGATGGAAATATGTCTTTATTTCTCTTGAATATATCCTTAGGAGTGGAACTGCTGTATCATATGACTGTTTGGCTACATTATTTTTGAAAATGGCTCTTCCATTTTACATTCCCAAAAGCAGTGTATAAGTGTTTCAGTTGCTCCATACTCTCCGGCTGGTAGTGTTAGTCTTTTGATTATGACTTTTACAGTGGATCTATAGTGGTATCTCATTGAGGTTCTAATTTCCCTAATATGGTTGAGCACCTGTGTTTATTGACCATTCAATATGATATGACCACACAATATGATATTGTCATATCTTTTGTGCATTTTGTAATTGGGTTGTTTATCTTCTTATTGTGGAATTATGAGAGGACTTGATATATTCCTTTATCAGGCATAAGATTAACAAATATTTTCTCAGCAAATTTTTTTTCCCCAGGCTGCAACTTGTCTTTGCATTTTCTTAATGGTGTCTTTTGAAGCATATAACTTTTTGATGAAATATAATTTATCAATTTTTCTTTTATGGATTTTGCTTTTGGTATTTTCTCTAAGAACTCTATCAACCCAAGGTGATGAAGATTTTCTCTTATGTTTTCTTCAAGAAGTTTTATAGTTTTAGCTGTTACATTTAGGTCTATGATTCATTTTGAGTTAAGTGTTGTATATTGGTATGAGGTAAGAATATAACTTCATTTTTTTTGCATGTAGATATACAATTGTCTTTAACAATGAGTATTTTTTTAAAAGACAATGGAAGATACTAGAATGCAGCCCACATTGTTTTATAAAATGTATACATATTCCATGTGTTTTCTGAGTTGTGAAAAATAAGAGGATTTATTTTTTGGTTCATGATCAAAATATCTCCCAAACTAATTGCATTATGGCTTCCAGGATATAGATTGCAAAGATTTGGGAAGGAGGAAGAGGGGAAGGTAGGAATATATTGAGAACAATGGTCATGAGAGAACAAGCCCAGAGTCAGGACTTATTTCCAGGATGATGACCAAGCATAGAGTGACAGGAGCTGGTGAGGATCCTATCATGTTCAGTCACTCAGGCTCTAATAAAAGCCACCATGAGTGGAAGAAATCTGTGAACATGCAATAAAGGGAGTCTGTGCTTCTAACATGGAGGATTAGAGTAAATTCTTCAAGGGAGAGAACATTTGAGTTGGACTTGCGAATGAAGAATCTTTGTCAGGCACCCTAGGGAGGGAATCACAGGGAAGAGCAGGGGTCTGAAAATGAAGAGATCAACTGGAAAGAAAAAAGCCACTAGCCCCTGAGGTAAGAAAGGATAGAAAAGTAAGTCAACTACAAATGACTCTTCAGTTATTCAAAGTTTGTATTCTTTAATTCTTGAAGACTCACTTTTTCCCCCAAGCAATAAGCTTTAAAAATATATAGATATAGATATAGATGCAGATATAGATATATATTAGTGTTGCTGGTAATGTCAACCTGTCCATACTTCTATTTTTTTACTTTAAAAAAAAATCTATAGCATCAGGAGAAGTTAGAATACCTGGCCTGCTCTTTGGTGGTATTCTTCCTCCCCCACCCAATAATCTATGTCAATATTTAGCTCCTTTCAATACTAGGACATTTTTCACAAAATCAAGCAAAATTAATGGTATGTTTATGTAGGGTCTTTGCTCCAGTTATAATTTCGATTCTTTCAGGATGCCTGGGTGGCTCAGTTGGTAAGCATCTGCCTTCAGCTCAGGTCATGATCTCAGGGTCCTGGGATTGAGCCCTACGTGTTGGTGGTGGTAGGGAATCCCTGCTCAGCAGGAGTCTGCTTCTCTCTGCCCCCCTACTTGTGCTCTCTCTCTCAAATAAATTAATTAAACTTTGAACAAACAAACAAATAATTTGGATTCTTTTCCTGAAAGTTAATTTCCACATAGAAGCCAAAAACCTGAGGTGTATGCAAGTGCATATATTTTTTTTTAGTTCACAAATATGTAAAAAAAATTCTTACTTGATATCTATAATAAATATAGCTGTCTACCATCACTATGCTTTTACTTTTGACCTTGAACAAATATAATTTTAAAAGCCTTGATTGCTTTACCTGTAAATTAAGAAACCTGGACTATATAAATTTCTCTTGTCACCATAGAGGCATGACCATTTTAGGCATCCCCATAGACATCTTCAGTGTAACTTATATTCACTAATGCAAGCCAAGGTCCAAAAGTATCAGATAAATCCAATGGGATAGAAAGTGTGAATAGTAACAGTCATCCATACACATTTATAAGAATTGACACTTCATTTCACACTAAACTTTTAAATTCTTAAACATATGAAATACATTGCATTTTCTTATGCAACCAGTTTGTAACAGATGTGGTTTTCCATCTTAGGGCAGTTACGCACTTAGTCATTTATTCAATGAGTCTTTCTGGGCCACATATGACATGCAGAGTACTGCCCTGGGTCCTGTAATGGGCACAGACACCTGAACACGGTCATCTTATGATCTAAGGGAGCTAGGACAGGATCATAAATAAGTACAGTGCTAGTCAGTACAGATGATCAATAGGGCAAGGGATCACAGATAATAGTTACTATCAAGTACAAGGGTGTGAATACTCATTTCCACATGTGAGGAGAGAGACCCCAGAGGGCGGGACTGGAGAGGAGACCTTTGCATCCAAATAAACACCTGCTCCCAAGAAGATGCAGACTACGTGAAGGTTAGATCATCTTGGCAGAAGAGCAAGAACATAATTTGTGTTGGTATGAGCCCATGAACCAAACAAGTTTAACTTTTAGATCTATAATCCTTGATAGTGTCCCCTCAGAATGCTGTAGGGCATTTTCTTTTATTTATTCATTTAATTTTTTAAAAAATTAAATTTATTTATTTTCAGCATAACAGTATTCATTATTTTTTTACCACACCCAGTGCTCCATGCAATCCGTGCCCTCTATAATACCCACCACCTGGTACCCCAACCTCCCACCCCCCCGCCACTTTAAACCCCTCAGAATGTTTTTCAGAGTCCATAGTCTCTCATGATTCACCTCCCCTTCCAATTTCCCCCAACTCCCTTCTCCTCTCTAACTCTCCATGTCCTCCATGCTATTTGTTATGCTCCACAAATAAGTGAAACCATATGATAATTTGACTCTCTCTGCTTGACTTATTTCACTCAGCATAATCTCTTCCAGTCCCGTCCATGTTGCTACAAAAGTTGGGTATTTATCCTTTCTGATGGAGGCATAATACTCCATAGTGTATATGGACCACATTTTCCTTATCCATTCGCCCGTTGAAGGGCATCTTGGTTCTTTCCATGGTTTGGCGACCGTGGCCATTGCTGCTATAAACATTGGGGTACAGATGGCCCTTCTTTTCACTACATCTGTATCTTTGGAGTATATACCCAGGAGTGCAATTGCAGGGTCTTAGGGAAGTTCTATTTTTAATTTCTTGAGGAATCTCCACACTGTTCTCCAAAGAGGCTGCACCAACCTGCATTCCCACCAACAGTGTAAGAGGGTTCCCCTTTCTCCACATCCCCTCCAACACATGTTGTCTCCTGTCTTGCTAATTTTGGCCATTCTAACTGGTGTAAGATGATATCTCAATGTGGTTTTAATTTGAAACTCCCTGAGGGCTAGTGATGATGAACATTTTTTCATGTGTCTGATAGCCATTTGTATGTCTTCATTGGAGAAGACTCTGTTCATATCTTCTGCCCATTTTTTTTTTTAATATGATTGCCTGTTTTGTGTGTGTTGAGTTTGAGGAGTTCATTATAGATCCTGGATATCAACCTTTTGTCTGTACTGTCATTTGCAAATATCTTCTCCCATTCCGTGGGTTTCCTCTTTGTTTTTTTTGACTGTTTCCTTTGCTGTGCAGAAGCTTTTGATTTTGATGAAGTCCCAAAAGTTTATTTTCACTTTTGTTTCCTTTTCCTTTGGAGACATATCTTGAAAGAAGTTGCTGTGGCTGATATCGAAGAGATTACTGCCTATGTTCTCCTCTAGGATTCTGATGGATTCCTGTCTCACGTTGAGGTCTTTTATCCATTTTGAGTTTATCTTTGTGTACGGTGTAAGAGAATGGTCGAGTTTCATTCTTCTACATATAGCTGTCCAGTTTTCCCAGCACCATTTATTGAAGAGACTGTCTTTTCTCCACTGTGTATTTTTTTCCTGTTTTGTCGAAGATTAATTGACCATAGAGTTGAGGGTCCATATCTGGGCTCTCTACTCTGTTCCACTGGTCTATGTGTCTATTTTTATGCCAGTAACATGCTGTCTTGGTGACCACAGCTTTGTAATAAAGCTTGAAATCAGGTAACGTGATGCCCCCCGTTTTATTTTTGTTTTTCAACATTTTCTTAGCAATTCGGTTTCTCTTCTGATTCCATACAAATTTCTGGATTATTTGCTCCAGCTTTTTGAAGAATACTGGTGGAATTTTGATCGGAATGGCATTAAAAGTATAGATTGCTCTAGGCAGTATAGACATTTTAACAATGTTTATTCTTCCGATCCAAGAGCATGGAATGGTCTTCCATCTTTTTGTGTCTTCTTTAATTTCCTTCATGAGTGTTCTGTAGTCCTCAAGTACAGGTCCTTTACTTCTTTGGTTAGGTTTATTCCCAGGTATCTTATGGTTCTTGGTGCTATAGTAAATGGAATTGATTCTCTAATTTCCCTTTCTGTGTTTTCATTGTTAGTGTATAAGAAAGCCACTGATTTCTGCACATTGACTTTGTATCCTGCCACGTTGCTGAATTGCTGTATGAGTTCTAGTAGTTTGGGGGTGGAGTCTTTTGGGTTTTCCATATAAAGAGTCATGTCATCTGCGAAGAGAGAGAGTTTGACTTCTTCATTGCCAATTTGGATACCTTTTATTTCTCTTTGTTGTCTGATTGCTGTTGCTAGGACTTCTAATACTATGTTGAACAAGAGTGGTGAAAGTGGGCATCCTTGTCTTGTTCCTGATCTCAACGGGAAGGCTGCAAGCTTTTTCCCATTGAGGATGATATTTGCTGTGGGTCTTTCATAGATAGATTTGATGAAGTTCAAGAATGTTCCCTCTATCCCTATACTTTGAAGCGTTTTAATCAGGAACGGGTGCTGGATTTTGTCAAATGCTTTTTCTGCATCAATTGAGAGGACCATGTGATTCTTCTCTCTTCTCATATTAATTTGTTCTATCACACTGATTGATTTGTGAATGTTGAACCATCCTTGTAGCCCTGGGATGAATCTCACTTGGTCATGGTGGATAATCTTTTTAATGTGCTGTTGGATCCTGTTTGCTAGGATCTTGTTGAGAATCTAGCATGAATATTCATCAGTGATATTGGTCTGAAATTCTCCTTTTTGGTAGGGTCTTTGCTTGGTTTGGGGATTCTTTCATAGAAAGAGTCTGGAAGTTTTCCTTCTGCTTCAATTTTTTGAAACAGCTTCAGGAGAATAGGTGTTATTGAAAAACAAAAATAAAACGGGGGGCATCACGTTACTTGATTTCAAGCTTTATTACAAAGCTGTGGTCACCAAGACAGCATGTTACTGGCATAAAAATAGACACATAGACCAGTGGAACAGAGTAGAGAGCCCAGATATGGACCCTCAACTCTATGGTCAATTAATCTTCGACAAAACAGGAAAAAAATACACAGTGGAGAAAAGACAGTCTCTTCAATAAATGGTGCTGGGAAAACTGGACAGCTATATGTAGAAGAATGAAACTCGACCATTCTCTTACACCGTACACAAAGATAAACTCAAAATGGATAAAAGACCTCAACGTGAGACAGGAATCCATCAGAATCCTAGAGGAGAACATAGGCAGTAATCTCTTCGATATCAGCCACAGCAACTTCTTTCAAGATATGTCTCCAAAGGAAAAGGAAACAAAAGTGAAAATAAACTTTTGGGACTTCATCAAAATCAAAAGCTTCTGCACAGCAAAGGAAACAGTCAAAAAAAACAAAGAGGAAACCCACGGAATGGGAGAAGATATTTGCAAATGACAGTACAGACAAAAGGTTGATATCCAGGATCTATAATGAACTCCTCAAACTCAACACACACAAAACAGGCAATCATATTAAAAAAAAAAATGGGCAGAAGATATGAACAGAGTCTTCTCCAATGAAGACATACAAATGGCTATCAGACACATGAAAAAATGTTCATCATCACTAGCCCTCAGGGAGTTTCAAATTAAAACCACATTGAGATATCATCTTACACCAGTTAGAATGGCCAAAATTAGCAAGACAGGAGACAACATGTGTTGGAGGGGATGTGGAGAAAGGGGAACCCTCTTACACTGTTGGTGGGAATGCAGGTTGGTGCAGCCTCTTTGGAGAACAGTGTGGAGATTCCTCAAGAAATTAAAAATAGAACTTCCCTAAGACCCTGCAATTGCACTCCTGGGTATATACTCCAAAGATACAGATGTAGTGAAAAGAAGGGCCATCTGTACCCCAATGTTTATAGCAGCAATGGCCACGGTCGCCAAACCATGGAAAGAACCAAGATGCCCTTCAACGGGCGAATGGATAAGGAAAATGTGGTCCATATACACTATGGAGTATTATGCCTCCATCAGAAAGGATAAATACCCAACTTTTGTAGCAACATGGACGGGACTGGAAGAGATTATGCTGAGTGAAATAAGTCAAGCAGAGAGAGTCAAATTATCATATGGTTTCACTTATTTGTGGAGCATAACAAATAGCATGGAGGACATGGAGAGTTAGAGAGGAGAAGGGAGTTGGGGGAAATTGGAAGGGGAGGTGAATCATGAGAGACTATGGACTCTGAAAAACATTCTGAGGGGTTTAAAGTGGCGGGGGGGTGGGAGGTTGGGGTACCAGGTGGTGGGTATTATAGAGGGCACGGATTGCATGGAGCACTGGGTGTGGTAAAAAAATAATGAATACTGTTATGCTGAAAATAAATAAATTTAATTTAAAAAAAAACTAGGTTGTTTTAAAACAACAACAACAAACTATGTTGATTTGAAACCCAGTTTTGGAGGCTGGTAGAGACAGTTTATAACAAGCATGTATATGAACTTATATACCTGCTAGAAAATGGTACTGAAGGGAGAAGCCAGGACTTGGGGTCAACATCTAGTTTTGTCGTTAACTAATTGTGAAGCCTTGAATGAATCTCTTAATTTTACTAAACATAAGTATTCTCAGCCACAAAATCAGGGCTCTGAAATAAATGATCTCTAAATTCCCTTCTAGTTCTTATGATTTTTGCCTATATTTATAATTTCTTCCGTATAGAGGCAAATCCCCAAGTTTCATAGATTGATATTTACTCCTTACTACAAATACCAAGACTGTCTCTGTAAATTGAAACGGATCAGCCCGGGAGGACTGCTTGCAAAAATTGATGTGAAATGGTACATACATGTGTGTGGAGAGCTGAAGATTCAAGAACAATGATTATCTTTTTGCTTCCTATCAGCATCAGTACTAATCAAATGGTTGAATTAGCTCAGAACCCTTTGCAAATCAGCCTTGGTTATTTGCAAATGAGGAAGTTCTGAGAGAGCAATTGCTTAGCATTTTGTCTGAGAGCTGTAAATAGAATATGAGTTAATTGCTCAATAATACAAAAATAATTTATCTCACAATAGTAGAGTGGAAAATGTAGGCAATTAAAAAGAAAAACAGAACACAAGCCAGAAAAGCAATATCCAGTGGGAGACAGAGTTCTTTAATCAAGGACATTTTCCTGGGTGTCCTGAAATCATTCCAGAGGCAGCTGTCCCCTCAGCCAACATTCAAGACTGGTTCTTTTTGTAGGATTTTAAAAGAAGCAATGCAAATGTTTCAATAACATGTTTGGGGTATGGTAGGCATGTATTAAAGGATTATTTTGTCATGAGTCCAGTTGCAAGGAATGTGCTCAACGCAGAAGAGGTATTTCCAGGACTTTGTCCCTAGTGATAACAGGCATTCCTCCAGCAACTGCCACAGAACACACTACCAGATCCCTGAAAAGTGATTTGCTGGTCATGATGCCTGGAGCACCCCTGGATGAGAAGATCTACGTTGAAGGAAACGGCCCCAGTAAATACACACTCTAGTTACTGAGTCTGTGCTGACCTGAGGCTGTAAGGAAAGCCTGAGGCTTTGGATTACTCTAGGACAAGAGCCCATCACCTGTTCTAGTGATAAGTCATATTTATTTCCTCAAATCTGTTAATTGATCATTTGGGATGGGGAGTAGGCAGGGTAGGGGTGATGCCAAAGGACAAGTCACTTAGTCGAGAGGGCCAAAGGATAAAAGACACAGGAGTAAACAGTTTCAGGCATAAGGCAAAGACAAGTAGTATGATTTGATGAACAGAACATGAGCTTGGAAGCTGGCCGGACCCAGGACCCAGGTGTTCATCTTGACCCCAGCACTTCCTAACAGCCTGACTTTCTGTTGTGGTCTCTTCATCTGTAACTCAGAATAACCCCTCCCTCCTAAGATTTTGTGAGGATGAGATAATGTTGTAAAGGGCCTCAAATACAGTGAGCATTTTAAAATGACCTTTCCCTCTCTGCCTCCAGTATGGTTACTGGTTACGATTACTGGGTCCCCCCAAATGTAAATGTTGAGGTCCTAAACCCAACACCTCAGAATATGACTGTATTTGGAGATGGGGTCCTTATGGAGGTAATTAAGTTAAAATGAGGGCCTTAGGTGGGTCCTAATTCCATATAACTGGTATCTTAAAATAAGAGAAGGTTAAGGCCCAGACACACAGATAGAGGGAAAACCATATGAGGGTACAGAGAGAAGAGAGACATCTACACACAAAGGAGAGAAGCCTCAGACAAAACCAATCCTGTTTAATACCTTGATCTTGAACTTCTAGTCTCCAGAATTATGAGAAAATAAATTCTTTTGTTTAAGCCACCCAGTCTGTGATATTTCTTATGGCAGCCCTAGCTAACCAATATAATATCACATAGCTAACCGCCACCCCACCCCCAGCAAAAGGGCACATGGCAAAATCTGGCCACAGCAGGGAGAGAAATCTAACATCCAGAGCAGCTGTAGCTGGTAGGTAATGGTATACTAGGGACACCTGAACTCACGGGAAACCATTTGGCCTGTATCTATGTGAAGCAAAAACAAATACTCTGAATGCAAAGCTGTTCAGCATGATCCTAACACAATGTAAATCTCTGATAAAACATAAACTTTGACTTATGAATAAGGGAAAATACAAATTGTAATAGTGGTCATGTTAAACCATTTATACATAAAACCAGGCAGTATGGGAATTATATGCTGGATGAGACTAAAGTATTTTGTTATTGTTGCTGTTATTATAAAGATGATTAATTGTTATATAATCAAAATCTTAAATAGCTTACAGACCCAAGGGTGTTGGTTTCATAAAGTGCTTCAGTTTGAACCTTGAGTGGACATGAGTCTTCATTCTGAGAGCCTTTTTCTACCAGTCTAACTTCTTGGAAACTCTCAAGAGCTTGCCTGCTTCTGGAGGAAAGGCAGGTGAATAGGATGCACAGGGAATGACTTTCAAAGCAGTATCTCCTGTCTGGAACACACTTAAATGTTAGCTATTGAAATGCTTTAAAATGCCTTTCTAATGTGCCGAAGGACAATTAAGTGAGATTTGGAGGTCTCTGTGCTTTCTTACTGATCTGATTACTGTGGGTCTTTTTTACAGAAACTGAAGCTCATTTTATTTTAATAACTGTGAAGTGAGTCTGGAATGTAAATTCAAGCTCTCAACAAACAGCATTCCCTCCTCAAGGAACCATACCCCTGTTGCCTTTAGCCTGAATTTAGGGGAACTCAAGCCACTGAGGTAAAACATATTAACATTTTGCCAACATTGCTTCAGTAAGAAGGAAAGGAGGAAGGATGGGAGGAGTGATGGGACAAAGGAATAGGAAGAAAGAGAGAACAAGGAAGAGAGAGAGTGTGCTTTTAGTTCCAACATGTGAAGAGCTTGGAAGTCACCATTCCCATTTTTCCCAACAAGAAAAAAGCCAAACAAACTGAAAACTGATAACTTTTCTTGGATCCGTTGGAGAACTGAGGTTACATGGCAATGGCCTCCACAAAATTGGAGAGAGAAGCAAATAAGGAAAATCACAGTCACGCTTAGCTTACTGGGAGAAGAGGTGACTAGAGAAAGTAGCTGGTAGGAACACTTAGACAGTCATTTTGACAAATTGCTGCAGGCAGAGTGTGGACTAACTTGAGAGTTAAACATTCTGAGTGGTTAATCTTAGGGAAGGCTCACACTTGTGCATTTTACCTCCAGGAGTCCCACAGGCTCTTCTGGAAAAGATCAGAGAAAAATTCTCTCCTGTCTTGAGAATGAGGAGGGGAAAAACAATCCTTTAAATTATGCCCAGAGGAAAAATAATCACTTTGAAATACACACAAAATATTCTCCATGACAAAGAATTCTCCTCCAAGGTGAACTACCTTATCGATCTGGAGAAGGGGGAATTAGATAACTCTAGGCCGCTCCAGAGGCTTACTCCTCTTGTAGCACATAAGGGGAGGGAAAAAAGTGGCTAAGAAACACTTCTGGAGCTCAAGACCAAGGGATTCCAACCCATTGAAAGACTGAGATTTAATCATAAAGTTAAAGAATGCTTCCCCTCTGTCATGTCTTAACACCACATCAACAGGGCTCTAGTATGATAATGGTGGATTATGACTAAAAGAGCTATAAGGGCTTCTATTTGAGGAGTTCATAGGAAAATGCAAAGATAACAGGGGAAAGAAACAAACAAGAGGATTAGAAGAAACTGAAGCCACTAGCACTAATAGTTAACAGAAAACATTAGCTCCTAGCCAGATTAACATAGAACTTCACATTAAAAAGCCAGTTGTCTCAGTTCCTATTACCTAATACATCATATCTGGCCTTCAAAAAAAATTACAAGGTCTTCTCAAAGGAAGAAAAAACACAATCTGAAGAGAGAAAGCAAGCATCAAAACTAGACTCAGATACATTACAGATTTTGGAATTACCAGCTACCTAATTTATCTGGAACACCAGGCTAGCTCAATCAGTAGAGCATATGACTCTTGAACTTTGCGTTGTGAGTTCAATCCCTATCTTGGTTATAGAGGTTACTTTAAAAGAAAAAAATGTTAAAATAAATAATAAAATAAAATAAATTTATGACTAATATATTGAGGATTCTAATGGAAAAAGACAATATATGAGAATTGATAATTAATATATGCAGCAAGATGGAAACTCATTTGATGAGGCTAGCATTACTGTAATGCTGAAACCAAATAAAACATCACAAGGAAGGAAAACAATAGACCAAATGTCTCATGAACATAGATGCAAAACTGCTCAAAACAATGTTAGCAAATCAAATCCAATATGCACATAAATGTAAAATTTGAAAACTATAAAACTCCTAGAAAATAGCATAAGAGAATATCTATATGACCTTGGATTTGGTGATGAGGTTTTAGGTACAACCCCAAAAGCGTGATGTATGAAGGGAAAAAATTGATACGTTGGACTTAATAAAATTTAAAACCTCTATTCTATGAAAGACACTGTAAAGAAGATTAAAATATAAGGCTCACATGGGGAGAAAATATTTATGAAACACATGCTTTCTAAAGGGTTTGTAACCAAAATATATAAAGAAAACTCAAGAAGAAAACAAACAACCCAATTTAAAAATGGGCAAAGAATCTGAACAGGCACTTTACCATATGAGATCTACAGGTGACAAATAAGCATATGAAAAGATGCTCAGCATCATTTTTCATCAGAGAATTGGAAATTAAAATGATAATGAGATACCACTTAGTAGAATGGCTAAAATTCGAAACCCTGAGAACACTAGATGCTGAAGAGTATGCAGAGCAACAGGAAATCTCATTCATCTCTGGAGGAAATGCAAACTGGTACAACCACTTTAGAAGACAGTTTGGCAATTTACTTCAAAGCCAAACATAGGCTTATCATAAAACCTAGTAATCGTGCTTCTGGATACACATGTAATTGAGTTGAAAGTTCATGTCCACACCAAATGTGCACATGCATGCTTAGAGCAGCTTTATTAATAATTACCCAAGACATCCTTCAATAGACAAATAGATAAACAAATTGTGGTACATCCTGAGAGAGAGAGCATGTGAGAGCATGAGCAGGGAAGAGGAGCAAAGGCAGAGAGAGAAACAGACTCCCTCCTGAGCAGGGAGCCTGCTGCAGGACTCAATCCCAGGACCCTCAGCCAAAGGCAGCCACTTAACCAACTTGAGACACCCAGGTGCCCCTGTACATATACATTTTAATCAACTATATTAAGGTATAATTTACATACAAAATAAAACCAATGCATTTTAGTATGCATTTTGATGAATTTTGATATATGTGTGGAATTGTATAACTCTGAGTAACACCCTTACTCACTTCTCTTCCCTATTACTTGACCCTTGGCAATCATGGATAGGTATGGTTATAGTTTTGCTTTTTAAAGAATTTTACCTAAATAAAAATATATTTAGGCCTTTGTTTCTGGATTCTTTCACTTAGCATAATCCTTATGATACTCATTCATTTGTGTTTATCAGTAGTCCACTGTTTTTTATTTTTGAGTGGCACTTGTTTATAGGACTCTCCCAGAATTTATTTGTTCCTTTACTGGTTGATGGACATCTGGCTTTGGTCCAGTTATGGGCTATTACAAGTAAGGCTGCTAGGCACATTGTGTACAAGTCCTTCTGTGGGTATATGCTTTCATTTTTCTTGGGTGAATACCTAGGTGTGGAATGGCAGGGTGATTGTGTAGGTTTCTATTTTTAGGAAACCAACAGCCTTCCAATGATGTTCCAATTTTCATTCCCATAGCAGTGAATGATAACCCCAATTGCTTTACTTCCTTACCAACACTTAGTAGGATCAGTCTTTTACATTTTAACCATTCTAATAGAGAATACCACTCTAGTAGAGTGGTATCTCATGGTGGTTTTGGTATGTATTCCTTAGTGGCCAATGATGTAGAGCATCTTTCACAAGCTCATTTGCCCTCTGTTTTCCTTCTTTATTGAAATGTCTGTTCCAGTCTTTTGCCCATTTGTGTTTGGGCTTTGTATCTTCTTATTGTGCTGTGTGAGTTCCTTATACATTTGGGCTATAAATTCCTTATTAGAAAATATTTGCAAATATTTTCTCCCAGTTTGTGGCTTGCCTTTTCAGTCCTTAAATATCTTTTGAATACTGAGAATTTTTAAATTTTATAAAATCAACATATCTTCTTTTTCTTTTAATACTTTGTGCTTTTAATGTCCTGATTGTTGGAGGCCATGGCACGGCTGGAGTCGAGGACCAAACCAGGCTCTGACTTGTGTCTCCTTCAAAGTCCGGACACCTTGACAAGGTTAAGGATGGGAAAGTTGAGAGTTGAGTGCACTGAAAAAGGGTCTGTGCTATCTGTCCTGCGATCGCCTACGTGACTTCCCACACATCTCCCTGCAGTAGGGAACAATGTGGCCAGAGTCCTGAGTTCTTAGTTAATCCTTGTTGTTCTGTACCTCCCATGATCCACTCCCTGGTTGATTGTCTTGCTAATGGCTTTAGCCGAAACTACCTGGGCTCACGAGGTTTGCTTGTAGTTAATGTAAACTTGTTATAGGAACTTGTGGTCATCTGACTAGCTACTGATGTAATGCTCCTCCTATTCTGGTTTGCCTTATAAATGCTTGTAAGATGTGGAATAAATTTGGCACTGTTGGACATCCTCTTCAGTGTT
The DNA here is from genome assembly GCF_030435805.1 of Mustela lutreola. NCBI lineage: Eukaryota > Metazoa > Chordata > Mammalia > Carnivora > Mustelidae > Mustela > Mustela lutreola. Next base: position 54,592,598 of record NC_081295.1, on the reverse strand, counting down.
CCTCCTGCCCCCATCTCTTTGCTCTTAACTTTTTTTCATCATCCTCTTAGCCCTCATGGTTACCCTGGTCGATTCGTTGCGCTGGTGGTGACACCTGATTATGAAAATTCTTCCTAATCCAAGGTTACCAAGATTTTCTCTAATGTTTGCTTCTAGAAGTTGTATATACTTTTAGCTATTGCTTTTTTTTTTTTTTTTTTTTTTATTTTTTATAAACATATATTTTTTATATACATATATTTTTATCCCCAGGTCTGTGAATCACCAGGTTTACACACTTCACAGCACTCACCAAATCACATACCCTCCCCAATGTCCATAATCCCACCCCCTTCTCCCCAACCCCCTCCCCCCGGCAACCCTCAGTTTGTTTTGTGAGATTTGCTTTTACACCTACAATCATTTTGATTAATTTTTGTGTGTGGTATGAGATAAGGAACAAAGGTAACATTTTTTTACATAGGTATAGCCAATTGTTCCAGTATTATTTGTTGAAAAGATTATCCTTGCCGCCCTCTCTCCCTTGGTGCCTTTGTCCAAAAAGCAAATCCATTGACTGGGTAGAGAGGAAGGATCAGAATGAAGAAGTGAGAAGTGGACCGTCTCTTTCCCCAGTATAACAGTCATTTTACTGGAAGAAATTATTTTTAAAAACTCAACCATTTAGTTCCTGGGAACTATCCTAAGCATATACAGGAAATGAGGAAATACTCATTTAGGGAAATCTACTTAGTTTGGTGAGAGCAAGAGTCTGTGGCATATGAGCCATGACTTGCTTCCTTCCTCCCCACCCTCAAGCTACATCTAATGGAAACACTCACTGCCTTTCATGCTCTACTTCAGGTAGCTCTAGCCAAGACTTATATGGGGGCTCTTGCTCCCCACCATATCCTTGAATATGGCTGCAACTTCACCTTGTGAGAGGCAGGCTACCTGTGTTTCTCCCCCAACCCCCACCCTGTGCTGCAGAAACTCTATTCCTATCATACATTTCCCAAGAGACTGAGGCTCTCTTCCTTGACTGTACTCATGGTGTAGAAACACTATCTCAGAATCAGCAGTCTGGGAACAATGGAGCCTCTTCTGTATTTGCTCATAATGGCAGAGGTTCCAGAAGGAGCAGTCAAGCCAAGAAGGCCAGAGATTAGCACCTGCCCCCTTCAGCATCCATTAGTACAGGAAGGATGTCACTGCCAGATAAGGAGGCCATTATCTGTACCTCAGCTCCTCTGTATCTGTACCTTAGCTCCTCAGTAGTGGTACAGCTTCTGCTCAAAGAGAGAGGCAAGCCTTAAGAACTGAATGGCAAGAAATTAAATAACCTAGATGAAATGAATAAACTGCTAGAAATACAAACTACTGAAACTGATTCTGGAAAAACCTGATAATCTGAATAGATTTCTAAGAAGTAAAGAAACTGATTTAGTAATTTTAAACCTTCCCATAAAGAAAAGTCCCAGATAGCTTTACTGATGAATTCTTCCAAGCGTTTCAAGAATGAATACCAATCTTTCACAAAACCTTCTAAACAATAAAAAAGGAACAAATATTTTCCAAATCATTCTTTGAGGCCGGTGTTACCCTGATACCAAAACCAGATAGAGACAAGAGAAATCTACAGATTATTCCTTTAGTATGGAGGCAAAGATCCTCAGCAAAATATTAACCAGCAGAATCCAGCAACATATAAAAAGGGTGTCAAGTATCAAGAGGGATTTCTCCCAGGAATGCAAGAGTGATCTAATATATGAAAATCAAGTATTATATGATCTATTCATAAAATAAATGACAAAAACCACATGTCTACCTCAATAGGCACAGAAATATAGATATTTTTCAAATGGCCAATAAGCACAAGAAAAGATGCTTAGTATCTCCAGTCATGAGGGCAATGCGAATCAAAACCTCAATTAGATGCCACTCTCGACCCACTAAAATGGCTATAATAAGAAAAACAGACATTAAGCTGTGTTGGTAAGAGAATGTGGAGAAATTGGGACCCTCAGTCACTGCGCAAAGATTGTGCAGCCACTTTGGAAAACAATTGGCATCTCCTCACAAGTTTCAGCAGAGTTAACATATGATCCATCAATTCCTTCCCCAGGTGTCTATTTCCAAGAAAATTAAGACCGTTCTATACATAAATTTGTCTGTGAATGTTCATAACATCATTATTCGTAATAGCCACAATGTGGAAGTAACCCAAATGTCCATCAACTGCTGAATTAATAAACAAAATGTGACATACCCATGCAATGGACTATTACTTAGCAATAAAAAGTAATAAACTACTGATTCATACAGGGATGAACTTGAAAATATTATGCTAAGTCAAAGAAGTCATATACAAAAGGTTAGATATCGTTTGATTCCACTTACATGAAATAATCAAGAACAATCAAATCCGGGGCACCTGGGTGGCTCAGTGGGTTAAAGCCTCTGCCTTCGGCTCCGGTCATGATACCAAGGTCCTGGGATTGAGCCCCACATCGGGCTGTCTGCTCAGCAGGGAGCCTACTTCCTCCTCTCTCTCTCTGCCTGTCTCTCAGCCTACTTGTGATCTCTATCTGTCAAATAAATAAATAAAATCTTTAAAAAAAAAAAAAAAAGGAACAATCAAATCCATAGAAACAAAAGTAACTTCTTAGTTGCCAGGGGCTGGGGTAAGTGGGAAAATGGGAGTGTTTGATAATGTGTATAGATTTCTGTTGGGGGGTAAACAATGTATTCTAAACCTAGAATCATTGCACAACTTTGTGACTATATTAAAACCAATCAGCCATCCATGGTTGGGTCTACTTATGGACTCTGTTTCATTCCACTGATATGATTGATCCATATGTCTATATTTACACCCATACCACATTGAATTAATTAACTCAGCTTTTTAAGAAAGCTAAATCAGGCAGTGTAAATAGTCCAATTTTGCTCTTCTTTTGCAGAAAAAAAAAAAAGGCTATTCTAGATCCTTTGTCTTTCTATATACATTTTAGAACCAGCTGGCTAATTTCTACAAACAGTCTATTAGAATTTTGATTAAGATGCATTAAAACTGGGGCACCTGGGTGGCTCAGTGGGTTAAAGCCTTTGCCCTCGGCTCAGGTCATGATCCCAGGGTCCTGGGATTGAACTCCACATTGGGCTCTCTGCTCAGCAGAGAGCCTGCTTCCTTCTCTCTCTGCCTGCTTCTCTCTCTGCCTACTTATGATCTCTGTCTGTCAAATAAATAAATAAAATCTTTTTTTTTTAAAAAAAAGATACATTAAAACTATGGATAAATTTGTGAAGAATTGACAACAGTATTGAGTCTTCCAAATCAGGTGCATGACATATCTCTCCATTTATTTATGTCTTCATTTATTACTTTCAGCACTATTTTATAGTTTCCTACATATGGATCTTACACATCTTTTGTCAAATCTATCCCTTAGTAATTTATAAGTGATTTTTTAAAATTTCAATTATGAATTTTTCATTGCTACCATATAGGGATATAGTTTAAACTCTGTATAGTGATCTCTATCTTGCAACTTTGCTAATCTTATTCTAGTAGCTTTTTTGACACCTTCAGTCGGATTTTCTACATAAGTGACCATATCTGTAGATAAGGATAGTTTGCTTCTTCCTTTTTAATCTGGGTGCCTTTTGTTTTGTTGTTGTTGTTGCTGTTCCCTTATTGAAAAAGATGGGACCTAAAATACAATGTCTTTACAATGTCTTATAGAAAGAGCAAGAGCAGACATCCTTGCCTTCCTCCTGATCTTAAGGGTAAAGTTGTTTATCTTTCACCCCTACTAAGTCTGTAGGGTTTTGGGGGGGGGGGGTTTGTAGACGCTCTATCAGGGTGAGAAAGTTCCCTTTTATTCTTAGTTTTTCGAGGAGTATGTATCAAGGATAGATGTTGAATACTGTTAAATGAACTTTATGCATCTCTAAAGATAATCATATTTTTTAGTATCTTAGTATGGTGAATAACATTGGTTTGTTTTTAATTGAAGTATAGTTGACATACAATGTTACAATGTTTCAAGTGTACAAGATAGTGATTCCACAAGTTTATATATTATGCTCACCACAATTGTAGCTACCATCTGTCACCATAAATGTTATTACAATGCCATTGGCTATATTCCCTGTGGTATACCTTTTATCCCCATGACTTATTCATTCCATAACTGGAAGCCTATAGAGCCCACTCCTCTTCACCCATTTTACCCAATCCCCACTCTCCTTCCCCCTCTGGTAACCACCAGTTTATTTGTTCTCCATATTTGTGGGGCTATTGCTGCTTTGGGGGGTTTTTCTGTTTGTTTGTTTGTTTGTTTGCTTGCTTGTTTTCTTTCTTAGATTCTACATGTAAGTTAAATTGTATGATATTTGTCTTTCTCTGTTTGACTTATTTCACTTAGTATAATGCCCTCTAGGTCCTTCTATGTTGTCACAAATGGCAAGATCTCATTCTTTTTTATGTCCAAGTAATATTCCTGTGTGTGTGTGTGTGTGTGTGTGTGTGTCTACAATGGATACCTATTGTATACACAAATATATATATATCATATTTTTATCCATTCATCTATTGATGGACACTTGGGTTGCTTTCATGTCTTGGCTATTGTAAATAGTCCTGCAACAAACATAGAGGTATGTATCTTTTTGAATTAGTGTTTTCATTTTCTTTGGGTGGAAGCCAAGTAGTGGAAACACTAGATTGTATGGTATTTCAATTTTTAATTGTTTAGGAAAACTCCATTTTTGCAGTTTAAGGAATTGTTTAAGGAAACTATTTTCCACAGTGGCTGCACCAATTTACATTCCTACCAATAGTGCACAAGTGTTCCTTTTCCTCTGTAGCCTTACCAACACATGTTATTTCTTGTATTTTTGATTCTACCCATTCTGACAAGTGTGAAGTGATATCTCATTGTGACTTTGATTTATATTTCCCTGATGATTAGTGATGTTGTGTATCTTTTCATGTGTCTATTGGCCATTTGGATGTCTCCTTTGGAAAATGTCTATTCAGTTCCTCTGCCCATTTTTTTAAGAAGATTATTTGGAGATGGGTTTTTTTGTTTGTTTTCTTGGTTTGGTTTTGGTTTTAGTGTTGAATCGTATAAGTTCTTTAAATATTTATCAGACATATCATTTGCAAATACCTTCTCCCACTCAGTAGGCTGCCAACATCAAATTTTGAGTGTTAAAAACTGACCTTGCTTTCTGAGACAAACCTTAGGTCAACTGATATTATTCTCTGTATTTTGTTGGATTCATCTTGTTAAAATATCACTAGAATTTTTATATTATGATCATGAAATATATTGGTTTATAATTTTGTTTCTTATAATGTCTTTTTTTTTTTGAAGGAGGATATATATATTTGCTATCAAGGAAATGCTTTACTTATATAAATAGTTGGGAAAGTTTCCATCCTGTTCAATTTTCTGGCACTGTGGCTTCCCTAAATTGACACTAAGGGAGGTACATGTTCTCTTGTAGAGGAGTCGGTGCTGTATCATCTTAAAGCAAGAGAGAAGTGCTATCCTTTACCAGACAAAATGGGCCATTTCCAGAGACCCAAATGGTTTGGGAGAATCTAAAGATTCAAAATGTTCAAGTGTGGCCCTGGCATTCCAATTCCATTTTTCAGCGCCCCATTCCTTTCCAAGAAGGAGGCTGACCTTGGCATAACAGACTTATTGAAGCTGCGAATTCAACCCCTTCTACAGCCAAGAAGGCCCTCTGGCTCCCACAAGGTAGCCTTCAGTTGCTGATGAATTTACTGTCAGCTTTCATTGTCTTTCCAAAGCCCTGATTGTCCCTAGGAATAGCCCTCTCATTCCTTATACCCTTTTTCTCTGTCTCCCAAATGCTTCCAACATTGCAGCTGCCAGCACATTTCCTTCCATCCGTAGAACATCTCAGTTCATCACAGTGAAAATGTGAACATTTGCGTGCTAGTGCGTGTCAGGATCTACTGGTCACCACCACCACCAATGGGAGCTGCATTGCCAGCTGCCAGCAGGTGATCCAGCTCCAAAATCTCATTTTAAAATCTGCTCTCTCAGACCACCTCCAGCATTAGCTGCTGCTGATCAAGTTCCTCAGAAAGCAGACTCTGATAAGAAGTTCACTGACAATAGGTGTGTTAAGGCATCTCTTAGAAATGAAGGAAATAAGAGTTGGGCCAAGAGAAAACTTGAACTGTGATGCAGTTGACAGAGATTCTCCTATTTTGTGGGTCATTCTGAAGCTAGGGCTGACCCTGAAGAGTCATCTCAAACTGAGGGAAAGTGGATTGGACTTTGTACCTTTGCACTGACCTGAGATGGCATGAGGGCTGCTCCAGGGAAACAGACCTTGAAGATTTTGTGGCTATGAATTTGGAAAAGAAATCCACATGTGCAAACAGTAGGAATTCATTCTGGATGTCTTAAGGAAAAAGAAGAATTTAATGGAAAGACATTAAAGTTTCACTGAGTTGATGTAATAGTCAGGGACCAGGAACATTCAGGATTAGACAGCAAGAACCAGATGGTCCACACATTACTCTTTTCACTGAACAAATGATTTCAACAGTACTCATTGCTTTTGCTGGAGTCAGAGAGGATTCAAAGTTCAGGAGACAGCATCTGCTTGGTCTCTGTGGGAAAGAAAAGAAAAACACTGGTAAGAGAGGGCTTTCTGTTTCTGAGCAAGGCTCATAAGTACAGACTTTGGGTAATTCTATTTAAGGTGGGGGTTTCATGCTGCTGGTGGGTGACAGATAAGGGGAGTAGAAGTACAGAAAACTGAAAGTAACCACTATCCAGACAAGCCCCATTAATAAATATTAATCACCTAGAGTCAGGCCTATCCCTGGATCATGCTTCCTAATTTTAGCATGTTGCTGAAGAAAAGTGGGGATACCAAGGACAGGAGTAAATGATCCATGTACAGATTTTCTGTTTAGGGCCATTCTCATCAGTGCTTAAGAGAACTTTCTGGAAGGCAATTTGACAATATATGTTGAAAGCCATTTAAGAGTACAAACCATGTTACCTCACTGCCTAAAAATGGAGAAAGGGAGCATAACTTTTCAGCATTTTCACAGTCTGGCTTTGGATTGGTCATATTTATTTTATATCTCTTGGAAGGTAAAAACAAAATTTAAGTTGAAAACAAAAATATTTTGGTTATGCCTCACAGTAAGAACATCTCCTTGAGCCCTAAGCCATAGTAATAAATTGACAGTGCATTGTGTTAATTCATGCATTTTATTTTGAAACAGGGCAGAATTTGCTCTTGGAGGTACTTTCCTCTCAGCATATCTGTTCACCAGGGTATCACTGTGTGGTCTGTGGTTTGCCAGGCTAGGCACCACATAAGCGGTGTCTCTGTGGCTGTCTGTCCCAAGCTGGTAAGATGGATATAGTGCGGAGAGCACTCAGGATGTGATCCAAGTTAGAAACCTACTGACTAGTAGTTGGTGCTAAGCATGATTAGGTATAATACATGGTTTTCTTCTTAAATCCGTAATTTTTGAGCATCCTTGTGTCCCTGTTGGATTTGTCCAGAGAGGGTGTTGATACAAAGATGAGATAGATGCTGTCTCTACTCTAAAGGACTTTGTGATTTAGTGCAGAGGGCCTATTCTTCTTCATAGGCCCTTACCTATTGGGGTGCTTGCTCTTTCCTTCTTCTTTTGGATTAGATTATAGATGTGATGCCCAGTGCTACAGTAGCCACACTGTGATGATCAAGTAGCAGTTGCAGAGAACAAGAAGCCAACATACTTAAGAATGGCAGAGGGAAAATAGAAAGAGCCTGGCTCTCTGATGACATTATTGAGCCATAACTGAGACCACCAGTCTCTTAAGTAAACAAGAAAACACATCACGGTTCAGAACAGGTCTTCAGTTACAAATATAAGTATTCCTTACTTTTTCAAATGAAATTCTCAGAAACCAAGACTTTTGAGTCTGAAGCCCTAGTTTGAAATTTTACATTAGGTTTACCTTTTTCCAACAGTAACTGGCAAAGGTTTAAAACATTCCCACCCAACTCCGTTGGCACCACTTCTGCTGTAGAATGGCTCTTTCTCATTTGGGTACGTTATTTCCTGAAAGGAACTGAGCCTGGTGGTTTTCTTATGATAAGTAAACTAGACATTTCAGTAAGGGTAGAACAAATGTTCATGGAAATCAGAGTTGGAGATTTTTCCTTCCACACAAGATAGATATGGACTCTTTGTAGCACTGTCTTTAAAACTGATTAATTAAAAGACAATGCTAAATGTTTCCAAGGCTTGTTCTGAAATGACTCCTTCAATTAGAGCTTCTTTCCTTTTGGCTTCTTTAAAGCTTTCTGGACCTTTTTTTTTTTTTTTTTTAACACAAATTAAGAAGCCTTTAGATTTTTCTGGAGCTTCAGGTTCTTCTGCTTCTGCAGCTGCTACTTGAAGGGCAGAAGAGAGATAGTTCAAGACTGTACCTCTGGCGCTGCCTGCGTGGCTCAGTGGGTTAAGCCTCTGCCTTCAGCTCAGGTCATGATCCCAGGGTTGTGGGATCGAGCCCCACATCGGGCTCTCTGCTGAGCAGGGAGCCTGCTTCCCCACCCCCCACCCCACCTGCCTCTCTGCCTACTTGTGATCTCTGTCTGTCAAATAAATAAATAAAATCTTTGAAAAAAAAAAAAAAGACTGTACCTCTGACTTTCTCTTTTTGGCTTTCAAATTCATGAGCTCATTATACAATGAGGTGGGTGACCCACCGGGCACAAGTTTGCGTCTTCCTTCAGTGTGCAGTGCCTCCCGCTCCCTCCTCTCCTCTGGCAGGCCAGGGCCTGCATAATTTTCCCTTAATGATCCCATTTGGTCTGCATGAACTTTGCCTCCTGCCCATATCCATAGCCGCTACTGCTTGGGGAGGCTTCACATTTTCTTCATGACTGCTGATCACAGTGGGCACTATTACTTAGACAACTGTAGGAAAATGAAGTAATGGGCCTGCTAATATGCTTAATGGCCTTAAGAACATTGAAAACTAATGTGCGTAATGATCATTTAATTCATAGTTGCCCTTGGAATTATGGGTGGCAAGACCATGCATTATACTAAAGCAAAAATGGCCCAGATGTCACTGCAAGTGTGAGGAGAGTAAGAGAGAAATATTACAGCAGCATTATAGAGTTTCTACTCAAATCTGTCTTCATAGGAAGAACTACATTATCAGAGAAAAGCAGCAGCCAGCCAGGGGACTGCCACTGGCTTGAAGGGATTCAGCTCAGGAGTGGAAGAGAAGTCCTCAAATACCAGGCTGAGGGAAGAACCCTGTGAGCCGAACCATATGACTTATGGGAGGTCGAGATGCTTCTGAGAAATAGGGAGTTTCTAACTGGGGAGATCATTCTTTCCTTTCCTGGTTATAGGTTGTGTGTCAGACCTTTCCAGACCTCCCCTGTCCTCTATTCCTCAGGGCCGATTTATCATAAGTAATTGGATTAGTGAATTCAGAGCACCGCCTCAGGAATTAGCTCTGCAGGAAAAGATACTTCAGGTGAGGCTCTCTGGAGGAAAACCTTGAGGATCAGGGACAGTTGGGCCACTTGGTGCCATGGCGTGTTCTTGCAGTGCCCTTGGGCCACTCAGGCAAACTTTTGCCAACTTCAGAAGGACATAGGGATGGCATTGGAGAGATGATTAGAGATAACATTCTAGACTTGGAAAATCAAATTCATAGCAGCCCTGGGGCCCCTTTTACAGATTCCACTGCCCCAGCTCTCCAAGAACCCTGGGGGGAGCAGGATAGTTTTTCCATCTCCCTCAGGGATCTGAACCCTGCCTGTGACCCAGACAGGAGAGGAGGCTTAAAGAAGAGTCACAGGAAGTCCTCAGAAAATGAAATCATTGTGGTGAAGAGCTATTTGCACTCCCACATTCAGTGCAGCATTATTCACTATAGCTAAGACGTAGACACAATGCAGGTGTCTGTTGATGGATGAACGGATAAAGAAAATGTCACACACACACTCAGAGGAATATTATTCTGCCATAAGAAAGAAGGAAATCCTGCTATTTACCACAGCATGGATGGGTCTTGAGAGCATTGTGCTAAGGGAGATAAGTCAGATAAAGAAAGACAAATACTACGTTCTCACTTACATGCAGAACCTAACAAAGCCAAAATCATGGAAACAAAGAGTTGAGTGGTGGTTTGGAGTTGGGGGTAGGAGGAGACATTGGTCATTGACAAAGGAGACATTGTCAGCTATACTATAAGTAAGTTTTTGGATCTAACGTACAGCATGGTGACGCTGATTGGCAATGCTGTGTTACTCAGTACTGTGAGTCGTGCACTCCACAGAATGAGCCACTGCCCTGGTTGGTGGTTGGGGACCCCTGAAGCTTGACTTGATCCCAGGCAATTCAGAAATTAAAAAATTAAGGGCTAAATAAAGTGATGATGAATATTAAGTCTTCTTAATGGCTCTGGATAATCCAGAGAGTGCAGCCAGCAGACTTCCTTAAAGCTCAGATATTTCATTTATTGCCCCACCACACCTAAATAATTGACTTCACAACTGACATCTGATTTCCTCATATTCGAGTTTTTCCCTTGGAAGGAGTCTATGAAGTGAACTCTCCAAAATGAAAATAAAATTTTACTTAGAGAGTTTATTTTTTAAATGGTTTTTTAATACTCTTTATTCATCACTCAGTTTTGAGGGTATGTTTAAAAGGCTGAGATACATATAAATTAGAGCATGGAATTTTTTTTTTTTTATCTGTAGCTAAGAGGAGCTTCATTTTTGTTGACATTCTAGGAAAAAGTCATCTTCAAATTATAAGTCAGTAATACTCTGTATCCTTTTCTTGAAATAAAGGAATAGCTGAAACTTGGCTTAATGGTCCCTGTTTTCTGACACCTGTAGTTACTAATCCAGATGTCTGGAGTTATATTTGCATAGATCAAGATTTTCTGAGGGGCGGTTTCCCCTGACCCAAAATACATAATTTAGTGAAAGGCAGCTAAACCATGTTAAGAATAGGAATTCTTTCTTTAGGTATCAAATACAAGTATGGTTTAAAATGCTGATTAAGTATAAGAAGTTAAAGTGGAAAGATAAATGTATAAAATTTTCCCAGTGTTACTAAATTTATTTTAGAATCTTTAAAAAAGTATATGGAAGTTCTATGTGCCTAGTGTTTTGTGTGTTGTCATATTTAGTTCTATCAGTTGCCCTACAAAGTGGACCTTATTAATCTCACAGAGAAGAAAACCAAGGCTCCAAGTATATAATATAAGAAACCTTCTCAAGGTCACAGTCATACATGGAAGAGCTGGGACTCTAGTTCAAGCTCATTATCTTCCCGCTACACTATGTTCCTGTCCATAGGAACGCACATAGAAAATCAACCAAGACAATTATCTCCTTGCTATGAATATTATATTAAATTGAAGACAGAAAAGTCAGCAGCAGCTTCTACTCAGAAGAAAATCTCCTTTTCCTGATCTGACCTCATCTCTAAACCTCTGTGGTTTCTTTTTTTTTTTTATATGGCCATCATCACATAAGGCATGTGGCTGTGGCATTGTGTGAAGGCAAAAAGGCAATGCCCTTGACTGAAGAAATTGTCCTAAAATATGAATAGTGGTTGTGTTTGGACTAGGGCAGATTTGCTCCTTATCCCTATATCTCATGTTAAAAATAATCTTTAAGATCATAAACGTAGGGGCACCTGGGTTAAAGCCTCTGCTTTTGGCTCAGGTCATGATCCCAGGGTCCTGGGATCAAGCCCCACATCGGGCTCTCTGCTCAGCAGAAAGCCTGCTTCCCTTCCTCTCTCTGCCTGCCTCTCTGCCTGTTTGTGATCTCTGTCTGTCAAATAAATAAATAAAATCTTTAAAAAAAGGATCATATATTTCTAAGTTTTTAAAAGTAAAACGATGTCTTTAAATAAGAAAAAAAAATACAGGATTAAGCAAAATAAAGGATTCCTACCAAAAATAGAGGAGTATTTGGGAAAAGTCCACTGGCTTATAGAAGCCCAACTTGTAAACATCCCAAAATGTTAGCAGTCAGAGTTAATTTAGCTTTCATCACTGACTTGATTTAATTTTCTTCACAGCCTTTAAACATACTTCCATGCATCTTGTGGGGCCATGTGACCATGGTTGGCCCTCATTCTCTGGCTATCAAGGATTCTTCTTGCTCAATCTTGTTGGCTTTACCTTCCTGCTCTTCCTGGTCCTTCATCTGCCTCCAGGGTTTTCCCAGGACAGTGATGAGTTGACTTTGTCTGTTCCTGCTTTCAATTATTAGATCAGATTATATTCAGAAGTTTCAGGGTCCACTCTTTCTTTGAACACATGTATTTTCATTTTCTCTTATTATAAAAATCATGTTTTGGAAGCCCTAGGGAAAAAAAATAGGTAAACCAGGGGTGCCTGGGTGGCTCAGTCAGTTAAGTGTGTGCCTCCGGCTCAGGTCATGATCCGGGGTCCTGGGCTAGAGTCCCATATTGGGCCCCCTGCTCAGCGGACAGTCTGCTTCTCTTTCCCCCTCTGTCATTCCTCCTGCTCGCACTCTCTTTCTCTCAAATAAATAAATAAATAAATAAAATCTTTTTTAAAAAATAGATAAACCAAAAGATGAGGGAAAAAAAAAAAGTGCCATCTTGATATAATCACCCAGGAAAGCTTTTGTGTATATCCTTCATCATTTTGCCTATTTGTTGGGGGTGGGGGACTAGTTGTTAACAAATTGACCAGTCTTTTAAGTTCCAAAAAAAAAGTCCTAGTTTATTTTTATTTTTTAAATTTATTTATTCAAGAGAGACAGAGAGACAGTGGGGGAGGAGCAGAGGAAGAGGGAGAAGCAGGCCCAGCGCTGAGCGCAGAATCTGACACGGAGCTTGATCCCATGACCTCCAGATCGTGACCCCTGCCAAAACCAAGAGTCCGATGCTTAATGGACTGAGCCACCCAGGCACCCTAAAAATCTCAGTTTAAAATAGAATGGTTCAAGGGTGCCTGGGTGGCTCAGTCCTTTTAAACATCTGCCTTTGGCTTAGGGCGTGGTCCCAGAGTCCTGGGACTGAACTGCATCAGGCTCCCTGCTCAGAGGGAGCTTGCTTCTCCCTCCCCTCCCAGCTCAGTGTTTTTTCTTGCTCTCTCTCTCTTGCTCTCTCTTGAATAAATAGGTAGGAAAAAAATCTTTAAAAAGTAAATAAACCAGAATGGTTCAGTCTAGATGTAAAATGAGAACTTAAGGCATTGTTTTATTATACTGTGATTGTTTTCAAGACCCCTCTCTACCACTCAAGCCGCTCTCCAGTAGTTCACATTAAATATCAAAAACTAAATTTGCCTTTTAGCTTCATTGATCCGTCCTGAAGGAAGGAACTTTTCTTCCTTCAACTCACTTTTGATGCCCAACAAAGGAGCTTCCTGTGTCTCCACCACTGTGTCCACCGTGTCTAGGACTTACTGAAAGAGGAAGCTTCAGACTTTTCCCTACCTCTTTGCCAGCTCTCCTCTGGAAGGGACTTGCTTGATAGGACAGAGCGGGGAGTCCACCGGCTGTGGAGCGAACCGGTGCAGAGGTAGAGCCTGACCTCAAAAAGTGGGCATGCATCTCGTTCCTCTGTTCTCCTGGTTCCCTTTCCCACTGTGGGAAGGCAGCAGGAAGGGTAGCTCCTGTTTGAGGCTCTCCACTGCACTGCTTCTGGCTGCGGGGACCATCAGGCTCAGCTGGGGAGGAGAAGGAAGCCTTGATCGCCCTCCTGCCTCTGCTGTGCTCTGGGTCCCCCATCTGTCACCTGTATGTATATCAAATTGGTTGGAGTTCAGAGGAGGAAGAGTACAGTTAGCAGCACCCCCAATCTCAAAGATGGTCTCTAGAATACACTCTGTATGCTTTGAGGTCCCCCTATGTGGGGTGTGTGTGTGTGTGTGTGTGTGTGTGTGTGCACGTGCATGTGGTATAAGTATATATATACATAATACATAGATTCTTTCTCAAAAATTGAAATAAATTTTTCTAAATTTCAGAGAGATGTTTCAGTTTCCTTGGGGGCTCCATAATTAAGCTTCCTAGAATAGTTCAGAAAACAAATTTGCAGCTATATCAAAGTTAACCTAAACTTTAGAATAAAATTTAGCAAAATGTAGGTTGGGTAGAGAGCCATTCAGATGTATTCTGAAACCACCAACCTGTGCTCACTTAGATGTGAGCACAAAAGCAGATTTAATTTACTGAGAGTTGACAGAGGTGTTTTATTAGCTTAGGGCCTGAATAAGGATTCTCTATTCCCTCTGCCCCCCCCCCCGTTTTTTTTAAGATTTATTTATTTATTTTAGAGAATGAGAGAGGGAGAGAGAGGGGGCGTGAGTGGGAGGAGGGGCAAAGAGAGAGAGAGAAGGAGGGAAGCAGACTCTCTGCAGTGGGTGAAGCCCAACATGGGGCTCACTCTCACCACCCCAGGACCATGACCAGAGCTGAATTCGAGAGTCTGACGCTTAACCTAAAGGGCCACCCATGCGCCCCTCCTTCCGTCCTTCTGGTATCTCAGGGCCTCTAAATGCCACGAAGTTCAAACTGTCCAGGAACCATGCCATTCTAATCTGGGATGGTTATTTATGGGTCAGCTTGACTGGATCATGGAGTTTGGCTACACATTATCTCTGGGTGTGTCTATGAGGTGTTCTCAGGTGAAATTAGCATTCCTGTTGGAGGACTCGGTAGACCTGTTTGCCCTCCCTGATGTGGGTGAGAATCACCCAATCCATTGAAGATCCGTATGGAACAGAAAGGCGGAGGAAGGAAGAATTTAGCCCTTTCTGCCCAGCTGCTTGAGCTGCGACATTGATCTGTCTATGTCTTAGGCCTACAGACCCAAGCTGGACTCTGTACCCACGGCTCCCCTGCTTTTCAGGCCTTTGGTTTCAGGCTGGATTGCACCACTGGCTCTCCTGGGTCCCCAGGTTGGAAGCCACAGACCATGGGACTTACAACCTCCATGATTCCATGTACCAATGCCTTATAAGCCTGTGTGTGTGTGTGTGTGTGTGTGTGTGTGTGTGTGTGTGTATCCTACTAGATCTGTTTCTCTGGAGGGCCCAAAAAACACAGACCAACACACATTCTAAGTCCCAAATGGAGTCTGTTCTTTTCCAAGAAAGAGGCATCTCACCTGAGACAGAACTCTGGCCAAACTGCCGGAGGTCCAGACAGGATAGAAGGATAATAAGAGAAAAAGGATATTCTCAGAAATTAATGCAACAAACTAGGGGTGTGGCCCTTCCCTTTGCTGACGCAGACATGAGAATGCGTAGATGGAGAGGATCTGAAAGCTGACCAAACACAATGCTTAGTGAATGTGAAACTGATGTGCAGAGTCTGCATGAGGTTTTATGGTAGCGGGCGACCCATGTAAACAGGTAGACCCTTGTTTCACTAAAACCAGAGCTGCCCCAGAAGCCCTACAACTTGAAAAGAGGAACATCCACACTATCCATAAAAAATGGAGATGAGAGAAGGAGAGAAAGAGAGAGAAATTGTCAAGGATAAAGTAATGTTTGCTACCTCAAAACACTTTCTGTTGCACAACTGGCAGTAAATATTGGCCCATTTATGTAATTTAATGTTTTGTTCAGCCATGATTTTGCAGGTTGGATTGGGGTAGAGTAGGAGATTGAAGGAGACTGGTATTTATTGTTGCACAGGATCTTTCGAAATGGTGGAAATGAGTTTCTGTTCATCCCCTCTGAAGAGATCCTGTTTTCCTAGGAAACCCTGAATTCATCCCAGTGATGCATCTTAGAAGGGACTGAGCTATATGTGCGGGAAGTAGACTGAGAACGAGAACCACAGTGTCGAAAGGAATTGTTATTTGGTCTTGTTTTGTTTTCCTTCCAGAAATAAAAATAAAGATAAAAACCCCAGCTGCCCCCTAGTACGAATTGCATTGAGCTCAGGCATTACTCAATGACATATGTGTAAATAAGTCCCATTCCTTTCACAGACAGTGATTTAAGGCCCCGTACATTTAGTCATATTTATCTGTGATTCCTGCCACAGAGAAGAGCCCTCCAGTAGCTCTTGCATTACAGAGAAACTTGGAGCAATTTTGTGAATTAAAAGGCTAAATTTGTTGCCTTAAAAGAATCCTGTAACTAGCATACATTATGAACAATAAATCTTCTTAATGAATTTTTTTCCTGAAATTTTACTTAGAGCTTGAGGTTGAAGAATTTAAGGTAATGTTATCGGGCTAATGTTTTTATCTTGGGATTACTTAGAGTAAATACATCTCCTTAATTATTAGAGAGTGCTAGATCCCAGACAGATATTGTGGAGTCTGGAAGAGATGTCCCTGACTCTCAAAGAGTCATTCCTGGAGGTTAAAGAAGATGGAGGGGCAACAGGGACAAATCCCCTTTTGAGTATCAGGCTCTAGTAAGAGGGGCCAGGCCTACATGAACTAGTAGTGCTAAAATATTTAAAATACTATGGGTGACTTTACAGTTTCACCCATATTTTCTTTTTAAAAAAATCTCCCTTTTTATCCTATATCCTCTCTTTTCCTTGTCAGGTTTGGCTCTACTTCTCTCTGCCTTTTTTTTTTTTTTTTTCTTTTCCATTCTTCCATCTTGTTTTGATTGATCTAGGTAGGCCGCTTTAAGATGTGATGAAACCACAGCCTTTGAAAATGTTATGATCAAACTTTCAGGAAAGCTGTTTCACAATACCACCAAAAGACATGAATATTCAGTCTCTGAGCTGGCAGTTCTGCCTCTAGAAATTCTCCTTAAGGAAATAATCAGAGATGATAAAAGTAATAGTATTTTTTGAGTTTATATTGTGGGCCAGGCATTGACTTTATGTAATTAATTTATTTAATCCTTACAACAACCTCTGATGTATCATCCCCATTTTGCATGTGAGGAAACTGAACATCAGAGAGATTAAGTAACTTGCTCAAGAACACACAGCTAGTGACTAGGGGAACTGGGATTTGAACAACGGAAGTCTAGCTCCCAAGACAGCACTCAACCAGGACAGTCCCCAAGGTGAGACTCTTAGGTAAATATATATTTTTTAAGATTTATCTATTTTAGAGAGGGAGGATGAGGAGTGGAAGGCAAGGAAAAGTCTTAAGCAGACTCTGCTGATCATGGAGCCCAATGCAAGGTTCCTTCTCATGACCCTGAAATCATGACCTGAGCCGAAACCCAAAATCTAATCCTTAACCAAATGCACCACCCAGGCACCCCTTGGGCAAATACTCTTTTGGGGGGGCAAATACTTTTGGCAGGACCTCTGTCTATATAAACAATTTTATTTAAAAAGGTGTTTCACAATTCACTGGTCCATGTAAGGTCTAGAAAATAAAGATTATCAATAAAGATTTAGAATAAAAGGTAAAGAAGAGATACTTACCTCTGCATTTATTGTCCAATCAGAAGAAGATTCTTTGTGGTGTCCAGGCACCATCTCCTCCTGTGAGGATTCAGGAACCGTCTCTCCATACTTTATTGTCAAATCTTCCATTCAGCTAGTTTCCTGTTTTTTACCATGAGAGGAAAATAACAAGACTGTTATTACTACCATGCAATGGCTCTTCTGATGGAAACAACATAGATCTTGTGTCCTCTGCAGGGCCCTAATACCATTTATTTCACACTGTTTTCATCATTACTCAGGACACTGCATCATCGTCCATCCATCACCTGTGAAGGCTGGCTGCCAGCGATTCTCAACATTGTCGCTGGGCTCTCTGGGGTGACTGAAGCATTGCCAGCATCAGGGGATGCAGAGTCCTGCCACCACCCTGCTGGTGGATGCTGTAGATGAGAGGAGGCTCTGTGGTCAGAACATCTGTGGGGAGAACTGACGAAGTGCCCCCCACCCACACACTCACTAGATTCCAAGGACAAGCAGTGGCTCCATGGTGACCATTGCAAATCTGGAGCCCCAACTTGTCCGGTGTCCTCAGTGAGTAGGATAGCCCCCTCTCAAAATAGATTATAGAACTGCATAATTTTTCTGTTAGAAAAATATACAATGTTTGATGATTTTTTTTAAGATTTTTTTTTTTATTTATTTGACAGACAGAAATCACAAGTAGGCAGAGAAGCAGGCAGAGAGAGAGAGAGAGAGAGGAGGACGCAGGTTCTTTGCTGAGCAGAGAGCCCAACATGGGGCTCGATACCAGGACCCTGGGATCATGACCTGAGCTGAAGGCAGAGGCTTAACCCACTGAGCCACCTAGATGCCCCAGGTAAGACTTTTTAAAAAAATGTTTTTCAGCTGTTAACAATTGGCTCTGGGCTCTTTCCCCTCCACCCGTATACCTCTCAACTGTTAGGTTGTACAGAGATATTCTTATTACCTGAAGAGTCATTCTTGAATCCCTGATATGATGGAATTACGAAAAATGTCACAACCTGAAAAATGTTTACTTGTTTATTTGAGAGAGAGAGAGAGAGAGAGAGAGAGAGAAATAGAGAGTGAGAGAGAGAGTGAGAGCACAGGCAAGTAGGGGGAGCGGTGGAGGGAAAAGGAAAAACTCAAGCTGACTGTGCTGAACACAAACCGTACAAGGGGCTCAATCTCATGACCCAGGGATCACGACTTGAGCTGAAACCAGCAGTCAGCTGCTTCATTGACTGCCACCCAGACGCCCCACCACCTCAACATTTTTAACAATAAACTGAGCACACTTATAAGAGTTCCTACTCAAATAGTTTTCAATATGTGTCAAAACCCGTGATTGCCTGAATATTGATGCTAGTTTGATTTTATTAACATTCTATCACACAAGGCAGATAAACTCAAAAACAATGGCAAATCTCACCATAGAGAGACTTTCATAAAGTCACCCAATCTAAAGAACTACTCACTCCTCCCACTCAGAGGGCCCCTGGCAAGTAAGTTTCTGGCAGAGAGTTGACAGCTGAAGAACAGGAAGTTGACGATACTTTGAAAAAGAATGACTTGAATATCAAAGGATTAAGAAAAGATCTTATAAAATAGGAGGCAATCCTTGAATCTATATGCAGAGAAAAAAGACCCTCTTTCTCTTTTGTAGTGAAAGTCAAATGTGAAGAATGTCAAACTATGCTAAGAGATAACTTTGTTGGAAAGAAAATATTGTAACCCCCCCCCCCAAAAAGCAAGGGAAGCCTAATTCCTCCTTTATCTAAAGAATTCTTGTGTAGATGAAGTGATAACCTCAAAGTTTCAATGTCATATAAAACTAATCTTCATAATTTAGCTTCATTTTTCAAGATAAGAGCCTAATAAAACTTTCTTTTTTATTTGTTATTTACTATTAAAAGTTGCTTCCCTTTCTGTGCAGGTTCACTTTTAAGAAGCTCTTTTCTGGTACCAATTATTCTTGGATAATGAGGACTTTTTGTACTTTATGCTGTCATAGCAGAGGCTAAATGGGGTAAGCAAGGCAGGACGGCTTGCTCGTCTTCAACCTCACTTCAGTGAAACAAAGTCTTCAAAGGACCCACAGAGTCAAATGCAGTGAGTTGAATTACTTTTCACCTGGCTTCACATCCAAGGTCTAGCTCCTCATGACCAGCTTTGATGAAGGCCTGCTGGCCCCACAGGAACAAGTTAGTGCTGACAATCCTAAGTTTCGTAGAGACTCAGTAAAGACCCTATTCTCCAGGGCAAACCGGGCTGATGTCAGGAGTCTCTACTTAGAAAGTCATTTTCTCAGAAAATTCTTCGAACTAGATTAGAAGTGTAAGGAAGGGGGTGCTTGGGTGGCTCACTCGGTTAAGCATCCTACTCTTGTTCTCAGGGACAGCGGATCAAGCCCCGTGTCCGGCTCCATGCTCAGCATGGAGTCTGCTTGGGATTTTCTCTCTCCCTCTCCTTCCGCCCCTCCTCTCTGCCCACATTACCTCTAAAATAAATAAGTAAATATTTTTTTTTCCCCTAAAGAAGTGTAAGGAGGGATATCAGCTGGCTCAGTCAAAGAAGCATGAGACTTTTGATCTTGAGATTGTGAGTATGAGCCCTACATTGGGTATAGAGATTACTTAAATAAAACAAAACAAAACAAAAAGGAAGTGTAAGTAAAGTGACCAATATTAAGGATTAAGCCTCAACTTGGATAATTTACTTGGGAGAAATCCCACCGAAACTGGGCAGATATTTAAAAAGAGTAAAAATTATAGTTAGATATTTAACACCCCACACAAAAGTGGACTCTTTCAAACAGACATGGGTAACCTGCTTCTTAGTCAATTTACCCCCCTCCTGGATGCTGAAGTAAAATGTGACTAATATCTCCGTAGCACCTTTCCTAAAAAGGTTATAACGAAAAGATATAATCCTTGTTTCTGCTGAGCACAAACTGTTTGAGTTTCTTAATGATAAGCCGTGCTACCTTACATCTATTCCAAAGAGCCAGGATTCCATTCTTCACAGTCAAAAACTCTATCCCATGTTAAAAATTTTATTAGAGGACCCTTTGTCAATAGTCCTTAAAATAACATCAATTAAAAGGGATTCTTAGTTGAGAAAACAAAGATTTAAAAAAAAAAACAAAACCTACAAGTCCGTTCAGAGATTGAACTATAGCTAAATTGTCACTAGTCCCTATTGGAATACAGATAATGCTAGCATTAAAACATCTTAATACTGGGGTGACTCTGTAGCTCAGTTGGTTAGGTGTGGGACTCTTGAATTCAACTCAAATCTTACTCTCAGGGTCATGAGTTCAACCCCTGCATTGGGCTCCACACTGGGCATGGAGCCTACTTTAAAAAAATAAATAAATAAAACAACTTAATATTAGCCTCCTCTATAATTTAGTTGCTGGTTTGCCAACGGGACAATAGTCTTCTGCAGCCAGTCTGTTTCCCCATTGGTTTTGCTCCTTCCTAACATCCACTAAGAAGAGACTAGAATAATAAGAAGTAAAACTTGAATTCATCAATTCCAATAGTTGTTTGCAACTCTAACTCAAAGAGCTGAATTTAAAGTATTAATAGGTTTGGAACTGCTTTTATGAACTTCAAATATGTACCCATTCCTGGTGAATTTCCTTTTCATAGCTTACCTTTTTGATCGATATCTACCCTCCTGTACCATGTTAAGAAATGAAACATATCACTAACTTTATTTTTTCAAAAATCAAATAAATCTAACTCTGAGAGGAAAGTTAATCACAGTCATCATTAGAACCCATTATCTGTTTCCCACTATCTTCCCCCACTACCAGCCAGGATCTTTTGAGAGCTTCTGAGGTCTTATGACAAAGCAGAACATTTAGAAAACTCCAGGGCTGAATGGAGCTGTAGCTTACAGTTGTCTGTGACTTTATGGGCCTTGGAAATTGCTCCACAGTTTTAGTGCCCCTCGGGCAGGGGACTTAGAGGCCAGAGTCCCTCACACAAGCTCCTCTGAGGTTCTGTACCCTCCCTCAATCACTAAATGTTACAATCTCACTACTGTTTGCTTCTTGCATTAAACATTCTCTTTCCTCTTCTCTCTCACTCCAAAACTGGATACCTATCTCTCTTTCCTCTTTCAAAAAAATCTCTTAATTTTTTATTTCCAAAAACAAAACCCAGAAAGGGAGGTTGCCTTCAGGCAATTTCCACCTGACTTTGAAACATAAACTTCCCTGAGAAGGAAAAATCCCAAAGTTCATGTCTCTTCTTGGAAAAGGATTAAAAGAAAAGCAGGAAGAGCCAAATATATTTCAATAATTATCATTTATGATGTGGTTTATAATTAGATAAACAATATGACATAAAAATGCAAAATAAATACAGTGAGTAGCCTGATGAATGGTGCTAAGAAAAGTTGTTGACAACCATTACAAACAGAATTGCTTTGATTTAACCCGACCTCAGCTGACCAAGATTGCTTATGTTAACATGACTGCTGGGTTTCTTTTTTCTCCCATTCAAAGAAGAATCTCCACCTTTGATACTGAATTTTTGGCCTTGAAATCAATTCTAGCAACATTCAGTCTTCCCCCAAGTGTAAGCATGTAGACCAAATATCCTGTCAGAACCACCAAGTGCAGATTCTTGGACTTTCTCCAAGACTACTGTTCCCTGCAGTATTGATGGGTTTTTATGGTTACAGCACATCATACGCTCGGCAACACATGATCTTGTCAGAGCCAAATATTCTTTCTGTCACTGGCCAGTTAAAAATCTCCAGCCAGGGGGCACCTGGACAGCTCCGTCCTTAAGAGTCTTCGGCTCGTCCTTAATGGTCTTCGGCTCAGACCATGCTGGGATCGAGCCCCGCATTGGGCTCCCTGCTTGGCGGAAAGGCTGCTTCTCCCTCTTCCACTCCCCCTGCTTGTGTTCCATCTCTCGTTGTGTCTCTCTCTGTCAAATAAATAAAAATAAAATATTAAAAAAAAAAAATTTTCCAGCTAGGAATCCATCCTATTCTGAAGCCCATCACATCGCCCTCTTTCTGGTTATTCTGATTTCTAGGGGCGTGTCCATGCCATTCCTGGGCAGAGCAGGGGTGGGGGGTGCGGTGGAGAGAGGGGTGGATCGGGAGTTGCTTCCCTGATTGGCTCCTGACTGGCCGCAAGCTGCCTTGCCGCAGCTCTGGTTATGGCCATCAGCATTGCACCGGTTATGGCCATCAGCATTGCACCGTCGCAGTCATCTCATGAGGAAGTCTTTGCATCCCAGGAGAAAAGTCAATTACTCAGAGGATTCTTCTTTTGGAATGCTGAGCGCACTTTGGGTGAAGCTCTTCTCCAGCACTTTACCGGGAGACAACACAGCTCCTTCTCTTCAGCATTTCTTTTGCTTCTGAGAGCTCGCCTCTACTCTGCAACCCCATCTCTCAGTGGCTCATCTCCATTTTGATATTGAGGGGGTTTTGTTTGTTTGTTTGTTTGTTTTTTGGGTGGTAGGAACCTATATACCAACTTTTGGAAATTCTGGTTTCAAAGCGTGTTATGATAGAATGGGCTGTAACTAGGGACCCTTGCAAATCATCCATGTTGGAACCCTGTTGAGAGTGAAAAGGATGCTATTCAGTTATGCTAAAACAGGATTTAAGCAGAACCAGCCTGGGCAAACAGAAAAGATGTTCACCTTAGTGATAACAGGCTCTCTGAGAAGTGCCAGAATGGCCAGTTTCTCCTTCCTTCATCCCTTCCCTTCCTCTGTTTCCCCCTTCCTTCGTCCCTCCACTCGATTCTTTCCTTCCATCCGTCCGTCCTTCCTTCCTTCCTTCCTTCCTCTTGGACTTGTCTCTTCCTTGGGCTTCTATTTCTGCTGACCATTGAAAAATTGATTTTACCATTAAGAAGAAATCGATTCAGATTTAACATAACCCAGCGTCTCTAGGGGCAAAGGCTCAGGTTCTTAGAGAACCTCCTTCCTTTCACCTGGTAATATCTGGGTTTTAGAGAAGTTCGCTGAAGATTGTTCATTTAATGAGGATCCCCCAGTCCAAGGCTATTGGTAGTCTTTGCTGTCCTTGCTGACCTTTGGTTGGAGGGCTGCTCAACTGCTAGGTGACTAGGCATGGACCTCTGTACTTACTGGGTCTTCAGCCTACACGGCTGCAATAGAATACCTCCCAGTTTGCTTTCAGCATTCTCAAGGCCCAGGGTTCACTGCCTGGTCTCTTGGCCCTATTGTGGCTCCCAAGTGCTATAGTTCTCCTGAGGCTTGCCTCTATTTAGAATCAGGCCACCGCGAGATCCTTGGGGATCCTCTTGTTTCCTTTTGAAGCTCTTCCTGGTAGATCTATGGCCCAGGGAAAGTCTGCATACTCTGCCAGGCATAGGGGAATGTCTGGACCCCTGAGGTCTCATAGACTCTGGGTGGAAAGGGTGAGAAAAGGGGGAGTTGCTCCTTAAGCTGTTAAATCCATGATACACTAACTATCTGTTACCTAGTTCACTGTTGAACTCTTTTAGCTTTATAGAGTGGATCCTATTGATCCCCCCTCCCCTGGGTTATGGATGTAGAAATAGGAACAGAGAATAAGTAACTTACTTGTGGTCACCCAGAGAGTAAGGAGCAGAGCTAGGATTTGAGTCCAGGCATCCTGATAGCGGGGTCTATACTTTGAACCACTGTGTAGGGAGAAATTTGCGGGTTAGGGTGATAAAATGTAATTATACAACAAAAAGCTTCTCCTCTAAATAAATTATTTAGGTGTTAAGGATTCTTCTGACAACACATGAACACAAACTGTGACGCTCAATCCTCTGGAGAATCTAGGTCAGCCCCTTTACTCTATTAACCTAGTTTTTTATTAAAACCATTGTCTGTTATTATTACTGATGATTGAGGCAACAACAGCCGTAAGTTTATTGGCTTGCTGCTTGTAAATCGCTGATATGATAGTATAATAAGTAAGTGTGATTTTTTTCAGAATTAGGTATGCTGATCTCTGGTATTTCTCTTCTTATAATTTTAATAGGATATTAAATATTAGAGTAGTTTTTAATGTCTTAAGTATATTTTTGAATGAAAAGTTTCCTTGAACACTTGTGGTTTTTCTTGTCTTTTTTCTTTTCTTTCCTTAACAAAGCAAATATTTATTTCAGATACAGAGAGAATAGTCACTCTGTCCTCAACATTTCCTTATCTTCACATCTCTAATTTGATCTTGTACTAATTCCAAAGAACACTTGTGCAATTTCTGGATATTCTGAAATGCATCCCATTCATTTCCTGAAGCCTTGGAAACTCTGTTTCTCCACAGTGCTCCTCTCCTCAAGCCTTTGTTCATTTTTTTTTTTTTTATTGCCTTTTTGGTTTTGACCCAAAGTTTTCCCTTCTCTCCAACCTCTATGTTTAAAAAAATCTTATTTTATTTTCCAGTTATTGGGTGAGTCTTATTTCTCCTATTTTTCTCTCTGTTTTTTCCCTGGGTTGTTTCAGTAATTCGGTTTCTGGACTTCAAGTGTACAGTTGCCAAATTTGTGCTGCTATTGACTATAAAATTCTGCCCAGTCACCAGGCTGTGAAGAAGCAGATGCAAAATTGCTCACTGCCCACCTCCGGACTGTGTGGTTCCAGAGCCAGAGTCCAAAAGCAGACTTTCGCTTCCACGGTCCTTAGATTTGGGAGCCTGTTCCACATACGTTATCTATGTGACCACCTGAGTAGTTGTCTCCTGAGAACAACCTAGAGCCTCTTGTTTAAATAAAGTTAGTTTCATTTTTATTTTGATGTAACTTCCACATTGCTACTACATAAAGAATGTTATTTCTCTTTTTCCATGGGTTTTTAAATAATTGCTATCCTAACCCAGTAGGTCCAATAAAGCCACAGAGGCACTGGTTTGTTAGGTAGGTAATATACACGCACAGAGGTATATTTAGGTACATCACTACATAGGCGTTGCTCTCTTGATTTAAAAATAAGCAGCAGTGGGGCTCTTGTGGGGCTCAGTCATTAAGCGTCTGCCTTTGGCTCAGGGCATGATTCCAGGGTCCTGGGATCAAGCCCACATGGGGCTTTCTGCTCAGTGGGAAGCCTGCTTCTCCATCTCCCTCTGCCACTGCTAGTATTTCCTCTCTCACTATGTCTCTGTCAAATAAATAAATAAAATTTTTTTAAAAATGATTTTTTAATCTTTTTAAAAATATATTTTATTTATTTGACAGAGTCACAAGTAGGCAGAGAGGCAGGCAGAGAGAGAAGGAAGGAAGCAGGCTCCCTGCTGAGCAGAGAGCCTGATATGGGGCACGATCCCAAGACCCTGGGATCATGACCTGACCTGAAGGCAGAGACTCTAACCCACTGAGCCACCCAGATGCCCCATAAATAAAGTCTTTATAAAAAAATATAATAATAAGCAGCATTAGCTTGCTGAGCCTGGGCTGGAATCTGGAGACCCAGAATCTGGGCAGGGGACAGAAGAAGCATTGTAAGAAAAAAAGTTCATTGTACTATTCTGTTTACTTGATATGTTTGAATTTTTCCATAATAAACCCCTATAAATTATTGAAATATCAAAAAGAGAAGAGAAAGGAAAAGGAAAGAAAAGAAAAAAAAAGAGATGGAAAAGGCAGTAGTCTTTGCAGAAAAACAAAATAAAAGCCTACTATTTTGTCCAAAGGTGTTAAGGACACAGAGGGACCATATGGAGAATCGATTTGTTAGGCAGTAAAGTAAAAAACAGAGAATATTGACAGCTGACATATTCATTCATTTTCCCTAGTGATTCTTGTAGTGCCATCGTCAGGAAGGATCAGAGCTGGAATCTGATCCATGCAGTTGACCAGATCTCCTTTACACACTGTATCTGTGCTCAACTGCCCTCTAGTTTACAATCTGAGAAGTCACTACCTGTCCTAAGTCATCCACTAGTCTGGGGGAACCCCGGCTGTGACATTCTCTGTCTGACCTTGAGCCCACCACATCTGCAAATTCTCTCTTCAGATTGGGACAGAGACCCAGGGGACTTTGGCCCAAAGCCAGGTCGGGGCTGCTGCAGTTGACTTTCACAGGACCCCTGCAGAGTGGGCTGGCTGCTCAGCTGGTACACAGCCTCAGCAGAGATGATTCTGGAAGGTGATTGGTTCCTTTGCTTCCATCGTGACCCTTTTGGGTTGCTCATTTCAGCACGTTGTGATTGCACTTCTTCAATTTTGAGTAGATATGTTATTTTCTTTCTGGCTACTTATTTTTCTACCTTTTGGGGTATCTGTCCAACTTATCACAAAATATAGGTGTTCTTAATTATTTTTTCATGTGTCTAGGTCCCCTTCTGTGTGCTCCTGTGTTTAATGCTGACGCTTCCCTTTTAACCAAAAGTTTATATACTTATATAGTTACATTTCTCCCCTGATCCTTTTTTTTCCCTTGCCCTTTTTAAGAATTGATTTTGAAAGTTTTATTTTTAAATTGTAATGAGTAGACTTAACTTAATGGAGCTGTTTTAGTCTTACAGAAAAACTGAGCAGAAAGGACAGACCTCCCATAGGTTGTCTTGCTTCAGTTTCCCTTATTACCATCATCTTGAATCCTTGGAATCATAGTATGTTTGTTATAACCAATGAGCCTGTACTGACACATTATTATTAACTAGTTTCCATAGTTTATATTAGGGTTCGTTCTTTGTGCTGTGCATCCTGTGGGTTTTAACAAATGCATGCTGACATGTATCTAACATTATAATATCATACAGAAGAGTTTCACCGGCCTAAAAATCCCCCAGGGCTCACCTATTCATCTCTCCCATCCTATCTCTAAACCTCTGCCAATCACTGATTTTTTTTAAATTGTCTTCATAGTTTTACTTACTTCTTTCAAAATGCCTTCAATGTTGGAATCATACAGTATGGACCATTTTCAGACTGACTTTTTTGACTTAGCAATGTGCATTTCAGGTTCCTTCATGCCTTTTTGTGGTTTGATAATTCATTTATTTTTAATTGCTAAATAATTTTCCCTTGTGTATGGAACCTTATTCACCTCTACTGATAGCTATCTTGATTGCATCCAAGTTTTGACAATTAAGAATAAAGCTGCTGGGGGACCTTAGTGCCTCAGTCAGTTAAGCATCTGACTCTTGATCTTAACTCAGGTCTCGATCTCCTGGTCGTGTGTTCAAGCCCCACACTGGGCTCTGTGTAAGGCTCGGTGCTGGGCGGGGAACCTGCTTTATATCAGTCAGTCAATCTGCTGCAAACATTTACATGCAGGTTTTTGTGTGGGCATAAGTTTTCAACTGGTTTGGGTAAATCTCAAGCTCCACAATTACTGGGTCATATGGTAAGAGAATGTTTAATTTTATAAGAAACTAAAGCTGTCTTGCCAAGTGGCTGTACAAAGTTACATTCCCACCAATAATGAGTGAGAGCTTGTTCCTATCACTGCACATTCTCACCCAGCATTTGGTAATATTAGTTTCATATATTGTAGCCATTCTAATAGGTATGTAGAAATAGCTCATTGTTGTTTTCATTTGCATTTCCCTAATGACATATGACACTGAACATCCTTTCATATACTTTTTTTTTTCTTTTGCCATCTGTATATTGGGTTTGGTGAGGCATCTGTTCAGATCTTTTGCCCATTTTAAATTGTGTTCTTTTGTTTTCTTATCATTGCGTTTTAAGAGTTCTTTGTATATTTGGGATACAAGTCCCTTATCAGATATATGTTTCCCAAAATTTTTCTCCATTTGGGGGCTTGTTCTCTCATTCTCTTAACAGTGTCTTTGAAAGAGCAGAAATGTTAAATTTTCATGAAATTCAGCTTATCAGTTTTTTCTTTCATGGATCATGCTTCTGGTGTCGTATCTAGCAAGTCCTTGCCACATGCAGGGTCACCAGTATATTCTCTATGATATTTTCCAGAAGTTTTATAGTTTTGCAGTGCACATTTAGTACTGGGATCTATGTTGAGTTAATTTTTGTGAAGAGAGTAAGGTCTTTTTCTGGATGTCCTTTTTCTTTCTTTTTCCCTTTTTGTCTTTTCTTTGCAAGTGGATGTCCAGTTGCTCCAGCACTGTCTGTTGAAAAGACTATCCTTTTCCATTGAGTTGCCTTTGCTCCTTTCTTAGAGATCAGTTTACTTGATTTGTATCAGCCTATTTTTGGACTCTCTAGTCTGTTCTGTGTCTCTATTTGTTTATTCTTTTGCCAATATTAAACTATTTTAATTACTATAGCTTTATAGTCAATCTTGAAGTTGGGTTGTGTAAGTCCTCTGAATTTGTCCTTTTCCTTCAATATTTTGGTGGCTATTCTGGGTCTTTTGTCTCTCCATAGAAAGTTTAGAACTATACTGTCTATATTAAAAAGTAACTTGCAGGGTTTTGATGGGGATTGCACTGAATATGTAAATCAAGTTTGGAAGAAGTGACATCCTGACAGTATTGAGTCTTCCTATCCACATACATGAAATATTTCTCTACTTACTTAAATCTTCTTTATTTCTTTGAAGGATTTTAGTTTTCCTCATATATATCTTCTATATATTTTTTAGATTTATACCTAAGTGTTTCATTTTGGGGATGTTAATATAAGTGGCATTATGTTCTTAATTTCATATTCCAATTGGTCATTGCTGATATACAAGAAGGCAATGAACTTTTGTATATCAACTCTGCATCTTGTGTCCTTGCTATAGTTGCTTGGTTCCAGGAGGTTTTTGTTGTTATTGCTGATTCTTTGGGATTTTCTATATAGTTAATCATGCTATGCAGAACATGTGAACAGACAGTTGTATTTTTTCCTTCCCAATATGTATATGTTTTATTTCCTTTTCTTGTCTTACTGCATTAGTTAGGAATTTCAGTACAATGTTGAATAAGAGTAGTAAGAGTGGTTATACTTGCCTTGTTCCTGATATTAGAAGGGAAGTATCTAATTTCTCACAATTAAATATGATGTTACCCATAGGGTTTTAGTATCTGTGCTTTATCAATTTGAGGAAGTTCCTCTCTATTCCTACTTTGCTAAGTGGTTTCTTTTAATCATAAATGGGTATTAGATTTTGTCAAAGGCCTTTTCTGAATCTATTGGTATTCTCATATAATTTTTCCTCTTTAACTTGTTATAAGAATGGATTACATTAATTATTTTCAAATGTTAAGCTAGCCCTGCATACCTGGATGGTTTATAAATTGTTTTATACATTGTTGGACTCAATTTGCTAATATTTTGTTTGGGATTTTTGCATCTGTGTTCATGAGAGATAGTGCTCTGTAGTTTTCCTTCTCATAATGTCTTTGTCTGGTTTTAGTATAAGGGTTACGCTGGCCTCATAAAATTAATTAGGAAGTATTCCTCTTATTTCTAGTTTTCCTTACTTCTAGCTTTTTTCATAAGCTCAGCAAGAATGAGTAATCCTCAACTCACAGGCCTGCTTCCTCCTATATGTTGCATTGTATTTTATGTAAGGGACGACTATTTGCTTTCAATCTTTTAATCACTTTGTGGCCTTATGTTTTAATATTATGACTTCTTTCAGGAAAGCCCCCATTCAAGCCAGAAATACCTTATTATCAGGAATAGTATAAAGAAAATGTTTTCGAAATTCATCCTTCCATTGGCAGTGGTTCCCAAGATTAATTGTCAATAAATGTTTATTCGTTTGGCATCATTATAAATCAAGCAAAGTAGCTTTCAGAAAATTTCCTTTCATAGGGATAATGCTAGACTGAGAGATGTATATTCAGAAAATAAGCAGCCCTTTGTAAGGAAAATTCCTTTGAATAAAACTGCCTTCAAGATACTTTGCAACAGCAGCACAAAAGAGCTTCTGCAGGAAAAAACAAAAAACAAAACTCTGACTCTAATTCCAAGGCCAATGACACCACACTGTATATAATACAGTTTCTTTTGTGCAAAAGTAAGAGCATGAGGGGAACAAAGGGAACATTTATGAGAGCCAACATGATCAATTTGAAGAAAATAGCAGCTAGAAACTGCAATCCAATTTTTTTTCTGTCTAGAAAATCAATGAACCACAAGCATCTAATAAATCGGTCAATTATACACAGATGCCAGAGTCTACAGAAGATGTAATATTAGGTTTTGCAAATCATTACTGTCTCACAGAGATTTTTATGACAGTAAGTTCCACTGATTAAAATGTCAGTATAAAACATTGCCTTTCATTCAAATAGCTAGTACGGACTCACCCTCTGTAATGATGGAATGTAATAATTAGTGGGCAAAGCCCGCATGTTAGCAAACAACAACAACAAAGATCAGACTGCTCAAAGAAAATTAAAGATCGGTGAAACGAAATTGAGGTAGCCTCAGGCTTAGGTCCTCAATGAAAACACCCAGAGCAACACCCAGGTCCCTGGAATGGCAGTCACTGGGTGTGTTTCCATAACAACTCTAAGGCCTTGGCTGGGCACTCATCGCTGGGGTGACAGCATTAGGACTTCTCTTGAAGGGGAATTTAAAAAATGGTTTTGAATTAAAAAATGATTTTAAACTTTTATCCCTAATTTTTAAAATTGGGGATTATCTTTAAAACTTTTGAGTTCTTTTCTCAGCCTCATTGCCTAGGCTATGGCAAGTTCCCTGTGATATTCTGTACTCAGAAGAGGAGAGATCTAGGCAGAGACTTCCTGACTTTACATCAGGCTGGCTTAGTTTCCACTCACTAGACACAGGCCCTAAGAGGGACTCTGGGCCCCAGTGAAAAAAGTTTTGCTCTCTTTTGTTTTTTTCTTTTGCAGGGAAAGGGTGCTCCCGACAACAATGGACCCGGTAAAAATCATTGCATAGGATTTGCCCTGCCCCCTTTTGGACCTTACCCCTTCATTTATACTGTCTTTCCCTATTTCCCCATTTTGCACAGCCTGTCAACGTGAAAAACATAAGGGAAATCTTTCCCTTCAGTCTCTTTCCTCATTCTAAGGTAAAACTCAGCTGAAAATCTATAGGAGGACTAAATTTCAATAATAAGAGATATTGTGCCCAATGCTTGACTCCAGATAGTGAATTACCTTCTCTTCCAGACTGCTTGTGGACAAATGGCTATGAAGAACTGAATGTTTGTGCCCCCCCCCAACCAAGTTCATGTATTAAAGCCCTAATGCTCATTGTGGCCACGTTTGGCAATGGGATCTCTAAGGAAGTAGTTAAGGTAAATGAGGTCGTAAGGGTGGAGTCTTGATATAAGACGATTTTTTTCCTTCTAAGAAGATACACCAGAGAGCTCTCTCACCCTCCCTCTCTCTCTCTCTCTCTCTCTCTCACTCCCTCTCTCTCTCTCTCTCTCTTCATTTCCCTCCCTCTCTTCCTCCCTCCATTTCCCCCTTTTCCTCCCTACCCCGCCTTTTTCTCACACAGTTTCTCTGTTTCTCTCTCTGCATGCATGAGGACATAGCAAGAGGGCAGCTATCTGCAAGCCAGGAAGAGAGCTCACTCACCAGAACGTTGATCTTGAACTTCTCTCCTCCAGATTCATGAGACAATGAATTTCTGTTGTGTAAGCCGCGCAGTTGAAGGTGTTTTGTTATGGCAGCTCCAGCAGACTAATATAACAGCATCACATTCCCTCAGAGAGGGAGATTCCTTCTGTCACAGAAGGACAGATCATCATGGAAGATTCCTTCTGTCAGACACAGATGATATCAGCCTTGGCAGTCCTAGAAGCCTGTAATAAAAAACACTGTATCACTGCCCTTCATGTCTGGAATAATGGTATTTTTTCTGTGTCTGGAAATCCTAAAGTAAGACAGCATTGTTAATGCGACTTCTGAGTAATGATGGCCCCTGTATCTGCTTAGCTTAGGTTGTGGAGACGCTCAAGCCCTTGACACAACTACTGATACCCTGAGCATTGTCATAACATCTTACAGATGGGGCACAGATGTTCAGTAACTTTCATCAGGGGTAAGTGATCTGTGGGTAATCAGGGAAGATACCATAGGGGTCAGAAACTGAGCTCTACCTTTCTCCTTGATCTTTGGGTGCCACTTTTGGCAACAAAGTAGAGTTTATTTTGATGTCTTTGCCCCATCAGAGTCTGTGATTCTTCCTGGCACTCCTTGCCAACTCATTTGTCTGTGGCTGGACCCTTGCTAAGACTGTGACTGAATGTCCTCTTCCCTTTAGGAGCAGCTTGGGGGTGGGCATAGTACATGCAGATTGTATAAGGAGAGAGAGACACATGCATACGTTGGGCTGATTGTGATTTGTTCATTTTTTGTAATAATTTGTGATACCTCGATTGATTCATTCTTATTTTAGTGCTTTGGTGGTTACTGCTTACTGTGACTATTCCTTCTGTCTATTATTTTGTGACCTTTCTTGTTTTCTATCCTCCAAACAAACATTCTCAAAAAGATTTTTGACTCAAATATATTTTGAACTTATTAGCCATTGTTTATGAAGTGCAATACATTGAAATCTAATTTCTTGTATTGTTAAAGTATATCAATGGGGATGCTATTCTAGTTATTCATTTAAAATTAAATTTCTAGGGGTGCCTGGGTGGCTCAGTCCTTGAGCATCTGCCTTCCTCTTGGCTCAGGTCGTGATTCTGGCTCCCTGCTCAGCCAGGAGCCTGCTTCTCCCTCTCCCATTCTCCCTGCTTGCGTTCACTCTCTCACTGTGTCTCTGTCAAATAAATAAATAAAACCTTTAAAAAATATATAATCAAAATAAATTTCCAAGGAGCTTCACCTTCATTCTTCTCTATGACTTTTCAAATGTTAATTGAATAAACACAGTAGGTATCTTCCCTTGGAACACAGTACTAGATTTAGTGTAATGGAAACCCTGGGCTTGGAACCCTTCTATTTCCTCTCAAGCAGTTCTGTCAATAGTGCATCTTACTAATGGATAAAATGTTGACAGTTGGTGCTCTGAAGTTGTTTGCCAATCTCTGTGGTATAAACACTGCCCCCATGACCTATTTCAAGCCACCAACATGGTGTCAGTAAATGTGGCCTTGAGAGTGGATGCAGATCGCTTTCCATCTTCTGTGTGGTATGGATATCAGGTGTAACTGTTTCATAAAAAAGCAGACTTTACCCTCTGCACCTGGTCTTTGATCAGAGACCTGCTCCTGGGGGTTCCTTGTCCCTTAAATTAGCCTTTGTTCCCTAACTGTGCATCTCTGATGCCCACACATGTTCACCAAACATGATGGAGAAGGTATCACAAGGCTTTTAAAAGCCCAGCAAATTCTGATAGTCTTCCTGCACCCACCCCTGGGCCACATCCTCTACCTCTTTAGTTCAAAAACAATACTTCACTATAGAAAACCAATTTTGCCACATTTATTTGATCCAGTTTATTCATTAAGTGCTGATAAGTACAATTTTCTGCCTCAGTGGAAGATGGAATAACGTCGGTAAAAGAGTGTGACATAGTCAGTTTGATTTATACAAAGTAAAAAAAGAGCAAGAGAGACTTTCCGTTGGCTGCTCATGTCAAAAATGAGCAAAAGGTTAATCATGCCAGCATATGGCCTGTGCAGTGGTCTGTGGTGGTGGCAGGCATGGTGGGCTTCTCTGTGGGGCAGCTCTGTGCTGCAGTTTAGGGGGTCGTTCCTGTCTCTTTATCCTCATGCCTACCTCTCCGGCAGTCCCAGAAGTTCTGTGGGCTGCCTACAGTCCATGGAATAAAGTCCTTTTCTGCAAAGTTAAATGAAGCTGGCTTTGCCTGTGACTAAGAGCTCAGGCCCTAAAGCTAGGTTCAAATCCCACATGTCCTATGTACTAGATTGTGTCCTTAAGCAAGTTTCTCTTCATGACTTGGGTTCCTCATCTCTAGAAGTGGCCTGGTACATCTCAGGGAGTTACTATGAGGCTTAAATGAGTTATGACCCATAAAGCCTTTAGAATAATGCCTGGCACACAGTGAGCCTCCCAGAACTGTTAGCTATTATCATCATACTGGGTATATTTTAGCAAGAATTGTTGACGTCAACCAACTCCAAATACAAAGGAGAGACAAATAACCATTAAACCATTACTTTTTATGGCACATATTTTAAATTTTCTCAAACATCAGAAATCTCTTCATAGTATAATAGCTTCAAACTTGATACAGAACAGAGAATGTGTATTTAGTTTTTCCGTGACGATCAGCAGTTTAGAGGGTGATCACTCTTTAAATCCAGCATCTGTTAATGTTTAAACCAATTCATAGTTTTCCTCAGAGCACATGATTTGGGACAAAGACAACAACAAACTTAAGTGCCAAAATGGGCTCACTAGCTGCTTTGCATAAAATGAAATGATTTGAACCAAATCTCTGTATGAACTGTGTATGTACTCATCCCACTTCCGCATTAACAGAAACTTTTACTATTATTCTCCAAAATTCCCCTAATATTTGCCTTTTCAAATTCTGGAATGATGATGCTAACTTTAATGTTACAGTCTTATTTCCTTCTTGGCAAAATTCATTGTTTTGCTTTAGTGTTCTAATTTTTTTTTTTTAATGTTTCCAACATTTCTAGCACATGGGCAATTTTAAAAACTCTGGCTTTCCCCCCCCTTTTTTTTCTTTTTCTTGTTCATTTTGATTAAAAAGAATAGGGAGGAGGGAACCCCTTGCATTTTCCAAAGTATATTTTACAGTTATCAAGTTGACTACTGCCCTTTCTAGCAACAATTAGTTTATTCATTCAACAAATAGACCCAGCATTCTTATCTTGAGCAGAGCTGGGCTACATGCCAGGGATATCTTGATGGACAAGTTGTGACCCCGTCCCCAGAGAGTTTCCAGATGAGTAGAAAGAGAGATAGGCAGTTCTTGACCAAAGGTGAATTCATGGTGCTATGAGAGCACAGCAGACAGGCCCCTAACTCAGCCTCAGGGGATCAGGAAAGGAGTCCCATGGGAAATGGCATTTAGCTGGAACCTGTAGAGCAAATGAGTTAGCCTAGTAGATAACAGTGTTCTTTAACCTGCTTGGGGAATGGTATACAATTAAACTATATAAAGCTATGAACATATTTTATGAGTCTTTTCCTTTAAAAAAGACAATCACAATTTTTAATGTCCTATAAACATTTTATTTCTTTTGACAAGGGAAGATATAAATATAGTAGGGGCCCCTGGGGGAACCAAGTTGGTTAAGCATCTGCCTTAGGCTAGGTCATGATCCCTGGGTCCCACATTGGGCTCACTGCTCAGTGGGGAATCTGCTTCTCCCTCCCCCTCTTCCACTGCTCATGCTCTTTCTCTCCCTCTCAAATAAATAAAATCTAAAAAATAACCTTACCCAATAATATTTTTTTAATATATAAGTATAGTAGATTCCAGATGGAAAACTTACATGTATTTGCAACATAAATTGTACTTCTGACTTTAAAATACTTTTTTTCTTGAGGGGGAACAGAGAATCTTAAGCAGACTCCCCACTGAGCATGAGTAGGATGTGGAGCCCCACCTGGAGCCTGACTTGGGGCTGGATCCCGGGACCTGAGATCATGATCTGAGCTGAAATCAAGAATTGACTGCTTAACCAACTGAGCCACCTAGGTGCCCCTAAAATACTTCATAAACTCATCTTAGTCAGCTCAGGTTGCTGTAACAAACAAAAACAAAACAAACAAACAAAAAAAAAAGCCACCCAGCTTAACATCAACCATTTTTTTCTCATGGTTCTGGTGCTTGAAAGTCTGAGATCACAGTGGCAGTGTGATCATATTCTTGGTGAGAGCCCTTTTCCTGACTTGTAGAAGGTCCCTTCTTGCTGTATCAAAACATGAAGGAGTACAGAGAGCTCTGGTGTCTTTATCTTCTGACGGCACATCCATTCTATCATGGGGGCTCTGCCCTCATGACCTCGTCTAAATCTAATTACCTCCCCAAAGCCCCACTTCCAAATACTATCACCTTGGGGATTTGGACTTCTACATGTACATCTTTTTTTAAGGTTTTATTTATTTATTTGAGATAGAGCAAGAGAGCATGAATGCAGGGAGCTGCAGAGGAAGAAGGAGAAACAGGGAGCCTCACTTGGGCTCGATCCCAGGACCTTGAGATCATGACCTGAGCCAAAGGCAAATGCTTAACTAACAAGCCACCAAGGTGTCCCTACATGTAGGTTTTGAGAAGAAAAGCATTCAGTCCATAGCAATACTTTATATGTAGTTATGCTTATATTTTGTTTTTCCTGTGTGAGAAATAAATAAGTTCATTTTAGTCACATGGTTTTCTGGGAATAGATCAAATTGATTAAGAATGAAACAATGATTTTTAAGCCCAATAAACATAATAAACTACAAAGTAGTTTCTTTAACTCACATTGAAAATTTATACATAAAACATGCTATTTTTTAAATAACAAATTAGGAGTAACAACATTCTTTTCTTTTTTTAAAAAATATTTTATTCATTTTTCAGAGAGAGAGAGAGAGAGCATAAGCAGGCAGAGGGAGAAGCAGGCTCCCCACTGAGCAAGGAGCCCAATGCGGGACATGATTCCAGGACTCTGGGATCATGACCTGAGCTGAAGGCAGCTGTTTAACTAACTGAGCCACCCAGGTGTCCCTATTTTCTATTTTTGCTCAAGATACTACTGCAGTGTATGTAGGTGGCTATTTGTTGTTTTTTTTTTTTTTTTAAAGATTTTATTTATTTATTTGACAGAGAGAAATCACAAGTAGGCAGAGAGGCAGGCAGAGAGAGAGAGAGGAGGAAGCAGGCTCCCTGCTGAGCAGAGAGCCCGATGCGGGACTCGATCCCAGGACCCTGAGATCATGACCTGAGCCAAAGGCAGCGGCTTAACCATTGAGCCACCCAGGCGCCCCGTAGGTGGCTATTTGAAAGAATAACATCCATGA
This sequence comes from Mustela lutreola, assembly GCF_030435805.1. NCBI lineage: Eukaryota > Metazoa > Chordata > Mammalia > Carnivora > Mustelidae > Mustela > Mustela lutreola. The sequence continues at coordinate 54,555,362 of NC_081295.1, read as the reverse complement.
GGACATGTTGTTACCATACCTTATATTTTTTTCTGATACATACAATACAAAAATATATTCCATTGTGTTTTTCAGTTCTAACATACAGAAGCATGATACATCAAGATCATCCACTCTCACCAATCTTGCCTGTCTCTTATTTCCATGATACAGTGCCTTGCTGGCTAAACCCAAAGCTAGGCCAGACTTCTCACCTGCAAATTGTGGAAAATATTCTTTCCATCAGGTTGACTATCAACACTTTCTCTCAGCCACAGATCTCGGAAGACACTCAGTCCTGTTCTGTCTCGCTACTCGATTTCCCTGGGAAGTTTATCATTCTCCTGTGTGATGGCTGTTTTCAGTGTCCCATCTGCCTGACCAGCTCATGCCCCTCTCAGCTGATGACCTTGCTTTATTTTCCCTGAAGTGACAGATATATGGCAGAAACAAATCTCACAGTCATCAATGCAACTGTGAAAAAATACATTTGGTTTTCTATAACCTAATGGAGTTTTACCTCTCTCATTCCACGGATGGCAGAAAACTGAATTCCAGGTTCTTCAGCAACTTCAGGATTGTCTCAGTACCTTCAAACTCAGTCCATTTGGGACTACTGTCTTCCCTTTATTCTTCTCAAAGTGACATTTAAGATCCAAGGGGCTTACATTGTATAATCAAGAAGAGACATATATTCCAGCTCCAAACACTGAAAGTCCTGGAAAAAATAACCAACCTAGCAGCAATTTTGATCTAAAAATAGTGTTCCCCACTAAAAGATACCAGGCCTTCTAAATTCAAGACTACAGGGTTTTGACTTAATCTTTTCAATATGTCACTGACACCACAGATCCTGCTTCTCAAGCATGCTGGAGATGATTCAGCATAACTACTCATTCCATTTATCCTAAGCTACACACAAAGTAATTTAAGATGAACAATAAGAGTATTCTCTAGCACTATGATTATGAAAGTACTATAAAAGTTATTTTTGGAAGAACTCTTCCAGCTTTTTAAAAAATAGCTATACTATTTCTATATTGTGTGATCATATAGTTATTACTTACTTTTTTCTTTCCCTTCTATTTCTCAATTAGTGTTAATTTGTTATACAAGTATATATTTAGAGCTTACCACCAGTCTTTATGCTGATGTCTTTCCTATAATTTTGGTTATCTGAAACACATTTCTTAGTTTCTTAAGAAGTTACTCATAGAAACAGTATTTCCTGAACTCTTGAGTTTTTTTGAAGTTTTTATTTTTTAAAATCATCTCTGCACCTGCAACATGGGGCTCGAACTCACAACTCCAAGATCAAGAATCAGATGTTCTTTCAACTGAGTCAGTCAGGCACCTGAATTTTTGAGTACTGATTTCAGTTTGTCTCTAGTCATTAATATTTGTAAGCCATTTTAGCTGGATATAAAATCCTTGGCTTCCATGTCCTTTCCTGGAACATCTTAAATATGTTATTCCATTTTTCTTCTAGCATAAAGAATTGCTCTCAAAGATTTTGAGGACAATATGATTTTATTTTCCTCATGTAAGTGATCTGGTCTTTTTCTGTGTGCCCAAAAGATTTTTTTAAGTCCAAAAGTTTTATTAGAATACATTTCAATATGTATTCTGAGTTGTGTTTTCCCAGGATTGTATGATTTTTTTTCAAAATGTAATATCAGTTTTATTATGATTGCTGGTTAGTATAGAAAAATTTTTTCTTCTCTCCCTCTCTCTCTCTCTCTCTTTTGTATCTCTTGTTATTTGTCTGGTTCCTTAACTTGTGTTTTTCTCTTTTGTTACGTGTATGTGAGTCTTCTTTGCCTGCCTTCTATATTTGTCATTTTCTTTCTTATCTTCTTTAACCATTTTATACTTGAATTTTTTTGTATTAAAATGGTTACTCTTTGGGGTGCCTGGGTGGCTCAGTGAGTTAAGACGCTGCCTTCGGCTTGGGTCGTGATCTCAGGGTCCTGGGATCGAGCCCCGCGTTGGGCTCTCTGCTCAGTAGTGAGCCTGCTTCCTCCTCTCTCTGCCTGCCTCTCTGCCTGCTTGTGATCTCTCTCTGTCAAATAAATAAATAAAATCTTTAAAAAATAAATAAAATAGGGGCGCCTGGGTGGCTCAGTGGGTTAAAGCCTCTGCTTTCGGCTCAGGTCATGATCCCAGGGTCCTGGGATCGAGCCCCACATCGGGCTCTCTGCTCAGCGGGGAGCCTGCTTCCACTTCTCTCTCTGCCTGCCTCTCTGCCTACTTGTGATCTCTGTCTGTCAAATAAATAAATAAAATATTTAAAAAAATAAATAAATAAATAAATAAATAAAATAAAATAAAATGGTTACTCTTTTTAATCTTCAATTTTTCTTAAAGCATTATGTGTTCTATTTATCTCTTCTATATTTTTTCTGGCTTAGACTTTATTTTATAAATAAATTCTTTTCTTTTGAAGAATTTATTTATTTATTTGAGAGAGAGAAAGAGCAAGAGAGAGTGAGAAAGAGCATGAAGTGGGGCAGAGGCAGAGGGAGAAGGAGAGCAGACTCCGCAGGGGAGTCTGATGTGGGTTTCGATCCCAGGACCCTGGGACCATGACCTGAGCTGAAGACAGATTCTTAACCTACTAAGCCACCCAGGTACCCCCAGAAATAAAATTCTGTTCTTTTCTTTATCATTCTTCCCTGAGCTCTATCTCATTTCAAGGTTTTTTTGCCAATTTATTTTATTCTTTTAGATATGGTATCATTTTCTTGATATGTTTTATATTGTTTTGAAGTATTAATTTATGTTTCTCATCTGTTTAAGAACATGACTCTCTGGCTTGCTTTCCTTGTTTTTAGGGATGTTATCATGTATTTCCTTTTCTTTCTTCTTAAAATAACTCTGTATGGATTTGACCTTAATCCCCTAAATTGCTCATTTTTATTAGAATATTAATATTAAGAATAGAATTAGATATTAATATTAACATTAATGAATATTAAGAATAGGTGTATAGAATATTAATATTAAGAATATTAATATAGAAATTAATATTCTTGAACTTTAGATTAACGTTTCCAATTTCATGGACCTAGAACTCCCCCTCCTGTTGTTGTTATTCTTGTTGTTTTTAGAGAGACAGTGTGCATGCGCACAAGATGAGTAGGGATAGAGAGAGGAGAGAGAGAATCTTAAGCAGGATCTACACCCAGTGCAAAGCCCAGTGATGCGGGGCTCAGTCTCACAACCCTGAAATCATGACCTAAGCCAAAATCAAGAGTCCGTGACTTAAATGACTGAGCCTCCCCAGGTGCCCACCTTCCTGTTGTTTTTGTGAAGTGTTTGAAAATACAGTGGCAGGTGCCTAGGTGGCTCAGTTGGTTAAGTGATGGCCTTTGGCTCAGGTCATGATCCCAGAGTCCCGGGATCAAGTCAGGCCTCGGGTTCCCAGCTCCATGGGAAATCTGCTTCTCCCTCCGACCTTCTCCCCGCTCATGCTCTCTCTCACCCTCTCTCTCTCAAATAAATAAATAAAATTAAAAAAAAAATACAATGGCTTGCTTTCTGAGGTTTCTCAGCTCTCTTCCTTTTTCCTATTTTTTTGCCTTTAAATTCTCTTTTTTCTTTATTATTTTTATTCTTGTTATTTAATTATTTTTACTAACATATAGTGTATTATTTGCCCCAGGGTGACAGGTCTATGAATCAGCAGGCTTAGACATTTCATAGCACTCACCATAGTACATACCCTCCCCGATGTCCATAACCCAACCCCTTTTTCCTATCTTTATACAGACTTCCCTTTTTCCTTTGACTCTTCAAACCATCTCCTGAATAGTTGTGATTTAGTTGCCAAGAATTTCACCTCGTTGAGCGGTATGGTCCTCGAAGGAAGTTTTTGCTAGTTATTTTTGAGAACTTAGAGGTCCAGACTACTCCAGTGACTTAAGAGCTCATCACCTGCTATGATAGTGTGAAACCAGCCCCTCCTAGTTTTGGCTGCTGTTTTCAAACTGTCTTGCAGAACATTCAGATAAGTACCTTTGGTTCTTCTGGAGTTCTTTTATCTGTTTGTTGCTCATTGCTTTCTTCTGCTTCCTCCTTCACAAATGCTGCTTTCCTGCAGGTTTTGAAGCTGTTGGGATAGAGTTCACTTTTATTTTGGGGTTGATGAGGTTACCATTTTACTTAGTTTTGGTGTCAATGTTACCTATGGATTTTTGTTGTTGCTATTCGAATTTCTCAATAATTTTATTTTTTTTTAAAGATTTTATTTATTTGACAGACAGAGATCGCAAGTAGGCAGAGAGGCAGACAGAGAGAGAGAAGGAGGAGGAAGCAGGCTCCTCGTGGAGCAGAGAGCAAGATGCGGGGCTAGATCCCAGGACCCTGAGATCATGAGGCAGAAGCTGAAGGCAGAGGCTTTAATTCACTGAACCACCCAGGTGCCCCTGCTATTCGAATTTCTGTGTGCTTCTATGGGTGGAATTCGGCGGATTAAAAAACAGAAGCCTCTTCTACAGCTATCTGCCCCAACTTCCCCCAGTGAAATCCTTTAAAACTGTAACCAAGAGGTGTTACTCTCTTCTATCATTTTTTTTTTTCACTTTTTTTTTTTTTAATTTTTTATTTTTTATAAACATATATTTTTTATAAACATATATTTTTATCCCCAGGTCTGTGAATCACCAGGTTTACACACTTCACAGCACTCACCAAATCACATACCCTCCCCAATGTCCATAATCCCACCCCCTTCTCCCCAACCCCCTCCCCCCGGCAACCCTCAGTTTGTTTTGTGAGATTAAGAGTCACTTATGGTTTGTCTCCCTCCCAATAAGAATAGGCCCACACCCCGTCACCTAATAGTAAAATTTACAAGTCTCAATGACAAAGAGAAAATCCTGAAAGCAGCCCGGGAAAAGAAGTCTGTAACATACAATGGTAAAAATATTAGATTGGCAGCTGACTTATCCACAGAGACCTGGCAGGCCAGAAAGAGCTGGCATGATATTTTCAGAGCACTAAACGAGAAAAACATGCAGCCAAGAATACTATATCCAGCTAGGCTATCTCTTCTATCATTTTTAAAAACTTTGTATGTATTGCATTTAGAATAAAAGGCAAAGTCCTCACCATAACTTAAAAGGTCATAAATAACTTGGCCTTTGCTTACCCCTATTTTATACACATTTCCGCATATTCTCTTCACTGTAAGTTCACTGACCTTTTGTGATCTTCTGTGACAACCTTGGTTGTCACAACCAAGGTTGTCCCCACCTTAGAATTTCCTGATTGCAGGTGTTTTTTTTTTTTTTTTCCCCATCTAGAAAATTCTTTACCCAGCTGTCCTCATGGCTGAATCATTCTCATTCTTTAGCTCTCAGTACAATTGCCATGTCCTCAGAAGGGACTTCCTGAAAACTTTTTTTTTTTAGGGAGAGAGCACACACATGATGGGAGCTGGGGGTGGGGGTAGGGGGGGTTGATCCAGAGGGAGAAGGAGAGAATCCCAAGCAGTCTTCATGCTCAGCACTGGAGCCTGATATGTGACTTGATATCATAACCCTGAGATCATGACCTGAGCCAAAATCAAGAGTCAAACACTTAACTGACTGAGCCATCAGGCGCCCCTCTCTGAATACTCTTTCTAAATTATCATTTCCCTTCCCAGTGTGGTCATTCTCTGTCCCGTCATGCCATTCATTTCCTCATAGCATTTATCCTATATTGTCTTACTTATTTGTTAGGTGTTTATGTCCTTACCTTTGTATTAGTCTAATGTACATTGTGGTATGTCTCCAAGAAGCCTTTTTAGAAATGAAAGTTTATTGCCCCAGTTATAGGAATCACTTCCAGAAAACAGCCCTTCATTGTCAGTTTTCTTCAGTGAGTGCCTTTCCAGTCCTTTAACCTCCACTCTATAGGGCTGTCTCAGCTTCAGACCTCCCTGTGGGGTCAGCTCCATTGAATCTCCACTGTTATTCCATTACAGCCCTACGTAGTTTGCCTCTGTCGCCATCCATTCCACAATGAGCACAATGAGTAGGACTGTGATGGTCACAGGGACAGGGGATCTGCATGAGCCCAACAGCATGGCTTCCCATTTACTAAGTCTGGTCTAGCTACTGCTACAGCCAATTGTAGCAGTAACTTGCAAGTAACAAAAATAATCCCTTCCTATTAAATATTTTGGGAGCTATAGTTCACACTATTAACTTTTTGCCCTCTGGTTTCTCCCAAGAAAAGAGACCTAATGGAATCCAAAGAGGTTGCTCATGGAACTTCTATTAAAAATGTATTCAAGGGACATATAGGATGGACAGCTGTGAATGCTATAATATACTACCCAGACTTTCCTTTAAGAGTGGAAGTGCTGTGAACAGAATTCTGCTGTCAGCCCCCCTGAGGCAGTGACTCACTTTAGTTGTCTCACCTGAAGTACATACTTCCTTTCCAGGGAAACCCATACACTGTGATTGGTCACTGCAGGTTTATAAAGGCCAGCCCCATTTATCCAACCTGGATCAAGTCTCAAAGATACCAATAGCCCAACTTTGCCCTCTGCCCAATCCATAGATGTTGATCCCAAAGGCACTTCCTAATAATCTCCTATGTGAAAATAACTGTTTCAGAGTCTGCTGCCAGGGACCCCAACCTTTAACAATTAGTAAGAATTGCCTTGGACTTCGCATGGCAGAAACCCTACCATCGTGGCTAACCCAAGTAGTTGGTGGTATAGCTCTAAATAAATGGAGCATTGTCTGCATGCTGGCATCAAGGAACTAGGTTCCTTCCAGTTTTCCGCTATGTTGCTACTGGACTATGGATTTCATCTCCATATAAGGAGATGGTTGCTCCACTTCTAGGCATCATTCTTACGTTCTAGGGAAGAAGCGTGGTGAGTGAAGAGCATAAGACAAAGGAGCATGCCTTTGAAAACTTTCAAAGAAGTCCTACTTTCAACTTAAAAATATTTCTTAATGGCCAGAATGGGTCATTTTGCCATCGTTAGCTGCACAGAAGATTAAGAAGGTATTTTGAACAGGGTACACTATTGCCCTGAACAAAAGCAGGGCTCTGATAGTTCAGAATAAGACAGAATAAAATTACTAGACAAGCAGCTATTGGTGTCCTTCCTGCATAGCATGTAGACTCTCCATATCTACAATGTCTAGGTCAATCAATGCCTGCCCTGTAACAGTAAGCAAGTAGTTGATGATTGAATCACTTTTACTTTAATTGGGATGTACTTCCTTTTACCACATCATGTTGGAAATATAGTGATCAGAAGAATGTGTGGTTTGACTAGGGACGAGGAAAGGAATACCATAAACAGAAATTATATTAAAAAAATTTTTGTGGGAAGGATAGTGAAGTACTAAGATTAAATAATGTAATTGGTCCTCTGTTATTAAATGAAAAGGACTGCAAGATTTCTAATCAAAAACAGACCAGTATACAAAGCCTTTGACTAACTTATGAGGAGCTAGGATTATCTGACTTTATATCCCTGGCAATGGCATAAGAGAGAATCCATGAACATCTGAACATCATGATGTTAGAAATAAGTGTTCCATGGATTAGAAGTCACAATTCCAAAGTTCTTATGTAAAATAATCTTTTGAATATTTGAGAGAATGCAAATGGATAGCTTAGTCATGTAAATTATGATATTAACACATATATAATCCTAAGAATATAAGAAATGGAAGCCAAGTTGGCTCAAAGAACTTTGAATTTATAAAACATTGTTAAAAAGGAGTGTATGTGTTTTTGTCAAGAAGTGCTAAGTACGATTTCCTCATAATCTTTGTATCATACTCTAATGATGTAAAAATAGCAGTTAGCTTAACTAAAAGAAAGAAGAGGACAGCTAGTCAGGATACTAGAGTGTCTGTCTGCCTGACTCTCTCCTTAATGCCTTGAAAACAATTGTGATGAGACATTGGTACATTGAGAAAGTCAGATTTGGTAATAATTTATCAAAATACAACTTATAAATCCTTTAATTGGATTTGTGCTTAGGAAAAATGGAAAGAGACATGAGAAAACTTGAAAATATTTGGCACCAATTGACACACTATTCAGTTGATTAACAAGTACTTTTAATTTCCAAAACTTTGTATATTTCAGGGGGAATTAAATTTGTCAACTTTTAAATGATTAATAATATTCATTTAAATTACTTAAATGTTATTTTCTTTAACTAAAATTATTTAATTTTGTAAAATTTTAAAATTAAATTTATTTGAAATTTATTTAAAATTAAATGTAATTAAAATCACATGAAATTAATTTAAATTATTTTAAATCATTTAAATAATAATTTAAATAAATAAATAAATAAAATCATTCATCAAAATACAGCTTTGTAAGAGTTAGTTTGCATCCAAAGAAAAGTCCATTTTATAAGCTATTTTCACTGAAAAACAGGGTGCTTATTTATTATTTATTTATTTTTAAAGATTTTATTTTTTCATTTGAGAGAGAGAAAGTGCATAGGCAGGGGGAGAGACAGGAGGTGAGGGGGGAAGCAGGCTCCCTGTTGAGCAGAAACCTTGCCATGGGGCTTGATCCCAGGACATGGAGATAGTGACCTGAGCCAAAGGCAGATGCTTAACCATCTGAGCCAGCAGAATGCCCTGAAAAACAGGGTGTTTAATCCACATTTTGAGGAGCCTAAATCTGGAGGGCTTTTGGTCAGTTTTCAAATTTGAAACCACAACATTAAAATGTGTTAAAACCTTTGGAAAATGTTTGTTAATCCTGTTAATAATTTTCTAAACCTCTATTTGAAAGCACACATATAATATATTCAAATCAGCTGCATAATACATTTAGAATCACAAACCTTGGAAACATATGTAAATCGAACCCAAATTGTGGGCCTGAAGGGTATAGATTCGGAGACTCTCACTTGTCTATGCACACGTGAAGAGCTGTAGGGATAGGACTTCCAGAACGAAATTGGCATGAAAACCTAAGGCTCATGATGTATGAAGAGAAAAGGAATCCATATTTTAATTCTGACCACTCAGTGGGGCAAGACTTCTCAGACCCCTGACAACCAGGGAAACCAGGGATATCCTTTTATCTCCTGCATGACAGGTCAGGTGTGAAAAGGCTCACCCCGAATAAAGAGCATAGGGAATACTTTTAGGGTTGCCAAGGAGGGCCTGTTAAGCACATTTTGATGTGGTATCACTGACAGTTCTATTCCCTTTTGGACCAAACCAGAGTCCTGGAGAGACTGTGGTATGGTGACCCCAACAAAAAGCAAGTAAACAAACCTGGCAGTCCCAGGTTCTCTGTGCAATGGAAAGACACAGAACATCAGTGCCTCCAGCTTTTACAGAACGACACCCCCGGTTAGGAAGTAGGGCAGGAACATCCACTCATGGCTTTCATGTGGGCAACAGTCAAGGTAGAAGCAGGCTCCTAATACATTTGGGGCATCTGGCAATGCCAGCCACAGCTGCATTGGAGTCATAAAGCCAAAGAGAAATCTAATGGAAGACAGGAATTTATGAGATAGCAGAGAGAAGGAATTCGAAAGGGCTGGGGTTCCAGTGAGGTCACTGATGGCCAGAGAAAGAAATAATAAAATGGAGGCAAACCAGACCCCAAGATCATAAAGAACTTCCTATTGTTCTTGTCAGAGATCTAATCTGTAATGTTTCTCAGTGTGGTCTATAGACCATCTGAATTAGAATCACCAAGGATACTTGTTGAGGCGGCAAATTCCCAAGGTCCACTCTTTTTGTTAAATTGTAATTTTAGGATTTCATTATTTATTTGTATCATGTTCTTTTATTAATTGTTATCCTTAAGTTCTTACTAGAAAACAAAGATTCTTTAAAAAAAAAAAAACATCTTTTTTCTCCCCCCCTTTTTAAAAGATTTTATTTATTTATTTATTTGACAGAGAGAGAGAGAGAGAGAGAGAGAGAGAGCAAGAGCAGGAATAAAAGCAGGGGGAGTAAAAAAAAAAAAAAAAAAAGGCAGGGGGAGTGGGAGAGGGCGAAGCAATCTTCTCACTGAGCAGGGAGCTGGATGCGGGGCTCAATTCCAGAACCATGGGATCATGACCTGAACCAAAGTCAGACACTTAATAACTGAGCCACCCAGCTGCCCCTCTTTCTCTCTTTTAGTGTAGTAGAATACACAAGACATACATTTAAGTATTTTAAAGTGTTCAATCCAGTGGCATTAAGCACATTTACACTATTGTGAAACCATCACCACTATTCTGTTCCAGACCGTTTTCATCTTTCCAAGCAAAAGCTCTACACCGATCCCCCACTCCTCTCAACCCCCTCCGCACCCCCCCAACTTCTACTTACTGTCTCTGTGAATTTGCTGAGGGCCTCTCCTGACCCTAGTGGGTCAGACTGTTAGAGTAGGGGTGGGCAGAACTGACTCGGGAATCTGTATATTTAAACATATTTCCTAGGATTTTATATTCTGGGACACTAAGAACAAAAAACAAACCAAAAAAAAACAACGTAAGGAGTTACCCTGCACATTCATTACTCTAGATCTTGATTTTTGGGGGGCGGGGTGTTCACGGAAATATCTTTGAAGTGAAAATACCATTATTATCAGTCACCTAAGTATGAATGAACTTACCAGATGATTTCCAGTCAGAACAGTGATATGAGACCCCAGGCAAAAGCCAAGGGTGAAGAGGGAAATTTGACTACATAGACATTATTCCCTAACCCACCAGTGGGTCACACAGATAGAAAATGCCCACACAGACATCTTTCATGGTAAATAGTAATAAAAAGACATGGTTAAGAGCAGAGGGAAGTTGAACAACATAGACCCAAAGCACAAGATTGAAGCACTAAAGCAGTTTCAGATTTGCTCTAGTATTTTCTGAGATCATAACCCCCAGAGCTGTGTCCTCAGAGACTTTCATTTGGAGCAATCCAGAAAGTTGCTTCTGATTTTACTCTTTCCCGAAGGCTTCTCCTCTCCAGCTCAACTTTCCTGGAAAGCTAGGCTCCTTCTTTTTCCCTTGTAGTACACATATACTATGTATGTGGGGGCAAGAGGGTCACCAAACTTAACTCACTAATAACTCACATAATGAAAAAGTAAGATTTCTTTATTTGGTCTGTAATGAATACAGTCTTCCTCATAAGCTCCCAGTCACTGGCTAGCAGTAAAAAACATTAATAAAATGCCTAATGTGATTTATTTTTTGATGCCTAATATGGTTTAAAATCCAATATTTTATGTTGGCTCTGTATTAAATCAGATAGTTCTTTCTCTCAGATAGCTCTCCCCTCCCCTGCTTCTCTCCCTATGATTATGACAATAAATGAGGAGAGAAGGGAGACCGAGGGTCCTTGAGCAAGGAGTCCTATAGTCTCCAGGGTGATGTCCTGTCCACTTGATTCCCAGGCACCTGGCTGGTCTCTGAAGCTGAGGTATGCCATTGTTGAACCTGTGGTCTATCCTTTTGGCTTGGGCTCTGCTCCTAGCACAACTCCCCATGCTGACTCAGCTTCACTTTGGCTCCTGCTGGCTGCACACCGCAGGTCTTTGCCAGCATCTCCAGCCAGCCAACTGAACTTTCTGTCCACTCCCAATCTTCACTGTGGACTCACTTGCCCATGGCTGGCCCACTAGATCTCAACTCAACATCCACGTTATTCATGAAAACCAAGGTCTGCCTCTTCCTGATCATGCAACAGTATTTCACTGTTATTTAAAAGTATAATTCTATGATCTGCAGTTATACCCAAATTTTAACCCTTATTTAAATGTATACCTTACTACCAATCTCTAGAATTAGTCATTGGCTATATAACTAACTCTTCCTTACCCCCAAACCCCAAAACTCTGACCACACTTTCCCATTGTCCCTCTCTTGATTTATCTCTTCCCAGTAAGATACCAAGTCCACTAGCTTGCTCGGATTTGTGGTATACTAGATCTGTTCAAGGTTAATATAGAAATGAGTACCTCAAAGGGGTTTACTTCACTGTCTAATTCACTCTAGTGGTACCAGCTTATTTTCCTATTTGCTTGAGAAATTTCAGTAAAAGAAATGAGTGATATTCATTCCACAAATATTTACTGATCACCTGCCATATGTTCACTACTATGCTAGATGACAATGAATATAGCTTCTTACAAAATGAATAAGGTCTCTGATTCCACAGAGGTTATTTTGCTCTGTTCCCTCAATGGCAAACTGAAGCCATGTTGTTGGCCCACCAAGGCAATCAAGAGGGGTTTCCTGGGACACAGGACTTTAAGTGCTAACACTGAGTCAGTATTGGGTCAATTGGGATGATTGGTAACCCAATCCTATCACCAGGGCTTTTGTACTTGGCTTTTGCTCACTGGGGAGCAGCTCTTGTTTTATGTTTTTTGAACAACTATTAGAAACAGGACAGTGAGTGAATTCCTGTCCTATGTCTCTTTATATGAGGAAGAAAACTTTCCAAAAGCCACTTGGCAGGATTATCTTTTTATCTCATTGGCTGGGGTAATGTCATAAGCTTATGCCTATAGTGATAACTCTCAAGGGATACGAATTATTAAAATCGACAAAGATTAATCAATATTATTTCTTGAGATTGAGAACGGGCCTATGAAGCATATATCTTACAATGTGTAAGCACATACTAATTCTATTAGAAAGGAAGAAGAAGAGACAAGGGCTTCTCTATAGATAAACAATGGCACCACTCCTACAACATTAGGAGAGACTTCTGTTGCTGTTGTCCATCCAGTAGGTTCTGTATTTGTTAGATCTCTACAATCTAACCATTTTGAGTATTGCTATTTAAATTTGTATGGTTTGCAATCACATAGTTATATTTGTAAAATCCGAAGTATAATGGCAAAGACTGTATAAAATCACTTCCCTGCCCTTCTGCAAAATATTTGTAGAAAATTAGATAAAACTGTTGAAAATAATGATCACAAGGCACTAGAGAATGACTAAAGGCAGACAACAGATTGAGGAGTGTCTTGAAAAATTGCTATTGCATCAGGTAATATCAACCTGAAGCTGCTCCCATCTTTTCCCTTCCTCCTGCTTAAGTATTAAAGAGCATTATCTAGTAATGGTGGATTTGTTTGTCATAGATGGTGAGAATCTGGTTGTTTCTAGTTGAAGGTGGCATATTCCATTTGGGGTGGGGAAACAAAATTTGTAATTTACCAGTCAGAGTCTACTGTTTAAGTCAAAGTCATATGGTTACCAACTAGAAATTTAAATGTGAGATATAGGAAGTGAGTTATAGAAGGGCTGGCTTAAAACTCTCCACAGATCTCCAGATGATTGCTAAACTACATACGTAGAGGGGAAATCTCAGAGAATGCAACAAAAAGTGGGATCAAAAGAGATTTGAGAATTTGCTGTGCCATTGAAAGCATTCCCAAATGTACACATAGCCTGAGTGAAGAAGGATAGCAGCTTTATGGGCTCAGAGTGGTGGAATGTAACCTCTACCAAAGAGAAAAGAGAAAATTCTTCCAGGAAATAAAGAATGAAGTAAACTTCCCATCTCATTTTATGAGAACTTCCCTGGTAATGTAGCCAGAAAAATATATCACAAAGTAAAAAGAACAAGGCACACAACAATATAATTCATAAGCATATATGTAAGAATCCTTAACAAAACATGAATAATGGAACACCTGCAACATACAAATAGGAACTAGATCATGAACAAGTGAGGTTTATCACAGAGATGCAAGATTGGATTAACATCCAAAAATCAATTACTATAATATACCTCTAATAAAGTCAATGAATACAATAGAATCTAATAATAGAATAATGAATATAATAAATCCTATAATAGAATAATGAAGAAAAGTCTCAATAGACATAGAGAAAGCATTTGGAAAGCATTAGTTCAAATCATCAACAAAGAAAGTACATGTGAACTAATCTTGCATGTAATGGCAAGAAATGGAATGCTTTCTGTCAAGGATCTGGGACAAAACCTCTCTTACCCCTTCTATTCAACATTGTACTGAAAGTTCTAGCCAGTGAAATAAAACAATCAAAAGAAACATTAAGCATATAGATTGAAAAGGAAGAAGCAAAACTTTCTTTATTCACAGAAAACATGATCATATATTTAGAATATCATAGAGAATTTCTAAAACACTACTAGAACTCATAAGTGAATTTAGAATATCAATATACCAGAAAGAGTGTAACCTTGCATTTAAAAAATTTCATCTATAATCACATTTAAAATACTTCAAAAAAATTAAGAAAAGATTTCAAAGTCTTTGTACTGAGGACATAAAACATTACTAAGAGAAATTAAAGAGGACCTAAAAAAATGGATATATACTATATGTGTGGATGAAGAGACTCAATATTGTCAAGATGGCATTCTCAAATTGATCTTAGAATCAATCCAATCCGTGTCAAAATACTAGCAGATGGTTTTTATATGTGGAATTGACAAACTGACTTTATTTTTTTTTAAGATTTTATTTATTTATTTGAGAGAGAGATTGAGTTAGAGAGCATGAGCAAGCAGAAGGAGAGGGAGAAGCAGGCTCCACACTGAGCAGGGAGCCAGATAAGGGATTCAGTTCCAGGACTCTGGGATCATAACCTGAGCCTGAGGCAGATGCCTAATCAATTGAGCCACCCAGGCATCCCTAAAAAGTTGACTTTATTTATTTATTTTTAAAGATTCACCTGTTTATTTTAGAGAGAGAAAGAGTAAGCACAAGTGGGAGGAGCAGAAGGAGAAGGAGAAAGAATCTGAAACAGACTCCAAGCTGAGCATAGAGTCCAATGTAGGGCTCCATCCCAGGACTCTGAGATCAGGACCTGAGCCAAAACCAAGAGTTGGGTGCTCGACCAACTGCGCCATCCAGGCTCCCCAATAAGTTGACTTCTAAGTTTACATGAAATGCAAAGAACGTGGAATAGTCAAAACAATTTTTGGAAGGAAGAAAAAGATTGGAAGACATTCAACACTTGTTCTTTAGACATATTATATAACTTTGGTAATCCAGACTGTATGGTATTGGCATAAACACAGAGATCCTTAAAACTGAACTGAGTCTAGAAATAAACCCATGCAATTATAATCACTTTATAGTCAATGAATTGCCAGGTGATTCAATGCAGGAAAGAATAGTTTGTTCCAATAAATGAAACTAGAATAAATGAATACGTGGGAAAGAATGATTTTTTTTTCCTCATGTGATAGACAAAAATCATTTAATAATGAATGATGGACCTAGACAAAAGAGCTAATGCCATAAAACTCCTAGAAGGAAAAAAAAAGAAAAAGGAAAAACATCTTTATGATTTTGGTTTAGGTAGAGATTTCTTACACAGGTCTAGAAAGCATAAATTGCAAAAAAAAAAAAAAATGGAATAAGTTGTACTGCATCAAAATTTAAAAATGTATGCTCATTGAAAAAGAATACCAGCAACAGACTAGGGAAAATATTTGTAAAACATATATTTGAAAAAGGAATATAAAAAGAACTCTGTAATTCAATAATAAGACAAGTCAATGTATATATGTCAGTCATATCTTAATAAAGGGGTATAACAAAATAAAATAAAATAGAACCAAAAAATGGGCAAAAGAGCTGGACAGATACTTCACAGTAGAAGATAAGCAGGAGGCAAAAACAAATACATGGAAAGCTGATGAACATTACTGGATATTGGGGAATGCAAATTAGAAACACAGTAAGATTCTTCTAGACACCCATCAGAATAGTTCCAATAGAGAAATGGAACAACTGAATGACAGTCTCTCAGAAAGTTAAACAGAATTGCCATATGATCCAGCAATTCCACTGCTAGGAAAATGCCTCAAATAACTGTAAACAGACACTCGAACAAATAGTTGCTCACCCATGTTCATACAGCATTGCTGACGATAGCCAAAAGGTGGAAACAACCCAGGTGTCCATCAACAGGTGAATGGATAAATAAAATATCATCCATCCATACAATGGAATATTATTCAGCCTTAAAAAGGAATGAAGTTTTGACTCATGCTACAACATGGTTTAATCTTGACAACACTGTACTGAGTGAAATAATCTGGACACAAAAGGACAAATATTGTATGATTCCACCTAATAGAGGAATCTAGAATAGGCAAATTCATAGAGACAGAAAGTAGAGGGGTGGTGGCTAGAGTCTAGGGTGAGGGGGAAGGAATGGAGAATTAGTATCTAATGGGTACAGAATTTCCATTTGGGAAGATGAAAAAGTTCTGGAAATGGAATTCATGACTGTACAATATCATGAATGTACTTCACCACTGAACTATACACTTTAAAAAATGGCTAAAATGGTAAGTTTTATGTCTTGTATATTTTACCACTAATTAAGTCGCATCCAGTGCTAGCAAGGTGTGAGGGTGTGTGTGGCGCTTTCCCCACACCAAGCAACAACTCAACTGGTGTCCAATTCAATTCAATTCTGACATTACCTATCCAGAGATAGTATCAGATTCTTCAGGGTAAGGACCAGTCCCACAAGACTGCCCTTCACTTCAGATGCCAACTTAAAGTTTAGTTTGTTACCTGTGCACTGGCTATTAATCAGAGATTCCCAGAATCTCCCCCTTGGGTTCAACTAATTTGATAGAGCAGCTCATAGGATTCAGGAAACCAGTTTACTCAGTAGGTTATCAGTTTATTACAAAGGATATTGAAGGATATGCATCAAGAGCCAGACGAAGAGACATATACGTAGGACAAGGCATGAGGGAAAAGGCAGAGCTTCCTAACATGCCACTCTCCCTAACCTTTATGTGTTTGCCAACCTGACAGCCGTCCAAACTCATCCTTTTGGGGTTTTATGCATTTTTCATGCTTGATCAAATCATAGTCCACTGGCTATCATATCACCCTCCATTTCCTCTCCCCTCCCTGGAGGCAGTGGGGAGAGTTAGGAGACTGGAAGTTCCAATTCTAACCACAAGGTTGGAGCCCTTGGGTTACCAACCCCCAACCTCAGGTGATCTAGGTGCTTTCCAAAAGTCACCCAATTAACATAACAAAAGACACCTCTATCATTATCCTCACTTAGGAAATTTCAACTGTGTTGTAAGGAGATCTGAACAAAGAATATCTACAAAAATATGTTCCTCATAAATTACAATGTCACAACCACAAAAAAATGGTTAAAATGGTGAATTTTTTAAATGGTAAATTTTATATCATGTATGTTTTATCATAATAAAAATTAAGTACAAAACTTAAATGAACAAAATACTACTACATGCAACAGTACAGATGAATCTCAAAAATCTTCCACAAGCAAAAGGAACAAGGAAAGAAAGTACACTTGAAGATTATGTATGTAGATCTACAAAAGCAAAACTTAGTGACAGAAAGTAAATCAGTGGTAGCCTGGTGTTGGGGTAGGAGCAGAGGCCAATCACATTTGGGGAACAATAGAGCTGGTCTAAGACATGATTGTAATGTTGGGTTGTGGGACTATATAATTTTACTAAATCATATGAAAATACACAATTAAAATAGGTGAATTTTATGCTATGTAAATCATATCTCAATTAAACTAAAAAAATTTCTTGGCTATTCTGTTAGCATTGCAAACTAACATTGATTAAGCTAGACTTCAAATTATAAGACTTCTTTCAAATATTTTTTAGTTCTAAATAACATAATTTCAAGAAGATCCCATTTATGAGGAACTTTGTAAGGACAGAATATAATTATTTACTTTATTTTTTTAAAGAATTTTTTAAAAAATTATTTGAGAGAGAGTAAGTAGGAGTTAGGGGCAGAGGCAGAGGGAGAGGGAGAAGTAGACTCCCCACCAAGCAGGGAGCCTGCTATGTCGCTTGATCCCAGGACCTCAAAATCATAACCATAGCTGAAGGCAGACACTTAACTGACTGAGCCACACAGGGGCCCATAATTACCCATTTTCTGAGGGAATCTTTGACTTATGTTAGACCATATATTCCAGTTTCTCCTATGTAGTGTTTCTACAGACGTTAGTTTGGTAGTGGGAGGTTTTAAGGGTTTTAAGTTTGTCTGTTTTCCCCCTCAGGTTAAAAGAAGAAATACTTTGGGGCACACAGGTGACTCAGCTGGTTAAGCATCTGACTCTTGATTTCCCCTCAGGTCATAAGCTCAGGGTCGTGGGATTGAGCCCCGCGTGGGGCTCTAGTCAGCTTGAATCTGTTTGGGATTCTCCCCCACTCCTGCTCTTCCTCCTTCTCATGCTTTCTCTCTCTCTAAAACTAATAAATAAATAAATAAATAAATAAAATCTTTTTAAAAAGGAACAAAAAGAAATACCTTATTTAAATGATACTTCCTCTTAACAGAGTTATTTACATTTTCGGACTGAAATATTTCCCCTCCAATTCCTAATTTAATGAATAAGTTCATTTCTCAATAAGCTAATAGGACACATTTACAAGATAAAGACTCACACTTAAACTTAGGTTCAGTTGTAAAATATGTTTTGCTTTCTGCTATTCTTTACACCCTCCTACTATCTCATTACTCTTGGCTTTCTTGATGGTGCTTCAACATCAAAACCTTCCTGTTTTCACTCCCATTGCATTAGTACCCTAAGTAGACTATGAAATTAACTTTAGAAACTAAGCTAGGTTAATGTATCTGTTCCAGATAAAACAATTACATTTTAACCAGCTTCCTGAAAGAATTTAAGGGGATATTCCAACAGGGGGAGTTTCAAGTAGATCTGGTGATTGCAAATATTTCTGAGGAGGCAAGTTTTAGATGGCCTTCATAAAGCAAGACAGAGTGAATGTCAGGGGCCTTCCAGGAAGGCAGGCACTGCAGAGAGATTTAGTTATAAGCCTGATATCAACAGCAATAATAGCTATATGAAGCCATTCATCTTTGGAGAAATCTAATACCCATGAGCTATTTTAATTCATTTAGTAGGTTGTGGCTGGATTGCACTGTGAAGTATTAGTATGGTTTTCTTCTCCTATGTATTTCCTTTCTCATTTGTGTCCTCACTCGTACCCTGCAGCATGAACTCCAAACCCATAATGATCCAGAAACCAAGCCTCAAAGAAACTATTGACCAAATATGAGGCTCAAAGATTTGAATTAATGCTTTTTTAGCCAATCCTGACCTTCCCTCCTCCTTTCCCTCCCTACCATGCTATGAGTGCAGGTGGTACTAGGGCCTGAAGGGAAACATAAGTAAGGAAGAATGAGGCAGCAGAGGAAGCTGTGGAGAATTGGATTTTTAGTAAGGAAAGCAATCTTTTTTTTCTTTTTTATTTAATTTTTTTTTAAAGAGAGAGAGTGCGAGTTGGTGGGAGAGGGGCAGAGCACAGGACAGAATCTCAAGCAGACTCCCCACTGAGTGCAGGGCCTGATATGGGGCTTGCTCTCAGGACCCTGAGATCATGACCTGAACCAAAATCAGGAGTTGGATGCTTAACTGAGAGAGCCACCCAGATGCCCCAGGAAAGCAGTCTTTTAAAAGTTCTTCAGTACTTCTGATATCTTGGTCTAAGTTGGAGGCAGATTTACCAAGAAGCTCAGGAAAACCCCTCCAGCACAGCCCTTTTGCATGGCCTGGAAAGGGCTCTAGCAAGGTAGTCACATGGTCAGATTTATTTTATTATTTATTTATTTATTGTGGTGAGTAAGTTTTCAGAGAGAGTTTCCTACCATTCTACATGCCTTTGTGGGGGGAGGAGAAAATATTTTCCTCTACCCTTCTTGGTTCTTGGCTGAAACACTACTCTTATAAAAAGATGAACAGAACAACAAACATCTAATAACATGTAAACCTCCTATATAATGAGTCAATCTTTGAAATGACCCAAACCACCACCACCTTAAATATCACCTTCAGCTGAAGACAAAGTTTTAGGGGTAGGGGAAGGGAGGCAGTTATGGGAAGTGACCAGGAAAAGCACAATAAGTAATGGGTGAAGTTGTTCTGTAGATTTAAGTCATTGCCTTCTCCACTGAGAGGAGTTTCTAGATATTGAGTCATCCTGCTCCTCCTGAACAGTGGTCCTTTTGACTATGGTTCCAGTCATCTGTGGTCAAGTGTCTGGAAGCATATGAACCTTTTTCTGATTTAAAGTCTGAAGGTAACTAGTAGCCTAACCCCATGTTACATGCCTCTGTCATTGACCTTTCTTCATCTTATCATGTGGGTGTTTTATCATCTCACTGCATAGGCATTTTATCACCCTGATCATCACAAGAAGGCTGTGTACAATATATTCTTAGAGAGAAAGAGAGACCACATTCACATAAATTTGTTGGAGTATACTGCTAAAATTGTTCTATTTTATTATTACTTATTATTGTTAATCTCTTACTGTGCTTAATTTAGAAATTAAACTTTATCATAGGTATGTATGTATAGGAAAAAACGTGGTTTGTAAACAGGGTTTGGTACTATCTGTGGTTTTAGGCATCCACTAGGGGTCTTGGAACATATCTCTTATGGGTAAGGAGAGGGACTACTGCATAGAGAGGGAGACACCATTACAAATAGATAATTTTCCTACTAATGCCAATTTTTCTTTTTTTTTTTTTACAAAGGGTAACTTCCACTCATTTTTTTGAGCTTCATCTGCGTTTGCTGTTTCTTAAAAATAGCAAGCTTAAAATAATATGCCAAAGAAACATAATCTGCAGTGGTATATTTTACCCCTCTTCACCTTAACATATAGCAGGCAAAAGTTTTAAGTTTAATAATGCATTAAAATCAAAAGGGAAAAAACTAAGTTCAAGAAAATAAGGGCAAAGGACTTAAACTGAGACACGTCAACAGAAGCTGTTAGATACTTAACAGTGACAATTAAGAGTGGCTTCTTTTTCACTCTGCCATCTCTTCTGCTGTACTTCCCTTTAGGGAAGATGGTGTCAGAGTGGCTGTGGACATTTGGGCATCTAGCTGAGGAAAAGTTTTGTTGGCTAGTATATTTAGATTGGGTTTTGTTGTGATCAGGATTCACAGTCACCTCTGGGTATAGTCATGTAATTGCTGACTGTGCTAGTGCAGTAATGGCTTTAGGGTTCCTCCTCCTGCCTTTGGCACCATTCCCCTTGTGACATGACATGAAGGTGCAGGGCAGGGGGACATCTCACTATTTGACCACAGGGCTCATACCAGCACCTTGTGGGTAGTACAGAAGAAACATGGTTTAAAATGTAGGGAAGCTTGTTGCATGAAATTGTATATAAGTGTTGCCTTTGATTCCCACCGATCAAAACAGAATTCTCTCCTATTATGACTGCTCTCCATAATGCAACACATAGGAAAACACCATGCATTTTCCCCTCTTCTGATGGGGATTTTATAAAATAAAATTTTTCAAAATTCCTAGAATAGAGCAGAAACTTGTAGCTACACTACAAAAAGCAACTTTGTCTGTGTGTGGTATCACATGATTTTTTATCCTGGACATTTGTCAGTCATCCATGTGAGAGAAAGGATTGTCTTTCTATTTTTCTGTATAAAAATCACTACAAAATTATTGTCACATGAAGAGATGATCAAAGTTTATGGAATCATAATATGTAAGGAAAATAATATAATAGCAGTATTTCATGCAGTTAATTAAGAAAAATATTGTGTAAGTTTTCTGGCTTTTGTTAGGATGATAGTGTATATTAGTGTATTAGTCAGAGTTCTCCTGAGAAACAGAACCAAGAGGATATACGTAGATGTATACAACAGGTGTTTATTATAAAAATTGGCTCATGGTTATGGAAGCCAAGAAGTCCCATGATCTGTATTTGCAAGCTGGAGAACCAGGAGAGCTGGTAATATAGTTTAGTTTGAGTCAAAGGCCTGAGTACTGGAGGCTGATGGTGTAACTCCAGATCTATGATCCCAAACCCAAGAACCAGGAATGCCGGTATCCAAGGGTAGGAGAAGATGGATGTCTCAGCACAAGCAGAGAGAGAGCAAATTCGCCCTTTCTCCATCTTTTTGTTCTATTTGGCCCTCAACAGATTGGATAACACCCACCCATGCTGAGAGGGTCATCTGCTTTGCTCAGTTGAATAATTCAAATGCAAATTTCTTCTGGAAACAGCTTCACAGATGTACCTAGACATAACATTTGAACAGCTATCTGGGCACCCCATAGACAGTCAAGTGGACACACAAAATTAACCATCACAATCCGCTTTATAAAGTTCATAATTTCTTATAATTGTTTTTGTCATCTTAAATAAGTATCAACCTCTCATACCTAATTCTTTTTTTATAATTTTGTCTTCTTTAAGAGGGAATCCCTCCAAGTTGTATTCATTTGGGGCCAACAAAATCAGTCATTGTTCCCCTCATTGGATTATTTTTCTTTTCATTCGGTTTAGACTGCAGGGTCTGCCACAACACCCTTCTTTTGCAAAACACCCTTAACACCACTGCCTTCTCTTCATTTCCCTAGTAACACCCCAGCCAAGGCTAAGCAATAATGAAAAAGCTTCTCAGCACCTGCACACAAGTAACTGAACTGGGTCATGGGAAAACAGAACACTGGGGCTGACTGGGCTCATTTTAGATTCAAAACAACCCATTTCAAATGAGCTCAACCCTTTTCAACAATCCTTCTTCCCCTTCCTTCATGTGCATGTTTCCCACTTTCTGAAATAATCATGTCACAGTACGTTCTTCTCCTTCAAGCCTACCTCTTCATTGACCATGTCTGCACTCTGAGCTGCCTCATATACATTCCCTTGATAAAACAGAAGCTACCACCCCAGACATTATTTCTTCACCAGAAAATTTCCAACACATGCCCTATGTTCAGTTCTTCAGAGGGCAAAAAGATCAATACTGTAAAATGTGAAATCTGTACCCTCTTCATTTACCTCTCGCTCCCACCAAAAAATAAAATAAAATGCAAAATCTGATCTAATCCTCTATGATTATTCCAGTGGCTTCCCATGCCACCTACAATAATGATCTGAAGTCATTCTTTCTGTCCAGTTTCATCTCCTGCTTCTATCTCTTTCACTGTGCTCTAGAGAACATCAGATTGCTTGCTAATCCTTGAACAAGTGAATTCCTGCCTTGAAGATCCTGTACTTTCTGTTCCTCTGCGTGATGTACTCCTTCCTCAAATTCTCCTGTAGCTTTCTCCTTAATCCCCATTTATTCAAATCTTCTCAAAAGTTATCTCCTCTAAAAGTCCTTCCTTGAACACTATTTAAAGTAGTACTTCTTAGCCACTCTTTGGGTCTTGTCTCCTTTTAGCACATATTACTACCTGGTCTTCATATATATCTGTTTGTTTGTTATCTGTTTGTGTGTTTAATATTTCTCTCCCTTAGAATGCAAATTCCATGAATGCAAGGGTGTTATCTCTATCGGCTTCTGCTTTATCCCAGGGCCTTGCAGAATGCATAGCACATACTAAAAACTCAGTAAGTGTTTTGAGTGAATGAGAGAATGAATTATCTCTTTAATAAACTCCTATCAGGTTTCTTTACCACTGATATCTCTGAAACTTAAAGTCACCAATCAGCTACACGTTACCTCTCCATTACTTTCTTGGTATGTAGGTAAGTTAAGGTACAGCCTAAGCTGCTATAACAGATAGCCCAAAAGATTGTGATTCTAGAGAGAGGTTAACTTCTTTCTTTCACAACAGAATCCAGAGGGAGGTGGGCAATCCACAGCAGATGGGCAGCTCGGCTTCATAAGAGCATTCAGGAGCTTTCATCACTTTCTCTGATATTCCTTAGAGTATAGTCCTCACATGCATGATTAAAGCTGGGTCACTTCCATGTCCACATTCCAGTTATGGAAACCAGAAAAAGAGGATAGAGGAATACACACTCTATATTCTAAGGCCAGATCTACCAGATTGCTTAAAAGTTTTTTCTTACAACTGGAACTTAGACACATGGCCCCATAGCAGCAAAGGAAACTGGTGAATGCACTCTGTATGAGTGGCTATGTGTCCAGTTAGAACTCAGTGACTCCTATTATTAAAAGGACAACAGAGAAACTGGTTGCAGTGTACATTAGCAGAGATGGCCAACATCCTAGGAACATTTGTCATGGCTGATCATTCTGTCCTTCTTGAAATACTTTCGTTCCCTTGGCTTCTGTGACATGGCCCTCTCCTAGTTTTCTGCCCACCTCTCTACCATTCTCAGGCTCTTTGCTTGTTCTAATTCTTCTGTTGGATTTTTTTTTTTTTTTAAGTAGGCTGCATGCCCAGTATGGAGCCCAATGCACGGCTTGAACTCAAGACCCTTAGATTAAGACCTGAGCTAAGATCAAGAGTTGGACACTTAACTGATAGGCCACCCAGGTGCCCCTTCTGTTGGACTTCTAAATTTTGGACCAAGTCTATGTCTGTGTCATCTCCTATTCTGTCTGTCTACATTGTTCAGAGCTAATTTTATGCAATCATATTATTTTATATGCCATTTAGATAGAAATAACTTTGAATTTATGTCTTTAGCCAGGACCTTTCCCTGGAGTTCTGAACTCATATATTTAACTGCCTACTTAACATAGCTGACCATTACTGCTCATTGCTTCCCCCACACTCTTCCCTCCAAGCCTCTTGTTCCAGACTCCTGCACCACAGGAAATATTTTCACCATCAATCCAGTTGCCCTGGCAAAAGCTCAGGTATCATCCTTAGCTTTACTCTTTATTTTACTCCCCATTGGCCAGTACTAGGCACTCAACCTTCTAAAAACAGATCCCAGATGTGTTACCTTTTTTCTATTCTCATCACTACCACCCTGAGTAAAGCCAGCATCATCCCTCTCCTGGATTCCTCATCTCTCTTTTTCTACTCCTGCCCCCTGACAACCCACTTCCACATAGCAGCCTGAATGATCATTTAAAAACATGAATCAGGGATTATTGGGTAGGACAGCTGGTAAAGCATCCAACTCTTGATTTCAGCTCAGGTTGGGCTCTTGGGGTCATGAGACCATGGGCTCTATGCTCAGTGTCGAGTCTGCTTGAGACTCTCTCTCTCTCTCTCCTTCTGCCCCTTCCCCTGCTTGCTCCCTCTCTCTCTAAAAAAATAAAAAATCTTAAAAAAAAATTAAAAATAAAAACGTGAGTCAGGTTATGTCCCTCCCCTAACCTCTCCAGTGTTTCCCATTGCATGTAGAATAAAAGCCAAACTCTTTACCCTGGTCTACAAGACCCTGTAAAGACTGACACAATCTACCTACTTCTCCAGTCTCACCTCATGTACTTGCCATCTTGGTGAGCCCATTCCCACCATAGTGATAGTGGCACAAAACAAGGTCATTTTTATTTTAGGATCTCTGTATGGGCTGTTAGCTATGCATGGAACACTTGCTTTCCACATCTTCCCTGGAGCAGCTTCTTCTCATTGTTTTGGTAACATCTCAAATGCCAGCTTCTCAGAGGAGCCTTCCTTGTCCACAGAGATTTCAGGGGACTCTCTGTCTCAACCCATAACTCTCTGTCATGCCACACTGTCTTGTTTTCCCGGTGGTACTTACTACTATGTAGCATAATCTTTCTGTGGATCATCCTTCTCCTCAGGTGGAATATAAATTTCCTGAGACCAGGTTTTGTCTTGGCTGCACTGTACCTCCACAGCCAGGCATAAGTTGGGCCCTCAGTAAGGATCTATTGAATGAATGCCTGGATATGGTTCACATTTTGACCCATTCTCAGTGTCTTCAGAGTGTTTTAAAGACCATGACAGTCAGAAAAAAGATTTTATATTTCCAGTGTCAATTAAAGACATTCCGTACATCTTTAAGACCATGAAATCTACCTAGTCTTTGACATAAGGACAGAAAAATGATATTCTTATTTGGCAAATTTACCAGAAGTATTTAGGACAGACCACAGTTTGTAGTACAGGGGTTCTTAATCTGGGTCCATGATCTCTTTGAAGGTCCATGGGTGAGCTGAAATTATTTGCAAAAATTTTGTGCATTTTTTGGGGGAAGAGTGTTCATAGATTTGTCAGAGACTCAAAGGGGTTATGCCCAAATAAATTTTACTTTATTGTAGAAAATGTATTAGAGACAGATTCATAAGATCTGTTTTTATGTTCTAGTGTTGCCACTTGCAAATAATATAAATTTGTGCCAATTATGTAATTTAATTAGATTCTACATTCTTCATCTTTAAAAATAATTTTTTTTTGCATTTCAATTTCCATGTACCTGGCATCAGATAAAAATGTATTTAATTTCATCACTAAATGCTAGGTGCTTCACTGTATCTTATGGGTAATGGCAATGAGGCTCAGAACACACTCAGATTACTTGCTCAAGATCACATTTATCCCCAGGTAAGTTCTAGACCAAGACCCATGCTTCTTCCACTCTCCAAATTGTCTGCTGTTTGAGAGTTCGTACTACCCTATATTTGGCAATACATTTTTCCTGGGTAGGATAATTTCTTGCATCACCTCACTACATAAAGAGAAAAGCAGCTAGCTGGTGATGGGTTTCTTCCACTAGGTAAGTCTCATCCTGAACCAGTTAAGAGCTCTGTGAGCTGAGGAGGATAGATCTTATTATCCATTCTTTACAGAAGTGAAAACTGAGGTACAAAGGGGTTCAGTAATTGACCTTATGTCAGAAAGCTGGTAATTTGCAGAGCTGGAAGATTATGCTTCAAATTCTAATATTTCCTTACAAATCCTATTAAGATGACCTTGGGAATCTTTATTCTGCTAAGATTTTTTACTGGAGAGCTGACTCTCTATCTTCATAGTTCACTTTTTGGCTGTTCTTCA
The DNA here is from genome assembly GCF_030435805.1 of Mustela lutreola. NCBI lineage: Eukaryota > Metazoa > Chordata > Mammalia > Carnivora > Mustelidae > Mustela > Mustela lutreola. The sequence goes on along the minus strand of NC_081295.1, from coordinate 54,528,675 downwards.
AAAAATTATTTTAAAGTACTTTGCAAAGCTTGAGCAATATTTTTCTCTGGAAGACAGGAAGGTATGTGACATGCCCATTGAACAAGGACTAATGACATTGTTAAGAACTGTTAAAAAGGGAGGGAAAAGGATATCACTTCTACATTGATTTCGGCTCTAACACATTAACACTGGACAATGACCTCTAAAATGAGGAAAGTGCCAACTTAACACTGTGAAGTGACAGGGATTTTGGAAATGAGGAATCAAGTTTGGCCAGAGATTCAACTCTGTAGCTACATGGCTACACAGCTAAGTAAAAGTAAAAGGTGAACTGAGAAATCATGTAAAAGCAACTGGTGAGTGTGTGACTTCAATTTTTTCTCTTTTCACTCCATAAATACGAATGGTCTATTACAATTTGTTAAACAAAAAAAAAAAAAAAAAAAAAAAAAAAAAAAACAGAGAAAATACTGACACACTTTCCAGCAGAGCCTTTAGGTGCCATCACAGTAGCCAGTCCTTAGGGATAGCTGTGCAGTGCAACTTTTGATTTTAAATACATTTGTCCTTGGGATGCCTGGGTGGTTCACTTGGTTGGACATCTGACTCTGGGTTTCAGCTCAGGTCATGATCTCAGGGTCGTGGGATTGAGCTACACATTGGGCTCTTGCTCAACAGGGAGTCTGCATGAGACAGGCCTTCAATGTCCTGGTCAGGAAAGGACAGGTGATAACACCTGTTATCAGCTCCTGACTATTTTCAGTGCGTGCAACTCCTCAGCTGCCTTCTTTTTTTTTCCTCTCCTTCCCTTTGTGTTTCCTTTTCCTCCCTTCTATCAATGCCTTAGTCTACTGACCAAGTATCTCATCCATTTCATTCAACACATTTGTCTTGGAATACTTCTGGCTGTCTCTAAAAATCAAATCAATCTTCAAAGGATGAAGGTACGTGCCCTTCAAGAAACTGACAACACAAAAGGAAATTCAGAAATAAAAGGCCCAAAGAGGCATAATGAAGATGTTACAGTTTGAATGATTTCCCTGGCCTTTTACTTTCTTTGCCTATAGCTCTTTTGTTAACATTGACATAGAAAGCATTTCAGGTTCATGGGGGCTGAGCTGGAAGACAGTAAAAGAGAGAGAAAGAGAGAGAGAGAGAGAGAGAGAGAGAGAAAGCAGGTTATGAGAAACATTTTTCTTGGCTGTACCACTCCAGGTCCAAAATACTACAGCTCAGAATGGTAGGGTTTGTTCACACTCTCTTGGAACAGATGCGAGAGATATTAAGCCTTCTGGAGAATCACTGGATTAAAACAGTGCCAACAAGCCAGAGGTTAGAAGGGGCTGAGGAAGGATTCTAAGTAGAGGAGGCCTGAAATGGACACACTGAGATCCAGAAAAGTTCTGGTGGTCCCTCAAAGTAGTGGTGGGCCAACAGAAAGTGACTGGCTATTCAGAGCTGGTGGCCACATCATGCAGGGTGAGGAGAGGTGGTTAAGCAGATGGCCCTCCACTGGGAGCCACACCAGTAAGAAGCAGACAGCAAATGGAGAGGTGACCAGCCATGGACTGCAGTGGCCGAGGGGGTCACCAGAGCGTCACACCTCCCTTGATGAAGCACTAAATGTTCCCAACACAAAACCATTTTTCCTGGGAAGAGGAGGGCCTTTGCAGGGAATTTGCACCTTGAATTTGACTGAATACTGACCCCAAAGTGACAAAGCATAGTAAATGCGATGGGAAAGAGATTGTTTCCAACCAGAAGAGGCTGATTGGAAGAGATTCCTGCCATCCTCAACCTCTGCTGCTCTAGGGAAAAGGCCTCTGGAGTAAGATGAGATCAGTTAACAGGAAATAAAGAAAGTGTCATATTTTTATATTTTAAGCGATGACATTGGGATTTAAACAAGTATCCATAATTTGAGGGTGACGACACTCATTTGGATTAACAATTTTGAAAAAAAAACCCACTCTATTACTTTATTTTTATGCTTTTTAAGCAAGGCAAATGAGCCCATCAAATCACTAACTAATTAAAAGCAAAAAAAAATTATCTTGTGATAAATGATTGGGTTGGAATTTATGTTCATGCTCAGCTGCATGAAAAGCACAAGGCATATTTCATAATAGACCAGTAATACTGTATTACACAAAGTTCTACACGAAGTTCATCTGCAAAAGAATTATTCAGCTAGTTATTGGAAATGATGTCTCTAGAGGCCCCATGTAAGTTCCACTTTGCCAGGCTGTTCTTGCCCCCTACGGACTCCTCCATCTCCCTGGCCTGACAGCTGGCTTCCTCCCCACCAATAATGTGCATCAGACACAGTCAATGTAAAAGCTACACAAGGAACTTGTAACCATGACTTCAGAGACCCACTGCTCTGGGACCAAAAATAGTGGCCAATTGGATCATGTATCTTATTCATTATATTTGCCTAGAAGCAACTCTGAAATCTAAAAATCACTTTCTGGGATACCTGAGTGCTTCAGTCTGCTGAGCTTGATCTCAGCTCAAGTCTTGATCTCAGGGTTGTGAGTTCAAAGCCTGCACTGGGCTCCACACTGGACATGGAGCTTACTTAAAAATCAAACAAACAAACAAAAACAACAAAAAAACCACTCTCATACTCAAAGGGGAATGATTGGTAAGACAACTTTCAAAATCAAGGAATAAGTATTCCTTTTGGAATTGAATTGAATATTCAACTTCACTAAAGATTTTAATGACTTTACTTCTTATAGTATGTAACAAGCAATTTAGCATTTAATAATGCCTTACAATATTGTCAAATTTCTTCACTTAAGACAATCCTTTCTTCCTGAAAAGATGGTGAATTCTTTGAAGGTTGAACATCTGGTCTGACACTTTTCTGTTTTGCTTTGTGGTAATTAGCAGAGTGGTAGGCACACAATAGTGCTACCTGCTTATTTATTACATGATTGAAATGAATATATTAATTTTAAACTATATTAACATAGATTAAAGGTCTAGTCAAGAATTTTTATAGGAAAAATATAAACAAAAACTTGGATGTACTATAGAACCTCTTAGGAGCATGGTGAAAAATAAATCAGCTAGACAATCCGCTCTAAGGTTAATGTAATAATTTCTACTGCTAAGAGATCTAAAAATGTGGCCCAAACAACAATCAGCACTGTTAAAGCAATAAAGCTCTTACCTATTAAGGTAAGACATTCAATGCTTGGACTTATTAAGAATGTTTTTCTTTGATTGTAAACAAACTTAATTTTTAAGGCTTTTCATGTAGACAAAACAAAGACTTTTTTTTAAAAAAAAGATTTATTTGAGAGAGAAAGAGAGAGAGAGAGTGTGTGTGTGTGTGTGTGTGTGTACATAAATAGGAGCAGAGGCAAAGGGGGAGGGAGAGGAGAAGCAGACTCCCCAGGGGAGCCTAATGGGGACTCCATCTTGGACGCTGAGATCACAACCTGAGCTGAAACCCAGAGTCAAACACTTAACCGATTGAGCACCCAGGCACCCCAACTGAATAAAGACTTCTAAAAAAAATTCACTATGGAAAGAAAAATGCCTGTTAGGGGCCCTCCCTTTTCTCAGAGTTGGAAGAGTTGGACTTGCACAGTGTTGTGTTAGGACTACGCAACAGTGTCTGTTTTGGATAAGTGGTTTCTTACTGCAAAAAGCTAACTCATGCCTGTCTTTTGCACATTCCCTGTATTAACATTATTTTCTCTGCAGCATCTGTTTAATTGAAATAGAATCAAGAGTTTCTGCTGAACACTTGCCTAAGATCTAAGAGGCCTATGAGCACTGGCACAAGGGGGAGAATCTCTAAGGAAGCTTTGGACCAACGACAGTTGGTTTCTTGTGATTGAGGTCCCCCATTCTTAGCAACGATGCAGCCACAGATCTCCACCTTTCTTCTCTGGGTAGGCTCACCATGGTCCTCCAGACACATTTTTGTGATCTTTCTCAGCCTGTTTTGTTACTTGGAATGGCCTCTGGGCTACTGCCCAGCTATAAATCCTACTCACCCTGCAATCCAGTTCATGTGTCTTCTCTTCCAGGGAGCCTTCCCAGACCAGGTCTCCCATAGGTAATATTCATTATTCTTACGGTTTTTATTTTCATCTGTAAATGGGGAAGATAATAGTACTTAAAACACAAAGTTGTTGTGAGGATTAAATGACTTAATTCATATAAAGGAATTAGAACATGCTATAAACATACTGATGTTAGCAGTTTGGCTATTATTATTAATTACAAAATATCTGATATTTAAGATATTTTGTCCCTTTTGTTGAATATTTTCTTTCTTTGCTTGTTTCTGTGTTTATGCTTTATCTCCACAAGAGAGGGAGAAGAACAATGCAGGTTTGTAGCTGGAGAGCACCCTTGTTCTTGATGTGCGTGTAGTTATGTGCTGCACACTGGTTAGTGTTCAGAGAACCCAAGACCAAGTCCCATGGACACAATGACCGAGGATCCACAAGCCTGGAAACCCATGAAATTTTAATCTTACTAAAACCTTGTTTACCACTCATTTGACTACACAATTCCAAGGCCGAGAAACAGATCAGGCTGGCTTGTGACTTACCATCATTGCAATAGGCATTCCAACTCAAAAACTATCCTGGAAACAGTCCTACTTTTAGCAAGGCAGTGAAAGAAGAGGATGCAAATATCACCCAGTGGTCTTCCAGAGTCAAAGCTCAGGGAATTTGGCTTTCCAAGAGAGTGAATTCCTCAATCCCCGAAATGAGCAACAGTGCTGAAGATAAGGGGTACTTCTGTCAAGGGGAATGGTAACACCAAGCAAGACTCACGGGTTCATTTTCCTTTTATGATTACATGAGGTGTTCATATTCATAGGGAATGGCTGAATTGCTGATTAGACTGGGGGTCATGGAGGTGATGAGGATTCCTTCCTTCCTTCATTCTCTCCTTCCTCCCTTCCTTCCATCTTTTTTTCCCCCTTTTCATAATATATTTCTAATGTCAAACATTTCCTTTGGTGATTACTTGGATGTTCTAGCACTATACAGACCTGCCCTCCATTCCCCCTACCTCTAATCCCCAACTGGCCAGCCACGGAATAATGAGATTTGACTCAATGAACCTCATTCAATTCCTTCATATTAGAAGCTAACTTTTCTGTCAACAAATATTTATTGAGTGAAGAGCCAGTGTCAGCACTAGCCTAGGTTCTGGGGAAAGAACAGTTAATGAATGAGACAAAATCAGGATATTTATTTTCCAGGGAAGGGAGATAGACACCAAATGAAAAATACCAGCATTTCAGATTATGGTAAGTTCTATGAAGAAAATAAAAGGAGGTGAAGGGAATAAGGAATGTCGGTGTGTGTGCACATTATATATGGGGCAGTTAGGGAAGTCTGGTTTGATAAGGTAGAGCTGGACAGAGACTGGAAGGAAGGTAAAGGGCAAGCCACGTATAGATCTGGGGAAAGAACTTTCTAGACAGGTCCACAAATGGAAAGGCCCAGATAGAGGAGCAAGTTTTGTTTGGCGAACAACGATGGGGCAGGATGCGCAGGGAAAAGTGATAGGAGATGAGGTCAGAGAGACAATGGGGCCAGATTGCAAAGGGTACGGGAATGACTTGGGCTTTTCCTCTCTGTGTTGTGGGAGCCATGGGCAAGTTTAGAGCAGAGGAATGACATTCTGGCTGTTGTGAGGACGATGAATAGAAAGCGAGAGGTTGGGAGCAGGAAGGCGGAAAGGCAGGAACTTCTGGTGGCCATTTAATTGCCACCTGTCCTTTCCTATTTTAGTACCAGAACCCTGATTATTTGGTGGCGGCTGTGTGCCCAGCTTAAATCTGTTTATTGGATCTCCCTTAGAACTGGACCATAGTCTTGTGGCTACGTTCTGGCCAAAGAACTATAAGAAGATGATGGGTAGCATTTTTGGAACAGTGTTTAAAAACAACATACTCGGTTGGGAGGAGGTCTTTTTCTTCTTTTGCTTCCTCCTGTTGCCAGCTGGGAACATAAACATAAGGGCTGGTGCTTCAGTGGCCATCTTGAATCCTCAGGTGACATTTAAAATGAGGATGGTGGAACAGAAAACTCCCACAGCTCCCTGATGAGAGCATGGAGATGCCTCACCCGCTCTGCCCTGCCTATTTCTGGACTCTTCACAGGGAGAAATGCACCCCCATGTTGTTCAAGCCATTGTTATTTGGGATTTTTTTTAGTTCAACCCAGCTGAACCTGAATATAACTGATACCAGAGCCCACGGCAATGCTCCAGGTGACAGAGCTGGTGGACCAGAGATGTAGCACAGGAAGTCAGATTCTTGTTATGTTTTTGAAGGTAGAACATTTACGATTTGCAGATGGGTGAGACATGGGAGTGAGGGGAGGAGAAGAAGTAAGGAAGACTTCCAGGTTTTGTGTCAAGTGTCTTGATAGTGTCATTAATTACAGAGAGGCAGAAGGCTGGAAAGAGAGCATGTGGGGGTGTGGGGCTGGGCTAGGGCGCAATCAAGAGTCCAGAGCAGTGACGAGTTGACCTTGCTAGAAGCAGGGAGAGACACAGTGAGATGGGATGGCAGATAGAAAGCGTGGGCCATACACTGGTGGAAAAATGGAGGCGCTGCTGTCCAATGCTTCCATTTTCTCAATAAAGCATGAGGCCAGGTCATCAGCCGAGACTGAAGGGATGGAGGTAGAGGGTGGAGATGGGAGGAGAGAGACAGAAGGGTGAAGCAGTCATTTTAGATTGTGGGTTTGCTGGGTAGCAATGAGTGAGCTTCGCTGGACATTTGGGCTAATTTAAAGCAAAGCGATTACCCACACTGTATGTCTTCCTGTAGTCCAGTCTGGTGGCACCGTTGGGTCTCACAGGGTTTTGCCAGGCAAGTACGGACCATACAAAATGAAAGGACGTAGGGAATGAACAAAGGGGTGTCTGCAAGTTGGGGATCACAAGGAAGGATCAGGAATCAAAATTGGAGAAGGAAGCAAGTGAACACACAAGCCGAATGATGGATGGAAAAGTTGAGGGCTCCTGAAAAGGCCGAGAAATGGCCAGAGTGTGGACACTCAAGGAGCTAAGCAGAAGGACAGGAACTGATGGTTGGAGGGGGCTATTGTTGAAAATGAGGGGTTCAGATGAGAGAAAGAAAAAGTCATTGAAGAGAGAAGGGATGGAGAAGTCCAAGGTACTGAATGGAGGTCAAGGTGTTAAAGTATAACGAGTTGATTTATAAAAGGCTTGAATAAAGATACCATTCATCAGTATAAGTACTTCAGATAAATTTATTTTATTTTTTTTTTTTGGTTTTGTTTTAATGGGACATTTAAAGGACTTCAAAGAGCAAAGTTTTACCCTCAAAGTTTTACCCCCCAAAAATACCAGTCATTTTTTCCCATGTGGAACTTCTTTGTTTCTTGGTTTCTTTCCCTTCTTGAATTTTTATTTTTATTTTTTTCCTTCCTGAGTTTTTAAAGGTGATTAGTCCATTAACGCAATCTTTTAAAAACTGACCTGTTTTTATTTTTTCTTTCTAACTTCATGTCACAGTGTGTTTCTTCAAAGCTGGGCCTCATCCCCTTGTCCTTGCCTCATAACTTTTTCACAATTGAAAAAAAAAAACACTTTTTCCCATATTTACTTACTTTTACAGCTGTTTATTTCCTTTCTTCCTGCCTCGTCTCCCTGTTATAATCTCACTCTTGCTCACATTCCTTTGCTGAGGGGAAAGAACTGGAAGCTTTCCCAAATTGTTCCGGGAGAGAAGTCTCTAGACCCTGGGCAGGCCTTGCAAGCACGCAGGACCTTGCACGGTACATCTAATGAAAAACATTCATCTCACAGGGCTAGGCCACAGGTACAGGTCTGATTTGTCAAAGGTGGTCTCTGAAACATCATCAACATTGCTTTGCTTTCCCACCCCTTGGTCCCTCTTCATTAACGCAAAAATTATTAATTGAGAGCCTATTCTGGGCTACTCAGTGTGGTGATTAAAGTAATTTGCATTAATGGGCAATGACTGATTGCCTCAATTCTCTCGGGAGCATTCACATTTCTCAAATGTGCATATTAATCCAAATAAATCTCTGATTCACAGAATAAATGTGAAACAAACCATTAAGAGTCTATTCAGGATTTTTGGTGACAGAATAAAGGGATTTTCCTTCCCTTGGGATCCCAAAGCAGCCGTCTGATCCCTGAGGAAGTGGGCTAAGACAGAGAACTGGGAAGTAGAGTATGTGTGTGTGTGTGTGTGTGTGTGTGTGTGTGTGTGTGACTACCCACCTCATCTCTAACTCTCTCCAGCTTATGATCTATGTGTCTTCATTGTTTCAGAGCAGGAGCGACAGGTACGTATGGATTACAGTTAAATTCCTTTACTCTTAGATTATAAGCTCTTGCTTTTAGGATCCTATTCCCCAATTTTCCATGGAAACGTTTTCAGATACCCACCTTTAAAAAGGTTTTCAGGAAAACAGTCTTCATAGAGGTCCTGGCTGCTGATTCTTCCTTGCCACTGGTCCTCTGCTATTGGAATGAGAGAGGAGCCAGAGATGAGGGCACCAAAACTCAAGGTGTCCGTTTCTCAAGGCGGCCTGGGCTCAGTGAGCTATATCTTTTCCTGCAATCGCTGTGCAAATTATGGGAAAAGGATCCTGGCTGGGAGATAGTGCAGTGCAGTGGTTAGGATAGTGGGCTTGAGGGTGGGACAGATATGATGAGTGTGACTGCCAACCCAATTCCTAGGAGCTCTGTGTCCTTGGGCAAGTCACTTTAGCCTCAGGTGGTGCAGCTTCTCTATACAGCAACAAATGATTCTTACTGAAAGTGTCTGATGAGAGCACCCCTTTCGTGCATCGCCCACCTCCGGTTGCCAGATCTGTGTGGGATGCCGTCTTTCTACCTTGGGGGTTTTCTTTCAGGCCCAGAGGCTTCCCATGGAATGAAGGGAAATGGGGTATGTAAGGGCTCTTCCCCTTCATCTCTGCTAGAGGAAGGACCTCCTTGAGTCTTGCCTCTCTGGTTGCTACGCGGAGGAGCAGCTCTCTGGAGGAGTAGCTGAAGAGTCAGGGTGAGCAAGAAGAGAGCGTCCTCTTCCCTTTCTCTTCCAGAAGTCGGGGCGCTGAGCCTGGCCCCATGGGGCATGTTTAATTTTAATTCACTCCACTTGCTCTTTGACCATCTCAGTGAAGCCTGGAATATATACCCAAGTACCTTTTACTGGCTTTTTGTAGCCGCTCAGGATACAGAAGGAGAATCAAGTTTCTGAAATGAAAAAAAAAAAAAAATAAAAAAAAATAAAAAATACAGATACAGTTAGAGAAGTCGTGCTTCTTCCTGCCCGAGGACTGTTTACAAGAGGGAAGTGAGCGGGGCCCCCAAGAGGTCGCTGGTGGCGCAGAAACTGAGGCCAGATTGTAGAGCAAGGGAGAAAGAGAAAAACACCCAGAAACTTTCTTCCTAGTTGCGAATAATCGCCCCCCCCCCCCCCCCTTCGTCCCTCGGTCAGAGGCAGTAACGTGACACCCGGGAGAAACCCGGAGACCCGAGCGCGGAGAGGGAGGGAAGAGGGAGGAGAGAGGACTGCGGAGAGCCGGAGAGGGAAAGGGGAGGGGAAGAAGGAAAACCCCTGTCAAGGAGGTGGAGCGAGGGGCTGGTGTCCGCCTCCTGTTCCTCCCTGCCGTCTTTTAGAGGAGTCTGAACCGGGACAAAACCCGCCGAGACCGACAGACACAAAGCCGGGGGGGTCCACGCTGGCGCTGGAGGCGAGCCCCGGCGGCCGCGAGCGAGCCCGAGGCGCTGCTGGGCGCGGGGCGCGGGGGCGCTAGCGGGCGCGGGCCGAGCCGGGGCCGGGCACCTCGGCCGCTCGGGCCGCGGCGGCGGGGACCATGCCGAGGAAAGTCTCCTGAGCCCGGCAACTTCGGCCCCTCCCCGCCCCCACCCGGGCTGCCCTCCGCGCGGCCCTTCCCATGTGCAGCCGGGCGGCCGGGCTCTCCTCCTCGCAGGCGGATGGGTGACCTTTTTCTGGCACGGGCAGGCTGTGCGAGGCGGCGGAGCAGGCGATGAAGAAGAAGCAGCAGCATCCCGGCGGCGGCGCGGATCCCTGGCCCCATGGGGCCCCTCTGGGGGGCGCCCCTCCAGGCCTGGGCAGCTGGAAGCGCCGGGTCTCCCTGCTGCCTTTCCTGCGCTTCTCCCTCCGGGACTACGGCTTCTGCATGGCCACCCTGCTGGTCTTCTGCCTGGGCTCCCTCTTCTATCAGCTCAGCGGCGGACCCCCTCGCTTCCTGCTCGACCTGCGGCAGTATTTGGGTAAGGAAGGGGGGCGGGCGAGGGCGGCGCCGGCCGCGCGAACTTGTGCGGGGGGTGGGGTGGGTAGAGGGACGCCGGGGACTTGTGGCGCTGCGACCGCCCGCCGGCGCCCCGAGCCTCCCCAAGTGGGACTCCCGGGTGCCGGCTTTCTCCCGCGCGTCGGTCCCTCTGCCCCGAGGCGGAGGCGCTGCCTGGGTGGCGCGCGGGGCAGGTACCCAGGACTGGGCACCGCATACCTTCCCCGCCTCTGCCTCTCGGTCTGGGGCGGAGTGCAGGCGTGTGTGTTTGTGGGTGTGTACGAGTGTGTGTTTTCTGGCCGGGAGATGTGGGGAGCGGAGAGGGGAAAGCACCCCGGCCCCCGGGCTCGGGGCATGGTCAGTGACGGTCGTCCTCAGTCCCGTGAGCACTCCGGGTCGTGCGGGGGTTGGGGTTCGCTCCTCACCCCGCTTGCTTCTGCCAGTTCCTCCCCGCGAGTCCCCCTCCTGCTTGTCAGCTCAGTGGCCCAGAGGCAGTTTTCGGGCTCCGTGCTGACCCTGGGCTGGCTTGTCTTTCGGCAACAGCGAGGGGGACGCGGGGAGCCGCCGCGCCCAGGGAGGGGGCGGTCCGGGGCTATCCGAGGGCGCGGGTCAGCCTGGCTGGCAGTGTCGCCTACTTTGACCTGAAGAACCTCTGCGCTGCATGTGTTTTTCAAGTCAGAACTTTTTTTTTGGGGGGGGGGGCGGAGGGCTTGCGCTTGGTTTCTTAAAAGCGAGGCCGCCTATTTTTAGCAGAGGTGAGGAAGGGGTTGCACCCAGAGAGAAAAGAGCGGCAGCAGAGAGAGGGCGTGACCCGCAGCTCTGAGGTGCGGGGAGGGCGGTGCCAGAGCCAGGCAAGCGCAAGCCCAGGTCCCCGGACCGCGGCTGGCGCGCGCCCAGACCCAGGGAGGCTGCAAATCTCTCACCCGTCGTGGCCAGAAGAGGTTTTGCAGGGGCGGGGTGTGGGGGGGGGGTGTGGGGGCGGGGGGAGGCAGGGGAGCCGCCAGCTCCTCGCAAAGGTCCGAGGTGATGAACCTGAGCCACCCGGCAAACATCCGGCATCTGCCTGCCGGGAGCCGGTGTGCAAAGGGAAGCCTACGAAGCGCTGGACCATATCGGGCCGAAAGACTCCAGTTGGCTGGAGGCTGCCACACTTCACCTCAAAAGTACCCCCCCCCCCCCCCCAGTCGCAGAAGCCACAGGTCTAGCTAGCAGGCTGTGTCGGGAGCGTTTTGATATATAAAAGCAGGTAAAATCATGTTCCTTCCATGTAGAGAAGCTCAGATTTTAAAGGTTTCAGTAGAAACTTCGGAGAGCTATGGTTTTTTAAGATGCGTTACGGAAAATATTGTCCAAGCAGATTTCCAAAGCACAATCCTTAGCATCTGGTTTCTTAGAGGATTTGGGATAATATGCACTTTTATTAGGGAATCAAATCTCTTCTCTCCCTGAGTTCTGGATTTTGGAGTCTCGGTAGCTTCTTAGATTGAGACACCTGCTAGTGCTCCAAAGCTAACTTTTTTTCCTTCCTTTTTCTTTCTTTCCTTTTTTAAGAGTTAACATCTCAGCATTAACTGGCATTGGGAAGTGTTTTTGAAGTCCAGGGGTCTATAAAATCTGATGATGAATTCTTTGTTGAAATTCCCCTTTAAGCAAAATGTGGAGGCCATTGAGGCAGGAAAAACAGTGGATGGGGAATAAGGGTATCTGTTTTTAGTGTCCTCAAGAGCACTTGGCTTTAGGCAGGGCACTCAAACTTGCTGGGCCTTAGCTTTTTCATTAGTAAAGTTAGGGGCTGGACTAGGTTGTATCTCAGACCTCCACCCAGGTCCTAAAATGTTGTGTTTCTGATCCCTTCTCAGGGGCAGGAAGTCCTGAGAGGTAGAAAGAACAAGGCTATACTAGGGGCAAAATCAAGAAACTGAACTATCCAGCATGTTAACCTTTTGAAAATTGAGCCAGAGTCTGTTGTTCCCAGAATTGAGTGCTTTCATACTATATTTCAAAAAATGAGACCTGATAAATTTGGGGGCTCAGTTACTAGAAGGATGCATTCACTCAGGGAACTGGGAAGAACTTATGGGGCAAACATGGCTCCTGCTACTACTAACTCATCATCAAGTTTCTGACTGACATGATGGGTGAAAAAAATGATATCACTGTGAACTGAAAATAAGACACCTTGGCCGAATTTGCTCCTTGTTGTTTTGTTACATAAATATAATGATTTGGGGGCGAAAGTGTGCTTGTGGTCTTAAGAGGGTCTAAAATATACCCTTAATAATATAAGGCCAAGGTGTCTGCAGAATACTTACCCCTTGTTTCCTCCATTCTATTATTTTAGTGTCTGTCAAAACAAAATTCGTGGTTAGTAAACATATCCTCTCAATTTCCTGAGTTAGGCAATTTTGGAGACAACTATTTTCCTTAAATGTAAGTTCATATAAAGTCAAAATTTTCCAAATTGAAATATTTATAGCAAAAAATTTTCTTGACAGGAACTTATTTTAATATACTTAAATAATATAATACAACTCCACATAGTAGCTACTTGATATTTATGACAATAAACTGAACCTATTGTATCAAATAGGTCATATGATATTTAACATATTGAATATTCTCACAGCAAATCCAGAAGATAGGACCATTCATGATAAAAGCTAACATTCATTGTGTATGTTCCAGTAAACACACATGCAGAGTGAAATTGTACCCACATACCAATATTACAGTAAGCTTCGACTGTTGTTACCAATACCATTTTTAGTGTGAGAGAAATGAGAACACAGAGATTCACAGACTTGCTGAAGGACACACAGCCGGTAAGGCAGGACTTGAACCCCAATCTGTCTGCTTTGAGCACCTATTGCATAACTCTACAAGCAGCCAAAATGAGAGGGGAATCTGAAGAGCTGACTGGCTAAAAATAATCTCATTATGTATTTGCATAATTTCACTTTCTTTGATACTTTTAATATGAGTATCTTGAAGGGCCAGCAGAGAAGGAAAATAAGTCAAGCAGCTGGTCTGTCTGCTCTTAACTCCGCGTTCCTGCATTAATTTCCCTGTACCAGCGAACTCAGCTCTCCCAGAGCCACACACCTGGGAGGGGGGGTGCGGTCAATTACAATCTTAAATTCCTGAACTTTCTGTCTTCCTTTAGCAGGTTGTTCTTTGTCTAGGCTAGTAGTTTTCAGTGTGTGGTCCCTGGACCAGCAGCAATCACCTGGAAACTTGTTGCAAATGCAGATTCTCGGGGCTCATTCCAGACCAACAGAATGAAAGAGTCTGGGCCCAGGACCCAGCCGTCTGTATTTAAGCAAGTCTTCCAGGTGACTCTGATGCAGTCTGAAGTTGGAGAACCATTGTTCCAGGGCAAAGCTTTCCTTTTAGAATGCCTCCTATATAGTTGAGTGAAAGAAGGGAGGTACAAGAGAGGCGATGTGCATGGTTTTATTTTTTACAGATCAACTTTTAAAAATGCATCTGCTTTGCTGCTTAAGCCCCATTGTTTCAAGGGAAGGACCAGTCAACAGCTGCAGCTCCAGCTGGTGTAAACTCTTGGAGGTTAGGAGATACGTGGAATGGAGTGAAGCTGGCAACCAGAAGGAATATTGGGGAAGGAAAGGGAAAGGAGGCACTGATGATGCTTTCTCTTCCCACAGAAGCTGGGTCAAACAGTTCTTGTTTTCTCGTTTGTTTGAGAATGGGCAAAGTGTGTTCTCCTTAAAGGTACTTTCTGCGGCAATGGATTTGAAAAAATCAAAGTAAGTTGGGAGCAGGGTGGATTTTGCAGGAATAACTGTGGTCTTGATTTTTTACCTCCTTGAGATGGGTTGAGGGAGAACAAACACATACAGTGGGGTAAAATGCGTGGGTTTTGGCAAATGGCTATCCTTAAGCTTGGGGACCATTGTTTTTCTAATTCAGTGAAATTCTTTGCCTTTTTGAAGTGGCATTCAGACCTTGATTTGCTATGGAAAACAAATAAAAATCAAGTAAAATCTCCCCCAGAAATTAGGTTATGATATAGCCTCTGCCGGTAGTCTCATTACTTATGAGCTGTGGAAATACCAGAAACTTGGAATAACACTCGTTACCCTGATGTAAACTGAATAAAGCCAGATGGCTTACTACCCATCTTCTACAACTGGCAAACTAATGATTTACCATCAAGCTTTGGATATGGCATTTAGCCTTTATGGGAACTGAATCTGTTGGGTTGATCTCAAATTGACATGCTTTCCTTTCCATTTTTTAAATTATACTACTTTAAAGGGAGATACACTACTTCTATTTCAGTTTTCAGAATTGTCAATCTTTATATATATTCTATATGAGCCTGGCAATTTCCAGTCAAAAAACGAGAGAGAAAGAGATGGAACTTCATCGAATTTGAAGTTCTCCAGGTTTAAACCAATTTAAAGAAAATGTGAAAAATAGAGACCCAGATCCATTACAAAATCATTTCTTTCAACCTTAAAAGTCAAATTTAATTTTTCTTCTGCACATCAGGCATGGTTTAAATATAGCTGCTCTGGGCCCCAGACAGCAATGTAGGAAATGAATGGATTAAATGTGATGTGATCAATAGAAATTGTTGACATTAAAAGAAAATGGCATTCTTGTTCATAGCTGCAAATGTGTCCTATAGTGTTGGCTGGGGACACAGTGGCCCTGTATTAGAGGAAGGACAGAAAATGGAATTCAGCTATGGCAGACTGTTCTGTAAACACATGGCATGAATGGCAAAAAGCATTCTGCCTTGTCAACTATTTTTGATGTAGACTAGTCTTAGTATGAATTGTTTAAAAGTCTGTATAAATATGTATTATCTGGATGCTATCTTTCCTCAAATTCCCTGTCATCAATCCAGGTTTAAAACACTAGTTGGCTTTGTGTTTGAGAAACCAGGAGGAAAGTGGTCAAGCTTGTTGGGTCCCAGAAGAAACAGTATCTTCTGCTTCCCCCGAGGGTAGTTCAGGGACAGACACTGTAGTTTGCTCTGCAGCTGTCCTGAAGGGGAGCAGTGATGGACAGTGAAAAGGCATCTTATTTGACAGAGCATGGCTGCTTGAATTGTGAGAAGTTATCCCTTGCTCTTTCTGCTTTTGCTTGTGTTTCTATTTTGAAAGGTGTTTAGACTGGACCACAAAGAAATGTCTTACCTGTATTGATTTTTGTTATAGAAACTCAGCTTGCAGCAATGATCACCATAAACCCTTTCATTTATTAGAAGTGGAGACCCAAGCACAACTATTCCACCAAAAAATTTAAAAAATGTAGAGACTGTTGGGTAAGAAAATTCCAAATGAAGCCCATTTTGGTATTACTTTTCATTGTTAAAAGTTTTCTTAATGTATGATTTAGAAATCACACAATTCAGACATTTAAAGTTCTTAAAAGTTTGATAGTTTTTAGTATATGCATAGGCAAACACAACCATTCCTATAGTTGATGTTAGAGAATTTTCATCAACACAAAGAGAAACCCCGCACCGTTTGACTGTCACCTGTTCCTCCATCTCCTCAGCCCTAAGTCAACTCTCATCTACAGTCTGTCTCTATAGATTGGCTGGTTCTGGACATCTCCTAGAGATAAAACCATGCAATATGTGGCCTTTGTGATTGGCTTCTTTTGCTTGGCTTATTGTTGTTGTGGTTCATTCATGTTCTAGCATGTATCCCAACTTCAGTCCTGTTAATGGCAGAATAATAGTCCACGGGATAGACCACATTTTGTTTATCCATTATAGGCTGATGGACATTTGGGTTGTTTCTATCTTCTATGAATATTTGTGGACAGGTTTTTTAGCTTAAAGACCTATTTTCTGTTCCTTGGGGTATATACTTGGAAGTGGATCACTAGGTCGTATGGTAATTCTATATTTCATTTATTGAGGAACCACCAAGCTGTTTTTCACAGAGGCTGCACCATTGTAAACCCCACCAGCAGTGTATGAGAGTTTGAGTTGTTTTTTGTTTTAAAGATGTTATTTATTTATTTGACAGAGATCACCAGTAGGCAGAGAGTCAGGCAGAGAGAGGAGGGAAGCAGGCTCCCCGCCGAGCAGAGAGCCCGACGCAGGGCTCGATCCCAGGACCCTGAGATCATGACCTGAGCCGAAGGCAGAGGCTTTAACCCACTGAACCACCCAGGCACCCCGAGAGTTTGAGTTTTTCTGCATTCCCATCAACACTTGTTATTTTTCATTATTTTGATTATCATTACCCTTAATGGTTGTGACATGGTATTTCATTGTGCTTTTGTTTTGCATTTGCCTAATGATGAGTGATGTTGAGCATCTTTTCATGTATTTATTGGCCGTTGTATATCTTCTTTGGAAAAATGTGTATTCACATCCTTTGCCCACTTTTTTTTTTTTTTTTAAAGATGTATTTTAGAGAGCAAGAGTGTACATGGAGGAGGGGCTGAGACAGGAGGAGAGAAAATCTCAAGCGGACTCTATACTGAGTGTGGAGCCCGATGTGGGGCTTGATCTCATGATGAAGATCATGACCTGAGCCAAAACCAAGGGTCCATTGCTTTGCCACCCCGGCAACCCCCTTCATCCATTTTTGAATTGGGCTGTGTTTTTGAGTGTTAAGGGTTCTTTATATATTCTGGATACTAGACCCTTGTCAAATATATAATTCTGCTATTTATTTTGAAGTTGCAAAAGATGGTACTGGCTGAAACCCAATACTGTTATGGATTGTTCTCTATTATAGGTGTGTAAATTCTCAAGGGGCAAAACAGTTTCATTCTTTAGTCACCTTCAAAGTGCTAAGAACACTGTCTGGGTATTTAGTACATTCTAAATAAATTCCTAACAATTAACCGAAACCAAGGATCTCTTCAAAAGAATTTTGGGGGGTCTTGTTTACCATCATGGATCACTTTGAATCGGAAACATTTTGGTTGTCTACGTTTAGCTGTCATGTATGAAACTTTATGTGGAGCTGGCACCAACCCATTTTATAGATGTCACAAAGATTACTGTGACTTATATGTGAAATATGTGTTTAGCTAATTTTGAACAGCAGATTATAGTACAATAGATGTATTTTGTCTTATATTTGCTCACTGTAATGGAGCTGATAAGCTCAGTAGGGGAAAACATTTGGGTACTTCATGTCCATTATACAAGTACTACAAGGCTCCCAAGGAGATCTTGGACATTCTCATAAAATTAGAAGTCATATTCAGTTCATTTCTTATTCACACTGTGCTACAACATAGAGGACACATATATAGGAACAGGATTATGTGTGTTTCTCTTTAGTAAATTAACTTACGGATTTTAGAAAGAAATACTAGTTGCCTTTCCTAAAAGTGTTAGATGTTTTTAGTATGTTTTAAAAATATGTGTTATCAAAATGAGAAGCTTTAGGATAGGTACAGTCAATTCTATGTGCTTGGCAGAGGCTCAATTTGCATAGTGTGTAACACTCTCCTATTGAAAGTGACCTGGGAACCAGATAGCTGTTTAGTGTTGTCTGTAATTTCCCAGAGACAGACCCTGCCTTATTTTTCTGGTCTCATTATGTGGCTACACTTCTGCAACAGCCCCTCTGCTGATGGTTTAGGAAGCCCACATTCCAATGATGATCTCTGAACTCCCGTCATTAGTTCGTCATGTCTGAAGTTGTGATAGTCTACCTTGTGTTTTGATAGTTTGTAGGCAAGCTCCTTGGAAGGAGGAAGCTTCTCCAATACCTTCCATCTCTACTCTAACACCTCTCCTGGGTGCTCCACACAGACCCTCAGGAACTATCTGTGGATTCCGTATATTTGCTGAGCAGACTGTTCTTCGTGAAGGTTCCACATCCTGTTTCGTTTGGTCTCTATTTTAAGTAGAGAACATGAGGAGGAGTGCCAGGAAAGACTTAAGCTCAGGTGATGTCTACGGCCTGTCTCTTCCTGTCTCTTCTCTTCTTGGCTGTTTGAAGCATATGTTCCAAGCAAAGATATTAAAGCCACTATGACATAGAGTTCTGTAAAGATTTCCTCTGTGCATGGGGATAATTGTCCGCCTTTTACCTGTGGAGATTTGGAATTACATTTACAGAGTTCTTCCTGTATAATCAAGAATATCTGAGCTCAGTCTAGAGCTTTGGCTGCATATGACTAGAAAGCAGACTTCTTGTTTCTTGTCGTTTTCCCAAACCCTGACCAGTTGTTTCAGGAGCTTGCAGATGGGTTATTACTCTCTCTAAGACAGTGTCTTCCTTACCTAGTGATTTGTATTAAATTAGCTAGTCCATTGTCAGCATGACTTTTTGTCTTTAAGGAGATGAGACCAAAAGATGACATGGTTTTTGAAGTCCTGAGCAAATGGATTTAAACTGAGAAGGGCAAATTAGGACAAAATAAAATTAGGGCTCGGTGCACAAACCCATTGACCCTTGTTTGAGGAAGGGTATTAATATCCCCTTAAGTCGAGGCTTTGATTAAGCAATTCTTACTTCACTCATTGGTGAGTGATTTAAGTAATTATTTTATATTTAGCCCTACTGCATTTCTGGAAACACCACTGATTTTTTTTTTTTTTTCCCTAGCTCGGTGAGTATGACTTTCATAGTCTTGATGACAATAAAAAAGAAAGTGTTCTGAAACACATAAATTATTTTGTTCAGTCATTCAACAAATATTCATGGAAGGCCTGTGGGCCAGAAGCATCAGACATCAGGAAGAACAGAGGCTTTAGAGCAGAGATTTTGATGTGAATTCCTGCGCTACTACTTACCTGGGAGAACTTGGGCAATTGTCTTAACTTCTCTGAACTTCAGGTGTGTTGAGCTATACGATGGGCTTGATAAGTGTTGTTTTATAGGATAAATATCTAACCCAGGGCCTGGCATTCGGATTCAACAAATGTCCATTTTCTCACTTGGTCCTTTGCTTTTCTCAGGCTCCCTTTCCTTCTGGCATGAATGCATCCATGCACGGGGACGCACACCCATGCAAACCCATCCTGCTGGAACGTGCAGACCCATCCTAACTGAGAACTATGAATGTACTAAACTAGAGTTCTTGTGGCTTATCTCGTCACCCGCGCCCTCAGATTGGTGAGGGCATTTCAACAGCTGGCCAATCCCAGTCATTTGCCCCATTAATTATACACACACCAACCTTCCAACTTCTTCTCTCTGTTGCTTCCTGGAAACAGTCTTGAAAGAACACATTCTGTGCACAGCATGCTTTGAACTTATCCACATTTATCTTTTTCCCCCCAACCCCACATTTATCAAATAAAAATAGTTGTGCAGAGGGGGTATGGTGCAGCCGATGCTCTGGGATGGCCCGCTGTTTGAGGACAGGGTCTGTAACTCATGCCCTATCAAGCAATCAGAATGCCAGGCTGACACTGTGACAGCTGTGAGAACTTCTCTCACTTAAGATGGAACTACCAGGTCCCGCAGTACGGCCGCTTGCTTTTCTCTGTTCCTGCTTCCCTTCTGTTGGAGGTCAGGACTAGAGCAGTGGACCTGAGTCACGGAGTCACGGATCCTGTCTTTGAGGGGAGGCTGGTGAACTTGCCTCTGTTTTGCATATTCTGCTTCTTCCTGTTGCCTGGACCTTCCCTGCCTTCCCTGGGTGCTGACACGTGTGAGATCCACAGGCCATCACTCTCTCTGCTGTAGCTGGTCACTCATGTCCTGGAGAAGCTGAAAGCAAAGGTGATTTTACATTATTTAATAGAAAGTTAAATTTTGTTTAGAAAAACCATGACTTTGCAATTCCAACGTGGAGCTTCCTGCTTTGACCCCCATCAGCTGTAGGGTTTCCATATGGACTTGATGGTCCATCTAAGACTATGACCCAGTGGCCAGGAATGGGAAAATAGGGGTGGATTTGGGGTTCTTCAAAGAGAGTCTCTAGGTGATTTTTATATGTAGCCCCAGGAGATGCTGCCTCTTTTCTTTTTAGAATCACTGAAGGAGGTGTTGTCTAAGGTTCTGCCTACTCTTTTTATTTTTTTTAAGGATTTTTATTTATTTGTTTATTTTATATGTAGAGAGAGGAGAGAGTGAGGGAGTGAAAGACCGCACAGCAGGAGGAGCAGAGGGAGTGGGACAAGCAGACTCTGCGATGAGCGCAGAGCCCAATGCCAGGTTCCATCTCACGACCATGAGATCATGATCTGAACTGAAATTGAGTCTGACACTTAACCCACCGAGCCACCAAGACACCTCAAGTCCTGCCTACTCTTAAAATCACGTGTTCAAAGAGATAAGAACCCATTTAACTGCAGCAACTAAAATCGTAAGGCTCTTTCCTTTGGTACCAAATGCTTATTTAAATGATTGTAGGAATCTAGTGACTAAGGCAAGTAGAAGACACAAAAACTTTTTAGGCCATTATTTTCAAAGTCTTAATCATAGCTTTCTGTTTCGTTGTTGTTTTTGTTGCTTTGTCTTCATTAAAATTGGCACCACTCCCCCAATGTCACCAAGCTGCAACAGCCTATCTAGACAATACTGGGAGAATCTTGTTGCAGAAATTGTGGGAAACAGAATGCCCCTAGAAAGTCAGAGAGAGAAAGCAGAGGAAGACATGTCTTTCCAGCATTCAGAGTCTAACAATGTGAGAGAAAGAAAGAAGGAAAATGGGTAGGAATAAGTATGTTCTGTTTTTTGAAGTAGGGTCTCACAGCCTCTCTCTGCTGCCAGCTACCGGCCATCCTGTTCCACTGTGGATAGCTCCAATGGCCGAGGGAGCACATTATGATGTGGCGACCTACTTCCGTCTGCTTCTGCTAGTTCTTCTGGAAGCTACACGGAATAGTCTATTGGACTGTATCATCTTTCAGAGGATTGAGGATAAGAAGATGACTGTCATTCCCCTCACAGAAATATTGTCCAGAAAAATAGATGTAGATCTCAGTAGTTCCTCATCTGAAGTCACCTTCAGACATAGACAGTGCAAACAACAAAGGAAAAAAATAAAAGATTGTAAAAGTAGAACCTTCTGAACAATGGTACCCTATAAATAAGGCAGAAGACCCAGACTGGGGACAGATGTTTCTCTAGGAAATGGGATTAATATGTAGCTATGTAAATGTTCAATAAATCAATTGAAAGGAGAAATAATTCATGAGATAAATGGGCAAAGAATATGAGCAGGCAGTTCAGAGACAAGGAAACACAGAGGGCCAGTAAGTGTATGAGAAGACAAAATGGCCTCCATTCTCTTAAGTACCTTAACCACTTGCCTCTGTCTCTGGAGCCCTTCGCTGGCCTGTAGAACTAAGGAAACTTCCAACTGCCTCTGCTCGCAAGCCTACTTTGCGGAGAGGACTCACTGTCAGAAGTGCCTCTTCTGGGGCACCTGGGTGGCTCAGTGGGTTAAAGCCTCTGCTTTCAGCTCAGGTCATGATCCCAGGGTCTTGGGATCAAGCCCCGCATTGGGCTCTCTGCTCGGCAGGGAGCCTGCTTCCTCCTCTCTGCCTGCTTCTCTGCCTGCTTGTGGTCTCTATCTGTCAAATAAATAAATAAAATCTTTAAAAAAAAAAAAAAAAAAAAAAGAAGTGCCTCTTCTAACCCGTCCTCTTCTGAGAATGACCAGCACATCCATCACCACTGTGTGTTATGATAGGGGAGGGGAGGCAGGGTAGCTCTCGGGACCACTGACACAGGCCCGAAATACTGAAGTCTTGGTGAGTTTTTGGTGCCACCTTTGTGTTGGGTGGGCTGCTCACTGAGATGCCCTTCTCCACACTCACAACCGGAGCCAGTGAACCTCACACAGTCAACCCCCAGCAGCGCCCTGTGCCTGCTTTGCCTCCCTCCATCACCGACGATTTGCTGAGTCTGTAAGAAGCAGGGCAGAAGACACTGATGTCGCACACTCAGAATGCAGCATCTTGGCTGGGAGTGTTTTCTCAATATCTGGGAAAAACAAGTGAAACTGACTCATCTGGTTGGAGTTCTACAGAAAGATGATTGCAGATTTCATGCGATTTCATTCTGCTTTGGTGTCAAAATTCAGCCAACGATGTGCCAGAAAATATGTGTAAAATCACATACAGATTTAGACACTCGAAGAGGAAGTTATTTTTACCAGGGCGGGGAAGGAAACAGAAAGTGACAGTTGGCAGGGAAGTCAGGGCAGGGCTGAGTAAGGAGGTGAGGTGTGTGCACAGCTGGGATGCGGGCTCGCTGGACCGGCGGGTGTAGGGGTGGGGGGCCTGCAGCATGGTCGCCTGTTAGCAGGTCGAGTGAGGAGTTCCTGTGCCGCAGACCTCCCCAGAGGGCAGTGTTGACATAAACTCTGAGGAGAATGCCAGCTGGAGCGGTTGTGAGGGTGACATTGGTCCTACCCAAGACGCGCTGTGTGCTGTCCGGGGCTCTGTCACAAGAGCCTCTCTCAAGAACCGCGTAGGACACGGATGTGACTGTGGAGCAGAGGATTCTGGAAAGCTATGCAAATATAAAACCAAACGGGGCAGCATCTTTATTTTGCTTTAGCAGATGATGGGAGCGAGGCCGTGTTATTTTGTTTGCTTGGGCTTTTCCCAATTCCAAAGGCTGCCCTTGCTTGCTGGCCCAGCGGAGATCCAAGATCTTACAGAGTCTGAAGTATTTGTGGTTATGTTCTCCTCGTCCTGCTGTGAGATGAAGAGGTTTCCAGAAGTTAACGGGAAGGAGAAGGAAGGATTTGTGAGGATCCATAACCTCTTTTTATTGCCCTTTTCCCTTGGGCAAAGGATGTCTAGAGTGAGAACTTAGCGATGATATTTGAGTCTCCTTTGTAGTTTGATGATGAACTTTTCAAAAACATTTGGAAAAGACTTTATCCAAGCATTCTTGCACCTTGCTGTCCTGTTCCTTACGACTGGGGAGAGGTGTGTGTGTTCTCTGTGCCTGTGTTGTGAAATGTACACGGTCACGGCCGTGCCGCTCTGGTTCTGACATAGAGTGTGTGTGTAGGTAAAGGTGGTAAGGGTGCTCCCTAGCTTGGAGGGGGAACCTACTAGAACAGACTTCCCGGGAAGGCTTCTATTTTTGTCTTTCATTTCTTTCATGGCATAATGCATTGCTCTTTGAAAACATAGCCCCCTTTGTCCAGATTTTTTTTTTTTTTTCTGGCCACCTTGTTGGAATGATAGGTGACCTTTTGTTTATTTCAGAGTAAGACTTGCCCACAAGGATTTTTTTCTTTTTTTAATTTACTATTTTATTTATTTGAGAGAGCAAAAGAGCAAGAGAGAACACACAAACGGGGGGGACAGCAGGGTAGAAGCAGACTCCCCACTGCACCCGTACAGGTGCACAAATACAGGGCACCTGTAGTAGCTCCCAAGTAGTTCTAATATGTACTCCCCACAAAAGGGAGCCCAATGTGGGGCTGGATCCCCGGACTCCGGGCTCATGAGCCAAAGGCACACTCTTAACCCACTGACCTGCCCAGGAGCCCCGTCCACCAGGGTTATGCTTCATGGAAGGTTCACATCAGTGAGCCTTAAAGGATCAGAGAACATACATTTTCCCATAGCTTTCACATGCCCACGCTCCTTCATAGTCACCTTGGTAGTTACCCTCTCTTGTTTCCATCTTGTTCCTTCAGCAAATGTCTGTCAAATGTCACTGAAGTGCACACAGGGGTCTGCCTTCTGCTTGGAAGGGCAGAGAAGGCAAAATAGAGAGAGGGATGAACAGAGGCCTTTGGGAGGTTACCGAAGGATAGAAGAAGCAGTATTTGTGCCCGACTGTGGAGAGGCTGACGATCTCTTTGGTTAAGGCCCTGTTTGTGCCAGTCTCGAGCTCTTTGGCCTGGCTGCATGATAGAATTACCTGGGGACCTTTGGAAAATGCTGATTTCCATTCATTTGGCCTGGGATAGTGGAGTGGGAGGCGGGGGGCGGGGGGCGCGTCCTGGGCACCTGTATTTGTTAAAAGCTCCCAAGTAGTTCTAATATGCAAGCAAGGTGGAGAATACCCGACACGGAGACAGGGGGTATCGTGTGCTCACGAAGTCCTCTTCCAGTGCAGTTAGGGACATTTCACTTAATCTAAAATCGCTTATTAGGTTGTGACCTAACCCTTTAACTTTTGGCTTCTCCACACCAGCTCTTCTCAAACTTGAATGGCATTCAGATCACGTGGGAGTTAGTTAGACTATAGATTCGGGTGCAGTAGATCACGGTGGAGCCTGGGATTCTGCATTTCCAAGAAGCTCTCAGACGTCGCCAGCGTGCTCCCTGTGCTCGCATTGCAGGATTTGAGTAGCAAAGGTCCACACTGCAGCATTTCTAGGACATCACTGATACTTGTAAACAGACCCATGAGTCAAAGTACAGCCCAGCCCCCTAAAGATCTGTGCATTTAAACATTTTAGAAAATTCTTCTTTTTTAAAAGATTTTATTTTTAGGTAATTTCTACACCCAACGTGGGCCTCGGACTAACAACCCTCAGATCATGAGTTGCATGTTCCACCAACTGAGCCAACCCCTAGAAGAGCCCCTTTAAACTTCTTTAGAATTGAATTTTCATTCACCAATTTGATTGTTCGAATTTAAGAACACTAGATTTTTCTTTAGTGAGAATTACACACTTGCGTGATTCAAATTTAAAATGCCTGTTTTTTTTTTTTAATTTCTCTTTATCTCTGTAATCCACAGTATTAAAATGTAGGCTGTTTGGAGATATGTGAATACAGATTTTGACCTAAGGTCAAGTTTATTAATAAGCATTGGAAATAAAACAACTGGTGTTGGGTATGAAGTTTCTTCATAGTTGTTGCCGATTCCTGCACCGTTTTAAATTTTCTTGCTGAGGCCTAGCATCAAAGTTCTTTGCCAAGTGTCCCTCTTATCCAAATACTCCGGGTGAAGGCTTTTTATGTTGTTGTTGTTTTTAATAGCCAGAGCAAATAATGCAAACAGAGCAAGTAATTAGAAGGACTTGGTGTCACGCTTTGACAACACAATTTTAAGAAATAGTTAGACCCTTAGTACATGCTCACTGGAGGAAACTGGAAAACAGAAAAGCACAAAGAAGAAAAGAGAAAGCATGTTAATTGCTTTATTCACAACTGCTTTGGTTTGGTTACACCTTCCTCCCGACTGCAGAATCACAAAGGCCCTTCCACGCCTTGACACATTTCTCTGCAAGGTTGGTTTTCATGGCAGGGTATCTTGGGAATGTTCCGTGATTCCTTTAGCAGGGTCGGTTTCATATTTAGGCTCTTTCCAGTTTTCCGATATTCTAGATACAGCTGTAATGAACATTGTTCAGCTGTCGCACTCTTGTCTACTTCCCTGGGATAAATTCTTAGACTTGGAACGGCTGGAGCAGAGTGCGTGCCCGTGTTAAAATCGCTCTTCATGCAAACTGCTGTAATTTTTGGTGTAATTCACCAGCAGTCTGTAACCCGTTTTTCTCATACCCTGACAAAATACTGGATATGATATTGTAAAACCTCACCCATTCCATGGGTGAAAAGTGATATCCTCATGCTATAATTCCCATCTGCCTGTATATTAGTGACATCGAGCAATTTGACTATAAGACACGTTTCCTCTTTGGAGAATGAGTTTTACCCTTCCCCATTTTTTCCCCTCTAGGTGTGTTCTCCTTTCTTTTATCAACTGTAAGAGTTCTTTCAGGGTGGAGAGTATTAACCCTTCCCCTCCTGGTTTTTCATTGCCCTTTGGTTTTTTAATCAATATCTTTTATTTTTCTCGTGCACTTGTTGATGTTCTTCTGTTTATTATTTTTTCTTTACTTTTATGGCTTTTTTTTTTTAGATTTTTTTTTTTAATTATGTTCAGTTAGCCAACATATAGTGCATCATTAGTTTTTGATGTAGTGTTCAACATTTAGGAAGGCCTTTAATCCTGACATCAAGTGTGTAGTCTGTATGTTTTCTTCTAGTTTGTTTGTTGTTTCCTTATTTCATTCACTTTCTCACCCTTCTGGGACTTATTCTAGTGTAAATTAACTCAATAATTTTGCAAGTCTGGCTGGAGAAAAAGTCATCATACTTGAATGTTGTCATTCTTTTTTTTTTTTTTTTTTTGAATGTTGTCATTCTTGAACAGTAAATTAATTTTTCAAACATCGAAATGAACTGATTTGATGTTATCGTTTTTAGAGGCTTCAAAACTCCTGTTTGCCATCTAATTTCATACTTTCGGAGGCGGGAGGGCTTCGGAGGCCAACCATTCCTTCTCTGTAGTGCTAGAACCCAGTGGCTGGCCTCTTCTTCCACTGTTTCTCCCAGTCATACCTCCGTGCACAGGGCCCCGCTGCCTAGCCATGGCAGTTGTTTCTGGACATAACTGTTTGTGTGTCCATGCATTGCACAGTTGCTTGCACTCTGGGTAGGCAGCCACGACCACTCTCCCTGCCTGCCCTGTCTGAGTTGCTCTGTTACAGCATCGGGCAAATTTAGAAGTCTTAGCCTCTTGGATTCTTCCTGGTTCTCTTACTGAAAGCTAAAAATGAGCCTCCCAAAGCCACAAGCACCCTTTTCAGTCTGGCTAGAAATTTAGCAGAGGGTGGAGCTCCTTAAGGACAGCCAGGCTCTACCAGCACTTGGCCCTTTGCAGCATCGTGGGGACAGAAATCATGTTAACACTATTTTTATAAACAACTAAATGACAATAAGTTATTTCGTTCCCATGGGCTGTTATTCTTTTAAATGTTTATAAAACTCAAGGGATCACAATTTGAAAACACGGACATTTAAAGGCCAACCATATGGTCTAGCAGAGCTGCATTTTCTTTTCAGGAAATCATGTTTCGACTGTGAACTTGCCTTTAACAGGATGTTGAGTATTTCGGGAGGCAGTGTGGTGTAACAGAGCATTGGGTTTCCAATCAGAAGTCTTCTGTTTGAGTCCTGGCATTGCCACTGTGCAGCTGTGTGACCTTGGGTAATTCACTTAACCTCTCTGAATCTCCATTGGAACTTTAGAGGGGCTCTTTCTGTTCTAGAACAACAGCCAGCAGATTCTAAAGACAATGCTGTCTCGTACACTGCTGCCTGGAATCCTGTGAAAACTTGGATTTATAATATCTGCCAATACACATCTTCATTTTAATTATTGAGGCAGAAGCCTGGCCAGAGGAGGTGGCACTCCAGAGGGTAGGAGCAGGAGGGAAGTTGCTTAATTATGAGAAGTGTGTATGTGTGTGTGTCTTTAAACAAACCAACCCATCAAAATTCTGCCTTTCAGCTTTCACACACAGGGTTATTTGTTGTGTATATAGTTCTGCTCTCTCTTTCACAGTTTTCTGTGGGAAGAAGACCTAAGATAATGTAAATTACATTTTAATCTACTGGATCTTTTTACTCTTTCCCTATTTTCCTTAAGGAATAAACAAAGAATTTTTTTTAAAAATATGTCTTAAGACCTCTGGCGGCTTTATTTTGAATTTACAAAGAATAGTTTGATGATTAAAAGTTCTAAAAACACTTACCCCATGATCATTTGGTAAGTTTTTAATTTTTTCAATACTGTTTTCAAAATTTGTGTGCTAGAGACACAAAAGTTCTCCCAAGAGCTGCTGGTCTAGTGTCTGATATAGATGTATAAATTTATCATTTTCATGCATATATTGGTGCTAGTAGAGATACATTCACATTATTGGGGAGCACAGGGGAGGGAAAAATTAGAATAGAAGAGGGCTTCATGGAAGAGGTGGTACTGGAGCTGGGTGTTGAAGTGTGAATAGGAGTTTGCTGGGCAGAGATGTGGGAAAGGGGCATTCCAAACAGAAGGAGCAGAGTTTCCAGGGGCAGACCTGCGGGCAAATCATGGCACCTGTGGGTACTCCAAGAGAGTACAGGGTGGTCCCTGAGAGACTATGGCACGGGACAGGGAATGGGATTTGCTACAAGGGAGGCTCCCAAGGGAAAAGGCTGTATTGTGAAGATCCTTGTATATTGCACTGTCTTGCAGTGGGGGAAACCACTGAACAGGTTTAGAGAGCAGGGTGACAGCAGATTTGTTATTCATGAAGAATCTGGAGATAGAATGCCATGGAAGAGTCTAAGCATTTGTCTGGAAGGGTCTTCAGATTTGAGTAGCCTCTCAAGTTCATAAAGTACTTGCCCAAGTATTATCACACCTGCTTTTTTACTCTCCCACGTGGTGGGTGGTAAGTTCACTTTGCAGATGAGGACCCTGAATCCAGAGACACATGAAGGGCCCTGGTTCACTCAGCATGTGGGTGGGGAGAGGAGGGGTTCTGCATCTGGTCCAGGTCTGCCCAGGGCCCGGGGATCTTGCCCTCTTTACTCCATGCGTGTGGAAGCAGATTTCAACGAAAGCACTGCAGTATTTTTCTAACTCCTTTAACGAGAGCTTTCAAAGTAGTTTTAATCTTGATAAAGAAAGTTGGACAGGAAAGTCAACTTAATTCTTATCCTGCAGGTATTTATTTAGTCTAATAGATTCATGTCGATTTGCCTCCTTGCCGCTGTTTCCCTGTTATGATAGCATTCTACAAGCTGATGGTTTATTTTCTCTGATTAGCTAAAATGGGAAGAAAAAAATCCCCACTGCGTTTTTATTAGGATAGGCTCTACCATATCTTGAATTTATGTTTCATTTATTTCAGGAACTTCGATTATGCCATTTCGTTGTAAATCAAGCCAGCATTGAGGCTATCATTTCTCACGGTTTTAAAAATGATTGTTCACTGAGTACGGCGGGCTTATTTTCTCTGTTAGGCTCATTGAAGAGTCTTTAGAAGTGACTCCCCTTATGTCTTGCCTTAAGGCCTGTATTCTGGGGCTGTTGATCTTGCTTTCTTTTCCTATTTTTTTTTTTTTTTTAAGGTTTATTTATTTGAGAGAGAGAGAGTGTGTGTGTGCTCGAGCAGGGGGAGGCGCAGAGGGAAAGGGAGAAGCAGGCTCCCCATTGAGCAGGGAGCCCCACGTGGGCTCAGTCCCAAGACCCTGGGATCGTGACCTGAGCCAAAGGCAGATGCTTAGCCCAGATGCCCCAGATCCAGGCCCCCCGATCATGTGTTTTGAGTGTAGCTTTTCATAAAGCAGTTGAGTCCTTCCAGCCGCTGCTGAAGGGCACCTGGCCCTCTCTCAGTTGCCACCTGCTCTAGGAGGTTTCAAGCAAAATGGTCTAGTTTTGTTTGTGCTTGTTTTTGACCAGAAACCAGTTTTAAAATCTCTAATCTTGTTAAAACACAGCTGGAGGAAATGGGTTTAGGTCACAAAAAAAGAAACTGAACTGTGCTGATGGTGGTGGGTGGGTAGGTAGTCCTTCGACCACTTGAATTGCAGGACATCTGTTTAGGGAAAAGGGGAAGGACGAAAAGCTCTCGTGGGTGCTCCTGACTCCCAACCTATCTACACTGGCCCAGGGGCTCCCATATATTACTTATTGGGTAATATATGCTTATTAGAGTAATTATAAGAGGGAGTGAGGTAGTTTTTGTAGCTGTACATTAAATGTATATCTGAATTTTCTGGGGGCCAAGGCACAAAAGGGAATAAAATGTGTCATGTCATTTTTACAAGTTGTTCTTCACGAGCCTGTGCCATTCATCGGCCCTTTGTGAAAGTGGAAGGCATAATATAAAGTCGCAGGTCTGCCGTGGCATTTCCCTAGGGAGCTGAGCTGTTTAGGTGTCTTGTCTGTTTAGTTTAGGTGTCTCACTTTTCAGTAGCTTCATGTGTTGAGAAAAGACAGAGCAATGGGTATTGACCATGACCCTGATTGTTTCTCTCAAGTATCCATTTCTTCAGCCTTGTGTTTGGCAGGAACAGGAGAGCAGCCCGCTGAATGGTGTTAAGCGCCGGGGCGCAGCAATCCAGTGTGGGTGAGTGAGTTTTCACAGAACAATGTTCTGGTTCATTCACCTGCGCTTGTAGGCGGCCTGTCTCAGATCTTCTGGGCTGAGAGGAGTGCTGAGCTTCGGATGGGACCCTCCCAAACTCTCAGTGTTATTCCTCATCTGGCAGCTGAGATCTGGGCCAGAATCTTTCTCAGAGAATTCCGCATAAACATATTTTGAATGTTGACACCTGATGGCTTGAAGGACTTTTTAAAAAAAAATCTAATGTATTTCCAATTGTCAATGAGAGAATGGAGTTCATTTTACCAGCTTTTCTTCTGTAGCTTTTGAAATAATAATGATGATGATGATGATGATGATAATGATAACAATATTTTCCAATTCAGCAAACTTCTATTAGTCTTAACATATTTTAGCACTCTTGGATACATGATTTCACAAAAACTTATGAGGAACTTTGTCATAAATAAAGGATATTATGAAATCAATTATAAAGTTTATCGATTATAATTTCCCTATCTTTTAATTTCACTTATGTTAATATGAATTAGAAAATGGTCATTTTTTTCCATATCTGGAAGAAGACGATATGCATATTAAAATTCTAATCTATTTTTCAAATGTAAATGGAAACACCAGAAGTCTCAGATTTTTTAGTTCACTGGAAAAGGTGCATTCAAGCCCTTTTGACATTTTGGAAAGGACAATAGGAGGGGGAGATGTGAGAGCAGATGTGTGAATTTGCACCACTGCCTGGTGTAGGATTCTGTGGCACCTCAGACTAGGGTTTTGTACACCTCTGGGCACTGTGTACGCAAAGACTTTCCAGGGGAACGTGTTGAGCAGGGATTGTCAGAGAGAATCAAATTCTCCATTGTCAGCTGCCCATTATTCTTTTCTCAAATTGAGCTCCCTGAGAACTTGCCATGCCGGCTCTCCTTTTCTACTCGTTCACCCTCCAGGCCCTCCCCACCTGCCGGCTTTGCAGAGAGGGTGGCCAGACTCATACTGTGCTGGGTGCCAAATACAGGCAGGTGCTTAAGGAAGAAGGCAGAAGGCTGGCGCTGATGACATGCGTGGCTAGCAGGCAACCCACCCTTCTGTCAATCAGGTGGTTTCAGTTCTTTGCTTTCAACCAAAGTGAAGGAGTTCAAATTATCAAGGAATCAAATTATTCAGAAAATCTCTTCCCATAGGTGATCAACAGATTACTGTGGGATTTAGAGAGACATTATAAAGAAGGGAGTGACATCGCTATAATAGACATCTCCATCCTCATCTACTAATTTATGTGAACGAAGTTTCTCTGTTCATTTTATTCAAATGAAAAATAGGAAAAAAAAGGATGCATTTTCAATCAAATTTTACTCGGGCTTTTTAAGCATTATTTGTGAAATTTGTAAAAATCTTTGTGTCACCGTGATCAATTGTGAAGCAATGGCAATCTTAATAACTCAGCTAAGAATATGTTTTTTGTAGTCTAAGAGCATTATGGTCACAGAAAAGTTTTTAAAATGAATTTCAATTTACATATATATCTTTATTGTATAAAATAGAATGGACTGATGAAAACTATTGTCAAACATAATGATATATTCTTTTTTAAAAAATTAATTTATTTGACAGACAGAAATCACAAGTAGCGAGAGAGTCAGGCAGAGAGCGAGAGAAGGGGAAGCAGGCTCCCTGCCAGCAGAGAGCCCCATGCGGGGCTCGATCCCAGGACCCTGAGATCATGACCTGAGCTGAAGGCAGAGATTTAACCTACTGAGCCACCCAGGTGCCCCAAAGATATATTCTGTTAGAACAAATATTTGGGGTGAGGGAAGTGGAATGGAGATACAACTTACTGTAGAAAGAGTACATGGAAGAAAAGCCTGTTAATTCTTCCTTCTTCCCTGTCCTCCCTGTCCTTCCTTCATAATAGTTTCGCCTCTAACAAGGATTTTCCAATACTGAGAGTGACTTAAATATACCTGTGTATATCTCTCTTGATCTTCCCCCAACCTAGGGAATTGGTATCTCAATCTTGTATTTACTCTTCTCTGCCACTTTTTGTGGGGCTTGAACACTGTAAAAACTTAAGAGCTTTTTTTAAAGGAAAAAGGATAAGAAATTATGAGTTCAAAATGCCCAACCAATGAAACGTCATCCAGTTTGAGAGGGTGTATGAGAAAGGAGAAACTAAGAGTGGAAAGAGACTGTGGTCATAACTAATTGCTTAAGCCGCTTAACTTTGTAGATTGTACAAAGACTTGTGACCAAGTGAGTTTGTTGCTAATAAGTTTATTTAGGCAGCTCTAAAGGCTTCTGAGACTTAAGCTTCAGTAATTTCACTGTGAACCTCCTTCTATACATTACACGCGTGCACACACACACACACGTCCCAGCCTTATAGGAAACAGACTTTTACATTCACAGGGGTAGATATCATTGTGTGTGTGTGTGTGTGTATTTTGTTGGATATATGTATAAAATGATGTAATTACTTTGTTTAAAAATGTTAATATGCATCTTGATGGAAATCATATCCCTTGCAGCTCTTTTAAACATTTGATGAAAAGTTCTGGATGTTAAAGTATGTGAGGGCAATTTCAGAATTCTTATGGGGGTAATTGTGAGCATAGAAGCTTGATAACCATCCCAGAAGAGACTAGTCCTTGCTGTTCTAAAACTTGGAATTCTGTTGAGAAAGCACATAGCTGACCACCATGCATGGAAATGAATCCCACGGCGTATTCAGGTTTCCTTGCGGAGGAAACGGTCCTGGGCACCAGAGGCTATTACCAAGTCTTGGGAACTGAGAGTCTGGCTGCACGTGGAGCTATGTCCTGGTTTCACATCTGTTTGCCAGGACGAGCAGGGAAAACCAGGTCCCTCCATCCATCTTCCTTACCCCTCCTTGCTGCTTCTATAACCACCCCTTCCCGCCCAACCTCCCCAACCTGTCTTTGTTCTGAGTTGCGCCCTAGATTAAAAACAAAAAATTAAACCATGCAAGTTTCTATCTATGAGGTTGTTTGATCTCATTTGGAACATTTTAACTCTTCTCCAAGCCTTTCCAAAGTGACACCCCCACACCCATAAAGTTTCACTCAGTGAAACTTTAGTTGCCAGTTTCTTAGAAGCCGCAGGGACTATAAATAGCACATCATTTCTTTTTTTTCACTATCACAGTAAAAATCTTATTTCATTTTGGTGATTGTGGTGATGGTGGTGGTGGATAGGTGTTAACTTGATTCCACCAACCTTTATGGGATGCTATTTAACTGCGTTGTGTACACTTTATTTCAGTTGTTTGTCAGTGTATGGATGGCGAGGTAGGGACTATGTCTCACACATCTTTTTTGATTCGTCACAGCTTCTTGTGTCCGATGAGTGCTTAGCAGGGAAAATGGAATAAAGATACCGTTAAATGGGCATTTTATTGAATTTAAGTTGTACTGATGTATTCATTTATTTAAAAATATTTATTGAGCACCTACTGTGTGCCAAGGGCTTCAAAGCACTTATTTTCATTTGATCTTTACAAAATCCTGTGAGTTATGAGAACTCAATTTTCCTGATGGACAAGCTGAGGCATAGAGATGTTGAGTAATTTGTGGGGCAAGTGAGGATGCAGGATTTTTAACAGAAGCCATCTTTCTCCCGGCCACGCATTGGTCTGTTGTCCGCCTGTGGCAGTCAAGAGGAGTTGGCCATAGCTTTAACCTTATCAGAAAAGAATCCCAGATATGGGAACTATTTTGATGATGTCACAATTGATTTTTTACACTTGATAAAATATGAATTTCACACTTAGGACTCCAGGAGAATAAGACATATATTTTTAATTGTCTCTCTCTCTTTTTTAACTTGAAGAAATTTGGAGCTGAAGAGTTCATTTATATTTTCTTTTCTATATCTTTAAAGGAGATACGAATTTCAGAGAATTGTTCTTGTTTCTTTTGGCTCAATTAGCGGGGCAACTTTTCCTCACCTCAGAGAAACAAACAAACAGAGATGGCGGATCTTATCTTTAAATCACAGCATGATGCTGTCTGGGGCCAGAGCGGCTGTGACATCTCCTTCAGACCTCCAGTGCTCCCTTCCAGCAGAGGCGTGATTTCTGGTTTGCATTCAGGCATTTAGTGAATCTTTTTCCAAATTAAAATATATATATATATATATATATATATATATATATATATATATATATGACTGTTGGCTTACATTTTCCAACGTATTCAAGCCTTTTTCAGCAAATGTGTTTGTGGTGGATTTTTGAGGGTGGGAGTGTGGTCAGTGATGTAACGAGTCTCAGGGAAGTAGTAATCAAGCTGTTTTCTTATGACAACCAGTTTTGTGCAGAATCATCTCATTCTTCTCTGCACATGGTTCGCCTTAAAGTAAACCTTCAAGCTGAGCGAGATACAGCAGTTGGAGTGGAGCACTTTGAAAAGAGGTGAAGAGACATACTTGTAATGAAAAGTTGTGCAAAACCCTAGTTTTCTAGAAGGCCAGGGAAGGAAGCGCTCAAGGTCATGATGTTTTCCAAAGTGAAGGTTTGTGCTTTTAACCACCAGAATCTCCCTTTCCTTTAACTATTTTGTTGGAAGTCTCTCTAACATATTTATACCGCTTTCTTCCTCAAATGAAAGTAGTAGTCCCTGTTTTGTTGTTGTTGTTGTTTTTCTCTTTAATGACTTACAGACATAGCTGGAGCATGGAGTAGGGGATGCATGGTGGTTCAGGGGTGCTCTCTGGAGCTGTCGAGTTGGGGGAGCTGCACTCACTGCACTTGCCTGGAGTAAGGGCTTTGAACTCTGGGGTGTGCTTTTGTAGCCATGCCATCTCCTGTCTTGTCCGTGGTGCCTTTCCCTGCTCACAAGGAGCTGGCAGGTCTTTTTCTCCTGCTAACTTGCTTCTTCTTCTTCCTTTTTTTTTTTTTTTTATAAAGATTTTATTTATTTGTTAGAGAAAGAGAGATAGTCAGAGAGCAAGCAGAAGCAGAAGCAGGGTGAATGGCAGGCAGAGGAAGAAACAGACTCCCCTCCAAGCAGGGAGCCCGATGACGGACTCGATTCCAGGACCCTCGGATCATGACCTGAGCCGAAGGCAGACTTTTAACCCACTGAGCCACCCAGTTGCTTCTAACTTGCTGCTTCTAAATGGCAGTGAATTTTGACAGCAAATAATAGAACTTGTTGGAGTTATTTGTAAAGCAAGGGGGACTGGCTCTCAGCAGATACCTGAACGCACACCTGATGGAACTGTGTCTGATTTATCCTGCCCTGTGTCATTTATCCTACATACTCAGTGCCTGGCTCACTTGCCAGCACTTAATAACGACTTTATTTAATGAATAAATGAATAGCATTCATGATCTTTATGTCTCCAACTTTGGACCATCAGCTCACCAGAAGCCCTGTTTGTTTAGCTCCTCTATTCCGCTGTGTTACAGATGGCTGAGCCTGGTGGATAGCTCTGAGTAAATAAATAAATAAGCTTGGATGGAATGCTGTTTTGATAGGTTTTTCTCAGATAACACCAAGTCAAATGCGAAGCCAAGCAAACAAAAGATTCTTTTCTCTAAAACAGGGCACGTTATGAATATTTGCAACAGACTTCCTTATGGTTACGTATCAACAAAGTTAAAATAACAAAAACTAAAATAACACAAAAAAGCATACATTTCCACTTTAATTTTCAATTTAGAAAAGTCACAGGAGACAGCTGTGGGGAGTAGAGAGCTGGTAAGGAGTTTCTGGAGTACAGAGTCCCCGTTACGAGTTTTATTCTTTTCTAGGTCCCTCATGCAAGGCCGTTTGCTGCTTCTTTTTTCTTAGTAATTTCAGAAGCAAGGTAAGGAGTTTTTCCTCTTGGGGATACTTCTTGTCTTATTTCTTACATCGAGTGATTTCTCTAAATGATCCTGAGGATCATACGGTACCTTTGGGAGAAATAGAAAAAAACGCACCCCTTGGGACCAACTCATTCTGCAAAGGTGTCCTTCATCAGAGAGGAGGGAGGCGCTATGGTTGGTGAACAGCCCTGCCCCTCCCAGGCTACCTCAAGCAGGGCACACTGGTGTGGGTAGTTGTCCTATGAGGGTCCCCATTCCAAGATGGGGCCTAGCAGGAGGAGCCTCACAGGGCCACAGGTGTGAGTCCTGAGCTTTCAGAGTCCATCCAGTGCACCTGTTGTCTACAGGCACATAAGATATCATTGCTGACCTTGTGTTGACTTCAGGACTGAAATGCAGGACCTTTGGGCAAATTGCCAAGGATTGGAAATCCAGTGTGTGATAGGATGGGGCCTTGAACTACAGCCCAGGTTTGCTGTGGTGTTGCCCAGCCTTTGTTCACTGAATCCTGACCAGAATGTGTTAGCCATTGCATGCATCTTCTACTTTCTTCTCTCCAGTCGCCATTGCCATGGTGTGCATGGCAGCCCAACTCTTCTGCTCCATTCTGTGGGCTGTGGTCCATAGCTGTGGCTGCCCTTACCAGCTGTGGTGCCCAAGTAAGACTTCTCCCTTTTCCTTCTGAATGACTAAGATTTTACTTTACCAGAGAATGTTCTTTGTGGAACATTTTTGTCAACCAGAAAGTGCCCCCTAAAACCTCCTGGAAAATTCCTCATTATTTCAGAAACATCACTGTCCTCCCATTGACTCAGCATTTTGTCTAATTTTTAAGTATGGATTTCAGGCCTCTGCCATCTCGTTGAGGAGATGAAGGAAAGACACGAGGGGAAGCATTCTGTTTAATACTCCATTTTCATCACAACGCTCTCAAAGAGTACTTTTGGAAATGTAAGGTGTTTTCAAGGCAATCTCCAGCTTTGTAGAGGAGATGCAGTCGATGGACAGGAGAATTCAGTTAGCGAACACCAGCGAGAATGCTCAGTCTGGAGGAAAGAGCAGGGGTTGAGGGGGTTCTACTTCTGACCCTGCCTCTGTTTCTTCCACTGTCCCAGGGATAGAATAATTCCCACTCAGCCCACTGTCTGAGAGGTTGTGCAGACAAAATGAGTTGTAATATATGTGGGAGCACTTGGAAAATTCAAAACTTGAAGGAGCTCTCAAAATGTTGGCATCATCTTTACTGGACATATTCATATGGGTTTGCAATAGAAGAGGACCTTTGGTCAAGTAAGGTTAGGAAACAGTGAATTATTCCCTGCTTGGAAATCCATAACACATTTTCGCATATGAAAGCCTCCCCTAAGTCCTACAGGAAAGACCTCCTATTCAGTTCTGTTTGACTTAGTGTTTCTCAAAATCTTTCCCCTCCCACAGGGGACGAAAAAGTTTTCTTCAACCTTGTTCTGTCCCTGGGGCCTGTCAATTAAATTGCCAATAGACAGGTTAGCAGGAGAAGAAGGCATATAAATTTTAATATTTTATGTGTATGGGGGTTTCACAGAAAAGAAATGAAAGCCCAAAGAAGTGGTTAGAATATACCAATTTAACAAAGGGTAGTAAGTTGTATAGAAGGGACTATGCAAAAGAAAAAAGGGTTTGGGCTTCTGAGGGAGTAAAGAAGCCCCCCCCACCCCTTTTAGTAAAGTTTGTCATGCAGAATCAAGTTGTCTCTGGTGATGAGTCATCTCAAATGCCATTATCCTCTTCCTATTCTCTTCTGAGAAAGAACCTCTACAAGTGAAAATTTATGTCACCTTTAAGAGGAAAATTTAAGCATTTAGGGATAAACTGCTTTCAGACACTTGCAGGGAGCACAGAGAGCTCCTCCTGTGTCTGCTATTTCTCAGTTGCCTTCAGTTCAAAATAATCCTTCTGCCAAAGTGGCATATTTGGGGTTGCAGATTCAGATCGCCTTCACTCCCTTGTTGTTAGCTGCTTATTTCAACTGCCCTGAGTGTAGTTCTTGAAGGCCACATGAATGGTAGGGCCGAGACTTTATGGTATTTATTTTGGCTACTGATTTATTGATTCTCAGATTTATTCCAGATACAAGAGGTCTCAGACACTAAGTTATGGATCAGTGAGGTGCTGCTCTGTTTTATGTTATGCTGTCCATATACAAATGCAGATACAGATAGAGACACATGTCTCTAACTAGGTAGGATTGTTTTGTCAGGTTCAGGTAAGTCGTATTCTCTTTGCTGGACAGAGCTCAATTTTAATCAAACTTGCCTAGAGTATTTTTGTCATGAGAAAAAACCTTTTTTTTTCTTTTTACTTTTTTTTTTTTTTTTTTACTTTTTTACTTTTCTTCAGCCATGTACATCTTTTCTAGAAAAAATCAGAACTATCATCAGAACTATCAAATCAGAACTGTTTAATAATTATTCCTTCTTTGGAGAAATTATGGGCATATTTTCTTCTGACAGTTACTAACAGTCCTGAGATTTTGGTACTAACGATTATATTAAAATCAGAATTTCTTAGAGTTTTAGAGCTGAAGAGGCCTTAGTGATTGTCTCATCTGGTGGTTCTCAACCCTTAAGCATGTTTCCAGTATGGCAAGAAGAATATGCCTGGGAGTGGAAGCCAGAGAAACTGGAAACCTACATGGTTCCTTCTAACCTCGTTACCACTCCACCATCACTGTAGTAGCGAGGTTGTTCTGCCGAATGGGGGCGTGTCATAAGTCTAGGGGACTGGGGACAGAAACATGTTGCATTGCAGATCCAGCCCAACCCCACATCTTATGGATGAAAATGGTGAGACTGCCAGGTTCAATAACTTCCTCAAAGTCACACAACTTGGTCTAGAGCCAGGCTGTTACTGATCCGTCCACTGCTTTTTCTCCCTCTGACTTTTCCCCAGACATCAGCAGTTTCTTTACTACTTCCATAATTCATGCCAGGTCAGGTACCCCAACCTACCATCAGAGACAAAGTAATTTTAAATAGAGCCTGACTTCTATATGTAAATAATTTATAAAAGAAACTTTATATAAGAACCAGTTTCACCGGCTATGAAAAGAAAGTAACACTAAAAATAATGCAATGAAAAGACAGATATCTTAAATTTTAACGAAGTTACCCATTCAAGGTTCTGAGCCTGAAGCTCTCTCTGCTAAAAATAGAGACTATCCGGAGATATAGAGATATTAAAGATATACTGGCCCCAAACTTGGCCTTTCTTTGTTTATGTAAACTGAAAGAGGATGGTGAAGAAAATAACGTTCTCCCTACATAAGTCTAGGTAATGTTGGCCCACTCACAACATCTTCTGAAATCCTCTCAAGTTCCACCAATAAACGATCTGCTTTTTATACATTAGGTGCTATCCCCCCAAATGGAGGGCCATGTCAAGCCAATGATAGCTTGGTTTGTTTCCAGGCTAGTTATAAGAGCATAGACTTTGGGGGGTGCTTGGGAGGCTTAGTGGGTTAAAGCCTCTGCCTTCGGCTTAGGTCATGATCCCAGGGTCCTGGGATCAAGCCCTGCATCGGGCTCTCTGCTCAGCAGGGAGCCTGCTTCCTCCTCTCTCTCTGTCTACTTCTCTGCCTACTTGTGATCTCCATCTGTCAAGTAAATAAATAAAATATTTTAAAAAAAGAACATAGACTTTGTTGCAATCAGAATATGCCATTAGAAAAAGAACAGGTGAGAAGTTGTATGTATATGGGCTGTCTATGTTCTGTGTATATCCACCGAACCACTGGAAGAACTCAAAGCACAGTGCTTGCCACGTAGTAGAAGCCTGATAGATGTTTGTTGAATGAACAAATGAATGAATGGGAAGTCATAGTGTTATATCAAATCAGGTAAAGGCAACAGACTGTGGTACTGACAAGTTACTGTGTTTGGTCCGAAGTCACCTTGAAAAATCTTGGCAGTGGACATGACGTGTAGATCCCTCAGTAATAGCAGAGCACAGCCATGAGATATCTAAATTACTGTGAAGAACACATATGCATTTAAGCATTAAGAAGACTTACACCACTATCTTTTACAGGTATTGTGGTACTTTCCTTTATGTTGTCTTGGAGAAGCCGTGCATCATGGGGAGAACAGCAACCAAGACCCAGATATGGATCTTGACTTTACTCCCCAATAGCTAGATGATTTGGGGGAGAATTACATCATCTTTTAATGAGACTTCTCAAATCTAAAAATGAAGACCATTATAATGCTTACCTCAGAGATTGTTATGAAAATAAAATGAGGGAATGCACATGAAAATCACTTTTTGACAACTAACATACTGTGCTCACTTGTCTATATTGAAATTGCATATTATTAAAATGACCATTGAGCTGCCATTTATAATGAATAGTTGGAGAATGCGATATTCTGATTATTTGAATATTCAGGATTACATAAGTGTGGTAAATATCTTTCTAGTTAAAAGAAAGATTATATATAATAAAACATTCTTAATATCAAAGCTATATTGAACATCATCATTTGGATGAGATTTCAAGATACTGCTGTGTATTTCATGACTAGCATTTGAACAACGGTATTAAAGATGTAGAAAAATATAGAAAGGGAACTATTTCTAAGAAAATGCCCCAAACCATACAATTTAAAAAAAAATGGTTCCTTAAAATACACATTTGATTATTATTGATCCCCTGATCAAGAAAAATATATGTGAACTGAGAAACTGACATAAGATATAAGGAAGTAGAATTTTCTTTTCTGGGTATTTTTTAGGGGGTAGAATTTGACAAGAATTATTTGATTTTGCTCTGTTCACACAAAAAATTATGCCCTTCCCCCCATGACATAGTACAGCTAGAACCCAATCTTAAGACTTGTTCACTAGCATAAATTCTATCATCGTAAATTGTGATCATTCAAACAGTGGCAGTGCTGTTGTAAAAAACTGTCATCAGACCCACTAATAATACTTGGTAAACTATTGGGAGTAATTTCTTCCCATTATTTCCCTCCTTCCTTCCTACTTTCCTTCCTTCTTTCCTTCTTTTCTTTTTTAGAGAAAGGAGGGGGAGAGCAGTGGGAGAGCAGAGGGGGAGGGACAAATAGACCGTGCAATGAATGCAGAGGCTGGTGGGGGGGGGGGCTGATCCCATGACCCAGAAATCATGACCTGGGCTGAAATCAAGTGTCAGACCCTTAATGTACTGAGCCACCCAGGTACCTCCTCCATTATGTCATTTCTTATATAGTTTACCTTCTTGAATTTTAACTTAAATATAATAATAGTTTTTTAAATTAAAATAGATTTAATATATATTTCTAATATATAAAAAATATAATTTATATATAATACATATTGTGCTAGTTATTTTGTTAATCAATCACACTAAACCTTATTGTTTAAATAATATAGGAGTCACTTTGAGGAAGGGTTGTTATATGAAAAGATCACGAAAATGTATTAGGAATTTCTTTTGAAAGTACTGTTATTACGCTACTATTTATTTCGTAAACTTTTCCTTGTGTCAGTGAAATTGAACCACTCCCATAGATCACTCATCATCCTCATGTAATAATTATTATCTGACACATCCAAGCTGGATGACTATGATAAAAAATATGATCCAAGATTCTGATTTATAATATGTCTAAGAGCTCCTTAAAAAAAATTGAACGGTGCCAGGCATTTAGAATAAAACTGTCAAGAGAAACTCAAATCCTTTTGGCTGTAGCAGTCTGCTTAATTTTAAGAGCAACTCTTACTCCTTTTATTAAGAATGTTCAGCAACCATCTCATCAATGGGATGTCTGTAGCAAATTATTTTCACTTAAGGGCTCAGCTCTGACATTTGAGGGGAATTGTTGAGAATGCCAGTTCAGTTCAGGAAAATGCTGTGGTTAAGGGTTGGCCCATTTTCACAGGGAGTAGTATTTTTCAGGTCTTGTTTTGTGGTATTTATGTTGTAAATAATATATCCAAAGTCCATGTAACTACCTGTGCCTGCCAGCAAATGGCACCTCCTCGTGTTGTCTTAGATCCAGACACAGACTGAGGGAAATACTTTGATTTGTTGGAAGTTTTAATTGGGTTCACTTTGCAGCTCAGACAGTAGAGTTTAACCTATTCGATTCTTGGTGCAGTATTATTTCTTTTTTTCACCAGGAGACTCAATTATTTATTTCCTCACCTGAACTTCAACAACCATTTGAGCTAAATGATCTAGAAACTTGTTCCTCG
Source organism: Mustela lutreola (assembly GCF_030435805.1). Lineage (NCBI taxonomy): Eukaryota > Metazoa > Chordata > Mammalia > Carnivora > Mustelidae > Mustela > Mustela lutreola. Next base: position 54,486,528 of record NC_081295.1, on the reverse strand, counting down.
GTGGGTGGTCTCCCAATTAGCAGTATCAGTCTCATCCGTGGGCCAGTTGGAATCGCGGACTCTCAGACCTACCCCAAATCCATTGAATTAGAATCTGCATTTCATAGAATCTTCTCTGTGAGCACTGCATGATTCTGACCATACTTTTTTTTTTTTTGACAGCACAATATTAACATTATTATAATGCAGTTTCCCATTTTTTTTTCCTCTGAATGCTGATAATGTATAGAAAAATTTGGGAGGGGGCTTGGTGTGAAAATGCATTTTCCCCCTATTAGAATTAGCAACTTAAAATTAAAAAAAAAAAAAAAAAGAATTAGCAACTTAAAAATTTTAATACAAAATTTCCAGGCTATCAGTGAAGTGTTATTGAATCCAACAGCTGTGTGTGTGGTTTTTTCCCCAAAAGTAATGTTTTTTAGGAGCAGAAACACTACAGATTTGCACTATCATTGTTTTTGGTTTATCAGCATCAGTGCCCAGAGTAACTACTCAGTATCTGAATAATAAAGAGATTTTATATGTTTTCTTTATTAACGGGAGGCAGTTAGCATAAAAGATTGGTTAAATGGAAATTTTTGGTTGCATTGGGTTTTGTGCTGAGACCTCACAGCAGACAAAGTCAGATGACAAGTGCAAACATATAGCAAAATAATGCCTACATACCTGTGCAGAACTCAGAAGGAGGCCATCCTTCCTCTCTTGGACCATACTTTTGAGTTGCAAGGATCTAGAACTATCTCACAGATCACGCACATAGGACTGTCTTCCAAAAGTGTGTTAATTTTATTTATTTTACAAATGTTAGCCATCATAAATTAAAAGGAAATAATGCAACACTGTAACCCTTCGATGACGGAGACTCATAAATGAATATCACAGGTGTATGCTAAAAGCCAAACATCTTTTCCCCAGTCATCAAGATTTCCAAGTATTTTCAGCTCGAGGCTCCTATTATTTTTCTCTGGGAGAGCTGATCCTTATAGTGCTTTTCTTTCTCTGGAAATAATAAATTCACATTATTGTTGTATTTATCCTTAACGTGGTTTAGACTCTGGCTGCTTACAGTGATTTGTTCTCAGAGCGTTCCCTGTTTCTTCCTCTCTGGGTGGATTTAGCAGTTATCTTAGGTCCTTTCATGTCGGCAATCCCTTCACTCCCCTCTTCTCAATATCCTTCCGCTGAGATGAATGTTCCTGGTGAGTGAAGACTCCATTTTGTTCCCTGCTGCGTCTCTGATGCTTGAGACAGTGTGACCTGTTATTATATTTTTGCTGTCTCACTGGAGTAGTAGGAAAAAAGAGACCAGAGATTCTAAAAAAAGAGTCTAAAAAAAGAGTCTAAAAAAAGAGACCAGAGATTCGGGTGGGGACGGGGGTAGCTGAGATTCCTATCTAGTTGATCTGCTTCTGAAGCCCTTTCTTTTACTCCTCCCATGCACCTGTTCCCGTCTGGTGGAACTTATTCCCATATCATTGGGAGGCAGTGGTATGTCCCCATGCAGGAGGCACTCAGTCCTTCTGTCCCCGGGTGTTGCTGCTGATAGCTCATGGCTAGGTCCCTCCTTCGGCTTTACCCTGTGCTGAAGGACACTTCCTTGCCCAAGGTTGTGCCTCTTCCCTGTGGGGGCAATGCCTGGTTGATGTGGGGTGCAGAGTCCTGAGCCCTTTGCCTCAGTTTGGGACAGCTCAGAGGGGCCATCCTGGTGCTGGAACTCCCTGGGGGACTTGTGAAGTTCTGCCTTGCAGTTTAGTGTAATTTACTAGCTCTCTCCACCCAGTCCTGCTTCCCTTCTTTCTTTATAGGTCATGCCTGTGTGCATGTGCCTCTCTGCCTCAGCATGTGAGCGTCAGCAACACAGCTGCTTTAACAGAACTTCAGAGAACCCCAATGACCAGGTTACACAGTCATCTAGCTGCCAAATCTAGATGGGAACCTGTCTCAATCGAATGCTTTTCCAATACCACCATTCTGACTCCCTCCTAAGCAGGATTTCTCAGTGTGGGGGCTGGGGGAGGAATTATATTCTCCAGGAAGCATTTGGCAACATCTGGAGACTTGAGGAGTTCTATTGGCTTCTAGTGGATAGACACCTGGGATGTTGCTAAACATCCTACAATGCATGGGACAGCGCTCCATCGCCAAGAATTACCCAAGCCCCAAATTTCCATAGGGCCATGGTCAAGATGAATGAGGCAGTTGAAGTAAGAGTTAAATACTGCCCTTCCCTCATGTTTTTCTAGGGTGAGGGTTCAATGTTTAAAAAATCTTCCGTATTTTCTAGGGTGGGGGTTCAATGTTTAAAAAATCTTCCACTACTATGTGGATGAATGCATTTTTGTTGCATATGTTTTGCATAGTTTCCACTTACCAGAGGCCCACGCAGAAGCAGTTTGTAGGGTCAGAGAAACACCAACTCAAAGTCAGTGTTTCCACTCATTTGCTCCCTGGGGGAACACATGGGTTCTACTCTGTGAGCCTGTGGTGGACAGCAGTTCTGATCACCAAGCCCTGTGGAGAAACACATTTAAATACAATACTCCTGTTGTCCAGGGTCTTATGACTACTTGTCCTAGATTTTCAGCTTTTCTTGGGAAAGAAATCATAAATCCTTTCTCTTGCCTTCTGCCTGTCGAAGGTAACAATAAAGGGGATATGTGAATCTAGGAATTCCATATCAGGATCCTGGAATTTAGGCTTCCTGTTGTTTTCTTGACTGTTTCATGTGTTCAATGGGAACTTTTATCCATTAGCCTGAAGCTCATGAAGAGATTTTTGAAGGAATGAATAAGTGAGTGCCCAAGTTTCAATCACAGGACAGATGGTACCGTGTCTAAGCTTATAGGTTGACTTTGGGACATTCAAATGGAAACACCATATTCAATAGTTCATTTTAATTATCTTTGTTGCTTGGATAGGAGGAAATGGATGGCACAGTCCTCAAAGGAAGGGGTGAAAGTGTGCTTGGGAAGAATGACAAGAGCCGGGCATGAGGGAGTGGCCGGTGACTCAAAGGAGGAGACAGACAGGATCTCATCAGTTCCTTTCCAATCTTCCTGAATTTCCAGGATATTGGGGTTTATTGCTGATGATGACCCAGAGAATAGCCTGTTTCCCATTAGTGGGATTTAAAAACTGTTTTCTTCACTTGAATAAATGCACCTTGGCACGATGCAGACCAAAATATATTCAAGTTGTATGAGTTATGTAAACTGGAAAAACCAAGAGGCTGCCCCTGTGTCCACAGCTGGTTTGTGCTGGTGGTGAGGTCTCATGGATCTTCCTTTCTGCCAACTCCAGACCCCAGGTTCTGTGTTCAGTGAAAAAAAACCCAGAAGTCCCCTGGGCCTGAAATGTGGAACCTGCTCAACCTTCTAGATGCTTCTGATTGAAGAATCAAGACAACTTTGGAAAATCCTCCATAAGGGAATGTGTGAGGGCCGTCTGGATATCAACAGCCTCCCATATGTCCCTTTCTTGCTGTCAGCTTGGGACTCAGGGATACTGTCCAAAACTGCCTGCACTCCAGCTTCATTTAAGTCTCTTGTAGCTGTCGTCTTCAATTTTGTGGGAAATTATATGGTTTTACTTCTTTACCCACTTTCTAGGACCTATTTTAAAATAAAAATTCTATATGTAAAGTGCAAAAAATCTAATATTTGAAGCATCGTTTATTTTTTGTTTCACTCTTCAAAAATGAATGTCCTCTGAGTTGGAGCTCTTATACACAGCTTCTAACTGCAGAGGTTAGTGCCTGTCTTTGAACTTTATGTAACTGAAATTATACCATCGATACCCTATGGGTTCATGGCTGCTTTTGCTCAACATCATATTTGTGACTCGTTCACACTGTTGGGTGTAACTAAGGTTTGTTCTGTTTCATGATGGACATCAGGGTTGTTTCTGGTTGGGAGCATAGTGCTAACTGTGAGCCCTGTCGTGTTGACACAAGCACACGTTTCTGGTGGGAAACACCTAGGAATGGAATTGCTGGGTCATAGGGTCAGGTTTTGTTTAGTCTTGGTAGATGGTGCCAAGCACTTCTCCAAAGTGGCTGTAGCCACTCAGGCTTCTATCTCTATTTTCTTCTCTCTGTGTTTTCTGATTCGGATCATTAGATTTCCCCAAGTTGCTTTGAACTCTCCTGGGTTATTGGATGTTGTCGTGTTTCAGATAATTTCTACCTCAGTTATGATTATGGCTATATTTTAAATATCAAGTAGCTGTTCTAGAAATTCTGTGTCACAGTCTACATTTTTAGGTAAGTTGGTGTTTGATGTTCCAGGATGAGCTTTCTTTTTGCTCAGAATGGCTTCAAGTTTCTTACATCTCTTGTGATTGAACACCAGGTGGTCAGTTTTTTCTTCTCATAACTGTATTATTTGCACTACAAGAGTATCATATTCTTTTGTTACCATTAGCAGAATTTTACTTGTAGGGAAGTTCCTTTTTTGAGTTAAGAAATGCTAGAGTGGTATGATTTGAGATATGAAATCCTCTTGTGAATTATTTTCAGTTTTAGATTAGGAGCAAAAGATTTGATGATATTTTAGGTGACTTTTTAAAAAAACAATTTATTATTTATTTGACAGAGAGAGAGAGAGGCAGGCAGAGGGAAGGGGAAAAGCAGGCTTCCTGCTGAGCAGAGAGCTAGATGCGGGGCTTGATCCCAGGACCCTGGGATCATGACCTGAGCGGAAGGCAGAGGCTTAATCAACTGAGCCACCGAGGTGCTCGGATGACTTTTTTTTTTTTTTTTTAAGTTTCTTTCTTTCTTTATTTGACAGAGAGAGGAGAACAAGCAAGAGAGAACATGAGTCTGAGTCGAGGGATAGGTAGAGGAAGACAGAGAGGAAGAAGCAGGCTCCCTGCTGAACAAGAAGTCCCACGGGGGGGGCTCAATCTCAGGACTCCGAGATCATGACCTGAACTGAAGGCAGATGCTTAACCCACTGAACCACCCAGGTGCCCCATAGATGACTTCTTTTAGCCAATATTCTCACACTTAGAGCTGGAAGTACTTGACTAGGTGCTGGAAGACCCGCAAAACCCGTTGGCAGAAGATTTAATTCATACAGTGCTTGCTCTGGACCCAGAGCCAGAACATTACCCGACTCTGGCCAGAGCCTGTTAAAACTGGCTCCTGATGTTGTGTGGAGACCATCAGTGAACTAACCAGCTTCATGAGGAAGCGCTTTCATTTGGGGTCATAAATACGTGGCATAATGAATAAAGTGTGGAGGTCAGAGGCACTTACTCCATCTGTTTTTACCCTGTTCTGTCCCCTGCCACGGGCATGCTTCGTCCTTTAAGGCTTCTTTCTGACTCTCAGTGTGTAGGTCTACAGTTCTCTTTGAAGGCTGCGTGGTCTTTTCCACATCCCAAGGAAAGGCAGTCAGTCATGCTCAGTACTGACTCATGTTGCTTTTAAATATTAAAGGGCACTGTTTGTCGGTGCAAAGTCTAACGAGCCTGGAGTTTCCTGACTTCTGTTTCCGGTCCAGTTGCAATGGATCATTCCTCTGATTTTCTGTAACATGATTTGTACCTTTTTTTTTTTTTAATGGAAAAATCAATCTCAAAACTTTACCAAGGTGTCGTAAGAAATATTTGAGAGCGCTGGGGTTACTCTGGACATGTGAGCTGAGTGGGGGAGCATTAATGACAAGAGGGCTTGTGGTGTAAAGGCACAGTGGGAGGAAGCGTCTGGATTCTCTGGCCTTTGGGGCATTTGGGACCTTCTTTGGGAGTTCTCAGGCGAGGCTGGTTAACTTGCCCATGAGCACAAGCATCATGGATGTACTTCTGATTTGTGACACAAAGTGCTTCCTTGTTTGACTTCTTGGACTTAGAGTGAACATGTTTTCTTAAAGGGTGGATTTGGGGCAGTGCTCAAAGCTACATACTAGGGCTTTAGGCTTTTTTTCCCCTACCATACATGAAAAAAAAAATCCTCTCAACACCTGCTATATTTTGCCCAGGGATTTTTAAAAGAACTCTACCTTTCAGTGGAATAATTTCTTCAGGTGGGGTTATGGAATAGGTGGGAGGGGTCACTGCAGCTCTGTAGTCTGTGGTTAATTCTACTCTAAAATATTCCATTTTTGTCCAGATTAAGTATTTTTGCGTTCTAATGGAGCTATAAAACCATGCCATGGACTTGACTTGTATAACTGCTATGGCAGGTGTGATAAATGTTTATGTAATATTGATTCCCTCATTCTGCTCATTGTGGGCTGGTTGAAGTAATATACAGCCACTAATTTTTTTTTACTTGCAGAGGTAGTTTATTAGACGTAAAACAAAGGTTGGCTCTGAACTACACCTGCATATAATACCGTCAAGAAAATGTTTATTGTTCAGCTAATCTTATTTTCGGCATAAAGTGACTGTGGTTTAATCACTCAACAAATAAGGTAGGACAGTGTGGTGGGTAATTGGCTGTACTTCCTGTGGCCATGCTCGGGCCAAGTGCTCTTGGGTAACTCCCCCAACCTGAGAACCTGGAAGGGGGTTTTGAATCCTTACCCAGGAGAAGGATTGAGATGAGAATCCACATGGGACTTGGCTCTTCTCTGCACACAAGCATCTACCCACCTGGAAGGGATATAGGGTTATTCTCTAGAAACACAAACATTTCCGAACAATTGTCTGTAAGTTGAAGGTTTATAAACTGAATCATGGCTTAAGAGCCGAGAGGGAGAAAATGAGGCATACTAAGGATAAAACACATGCTGGTAGGCCTCAGAAATGAAATGCAGGGACACTTGCCTCTAAGGTTCTCTTCACCACCTATTGTTGTTCCTTAAAAGCCAGTGTTTTCTGATAATTTACAACAGTTTAGAAAGCACTGTCATATATATTGTTTATTTTACCCTCCACAACAGAATACAAAGGTTAACACACTGGAAAAGCAAAGAGGTATATCAAAAAGCATTCCTAATATTTTCTTCATTTATTCAACAAACATTTATTGAACGCCTACTATGGGCCTTGTGGTAGGCATTGGGGATACAAAATCTAAAAAGATGCAACTCCTGCCTGAAGGGAAGACAGGAAGATAAATGACTGCTTGGAGTAGAGGGTAAGGGTATGAGGGAGATTGTATTCACAGGACATTGTGGGAGCACAAAGGGATGTGGGGTTTTATGGAAGGAGCAAGCAGGGAAGTCAGTTCTTGAGTTTTGAAGAATGAGGAAGAGTTGATCATATGAAGGAGGGAAGGAAGGCCATCAGTTGGAAAGAGCATGTGCGCAAATGCCAACATGTTGATCTTGGGAGACTGCCAATCACTTAACATGTCCTAAGCCTAGTGTATGAGGAGATGGATATTAAGGAAGGTAGGAATGGTGTTGAGGGATGAGGCTGGCTAGATGAGCAGTGCACAGTGCATGAAGAACATACCAGTCACTCCACTAACACTGAAGAGTCAGGAGTTTGGCCTTGATCTTGAAGGATGGCAGAGCATTTAAGTAGGTGGGCAACATGGTCAGAATTGAGTTTTAGAATGTTCATCATGAGGCCAGGGTAGGGAATGGTTTGAAAAAGTTTGGTGGGCAGATAGAGATGTGGAACAGTACAGAAATAATTAAGATGAGAGAAGGGAAAGAGCCTGAGCCATGGAGGAAACTGATGAAAGCAGAGTGGGATTTTAGAGCAGTAGAACCTTCTGGGTTTGGTGGATTCCAGGTGGACCAGGGTATGTCTACATGACACAACTTAGCTTTGGGCTTGCCTTAGAGGCAGGATGAAAGAGCAGTGGCTTTTTTTTTTTTCCTAACAAAGAAGGGATTTTGTTTGTTTGTTTCCTCCCCTGTTAAAACATGGACTACATGAAGTGGAGCATGCTTGGTGATGGTGAATGGGAAGAGGCTACTGAGTTGTATTTAGGGAACACTGAGTTTGTGGTATAAATATTTATGTCAGAGGAAATGATGCATAGATGGTTGGGTCAGGAGCACAGGAGAAGGCTCTGGCCTGGAGATGTCAACTGGGGAGAGACCAGCATCTCTTTGCCATGTAAATTAGAAGACATGGAATACATAGCCTAAGCAGTGGGTAAAGAGTGAGGTCTGGGACCAAGCATGGATCCTTGGATGCTCCCCACATTTGATTTGTGAGCAGGGCAAGAGGAACCTCAAAAGGGCATAGATGCAGGAAGACAACCAGGACAGAGATGGGATGGAAGCCAGAGGAGGGGAAAGTTTTTGAGAAGGGGCCATCACTAGGGTCAGACCCTGCAGAAAGTGCTTTGTGTATAGTAACTGTTGGTCGCTATATGTTAAGATTAACTCCTAGGAATACAGATGAGAGGCAATGACTGAGGCTTGGGATGGTCAGGAAAAGCCATGAAGGAGGAGGCAGGATTGAAATAAAGACTTTAAAATACCTATAGAATTTGGATAATGGAGGGAAGGTGTGCAGGCATCCCAGATCAAGGTAGTAACTTAGCACAATCATGTCAGTGACAGAGTGATGGTGCTTTGTGAGGAGATGTCTCTAGTAAGAGCAGAAGACATGAGTTTGGGGCCAGTAAGAAGAGATGGCCCTCTCAGCCCTCTCATGCTTTCTTAGCCACTGCAGTCTGGTCTCTTCGGTGAAGGCTTCTTTGATGTCTGCCCTACCTTCTTTCTGCTCAGACAGGAGTCACGTCTGCTTCCTTATTGCCCACAGCCCTTAGTCTGTGTTGCTGCTCTAGCATTTCCCATGCTCTGTCTCACACTGTAGCTGTTTGTTTAACTGTCCCATTTCCCCATATTGGCCCCAACTGGTCCCAGATGGCTAGGGCACTAGGTTGTTCTCCTCTGTATCTGTTGCTCATGTGACACATGAGTTTTTGGCTCCAAATAGTGAGTTAGTAGATGCCAGTTGACAGAGGTGATAAGCTGGGAGCAGTGACGTGCACCACAGCTGAGCAGATGGACAGCTCTTGGCTTCCCCCTTGTTTAGGGAACTCGTTCACAGTCCTCTACACTTAAACCGTTCAAGAGAAGACCTGTTTTTTTTAATCTGCTGTTATCTCCCTCACAGCTTTTCTCATTCCCTTTCTCCCTTTCTCTTTTCTTTTCTTCCTTCTCTCCATCTCTCCCTTCTTAGCAAATCTGATCAAACAGGGATTTGGGGATGGTTTTTCAGTGAAGCAGTCCTTTTCTGCAGGGCCAGTAGAGTAAGGCCCGCTGAGCAGATAGATAACGTGTGCTTTTCCACTGAAAGCCACATTCTAGGGTGTGTTATTCAGTAGGTCATCACCAAGAAGCATTTCAGAGCAGAGACTCAGGAGCCCCAATGCCACTTTTCCAATCCTATCTCTGCCATTTGGTCAGCTGTGTTACCTTCAGCTACTTAACCTCTAAGCGTCTTAATATTCATATCTGTAAAATGGGGACTCTATTCTATCCTGGCATGTTCTGAGGATTAAATTAGTTCATATTTGTAAAGTAATTTATAGCATTGCCTGGTGAGCAATGAGTACTATGTGTGTATGGTTTTTTTGCTTTGTTTTGTTTTTGCGATATAATTGACACATAACATTGAGTATGTTTAAGGTGTACAACTTAAGTAGACATTGATTTGATAAATGTATATATAGCAGTAAGATCACCATAGATTCAGCTAAAATGCCTATCTTATCACATGGTTATCCTTTTCTTTGTGGTGAGAACATTTAAGATCTAGTCTCTTTGCAACTTGAAAGTATGTAATACAGTGTTGTTTATTAGAATCACTATGCTGTGGATTAGCTCTCCAGAACTTACTCATTTTGTAGTTGCAAGTTTGTACCCTTTGACCAATGTATCTCCAGTTCCCCCACCCCCAGCCTGCTAACTAACAGCCATTCTGCTGTGTTTCTGTGAGTTCCGCTTTTTTAGATTCCATGTAGAAGTGACACAATACAGTATTTGTTCTTCTCTGTCTGGCTTATCATTTAGCCTCATGCCCTTAAGGGCCACACATGGACAAATGGCACCGTGTCCTCCATTCTTATGTCTGAATATAGATATACACCCATATATAATATGTATATATATTCCATTATATATATAATTTTATGTATATAATACGTATATATTCCATTATTACACACTTCACATCTTTATGCATTTATCCACTGACAGACACTTAGATGGTTTCTGTGTCTTGGCTATTGAGAATAATGCTGCAATAAACAGAGAATGCAGGTATCTTTTGATACCCTGTTTATATTTCCTTTGGACATGTACCCAGGAGCAAGATTGCTGAATCATATGGTAGTTCTAGTTTTAATATTTTGAGGAGATCACGTACTGTTTCCCACAGTGGCTACTCCACTTTATAGTCCTACCAACAGTGCACAAGTGTTCCCTTTTCTCCACATCCTCACCAACACATATTGTCTCTTGCTGTTTTTTCCCCCCTCAGAGAGAGGGAGGGGTAGGGGGAGGGGCAGAGGGAGAGAGAATCCTAAGTGGGCTCCACTCCCAGCACAGAGTCAGATGCCCAGCACAAAGCTGAATCTGGGGCTCAATCCCATGACCCTGAGGTTATGACCTGAGCCAAAGCCAAGGATTGGATGCTTAACTGACTAAGCCACCCAGGCACCGCTTGTCCCTTGTCTTCTTGATGACAGACATTCTGACAGATATGAGGTGATATCTCATTGTGGTTCTGATTTTCATTTCCCTGATTATCAGTGATGTTGAGCATCTTTTTATGTACCTGTTGGCCATTTGGTTGTCTTCTTTGGGAAAATGTCTATTCACTTCCTCTGCCCATTTTTATTTTTATTTTTTTTTTAAAGGTTTTTATTTATTTGACAGACAGAGATCACAAGCAGGCAGAGAGGCAGGCAGAGAGAGAGAGAGGGAAGCAGGCTCCCTGCTGAGCAGAGAGCCTGATGTGGGGCTCGATCCCAGGAACCTAGGATTATGACCTGAGCCAAAGGCAGAGGGTTTAGCCCACTGAGTCACCCAGGTGCCCCTTTCTGCCCACTTTTAAATTGGATTTCTCTCTCTCTGCTATTCAGTTGTGTGAGTTCTTCGTATATTATTTGGGAATTAACTTCTTACCAGATATGTGATTTTGCTGATATTTTCTCCTATTCTGTAGTTGCCTTTTCATTATGTTGATGATTATTTTGTTGTGCTGAAGTGTTTTAATCTGATGTAGTCCCACTTGTTGATTTTTGCTTTTGCTTTTGATGTCATATCCAAAGAATTCTTGCTAAGACCAATGTCAAGAGACTTCTTCCCTGTTTCCTTCTAGGCATTTTGTCATCTTGGGTCGTATGTTTAAGTCCTTAACTATTTCAGATTAATTTCTGTGAATGGAATAAGAGGTCCAAGTTCATTTTCTGCATATGGTTATCCAGTTTTCCCAACACATCAGTTATTGAAGAGAGTATCCTTTTCCCATTGAGTATTCTTGGCTCTTTTGTTAAAAATTAGTTGACCAGATGCCTGGGTGGCTCAGTTGGTTAAGCAACTGCCTTCAACTCAGGTCATGATCCCAGTGTCCTGGGATCAAGCCCGGAATCGGACTCCCTGCTTAGTGGGGAGTCTGCTTTTCCCTCCCCAACTCCCCTGCTTGTGTGCTCTCTCCCTCTCTCTCTGTCAAATAAATAAATAACATCTTTTAAAAATCTTTTTAAAAAATTGACCATATATTTAGAGGTCTAGTTCTGTTGTGTTCCATTCATCTATGTGTTTATTTTTATGCCGGTACCATACTGTTTTGATTGCTATTTCTATGTAGTCTAGTTTGAAATCAGGGAGTGTGATTCCTTCAGCTTTATTTTTCCCCAGAATCACTTTTGTTTGGGGTCTTTTGTGGATCCATGTGAGTTTTAGGTTCTTTTTTGTTCATTTGTTTGTTTTTTCCTTAACTTCTGTAGAAAATGCCATTAGCATTTTGATAGGGATTGCATTGATGTATAGATGGCTTTGGGTAGAGTGGAAATTTTAATAGTATTAATTCTGCTGATCCCTGATCACAAGATCTCTTTCCATTGGTTTGGTTCTTCTTCAGTTTCTTTCATCAAGTTCTTAGAGTTTTCATTGTATAGATCTCTCGTTTCCTTGGTTAACTTTCTTTCTAAGTATTTTATTATTTTTGATGCTATTGTGCATGGGAAAGTTTTCTTTATTTCTTTTTCAGATATTCTGTTGTTAGTATGTAGAAAAACAATTGTTACTCTGTGTTGACTTTGTATCCTGCAACTTTACTGAATTTGTTTTTTAGTTCCAACATATTTTTCGTTAAGCTTTTTAAAATTTTCTGTATTTAAGATCACATTCTATAAAAGTAATGACAATTTTACTTCTTCCTTTCTAATCTGGATGCCTTTTATTTCTTTATTTCACCTGGTTGCACTAGTTATGACTTCCAATACTATGTTGAATAAGAGTGGTGACAGTATATTCTTGTTTCTGATCTTACTGGAAAAGATTTCAACCTTTCATTATTGAGTGTGTTGTTAGCTGTGGGTTTGTGATTTATGACATTTATTACCTGAGGATATGTTCCTTCTGTACCCATTTTGTTGAGGGACATATATGTTTTAATAAATATAAATGCTATCAGAACTGTAAGGCATCAGTATGAGAAATATTTCATTAAAAATGGAAAGTCTACATGTATCTGAGCTTTCTGATTCTAGGAGAGAAAAAGTCTCCCCCCCCCCTTAGCCTCATGAGCCTTTGATTTGAATATGGACTTATGAACAGGGTCTAATGAAAATTCTAGGCTTTACAGTCAGAAAGACCTGGCTAAGTCTTGGCCACTCAGTGGCTCTGTGGCTACGGGCAATTACTGACTCACACCAGGCCCCAGTTGTCTCATCTGTAAATTGGTTCAGAAGCCATAAGATTTTGTGAGGACTCAGTGAACTAATATTTGCAAATCGTTGCTATACAAAATCAGTACTTAAAGTCCCCTTTTTGTCCTGACTCCACATTTTTACTTCAGCTTTCTTCCTCGCCCATCTTTTATTCTTAGTTAGGACACATCATTGAAAATCAATCAAATAATCTTTTTTTAAAAGATTTTATCTATTTATTTAACAGAGAGAAACACAGCAAGAGAGGGAACACAAGCAGGGAAGTGAGAGAGGGAGAGGTAGGCTTCCCTTTGAGGAGGTAACCTGATATGGAGCTCCATCCTAAGACCCTAGGATCATGACCTGAGCTAAAGGCAGACACTTAATGACTGAGCCACTCAGGCACCCCTCAAATAATCTTTTTATGCAGAGAAAATCTCCCTTTCTCATTTATTTAATGATCTGGCTTTGAGAATAAGCTGGAAAGTGTCTTTGTCTCATAATATGAGACTTGGCTATTGTCAGTTGTTATAAGGAATGATTATATATTTGTTTACAGCAGACCACTTTGGATTTCTTCAAGGGGTATTTGTATCATCTGTGGTTCACAATGAGGGAGATTGCCAAACACAAAGAAGTTGGGTTTTTTTAGTCTAGTTACTGTTTTGGTTGGCAAATGATACAGCCTCCTCACCCACCCTCTTTTTGATTACAGCCAATGATTGCATAACATTTTCAGATCAGATTTTTTTTTTTTTTTTTTGAAAGCAGATTGAGACACGTGGCTTTAAAGGAATCTTCATATAACCCTAAGACTCTAGGGGAATTAAAGGAGAAAATTATTCCACTTGCTTGCCTCCATCTAGGTCTATATTTAAGTTATCTAAGGAAAAGAATTTCTTTGATAAATCCTTCTTTTGATATATCCTTCTGTTTTTCAGATTAGAGGACTAGGGTCACTTTTTCCTTAAAGCCAATATCAATGAGAAATTTTTCAAAGTGACTGACTAGCTCTTTTAAATTAATTAATTTGATTTAATTAATGAAATAGAGCATTTCCATGAATAATGTGGTTAAAGAGTAAAGCTGTCTTATCAACTTAGTCTCTTGGAAGTTAAATGGTAGGAGAAACACTTGAAAACATGAGGGTCTAGTTTTGCTGTTTATTGTGTCTATTGATGGAGTCATGATAGATTTCTCTCCGCTGGGTATTTTATAGTTTTGACTTGTGAGCTCATCTTTAGTTGATTTTATCTGTAGGATTCCTTGGGGTCTGGTTATTTCTTTACAGAGATTTTACGTTTACCTCTGAGTTTTGCTCCAAGAGATCACTGACCTGAGACTACTTATGCTAATCTCTTGTTCTGAGGGCTCCTAGACTCATCAGCAGTATAGATTTGACTTTCAAACCCAAATGGAGAGTCAGCTCCCAATTTTGAATTAGCAGTGAGACTTTTTCTTTTTCTGTCTTTCTTTTTTTTCCACCCAGAGCTTACACTGAAACAAGCATCCTTACTGCCTCATTATGCTAGTGGGTCAACTCTGTTTCTAGTTCATTCTTCCAGGGTAGTCCTGTGAAATTCGCAGCTTTTCATGGGGCTCTCAGTTCTCATTCCAGCCCATCTTTGGGTCCAGGATTAAACCCTCAACCCTCTTTGGCCATTAAAATCCAAACTCCTGGGTTCCCCACCCTTCTTCTCAAGGGATACCTGTACACCAACACAGGCTTACCACTCCATTTTCTCTTTCTTCTTGGCCTCTGGACATATCCTCTGCTCTCTCTGAGCTCAACCAAGCTTGTAAAACAGTGTTTATTACATTTTATCCAACATATTTACATATTTTATACTGGGAGAGTTTTCAGGTTATCAGGTTGAATAAAGGGAAATTGAAGTTTAAAGATTTGGGTTAAAGTACCAGCTCTGCTCATTGATTCTCTGAGTGATTCCACCTCTCTGAATTTCAGTTTTCTTCTCTGTAGAGGGAAAGGGGTCCAGCAAGCTCCCAGGACACTCCATATATAGAAAAGTTTTATAAGAAAGTGAGTTCACCTAGTAAAGACAGCCTGTAGAGCATGCTGTGGGTGCACTGTCCAGGTCCCCCTCTGGGTTGATGCTTCCATTCCCCTTGCTTCTGTGAGTGTGGCCTCCTAAGGCTCACAGCTACTCCTTCTCTGGAGAACGGTATCCAAATTCCTATCTCAGACTCTCCTTCTGGGGAACTGAACCTAAGCCATCATCACAATGCTTTTTATTTCATAAACAATCAATAGTTCTTTGAAGTTGAGCTAGTTTCATAGACCAATGAATCAAAAACAAGCCACCTGTCACCTTTTTAAAATTATCTAATTTTTTGCTCTCTTAATTTTTTACTTATGAGCACACATTACATGTGTGAGTTTATTTGAGGTTCAATAGAAGTCTGATTTAGTGGTTGTGGGCATGAAAGTATGGGAAGGAAAGATTATCTGAACCAACCAATTAAAAATGAAGGACTAAGGTCTTTAGAGATCATTTTAAGATACCCTTCAATTCTCTCTGTATGTGTGTCATTTATAAATTATGGGTGATTTTATATATACTCTCTTGGCTCTTAAATATAGCCAGATTTGTAAGTGTTATGTATTGAGGGCCAGGGTGGGAGGAAATGCTAATGTTCTGTCCCAGATTCTGCGCTTGGGAAGTACCAAGAAATTCAGAGACACCTGATGGATACTCAGGAGTGAATACCTCTCTACCCAGAAAGCAGGAAGAATTTTAGAACTGAAATTATGAAAGCAATCTTAGAGCACTGGGCAGGATAGTGGACACAGAAGGAGGTTGTTTTAAACCTTTACCAGGAACTCATTTTGATTCAACCTCTCTGAGCTTTGTTCGCCTCGTCTGTTGCCTGGTAGTGATTTTTGTAAGGATTAAGCACTCTCATTTCATTGCCTGCTATAAGGTTCTCAATAAATAGTAATTCTTTTTAATGCTGATGATCATAATGGTAGGAAAATTTCATTATCATAATTTTCATCATCATTGGAGACTGTGTCTTCACAGTACGTTGTACTATAGGGGCTGGTTTTCAGAGTCTGTGGAATAAAAAGATAGTTTAAGTGCTAACTCTTCTGATAATAGGATTTCATGCTAGAGAAGCCTGGTACTTTACAGATTCATAGACAAGAATAATGCTTCCTCCTATGCTCTCCCTTTTGGGTCTATTTCTGCTTCCTATCTTGGAAAGGGAAGAAAAAAACTTCAGGTGTGGTATTGAACTGAACAAAGGATCCTGATCTCTAATTCTTTCCTATCCCTGTGATGTTCTGAGGGGCCATGATGGTTCTCCTTCTCCATATATTGCCCAGAGTCCATGTTCAAGTTTGGAAGTCATCCCTAACAAAATCTGTACACTGCCTATAACTAGTCATGTGGATTTGGCTTCTTAAGTACTTCTTGAAGATTATTACTTCTGTCCAACTCCATTTTGACCCTGTAATAGAAGCCACAATATTCTCTCAAAGCTATCAAACTAGCTTAGCCATATCCACTCCGATTTCATGCCAGATGTTCTTCCCTATGCAGCCAGAGTGAGTTTTTCACAATGTACTCCAGCTGAAGCCTCCCATCCCCCATGCCTTCTGTAGCATGCCTAATGCCCTCCGTGGCTTCCTGTGTCTTAGGCTCTTTCCCCAGCTGAGCAGAAGAGGCCCTGCCAGGGCCAGCTGTGCCTTCTGCTCCTGCTTCTACATCATTCTTCACTTCAGTGCCCTGCATTGGAGCACACTGGCCTTCTCAATATTGCCCTTCATTGTCTTGCCACAAGCCTTTGCACCTGCAGACCCACAGCAGGAAGATTCTGTCCAATTCCTGAACCCCTCCATGTCCTTCAGATCTCAGGAGAGCCTTTCCTGAATCTTTGACTAGGTCCAGGGAGCCTTTGCTCTCCTAGCTCCTCATCACCTTTGCTTGTTGCTTATATGCCCCACAAGGCCAGAGCAAATTGCTGGTTTTGGTCTCCACTGGATCTCCCTCCAGGGCCTTACAGGGGCCCGACACATGGGACTCAACCAATACTTGTTGAATGCATTAATGGAAATGAGGCCAATGCAGGAACTGAGTGACAGGGCAACTGGCCCATTCTTGGACACTCAACGGATGGCTTCTTTAACACCCTGAGCCAGTCTCCCATCAGGAGGGGTCAGATGGAGTGGCTGATTGGAGCCTTGCAAGAGTTCATGCTCCAGTCTCACTCAAAAAGGGAGGAATGCAAATTCTCCAGTTCTGTATGTCACCACCTTGTGTGACTGCCTTACCTCACATAGGGACGAGGCGGCCTGGTACCCCTCTGCTTGTTTTCAAGGCTTAGTGAATGAGTATTGCTTGTCGACGACCTGAGGGATGTTCATGCCCTTATTACATCTAGTTGCTACCTGGGTGGGGCTTTCTGGAAATGTATTTTAGAGGGGGAAGTCATGGCTGAAATTTTATAGGTTGTTTTCTAATAAGTGCTAAAAACATTTGTCTTTAAGATTTAGGTGACAGTGTCATACCCTCGAAATGTAGGTGGATTTCGTATTATTTTGAAACCTGAGCTCAGGTTCATAAAACAAATATTTAATAAGAGATATATGAAATTGTAATTACTATGGATTTTT
The DNA here is from genome assembly GCF_030435805.1 of Mustela lutreola. NCBI lineage: Eukaryota > Metazoa > Chordata > Mammalia > Carnivora > Mustelidae > Mustela > Mustela lutreola. Next base: position 54,469,096 of record NC_081295.1, on the reverse strand, counting down.
TCTGTGTGCTGGTTGTTATATATACATAATATATGATTAATCACATGAAAATATACTTGCAGATGTATGAAAATCTAATTTCATAAACTCAAATTTCTGAAATACCGTATTTTTCCAAAGTATGTGTGGTATGTGTGTGTTCAGGCTTTAGAATTCTACATGACCAAAATTCTGTATCTGAGGGTTAGTGGAAACATGTGCACATAATAGACCGTTTTTATGTAGCTAAGGGCTTCAAATTGTTCTCCCAGATAATTTTGTTTGTTTGTGATTTCACTTTTGAAGGATATTCTTCAATAACCCAAAATCATTATACATCTCAGTTGTTTACAGAAATGTCTTCTGGGGATTCTGTAGAAGAATTATTGCAGTGTTTGTTATGTTGCGTAGAAGTGTTCGTAAATCACGTTAATTAGAAAAAGAATAGGAAATGAATAATCTGCCTACAGATTGGATTCCATGATTAGCCGCCCAAAGTCAACTGGAAAAAACCCGAGGTATTGGAAAATTAGTGGAGGGTTTTTGGTTTTGTTTTGTTTTTCTTCCAAAAGTTATGTCGAAAAGACATGAGAAAAGAGGGGGAGAGAATTCTCTCTTATAAACTCAGTATCATAAATAATGAATGCTGGAACACTTAAAAGAAATAAAATAAAATAAAATAAAATGGGGAAAAAGCAAACAAACAAACAATTCAGTGTCCTGAAAGTCATCCATTTCTAAGTGAAAATAATAGTAAAATGGTGAAGCTTTCTGGAAGAAGTTTCCCAGAAAGGGGAGCACATCTCTTTTGAAGACTGTTCACATTTGGAGAGGAAATTGAAAGTTGATGTAATTTTCCAACACTATTCACAATTCAGGCTTTTTTAAAGTCTGATTTTCATAAACTTTTCATATTCCTTCAAATCAGTTGGCACTTTGGAAATTTGAACTTTACCCTGTTGTATCCTGCAACGTAGTGACTGTCCAGGAAATCAGAACAGGTCTTAGAACTTCAGAACACTTTTTACATTCTTATCTCTGCAAGACGACTTTATGGAGCTAGGGAATCGAGCCTTTAACTGCAGGATTGTCCTTTAGGTGCTCAAAGATACTCCGGTTGGTTTCCATTATCTTGACAAAAGTACTAGAGCTGATTCCAGGGAGAAAAAAAAAAGACAGGGACTCAAGTTTACGGGACCCATGAACAGTGTCCTTGATGATCCAAATACGCATTCAGAGAAATCAAAGGGACAAGTTTTTCCTCTCGTGCATGTTTAAGTGTGATTCACTTGTAAGCAACGGGGCTTTACTGTCTGCAATCTGAGCCGAGTTTATTCAGATTGAATGTTCAAGAGAGTCTTGAGTATGGTTAGTCTTTTTGCTGTTGCAGGCTCAGACTTATCCAGGTTAATCTTTATGCATTTACTCCAGGGTTATATTATTTGAAAACTTGTTGCTCTCCAAGCTTACGCTGAAATTAAAAAGGGAAGGGATCTTCCTTCCCAGTATCTTTTTAAGTTCATTTCCTTCTTTTTCCTTGCTCATTTCTACCTACTGCGTGGAGCTCAGTAGTGGAGTTTGAAGGACACGAAGGGGAGGGGCAATTGAAAGGCCTCCTTAAACAAGGGAGAGTCACTTCGTCACCGCCTTGAAAATGGATCTTTTCTGGGTCTGATCAGTACCTTGCTCAGCTGCCCAGACTGGGAAGTGTTAACCTCTTGGCAGGTAAATTGCTGCCGATGATTCGGGCCAGTGGCTGGAAGAAACGTCTGACCCAGCCTCTGCCGCATTGTCTGACTGGGAGGACAGGTGCCATCTTTCCTTCATTGTCCACGCCCCGCTAGGCCTTTTAATGACACATGGAGGAATGGAGGGAAAGGGATGGGCTATGGGGTTAGTGGTTTCAATCCCAGCTCTCTATTTCCCAGCCACATGACCATGTCCAAGCTACCGGAGTCTTCGCTTCTTTTGTGCAAAACTGGGATAATAATGAAGTTATGAGACTTGAATGTGTGTGGAAGCCCCCACTGGCTTGTGCATGTACTGTGTACACCAGCTTTCTTCTCTCTTCTAGAAGGCAGCAGGTCCGGCAGGGGTGGAGAGACAGGTCTGGGCAACAGGGTGAATTGTGCCAAGAGGTTCTCACAGTAGGTATCAGGTGGGACATTTATAGAGGTGGCTATAGAACATTCAACCAGGGACTTTGGTAGGTTGGTAAGAAGTGATGAGAAAGGCTATATCTTCATATTGAGAAATGTGTGACGGGCAGGCCTGTCACCAAATGCAATGTGGTTCCATATGTCTGGGAGAGATTAACAGGGTCACTGTGGATGATTGTTCAATAAGATGTCGGGTGTGGCTGTCAGTGTCGTGGTTTGAAAGACATCAGACAGGGATGTGAATAGGCCCACTGAGCTGACTGTCTGAGAAGAAACCAGCCAGAGGGAAGAATAACACAACCCACAATTCCTAGCACCACACCGTGCAGCCCGTGGATGAATACTTCCTTGTGAGCAGTGAACGGTAGGCATGGGCGGGGGGTGCCTGGATGACCAGCAGGGCTGGGCTGGCTGGAAGTCAGAGGACTGAGATTGCCAAAGAGTGGTCACCGTCGTTCTAGAAGTGACTGGAGTTTCTGTGGGTGTTGTAAGAGAGATAAGTGGAAAGAGCATCCGTGCTTGAATCCATGGGTGTCAGCCCATGAGAGGGTGTTTCAGACAGGCCTTGAGGAACCTAGGGCCTCTGAGTGAGCAGGGCTTCCTTGGGAATATTCCCTTGGGAATTCCTTGGGAATACCTTCTCACTCATGGCCCCTGGCTTTGGGGGCAGCAAGAGCATCAGTTACCCTACTGGTCCATCCTTATAGGCAAATGTTTTCCTGCCTTAACTCTTTTGTTTTGTACCAGGGAAGGATCCTAGACCTGCGTCCCTGCCCAGGGGTAGATGGCTCTTAGCCAGTCCTCTCCAGTCAGGCAGCCATCCTTGGGGGTGGGGGGTGGGGGTGGGGAAGGGAATGGAGGGTGGTTGGAAGGATTTCCTACCTCTTCCCCAGCCACATACTGCTTTTGCCTCATGTCAAAGGGTCAGCTCTTTCCCCTCCTTGGGAGCAGATGGCTTTTGTTTGATATTAGAGAAGGGACACAGACAGCTTTTGTGCGCATTTGTTATGAACTGAATGTTTGTGTCCCCCCTCCAACCCTAAATCCATAGGTTGAAGCCCTGACTCTTAATAGGCTGGCATTAAAAAATGGGACCATTAGGAGGTAATAATGAAGCTAATAATGAAGAATTACGAGGTAATAATGAAATAATGAAGTCATGAGGCTGTATCCCACCCACCCCCACTGCCATGAAGGGATTTATGTCCCTATAAGATCAGGGGAAGAGACACCAGAATGCTTTCTCTCTTCACCACATCAGAAGGCAGTCAGGAAGCAGACCCTCCCTACGAACTGAGTCTGCTGGTGTCCTGCCCTTGGACTTCCTAGCTTCTAGAACTGTGAGAAATAAATGTCTGTTGTTGAACCCCACCCAGTCTGTGGCGTCCTATGGCAGGCCACGCTGGCCAAGACACTGTCCCTCACTTGCAACTACCCACAGGCCCAAGGGCCAACCCATCTTATTCTTAAGATAGCCTTTGCTCTCCCTTCAAACCTCAACAGGCCTGTGCACTGGAGGGCCCTCTCGGGGTCTTGGCCATCCTGAGCGTCTCACGAGCATTCAGTGGAAGCCTGTGGAAAAGAGTTGGCAAGTGGGGGCCAGACTCCCCTTGTAGGGATCCGGGGGTCCTGAGCTACCACACTCTTCTACACAGAATTTGCTGAAATCTCCGTTATTTTCCTCTCCCTGGCTGAAAAGCAGGCCCCTTTCTCCCACGCTTGGTCAGAGGTGAAAATGCATGTGTCCTTCATCCCTACGGAGGCATTTGTCACCCTTTGGAGTTCAGTTCACTCAGTTCCCTTTTGACCTCAGCATTCTAATCGGCTCCGAAACTTGTGGTTTTGTAGACGAGCTGTTTTTCTTCTTCTGACAGTTCTGGTGGAAGCGACATTCTCTTGCAGTGGTCTCCATCCTAAGCAGGCCCGGCACTGAAGCCCAGAGCGTTTCTCACAGCTGTTGCCATGTCCTTGTGTCTAGTAGACCCAGCCTTGATCCAGTCTCTGTGCCCCATGCAAGCTCTCTCGTTTCCAAACTCCTTTCCCCATTTGTGGGGGTATTTCTCAGTGAGCCTCAGGGATAGAAGTGACCATAAATGTCACTTGGTCCAAGCTCACATTTTATTCTCAAATTCACAGGTACTGCCCTCTGGCATCTTTCCAACAGTTGTCTTAACATTTTATTTAAATCCTTTGTTGTTCAGTACAGTGTGTACGTGGGTCTGTCCTCACCCCAGCTCTGCTGCCATATATATGCCTGTTGGTGTCTGCGGCCGTTATCATGTAGAGAAAATTTGATGTCAGTTTGATGGGGAAGGAATGTTCCCTGCTAGAGGACAGGGAGGAGACAGAGCCAGCCTATTTGTTTTGACCACATTTTTTAATGTATTGCCAGAGTCAGCTTTAGAATGCAGTTGGGTTAAATTAGTAGCTAGAAGAGGAAACCCAGTAGCCAGAAGCAACCTGAATATTAAAACTTTTGAACTCGGACCATAACATTGAACCTTATGGTTGACCATCTTGGGGTTAAAAGGTTAGAAAGAGGGCAGACTGCATAGCAATGTATTTTTTTTTTTAGTCTGCTTAGAATTATAGCTGCTTTGGAAATTTGGGGTAGGCTGCTATGGATCAAGATTAGAGTAAGGCTATAAATATGGCTCAAAAAATGTCCTTTCGACACTTCATTACATGGTTTGCTATTGGCTTTAGAGGTGGTGCCTTATCTGAATTGATGTAAATAGTACTTACATGTTTCTTTTCCTATGAGCAATAAGTATTGTATGGAGATATTTCTGTTTGTATTACTTAAATAGATCACCGCAGTAGCTTGGTACATAGTTGCCATGTATGTAATTACTCCTTGGCTATTATTAGGAAAAGTGTGTGGGAAAAAATCAACCCTGCTATTTGGTTGGGTCTGAACCTTACTGCCCATCTGCTAAGGAATATGGGGGTCAAAATACATACCAGGGTAGATTTTCTCTCAACCTTTTTGGAGGTGGGCTCAACTCCGTCTTCTTTTGCAGTCCCCAAAACTGCAAAAAGAAGTATTACCAGAAAAGAAAACCAGTTTTTAAAAAAACTCCAAAACCCACTGAATGGTTACCTCCAGCCCTGTGCTTTGCCAGGGCTCTGGGGTTAACTCTGCAGTTAAATTACTCCGTTTTTTTGTTTGTTTGTTTGCTTGTTTGTTTGATTTTTTATGATTTTATTTATTTATTTGACAGACAGCGATCACAAGTAGGCAGAGAGGCAGAGAGAGAGGGGGAGGCAGGCTTCCCACTGAGCAGAGAGCCCGATGCCGGGCTCGATCTGAGGACCCTGGGATCATGACCTGACTGAAGGCAGAGGCTTTAACCTACTGAACCACCCAGGCGCCCCAAATTACTCCGTTTTAAACTATTTTTTAAAAAAAAATTTATTTATTTATTTGAGAAAGGGAAAGCACAAGTGGGGGGAGCAGCTGAGGGAGAGGGAGAACAGACTCCCCACTGAGCAGAGAGCCTGATGCAGGGTCCGATCCTAGGACCCTGGGATCATGACCTGAGCCAAAGGCAGACACTTAACAGACTGACCCACCCAGGTGCCCCACTTTGTTTAAACTATTTCTTCTTTATATACATCATTAGGAGTCATAGATCATGAATTAAGCTACACATTAATCCCAAAACAAAGTTGAAGTGTTGTATACTAATTAGCCTACATTAAGCCATAAAAGAAAGTTTGACATAGGTAACAATGACCTTTTGCAAACTGGCATTTTCAAGCTGTCTAAAAGTTAACACTGATTATCAGACATTGCTTTTATTATGATTGTTCTATCAGCTATCTATTGCCTCAGTAATGCTCTACAACAAACGAGCACAGAAGCTTGGCATACAGAACGATCCATTTATTAGTGCTGCTGTTCAGGTAGACAGTTCTTCTGGTCTTAGGTAGAGGGCACGTTCATGTGTTTATGGTGAACTGGGACCTGGGTTGGTCTGGGAGCACTTGGGACAACTTGGCCGTAGGTGAGCCTCTTTATGATCTTTCATCTTCTGGAATACCAATGTAGGTGTATCCTTTTTCTTTCTTCTTCTTCTTCTGTTTATTTGCTGGCAGATATGTTTCCATCTTCCCCCCACCCCACTTTCTTCTTCTTTTTTTCTTTCCTTTTTTATTAATTTAAATTCAGTTAGCCCACATGTAGTAGTACATCATTAATTTCAGATGTAGAGTTAAGTAATTCATCAGTTGCAATTAACACCCAGTGTTCCTCACATCATGTGTCTTCCTAATGCCCATCCCCCAGTTACCCCATCCCCCAAACCCCATCTCCCCTCCAGCAACCCTCAGTTTGTTTCCTAGAGTTAAGGGTCTCTCACGGAGTGAACAAGTTGATTGTAAATTTGGTACCAGTTCTCACCCATCTGTGTATGCATATTTGTTGCTATATGACATTAAGAAGTAGATCTTGTTTCCTCCACCTTTGAGCTTGGGCTTAACTTGGGGCTTGCTTTGGCCAACAGAAGTAATGGCATGCTGGTTTCAAGCTTAGGTATCAATGGCCTTCTTCCCTTCTACATTCTCAGTTCTATAAGAGTGTAATCTTATAGCTGTAAGACTGTATTCTTATTAGAGTATATTGTTCTGGTTACTACAGCTGCTGAACACATTTCCTAAAACGTAGTGATATATAACAATAATATCTTATTGTCTTCATGATTTCGTGGCTCAAACTTTTGAGAAGGGCTCAGCTTGGCAGTTCCCATTTGGGAGTCACCCGGGCTGGGTGTGCATTCATCTGGAGACTCAATGAAGGCCTTTCAGATGGCCCCATCACACAGCTAACAGTTGACACCAATGCATGACTTTTTTCCAACATGTCAGCAGACTTATATGACAATTACTTCCCTCAGAGTGTCCCAAATGAACCAGGCAGAAGCTGAATGGCCTTGTCTATTATGGCCTGGGAAACCACATGTATTTACTTCCAGCATCTTCCACTAGTAACAAGAAACCACTAATGTCAGCCCAAATCCAAGGGAAGATTGAAATAGTTCCTACCTCTTGGTGTAAGAAGTGTTGGTGAATTGCAGACGTGTCTAAAAATCTCCACACATTTACCCCAGTTATTTATGAAGAAATCAGTTCCTCATTCTGTAATGTTAAGTCACAGTGTTTTTATTTTTATATCTTTAGTACTGACTATTCCCATTAAATAGGGTTTCTACAATTTACATAATCAGATGTTTTTCTTATTTTATATAGTTCTGCATATTATAAATGAACCCAAGAAATGAGTAGGGGTAACTGTTTATTTCATTCCAAGTTCTTCATGATCTTTGAGAAAATGTATACATATAGTTTCTACCTAGGTTAATCAGTGTACAAATTTGTGCTTTAGTGGTTTTTTTTTTTTTGAGTTATTTTACATGCCCAAAGTGCTTGTAATTTTTTTTTAATTATCTAGGAGTTCATCAAAATTATTATATCTTAGGTGGCTTAGCAGCTTCCCAGTTGGAATATCTCAGTTATTGTATTGGATATTTATGTCTGTGTAACAAATTACCCCAAAATCAAGCAGCTTAAAACAATAACCAGTTACTAGTATATGCAGTATCTGTGGGTCAGGAATCCAGGAGTGGATTAACTCATCGTTGGGTCTCTCATGAAGCTGCAGTCCAGCTGTTGCCTCGTCTGAAGGCCTCAGTGGGACTGGAGTATCAGCTTTCCACCTTCACTCGTGTGGTTGCTGGCACAAGGCCTCAGTTTCTGGTGCTTTGGGTCTCTCCATAAGACTGCTTGTGACATGGCAGCTGACTTCTTCAAGTGAATGATGAGAGAGAGAGAGAGAGTGAGAGAGAAAGAAGATGAGAGAGAACCCAAATGGAACCTGTGTTTTTTTTGTTGTTGTTGCCTAATCTTAGAAATGATGTACCTCCACTTCCATCATAATCTATTGACCACACAGACCAACTCTGGCTCAGTGTAGAAAGGGAGTGGACATGGGTGTGAGTCCACGGGTAGGAGACTAGATACTATGCATTGCTATGAATATATTTCCTCAAATTGCTTTTTATTGATGCATGGTAATGAGATGCTTCCTTTTGGCGCATCTCCCTGATGGAGAAGTACCAGCTCATAGATGTCAACAAGTCAATGGCCCCATTTTTAAAAACGGTAAGATATTCTTGTAAAAAAATTTCTTTTATGTTGCAAGATATTATTACTGTTTTATACAATCTCATATTCTTAATATGAAAATATTAAAGTATTAGTATAAAATACTTCAGAACATTTTACAAAGTATGTAGTTGCTGGTAAACTTCCAGAAACTGTCCTCAGTAAGCCATGGCTTGGGAGAAGTGGAAATAAAAGAGAGGGAAACTGCTGGGTTGCATCATCTTCCAGAAACTTCTTATTTTTTTAATTTAGTGCCCAGTTTCCATAAGTTAGGTCACACTGCCCCCCAACCTCATGTAAGCCACTGCCATTAATAGTTCCTTTAATGGAAGAAATTTTAATTGGCAAGAAACTTGACCATTACAAAATAGAACATGCCCTTCACCGTTTATGCCAAGTTACAGTTGTGCTATCTTTACTATTTTTGAGGCGACGTGAAGGAAATGTGCTTGGGCCTGGTGTACTGAAAGGGCTCTTCTATGTCAGGTGATTTTAAAGCTTTTATTACAATCTGTGAACTAATTTAATATGCTATAAATGAATACTCATTGGGTTTGTGAGTTCACACCCCCACCCCTGCCATTTATGTGAGATAAAGTGTAACTGATTCATTTTCATGTCTATACAAATCTTTTCAGCCTTTCCAGAAATACATCTGGATTCATTTACGTGATGCACTTTCAATCATTGCAACATTTAATAAATTTTATGGCACCTTCCATGTTGTGGGCACTCCGTAAATTGCCACTACCAAGTTAAATGATGGGGTAATAAGGACAGGACTCTGGTCGTTTATACTTATGACAAGGTCTGCATTTATCCCGAAGTCCAGGCCATCGAGGGCGGGAGGAGCACCTGTAAGACGAGGGTGTGGAAGGGCAGCCTTTTAGAGCCCACTGTAAGGGTTACACTGTGCAAATAAACCCAGCTGCCTGTGGGTGGTCCTCTCTCTGCCCATTCACTTTTAAAGACTCAGAAGAGCTGCCAAAGTACCTATGGAAGGTGTTTGATTTAAAAGGTTTAAAAGGAAACACTCCAGTTAGGCCTTCTTGTAGGGACATGTGAGTTTGCAGCTGTGCGGAGGGATAAAGAAAGACTCTCTGAGCCCTACACAGCGTTTGGAAAGAAAAAAAATGATGCCAACAGAGCCTTTGACCAAGAAATTCTCATAGATTTATGATGCCCGGTGCTTGAACTCCATCCATGACACCAGGGTTCAAGCTCTGGAAGCTCTTAACCCTGCAGTTGATGGAGTCAGATTCTCGCAGCTCTGGGGTCCAAGGCCATTTGCTGAATTTGTTCCAAGACCTCAGAAGGACAAGCTGATTAGCTGCAGATTTCCGGAAGCTCTACTGGGTTCTTCACTTTCCCTTTCTCACAAGGAAACTCACTAGAATGCCCTGGGCCGCAGGATCCGAATGACAAGGCATCCTCTTGGACGTATATCTTCAGCCATGGAGAGGACAGGGTCAGCCCATGTTGTTTCTGCTTATGGACTGGAGATGGCCTACATGGGCAAGGAATGAACTCAGCCAAGTTCTTCTAGTAAGGATAGCTTTTCTATATTAAAATGTGTGTGTGAGTGATTAGAGTATTAATAGTTTGTTATTAGTTTGTAACAGTAAAGGATTGAAAACAGAATACCTGTCCATTAAAGGCACTCATTGAATTAGGGTATATCCACACAGGGGAATACTATACAGCTGTAAACATGGAGCAGTAAGATGGGATGAGCTCCAAGACTTGTCAAGCGTAAAAAGCAAGGTGCGAAACAGAGCATATAATTGATATATTTATTATTCTTGAAGAAAAGAAAAGGAGTATATACTTGTTTGCTTGAATAGTGTAACATTTTCTAGAAGACTTGATGAGAAGCTGAAAACATTGGTTGTCTCCAAGAAGGAAACCGAGTACCTGGAATTGAGAAGTGAGAAGATACTGTCCACTGAATAACCTTCTGTGCCTTTTGAATCTGGAACCAAGGAAATAACACACACACACACACACACACACACACACAACTGCTAAAAGAAAACAATGTTGAAACAAGGTGGTGGGAATGAGACTTGAGACAAAAATGAATCCCGAGAAGGCAGAGATCCACGCCTTCCTTTGCCCCCCCTTTGTTTAACTGTTATGTTCCTAGTGCATAGTGCCTAGGAACTTCAAAAAATATTTGTTAACTGGAAAAAATAGGTGCCATGTGGAAAACCACCCTTCATTCTTATTTTGATACTTCAATATCCCATTCAATATGAAGAGCGTCTTGGTTAAAGAGAAAAACGGGGTGCCTGGGTGGCTCAGTTGTTTCGGCTCAGTTGTTTTGATCATGATCCTCAGGGTACTGGGATCCAGCCCCAGGCCAGGCTCCCTGCTCAGGAGGGCATCTGCTTCTTCCTCTGTCCTGCCCCCTCTGCCCCTTCCCCTCTGCTCATCTGCAAGCTCTCTCTCTCTCTCTCTCTCTCTCTGTCTGACATAAATAAAATCTTTTAGAAGAGAAAGAGAGAAAAAAAAAACAAAGAAGGAATTGAGAATGAAAAGTTATATTGCTTAGGAGAAAATGAGTTTGGGTTTGGAAATATATTTTTATCAATGTTTCTCAATGGTTTTCCTATTCTATGGAAAGTCATGTGGAAAGCCCGTAAATTATAGGATGAGAGACTTTTATCTCTAAATGATCATGAACTTTGTAGTTAAAGACAGGTTGAGTCCTGAGTCTGCATTTCTTTCCCTTATACTCAACTGACAACATTTGCCCCTATCTCTCTGTCCAGGACATTGCATTTGCTCATTAACAGCAGATCTGATGAGCCTCCTGACAGGAAACTGTTTTGGGGGCTTGACTGTGACGTATGGGAAAGCTTGACCCAGACCTAAGAGACACCATGATTCTCTGGTGCAGGGACTGGTTGGTACCTTAGGATGGGCTAGTTGGGATGTGAATAGAATATCAAAATTGAATACCGTGTTATTTTCTCCCACTTTTACACACTGCAGTTCAGATTATCAGGAGATGCCATGAGAAGTGAACCAATGGCTTAAAATGCAACTTAGTCCCCTGACTGGTCGCAAACAGTGAATTTGAACCACTTAGTCACTGTGTACGGAGGATGGATGACAGGTGATATCAACATGGCATTTCAGGGGAAAAGTGACTGACATCCAGACAGACAATTGGAATATGAAAAGAGGGGACCCTTAAACCCACTTGAGAGGTGTTTCTTAATGTGCGGGAAGAAGATCTTTCAATTCTAATTTGAGCATGTGTTACTGAGAGAAGAGATACAGCAAAAAGGAAATGTCCCTTTGACTCCTGGCGAGAGCTTTTATAAAGTTCAACGTGTGAAGGGAGTCGATAGAATTCTGTGCAGCTGTCTGTGCATGTTGTATCGCTGATTCCATTGAAATAAAGGTTTCCTGAGATACTCAAACCAAAACAAATCAAAAGTGCGTTGTCATCAGCTACGTAAACATAAATGCATGATGAATTGTAAAGTATGTATGATGATTGTAAAGTATTAAGCAATTAATTTACATGTAGGAAAGTTGAAATTGAGATTAAATGGTCATTATATAAGAGAAATGGAGACTAAGATATGGAACATTTATTCTTCCTTTTGTTGTGTTAACATTTTAAAATTTTATTTTTAAAGATTTATTAATTTATTTGAGAGGGAGAGAGCGCGCGACTGGGGGCAGGGGCAGAGGGATAGAGCCCTTGAGCAGACTCCCCACTGAGCACAGAGCCGGACATTAGGTGGGATCCCACGACCCGTGAGATTGTGACCTGAGCCAAAACCAGGAGTGAGATATTCAACTGACTGAGCCATTGAGGCGCCCCTGTATTAACATATTTTTAAAAGCAAACAGCTAAATGTTAACACTCATCTGTGGGGTAATAAACAGTCCTTGAGATGAGAGTGAATCTCTCTTTGGGGCTTAAGTTTAGGATAATAAAGTTTTCCCTCAAAACCATGACTCCCACAGATGCAAACTTTTTGTATCCTATCTTACCTTGAAGTTATGGCCCTAAAGATCTTAAATTTGGCACAATGAATTAACTGCTCGTAAACATGCAGATTCCTGGGCCCCACTCCTGGGGACCCTCATCTGGTAAACTTGGGGTGGAGCCCAGGGGTATGAATGGCTTTCAAAGCTACTGGGAGATTCTGATGCACATGGTGTATGTACTACTCTTTCAGAAATTGTTCCAGTGTTTTTGTTTTGTTTTGTTTTGTTTCATTTTCTGTATAAAGGCTATCTCTCACTAGACAGCAAAAACAAGAAATGTTAAGGCTGGGGTCAGTAAACTATAGCCCACAAGCCAAATCTAGCCGTCTTCCTGTTCTTGTAAATATAGTTTTATTGGCTCACAGCTGTGCCCGTTTGTTTACACATTGTCTGTGGCTGTTTTCAAGCTACAATGTCAGAGTTGAATAGCAGGCACAGAGACCACATAGCTTGCAAAAATGAAAATATTTACTATCTAACCTGTTACCAAAAAAATTGTCAACCCACCATGTTAAAGGATGAACCTATAACTGATAGAGTGTTTTTGTTTCCCTGAGAACAAAGAAGACCTTCAGTCTTTTCCTTAGTCAGTCAGGAATCTGTTTCCAGTAGCCATGAAAATGAAAAAGACCCAGAATGAAGTAAATTCAAAATTGAATATTAGAGTAAAGTTGTGTGTTGTGTAGATCTTGAAGGAGAAGATATGCCTCAGGCCAATATATGCAATAAAGGATTTATTTCATTTACCAAAGTGTGACCTGGGGTGAGGGACACACTTGGCCTTGTGCTGCGTTTGACTGTTGGTGTGCACATGAGACTGGCTCTGATCTCACTTTCCTTTGGAAGTAGACAGGTGCATTAACTAATCTTGAGACAGGGTAACACATAGGTCTTCATTTTTTCATCGAGAGAGAATGCTATCCCTAATTTAGTTGGTGGGAAATGGATTTCTTGGCTTTGATAATTAAGCTGGCAAAGCAAATTTGGTTCCAACATTTTTAATGAGTGAGTGTGGGTGGCCAACAAATTGCAGGTTCAGACATAAATGTTTCAAACGTGGGTGGCTGGCTTTTAACCCCAGGGCAGAGCCTGTGATTGGAAGGAAATTTTAGGCTGGTAGCCAATTCCAAAAGTATTTGCCAAATATTAAGAAAAAGATGAATTACTCTAAGCAATATTATAGTATTTGAGGACGGGATTATGTTGTCCCTTGAATTTGATGGGGATGATAAATTAACATCATTTGAGTCCATCCCACTGATTTATTTGCGAATGTTCATACGCGTGCATTTGTACTTGCTCTTCATACACAGAGGATTATTTCAAAGGAGAGAGAGAAATAAAAGGGAAAGGAGTGGATTGTTTCTCTTCTCCTACCTTCTGGTGCCTAACTGCCAAGGTGTTCACATACACACTGTACCTCATGTCCAGCCCTGGTTTTCTATTTGGAGGGGTGGTAATAAAAATCGGGGCTGTTCTGTAATGTAAGATCACTGTTGGGGGAAAAATTAGCCAGACCTGAGAAATGAAGGGTTAATACTTTCATTGAATGTTCACTTCCACGGAGAAACTACGTTAGAAGCAGAATCCTGCTGGGTTGTATGAGCGAACCTTCCGTCACAAAGTTAGGGCCGATTTGCCATGGAAAGTAATAGATTTCAATTTAGGTTGCTTTTCAGCCTGAAAAATAGTCTGAATTTAATCACTGATCCTGTTAGCAGAGATAATAATGAAATGCAAAGCAAGTATGGTTTAAACATTAAAAGGGTCTGTAAAAGTACCACTGTGGGTTCATGATTTACCCTCTCCCATTACTCAGTAGAACAAAATATGATTTGACATCACGTTCATTGTGTAGTTACCTCGGGGTCAGGAAACTATGCCCTGTTACCTCATACTTCTTCCATTTGCAGAAGTAATCAAGACTAACTTGAATTGGACTGGAAAATCTATTGACTTAAAGACATAAAGATATCAGGATTCTCTCACATTACTTTCTCTGATTTACCCACTGACAACATATATAGGCTTTGTACATTTTCTGGTGCAAGAGTATCCAGATGGATAATAAAGGATTTTATGCTCTTAAAGAAGTAAAAAAACAATGGGAATTGTGTCTTTCCCAGATTGCTTTTAAAAGTCAGTACGTATGGGCACTGAAGAGCCTTTTTTGTATTTGTAATCGGTGGTAAGTCAGGTTTGTGAATCAGGAGTGTGATTGTCAAATATCAGTCATAGGCTCTTTTTTCATTGCCCTAAATGTAATGTAGCCTGTCTGGAACCTTTCTATGAATGAAAAAGGGAAAAATAGCATCTTCTGCTGAAAATTCTTCTGATTAAGAGCAGTCTTGTTATTCACTCCTCCTTCCATGAAACTCTGCTTCTCATTCCCAACTATTCTGGGTTTTATTACCCTTCAGCTTTAAAAAAAAAAAAAAAAAATATGTGCTGCTTTTTATTCTTGTAATATTTTTAAGGCTCATTTATGCCTGCTGCTCTCTCCCGCGCTGCGTACTGGCTTAGTGTAAGCTGTTACACATGTTACTGTGTGTGTCCACTTGTCCCTCTAGATAGTGACCTGGGTCCTTCGTGCATCCCCAGTGGGTTGCAAAGCTGGGCACATAATAGGGGTTCGGTATGCACCATGTGATGGTACTGGTATGGTAAAATATTTGATCTTTTTCCTTTAAAAATGCTTATTTAGAAATAATTTCAAACTTACAGAAAAGTTGTAAGAATAAAACAAAAACTTCTCATATACGCTTTACTCAGATCCCCCCAAATTAATAATTAGTCACACTTGCTTTTCTCTCTTACACTTTCTCTCTTTCTTTCCCTCTCTCTCTATTATCCTCTCTTCATATGTCATTTAATTTTCTATACCATCTGAGAGTTGATTGAAGACACAATGTCCAATTACCCTTTAAAACTTTTATATCTATTTCCTAAAAAAAGATTTCTCTCCTGTAAAACCACAGAACACCATCAAAACCAGAATATTAGCATAGATTTAATTCTATCAGTTAATGCCTGAACCCCATCCAAATGTTGTCACTTGTCCCAGCAATGTTCTTTATACATCCAAGATCTGGTCCAGGGTCATGGGTTACATTTAGTTGTCATGTCTTTTCAATCCCTTTCTGGAATGATTTTCTTTTTTTTCAGTCCAAGTCAATAACTTTGTAGAATGTCCCTTAATTTGAGGTTGTCTGAGGTTTCCCTGTGGTTGGATTTGGTAGAGGAAATTACTGGAGAAGTGATACTGATTCTTTCGTGTTTCCTATTATGAGATACACGATGCTGACTTGTCTTGTCATTGGTGATGTTAACATTAAAAGTAGTTTTTGTCAGATTTATCCATATAAATTGAAGTAACAAATATTATGTGCTTATTAACTAATAATAGTTGATGTAAGGAGACATTGAAAGCTAAATATTCTGTCATTTATCAGACTCTCATCCATCTGTTTTATCATCCACTGATGATTCTTGACAGAATCAATTTTATCAAATGTATTCAGTCATTACCAGATTGTTGCCAAATGGTGATTTTCTACGTTCTCACTCTTTCTACTTTATTGCTTGGCACTATACTATAAGGCCGAAATCTTTCTTGTATTTAGTCATTTATTTAGTTAAAAATAGAGTCATGGAGTCTTATTTGAGTCAATGGATTCTAACCCGTTACCATTACTAACTACAGTTAACCTTTGAATAACACAGTTTTGAAATGTGCAGGTCCACTTATGTGCAGATTTTTTCCCAATAAATACAATATAGTAGTATAAATGTAGTTTCTCTTTGTTATGAGTTCTTTAAGTAACATTTTCTTTTCTTTGGCTAACTTTATTGTAAGAATACAGTATATAATATTTTAACATACAAAATATATGTTAATTGACCGTTTATGTTATTCATAAGGCCAACAATGTTAGTCAACAATAGGCTATTAGCAGCTAAGTTTTGTGGAATCAAAACATACAGGGATTTTCAACTACGCAGGGAGTCAGTGCCTCTATTCCTGTGTTGGTCAAGCTCAGCTGTATTTATTTATTTATTTTTTAAATTTTATTTATTTATTTTTTTAAAGATTTTATTTATTTATTTGACAGAGAGAGAAATCACAAGCAGGCAGAGAGGCAGGTAGAGAGAGAGGAGGAAGCAGGCTCCCCGCTGAGCAGAGAGCCCGATGCGGGACTCGATCCCAGGACCCTGGGATCATGACCTGAGCCGAAGGCAGCGGCTTAACCCACTGAGCCACCCAGGTGCCCACAGCTGTATTTATTTTAATGCATAAAGTTGCTCAGATTTGGCCAATGAAGGCTGCATCAAGTTGGCCTCTATGTCCTTTGTTCATATTCTCATCATTATTTGAGCACTTCCTTACTTTATGGACCAAAAAGATATTTTAGACTCACCTGGTGCATTCTCTGCCCTGGAATCAACCATTTCTCCAATGATATCTGGTTTTTCTTAGTAGAGTGTAGTATTTAAAAATCAAAATTTGGGTTCTAGGCATTGCTTCTGGATGGTCATTGTTTCTAAGCCTCAGTGAACAGAACTAGAAAATATGTGCCTATGTAAACACACACACACACCCTTATTGATTTCTGTATTTGTTCATGTGTTAAAAACCTTGTGCTTACACTGATACTCCAATCAAATATAATACCTTGGGTTTATTCTATCAGAAGAATAATGCTGCTGCTGTTCCCGTATTTATAACTTCCTCTCTGAGAAGAAACTGAACCCAATTATTTTCAACATATTCCTTTACTTGCTCAAGTCATTGAGCAACCAATCCTCACACCCCAGGGCTCTCTCCTGTCTCTTGCCCCACTGGCCTTGACTTCACATGAGAAAAAGTGTGAAATAGCCCATAATTAGCAAAATTCATGAAACAGAAGTGTGAGAAAGAGAGAAAGAATACAGTGTTTTGCATGGTGTGTAAAACCAACCGAGTACAGCTCAAAGTAGGTCTTTGACATCTAGAGACTAAGTAATTATGGGTCATGAGATACTTCTGTGGGGGATAGGAATAATTTACCATTTGTTCAGTGATGTGATTAAAACTGATTTCCTTTCTTTGTGGAGGGGGTTTGTAATCTCTAAGGTAGAAGATACATAAGCCTCAAACATTACTTTTGTATCGAAAGTAAAAATTTTAATGGGAGAACTTGAAAGGGAAAACTATATATTATGGGTAGTGGAAAAAATTTTTTTGTAAAAAGCAAATAGGTTTTAATTGTTTTTATTAATAAGATAATTAAATAACCTGGCCATTAAAAAGAGTTGATACAATGTATTCACAACTCTTACATGACTTGTGGGTATTTGTATTTGTGTGTGTTGGGGTTGGGGGGTGTAAATGCTTTGTATGCATGTGGGGAGAGGAGAGAGTTTCCCCACATCTGTCTCTGTCATCAGAGACGTGCAGATAATTCTGCTTAGTTTTAGAAGAGGGGGTTGTGAGAGACCATTCTTTTAGTTGGAAAATGTGAAATATCACACAAAATGTTGATTTGGGGAGTGTTTTTCTTGCATCACAGCTTGCTTTTTCAGACTATGTAGAAGTTTATGATACAGACTAAAAGAATGATTTAGAAAGTTTTCTAAATCTAAATAAAGCAAACTGTAAGAAAGGAAATTTATTACTGACAATACGAGAATGACCTTAGGAAAAAAAATAACCTGTACATTAATCTGCAGTCCATTGCTCTAAGAATGCTTTTTATATCTCCAGTTAACATCAGGTATTCTTGAAACCAACCGTAATCTGATTGCCTACAGAGAACAGTTGTGCTTCTGTGTTTTAAGCTGCAGAGAAACTGTGCACTTTTGTGATAAACATAATTTAGAGGAGGGTTATATTTTCTTCCTTAATTTATTAGCTATTGATGCTGCCTTATCCTGTTACTTACATTTCCTTTTCATCATTCAGCTGATAGCGTGCGCACACACACACATAAACACACACACACACACACACACACAGAGGAAAAAAAGAAAGAAAAGTGATATTAGGAATGGTAGCAGTACACCTTAATTTGGAAGGGTGAGAAATAAAAGCCTTTTTAAAAACTACATCCTTTATTAGATTAGCCTGTGTGTTTAGTTTCAGTTAATACTGCTGTCTTGGATTCTATGTTCTATACCTTAGACTGGGAGGAGAGGAGTTTTTACAGAATTTAAGATTCAAAAGAGAGTGATATCACAGAGATGGCAAAGTAAGAGACCCCAGCCCTCCTTCCCTCACAAACATAAAAAATTAAACAACTATCCGCAAACAAAAAGAGTCATGGGAGAATGCTGGAGTCCACTTAAGAAACTTCAGCAACACAGTGAAACAACAGCAACAACCAAAAAAACCCCTAAAGAACAAAACTTGAGAATAGCATACAAAAAAGGAAAGAATGGCTTCATTTTGCCAGCATCATCTCATCCCCTAAACTGGGATTGCTCATCTTCAAGAGGAAAGTCCCCAACAAGAAAGAATCTTCTTGCTGGGAAAGGGAGAACAGGGTACTTCCCCAGCCTTTTGGGGTACCACATGAAGAACCTGCTTCAGTTTCACTCGGTAGCCCTTCCCTCCTCTCTGGACCACTGATGGTGTTCATCAAGGACCACTCACTTGTAGTTGCTGTGTGACCAGCAGACTGAGGTGACAAGTCACCACGTCTCCCTGGACCTGGGGCTATACTTGGTACACTTCACCTCTAGACCTGGGGTCACAGCATGCTCCAGAAGGACCTCACCCACAGGGAAAGGTCCTTCCTTACCAAAGTCAGTCCTTAAAGTCTGGAAGAAGTGATTGCTTCTGCAAATTTGCAGACACCTACAAAAGGCTCAAGGCTCATAAAGAATCAAGGAAATGCAGCTCCACTAAAGGAACACAGTTAATTTCTAGTAACTGGCTTAAAGAAATAGAGATACAGGACTTGTTTGGTAAAGAATTCAAGATAATTACTCTAAAGAGCCTAAGAGAGCTGTAAGAGTCCAAGAAATCAGGAAAACAATAAAAGAACAAAATGGGAAGTTCAACCAAAGAAAGAAAACATTAAAAAGAATCAAACAGAAATTTTGGAGCTGCAGAATACAACTGAACTGAAAAATTCAATTGAGAGTTTTGAGAGCAGACTGAAACAAGCAGGAGAGTCAATAAGCTTGAAGACAAATCATTTGAAATTATTCAGTCAGAGGAGCAAGAAAAGAAAAGGATGAAAAGGGATGAAGAAGGCCTAGAGACTTGGGGGACACTGTTAAGAAAATCAACCTATGTACCATTGCAGTCCCATTAGAAGTAGAGAGGGAGGAAGGGGTAGAAACTTGTTTAAAAAGATAATGGCTGACATTGGGGAGGGTATGTGCTTTGGTGAGTGCTGTGAAGTGTGTAAACCTGGTGATTCACAGACCTGTACCCCTGGGGATAAAAATATATGTTTATAAAAAATTAAAAAAAAAAAAAGATAATGGCTGAGACCTTCCCAAACCTGGGGAGGGACTTACACATCCAAGTTCAAGAAGCTAACAGGTCATATCAGAATTTCAATCTAAAACCATCTTCTTCAAAATACATTATAATAAAATTGTCTAAAATCAAAAATGGAAAGAGAATTTTAAAAATAGGAGAGAACTTTAGAATTCATTTATATGAAGGAACCCCCAAAGGTTATCAACCTGTCCCTCAGCAGAAACCTTGCAGTCAAGAAGAGAGTGGGTGATTTATTCAAAGGACTGAAAGGGAAAAAAAACCCTGCTAATCAAGAATACTTTACCCAGTAAAGTTGTCCTTCAGAAATGAAGGTGAGATAGGTTTTGTCTAACAAACCAAAGTTGAGGGCATTCATCACCGTTAGACACGTCATAATAAGAAATGCTAAAAGGAGTTCTTCAGGCTGAAACAAAAGGACGCTAACTAGTCACATGAAAATATGAAGATAGAAGACACCTTGGTAGGGATGCCTGGGTGGCACAGTTGGTTGAGCAGCTGCCTTCGGCTCAGGTCATGATCCCAGCATTCTGGGATCGAGTCCCACATTGGGCTCCTTGTTCAGCAGGGAGCCTGCTTCTCCCTCTGCCTCTGCCTGCCATTCTGTCTGCCTGTGCTCACTCTCTCTGACAAATAAATAAATAAAATCTTAAAAAAAAAAAAGACATCCTGGTAAAGCTGAGTATATAATCAGTTTTAGAATACTCTAATACTGTAACCTGGTGGCATGTTAAGCACTTAACTCTAGTGTGAAAGTTAAAGGACAAAGTTGCTTAAGAGGGGCAGAAAAATGTGATCCTAAGAACACAGACTCTAGAACCTGGGGCCTGGGTTGCTATCTTGGCTCTGCCACTTGTGAGATATGTGTCCTATTGCTAGAGCTATAGTAATATGTTAATGGATATACAATATAAAAAGATGTAAATGAAAACAAAGATGTGAATCTTGACATCAAAAACAAAATAGGGGGAGAGAGTGTAAAGGGATAGAGATTTTATATGTGATCAAAGTTTTGTCATTAGCTTAAAATAAGCTGAATATTTATAAGATGTTTCAAGAAAGTTTGTGACTTAACACAAATTTGTCATCTTACAATTCTGGAGGTTGGAAGTCCAGTGAGGGTCTCACTGGGATAAAATGAAGAGATCAGCAAGTCTGTATTCCATCTGAATGCACTAGAGGAGAATCCATTTCCTTGTTTTTTCCAGTTTCCAGGCTACCTACATTCTTGCATTTCCAAGCTACCTGAATTCATGCACTTATGCCCCACCATCTCTCTCCATCTTTAAAGCCAACAAAGTCAGCCTGTGTTCTTCTCATATTGTATCCATCTTACTTGCTTTGGTTGTCACATCTCCTTCTGTGACTTTCCCTTCCATCTCTATCTGTTATTACATTGGGCCCCTTTAGATAATCCAAGATAATGTCCCCACCTTAAGATCTTTGGCTTAATTACACCTGCCAAGTCCCTTTTGTTATGTAAGGGTCCATAGTCACAGGTTATGGGGATTAGAACATGGACATCAGTGAGGGTGATTATTCTGTCTACAAATAAATACCAATAAGTAAGGGCCTCGCCAGTAAATTCTAAAACAGCGATGGTCTTGCCTGTTCTCATGGTATGAGCAATTCAGATACAGAACATACTTTGGGGTTTGCTGGCAAATAGGCTTATGGGCTTTCCAATTGTCTTCAAAATAGATTCACTAATTTAATTCTATTTATGGAATGGATTCTGAATACAAAGAATTATATAACGTTTATTCTTATATTCTAATAGAGAAGTCTGTGGCCTTCTATTGAAAAATAAAAAGGTCTAAATTTCAAATGATGGGATTTCAGCACAAATATCCTTCATGGTCCTGGTCATCTTGCCGTATTGTAAATTTAAAATGGTTCTAATTTGGGGTGGCTCAGTTGGTTAAGCAACTGCTTTCAGCTCGGGTCATTATTGTGGAGTCCTGGGATTGAGTACCGCATCAGGCTCCCAGCTCAGCGGGGAATCTGCATCTCCCTCTGACCCTCTCCCCTCTCATGCTCTCTCTCTCTCACCCTCATTCTCTCTCAAATAAATAAAATCTTTTAAAGAAATAGTTCTAGTTTGTTTTAAAAAGTATAACTGTGAATTAAAGGGTTTACTTTGTATTCATTAAAAAAATAAATTCAACTTGATATTTAGATGAGCATATATGGTTTTCCAAAACACATGATAGGGAGTTTTTACTCTCAAGCATAGATTTTTAGAAGCGTTTTTGTGTTTTTATGCTTTTTTGGAAATGATTAGAATAAGGACAGTGGGAAATTCCTTCTGTAACTATTTTCATTTGTTATTGGGTGGGGGAGCTTTTCCATGGAGGTTGCCGGTTGTTTCCATGCCTTCAAAAATGAGTTTGAACCATTCACTTTCTAGATTTTGGGTATTCCAGTGGGGTTTTGACCTCTATTAAATTAGCTATTTATTCAACTTAAGTCTGACAGATTAATGCTCCCAAATACTTTGTTAGTCCGTGTTTTGTTTTTGTTTTGTTTTGTTTTGTTTTTTAAACAATAGAAACTATAATTGTGCTCTTCAGAGATTTGATTCTCATTTCAGCACCAGATTCCAGGTCAAGAATCTAAGCTCTTCATATCTTAAGTTAATAATGCCATTACATTATTGTTAGAAACTAGGCTTGCAGTTAGTTATAGCAATATAATATTTTGAGAATACACTTAAATAATTATATGCTTCTTAGATTTAAAATGATATTTTATTTGCTTAAGAGGGGCAGGAAAATGTGATACTAAGAACACAGACTCTAGAACACAGACTCTAGGTTGCTATCTTGGCTCTGCCACATGTGAGATATGTGTCTTTGGGCAGGTCACTTTACCCTACTTGTTTCATTGTCCTCATCTGTAAAATAGAGGAGAAAATGAAACAAGGTTATATATGTAAGGCATTTGGAGAAATGCCTGATGCATAGGAAATAAATAAATGTTTGCTATGATAATGATGGTGGTGATGATGATGATAATTAAGCTGTAGGGTAAAAGTATTCATTCAGTGATCTATTATTAAGCTCCTATGAAGTATCAGCCACTTTTCAAGGCTTCACAAATCACTGAATTAACCAAATTAACAGTAGAAGCAATGTAACATTACAATGACATTTCATAACCAGTGGTACATTGCAGTTAGCTTTTTATTATTTACTCCATTTAAATAAGTCAACTAAAACCAGATTTCCCTCTTTCTTAAAAACTAGAAAGCAGGGACGCCTGGATGGCTCAGTTGTTAAGCGTGTGCTTTCAGCTATGTTATGATCCCAGGGTCCTGGGATGGAGCCCAGCTTCTGGATCCCTGCTTAGCAGGGAGCCTGCTTCTCCCACTTCCTCTGCCCCTACCAACACTCCTCCCTCCCCCACTCATGCTCTCTCTCACTATCTCTCTCTTAAATAAATAAAATCTTTTAATACGAAAAACTAGAAAGCAAATAAGATTTATCTGGGAGGGAATTACTCAAAATATACATTGTCTACCAGAAACACAATGCCACCAACCCTTGAAGTTAGAAGTGGAAAATTTATTCAAAAGGTGTGTTGATCTTGTTGAGTATGCCCAGGAACAAAGTAGTTATTTCCAGTTAAGTCCTGGGATTTTTTTTTTCTTAGTTGTTAATTTGAAGATCACACATTTTTAACACTGCTGGAGGAAATAGACCCTAACGTAGGCTTTTATATGTGTATGCATCCTTTGCTCCTACGAATGCATGTGGCTTCATTCTGCCTCTCCTACCCAGCCATCTGAGCAGGGCCACTGTGCTGTAATGGCCATCTCTCTGCCTGAATTCCCAGTCTGGAAAATGCATATATTGTCAGCCACGTCTGGGCATCATAGTGAGCCCGGGAGGGTACAAGGGACAATAATATATTGTGTGAAAGAACAGGTGCATGTATTCTAAAACATGCTCTGTTCTATTCAATCTGCTTCCAAAATCCAGCTTGAATCCATTCTGTTCTCTCCACCTGCACCTGCCCTTCTGTAGCCCATCATTTCTTTGCTGAGTCCTGCCCCAGGCTTCACTCCTGGTCACTTGTGTTCTTCTGGTATTCACTGCTTATTTTTACCCCATGATAGTTTAAAATTGTTTGGGGCTAATTTTTATGTGTCCAGAACCTTTCATTTTGACACTTTCTTATTCTTCTTGCATTCTTCTCCTTCCTAATGTAGCTTCAGTTCCAAAAATGAAATGGTTTACCACACCCATCATTATGTACTCTCTACCCACTTTGGTATGACTTATGGAATATTATTTTAGAAGCTTTTCCTTTTTTTTTTTTTTTTTTGGTAATTTCATAGTTCGTGACCTAAAGTGCGAGAATGTTCTGGACTTAGGAGCATGGGTAAAGACTAGTACACCATTTCCAAAACATTGAAAAAACCCACCAGGCTCTATACTTAGATGTATTTAACTGCTGTATAAAGGGCTGTAAGTTTTTAAGGATCTTGTTTATGAGGCTGGATAGTTACTCAGGAAGTAAGAATGCTAAACAGCAAGACTGGAGATCTGTGATTTTTAAGGTAACTTAAGGAATGCCTCCCTTAAATGGTTCCCTTAATCAGGCAACTTACAGAATCGTTCAGGAGCAGACATGAGCAGTAGAACCTGGACCAAACCACCAATCTCCTTTTGTTAGTTTGTTGCAAATAGACCGGGTTTTGTTGAGGACATGAGATGTTTAAAAAATAGTATTTCCCATTATCTTTTCATTTTCACATGTATAGTTCAACTCCTTTAGAGCATAAAAGAAATTTGGCTATTAATATAGGAAGTATACACCCAACACAGTTTCAGTCCAGTCCTATCCCTGCAGAGACCACTGGGCAACAACCCCACGGTCTTGCCACATTACTTCAAGTATATTGAGCACTTATATCAAGCATATTGAAGATGTGACCCCTGCCCTTGATCATAGAACTGCAGAGTACTAGTGCTGGAGGAGAAGTTCAAGGTTTTTAGTCCAGTGGTTTCCAGACTTTTGGATGAGAATCTAGTAAGAACATTACTTGGGGACTGTCCAGTAAGAACACTTCAAAAAATATCCAACTTGGGGCGCCGGGGTGGCTCAATTGCCTTTGTCTCAGGTCATGATCTCAGGGTCTCAGGGCTCCCTGCTCAGTGGGAAGTCTGCTTCCCTGCTTCCCTGTCTCTCTCTGCCTTCCTTTCCCCCACGCTCGCCCTCTCTCTCAGTCAAATAATAAATACAATCTTTAAAAAATATATCCTACCTTGAAGATACTATGCTAAGTGAAATAAGCCATACGCAAAAGGACAAATATTACATGACTCTACTTATATGGGGTCCCTAGAGCAGAATTCATAGACACAGAAAGTAGAAGAATGGTGGTTGCCAGAGGCTGGGGAGAGGGGAATTGGAGAGCTAGTGTTTAATGGGAACAGAGTTTCAGTTTGGGATGGTGAACAAGTTCTGGAGGTGAATAGTGGATGGTTGTAATCAATTCCACTGAAGTGTACATTTAAAATGACAAATTTTATGTGGTGCGTATTTTGCTACAATTAAAAACATCTCCCATCTACTTTCATAGATGTCACATAAAAGAGAGGAAATTTTCACATTGAAGAGAAAGAAAAAAGAAAAAAGGAAGGAAGGAAGGAAAGGAGGGAAGGAGGGGGAAGAGTGACCTCAAAGGAAGGAATATTCCTTTAAAATTACTAAATGTCACTCTACAAAAAAATCAATTCACTGTGCTTTGTTTTCCCCTTTTGTCACAAACTGGATGGATACTGATTGGTTTACAACCGCATACCTGCATCTGGAAGCTCCTACAGTACCGTTCTCTCATTTGGCAAATAAAAAATTTAGGTGCAAAGAGGGAGCGTCTTGCTCAAATGTCATAGAGTGTATTTATGACTGGGACAGTCATTTCATGACTCTCAGAACAGTATTCTTTCTACCCGACTATGCCCATTATTATAGGAAATTTGCTTTATTATAGGGAATTTGCTTTATAGCTGTAGTGTTGTTTTATTAAGACTGTATTGCCCTCGGTTTCATAATTGAGCTCATTTATTAAATACCTTTTGTGTGCCAGGCTTTGTAAATATTTTCTATTTTCATTTAGGAGACATTTATATAGTGCTTATTGGGAGCAGGCATTGGTCTAAGTGCCTTACAAATAAAACTCATATAATCCTTACAGTAATGCTACGAAATAATTACAACCATTATCCCCATTTTAAAACCGAGGAAACTGAGGCCCAGATGGCATCCATACTTTCTCAAAGCTATAGAGCTAGTAAGTGGTGGTTTGAAATTTAGTTTTGGTTAATTACAGTCAAACTCAATTACCGATTCTGATTATATATAGTACATTTAATATTTATAAATGCATTTGAGAGAATGTTAATTAACTTTAGACCAGACATCATAAAATGCTTTTCTTCCTTTCTTTTCTTTTTTTCTCTTCCTTCCCTTCCTCTCCCCCCTCCCTTCCTCTCTCTCTTCTTTCCTTCTTTCCTTTTTTTAAACTTAGGGATGTATCTGTCTAAGGTTGTTATTACATCCTTAGTGAAACCACCCAAAATTGGAAGCCAGGTTTTGGGGTGTGTCCTCTTCAGCTCAGGCTGCTATAACAAAGTGCCATAGAGCAGGTGGCTTAAACAACAGACATTTATTTCTCATAATTCTGGAGGCTGGGAAGTCTCAGATCAAGGTGTCTGCAGGCTGGGTTCCTTGTGAGAGCCCTCTGCCTATCTTGTAGATGGCTATCTTCATACTATGGGCTTACATGGCCTTTTCTCAGTGTGTGTGCCTAGAGAGAATGAGTTGGTCTTCCTCTTCTTAAAGAGCACTAGTCCTACCATGAAGGCCCACTAGGACCTAATCTAACCCTAAGTTCCTCCCCAAGGCCCCATTTCCAAATACCATCATGTTGGGGGTGATGGAGCTCAACATATGAATTTGAGGGGTACACAAACTTTCAGCCTATAGCCACAATGTGCATATTAATTTTCTTTACCTTTTAAAGTATCAATAAACATGTTGCTTATCAACTAAACATGTTGCTTATGGTTATAAGTTACATGTCTTAGTTTGAAGCCCTTAGGAGCCTAGGGCAGGGCAAATTTAATTTAAAGGTGTAGCTGAAAGAGACCTAGAAACTGTCAGCATCCTGCAGAGGAAGAGTGAAGTGTCTGGTCCCTCCCCAGGTCTGGATCATGCAGACAGTATGGCGGTGGTAGAGGCGTAAAGGTGAGAGTGTCCAGACCTTGAATGTTGAGTTGATAGTGACCCTTACGGTGATCTCGTGACCTTTGAGGAGCATTTTCAGAAGGAAAGAAGTCAAAGTCATCTTGATAGGAAAGTGAATCAGAAAATGCAAATCCAAATGCATCAGCAGAACCCTATACATTATTGGCAGCAGAACCCTATACATCACTGGAATCAGGACACCTAGTGAAGAAATGTGGTCAGTTTGTATTCGGAACTCATTGTCAGATGAGGTTCCATTTGATCTTTAGGCAAGGAATCAAAACTTCGGAACTATTTATATTCCTCGGGTTTTTTTCAACTTCTTCTTATAACTAGCAAGCAGTGCCAAATCATATTGTATTTCTGTCTTGCCTTTGTCATAAATGTCAAAACAAATAGTCACTAGAAAAGGATGGGAAAAAAAAATGCTTATCTTGAGACTTCAGTAACAAGAAACACAGATAGAGAGGCTCCTTTATTCAAAGCGATTTGATGGAATCTTTCTTGACCTTCTTGTCCTCCTCAGAAAAAGCACCAGACCTTCGAACACCTTTTTGCATGGATTCATTTGGTTCTATGAAGACATTACCTGATAGGGTGTAACACAAGAGTTATTTGCAATGATAAGAAGACATCACAAACATGTTTTTGAAACTTGGGGGAAGGAATAAACACATTATTTTAAAACTTGAAAAGAGAAAATAAGATTTAACCCTGGTTTTATAGCATGAGAACGAGAAGCAAAACATCTTTGTAAAATTATTCTGAGTAGAAAAAGTGTGTGTCCAGGATAAAGGGATACTGGTGGCCAAGCAAGTTTAGATGGAGGGCAAATATGCTATAGGTGTTCTAACCTTGCTGGAAATGTTGCCTTTCCACTCAGCCACCCACCTAAAAACTTCCTAGTTGTCCATGGTACAGGTCTTCAGCTCAGAAAAGCAGACTGATTGAAACTCAATCTGAACACTATTTTTAAAAAAACATACCTTTAAAACCAGCCATTTCATGAAAAAGATAAAGGAAGAAAACATTTTTTCTATATCTTGAAGGTTTAAGAACAAAAGTCTTCTTATCCAGCAGCCTTCAGTGAAATGGCTGATGTTGAATCAGTTGCCATGTTGACCTTTTCCCCATCGTGTTTTTTGTTCAGAAATTGATGCTGTTATTGAAACATTATGGGAAAGAGTCTGTCTCGAACATGTAATTTTTTCCACCTATTGTCTCCACAGTTTTATGTTATTTAACAACTTTTAGAAAGACCTCAAAAGGATAACACTGATACAATGAGGAGAAAAAAAAAATCACATGCATTTATACAATTCATTTCATTTTAACTTTGCACACATTTAGACAAAGAGAAAAAAATACCCAGTATTAAAGTTATCTTATTTTGACCAAACTAAGAAAAGGGAAAAAAACCCAAACCACAGTTTATTACCATTTAGCCACTTCTTGGAGAAAAACCATCACTAGTGGTAACCTTTAGATTTTCTAAGTGAAAGTAAACCATTCTGGCCAAGTGTTCTCTTTGCTGAGACGGCGTTATTTCCAATCAACAAGCCACTCATTCATTTAGTCGTTTGTTTATTAAAGAGTTGCGGAGGACATACTATGAGTTAGATGCTGTGCTCTCTGCAGGGACACCAAAGTCAGTAAAACACAGATCCCGCTGGCAGGAAATTCATACTCCTTAAACATAAATTTCATCTGAAGTTTGCTAATAGAAAATGACTAACACGACCTGTCAAAAAGCAACACCCAAATTATACACATAAATAGTCACTCTTTAAGGCAGTAGGTTACTAGCAATTCAAAGTTTCATTTCTGAAATGGATGGAAAGAGTCCCACGGGCTTTTTAATTGAATCAAAGAGGAATACAGATATATATTTTTTTTTCTTTCTTTCTTCCTTCCTCCTTTTTTTTTTTTTTTTTTTTTAATCATCCTTGTCCAATACATAGAAGGTAGTCAGTGGTCTGTTTTCCAGTTGGGAGAAAGGTGATGACTTCTCAAGTTTTAGCAGAGAGAGACTGCTTCTTCCTCAAGCACATTTCTGGTCTCCAGTCAGCTCTCATCATGGCTTGTTCAGACTTAGCTGATTTATTGGTGATGGAGTCTTGTCACGCAGGGCTCAAGGGCCATCTTTTTCTCAGTGTCCAGTCCGTCAGCTGCCACGTTGAAAAATGGGCACCCCATGTGCACTGAACGAGCCGGCTCACTGGCACTGGCAGGGTCTGGCCTGCCTGCCTGCTTAGCTGGGGGCCTTTTGGGTTTTCCAAGATGACGCCTGGTTGATTCATTTCTGAATCTTCAGTATTGACATTTGTGTGAAACCATGGGAGTGTGTAGGACAGGAAGATCAGAGCAATCAGCTTTCATTGGAAAATATTTTTCCTTCTCAATTTCATGGCTGTTTTTAAAAAGGGATGTTCGAGACTTCAGTTTAAAGATGAGTATGTATTTTCCTTTCGTGATGACACACGATTATTTTCAGGGAAGATGACAAGAAACCACCTTTTTTGTTGTCTCGCCAATAACGTACAAAAATGGGCAGTGCTGATTTGCAGGCCTGGGTTGTGGAGACTGAAAACACAACTTCGCGCAGTTTCACTTTTTTTTTTCTTTAATTTGAACTATCAGAGTTCATGGCATTTTGTGGAAAAGGAAAAGCAATCCCAGGCACACACAGGGGTAGCATCTGCTTGACAGCATTTTCAATTAATCCCTGCCGTTACATGGACTTCTATTAGGTTCTTGCCAAAAGCCAATGCTAATTCAGTGTGTATGGAAATTATTTATTCTGAGTCATGAGTTACTTTTCTTAGCTATAGTTGTTATTGGTACTGTAATGACTTGGCAGCATTTCATCATTTTTTCCTGATGTCTGGCCCATGTCCATCTCCCAGAAACCCAAGCAAACACGCATTGCATAGGACCTGGTTTACCTCCAGCAGTGTCTCACACAACTACCTAATTTCTTTCATTGCAATTCACAGCAAAGATGGCCTATCTTGAATGGATAGAGTGTTTGTGCAGGCCTCACCACACTCTAGCTGAGTCACCTTGGGCAAATTACTTCACTTCTCTGAGCACTGGATACTTGGTGCAGGAAAATCTCAAACTTTCATCTGGCTCTGAAGGAATTTAGAGATTTGGGACTTCATAAATATATTCTAATTGTTCCTTGGATGAATCTGCAGCTCTCTGAGAACGGTTACCATTCAGGGATGTCATTAGAAACATGGAGAGGCCCCACGAAAAGGTGGATGTTGGGTCCACTGGGTACTCAGGACAGGAAGTAGGCCATCTGAGGGGCGCCTAGGTGCATCCCCTGGGGCTCAAAGAACTTTCCCCAAAGATGGGTGAGAAAGCTGAACACCTTCCAGGTGAAAGAGATGCTCAGCAGAGCTAAGTTTTTTGAACATACTTAGATTTTGGAGACTGGATCACTATGCCAAGAAAGAGGTTAGCAGTTCTCTTCAGAAGCAATGGAGATCTAATGGAATTAGGATCATTTTCCTCAGCTGCTAATTCATGAGGGCATAGATTGGAGGAGATAACAGAATTTTAAGTAGTTCCATGGATATTTGAACAAGATATTTTGTTCTCCAATGACAACCATTTGTATTGATGCATTATTATCAATGTACCTGATATGAGTTGTGACGTGTGTGAGGATTTTATGAAGATGAATAAATAATGCTCCTATAGTCCTTTTCTGAATTTTGGACTACTTTTGAGCCACTGACGGCAGGCAATTTGAGATCAAAATGGGTTTAGATTTGTATCCAAGTGGGCTTGCCAACTCTTTCTCTAAATTGAATTTATCTTCCTAAACTTATGGACACTCTTCTCCCCTTTACTGGAAAAAGGCTATCCCACTAAGAGAACCTAGGGGCAGAGGATGTCAGAATTGAGGAGATAGGCAGCTTCCAAAAGCCAGAAATGTTCTGTTGCTTTTTCCAAAATTCATCCATCAAACAAGTCACTAAAAGGAGGTGGAAGAGATGTCAGATCGGGAATGTTCTCTGGCTGAAGTTCCTTCACTTGGAATCCCAAGGCGTGGAAAAAGGATACTCCTAACAATTAGCATCAAACACATTGACATATTGGGAACTGTGGTGGAAAAATACGAAAGCAGCATATATTCAACAAGAATTTATTAAATGCCTACCGAGTACTGAGCACTTTTCTGGGCGCTGAGATATAGCAGAGAATAAGACATATAAGGTCTCTCTTCTTCTGGAGCTTATATTCTTAGTGGGGAAGAGGCAGTTATAAGTAGGTAAACATATGAATAAGAGGATTTCAAATATTCCTAAGTGCCTTGAAAAATTAAAACAGGTTAATTGATACAGAATAATTGGGGATAGGTTGGAAAGATGGGAGCTCATGAAATAGGGTGGACAGGCAAGGCCACTCTCAGGATGTGACAGGCTTTCTGAGGAGTCAACCACGTGGAGGTCTGGGGGACAAGAGTTAGAGAGATTAGCCAGTTCCAAGATCCTAAGGCAGGGATGGGCTTGGTGGGCTGGAGGAGCAGAGGGAAGGCCATTGTGTATGGAGTGGAGGAGTATGGGTAGCCGTGCTGGGATGCAGGGTCAGAGGAAGATGGGGGCCAAGTCATCTGGGACGTGGAGATTTCCTCCCAGTGTTATAGAAAGCCAATAGAGTATTTGTACACATACATTCAGATCACTTGGAGAGCTTATTAAACTGAAGGCTCCGCTTGGATAGGCCTAGTGTGGGGCCTGAGATTCTGCGTTTCTAGCTGCTTCTAGGTGATGCTGTTGCTGCTGGTTCACGCACCCAACTTTGAGTGTCAAGGGTCTCAACCACATTTTAAAAGATCCCTTGGACTGCCCTGTGGAGAACTGGAGAACTGGAGAATGAACTGGAGAACAAATTGCAGGGAATTGAAAGTAGATGAAGGGAGATGAGCTGGAAGCTGTGCATTAGTAGGTGTGGATGCTCAGGTTCGTGTGACTGAGGCCTGTGACTCCAGAGCAGAGGTTCTAGTCAGTTCCTCTCAAGGGTACTATACAGATTTGCAGCCTAGTTGCAGTAAGTGTTTGAATAAGGCTAACATTTGGGTCCTGTCACTGTTCCTAGAGCACCTATATTCTGGAGCAGAGCTTCTCGCGCTGTATGCAGTGTAGTAATCACCTGGAGAGCTTGTAAAATGTGGCTTCCAGTTTAGTGGGGTTGGGGTGGAGCCTCGGAGGCTGCCTCTCTGGCCCCCAAGGTTAATGTTGCTGGTGTGTCTTGCACACGGAGCCCTGCCACGTGTGTTCAGATCATGCTGTGAGGGTGAGTCACCTGAGGAGATTTTCAAAATTGCTAGTGTTTGGATCACACTTGACGTGAATTATCAGACTTCCCAGGGGAGGAGCCCAGAACTGGATTTTTGGGGGCGCAGTAGGAGGCTAATCCGTAGGTCAGACGGAGAGCCTTAGAGCCAGATGCGGTCACCCAATTCCCCAGGGAGGTGGCTAGGACTGTTGTTCCCACTGCAGAGAGCAGGTGAAAAGGGGCTCATTGACTTACCCAAGGTCACGGGGCCAGGAAGTGATAGAGCGGAGATTTCAACTTAGTTCTTCTAACTCCAAATTTAAGGCTTTTTTTGTAGTACTGTGCCACTTCCCTACTTCCCCATTTGGGGCAAAGCTCACTGTGCTAGATATTAAGGGGAACCTTGTCTGAGGCAGGGTCCAGCTATAAAACAGAAACTCAGCTATTTCAAATAGACAGCATCTTCAACAGGAGATGGGTTACCGTGGTGGTGGGAGTGGGGGTAGGTGCTAAGGGAAGGGACAGTGCAGGAGAGACAAAACTGAAGGGATGTTTCCAGAGATCAGGAACCACCGTGGTCCCAGGCCAGAAACTAGGAGCATGCATCCGTTCTGTTCTGCGCTGGTAAAGACGCTGATTCTGTTCATCAGGTTACAACCTCTGGGCCTACATTCCCCCTCCCCCCAAACCCCATCTCTGTTCAAAAAGGACTGTGAGTGGGACAATGGGGTTTAAAGTATGCATTCAGTTGGAGGGCCATGTGTGCAAAAGGAGGCGAGGAATGCTGTGAAAGCTGAAATTTTAACTACTGGTGTGTCCTAGTGGTCACCTTCCAAAGGAAGCAGATGGTGCTCTTGGGTATTGGGAATCTGACCCTCTTGGGCTTTGGGCCCATCCCCTGTGGAGCACTAGTGACTGGCCCCCAGCATCCTGTATGCACCCTCTACTTGTCTCTTCTGTGCCTACTGGTTCTCTGCTGCAGAGGGTGTCCGTGCTGTGCTGAGCGATGCCCACTGGGGTTTGTTAATGAAAACTGGCCTTCGTGTCTGACCACTTCTGACTACCTGACTGAGTTTCTTCATGACCCAGAAACTTTTGAAAGGAAAAAACAGCTGTAACATTATAGTAGATCTTGATATTTTAATAGATTTTTTAAAATACTAACTAGTGGGATTTGAGAGGGAATAAAATATCTTTCTCATAACTTGTGAAGAAAATGTTTTTAAAAAGGAGCAAAAGGTCACCTCTTTAATTAAGTGATATGATAGAAAGCGAAGTTAACAAATTTCCTAGGGTATCAGTCATTAATTTGTATCCATAGACCAAATTCCCATACTGCTGTTTGTTGGCATAATTTCCTTCTCTTATGATTAATTTAGTATTTAAAGAGAGAAGAAATTATTGAAATAATTTTTTTTTTTTTCTGCTAGAATTTCATCCTGTCCAAATTTCCATCTGTGAAAAGAAATTCTATTCTTTGGAACTAGGGAAAAGAAAATCACGGTAAAATGACAGATTTTTTTTGTGTTAGTATTTTATGTTCCACTTTGAGGTACTATTTGATAATTACTATTTAAAAGCTTTAAGGGACTTTTCATTTTCTCCCCAGCTCTGCTTTATAATTTGCCCAGGGATGTCTGGTTTTGGTCATCATATGTTTGCCTAAATCGCTAATTGTTACTACCTTTTCCTGTGAAGAGGCAAAAGAGCTCTGCGATGTTACTGTATGCATCTGAGCAGTTTTTCTGAATTATTTTGTTTGGTCGACCTCGAACAAATCATAGTCTCTGAGGTTTCTGTTTAACTACTGCTATAATGCTGTAAGAGCAGTAAGTTAATCACAGGTCAATGCGAAATCCAAAGGTCATCACAGATCATTACTTGGTGCTTTTGCAATCATTCTTAGGATGTTTAAAGCCTGATGAACATAGGAGAAGGGGAAGAAAAAGAGAGGGAAGCAAACCACAAGAGACTCTTAACTATAGAGAACAAACTTAAGGTTGCTGGAGGGGAGGTGGGTGGGGGATGGGCTAGATGGGGGATGGGCATTAAGGGGGACACCTGTTGTGATGAGCACTGGTGTTGTATGTAAGTGATGAATCACTAAATTCTACTCCTGAAGCAAATACTATACTGTATATGTTAACTAGAATTTAAATGAAAACTTGAGAAAAAGAAAGAATATTTAAAGCTTGTCATTAGGATATGGAAAATACCAGTAAAACAGTGAAGATTTGTTTTCATTATTTTCTGGGGGGGGAGGGAAGCGAGAGAAACCTCAGTTCATTTGTTGTATAGGCAGGAAGGGTCTTTGCAACCATCCTTCTTCATCTCTGTTTTGAGGAAGAGTTGGTCGCGTTCATGTAGTGTTTGTAATTGTCTTAGGCCATATTGATTTTATTTACAAGGTATAATTCTTCTATGATCACAAAAACTGTGGTTTCAGTTTCTTGTCTCAATCAAGAAGAGTAAGAAAGAGATAGAGGTCATGATCACTAGGGGTTGAGGCTGTCAGTTTACTTTGTTAACAATGCTAAGCCCTGCAGGGGGAAACCAAGAGGTATCAGTCCTCTGAAGGTGGAAGTAGCCTAAGGGAAGGTTGTGGGGATTTTTTTTCATCTGCACATCCCTTCATCTGTGTTATCCTAACAACATGAGAATATTATTTAAACCATGTACTTTATTTTGCTGGAGCATTTGATATGTTTGAAAAGTATAAGACTCTTTCCTAGGTAGACATATGCTTGCACTTAGCCTTAATTCGTACCCTCAGAGGCAGCAAATACAGTGTGGCCCTATTCTGTGTATTTTAAGAGGCTTCTTATAACAGGGCTGGTCTGTGGCAATACTGGTGAGTAGCACTTAGAGAGTTTAAAAACCACTCTGTCACAGTGATGACATACTCAGTGTGGTTCTAGAAGCTAAATAAAACACAGGAAAGAGATATTAAATGAAATAAAGAACACACCTATGTAATTATTGCCAGAAATGAAATTTTGAAACCCTAAATTTGAGTGTGGTCTAGGCACCTGAAGATTCCTGTAGATAAACAACCATCACTTCCCAGATTAAAATTTCAGGAAAGCAACGTCTATCTCAAGTGTCTTGTTTAGATAAAATATTCTGAAAACAGTTTGACTTGATCAGAGGAAGACAGGAAGCAGATGTGGAGTGAGACAGGTGTCCACAAAAACATTCCCTTCTGAGTGGCTCCATTTACGTGTAAGATCCCAAAGACAGTCCATTCCTGCCCGTGTCACTTAGTTTCCATTGGAATACTTTGGGCCAACTCAGAAGACACTGATCATTATGGTAGAATGGTTGTAAGACTTAAAATCCAGATCTCTTTGAAATCTAAAAGTAACATTTTCTTTTAAAAGGACTCATTTTTTAATGACTGTGATCAAGACAATTATAGTTTATGGATAAAGGACACCCTTCTCCCGTGTTTACTAACTCACTCAAGTCTTTGAATTTTTCTGTAACTATTTCCTTGGGAAAGTGAGTGAACGTTTTTCAGGCCTCTGCTACACCCAATACTCCACTGGACTAGATCAAGTCTCTACCAGATGATTTTCTCAGGTTATCTCATTTTCTCTTTGAGACAACCTTCGAAAGCATTTTGTAAGTAAGAAAACTGAGGCTCTGATTTGTAAATGTCTGCCTGGCAAAATAGAGGGTCCATTCCAGATTCCAGACCCAGCTTTTTCTAAAATTATATTGTCGCCCCCAAATACCTTAACAGCCAAGACTCAATGTTATGAGGGCCTGCAGGTTCAAATACATTTGTAATTTGGCTAGGCTTTCCATTTACCTGAAGCTAACCACACTCCCAGTATAATCCAGTAAAATTTATGGTTTATTTTTGTGTTTTGCTATTTCTCCCATTTACAGTATCTAGCAGACTGTGCGGCATAAAGCAGATAATTGATAACTACTTCATGAATTAATGGATTTTCAGATATCTTGAGTGCCTGCAAAGCTGCCTAACTTAGAAGCATCACAGTCACTTTTGTTTTTTGTTTTCTGGGCTTTTTTTTTTTTTTTAAGATTTTATTTATTTATTTGACAGAGAGAGTGTGTGAAAAAACACAAGCAGGAGGAGCAGCAGACAGAGGGAGAAACAGGCTTCCTGCTGAGCAAGGAGCCCAATGTGGGGCTTGATCCCAGAACCCCGGGATCATGACCCAAGCCAAAGGCAGCTGCCCAACTGACTGAGCCACCCGGGCACTCTCACAGTCACTTTTGTTAAAAAAGATGAAGAGTTTAAAAAAAAAAAGATGAAGAGTTAAAAAAAAAAAAAGATGAGGAGTTGGGTTTTCTCCACCTTTCTTTCACCTCGTAAAATCATAATGCCAATGGTTAGGCTAGTTCATACTGTCATCTCATTTATGTAGCTGGTCCACTTTGTCCTTGAGGCAAAAATGCTTCTTTTTCTATGTATGACTTACCACTTTATATATTTTTTCATGTGTGTGTGTGTGTTTTTAAAGTAAGATCGATAACTTAGTTACTAGTGGTCTAGTATTATAGATACAGATTTTATACTGGACTAGCCATGAGGATAAATACACTACAAATATTATCTCCTTTCATTCTCAAAACAACCCTGAGAGACACAAACCTTAGGTATTACTATCCTATATTACAGTAAGGAAACTGAGTTTCAGAGGAATTAAATAACTTGCTCTCAGTCACAGTTAATGAATTTCAGAAACACACGAGGAATCCAAATCTGATTGGCTCCTAAAGCCTGTGTTCACAATTTATTTTATTTTTAATTGAGACAAAGTTTACATACATGTTAAGTATACAGTATCTTAAGGGTATGGTTTGTTGAGTTTTGGTAAGTGCACGCATCTGTATAACTGTCTACCCAGTGAAGATGTGGAACATTTTCATCGCCCAGAATGTTCCCTCATGCCTCTTCTCTGTTGTTTCCAGCTACCCACGATGAAGGCTGCCTGTTCTTGAACTTAAAGAAATTGAACTACAGACTTTTTTTGGGGGGGGGATCTATCCCTTGTTTCACTCAACAGAGTATTTTCGAAATTCATCCACGTTGTTGTATATACTGATATCGACCATATGGTTGGTTAATTCATTGTTATCGCTGCATAGTATTCCATTTTATGAATATATACAAGTTGTTTATCCATTCTCCTGTTGATGGGCCTCTGTAGTCTTTCAAATTTGGGGCGATTGTGACTAAGGCTACTGTGAACATTTTCATACACAAGTCTTTTTGAGAATATATGTTACCATTTCTCTGGGGTAAATACCTATGTGTGGAATCACTGGGTTACAGACTGGAAACATGTTTAACTTTAAAAGGGACTGCCCATTTTCCAAAGTGGCTGAACCATTTTATATTCTCATAAGCAACATAGAGTTCTAGGGTCTCCCTATCTTCTCTAAAATTTGATACTATCAGACATTTTAAGCTTTTATGTTACCTTTTAAAATGCCCCCTTCCTTACTTAGCTGGGAGCCTCTCGAGATCAGAAAGTAGGTGTCCTTCATCTCTTTATCCACAATGCTTAATTCGGTGTCTGGCAGAAAGATGACTCATGTGAAACTAATTTTGAGGATTGCAAAAATGGTTGTCTGGATCCCTTCCAGCAGTGAATCTCTAGAAATCTAACCTCATGCCACGTAGCATGCAGATTGTTTTGAACCAAAAGGCCTTTGGATTAACATCTTCAGCGACTAACAGGGAGGTGGCAGATCAGTGATCCTTAGTGAGTGACTAGCCAGTCACTGGCTCTCCTGAATAAGGTGGCTCACTATTTCCTGGGAGGCTTTTCTTCAGCAGTGGGCCCATCTGACATGGGAAGTCTACTTGGACATCAGTGAAACCATAAATGTCGACCTCTGACCCATCTTTAGGATAGCATTTTGATTATCTGTTGTTGCATAATAAAATGACAACAAATTCAGTAGCTTAAAATAATACCTATTTACTATTGCACAGTTTTTGTGGATCAGGAGTCTGGCCATGGCTTAACTGGGTCTTCAACTTCACAGGGCTACAGTCAGGTGTTGAATGGGGCTGTGGGCTCATTTCAAGCCTGGCCTGGGGAAGGATTCATTTGATTGATTAGAAACAAGTCACAATCAAGGAGAGAGTATTACACAAGGGCGTAAATACCAAGAGGTGAGGATAATTGAAAGGTCATCTTAATGTCTGTCTGTCACAGATGGTCGGTTTACATCTTTTTCAAAGTGGAAAATACAGATATTACAAGGAAAATAGTTGTTTTGACCCAAAGAGAGCATTAAATTTTTTCCTGTCCTAATGAATAGTGTCAGAGGCTCTAGTTTTACCCCAACACAGAGAGACACTGTTCTGGATCAATTATCTGCAGTTAATGTCCACTTGTACAGAAGATTGATAGGAAAGCATGAAGTGATTTCTGGATAAATACTTCTCAGTGGGTTCATTCAGTGTAGATGAATTGAGTCTTTTCTGTGATCTGCTACTGGACAGAGCTCTGGTCTGAAATTTGCCACGGATTAAAGAAGTAGAGAGATGGGCAGAGTGACCCCTGTTACCACAAGGGTGGGAAGCCAGGCTTTTTGGCAACAAGTTTGCTTATCTGGAATAGAACGATTAACCCAGACAAAACACAGAAAGAAACCCAAGTGTCATATGAAACCAAGTTATCTATACTTTTAGGGAAAGTATTATTAATTTATAAAGTAAGCCACGTGTATAAAGATGGGCACAAACAAAATATTTTACTTATTAGAAGATATCTGGAAGATGTTCAAACTTGAACCCTTAGTCTTGGAGAGTTTGGACAGTGCAGGAAGACAGCAGAGCCTTGTCCGACCTTGACCATATGGTATTTATTCTATCCTTGATAATTAAAGATTTTGAGTGCCCTAAGTGTTTTTTCAAATTTAAGTTAAGCACAAAGGCTCACTTCCAGATTTTTGGATAACACTATTAATATAGTCCTTTAATAGTTTAGGAAGCTTTGAGAAGCTAAAGGCCACATATAGCTGTACTTGGGGGAAAAAAAGTTGGTTTCAAAATTCATCTCCTCAATAAGCTGCATAACCTACTTTCCTCAAGTTTATGAATTAATCATTTCAAAGAAATGGAAAGTAGTATATATCTCTTCTAGTTAAAAAAGAAAGACAATATTAATAGACATTTGGAAACTTCTTTTGCCACGTTTCAAATTCATGCTAGGTAATTTACATTCAAAGCAAAAAAAAATGCCTTTTTTGATGGATGCACAGTGAAAGAACAATTTATTTTAGTTATAGAATAATAATATTGAAAGTTATATAGCATCTAGTATGTGCTAGGTACTGTTCTACCCAGCATAGTGTATAATACTAAATATATACATATATTATTATATACACAAACATATACACATATATTACTCATATGTATACACATAAATATATGTACTAATTTAGTTTTCATAGCCACCTGTGAAACAATTCCAGAACTTGGAAATACATATACGCTAACCCACATATTCTGTGAATTGGTGTTCTCAACCCGTTGGTTCCCTTGTTAAGGAGTGAAATAAGTATTTGATTCATGCTCACTGTACAGTTACATGAGAATAGTGTTTTAACTTTTTGAAAAGCGTGCTTTGGTTTCTCTGACACAGGTACTATCATTTCTGTTGATGAGGCAAGAGAGGCACAGGGTAGTTGAGCAACTTGCCTGGGGCTTCACAGCCATTCCAGAGTGGAGGCAGTACTTGAATACCAGCAGCCTGGAGGGTGTCTGCTCCTAACTGTCCCACTATCCTCCCCCCCCACCCCCCACCCCTCCCACCCCCGTCTTGAGGGATTTGCTTTCTTTTCATGCATAAACCATAGCCAGCTTTACCAACACTTAAAAAAGCAGGATCAACAAAAGGGTCCAAGATAAACCTGTGCAATCCAGCTTAAGGAAAACAAATAAACCAAAAAAGCACACTCGCTCTAGGCTGGCACAAGTTTCCGGGTTAGGACAACCAATCTAAGAAAGCTCACACTTCACTGTTTTAAGGAAAATAAACACCTAACGGTGATGGCCTAATTATGATTCTCAAGGGCAACATACAGTGCTTCCCTGGTGGATTCAAAAACAACCTCCAATGTTGTAGTAATGCTTGGAGCTCCGTGAAGAGTCTCAGTTGGCATCAGGCAGTGGAGCCTCCAGGGTGACAGCAGGACGGCGGAGAGGCCAGGAAAGGGAAAACAGTAAGAAGAGATGAATTGTTCATGAAGAGTGGTCGTGGCCTCACTCGTGTCATGGACTTTACACCAATAACTGGCCCCCGCCACAGTTCCTGGGGTCCCACTCTGAAGAAGCCTTCAACAGAGCCACAGTCCATGCCAACAGACTTCCCTCGGAATCCGTCTGTGGATGCTGTGGGCAGCTTGCATGGTATTGGGACATTCTTGGGCTGGAGTTAAAGCAGAGTCCCCGAAACCCTAGGCTCTGAAGCCCACCATATCAATAATGGCATCACGCCATTCCTGATGAAGAAGATAACTCAGGACCTCCTACCCATGTTTGGAGGACTTGATGGATAAGAGCAGTGAGAGCAGAGTAGGGCTCAACCTGCCCTCGTAGACCATCCTGAAGCTGGACTAATGCCTCCCAGACATCTTGAGCAAGGAATGGTTGTTGTCATGGACCCTTATGTCCCTGAAATGTAGTCGGGGGACAGTCTAGCCAGCTGTACCTTCAGATTACCCTGGTTGTTTTACTAAGAAAAACACACACACACACACACACACACACACACACACACAGAAACCCAAACTATAAATAAATAAATAAATGTTATATATACAAAGTAAATATGTAACTATGCGTATATATTTATGGTTTTTATTAATATGTAATACATATTTATATATAACTCATATTTATAGTTTTTATATGTACATATATATTTATAGTTTTTACTGACAATAAAATAAAACATTCCCATTTTATAGAAACAGTTCAAACCTCACTGAAACTTATAAAGAAAAAAGGTATAAATCCCCTAACAACCCGCCATTCACAGATATTGGCTTATTTACTAAGAATGAATATTGACATTTTGACTACCCTCTCATACAAATCTTCATGAGTATGAAACTACCTAGTGACACATGTCGCTGTGTGTGAATGAAAGCATACTAAGAAGGATTTCGGTAAACTTTCACCTGATGGGGAGTGTGGAGGTCTTGCATGGTTGGTAAATGTTGATCCAAATCATCATTTGAGTCAATAGAAATGAGAATGCTGTTGCGACTAGGTTTTTTTGAGGTTGGGAGACAACAGGAATAGAATTACCCCAACATCTGGGCTTGGGCAGATTTTCCTGAATCTTTGAAAACTTTCTGTGTGCATGGGATCAGGCAGCGTGTGGCGGCCACCAGTGAAAGCCAAGAGGAGCCCTCTGGTTCGCTGGCTGGTTTCTTGGGGGCCGGCAATTGAAGAGACAGATGTGGTTGGTGTTCACCATGTGGTGTTGATCTTGGACTTGGCCCTGATAAGGCTTCAAGAGCAAGGTACACACTGCATGAGGTTGGGAAAGGTTTTGGAATAATGGCTTTCTAAATCGTGTTCATAAAAGACACAAAGAAGCATAAGATGATGGCTGGGACTGATTTAATTAGCAGCAGAGGAATCAAGCAAACCAGCGACCAGATTCTTTCATCTCTCTCCAGAAAGGACATTTTTTTAACCAGACTCGTGTTACAAAATCTGTGATAAAGTCCACAGTTGTGATTAAGACAGGACCTAAAGCAGAGGAGAGTCAGATCACTGTGTTTAAAATGTTTAGAAACAAACGTGGACAAAGACCACTGATTTTTCCTTTGGGGAAAAGGCGACAGTCCATGTGACTAGATAAATTTTGCTGAATCCATTAAAAACACATGTCGCATTGGGTCATATGCTAATCTCTTGTTTACCCTCCTGCAGCCCAGGCCTGTGGTTGCTGTCCAGGATCGGAATGTATGTTTGAACCTGACAGCAGTGGGAAAGAGCCCAGTCTTGTTTGTGTTACACTGAGAACCCCGTTCTCAACATTCTGGATTTTCAACCCGGGGATTCTAGGGAGATTGGTGTCACTGTGTATCACTGTGTAAACCAAGTCCATTCTTTTCTTCATCATTCATATGACAAAATACCATAATATTCAGAGCCTTAGAAGCATCACAGATTGCTGCCCCGGCATGTGAGGTAGGGAGCCGCTCAGTGAACTCTCTTCCCTTTCACCTAGAATGTGCTTCTCTCTCACCAAGCTCCTGTTTATCTTCGAATTCCTACTCATCTTTGTCATTGCTGCACAGATAACACTTTTCCCTGAGAAGCCTTCCCTGACGGACTGCCCAAGCCTGAGCTGACTGTTCCTCCTCTGTGCTTCTCCAACCTTCCACTTCTCACCCCTGGTTACAGTCACCTGCAACCCGCGTCCATCCTTCACCAGACGGATGGTCTATGAGGATCAGAAGCCCATCACCAAGGACAGAGCCTGCCACATGATTTTAGTAAACATCTCTCCGATGAATGAGGACACCCCTCTGCTGGGTACGCTCCAAGATTTCTGGCTCCCAGGGCCACCTCCACCCCGCCTCCCGAGCTGCCATACCCAGATCCTTGATGTGACATTTGGGATTTCCATTCCTCTAGGTA
The DNA here is from genome assembly GCF_030435805.1 of Mustela lutreola. NCBI lineage: Eukaryota > Metazoa > Chordata > Mammalia > Carnivora > Mustelidae > Mustela > Mustela lutreola. The sequence continues at coordinate 54,426,090 of NC_081295.1, read as the reverse complement.
CATAAGGACAAAAAAGTGCAACTTTGGCCTCATGTTACCAAACGTCTTTATTCCCAAACAGTTATCATATGTGATTAAGTCTGGTAGCTCACAGCACGTAAATGGTCAAACACAAACAAAAATTTAAAGACAAAAGCAAATCTGTCGTCTTTGACATGAGATTGCATTGACTGAATTATAGAAATAGGACTTGGAAAATTGCAGTGAGCATTCTAAGGGCCGTCTCTCTGCCACCTCCGGTCCTGGAGCCTGGCACCCTACCCCGAGCTGTTCGAGGACACCCTCCTACTGAACCCATTCTGTGGGGTCTCGGAATCAGGGGAGACCTGATTCATGGTGGCTGTGATTGTGAACGTGTGGCTAGGGAGGAATTTGCCTGATCTATTTCAGGACACCAAATTGCACAGTGACAGAAAAGACCGTCCTATTTTCTTCAGAAGATCTTGGCCTACTCTTTCTCTTCTCCTTTTGCAACACTGAGAATTCAGTGTCTAAATGTGCTTTTCTTCCTGGTTACCTGTGCTCTTTGCACTGGGGTGTGCTGTCTAGCATGTTCATTATGAATCTGGTTTTGTCCTTGTGTTTCATTTCAGGACGAGGTTATTCACTGAGAACCAAATCTTCATTTTAATATCACCGTGCTTTGGGAGAACTCAGAGTCATAAAATTCTAGACACATGGGGTGCTGGTGTGGAAATATTAGGGAGGAGAAGGAATGAGACTTGTGGGAGATGAAGGTCCTATTCCTGATTAATGGAGTTAATGTGTGGGTGCATAGATCACCATGTAATCGGTAACACTTGGTGAAGAGGGTAGAAATTAAAGGTGAGAAAATATTTTAGTAGCCTTCACTGTTGAAATATTTTGGCCTTGGAGCTGGCATCAGTCATTCCAGTGGTAATTCTCCGTAAGTGACCTTCTCAGCTTTTGGCACTGAGTGCCAAAAAGATGTCCTCCTTTTCTAGCCTACCTGCCTAACAGTAGGTGGGATTTATTCATTTGTTCTCTTTTGAGTGCTCTAGCCATCAGCTGTGAGTCCTGGAGCACACAGCTGTTCTCTGGGGAGGAATTCATGCCCCTCCCCAACAGCACAAGAGCATCCTAACTCAAGACATACCATTTCTTGTGAAGGTCAGGTAGGGAAGGAAGGCCCGTGGGGACAGGCAGGAGAGCAGGAACGTGCCACCTTCTGGAAAGGTGTCTGCTCACGTGGTGAGGATCTATTTGGAGCCTCAGAGCCAGGTAACCTAAGACAATTAAGTGGGAGTTTCCAACCAGAGTAAAGAGGAATCTGAGGCAGGTGGGAACTTGAGTCTGGAAGCAGTGTTGGTAGAATTCAATTTCATCAGTTACATATGCGCAGGTAGAGAAATCTGTGCATTTTTTACCTGAGTGCTGTTCACTACTGATCATATGACTTTGGAAGAAAATGTGATTATCGGAGACAAAGAGGTTAGCTGGAGTGCTGGGCAGGGTGTGTGTCTCTGGGCTGAGCCCACGGGTCCCACGGCAGGTACATGTGCGTGCACACAGCCCAGCGCCCAGGGCATCATTCAGACCTGGCAAAAAATGTCATTCGACAGGAGAAACGTTTCTCCCTTGTATTTATGGGAAAACTCCAGCTTTCATTAACCTAACGAAATGGTGTACCACCTTGAAAAATAACTTTTGATTATCATTATGTAAGGAAACCTGGTAAACATGCACAGAAATGATTCATGCTAAACAGATAAACAAAGCAGAAAATCGTGCACCATAATCAAGGTATATATAAACTAAGTTGTATTCCTAGGACGCAGCTCCCCCTGAGACGGACTCACAGGGCAGCTATGTCCACAAGTGTCCGTAACGGTGGCTTTTCCTTTACTCACGAAACTGGCCGAGGCCTAGTAGCACTTTGAGACTCAGGATGAGACTTGAGACTTGGGGGGTGGGTTCCCCCATGTAATCTCTGGTGAAACATCAAGGATTCTCTAGGTAAACCAAGTATTTGCACACAAACTACTGGCTCGTCTCTGTCAGGAGCAGTGCCTTTGAACCAGTGGGAATGACGAGTATAAACGTGCCCTAAGTTGCATTTCAGGTTGGTCTTCATACCGGAGCTTGACTGAGAATTGGGATCTAAAATCATGACTGTGGTTTAATCCCTGACTCTCTCCTTTTCCTTCTTTTCTGATCCCCAGAGATAACATTTTGTAGTGAATAATGCCTTACAATTGGATTATTGGAGAAACACTGACAATGAGAACTGAGTGCTACATTTATATTTTGTGTGTGTGTGTGTGTATGCTTTTTTAAAAAAAAGATTTGATTTATTCATTTGACACAGAGAGAACACAACTGGGGGAGTGGCAGGCAGAGGGAGAGGGAGAAGCAGGCTCCCTGCTGAGAAGGGAGCTGCCATGCAGGGCTTGATTCTAGGACCCCGGGATCAGGACCAGAGCCAAAAGCAGACACTCAGCCAACTGAGCCACTCAGGTGCCCCTATATATGCTTTTAAATATTTGCAGGACAGAATGTAGGTATAATAGTATGTTACGTTACATTTGGGGAGGTTTTGATCATTTCTGTGAGAAACTTGATTAGGAGAATCTTGAAATTGGTGAACATATTCAGCAAACAGAACCTGGCTTCAACTGTAACTTTTCACACATAGGTCCACGACAAATGGTAAGAATGCTCAAAGGAGAGCTGTAGATGCTACTATGTTCATCTTTCCTTTACCATGTTGTCTCCTGGGGTACGTACGATGTTCCCTTGGGACCCATACTAGCCAGACTGACTCCGCCCATCATGGTGATTGCTTTTGCTGTTCCCCTTGCTGTAAATGCCCTTCCCTTTATCATATCTGAGTTGGATCACATCTAAGGCACGGCTTAACTATTACTTCTGCTATAAGTTTGGCCAACATGGGTTGCTTGTCCTGCTTCTGTTGAATTTACAGTCCATCTGTCAGTCAGTCAGTCAATTGATACAGTTTGATAAGTATAATTAGACAGCTGCAGGCAGGGGCCAAAGAAGTCCAGAAACACTCAGAATAGAGTGTTTACACCATAACTTTAGATGCTTATGATACTCATCTTAACCCAACTTTGCATACGAAGGAGGTGAGTCCGGGAAGCTACGGGGTGTGACCAGTATTCTACAGCTTGTTAATGGTGAAGCTAGGACCCAGATTCCAGCAGTCCTGGAGGAGCTCTTACCCTTTACAAACTTCCTGGATGCTTTAAGAGCAGGAAGCATAGAAAGGCTTCTCCACCTCTGTTTCTTTTTTCTGTTGAACCCAGGCCTGGGTAGTTAGTGGTTGGGAAACCATGGGAGGTATTTCTCCTGTCTGTGGACAAGGACACTCTCCAGATGAGAATCCGGAACCTGGGTAAAAATGGGAGAAGTCCAAGTACATATTGATTGCAAAGAGCAGTGTTTACTTGCAGCGATGTTGTGGAACGATCGGTGTAAAGCAGACTCACTCACTGGCTTGCCGAGGTTGAGAAAGCACTGGGCAAGAATCAGGTGGGAGGGTTAGGTATAGCTGTATGAATTAGTACTCATGCTCAGCTGTCTCTGAAAATGTCATAATCCATATTCATAGCAAACGAAAAAAAAATCGCCACTGGAGAGAATAAGATGTTCTAGAGTCCAGTTCCCTGGGCAGTGAAACAGGTCATTAATCTTTCCTCTGGTTCCTCTTGTTTTTCCCTCAGCACACAGTGCTTCAACGTGAGAAACCAAGAGTGTTCCAAAAGGCTAATGGTTCTTTTCTCTGGGAGTGCTAAGCAAAATATTTATAAATTTGGTTCACAGGATATATATTGTCATTGTATTCATAAAAGGTTTAAAATCTAGATAAACTAAATTTTAAAAATGCTTCTTTGTACTTGGCAATATTTAGATTGCGAAGTATGTCTGGTCACGATCGTGAACGCTCTGTTGGCTTTAAACTTGAAACGTTACTTTGGCTTCTACTTGTGAGCGCCATTTGGATGTCTTGATAAAGTACAGGAAGTCCATAGGGGACTTAGGTGACTGTTGGTTTGGGGTGGCACATTGCAGGGTGGTTACTCTTGGAGGAATTTGGCCCCCAAACAGCCCTCTCTCTGCTGGTATTTAAGTTATTTTTTGGTAACATTAGTGATTGGAATAGGTGCTCAGAATGATTCCTGGGGTCAGGCCACGGCAGGACCCACTTTTGAAATCATCTCTCGAGTGTGTTTTCGGGCATGGTTCATGGTATTTAAAAGCTTCGGAAGGACTCCCTGCAGAAACAAATCGAGCACTGAATTTTCGGTACGGCCCCTAATTCTGTGATTAGAGGTCCGGCCGGGGAAGAAGCTGGTTATTATCTTAAACTTCTTGGCTTTCAGGGGAAAGTCATTTACTTCTTATTTTTAGTATACAGGATGTAAAGAGAGAGAACATTTTGGTGGTTAGACCAGCTGGGTCTATGCCAAAGTGAAATGGGACATGCAGCCGTCCAAATCGATTTGCTCTCCGGGACTGGTGTAACCCTTCCTCTCCAGGTTGAAAAAACAGTAATAAAAATTTTATACACAGACACACACACACACACACACACACACACATGTATATAAATGTATTTCTCTCTTTCTCTCTGTCTCCCTCTCTCATAGTGAAAATTCAGAGAAGGGACAAATGAGCATTGCCTGGAGTTTTCGAAAATAGGCTTAGGGAAAGAAGATGGGCCTTGTGTGATTAAAATTTGGATGGGTGAGAAGTGGTGATAAAACACTCTATCTAGGTTTTGAGATAAAAACCATCTTTTGGAAACTTGATTTAAACGTTCTTGGGAATATTCATGGAACTTACTTAAAAAGAGATTGAGAGTTTTCAATCAACATGCATATCTCCCCTAGACAAATATCTCTTATATGCACAGCTTTATATGACAGTATTTTTAGAACCTTAGAATCTATGTGTGATGTGTACAAAGGGAGTTTTAAAATTCTTTCCTACTTTGTCCCTTGATAACATGGGTTATTTCATGTGATCAGTGAAAAGTAAAATAGCATACTTTTAGAAACCTATCATAGGACCCCAAACGTTACTTTTTCCACTAATTTGGAAGGCTTGTTACAATCCCTGATGCTATCATAATTGCTGTGACACAGGGAGAAGAACCAGTCGTGTGTGGTGGGTCGGAATAGAGAGGGGAGGCCTACATCAGGCTCTGGAAACATACTAGCCCTGCCATCAGCTAGTTGTTCCCTGGTGGGAAGGAATTTTGACCTCTGGGGGTCATTTCCTCATCTACAAAATGAGGAAACAGTATCTACTTAAACACTGAATGAGAGAGTTACATGTAATGATTTGCCTAATGCGTGAGTCATGATCGGCACATAAATACTCATTCCTTTCCCTGTTTCCCTGCGCTTCAGGCAAGGATCAAGGGCTCCCTACCTAAAAATCCATTTTTTACTGCTCCCTAGTTCTATTAGCTAGCCTAACCTAATTCTCTGTTTCCAGCCTTCATCAGCACGATTCCATTAGCATATTCAATTTCTCATATTATTTATAACCTACACTATTATTTTTATAATCCTTACAAGTTATTTTTGCTCCAGTGCCCCTTTGCACCATCATGAAATAGACTTTCTCCATTGCTGAGCGGTTTCTTTGGTTATTCTTGGTTACATATAAAAGCACTCACATACTCTCCTCTGATTTAACTTTCTATGGCCCTCCTGGAACATGGTTTGGTTTTTGGTTTTGTTTAGGTTTGTAGTGGCTTTGCTTGAGTCTGAAGGCTTCTGGATTAACTGGAGTCTTGTCTTATTCTTCTTGTCTCCTGGTCTGTGGCTTCTCTTGTAAAACCTTCTCTACAAAATCCTTAACAAGGATCCTTCGATTCTTCCATACTCAACTCTAACATCAGTCCTTGTGTCCTGAAATCAGTCTCTCTCATCTTCATGGAACTAGACTTCATCACAATAGAGGAAATTGAGAAAAACCTATGACACTTAATCCATTTGCCTGGCACGAACTTGCTCCCGAAACACTCATTTTGCATTAACTGGCTTTCCCTTCCCTAGTCTACCTTTTTTTAAGGCAGTGTTGAAGTTTCATATATATATATAGTGTTTATAGCCATCTCATTTTTCAAATTCTGTGTTAATAAGACTCATGCCCAAGTTAAAATGTCTTTGTGATGTCACTGATATCCCTATGCATAGTACTCACACTTATTCATATGATTGAAATCTGCTTGATAAATTAGGGATTTTTAAGAGATGAGCAGTTTCATTTTTTTGTGCCTTAAAAGGTCTTCAAAGAATCTGAGAATTGGAAGAAAGGTAGGGCAGTCGCTAGGTACCTCCTTCTATTCAGCAAAGGCAGATCCTTGATGTCTCAGACTGGGACTGATCAGCACCTGCTTCGTTGCCACTGCTCAGCCTCTCCGAGCTCCCATTCCACTTCAAACAACTCTCCACACTGAGAGCTCTGCCTTCAACAGGCTAAGGCTCTCTTGGTGCACCATGACGGTTAAAAATTATTTTGGGGAGGCATAGATTATTTGTTTGGTGTTTTCTGCTATTGGAGAAAACTCTTTTTTATTAAGAAGCAATTTTCCAACAAGCAAGTTGACATCGAATAGGCTCTGATATATTTGGAATTCATGAGTGTGAAAACCAGGAAAAACCATCCATTTGTTTTGATGCAAAACAAACTCCGGTTTTCTCCCAGGAGACCTCACGCTGGCCTCTGCTATGGGACTATCTGTCTTTGTCCTCCAACTCAACCTTTTATTGGTTCAGGAAAGTGAGTGACTCACTGGAACTTTGAGAGGCATTATTTTTCCAGATCTGTGATGAATTCAAGATAGTCGAGCTTTTAGGAAGGACTCCTTTTCCTGGGTCCAGGAAAGCACCCCCTACCCCAACTCGTTTTGTTGAAAGGCAGAATTAAGACTTTGCTAGAGAAAGAAACCGATCTACTCTGTGCTGAAGAGTATTTATGATCCCTGTACACTTTATCTTTCAGAATAAGAATAAAAGCGTAGGAATATCTAAATCCTACCAGGGTTTTAAAAATTACATTTCATTCATGCCCAGGTATAACCTCCCATCATAAATCCTGAAAAATGTGGAGGAAGACAATGACGGGCCATTCTAGAGCATAATGAGGGATATATATTTCAGTGCCTGGGACTGATGTTTATGTATGTGATCACTTGGAAGAGGTTTTATTTAATGCACCATGTCTTTAAATTGGCTCTATTTTGAATATAATCATAAGAGCTACACTTTATTGTGTACATGCCAGGCAGTTTATAAAGGCTAGTTCTAATTCATCCTGATCCTGTGAGGTAGGTTTTATTCTTCCTGCTTTCCCTGTGGGGAAGGTAACACTTAGAAACTTTAAGACCTTGCTCAAGGTCATATCCAGTTAGTGGATTGTTTGTCTTGACTGTTTTGCTGCAAAGTCCACCATCCTTCCCCCACATTCTTTTCCCTGTACCTTCAGTTCATCTTTGGCAAGGATTTTCTGATTTTTAAGCACCGCTTTGTTTGGGCTTTTTTGTGTTTGCAGGTGTGTGTGTGTGTGTGTGTGTGTGGTGTTTATCTGTGCCTGTGAAGTAACATATGGAGCCATAAGCATCCTGTTTTATCTTCCAATATTACAGTTCTATGAACCACAAAATCTCACCGAAATCCTGTTAAGTCTGATACAAAATAGAACTAGAGAGGTGATAGAAAAAGGAGAGATGATGAATTTATTGAAACGCCCTCTTTTTTAATAAACACCTTCAGGCTCATAAGTTAGATTGCTAGTTAATTTTGTGAGGATTACTGCTCTGAAGGATTTCAATAATTTCTGCTGCTCTCTTAAAAATCCTCTTTGACATCTGAAGACCTAATAAAGGAGAAACTATGATCTCTTCCTTGTGTTACTTGAAAGTGTACATGAAGGTATAATCCCAGATGGGATAGTTCTGTGCGCACGACCACATCTGTGTCAGACCGACTTTGCCATCAGACTCATTTCATCTGCACACTTTCTAAATCACATCAGCATTTACGAGCAACTCTTCAAATCTCTTTCTCACATGCATATCATTTCAGTGCAGTTTATCTGAAACACGCCGTAGAATGTTCCTTCGTGCTCATTTCCCTAAAGCATGAAGGGAATTGGCAAGTGACAAGTAATTTTTCTGTCAAACATAGGACTGTTTCATTTACAATATAGAAGACACAGACACTTGTTTACCAGTGGCCTCGGGCTATGGCCCGGACACCCATCGAGCAGGGACGCAGCTAGAAACACAAGAGCTTTTTTTATCCATTTGAAAATATGCATGCTTTGTCACCGACCTTCAAGCAAGTACTGGTCCATAACCCAGCTCAAGGTGTTTCCCCACTAGTACCTGCTAGTGACTTTCCCACAGCATTTCCCTCTCTTGTCCTCGTGGACTTGTTTCCATCTGGATTCTGGCTCCAGGCTCACGTGCTATGGCCCCAGAAACCCCTCTATTCTGCCCATGATATGTAGAACCCTGAAACAGTGCGGACTGCAGTTCCCATGAAGTCCTGGTCCAGCACTGACACCTCCCAGCTGTGTAATCTTAGGCTCAGCTTCCTTCCTGGTGAGGGGAGGATCCTTGCCCTGCCCTGCTGATCTCCTGTGGTTAATGGGGTCGGAGGTGGGGGCTGCTGGGAGGATGTAGGGGAGCCCTGCACAACATTAGCTCCTTGCAGACGTGCCCCAAAGCCCTTGGCATCTTTGCACAAACTTCCCTTTGCCTCTTAAATTAGACATCATCCCTGATCTTGATTTTAAGGTCATGAGGACGTCTTTAATTTGGGCTTGCCATTGTGTAGGGATCTGCTGATGCCATGCCCTCCTCTGAGGGTTGCACTCCCAGTGCCAGCACCAGTACTCTGTTTCAGGACACCTGTCCCTCTTTTCTTTGAGACATAGCTGGGGAGACTCCGCCCACACGGAGCTGTGCCTGGTTTCCCTGCCGAGCTGCGTCTAGTACAGTCTTCTCTTGGTTCCTCACTGACTTGGGCCATCGACACAGGCTGCTCTCCATCTGCCTCGAATGCTCTCTGTTCATCCTTTACTGCTTCTTATTCTTGAGGTCAGGGACTTTGTTCCTTTGTTGAAACCCTCACTCCTAATGGGCTGGTACTTAGAGGTGGGGCCCTTGTGAGGTAATCAGGTTTAGATGAGGTCATGAGGGTAGGGCCCCCCTGATGAGATCAGTGACCCGGTAAGAGAGACAAGAACTCGCTTTCTTTCATGTGAGAATCAGCAAGACCACAGCCATCTGCAAGCCAGGAGGAAGGCCCTTGCCAACACCCAACCTTGCTGGCATCCTGATCAGAGACTTCCAGCCTCCAGAACTGTGAGAAATTAATATGCCTTGTTGAAGCCACCCAGCCTGTGGTAATTTGTTATAACAGCCCAAACTGACAAAGTGTGACAGGGATCCTGTCTTTTCACTCATGTCTGTATCCTTAGGGCCCAGCACAGTGCCTGGCATAGGGTAGGCACTCGATAAGAACGTGAGGTACAACAGGTGACGTTGGGAGTGTCCTGCCTCTGATTCCTCCCTGTCACACTCACCTTCCACTGTCCCTTTCCCTTTGTACTTTCTCAGGTATTTCACATACATTTCTGCACAGGGCACCATTTCATGTGCATTTCATTCATTTATGGAAGTTGATTTCCAAGTATTCTTTTCAACAAAACGTGCTGAGATTTGAGCATCTGAATTAGCCATGAGCCTCGAGAGGCTGTGAACTCTCTTCAAGCCATTCCTTCTGGGGATAATCTTTTGTGTTTGAGGCATATATTTTGTTAATCCTCTCAATCATGAAATATCTTTCCTCATGGAGAAGTAACTTGATGACCTAAGAAAAGCACAGAGTCCTTCCAGCTTACGTTTGGCGAGTAGGCAAGGTGGTCAAGGCCAAAAATGATGTTTAGGGTGAACACATGGCGTGCAGTAAGATTGTTTTGTTGTGGTGTGAGCTTCAGCAACCTGGGACTATTCTTAACCTTTGCTACTAACCTAATAACTATCCGTGGATCTTGGCCTAATTATTTGACCTTTTGGATTTAGCTATTTCCTCTGTGGGTTGAGGCATTAGACTATCTATCTGTGGTGATTTTCCTGTTCTGAAATCATCTGGTGTGTGTGTGTGTGTATGTGTGTGTGTGTGTGTGTGTGTGTGTGTGACCCATAGTAGCTCTGATAGCAAAGCCAAAGAGAAATTTTAGACTTAGAGCAATGGCAGTTCCGTTGGACTGAAGCCCTTTTCAAAGACAGCAGTCTATTTGATTGATCTTCTGTGTGTTTATTAACAAAACTTTTCCAGTCATGAAACACTTTGAAAATGATGATGTTTTTATGATACACTGAAGTCCACTGGTGAGGATGGAGGTTATCTCTCTGAGGCTTGATGAAAGCATTCATTATGTTTTCCTTTTATTGTATACTTATTAGAAAAAGATGATACAAATATGAGGGGAGGTATTAAATTTGGGAGTCACGGAAGAGTTACAAATAGAAACATTTCAAATTTATCATTGAGAGTGATGAGCTAGTTTTCAGACTTCTTCCAATTCCCTATATAGTCTTTTTGATGAAAATTTCTTCCAAGTTCTTGAGAATTACCACTGACAAGAAACTTTATTCACATAAAGAGGTGGTTTTTAAAATGTAAAACCATTTTAAGAGCTGTGTTAACTCCCTGTTGCCGTTTTAACGATTTACCACAAATTTAGTAGCCTAACACAACACAAATTCCTTATCTCACAGTTCATCTGAAGTAGATTCTCAGTGGCTCAAATCAAGGTGTGGGCAGGGTGGCATTGTCTCTGGAGATTCTAGAGGAAAATGCCTTTTCCATCTTTTTTTTAAGATATAAGTATCTTTTTTTTCTTTTAAATTTATTTGACAGAGAGACATCACAAGTAGGCAGAGAGGCAGACACAAAGAGAGAGAGGAGGAAGCAGGCTCCCCGCTGAGCAGAGAGCCCGATGCAGGACTCGATCCCAGGACCTTGAGATCATGACCCGAGCCGAAGGCAGCGGCTTAACCCACTGAGCCACCCAGGCGCCCTGCCTTTTCCATCTTAAAGAAGCTGCCAACATTCCTGGACTCATGGCCTCTCCTTCTGTCTCCAAAGCACATCCCACCATCCTCTCTCATGATCATGTCTCCTGACCTTGACCATCCTGTCTCTCTTTGATAAGGACTCTAGGGATTATAATCAAGGCTCATCTTCTCATCTCAGGATCCCTAACTTAATCACATCTGCAGAGTCCCTTGTGGGATTATGCAAGGTCACATATTCACAGGTCTGGGATTAGGATGTGAGTAGCCTTGGGGGCGGGGGTGGCATTATCCAGCCCACCACACTACCCTTCCAAATTTTGCATCAATTGTTTATCAACATCAGCGTCAAATGTTGATTCCAATTTATTCAAGGAATCAAGCAGAGCTTTTTCTTTTCTGTAGTTGACAAATATAATGTGGGATTTTCTTTTGCAATCATGTGAATGGATTTCTAATCCCAGCTAACTTTTTTATGTCAGGCATTTCGAAATAAGATGACGGCAGAAAGGTCAAACGCTCAAAGCTCAAAGCGGACCATCCTTTGGCTAAGCAGGCCCCACAAAAATAGAACATCAACTAGAAAGGACCCGAGGTAGCCAGAGGCTCTGAGTTGCCCCTGGAATCTGGGCCCCACCTAACTTGTCCCCTCGCATCCCCCTCTCACCCCAGTGTTGTGCTGGCTCCTTGGGATCCCAGGACATTCCTTTCTTCAGCAGCACACAAGCCTCTTGCCCTTGGGTCGAGTTGGGGGCTTGGCACATGCCTGAGGTCCCGTGTAGCTGGTTTGGGCCAGATGTTCCTCAAAGTGCTCAGACCCTGCTCTGCCCAGGCCATCCCGAGCAGCCCCAGACTGCCCAGCTCGAGGTACCATGGGAGCCAAAGGCTCAGTATCTCAAAGCATACTGGGGCCCTCAGGCTGGGGTCTCTGGGCAAGACAGGGTGGTGTGGCAGCTGTGAGCACAACCAGGATCTTGTGCTGATTCTCTTTGTGCAACATGGTGCAGGTCACTTCATCTTCCTGAGCCTCGGCTTCCTCTGCTGTAAAATGGGCGTAATACCGTGCTTGCCATAGAAACTCAGTAGGGGGAAGTCTGGAGAATACTTCTCACTGTGCTTAAATCAGCGTCAGTGCTAACTACTGGTGATGCTAACACAGATGCTGATTGTTTCAGCCTTGTTTTGTTTCTTAATCGGCGGCATCCCGTCTGTCTTCCGCTGTAGTTATTAGGGGTGCTTTGAGAAGTAAGCATGTGATGGCAAGTGTCCGTTCTCACGGTGGCTATGTTCTGATGGAAGAAATCCTATCAGGCTGCTTCTTAGAGTCTTGCCCAGTGCGGGGCTGGGGCTGCTGAGTGAATGGGTGTGTTAGAGTTACACAGGGGCATGGCCGTAGTCATTACTTTGGGAGGAAAATCTCAGGGAATGAAACAGACATCTAGCAGATTCTATTTCTCTTTGATACACCGTTCCTACCTGGATAAGATCATATATGATTATGATGAATCCCTGAGCTAATTTGGCAATAAATTCATATTTATGTTCAGGTTGTTATTACAGCAGTGGTGCACTGATCATTGGACTCCAAAGGTAATTTCCATCTACAAATGTGCTCTTGACATCCTAAGATGTATATTCAGATTTAATTAAAAAAAGAGAGAGAGAGAGCTGTACTCTAAAACAGAGCAGTGTTTTTGAGCCTGAAAATATAAAGAGAAGAGCATTAATTCTTTTTTAAAATTTATTTGAAATGGAAACCACTATCTAAATCATACTTGGTAACATTTTAATTCGGATATGTTTTTCAGTGTCTGGAATGCTCATTTTTATCATTTAGCATCAAGAAAGTATTTTCAGGATGTTTGTGCCTTTGCTAACTGGTTAAGTAAACATTCAAGATTTTTTTTTTTTTTTTGGAAAGGCATTTTTGTAAATGTATTTAAGTATCGATAGTTAATAAAACCATTTGTTTTAATTCAGTGAAAAATAATTTTATTAAATCTTAAATAAAGCTGTGCAAGCAATTTTCCTTCATTACAGTGTCTTTGGGACTGCGTTAATTATAATAAATGGAGCTATTGGAGACATTTACTCAGCACACAAACTCCTCATTGTTAACCATGGCTGGTGTGTGCTGACAGCTGCCTCTTAGAGAAATGTAACCCATAGTTAATGGTGGAAAGTGTGGCATTAACATAATTTTTTGGCAAGGACAAAGCCGGGGTTGCAGTGTTGCTTTCAACAGTGACTCCTTCATTAACAGTGTCTTATCAGAGGCCCAGACTCCCAGGGGTGGAGGGTTTGGGGGGAGAGATGCCAGCCATATGATTGTGTTATAGGTAACCAGAACCCTGTGTGAAATGGCTGCTTCTGAATAATAAAGGAAAGGATTTCAGTCGCTTAGAAGTATGATTTTAAAAGGGGGCCAGAGAAAGACTCTGCAAAGAGCTGCTGGTGTTTGATCGAAATTGACAGAGTGTAGAGGCGGCTCTTTTGACACTGACACTAATGCATATTATGGTTTCTATAAGAGGGATTAGAATTAAAATATTTTTATTCTTCAGGGACCAACTCAGGCAAAAATAGATTTGCTAATGCAAGACTTAAAGAGTCAAGAATAAATTATAGGCCACCAAGTTTCTGTAAATTCACTTGCACGTTGCAGAGGGATTTCAAACAACTAGGGGAACTTTTTGTATATTTCTGAAGACAGATCAAAGATAGAATCAGAAAGGAATAGGAAATATCAAATAATTATTTTATATTAATATTCCTCCTCACTATGACAAACTATGCCCCTGACCTCAGGATTCTCTTTAATTTCCTCAAAAATAAATAAAATGATAAAATTGAATATGAATGCTAAAATCAGATAATATAAGATGAGCACGTGCCAGGTAGGAATTGTGTCTTGTTTCTTTTTTATAACAACACCGTCACTTCGGTTATTAATGTCCTCATCTTGCAAAGGAGGACATTAAGCCTCATGGAAATTAAGTGATGTTCCCAAGGCCATCAACAAGTAAAAGGTAGGACTGAGATTTGAACCCAGGTCTTTGGTTCTGCAGCCTGTAGTATTCCATTACCCCTGGGCGACCCGGTGTCACCAGTGACAGTCAGTGCTATTAACAGTATCTTACTGAATCCATTAAAAGATTACCCTGGGGCTCCTTTCCACTGTCTCTCTCTCTCTCACACAGAAGAGTGACTGTTGCTATTTATAACACATGGCTAATTCTGTTCAGTAGTCCTTCACATCAGTGCTTCTAGCAAATTTCTTCTCTGTCAGCTGTGTTGGTCTCTGTTGGATTCACGTGGGCATGGCCTCAAGCTCCTCTGTGCTGGCCAGCTTCCCCAGCTCCTCTCCACTCCAGGCCCAGAGGCTGCCAAGACAGGCACCTCACTGGCAGGAATCCTCTGGAGGCTTCCTCCTCTCAGATCCTTGTGGCCCTCACAGTGCGTGTAGGACTCAGATATGAGTGTCTCCAGGACTGACAGAATACCTTCTAGTTGTTTGAGTTGAGTGAGGTCTGGGGAAACTCTGGGGATGGAGGACTAGACTTTTCCTTCCCCTTTTTGCCTTGAAACAAGAGGTTCAACAGGACAACATGTACTAAGCATTGTTTGCAGAAATAATATGTCCTGAAATGGCAGGCTCTAAAAATTATTTTTGAAAAGACTTATGAAGACCAACAAAAGTTGGGCAACCCATGTGGGTTGGGGGGAAGCCCTCTGCCCAGCACTGCCCATGCCAGCCCTCTGGCAGCCCGTGAGCTGGCTGTGGCCCTTTTCAGTTTTGTTACAGACCCCGAGCAGGTGCTCGCAGTGAAATGCCTGGTGGACATCTTGAGGCTAGGAGTGGTTCTGTGACTCAGCTCGCCACCAACATTCTCATTTGATGTGGTGCTCGTGTGGCCTGATCTCTCACTAGAAATAGTAGTCACAGGGGTGGGGGAACCCCTGATTAACAGCAGCCTGAATTCCATCTGTTATGTTTTATTTCTGGAAAGCAAAGTGCAGCCTGAATTATGAAGGACACTAATTTGTGTTTTTGTAGCTTGGGGGTTCTCAATCCTGTCAAGACATTAGCATGACCTGCAGAAATTTAGGAAATACTAAAAGCTAAATGACTTGTTTTGAATTAAAATCAGACTAAATGAGGTCAGAGCCTGGCATCCACATTCTTAAAAATATTGCAGGTGAGTGGAATGTACAGTGAGGATTGCAAATAGGTGAGCGGGAGGATGAAGAGACGGTGAAGGAAGGTTTTGCACCTGCTGCCAGTCCTGTTGGCCATACAGTTAGTACAGCGAGTAGTGTAAGTAGTGCTGCTAGCAAATGGACTAGCTGCTTACTGTGTGTTGGCAGTGCTCTGAACATTTTTCATAGAATGAAATTATCCTCATAATAATAATCCTCATAATAATAATATCCTCATAATAACTTGGGACCTTCTTTCATTTCAACAGATGTGTACATGGAAAACTTTGAGGAGGCAAAGCAATTAATTTAGAGTTGGATGATGCTTGCTGGGGATGGTCTCTATTATAAAGTGAGCTGAAGCCTGTTTCTGTCGGTATACGCTGTATCTGGCTGTTCATGTTGTTGCTCTTATCATGGAAGACTTGGATGGCCTTTATACAGTCAACGCGCCTGGGTTCCACCCACCGAAACCCAACTCTACAATTATAACCCATCAGACATCTTCAGATTCCTGGTCACAACCCCTGGCCTCCTAATTTTTAGGATCAGACTTCACATGAGTTTCCTAAAATGCTTCTTTGTTGCAAATAGTTTGTATAATGGCAGAAGTAGGTAGCCGTTGATGGCATATAGCCCTGCAGAGACCCTGGTCATCCATATACACTCTAGTAAGTGCATATACTGTAGCTCCCCCATACGTGGATTTAACTCCTTTGTGCACTGGCGCACGGTTTCTTGTGTTCTATTTACCACCTCCCAGGGAGGTCTCCTCATGAAGGGCTAGATGTATAGGTCGAGATTTAGAAT
This sequence comes from Mustela lutreola, assembly GCF_030435805.1. NCBI lineage: Eukaryota > Metazoa > Chordata > Mammalia > Carnivora > Mustelidae > Mustela > Mustela lutreola. Next base: position 54,409,997 of record NC_081295.1, on the reverse strand, counting down.
GTGTTGTAATTTAGCTGGTTGCAAAGTCTGAGATCACCTGCTTTCTAGCCAGGACATTTGAAAAATCATTAAACCATGAGGATTCTGTTGGTGTTGGTTTTGATGTATAGTTCTATAAATTTTATCCCAAATACAGAGCCACGTAACCATAACTACCATCAGGATGTAGACCAGTCTCCATGTTCAAAGGCTTCAAATAGTTCCTACCTCAGCAGCCTGGATAAGCTTGACTTTCTGTGAGAGGCTTAGCTCTGAGCCACCTGAGCTAGTGATTTCTTGGCAGTTTGGAGATAGACCTTTCTGAAAAATGTGCCCAGTGGTGGGAGTGGAAACTTGTGGGGTGTGTGCCTTTCTGTTTTTTCTAGTTTGACTAGATACCATTACCCTTGATCCTCAAAGAAAAGACTTAAGACATGAAAAGGAGGATGAAGCCAGAGATCTGAAGATGTGGGTTACTTTCTGAAAGAAATGAAATGATATGCCCCTGTTAGCCTTCAAAAAGAAAAGATACTGCCTCACAGGGTCCTGCCACCTGGGTTCAGACACTGGGGTTCCCAGGGCACATAGAGGTGGGTGGCAGCTAAGTGCTTATCCTCTGTCCTGGCTCCAGAACCTTCATCAGCCCTCCTCTGCCATTTCTTCCTGAATTTACATCTTGAACTCCAAGCCCAAAGGCCTGGGCGGCTTTCGTTTGACTTCCTTCCCCACTTAGACACCATCCATTGAGTTTCCCATGAGACAGAGTAGCAAGACCTTGTCTGGTGACAGGGAGCCCATTCAGAGAGGCTCACTTGGGTAACAGGGCTCCTCCTTTGATCTCCACAGACGACAAGTTACCAGCTTCAAGTCTGACGATTCTGACGGTTTTGTTTACTTTGCAGTATGAAAGCATAAGCTCCTAGGATGAAAAGCTCTGCCTATATACCAGATAACAGTACAGTTAGACCCCAGGAGAATAAAAACCTGCTGTCTCCAATTAAAGAAATGTGTGGAGATTTTCTTTTCCTTTTCTGTACCTCTGTTAAAAGTATAAACATTTATAGCCTCTGTGTTCTAATAAACCTACCTGTGGAGGGGCACTCGGGATCTGCTGGTGGAGAAGACAGGAGGGCTCATGGCGCACGGACAAAAGTGGCCAGCCCTCTCCCTTTCTCTGCAGAAAGAAAGAAGTGAGGTCTTCTATAAGGAAGGGGGAGGGAGGAGGGAAGAAAGGAGGGAGATGGAAGAAAGGAGGGATATTTCAGCTAAGCCTCAGTGATGGAGGTGGAGAAGAGTTTTTTCTTACAGAGGAAAGAGCTAATTGAGGAGGTCCCTAGCCTACAACAGGTCAGTGTGTTGTGGAACCAAGAGAAGGCTGTTGCAGCTGGTGGTGGGTGTGGTTGGAGGGCAGGGCCTGGGTCATGTGGGGGTATAGGCCGTGGAAAGAGTTGACTATTTTGTTTTTAGAGAAATAGGTTTGAAATAGAGAGCTGACATGGCCTGATGGACAAGGTTAAAAGATCCCTCTGTTTGCTACATAGGTAGAGAAGCAAATTTGTAACCAGTGAGGAGATGCAAGGGTTCTCTCAGATAGCCCAGAGGGGCTGGTGGGAAGTGATCAGATCTGAGTGATGATTTGAAGGCTGACCCAATGGGACCTGTGACTGGGTTGGTACAGGTCGAGTAAGGGAAGGAGAATGGATCAAGGATGACTTTTGGGCTTTGGAGCCCATAGGGGAAGGGATGTGTTGTGTGACCAGATAAGGAGGATGGGGGGGGCAGTTCGTGGTGGAGGGAGGAGGTGGGAAATTGCAGCAAATAAAGACTTTGGACTGGCCAAGTGTGAGATGCCTATAGACATCCAGGCTGAGGTGCTAAGGAGTCCATGCATAGCCGAGTCTGGAGTGTGAGGGGGCAGTCAGACATTCAAGTCATTCATCTGTAGGAACTTTGTGTCTTGTGGAATCTTCTAATATTTTAGAAAACACTTAGTTGTTTGAGTTGTGTGGTCCCTGAGACTGATACCTGGAAACATGGCTGCAGTTTGATGGGCTTTCTCAGGTCCCTTCTGGAAGGACACATTCACAGGACGAGGTGATGAGACCCTCCCACAGCCATACCGACTATATTACGTAGCAATAGTTCTGAATACTTCTTAAGACTGAGGCAGTCATTTTTCTGGATTCTTTCATACACGTCCTCTTTATTAAGTCAGATAAATTTCTATTTCTGTGTGTTCTCAGTAGAGTGCAGAGCAATACTTAAGATCAAACAAATTGTTACTCGTATTTACATTTCAAAGTTTCCTGAAAATAACTCAATCATGCGCATGCCAAGTGTTTGTATCTGTGTGTCTCAGACACAAAATTTGGGCTCTATTGTCCCTTTGTTGTACCCTAATGTTAGCCCATTAGTGTACAGTCACTGTGGCCATCAAGTGGGTGATAGATCAGAAGACTACAAAGAAAGAGGAATGACTGATGCCCCGGTATGGAAAAAGGGAAAAAAACCCACCTATTTGTTATGTTTTGGATAAGTTTCCCCATTTGAACTCTCTCTGTCTTAAGTTCTACTTCTCCCTTAAAAAAAAAAAAAAAAGGTGATTTATTTAAATAGTTAATTTCTGCACCCAACGTGGGGCTTGAGCTCATGATACCAAGATCGAGAGTTGCATGCTCTTCCCACTGAGCCAGCCAGGTGCCCCCTACTTCTTCTTTTTATTTCAATTTCTTAAGTCGCTTTTGCATTCTCCTAAAGAAGCACCTTTCATCTACTTCAACTGGGACATTTACCTTATTCCTTAAGCTACTGTTCTCTCTAGGTATCCTTGTGTTTCTAATATTGTCCTTATTTTGTTGTGTTAGAAAGACTGGCCATCTTCACTTTTTGTGGAGGTAATTTCTTCTGACTGACAAGTACTGTCTCCCTGGAGGGAGCTTCTGAATATACGAGCACATCACTGGCTCCCCTGTGGTCTCACGCATGTTGCCAGTCTGGTGCCCGGGGCTGCGGGCTCAGTGCCCAGGCTGTGTTGTCCATTTCCAAGCTCTGGAAAAGCCAGTAGGTAGGCTTTTCAGATGAGCAGCAGATGCCCAAGCACACTCTGGAAAATATAGTCTTCTGTCTTTTCTGCAGTTTAACAGGGGATGACCCTGAGCCAATTACTGGATTTCTCTAGGCTTCTGTTCCCTCCTCTGTAAGTGAGGATAATTATAACCCACCTCCAATATTTGAATTAAATGAAATCCTGGAAAGCCTGAGCAGAGTACCTGCTACATAAAAGGAGCTCAGTGACTTTTGGTTTCTGTCCTAACCCCTCTGAGGCACAGAAGCCAGTAAGCGGCTATTCATAAAGACAGATCAAGCTTCTAATGCAAGTGAGACTGGAAAGACCAAGGAAAATCAATAGTCAAGACAAAGTAGAGAACAGTGCAGTAAAGGATTCTCAAAGTCTCATTCCAGGACCTGCAGCATCAACATCACTTGGGAGCTTGTGAGATGCAAATTCTCAGAGACACTGTGGACCCAGTCAGTCTGTGTTTCACAAGCTCCATGGGTACTTCTGATGCACACTGAGGTTTGCATCACTCAATTGCACACTGCATCATCTCACTGAGAACCACTGGTCTATAGTAAACCCAACAGATACGGGGTGAGGGACTGTGGTGCGTATTTCTGCATTTGTATGTGAGCACACACACCAACGTATGTACAGTGTTTGTAACTGTTGGACCTGTAATCGAGCATGGTGATATCGACAAAATCCCACCAAACTGGCAGTTAATAACCCATTGTTCTTTGGTACAATTTTCTAAACAGGGATATACCTAGGATGCTTGTTTTCAATGACTTTGCTCTAAAATCACTTTGGCTTTAAAAGTATCAATTCACCAACTTTCTTCTTTCTTCCCCTAGGAAATTCCACTTACTTGGATGATCATGGACCGCCTCCTAGTAAGGTAAGGTCTTTGCCTGTGGCACAGATCCTAGATCCCCTTTCCTTTCTCAGTCTCTACAGCCTCCAACAATCCCAACCAGAGCCCTCCTGGCCCTGAATTGTTTACAGGAAAGTAGATGACAGACATCAAGTTCATCTTTGACATAGAGTGAGGAGAAGAACCTATAAGCAGTTTTGGCCTGATTTTTAAGGGTCAGAATAGTCCAGTGACCTCTTAGTGGAGTTCCCCACTACTATTTACTCTCTTAAGCTCAGTGAACACCAATCGATATACCAGAGAATGAGAATAATGAAGACAGTCTTGGATCACTTATGATGATGACCTACAAAGTAGAGTTTTAAGCACCCAGTAAGCTTAGAGGCTGGAAATTTATCTCAAAGTTGGCTTTTGAGCTTGTGGGATTCGAAGACATACTCTACTCTTTGTAAGACTGTAAGCTTTGGAACAAGGTCTTCCTGGGGGCATCACCAGCTCTGCCACTCACTGTATGACATTGGACAAACTATGTAATACTAGGAGCCTCAGTTTTTTTATGTGCAAAGGGGGATTAACCATAGTACCCACAGTACAGGACATCTAACAGTATCCAATGAGCTGATCTATGACATTCAGCCCCTGGCATGCAATAAGCATTAAATAAACAGTGACTCATGTTAACTAGACTGGAGGAACATTACGATTATTGATGAATGGCTCAGTGGTATTTATCACAGTTATGACTAGCTCTGCCACTTGGTCCACTGCATATATAGTGGGGTCTTGTGATGCTGGCGGGCACCGGGAATACAAACATGAAACAAAACAAGAGTGACAGAACAAAATAAGCCCTATCCTGAAGGAGCAAAAGCATATGAAAGTTCGATACCATTCATGGATAAGAACCATGTCTAGCTCCTCTTGGCATCCCCACACCCTTGCAGTAGCACATCGTGACTATTCATTAAATTTAACTGAATTGGACCATGGAATCCAGAGCTGGAATCTAAATAAGGTCTTCTGGCTCCCAGCCCAGGTTTCTTCCACTCAGCCAGTGTTCTCAAACTTGAGCTTGCCTCAGGGTTTCCTGAAGGCTTACTAAAACCCGGATTGCTGGGCCCAGACCCCTGAGTATCTGATTCTGTAGGTCTGGTGTAGGACCCGAGAACTTGCATTTCTAACAATCTCTCAAGTGTTGCTGATGGTGCTGTTCTTGGGACCATGTTTGCTTTAAAGGCCATGAATCTAGAGAAAACAATGTCCCTGGACATTTTCTGTGTTGTTTTTTTACTGCTGATGGCCTAGAGAGAGTGGTATGGCTTATTTTATAAAGGCTACTTAGTCATGTAATGATGACTCACTGTTGTAACTCATCTTACAGTGAAAACAAATTTTCTTTGGAAAACAAACAGTCTGGAAGGGAAGATGAGTGGGTGGGGGGGAGAAGAACAGTGTGGATGCCCTGCTAGGTTCCTGCACCACTAACTGTACTTCTCTCCCAAGAGGAGTCCAGCAAACCGCCCCCTACTTTCTATGTTCTGCAGGGAAAGGGGGTGAGGCTGGCTGTGTGGGACCCATCAGCTGTTTGTCTCAGTGGCATGTTGGGACACTATTTAGGGTTTCAGGTTTGATAAATGGGGTTTTATCTAGCAGAGAGACCCAGGCCCACTTCATATAAACTTGCCTTCTTGATGTGATCCTTGGTAACTGGCTTGGGACCACCTCCTTAATTTGCCTAGGGTCCTTGACCTTGCTGAGCTGGCCACCCTGCCTGCCTCTTTACTAGTATCCTTGGTGCCTGGATTCTGTATTTGCTGGATTCTCTCCCCTTGCCCGTGTGAAGCTTATCTTGGTTCTGCCTTCCCCCACCCCTGCAGCCTGGTCTTTACCCCTCCCTCTTCCCCCACGCCCAGCCAGAGCTCCCTGTGACACCCAGAAATGATCAGGTCATATCAGATCATTTTAGACCACTTTCAGGCTCAATCCATTTATATCAATTCTATTCCAAGTTCAAAATTGTGAATATAATCTCCGTCAACCAGCAGAATGTGACAGATTTTTTTACTATAACTGTATTTTCATTATCTAGGAGTGGAGTAGCAAAAACACTGTTTTGACTTCCTAAGCAGTAGCCAAAATAAGAAGAATACAAAAATGAGTAAAAATAATGTTGGTATGTTAACATCTTTTCATCCATGCTTATTACTTCTGCCAGGGTGGAAATGAATCCCAGAAATGATAAAGTCAGACTTTTAGATTAAGGTCCCTTGAATGTCCCCTGAAGTTGGGCCTTGGTTAGTTGGGTCCATCGACCCCTGGGGTCTCCAGGACCAGGGTGGCATCCAGAGGAGACGGACTCGCATATGTGTGGCCTCCAGAATGCACCCCTAGCCTGGCACGGAAAAGCAAGACTGAGGGCAGACCCATCATTTTCATATGTGTTTAGCATTCATAAATAACTTTCTGATGCCAAGATCGAAAGAGCTGTGATCTAGATAAAATAAGGTTTTTAAACCCTGAAAATGTACTGAGTTTTACAGGCGAGTTCTCATTTTATTAAAAGTTCATTCCACGAGTTTCACATTCCACAAGTAATAGCCATTTAGGGAATGGGGTGTGTGCCACATAGCACACAGAGCCCAGGGCTTCCTTCTCGCCAGAATTTTCATTAAAAGAAAAAAAAAAGCCTCTGAATTTTTTACTTGTTTTTAAAATCTGCTTTAATCTTACAGCTCACCTCCATTTTTAATCTAAGTCATTATTTAAAGGCGGATGTTAGTATTTTCTTCTGTGAACCACTTTTTACTACCATTTTGTGTGCACGCAGAACACATGGCTTAAGGTTAGAGCCCTGCTAAGAATGAACACATAGATCTCTACTGAATGAATTAGAAGGATATTCTTGAGAACAAAAACAGACACGTAGCGGCCAGGATTGTGCAATCACACTTCCTATGAAGTTGTGTGTATGGGATATGTGTGTACAGAGAAAAGCCTGGAAGAATAGTAGTTTTTTCTCTGGATGGTGAGCTTTCAAGAGATTTTTACTCTTAACTTTTTTTTTTTTGTATTTTTTTATTTCATTAGAGTAATGCCCACTCAACCTAAAGATCAGGGTGGGGGGTGGGGAATGGAGGGAGAAAGCCCTCATGCAAGAGAAGATGAGGGTCAGGCTGGAAAGCCATGCTGCTCGGACCTCTGCAGCTGCTTCTGCAGTTCATGACACCCGAGAGCAACCTGATCTCTGAGGGCTGTTATCTTTTCCTGCTCCACTTCACTTGGCCCGTGGGTCCCCATACAAGCAGCTGGTGACAGCAATGATAAATTCGGGTGGTAGCAAATAGGATGTGGGGATTGTTTCATACATGTATGTTGAGTCCCAAATCTGATAGATAAGGAGAGCTGGTCTAAGCAACTCAAGAAAAATAAAAGCACTGTCCATAGCTGGTGTCTGTCCTTTCCTAGTGGCAGGCACCCCTCTAAGAACTTTGCATACAGGGCACCTGGGTGGCCCAGTTGGTTGAGCAACTGCCTTCAGCTCAGGTCATGATCATGGAATCCCGGGATCAAGTCCCACAGCACGCTCCCTGCTCAATGGGAGGTCTGCTTCTCCCTCTGACCTTCCCCCTCTCAAGTTCTCTCTCTCTCTCTCAAATAAATAAGAGAAATCTTTTTTTTTTTTTTTTAAAGAATTTTGCATGCGAATTTAGTCTTGGTAAAACCCTATGGAAGAGGAAATCATTTTTTAAAATTAAAGGATAGTTGACATACAATATTATATTAGTTTCAGGTGTACAACCTTGTATTGTAGTGATTGGAATTTATTACATTATGCAATGCTTATCATGGTACATGTAGTTAACCTTCTGTCACCATGCAAAGTTATAGTATTACTGACCTATATGCTGAACTTTATATACCCATGATTTACTTATTTTATAGCTGGAAGCCTATACCTCTTAATCCTCTTCAATGTTTTCACCCCTTACCCCACACTCTCCTTCTAGCAACTACTAGTTTATTCTCTGTATTTTGAGTCTGTTTTTGTTTTGTTGGTTTAATTATTTTGTTTTTAGATTTTACATATAAGTGAAATTATGTAGTATCTGTCTTTGTCTGACGTACTTCACTTTCACTTAGCATAAGATCCTCTACATCTGTCCATTTTGTCACACACAGCAAGATTTCATTCTTTTTTATGGCTGAGTAATATTCCTCTGTGTGTGTGTGTGTGTGTGTGTGTGTGTGTGTGTGTGTACACATATATATCACATCTTCTTTACCAGTTTATCTATATATAGACATAAGTTGCTTCCATACCTTGACTATTGTAAATAATGCTGCAGTGAACATGGGGGTGCATATAACTTTCCAAATTAGTGTTTTTGTTTTCTTTGACTAAATATCCAGAACTGGAATTGCTGGATCATATGATGTTTCTATTTTTAATTTTTTGAGGACCCTACATACTATTTTCTGTAGTGGCTGTACCAATTTACATTCCCACCAGCAATGCACAAGTGTTCCCTTGTCTTCACATCCTCATCAGCACTTGGTATTTCTTGTCTTTTTGATACTAGCCATTCTGACTGATGTGAGGTGTTATCTTATTGTGGATTTGGTTTGTATTTCCCTGATGATTAGTGATGTTTAGCATTTTTTCATGCGTCTGTTGGCCTTCTGTTTGTTTTCTTTGGAAAAATGCTTATTCAAGCCCTCTGCCTATTTTTAAACTGGATTCTTTGTTTTTTGGTGTTGAGTTGTGTGAGTTCTTTATGTGTCTTGGATATTAACCCCTTATTGGGTATATCATTTGTGAATATTTTCTAATTCACCAGGTTATCTTTTTATTTTGTTGGTGTACATATATATACATATGTATTTTTTTTCTGTGCAAAAGGCTTTTAGTTTGTTATAGTGCCAATTGACTTTTGCTTTTGCTGCCCTTGCTTAAGAAGACATATCCAAAAAAAATATATTGCTAATGCTGACACCCAAGAAGCTACTCCTTATGTCTTCTTTTAGGAGTTTTATGGTTTAAGGTCTCACATTTAGGTCTTTAATCCAATCTGAGTTTGTTTTTGTGTATAGTGTAAGAAAGTGGTCCACTTTCATTCTTTTGCATGTAGTGTCCAGTTCTCCCAGCAGCATTTATTGAAGAGATGTCTTTTCTCCAAAGTGTATCTTTGTCTCCTGCATTGTAGATTAATTGACCCTATAATGGTGGGTTCATTTCTGGCCTCTTGTAGTTTGTTTCATTGATGTGTGTGCCTATTTTTATGCCCATACATATTGTTTTGATTACTGTAGTTTTATAGGACAGTTTGAGATTCAGGAGTGTGATGACTTCATTTTGTTCTTCTTTTTCAAGATTGCTTTAACTAATCAGGGTCTTTTGTGGTTTTGTATAAATTTTAGGATTATTTGTTCTAGTTCTGTGAAAAATGCTATTGGAATTTTGGTAGAGATTGCTTTGGGTAGTGGGGACATTTTAATAATATTAATTTTTCTAATCCATGAGCATGGTATATTTTCCCTTCAATTTCTTTCATCTCCAATTTCATTCATCAGTGTCTTATAACTTTCAGAGTATAAGTCCTTCACCTCCTTGGTTAACTTTATTCCTATCTATTTTACTCTTTTGTTGTAATTGTAAATGGGATTGTTTTATTAATTTCTCTTCCTGGTAGTTTGTTCTTAGTGTATAGAAACATAACAGCATTCTGTATAGTAATTTGTATCCTGTAACTTTATTGAATTTGTTTATTAGTTCTGGTAGTGTTTTGGTAGAGTTTCAGAGCTTTCTATATATATTATTACCATGTCATCTGAAAATAGTGAAACTGTTAGTGAGATTTCATCCTTACCAATTTTGATGCCTTTATTTCTTTTCCTTGTCTGATTGGTGTTGCTAGGACTTCTAATACTGTGTTGAATAAAATTGGTTATAGTAGGCATCCTTGTCTTGTACCTGATCTTAGAGCAAAAGCTTGTAGCTTTTCATTGTTGAATATGACATTAGTTGTGGATATGTCATATATGCATTTTTTATGTTGTGATATGTTCCCTCTATACCCACTTTGTTGAAAGTGTTTTATAATGAATAAATGCTGGATTTTTTCAAATGCTTTTTTCTGCATCTACTGCAATGATCATATGATTTTTATCTTTCATTTTGTTAATGTAATGTATCGCGTGGATTGAGTTGTAGATATCAAACCATCCTTGCATCCTCGGAATAAATCCCACTTGATCCTTTTAATATCTTGCTGAATTCAGTTTGCTAATATTTTGATGAGGAATTTTGCATCTATGTCCACCCAGGGATATTGGCTTGTAATTTTTTCTTGTAGTGTCTTTGTCTGATTTTGGTATCAGGGTATTGCTGCCCTATAGAATAAATTTGAAAGCATTCCTTCCTCTTCAATTTTTTTGGAATAGTTTGAGAAGGATAGGTATTAACTCCTCCTAAAATGTTTGATAGAATTGACTTGTGAAGCATCTGGTCTTGGACTTTTGTTTCTTGAGAGTTTTTCAATTTCTGACTCAATTTCATCACTAGCAACTAGTCTGTTCAGATTTTCTATTTCTTTCTGATTCAGTCTTAGGAGATTATATATATATATTTAAAGATTTTATTTGTTTCGGAGAGGGAGAGTATGATGGGTGGGAGAGAGGGTGAAGCAGCCTCTTTACTGAGCAGAGATCCCAACACAAGTCTCAATCCCAGGACCTTGGGATCATGACCTGAGTCAAACGCAGGCACTTAACCAACTGAGCCACCCAGGTGCCCCAGAAGATTGTGTGTTTTAAGAATTTATCTGTTTCTTTGAGGTTGTCCAGTTTGTTGACATATAATTTTTTATAGTAGTCTTTATAAAATCCTTTGTATTTCTCTGGTGTTGAATTTTACTTCTTTTTGATTTCTGCTTTTATTTATTTGAGTTCTCTTTTTTCTTTTTTAATTTGGCTAAAGGTTTATCAGTTTTGTTTATCTCTTCAAAGAACTGGCTCTTAGTTTCAGTAATCTTTTTTATTTTTTTTAGTCTCTATTTTATTTATTTCCATCCTAATCTTTATAATTTTCTTACTTCTACTAATTTGCAGCTCTGTTTTTTCTTCTATCTCCAGTTCCTTTAGGGGTAAGGTTAGATCGTTCATTTGAGATTTTTCTTGTTTGTCAAATTAGGCCTGTATTGCCAGAAACTACCCCTTTAGACCTACTTTTCTGTTTCCCAAAGATTTGGGGATGTTGTGTTTCCATTTTCATTTGTCTTAAAGTATTTTTTAATTTCCAAGAGAGGAAATAATTTTTAATCCTTATTTTACAGATGAGGGAACTAGTTCATAGAGAAGCTGAATGACTTGCCAAGGGTCATGTTCTCAGTACTAGGCTTGGAATCATAACCCAAGGCTGTGTAGCCCCAGAGTCTATTTTAACCATTTCAAGATTACCTATATAAGTAGAAATATAATAAATTTTTACCTTATTTCTGGAATTTTACTCTTTCATATAGTTATCTGGTAGATTAACTACAAGATAAGTTTTAACTCTAGTATACCAGAAAAAAATAGTCATCACCATTTACTATCCAAGTCCAATGAACCTTTAAACTTTTTTTTTATCAATCCAGTAAATGTTTAATTTTTACCTCATCTTTTCCCTCCCAGTCTCTTTTGTATACATACCTACCTTAAGCATTTGTCCATTTATAGACTGCATATATAATACATTTTGGTGTACAAATATCATAAAAGGTTAGAGAACACTGTCCCACATTCATTTAGTAAAATGGGATTTTCCAGGTTCCTGATGCAAAATATTGTTTGATGAAGTCCTTCTGCTTGATGACTAACTCCATGAGAACACCATATGTATAAATATATATAAATGTAGTTAATTAATTTAAAAAATATATATATATATAAATTTTGTCCTTAGAAATATGTTGTTTCCTCATCTACTATTGAATTTGAGAGAACTAATCCAGGATGTCATCATCTGAAGGCTCAGAGTCTGTGGTTTTCCCTTTCACGATCAATATCATCGTCATGATTAGAGTTGCAAGTGCTGCTGTCTAACTCCAGCATTCATCTCTGGTTCTGCCAACCCTTGTAAAACCTCTCCCTCTGTCAGTTTTCTTCTCTTTGTCATTATAGGCAGGAATAAAAATCCAAACTCTCCACTCTCATGAAAGTTAAAAGCAAACTACAACGATGGTGTCTCCAGCCTTCTTTTATATCTTTTGGAAAGATGACACAATCCTTGGACAACACAGTAAAATACAAAGAGCAATGCAATAGTGGAGTATTTTGCCAGTGACTTACTCTTCCAGGCCTACCCTGTTCAGGACAGTAGCCATTAGGCTCATGCTGCTATTGAAATTAAATTAATGAAAATTTTTCTAAAATTCAGTTTCTCATTTGCACTGATTAAGTATCAAATTCCCTGGGTTCTCTGTGGCTGGTGGCTAGTGTATTGGACAGAACAGAATAGAACATTCCAGTAATCACTGAACAGCAGTGTAGTTACAGCCATTCCATCATTCTTCAATTTTTCTACTACTTTTGTCTTTTTAAAGCATATTTGAGAGTAATTGATGCATAATTGGTAGGTAATTATTCTAGGATGATGAGAAAGCAAGTGTCTCAAGATACAGAAAAAAATAAAATCATTAAGATCCCATAGTGAATCTTAAATTTTTTAGAGAGGCTGATAGACCCTGTTATGTGGTAATTATATTTAGTATTATAATTATGTTCTATAATTGTAATAATATGGACCTATTTGACAATAACTATGGGGTAGAATGGGTTTTATTCTCTTTATTGAAAAATAAGGTGTATTTTCTTTGGAACATTCTAAAAAAGAATGATGTCAAGAAATACAAATACACAAGGGTGCCTGGGTGGTGCAGTCGGTTAGCCTCTGACTCTTGATTTTGGCTCAGATCCTGATCTCTGGCCCATGAGATTGAGCCCCGCAATTATCTCTGCACTCAGCATAGGACCTGCTTATCCCTTTCCCTCTGCTCCTCCCCGCTCTCTCTCTCTCTCTCAAATAAGTAAAATAATTAAAATCTTTAAAAAAAAGAAATGTTAATAACACAAATAGTTAGAATTGTTAAAAAAACCCCAAACCCAAAAAAACTAAAATTGGGTGCAGTGCATCCTGATGATACATAGATGGTTAAGATATATGCTGATGCTGACATTTGTATATAAAAGTATTTTGATATATAAGATAATACATACTATTTTTTCCATATAAAGTAACATTCTATGTATTATTAGTATCCAAAATTCTATTTAAAAATGGGTTCATTAGAAGAAGTTTTGCAATTTATTATGCTGAGCAAGCAATCTTCAAATGAATGAGAAGGAGTGATGTTACTTGAAATGACATTTGTCTAATACATAGTGGTGTCTGACATTGAACAATTGCTCAGTAAAGGTTAGTCCTTTTTATCTCTCAAACCACCCCAGAAACTAATTTCCCTTTAGTATCAATTAATTTTTGAGTGCCTACTTTATGCAAAGGATTGGAAAAACACAAAATAGTTGAAGATCATTTCTGTTATCTAATACTTTACAGTCTACTTGCATCTGGAGGTTTTAAAGAATCAAAAACTATGGGAGCACACGGTTTTGTGATCAAGATATTCTCGAGTGTAAATGACCCTATACAGACAGTCCTGAGATTCAAAAGGAAAAGTAATTTCTTATTTTATCCCTCAGAACCTATTTTTGAGCGTACAGATGTGGCCATCCACCATGTTTTTCTGTTGTCTGTTAAGATCTGCAAGAAGAAAATAAATCTTGGGCACAGACTTGGATGTGAGCTTGGCCTACTTCATCTAGCTGCTTCTAGTCCGACAACAATTCCTGAAGCCAGTGCTGCTGCTAAGCGGGCCTTCTGGTTTTAGAGCTCCATCTCATCCTGTTGTAAATACCCCCAGACCCACACTGTTTGATCTTCTTTGGGGAAAAAAAATAGCATTCTCCAAAGTTTAGATCTTCTTATTTTTATCCAAGGCAGAAACAATGAAGTTTCTTTATAGTTATCTTTTTATTATGAAATATTCCAAAGATAAAAAAAAAATAATGAGACAGAGAAGACATACATCCAACCTACCCAATGGGTCCACCCCTGAGATTTAAAACATGTGAGTCTTTTAATGTCCCAAAGTCTTCATTCCAACTTCCATAATTTCTCTTTGTGGCCAGGAGTCTGAGAAGCATGGATTTTGGTGTCAGACCCCAGTTCAGATCCTACTATGTAACTAGTTTCCTTAGAATAAACATTTCGCCTCTCTAAGCTTCAGTTTTATATTTGTAAAAGAAGATGGTTCCATCCACCTTGTACAGTTGTGAGCTTAAAGGAAGAACTTAGGCACCAAACATAAGTAAGCATCCAGCAGGGGTTCTTCTGTACTCCAGGTATTGCTTATAAACAGCCTTTTACAGATTCCAGGAACTCAGTTTGCTATTACTTAGAATAAGACTTGCTCCCAACCCCCAATTGTATTTTCTCTGGATTTTTAAAAGCAATTAATTACATGTCTGGTGGCACACTGTTTGATCTTCTTTGGAGAAAAAAAAAAATGGCATTCTCCAAAGTTTAGATCTTCTTATTTTTATCCAAGGCAGAAAAAATAAAGTTTCAGAACTTTCAGGTTCTGTGGTTGCCCCCTTTCTTCCTTGGGCTGGTTTGGAACAGAAAGCAAAGCCTTCCATGACCTTTTGCATTCAGCTTTTCTTAAGTCCATATTGTTCTCTGTGTCCACACCTGGCTTTACCCACAGTCCTTTTTAAAAAACACTACAAAAGTGGAGTCGCTTTTCATTTTATGGATGAATCAATTGCACTGGGTAATAGGTTTGTGTTTAATGATTCATGATAAATATATTAGGTTTAGAGAAAGAACTAGCAGAACAGAATGAGGCTGGGAGTTAGGAATCAGTTTCACTCAGATAAGCATGACCTTGAAGGAGTCCCTTCTACCCTCTCACTTTTTTTTAATCATTGCAAATGATAGGAAAATTTATGACTCGAGTATTTTATTTTTAAATAATTCTAAGAGCATTTGAGTTCAGTGAGTACCCTGAAGAACTTTATACTTAGGTATATTGTTTGAGATGGATAATTAATAACATAAAAGATTTTAAAAAAAAAAAAAAGAAGAAGAAGAAGAAGAAGAGAAATCTGCCAAACAGGAACAAATCAGCCTTACATAATAGGTATTATGTAAGTCACCTGTATTCTTCCTTCACCCTTCCATTGAACTCATCACAGCCTCTAATCATTAGCATGGAAGGCTTTGGCCCAGCCAGTGGCCTCCTGAGATTTCAACTTTCCATGGAAATCTGTGTCCAAGTTCAGAAACAGTACTTCTAAATTTATCAGTTTTATGAGCATGTAATGTGTTCACTCCTTCCCAAGAAGAACATAATGAATCCATTTCTTACTCAACAAATGGTTAGTACTATTAAGCGTATCTTCCACTTCTGTCTTTTTCTGTTAATTAAAAAAAAAATCTGTGAAGCCACAGGTCTAAAAATACGTGGTGGTTTATATAATTGTTCTCTTATCATCTTCCTCACCCCCCTCCTCAAAGCCCACAGGCCAGTTATTGGTGATAAGATGTTCTCCAAACCTTATCCAAACCCGCACCAGTCACAATCACAGACTTAATGCATTGTCAGGTTTGGGCTGCCTTTAACAAAAATAAAGCGCTTTAAATGAAGCATGAAATTTTTAAATTGCAAATTGTTGTTGGAAAGCATATTTAATCAAGAAATTGCTTTAGTAAATTAAAGCTCAGGCCGCCATTTTTTTTGGCAGGGTAACAACTGCTTGAGGGTTTTCAAAGTTGTAGTAACTTAAACATTTTAGCAGCTTCCAATATAGTTACCTAATTCTTTTTGCTTGTTTTATTTCTTCCTTGACCATCTGATCAGTTCTTTTTGTTTTAAAAATTATGCATGCTCCTATTTTGCTTTGATGTGGGAAGTATAGAAAATTATAGAGCAGCAGGAAAGAATAATCACGTATTATGCCACCACTCAGAGGCAAGCATAACAAAGCATTTTTCACCATCCTGCCCAATCTTCCCTGTATATTAAGAATATGAAGGCCTATGTATCATTTGTTGCAAATGTTTTGCCAGCCCTTGTATGTACATTTTATGTGTAATCAAAGTCACGCATATATGTAACGCCGAGAGTTTAAAGCACCAAATGGCTCATTAGCTTGTGAAGAAGTGAGCCCTGACTGTACCCTCCCCATTACTTTCTGTTGTTCAGAAATAGTATCTTTACACTTTTTCAACCAATTTTAAGAATCAGCTTTCATATCTCTGAATAACTAACTGGCTTATGCTGCTTTCTGGGTTTTTTTCAGCTTTAGGCTTCCTCTGTTGACCTCCTTCCGCTGGAAATGGGCGGATATAGCACTTTCATGACAGCCCATTGCTCCCCACCCTCATCCCCCTTTTTCAGCCCCTTCCTCCTAAACCCAGTGTGTGTTATTTGGGCTGCCCCAACGCTCAGTGTTTTTACTGCTGCCACCAGGCAACTGACAGGGGCGGTGCGGCCGCTATGACGTGTTCTTCCCCGTCCAAGTTATCGCGAGACTTTTTTCCAGCAGCGTAAATCCCAGCGCCTCCAAACACACTAGCGAGGTTGTAGATGTCTCTCCTGGGCCTTCTTGCCTGCTCCGATCTGGGTCCAGCCTCCAGCCCAGATGTGTCTGGGAGTGTCCCCCTTCAGCCTTGGCTTCCACTTCCTATACCCCATGTTGCAAGAGTTTCCCCCTGCTGCTGTAATGCACTACCACAAGCCTGGGGGCTGAAGACAGCACAAGTGTATTATCTTACGGAAGTCTGAAATGGGTGGCTCTGGACTAACGTCAAGGAGTCAGCCAGGTTATGTTCCTGCTGGAAGCTCTATGAGAGAATCCATTTCTTCTCTTTTCCAGCTTCCAAAGGCCGCCTGTGTTCTTTGCCTGGTGGCCCCTTCCTCCGTCTTCAAAGCCAGCATCGTTGCATCTTCAAACTCTGACTCTTCCCCATTTCCCTTCCACTCATGAAGACCCCTGTGATTATGTTGTGTGCATCCGAGTCGTCCAGGGTAATCTCACCATCTCAAGATCCCTTTTGCTGTGTAGGGAAACAAATTCATGGATTCTGGAGGTTTGGACTTTGGCATCCTGGTTGTGGTGGGGGGGAGGGGGGTAGTGGGAATGCATTATTCCGCCTTTTCTACATACCTTTCTCCTTCCTTGGTCTCCAGTAGCTTCTTGAGAAAAAGGTGCGTAGTATGGAAGTTATCTGAAATAATGCCTTTCTGAAGATGGCTGTTTTACCCTTGACTAATAGCCTGGCAAGGTTGTAAAATTCCAGATTGGAAATCTATCAATATTGATCAGGCTAGGTTAGGGTAATACAAAATCTCAATGGCTTCCCTCCTTCAAGTTTATGTCTTGCTGAGATAAGATCCTCAGTGGATTCAGGGGCTCTTTTCTTTCAGCAGCTTGCTCCAGATCCTGGCCAGATGCCCCCTGTGGCTTCACCGTCTCAACTTAGGACCTTTGTGTCACTGTGGCAGGGCAAAGAGGAACTAGAGGGGTGATGCGTGTCACTTCTGTGAGCACCCTGTTGGCTGGAATTGGTTGGAAGGCCAAGCTCAGCTGGAGGAGGCTGGGAAATGGAGCACTTGGGTGTTCTAAGCATCGCATGTCTCTGCCACAACAGAATTCCCCGCCCAGAAGGTTGTTGATCTTTCTCCATTTCACTATAGCTTCTAGTATCTCGGCTGAGAAGACTAATTCTTGACTTTGAATGTGAAAATCTAATCTGTCTCTGGAAGCTTCTTATTCCTAATGTTCTAAAATTGTGTAATTTTGTGTCTACCGTGTGCCAGTTTTCAGGTCCTATTCTGGACACTCAGTGGTCTGGAAACTACAATCTTATTTTGGGACATTTGCTTGACCTTCTTCTCTGATGATTTCTTCCTCTGCATTTTCTCTTTCTGTCTTTCTGGGACTCTTTCTTTGGTTGCTGAACCTCCAAATAGAGTTGTCTATCTTATTTTTGTTCCTCTTATTTTTCTTATTTTTCTTTTCTTTGTTTACTCTGTTATCTGGAAAGGTTTTTTAGCTCTGTTTTCCAAACTTTCTGTTGTTTCTTCCTCATTGTTTTCATATTTCTAATTTCCAAGAGCTTTCTGTTGTTGCTACTATTCTTTGAATGTTCTTTATTTGAGCACTCTTTGGTTCCAAATGGGGCCTTTTACATTTCTTGCAAAAGGTTACTCCTAGATATAAAATATATGTATATATATAAACTGATTGTGATAATCTTTAAAATTTATTGATTTTGTGATAATCTTTACAAATTTTGATTTTGTGCATTATATATATATATATATATATATATATATACTCAACTTCGTATCTATTTCAATCATTTTTCCTTAATTCAATCTTCTCCTTAACAAGGGATTGAACAATATTCATTTTATCTCCTATCTAACTCTGTTTCAAGTTTAATAACATTATCCAGAATAATATTAAGTAATGGAAAGTCCATCCTGGGGGAGGATGTATTAATTCTCATCATATCACCAGCATTTAGAGCATGTACCTGGCATATAGTAGCACTCAATAAATACTTGTCAAATGACTGAATGGCTATAGACAGCCTCTTTGTTTTGTTTGAAGTTTTAATAACAATGCTACACGTATCTTAACAGTAAGTGTGATTTTGCTGCTTAAAATGGAGATTCTTTATCATGCTAACAAAATATTGCTATTTTTCTGAAAGCATGTAGCTATTTGAGAGATTCCTGTTTCCTTTGTGTGTTTTGACCTTGCACTTAGGAACACAGTTTGAACTGGTTTAATTCAATTTAATTCAATTTTACAATTTACTGGGGGCAGACAGCTTGGGACTATAAGCAGGCACTTTTATCAATGTTCAGTTTGTTTCAACATTTTTACTGGTGACCCAGCGGAAGAAACACCCAGAAAAGCCCCTGAGTTTGCAGGTGACTCAGATTTTTCTTTTCTTTTCTTTTGGTGAAAGAGTAGTACTCAACCACAGCACTACCCCCTAAGCCTGGTGTCTTTGTCAGCTCTCACTTAGGGGTCCCAACTGGGGTGATACTGCAGCCCAAGGAGGATATCAAACCCCTGGACACACTCCAGCAAAGGACATAACAGTGTCTAGTGGAAGCTACAATCCATCCACACCTGAAAGATTACGTGCAGTTTTAGTCAACAAAGATCAAAAGAGGCATAATTGAGCTGGAGAACATCCAGAATGTAACAACTTGAATGCTCTTGGAAGCTGGGAGAAAAGACTAAATTGATTTCGATTCTTGCCAGGAAAGACATTGGCTCGGGAAAATGATCAAAGTCTATAAAACTAGAAGGAGTGTGTTTGAGGAGAACACAAAACTCTTCACCAAGCCCTAAGCACATCTCTGGTCTGAAATAAATAGGAATGATGTCCTTCAAATCTTAAAGTATATCAAAGACAAGAGGAAGGATATTCTGCTTTGTCTGATGGTCGATAAACAACCAGACTTCGTTTGCCCAAATGACAGGGCAGGCCAAAATTATAAATCATTCCCCATAAAAGTGTATACATGTTCATGGATGACAAATCCACAGTGGGTAAGGAAGAGAACAAGGCTGTTGGGAGGCACAGCCTCTTGTTTCAGAGTTGATGTTCTTCAATCTAGTAAGATCATTCTCATTTTCTATATAATAGAAAATGAACATTCTCTTTTTCCCAATAAGAATATTGTTCATCACTGACTTTTCTTTACAATTTAGTCATTATTGATGTTTATCTCCCAAGTCGTTCGTTGGATTGCTGCTGTTCAGAGTACCCCCCTTGTAGAGCTCTGCCTGATTCCTGCACCTTCTGTGACCTCCCTAGTTCAAAGCTCAAGTGTGTGAAGACTTGAGAACAAGGAGTCTGAACACCCTGGGACAAGCCCAGGCTTCAGGTCTTACTAGTTCTTAGAGCTGACAAAAGCCAAGTATGTTTCTTGAGTTTTGTTTATCTCATTTTTAAAATGAAAAATATTAGTGATTTCCCTATATTCTTCACATTCTCATTTTTGTGAAAAGGAATTCAAGAAATGTTTGTAAACGTGGTTTTGGATCTGTAAGGCTATGTCGCTGATGGGTAAAGATGAGGATGACCTGTTTCCTGAACCCCTGAGTCCTCCAGGACCTGCCTCTCTTTCCTGCTTCCTGAGGGCCCCTCTGTAAATGAACCCAGTGTGGATCTCCAGGGTTCCTTTTGCCCCTGAAGCCTCGTGAAAGGCAGGCTCAATGACATCCTGACAGTTGTCTTCCAGGTTCACACTCTCATTTTGATCTTGAACTTTTACTACCCCTGGAGGTAAGAAGATGCAGGATGCTCGCTGTCTCTCCCTAAGATCCAGAGCAGAGCAGAGCAGAACCAACCAAACTCTCCTGGTAGCCTTTCACTGTGGCCATACCCAGACTCCCTCTTAGCTTTTTTTCTCTCCAGTAAGGGGAAATTGGGAACCACTTATTATTACACTAGTTATTTGAGTCCTAAGAACAAATGAGCAATGTGAAACAGGCCCACAACAGGAAGAGATTCAGAAAGGGCTCCAAGTAGAAAACAGCTTTAAAAATGTTGTACTGTACCTTTGAGAGCACTGTTTCTTGCCCCTTTGGCCTAGTTTTGCCCTTGGGGAATGCAGACCTTAAGGATTCCTTTTCTTCCACAGAGGAGAAGGTCCCTTTGAACTCCTGTTAGAGATCATTGGGTGCAAAAGTATAAAGCACTAAAAATGTTGCTTAGGATCTTCTAATACTCTCCCATAACAGTAGTTGGCACACATCATTATACTTTGAAATGTCACCTGTATGTATATATTTTCATCTCCCCAAGTGTATTGTAATTCCTTAAGGACAAGAAACATGTTTTATACATCTTTTATAGCTTAATGGATAGTACTAATTATACGTACCTGGAGGAACCCTTTCATCTGGCATTCAGAGGTATCCAAAACAAGATTGTCATTTCTGTTAGCTCTCTCCAGCGTGATTCTACCATGCATGGCTAGTTTCGCATGGTGTCTGATAATGGCAGGTGGCCTGGAAAAGGAGGTGCTTCTTACCTGGACTTACTTTCTCCCCTGACTTTGATTCTTATGCCTCTCTTATTTTTCCCTCTTTTTTGAAACCAGATGCCCTCTTTCCTTTGGCCAAAAAGAATGATCCCACTGAAGACGTGTGTCAGGGCTTTAAGAAAAATAGCAGAGAGTAGTTTTAGGAGGATCTCAGTTCTCTTGATATTCTTTGCTGCAATTTAATTGCGTCATGGCTAGCAATATCAGGCTAGGAAAGAAATGAACCCATCTGGGCTTGTCGTTTGTTCACTTCACAGATAATATGTGGGGGTTAGCCAGTAGATGTTTCTGAAATTTCAAAATTTTTTTGAGATCCAAGATGGACACTAAGGACAAACATCATTAGCGTGATGGCCATTGGAGAGAAAGAGATGACTGCTGGGCTTCTAGATCTTAGTGAACCTAACTTAAGATTAAGGCTGACTCTTAACTACTATGTGATTTGGGACAGATTTCTGAATATATATTATCCTCTAGAGATAGAAGTTCCCACTTGGTAGGGTTGTTGAGAAGATGGATTGAAAGAAAACACCTAAAATGCTTAACACCAGCCTGGTACAAATTTCATTAACTAAGTTAACATGCCCTCATGTAACTAACTGATGAACTGTGCTTTACTGGGTCCGGATCTGAATTGCTAATATTTGTAGATATAACAACTATCCATTTGGAATATCTCCTGAGGCCTTTCAGGGTAGATGTTTTAAATACATGTGATTGTATATGTTTTGTGGCATTTGGTTCAAATCAGATTGATCCATGTTAGCCAAGTTTTTTTTTTTCCCCCTAGCAAACATGTGTTTTTGTTACTAAATGTGTGTGTGTGTGTGTGTGTGTGTGTTTTAAGATTGTATCCATTTATTTGTCAGAGTGAGAGCACAAGCAGGGGGAGTGGCAGGCAGAGCAGGCAGAGGAAGAAGCAGGCTCCCTGCTGAGCAAGGAGCCCCATGTGGGGCTTGATCCCAGGACCCTGGGATCATGACCCGAGCCGAAGGCAGAGACTCAACTGACTGAGCCACCCAGGCATCCCTACTAAATGTTTTTAACAGATAAACATAATATATTTTTAATCAGTAATACAGTGAGATACCTTTTTAGATTACTGTTTCATCAAGTCAAAAACATAAAGGACTACTTGGTTACTGTTATGGACCCAAAGCCAAATGGTACATTAGTGAAGTATCCCAGAGAAAAATAATTTCATTTCAATATTCTGGACTTTCAGGGTTTATTTTTTATCTTGGTAGATGAGAATGTCATCCATTGTTACACAGAATAACAATATTTTACAAATCTATTATTTTACATTTGAATGATAAATATCCAGTTTCTTTTACCTCCATGTAAACATGAGTAATTTGAATTATTAAGTTATACGTGTTTTCAAATGTATCCAAAAGTATATGTGAAAGATGAATTTTCCTTCATTTTAGTTACAAAATGATTTTGTAATATAATGTTTGAATTGAAATCTTTTTATTAGCATCACAAAAAGACTATTGATTAAAAAGGTGAATCATCCCCTTTTGGGGGGATCTAAGAACTTAATTTATTCCATCTGTTCACATGGGTCTCATTCTTGAACCTTATCAAAATATTTTCAATAGTTTCCTATTAATCTTCTAATTATTTACAGTTGATGTTATGATTATATGATCCTTGAATGTTTGAGTTACAGCCTAAAGCTATAATTCATCCAAAATTAAGGATTATAAGAATATGCTTTCATACATTCTTTTGTATGTATTTCATATTTCATAATTTTAAAAGCTTAGAATTATCTTTTCATAAGACGTTTTAAGTTTTTTAAAATTTTAAAAATTTTTGTATGTCTTTTTTTCCAATATTATTTTATTGGAAATTATATTTGCCTTATGATGTTCTCTTTGAGAAGAAGCGTGTTTTAATGAAATTTCTCTATGTTGTCAGAAACTCTAATGGAAAGTAATTCAACATTTTTATATTTAAAGAGCTCTAATTATAATGGATGCTCAAATATGCAAATGGGTAGTGCCATCTGCTTTTGGCCTTGAATAGACTCCACAACAGAGATCTAAAAGTTCTACCATCAGCGCAGAGAGAAGCGCTCTCTCCAGTTCTCTAAAGTCACCAGCTAAGGCATAGAAAACTAAATGGTTCTCTCATTGTGCTAGCGGCACTTAGAATAGATGAGTGATTTTATTAACTTATGATTTGAAATTCTTCATATACATGTACATATAAAAAAGGTTGAAAACTTTCATCTCCCTCTAAATAGGCTTTACTAATATTCTAATTTCAGGTGCCCCAAGGAGCTCTGGGCGGGCACTTTTTGCTGCTTGGTTTCAGTAATGGAGCCCCGAGGTCCCTAGGGACTCAGAACTCTCTGGGAATCTGCATTATTCATGCAATGTTGTTCCGCAGTGCTGTCCTTGGGATGACGTGTTAGCAGGGGGGACATGGGCTGGCAGACCACCTCTGTTTTCACTTAGAGAATTGCCAGCCTCTGCACCTGCCTTCTAAGTGATTACTCCGCTGTGGTCAAAGTAGCTGGCAAGAAGAAGATAAATCTTTAGCTGGATAGACATTCTGCAAGCACTTTTTCCCCATCAAAAGTGATGGCAGATGTGATGTGTTCAGATGGCTAAATAGGCAAGTTCCACTTTCACAGGATGGATAGTGCTTATTATTTTAAGAACTATTGCCTTAATTCCACAAATGTAGAAGGAACTAACCTTATTAAGAAAAGCAATAGGCCACAGTCCTGCATGGTTTGGAGAAAATGGGGGACATTTTCTGCTATGTATTTAATGATTTAGAAGTTTGTTTCCTATTAATGGAGCCAGGAAATAATTTGATTGTGTTGCGGAAACAGATAAATTTCGTAATCAGAATAGGTTCTTTAAATCTCCTCATATAGTCTTGAATACATACTTGACAGTCCTTCCTACCTAGTCTCCTTTTTCTTCCTCAGACCTCTGGGCACTAAGGACAATCAAGCCCATCCCCCGTTCTTCCAGACTACAGCCCACCTATGCTTTCTGCCTGGACAACAGGCCCACAACCTTAAAAAAAGTTACTGCAGTTAACCCCAAATCGCTAGATGGACCTCTATTTCCTGCTTTTTCCATTAATTAGAGTTCAACTTTCTAGTAAATTTCAGGACATAGACATAGGCATATGTATATACACACTTGAAGGTATGAAGTTAGCTGGGCAAAAACACAGCATTTTCGATTTTTCCCTAATATGAGTAAGCCTGCCCAAGAGTCCCCATTTCCACTAGTGGTAGTTTCTTAGTTTCTTCTAGTTTAAATTCACCTTCTCAGGTGTCTCTTCTTCCTGTTCCTTTCATCCCTTCTTATGGCCCGTCAGTTTCCGGGGGGTGGGAGGAGTTTGTGTGACCTCAGGGGAGTGACACCTTGTCCCAGTGCTGTCCTCTGTCCAGTGTTGTCTCAGGTCACTGGGCCCAGTATTGGGTTTCAGCCTGTTGTTTCCATAACACTGGCCCAAGCAGGGTCTCTGCTCAGCAGGCGCACATGTGCTGCATCTTCCTTGTCCTGACCCCGAGGACCCGACATTGTCTCATAGCTCCAGAGAAATCCCAGAAGTGTTCTCATAGCAAACTGCCCCAGAACCATGTTACTAAGTATCTCCCTCAGCCAAAGACACCCAGAAGCTCAAGCTCTGGTCAAGAGCAACAGTGCCTCTCTATATGGCCCAGAGCCTCTGAAGACACCCCTTGGGGAGCTGGCCTCTGGGATTTCTATCAACCCACAGCTCCCCAAAACACGTGGTAGGGGAGGGGAGGGGAGGGGTGGATTGCTAGACCTTTTCCTTGGGGCCCGGACAGCTTTTGGGACTTAGTCTTGTCCCTCTTCATCCTCATCTACCAGCCACTGAAACCTTTCTCTCCCTTTGGGAAGCGACTAGCTCTTCCTTTATGTTTTTTTTTTTTTTTTTTTTTTTACCGGTCTTTGATTTTGTTGATAGACTTGATGTCTTCTTCCTTCAGGCTTTACTTTTTAGCTTTTAGAATTCCCAGTCACCCTTCTCTCAATCACTCGGCTTTGGAAAAATTGGGCTTTTAAAACAAATAGGTTTTCTAGAAAGTCACAACTGGAAACTCAGATGCTCCAAAGAGAAATGTTAAGTTTAAAAAAAATTATCAGAAAAAAATAATTTGGTAGGAAGATGAAATCGTTTTTTCCTTTTTCTGTATTGTCTCCTTTCCCTTTTTACTTACCTGTTGTCTTTTGTTCTTGTTTTAGTTGTCTTCTTGGTTCTGTGCTTTTTTTGGAGGGGTGGGGGAGGAGAAGACAGTGGTGCCCAATCCTTTTTGGCAGCAAAGAGATTATAATTTAAAAATAGAGTCAAATGCGTTATCCACTGGTCTTTTTTCTGGCACTTTGCGTCCCATTTCCTGAGTCCATATACTCCACTGGAAAATATCTCAATGAAAGTTTCAGTTCATGAGTTATCATTTCTTTTCATCTCAAGGCTACTTATCAGATGACATATAACAGCACAGAGCGATAACAGAAGGAAAGAAAACAGAGAAAGGGAGGGAGAGCGAGCTGGTGTCCTTGCATCTGTCCTGAGCTGTGTTTCATTAAATTCTGCACCATAGGGGCATTCAAGACTTGCTGTCGTTCAGCAATAACTGTAACCCCATGGTGTGTAATTTAAGAGAACACAAGGACCAAGAGGAGGCAACTCTTATCTACATTGCGTTTGCTTGTAATGACCTCCATAATTTATCCACAGGGAGAGATGAACAGTTGGCTGCTCAGAGCCTGTTCATAGATTTGGCAAGAAATGAAGATAAAGAGTTATCAGGTGTGGTCGGTGATCCCTGAGAGTCTGGGTTTTATTTTTATCTTGCGATGAGTCACCCACAGATAAGCACAGAGAGTAGCCCTTAAAAATTTCTTCAGAGAATAAGTATCTTATGCTATTACCAAATGCTGCTTTGATGATGGTTTCACACTGAATTGTTCGGTGTGTGTGATTACGAAGCAGGCAGGTGTGCCCAGGCTGCTATTGTACCAGAAAGATGCATGGGAATCAGTGGGAATATTGTTAAGATGCCTGAGGGGTCCCTGAGAGTCTGTATTTTCGGCCTGACCCAAGTTTTGCTTCTGTTGCTGGTGCCTGGTTCTTACTTTATACACAGAAACTTAGATGTTTCAAATAGCTTTGTGCGGCAATTTCTTTTGGAGGTGGTGGAGCCAGTAGGGACTTGCACTGCCAGTGGCTTTTATGAGCCCCTCAGCTTGCCAAACAGTCATTAAAGAAATCACCCAACTGGAAACCAAGAGTTTAAGCAGAGATCATCCGTAAACGCTTTGCTTTGGCGAGGGGCAGAACCTCTGGGTACGCACATCTTGAATTGGTTCTGAGTTGTGACCCACCCACTGTAGGGGCTTTGTCCCGAAGAATGCCTTTATTGTAGACTCTCTCCATCTACAGGCTACAGGACTCCCTTCCAGGACTACATAAAACCTTGTATTTACAGGAGCAAGCAATTTCTGCAGTCGTCCAGTCTTCTAGGGACCAAAATTCTTCTGTGAGCATTGGGGTGACCCAAGAAACCAACTAGATTTAGATGCAATTACATGAATTTGTCAGAATTCATCAGAAGATCATTCTATCATCAGTGGTGAATGTCCCTAAAGGTTTTGGATAGCGAATTAACAATGAATAGTTAATCCAGCTCTTGGGGTTTTGATTCCTTAACATGAAATTCTGATTCTACCATTTTGGCTTCCCTCTGCCATTTCAGATAATCTTCTGACTCAGTTAATTATTGGTTCTATAGAAAAGAACCTGTCATCTTAAAAGAAAATGGATTTATCAAGGAAAAAATATTCAGAGTCTACTCCAGAATATAAGAGTTTTGTTGAGTATTGTTTTAAAGTTATAGAAAATTTTTAAACATACGTGAAAATTACAAAGACTGCCCATCTCTCAGCTGTATGGTTATCAACACATGAGGCCCAGACTGAATGTATGGGTCCCTCAAAATTCATATGTTGAAGCCCTAACCCCTAACTTATGATAGTATTTGGAGGTGGGGCCTTAGGCGATAACTAGATCATAAGGACAGAGCCCCCATGAGTGAGATTAGTGCCCTTATAAAGAGGAGATGTGACAGAAATGATCTTGCTCCCTGCCATGGGAGAAGATACAGCAAGAAGACAGTCATCTGCACACCAGACAGAAAGCGGTCTTCAGAAATCCAGCTCACCTGCACCTTGATCTTCGACTTCTCAGCCCCCAGAACTGTGAGAAATGTTTCTGTTTTAAGCCACCCAGTGTACAGTATTTTTTGTTACAGCAGCCCAAACTGACTAAGACATGTGGTCTATTTGATTTCATTCATATTCTCAAAGCCCTACCTCATCCTTGGATTATTTTAGATCCAATCCTATACATTATGTCCTTTCATCTACAAATCTATCAGTCAGTATGTGTTTCTGTAAGCACATACATAAGAACTTAAAAATATAACTGCAATATCATTATTACAACCTAAAATTAGCTGTAATACCTTAATAGCATCAGAAATCCATACTATCTGCATTTTCCTGATTGTCTCAAAATGTTTTTCAGTGGGTTTGCTTAACTCAGTACCCAAAGAAGTTTCTACATATTGCATTTGTTGATGTGTCTCGAGTTGCTTTTAATCTGTAAATTCTTTTTTTTTTTTTAAAGATTTTATTTATTTATTTGACAGGGAGAGAGAAAACAAGCAGGGGCAGTGATAGGCAGAGGGAGAGAGGGAGAAGCAGACTCCCTGCTAAGCAGGTAGCCTGATGTGGGGCTCCATCCTAGGACTCTGGGATTAGGACCTGAGCTGAAAGCAGACACTTAACTGGCACTGAGACACCCAGGTGCCCCTAATCTGTAAATCCTTAATTCTGTAAATTCTCCTTCCCTGCCGTGCAACTTATTTTTGAAGAAACTGAACCATTTGTCCTATTAGAGTTTCCTACATTCTGGGTTTGGATGATTGCTTCCCTGTGGTGTTACAGAACATGTTACTCTACTTTCTGTATCTCCTGTATATTGGTGGTTAGATGCAGAGGCTTCCTCAGGTTCCAAGTCAGTGTTTGAGGAAGAATAGGTCATAGGGGGTACTACATGCATTTTCCATTGCATCTCATCAGGCAGGTGATACACATGTCTGATTTTCTGGCTTTAAAAAAAATATTGTTAAATATGGTCTTATCTTTCCTATGAGAGTTCAGAATCAAAACTTGACCCCTCCAATAAGTGAAGTGCAGTATATAAGATCAATATATATTATATGATTATATACAAATATAATATAGAATATATGGTTAAATGAGGCTATATACAATTAAAAAGAAATTAAAATCGCTTATCCAAGATAGAAATTTATTTTCCTTTTCTGTAAAATAAGTCCAGGGATGGGCAGTTCTAGACTGGCATGACCATCACACAGTCATTAAGGAGCCACTATTTTTGTGCATGGCTTCCATGCTGAAGATGGTTTCCTGGTCCAAAATGGCCACTGAACCAGCAGCCCATCATATCCGCTTCCCAGACTGGTAGTAGGCATAGGGGTAAGGGGGGTTAAAAAAAAAAGAGCCTACCTCCTAACTGAGTCACTTTAATTTAAGAATCTGTTCCAGAATCCCAACAAAGGAACTCTGAGTATTTCTAAATGGTCACCCATAGCTTCAGGGGGAGCCAGAAAAGTTGGAAAGGCAGGATTCACCTTGTGTGAAGCTCTCAAAATATTGATACAGTGTTCAGAAGATTCTAGACAGCCACCAATGTTGAATGTCCATCCCATATAGTACAGAACTGTATCCTGGTGCAGCCTTATTATGATGTCAACATAATTACCAAATTCTAGGAAAGAAATCTTGATCCAGATAGGAAAAAAAGAAACATGCATACAAATGCAGAGGAATTCTTGGCAAACTTATTGTTAAGTAACTTGTCTACAGTCACGCTGCTGGTAAGAGGTAGAACTGAGGTTGCAACCCTGGCCCTATGCTATATTGAAATGGATCAATTTTAATAGATCTTCTTCTTGGGTATTTTTGGTGAATTGTAAGAGGAAGCAAGAAGAAGGAGGTGGGATGTTGGCTCTAATTTTGCTTCATGATAAATAGTGAAACAGGAAGAAGAGTCTTTCTGGGTTTCACAGCTGCATACAGACATGGTTCTGGTCCTGGATGCCTCATCATCCACCGTGGGTGGAGGGCACTCACTCTGCAGCTCTTAGCCCAGAAAGTTTATTTACTAGGTCCAAGGCCCTTAAGAATGGAATCTGGGTCATCATCACCCAGTGAAAGTTCCAGGAAGGCTTTATAATAATCTGTAAGGAAAGGAAGACCTTTTCCTTTATGAATTGAATACTAACTTGGACACCTAGAACTGGTGTCATCCCTGGGGCGCCCCTCTGTCCACACTACTACTCCTTCATTTCCTCCACCTCTGAGAAAGGAGACATCAGCACGCTTGCCAGGAGATGCCGTAGCTCTCCCGTGAGGCTGACCTCACCCACATACCCCACACCCCGTCCATTTGAGCATACCACCTCCTAGATTTTGCAGATCTAAGATTTTGGGTACAGTATTGTGCTTTGTATTGGCCTATGACTTGCACTGAAAATAATTCCAACTTAGCTGTTTAGCAGAACTCAACCTTGGCAGACAATACGGACTAGAGCAGAGGAAATTTCTTGCCACCTGAGTCATCAAGTTGCACTGTTCGGGTCAATCCCTTACACCCTCCCTCTCCCCTTTCCCCCCTTCCCAGATGCCATGACGTGGCCCATTCCTGTGCTCCTCTGATCTGATCTGATCTGATCACATGGTTGGGTCTCAGTGCAGCATGCAAAGAGTAAAGAGAAGTGGAGGGTAAGTAGGAGGAGACAGGTCTTGGCAGGGCTCCCAGGCAGCCTTCATCACCCTCTGGGCTCCAAATTGGAGCCCTGGCTTGAGGAGGAGGGATTGCATGGAACCCGAGGGCAGCAGCCCCCTCTGGCTCAGTTTTCTGGAGACTGCACCTCTCTCTGCCAACATGTGTACACCCCTTTGAGAGTCAGGGCTGACTTGATCGCCAGAATAGCTGCATTTCTTCCCATGCCTAGAGTTCAGGATCTTGCACAGAGCAGCCCTTGATAAATAGTTAATGAATAAGAGTCCCTATTTATGATTATAGTTACATGCTGGCTGGATATAAACACACCAGTGACCATATACTCCCAGGCGTTGCTCCGTGATTCCTGACAGCAGAGCGCTCACACATCCACGGAGAGGACAACCTCTCAGGACCTTGTAAAGCTACAGGTTCTCAGGTTCCAGCCACAAGCACCTGATTCAGGGGCAGGCAGGTGGGGCTCAGGGATTTGAATTTTTAATGTGTGTCCCAGTGATTATAAGGCAGGTAGACCTTGGAACTCACCCAGAGAAATGGCCTTCTTGCTCTTTCTGATAACCAGTACTTCTTGCTCTTTCTGAGAACCAGTGCCCACTGTATACATTGGAAACTGTGGCTTCCTGGTGGTCAAAGGCCACACAGTGTACCCTGGAAGGGGCCCCTTTGCCACTAAGGCCCTTAAGAATGGAATCTGGGTCATCATCACCCAGTGAAAGTTCCAGGAGGGCTTTATAATAATCTGTAAGGAAAGGAAGACCTTTTGCTTTATGAATTGAATAATAACTTGGAACTATTCCCCAATCAATTGAACTCTGGTTTCCTATTCAGAATATTCATTGAATGCTCTTAAGTAAATTTTAAGAGATCATTTCCACATAAAACTCTCATAAAGGCCTGTTTTCTTTGAGAGCATTTGGAAGAGAAACATTTTTTCCTCTCCTGCATATGGTATAAAAACTAACAGTTTTGTTCCAACCTTTCTTCCTACTTTCAATTATTAAATAGTCATTTGATTTACTATAACACCTAATGACTCCCCCTTCTACAGTGGTTCTTAATCACCTGGCACCTGAATTTGCCTGCAGAGTGCTTTTTAAAAATTGGCCTGCGCAGTGCTTTGGATATAAATTTTATAAGGCCATCTTTTTTGTATTTTTCTTTGTCAGCATACTCTCTCTTTTTTTTATTATTCTTACTTGCTTTTAAATGATGATTAAGGTATCACAGGAAATGTGTATGATTGAGTTCCTATTTCCTTCACATATTTTATGATTAGGCTCAGACAGATGGCTCCTGCCTTATCTAACAGAATACCAGAAATACATCAATAGTCTCTTCATGGCATGCATTTCAGCTCTAACTACTGGTACCACATTAGATTCCAAGCCATGTACTCTTGTTTTCCTGAGTAATTAAGAAATATGTAGTCTTATTTTTAATTTGTGCTTCCTTGCTATAGGGAAAATATCTTTTTGAACTACCTTCTATCCTTTCTGGAATAAACTGGGATATATGTAAATAAACAATATTAATAAGCATGAGCTGAGGAAACTATTTTAAAAATATGATATTTGTCAACATTCATCCAACTTGTGGTTCATTTTGATTCACAGCATGATTTTTGTGTGGACGTTGCTACAGCCTGTGATCCCTCCAAAGCACTAGGGTCTCTCCCAGAAAAGTGAACTTGAGCCCTCTTAATGTCCCCTTCGTAGAAAAGCCTCCTCAACCCAACCGGGATGTGTCTTTCTCTTCCCTAAACCTTTACCACTAGGAGTTGCCCCTGTGTCTTCTCCAAAGATGCTGTCTGGGCCTGTCCACCTGCTCACTGGCCCTGGGCATTTTCCAGCATGGCTGCTGCGGCCAAGGGTCTGGCCAGCTACCCACTGCAATAGTTCTTGCTTGCCTCAGACCTGCTCCAGACCAGCAGAGGATAATGTCAGAGTCTCGCTGGAGCTAGGAGAGCCTTTTTTCCTTTCCACGGTGTTCTTGGTGTAGACATGGGTTGTGTGTGTGTTTTGTGTTGTGTGTGTGTGTGTGTGAGTGTGTGTGTGTGTAAGGACATTTCAGGTGATGTGAGATGCAGGTAGGTAACTGTGATACCTTCTCTGTTACCATGGTGAGTTCACAGTCTAATAGGAAAGGTTCATGCAAGGTTTTTCTGCATAATGAGATAATCAGGCTGATAATGTATTCCCAACAAGTATCATGGTGGTTATGGCAAAATGCAGAACCCGTGTATTTCTAAAATAATTTGTCTCCCAAAGGCAGTTATTCAGCATCAGGATTTTTGGGGGTGGGGGGTTTTCTTCTAAACATCTTTTCATCATTGAGGAAACAGATAACCTTTGGTAATCATTGAAGAAGCAAACAAGCTGTATTTTTTTTCAGCTGGTATGGTTTTGGGGTCAGTTCAGCCTTTTAGACTTTCTAGAGTGTTCCTAGGTGATTTCTGATCCTTGTTATCTATGAGAATGGCTTAAATTAGCTTTAAGGTCTAGAGTCAGACTGATAAAAGTTTCAGGTCTAGCTCTATATTCATTAACACTGTGAATTTGGTGAGTTATTAACCTGTCTGAGGCATCTTCACACACACCCACCCCTGCTATAGGGCTGGTGTGAAGAGTGAGGTCAGGCCTGTAGGTGCAAAGCACAGGCCTGCCAGGGGCCACACACCCAGTGAATGGCCACTGAGGCCTCTCGCCCACCCTCGAGAACACCCAAGGAGGCTTCCTCCCACACCCCGACCTCTTTACACATCTTCTTGGAGTCTCTTTTGAAAGCTTTATCTCACACATTTAAAAAGAGAGTTAAAAAAAGAGACAGAGCAATAGAGCAACATTCGTGCTTAAATGTATGGTAGACTTTGTTTATTTTCAGGGATTTTATGCCCTATACTGATCTTTAGAGGATGAATGGGCTCTGCCTACCTCACGTTCCTAACTGCTATTAAATGAGGTCTTTCAGCTCTTAGCTCCCTCTCGCTCCCCTCCAGTCCGCCCTCCAGACTCTCGGATGTGGTCTCTTGAGGCCCAGGTGTGTTCAGGCATCCCCCACATCAGACCCTTCTGATGCCCCTCAGGTTGAAGACCCAGGAGCATGAAGGACCCGAGCCTCTTCCCGACACAATCCCCTCTCCCCACCCCGGGGAGATTTACCGTCTGTTCACTTTTGCTTTGGAATAGCATTTCTTGCTTGCTCTTTTAAAAGCTAAACTAAGAATCTTTGAGAGGTGGTGATGAGACTTGTGTGGGTTCTTTTTGTATCTGGTTTCCCTTTGTCCTTCATCCGTATTCCTGTAAGGTTTGTCAGACGGACAAACAGCAGTCACGTGACCCCACGCCAGGCAAGTGTGACATACTGCTTCCGGAGCTTTCCTCACTAGGCATTGGTGGCAACTAAAATAGGTGACTTGAGTGTTAATTAGATGCAGTTACTTGCAAAAGTCTCAGAGGCATTTTCTTGATGGCACACGAGAGGAGTCTAGTAATTATTTCTAACAAGGAAGGTTTATGTAACATCAGTTAATGGCCAATTGCTGGGGGCGGCCAGACAGACTGAGGAGCCCCAAGAGGAGCATTTTCTGCTCCCCTGAGGGGAAAAGGATCTCTGAAGACAGAGCTGCTGCCTCTGGGAGCCTGTAATCTACTGCGGAAGATAAAATACTAGTAGATTAGGGAGTTGAAAATAACTTTGTGCCCAGCTCTGTCCAGTGACCGTCCTGCAGTGGGTGTCCAAGGAGATCCCCTCGAACTGGAGATGGGAGGCTTTGGGTCTAGCAGTCCTGGGGGGACAAGCAGTGTTTTATGGGTCTGTGCTGAAAAAGCAGCTAACCTCTTTAGTGTGTCTAGGCTGCCCACCCCCGCCCCCGCCACGTTTCTCCCTTTCCGGCACCCTTGGTGCCCTGAATAAGGTGTTGTGTTAGAGTTAAGGGTTGTTCTCTCCTGAGTCCTACTTTGGAACACCCACACCCCTGGAGGAAGGACCCCCAGTGAGCCTTCAGCATCCCAGGATAGACTGTTAGATTGGAAGTTTCTGGAGCAAGAGGGACCTCTACAGCAGCCTTGTGCGCGGTAAAAGCACAGATGAGGACATAGAGGCTACCCCGCCCAGTCATGGAGATTCACCCCCACCTCCCCACCCCCTTCTGGAACCTGTCAGTCTGCAGCCCCATCTCCCTCTGCCTCCCCTCCCCTGCCAAGTCCCACTCTCCTGCTCTGGGCTCCAGCCACATGGGGTGAATTAATGTTTCTTTTGTTTCTTAGCACCCCACCCCCACCCCCACCACCTCTGCCTGGCAGCCTTCACCCTCTTCCTGTGTCCAGCATAACTAGAGGCTAGGCCGGTAGCTCAGGCACCTGACCCACCACCTCAGATGAGTGAAGGTGGGAAAGGGGCCAGCAGGGGGCTGGACCGTCTTGTGGTGGGGAAAGAGAAATCACACATCCACAGGGTTTCTAAAATTGAGATATTATTCATACACCACAGCCTTTGCCCCTTTAGAGGCATACAGCTGAGTGGTTTTTAGTGTTGTCACGAAGCTCTACAACTGACGCTACTACCCAATTTCAGAAGATTTTCATCACCTCCAAAAAGAAGCATGGCACCCACTGACAGTCACTCCCCACTTCCCTCCTAAACCCTCTGCCCCCATCTCCTCTGCCCTGCTCAGTTCCCGGCACCCGTTGGCCTGCTTTCTGTTTCTCTGCTTTTTTACCCGTTGGCTTGCTTTCTGTTTCTCTGGTTTTGCCTATTCCAGACATTTTGTGTCAATGGAATTCTACTGTGTGTGGCCATTTGTATCTGGTTGGTTTTTTTTGTTTTTGTTTTTGTTTTTGTTTTTGTTTTGCTTAGCACGTGTTTTCAAGAGTCATCCACATTGTGGCACGTGTCAGGACTTCACTCCTTTACGTAGCAGGCAGGACACTCGCTAACCATGTTGGATGGATAGGTTCCATCTTCATTTAATGGATATTTAGGTTGTTTCCATTGTTTGGCTACAACAGATAATGTTGCTTTGAACATTCAAGGATAAGATTTTTTGGACCATGTCTTGAGCATATATCTAGGAGTAGAATTTCAGGGCCATATAGTAACCATGTTTAACTTTTTGAGGAACTGCCAAGCTGTTTCCCAAAGCGGCTGGACCATTGTATATTCTATCAACAACGTATGAAAGTTCTGGTTTCTCCGTATCCTCGCCAGCACGTGTGGTGGTCCATCTGATTAATTGCAGCTGCCATGGTAGGTGGGAAGGGCTATCTCACTGTAGTTACACAATATTTTCTAAGCCATGATTGAAAGTGTGGGTATGTTCTATATTTTAGGGATTTAGTGTCCAGAACTAGCTATCACTAATTACAGTCCTAAGAATGATAATCTTTGGACCAGTTAGAAATAGGTGGCTTCCCAAACACCCAGCAATGCGGCCTCTGAAGTACATGGCTTGGTAAGGTAGTAGTACCTTTGTGCAAAGAACTGTGCACCCCTTCCCCTTCCTTGGGCTAGACGCTGCTTCTCACCCAGACTCCTGGATTTCAGACCCTCACACCTGTTCTGTGGGTGTCTTTGTCCAGGGCACAACCTACACAACTGTACATGGCCTGTTCTTGGCCCCTTTAGAGCTAGAAGACCTGCTTCCAGTCTCACCTACACTCTGGGACTATGACTTTGGACAAGTAATTTGATGCCTCCAGTCGTCAGTTTCCTTGCTATTAGATGATAGTGATAAAAACAGAACCCTCTTATGGTTTTGGGTTGATGAAATGAAATGAATTTTATAAAACCATTGGTCCAGGGCCTGACAAATCAAAGGATTTATTAAACAGTAGTCAGTTTTACATCTTGTCCTTAGGAACTCAGCACCAGATATTATTTCCTCTGGAAGATGGATCAATACACTTGGCCCATGGGACAAACCAGCCTGATGTTGTTATGGTTTGAGAAACAACCTCACAGTCTGAGAATAGTTTTTAGGTTTTTAAAAGTCTGTGTAGCAAACGGATATGTGACATTGAAAATAAGCCCTCTACGGCCTGGGGTATTTCCTATCTGGTGCTTCACTACCCATGCTGTAGAACCCTTCGGGGCAGCCCTTCCCATCCCCACCCTGCGCCCCTACCCACCCCTGGGGGGCTAAGTGTTCCTGCTCAGGGCCCTCCCCTTGGACCTGTTTATCACTTCCCTTTCACACAGAATCCCTACACGACTATCAGCACTTCTTCACCCCTGAACTCCTTGGCACATAGTAGGAAGTTAATATTAATTCAGATCAAGCAAGGAAAGGGAGAGGTGGAGGGAGGGGACGCTGGAGTTGAGCCAACTTCACAATTTTGCCTACATCCTGATTTGAGAAGAGACTGTCCTCCTATGCAATGCTTTTTTTTTTTTAAATTTATCTGAATTCAATTTAGTTATTGGATTATTAGTGTTATTATTAGTATTACTAGTTTCAAGGATAGAATTTAGTGATTGATCAGTTGCATATAACACCCAGTGCTGATCCCATCAAGTGCCCTCCCCATGTCCATCAACCAATTACCCCATCCCTTCACCCGCTTCCCTCCAGCAGCCCTGTTTGTTTCCTAGAGTTTGCATCTCTTATCATTTGCCTCCCTGTTTTCATCTTATTCTATTGTTCCTTCACTTTCCCTGTGTGTTCATCTGTTTTGTTTCTTAAATTCCACATATGAGTGAAATCATATGGTATTTGTCTTTCTCTGATTGACTTATTTTGCTTAATACCCTCTAGTTCTATCCACATCGGTGTAAAAGGCAAGATTTCATTCTTTTTGATGGCTGCGCAATATTCTGTTGTATGTATATGTGTATACAGACATACACACATATACATATACCACCTCTTTTTTATCCATTCATCTGTTGATGGACATCTGGACTCTTTCCACAGTTTGGCCATTGTGGACATTGCTGCTATAAACATTCGGATGCATGTGTCCCTTCAGATCACTATGTCTGTATCCTTTGGACAAATATCTAGTATTACTATTGCTGGGTTATAAGGTGGTTCTAGTTTTACCTTTTCAAGAAACCTCCAAACTGTTTTCCAGGGTGGCTGCACCAGCTTGCATTCCAACCAAGAGTGTCAGAGGGCTTCCCTTTCTCTGCATCCTCGCCAACACCTGTTGTTTCTCAAGTTGTTCATTTTAGCCATTCTAATGCAGTGTGTTTCAGCTGAGAAGTAGCTGGGACCAGTTATGATGGGGATCATCCATTACGTTAGTGTGCAGAGACATCCTGACTTTCCCCTTGGCCATCACACAGGGGGTGGACTTCCTAGATACGTACTTCTCAGACATTCACAAACCCCTCCAGAAAGGGAGGTTGGCCTGTGTGTTGTGGGTTGTGGGTACTAGTCTCATCCAGGAGCCCTGTGCCACTCCCAGAAAGATACCAGTGTGGCTTTCTATGAACTAGGGTCATGGGGGTCAGGATTTTACACGCTTGTGGATGGACTGCAAGAAGGCGTAATGAGTGTTTTTTGAGAATCTAAGTGGTGCTGGCATGACTATGCCTGCTTGATTCTTTACTCTGGGTACTTTAAAAGAATTTAAGCCTGTACTTATTTTTCTAATATTAATGCTTATGTCGCATTTCTCGTGCAGAAACAGATGACTGCATTTATCCTAGAGCTTTCACTACCATGGTGTGGAATTGGCCATGCAAACTGTTGACATGATATGCTTTCCTTTTCTGGTTTCTTCCGTTCTCAACATGATTTGAAAAATTTAGCTCTATGAACTTGTGTTCAGGCGATAGAAAGAGAAAGATTGATCCCCTAAAGAAAAGCCAGTGGGCCTGTAGGGGAAAAGACAAAAGACCCAAGCAGGACAGCACCCGCCTGAGGGAGCAGGTGTTCCAGGTTCTTTGAGGAAGCAAAGTTGAGCAGTTTACAATCTTGTGCAAAAATGCACAGGGACTTTTTCAGTGGGTAAGGAAACATCTTTAAAAAGGAAATATAATTACTCATGAAAATTAAAAAAAATAAAAGGAAAATGACAAACTCAGATGAAGGATTTGCAACTCAGAGTGATATGTTAACTTTCTACAAAAGATGGGAAGGAAGGAAGGAAGGAAGGAAGGAAGGAAGGAAAGAAGGAAAGAAAGAAGAGGGAGAAAGGGAGGTAGGGGGGAGGAAGAGAGGAAGGGAAGGGGAGAGGGAAGGAGGGAGGAAAATATTGCAGTTTATGGCAGGTTTTCTCCAAAGGTTTCCAACGTGTAGGTTGTTTGCAAGTATATAGACCAGGAGAAAGAGCAGAGAAAGATTTCCAAGTCACAGTTTTAAACAGTTTATGTCAAAGCTTACCAAGTATTACTCCTCTGAAGTAATTACTCCTCTGAAGCTTCTAAGGGATTGTTTGTAAATTCCTGAAACATAAAATTGCATTTCCACTCTTGAATGCCGGTTACCCCAGATAAGATCATGCCCCATGACGGATTGGAGAACATAGTTTGGCCTTAAGAGCAACTCACAGAATTAGGTCAAGAGTTGTTTATTGACCATGTAATTTTCAAGGTGTGAAGTATGCAAAGGACAGACATAAGGCTTTTGCGCTGAAGCTGGGGGTGGAGTCATAGAGGCTGGAGGACGCTTCAGCTGTATTTCTGAGCAAATTAGTGTGTTCTGTGGTGTTTTAAGGCAACGGTCCATCTACTGCCGGGAGTCTTTGCCATAACCGAGCTGATTAAAGCTGTGTGGTGAGTAACACTTGACGGGCTGCTAGCACAGATGGTGTTTATGACAGATGCATCTCCTTATCTGGCTACCTTTGACTTCCAACCATAAATATTTTATAAACTACCCAAGAAAAGAGAGCACCTTGTCAAAGGAAGGAATTTTAAAGTTAAAGAGCTTGAAGAGAGAAAGCACGGAGCTTCCCAGTGACATATTTTGATCATAGACATAGAATTTTTAAGCCAGTGGTGCTGCTATGCAGTGTCAGTACACTGCAGGACCAAAAGGAATGGTTTGAGACTGGAGCACTTTTCCCACGAGTGTCTTGATTTGCTCAGAGGATAATAATACGCGTGGCCATGTTTAAAAATTAACAAAATTATCAGAAACTAAAAAAGGAAGGGTCAGCCTCAGTTAAAAATGCATCTGGTGGTGGGGGTGCCTGGGTGGCTCAGTGGGTTAAGCCACTGCCTTCCGCCTGGGTCATGATATCAGGGTCCTAGGATCGAGTCCCGCATCGGGCTCTCTGCTCAGCAGGGAGCCTGCTTCCTCCTCTCTCTCTCTCTGCCTGCCTCTCTGCCTACTTGTGATCTCTCTCTGTCAAATAAATAAATAAAATCTTAAAAAAAAAAATGCATCTGGTGGAAAGCAGCACAAAACCTAACTACACTGGCCTAAATAGGTGAGAAGTCTTATTTATTTCCTGCAAAAAGCAGCCCAGATCTGGTATAATGGCACAGTGATGCCATCAGGGATCTATCTCGTTTCTTTTTCTACAGATAAACCTCATTAGCATGTAGAGTTTAGCTTGTACAATGATCCTAATGTTTGTTTCCTAACTGTCGCAAGAGGGCTGCTGCATCTCTAGGCATTGCACCTGTGTTCCAGGAAGGAGAAAGGAATGGAATGTACAAGTTTGACAAAGGATGCCAGATGAGTCTGCTCATTGTTAGAAGTTTTCTTAAAAGGCCATTTCAGCAATGTCCCCTTT
The DNA here is from genome assembly GCF_030435805.1 of Mustela lutreola. Lineage (NCBI taxonomy): Eukaryota > Metazoa > Chordata > Mammalia > Carnivora > Mustelidae > Mustela > Mustela lutreola. The sequence continues at coordinate 54,370,316 of NC_081295.1, read as the reverse complement.
ATATCTCATTTATTTGTTAAATGGCCAGAATTTGATCACTTGGTCACCTCCGATTTCAGATGAGTCTAAGTGGAGGAATATTTCCGGTTGGGTTTATTTTTATCAAGAGTGAAACCATGATTCCATTAGGATGAGAGGAAGAATAGATACTAGGTAGGCAACAAGCAGAATCTGCCACAGAGATGGTCATTTCAAAATATTTTATGTAGTTGGTAATAGGTTTGAAAAATGCTGGTTTTCCATATTAAATATGAGAAGACTGTGGGAATAAAAGGAAGCAGCCAACAGTACAAAAATGGCATATGTTTACTTTCCAAATAAAATATCCACATTTAATGCAGACAAAATAACTGGTTAGTCGATCAATCATTATTGTATCCCTCTTATGTACTGGACCAAAAAACATGTACTGTGACAAAAAGGAAACATAAAGAGAAGGGAGAGAGAGAGCAAGAGGGAAGAAGGGACAGAGGCAAGGAGGGAGGGGGAAAGTCATAGCAGAACTTTGAGGTTTTAGCCTTCCCAGAGCCTTACAAGCTAGTGCGTGCATCCGGTTGGCATCCTTGTCCCAAGACCAATTAAAGAATGATACAAACCTTCACGTGCCTAACTAAGGAATGAGTTACTAGGTATAGACTCTATTTGACTTTCAGAGAGAATGGGCCTCAGTGCAACCCAGAAGTGTTAGACAAGCCTTCGAAGAAGTTGGCTTTAACGCAGACTTCCACTAGCTTTTCAAAATATTAGGTCTCCTTGTTGTGAATGATAAAAGCCCAAATGAGATTGCTTAAACAAATACAAAAGTGTGTGTGTGTTCGTGTGTGTTTGTGTATACGTGTGTATTTGTGTACATACACACTGGTGGGGCTATATTTAGGGGAGAGGTAATGTATTTACCCATATAACTAAAGCCTTTCAGCCAGGTATGGCTGGATCCAGGGACTCCATTGGTTCCATCAGCTCTGGTCTATTCTCCCAGTTCTTGGGCAGCCTAACTAACTCTTAGGTAGGTCCTCTCTTTTGGTGGTTAATTGGTTGCCTTCAGGCATCTTACTCAGTAATGATAGTAGAAAAAAGGACTTGACTTTCAATGGGCCTACAAATTCCTGAGATGGAGTTTCAGTGGACACCTAAGTTCAGGTGCCTGTCCGTTAACCAGTTGTCATGTCCAGTGGATGGGATGTGCTGGTTGACTGTGCCCAGTTCGAACATCCTCGCAAGAGGCAGGGTTGAGGGCACCGCTCCGAAAATCTCAAGAACGGAGCAGGGAAGGGGGTGATTCTCTAAAAGGCAATGCAGATACTACTACCAGATGAAGGAGGAAAGATTCTAAGTGTTGTTAATTGTAATAACAACTTGAAACTGAGTCAAGCTTGCAACTGGCATACCATGAAGTTGTGGATATGCCATAGGCAAAAAAAAAAAGATAGATTTTAAATTGATATTTTCACAGGCCAGAGAATAACAGGAATACATTTTCTTTGTTGGTGAACTTCTTAAATACTTAGCTCATTCTTCAAATGAGCAAATAATTGGACCATTTATAGGAAATGTAAAATAAAATGGTAAAATATAAATGAAAACATAACAGAATCATGGTAAACATAAATTCAAATAGAAGCTGTAATATACGGAAACCCTAAGTTCAAAAAACTGCTGTACTTGAACAGCTTTTACCCTCAATTTCCTGGTAGCCAAGAGGAAAAATAGGGCCATAAACAGTTACACACTCCTCGTCTTCCACAAAGCAGAAATATACTAGTTTGCCAGGTGGTGTAGTAGATTAAAGAGCACACATGTGGGCTTGAACACCAGCTCTACAATTGACCTTGGACAAATGATTTAATTTGCCTAATTCCCAGTTTTTCATCTTTTATATGGGAATACCTGTATTCACAGTATAGGTTGTTTTACAAATTGGGATAATTACATGTAAGATACCAACCAATAAGCCCTGCAATGAGAAAAAAAATAATAATTAAGAAGTTAGGAGACAGAGTGGTCGATTACTTCATCACCAACACAGAACTGGATTGTGTGATGCTGTATCTTATGGTATCACGTAATGACCACAAAGGTCATGAACACATCACTCAGTCAAGGCAGCTCTTGATGGGGCCAAGAAATTTTGCCCAATAGACAGCTTTGTGATAGCCCAACTCCATCCAAGAGTAAAACCCAGAGTCTACAGAGAAATGGATGGATTCTGTGTCCCTCTAACAATCTTCCTTATGTATCATGTCCTTTAACCAGGCTTTTGGTAGATCTCAGTGGCTTTCTGTTTGAGGATATAGTCCCTGGTGGGAGCCTGGAGTGCAGGTTTGGGTGGATGATGAGCCCCTGGTGTAGGTTGGTCTTCTGGCCTAACATGACACTCTGGCCTAGGAGGATGGTCGTCCTGTTGGCAAGGACTGCATTTTCCCCCAGAGCTCCCTTCAGAACAGCTCCAGTCTGAGAATCAGCAGTAGACACTTATAACCTGTTGCTCTTCCTCTCATTTCAAATTTCAGGTTTCTTTATTTTACCACTTGTATCTATCTCACCATGAACTCCGCTAACAAGGATTTTCTCAATCTTCATTCGGTCCAACTCCTTTACACTTATGGGGAAAATCAGAAGTTTTATGTCCAGTGGGGGGGCTCTCTAAATATGAAGACAGTTGTTGCTCTGGGAATGGTCTTCCTTTGTCCCTCTTTCTGTTACTGTTTCTGTTTATTATAATAAAGTCCTGATGGCAGATACTGATGTCAGTTCTTTGAAAAGTATTTTTGGAAATAGTGATCTCTTTCATTTAGCAGTGTGTGATAGCCTGAATGTGATCGTGGTTCCCTAGAGGAAGTGGGATACATCATCTATCTTGGTGGGAATTTCTGAAAAATCTATTTACCCAGCACCAAGTCACAAATGAAAACAAATAAAAACCAGCCTACGTACTCCTCTGTATGCTGGTGGATTGGGTCTGTATTACTTGCCACACTTTTTAAAAAAGATTTTTTTTAAATTGTCTATTTGAAAGAGAGCAAAAGCAAGTGCATGAGAGGGGTGAGGGGCCGAAGGACAAGCAGGCTCCCCACTGAGCAGGGAGCCCAACAGGCTGGATTCTAGGACCCAGAGATCATGACCTCAGCCGAAGGCAGACACCCAGTGGACTGAGCTACCCAGTTGCCCCTACATGCCACACTTATTCAAAATTAATCCATTTAGGAAAAAGATGTATTTGTGAAAAGCCTCCAACGTGTAGGCAGTATGACATTTCTTCATCTGAGAGCAATTTAAATGTCTTATTACCATTTCCAGCTAAAAATACCTTATGAATTCCAGATTCTTTTGTGGAGTTAATCTTACAGCTCAAGTTCACCTTGTTGCTAATTCTTCATCTCATTTCAGTGTGTACAGGGTGATGTCGTTTGATGTAGAAGGGGAATGTATTTGATCTGTCCCCTTCTCCAGCTATCAGCAACTTTATGCCAAGGGCTTAGAACTTTTATGGGACACAACCAGCCAGTAGATCTTTGTTGTTTAGCAATATTCTCTGTGTATATCATCCTATTCCCTCTTCTGTAGCTGAGGAATGGGGTTTTCAAGAATGGATTTTTGAAGAATCAAGAAACAGTAGGTCCTTTGAGTACTTTTCTATAATGGACCCTATTGCTTGCTTCCCTCTCATCCATTTCCCCACAGTCCCTCCTCCTTAGCAGAAATCTGTTAATTTGCTTAAATTGTATAGAATGGGAAAGGTTAATCCCATCCTCAACTCAAAGATAGCTCCTAAGTGATTTAAGGTGATAAAGGCGGTCTCATTTGGTTTGCTAATGGTTCGTTTAGAGAGAGCTGCTGGCTTGGACCTAGCCAAGGAAATGTGAGTGGAAATTTTCTCACGCCCTTTTAGGTAAGATTTTCAGATCTTAAAGGAAACATCCAAGAAGGATAGTCTCTTCTTCCCATGGACTGTGTCATTCTGCATGTAATGGCTGGAATCGCAGCAGCCATTATGAAACATGAGGAATGCTAGTCTGAGCACAATAATGGAACAAAGATGTGGAATGGGTCCTAAGATCTCCATACCTAACAATTTCTATTTTGAAAGAGAACATCTTTTCTTTATTTGTAGGAGACTATGTTTTCCTTATTGTTTGAATTGGATTGGGTTTTCTCTTACCTGCAAACAAGAGCACCCTCACTGATGTAGGGAGATATTATATGAGGCAACCACAGAAATTCTTTATCCACGTTTAAGCCAGTCGTTCTGAGAGCTGTAGGTCATCAGTCTTCCTGGCCTGTCTCTCTGTGCCTGGTGGGCATGAGTTAACACTAGCTCAGAGAGCTGATGAACTTAACATGATGCGTTTTCTTTGCATTACACACATGCAACACACACACACCTCTCAAGAATATGAAAAATGCCAGGAAGCCAACTCAGCATAGCCAAGTCAAGCATGGAGGGCTAGAAATTTCCTTATTAATTCCAACCAACAAGAATCAGGTAGGTGTACTTTGGCAAAAGGAGAATGGCTGATTTGAGGTTACCCAGTTTCTGGAGAATACCAAGGCCCAGCTCAAAGGTCATGTTCTCTGTGAAACTTCCCCTGAGCCTTTGAGGCCAAGTTCATCACCCCTTCTTCCTCTTCTCCTGTTATTGTATGCAATTCCACAGTGTCTGAGAACCAGCAGGTCAGTGTTTGGTTCCTTTGTTAGACTGTGAGTTCACACAGGGCAGGGTACTTGTCATAGCCTTTGTTGTATTCATTCATTTTACAACTATTTATTGAGCTGGGTACTGAAGCTGCAGTGGTAAGGAAAGGCAGATGTGCCCTTACAGTCATGGAATTTAGAGTCTAGTTGGAGGCAGACAATCAAATCAGTGCAATAATCTGTTCATTTCTCTCCACTAACCAAATGACAGGCACTCTATAAGGAGCTCAGGAATTATCTGTTGAATCCAGGCACAAAATTTTCAATATTCCAGAGGGTCTCTTCTGTGCCTGAAGGCTTTCCTAAGTTCGTATTGTGGAGGAAAGACTCCCAGAGGCAAGCAGGGTCCAGACCCAGTGTGCAAGCTCTTTTTAAAGAATTTCTTTAAAACTTTATTTATTTATTTGACAGAGACTACAAGTAGGCAGAGAGGCAAGCAGAGAGAGAGAAAGAGAGAGAGAGAGAGAGGAGGAAACAGGCTCCCTGCTGAGCAGAGAGCCCGATAGGGGCCTGGATCCCAGGACTCCGGGATCATGACCTGAGCCGAAGGCACAGGCTTTAACCCACTGAGCCACCCAGGTGCCCCGCAAGCTCTTTTTAAAAACTCTGCCTGCATCATGCTTCGTAACATCTCATTGACCAAAGCAGATTGTGTGGCCAGGCTCAAGGTCCATGTGGAAGGAGGTTACACTTTGGCTGGATAGAGTGAGGGAGAACTAATTTGGGACGGTTACTGTACCAATCTGCCACACTATTTTAAATTGTGGGCTATGTTATAAAAATCTTAAACTCAGCCAAGGAATTTAAACAATGATCATTTGAATCCAAGAATAAGTTTCTTGCTATAAATTCACACTCAAACTAAAATTTGATTCAGACATTTTACATGGAAAATAATGATGTGGTTCACAACGAGCAGTGAATCTAAGCCTTTGGTCTTTAAAACCTTTACACAGAGCTTAGATGAGAGAGTGGGGGTATTGACAGCCACGCAGGGCTGTTCCCCCAGCTTTTATACTATTTACAGTGAGGGCAGTTTTCTCTTGTGACATTCGTAATGAGAATAACTGACTCTTCTCCCCCACCACCAGTTGACTAGTTGGTCCACAGCAGCAATCCCCACCATAGCTTATGAAACTTATAATCAATAGTCAACACTTCTCCTCTATTACATTATAAAAAATTAGTTTTTAGATTGGGTTCAGAGTATAAATTCTTATTTTAAAAAGAAGGGCAAAAAGAACACATAGGAAGAAATGAAGTAGGACTCCTTGGTGGCTTAGTTGGTTAAGCATCTACCTTCAGCTCAGGTCATAAACCTGGGGTCCTGGAATCGAGTCTCACATCAGGCAGCTTGCTCAGCGGGGAGCTGGCTTCTCCCTCTGCCCCTTACTCCCCCTGCTTATGCCTGCTCTCTCTCTCTCTCTGATAAATAAATAAAATCTATAAAACAAATAAATAAAACTTAACTTTAGAGCAGACTCTTAAATCTTAAAAGTCTAAAATGTCTCTGCATGTCTTATTTGGAGAAAAATGTGACTAAGAAAAAATGTGTTCTAGATCCGAATGGAGAATTAAAAACTGAGTATGTGAGTCTGGTGGAAAGATTATCTACCCAAAGGCATCATCATAACTCCATATCCTGGTCTAAAACTTAACCTAAAAGTTAATTGAATCAGTTAATACTAAAAATGAAACTAATTTGAGGACCCACTCCTTCTTTGTTCTTTCCGGTAAATCTGCAGCTCACTTTCTGAGTTCTGCTTAATAAGGAACTTGTAGATCACAGAATACATAGCATATAAGAAAGTTCTGGAAATGGCTGGGATTGGCATAGATTTACTACAGTAATATCACTTACAGTGTCTTTGAGCTCAACAAAACATTCAAGGTATATACACAGGATGAGGAGGGTTAAATAGGAGTGCCAAACCCATACTGGGTTTCTCCATTTGATTTTGATTGTAAAAGCCATCAAGAGGGTTTGAACGGCCCTTAGAAGAGTGGAAAGAGGTTCTGAGCACACATACAGTTGGCCTACCATGTGCATGTAGAAGCAAGACTAAGTCCCACTTTGAAATACTCCTTTCAGGATGGTTTAGCCTATAACGCTTATCCATCCCCCACATTCTGCTCATGATTCATATACGCGGCATGTGGACATCATTCCTCTTTTCTGTCAAACATCTGAGTATTCCATGGACTCAGTTTTCTATAGACCACACTGAGGTTTGAATACAAGAAACTGTAACATTCTGGAGTAATGAGACACCCAGATTATGGGCTTTTTCCTGCCTGTGATTCGTATACTGGCCAGACAAAGAAGCATCGAGAAGGTTGCAGAATTAAAAAGTGAATCTGCCTTTTCTTAATAGTTTTTTTTCATTTGTCAGTTTGAAATTTGACAGTATCCATCTTCTTGTCCATGGCATTGATAGCGATCACCCAAGGTCATCTGAAATTTGAGTTTTTAATCAAGATAGGACTCATTTTTTTCCTGAAGAATACTTCAGAGTTCTAACTTTAATGTTTTAATCATCACATCCAAAAATTGCTTCTGGCTCCTTGTGAAAATTGCTTCTTTGTATGAGGATCCTGTTATAGTAAAAAGGTATTACATTCCCACAAATAACATAATGATGTATATAATGGAGATAAGGACATTAGATAGATCAGAATGGAATGAATATTTAGAAGTGTAAGATTCCTTCCAAATAAATCCCTGAATGAACATCTGTAAGTATTGTGCAGTCAGTCCTGCCTTACCATCATGGGACATGAAGGAGAAGGGGACTTGAAATCACTGGGTTCAACATCCCCAGTTTGCACTTGCAGAAATGTTGGCCCAAAAAAGTTGTTCAAGGTCACTTGCTCAAGGTCACTCAACTAGTTTGGCTGAAGGGAAAGTCAAAGTTTTATGAATGACCAATATGACAGCATTGGTTCCATTACAACATTTAATAGTATTTTTATCCAGTTTATCTAAGTAATAGACACATATTTATTAAATACCCACTATGCACATGAAATATCTAATCTATTACAGGAATAAAATAGATGGGCTTGTATTGCTTTGTAGTTATTCGTCTTTCTGTAGATAGCATTAGACATGAGACTACTTTTTTTTTTTTTTTTTTTTTTTAAAGATTTTATTTATTTATTTGACAGAGAGAAATCACAAGTAGGTAGAAAGGCAGGCAGAGAGAGAGAGGAGGAGGAAACAGGCTCCCTGCCAAGCAGAGAGCCCGATGTGGGACTCGATCCCAGGACCCTGAGATCATGACCTGAGCCGAAGGCAGCGGCCTAACCCACTGAGCCACCCAGGCGCCCCGACATGAGACTACTTTAAGAGGCAGCAGGGAGAAAGGAGAAAGCATAAGGTTCATACTTGGCAAGCCTTCTGGGAGAAGATAGGTTATGAATTAATTAGAAGACACAGGGTTACCATTTTTGAGTACTGGATAGGAAGAACTTTCTATTCAAGAGGTTTGGCAGTGAGGGAACATAGAGGATTTTTAAAGATTTATTTATTTATTTATTTATTTATTTATTTACTTGGGGGAGGATGGGTAGAAGGAGAGAGAGAACCCTCAGGCAGACTGCCTGCTGTGCATGGAGCTCAACATGGGGCTCCATCCTGGGACCCTAAGATCATGACTGAGCTGAAAACAAGAATTGGATGCTTAACCAACCATGCCACCCAGGTACCCTAAGTTCTTAATTGTGACCTATGTGTTTCCTCCTCTGAATGGAGGCAATTAGCCCAGGGATCTGTAGAGTTGATGGTGCTTGCCAAATGGAGATGCATTTGTCAGAGGCCCTAGCATGGCTTGATGGGCAAAAGTCAGCTACAAGTTCTATAAAGTTCAACTGAAAGGTTGAAGCTCTACGCAGGCTGTGGTGTTTGGTGATGGTTTTAAACAGAGAGCTGGAAGTGATTAAAACTGTGGGGAGGAAGAGAATCATAAGAAGAACATCAAAGAAAATTTATTACATGACCGGCCAAAATAAGAGTGAGACATGGACAGAAATGTCAAAGGTTCCAAAAGAGAACCATGTTCCAAAAGTTCAGCACAAATTACTGGAACTTTTTTTTCTATTTCTTTTATGAATATATCTGACAAGGAAAAATACTAAAATCTAGTTTTAATTTTTAAGGCATTTCCAGGTTATATCTTAACAGCAATATAGGTTAAAATGGATAATAGTTTATGAAGAGAGGATCAGGGCGCCTGGATGGCTCAGTGGGTTAAGCTGCTGCCTTTGGCTCAGGTCATGATCTCTGTGTCCTGGGATCGAGTCCCTGCTCGGCAGGGAGACTGCTTCCCTCTCTCTCTCTCTCTCTCTATCTGCTTGCCTCTCTGTCTACTTGTGATCTCTCTCTGTCAAATAAATAAATTTTTTTAAAAATCTTAAAAAAAAAAAAAAAGAATAGAGGATCATTTATTGGCTTCTAGCCCAACCCTCCACTTTTATGGATAAGGAAGGTGTGACATGGCTGACTCCTAGCACCACAGTATCCTGGGAAACTTTAAAATGAGGACTCACCAGGTGGATCTGAACTGCTGCTCAAAGTCATAAGGGCAGTGGGGAGCAGCTATGTCCCTGAGTGTGCCCACATTAGTATGAGCAGCTATGGGAGAAAGGGGCTGTCGAAATCCCATGGTGCAGTTTTGTTCCTCAAAGAAAGCTGTTTCATCTTCAGCATAACATTAGAACCATTAGGTCTAATGCTTTGACGATGTTTAGTATAAATTTCAGTAGGTTAAGGTTACTATGCATTCCCATTAGCCAGCACACCTGTTCTCTAACCAGCCCAGATGAGTAGGCATCACTGTGGAGTGAGAGTAGTCGTCAGGCTAATCATGACTTTTAACTCAGGTTGGAGGCCATCAGCACTCCAGGGAGACCCAAGGAAGACAGGACACGCTTTTCCCCAACTCCCCTCCAGCATTTATGTAGGCAACCCTCCCCCCAACCTTGGCCCCTTAGTGGTAGCCAAGGCTCTTGGGAGCATGTTAGAGCTGGATTTCAGACCCTCATCCTAGACTTTGTTTCAGTTAGTCTTAAAGCGGGGCCCAGAAATCTTAGCTTTAAAGTTGCACAGGTAATTCGAATATACAGCCATTTGGGAACCACAGCTTCTAACATACCATATTAAATGTCGTTTTGCAAAGGCTTAAAAATAAGCAGGATTGACATTAATTCTTCTAACAAGACCACTTCCCAGAGAGTCCTGTAATCATAGACAGTGAAAATGTTGGTCCAGCCCAAGCTTGCTTTTTACCTAGAAAGTCTTCTTTATCCCCATTCTCGTTGCAAACCAGGGACAAGCAATTGCAACCGTGGACGTCATCTGGTGGTAGTTACTGTTGTGCTCAGGATTTTGGAAAGACTTCTGTTTATTTGGCATGCTCCACACAAGCCTGTCAGCCCCTGGGGATTTGTGGCATTTGCAGAACTTACAAGGCAGGCAACATAAAAATATATAATTCATAGAGTGAACTATTTTGGAGCTCCCTTCACTTTTACAAATTGGCCATAAAATAGAAACCACAGACATAACATTCATATAACCATAGTTGCCAAGAATGAAGAATCATTTGGGGAGTGGGGGAGGATGAGGACTTTCAGTGTGTACTTCTTTATAGGGCATCCAAAGAAAGAGTAAATGTTCAAAATTTGTATGTAATTCCAGTTGGGGTATGGTTTTTCTCCTGACAATTGTCAAATATCTGTTGAAAAAGGAACGAGGCTATTGAGGTTGACCTTAAGAGTCGTTTGAAAGTCATTAAACTTATCATCTAAAGGCATTTGCTTGTCTTGATAGACATTTCAAGTGTATTTAGGATTTCATATATGTTTTACTATGACTTATTGCTTTCTGGTTTTCCCTTTCCTGGTGGAAGAGGTTCACAGTATCCAAGGCTCTGTGATCACCTACAGTAGACTGGGGGAAGGAGCAAACTGGAAACTGGATTTTTTTTCCTCCTCTTCACCCATTAGCTGCTTTGACATTCTGGGAATTACATTAGCTTCTAAAACATGTCTTCTGGAAGGAGAATGAGAGCCTACTCAACTCCTGTCTGTTCCACCTGAGCATTCCAGAGACTTGGGTAATGGGTGAGTAATGGCCAATGACACTGGTTGTGATCGTTGACCATTGACAAAAACAGCATTTAATGGAGTTGGACACATGCAAGACATAAAAGAGGAAATAGTCTCTCTCACGGAAGTCATACTAAAAATTATTTTCACCATTTGATGTTATATTAGAGTGTTTTCTTAGGGATCAGGAGAGCCACAAGCTGGGTTTTAGTTGTTATATGCCACTTTTCGATCTTGAGAATGCCAACTGATCTCTCTGAGCCTTGGTTTGCTCATCTAAAAATAGTCATGATATCTCCCTCACAGAGTAGTTGAGAGGATGAAAACACAGCATAAGAGGAAACTCAAGCCAAGCTAAACACAATCGGGCTGGGCGTGAGGGTGACAGAGAGCAGTAGTGCTGGGGTGAGGAGGGGATTGGAGTGGGTGGATTATTCATAATTGCTCTAGACTCAAACTCTGTTGTTCTGTGAGTCTATCATCTATGGAGAAGAGGGGGGCCCACAGGAGAGTTACTTAGGTGCAATTAGTGATACTTAAATTATTTGGTAATTTAACCTCCCAGAGAAATGCCCAGCTAGAATGAAGACACACTATTTGACTCAATGTCATTAATAAGGATTAAAAGCGTTTACATGACACAGAGCCTAGGACAGGGTAAGGGTCAGCCTTTCATAAAAATCAGTTCCTTTATCCCCCTTCTTTTCCAGAAAGAACACTTCAAATAAAAACTGGCAATGATTTTTAAAGCAGACCTTCAGAAGCCGATCTATAGCTCTACCAAAGCGGAGATGAATCAACTTGTTGCTGTTGCTAATTTTATCACCTTATCCAACATCAACACATTGATTTCGCCTGCTTAAATTTGCCAGTTTCCAGAGCATTACATAGGTTCTTTTAGAAAATGATTTAAAAGCCCCATCCTAACTTTGAGAAAGGTTTATGTTTGTGATGGTGTATGTTGTGTCTTTAACAATCACCAGACTGATTCCAGTTTCATCCAAAAACACATTTTTAGCTGTTTTCCTACCCTGTAGCTGTGTACTGGTGTTTAAAGAAATGGTAAAAATAGAGTCACAGTGGGGATGTTAGGCTCTCTTTTCTTTTAAAATGTTATTGTAGATACAGCTGTGGGAATGATGCAGGGATTTTTGTTTTTTTTTTTTTTTTTTTTTTTTTTTTTTTTTTTTAATTTTTTATTTTTTATAAACATATATTTTTTATATACATATATTTTTATCCCCAGGTCTGTGAATCACCAGGTTTACACACTTCACAGCACTCACCAAATCACATACCCTCCCCAATGTCCATAATCCCACCCCCTTCTCCCCAACCCCCTCCCCCCGGCAACCCTCAGTTTGTTTTGTGAGATTAAGAGTCACTTATGGTTTGTCTCCTCAGCCCGGGATTTTTGTTTTTATGTAGTTTTTTTTTTTTTTAACTAAGGTCTGATTGACATGTAACAATATCTTAGTTCCAGGCACACAGCATAATGATTTGATATCTGTGTACATTGCAAAATGATCACCACAGTAGGTGTAGTTAAATATGTCACCATATGTAGCGAAAACATTTTTTTCTTGTCATGACAAAAGTGTTCTTCTTAAATAACAAATATTTATAACTTATTTGGTAAGCTCCCACAAGACTAATGGAAGAATTGGAATGAACATTTAAAAAAAATTTTTTTTTTCTACACGTATTTATCTGAGAGAGAGAGCATGAGCCGGGGGTTGGGTTGGAAGGAGAGAAGGAACCATGCTCCTGCTAAGCAGGGAGCCCAACTTGGGGTTCAATTCCAGGACCCTGAGATCATGACCGGAGCTAATAGCAGACGCTTAACTGAATGAGCCACCCAGGCACCCCATGAGCATTTTTTTATACCAAATAAAAAATAACCAAAAGATAGATAAAATAACCAAATAAATAAAATAAAAATAACCAAAAAGATAGATAATATCTTTAGTTATTATCAAAAGGAAATAGATAGGAAGCCTGCTCTTGTGTTAATGACTCAGAAATTTCAGGAGACATTAAGGTTTTCACTGAAGGTTTATAACTATAAGTGCCTCCGTTCTTCACGTAAATCTTCTAAGATACATCTGTACTCTTAGGGTAAAGCACTTGTGAATGTGATAACACTACTTCTTAGTCAGCAGTTCGGGTATAACAAACAGCTCTCTCTTGCTCTACTAGGCTGTGCTAGAAGACAGGGAAGATGCATTCGTCCCGACTCTTAAGACGTTTATTTCTTCGGAGAAATGAAAATTTGTGTTTATATTGGCAGCTTTGTCACTCCAACCTGGTTATTATGGGAAGTCCAACTTACAAACACTGTTAATATCCTATTCTATTGCAACCACCCTAGATCATGACCTCATGAGGAACACCATATATGAATTATCTGAATATCTGAACTTCTGCCATTGTTGCCAGTGAGCATACTCTTTGGGCACTCACTGACAAAACTATAAGCAAAATGACCTAGTATAATGATTATCTTTCTACCCTGATGCCTTTTATTATCATCTGGTTAGAAAGGTCAGCTGTATTTGAAGATTCTCCTGGTCTCACATTTTAGCGGAATTGTTGTGTGAGTTATGTTAAACAGCACATTAAATCCCTCATTGAAGTCAACCAATGTTTGTTGAGGCCCTATATATATGTATATGGCATGTTCTAAGCAGTATGACACACAATAAAAGATATTGACTGGTCCTAAAACAACAACCACCACCACAATAACAAGGTATTGCTCGTTAAAAAATATATATATATACTGGAGAAATTATATCAAAATGGTACATGATATAATTGCTAAGTGAGTGATACAGATATGTTTTACTCCAATGGCAAGTAGCCAAATATACTCTAATGGCAAGTTCGAAATTCATGAAATGTTACTCTGCATATAAAATATTTCAGAAAAGTAAGTAAACCTGTAATTACAACGGCAAAATTCATATGATATACAGTAGGCAAGTTAGGATATTTATGTTTATATTGTACTATAGCTTTGGGCCTTTTTATGGCCTTTTGTTTTAGGGTATGTTCTGAATGAAGGACTTCTAAAGATCTTTTGTCAATTGTTACTCAATGTTGAGCATTCAAGATGGAAATATTATCTTTATTGGGGATATAAATATTTAATCAGTGGCTTTTCATAATGGCTTCTTAGTCTATCAAAATCATTATAAACTGGATAATTCAAAAAGAAAAAGAAAAAAAGGGCATCCATATTGGGAAGGAAGAAGTAAAATTATCTTTGCAGATGACACAATCCTGTATATAGAAAATCCTAAAGAATCCACACAAAAAAGCTATTCAAGCTAATAAATGAATTCAGCAAGACTGAAGAATACAGGATCTATATACAAAAGTAAACTGTTTCTATCAGTGAACAGTCAATCCAAAAATGAAATTAAGAGGACAATCCATTCAAAATAGCATCAAAAGAGTAAAAGGAGTATGAGGCTTATATACTGAAAACTACAAAACATTGTGAAACAGATGAAATGAGAACTAAATAAAGTAGAAAGACATCCCATGTTCATGGATTGGAAAACTTAATCTTACTAAGATAGCAGTAGACCCTAGATTGATCTACAGTTTCAACACAATCCATATCAAAATTTCAATTGCCTTTTTTTTTTTTTAACAGAAATTGACAGGCTAGTTCTAAAATTCGTATGGTATGCAAGGGATCCAGTATAGCCAAAAAATCTTGAAAAGGAACAATGTTGGAGGAACTCACCCTTTTCAGTTTCAAAACTTATAACATGGCAAGAGTAATAAAAACTGTGTCGTACTGGCATAAGAATAAACACATAGATCAACAGGGGAGAACTGAGAGTCCAGAAATAAACTCATAAATCTATGGTTAGTGGATTTTCAACAGGTGCCCAACAATAGAGAAACAATAGAGAAAGAATAGTCTTCAATAAATGGTGCTGGGACAAATGGCTATTCACATGCAAATGAATGAAGTTTGATCACTAGCTAACATCATACACAAAATTAATTCAAAATGAATCAGACCTAAATGTTTCCACTAAAACTATAAAACTCTTAGGAGAAAACATTCATGTGTTAGGCAATGGTTTCTTAGCTGTAATACCAAAACCATAGCACACTGAAGAAAACTTAGATAAATTAAACTTCATCAAAATTAAACACTTTTGGACTTCAAAGAACAGTCAAGAAAACCCGCAGAATGGGGAAAAATATTTGCAGATCATATATTCACAAATCCAGAATAAATATAGCTCTTTTAAAACTCAATAATAAAGAGACAAATAATCCAATCTTAAAATGGGCAAAAGATTTGAACAGACATTTCTCCAAAAAAAATATACAAATGTCCAATAAGCATATGAAATATGCTCAACATCATTAGTCATCCGGGAGATGCAAATCAAAACAATGAAATACCACTTCCCATCCATTAGGATGGCTATAAAAAAAAAAAACAGGCAATAGCAAGAGTTTGCAAGGATGTGGAGAAATAGGAACTTTCATGAATTGCTGGTGAAAATATAAAATGGTGCAGCTGCATTGAAAACAATTTGGCAGCTCTCCAAAGAATTAAACAGAATTACCAAATGATCCAACAGTTCCACTACTAGGATATACACAAGATGAATCAAAAACATATGTCCACATAAAAACTTATACATGGATGTTCATTGCAGTATTATTCATATTATTCATAGTAGCCCCAAAGTGAAAACAATCCAAATGTGCATCAACTCATGAACATATAAACAAAATATGATATATCCATACAATGTAATCTTATTTGGCCATATAAAGGAATGAAGTAAAGATTCACACTATAATATGGATGAATTTTGAGCACATTATGCTAACTGAAAGAAGCCAAACACAAAGGTCATGATCTTATTTGTAAGAGATGACCAGACTGCTATAGGTGAAAACCATAGAGACAGAAAGTAGATAAGTGGTTTCATGGGACAAATCGGTGAGGGAAATGGAAGGTGAGTGCTGATGGGTTTGGAGTTTCTTCCAGGGGTAATGAAAACATTCTGTAATTAGATAGAGGTGATAGTTGCACAACTTTTGAATACATTAAAACCACTGAATTGTACACTTGGAAAGGGTGAGTTTTATTGTGAGTTTTTATTTATGTCTCAATTTTTAGTTACTGGATTTTTTCATGACCACTCTACAAATTAAGTTCTAATAAAGCATAATACAACTTGCAAAGGCATATTGTCATCAAAGCACATATTTGTATGTTTTGTTCCTAAGAAGAAACAAAAGCGGCTTCCTAATTCTTCTTAAAGTTGACCTGAAATTTTACCAGTTTTAAGTATCAGGACATAAAGAGAGATAATGAGTTCAAGATTTCTCTCAAGTTATATTATGAAGGTAAAACATGAGTTCATTGTTTCCATTCTCCCATTGACTTGACAAGGACCCTTCTCATTTAGACTGATTAGACATTTGTTGTTCTGAAGTTGAGGGAAGAATCCTAGTTGCTCTAACCCAAAGTCTCGTTTTTTTCATTTCATTTTATTTATTTTCAGTGTTCCAGAATTCATTGTTTATGCACCATACCCAGTGCTCCATGCAATATGTGCCTTCCTTAATACCCATCACCAGGCTCACCCAACCCCCCACCCCATGGTCCATATATACAATACAATATCCATCAGAAAGGGTGAATACCCAACTTTTGTATCAACATGGATGGGACTGGAGGAGATTATGCTGAGTGAAATAAACCAAGCAGAGAGAGTCAAGTATCATATGGTTTCATTTACTTGTGGAGCATAAGGAATAACACCAAAATCTCATATTTGCTCTCTCATTCTTTCCCAGGTGCTACCTTTCCCCAGCCAGGTGGTGTACAACAGAGTAGGCAAGTGTGGGAGTCGTACTGTGGTCTTGCTTCTGAGAATCTTGTCGGAAAAGCACGGATTCAATTTGGTCACGTCAGACATTCACAACAAAACCAGGCTTACTAAAAATGAACAAGTAAGTTGTCTTTGCCCGTGATTCACTGTACTTCTGTGTCAATTCATTTGTGTAATTAGTGGGTGTCTTATAAGACATCCTTCAAACACCTAACAAATGAATACCAGAGTTGCAACGTCATACTATATTTTTGCCAGAGTGTAGAAGGAAATTTAAGTTAAAGGATCTGAAGGAAGTCTTTAGATGGGAAGTTTCCCTGAAGGGATACTTCTATTAAGATGGATGAAGGATGGTGTGCACTTATCACTGTCTACTTAGCTGAAATTAGCAAGGCATGATTCTCAAATAATTACACCACTGAGCTACAAATTACGCTGACATCCTGACAACAAAAATAACAAAACAATTTTCATATTTCTTTTTCTGCTTTTTTTCACAATTGCCATAAGTCTTTATGGTTATATTAAAGAGAAAATTCTCTTTGGGCCAGGAATCTGATTGAGTGATAGAGGAACATGCGCTTCTTGCTATGGGTGAGCTCATAGATCTTGAACTTGCAAAGCAGCACTTGGCATATTCAGGGGAAGCCAAAGAATTACCCCATTTCCCAGGAAGAAGTCTGCCTCAATGTGGCCAAGTCATACCAGGGGGCATGCTGGTGGAAGATTAGGGGTGCTATAGTCGGCGGGGAGGCTATAAAGACAGGTTTTACTCTGTAGCTTCTACAAAAGCAGGGTAAACAGTCTCCATTGAGGTGGCTTGCTCCTGTCCAAAAGTTAGGCCCAAGGCTGTCACGGTCATTTTATAAGGTCAGTTTTGTTCTTGGTCTTAACAAGTTGCTTTTGTCCCCTTAGATACTTAGAATGGATAGCTACCAGCATAACTCCGAGTTCTCAGAAAATAGAACCAGTAGGATGAAGATAGATAGATAGATAGATGATAGAGTAGATAGATTAAAAAGGGGGTTATTATGAGGAGTTGGCTCATGCAATAATGGAGGCCAATAAGTCCCACAATCTGCCATCAACCACCTGGAGACCCAAGACAGCCATTGGTGTCATTCAGTCTTAGTCCAAGTATGAAGGCTTGAGACCCAAGGGAGTCAATGATTAAATCCCAATGCAAGAGCAGGGGAAGGTAAGATGTGATAGCCCAGTTTACTCAGGGAGGCAGAAAGGAAGGGGAGAATTCCTTCTTCCTTTTCCTAGGTTTCTATTCAGGACTTCAAGGGAGTTGATGATGCCCTCCCACACTGGGGAGGGGGGTCTGCTTTACTAAATCCACTGATGCAAAGGCTAATTTCATCTGGAAACACCCTCACAGCCACACCCAGAAATATTACTTAATCTGGGCACCCCTTGGCCACTCAAGCTGACATATAAAATTAACCATCACTCTACCCAATGAGTACAGAAATTTCAGGAACAAACAAGACACATGGTTTACCATGAGATTGAAACCATAATTATGGAAATTTTTACCCATGCCCACTTCTTTCTGACATAATTCCCACCTTTGAGGCATTCAAAACCTCCCAAATAGAAGGCATCTTGTTATCAATTTACAGTAGCCGTCTTTCTCTTTTATCTTGGGGGATGGTAGGACTCTCGTAAGACAGTAACACAACTGGTCATACTCACCGTAAAGCCGCTATGTTCAGTGTCTCCCAGGGCAGAGATCCAAAATCCCCTTCCTTTGAAAACTTCCATTAAAGGGTCTCCGAGCATCAAGTTTGAACAGTCATTTCCAGACAGCAAAAAAAATGTTGAGATCAGCTCTTACAGGTTGTGTGGTAGGCTCTCTAGAAAAATGACACTTGGCAACATTTAAGGACATCACCATTTATGAATAACTGGAAAAGGACTAGGTTCTCTTTCATTTCCTTAGCTTATTGAATAGCTCATCTTATCAAGCTGGTTATGCTCTTGTCACTGCCGGAAAGAAAGCGACTAAATAATTAGCCTATGTTATTGCAATTTTATTACAATTATTAAATTTGCTTTTCCTTGGAGTCTAGGTCTTTGGGTCTGTGGGTCAGATTATATTTAAATATTCCTACATGTGGAAAGCATGTCCACTTCTCAGATGTCTCATAAGACAATGCAGGTTGAGGGGTACCTGGGTGGCTCAGTGGGTTAAAGCCTCTGCCTTCGGCTCGGGTCATGATCTCAGGGTCCTGGGATCGAGCCCCACATCATGCTCTCTGCTCTGCAGGGAGCCTGCTTCCCCCTCTCTCTCTGCCTGCCTTTGCCTACTTGTGATCTCTCTCTCTCTATATGTCAAATAAATAAATAAAATCTTTAAAAAAAAAAAAAAAGACAATGCAGGTTGATTTTAGTGCCCACTGCTGAAAGGGCATAAGAGATGAGTTAACATAAACAAACCAGAGAGAAGGAATGAAGGTCCCCACAGTGTGAGATCCTGTGATGTTCAGGAACGCCCTAGAAGAGAAAAGATAAAATGTGGTGTTTAAACTGGGGCTTTGCATCCTGTGAGAAGCAAATGTGAAAAAGTAAAATACAGTTGTCACTGTCAAGTGAAGCATGTGAGATTTAAAAATAACAATAATTTACTAATGGTATATACATTGTTAAATCCAGAAGGGGTTAAAGACAGAGTCATCCTCCTCCTCTAAAAGAGAGGTTAGCTCTCATCTGTTTGGAATGATTGGCTTGTCTGGAAGCCAGGGAACAGACTAGACAATCTTTTAAGGTTCTTTCCAGCCCTGTGATTCCATGATATATTTATATAACTTCTAGCATAATCTGTGTATGGTGTAGTTGAAACATTTCTGATTCCTGTGGTCAGTATGACCTAGAATATATAGCATTACTTCATGATTCCAGATTCCTATTAAATTTTAAGGCAAGTCTTAAAAACTGCAGGCAATGATAAGGTAGGAAAAAAAAAACATTTCGGCTGTGACAGCAAACGTAGCGAGTGACAGCTGCGTCTCTGCTTCTAGCTAACTGGTGGGACATGCCGAGACAAGAAGCTCAAGAATGCTAAAAGGCACTCTTTCCCCCGTTATACGCATCCCTTGTGCTCAAGTTACAGAGTGCATTAAACAAGCAGGGAAAAAATATTATTTTAACCTAGTATATTCAAGAAATAATTTGCAGTAAGAATAGTTCCTTTGCTTGGTAATTTATTAAAGGAAAAAGGAAGATGTGATTTTGGAGATGAGTTAACATTTTACAGTCAGTGGTTCTCAACCTTTAAGTCGGGGAGCTCTGACGACATGTTCCTATGGAAACACTGTTCCCCACAGCGAATAACAATCCCACGTCAGGTGCTGCATGAGTTAAACAGGCCCTTGTGGGCTGGCCCGGTCTCTCTCCACCATGTAGAACATTTCTTTTATGAGAAAATGTGTTCCAAGTTCCCAACGACTGACTTACAAATGAACTTTAGAATAGTATCCACTCATAAGACTGGAATTATCTATATCATTCCATTCATACACAAAGGCACTTCTCGGGGCCAGAGTCAAATTTGTGCATACATTTCTCCCTAGAGGATAGTTGTCATTAGACACACACACACACACACCCAATACTAAGTTTAACTAAGTCTATTTAATGGAATAAGACACTAAAGGGATTATTAAAAAGGAAAGGGAGACCGAAGACACCAAATGTTACAATACCTATAAAAATCCCATTACATGTGCCCTTATAGAAACAGAAAGACCACTGAAGTTTATAATTTTAAAATTTTACCTCAACAGAAGAGTGTGAATACCTGCTGCTGGCCAAATGCTGGACCTTTCCAGGACATAAGTTGCAAGCCCATGAACAACACATCATCTCATGTATACTCTGAAACCAGTTTTCGGTGTCTTGGGCTGCTTTGGATAATCTCTTAGAAAATCAGAAAATGGAGATGATATACAATATGAAAGCTAGGGAACTGTTTTCCCAGAAGACATGAGTATGATCGCCAAAAGACTCATAACCATCTTCGTTAATGGTCTGATGCTATTTCAGATCATGGCTCTGAGTGCAGTGAAGGTCAGAGTGCACCACAGGCACATGATGGATATAAAGGATTCAAAATTATTTCATTGTGGTGGGAGAGGGGCAAAAAACTGTTAGCACAGGA
The DNA here is from genome assembly GCF_030435805.1 of Mustela lutreola. Classification (NCBI taxonomy): domain Eukaryota; kingdom Metazoa; phylum Chordata; class Mammalia; order Carnivora; family Mustelidae; genus Mustela; species Mustela lutreola. Next base: position 54,349,469 of record NC_081295.1, on the reverse strand, counting down.
ACCAAAGAGATTGAGAAAGAAAATAATTTTACTATTTTTATGTCAGAGCTACTGAGAATCACAGATTGGAAACAGTATCTACCACAGGTTCATTATTTTACTTTATTACTTCATGTCATTCTTGTGGACCAAAAGTTACATCAGTGAGTGGGTACAGATCTTAATTTTATGGATGGGAAATTCAAGGCACCCAGATTAAGTCACTTTCCAAATATAGTCTAATAGAACATCTGTACTGCTTGGACTTGAACCTAGGTCTTCTTGAATCCAAAGCCATTCTCCTGATGCAGTGACTTTCCATTCTGGCAGCAGAGCAGAATCTGTAGCAGAGTCTTTTGAAACATATAGTTTCAATGGCCCTTCTCCTGGAGATTCTGGGGTAGAGGCCAGAAAACTTTGTATTTTTTGCTTTTAATGAAATGTCATAAAGGGTTAGAAATCCTGTCAAAACTATCATATCAGCATTTCCTTAAATGTGTTCCTGAAAATCTTAATCCTCAGAGGTATTTTTAAAGAAAATACCACGGGGGACGGGGGACACCTGGGTGGCTCAGTCGTTAAGCATCTGCCTTCAGCTCAGGTCATGATCCCAGGGGTCTGGGCTCAAGCCTGCATTGGGTTCCCTGCTTGGCGGGAAGCCTGCTTCTCTCTCTCCCACTCCCCTGGCTTGTGATCCCTCTCTCACTGTGTCTCTCTCTGTAAGATAAATAAGTAAAATCTTTTTTTTAAAAAAAGGAAGAAAATACCATGGTTAAGTAAATTTAAGGGAATGGTACTCCTAGCTCCCCCTTGGGAAGATTTATACCAATTGTTTACATTTTAAGGACTAAGAATTCTTTCAATTAAAACCCAAATTAACAATCAGTGAACTGGCTTTCCCTTAGAGTTTTCCGGTCTTAGTTGGCCGGGGGAGGCTTCCTGAGAGCTCGTGGCTATCACGGGAATCCCACAGAACTCCCACTCCTAGCTTGAAAAATGCTGCGCCAGCCTCTTCTGTCACTTCTGCCCATCATTCCAGGAAAGTCTCCTCTTTCACTATAAACTTCACATCTTCTTTGATTGTCTTCAACAGCTATTCAAATGACACAAACCTTGAAAATTATTCAAAGGGCGGAAGAGACAGACACCCTGTGCCCCTGCACTCTGAGCTGCTTCTGTCTCTAGGTGAAAACCAAAATTGCTTCATCATTGTTGGAAACTTCCCTTTGCCTTGCCATTGCCTTGCAACGTAGCATGGCAGCTCCAAAAAGGAAAACTCACCTGCAGAGACCATGTTGGTACTGGAGATAATCTAGAGGCCATGGGGACCTCTCCCAGGTGTCCACAACAGGGGCATCTGGCCTCTGTTTTCTAACAAAGGTTCAATTGCTCCTTTCCAGAGCCAGTCTTGCTAAGGTGTCTTCATTCATTTTGGTCAATATTTATTGAGGACTTACTAATCATGCTGTATATTGAGCCCCACAGAGCACACTAGATGTTTGTGCACCTTGTTTCTAATCCTTCCATTGACACTATGAGGAAGGCAATACCACCCCATATCATGGGAAGGAGCAAGTGTTCAAGAAGAATAGGGGAGAACAAGACTTGAAAAGGAACTGGGGTCAAATCCTGGAGAGCTTTGAATGCTAGATTGAGGAGGTAGAACTTTATTCAGTGGGTGGTAAGAAGCCATTAAGTCACAATTAATCATGACAAGCAACAAAATCTTCTTGGGAGCTTTTTCACGATGCATGTTTCCTGGCCCTACTACAAAGTACTGAGTTAGACTCTTAAGGGTAGACTCTTAAGGGTAGACCCCTGGTATTTGTATCTTTGGGGGGGGTGATGCTCCCAGAGCTCTTCATGCACAATTCTAGTGAAGAATCATTGCATGAAAGGCTCTAATTATTAGAAAGTTGTCATTTTATTAAAGTGAACACTCCACTAAGCAAGAAAAATTCCTTTTTCAACCTTTGAAGACATCATGTCTCCTTAAGAACTTGCATGTTTGTCCCAGGAATGTTTCCCTTGCTTGAGACCTGTCTGGAAAAGTCTCTGCAGAATGACCCTCAGAGTTTCCTGACTTTGTAGAAGTGGCGACAGTGTCCGCAGGCATCAGAGCTGCTCCGGCCGGGCCTTGGAATCAAACCAACAAGATTAGCAGACAATCTATGGCCAGGTCACAGGAGGGATGAGTTTACCCATCTCTGCAAACCAGGTCTTATCTCCGATTCCTGTAGTCAAAAACTGAGTGCGCTAAATGAAACATCCGTAGAAAGAAAAGGTAAAATGAGGAAGAAGGAGCAAGGCCCGAAAAATTAAAATGTATTCTCCTCTCCTTCCCGTAGCAGCGAGATTGGTTTTCTAAGCTATTCAGTCCCAGCCTCTTTGCCTTGTTCGTGTCAGTGCTCCCCCTGGTGGACGCAGTCTTCATTGCAGGCATCTGTTCCCCTGAGCTCAAGGTAGAAAGACCATCCTACCCAGTGCTAGAAAGGCTTCCGCTGAGGCAGAAGGAAGAGGGGAAGGAAACCAGAGCCTAGAGCCATCCTCTCAGTCTCTGAGGTTAAAGGGCCACAGAATTCTCCTCTGAGCTACTCCGTGTTTGGCTTTGATGTGTTAAAAAATCATGTCTTTTCTTTCATTAAGATGTTTTGCAAAATTATAGGAGCTCTAGTTGCTCACAAGGGACGGGAGAATTCAGACCACAGTGGGGTCAGGACTCTTGTCAATTATGGCTCACAGACATTTTCTAAAGACGTTGGGAGTAAAGTCTTTTCTAGCTGTGCTTGTAGAACTGCAGCGAAAGGTTTTCGGCTCCACCATCCCAGCCAATTAGATGGAAAACAAAAGATGAAAAGTCCCTTCCTCACAGATCATCTGCATTATAAATTCTATTTGAGGCTTACCTTTAAAAAAAAAATAATAACCTCAATTCACTTTCATTCTCAGATGTACTTTTGCTTACTTCTTTCTTTTTGCTAACTTCTTCCTTTAGATACATTCCATTATACTTTTTTTCCCCAGTATTTTTAAACTCATTCCTCTTCCTATTAAATAAAATATACTGTTTTCCCATCTAGAACTTTAAAAAATATACATATTCTTTCTGATGTTTTAATGCTTTCATAGTTTATTATTTTTAATTCTTTTCCACCTGCTATAACTTTCTGTCCATTTTTCAGCACATCACATGAAAGGTAGAAAACTTATATCCCCATAACCATCTTTAGTCTCTGGAGTTATTTTGCTAACCAACCTCTTACTCCCATTTTTAAGAGGTTATGTACAGATCAAAAAACACTGCGGATGGTGAGGAGATTGTAGCTTGGCTATAGAGAACAGGATTTCTGGAGTCAGACTGACTTGGGTTTGAATCCTGACTCCACCTTTTCCTACCAGTAAGACCTTAAGAAATCTCTGTAGCCTTTCTGTGTCTCAGTTTCTTAATCTGTAAAGTGTAGACAATACTTTACTTGTGGAGTTGTTTGAGGATGAATGACAGCATGTGAAGAAAGAGCTTCTGGGTCGAGTGTGTAGCCCAGAAACCACTCGAGAAGTGATTGTGTAGCATTGCTGTGTCTTAGATGTTATCACATCAAGATGATGAATGGACAGGTCTGCCCCAGAGAGGCTAACTTCATTGACTGAGGGAGAATTCTATCCTCCAGTGAACTTTTCTTAACTCCAAAGAAGTCTTTCTGATGGGGGTGTCTTTACTCCATAAGCCATTATCAGGTATATGTTCTGGGCTAGGTTTTTTGGAGAAGTACTTAGAGCCCAGCCTTGACCCTTAGGGACCGTATAGTCTGGGTTCAAAGCTAGTGCACTAACTCAACTATGATGTAACATAAAAAGTGTACCTTCTAGAAGACCCTAAGCGCTCTGGGAGATCAAAGAAGACAAAGAAGGATTTCAAGCCAAAGACATTCAAAACCCAATCTATTTGGCCTCACTTCTGCAATGAGACTAGCTCCCACCCAGTGTTCCCCGTCCCCATGAGTGGGCACCAGCCTGTGTTCGGAACCTGCCAGGGCTCTGGGAAGCTCATTCCCCCACTCCCGCTCCTTCCCTGCTGCCACCATCTGGCAACGGGACTGAGAAGATCCTCCCTCTTTAGTGTCCGCTGAACCTCCCCATCTGTCTTCACTTCCATTGACTTCTGTGGCTCTCAAACCTCAGTCTCTTAGAATCCCCTGGAGGGCTTGATAAAACACAGACTGATGGGCCCCAATCCCAGATCTTCTAATTCCCTGGGTTGTGGTGAGACCTGAGAATCTGCATTTCTAACAAGTTGCTACCCCAGTTTTTACTGATGCTGCTGGTCTGGGGTCTAGGAAGCACATTTTAGTTCATGGCCCTATCATGTCCTAGAGGGATTATTGCCCCCACCTTCCTCCTTAACTGTCTGTCTCTAATCCTTCTCTTCTTCTTTTTCTTCTTCACATTCTCCACCCTGATCTCAGATCTCGAAGGAAAAAAAGAAAAAAGAAAAAAAAAAAAAGCAACCCTTTGACTGTGGTTTGCCCATACCATAAATGTCAAAATTCCTCATGTGGCCTCCAGGGCCCTCAATGACCCAGCACCTACCTTCCTCTATATTCCTATCTGCTGCCTGGCAGATCCCACACCTAACCTCTAGCACACAGAACTCCTGGCAGTTTTTAATATCCAGGTCATTTCGGGTTTTGCCTTTTGCATGTCTTGTGGGGCCCTTTCTTGGTTACCACAGGTCCTTGCAGACCCCTCAGGAATGCCTCCTTGGGGGAACACTGCCTCTCCATCTGCAGGCAGAGATAGATGCCTCACCACAAGACTTGGGGCTTCCTGAGGGCAAGAGCCAAATCTCTTATCTCTGTAGCCTCGACCCCAAGCAATACTTTGCCTGGTGCACAGAGTTGGAAATCAATGGATATCGAGTGAAAGGAGATCCAGGGAGTCTGCTTTGAAAGAGGCAGGCATTTTAGAGAGATGGAAAGATGGTTAGGATTTGGACATGCAGAGAAAAGAGGAAGAACATTGCAGAAGAGGAAGCTTGCTTGGGCCTCCACTTGGACACAGTGTGAGGAAGAAACAAGGAGAGGGCTGGTTTGGCCGGCCAGTTGAGGGTGAGAGTAAAAGTACACTCAACATGACTCAGCAAGTGATTACAAAAGTCAGGAAAGACCCAGATCAAATGTGAAAATACGGATAGTACCATTAACCAAGACCACAGTCTCCAGAGATGGAGTATGTTGGATGAGGACTAAAGATGGATGAAGACCAAGAGTGTGGTTGGCGCCATTGTGGATTTGGGGACACCATTAGGACATACTCCAGTGTCAGGGCTTCCTGTGCCTTCCCCTCACCTTATTTATATTTTGATCTCCAGGACCTAGTAGGTGCTCAGTAAATGCTGAATGAATGAACAGTGGATGAATGTAGGCACGGGAATACGTAACAAAGGCCAGCAGCGATCCTGCATGAGCCAAGGAAGAGGACAGGTGGGCAGGTGGTTACTGAGATGATTTGAGGAAGCGCCATCTTAACCCGTGATGCCACCCATGTGGATAAGACTTGGGCAAGAGGAAAGGCAAACTGCTGGCAACGGGGAAGGCCACGATGGAAATCTGGGGAAGGGCAGCAGCGGCAACTGCTGAGACCTGGGGAAAACCTTAGTATTTGTGAAGATAGTCAAAGGACACCTTGACCAAAATGCCTTTTATCTGGGCTAGTGGTTCTTGGTACATGGCTTCACTACTTGTGTGCAGGGACCGAAGGTATGAGAGCTAGATATACTCTCCAACTTCACTGTACTAATGCAATAAACATGAGCATTAGTACTTTCCTTCTATTTAAAGGTACGTCGAGAAAGAGTTATGCACTGTCACTGCTAATCCATTTCTCCCTGCGAAACAGACAGCTTTATGACTATTATGACACTGTTCTCCAAATCTAACCACTACTGTTCTTCCATTCAATTTAACCCATTGACATGTGTTTAGAGAATGTAATATAATGTTGAAAGTGTGAAAGAAACCGTTTTTCTTCTGACCTATTCTTGCAGCCTTCCTGTACAATACCAGGGGGCCTTCTCACATTACTGTCTGTGGGCAGAGACATGACTGAATAAAAATAATCTAGTGGTCAAAGCATTAAGTGGTCTTTATATTAACATACACACAGTAAGGAGTTATATTTCTAAGCAGACGTCCTCAGATATCTTGGGTTGGGCTTCCAAGGCTGTAATTGTATTTGGTAGCTCCATCAAAAAGGAAAATTTGCACCTGGCGATTCACAGAACCGTACCCCTGGGACTAATATTACATTATATGTTTATTTAAAAAATGTAAGAAAAAAAGAAAATTTGCAGTGTGACCAACCAGGGAGTTCTCTTATCAAAAACAAGCACTGGGACATGGCGGGGGGTGGGGGGCAGATACACAGAAGATAAACAGCAGATAAAGAGTCAAGATTCAGTTTCCTTTTACGCTGTGGCTGGGGGACAGGCAGACCATTCTTTACCCCTGCCTGCCACTGGTGAACAGAGCTCAAGGTTATGAACTGCAAGTCATTGACTTTTAAAATTCAATTTCATTTCTTTAAACAGTCATTGGGAGCATGAATATCGAATTAAAGGCTTTAGACACTGAGGTCCTAGTCTGACAATCTGTAATGCAGGAACCAGTTGGAGTTCATTCATTCAACAGATATTTACTGAGCATTTTTGTATTGTTAGTGAGACGTGAGGGAGCAAGGCAGAGCCGGGTTTTCCGTCCTGGATTTCCAGACTCTGATTTTATCGTCACTGATGCTGCTATGGCTAACACGTGAACGACTGCCTTTGTTTCCAGTTTTCTAGTTCCTAAGAGATGCTGCACTTCTGAGGCCCATCCAGAGCAGCAGTTTTCAATGTGCTCTTCAAAAATTCCACTGTGTGTCAGTATCGATGGAGCCAACTAGAAACTCGAAGGAAAGTGGAATTCAGGAAGTCAGGGAGTTCTAAGAATGCTTGGAATTTCTAACAGATTTTGCTAAACATTTTCCGTATCATGACATGTTCCAGGAGACCATAAACCTTGTTTATACAAATATAAACTCCTCTTTGCCTTGCTGATAACTCCAAATAAATACTTCAGATGACCACCCACCAGAACCCCAAGAAGTTTTGGGCATTTGTGTGTTCCCTATAAAATATGTGCTTTGTGCATTTTTTATGATCAAAGCGGAAAATCATGAGGTGTTGCCTCCTTTTTATTCCTACTGTTAAATTCTTCAGAACCAGTTTCAAATATTTCTGGAGATCTCCATAATATCATTACAGAAATGTAAAATAATGTTTGACCTCTTGTCTTGATCTGACTTTTAGAAGAGGGGAATAAAGACTTTTTTTTTTTTTTTTTAACTTGCATTTCGGTACAACCAGATGCTGAATTCTCCAGTTAAAATGACTTAACCTGTCACATTGTTTACATGGTAGCAATCAACTAAATTAAATACAGGACTATAAATCTGGATAGCAGCTTTATTCAGCAAGAAGCCTACTGTAAAGTTCATAGATGCTAGCACCAAACACAGCTGTATTGGCCCTGGTCCAGGAGGTAATAGGATAAAGGAATAGGGAACATAACCTTTAGCTTAATATAGTTTGGTAAATTAGATCCTATATATGCTAATTTTGTACTTTTTTTAATAGATGGAACTGATTAAAAATATAAGTACTGCCGAACAGCCCTATTTATTCACTCGACATGTTCATTTCCTCAACTTCTCAAGGTAAGATATTTTCCAGCTTAATGGTTCTTTCATTTCTTTTTAGTACTTAAACTCCTTCTAACGCACAATTATTTTAAAATCTACCTTCATCTTCAAGGTAGTGTAATTACCCCTGAAAAGCCTTTTTAATCCATTTATTTTTGCCATGGAGGGATCTAAATTTGAAATATTTGGACAGAAGCTTCATTTCTCTCTAGAATACTAATCTTAAATCTTTTGAAAACTTGAAACAATTTTAATGCAAAGCCATTTGACCTGATAGTTCCATTTTAAAGGAAAAAAAAATGGGTAGGTATTGAAACAAATAAAATGAGAGTAAGAGATGGGTATTGTAACAGAACTATTTCCTTGTACATGTCTATACAATTTGAACCCACACAGGACTGTGGGAATAACTTAGCTGTGGAGTCACGTGTTTTATAGAATCCAGACGCTAGGACTGGCCTCTCTGCCTACCTGTTTAATACTCCATTTGATCATTCTAAATCTTGTATGTTTGATGTTGATGGGGTATTTTAGAACTCTGTTTTTTTCTTCAGCTGCAAGGGCCTTCTGATCATAATGCAAATCTTCAAACTTAGCGTTTTGGACTCTTGCTCTGTTACGTCGCAAACTTGTAGTTCTGGGCGTTCTTTTCTTCCTTTAGCTGTGGTGCCCTTGTCAGTACCCACCAGCGGCAGATCTGCTGACCAGCCCAGGACCCTGGGCCTCCCTCATCCTCCATCTGACGGGTGCCTCCTTTACTGCTACAGTCCCCGTGTGGACAATAGGATGTCACAAGTCTGTAGGAGAGCAACAGAGGTCCCACTAGCTAATGCTGGCCTAATGGACCCCTGCCCCCAGGGCCAGGCACCTAGGGAAGCTGGTGCTCAGAGGAAGGCAGGGCGCTGCCTGAGCACTTGCTGCTCCTGAATTCACACCAGAGCTGCTCGGAGTTGGCACAGCTGCCCAGCCCCAGGATGCCTAACAGTCTAGGGGCTAGGAGAAGGTTTGAGCCTTCAAAGGACTGCCCTGCTGTGCATCAGGCCCTGTGCAAATCAAGTGTAAAGGGAGTGAGATTCAGCAGAGCGAGTCACGGAGCAGTGAACAGAAGGGGCCGCTTTATTTTTTTAAAAGCAATTTCCCCCTGCAGTTTCCCCACCTCCCTGGTAAGCAGCATTCCCTTGGACAGTGAGTAAGCACATAGGACACGCACAGTTGATCCTCAGTGACTCAGTAGGCTGAGGAGGTTTCCACCACATTTGCGGAATGGCTTGTTACCGGATTGTCTGGGGTATGCACCTTGCCTCTCACTTCCGGTAGGCTGAGAACACATAATTAGATGTAACTAGATAACAAAGTCTTGTTAGTGGTTTCAGGCATTGCGTGTTAAAACTTGCAGAGAGCAAAGCTCAGCCCCCTGACCCTTGCTTTTCTCGTGAGCTTCCTTCTGCATCACCCCAGACATCTTCTAACCTCATGATTTAACTGTTCTTGCTTTGTGGGTCACAAAACAAATTGCAATGCAACGAATTTTAGTAACTGACTCAGAACAGTTTAAAACGCTAATGACAAGCCAAAGCCAGTCCCTTAATTGGGTCAGTAGAGCTGAGCACAGCATGGCCGTCAGACCTGGTCATGGCCTCCACTGTTAAACACATGCCCAAGAGTTGTTTAATTTGATCGATTTAATCATGAAAAAAATTGGTAAGTACCTTTGAGTAGACACCACATCTGCAGCCAGTGTTGGCCTGGCTGCCAGGACCTCTGGGCTTAAGACTTTCCCACTGACCATGGCTTTGGGGTAGCAACTTCACCTCTGGGTGGGGAGGGGAGGTCTCTTTTTTTCCCCATCTATAAAATAGGGACAGTTCCTCCGCACTCCTACCTTGTGGGGATTCTCTAAAACACGAATGAAGGAGAGCCCTTCAACTTCCTTCAGGGAAGGGTATTACATATAGGCAAGGTGGAATTTATTTTTTAAGAGGAAATAATTTTATTTGAAATAAAACAAGTCCACATATATGCTGACCACTACACACACTTAAAAAAAATGTGAACCAACATAGATCATTCTGAATAAATTATAGTAATTTATACTCGAGCAAAATTAAAACATAGCTTCCTATTTTCCTTATCAAGGAGATTGTTGTAAGTAATCTTTCCTCTGCTATATCCCAATAATCTTACTTTCCTATTAGTTTTAAGCTGGAATGACTACATCATTTTTTAATTTTTTCTGTCTGGGTTATGCGTCTATTTGATCATGTATGAGTGATGATACTCATTTCTATGTCTCTGACAACTGCTTAGCCCTATAGAAAAATTACCTTTGTAGTTTCTAGTTGTAGAGGTCAGTGAAGTTCTCTGCCACTTCCTAAAGACAATAACCTACACAATGCCGCTGAGTGGCATTCAGGAGCATTTCTGCAAAAGCCACATTCGGAGCCTACAGCTGAGTTCTGGTCCGTGGGTAGCCTCACAGCATCTCCATGACCTTGAGAGCAGGGCCTAGTTCCTTCTGATTTCTCCTTCCTTCATTCCATCTTGTTCAATGAACACATTTTTGCACTGAGGACCTCTGCCTCCTGTATGCTCCTCCAGGACTGGGACTTCCCCAATGAACTACAAATGTTTTCCTTGGAGTTGCCTGGGTGGTTTAGTTGGTTGTCTGCCTTCGGCTCAGGTCATGATCCCGGGGTCCTGGGATGGAACCTTACATCAGGCTCCCTACCCAGTGGGGAGCCTGCTTCTCCCTCTGCCTGCTGCTCCCTCTGCCTATGCATTCTCTCTCTCCCTCTCTTTCTCTCTCTGTCTTTTTTTTGTGGGGGGGGAATTTTATTTATTTTTTATTAATTTTTTATTTTATATAAACATATATTTTTATCCCCAGGGGTACAGGTCTGTGAATCGCCAGGTTTACACACTTCACAGCACTCACCATAGCACATACCCTCCCCAATGTCCCTAAACCCACCCCCGTTTCCTGTCCCCCCATCCCCCAGCAACCCTCAGTTTGTTTTGTGAGATTAAGAGTCACTTACGGTTTGTCTCCCTCCCAATCCCATCTTGTTTCATTCATTCTTCTCCAAACCCCTTAACCCCCCATGTTGCATCTCCACTTCCTCATATCAGGGAGATCATATGATAGTTGTCTTTTTTCCGCTTGACTTATTTCGCTAAGCATGATATCATCTAGTTCCATCCACGTTGTCGCAAATGGCAAGATTTCATTTCTTTTGATGGCTGCATAGTATTCCATTGTGTATATATACCACATCTTCTTTATCCATTCATCTGTTGATGGACATCTAGGTTCTTTTCATAGTTTGGCTATTGTGGACATTGCTGCTATAAACATTCGGGTGCACGTGCCCCTTTGGATCACTACGTTTGTATCTTTAGGGTAAATACCCAGTAGTGCAATTGCTGGGTCATACGGTAGTTCTATTTTCAACATTTTGAGGAACCTTCATGCTGTTTTACAGAGTGGTTGCACCAGCTTGCATTTCCACCAACAGTGTAGGAGGGTTCCCCTTTCTCCGCATCCTCACCAGCATCTGTCATTTCCTGACTTGTTAATTTTAGCCATTCTGACTGGTGTAAGATGATATCTCATTGTGGTTTTTATCTGTATTTCTCTGATGCCGAATGATATGGAGCACTTTTTCATGTGTCTTTTGGCCATCTGGATGTCTTCTTTGCAGAAATGTCTGTTCATGTCCTCTGCCCATTTCTTGATTGGATTACTTGTTCTTTGGGTGTTGAGTTTGCTAAGTTCTTTATAGATTTTGGACACAAGCCCTTTATCTGATATGTCGTTTGCAAATATCTTCTCCCATTCTGTCAGTTGTCTTTTGATTTTGTTAACTGTTTCCTTTGCTGTGCAAAAGCTTTTGATCTTGATGAAATCCCAATAGTTCATTTTTGCCCTTGCTTGCCTTGCCTTTGGCGTTGTTCCTAGGAAGATGTTGCTGCGGCTGAGGTCGAAGAGGTTGCTGCCTGTGTTCTCCTCAAGGATTTTGATGGATTCCTTTCTCACGTTGAGGTCCTTCATCGATTTTGAGTCTATTTTCGTGTGTGGTGTAAGGAAATGGTCCAATTTCATTTTTCTGCATGTGGCTGTCCAATTTTCCCAGCACCATTTATTGAAGAGGCTGTCTTTTTTTCCATTGGACATTCTTTCCTGCTTTGTCGAATATTAGTTGACTGTAGAGTTGAGGGTCTATTTCTGGGCTCTCTATTCTGTTCCATTGATCTATGTGTCTGTTTTTGTGCCAGTACCATGCTGTCTTGATGATGACAGCTTTGTAATAGAGCTTGAAGTCTGGAATTGTGATTCCACCAACGTTGGCTTTCTTTTTCAATATTCCTTTGGCTATTCGAGGTCTTTTCTGGTTCCATATAAATTTTAGAATTATTTGTTCCATTTCTTTGAAAAAGATGGATGGTACTTTGATAGGAATTGCATTAAATGTGTAGATTGCTTTAGGTAGCATAGACATTTTCACAATATTTATTCTTCCAATCCAGGAGCATGGAACATTTTTCCATTTTTTTGTGTCTTCCTCAATTTCTTTCATGAGTACTTTATAGTTTTCTGAGTATAGATTCTGTGCCTCTTTGGTTAGGTTTATTCCTAGGTATCTTATGGTGTTGGGTGCAAATGTAAATGGGATTGACTCCTTAATTTCTCTTTCTTCTGTCTTGCTGTTGGTGTAGAGAAATGCAACTGATTTCTGTGCATTGATTTTATATCCTGACACTTTACTGAATTCCTGTATAAGTTCTAGCAGTTTTGGAGTGGAGTCTTTTGGGTTTTCCACATATAGTATCATATCATCTGCGAAGAGTGATAATTTGACTTCTTCTTTGCCGATTTGGATGCCTTTAATTTCCTTTTGTTGTCTGATTGCTGAGGCTAGGACCTCTAGTACTATGTTGAATAGCAGTGGTGATAATGGACATCCCTGCCGTGTTCCTGACCTTAGCGGAAAAGCTTTCAGTTTTTCTCCATTGAGAATGATATTTGCGGTGGGTTTTTCATAGATAGCTTTGATGATATTGAGGTATGTGCCCTCTATCCCTACACTTTGAAGAGTTTTGATCAGGAAGGGATGCTGTACTTTGTCAAATGCTTTTTCAGCATCTATTGAGAGTATCATATGGTTCTTGCTCTTTCTTTTATTAATGTGTTGTATCACAGTGATTGATTTGTGGATGTTGAACCAACCTTGCAGCCCTGGAATAAATCCCACTTGTTCGTGGTGAATAATCCTTTTAATGTACTGTTGAATCCTATTGGCTAGTATTTTGGTGAGAATTTTCGCATCTGTGTTCATCAAGGATATTGGTTGATAGCTCTCTTTTTTGATTGGATCCTTGTCTGGTTTTGGGATCAAGGTGATGCTGGCCTCATAAAACGAGTTTGTAAGTTTTCCTTCCATTTCTATTTTTTGGAACAGTGTCAGGAGAATAGGAATTAGTTCTTCTTTAAATGTTTTGTAGAATTCCCCTGGGAAGCCGTCTGGCCCTGGGCTTTTGTTTGTTTGGAGATTTTTAATGACTGTCTCAATCTCCTTACTGGTTATGGGTCGGTTCAGGCTTTCTATTTCTTCCTGGTTCAGTTGTGGTAGTTTATATGTCTCTAGGAATGCATCCATTTCTTCCAGATTGTCAAATTTGTTGGCGTAGAGTTGCTCATAGTATGTTCTTATAATTGTCTGTATTTCTTTGGTGTTAGTTGTGATCTCTCCTCTTTCATTCATGATTTTATTTATTTGGGTCCTTTCTCTTTTCTTTTTGATAAGTTTGGCCAGGGGTTTATCAATCTTATTAATTCTTTCAAAGAACCAGCTCCTAGTTTCGTTGATTTGTTCTATTGTTTTTTTGGTTTCTATTCATTGATGTCTGCTCTGATCTTTATGATTTCTCTTCTCCTGCTTGGTTTTTGGGTTTCTTTCTTGTTCTTTCTCCAGCTCCTTTAGGTATAGGTTTAGGTTGTGTACCTGAGACCTTTCTTGTTTCTTGAGAAAGGCTTGTACCGCTATGTATGTTCCTCTCAGGACTGCCTTTGTTGCGTCCCACAGATTTTGAACCATTGTGTTTTCATTATCATTTGTTTCCATGAATTTTTTCAATTCTTCTTTAATTTCCTGGTTAACCCATTCATTCTTTAGAAGGATGCTGTTTCGTCTCCATGTATTTGGGTTCTTTCCAAATTTCCTCTTGTGATTGAGTTCTAGCTTCAGAGCATTGTGTTCTGAAAATATGCAGGGAATGATCCCAATCTTTTGATACCAGTTGAGACCTGATTTAGGACCAAGGATGTGATCTATTCTGGAGAATGTTCCATATGCACTAGAGAAGAATATGTATTCTGTTGCTTTGGGATGAAATGTTCTGAATATATCTGTGATGTCCATCTGGTCCAGTGTGTCATTTAAGGCCTTTATTTCCTTGTTGATCTTTTGCTTGGATGACCTGTCCATTTCAGTGAGGGGAGTGTTAAAGTCCCCTACTATTTTTGTATGATTGTTGATGTGTTTCTTTGATTTTGTTATTAATTGGTTTATATAGTTGGCTGCTCCCACGTTGGGGGCATAGATATTTAAAATTGTTAGATCTTCTTGTTGGACAGATCCTTTGAGTATGATATAGTGTCCTTCCTCATCTCTTATTATAGTCTTTGGCTTAAAATCTAATTGATCTGATATAAGGATTGCCACTCCTGCTTTCTTCTGATGTCCATTAGCATGGTAAATTCTTTTCCACCCCCTCACTTTAAATCTGGAGGTGTCTTCAGGTTTAAAATGAGTTTCTTGTAGGCAACATATAGATGGGTTTTGTTTTTTTTATCCATTCTGATACCCTGTGTCTTTTGATTGGGGCATTTAGCCCATTAACATTCAGGGTAACTACTGAGAGATATGAATTTAGTGCCATTGTATTGCCTGTAAGGTGACTGTTACTGTATATGGTCTCTGTTCCTTTCTGATCTACCACTTGTAGGCTCTCTCTTTGCTTAGAGGACCCCTTTCAAGATTTCATGTAGAGCTGGTTTGGTGTTTGCAAATTCTTTCAGTTGTTGTTTGTCCTGAAAGCTTTTAATCTCTCCTTCTATTTTCAATGATAGCCTAGCTGGATATAGTATTCTGGGCTGCATGTTTTTCTCGTTTAGTGCTCTGAATATATCATGCCAGCTATTTCTGGCCTGCCAGGTCTCTGTGGATAAGTCTGCTGCCAATCTAATATTTTTACCATTGTATGTTACAGACTTCTTTTCCCTGGCTGCTTTCAGGATTTTCTTTTTGTCATTAAGACTTGTAAATTTTACTATTAGGTGACGGGGTGTGGACCTATTCCTATTGATTTTGCGGGGGGTTCTCTGCACCTCCTGGATTTTGATGCTTGTTCCCTTTGCCATATTGGGGAAATTCTCTCCAATAATTCTCTCCAGTATACCTTCTGCTCCCCTCTCTCTTTCTTCTTCTTCTGGAATCCCAATTATTCTAATGCTGTTTCATCCTATGGTGTCACTTATCTCTCGAATTCTCCCCTCATGGTCCAGTAGCTGTTTGTCCCTCTTTTGCTCAGCTTATTTATTCTCTGTCATTTGGTCTTCTATATCGCTAATTCTTTCTTCTGCCTCATTTATCCTAGCAGCAAGTGCCTCCATTTTTTATTGCACCTCATTAATAGCTTTTTTGAATTTCAACTTGGTTAGATTTTAATTCTTTTATTTCTCCAAAAAGGGCTTTTATATCTCCCGAGAGGGTTTCTCTAATATCTTCTTTACCTTTTTCGAGCCCGGCTAGAACCTGAGAATCGCCATTCTGAACTCTAGATCTGACATATTACCAATGTCTGTATTGATTAGGTCCCTAGCCTTCGGTACTGCCTCTTGTTCTTTTTTTTGTGGTGAACTTTTCCGCCTTGTCATTTTGTCCAGATAAGAGTATATGAAGGAGCAAGTAAAATACTAAAAGGGTGGCAACAACCCCAGGAAAATATGCTTTAACCAAATCAGAAGAGATCCCAAATCGTGAGGGGGGAGAAAGGGGATAAAAAGAGGTTCAGAAAGGGAAAAAAAAAAAGAAACAATTAAAAAAAGAAAACAAATTTTTAAAAAGTATAAAAAAGAAAATATATATATATTAGATAAACTAGTTAAAAAACGTTAAAAAAGAAAAAGGTAAAAGTTAAAAAAATTTAGCAGAAGAAGAGAAAAAAAAATTGAAAAAGAAAAAAAAATTAAATTAACTGCAAGACTAAAGAATCTTGGGGAGAAAGCCATGAGTTCCATGCTTTGCTTTCTCCTTCTCTGGAATTCCGCTGCTCTCCTTGGTATTGAAGCTGCACTCCTTGGTAGGTGAACTTGGTCCTGACTGGATTTCTTGTTGATCTTCTGGGGAAGCGGCCTCTTGTAGTGATTCTCAAGTGTCTTTGCCCCAGGCAGAATTGCACCGCCCTTACCAGGGGCCGGGCTGAGTAATCCTCTGGGTTTGCTTTTAGGAGCTTTTGTTCCCTGAGTGCTTTCCGTAGAGTTCCAGAGGACGGGAATGAAAATGGCAGCCTCCTGGTCTCCGGCCCGGAGGAGCCGAGAGCCGGGGCCCCACTCCTCACTGCGCCCTGAGAGAACAGCGCCCAATTACTCCCGTCTCTGTGGCCTCCTGCCACGCTCCAAGCTCACCGAGCCTGCTACCGGTTCAAGGTAACCCCGAGCTGAGAGCTCACTCCTCGGCTCTGTCTCTGTAGCCGGCTTCCCTGTTCTAATACCTGTAAGCTCTGCAACACTCAGACACCCCCGATCCTTCTGTGACCCTGCAGAACCTGAGGCCATGCTGATCCTGCATGGGCTTCACCCCGGTTTAGCCTCTGGAGCGATGTCCCTCAGCGGAACAGACTTTTAAAAGTCCTGATTTTGTGCTCCGTTGCTCCGCCACTTGCCGGAGCCGTGCTCCCCCCCCCCGCCCCCCGTCCATCTTCCTGTCGCTTTGGATTCATTTCTCCGCCAGTCCTACCTTCCAGAAAGTGGTTTATTTTCTGTTTATAGAATTGCTGTTCTTCTTCTCTTCGATCTGCCATTGGATTTGTAGGTGTTTGCAATCTTTAGATAAGCTATCTAGCTGATCTCCTGCTACCTGAAGTAGTCTCAGCCTACTACTTCTCTGCCATCTTGACTCCTACCCCTCTCTCTGTCTTAAATAAAATATTTTTTAAAAGTTTTCTTTGCTTTGAGAGAAGTGTACACCCTCCTTCCCTTAAAGAAGAATGGCAACAAAGTGTGAAGTCTTTAGAAGAAAGGGTCATAGCGTGCCCCCCAAGGGAGGTGGGAGAAAGTGTGGAAGGACATTCTAGAACAGGAGCCCTTGCTGCTGGGATATGAGGGACAAGCCAACTTTAGCCAAAGGGGAAGGGCATTGGTGGCACAGGGCCCAGCATGAGCTAAAGCCAGAGAAAGAGAGTGGCCGAAAGGAATCGGAAGATAGGAGCCCAGGGGTGGGCAGAGCAGGAAAGGATGACAGTTAAGAGCTTTAAGCCAGGGGTGGAGGGGTGGAGGGGTGAACTGGCCTGAACATCTCTCTCCTTCAAAAAGCTCATGCTACCTGTGGGAGCACTCTTACCCTCTCCTGCCACCCCATAGACAAGAGGATTTGGCTTCAGGTAGGGCACATCCACGAGCATGAACAGAATGGCAGATTGAGCCTTACTACTTTACAAGACCATGTTAATCCCACTGAATATGGGAAGTTAAAACATCAGCTTTTCTTTTAACAGGGAACAGCTTTAAGGGAAAGGTTTTAGGTATAAATGGCAAACTGGGTATGTAAAGAAAGCCCTCAGTACACAACTCACAGAAAAACCACCAGGTCGGAATGCGTTGAGGGCTTTCTCATGCTTTTATAAAAAGGAGTTCTAGGGGCACCTGGGTGGCTCAGTGGGTTAAAGTGTCTGCCTTCAGCTCAGGTCATGATCTCAGGATCTGGAGATCAAGCCCTGCATTGAGCTCTCCGCTCCGTGGGGAGCCTGCTTCCTCCTTCTCTTTCTACCTGCCTCTCTGCCTACTTGTGATCTCTGTCTGTCAAATAAATACATAAAATCTTTAGAAAAAGATAAAAATTAAGATTAAAAATTTTTTAAAAATAAAAAGGAGTTCTATATTTTAAATTATAAGGCAAAGAGATAATTAAACTACTCTTAAGAAACCTACCCCGATCATTGCTAACAGCCATATATATGGTTGGCTTGGTTCAAGATAATGAGGTTATTAAGATAAGACTTGACACTGTAACTTAATATTCTTTGTTGACATTTGATTTCTAATCTTCCTTACATTCTTAATGTGCAGCAAAATACTTGCTAGTGAGCAGAACATAAGAAAGGTCTCACCTCCCTTCCTGAAACCTATGCCCTTAACTGTTCTGAACTTCTGAAGTGTGCAGCCTTATACCAAAACGAATTGCCCTCTATTTCTTTTTTTTCTTTAAGTATATATGGCATTCTTATCTTGAAATAGACACACTGTGAGCGATGCAAAATGTTATCCTGCAAGCTCTTGGCATTTAGGTAGTCAACTGGCTTCATTTACTCATCATCTAGGCATCTTGCTCTATTCCTTCTTTTCCCTAATTTTAGACCTGGAAGGACCATTTCATCATATCTAGCTTTAGTAATTCAACCACAGAAAACAAGAGTGAAAAAGACCAAACCAGTGTTTTCGTGGTTGTTTCAGGGAAGGTTTCCTGCCAGGGGAGAGGAGCAGCTCCAAAGCCAGTAGAAATTTCAGGCCGGTTGGGATTCGTGAGGGTTAACACAAGACTGCTGTTTTCACATGGCTTTTGAACTGCTTAAAACCTTGAGCCCAACAAATGCTTTCCAACTGAACCACCTGGAGAATTGAGTCAGAATGACCACGGCCTAAAAGATGCTACTCTTTGTTGTGATGTTTTAAGAGGATTTTTTAACATTTGTGTACTGTGGTTTCCTGTGTCCGTTCCCAGAGCTAACCAAGATAATTACAACTTCTGAAAAAGTTCAGCCTCAGTATCGACGAAATCTCTTTAAGGGTGTCCCAGATCCACACGCTGCATAGATTGTGACAGTTCAATTTACCTTCCCCTCACCCCCACTTTTTTGTTTGTTCGCTAAGTGTTTTGTTGGGGAGAAGAGGCAGTAACCTTCCAGCCTAGAGCCCCCCTCAACCCCTACCTGGTGTCTCTCAGGGTAGACCTGGGAAGGGCTGGGTGGGAGCTCTGCGCTGTCAAAGTAGTCCACGCGCATTACAGGACACATCAGTGCGCTCAGTAATTTCCAGCTACAGTCTCAGCGCCCTCTTTCCACCACAGGCAACGTTTCTTGTTTCTGATTCAGGACTCCCTCCTTTTTTTTTGTTTATCTGCTCCTGGTGGCTCCAACGCCTACAAGAATTCGCAAAAGCAAAACATTTAAAAATCAATCAATCACTGGAGAAGCAGACAGGATGTGATGGGCGGCGGGGGGAGGCATTTGGGATACTTTCAAGGCCTTCCCTTAAGGCGAGGCCTTCATCACGGGCCGAACAGAGGCTGCCTTCTCAGGGCACTGTTTAACAAAACAAATCCGATCTCACGGATTCCATAATTCGGTTGGCTTTCCACATCTTTCTTCTGAATGCTGACTTGACATTCTCTTTAGCAAAGCCATCCGCTTTAACTCTGTGCCCTGCCAGTAATGGTGACAGAAGTCTCCAACTTTGAAGCTAGGGATTGATATCAGCAGAGGTCGAACACTTTCTCTCCCTCCTTAAGCATAGCCCAGAAGTTTGATTTTATGCTATTTATAAACACTGCTGGACCAGAGATGGCGCTGTCTCCCTCACTTTCCTCTTTCCCTGAACCAATGCTGTTGCTCAGTGGACACATAAACCCACCTGCTTTGGAAGCCTGATGAAGATTAGTATCATCTGGACTTTTCCCTGAGTGCTCCTCACTGCACACCACCAGAGACCTTCCCCCTTATGGAGTCACCTTGTCTCCTAGCAAGAGGCCTAACCCCAGGGTCCCCCTGCCCCTCCCTTCCCACCATTTGTCCCCACTTTCCATCAGCATATGCTTCTACCTTTCTTCCCTAAGGACATGCCACAGAGCAGAGGAAGCTCAGTGTCTTCTGCTTCTGTTTTGTGTGGGGGGCCCTATCCCCAGGCGACCAAGAACCCAAGTGCCCACAGTCTTGGGTTGTGAGGATGGGGGGTGGTGGGAGATGCTTCCAACCCATTACAGCAAAGGACCAATAAATAAGCATTCTTCCCTTCTTCCTTCTGCAGGCAGCTCCTCACCCTGCTCCCCAAACAATCACATCCTTTTCCGTGATGGCTTTTCTCTCACTTCAAAATGTCTCCTCCCGGGTGCCTGGGTGGCTCAGTGGGTTAAGCCTCTGCCTTTGGCTCAGGTCATGATCTCAGGGTCCTGGGATCAAGTCCCACACTGGGCTCTCTGCTCAGTGGGGAGCCTGCTTCCTCCTCTCTCTCTCTGCCTGCCTCTATGCCTACTTGTGATCTCTCTCTGTCAAATAAATAAATAAAATCTTAAAAAAAAAAAGTCTCCTCCCTCACTGACAGGGATCAAAGCTGGCCTCTAGCCACAGGGTACTTGTCATGTTTTAATATAGGTAACAGCACAAGGATAACCTTTGCTTTTAGGCCAGAGGTGAAAAGAAGATATACTTTCAGTAAAGTGGAAATTGCCAGGGGCCAAGAGGAGGGAAATATAAGCTTGGGTTTGGGATGATGAGAAAGTTCTGGGGATGGGTAGAGATGAGGGTTGCACAACAGTGTGAACATACTTAATACCACTGAATTGTACACTTAAAGATTTTGTGTTGTGTATATTTTACCATAATTTTTAAAAAGACATAATTAAAAAAAAAAAGTGTTTTCACCTCTAGAAAACTGTGCTATAATGGGAGGACAAAACAGTCTTAATTCCCTCGAATAATTTTGGTCATAAGTCTTATGACCAAACTAGGCAGACTATCATTAGCTGTTTGATGGAAGTATACCTAAAATTCTTACCCACATGCTTTACATAACCATTGGAGAAAGAGCTAATGTTGTATGGAGCAGATATGGAAGAAAATCTGCAGAATGAGATATTTAGGAATGCACGAGAGAAAATGAGAACCATGTTGTTATTATTCCAGGATGTAAGAGAATGACATCGTGCTTTGGCTCTTCATCTTCTCATCAAAAAACAAAAATAAAAAGAATACGATAAATTTGCAAAGGGTCCAAAGGAGAGCCACAGGGGTAATTACAGAGTTGATAAATAGGACGTATGAACAAATGTTAAAGAAATTGGAAATACCTGCTATTTTAGGATGACTTAAAAGACAGTTTCAAATAATAACTGTTGTGGTGACCAAAGGACAAGAGTGTGTTGTTAAGAGAAGATATGGCCTGACTCCTGGGCTCCAGTGTGTAGGCACAGCACAGAACCTAGCCTCAGCTCTGGTCTGCACAATTGTCTAGAGTTCCATAAAGACCAAATTAGAAGTAAGGATTTAAAAAGGAAAGGAAGTTAAGTCTGAAGACGACTGCCAAAGGAATTTTCAAGGAGAAACACAAACAAAAGAATTTAAAGGAATTAAAATTGAAGCTGAAAAGTTGTATAAAGAAAGTTAAAAGTTATATAAAGTTATATAAAAAAAGTTTAAAAAAAAACATGAAGAGAAGCCAATTCTTTAGGTTAAGTGGATCAAACAAAAGGAAATGCACATAAAGGAAGATTAGGAATTTTGGCTGTGTGACCAAAGACTCCTCAACTGTCAGGTTGGCTAATAGGATTGGGCTTCTCCTGGAGGCTCTGGAAACTCTTCAGAGTTGAGAACAGAAGGCAGAGCGTTGTGCTGTGTGATTGGTGGTGGGGCCACCAGTGGCAGGGGGGAGGTGGAGAGGTGGGAGGTGTTGCTGTGCAAAGCATTCACTCTCCAGCATACAAGCAACAGCAGTAGGTTCAGGGAATCGAGAGACCTTCTAAGGGTGACCAGGAATTCTGACTAGAATGAAAAAGTATGGAAGGAGGAGAAACCTTCTTTGAGAGAGGGCAGGATGAGGGGGGGAATTTGTTTCATGGGATACGTGGGTGATATTCTGGCCTCTTTGGCATAACTGACATGCCACCCTAGTTTTGCCAGTTTGGGAGGGAGCTCTGCATCCTAGAAAAATGACTGGGGCCAGCAACCTGAAACCATTATTACTATGGATTTCTGGAAAGTGGGAGATATATGTCAGACATCTCTCTATAGTTAAAAATGTCAAAAGAGTGGCTGTTATTTATCTGATACTTAACACAACATTCCTGAGCCATCTAAAACTTCTGTTTGGGAGAATTATTCTGGAAATCTTGCAGTGGGCTACAGAGTGCGACTGGGAACAAGTCACCCATGCTCAGGAAGCCATGTGAGTCCTCAAGGCCACAGCGTGGGGGGTGGGGGGTCGGGGGAACAGACGGCTGTCGCCAGTCTGAGAACCGTCTCACATGACAGGGCAGTTCTGCTGATGAGCGGTGATGGTCCTTCTTCACATGAAGACAGAAGGAGAGCTGAGGTTTTTTAAAGCAGGGTGCCATCGCCTTCCCATCTGGAATGTGTGCTTTGTCTTCCTGATCCTAGCTTTATGACTTCAGTTGCTGCTTATCATAGATAGGAAAGGCTCAATTCAATTAAAAAGTGGAAGATCCGTGCGGGATGATAGTGGCTAGCCACCTGGGCACAGCTGATTTCTGAGACTGGTTAGCTGCCATGCTCATGAAGTCAGGTGGATGTCACCTGCTTAGATCTGGGAGGTGACAAGGTTCGTATGGTCATGGCTAACCTTACTCCTGAGCAGCTTGTTTTCCAAGGTGGAGCCATCCAGGAGTCCAGAATGTCATTCATTCATCCTGGGGACTGAAATGCTACCGCCAAAGAGTCATTTCTTTTGGTACCTTTGGATTCTTCTCTCTGAAGGTTCACTTGCAAAATGCAGATAAACCAAGGATGACATTATGTGCATTTATACACAAAAAAAAGGATCAGGGGCTTGTCATGTCGACTTCCTTCTGTGCAGCAGAGCCTGTGAATGCAGCAGAAACTTCCAGCTTAGAAGCATACACCCAGGCCGTTATGTCTTTGTGGTCTGAGCACCTACTGTGTGCCGCACACTGTGCTAAGGACATCTGTCCCCCCTCCAGGAGGCGGCAGTCTGATTGGAGAGGCAGACCCAGTCACATGGTGCTGGAGAGAGGGTCAGACCCAGCATGGGACTGACTTGCAGAGGGATGGGACTAATTCTGGGCTGGGTTTTGAAAGGTGACAGAGTCTGCTAGCTGAAGAGAGGGGGTAGGCTGGTGTCCATTTGTTTTCTCTGCACTCCTTCTGATCCCTGACAGAATGTCGAGGTATCCTCATCAGAAAGTCGTGGGGTCACAGGGTGAAAAGAGCCTGTGGGTCCTTCAGAGCAAGACCTCTGCCCAGAGCCTAGTGTGTTCTCCCAGGCTCCTCGGGGTTACCATTTTCAGGCAGGTTGAAGAGAAAGGGGAGGAATCCTTAGAAACAAGTCAGCCAACCTAATCATTTTGCCTTGCGAAGGCCTTGCCCTCAGGCTAGCATTCAGAGCATGTGTCCAATCCCTTTGTGGAAGGCATTCAAATGGAACATCTAGATACTTGTTTCCTTTTAATCTAAAACCACTCATCATCACTTGAGGAAAATTATATTGATTTCTGCTGTGTTCACAATGTCCCTTATGTTATTACTTTGCTCAATTCTGGAATCTTCTCTCTGTGGTTCAGAGCACAGCTTCTGGGGCCAGACTGCCTGGGTTCGAAGCCCGGCTCAGCCACAAACTACTCACGCTCTCCCTCCCCAGGTGAAGGTGGGAATGCTTTTGGTTTCTACCCCACGGAGATGTCATGAGGCATCTGTGAGTTGGTCACAAAAGGCGTTTACAACCAAGTGACTTAATAAATATTGTGTGTGTTTAAGAAATATTGGGTAATATCACCCACTTCCTGGAGAGCACCTTACCATTCTAATCAGAATGCAAGAATAAAACGCCTTCTCCCCCAGCCAGGAAATCAGAATTTATCAGATATTCTCTGGAGGGCCAGACACTGGGAATACAAAACCCAGCCCAGCGTGCCTCCGTCCCCAGCCTAGTGAGAAAACCCCAGAGTTATGCAGTGCACAACCTGCCCAGCTGTACAAGGGGGTCCTGATGTTCTTCCTCTTCTTCTATACCTCCCTGCTGACCATTCAAGTCGTTTGCATAGAGCCATGCCACAGACAATCCTCTAAGCCCCCCCAGCAGACATTTACCACCCATAATAAAGTGCCCATTGGGAAACACAGCTTGCTGATGGCGTTGTTCACTGGGACCTTAGCAGATGGGGTCCTCTCGTGATAGTCTGTGAACTAGAGGGGAAACAACATCTAAGTGGGCTTTATTTTCCTTCGGAAGTGACAGGTTGTAACCAGCTCCGTGTTTGTGTGCCTGTGCTAGGTTTGGAGGAGACCAGCCTGTCTATATCAACATCATTAGAGACCCCGTCAGCCGGTTTTTATCTAACTATTTTTTCCGTCGATTTGGAGACTGGAGAGGGGAACAGAATCACATGATCCGCACCCCCAGCATGAGGCAGGAGGAGCGCTACCTGGTAAGTCCTGTCCCATCAAAGAAGCTGTCCTTGCCCTGCCCTGGGCATTTCTGTGTTGTCCCCGTGACATTTCCGTGGCACCCTCCTCAAGGAGCAAGTTTTTGCCAGTGAAAAGTTAATTGTCCCAGATGACCCAGATCCTGAGAACATCTTCTCAAATGACTTGCTAATCTTGTTTTTCTCAGTTTGTCTTTAGTGCTAGATTTTAGATCCTAGAGAAGAAAAGAACCTTTCCTAGGGGATCCCGACTGGGGCTGTTGTTGTTTAGATGTCGTTTAGATGAGTCTTTCTTAGTGGGTCACAAAGTGTTTTTCTGTGAGTGAAGGGGGTTTTCAAAGGAGATCCTGTAGTTCCATTAAGGATATGGGCACAAGCGTGACTATTTATAGGCTGTCTGATGTCAAGTCCAGGTTCTTGCCACCATGGCACAACAGAATCAGGCTGTCTTGACAGAAACTATCTGATCTTTCTGGACCTTGTTTGGGGACCCTCAGCACCGTGGGGTTGTGAACTTTGACCCCAGTAGTTGTTCTACAGTGCACAGTTGGGAACAAAAAAACAGAGGGCCAAGCAAAGCATCTTTCCACCAGCCCCAGAGCCAAAGTATCTCTCTTACCTGCTTATGACCTAGATTGACGAAAGCTTGCTGACTAGCCAAGAGTCTGGGGTCCAGAAGCAGAAATCCTGGTCTCTGTGTCGGAGGGAAGCTGTTGGGGTCACCAGACCCATCCTAGGCTGTCAGGTACAAGCAGAAGGAGCAGAAAGGAATGTTGCAAGCTATTCGTGCAACTCTGCTCCCAGGGCAGGAGAGCGACAGGAAGTCTGAGCCTGCTGCTGCCAAGGCCACAGAGCATCCTTGTACCAAAGGACGAGGGTCATGACTCACAGGTCTAGCTTGTGGACCAAACTTCTCTTTCCTCATCTAATTTTGTAAAATGTAATAATAATATGTGTTTGGAGTTTGGACACATTTTGGATGATGTCCCTTTCATGTCTTAAAATCCATGAGTGGAGTTGAGAGAACTGAGAAGCCCAGAGGTTGGGTCTTATCTGGTGCGAAACAACTCACTCATAGCTGGGCCAAGACCAGAAATGAAGCCTTGCCCCTCACCATTCCGGATTTATTCAACTATCTAATGCTTTAATGAAATATCTCTAAAGTGGCTCTTTTTTTTTTTTTTTTTTTTTTGAAATTTTGATGGCAGAAACTCAAATCTTTTTCTTTAAACTACATGTTACGAATGTGGCTACATATTTTATTATTCAGCACGAGTACATTTTCAGAGTATAGAATCACATACCAGTATGTGAGGCAGGTCAGGTCCAAGCACCCAGAGTGGGGTTCCTCTAGGACCCACCAAGAGGGTCCTTGGCTTGAGGCAGGTTAGAAATCAAATGCAAGCCAGACTTCAGTGAAGGTAAAGCAGACTTTACTGAAGATCTGTAGAGAAGGAGATCTAGATGGAGCATCTGGGAGACTTGGAAAGGAATGAGGGAGTCTTGTCTTTGCTTGGAGTCGGAGGTTTTTAATTGGCGATTATGGTCCTGTACAGGTGTCCTCTGAGACCTCCAGGAACTGGTCAGAATGAGGACAGGGTCCAGGGGTTCTTTGACAGGCACACATTCCCTGAAGCCAGTGGTCTTGGTGTGGAGATATCTAACTCCAGTGCAATAGGCAGACCACTGACTGGTCCCTCCCTAGAGACCATCTGTTGTGCTGGAAAACTCCAAAGATGTCATTATCTCTTTGTCCCTTACAGGGAGGACATGTGTGAAGGTAAGATATGTGTAGGGAGGGGGGTGCAGGTCCTAGCAAGAATGGCAGCAGGAAAAGAAGCAAAGGGGAGAAAACCAGCCTTTTCTTTCATGAGGGCCCTGCAGTGGGTGTGCGTGGGAGTGGGGCCAGGAGAACAGCAGGAGGAGAATTCAGAGAAGTCAGTGCTAGAGACAATAATCGAGCCCTGGGAGTCACTCCAGTTTCTCTAAGTGAGCTGGGAAATAACCTGAATGACCCCAAATCCAACATACCATAATCATTGACTCTTTCTCCCACATCTCCATGGGAAAGCCTGAGCCCTTCTCCCAGCAGGGGATATGTCATCCCGTCGGCCTTCAGACATTGTCTGCAGGTCTTCCCCATCTTTCTAGGAGCTGGGACCTTCTTCCTGCTCTAGACCTGTATCTGGCAGATCCCGGATGCTTTCCCTGCAAGTCTCACAAGGCTCCTCACACTCAAGGTGTCCATATGGCTCTACTGAATGGAGTTTGTAGGATGGTGACCCCAGAGTTATGCAGTGCACAAGCTGCACAGCTGTACAGGGAGGTCCTGATGTTCTTTCTCTGTGCTCTCTGTGTGGGGGATATCATTCCTCTGGGTGAGATCATGTCTTAACTTCTCTCCTGTCCTCCCAACTTTCTATAAGCTCTTTGAGGATAAGATAGGATCAGAGTTCCATCTACATCCCTGGCACCCAGAAAAGGGGCTGAAATACTGGAGGCCTAAATAGCACTCTACTTACTAAAAAACAAACGTATTAATATGGAAGTTGAGGGCAGTTCTCTAGGTTTTTCTACCCTGTCATGTTTTTGTCATCCTGGAAAGCATTGCCAATAACATAGGTTTTCACACATTCACACACAGAGTAAGTCGTCATCACTCACCAGAGAACTTGTAAACAGGAGAGAAAAAAAGTAATGGTTTAGATTAAAAATATATAGAGAGAGAATATTGAATGCTGGTAGTCGAAGCAAATCTTCTATGTTTGAAGGGCAGGGAGCTTACTTTATGGTGTGATCTGAGAGATCCTAGGGAAACTTCCTGGCCTGGAATTCTACCCTTAGAGATTTGAGGGGCTCCCTTTCCCAGTGTAAGCGCCGCGTCCTGGGAAGGGCCGACATCCGATGAGCTGATGTCATTCCTTGGCAGGGCCCCAGCAGGAGAACACTGGGCTCCCCAAAGCAGCAGAGGGAGTTATCAGGGGAGCATGGAATAAAGAGGGGAGCCCAAGGGACACGTGACTCCTTCCTGACCTGACCCCAGCCTGACCCAGTTAGAAGACTCTTTTCCTGTTCAAAGGGTAGTTTGTTTATTTGGAAATAAGACAGTCTTTTGCTATTTTTTTTTTTTTTTGAAATAGCTGAAACTTTTTATTTCATCTCCTTGGTCCATTAAACCCTTGAAATAAAACGGCCCCCTTTCAGAGGCTGTCCTCATTTTGGCAGGCCCGGGTGGTCAGTTGTTTGACTCAAAAGAGGGTGTTGTTTGTGTCTCAGTAGGGTGTAGGGCAGCTGTGAGGAGACCGCTGGCCCCTCGGCAAGGCCCTCCCTTGGGGGCAAGGGCCTGGAGGGGGGATGCACCGGGGATCGCACACCCAAGGAGGCAGGCATGGTGGGCCACCCCCATGGGGCGGTGTGATGAGGCCTTTCCCCGAACACTGCACGCACACGGAGTCACGGGGGACTGGCCCGAAAAGGGGCTACTGAGGTACCCACATTATTCCAGGTCTCAGCGCTCAATACCACTTGCTTTATCCAGTTGCCAAAACTCAGCCGGTTCTGCTCCTGGCCCTGAGCCTCGCAGGACTGCTTAGCATACAGCTGAGAGAGGGCCAGAGATCGCCGAGCCTGCCCAGGGGATGAAATAATATCATCTTGTGATGCTGGGTAGTTTGGAAGAAAGTGGTAAAGGGTAAAGGGATCCTAGGATTTGCAGGGTCTCTGGAGGTCATGAGGAAACTCTTGTTTCACAGGTAGAGGAGTGGGGCCTGGGTCTAGGGGTGGGTCCAAGGCCCTGCCAGGAGTAGAAGCCTGGCCTCAACTTCACAATATATTGTTGAATCACTGGGACCTGATGTTTTCTTCCTACATAGCAAAGGGGGAAGAGATCTGGGCTGGGCCAAATCCTATGCTTTTTCAGCAAAATCATTTTGTCTGACACATCTTTACAAAGACACAGCTGATATAACTCCCCCCCCCCCCCAGTTTTCAAGCATCTTATAGCTATTTCCCATATTTTCTGGAAACAATTAGATTTTCTAGAAGTTTCTATTTCTTTCCAAACCATGCTTCACTTGGATTCACCAAAAAATAATTTCAAAATAAAGTGCTAGAATGGATACAAATTCAACTTCTAGCAGCCATGCCATGGAAAGGCACTTCTCTTGGGCTCATTTCTCTTGGTCCAGAGCCAGAAACTTAGCTGCCCAGGGCAGAGATAGCTGACTCCTTTTTTGGTTTTAGAATCCTAAGGTGGGCCAGAGCTGAGCATAGGCACACTGGGGTATATCCCAGCACAGACTTTCTCCAGCTCAAGTCCAGACTCCTTTATTTCCAAGGCAAGGAGATCCCTGACACCCAGAATATCCTTAATGAAAGAATGAAGGCTGCTAATGAAATGCAACTATCCTGATTGACAAGCAATTTACAAGAGCATCCCAGGCCTGCAGAAGCCACTCCCTTTTCCAGTTGCCGAATTTCCCTACAAATGGATTTCTTGCCCCGGCATTTCCACTCAGTTACACCTGTGTGATTTCTATTTGCCTAAAACCTGGCCCGAGGAAAGTTTCATGATGGAGTGTTCTGTAGAGATACCAGCTTGCACTTTCCAACTCCCCAAAACGTCAGCTTGGCCTCCTGACTCAAACTTATTGCAAATTCAGTCGACAACTCTTCCACAAGATGAACCTCCATTTGAAGAGCAGGGAGAGGAGATTTTCCCAGGGAGGAAACTGCCTCTGTGGTGCTGTTTATTCTGCTTGGCTGTAAAGCGTGGAAAGTAATGCATGTTTAAAAGAAAAGATCCATAATTTACAGCTTCTTAATTCATAAAGAATTCAGTGAATCATGTTGGCCCCATTGGATTCTGGAAAGGTCTGAAAACCGGCCAGCGTCAGCAAAGGTTTTCAGAAAGCTATGCATTTTAATCTGCTTGAAAGTTTTGGACTCTGAATGTCCTTTAGCTTTGGAAGCGTATATGTGAAATGCTCTCTTCTGGAAATTTCCACTCTGTCCTGACCAGCTAAGACTGTCCTATGAATGAAAACTTGGGCTTTGCCTCTGTCTCTAAAACATCCTTCTCCTTAACGGAAGAAAACAAATCAGGGATTTGGATGATCTGCTTTTTAAGTATTTGATAAATAGATCTTCCGAATTTTTGAAAGTACAGAAGTAATACTCCATCTCCAACTAGTTCTGACTGGGCTTATGGCCTTGCCCGGTGAACAAGCCAGTGATTTAGCCTCTGTGAACCTCACTTTTCTCATCTGTGCGATGAGGGAAATCTTGGCCCCTTTTGTCACAGGGTTGTTGGAAGAATAAAGTAAACATTCTATACAGACACACACTGAGAGCTGAAAGTCTCCTACTAAACATGTTCTAGCATTGGTACTTTCATTCCCCCGGCTCTCTCCGTGGCTCCCTGAGACCGAAACAGACTATTTCTTCTACAGACAGGGGTTCCTGTTCTCCTGTGGTTCAGGCCACAGAGGGCCATGTCCTAAACGGTGAAGTCCACCTCTGCCAAGATCTCAAATGGCCCCACTAGACCCCTTCCCCTGGGAATCTGTTTCTAAGGAAACTGCTTGTCTTTGTGTTCCCAACAGCTGAGGACAGGTTTTGATCCCAGCCCACTGGCATGGATTTGTCCCATGTTTATTTACTTGGAAACCGAAGCAGCTGCGGGCATAGGGCTATAAGTCACAGAGGCGACACGCTTTGGGCTCCTAAGGAGCGGGAAGGAAAGTCATGCTGGGCCCCAAAGCCCTCACAAGCCATCTGGGCCACACAGAGGACAGAGGAGTCCCCAGTCCAGAGAAATGTTCTTGAAATCCATCTGTCCAGAGATGTGTTCAGAGCAGTCCCAGGCCTCATTAGAGCCAAAGCAGCTTGTGGGGTTCAGCAGTATGTAGAGAGCCACCCCCACAACGTTGAGAGCTGCCAGCAAACAGAGATGATGGGGGGCATAGGAGCAGGAGAGGTAAAAACAAGAAGGGGTCTGGGAGAAAAGGCTGGCCAAGAGCCTTGTAAGGGACAGACAGAGAGCCTCCAGCTGCTGCTCGAGATGTCACCAGATGGCCCCCGTCCAGCATGTGGTATCGTGGGTTAATTTGCTCTCCTCGTGGTAGCTCACTGTCCTCCAGCACCCCCTGGGGTAAGTGTCAACACCCACCCCTTGCCCCCCATTACAGGCTCAGAAGGCCAGCCCAGAGAGGTTACGTGGATAGGATCAAACTCTGAACATGAGGTGGTTGCATGGGCCACACGGGCTACAAGATGCTCAGATCCCCCTGGGGTTGCCTCAGAGGGCAGGGAGCAGAAACGTGAGGGTGATTATGACGATGTGCCTGGTGATAAGGACAGAAGGACCATCGCGGCCAGCAAAGGTCAGGAGGTGCCGTGCAGAGCCTGGCCCATGGGAAGGGCAAAGGGCAGAGTGGAGCCCAGGCTCACAGTAGGACTCTAGAAGAGGCTCAGAACTGGGGCAAGGTCTAGCCACCATGTTATGTGGGCACCAGTCAGCCCCGGGGTTCCCAGCCCCCTATTCAGCCCTGCACTCTTCTCTCCCCTGTGTCAGCGGCCTCATCTGCAGATCCCCCAGGGGGGCCTGGAGGTTCTCTTTAGTGCACATTCCAGGCCCTGAGTGATCCTGGTTCATCCAGTTGGTCACTGCGTCCAGTTGCCTCTACATTGTGTTTGGCTGTCCCTGACCCAAGTCTCCTCTCTGCTCTGGTCAAGGGGGTTCGTCAGATGGAGGGGGCAGGATGGAGCTTCCCATTGCCAGTGTGACAATTTCCCACACACTTAGTGGCTTCAACAACAGAAATTTCTGATGGTACATTTCTGTAGCTCAGAAGTCTGCCAGATCACACGAGGCTAAGATCAAGGTGTGGGCAAGTCTGCATTCCCTTTTGGAGGTTCTAAGGGAAGACTCACTTCCTAGTTCATGTGGGGCGGACAAAATCCATGTCCTATGGCTGTAGGATTGAGATCCCATTTTCCTGCTAGTGATCCAATGAGCACCATACTCATTTTCTAGAGGCATCTGTATTCCTTAAAATGTGGTCCCCCTTTTCTACCTTCAAGGCCATCAAGGGTGAGTTGGGTTCTTCACCTGCCAGGAATCTCTCCTCCTTCCACCTGATTCCTTTAACCCAGCTGAGGAGGGTTCTCCACTTTGAAGGAGTCCTGTGATTAGGTCGTGCTCACCCAGAGAATCCAGAATAATCTCCGCATCTCAAGGGCTGTAACTTTAATTGCATCTGCAGAATCCTTTTTTCCTACATAAGATACCATATTCACAGGTTCCTGGGGATTAGGGTATGGACATCATCAGGCCCATTATTCTGCCTGCCACAGGGTCGCCAAGGACTGCAGTCCTGGGGGGACTGTGGAGGTGATGTGATGACAGGCGCTTGAAACTCGACACGTCCCACCCATAGGTGGGGGCTCACATCTGCTTGCCCTATGGCATGCCACCAGACAGGGGCACCAAACCGTAGCCTCCCTGCCTCTGGTCTGCAAAACAAAGAGTCCAGTCATTCTGGTGTTTTTCCTTCTACCAGTGACTCATCATTCATCTGTCCAACTGTCCATTTGTCATCTGTTATTCAATAAACATTGATAGTACTTTATGTCGGCACAATAATAGAAACTGGAGATAAAATATTAAGCAAAGATAGACTCTGTGTCTATTCTTATAGAGCTCAGAGTTCTCTAAGTGAGACAGGCATTAATCCCCCAAACACACAAGTGCACGTGAAGTAGTAACTGCATCACATCCTATAATGCAGAGATGTGGCACAGGACAGGCATAGAATGGGGCCCTGGGCATGTCTGGAGGTCAGAGAAGTGATGGTTGAAATACCTGAAAGCAAAGAGGAGAATAATATCCAGACATAGGGAACACCACATGCAAAGGGCCTGTGGCAGGAGGGAGCACAGTAAGCCGAAGGGGAGAATGAGGGAAGCTGGAGCAGTGTGAGCACAGGGAGGAAAGAAAAATCTGAATCCAGTAATGTGGGCAGGCAGGGGTCAGGCCTTATTAAAGAGCACTGGGAAGACACTTGGGATTTAAAGCAAGGGAGACATGTTTATGTAGGATCCTGAAACTTGCACATTTTGAAGAAAAAAAAAAGAAAAGTAGCTACAAAATCCAAAATAGGGACGGACTCCAAGTATATGTGAGTATACAGTTAGTTCGAGGCTTAGTGCACAGTTGTAATTGGGAGATAAATCAAGGAGCCAGGATTATGGAGTACCGCCATGCCTGAAGAGCAGCTCCAGTTTGGGCAGGGGCAGTGATATCAGGGGGAGCACTAACAAACAAGTGTCAAACTCCTCACTGTCCTCCTAGTTGTTAGCTGCCTGGCTAGCAACAGAACAACTAAGCTTGAAAATCTTACTGCCAGCGAGGAGAGAGGTAACAGCTCAGAGCAGCAGCGCAGAAATTGTCCCTGGCTGGGACATATTTAATTAGCAAAAGGCTAATGCGGACACAGTCCACAAGTGAGGAATACTCAGGGAGACTGGGGGTCACTGCAGGAGGCTTCCTAGCCCAGGTGGGAGCTCAGTCTGTACAGACGGATATAGATCAAGGCAGAGGTAAGGGTCAAGAGGACCATAGGAGCTTGTGCAAAAGCCTGAGAGCCTGAAGCTTGCTTTTTGGGGAGCTGCACAGCGTGGCTGGAGCAGAGAGTTTAGGAGGCGAGGAGCTTTGGGACAGGTGAAGCAATTCTGCAGATGGCCCTGAGCAGGGGAAGCTGCAGGCTTTCCTGATGGAAGGTCCCAATCGGAGCATCAAACCCAGGGGCTGCCAGGGCACAGCCAGGTGCTTCTGCTGCCACCTGTCAGCTGAGCTCCTCTGCTCCTGACCCTGCCCCTCACTGTAAGTCACTGGCCTCTGCAGCTGTCCTCTCCTGGCAGGGGGCGGTGGTCTCAGCTCTGCACCCGTGCTGGGCCAGTTGGCTCAGATTCACAAAGGTAATGGTTCTCAGCCTGCCCCCTCCTTGGAATCACCGGGGGGCCTTAAAAACCACTGATGACTGCCTCCCACACCCAGCAATGCTGGCTTAATTGATCTGGAGGACTGCCTGGGCTTTGGGATCTGTTGAAAGCTCTGGAAGTGATGCCCACCTTTAGCTAAGGTTGAGAACTATGGAAGGATAACAGCACATCCATCCATTGTTGGCTGTCTTAGCACCTCCCGAATATCTTCTAGAGTCTTACTTTCTGTATACTCACCCATTTGGAAAAAGCTATATTTGTCTTGTAAGGCTTTGAACTGGCACACACACACACACAAATGTCGTTTAAGAAGTCTGATGGGATAGCGCAAGGGTTGTTGTACTTACGTAGGCTTGCACATGTGTGGTCAGGCTTTCTTCTAAATCGAAGTGGGTAATATTTATTATCCAGAAGCCAAAGAGTATATTGCACATAGGTTTAAGATCTCACTTTACAGAGCCCTGCTTTAGGCAGTAAATCAGAGTGAGCACTCTGATGAATAAAAATTTCAGCACGTTGACTCCTCCACTGCCATTTCTTCAAAGAAATATGTATCACTCTTTAAAAGCCGGCCCGTTTTTACAAATACATATATATGCTAAATAAAAAGATATGGGTGACTAGAACTACACTTTAAATGTTCCTCAGACTGGGGCACCTGGGTGGCTCAGTGGGTTAAGCCTCTGCCTTCAGTTCAGGTCATGATCCCAGGGTCCTGGGATCGAGTCCTGCATCGGGCTCTCTGCTCAGCAGGGAGCCTGCTTCCCCTTCTCTCTCTGCCTGCTGCTCTGCCTACTTGTGATCTCTCTGTCTGTCAAACAAATAAATAAAATCTTTTTAAAAAAATGTTCTTCAAACTAATGTGGCCTCACGGTGCTTGCTAGTCAAAGAAGTTATGGGGTGAAGTTTTATATGAAGTAAAAAAAAAAAAAAAAAAAAAAGAATGGCTCCATTGGTCTATGTTAAAATTTAGAATTTCGTACCCTGCATTTGTTTCTCAGAACCCAGCACACCTCGATAGTTGTCCTCAATTTGCTTTGCCAAATTGTAATTTATTTTTCTCTGCCCCTTCGTTCTACATACACAGCATAAATTCCCCAAAGGCGGGATGGCCTCCAAACATGTTCTTAAAAATATTTTGCAAAGTCCGAAGACAGACAGAAAAAGTAAAAGTGTAAAACATCTAAGGGATTTATTGGAATCTCAGCTTGAATCCTAATTGCAAGTACTTATGAAAATGTCAATATTAACATGAAATAGCTGGCACTTTTTCTAATAAATGTAAATTGAGTTAGGTGGTGCATAATTGGAAAAATGCTGGCTTTGCTCGGGCTCGCTCAAAACAAGCCCTAGAATTTGTTAGCCTCAGAGCCTGGCCCTCTAATGGCTGGAAATAGAGGGACAGATACTTGTGACTTACAAGGAGGATAGAAACTGAGAAGAGGGGATGGTTGACCATTTTGTACCATATCCAGGCCCTCTTCCCAAAGCATGGGGCACGATCTACATGTTAGTGTGAGCATCTTCTTAAAAAGAGGTGGCAACATCTGACTCTTGGTTTCCACTCAGGTCGTGATCTCAAGCTCGTGAGATCAAGCCCCACGTCAGGCTTCACGCTCAGCATGGAGTCAGCTGAGCATGGAGTCAGCTTGCTACTCTCCTTTGGCACCTCCCCCTTGCACTCAAGCACACACACGTGCGTGCACACACACACTCTCACTCTCTCTCAAATAAATAAATAAATCTTAAAAACGGAAAAGAGGTGGCTAGATGGGGGCTGAGGAGTAGGGAGTCAGAAGCATGTCAAGTGCCTTGGAGCTTCAAGCCATCTTCAATAGAAGCAGGCATAAGAGATGCTTGATCTGAGATGCAGCAGGAAGGTGAAACTCACCTCAAAATATTAAAAATTTAAATGCCTGGCAAAGCTATAGAATAAATACTCAAGCCTGGAAATCGCGATGGTCTTAGCTCTAATTAGTTTTGCAGAGCACACTTAACAAACTACTTCAGTTCCCTGTTATGATTGACTAATGAGGGTCACAGACGGGGTAGAACTGATACCAGCAAATGTGGCTTGGTGGGAATTTAATAGGGAGCTTGATCTTATCCCCACGAGACATTTGCATTGATCTTCTAGGAACACAGCCAGGAATGAATGGGGCAGGTGGGGCTGAACTGGCGATAAATCCTGTAGGCACAGAGCACTTTTTCTCCACCCTAAGCTCATGAATATATTCGTGGTTAAATGGAATAACTTTAACCAAAGCCTACTCAACTTCATGACAAAGAAAACTTTTTAAAAATGGCTCTGCCTTTACTTTGACAATGTAGAAAGACAATGGAGTTGTATAGGCATTCAGCTCAGTATTTCTATGCTCATCTGTTGCATTAAAGAGGAAGTAACAGAAGAAGTAAGACTGATAGGAATTGATAGTAAAATGTCAATATTAACATGAAATAGCTGGCACAAGGCTGCGACCTTGCCACCTGCAGAGTTTCAAATGTTCAAATGTTTCAAATGTTCAAATGTTCTAGTTTTTGAAATAAACTCACCTCTTAGATGAACCTTGTGGAAGAATCAGCAGGTATATAAAAGAAGTTTATCAATTTCTTTTTTTTAAGATTTTATTTATTCATTTAAGAGAAAGAGAGAGCAAAAGACAGAGCACAAGTAGGGAGAGGGGCTGAGTGGGGAGCCCAGCACGGGAGTCGGGGGGGGGGCTTGATATCAGGACCCTGAGATCATGACCTGAGCTGAAGGCAGGTGCTTAACCGACTGAACCACCCCAAGGTATCAATTTCAACCAGAGATGGAGGAATCTTTGATGATGATAAAATCTCAGATATAATTATGACATTCTCTAGCTGACCACTCTTAATAAGAACCATGTGAGATTAAGAGAAGTGACCTAATCCAAGACAATAAGATTAACCTCAACCAACTTTGATGGCTGCTACTCCTTGTTTCTCCAGGAATTATTACTCGGTGTGGATTATATTTGTTTTTTACTTGCGCGTGTTTATTGCTTCTTAAATCCTTCCAATTATTTCATGGTATTTTATGTCTTATTTTTAAGTAAAATGTAATTTTCTAGATGATAGGACACAGTCTCCTCTTTTTTTTCTTTTTTAAGGTTTTATTTTTTTATTTACATGACAGAGAGAGGGAGATCACAAGTAGGCAGAGAGGCAGGCAGAGAGAGTGGGGGAAACAGGCTCCCCGTTGAGTAGAGAGCCCAACAGGGACTCAATCCCAGGACCCTGAGATCATGAACTGAGCAGAAGGCAGAGGCCCAACCCACTGAGCCACTCAGGCACCCCCATAGTCTCCTCTTTTAATCTTAGCACCTATCTCAGCTCTGTGGCCTTATTTTCAGTACATACTTAATAACAAATACAAATGTACACAGAGAACCAATGACTTTTGCCTCTCTTCTCCACTTGCATGTGAAATGTCAGCGTATTTTGAACATCTACAATGTGCCAGGCACTATAATGGCAAAATGGCAAGCTGTAGTAAGACGGGCATCTGTTCCTACTTCTGCCTCTACCACACATAAAGAAACCATGTATTCCACTCTTAGCAAGTGATATTCTCATCTTTCCATTCACCCAAACAAGAAACTCTGGAGTCATTCCTGCCTGCTTTCTTCCCCCACCCCCCCAACCCATGTGCAGTTAGCCACCAACTTAGCCTATAGTCCTCCTGAAAGCAGAGCCTGAGACAAGGGCTATGATCCCAGGGAATAGGCATGATGTACTGGATAGGGAAACAGGGAAAGCCAGTATGAGGAAGGCCTGTATAAGGATATGTCCTCTCATTGGTCACTCCTCTGGAGACCAAGGCTCAAGCCTGCCAGGGCGCTCTGAAGACAGTATAGAATTTGCCCTCAATTTTTTCTGCTTGGGGAAAAAACAAGGGGAACATTTGTCTACTGATTTCATCCTTTGTTGCCAAGTGTGCCCCTTAACTCCCTCATATCTGGACTCTGCACACATGAGGGCCAGGTGGGTTCCTGTGGCCGTAGCACTGAGAACAAAAAGCAGGGGATGAGTCAAGCTGCCAAGGAAGAGTTGCTGTCGTGTGAATCAGTGGCTATCACAGTGGCTAGAATAATCAGTGGCCACAAGGGTGGGAGGTGTTGTCTAGGAGTGTCTAGTTCCCTTGCCAAGCCTGTTGGTTCTTCCTCCTTGACTTCTTCTGGATCAGCCTCCATCAGGGTCATCAATAAAACCCTCATCATTTCTCATCTGGATATCTGCAAAAGCCTCATAGGCTCAATCAACCTGCCTCTGGTTCATCTTCTTCCAATCCAGTCATAACGTCCAGTGTGCAGATCTGACATCGTCATTCCCTGGCTTATGACTCCTCCAGGCCTTTCTACTCCCTAGATGTACAGGATTTTATATTTATCAATAGTATTATGATATTATCTTTATCGTTTAATCAGTAAGCATCAAACCATATGTGACTTAACTGTCATGTCAATAAAAAAGCTTCAGTAGATGAAAGCATCACAAAGGGATAAGCTAATCGTTAATCGCTACACAGTGTGGGGGGAAAGGACATGAGAATGAGCCAGTTGTGGGGAGAGGATTCAGGAAACATGGTTTGATTAGCATTTATTCAGGAAAGCAAGAAGTCAAAGTTGGATTGATACAAATTAGTGAGAGGCTTGAAAATCAGAGGAAGGACTTTAGAATTCATCACTGAAGGCAGAAGTCACCAAGCTTCTTGAGCAAGAAAGTAGATAACAGGGTGTGAAACCCCACTTCTAAGTTGTGTGCTACACTTAGAAAGACATTCTTCACTCTCAAGCTACTTAAAAAAAAAATCTTTTCCATGGCGTCTTTCAGGGTTTTTGTTATAATTCATATTGTTTATATTAAAATCTTGGATTCACCTGAAATTTATCCTGTTGTCAGGTGTAACATTGTCAACCCAACAACTTTTGTAGAATAATTCATCGTTTCCACACTAAAGTGTCACTTTTAGCATATAATAAATTCTCATTTTTGGAGGGAGCTATTTTTTTACTTCTAATCTTGTTTCCTTTATCTGTGTACAGTACACCTTTAGGTACAGTAACACATTATTATATACATCTAGTGTGCGAATCTGACATCTCTTCTCATTAACATTTTCCCCCAATCATCTTAGCTCTTTGTCTTTGGTAATTTTTCCATAGGAACTTCCAGATCCTCTTGTTCAGCTCTCCTCTTCTTCATATATATACCCGGAAAACCCTGTCATTACTTATTGGGTTTACATAAAGTTTTAGGTTAACATATAGAGAATTGACATCTTTATGTAGAGTCTTATTACTTGAGAATGTATTTTGCTTTCCCATTTATTCAATTTTCTGTCATATCCCTTTAAAGTATTTTAAAAGTGGCTTCATTATGATCTTGCACAGTCAAGTTTATTTCTAGGCTATTCTATCTTTTTAATTGTTGTTGCTATTGTTGCATATTACAATTACTATTATGAAATTCTGTATATTATTTTTAACTTAGCCAACTCAATTCTCTTACTGTTTCTCAAGAAATTTTCAGGAAATTCTTTTCTTTTACCAGATAAAATTGTATCTCCAGGTAATAATAATTTTTCTTTTTTGTCCAGTTTTTATAAATCTTTTCTGATTGCTTTTGTTTGTATCTCTAGACAAGTGTTAAATATAGTGGTGATAAGCATTGGTTTCTTATAGAAATGAGATAATTGAAGTAAATATCAAATCACTATATCAATATTTGATCAGTTCTACTTTTTTTTCTACTAGAGTGGAATGTTTAGGATCTAGACTGTTTGGAATTTTAGTTCAGGGAGAATATAAGTGGTGTAGATCTCAATATCTAAAGACAGAAAACCTAAGAAAAGACAGTATTTTTCTAACCCTCCACCTTTAGATGTCATTATCCGTAACCACCACCATTATCTGGTAACCAGAGTGACTGCATTCTCAGCAGCCTGTTTCCCTGGACCTAGGAGGGAAAGACTACATACTAGGGATAAATTCAATGTTGGACTCCCTTCTGGGAGTCTCTGGACTGGATATGACTTTGTTTCTTTTCACATGGGTGTGGTTTCCCTGGCAAGTCAGTTGCTAGGGGACTGCCTTTGGTAAACTGTAATAAATTCAGAATGGATTCATCATTCACAACTTTGTAGTACAAAGGAGACATGAAAAACAATGAGAGCCTGAGGGTGGAATTAGGTACACATTTTATTTTGATTTTATGAAGAAATGTAATAATGAAGTGTTGCCAGGTCAAGACCATCTTTAACAAGGTCGGCCCATCTCTGACACCAAGACCACATGTTGTACATATGTTGTACTTCTGTTGTACATCCTTCTTTGTCTTCCTGTGGGGCTGCTACAAAAGGACCAGAAAGTCCTTTGGTGTCAACCTGAGAACACCTAATTTTAGAAAGGGAAGGACTCTCTGATTGGGATACAGTACTTGAAGTAGTATTCAATCCATTGAAATACAAATATGAAAGCAAATAAGCCAAGATCCTTGAGAGCAACCTTGAACATGGACACTCCAGTAGATGGTGCTTCTCATCGAAGTTTTGGGCTTCAAAAGCACTGTGGGACAGCTTCAAAGTAACACCCACTTCCTGCCACACTCTCTTGCAGCCCTATATGGTCAGCAAACTGGACACTAACTGAACCTATTAATTTTCCCTTACTTCTGGAAACTAAATGGAAGTGAAAGAGTAAACCCCTTCCCTTAAATTGTTTCGACTTAATATATTTCTGAGACTTTCACTTTGCTATTTCCAGCAATCATTAATATTAGAATCGTTAATATCATATATTAGTCTATGCCTTTTGCCTTTATGTGTAAATCCCAGATGTGAAAGACTGAGTGATTCCTTCCTTAGTTTGAACCGTGGGTTCCATGTCCAGCCCTTCACAGATGGGCTGCTCCTTCTCACCATGTTTCTTTCTTTCCGCTAGTAACTTGCACCCCGTGTCTTCAGCTTTCTTTGGGAATCCTGTAAGAGTCTGATGCAGTCAGTCTCATATATTGTGCCTACTTTATTTTTGCCCAATCTGCTCACATATGTATTTAAAACTTTTGAATAATATATACATTGCCAATCTATACCAATCCTGATTCAAAAAAACAAACCAAAAAAAAAGTTCTTCTTCATTCATTCAATCCAATCTGCACTGAAACCTTTTTATTTTTCCTTTGAAATACCTCTTAGATTTCCTCAGCTTCTCTCCATTGCTGCTGCCAACACCACAGTCTTTAACATTTCCCACCTCTAGGGTAGCTCCCAATAGATCTCTCAGCCACTTTCCCTGCCTTGTACCTTGTAGAGGGCTGTCAGATGAGTTTTCCAAAGCAGCCCATCACGTCATCCTTTATTTTTTTTTAATTTTTTAATTTATTTTCAGCGTAACAGTATTCATTGTTTTTGCACCACACCCAGTGCTCCATGCAATCCGTGCCCTCTCCAATACCTACCACCTGGTTCCCCCAACCTCCCACGCCCCGCCCCTTCAGAACCCTCAGATTGTTTTTCAGAGTCCATAATTTCTCATGGTTCACCTCCCCTTCCAATTTCCCTCAACTCCCTTCTCCTCTCCATCTCCCCTTGTCCTCCATGCTATTTGTTATGCTCCACAAATAAGTGAAACCATATGATAATTGACTCTCTCTGCTTGA
Organism: Mustela lutreola; assembly: GCF_030435805.1. Lineage (NCBI taxonomy): Eukaryota > Metazoa > Chordata > Mammalia > Carnivora > Mustelidae > Mustela > Mustela lutreola. The sequence continues at coordinate 54,308,403 of NC_081295.1, read as the reverse complement.
CTTATTTCACTCAGCATAATCTCTTCCATTCCTGTCCATGTTGCTACAAAAGTTGGGTATTCATCCTTTCTGAAGGAGACATAATACTCCATAGTGTATATGGACCACATCTTCCTTATCCATTCGTCCGTTGAAGGGCATCTTGGTTCTTTCCACAGTTTGGCGGCCGTGCACGTCATCCATTATTAATCCCTTCCTCAGGAAGCTAGGTGACTCCTGCCTTCCGGAATGAATTCTAAAGTCCATTCAAAACTCTCACTAATATGGCCCTATCCTGTCTTCTTAATGTACTGCTTTCCCAAACAAACAGTAATCAAACCAATCTGCTCGCATCCTCTGCATGGAACAGGCTCACGTCCACTTCCACCCTGCCTTTACATTGTGCCCCCAAGATGGTAAGTCTCCTTCTCTTTTCTCTCTTTATCCATATTCTATCTGTCCTTCAACTGTTCATCTCCAGTCTCTCTTGATTCCAACCTTTGGAGTGCTGTCCCTTTTCTAGAATTCCCGTTACTTGTGTGTCCTTTCCCTGTCATTTACTCTTGAGTTCACGTCTGTTCCAGATCCTATTAAGGACCTGAATACTTACTGTGATCCTCACAACACATTCTTTTTTTTTTTTTCCCTTGTCCTAAATTGTACTTTCTTTTTTTTTTAATAATTTTTTTTAATTTTTTATTTTTTATAAACATATATTTTTATCCCCAGGGGTACAGGTCTGTGAATCACCAGGTTTACACACTTCACAGCACTCACCAAAGCACATACCCTCCCCAATGTCCATAATCCCACCCCCTTCTCCCAACCTCCCTCCCCCCAGCAACCCTCAGTTTGTTTTGTGAGATTAAGAGTCACTTATGGTTTGTCTCCCTCCCAATCCCATCTTGTTTCATTGATTCTTCTTCTACCCACTTAAGCCCCCATGTTGCATTCACAATGCATTCACTCACAACACATTCTTATGAGATTATTATTATATCATTATGATCTCGTTTCACAGATGAGAAGCCTGATGTTCTGTGAGGTTAAGAGTTAAGTTACATCCATTAAGTGATGAAGCTGGAATTCAAACTCGGGCAGTCTGGCTCCAGAGGTCATGTTCCTAACCGCTATGCTAAACTGCCTCTTCACTGTTCTACGTGACTCATTGTTTCCGGAGTCCTTCCCCAGCTGACTCTCAGTTCCTGAAGGGCAGACATTATCTTCCCAGCTTTGGGTCTATCTCATTCGTTGCCTCCCCAGAGCCCATTATGTAGGAAGTTCCCTAAGCATGTGCAGAGAACTTATCTGTCTTACCTTTATTAAAAAATAAAAATAAAAATACCAGGGTCTAGTACATGGTAAGTGCTCAGAGAATATTTGTTCAGTAAATAACTAGATGAATATTTGATTGATTCACAGTTTGATAAACATATGATCGAGTCGATACATCCTCCTTAAGTTTTTCCTTTCATGTAAATTTGCATATCTCTATTTCATGGACAAATTTCCAGGCCACTGCTGATAACTGAGCTGGACTTTTGCCTAATGCAAGTGGATGTTTAGATGGCCTCAGCTAAGTTAATCATTGCCTCTATGGATCTAAAGGGCTTTGGAGTTCATCTTTCTATGAGAGCTGATGATGTTAAGTTCTGCCCATTTAAGTCAGTATTTTAGTATCAAAAATAAAAGGAGACACTGTTGGGTTTAACCAGCTAACAAATAGTACTTTTGCACTTGAGCTCTATAGTGCTTGCTTATTTATGAGTGAATAAAATGGTATCATTAGTGTGACAAATTTCAACATTTCATCTTCAGAAATCTTCTTTATGAGAGAGCTCTTTTAAGCTGAAGGAATCCATTTTTTCTTTTCTACCCTTTGCCTGAAAACTACTTTGGGTTCCACTTTTCATCCAGTGTCGATCTGAGCATTTTTAGATAAAAGATACGTCATTTAATTCTCTCTAAATGTTATTAGTGGAAGTCAGGCTTCAGCGGAACACAATCTGTATTTAATTTATTTACAAAGCCTCATTTAGCATTGAGAATTTTAAAGTTCAGTCAAAATAAATGGTTTTACATCAAGGGCTAAATTAACACCAAGTTTTCAAAGGGTTTTCTTTGGAAAAATTCAAAGCACCTCATTAAGTCTACAGTCTTCCAAAAAATATGTTCTCCAAGATAGTCTTATTAGTCCCAATTTGCAAACGACAAAGTTGTAGCAAGAAGCAATTAGATATCTTTACCAGGGTCTGCTAGAATGGAGTCATGTAGGGTAGGCCCTTAACATATGATCAAACCATCATTGGTTAATTAGAAGAAGAGGCCCAAAAAACCAAACAGGCAGGAAAATGATCAGCAATGAGGAAGCCAAATATAAAAACAGGATTTGTCATCAGACCTGTTTTAACATGGAATCCCAGGCAGTTGAGAAGAGGAAAACAAAAAAACCAGACCTCAATTAGTCATACTACTTAAAGGCAGAAAAGGAACAGAGAGGTTATCTCAACCACTCATTTGAGTACTTAGAAAGAGTGGGAAGGTCGGAACCACCTCTTGGAGTGAGTTCCCATCGTGCTGCGGTTGACTGCAAAAGCACTAAGCCCAGCTGGGTATTTAGCAGAAAAAAAGTAAATTTAGGAAGCAAAATGTCAGGAACAAATCTATGAAGTGTAGGATGATCTAAAAGGAGGTATATGAAGTTCTGAAGCAAAATTACAAAGCCCAGAAATGATGGCTATCTTTAAACTTCTCCAATTAACTGTTCACCAATTTACGTACTGTAATCTCACACCTGTCCACAACTGGAGGACACAGCCAGCTCAAGGTGACCACATCACCACAGGGGGACCTCTGCTCCCCACCATGTACACATACACGTGCTCATGCACACACTCAGTGACCGAAAATTCAGATTTGGTTTTGTTTTGTTTTTTAAGTTAAGCTCTTCTTCCTGAGCTCTTTCCTTTAATTATGAATAAGCCTGGTCCGTCTGGCATTTTGTTACATCTTTTAATGAACCTTCCCACCTGCAACTGATTATGTGCATCGTGTGTATAAAATGATCGAACTATTTATATTCTAATGTAGTTCATTCATTCATTCTTTTAACAAATACTCAGCACCTACTCTGTAGCCAGTGCTTTGGCAGATACTAAGAATACAATAATGAAAAACACAGATGTGTTCCAGCCCTCATAAGCTGTCAGGGGGGAAAGGGGCATTACAGTAACTGGGAGAGGTGACCTGGCCATAGGAATATTATGTGCGGAGGTCGAGAGTCTCAGGTACTGTGAGAATCTTATATGGATGGAGTTTAAAAAGTGAAATACAAGGATGTGATATGGAGACAGAAGGGTGGGCAGCACTGGAGCATAAAAGGCCTTCAAAAATAGCCTCTGTGTGTGGGTCTCTATGCTAAAGACAATGAAAAGCCGTAGGTTGTGGTTGGATGGGGGGTGCAGGGAATGATCACGTAGGTAATTGGATTTGCCTTGAAAATCCTTATACAAGGGGAAGAGACCTGGAATGGAAGTAGACAAATTACTTTGGTATGGAATAGATCATAGTAGAGGAGACGAAGAAGGATGGATAGATTAAGACAAATCTATGAGGTAGAATCAGCAAGCTTCATGAGTGAATGACTTGGAGCTGAAGGAGGAGCAAGGTTTGAGGAAGATTCCAGGTCTCTGGTTGGAGCAATTCAACCTGAGGGTAGGGAATGAAGAGACCAAGGGGTGGGGAAAACAAGTTCTGCTTTGGATATGTTGAGTTTCAGGTTCATGACAAGGATATCCAGCAAGCAGAAGAGAGCGGTAGGCTGGATATGTGGGACTGGAACTTATCAGTATCCAAAGAGAGGGTAATTAATCCACTAAAATATATATTCCATAAAGGGTGAGAGCACGTCTGGAACAATGCTAGTGCTCAGTAATTATTTGCTAGAAGTAGTTGAATTGAAGCCATGGGGTGAAATTAAGGTTGAGGAATAAAAGAGCCTGTGGATCACCCATTTTTTTAGCACTCATTGAGGCATTGGAAGCAAAGGAAACTGAGCAAGAGTTCCAAGAAGAGGGTAACATAGAGAGGTGGCATTACAGAACCAGAGGAAAATCGTTTTCATTGTTGGAATTTTCTAGGAGGGGCAAGCAAAATCAAACTAGAAAAATGTAGCCATCTTGGATTTAACAACATAGCAAGAGCAAGTCATCTTGGCAAGAACAGTTTCCATTTTGCAATTGGGTAGAAGCCAGATGAAGCTGAGCAGAGGGCAGGAACAACAAGGGAAAGTGAAGACAGTGATGGGAAGGGCAACTCTGCGTTGTCCCAGTAAGGCATGTGAGGCACACCAAGGTTGGTAGCCATTGTCTCTCCCGAAGCGAGCATTCTCTTTCAGGATCATTTACCAGCAGAAGAGGTACGTCCTCGAAAACTAAGGGTTAAGGAAATGCCATGGACTCCTTTAAAGCAAAACAAAATAAAACAAATGTATCGAGTACTTTCTACACTTTAAGTCCAAAGTAGTAACATGCTAAGGTCCTCCAAGATGAGACTGGACATGCAGAGATTTATTGGAAGAAAAGCCTGTCAGGATAAAAGGAGCTGAGAAGAGCCATGAAGAACAGATAAGGAAGAACCAGGTAGGCAGAAGCTTGCTGTTCCAAGAAAGTTTTGGCCAGGCCAGTGGGGGAATGTTCAAGCCAAATCACCCATCAGAGGCATCCTGCATCTTCCAGGAATAGGTCTGCCACACTCTTTTTGCCACACTCAGTCTTTGACCAAGAGCAGCCCTCAGGATGCATGGCCTTGGCACAAATGAGGCATAGGTTCAGAGCAGAGCAAAGCACTGGGGGCAATTGGTCAGTTTCTCTCCCTATAGCAGGAAAGCTGCATGTACAGTATATCATTTAATCCATACAGCATCCCTCTGAAAGGTCATTTCACAGAGGAGACACCGAGGATCACAGAGTTAAGCAACTTACCTCACTTCCAACAACTAGTAAGAGGCAGAGCCTCGATTTCAACCAGTGGTGTGCTGGAGCTGGCTTAGGCTGGCTCTGAGCAACTGTTAAGTTTTTAGGAATTGTGCTATTCCGTTGATAGCAAGATGGTGGCTTGAATTTGGCTGTGGTGGGCGTCATTCCACTATGGAAATGGGCAAATGCTACATATCAGGCCTCCGTGGGTGTTTTTCTTTTCTGGAAGGGTGGTTGTTAGACATTCTCCAGCACACACCAGTGATTTGAACCCAGGTCATCTGACTCCAGAGCTACCCCTCCTGCCTCCATGCTACCAGCAAGTGCCTAAATAATTCCCCGATGCATTTCTGATACAAAAAATCCCTTCGGCCACTCCCCTTTCTCCGAATTTCCTGTCACAGGGATTGTTGAGCTCTGGGTTTTGCCCTTCCCTACATTCCTTCATCACCATCGTGTACCCTGGCTCCCTACCTAGACAGAAAGTTTCTCCAGGACAGAGAGAGGACCTGTCCTACGCCCCCTGTGTCCCCAGCCCCTGCACCCCACCCCACCCCGCACCCCTCAGTGCATCTTTGCTGTTACAGCTGACGTTTACATACTTACACATTTCTGTGGCTAATGAGGGAAAGGTGGCATCTTTAAAATGGTATAAAAGATGGCGCCCCGTGCAGTTGAATCTGTTCCCACCCATACTTAGATCCCGAATCTTACTTGTAGAAAGGCAGACACTACTGGGAAGTGTGTTTCAACCTCACAATGACCTTTAAGAGGAACTGCAACATCCATTATAGGCCAGTGATGCAGCTGTTGTGTTTCCTGCCTCCTCCCACCCACACACCAGGACATGCATTAATCACCTGCTTGCCTGGCCGCTGGCAGTTGGTTGGGAAATTGTTTGTCCTCCCAGCCCTGCACTCTCTAGCCAGGGAAATAAAGCTCAGCTGCTTCCCACAAGGAGGGAGCCCCGAGTCTTCTTGCATTGTGTCCAGGGTCCGAGAGCCCAACATCTGTAGAGAACGAGCCCAGAAGGTTTAGGGTGAAAAGAAACTGCCCAGGGGACTCAGGCCACTGGAGAAAGTGCTATGCTGTGAGTGGTCCCAAGACATCAGAAAACTTGGGGTTGGGGTCACTTCAAACTGCATGCATGTAAGCTACTCCAGATATTTCTGATGCCCTTGAAAAAGCCGCAGAAGAAGTTGGTGCCAGGAAGCCTGCTTTTGGATAAAAAAGCAGGTCTCTCATGAGAGTAACCCTTGCTCTCCATCAAAGCTCTCTGGAATCTTCTGGCACTGCAAAAAACATCTGTAAATCACTGCTTCCTCTGCACCACGTCCAATGATGTTTCTTCCTTATTAATTTATTCTAAAAATACTTTTTTGAGCGCCTACTGTGTGGCTGGCCCTTTTCTCAGTTCTTGGGTGAAATCAGCAAATAGAACAAAATTGCTCCTGCTGTGGGTTCCATCCCTTGCTCCGATCCTCTTGATCTTTGTCACTTGGGTCTGTCTTCATGCACCCAACATGCATTCATTCAGCCAACAGGCCCTGGGCATCTGCTTGTGTCTGCTCTGGGGTGGGGAGTTAGCTGGTGTTGCAGAAAAAGACTCTGTCCTCAGAATCCAGGTTAAGGGGGAAGGTAGACTCCTAACCCCTGGATTCTGGCACCAGGGTGGTATCTATGAGAATCAGTGGTGGGTGAGGCAGTCACATCTGAGAGTGACCCCTGAGTTGAGTCTTGTGGGATAAGTAGAAGGAAGACAGACAGAAGGGGCTGGTGCACAGAGGAAACGGAAGGTGGTGAAGGTGGCTAGGGTGTAAAAGCATGAGGCAGAAAATAGCAAGAACCAAAACCCCACATGGGACGGCTAGGCAGGACCCATGTCGTGTGTCCATTCCCTAGTTTATGCCACTTATTTTAAACAAACCGCCACCCCCACAATTCCATGAAGTCCCAACTTGCTGCTGGTATTCTTCTCAAAAGGGTAGAGAGCCTGAGGGGGGACACTTCCTGGTCTCAAACCTGAAGATGAGGACCTACAAGGTGACCGTACTGTCCCATGCTCCCTGCCTCCTCCCAGCAACATCCCAGCCCGCTCCACTCCTCCATTTTTTTCTCAGTCTCCTTCCGTTTCCAAGTCCACCCTTCAAAGGAGACTTCTGCCTGGTCCCAGGCATGCTGTTCTTTCACCCCTCCTCCTCGTTACCCACGGTTTCCAGTAATTCACTGGTCACTTATTTGTTTTATTGTGAAAAGTTCATGAGGATAGAATTCATTGACTTCAATAAGTGCCCCTTAAATTAAAATCTTGGTCAAAAACTTTAAAGGTTCAAAAGAAATTAGGACAGGGACAAGAGGAAAGAACTGGGAGTAAAATGTTGACGTTAGAAATTTCAGGCCCTTCCTCTTTGAAGTTGGTAGCTATGTCACCATTGAATGGCAAGTCCTGGATCCCTATTACTTTTTACAGACGGCCTTAGCATTTTACCAACACAGACTGATGTGACAGGTGGCTAGAGCATTGAAGTAAAAAGGTAATCCATGTGATTGCTACCAACAGCAAGGGAAAAGAGAAGCCATTGGCCTTTATTCCCATTCAGATAAAACTGAAACAACTTGCATTGTGTGACCAGAAGCATGTGTTCTACCAAGAGCAAAAGGAAGTAACTTGTGTCCCCAAGTCAAGTGGGACACAGTCATGTGTCCCTCTTTCCAGGTGAACATGTCCCTCATTAAGTGCAGGCAGCCATATTCATTCCATGCAAGGGGGGACCCCAGAAAACTTGCCCACTCTCCTCTGAGGGGGTGAGAGTGCTGTCTCATCTCCATGCCTCTTTCTCAAATGTAAGAGTTAATAAGAAGTTGTTTGTTCATACAGTAAATAACAAACTTTCCTGAGCTTTTTGGTAATCAAACCAATTCTACTTTATGAATTCTACTCCTCCCCATTTATAATTAAGATTGGAAGAACACCTAAGTCAAAGAAAAGCCAACCAAAGAAATACTGGCCTCTGTGTGAAGAAATTTCACTTATAAATATTTTTAAAGAGGGTATAGGGTAAGAAATTTCAAAGACTTTTGCTTCCTTTGTTCTTCTTAATATTTTATTTGGAGTTCGGCATTACAGTCAAGACAACCCACAGCAAGACAAACAGGCTATCGTATAAAAAATACTGAAAAGGGCAATGCACCAAGTATTTCTTTTTATTTCTTATATTTTTATATTCTTTATTTCTTGTATTTAAAAATATTTATATCTGTGTGGCAGATTTTGGTTTGTTTTGATTTTTCTCTTTTTGCTTACCTATATATTCTATGATAGACACAGATTGACTTTGTAATAAATAAAAATATTTGACGAGGAAGATTAAGGTTGGACACAAATGAGATCTTTCTTACTTTTAAAGTTAAATAGTTAAGCAAATCAATGTATTAAAATCCAGAAGCCAAAGAAAACATTCACTGATAAATTAACTGGATGGTAGGTTTCCATTCAGCTGCTTGGCCTTTCACATGACACCAGGGTATTTTCGTGGATGAAACTACAATCCCAGATATTCATACTTTCAGATTCAGACTTTTCATCTTAGCCCACAGAAGCTTTACTTTAAGGATTTTGCAGAAAATTCTGGCTCGTTGCTTCAGTCATTGACCTTTTCTGTGTGGAAGCCAGTAGGGAACAGGGGTGGACACAGACGGTCCCCAGACCCTCAGGGAACACTGCCATGAGGCTATTAATCAATCAAGGCATTCTTTTAAAAGGCGACAACTTCTTTCTAAAATAATCTGGATTGAATAGCAAGCCTAGCCGCAAACCGCAATATTTGAGACACAAATACTGAAATCGTCAGTGATGTTCTGTCAAGAGTCTAAACTCGAAGTGGAAAGAGGAGAGAGCTTGCCAAGCAGACTCAGTAAGACCTGGAAGCTGCTGGTACTTCCTCGTTCACTTGAGAAATACTGGCTGAGCAGATGCTCAGGGCTGGACCGTCTCCTGAGCCCGGGGACAGCAGCAGACAAGATAAAGCCTCTTGGAGCTGATATCCTAGCGATGTGGATGGATAGCAAACAAACAAACAGATAAGATGTCGTATTTTGGGCAGTGTTAATTGTCCCTGGATAAATTCCAAGAGAGTCCATGAACTCCACTAGAGGAAAAAGATGCATCTTTACTTTCACCAGCTCAGCATTTCCTTCATTTTTGAAGGTAGGCAACAAACTACAGCGTTATTAACTGTAGCTATAATGTCAGCCATCTAGAATTATAGGTATTTTATATCAGTTGCTCTTGTTGGAATGATCTCAAAGAATCATTCACACTACCATAATTCTAGCATCAATATTATGATAGATATTAGACCCACTGAGAAATCTTGTCACTTAATATATCAAATGAGCATTCATATATAGATACAGATACAGATATAGTAGCTATAGCTATAGATATAGATATATCACCATAACTCTTCAGTAGTTTGATAAATAATTCAATATCTTTGGATTCCTTTCTAATCCTCCATGTTTTATTTTATACATTTAAACACATTGATCTGTGAAGTGGGTCCTTAGTCTACACCAGACTTCCAAGAAGTCAATAGCAGCAGTGTTTTAAGCAAACTTCTCTGATCACTTCACAGAGTTTAAAGAGATGTGCACTCAAGGGCTGAGATTTAGTACCATTACCAATTTTTACTGATCTCTTAAGGCCATTCTTAAGTAAAAAAAATTTTTGTTGTTGTTGCAAGTGTGTGTGATGGTCAAGGATACCATTACATCTCGTACAGTGAGGTCCGCTATCTCCATTCACATCAATGAGCCAACCATTTACCACCACTGTTTTGTACCATCCGTGGAAATGTTGACACCATCAAAAAGATAAGTAACACCTTAGTATTATTATGAAAGTAGTTTTGATCTTGTGCACCCCTAGCAGGGTCTTGGAATCCCACCAGGGATCAATGGATTGTACCTTGAGAACCGCTGTACATGATTAAGTGGCAAATAAAGAAATTCTTTTAGGTATTTGAACCACCCAGGGGACTCTATTTGCATAAATCATTGGTGGTTATTGTAGTCTGCTTTCCAACTCTTTGAAATGGAAGTTTTACCCAAGCTTTTAAGGGGGAATATTTTTAAATCTCAGTCAGAAATAATCTGTTGACATTTTTTGATTTCCCAATACAAGTTCAGAAATGCAACTCACAGCAGAGACACATGGCTCCTGCTCAAAAGAAAATATCCAGCACAGAGAGGTCTTCGCCTCCTTCAGTCCAGCGAAGCCTCCAGACCTCTTCTTGGAATGTTTTTAAATGTATAAAATAAAATACTAAAGATTACCAAAAAATATCATATTGGAGTAAGTCCCAGGCCCAGACCCCTTTCTAGTCTTCTGTATTCCACCTGCTTCCCACAAACCTTGCTGACAAGAAGCAACACTCAGGGATGCTATTTGTTTTTTAATGCATTCATTTCCAGGTCAATTAACATCTGAAATCCCCAAATTGTGACTGTCAAGAACTTAGATTTAGACCTAACAGATCCAGGGCAAGAATGTGGAGTAGGAAAGAATTTCCTCCTCCACCTTCTATAAGACTGAGCAGCACTGTGTCTCCTAAAAAATACTTTCTAAAGGGAAATGGCCCTGGGCTGGAGGTAGGAAGATATTGGCCAGTGGCTCTCTAGGGTCTAGGATTATCAAGAATTTTCCGCTGGGACTTTCTAAAATTTTGGTTACTTTTTTTGGGAAAAAACAACAAGAACCACAACAACAAAACTTCTTTCACATCAATAATTTTCTTCTTTTTCTCTGTTTCTTAAATAAAGCCAGTATCCGTAGACTTATTGCCTTCGAAAAAAATTATCTAGCCCTTAGTGCTAGAAGTTAAAAAGCAAAGAATTTGCAGTTGTGTGGTTACCTAAAGGGGGAAACCAGTAAGAGCCCCATAATGAAGTTTTCCACTTCATTTCACCATGAATCCACTTCACCATTTCCACTGGTGAAAGATTTGCGATTTATTGAAAAACCACTTATTTACTAATTTCGCAAAAGAGAGTATTGGAGCTGATTATTGAAAAGAGTCAATAATCCAAAAATCATCTATATTTAGTCTTGGGATTGATAAAAGTATTCCAGCATTGTAATCTCCTCTGAGGGTGTTTTTCTTGGGCCAGTAGTAACATGAATTCTTATTCTTTGACTTAAGGGTGGAGAGGTAAGATGGTGGTTTGAAAATATACCAAGAGCAGGAAGCCAACCTGTGATTTTAAATTTGCCACAAATAATCCACCAGGTGGATATTCACCACTTCGTCAGTGAAGGGTTTCATTGTGGGCTTTAGAGTTTCAGTAAGTTTTTTCACGAAGAAAATCATGCTCCTTCTATAGCCCAACTCTCCTTCCTGTCCCCTCCGCCAGGCATTTTCAGTTTTTGCCCCCATTTCCTTGTACTTATAAGTGCAGTTTCCTTCCCACGGGTGAGCTGAAAAACCAAGCCCTTGCCTTTCACTACCGCCATACCCAGTGCTGCTGAATCCTCCACAGCCCTTTCTCAGTGCATTCAAACATCAAACTTCCCATTCGTGCCTACAGTGCTCTGTGCTTTAGAAAGCAGAGAGGTCTTGTCTCTGTCACAGTGTTTATTGCATTTTGGCACTACCGTTTAAGGATTTCCCACAGAAATCCAAATTGCTGGCTTCTCTCAAAAAACCAGATCAGGCAACCTGGCACAAATTCCAGGTAGCAATGCTGGGCTTGAACTGAACAGCACTAGCCTCCCCCTCCCCCCAATGACAAGGAAAATGCTTTGCCAGTTGGTTCCAAGCTTCTCCGTTCAGGCAGCAGAGGCAGGCACAGGGCCCCACTAATGCATTCATTGTCACCTAACATGCACTCGTGGGCATGGACATTTGCTTGCTCTGCTCTAGAACGTGAATTCCTGGGGAGGGAGGCAGAGGATGGACTATATATATATAGCATGGCACCCAGCATATATTGGGAGCCTGGTAGGAGCAATGTTGAAATGCTGTTTCAATAGTTCATTTCAAGAATGGTATTCTTGTGTATATAGAAATTTTTTAAGATTTTATTTATTTAGAGAGCGAGAGTGCACAAGCATGGGGAGGGGCAGAGGGATAAAGAGATAGAGATCTCAAGCAGACTCCAAGCTGAGTGCAGAATCTGATGTGAGACTTGAACTCACAACCCTGAGATCAAGACCTGAGCTGAAATCAGAGGAGTCAGACGTTCAACTGACTAAGCCACCAAGGAGCACCAGTAAATAGAAAGTATTATAGTGATTTGATATTTTTTTCATTATTTAGAGAGCCTCGGGCTAATCCATGGGCAGATAATAAATTTTAAAAGGGGAGAGAATACCAAGAAGAGAAAGAAAATGGTAATAAAAGAAAAACTGTTATAGCACAGACCTTAAAGGATAAGAATTGGGGTTACACTGGTTTGCCTAAACATAGCTGCATATTATCAAAACATGAGAGGATATCTTCATATAAAGGAGATGGAAGAGAAAGCCCAATAACCAGCATCATAAAGGACCTGTAGCTTTATGTCTTGCATGCTGTGTTGTATTTCATTCTAGAGCATAAGGGATCCAGGAAGCAGGGTCAGAAATGAAGTCTCTGGACAAAGTTAAGATGGAAAATCATAAAGGTGAAAGTCAGACAATTCATAAAGGCCACTGGAAAACAGACAAGAAGCCTTAACAAGTGGTGAGAGAAAGATCGAATATGAACAAAGATCAAAAATGAACTATAAAAAAAGAGGCCCAGGGTGCCGGGCTGGCTCAGTCAGTGGAGCACGTGACTCTTGATCTCAGCATTTTAAATTCAAGCCCCATGTTGGATATAGCAATTTCTTAAGGGTAAAATCATTTAAAAAAAAAAAAAAAGTTCCAGGGTTAAAAGAAAGCAGGAAAAAAATCGAGGTCATATGGCTGGAGACACAACTCTGTTCAATGCATTTTGGTGGGAAGTTTTTTTGTTTCTCTTTACTATACATTATGGAAAATCTCAAATATTCATAGAAGAGAAATTAGTCCAGTGAATCTCCATCACAGACAGTTCTTAGTCATTCATGATAACAGGGTGTTAAGAAACTGAAATTCTCAGTTAATCTAAAGTAATCATTTAGTTTTAATTTCTCTTTTTTTAAGTTTTTATTTAAATTCCAGTTAGGTAACATACAAGGTTGTAATAGTTTCAGGTGTACAATATAGTGATTCAACACTTTCATTTCCATACATCACCCAGTGCTCATCCCATGTGCACTCCTCGGTCCCATCACCTATTTTAACCATCCCCCAACCCACCTCCCATATGATAACCATCAGTTTGTTCTCTATAATTAAGAGTCTGTTTCTTGATTTGTCTCTCTCTCTCTCTCTCTTTTTTTTCCCTTTGCTCATTTACTTTGTTTCTTAACTTCCACATGCGTGGAATCATATAGTATTTGTCTTTCTCTGACTGACTGATTAGCTCCAGCCATGTCATTGCAAATGGCAAGATTGCATTCTTTCTTATGGCTGAGTAACCACTATGTATGTATGTGTGTGTGTGTGTGTGTGTGTGTGTATAGAGAGAGAGAGAGAGAAATATATCGATATATATCACATCTTCTTTATTCATAAATCAATGGACACTTGGGGCTGTTTCCATATCTCAGCTATTGTAAATAATGCTGCTATAAACATTGGGGTGCATGTATACCTTTGAATTATGTTTTTGTATTCTTTGGGTAAGTACCTAGCAGGGCAATTGCTAGATTTTATCTTTAACTTTTTGAGGAACCCCCATACTGTGTTCCAGAGTGGCTACACTGGTTTGCATTTCCACCAACAGTGCAAGAGGGTTCTCCTTTCTCCATATCCTCGTTAACACCCATTGTTTCTTGTGTTGTTGATTTTAACCATTCTGGAGACATGAAGTAGTATCTCACTGTGGTTTTCATTGGCATTTCCCTGATGATAAGTGATGTTGAACATCTTTTATTGTATCTGTTGGTCATCTGTATGTCTTCTTTGGAAAAATATCTACTCATGTCTTCTGCCAATTTTTTAATTGGATTATTTGTTGTTTGAATGTTGAGTTCTAGAAGTTCTTTATATATTTTAGATACTAACCCTTTATCAGATATGTAATTTTCAAATATCATCTCCAATTCTGTAGGTCACCTGTTATTTTTATTGATTGCCTCCTTCATTGTACAGAAGCTTTTTGTTTTGCTGTAGTCTCAATAGTTGTTTTTTTGTTTTTTTTTTTTTAACTTGGTTGCCCTTGCTTCAGGAGACAGATCTAGGAAGAAGTTGCTACAACCTATGTTAAAGAACTTACTGCCTGTGTTTTCATCTAGGATTTTTATGATTTCAGGTCTCATGCTTAATGCTCATACATTTTGAATTAACTTTTGCATATGGTATAAGAAAGTAGTCCAATATCATTCTTTTACATGTAGCTATCCTGTTTTTCCAACACCATTTGTAAAAGGGACATCCTTTTCCCCATTGGGTATTATTTACTGCTTTGTCAAAGATTAACTGACCATGTAATTATGGACCATAATTACATGGTCAGTTAATCTTATTTCTGGGTTTTCCATTCTGTTCCATTATCTGTGTATTAATTTTTGTGCCAATAACATACTATTTTGATTGCTACAGCTTTGTAATGTAGCTTGAAGTCTAGAACTGAGATGCCTCCAGCTTTGTTTTTCTTTTTCAAGGTTGGGGAGAATTTTTACATCTATGTTCATCAGGGATATTGGCCTCTAGTTCTCTTTTTTGGTGGTGTCTTTATCCAGTTTTGGTATCAGGGTAATGCTGACCGCATAGAAAGAGTTTGGAAGTTTTCCTTCCTTTTCTATTTTTTGGAGTAATTTGAGAAGAATAGGTATTAACTCTTCTTTAAATGTTTGATAGATTTCACCTATGAAGACTTCTGGTCCTGGACTTACTTTTTTGGGATTTTTTGATTACTGATTCTATTTCTTTGCCAGTTGTTGGTCTGTTCCAGTTTTATATTTCTTCCAGTTTCAGTTTTGGTATCCTGCTTCAGTTTTGGTAAAGTATATGTTTCTAGAAATTTATCCATCTAGTTTGTCCAATTTGTTGGCATATAGTTTTTCATAATATTCTCTTATAATTGTTTGTATTTCTGTAGTGTTGGTTGTTATTTCTCCTCTCTCATTTGTGATTTTATTTATTTGGGTCCTTTCTCTTTTCTTCTTGATAAGTCTGGCTAGAGATTTATCAATTTTACTAATTTTTTCAAAAAACCAGCTCCTAGTTTCATTGAGCATTTATTTCAGCTCTAATCATATTATTTCCTTCCTTCTTCTTGCCTTAGGCTTCATTTATTTTTCTTCTTCTAGCTTCTGTAGGTGGAAGGTTAGATTGTTTATTTGAGATTTTTCTTGCTTGAGGTAGGTCTGTGTTGCTATAAACTTCCCACATAAGACTGCTTTTGCTGCATCCCAAAGGTTTTGAAACTTTGGTTTACATTGTCATTTCTTCCCATGTATTTTTTTTTTCTTTTTTGACTTCCTAGTCAACCCATTCATTGTTTAGTAGCATGTTGTTTAACCTCCATGTATCTGTGGTCTTTCCATATGTTTTCTTGTGTTTGACTTCTAGTTTCATAGCCTTGTGGTCAGAAAAGGTGCATGGCATGATTTTAATTTCTTTGTGTTCACTGAGGCCTGTTTGTGACCTAAATTGTGATCTAGTCCAGAGAATTTTCCATGTGTACTTGAAAAGAATGTATATTCTGCTGTTTTAGAATGGAATGTTCTGAATATATCTGTTAAGTCCATTTGGTCCCATATGTCATTCAAAACTATGTCTCCTTATTGATGTTCTGTTTAGATGATCTGTCTACTGATGGTTGTTAAAGTTCCCTACTATTATTATATTACTATCTATTAGTTCCTCTATGTTTATTATTAATCACTTTATATATTTAGGGGCTCCTATGTTTGGTGCATAAGTTCAATTTCTTTTTATTAAACCTTTTTTGAACCCTGAGTTGGGACAATGGGACCACAGAAAGGAGAGACTGCTGGTCTAAAAAATCCAAAAACATGCTGTTTATGCCCAGGTAACCAGAAGTTGGAAGTGTCACTACTGTGGTTTGTTTTGGTGTCTTAGGCCAAAATGATTAGACCACTGGACGTGAAAGAAACAAAAAGGAATTCTGAAGTTTTTCAGCTGAGGAGGCAAAATCATCTAAATTCTATGAAGTTAAGACAGTTTCTGTGGTTTTTAGAAATTTCTGTGGCCCAAATTGGTCATAAATCATTTTTATGTTATAAAATCCTTGAAGAACATGCTTGGTCTCTCAGGGATTCTTCCATTCTTACACTCACAAAGTTTCATGCTGGTTGAGATCTGAGTAGGCCTGAGTTTTCTACTCAGTATGGCCTCTAGGAAATATTTGACAGAGAGAGAGAGATCACAAGTAGGCACAGAGGCAGGCAAAGAGGGAGAGAGGAGGAAGCAGGCTCCCTGCTGAGCAGAGAGCCCAATGCGGGGCTCGATCCCAGAACCCTGAGATCATGACCTGAGCTGAAGGCAGAGGCTTAACCCACTGAGCCACCCAGGCGCCCCTGGCCTCTAGGAAATATTAAACTGTGTTGAGACTTAAACCTTCCTCTAAAAAAGCCTAGGGCTTTGTTTAACAGGTGAAATGAACACATTTGAGGTGAATAATTTGTTTCTCTTGACTTCATAATTCAATTTTTAAGTAAAATCTGCAGTGGTCCTTTAAATCTCTGGCCTGTGTTTTGCCAGCATCTTTTCCTTCTAGTGTTACAGTCAAAAGTTAAAATGTATTTCTATGGTTTTATTAAGATCTAACATGGTAAAATTGTAGATCTGTAGAATCCACTAGCAATCCATTAAAATGATAGGATATGACCTACAGAAAGCCTTAATGATGACCTGTCCATTTTGAATGTGGCTAGCTAGGAGAGGGGCTGGATCTCTTAGACCTCCTGTTGATTTTAAGTTTTGATCAGCACCTCAATGTCAGTCTTATTAGAAAGACAGATAGTCCATTGACTGTATGCTTCCAGATATAATCAGTGCAGCCTCCTTCTGGAAGGGCTGCTGCCTCCCATGCATTGGGTTGAATGCATCATTCAGGAGACCCTTGGGCTCAGGGGGCCAATGTGTGTCTGGTTCACCAAAAGAGCCTTTCCAGAGCTCACAGCAGAGCTACTGGTGACAAAGGTTCACCCAAACGGCTCTTTCTGGGCCTTGGAAACTGGAATCACAAAATCCCAAAGTCATTATTCCTCTTAGTAGAGCCCACATCTGGAATGCACTTTTTCTAGCAGGGAAGAGGGTTATAGGTCATTTAATGGCATTTCAGTTGTGCCGAGGTCTACAAAAAAAAAAAAAAAAGGTATCCATAATCATATATCTTTATCTACAATATCATTTAAGTACTTTTTGTTTGAAATGCATTAGTACTTGCATACTGGATTTCACTCTGTTGGTGAAATTTTTTATGATATTGTTGACTAAAAACAGTACCATCTTCTGAAAGCTTTTATGAGCCTCCCATGGTGATTTGCTAGGCATAGAACAATTCAAATTAAAATTTCATTATCTTCAAAGGCACTTTAATTACCTATAAGAGAGCACCTGCCTGGCCCTGCTTGGGTACTATAATACAGAGAGAAGACATGAAACTTTTCTTTCAGAAGTTTAGAATCTCTATACTACTAATAAAAGAGAGAGAGAACAAAGATCATACCTTTTTTGTATTCATGGCATACTTCAAATACTGGAAATTTTGCAACACACGAAGCAATTAAAATTAGATTAAAAACAACACCATAATAATAAAGTCACTACTATAATATATGTTATATATTATATATAATACCTTACAAGGTATGTGAGAAGAATTCTTGGGAATCACACAGTTTGATGTCTGGCTGACACTCTGCCTTGCCTATGTTCTCTGAGATACTCATGAAGCAGGAATTATCACATTTCAATAAATATGTGACCTTGCTTTGGCACAGACTTGACATTTTACCAATATTCTTTCCTGTGACTTAACAATCTCCATACCAGAGATTGCCTACATCTCTGTATTCATTATTCTTTCTGGTAGATTTCCTTATAGGGAAAAAACATGAATAGCATATACTGGACCCTTAATCAAATGGTATAATGATTTCACAGTTCTTGGTCTGAAACACACAGCAATGATAGAATATTTTTTTAAAAGGAAATCCAAAGGACTTACCAGCTTAGAAAATAAGAAGAGCTTCCCCATGCTTGGAACAATACTAGAGGAATAAGCAGTGGTGAAGCTAATCCAGCTGGGCTCTGGTCCAAAATCAGGCAGTGACAGCCAGGAATTGGGCTCCTGAAAAGCAAAGCGGACTAAATGCAGTCCCTGTCAAGATAGGACCAGAACAAAGTTCAGAGCTTCAAGCATCAGAAGCTGGGCAAATTCCCTTTCTGACCTACTGCTGAACTATGGCCTTGTTAAGAGTTTATAGACAGACAGAAGTGAGAAAACAAAGCCATAGCCTCAACAAATAAGAAATGAACCAAATTCTACTTGGTAACCAGATATGTAATATTCCCATTGTTGCCATAGGATGGGAGGTATAAATATGATCTGGTTCTAGGATAAGTGCTCAGGGGTTCAGGTGGTAGTAACTACAAAACCACTGGGGAAAGACAAAAGTAGGGAGGGACAAAAGAAGGGAAACAGGGAGAGGAGGAAGGGAGAGGAAAGAAAGAGCAAGAAAGAGAATGAACTTCTCATTCAAAATGAGCCTGCAGGAAAACAAAAATAAAATGAAATAAAATATGAAAAGCAAAATAAAACAAAATGAGCCTGCAGGCCAGACATCCTGAGGACATGAAAGAAAATCTAATACCAAAAAAAACAGCAAAATCTACAATTGGAACATGACTTCACTCCAGATGGCTTTAAGGAACAATCTGACAAAGACTTTAAAATAAGTATGCCTAGGGTGTTTGAAAAGATAAAGTAATGAATAACTTCCATTTTAAAAAGAGCAGGAAATTATACAACCAAAATATGAAACAAGAACATGAGGATATTAAAAAAGAGTTAGCTATAAATTTTGAAAATATGGTCATTAAAATAAAAATGTAGAAATGAAATAAACTTTAAACTGAGTAGTGTTAAAGAGAAAATTTATGAATTAAAAAGTGCACAAGAGGAATTGACCAACAATGCAAGCCAGAGAGGTATAGATAGATAGATGACAGTAGGTGGATAGATAGGTAGGTAAAAGATAGATAGGGAATGGTTAACAAATGGAAAAGAGGTTGTAATGTTCCAAGTCATTAAATAGCATTTCCAGAGAAAGAGAATGGTGACACAGTGGGTGAGAAATATTTGAAGCAACTGAAGTATAGGATATTCTAAAATTAAAAATGTGATTTTTTAGACTAAAAGTGCATCACAAGCACTGATCAGTTAAATACTTTAGAGTGAAACTAGAAGACATTAAGGATAAAGCAGAAAAGCAGATGACTAATGAAGGCACTGTAACTAAGCTGACAGCAGATTTCTCATCAGCCAAAAAAGCTACCACATGACAATAGAGTAATATCTCCAAAGTGCTGAAAGTAATTGTCAAGTAGAATTTTATACCCAGCTAAACAATTTCTCTCGATTGATAGATACCTGATAAATAGATAGATATTAGACTAGGAAAGTACTTTACCACTTACTTCACTAAAATCATTTTTACAAGATGGATAATGAGGAAAAATAGGGAAGGTGTAGGCACAAGAAACAATAGTGAAAATTGCCACTGATTAAAAGATGTTGGTAAAATGAGTTTAATGTTAAGTGCTACAGGTTTTTTGTGTGTGTTAAAAAATGTTGACTTAGCATTGATAAGATGGGGTATGTGGTGTTTTATGGATAATTAAAAGTGCTACGAACCTTCCAGATTTGGGAGGAGTATTAAAAAAATTAAATTACATCAGACTTTACAAGCACAGGAGGTAGTGGGTCTGACATCAGTGCCCTCAGTCTGCCTAGCAACAGCTCTGGGAGTTTGGTTGGGTCCCTGAGCAGCAGCTATGGTCTCATGACTGGCTTGGGCCATGCTCACTGCTGGTGGTTAGGAGTTCTGCTCAAAGGAATATCATAAACAAGGCTCATGGGGGAAAAATGACCTCAGATTTTATTAGAAAATAAACTAGTCAAATTTGAATGTGAAAATTTTAAATGACTACTCATCTTTCTGATCATCCATATATGAATGAATTTTTAAAATCCTGCACCCCTCCTCAAAACCTCCCAAGTAACCAAAGTATTATAAGTTACATTGTTGTTATTATAAAGCTGTCAGAACCATGTATTTGGGGGAGGGAATTCTTAGAATATTAAAAATGTAGAGGTAACCATGAAAATAATAGAAATGCAATCTTTAAATTCTGAGGCAATAGAGGAAAGGCAGGGGTATTATTAAAAATTTTATTTAAACCAACAAAAGACATGAAAAGAGAAAAAACAGAGGAAAAGAATAGCAAACAAAACACAAAGGAAGATGTAGACATAAATCCAAATATATCAATAATCACAGAAGAGGCAAATGATTAAGACATTAAAGACAGATTCATCAATGGAAAATAGAGAGGCTCAAAATTTTGTAATGGAGAAGGTCACCATTTAAATACTAAAAGAAAGTTTATGATGATATAAGATAATTTTTTAAAGATTTTATTTATGTATTTATTTGAGAGTGAGAAAGAGAACACACATGAGCAGGGGAGAGGGGCAGAGGGAGAAGCAGACTTCCTGCTAAGCTGGGAGCCCGACACCAAGCTTGATCCCAGGACTCTGGGATCATGACCTGAACTGAAGACAGATACTTCACCAACTGAGCCACACAGGTGTCCCAACAAAGTTTAATATAAGGCAAAAGCATTAATGAAAAGAGACACCACCTACAAATAAAGGGAACCAACTACTAAGAAGAAATTCTATATAAATGATAGGAAGATAACATATTATAAACTACATATAAAGGAAGACAGACACAATTATTTGTCAGCTACTTGGGGCCAGAGTATTTAACATGATTAAAAATTGTAGATGCCTTAATCCATAATGTAATTAAAGAATCTTGGCATTAGTTTATTAATGGTTGGAGCTTGAATTGTTGAAACACAATGAACAACCAATTTTGAATGACCCCAAATTAAGAATCTCTAAAATCAAATTGCATTAGACCATACTGTGACATTATAGATCTAAACTATGTAAGAAAACTCTAATAGAAAATTTAAAATTGGAATTCCAGGTGAAGTTTATCTTGTGCTTCATTTCTAACCATATAGCATTAAAGAAAGGACAACCTACTTCTGTGTTCCTCAGTATCCCATCAACCAATTACTGGATGACTCCATCCTCTTAATTTATGATTTCATGAAATTCATGCCCCCGATTTCCTGTCAAGATGGCACTCTCAAGTGCCCCACTTGTATAAGATTTAAGGTGTCTACTGGTTTCTTAAGTAAATCCTACTAGGGCTAACCTCTGCTTAAAGGCATTCTTTGTGCAGATATTCCAGACACTCTATGTAGAAAAAAGGAAAATGATTGTTAGCAAAAAATAACTATAATTATGAGAACTAGTGCCTGATAATGTATTCCACTTTAGTTTTGAAAATGTTTGTACAAAACTGGGTTGGGCCCAGTATTTTTACACTAGAATCTGTAGACATTTATCCACCTAATAAAATAACCACACAATCTGGCAAAATCCAGCATAGTTGGCAGCCTTTTCTGCCCTGAAGCCTGGAATGGCATTGGACCCAGCAGGTGTGGCTTTCAGAAAGTTCAGAGAGTTGCATTCAGAAAGCTTGCCCAGTACCCCACCTGAGAGCCGTGTACCCTCCTGAAGGCCTGGTTGATATCCCAGCTTTTTATAGGCTCAAAGGGCCTCTATTCATTCACAATGGATAATAAAGACTAAAATGACCAAGAAATTGACATGTTCTGCTGGAAATGCTTGATATTGACATGATAGACCAAAATTACAGTAAATTTAAAAATCTCTTATACAAAGATGCCAGGTGCTTTAAAATATATTTTTGAGATTTGGAGTATAGATACTATATAGTATTAATACTGTTTTACACAAGAAAGCCATTTTTTCCCTTGTTAACATCAGTTTGGTAGTCATCTCTTTCTCTAAAGTGTTAGGTGCAGGGAAGAAAAGAATTATCAACAGCCTAGACCCTAGGAAGGAGAAGAAGAGGGAAATTGTTTCCTTTTATTTTGTTTTTCCACAAGGTGTTCCTCAGTCAAGGACCCAAGTAGTCATAACTCAGTGAGACCAGACTTCCTGGACCCTACAGTAAGTATCGTTGCTTATATAGGGAAGGAGAGAAGCAGTGTGAGGAGGTGGGACATGAGACCCTAATGCCCACATTGGAGTATGATCAGTCCAATAGGCAGAACATAAAGTGACAGTAGGAAAATTAAAACAGCTGTGACATGACGGTGTGCCCCAGTAAATGGTCCAGAATCCAGGAGTACACTGTTAAAAGCTCGCACTCATTATAAAGACTTAGGACAGACCTGATACTCAGAAATAAGACTCTATTCCATAGGAAGGGCTACCTAGGGAAAGCCAAATCAGAACACCCTGTTCTAGAATCTAGAGGAACCAAGGATACGAAGGAAGCTATGAAGACATGCTCAGACACAGGCAGCAAAAATGGCTTTGGTTACCAACAGTGGCTAGTTGCCTGTCCTTGGAGACAAGGGAGGAGTACAGTGGTCAGACATGAGCCCAGCAATAGGGTTATGTTAACTGTTGCATTGTCTGAAGCCTCTGTGTGCTCCCCTAAAGCAATGATTTTCAGATTTAGAACCTTCTTTATCAAATGAAATCTGATATAAGACCCAGTATATAAACCTAGGCAAACCTCTTCTGGTTTCAGTAGGGCTGGGAATCCTGGAGCCCAGCCCATCCATAGTTCCCCCACCATGTATTCTATGTGTACCTTGACCTTTCCTTTTCCTGGAACTCTTTAAATCCCTCCTTTGTAGGCCCAGGATTAGCCATAGGTGTGGAGAGGATTGAGTGACCTTGATATTAGCAGAAGGCTCCAGAAGCTGGAGAAGAATTCAGCATCTCAGGGAAATTCAGGGTGACTTCTGGTGAGCCTTCTGAGTAGATAAACACAACGTAACACAAGTGTGGTTTGTAGTGCTCTCAGCAGCCATAATCCCCATTTAAAAAAAAAAAAAAACAATGGGCACCTGGGTAGCTTAGTTGGTTAAGCAACCGCCTTTGGCTCGGGTCATGGTCCCGGAGTCCCGGGATCGAGTCCCATATCAGGCTCCCAGCTCCACGGGGAGTCTGCTTCTCCCTCTGACCTTCTCGCCTCTCATGCTCTCTCTCACTGTCTCTCAAATAAATAAATAAATAAATAAAATTTAAAAACAAAACAAAACAAAAAAAAACAAAAACAAAATCCCCCACTTTCCACCAAGTTGAGAGTGGCCTCTGAACTTTATTTGATAAGATAAATAAGTAAAGTCTCCAGTGATTTCTCATTCACTCCACAACCTTTCACTGAATGAAGTGGTAGATATTCAATAAATGTTGGTTCTGTCTCTTCTTCACTCCCTTCCCCTCTACTCTTCACTTTTCCTCCTCTTCCTCCTCCTCCTCCTTTTCTCCATCACCATTAGAACCTTAATTCTTTGGACTAAATGACCATCCTCTATTAAAATGCAAATATTTCTGGGAAGCACATTAAGCTCAATCACTTATTTATACTTCTGTGTGTATTAATTGATGAGATCATTTCCACTAGACTCTGAGCTAAGAGCCAGTTTGGATGGGTAGGAGTTAAGGGAGGAAGCCACAGAGAGCTTGAGAGCACTGGGTACCTGCGCGGAGGTGAAAGGCCCTCAAGGGAAGAGAGGAAGGAGGCTCTAAGTTTCCCACAAACAGGTTCACACCCAGTAAGGTGACGTATTGGAACAGAGGGGAGAGCAGACCTGAGGGTGACTATGATCCTCTATGGTATTTTGCTTGGCTCAGCAACCTGTCCAAACCCAACTGTTGCCACAGACCTCAGAGGATGGCCTCAACTGGCCCACCATAGCCCATGAAATATGGGGACCCACTGAAAATAATTGGTCAGGGCCACTGGCTGCAATCCACTCATACCAAGCCTCTCTGGCACTAATCCTGTACCATAAATATTGCCATCCTGCATCTTTCCTACATTCCCTGCCTGGAGAGTCAACATCGTCTTTGTGTGGACATGGCATTGGCATTCACTGTCTACAGGCTTCTGTCTGTCTCATTCCCTATGAGTATTATCCTATAGCACTCTCTGGGCGATTGTTAGGAACCTCAAGTCCCTGCAAAGAGAATGGATGAATTATTCTTCCTACCTGGAGTTTTTATTACTAAGTGATAGTTAATTTCATGCATTCAACTGGTGTTCTTTTAAAAACGTTTTGGAAAGTGGTCAAGATGGCATTCCAGGTTTTGCATCTGAGATGGGAAGAGTATTCCTGGCTGTCAGAACGAGATGCCAGGCTGTCCCAGTCCTTAAGAGCAAAGAAGCCTGAAAGGCCAGAAGCCAGGGGCTCCCTCACTGCTGCTCTTCTATTATTATTTGCAATTTCCCTTTTTAAGGTGCTTAGAGAACCCAGTGCCATTTATTGAGTCTGTCTTAGATGTTGCCCTTACCTCCAAACTTCTGTTTAAATTTGCATCTTGATTTCTTTCTGAGACTACATAAACTGTCAACACAATAACGTTTCTGCTGGTTCAGGTGCCTTGCTGTGCAGTTGATGAGTTGCCTTATTTAGTGAGAGGAGACTTTTCTGTCAGTTTGCCATAGGCGAGGGAGAAAAAGAAATCTCCCAAGAAGGTAGGAATTGATGTTGCAAAAATAAAGCATGTTTAATATTTATGGGCATTTTAACATGTAAAAATGTTGCATTAATATTTGAATCAAAACATAATATCTGAAAGTCATAGGGACTTGAAAGTGGTATTTCTGAGGTATTAGATATCTGAAGTTGAGTTTTCTTTTGTTTGTATTTTATTTCAGTTTCTTCATCTGTGCATCAATAAAGATGCATGTGTTTAGGGCCAGGGAAACTAGGCTTGTTGGGTGCTTTTCAGTTCCAGAAGACAGTGGATCAGAGCATTTCATTCTCTCCCAAGACCTCATTAAGATGTTGATAAGGGAATTTTAAAAGGTTGGACACACAACAGTGAGAACATAAGATCAAACAATTGAACAGATACTTAGGAGAGGAAATAGAATGTCGGTAATTGCTAAAGTGGGACCAAGGAGGCCACAGCCAGGAGTGCATTCAGAGGAAAGACAGCTAAGTAAGAATCCAGTCTGCCTGTGCCTTGGGGACTTGTATGAAAATGCCAGGTACAATGGAGGATGGCTATAAGGCAAGAAGCATACAACAGGGATTGATTAGAGATCTCCATGTGGAAGAGTAACCCTCTACCCATTCCTACCTGGGAAAGTCCAGCAGCTGTGTCCCAGGTGAAATATGTCCCCCAAAATGAGAATTCCCCAGAGAAAAGACTCCCCAGTGACCCATCTGGCAATTAAGTGATCCTCAGCAAAATGGTGAAGCCAACTGATTGATAAACCCTACCAATGTCAAGTACAGTTCTCCATAAGTTCTTATGGACTCATTATTAAGTATGCATAGACAAGCAAAACTCCATAGATATTTTAGGAAGGCTACATCTTGAAAGAGAGGAGCTAAGATAAGCAAGCAGAAACTATAACCCTAAAGGAAATAGAAATTTCAGAAAAAAGAAGAGTTTTAAAAGAGAGTTCTACTTTGTTTCCTCAGAGAGATTCAAGAAGATATTACATCCATAAAAAGAGCAGAATGCCATAAAAAGAAAATCAGGGTGTATCAAAAAAGAATTCTTAGATATTAAAATATGATCATTGTGACAAAAAAAATCAATAGAAGGGCATGGAAGATAAAGTAAAGGAAATTTCTTTGAAGAAAAAAAAAGATAAAGAATAAGAAGAAATGAAAGAATAAGAGTCACTTATTGGATCAGTCAAGTTTCCAAATCCAACTACAAAGAAATCTAAAATTACAGAATAGAGAAAAAAAAAAAAGCAGAGAGTATTACACATACACACACACACACACACACACACACACTCACATACTACAAAATAATAAGTCAAGTCTGAAAAACATGAAGATTCAGATTAAAAGGCCCTACTACAGGTCTTGATCTCAAGGGTTGTGAGTTCAAGTCCCACATTGGGCTCCATGCTAAGAGTAGAGCCGATTTTTTAAAAAGACCCACTAAGTGTTCAGCACAATACTAGATCCACAGTGAAATTTCAGTACACCAAGGATAAAAAGAGGGATGTTAAAGCATACGTGTTCATTCTCATGCTGTCTCTCCCCCACATCGCCACACACACACACACACACACACACACACACACACACCAGCTGCAAAGAACTGAGAGTGTTACAGATAACAAATTCCTTATCAGCAATACTGTAAGCTAGAAAACAGCAGAACAAAAAGTTATTTGAGGGGGTGCTCCAGCAAAACAAGGGAGTAAACCAAACTATAGTAAGATATAAACAACTAAATGGTATTGTTAACCTCTGGCAAGTACAATGGAGAAGAAGAGTGGTAAAACAACAGATAGTCACTTTTCATTATAAACTTTAAAAAAAAGATTTTATTTATTTGACAGACAGAGATCACAAGTAGGCAGAGAGGCAGGCAGAGAGAGAGAGGAAGGAAAGCAGGCTCCCTGCCGAGCAGAGAGCCTGATGTGGGGCTCGATCCCAGGACCCTGGGATCATGACCTGAGCCTAAGGCAGAGACTTTAACCCACTGAGCCACCCACGTGCATTTTAAACTTTTTTATAACATTTTTTGACAGGTGCATGTATTACTTTGAAAAAACTTCTAAAAAAATTATTTTTTTTCAAGTAACATATATATGCTAAATTAGATTTTAAGACTAGGAAAGAAAAAGAGGAGGAAAATACATAGCTCTCCCAGCTCAAACCCAAACTCTGTTAAAAATTTTCGGTCTACATTCTTTTAGTGTATTCTTTAAATACAGGTTGTCATGGAGTGCCTGGATGGCTCAGTCAGCTAAGCATTAAGTCATGAAATCAAGGTCATGATATTGAGTCCCATATCAGTCTCCACGCTTAACAGAGTCAGCTTTTCACCTCTCCCTCTGCCCCTCCCCATGTGCTATCTCTCTCTCAAGTAAATCAATAAACCTTAAGTGTGTGTGTGTGTATATATATATATATACACACACATATATATTATTCTTTTTTTAAAGAATCAACAGAGCTGAAGTCCTATTGCATATATATTTTTATCCTGATTTTCTCACATAAACATTTTTCTAATAGTTATATATACTTTACAATTTTTAATAATTACAAGTATTTTACAATTAGATATATTAAAATTTACCTAATTTCTATATTTGGACAGTTTATAATTTTTTAATCTTTTAAACAATACCATGATAAATATTTTGCCATAAAAATAAGTGTCTTTGGGGTACCTGGGTGGCTCAGTGGGTTAAAACCTCTGCCTTCGGCTCAGGTCATGATCCCGGATTCCTGGGATCAAGCCCCACATTGGGCTCTCTGCTCAGTGGGGAGCCTGCTTCCCCTGTCTCTCTCTGCTTGTCTCTCTGCCTACTTGTGATATCTGTCTGTCAAATAAATAAATAAAATCTTTAAAAATAAATAAATAAATAAATAAATAAATAAATAAAAGTCTTTGTCAGATAGCTTGATTCCATCTGAATTTTGCTTTTTTGTTTGTTATCAGGCTCCCTAGATTTTTCAGTTGTTTGTGAAATCACTGTGTTTATCATCTCCATATCTCTCATAAGCACCAAAACTCCTTGATCTCAAAGACCATAGTTCCTTGTTTTAATAACACAGTGTTCAGACAGAAGAAGTGCAAAGACATTTCTGGGAAGCAGCACTTAACTGCCTGTACAGGACCCTGCAGAAAGTCATCTTGCATGCTCAATAAATTTTATTGCAATGAATTAAAAAGGGACTACTGAAATCAAATGAAAACTGATCCAGATTTATCTGGATCAGCCCTCATCTTAAAACATTCCAGGATAAAACTGTGACTACCTCTCTTTCTTAATTTAATGGAAATTTGACAACCACAATCTTGGGAGTCCAAAGGAAGGACCTCAAAACACATTTTGTCTCTTATGTCTATAAGTGTTTCCGTTTCAGGAGCTCCATTGGACTAGAGCCTGCAGTGAATAAAAATGTTGGCTAAAATAAATGTTTACTCACCCACATCCTTCGTCTACCATCCTGCAATCAGATGCATAGTGACAGACTTAGAAGGGGTTGGTTTAAAGGGCCACAAAGCCACCACAACAGATGTCATAGATGTTATCCATCCAACATCACATACTGGGCTGATCAAAGGGGAAACAGAGTTCTCTGGCCCCAGAGGGCTCTGTTGAGAAGGATTCTGAAGGACACTTCCCACTGCTACCAGAAAGAGCATGTCATCAGTAATTCATGCCTGGCATGAGCAAGAAATGAGAGAACATTGGTGTCTGGCCATCTGCCACTTTCAAGCCCATTAAGCCCCACTAAAAAGTCTTACTTAACTCTTCTGGTTCTGGTTCAGATTTCTTTATAAGGCTTAAAAAGACTTGCAAGGAAGAATGTATGGTGCAATAAAACTTGGCTAAAACCGCACCTATTCCATTTCTCCAAATTGACTAAACCATCAAGTTTGAGATCTGATTACCAAGGTCCATCTACAGGGCAAGAATTCAGGTACTGCTACCATGGTGACTGATACTTGGGAATTTTTCTCTGTCCCACTTCCAACATGGCCATGTTGGATTGGGAGTCACCTCCAGCACCACAAGCTGTCCTCCAGTGTGTCTTTTACTTTACCATTCAACTTTTTTCTGCTGTCTGTGTTCTTAGCATGTGAAGACTGGATCCCAGATCAATGTTCAATCCACATAGAAAAAGAGCTTTTTTATGCCAAATATCATTACCTTGTTTCATGTGCAGAGTAGAATGAGTTATCATGAGAAGTAATTGCATAATAGTGTTTTGTTTTTCCATCAGATTATCTTGTTATTTTGGCTCACCACAAATAGCATGTTTCATATTTCCTTGTTTTCCTTCCTCTGTGTTTTCTCTCTGAGTTAGCTGATGTCACTATTTTAAAACTACTGCAATCACCAGTAACCATATTTTTAAATATAAGCTAAAGGAAAGAGAAATTGAGAAGCTAAAGATGATGGAATATTCCTAAAAATGGGGTGGCAGGAAAAATAATTTGCATACATGATTTCCAATCTGAGAAAAGGATCTGGGATGCTGGTTATTATTGTCCCCATTTTACAGATGAGTAAATTGAGCCTCTAAGAAGTATACATGGGTTAGAATCCCCAGCTACTAAATGATACAGTCTAGATTTGAACAGAGGTCTGTTTGATCCCAACCTCAGGGCTTTTCCCTCTCTGCCTTTCCTGAAAGGTGAGGAGTTCAGATTGTAAATGCTGAATGAAAACCTTTTGGCAACTCACAAATTTTGGAATTAAAAAAAAACGACCACTTTTTCTATATCTTCTGATAGCAAAACTATTCTTGAAAGTTAGCTAATTTGAGAAACAGGTCCATTAACACAGTTTCATGGACAGAGATTATGTGGCCCAGCCGTGTGTTATGCAGATTGGGGAAACTGAGGCTCAAGATAGCATGATTTAGCTAAAGACACCCAGCTAATTCATCGCCAAGCCCAGACCCAAACCCAAATCTCCTTTACCTCATTTGGGGAGTGTCGCAGGTGGCTTACCAAGATTTGTGCTGCTAAAAGCATCAAAAATTCTGTCTTCTAAACTCCAAGGCCATACAGAAAAAGTTGATATTATAGTCAGGAACTACATTAAAAACACCAACAAGTCTTTTTTCAATTCAGTAGTTTTTAGACAAGGCGCTGTCTTATGTAAAAGGGTAAATAGAATATGAATAGTCTCTAAATTCACCTTTCGTGATAAGACTAACTCCACCTGGGATTTCCATCCTTCCACTCTTTCCAGAATAAGAACTAGGAGAGGAAGCATTTATCAAGTTGTCTCTCTGCACAGAAATAAGCAGGCAACTTTCCATTTCAGACAGGCCTGTCTCAGCAGCAGGCACGAGGCCTGCAGGAACCTGGCCATGGAGAGGTGAGGAGAAGCAAGCAAGGCTGGGAGTGTGGGGAGCGAGAACCCACAACTCCAGGGCAGGGTCTGATCTCTAGAACAAGCAAGGGTAGGAGGAGCAAGTGGTGACACAGAGAGAAGCCCCCACCAAGGGGTCAGGGGAAGATTACTTGGGGACAAGCGGCACTGGGGCCAGGCGGGAATCCATTTGCAGGCATCATGACCGAGTCCTCCTTGCAACAGATCTCTGGCCACCGGCAGGGCATGCTGGGAGCAGAACCAGCTCCGAGCCCTTTTCCAACAACAGTGGGGAGGCTGTGCCCTGCTAGGCGGCACCCTGGGCCTGCCCCAGGGACCCTACCTGCCAGACATGGCTGGCAGTGAAGCCCCAGGACGGAAGAGAGCCAGGGTCAAGGCCGCCTTCATTCCCGTGACCTGAGGGACAAGGCTCGGTACTTCTCTCATGTGCTTCTACTCATCCTGCCAGTAATGGCTCCAAACCATGGGCCTGCTGCTGGGACCCGGGGGAGGAGGCAGAGAGAGTTTCCAGGCGAGGGAGACGGATGAGCACAAGCATAGCATCACCTAATGGTAGAGTGCTGGCAGCTCATGGAATGTGACCTCTTCTCAGAATTATCAGAGGTTTTTTGAAGGGCAGAATCCTAGCCTTAGCCGAGACAAACTAGTATATCAAACACTCTGCAAGTAAGCCCAGGGAATTCGCATTATCAACAGGTGCCCTAACTGATTACTATTCCCACTGCACTGAGAGTAAGAGTCATTCAAAGGTTTTGAACCTGGGGAGAGACATGGATGAATGTGCATTTCAGCTCAGTTACTGGGGCCATGGAGAATGTGTTCAGGAAGAAGGCTGGGAAGGAAGAGAGATACTAACCAGCCCTAGAGGCGCTGCACAGGGGCTGGGGTGTGGAGCAGGTCAGAGAAGACAGATGAGGAAACCGGAGCAGAGCCCGGCGATTGAGTGGACGTGGAGTCAGGTGAGAGAGGGGTCAAGAGTGACTCTGGGGTCTGGATGTCGTGAGTGAGCCCACGGGGCCCCTTCGCATTCAGAAGGTGAAAATCATTCATCACAGTCCATCCTGTGAAACGTTCAGGAATAAATCAATAAAAGATGATTTCCCTGTAAGATCAAAGTGGAAAATGAACCCCCCCAACACACACACATACACAAAATCCCTGCAGTGTCTAAAGTATGCTTTTTCAAATAGTACAGTTTTGAATAAATTTCAATAAAATTGATCTAGTTTTTTTGGTACGTTTGACAATTAAAAGGATTCCCTTAGTTATCTGGGATGCTCATTTATAAAGAATGCCTCATTTCCCTATTAACATGAGACTGTGACCATCCTAGAACAAAGCTTTTAATCTTTCATTAGGATTAAAGTTATTTAAAGCAAACTTATCTTGGAAGCACTGCGTGGAAAGAAAAAATGAGGTTGCATAATCATTTAAATATATATATATATATACACTAATATCTGTACTAAGAGAACTCCAGTGTAAAAGGTGACAGCAACCATCGGTGCAAGGAGAACCCGAGTGGTCCTAGGGAATCAGTGACACCTGTCAGAGCGGGACACTCTGAGCAGGTATGTTGACACTTGTCCCACTAAAGGCCACTCATTGAAGGGTCCAGGAACAAGAGTGGGCAGTGTGAGTGGCCAGAACCTCATCCTTGAGCTGCTGGGAAGTGTCACTGATCACTGTGGCAAAGCATCAGGCAGCTCCAGGCATGGGTCTCCAAGGCTCACTTTCTGCTTCCTTTTGACCTTACGCCTGAGTCATTTTTTTTTTTCTGAGTCATCTTTTATTTATGTCCTCCCTTAGCATTTCCATAGGATGGTTGTGGTCAACACCATTCATCAACCCCTAGCAGGCTCAGTTGGAACTCTGAGATCCCCCAGGACGTGCAGTGATCGAAGAAAAGAAAAATTGCTAATGGCACTTCTTAAACTAGGAATTTATGTCTTCCCATAAAGTGACCTTGTAGGGCTCTTTGTGTATTCCAATAGGGAAATGACCCTCCAAGTTCCCTGCACCTCCTCAGTCCTCCCTGCTCCCACCCGCCACCAGCCAACTGATGTCTTCTCCCTATTCCTGCAAGCTCCAGGCCAAGATCACTGTGTGTCTTGAATTTATCCTTCTGCTGTTCGTTCATTTCCTCGCTGAATATTTACCGCACCCCTGCTTTTGCCAGGCAGGGCGCTAAGTTTAGCTGGAGATACTGTGGACAGTCTGCGCTCTTACGGACTTCCCACCTGAACAAATAATGACACGGTTGTGATGCAGGGGAAACTGAGCTCTGCAGAAACACTGGGTCTCTGGGTGGCTCTGTTGCCCACCCAGCTCTCATTAAGGCAGGTCTCTGGGGTGGGATGGTGGAGGGGGGAGCAGGGACTGTGGGGACCCTCTGGTGTCACTAAGGCTTGGGTCCCTGGGATACCATCTGCCAGAGATCACGAGGACTGTGAGGGAGAAAAGGGAAGTCAGAGGGTTCTTCGGCAAAGCCCAGTCATCCACCCACACAAGCCTCAATTTATTCGACGACATGCGAATCTCCTTTTCTCTGAAGACAAAAGTAAAATACACACATTATAAGAAAGGTGACATTTATGTAATTTTTACTTAAGCTACTTTACATAAAACAACATTTATAATAAAATTGACATTTTAGAAATGAATCAAGTTGAAGTTCAATGGATTCCCACTTTTTACATCTACTGCTGGAAATAACTTTTAACAGTTTGGTATTTATCCTCCTAGATAGGTTTCTGTTAATACAAACATATGCATATTATCTTCATACTGTCCTACATCTTCATATCTCTGTGATCAGTTGTTTTCACCTGAACATTCATGGTGGACACTTTCAGGACAAAATGTGTCAATCCTCATTCCCCTTCCCAAGTGTCCAGTATTTGACGGTAGGAATCTACCATAATTTCTCATTGACTCAGTTCTCCATTAATGAACATTTAAGTTCTGTCATATTTTGCGATAATAATCTCATAGTAATGATATGCCTCTAGAGATGGTCCTCAACTTGAGATGGGTCAACAACGATTTTTTTACTTTAAGGTGATGTAAAAGCGATGTACGCTCAGTAGAAACTGTACTTGGAATTTTGAATTTGGCTCTCTTCCCCGGCGAGCGATAGGCAGGAGGCGGCTCTCATGATGCCGGGCAGGGGTGGGGAGCCGCAGCTCCCGGTCCACTATGCCGTCGGGAAGGTCAAGAGCATGTAGACCTCCAAGCATGCTGCACACATGCAACCATTCTTTCTCACTTCAAGTACAGTCCTCGATAAATTACGTGAGATCCTTAACACTTGACTATAACATAAGCTTTGTATGAAATGGTTTTTCCCAGGCTGATGTCCGCATCCTGAGCACATTGAAAGTAGGCTAAGCTAACCTGCGATGTTCCGTAGGTTATTTATTCAATGATTTTTAGCTCAACATATTTTCAACTTTCAAAGGGTTTGTTGGGAGGTAACTTATCATAAGCTGAGGAAGGTCTCTATACTCTCCTATGTCAAATTCTTCTTAGAAAGGTATTTTGGGTCTAGTATCACTCATTTTTTACTGGATTTTCATACACAATAAAGTGTTCTTCCTCACCCCTTGCTCAACCGGTCGCTGGATGGACTGATGGATTCATTTGCTCCTAGTGTATTCCTCCCCGGGAGCTGTGTATCCCTGCTTCCCACAGGAAACCCCAGCACTTAGCTAGAGTGTTTGTTGCTAAATCTGTTGATCCCAGTTGAATTTGTTATTATAATTGTGTAATTTATTTAATTGGTATATAAACCAAAGAACTATGAGAGGGAAAGGAACAGCTGTTTAACAAAAAAAAAAAAAAACAAAAAAAAAAAAAAAAACACATTTTTCTGATTTCCAACTTGAACTAAAAGAATTTTTAATAACAACCTACCCCGATCATATCAGACACAGGGTATCAGCTGACTCATACCCACATGGTCAACCATGTGACCATGATCTTGAGTTATGTCCTCTCTTGACCTGCCTTGCCAGTATTGTCTCCAGAAAAAAACATCCCATAGCTGCTTGGTTTATTTGTAAATTGGGTTATCATTACCCCTTAGAAAGACTTAAGACCCAAGCGTGCCTTTTCTATTTTAGTATATGTGCTGCCGAAGCGAGCACCAAGCGTGCCTTTTCTAAGGATCCAATACAACCCACCTCATAAAAGTTCCTGTTTAGGGGTGCCTGGGTGGCTCAGGTCATGATCCCAGGGTGCTGGGATCGAGCCCCACATCGGGCTCTCTGCTCAGCAGGGAGCCTGCTTCCTCCTCTTTCTCTGCCTGCCTCTCTGCCTCCTTGTGATCTCTCTGTCCAATAAATAAATAAAATCTTTAAAAGAAAAAAAAAAGTTCCTGTTTAGTGGTTCTGTTCACCTGCCAAGCCCTTGTAAGCTCTTGTAATGTTAACAGAGACACAATCTTCAACCTCACAGAGGAGAAATAGAAAATCCAACAATCACAAGTGTTGCCTTTGAAAGTGAGGGAGTTGTATAGAACAGAGATCCCATCACATTCTAACCTAATAGGACATTAGAAATGATTTTACATCTCCAAAATTGACAAAATCCTTTATGCGAGTGTTGTAGGTACTTACTATTATTATTTGTTGGATGTATGGATACACAGGGAAACATATTTCTATAGGGTTGGCTGTACAGCGATCTCTGATTAAGTCAGAATGAACTAAGAATTAAGCCACGTGGCATTCACTCAACAAATATTTTTTAAGTGCTGACTGTCTCCCAGTGGGCTGGTGACTTCTGGGTACAGTGGGTAGTGGGTATCCTGGGGAGAAGTGCTGTCAAGATGCTTGTCATCTAGCTAAAGGCTTCGGGTCCCTGGGAAATGCACAAATGCAATATACTCAATAGAGCAAGCACTCCTGGAAATGCTCAGCCCACGTGTACACCTGGCCAGTAGAACAGGAGGCAAAAAGGCAAAAGGAAAGTTTTCCCACCAGATCTGTGAATTCTCCTAAGGCTTGCCCATTAATCAAAGTATCCATCTCACTTACCCTGTATGGCACTTGACCAAGCCCGACCTCTCACGGCTGTGTTTTCTCTCCTAGGATATCAATGAGTGCATTCTTGAGAACTATCCTGAGTGTTCCAACCCCAGATTATTTTACATCATTCCATATTTTTGTGGACAGCATCCCAGATGCAGGTAAAGACTTAACATACCGCAGACTCAGGGCATGCTAGGGTGGGGAACGAAGGCAGGAAAGCCACCAGCTGGCACCGTGTTGGAGTCTCTTGCACACCTAGTGTCTTGGCCTTCTGGAATTCAGTTCGCATTTACTGTTAATCTTTAAAGATTGCATTTGAGACTCTGAATGTCCTCTAAATGATGAAATTAACAGATCAAGGTCTGACAGAGGCCTTAGGACCACCCCATAAAGATGTGTAATGAAATCCTAGCTGTCACTGCTCAGCCCATGAGATAGCAAAGATCAGGGATGAGCACCCAGCCTGCCCCTCCGCAGTGTCTTCACTCCATCACCAACTGCCTTTGCCCACGTGCCCTGTCTAAATGGATCTGATACTTGGGGTGCTCACTGCCAAAAGTCAGTAGTGTTTCTCTCAGAAGACATACTTAATAGGAAAAGGACTTTCTGGTGATTGCCCCTCAGACTTACTTGGATGCAAGACGTTCTGTAGAATATGACTGACTCAGAGAGTAAGGCCCTCAGAGTGTGGTCTTCCCACCTCCTACATCAGCATCCCCGGGGGCCCTTGCCAGGCTCCCCTACCTCACCTTGGTTTCTGAGGTGGAGCACAGATGACTCTGGAGAGTCTGGTTGAGCTATGGTTTAAATCCACTGTACCAGACAAACAGGTCACCTGAGAACAAATGGCAGTAATGCACATGAACGTTATCTTCATGTGGGGGAAAATAAACCCTCTGCTGGAAGTGACATTTTGCCCCTGAAAGGAACATTGATGAGAAGGTCAGTGTGTTCCTGAAAAGACCAAGAGAAGAAACCGTTTCTGAAGGGCAGCTCACCCCTTGTCCTTTCTGCTCAGACTCCGATCACTGCTTAATTACCATGGGCGTTGTTGTTACTGAGTTTGTTACTGAGTTTGCTGAGTTTACTGTAACACTGGACTTGGTTTACTGCCCGGATTCTGGAACTCAAAGTGTTGATTTTCTGCTTTCTCATGAACTTTATGAGTTCAGGAGGCCTCCCTGCTCCAACCCTCACCCCTGTATAAATGCCTCCTGGTTCACGGTCAGTGCTTCAGACACTGGGAAGATCTGGGACCAGATGACTCACTTTCTGTCACAGTGAAGATATTTATTCTGAGAAACATGATTCTAGCTCCCTCAAGTATTTTCTTAAATTATAGATTTCCTAATCTTAGTATACAAGATGCCATATCGTGGTGCACACATGATGATTTTCAAAACTCTTTCAAAACAGCCCCTTGTTCCACCTTGACCATTACTCGAGTTGGGTGGGTAGATGCTGTTACTACAGTTTTTCAGCAGAGAACCCTGGCTTGCCCCAAATTGCCCAAAATTCCCCTGGTTGCCGGGTAGTCCTGGAGCCCAGCTCCTGTGACTCCTGTCCTTTCCCACTCACATAAATGCTATTAGTTTGGAGCTCTGCCTTGCAAATGAGATTAGGCTGTTTTCCTTCAGTAATTAAAAAAAAAAAAAAAAAATTTTTTTTTTTTGGTCTTTAAACTCTTTAAAAAATAAAAAGATTAAAAAAATATATGATGATGAGCAGACATGACCTGAAACCCGTTTTGATTTCGATAGAAATAGCACATCAGTAAGTTTCATGATTTCAAAACCTCTCACTTTAGTGGTGTGCTTCTTCTATTAAAAAGCCATTCTAATCACCCCTTGGTTAGCGTTTATAGGACCCAACTGCCTATGTCTGTATCCTCTTTCTAACAAATACTTTGGCCGGGCCCCCTGGGGCCCTGGGCGAGGCAGTGCTGACCAGTGAGCATGGCAGAGGTTAGAAGGGAGAGGGAAGGCCCCGAGGTGGCCCATCAGGACTGGTCCTCGAAGGAAAAGGACTCAGCCACACGGCGGTGGTGGGTAGAAGAGGTACATCTTCAGCCTGTTGTTGCTATATTTTGAAATAGAATCTCTAATTGAAAAATCATTTTTTATATCCATCAAGGGAGCCTGGCGAGTGGGCCCTTCAAAGAGCAAAACTGAACGTGAATGAAAACTTCCTGCTTGTGGGAATTCTCGAAGAGCTGGAAGATGTGCTGCTTTTACTGGAAAGATTTTTACCTCATTACTTCAAGGGTGTGCTCAGTATCTACAAAGACCCAGGTAACAAACTCCCTTTGTAGCAGGCTCTTTGGCGTTTTGAGGGTTACTCCCCTTGAACGGGACTTGGGCCATTAAAGGAGTGAAATCTGTTTGGGAAGAGAGGTTGCCCTTGCCTTGCAAAGGAAGGGTAGACTCATGAGCGATAGATGCCAAAACCTGGAGCTTCACATCCCAGCCTAAACTTGCCCTGTGTGAGAGGCCTGATGGTTCCACTTCTCCCTTTGGAAAGTGCAACTGGCGACATCTGTGTTGATCTTGTCTTGAGCATGGGGCCGGAATGCACATGAATGGACGTGTGCGTGCTGGAGTCCACTGATGGAACCGGGAATGTGAAGGAACCACCACTTAACTATCGTTTCTGGGCCCTACTTCCACTTGACCAAAGACTCCGGCATATAAAATTCTGGCAATTAGATAGAGGGGCAAATTGAAAATGCAATTATGATTTCACCTAACAAATGGAGTGGTTTCCAAACAGAAGCAAGAAAAGGAATGCATAGGATCCCTAAATATAATTACTTTCAGAAATCCATCATTTCTTTTTCTCATTATTGCTTTATACTGAAAGGCAAACGGCATTATTTCTTACCTCTTCTCCTTAATCTACCACAGCCTACGCAAGGCTTGCCTGCTTATTCTCTGGTCTGTTTGCAGTTCTGTCTTGTCCTCAACTGGGAGGCAGCCCTGTACTTTGTAGACCTGAGGAACCGTGGAAATGTCCCCCAAATGCTGCCTCCCGGTCCTCCGGGCTGGGACCTCACACCACACTTGTGTCATGGGCACGTACCGATGTCCCTGTGAACTGAGCTTGGCCCGGAGCAGCTCCGGATC